>NC_088387.1:13877500-18877500 GCF_037993035.2 Macaca fascicularis | reverse complement strand
GAGTGCAGTGGCCGGATCTCAGCTCATTGCAAGCTCCGCCTCCCGGGTTTACGCCGTTCTCCTACCTCAGCCTCCCGAGCAGCTGGGACTACAGACGCCTGCCACCTCGCCCGGCTAGTTTTTTGGCGTTTTTTAGTAGAGACGGGGTTTCACTGTGTTAGCCAGGATGGTCTCGATCTCCTGACCTTGTGATCCACCCGTCTCGGCCTCCCAAAGTGCTGGGATTACAGGCTTGAGCCACTGCGCCCGGCCTCTTTTTTTTTTTTTTTGAGACAGATTATAGCTCATGTTGCCCAGGCTGGAGTGCAGTGGCACGATCTGAGCTCACTGCAACCTCCACTTCCCAGGTTCAAGCAGTTCTCCTAGCTCAGCCTCCTGAACAGCTGGGATTACAGGTGTCCGCCTCCATGCCCAGCTAATTTTTGTAGTTTTGGTAGAGACAGCATTTCACCATATTGGCCAGGCTGGTCTCGAACTCCTGACCTCAAGTGATCCGCCGCCTCGGCTTCCCAAAGTGCTGGGATTACAGGCATGAGCCACCGCACCTGGCCTCCATGGTATATTCTTAAGTGGCCCAAATGTATTTTTTAAAATTATAGTATAATTTACAAAAATGAAATACATCTTGAATTTACAGTTTGATCAGTTTTAATATATACACACTCAGGTAACCCACACTCCTATAAAGACACAGAATATTGTTATAATGCCATAAAATTTCCTTGTTTGGTTTTTTTATTAAGACAGAGTCTTGCTTTGTCGCCCAGGCTGGAGTGCAGTGATGCAATGTCGGCTCACTCTAACCTCTTGACTCCTGAGTTCAGGCAATTCTCATGCCTCAGCCTCCCCAGTAGCTAGAATTACAGGCGTGTGCCATGATGCCTGGCTAATTTTTGTATTTTTAGTAGAGATGGGGTTTTGCCATGTTGGCCAGTCTGGTCTCAAACTCCTGGCCTCAAGTAATCTGCCCACCTTGGTCTCCCAAAGTGCTGAGATTACAGGTGTGAGCCACCATGCCCGGCCCATGGACATATATGTGTGTGTGTGTGTGTGTGTGTGTGTGTGTGTATTTTTCCCTCCCTCCCTCCCTCCCTCCCTCCCTCCCTCCCTCCCTCCCTTCCTTCCTTCCTTCCTTCCTTCCTTCCTTCCTTCCTTCCTTCCTTCCTTCCTTCCTTCCCTTCCTCCCTCCCTCTCTCCCTCTCTCCTCTGTCTCTTTCTTTTCTTTCCTTCTTTCTTTGTTTCTTCTTCTTTCTTTCTTTCATTTTGCTTCTTTTCTTTCTTTCTTTTCTTTTCTTTTCCTTTCTTTTTTGAGATAGGGTCTCACTTTGTTGTCTGGACTTCAGCTATGCTATTGTAGCTGACTGAATCTCGAACTCCTAGGCTCAAGCCATCCTTCTACCTCAGCCTCTGAGTAGCTAGGACTACTGGTATGCACCATCATGCCTGGCTAATTTTTAAATTTTTTTGGTAGAGACAAGGTCTTACCATAATATGTTCCCCAGGCTGGTCTCAAACTCCTGGGCTTCAGCAGTCCTCCTGCCTCTATCTCCCAAAGTGCTGCGATTATGGGTGTGAATTTTAATTTAAAAGAAATTTGTAATTTTAATTTCTTTTAATTTAATTTCTTTTAAATTAAAATTCATGCCTGTAATCGCAGCACTTTTAGGTTTTTTATTAGTTTTTTATTAGTTTTTTTATTTTATTTATTAGTTTTTTCTTTTATGGTTAGTTCTTTCTGTATCCAGTCCAAGAATTTTTAAGTTAGAATAACACACTATATTAAGCCTTGTAAAAACACCAGTAAGTTCCAAGATCTGGAAATAGCATAAACCACATTCTCTGAACCAAATGCAGTAAATCACAAGTAGAACCAAAATAGACTGAATATTTGGAAAATGTAGTCTAATCAGTCTGAATATAAAAACCAGTTGATTATTAGATTATATTACTAGCCCTGGCATCTTATACATGTGGAAAGATGAATACATCAGCTGAATGCAGGTGGACCTTCCCTCTTACCAAAACACAGTTCAGTGTAGTGGCCCACTAACCTGCCATCTACTTTTCCTATAAAATCTAGCTTGAGATAATCTTAAATTTTCTCTCTCAATCTCTACCTAAATAGTATAATTCTTCTTCCAATGTCTTTCCTAAAAGGGCATGGTAAGATTTTTTTTTAATGTGTTTTAAAGGTGGCTTGCCTTAACATTTATAATTGGCATCTGGAAGTTGCTTGCTATTTTATAGTTACTTCATTCTTAGCATTGTCTTTTTTTTTTTTTTTTAAATATACTCTTAGATCAGCTTAATGTGAAAATGAAACTTGAATTGTTTTAAGTGAATTAATTATTAATTTTCTTTTCTAATGATACTATAAGGAGGTATTATTTTAAAAAATTAATATTCTTTTTATTCTTCTCAGGACTGGGAATATTTACTAAATTCAGACTACCACCAGAATGTTGAGTCTCATCTTTTGAACAGATCTTTATGTTTGAGTCCTTCAGAAGCTTCACAGATGAAGGATGAGGATTTTTCACAGAATCTCAGTCTGGATTCTTCTACACTTCTCTTTACTCACATACCTGCAATTTTTTTCGTTCTTCACCTTGTGTATGAGGAGCTTAAGTTGAATACTCTAATGGGAGAAGGAATTTGTTCACTTGTTGACCTTCTTGTTCAGTTGGCAAGGTAAATTTGTTTGTAGCTTAGAAACTGCCAGGAAGTCCTTAGATGACTGTCTTTTCCATGATATCACATGGGGACCTTGTAAATAAGTTTCTGAAATCTACCTTCTCAGAAAACTAGGGCATCTCCTGTAAACCACAGAGTTGTTTGAAAATACTGGTTTTATAAGGGCCTGTGAGCCATGCAGGGACTTTTAGTCTCTGTCCTGAGATTAGTGGAAGGTCACGAGAAAATGGAGATGACCTGCTCAGATTCTCGTTTTGACAGGATGGCTGGCTATACTGTGGTGGGAGTTCTAGAATAACATCTGCTGTTTTGTATTAATATCCACATTCAAATAGTGCTTTATAGTTGACAAAATCATAATTTACATATAAAGTCTCAAACAAGGTAAGTTTCCTATTTTAGTGATGAGGAGATTTGCCTAAATTTGTTTCCAGGGATATGAGTGTTTGATAGTTGCAGACTCATTTTGTTACGCTATCTTTGCTGCAATCTGAGGTTGTCCCTGTCTTTGAGGCACTCATAGTAGATCCACAGAATAATATGTTTCAACACCTTTCAACAGCTTTGAAGCACCTTGTGTATGGCTCAGAATTCTAGGGTCATATTTATGTGTTGTTTGACCTTTGTGACCTTTGGTGATAAAGAAGTTGAATTTGAATTGAAATGTCAACCTCTGAGTTAAGACATAGTATGTTTTCTAATTTCTGTTGTCTTTTTTGAGATCTTGAAATTCATTCCTGAGACATGGCAATTTTAATCAATGGTAAATATCTCTTAGGATGTCATTACTATCATGAAAATTCTTTTGTAATTAATTTCCAAACCATAATCATGGCTCTCTGAAATAAGTAATGTGTATGTTGTTTTATATTTTATCAGTTTTTTTTTTTAAACATATTTTATCTTATTTAATCTTTAAAATTTCAGAGTAAGTTAGCTGGTATTGCCCCATTTTCTAGAAGAAAATACTGAGTTTTATAAACATGACTTATAGAAGGTCACACAGCTAGTAAATAGCAGAGGAAGAGCTAGATCACGGTGCTTTTACTTCCACAAAAGTTTTACTTCCACAAAATTTAACTAGCAAGAAGAGATTGGGTTGCATTTGTCACACTGGGCACTTTAAAGTCCAAAAATACAATAAAGAGACTCTAGATTTGGTTATCTTCTTTCTCATAAGTAAGTTTTTAAATTGAAAGATTGAAGTAATGAGTCCTTCCAACTCTGTTGGGAGAAAGTGCTGTAATACCTTCTTTCTTACATGCTCTTACTGTTTTAGGGACTTAAAATTGGGACCTTATGTAGATCATTACTATAGAGACTACCCAACACTTGTCAGAACTACTGGACAAGTGTGCACAATTGATCCAGGTAAGTGGTTGTGCTTTTAAAGATTTTCTATACAGTGCAGTGACATTTCCTTGTATCTTTCTCAATGAATAGCACAGGATGTATTTCTTACCATTAGCTTCTAAGTCAGGGGCAATGTCTTTCCACCAGGCAGATTTTAGTTTGTAGTGCTTGTTTTCTGACACATAGTAAGCCATAATATCTTCAGTGTATGGGGAAAATTTTACCCATCCCTAAGGTTCTGACTTGCAAAAACTTAGAAAGAGCTTCCAGTGTCAAGGATGCTTTCTTTTTCTTTTTTTTTTGAGACGGAGTCTCGCTCTGGCGCCCAGGCTGGAGTGCAGTGGTGCGATCTTGGCTCACTGCAATCTCTGCCTCTCCGGTTCACACCATTCTCCTGCCTCAGCCTCCTGAGTAGCTGGGACTACAGGCGCCCGCCACCATCCCTGGCTCATTTTTTTGTATTTTTAGTAGAGACGGGGTTTCACCATGTTAGCCAGGATGGTCTCGATCTCCTGACCTCGTGATCCGCCCGCCTCGGCCTCCCAAAGTGCTGGGATTACAGGTGTGAGCCACCGTGTCTGGCCACCAAGGATGCTTTTAACTTAGACTTGTACTGTCCAGTTAGTACCACTAACCATATGTTACTTAAATTAAATAAAGCATGTGTTTCCTCAGTGCACTAGCTGCATTTTGAGAACTCAGTAGCCACATGGGGCTAGTGCTACCATATTGGACAGTGCAGATACAGACACAGAACATTTCCATCACCACTGTATCATCCTAGACCCTGAGCTAAAGGTACTGAATGTTGGGGCCCAGTTGTTGGAACAGAGTTGAATCCTGGATGATTCTTTTGTTTTTTTTCACCTTTAGGGTTAGGACAAAAATTTTGGTTAGATTCCTTTTTTTTTTTTGGAGAGAGAGTCACACTCTGTCGCCCAGATGGGAGTACAGTGGTATGATCTCGGCTCACCGCATCGTCTACCTTCCAGGCTCAAGCAAGTCTCCTGCCTCAGCCTCCCAAGTACCTGGGATTACAGGTGTATGCCACCACACCTGGCTAATTTTTGTATTTTTAGTAGTGATGGGGTTTTACCATGTTGGCCAGGCTGGCCTTGAACTCCTGACCTCAAGTGATCCGCCTGTCTCAGCCTCTGAAAGGACTGGGATTACAGGTGTTAGCCACCGCGCCCAGCCTTTAGTTAGATTCTTTATATGCCTTGGGAACAAGAGTTTGCTAAATTTCCACCCAGGATGAGATAAAATATAAGTCATTTAAGTTCTATGTTTAATAACATAGTCACTTATTTACTGTGGCAGAAAACATGAAGCATTTTGGAGAATATGGAAAAATATTATTCCTTTTTTTTTGAGACAGAGTCTCTCTCTGTCTCCCAGGCGTGATCTTGGCTCACTGCAACCTCCACCTCCCGGGTTCAAGCGATTCTTCTGCCTCAGCCTCCCAAGTAGCTGGGACTACAGGTGTGCACCACCGGGCCCAGCTAATTTTTTTTTGTATTTTTAGTAGAGACAGGGTTTCACCATTTTGGCCAGGCTGTTCTCTAACTCCTGACCTCGTGATCCACCTGCCTTGGCCTCCCAAAGTACTGGGATTACAGGCGTGAGCCACCGCACCCGGCTGGAAAAATATTATTCTAGTTGTTTCAGAATGACAGGTAACTGTTGACCATCTTCTGTTTAAAATAAAATAATGTTGTCTTAATGTATTTTTGTATCTTTTTGAGTATTTGTCTAATATTAAAGGTCAAACAGGATTTATGCATCATCCATCATTTTTTACTTCTGAGCCACCAAGTATTTATCAGTGGGTGAGTTCTTGTCTGAAGGGTGAAGGAATGCCACCTTATCCTTACCTCCCTGGAATCTGTGAAAGAAGCAAACTTGTAGTCTTGGTATGTATGAGGAGTGTTACTACCTATCTCCTTTTTCTTTTAAAATTTAGTTTTAAAAAGTACACCTAATATTAAGTTTTTCTTGCTGTGTATAGTTCTGTGAATTTTGGTATGTGTATAGATTCATGTAATTCTGCAATTAGGATATAGAACATTTATATCACCCTCAGAAATTTCTCTCATGATTTTGAGATTCATCCAAGTTGTTTCCTGTATCAACAGTTCATTGCATTCTATGGCCAATTAGTAGTTTATTGCATGAATGTGCCATGTTGGTTTTCCATTCAAGATAATTGGGTTGATTTCAGTTTTTAGTAATTGTAAATGCTGTCAGTATTCATGTTCAGGGTTTTATGTGAACATAAGTTTTGCTTTCTTTTTTTTTTTTTTTTTGAGACGGAGTCTCGCTCTCTTGCCCGGGCTGGAGTGCAGTGGCCAGATCTCAGCTCACTGCAAGCTCCGCCTCCCGGGTTCATGCCATTCTCCTGCCTCAGCCTCCCGAGTAGCTGGGACTACAGGCGCCCGCCACCACGCCCGGCTAGTTTTTTGTATTTTTTAGTAGAGACGGTGTTTCACTGTGTTAGCCAGGATGGTCTCGATCTCCTGACCTCGTGATCCGCCCATCTCAGCCTCCCAAAGTGCTGGGATTACAGACTTGCGCCACCGCGCCCGGCCGTAAGTTTTGCTTTCTTTAGGACAGGTACCTAGGAGTAGGATTGATGGGTCATATAGTTAAGTTTATGTTTTCTTTTTAAAGAAACTGTCAGCTGTTTTTGAGTGGCTCTTCCATTTTACATTTTTACCAGCAATATTTAAGAGGTCATTTACCTGCATTCTTGTTGGTGTTTGGTATTGTCACTCTTTTTTGTTTTTTTCTTTCTGAGAGATGTGTAGTTATACCTCATTGTGGCTTTAATTTGCATTTTCCTAATGGCTAATGATGTTTTGAGGGTTCTTGATATGATGTCTTGTCAGATATGTGGCTTGCAGATATTTTCTTTTAGTTTCTACCTTTTCTTGTCTCCTCATTCTCTTAATACGTCGAAGAGCAAAAGTGTTTAATTTTGATGAAGCTAGTTTATCTGTATTTTTCTTTAATGGATGTTGCTTTTAGTGTCATGTCTAATAATTCTTTGCTTAGCATCAGGTTTTGAAGATTTTCTCCTGGGTTTCTTTATCTGTTTTACATTTAGATCTCTAATCCATTTTGTTAATTTTTTATAATGTGTCATGTTTTAAGTCAAGGTTTTTATTATTTCATTTGGATATCCAGTTCTTTCAGCACTATTTTTTGAAAAGACTATCCTTTCTCTATTGCATTTGCACTTTTGTCAAAAGTCAATTTGGCCACATTCTTGTGTGTCTATTTCTGGACTTTCTATTCTGGTTCATTGATCTTTGTGGCTGTCTATGCTGTAATTACTGTAGCTTTATAGTAAGTCTTAAAATTGATTAGTGTTACTCCTCCCTTCATTACTGTTCTTGCCTTTTCATACTGATTTTATTTTTATTTTTATTTTTGAGACAGAGTCTCGCTCTGTCACCCAGGCTAGAGTACAGTGGCGTGATCTCAGCTCACTGCAACCTCCACCTTCCAGGTTCCAGCAGTTCTTCTGCCTCAGCCTCCCAAATAGCTGGGATTGCAGGATCCCGCCACCACGCCCGGCTAATTTTTTGTGTTTTCAGTAGAGACAGAGTTTCACCATATTGGCCAGGCTGGTCTTGAACTTTCAACCTGAAGTGATCCGCCTGGCTTAGCCTCCCAAAGTGCTGGGATTACAGGTGTGAGCCACCGCGTCTGACCCATACTGCTTTTATAATCAGCTTGTCTATAACTACCAAAAAAATCCTGCTGAAATTGTTTTCAAAGAAACACATCTTTATTTGTTTTAATTATTTTTTGTTTACTTTGAGCTGTAAATCTCATTATTTATTTATTTTTAGAAATTAGTTTGTTGTTACTGGTTAATACATGTCCAAGATCAAACCTTCATATAGAACCAAAGGACTGTAACAGCAGGTAAGGAAAGTTTCTTGGCATACCTGTTCCTCAGTCCCCCATCGTGGAGCAGCCTGCTCATAGGCCCCATTGTGGGCCTTTCTAGGTGGAATTTTTCCAGGCTTGCAGGAGAACCACATGCTTTTGTCCCTTCTCTCAGATGTTGGCAGACTGTAAATGTCTTTGCCCCCTGCCCTTCTTTTTCTTTACGTTTTGCTCTGCTTCATGATGAGAAGCGCTTCAGAGTCTCCCGATGGCTCCAAAACAGACATACAGAATGGTGGTTCTGTTTAAAAAACACAGATTTTTTTTAATGATAGCAAAATATATATAACATAATATTTGTTGTTGAAATTGTTATTATTATTTTTTGAGACGGAGTCACTCTGTTGCCCACACTGGAGTGCAGTGGCACAATCTCGGCTCACTGCAACCTCCGCCGCTCAGGTTCAAGCAATTCTCCTGCCTCAGCCTCCCGAGTAGCTGGGATTACAGGCCTGAGTCACCAAGTCTGGCTAGTTTTTGTATTTTTAGTAGAGATGGGGGTTCACCACGTTGGCCAGGCTGGTCTTGAACTCCTGACCTCAGGTGATCTGCCCACCTTGGCCTCCCAAAGTGCAGGAGTTACAGGCATGAGCCACTGTGCCTGGCCTGAAATTATTTTTGAGTGTACAATCCAGTGGCATTGAATACATTCACATTGTTATGTAACCATCACCACTGTCCATACCCAAGACTTTTTCATCATCCGCAACATAAATTCTGTACCTATTAGACAGTGACTCCCCATTCCCCTTCCTCCCAGGCCCTAGTAATTCTGTTCTGTTTCTTATGAATTTGTCTCTTGTAAGTACCTCGTATTATGGGAATCATACAGTGTTTGTCTCTCTGTGTCTGGCTTATTTCAGTTAGCATAATGTTTTCAATGTTCATCCATATTGTAGCATCTATCAAAATTACATTGTTTTAAAGGCAGTATTCTATATACTACTCCATTGTATGGATATACCACAATGTATCATTTTATCTGATGATGGACACTTGGGTTGTTTCCACTTTTTGGCTATTATGAATAGTGCTGCTGTGAACCATGGGTGCGCAAATATCTGTTCAAGTCTCTGCTTTCAATTCTTTTTAACATATACTGGGTGGTGGAATTGCTGGGTCATATGGTAGGTAGTTTGATGTTTAACTTTTTGAGGAACTGCTAGACTCATTTTCGTAGTGGCTATACCATTTTACATCCTTACTAGTAATGCAAGAGGAAGGGTTCCAGTTTCTCCACAGTCTTGCCAACACATATTATTATTTCCTATTTGTTTTTTAAAAATTATAGCCATCCTAGTATTTATGAAGTGATACCTCGTTGTTTTGATTTGCATCCTTAATGATTAGTGATGTTGAACATATTTTCATGTGTTTATTGGCCATTTATGTATCTTCTTTGAAGAAATATCTATGCAAATCTTTTGTATATTTGAAAATTGGATTTTTATTTTTGAGTTTAGGCATTTTTATGCTCTAGATATTAATGTATCAGATACATAATTTGCAAATACTTTCTCCCATTCTGTAGATTTTTCTCTGAATGTCTTTTCTGTAAAACTGGCATGAGTACTCAGTTTATCTCTCTGGCCTTTCATCTAAGTTTTATCCTCTTGGTATTCCTTTATAACTTGTCAGCTCAGAGATCTATTTATAAAAATATGAATTTATTTTTATTTATGAAAATAACTATAAAAATATGAACTTTTTTATTTTTATTTTTTTAACTTCTGTTCTTTTTTTTGTTTTTTTTTGGAAATGGAGTATTGCACTGTTGCCCAGGCTGGAATGCAGTGGCACAATCTCCGCTCACTGCAAGCCCCGCCCCCCAGGTTCATGCCATTCTCCTGCCTCAGCCTCCCGAGTAGCTGGGATTACAGGCGCCTGGCTAATTTTTTGTATTTTTAGTAGAGACGGGGTTTCACTGTGTTAGCCAGGATGGGCTCGATCTCCTGACCTCGTGATGCGCCCGCCTTAGCCTCCCAAAGTGCTGGGATTACAGGCGTGAGCCACCATGCCCGGCCGAATTTATTTTTATTTATAAAAATATTCTGAAAATATCAACAGAAGCCCTTGTTGATAGGTTTTTGTTTTCATCATTATATGTTTTATTGGACTTTTTTTTTTTTTTCCCTAGGCAAGATCTTATTCTGTCACCCAGGCTGGAGTGCAGTGACGCAATCATGGCTCACTGCAGCCTCAGCCTCGCTGGGCTTAAGCAATCCTTCCACCTCAGCCTCCTGAGTAACTGGTACCACAGGTGCATACCATCACACCTGGCTAATTTTTGTATTTTTAGTAGAGATGGGGTTTTGCCATGTTGCCCAGGCTGGTCTTGAACTCCTGACCTCAAGTGATAAATTTTTCTTTTCTGTGATGTTTAGCTAATGAGACATTTGTAGTAACCTTCTAGCTTATGGTGGCTCTTTTCTATTGAGTCACTTGTATATGTATATATGGGTGGCTGAGGCAGAAGGATTGCTCCAGGTCATGAGTTTGAGCCCAGCCTGGGCAACACAATGAGACTCCGTCTTTACAAAAAATAAAAATAATAAATAAAAAAATTAGCTGGGCATAGTGGTGCATGCCTGTAGTCCTGGCTACTCTGGAGGCTAAGGCAGGAGGATTGCTTGAGTCAAGGAATTTGAGGCTGCAGTGAGCTCTGATTGTGTCACTGCACTCCAGCCTGGGTGACAAAGTGAGATGCTGTCACTGAAAAGAGAAAAATAATGTTAATTTTCTTCTTTTGCAGAGTATTGCACTGTACATACTTGGTGATGAGAGCTCGGTTTCTGATGAATCCTCACAGTATTTAACCAGAATAACTATAGGTAAGTTCGTGTAATGTTAGGCCTTTGTAAACAAATTTTTGTAAATGTCAATATCAGAATTGAAAAAAGAATTGAATTTTTCTTGTTTGCTTTAGCAGCCATGTCTTACCTTTTTAGTACTGTTCTGGTCTGTTGTGGTCTGTTGTCCACAACTGATTTTCAGGTATCAGGATTACTTAAAAATCTAACACATCTTGTATTTTCAGTGTGGGTAAAAAGGCCTATTTTAGCCTCAAGGAAATTATTATACCATTGACTCTTGAACAACATGAGTTTGAAGTGTGTGGGTCCACTTACAATGAAATTATTTTCAGCCAAATGCAGATAGAAAATGCAGTATTCTCTGATGTGAAACCCATATGCAGGTTCCGCAGGGCCTATTGCAGGACTTGAGCGTGCGCGGATTTGGGTACACATAGCGTGTCCTAACCAGTCCCCTGAGTATTCTGAAGGCCTTGACTGTAGTTTTCAGCCTGCCATAGTATTGCTTATTTTATTATTTTTTTTAGATGTTGTTTGCTAATGGATTCTTATTTTCAAATGTCTTCTGCATGTTACATGTTTTCTTTACCAGGATGACTATCAAAATTAAGTTTCATTTTGTTGCCTTTTAGCCCCCCAGAAGTTGCAAGTAGAGCAAGAGGAAAACAGGTAACTTTTATTTAGACTGTGCTTTTATGTCAAACACTTCAAACAATATTATTTATTGTTCTGCTTAATAACTTTATGTTTTATTTTCTTATAGGTTTAGTTTCAGGCATTCTACGTCCGTTTCTAGTCTAGCTGAAAGATTGGTTGTCTGGATGACTAATGTAGGTAAGAGCGTCTTTGTTACCTCCTAACTAGGCTCTGCTTCCTCCAGACTAGCTAGAACTAGAAGGCACGAGGAGAGAGGGGCTCTGGCTTTGTGAAAAGGCCTCACAAGATTGAGATTATGGTTCTTCAAACCATATTCTTTTTTTCTCGACAATCTCAGAAGTTCCATATAATAATATTTGGGATACCAGCGTTTTATTTTGGTGCATAAGGTATCTTTATTTGCCATTACATTGGACCATTTGAGGCTGTGGCTATGTAAGCCGGTCTCTGTGAATGGAGAACTCTAATCACCCTACATACACACCTGAAATCATTGTGATACTCAGATATCAGAAATGGGTGGTTTTGGCAAAGTCTAAAAGCAATAATATATACATTTCAAGGTATACTTTTGAAGGATAAATGCACTTTTGACGGGATTTCGGGCACCAAGATGAACATTAAACTGGGAAGAGGAAGAGGGAGGAAAAGAGTTCTATATTCCCTATTCCCCAAACCTATGCTCCTCGGTTTTAAATTAAGTAAAATCCCAAAGAAATTTCTTTTCACAAAGAACTGAAAAACACAATTAAAAATTACTGCCACAAAGACATGATTTTAAAAATGAGGATGCTGTATGGGATGTATGTTAAAAAGTAAAGTTTTAATGAATATTAAAAGATGTTTTTGAAGTCTTATCTAAAGTATGTTCTAAATGACGTTTCTGACAGGTTTTTTTTTTTTCATTTCACCTTAAAAATGACAATAACTGTTGCATACTGTACATACAGGATACCTATGCTGAAAAATACTGGATGAGTTCTATCCATTTGTATATTGCATAATATTTAATAAGTGTTATTCTCATATAAGGAACGTTTTTTGCCTCAATAGTTAATCAACTTTTTAAATTATAAATAATGCATAATATTATAAAATTTAGAAAGTCATTATAAGAAAAACATGATTTAATTAACCTGAGGATAAAAAATTTTAAATATGAAATATGGTGTACTTACAAAATAATATGTCAAACATATATGTTTGTTTTAGAGAATGGTACAAAAGTATTGATGTACTGGTCACCCACCTCTAGAAAGAGGACATTACTCACATAGTAGAAGGTCCTTACATATCTGTTCTTGGATGGTCCCCTCCTGTCACATACCCCAATATTATAGGGAACCACTGCCCTACCTACATTTTGTGTTACCTTACTTTTGTTTTTCTTTATAGTTTTACATCTTTATAAGTTGCTAGGTTTTATGTAGTTTTGAACATACATAGATGGAAATATATGTTCCTTTTTCTTCACTCAACTTTATTTTTTAAAGAGTCATCTATGTCGACTCATGTAGCAGTAGCAGTGGGTCATTCATTTTCTCTGATATATAGATTACTTTGTTGGAACATATCACAATTTAATTACCCATTCTATTGATGATAGACAATGAGACTCGCCCCTTTCGCCACCTCTTTTTTTTTTCCGTAACAAAACAGTATTGCTAATGAATATTTTCATACCTGTGTTTTAGTGTACATGGGTATAAATTTCTGTATGGCTGTTGACAGATCAAATGGGTGGACCTACCTATACATATCAACTGTTTTCCAAAGTGGTTGTACCAGTTTACACTACTGTTGACTATTTATAAGAATTATTGTTGTTTCGGCCAGGTGCAGTGGCTCACACCTGTAATCCCAGTGCTTTGGGAGGCCGAGGCAGGTGGATCACGAGGTCAGGAGCTCGAGACCATCCAGGCTAACACGGTGAAACCCTGTCTCTACTAAAAAAATACAAAAAAATTAGCCAGGCGTGGTGGCGGGCACCTGTAGTCTCAGCTACTCAGGAGGCTGAGGCAGGAGAATGGCGTGAACCCAGGAGGTGGAGCTTGCAGTGAGCCCGAGATTGTGCCACTGCACTTCCAGCCTGGGTGACAGAGCGAGACTCCGCCTCAAAAAAAAAAAAAAAAAAGAGAAAAAAGAATTATTGTTGCTCTACTACATAGTTGCCAACACTTGGTATTGATTGGCTTTGACATTTATATTTCTCAGTGGCTTTAATTTGCATTTTCCTGATCACTAATTAGGTAGAGCATCTTTTCATATACATTTTGCCCATTTATGTTTCCCTTTCTAGGAAATGTCTTTTTGTCCTTTATATTTTTCTATTAGATTGTCTTTTTTTCTTCAGGTTTTTACAAGTTCTTTCAAAGAACTTGTAAAAATCCCTAATGTCAAGACATTAGTCTGGTAGTAAGATGAATAAAATGAATTTATTTGTCAGGATAGATATTGTTGCCAACTTCAGTCAGGATAATTGCAATAGTGGCAAATCTAAATTAAAATTTTTTCTCCTTTCCTTTAACTATAAAGGATTCACTTTAAGAGATTTGGAAACTCTTCCCTTTGGAATTGCTCTTCCCATCAGAGATGCAATTTATCACTGTCGTGAGCAGCCTGCCTCAGACTGGCCAGAAGCTGTCTGTCTCTTGATTGGACGTCAGGATCTTTCCAAGCAGGCCTGCGAAGGAAACTTACCCAAAGGGAAGTCTGTGAGTATCAACGTGGAAAGTTCAGAGTTCCAATTTTAGCCTTAAATAAAATCATAAAGTAGAAATGTTCTTCATTTTCCTTTAAGGCTTTTTCTAAGTATATATATCAGCTTGTCTTTTATATTATATGCCATATGGGGTTTCTAATTGTACGCATCTTATTAATTGTAAGTTGAGCATAGGAGCAGGAGATTTTGTGAATGTTCTATCTTGTGCCTGGATCTTTCTTTGCCTTGAGTCAGGACAAGTCCTGAGTGTAGTCGTGGAGACTACCATGGCTGTTTCCCTACTTGTACCACATTAGTAACTAACCACTTTGTAATTATTACATAGGAAAAGGGAGAGCACATATATCCTGAATTTGGATGGGTAATTATATATAAATATTTTCTACTGTGTATTTTTTGATGTGTTGAATTTTTTGAATTTAACCTTTTAAATAGGTGTAAACATACTTGTTTAATCACGTAAAACTGTAGCCCCAGGGAAAACATGTGTTTTTTTCACTAGAGTTGTTTAAAAAGATGTCTTAAGCTATCCCTCCTAAAATACTGTCTTTCATCAATCTTCAAGTTTGTTTTTTTTTAAAATGCATTCTAGGAATCCTGCAAGTAGAAAGTAAAATTATTTCATTACTCTCCAATTATCTTTTTAAGTCATCCTCTCTTAAAAGTTGAAAAGGAAACTTTTAAAACTTATTCTAGAATTCTAGGTAACTTTAAAAAATAAACAGTAGAATCTCATCAAGGAAGATTCAGGAATAATAATTCCACTCCTGGTGACTCTTTTATGTTCATGTCCGTGAGAAGACAGTGTGGGAATTTGGCCTTACCTCTTAGTAGCTTTTGAATCAATACATAATAATCAGTACATTGTAACTATGAGTCACCTTAGGTCTTATTACTGCTTCTTCAGAGCCTATATCAAAACTTATTCCTAACCTCACAGTTGCCTAATGAGTACCCATGCTGGAGTCAGTTTCCATGGGCATCTGATTCTCCAGCAGGGTCATCCCAGCGCATCTCTCCCTTAATCTGCATCTCAATCACAGCTGTTTGTTGAATTAGTATTTATATCCTGTTTTAAACAGAAAACAAATCTTTTTGCTTATAATATGGCTTTCCTGTGAGAGAGAGCAGTTCAGCACCATTAGCATGAAAACATTAATCTGTATTTGAATGTCATCTTAAGTAATTCTGTCTAAATACAGTTTGTTCAGTTATTTGAGGCTACATTTTATAACTAATCCCATCTAAATTTATTTTGTCACTATTTGAGACTATATTTTATAGCTAACTCACCCATTAGAATATAGTTTTTTTAAAATTAGATATTTTATAGGAACCAAAATGAATTTTTAGGAACTAAAAGTGATTATTTGGTCATATCTACTTTTTTTTTTTTTCAGGCTAACCTTGTTGTTTTCATATTAAATGTTGCAAAACTTTAACATTTCAACTCGGAGTTAATCTTTTGTTAAAAGAGTATAATACTGTTTTTGAGGGAATATGATATGATTCCATGCAGTTCACATCTGTGTTGCAGTTAGGTTTAATTATTTGGACTGGGAAGCACCATATTAAAGCACATGCTGGGCTTATGAGAACATGATGACAGTCAAGGAATTTACCCTCTTACTTGTTTTGCTGCAGTTCAGTACTTTTCCTTCTAAGAAATTTTTATTGGAAACACGTTTTAAAAAAATAGTGAAAACTGGCTTGGTGAGGTGGCTCGTGCCTGTGATCTCAGCACTTTGGGGTGGCCAAGGTGGAGGACTGCTTGAGCCCAGGAGTTTGAGACCAGCCTAGGCAACATAGTGAGACCTCATCTCTACTTAAACAATTTTTTAAAAAAGTTTAGCCAGGTGTGGTGGTATGTGCATATAGTCCTAGCTATTTGGGAGGCTGAGATGGGTGGATCTCCTTGAGGTCAGGAGTTCAAGACCAGCCTGGTCAACAGGGCAAGACTCTGTCTCTACAAAAAACAAAAAAAATTAATCTGGATGGGTGGTACACATACGTAGTCCCAGCTACTCGGGAGGCTAAGGGGGAAAGATCGCTTGAGCCCAAGAGGTGGAGGTTGCAGGGAGCCATGATCCCACCACTGCACTTCCGGCCTGAGTGACAGAGTAAGACCCTGTCTCAAAAAAAAAAAAAAGAAAAAATAATGAAATCCAACCATGATCCTATCTATTTAAAGTGTAAAGTAAGAAAGTATTTTATTGTGTGACTTCCCCCAACCCTTGGTGTATATCCTTTCAGGCTTTTTTCCTTCTCCTTCTATTAATGAACAGACAATATTTAAATTAGCATTATTAGCAGTGACTAGTATTCATACTCTACTTGCAATAATTTGTTTCTTTTTTAAAATGATCAGGATGTAGTTTTTTTTATAGTTTATTCAGAATATTTCTCTGCTTGTGTCCAGCCTCTTGACTGTTGTCCTAAATTTAAATTTTCCCCCTTATTTCACGTAGCAAATATTTCTAAGTAGGGAATATAGTACTTTTGTTTGTTTGTTTTGATTTTTGTTTGTTTGTTTGAGACAGAGTCTCACTCTGTCACCCAGGCTGGAGTACAGTGGCGTGATCTCGGTTCACTGCAACCTCTGCCTCCCGTGTTCAAGTGATTCTTCAACCTGAGCTTCCCCAGTAACTGGGACTACAGGAGTGCGCCACTGCATCTGGCAAGCTAATTTTTGTATTTTCAGCAGAGACCAGGTTTCACTGTGTTGGCCAGGCTGCTCTGGAACTCCTGACCTCAGGTGATCCGCCCGCCTCGGCCTCCCAAAGTGCTGGGATTACAGGCGTGAGCCAGCAATATAGTACTTTTTAAAAAGATTTGTAGAGTCGAGTCCTGGTATATATTGCAGCCCCAACCCATCCCTGCTTTGGAAAACGTATTTTCTCTGTGCTTACTGTAGTCATGGAACATCAGCCTATATATTTTCGTGTTCAGTAAGTGCATGTTGACTGCTTTTTAAATTATTATTACAATAAAGTCTGTTACTCAGGTGCTCTCATCAGATGTTCCTTCAGGAACAGAAACTGAGGAGGAAGATGACGGGATGAATGACATGAATCACGAGGTCATGTCATTAATATGGAGTGAAGATTTAAGGGTACAGGATGTGCGAAGGCTTCTTCAGAGTGCGCATCCTGTCCGCGTCAACGTAGTGCAGTACCCGGAGCTCAGCGACCACGAGTTCATTGAAGAAAAGGAAAACAGGTGAAAGAAGACACTGTGCACTATCTCTTGTCATGTTTTATTGTTACATTTGGGTCTTGTTTATATTTGTTTTTCCTTCAAGTTTTTAGCATTTAAAACCCTAAAGAGATTTAAAAGATACTTTCAAGTTAAAATGTGCCCTCTGTTTTAAGCTTTCATCCAACTTCAACAAACCACGTGTGTTAGCAAAATATCTTTGGCTTTTGAGGACATAATGGTTGTATTTCAGATCTTCCTCCTCTTGAAATACGTATAATAATTTACTCTTTAGAAAAGGTGAATGTAAAACCATTTTGCCTGGTAGTTCCCTTAAGAATTTACAAAGAAAACACTGGCCTTGTTTTTCTGTGTCTTGATCAGGATAGATTTTGAGGTTAGTGGGGTTTTTAGTGTAGTTTAAACTTACATCAGTATTTTTTTTTTGATATGATAGATAATACTCCAAATAAATAGATAAGGCAAACTAGATAAGCCTTTCTTCTGCTACTCCCCTGCACAGGATACATCCCTTGATACATTTTAAGACTCAGTGGTAAACGACATCACATGCCTGTGACATTCCAGAGCTATTCTCTTGGGACACTTCTATTTTAAAATTCTCTCCTGTTCTTTTATCTGCTTGTGTCTATTGTCTGTCATTCATCTGCCGCTGTTTTCTAGTTCTCCTTACTTTTTTTATGGTACTGCTTTGAGGGGAAGGGTCACCCACATTCAGCCACAGGCTGCTGAAGATCTGAATTAGTTGTGATTTCCCTATCAACTGTTTCTTCCCCACAAGTCCCCAGTTATTAGTCGCCTGTGAATAAGGAGATGGAGTGACTTGAGTTAAGAGCTAGGATTTATGAGCATGACCTCTAGAGCCAGGCGTGGCCATGCTGTGCTGGGTGACTTTGGTTAAATTACTTTACCTCTTGTTGCCTCAGTTGCCTCATCTGTAAAAATAGGCATTCCTCATGGGATGGTGCTATGTATCAAGTGAATTATTTTTACATAGCACTTAGAATACTGCCCAGTACATAGTAAAGCTCAGTGCAGTCAGCCATTATTAGTAGTAGAGTGCATTGATTCTAAGATGCAATTTTTTTCACTTTTTAATATCTCTGAAATCAGATGTGTATTTCAGTGAACAGGTGTCATAGTTTAATTGGCAGTGCTTTTTCTTTCTTAGCATGTCATGAAATAATGATACATCTTATCAGTGGCATCTTATATTCAGGGGATATAATGTTCTTCTCATTATAATTGTGTTACTTCTGCAAAGTTGAAGTGAATTATGTATACGATTTCCTCTAAAAAAATTCCATGGGCTGCAGCAGCCTCTCGGTTTTGAATTTTCCTGATTCCAAATTAATGTGGCGGTTGTGTTCCCAGAGAATCTTTAAGACAGAAAAATTTTTCTTTCCAGTTAGCTAGAAAAGCAGTTATGTGTGTCCGGTCGAGGAGGGAGTATGCTTATGAATAGCTTTGTCTGCAGAGATGATGTTCGTCACTTGTCAGCCTCTGAAGGGATGTTTCTGTGTCTTCAGATACAACTTGTATAAGCATTTCTTAGTTATAAATGCCCTACTTCTAAAATTTATTAGTTTTTTTTTAAGTGGCTATATGGAATGTTAAGCTGTTTTAACATAGGAACAAGTTGAAGAGTGGTATATTAATTTCACAGTAGAGCCCACAGAAACCATTTTAACCTTGAACATACCTGATATGTAATGGTATTAGTCCTATAAATCTAGTCATCATGTAAGTGAAACCAGTCTGTATTTCCTGTGGAGCCATCATGAAATCCATTCACCTCTAATATAGGGACCTTGTTTCTTTTCTTGTGTACAGGCCACAAAAATGGCACTTCTGAGGCTGTATTGGCAAAAGGGATGGGAGGAGGATCCCACATGTACTGAGGACAGCTAGACTGAAATTAACACAGTGATAAAAACCCCAAAAGTACTGTATTTTCCTTTGAGAAGGTTAGCATCCATCAGAGTGGAATTTTAAATTTCTTTTTTTTGAATGCCTAGAGACAGTTGGCTTGGTTTATAAGCCAGGTGGTTTTCATTCAATGTCAATATGAAACAAAACAAAGGAAATATGTCTCTCCCTAAGAGTGTAATAGGAACAAGAATATTAAAATGAAAATAATCATGTTTGGGTAGTTCACTCACATCTTTGTATGAATTTACTTTGAGACAACTTCGTCTTACATAGAATACCTTTTGAAATATTTACAGATGATATTTCAATTGTGCTTTGCTGTAAAAATTTTCACACGTTGGTTTTTACTTTAATTACAGATTGCTCCAGTTGTGTCAGCGAACTATGGCTCTTCCTGTAGGACGAGGAATGTTTACCTTGTTTTCGTACCATCCTGTTCCCACAGAGCCATTGCCTATTCCTAAATTGAATCTGACTGGTATGTTAAATTCTGGACTCAATGAGAAAGGAAAATGATTAAGTACATGCGTTAAGTGTAGTTCTTTAAATTAGTTAAGATGAAAGAAATGCTCCCTGTATCCCCAGTGATTTTTAAATATTCCTAATAACTGCTATAGTGGTTATCAAAGCTCAAATACCTCGTCAAACTAAACCTTGAGAGAAGCAGATTATAGCTCGTTACTCATTTTTGCTTTTTAATGAGGTGATTTCAAGATATAAAAAGTCACTTGGAGAAGTTCAGAAAGATATTATTGATAATGACGAGTATTAAATTTTGAATAATCTTAAGTATAATATATAAAAATATTTAGTCTTAAAATGTCTTATGTCATAGTTTGAACAGATGATCATTGTATAAATCAAGGATTGTACTAAGCAAAAAGAGAAAAAAATGGTTACTTACAGTATTCCCACTCTTCTGCGTCACTCGTTTTAACATTTTAGTATATATGTTTCCCAAGTTTATTTCCACATATTTATAATTTTATATTTGTTTAATTATCAGAAAATTTAAATCTATTTTAGTTATTTTTCTTAAAATTTACAGTGAACATCCTTTTATATTTAGCAAATGTGTGTGTTTATAATTATGTGTATGTATTGTATACATACATGTGTTTTTAATTGATACATTCATTTTTATTTGCTTCCGAGTATTTCATTCAGTGGATATACCATAGTTTACAGAAGCAGCCTGGTATTGTTGAAAATTACAGTTTTTGATATTATAAACATTGTTGGGGCATATTTGTCCTATGTACTTAGACGCAATGCTTAGAAGTAGAACTCTTAGGACACCAAGATGAATGGTTTTAAGGAACATGTCAAATTGCTTTTCTGGTTGGCATGAGTTTTTATTTCTGCCATATATAACTGTAGTTATAGTCTTGATTACAGTGAGTTTTATAGTGCATGTCCACCTAATGCTGATTTGAATGTGTTCTGAAGGTGACAATTGCATAGTTGAAATTACCATTGAAACTCTATTGTAGTATATATGGTTTTGTGAAACCTGTACAAAATGTATGTATAATGTATGTAGTAGTGTATTATATATATAGTAGTATATAAAGTATAATGTAATGTATAATAGTATATAATATATGCGAACATAATCGTACAGTATTTTAAATTGCATACTTTAAAAAATCCAGAGTTCCACTCAGATTTGTGAAAAGCGTGTGCTTTGAGCAGCATGCAGGAAATGAGATTGACTAAGTGAAGAACACATTCCCATCTCCATATCATGCTTATTCTGAGCCCTAATCTCATTAAGGGACATAGTGAGCAGAGTTGCTTTTAATATTTAAATTGTCTCAGAGGTAAAGCACCAGTGGCAAAATCGTAACAGATATTGATTCTTGATGGAAGGCATGGTATATAGATGTTCATTTTAGTAGTCTTTCCAACTGTTTATATGAAAGATTTCGTAGAATAAATGTGGGTTAAAAAAATCTCATGCAAAATTGGCTGATGTTAAAATGTATTCAATCTGGGTGATTTAGTACTCAAGTGATACTTGGGTGGGTTCTAAAAAATATATACATGCATCTTTTTTTCTGAATACATTTAATTGAATTTGCATGATTTAAAATGTGCTTATGACATTAATCCAATGTTTTATTCTTTTAGTCATTCTGGTAGGCCAAAAAGAAAGGTTACCTGTTAATTTAGGAAAAAATATTTTCTTAAATAGTTGCTTAATCCACACTGATGTGACCTGTTGTACTTTTGTATGTTGTCATTGTCACTGAAGGAAATTTACCTCACCCTTTGCATTTTATTTTCTCTTGTGTGTGAGTGTTATGTCTTATGCATATGATGAATGAAAGTTTTAGAAAGGTTATTCAGTTTTTCCATATTGATATGTCTGCCTTTTTTGAGAAAGTGCAAGTGTAACTTACGAACTTATCACTCATTGTGGTGCTAACACTAGCAGTTGAGTTAGCTTTTAGGTACAAAAAGCGTTTAGTAAAGACAAATTAGTCTTACTTTGTGCTTTGTGTGTATATGTATACGTGCTACAAATAAGACACTCAACATCTACTTAAAATTTATTTTACATAACATCTTAGAACTCTTTTAAAATGATTTTTTTTTTTTTTTTTTTTTTTTGAGACGCAGTCTCGCTCTGTCGCCCAGGCTGGAGTGCAGTGGCCAGATCTCAGCTCACTGCAAGCTCCACCTCCCGGGTTTACGCCATTCTCCTGCCTCAGCCTCCCAAGTAGCTGGGACTACAGGCGCCCGCCACCTCGCCCGGCTAGTTTTTTGTATTTTTTAGTAGAGACGGGGTTTCACCGTGTTAGCCAGGATGGTCTTGATCTCCTGACCTTGTGATCCGCCCGTCTTGGCCTCCCAAAGTGCTGGGATTACAGGCTTGAGCCACCGCGCCTGGCCTAAAATGATATTTTCAAAGCTCCAGTGAACTGGATAACTTTATGCAGTAGTTAAAATATTTAAGTTAATTATTTTATCCGTGACTTAAGACAATATTCAAAATATATATAAAAAGATTCAATATTTGCTGTATATAATGTAGATCAAAAAGAAAAGAATCAACAAAAAATTCATAGAGAACATATAGCATTGTGAACATATAATTTACATTGCTTTTAAATAAATGGACCGTAAAAGTAAATCTAGTGAATGCCCTTTTGAAGTTCACTGGGTGACTCAAGTCTATAAAAGGATGCTTTTTATAAAGCTATCTCTAGACATTTTAAACAATAGCATATAATTAGATGTCTGTATCTGTATGTATATATATAGAGAGAGAAAAAAAAAGAGAGGGGGGGTGCATATACAGGTAAGAGCTGTAGCAGATTTATTTAGGTTCTTTTTTTTTTTTTTTTTTTGAGATGCAGTTGTCTGTTGCCCAAGTGGGAGTGCAATGGCATGATCTTGGCTCACTGCAACCTCCACCTCCAAGGTTCAAGTGATTCTCGTGCCTCAGCCTCCCAAGTAGCTGGGACTACAGGCGTGCACTACCAGGCCTGGCTTTTGTCTCTTCTTAAGATGTCATTTTTCCTTAATGTCCATGGAAAAATATAGGATAGAACATTCGAAATTAACACCAATGTCATCAGATGTTGGGATTTATAACTTGTATAGTTTAGCAGTGATGTTAGTCTTCATTTTGGTTTCTAAGCTCTCTACTGTTTGAAAGAAAGATTTCAAAGCAGTGATTATCCCAATCATCTCTGTATAATGTTAAATTGGTATCAGTTATCTCATTATATAGCCTCATACATTTTAACAAAAAGGACCATGAACTGTTTAGACAGTGAAGGTTTTTCCAGTTTGCATTAAGTTTGACTCACATGTACGAAAGTTGTAAGTGGTCATAGAGACCTAACATTCCAGGCATTGATGGTTTTGAATGTAGAAAATGTAAGTAATCTTGGTCTCAAAGATCTAGTCTTGGTTTTATGAATTTTTGTTCTCTCAATGTTAAATTTTGTTTGGCTGGATAGGGCGTGCCCCTCCTCGGAACACAACAGTCGACCTTAATAGTGGAAACATCGACGTGCCTCCCAACATGACAAGCTGGGCCAGCTTTCATAATGGCGTGGCTGCTGGCCTGAAGATAGCTCCTGCCTCCCAGATCGACTCAGCTTGGATTGTTTACAATAAGCCCAAGCATGCCGAGTTAGCCAATGAGTATGCTGGCTTCCTCATGGCTCTGGGGCTGAATGGGCACCTCACCAAGCTGGCGACTCTCAATATCCATGACTACTTGACCAAGGTGAGAGCCTGTGCTCCCAGTGCCTGGCTAGCAGTAGCTCCTACTTGCTCTGTTTGCTCTTCTTTCTTCATTCTTATACTTCTAAGTCCATTTGTCTCACAGTACATGGAATAATCTTTCTAAAGCGTAAATCAGAGCATGTCACTTCCTTGGTCAAAGCCATTTAATTAATGATCTCCCGTTGCTCTTTTTTTTTTATTTTGAGTAAGATGGAGTAGAATTTAATGAGTGACAGAAAAGCTCTCAACAGCGAGAGGGGACCCAAAGGTGGGTTGCCGGCCACAAGGCTGAATCTAGGGGTTCTTATGGGCGTGAAATGAGTATGCATGCTGATTGGTCTGTGGGTATGCTTGAGAAAGCACCATTTAGAAATAGGCACGATAGTGTAGAGGACCAACTGGGGAAGGACAGGTACACGTAAAGTAGGTGAAGGATAAGGACCAATCAGGAGAGAGCGTGCCAAACAGGAATGAGAGCTCTCTGGTCCATGGATGTATCCGGAACTTGTAGCTTGGTTTTCTGGCTTTCGACTGTCCTTGGCTTGAAGGTTGAGTTTCACCTGAGAACTTACCTACCTCCTATCGCTATCAATCCCCGCCCTGAAGAAGTACATCTAACTGCTGTTAGGATAGGCATGATGACTGTTCTAACTGCTTCATGCTGACAGAGGATGTTGTTTTGGGAAGCAGCAGTCAGGTCTCTCTTACAGGCCTATCTAAGGGTCCCTGGTAAAAGGGAGCCATCAACCGAGGTTCCATTTGCATGACCATTTGGAGTTTGATGGCCTCTAGGCGAGAAAAAACACATTTTACAAGGAGGTTAAGTACACATGAACCAAATGTGAGTATTGCAATGAGAGCATAAAGAGGAACTAAAAGGGGGAAAATCCATGCCCGTATATTAGGGAAACCTAGAAAGGACAGAAAGAAAACCTCTGAAAATGGAGTGTTCTATTCCAGGATTTTGCAAAATAGGGTTGTCATGGGCATGTCCCCCTAGATCATTAGATATGTTATAATTAGGCATTGCAATGCCTTTAAGTAGATTTCTGACCATAGGCTGCAGAATCCAGTAATGCCCGATAATCTCCTTAGTTAGCTGAGGGTCTTGGGGAGAGGGGAAGAGAAAGTGGGTCCAATTCTCTTCTTGCCCAGTGCCCTGGTCCCTTCTGACAAGACCAGGCCTAGGTTCTTCACTGAAGTCTGAGGGAGTTGAGCCTTGGACTTTGAAACTTTATGTCCTCCGTCAGTTAGAAATTTATGAAGAGCCTTACTGCCTTTCTGAGAAATTTCCTCAGTTGGGGCACAGAGGAGAGTGTCATCTACATATTAAGACTTTAACTTGAGTTTGAAAGAACTCAGAGAGATCTTTTGACAATGCCTGCCCAAACAGGTGGGGGCTGTCTTGGAATCCGTGCGGTAACACCATCCAGGTTAGCTGGGTAGTCTGGTTGGAGGGATCCCTGAATGCAAACAAGTTTTGGGAGTTGGGGTATAACGGTATGCAGAAAAAAGCGTCTTTTAATTCCAAGAATGCAAACCATTTAGTTTCCTCTGGTATCTAAGTTAACAAAGTATAGGGATTGGGAACCACTGGGTAAATTGGTTCATTACACCAATTACTCATTAAGGAGGTAGAGATCCTGGACCAGTCTCCATTCCCTGTTGGGTTTCTGTACTCCCGATATTGGGGACAAGGACTGTTGCAGGGTTTAACAAGGCCCTGCATCCTTAGGTTATTAATGATGGCTTCTAGCCCTTTCCTAGCTCCTGTTTTTAGGGGATATTGTCTTTGATTAGGGAAGAAGATGGGATCCCTGAGATGGATTTGGACCGGTGAGACTGTTGTAGTTCAGCCAGTTTTTCCTGAATTGCTCAAACCTCTGGATTAATATCAGTCTCTACCAGAGGGAGGCAAAGAGTCTGTCCTGGAGCCATAAGGATGGTGGTTCCCTTGTGAGCTAAAATATCCCTACCTCAGAGGAGTTGGGCTTTCAGGTATGATTAAAAAGCCATAGGTAAACAAAAGGTCTCCCTAGGTACAGCTAAGGGGTTGAGAAAAATATCTGGTCAGAGGCTTTCCTGAGATGCCCCTCACAGTCATGCTAAGGGAGGAGGGGAAGCCCGGTTTGGAGAGGAGGACAGGAATGGCTGCTCTGGTATTGAGGAGGAAGTCCATCGTCTAAGTCCCTTTGGCCTCCAGAATCACCCAGGACTCATGGATGATAATACAGCCTGAGCTGTCAGAGCTGGGGAGGGGAGCCCTGGGACCCAGCAGTCCTGTTGGACCATTTGAGAAGCCGGCTCTGAACCTGGAGACGGACGTCTCTGAGGCAGTTTATCCTCCAGTGGTCTCCCTTACAGATTGAACAGGGCCGTGGGGGCTGCTTCTGGTATCGAGGGCAGTCTCTCTTTTAGTACCCCCACACTGATAACAGCTGGTCATAGAAGGAGAAGCTCCTTGGGGATCCAGAGGTTTATATGCCTGTATGGCAGCTATTAGTGCCTCTGCCTTTTTTTCGTTCCTTTTTTTCCTTTTTCTTGGGCTTCCTCATGGTCCTGATTATAAAAGACCAAGGTGGTGACTTTCAGGAGATTCTCTAGGGTACTATCTGGTCCAATAGCTAAGTTTTTGCAGCATTCTTCTAATATCTGGGGCTGCTTGGGTTATAAACTTGTCTTTCAAAATTAACTGTCCTTTTATAGAGTCAGGAGAGAGATGTGTGTTTAATTAAAGGCTGTCTCAGTTTTTCCAGGAAAACAGAAGGGTTCTCTTCAGACCCTTGGTTTATGGTTGATAACTTATTGTAATTGAGAGACTTGGCTCTAGTTCTCAGACCTTCCAGTATGCATGCCTGAAAATGTTTTCTCTGCCACTTTCCTAGAGCAGTGTCTGAGTCCCATTGAGGATCTTTGGTGGGTGCAGCCTGTTTGACTGTCAGAAAGGGCTCCCTGATTTCTTCCCCTTTTTGGTAGGTGCCGTAATAAGATGCAAACATTTTATCTCCAATTGTCTCAGCAACCTGTAAAGCCGTCTGCTTCTCTGAAGCTCTAAGTCTGGTTGAGAAGTAACATGATAGCCTTCCATGAAAGCTCAAACACTTGAGTAAGGTTCTGAAAGGCTTCAATATACCTATCAAGGTCGACAAAATTTTCCTAGATTTCCTTTTATCTGCCTCAAATCTTGTGAAGAAAAGGGGACTTGTACTTTGATAGGACCACATTCACTAGGCATTTCCTGCAAAGGAAGAAGTGATGCTGGAGCGTATCCAGATAGAACTCTTCTAACAGGATGAGGGTCAAAAGGGGGCCTGGATAAGGGGGACAAGATGATCCAAGAGGAGCTGGGACCTGGGCTGGTGCAGGGGCTCTGCCTCCTTCTCTAAGGAGACAGACTGTTTTTTCCCCTCTGTCTGGATTAAGTCTGCCTTGCTGGATATCACTGCTATAAGTGCAGGGTCTGTTCTACATTGCTGACAGAGCTTGGGGTTATCCCGCAGGGCAAAAAAGGCCTATACATATGGGATTTTTGACCATTTTCCTTCTCTGCGGTAGAAGAGATCTAGCTATTGGATAGTATTATAATTAATATTCTCCCCAGCTGACTAGGTCTGCCCATCTTCCAACTTCTAGCTGGGCCAAGCCTTGGTACTGATAAATGCCAGGCATTTTTTCTTCAGAGTCTGAGGATCGAAGGAGTCCCAGTGTCTCAAGATGCACTTGAGAGGAGTGCAGGCTACCCATTTAGAAAGAGAGAGGGGAGAAAAACGCATCCTTAGTCTTTCCCTCTGCCGTCCTGGAGTCCAAGGCATCTCTCAGGCTTGCCTTGGTCGTGGATGTGCTCGCAGCCGCCATTCATGACCAGGGGAGGATCAAGCCAGCAGGAACCGTCCCGTTCACGTGCACTCAGCCTTGACCCTCCTTGTTGACTGCTTTTGATTTCTCTGTCTGAATTCTATATAAGCTTGAGACTAAGATGAATCCAGGGGGTTCCTGCATATTATTTGTCTATAATGTTCATTTGGCTGGCAGTTTATTTAGCTTCATCAGGCATAACCCAGCATCCTGCCATGAAAAGAAGCAATTTATCAAAGAGACACATAACTAAGTAACATTTCTCAGAAAAGCAGTAGGGAAAACATGATAGGAAAGATTGGAAGTCTTTGTCCGACACCGGAACAGGCTGTCGGGGACTGGGGGCCAGTCTAGGGTCCTTCGGATAACACCAAGGTACCCTTGGCCAGATACCTTTAGTTGCCCCAGGACCTTATTCTGATCCCATACAATGGCTGAACTTCTGTGAAGGGAAACTGGTTTAAAACAAGGTCAACATTCCCAACACCAGAGGAGAAAGAGGGATCAACCATTGCTCTTAATATACATTCTAGGAGCTGGTGTGATCCTGTTCACTTCTGCAGCCCTAGTTGTTACCACTGTTCTTTTTTTTTTGAGATGGAGTCTTGCTCTGTCACCTAG
Organism: Macaca fascicularis; assembly: GCF_037993035.2. Lineage (NCBI taxonomy): Eukaryota > Metazoa > Chordata > Mammalia > Primates > Cercopithecidae > Macaca > Macaca fascicularis. The sequence continues at coordinate 18,849,435 of NC_088387.1, read as the reverse complement.
GCTAGAGTGCAGTGGTGGGATCTCATCTCACTGCAACCTCCGCCTCTGACGTTCAAGTGATTCTCCTTCCTCAGCCTCCTAAGTAGCTGGGGTTACAGGTGTGCACTATCACACCTGGGTAACTTTTGTATTTTTGATGGAATCGGGGTTTCACCATGTTGGCCAGGCTGGTCTTGAACTCCTGACCTCAGGTGATCTGCCTGCCTCGGGCTTCCAGAGTGCTGGGATTATAGGCGTAAGCCTCTGCACCTAGCCCCACTCTTCTTCTTGCTCCCCCACGCTCTAACCATACAGATTGGCTATTTTAGCTCCCTGGCAAACTAAACTCTTTCACTTCACAGCCTTATTTTTTTTTAAGGAATCTTTATTTATATAAATATATAAAATTCACATACCATATAATTCACTGTTTAAAGTGTATAGTGCAGTGGTTTTTAGTATATTCACAGAGTTGTGCATCCATCACTGCTGTTAATTTTAGAACATTTTCTTCACCCATAAAGGAACCTTGTACCCACTAGCATTCCTCTTGTGCCCACTCCCCATTCCTCCACCCCACCCCCACCTTCACTTCAGCTCCTGCCAACCATTTATCCTCCATCTCTATGGGTTTGCCTTTTCTATACCTTTCATATAAATGGAGTCATACAAAATGTGGTCTTTTAGGATGGGCTTCTTTCACTTAGCCTGGTAATTTCAGGGTTCATCCGTGTTGTACCATCTATCAGCAATTCATTCCTCTTTGTTGTTGAATAAATGTTTTATTTTATGAATGTACATTTATTCATAAGTTGATGGATATTTGGGTTATTTGGACTTTTTAGCTATTACGAATAATATTGCTGTGAACATTTGTATACGTGTTGTGCGGATGTATGTTTTCATTACTCTTGGGTACATACTTAGGAGTGGAATTGCTGGGTTATATGGTAACTGTTTAACTTTTTGAGGAACTGTAAACTGTTTTGCATAATGACTGCACCATTTTACAACCCTGTCAGCTATACATGAGAGTTCCAGTCTCTCCATATTTTTGCCAACACTTGTTATATTGTGTTGAGTCCAGCCTCATTCTTTTGCATGTGTCTTTCCACTTGTCCCAGCACTGTTTTTTGACGACTGCCCTTTACCTATTGAATTGTCTTGGCACTCTTGTGGTCAGTTGATGTCAATGCGAGGGTTTATTTCTGAATCACCTCAGAACCATTTATATGCTGTTTTATTACCTGAAACAGTCTTCCTCACCTTCTAAACTTGAGTGTCCCCTTTCCTGCTACTGTTCCTGGCTAATTTGTTTTCATCCTTCAGGTCATAATATAAATTTCTTTGTATAATCTTTAGAGATTTCATCCCTAATAATCCTCTAGTCCCTCCCAATCTAAATTAAGCTCTTTTAAAATACTCTTTCATAATACTTTGTACTTTCTTATTGTACTACTTTTTAATAATATATTTGTTTATATTTTTTAATTTAACACTTTTTTTTCCTATTAAGACATTAGGTCCATGAGAGCAAGGACCATGTTTGTTTAGTTTACCACTATATTCTCGGTGCCTCTCATTGTGCCTGTCAACATAAAAGTACGTCTTGAAAGTGGCAGGCAGTAGTTTATTTTAAACTACATATTTGTTTTGTTTCTATCTTAGGGCCATGAAATGACAAGCATTGGACTGCTGCTTGGTGTTTCTGCTGCAAAACTAGGCACCATGGATATGTCTATTACTCGGCTTCTTAGCATTCACATTCCTGCTCTCTTACCCCCAACGTCCACAGAGCTGGATGTTCCTCACAATGTCCAAGTGGCCGCGGTGGTTGGCATTGGCCTTGTGTATCAAGGGACAGCTCACAGACATACTGCAGAGGTCCTGTTGGCTGAGATAGGTATGGGATTAATAGTGCTGAATCTTCATAGGCATGCACTTTCCACTCCACATAAATCCAAGTAAAAATGATAATAAAATTATAAAAATTAAGGAAAGACAATAGTAGCTTTTGTGAGCAAAGAATGATCTAGTACTAATTAAAAAAAAAATCTCTAAGTAATGTTATCCAAGGCTGATGTAACTTCAGGTTATTAACCTCCATATTTATTTGCTAGCTTATTACTGAATTCCAGTGGTCACATTTAATGAGGTACCTGTGGTTTTAATCATATATGAGTATGCTGTTTATCCTGCTATGTCTATACCAGCAATGTCTAGCAGTGGCCTGCACTTAAAACTCAAAGAGTAGATTGTTTTGGTCCCTGAGAGACACTAAACTATACACATCACAGTGTTTACTGTGTTGGATACAGCACTTCCAATAGAAGTCGAGTAATTGACTCCTGCTTTCCTCCTTTACATGCTGGTGGGTATGTTGGTGATGAACCTGGAAATGGTAAGGTCCACACACTCACTTTAGTGAAGTGTCTCTGTTTCTTACTCGGTCTAAACTTTTTGGAAATCTGTATTATGTGTTGTCTTTTTCTGCCTAATGGAAGTGTTATTGGTATTATTAATATGCTCAACAATTTAGTTACATATTTGTATGTCCTATTCAAGATTTTTTCTATATGCATTTCTGAATATATTGTTAAAGATGTATTATTTAGTATAATGGTATCAGATAGCTATTGCCACAGTGATGCTTCATACATACAGGCATAACATTGGCCCAGGCAGCTCTGCTTTAGGCTGTAGCTGTGTAGCTGGCTGCTCTGCTGCTGTTCTGCCTCACCTGCCTTATTCTGGGACCCACGCTGGAGGGTGTGTTTCTCTCGTGGTGTTGACAGAAACCTAAGAGAGAACCAGTGAAGACCGGGACCCATAATTTAGTCTATTGTAATGATAGATGAAATTATTCCCAAAGTTGAAATGTTTCTGCTATCAAAATACATAGTAGCATAAGTTAGAGATCTGAAAAACACTTATTCAGAAAATATTCAACACTGGTTGTTAAAGCATGTTCGTCTGGAAAGTAGTTTACCATTCTTTGGCTACATCATGATTATGATGATGATGTCTAATGATGTCACTGCACAGTCTCACAGCTGTGGCATACTTCTTTCATACTGTAGATAGAAGATTTCATCTTTAATTCATATGTATGTGCCTTTTTATAGGATTACTCTCAGAATGTACATTAAAAATTCTGTTTGTATAGATCATTGTTATAAGTGGTTTTTAAAACAAATTTTGTATAATACTCATTGAGTTGATGGTCTGTAAAATGCTTTTTTTGGTTAACTTTTAGAACTTTTTAGATTGTTTTAATAATCCTTTGTTGTTATGTATAAACATTACACTGATTACCTTTGTGTGATTTTTTTTTTCTTTAATTTTATTTATTTATTTATTTATTTATTTATTTATTTATTTATTTTGAGACAGAGTCGTGCTCTGTCGCCCAGGCTGGAGTGCAGTGGCGTGATCTCAGCTCACTGCAGCCTCTGCCTCCAGGGTTCAAGCAATTCTCATGCCTCAGCCTACCAAGTAGCTGGGATTACATGTGTCTGCCGGCATGCCTGGCTACTTTCGTAGTTTTAGTAGAGATGAGATTTCTCCATGTCGGCCAGACTTGTCTTAAACTCCTGACCTCAAGTAATCCTCCTGTCTTGGCCTCCCTAAGTGCTGGGATTATAGGCAAGGGCCACCACGCCCAGCCTTTTTTCTTTTTTTTTTTTAATTGCATTTTTTTCCTATCGGGATAAAATTTCAGGAGTGTGAAAATTTTTTTCAGAGGGAAGGGTTTTAATACATAGTACATTTTGTCATTTTCAACAAGGTAGCATTAGGGTTATAGGGTGCTTTTTAAAAGTATGAATTTTATATCCAGTCAGACTTCTGAGATCAATGCACAGAAATTCTGCCATAGTAGGGCTCATTATTATATAGACTCGAAATAAATGTTGAAACATAATATTCAACAATAATATAAGCAAGTGACATCCTTATTCATTATCATCATTTGAACATGTTTCGCCACATGTGATGAGTGAATTTGAAAGTAATGAAAGCAAAATGTAAGATATTTTGTTGTAGCTGTTGTTGCGATGCTGTCTCACTCTGTCGCCCAGACTGGAGTGCAGTGACCTGATTTCGGCTCACTGCAACCTCTGCCTCCCGGGTTCAAGTGATTCTTCTGCCTCAGCCCCCCGAGTAGCTGGGATTATAGGCACCTGCCACCCTGGCTAATTTTTGTATTTTTAGTAGAGACATGGTTTCACCATGTTGGCCAGGCTGATCTCGAACTCCTGACCTCAAGTGATCCACCTGCCTCGGCTTGCCGAAGTGCCGGGATTACAGGCATGAGCCAGCACACCCAGCCGAGATGTTTTTTAAAAAAATAAAACTTTTTTTTGGAATACTCTTCCCTTTAAAAATGTTTTCTATTACTTGGTAATTTTTTTTGGTAAGACTCAAAGTTTCATAGTATTTGAATATCATTGCTTATAAAGACTTAAATTGGCAAAACAAAAACTATTTTGGGCCCTTTTTTTTTTTTTTAGGTAGGTAAACCTACATTTGTGGACACCATAGTGTCATAACTTTCTGAATGGAGTTATATTCCATTCGTATCGCCAGTGCAACTTGCTAGAAAGTTAATTCTAAGATTTTTATGAGTTGCGATTTTGAGAGGCTAGTTTGAACTGTGTCGCTTTTCTTTTTACAGGACGGCCTCCTGGTCCTGAAATGGAATACTGCACTGACAGAGAGTCATACTCCTTAGCTGCTGGCTTGGCCCTGGGCATGGTCTGCTTGGGGGTAAGCATAGTCTGTGCCTTCCCATGCTTCAGTTAGGACATCTACATGTTGAAACAAATAACCTTGACACCTAAACCTGAATACTGTCCCTTACTATGACTTAATGCTGCCCAGCTCTCTTGTCTTTTTGGATATTTTTCAAAGTACCAGATTTGCAAATGGAGAGAAACTGTGGTCAAGAGTGAGACTTTAAGATTTATTTTCCTCCAGCTTACAGTGTTCATGAACAAACTAAAGGGAATGAAGTTTTTTTTTTTTTTCCCAAGTGTTCAAGACATACAATGAATAAGTGACAGCCCACTATGATTGAAAACAGAAAACAGTGAAAACGTATATGATCGGGAGCCTTAAGAGTCTATAGTAGCTGCCTGAAACAAACCCTAACCCCCTTTTGCCATGGTGGTGTTCACTGTGTATCCCAGAATGTTTCCCAGTAACATCTTCCTTGTGACAGAATGCAATATCAGATTGACCCGTCTTTAACTGCATCCAAGAGATGTGTACAGAATTACCAGAAACATTTCATTAAATGATTGTTTCACTTGAAATGTGGTTCCCCTTAAAAAACCACCAATACATTGTTATGGTCAAACTAAATGATATAAAGAAAGTTATAAGGCCGAGGCAGTCAGGTCACCTGAGATCGGCAGTTTGAGACCAACCTGACCAACATGGGGAAACCCTGTCTCTACTAAAAATACAAAATGAGCCGGGTGTGGTGACACATGCCTGTAATCCCAGCTACTCAGGAGGCTGAGGCAGGACAATCACTTGAACACAGGAGGCAGAGGTTGCGGTGAGCCGAGATCGCACCATTGCACTCCAGCCTGGACAACAAGAGCGAGACTCCATCTCAAAAGAAAAAAAAAGTTATAGTGGAAGGAATTTTTTCTCATGTGTGTTCTGAAAATCCACCCTGTGGTTGACCATCTGTTGGGGCCTTGAATTCACACTGGCACATGAGCTAAAGAGGCTGGTAGTATAATGGAAAAGAATTGGCTGGGTGTGGTGGCTCACACCTGTAATCCAGGCACTTTGGGAAGCCGAGGCGGGTGGATCACGAGGTCAGGAGTTCGAGACCATCCTGGCTAACACAGTGAAACCCTGTCTCTACTAAAAATATAAAAAAATTAGCCAGGCATGGTGGCGGGCACCTGTAGTTCCAGCTACTTGGGAGGCTGAGGCAGGAGAATGATGGGAATCCAGGAGGCGGAGCTTGCAGTGAGTCATGATCATGCCACTGCACTCCAGCCTGGGCGACAGAGCGAGACTCTCTCAAAAAAAAAAAGTAATCACACAGGAATTCCAACTTGAATTCTGGTCCTAACTAGTGAGTCAAGTCATTTAACTACATTATTGTCTATTGCTTGATCAGCTTCATGGATTGTTGATGGCCATGTTTTATATGTAGCCCTGCAACTTACTATAATAGCTGTATAACCTTGGGCTTAATCCCTCTATGCCACACTTTCCTTATTTATAAAATGGGGTTTTAATAGTAGCTATTTGATATGGCTGTTCATTCATGTTAAACACACAGAATAGTACCTGACCCAGAGCATACATTCAATAAATTACTATCATTATCATAGTTATTGTTGTTGGAAAAATTCTTACGTACAATAATGAAAGTATTCAGGTATTTACAGTTCAGGTTTCAATTATATAACTAATATTTTTCTTTATTGTTAAATGTAACTAACTCTAAAGCTCTTACGTATTTTAAGACAGTACTTAAAGTTGAACATTCATGTATTAAAACTTTTGTGAGAATTATTAAACATTAATAACTCATGATTTATTAACTCATGATTAATGTTTGCTTTAAATTGGAAATAAAAAAACCCAAAACCTGAAATAACCTGCTTTGAGGTAAGTTAATTCATTTTTATAGTTATGGGTATATGTTGTGGATCTTCCTCCATAAGATTTTTTTTGACTTGTCTGTTACCGTCTTTTCCAGCATGGCAGCAATTTGATAGGTATGTCTGATCTCAATGTGCCTGAGCAGCTCTATCAGTACATGGTTGGAGGACATAGGCGCTTTCAAACAGGAATGCATAGGGAGAAACATAAATCGCCAAGTTATCAAATCAAAGTAAGTACACATCAAAGTGACAGATCAAAAGTCTGGAAGCTAGGAAGTTAATTGGGAAATACTAGTGTTCATACTAACACTGGTAAATATGTTATTTTTAAGCATAGCTAGTCTAGTATTCAGAGGAATTTTATAATAATTCAGAGCTCTTTTACATGCATAAACTCTTCTTTCAATAGGAGGGAGATACCATAAATGTGGATGTGACTTGTCCAGGTGCTACTCTAGCTTTGGCTATGATCTACTTGAAAACCAATAACAGGTATTTCTACCCACCCACCCTTCCTTCCGCCATGATAGTGTGATATCCTCTCTCACCTTGGTTGTAAAATTCAGTTATCTCATGTGTTTATTTCTCCTGTACTGGATTAAGCTGATTTTCCTTTCAAATACTGTAAGTTTTTGGAGGAAAACTTGCAATATTTGAAGTTATAAAGATTTTACCTAGAAATAATATATTTGGCTATTTTAATGGTATTTGACAATATAGTTTTCAATTTCTGTTCATTTCTGTTTTGTAGTTGATGTCAGTAATACCCAAACAATGCCCCTGTTTGTTTTCATCAGTTTAGCATATTGCTGTGAGGACTGGTTAAGTCAGAAGTACTTATCATTAGTCTGATCTTGGTTACCTGTAAAACAATGGTTTTTGCCTACTTCAAGAGCTTTTGTAATTACCAAACCATCTACTTTCCCAACTTGCTATATTAGTGCTGACGCTTGAAAGTAGACCTTTGGCATTTATGCTTACACTTTGCATAGAAGAGTAAGTTGAGTACAGGACATTATGCCATGTATTAAGTCTACTAATTAAAAAAAGTTCTAAGATTCAAGGAACTTTTCAGTGTTCTACATTTTTCCCTTTAGAAAAAGTAAATGTGTGCAGAATTAACGAAGTGTTTAAAAATAGGTATTTATCATTTACTGTTTGGATGAATGTGTAGGGCAGTGCTTCCTTGGCACTGGGGATATTTCATTGAGCAAAACTAAAAATATCTGCCCTCATGGAGCTTATGTTATAGTAAGACATACATGTACATCTATAATAACTATTACGTTAGAAGGTGTAAAGTATTGTGAAAAATGTGTAGAGCAGTAGTGGAGTGGGAAGAAATGTTTTGAAACAGATCTTGAGATTCTTGATTGTCTTGCTCTCTACTTGAGCAGTGTCCCTTACTGTTTTCCTCCACCACCAGATCTATTGCGGATTGGCTGCGAGCCCCTGACACCATGTATTTGTTGGACTTCGTGAAGCCGGAATTTCTCTTGCTTAGGGTATGCTTTGTCATTTTTCATTTGTGTTAACATGAGAAGTCTGTTTATGGTTCTTAAACTTAGCTTGTAAGCCGGGCACAGTGGCTTATGCCTGTAATCCCAGCACTTCAGAAGGTTGAGACAGGAGGATTGCTTGAGCCCAGGAGTTTGAGACCAGCCTGGGCAACATAGGCTGGTCTCCATGAATGAATGAATAAATGAATAAATAGCAAACACAAATGTCTTTACAAGAGAGCCTTTTATTTTTAATTTGTCATGCATATCTAATTGGCAGTGTTCATTTGAAATTTCGCAAATAGGACTTTGGGAATCCCAAGAAAGGTAACCACATTGATATATAATACTTGGAGTGATGTTTCACTTTCTCACATTATCATTCAAAACTTCCTAAAAAGCAACAAATGATGAGGACTTTTTTACTGCTTTATTTTACATTTTTGGATTACTATCAGGGATGTAATAATACTGTTAAGGTTGAATCTAAAGAAAATAACAATTTGACTTAATTGTCTAAAATTTTCCCTCTAATTCTTTTTTTTCTGATGTTTAAAATGAGCATATGGAAGCTTTTAAATTATGATGTAGATAGAGCTATGATTCTTTCCTTTGTGATTTTTTTTCTTTTCCAGAGTACGTTTTAAAAAGTACCCCCCAAGCCCTCTAAACTTTGATGATGTTCAACTCAATTTTAGTTTTTCTTTGTTAAAATTTAAATCTTTATTTTAATGAGTAGTTTAGGTTGATACTACAGATGGTTCCCAACTTAGGATTTTTAACTTAACCATAGTGTGAAAGTGGTACTCATTCAGTAGAAACTGTATTTCCAATTTTGAATTTTAATTTTTTCTTGTACTCCTGGCGGTATGACGCTCTCCTGGTGTTGGGTAACGGCAGCAAGCTGCAGCTCCCAGTCAGCCATGCAGTCGTGAGGGTAAACGACCCATCCTCCACAGTTTACTTTGAGAATTTATAGTAATTTCACTCAATTATAGGCTAATGTGAGTGTTCGGAGCATGTTTAAGATAGGCTAGGTCGAGCTGTGATGTTTGGCAGGCAAGGTGTATTAAATGTGTTTTCTTTTTCCTTTTTTTTTTTTTCTTTTTTTTTTAATAAGATGGAGTCTCGCTCTGTTGCCCAGGCTGGAGTGCAGTGACACCATCTTGGCTCACTGCAACCTTCGCCTCCTGGGTTCAAGCTATTCTTGTGCCTCAGCCTCCTGAGTAGCTGGGACTACTGGCATGTGCCACCATGCTCGGCTAATTTTTGTATTTTTAGTAGAGATGGGGTTTCACCATGTTGGCAAGGCTGGTCTCGAACTCCTGACCTTCAGTGATCTGCCCGCCATGGTCTCCCAAAGTGCTAGGTTTACAGGCATGAGCCACTGAGCCTGGCCTAAATGTATTTTCAGCTTAAGGTATTTTCGACTTACAATAGGTTTATTAGTGCCTGTAAGCATTAGGGCACTGATGCTTAGTGCCCTAAGCATTTGCATATACTTATTTTTCCTGTATTTGCATATACTTATTTTTCAAAATTCTCATCAGTCGGGAACTGATTCTTAAATTGTTCTGTTTGTTATTATCATTGTTATAAAGTCTGTGAACTTTACCTGCTCTAATTAATTTTATCTCTGTTGCATTTTTAAGACACTTGCTCGATGCCTGATTTTGTGGGATGATATTTTACCAAATTCCAAGTGGGTTGACAGCAATGTTCCTCAAGTAAGTACATACAATGAATATCATATCTTTAGTAGCATAAAATTATGATATCTTATGGGATTTTTCAAAATTCTGTAAAATATTTTTTCTTATGAAGGCAATATTGATCATCAGGATACTTCTTAAAGACCTAAGAACTTTCATTTTAAGATTCTGTGCTGCACAGACCACAGTCTTCTCTTTTAGCCTCAGGTCCCTAGAAATTGTAGTTTTTAAAAATTAAATATGAGTATCAGTGTTGTGTGGCAGTTAAAAAATGAAAGAAAAAAACTAAACGTTTGCCAAAATACTCTAAAAAAGTGTTCTTGATATTTTTATCATAATTAAATACACATTTCTTTTAATTTTTTTTTTTTGAGATGGAGTGTCACTCCGTTGCCCAGGCTGGAGTGCAGTGGTGCGATCTCGGCTCACTGCAAGCTCCGCCTCCCGGGTTCCTGCCATTCTCCTGCCTCAGCCTCCGAGTAGCTGGGACTACAGGCGCCCGCCACCACGTCCAGCTAATTTTTTGTATTTTTAGTAGAGACAGGGTTTCACCATGTTAGCCAGGATGGTCTCGATATCCTGACCTTGTGATCCGCCCTCCTTGGCCTCCCAAAGTGCTGGGATTACAGGTGTGAGCCACCATGCCTGGCCTAAATACACATTTCTAAGATGCTATTTTACTTCATGACAATTTTAGATCTCCTAATATAATAACTCTTTTAATTACTTTATATCATGTTTATTCGATAAGCCAAGTATACTAGTTAAAAATAAACGGATTTTTTTGGTAAAAACTCAAAATTGAATATTGTAACTAACCACTGCCCTTAGTCAACTGTCCATGCCCAGTGGTCTCAGTTTCTTTATGTAGATTGTTTCTTTCAGTATTTTCAGAAGAAAAATCTCAAAGGTTGAAAGAAGTTTATATGAACATCCACATCACCAATAGACTCTACAATAATATTTTATGGTATAAACATGTTTAATCACTTATCCACTTATCTGTTCCTCTACCTAATCCAACATTTTTTGATGAATTTCAATGTTAGTTCCAAACAGTAATGTACTCCATCCTGAAATTGTACCATACTGTAATTGATATTTACATTTTTTCCTTTTAAGATAAAATTTATATATTGTGAAATGCACCAATTTTAAGTATCCTATTGAATAAGATTTGACTAACACATAGGCCTGTGGAAACCAGCCTCTGTCCCTTGTGCCCCTTTCCCCTTTGTGCGTTCACCCCTACCCCCAGGGTAACCAATATGAATTTTGTTTTTCCCCAAAAATGTATTAATTTCCTGATGTAGAACTTTATATTAATGAAGTCACATATAGCATATACCCTTTTGTATAAGACTTCTTTCAGCGTTTTCAAGATATTGAGTATATTTAGTTCATTCTCGTTTTTATTATTAGGTGATACAGATTGAGTATTTCTTATCTGAAATGGTTGGGACCAGAAGCGTTGTTGAATTTTGGAATACTTGAAATTATACTTACTGGTTGAGCATCCCTAATCTGAAACTCTGACGTCCGAAATACTCCAATGAGCATTTCCTTTGGGCATCATGTTAATGTTCAAAAAGGTTCGGATTTTGAGCGTTTTGGATTTTGGATTTTCAGATTAGGGATCCTCAACCTGTGTATTCCATTTGCGACCCTGTTAGGTAGGGTTGGAATGACTGAGGCATAGGGTAGAACTAATACATCTTTTCCCAAAGCGGCTGTACCATTTGACACATTGACCAGCAGTGTTTGAGAGTGTTGGCTGTTGCACATCTCACTGATATGTAGTGATGTTAGTTTCTTAAATTTTAGTGCTGCTGATGAATATGTAATGATATCTCGTTTAAATTTGCATTTCTCTGCTGGCTATTGATGTTGATAACTTTTTCGTTGGTTTATTGGTCCTCCATCTCTCTTTTTGTGAAGTGTCTGTGCATGTCCTTTGCTTATTTTTTTAAAAATTTTGTATTTTTATTACTGCGTTGCTGGAGTTTTTTATGCATTCTGGAAACCTGTTCTTTGTCAGATTTCTTTTGCAAATATCCCTCCCAGTCTGTGGCTTGCATATTCATTTTCTTAGAAATAGTTTTGATGAGCAGAAGATTTTACAATGTTAAATAATATCTGATTTGTCAGTTTTTTCTTTTATAGTTATTCTGTATTCCTATAAAAAAACCATTTGTCTAACCCCATCATGAAGATAATCTCTTCTACTTCTCTCTAAAAGCCTCCAAAGTTTTAGTTTTTATGTATACTTACATAATTCATTTCAAAGTAATTTTGATTATGATATGAGGTACAGGTTGAGGTTGTCTACCAGGGAAGCTCATCAGAGACTCAGTGCCCAAGTTTTTAATTGGGACCTGACATGTAGGTAAGGTACCCTCTGCCTTGCATGTACTGAAGTTCCAGATTCTCAGGAGAATGTGTGTTAGCTTAAACCACGTTGTTTGTAGTTCAGGCACAGTAAACCCAGATATATACATTTTGTTTTAAAGCAACCAATTAATTTACTTGGAATCAGATTGTCACTCTCTCTTGGTTGCTAGCTCTAATCTCGGTGCACGTCTTTATCCTGTGGGCTGTTGGAGTCTGCCCTGTGCACACATTGTTCATGGATCAGGCAGACATTTGCACAGAATTTATATACACAGAGCTTGGGGCCCTGTCTCTGTGGCTGTCTCCTTTGTAGTATTCTGTCCTCACCTCCCAATGGGTGTGGTATTTTCCCGTATCCTGGTTGTTAAGGCCAAGAAGGTTGTGAGCTTTTAATTGTAGCTTTTGTCATCTTTCTTGGCCCAGACAGACCTGCTTTCAGAACTCGGAAACCATGGAAAGGAAAATGTACCTAGTGGTGTTCCTCTCTTCCATGAATCAACTCTCCCCTTTAGAATCTGCTTGCTTTTGTTCTCACTCCAGTGCCTTGAGTCAGGAGTTGGTGAATTAAGCCCACCTGATTTTTAGAAAGAAAATTTAATTGGAATATGGCCATGCCCATTTGTTTACTTACTGTCTGTAGCAGTTTTTTGTTACAAATGCATGGATCAGTAGTTGCTGATATTTACTATTTGACCCTTTTAGAAATAGTTTACTGACTCCTGCCATATAGTTTGGATTTTATATTTTGTCTAGGGTTTATACTTGTTGTATGAGTTGGACCCGATAGGAGTTTATTCATCTATTATTTGAGGAAGTAGAACTCCTAGGTTTGTTTTTATTTGTTTAGTTCTTCCAGTTTTGTTAATCACTGATATGAAAGAGGTGAGGAAGAATTGTTTTAAATGACTCGCTCATTTGTTACCATAATTTTAACTGCTAGCCTATTCAGATGTCAGAGCTTTTAGTTGGTTGGAAAGTGCTCTTTAAAATGTATATTGTAGGATGAAATGCTTTTTCTTTCACTCCTTCATTCAGCACATACTCATTAATCCTCTGTAAATGCAAGGCACATGCTAAGTTCTGTAATACATTAAAGATACACCAGACATGTAGAGTGTTCTCAAAAAACTTTATTAAATGTACTAGGTTTGGCTTACTGAGATTAAACACGTATACAAGTAACTGTAATTCCAAAGTGGAAAGTATAAATTCATGTCAGAGAGTGGTCTTTTTTGTGGCCTGGTGTGGTGGCTCATGCCTGTAATCCCAGCACTTTGGGAAGCCAACGTGGGCACGTCACTTGAGGCCAGGAGTTCGAGACCAGCCTGGCCAATGTGGCGAAACCCTGTCTCTACTTAAAAAAAACAAACAAACAAACAAACAAAAAAAACCCACAAAAAACAGTGGTCGTTTTTCGTTTTTATGAAAATATGGTTTTTGGACTTTTAGTATAGAATAATCTATACTAAATTTTTTTACTTCAGACTTTATAATGTTATATTTGATCTTTATTACAACAGGGATACTACAAATAGGAGAGAGAACAATTTCACAGTTCTCCTCCTTGATATTTCCTATCAGCCTCCACTTTTCTTTGGGTTCTCATCTGGAGCTACATGGATTCTGGAGCAGGGTTCCTTGTAGTGAGCCACCTAGCGTTAAAAGGAGGATTTTTTTTTTTTTTAATGAAAGGTCGCTTTGTAAACCGCTTGTCTGTTTGAACTTAGGGCATATGTAAAATAACAACTAGCATCTTCATAGCAATTTTTCTTTCATAAAAAACTTTACAGATAGGGTGTGGTGACTCACGCCTATAATCCTAGCACTTGGGGAGGCCAAGGAGGGTGGATTGCTTAAGCCTGGGAGTTCAAGACCAGCCTGGGCAATATAGTGAGATCCCATCTCTACAAAAAAATACGAAAATTAGCCAAGCATGGTGGTGTGCACCTGTAGTCCTAGCTACTTGGGAAGCTGAGATGGGAGGATTGCTTGGGTCTGGGAGGTAGGGCTGCAGTGAGCTGTGATTGCACCACTGTGCTCCAGAGGGAGTACAGTGACAGAGGGAGACCCTGTCTCAAGGCGAAAAAAAAAAAAGAGGAAAGATATTTTAAGTCTTTGATTTGGTGATATTCAGTACCTAAGAAGACTGTATTGTAAGTGCCTTCTGAATATTTTTTTACTTTATTTTATTTATTTATTTATTTTTGACTGAGACAGTGTCTCACTCTGTTTCCCAGACTGGAGTGCAGTGGTGCGATCTAGGCTCCCTGCAACCTCCACTTACTGGGCTCAAGCGATTCTCGTGCCTCAGCCTCCTGAGTAGCTGGGATTACAGGCCCAGCTAATTTTTTTTTTTTTTTTCAGTAGAAACGGGGTTTCACCATGTTGGCCAGGCAGGTCTCGAACTCTAGACTTCAAGTGATCTGCCTACCTTGGCCTCCCAAAGTGCTGGGATTACAGATGTGAGCCACTGCGTTCGGCCAATATTTATTGTTGTATTGAAGAAAACATCCTGAAATGTTAAGAAATCTAAGAAATCTCAAAAGATTAAATGAATAAATCTGAAATGCATTCATATATTTAGCAAATATATAGCTTTGTCTTTTTTGGCTTTTTTTCTTTTAGGAGAAAAGGATCAGATCTGTTCTTGGTTGTTACAGCTAGATATTCTGTATATGTTTTTTGATAAGTTGTTCATTACCTATACTAAAAGGAATAGGATGTCTTTTCTAAACAATAGTTGTAACATAGCTGATAAACACATTGACAGTTTAGCTTAGCTTGGGTAATTAGCCTAGTGAATAACTTCACCTGTGGTAGGTATGTTGGCTTAATGCTGGAAACCTCCTGTAAAGAAGAATACATCTGATTAGAGTTCTTTCCTATTTCTCTTTTCCCACTTCTTCCCCTCACCCCTGCCCCAATTCTAAAGCCATCATCTTTGTATTTCAGTTGACTGGTGTGCAATATTATGACAGTGTTATTGATTCAGAATATACTAACGTCTTCCTGTTTATATTTGTTTAGCCCTATTTAATTCTTCTTCTTCTTTTTTTTTTTTTTTTGAGATGGAGTCTCACTCTATTGCCCAGGCTGGAGTGCAGTGGTGCAATCTCTGCTCACTGCAACCTCCGCCTCCCTGGTTCAAGCGATTCTCCTGCCTCAGCCTCCTGAGTAGCTGGAATTACAGGCGTGCACCACCACGCCTGGCTAATTTTTGTATTTTTAGTTGAGACGGGGTTTCATCATGTTGGTCAGATTGGTCTCAAACTCCTGACCTGGTGATCCGCCTGCCTAGGCTTCCCAAAGTGCTGGGATTACAGGTGTGAGCCGCCGCACCCAGCCTTAATTATTATTCTTACTTAGCCCATCTTAGATTTGAAATTTGATTGCGTTCAATGTGGTTAAAATACAGGCTTTTGAGTGAAATGGTTTGGTAAAGCTTACTTTATATAAATATAGCCATGATAAGCTGTGTGTTATTCTTCAGATTATTAAATATTTGCAATGAGAACGTTGATATCTAAGTATTCTTGCTTTCTATATTGACAGATTATAAGAGAAAATAGTATCTCTCTCAGTGAAATCGAATTGCCTTGCTCAGAGGATTTGAATTTGGAAACTTTGTCGTAAGTGATGTATAATGCAAATTATCTATCCTAGCATCTATCAGATAAATAAATTGAAATATACTATGTAGGAGTCATATTGTCCTTGATTTAAGTAATTCTGAATCCCAGGCGTTTCTAACCATTTTTTTATCAGATGTTCATGACGTTGGTTAAAGCTCTCTGAAGTATAGAGCTCTTGCCCTCAAAAAGTAATATTGGAGATTTAACTTGTATGTATTTCTCTTTTATCCTCTCCATTAAAACAAATTGGCAACAATTTTAAAAATTGTTTTTGCTGCATATGAAACTGTAGGCAAGGGGCAAACTTCACAAGTAAGGGTGACCCGATGCTTCTGAAAAAAAAAAAAATCTGGAAAAAAAAAAAAAAAGAAATCTGCTGACTGAGTAGAGGCACACTTGATCATTCCCAGAAAGATGTAAACTAACTTAGAGAACTGGAATATTATTGTTACTTATTTCAAGTTAATTTTAAAGTAAAATAATGACTTAAATTTCTTGTCACCTGTTTTCAGGCAAGCACATGTCTACATAATTGCAGGAGCCTGTTTGTCTCTGGGTTTTCGATTTGCTGGCTCAGAAAACTTATCAGCATTTAACTGTTTGGTAAGAAGTATTTTAGTTTACTGTATTCTTTTTTTTTTGTTTTGTTTTAACAAAGCCTTAAGATCTTCTTTTAACTTTGAATTTTTTCTTTTGTTTTTCTAGCATAAATTTGCAAAAGATTTTATGACTTATTTGTCTGCACCTAATGCTTCTGTTGTAAGTATTTTTATCGTTCTCCTTGGGAATAAAATTAAACTTGAAAAAAATTTACTGATAATCCAGTTACTTATGTGTTATCAGATATTGCTGCTGTTTGTTTGAATGTAGAATGAGAGATTTGAAGAACCATTAGCTCATCTTTTTATTTTTGTTTTGGGATATTAGTGAGAATATGATTACACTGGAAGGACGCACAGGTATCTAGTTCTTGTGACGAGAGAATAAGAAAGGCCATAATGTTCATGGATTGTCATACCTCATGTAATTCTGTCTCAGTATTAAATATTGGGAATTGCCTTTTAAAAAAATATTAGTACTTAGTAAGGATTCAGTTGCTTTTGAGGCATTGCTTCCCTGATGACAAGACTAAGATATTTTATTTCCTGGTGAAAACTACATAGATTTATGCAACACTGTGTATAATATGGAAAAGTTAGAAACATCAAAAACGTCTAAAAGTAGTTAATTAAATTTGATTATGGCATATATATGCATTCTTATACAGTGGAGCTACCAAAATTATGTTATACAAGAATTTTTTGTGGCTGGGTGCAGTGGCTCACTCCTATAATCCTAGCAACTTTGAGAGGCTGAAGCAGGGAGGATCATTTGAGCCCAGGAGGTTGAGATCAGTCTGGGCAACGTAGGGAGACCCCATCTCTACAAAAAATAAAAAATTAGCCAGGTGTGGTGACACACACGTAGTCCCAGCTACTTGGGAGGCTGAGGTAGGTGGATCCTTTGACCCCAGGAAGTGGAGGCTGCAGTGAGCTGAGACTGTGCCACTACACTTCAGTCTGGGTGGCAAAGTGAGAGACCCTATCTCAAAAAAAAAAAAAAAAACAACACCAAAAAACCCCCACTTTTTTGTGCGTGAAGCTTGCTTCTAATAGGTTATTTAAAAGGTTAAAAATATTGTGTAGAGTAACATCTCCATTTCATTTGGAAAAAATATGTGTAGATAAAGGGAAAATTCCGAGAAAAAGCCAAAATGTTAACACCAGTTACCTTTGGGTGTGACATTCCAAGTGATTTTTGTCTTCCTGATATTCAGTATTTGAAATTATCTCTGTTGAACTTACATAATTGGGGAAAATATTTGTATTTACAGATTATTTTTTTAGTTCCAAACTTTTGTAGTCTTCTTATGATGGCTAAGTTAGTTCTGATAATAAAGAAATATAACACAACATTACAGTGATGTCATCTCTTCACCTTGCAGACAGGTCCTTACAACCTAGAAACTTGTCTGAGCGTGGTGCTGCTGTCTCTCGCCATGGTCATGGCTGGCTCGGGAAACCTAAAGGTTTTGCAGCTTTGTCGCTTCTTACACATGAAAACGGGTGGTGAAATGAACTATGGTTTTCACTTAGCCCACCACATGGCCCTTGGACTTCTATTTTTGGGAGGAGGAAGGTACGTGAATATGTATTTTTTCCAGTGAAAAGATCTCATTGGTGAGATCTATAAGGGTGACTTGCTTTAATCTTGAAGATACATGAAAAATTTCAATTCTGACTAGCTCTTAGCTTATCTAGCAGCATTATTGCACTTGATGGGCTTCTTTGTAGTTTAACCATCAGCTTATGGTCTACTCAGTAGACTTACCTTCCTCTCTGACACACTGAGCATCACTGTTATTTCTCAGAATACTCTGTGCTCAGTGCTTCGGTGCATCACTGCTTGTGCCCAACTGGTTAAAAATTTTACCGCTCCACTAAACTACTTTCACAGAAAGGTCACAAACAAAATCATATACAGATCCTGTGACATTTTCTTAGTTTTCAACTTTCTTGATCTTTTTCCAACAGCTGTCATTCCTGACTACATCCTTTATAAGACTGCCCTGGCTTTAGATGATCCGTAGTAAATAAAAACACATACATAGAAAAGTCTACACATCATAGGTGCACAGGTCAAAGAGCTATCTACCATAGAAAAATCTCTTCGTTATCATGTAGATCAAGATTCCGTATAGCACTTGCAACTTATGACACCTGTCTCTGCTTCTGCCATGCGCCCCTCTCAATCACTATTATCTTCCTTACTCCAAAGTTAGCCACTGTCTAGTCTTATAACACCTTAGATTGGTTTTGCCTGTTTTTGACAATTAAATTGAATTATGCATGATGCATCCTTTTGCACTTTACTTTTGCTCAACATTATGTTTGTAAGATTCATGTTGTGTGTAGCAATGGGTTATTCAAGTTTCAGTTTCTTGTATTACAAGTTTCAAGTTGTAATACAAGTTGTATTTCAAGTTGTAATTGTAATTTAAGTTGTATTACATTTCATTGTATGATTGTACCACATTTTATTGATCTCCCCCATTGATGGATGTGCTTCTTGCTTCTAGTTTGAGGCTGTTATGAACAATGCTGTTAGGGAAAGTTGTACATGTCTTTGATTTTGTTGTATATAGATCTCTGTGTGGAATTGGATCATAGGTTATAGGTGTGTATTCACCTTCAGTGAATAATACCATCAGTGCTGCAGTGCACTTGTACCATTTTACATACTCATGGGCAGGATGTGATATTCCAGTTGTTCCATATCCTTGTCAACCCTTGTTATTGTTACAGTCTTTTTAGTTTTAGCCAACTAGTAGGTATATAACAGGATCTCATGGTGGCTTTAATTTCTGTATTTCTGAATCATGTTCTTGAGTACCATTTTATACTTTTAATAGCCAACGGCAAACCTCTTTTATGCTGTCCAAGTCTCTTGCTACCAGTTTTTGTATTTATTTTAAAATTTTTATTTGTGATAAAATACACATAACATAAAATTTATCCAATTTTAAGTATGCAATTAAGTAGTGTTAAGTATATTCACATTGTTGTGCAACTAATCTCCAGAAATTTTTCGTTTTGCAAAACTGACACTATACCCATTAACAACTCCCTGTTTGCCCCTCCCACCAGCCTCTGGCAGCCACTATTTTACTTTCTGTTGTGATGAGGTTGACTGCTCCACATTGGTTTAGCTTTGTATTGATTTCTGTGGATTCTTTAAACTATGTCCTAAGCCCTTGGTCAGTTTTGCTTGTTGCAGTTATCTTTGCCACCCCAGGGCTTGTTTGCCTTTTCACTCTCTCAGTGGTGTCTTTTGATGACATAATTATTAGTGTTTTTCTTTTATAGTTTTTACTTTTTTGTCCTGCTTACGAAATATTTTCTTGCCCAGAGAAAAGGAGATATTCTCCTATTTTATCTTCTAGAAGATTTTAGCTTTTCCATTCACATTTGGATCTAAAATCTACCTGGTACGGATTTTTCTCCGTGTTTTTTTTCCCACTGCTATTGAAAAGTTTATCCTTCTCCACTGCTCTGCAGTACCACCTCTATTATATAAGTTAAGTGTCTGTACACCTGTGTTTATTTCTGGGCTATTAGGGTCTACTGGTCTGTTTTTCTGTACTTGCACCAGTACTATACTGTCTTATGAGTCTTGGTATCCAGTTGAGTAAATCCTTCAACCTGAGTTTTCTTCTTCAAAAGTGTGTTTTTCTCTTGGCTCCTTGCATTTTCATATAAATATTGGCGTCTGTTCCATGCTATCTAACCTGATAAAATATTGATCAGAATTGCCTTGATTCTATGTGTCTGTGTTAAGATTCTATGTGTCTGAGATTAGAACCTGTTACAGTATTGTCTTCCATTCTGTGAATATGGTACACCCCTGCATATATTTAGCTCTAGTGTGTGTGACCTTGATCAATGGCTACAATGTCTACGTAGGCTAATTTTCCCCTCTTCTTTAAGACTGAGCTCACCATTGGAACTCAACTTTTCAGAAGTACAAAAAGTAAAGATGATCAGAAAGGTGTGCATTTCCTCTCAACATGTTTTGTGGAATTGTCTTTCTTTAATTGTTTAGAATTAATAATGGTTAAAGAAATATTACTATGAAAATTCTTACTTATTTTATTCTATGATTTTTGAAATTTTTTTCCTTTCAAAATGAGCCTCTCCATGTCTCTTACTCCACATCTTTCATTGTTCCAAACTGCATGACTCTCGTTGCTCTTCTTTCATATCGAATAGATTTTTCTACCATTCTGCTACTGCTTTGCTAGTGATTTTTGGTTTTTAAATGGTCATGTATGTTCTCTAACAACATTTAAACTTAGCATAGCTACACCATTATGTTTCTACCCAAAATTTCTAACATCAATATCTTAATATTTACCTTTGAATTTTGGTTTACCAAAATGGTACAAAGAAAATGGCTTATTCCATGTACATGCCAAAATAGATGTATTTCTTTGCTTAAAATTTGAAATCTCTTCTCTCTAATCCATTAAATACATAAGCATATATAATGAATTATAAGTTCTTATTTAATACTCCAATTATTTTAAAAGACAGGGAAAGAGATTTGGGTATATGTGTGTACATGTTTGTGTGTAATAAAAATATTTATATTTAACAGTTAGAAGTGGTTTTATGTGATGTCCTACACCATCTTTATTTCAAAATACTTTTTTAGAAAAACTCTGGGACTTTAGATTAATTTGCCAGTTTGCTATACTAAATTTGAGCAACAATAAAGTAATTTAAGGAAAATTTTAATAGACCCTTTACCAAGAGAATATTTTAAAAGTCTATAAAACTTTATCTTAAAAGTGTATCATATTGGCGAGAAAAGAATTTGTATTTGGAGGAATAGTTGTTTATACAGTCACTGTAAGTTTTTAGTGATAACTTTTGCCTTTCCATTTAGTCAGTCATTCTAAAGGAATCCTCATGCTTTACAGAAATAAAAAAAAACCTGTTTACATACCAACTAAAACATCCTGTATTTTTAAAAATGAGATTTATAATTGTATAAATAGGCATATATATTAATAAAATTGGATAAGAAGGTGGCATACTTGGTACATGAGTCTTCAATATTTATAATTTTTAGGACTGCATTCATGGTCTTCACTACTGTGCTATTGTATGTTAAAACCTTGCTTCAAGGGTTGAAATTTAACATTTATGGGATATTACTTTGGCTTTAAATAGTGATGATCTTGAAATGGCCTAAGGACTAAATGAAAAGTGGAATGTTCACACCACTGACACTCTTGTATTATGAGGGCCTCTTATCAATATGCCTTACTATACCCCAGTTTCCTGATTCTCAAGAATGCCTTGAAAGTATGTGCAATGCAATCGATAACATTTGTCCCCACCAAACTTACTTTGCAGGTACTCTTTGAGCACATCAAATTCTTCCATTGCCGCTCTTCTCTGTGCCCTTTACCCACACTTCCCAGCTCACAGCACTGACAACCGGTGAGTCTAGTGATTCTGTTTTCAATGTGATACTTACTAAGTTCTCTAAGGGGACCATTTGGTTGTATTTTGGTTTCATGGAATTATTTCCAAATTAGCCTTTTTCTGTTCTTCAACTTATATTCATGGCTAAATCTTTTAAGAAAATTATCTCACAAAGTATTAGACCAGAGGATAACTTGGGACACCTGATGACTGACCAGTCTTCCGCCATTCTCAGATCTGTAGAACTGCTCTAAATCCAGAAGGAGATTAAGTAAAGTTGTCTTTAGGGAAAAAATCATCAGGTAAAGGATAGTTGCCAAGGGAAGTTCAAGATACTTTTTTGTGCTGTAATTATTTAGTTCCAAGAGAAAAGTTTGTCTGATTTAGTGGCAATGTCTGTATGAGTTCCTTTTTTCCCCTCTTTCACATAAATGACGAGAAATTTTGTATAAATGACATAGGAGGGACAAGAAAAGCAAAATACAGCAAAAAACCAGAGACAATTTAGAAGTGGCAGTGAGCAGTAGAGCTTCAAACCATGTAGAAGCAGTTAAAAGCTCTGCATTTTAGGGTACGAGGAACCACCAACCCTTCCGTTTCCCTAGATATAGTTTGAGATATAGCAGATCTCTTACATATGGGGGAAGGGAAGAAAATAGCCCCTTGTAAGACACCTGAGCACTGTGCTCAACTGAAGGCATCCCCTGTTGTCTCCCCAGAGACAGGTCAAGAGCCCTTTATTGTTTATGGGAGAAGGGTCAGGAGCACTTATCACAGTAACATAAGTCATCATTTTAAACTGCACTATAATGTATAACGAATGACAGAAGAAAGATAGCTGTTTTACAAACGTACCCTAATCTGAAAACCACACTCTGATGGTAGGTGCAGCACAAGAATATTGTTGTTAATACACCTCTGACATGTGGCCTCATGCCTGTCATTTAGGAAAGATTTTTTGAGTTGTTAAAAGCCAGTTATTGGCTAGGGTACAGTGGAGAGCCACACTCCCATGCTGCTGGTCATAGCTATTTGGCTTAGCTATTGTAAACAAAGCCGTTTGGTGACAAGAATCTTTTTTTTTTTTTGGGCGGGGGATGGAGTCTCGCTCTGTCACCCAGGCTGGAGTGCAGTGGCCAGATCTCAGCTCACTGCAAGCTCCGCCTCCTGGGTTCACACCATTCTCCTGCCTCAGCCTCCCAAGTAGCTGGGACTACAGGTGCCTGCCACCACGCCCGGCTAATTTTTTGTATTTTTTAGTAGAGATGGGGTTTCACTGTGTTAGCCAGGATGGTCTCTATCTCCTGACCTTGTGATCTGCCTGCCTCGGCCTCCCAAAGTGCTGGGATTATAGGCGTGAGCCACCATGCCCTGCTGGTGACAAGAATCTTTATGTAATTTATTAGTGTCAGTTTTTTCTGATCTTTATTGATTTTTACTTTTAATAGATATATAGAAGTAAATGTATTTGTGTAAGAAGAGGGAAGTTATTGTCTATAAAGCTTTTTAAAATTGAAGTCTCGTTTTATCCTTCTTTTTTTTTTTATTAGAGTCTTGCTCTGTTGCCCAGGCTGGAGCGCAGTGGCGTGATCTCCGCTCACTGCAAGCTCCGCCTCCCGGGTTCACGCCATTCTCCTACCTCAGCCTCCTGAGTAGCTGGGACTACAGTCACCCGCCACAGCGCCTGGCTAACTGTTTTGTATTTTTAGTAGAGACGGGGTTTCACCGTGTTAGCCAGGATGGTCTCGATCTCCTGACCTCATGATCCACCCATCTTGGCCCCCAAAGTGCTGGGATTATAGGCGTGAGCCACTGCACCTGGCCAATTTTTTTGTTTTTTTCTTCTGAGAGGGAGTCTTGCTCTGTTGCCCAGGCTGCAGTGCAGTGACGCGATCTCAGCTCACTGCAACCTCCGTCTCCTGGATTCAAGTGATTCTCCTCCCTCAACCTCCCTAGTAGCTGCGATTCCAGGCATGTGCCATCAGGCCTGGCTAACTTTTGTATTTTTAGTAGAGACGGGGTTTCATCATGTTGGCCAGGCTCATCTCGAACTCCTGACGTCAGGTGATCCACCTGCCTCAGCCTCCCAAAGTGCTGGGATTACAGGCGTGAGCCACTGTGCCCAGCCTATCCTTCTTTTATGAGATCTTAAAATATGAAAACTTTGTTTTTACATTCTAAAATAGAAATCTTAAAGTTTAAAAAACTTTTTGAGAACCCCAAAGAAAAATATTGCCATAGCCACATAGATGTTTGATGTACTATATTTCAAGGACGTGTGTGTATATGTATGTGCAAGTTTATACATGTAGAAGAACTTTGCTGTCTGGGATGAACTGACATCCTGTCTTTCCCCTTCTTCCCTATCAATCCTTAAGGAAAAAGAAAAAAAAAAAGAACTAGAAATAAATCTCTGAGAAGATAAAAACAGATGCCTGTGTTGAGTAGAAAGAGATTTTTGAGACTGATTGATTTTATAAGTGGTCAGTTTGATAGTAAATATTTTCATGTTATGACACTTTTTACCTCCCTGTAAAACCTCTTCACTGTGAAGACTAAAGTAAAGAATTATTGGGTCAAAGATCAGTTATATAAAATGTTTAAAAGATAATTTCTCCACTACTTTTTAACAGAATCTTATCTGCCTTTAAGATTTCTGTTCATCTGAAGATATTACCTGAGCTTCTGTCCTGTCTTAGCTCATAGGCAACAGCAGATTGCAGAGCTCATATTGTCACAGTCATTTGTTACCCACCGTCTGTCTTTTTTATGACCAGGTATCATCTCCAGGCTCTCCGGCACCTCTATGTGCTGGCCGCGGAGCCCAGGCTTCTCGTGCCTGTGGATGTGGACACAAACACGCCCTGCTATGCCCTCTTAGAAGTTACCTACAAGGTATCTCTCCCTATCATTTACTTGTAATTTTATTACCACTCATCCATCTTTGCAGGTCATAATATTTCAAATGTGTTGTCCAGTAAAAGGTGACAAGTAGTCAGTTGAACTTCCATAAAAATGGAAGCTTCTAAAGTTATTGTATATCCTGCCAGGCCATTCATGCTTGTTTGTATTCTCTGGGTATCACTTTTTAGGGATCATCAGCTACTCTTTTGTCCTTAGAGCTTATAGTTTGAAAATGTCCCTGTTAACTTTACATGACTGACAGTAGTGTTCTATAAAACTAATTGAGTTAGACCCATTCTTAGATTTGTTAGCTGAATACTTGAAAACCCAAAATTGTGTATTTGATGACAGCTTTCATTTAGATGCACAAATAGATTACAAGTTTTATATCCTTCTTTCATTCAGCAAATTATTAAGTACCTTCTGTGAATCAGAACTGTACTAGGCTCTGGGGTAAAAAATGAGATGACATTGTCATTTTCCTTAAGGAACCTCTATCCCCTGGGGAGCCAGGCATGGATACAGTGAGAACAGAGTGTGATAATTGGAGATGTGTGTGGAATGCAGGGGAGGCAGCAAAGCACCCTTGCTTAGCTGTTAGCTGTGGGGTTGAGGGGCTCTCACAGCGGACGGTGTTTGGGCTAGGCCTGGCCCGCTGAGTGGAGCTCCTTCCGAACAGGGAAGGCAACATGCAGAACCCAGTGGCACTGGAGCATGGCCTTTGGTCCTGCTGGCCTGTGAGGGGCAAGGCTTGAAGTGGTGGGAAGTGACACATACCCTGTGGGGAATTTCGACATCAGTCCTTCAAGATTTGAGTACCAGAGAGGATTTTATGGCATTTTAAGGTCTCTGTATGAACTGCAGGGTTGGAGGGAGGTAGAGCGTGGAGATGTTTCTTCTTTGTTGTTTCCGCTGACTACCTAGTGAACTGTAGCTGGACTTTTATGTTTGTAAAGGGCACTCAGTGGTATGAACAAACGAAAGAAGAATTGATGGCTCCTACCCTGCTTCCAGAACTCCATCTTTTAAAGCAGGTAAGTTGGGCATGGTTGGGAGATGGGTCCAAGGGATCAATTCAGTAGAACAGCATAGCGTTAAAGACAGCTAAATAAAAGCCTCTGCTTTCTTCATGTATTGTAGCAGATAAGAAAGCTGCAGCAAAAGGAAAAGTCAGAAAGAACAGAGCAAGTTTTGTCTTAGAGATCTTTATTGATAGCTTAGGTGGCCTCAGAACATGATTTACATTCATTTTTTTTGTCTGGAAATGGAGCTTGTTAACCTCCAGATGCCTCTTTCTGGCTGTTACTATTTCCTCTGAGAAACATAGGGTCCAGTTTGTCAAATGAATATATTTTTCAGCTTTGGGTTGACTACGTTTACATTTATCTTGGCAGATTAAAGTTAAAGGCCCAAGATACTGGGAACTGCTCATAGATTTAAGCAAAGGAACACAACACTTGAAGTAAGTACATTAAATTTCTCCGATTTACCTTTTAGGAAGTGAATAGAAGTATATAGGAAGGTATAAATTATAAATTATTATCTGGAATGTGACTCATCACCCTTTAATCTCATTCAAGACAATATGTAGGGTATGTCTTCTGTAAAACAGTCTGTATTTTTGAAACAGGACTTGTGTTAGAAAATGAAAGTTTTGGCCGGGTGCGGTGGCTCACGCCTGTAATCCCAGCACTTTGGGAAGCCGAGGCGGGCGGATCATGAGGTCAGGAGATCGAGACCATCCTGGCTAACACGGTGAAACCCCGTCTCTACTAAAAATACAAAAAATTAGTCGGATGTTGTGACTGGCACCTGTAGTCCCAGCTACTCGGGAGGCTGAGGCAGGAGAATGGCGTGAACTCGGGAGGCGGAGCTTGCAGTGAGCCGATATTGCGCTACTGCATTGCAGCCTGGGCGACAAAGCGAGACTCTGTCTCAGGAAAAAAAAAAAAAGAAAGAAAGAAAATGAAAGTTTTAATTTTAAACTCCATCCCTAAATATTTATATTCATTTATTGAGAAACTTGCACTGACTTCCTTGTGACAGTAATGGACTTGTCTCTTGGTATATTAACATAAGATTTAGTTTAGGAAAGTGTGTTAGTCCATTTTCACACTGCTATAAAGAACTACCTGAGATTGGGTAATTTGTAAAGAAAAGTAGTTAAATTGACTCATAGTTTCGCCTGGCTGGGGAGGCCTCAGGAAACTTACAATCGTGGCAGAAAGCGAAGGAGAGGCAAGATATGTCTTGTATGGCGGCAAGAGAGAGTGAGAGAGGTGCTACACTTTTTAAACCATCAGATCTCGTGAAAACTCACTATCATGAGAACAGCATGAGGGAAATCCGCCCCCATGATCCAATCACCCCCAACCAGGTCCCTCCTGTGACACGTGGGAATTACAGTTTGACATGAGATTTGGGTGGGGCACAGAGCCTAACCAGGTCAGAAAGTAAAGCTGATTTGTACATCCACAAAAGGAACTTTATTATATCAATCAGTGTTTGCCAGACCACATCTTTTATTGCATCTCTTTACCATTCTTGTGTTAGAAAGTTCTCCTAAATTTAAGATTATTGTAGATGATATATACTACTCACCCAGTTTATTTTGGATGGAAATAATCACATGCAATTATTTTAGAGTGTTGATAATTTTATACTGAAAGTAGCATGTCAATTAAGTTTAAATTTCAAGGAAGTTTAACAAGCATGTAAAAGTTTCTATAATTTGGTCCCAATGTGAATTTTTCCAGACTATCTGTATATTAGCTGTTTTCTGTATTGTTCTGTCCTTAGATTTGCAGCATTATTTTCTTTTTGCTGCAAACCAATTAATAGATATTTAGTACCTCATGTACTCTAGACATAGAGCTGGGGGATATAGGGAATACAAAGAAATGTTAGGTAAAATGCTACCATTGAAACTCATAGTTGAGCCAGTAGTCAAAGTGACTTCTCATTTAACAAGTTCCATGAATCTAGACACCAAAGAAAAACAGAACTTTATTCTAGGCTTTCTCATAGGGACTGATTTAATCTTAGACACAGTAAATAATCATTTGCCTTAGTGGAAAATGGTAAAGGCTTCATCTCCCGTGAACATGGTATTAGAAGACACTATGTTTCCAGCCAAGAACTGCCAGTAATACCTTATATTAAATTCATTCATTTTTCTTTCAGGTCCATCCTTTCCAAGGATGGGGTTTTATATGTTAAACTCAGGGCAGGTCAGCTCTCCTACAAAGAAGATCCAATGGGATGGCAAAGTTTGTTGGCACAGACTGTTGCTAACAGGAACTCTGAAGCCCGGGCTTTCAAGGTAGTATTATTAATTGGTAAAAACGGAAAGAAATAATTGTAAATTGCGGGCTTCCTTGCCCATTGCTGTAAACTTTAAAGGTGGATCTGCTTCCTTTTTCATTGTTGCGGATTGTAAACACTGCCTGCCCGTGACTCCGTTTGCTTTTTATGTGATGGGCATAATAAAATATAAATACAAAATACTCTATATAATAAATAATAAATATATATAATAAAGTAAAATACTCTAAGTTAAGATTTACATTCAGCAGCAAGGACAGTCGCACCATATCCTGACACTACAACAAATACTTTAGTAATTTTATTATTAATCCTCAAATCGGTGAAGATTTACTTAATTTCATAGCAAAAATAGAAAAGGAGTTTTGCAAGCTAGCAATTATTAGCTCCATTTAAAAACCACCATTTGTTTCCTTCATCTTGGTGAGGATAAACTGATGACAGACTCAGACTTCTTTTGTTAGTTTGCTTTATTATTTGCACAGTACTTGACTGCCAGTACAGTAGTGTTTGAAATAAGCAAATAGTTACGATAAATGAGGGTAGGAAACAATCTCATTCCCATGGCGGGGTCAGCACATATTTTGCTCGATATTCTTGACTCAGGTAAGTTTCCAACACTAGAAATTTGTCCCATAATCAGGCATTAAGACTTCTGAATTTAACTTCAGTTTTCTGTAATTCCATGAGCAAATATGTCCCTGTTGGTGATGCATAGTAGAGTAGTCTGAAGTAGTGAGGACCCTAAAGGATAATTAGATGGCAAAAGTGGGGCAGGCGGACTGGATGAGTGGCAGCCAAGGACTGAGTTAGCATCCTTTGTTCTTCCAAGTAAGGAGACAGCAGTTTATTTTAATTCAACTCATATTTCATTTTAGGTCAGTTACTTGTGACCGAGCCTTTATAATGGTTCCCAGGATTGAAATGTATAAATAGTTCTCAGGGTTGACATTGGTGAATTTTGTTTGGCAGTATTCAGTAAGTTGTTTACGAAATATTTTTGAAAGATTTTTGGACACGGTTTAACTTAAATTTGTAGTATTGCTTCTTCTAAAAATCAGAGCATATCCCAAAGACTCTAACCCAATTTGTAAAGAAAATAGGTAACTTTAGACTTGAGTTCGAATGAAGAAAATATATAAAAATTGAAAGCTATCTCAATTTCCTGCCTACTGGAAGTTCAGAAATAAAATATAAACCTTCATATTTCATTTTCAGTCTTGAACCTTGAATGATACTGTTTTTTCCCAAGTTTAAAAAATTGTGGTAAAATGCACACAATTTATTGTCTTAACCTTTTGCAAGTTACAGTTCAGTAATATTAAGTGCATTCACATTGTTGCGCAACCATCACCACCATCCGTCTCTAGAACTGTTTCATCTTGCAGACCTGAAATCTATACTTGCAACAATAACCCTTCATTCTACTTCCCCTAGTCCCTGGCAACCACCATTCTATTTTATGTCTCTGATTTTGATTATACTAAGTACCTTATATATATGGTTTCATACACTGTTTATCTTTTTGTGGCTGGCTTGAGTGATATTCTTTTTTCCTTACCATTTCAGTAACAATTCTAGTTTCTGGTAGGCTTTTTAGTTAGTCAGTGAAGGAAGGAAAAGCCTTTTGTGGATGAGTTGTGTAAACAGGAAGACCTGTTTGTTTATTGGCCTTTTGATAATTCGTAGCTCATGTTAACTTGTGCAAAAGCTTATTGTAACTTCTTAGCAGAACAGGTTGATGAGGAAAGTTTGCACCATCTGGGTTTTTTTGGGAATGTTGTGTGACAAAGGGGAGGTAGAGTTGTTAGAACTCCTTGTATTACAGTTTGAGCAATAAGGAAAATACTCTTTTTTTAATCTTATACTGTTGTGGTTGTTTGTTTTTTTTAGCCAGAAACAATCTCAGCATTCACTTCTGATCCAGCACTTCTGTCATTTGCTGACTATTTCTGCAAACCAACTGTGAACATGGGTCAGGTATATATTCTATGGTTTGCTGAGCCCCAGGACCAGCATTCGTTAGTATGTCTATGTATGGGTCACCCAAAACATCTGTACTATCTATATCTATCTTTGAGATTGATGACATACGTGAGTCACATGGGATGACTTTTGCTTGGCACGTGTAGATTTGCATAGCCTAAAACTATTGCATTTAGCAACCTTCTATCTTGATAGAAGAAACAACATTTGTAAGACATTAATTTCGACAGATGATAGTTTCTGTCACCTACGAGAATGATGCCCATTCATATTCTGCTTTATGTTTTCAGTGTTTACCGCCTTTCTCTTATTTTTATGTAATTGCATTAACTGTTTCATCTGTATATTATAACCCTTCTTTTTCTTGTTTATATACCTGTTGCCTTCAAGATTCCAAGGATGCTTAGCAGATTTTTCTTTATTTTTTTGGTTTTTGTTTTTTGAGATAGGGCCGATTTTTTCTGTTGCCCAGGCTGGAGTGCAGTGATGTGATCATGGTTCACTACATCCTTGACCTCCCGGACTGAAGCCATCCTTCCACCTCAGGCTCCTGAGTAGCTGAGACTACAGGCGTGTAACCACCATGGCTAATTTTTTTTTTTTTTTAATTTTTGTAGAGATGGAGTCTCACTATATTGCCCAGGTTGGTCTTGAACTCCTGGGCTCAAATGATCCTCCCACCTTGGACTCCCAAAGTGCTGGGATTATAGGCTTGAGCCATTGTGCCTGGCCCAGATCTTTGGTTTAATCCACCATACAGAGAAGGAAAGATTGGATATAGAATTAGATATCTAGGATTGATAGCCTATTGTCTACAAGTGTATATGGCCTTCAGAAAATTTCTCAACCTCTCCAAAGTGTAGTTTCCTCATTTCTAAAAGTGATTATAATAGAACCTACTTTACAGTATTGTTTTGAGGATTAAGTAAAATAACCTTCCCCTCTCTTACTTATTGAATCTTTACTATATATTGGATACTCTGCTAATACTTAAATGTCATTTAATTATGACCCTGAGGATAGGTATTTTGTCATTGTGGGCTTACAGATGAGGAAACTGCCACTGAGAGATGTTACATGCCCAAGATCACACAGCTAGTAAGAGCTGGGCTGTGCACTCAAGGTCACGGGTCTCTAATAAAGCCCATGCCTGCCCTTAACCCCAGCTGGACTTGACTCTGCTGCCTCCCCTAAACTTGTTCTGGTCAGTGTTTTTTTCTTGCAGCTTTGTTACTCTGTTTCCTTTCTGGATCCTACTCTTCCCAGCCCAACCCAAGGCATAGCTCTGTGATGTCCTGTCTACTCATTTTATCCTAGTTTGGTCCATTCCTCTCTTCTGTAGCACTTACTATCCTTAACTGTCTCTTGGGACTTAACTTTTTTAATTGTTTAATGTTACATGTGCTATGGCTTTTTTAAAAGATTGTAGTGTTACTTTTATGTGATTCATTATAGAACTTAAGAATGGGCCATAGTAGTACTATACAATTGGTTTTTGAATTGTTTTTGGAATATACTTTGTGCTACAAAAAGCTTCTGATTTTCTGCAGAAACAGGAAATTCTGGATCTCTTTTCTTCAGTACTCTATGAATGTGTTACCCAGGAGACCCCAGAGATGTTGCCTGCATACATAGCAATGGATCAGGTATGGATCCAAAAACCTATACCGATTCTGGTGAAATTTGTCCTGCAGTTCAAGTAACTCACTGAATAGTGTGGTAAGGTTCCTAGTGTCCTTCCTTTTAGTTTCCCATTTGCTTTTGGAAATTTAAGAAAGGAAACCATATAAAATTTGAAAGCTCTCAAAATTCCAAAAAGCTTGGGCTTTGTGTTGACAGGAGTGCCCCTTGGGAAGCTGTCTTCCTCTAAGGGTTCCCCTTCCTCCCTGTTATCTCCCCTGACTGAGAGAGGAGGAGAGCACTCCCTCCCTCTCTCCCATTTTATTTTTGCCTTCCTCCTTGCACTGCCTCTTTGTAGAAGTCTGCATGTGAGTAGTTAGTGGACAAACAGACCGCTAACGATGGCAGTACTATGAAATTAGACCTATGTGATGAAGCTTGCAAGAGGTTACAGAGTATATATGTAGTTATCTAGGGCGTTGGAGTTCATTTTTAAATTTCTCTTGTTATTGATGTTTTAAAAGAGCCTAAAGGCGTAATGCAGAAAGTAATGCTTAATACTGTTCTTAAAGGATCAGACCAATTTATTCACTTCAGGCAAATTAGTAATACATATGCCTTTTCATTATTATCATATCTTTCAGACCCAGATTTGCAGTTAAGCCAAGCCAGTAGTTTTCTAACCTGGCAAAAATTTGCCTTGGTATCTTAAAAATACAGATCCTCTAATTCCATGCCTCATCTATTGAATCAGAATTTCTGGGGTGAGATCCAGAATCTAGTTTTAAACAGCTGTTTAAGTGAATATAATAAGGTCACAGCTGAGCATCTGAGACTCAGTGTCTAAGATAAATTACCTTTAATGGTAAAATAATTTGCTAGAAAGCTGAGTGGAGAAACATACTTAGTCAGAGGATAATTCCCCCAAACCAGAAAACACACAGTGTTAAGTAACATTGTTAATTAAAAGCCAAGTTCCAGTATAACTAAATAGGCCCAGAATGCTATTATTGTCTGGAATCCACCCTTTTTTGGTTGGCAAATATGGATATATGGCATCCACGCTGGCACTGCTTCTCACAGTACTTCTCTGTACAGCAGCCAAATAACAAGTTGTGTTTTTAAGTTGCTGGCTGAGAATGTGTCTTTTTACCCTCTGAACCCTCACACCTTCGCAGTAATGGGTGGCAGGTCTTTATGCATGAATATCTCCTCTGGTTGCAGCTGTAGTGACTTGCAGATGGATCCCAAGGGCACTATTATTAGTAGTGTTCCTTTGCCCTCTGCCCCCCTGGATCCCTGCCATGTCATTGTACCCGGCTTGAGTTTTCCAGAGGTGACTGGCTGTGACCTTTTGGGTCTTGGTTATTCAGAGCTGTTGAGCCAAGAATGAGCTCATTCATCTTTGTTACTTTTCCCTGCAAGCTGCTCATGTAGGGCCATATTGAAGGAGGTGAGCCGTGCACCTCTACCCAGTGATGGCTCCTCTGTGGGCAGACCGCCTCAAAACACAGAATGGATCCCCCACCACCCTTTATAATTAGGAGCCACGTTTAAAGAATACTCAGTCTACAACTCTGATGAAGAGGCAGAGAACTCTTTGATTAAATGGATTGTTGTCCTCTTTCCTCTTCAAGGCTATAAGAAGACTTGGGAGAAGAGAAATGTCTGAGACTTCTGAACTTTGGCAGATAAAGTTAGTGTTAGAGTTTTTCAGCTCCCGAAGCCATCAGGAGCGGCTGCAGAACCACCCTAAGCGGGGGCTCTTTATGAACTCGGAATTCCTCCCTGTTGTGAAGTGCACCATCGATAATACCCTGGACCAGTGGCTACAAGGTAATAGTAGCATCGTAGCACGGCGCTCCTGTGCTTTTGAGATACATTCGGTTCAGGCTTTTCTGTTGTAACTTTTTTTTTCATTGGTAAGCAAGATAAATCTGAGTATAAGCAAGAATGGCTATAGATTTAATGTTTCCAGCTAGATGAATTAGGCTTTGATTATCTGCTTCAGCCTCTTTGGAAAAATGCATCTGGCCCAGACAGAGAATATTTATAGCATTTTAAATACCACTTGGTGCTCAGGACCTTGTTCTCTCTTCCCTAGCATCAGATCACATTTCCTTTCCGGTGCCTCTGTCTCCCATTTCCTAGGTGTGTGGCCTGTCGCCTGCCTGAGGCCAGCAGCCATCCCGTTTTTGTACTGGTACCCCATGTACACGTAGAACTTGACGTGTGCTTGCTGAGTGAGCTTGTTGTACCAACTCAGTTTTGAAAACCTGGGACGGCACAGCTATGTGATGTCACAGTGGTGGCTTTCTATCAGCAGGATTTGTGATTGCAAGGAAATTGTAGTTACTCGTTAACAGTGTAGAAGTGATTCTGACTTACATGAGGCAAGTGATGGGGCCTTTAGATTTACGGAAATGTATCTTATGTGTTAAATACACCTGAAACTGATTTTCAGGAGTAGACTTCTTGATCTTTTCATTCTTTTTAGTTCATCCAAATGCTCCCAGTAAATATCTGACAGTTGCTTGCTTTGGGTTAATACTAACCTTAGTAATAGTAGTAGAAACAATTCTTGCTTTGATTAGTGAAAGCTATTAGTAATCAATAGACACTAAGTGTTTGAATATAATTCAGTTTATCCACCTGTAACACCAGGAAATAAACTTCTGAAAAAAATTAAATTGTAAACCAGGTTGTGAGGGATATACTTGGAAAGCCTAATTTCAGACTCTCCATGTTTATATTTAACAGCTACATTCTATTTGTCATTTCCTGTTCAGATTCAAAGATCATATAGCTTCAAAATTTTTTTGGTAGTCAATTTTATCCTCACTTTTGGGGAAAAACATGTTATTTCATAGGTTTTGGTGTTTCGTTTTTATTCAATTTAACATTTGATCACCTATGGCAGACCTTTGCTATTGATAAAAAATACTTCCTTAAATCTTTGCAGATTCTCTGATTTGCACATTTCCTATAATGTATGGAACTTTGGCAGTGACTAGAACATTCTCTAAAACAGGGCCCTGATTGTCTTGTTGCTCTTTAGTGCATTTGGTGGTTTCCAGTATTGCTGTGAGCCTCCATTGAATTTGACTTGCCACTCAGATTTATCAAAAATGTGTTTATTTTCTAGTGAAAAACTAGAATTTTTTTTAAAAAAACCTCTTAAATATATGGTCTCCTCTCTTACAAGCGCTAGCAGTGGCATTGGGGTAGAGAACAATAAATTAAGTGAAAATTGGAAATTGCATTCATATTTGTGAGTAAAAATCACAGATGCATATGTGGACTTTCAGGGTCATTCACTAATAACTCATTAGATCTGAGATAACCCATGAAATCACTACACTAATCTGAAAATGCAGCCAATTGATATTACATAAATGTCAGTTTTTTGTTTTGATATGGAGTCTTGCTCTGTCACCAGGGTGGAGTGCAGTGGCGCGATCTCAGCTCACTGCATGCTCCGCCTCCCGGGTTCAAGTGAGTGTCCTGCCTCAGCCTCCTGAGTAGCTGGGATTACAGGCGCCTGTCACCACACCTGGCTAATTTTTGTATTTTTAGTAGAAATGGGGCTTCACCAAGTTGGTCAGGCTGGTCTCAAACTCCTGACCTTGTGATCCATGTGCCTTGGCCTCCCAAAGTGCTGGGATTACAGGCGTGAGCCATAGCACCTGGCCTATATAAATGTTTTGTACAGTATTTATCTCCTCAAATTACAGTCTTAGGCAAAGAAAGCGGGTTTCAAGTTTAAACACTTTAAAAAGTTTTATTAACTTTTTCATATTTTGTTATGGAAATTTAAAGAATATACAAAGTAGACTAGTGTAATAAACCTCAACACCAATTTTAGTAGTTGCCAGCATTCTCCTGTTTTTGTATCATCTGTACCTTCACCCACTGCCACACTCAGTTTTCCCAATTGTGTCATTTTACTTTCCCATCAGCAGTGGAATGCAATGCAATTTTTGGTATTGTCCTTTTTTTTTTTTTTTTAAGACTTGTCAAGTGCAGTAGGAAAGCAAAATAAACCCAAAGCAAGCAAATAAAAGCAGAAACCAATGAAACCAAAAACAAAAACAATAGAGAAAATCAGTGAAACAAAATGCTAGTAGGCTTGAGAAAGTCATTGAAGAGAGGCTGAACCATGATGCTCTCCTTCATGATGAGCTGCTCAAAGAAGAATCTCATCTGTTCTCCTTTGATCTTTCTCCCTCTGCTGCCTCCCCCAAACCTAAACGTTTCCCCCCTCCCAGTAGACCGACATCCTCGCAACTGTATTCAGTGGAGTCTACAGTTTTCATCTCACTCCATCTCTACAATGGTGAGGCTTTTAGCTACATTTTGCTTCTTGAGATGGGCCTTCCTTGACTTCGTCACAGCAGACTTTCCCGATTTTTAAAATAATCCTATTTTAAATTCTTTCTCAGTATTTGTCACCATTTCACTGTCATTCCTTTGTTGACCCTTTTGGAAGTCATCCTTGCTCCTTTCCCTCCTTCCCTTCTCCCCTCCTCTGCCATGACTGACCCATTGCTGAAGCCTTCAATCCTCATCATAGATATTTCTTGAATTTGTCCACATTTTACTACTTCTGCCTAGAACAGAATGATTATTTTGTGCCTGGACCACTGTTATAGCCTCCTAAATAGCCTCCTTGCTTTTTCTCATCTCCATTCTAATAATCTCAAGTTAACTGACAGAACAGTCTTTTAAAGAATGAACTGATCTAACACTCCTGCTTAAAGCTTTTCAAAGACTCCTGATTCAGCTATGAAAGAAATCCCTACTGTGTGGCACCAGGACCTGTGTGACCTGCAAGGCACCTGTTTTCCTCAACAAAGCCTCTTTTACACCACTTGCTCCTCACACCACGCTGGCCTCTTCTACTTCCTCAAAAACACTGAGCTCCT
This sequence comes from Macaca fascicularis, assembly GCF_037993035.2. NCBI lineage: Eukaryota > Metazoa > Chordata > Mammalia > Primates > Cercopithecidae > Macaca > Macaca fascicularis. The sequence continues at coordinate 18,812,796 of NC_088387.1, read as the reverse complement.
TTTCACTGTGGGGCCATTGAATATGCTGTTTTCCCTCCCTAGAAGCTTTTCCTCTCATTCTTCACCTGTCCAACTCATATTTATCCTTGCAGCCTCAGTTTTAATGACCTTGCCTCCAGGCCCTCCAAGACCACTCTACCTCAGGCAGCTTTCCTGCCATCTATTGCCTGCCCGCTCATGCTCTCAACTTTTTTTCTGCATCTAAATGCCTTTGTTTGCAAGTAACAGAAGACCTGACGTAAGCTGTCTTTAAACAGTGAGGACACAAATATGCTTATGTCATTAGAAGTCCACAGGTAGGGCATGTAAAGGGTCATCTTATTCCATTGTCTTCAACTCCGTTTCTCTGAGGTTCCATCAGCTACATTCTGTGCCATGACTTTATCCTCAGTGCTTTTTTTGGATGGTAATAAAATGGCTATAACATGTTCACCTCTAGCTCAGCATGATGCCCAGAGGAAGAAGAAGAGTTGCTTCTAGGAGCTTTGTGATGAGAATGAGGGGATTTCTTTCCCTGGAGCCTCCAGCAAGCATGTCATTAAGTACCTCCTCAGGTTTCTGGCTCTGAGTTGCATCTCATGCACACCCTCAATCTATCCCTGTGGCAGAGACTGTCTCTTATTGAAAAAATGGCCTGGGTCTGCCTGTCTCTGAACTAACACTGTATCAGGGGAATGGGATTGCCTTGATCACCCAAGACCGGTGATTCTCAAAGTGTGGTTCGTGGAGCAGCATGACCTGGGAACTTGTTAGAAATGGAGTTTTTCTGGCCCTACCGCAGACCTACTGAATCAGAAACTCTGTGCTCTGTGCTCTGTGTGGGGAGTGGGGCCCACTCATCTGTGATTTAACAAGCCCTCCAGGGGATTGTGATACATGGGAAAGCTTGAGAACCGCTGGCCAAGACTAATAAGGATCTAGTTCTGGAGCTGAAGTCTGTCCCATCAAATATTCTAATACATGGTGGAGGGTGGGGTGTGAAGGGGTATTTTGGGGAGACAACCACAGTGACCACTGCACCTTTATAGCACTCTCACAGTTCATAATTATGCATTTGTTTGTGTCATTATTTGTGTAATATCTGTCTTCCCCAACAACACTCTAAACTCTACAATGACAGGGACTCAGTCTAGCTTGTCACCGTAGCCTCAGTACTCAGTACCAGCTGTAGAACCTGCTTATAAATTCTTGATGAAAAAGTAATAGAAAGAAGATATTTCTTGTGCCTCTCAGTTCTGTCATCAGTTGGTTCAGTTCCATTTGTTTCTCTCGCAGCCGGGGGTGATATGTGTGTGCACGCCTACCTCAGCGGGCAGCCCTTGGAGGAATCGCAGCTGAGCATGCTGGCCTGCTTCCTCGTCTACCACTCTGTGCCAGCTCCACGGCACCTGCCGCCTATAGGACTAGAAGGTAATCGCATATCTGAGTCCTCTCTTCGGTACCTCTGTTACCTACCCCTTTATGTTCTAGTTTCTTGGTAGGAAGAGTTTCTAATTAGTTATTGTCCCTAGTTTGACTTTCCTCTTCATTAATGTTGCAGTGTCATTGCTAGGAACTGTTTTGGAGCAAAAAAGAAAAAAATTATCAACTTTTTACATGAATAACTTTCATTTTTATTCAGAAAAGGATGGATTCTTCTTCACAGAGCCCCAAACACTGGTCTAAAAATTTTTTTTAGTATATACTAAAATATATACAAAAAAAATTTTTTTTGAGAAAGGCAGAGATTGTTCCATTTAATCATTTAAACTTGAAGTTTAATTACATTACTAGTTTTTTTGCTGTTTTGAAAGCCTCTGATAAAAGTTTACTATCTAGGGACTTCTAGTTATGGCCATGATGGAATTGCTTGTATTGGACTCACTTGCCCTCCAAAACAAGTATAAAAGCTAAAAAACCAAAAACCAAAAAACAAAAAACAAAAACATAAGAAAAGGGAAGTACAACAGGGAGAGCTTTCTGTTCACTCTAGCTTCTCCCCCAAAGGCATTTGCCAGTTCATAGCACAAGAAGTAGAGTCCCAGCAAAAGGCAGCAGTGCTGCAGGGCTGAGGAGCCAGAGGCTGGGTTTGTGATTGTCCAAGAGCCTAGAACTTGAGGAACAAAATCGCAGGCAGGAGAGAACAATAGGAATCATAACTCAAAATCTGGATGTACCTTTCCCTTGAGTTACTTACGACATTTTAGCCTTCATATATATGGGGTAAGACTTCAAGAGATCTAGCAGAAGCCACAAGGCCAAAAATGTAAGCAAAAGTGTCTGCAGCAGCATAGGACCGAGGAGACAAAGGGTGGAATTCAAGACTTGTTGAAGTGAAGTGGCTCTGATCAGCATCCCAGCTCCTCAGGTGAATTAATAGCTTGGCCAGGCCCTAAGCCTGCTCTAGCCTATGTTTAGACCTGGTGTGCTTCAGTTTCCCTCCAAGCGGACTAGACCTACAATTAGCCTTGAGCAGAACTGAGGTGATCTGCATGCTTTGTCCCCACCTAGCAGAAGAAAACGTAACCTTCATAGGAGAAAGAAAACATACCCAGAGCCTCTGCAATTTCTGGTCTACAGGATTCAGTGTTGAATAAAAAATTACGAGACATAATAATAATTAAAAAAAAAAACAGATAATAGAAACAGACCTATGTGTGATTCAGATATTGGAGTTATCATACTGGGACTTAAAATAACTATGACTAATATTTCCAGGAAAATAGAGAGAAGGATGGGAGTTTCACCAGAAACCTGGAATCAATAAAAAAGAGTTAAATGGAAAGTCTAGAACTGAAAAATGTAATAACTGAAATGAAGATCTCAGTATTGGATTATTTAAAGTGAACTGGAACACACTTATCTGCTGGAAGACGAGTAGAAAGTAAACAGACTGAAGCACAGAGGGAAGAATGGGTGGGAAATACAGAGAAGAGTACAAGAGATATGTAGAAACCGTGGGAAAAAAAAATCAAATATGTATGGAGTTGGAATAAGAGAATAAGAGGAGAGAGAGAATGAGTTAGAAGCAATATTTGAAGAGACAGAAGCTAAGAATTTTGAAAAATGGTGTTAAATATTAACCCACAGTGAACCCTAAGCAGGATGAATACAAAGAAAACCATACCTCGTCACATTAATAGTCAAACTGCTAAAAGTAAAAGGAAGACATTTTAAAGCATAGACTTTCTTTTCAGGCCAGGATGGACAAACAGAGGTGTTCAGTGGTCAACTGCATTAGAACCAGTAAGATACCACTTAGATAGTAATTGAAGGTAGACAGGCACTTTTGCTCATTATATTTAAAGAATTTTTTATATATATATATATACACTTAAACAATATTAGTAGTTTCACATATAGTTATAGGTCACTTTCTGAAGTCTAGAATGGGTAAATTCTATCAAATCATATTCAGGTTGAGTATCCTTACCCTGAAATCTGAAGTGTTTGAAATCGAAAACGTTTTGAGCGCCAACATGATGCTCAGAGGAAATGCTCATTCCAGCATTTTGGATTTGGGATTTTCAGATTAAGAATGCTCAGCTGGTAGGTGTAATGCAGATATTCCAAAATCCAAAAAAATCCAGAATCCAAAACACCTCTCTTCCTAAGCATTTTGGAAAAGGGATACTCAACTTACATTACAGTGTATTAGGGAATTTCATGATTTTAAATATTGTCTTTGGATAATCATTTTCAAAGGGAAAAATGCCTGTTTTCAACGTGACTGTGTTTCTGAAGCTTCCTTGAAAGGAGAGGTACGGCTGAATTTATTTAGAGATGTGACCTTCCCGCCCCATTTCCGTTTTAGGGAGCACGAGCTTTGCTGAACTGCTCTTCAAATTTAAGCAGCTAAAAATGCCAGTGCGAGCTTTGCTGAGATTGGCTCCTTTGCTTCTTGGAAATCCACAGCCAATGGTGATGTGACCGTGTCTGGTGGTGAACCTACCCTGAGACGTGACTTCTGCACAAAAACGTGACCAAACATCAAAGCTAAAGCAATGTTTATAAAGTTTTATGGTATAACTAGGGGGAAGTGAGCTGCACAAACCTCAGTGTATTTTAAATCTGTTCCTGCGGTCATTAACATTATATGATACGTAAAAGCAAGTTACAATTTACTTTTGTAAATAAAGTTTTTGGTTTGTTTTCAAAACTCTCGATGATTGCTTTAGTTTTGGACTTAGAGAATAGAGCAGTGGGTGCTGGAGTGAATATTGATTTTTAAAGTCTTTGAACTGTGGTGGTACAGGTGAAGTGACTATGTTCAAAAACGCAGTTTTAAAAGAAGCTATATCATAAAGTTTTACTTTCTGTGGCAAAAGAGCGTGTTAGCATTTCCTCAGATGTCGCAGTTGTCCCATCTAAAATAAGTTTGTACTTCTGGTGACAATGCCAGACATTCTCATGATGTGATCACCTTAAGCAGGAGAAGGAGATTTTTGCCCTCAGTTGCTCAACATGAAGTACTATGGACTGAATTGTGTCCTCTCAGAATTGTATATTGAGGCCCTAACCCCTGTGTGGCTGTATTTGGCAATGGGGCATTTAGGAGATTGCTAAGGTTAAATGAGGTCATCATAAGGGTGGGGTCTTAATTCAATAGAATTGGTGGTCTCCTAAGCAGAGGAAGAGAGATTTTTCTTTCTCTCTCTGCCACGTGAAGATGCAGTGAGAAGTCGGCCATTCTGCAAGGCAAGAAGAGCCCTTACCAGGAACAGACTTGACTAGCACCTCGATCATGGACCTCCAGCCTCCAGACTTGCAAGAAATACATTTCCCCTGTTGAAACCACCCAGTCTGTGGTGTTTTGTTATGGCAGCCTAGGCAGACTAATACACAAAACCTGCTCTAAATAGATAAAATAAGAAATTACTACAGACGGCTCTTTAGAAATTGTATTTAAAAACAAAACAATCCATATTTACCCAAGATTTACAGAATGTACGTCTGTACACGGGAGGGATTTCTGGACTAGTGGATGATGAAAAATGTCCATATAAAGGCACCTCCAGCTTCGAGTTGCCAACACAGGAGGAAGAATGCTCTCTGTTGTTCAGATGCTGATGTGTGTCCTGTGCTTCCTGGACGGCCAGTGGGATCATAAGCTGGTAGAAGCAAGATCTTCATCCACTGACTTCATATTTCTTCCACATCCTGAGCTGTGTTGTCTGACTTTAAAAATAAATTAAAGCAAATGGAAATGTTTCCATTGAGATTTTGGCAAAACCCCACGTGGCATTTGTCTCTGCGGGCTACACTTGGAAGCCATGCTCCTGGAGGCCCAGCGGTTTTCTCTGGCCTCTCCGTGTCCTCCCATTTGCGTGCCTGCCCCAAGGACTCGCTTATTCCCGGATGTGAAGCGGAGGCACGAAGGGGCTGACTGAGAGGCTGAAATGTGCTTCTCTTCACACTTACATAGTTTTCTTCTAATTAAAAATAAAATTTTAAGTGGTAGATGATGAAAATTCCTTTTGAATCAAGATTTTAAAAATTCAATATCAAACCAATTGTTACTGTCTTCACTCTCCATTGTTTACGACTGTGTGCTTTTCCCTGAATAAAGAACGATTGGAGAGACATCTAGTTGTTTGCACACATATTAACTCATACTTAAGGGAGAACAGCTTTTAGAACATCGTCGACGAAAGCAAATAACAGCTTTAAAAGAGAGAGGACAGAAAGACTGCAGATGGTCTGGAAGCAGCATTTTTAGGCCGTCTGATTAGCTGGGAAGTCAGCCCTTGAGTAGGCCTGCTGGATCATCAGATAAATCCATTTCAGCTATTTCTGGACCCTCAAAAAATCCTGAGGGTATGGCTCTCACCATCCAGAACCTGCAGCCTCCTTAGAGCCATGGCTGTGAGGGAAGAGCTGCAGAAAAACATTTGGCTGTTAAGTGTTTTGGCCCAGAAACAGCACAAATCATTTCCTGTTAAAGCCTGTTGGCCGGAAGTAGTCATACTGCTCTACTTAGTGTGCCCAGGACTGGGAGGAGAGGCAGATGCTGGTGAGGATGTTATGCCAGTTACAGCATGGTTCCTCACTTACTAATTCCCTGTGTCCCTCTTTTCTACTTAGATAGATAGAAATAGGTATCACTGCTTCCATAGACAAAATTAAAGAAACCATACAATTTACACATACACTCAGAGCGCTTGTTCTTTCCCCAGTAGACACTGACGTCTGTGCTCCTTCCTTGTGGGTCTTCTGAAGGACCTAGCAGGAGACCCAGGTTGAAACCCTATAGAACCTTGCCGTGTGCTGCCCAGTCTGCCTTGAATAAGGCCATTTTCTCACCCTCTGTCTAGTAACTAGCTGACTCCACAGCTCATGGTGAGGGGCATGTCTCAGCTCAGGGGGTCCCCTGACATCCCAGAGGAAGCAAGAAGGTGGGGGTCTTTCACCTCTCAGCCTGATGATCTGTGCACACCCACTCGGTGGGAGGCCAGGGTGCCTGTGGGCAGATGGGTCAGAGTGTGGGCCAGGATTTGGAATAGAAGCCAGAGCATATGAAAGTCCAAACCAGGAAGACTGTTGCCTCCCCCATGTGGGGTTGAAGGCCTCTCTTCTGAGGTCCCCCATCCTCATGCTGACCAAATTTGGGGGGAAATGTCTCACTGTGTGAGGATCATGCCAATTAAGCTGTAGGGGAGGACACAGGATCTGATCCCCTCTGTATCCTTAGCGCATGCTATCTCCAGCCAGCAGGGGAAGGAAGCAGAGGTGAGGTGGGAGAGGTGGCCACTCTGGACAGTGTGCCTGGGCTGGCTGCCTCTCAGCGCCCACGAGCACCCCACAGATATCCACGCCCGTGTACAAAGTTTCCCAAGTGGTGGCCTTTTCCTGCTTCCAAGAGCTGCCCAGGTTCCCCCCTCTCTGAAATAACATTGGTTGCTTCTCATTACGTCACAAGCTGCAGAAAAAAAAATTGAAATAAAAACCCTCTACAACTGTATCCTTAACTCTTACCTGTGGATAAGGATGGACTTGCCTGCCCAACATCCTCTGTCTTATGTCTTTGGGTGAAAGGGAAGCTGGAATGGGCAGGAGGGGCTGCTCAGGGCAGTCAGGACCTTCAGGTTTCAGGCAGGGAGACCCACTGATCAGACACTTGCATCAAATGTCAGTGCTAACAGATCCCTTAGATGGCACCGGTCCTGCCCCTCCTCGAGTGAGATCCCTGTGGCTCAGGGAGGGAGGTTGACTGCCCCAAAGCACCCTTCACAACTGTGATGAAGCTGGCTTTCAACCATGCTTCCTATACCCCACCCTGAACCTGGTCCAGTACTGCCTGCATTTCCAGTCCAACAGACTCTTGGGAGGAAGCAATGATTAAATGTAAGTGAAAAGGACTTGGCACCAGGAAGAGTTTATGAACACATTTCAAAAGCAGACATACTCTTCTTTACACCTTTGGAAAAACAAAGGCTTTGTGTATCTTGGAATTTGATTAACTGAATTAATCTGTGTGTTGCTTTCTTGGTCACTTAACAAGCACCTTGATTTAAATTTTTTTTTCTCATAGCTAAAAAGATTTCATCCTAATTCGTATGGTACATTATTATAATATGAAATCTTAAAATAAGTTATTGATTGACTGAGACAGAGTCTCCCTCTGTTTCCCAGCCTAGAGTCAGTGACATGACCGTAACTCATTCCAGCTCACTGCAGGCTCAACTTTCTGGGTTCAAGCAATCCTCCAGCCTCAGCCTCCTGAGTGAATGGGACTGCAGGTGCATACCACCACACCCAGCTAAATTTTTGAAATTTCTGTAGAGATGAAGTATTGCTGTGGTGCCGTCTGGTCTCAGACTCCTGGCCTCAAGTGATCCTCCTGCCTCAGCCTCCCAAAGTGCTGGGATTACAGGTATGAGCCACTGCACCCAACCTAAAATAAAAATTGTATACCAAATTCAATACAATTTATAAATAACTGGAAAGTCTTAATTCTCAGTGCTTGCCTTGTCTCTGTAGTTAAGGGATCTGTCACACTCAGGCACTCTTCCTTGTGACGCTGTAGGCCACGTGCTTCAAGAACTCAGGCGCACTAGCTCGTGATCCACATGGTTACATCATTAGGGGAGCTTAACATAGGGTGGAGGTTGGAAGTCACTCGGGTTTCTTTCATTTGTCTTATGTTCACTTTTGTGCGTATCAGGAATATTTTAGGCCAGGCATGGTGGCTCACGCCTGTAATCCCAGCACTTTGGAAGGCCAAGGGGGGCGGATCACCTGAGGTCAGAAGTTTGAGACCAGCCTGGCCAACATGGCGAAACCCCATCCCTACTAAAAAAAAAAAAAAATTAGCCAGGTGTGGCGGCACATGCCTGTAATCTCAGCTACTCGGGAGGCTAAGGCAGCAGAATCTTGAACCAGGGAGGCAGAGGTTGCAGTGAGCTGAGATCGCGCCATTGCACTTCAGCCTAGGCAATAGAGCAAGACTCCATCTCAAAAAATAAAAATGAAAGTAAGAATATTATAAGTGCTGCTTATTGTACCAGTTCAGAAATTAAGGCAGTTTCATCAGCTGGAAACCTTTCTCACTCCATGTTCTGTGCAAATTTCTGTAAATCCACAGAGCAGGGCATAGGTGGTGTCTCCAGCGTCACTTCCCTCCAAACTCCCCGCTGTGTTGCACTAATTCATTTGTGGCTGATCTCACTGCGCCCCATGGGTGGGCTGGATGTCAGTCAGCTTGGCGTCTTCACTGCCTCCTTTTGTCTCTCCTCAGCTTCCAGCTGTTCTTCACATGTAGTGCCAGATGAGAGTCTTCCAGGGGCAGATGCCCGTGCAGGGCCTGGAGGATAGAGGAGGAGATGAAGCCTTTAGTCTCCTACACTGGCTACAGCAGACACAGGGCAGATGGCACACTCCTGGCTGCAGGAAGCTAATACCAGCTGTGGCAGGTGTCACCACTCCTGAGTTTCTGGAAGTTTACAGGAGCTTCTCTGTCCTCTGCCTCCTTTCTTTCCTGTTTGGATCTCTGAACAAACGCCATGATCCCTTGAGGGATGCAATGACTCAGATGTAAACTCGTCCCCATCCCTGAGTCCCACCAAAACCACCCACTGCCACCCAGGGACTAGGCTTTGCTTCTAGAATTTCTAGCCTCCTGGTCACCTCCCCCAAGCTTCTAGTGCTGTTCAATTTTCTTTTCCAGTCTCAAATCCTCAGTTGCTCTCTAAAATGCCAAAATTTCTCTGCAATTTCCTAACCCCTGTACAGACTCACCTGAGTGGCACTGATCTCACAGCTGCAGCGGTGGGTCTCACTGTGCTTTCAGTACAGCCTTACGTAAGTGTTCAGAGAAAGCCTGGACTGAGGAAATGAAAACCTGCCCTGCTACTTATCAGGCTGGTGATTCTTTATACAATCCACCAGTGGCGGGCCCCTGGGTTTATTCCATGTCTTTGCTATTGTGAATAGTGCTGGGATGAACACGAGTGCATGTGTCTTTTTGATAGAACAATTTCTTTTCCATTCGATAGATACACTCAGTAATGGGATTGCTGGGTCAAATGGCAGCACTCTTACGTTCTCCGAGCAATCTCCACACTGCTTTCCACAGTGGCTGAACTAATTGACATTCCCACCAGCAGTGTGTAAGTGATCCCTTTTCTCTGCAGCCTTCCCAGCATGTGTCATTGTTTGACTTTTTTTTTTTTTTTTAAAAACAATAGCCAATCTAACTGGGGTGAGATGGTCTTTCATTGTGGTTTTGGTTTGTATTTCACGGATGATTAGCGATTAGTGATATTGAGCATATTTTCGTATGTTTGTTGACTGCTTGTATGTCTTCTTTTGAGAAGTGTCTGTGCCTGTACTTTGCTCACTTTTTTTTTTTTTTTTTTTTGAGACAGAGTCTCGCTTTGTCACCCAGGCTGAGTGCAGTGGCCGGATCTCAGCTCGCTGCAAGCTCCGCCTTCCGGGTTTACGCCATTCTCCTGCCTCAGCCTCCCGAGTAGCGGGGACTACAGGCGCCCGCCACCTCGCCCGGCTAGTTTTTTGTATTTTTAGTAGAGACAGGGTTTCACTGTGTTAGCCAGGATGGTCTCGATCTCCTGACCTCATGATCCACCCGCCTCGGCCTCCCAAAGTGCTGGGATTACAGGCTTGAGCCACCGTGCCCGGCCTGCTCACTTTTTAATGGGGTTGTTTTTTGGCTTGTTGATTTAAGTTTGCCGCTTCTTTGTCGGGGAAGGGGGGAGGTGGGGGAGGGCGGGAGCTACAAGAAAAGAGAGAAGGAGATCAGAGCACAGTGAAGGCAGACTCCTGAGCATGGCATCCCCTAGTGCCCGTCAGAGGGGAGCTTAGGTCGACTGTCTCTCCCCACTGCTCTTATAAGCAATGAGACCCATGGGGGGCCAACAACTGCTGTTTTTCTTTGGAGTCTTGAGATCTCAAATGAAAAGCATGTGGATGAATTGAACGTTATACCCAACTTGGTTTATCTCAGAGCACGCTTTATCTGCCTTCTTCTCTCCCCATTTCTTTTCTCCTGGGGTCAGAATAGGTTCCATCACAGCCTGCAGCGTGGCAGGCTGTTCACAGGATCATTCTATTACAACCATGTGCCCAGGCAAAGTGTTCCTTATGCATTTCACTAGAGGTCTCCCCTCTACTTCAAGTAAATCCAAAGATTAAAAACTAAATTTAAACCAAAGAAATCAGGTGGGCACGGGTGGCTCACACCTGTAATCCCAGCACTATGGGAGGCTGAGGCGGGTGGGTCATTGAGGTCAGGAGTTTAAGACTAGCCTGGCCAACATGGCGAAACCCCGTCTCTACTAAAAATACAAAAATTAGCTGGATGTTGTGGTACACGCCTGTAATCCCAGCTACTCAGGAGGCTGAGGCAGGAGAATCACTTGAACCCAGGAGGTGGAGGTTGCAGTGAGCCAGGATCGTGTCACTGCACTCCAGCCTGGGTGACAGAGTGAGACTCTGTCCCAAAAAAAAAAGAAAAGAAGGAAAAGAAATCACTTCTAAAGGGTGTGATGCTAGACCGTGGATGATTGGTTTCTATAAATGCCTCATCTTTTGTGTCTATCCTCACAGTTTGGTATGTGTGCTTTTTTCCATTTTGTTTCTAGTGATCCAATTTTTTCAGAGACCAGAGAGCCCTGGTTGCTCCTTCGGCCCATGAGAAGTGAGATCCTTCAAGGGCCTGGCTCAGCGTAACTTGCTTCCCTAGGAGCAGCACACACACAACAGAGCAGGGGGTGCCGGCGTTCGTCTTTCTCTTTCTTTCCCAGAACCACCGTGGTGATGGTCCCTTTCCCGCAAAGGATGAATCTCAGTGTGTTTCATGTATTTATGTTTAAAATTTAACCTCAGATCAAAACCCTGCAGAGGTTATTACCAAGAACAGCATTTACAAGAGTTTTCCCTAAAAAATTGACCTGCAGGTTGAGACCTGGTATTGCAGAGCACATGTTTCCACAATCAAATTCATTTGGAGAATATAACCCTTTCTTACCGCAGGAGTTCTCAAAGCCCTCTCTGTGCTAATATGCACGAAGAAACTCTACAATAGGATACAGGAGGGCCTCCACATGCCCTCTAGCCCAGGAGGGGCCTTCAGGAGTACAGAGGAAGGAGCTGGCTCGACTCTGCGCAGCCCCAGGCGAGGGCTCACACGCACTTGGACCGTCTGCAGACCCGTCCACACCCCACTGGTCGTTCCCTGGGAACCTAGGGGGCGTGCTGGCACACCCAACTCCAGACCCAGTGATGTGGATTCTGGGCCTGGATCTGAAAGGGAGATGCAGGGGAGTGAGCACTGGATGGGGGACCCGGCCCTGCTCTCATCCCTCCACCTCCCCAGCTGGCCAGCATCCCCCACACACCTCGCACACCTCTGGGGTGACCCAGGCTTGGTGCCCCATTGCCTGGAAGAACTCTATCTTCAGCGGCAGGAACTCCTTGTAGAGGTCTGGCCAGTGCTCCTTGCCCAGCAGGAACTAGAAGATGCTCCGCTTGGACGTGGGGTTGTCCTCCTCCATGTGGGAGGTGATGTAGCTGTTACAGGAAAAGACAGTAAGCTCGCCTGCCCCTTGAGTCATGGCTGCCAGCCTCAGGTGGGACAGGAGGGAGAGGTCACCTAGGAAGAACCATGAGCCCAGGCAGAGTACATAGAGGAGAGAGGGTCTGGGGGAGCCTTCTCTGCCGGGTGACCCGGATCTATAGGGGCCCCAGGGTGTCCTCAACACCGAGCCTGTGGGGCCCATGCTGTGCCCAGCCCGAGACAAGGTCCTGGGATTGACAAGGTCATTTCCTAGTGGCTTTTGTCTTCAGGTAACTCAGTCTCTGGGCAGCAAGTGGTGTTTTCCCCACTGCTTCCATTATCTCAGCACCTTACTCATTGCCTTTCCTTCCTCACCACCTTCACATGGCCTCTGAAGGTCTCATCTGCTCTGTGACCAAGAAGAACAACCAAGCGCAACCCAAGCACAAGGGCATGGCTGAGCTGCCCGGACAGGCTGAGGGAAACATGGGATTCGGGGATCTGGGAAGGTTTCAGAGCAGGTCCCTGAGGAGGTGCTTGCAGGGCCAGGAAGAAGTGGATCCGGTTGTAGCGGTGCCCAGGCAGCCCGACGCAACCGAAGTACTTCACCACCGTGGACAGCAGGTACTGCCGGAGACAGAGGCTGGTGAGGGAGGCCAGGGAGGAGCAGCAGGAGAGTGTGTGGCGTGGGCCATGGGACCTTCCCCGCCCGAAGGACAGGGTGCAAAACAGCTCAGGGCGGGACTTGCTGTGGGTCTCACATATCTGTGCCACCTTGAGATGAGCATTTGGAAGGCAGGGAGGGGTGCCCAGTAACTCCAGGCAGGGCAGGGACGGGCAGCGTGCTCTTCCTTCTGGCGTCGAGCGTGCATTTCTCCAGGGCTTCTGCCCAGATGGAAATTCTACTCTCTCTGCCTGTCCCCCATGGGGCGGTGACTCTGCAGACCCCTTGTCCCTGTCACTCCAGTGCTGTTGGTACCTTGTCAGACACTTTGAGGAGAATGTCAGCTTCCAAGAAGCTGTGGGTAACGGGATCCTCTGCAAAGGAAAGAAGAAGTCATGAGGCCTTGGAGAGGCCCTTCAAGCAGGACTGAGTGTGTGGCTGTGGGATGTTTCAGAGGAAAGCAGGAAAACGTGAACCTTCTCTGAGTTCCTCTGTCATGGTAGGGGACCCAGCTGCCTTTCCTGCAGGAAGTGCTGGGCTTTGCCTCAGCAACAGCTGCTACTCCCCGCATTGACACACACAGGTTCGGTTTCAACTGCAGACGTGAATGTTGCTACTGTTATTTAACCCTCAATAGGGTCACAATGGGATGTGATAAATTCGTTCACTGCACAGATGTGACTTGGGTCTCAAAGTGTAACGCATTTGCCTCAACTGAAAAGCTTGGATGTGGCCCTGGGTCTCTGTTACCCCACGACCTCTCACTGCATCATACTGTGGCTGTGTCAAGCTCCCTGTCCCACTGCCACTGAGCACTGGGGCTGTGGTGGGGAATTTCATGGCCCCTGGGCTCACTGGACTTTGCTGCCTTCCGGAAGATGTGACCTGGCCTCTGCTCCTCTGCAGAAGGCCCATCTTTGATTCGAGGTCTCCCCTGGAGGGGCCATTTCCTAGAGAAGACCTGAGAATGCCAGGTCCCATCTGTCCCTACCCCAGGATGATGACCCCGGCACAGCAGGGAGGGTGGGTGGCTCACCGTCATCCTCTCCCTGCCTCTTCTCTAGTAAGCCTGGCCCTCGGAAGAGCCCTGTCCAGCAGCACTGTCTGTGATGATGGAGATCCTCTCTACCTGGGCTGTCCTCTGCAGCAGCCGCCAGCCCCACGTGGCTGTTGAGCTCTTGAAATGTGGCAAGTGAAACTGACAAACTGGATATTAAAAGTGTGTTTAACTCATCTAAAATAAAACATAAGTAGCTACATGTGGCTGGTGATGCTGTAGTGAATGGCATGACATCCATGTTTTCCCCAACCCTGCCACACTCATCCCGCCTCTGGTCCTGATGCCACCTTCTCGGACAGACCGTCTCTGAGTTTCCCATTTCATTAATGTCTCTGGCCTCACTCATGCTCCATCTCCAGTCGTCATGGCCTTGAAATAAATTTCCTTGTCTGCCTGTATCACTGGCTGAGATCAACTGATTTTTGTATATGCTGTTTTTTGTCTCCTCCCACTTTGAGCACAAAGAGAGCATGATCTCGTCTGTCCTTTCCTCACTGATCTCTAAAATCTTGACCGGTGGGGAATCACTGACTGGGTTTCTGTGGGAAGGGGGTGCAGCCCTTGGTGTTTCAGCCATGAGCCTCTTTTCCTTCCCTCCAAGAACCTGGAGGAAGGAAACCCCCATCACACTGCATTGGAAGAGGGGCGGCTCTGTGTACCGGCCTCCTGGGCTTCTCGGAGCCCCCGGAGGTTTGCGCATGCTCCCAGGGCCCTGGGCGCTCCACCATCTTGGAGAACACACCAAGCGGTCGATAGAAGGCTTCTTGGTCCTCAGGGCGGTAGCTGGGTCTTCTCCTCTTGTTCATCCTGACTTTTGTTCCCTCAATATAGTTGACAGTCCGTATGTTCCTATTGTGGTCCCTCCTCCGCCTGGACTTCGCTGGGTGAGAGCTCCTGAGGAGGCTGAGCCGGAGGCGGGAGGGCTGCCGTCAGGCAGAGCTGTGGAAACGACAGACTCCATTGAGCACAGACGTGACCCACCCGGGCACCCCTGGGCCTTCTGTACTGCTCACCCTGAAGACCAGCCCCTGCCTCGTGTGGACAAGGGGACAAGTGCTCACACACCAGTAACTGACCCTTCGTGCAGGGAAGGTGCAAGGAAGTGGAGGGATGACGGAGGACACACACCTGCCTTGATAGCCCCCACATTCCTCATCTTCTGACTCTTTCCCGGGGTTCTCTGCGCAGGGACAGCCACTGATGAAGCAGAAATGGCAGCCAGAGGAGCTGAAGAGAGAGAGGACCCCATGTGATCATGGATGGGACCCACGTGGTAAACGCTGGGCTCCTCCCTTCTCACCTTCAGAAGTTTGAACGTGACATGTGAGGGGATAAGGGGAAGGACCGTCGTCCCCTTTGCATTTATCTACACATAAGGGTAGGAATCAAGTTACCTACTTACCTTTCTCTGCCAGACAAAAGCTGCTCTCCTCTGCCTCTTTCCATGGCTTTTTCTGCCTGGAGGACTCCTCTATGGAGACAAATGTGGAATTATCTGGTCTTCTGTCTTCCATAACTACAAAAGTGAGCAGGAAAGTGACCTCCTGGCTCACCCTGGCACCCTTCCCCCTGTGGAATCTGACTAAGGAGAGTTGAAGGAAGAAGGAGAGATGATGCTGGGGCCATGGTGGTCCATCGTCCTTCATTCATTCGGGGACCATGGGCTAAGGGCAAACCACGGCACACACCTGCCTTCCCTTCCACGCATGCCCTTTCTTCCAGCCCTTCTTTGCTGGGTCTTGTGGGCTTGGAGCAGCCTCTGAGCAGCTGATGTGCACCTCACAAAGATCCTGCCTTCTCTGGCTACCAAAAAATGTAAGGAACCCAACATGATTCCAACCAGGCCATGTCTTTCTGCTTAACCTGCTGCTTGTGAAACATAATAGTAATTAAAAATTGCAATAATAGTAACTAACCATTATTGATTGCTTACTAAACACTAGATGTTGATCTGTGCACTGAGAATTGCCTCAACTTAATCTTTATAGTCTATGAGGTAAGGTTGATAATGTACCTGATTCATAGATGAGAAAATGATGCCTTAACTTGTCTAGAGCTTCTTCTGTGACCTTGGTTAGTGCACTTCGGATTTGGGATTAGGACTTGTGTTTGACAAGTGCTTATGGTGGTGACACTTGAGTCTTGGTCTCATTTCCAGTAGGGTCAAACTGATGACCTGACATACTTATTTTCTATGCTCTCAGCTCTGCCTACATACCCCTGTGAACCACTGTAAATTCATGGGCAATCAAGCCTGGCCCAAAAATATGACCAGAGTGGCACAGACCTTCCTACAATAGCCCTTGAAGCTGACTGAGGCAGTGCCTAGTGCCCCGCAAGAAGGCTGGTGACACCTACCCCTGTCTGAGGCGTCTTGCTCATGTCTGGTAGATGCTCTCTTCCTGCTCCTCCCCCATTGTCCCTGTGGCTCCCCATGGCTCTCAAGGCAGCCACTGATGACCAGGTTCTCTGTGGGAGTTGGCTCTCCTGTCAGCCCTCCTTCCTTCTCTCTTTTGCCCACATGCCCTCCTCTCCTGTCTTCCCCCAAAATTCAAAAACTGTTTTTGTTCCTGCTGCATCCCCAATCATTCATCTGGAGACTCACAGGTGGCCCCTTCGCCATCCCCTGAGACTCCTTGGGAGAAGATAGTTCAGGATCCGAGACTTGGTCTGTTACAGGAATGAGTGATAGCCGCCCTGAGTGAGTGCCTTCATGGCCCTCTGGAGTTCCAGGCCCTTGAAGCGTAGCTTACACTTACCTAGATCACAGCCCCATGATAGTGTGAAAGAGCACTGGCTGTAGCCAAGCGTTAGGGACCAAATGCTTCCAAGATTCCAGAGCGTTGGTCTAGATTCACTGATGACATCACATCATTCCACCAGGAATGGCTCTTTGATTTACAAAAGGCACTCAAGGAAAAGGTCGTGAGCCTCACAGGGAAGGGGGTTACTGTCCCAGCCTGAACACTGGAGTCACCTGCTCTTACTGCAACATGACCTTCATGTGGGGCCTCTTCTTGGGTTCAATCAAATCCGTTAATGATTTCAAATGAAAATGTTACATTCACATCGCAGAAAATTGAGAATATGCAAAATTAAAAGTTGATTAATCTCTCATCTATACTAAAAAATTACGAATATTATTTATTTTTATTGCCTTATTTGTGTTTAGTGTCATATTAAAATTTAAAAATGTAAGCTTTAATATTTTGAGATAATCACAGATTCACATGTAATTGTAAGAAGTAATACAGAGAGGTTCTAGATAACCTTCGTCAAAATTTCTCCAATGGTAACAACTTGCATAACTATAGTTCAATATCACAATAGGAAATTGAGTTTGGTACAATCCATTGACCTTGTTCAGATTTCATCAGTCTTACATACACTTGCTAGTGTGAATGCATTTTGTTCTATGCAGTTTTATCTCACGTGTACCCTTGTGTGACCACCACCAAGATACAGAACAGTTCTATTATAAGAATCCTTCCTATTACTTTTTTATAGTATTTCCTCTTCCCTAATCCCTGGCAACCATTAATCTCTACAACCTTATAATTTCGTTATTTCAACAATATTGACCAGGCATGGTGACTCACCCATCCCAGCACTTTGGGAACCCAACACTTTGGGAGCCCAAGGCGGGTGGATCACTTGAGCTCAGGGGTTTGAGACCAGCCTGGGCAACATGGTGAAACCCCATCTCTACGAAAAATACAAAAATTAGCCAGGCGTGGTGGTGTGCACCTGTAGTCCAAGCTACTCGTAGGGCTGAGTTGGGAGGATTGCTTGAGCCCAGGAGGTCAAGCCTGCAGTGAACCTTGTTTGTACCTTTACTGGTGGTGAATCCACCTGGGTCTGCAGCAACCTCAGTTCTTGCCTCCTCAGAAGAAAGAATTTGACTGGAGAGCATAAGGCAGAAGAAGAGACTGGGGCAAGTTTTACAGCAGGAGCAAAAGTTTATTAAAAAGCTTTAGAGAAGGAACAAAAGGAAGGACAGTACACTTGGAAGGGGCTTCAAGTGAGCGACTTGAAGGACAGAAGTGCAGGGTTTGACGTTTTGACTTGGGAATTTATATGCTGGTATACTTCTGGGGTTTTGTGTTCCGTCTCCCCTGATTCTTCCCTTGGGATGGGCTGTCTGCAGCACAGTATGCTGACTGGAGCTGTATGCATGCTCACCTGAGGCATTCTTCCCTTACCAGCCGAATGCCCCTAGGAGGTCATACACCAGTTAAACTCTGCCATCTTGCCTTTAGTCTATGTGTGTGAGTCTACTTGTTCAACTCCTGAGATTTTAATGGGAAGTTGCTGATCACCAGGTTCAGGTGTTTTCTATTTATCAGGAAAACTGCCTTTGCCTGGCGCTGGCTCTAACCAATTACTATTTTAGAGAGACAGTTAACAACTGCTTGACCATCACCTGATGGTTGCTTGACATTCCTGGTTTGGGGTTGTGGGTGGGCTCTCCTGCCCTGCTCAGACCTGACCAGCTACTTACTGTAACAGCACCACTGCGCTCCACCCTGGGTGACAAAGTAATCCTGTCTCAAAAAAACAAAAACAACCCCCGCCCCCCCAGTATTACCTAAATGGAACCAGTCAGTATATAGTCTGGGATTGGTGTTTTTCACTTAGCGTAATTCCCGATATCCAGCCAAGTTGTTGCATGAATCAATAGTTAATTCATTTTTATTGCCTAGTGGTGCTCCCAGTCATATAAGTGCACATTTACTTTTGTAAGAACCTGCCATACTTTGTACTAGAGTGGTCCTGCCATTGTATATGCCTGCCAGCAGTGTCCGAGTGATCCATTTTCTTTGCATTGCCAGTGTTTGGTGCTATCATTATTTTCTACTTTAACCATATAAGACTTGGTTTTAACTGAAATATACTTTCAATAACATCACACAGATGGCAAATAATGTGTTTATCGTTTGCCCATGTCTTCTAATTATTGAGCCATCATTTTTTTTATAGTAAATGATATTTTATTGGGTAAACATATTTACATAACAATAAATGCCTTGTCTTTGTATATTCTAAATATAACTTCTTTATCATTTATATGACTTGCAAATATTTTCTCCCATTCTGTGTTGTGTGGCTTTTTTTTTTTTTTTTTTTTTTTTTGAGATGGAGTCTTGCTGCCTGGGCTGGAGTACAGTGGTGCAATCTCAGCTCACTGCAACCTCCGCCTCTGGAGTTCAAGCAATTCTCCTGCCTCAGCCTCCTGAGTAGCTGTGATTACAGGTGCATGCCACTACATCTAGCTAATTTTTGTATTTTTGGTAGAGACAGGGTTTCACCATGTTGGCCAGGCTGGTCTCAAACTCCTGACCTCAAGTGATCTGCCTGCCTTGGTCTCCCAAAGTGCTGGGATTACGGGCATGAGCCACTGCACCTGGCCCTGTATGTTGCTTTTTCACTTGATTTTTGCGATTATGATCATGAGAGAGATGTGTGGAGGTTTTACTTTGTCTCAAAAAGGCTTTCTAACTCTGAGGTGCTGTGTTTTGAGGGGATGGTGGTAGGAATCCATGTCTGTGTGTGAGTCAAGTTGAATAAGGGGGCCAAATTGCCTTTCTCTCTCATTTCAAGCAGACCAGCTTTGTTTGTGTCATTTTATTCCCTGGAGATCAGTGGAGAAATTTGTTTGAAAAAAGGAATAATTTAGTCATAGTGTATAATTAAGAAAAAATATATATTGCTGAATTCTATTTGTTGACATTTTGTTAAAGATTTTTATACCTATCTTCATAACAAATATTGGTCTGTAATTTAAAAAATATTGTCTTTATCTGGTTTTGGTATGAGGGTAATATTAGTTTCATAAAATAAATTAGGAAGTAGTCTCTGATTTTTTTTGGTAAGAGATTTTGTAGAATTAGTGTTTAAACTTTTAAAAACGTTTGTTAGAATTCTTGAGGGAAATTATCTGAACCTAGAGATTTCTTTTTTGTGAGTTTTAAAATTACAAATTCAATTTCTTTAATTCAGATTATCTATTTCATCTTAAATGAGTTGTGGCCGTTTATGTTTCAAGGAATTGGTCCATTTTATCTAAGTTGACAAATTTATGTTTGTAGAGTTGTTTCTAGTATTCTCTTATTATCATTTTAATGTTTGAAATATCTATATCTTTATCCCCTCTTTCATTCATGATATTGGTAATTTGTGTCTTTCTGTTTTCTTTTTAGACTTGCTAGAAGTTTATTAATTTTATTAATCTTTTAAAATAATAAACTCTGTTTCATTGATTCTCTACTGTGTTTCTGGTTTCAGTTATATTAATTTCTGCTCTTTACTATTTCCTTCTTTCTGTTTTGGTTTTCTTATATTTATTTATTTTAGAGACATTTTATTTTATTTTATTATTTTAGAGACAATATTTTAGAGACATATTTATTCTGTCATCAAGGCTGGAGTGCATGATTATAGCTCTTCATAACCTTGAACTCCTGGGCTGAAGCAATCCTCCCACCTCATCCTTCTGAGTAGCTAGGACTCTAGGTGCATGCTGCCACACCTGGCTAATGTTCTTTATTTTTTGTAGAGATGGAGTCTTGCTATGTTGCCCAGTTTGATCTCAAACTCCTGGACTCAAGCAGTTGTCTCAGTTCTACCTCCCAAATCACTGGGATTATAGGTGTGAGGCACCCTGTTTTGGTTTTATTTTTGTCTTTTTCTAATTTTTAAAGGTGGAAACTTAGATTATTGATTTGAGACTTTTCTGATATAAGCATTTACTGCTGTGAATTTTCCTCTTAGCACTGCTTTAGGTACATTTCACAAAATTTTATGTGATAGTTTCATTTTCATTCAATTCTATGTATTTTAAAATTTTCTGAGAAATTGAGGACTTTCTTTTTGACCCAGGGATTACTTATAATTGTGTTGTATAGTTTTAAAGTGTTTGAAGATTTTTCATATGTCTTTCTGTTATTGATTTCTAGTTTGATTCCATTATGGCAAGAAAATATACTCTGTATGATTTCAATTTTAATTTTGTTGAGATTTATTTTATGGCCCTGGATATGGTCTATCTTGATAAATGTTTTGTGGACATTTGAAAAGATAATGTGTGCTGTCTGATGTCATTGGGGGAATGTTCTACAAATCTCAATTAGATTCTTTTCATTGGCACTGTTTTTGTGTTCCTCTAAATCCTTGCTGATTTTCTGCCTAGTTGTTCTTTAATTATTTTTTTATTTCTTTATTTGATGGTTTTGCCTAGTTGTTTTATCAGTTGTTGAGAGAGAGTGTTGAAATTTCCAGCTATAATATGATTTCTCTCTTTCTCCTTTTCGTTCTATCAGTTTTTGCTTTACATATTTTGCAGCTCTGTTATTTGGTGCATATACATTTAAGATTGCTATGTCTTCCTGGTAGATTGACTCTTATCATTATGTAATATCTCTTTATGTCTCTGATAATCTTTTTGCTCTGAAGTCTTCTTTATCTGATATTAATGTAGCCACTCCTTTGTTTTGACTGATGCTTACATGGTAACATGGTATATATTTTTCTGATCCGTATATGTTCAACCTACTTATATTCTTATATTTGAAGTTAATTTTAAATAGATAGCATATAGCTGGGTCATGATTTTTAATCCACTCTGCCAGTTTTTTAATAGGTCTATTTAGACAATTTACATTTAATATTAACATTGATGTGTAAAGGCTAAGTCTGCCATTTTATCTATCTGTGCTTGTTTGTGTGTTTATCTCTTCGGTTTTTTTTTTTTCCTCTGTTTAATCTTCCTTGTTTTCCTGTGGATTGTTTGAAAATATTTTATAATTTCATTCTGACTTACAGTGTTTTTTGAGTGTATTTCTTTGTATCAATTTTTTAGTGGTTGCTCTAGGTGTTACATTCTGTACATGTAACTCAGGAAAGTCTATTTGAGTTGATGTTTTATCAGTTTGAATAAAGTGTAGAAACTTCATCTCCCTTTAGGTACCTTTAACCTGTCACATTTATAATATAATTATCTTAATAGTTTCTTTCTATATCTTGAGAAGTGTATTAGACAATGTTATAATTTTTGCATCAACCATCATAGTTTAGAAAACTTGAGAAGCTAAGTGTAGCATATATTTACCCATATTTTTTCTCTTTTTGTCCTTTCTTCCTTTCTGCTGTTAGAAGATTCTATCATTTCATTTCCATCTCAAGAAATTTCCTTAGTTATTCTTTTAGGGTAGGTCTGCTGGCAGTAAATCCTGTTTGTTTTCCTTTATTTGACAATATGTTGATTTCCCCTGCATTCCTAAAGGATATTTGTACTAGATATAGAATTAGGGGTTGACAGGTCTTTTCTTTCATTACTTGAAAAAAATCTGTCACCTCCTCTGCTCTGTTTTTTCTGATGAGAAACACATTGTCATTTGAATTGTTTTCCTCTTATAGGTAAAATGTCATTTCATTGTTTTCAAGATTTCTTCCTTTAGTTTCAGAATTGTGATTATAATATGTCTTAGCACGGATTCTTTTGAGTTCGGGGTTTGGAATTTGCTCAGCTACTCGAATCTAGCTCTTTGCCAAATTTGTCATTTTTCAACCATTGTTTCTTTGAATACTTTTTAAGCCCCATACTCTTTCTCCTCTTTTTCTTCGTCTTTGATCATGCAAATGGTAGACCTTTTAAAAGTAGTCCCATGGATCCCCAAAGCTCTTTCCCCATGCCTTAGCATATATTCTTTTTCTGACTCAGATTGGGTACCTTCTGTTTTTCTATATTCAAGTCCATTAATTCTTTTCTCTATCCTCTTCTTTCTGCTCTTCAGCCATATTGCTAAAATATTTATTTTGTTTATTGTATCTTTTCAATTCTAAAATTTCTGTGTGGTTCTTTTCAATATCTTTTTTGCTGAGATGTTTTTATTCTTTCGTTTGTTTCAAGCATTTTCATAACTGCTCACTGAAGCTTTTCTATTTTAGCGGGTGTTCTCTGACATTGTGTTGGCAGAGGGGAAAAGGGCATTGCCTTCTTAGTGCCAGATGGGAGTGGAAGTCCAGGTTACCCACGTGGCACCATTGACACCTATACCGGGAAGGGGTTCCTTGCTACTGTTAGGTGGAGGTCAGAGTCTAAGATTTCCATGTAGCTTTCACCAACACTACTGAGGGGGAAGGGCATGCTTCATTAATGCCAGGCATGAATGAAATTCCTGGATCTCATTTGACTTTGTCCAACACCATTCTGGCTGGCATGGGATGAGTAGGGTGCTTTGTTGCAGCCAGGAGAGGGTGCAAGTCTAGATTCTCTACTCAGCCTTTGCTAACAAGTGTGGGGCTGGAGTCACATTTTTTTCACGGTGTTTGACTGGAGTGCTTATTTTATAGACAAAAGTTTTCTGCGTTGTTAGGCTGACCTTTTTCTGGTCCTTTGGCTAGGGAGAGCAAGTTTTCTTGGGCCTTTTTTTTTTTTTGTCTGTGCCTGTTGGTATTTCTAGGTTGTTGGTTTCTCTGGCACCCAGTTTGAGACATAAGAAAAAAAGAGGCCAGGCACAATGGCTCACACCTGTAATCCCAGCACTTTGGGAGACCAAGGTGGGCTGATCACTTGAGGTCGGGAGTTCAAGACCAGCCTGGCCAACATGTTGAAACCCCATCTTTACTATAGACACAAAAATTAGCCAGGCATGGTGGCAGGCACCTGTAATCTCAGCTACTTGAGAGGCTGAGGCAGGAGAATCACTTGAATTCAGGAGGCAGAGATTGGAGTGAGCCGAGATCACACCACTGCTGCACTCTAACCTGGGCGATGGAGTGAGTGAGACTCTGTCTAAAAAAAAGGAGCCAATCAGAGAGCTTATGACCATGTCATTCATTTCTTATGTCCTGGGATCCTTATTCAGTTTGTCATCTTCTTTCTGTATTTTAAAGTCTTTCATGCCTCATATATAATGTCCTGTGTTTTCACAGCACTTAGAAGGAGGAATAGAGAGAAATTTATCTACTCCATCTTGTCCATAACCAGAGGTTCAAGATGTAGCTCAGAGGCTACATCCACTGAGACTGGCTCTGTACAATTTTATTTTGCCATTAAATTTTGAGTGTCTAGAGGCCACTACTGTTAGCAAACTTTCTTCAACAGAGGGAGTGTTTATCCTGAAAGCTGCATTTATATAAAAAATAAGGTACCAACAAATCAGGAAGAAAAATGCAAACTGAGAGTATATGAGAACTTCACGTACACCTCTTTTCTCTTTTATTTGTTCACTTTTATACCCAAAAGTTATGAGAATAGAGAATAACATTAGTAACGTTCTGACAATCCTTGAAATTGTAAGAGAATGTAAGACATCCCTCTCTCTTTTAAGAAAGCATGGAATACTGATCAGCAAAAAAAGGAATGACTTGGGTGGATCTCAAGGGAATTATTCTGAGTGAAAAAATCTCTGAGGGTTATATGCTGCATGATTCCATTTATATAGCATCATTGAAGTGACACATTTATGGAGATGGAGAACAGATGTGTAGCTGCCAGTTTAGGGAAGAGGGTAGGGAGAGGGATGGCTGTGGCTATGAAAGAAATAGCGTGAGGATTCCTTGTGCTGTGTTATCTGTGGTAGTGTTCATACAAATCTACACATAATAAAACCGTATAGACACACACACACACACACACACACTGGAGTGCATGTAAAAGTGGTGAAATATCAATAGATAAAAGGATTGTATCAATGTCAGTTTTGTAGTTGAGGCCAGACACTACCCAGAGACTTCAGTGACCCTCCCCTGCTGGTGATACTGTCCTATAGTCCTGCAAGTTTTCACCACTGGGGAAACTGGGCGAAGGGTGTATGGGAGTCTCTCTAATATTTCTTATAACTGTATGTGTCAGTCTACAATGAATTCAAAAGAAAAAAGTTTTAAAAAACAAAGCAAAGCATTTTGCTGTTTTGTACTTTCTTCCTCTGCAGACTGCCCCTACTCACTTCCCTGGTGCAAACAAAGAGGAATTGGACAGTCTAATGTGGCTTCTGCTTAATCGTCTCTTGTGTGAACAGAGAACCTGTTTTTCCCAATTGTATAAGAGTCAGTTGCTCTTTTCTCCATGAGCTGTTATTTGGGCTTTGAGTGAGTGAGGGGCGATTTGGTCCTCTTCTGGAGTTACAAGAGGGAGACTCTGACTTATGTAGGCACAATTGCTTTCCGCTACTGTCCTTAATGGCCTTCTGAATAATCCAGGTGATTTTCTCTGCACAGTCCTGAGGCTACATCCACTGAGACTGGCTCTGTACAAAGACGCTAAATGCCAGACACTCCCCAGAGAACTCTGTGTCCTCTCCCCTATTGATGGACAGCAGAAGAGATAGGAGGCTTTCATGGAGGCTGACATTGCATGCAGACTTTGGCCTCAAGTCGTTGTCACGTGCCAAGGACAGAAGAAATACTGTGAACTAGAAACCTTTTGTGAGTATAAGGAGGAGAGAAAATTAAGCCAGAGTTGCAAGATGCTTTATGTTGTTTCAAGTATGTTCCCTTCTCTAAAGGTAAACTACAGGAACCACCTGCTGGGGCAGGTAGGTGAGATTGCTGCATTAGTGAACTGTAGCATCTGACTTTCATAGAGAATGGTTTTCATAGTAGAAATTTAGGTGCAAAAAATGAATGCAGTTATGGGAACTTTGCGATGAGATGCAAAATATCTGGGTAGAAAGCAGATAAATTACCCTCATTATGTGTTTTAGTGTAAAGCGGAGATGATTACTAGGTAAAATGCACAGAATTTCTCAATTTTCATTGACTGTATGAAATGTCTCACACTCAAATGTCAGCAAGGGCCACACAAAAGTGTAAATATAAGGAGTTAGTGGATAAATAATAGTAGAAAGTATGGGGCATTTTCAGTAAACTGGAGATCTTGGATTCAATATGAATGTTTTCAAATTCAAATTTTTAAACATTGTGATGGCTGGATAATCACGTCTGACCACAAATGGTCAGCAGCTGCTTCAGTATAAGTTGTGCTTGGCTTTTCTACATGATGAACCCAGAAATTAAGCTTTTCTGTATATAACAAAGGCACAAATATCAATGGCTTAAACAAGATTAGGTCACCTGCTTCTCGTTAGGATGTAGAAAGACATGAATGCTTTCCTCCCATGGTGATGACAAGAATGAACCATATAAAAATCATATGTTCATGGGGCTTTCAACGATTGGAAGACGTCAGGAAGCTCTGATGAACTGAGTTGCAGAGGGCGCACCCTGTGTAGGTGAGCAGAGACCCTGGAGCTCTCTGGGGCAAGTGCCTGAATGAGTTCAGGTGGGAAAAGTAGCAGCTGCCTCCAGGCAGGAGGCTTTGCAGGGTTAAGGAGCATCCTGCGTCAGGGGCAACATGTGGGTCTGGAGGAATTCCAAATGCAAAAATTCATCTCTCAGCCCAGCAACTCTTTTCCTTCCGTGGAATTTTGCTGGGAAAGTGGCATTGGAGAAGGGGTTGGTAGCAGGGAGAATACAGGCAGCCTTATACATCTCTGTGAGGCTTGGGTTCTGGAGCCCAGCAGAAGGTGAACCTGAAGGTGAATCCAAACTGTCTGAAACAACAGCCATTCCCCAGCTTCCGAACACAAAGGAAAGGTAAGAGTCCTTTAGTTACAGCAATGCACGAGGCTGGGGTTGGGCTACCAGCGTTTCTCACATTAGATGTAAAGTGGTATGATATGAATTCAAGGTAGAGATTGCCGGACTGGATAAAAAAGCAAGATCCAACCATATAGCATTTACAAAGACACACTTTAAATATGACACAGATACACTGAAAGCAAATGGATGGAAAAGGAAAAACATGGTAATGTCCAGACTCAATGTGAGAGGGAACTTACACAGAGGTGTGGCTGATTTTGGTACTGGGGGCTGTGACTCATTGGCATTGGGAGACATGGGCCGTTGGCACTGGGAGGTATGGCCCATTGGTACTGGAAGGCATGGACCATTAGGACTGGGAGGTTTGAGCATTGGGACTGGGAGGTATGGCTCAATGGCACTGAGAAGCATGGACCATTGCTGGGAACCATGGCTCACTGCACTGGGAGACATGGATCATTGGCTGGGAGGTGCAGCTCGTTGCCCTGGGAGGTGTGGATGTGTGGATCACTGCACTGTGTGGGCGGGGTGGGTGGTTGCAGCTTATTGCCTGGGAGGTGTGGATCACTGCACCGGGAGGTGTGGACCATTGCACTAGGAAGCATGGACCATTACACTGGGAGGTGCAGCTCATTGCCCTGGGAGGTATGGACCACCGCACTGGGAGGTATGGGCCACTGCACTGGGAGGTGCAGCTCATTGCCCTGGCAGGTGTGGAC
Source organism: Macaca fascicularis (assembly GCF_037993035.2). Lineage (NCBI taxonomy): Eukaryota > Metazoa > Chordata > Mammalia > Primates > Cercopithecidae > Macaca > Macaca fascicularis. The sequence continues at coordinate 18,785,758 of NC_088387.1, read as the reverse complement.
CACTGCACTGGGAGGTATGGACCACTGCACTGGGAGGTGTGGACCATTGCCCTGGGAGGTGTGGACCACTGCACTGGGAGGTGCAGCTCATTGCCCTGGCAGGTGTGGACCACTGCACTGGGAGGTATGGACCACCGCACTGGGAGGTGTGGACCATTGCCCTGGGAGGTGTGGACCACTGCACTGGGAGGTATGCACCACCGCACTGGGAGGTGTGGACCATTGCCCTGGGAGGTGTGGACCATTGCCCTGGGAGGTATGAACCACTGCACTGGGAGGTATGGACCACCGCACTGGGAGGTATGGGCCACTGCACTGGGAGGTATGGACCACTGCACTGGGATGTATGGGCCACCACACTGGAAGGTGTGGACCATTGCCCTGGGAGGTATGAACCACTGCACTGGGACGTATGGGCCACCGCACTGGAAGGTGTGGACCATTGCCCTGGGAGGTGTGGACCATTGCCCTGGGAGGTATGGACCACTGCACTGGGAGGTATGGACCACTGCACTGGGAGGTATGGACCACTGCACTGGGACGTATGGGCCACCGCACTGGAAGGTGTGGACCATTGCCCTGGGAGGTGTGGACCATTGCCCTGGGAGGTATGAACCACTGCACTGGGAGGTATGGACCACTGCGCTGGGAGGTATGGGCCACTGCACTGGGAGGTATGGACCACTGCACTGGGATGTATGGGCCACCACACTGGAAGGTGTGGACCATTGCCCTGGGAGGTATGAACCACTGCACTGGGAGGTATGGACCACCGCACTGGGAGGTGTGGACCATTGCCCTGGGAGGTGTGGACCATTGCCCTGGGAGGTATGAACCACTGCACTGGGAGGTATGGACCACTGCACTGGGAGGTATGGACCACTGCACTGGGAGGTGTGCACCATTGCCCTGGGAGGTGTGGACCATTGCCCTGGGAGGTGTGGACCATTGCCCTGGGAGGTATGAACCACTGCACTGGGAGGTATGGGCCACTGCACTGGGATGTATGGGCCACCGCACTGGAAGGTGTGGACCATTGCCCTGGGAGGTATGAACCACTGCACTGGGAGGTATGGACCATTGCCCTGGGAGGTGTGGACCATTGCCCTGGGAGGTATGAACCACTGCACTGGGAGGTATGGACCACCGCGCTGGGAGGTATGGACCACTGCACTGGGACGTATGGGCCACCGCACTGGAAGGTGTGGACCATTGCCCTGGGAGGTACAGCTTATTGCCCTGGGAGGCATGGATGCTTGAACTGGGATGCATGGACCATTGCACTGGGAGGTGTGGGCTACGGGGGCCATGTGGCATTTGAGTTATGGCAGAAGGAGTCTGGGGAAGAGAATTCTGGGCTCACAGAGTCTTCTGTTCTTTCTTGCTTTCTCCTCTGGAAATGGCTGCCTGTGCTTCCCCAAAGGGAGCTGAGGAATGCCTGCAGCAGGCAGGCTGTGTGGGGACCTCTAGACCACAAATGCCTGTCTCTTTCTGTGAACGCTTAGGCCTGGCGGGGTGTTCTAGCCAGCGGAGAGAACATGGCTGTGGTCTTTACCAGCCCTCCATTCCTCTTTCCCTCATAGATCTGTGAGAGAAAAGGAAAACGGATGTGTTCCTTCGTTTTAGATGGAAGGGCTTTTGAGGACTGGAGAATACCCAGGGAGAAAGGGGTGATCAAAATATACCATTGTTCCGGGATGTAATTATAAAAAACTTGGGCACTGAATATGAATTCGGGAATCCTTGGTCCCCGTGCCAATGCAGCCAAACGCCTGCATAATGTGGGAGCAACTCCTGGGGTTGGTGGGAGGCCTGGCTGATGCATGATAGGTCTGAAAACCGCCCAGGCTTTGCCAGGTGTATGTCAGGCACTGATGGCCGGAATGGGGCCGGCCTAGGCTGGCTTAGCGCGCCCTCTAGTGGCAGAAGGTCTAAAGAGCAAAATGCGAGCGTCCTTGCCACAGGGCAGAAATGATGCTGAACATGCACGCCACAGAAATGATGCTGGACATACATGCTTAAGGGACTTGTACTTAAGAATTATTGTAATTAGTCCGTTCTCACACTGCTCTAAGGACACACCTGAGACTGGGTAATTTATAAAGGAGTTTTAATAGACTGACAGTTCCACATGGCTGGGGAGCCCTTACCATCACGGCTGAAGGCGAAGAAGCAAAGGCACGTCTTACATGGTGCGTGCAGGCGAACTGCCCTTTATATAATCATCAGATCTCGTGAGACTTATTCACTTTCACGAGAAAAGCGTGGGAAAACCCGCCCCCATGGTTCAATTTCCTCCCACCGGTCCCTCCCATGACATGGGATTGTGGGAGCTACAATTCAAGAGGAGACTTGGGTGGGGATTCAGCAAAACCATATCAGTCACCATCTTAAATTGTTAATACATTGGAATTTATTTATGTCTGTGGTAAAAAAGGCCAGTCGCTTAGCTATTTCATGGGGGTTTTGAGGAATTACCACCATAACTTATGGGAGAGTGTTTTGGTAAATGGTTACATAAGTATGAGGAGTTTTAATGTTTTCATTAGAAATAATGGGTGGAATTTATAGGACAATTTATTAAGAAGCTTAAATGTATGTATGATCATTGATTAATCTAGGGCCATTTCTCACTTAGAGAAGTTGCTAAGCATTTTTGATTGCTGTCTATAGAGATTGAGTCTGTGATAAGGCTTCCTCCTTGGTGGGCCTTTTGGTGATAGGATGGTCAAGGGAGGAAGGGCTTTGCTCCTGCCACTCCTAATTCTGAATTACATTTATCGGGCCATGCAGTCTGGTTAGTGCCTGAGTTTATGTATGGGAAATGAATTCCATTTCTACATGCTGGGTTCTTATCAGAGCAGATAAAAGAACCCACGCTATGCACAAACATAAATATCACCCATATGAACAAGGCACTGTCTTCAATATGGCAGGAAGGGGGCAGCTGTAGACGGGCAACTGGAGAGGGGAGTGTGTTCAGATGAGGCAGGCTGGTGCAGACATCTGGGGTCGACCACAGCGGATACTAAAATTCAGTGGGGGCTGTGGTGAGGAGGATGGAGGGGATGTGGGAGGTGAGTGGAGCTGAGGGAAGAGGAGTGGCTCAGAGTGCAGCGGGGAGTCTGCAAGAGGACCAGAGAGGGAGGAAGCCTCTCCTTGGGAAGAATTGGGGCAGGTCAGGAGAGGTTCCAGGCAGAGGCAGAGGTGGCTGGGCTGGGGTGGGGAAAGCTGCCCTTATCCTCCTTGTGACTCTCAGGGTCCTTGCACTGCTTTTCTGCTTCCAGATGAGATGGAGTAGCAGGGATGGTGTTTATTCTTCCACCTGATATAATTAACACAGGACAAAATAGATGAGGAAAAAACAACAAAGCGAAACAGTTGCCATCAGACAGTGCAGAGCTGTGGTCCCTCAGAGGGAGAGACAGAGAAGAGGAGCACTAGGATTTCCCCAGACAGTGTGGCCTGGACGCCTTCCAAGCTGTGGCCATGGATGTGGCTGCTGACATGGTGGGGTCCCTTCTGGGAAAGCACTGTATCAGTGAACAGCGACGTCCTTTTCTGATTGTTCTAGTACCACACATTGTTTTCTCCCACTGTCCAACAAAGGAGGCAAGAATGCAGCGTGCCGCGTTCCTCTTACAGCAGCGCTCGGGTGGCACACCTGAACCTCACTTTGGTTTCTCATGTGTTGGCTGAGTCAGCGAGTGTGCTGTGCTGTACCTCTGCCATTTGTAGCTCCTCAAATCTTTTCAGCACCCTCTTCACAGTTTGATGGTTCCCCACGGTGTACATCCTGCTTTCTGATGACTCTCCAAATATTCCATTTCACAGCCGTCCTTGCTTTTGAGGTGCAAACATGTGATTTAGATCCAGTGATCATAGGCACCTACTGAAGGCTTTGATCCCAAAGATTTCCTACAGCTGGGGCAGATTGCGGTGGAGGGACAGGGGCAGGGGCAGGGGCAGGGGCAGGGGCTGACAGCTGTGGCAGTGACATCCTGATTCAGCAGCCTCCAGATGGGGCTGGAGCGGCTGCCCCTCACTGCATTAGTTCTATGGTGTGGCACTGGTGGTCTCTCTCCAGCATTCGATTTGGTATTTTTTTTTAAATCAGCTTTTCGTTATCTCTATTCACAAGTCATTATGATATTACCATTTATCAGTTTAATGTAACACATATGATAAAAAGTATCATATTAACAATGAGAACATTATTGGCTGGGCACAGTGGCTCATGCCTGTAATCCCAGCACTTTGGGAGGCTGAGGCGGGCGGATCACCTGAGGTCAGGAATTCGAGACCAGCCTGACCATCATGGAGAAACCCAGTCTCTACTAAAAATACAAAATTAGCCAGGCGTGGTGGTGCATGCCTGTAATGCCAGCTACTGGGGAGGGTGAGGCAGGAGAATTGCTTGAACCCAGGAGGCGGAGGTTGCGGTGAGCCAAGATCACACCATTGCACTCCAGCCTGGGCAACAAGATTGAAACTCTGTCTCAAAAAAAAAAAAAAATTATTTTATATAACTGATTTGCTGAATATACAGCCTTTTGCAACAATAACTTAGTGGACCCAACTCTACCCTATGAATGGACCAATTTTATGATTCTCCTAAAAAGTTCTGAGTTGGATATAGTTTCTTGTTGCTTCTTTCTGTGATCTGAGACTTAAGAATGAATCCCTGGGAACCAGCAATTGGAACCAGACCTCCCCAGGATCAAAGAGGACAGGAGTGGGAGAAAGGACACGGGACACGACTCCCACCATCTCCAGCACTGCGCCGTATGCTTGACCTCAGAGCATCCAGGCACTCAAAGTCACATGTGCAGCCGTGTCTATATCCTGCATCTCAAGTGCCTGCAACTGTGACAATTAGCAGGATATGGGAGAGAGGAGGCATGTCGTGGAGGAATGAGTCAGTCCCCAAAATTACATGAACATTTCTGAAATTTCAATACCAAGGGTTAACTTCTAAAACACAAGTGTATAAACAGAAGCCATATAGCTAGCCATGAACTGAAATGCATGTACAATACAGTGAAGGAGCTCCTGTGCATACAAAACCACACACATCTCATTCATCTCTCATTTTCACATAATTCGTTGTCTTGCTGGGTACGCAAGTGAGTGGTGGAGAAAGTGGTGCATCTGCAAGGCTGGCTGGGGCGAAGGATTTTAATGCTTCCAAAAGACGTGGACTACAGAACTTTATTCCTCACTGAAGGGGATTCTCCCTTCTAAGCCAAGATGGTCCCATTTAAATCACTTTTTGAATTTCCTTTCAAGCTTTGATTGTGCAAATTCTAGTTTTTTGAGTTATTCCTTGGATTCTTCCTTTTTCTACTGTGTCTTCATGAATAATTCTTGAATCCATGTTTATATCCAGCCCAAGGCTTCTTTCCTGTAGAGGTGTCATTGAGTTGTGAGTTTCAAAGATCTGATCATACTGTTTAAAAACAATAGCCTTGGGAGTCCAGGTGTCAGCTTCTCAGATCCATTTTCACAGTCTGATGGTGTCTGCTAGCAATTATCACTGCCTGATCCAGAAGCAGTCAATTGCACCTCAGCTTGGAGGAAGAAGTGAAGGTACATGCAGTCTGGGAAAAAAAGAAAGAAAGAGAAAGGAAGGAGCAGGTAGGCAGGCAGGAAGGAAGGAAGGAAGGAAGGAGAGAGGTAATAGGTTTGTATGTGCTGGGTTGGATTTGTGTACTGTGTTCCCCAGGCAATTCTAATCCAGACTGCATTCCCCTCAATGTCTCTAAAGCTGTCACCTTTTAAAATGCTTGCTGTAGAATTTTCTTTTTCTTTTTTCTTTTTTTGAGATGGAGTCTCACTCTGTCGCCCAGGCTGGAATGCAGTGGCATGATTTCAACTCCCTGCAACCTCCACCCCGAGGGTTCAAGTGATTCTCCTGCCTCAGCCTCCCGAGTAGCTGGGATTACAGGTACCTGCCACCGCACTCGGCTAAGTTTTCGTATTTTTTTAGTAGAGACAGGGTTTCACCATCTTGGCCAGGCTGGTCCTGAACTTGTGGCCTCGTGATCCACCTGCCCCGGCCTCCCAAAGTGTTAGGATTATAGGCATGAGCCACCGCACCTGGCCCAAAGAATTTTCTTAAATGAATTTTTAAGTTGTTCCATATCAAAAAGGTCAACATCTTCACTTGGTCCTTTACTCATCTGAAAAGCATCCCAAACTTTCTTGTGCTGATGAAATTGAGTATAAACTGTTTCAAAGGGCTGTGTCATAGGAATTTGCATGCTTCTCCTCACACAGCAGAACCAAGTACTGAGCGAGAGAGTCCTTTCTGTGCTGGAAATTTACAGTCTGCAGTTGATTTTTAGACAAAAAATCCAAGGCTTTTAGGATTGTTGTCATTTCTATCATGGGGATTTTCTTTCTCTTTCTTTCTCTTTCTTTCTCTTTCTTTCTCTTTCTTTTCTTCCTTTCTTCCCCTTCCTTCCTTCCTTCCTTCCTTCCTTCTTTCTTTCTTTCTCTTTTTTTCTCTCTTTCTTTCCCTCCCTCCTCCCTCTCTGTCCTTCCTTCCTTCCTTCCTTCCTTCCTTCCTTCCTTCCTTCCTTCCTTCCTTCCTTCCTTCCTTCCTTCCTTTTTTCTTTCCTCCCTTCCCCTCCCCTTCCCTTCCCTCCCATCCCTTCCCCTCCCCTCCCCTCCACTCCCCTCCCCTTCCCTTCCCTTCCCTTCCGTCTTTCACAGGGTCTTGTTCTGTCACTCAGGCTACAGCGCAGTGGTGCGCTCTCAGCTCCCTGCAACCTTGACCTTGCGGACTCAATCGATCCTCTCACCTCAGCCTTCTGAGTAGCTGGGTCTACAGCATGTGCCACCATGCCTGGCTAATTTCATTTTTTTGTAGAGATGGAGTCTCACTATGTTGCCCAGGCTGGCCTTGAACTCCTGGGCTCAAACAATCTTCCTGCCCTGGCCTCCCAAAGTGCTGGGATTACAGGAGTGAGCCATGGCACCCGGCCATGAGGACGTTTGGGATGATCCTCTTAAACTCAGCAACAGTCTCATCCATCTCTCTGTCACGGCCCACATCTTCAGCCACCTCTCTCCTCCTGTGTGCTACCTTTGTCCTATAATAAATTGTTTACTCCTTAAACCTGGTAGAGGGGATTCTGTAGTCTATAACCCCCACCAATGCATTTCTATCTAGCTGTTAGGAAAACCTTGACCGGGCACAGTAGCTCACACCTGTAATCCCAGCACTTTGGGAAGCCGAGGCAGGCAGATCACTTGAGGCCAGGAGTTTGAGACCAGCCTAACCAACATGGTGAAACCTTGTCTCTACTAAAAATACAAAAAAATTTAGTCGGCTGTGGTGGCGTGTGTCTGTAAGCCCAGCTACTTGGTAGGCTGAGGCAGGAGAATTGCTTGAACCTGGGAGGTGGAAGTTGTAGTGAACTGAGATCACATCATTGCACTCCAGCCTGGGTGACAGAGTGAGACTCTGTCTCAAAAAAAAAAAAAAAAGAAAGAAAAGAAGGGAAAGCTCCCAACTAAACACTCAACACCTGCTCGTAACAGGAGACACAGGGGAGGTGGTCCACGGTGGGCAAGTCAGCCGTTTAGCAGCAACATGAAGAAGCCAATTCCTTCCACCTTCTACTCATTGTTCTGTGGCTTCTTCCCCTTTGCAGTCTGGAGCTGCATTCCGTTTCTAGTCTTCCAGCATCACTACTTTTCCCTGTGGTGTTCAACAGGCCGTACAGGGCAGCTCTGATGTTGGCCAAGGATGGAACTGATGTGGTCAGGAGACACAAATCCATTCAGAGGAGGAAGCTTCTCCTTGGAAGCAGAATCTCCCTTTTTATATCCCTGAAAAACAGCCAGGAGAGCAGGAGGCCAAAGGCTTTCTCCTTTTCTGTGGCATGCCAGCGCCCGCTTTGGCTATGAACAGCAGGTCTCTCTCCCTTCACCACTGCGTTTGGATGAGACTCAGAGGCTGCTTTTGCTGTCATCTATTTGGCTTACTCGGTAAGTTTCTGTGATTTGAGGCTTGTCACCACTTGTAAAGTTTTTGCTTGATCGTGTATTGTTTGTCCAGCTTTGGTTAAGGCCGCTTAAAACCCCGACTGTTGGAGACTTTGTGTGCAGGTTTCCCATTTCATCATCATCGTGTTTTGTTGCAAAGTCAGGTTTGCATCTTGGAGAGCTTTCTGGTCCCCCTTCCTGAGTTTTGTGCCCAGTTCTGTCGATGGTTCCATCATAAATCTTGTGGATGGAATCTTCTAGTTGCTTCTGGACTTTTCTGTTCTTTTGCTTTGCCTGCGCAGGGAGAGAGGGAGAAGTCCAACATTAAATGAGCCCTGTTTTTACTCAATGTCTCTTTCTCCCTGACCACTCTATGTCAAATGTAATCATAACTCCTCCTTCCTGACCGGCACTTCTAGTCCTCTTTATCCTATTTTTCCTTTCGCCATAGCACTTGTCACCCTTTCCTATGCCATCTCTGCCTCAAGCTCTGGAATATAAAGTCCTCAATGGGAAATACCTTTATCTCTTTTGTTCACTGAGGTATTCTAATTGCTCAGAATGGTACCTGACACATATTAGGTGCCCAATAAATACTTTGTGAATAAATGAGTGAATAAATACCCAGGATTTTTAACAAAAGCCACCAAAGAAAAACTGCTTAACTTATTCAGGAAGTGGAAATCTTGGGTGGGATTAATTACTTATGAGACCTGAGAGAAGTGCAGGTGATAGTTTGTGTGTGTGTTCATTGTGCATTTTTATTGATATAAGACAGAAGCACTGGGAAGTGCACATGTCATGAGGATGCAGGTCCTTTGCTCGCTTGTTTATTTCAGGGGTGGTTAGGCATTGTCACCCTGGGTGGAGGGGTCAGCGATGAGCCCTCTGAGGCCATCCTGTGACATCCCGGGGGCACCTCCTAGTGTTTGTCATTCCCGACACCCCAGCGCCAGTGTCCCTGGCCTTGGAGACCTCAAGCTCTGCTGGTTTCCCCACCTCCCTAGCTGTCCCTTTCTAGTCTTTTCCCACTTCCTGACCAGACACTGAACGTCCTTGGGGCTGGTCTACTTCATTTCTTGCTATATTCTCTCTCTCGCTCTTTTTTTTTTTTTTTTTACGGAGTCTCCCTCTGTCACGCAGGCTGGAGTGCAGTGGCCTAATCTCGGCTCACTGCAACCTCCGCCTCCTAGGGTCAAGTGAGTCTCCTGGCTCAGCCTCCCAAGTAATTGGGATTACGGGTACGAGCCACCATGCCCACCTAATTTTTGTATTTTTTAGTATAGACGGGGTTTCACCATATTGGCCAGGGTGGTCTTAAACGCCTGACCTCAAGTGATCCTCCCGCCTCAGTCTCCCAAAGTGTTGGGATTATAGACGTGAGCCACCCGTGCCTGACCGCTATATTCTCTTTCGATTCAATGTCATTCTTCCCTGTGCCTCTGCTTACCATGGGGCACTCACTTGCAGAGGATGCCTGATTCCACGCCCTGGCTCCCTCCTTGGTGGTCTCATGCATCTCAAACTCAATATGCCCAACGCTGTGCTCAGACCTTCCAGCTCAAATGCGCCCTGTCTCAGACATGCTGCAACCATCCTCCTGGGAGTTGACACCTCCCCACCGTGTCCCCTCACATCCAGTCTCTCAGCATGTTCCCTTGATCCTAACTTCTAAAGAGTCCTTGAAACTGCTCACTTCTATCTCCCATGTGCCCACCAGACCCAGCCCCCACCACTTTTCGCTGAGGTAACCTCAGTAGAATTTACGCTGGTCTCCCTTCATTCTCTCACGCACACGACAAACCATTCTCTACCCCAAGGCTGGTGTGGTTTTTGAAAAGCTCAGATTTGATTATGTCTTTAATGAGTTCCCATTGCTCTGAGGTCAGTGTGGCATCTTTCATGGAGAAGGTCATGGCCAGCCCCCTTCCCCTTCTCTTCCTATCTTCCGGCCACCATGACCTACTGTCCAGTGGTTATGAGCTGAGTCCCTTATACCCAAGGCTTTTCCAGATGCTTTTTCTCTGCTGGAACACTCTTCTTGCCTTGCATCGCTAGCAAAGATCCGCATGTTCATCAAGAACCTCTTAAATGTGACCTCTCCAGGGAAGCCTCCTCCACTCCCATTGCCCATTGCCCTGGCTCAGTCAGACCTCTCTGTGTCCTCCTTGTTGGTGCTCTCTCCTCTTGTCATTGAATCGCTCCATGTTTAATGTCTGTATCCTCCACTTGACTGTGTGCTCTACAAGGGCAGGGTCTAGGCTGGCTTGGATGTTATGCTGCTGAATCTACAGGGTGAAGCATAGGAGGTGCTCAATAAACTCTGAATAGATTCTGAATAGATGTTTCACTGAGGGTAATACTGAGGAGTGGGGTTGTTCTCAATCCTTACTGTAGACTCCAAATGCCAGTACTGTTGGGCGTTGCTTCCTCTGAAACACTCCTTGAAGCTCTGAGTGTCCTTTGGATGGTTTTACCCAACTCCACTCGTGCCTCCATCCCTTGCTGCCTCTCCAAACACCTGCCTTCCCTGTGACTCAGGCCGTCAGCTGCAGTGACTGGGAGCATGTGCCGCTTGGCTCTCACACTCGCCTCTCACTGTCCTTTCTCTCTCACGGGAGTTTATCATCTACTCTTCTCATTTCCTTGCCTTCGTCTCTGCAGCACCAATAAATGATCAGTTTGACCTGAACTTCAGAAAGAAGCCATTCCTTAATTTTGGCAGAAGCACGATGGAGTAGAAAGTGACCAAGGAGATTGACTTCTGATCACGTCTCTATTGTGGCATGCCTTCATGAGCTCCCATTGTTCTTGGGGTTAAGGCCTTTACTATACGTTACAAGGGGTTGGAATCACTCTGGGGAAATGACCAAAACTCCCTGAGCTTTGTTTCCTCAAGAGGAATGTGAGGGGTTGGATTAGATTCCACCCACAACCATTTCCATCTCTTACATTGCCGGACTTTGTCCCAGAATCGTAGAAGCAAACCTTGTTCAGAGAGGCCATATCCAGCTTTGCAAAATTAAAAAAAAAAAAAAAAAAAAATGGTGAGATGGGCCTCAGTCCTGGTCACATTTCTTTCTTCCCTCCAGATACCTGTGCTTCCTCCCTACCCTGCCTCTCCGGAACATAAACAGCCCCCTGAAGGTTGAGGATGTTCCTTCTCCCCACTCCCAACCTGTCACCCCAACTTCCAGATTTCTTTAAAAGTCAAAGAAAAAGGAAATTTTCAGGAAGGAGATCATGTCTAAGAGCTTTTTATTAGTCTCATCTTCCAATTTCCTGTAGACTCAAGCTTCTTTCTTTCTGTCGTGCGGGGCTTAATATCCAGTGGCTGTTTGACAACAGCACCAGGAAATGGAATTTCCATCCTGATTCTGCCTGGAACCTTGGGCAAACTGCCCAAACCTGCCTCACTCTCCTCCTGAGAGTAGCAATCCCCACCCTACAGCCTTCTGGGGCGAGCAACAGAGGCCTAATATGAAAATGGAACCAGAGACCTCTGAGATGGATGTAAAGTGCTCAATAAATGTATGCAGGTATTGTTTATTAATTTCTGCTGTAGGCAGATTGCAGCCCCCAGGCAAACTCTTGAGTAAAAGGATCCTATAAAAACAAGCCTCCTGCTTCCCTCTCTCTCTCTCTCTTTTTTTTTTTCTTTTTGAGACGAAGTCTCACTCTATTGCCCAGGCTGGAGTGCAGTGGTGCGATCTCGGCTCACTGCAAGCTCCGCCTCCCAAGTTCACGCCATTCTCCTGCCTTAGCCTCCCAAGTAGCTGGGACTACAGGCACGCACCACCACGCCTGGCTAATATTTTTGTATTTTTAGTAGAGACAGCGTTTCACCGTGTTAGCCAGGTTGGTCTCGATCTCGTGACCTCGTGATCTGCCCACCTCGGCCTCCCAAAGTACTGGGATTACAAGCGTGAGCCACCGCGCCCGGCCGCCTCCTGCTTCTCTCTTGAAGCCTGGGTTCTGCTGTGGTGTCTCCCCAGCTCATTGCCAGTGGACTGCACACTGGGCCCCATCTCAGCCAGGCTGGCCACGTGAGGAGGAGTCAGTGTGGCACTGCTTCCTGCCAAACTGAGGCTGCCCTTCGTATAATAAGGAGGTGAGCCTGTCTCAGGGAAGGTTCTTTTCCTAAATTTCAGGGAGGGATTCTAAACAGGATGCCACTGATTTTTAAAAAAATGAACCTATCAAGACATGCATTTTCGTGGGTGTAATCCTGTTTGAAGTGGTCACATTTGGGGTTTTTACGTACTTGCACCTTTCACTGGTGAAACTTCTGTGAATGGGCTTCAGAACATGAATAGCCTCAGTGGTGGCAGAGTCTCATGATTTAAAGTTACCTTATAGTTGAGAAATGGCCCCGCAGCGTAGGTGATGGCGTAGTCCCCACTTGCCATTCTATCTGGAACCTGGAAGGTGGCCAATCCATATTCACTGAAATGAACCAAGAAATGAGACTGTGGCTATAAGGTAGAGGATATTCATTTGCTTGTGAAGCTTCTAAACGAGATCTTCCAAACGGTTACGAGAACACTTGGGTGTCTTTATGATGGTGTGTTTGCTTTGAAAAATAAACACGAAAGAGAACCATTATGTTATAGTTTTCTTTCTAGCGAGTACCCCATCAAGGCATCATATCCCTCTGTGTAGCAGTGGAAAGGCATTTAACCCATTGATTGAACCTCTGTGCCTCAGTTTCCTCATCTCTAAAATAATGATAGAACCTAGCTCATATAACTGTTAAGGAGGACCAAAGGAGGCAAAATGTTGTGACAAAAGTTGCAGAACACAGTGGAGTGTATTTCATTCATTCCCAAGTCTGAACTCACATATAGAATAATGCCACAGTCTATGGCCCTGTGTCCTGAAATGCTCTTCCTCCAGGTCCTTTTGGAGCAAGAGCTCCAAGGGGCTGTTCCCTCAGACAATAGCCTAGGTGATTGGAGCCCTTGGCTAGGGAGAACAGACCTGGAGGTCGGTTCCAGTGTGGGACAGTTGGTCATATTTCCCAGTCACCCTCTGCCAAGCAAAGTGGGTGAGCCAGTGGCTCTGGCCAGTTCACTGGCAGGTGGCAAAGCCTTGTCCAGTCTTTGGCATTGGGTGTGTGATACCATCTGTGGCCAGTAGGTGGCACAAGTTGCCCATCACTGCCGCCAGCTTCACTCCATTGGGTGCTTTCTCAGAAGGGTGAGATCTATTTCTAATCCAGTCCTGGCTTTATGGCAATGCTTAATCACATGGCAGGGAACATGCAATAACTACTGGTATTTCTGTAAACATGCATGCTAGGAAGCAGCTGCCAGTTGGAAATGAGGATGGAGGGAACACTCACTGAGAGGTCTCCCGAGGACAATCTAAAAAAGGAAAACCCTGAGGGTTTTAAAATTGTAGAGCCAGTTAACCTTTGTGACTCATGGAGAGAAACGTTTAGAACCCAGAAGGACAATGAGAATACATCCTGTGGATTGTAACCTGGTCCAAGGTCCACCCTGTCCCCTCCACCTTCCTTCAGCTATGAAGTTGAGGAAGGAGAGACAAGATCACCTTGCAGGGAGCCAGCTTATCCACCTCACGACCCCCAGCAGGGCCAGGCTGCACCTTCTGGGCTGTTTGCTTATTTTTTTACTTTTTTGTCCTGGCAAGTTGCCTGCTTCTTGGGTTTGTCGTTTCCCTGGAGGAACGTTTATTTGAATCTCATTCTACCATTAATAAAATTGGCACCAGATAAATACGAAGCGGATGAAGAGACACATCACGGCAAAACAAAAAGTGGAATGTGGTCAACAATGGGGCAATGAGAATTTTAATACATGTGGACACTTTTTAAATAAAAAATTTTCATTGTAGTAAAATACACATAACATAAAATTTACCATCTTAGCCATTTCTAAGTGTACAGTTCAGTGGTGTCAAATACGTTCACACTGTTGGGCAGCTAATCTCCAGGACTCTTCATCTTGTAAAAAAACAGAAACTCTCTACCCATTATACAATAACTCCCTATTCTTCTCTCCCCCAACCACTGACAGCCACCATTCTACTTCCTGTCTCTATGAATTTGATTACTGTAGTGTCAATGAAAATAATCAAACTCTGTAAGATATTTGAAGAGATTTATTCTGAGCCAAATATGAGTGACCATGGCCCCTGACACAGCCCTCAGGAGATCCTGAGAACATGTGCCCAAGGTGTTTGGGGCGCAGCTTATTTTATACATTTTAGAGAGGCATGAAACATCAATCAAATACATTTAAGAAATACATTGGTTTGGTCCAGAAAGACGGGACAACTCAAAGCTGGGTTGGGTGGGGAGTGGGGCTTCCAGCTTATAGGTAGATTAAACAATTTTCTGGTTTACAATTGGTTGAGTTTATCTAAAGACCTGGGATCAACGGAAAGAAATGTCTGGGTTGAGATAAAGGATTATGGAGACCCGAGTTTTTGTTTTGCAGAGGAAGCCTTCAGGTGGTAGGCTTCAGAGGGAACAGGCTGTAAAATGTTCCTTATCAGACTTAAAGTCTGTATTGACGTCAATGCTGGAGAGGTATCATGAGGCTTGTCTGAACCCTGCTTTCCATCATGGCCTGAAACAGTCTCTCAGGTTAAATATTAAAAGAGCCCTGGCTGAGAAGGAAGCCCTTTCAGATGATTGTGGGGGTATGGGGGGATGGTTAGAATTTTATTTTTTGTTTACACTAGGTACCTCGTATAAGTGGAATCACACTATTTTGTCTTTTAGTGACTGGGATATTTCAGCATAATGTCCACAAAGTTCATCCATGTTGTAGCATGTGTCAGAATTTCCTTCCTGTTTAAGCTGAAAAATATTCTATTGCATGTGTGACAGTTAATTTTACGTATCAACTTGCCTGGGCTAAGAGGTGTCCAGATAGCTGGTACAACATTATCTTTGGGTTTGTCCGTGAGGGCGTTTCCAGAAGAGATGAACATTTGAATCAGTAGGCTGAGTAAAGAAGGCCCGCCTTCGCCACTGGGTGGGCATCAGCCAATCTGTTGAGGGCCCAAGTAGAATTAAAAAAGGCAGAGGAAGGGCGAATCCTCTCTTTCTCTTCTTAGCTGGAGTATCCATCTTCTCCTGCCCTGGGGAGTTGGAGCTCCTGGTTCTCGGGCTTTCTGACTCAGGAACTCATCACCCTTAGCCCTCCAGGTTCCCAGGCCTTCAGCTGGGTAGTGGTCACTCCAGTGGCTCCCCTGGTTCCCAGGCCTTCAGATTCAGCCTGAACGACACCACGGCTTTCCTAGTTTTCCAGCTTGCAGATGGCACAGGGTGGGTCCCTTTGGCCTCCTTAATTGGATGAGCCAATGCCTGCAATAAATCTCCTCTTATGTATCTGTATATATTCTACTGGTTTTGTTTTTCTGGAGAACCCCGGCTAATAGCTAATACCACATTTTGTTTATCCACCCGTTCACCAATGGACACTCCGGCTGCTGCCTTCTGGCCATTGATAATACTGCTGTGAACATGTTGTAAAATGCCTCTTCAAGACCCTGCTTCCAATTCCTTTGGGTATATGCCCAGAAGTTGAATTGCTTGTTCATACAGAAATTATTGTTAATTTTTTGTGTGGAACAGCCATACTGTTTTCCATGGTGGTTGCATCATTTTGCATGCCCATCAGCAGCGCACAAAGGTTCTCGTTTGTCCGCATCCTTGCCAACGTTTGTTATTTTCTGTTTTTCTTTTTTCTTGATGGTAGCCATCCTAATGAGTGTGAGATGGTGTGTGGACACTTTACGTTTGCTCTTTCTAGGACTTCTTCTGGAGCGGGCAAGGCTCCCTGATCCCTTCCTATGAAAGTGGTGTTACTGTAAAGATGGCATTTTCCTGCTGGTCACGGTGGCATGCACCTGGAATCCCAGCTACTCGGGAGACTGAGGCGGAAGGATTGCTTGAGTTGAGGAGTTCGAGGCTGCAGTGCACTATGATTGCTCCTGGAAACAGTCACTGCACTGGAGCCAGGGTGACATAGCGAGACCTTGTCTCAAAACAAACAAGCAAACAAACAAACCCACCCAGACATTTCCCCTTCTGCCCTCCCCTCAGAGCTCTGCCTAGAGAGCCTGCTGAGTGTGGGCACTTCCGGGTTGGTCTCTCCACCCTGGGAACCCACTTGAGAGTGACTTTATTTGGAACAATCTTCAGTCACAGGAATCTTCTGGGATGTCACCAGACCATGGTTTTGAAGAGTACACGGCCTCGAACCCTCTGTGGACAGAAGCAAGGCAAGCTGATTCATTAACCACACTGCGTCACCCTTTTGCCCTAGAGGTTAGGTGGTCCCAGGAGCCCCCCTCCCCAAGATGCTCCTCAGCGTGGGGGTAGGAGAGTGGGAAGTTCTAGATCCTCAGCCTGGCCTTCAAATATTCCATTACATTGCCAGGGTCATGGCACACCCACGTTTATCCAAAGGGGACAGGGGTCTTCAGAAATGTCTGCCCACAGTATCCTTTGGTTACCTCGAACACATTCTCTTGAAGCTGTTTAACTGCCATACATGGTTGTGGGCTGACCTGTTATTCCCAGATTCACGTATTTAAACAAAACAAAACAAAACAAAACTCTTGAGCATCTCTGAAGAGAGAGGTTATATGGCAGATGCAAGTCAGCAAAAGGCAGAGATCTGAGAATGATGGGGAGAGAGACACAGGGCTCACGGTGTGACAAGCTTCTTGGTGAGTGGTCAAGTGCGTAATGGCCAGGTAGGCGGGTGGTGGGATATGCTCAGGCAGATCTGCGTCTGAGTCCCAGACTGGTCACTAGTTTGCTCCGTGTCCTTGGGCAAGCTCCTTCCCTTCTCTGTGCCTCGGCTTCCTCATATACTAAATGACAGTAGTGAGAGCTAGCTCAGAGCTGTTGGAGGTTTAAATGAGTGGATGATGTAAGTAGAAGTGTCTGGAATAGCGTAGGTGCTCTTTAGTGTTCACTCACTGCTGTGGTTTGAGTGTGTCCAAAGTTCATATTGGAAACCTAATTGGCAATTTCAAAAGTATTTGGATGGGGGACCTTCAGGAGGTGATTACGTCATGAGGGCTCTGCCGTCGTGAATGGATTAATGGTGTTACCTCGGGAGTGGGTTAATCATTGAGGGAGTGGTTTCCTGATTAATGGATAAATTCAGTCCCCTTTCTGTATTGTTCCCTCCTGCTATTTTGTCCTTCCACCTTCCCTCATGGGGTGACACAGCAAGAAAGTCCTTGCCAGATGCAGTCTCCTTAACCTTGGACTTCCCAGCCTTCAGAGCTGTAAGAAATAATTTTTTGTTGTTGTTGTTTTCTTTTTAAAATAAACCACCAGTATGTGGTATTCTGTTATAGGCTAAGACACTTTCTTTCTCCACTAGCCACTTGCTCAGTACAAGTTGAGAGAAGAGTGCTGTGAAACCCAAGTTTAGGCAGAGAGGAGAAGGTTAGGGCAAGTGAGCAGGTAGGGCTTGTCTTTCACCCACCTGCATTTAGCCAACAGCCAACAGTGGCAGCTGCTGGACTGGTGGACATGTTCCCTGCCACGGAGAGAGGGAGGTGGTCCAGCTGCAAGACTCTGGTTGTGGGATCCTTTCCTCTCCCTGGCAAAGGGATAAGTCCCACACAGTAGCTGCCATGGTGACTCTGACTCCAGAGGGCTCATCTTTGCAAGTGAAGGCCCTACCCAGATTTTTTATTTTTTCGAAATGGAGTTTCGCTCTGTTGCCCAGGCTGCAGCACAGTGGCGTGATCTCGGCTCACTGCAGCCTTTACCTGCCAGGTTCAAGTGATTCTCCTGCCTCAGCCTCCTGAGTAGCTGGGACTACTGGTGCCCACCACCATGCCTGGCTGATTTTTGTATTTTTAGTAGAGACGGGGTTTCCCCATGTTGGCCAGGCTGGTCTGGAACTCCTGACCTCAGGTGATCTACCTGCCTCAGCTTCCCAAAGTCCTGGGATTACAGGCATGAGCCACTGTGCCCGACCTCCTGCCCAGATTTCTTTTCTTTTCTTTTCTTTCTTTCTTTTTTTGGAGCCGAGTTTCACTTTTGTTGCCCAGGGTGGAGTACAATGGCTCGATCTTGGCTCACTGCAAGCTCCGCCTCCTGGGTTCAAGCAATTCTCCTGCCTCGGCCTCCCGAGTAGCTGGGATTACAGGCGCCTGCCACCACGCCCTGCTGATTTTTTGTATTTTTAGTAGAGACAGGGTTTCACTGGTTGGCCAGGCTGGTCTCGAACTCCAGACCTCAGGCGATCCACCTGCCTCGGCCTCCCAAAGTGCTGGGATTACAGGCGTGAACCACCATGCCCAGCCGAGATTTCTATTTTATTCTTGCACTCAACCAACAGCCTGGCTGCCCAGAGGCAGGTACAGCTTATTCAAGAGCAGAAGAATTCCAATTTTATTATTTAAAAAGTCACATAATTAACTGAGTATCATAAGCTTTGAGAAGTTTGTTGGTTAATAAAGATGAACGGGCTATTTGAGGTAATGGCGTTTGATTAAATGGAAGCTAATAGCTTTGGTGAGGTTGTTCGAGTAGTAATCTTGGCTAACAGTTTGAAGTTTTGTACAATAATCTTGGCTAACAATCCATAGCTTGCCTTTCACTGATTTCATAGCGTTCATTCTTTACAACATGCAGAACACCCACTTTACAGATAGGAAAATGGAGGCTGAGGCTAAGGGCACAGGAAGACTTGGGGGATTGCAGCCCACAGCAGCCCTGGGGGGTGTCAAGGGCGTATTCCTTTTAATCATGGCTTCCCACACAACATGCATCCCTAATTCTGTTCAGTTGGCCCCTGACTAAAGCTCAGCTTTAGGGCAGGAGATTGAAAATGCCTCATCTGCAGGTGTGGGCTGCAGGGAAGACTTGGAGATGTAAAATCCTCCTTGGATGCCATGCAGAGAGAGGACAGACTGCATGCAGACCTGGCTCTGCTCCTCACAGCCTATACAACCCTGCACATTTTATCCCAGAGTTTAAATCTTCTCCCTTCTCACAGCTCTTCTTCTGTTAATGGACCTAGAGCAGGACATAATCGTCTGTTCTTATGGAGGGGCTAAGGAACAAGAAAAATGATAAGGAGCAAAAAATGGGGCCAGGTCATTTGACAAGGAACCCTGGGAAATGCAAAAGTTGTATATTCTTTGCTGAGTTGGAGCATTAGTGACCTTTCTCTATTTTCCTGTGAATTTACAGGAGTTGCAAAGGCCCGGTACCTCCCTGTGGCTTTTAAAACCAGGTATGTGGGCAATGCTCAGCAGAGATGAGGGCCATGGCCGGGGTGCCCTGCAGCCCTTTGGTGCCGGGCAGTTGCAGCCTTTAATTTGGGGGCTATTGTGGTATTGTTGGTGTTATTCAGAGTTTGGGCTTCAAGAGAACCTGTGATGATTTGTTTGTTATTTCACAGAAATTGGTCCAAACGGTTGGCATGTAATGTGGTGGCACTGGTTCTCCTGTGTTTGCCCAATACCTTGCCAGGCGAACCAGGCAGTGGACGGGTGTGTGGTCAGCGTGGTGACCTGCAAACACCACTGTCCACACCTCATGTTCTTGCTCAAGAATTTTCCCAGGCTCCGTGCATGTGTAAATTTGCAAAAATAACAAAACCAACCTTCATTGTTTGTCCTCTAAATGAGAAGAAGCTTTGTGGTTTGTTTTCGAGTGAATTTTGATCCTGTGGAATCTGGCCAGACCTTACAGGGATGAGGGGTCTCTGCACTCACATTTACCGTGTTCCTGTCCCTCTGCCTCTCACCTTTGAATGTCTCCCTGGGGCAGATGCTCCCAGCTCCTCGGATCCTTCGTGTGATTTCTCGCAAATTTCTTTTTTTTTTTTTCAGACTGAGTTTCGCTCCTGTTGCCCAGGCTGGAGTGCAATGACGTGATCTTGGCTCACTGCAACCCCCACCTCCCGGGTTCAAGCGATTCTCCTGCCTCAGCCTCCCGAGTAGCTGGGATTACAGGCATGCGCCGTGACCATGCCTGGCTAATTTTGTATTTTTGTAGCGACGGGGTTTCTCCATGTTGGTCAGTCTGGTCTCGAACTCCCGACCTCAGGTGATCTGCCCTCCTTGGCCTCCCAAAGTGCTGGGATTACAGGTGTGAGCCACCACTCCCGGCCGATTTCTCGCAGATTTCTAAAGCTCACATAGACCTTCCTCTCATGGTCCAGGAACCCACAGGGTTGATCCTCAAGGCCTGTGCCGCTCTCTGGCGCCCGCAACACCCTGCACCGTCTATGCTTCACCTTGGAGTGATCACTTACCTCACCTCATTGTCTTCGGGGGCTTATGTTTTGTGGGTGATGGAGCGCATCATCTACGAGGTAAAATCTTTTATGTGTGTTTGCTTATTCCGGGATGCGTTGGTGGCCAGGCTGTGCTCATTCTGGCTTGCTGAAGGTATGTTATCCTGCCAGGGACCAACCTGTTCTAGAAGGAACAGAACATCAGGGACTCCCTCCCAGCCCTCTGTTCCAGGTTACCACAGCATTCTGCAGGAGCAAAGGTGCAGACCAAAAGTAAGGTAAAGGACAGGGCCGGGACCTATACATAGATTTTTCGGAGTAAGGAGGTGGGCCCTTTTGAATATATTGAGATATAATTTACATAAGATAAAATTTATGGCTGGGCAAGGTGGCTCACACTTGTATTTCCAGCACTTTGGGAGGCCGAGGTGGGTGGATCACCTGAGGTCGGGAGTTCAAGACCAGCCCAACATGAAACCCCGTGTATTAAAAATACAAAAATTAGCCAGGCATGGTGGTATGTGCCTGTAATCCCAGCTACTTGGGAGGCTGAGGCAGGAGAATTGCTTGAACTCGGGAGGCAGAGGTTGCAGTGAGCTGAGATCGCGCCACTGTACTCCAGCGTGGGTGACAAGAGCGAGAGTTTTGAAACTCTGTCTCAAAAAAAAAAAAAAAGAAAAAAAAGATAAAATTTACCTATTTTAAGTGCACACAATGAATTTTGGTAACCATATGCATTTGTATAACCACCCGACAATGAGATACGTAACACTCCATCACCCCCAATAGTTCCCTTGAGCCTCTTTGCAGTTGCTCGCCTCCCTTTGGCCTCTATAAGTCTAGTTTTGTCTTTCTAGTCTTTCATATAAATGGAATCAATAAGTGTGTACTCTTCTATGTCTGCTTTCTTGCATTCAGCATATTTTGGAGCCTTGTCCATGTCACTGTGTGATTCCTCTTTATTACTGAGTAGTAATGCATGGTACAGAGGTAGCACAATTTGGTTTTTCATTATCAGTCGGTGAATATTTGAGTTGTTTCCAGTTTTGGGCAACTAGGAATAAAGTTGCTGTAAACATTCATGTACAGGTCTTTGTGGGGAGTTCTATATTCATTTCTTTTTGATTCATATTCAGGAGTGGGTTTGCCAGGTCATAGGATAGACATACGTTTAAACTTTGTAAGATACTGCAAAACTGTTTTCCAAGGTGGCTATACCATTTGTATTCAGAATCAACACTTTTAGCCTAGAGCATGTAACTGGCCTTCCTGAAATCCATGGATATCTATCTGTGCAATGGTTTTAGAGATGTTTTATTGACTCCCACATGTAATTAAGTTACTTGGCTTTTAGGCAAAAGATGATACCATGCCTGTGGATGAGGTGACGTGAGTTTTGAACTCTGGGTTTTGTAGAAGAGTTTGCATTGTCTTCCTCCTGATACATCCGCCACGACGCATGTGAGTCAGGTCTCCTGCATGTCCTCTGAATCAGTTTTGCGTACGTGCCTCTAATGGCAGTTTTGAGTTCATCCTATGTTGAGATGATGCCTGAAGGCGAGAGGAAAAAGTATCTGTGGTTGTCAAATCGGGTGGAAAGTGATTAATCATGGAGACATTTACGGCATGCTGAACTGTTTCGTTTCCTGACCTTT
Organism: Macaca fascicularis; assembly: GCF_037993035.2. NCBI lineage: Eukaryota > Metazoa > Chordata > Mammalia > Primates > Cercopithecidae > Macaca > Macaca fascicularis. The sequence continues at coordinate 18,763,854 of NC_088387.1, read as the reverse complement.
ATCCCACATGCATCAGGGGCAGGTGAGGTCAAGTTTAAATCCAGGATGACAAGTGTCTGAGTCTAAGGAAGGTTTCAGCTGAATACTTGGCTTAGAGTCAATGGCTCTGTGTCTCACACCTGGTGAAGACTGATTCTCAATTTAAAGAAACAGCATTAGAGTGAAACACTTGCTGACTTGGCCTTGGGCTAGAGCTTCTTGCAAGGGTTTTAGAACCAACACACCCTTTGGATGTATTGAGGGCATCCTGGTTTTTGGCAGTCCCTGACTTACAAATCCTGGAATATGTTTGCCTAGAGTGTTTCTGTACCATTGGAAGTGCATTATGACTCCTTCTCTCAGAGTCCTTTAACCTCTTCCTCAAGAATCAGCTTTGTCAACTTGATATATCTCATGGCAGGCATGGACTCATGCCTGTGTGTCCAAGGTGGCTATACCATTTGTATTCAAGGGCCTCTATTTTTTCATTTAGAGAAGTGACTAGACACTAGAAAATGTCACAGAATAAACGTGTGGACTACAGCTTGTTTTCCGAAAAGGTCTGGGGATCCCGTGTTAGTATTGGAAGACCCTTTGAGGCCTCGTCCCCTCCACTCCAGCCTGGGGACAGAGCAAGACTCCACCTTAAAAAAAAAAAAAATCCATCTCTCGAAATCCCTACAAGAGAGCAGCCTGCAATATTACCTAATTTGTCTTTAATCTGGTACTCCTAGGATAATCCCAGAGAACAGAGTGGCTTACTGTACACACCCTGGATTACTCAGTAAAGAACATGATGGGAAGCGGCAGTATTTTTCTCTTTTAAAATAAGTAGGTTTGGAGAGAGCTGGGAAACTGCGGGCTTTAGTTACAAAATGACTATCATTGTGGGAGATATATTTTCTTTCAATGTTGAAATGCATTGGACAGGATATATAACTTAGAAATAATTTACAGTTAGAGAAGGGCTCTTTCATCTGAGAGGGGGTGCATCTCCTGGTTGGAAAGGATGGTCCCAGGGAATGAGGGATCAGGCCTCAGGTGAGCCTAGTCTTTTTCTCTTCCAACTTCAATGTGGCCAAACAGAGTGGAAAGTCATCACGTACAAGGACAAAGTCCGTGTTTTTTTTCTCTCATGAGAAGCAGGCAAGTGCTGCCTGAGAAGGTGAAGCCTCACCCGTGGCAGGCTTGCTTCAAGCTGGCTGCAGACCAAAGGCCACACGGGGGCTTTGATCACTGAGGGTGGCACGATGGGTGGCCTTCTCCTTGCTCATGTAGCACTCATCCGCAAATTTCTACTGAATGCCCACTCTGTGCAGGATACTGTGCCAAGCATGAGGGATGCCAGGACCCGGCAGAAAGAGTCCTGTTAGAGAACCACAGCTGATAGCTGCCAGTCAGCAGTAAAGGTCCAAAGCTTGGCCTGGCCTAGGAGGAGCTATCACCAAGCACTCTGTGGTGCAGGGTCTTGGATGGCGTAGTGGGAGTGTGTCAGCAGAGTGGAGGGGTTGGGAGAGTGGGCCCAGATATGCAGGGGAATGGGTGGGCCAGGAGCCTTGGGCCTGGCCTGGCTGAAGGCTGTCCTGATGAGGCACTGGCAAGTGGGCTTGGGAGCCAGAGGGATGACCGAACACGGCCCCACAGAGATCAGCCCAAAGTGCTTGGACCCAGGGCATCTGGGATGGTTCTTGAGGTGAGTGCATGAAGCCTTCTTTCAGACATATGCGCTAGAGGGCTCCAGCCTCCCCGCAAGCTCTGCTCCTCTCTCTCTCCTCACTGTTGAGGCAAGTGCTGTGTCTGCCTTAGATTCCTTCTGCAGGCTTCTGTCTGTCTGCCAGCAGATGCCTCTATGTCTGTCAGCTCTCGGTGTGTCGGGCACATGCACTACCCCCTGTGTGTGTGGGGTGTGTGTGTATGTGAACATGTCAGATACCCAAGGCAGGCTCTCCACTGTTCAGTGTGTCTTCAGCCTGGGACCTGAAAGTGCAAATAGTCACCGCCTACATCCATCTTCTTCTGCTTCTCCCTTAGGCATCCCCAACTCGACATACACCAGCCTGAACTCTTTATCCACATCCTTTTCCAGCATGCTCTTCCTCCAGCCCCTACTGACCCCATCACAGGAAAAAGCCATTCCATTCTCCCAGTTACTCAGGGCGACGGCCTCGATGTCTTTTTCCTCTCACACCTGACACCTGACCTGTGGCCATCCTGTTGACTCTCCCTTTGAAATTCATCCAGAATCCAGCCCCTTGTCCCCACTCCAGCACTCACAGTCACAGTGCACCTGGTCTGGACCCTGGCAAGTGCTGCCCAGTAGGACCCCCTGCTTCTCCCCTTGCTCCACACTGTCTATTCTCTGTAGCCTTTAAGAACAAGTCAGGCCATTTCACTGTACTGCTCAAAACCATCAAATCGTTTCCCGTTTCCTTCAGAATGCCATTCAAAGTCCTTTCCGTCACAGCTCTGCGTGGCCTGTGGTACCTCTGTATCCTCATCTCTGACTTAGTTTACTCCACCCCATTCTCCTCCTTCACCAGACTCCCGGGTACTCCTTCACCAGCAGCATGCACCTGCCCCAGGACCTTGGCACCAGCTACTTTCCCTACCCAGAACGCTGTCCTTGCCACATCTTCACGGCCAGCTCTCTCCTTCCCTCCAAGTCCCTTATCAGAGAGGCTTTTTCAGTCACTTTGAATAAAACAGAAATCTACTTTTCCATCGTTCTTGACCCCTTAACTAAACCTGCTTGAGTTTTTGTTGTTGTTGTTTGTTTGTTTTTTACTTATTAAAAACTTCTGTGGGATTCCCCTTGTTTTTATGGAAATACGTAAGTGTAAAGAACTTCGTCTTATTTTCTGCTTATTCCCGGGTCCTAGAACAGTGCTGGTATTTGGAAGCTGTTCAGTAAGTATTTACTGAATCAATGAAATGAATTATGCTGTGATTCGTTGTGTGTTTGGAGGTGTTTGGAGGGACTGGCATGGGAGGATTGGATTTTATGGTGGTAATAGTGACATGGCATGGTAAAGGCATGGAGTAGAGAGGCGGCCACAGAAATGCAAAGGAAGGATGACTGAGGGAGAGGCCTCTAGCTCGGTTGTTGCAGGACAGGGATGCTTGCCTGGCAAAGCTTTGGATGACTCATATTATCAGAGCGGTCCTCCAGACTCAGGATCTGCTTTAACATAGGTTTTCAGATTCCTCCTGGGGTCCAGTCAACTCCCATGCCAGTCCCTTGTTCCATGATCCCAGGCCCTGCGCCAGTTCCTTAACTCTCATTCCAGAACCGTAACCCAAACGGCTAAACCTGAGGTTGCAGGCTGACCTTTAGAGAAAAAGTTGAACTTTCTCTTTAAAGCTAAGTGGGAAAAAAACAATGATGGATAAAATGTAAAGATGTACAAAGGTACCAGTTTGTACCTGGGTGTTCGAATTTCTTTAAATTTTGCTCTCAGGGGTACATGGCCGTTTGAAATGAGTAATTTAATATTCTGCTTAGTTTTAAATACGTAGATCATTTTCATGGCACTACATAGTAAATCTGTGCTTTGCTTGTCTGCATGTGTTTAGGTTCACATCAGTTTTGGTCATGAAGCTATAGCTCAGGCATTTATCATGGACTTCCTAGAAGCTGCCTTGCCAGCAAGGAGCCTAAGAGGTGTTCGGAAAAATTATCCAAAACTTGGAAATAAGGAAAGAGGATGACTCTATGTCCGTTGAAGTCCAGATCAGAGCATTGCCTATTAGATCCACTCAAGGATTATTTAAATCTCAAGGGGAATGTAACTTTGCTTCACATACTGTTTGCTAGTAATTGGCTGCCTGTCAACTTGTGGGAGATAAACTGGATACAATTTTGTCCAGTACAGATGCAAATGATTTCCTTCCTTCCCTTCCCTTTCCCTCCCTTCCTTCCTCCCTCCCTCACCCTTCTCTCTCTCTTTTCTCTTTTTCTTTCTTTCTCTTTCTTTCTTTCTTTCCTTCCTTCCTTCCTTCCTTCCTTCTCTTTCCTTCCTCCCTCCCTCCCTCCCTCCCTCTCTTTCTTTCTTTCTTTCTTTCTTTCTTTCTTTCTTTCTTTCTTTCTTTCTTTCTTTCTTTCTTTCTTTCTTTCTTCCTTCCTTCCTTCCTTCCTTCCTTCCTTCCTTCTTTCCTTCCTTCCTTCCTTCCTTTCTTCCTTCCTTCTTTCCTTCTTTCTTTCCTTCCTTCTTTCTCTCTCCTTCCTTCCTCCCTCCCTCCCACTTTCTTTCCTTCCTTCCTTCTTTCTCTCTCCTTCCTCCCTCCCTCTCTCTTCTTTCTTTCTTTTTCCTTCCTTTCCTTTCCTTTCTCCCCTCCCCTCCCCTCCCCTCCCCTCCCTCCCTCCCTCCCTCCCTCCCTCCCTCCCTTCCTTCCTTCCTTCCTTCCTTCCTTCCTTCCTTCCTTCCTTCCTTCCTCCCTCCCTCCCTCCCTCCCTCCCTTCTCTCTCTCTCTCTCTCTTTTTCTTTCCTTTCTTCTTTCTTTCTTCTTTCTTTTCTGGGTCTCACTTTGTCACCCAGCCTGGAGTGCAGTGGTTTGATCTCAGTTCACTGCAACCTCTGCCTTCCGGATTCAAGTGATTCTCCTGCCTCAGCTTCCCAAGTGGCTGGGACCACTGGTGCGCACCACCACGCCTAGCTAATTTTTGTGTTTTTAATAGAGGTGGGGTTCTGTTACGTTGCCCAGGTTGGTCTTGAACTCCTGAGCTCAAGCAATCCACCCCCCTCGGCCTTCCAAAGTGCTGGGATTATAGACATGAGCCACCACATCCAGCCAGCTGTTTTATGTTTAAATCGGCCAAGTGTGGTCGATTTCCTTCAGGTTCAAAAGATTACCCAAACATTAGAGAGTATTGTGCCATAGAACATTAACCAGTTTTGAATGTAACTTAGCAAACTTTTTTCGGCATTCTTTCTGACACGCGATACATCTGTGTTCCTCAAATGCTTTGAGAAATCAGCTTTTCCATCCTATGGGTTCCCTCAGTAATGAGTTAAAGAATTGTGTTTGCTACATGTATGAGGGTATGAGACCCAAGTTCCTAATATTTTGAAAATGATGTTTTGACAGAGGAGATAAAAAGTCTCCTATGTTACCTATATAAACCCAAACCTACAACATGATGTCAAGTACCATAGTACAAAAGGCATAACCTACTCCCCCCACCAATTTCTATTTTATTAGCATGCATTTCTCAGGAAAGACTGTTCATCCTACCATTCTGCCAGTTCAAGTTAGACCAGCCATTTCTCTCTGCTTATTCACTTCCTGTTTTCCTCTTAATAAGTTTATTTGAAGACAATTTATTAGAGAAAAAGTTGTCTTACAAATGCAAATTGTAAGTTGTCTCACTGATGTGATCCAGCACTACGTCCTGGCCGGCACCCTGCCAGGTCTGTAATTAAGACTGGGGGTGCCGGGCGCGGTGGCTCAAGCCTGTAATCCCAGCACTTTGGGAGGCCGAGACGGGCGGATCACGAGGTCAGGAGATCGAGACCATCCTGGCTAATATGGTGAAACCCCGTCTCTACTAAAAATACAAAAAACTAGCCGGGCGAGGTGGTGGGCGCCTGTAGTCCCAGCTACTCGGGAGGCTGAGGCAGGAGAATGGCGGGAACCCGGGAGGCGGAGCTTGCAGTGAGCTGAGATCCGGCCATTGCACTCCAGCCTGGGCGACAAAGTGAGACTCCGTCTCAAAAAAAAAAACAAAACAAAAACAAAAACAAAGACTGGGGGTTTGCTCTGCAGGGACATGTTCTCCACCTTTGGCTGGGGGGTCTGTACTCAATCTTGCGGTTTGTCTTGGGGCTGAGGTGCTGATTGGGAATCAGGAGACATCAATTCCAGTCTCAGCAAAGCTCCTGCGAGGTGCGAGGCAGAGGCCTGGTTTACCTGGTATACCACATGCCCTTGACTTCCCTGTGGTAGGTGCCCCTAATTCCGCTCCAGCCCTTGCTTGGCGTGCAATTTACACTGAGGTTGCAAACAACTGCTTATTCCTGTGGGACTTAGTTTTTTCCTTAGGGCCAATCTGAAAAACTTATCTCCTTAGTTATGTTCTACAGATTTGCAGACAAATAGGGGAAATAAATGGAAGAAATAAGGGAAAATATTATCCAAAGTTGGAAATAAGAATAGAAGATGACTTTGTGTGCTTTTTATGTCATACTAGAAGGAGCTGCTTCTAGTAGCACCATTATTCTGGATGGAGAAATCTGGTGGCTTTGGTCATGGGGACTACATCACAACTAGGGTTGTCCTTTTACTTTTGAGATGGGTGTGATGGGGGAGGATGAGGGTACATCATTCTAGAAATGGCCTCATTTTGCATTTCCTCAGATCCAAAGTTGAAATAATTTTCTGTTCTAAGAACCTTTAAAAGTGGTTCATGGGCCAGGCGTGGTGGCTCACGCCTGTAACCCCAGCACTTTGAGAGGCTGAGGCGGGCGAATCCCCTGAGGTTCAGAGATCGAGACCATGCTGGCCAACATGGTGAAACCCCGTCTCTACAAAATATACAAAAAAATCATCTGGGCATGGTGGTGTGTGCCTGTAATCCCAGCTACTTAGGAGGCTGAGGCAGGAGAATCACTTCAACCCGGGAGGCAGAGGTTGCAGTGAGCTGAGATTGCACCACTGCACTCCAGCCTGGTGACAGAGAGAGATTCCATCTCAAAAAAAAAAAAAAAAAAAAAAAGAAAAGTGGTTCATTTCTTTCTAAAATCATTAATTGAACATTAAAAAACATTGATAGGAAAAATTGAACCAAGAAGGTTTTGGGTTATACTCTAGGTCAGTGAGCTTTATGTTTCTGTGGCTCTGAAGCTACATGGGTAGACGATAGCAGAAGTCAGTGCTCTGAGTGAAGCTTGAAGAGGAGCTGATGGATTTTTCTGGTGGGGAAGGACTGTGGCTGCACTCAGAGAGAGCTGGGCCAGGCGGGGTGAGGCAGTCACCCTGAGTTCACAGACCCACTCAGATCCTTGAATGAGTCTGTCCTGAAATAATGCGGAATCCTGGAACATGCTGCTTTGTGTAGAGCCCATTTTCCTTTTTAACTTGTAAAGGTATTTGTCTCCTGGGTTTCATTTGAAATGCCTTTTTTTTTGGCCAGATGCTTTCACTAGGAGCAATATCCAGAAAGTTATGTTTCTAGCCTACCTTGTTGTTTGCCTCCTGGGCAGATGGGTTTGTTTACATTATTGACTCAGTTCAGTGGAAAATATTACCCTGATTGGGATGGAGATGGGGCTGCCGTTCTGAAATAACTACGCAAGTTTACCTGTTCAGGTGGGACATGGCTTCTTGCGTTAGCCACAGATGAATTTTGAACATTTATACATAGTGCAATAAATGCTGGTTTCTTTCTCCTTCCTCACTCCTTCTGGGGCCTATATGTGTGTATCTCTTAACACACATACACAAGCAGGCACACACACGTGCACACACACACAAGAGGATACATTGCATATACAACTCAATGCTACAAAGCATTGAGCAGAAGAGCACACAGGAACTCCGCTGAAGTTTGACAGTGTGATTGTCTTGTGGCTACTCTACTCTGAGGCCACTGAGCACAGTGAGGGCCTCCCTCCTGCCCCCAGCCACACCAGAGAGCGGGCAGGGGGTCACAGGGAGCAAAAGAGGAGCTTTTTGCCATCACCATGAGAGGGTGACCACAGAAACACGGCTCGGAGGTGAGGGTGAGGTGGTGACTCGTGCCTGCGGATTCCGGAGGGGTTGGCATACACAGCCTATTGGGAAGTAGAGCATGGTCCCTGTGGACTCTGAGTGCGCACCATGGTTTGGAAGGTCCACTGAAGGCAGAGTGCTCAGCGACGTTGCCAGCCAGCTGGATGCGTGTAAACAGCATTGTGAATGGAGAACATTCTTTCACCTTATTCTAGCACATTCTTCTCTCCTACTTAGCTTCTTATCCTTCCTATCTACTCATCTATCTAGCAATCCCTAAAATTAAATCATTTATAAATGAGTCCAATGAGAGTCTTTTTTTGAAAACTGGATTTAATGAATAAGGCAGACCCCTGTGTTTGGATAGGGCTTTGCTTCTTGTTATTCGGAAGGAATAACTTGTTTCCAGGTTGGTTGATGACTCCAGCTGAGGAGGAACTAGTGGCAGATGAGTCCCAGGGAAGATCCCTAGGGGGAATGACTGGAGGTAGCTGTACCAGGGATGAAAAGAGCGGGGTGGTGATGAGAGGAATGCGGCCCCTCATGCAAAGAAGTGGGTGTTTGAAATCAGTGGATGGCTTTTTTTTTTGGGGGGGGGCAATGTTGACTCCTTAGGTCATACACAGTGGCCTTAGAAAGCCAGCCCTGCCTCTCTTCCCTCAACCGATTGTGGATTTGTTTAATGAGAACACAGTCTTCTTGAAAAGCATTTCCAGGGTGGCTCATTACAAAGCTTCGTGCGGTCTTCAGAGCAGGGCGAGCTGCAAGGCCCCGGGCTTTCCATTCTGAAAGAGCTGTGGGTGTCAGGGTGGCTGCCAGTTGTGAGTGCTCCGTGGGTGGGGACTCTGTCCCTCAAAGCCACGCACTCAGGCTTGCCCATTCTGGTGTCTCTGTGGGAGACACAAAGCTGAGGTCTCTCCAGGAATGGGGGGCTCCAGCTGGAAGGACATGGAATTTGAATGCATCTGCCTTTAACTCAGCCCTGAAGGGAGTCAGACAGAATCTGGTGAGAAAGAGGCCACATAGTGATCTGACGTCCCCTCATCTGGCCTGGATCATTTTTAAAGTGAAACTCAGCCCAGCCCTCAGGTTCATCCCCCAGCATCCCAGTCACCTGCGAACTGTGATTCCCTCTCAGGGTTTCAGGTAAGTGATTCAGTGGAGGCAGCCAGCAATGAAAAGAAGCAATTAAAGATCTTTCATTAACAGATCTTTATGACAGGCCGGGCAAGGTGGCTCACGCCTGTAATCCCAGAGCTTTGGGAGGCTGAGGAGGGAGGATCACTTGGGCTCAGGAATTTGAGACCAGCATGAGCAACATAGTGAGCCCCTGTCTCTACAAAAAATGAAAAAAAATTAGCCAGGTATGGCTAAAAAAAAATCTTTATGACAAGTTGTTAAGTAAAGAATGTAAGTGATGGAATGATATATGTAGCAGATTTTTATTTGTATGTATGCAAATACATAAAGTTCTGTAAGTTTGCACACTAAACCGTTGACACAGATGGAGAGTAAAGAACTTTAATGTTTTACTCTATAGGCTTTCCCCCCACAACATTTCAGATATTCTTTTTTTATTTTTTGAGACAGGGGCTCGCTCTGTTGCCCAAGCTGGATTGCAGTGGTACCGTCATAACTCACTGCAGGCTTCGCCTCCCAGGCTCAAGCAATCCTCCCACCTCAGCCTCCCAACTAGCTGGGACTATAGGTGGGCAGTCACCAGGTCTGGCTAATATTTTATTTTTTGTGGAGACAGGGTCTCACTATATTGTCCAGGCTGGTCTCAAACTCCTGGCCTCAAGCGATCCTCCCACCTCAGTCTCCCAAAGTGCTGGGATTATAGGCGTGTGCCACTATGCCCAGCCAGCAGATACCCTTGAAAACGTGATTTATCATATAATACAAGCAATATGTGCTCTCCTTGCTATTTGAAATGCCTCTGAAAATGAAAACCTAATTCTACACTAAAAAATTCTGTTGCAGCCGGGCGTGGTGGCTCACGCCTGTAATCCCAGCACTTTGGGAGGCTGAGGTGGGCGGATCACGAGGTCAGGAAATCGAGACCGCCCTGGCTAACACGGTGAAACCCCATCTCTACTAAAAATACAAAAAGTTAGCCGGATGTGGTGGTGGGCACCTGTAGTCCCAGCTACTCGGGAGGCTGAGGCAGAAGAATCGCTTGAACCCAGGAGTCGGAGGTTGCAGTGAGCCGAGATCATGCCATTGCACTCCAGCCCAGGAGACAGTGCAAGACTCTGTCTCAAAAAAAACTACAAAAAACAAAAAAAGAAACAAGAATAACAAAAATAACAAACAACAATAACAAAAATAACAAAAAACCCAATAAACAATAAAAAACCCAAAAAACAATAACAAACAACAATAACAAAAATAACAACAAAAAAACGCAAAAAACAACAAAAACAAAAACAAAAATTTCTATTGCATCTGACATGAAAAGGGCACATAGTCTTCAAATGTCAAGTTTTCTCCGTAGCCTCCCAGTCTTCCTTGGGCTGTAACTCCTTATTCCAACCATCTCCCTTTGGTAATTCCTTCAGTTATCATGGGCTTCATTATTGTCAATTCTTAAGCTTCAATTTTACAAACCCAGCCTTTACATTTTGGTGAAGCAATTTTGGGAAATTTCCCACGATTCAGGAGAAAGCATCTGGAACAATTCAAACTTGAAGAACAAAGAACACCAGAGGAGTCTCATGATGTTTTTGATTTTTTCTTATTTCTTTTCTTTGTCATGATAAGCTTTTTTGTTTGTTTTCAACTGTGCATTGCCTTATTCTCATATACTTGGATTACAAAAGTATCAAGTTACTAGATTTGTATAAGACTGTCCTGACTGCAGAGATTCTCTTGAAGTAGTTTCACTACTTAACCATTCTGTGTTGATAAACTCATCACAGCCAAGTTCTTCTATCAGAGGACTAGTAGCTTCAGATGCAGTCAGAGCTGTAGTCAGTGTTAAAATATCAGAATCCATCCTCCAAGGATTTCTGTGTTGTTCGGCATCAAACGCCGCTTCCCTTGCTCTGCAGGCCTCCGCTAATCGCCTGCGGCCTTCTGCAGGTTCCTGCATTCTGCTCGGGGCAATTGGGTAATTAATTCCTAAGACGATGACAAGTGGGTGTTGGAGGCAGAGATTCGGCAACACGGCCAGGCCTGGTCAGTTCGGGGGCCCAGACTTGGGCGTGGCCTCTGCACCCTCCTCCTTGGCTGCTCTGATAACAATCGGATGGCCCCGTCATTGTCATCGGGCCTTCCCTGGCCTCCTCACGCTGTACCACCTGGGCTCCCACCTTCCTTGGCCTCACTCTACCTGCCTGCCCAATGTTAGACCACGGGGTCAGCTGGGCCTCTCCTAGGAAAACTGGAATAACAGCACAGCTGAGTGCGCACACGCCCTCACATATCCTGCAGACTGTTGTCCCCATGTAGACATGTTCCCATGAGTAAGGTCTTATCTATTATCTGAATACTTAATAAATTTATAAAAAGAAAACAATAGTGCAAGAAGAAAGCCACGTCACTGACGTTTTGGAGTGAAGAAGCCCTTTGGTGAGATGCCAGTCCAACTTGGATTTTGCACAGTGTTGAGCCTGGGCACCAGGCCCATTCCTGCATTCACTGCACATTAGGATGTGGCTGTTGGCTGAGACATTTCAGGACAGTGGGGGTGATCCTGAATGGAGTTGGCCTGCCTGGGCTCAAATTCCAGTCCTGCCATTGACCTGCTGGGTGACCATGGGCAGGTTTATTATTTTTTTTAATTATTTTTTTGAGATGGAGTCTCGCTCTCTTCCCCGGGCTGGAGTGCAGTGGCTCGATCTTGGCTCACTGCAACCTCCACCTCCTGGGTTCACGCCATTCTCCTGCCTCAGCCTCCCGAGTAGCTGAGACTATAGGCGCCCGCCACCACGCCTGGCTAATTTTTGTATTTTTAGTAGAGACGGGGTTTCACTGTGTTAGCCAGGATGGTCTCAATCTCCTGACCTCGTGATCCGCCTGCCTCAGCCTTGCAAAGTGCTGGGATTACAGGTGTGAGCCACTGCGCCCAGCCTAACCATGGGCAGGTTTCTTAACCTTTTTGGCACACAGGTTCCTCGGCCATCAGTGGGGATAACAGTGGAAACCATGTTATGAAGTCACTGAGAATGAAATGAGATCTTTCTTACAGAGTTTTGTTTGCATTATTATGCCAGGCACATGAGAAGTACTTGGGAGTCATGACTTTCAATCGTGTTTGGCACCAGAGAGAGGGATTGTGGTTCTGAACCACTTCTCTGAGTAAAATAATCTCAGTGTCTCTCCTTCTTCCACATCACTGTGCACATAGTTTTTCTTTAAAACTTTGAATATAAAATTAGCCCGGCATGGTGGTGCACACCTGTAGTCCTAGCTACGCAGGAGGCTGAGGCAGGAGAATCGCTTGAACTTGGGAGGTGGAGGTTGAGTGAGCTGAGATCCGAGATCACACCACTGTACTCCAGCCTGGGTGACAGAGCGAGACCCTGTCTCAAAAAAAAAAAAAAAAACCCCAAAAACTTTGAGATGTGTTTTTTGCTATTAGGGACTTGAGTCCAATGGATCAGTAGATGTCTTTATGACACATAGTGATGGAGAGGAACCACGGTGGTTCATTCATTCATTCATTCGTTCATTCATTCGTTCGTTCATTCATTCATTCATTCATTCATTCATTCATTCATTCATTCATTCATTCAGCAATGACTTCTCTAACTGCACAGTGCTGGCTGGGCCTTCACTTCTGCACAGAGTGTGCAGGGGAGCAGATATTTCAGTCCTGAGTGAAACAGGCCTGAGACTTGTACTCCCTCTGGGGAGAAGTTTGCCTGCCCTTTTCAGCCCCGGCATGGGGTGGGGTGAGTGGTCACTGCCAAAGGGCCATGTTAGGACTCATTTAGGACTCATGTGGCCTGGATGGCTGCCCACTCACCTGGGGTATGAGCTTTTCCTTTTCCTGGAAAGTTCTTTTCAAGTGTGAGGGGTGGGATGAAGACTTTGTCCACATGTTTTCTCCCTGCCCTGACTCACTTGTGGTTTTCGTTCCCAGAATCTCCTCTGCCGTGTTTTGGTTTTGAGGGAGATGTGTGTGCCCCTTGCTTCTCTCCACTGGCCTCGCCCCCTTCACCGCACCAGACCTTCCAAGGAAACATTCTGGATGTGCAGTTTTCTAGCAGTTGAGAGAAGAAATGGTGAGGGACATGCTATTTTGCACCATTTTGTTCTTGAACATTTTTCGTTCAAGAAAAACAATAATGCCACACCCAAACTAGCGTTCCACTGCTCTCACCTTTTAGAAACACTAGAGAACCTCTTGAGCTTAGCTGTTGTGGTCCCACCTCCAGCCTCTGCCCATGCAAGCTCTGCTCTTGCCTGGCCCTCAGCCGGTCTTACCTGCACTGTTGCGTCCTCCCCAAGCCACCAGGCCACAGGGCATTTTTTCTTCCTGTGTGGCACTGGTCAGGGTGGGCTTTTCACCTTTTCCTTTTCATTAGCTTCTGGCACATCACCCCAACTTGATGGTGAATCCCTGAGGACAGGGCTTAAGCCCTGACTTTTACAAAAGGTTTCTGAAAAATCAAATCATAATCACTGTAAATTAAAATCATGCAAACAAAACAAAAGTGCAAGGAAGAAAGTCAGTGTCAGTTACAATCCAGCCCCCTAGAGACATCCGCTGCCCATGCCGGCTGCAGCGTCCCTCTGGCTAGCTGTCTCTACACCAATGTCAGGTGCTGCTTACGGAGGCTGTAACAAGAGTGGGATGGTAATAGGTGTTGCTGCTGTGGGACTGACCAGCACTACACTGCTTTGTTATTTATTTATTTATTTATTTATTTATTTATGAGGTGGAGTCTCGCTCTGTCACCCAGGCTGGAGTGCAGTGGCGCGATCTCAGTTCACTGCAACCTCTGCCTCCTGGGTTCAAGCGATTCTCCTGCCTCAGCCTCCCAAGTAGCTGGGATTACAGGCACATGCCACCACGCCCAGCTAATTTTTTGTATTTTTAGTAGAGACAGGGTTTCACCATGTTGGCTAGGCTGGTCTTGAACTCCTGACCTTGTGATTCGCCTGCCTTGGCCTCACAAAGTGCTGGGATTACAGGCGTGAGTCACCGCACCTGGCCTGCTTTGTCATTTTTTGCCCTTGCTTTGTCATCTCTTTCCCTTCCTAACCCAGGGGACCCATTTTTAGCATAATATTTTCTAAGAAATAGGTCTAGCAAGTCTCGATTGATGGCCTTGACTGATTATTCAACACACATTTCTTAAGAGATGGGATGACACATGGTCAAGAACACAGCCCAGTAGCCAAACTGCCAGGTTCTGAGGCCTGCCTATATCTGGCTGACCCTGGACAAGTGACATAAATTCTCCATGCCTCAGTTTCCATATCTCTAAAATGGGGATTAGAATAGGATCTACCTCATATGTTTATACTAGTACTTGATTGTGTTCTAAACAGCACCTGCCCTGTGGCAAGTGTTTGGTGAGAGTTCTATTGACCATCTATTAATGTGCAAAGTCCTGGGAATATGGAGAGTGAAGGCTACAGCAGCTCTCACAAGTCATGCCATGCATGCAGTGAATGACACCATAAGGGCCGCTGGAGGGCAGTCAACTTGGGATCTCTATCCACGGCAGCATTGAGGAAGGGTGCTTAAGCCATCCTGGGAGGGGCAGGAGAGCATCCTCCTGCAAGGGTGCCCTGGCCTTCCTCACCTCCCTGCCTATGCAGAGAGTAACATTTGCATCACTCACACTGAAGGGTGCTGGTGGGACAAGGCTGCTCATGGCTGAAGGGGACCTGCAGGGCTCTGCATGCTCTTAGCATCCTGGTCTCCCCTACACAGCCTCCGTGGCAGGGGTGAAGGACTCTGATGGGGTTTATCACACCTGAGCAGCTTGGGTGGTGAGACAGGGTTTCTTGGCCTTGTCTCTTCTCTTCTGTTGCTGTGTCCTTGATTTCAGTCCAGCGATCCTATGGGCCCTGTGTCCCCTCCTCCTGTGTTCTTCACCTCAGTGGCTGGTGATCTCCAGCTTGAGGACCACTGCAGAAGCAACAAGGAGCTTGGAAGTTTATTTCTATCCAACAAGAAAAGATCATGACTTTGTTTTCCGGTCTGGATAATAGAAATGAGAGATCAGGGAGAGGAGAGGCTACAAAGACTTTAATTATTCTCAGGCAAATTTCTAAAAAACATTTACACTAACCTGCTGTCTTCTGAGGGTGCTAAACAAACCCCTCTCATCTGAGGCTTGCCCTTGGCCCTGGGCTGCAGCAGAAGGGAGTTCACTCACATCCCCAGTTGTGGGGCTGCCTGAGTCTTGCTGTGAGCCAGGGGTGTGATTGATCTAGGGTTTTGTGAGATGGGAGTGAGAAACGATTCTGCAGGGGTTTCCCAAGTCCACTGTTTTGGTTAGATTCTCTTGTTCTTTCAGTTCCCCAACAGACTGCACCATCACATAAATCAATGCTGAAGTGAGCTGTGGCATGAGTAGTTCCAAGCAATCCATGATCAATATGTACCTTTAGCACTGGGGCAACTGACTCAGTTTCCATTACAAAATTGACCTTCAATCATGTTCAGCTTGGGGTGATATGGAAAGGCAGTCTAACTGAAGAGAGCGTAGTTGGGGTGTTGGTGTAACTGCTTAGTGGGTTCTCCTTGCCCCCTGCCCAGATACAGCCAATTTATCAAGACAGAGGAATTGCAATAGAGAAAGAGTTGAGTTCACACAGAGCCAGCTGAACAGGAGACCAGAGTTTTATAACTCAAGTCAGTCTCCCTGAGAATTTGGAGGCTAGAGTTTTTCAAGGATAGTTTGGTGGGCAGGGGCTAGGGGAATGGGTGCTGCTGATTGGTTGGGGATGCACTCATAGAGGTGTGGAAAATGGTTCTCATGCTCTGAATTCACTTCTGGGTGGGGGCTTCAGGAGCACTTGAGCCAAAAGTCATGGATCTGGGTGGGCCCACTTGGTCATCAGAAATGCAAAAGCCTGAAAGGACATCCCAAAAGGCCGATCCTAGGCTCCCAAGAGTTATGTTATCTGTGGGACTTGGTAATCATTTACGCCTACATCTTAGCAGAATTCAGCCTCCTCTCATCCCCTAACTTTGTGGTCTCTCATCAGTTTTACAAAGGTGGTTTAGTTTCGGGGAAGGGCTATCATCCTTGAAACTATAAACTAAATTTCTCCCAAAGGTAGCTTGCTCCAGGTCCAGGAATGACCAAGGAGAGTCTGGAGGTTAAAAGCAAGATGCGGGTGGTTAAATCAGATCACTTTCACTGTCATAATTTTCTCACTGTTAGAATTTTTGCAGAGGCAGTTTCATTGGGAGGTTACCCGGAGGTGGCAGGACACCTGTGCACAGGTGAGTCTGCAGGGGAGCAGGCGTTGGTCTGGAACTGCTTCTGACCTTGCGTAGGCAGGTCACGTGACCTCAGGCAAATCCCTTGACCTCTTAACTTTTCTTTTTTCTTTTAAACTAAGAGCAGTAAATTGTGTTCCAGATGCTAGTGGGTGTCTCACCGAGAAGGTTCCATAGGCAAGTATGTCTGGAAAAAGCTGGTCTTCCACGTCCTCTCAATTACAACTTCATTAGCATATTAAAGGCTCTGCCAATACCTGCAGGAAGAAAACTGTTTGGTGTTCAGCAAGCACTTTCCCCTTGTTTTCTGACCACAAAACCTCCTCTCTGTGGTGATGGTGGTGATGGGGGGATACATTTTGGGAAATACTGGTCTAGGGGTTCTTCCTGCTCTCGAACCTTGTGATGTAAAAATGTTTGCCTGCAAAGTGCATGTTGTTGACCTTGGGTTTAGCAGCTTCCGCTGAGGCCTTCTTTAGGAGGGACAGCCTCGGGCAGCAGAGTGATAGAGCTCAGCTCTATCACCAGCTTCCAAAGCATGGCATCCAGAAGAGCTTCAGTTCAAAACCAAACCTCACTGTAAACTTGCAACTGAAATTGTTACAAGTTCCCTGTGGGTGAGGAACACAGGGCAGCGTGTCTGCATTCTCCCCTGTCATGGAACCTGCCATGTCCCAGCAGCCACCAGGGTGCTGGCCCTCCCCTCCCGTTTCCCCTGGGCCACTGTCATTAGCCCAGCTGACTCCCAGCCCCCTCTCTTCCTCTGTGCCTCGTGCCCTGGTTCTGCTTTTAGAGGAGCCAGGCTTGGCTGAGCAGGTGGCCAGCACTGGGAGGGAGCAGAATGGCTCCTGTTATTCCCTCCCTTCCTCAGCTTGGAGCAGGAAGCAGCCACCTCTTGCCTGTAAGAGTCACCAGTGACTGTATCTAGAGACTTATTACTTTCTGTGGCTTGAAAACAGCTTTTTAAAACATGAAAATCACTTGCATTTACATAGCTTTTTCACTCTTCGAAGGCTTCACTCATGATCTGGTTTAGTTGTCTTCAAGCCCCATGTCTGGAAAGGCAGTGGGCAGAGACATATTTTATAGCCCCGCAGCCCACAGAGCAGAAGAGGCTGAGGGAGTCCTTCACGTTACCCTGGCAGTGGCAGGAGTTCAAAGCAGCCTCCCTCAGGACTCCCTGAGCTGTGATGGCCTGGCTCACTCTGTAGATGGAAGTTTCCAGGCCGGCTGGAATGCTGCCCCTTCCCGTGGATTTGGGTTGATTCCTGGGCTGACCACAGAAAGAAACATCCCTTACTTCCAGAAGCTCAGGAGTGAGGGGTGCATAACACCCTTCCTGGGGGCTTCTGTAGCAGCAACAGGGGCTTTCTTGCACTGTTTTGTCAGGATATTTGGGGCATGCATGAGTCTAAGGCCAAATTCCTTGGCCTGCATTGGAGAAGCGATTTCCTTATCTAAACTTGTGAAGGGCAAGTGGAAGCAGCCAGGTGGGAGAGCTCTAGGGGCATGCGCACGATTATGTAGAGTCAAAAGCACCCATGTAAGGGACATGTTGGCAGTGCTGCTGGGCTTCTTACTAGGGAGCACACTCTTTTTTTTTTTTTTAAAGTTTTTAATTTAATTTAATTTACTTATTTTTATTATACTTTAAATTCTAGGGTACATATGCACAACATGCAGGTTTGCTACGTATGTATACATGTGTGCCCTGTTGGTGGGGAGCACACTCTTTGCTGCCTCCATCAGGGACATGCTGACCAGTCCCTGGCCTCCTCTCTGCCGCAGCCATGGGGCTTCAGAAGCCTCAACCAGTGCCCCAGGGTGGCCAGAGATGTCCTGTGAGACGGCAGCTGTTGCTTTCCTCAAGCTCCACACTGGGCGGATGAAACGTCAGTAACTTTATGTATCCTGTGGCTTATACCTGACACTTTTTGTTTTCGATCTCTCAGTGTAAACAGAATAATTATATAACCCTTCCCTGCAACCCATTACAGTGGTTAAAAAAAAAATCTCAAAAGACGCTGTCCTAAGTCAGGTGTACTGAAACATTTTGTTTTGAGTTTCCAGAAGTATTGCAACCCTTTGCTGTTCACCCTTGGCCCCTGCCCCATTTTGCCCTTGGGAACAGGAACCAGAGGCTGGCACTGGGTACCAGGCTCAACTCTGCAAGAGCAAAGCCAGACCAGACAAGAGCTGTTGATTTTTACAGCCATGTTTAACTGAAATTCCACATAGAACATTTTCTAAAAATCCAAACTTTGAACCATTGACTATGGAACATTTTTTTTCTTATAATTTTTGGTAGAAATTTCTTTTCAGTAGCTTTTTAAAATTATAAAGTCAATATATAGAAAATAATAAAGGGGCAAAGAGAAGATAAAAATGAACCATAATCTCACCATCCAGAGATACCCACTTTTGACATTTTGTTGTATTTCTTCCCAGTTCTCTGTATATATGTGTACATATATGTGTAATTTTATTGTTGTTTTGGAATCCGTTGTGTTTAAATTTTGTACTATAGCTTTTCACTTTGCATCATATAACTATGTTTCTGCATCATTAAATAGTCTTGAAAAACACCATCTTGAAGTTGCTACAATAGATTCCATCTTATAGCAGTGCCATAATTATTTAACTGTTCCCATATTGTGGGACAAATCCACCATTGCCATTTTTTTACAAGTATATATAAAGCTTCAATGAACAGCTTTGCAAAGAAGTCCAAGTTTCTGATTCCTTCCTTTCCATGGTTTGCCAGAAGGGTTATTGCCAGGTGGAGGGATATAAACTCCTTTATTATAAAGGCCTCAAATCCAGATTGCCAAATTGTTTTCCAGAATAGTTCTTCCAAAGACAGATGCCCGAGGCTGCCAGCAACTGCCAGCAACCTCAGCTGGGAGCCGTGGAGGTGAGAGGAGGCCATTTATTCATTGCACGTTCTTTCTGTGATTTCTGAGATGAAGAGAGAGGTTGAGATTTGACTTGTTGCTTACAGAGCCGTAGGCCAAAACGGAGGAAGGGAATGAATGAGTGCTGAGAAAGCACCTGTGTCAGATCCGGTGGGAACCATAATGACCCAATGCCTGTCACCCAAGCTGTGGTGAGCCGTAGCATCCAGCAGGTGTGTGGACTCCTGAATTCCCGACGTTTCTTCTGACTTTTCTCTTTAACTAGTTAACAGCTGGCACGTTCCGGGCACGCTCGGGTCAGACTGGACTCTCTCTCTGAAGAACATCAAAATTGTCACTTTGCACATAATTCTAAGTACACAGACTCTGGGACGGCAGTCCTTAAGGTGTCCCAAGAGGAAGTGCTGGCTTTCTGCAGTAATGTTTCTCTTTTGTTCGGGTTCAGAGGCTACTTTTCTTGCTAACTGCTGAGTTCAGAGCCTCTTGAGTGAAGTAGATTCTGAGTGCCAGAGAAGCAGAACAATGATCCTCAAATTTAGGTTTTTTTGTTTGTTTGTTTTTTAAATAACCAAAAAAAAAAAAAAAAAAAAAAAGATTTGTAGAAAGGTCTTAGCTAAAAACACGATGCCTGGAGCCAGCTATACACTCAGCCAATGTTCATGATGCTGAAATGGAATGAAGTGACGAATGTTACCCCAGGAGGTGTCCAAAGAGCACCCTCCAGGGGTCAAAACCTCCGCCAGGCATCCACTGCCACCTCTTCCCAAGACAGCTGAGGGGCCCAGGACCATCAGGACCAGGGCAGAAGGTCAAGCATTGGACCTTCCAGGCGCCTTCTCCCCCAGGCTGGCATCTGCCCGGTGCCAGGTGCCAGTAGGAATGTGAGAAACAGTGTCCTGCTGCAGGTGTGTGATGACACCACAGAGCCATGGGCTGTCATGGCTGATGTCCATGGGCTTGAATCTGGGCTCCAGTGGCTCTGCAGACATTGCTTAATCTCATTCATCATCACATCCTTCATCTATAGAATGGGCTAACAGACGGTCCGCCTTTTGAATGGTTGGGATCACTGATGGAAAAGTCGATATTGGAAGTGTACCGAAAAACTTAGGAGGGCTGGGCATGGTGGGTCACGCCTGTAATACCAGCACTTTATGAGGCTGAGGTGGGCAGATCACTTGAGGCCAGGAGTTCAAGACTAGCCTGGCCAATATGGCGAAACTCCATCTCTACTAAAAATACAAAAATTAGCTGTGCATTGTGGCACACGCCTGTAATCCCAGCTACTCAGGAGGCTGAGGCAGGAGAATCACTTGAACCCAGGAGGTCGAGGTTGTAGTGAGCCGAGACTGAGCCACTGCATTCCAAACTGGATGACAGAGCAAGACTCGGTCTCAAAAAAAAAAAAAGCTTGGGAGGTGCTAAATGAATGTTACCTTCCATGTGCCTCTTCCCACAGACTCAGCAATCCAGGAGCAGAGGCAGCGACCCAGAATCACTAGGGGTGATTCTCTTTTTTTTTTTTTTTTGAGACGCAGCCTCATTCTGTCACCCAGGCTGGAGTGCAGTGGCCGGATCTCGGCTCACTGCAAGCTCCGCCTCCCGGGTTCACACCATTCTCCTGCCTCAGCCTCCCGTGTAGCTGGGACTACAGGGGCCTGCCACTACGCCCGGCTAATTCTTCTGTATTTTTAGTAGAGACGGGGTTTCACCGTGTTAGCCAGGATGGTCTCGATTTCCTGACCTCATGATCCGTCCGCCTCGGCCTCCCAAAGTGCTGGGATTACAGGCGTGAGCTACCCCGCCAGGCCTAGGGGTGATTCTCATAAGAGATTTTCAGTATGCAGGGGGGATCCTGGGGGAGATATTTTCCCTCGAACCGAGGGAGGTCTTCTTGTGTCTTCAGGTGGTGTTTGTCCCAGGGGCAGGATGCACAGTGGCTCCTACACGTGCGGTTTGGCCACCCTGTCTCTCCTCAGCCTGGTGCCCTGGCAGTCCCTTCATATTTCTGTCCTTTGCATCTTCTCTGAATTCCTGAATTCCTAGCTGCTGCCTTGGCAGCATGGCCTGAGCACTGCACCCATTGGCGGGCATTTAGGGGGCAGAGGTGTTCCCTGGACTCTTAGGGAGCCCATTCAGGCTCAGGGCACAGCACTTGCAGGTGGATGGAGGCTCAGGAGGCACAAGGCTATTGCGGGCAGATGAGGTGGGGCTGCCCCTCCCCTGCCCTTGCTGAGAAGGAGACACTGGTGGGGCAGAGGGTCCCAGTCCCCGGCAGGGCAGCCTAGTGGGTACCATTTGGGAACAGGCAACTCATAGCCTACTGCCGCCTGTGCATGGTTCAGCCTATAGAAGGCAGCCTTGGCTTGCAGCCCAGTCCCAGTTCCTTCCAGGTGTGACCACAAGACCTGAGTTATGTGACACAGAGCGTGACAACTTTCACGCGGGCCACCTCTTCCAGAATGGCTATGGGGCCTGGCAGGTCCCTGTGCCCCTTGGACAGCTAGACTTGTGACAATAAGGGACAGGGACAGGGCCTGGTGTGTGACCATCCCTCTGCCCATAGGAGGTTACCAGGTCTAGGCTGAGCTGGAGCCCCATAGCACTGGTTTCTAGAATAGTGCAGATGCTGGGCCTATCCTGGAGACTACACTTAAAATGAAAAAAGAACAAAAAATCTTTCTTAGGGTGTAACTCTTCACAGTTATTCCTAGTTCATAGGGGAGCAACCGTTTGCGATGTTTTCTGGAGGCTTCTTAAAGGAAACCTCTCACCCTCTCGGGTGTGGCACTTGGCTGCTGGGAACAGACAGTTTATCTTGCAGAGAAAACTGTTTTGCAAGAGGTTTCCCACCATTATGGTCTCAGGGAGGGTCCCTGCCAGCTTTTCTTAGTCACTTGGGCTTAGAGGGAAGGTGGTTTTCGTTTTTTTTTTCTCTGTTCTTTTTTTTTTTTTTTTTCTTTTTTCTGAAGGCAAGAGCCATCTGGGGGCAGGGCACACATGGGTAATTACCCTGACTTAGGGAGACAAAAGGACTGCTGATCAGCAGTTCTCAGGGCCGCTGCAGGTGGCTGATGCTTTTGGTGGAATGTCACAAAGTACCCAAGCCGGGGGTGAGTCAGAAATCCTTAGGTCACTTGTGGTTTTCTTTCATGGTTTTGCTGTGACTATTAACTTGTTTTTACTTAACAAGAAAAACAGGTGTTTGGGTGTCTGTTTGAAACAGTGCTGCCCTGCTGTTAGCAACTCACTATAGTCATGAGGCTGTCCTGGCTTGGCGACACTGAATACCTACCTGGAATAAGGAGTGAACCCTGGAGGAAGCCGGAAGCCAGTCCCCTGAGAGGGATGGGGCATCCCTGAGCGCAAATACAGAACCTGGTTGTTGTGAATTTAAATCGAACTTGGAGTCAATCGACCAATTCATTAATCTGAATTGCTTACTTACTGCGCCAGCCCCCAGCACCCTCCCGGACACCTTTGGAGATGAACTTCCACCTTGGAAGGAGCGTGTGTGCTGGGACCGTGGCTTTGCTTTTATACATGTAGCCAGGTGAGCCGGCAGCTCTCACCTAGTTCTGTTGCTTTCTGGAGGGAAATAGAGGCAGTGCATTTGTCCACATGCTGCTGTGGGCTTTCTTTCCACCTGGCCAGGCAACCAGATGCTGCAGCTTTTTAAGTCTCACTAACGTCAATGTGTGCACTGCCCGTTACCAGCACCAAGACACTGACAAGAACGCCTTGCCTCCCCAGCTGCAGGTGCTGAAGGCTTCCCTCAAGTCCTCAGGCCTTAAAGGATGAGTTTCAGGCTTTTGCAAAGAATATCAGAAATGAGAATCTGGCTCAAAGCAAGTCTGCGCAGTTCTGCATAGGGATCAAAGGAAATGGAGGCGCCGGTTTGAGTCCTGGGCCTTGGGCCTGAACATGGCTGGGATCTGCCAGAAAAACAGACCGGGAGCTCTTTTATTTTCGTTTTTGTTTTGAGACAGTTTCTTGCTCTGTCACCCAGGCTGGAGTGCAGCAGTACAAGCGCACCAGCTCACCGCAGCCTTGACTTCCTGGGCTCAAGTGATTCTCCCACCCCAGCCTCCCAAGTAGCTGAGACTACAGGCATGTGCCGGCTAATTTTTCAATTGTTTGTAGAGATGGGATCACACTATGTTGCCCAGGCTGATCTCTGACTCCTTGGCTCAAGTGATCCTCCTGCCTCGGCCTCCCAAAGTGCTGGGATTACAGGTATGAGCCACCACGCCCAGCCTGCTGTTTTTTTTTTTTTTTTTTTTTTTTAATTTTTAAAAAGAAAATTGGGTGGAGAAAAACAAAGTGTTTAAAAAAAACCCAGGAGTTAAAAGTGACCCAAATGTCCTCCTTTTACCCTGTGCTTATTGTACTTGCATCACGACTTATGTCTGTGACCTGTAGACACAGGGCTCTGCAGGACTGGGGCTGTATTCTGCCGCTTGGAGCATAGGTGACTGGAATGCTGAATAGCGATTGCTCAGGGCATAGCCTTCCCCATCCCCTGCCACCAAACCAGACCCCAAGGTTGTGGGAATTCCTGGAAATCATGAGGTGCTTGAGCTCCGTCCTATATGGCCGGGAGCTCCAAAGATTTGCTGCCTTGCTGTGCCACTGTGGCTGGCAGGGAAGAACCAGAGCAGCCAGTGAGTCAGACACTCCGGGTTACTGTCGCTGAAGTCATTTCTGAGGGAGATGGCCAGCACCTCGCTGCAACCAATTGCTTTCTAGGAGGCACCAGTCGCAAAGGTGGGAGAATGCAGTCGTTGTGGGTAGACTTTGCTCTGTATCTTGCTGTATCCGCTGTACCATGGACATGCCCAGATCCCAGCAGACAGTTCATCTGTTGGATTAATCTGTTTTATTCTTTTTGAAGAAGAGGCAGTCCAGGGTGGGAAGCCTGTCAGTGCATCACCCATCACTTCAGGAAACATTTTCGCCTCCTATTCCTTATGGATATCAGATGGGGTGTTCGTGGGCCCTTGCCTGGGCCTCCCTGAGGTGTGGATTGCCTGTATGAAGGGAAGTTGAAACTGATGGCTTGTAGGTCCCCTCACAGTGGCTGCAGATGACCCCATTCACCCGTGGTGAAGAGACAAAGGTGGCTTATTGCCTGGCTGGGGAAGCCCAGGGCTCAGGGCTCCTGGCACAGGGAAGGTGCTGGGAGCCCACAGGCTTCCAAGGGCCTGAGTGAGGATGGCTGGTGGATGTCTGCCCTGCTGGCTACGCTCATCACTCACCGAGGCAGAGTTGGCTCTGCTCAGCCTCTGAATGCCTAGGAGGCATTTGTTGTCTGTGCAGGGACAATGAGAATCCAGGATTAGAGGGGGACAAGGGTCCTAAAATCCACACAGGCCACTCCTAAGGTTTCTTGATTTGATTAGCATGAATTGAGTGCCTACTGTACACAGGGAACTGTGCCAGGTCCACAGGGATGTATCTGTGGCTGGTAGTGGATGAAATGAGGCATCGTGACAGGAGCTACTGTCAAGCTTCCTGGAGCCTGAAGGTTCTTAGGGAAGTGGAGATGGGGATGACAGGGGCATTCAGGAACTACCAACAGAAGAGAAGCATTTGCTCGTTTTTCTCTCTCTTTTCTTTCTTTCTTTCTCTTTCTTTCTTTCTTTCTTTTTCTTTCTTTCTTTCTTCTTTCTTTTCTTCCTTTCTTCCTTTCCTCCTTTCCTTTCCTTTATCTCTTTCCCTCTTTCTTTCTCTCTCTCCCTCCTTCTTACTCTCTCTCTCTCCCTCCCTCCCTCCTTTCCTTCCTTCCTTCCCTCCCTCCCTCCTTTCTTTCTCTCTCTCTTCTTTCTTTCTTTTCTTTCTTTCTTTCTTTTTTCTTTCTTTCTTTCTTTCTTTCTTTCTTTCTTTCTTCTTTCTTTTCTTTCTTTTTCTTTCTTTCTTTCTCTTTCTTTCTTTCTCTCTCTTTCTTTCTTTCTTTCTTTCTTTCTTTCTTTCTTTCTTTCTCTTTCTCTCTCTCTCTCTCTTCTCTCTCTCTCTCTCTCTCTCTCTCTCTCTCTCTCTCTCTCTCTCTCTCTCTCTGTCTTTCGACAGGGTCTCACTCTGTGGCCCAGGCTACAGTGCAGTGGTGTAATCATAGCTCACTGCAGCCTTGGTCTCCCAGGTTCAAGTGATCCTCCCACCTCAGCCTCCCGAATAGCTGGGACTACAGATGCACACCACTACACCCGGTGAGTTTTTGTATTTTTTGTAGAGACATGGTCTTGCCATGTTGCCCAGGCTGGTCTCGAATTCCTGGGCTCAAGCAATTTGCTCACCTCAGCCTCCCAAAGTGTTGGGATTACAGGTGTGAGCACTGCTCCCTGCCAGCTTTTATATGTTTAAAATCCAGTCCTTGGTTTTTGTTTATCCATCTGGCTGTGGCTCCAGGAAGACAATCGCCCCAGCATGTCTGCCACTTACCTGCCCAGTCCGATCTTCCCATCGATCAGACTTGGGCACAAAGTGTGGCGGGTTGGTGCCCCAAAGAGAGACCAGGAGGAGGGGAGACCTCACAGAGCAGTCTGGTGCCCCTCCTCCTCTCCTTACCGGCTTCCTTGGAAACCAGGACCATGCTTTACTGCCTGTGCTCCATTGTCCTCTCACTTCCTGGAGATGGACACTGAGTCCCTTTTTCTCTCTCCCAACATCGAATGACCCTGACCTTTCCTTCCTTCACAGTCTGCACTTCACCAGAACATGATCTCGCTCTGTGCGAGGATGCATGTGGTCCGGGGAGGGGGAGCCCGGCCCGGTCTGTCCTCCAAGTCTGCCTTCGGGAGAGAGCGAGAAGTCCGTGGGCTCAAGCTGAGCGCCTGTCCCCGCAGCCACTGGGAGTCCCCCAGCCGTGGACACGTGGGAAGGGTTCTTCATTCTTGGCGCCTCCCTTCCTTTGTGCTCACTCTCTGAGGAGAGAGGGAGCTGTGAAAACTGCTCTAACACAAGTGCCTGGGAGAGAAGGTGGACCGACCGCACCTTTCGCCTGGTGTGGGTGGGGCATTGTCTTGCCTTGCCCTCAGTTCACGTGGATGGCATTTCCTCTCCCCTACCACGGAGGGGCAGTGTTGGGCTGAACAGTTTGTTTTTCTCCACTTGGTTTTCTGACTTGCCCCCAGGGAGGAGCTGTGTCTTGTCTGACCAGCGAGACTGCTGAGGGCCTGATGCCATGTTGGCTCAACTCATGAGCATCCGTGGCCACCATGTTGCTGTCGTGAACTTTTCCCCCTTCTCTCTCCTCCTCTCTGTCTCTCTCACCTACCACGCATCTCACCACCAGGAAGAAGTGCCAGGGCACTTCTCTGTTTTCTTTCTGAGGGAAAAGGACATCTGTGGCAGAACCAGTGTCTTTTGACAGCCTATTTCTTGCCTGCTGTCTGCTGGACCTTTGGGCCGGGGCATAACCTTCCAAACGGGACTTGGCAGACTGCATTCTCCCCCTTGGCAGTTCCAAGTCCGAGACTTGAGGGTGATGTTAGGAGCCTCCAGTTCGCCCTCTGGGACCAACCACGTTCTCGAATCCAGCTTTTGCACAGAGTGGTGAGCTTTGCAAGTCTGGGGCTATCTAGTCCTCATGTTCACCAAGTGTTTCTCTTACATGAGTTGTAAGATTTCAGGGAAGTGTAAGTTTTCTTGAGCACTGGCTAATCACAAATACTCTTACAAGTGTCTCCACTCATTCATGAGTGTCATCCATGTCCTTATTGCAGTCACATTTTACGAGCTGCCCTGATCTCATTGGCCAGTCTCTGCTCCATGGTGTCCAGGACCTCAGCTGGTGAGGCGCAAAGTGTCAGGTGAGGTGCAAAGGCTGAGGCCTGGAGTCCTCCAAGGCTGCCTTGCACTTGTGGCCCTTCCTGCCGGTTATCAGCTGGGACTTCCGTTGAAGCAGTCTGCCAGCACACCCGCGTGTGGCCTGAGTTTTCTCTCAGCACTGTAGCCCCAGGGCGGGAGTGGGTGTCAGATTTCTTTCTTTCTTTTTCTTTTTTTTTTTTTTTGAGATGGAGTCTTGCTCTGTCACCCAGGCTGGAGTGCAGTGGCGGAATCTTGGCTCACTGTAAACTCCACCTCACGCCATTCTCCTGCCTCAGCCTCCTGAGTAGCTGGGACTACAGGCGCCCGCCAACAGGTCTGGCTAATTTTGGTTTTGTATTTTTTAGTAGAGACGGGGTTTCACCATGTTAGCCAGGATGGTCTCGATCTCCTGACCTCATGATCTGCCCGCCTCGGCCTCCCAAAGTGCTGGGATGACAGGCCTGAACCACCGCACCTGGCCGGGTGACAGATTTCTTACTTGGGGCTCAAGATTGCAACTATCGAGGAGGAGACTGCGTTTCATTTTATGACTCAACTGTGGAAGACATGCGAGACACTGGCTATATTCTTTTGGTTGCAAGCAAGTCCCAAACCTTTCCAGATTCAAGACATAGGGAATTAGACTGTAGCTCTTGGTGGAGGAACGTGAGTTTCTAGAAGAGCATGTGGGATGGGAGGTATTCTGAGGTTACCTTTGGAAACACAATCTGCCATAGACAGACAGGGAGAAGGAAACGATAATGCTTCCTCTTTCATCTGCCCAGTCTTATTGGTAGACACATGGTTGAGAAGGGCAAAGCCTAGGCCAGGTGCGGTGGCTCCCACCTGTAATCCCAGCACTTTAGGAGGCCGAGGTGTGCAGATCACTTGAGGTCAGGAGTTCGAGACCAGCCTGGCCAACATGGTGAAACCCTGTCTCTACTGAAAAGATAAAAATTAGCCAGGCATCGTGGCGGGCACCTGTAATCCCAGCTACTTGGGAGGCTGAGGTGAGAGAATGGCTTGAACCTTGGAGGCAGAGGTTGCAGTGAGCCAAGATCACACCACTGCACTCCAGCCTCGGCAACAGAACAAGACTCCATCTCTAAATAAATAAATAAATAAAGCAAAACCTGGCAGGAAAGCTCCCATGAACAACCAGTAATGGAAACGGTTGTAGATTTCTCATGCATTTGACCAGGAAACACCTGCATGGAGGACAGGGCACCTCCACGTGGTTGGCCAGCTCCACGGGCTCTTCTGTACCTTTGAATCTGAGCTCTTGCATTATGCAGTGAAGCAGCTATTTCCTTGTCTTTTTGGGCCAAAAATACTACCACAAAGCGGTGATGATAGCTTTCTGTAAACGTGCTTTATGCAGTGCCTGGGACCTAGTACATGCTCAACAAACAAGAATATTATTATTCTTGTCTGGCTTTCTCATAATCATTAATGCATGCTCCGGGAGGAATAGTGTGTCCTTTGTCTCCTCCTCCTCCTCCTCCTCTTCCTCCTCCTTCTTCTTCCTTCTTTCTTCTTCTTCTTCTTCTTCTTTTTTTTTTTTTTTTGAGATGGAGTCTCACTCTGTTGTCCAGGCTGGAGTGCAGTGGCATGATCTCTGCTCAGTGCAACCTCTGCCTCCCGGGTTCAAGTGATTCTCCTGTCTCAGCCTCCCGAATAGCTGGGATTATAGGCGCCCACCACCACACCCAGCTAACTTTTTTGTATTTTTAGTAGAGACGGGGTTTCACCATGTTGGTCAGGCTGGTCTCAAACTCCTGACCTCAGGTGCTCCACCCACCTTGGCCTCCCAAAGTGCTGGGATTACAGGTATGAGCCACTGCACCCAGCCTCTCTTCTTTAGTCCAGAAGATGGACTGTGTGAAGAAAGTCTCCATCTAGCCACTGCCCTGAGGGTTTATAAAAGTCCACCTCACCCTTACCAGCTCGAGTTCCCAAGAGGTAAGGAACTCTGTGGTAATAATTTGAACATTACAGTATCTATTCAAATAGATAGAAAACTGCCTTATTCTATTTATTATTATTACTTTTTAGATGGAGTCTTGCTGTGTCACCCAGGCTGGAGTGCAGTGGCACTATCTCAGCTCACTGAGACCTCTGCCTCCCGAGTTAAAGCCTCCCAAGTAGCTGGGTCTACAGGCACCATATTAGCCAGGATGGTCTTGATCTCCTGACCTCGTGATCCACCGCACCTGCCTCAGCCTCCCAAAGTGCTGGAATTACAGGTGTGAGCCACCTCACCCGGCCTAAACTGCCTTATTTTAAAGCTTTTAGATTGTTATGTGTTTTGGGCATCTAGTGCCTATTGAATGAATCTTATGTATGGTGAACATAATTATTTCAAAACATCTGTGATCCAATAATTCTTTAATATTATCTCCTTGAACTTGCATGGTGGCTGTCTATCACTGTTCAGGTGGAAAAGAAAGTAAATTTCTTCTTTAAATAAGAAAGGATCACAGTAACATTTGTTGTAGGGCTGTGTATGTGTGTGTGTGTGTGTGTGTGTCTATCATGTTTTGATATTTAGATGCCTAGACTCAGAGCAGTAGCTCTGCTGGGGACGTAGTGAGTGACGGAATACCAGCAAATGGCCACACGTGGGTGTGCGTTCTCCACGTATGGATCAGAGACCCGGCGCACACGGAGGTTCTGCCAGCTCACACACCAGCATCCGGCAAGCAGATGGTGCTGGCAATATTCGCAGCCATTGAAAATCATGTTTTCCAAGAATATTTAATGACAGAGAGAAATATGATCTAATGTGAAGTGAATTGCATCAAGACTGTGAACTGTGTACCCAGGATGGCCTGATGACTCAGCTATAATAACCACAGGCAGGAAGTGGAGCCAACCAAACCCTGCTGACTTATTACCATGGAGGGGGAGAAGGGAGGGAAGCTCCTATAGAAGGTGCCGAGTCCTGGGAAGGTCAGTTAACGCCTGACTGACAGGGTCAGAGGAGGGGGAGGAGCCAGCCAGGCAAGCAAAGGGGCGAGGCTGCTGGGAACAGGACAGGGCAGCACCCGTGCAAAGGTCATCATGTGGACCATTTTCCCAGGAGCCAACTCCAAACTGTCCTACCCTTTTCACTAAAGAGTGTTGGCTGCCGAGCTCTTGTTTGGCAGTTCCTTGAGGGTCGGTCCCTTAAAGTCACCTCTACACGGTCTTTAAATTTTAATTTTACAGTACCATTTGAAAGGCAACTTGAAAGTGGTCTAGTCCCGTAACTAGAGGTCAGCTGAAATGAATCTATGTGGCTTCAAAAATAAATTGCAAATGCATCTTTCAGTTGTCAACCCTAATAGTTATCAATAACTTGCTTTGGGAAAGATCTTTCATCTCTGTGTGCTTGATATGGTTAGACTCTATTAATACAGATCTATGTGGCCTTTGCAAAGAGTGGTGTTTATCTATTTGTAACTACTGGTTCAGACAGAACTGAAAAGGAGGGAAAGTGGTTTGTCTTAAGACCGTGAGGAGATGGAAAAGAACACCGTCTGGTTCTGAAGTGACCGTTTTCCATGTGCCATTTTCCCAGCCCCGCTGTCCCGTGACCTCTCCCAGGATCACCTAACGAACGAAAGAGGAGCCCAGACTTCCCTTCAGGGGCCTGACACCCTGGGGGCGTGGCTGCCACAGGAGTTTCTTGGCATTCAGGCTGGGGACAACCTAATTCTTGCACCTCAGAGGCCCTGTCTCACTTCCTCCAACAGTTACTGATAGGCATCGGGGGGTTAAATTGGTGTGTGTCTAAGTTCCTTCCAAGGGAAAAGTTATATACATCCTTGTTAAGAGGAAAAGGGGAAAAAAAAGGCTTGTTTTTCTTCAGGAGGTATACATGTTTATTGTTGAAAATGTGTACATTGACTCTCTGCTGTGTATCTTCCTGTTTTTTAAAATTTTTATTTTTAAATAATTATAGACTCACATGAAGTTGTAAACATAGTACAGACAGGTCCTGGGCACCCTCCACCCAGGTTCCCTCATTGGTTATATCTTACGTAATTAGAGTACAGTACCCAAACCAGGAAGCTGGCATTGGTATATTGTGTGTATATAGTTTTATGACATTTTATTACACGTGGAGAGCCCCGAAACCACTACCGCAATCAGGACACAGAACTGTTTCATCACCACAAAGGGACCCTGTGCTTCCCCTCTGCAGTCACACCCCCTCCGCCCCCATCATCCCCCACCCCCGGTAACCACTAATCTCTTCTCTATGTCTATATGTTATGTAAATGGAATCACACAATATATGACCTTTTGAGGCTGGATTTTATTTTATTTATTTATTTATTTGAGACAGAGTCTGGCTCTGTTGCCCAGGTTGGAGTGCAGTGGCGTGATCTCGGCTCACTGCAACCTCTGCCTCCTGGGTTAAAGCAATTCTCTTCCTCAGCCTCCCAAGTAGCTGGGATTACAGGCATGTGCCACCACTCCTGGCTAATTTTTGTATGGTTTTTTCAGTAGAGATGGGGTTTCACCATGTTGGCCAGGCTGATCTCAAACTCCTGGCCTCAAGTGATCTGCCTGCCTTGGCCTCCCAAAGTGCTTGAATTACAGGTGTGAGCCACCATGCCCAGCTGGAGACTGGGTTTTTTGTTTTTTTTTTTTCACTCAGCAGGATTCCCTAGAGGCCCATCCAAGTTGTGGCATATATCAATAGTCCATTCTTTTTTTGTTGCTGAGTAGTACTCCATGGTAGTCATTAATTTTATGTGCCAACTTGGCTGGGTCATGGTACCCAGTTATTTGATCATGCATTATTCTGGATGTTTCTGTGAAAATATATATATATATATATTTTTGAGACAGTCTCGCTCTGT
Source organism: Macaca fascicularis (assembly GCF_037993035.2). Classification (NCBI taxonomy): domain Eukaryota; kingdom Metazoa; phylum Chordata; class Mammalia; order Primates; family Cercopithecidae; genus Macaca; species Macaca fascicularis. The sequence goes on along the minus strand of NC_088387.1, from coordinate 18,732,181 downwards.
GGCCCAGGCTGGAGTGTAGTGGCACAATCTCGGCTCACTGCATTCCATTCTCCCGGGTTCACGCCATTCTCCTGCCTCAGCCTCCCAAGGTAGCTGGGACTACAGGCTCCAACCACCATGTCTGGCTAATTTTTTGTGTTTTTAGTAGAGATGGGGTTTTACCCTGTGAGCCAGGATGGTCTTGATCTCCTGACCTTGTGATCTGCCCGCCCTGGCTTCCCAAAGTGCTGGGATTACAGGTGTGAACCACCGTGCCCATCCTCTGTGAAAGTATTTTTAAGATGAGATTAACATTTACATCGGTAGACTTTGAGTAAAGCAGATTATTCTCTATAATGTGGGTGGGCCTCATCCAAACATTTGAAGGCCTTAATAGAAAAAAAGACTGATGTTACCCAAGGAAGAGGGAATTCTGCCAACTGACTGCTTTGAGACTGGAGCTGCAACCTCAACTCATTCCCGCCTGGCAGCCTACCCTGCAGATTTTGGGTTTGCCAGCCTCCATAATCATGTGAGCCAATTCTTAAAATAAATCTCTCTCTCTCTCTTTATATACACACACACGCACGCACACACACGCACGCACATGCACACCCTGTTGGTTCTGTTTCTCTGGAGAACCCTGACTAATACACATCTATGGCATGGATGTACTACAGTTTGCTCAACTATTCACTCACTGAAGGATATTTTGGTTGTCTCCAGTTTTTGGCTATTATAAACAAAGTAACAATGAATGTTTGTATAAAGGTTTTTGTGCAGATGTAAGTTTTTATTTCTCTGGGATAAATACCCAGAATTGCAGTTACTGGGTTATAAGGTAAGGGTATGTTTAGCTTTTTCAGAAACTGCCAAACTATTCCCCAGAGTGGCTGTAGATTTTTACATTCCTACCAGCAATGTGGGAGACATCCAGCTTCTCCACATCTTTATCAGCATTTGCCATTGTTGCTACTTTTATTTTAGAGGTTCTAATAGGTGCGTCGTGATATGACATCATCATTGGTTTTAATGTGAATTTCCCTGATGGCTTGTGTGTTAGTTAGTTTGCATTGCTATATTTGTAAAGAAAAGAGGTTTATTTTGGCTCCTGGTTCTCTGCAGGCTGTACAGGAAGTATGGTGCGGCATTTTCTTCTGGTGAGGCTTTAGGAAGCTTTTAGCCATGGCAGTAAGTGAAAAGGGAGTTAGTGGGTCACATGGCAAGAGAGGAAGCAAGAGAGATGCCAGCCTCTTTTAAACAACCAGCTCTTGTGTGAACTCACAAAACAAGAACTCACCCATCACCCAGCCATTTATGAGGGATCCGCCCCCATGACCCAAACACCTCCCACCAGGCCCTACCTCCACAAGGAATTGCCTTTCAACATGAGATTTCGAGGGAACAAATATCTAAACCCTATTAGCATGTGATGTGGAACATGTTTTCGCGTGCTTATTCGGAATGTGTAAATTGTCCTGCAGTAAAATTTCTCTTCAACTCTTTGCCTGTTTTCTAATTGAATTTTTATCCTGTTTTTCAAAAGTTAAAACATGTATTTTAGATATAAGCTTTTTGTCACAAATATGGTTTGCAAATTATTTCTCCAAGTCTGTGATAGGAGGAAGTTTTAAATGTTCCCCAAGATTCTTATCCCCTATTCAATCAAACACGAATCTACTGCTGTGAGGGATTTTCAGATGCAATTAAAGTTACTAAGCAGCTGACTTCAAAATAGGAAGATTTTCCTGAATTACCTGAATGAGGAAAACAGGAGAGATGAGGCAGAAGAGGAGGTCAGAGTGATTCCAAGTGTGAGAAAGGACTCAACCCACCACTGATGACTTCAAGATGGAGGAAGTGAGGCAGGAACCAAGGAATGCAGGAAGAGCCTAGAAGCTCAGAATAAACCTGGGCTGCCAGCCAGTAGGAAAATGGGAACCTCAATCCTATAACTGCATGGAACTGAACTCTGCCAACAACCAGAATGAGCCTGAAAGCGTATTAATCACCAGAGCCTCCAGAAAGGCACACAACCTTCCTGCTATGGGAGATTAGGAACAAAGAAACCGGTTGAGCCTGCCAGATTTCTGACCTACAGAAATGTGAGATAATAAATGGGTGTTTCAAGCTGCCAAACTTGTGGTAATTTGTTATGGAAGCAACAGAGCACTAATACATAGACTGTGGTTTGTCTTTTCATCTTTTTACCAAGGTCTTTGACAGAGCAATAGCTTTAACTTTGATAAAGTCAAATTTGTCATTTATTTCCCTTTATGGGTTATACTTTGGTGTCAAGTTTAAGGACTGTTTACCAAGCCCTGTGTTCTGAAGATCTCCCCCTAGGTATTCTTCTAAAGGTTTTGTAATTTATATTTTATTTATTTATTTTATTATTTATGTATCTATTTTTTTGAGATGGAGTCTCGCTCTGTTACCCAGGTTGGAGTGCAGTGGCATGATCTCAGCTCACTGCAACCTCTGGCTCTCGGGTTCAAGCAATTCTCCTGCCTCAGCCTCCTGAGTAGAGTAGCTGGGACTACAGGTGCACACCATCACACCTGGCTAATTTTTGTATTTTTAGTAGAGATGGGGGTGTTGCCATATTGGCCAGGCTGGTCTCGAACTCCTGACTTCAGGGGATCCACCTGCCTCAGCCTCCCAAAGTGCTGGGATTACAGGCATGAGCCACCATGCCTGGCCCATAGTTTACATTTTATATTCAAATATATGATCTCTTTTTGAGTTAATTTTTGTGTAAGAAGTGAGGTGTAAGTCAAAAATTTTCCTTCCTTCCTTCCTTCCTTCCTTCCTTCCTTCCTTCCTTCCTTCCTTCCTTCCTTCCTTCCTTCCTTCCTCCTTCCTTCCTTCCTTTTGCCATTGAACATCCACTTACTCCAGCATCATTTGTTGAAAAGACTACTCTTCTCCCATAGAATTGCTTTTGAACCATTGTCAAAAATCAGTTGGCTTTCTCTTCTGTTTCATTGGTCTGTGCATTTATTTTCCTGCCAATGCCACACAGTCTTCATTACTGAACTATATAATAACTCTTAAAATTGGGCCAAGGGACTCCTCCCATTTTATTTTTTGAAATTGTTTTAGCTATTCTGGTTTATTTGATTTTCCATATAAGTCTTAGAATAACTTTATTTATATTTAAAAATATCTTTGTAGGATTTCAATAGAAATTATTTAAACCTATACATCTATCTGGGAGAACTGGCAACTTTACTATGTTGTTCATTACAATTCATGAACATAGTATATCTATTTGTTTAGTTCTTTGATTTCTTTCATCACCATTTTTTGGATCTAGGAGTTTTAACTTTTTCGTAGATTTCATAGAGTTTTCCATGGACATCATCATGTCATCTGCAAAGAGCAACACTTTACTTTTTTCCTTTCTGATCTGTACGCCTTTTCCTTTTATTTACTTTTTTTTGCCTTATGGTGCTACTAAAACTTCCAGTACTAAGTTGATAATAGCATGACAGCAGACATCCTTACCTTGTTCTTGATCTTAGGTGGAAAATGTTCACTTTCATCAAGTTTGGTGTTAGCCATAGTTTTTGTAGATGTTGTTTGTCAAGTTGAGGATATTCTCACCTATTCCTAGTTTTCTGAGAGAGTTTGTCATGAATGGGTATTGAATTCTGTCAAATGTTTTTCTCCACATCAGTTGATATGATCACGTGATTTGTGTTCTTTCTCCTGTTGATGGTGGACTACATTGATTGACTTTCAAGTACTGCACCAACCTTGCATCCCTGAAATAAACCCCACTTGGTCATGTGGTATAATTCTTTTTATATAGTACTAAATTTTATTTATTAATATTTTGTTAAAAATCTTAGCATCTATATTTATGAAAGATATTGGTTTCTAAGTTTCTCTTTGTACTGTCTTTGGTTTTCTATCAGGTGATACTAGATTCATAAAATAAATTGAGAAGTATTCCGTTCTTTTATTTTCTGGAAGAAATTGCATAAAATTGGTGTTTTAAACATATTTGTTAGTATTTCCTTCTGTGAAACCATCTAGGCCTGGAGATTTTTTTTAGAGAGTTTTAAAATTCTTAGTTATTTATGAGTTTCAGGGCTATTGATAGTCTCTGTTTCATCTTGGTGAGTTGTGGTAGTTTCTACTTCTCAAGAAATTGGGTTATTTCACTGAAGTTGTCAAATTTATGCATGTGGTGTTGTTTGCAGTATTTCCTTATTATCTATGCAGTGTTTACAACAGCTATGGCTTTATCTCTGATTTCATTTGTGATGCTGGTAATTTGTGTTCTCCTTTTCTTTTTTCTTGCCAGGCTTGCTAGAGATTTGTCAATTTCATTGATCTTTTCAAAGAAGCAGCTTTTGGTTTCACTGATTTTCTGTATTAATTTTTCTGTTTTCAGTCTTACTGATTTTTGCTTTGTTCTGATTTCTGGTGTTCTTCCTCCGCCCTCCAGCAGGAGAAGCTTGACCTGGGCTTAGGAGAAGTGAGTGGGGTGAGGAAGCTATCTCCACTGAAGTGGATGAAAGTGGTGGCCAACAGCCTAAGTAGCTGAGAGGGGGCGCTAGAGTAGGTGGTGTTGATTCACTCTCTTTCTGACTCCAGGTTGCACTGCAGAATGAGCTGAAGGCGGTGAGGAGGTAGCCCCCACCAGCACTTCCCGACCTCTCTTTAAGGGGACTCTGGCTCTGGCAGGGCTTTGGGTGCTTGAAGGGTACTCTCTAGTTTAAACCTCATAAGCCCTGTCAGGAAGAAACGTGTCTCTCCTTCCCTGCAGATCCTGAGAATTCTGAACTCTTCACTTGCACTTAAGGAAAGTGAATCCTTAAGCGCTTAAGGAAAGAACCCTCAGGAGGATTCTTTCTGAAAACGTTTGCACTGGGCATCCTAGTCTCCTCCCTGGGTCCAAGAGGACTTTCTTGGGTGTGGAGGTGAGGTGGACTGGGTGGTGTCCAGTCTGCCCTCCTGCCCTGAAATGGCCTGAGTTGTGTCTGTGCTTTAGTTACCCCAGGTTGTCATGGGGCAGCCAGGGGCAAGAAGAGTGAGTGGGGCCTGGTGGCACAGCAGGGCCTCCATTTAACAGGAGAACCCAGGCTGCTCTCCACATGTAAATATAGGAGGGGAAAGTTTCCCAGGCCTTTTGGAGTTTAGACAGCTCTTATAAAATGGCATTTTGATGAGCTGAGCATAAATGAATTGGAAACATTCAGATAACATTTCCCTGGGGTGTATAAACCGAGGACAAAAGTGCTTGGCAAAGAGTTTGAGGGACTGGGCCAAGAGTTTGAAAAATGATTTGAGATGTTGTGATGAACCCAAACTACCACCAGCTTCTCCTGGCTCAACTGCTTCAGAGAGCCTGGGAGAAGGGGCCTCAGGCAGGAGAGGAGGGATGCTTGCTTTCCCTGGGAACAGAGAGAGCCGCTTTGAAACCATGCTTACCTACATGTAGCTTCCTACCTGGGCTGTGTTTGCTGCTAGCGACCATCCATCCATCTATCCATTCATTTGTCCATCTGTCCATCCATCCAACCATCCATCCATCCATCCATCCAGCCAGCCAGCCAGCCAGCTAGCCATCCATTCGTCCATCCATCTATCCAACTATTCACTGTTTGTCCATCCATCTACCATTTATCCGTCCCTTCATCTGTCTGTCCATTCAACCATCCATTCATCCAACCAACACTTGTAAAACACCTACTGTGTGGATGACTCTGGGAAGACAGAAGGTAACAAGACTTAGCCCTTTTTTCTTGCAGAGCTCAGTGTCATGGTGGGAGAATCTTATAAATGAAGATTTGAGGACAGGCAAGTGCTGCAGAATCCCAGGGAGGAGTCACATACCTGTGAAGCTATGAGGGTGACAAGCTTGCCAAATCTTCCAGTGTTACCCCGGCAGGGTGTTTGTTAGGATGCCTCTAAGTTGGGCCAGGGACCCTCAAGATGAGACGTTATTTGGGATGGAAGGTAAAGGAAGGGGTTCACCTTGCCCCTGAGCTCAGAGCTGCACCAAACCAACTGTAAGACAGTGGGATTCAGACATCACAGCAATGGGATGGTCATCATTGGTGAGGGAGAGACCTCTTTCTCTTAACATTGACCCCAGGACCACTGCTTTACCCCATGCAGCTCCTAACTCAATCCTATGGGGAAGATACTGCTGTTCTCTCAGGAAGTGAAAGCTAAGGGTGAGGACTCAGTTCGGGACCACCTGGCTGGCAAGTGGAGAACGGAGACTTGAATCTGGGCCCATTGACTCCTGCACTGGGCAATGGGGCTTCTCCTCAGCAGGTGAGAGAAGAACTAGGGGTATACTGGTTGCTGCCAAATCCAGGCTCTGTCATTGGGCTATGGGTGTAGTGTTTGACCTTAGTCAGGTAGGGAAGTTGCTGAGAATGGCAAGGCTGTAAGCTGCAAGGATCTGCAGGCCCAGGGAGGTCTCTTGTTGAGCCTAGGTTTTTCTTGGTGCAGGAGACAGAATCTTGGCATAGATTTGGAGGTCATATGACCTGATTGCTGATTACACAAATCATTCTGTCCCAAAAGGCGACTTTTATATCATGGGCTTTTTTTTGCTCTTAGATGCAATTATGCTCTGTGTCAGTGGTATACATTTAAGTGTTGGAGAACCTAGGGTGAATATTTCAGTCTTCTTTTCCTCACTTAGATCTCTAAGTCACTACCCCAAGAAGCCCCTTGACAATGTGCCCTGCTGGTGAGAGGATTCTCTGAACGATGTCTGCACACTGACTTGCTCCTAAACATGGAATCACTGTCACTGACAAATGCAGGCTGGAGCTGGGGTGTGGTGCCGGCAACCGAAATACCTGGAAAGCAATGCTGTTTGTAATCAGATTGTCCAGTCTGGAAAATGGCTCTTAGAAGAGTTCTAAACAAATCGAAATACAGACTTCTCTTGATGGGTACAATCGTTGCATTCCTGGGAAATTCAGTGCATTTTAAGCCATGTAAAAACACCCCATACAATATTTATATATAAAATGGAATTAGGTTCCAGGCTTGGGTAATTAATAGATTTTTACCCAAGTGGATGTCAACAAGGATGTTTGAAAATCATCTGGGACGTGGGATGATTCTTTGTTGTGAGGGATTTTTCTGGAGTTCTTACTGCATCTGCCAAATTCTGTCAGTGTCCCTTCCCTGGCATGGTGATGACAGAAAAGACCCTACTGATTTTCCAAGTTTCTCTGAGGGGGCCTCTCCGACCCCTTCCCCGAGAAAGCCCACTTGCATGAATGAAACATTTTGTAGAGCATCAGAAAGCAGACTGTAACTGCCATGGTCTCTGTTTACTAAAGAGGTGTTTCTCTCTTTCCCACTGAGAACACCTGACCATTGTAGAAGTCCAGAAACTTCTGAGGGTCATCCAAAATTAGCCCTCTGAAACACAACATGTTACAATGGTTTTTCTGGACAGGTGATTTTTTTCCCCTATGTGGCTTGAAATGACCAAAACAACCACCATTAAAAATATTCTCTAAAAAATTAATGGGTTCTTTAGAAGGCCCTCTGGTCTTAACCATAGCAACGGCACTGGGAGCATCATTTGCATACACATTGCCAATTACTAAATATGGGGGTGTGAAGTATCACATGCTTTACAAGGAGCCCCAATTACCATGGGGACTAAAGGCAAAATTCTGTCTTCCGCACCCTTTGTCCACTGTCTCTGGTCATCAAGCTCCTGGGCACAGCTTCTGGTGGGACATGCCCCCACTGGATTGCTAGGGGCTTGAGCCACAGCGTGGGAAATCACTCAGGCTCCTTTGCTGGGTGGCAGAACTTGGAGGCTCTTGGATCCATAGCTGGGACCTGAGTGTGATGTGGTCAGGAGGGCCTGTCCTCAGCCAGGCTGGGATGTCCAGCTGTTGCTGGTGTCCCCAGCTGGGGCTTGGAGTGAAGCTGGGAGGCATACAGCACTTACTGTCCCAAACTCAGTTCCATCCATGATAGGAGCCCCAGTGAAGAATCCAAACCGGCCCATGTCAGGAAGTTTGTTCGTAAAATGAAAGTTCAGAGCTGCTCCCTTATGCACACAGCATGGTGATAGGAACCCTGGAGAATAAGAAAGAACTCGAAAGCTAGTTCCTCACGTGGGGGCGGGGGGGGGGGGGGACGGGGGAACAAAACAAAACAAACAAACAAACAAACAAAAAACAAACCTTAAAGTAACCAACAGTTTCTCGTTGTGACTCCATCAGCGGCGACCGTGCTTTGGAAGTTCGCTCACTAGTTAGTAGCAGCTGTGTACGCTCGAGGCCAGGCAGGGTTCAAAGCACTTCACAGACACAGGCAGCACACAATGCAAGCCTGCTCCGTTTCCCATGCAGAACAGGGCATGCGAGTTTGGACAGGGAGGAATACTGGCTCCCCCCGAAAAACTGCATCCCGATCTATCACTTCCCGAGATGTGACAGCCAGAGTTCTTATGATGAGAGTTTCCGTGGCAAAGGTGGCGCACTGAGTCCCCCAACTGTTCAGTTTTCTAATTCTTTCAATCCTCTGATGCTTCGAACCCTCCCCACTGCCCTATGACGGAGATGCTGTTAAGGCCCTTTCATGAAACTGAGGACCAATAAGTGAACCTTTTGGTCACTTTAAGGTCGTGTAACTTGCTCACAGTCACACGACTGTGAGTAAAAGGGACTAGAATGCAGGCTGCCCAGCCTCAAAGCCTGTAGCAGAGCTGGTGTTCTGACAGATGACAAACTGAGCAGCCAGGCTCTGGGACTTCTTGGCCCAGGGAGGCCCCTCACCAGCATGACAGGTCTGGGTTCTGTTAGGGAAGCCCCATCTCCTTGCAGGGTGAGAGAATAGGAAACCGGAGGGCCGACACAGGCCCCGCAGCGCCGCGGGTGTGGGGGCGAGCCTGGAGACTTCGAGATCGGTCTGTGCTCACCCTGAGAACTGAGTCCACACACACCCCCGCCCCCTGATTATCTGTCAGAAAATGTGCTGTTAGAGAGAGGGCCCCAGGGCGCCTCAGATCGTGTCCTGCCGTCTCAGAATGCTTTGAGAACATGGGAGGCCAAAAGGGGGGTTTTGGAGGCCTTGAGGCCACCCTCACATTCAATGATGGGCAGTGCTCCCTGGACAGTCTATACTTCCTAGAGTGGCAGCTGGCACCTCCCGCTCCTCGTGGCTGGCTGAAGAGTGTGACCAGGTCCTGGCCAATTCGCTGTGAGCTGAAGTGACACCGTTGAGTGCTGATCTGAGACCCTGGAGAGTGTTCCTCTATCAGTCAGTGTCCCTGAGTGACCCCAGTGAGCACCGGAAGTTGGGGCTGCAGTTGAAAACCAAGGCCCTCCTAGCCCTGGGCAGTGGTGGCCACGTGGCAGAGAAAGCCAAACCAAGAAAATTAGGTGCCCAAGGACAATATCCATCAGAGAGCTTTAGCACTACGCCAAAACTGTCACATGGCTGGAAAGTGGGGAGGCAGGATTTGAACCCAGGACTGCTTCCAGAGTGCAGGCATCCTGCCTCCCAGTAATGGACCTGTGGTTCCTGATACAGACAGCTGTGAAGTAATGATGACAGGCCCAAGGGGTCAGTGACAGAGGCTGCTTCCCAGAGTACCCGGTTCTCTGGACACATGGTGGGTCCTAGAATTCATTGGGGGCGGAAGATGTCCTGGAAAGAGGAGCTGAATAACAGCCTCAGATGACTTGGAAAGCTGGCAAGGTGGCCTTGCCATACTCTCCTTTCTCTCTCTGCCCTGCACTGGGCACTGATTCCATGCCAGCTGCCTCACCTATGACCCTGTGAGGGCAGTGCTTATTATGCCAGGTCACAGAGAAGGTCCTTAAACAGCCCACTGGCCACTGGGTCAGCTCTGTACTCGCCTCACCTTAGTCACCAGCTTCAGGCTTGCAACACAGGACATGGGAACAATTTTAGGGAACTATCGCCTAAGTTAAGGGAGTCCTCTAGCTTGGCTAGATGTCCTTAGTTTAGGCCACAGAAATACCACAGACTGGGTAAGTTATAGGTAATAGAAGTTCATTTCTCACAGTCCTGGAGACTGGGAAGTCCAAGATCAAGGTGTCAGCAGGTTCAATGTCTGGTGAAAGCCTCTTCCTCAGAGATGGCGGCATCTTGGTGTCCTTACAGGGTAGAGGGGTAGAAGAGGAGTGACAGCTGTCTGAGGCCTCTTTTAGAAGGGCATAATCCCATTCATTAGAGTGGAGTCCTCCTGGCCTAATCATCTCCCAAGGACCCCACTTCTTAATACCATCACCTTGCGGATCAGGTTCCAACATATGAATTTTGAAGGGACACATGCATTTAAACCATAACACTAGATATAGGATGGACCTAATCCATTACCAAGGCTTGGCCTGGGCAGGGGTGAATGTGAATTGTGTGGAGGAGGGGTGACATGCTGTTTAATCTTCACCGCATCTTCAGTGCATTTTCCAGAGAAAAATGACTTATTTCTGGTCCTTGGGCATGTGGTTGACACCAATGCTTCTCAAACCTGAAAGTGCACAGGCATGCATGTTTATAGCGGCACAATTTGCAGTTGCAAAAATGTGGAACCAACTCAAGTGCCCATCAATCAATGAGTGGATAGAGAAACTGTGGTATATATATATATATATATATATACACACACACACACACACACACACACACAGTGGAATACTACTTAGCCATAAAATGAATGAATTAATGGCATTTGCAACAACCTGGATGACATTGGAGACTATTATTCCAAGCAAAGTAATTCAGGTATGGAAAACCAAACATCATATGTTCTCACTCATAAGTGGGAGCTAAGCTATGAGGACGCAAAGGCATAAGAATGACACAATGGACTTTAGGGACTCAGGGGGAAAGGTTGGGAAGGGAGTGAGGGATAAAAGACTACAAACTGGGTGCAGTGTACACTGCTTGGGTGATGGGTGCACTAAAATCTCACAAATCACCGCTAATGAACTTACTCATGTAACCAAACACCACCTGTTCCCCAATAACCTATGGAAACAAAAAATTAAGAAACCCCCCAAAACCCTTGAAAGTGCGTATGAATGATCAGGAATCTTGTTGACAGGCAGATTCTGGAACAGCAGGTCTGGAATGGGGCCTGAATTCTCTGGAGGTGCCCTGCTATTCTGATGATAGCAATAACTGATAAGATACTTTAATATCAGGCCCTGTGCAAACAGGTTTCAGAGTAGGCTAGATCTTATTTGGTCTCTGAAATTTTGCCAATTTGGCCACAGAACAGATTGTCAGCTCCAAAATAAGTTTCACTTTCTAGCATATTGAAATAATTAGAAGAAAGGGAACCTTTCCTGCTCTTTTGGAATAAAGAAGACAATGAGACCCGTGAACCAAGGCTAAACCACTGTGGTAGGTGGAATACTAAGATGGTGCCCAAGATGCCTGCCACCCTGGCTTCGACACAGCTTCTCCCAGCTGTTCAGTCAAACATGGATTGAGATGCTGCCACGAAGGGATTTTGCAGATGTAGTTAAGGTCCCAAATAAGTTGACCGTAAGGAAAAGAGACTATCCTGGGTGAGCCTGACCTAATTGGGCGAGCCCTTAGAAAGGCCTGGGCTCTTGTTGGTGCAAGAGATTTGGACCATAAGAGGGGTGGATGTGAGGGAGATTCTCAATTGCTGGGATGGAAGAAATGGCAGGGAATATGGATGGCTGCCAACAAGGAGCGTTCAGTTTCCTTGTGGTCCTGTAGGGACTTCCATCCTACAATTCATTCATCCAACAACTTAAATGAGTTTGGAAGAATCTTCCCTTGAGCCTCTAGAAAAAACAACACTGCTCATCTGAGGCTTTGAGTTCAGTCTCATGAGACCCTGACGGGAGAATTCAGGTACACCACACCCAGACTTCTGGCCTAATAAACTGTACGTAGCAAACGGGTGATGTGTGAAGTTAAGTTTGTGATAATTTGATAGGCACCGACATAAAACAAATACAGTCACAAGAGGGGAACTTTGCAGCCTTAGCAGCACTTGTGGAGGTGCAGCCCTGTGCACGTGGGTTAGCAGGATTCATCTTTTATATTGACATGGTGGGTCAGAATTGTCACAGATAGGGTACTTGGAACCTGAAAGACATAGGCTTTGTATCTAAAATTCGGTTTCTTCCATTTTTCTTGTAGAAAAAAAGACTGTGTGTTAAGGGAAGAACTATTATTTCCTTAAAACAATTGTGCCTGGTAAAGACAATGGTAGTGTTTTAAGTATGATATTTATATTTTTCTGGCCAGCTCAGTAGGAAAATTATGGTTTGAAAATATTTGGCTACACACTTAAGCTCACCAAGGGAGGTGAGGGTGGGGAGTGGGGTAGGAGCTTGGAAGCGGGGTCTGATTGGTGTCATACGTTGCATGTTGGGAGTGGGGTAGGAGCTCTGAAGCGGGGTCTGAATGGTGTCATATGTTGCATGTTTACTTTCCTTTTGGTTACATGTTATTTCTGTTGCTAAAGATCTCAGTTGCTTAGCTAAGAGGTGTATGATATTCAGCTTTATTGCCTAGACAGGTTGGAGGTAGCCCTTCTTAGAAGAGTTCTGAAGAAAGACTCCTCAGGGACACATTCCATTCCTCTGTGCTCCCCAACTCTAGCCACTAGGGGACTCCCACCTGGATGAGATCGGCCTTTATTTTATTTATTTATTTAGTTTTTGAGACAGAGTCTCACTCTGCTGCCCAGGCAGGAGTGCAATGGCATGATCTCGGCTCACTGCAACCTCCGTCTCCCAGGTTCAAGTAATTCTCATGCCTCAGCCTCCCAAATAGCTTGGACTACAGACATGCACCATCACCCAGCTAATCTTTGTATTTTTAGTAGAGACAGGGTTTCTCCATGTTGGCCAGGCTGGTCTTGAACTCATGACCTCAAGTTGATCTGCCCACCTCGGCCTCCCAAAGTGCTAGGATTACAGGCATGAGCCACTGCACCCAGCTGAGAACGGGCTTTAAAGACTGAAGAGATCTCAATGATGGTACTTTCCATGGATGATCTTGTAAACCTGCAAGGCTTAACCTCATTTTCAAATAACCCAACATCATTCATTATTATTATTATGCCATAATCATTGTGATGAACTTAGTATTTTAACAGGGGAACAGATCTCTGACTTCTGGGAGAATTCATGTCTTATTCTGCAATCTTGAGTTGAAGCTTTTCAACAGAACTAGCTAAATTTGGAGGCACAGTTCACCTCAAGTTGTTTGTAACTTCATCTTTCCTCGCTCTTGCCTATTAGATGGGTTAATGCCTGGACCTAACTTTAGAGTGGATTTAATGGGGCAATTTAAGTGACCCAAGTCACGTTCTTGACTTGTATGTCCTTGAGGGGTCTAGACTTTAACACATTGGTAGGTTAGGGGGTAGTTGGGGAAGGGGTGAGCAGACATGTCTAAGCTGGGGTATATATTCCCATTGGAGGTGTAGCACACACGGTCTGTGGGGGCGTGCAAGAAGCATTGCCAAGTGAGAGACCAGACAGCAGGGACCGTGTGGAGGTGATTGCTAAGGCCTGTATCAGAGAAGGAAACCCAGAGGCAGAGGTGAGGACTGGGTGATGGGTGTGATGTGGGAAGTGTGAGGGAAAGAGGAGGTGAGCTTGACTGTAAGGCTTCCAGCCTGGACATGTGAGCAGATGGAGAAACAGGAAGGAGGGCTCACAGAGACCATGGTTGGAGGAGGCATGAGAAGGGTTCTAAACTTGATGTATTTGACATGCTTGAAGACAATTGGTTGGGGAGACTTACAGTCTGTTGGAAAAATGTCCAGTGCTAAGGAGAGATGTGGGGATAGACTGGGAAGAGCCACTGATAGCTATGCTTTCTTCCATACTTATTTTTATTAACTTTGCCTTCTGAACCTCCCCTATTGTATGAGGATTTGTAACCAAGCAGCCCTAGGAAGCAAACTGGGTGACTTATACCAACAGGCATTTATTCTTATACAGTTCTGGAGGCCAGAAATCTGAAATCAAGGTCTTGGCAGAGCTATGCTCCCTCTGAAAGCTGTAAGGGAGGATCCTTCCTTGCCTTTTTTACCTGCTGCTGGCAATTCTTGGCGTTCCTTGGCTTGTAGCTGCATCACTCCGATCTCTCTGCCTTGGTCTTCACAAAGTCTTCTTCTCTGTGTGTCGCTCCACTTCTTATAAAGACACCAGTCATATTGCATTTTAGGGCTCACCCTATTCCAGTATGATCTCATCTGAATGAATTATATCTGTAAAGACCCTATTTCCAAATGAGGACACATTCTGAGGTTCCAGATAGACCTGAATTTTTGGAGGAACACCTGTGAACTCAGTACACCTTTCTTACAATGTATATTTCAAACTCCAGATGTGCAAAATGTGGATACTAATTTCAGGACCACAATTGCAAGATACATGATAGTATTGAAATTTGCATGCATAGCATCAGGCTATCTTGAAGTTGGGGTTGTCCATTCATGTAATGTAAGTTTGATGCAGGCTAGCTCCAGTATTTGTAGTTTTCTTCATGTAAGAGCTAAGACAGAAGTCAGTGCCTTTCTAGCTATCCCCCATAAAACATCACAGAGAGTTTTCTAGGGAGGATGTAAAGGAGGTTGCCCTCATATCATCACAGCCACTGGCTGACACATCCTCGCTGGACTCTGGAGGGCTCTCTTTCTGACACCTTCCCAGCCCAGCCTAGCCTCAGTGGCTCCTCTCATCCTCCAGGGCTTCCTTCATCCCCACCAGAGGAGGCTGTTGCTCCTCTCCTGTTGTATGGAGTTGTGATGGTTGCAGCTCCCTTGGCAAGGGTCATGTCCCCAGTCTCCCTTCCCTCTAGATGGGGCCCCTTGACCAGTTCCCCCCAGTGAGATGGGAGTGGACGTGATGTGGGTTGCCTTACTTAAGTGGTTGTCTACTGGCCAGAAGCCACCACGAGTTGGAAGGATCCTGGATCCCTGAAACACTGTGTGGAAGGCTGCCTGCTGAACACTCACCTTGGACTGCCTGTGAGCAAGAAAGAACTTTCATCGGGAGAAGTCTCTGAGCGTGGAGGTTTATCAGTCACAGCACTCATGTCCCTGCCCAGACCACCCTCAGCACAGCTGGGAAGTCTCCATCCTTGACTACCAGGTGCCATTCAGCCCTGCCCCTGCTCCTATTCCCACCTCACATCCCAGGCCTGCCGTGGGGCTCAGTGGAACCCATTGCTGCCCAGGGTGCAGGGCCCTCTTCATAGGGGGTAGTAGGGATGATAAACAACTCAGAATTGTTCAGGTGGGGTGAGGTATGGGGCTCACGCCTATAATCCCAACACTTTGGGAGGTCAAGGCAGGAGATTCGCTTGAGAACAGGAGTTCAAGACCAGCCTGGGAAACATAGTGAGACCCCATCTCTACAAAAATAAAAAATAGCCAGACACGGTAGCAGGTGCCTTTGGTCCCAGCTACTTGGGAGGCTGAGGTGGGAGGATTGTTTGAGCCCAGGAGTCTGAGGCTGCAGTGAGCTATGATCATGCCACGCACTCCAGTCTGGGTGACAGAGTGAGACCCTGTCTCTAAAAAATGAAAAAAGAATCCTCTGGTGCAGGTTAAACTTAAGCAAATACAGTGCTTGCTGCGGTATCTTTTTGGGGGGGAGAATTTAATTTTTTTCATCTGCTCACCTGAAAAATTCAGTTTTCGGTGCAAGACTAGAACAGCATTGGTGTGACCGATGCATTCTACACCACTGCCATCTCATCTGATACAGGATATATGTCCCGGTGGTTACTGTCACCAAGAAGCCTCTCGTCGGCATTGAATCGTCACAAATGCACATGGCAGCACTCATTTTAACAGATATCTGTGATTTTTAAAATGATGATGCAAGTCTGTGGCTTTTGAGCTTTGTGTCCTTTTCATTTAATGTCTTCTTGAGTGTGATGCTTTCCTTTTGAGGCCTGGGGACCCAGGAGTAAATGAAACAGACAAAGCTCACTACTCTTATGAACTGATAGTTAACTGTAAGCCCAAAATTTGGTTTTTGTTCTGCAATCAGTTTTATGGTATTTTTTTTTCTTATCTTAATGTTAACATTCTGCAGCTGCATATAGAGCTGTGACAAGGGGATTGCTTTGGAGCCTGGCAGACGTGGGCTGGAATGGTCCCTCTGCCCCCACCCTGGGTTTTCCTGGGGGTGTCGTGGGGCTGCTGCTGCCTACTGGCTGAGCTACTGTAAGGAATCAAGGTGTCCTTGTAAGCTTGGTGCCTGATCCTGGGGAACCAGTTGGTGGATGACTCATTTTGCATGAGTAATGCATGGCTTTTGCATTTTACAAATCATCAAATGTAGTGCACATGGATCACATTGTTTCTGGTTTATCAAATACCTAGAAAATCACTCCATTTCCCAAGGCAACCTTGCCCTGGTCCTTCCACCCCTGATGGTGCTTTCTCCTTCTATTCCTCATCTGCTTACTCCCCTGACTCAGCATCATTAGATCAAAGGAAAACACAGGCTTCCTCGGGGCACTTGAAAATGAGCCGTGACTGCTTAGGAGAAGAGAAGCAAAGGACTAGATTCAGGGAGGAGGTGGGGGAGGCAGGGCAGTTCTGGCTGTTAAGCCCCCACCCAGGAGAATCTTCTGTTTGTCTCCATTTCAGCACAGAACTACAATCAGGACTTTTCTTGAGGCCCATCCTGACTGTTACCAAGCTGCGGCGTGGACAGGCTGGTGTTTTACGTTTGCATCCGCTGATTTAAAACAGGAAAATGTGCGTCTTTTTAAAGCAATCAGAATGGGACTCTTCTAGCTGTGATTGCTGTGCACAGCTGAAAACACTTCTTCCCGCGTGGTTCAGGTTCTGTCACCGGGTGCCCCGGTCTGTGGAACGCTTGCTGTAACCTTGAACTGGCCTGGTTTAATTTGCTGCACATAATGATATCCCCCAAGTGTAGTTTTGGAGGCACCTGGTTCTATGCGGTTAATGACGGTTCCAATCCCTATTCTGTGTCAAACTGTTGTGAATGAAAAACAGGTGAAATCTGATCACCACAATTCACTTTGAATGGATAGGCTTTTAAAACCTATATTTTCTAAAGATAAAGGTAATATAAGCTCACATTTGAAAAAAAATGAAAATCAGCAAAGTCCCAAGAAGGAGGTGTACATATATATATATATATATATATGTAAAATCCTACTCAGGATACACATTCTTGCTGGTTTTATTTTGGATTTCCTTAATTTGCTTGTCATTTTCTACTGTCTCCCTCTATCACTTTAAGTCAATGATTCTGCGTGGTCTTCTTTCTTTGAAATTTTCCTGAATACATCTGTGATCTCTCTTAGGATGTTTTTGTTGTTGAAACTCAGATGGAAGTGAGCCCTGGACTTTCCCTTAGAGATGAGCTTGGGGCCGAGGCTGCTACGTCGAAACGACTCCAAACCCCCAGGGAAGGCAGACCTTGTTAAAAAAGGGGCATTTGGGGGTAGCTCCCAAGGACAGGACAAGGACAAGGACAAGGACAGGGTCGGTGGGGACAGGCCCATAGTAGTAGTTGGGGGCTACTGTGAGGCAAGCACTGGTCTAAGGGCTTGAAGATAATTAGCTGGCTCTCCCTTCGCAGGTGCTCTGATCACCCCATTTGCAGATAACAGGGGGAGGGGTGGGGATGGGTGGGCACCCAGGTGGGGCTCCTATTGCAGGCTTTGGCTGGCTAGGATGATGCCCAGCTGTGTAGCTTGGCATCCGCCACTCTTGTATGGGAGCTGAATACCTGGTAAGGAGCAGGCACTTGCTAAATAGTTATTGAATGGCTAAATGTATGGAGCTTTTATTTTATTTTATTTTTTTTGAGATGGAGTCTTGCTCTGTCTCCCAGGCTGGAGCGCAGTGGCCGAATCTCAGCTCACTGCAAGCTCCGCCTCCCGGGTTCACGCCATTCTCCTGCCTCAGCCTCCCGAGTAGCTGGGACTACAGGCGCCCGCCACCTCGCCCGGCTAGTTTTTTGTATTTTTTAGTAGAGACGGGGTTTCATCGTGTTAGCCAGGATGGTCTCGATCTCCTGACCTCGTGATCCGCCCACCTCGGCCTCCCAAAGTGCTGGGATTACAGGCTTGAGCCACCGCGCCCGGCTATATGGAGCTTTTAAATAACAATCAATAATCAATGATATTGAAGGAAATGAGCCTATTCCTAAAGAAGAAAGTCCCCATACCAGCCCAGCTTTAGACACTTGACTACGAAACCCGTTGTTCAGGTCTGTGGAGGTTGACCAGCAGTCCAGGTTTCTCTCCATTTGTCAAATGTGGCCATATATATTCGTATGTGGTTTGGTGTCCCCAGAGTGCTCCCAAGGCCGTGGTACTCCAGCAGTTAGTGTGGCCAAAGCCGCAGTCACCTGTGTGACCAAATGCTGAGTTTCTGGGCCTTCCTGGCGAGCAGCTCCATGAGCCAAGCGGGTCCCACATCCTCGGCTCCAGGGGCTCTATCTTCCCATGGGTTGCATAAGCTCTTGTTTCATCTTCCTGGTGCCTTCTGTTTTGAAGTTATTTTATCGTGAAAAACTAAAGTAATACACGGAAGCACAGAGAACACACCAGTCCCTGTGCTCGTACCGCAGGGATTCGGTCATCAGTACTGTCTCGTCATTCTTGCCTTGGGTCTTTGTTTTCATGCTATATTAAGGCATTGTATAGAGGTGGGAGTCTCGTTGGCTGTCCCCACTCCCCGGGCTCCTGCCCCAGAGGCAGCCTACTCACTACAGGTGTGTGCTCCTCCAGCCCATTTCTTACACTTGTCCATACGGTTCACACACACAGCCAAAGCAGAGTAGTTTATGCCTACCACTCAGCATCTGTGGTTCTTAGGATGTTACCACATTTGCTTACTTTCCTCCTATCCTCTTTGCTGAAGTGTTTTATCACAGATCCTAGTCATCTTGTCATTTCATCCTAACAGCTGTGTGCAATGCTACAATGTTTACTTTTTTTTTTTACATAGCCACAAAGCTACTATCAAATGTAACAAAAACAGTGAGAATTTCTTACCATCTGTAGTCAGATTTCCCTAACTGTCTTAAAAATATCGTTTTTGGTTGGTCTGTGTGAATTGGAGTCCAAATGCTGTGTGTGGAGCATCCTTCCCTCCCCTGTTTTATTTTTATTCCATGAGCAAAGGAACCAATCACTTGCCTGGAAAACAGCCCCCATTCAGGGGTCTCCTTTTGCTCTTGGAGTGTTGTAGAGCCCTGATCCTGCATTTCTTTAACTCCAAGAAATGGATATTTATCTACAGCCTGGACTAGAAGCTGGTTCAACTTGTGGGACAGGACTTCTTTGCAGGTGCAGAAGTTTTTCTTATTTGTGTATTTTAGCTCATCACTGTCATCTGTATCTTCCTGGAGTTTGAACTAGCTTGTTCCCTTTAACTGCTGACCAAGGCGTATTCTACTTCTCCATTCTGCCTGTCTCAATCCATTTGGGTTTCTGTAACAGAATGCCATCTGGGGTGGCTTTTAAACAACAGAAATTTACTCTTCACAGTTCCGGAGGTTGGGAAGTCCAAGATCAAGGTGCTGGCAGATTTGGCGACTGGCGAGGGCCTGCTTCCTGGTTCACAGTTGACGCCTTCTTGCTGTGTGCTCACGTGGTAGAAGGAGTGAGCGAGCTCTCTGGGGCCTGTTTTATAAGGGCACTAATCCCTTGTATGAGGATCTTAGTCTCGCGACCTGATCCCCTCCAAAAGGCCCCACCTCCTAAATACCATCACATTGGGGATTGGGTTTCAACACATGAATTCTTGGGAGACACACGTGTTCAGCCTATTGCACTGCTGTCAGTGGATATTCAGTTGTCTCCACCGTTCTGCCATCCATGTGGAACTGCAGGGCACACCCTGCCTTAGGGACCATGTGTAAGACGATCTCTAGGGGTTTGGTCCAGGTATGTAGTTACTATGTATAACCTTTTTTGGGAGGAAATAGAAATACCTCACTGCTGATGGTAAATATCTGAGCCCACAGCACTGAGTCCAAACATTGATATTTATATAATTTATAGTTTAGGCTTGCATTTAAACTGGTTTCAGTTTATCTCTTGTTTTTCAGACAATGGATTTTTGTGTGTGTGTGTGTGTGTTTTTGCCTTTGGATTTTTTTTTTTTTTATTACTCAAAAAAGTTTTATTTATTTATTCATTATTTATTTTAAATTTAGCTCTCTGGTTCTGTATTTGGGCCTTCAGAATGTTCCCAACAATTTTCGGCTCCTCAATAAGGAAAGCACACTTGGTACGGTCACAGACACATCCAGCACTCACAGTACCACAATAGGCCTTGCTGACATTTTTTTTTTTTTTTTTTTTTTCATTCTAGACAATCTCCTAAGAACTTTGGTTTCACAGCATGAATCCATTTGCCTGGGCACAGGTCACATGCAGATATGAGTGTCTTCCCAGCCTTCTTGGTATAAAGGTAAGCAGTTCTATTATCAGGAGTTCGGGGAAGTCTAGTTTTGTTAGAGGCTGTAGGAAAGCGTATGCCCAATGCTTCCAGACACCATCCCTGGAAGAGCACAGTGGAGAAGTTTTAAGTTTCACTTTCAAATAAAATACACTAGTTACAAAAATAATGAGTCAATCACTTAACTTGTAAAGTAAAAATCACCCTATAACCTACTCTTTCCATAAGCATGGTTCATAATTTGTTGACTGTCCTTCCAGATTTTTTTACATTTGTACACAAACATGCAAATATTCGAGCATTCCATTTAACACAACCGGGGCCCCCATAGGCATATTCTTCTGTGGCTAGTTTAACAAAAACATTCCATGGACATCTTTTCATGTCAATATGCTCAGATCTGAGCCTTTTTTTTTTTTTTTTTGACATGGAGTCTCACTCTGTCACTCAGGCTGGAGCGCAGTGGCAAGATCTTGGCTCACTGCAACCTTCACCTCCCAGGATCAAGTGATTCTCCTCCCTCAGCCTCCTGAGTAGCTGGGCCTACAGACATGTACCACCATGCCTGGCTAATTTTTTGTATTTTTAATAGAGACGGGGTTTCACCATGTTGGCCAGGCTGGTCTTGAACTCCTGCCCACCCTCGGCCTCCCAAAGTGTTGAGATTACAGGCGTGAGCCACCGTGCCTGGCGCAAGTCATTTCATTTAATGGCTGGGTAGCATTTGATGGCCCAGGGATAGGATTTATTTAAACATCCTTTTATTGAAGGGCATTTAAATTGTTTTTTTTCCAAGTTTTTATTTCAAAAAACAAACCTGTGGACCATTCCGCGTGTCTATATCTTTGTACCCTTGAGGAAGTGTGTCTTTAGCATAGATTTCCAGGAGTGAGATGGCCGGATAGAAAGATATTTCAGATTTTGATAAATACTGCCAAACTGTCCTCCCCCAAAAAGTGATGCCAACGTATGGCTCTGCCAGACGTGTACCAGAGCCAAGCCTGACTCTTAGAAAAACAAAATTATCTGACCTCAACTAGAAATAGCACAGAGGTTTAGAATACAGGGTGCAAACGGGGAAAGAGAGGAGCTGCTGGACAAATCTGCCTCTAGATGTGTTCTATTTGGCCAGCAGTGTTTAAATGCTGGAAAAAGTTAGTTGTTAATATTTCAAAGCAGGAGATTTAAAATCTGGATCTCCTGCCTCTCTTGGAAATTTGCAAGTGGACGAGAGGTGAGTGGTGGCTGCCCCTGGCACATGGGGCAGGGGTCTCTGGGACTGCCGGGCCTCTGTATTTGTCCCTTGAACCACCAGCCCCTGCCTGCGTTTGGGTTTGTGACCTCCAGCAGAGCATACCTAGAATGTTTGCAGGGCTGGGGGTGGAATGGCATAATTTGCTTAGACATGGTAACAGTAGGTTTCTATTTTTATCTTGATCTTTTTTATCTTGCAGTTTTTAAACTGTTGCAGAATGAAATAGAGCCACCAGATTTTTCATAATTTACAGCTTCCTTTCATGTGTGTCTGAGTTGTTTTTATGTTTCTCACTTTTACAAAAGTTTTTTTCCCTTCTGGGAAGTCGGGGCTATCCCACTCCGCAAAGGCCTCCCACAAAGGACAGGTCCCCAAGAGAGAAGAGGGTCGCCATCCAGGTACCAAGTCTGATTCCTGTGCCTCCTCACCTAGGACCATGCCGATTCCTGCAGGCGGAGGTGCCAGTTGGTCAGAGGAGGTGGGGAGGGCCTGATGCCAAAGAGCTTCCTGGGTAAACTGAGGCTCACTGCCATTTTTTTTTTTGGTGGGGGCGGGGACTTGCCTGCCAGGGCAGAAGCCTTCTAGTGGCCCTGAACTGAGAGTGGAGGCAGCTGGGTCTCTCCTTTCTTGCCCTGTCACCCCTCCCTCCAGCCTGCGTTGCAATCGTGTGAGGGACAGGTTGGCGAGGGGATGGTGAAGGTTTGATGTCACCGGCCCAGGGAGCATTTGACCGTTACCATGGGGAGGTCAGGCCAGGGCCAGCTCTTCTCGTATTGACTTTGGTTTCCTTCCTCTTGGGTGTCTTTCACTGATCATCTCACTCTTGTTATTCGGGGCTGTCCTCAAGTTGTAATTTACTTACGCTCAAATATCTCAGCTCTGTATTCTTATTGGAATAAGAGACACTCTTGGGCCCCCACCCTTCACTTCTCCATGGCATGTCTAGGTCTTGGAACATTTTGAAACATGACGGTTACTCCATGAATTAAAAAAAGAGGAAGGAATAGCTGCCACATGTTAAACTCTGCTTCACAAATGAGTCCGTGGAGAAGAGAATGGTATCTTCAAGCTCAGGTAGAGTAATTCTTATCCTACAGCTGACACAAGGGCCAGCACTGAAGGTCAGCAAGGCGAGCCACTCTGACTGGCAGGCAGGTGGCCCCTTCCCTCCGTCCATAGCAGGCCTGAGAGTCACACTGTGGAGGAGAGGGGTAACCTGCCTGCCCTCGTCATCACCAGTATCACCACTGCTTCTCTCTTTAGCCAAGTTTCTCCCCGTGCCCTGCCTTGTGGAGATCTTCCAATGCGTCCTAAGTCTCTTCCCCAAGAAGACGATGTTGGCTGTTAGCTGCCAAGAGGTGGGGGCTGGGAGCTGGGGGCTGGGGTTAGTATCTGTGCATAAGGCCACAGCTGCATTGTGCAGGTGGCTGGGACCTCCAGTTTAAAGAGTTTATTTATAGATCACTGTGTCGAGTTCAGACTCATCTATAAATGTGAAACGCTCATTCCATGCCCAGGCCCATGCCTGGTTTAGAGCAATTGAAATGAAAAACAAATTTAAAAAATTAATTTAAAAATGTCAGCTTTACTTAAAATGATTGACACGCACAATTTTTAAAAAATAGAGGTACTCTGGGCATGCTGTCCCAGTTAGCTGTTGAGTTAAGTTGTGCTAATACATAGGTGTTTACCTTTTGGGGTGTGAAAAGGTGGATTAGAGAAGCTGCCCCCATAGGTCTGCTAGCCACCTTTGCTCCTGTTAAATCAGATCTCTTCGAAAAATGTTTAGTTCTCAGCACAGGGCCTGGCCTGCAATGTCAGCCCAGGGCACAGTGTCTGCTTTATCATATACTATTATTAATGCCACACAGGCAGGCCCGCCTCTCTGAAGCTGTGTTGCTGAGGATGAAATGTCAGAATTGAGGCTGCACTCAAGCCAGAGCAT
Source organism: Macaca fascicularis (assembly GCF_037993035.2). Taxonomy (NCBI): domain Eukaryota; kingdom Metazoa; phylum Chordata; class Mammalia; order Primates; family Cercopithecidae; genus Macaca; species Macaca fascicularis. The sequence continues at coordinate 18,708,562 of NC_088387.1, read as the reverse complement.
ATTTCCTGGGTGCTCCGTGTTCACAAATATCAATGTCCGTCAAGTCATAGAGCACTTCCTGACGGTCACCTCAATGGCCTTCTGTGCCGGAGGTGGACATGACCTGAAGGCCCTGCTGCAGCCTCATATGGGCTGTCCCTCCCAGGGAGGACCCGCACCCCAAGACCCCTCCTCTGGCCACAGCCTTTGAGCTGAAGGAGAGTGGTGATGCAGCAGGAGGCATTTTTGTGGGGCTCGTGGTGGTTTTTCAGTGGCTTGATCTGTTGACCAAAACTCTGGAGACATCTCAGATCCCCTTCTGTTACCACAAGAGGGTGTTTTAAAACTACCTTGCAAGTTCTCATAACTAAATACACTTAAATCTCCATTTGTTCTAAAACCAAGGCAGCATGTCACATGCAGAGTGGGCACGGTGCATTTGAAAGGCTGACCTGACAGAGGGTGACCAGCAGCTGCGCACGCAGGACATTTGCCCTCTGTGTGTTCTTGGCTCCCCGACTCAGCCCTCTCGTGGTTTATGGTGAGTGTTTAATGCCCACCTTCACCTCTAGATGTACGGGTGGGACTTCTCTCTCTTGTTTACCTCTGTGTCCCCAGCCGGTGCCTGACAACTAGTAAGTGCCCAACACAAAGTTGTAACAGACTAAATGGATGGGTGCTATTTTATATTTAATGGTTTAGAAATGCTTGTGAATGGAGTTTAAATAAAAAATCAAAATTGATTTAGAGAAGTTGAGCTTGATTATGAAAAAAAAAAAATGCAACCCTCCTCATACCCCTCATCAAGCCCACACACCCTCAAAAAGGGCGGGAATGCCAAGATGTTAACTGGGCTTGTTTACTGATGGTCAGATTAGGAATGACTTTTTTCCATGTGTTTTGAAAATAATTTTTAATTTTTCCAAACTGTCATCAATATGTATGTGTTGCCTTTATTCCATGGCAAATAAATGCAAAGTAAACAGAAAAATAAAATACTTCACTTTTGCTTTTCTGAATCACAAAAATCCAGTAAGTCGGGTGGGAGAGCAGGGCCCTCAATGGTGGGGAGCACCTGTCCTAGGTTACCTGTGTTATGTGACTTAGTGGCTGGAGGTGACTTAGGGGATGAATAAATGTATTTTGTTGTGTTTGTTTTGGTCATGCTCTGTAATCAAGTGTGCAGCTTGGAGCAGGCCAGTAAGAAACTCAGCAATGTCAAAAGCGGGCACAGGGATTCCACCAGTGCTGCCTGGCCATGTGCTTGGTCTACTCCATTCATGCAAGTTTGGTTCTTTGTTGTCACGGTGGTTAGTTTTACATGGTTGTGTGGGTCACGGGACACTCCTGGATGTGTCTGTGGGATGTTTCAGGATGAGGTTGGTATTTGAATCAGTGATTCTCTCAGGGAGACCTCCCTCCCCAGTGTGGGTGGTGTCATTCAATCCACTGAGGGCCTGAACAGAACACAAGGCAGAGGAAGGAGGAACTTGCCTCTTCCTACCTCACCATTTTAGCTGGGGCATCTCAACTCATTTTCTCCACCCCTTGGTCTGGGATGTATATCATTAGCTCTTTGGGTTCATTATCCCCTTGGTCTGCGATGTATATCATTAGCTCTTTGTATATCATTATCCCCTTGGTCTGGGATGTATATCATTAGCCTTGGGACTCAGTCTGATTTATACCACTGGCTTCTCTGGGTCTCCAGCTTGTTGATGGCAGATTATGGAGTTTCTCAGGTTCCATAATGTGTGAGCCAATACCTGAGAATAAATCACACATACATGTGCACGCACATGCGTACATGCACATGTACACATATTCACTGTTTCTTTGCATAGCCTCAGATTTGCAATAGAACATAATGATACACTTAGTGTCTTAGCCACAATCCATTTGGAGTGAAAACCTAAGGCAGACGCAGGGCAGGCAAGGCTCCAAGTTGGGGCTTAGCCCAGGAGGGTTCTTGGTGTCACCCAGGAAAGAATTCATGTGTGAGCTGGAGGTGTTAGATAGCAACTTTTATTGAAGCGGTAGTACACAGCAGCAGCAGAGGGACTGCTCCTCGTAGAGCACGGCTACCCATAGGCAGTGTGCCTGGAGTAGCAGCTCAGGGGCAGTTCAGCAGTCAGATTTAGATCCACTTTTAATTATATGCAAATTAAGGGGAGGATTATGCAGAAATGTCTAGAAAAAGGGTGGCAACTTCCAGGTTATTGCCCTGGAAACGGATGATAACTTCCAGGTGTTGCCATGGCAATGGTAAACTGACATGGCAGCGGTGGGCGTGTCTTGTGGAGAGGTGTTTAGTCTCTTCCCTGTCTCAGCCAGTGTTTAATCTGGTCTGGAGTACAAGCCCTGCCTTCAGAGTCAAGTCCCACTGCCTACCTCAAAACTGGATGATGAAGTTTCAAAAATCTGAAGAGAAACAACCCCTGTCAGGCATATTTCATGAATGCCATCAACAGGACCACATTGGATACTACAGCTAAAGTCTTATGGCTGAAGTCCTCAGAGCTTCATGTGCTTCCAAAAGGGCTGTTCCATGGAATTCCTTGGTTCCTCAGGCTGATGGTCTAGAGCTGGTAGTGGAGACAGCTGGGCAGGCTGGCACCCCGTGGGCCTGGGGCTGTGACTTCTGCAGCGCCTTGGCCTCTGCCTATGTGAGCTTGCTTCTCCTCTGTGGAATGCGGGTCGCAGAGCCTGCCCTGCAAGACTGTTAAGAGTCAGCAAGGGGCTCCGCACTCCATGTTTTTCTTACTTCCTTTTCCTTCCTGGATAGGGCGGTATCCACCTCCCTGATTTTAAGAGGTTTCCTTGTCCCCTCTCCTCTGCTCTCTTTTCCTTTCATTTTGAAGTACCTTTATACCTTTTCAGCAAGTTTTCTTATCACCTCCTAATTTTATCCTTTTGGGCTTAGGGATATCTTAACAGAATTTCCTGGATCAGCTGTTTCTTTTAAGACATAAAAAATGGCAAATTAAATTACATTTATTTAGTACCTACTGTGTGCCTTTGCCTGTAATATGTATACCAGTGAGAAATAGAAAAGAATTAGAAGCTGATGCTGATATGGTTTGGCTCTCTGTCCCCACCCAGATCTTATCTTGCAGCTCCCATAAATCCCACGTGTGTGGGAGGGACCCGGTGGTAGATGATTGAATCAGGAGCGTGGGTCTTTCCTGTGCTGTTCTCGTGAGAGTGAATGGGTCTCACGAGATCTGATGGTTTTAAAAACAGGAGTTTCCCTGCACAGTTTCTCCATTTGCCTGCTGCCATTCATGTAAGACGTGACTTGCTCCTCCTTGCCTTCCGCCATGATTGTGAGGCTTCCCCTGCTATGTGGAACCCATAAGTCCAATTAAATCTCTTTCTTTTGTAAATTGCCCAGTCTTGGGTATGTCTTTATCAGCAGTGTGAAAATGGACCAATACAGATGCTTTTCAAAAAAAGGGTTTACTTTTTTATTTTCTTTACCATAGTACCTGAAATTAATAACATTTTAATAAATCTTTGTTTCAATAGAATCTTGTCTATACCTAATACTGTTACCATTATAACCACCACCACCACCACCACCATCACCACCACCATCAGCTCCACCATCATCACCACTGGTACTGCTAAAGCTGCTGTCACCACCACTGCTGCCACTATCACCAGTACTGCCAGCACTACCACTAACACCACCATCACTACCACCGTCACTACCACCATGACTACTAATATCACCATTACTGCCGTCACTACCAATGGCACCACCATCACCACTACCATGAATACTGACAACACCATCATGGCCACTGCTACCAGTACTAGCACCATCACCATCACCACCATCATTACAATTATATCACCATCAATGGTCATCACCACTACTATTACCATTATCAGCACCATCACCTATATCAAATTACCATCACCTCCATCACCACCACCAACACCATCAGTGTAACATTACTACTATCACTACCACCACCACCAAGATCACTGCCATCACCATCACTACCAGCACTAACACTATCACCACTATCACCACCACCACTACCACTAACACCACTGTCACCACTGTCACTTTTACCCCAGTCCCAACCTCACCGTCACCATCATCATCTCTGCTACAATCACTCACCACCACCACAATGATCATCACCACCTCTGTTGCCATCACAACCACTACCATCTCCTCCATCATAATCTCCATCACCACCAGCAGCAGCATCCTCACCACCCTCATCCCACATGTGGACCACACTCAGAGCAGAGGTTTTCAGATTACACTTGTGAAACCCTCTTCAGTCTGGGGCTTGCCTCATGATTTGTTTCTCATATTGCAGTTTCTCATAAAATTCCACCTGAAGAAAGAGTTCCAGACCTTAAAGGCTCCTTTAAAACCCTGCCCGCACAGTGCTTCATCACACTTTCTCCCACTTGTACATGGGGAGCATTTGTGAAGATGTAAATGTGCTGTCTGAGGAGGGTGCACAGTGAAGGGGGAAGCACCGCAGATTTGTTTCATTAGAGGGCAGGGTCACCTTGGGTGCCATGGGGAGAGGCCGGGCTCCACACTCCTGGGCTGGCTTCACAGAAGGAAGCTGGAAGGAAGTGAAAGGGGGAGAGAAACTGGAAGGCAGCAGAGGCAAATATTGTTTTTATTTCCAAGGCACATTAAGGATGAGATGGGTTAGTCTAAGTTTAGGAAGAGCAGTAGAGGAGGCTGTGAGATTTTTGCAGGGCTCAGTGTGAGGACAGGCATTCCCCACCAGCCTGCAGCCCCCTGCCGGGTGGCTCCACCTGATGCCAGGGCCAGGCGGGCTCTCCTGGGAGACTTCTCTTTCCACACTTATTTCTGGCCCATCTCATCTTTGCAGGCAATGGCATGAGTTTTGTCTTTTTTGGATCAGAAGTGTCAGAGAGCATTATTGGATAATTCTGTCCCTTTAGATTTTACCCTCTGGGGAAGAAGACATATTAATACTTTCACTAGATACATATCATGCTTTGTTAAATCCAGCACTGAAACAGGCCTGAGATGTACAAACAGGTCCAGTACTAATGACACTTCCTTCGTTTATTTACTCAACAATGATTTCTTTGCCCGACTCTGTCAGATGTGGAGACACTGTGAGGCCAGCTTGGCTTTTCCAGTGTTCCAGAAGCTAGCTGAAGTTTGCTTCTCTTTCCTGCTCTGAGGGGCAACTAGATGGGAGTAGGGGTAGGAATGGGGAACCTGAGGCAGGAGAGGGGTGTATTATGAGAGAACCAGGCTCCAAGGAAGACTTCTGGGGCGCGAGCTGACATGCCTGCCGGTGGGCAGGTGGTGCTGGGCACAGAGGGCCAGCTGTGAGGCAGAGGAGAGTGGGGGCTGCAGGGAATGTGGAACACATGCCCATCTCAATGGAACAAAACACTGAGGTCCAGCCAAGTTTTGCCATGAGAAAAGTTGGGCCTATTGTTGCCAGATTTTCTGATCTTCTTTTTTCCAAGAGAAGCTGGAATCTAAACTTTATAAATGCAAAAATACCTCATTTTTAAATGTCGATAACTCCTTGCATTAATAAAAATTACAATGCCATGAGGTCAAACAAACACATCTGGGAACAGTATCTGGTCTCCAGATAGCCAGTTTGCCTTCTCTGTTCTATCCGGTAAAGGATTTCCAGTCTCCAAGTGAACATACAGAAAAAAATATTGGAGTATCTATGGCTAAAGAAGACTTATTTAGCAAAGAACTGTTTTCCCTCCATTGGCATAGTTTTGAGAATCTGTTGGGGAAGAGCCCTGGTTTGAGATGGTTCTGGTGGGCTGGGATGTTCAAGGCCCCTTTCCTGGGGCCAGGAAGCAGTTTGTGGTCAGATCACTGGTGGTGGGGTGAGGGGACCTGGATTTTAAGCATGACCAATGCTAATCAATCATTCCTTCCTCAGCCACCCGTTTATTACCTGTGAAATGAGAGAAATGAATTGGGCTTGGAATTTCAAAATGAGTATGTGTGTGTGTGTTTTTAATATTCTTACTCAAAACTACTCAAAGCTCAAAAAAAAAAAAAAAAAGAAAAAAAAAAGAAAATGCAGCGAAAGAAGCAGATGAGAGAAGATCATCTGCAGTTTAGGGGAAGGGAGGGTCTGCAGCCTCGTGCCTCCACCTCCCCAGGCCCTGGAAGAGTGTGCCAACCCTTGGCCTGTCTTTTCCAGATCCTTTGTGTTGAATCTATTTTTCTTCATGCTCGTCTCAGAGCCAAACTTTTGGGGACATAAATTTGGTCAGATGCCTTTAAGGAGGAGAACTTGGCCAGAGCAGATTCTCACTCTAAAAAAGTATAGTGGAAAATCCAGACCTCAAGGCATTTTATGCGCCAAAACATAAAGCGTATTTTCCTGGTGAGTTGGAACTCTCACTTCTACTAAGAAAAGAAATATAGCCTAAAGGAATCTTCAGAAATAGGAGATACTGTCTTGAAGTAAGCATGGGTCCAGGTACTGCTTGGCTACCGTTAGTTAGTGAAAGATCACAATTTCAGTCCTTAGGACGCTGATGGAAAAATCGAGATGGATTACGTCCTGCCAGCGCATGGGACCCTAGGGAGTGATGGATGTCATCTGTCTAGTTCCTCCTGCTGTGTGTTTCGCCTTCATAAGAGCCGCGACCACCAACAATGATGTGGAGTGTGGAGACTACACTTTGGAAGGGTGGAAAGAGCCAGCAGAGGGAGATGGCATTTGGAATGACTTAATGCCGTGTTTTGAGGCAGCATTCTCACAAGGGTGCTGTCTGTCACTCAGTAAACATGCACGTTTGTGGAACTAAAATCCAAGCAAAGAGCCTCTGAACAGTTGTAATGGAGATGATAACAGCTATCTTGAGCTGCAGATATATTATCTCATTGAGTCTTCATAATGACCCTTTGAACAAATAATTTGACAGATGTCACAGATGAGACTCCAGGATCACAGAGCAGCAGAAGTGGCGGGTTGGAGCCCTTCACCCCTGTCTGTTTTCCAGACCATGCTTAACCCCATTGATGTTCGAAAGAAGCCAGTTCCTGCCTGTCCCACTGATGTCTAGGATTTGCGAAGGGCCCTGGGCATCCTTGTCCTTAGTGCTGCCTACAGAAGCCTTGCTTCCTTGGGGATGAATGTGGAGTCAAAACATAGCTGAGCTGGCCTCCAAGGTGGCTGCCCTGCCCTTGCTGCTGGTTCTAGGAGAGTCTGTGGTTTGCTCCGTTCCTGGCTGAGATTCATAGAGGTTCCTGGTTTGGCCTCTCGGTTTCACCTTCTCTGGCAGGTTCTGGGTTGACTCAGAAGCTGAGTGTCAGGCTGTGAGCAATGGTCTAACTGCCCGGGTGCTGTTCTGCAGGAGAAAAATGCAAAAATGCAAAACAGAGTCCACCCTTTGCTTCCTAAGGGTCCTCTGGGACCTGGCATGTCTTGGAGCTGCAGGAGGTAGCCATATGAGCGACATGGGCTCTCTAGGTGCCAGAGCCGGGAGGAAGGAGAGCCAGGTACTGGTGGGGAGAGGGCCTGGGTCCTACTGGGGGCTCCTGGCACCCACAGTCTGACTGGGATGTGAGGAAAGGAAGAAGCTCTGGACAGGGCAAGAAGGGGTTTCCTGGGGCAAGAAGAACCCAAGAAAGGAAGCCAGAGGGCAGGAGGGTCGGTGGCTTGGGGCCTCATCACAGCCTGGATTTGGGGGATGGGTGCACAGCACAAGTCCCATCCAGCAGCTTGTGTCTGCAATTCAAAGCTGGTCTGGGTTTAAGCCTCAGATGTTGCTCTCAGGCCAAAAATACAGAATGATTTTCACAAATGAAATAAAGTGAGGCTTAGGCATTATTATCTTTGAAAAGAGATGTTTTTCTCTCCCTCTTCATCCCTTCTTCAGGCACCCTTCCCAAATTACAGTGAAAATCATCTCTGTCCAGGGCTTTGCACAGAGGTTACATGCATTGCCAGGAAGTGCAGTGTGAATCACATCTACTGGCAAAATCTGAGTCTCCGGCCCTGTGATTTTTTTTTTTTTTTGTAGAATGCATGCCACTAACAGAACTCTAAGAGAGGACTGCAGGGTTTCTGAGTTGAGATAGGCCTTGGAGATCACCACCTCAATTCCCTTATTTTATAGAAGAGCCCTGGGAGACTGGCAGGGTGGGGACAATGGCTATGGCCGCTTAGTCAGCTACTGGTGCAGACCAGGCAAGGTCTGCGATTGGAGTCATGGCTGTGCTATTTACTAGTTATGTCATCTTGGGAAACCCACCTGACCGCTCTAAAACTCGTCTCTCTCAAGTGCAAAATGAGAACAAGAATGTCATCTACTGTAGCATTTTGGTGAGAATTCAGTGAGTAGAAGCAAGTTCAATCTGTCTGACTCCTCTATCATTAGTGGTTTCCATGCCTTACTCATTTAAACCATTAGTTACTTCTATTTCTAGGTTTATGATTCAATTAAACGAATGTTTATTTCACCCATACTATGCTTCCAGTAATTAGGCAAACATATGACAAATTGAAGGCCTTAGCTCCACCCTCTGGAAACCTCCATATGGAGGGAACGGTTGAAGGGATGGCAGGGGTGTGGCACTGAGTGTTGAGGGTTGGAGAATGACTGCACCTCAGGGCACGGGAGGTGCCAGGGAAGGAGGCTGGGAAGGAATCATCCTCGCGGCGGGAGATCCAGGAGAAGGGGCTGGGCATGAAAGCAGGAGAGAGATCTGAGATGCAGGAGGTGCCAGGGGTCTGAGGAGTGAGTAGATGTGTGGGTTTTCTGTCCACTGACCTTGACTCCATCAACTTCATAAGCGAGAATATTAGTAGGAAGGGACTGGGGGAGGAAGAAGCTGAAAGAGACAGGGCACATGTGCCCTCATGCCACTGGGTCAAGATCTGTTGGATTATCCCAGGGGAACGAGGCCCGGTGGGGCTAGCCTGGAAGCTTACACCCTAGACAGGCACCCGGTGGTAAGAAGACCCAGGCGGGGAACCCACAGAGGTGGCCTTGTATACTCAGGAGTAAGAAGCTGGCTCTGCCACTCACTCTCTATATGGCCCTAAGTAATCTCTTTGCCTTCTTTGAGTCCAGTTTCCTCCTCTGTAAACTGGGCCACTAATAGCACTGGTGTCATAGGGTGCTGAAAGGATCAATGGGGAAATATATGGAACTGACTTAGGCCCATGCAGAAGAAATGTTGAATACATGTTTGCCATTAGTTTTGAGGCTTTGGTCTTCTCATATTTAAAAAGGAAGATGGCAATAGCTTTTCTGCTCTGGAAAAAAAAAATGAGACAGGGTAATGTGTGTGAAAGTAATTTGGAAATGAAAATGTGTAATGTAGTATTATTGTTGGAGGAGCCTTCAGTTCACTTTCGTTGAGGAGGTCAAGGGAACATTAGGGACATGGGGAATTTTATGTGTTGAGTTAGGAGAACAAGCTAGAGAATCACATGCTGGGTTTCAAAAGGAAAAATGGTCTTAAATAAAACTGTGTGTTTTCCCAGTGAATTTGTGGAAAGAACATAAAATCCCCCATTACTGGTCTCTGTTTTAATGCAAGAAAGGGAAACTTTATTGAGAGGGCCCGTCGACCGATGTTATCAAAGGGTAACATTGGTGAGCGCAGGAAGGAATCATCTAGGGCAAACTTAACTTTCAAAATGGGCCTAGTGTGGTGGCTCACGACTGTAATCCCAGTGTTTTGGGAGGCTGAGGTGGGAGGATCGCTTGAGCCCAAGAGTTTGAGGCTGCAGTGAGGCACGGTTGTGCCACTGCAGTCCAGCCTGGGTGACAGAACAATACTCTTGAGGAAAATAAATAAATAAATAAATAAAAAGGAGAGTAGGCCCTTTGAGTCCCAAATCAATTGCCTAAGTATGCTACCTTATAAGGTGGTCTATTAAACCTTTGTGAAATGATCATGCTAGCACTGTTGGTCCGGCACACACTGCTAAAGGGGTTCCCACGTGTTCTGCCCCATATATTATTGATGATGGGCTTTTCGGAATTGTGTTTCAAAATATTTCCATTTGAGCATGATGCCTTATGCTGGCTGTGTGAACCCTTTATTTAGGGGAAGGAGAGAGAAGTGCATTTTGAGTTTCTCATCATGTATTTTCAACCTGCTGCAGGCTAGATTATCTGCCCCTCAGTATTAAAATTACGAGGTTTCAACCCCTCTTGATGATCTATTAACAATCCGGTACCATGTGGAACCCAATCAGGAAGCCTCTGAGCTGGAGAAAGTGTGTGGTTATTGTTACTGATTGCATCAAAAGACGGGCATGTGATCAGGGAGAAGCTGGTGAGGAGGAAAGGCGAGGCTCCTTCCAGGGCCTGGGAGGGGTGAAGGGCATGTCCGTCCAGCACGGATTCTCTGGCATCAACTGGGTGTCCCACACCTCAGTTCAATTCTGATGTTAATTACCCAGAGTTGGCGCAGACCCGATAGGTGAAGGGGCTTGGCAAGACTGCCCTCACTTCAGGCACCAGTTGTAAGCCCCGGGTCTCCAGGCTACTCACACTTCTGTCCCACTTGGCTACAAATTTGAGGGTTCCCATGACCTCCATTCTGGTTGGATGATTTGCTTGAATGACTCACAGAGCTCAGGAATGTGCTACAGGTTACAATTACAGTTTTAATATAATGGATATAAATGAGCAGCCAGGTGGAGAGATGCAGGGCAGCCAGGTCTGGGGCAGGGGTGGGGGCGGGGACAGTGGCAGGTGCAGGAGCTTCTGCCCCGCTGGAGTCAGGGTACTGCATCTTCCCAGAGCGTCAATTATGTTCACCAGCCAGGAAGCCCCCAAGCCTCACTGTTGCAGTGTTTGTCTGGGGTTTCGCTAAGTAGGCATGCATGATGAAATCTTTGGCATGTGATTGAACTCAATTTTCAGCTCCCTCTGCTCCCTGGAGATCAGGGCGTGGGGCTGAAATCTCCAACTCTCTAATCACATGCTTGGCCTTTCTGACATGGCCAGCCTCTCCCTTGAAACTATGCGAGGGCCACCTCCTTTGTGCAAACTCAGGTAGGAGTTATATAAGGGGCTGTTTCTGAATAACAAAGCACACTGGAATCACTCAGGAAATGCGAAGGGTTTGTGAAGCTCTGTGCCAGAAACCAGGGGCAAAGACAAACAGGTATTTTGATGAGATCACAGCACAACTTTGCTCATCTCAGAGTCCTGGCTTCAGATCCTGGCTTCTCCTTGCTGCGAGAGGCTCTGCCCTCTCAGAACCTGATATGCTTCCTGAGTAAGGTGAGGGGACTGACAGGACCTGCCTCTCAGGGTTGTTGTCCAAATTCAGTGGATAAGGCTGAGAAAGGCTTGATGGGAGATCAAGAAATGGCAGGATTCAGGATGGCAGTGATGCTGCGGTGAGGGGTACGCACAAACGCCACACTGTGGATACAGACCCCAGACAGTCCTTAAAGTTCTCAACACGTAAGGCTAGGACAGATAACTTGGTCAACATTTGGAATTTACTGTTGTTGTTGTTGTTTTGTTTTGTTTTTGAATCAGAGTCTTGCTCTGTTGCCCAGGCTGGAGTGCAGTGGCACAATCTCGGCTCACTGCAGCCTCTACCTCCTGGGCTCAAGAGATTCTCCTGCCTCAGCTTCCTGAGTAGCTGGGATTACAGGTGCATGCCACCATGCTCCGCTAATTTTTGTATTTTTAGTAGAGACAGGGTTTCACCATGTTGGCCAGGCTGGTCTTGAACTCCTGACCTCATGTGGTCCAACTGCCTCAGCCTCCCAAAGTGCTGGGATTACAGGCATGAGCCACTGCGCCCGGCCTTGGAATTTACTGTTTTGAGAGAAGGTCTTGCTTGAAGATCCAAATAGTTTAAAAATTGATGAGAAGGATAGTTGCTGGTGCTAAGACTGAGCCCTAATTAGCTATGGAGGAAACATGGGCATTTTAGGGACCACTCTCTTGAAGGTTAGTGGTCAGAACCACTAATCTTTCGGTTCTGAGAGGAAAGGCCTCTCCAAACACCTCATGTCCAGGACTGTGAGTGATACATCCTAGTCTGAACAGCCCATGAGTTTGACCTGATGGCCTTTCCTTTTTTTTATTTTTTATTTTTTGAAACAGGGTCTTGCTCTGTTGCCCAGGCTGGAGTGCAGTGGTGCAATCATGGCTTGCTTCAGCTTCAACTTCCTGGGCTCAGGTTATCCTCCCACCCCAACCTCCCGAGTAGCTGGGATTACAGGCATGCACCACCATGCCTGGTTAATTTTTGTATTTTTTTTGTAGAGATAGGGTTTCATCATGTCTCCCAGGATGGTCTCAAAATCCTGAACCTGAGCCATCCGCCCACCTTGGCCTCCCAAAGTTGATGGCTTTTCTTGAGCCATCAACTTGATTTTAATTGTCTTTATTATACTCATTGTTTCTCAGGAAAAGAAATGAGCTGTGAAAACACTTTACCATATTGCAGTCTTAGAAGCTTGGTTGGTAATTGTGATCAGAAGTATCTCTTGGATATAAAGTACATGCCGAGTTGAACCAGGTTTCCTTCCGCTTCACTCTCTGGAGTGTTCCAGAAGCAGGCTGACAGATGGGGGTTCCCGTGAGTATTCCTGAGCAGTCTCACTGCTGAGACCCTCGATATGAGACCTCCAGCTGTTGAAAGTGAAGCACAGTGATAGGCCTCAGGCAGCCTGGTCACAGGGAGAGCATGGGGCATGAGGAGGTACGACTTCCAATCCCAGCTGTGCCTATGCGTGTCTGAGCACCCTTGGGAAACTCATTTCCAATTCTTGGGCCTTGGTTTCCTCATTATAAAGTGAAAAGATTCGACCAGATTCCATGCATCTTTTTGCCCCCAGCTGTCACGGTGCATAGCATCGATGGTCCTAGCACAGCCGGCACTTCCGGAGCTGTTACCGAGCATTGACTCCGTGGCAGGCCCTGTGCTAACACTTTCCATACTGTGTCTCACTGCCCCCTCCCAGAAAGTAGGACCCGTATCATCCTTATTTGTCGGGTGGGGAAATCGAGGCTCAGAGGTTGAGCGACTTGTTTTAGGGTCTCAGCTGGTCACTCGGGAGCTGGGTTAGAATCCAGTTGTGCCTGAGTCCACCGAATGAAAGCATTATTGGGAAGTGGCTTTATTAACACTGAGCCCCAGCGGAAAGGTCAGAGTGGATACGGTGTAAGACACCTGGAAAGCTTAAGGAGCGAGAGCTAGAGAGACGGAGAGAGAAACTAGACACACACACACACACAGAAAGAGAGAGAGAGAGAGAGAGAGAGAGAAATCTCCGATTTCCTCCGTAACAGTCCCACACCCTTCTCTGCCCTGGCTCAGGGCTAGCCATGACTGTCGTGGCTGCTTTCTGGCCAGCAGAAATGGATACCTTGTCACCCGGGAGCGGCAGTGGCTGATGGCACTCCATGAAGAAACCTTTGCCCTCTGGCTGGTAATAAAATAAGGAAAGCTTCAAGTAAGGTGACACAGAACAGAAGTAAGAATCACGGCAAAGTTATCCTGAGAAAGGCAGAGCAGGTCTGTGTGGGAGGACGGAGTCCTGGCGCTTGCTAACCTGCCCGGCTTGTCCGCCTGGAGTTATCATGAAGGCAGGAGGGAGGATGTTGAGCGGGAGGGGAATTGAAACCATTTGGTCTTGGGGCTGAGATTGTGTTTTACGTATTTGGCAAAGACATTTTCAGTCATTACCTGGATTAACCCTTGCAGGGAGCACAAAGAACAAACCCACGAATGTGGTCCTTTGCTGTGGAAAGACGAGGCACTCAAGGAGCAGGCACACTCCCTTTGCACGCTGACCCCAGCAGAGGAGTGGAGACCCTACTTGAGGCCCAGGGCCTCACAGAGCTCCGTTAAGGACACCCAGACATCGTCTTGCCTTTTCAACAGATGACAATACTGTGTCCCCGCAGCTGGAAGGTGGGCTGCAAGTGTGATGGTTGCAAAAGAGGCTGCTCTCCTGTTTGCCTCTCTGGCTGGCTTTCTGCCTTGTCTTGTGTTTCCCCAAAACAGAACCCCCTTTCTGCCCCCACACATATTCTACCTCCTCACCAACAATAAAAACAAACCCAACTGGGAATGGTTGTACTTTGAGGCTCTGTAGGAAGGTTTGGGTCAGAACTGCCTACTCCATGCGGAACTCTGAGTGCCTTCAGGGAGGTGGCAGGCCCAGGGTGTCCTAGCTGTGGCAGGGCTGAGAATATCAAGCCCATTGCGGGGGCACTAGTAATGCCAGCAGCACACACCGTAGCAATTGACAGTGACTTAAAAAGTGAAAAATGGAAATAATACGTTCCCAGAGCAAGACTCTTGGGGGAGTGATTTATCCATAGCATGGTCAATAAGCATCAATAGACGAAAGGGAAACTTTTGGGTAGAGTTTTTTTTTTTATTTTAATTTTAATTATTTTCTATTTTTAATTTTTTTTAAAAGAAATCTGATCTTTAATACAATCTGAAAAACTCTTCAACTGAAGACCCTCTGGGACTGAGGGGCTTGCAAAACTCTGTTAAGAGTCTCCCCAGTTACATTCTCGGATTTTCTTTTTTCTTTTCTCTCTTTTGGAACAAAGCCTTTAAAGTTTTTATGATTTGTAACATATATTGATCAGATGTGGGTAAAAATCTCAAAACCGTTCCCTCGGGTTAACCGTCTTGCTTATCTTTCCTTTCTGAAAAATGAAACTGTGCATACCAAAAGGTTGGGGCAAAATAAATAAGAGTGATATTTCAGAGAAAAACCCAATGACGAATGAAAAACCCAAGGCTGACAGCCAGTGTCTGCAGAGGAGGAAACAGAGCAGATACTGACCATGAAGTAGCATCTGTGGCCTGTGGGCTGCTCTAGAAATTGAGTGGAGTGGTCTGAGGCCGGTCACCAAGGGTGCTGCGGCTGGATTAGCAGAGAGCACATCTGTGTGTGTTCTGGGCATTATTTTCTTTTAATTAAGCTGAGGAATTACCTGCATCTTTATTGACAGAGAAACACTGAAACATTATTGTCGAACAGAAATAAATACCAGAGCTCTGGTCTCTTTCTTTGGAGGTGGTGGGGTTGGTGGGTGAGAGGCAGTTGAGGGTGGGCTGTGCAGGCTTGTTAATAGGGAGAAGCATCACCCGGTAGGGGCCTTCTTCCCACAGCACAGCCATCTGATGCCATTTCTTGGCTACACACTAAAATGTATGACTGGTGCTCTGCGCTAGTCGCTGAGCTAGGCTTGGTGTGTGAATTTATTTAAACCTCACAACAGCCCTGTAAATAGATCTAACCATCCTGACGCTACAGGTGAGAAAAATGAAGTTCAGAAATGCTGAGCAGCCTCTTTGAGGCCCTGCAGCCTGTGATCAGTGAAGGTGGGATGAGGCTCAGGTGGGCTCTCTATTCCCCTGCTGGGGTTGGCCTGCACAGAGCTCCCCTATCCACAACCTCTCTGTTTTTAAGGCAGGGTCTTCGAAGCCAAACTGAGCGCAGGCAGCCAAGCAGCTGTTCAGCCCTCAGGCTGTGATTCTGCAGTTGTCTCAAGAACTTGATGTGTGCCTGGGTCACCAATACCAGAACAGAGGATGTGGGCAGAAGGCCCAAGGGTGAGAATGCAACTTGCCTTCCTTTTCTTTTTTTAGGATTCAAGGGAGTGGGGGGCTAGAGTTTTTCCAGTGTGGGAGGAAGGTGTTGGGCTCTAAACTAGATTGTGAACATGGAAACTCTGTAGGAGTATGAATATCAGAATGAAATATCATGATTAATAGAACTATTAGAAACCGGAACAATTATTTTGTCCTTGGCTTGCATTTTTTGGACAACATTTTCCATTTACACAAAAGTTTGTATTGCAATGGATGAGACCTGAAATTTTGTAGAATGATCTGGAAAGAAGTATGCAGAGCCGTATTCCCTTCCCTGGAAGGCGATCCTTGAGGCAACAGCATCCTTCCACTTAGGCACGGCACCAACAGGCCCACACACTTAGCAACCACATTATCCATTTGTTATTTCTTTTTAGTCTCAGCGGTATTGGTATAGTGGTTTTTGAAGGAGTTGACTCCATCGGTTGTAAACAGAGAGGGGACTGTGGATGACTTGAGAGGGGCATGAATGGATTGTGTGCTAGAAAATAATGGGCTTGTTAACCGTGACCCAGCTGATCTATAACACATTCCAAATTGTGCATTCACTTCTTTGCCAAGATTGGAAGCTGATATTTACAAATCCCCATAAATGATAAAGATGTGGTTCAAGAGAAGCAGCCATGCTGTACCTCAATGCAGACCTTCCCAGTGTGGACCGGTTCAGGGTCCAGTGCGTTAGGATGGGATCACTGGGCTAGTGTACGTCTGTGCTCCCACATTCCAGCCCTCAGACGCAGCAAGGAATACTCACGGGAGCCCCCATCTGTCAGCCTGCTTCTGGAACACTCCAGATAGTGAGGAGGGAGGACAGAGGGAAGGATCTCAGCAGTGCCAGCTCAGGGTACAGCTCTCCTGAAGTGCTGATGTGCTGCTTCTGAAGGCGAGTGCCAAGTGACTTCCAGGGGCTGTGGCATCATCGGGAGGCCACCATCCTACAGGCACTGCCTGGAGTAATGGCTAGAAACCCAATACAGATGGTTTTCTTGACTGACAAGTGTGCCCTTGAGACATTGTCACTAAAGGGAAAACCTTTTTGCTAGGGCCCATTGTCATTCAGTTTTATAGAATAAAGAGCAGGACTTGAGCCTGGGATTGAATCAGACTTTCCATAGCATGTGTGGACCTCTTGAAAAGAACATCATTTATAGTTGAAATTTTGTGTTTGTTGTCATTTCTGTAAAAATTTGAGGTTAGTCTTTTTATTAGCCATGTGATATCTCTGGGGTGGAATCAAACAGCGTCCCAGCGTTTTCCTCTGGAAGGCACATTTTACCTTCTAGGTGCATGGATTTTGTGCATTGGATTTGAATTCCCTAAGAATATTTCTCCAGAAATGAACCCAGTCTTGCAGAAACTGCCTTTGGTAATATGCAGAGGCAATCTGGGTCTGTGTTAGTAGGAGGTGGTATCTTGCAGAGGTGGAGAGCACAGGCCAAATGCCAGCTCCGCTATTAACCAGCAGCGGGAGCTTGTCAAGGTGTCTACAGTTTTGTACTTTAATATCCTCATCTGTCAAATGGAATGATGATACTAAACTACGCTTCATAGGCTTGTTGTGAGGATTAAACAAGTTAATACATATCAAGGGCGTAGAGCACATCCTGACACGTGGCATGCACTCAACTGTGCTTGTTAGCAGTGCTGCTGAAGGAGCTATGAGTTCTGACATACAGGAGAATTGTGTGCTGGACTTCCAGTACTGCACACTTGCCTTCTGAAATCTGCCTAATATTGTTCCCTGGTCATCTTCAGAGACACTTTTTTTTCCCCAGTCAGCTCTGTGCAAGCACATTTCTTCCTTTTGTGCTATCAGGAAGGAATTGAAGATGGTTCAAAACTATGAGAGGAGGCAAGTGTGATAAAGTTTTCCATGAGGACCAAGTCAGCCTTTCTAAATGTCTCTCTCTCATACTCAGAATAGCAGCTGCTCCATTTCAGCAAGACGAAGCACTTGATTCCTGGAAAATGTGATAAGAGAGTAATCCGGCCTTGCTTTTTGACTTTGCTTGCAGATTCTGCTCAGACTCACTCTCACCTGGACTGCTTTTTATGTACACTTCTTCTGGCAGTTTCTGGATGACCTCTCTTGCCTTGCCTTCCAAACGCCTTCTTTGGTAAAACTTTTGACATACACAATGAACAGTGCACACACCATGATGAATTATTACATAATCAACATGCTTGTCTATATCCCACCTAAATACAGATATTGAACATTGCAAGCACTCAATACGCTTCCTCATGCCTCTTCATAAGCATTACTTCCTTCAACATTAGCCAGTATCCTGACTTTTCTCACAGTAGATTAATTTTTGGGTGTTTTAAAACTATGTATAAATGTAACTGCATGGTTTCATTCTTTTGAGCTTGGCTTCTTTTGCTTAATATTCTGCCTGTGAGATTCCTCCACATTGTTGACAGTAGTAGGGCTTTCTTTTCCATTGTTGTATAGGGCTCCATTGTATAAATTTTATCCATACATTTGATTTATTCATCCACTCTTTTTTAATGGACATTCGGGTTGTTTTCAGTTTTTGACTACCATGAATAATGCTACTATGAACATGCCTTTTGGTGATTACATGTAGGCATTTCTGTTGAGTCTGTGCCTAGGAGTGGAACTGATG
Source organism: Macaca fascicularis (assembly GCF_037993035.2). Taxonomy (NCBI): domain Eukaryota; kingdom Metazoa; phylum Chordata; class Mammalia; order Primates; family Cercopithecidae; genus Macaca; species Macaca fascicularis. Next base: position 18,690,340 of record NC_088387.1, on the reverse strand, counting down.
AGTCATAAGGCATGCAACTGTTCAGCTTCAGTAAATGCTGTCTAATAGTTGTCAAAAGTGCTTGAACCAACTTATATTCTACTAGCAGTATATGAGTATTCCTTTACTGAACATCCTCACCAACACTTGGTATTATTAGTTTATTTTCTGGAGTGTGTCTAGTAGTATCTCATTGTGGCCTCAATTGTATTTCTTTGATGATTAATAATGTCCTGTACGTTTTCATATTTTTTTTTTTTGCCATTTGGATATCTCCTTTTTTGAAGGGCCTATTTACATTATTTGCTCAATTTTTAAATTGGGTTATCAGACCTTGTCTGATTTATAGATGTTCTTTATATATCCTGTATAGGAATCCCTTGTTGGATACCTATGCTACGGTTACTTTGTCCTACTAGATTATTTGCTTTTTTGCTTTCTGAATAGTGTCTTTTTTCCTCCCCCAACCTCATCAATAACCTCTAATTTATCTTCTGTCTCTATAAATGTAACTATTATTTGTTCTTTTGTTCCGTTTTTTTTTTTTTTCTGAGATGGAGTTTTGCTCTTGTTGCCCAGGCTGGAGTGCAATGGCACAATCTCAGCTCACCACAACCTCCACCTCCCAGGTTCAAGCAATTCTCCTGCCTCAGCCTCCCAAATAGCTGGGATAATAGAGATGCACCACCACGCCCGGCTAATTCTGTATTTTTAGTAGAGATGGGGTTTCTCCATGTTGGTCAGGCTGGTCTCAAATTCCAGACCTCAGGTGATCCGCCTGCCTCGGACTCCCAAAGTGCTGGGTTTACAGATGTGAGCCACCACACCTGGCCTTGTTTCTGTTTTTTAAACTTAGTATCATGTCTTCAAGGTTTACCCATGTTGTAGCATGTATTAAAACTTCATTCCTTTTTGTGGCTGAATAATATTCCATTGTATGTGTACAACAACTTATTTTATTCACTCATTTGTCTGTTGATGAGCAATTAAGTTGTTTGTAACTTTTGGCTATTGTGAATAATGCTGCAAGGAACATTGACATAAAAATATCTGTTCAAGTTTCTGTTTTTAATTCCTTTTGATTTATACCTAGGATTGAATTGCTGGATCATATGGTAATTTAACGTTTAGCTTTTTGAGAAACTGCCAAACTGCTTTTATAGTAGCTGGAGCTCTTTACATTCCCACCAGAAATGTATGAGAGTTCCAACTCTCCACAGCTTCACCAATGATTATCTTCCTTAGCATTTTTTTTTTTAAATAAAAACTATCTTAAAGGTTGTAAAGTGGTATCTCATTGTGGTTTTGATATGCATATCTCTGATGATGTTCAACATTTTTTCATGTGCTTAGTGGCATTTATGTATCTTCCTTGGAAAAATTTTTATTCAAATCATTTTTTTCACTTTAAAATTGTGTGACTTGTCTTTTTAGCTATGTAAGTGTTATTTATATATTCTAAATAATAGACTCTTATTAGATATGTAATTTTTTCCTACTATGTGCATTGTTTTTCATTTTCTTGATAGTGTACTTTGACACACAAAATTTTTAATTTTAATAAATTCTGATTAATTTATTTTTTCTTCAGTTGCTTGCGTTTTCAGTGTCATAGTCAATAAGCCATTGCTTAATCCAATATTATGAAGACTTGCACCTATGTTTTTGTCTAGTTTTATCGTTCATTTCTTATATTCAAGTTGATACATTTTGAATTAATTTTTTTATACTGAGTGAGGAAAGGGTCCAACTTTATTCTTTTTCATGTGTATATCTTGCTATCCCAATACCATTTGATGAAGGGAGTATTCTTTTTTTTTTTTTTTTAATTGAGATGGAGTCTTGCTCTGTTGTCCAGGCTGGAATGCAATGGCATGATCTCAGCTCACTGCAACCTCTGCTTCCTGGGTCTAAGCAATTCTCCTACCTCAGTCCCTCCCAGGGATTACAGGCACCTGCCACCATGCCTGGCTAATGTTTGTATTTTTAGTAGAGATCGGGTTTCACCATGTTGGTCAGACTGGTCTCAAACTCCTGACCTCAGGTGATCCACCTGCTTTGGCCTCCCAAAGTGCTGGGATTATAGGCGTAAGCCACTGCACCCAGCCGAAGGGAGTATTCTTTAGTTATTGAATGCATGGAGTGCTTTATAGACATAAGACTAGTTTGCTTATACCGTTGTTAATGTCTTATATTTCTTTGAAGATCTTCTGTCTGGTTTTCTACACATTATTGAAACTGGATTTTTAAAAAAATTCAGGTTGAAATATATATAGATTCAGGTTGCAATATACATAGTTCTACCTCATTGTAAGCTATTGTTGGATCTTGAATCTTACTGTGATTGGAAAAAAAAAGAAAGTGGAGTATTGAACTTTCTATTATTGTGGAATTGTCTATTTCTCCCTTCAATTCAATCATTTCTTGCTTCATGTATTTTATGGGTATATTGTTAGATGCATATACATATATAATTGTTGTATCTTCTTGGTTGATTGACACTTTTATCTTTCTAAATGTTCTATCACTACAGTAACAACAATTTTTTTCTTAAAGATTATTTAAAAAATATTAGTATAGCCACTCAGCTTTCTTTTGGTTACTGTTTGCATGGTGTATCTTTTTCCATTCTTTTATTTTCAACCTATTTGTGTCTTTAACTCTAAAGAATGGATCTCATATTCAACATATATTTGGTTCATTGAAAAAACAGTTCTGCCAATCTCAACCTAATAGGAGAGATTAACCCATTTATATTTAATATAATTGCTAATAAGATAGTATTTAGGTTTGCCATTTTTGCTATTTGCTTTCTATATGTGTTATGTATTTTTGCCCCTCAGTTTCTCCATTGCTGCATTCCCTTCTTTTTACATAAATATTTTCTAGAGTACCAATTTAACACACTTGTTATTTCTTTTAATATGTGTGTGTGTTTCTAGTGAACATATATACATATGTATTTACAAATGCATAGTGGGAGTCCCACAAATATAAATAAATACATATTTATTTATATATAAAATGTTTGTGTATATATACACATATATAATTATATTTATAAATATATAATATACAGACTTATTTATAAATATATATAATTTTATATATATGCACACATATATATATCTATATAATTTTCTTAGTGGTTGTCCTGGGGATTAACATTAACATCTTAATTTATAACAATCTAATTTATAAAAATTAGATTAATAACTACTCAATTTCAGTGGTATGCAATACCTTTGCTCCTATATAGTTTCATTTGCTTCTTCGTGCTCTTATTGCCACAAATTACATCTTTATACATTGTATGTCCATCAACTTAGATTTATAATTATTGCATTAGGCAGTTGTTTCTCAAATCAGATAGAAAAAAGGAATTATCCGCAAACATTCAATTATACTCTCTTTTACATTTATCTGTGTATTTACCTTTGCCAGTGCTCTTTATTTCTGCCTGTGGACTCAAGCTACTTTAATTTCATTTCAGCCTGTAGAACTCCATTTAATATTTCTTATAGACCAGGCGCTCTGGGCACAAGCCCTGTCAGTTTTGGTTTATGTTGGATATCTTAATTTCTTCTTTTTTAAAGGATAGTTTTGCTAGATATAGAATTCTTGGTTGCCAATTTTTTTCTTTCAGCTCTTTGAACATGTAATCTCACTGCCTTTTGGCCTCCATGGTTTCTGATGAGAAATTAGCTATTATTCTTACTGGCAAATCTTTGTATATGATAAGTCACTTCTCTCTTGCTGCTTTTAAGATTTCTATCTGTCTTGAGCTTTCAACCATGTCTTGGTTGGGGTATAGTTGAGTTTATCTTTTTTGTAGTTCTTGTAGCTTCTCATATGTGTAGATTAAAATTTTTCATAAAATTTGGGAGGCCTTTGGCCTGTTTGTTTAAATATTGTTTTTACACGTTCTCTTTATCCTGTCCTTCTGGGGCACCCACTGTACATTTGATAGTATGCTTGATGGTGTCCCAGAAGTCACTGCACTCTGTTCATTTTTCTTTATTCTTTTCTCCTTCTGTTCCTCATATTGGATTATCTCAATTGACATATCTTCAAATTTGCAGATTCTTTTTTTCTGCCTGCTCATTTTGCTCTTTATTTCTTGTAATCATTTTTCATTTCAGTGATTGTACTTTTCAACTCCAGTGTTTCTATTTAATTTCTTTTAATAATTAATAATAAAATAATCTCTTTATTGATATTATCTATTTGTTAAAGCATTGTTTTTATACTTTCTTTAGTTATTTAACCATAACTATTTTGATTTTTAAGAGAGGATAGCTGATTTAAAATAGCTGATTGTCTAGTAATTCCATTGCCCGGGTTTCCACGTGGACAGTTTGTATTAATTTCTATTTTTTCTGCATACCAGTTATTCTTTTTTGTGTGTTTTTGAATGTCTCTCCCCCCTCCTTTTTTTGTTTTGAAAATTTGACATTTCAAATGATACAGTGTGGCAACTCTGGAAATAATATTTTCTTTTGTTTTGTTGTTGTTGCTTCTTGTCTTAGTAGTTGTTGTTTGTTTAGTGATATTTATGAACTGATTAGTTAAAGTCTGTGCTTTGTAGTATGTGGCCACTGAAGTCTCTACTTGCTTTACATGGTGGCTGGCTAATAACTTGACAAAGATTTCTTTAAATGATTAACCAGTAAGTCTCCCAGTCTTTGTGTTTCTGCCGAGCATTTCTCTGTGGGTGCTGGGATGCTGCTTAACGATCAGCCAGCTAGTTGACCACTATGCCTTAGCTTTCACTTCTTGCTTGGAGAGTCTTAAGGTCAGTTAGAGGTAAGAGACTGGAGCTTTCTCGGGTATTTTCCTGAGCACACTCACACTCTTTGTAGATTCCCAGGACTGTGCGGGAGCTCTTCAAAGCCCATGTAGATATCTCACTTCTCAGCTTTTCCTTTTAAGTGTTTTGGTTAGCCTATTGTTTGGCCCAACTATTATCTATTACCTCAGGTAGCTGTAATTAAAAGATATTCAACAAAGGCCTCTGAAGAGAAGAAAGTTAGAGTGACACCTTTCCAGTATCTGCCAGGGAAACACCAAATAGGCCAAATAATAACTTTTTGTTGGGATTAAGGCTTTTAAAAGTACTCTAGACCCATAATACTCTGTCAGGCACTGGGAATGTGGCTGTTAATCTTCCCAGCCACAGAGCTGGGAAGTCCAGGATGAGACTAGAGTATGTTCAGTTGCCATGAAGCTGGCTTTTGGCTTTTCTTTATGAGATTCAGCAATGTTTCTTGATTAAATTCTCCCTGGGTTGCTGGGAGCTTTTGATTAATTTTCAGACTTCTGGAAAAAGTTGATTTTGAGAATTTTTACCCATTTTTTTATTGCTTTTATGGAGGGGAAGTTTTTGGAATTCATTACTCTTCTGTTTTTGCTGATGTCTTCTCAGCAATTTAATTGATTTATTTATCTCCTATATAATTATGCCTATTCTAATATATATATGTTCTAATATAAATATATATATATATTCTAATAAAAAATATATATATATTTTTAGATGGAGTCTCTCACTCTGTCACCCAGGCTGGAGTACAGTGGCGCGATCTTGGCTCACTGTAACCTCCGCCTCCTGGGTTCAAGTGATGCTCCTGCCTCAGCCTCCCAAGTAGCTGGGACTACAGGTGCGTGCCACCATGCCTGGCTAATTTTTATATTTTTAATAGAGATGGGGTTTTGCCATCTTGGCCAGGCTGGTCTTGAACTCCTGATCTCAGATGATCCACCCACCTTGGCTGCCCAAAGTGCTGGGATTATAGGCATGAGCCACCGCCTAGAATAGATAAATTCCGTTATATTTTTATCTGTATAACAAAAGGACCTAGGATTCATATGGAAATGAGCTTCATTACTGCTATTTCAAATGTACAAGTCATCAAAAGTGTTGCAATGTTTTTGTCACGTGGTATTTCCCTGCTTTGATCTCAAAATAACTACCTACTGTCAAAAGGATCCAAGAGAATACACGTGAAACACAGACACATGTCTTATTTTCCTATGCATATAATCTGTTTTACATTTCTTTCTCTCTCTCTTCCTGCCTCTTTTTGCATTAATAAAGTGTTTTTATCATTTGATTTCCACTTTGCATTAAGTCATTAGTTTTTTAAACCTTGGCCAATTACATCCAAATACAAATGAATATTTTTACCATTTCTCAGTCAATGTTATAACCTTAGAACACTTTAACTCTATTTACCCCTTTCATGCCTTTGTGCTCTTACAGTAATCATAAATTTTAATTCTACATATATTTTAGTTTCTATAAGCCATCATCATTATCGTTTTGTACAACCAATATTTGTCTACATTTACCCAATATACAATGTTTTCCTATGTTGTGAGCTATTTTCTTTCAGCCTTAAAGAAAAACCATTCCATTGTTCCTACTGGAAAGTTAACCATAAGACTCATTGTTGCTCCTTTGAAGACAAATATCGTTTCCTCCCTCTAGGTACTTTTAATATTTTCTTTTGTCTTTAGTTTTCTCTGATTTTATTATAGTACAGTGCAGAAGGTACTGTCTGTGTTCCACATGCATTCCCTTGGATCCTTTTGACAATAGGTAGTTGTATTGAGATCAAAGCAGGGAAATACCAAGTGACAAAAAATTGCAACACTTTTGATGTTTTATAAATTTGAAATAGCAGTAGTGAAGTTCATTTCCACGTGAACTTCAGGTCTTTTTGTTATACAGATAAAAATACAAAACAAGCCTAATTCTCAGCATATCATGTGTACTCTGTAAATGTTACAAATAAATATTTCAGTAATCTTTTCAATGAGGGAATAAATGAATGAATCAGCCCAAATTAATGACCAGGCCAAATTAAAGATATATGGGCCTCAGTTTTGATCTGGCACTCATTTCATTTTGTTGAACACACCCCTGAAACTCTCTTGGGGCCACTTTCTTCAGTTTATTTATTCATCTGTAACAGGAAGGTACTGGTGTGGAACATCTTTAGGTTTTCCTTTAGCTCTACTAGTCTGTGCAATATCTGAAACAAAGTATCTCTATGCGCTGCAGCCAACCCCCCTTGGTGATTTCTCAGTCTGTCCCAGGGCTTCCACACAAAATGGACTTGCCTAACTCATACATTTTTCTCTGTGGGTGCCTCACTTCAGTGCAGGAATAAGAAGATGATGAGGGTTGCTCTGTTCTACCCCAGATCAGACATTTCCTGTGCTCCCTCTAGCTCTGTGTCACCACCTTTGCTTTGCTTCGTGCCTGCACATCCATCTTTATGTCTGCTGCCTTCTTCCTGTGTATGTGTCTACCCAGTGCCTGGTGTAACATCTGACCCATGGCAGGCTCTCACTGAATCACGAAGGGGGTTCCTCTGCTTCTAATGGCACAGTCTTCTTCCTATCAATTGGAAACATTTTTTTCCTCCTCCGGATGAAGTTTATATTTAATGGTGGGAAAGAGATTGTTTTAAAAAAAGTGTGAACCAGAACTGCTCAGAAGCTTTTCCTTCAGTGCAAGTTACTCACCTGTGGGAAGAGCAAATTAGGAGAAGGAGGGAAGGTGCTTGACTCAGCTTCCCTCTTCTGGCTGTGCTTCCCCTTTCCCCTGCTCACCCTTCATTGCCCACTAACAGAGGCACCTTGGGACAGAAACCTGTCTTGGTCTCTGCTTCTCCTTCTGCATGTTAGGGGCTTATGACATCTCTGTGAGAAATATCAGATGAGATGATGCTTGTAATAGCCATAGCAGAGTTTCTAACTCAATACATGTTCATGATTGTTTCTTCCACAGCCTCTGAGACATGGTAGATAGTCAAGATCAATTTCCTCCTTTCTTCTTGGCTCAGCGGTGTTTGAGCACCGAGTCAAATCCTGACTTCTCTCTCTACTTCAGGAATCATAGGAAGAATGTAAAGTGGGAATGTTGCCTCTTCTGATGCTTTATGGTTCCCAGCTGAGGTTGCAGATGTGGGCTTCCTGGAAAACACTGTTGTACTCTTGAAGGAACTCTTTCCCAGTTAGTTATTTGCTGAACTGAATGGTCCGTCATTCATGGGCTTGCCTACATTTCACAAAATTGCAGATTTACTTCTTTTAAATAAAAAGAGGAGTTTCCTTTGGAGACGTCAGCAAAGTCCTGTGAGAAGGCATAAATCGGCCAGGGATGACACGTGGGTGCCCACCCTGGGTCATGGTTGCTCTGTCATAACTGCCCTTTGCAAATAGAGGCAATAACATCAGATACGAAAGAAAGAAAAGTCATTGAGGGGTTAGCATTGGGTGAAACCCCTCTAGTAATTCAATAAGTCACAGTCCACAAAACCACAGTTTATTGTGATGATTATTGTTCCATGTTAGAATTCTGAGAATTAGCGACAGAGAAATGTCAGATATTGTGCCTCCTTAGTGTGAATTCACTATTTTTATAACATTCATCATCTTGATCTTCATCAGATAGTAAAAGAAACCACATCATCTGTTGAGGATTCGTTTTTTTCTCCCTTTATTAACCAAAGTCTTTTATTCTAGATTTATATCTGGTTTCCTTGACTTTTAACAAAAGGATTCTTAAGATGATTAATTTTGTTGAAGCCTCTGGGTTTGATTTTCTATGGTAGGGAGTGGCAGGGGTGTGGACTTTGGTTCTCACCCTTTCTTAAGCAGCACACCAACCTTCCACATGATGTTTTTTCCTGTTGGAGTAGCTGCTGAACTTGGAAACTCTCTTTTCTAGTTTATGTCAAGTGTTATAAGAACCTAGACAACAAAAAGTTCTGAGTGATTTTATAATCAAACAACACAAGCAGACATTCCTGTGAAAAGGCACCTGGATCAGCACGGCAATGGAGTAGGAAAAGATGGCCGGGATGTTACTACTGTGTGTGTATGCATGCATGCCTGTGTGTGCTTCAGGGGACTAGGAGTTATTCAAGGGCTCTGTACTGGGACCCGGGACCCGGGGAGGCATCATTGCATAGTGGCTAATGGACAACCTCTGGGGTCCAACCAATTTGGGATCCCATCCCTACTTTCCATTTAGGGGCTGTGGCTGTATGACCTTGCAAAAGGGACACAGCTTCTCTATGACGCTGTATCCCTGTTATGGGCTGAATTGTATCCTCCCAAATCTATATGTTGAAGTCCTAACCTCTAGTACCTCAGAATGTAGCTGTACTTGGAGACAAGGTCTGCAGTCCTTTGCTATGACAGCCCTAGCAAATGAATACACTCCCATTCCATATAATGGAGATGATAACACTAATAGTTACCTAACAGGACTGTAGAGAAGATTGAACAAGACCAGGCATGTAAAGCTCTCAGCAGAGGCCTGATGCAATGCATGCATTATGACCGTATGTATTACTTTCTATTGTTGCAGTAACAAATCATCACAAACTCTGTGACATAAAACAACACAGATCTACCATCTTACCATTCTGGAGGTCAGAATTACAACATGGATCTCACTATGTGAAAATCAAGGTGTTGACAGACCTGTGTTTCTTTCTGGAGACTCTAAGGGAGAATCTCTTTCCTTGTTTATCTGGGTTATTTGCAGAACTCAGTTCCAAGTGGTTGTGGGACTGAATTCTCCATTTTCTTGCTGGCTGTAGACTAAGGGCCATTCCTAGCTTCTGGAGGCCATCACATTTCTTGGCTTGTGGCTTCCTTCCCCCATCTTCAAAGCCAACAATGGTGGGTTGAACCCTACTCATCACATCTCTGACTAACTCTTCTGCTGCTCTATCTTTTTTTTATTTTTTATTTTTTTCATAGAGATGGGGTCTTGCTATGGGGTTGCCTAGACTGGCCTTGAATTCCTGGCCTCAAGGAATTCTTCTGCCTTGGCCTCCCTTGGCCCTGGGATTACAGGCAGGAGCCAGCATGACTGACCCCTCTTTTGTTTTTAATAGCTCACGTGATTCAGTTGGGCCCACTAGATAATCCAGGATAATCACTTTAGCAGCTGTTTAACAACCTTAATTCCTTCTGCAACCTTAATTCCTTTTTGCCATATAACCAGTAATCTGTAATCCTGGAACCTGTAATATCTTTATACTCAGGTTCCAGGAATTATTAGGCAGACATCTTTGTAGGGCAGCTATTCTTCCTATCATGCCATCACAATCATCATCCTCATTCAGAATGCACTGGACTTGGGTTTGAGAGCCCCCTTTCTTGAGGAAAGCCTTGCCCCAAAGGTGAAGAGAAAGACAGGGGAGAGGCTGGCTGAAATTCTCCTCCTTCAGCACTAGCCAAGAGGCAGTTTCTGGATGTTTAGGTGGTGAGATGTAGAGAGATGTGGGTCCTCGAGGTAGCTGAAATTATGCTAATCTGTGCCCTCAGACAGACTGGTTCTGGCAGCATGGCCTTGCATCTCAGCTCTGAGACAGCCTGTGGAAGGAAGAGAGAATGGATGCCTCAGCCGGCATCTCTGTGTGAAAGTGGCTCAGTGGCAACACACACATGTGTCCATGTACACACACACACACACACACACACACACCCCTGGGGGCTTGATTAGAAAACTGAAAGAGTTCAAAGAACTTAGATTAAGTACAGAAGATTCATAACTTTTAAATCTATAAAACATGCTTCTTTCAGTGCGATACCAATATTGCACCCCTACTGTGTGTCAGGCCCAGGGCCAGGTGCTGTCTGTGCATTAGCTCTCTTAGGATTACCCAAAGCTCTGCAAGGATTTCCCCTTTTACCAATGACAGAACTAAGGTGCAGAAAGGTGGAGGGCGAAAGCTGTTGCTCAAGGCCCTCAACTGGTAAGTGGTGGAGCCAGGCAGAGCCTTCAGTGAACACAAGGAATAGACGGCCTTACGACACAACACAGAGGACTTAGGTTAGACATGAGACTAACTTGGGGAAAAGCTTACTGCAAGGCTTTGCAATGAATTACTAGGAGCCTGTGGAATCTTCTGAATGCCATGGGAAATAGGATGGTTTCTTAATAGCCAGAAGGTGGAAGCAACACAAGTGTCCATAGAAGGATAAATGGATAAACAATGTGGTATGTCCATAAAATGGAAAACAATTAAGCTTTAAAAAGAAAAGACCTTTTGGACATATGCAACAACATGGATGAACCTTGAGGATATTATGCTGAGTGAGATAAGCCAGTCACAAAAAGACAAATACTGTGTGCTTCCACGTATTTAAGGTATCTAGAGTTGTCAAATTCATAGAGACAGAAAGTAGAATGGTGGTTGCCAGGGGCAGGCAGGGAGAGGGGAGCAGGGAGCCAATGTTTAATGGGTATGGATTTTCAAATGAGATGATGAAACTCATCATAGATGGTGGTGATGGTTACACAATAATGTGAATGTACTTCATGCCACTGAACAGTACACTTATGGTGAATTTTAGGTTACGTGTATTTTACCACAGTTAAAACAATAGGATGGTTAAATGTGGTAATTCATGAAGGTGAGTGCTCGTCTTTAAGACAGGCTGTCATGCCCTCGGGTGCCATGTGACTTGCTGTGAATACCGATATAACTATCGTGTCATCCCCCATCCTGGTCCATGTTCCCTGATGTTCTCTTGATTGTTAGCTGGTAATTCTGCCCCTTATGCTTAGCTTTTAATGCATCACATGGTTGAGAGCTCTCCACCAGGGCTCTACTGGCTTGGGCCCCCAGGGTGGTGTTTTTGTGGGTAAGCCTGGGTTTGTGGTTTCTAAGACATTGACTAGGTTTTATGTTGCATGCCTGGGAAGAAGACCTGGGTGCTTTTTGCAAGAAAAAAGCCTTGTGCCTGATTCACAGGTGGGTGAGTTTTGAAGAGTATTAGGTATACTTAGGTATACTTAGGAATCTTAGGTAGATTGACTGCGGAATGTGTGATCCAAAAAGGAAAACAACGTGTGATCTTGTTTTTGGTGCAGATGGAAACATAAAAGAATTTGTGCTTCTCTCAAAGTTCCAGAAATTTTGAGGCACAACTTTTGGTAAATCAAAGAGGACCTTTAAGATTAGATTTTGGTGGTAGATATCTTTGGATAATGCCTCCTTTTAGCCCACTGAAGTTCTTTTCCTTCATCACTATTTTGCAGTTCTCCTAAAAGAGTTCAAGTCCAAAACTTTGTGATTGCCTCTTCCTTCTTTCTTCCCCACAGCCAGTTGGAGGTGGTAGCCGTTAGTGCAGGGACTAGTAAGGTTGGGTATCCTTTTAGCTACTTTGTGCCTGTTTCTCTTTGTGTAAATTGCCTATCCACAGCCTCCTATTTTAAAAAAAGGATTATTACTGTTTTCTTATGAAATTGCTTATAAATTCTGGACACTAATTCTTTTTTTTTTTTTGAGACAGAGTCTCGCTCTGTCGCCCAGGCTGGAGTGCAGTGGCCGGATCTCAGCTCACTGCAAGCTCCGCCTCCCGGGTTCACGCCATTCTCCTGCCTCAGCCTCGCGAGTAGCTGGGACTACAGGCGCCCGCCACCTCGCCCGGCTAGTTTTTTGTATTTTTTGGTAGAGACGGGGTTTCACCGTGTTAGCCAGGATGGTCTCGATCTCCTGACCTCGTGATCCGCCCGTCTCGGCCTCCCAAAGTGCTGGGATTACAGGCTTGAGCCACTGCGCCCGGCCTGGACACTAATTCTTTATTGGCACAGTGTGTTACCATTTTTTTCGTTCCAATCTGTTGTTTTCAAACTGTATTTTTACTGTTGTACATAATTGAGATATGTATGTGGTCCTTTTCTTTATAGCTGTTGCATTTCATTTCTACTCTACTCTAGATTTACCAAAATGTGATCTTACAGTTTTTTAAAATGCTTCTATAGTGTGTATTTTATGTTTGTTCTTTAATTCACTTGGAATTCATTTTTGTGTGTATAATGTGAGGTAGGAATCTAAACTTTATTTTGTCCCACATAGATACTGGATTGAATCCCCAAATTTTATTTTTATTTTTTAATTTTAGAACGAGATGTTACTCTGTCACCAGGCTGAGGTTTAGCGGCATGATCATAGCTCACTGTAGCCTCGAACTACTGGGCTCAAGCTATCCTCCTGCCTCAGCCTCCCAAGTAGTTAGGACTACAGGTGTGCATCACCGTGCCTGGTTACTGCTCATTTTTCTTATTTTTTTTTTCCTTTTTCTTGGTAGAGATGGGGTCTTTCTATGTTGTCCAGGCTGGTCTCAAACCCCTGTGCTCAAGCAATCCTACTGCCTCAGCCTCCCATAGTGCTGGGATTACTGGTGTGAGCCACTGTGTCCCGCCAAAATTGAATTTCCCAGTGATCTGAGATCCTATCACTTTCATATTCAGTGGCCTACATACCCATATCTACACCCACACACTCTCCTAAATTATACATTATTGACTCCTCTCTTGTATTTAGTTATTTATCTAGTTTTTGATCTAGTTTTCAAGAAAAGCATTTTTTATTTTATTGAGCAACTCTACTGCTTTATTACCTCAACTTCATTTATGCTTTTTATATTTATTAATTCTACACTTCCTTGTTTTTCTTTTTGAGTTGAATGTTCTATGCATTTATTTTCACTTTCAGAATTATCTAATATTTGCATTAAAGACCACGTTTTTTTCAGAATATCTTTCTGACTGCAATTTATGGGTTTTGATATGCAGTACCCTGTGTTTGTTTTAAAATAGTTTATAATCCTCTTTGAGTTTTACTGTTTTTTAAAAGGTTGTTTTAAAGTTCTCAAATGAATTGGATTTTTGTTTCTTCTTTTGCTATTAATTTATATTTTATGAAATTGTGTTTGGTGAAGGTGCCCTGTGAGATTTCTGCTTTGAGAAACCTGCCGAGGTTTTCTTTGAAGCTGATAGTGATCAATTTTTGGACAGGTTTTTTTGGTATTTGCAATGAAGGTGTATTTTCTGCTTGTTGGATACAAAGTTCTCTATTAAATAATTTCTGTTGGTAATATTTTTAAAATCTTCTAAATTATTACTTTTCTTGGGTCTATTCAATCTGTTGATTTTTGAAAGAAGTAGATTAAAATATCCATTGTGAGATGGACTCATCTATTTCTTGTCTTTCTATCAGTTTTTAAATTAAATATTTTGGGATTAGTTGTTAGCTGCATAAAGATAGACGATTTTTATATAGGTTCTACCTTTTTTAAAATTAGAAATATTTTTATTTGTCTCCTTTGATGCTTTTATCTTTGAACTCTGTTGTCTGAAATTAACATTATTGATCTGGTATCTATTTGTTAGTGTTTGTCTGCGATGCCTTTTGTTGTGTTTTGCTTTAGCCTTCTTGCATTATTTTATTTCAGGAGTGTCCCTTATTCTCAGAATTTCTGCCTTTACAGAGAAATTCAGCCTTGAATTTGTACTGGTCACCGATCTGTTAGAATTTATTTTTGCCATGTTACTTTATCTCTAAAATGCTACTGGTTCTTCTCCTTTTTGATTAAAAAAAACCAAACAACTTCTTACCTTCTGTTGGATTTTCTTCTTTTTGTTGCTTTCATTTTTATGGTTTGAAAGCAATATACCTCAATTATACATTTTTGTCTAGTGATTATTCCTAAAACTGCAATTTATACATTGACACTTATTTTCCCTATCAATGTCAATTTAATTTCATCTATATTCCTCATTGTTTACTGTATTATCTGAATAAAACAAGAAACTTAACTTTTATTTCCCCTGCCATCACCACCTCTCATTTAAGATTATATGGAATGATCATCAAGAGTATTGTCTTTTCTTGTGATTGATAGTTGTTTAGATGTAAGTATATATTACTCTTTTCTTACCACCAAAAAAAGTTCCCTGACAGTCTCTTGGATCATACCGCATTTTGCTGTAGGATATCCTTTAGTAATTCTTTCAGAGAAGGTGTCTGAATATTAAACTTCCTATTTCCTTATTAATCAGGTGTTGCTGCATTAATGCCATCTAATAATTAATACATGACTTTGTGACTTATAATGGCAAACATATATTTTCCTTGTTTGTGGATCTTTGGTCAGCTGGAATTTGTCTGCTTCTGGTTGGGCTTGGCTGGACTTAGCTCCAGCTGTAAGCTGAATTTGAGTCTGTTCCATGTGTCTGGTTCTGGGAGCAGTGGCTCCCTGGGGCATATTCTTCTCGTGGCAAATCGCAGGAGCTCGAGAGCCAGCAAAACCATGTGGACGCATCCCAATTTTTGCTCACATATCATTGGCCAAAGCAAATCACCTGGCCAAGCCCAAAATCAATGGGGTGGGGTGATGGGGTCCTATATTCGAGGGAGAAAGTGAGTAACTGGAAGCAATAATCCAATTTGCCATGACATAACTGGAAACAGTTTTCTTTTTCCTCACACTTGAATGATAGTTTGGTTGAGCATAGGATTTTATGTTCCTTTAATTTCTTTTCTTTTTCTTAAAAAAGTAATCCTGTCCTCTCTTATGCCTTGAAGATTTTACTTGTTCTCTTTTTAGTAGTTTTTACTTTAAAAATTTTAAATTTCTATTCTTAAAAGAGTGTATACCTATGATTGGTATCAAATTAATTATGTCTATTTAAAGATTATCTTCTGTTTCTTCCTAATTCTTTTTCTGGATAATTTATTTTTCTATTCGTGTGTTTGAAGGTTTTTTTTTTTGATGGATGATAGTCTTCTTTAAATACTTATGCTTTTGTTGATGTCCTTTTCAGTTTTGTATTGAGGGTTATCTGACTGATATTTTCCCTTTATTACAGTCTAATGACAGGGATGGTATGGGGCAGGCAAGGCTGTGCAGTGAGTAGGCCATCTGTGTGTTATGGTTCGAATGTGTCCCCCAAAAGAGATGTGTTGGAAACATAATCCCCAATGCAACAGTGTTGAGAGACAGAAACTTTAAGAAGTGATTATGGCATGAGGGGTCTACCCTCATGAATAGATTAATGTTGTTATTTGGGGAATGGGTTTATTATCTCAAGAGTGGGCCCTTATGAAGAGTGAGTTTGGCGCCTTCTCTCACACTCTCTCTCACTCATGTGATGGTTTCCATCTGGTTATGACACAGCAAAAAGGCCCTCACCAGATGTAGCTCCTTGATCTTGGACTTCCCAGCCTCCAGATCATGAGTGAAACAAACTTCTAGTGTTTATAAGGCAGCCAGTCTGTGGTATTTTGTTGCAGGAACACAGAATAGACAAAGACACTGTGGATGTGGGCTCAGTCACCGTCTGACCTCATCCCTCATGGTGTCTTATAAGTTTTGGATCCTTTAAGCCCCCTTTCTGGTTATCTGACCCAGGTCGGGATTGTTTCCTTTTTACTTTATTCTTGTCTCCGGAGATTTGGGATGAGAGGGAAGGAAGATTTGGGATGTGTGCTCTGGCTAGTGTCTGTTCTGATGCTTTTTTTGAGAACCCAAGAACTCAGGGGAGAGAGAATAGGAAAGGGAGTCTCTTCCTACAGCACAGGCCTTTCTCAGGCTCTGGGAAGCAGCACTGGGCAGGGGTGTAGATAAGGTTTACTCTTTCCTTCCTCTTCCTTTGGCCTCTCCCAGTGTCCGGCACCCCTGTGCTCGGGCAGGCCGAAGGGAGAAGCTGGCTATGGCTCTGGCCCTTCTCCACTGGTCTTTTCTGGCCCTAAGCACCCTCTGCCTGGTTGCCATCCACATGATGGGTCTCTTGGGAGGTACGTGTGTATTCTTTGGAGGACCCAGCAGAGGCTCCCACTGCACAGTTCCCTGATGTGGGAGATCTCCTTAGCCTCAAACTTTTCTTTTTGATGTATCCTTTATTCAATTCAGATAACGGCCTGGAATTCTCTGCCAGCTGCAAGATGCGTTCATTCACTTGCCCAACATTTGTCAAGTGCTGTTATGGGCTAGGTACTTTGTAGGGGCTTTTTAGCCAATAGAAACCTCTGTGTAGGATGATAGTGCTTACAGAATAGATGATGTGGCGTTGTTTCTGTGTGTGGAGGTGGGGAGATGGATGGACCTGTTGGAAAATGTTCTACAGAGGATATGAGTCCTAACTGAATCTTGAAAGGTGAGTGGGCAGCATAAAGGGAGACGAGTGGGGAAAGTCAGGCTTCGAGGTAGACAGTGGGTCCACAGCCCAGTTCCAGGCAGGGAGGCAGTAAGTTCCCAAATGGTTCTGAACAGGGAGGGGAGATATGTCTCCCCTTGGTTTTGGGTTTCAGGAAGACCCAGATGGTAGGAGTAAGGAGGAGGGATTGGATGGGTCAGGTCGGATTGGATGGAGACGCTGCTAAGAGGCTGTTGGGAGTTCTGAGAGCTGAAAAAAGTACCCATGAGGATGTTTATGTTTGGGAAACTGTGCATTTGTGTGCACACTTGCCACACACACACATACACAAACACCCTCATGCACAACCAGATGCAGAAGCTGCTGCTCCCAAATCATTGCTCAAACTGGTGCCAGGCTGCACTTGCCGTGGAAGGATAGAGTCCAAAGAAACAATAGCTCCTGGGGGCCAGTTTTCTTAAAAAGCTGCTTTTCTCTGAGCCCTGGGGTGAAAGCTGAGCCTGAGAAAGGAAGTAGGGCCCCAGGGTGATGTCATTGCCCACATCATTCAGTGCAAGGTGGGAAAGGGAAGCTTCAGCACAGCTCTACAGTCACCTGACAGCTCAGGGTATCTGGAGGGGGATGCCGCATCTCCAAATAACTCTTCTCACTATACATCAGCGGGAGACAGAAGTGTGGAGAGAGAGGGTGGTTTGTCTGGTCCTTACATGTGCTGCTAATGAAGTTTCAGCAACTTTGGCAAAGGTTGTTAGGAAATCAGGCTATGTGATTATTTTAGGAACCTGTCTTGCCTCTAAATGAGTGAGATTAGAAATCTGTGACCATCTATTATGTTTGTCTCCTGAAGTCACACAGGTCTGTGTACCAGCTGGGCCTGATTCCAGGACCTGTGCTGTGGACTTTCAGGGCTGATTGTCAATGATGGAAGGTCCCTGGCATTGAGACTCAGAATGAAAATCTGAGTCTAGGAGAGGAGGGTTCTACATTTTGGAAATGGCATTATCCAACACACATTTAATACTAATTATAATTGGATTTAACTTCCCACAAAGCTCAGCTGAAACCCCCCTTTGCCTCCATACTATTTTTCTTATAGAAAAGCTATAATTAAGTTACCCATGACATTGTCAGATTTCATTTTGGGATGAAATGTCTCATGCTTGATTTTGGCACAGAAACACTTTCTTTTGGAAAGTGTTGTAAAATACTCTTTCAATTGCTTTCTTGTAATAAAAAGTAGAAAAAAACCTATCTTTACTCTTGTGTATTCTTCCGAAAAAGGACTTGAGTCTGTGTCTTGAGCTTAGAACTGTTCAGTATTGTTTTTTGGGGATGTAGCGGGGTTGTGGGGAGAGGGTGTTTACAAAGTAAATGCAAAAATTCTCCAGTTATCTAGAGGCCACTTTTCTAGCAGCCTTGATTGTTTGTAACACAGCCAAGAACACGAATGTAGTAAAAGCAGCTACTGAACTGCCAAAATATTATCAAAACTCCAAGAACCCAAGCTCTGGCTCTCAATATATATGTCTCTTAGATGCGCCTTCCTAGTCAACTTACTCTTCATTTAGATTACAATAATATAATCCTGGTTATTTGATTTCCTTGACCCTCAGCAAGTTAGAAGTAAAGATGGAAATGAGAGCCTTCCAGAAGTAGGTACCCTGATGTCAGAGTGACAGTTGGCAGGCTGACATCAAGGCTAGGGAGAGAAGAGGTATAAAAAAAGGAAGAAGAGAGATCCACTTATTGAGCTGGACCATGAGCAGGAGACAGAAACACAGCAAAGGATGGAGGATACCCAGAGGAGTTTAGATTTTGATCCATTTAGTGACTGTGCAATACATCGAGAAAACTTTTCATCCTGTGAAATTAAATAAAGCAACTTTGAAACTTTGGGTTAAAGGAACATTCATGTTTGTGAAACTTCACCTTTCTCAAAGGCTACCGCTGAGAAGCCAATAGCCTTACAGCAGAGGTGAGCAAAGTCTCTGCGGGTCTGCTGTTGGGTAGCCGTGGAAGCTGAGCACAGTGCCTGGTACAAAGTGGCATCAAAAATAAATGCCAGCTCTTCCAGTTCCAGAATCAGATGGCATAGACTCAGTTTCCCCTCTCCAAATATATCTAAATCCCCTGGAAATTATTCAACAGACAGTTATAAAAGGACCCTAAAAACTGAAAAGAAGGAGGATTTGGTATGGGCTTCAGGACTTGAGGAATGATGATGAGGTGAGTTCTTGGGTTTTCTTTATATCTCTCAGATTGGGTACAGGAGGGATCTGCAACCTGGGACCGACAACAGACATAGATTAAAAACAAACAGACAAAAGAAGCCTGATCTCCCTGGCCAAAGGACTAGAGAAAGGAAAGCCCACCAGAGACCTAGTGGGGACCTCCAGCCTCAGGTCTGTAACCAGGTTCCCTGGGGGTGGTCTGATCTGTTTGGAGGAGGAGAAATGAAGCCTTGATCAGTCCAGGCCCCACTCACAAGAAGCCCAGATCCGTTGGCGATCCCATCTGCACATAGTGGCAGCAGCCAGGCGACCTGTGTCGGTGTGAAACTAAAGAAAATATTAGAACTAATGGCCGAAAACTTCCCAAGTTCGGCAAAATACATAAATCTTCAGATTCCTGAACCTAATAAAATCCCAAATAGGATAAACCAAAGAAATCTACACCCAGACACATCATAGCCAAACTTATGAAAACTAAAGACAAAGAAAAAATCTTCAAAATAGCCAGACAGAGGCTGGGCATGGGGGCCCACGCCTGTAAGCCCAGCACTTTGGGAGGCTGAGGTGAGTGGATCACCTGAGGTCAGGAGTTTGAGACCAGCCTGGCTAATATGGTGAAACCCCATCCCTACTAAATCATAATAAAAAAATTAGCTGGGCATGGTGGCCCGCGCCTGTAGTCCCAGCTACTTGGGAGGCTGAGACAGGAGAATCGCTAGAACCCAGGAGGCAGAGGTTGCAGTGAGCTGAGATTGCACCACTGCACTCCAGCCTGGGTGACAGAGCAAGACTCCGTCTTAAAAGAAAAAAAAAATAGTCAGAGAGAAGTGATACATTATCTATATAAGAACACCAGTTTTACTGACAGTGGATTTCTCATTTGAAACCATGGCTATCTGAACGAAGTGGAACAATGTTTTTCAAGTGCTGAAAGAAAAGAACAGCCCCAATTCACATATCCAGTGAAACTATGCTTCAGGGTTGAAAGAGAAATAAACACCTTCACAGAGGAAGAAAAACTAAGATAATTTATTGCTAGCATAGCTACCCTTAAAGAATGTCTAAGGAAGCTCTCCATACAGAAAGAAAATGATAGAAGAAAAAGGCTAGAACCTTCTGAAAGGAACAAACAAACAACAACAACAACAACAAAACAATGGAATGGATAGAATTAGAAGTAAATGGACTGTCCTTCATCTCATGAATTTCTTTGATTATATTTTATGGTTTTATGGTTGAAGCAAAAGCTGTAACACCATTTGATGTAGTGCTCAATGTCTGCAGAGAATACTTTTAAGGGGATTACATTTAATAAGCAGAGACAATAAAAGGATCTAAATGAAAGTAAGATTTCTACACTTCACTTGTGTTATTGATTTTCTGCATTGTCTTTATTTTAATGTCATTGATTTCTGTTCTTCTATTTACTATTTCTTTTTTTTTCTGTTTGTTTTGAGCATATTTATTTTATTTATTTTTTTGAGGTGAAGTCTTGCTCTTGTTACCCAGGCTGGAGTGCAGTGGTTTGATCTTGGCTCACTGCAACCTCTGCCTCCCGGGTTCAAGCCATTCTTCTGACTCAGCCTCCTGAGTAGCTGGGATTACAGGCATGCACCACCATGCCTGGCTAATTTTTATATTTTTGGTAGAGATGGGGTTTCACCATGTTGGCCAGGCTGGTCTTGAACTCCTGACCTCATGTGATCTGCCCTCCTCAGCCTCCCAAAGTGCTGGGGTTACAGGCGTGAGCCACCATACCTGGACTGTTTTGAGTATATTTTGTTCTTTTTTTCCCTAGGTTCCTTAGGTAGAAGTTTAGGTTCACTTGAGACTTTCTTTCTTCCAATGTATACATTTAATGCTATGAATATCCCCCTCAGTACAGCTTTAACTGTGTCTCACGACTTTTGATATGTTGTATTTTCATTATCATTCAGTTGAATGTATTTTTTAAAAAACTCTTGAGACTTCTTCTTTGACCTATGGATAATTTAGAAATATGTTGTTTAGTTTCCAGGTGTTTTGAGATTTTTCTTATTGATGTCTAATTTTATTCCATTGTGGCTGGAGAACACACTGTATGATTTCAATTCTCGTGAATTTGTTGAAGTTTGTTTGGCTCAGGATAGTCTGTCTTGGTATAAGCTCTGTAGGCAACTCTAAAGAATGTATATTCTGCTGTTGTTGGGTGGATTGTTCTATAAATGTTGATTAGATCCTGTTGGTCGATGGTATTGTTCCATTCTTCTATACCCTTGCCAATGTTCTGTCTGGTTATTCTATCAACTGTTGAGAGGGAGGTATTGAAGTCTCCAGCGGTAATTGTGGATTGATCTATTTCTCCTTTCAGTTCCATCGGTTTTTGTTTTGCCTATTTTGCAGCTCTGTTGTAGCATATACATTTATGATTGTTAAATCATTTGGTGGATTGTTTCTTTTATCATTATACCATGTCCCTCTGTCCCTCTGGGTCTCTGATAATTTTCTTTGCTCTGAAGTCTACTTTATCTGAGATATACAATATATATATAATCTCAATTTGTTTACCTTCAACCTGCCTATATTATTATGTTTCAAATTGATTTTTATAGATATTATAAAGTTGGATCATGTTTTTTTAACCCACTGTGCCAATCTCTGTATTTTACTTGTCATATTGTAACCATTTACACTTAATGTAATTATTGATATGACTTAAATCTGACTTTTTTTCTCTCTTCTCTTTGTTTGCATTTTTCTCTTTTTTCCTTTCTTTCCTGTGGGTTATTTAAACATTTTTTAAGAATGTAGTGTTGGTTTACCTATGGCATTTTTGAATGTCCCTATATTAGTCTGTTCTCATGCTCCTAATAAAGACATACCTGAGACTGGGTAATTTATAAAGGAAAGGGGATTAATTGACTCACAGTTCCACATGGCTGGGGAGGCCTCATAATCATAGCATATGGTGAATGAGGAGCAAAGTCATGTCTTATATGGCAGCAGGCAAGAGATAACTTGTGTAGGGGAACTCCCCTTTATAAAACCATAAGATTCATGAGACTTATTCACTATCATTAGAACAGCACAGGAAAGACCTGCCCCCATGATTCAATTACCTCCCACAACACATGGGAATTATGGGAACTGCAATTCAAGATGAGATTTGGGTGGGCACACAGTCAAACCATATCAGTCCCTCTTTGCATGGCATTTTAGTTGCTGTAGGTATTACATTATATGTTCATAATTTATCACAGTCTACAGGTGTCGGTATTTTACCAATTTTAGTGAAGCATAGAAATCTTATTTGCCTTCCTGACCCCTTACTATCCTCATTTATAATATAATTGTTTTAAATATTTCTACTACATAATTAGAGCTATATCAGAGGGTGCCATAATTTTTACTTCAAATGTCAAACATAATTTAGAAAACTTAAGAGTCTTAAGGAAAGTGATATGATTTGGCTACGTGTTCTCACCCAGATCTTATCTCAAATTATAATCCCCATGTATTGAGGGAGGGACCTGGTGAGAGGTAATTGGATCATGGGGCAGTTTTCTCCAAGCTCTTCTCATGACAGTGAGTCCTCATGAGGTCTGATGGTTTAAAAGTCTGTGGCTTTTTTGCATTCTCTCTTTTGGTCCTGTTTTGCCGTGGTAAGATGCTTGTTCCCCCTTTGCTTTCTGCCATGACTGAAAGTGTCCTGAGGCCTCCCCAGCCATGTGGAACTGTGAGCCAATTAAACCTCTTTTAATTATAAATTATCCAGTCTCAGGTATGACTTTACAGCAGTGTGAAAACCGACTAATATATAAAGTGGATTGTACTTATCCACATTTGTGTTTGCTGTTTTCTTCCTTCCTTTCTGATTATCCAAGGTCTGATTTTCTTCTTTTGTCATTTCTTTTGTATTTATAGAACTTCTTTTAGACTTTCTTTTATTATAGGTCTATTTGCTACAAATTCTCTTAGTTTTCTTTCATTTGAGAATGTCTTAATTTCCCCTTAATTTCTGATATTTTTGTTAGATATAGGATTCTGAGTGGACAGTTATTTTCTTTCAACACTTGAAAAATATGCCATTTCCTTCTAGAGTCCATGGTTTCTGATGAGAAATATGCTGTTATCTGAATTGGTTTTTATCTGTAGGTAAGGTGTCCTTTCTCTCTTACTGTTTTAGGTTTTTTCCTTTGTTTTAATTTTCAGAAGTGTGATTATGATAGATTTTTGCATAGATTTATTTGGTTTGACCCTGTTTTTGGTTTTCTCAGCTTGCTGAATCTTTAGGTATTGCCAAATTTGGAAGGTTTTAGTCATTATTTCCTTTACCAGTTTGTCAGCCCTGTGCCCTTTCTCCTCTCCTTCAAGAACTCTGATAATACAAAAGACGTATCTTTTGTTACAGTCTCGCAAATCCCTATGGCTCTGTTTATCATTCTTTTTCAGTCTGCTTTCTCTCTGTTGGTCAGACTGAGTAATATCTATTGTTCTATGTTCCAGCTCACTGATTCTTCCCTGTCCCCTCCATTCTGCTGCTAAGCCACCCACTGAGCCTGTTATTTTAATTATTGTATTTTTCACTTCTAAAATTTCAGTTTGGTTCTTTTCTTTGTATATCTTCTTTTTCTTTGCTGAGAGTTTCAGTTTATTTGCTGAGAGTTTCAATTTTTTTTATTGGTTTCTAGTGTGCTTATAATTGTTCATTGAAGCATTTTTATGACAGCTACTTTAGAATCTTTGTCAGATAATCTAACATCTCTGTTCTTTCAGAGTTGGTATCTACTGATACCTCCCTGGCTGAAAAAGATGTGAGTGACTCATTTCTGCTCTCCATGCAGCCTCAACTGACACCACTGATATGGGGTGTGGGCCTTCTTACACTGGGCTGTGGTGAAATCCTGGTTCTCCATTCTCCTTTGAGACTACACTAGCAGAGATAGGGAGGCCTTATAACTCTGAGTTAGGGGTGAAAATCCAGACTGACCAGGTGGTCCCTAAAGGCACCATGTAGTGATGGGAGATGCTTGTTACTGCTTGGTAGGAATAGAAGTCCTGGCTCCCTACTCAGCTTTCTCTGACACCACCTGACAGGTGATTGGGACACATTCCTGCAAGTTTAGGCTCCCACTTGACCTTGGCTGGTGTGAGTAGTGGCTGAGCCAGAGTTTTTCTTTGGTGTTTGGCTGGAGTAGGATGATTATTGTCTGAAAGTTTTCTGTCTTGCTAGGCTGACTTTTGTTGTCCCTTTGACTGTGGGGAGCAGGATTTTGTCAGGGCTATTATTGTCTGTGCCCACTGGTGTTTGCAGTTTGCTGGCTTGTTCAGCTCCAACTCTGGCATATGTGAGACAAAGCATTAACTTGGAACTCCTTATCATTTTGTGACTTGTGTATTGGGGTTCTAGCCTTCTGTCTGCCTTCTCTCCACCTCTCAGAATCTTCTTCCCTAGTTATTGATTTTACATATAATGTCCAGGGTTTTTAGTTGTACTTTCCAGGAGGAATAGGGAAAAGTACATCTCCTTCATCTTCTCATAAGCTCGAATTCTGGCATCACATTTTAAATTATAAGAAACATGCTCATTTTTACTAACTTGTCATAGATTCCGGCCTGATGGATTATAATGTTGAAAACATGAATAAGATCCAAAGACAACAAAAGCCTCATCAAAGGGACTGTGTTCTATATACCATGCACCAAGTGTGCTGATTTTTACAACTGTGACTCGCTTCTGTGAGCAAATCTTGTAATTGGAACCCTCACTGTAGCTTTCTTCTTAGAAATCCATGTTGAGAAATGCACTGATATGCTGGGCTTAAGTGAGATTAGCATCTGAACATGTTGCTTAACATAGCTAGTATTTCCACACAAACTCATAGCTACTATTTCCACACAAACTGTGATTTATATCAGGAAATGGGCTCTTGACAGTTCTTAAAGAAACACAACCAGTTAATTCGTGGCAAACACATATTTGGCAGACTTGGGTTATTGGATCAGGAAAAATAATTTCTTAAAAACAGTAGGTGCCCCCATTAAAAAGTAGGCAAAGGACATGAACAGACACTTCTCAAAAGAAGACATTCATGAAGCCAACAAACATATGACGAAAAGCTCAACATCACTGATCATTAGAGAAATGCAAATCAAAACCACAGTGAGATACCATCTCATACCAGTCAGAATGGCGATTATTGAAAAGTCAAGAAACAGCAGATGCTGGCAAGGCTGTGAAGAAAAAGAAATGCTTCCACACTGTTGGTGAGAGTGTAAGTTAGTTCAACCATTGTTTAAGACAATGTGGCAATTCCTCAGAGATCTAGAAGCAGAAATACCATTTGATCCAGCAACATCCAGCAATCCCATTATTGGGCATATACCCAAAGGAATATACATCATTCTATTATAAAGATTCTTGTACGTGTATGTTAATTGCGACACTGTTCACAATAGCAAAGTTATGGAATCAACCCAAATGCCCATCAACAGTAGACTGGATAAAGAAAAGGTGGTACATGTACACCATGGAATACTGTGGCAGCCATAAAAAGGAATGAGATCATGTCCTTTGCAGGGACATGGATGGAACTGGGAGCCATTATCCTTAGCAAACTAAGGCAGGAACAGAAAACCAAACACTGCATGTTCTCACTTATAAGTGGGAGCTAAACAATGAGAACACATGGACACATGGTGGGGAAGCAACACACATTGGGGCCTATCGGAAGGTGCATGGGAGGGAAAGCATCAGGAAGAACAGCTAATGGGTAATGGGTTTAATACCTACCTGATGGGTTGATCTGTGCAGCAAACTACCATGGCACATGTATGTAACAAATCTGTAAATCCCGCACATGAACCCTGGAACTTAAAAGTTGATTAAAAAAAAATAGTAGGTGCGTGATTGTGCCTGCTGCAGTCCAGCCTACATAACACAAGGAGACCTGTTTCTAAACATAAATAAATAAATAGTAGGTGTAACAGGTGTGAGAAGGCTGGAAGGTGCTGGAAGATGAGACACAATGCTTGGTTTCTGATCCAAGCATTCAGTGTCTGGTGGGAGAGAGAAATACAAAGAAATGATCCCGGGGCGGTGGTATAGTAGGGAAGAGACTCCTTGAGACACCACAGAGGGAGAAGCAAACTGCCGGGGAGGATAGTGAGGCACAGATAGACTTGGTATGGCCTCATAGTGAAGTGAGAAGCAGCTTCTGAGCTGAAATTGTGCAGGCGATGATGGGATGCAGGGAGCAGCATGCAGAGTCTTGGAGGAAGATCCATTACTGCTGAAGGAGAGAGTGGATGTGGGGCAGCATTAGAAGACAAGACTGGAAGAATAGGCAGAGACAGATTTCAAGAGATCTGGATGCCATGAACTGCAGAAAACATTTTTTTTTTTTTTTGAAGAAAAAGTTGGCTTTGAAGGGAAAAGGCTTTTTAGGCCTTGTTTTGGTACCTCTGCAATAGTTAAAAATGCAAAGGCAGACTAGAAAGATGAAGAAATGGGAAATTGTGACATGTGGAAGAAACAAAGGTGCTACCCTCCGAAGGCATGGCTGAGCCTAGGAAATGGGAGGGCGGGGCAGGTGGAAGGTGTTTGCACAGATGGGAATGTTTCGTGGAAGAAGTGTCTTTCTGATGTCATTGGGTAATTCCGAGGCATAGACCAGACCCATGGGAGAGCCATGGCCAGGCTGATTTGTCTTTGCCACAGGAATGTTTCCACGCAGCTATGCATGGATGCCATGGTTGCCTACAAAGGAGTGAGCTCCCTGTTCCTGGAACGTATTGTCCAGTGTGTTGGACGTACTGGCCGGCCAACCACTGAGCTAGTGAAATTTGAGAATTTCAGCTTCCAGTGGGCCATTGGATGAGACAATTTCCTGGGTCCCTTTTAGGTCTGAGGATCTGTGATTCATATTTACTAATAGACTGGATGGAAATCATGTTGGGATCAAAGTGTGAAACACTCGATTCTAACATAATCCACTCAGAGAAATGGAAACTTTGCAGTTTTCATTATTTATGTGTTCTGTGAGGATCTTTCTCAGTGCAAGGCACTTCTATAAGCCTTTGTCAGAATTTTCAGCCCTTCCACAATTGGTATGATTCCTTCAGAGCTGAACTGTGAACCTGCTATGGGCTTAGCTGGGAAAATGTGTCCTCCATGTGAATCTAGATTGGACCATGTCCCCAGATGTGCCCCAGAATCAAACTTGCTCCAAGTTGGGGTCATTTGACCCAGGACCATTCTAAACCACTGTAGATTCAATATTTTCAGAGTAGGAGGGAGCTCAGCCAGCCACGGGGAGAGAACAGAGCCATACGTATACACATCGGGCAGGAACGGTGTTCTTGCATTCACTGGCTGTATTCTCAAATATGCGTTCTTCTTCTCTTTCCCTTCTCCTACCCATCTGTGGAGCTGAGTAATAATAATAATAGCCAATATATTGGACATTTGTAGTATTAATATGTGACACATATTTAATCTCCTCAACAACCCTAGAAGTAGAAGGTTTTTGTTTTTGTTTTTCTTGCGATGGAGTTTCACTCTTGTTGCCCAGGCTGGAGTGCAAATGTAATCTCGGCTTACTGCAACCTCTGTCTCCTGGGTCAAGCAATTCTGCCTCAGCCTCCCAAATAACTGGGATTACAGGCATGCACTACCACACCCGGCTAATTTTGTGTTTTTAGTAGAGACGGGGTTTCTCCATGTTGGTCAGGCTGGTCTTGAACTCCCGACTTCAGATGATCCACCCACCTCGGCCTCCCAAAGTGCTGGGATTACAGGCATGAGCCACCATGCCTGGCCAGAAGTAGAAGTTTTTTATCTCCACTTAGGAAGAAACTGAAGGCCAGAGTGATTAGAACTTGCCCAAGTTTGCGGAGCTGGATGGAGCCGCTGACTCTGGCTCCTGATCCTGAAGTATTCAAGAGTCCCGTGTATGACCGCATTTGATCTCTTTTAAAGGTTCAGTCAGTGATCTTTTTCCTCATGAAAGGGAATAGAGGGTCCTCATTTTCCTCTCCACTACCAATATGCATAGAAATGTTATGAGACTGTGTCTATGAAAAACATTCCATCATATATGTGAAGCACAAAGAAATAGAAATCATTCTATTATAAAGATACATGCATGCATACGTTCATTGTAGCACTATTTTCACACACTGACCATGCCCATGAAACCACCACCAAGATCAAGACTCAGAGCACAACCAGCTCCCCGAATGCCCTGCCATACCCGTGGCTTCCATCACCATAGCTCAGCTTTGCTGTCCTTGACCTCCTCCTATGGGTCATGCCTCGTGTCCTCTTTTGTATCTGGCTGCTTTTGCTTAGCGTTTGTAAAAGCCATCCAGTGGTGTTCTGGTCAATTGGTTCACAGAAGACAAAAAACAAAACCAACCAAAAAAATCCAAAAACAAAACAAGACCTCATTTTTAGCATTTACCAATGTCCACACCTCCACCATGGCTGATGGCAAGCTACCGATGATTTAAATTCCAGACTATTTCATGATCAAGTCTTGTGAGCTGATACGGGCCAGCCCCGTCATCTGCAGGGCTCATTCACCTGCTGACGTGTGGTTGCATGTCATGCATTTTCAGTGTCCCAGGTATACAGATATGTGGGCTCTTTTTATTGTGGCCTTTGGGCAAGTCACTGGTTTCGAAAGCAGCCTCTTTGGGAAATTTCA
Organism: Macaca fascicularis; assembly: GCF_037993035.2. NCBI lineage: Eukaryota > Metazoa > Chordata > Mammalia > Primates > Cercopithecidae > Macaca > Macaca fascicularis. Next base: position 18,661,466 of record NC_088387.1, on the reverse strand, counting down.
TTTCTGTAGCTCTGCGATGCTGTTGCAGAGATGCAAACACTGGCGCCAAAAACCTGCAGTCCTGGTCTTGTCTCTACCAGTAACCCTCTTGACTCCCATACTCAACCTCATCCATGCAGATGGGAAGCCGCATACCTCCTCACAGGCTTGTGAGGTCACTTACCACTCATTGGGTGCTTAATAAAGGTTTCCTCCCTCCCTTTCTCTCTCTTTTTCATCTCAGAGAAGGTGACTGTACCTTGAGTGAAGTTGTATGGAGGTGTAGGAATCCATGTGCCTCCACTGATCTTTGGAGTGTTTTGCTTTGACACCCAGAGCCTCTGCAGGATCCTCTGAAGGGAAGGAAAGGAAGGAGGGAGGAAGGAGAGAAGGATGAAAGGAGTGGAAGGTGGGAAAGGAGAGAAGGAAGGAAGAGAAGGAAGCGAAGGAAGAGAAGGAAGGAAGGAAGAGAAGGAAGGAAGGAACGAAGGAAGAGAAGGAAGGAAGGAAGGAAGGAAGGAAGGAAGGAAGGAAGGAAGGAAGTTGAGCCTATCAGTTCTGTCCCTGTGAGCCTGGAAGAAGAGTTCTGTTGACAGATGGACCACTTTGAATTGGCTGCCTGTGATGGACCCAGAAGACCTACTCACACATGGAAATGATGTTCTTTTTGCACCAGAGTCTCCTTGTTCCTGAATACAGTCAGTCATGTGTCACTTAATAATGGGGATACATTCCGAGAAATGCATTGTTAGGTGATGTCGTCCTTGTGTGAACATCACAGGGTGTACTTACACAAGCTTAGATGGCATAGCCTACTACACACCTAGGTGTATGGTGTAGCCAATTGTTCTTAGGCTAAAACCTGTACAGGATGTTACTCTACTGAATATTGCAGGCAACTGTAACACAATGGCAAGAATTTGTGTATCTAAACCTTAAAAAGACACAGGAAAAACACAGTATGAAAGATTAAAAATGGCACACCTGTGTAGGGCACTTCCCATGAATGGAGCTTGCAGGATTGGAAGTTTCTCTGGGTGAGTCGGTGAGTGGGTGGTGAGAGAATGTGAATGAGAGAATTAGGACATTGCTGTACACTGCTGTAGACTTTGGAAACACTGTACTCTCAGGCTAAATTTATTTCAACATTTTTTTCTTTAATAATAAATTAACATTAGCTTAATGTAATATTTTTACTTTATAGATCTTTTCATTTTTAAAATTTTTTGCTCTTTTCTAATAACAGCTTAAAACACAAACACATTTTACAGCTATACAAAAATATTTTCTTTCTGTATGTTCCTATTGAACAAGTGTTTTTTCTGTTGTAGTTTTTTTTTTTTTACATTTTACACGTTTTTGTTCAAAACTAAGACACAAACACACACATTAGCCCGAGCCTCTGCAGGATCAGGATCGTCACTATCACTGCCTTCTTGTCCACATCTTGTGCTGCTGGAGGGACATCGGGGCAATAAGATGCATGGAGCTGTCATCTCCTAGGATAACAGTACCTTCTTCTGGATACCTCCTGAGGGACCTTCCTGAGGCTGTTTTACAGGTAACTATTTTTTCCTAAGTAGGAATACACTCTAAAATAACCATTAAAAATATAGTAGTAAATACATAAGCCAGCAATCTAATTGTTTATTATTATTATCAAATATTATGTATTGTATGAAATTGTGCTATTCTTTTACAGGCCTGGCAGTGCAGGAGGTATGTTGACATCAGCACCACCACAAACATGTGGGTCATGCATTGTGCTATAATGTTGTGTGCTATGGCTGGAAGAAGTCCCTGTGAGCCTGGAAGAAGAGTTCTGTCGACAGATGGACCACTTTGAATTGGCTGCCTGTGATGGACCCAGAAGACCTACTTACACAAGGAAATGACATTCTTTTTGCACCGGAGCCTCCTTGTTCCTGAATACAGTCAAGTGTCACTGTATTTGCGACATGTGGAAGAAACAAAGGTGCTACCCTCCAGAGGCATGACTGAGCCTAGGAAATGGGAGGGTGGGGCAGGTGGAAGCTGTTTGCACCTTCTCCCAATTACTTAACAACGGGGATGCGTTCTGAGAAATGCATCAGGAAGTTTCCTGTGCACTCCTCACCCCCACCCACAGGAAGAGCTACGGGACCTACAGGAACTCCAGTGCTCCTGGGGCACTCCCAGCCTGTGGCACTAGAGTGTCATGTGGACAACAGAGGGTGGCTTTGTGGTCAGAACAGCAAGGGCTTAAATCCAGCTTGGTCTTGCCTGGTGGTTTCGTCATTGTGTGAACATCATAGGATGTACTTACACAAGCTTAGATGGTATAAGCCCTGCCACTTGGTGATAGGAATTATTCGGCTCCTTTATAATCTGAGGGAGTCACTGTGGTGTATATAATCTGTCATTGACCAAAATGTTGTTCTGACCATAGATCCTCACAACCCAGGTGTCCTCTGGAGAGATGTCCCATCGTTGGGGGTTTGTGAAAGGAGACTGGAGAAAGGCAGTCAAGAGACCAAAGAATGACAGTCTGTGAAGACATTTTTCAGGGTGAAGAGAAAGTAAAGACTTGGCTGCAGAGGGGGACCCAGGGCCTTTGCAGCCAGGAGCCTGAGGCCTCAGCAAGGCAGACAGTGCCTGCTGACCCTGCGTTGCGTGCCTCCACCAGCAGGAGCTCCTCCTGGAAGCGGGGTGGGGAACATCTTCCATAGAGTTGGCTCAAGGGCACTTTCTCTCTGCCACAGGCTGGAGAGTCATCTCCTGCTCTCTCAACTGTGAAAACATGCTGATGTGGCCAAGGGAAACAAAATGCCCCTCCCTGCCTGCGAGTTCAATCCATGTCCCTTTAACAGCTGGCCGAGATGGAGAATAGCGTCTCCTTCCAAACCAATGACTGTTTTTTTTGGATCCCCCTCCAGCACCCCAATCCCAGGACTCGGGGCTTCCTGGTGAAAGCTGCTGATTTTTGTGACCTCTTGGATGGATGCCTTGTGTCCCAAGGGCAAAGACCACGCTCAGATCCCTGGCTGGGGCCTCACTTCTTGGCCGCCTGTCTGCAGCTCATGCTGCTGCCGCCTCCCCAGGGCTTTTTGGAGGATAATCTAGAAAGACTCAGCCTGGTATGCATAGGGAACGGAAAAACTAATGATTCTGGAACTGGCTGGATCTAATTTAAAATCCTGGCTCCGCAACATGCTGGCTGGGTGACTGTGGGCAGAGGCTCCCTCCCATGTGTCAGGCACCCTATAACTTCTCCAAGAGCCCTGCAGATTCAGAATATCAACCCCACTGGGTTGGGGGAGGCGGAAGAGCTGCCCAGGCTACCCAGCCAAGGCAAGACCAAGCTGGATTTGAGCCCTTGCTGTTCTGACCACAAAGCCACCCTCTGTTGTCCACATGACACTCTAGTGCCACAGGCTGGGAGTGCCCCAGGAGCACTGGAGTTCCTGTAGGTCCCGTAGCTCTTCCTGTGGGTGGGGGTGAGGAGTGCACAGGAAACTTCCTGCCTGCAGAAGGTGCATGCACACGTGCGTAAGGTATGCATTCTACTCATGGGTGGCACATTTATTTAACTATTCCTTTACAGTCAGACATGGCGATCACTTCCAGTTGTTTACTATTCATCAGCAAAGCTGTGTAAAATATTCAAAATCCCAAGTCTTTTCTCCATTCCTACTTCCTTATGAGACATACCTGGAAGCCGAATCACTGTGTCTCTGTATGAAAAATTCAGGCCTTAAATAAAATACCTGTTGTTAAATTGCCATCAATAAGGGCTCTGGTGGGACTTATACTCCCCCTACTCAGACACTTTTTCCCTGTAGCTGGAGGCTGTTTGTGAGTTAAGGTCAAGGCTATGTTGTTTTGATCTTTGGTTAAGACTGACAAAATACCCAGTGTGTGTATGTGCGTGCGTATGGGGGGAGGGGAGGGCTGCAAAATCAATTTCTACTACAAAAGGGCACCCTCAGTGCCCTCTCCTCTGTTTTCCCAATCTATTGTTTAAATCCCGTGGTGCATAGGCAAATGCACAGAGAATGTAAGGAAATGAAAAAAAACCAAACCAAAACAAAAAAAAAAAAAACAGAGAGGAAAAAGTAAAAAGAAGAATCTTGCCTGGGATAGTGAGTATATAAGAGGTTTTCTTTTTCTAGTCAAATTTTTTTTAGTAAAAATGGGAGGGGAGGGAGAGGATATCCTTAGCCAGATTATGAACCCAACTCTCTTAGATGTTAGACACTTGGGAAGAGACAGGCCCTGTCAATTAATTTTTAAGGTAAAAAATATGCAAATCCTTTTGTTCTACCTGGTAACTGAAGTCCAAGTGTGGTCTGTCTATCCTCTGGCAAGGCAGGCTGCTGACTTTTCTCTCTGGCTGTGCACCTGTGTGCAGGTGCCTCTCAGGTGTCATGCACTGAAGTGAAGTTACTCTGACCCAGCCTCTGAAGAGGACAAAGTGGCTCTGATGCTGCTCCAGTGAACACTCCGTCGGCCGAAGCACGGATGCTCAGGCTCTGGCTGACCAGGGCAAGCGTGGGATAAGAAAGAGCAGCCGTATCTGGATGTGCAGGCCAATGATGCCCAGTAAGGCTGCATTCCTCAAACCCCAGGGACAGGGAGCCATGGACTCCACCTGGTGACCTTCAGATTCTGCCCTGCACTTAGCACAGTATGCGGGGAGGGCAGATTTCATCTTCATTTTACTTCTGGCCTCCTCAGTCACTGGGAATGGTGATGCCAGGACTTGACTGTAATTGGAGATAGGCCCTTTAAAGAAGTAATTAAGTTAAAATGAAGCTGGTAGGATGGACCCTGATGCAAACTGATGGGAGCTCTTATAAAAAGAGGAAATTTGGATGAAGAAGAAATACCAAGAGGTCTTGTTCGTAGAGGGACAACCACGTGGAGAGACAGCGAGAGGGCAGCCATCTGCAAGCCAAGGCGAGAAGCCTCAGCAGAAACCAATCCTACTGACACCTTGATCAGGACTTTGAGCCTCTAGAATTGTGAGACATAAATTTCTGTTAAGCCACTCAATTCATGGTATTTTGTTTTGGCCATCCTAGCAAACTAATACAACTATCCTCTCTCATCTCACACACGATTTAATAAAATTGGAGTGATTCTGCATTCCAGTTCTGTATCATGCTTTATTCACTTTACCTCTGCATTGCCAGCCCTTTCCTGTGTTCATGGTTCCCTGCTGAACAGGAGGATAAGGTTTGAATGCCACAGCCCAGCACTCATGATCATCCATGGACAGCCCTTCTCCTACCCAGACATGCTGATTTGCTCTCTGTTTCCCAAATTCTCTCCATCTTTTCCGCTCCTGCCAGCCCCTGGCATCCATTAAAAGTGATTTTCCCTACTGTCATTCAGAGCATGGCTCATACTGAAACCTGTCTTGCCATGTATCCCTCGTCATGGCAGGGCATTTATAAATCAACCTGTGTCTCCAGCATTTACCATACTCCTTTGTAACACATGTTACGTCTTCACCCAGTCTTAGGAGACGGTGATTATTTTAAAAGGAGGATTGAGAATTGTTAGCCTGTGCTGGCATTGCTATAAATAAATACCTGAGACTGGGTAATTTATAAAGGAAAGAGTTTTAATGGGCTCATGGTTCTGCAGGCTGTACAGGAAGCATGATGCTGGCATCTACTCCACTTCTGGGGAGGCCTCAGGAAACTTACAGTCATGGTGGAAGGTGAAGGGGGAGCAGGGATCTTACATGGTAGGAGCAAGAGAGAGTGAGGGGGGCAGTGCTACACACTTTTGAAAAACCAGATCCCCCAATAACTCACTACCACAAGAATAGCACCAAGAAGATGGTGCTAAACCATTCATGAAGGGCCACCCCATGATCCAATCGCCTCCCACCAGGCCCCACTTCCAAAACTGGGGATTACAATTCAACATGAGATTTGGGTGGGGACAAAAAATCCAAATCATATCGAGAATTACAGGCATAATTAAATTACTCCTTGGTCCCTGTCTCTGACTGCCATTAACATTAGAGAAAGGGTAATACATCTTCATTAAGTTGGGTTTATCCCAGGAATGCAGCTTGGTTAAGCATTAGAAACCCAATCAATGTAATTTACTCTATTAACAGAATGAAGGATTAAAATAATAAAATCTTTTCAAGGAATGCAAAAAGCATTTATCAAAATTCAATATCCATTCATGATAAAAACTCTCAGCAAACTAGGAACAGTAGGAAACTTCCTTAAAATAATAAAGGCATTTACAAAATTCCTGCAGGTTGCATCATACTTAATGGTGAAAGCCTGAACTATCTCCTAAATCCATTTACGCCTCCTCAGGAAAGGCTTCCCTGACCCCATGTTTAAGTCAAACCCTCACTATACATTCCCTTAGGACCAGCCTCTCATCCAAAGAAGTGATCATAATTGCAATTTAAAATGTATCTGTGGTCGGGCGCGGTGGCTCATGCCTGTAATCCCAGCACCTTGGGAGGCCGAGGCAGGTGGATCTCTTGAGGCCAGGAGTTGAAGACCAGCCTGGACAACATGGTGAAACCCCATCTTGACTAAAAATACAAAAATCAGTTAGGTATAGTGGTGCGTGCCTGTAATCTCAGCTACTTGGGAGGCCAAGGTGGAAGGATCACTTGAGTCTGGGAGGTGGAGGCTGTAGTGAGCCAAGATCATCCCACTTCTCTCCAGCCAGGGTGACATGGTGAGACTTGGTCTAAAAAAAAACATATTTCTGCCACTATTTGCTTAGTGTTTGTTTTCTGGTGTAGGCATTCAGCTCTGTGAACAACAGCATTCTGCTGATTTCTGCTGCCCTGTATCCAGATGGCAGGAACGGGTGAGTGAATGACAGGCACCTGTTCTGCTTACAGTCAGTAAAGTAAACACAATGCTACACATGTGAACTCCACTGGAAAGATGAACACTTGTGGTATATTTGGGGCCACTGTCCCAGGGAGAGTAGAAGTACAGGGTTTTGTTCCTCTGATTTGAGAAATTTTTGTGCTAGAAGGGCCACTGAGGGTCATCCAGGCCTATCACTGCCCACCCCAAATTTATAGGTGAGGTCCCTAGCGCCTGAGATCTGAAGCATGCATGTCATCCCAAATGAACCACAAATCCTAGGCCAGAGTTAACAGTAGTAGTAACTGCACAGGATGAGTTGGTGCAGGGTGACAAGCTCATGCGTGGTAGCTATTTTGAATCAATACCCTGTAACTGACTTCTGCTGTTTGAAACACCTGGTAGAGTGCTGCAACTCACCCTTGGGTAAAGCCCCACCCTCTGAGGCTGTGGTGGGGTTCAGGGAATACTACCCCAAAATTTGGCAGGTTGGCATTGGAGAAAACGGCAGAAGCAGGAAGGCCTCTCACCTCCTCACCCTTCTTTTCCTGAAGCAGGCCATGACACCAAGCTGACCTTCCCCTGGAGCAAGTCATAAGGTCCTTGTGTGAGAGGTGCCATGCTGAGTTCCCCCTTGTATATAACTATTAGACCATACTCCCTTTGTCCAATCACACTTCTCCACTATGATCCACTTCTCCATCAAACTTACAATAAAAACACACAGGTGTCCCTCTTTCTTTCTTTCTTTCTTTCTTTCTCTTTCTTTCTTTCTTTCTTTCTTTCTTTCTTTCTTTCTTTCCTTCCTTCCTTCCTTCCTTCCTTCCTTCCTTCCTTCCTTCCTTCCTTCCTTCCTTCCTTCCTTCCTTCTTTCTTTCTTTCTTTCTTTCTTTCTTTCTTTCTTTCTTTCTTTCTTTCTTTCTTTCTTTCTTTCTTTCTCTTTCTTTCTTTCTTTCTTTCTTTCTTTCTTTCTTTCTTTCTTTCTTTCTCTCTCTCTCTCTCTTTCTCTCTTTCTCTCTTTCCTCTTTCTCTCTTTCCTCTTTCTGTCTTTCTCTCTTTCTTTCTTTCTTTTTGATGGAGTCTAGCTCTGTCACCCAGGCTGGAGTTCAATGGTGTGATCTCGGCTCACTGCAACCTCCACCTTCTGGGTTCCAGCAATTCTCCCACCATAGCCTCCCCAGTAGCTGGGATTACAGGCACCCGCCATCGTGCCTGGCTAATTTTTTAATTTTTGTAGAGACTGGGTTTCACCATGTTGGCCAGGCTGGTCTCAAACTCCTGACCTTAGGTGATCCGCCTGCCTCAGTCTCCCAAAGTGCTGGGATTACAGGTGTGAGCCACTGCGCCCAGCCTCTTTGGGTCTTTTTTCCTGATGTCTCATATGTCACATAAAATTTAAATTAAATAAGTTTGATGTTTCTCTTGTTAATCTGTATTTTGCCATAGGTGCCTCAGCTATGGACCTAGTAATGGGTGAGAAAAATTTTTTTTTTCTTTCCTGCATCTGCTTGGCCACCTGCCTTTTGCTTAGATTGGCAGAAATCTGGCTTCTCTAGTCCTCTGTCACCTGGCCAGGAGGTAGCCCTTGGTCTAACCCCTTCTCATGTTTGGAAGCAGACTTTCACTTTCTGTCTAAGGACTGGTAGGCAGCTTCCCATGGATGGAGTGATAGCTCCAGAATGTCTTCATGTGATGGCTGTTGGAGCGAGAAGTGGGCTGGTAGATTGTGCTGGCATCGACCTTGTGTAGGGCTGAGAAGACAGTAACTACCGGTGTGAAGATCAGGCAGGAGTCAGGAAGACAGCTGAGAGTGGCCAAGGGGAGGCCAAAGCCTCTTCAAGTCATCTCTTGATGAGTGTGAAAGGGAGAGAAGAGGCCAAGAAACCATGAGATTAAAAGGTGGAGGTGAGAGCATAGAGATCCCAGCTGCTCTAGGGGAGCCTCCCAGGCATGTGCTGTGTGCATGTGCTTCTCCACTGTTCCGTCTGCAATGCGTTCCATCCAACTGCTAGATACGGTAAAGGGAATGAAAGGCAGGAAAGGCACAGGGTGTATTTAATCCACCCTTCAGCTGTGAATTCTCTAGAGGATAGGCTAGCCCTTGTGTTTGTTGATGCAGCTGCCTCTCTTCTGAGACCTGTAAAAGGACTTTTTTTTTTTTTTAAATAAAATCATGACTCTTACCCACATGTAGAATGAACACATGTCAAAGATTTTATTTAATTCATTAATTAATGAGGGAACCAGTAAGATGCTCCAACCAGTCCAAAGGAGAATTAAAAATGCCACGAATAGCTGGGACAATAGGAATGCTGACATAGAATTTACAGATAGATGCAAAATTGATGATAGCCACGGAACCATCTGTCCACATGTCCATGGACAAGGATAGTTGGCCTTCCATGGGTCTTTTACAACTTACAAACCGAGGAAACTATAGGTCTTCCTTCTTCCTTGCTGACCATTCATGGGTCACCCTCCATCTGGACATCAACACTCCGGAGACATGTGGCCACTGCAATAATTGACTGAAATCGGTAAACACACAATTTCTCCCTCTGTTTGCTGGTCTGTGTTCTTGTCTAGAGAGTTGCTTTCCTCTCCAAGTAAAAGTTGTTAAAGAGCTTAAAGGCAATGAAGGGCAGAGAGAGCCAGGATGTGAAGACTTTTCCATTTTACCATCTTTCACAGATCCATGTTGCAGCTGGGAGCGAGGGGAAACCTGGACACTCACTTCACCAAAGTAAGACAACTGCAGCAGGAGACAGGCTAAGGCAAGTGGGGACAAATCAATGTGCTGGATGCCCCAGCGTACCTGTGAGGAAGAAGCAGGAGCTGGAAAGAGACAGGAAAAGGAAATAGATAAGTGAATAAATAAGAGTTCAGAAACCCTGTCACTATTGAAAATACAAAAAATTAACTGGGCATGGTGGCTGGCACCTGTAGTCCCAGCTACTCAGGAGGCTGAGGCAGGAAAATGGCGTGAACCCAGGAGGCGGAGCTTCCAGTGAGCTGAGATTGTGCCACTGAACTCCAGCCTGGGTGACAGAGCAAACTCCATCTCAAAAAAAAAAAAAAAAAAAAAAAGTTCAAAGGAAGCATAGAAGAGGTGAGGGAAGAACTCTATTTGCACATTCACTCTTCAGTTCATTTCCTCATTCATTTTCTGAACAATGAATCTGGCTCTGTGCTGGATCCTGGAGCATAAAGACTAAATCAGCTGAACAAAGACCCTGATCACTAACATCCTAGTGGGAAAGGCACATTGTGTATTAAGCTGAGTAATCACCACCTCCCCACCATGTCCACATCCTGTTCCCTGGAACATGTGAATATTATCGTGTATGGCAAAATGGACTTTGCAGATGTGATTGAGTTAAGGATCTTGAGCTGGAGAGATTATTCTGCATTGGCCTGATGTAATCACAGGGGTTTTTATAAGGAGGAGGCAGGTGATCAGCATAGGAGAAGGCGATGTGATGACGGAAGTAAATGTGGGAGTGATGCAGCTACAAACTGAGGAATGCTGGCAGCTCTGGAAACTGGAAGAGGCAAGGGACAGGTTCTCTGCTGGAGCCTTCCAAAGGAGCCAACCCTCTGACACCTTCCTTTCAGCCTTGAAAGACCCATTTTGGACTTCTGATCACCAGAACTGTAAGAGAATAGATCTGTGTTGTTTGAAGCCACTGAGTTTGTGGTAATTTGCTACAGGAGTCATAGGAAACTAATATACATGCTGAAAAATTGTACGGTCGCATGACTGCAATGTAGAGTGTTTTGATGAAGGAAATTAAGGCAGCTGGGGGGCTGATGACAGGTGTCCTGGAGGAAGAGGTTTCCTGCGGAAAGCTGAGGGCTTCGAAGGAGGCCGCCCATGGTGTGGTGGATTGGGGATGTGGTGGTTTGAAAGCATACACCATGTGAAGGAAGGACCCTGCAGAAGTCCCAAATCAATGCTTTCTTGCTTATCCCTGGTGGACAATGGAGGCTGGTGGCAGGGGCATTAATGTGTGGCCATGGTGGTCCGCGTGATGCAGTAAAAATGCAAAGGAGATGAACTCCCAGGACTTTTCGGAGACATTTATAGGAAGATGGGTGCTAAATAAATCCAAGGCAGTCTTTTCAGACAGAGAGCTTTATGCCATTAATTAGGCAACTTGGATGAGGGGCACCATGGAACTGGCTGGTGGTTTTCTTGTGAAAATAGCCACAAACTCCCTTCTCTCCGTGTCCTTAGAAGATGTGAATTTAGAGGTCTCCACATTGCCTGACAAAGTCTGTTTTTAACAGGGTAAAATTTAAAAAATTACCATAGCATTGCTCCTGAACCTTGCCTAAAATTCCCTTTAAAGATCTACAAAAGGGTTTTGCTCATTTGTACAATCTCAAAGGTCACAAAATTAGAAGCTTAGCAGCCACACGCCAACTGCACACGGCATTTGAAATCTTTGACACAGATCATTCCAGAAGTCACAACTGGCCAAGCTGCGCTTCTCGTGACACTCAGTAGCCTTCACACCCATCTGCTGGCTTGTAAGCATGTGTCTTTTTGTCCAGCCAGCTAAGGTACTTGGTTCCTGATTGTTTTTTTGTTTGCTTTTTAATGCTCAGATATTCTCCTGTGGTGAATATTTGTGAGCCAAATTATTTGGCAGCAGCATTTGATGCCATGGCCAAATGGGGAGCCCAGAGTCAGCATCTTTTTAAAGCTAACTCTTATTTGCCAGCTTCTCTTTCTGCCCACATACTCGCCTCTGTACCAGGCAGACCCGGTGGTTGTTGCACAGACAAAAATCAAGCAGTCCTGCAAACCCTGTTTGCTACCTTCTGGGCTTGATGCTGCCTAGGAGTGGGCTTCTCCCTGGGTGGTATGTAGGAGTTTTCCTTACGTTTTCATTTCTTATCAGCTTACCGTTTGCAACTGATGCAGGACAGACAAGACCCCACACTGGGGCTTAGCCCAGGAGGATTCTTAGCTTTCCCCAGGAGACAGTTCAAGCACAAGTGGTGGTGTTAGACAGCAACTTTTATTGAAGCAGCGGCAGCAGTACTGCTCCCTGTGGAGCGGGGATACTCCACAGACAGTGTGCCCAGAGTAGCAGCTCGGGGCAGTTCAGCAGTCATATATGTACCCACTTTTAATTACATGCAAGTTAAAAGGCAGTTGATGCAGGCATTTCTAGGAAAAAGGTGGTAACTTCCAGGTCACCGGGTCACTGCCATGGAAAGCCGTGGTAACGCTCAGGTGTTGCCACGGCGATGGTAAACTGACATGGCACACTGGTGGGCATGTCTTATGGAAAGCTGCTTCTGCCGTGGCCCTGTTTTAGCTAGCTCACCATTTGGTCCAGTGTCTGAGTCCTGCCTCTGGAGTTGAGTCCCGCCCCCTACCTCACTATCTTTATTCTATTTGGGGATGCCCTGAAAGGCTGTGTCCAGTCTCATAGTGAGTGAGGAATCTGTGCTGAGGTTCCTTTGGAGGTGAATTTTGGATGACATATAGCCCAGTACAGTGGAAAAGTCCAGCACTGAGGGATGCTGGCTAATATTAAAGACTCATAGTTTTGGGGGCTGTCTGTCCAAAGGCTCATGCATGGGTAGAAAGAGTTCACATGACCTGTGCTATGGGAAGTTTGCTGTAAACATTCTGATAAACATTTAACTTTAGTCCCTTTTAGTACCAGTGCCATGCCCTGCAGTGTTTGCTAAGCGCCCACAGGCATCTGCTCTCTGTGACCTGCTCACATAACGAGCTAGAGTCGAGCATGCTTCATTCACAGCCAGGCCTCCTCCTTCCTGGTTGGCCTGAGTGTGCTGCTGACCATTCATGGGGCAGCCTCGACCTGGGCGTCAACACTCCTGAGAAACGTGGCAACTGCAATAATTGACTCAAATCAGTAAACACACAATTTCTCTCCCTGTTTGCTGGTCCATGTTCTTGTCTAGAGAGTTGTTTTCTTCACCAAGAAGGTGGAATCGATTTTTCCACCTTTTGTTCCCCTCACTTCAATAATGATGAGACACCAAGAGGGAAATTTCTGACTTTCCGCAGGCATTTATGTTTTGCCTCACGTCATCATAGTATTTATTCCTTTCATGTAGGGGAACCTTAAATGAAGCTTGTTGGAAACAGGCCATCCTCCATAACCAGGTTTTGTTGGAGCCCATGTATAGAAATGATTTCTTGGCAACTCTAGTTCTCTTGAGCATGTGTGCTGTGGTTAAGGAGGCAGAAGGGCACAAGGATTTTAGTACCCTGAGGACTGAAAACCTTCCGTAGAACCAGCATACATATTGTTTTATAAATAAGGAGTATTCCTGGGGTTGAGTTGTTTGCAAAAAAAGTGAGCTCCTTAAGATTTACGACCCAGCTCACAATAACCAGATGACCTGAATCAAGGGTGTATGTCAGGAAATAGGATCCCGGAGGGGTCAGCTGACAGTGTCAATCTGTGGCCTCAAAGAGCCCGTTCCAAACTCTCCTGCCTTTTGACAGAAGGTCTGTCTGGTTATGGCTTTAGGGAGCCAGATGACTTCCATATAGTCACAGGAAGGGCCCGTGTGCCTGGAGCTGTGGACTGGAAAGGAGGTGAGAGACGCTGGCCTCTCCAAGGCCTCATCCACGTGCCCCACCTCCAGACAGGAGCAGTCAGGGCTCCATTAGGCTGCAAATAATTCAGGAAAACCTGAATAGCAGAGACTTAAAAAACATGGGGTTTGCTTGTCCCACCTGAAAGAAGTCTCAAAGTTGGAAGTCCAGGGCTGGGTTAGAGGTTCAGGGATGCTGGGGCTGAGGCCTAGATGGTTTTTTGGCCTTTTCCCCAGGGAAAAGCATAATCAATCAGAAGGTGGCTGCCGTAGGTTGGGTGGGCTGGGGCTGGAGGGGATGGTAGGCTGTGAGTCTGGCGCTCCCTCTTGCTGGTGTGGGGATGGGTACTGGGAGGGCTTCTCTCCTTCACCTTGCTCTGTTGCTCAGGCACCCTTTGCCAAGAAGTCAGACTGGAATTCCCAATGGGATGGGGCAGTCCCAAGGCACATGGAATCTTTGGTGGGACTCATACACCCTGGATTCCTGTGAACTCCTCAGTCACTTTGGTAAAAAACTCCAATATTGTTCCTTTTAACACAGTCATCACCCAGTACCCTGTTAAACACACAAATGCACCTGGGGCAGCCCTTGACCTTATGGAGCCCACTTTCTTTGCAGACAACACAAATGTTGAGATGGAGCAGGAAGGAATGGTTACATAGGAGCATCCAGAATCCCCAACCCTGAGGAGTTTGACATGGGAAAAATGCCTCTGAGTAGGGCAGAGGAATGCTCAGAGGGCTGCAGGGTCCTGGGAAGTGTCTGTGCCTCGAAGTGTGCCCCATATTCATACCCTGTCTTTCCCCACTGCTTTCATTTGCTTTGCTTTCGATCTGTGATTCACCTTCTTTGCTCTCACCTCTTTCTTGGGCCCTTTGGTTAAGGGCAGGCTGAGTTACTGCATATGGCTGTGTCCCAGCCCTCTGCTTTACCTGGTGACTAAGGAGAAGCCTACACCAATTCAACAAGGCTTGCATTTTAGGAGCCGACAAAAATCTTAGACCCAGAAGCCAGGTGTGCAGAAAATGCATGTTGGCTTCCCTTTAGCATAATCTAATTTCCCAGGCTCCATTCTGTCTAGGTAAAGGAACATTATTCTTGGTTAGCTGAAGTCTCCTGCTTCTCCTGCAGATGTGTCTGATGCTGGGGGCTGGCATTGCTCCCCTTGGGGGCTGGGAGATGCTTTCCTTTCTGGTCTTTGGTTGTCCAAACCTGTTGTTCGCTGCTGTTGTGTCTCTTGTTCTCACTCCACCCCAGCCCTGCTTCAATCCTACGCTCTCCAGGCCACAGCCACTCACTTGGACCTCCCATGAGGCTCTTGGGAGCTCCCACCCATCCTGGAGGCAACCCATGTGAAACCGGGCCTGGCTTGTTGATTCTGAATCACCAAATAGGCATTTGCGCAGCCTGCCTCTCCAAGGGAACCTCAGGGTTTTGCTCTCACTCTGGCATTTGTCTGAAGCTATCTTTCTGCACAAACCGCCCAAAGTGGGGATGAAGCCCACTTCATGGGCACAGGCCCTTCCCAGGACACTGCAGCCTCTGCATACCCCTCCACCCTACTCAGGAGGCCTCTGTGCTGCTGAGGCCAATTTTGAAAGACCAAATATTCTTCCTGAGCCCTGGTCTTAACCTGGGGCTGAAGCTTTGCTCTCAAAGGTAAAGGTGAAGGCCTCCATTTTCCTCTGCTCTCTGCAAATTGCCTTTGGCTGAAGCAGGGAACAGGAAATGAATGACCAAGTTATGTGGCCTGGGAGAGGGAGAAGAGCTCAGTCAACAGCTCAGGAAATCCCGCCATACCTACTTAAGGGGAAGAAGAGAGAAAGGAGGATAAAGAGAGATTGTTTTCCTTTTAATATAATGCAGATTAAATTTTAGATTAGTGTTTTTTTTTTTTTTCTACATTAGGTCCCTTACGTGGCAGAAAATTCCAAAATATATTAGTAAAAATGAACCCGTCTTCCATACTCTTGGGGTTTCATTGAAATGTTGAGAAGTTAAGAAACTTTGTTAGATTTTTTTAAACTTAATTTTAAAAAAATAGCCTATCAAGGAGTTTTCAAAACTTTTTAGGTGTATAAACACCCTATTTCGGAAACCACCGTATTTTACACTTTCACTTCCCACCTACACCAGATCAATGACAAGAAAGTGTCTGAAACAAGGTGCAAAATCAAGGTTCTCAGAAACACGCTTGGGACCTCTCGTTCCACAGCATCTGCTTGGCTGCTCTTTCCGCCTGGAGTGTCCTTAGCCTGTGCCCCTTTCGAACTCCGGCCCTTTGTCTGTGGACTAGCTCTAGCGCAGTCTCCCAGTGTTACCGGCAGCCTCCTCCTTCCTGGAGCAGGAGAAGTGGCTCTCTCTTCTGTGTTCCATCATCCATTACGACTGCTCTCACACCGGATTAGAAAGATTTGGTCACCCGAGTGCCTCCCTCCTCTGTGCTGTTGGACTCCATGCTTTACATACTCCTAGACGCTGTTTTTCACATACTCCTAAATTTTCAACCTGAGAAATCTGAAGCCATCCCCTAACCTTACCTGGTTGCCTGTTGGAAAATGTGTTATCCCAGTGGTAGAGTCTTTGGATCCTAGGCATCTGGACTTGCAAGAGTCTCATGTCAGTTTCATGTGCTTACAAAAGTAATAACAGAGAGGGACACAGCTGTGAGTTTTCCCAACAGCCAGCGAGTGCTTCGTTCCCCGTATCATGTTTTATTTATTTATCTGTCCCCAGGGCTAGTGCAGTTTGGACATAGGTTGCTATGGGTTGAATTGCATACCTGCCAAATCCATATGTTGAAATCTTAACCCCTAGTACCTCAGAATGTGACATTATTTGGAGAGAGAGTATTTATAGAGGTAATCAAGGTAAAAGGAGGTCTTTAGGGTGAGTCCTAATTCAATATGACCGATGTCCTTATACAGAGGGAAAATCTGGACACAGAGCTGTGTACATCCAGGGAGAACGTCATCTGGAGATGAAAGCAGAGATCAGAGTGATGCATCTCCAAGCCATGGAATGCTGTAGATGGTGAGCAACCCACCAGAAGTCAGGAGAGAGGTATACACGGTTTCTCCCTCACAGCCCTTAGAAGGCACCAACCCTGCTGACGCCTTGATCTCTGATCCTCAAGGATGTGGAGTAACTGTGTGAGAAACTGTCTGAGGGCTCTTCAGAAAGTTCATAGAAAATGCTTATTATGAAAAAAACTATGCTGGATTTCAATTTTTTTTTGCACCAAAATTGATTTGTACTAACTTTTTATAACATGTTTGTACACAATCTAGTTTGAGGCACTAAGAAGGATAATATGTCAGTTTGAAAAGAGCCCCTATCACAGCAATGTCAATTTCTGCTAAATTTGAAGTAAGAACAAACATCAAATTTATAGTGAAGCTTGAGGGGAAGTATGGTGAACTCACTGATGCTTTGTGAAAAGCTTATCGGGACAATACCCCCTTCCCCCAAATCAGCAATTTACGAATAGATAACTTCTTTAAGAAGGGAGAAGTTGAGGCTGGGCACAGTGGCTAATGCCTGTAATCCCAACACTTTGGGAGGCTGGAGCAGGTGAATCACTTGAGATTGGGAATTCAAGACCAGCCTGGTCAATATGTGAAACCCCATCTCTACTAAAAATACAAAAAAAAAAAAAAAAAATAGCCAGGTGTGGTGACAGGCACCTATAATCCCAGCTACCTGGGAGGCTGAGGCAGGAGAACCACTTCTGGAACCTGGGAGGCAGAGGTTGCAGTTAGCCGAGATCATGCCACTGTACTCCACCCTGGGTGACAGAGCAAGACTCTGTCTCAAAAAGAAAGGAAGGAAGGAAGGAAGGGAGGGAGGGAGGGAGGGAGGGAGAAGTTGCTGTTGAAGATGAAGCCTGTAGTGGCAGACCATTCATGTCAATTTGCAAGGAAAAAATTAACCATGCCCTAATTGAAGAGATCTGATAATTAACAGACATTTCAATTGGTTCAGCTTTTGCAATTCTGACTGAAAAATTAAAGTTAAGTAAGTTTTCCACTCAATAGGTGTCAAAACCATTGCACCCAGATCAGCTGCAGACAAGAACAGATCTTTCAATGAAAATTAAACAAGTAGGATGAAGATCTTGAAGGATTTATTCAAACAATTGTAATAGGAGATGAAACATGGCTTTACCAGTACAATCCTGAAGACAAAGCACAATCAAAGCAATGGCTACCAAGCGGTAGACATTTTCCAGTCAAAGCAGAAGTGGACCAGTCAAAGCAGAAGCAGACCAGTCAAGAGCACAGGTCATAGCAAGAGTTTTTTGGGATACTCCAGGAATTTGCGTTGACTGTCTGTAGAGCCAAAGAATGATAACATCTGTTTATTATGAGAGTGTTTTGAGAAAGTTAGCCAAAGCTTTAGCAGACAAATGCCACTGAAAGCTTCAGCAGAGAGTCCTTCTCCACCCTGACAAGACTCTGCTCATTCCTCTTATTAAACAAGGTCAATTTTGTGAATTTCAGTAGAGAATCATTGGGTATCCAACTTGCAGTTCTGATTTTGCTTCTTCTGACTTCTTTTTGTTTCCTAATTAAGACCAAATACTTAAAAGGCAACCATCTTTTTCAGTTAATAATGTAAAAAGACTTTATTGATATGGTTAAATTCTCAGGACCCTCAATATTTTAAGAATGGACTAAATGGGTGGTATCATCACTTACAAAAGTGTTTTGAACTTGATGGAGCTTATATTGAGTAATACAGTTTATAAAGTTTATATTTTTCATTTTTATCTTTTGATTCCATTTTCCGTGAACTTCTTAAAGTCCTCTTGTATTTCTAGGAGGGTCTTGGATTAAAAAAAAATAGGAGGAAGGGGCCAGGTGCCATGGCTCATGCCTGTAATCCCAGCACTTTGGGAGGCTGAGGCTGGTGGATTGTGAGGTCAGGAGATCGAGACCATCCTGGCTAACATGGTGAAATCCCATCTCTACTAAAAATACAAAAAATTAGCCAGGCACGGTGGCAGGCACCTGTAGTCCCAGCTACGTGGGAGGCTGAGGCAGGAGAATGGCGTGAACCTGGGAGGCAGAGCTTGCAGTGAGCCGAGATCACGCCACTGCACTCCAGCCGGGCGACAGAGTGAGTCT
The DNA here is from genome assembly GCF_037993035.2 of Macaca fascicularis. Taxonomy (NCBI): domain Eukaryota; kingdom Metazoa; phylum Chordata; class Mammalia; order Primates; family Cercopithecidae; genus Macaca; species Macaca fascicularis. The sequence continues at coordinate 18,642,927 of NC_088387.1, read as the reverse complement.
GCCTCAAAGAAAAAAAAAAAAAAAAAAATAGGAGGAAGGAACAAATGAGAAATTATTCTCATAGTTTATGGCATGTCTTAACATCAAGTTACTTTTAAGTATTTTATTCTTTTGGGAAGATATTTTCTCTTTCAGGGAAAATTAACTAAGAAACATCAGGGTCTGAGTTATGTTGGAAAATCTCTCTCCTACTCTGACTGTCCGGCTTTATTCTGAGCTTTATTCCCCAAGCTATAACAGTGGCACTTGGGTGGGATGAGAGTGGGGTGGGGCTCACATCTACATGGTTGAAGACCAAGGCAGACTCTTACACCCAAGTCTTGATTCTTTGTGCTGCTTAGCTGTTGCTCATACCATTTTTCCTGCTTGTGTCCAGATCTGAATGAAACTGATACTGTTGGAGAAGCCCTTGTCATCTGACTCTATCTGTTCCTCTGCCAAGGAATACCATCAATGATGCTATTCGTAGAAACATTTCATGTTTGAGAGCTGTTAGGAGTTGAATTGCCTTCCCCCAGAAGCTGTTGAATTCCTAACCCTTTATATCTGTGAATGCGACTTTATTTGGATATAGGTAGGGTCTTTGCAGATGATCAAATTAAGATGAGGCCAGTAGGGTGGGCCTTAATCCATATTACTACTGGTCCTTCTGAAAAGGGAAAATGCAGATATAGACAGATGCACTCAGGAGAATTCTGTGTGAAAATGAAGGTGGAGATCAGAGTGATGCATCTCCACACCAAGGAACACTAGGGTCACCAGCAAACCACCAGAAATGAGATGAGAGGCATCTAAAGGGTTTTCCTTGCAGCTTCGGAAGGAACCAACCCTGTAGACACTTTGGACTTCTAGCCTGCAGGTGGTTGTGTAAGCATTTCTGTGGTCAAAGCCACCCAGTTTGCAGTAGACTAACACAAGAGATCATTGAAAGTGCATATCCAGAACAGTGTGCCATATGTGGGAGGGAAGTCCAGTTGGCCCATTCACATACACGAATATCTCATATTTAAAGACACAATTCCAGGCTGTCTGTGGACACTCACAAGTGCCCATGAAAGCCTCCTCAGCCATAAGCTTCTTGGAATCACATTGTGAAGTATTTATTTTTAATTACAGATTTTCTTTGATGATCCTCTGCTCTTCTCTTTTTGTTTCCTTGGCATGTCTACTCTGGTGAGTAGACTGCCTGCTGTTTACGATGAGAAGTAGCCTGTGCTTTGGTCTGGGCTCCTGACGCCCGGTCGCCAGCAGTCCTTGCTGTCTCTGGGTTGGAAGCCGTGATGCCTGCTCGTGGGCTTGCTCTCTCCTCAAGCATGAAAGTGGAGGCGTCCTTCTGGCTCTATTTTCAGCTTAGCTTGGTGAGGCCACAAGACTCTATTGACACGTGAAGGGGAAGCACAGAGCCAAAGGGGGTTTTACTTTTCCTCTTCAACAGGGCTAGCACTCAGGGATTGAGTGGAGAGAGTTGTGAATCCTGGGTTTTGAAACTGGCCACAAACGATTGGCTCCTGGAATCAGAGAAGGAACAACCAACCGTGCCTAAAATAAACAGTGTTTTCCAGCCTTGCTGGGAGGCTTTAAAAACCCGAATACATATGCATTCTCATTAGCCCATAGCACTCAGCCATCTTCACCCCCATTAGAGAAAGCCAGTCTGCTGCTTGCCCTCCTCAAGTCGCTGCTGAGCTCATAGCACATGCGGGGGTTCTAGAACCTCGCAGATGTATTGCTGCAGACACCCTGTAGACGAGAGGTGTAGGTTAGGGGCACAGGCAAAGGAGCGGTCACTCCTAGACCCGAAGCATCTCTTCCATAGACGTCACAGGATATATCTTCCCAGCCAACTCCTCCCCAGCCTTTCAGGGAAGGTGAACACAATTCCACACTTAGAGTGGCTTTTAAAGAAAAATAACGTGTGAACTCTTCCCAGAATTCTATGAAGTGAATGAGTTTGCGTTACTTTTTCTAGCTTATGACCTGACTCTTTTATTTTTTCAGATACATTTAATTGTGTCTTTCAAAACCTATTTTTGCAGAACCTACCCTTTGTTAGCACTGGGCTGGATCCCGGGAAGGATAATTATGGGTGGGACTTGGTAGCCGCCCTCAGGTGGACAATCCCATAAAGGAGAGATGCCACATGCGGAATGATGAAATGCAGCATGAGGCTAAGTGTCCAGCATAGGTTATGGAGGGTAGATTAGGGAGCGATTGGTACCCAGAGGACAGCTGTGCTGCCTTGGGCCTGTATGTCTGCAGAGGTTCACAAGAGTGGGGCAGTCTTGTTCAGGGAGGGCTGAGGGGTTCTCTGAATCTTATCAGGTAGGACAGGGAGACTTTAGAAAGGATTGGGGCATTCTGTTTGTGGGGATGTTATAAGCAAAGTCTGGAGCAGCTGTGCGTTGGATTTCACTGGGCTGCATGGAACAGATGTCTCTTGCTGGGGAGTGATGGGATGTAAGACTAGAGACAGAACAGACAGAGGCGATGTCTGCCTTGAGGCAGACAGATTTCAACTTAGTCTTCTGGGCCTAGGCAGTGAGAAGCCTGGAAGGTGTCTGAGCTTGGAGGCGACCTCATAGAGCCAACTTTAAGGAAGCTTGGTTGGGTGGCAGAGTACACTGTATGAAGGCACAGGAGAGAGAAAGGACAAATGCACAAAGGAAGGATCCAGAACTCCGGGGCAGGCTGGACAAGTGGGCCTGAAGGAAGGGGAGGGGTGAAGGGAGACCTGACCATGGCCTCTGCTTGCTTGACCAAGTTTGGCGTGTGCATTAGAATATAGGGAGTTTGAGGCCTGAGGACCCTTGTTCTTTTTCAATAAGTAATGGTGTTTTAAAAACCATCTCTGGGTTTTATCATGAACAGAGGCTGAATTCCATGCACAGTGAGGACTGTGTTATTTACTTATACTTGTTGAATAGTAAACAGCATTGAAGAATGTTTGTAAAGAAACCCAAATTTCCCTTTCCATTTCTCAGTATTAACTTTCTTTTTATCAACTAGAGACACAATTGAATATTATTTTCTTAAACCTCCCTGACAGAGCAGAGGTATACAATGGGGAGCGTGGGAGCCTCTATTTGGCAAAGGGAACTTCTCCTCTTATTCCCATATGGAAAGGGACATAAATTTGGGGAGAGCTTGCTCCTTGCCTACGTTTCTGTGATCCATGGTTAACAATCTCCTCAAGTGAATTTCAAATTCTCTTTCCAATAAGCTGCAGAAGTACTTAAATCATTTATTCGTTCTGGTCCTGAAATGACAGTTACTCACTAAAGTCCCAAAGTGTCCCAAACCATGAGGTGTCCACAGTAAAATGACATGTTTAAAAGTTTCCATAAATGCTGGTAACTGCACATGATAATAAATCTGAGTCATTTCACATGGCCAGTTGGGTCGGTAATGCAAGACATGTACTTAAAATATATATCTTCTTGCCTTTCAGGCTATAAAGATTAATAAATTTTGTGAATTTTCAAGATAAAGTGTGAGACATTCTGAATTTTATGTGACTATCTTGCATGGCGACAGTAACCACGTTCTGGCCCTTGGAACAGGAGGTAATTTACTGTTGATGGTTTCTTGGCATAATATATATACGTATTTGGGGGGTAATAATTTAAAATCACCCAGCACATGGTCTCTGATAAGGTGCATAACTCAGGTACTCAGAGTTGTTTTATAGGAAAAGAGATGCATGCACACCGTGCGATTGCAATCGGGCACGTTCTCCTTCCTCAGGAATGACAAGGGATGGAAACCTGGCTCCCCACGGGGAACAATAAAGCATGCCTGTGAAAAATGAATCCTGGACCTGAGCTCAGGGCCAGAGTGCTCCAACATTCAGAGCTTTCCCAGGACTTAGTCCAGATTTGCTTCTGTCCAGGCCAGTGACCACTTGAAGCTGTAGAGGGAAGGGGAGGGAGGGTCCCCTTCCTGAAAGGGAAGTGCTGTGAGATGTGGCTGCACTGATACCAGTGGGCACCTCTGTGCCCCCAGCCTTTAATCATGCTTGAAGGTTTACTCTCTGAGCATGGCTTGAGAAGACAAGGGAAAGCAATGGAGATTAGCCATCACAGCCAAATTCTGCCTGATGTCGAGGCCTGAGTCCTTTTGTGCAGGTGACTCACTGCCCTGCTGAATGGGTGGAAGGAACAGTGATCAGACCCAAACACTCTGGTTTTCTTCCCACCTGTTTCTCAGAAGTAGTAAGTGCAGGGCTCAGTTCTGCCTGTGCGTGCGTGTGTGTGTGTGTGTGTGTCTTTCTCTCTGTGTGTCCTGTGTGTTTCTCTCTGTGTGTGTCCCTCTTTCTCTGTGTTTGCTGTGTCTGTGTGTGTGCACATGTGTGTATGTCTCTCTGTGTGTCTCTTTGTGTACATGTGTGCCTCTCTGTGTGTTGGTCTCTGTGTGTGTCTCTCTGTGTGTGTGTCTTTGTGTGTGTGTCTCTGTGTGTGTGTGTGCACGTATGTATGCATGTATGTCTCTCTATGTCTATGTGTGTGCATGTGTGCCTCTGTGTGTTTCTGTGTGTGTGTGTGTGTGTTGTGGAGGGGCTGCTAATGTGTTCTCATGCTGATTGTACTGCCCTGTCCCTCCTTGGAACAACCTTATTTTTGGGTGCAGTAGCTGGGCGAGCCTGGAAGCTGCCAGATGCAGCACATGATGGAGGAGAGGGGCCTGGAAACTTTTACAGTTGTTACTCAAAAACACTCATGCAGCTCCTCCTGTGTGCCAGGCCAGGTGCCAGGAGCTGGAAGGAATACAGAGAATGAGCCTGCCGCTTTGGAATCTCATCTCCTGGAGGAAGAATAAGTTATCTACTTAGGTGTTCAATTTTAACTGGTATTTAATTACAACCATACAAGTGGTTCCATTATTAGTCAGGATGAACTAAGTTTTGCTACAATAACAAATTTTCCCAGAATCTCAGTAGCTTAATGGAACAAAGGTTGGTTGCTTGTGAATGCTGTCTGTCCAACAAGGTGGTGCTCTGCTCCATATAGTCACTCAGGATTCAAGGCTTAGGCAATGCATTCTGGAACATGAGGCTTCTTTAGCCTCTGTAGTGGGGAAGAGAGACAAGAGACTCACTCACAAGCTTCTCTATCATACTACCTTATAATGGAAGTGTTGTTATTAGCCTTTTTACATCTGAGGAAACGGAGGCACAGAGGAGTCAAGTAACATGTCCAAAGTTTCACAGCAAGTGAGTAGCAGAACCAGGATTATGAGCTCCAGCCATCTGGCTCCAGAACCCCTGTTCTTGTCATGCTCTGCCATCTAATTAAACAGTGTTTCTTGGGAAGGGAATGAAGAGATGTCAGACAGGCCAGGGGCTCAAGGCACTAGAAAAATAATTTATCAGAAGAAGGAAAGTATGTCAGGGAATGACAGGGAAGGATAAATGAGCAAGGCTAGAATCCCAGAAAAATAGAGAGACTTCATCTTGGCTGGCAGAATAGCTTTTGCAAATTCTGGATTAGAAGCCTGGTTTAATCAGTTTGGGATGAAAGCTATAGAAAATGCAGACACAGGGTGGATCTTATGGATTGTGAAGTCAGGGAGGTCTGAAATAAAATAGAAATGGCCCAAGGAAACCTTTCATATTCCTTTTTGTTTCCATATACATCTGGCCACGAAAGCTCTTTGGTGGTTTATCCCAGCTCACTGCTTCCTTAGGGCTCTTTCAAACTCCTCGTATCTGTGGAAGCATGGATAAAGAGTACAGCAGACATGGGACACACCCGTGTTGCTTTCTGGGCATGCTGTAGGACGCCACTTTTTGGCTGTGCACCTGGAGCAGGAGGCAGCAGAGCAGCACCTAGCCCCCTGCAGGTGAAGCTGAAGACTGCAGCTGCAGCTCAGGAATTCCCCAGTAGGACAGGAAAGCAACCACAGGCAAGATAAGGTCAGAGAGAGCCAACTGTTTATAGCGTCCAAGCTCTTGCTGGGTTTGGTCCAGCCTATTAAAAGATAATAACCTCTTAAAGCATTTCAAAGGATGTGTTAGCAATGTTTAAGAGGAAACATAATTGTCACCACAGCCTGGGTAGTGTGCAATTGAGTAGGAGAACATCTTCAGGATAGGATGGGTTATGGGCAAGATTGTGCTGGGAGAAGGGCTGGTTTGAACTGCAGACTCCAGAAGCTACAGTGGCTGCCCAACCCATGAAAACACCCACAGATGCTATAACTGCTGGGTATAGGTCACCTATGAAATAAACCACTCATGCTGGGGTCTCACTTTCTAAGCCATTACCAGCTGCAAAGTTTGGCTTTGTGAAGACAAAGGGAAGTTTACTTTATAAGGATGTAGGCCATGTGGAGATATAGAATTATAGGAGCACAAAGTGCATTACTGACCTCACTGTTTTGCCGCCCGTAGAGTAGCTCGTCCTGCTTTGTGAGGCGTTGCTGTGAGTTGCCTTGAGGCAGGTTGGGAGGAAGAGCTGCCTGAAACCCTTTCTTGAGTCTTCTTTAAGGATGCTGATCAGGACCCATCTACCATGGGAGGACAGTGGGGATTCCTCCATGAGTCAGTGCTGAGCTGATCTGGCTCATTAAGAGATGCTTCTTACCACTGGGTTCGGTGGCTCACGCCTGTTATCCCAGCACTTCGGGAGGCTGAGGCAGGCGGATCACCTGAGGTTGGGAGTTTGAGACCAGCCTGACCAACATGGAGAAACCCCGTCTCTAATGAAAAAATACAAAATTAGCTGGGTGTGGTGGCACATGCCTGTAATCCCAGCTACTCGGGAGGCTGAGGAAGGAGAATCACTTGAACCTGGGAGGCAGAGGTTGCAGTGAGCCGAGATCGTGCCATTGCACTCCAGTCTGGGCAACAAGAGCAAAACTCCATCTCAAAAAAAAAAAAAAAAAAGAAAAAAAAAGAAAAAAAAATACTTCTCACAAAGAACTCTTTCTTTGCATCTCATGGATAATCTGAATTGTACAGCTGGCTGGACTACCTTCTTTGCCATGGCTGCTGGGGTGCCCAGAGCAAGTGGCCATGGCATGCATGCTGTCACCCAATTTTTCTTATAATTTCCTCCTTTGTTATTTATTCTGTTGTATTGTTTATATTTTGATAAGCTCACTTAAATTCATTTTGGGAGAAGGTGGGATCTAAACCAAGAAATAGATAAATATGTGTGCTTCAGAGCGTAGTCATTGCAGAGTCTATCCTGGAAAGAGTGGCTCCTTTGTCTGGAATGCCTTTCTGGGTATGAGGGATGGGTTCAATTCCTTCCATCCCTTGCTAGAAGTATGTAGTCTTTGACTGATGGATTCACTGAGTCACTGATTTGTTCTATGGACACTTATTATGTACCAGGCCCTGTGCTAGGCCTGAGGAGGGTGACGGTGACCTCAGAGCTACGTTCCAGTTGTGGGAGATAGGCAAAGACTATGTAAGTGGGCAGAGACACTAATTACATGTAAGAACCACTGCCTTGAAGGGAGAATGAGGATGAGGGTGTGTCTTTGGTGGGCTGCCATAGCAAAATACCATCTACTGGGAGGCTGAAACAACAGACACTGATTTCACATGCTCTTGGTGGCTGGAGGTCAGAGATCAAAGTGTCAGCAAGTTTTATTCTGAAGCCTCTTCTCTTAGCTTGTAGGCAACCGCATCTCACTGTATGCTAACATGACCTCTTCTCTGTGTTTGAACAGAGAGAGAGAGAGAGAGCGAGCTTTGGTGTCTTTTCTTACAAGGATGTTGATCTTATTGGACCCCATCCTTATGACCTCATTTGACCTTAATTATCTCCAAGAAGGCTTCATCTCCAAATCACATCACACTGAGACTTGGGGCTTCAACATAGGCATTTTGGGGTGGGCACAAACATTCTGCCATGACAGGGAGGGAGAAGATCTACTTCCAATAGGGTGACGCAGGAAGCCCACTCCACGGAGGGCAACATGCATGCTGGAATGGAAAGGATGAGAATGAGGGGGCTGTGGGAGAGGAGGGTGGGGAGGAATGAGAGGGCACGAGGCAGAGAGAACAGCCAGCACAAAGGCCCTGAGGCTCCCTGAGCAGCTGGTGTGGTTGGAGCTTACTCAGCTGTGGAGAGTAGCACAGGGGAGGATGCGAGATGGGTGGGGCAAGAGTGTGCAGGGCCTTGTAAACCAGCTATGGTGAGGGTTTCGGGTTTCCTACCACATCCAGTGCAGCGTTACTGAAAGATTGTAAGCAGAGGGATGTCATGATCTGGCTTAGGCTTAAGGAGCTGTGTGGACAGTGGGTTGGAGGGATTGGGAATGGAGGCAGGAGACTGCTTGTCAGTTTTGGTAAGAGGCTGGGACCGTGGTGATGGCCATGGTCTAGAAGAGAGAGTGGAGTCTGTTGATGGAGGAAATGTGACAGGGAGAGGGAGCACTCAAGGGCAACTCCTAGGCTCTAGGCAGAACATTTAGGTGCATGGCGATGCTGTTTACTGAGCTGAGGGAGTGTGGAAGGGAACAGAGACAATGTGTATGTAATGGGTAATTGCATATGTCAATTTGGCTGGGCTAAGGGATGCCCAGATAGCTGGTAAACATCGCTTTGGGGTGTGTCTGTGAGGGCATTTCCAGAAGATACTAGCATGTGAATCAGTAGACTGAGTAAAGAAGATTACCCTCACCAATATGGGTGGGCATTATCCAACTGAGGACCTGAATAGAACAAAAGGGCAGAGACAGGGCAAACTCACTCTCTCTGCTTGATTGAACATCTTCTCCTGCCCTCGGACATTGGTGTTCCTGGTTCTCTGGCCTTTGGGCTCAGACAAGGTGATATGGTTTGGCTGTATCCCCACCCAAATCTCATCTTGAATTATAGCTCCCAAAATCCCCACGTGTCATGGGAGGGACACAGTGGGAGGTAATTAAATCATGGGGCTGGTTTTCCCATGCTGTTTTCCCATGCTGATAGTGAATAAGTCCCATGAGATTTGATAGTTTTATAAAAGGCAGTTCCGCTGCACATGCTCTCTTGCCTGCCACCATGTAAGACATGCCTTTCCTCCTCCTTTGCCTTCCTCCATGATTGTGAGGCCTCCTCAGCCATGTGGAGCTGTGAGTCCACTAAACCTCTTTTTCTTTATAAGTTACCCAGTCTCAGGTATTTCCTCATCGCCATATGAAAATGGACTAACACAACAGGGGTTATACATCACTTCCCCTTGAGACTTGAACTGAGTTACACCGGTTCACTGTCTGCAAGCTGGAGGCTTTCCTGGGCCTCCAGCTTGCAGACAGCAGATTGTAGAACTTCTCAGCCTGGGTAACTGGGTGAGCAAAGTCCCATAATAAATCTTCTCTTATGTTTCTCTATATGTCCTGTTGTTTCTGTTTCTCTGGAGAACCCTGACTAATGTAGTGTGTAAGGCACCCAGTCATAAGGGCAGACTATCCTTCCATTAATGACCTCATTCCAGGTATATCTGTACCCTAGACCACTCTTCTAGGAAAATTCTATTCCCTTCTTGTCTCTTCCATGTGGAAATCTCACAGACATCGCAACCCAACTCATCCAAATCAGATGGTAACCAGGGGTTTAATGTTAATAGGTGTTATCTGCTGCTGCTGGTCTGCCATTGTCCTAAGCATTTTATACACATTTTCTTATCCTAGAAAGCCCCTGTAAGATAGGTGTGCTAACAAGTCTCATTTTGCAGCTGAAGAAATGGAGGTGCAACTGGCTCAAAGAACCTGGCTTCATTTAGAGAGTGCCTGGCATGAGACATGTGGAGAGCCCGGCCTGAGCCAACACTGAGGCTCCTGGACAGGAGGTGAGTAAGGAAGAAGGGGCAGGGAAAGAGGGACACCGGGGGAAAGGAGGTGGGTGTAGGAGGAAGGACGTCACAACTGTGTTGAAAGTCCTAGCAACCTGACAGATGAGGGAAGAAGGCCCTGCAATGAACCTTGTGACCTTGGAAAGGACAAGTCCTCTTGCCCCTGGGGCCCATTGTCTGAGTCCCTAGGAAGTATATACACAAAGGGTTTCAGAATGCAGAGTTTGCAGATGTGGGCTGCAGCTGCACTCTCTGTGGGACTGGATGGAATTCACAGCTAGAAGTGGTTATGTCCCCGGCTGCTGAATGTATCAGCTGTTGGTGCCACTTTAGTTTTATTGAGTGGGAAGGATGTAGACCCTGAGTCTGGAGAATGGGACTGGGCTGGCTGTGGAACCTGGGGAAGAGAATGAGACCACACAAAACCTTTATTCCTTGTTCTTGGCTTCTTGTTAAACAGGCCCAATGCCACCGGATTAAGGAGGTGAGGGGGCGGTTGTAAGAAAGTAAGAGATCAGTCTGAAGATTATAAACATGGGCCTGTGCAACAAAGGGAAATTCTTGTGTCAATATTTTTCTGAGCCAGCACTTGGGAGATTCTGATTTCCTTAATAAAATGATAACAAACTTTTTTTGTGTTAATAATGTAAGTTGAACATTTCCTTCATGTTTAAGCCACTGACTGTACAATGAACAAAAGACATTTAGATACAGGCATACTTTGAGGATATGGCAGGTTGGGTTCCACGCCACTGCAATAAAGCAAATATCACCATAGAGTAATTTATACAATTTCTTTGGTTTTCCAGTGCATGTAAAAGTCATGTTTACATTATACTGTAGCCTAGTAAGTGTGCAATAACCACTCCTCATCTGTCTAAGAAATGTACATACCTCAATTAAAAGATATCTTATTGCTAAAAGATGCTAAAGGTCATCTGAACCTTTAGTGAGTGGTAATCTTTTTGCTGATGGAGAGTCCTGCCTCCATGTTGATGGCTGCTGACTGATCAGGGTGGTGGTTGCTGAAGCTTGGGGTGGCCGTGGCAATTTCTTAAAATGAGACAACAATGAAGTTTGACACATCAATTGACTCCTACTGTCATGAAAGGTTTATTTGTAGCATGCAATACATTCGGGACAACATTTATTTGTAGCATGCAATACTGTTTGGAATAGCATTTTACCTACAGAACTTCTCTCAAAAAATGGAATCAAGCCTCTCAAATGCTGCTGCTGCTTTATCAACTAAATGTATGGAATATTCTAAATCCTTTGTTGTCATTTCAACAATGTTCACAGCATCTTCACCAGGAGGAAATTCCATCTCAAGAAACCACTTCTTTGCTCACTCATAAGAAACTACTCCTCGTCTGTTCAAGTTTTAATATGAGATTGCAGCAGTTCAGTCACATCTTCAGGTTCCACTTCTCATTCTAGTTCTCTTGCTGTTTCCACCACATCTGCAGTTACTTCCTCCACCAAAGTCACAAACCCCACAAAGTCACCTATGAAGGTTGGAATCAATTTCTTCCAATCTTATGTTAATGTTGATATTTTGATCTCCTCCCATGAATCAATGTTTTTAATGACATATAGCATGGTGAATTCTTTCCAGAAGGTTTTCAGTTGACTTTGCCCACATCCATTAGAGGAATCACTGTTTATGGCAGCTATAGCCTTACAAAATGTATTTTTTAAATAATAAAACTTGGAAGTCAAAATTGTGCCTTGATTCATGGGCTGCAGAATGGATGTTGTATTAGCAGGCGTAAAAACAACATTCATCTCCTTGTACATCTCCCTCAGAGCTGATGGGTTGACCAGGTGTATTATCAGTGAAGAGTGCTATTTTTGAAAGGAATCTTTTCTTCTGAGCAACAGGTTTCAACAATGGGCTTAAACTATTCCACAAACCATACTGTAAATAGATACGCTATCATCCAGGCTCTGTTATTCCATTTTTAGAACACAGCCAGAGTATGTAATTCTTAAAAGCCCTAGGAGTTTTGGAATGAACATTGGCTCCAATTTAAAGTCACCAGGTGCATCAGGCCCTGATAAAAGAGTCAGCTTGTCCTTTGGAACCAGGCATTGACTTCTCCTCTCCGGCTATGAAAGTCCTAGATGGCATCTTCTTCCAATAGAAGGCTGTTTTGCCTACATTGAAAATCTGTTGTTTAGTGTGGTCACCTTCATCAATGATCTTAGCAAGATCTTCTGGATAAGTTCCTGTAGCTTCTATATCATCACTTGCTGCTTCACCTTTTTTTTTTTTTTTTTTTTGACGTTCTACTCTCGTTGCCCAGACTGGAGTGCAATGGTGTGATCTTGACTCACTGCAACCTCCACCTCCTGGGTACAAGCGATTTTCCTGTCTCAGCCTCCTAAGTAGCTGGGATCATAGGCGCCCACCAGTGCTCCTGGCTAATTTTTGGTATTTTTAGTAGAGACGGGGTTTCACCATGCCTGCTGGCCAGGCTGGTTTCAGACTCCTGACCTCAGGTGATCTGCTCGCCTTGGCCTCCCAAAGTGCTGGGATTACAGGCGTGAGCCACCGCACCTGGCCCACCTTGCATTTTTATGTGATGGGGACAGCTTTTTTCCCATAAGCCTCAAGAACCAACCTCTGCTAGCTTCAACCTTTTCTTCTGCAGCTTCTTCACCTCTTTCAGCCTTCATTGTATTGAAGGGAGTTAGTGTCTTGCTCTGGATTAGGTTTTGGCTTAAGGCAGCATGGCTGGTTTGATCTTCTATTCAGATCACTTACACTTTCTCCATATCCGCAATAAGGCTATTTCACTTTCTTATTCATGTGTTCACTGGAGGACGACATTTAACTTCCTTCAAGAACTTTTCCTTTGCATTCACAAGTTGGCTGTTTGGTGCAATAGCAGCAGATGGCTTTCAGCCTATCTTGGCTTTTGACATGCCTTTCACTAAGCTTGATCATTTTCAGCTTTTGATTTAAAGTGACAGATGTGCGACTCCTCCTTTCACTTGAACACGTAGAGCCCATTGTAGGGTTATTATGGACCTAATTTTAATATTGTTGTGTCTCAAGGAACAGTGAGGCTTGAGGAGAGGGAGAGAGATGGGAGAGCAGCCGGTCAGCAGAGCAGTCAGAACATACGAAACCTTTATCAATTAAATTTGCCGTCTTATATGGGCCTGGTACCGCAAACAGTTATAATAGTAACATCAAAGATCACCGATTGTATGTCATATGTCACCATAACAGATATAACGATGAAAAAGTTGAAAATATTGTGAGAGTTGCCAGAATTTAGCAGAGACAGGAAGCAGCACATGCTCTTGATACAATTGCTGGACACAGGGTTATCGCAAACTTTCAATTTGTAAAAGATGCGACGTCTGGGAAGTGTGATGAAACAAGGTATGCCTTTAACTGACTTCAATTTTAGTAAATGACTTCATAAGGAAAAGGAAAAAATGTCATTGGGAGGGCACTGTGTTTGTTATAGACTAGCTAGCTCATCAACTGGGTGCTTTTGATGATACTAGCAGAGTCCTCCATGTGCTAGGATACTGTTTGAAATTCTGGTCATAGCTTTAAAATTCATAGTTTTATCAACTAAATCCCTATTAGTTACTGTAATTGAATATTCATGTTAGCTTCCACTAGTAGCAAGTTTTTGAGTCAAGATGGCCCTTGGGTTTTATTGCCAACCCTGGCAGCAGGATCCTAGACGGGGTCGCTTTGCTCTTGAAGCCTCTGATGCCCAGTAGCAAAGTGGGTATAATTGCTTCTCTCTCAGATCTGTGTTGAGGAGCTCAAGAAATAACATATGTGGAAGCACTCCGATCAATTACTTTTTTTTGTTTGTTTCTACCTTATCTAGTTTCCTAGGTCAAAAGTTTGCTTGGCTAATGGAAGAAAGGAGTCCCAACCTTTCCAAGTGGGACAGATTCCCTAGCTGTGCTCTGTATATTCAATCTGCTTCTTATGATTTGTCCGCGGTCTGTGTGAGTGCTGAAAAGGAGGAGATAATTTAATGCACTAGGGAAATGGAAACGACTCCTGCTTGGCAGGGACCAGGGTGGCAAGAGAATCCAGGATGTGGCCACGCACAGCTTAAAGACTACATTTCCCAGCTGCCTTTGCAGTGAATGCCATCAGTGAGACCTAATTGAGAGTATAGTGTGGGGAGTCTGGGAATGTTGCCTAAGAAAGGCTGATTTTGCTGGTGGTGCAACTCCCTTTTTGCCTCCCTCTTTCTCTCTTTCTGGAATGTGGATATGATGGCAGAACCACAGATGACCTTGAATGAGGAGGTCACATGCTGAGGATGGTGCAGCAGAAAGATGGAAGCTCAATCCCTGATGAGCTTGTAGACCTACTGTGTTAGTCCTGGATTACTCACTTCCTGTCTTTTATGGAGAGAATAAACCATCCTCTTTTTAAGTTGCTCCTCCCTCTTTTTTGTGATCCCTTTTACTACTATAAACCAAACTTAATTCCTAATGAATAGATCTGCTAAATTGTTTATATCAGAGATGACAACAGGAACACATCTGTTTACATTTTCCTTTCTCCTGAAGCCCCATCTAGTCCCAGAGGGTGGTGTGTTTCTTCACTGCTATTGTGGGCAGAAGCTACCTGGCTGTGGTGGTTAAAGTCAGCACTGCTGTTAGCCCTTGTGGGGCCTTTGTGCAAATTGAAAAAAAGGCATTTCTATCCTAAGACACCTTCCTGTTCTCTGCCAGAAAAATGTCTCAATGCAAATTGACAATGTGTGGACAGGAATGGAACATGCCCTTGAGAAGCAGCCCCTGCACGGGATGCCACTGCTCAGCTTTGGGTCAATGTCCAGGCCAGTATCTGACCTTGAACTTCTCTCTAGGTCTTCCACCTTTACTTAGCACAGGCCTCAGAACAGCCCAGCCAGGGGTCGGGGAGAGAAAGTGGCTGAGACTGTGTGAGATGGGGATGGGGCATAAGACGGATGGGGTAAGTTTCTGGCTATTAACTGCTTTCACATGAGCAGCTCATTTCTGTGCCAACCATTTGACTAGTAACTTGGTAGAAGCCCTGCCTGTTGGTCACATTCTGGCCTGAGCTACAAGGCCACCTGGCAGGCTCAGGCTGCAGCATGGCAGGTTGTGTGCTGAGGGTCATCTACCCTAGTCCGTCCCCAGAGCTGTCTGTGCAGTCCTGAGCTCCCGTGTAAGCCAATGCTACTTTTGTGTGAAGAAGGTGGACGAAATCATCAGCAACTCTTGCTTATATAGAATATGACCTGAGCAATGAAAAGAGAAAACCCAGATCTTGGTTTTGTACTGGCTTGTGAGAAATCCTTATTTTCCTCTCTAGCAATTTCCCTACACCCATCCCTGCCTACCCACATTGGATTAAAGGGAAGAGAGAAAAATGCCCTAAGCCCCAGAAAGGTGAAAGGTGGCAGAGGTGAAAGGTGGCAGAAAGGGAAAGGTGGCAGAGCCATGATATTGCTGCTCTTGATTTTGTAAGACGGCCAACATCAGCCCATAGAAATCCGATCTGAAATAGAAGGAGCTCACCTGACTTCAAAATTTACCAAATTTGTCGTGAGGCAATCACTTACCCTAAAAAGTAATCAGGCTCTGTCATAGTTTACATTTTTGTGTGTGTGTCCTTTTCTGTTCTTTCTTTCTTTCTTTCTTTCTTTCTTTCTTTCTTTCTTTCTTTCTTTCTTTCTTTCTTTCTTGCTTGCTTGCTTGCTTGCTTGCTTGCTTGCTTGCTGTCTTGCTTGCTGTCTTGCTTTCTTTCTTGCTTTTTTGTAGCTTTGACTTGTTCTGCAAACAAAGAATATAACAGAACAATGTACGTTCCTTTGAAATGGCACCATTAATCTTGATAGCAAGTTTCTCATTCTGAAGGATAGAGACCTTTGGCTGCTTCATGGAACTGTCTCCTGGTGACTTTTTTCAGATCCCTTTTTCTTGCTTTCTCTGTCTCCGGTAGCTTCCTTGAGAGTTGTGGTTTCTCAGTGTTAGATATTCAAAAGCACAGCAGCCTACAGGCCATGGCTAAATCTTCTTTACAACCAGATGCATATGAGATCTTAGCAAGAAGTAAGAAAAGTAAATGCATTATTAATAAACACACTTAAATGCGTACAATAAAATGAATGCTGTTTCCTTCAAAGTAACCTCCCTTGCGAATATAGTCTAACCAAGCCTCCATTTCCCCACTCAGCATGGTTCTGAAACTCTCCTCCATAAATTCTCTAGAACTCTAGGACCCCCTCCCCCGCCAAAGGCCCACAAGAATCCCAACTGACTGAGGGCAAAGACACACCTTATTTCTGGTTCCCTTTTGCTTCACCACTTGACTTCAAATGACGTCAGGCTGATTCCAGAAAGCTAAGACACCCTCAGAGGAGAATGCGCCTTCATTTAGCTCACTTAGGACAGAGGCCATAGTCTTGAGGTGAGGCAAGTCTCCAAGGCATAGCTCAAAAATTGTTTCTAGCAATGGAATCTTCACGTGAATGGGCACATGGCCTCCCACAGCAAGGATGCTGGCTAATGGGGAAGAATCACTGGAAATCCGAATTGAGACATGTTTCAAAAAGCAGCTTCAAAGTCTGTGACTGATCTTCCCAGTCCTGGGAAGAACAGAATTGGCCTTTAGAACCGTTGAGAGTCAGATTGTGAAACAGAGAGTTCTTGTTCCCCATATGTTTCACTCTAAATGGAACTTGAATCAGAGCTGGAAGAGGAACTTCCAACTTCTGTCAATAATAAAAGCCTTCTTATGAGTCAAGTGCTTGGTAAATAATTTGATTGGTAGAGGGAAAAGAAATTGCGTATTGAAAGGACTGTATTTCCATTAAAAGGCAAGTGTCTAAAGTAAAGAAGGGCAGGAAACATTGAGCCCAAGACTTTCTGAGTTTGAGTGAACCAACCTGCTGGAGTGGTTTCTGGCCGCCACTTTGTGCTACCATGTTTCAGCCTGTGCTAAGTCCAGGGGATCTGGGGTTCTGATATTTGCAAGAATAAGCAAGGACAACAGGTTTGAAGTCAAGCAATGGGAAGGCCTCCCAGAGACCTGGAGTAGGAGGGACGAGTGCCTTAGCTGCTTCTGTCTGTCCATCTTCCATCTGTCCCGTGATCAGGGTGTTTTCTGGGGCCCATTCAATGCTTCTCTGTTGGCTGGGGGCTCACATCAGCTGCCAGGGGTTCCACCTGTTTTCAGTGCTCCATGTGCAGTACTCAGAGAAATGCCTCCTGAGGGAATGAGTCCAGGGGGTGAGCGCCTTTTAAGAAATGCGGTGGCTCACGCCTGTAATCCCAGGACTTTGGGAGGCCAAGGCAGGCAGATCACCAGAGGTCAGGAGTTCCAAACCAGCCTGGTCAACATGGTGAAACCCTATCTCTATTAAAAATACCAAAAATAGCTGGGTGTGGTGGTAGGCGCCTGTAATCCCAGCTAATCAGGAGGCGGAGGTGGTAGAATCGCTTGAACCTAGGAGACGGAGGCTGCAGTGAGCCAAATTGTGCCACTGTACTCCAGCCTGGGTGACAGAGCGAGATTCCACTTCAAAAAACAAGGAATACGAAAATGCTTTCCAGTCCTGTGCAATAGGGCCTGTCTCACGGGGTGCAGCCTGGCAGTTATGCAAGCCCCTACACAGAAGGGCCTCTGCTTGGCCCAATGCTCTGCTCCTGCTGTCTTGTCATACTTAATACCTTTTTTTTAGCAAGAGGCCCTGAGTGCCATTTGCATTAGGCAAATTCTAGAGCTGGTCCTGATGAGGCTATTCTGTGTGGGGACCTGCACAACTGCAGGGCTGCACCCTACGATGCAGGCCCTATTGTGAAGGGCTGGAAAGCGTTTTTTGTATTTCTTAAAGGGCGTTCACTCCCTGGACTCAGTCGCCCCCAAAATAACGTCTTGGGTGTCTTATTTAGGTGGTGGCTGCTTGGTCTGAAAGAGCTCATGTGACTTCAGGAAACACCAAATTTGTTCTGAGAAAGCCACTTGCCCTTAAAAAAAAACATGTGAGGGGAGTGCTCCTAGTCTGTCATAGTTCAAGTTCAAAGGTTATTTACAGCGTGTTGCATCCGCTGTGGCGACTCCTGGCAGATCCCGAACTTAAACAGACGTGTGTTAGAGAGCTTAATGGGTGTGTTGATGCCGATGGGAGTCGCCAGGATGACAGCAAGTGGGTGATAGGTGGGTGAGAGGAGAGACATTCTTTTTGTAAACCCCTCATTTCCACAGTCAGTCTCAGATGGTCATTACAGACTTCTGCTGAATCTGGACCTTAACAAGCCCCACTCACCCCAGGGACAAAGTAAGGGTCATGCGATGGCCTCTGAGCTGACCTTCGAGTTCAGAGCCGCCGTGTGCCGGTGCTGTGATCACTAAACTGACTGCTTTGCAAGGTCAGCACCCAAGGCTATAGATTTATATCTCTCTTTTATTCTACAACTAGAATATGCCACAACCAGGCAACTGTGGTGCCTCACTCAGGTGGTCTGCTTTCTGCAGTTGAAGGCGGGTCTTTTTCTTCCATCCATTCAGATTGAATCCAGGGGGTCCTCCCTGGAAGACGTGTATTCCACAGAAGACTCCCCTGGAGCTTCTCCTCTCTGCACCTCAACTTTCTTGTGGGTGCAGCAGGCCACCCAGGCCCAGCCCCTGCTCACGACAGTGACTTCGGACACGGCCCCAGGCCTTCCAGGGTCTTTCTCATGCATTCTCAACCATTAGACTCCCCAGTCCTCACTCTATTGTTTCCCCTTATTTAGTAAATATTTACTGAAGATCCATTACTTGCACAAAAGACAGCAGGCCGCAAGGAAAGGGGTTTATAGTGGGAGATATGATGAAAAGATGATTAAGATTGCAAGTTCTCAAAAGTTTAGATGTTGAAGTATTATTTTCCAGAATGAGTTACCCAGGGTATTAACGGGTGTCGCTCAAAGAAAGGGTTCTAGAGTGAATATGAAACATTGGTTTAAACACAGTTAAACATTTTAAATTACTGCACAGCTTCTCAAAAGTTTTAATATGCTAATGTGTCATCTAAATTCCCAAAAGGAGAAACATAATATATTGGACTTCTTAAAAGTATTTATGAAATTTTTTCTTGCATTGAACTAGTCCCAGATAGAAGACTTAGCCTTAAAGGGCAAAATAAAAAGATGAGTTCTTTTTCTTTTTAACTGACAAATAAAAATTTTATACATTAATGGCTTATAATATGATGTGTTGCAATATGTATACGTTGTGGGATGGCTAAATTGAGCTACTAACATGTGCATCACCTCCTATTTTTTGTGTGGTGAGAACACTTAAAATCGACTCTCAGTGAGTCTCAAAATACATTATTAACTATAGTCACCATGTTGTACAGTAGATATCTTGAACTTATTCCTCCTAACTGAACTTTTGTATCCTTTGACCAATATCTCCCCAACCTTCCCCATACCCCTGACTCCAGCCCCTGCTATCACCACTCTTACTTTCTACTTCTGAGTTTGACTTTTTATAATAGATTCCATAGATGAATGAGATCATGCGGTATTTGTCTTCCGTGTCTGGCACATTTCACTTAGCACAATGTCTTCAAATGTCCTCAGGGTCTGCCCCTCTTTCTGCCTCTGTGGGGGCTCCAAGTTGGAATTCACGGTTACTGTAATTGGCAGGGGGCAGAGATTTGGAGCTGGAACCTCTAGAGTCTGAGCTCTACCATGGAAAGGCTGTATGATGCTCAGCAAGTCATTTAACTCCTTGGTGTCTCTGTTTTCTCATTGATAAATGCAAAGATAATAGTGCACCTTCCCTGAGCTTCACTGAAGTGATGCCTGGCCCTGGCAGGCTTGAATGTTGGCCATTGGCTCTGGCTCTCCCATGTGGAAACAAAGCCTGCGTCTCACACCCAGCAGCACAAGCAGCAGCGTCTCGGCCCAGCCAGTGTGTCCTGAGTGGCACAGGGTCAGATACAACCAGGTCCATGAATATTTGTGTCTTTGTATAAGGTCGGACTTTTATTGATGCAATTTCAGTCATAAACGCCACTAGCTGCATGGAGTTCCCAAGGAGGCGATTTTCTTTAGTGCTACCTGTTTACTTGGTAGTTAAAGCCGCAGGCACACTTTACAAATCAGTCAGTATTGCAAACAAGACATAGTAGGATACTTAATCAATATACAAATGCCATAGATTAAATCTTCTACATCAGTAAACATTCATAGAGTAATATTTAACATTAAGAGAAAGGGGGATAGGATAACGGGTTAATGAACCAGTCCAAGAGGGTAACATGAACAAGGAGAATGCCCTGGACTGATCTGGATGGACATCAGCATTTTGTAAGAAAGAGACTTTGGTGGCAGATGCTGGGTGCCGGTCATGAGTGACAGCAGGATGGGGTCTATGAAGATGGCCATCTGGAGCTGGTGAATTCTTCCTCTTTTTATAGCCCCCGAGTCCTCTGGTGAGGACTGATAAAGTAAACCTTATCTGACTGGGTATAGTCACTATTGATTAGACAAACATCTGGTTCTTGTTGGCACGATGTTTTTTAAAATGTAAGATGGAGTCTTTTTCTAAGATGGAGTCACTTATGTCAAAGGTCCTGTATACACAGGGGCTGCCCACATTTCAACACAAGGTGCCATAAGACTGCCCAGGAGGACCTGAATGCCTGGAGTGCTCCAGCCATGCTCATGCTAATGGATTTTGTCCCTCCGTCTGTCTGTGGACACCCCTGGTGTGCAGTTGGAGATGAGGAAGAGGCTTGGGTTCCTATCAGCAGCATGGAATGAGTGGAGGTGCGGGTAGAAAGAAGCTCTGTGTTTAAACTCTATTTACAGAATATGGACGTTGAGAGAGAGTGTGGGGTACTTAAGGAAAAGTTTGATTGCATTGTAGAAAACAGTTTCTGAAACTTAGACTGTTTCTGAAGAAATCAAATTTTAATTCTTTTGAATTTATACAGCAACTCATCTCACAATAATTATTAAATGATAATAACAATAATAATGATACTCTTCCTCCTCCTATTATCACCAAATAGCATTTACTGGGTGTTGGCAAAATGCTGGGCATTGGTCAGGAATACTGGACTTGTATTTCTCATTTGACCCTTTAAAAATCTTTGTGATCAATCAATTACTATGTTATATAATTAAAATATTAAAATAATTAGAAATTTTATTTAATAATAGCAATAATATATTAGTGTAAATACTTTTTCGAATAATGAAATATACAATAATATATTACGCACAAACACAAATGTGTTAAGTAAATGCATTAGAGCTTGTTGCCAGCCAGGATATAATGTGCATTATCATATGCTATACCGACATTCCCATTTGACAGCGGAGGATATGAGCTCTGGATTGCTAAGTGTCATTTCCCAGGTTACAGCTCCTTGGAGGAGGCAGCTGGACTCCAGGCCCCCATGTTTCCTGAGACCTCCATAGCCTGCCTCCCACTTTGCTATGCTGCTTCTATGAGAAGATAAAGTAATTTAATTAATAGCAGCTGTCGATATGCAGGGCCACCTCTCAAGTGCTTGAAATAGTTCTCTTAAGCAGGAAATACTTTTTTTTTTTTCTCCAAAATAATGTATTGTGTTTCAAAAGTATTTCCTCTAATTGCAGGGAATCCAAATCAAGCGCTTGCATTTCTCATAAACAAACACCTCTGTATACTTTCCCCTGACCATGGCTGACTTCAAAAGCAGGCGGGCCTGCACCAGAGCCTCAGGGCCAGAGGAGATCGCCCCAGGCAGAACCACAGACTATGCAGGGCACCTCTGCACCCCTCTGCACCCATCTTCCTGAAGTGCTGGGCTTGACTTCCCTGGCAGCATCGTTCATTTCAACAGCTAAATACGCGGTCAACAACGGGTTGGTGAAAATGGGGCGCCCAGGAGCCATTCCATGCCTTCAGATAGGGTCTGGGGTCAATGTGCAATGCATCAATTC
Source organism: Macaca fascicularis (assembly GCF_037993035.2). Taxonomy (NCBI): domain Eukaryota; kingdom Metazoa; phylum Chordata; class Mammalia; order Primates; family Cercopithecidae; genus Macaca; species Macaca fascicularis. The sequence continues at coordinate 18,621,190 of NC_088387.1, read as the reverse complement.
ACACAGGTTAAAAGGAAAAGCAGTCGCCAGTGCCTGTTGTTCATTTAAGGAGATTAAAATGATAGAAAAAGAGGATTTTGCATTTTAGACAGTGAGCAGTGGAATTTAAAAAGCAGTGCCAGAAATCATTCAGTATGCGTTACATTTTTTTTTTTTTTTCCCAGACAGAGTCTCACTGTGTCATGCAGGCTGGAGTGCAGTGGCGTCATCTTGATTCACTGCAACCTCAGCCTCCCCCAAGTTCAAGTGATTCTCCTGCCTCAGCCTCCCAAGTAGCTTGGATTACAGGCGCCTGTCACCAAGCCCAGCTAATTTTTGCATTTTTAGTAGAGACGGGGTTTCGCCATTTGGCCAGGCTGGTCTTGAACTCCTGACCTCAAGTGATCCGCCTGCCTCGGCCTCCCAAAGTGTTGGGATTACAGGCGCGAGCCACTGTGCTCGGCCTTAGTAGGTGTTACATTAAAAAAATCACATGTACTCCATAAAGATGTACAATTATGTATTAATAAAAAATTAAAATAAAAAGACCATGTAAACTGCTACGTATTCCCACCGGAGAGCTGGTGAGTCTCTCCATGGGTCGTACCATTACCACAAGAGTCCTCTGGCCCACGCACACCCTGCTCCGCCCATCAGCAGCGCTCCCCCTCCTCTCTGCCATTTGCTTCTCATATCTTCCTGGGCTGATGTATCCATGCTGTGTACTCAACACTGCCTCTGGCTGGTGCAAGCCTGGAAGGAAGGTAGACAGTATGGATGGCTAAGCAGAGGAGCTGGGCTGAGTGCAGCCTCGGCTGTCTATCACGTTACTACCCAGCCTCGGATTCAGGTCAAACCTGCTTGCACTTTCTGAACAACAGGAAAGATGCAGCCCGGGTCCAGATGGTTCACTTCTCACTCAGCAAACGGGAAAAAAAATGGACAAGGTGCTGCGTCCTTTGAGGTTCCTGCCCTGCAGCCATCTTATCTACTATGTCCCTCTGGGCTCAAATGGCGCTTTCCTCCAGGGCTCTCCTGGCTTCTCACCCCGCCACCTCCACAGGGTTTGGTACCTTCCTGGGTTCCTGTGGTTCCCACTGCACGACTGGATCTCTGTTCTCACTGCCTGAAATTAACATTCCTGTTTCTGTTTCTCTTGCCTTCCTGACTTCCAGGAGGTGGTGGTAGTTACTCAGCTGTGCTTCCACACCCTGGCCTTGTCTTCCTCAACAGACTCAACCTTTTGTCCTGCTACTTTCCTAGTCCTCAGGTTACAGGCAGTGGAACTTGTCTTCGGCATTTACTGAGAGACGGCCTTTCTGATTTTGTGCCCCAGTCACGGTGCCAGTCTTCTGGATCTTTCCCAACAGTGTCGACACTGTGAGTGCTGCCTGTGCACGCATTCATTGCATTCTTGCTCCAGATGGCAGTCTGTGACCAGCACGACTCAACTCCCCTCCCGTTCTGTCCCTTTCTAGCAAAATTTCCTGTATGTTACCCCAACCTCTGCTGACTCACAGGTGACTGCTGTCCTGATTTTTAACCCCACAGAATAATTCTGTCTGTTCTTGAGATTCCCATAAATGGAATTGTATAGTACACACTATTTGGTGCCTAGTGGCTTGAATTTAGTCCAGTGTTTTAGAAACACATCCCTGCCGTTGTGTCTGTCAGTCGTGTATTTGTTTGCTGGGTGATGTTCCATTGTATAATTATCCCATAATTTCTTCATTCATTCTCCCGTTGTTGTGCCCTTATTTATTTCCAGTTTTTGGCGACTGTGAGAGACAGCATTTGTAGCAGTAGCGCTAGCTAGGCTTGGACATTAGTCTCTCTGCAGAACTTGGGACAGGCCTTCAAGGTCAGGACCCATGGATGTGACCCAGAGCTTGCTGACCCTCGGCTGCTGGGGACAGCAGGGGCAGTCTGACCCTGGGGGAGTCAGAGGAGGGCCACGTGGTGACCATTACACCCCAGGAGATATGGACTCAATGAACAACCCCTGTGGAAAGGGGTCAAGGAATTTCCCTCCTAGACAACTATAGGGTTTTGTGATTTTCTTTGGTTCAATGTCAAGAGAATCAAGTTGTGGGAAATGCTAGAACCCTCCTCAACTCAGTGCACTGAGTCCCTGAATGCTCACTCAAGGAGACAGGAAAGGTGGGCAGCCCTGCACAGCAGCTGCTGAGCTCTGGACCAGGGAGGGCATCATACAATATCCAGGTAGAGAGCAAGGGAAGGAAACACCAGTTAACTCATTTAAACCTCACAATCACATGTCATCTCCATTTCATATATAGGAAAACTGAGGTTCAGATGTGTTAAATAAATTATCCAGGGGCAGCAGCTGGTGTGAGAATCATTTCTTAATAACTGACCCATGACTAGATAATTCTCAAAAGATAAAATGCAAATTAAGTGACTAATAGAAAACATTGATTATATATCAGTTTTATGCCAAATGCTATTCTTGCCAGGGTATTACAGTTAAAAAGGCAGACAGAAGTTCTTGCCCTGATGGTGCCCCAGGGTGAGATGAATGATGAACAAAGCGAACACATAGAGTATTCTAGAAGGTGGTAAGTGCCATGGAGAAAAATGAAACAGAGAAGAAACAAAGGTTGTGGTTACAGGGGTATTTGCAAGAGTAAATATCTTGACCGGGAAAAGCCTATGAGAAAGTGGCATTTGAGGACAGACTTGAAAGAGATGAGAGCATGACCCTGGGGTGGGATTGAGCATTAAAGGTGAGGAAATGGCCATGCAAAGGCCCTGTGACGGCAGTGTGCCAAGACTGAGAAACTGCAGAGAGGGCAGGGTGACTGGAGTGAGTGAGTGAGGGGGAGTCATAGGAGCTGACGTCAGAGGGGGGTTTCTCGGGATGAGCTCAGGTGGACCTCATAGGCCATGGTGAAGAATGACTGTTTGCTGAGTGAGGTGGGAAACCATGGAGGGTTTGGAAAAGGGAGTCACATGTCTTGAGTTGTGTTTAACAGGATCTCTCTGGCTTCTCAGTTGACAACAGATAATTGTGGGCAAGGACAGAAACATGAAGACCCATTTGGACATTATTGCAATAATTCAAGCAATAATTCAGAAGGTGACTTTGACCAGAGTGGCTGTTGCACAGATGGTGGAAAGTGGTCACAATAAGGTTCAGTTGGGAAAGTGAGACCCAAAGATTTGCTCAGGGATTGGATGAGGGGTGTGAACGAATTGATTCTGACTCCAAGGATGGTGACATTACTATTCACCGAGGTGGGGCAGGTGACAGGAAAGCAGGTTTGCAAGGAAGAACAGGAACTCATTTTTGGATACATTACACTGGGAAATGCCAAGGGCAGATGTTAGACAGTTGGATACCTGCATGTGGAGTTGAGGGAGGGGTCCAGCCTGGAAATATAAACATGGGCGTCATCAGCATACAGACTGTATTTCAAACATGAGAGTGGATGGGGTTACCTAGGGAGTGCCTCTGATATTTTGAGGTTGGGCTAGACCCAGGGCAGGAGACAGAGGAGGGGCATTCAGTGAGGGGAGAGGAAAGCAGGAAAGCAGTGGTGAACTGGAGGGAGTGTCTGGCTGTGTCACAGCAGCTCTTAGGTCAGGTAATCTGGGGGCTTGGCAATTTGGAGCTCATTTGAGTAGAGATTTTGCAGCAAAAGCCTGAGTGGGGTGGGTTCAAGGGAATTGGGGACTGTGGACACAGACAACCGCAAAGGGTTGGATGGAGAGGATGTGGGTCAAGAGAGGCTCTGTCCAGCCTGACCAACATGGAGAAACCCCATCTCTACTAAAAATACAAAGTTAGCTGGGCATGGTGGTGCACGCATGTAATCCCAGCTACTCAGGAGGCTGAGGCAGGAGAATCTTTTGAACCTGGGGACGGGGGTGGAGGTTGCAGTGAGCCGAGATCATGACATTGCACTCCAGCCTGGGCAACAAGAACAAAACTCTGTCTCAAAAAAAAAAAAAAAAAAAAAAAAAAAAAAAAAAAAAAAAAAGGCTGTCTTCTAACTATTTTTCATGGCAGATTTCAAACATAAACATGTGCAAACATAGGGTGAAAGAACAAATGCTTAAATGCTGTCTCCACCACCCGCTTCAACAACGATCTTGACCAACCCTGCTCCATCAATACCATTCCTTCCCCTGCAAACCCCAAACATGTTTATTAAATTAATTGATATTGCCCCACAGCTCACTGAGGCCCTGTAAAAGTTTTTTTTTTTTTTTAACTACTTCTCCTCTCTCTGCTTCATTTGGGATAGGTGCCATGGGCCTGCCTTCTAGTTTGCTGATCTTTTCTTCTGCAGCATCTAATGTGCCGTTCATCTCATCCAGTGAACTTTCCATTTCTGACATTTTACTTTTCATTTCTAGAAATTTCATTTGTGTGGTTTTCGTATCTTCTGTTTCTTTGCTTCTCATGTTTATGCCTTTTCGGTGGCTCACACCTGTAATCCCAGCACTTTGGGAGGCTGAAGCGGGTGAATCATCTGAGGTCAGGAGTTACAGACCAGCCTGGCCAACAAGGTGAAACCCCTTTTCTACCAAAAATGCAAAAAATTAGCTGGGCGTGGTAGCGCATGCCTGTAATCCCAGCTACTCGGGAGACTGAGGCAGGAGAATCACTTGAACCCGGGAGGCAGAGGTTGCAGTGAGCCGAGATCGTACCACTGCACTCGCTTGGACAACAAGAGCAAAACTCCGTCTCAAAAAAAAAAAAAAAAAAAGAAAAAAGAAAAAAGAAAATATTTGTAAGATTAAAAATAGCTGTTTTAAAGTTCTTATCAGATAGTTTAATCATCTCTGTAATTTCTATTGACTGTCTTTTTTAAAAATCCAGTTTATGGGTTATAGTTTTCTTGCTTCTTTGTATGCCTAGCAGTTTTTTTATTAGATGCTCTATATAGTGCATTTTTCATTGTCGAGGTCTAGATTTTATTGCATTTCTATAAAGAGTGTTGGACTTTCTTTTGGAACACACTTAAGTTACTTGGGATCAGGTTGACCACTTCAAAGCTTACTTTTATGTGTTTTACGGCAGACCCAGAGCAGCATTTAGTTTAGGACTAATTTAGCCCTACTGCTGCAATGTCCACAACTAGGGCATGGCATGGATGGGGTGGCCCACGCAGAGTAGGGAGGGGCAAAGCGCATTCAAGAGATGAGAGGCCGTTATAGGAAAGATCATCTTGTGACTATTAAAGTGGCCAAGGTACTAAATCTTTTTCCTTCCCTCCCTCCCTCCCTCCCTCCATCCCTCCCTTCCTTCCCCTCCCTCCCTCCCTCCCTCCCTTCCTTCCCCTTCCTCCCTCCCTCCCTCCCTCCCTTTCTTCCTTCCTTCCTTCCTTCCTTCCTTCCTTCCTTCCTTCCTTCCTTCCTTCCTTCCTTCCTTCCTTCCTTCCTTCCCCCCTCTCTCCTTCCCTCCCTCCTTCTTTCCTTCATTCCTTTCTGAAAGTTGGAAAAATAAATAACTGAATCCCATGCATGATCCTAGATTGGATCCTGAATTGGGGGTGGGGTCTTATAAAAGATATTATCAGGACAATTTGATGACATTTAAATTTGTACGCTATATTAAATAATAATACATAAATAATAAGTTTTCTGAATTGGGCGAGGTGTGGTGGTTCATGCCTGTGATCTCAGCACTTTGGGAGGCTGAGGCGAGTGAATCACTTGCAGCCATGAGTTTGAGACCAGCCTGGCCAACATGGTGAACCCCGTCTCTACTAAAAATACAAAAATTAGCTGGGCATGGTGGCGGGTGCCTGTAATCCCAGCTACCTGGGAGGTTGAGGCATGATAATTGCTTGAACCCTCCAAGCTTCCGCCCTCCACCTGCTGTTCCATGTGGTGGGTCTGCACAGCCTGGCTTGTGAGCAAATCCATTTTTCTTTCTCTTTGGGACCAACATGGGCTTAGAGATGACATAGCCTTGGGCATCCAAGAAATTAAAATTTGAGACAGAGGTTGCAGTGAGCAGAGATCACGCCACTGCACTCCAGCCTGAATGACAGAGTGAGACTCCGTCTCAAAAATAAAAATAAAGCATAAAATGAATAAATTTTCTGAATTTGATCATTGCATTGTGATTATATAAGCTAATTCCTTGTTGTTAGGAAGTACGTGCTGAGGTATTGAGATGTGAATGGTCAATTTACTCTCAAATGGTTCAATAGCAACATAAAGAGAGATAAAAGAAAAAAGAGAAAGAGAGCAAAAGGTGATAAAATGTTAACAAAGAGTGAATCATTGTACTATAATTCCCAGGATCCCAGGGATATGTACTCACTAGGACAGTCATTTGTCAAATTGTTTAGGAAGCAGGTTTGGAGTCTTGTGTGGGGAATTCGTTGACACCACCAGTCCCGAGTTTACGTGCAGTGGAAAATGGAGCAGTGTGGTCAGCAGTGGGAGAGCCGACTTCCGCCCTCCACCTGCTGTTCCACGTGGTGGGTCTGCACAGCCTGGCTTGTGAGCAAATCCATTTTTCTTTCTCTTTGGGACCCACATGGGCTTAGAGATGACATAGCCTTGGGCATCCAAGAAATTAAAATTTGAGGATCTCAATGATTCAAAATTGCTGCTCTCAATTAATATATGATGAAGTCATGTTGTTTTGAAAAAAGAATGATTGAGGTGACCAACAGAAGGCTTTAATATTTGTCCCCAAGTAGGTAGGCCACCCCAGACTTCCAACCCTGGGTACATTGCATTGGCAACCTAAATTCCAAGGACTATGAACGCGGTGGTCATTCTGCAGTTTCCTCTGAGAGTATTCGTGGGTTTGGGAATCTCCTGCTGAATAGGATATTGGGTAAAATTGCTTTATGTGAGCAGTAGTAAACATTTAGCTTATGTTACCAAGAAAAGCAACACTGTAAGCCCAGGAAACTTAGAGCTTATCAAACGGAAGGGGATGATGGAGCAAACAGGTGAAAAGTCTGGCAGGCAGGATGAAGATCAATCAAAAAAGGGCAGCTGGCTACAGGGAAATATCATTTCACCCCCACTAGCATGGCTGAAAAAACTACATGTTGGTGAGGATACAGAGACCTTGCTGATGGCATTTTAAAATGGCATAGCTGCCTTGGAAAACAGTCTAGCAATTCCTTGAAAAGTTAAATGTAGAGTTTCCATATGACCCAGCAATTCCACTCCTAGGTATATACTCAAGAGAAATAAAAACATATGCCCCCACAAAAACAAAACGTGTACACAAATGTTCATTGCAGCATTATTCATGATAGCCCAAAGTGGAAACAGTCCAAGCGTCTACAAACTGATGAACCAATAAATAAAATGCAGCATATTCATACCAAGAACTTTCCTTTGGCAAGACAAAGAAATGAAATACTGATAAATGGGACAATAGGGGTAAGTGTTGAAAATGTGCTGAGTAAAAAAAAAAGCCAGACACAAAAGGCCACATATTGTATGATTCCGTTTATCCAAAACATCCATTAACAGGCAAATCTGTAGAGACAGAAAGTAGAAGCAGGGCACGGTGGCTTATGCCTGTAATCCCAGCACTTTGAGAGGCTGAGGTGGGCAGATCACGAGGTCAGGAGGTGGAGAACATCCTGGCTAACATGGTGAAACCCGTCTCTACTAAAAACACCAAAAATTAGCCAGGCATGGTGATGGGTGCCTATAGTACCAGGTACTCCGGAGGCTGAGGCAGGAGAATGGCGTGAACTCGGGAGGCGGAGCTTGCAGTGAGCCGAGATTGCGCCACTGCACTCCAGCCTGGGCGACAGAGCGAGACTCCGTCTCAAAAAAAAAAAAAAAAAAAAAAAAAAAGAAAGTAAAGTAGTGGCTGGCAGAGCTAGAGGGAGAGGGGTCTAGGGAGTGACTACTCATGGGTGTGTGTTTTCTTTTTGGGGTGGTGAAAATGTTCTGAAATTAGATAGTAGTGATGGTTGTATAACTCTGTGAATACACTAAAACTACCTGAATTGTACTTTCTAGAAGGATGAATTTTATGGCATATGCATATATACACAGCACCTAAAAAAAACAAAAGAGGGCGGCTGTGTGTCCTGGGTTGTTCCTTGCTTCTTGTATGTGTGTTTCTGCAGTCCAGTTGAGCAGCTGTGCCTCAACCCTCGGGTCTATCCTGGTCTTGAATGCTCCTGACTGTTGCCTTCAGCCTTGGAACCACACAGCACCGCAGCACAGCCTGCAAGCCTTCCTGGGAAGATTTACACCTCTAGACTGAGTCTCTGCTGCTGCACTTTCTCCTCCCTCTCAAATGAAACCGCAGTGCCTCTCTGTGTGACCTTCTCTGTCATGCAATGACTTCTCTTTCATTTCCTATAAGCCTCTGAGCCCTGCCTTCTCCTTGCCAATTTCCCTTAGTTCCATCTTCCTTTGGCCTTCCCCATTTGTGTAAATCTGTAGGGAAATGTTATTTAAAGACAAAACCCACGACTTACTCTTCTTTCTTAATTGCTCCTTGGGAAATGTTTGCTTCTGTGTTCTTGGTGAAGGAAAGCTTCATTTTGTCTGCTTTTATATCACTAGTCTTTTCAGATTGCACATTCTAATCAGTCACCTCTTGAATCAGGTAATTAGTTTTATTGTATCAGTCTATCCTTCAGAATTTCATTATGCAAATATAAACATGCATAAATACATTCATGTTTCCCCCCTTTTACACAAAAGGAGGCATACTGTTTTGTGCTTTGCTTTGTTTCACTTATTATGTCTGAGAACTTTTCATATCATTTTATGGAAACCTTCCCCTTTCTTTATCAGCTGTGTGAGAGTCCAGTGTCAAGATGGACTGTGTTTGGTTTCATCAGTCTCTGTGGAAGGATCCTGGCTGACCCGCGTCTTTTGCTCTTACAAACCTTGCTGGATGACCTTACAGTCACCTTGTTGCATGCACACATAGGTAGAGCTGTAGAATAGATTCCCAGTGGGGGAGTTGCTGGGCAAAGGGTAAATCCCTTTATAATTTTGGCACACATGGCCAGAGTGCCTTCCACAGGGTTCTATCAACTGCTGGGCACTCCTGTCAGCTATAAGAATGGCTGCTTCTCCAAGCCTTTCCAATAAAATATGTTACCAACATTTGAAGCCAGGTGCAGTGGCTCATGCCTGTAATCCCAGCACTTTTGTTACTAACATTTGGGATTTCTGCAATGGTGTGCTGGTAAATGTTTAACAACCACGTCTCCAAACATAACAAAACAAAACAAATCCCAAAACCAGAACAACAAGAAGCCCTAATTGTAGTGTCTGCTGATTTCCATGGTGTAAATACTTCCACCCAGGACAATTGCAAGCTATCAACATGATGTCCCTGAACATGGAGTTGGGAAGAGATGGGCCATAGCACGCACCCGCTGTATAGTATTTCTACCACACAGATGCAAGAGATACAAGTAACAGGGATAATTGTGAAACGTAGTAAAATAATGAGGAATTTAAGAGTTTTTATTTCCTTTGTATTTCTATGATTTATTTAGTTATAAATTTATATAATTAAATTTTAGCAACAATCTGCATATAACGACCTACTCATAAATCCAGCTCCTGAAAATTTGGTAATTATTCATGGTCAGCTGTCAAGAGTCAGCTGTAGCACACTACTACAATTTTGCCAATTTGAAAGGTAGTGAATGCCATCCCAATGTAGTTGTCGTTTTTATTGTGGTTGTTTTACTTGTTTAAGGACCATTTGTATTTCCTTTTCTGTGAAATATGTGTCTGTTCTTCGCACATTTATCTACTGAGTTTTATTCTCTTGTTGATATCTGGGAGATCCTTATACATGAAGCTCCTTTGCATATCTTTGGTCTGTGTTATAAACTGCAGTGTTTTTTCCTGGTGTAGTTATTTATCTTTTGTGCTTGCCCATGGCATTTTTCTTTTTTTTTTTCTTTTTCTTTTTTTTTTGCCATGAAGTTGTTGTTGTTATTGTTTCAAAATGTAGTTGAATTGTTTTTTTTAATTTTTTCTGTTTTTTTTTTTCTCTCTTCTTTTTTCTTTTTTTGACACGGAGTCTCACTCTGTTACCCAGGCTGGAGTGGCATGTGTGACATGGAGTGGCATGCTATCTCGGCTTACCACAACCTCCACCTCCCAGGTTCAAGCGATTCTCCTGCCTCAGCCTCCCGAGTAGCTGGGATTAGAGGTGTGTGCCACCATGCCCAGCTAATTGTTTTTGTTTGTTTTGTGTTTTTAGTAGAGACAGGATTTCACCATCTTGACCAGGCTGGTCTTGAACTCCTGACCTCAAATGATCTGCCTGCCTTGGTCTCCCAAAGTTCTGGGATTACAGGTGTGAGCCACTGTGCCCAGTCCATTTTTTCTTTTATGGCATCCAAATGTTGAATAACTAGGAACAACAGGATTAAATAACTAAATTTTTTTCTAATCACAATCAAGTTTCACATATTTAAGCAAGTTTCTTTATTATTATTATTATTATTATACTTTAAGTTCTAGGATGCATGTGCATAACGTGCAGGTTTGTTACATATGTATACTTGTGCCATGTTGGTGTGCTGCACCCATCAACTCGTCATTTACATCAGGTATAACTCCCAATGCAATCCCTTCCCCCTCCCCCCTCCCCTTGATAGGCCCCGGTGTGTGATGTTCCCCTTCCCGAGTCCAAGTGATCTTATTGTTCAGTTCCCACCTATGAGTGAGAACATGCGGTGTTTGGTTTTCTGTTCTTGTGATAGTTTGCTAAGAATGATGGTTTCCAGCTGCATCCATGTCCCTACAAAGGACACAAACTCATCCTTTTTTATGGCTGCATAGTATTCCATGGTGTATATGTGCCACATTTTCTTAATCCAGTCTGTCACTGATGGACATTTGGGTTGATTCCAAGTCTTTGCTATTGTGAATAGTGCCGCAATAAACATACATGTGCGTGTGTCTTTATAGCAGCATGATTTATAATCCTTTGGGTATATACCCAGTAATGGGATGGCTGGGTCTATACTCTAAGCAATCTGTACAGTTCCTGTATCTTCTTGGAGTTCATTATATTCAATTTTGTCTTTTTCTTTTGAGTCAGATTATTATTTAAAAACCCTCTACACTTAATGATATCACAAACATGCAAAATATGTTAGAGATAGGCCTGGCACACTTCAGCTAAAAAGAAGTATGCATGGAGGTTATAAAATATTTATCAAGCATTCCATCACTAGTTCAGTGGTGGCTAACCCCACCACTTTTCTCTGACTAGTATTATTTCCTGCTGGGGAGTTTCTTCACTTATATTTGACTTCCCATGTGGGCATTGTCTTAGTAATTTTGTGTTGCTATAACAGAATAGCACAGACTAGGTAATTCATAATGAATAGATATTTATTTGGCTTATGGTTCTGGAGGCTGGGAAGTCCAATATTGAGGGACTGCATCTGATAAGGGAAGCTCTCATAGCGCAAGAAAGTTTACAGGAGAGAGAAAGAGAGGGCTGACCTTGCTTTTATAACAAATCCACTCTCAAGATAAAGAATCCACTCCCTCAATGATGACATTAATCCATTCCTGATGGCAGAGCACTCATGAAATAATCGCTTAAAGATCCTATTTCTCAGCACAGTTGCACTGGGGACTAAGTTCCCAATGCATGAACTTTGGGGAACACATTCAAAGCATAGTAGGCATGTACTGGCTTAGTCCTGCATTGCTCTCTCCATTAGACTTCAAGGCCCAAAGCTCTAAGAATGATTCTGGAGTGTGGTTTGTGTTCAAGAAATATTAGTTGAGACACCACATTCAAAGGTGTGAACCCCTCAGATAGACTTTCATCTGCATCTCCACCATCCCTGACAATCTCCATTAACATTTAGTCATCAGCCACATTTCCAGCATCACTTGAGAAAGCTGTGCATGTGGTCTATATGGTGTAGTCTCAGAATACCGTCATGTGGAAAGTTCTAACTCGGTGTATCTAAAAGCCACTTGACCACTTACAGTGAGCTTTTATTTCTAGCATCTCATTTTTGGTTCTGACTTTAGAAATGTGAAAACCAGATCTCAGATATGATATGCAATTTACCCACAGTTACCTCATTGCGACTCTGGCTTCTAGTAGTGCATCTGGCACATAGTAAGTCCTCAGTAAAATGAAGAGCATTTGAGATGACATGATTTTTCCAACTCCCAATCCAGGGCTCATGTCACTGTCCTATTACAGGCATGACCCGAGATGGTGGTGGCTGGATAGTTTCCTTCCAAGGTACTCTTTACGGGGTAGACATGAAAGGCAGTGATCACTCATGCCAACACCCTATGCTTGTAACCTGGTTTCTCCCTGGCTGGTAGGCCTTATTGTGTCAACAGTTACCATTAGAAAAGCATATGATAAGTATAACAACTACAAAATGTTGAGGGCATATTATATACCAGTTAATGTGCTATGTGTTCAATCCTCATCCAACTCTGTCTGATGTTAATATTATTACTGTCATTTTATAGGGATAGGGATGAAAATTGAGGTGCAGAGAGGTTATAAGACTTGTCCAAGACCAGACAGAAGCAACAGTAGAGCCAGGTGGAAATTCATGATCACAATGCTCTTTGTCTGTGGGGCATGGAGTTGCCCAATATATTATTGTTTTACAATCTTCAGACACAGTGTCCTTGCTTGACAGGAGGCACGTTCCTTTATGTTGCAGGAAATGCATTGAACCTGAATAACTCTACAGGAGAGCTCTCATCCCTCCTTCCAGGCCATCCCTGCTCTCAGTCTGCACCTCCCATTTTTTGATCAAGACAGCCTTGGAGTTCTCTGTGTCTGCGGAAGGAAGGAGACGGAGCTTGTTTTTCACTTTTGCTGCCATTATTAATTATTTTTAGGAAAGCATTGTGTCTTTTGAGAGAAGATTGTAAGTGCTGGGAGAATAAATGGACCTTAGAGTGAGCTGTGTATGCTCCAGACTTCCCCAGCTTGATGAACAGCTTCCTGACCAGTGGCTGGCAGTCCCTGGTCTTATTGGACGGACACTGGCTGGGGGCCAATGTCTGAGTTGAATGGTGAGGACCGGACAGTGCTTCTTCCCAGCCAGTGTGGCAATGAGCCCACTGTTGAAAAGGCGCCTTGGCTTGGGAAAACACATCACACTTTAGCTGTTGGCATCCGCAGCAGGGACCTGAGGCTGGAGTCACTGCCAGGCACCTTCTGGGAGGCCTGGCTTTCCAGCAAGGCCTGCTTCACGTTCTCAGGAGAACCAGACCCAGCATAGGAAATGCCCTATTGCCCAAGAGGAAACTCCATGTCTAAGAACTGATATAATTAGAAGACTGATAAAAATTAGAATGAGAAGGGGAGGGCCTAAATGAAGGGTCATGGGGTTTACTTTTTTTTTAAAAAAAAAACCTTCTTCCTGCCCTTCTCTGCATGTGAATATACTACATGCTTATCCAAGAAAACTTTGACAAGCAAATACAAATTTCTTCCAATCATTTCACCCAGAAATTTAACTTCTAGTATTTTTAAAGGAGTGTCTTTTGTATGCCAAACTTCTCCTATTTTTAAATAATATATCATGACAATCGTTTTATTTTGTAAATTGGACCTCAGGTACAGGAAACTGGCTTAATTGTGACCTATGATTCATAGTGCATGTATTAGTCCATTTTCATGCTGCTGATAAAGTCATACCCGAGACTGGAAAGAAAAAGAGGATTAATTGGACTTACAGTTCCACATGGCTGGTGAGGCCTCAGAATCATGGTGGGAAGCAAAAGGCACTTCTTACATGGTGGCAGCAAGAGAAAATGAGGAAGAAGCAAAAGCAGAAGCCCCTGATAAACCCATCAGATCTCATGAGACTTATTAACTATCAGAAGAATAGCATGGGAAAGACTGGCCCCCATGATTCAATTACCTCCCTGCTGGGTCCCTCCCTCAACATGTGGGAATTCTAGAACATACAATTCAAGTTGAGATTTGGGTGGGGACACAGCCAAACCATATCATTCTGCCCTTGGCCCCTCCCAAATCTCATGTCCTCACATTTCAAAACCAGTCATGCCTTCCCAACGGCTCCCCAAAGTCTTAACTCATTTCAGCATTAACCTGAAAGTCCACAGTCCAAAGTTTCATCTGAGACAAGGCAAGTCCCTTCTGTCTATGAGCCTGTAAAATCAAAGGCAAGCTAGTTACTTCATAGATACAATGGCAGTACAGGTATTGGGTAAATATAGCAGTTCCAAATGGGAGAAATTGGCCAAAACAAAGGGGTTACAGGGCCCATGCAAGCCTGAAATCCAGTGGGGCAGTCAAATTCTAAAGCTCCAAAATGATCTTCTTTGACTCCAGGTCTCACATCCAAGTTATGCTGATGTAAGAGGTGGGTTCCCATGGTTTGGGGAACCTGTGATTTTACAAGGTACAGCCTCCCTTCAGGCTACTTTCACAGGCTTCCATTGAGTGTCTGCAGCTTTTCCAGGTGCATGGTGCAAGCTGTCAGTGGATCTACCATTCTGGGGTCTGGAGGACGGTGGCTTTCTTCTCACAGCTCCACTAGGTAGTGCCCCAGTAAGGACTCTGTGTGGGGGCTCCAATCCCACATTTCCCTTCTGCACTGCCCTAGCAGAGGTTCTCCATGAGTGCCCCACCTCTGCAGCAAACTTCTGCCTGAGGATACAGGCATTTCCATATATCTTAAAGATCTAGGTGGAGGTTCTCACACCTCAGTTCTTGACTTCTGTGCACCCACAGGCTCAACATCACATGGAAGCTGCCAAGGTTTGGGACTTCCACCCTCTGAAGCCACAGCCTGAGCTGTATCTTGGCCCCTTTCAACCATGGCTGGAGTGGCTGGGACACAGTGCACCAAGTCCCTAGGCTGCACACAGCACAGGGACTCTGGACCCAGCCCAAGAAACCACTTTTTCCTCCTGGGCCTCCAGGCCTGTGATGGCAGGGGCTGCCATGAAGGTCTCTGACATGGCTTGGAGATATTTCTCCAAGGTCTTGGGGATTAACATTAGGCTCCTTGCCACTTAGGCAAATTTCTGCAGGTGGCTTGAATTTCTCTCCAGAAAATGGATTTTTCTTTTTTATTGCATAGTCAGCCTGCAAGTTTTCCAAACTTTTATGCTCTGCTTCCTTTATAAAGTTGAATGCCCTTAACAGCACCACAGTCACCTGCTCAGTGCTTTGCTGCTTAAAAATTTCTTTTTCCAGATACCCTAAATCATCCTTCTCAAGGTCAAAGTTCCAGAAATTTCTAAGGCAGGGGCAAAATGCCATCAGTCTCTTTGCTAAAACACAACAAGAGTCACCTTTACTCCAATTCCCAAAAAGTTCCTCATCTCCATCTGAGACCACCTCAGCCTGGACCTTATTGTCCATATCGCTACAGCATTTTGGGCAAAGCCATTCAACAAGTCTCCAGGAAGTTCCAAGCTTTCCCACATTTTCCTATCTTCTTCTGAGCCCTCCAAACTGTTCCAACCTCTGCCTGTTACCCAGTTCCAAAGTCGTTTCCATATTTTGGGGTGTCTTTTCAGCAATGCCACACTCTACTGGTACCAATTTACTATATTACTCCATTTTCACACTGCTGATAAAGACATACCTGAGACTGGGAAGAAAAAGAGGTTTAACTGGACTTACAGTTCCACATGGCTTGGGAGGCCTCAGAATCATGGCAGGAGGCAAAATGCACTTCTTACGTGGCCGCGGCAAGAGAAAATGGGGAAGATGCAAAAGCAGAAACCCCTGAGAAACCTGTCAGATCTTGTGAGACTTATTAACTATCATGAGAATAGCACGGGAAAGACCAGCCCCCATGATTCAATTACCTCCCCCTGGGGTCCCTCCCACAACAAGTGAGAATTCTGGGAGAGACAATTCAAGTTGAGATTTGGGTGGGGACACAGCCAAACCATATCAGTGCACTCTCATCATTTGACCATGCAATGCATATTTTAAATAATAAACATCTCCATCCAATATGAAAACTCAGTCTGTAACTGTGATTTATAAAACCTTTGGCTCAATCTTTTTCCCACAACTACACTTATCTTTATCTCCTTTTATTTTTATTTTTTGCTAACTTGAGCACATTCTATACATGCCCCCTCTGTATGCCTCTCAGGAGGTTTATGGTGGTGGAATTTCATCACTCAGATAGCTTTCCACTACACTGCCCTTTGGATCCCGAAGTGGACTGCCCATTTATCTCTTTCTGTGTGAGGGAAGTCAGGGTTAGGAGAGTCATCTGTATATGCCTCCTCATTTATCTCTGGTTCTTTAGCAAAACCACCCTGAAACCCAGGCGGATGTCAAATCAGCTTGTCCTTGAGGGTCTCTGCTAAAGGAGAGGCCACAGTGGCCACTGCAGCCTCCATAAATTGCTGTGGTCAAGAATGCGTCTTGCCATCAGACCAACCACCACCTGATATGTGAAATTCACATTTGTTAATTATTTGCTAGAAATCTAAGAAGCTGTTATTTATTGTCATGTAGTTGAAAGCCTCTTTTTGCCTTCTCCAGAATTCACTTTTCTTTCTATCTTACTTCTGATCATTGTTTTTATCCTTTGACTGTTCTTTTGTAGTTCTTTTCTCTATTCCTGAGTTTCTTTTAAGTTGCAGATCAGGATTTTGGCTATGTCCACACCCCAGAATTCACCAGGAAGGTATCTTATGACTTCCCCAAATCCAACCAAACTGTTCTCAAATGCAGGAGGAGAACTCTCCCCTTCCCCTCTACCCCCACCCCCTCATTTCTTCTCTTACAGGCTTTTCTAGCTCTTTTCCACCCCATGCCCCTTCTGTCTCTCCTTCCATCCTGGGGTTTGTGGTAGAGGACTACCCAGTTGCGGATGAGTCACATGCCTTATCCAGTGAAAATATTGTCTTATGGATGCCAAGAACAACTCGTGAATGTACAAACTATTTTTGATGCTCATTTGAGATTGATAGATATCAGGCGAATAATAAAAGTTTCACAAGATTGCTACAAATAAATAATTTTAAAAACAAAATAAAACAAACCAAAGCAAAAAACAAACAAACAAAAACAATATTTGCTGTTATGATTAGCATTTTTGCTCAAGTCGGCTTGGGCTTTTGGCTTTCCAGACACTCTCATTGCAGGTGCTTGGAGCTCAGTTCTGTTCCTCCAGGCTTGTGCACTCTCCTTGACCCCACCTTTTGTGCATGTGCTGTCCTTGTCTGAAACCAGCCTGGAGCTCCCTACACAGATGTGTCAAGGTCAGGCCAGGTCAAGGCTGAGCGCAGAGAAAGGAGCTGCTGTAGGAGGCCCACAAGGAATTTTGTTGGATCTGTGAGCTCAGTGTATGCTCCAGCCCCTCTGACATATCCAGAGGAGACAGACTTGAGTTTGGGCCCAGTGCTGCCACTTATTAGCTGTGTAAACTTGGAAAAGTCAATTACTTTTGCATAAGTCTAGTGCAATAAAGTAAGAGTCTCCAAGTCATTACCCTGTTGTCATGGATTACATGAGATCAAGCATGTAATATGTCACCATGATAACTGGCAAAAATAAGTGCTTAGTAAATGCTGATCATTCTTCTTCTTAACATCATCATCATCATCATCATCATCAACAACAACAACAACACTAGGTCCAAGCACTAGCCCTGGCCAGGGCCAATAGGCACTGTGTAGGTTGCGGGCTACCCACTCAGTCTGGATGCTGGTTTCCTGTTCTCCTGCTCCTGTCTTTGCTCTTGACCTGTTTTCTCCTTGCCTCTGCAAAGGACTCTGCTGCTGCTTGTGCCATCTCCTCAAGGTTGGACCCCTGGATGCTGACCTATAGCTGGTACCTTCCAGCTACCTCTTCAACACCCCTGCATAACTTGAACTCTGGTGACCTGCTCTGTTCCAGGCTCCGAGTCCCCCAGGTGCATTTTCCTGTCCTTGCTCCTACCATGGGCTCAGACAGTGAGTGCCTTGAAGGCAGGAATAGGGGGTCCTCAACCAACTCCCTGGCCCCTGACAGGCAGCTGGCTGCAGGAGGTCCTCCACTACTTGTTAGTCAAATGCATGAAACACTGAATGAAGGTAAGAAGGTGAGATAGCCAGCTGTGGTGGCTCAGCCTGTAATCTCAACACTTTGTGAGGCTGAGGTAGGCAGATTGCTTGAGCCCAGGGGTTCAAGACCAGCCTGGGCAATGTGGCAAAACCCTGTCTCTACAAAAAAAATTAAAAATTAGCCAGGCATAGTGGTGTATGTCTACAGTCCCAGCTACTCTGGAGGCTGAGGTGGGAGGATTGCTTGAGCCTGGGAGGCAGAGGTTACAGTGAGCTGAGATCTCACCATTGCTCTTCAGCCTGGGTGACAAAAAAGAGACCCTGTCTCAATAAATAAATAAATAAATAAATAAATAAATAAAGAGATAGACAGGAACCTTTTCCTTTGTTGAATTCAGGTTGAGTAGGATGTTCCTTTCTTTTTTCTTTTTCTTTCTCTTTTTCTTTCTTTCTTTCTTTCTTTCTTTTTTCTTTTTCTTTCTTTTTTCTTTCTTTCTCTCTCTCTCTTTCCCTCCCTCCCTCCCTCCCTCCCTCCCTCCCTCCCTTCCTTCCTTCCTTCCTTCCTTCCTTCCTTCCTTCCTTCCTTCCTTCCTTCCTTCCTTCCTTTTTCCTTTCTTTCTTGACAAGATCTCACCCTGTCATCCAGGCTGCAGTGCAGTGGCACAATCATAGCTCACTGCAGCCTTCAGCTCTCAAGCTTAAACTAACCTCCCACCTCAGCTTTCCAAGTACCTGGGACTCTAGGAGCAAGCCACCATGCCTGGTGGATGTTCTTCTCTATTGAAAGTCTAGAGTAATTCATGGCCAATACTTAATTTTAGCAGCTTTGTTTCTTTTGAATGAGCCCTCAAGCCAAAAATGTATCCATCTTTTAATAGTTTCATTTATTTCCTTTGAAATCACTTCAACTGGATTCAATGCAATGCATTTGAACAGATATTTACACAGTGTGTTGGGCATTGTTATGGGCACATGACTGAGAAGAGAACATTCAAGGTTCCTGCCCTGGACAGAACTAAAATTTTACCAAGAAGAGAGATGCTGAGCACCTAACTAATAAATACACAGGGTAATTTCATTTTAATAAGAGTTTCCAAAGCAATTATCATCACCACCAAAGAATCAGGGTAGATTCCTGGGCCTTGACTAGTGTGCGTGTGGGGGTGGTGGTGGGGAGGAGTGCATGTGTGTATCTTGGGGAGGAGATGAGGCCTGAATAAGAAGGGGGAAAGGCATTGGCCAGCTTTAAAGGCACTGCAGCATCAGTTGAGCAAGTGCTTTTGATAAATTACTCTCTTCTGGAGCTCTGTACTTTTTCTGGTGTGGATAAGCTATCTAACATCCAAAGCAAACTCATCTTAAACCAAGAATTCAAACAAATGATAATAAAGATGGTAGAATGCCAATTCCACTCCATTTGAAAGAGATGAACAAAAGAAAATGGTAGGTGTTGCTTGCAGGAGTGTGATAATAGTGTTGCTCTTCTAAACTGGCAACTTTATGCATAGATTATCAGAGCCACAAAATTTTACTTTGTGGAATAAGAAACGATCGCACTGAAAATAATAAAATTCAGCATTGGAGGTTTTCTGTCCTTTATAAATGTTTTTCAAAGACTGAACCAAAAGAACAGCTTGAGTGATAACAAGCTTTTCAGAAGGAACTCTGGAAATGAATATGGTGCAGATGATAGAGCAAGACTTTCAGCAGGAAGAAGCCCAGGAACTGGGAAAATGCAAGTCTTTACTTCAGAATCACCCCATAGCCTCCAAGTAGTGTGTTGCAGGTTGAATCTAGCTGAAAATGGCATAAAACAGAATATTAATAGCTATATCCACATATCACTAAACAGGACATTCCTGATGTTTCTGAATATAAGGAGATTATAAATTAAAAGGATTCTGAAAAACTACAGACATTGATGCAAGTTTCTAGTTTCGATCAGGATAATATCACATCTCACCTCAAACAAAAGGCATTTTCTTCAGAAAGGAACTAAAAAAAATGGCCTTTATTCTATACTTGCTTATGGTTCTGGTTTAAAAACAAAAACAGGTTCCAGAAAACTATTTATTCAAACAAAGACCCTGCCCCACATTCCTCTTGAGGATCCCAATGAATGTGGCACTGACAATATGAATGGTTTACCTTCCATGAGATTGCATTGAGGGGGGGAAATATTCTTAGAAATAAAAATTTAAAAAAGAAAATCTGATGTAAATTGACCGAGGGTTTTAAAAAATCTGTCAATCTCATATCCTATATCTAGCAAAAATATCCTTCAGAAATGAATGAAAAATGAAGGCATTCTCAGATAAAAGGAAAATAAGAAAATTTGTCACCAGCATTAAAGAATGACTAAAGGAATGTCTCTAAACAGAAAGTGAATAATAACAAAGGGAAGCTGGAACTTCAGGAAGGAAGTAAAACAATGCAATGGTTAAGAACTCTCCTCAAGAGTTTAAAAAAATATGTTGAAGCAAAAACATATAACATCATCTGGTGAGGTGTTCAGTGTCTGTAGTGGAAATATTTATTTAACACATTTGTATTTTAAAGGGGGAGGGTAAACAATCTAAATGAAAGTCAGGTTTCTATACTTCACTTGAAGAGGTAAAATACTGATACAGTTAGCTGTGACATATTATGTATATAATTATAATATCTAGGGAAACCAGTAAAAAACTATGTGAAGAGATATATCAAACATGTACTATACATATTTATGTATGGGTTATATATGTATATACATATATATGTATGGGTTAGTATACATACATAGCTTTCCTTACTCTGTCACCTGAGACGACAAAGAAGCAATGACATCCTGCTAACAATTAGCACACTGGGCACACAGATCTTGGTTTCTAACACCATTCACCAATAAAACAAATCAGGGCTCCTTGAAGAAATGACTGATTCCAGGCCTCGGAGGGAAAATATATGAGATGAACCTGGAGCATCTTGTAGTGCCAGAATGTAAGGAAATGGTGTGTGTGTGTGTGTGTGTGTGTGTGTGTGTGTGTGTGTGTGAAGGGACACAGGAGCCAACCAAAAGGGCTCTCAATGGTCAAACTTGGAATAATTAGAGCAAGAAAATAATAAAGTAGTAACATATTGTCACCCAAAATAAATATCCATGAGTTCACAGTGATATAAACAAATACTTGAATAAATAAATGGGGGAGAAGAGACAACTCTCCCTTATGAAGAATTGGAAATAGTTAATACAGATACTACAGCCTGAAGGAGAAGTATAAGTTCCCAGTCCTTAGGTATGGGCCTACATAGTGTTTTTCTTCCAAAGAGTATAGAATAGATAGGGGGTGGGGGAAAGTAACTTTACGCTGGAGACACCTGACAAGCACTACTTCAACCAGGTGATCATGGTCAACACCTGCTGTGATAAATCATGGTGTGAGTATGTACCCTGGATACGATGTGATGAAAATGACACTTCACCTCTTTACCCATTACCCTTGCCAAATCATGAAAAAAGCCTCAGGCGAATTTCAATAAGGGGGCATCATAGAATACATTGAATATAGAATAATACCTAACCAGGACTCTTCAAAATTGTCAAGGTCATAAAAATCAGGAAAAGTTTGAGAAACTGTCACAACCAAGAGGAGCCTGAGGAGATGTGATGACTAAACACAATAAGTATCCTGGATGGGATCCTGGAACACAGAAAGATGTTAGGTAAAACTAAGGAAATCTAAATAAGATATAGACTTTGGTTAATAATAATGTATAAATATTGGTTCATTAATTGAAACAGTCATACTAATTAATATAAGATGTTAATAAAATGGGACACTGAGTGAGCATATATATGGGAACTTTCTGTTCTACCGTCTCTTTTTTTTTAAACTTAAAAAAATAAAGTATGTTAAAACATTATAGATAAATCAAAGTAGAAATCTAAAAATGCTTGAAAATGCAAGTAAGGGAAAAATAGGAATGAGAAACAGAATGAACAAACAGAAAATAAAGAATAAAATGGCAGACGTAAGCCCACCTAACATATCGGTAATTGCTTCATATCTTATGGTACAAGGCTAAAAAGTAAGCTCCAATATTATATATGCCTATGTGGGAAAACGGAGAGGGCTTCACATGGTCTAACTGCAAGTTCCATACCCCGATGCCCCTGTAGATAAGGTCCCTTAGCCAAACCACATTCTTGATTGTGGAAACCAGGCGTGGAGCCTGCTTATCTCTGAATAGCGGGCTTCATTCAGATCCTTGCCAGCTCACAGGATGATTCAAACAAGCTGATCACATCCTTCTGCAGAAAGCAGGAGTCACCCCATCCTCTTGTTATTACAGAGCCTGCCTCCCACAGCGCTTGCTTGTTCCCTCTGCTCCTGAGTGCAACCCCTGTGGCCCTGCGTCACATGCTGTCCCCTTCCCCAGACTGTGAATGTCTGTGATTAACAAACTGCACTTGATCTCATCTGTCTAATGTTGCGTGTCATATGTTCAGCCATTCCCATGACCCTAGAATAGGAATCTCTCACCAGTGGGCTTAAGGGTCTAAATTAAACACAATTCAGTACAAATGGTCTAAATTCAACAACTAAAAGACAGAAATTGACAAGACAGATAAAGAACAAAAAACATGAAACAACTATATGCTTTTCGTAAGATGATTGTATTAAATTTAACTGTATAGGAAAGTTGAAAGTAAAAGGATGAAGAAATATATTATGGAAACATTAAATTTTAAAAAGAAAATATGTTAATATCAGATAAAGTAGGCTTCAGAGCAAAGATTACCATGGATAAAGAGGGATATTGCATAATAAGAAAAGGGTCAATACACCAAGAACTTAGGAATTCTAAAGGTAAATGTACCAAACAATAGAGCTTTTAAATAAATAAAGCAAAACTGATAAGGCCGAAAAGATAAATAGACAAATACATGATTATAGTAGAGGTCTTCAACATCCTACTTTTATCTCAGCAATTTGTAAAAGTACTATACAGACATTCAACAAGTGTATGGAACTGCACAACACCATCAACCAACAGAATCAGATTGACATTTATATTTCATTCAATAAAAGCAGAATACATATTTTTCCCAAGTACCCAGGGAATGTCCACTCAGATCAGATTATGGGTCATAAAACAAATGTCAACACACTTAAATCAATTGAGATCATACGGAGTGTGTTCTCTGACCACAATGGAATAAAACTAGAAATCTGTAAGAAAACAGTGAAATCTCAGAACACTTGGAAACTCACTGGTCAAATAGATAGTCTCAAGGGAAATTTAAAAGAATCTTACTTTTTAATGAAAATAAAAAACACAAAATATCAAAATTTGTGGGATACTATTGAAGCAGTGCTGAGAGGGAAATTTATAACAAGAATGTTTATAATAGAAAAGGGGAAAGATTTCAAACCAGTCATCTAAGTTCTTATCATCCACAGAAAAAGAACAGCAAATAAACCCAAAGCAAGCAGAAAGAAGAAAATAATAAAGATAAGAGCAGAAATAAAGTTGAAGACAGAGAAATAATAAAGAAAAATCAGTGAAACCAAAGCTAATTATTTGAAAAGATCAATAAAATTGTTAAACTTCTGGCAAGACTTACGAAGATAGAAATAAAGAAGACACATATTATACATATTGGAAATAAAACAGTGGATTTAGCTACAGCTCTTGCCGTTATAAGAAGGGGACATTAAGAATAAATTTACATAACCAGTTCAACAACTTAGATGAAACAAGCTGCTTCTTCAAAATACATGAGCTACTTCAACTTACCAGTATGAAATACAGAACTTGAATATTCCTGTAACTATTAAAGAAATGGAACCTATAGTTTAAAAACTTCACTCCTTGGTTTCACTCAAGAATCCTACTGAACATTTAAATCATGAGTTTAGGCTGGGCGCGGTGGCTCCCGTCTGTCATCCCAGCACTTTGGGAGGCTGAGGTGGGTGGATCATCTGAGGTCAAGAGTTCGAGATCAGCCTGGCCAACATGGCGAAACCCTGTCTCTACTAAAAATACAAAAATTAGCTGGGTGTGGTGGCAAGTACCTATAATCACAGCTACTCGGGAGGCTGAGGCAGGAGACTTGAATTTGGTGGGGTGGAGGTTGCAGTGAGCTGAGATCACACCACTTTACTCCAGCCTGAGGGACAGAGCAAAACTCTGTCAAAAAAAAAAAAATCACGAGTTTAAACATAAAACTTAAAAATATACAATGTTTAGAAAGAAACACAGGAGAAAATCTTTGGGACCTAAGGCTAGACAGAGTTCTTAGACATGACACCAGCAGCACCATCCATAAAGAGAGAAGAAAAGGTCAATATACTACACTTCATTATAATTAAAAACTTTTGTGGTCTAAAAGACTCAGTGAAGAGGATGAAAAGACAAACTGCAGACTGGGAGAAATTATTTTCAAATCCATATCTTTTTTTAAATTATTTTTATTTTTTAGTTTTTTTAGATGGAGTCTTGCTCTGTTGCCAGGCTGGAGTGCAATGGCACAATCTTGGCTCACTGCAACCTCTGCCTCCTGGGTTCAAGCGATTCTCCTGCCTCAGCCTCTGGAGTAGCTGGGACTATAGGGGCACACCACCAAGCCCAGCTAATTTTTGTATTTTTAGTAGGGACAGGGTTTCACCATGTTGGCCAGGATGGTCTCGATCTCTTGACCTCATGATCCACCCACCTTGGCCTCCCAACGTGCTGGGATTACAGGCGTGAGCCACGGCGCCCAGCTTCAAATCCATATCTTACAAAGATCTTATACCTACAATAAGTAAAAATTTATCAAATCGAACAGTAAAAAGACAAGAACAAAAATGAAGAATCCCATCAGAAAATGAGGGGAAAATATGCACAAGAATTTCACCAAAAAGACTATACAGATGGTAAAGAAGTGCAGGAAAGAATGTTTGATATCACTAGCCTTTAGCCTTTTAAAACCACCATGAGATATTGCTACACACCAATCAGAGTTGCTAAAATTAAAAAAGCAACAGCAGCAAAAGCCAAAATTGACAAATGGGATCTAATTAAACTAAAGAGCTTCTGCACAGCAAAAGAAACTACCATCAGAGTGAACAGGCAACCTACAGAATGGGAGAAAATTTTTGCAATCTACTCATCTGACAAAGGGCTAATATCCAGAACCTACAAAGAACTCAAACAAATTTACAAGAAAAAAACAAACAACCCCATCAAAAAGTGGGCAAAGGATATGAACAGACATTTCTCAAAAGAAGACATTCATACAGCCAACAGACACATGAAAAAATGCTCATCATCACTGACCATCAGAGAAATGCAAATCAAAACCACAATGAGATACCATCTCACACCAGTTAGAATGGCGATCATTAAAAAGTCAGGAAACAACAGGTGCTGGAGAGGATGTGGAGAAATAGGAACACTTTTACACTGTTGGTGGGACTGTAAACTAGTTCAACCATTATGGAAAACAGTATGGCGATTCCTCAAGGATCTAGAACTAGATGTACCATATGACCCAGCCATCCCATTACTGGGTATATACCCAAAGGATTATAAATTATGCTGCTATAAAGACACATGCACATGTATGTTTATTGCAGCACTATTCACAATAGCAAAGACTTGGAATCAACCCAAATGTCCATCAGTGACAGATTGGATTAAGAAAATGTGGCACATATACACCATGGAATACTATGCAGCCATAAAAAAGGATGAGTTTGTGTCCTTTGTAGGGACATGGATGCAGCTGGAAACCATCATTCTTAGCAAACTATCACAAGAACAGAAAACCAAACACCGCATGTTCTCACTCATAGGTGGGAACTGAACAATGAGATCACTTGGACTCAGGAAGGGGAACATCACACACCGGGGCCTATCATGGGGAGGGGGGCGGGGGGAGGGATTGCATTGGGAGTTATACCTGATGTAAATGACGAGTTGATGGGTGCAGCACACCAACATGGCACAAGTATACATATGTAACAAACCTGCACGTTATGCACATGTACCCTACAACTTAAAGTATAATAATAATAAATAAATTAAAAAAAAATTATAACACAAAACGCTGGCAAGGATGTGGAGAAACTGGATCACACCTACATTGCTGGTTAGAACAAAAAATATAGTCATTCAGAGAACAGTTTGGCAGTTTCTTTAAAAACTAAGTATACAATTGCCGTTTGACCTGGAAATTGCATTCCTGTGCATTTATTGCAGTGAAATGAAAATGTATGTTCACACGAAAACCTGTACAAGAATGTTTATAGGAGCTCTATTCATAATAGCTAAAAACTGAAAAGAAGCCAGAGCCCTTTAGTGGGTTAAACAATACATATCATGGAATACTACTCAGCAATAAAAAGGAACCAACAATTGATACAAAACTCTGGTTAATCTTGAGAATTACATTAAGTGAAAAAAAGCCAATCCTCAAAAGTTACATACTATATTACTCTATTTATATAACATTTTTAAAAAGGACAAAGTTATAGAAATGAAGAACAGATTAGTGGTTGCCAGGGGTTAAGAACAGATTAGTGGTTGGTGGGACAGGAGTGAAGTGGGGTGGTTGCAAAAGGGCCACATGAGGGATGCTTGTGGGGATGGAACTGATTCATAGCTTGACTTTCTTTTTGTTTGTTTGTTTGTTTTAGATGGAGTCTTGCTCTGTCACCCAGGATGGAGTGCAGTAGTGCAATCTCAGCTCACTGCAACCTCCGCCTCCCAGGTTCAAGTGATTCTCCTGCCTTAGGCCTCCCGAGTAGCTGGGATTACAGGCGCCCACTACAACTCCTGGCTAATTTTTTGCATTTTTAGTAGAGACAGAGTGTCACCATGTTGGCCAGGCTGGTCTCGGACTCCTGACCTCAGGTGATCCACCCACCTCAGCCTCCCAAAGTTCAGGGATTACAGGCGTGAGCCACTGCACCTGGCCAATAGCGTGACTTTCAATAATAGCATTCTTGCTGTGGTGTCATACTACGGTTTTGCAAGCTATTACCAGTAGGGGAAATTTGGTTAAGAACATGTGGTGTTTCAATTATTTCTCACAACTGCCTGTGAATCTACAGTTACCCCAAATTAAGTGTAATTTAAAAAAATACTGGAAAAGAACAACCCCTTCACCCCATGCAGATATTTTCATTTATTTTGGTTGTATTTATTTGGTATCGACTTCCACATTTTATGTAGTATGTTTTGATTGCTAATCTATGATTTATTTATTTATTGAAGACAATTTTAGCTAGATCTGTATCTATTGATACTCTTTATGGTAGAGTTTACTTATTGTAGCAGCATTTTAATTTAAAATTTAATTACTGTTGCTTTGTTTCCTTCTGGTTTCTGCATGATTTCCGCTGCGTCTTTTGTGTTCTCTTTGTTTGTTTTGGAGTTTCTCACATTGAGAGATTTTTCTCATTGTTGGGTAACCATGACTCTATCTTCTTGTTTAAGAATTAGGGGCTGGGCACGGTGGCTAAAGCCTGTAATCTCAGCACTTTGGGAGGCCGAGGCAGGCAGATTATCTGAGGTCAGGAGTTTGAGACCAGCCTGGAGGGTGGAGAAACTGGCTGTTGCATTAGTTCGTTCTCATACTGCTATAAAGAATTAACTGAAACTGGGTAATTTATGCAGAAAAGAGGTTTAATTGACTCAGAGTTCTGGAGGCTGTACAGGAAGCGTGGCTGGGAGGCCTCAGGAAACTTACACTCGTGGCAGAAGGACAAAGGGGAAGCAAGCACATCTTCATGCTGTGGCAGGAGACGGTGAAAGAGAAAGCACTACACACTTTTAAACAACCAGATCTCGTGAGGACTCTCTCACTATCATGAGAACAGCAAGGAGGAATTCCGCCCCCATGATCCAGTCACCTCCCACCAGGCCCTCCCCCAGTATTGGGGATTGCACTTCAACATGAGATTTGGGTGGGGACACACAGCCAAACCATACCAGCTGTTACCTCATGTTTCTCATTTCATGGAAGGTCAGATAACAACTTAGTTCCAGTTTGGTGGAATTGTAGCATAGATACTTCTGTTTTGATTTTTAGTCTGGCTGTTGGGGCATAGTGAGGGGGCTTAGTGGGGGCCCTGTGTGTTTTGTCTGGTGACCCTCCAGTTTCTCAGCGCCATGCATTTGCTTCTCCTAGCCTCTGCAGTCACCTTTGCTGGCTGTGGCAGTGTGAGGGTGTGAAGGCTGCAGATTCTTAGAGGGGGATTATTCCAGGCTTTCCTGTGTTCATGACTCTCACATCCCGTCTTGGGCAAGGCCAGGCTAGAGTCCACCGGCTCCACTCGGGCTCTCTTTCCCAGACCCCGACACCTCTGTCAGCCTTGTTGTAGGTCCTCTTTTGATTGCTATTGCCTTGGGCCTGGACAGTTTATAAACCAAGCTTGCCAAGAGGCAAGAGTGAAGAGGTCTGCTAAATAGGGAAAGAGCTTGGAGTCTCCTGGGCCATGTGCTCAGTGCACGAGTTCCTACAGGTGGGTAGTCCTGTTTGGGATAGTTCAGACACACCAGAGTAGGAAGTGAGGGTCCCATGCTGGCCACCTTTCTTCTTCATCTCCCTCTTCTCATGCCTCCCTGCCACCACCCAACATTTTCAGCCTTGAGAAATTCCAAGTAAACCCCTTGCTCAGGGCTGGGAATCCAGTTGGCAGTTCGGGAGGCGGTGGGGTCAGAGTTACTGCTTCTTTCCAGGCCTTTCCAGAGGTTCTGCTGCTCCCCCAGTACCCCTTCCATTGTGCTCCAGTGCTGGCCTTCCAGCACATTCCCATAGTTAGATTCTTTTGGGGACTGTTGTAGGCACATCCCTGAAATTCCCGAGGGATCTCCCCCTGGCTAGTGTACTTCCTTTTCTCAAGGTATGTGGGAACAGGAGCTGTCTCTTGGGATTAGCAGCCCACATGATTTCCCAGTCTCTCTCAGGACCTGTTTCCTGTTGGGAGCCCCTGAGCTCTGAGACATGTAGTTCCCAAGTGCTTGCAGCGGTGGGTGTGGTGGAGGCCCAGGCTGACTCTCCTAGGTGGCGGGCTCTCGGGGGCAGGCTCTTCCCAGGCCGGGGACAGGCTGGGGGTGGCGGGCTCTTGGGGGTGGGCAGGATCTCCTTGGGTGAGGGGGGTTTCCTGGGTGTTCAGCTCTGAGGAAGGAGTTCTGAGGAGGGGGCAGACTGTCCGAGGGAGGTGGGCTCTGGGGGTGGGGAGCAGGTTCTCCTGGGTGGGTCTCTCCTGGAGCCAGTTGTCCCCAGGGGCAGCGCTCTTGGCCACAGTTCTTTCCTCCACAGCAACATCCAGGTGCAGAGGTGCTGGAGCTGCCAGTACCAGTTTCCCAGAGCTGGCTTCTAGATCTTCAGGAACTTTTTGGCCTGATTGTTAACCAGAGCAACTATTAAAAATTATATAAACCTCAGGTAAAAAATTAAATCACAAAAGTAATGGATGCACAAAATTTATACTACCTTTTTATGGCATTTTACCATTTCCTGTGCCCTTGAGGCTCTTTACGTTATGGTACCCGTGTGGTGGAAACACTGTACTGGGTGACGGGGTGGCTGTGCTTCTCTCCCCAGTTCCTACTTCTGTGGGAGTATTTTACCATGGAAATCAGCAAATCATGCTTAGTTATTTGGACAGCTGGTTATTAAACATTTACCAGCACACCATTACCTGAGTGCTATCAGCTTATTAAATTAAAAAATACATGGAGTCCTTTAATCACATTGTTCTCATTTTATTTTATTTTTTATTATTTTTTAGAGACAGGCTCTTGCTGTGTTGCCCCGGCTGGAGTGCAGTGGTACAATCGTAGCTTACTGTAGCCTGGAAATTCTGGGCTCAAGTGATCCTCTTGTCTTAGCCTCCTAAGTAGCAGGGACCACTGATGCTTTCACCATGTCTGGCTAATTTTTTTTTTTTAATGCTTTTTTGTGGAGATGGGTCCTTTGTTTATTGCCCAGGCTGGTGTTGAACTCCTGGCAAGAGATGCAAGTCACCCTTGCATCTCAGTCTCCGGAAGTGCTGGGATACAGGAATGAGTCATCGTGTCCGGCCTAATCATATTGTTCAAGCATTGTGCAAATCATTGGAAGCTTAGCTCACAACACTCCTGGTTTAAATGCAGGCACACTTCCCCTCTGCCTGGCCCTGACTCCTGCTGCCGTCTCCTACTCAGTTCTCTGGCAGCTCATCCCCCTCACCCACTCTACTCCATTCCCCACCTGCTTTCCAGTGTCTCGACGTGGACAGTTTTCTGCCCCTCTCCCCATCGCTTCTTTCAAGTACTATGTACCTTCCTTTATCCTCTCAGCTAAGGGGTTTCCCTTTTCTTGCCAAGGTTTGTGATCTATCTCTCTCTTCTCATTCTCCTGATTCTGAATTTATCAGAGCATTTCCTGGGCACAATTTAAATATGCTTATTTGACCTTCCCAGGCTGTGCTAACAGCACCACCACCGCTGCTGCTGCTGAAAAGAGTGAGTGACATTTATCTATTGTACCTGTGCCACCTGAGTACCATATCAGAGACCCCAGAGCACTCCATGGGCAGGTCCCATTTAATGCTGATACCTCCATGAGAAATGAGTGTTTGGTTGAATATAAGTACTGTAAGGGAACTTTTTAGACTGCCCTAGGTGGTATGTGAAACCTGAGGGCTTTGTGGTTGTGCTAAGGGGCTTCTGAGTAGAGAAGAAGAAGAAGTAGAGAAGAAGAAGGGATACCAGAGAAGATGAGACTCACCCATAGCCCTTCTAACTCCAGACCTAGCAGAGCATTTCACTGTCCAGAAATAGGAGTTGAAACTGTGGCCTTCGGAGCAACGTTTTAACCTGGCTTTACTATTCTTCCTAGCTGAGTGACCTTGGGCACTCTGCCTCAATTTCCTCATCTGAAAAATGGGGATAATACTATTACCTTATAAGGTTTTTATGAGGTTTAAATGAGTTAATGCACATAAAGCTCTTAGAAAAGTGTTCAACTAATAAATATTAGCCGTTGTCATTAATGAGGTTATGTGCAAAATTGTATTTAACAAAATAATGCTGTCAGTAAGAGGTTGAAGACCACATATATAGCTCTATGGCCTTTATTTTATAGTTGAGAAAACTGAAGCTCAGAGCTAAGAACTGGACACAGCCAGTGAGCAGCAGAGTCAGGACTAAATCCCTTTCTGCTCTGAATTTTTCAACAAATGGTATTAATCCTCTTCTTTGACCTGGAAGGGGCATGACACCTACAACATTTGACACCCATGGCATTTGACACCCACACCACTCAACACCCTTGTGCCTTGATTTTGATTAAAGGCGTGTCTTTAAAGTGATGAGAAGAGTGTCCAAATAAATATGACAGAACCCTTCTATCCATTTTTTCTGGAAAGAAATGGAAGTCCCAAGGCCTTTGATCCTCGGCCAAGGCCTTGCAGCTAGTAATGATTGTGAACCGTGTTTTACGTTGAGTTGCTCTTGTGATCACAGCTGGCTGCCCCTATTGGCAGTGAAAATTTGGGGTCTAGCAGTGGCCATCCACTGTGGCCATCCCAGGCCCACAGGAAGCTTTTATCAAACCCATGTCCCTTTTCTGTCCTGATCTCTGTGTACAAATGCCGCATTACTCAGGCACAGCCATAATTGTCATGTGGGCTCAGTTTTGGTTCTGGGAATTCCTGAGCTCACTCTCCAGGCCCAGGATCAGAAGTCAGCCCAGAGGCTGGAGATTCCCTGCCGGCTCCTCACTGATCTCATTCTCCATCTGTCTCCCCGCCTCCTCCCCATGGATGGGAGTTAAAGTGGCGCTCGCGTGTGCTCCTGCTGGCTGGATCTCTGACCTGCCCAACCATGTGCTCTGCTGTAATTCCCTAGAGCTTTTGAGGTGAGGGGCACAGAAGCTGTGAGCAGAGAGTGTCCAAGGTGACGAGGCAGCCACCATGCCTTGGGAACCATCACGGGTCATCTCTGTGGGTGCTAATCAGCCCAGAGAGAAGCTGGGCTGGTCAACATTTCCCTAAACATAAGGGGCTTTTTCACCCCAAGATGCCCTAAGCCAAACCTGCTCCCTTTAAACCCAACCCTCTCTTCCCTTAAGAACTTGACCCCTGCTGTCGGTGCCACATCCTGTCAGCCTGCAGGGCTAACCCTGGGGCCACTTTCATTCTGCCTCCCATCCCCATACCTTCTGGGGGGCCCCAGGACTCTGGGGGCTGCCTCCCCACTTCAGCCTCACTCTGCTCAGCTGCCGCTGGGCTCTGACCACACAGCCCTGGGCCAGGCTCCCAGCTCTGCTCTTTTGTGTCTCACCTCTCGCCTGTAAAGTCAGAATGACCCTGTATACCAAAGGTTTCTCTTGAGGATTATCTGAGGTGGCACACCAAGAAGTCACCAGGATAGGGACTGGCATGTGGCAGGGCTGAATTAATGTCAGTTCCCTGCCCCTCTTTCCTTTCAAGTGCAGATTATCTACGCAGCAGAGGAGAACGAGCGAGGAATGTGAGGGGGAAGATGTGTTACTTGTCTCCTCCACTATCTTCTTCAAGATTTGCTTGCTCTGTGGGGAGAGAGGTGTGGGCGTGTGGTGGGTCTGAGTGGGGTGTGTGGGGTGGGTGGAGGTGGAGAGGCCAGAGAGGCCAGAAGGGTCAAGAGCCAGCTTGACGGGAGAGCAGCAGCATTTCACAAAAGGTCTTCATGTAGCTTTTCAGGTGCTGTGCCCACCTTCCTGTACCTTGAGGAACTCTTAGGAACATCCACATAATTCACAAGAGTTGGGCTTGAATCCCAGCTCAGCCTCTTCTCAGCTGTGGGACCTGGGATTCTCCCTCTGTAACTAGGGGTGATGGTCACTCAGAGTGCAGGGTTGGGGGAGATTAGGAGGGCACCCCTGTGGGAAGGATGACACAGTGCCGGCCCCTACGGAACACTGCGTTGGCCAGGCCACAATGGATGGTGACGTTGACGGGGACTGTCGTGTGGGGTGTCAATCTGTGTGAGTGTGTGAGGCTGTGTCCTCACTGAACTATTATTCTACTAGGGGACAGCGGCAACAAACGAGCAATCATGATATCACAAAATATCAGGTGGCCATTGGGATATCAAGAAAATTTATACCCTGGCCAGGAGCTGCAGTGTGGCAGTTGGTGGGGCCAGGCATGTCTGAGGGGCTCTCTCATCATGGAGGCTTGCTATGCTGGGCCCAGTGCCCTGCAGAGGGGATCAGTAGCTGTGACTGATTGGCTGTTCCCTCGCCTATTTCCTCTCTTCCCTAGAAATGCCTCATTCAGCTCTGTTCATAGCACTTTCCTGGGCAGGAAGTTGAATGTCCATTTGAGGTCAAAAGCCCACCAGTCCTAGTCAGTTCTTTCTTGTATGGCAGCCCCTCCAGCCACACGCCGTGTGTGCTAGTGTCAGAAGACAAAATCACAACTGACAGTTACAGGTCTAGTTGTCTGATGTTCATAATTCATGAATTGGGGCAGCCTTCATTCTATAGAATAGAATGGGAACTCCCATTGGACAGTGGCAGAACAGTGGGTTTTGTAAGGCGGAACAAGGATACAGAACAATAGAAAAAATACTGATGGGTTAACATCTGATTTCTTCAGGTTACTTTTTTTTTTTTTTTTTTTGAGATGGAGTCTGGCTCTGTCGCCCAGGCTGGAGTGCAGTGGCCGGATCTCAGCTCACTGCAAGCTCCGCCTCCCGGGTTTACGCCATTCTCCTGCCTCAGCCTCCCGAGTAGCTGGGACTACAGGCCCCCGCCACCTTGCCCGGCTAGTTTTTTTGTATTTTTTAGTAGAGACGGGGTTTCACTGTGTTCGCCAGGATGGTCTCGATCTCCTGACCTCGTGATCCGCCCGTCTCGGCCTCCCAAAGTGCTGGGATTACAAGCTTGAGCCACCGCGCCCGGCCTCAGGTTACTTCTTTTTAAGGGTTAAAGCAGAGAGGACTTCGTTATTAGGCTGATTTAGGTAGACTGGAATCTTCTGTTTCCAGGAAAAGCTGGTCGATTTGGGGATCTACCTGTTTCCTTAAAGTTTCAGTTGGTTATGTGGCATTTAGCATGAGTGACTTCATTTTAGTTGGGTGTGGTCTGTTGAAGCCTAGTGCAGGAGCTCGGTCCAAAACAACAGCCTCTCATAATTTCATTTAACATTAGTGAGCATTTCCTTAGGGTATACTCTATGGAACGCCTCTTTGAGTAATGTGACAATTTACAATGATACCTCTAATGTTCAATGGCATACAACTTTTAAAGAAAGTATCATTTTATAGTATTTCTTTTTCATTCATTCATTGGTGTGTGTCTTCATGGTATTATTAAAAAATATATATATATGTGGGCCAGGCGAGGTAATGTGCGTCTGTAATTCCAGCTACTCAGGAGGCTGAGGTCAGAGGATCCCTTGAGCTCATGGGTTTAAGTCTGCAGTGAGCTATGATGGCACCACTGCATTCTAGCCTGGGTGACAGAACGAGACCCTGTCTCTAAATATACATATATATGGTACTGGCAGAGAAAAGGATAGAATTTGGAAGTTCATGAGGACGATTGCAGCCGGTTTTAACACACCATATGATGCCATCTTCCCCCTCAATGACTCTGATGTTATAGTTAGGACCAGCTTTATAAAAATGATCCTACGATGTGAAAGTTTCTGCTGTAAAGGGCCTAAGTTATGGTGGCCATGATGAAAGGGGACACTTGCCCGGTGGCTCTGGCTTTCCTGCCTATCTCCTGTGCTGATGGCCATGATGGATTGTGAAGTGCCCCAACTCAGACCCAGATGAGGGCTACTCAAGGCCATATAAATCACCTTGACTGTGGAGTGACCCTCCTGCTCAAGCCTCCCCATCGACAGCTGTTTCCTGGACACCCCACTGGCTCCAGAGCTCAAGTGTTTTCTTCAGAAGCCCCCTACCCACTAACTAGTCTCCTTACCCTCTCCCTACCTCCTCCCTCTGCTCCCACTGACTCTCCCCCTGCCCCTTGCCCCCCACCATCCCACATGCTGCGTGTCTCCTGTGCAGCATCCCCACCTCCACCCCCCACCAGGTTCCTGCATTCTAAACCACTTTGCCAGTTCTTCCAGTTGTCTGCCCCATCTGGAGCTGCCAACAGGTCTCTGTTAGGCACAGGCCTCTCTGGCCGTGGCTTGCGGCGATGTGAGTTTCCAGGGGTTCACATGTGCCCCACACATGACAGAGAACCTCAGGGCTGCTGCCGGGGGCTCAGCACTCTGTGGGGCATGGAAAGCTGACTCCTGAAGTGTGCCATTTCCATGAGAGAATTTCTCATGGCTGATTGTTATTTGCAGACAGTTTTGGTGGTAAGATTTGAATATTAAACAAAGAGAAAGAACTAGCCCCCTGAGTGGATGTAGCATGGTCTGGGGAACAAAGAGACAGCCCAGATGAGAGCACGTTATTGGAGAGGGGTAAGGACGGTGCAAGGTCAGGTGTCGGTGAACAAAAGTTGTCTGTGAAAGAATTTGAAGGGAAGATACTTTATTCCGCTGAGCAGTTTGCAAAATGGAGAGATGTGGCCTCTGGTCTAACATGAAGGTTTGTTCCAGGGAACAAAAGGAGGGTTCAGTTTTGACAGCAAAAGTTCCTGTCCGGGTTCCCAATCAAGTCCACTTATGCAAATGAAGGATTCAAACTTGCTTAGTTCTAATTACTTGATGAAACTGAGTTCTGATTGGTTGGTTCAGGTGAGTTCTGAAAGTCCCAAAGTTGAACAGAGGTATGGGTTTTCTGAGAACACAGAGTACGTCTGTGATGTCTAGTCAATAAATGACCACTAGGCTCAATGTTAAATTTAGGCCCAGTTAGCCACTAGGGATCCATCTTGAAGGACTGGCTCTTTCAGTTTCATATTCATTCCCATGACCCAGGCAGGACCCATCCTGCAGCTTTTGCCCAGCAGGTAGGGGACCAGGCTTGGAAGGCCATTAATACAACTTCAGACACTGTTTTACTGCCCAGGGTGGAGGAAGGTCTCTAAACTGAATGCCTACAGTATCCACAGCTAAACCTGGCTGGCAGGTAAAGAACCAGCTGTAAGCGATGTGCCTGGTGTGCTGTGGCACACGAATGGAGGTGCGCCGGGCGCTGTAGTGAGAGTCAGTTTCACTGGGGCTACCCTACTCCAGACAGGAAGTCCTCATTGCTGACAGTACTAGGAGCAGTGCCTCTCCACCAGAGTCGTATTCTCAGCAGGGATGGGTCTGAGAGCAGAATACCTGGTGGGTATTCTGTGGGGAAGAGGGGTTTCCACTTGTGGGGTGGAGCTCTTTCAAGCACCCGGGCCACATTCAGAGAAGTTCCCCTGCGCTGGGCTAAATGAGTCAGGTGGCCTCACTTCGCTCAGACACACCTGGCAACCTGGGCAGCTTTTGGGGTGACACTGCGGGACCACAGGAGGGACTCCTTCTCTCTGGCATTCTGAGAGGTGAAGGGCTTCACATCCCAATGATGGAAATCTTGGCAACACGAGGGAAAGGAGTGCAGCTCCTAGCTAACCAGTGAGAGAATATTATACATGATTTTGTATAATCTGATTTGAAACTTGAAATAATGCAAAATTTTCTTAGTTGAAAAACAACAACAACAAAATACATAGTTTCAAAGCTGTTATTGGGGGTGAGGTGCCGAGCGTGAACTGTCTCTCACTTCAGGGGGTAAGCAGATAGACAGGAATGTCACCATCCTTTGTTTCGTGGGTGTGAATCACACAGTTATATGCTTCTGGACTCCTGTGCTTTTGTTAATTATTGCAAAGTAATTTCAACTTTGCTGTGTTATGATCTTTAAAACAAATAGTGTATTCTACTGCAAGATCGGCTAATTGTCATCAAGAGATGATTCCTGTGGTATTGTTAAAAAAAAAAAATACACCCACAATCGGTAAATTCAGAAGGAAAGTTAGGTGAGATAAAATATCATGAAGATTTAAAAACACCAAGAAATAAATACCAGTCTGCTGATTTTAGGACAAGCATCCTAAGAAATACTGGAGATGATGCTGAGAAAATAAAAATAGCATTAAAGATCCTCAAACAGCCCCTGTTCCTCTTACTCTGCAGCATTTGGAGGGGAAAGCACTCTTACATTATGAGGGCTTCTGGAGCCCCACCTAAATCCTTAAGTGAAAACTCCCAGGGAGCATCATTTTCTGACTGTTGCAGCTGGATTGGCACCATGTGGGCCAGTAGCCTTGGAGAAGGGATTGTGCAACATCAGCTTTCTCCAGAGAGAGGCTGATGCATCCATTCCGGGCCCCTGTTTCCGTACCCGTAGCCTCTTAGGGGACACAGAACGACTGGGAAGTGCTGCCTACTCATCTGTGGACTGTGGGTACTTCTGGGGTCTGACTTGTTACCTATATATCTCTGTAGCTTTTGAACACCTGTAATAATTATGTACTGTATTAATTTTTAAAAATCTATTAAAAAGAAAAAATAAAGGAAGAGGGGCTGAGTTCTGCTGTGGAAATCAGATCTATTTAGAAAGCAAGAAGGTCTGTGGACAATCCCATGCAAGGTGGCTCAGCCTCCATACCACCTCCAGCTGTGCCCAGGCTGCTTTGCAGTAACAACCTATGGGCAAATGGCAGCGTGTGCCTCCCTCTTTCTGCCCTATATGCCCGAACTCACAGCAGTCCTTCAGGAGTGATATAACTCATTCCATGGGGAGGTGGGGGCATGTTAGGTGTCTTAGTCCATTGTGTTTGTTCTCATAAAATACCATAGACTGAGGGGCTTAAACAATAGGCATTTATTTCTTACAGTTCTGGAGGCTGGAAGTCCAAGATCAAGGTACGGCAGATCTGGTGTCTGGTGAGGGCTCCCTTTCCAATTTGCAGGTGGCCGCCTTCTCTCTGTGTCCACACATGGTGGAGACAGGGAGAGTTCTGATCCCTTCCTTTTCTTATGAGGGCACTAATCCGTCATGAGAGCCCCATCCCCATGACCTCATTTAAACCTAATGATCTCCAAAGGTAATTAGACTGGGGGTTAGAGCTTCAACATGTGTATTTGGCAGGGATAGAGGGTAGGGAACATGAACATCCAGTCCATTACCATAGAGATATTCAAGTGGGGGTAAATGCTTCTGTGGAAAATCCCCCCATGGGAGGCTGCTCTGGGCTGTGTGTCCACCCCAACTTGCTGCTCCCACGAGACTGTGGGACAGGGTGGCAGCCCTGTGTCACCAGTACGGCCCTCAGCATGTGCAGTCCCTGGCCTGGCTACCTGCAGAAGCCCACAAGAAAGAGGAAGCCAGGGGTTGAAGGAGGAAGGAGGAGAGAGGATTGGGGATGAGACACTCCCTTCCAACACTCCATTCTGAGGAGAGGTCCCCAGGAGGAGGTTACACAGATTCTTTGGAACTGGAATTGCCTGAGGAGGCTCAGGACAGCCCTGCCCATTAGACTACTGCCTGGGAAATGGCCATCAGCTGAGAATGTGAGACCTTAGTGTTCCTGTGCTTAGGGGAGTCCAAGAGAGAGAGGTGGATACTGAAGATTTTGCAAAGTGGCATGGCTGGGTGAGTGGGTCCTCCACCAGGAGACACTGACTACAGGTGCTTGCTGGGCATAACCGAAGGAGGGCCTGGCAGAATCCAGACCCTGCTCATCACTGTGAGAGACTCAGGAGGCTATCTTATGAGAAAGAGAGCTAAAAACTAGAGGACACATTCCGAGGATACAGAATGCACAATGAGCCCTCATTTAGATGAGGAGTAGGGTCTTAACCGAACTCAAGCATTACACCCCAGACTTTCCTTGTGGTTCTATGTTGTCATGTACCATGTGCTTAGCTACAGCTCTGCTGGGTGCTGCCTTCTAGAGATGGGACCACCTCAGTGACAGTGAAGAGATGAAGTGTGAGAGCTGGGGACAGCGAGCACATGGTTAACACTTCCTGACTCTGACCAGTGCTTTGCAGGGTGATGCTGCATACAGCCCATCATAAGCACAATCATGGCCCAATCTCTCTGAAAGTGAAATCACTTCTCCCCACTGAGCTGCATCTGGAATTTTAGCAGATTAGAGCAATGCAAAATAATGGCGCTTAAACTCAGACCAGCCTCCTCAATTTTGAGTTGGCTGATCCATTACACACACATTTTAGACAGAATGGGATCCTGGTAAATTTGCTATCTGTGTATGTGGCCCACAAATTTCCATTCATTGAACTGTTGTCATTTTTAAGAGCTGCAAGGTAAAAAGGTTATTTGTTGACTTTTTGTTTTTTGCAAATGATATTACCCTGCAAAAGAGCTTACCCTGAAACTGAAAAGAATGATTCTGTGTTACCTTGCTTTTATAGACTTAGCTCTTGTCTGTGGGAAGTTTGCAAGCATTCCCTCCTCTCCTCCCCATTCATTTATAAAGAAACCTCCTACATGGTGCTATTAAAATAAAAACTTACTCATATGCTTAGTCAATGCTGAGCAGAATTTCTTTCATAGATTCCGTATGAATGAGTTCTGAAGTAACAGGTTTAGAAAATGAAACTGCTCAAAAAGAATATGAAAATGACTTGAAAAGGTGCCAGAAAATACTTTGACTGTGTGTGCACGGGGGTGGGGGAACTATCAGATCATGGGAGTGTTCCAAGGCCTTCAGGTTATAACGGCATGTGAACAACCTCAGGAGTTGGTGTGGGAATAAACAATTCAGGCTTAAAATGAGAAACTCCTATTTTGGACACCACAGGATGTTCTGGTCAACAGATCTGAACACGTGGCCCCATGGCTACCTGTTTATGTGGGTGTAATCAATTCCCAGCTCTGCTATTTACCAGCTGTGTGGCCTGGGACAAGTTGCTCCACCAACCTGATCCTCAGTTCCCTTGCCTGTAACATGCTGATAATAACAGCATTTATTCCATAGGACATAGGATCCCTGCAACCCCAAATCCTTGGAGCTCAAGAATGAGATGAATCTTGATCCTTGTTCACAGTACTTTCCACCACTGATCTGTCCATGACTTTGTCATTTATTTAGTTACATAACTAGTTATTTCCAATATTATAATGAGGACCCATGAATCTACCCCCCAAAACAAAAGCTAAGTCTAGGACAATAACCTACATCTTACCAGCTAGTCCCCAGTATCTCATTAATCTCTTCTCCCCACTTCTAAGGTCTACACCTTCATGAGTCTTCTGTTCCTGATATCCTTGCTTCCCATTTTATTTGGTTTTATGCTTCTACATGTATTTCTAGAAAGTAGGTACATTTTTATCTTACTTGTTTTTTAACTTTATAAAACTTTTAGGGACTTACTTTTTTTCCATTTAATGTTATATTGCTAAGAGTCATTCATAGTATTGTGTGTCATTGTAATTTCTTTGTTCTGACTGCTGCATAGTAGTGTATACAAATAAACCATAGTGTAATCATCCATGCTGCCATTGAGGGGTATTTGGGAAAGGAGAGGGTCCAGACTTTTGCTAGTCAGAACAGTGCTGTTATAATCCTACTGGTACACGTCAGCCTTTGTACAAGTATAAGAGTTTCTCTTGGGTATGGACCTTGAAGGAGAATCATGTCAGAGAACATGTGAACGTTCAACTTTAGGAGATAATGCCAAAACATTCTCTGAAGACTCTGTGCTAATCTACAACACCTCAAGCTTCATCCTCTCCAGCACTTAATTGTGTTAGGCTTTTTACTTTTTGCTAATTGAATGAGTACAAAATGTTGTTTTATTGTGATTTTAATTTTCACTTCTTTTCTTTTTAAATTTTTTTTATTTTTAATTTTTGTGGGTACATAATAGGTACATATATTTATGGGGTACATGAGATGTTTTGATAGAGGCACGTAATGCATAATAATCACATCATGGGAAATGGGGTATCCATCCCCTCAAGCATTTATCTTTTGTGTTACAATCCAGTTATACTCTTTTAGGTATTTTAAAATGTACAGTTAAATTATTTTGACTATAGTCACCCTTTGTGGTATCGTATACTAGGTATTCATAATTCTTTTCACATTTCTTTATGAATCTTTTCAAAAATTTATTGGACATATATGTTTTCTCTTCTGTGAAATGCCATTGGTACTTTTTTCCCCATTATCATACTGGTTATTTGTGCATTTTTAACAAAATTGATTTGTAGCAGTTCTACATATATTGTTGGTACTAAACCTTTCTGGTTGATCTTATGAATATCTTGTCCCAGTTTTTACTTTGTCTTTTTGCTTTTTAAAAATATCTCTATGGCATGAACCCAGGAGGTGGTGCTTGCAGTGAGTGGAGATCGCGCCACTGAACTGCAGCCTGGGTGACAGAGCGAGACTGTCTCAAAAACAAAAAACAAAAAACAAACAAACAAAAAAACAAATAAAGATATCTGTTGGTGAACAAAAGTTCTTTGTTTTGACATAGTTAAATTTATCATTTTATAGTTAACAATTTATGTGCTTAAGAAAAACTTTAGCTACCTGTATTAGTCCATTCTTGCATTGCTATAAAGAACTCCCTGAGAATGGGTAATTTATAAAGAAAAGAGGTTAAATGACTCACAGTTCTGCAGGCTGTACAGGAAACATGGCTGGGAAGGCCTCAGGAAACACAATTATGGTGGAAGGCGAAGGGGAAGCAGGCACATATTCATTGGCCAGCAGGAGAGAGAGAGAGAAGGGGAAGGTGCTACACACTTTAAAGACACAACTGGTGGGATGGTGCTGAACCACTAGAAACCACCTCCATGATCTAAACCATATCACTACCCCAAGGTATAAAATAGTTACCTGTATTTTACTATAAATTATAAAGTTTCTTTTTGACATTTAATTCCTGAATCTACCTAGGTTTATTTTTCAGATATAGTTTAAGGGAGATACTCAAGTTCATTTTTTCCCATATGAATAACTATTTTTTCCACCTCCATTTGTTTATCAGCCTCCTCTCCTCACTGACATCCTGTATCCTCTGTAATAAACCAACATTCTTTATTTGCATGCATCTTTTTCTGAGATCTTATTCATAACCCATGGTCTATTTTTCTGTCTCTGCACCAAAACTACAAAGGGTTTTAATTACTCCAGCTTCATAAAAGTCCAG
This sequence comes from Macaca fascicularis, assembly GCF_037993035.2. Taxonomy (NCBI): domain Eukaryota; kingdom Metazoa; phylum Chordata; class Mammalia; order Primates; family Cercopithecidae; genus Macaca; species Macaca fascicularis. The sequence goes on along the minus strand of NC_088387.1, from coordinate 18,579,131 downwards.
ACGTCAATAAGGCAAACTCCTGATCACTACCTTTTCAGAAACATCCTATTTTTGGTCTTTTATGCTTTCAAATAAGTTTAGAATCATTTTTTCAGGTTCTATTTTTAAAAAAGTATTAGGAATTTGACAAGAATTGCACTGAATATATAGATCAAATTACAATATTAAATTATAAAATCCATGAACACAATATCTCTCTCCAATTACTTAGCCGTTTTTAATATCTCTTAAAGTTTTATACTTTTCCTTCTAGAGGTCTTGAAAATATGTTCATTGTTAGATTTATTCTGGGAGACTTGATATTTTAGTTTTTTTTTTTTTTTTTTTTTTTGAGGCAGGGTCTTACTTTGTCATCCAGACTGGACTGCAGTGGTAGGATTATAGCTGACGGTAGCTTCGAACTCCCAGGTTCAAGTGATCCTCTTACCTCACCCTCCTGAGTAGCTGGGACTATAGGCACAGGCCACTGTGCCCCAGTAGACACTTGATGTTTTCTAATGCTGTCGTAAAGAATATTGTCTTGTAGCCCGGGCATTGTGGCTAATGTCTGTAATCCCAGCACCTTGGGAGGCTGATGTGGGCATATCACTTGAGATCAGGAGTTCTAGATCAGCCTGGCCAACATGGTGAAACCCCGTCCCTACTAAAAAAATACAAAAATTAGCCGTGTGTGGTTCACACCTGTAATCCTAGCTACTCAGGGGCTGAGGCATGAGAATTGCTTGAACCCGGAAGGCAGAGGAGGTTGCAGTGAGCTGAGATAGCGCCACTTCACTCCAGCCTGGGTGACAGAGTGAGAGTCTATCTCAAAAAAAAAAAAAAAAAGAATATTATCTTTTAATTAAACTTTCTAGCTGTTTGATGTATGTAAATTTTATATCTTCACTAAATTTATTTATTCTTATTTAATTGTTTATGGATTTTGGGCATTTTCTACATAAGCAGTCATACCTTATGCAGATGATAATGGTTTGTTTCCTTCATAAGATGATTTTAAAAGTGAATGGGATTATGTAAACAAAGCAAGCAACACAGTGGTTGGCAGCTAGTCAGTGCTCAATAAATGCCTGTGACTACCGATATTATTATCATTACTCATTAACAGAAGAATTTTAGAAATTTCTTTAACAAATTCATTCATGTTGAAGAAAGAAACAGAGGCCCAGAACAAGTTCAAGATTTGCCTGGGATGACATGACATCTCAATGCCAGGACTGGACCTGGAAAACCTGGGTCTCTGGGCTACGAAGTCAGGTGCCCTTTCTCTTAATCCCCAACCAATGCAGGCTTCTGCCTGGCATAAACTTTTGCAGTTGTAGTGTTTACTACACTCCATGTGAGTGGAGCTTTCTGGCACATCCATGACAAAAAAATCGATTAACTCAGCAGCATGAATTAAGCTCTTTCTGTGTGCTGGGCTTGCCACATTGCACACGCTTCTAGCAGAGGAAAAATTTACACCCTGCAACTCAGAGGGGCAGAAAATGATAATTTATCTCCTTTTAAATATTCTCTATATGGATCTCATCATTTCCTGTTGATGGTAAAGGAAGGAGGGAGAACCTTAAAATTGCCCATTGAAAGAAACTTAGACTCTTTTGGTCTCACTCACTTTCTTTTGGGTAAATACACAGTTAAATAGAAATTAAGATTTCCCTCTCAGAGGATGTCTTTTCACTCTCCGTGTCCCAGGTTGGCAGCTGGAAGAAGGAAACAATTATGAATTCTCACAGTGTGGGGTGGCGCCTCTGAACTCGTCCTGCCTTTGAGACATAGCAGGTGCTAATTGAGCTGGGGCTGGCCTGATCATGTCTTTGAGCATCCAGTTCTGGGGTCAATAGGTCTAGCTGGTTCTCCTGGTGCTCTGGGACCGCCACTGCTCAGATTTTCCTGGCCCCAAAGATCTCTAAATCTCAGCTTTGTCTGTTATCTGTCTCTGGGCTTTGCAATGGTGACCTCTCAGCAGTCTGGCTCGCAGCTACACCCTCTGGATGCACATAGAACACTGAGGCCCCTTTCTGGCCACAGTGAAGCGGAGGAAAAGGCAGGCTGTGGAGCACATGTGAGATATTCTCAGATACTAGCTCAGCCTTAACTTCTCTCATCTTTTCTTCTCCCTGCATCCCTCCCTCCCCAACTTGCCTCTTGGCCAGAAGGGTGTCTCCTTCCTGTTGGGTGGCGTTTCCCTAACTTGATGTCCTCTGTCTTCTCTTGATTCAGGCTTATAGCAAACTCCAGTCACACTGGCAAGGCCTAGCTCTTTGAAGATGAAGGGAACTTTTGGAATCTAGAATAATGTGTGTCCTCTTTCAACAAAATTTGACATTGGAAACCTGTTTCTCCATGGCCTCTAAAAATGCCAGTTTTGGCATGCAAATATTTTCCAAATGTTATCCCAATTACCCATGGTTATGGCCGCCTTTGGGATTATGATGAAGACTGTAGTTGTGTAGAACACGTCACGCTCCTGACTCCCCTCATGGTATATGGAGGCAACTGTCTTTGTGAGTGGACGGAGCTCCTTCCTCTGTCCATCTCTTAACTAATGAAAGCCAGCTCTGTCTGTTCTCAGCAGCCTTTCTCTGCCTAGCCACTGTACAGGACACTGTCACTAACATGTCCTCAAGGAATGACCTCTGACTTCCGGCCTGAAGATCCCTGTGGCCTCCATTCAACCTTTATGGAGGGCTTATTATAGTTATAGCTCTGTGCTCGTGAGAACCCAGAGAGAGCAAGACAGAAGAATTGTCTTCAAGCTGCTCAAAGGGTAAAATCCATGCATAAAGACACGGCTATATCGAAGCTGTACTTACGATATTAGCAAAATCCGATACAACTAGGAAGAACAAGTACAGAGAAGGAAGGAGAGGCAAAGCTGTTGAGTCTGGTTTTCTTGGTTCCTACATAAAAGAAGGCCGGGCAGTATTTACCCTCGGTAAAGTTCATTATGCCTTGGGTGTAGTAAAAATCTGAGCTTTTGCCTCTGTAGACCACTATTCTGTCAGGGCTGGGCGCCAGAGTGTATTTTACAATGCTGACGGCTGTCCGAGACAGTGGGTTGTGGTTTCTGTTCCACTCTCCAATGCACTTTTGGGAAGGCAGGTGACTGGGACGGACCTATCCAGTCATCAAATGTGGCAGGCCCACTTTCCATTGCCAACAAAAGTTAAGTAAATTAAATAGTGCCCCAAAGGAGCTCTCTAGGAGTTGGTGTATGGTGAAATGTGAAGTGGGCTTGCCCCTATGTGAGAACTAATAGAAACACAATTTAGTTATCTTTGGCTTTTGAGTCATCGGCAGAGTTTTCTGCTGCCAATATGAGATTTCAATGGTGAGTAGGGTTTCCAAAATCATGTTGAAACGTGACATTGTTTTCCTCAGGCCCGCAGGGCCTTGGCCTGACACTGAGCATGTACTTGCACACATGACTGACCACTTTCTGCACGCCTTTTACACATCTGCCATGTGTCCACTTCAGCCAGTGGAAGCCCCTGTGCCACTCTTGAGATGCAGGTGGCTGCTGCTTCCTGCTGTCACTGTTACTGCGGCTGCCGCTTGCAGTCTCATTCCTCACTGTTTCAAAATGTGTCTCAGAAATTTCCCAAAATCCATTTCTCCAAATTCTGAGGTGTTCATCCACGGATAACAACAGGATGGCGTGGATGTAGGCACCGGTAAAGAAGCACAGAAGTATGTACTGAGGGTGTTAATTCTGAACATGGAGAGACTGCACGTTCTGAAACACATCTTAGCGTTTCTATGTCCACATGTGTGTATTGCATTTCAAACATTTTTATTATTAGTATTATTATTTTGCTGGGTCGTGTCAATAGAACTGACAGCATCCTGTGACCTTATATTCACCTTTAGTGCTTTCTAAGTAAAACTCAGTGTCTTAATATAGCCAAAGGAAAGAAAATCCTAGTGAGAGAATGAACTTTTTCTGACCTTCCTGCTTTGTGAAATGCAATCCCATTTTCCTGGCGTTTGGTGAGGATAACTGAGTTTGCACTGGTAACTAGGAGGATGCTCGGGAGCCCCAGGAACCATGAGCAGGAACAATGATGGTCAGAAAGCACGTTCGGTTATGTGGATTCAGTGACACAAACCTCAAGAAACCTGGTGGCTTTTGGCACTGCATGTGATTAGAGACAAAATGATCTATTTCATCTTCCGGAAAAATCAATAAATACATACATAAAAGAGTGCCTTCAAGTCCTTTGAGCTATTAAGAATAGCTAACGTTTTGATTGCTTATTGCATGTCTATTGCTGTTCTAATTCTACATATGTATTCACTCATTTCTTCTTACAACATCCTTGTGTGGCCCACGGTCGTGTTATTTTCATTCCCATTTTATAGATAAGAAAGTGGAGGCCACGAACTGGAGAACTCCCTGCTCAAGTTGCATAGCTAACAAGGGACTGAGCTGGGACTCCTGGCCAGCAGTGTGGCTACAGGCCTGACTTCTACCTTCCCCTTCTTGGCAACCACCTTCACAGAGGAATGCAAGAGGTGAGTGGATTTGATGTGATATTTTATATCATGCCTATTTCTATCCACTTTCTCTGGAGTCCACCAAGATTAAAGAGGGAGAAAAATTCTCTAGTTCTACAGGAAGCATGGGCTCTTTCCAGTGGGTCCTTCAAGACCTTTGTCTGTTTCCAGTTTTTCCTTCAGGTCTTTTGAGCCCGGCTTCCCTCTGGCCAGCTCAGGCTCAGGGAGAGGGGCATACACCGGCAGCCTCCTGGGTGACAGTGTGGGACTGATGAACCACAAGACTTAGGCTGGCCATAGCGGGTCAGGGGAGACTGGACGCTTCGTCTTTTATGCTTCTGAGATTCCTGTTGTGGCTTCTGTGTTTTCACTGCATTTCAGATCCTTTAAGTTAGGTCGTATGGGGAAAATGCTTGTGCTTCTCATTTATCTCCCTGGAGGCTAGCTTGGATCTCTGATGAGGAGCACCAAGCCACTCCATAACCACCGGGCTGCAGGATCTTCAGGGCCGCCCAGGAAGCCAAAATCAGAACAGAGCTCCTTGCTGTGGGGGCTTCACTCACCCTAGTTCTGGGAACCAGCCACCTCTATCTTGGGGATATAAGTTTCCAGGGACAAGAGATGCCTGATTTTGTGCAAACACCTGTGGCATGGAGAGTATTTCTTATGTTCCAAGCAGAGAAGTTCAAATTTACCAGTCTTCCTGTCACTCCACCCCAAAAAAACTGGTGACCCCTCTCAGCTGTGTTTCAGGACCCACCCTCATGGCACCTTCTCGGGACTCCCTCTTTGCTACTGAGGTTGAGACCTAGCACTAGGCTTTGTGCTAGAAGTTCCTCGGGGGCTGAAACCCCCATATGCCAGCCGCCCAGGTCAGGACCGCATGTTTTTCCTACTCACACCCACCTGGCCTTGTATAGAAGAGGCGTGGCCATGTGCGGAATCCACCAGCACAGGCAGGGAGGTCAATGAATGGTATCTTGCCTGCGGTCTGCTCTTGGGAGGGGTCCTCTAGTCCGGATGTCCAGGGACCCACGGGCTGGGTCACATAGACTCCATGTCTTCCTGAGGGAAGGTGCAGTGTGAGTTTTTAAAAAACTAAACTTAAAAGAGAACATCTTTGACCGGGTGCGGTGGCTCACACCTGTAATCTCAGCACTTTGGGAGGCCGAGGTGGGCGGATCACAAGGTCAAGAGATCGAGACCATCCTGGCCAACACAGTGAAAGCCCGTCTATACTAAAAATACAGAAATTAGCTGGGCGTGGTAGAGTGCACCTGTAGTCCCAGCTACTCGAGAGGCTGAGGGAGGAGAATTGCTTGAACCGGGGAGGCGGAGGTTGCAGTAAGCCGAGATCATGCCCTTGCACTCCAGCCTGGCGACAGAGTGAGACTCCATCAAAAACAAAACAAAACAAAATCTTTGTTTTTGGGCTTGGGCACTGCTCTGTGATGGGTGCAGGGACGCAGTGGACGCAGGCACGCAGTCCAGTCGGCAGGGGCGAGTCCCACTAGGGAGCCTCCCTCTGCACCCACACCACATGCACGAGAGGCCCTGAGCCGTGCTTACGGTTTTCTCCGTCCTACCCCACAAAAGTCTGGTGGTCATGATAGCTGCAGTAGGGAAAATGTTTTTAACCACCTCACCACCAATGGTTTTAGAATTCACGCACCCTGCTGCTGCTTCTCAATGATGCCTACTTTCATGTCGTCTTTCCTCTCACCACAGCTCTTCACCAGACACCCCACAATGTGTAAGTCACAAAACCCAGCTGAAGAACAGCCAAGACTCCACCAGCCTTCACACCTCAGCACCCAAGCCCTAGCGTGGGCTATCCACTTGCTGAGGGAGAGAGGCTGCGTCCCAGCTTGGCACAAGACACCCAGAGACCAGCATGGCCTGGGTGAGGCAAGCGCAGAACCTGGGCTTGCTGGGGGCACTCCAGAGTCAGGAGGGAGAATCCCAGCTCACAAAACTGTCTGGAAATTGAGTGGAAAGATCTTAAAGCGTACCTTTTATTACGTAGAATGAAGTCCCATTTTATTCATCCAGGAATATTTATTCATTGAGGACCCACTCTGTGCGTGGCGCTGTGTAAGGTCACTAAAAAAGACTTGGCAGGATGGCCTTTATTAGTCATGCGTGTAAAATCTGACCCTCCAGGTTAGCATCCGGCCAGACGTTTGTTCACTTCAAATGCTCGTTGAGTGACTTCTAGGAGGTGCACATCGCGCTGGGTGCTGAGAAGGCACAATAGCTACAGACTTGGAAAACTGCTGAGCAGGGGAGTGACTGCCCTGGGCACCCCTTGTTGATGTGATTGGAAATTGCTCTGGGGAGACAGGTGGCACTGGGGCAGGGAAGGGCCCAGACACTTGAGGGAAAGTGCCTGCACCGTCAGCCTGCCAAAGGCTGCAAGGGTTGTATCCCATGTCTCCCAAGCATCATATCATCAGCCTTTCAAATGTGTCAAGTCGTTTAATTCCCACAACAGGCTGATGAAGTAGGCACTGCTATTCCATGCTCCCTGCTTTGTCTATGGGGAAGGTGTTGCATGGAGAACTTAGGTAACTTGCCTGAGGTCACACAGCTAACCTGGCAGTTCTGGAAGGTAACTCACAACAGATTGCCTCTAAGTTAAGTTCCATTCAGGCATTCAAAATAGAATTCTTTTCACAAAATGCATTTCACAACTTTTTCAGGAGAGCGGTTGTGCACCGTGAATAAGCACTCAGCAGGTGGGCATGGCTAGAGCTGGGATGTTTGTCTCCACCAAATCTCATGTTGAAATTTGATCCCCAGTGTTAGGAGGTGGGGCCTAATGGAAGGTGTACGGGTCAAGAGGGTGAATCCTTCATGATAGATGAATGTCCTCTCTGGGTAGGGTGAGGGAGAGTGAGTTCTCACTCTGTTAGTTTGTGAGAGCTGGTTGTTAAAAAGAGTGGATCACTTGAGGTCAGGAGTTCAAGACTAGCCTGGCCAACATGGCAAAACCCGTCTCTACTAAGAATACAAAAAAAAAAAAAAAAAAAAAATTAGCTGGGCATGGTGGCATGCACCTGTAATCGCAGCTACTCAGGAGGCTGAGACAGGAGAATTGCTGGAACCTGGAATGTGGAGGTTGTTGCAGTGAGCCAAGATCGCACCATTGCAGTCCAGCCTGGGTGTCAGAGTGAGACTCCATCTCAAAAAAAAAAAAAAAAAAAAAAAAGAGCTTGGCACCTTCATGTCCTCTTTCTTGCTTCTCCTCTCACAATGTGATCTCTGCACAGGGTTCCCCTTCACCTCCCCCCGTAAGAGAAGCAGCCTGAAGCCCACTTTGGAAGCACATGCTGACACCATACTTGTACAGTCTGTAGAGCCATGAGCCAGATACACCTCTTTTTTTTTTTTTTTTTTTTTGAGATGGAGTCTCGCTCTGTCGCCCAGGCTAGAGTGCAGTGGCCGGATCTCAGCTCACTGCAAGCTCCGCCTCCCGGGTTCATGCCATTCTCCTGCCTCAGCCTCCCGAGTAGCTGGGACTACAGGCGCCCGCCACCTCGCCTGGCTAGTTTTTTGTATTTTTTAGTAGAGACGGGGTTTCACCGTGTTAGCCAGGATGGTCTCGATCTCCTGACCTCGTGATCTGCCCGTCTCGGCCTCCCAAAGTGCTGGGATTACAGGCTTGAGCCACCGCGCCTGGCCTACTTCTTTTAAAAAGAAATACCCAGATATTCCTTCATAGCAAAACTACACAGACTGAGACAGGCATCCTAGCAGACTCCCTTCACATGACCTCTGGCCAACTTTGCTTTCACATCAGCTGGTCAGAAACTTTCCTCCCCTGTTTTTGCACCAGGCGACCCTTCCTGCTCCCGTTAGGCTGACCCAGCAGAGATCCTTCTGCCCTGTCTACCTACAAGGCTGTTCTAACTGAGATAAGCATTGTAAAGGATGCCTGTTCTTGTCCTGGGCAAATGCCAACTTCTTTCTGCAGAGTTTGATCCTTCAGAGATGTTTTGTTTTTCAGTTGTCTTCATTCAGTTAATAGATTTCAGTGTTTTCTTGATTCAGTAAACAGATCCCTTCCAGCTGTGTCCGTTTGTTTTAGGGAACTACCTTTTGCCTATGGGAAGGATTCAGTGGGAATGGAGAGTCCCACAGAAAGACCCTCCAGTCTGTGTGACTGGCTGCAGTTCAGTGAAGTTCAGCTCATGCATGGGGCACCTGCTTGTGTTCAGACCCAGTCAGTCCTGTCCTCAAGGAAGGAGGGCTGGTCTGTGTGGGGAGGGGGCAGAGCTATACGAGTTCTTTCTGTGTCTCTCAGTGGGCACCATGGCTTTTTGTTTTCTCATTCAAATATCTGAAAATATTTTATAGTCAAGCTTTGCAATCATTTCCTTAAAGGGTGTTTTCAAAAGCAGAGGGCTGGCTGCTTCACGTGGCAATATGACTGACCTCAGGCCCATTAAATGGCCAGTGCTCTGTGAAGAGCGGTTTTGATGGTGAGGGCAACATAGCAATGTTTCTGGGGTGCCTCTGCTGAATGGGAGGCATGCTGAATGTACCATGTGCCTCGTCACTTGGAATCCCTGGGAAGAAAGCAGAACCGAGAAGAGAAGCCTGGGTTTAACGCTGTGGTTTCTTTTTTGCAAGATACAAACCATGTGATTTAGATATATGCAAACAAATCTTGAGTTAAAGGAAACTGAGTTTCAAATTAGATAATTGTCTCTGAGAAAGACACTCATATATCTCATAATATTTCATTTTTAACTTTTTATCAGAGAACATCTTAAACATACACCAAAATAGAGAAAATTGTAATGAGCTCCCATCTGTCACTTGCCTTCAACAATGATCAACTTATGGCCAATTGTGTTTCAGCTACAACCCAACCTCGCCCCACTCTAATTTTTTTTAAAGCAAATCCTAAACATTGTATCATTTTATCTGTAAATATTTTAGCATGTATCTCTAAATATATATGAATACTTATTTTAATAGACGTAATCATAATGATCATGATTTTAAGAAATGATTTTAATAAAAATCACACCCAATTCATGAAGTGAAAGAAACCACTCAATATTCACACTCTTCTCATTACTCTTGGTTTTAAATTACTTTTCCTGTTGTTTAAAGCCTGCGTTGCAGTCTGCCTCTGATCCTTTCAAAAACTGCTCCTAGAGAAGCTAGAGGTACGCTCTGAGAGTAAGCTACCTCAGCTTCAGGCCTCTGAATTCTGGGAGGAGTTGAGTCCATCCTCTGATTTAGAGTTTCCGGGCATGGCCTTGTGAATGCATCTGCCTTCTTCCCAGATTTTTGCCCGTCTGACCTTCTTACACGAGAACATCCCCATTCATGACTGTGGAAAATCCTCAAGTGCGATAAAGGCAAGACTGAAAACAGAGCCGCTGTCAAACAGAGCAAGTTGAAGGGCAAGTGCCTGTCAACACGATCCCCTTGAAAGAGAATAAAGAGCTGCCAAAACATGAGATGCATCTGACATCCAGATAGTATTAGCTGACTGCTTCCCAAATGGGTTAGCTGTCTACAGAAACTCCCTAGGTAGCTGATATGAATCGCAAATGTGCTGTGACTTGATTAATTCGTAACAGTCAGAAATTAGGTAGTTCATTGCTAGTCATGCTCAAGCTTAGTAGTAGCTGGTTTAATATTTTTTGTGGGTAATAGGATCTAGGATGATAGTATACCATCCCCCAGCAGTCATAGCAGACATGGTAAAAAGTAGCTTTACACGGGTTCTGGACTTGAGGTCATGGGTGTGGAAGGTGATTCACTAGGGAGTTGGCTTTTAGCTTAGTGGGTCACATATTTCTGAGAAGCTTCTTTCCTGAGGTTTACAGTTTCAGAGGTGAATGAACTGCTTCAGAAGATCAGAAAGATACACTCTATCATTATTCCCCCAAGAATAATCTTTGCTTCTGTAGTTACATTAAAGCTACATTTTGCTGCCAGAGTAGGAGCCATCCATTATATTATAATCGACAACATGAATGTTTTGCTCAAGTTCAGATGTCTAATAAGAGTCTTTTTCTTTCCGAGGGAGTGTTATCAGTTTCATGAATACGCGCTCTGTATTTCATTAGCATTCTTCTAGCAAAACATGATTCTGAGTCATTTCTGAAATATCTGCTCTCGCCTGCAACTTGTTTCTCAGTTTTTACAAAAATTGCCTTTTCTACTTACTGGCAGAAAAGTTTGATACCGCACGAGCCTAAAATGGGTATGCTGAGAAAAAACACAGCACACCTATGGAACTGTGACCACAACAATGCATCGGTCTCTGTCCCACCGTCTCATTCAAGGTTAATCCCTCTCCACGGGGCGGCACCTCAGCAGGGAAGGGTGAGTTTGAAGACTGAAGGTAAACAGTCATGACATGGGTATTCGCCATCATGGCTTTCTTAGATTTTAAGCCAGAATGAAGTTCAGAGAGCTTGTCAGAGGATGTTGAATGAACAGAAGAGGAAATTTGGAACCCATATGAAAAGAGCTGCTATATGAATCACAGAGAGCTTTTGAGTTCCAGCTTACAGTAATTCAACCACCACTCACTTGTATTCAACTGAGAGCAGCTCTAGCCCAGCCTTGTCCCCCGACCCTGGGGACACTCTCTCTAGGATGAACAAGAAAAGGTGTTATCCACTGTACTAGCTACCAGTGTTGTTTCTTTCAACTGAGGAAGTATCTATGTCTCTTATTCCATGTAATTATTGTAAGAATTGTCTACCTTGACCCTTAGAAGCCAACAAGGATGGAGTCTCATTTTGCAGAGTCTGCTGTGACTGCCAGCCACCCCTGCACCATGGACTTCCACAGCAATGATGCTGTGTTGCGTCTCCATCCAAAGGGATTACATCTGTTTTAATTGCTTGACTCTCAAGGACACTCAGGGACAGGTACTCTTCCATAATTCTATGTCATCCCAGTTCCCTGGGCGTGTGAATCCCCCATCCCCTGCAAGGTCTGCTGCTCTCCAAAGTATGTGTCTTTGAGATGGAGGCTCTTCACAGGGTTCACCACCTCTGCAAGTAAGGCTGTGACAACTCAGCCCTGTGCACAGCCACAAAAGGCCCTTCAAGAGCTTCTAGAAATTTCTGGCTCACAGAAGCCACTGGAATAGTGTAAGTGGAATTGGTTTTGGTGGCTCTGTCCTTTGATGGGAGGCTCTGTTTCCTGAGGCCAAGATTGAAGGCAGGATCTGAAGATCATGCTCCTGGACCACCTCCAATCCTTTTCCAGCCCAAGAGAGTTGTTCTTGCTTCTTCTTGGACTGTCATAAGAAACTTCCACATGGACTGCTTGGAAGCGTCACATGTTGGACCTCTCGGTTCCAGTGTCTCTGACAGACTCAAACCCCTGGGAGCTCAGAGCGAGTGGCTGAGGCCAGCAGAGCTGAACACTTAGTGCCCTGTCCCTGCATTCTGTGGGATGAAGAATGAACTGAAAGTAGGATGCTGCCTTAGAGGAGGCACAGGGGCTACAGAGGCAGCTCAGCTCAGGAAGTGGACGTGAACCCCTTCCTACCCCCCATTGCTGCTGTGGCCATGAGGCCCCCTCAGCTGAGGGGGAACACCTCTATCAGCCTGGCTATCTGCCACCCACAAACATGTTTTCCTGGGAAGGGTCCTGGATTCCTCCAGTTGAGCCTCCTTAGATGCACAAGTTGCACGAGGGTGAAGGCCACAGCTGACACCAAATGGTACAGCAGGAACAGGCCAGGCTCCCAGACTGGGAAGGGAGGACTGGCTGGAGGTAGCAGGAGACTGGAGCCACATTTGCCTGCAAAAGGTCTTTTCAGATGCACATCTCAGGCCAGTTAGGCGACTGGCTCCTGGATCTCTCTGCCCAGGCCCAGTCCCTCCCATTGCCTCTCAGTGTAAAGCAGGGAATGCTGCAGGATGGAGAGTCCCAAGCCCTGATCATGGATCTTGGGATTCAGAGTCCAGAGAGGATAAAGAAGCAAATTCACAGTCAACTCATTTCAACAACACTTCCTTTTTTTGGATGTTTACCATGGTGAAGTTGTGTGCAAAGTGCTATGGGGACACAATCTGACAAATCATGTTCCCCTACCCTCCCTGCCCGGGATCTGGAGGTCCAGCAGGAGAGGCAAGCCAGTGCTAACCAAGGCTCAACCTGATGCAGGGACACAGACTGCTCTGGACTTCTGCATATGCCTTTAAAAAACATATACCTTTAGGCTGGGCGTGGTGGCTCATGCCTGTAATCCCAGCACTCTGAGAAGCCGAGGTGGGCAGGTCTCTTGAAGTCAGGAGTTGGAGACCAACATGGTGAAACAGTGTCTCTACTAAAAAAATGTAAAAATTAGCCGGGCGTGGTTGTACATGCCTGTAGTCCCACCTACTTGGGAGGCTGAGGCAGGAGAATTGCTTGAACATGGGAGGCAGAGGTTGTAGTGAGCTGAGATCATGCCACTGCACTCCAGCTTGGGAGACAGAGTGAGACTCTATCTCAAAAAAAAAAAAGAGAGATATATATGTTTATTTATATATATAATAAATATATTATATATAAAATTATATATATTTATTTATTATATGTATTATATATAATTTATTATATATAATAAATAAATATATTTATTATATATATAATTTGATTAATAAATACCCTATAAGAACCTTGGTCCTTTAGCATGCTGGCACCTATAGCAGGGACCAAATTTGTACTTTTACAAACTGTCTGTACTGGTCTAAGGAGGAGCAGAGGAGCACACACAACAGCTGCTTATGCAGAGTCACTGGAAAACAGGTGATTCCTGAACATTGTTAGATGAATATAACTCAGAAATAACCCACAGCCTAGATTAGCAATCTGTGAAGGTTGGAGACCAAATGAAATTTGTTTAGCAATAAAGTGCTTTTGAACAGAATTTCTCTTTCTTTGATGTTCTTGCTCATTACTGTACACTCTAATGGTGTTGGGCTCAGAGCTATTGCTCAATAGAGGTTTGATAAATGAATGCTTCAGAAGGCACACAAAGGCCATCAGTGTGGTTGTTGTCAATGAGTGTCCCAGACATTAAAGAGGAGCCTGCAACGCCTGAGAGCCATGCGCAGAGACCATGGGACTTACACCTGGGGAGAGGTTCTGAAGGGACCTAAGCACACAGACAGGAGGGAGGTGTCAGCAGCAGATTCAACCAGCCCCATGTTTTGTAGATGAGTAGTTCCAAGACACTTTTTAGTAGTTATCCAATCCTGTGTCTTCTGAGCATGCTCAGTGCCATGGAGCCTCAGTTTCCACATTTCCAAGCAGACTTCTCTCATAAGCACATTTGAGAAAGGACTTGATTCCCCTTGCTACCATAAATGCCCTTGCTTTCAAGTTCAAACCAAAAAGAAGCAGTGCGATTGCTCTTCAAGCTGATCCGGTGCAGAGGAACCGCAAATGCCAGCCCCAGCTATGGTTTCTAATTGAATGTGACTTTCTTTGTAAATGCCTGTCCTTGCCCCCAGCAGCAAACTGACAACTAGGACCTGCCTTTGTGAGCTGAAATGATGTCGCTGATAACCAACAGCTTGTATTAATTTTTCCTGATAATCTCATAGTACTTTTAATGAGATCGGTGGCAAACATACCATATTCTGGGGCAAATTAATTTGTCCTTGCAAAACAGAGTGTCAGCGATTTTTATTTCCTTTGTCTGATACGTAATGGGTTGTGTTTTCAATGGCAATTGGTACAACCTAGTATTTCGGCTGCACTGCAGGGAGAACAAGATTTTGCCAAGAGCAATAAAATCAGCACAACCACAATTAAAGCAGACAATCGACATTTGGAAAATGGTCTGCTGATGTTTCTTCCTTTGTTTTCCATGTTGAAATAGGTTGTGATTTAGACAAGGGCCAAAGAGATGAACAAGGCAGCCAGCGGCTCCTCAGCCTCCATGTAGCCTGGTCATGGAGAAGCAAAATGAACATGAAATGTGACCCTCTCTCTTTTATGTGCTTTCACACGCTGTGGTCAGGAACCAAGTACCGTATTTGCATTCACTGCTCAGACACTGTGCAGTGACCTGCTTTTATGCCACTTTGCATTACTGAAGCGATGTGGGTGAAAACTGGAATCCTAGTTAGAAGGAAACATGGCATCCGACTCTTCCATTCTCTCATTTCCGATGTATTGCTGCTTTTCTCACCTGCCAAAGAAATGAAATGTGATTTTCTACCAGAGTTGGAAGAGTTTTGGCCGCAGTATAAGTCATTATGGCAGTTTCCATTTTCTTTGCTATATATTTTGAACAAGGAACATTTTGAACAATTTTGAACAATTCATGAAATTGCATTGAAAATTAACAGCTTTTTTTTTTTTTTTTTTTGGGCCAAGCTAGCCAGAAAGGAGCTTGCATGAGAAATTCACTAATGCTAATGCAGTTTTTTGAGTGGTAATATTTCTAGAATTTTAATTAGGACTTTTTTTTTTTTTTTTGCTTTGAAGGGTGCCATCACAGAAGAGAAAGGGATGCTAATATTTGTCTTTGATGGCCAGCAGGGTCCTGGAGGATATTAAAGTTTTGCAAGGCAGAATGAGGTCTTTCCACTGACACGAGCATAAAGAGCAGGTGGATTTAACAGCTTTCATTCCATTTTCTATTTAGTTTAATCAAGATACCAGTTAACAACAAGGGGAGGTTGCTCCCAGAGCTTCTCTGTCCTTTTAGGGGTTGACCCTACTGGCTTAGCTGGCTGTGGATTAGACCACAACTGCTACAAATCAATAAATAATGGACTTCGGATGCTGAGAACCTGAAACACTACGTAAAAGAGGGCATAAAAAAACTCTTCTTTTTCAACATATGATGGGCAATTTGAAGCAGTCAGTGGAGGATAGCTGTGCACGAGAATGTGGGCCTCCTCCCTTGAGCCAAGGTCTCAGTTTTATGATTCCTAACTTGGAGTTAAAAGAAGCGAGCCATACAGGTAAATGATTATCAGGCAGAGAGGCTTAGAATGCATTACAGTTATGCAAAACCTGGGTGTTTCATAGGTGTTTCCAAGGTTTGCATCAACAGTGGAGCCAAATAGCATCTTGTAGCCCCTATGTGAGCACGATTCTTTCCTGGATGACACAGTCTGCATGCCCCATGGTGACATTCCTGTGCGCTTGATACAGTTGGCTAGTAATCATGGCCTTGAAGAAGGTTTTCCAGTTCCAATCACCATGCTCAAGACCAATGTGTGGGCCAGTATTATGGGTCATGAGTCTTCCCCAGGAACTTTGGTTGAAGTGAGTTTGAGGAAAATATGGGTTCTCTCAGATGCTCACAGACCACGTGGATGTGAAATTTAGACCTCTATTTGGATGATAATAAAGATAGACTTTAAAAGTTTTCAGAATAACTGGACAGCTCTATCTGTCTCAATAACTGCAGGCTGGAGTTCACATTCAGCAGGAAACAGTGCTCAGGTTCCTTCTCCTCCTAGCCCTGCCCCATTCTTTATAACATGGAAACCCTGATTACCCCCCGCCTAATGCTTTCCTTCAGGCAGCATGATTTTTGCTTCACTGTAAACACACCAGGATCACTGATGATGATAGCATTTATTGCTTGGAATAAAAAGTGATCTGCGGCCCTATAAACAGGACAGCAAATAGTATTGCTTCTGACCTAAAGTTCCCATGTCACTTCATGATTTTATTCATTTTCATATTCAAAAGAAGGATAAATAAACTGCTTTCCTGCTTAGTAGCTTGGTCATCTGAAATCCAGTATCTGAACTCAATTCCCAGTGGGAGAAATTGTGCTTTGCTGCGTGTGTCTAACTCAGTCTCTGATGTTCTGGTTCTGACTCAGGATGCTGGTGACAGCTGCACCACATATGCCACGTCTTTCATACTAGACTAAGACCAGACGACTTTTCTGGTGCACATGGAGTCACACTGTGACCTAGAAGACGGTGCTTTCAAATAATGACAAAGCACAGAGGCAAGGAATAAAGCTTGACATTGCATACCAATGGCATCAACAAATTTGTCCTCAAATGTCACTGTGTAATGCTGAGTGATTTTTGGGATCTCCCTAGTTTCCCCCAAGCAAATTACGTATCTTCATAGGCACATCGATATCAATGTTTTGAATATAATATATTTTAATGAATATATAAACATGTACAAATAAATATAATGAATATAACAAGTATGACTGCCTTATATGAGACATAGGTATTTTCAATAAATGTATATTTATTGTGAATATATATTTATAATAGAAATAACAATACAATGTTGTTGAATGGGGGAATAAATCCTTTAAAGCAGCCTCAATGTCTTACGCAGTCACTATGATTCATTCATCTCATGCAAGCATTATCTTTCTATGTATGTGATTAATACTTATGGCAAATTGATTTTTATTGAGTCTCAAGAAATAGGAAAATTCCTTTCTGACATTTTGACTATTCTAATATGGCACAATATTATAATTTTAGTGCATATAATTTTTTCTACCCAGAAAATTGGCACTTTCTAAATTCCTGGTTTCTTATTTAAAAACAAAAAAAGACAAAAATTATGACAAATACTACCAAATTAATATTTAAATTATATTTGAATGGCAAATTAATACTTAAAATTACATTGCTAAAAATTAATTCCAGGTACGAAGCAAACTTAAATGAGAAAGATAAAACAATTTAATTTTTAGAAGAAAATATAGGAGGGCAATTTCATGATTTTGGCCAAGGCAAAGACTTCTTAATTAGGACACCAAAAACACCATTTAAAAAATGGGTAAAATAAGCCATTGAAATAATATTGGGGGCAGGGAGTGGTGGCTCATGCCTGTAATCCCAGCAATTTGAGAGGCCAAGGTAGGTGGATCACCTGAAGTCAAGAGTTCAAGACCAGCCTGGCCAACATGGAGAAACCCTGTCTCTACTAAAAATACAAAAATTAGTCGAGCATGGTGGTGCATGCCTGTAATCCCAGCTAGTCGGGAGGCTAAGACAGGGGAATCACTTGAACCTGGGAGGCGGAGATTGCAGTGAGCAGAGATTGGGCCACTGCACCGCAGCCTGGGACAGATTGGGCCACTACACCCCAGCCTGGGACACAGGGAGACTCTGTCTCAATAATAATAGTGATAATAATAATAACAACAATATTGGGTACAGATACCGATTTCCTCCACATGTGTGAAAAAGAAGGTTATGAGAATCAGAAAGCAGGAATTTAGACAATATGTACGGGCAGCAGATTTCCCTCGTTTTGTAAAACAGACGTCGGAGAAGGAGTGTCAACTTGCAAATAGGTCAAAGACCCTTTGAGGGAAGGAAGTTTCTGGGCAGCAGAAGCTTTACCACCATTCACTGTCACATGGGGAGGGATTGCAACATGCTGGACCTTTACTAATAACATCTTGTCCCATTTGGATGACAACCCTGTGAAGCAGATATGATCATGCCAGGGAAACTGAGGCTGAGTGAGGCCTGGGGCTATGCCCAAAGTTGGGCTGCTGTCCAGTGGTAAGGCACAGGCTAGCCGTGTCGGCCCTAAAGGGCACCCCTTTACATACGCCCAAGATACAGGTCATGAGGCTGCACCCTAAGCCACAGCCCAGCGTCCCCCAAGCTCAGCATGAGTTTGCATCTGCTCCTTCCCTGGAAAGTCATTTATTTACATAAATGACTAATGATCCTGGGCAAGGGCTCCTGTCGGGCCACATGTTCTGCTTTTTAAAATTCAGAGCCTAGGTCAACTGTTTGATAGAAAAATGAAAACATAATGCAAATTCCAAATAAAGCTGATACGCAGAGAAACTGCCTGTTAACTTTCCTTACTTGTAAATCATATTTTCAGTGGAAGACTGTTCAGTTTAAAGATAAACATGACATGACTGGAGGAGAAAGAGGATAGCCCCTCCCTTTAAGTTCCAAGATAATTCAAGACATCAGTTAACTATTGAGCGATTAGAGAAGGTGTTTGGGGAGCTGACCTTGACCTAGTATCCTCAAGTCACCTTCCCCTCCCTAAGGCCTGGTATACTTCATGTTACTGGCAGTCGACATCTGTCTGGCTTATGAAGAACGAGATAATCACATTCATTTTGGGGCCTCAGGCTATGAGCACCTGAGCATGTTAATATCAATTAAAATACCCAGCACCCATCTACTGAGGTCAGTACTATTAAAAGTCAGGCGTGGCTGGGCGCAGTGGCTCACGCCTGTAATTCCAGCACTTTGGGAGGCTGAGGCTGGTGGATCTCTTGAGCCCAGGAGTTCAAGATCAGCCTGGGCAACATGATGAAACCCTGTCTCTACTAAAAATACAAAAAATGAGCCAGGTGTTGTGGTGGGCGCCTGTAGTCCCAGCTACCCAGGAGGCTGAGGTGAGAGAATCACCTGAGCCCTGGAGGATGAGGTTGCAGTAAGCCATGATCGGAGTGAGATCTTGTCTGAAAAAAAAAAAAAAAAGAAAAGAAAAAGAGTCACGAGTCAGGAGTCAGGAGTCAGACGTAAATGCCTGTATATCAGACCATATTTTAGAAATTTGCTTTTAAAAGTTACCCTTGTGACTGAGACTCAAAAGGAAACTTCCAGGATGAATGTTCAAGCTTCCAGATTGAATCTATTACCCATGTGATGTAGGGTATGGATAAAAATCTGTAGCATGGGTTTTAAATAGATACCTTCAGCTGTGTAAGCTCGCACATATTTGTGCGTGTGTGTGTGTGCGTGTGTGTGTGTGTGTGTACATCTTGAAAACTGCATGGATGTGAGCAGTGTTCTATTAATGCCACAATTTTTCTGCAGACCCCAAGCCTCAGGTCAGAAGCTGTGTCTCTAATAGGTACAGCTCCTTTAGTCCCTAGATTAAATTGCTCTCAACCCTTGCTACAGGAGCAATTTAACCATGGCAATGTAATCTTGGAACTAGAAGAGCCAGCTGCAACGTCATCCCCAGGAATCTTGTGAGGAAGGCAGAATCCTAGGCCCCACCCCAGACCTACTGAATTAGAATCTGCATTGTGCTGAGATCCTGGGGTAGCTGAATACCCACAGGTGTTTGAGAAGCTGAGAAATGCTGCTCTAGCCCACAAATGTGGATGATCCTCTCTTCTATTCTCTTTACAGTATGTTTCTAAGGTCCTTTAGATCCTTGTTTGGCAGATTTTGTAATTCAACATGGTAAGGGGCTGAGTATTTAGACACTTGTTTGGATTTCTAATGTTTGTTTGGCGTCGTGTCTATAGTTTGGGTTTCCTTGGTTAGTTGCATTCCTTACCACTTCATTTATCAACACCTTCTCTGGAGAGACGGAGAATTACAGACAAAATGGATTTTGGTAGCTAGAGGAACATGGGAAGCTGGCAGGATCTGGCTACATGTGGGACTGAAATCCAGGCTGCCGTCCTGCCCAGCTATGCTCAGGCCCTAACAGGACATTTTCACAGAAGATTTGGGACTGAGCTACAACACTGCCTTCAATTCCAGTGGCTGCCTACACTTGCAACCACTTTTTGTTTGACCAAACAACCGTTCCCCTCCAAAAGTCTAGATAAAATATATTTAAAATCATGTCGTGACACTTTGACTTTTTACATAAATGACGAATGCACTGAAAGGTCGGGTTGTTTTTAGGATCTATTTTCCTTCTTGGATGTATCCTATTTCCAGCTTGATTCTCTTGTGTTTTCTTAAATCTGCTTTTTGTCGGCTCAGTGTGAAATCAACTCAAGTGTCATTCTGAGACCCTTTCTCTTCCCTTCCTTCTCCCCTCCAGAAGCCCCCCAACCTGCCCCATCTCTAGCTATGCACACAGCCTCTATCCCAGACCCCTGCCCCATCCTGACAGATGCTTATGCTCAAACACTCTTCACTGGGTCCTAAGTCTCAACCTGGAAACCTCAACGTCACTGTTCACCAACAAAAAGTGAATCTGTTACAACTCACATCCCTGCTTTGCTGTTTTTAAGGCTTTGCTTGTGGAAATGAGGGTCTGTAAAGCGCACTAAGAAAAAGCCTGACAGAAATCCCAGCGACGTTTCAGATCAGGGGAGGAAATCTGTCCCAACCTCATCCATTTGGAGGCAGCGGGAAAGGGGAAGGGGTCTTCCGGGACTCCAGGGTGAGCCAGAGCCCTCCTGTCTCCTGTGTGGATCCACATCCAACATTTATGATGTGGGCAGTGTGTTCTCAAGCTATATGGAAAGCAACTTTTTGTAAGGAGAATAATATTTTTATTGCATGGGATGAGGAGCTATTTTTGTAAAGGAATCCTGAAGTGAATAGTTTGTACAATGAGGAACCCTCCTGTGCTGCAAATGTATTTAACTTAATAAAAGCCTACATTTGGATCTCAGGGTTTCTTAAAACAATCCACACACCACATACAGGGATAAATACATTTCTGTACACACAGGTACATTAGATAGGGTAATGCCAGCAGCTATACCGATGAACCCCAGCATACCAGTGCCTTAGTGCTCGTGGAACAGTCCTGGTTGGCAGGCTCTCTCCTTTCCCTTGTGATTCAGAGACCCTGGTTCCTTCCATCTCACGCTCTCCACCATTCCCTGAGACCTTGGAGGTCCCGGCGGCCTTGGCATTCAGCCAGCAGACAGGGAGAGCGGCCTGAGTGAGATCCATAATGCTTCCCCTCTCCTCCCACTGGTGAGAGCTGGATCTAAGGCCATGTCGGGCTGCAGGGGGGCTGGGCCATGCAGTTTTTGGCCACAACGCCACAGCATGAAGAGGAAGCACTACATTTTGGTTGACAGATGTCATTTCCTTATGCATGGGTTTAAAAAGCAAGTTTCCTCTAAGATGTCTGAACTCCTACATGGAAGTTTGAGTGACTGGTGGTACCTTTAGTTTTTGGAGAGTGAATTTGAGACCCCAGGGAAATTTATTTGCATTCTGGCAGATGTGAGAGGAGAAAGAAAGATCTCAGGGACTCCCCGGGCTTTGTGAAGAGTGCTTTTATTCATTTTTTAATCACTGTGGTATTGACTTCATTTTTTTTTTTTAAAAAAAGCAAGCCAGTAAGCAGAAGTTAACTGCGCAGAGGCAGCTTTGTGGCCTGTTGTCAAAAGAGAGGAGTCTGGAGGCTGTGGGGCCATGAGGCCATGTCTGTCATGGGGCTACAGCCTGTGCACTCATCATCTGTGTTATCCTGGGTCTGGTTCTGGTTTCTCTGGCATCTTTGGGTTCCAGAGGAGCCTTTGTAGAACTGACCCGGGGCTTAAGCCAGCTTTGCACTGTTTATACTTCCCTGGATTTCATAACTTTACTGGAACCTGCAAATAGTTTGTTTTTTTCCTATAACACAGATGTACCAAGTTCTTATGAAACTAAAAGGAATCCACTAACCAAAACCCATCTCCAATCTCATTTGTTGTGAGTGCAAATGTCACATTTAAGGACTGGAAAGTACTTGGCTTTTGGCCTGGAGACATGGGACCCTAGAAGGAGGAACCAGTGGAGAGTCCCACAGACCTGGGTTTCACCCTTCTCTGCCACCTGACAGCATTTGAACTTGGGCGAAAATTGTAACTTCTTAGGGCTCAGTTGCCTCATCTGTAAAATCGTCCACCTTGCAGAGTTGCTCTGTGGGCTGGAGACACAGAGAATGGGGACCTCTCCTGTGTGTTTAGTAAGTGGTGGGCGGGAGGTGATTTTCATGGAGTCCATGCCTTCCCTCTTCACTTCCTTTGGAAAGATTCCTCCCCAGCCTGCTCCTCACTGCTTTGAGCACTTTGCACACAGTTCTCTGTTCCAAATCCCAGACCTGGATCTGTAACCCCAGCTTACCTGCTCTGTACACTCCTTCTTGTTCTCTTACCTATAGGACAGCTTCCCTCCAGGGTCTCATAGGCCCTGAAAGTACACACGCCAGACACTGATCTCTTTTCTCCCCACAGGGTATCTCCTCCTGCCTCCCCGTGCCTGCTTCACCCATCTGATGTCTCGGGTGCCTGGGTGGCAACCTCGGAGTCATCTTTACTTTTCTTTTCCTGCCTCTGATTACATCCTTTCTGCTCCTTGCCAGCCCCTTACTCTTGCCTCCCGCATCCTCGATGGTGCCCGTTCATTTTCCATATTAAAGCCGGATGCATTTTCCTACCACTCTCCTTTCCTTGGCAGCCTGCAGAGATGGCCGGCTTCTCACCAGGGAGACACTTGTTGTAGGACGCCAGCTCTAAATGTCATGAGTCAGAAATAAATTTCTAGCCCCCTGGTCAGGGTCTTGCGGTCTAATTCCACCTCATTGTTCCTCCTTTAGCTCCCTTTCCTCCCCAGCTGAAATCATTCCGGTTCAGTCCAATGGAGCAAAACTTTAGCCAGTGGAAGCTACTCACATTCACCGCAGAATCCAGCTCTCCGGTCCCCATTCTGCTTTCTGGACTCATCTACTTTACTGTTGGATTACTCTTGCCGGGAATGCATTGTTGACTCCCTACTCTTTAATCTTGTCTAAGCCTCTTCTCTCCTCTTATTTACAAAATCTTTCATCTATTGGGTGTTGTCAGTGTGAGTCAGGGTAGAGTCCCGGAGAGTGGTAAGTGCAAAGAAAACAGGTCAAATGTATTAGGGTTGAAAAATAAATGTTAGAGTTTCTTAAACATTCAAAAACCTCGCTTCTTTAGGTTTTAGAGTTCAAATGATAAATTTCATTATTCTACCTACTAATTTAATTTTACAACTTATTAATTACATCCCATAAATATTTTAAAGTGCATGTATGCATCTCATGTATTTGATAGTCTTAAGTTCTCCCAAAGCTTGTAACAAACAAGACCTCTCCAAGAACTTAGAATGTTCTTTGAAATCAGATAAATGAAACGTAGAATGCATGTTCAACCTATGTAAAAGCTTACACAAATCATTTCATACCTTTTGACCAATATCCAGATTCTAAAGTTGAATACCCAATTATACACTTTACACTGGAGTCACCAGGCTAATCCACCGGGCTTGCCAGCACTTGCAAAATATTACAAACCTTTTAAAGGTGAAATACACACCAACGGCTCACCAGGGTTAATATAGCTCTGCATGGGTTTGGCAGACTCCCTCATTTCTCAGATGAATTCTCACCTCCTGTGTTGAAACGCTGGCCCATCTAAACAGCAAACAAGTTGAGATGCCCATTGCAAGGACCTACTAGAGGGATATGGGGCTAAGGCTCAGGATCTAAGTCAGCACAGCCACGTTTATTTGATTGTAACATGAATGCCCCTACTTACCAAGTGATTGGTCTATCAGACCATGGTCCTTAGATCAAAGGTACACGTCACCCCGCTCTGGGTCCCTTCAAATCTGCACTCCCTGGGTTTCCATTTCTGATTCTCCTCTTCACCTCCTCTCATCTAGGCTTTAATGACCCTCCATGGGCTTCCCATCAGACCCTCTCCTTCGCATATAAATGGCTAGGGCCTCTTTTGTCATCACAGAGAATTTCAGTGGAAGGACTTCTGTGTCCTTCCCAGATTCTTCTTGTCAAACAAGCCCCAAATGTTGAGAGATGTTAAGATGTCATGGACAGAATTCTGCCTCTCCTGCAGACTCTGCCTCTGGGTTTGTGCACCGTAGTCCTGCCGAGGACAGAGGTCTGGGCAGAAAGGAGTGCTCCTCTGTCCATGATCTATTGCACATGGCAGCATTGCCTGTCAGATCCCACATGCCTTTGAAATTGCAGCGGGTCGTCTGCGATCCACCTCCCCTCCTCCCCGCCCCCACGGTAGCCCACATGTTTTAGGTGAGTAATAACTAACTGAGGTCCTGCTGGATGCATTTGCCTGTGAGAGAGGGCCAGAAAAGGGGAGTGATTAGCTCAGGACCATACAGAATCGATGCCCTCACCATAAACTGTGTCACATACTTTGACATACTTTCTCTTTCTAGTTTAGCTGCTGACATAGGACTAACGGGCTAGCTCTTATCCTCATATTCTGAAGGTGCTTTTTAGCTATAGGAACACTAATTTATATTCCCCAAGTGAGAGAGACTTTGAGCTCTTAAACCGTCATCACAAGGTCGGTTCCCGGGGTTAACAGTGATCATGGAAAAAATTTCACTTCTTCATTCATTGCAGCTCAGTGAGGTTGTAAAAATTACATAAATTGCATTTAGTAGTTCAGACTCCAAAAAGGGGGTGGCATTTTGTTGTATTTGTTTTATTTGTTAGGCATTTTTAGTAGCAAGTTAAGAGAAAATTCAGAAAACTTGAGATCGCACAAGGAGGGCAGAGACTATATGGGAAGATATAGGAGTTACTCATAGAGTCAAAAAGAGCCTTGCAAAGTGAATCCTGGGAAAGCAGAGATGGTCAGCCCGTGCCAGCCCTGGTTCCAGGAGTGCAGGGAAACCAGCTGAAACAGAGTAGAGGGGGACACAGGCCTGTGGACAGTGACAGTAGTAAGCATGTCATTTCTGGATTTGTAGTCCCCTTCCAACGTGCCCACACTGTGAACGCAAACTGAACCAGCCCTAGAGAAACTGCTGGTGGAAGGGGAGGTATGTTTTCACGAAAGGATTTCTGCTTCTGGACTACATGATGTGCTAAGTCACAGAAGTGTGAGGAGGAAGAAATGAGAATAAACGGATATCTTGAAGGACAGAAAGGGGCCTGTGTGTGGAAATGAGTTCCTTTACCCTTCGAGGAAAGTGACGCAGTCCCTGCCTAGAGGGCGGCTTCCCTGCAGACGCCAGTGATGGGCTGGGCTACCTGTAACTTGTGGCTCCTTTCAGCGACCAGCCTCACTATCCTCTTGTTTTCAAACAGGATTGGGATTTATTTCAAACCCATCATGGGATTGAAACTTTGTCCTAAGTCAGTGACTGCTACATTTCCAAGTACTTTCGAGGAGACATATTTTCATGTATTTTTGGCATCGCTCTGGATTTCAACTTATACACCCAGAAATGTCACATTTAGAGGCCCCTTTATTGAGTACATTTGATCTCAAGTATTCCAGGTCTGGGGACGGATCTGGCCGGAAAATGTTCAGACACTGAAGTTTCTAGAGCCTGAAGATGCTCCCCTATCAGGTACCAGGATGAGCCAGATTTCATTCTCTGACTCTACATAACTTCTGACAAATGAAATGAAGTTTGCATTTTTGGCCAACCATGGAGCCTGCTCAGTGTCTGATGTTCTTCTTTGAAGACTGAGGATGTGACCTGATTGTTCTCTCCCTCCTTTTTCTAGCTACATTTTTTTTTTTCTAGCTGGTTCTCACACGGGTTTTCCATGGCCTCTCTCTGACTGTGGGGACTGGCTGTTTCCCAGGCACAGCACCTTGGCTTGGGGGAGCCGTGAGAACTGATTAGCGTCTTTTGAAGGAGGCATTGGGCTTCTGCAATGAGAGAATCTTTGTGTGTGGGGAGCGTGGGAACTTTTCCTTTTGTTGGCTCAGGAATGAAGTTGTTGTGTAAATGGACCAAGAGACCTAAGGAAAGGGACAGTCCTTTTGGCTGGTGGGTCC
Organism: Macaca fascicularis; assembly: GCF_037993035.2. Taxonomy (NCBI): domain Eukaryota; kingdom Metazoa; phylum Chordata; class Mammalia; order Primates; family Cercopithecidae; genus Macaca; species Macaca fascicularis. The sequence continues at coordinate 18,553,174 of NC_088387.1, read as the reverse complement.
TCTCCACTGACAGATCCAAACAACAGAGTGGAAAATGTACCACGAGAAGACTCTGCTCATTGCCTGGAACCCAGTAGCCCCTGTGGCTGATGTTGGCACTCGCCTCACCAGAGTGAGCCTGGTTTTCCTGATCATTTGGCCTTCCACAATAAGGACAATTTAAGAGATTATTTCGCAATGTTAACTACTTCCTTGAGTAATTTTGTTATCTACATTTCTCCTTTCTGACCAGTAGTAGAATCCATTTATGTTTCCAAGATGTTGCTACTTAGGATACAATTATTTCTAAGAAATACAAGCGACATTGCTTTGTAGAATGGGAACCCTGTTCTACCGCCCTACAAGGACCTGTCCTGAGAGAGCTGGGGGGATGCAGTCTTAGAGGAGGTGAGGGCATGCACTGAGTGGGTGGAGGGAATCAAACAGCTGCCAGAATAAATACCAGATGAAGCTCCTGGGCTTCTTGAGGGGTAGAATTTCCTCTGAGCTCTCTGCAAGACCCCGGCCACAACCATTCATCTACGTAATGCATTGAAGCAAATCATATAAAAAGCCAGACAGATATTTTCTCTGAATTGAAAACTGGATTTAGAGACTAGATTAAGAAATATTGTCTTTGTCATGTGAATCTCTTTGGAGAGAATCATGTCCCCACTCTATGGCAATGCAGCAGATCCTGACCATGCATATTGGTGTGTCCTTCCTGCTGTCTTGGGGAGACCATCCCATCAGGATGGAGCACAGATCTCTCACCCATCTCCCTGCTCTCCCATGCACCCTCCTTCTTGCCTGCTCTTTCTGCTCCCCATGGGCAGCCCCTCCAGCCAACAAACTTTTTATCTCTCTTTATTTTGCAAAATCATCACCTCCAACATAAAACTAGAATTTGGCAAACAATCACAAGTCGGCATAAAGCTCTTAAATTGACCTGTTTTCGATTAAAGCACAATATGGGTTTTACAGTTTGCCTCAGGTGACCATTTAAATGCCTTGAATAATGAAATGAAAAACTGGACAGACTAAAATAAGAGTCCTGTCTGCTTGTGACAGTAACGAATGATCCCTCATTGCCTCTCACACAGCAGCAGTCAGGGTTCCCACCACCCTTTCTGCTGATTCTGAAGTCAGTCCTAGTCCATAAATTATCAGGGAATTTGGTGAGTTTTCTCTTTTAATGTCAGTCTGTTTATTTGATTGGTAGTTTATTGACTGGTGGTTTCTGGCCTTAACCCATCCTATTAATGTGTTGCTTAGTTGAGCACAATAATAAATAGAACTTTTGTTTACTTTTACATCCAAAGATAAATGTTGAGTGCTATTAAAAACTTTTCTAACATAGTAAGGCCTCCAATGAGAAATTTTCCTTCAGCAAATCATAAAACTGGGTCTAGAAGTGCCAACCCAAGTAAAATTACTGATGAAGTAATCATATAGTTGTTATTTTTCCTTCATCTTTTCTATGCGCTTTGTTTGACACTTATTGAGGATACAGTTGCTGAAGAACAGCTGGGTAGGACAAAGGCTCTGTCATGCATTAACTCATCCACCCATTCATTTATTCACTCATCTATTGAGCATCTGCTATGTGTCAGGCTCTATGCCAAACATTTTATTCAGGAGCCAGTATATCAATAACTATAGTGTAAGCTAAGTCATGCAATGAAAGACTTAGAGATAGACACGAAGCTGAATGTTAAGCCAAATAAATTGTTGGAAGATATATTAGTTATCTAAAATAGACTTAAAACAATAAACATTTATTATCACAATTTCTGTAGGTCCAGAATCTGAACATGGCTTAGCTTGATGTTTATGGTTCAAGACTTCTTGAGGTTTCAATAAAGGTGTTAGTCAGGGCTGCAGTCTCATCTGAAGGCTCAACTGGTTGGGGGTGGTGTCTGTATCTATGTGGTTATTGGCAGACGTTGGTCTTCACTACACTGGAACTCTTCGAAGGGTTATCTCATGACACAGAAACTAGCTTTCCCCAGGGTGAAGAACGTAAAAGAATGTGAGAGCTCTCAAGACAGACGCTATAGTCTTTTTCATAACTTAATTTTGGAAGTGATATTTCATCACTTCTGCCATATTCTTTGTTAGAATCAAGTCAGTAAATCCAGCTCAGATTCAAGTCAAAGGATTCCACAAGAGTGTGAGTACCAGGAAGCAGGGAAATTGGGAGCCATCTGAGAGGCTGCTTACCACAGAGGGCCTGTCAGTTAGGAATTGGGTTCAGCTGTTGCTGTTAACAGGCTCGACCTAAGTGGCTTAAACACAGAAGAGTTTTTTTTTTTTTTTTTTTTTTTTTTTTTTTTTTTTTCCTAATGAGAAATCTGGAGGCAGATAGTTGCTGGCCTTGGCTCAAAGGCTGAGGTCACTGTGGTTCTTGTAGCCTTTCACTTATGGCCCTAAGCTGCTGGAACTCTTGCCATCATGTCTGCATTGTTCTGCATCAAGCAGCAGAACAACAAGAAAAGAACAGGGGGAGAAGAGAAAGAGGGCACCAGCCCATTGACTATCCTGTTCATCCCAGGAAGTACCACTCAACAAGCTCAACTCTCATTTCCACAGCCATCTCCAGCTGCTCAGGAGTCTGGGGAAATGTAATCACATGCACCATTATCCCCAAGTGCACCACTGCCTCCAGCCCCTTTCCACCTTTCAGTTATAGCCATAAACATCCAATTAGCCATAAACATTCAGCTAATCCATGTCCAGACTTGACCTACAGAAACTGTGACAGTAAATATTTATTGTTTCAAGTCTATCTTAGATCACTAACATATCCTCTACTTAACATTTCACTGGTGGTTAATATTCAGCTTAGTGTCTATTCTCAAGTTTTCCATCATATGTCTTTGCACCCTCTTCACTGAAATATTGGCTCCTGATTAGAACGCTCGAGTACCCTTCTTTTATACTACCAAGACTGCTCCTCAAGCTGATTTTGTACCCTGCAAGCCAGTGATGCCTCTATTAATGGTTGTCCTTGTCTTTTATGAGTTGATGTGACTGGGTGGGGGAGATTGAACACCCACCCTCACGCTGCTCACTCTCAAGTAAAGAAGCCAACATTAGAGTCTCAGGGCTATGAGAGGGAACACAGAAATCACAGTGCAACCTCCCAAGTACAGGTCAGGAAGCCTGGTTTAAATATTTGAAGGCAATGTTATGAAGTTCCCAGTGGGAAATGAACTTGAGAACTGGGTCATTCATATGTCCAACATCTACCTTCTGCATATCTGGAGTGCGCATGGCACTGCCTGGGGCCACTGCAGTGAATAAGAGAGATGAGAATCCAGGAAACTCCGAGAGACCCAGTCCCACCTGCTTTGCTGGCAGGGGCTTAGGACGCAGTCACTTTCCATTAAAGTCAGAGTCCTGGAGTCCCATCTGCTTCGCTTCTGCACTCCCTACAATGATGAGTGGTTAGCAGTCCGCGTCCCAGAGAAAGACTGTCTGGGTGTGGGTCCCTACCTTGTCACTTCTGTGTCCCCTTGTGTGAGCTGCTGGACATCTCTGGGTCTCAGTTTCCTAATTTATAATGTGGCTGCCTGTCTGAGGCTTACATGAGAAGATACATATTACTTAGCATAGTGCCAGGGGCATAGTAATAGCCCAACACTTATTAACCACGTAGATGATAGCTATGGAGATGATGGTGATGATGACAATGGTGATGATGATGATTCCGTTTCTATTCTAAGGTTTGGTTACAGTTTCCTAACTTTGGGAGATATGCCTATCTGTATATATCACAGCATAGTCTCTTTCTCTTATTGTAGAGAAAACACCTTCACATTATAGATGGACTGCTTGACCTCCCTATCTCTCAGGGTAGAGGAGACTCCGGAATTCCTCCCGACAGGTCCAGATGCCCATAAAATTCTACAGGCAAGCAGCACCAAACTTATGAGCATACATGCGGTCCAAAATATTCTTTTAAAGTCAAAGCTGTCATTGCAGTTTTCCAGAAATAAAATGATATAAATTGTGCACAGGACTGCTTACCATACTTAACTCTTAACACAGCTGAACTTTAAACCATATTAACAGTACCAACCTGAGTTCTGGGTCCTGGGAACCAGGAGGAGATAAAAGATGAAGAAACAGGGAAGGAGAGGCCGGGTGCGGTGGCTCATGCCTATAATCCCCGCACTTTGGGAGGCCGAGGTGGTGGATCATCTGAGGTCAGGAGTTCGAGACTAGCCTGGCCAACATGGTGAAACCCCGTCTCTACTAAAAATACAAAAATTAGCTGGGTGTGGTGGCATGCACCCATAATCCCAGCTACTTGGGAGGCTGAGACAGGAGAATTTCTTGAACCCAGGAGGCAGAGGTTGCAGTGAGCTGAGACTGCACTGCTGCACTCCAGCCTGAGCAACAGAGTGAGACTCTGTCTCAAAAAAAAAAGAAAAAAAAAGGAAAAAGAAAAAAAGAAAGAAACAGGGAAGGAGAAATGATTGGAAGAAGATGGATATGCTGAGTCACATTTTGAAATTGAGAAGTCTATCTGTGATCACTTGCACATGTTCCCCTCTGGGTAGTGTCTACATCCATGTCACTCTGCCATTCTTTTGCTGAAGCCATGCCCACCTTACCACGGGGTGCAGGGCAGTGAAGAAGCAGCAAGCTGTGAAGGCTGAGCCATACCTGGGAAGAGTGACTGCTAACATGTGTGTGTCCCTGGAGGCATTTGCTCCTTCACAAAGAAATGCTTGTGAACTCAAACTGGGTTCTAATTGTCAACATTCAAGGGAGCTTGCAAAAAGAGTCATTATTCAATAAACTATACCAAATACTACAATATGTGCCTGGCATGTTGTAGATGCTGGAGACACAGGAGTGGACAAATAAGCAAAGCCCCTGCCCTGTCACTGCATTTCTGCAGAAAAGATGTTTTGCTTCAGGGAAGCCAAATCACTCACCAGGAGGCTGGCCCCGAGTCCACTCTGGGGGTCAACACCCAGGGCTGCCCAGTGGGCTATGTCTGCTGTTCCCCTGGTCCTAGTCCACAGGCTTTTTGATACCTCCAGTGCGCTCACCATGTAGAAAGCAGAGGTCACTCTCCTGGGCAGCCTTTGTCATGTCTGTGAATAGGGACGACTCTTTTCTGGGCATTAAAAGGAGCAGTCCCGCTATCTCACCATACAATCACTGGTGTAGTTTACTTTTTTATTCTGTGTCTGGATTTTTCCCCTGGGGCTGCAGCAGTAAGCCTGCTTCCTTGCTTCAAAGCCAGTGTGTGCTTCTGCAAGAAAGAACTTCTGGATCAGCGGGACCCCTTAACAGGTTGCAAGCTTGGTCCTGAGAGGGAGCAGGCAGCCAAACAATATTTGGCCTGTCCTTCCCCTCCACGCCAGCCTTAGTTCTGGTTCCTGCTCAGTAGGCGAGCAGCAGCCCAGGACTTCGGACGGAACCTGATAACTTGTCTTTGTGTGATTAAGGCTGGGTAGCAGAGTCCACTGAGAACCATCTAAGCTGCGCCATAAAAATAGACCTCGGCTCTTGGTACCAGGGAGTTTTAATAATGTGGAAAAATGCTTACGTTGTCATGTTAAGTGAAATAGAGTCCTAAGTAATGTATACAGTGTAACTACAACTATGTAAACAGAGAGAGAGCAGAAGGAAATACAGGAAAATATTAATAGTGTGTGGCTTTGGAAGGTGGGATTAATACACTCTACTTGGCTGGGCTCAGTGGCTCATGCCTGTAATCCCGTCACTTTGGGAGTCCCAGGTGGGCGGATCAAGAGGTCAGGAGTTCGAGACCAGCCTGGCCAATATGGTGAAACCCTGTCTCTACTAAAAATACAAAAATTAGCTGGGCGTGGTGGTATGCACCTGTAGTCTCAGCTACTGGGGAGGCCGAGACAGAAGAATCACTTGAACCCGGGAGGCAGAGATTGCAGTGAGCCGAGATCATGCCATTGCACTCCAGCCTGGGCGACAGAGTGAGACTCCATTTCAAAAGAAAAAAGAAATACACTTTACTCTTCTACATTTTCTAGGTTATCCCCAGGCAGCATTTATAACTTTTATAATCATACAAAAATAAACTTTATATTATAATATACATATTTTGCATATTTTAACACTTTTCCCCAGCTTTAAGAATATGTGATAGAAGAAATTTATGTTACTCTAACGAGCAGCTGCTATCTTGGTTAATTCGTATTTTTTCACAATTAATAATATAAACGTTAAACAGAAACTGATGGGAGCAATTGTCCATTGGGTAATTAGTGGGCGAAATTGCCCAGGAAATGAAAGCAAAACAAAAACAATATGAAAATAAAAACAAAAAATCCACAAACTACATCAGAAATGAATTCCCTCTTTGGGACATGCTGAAAAACATCCTGGATAAAATCAAGGTATTTTGCAATTATTTTTCAAGTAAATATTGTACAGAAGAATGCAGTGACCAATGCTGCTTTCCTTTACTGCTTTGCAGGTCTGTCTGGAAACTTTAGTGGCCAGAGAGGCGGCCTGCAGGCTCAGGGATAACTGTCTTGCTAACAAGGAACTTAGCAAGTTCCCTGTTGCAGTTTCCTGCTATGAAAATGTGGGGTAGTTTTGTGGGAAACTGCTAGTTCCCTAGTCAATTTTTGAAAGAAGAGAATAAGGAGGTTCACCAAATTGCAAATTATGCTGGGGTTACAGTCACACCGCAGAATTTTACAATGTGGTACCCAGAGTTGACAAGGATGGGGCCCACTGTATCAATTACACTTAGGGTTGGTTGTATGTAGCAGAAACCTACAATAACAAAGGCTCAAATACAAGACATTTTATTCTTTCACATAAAAGAAATCCAGAGGATAGTGAGTCTGGGGTTATCTGGCCACTGCTCATCCCTGCTAACTCAGGCTCCTTCCGCCTCTTCACCCTGCCTCCCCCCGGTGGAGGCTACCCCCACCTGCAAGGGCGATAACACACGTGGAGTTGTTCTAGAAAGAATTATTTTGTGCCCAGCTGAAAATCAGGGTCTTGATTTTCAGGGAAGAGGGGAGAACACATGTGGGGTTAGGCAACTGCTGTGGCCATAACTGGAATATGTTGAATGTTCTGAGGTCTCCAGGGGGTGCATGGCAGTCTCTCAGTAGTGTGCAATGAGGCCTTTCTGGACCCAGAGGCCTATAAACAGATAATAAAGCAATAAATTGGCTGCCCCACACAGCTCGGTACCCTGCAGGAGAACAGGGGCAGGATAATAGCAACAGCACCACCATTCCAAGAGGAGCAGACGGGAGGCACACGGGGGCTCCCGCCCAGCTACAAACCTTCTGAGCATGCAGCAGCAGGCCTTTCCCCCAGATTTTCTGGTTTATCCCTGGGGAGCCTCTCTACTCGCTGTCCTCTGGGGCCCCTAACTTGTGCTCAGAGAGACCCTCTGGCCTCTCACTCTGGATAGCTGTGTATGATATGGGATTAGGGACATGCCCTTAGTGGGGTCTGCACAGCTCCTCCTGCCCACTTGCTGCTGCTGAAGGTTGGAGATTCCACAGTTGAATAGTCAAATGCCTTTTTAAAAAAATTGAGATGTGGTGGGGCACAGTGGCTCATGCCTGTAATCCTAGCACTTTGGGAGGCTGAGGCCAGAGGATCCCTTGAGCCCAGGAGTTTGAGACCAGCCTGAACCATACAGTGAGATCTCAGCTCTACAAAAAACAAAACAATTAGCTGGACATGGTGGTACATGCCTGTGATCCCAGCTACTCAGGAGGCTGAGGTGGGAGGATTGTTTTAGCCCAGAAGGTCGAGGCTGCAGTGAGTTGTGAACTCACCACTGCATTCCAGCCTGGGTAACAGAACCAAACACTGTCTCCGAAAGAGAAAAAGAAAAAAAAAAAAAAAGGGAGGGCAGTGAAATTCAGGTAGCATAAAACTACCATTTAAAAATGAACAAATTCAGTAGCATTTAGGACAACCACAACATTGGACAACCACCACTTCTATCTGGTTCCAGAACATTTTCCTCACCCCAAAAGGAAACCTTGTACTCATTAAGCAATTATTCTTATTCCCGCCTGCCCCCAGCCCCTGACAACCACTAAACTACTTTCTATCTGAATGGACTTGCCTATTCTGAATATTTCATATAGGTGGAATCATGTAGTGTGTGTCCACTTTGCATAATGTTTTCAAGGCCCATCCATGTTGAAGCATGTATTAATATTTCATTCTTTTATGGCTGAATAATATTCCAATTTATTCATAAAATATATTTTTAACTCATGGTTTCTTTGACAAATCGGGATCCACAAAAACACAGTCAGCTTCTGACCTGCTTGCTTCTCATCAGCTCCCTGGCTGCAGTCACACTGAATTCTTGCCAAGACCTATGCCTCAGACCTGCTTTATTGCTTTTCTTTTGTGCCCCTTCCCTCACTCTCATTTGATGGAATGGCGGCTACCTGGACTCTTCCTGGAACACCATACGGCAAAGGCCGGTCCTTTCCCTTCATCTCGTTCTGAGCCCCTTCAGACCCTTGACCACTCAAAGGCCAGCACAGTCTCATCTCTCACTATTTGGGATTTATAAGCAGTTGACATTTCTGACTTTGCAAAGCCCTGAATTTCGGAACTCTATTCCTTTCCTAAGAATAACAACTGCATTGACTTCTAAACATCGTTGGTTGCATCATCAAGGGGAAAAATAAACCAAAAAAAAAAAAAACAAAAAAAAAAAACCTCAAACCTCTGCCAGTTAAACCATGTCATGCCATATACTGCAAGTGCCATTACAATGTGAAAAAGAAATATGCACCGCAGAATTGATGGCGTGCAGTAAAACTACCGATATGAATGGCTGACATTAGTTGAGGTCCTACGTATTGTGAATCCTTGGAGAGGGATGTCAGTATTGTTATCTTTCCTTTACAGAGGAGGTAGTGGAGGCAGAGTGAGGTTCACACCCAGCAGCCCTCACTCAGAAGGCTTCTACTTGGGTAGAGCTTGCATTGGCCAAACCTCATCCGCTTGCCATTCATTCGGTCATTCAGTGACAAGGGTTTATGGTCACCTGTGGGAGTGTGTGTGTGGCAAGGGTGGAAAATTTCCCTCTTGGTGTTTTCAATTTAGTGGAGGAGTAAAGCTTTGCAGCAAAATATGAAAGAGATCATTCAGACATTCAGGGACTCAGGTGAATGCAAAGGAGTTGGGGAAAGCTCCGCTTAGGAGGTGACATTTGAATCAGGTTTTCAAGGCCAAGCAGGAATTTGCTTGGAGAAGGGGGCTGGAGGAGAAATGACCAGGCTGGGGGTGGCAGGAGCACAGGTATAGGCAGGGAGAGAAGAAGAGGGGCTTTTGGTTTGAGACCCTGCAAGGAGGTAGCATGGAGGAAGGAGCTGCAGGGAGCTTTGGGGTTGGGGAGAGAATGCAGCTGGAGGAGTCCCTGATGTCACTTGGGTATTATTAATGCCAATAATAAGCTTATATAGAATGACCTGCTCACTACAATAAACAGTCATAACTGTGGTGCTCTAATCAACATGACAGCATTGGAGACTCTACTCCAACTCACTTGGGTCTAAAGGTGATCAGTTTTTCCCTGGCCAAAGCCCAAGGGCAGTCTCGCTCCTCTCTCCCTCCCCTGGCTCTTGTTCCTCTGTGTATGACTGTGTCCCTCCAGCCCATGACCCATAGAGAATGCAGACCATCTCTCTGCCAGTGTTGGAGACCAGATCCCATGGAAGGGCACTCGTGTCCAGCCTGGGGCCCCCTGACTTGGCAGACACTACTAGTTGACAACAGATACCCTTCTCCCCTTCTTGCTTAATTTAAAAACAATTCTATTTCAGATGGCATTGTGTCAGTGAAAAGACCACATTTTCTAGACTAGTCTGCAACTAGGAGAGCCCAAGTGATCTAGTTCCATATGTGGAACCATTATGTGGAATTTTCAGTAGGCTCCATCATGGTGGGAAGGGATGGCGTTACACATTTTCCTGTCCTCCCTCACTTCCTCCTACTGTCAATATGGGGAACATGGACTTGCTAGTTGGAGTGCCAGCAGGCATCCTGGGCTGTGAAGTCACTTTGAAGATGAAAGCCAGGCTCCGGGATGGTGGATCAGGAAGACAGGGGCCCAATTTCCTGGTAATGCTTTGGGGCTGCACCCTCGGCCTGTGCTTCTTATGCCAGGCTACTTTTACATGAGAGAGAGAGGAAAAAAAAGCCCTGAATTAATGCATTGCTGTTTTTTTCCAGAAATGTGCAGCCCGACCTAATGACAGGTGGGAAGCAGAGTAAGATAACAGAACTACAGGACCACATGAAGGGAAGGAATGGGTCCCCCAGGAAAGGGTGCAGTTTGTTAGACAGAACGATAGCATATCCACTACAAAAAGCTGCCATTTGCTGGGCGCTGAGGGCCTGGCCCTCTGGGAACCTCACCATCTGCATCATCTCACTTCATCCTCACCACAGTGGGGGCACAAGGACCCTCTTATGACCAGGGCTATTCTCAGTTTACACATGAGGAGACAAAGGCTCAGGACGGGTTCTTTCTCAAGGCCGGTGGGTTGGGAGCTACTTTCCACTCTGGGTCTGTTTGACTCAGGGACAAATCTTGAAGCCCCGCAAGGGCACCGAGAAGCTGTGCAGATGTGAAAGCTGGAGTGGCCTGATCAGATCTGTGACTTTGTGTCATCACAAAAGTGAAAGAAGCAGTTCACAGAGGGGAGCGGAGTGTGCAGGTCAGAGGCAGGAAGAATAGGCAGACACTGTGATGATGACAGGCTGTGAAGAGGTGGGCGATGCCTGCGGTGGGAGGGACTGTGTTGAGCCCAGTGCTGACCTGAGAACCTCCTCTCAGGCCCTCAGTCAGGCTGGCCCCTGTTAGACATGAGATTTGACTCGCCGGTTCCCATTAATAGCCCCTATAGATGAATGCACTCTATCAAGTCAATGTCTGAATAAATTCAACAACTCACAAGTAGCGGTCAGGAAGTGTGCTGATTTTTTTTCAATACAGATAAAGTTTTTAATTACAAACTTTTCAGAGGGCAAACTCAGATTGCTTAGGGTGTGTGTGCCCTTGTAGTGTTTTTGAGGGAGTCATTAGGGGCATGGAATAATTAAGTGAAAATTAAGAAGCTATTAAAGAATCACTCAGCTAAGAAACAAGATGGTATATCAGATCAGGCTCCATCTGATCTCTTGGCAGTATGCGTTAGACCACAGGGTTATTTAGGTGTCAAGGATTTTGTTTTGCCAGTTATCAAGTCTAAGAAACTTCCCAGTTACATCAAATCAAGCAAATAATGAAGGCTATCATCCACCTTTGCTTACAACAAAAAGAAACCACTTATAAGTTCTTCCTGTTAGCCAAAACTGAAGAATTTAAAGTGCCTTGGCTTTTAATAATAGTTTTGCTTTATGGTTTTCTTGCTAGTATTTCAAACACATAGTCTGTCTTCACCAAACTAGAGATAGTTGATATCAAGAAAAACGTGTTCGCCCGGACTGAATGACGTCATTGCACACTCAGGGACCATGCACTCTTTAGCAGCACCCACCTAATTCCATGCTGTCCTGCCTTCTCCATTTGTAGGATAACTGCAGTACTCAGAAGCTGGCTGGTGGAGCCCAGGCCTCTATCATTCAATTGCCATCACTGTACTTGGTGGGGCCTCAAAGGATGCTCCAGATCCCATTTTCCTGCTTCCCTTTTTGACAGCGTTGTCTATGGGTGCTGCACCCATTCCCTGCAGCCAAGTTCCCATGCCTCACTCATGGAGGCTGCCGGGGCCATCTCCCTGGTCACTTGGCCTCCCTGTGGCCAGGCCAGTGCATCCTACTCTGCTCCTGTCTGACTTGACCTCTCAGCACTGCTGGCAGGTGGATCACTCCTGCCTTCTTGAAATCCTCACTCCTTGGCTTCTGAGCAGTGATTTTCTTGGTTTTCTTCCAACCTCACTGGCTGAGGTGCTGGGTTCCCTTCTCATCTCTCTCCACATGTTCTCTCTCGCTCTCTCATCCAGGCCAGGTCTTTAATTCCATCTATAGGACATTAACTCTTGAATCTGCCTCTAATATTGACTTTTCCCAAGAATTCTAAGCCTACTCAACATCTCCACATGGATATCTGATAGGCACGTCCAAATTAAGATGGCCAAAACCAAATCTGGGATTTCACACCACCCATCTCTGTAAGTGGCACTCCTCAGTTACTCAAACCAAAAATTGAAGGGTTATGCTTGATTTATCTCTCTCCATCACTGCCCTCAAACCCAATCCATCTAACAACTCTATCTCCAAGACATTACTCAAACAGGTCCTCGTCTCTGTCTCTGCTACACTCATCAGACCCCAGTGGGACCCACTAGACTCCCTTGTTTCCACCTGGTCCTACACAAGGTCTCCACACTTAACAGTAAGAGTTATCCTCAGAGGCTGGGCATGGTGGCACACACCTGTAATTACAGCACTTTGGGAGGCTGAGGCAGCTGGATTGCTTGAGCCCAGTTCAAGACGAGACTGGGCAACACAGTGAAACCATGTCTCTATAAAAACTACAAAAATTAGCCAGGCATGGTGGTGTGTGTCTGTAGTCCCAGCTACTTGGGAGACTGAGGTGTGAGGATCGCTTGAGCCCAGGAGGTTGAGGCTGCAGTGAGCCATGATCACGCCGCAGAACTCCAGCCTGCAACAGAGCGAGACCCTGTCAAAAAAAAAAAAAAAAAAGAAAAAGAAAAAGAAAAAGTTGTCCTCAGAAAATTCAAGTCAGATCATGTCACTCTCCTGTTTAAAAGCCTCCAGTGTCTCCTCATCACACCTGGCATAAAATTCAAGCTGCTTCCTTGCCACCTTCTCCAACCCCATCCTATCTTCTCTTGCTGTTGCTTAGTAAGCAGCAGCCATCCTGGGGACTCTGTCCTGTTCCTTTTTGTCTTGGGATCTTGGCGATAGCTGTGCTCTTGTCCTGGAATGCTGCTGGCTGGCTCCTGGATATCATTCAGATCTCAGCTTAAATGGCACCTCTCCAGAGTGACCTTCCTAGATGACCTGCCCATCTCAAGTACTTCCCTCCTACCCTATGCTAATTTTTTACACTGTTCGTGTCACTAGCTTGTACTTTTCTCATGTACTTATTTTCCGTCTCACCCTCCTAGAATGTAAGCTTCATGAGGACAGGGATCTTTTGTGTCTTCTTCTTGCTGTGTCCCAGGACCTGAGTTGGAGCTTGGCATCTGGTGTGTATTCATTAAAGATTTGTTGAATGGTTGAGTTCCAAACTTACTGTCTTCTGCTCCGTGTGTTCTGATATCTTCTTTATTATGGTCTGCTTTGTTGAGTAATGTGTTATGATCATTGAGATTTACTCATAGGCACTGAGTTTCAAAAGATGATGCATATTTAGTGTATGATTCATTTATTTAAAATTCTAGACTTTTGACTGCGGCCTGTGACTCAAATACTGTATTGGTGGAAAAACTTTCAAATCATCAACCACACATATTTGGATTTTACCAGCTCCATGGCACCTATGAAAAATAGCCAGTACTTAGAGATTGTTCTTATTATCATCCTAGACTTTTGTGGATGTTAATTTTTAATTCTCATATAACCCTATGAGTATGAAACTCTTATCCCCCTTTTGTAAATCGGCTGAATGTGTCAGTTTTCTAATGCTGTGTAACAAATTCCTGCAAACGGAGTGGCTTTAAAACAAGCCACATCTATGAGTTCACAGTTCTGTGGGTCAGAAGTCTGGGCAGACTCCACTGGGTTCTCTGTTCAGGGTTGCACAAACTAAAATCAAGATGTCAAAGGGGTTGTGTTCATGTCTGGAGGCTTTAGGGGAAAATTGACTTGCAACTCATCAGGGTTGTTGGTGGAATCTAGTTCCTTCTGGCTATAACTCTGAGGTCTCTGTTTTACTGTTGGCTGTTAGCTGGGGGTTGCTCTTAGTGCTTAAAGACCTCCTGAAATCCTGACACAGGACCCTTTCCTGCTTTGAGTCTCTGACTTCCTCTTCTGCTTTCAGCCAGAGAAAACGCTCTGCAATTTTTTTTTTTTTTTTTTTTTTTGAGACAAGGTCTCATTCTGTCACCCATACTGGAGTGCAATGGGATGATCACAGCTCACTGCAGCCTCTCTGAGTAGCTCGGACTATAGGCATGCACCACCATGTCTGGCTAAATTTTTAATTTTTTTTTTATAGGTAAGGTCTCACCATGTTGCCCTAGCTGGTCTTGAGATCCTAGATTCAAGTGATTCTCCCACCTCAGCCTCCCAAAGAGTTGGGATTTCAGGTGTGAGCCACCACACCTGGCCAATGACTTGCTTTTAAAGGGCTCACCTGACTGGGTCAGGCCCACTCATCTATTCTCCTTATTTTGTGGTCAATTAACGTCGACTTTATTGTACTTACAAAATCCCCTCACAGTATTACCTATTATTAGTGTTTGACTGAAAAAGCAGAGACAGGAATCTTGGGGAAGCATCTTTAGATTTCTGTCCACTGCACTGAGGTTCAGAGAAGTTAGGTGATTTATCCAAGGTCATACAACCAGCAGTGGAAGCCAGATTCAAATCAAGATATTCTGGCCCCCAGAGTCTGTGACCTTAAATAATACCCTACAGTGTGATGAGAATCCAGTGCTGCCTTGGAAATCGTGCTGGGCAGATTTTCTGACAATCTGATGTAGTCATGCAGGTGAGATACACTGGGCTACTTTGTTCATAAGGACTGGAACGATCCATGGTGCCTTGTCTACTCACTCCCATCACCTCCGATGTAACTGAAGACAGACATGACCAAAGAAGTCAGGACTCTGCTTTTCAATGGATTGAACCCACGGATGCTGCACCATTTTCCACAAGTCAGCAGCACCATTTCCAGGTTTTAGCTGCCCCCAGAACTTGGTTACCCCTCAAATCCTTTCATCATCAGCATGAGTGAAATCAATGTGACTCCCATTAACAAGAATATTATTATTGTGCACATGAGAATTAAGCCCAAAATGCAATCTGTGCTCACACAGGTTTGGTGATGGATGGATGCAGTGGTGTGCTGGCAGTGACTTGTTCTGGGTTTTGGAACTGATTTGCTCATCTCTGCCCAACTCACTTTCAGTGAGAGCATGCTGGTAGCTTGCAAGTGGCAATTGAGGGAGAATTTACACTAGAGAAATCAGCAAACACTACAAATTAGGGTTTGCTTTATTCATCTACATTTGAAGAAGTGATTGTTAAACATTTGCCAGCACACCTCTGGATGGATGGATGGTAGATGGAAGCGGTGACAGCCAAGAGAGTTCAGGGATTCTAGCTTTCATAACCAGAAGCATGGACATTCTTGGAATGCTTAAGGGGGCGTGGAGGGAGGATCCCCAGCCTCAGCCCAGGAGAATGAGTCTTGTGAGCTGGGAGATGAAGTCTCTAAAGAAGTGAGAAGGGAGGCGATTTGAGCTAGGAATCTTCGCAAATAGTCCCAGGACAGAGGCAGAGGGGAGGAGAAAAAAGAACCATCAGGGCCAGGAAGATCAGTGGAAAACTGGAGGCCTCACAGAAAGCAAGTGGCTTGCTTGAGCAGAATGATGCCTCATGAGTTTCTTAAAAACGAAAAGATAGGGGTAAGGGGTGTTTATCTGTCAATACTTCAACCCACTCTCCGTGCCCAAATAATAGGGTGGGTGCATCAAATCTTGATAGCTATATATATATGAATACTTGTAGGGGTTGTTTAATTTAGGACCTTATAAAGACAATAAAATGCCTTATTGAGAATCACTAAACCAACACCCTGTAATGAAAATACTTTTTAGCTCATATAGATCGAGACACCAAACTTGACTATATAAATAGAGAGATATACCATGTTCATAGATTGGAAGACTTAACATAGTGAAGAAGTAGATTCTACCCAAATTCATCGATAGGTTTACTGCAATTCCTTTCAAAATCCAAGGGGGGACATTTTGTAGATACAAATGAGCTGATACTAGAATTCATGTAGAAAAAAAAACAAGAATAGCCAAAATAATTTTGAAAAAAGAAGAATAAAGTTGGAGGAATTATACTACCTGATTTTAAGATTTGACATATAGCTGTAGTAATCAAGATTGTGGTATTGGGAAAGGAATAGACTGGTAGATTAATGGAACAGAATTGAAAGTCCAAATATAAATACACATAACATGGTCAAGTGGTTATTTTTGGTTTTTTTAGACAGAGTCTCACTCTGTTGCCCAGGCTGGAGTGCAGTGGCACGATCTTGGCTCACTGCAACCTCCCTCTTCCGAGTTCAAGCAATTCTCCTGCCTCTGCCTCCCGAGTAGCTGGGACTACAGGTGTGCACCACCATGCCTGGCTAATTTTTTCTATTTTAGTAGAGATGGAGTTTCACCATGTTGCCCAGGCTGGTCTCCAACTCCTGACCTCAGGTGATCTGCCTGCCTTGGCCTCCGAAAGTGCTAGGATTACAGGTGTGAGCCACCATGCCCAGCTAGCCAAGTGATTTTTTTACAAAGTCTCGAAAGCAATTCAAGGGAGGAAAGACAGACTTTTCAACAAATGGTGTTTTATTGGATATCCTCAGTCAGAAAACTCCTCAATCTAAACCTCACATATTGTGAAAAATTAACTTAGAATTGATAATATGCCTAAATATAAAATGTAAAAGTCCAAAACTTTTAGAATAAAAAATCTTCATTACTAGGGTTAGGCAAATATTCCTTAAAAGACCTAAAGCACTACCCATAAAAGAAAGATAACTCCAATTGGATTTCATCAAAATATTTTATTCTGCAAAAGATATTGTTAAAGAGGATGAAAAGACCAGATATAGACTGGGAGAAAATATTTGCAAATTACGTATTTGATCTAAAAAGTTGTACCTAGAATGTATAAAGGTGGCTCTAAACTCAACAGTAAGAAAACAAAGAATCCGGTTAAAAAGTGGAGAAAAGAATGGGATAGACACTTTGCCAAAGATACACAGATGGCAAATGAGCACATGAAAAGATGTTCAGCAGCATTAGTCATTAGGGACATGCAAATTAAAGCTATGTGGAGATACCACGACTCACACGTTAGAGCAGCTAAACTAAAAATACTGACAATACCAGCAGGGGAAAGGATGAGGGTCAACTGGTCTCTCATGCATACATTGCTGGCGGAAATACAAAATGGATTGTATGGTCACTTTGGAGAAAGTTTGACAGTTTCTTATAAGGGTAAACATACAGTTACGATATCACCCAGCAGTAGTACATTAACTATTTACTTTAGACAAAAGAAAAACTTACATCCGTACAAAAATGTGTACACAAATGTTTATAGCAGTTGTGTTTGTCATAGCCAACGTGGAAAACAAAACAAATTTCCCTCAACATGTGAATGGATAAACAACTTGTGGTATATCCATACAATGGACTAGTTCTCAGAAATCAAAATAAATAAAATCACACAACATCACCAAAGGGGACTTTAGTTTTGTCTGTAATGTTTTCAGGTTTTTAGTAGACAGACTATTTTCATGTTCTATTTGTTTTGAATTTTTAAAATTGATGTTTCTTTTATTACAAAGTATGAAAACTACGAGAGCATACCTCCCGGCCTGGTCAATGTCCTGTCATGTGGACAGACTCTCCTTCACCAAGCCCAAACCCTCTCCTTGAGCAGTAGGTTCTAGCCTTCTTTCTACTCCACCAAATTCCTTCTCACTCTCTCTTGCAACATCAATTTTTCTCTTTCTACTAAATTATTTCTATCAATAAGTACACAGATGGGCTGTTATTTTTCCCATCTTAACAAATAAGGAAATCTCTCTTGACCTCATTTCCCCCTGCAGCTACAGCCTTATTTCTAGAAAGCAGTGTCTGTTCTGTCTTCATTTTCTTTCCCCTTTCTCTCCTCACTCCATTCAGAGCTTCACCCAACAATTCCTTTTTTTTTCCCAAATCCACAGATGCTCTTCTGTCTCCACCTTACATGGCCTTTCAGCAGTGATTATGCAGGTGATCAGTCTCTCCTCCTTAAAGCACCTTCTTCACTTGCCCTTGAAGGTCCTACACTCTCTAGGCTTCCCTCCCACCTCACCAGCCGTTACTTCCCCACTCCCATCTTTGCTGGCTCCTCCTCACTCCCCAACCTCTTAAAGCTGCAGGGCCCCAGGGCTCAGTTCCTGCTTTCTTTTTCTACATTCATTTTTGTGGTGAACTCATGCAATTTCCTAACTTTACAGACTATATTACATCCAATTTGAGATGCCCTCAATTATAAGATGCACCATTAAGTTTAAGGTCCAGTAAGGAAGAAAGAAGCACTGCCAATCAAACTCTTTTATTTGTTTATTTTTTTGATACGGTGTCTTGCTCTGTCACCCAGGCCAGAGTGCAGTGACACAATCTTGGGTCACTGCGACCTCCACCTCCCAGGTTCAAGCAATTCTCCTGCATCAGCCTCCCCAGTAGCTGGGATTACAGATACTCACCACCATGCCCTGCTAATATTTGTATTTTTAGTAGAGACGGGGTTCACCATGTTGGCCAGGCTGGTCTCGAACACCTGACCTCATGATCCACCCACCTCGGCCTCCCAAAGTGCTGAGATTACAGGTGTGAGCCACTGAGCCCGGCTGCCAATCAAACTCTTATATCCTATCATCCCAATTTCAGATGTCTCTTTGTTCTCAGAGTCCCTCAACTGCTCTGGAGAGAGTGATCATGCTTCTCCTTCCCAGCACCCCTCTTGGGGAACAGGGTTCACACCCCTCCTTCTATCCTTTTTCTTCTAACTCTCTTCAGCACCCAGCCTGTGCAATCCTTATGTGAACTTGGGATGGTATCGCCTGTTACTACACCTAGCTTTGCCACATATGGTTGTACACATCACAACTTGTATGAATTTACTCCGTTAGGTTGTGCAATATATAATCTGTACAACGATACATTGTTGCCTGACTTCACCCATTCTTCCAAGGCTTTTTATTTTTCTCTTTATAATACTGTCTTAGTTCATTTTTTGTTGCTATAACTGAACACCTGAGGCTGACTAGTTTATAAAGAAGAGAAATTTATTTTTTAACAATTCTGGAGTCTCGGAAGTCCAAGGTTGAGGGGTTGCAACTGGTAAGGGGCTTCTTATTGGTGCAGACTCTCTGCAGAGTCCTGAGATGGCTCAGGGCAACACACGGTGAGAGGACCCACCAAAGACGGCCAAAGTGGCTTTCATATGAGACCCACTTTTGTGATAACCCATTAATCCATTAATGTATGAATGGGTCCATTTATGAGAGCAGAGCCTTCATGACCCAGTCATCTCCCAAAGGCCCCACCTCTCAGTATTTCTGCATTGGGAACCAAGTTTCCAACACATGAGCTTTTGAGGAACACATTTAAACTACAGCAAATACCTTGTCCTGGACTTTTGAAACTTTAAGCAAGAAGGAGACTCTTTAGTTCTGTGTATTCTTCCCTGTTATTTCTTCTCTGAGGCAATCGCTGTAGCCTTGGGCTTTTTGCTCCAGTTGGGCACCCCTGAGCTTACCACTGTGGCTAGAAAAAAATGTGCCCCAACTGACATAGGCCTGGGAGCCCATCTAGGAGCCATTCACAGTGGCAAGGGGTGGCCCTTGTTTTGCTTAACCAATGAGAACACTCCCTTGGCTATGAGGGTAGGGTCCATCTTAACCAAATGTCAAGATTGCTACCAATGGGGGAGGGATGGAATGAATGTGGGGGTACCCACTGGGTCTGCTCCACAGGGTCAAAGGCAGGGATGGTGTTACTGGTATGAAAGAGACTTGAGCTTGTGTTTAGGTCCACAGACAGGAAGCGATTAAAGATGTTGGAGGGAAAGAGCCTAAATTTGGTTAGGAGCAAAATCCCAGAGAACAAATGAGGTGTATCGGGGAGGGTCTAGATTTGAAATGAAGGCATGAAACTTCTCCTGGATGGAGGATGATGAAGAGACTTGCTATGAAGGTATAAGTGAAGGAAGGGATGTGAGGGCCTCTGACGGTCTCGTGTCCTCCAGGTAGGAGGAGCAGCACAGCTGGAGATATTGGCAGTGTGGGCAGCTTCATGGTACTTTCTGGAATGTGTCCAATGTGTAATTTTAATTGGCTCTTTTCATTAAATAGAATTGATATTATTTGAAGAGATCGATCACTTGAAAATTAGGATTTTGATTCACTTCTCAAATGAAGAGAAAGTGCCTTTGCCTCATGTATGTCTGCAGAATTTGGGAGAATACATCATGAGCTCAGGGAATGTGTGTGCGAAGATGTTTAAAAAGTCACTTGTGGGAATTTGGCTGGCTTGGTGGTTACGAATGTGGACTCTGAAGCCAGGAGGCCTGGGCGCACATCCAGGCTCTGCAACCTTGGGCAGGCTCCTGAACTCCTCTGTTTCCTTTCTAAAAAATGGGCAAGATATCACTATTTTTGGTGTAGAGCTACCAGAAGGATCAGAAAACTTAATATCTGTGTGTGTTTTGGAGAGTTACTGGCACATATTAGATAGTTTTACTGTGAATCATCATTATTTATAATAATTCTATGACATGCTGGATTGTACATTGTCTTTATAAATGAAATTTGTTTTGTTTTCCTAATTTCGTGAAACCTACATTTTTCCAGGGCTATTTTCTTTGGGGAAAGAGCATGCAGATGTTCAGTGTTTTCAATGTAGCGGTGTTTAAAATGTCATCATTGTTTCCTTTCTGGTGGGATATTCAGAGCCAGCTTAAAGAGAATCTACTCCAGAAAGTTCCATATTAGCAATTATGTGGGGGGTGGTGCTCATATGCCTTAATGAATGATTTATTTATTAGTATATTGGGAATGGCTTCCCCCTTCTCACACTAGCATCTTTTCCCCACTTTCCGGCCCATTTCCAAATGAGAAGGGCTGAAGTCAATCAGGAATGAAGATGTAGCATTTCTGGGATTATCTTCGAATGAGACACTGCACTGGGGGGACACAGTTTCACTCATCCTCCATGGTGGCAGTCTAAATTGCTGCTTCGGGAGCAGGCCTGGCTGTGTCTAAGGCCTCAGAATGTTCCAGAAGGCTCCTGTAACAGTGCCACTGTGGAAGAAACCACTTCTAATGTGGCAGGAAGGTATGGCCCTGCTTGGAGCCCATGTTTTCTAACTATTTCATGTTTCTTTCTTTCATCCCTGGTGTTATTTTTTGAAATTAATTTTTATTTTCAGTTCTCCCAGGAATTAACGAGTTAACTTAATAAAAGTCTTCATAAAGAAGGTAAAGGCTGGCTTTCCACATAGAGAACAAACATAACAACCCACATCTCTGCAGAGATCCTGGTCAATGCATTCTTCTAGTGGGGCTGCCACACCCCTGGGGCCTCGGACAAGCGCCTTGTAGATGACAGGGGCTGGGCTGAAGACTGTCTCTGGGGCTGTGCCTCCTCCCTGTTGTCCACTCTCCCCCTAAAGGAAATGCACTGCAATGAATTGCACAATAAAGGCATTCCTAAATTCTGGAAAACCAGCAGGCTTTGAACTCTCCTGGGGGAAAGAACCATAAAAAACAAAACTGCAAGGAATGAGACTATTTGGCCAAATGGCCAATATGCTACAACTTTCATAGGGAACTCACCGCACTTGGTACTGCCTGATGGAAAAAATGCCCTGAATTTCCCGATAAAAGATCTGAGATGTGGCAAAGGAATAAGCATTTTTTCCCTAAGACATATCTAGCTGTAAATGGAAACTGGGTCTCATGCCTCCGACAAAATATTATTTCCGTATTTACTCTAAACCTTTAGGAGTATCAGAATATAGCCTACATAGCATCAGGTACAAAGCCAAAAAAGGCTTCCAGGGTGCCATTGTTCATCCATGACCTTGACTATGTCACCCCCAGAAACCTTGAGTTGGGCAAATGCAATCACAGCAGCTTTGCCGGCTTCTTGAGCAGCTGCTAAGGATCACATGGATTCTGCTCACACCCAGTGCTTCTCATAATTTAAAAATGCTTGAAGCTGTGGGAGGCTGCCCGGCCCTCTGCATTATTCAAAAGAAAACCAGGAGGCAGCGACAATTCTTGATTCTTGCAGATAAACATTCTCCAACAACTATTAAGAGTTGGATTGCTCTACCTTCATTTAATTCCTTGTTGCTTTACTATTTGGATCTAGCATATTCTTAAAGTCTGAAAGATGGATAGAAAAGATGTAAGTCATGTAAACTGAAAAACAGGGCACCAACCCCCCAACAGACAGCTTTGAAGAGATGATGATTTTAGCTCTTGTGAATTGTTGTGTCAGAGGAACATATGCAGAAGAAAACAGGCACCGCAATGGTTATTACCAGAACAAAGTAAACCTGAACACCTAAAAGAATAAGAAAATATCTCATCCTTCTCTCTACTCTGAACTGCCTTGAAAAGAGCAAGAATTTCATACATGAGCCTGTAGCACATTACAAAATCTTAGTATGTATTTGAAATTCAAATGCACACAAAGTTCATGCATTTTATTTTCCAGTTGTTCTCAAGACTCCTAAATAAAGCATTTCCCCTGTGTGGGCGACCCCTGGGTCCCATGTGGGGTCAGTGTTTGGGTCTCTCTGAGAGGATCAGGAAGGCTGCCCTTCCAGGAAGGGCTGCAGGGACCCTGGGAACCGGACCAGTCCAGCTCACAAGTATGAAGAGAATGTCGGGAGAGGAAGTGGTGGCTATGAGTCAGCATGAGTCATCTCGTTCCAATGAGAATGAAGGCTGAGGTGTGCGCCTTTTTTTTTTTCCTTCTTAGTCGTGTGTACATCATTGGGAATGGAGGGAAATAAATGACTGGATGGTCGCCACTTTTTAAGTTTCAAATTGACATTCTAGGCAAGCGGTGCCTGAGCCCGTGCCTGTCTTCAAATGTTCACAGCACAGTTCCTGGGAAGGTGGAGCCACCAGCCTCTCCCTGGTGAGTATGCTTCTGTCATTTTTAGGGTCGCTTCTGCAGTTTGCCTTGGAGTCTGGGCTGTGGGAAACGCTGCTGCGTCCTGGCGGGGACACTGCGTTTCTTTCAGACTTTGAAGATCTGTCGTTTTAGAAAAGTGGCTGCCTCTGCCCCCAGCCCTGTGGTTACTGTCCTGTAGTGTGACTGTCAGGAGGTGTTTCTCGGTCCTTCATTGCGAGAATGTAGATGCCGGTTGCACATTCTGTTGTCTTGGAAGAAACTGCAGTGCTTGGCTGGAAAATAAGCTGCTCGGGACACCTCTGAGAAGCCAGAGTGAAGCTCAGAGATGGAAGTGGGTATACTTGTGCTAACCCAGGGTTGCTGAGGTTGGCTGAGCTTCCGCTTCTCAGAGGTGGAGGAGAGGCAGCTCCTGAGCCATTTCTGGCCTCGTGGTCGGAGCTGCCCAATTTCGGTGCAAGAAATACCAGAGAGGCAGAACTTTGGCTGCCTTCTCTAAAAGCATATGAATGATTGCAGGAGCTTATTTTGCGTCCTTTCCTTTTCCTTAACGTTGAAAGTCACAAACTGTAGTAAAATCAGGAAGAACATAAAAATGTTGGGGGTAGCGCTGGGGGTGGGGGACTGGGGAGGACTGAGGAGGGGGGCACTCAGTCTTTGAGGCCTGACTTGATCTTGATAGGTATTTCTCAGGCTGTTAGAATTCCGATGAAGCTTAGCTTTACTGTCAAGTAAAATACAGGAAACATTTTTTTTTAAATGTTGTTCTAGTTACTGTAAATGAAACGGTTAAAATGTCATAAATACCTTATGATAAACATTTTTTCAAATTTGCTTAAAAAGCAACACATCAGTAGGCAGGGTATGACAGGGAGCTTTTTCAGTACAGTCATTTGAGTGTGTGGGCTTCCTGGGTTAATAATGAGTCAGCACCCAATTTCTAAAATTGGAGCAGCTAAGAGAATGTTCAATCTGCCCCTTAGCACAGTACGGTGGCTGGCCGGCCCCCCGTAGGAAGGCTTGGCTGGTGGATCTTTGGTTAAAATTGACTTAGGATGCCCCCATTGTGTAAGTGACCAGCTCCCAGCTTGGGTCCCAGCTCCTCTGGGCTACTGCTGAGAGACCCCCTCTGCTAAGGGATCTGTCTCTAAGGCAGGAGTTAACACATTTGGCTTCCAATCTTTGGCTAACGTTGACGATTTTTAGGTTGTCTTGAGGGAACAGGTTGAACATAGTTTCTGAAATGAAAAATCTAGTGTTTATTAAGGCTAGGGCAGCTGAGGGCCGAGGCTGCATCTGGAGCCTTGAGATGTTCCGCTCGCACGTCACCTCACCGAGGGATTGGGCGGGAGAGTCGGTCACCGAGTGAACTTCAAAGTTGGCGCTCTGCATGTGACGTGTAGCGTGGGAAGATTAAGTCAGCTTAAAATGAGAGAACAAGATCCCAAGGAAGAAAACCTTCCCAGAACCTTACTCTTTTATAGATAAAAGAAGATACATATTGAGAAAATTAAAAAAATAAAA
The DNA here is from genome assembly GCF_037993035.2 of Macaca fascicularis. NCBI lineage: Eukaryota > Metazoa > Chordata > Mammalia > Primates > Cercopithecidae > Macaca > Macaca fascicularis. The sequence goes on along the minus strand of NC_088387.1, from coordinate 18,528,758 downwards.
TGAAATAGTTGGGCTGCAAACCAGCAGCTCTAGGACCAGATGCAGCCTTGGTGAAGGCATCCCCCACCAGATTCTGTTTGGCCTGCTCAGGATTGTTTTTTTTTTTTTGGTGTTGAGATAACTGTGGGTGGGGTCCACGCTCTCCGGATCTCAGGCGCTGCCACACCCTGATGCCACAAAGCTTGGAGAGTGCGATTACAGGGAGGCTCAGAAGCCAGGCTAAGGGCCTGCCAGCCTCGTGGGGCTGCTGTGTGGTCCCCATGGTTTAGCATCCGCCCAGCCCCCAGAACAGGGCCTGGATGGAGAAGGAGCTCCATCAACACTAACTCTGCTAGACTCTCTTATTAATTTGCCCTCTGAAGGCACTTGGGCTTGTGGTCCTTGAGTTAGCTCCACGCCTTTTTCAAGAAAGATCCTGCAGTTCCAACGTGAGCAGTGGTTGTTTCCCAGGCTAACAATCCCGTGCCAACTAGGAGCCTCCACAAGTCAGGTGCCAGGCATTTCTAAGCCGGGAGAGCAGCCCCGCTTGTCTCTCTGGGTGAGTCCTCTCAGGGTGAGACCCTGTCTCCTTGTAAGCACTTGGAGACGTGCCACCTTCATGGAGACGGGAGCCAGTAAAAGGCAAACTGCCTTAGACAGCGCTTCCGTGCGGTGTGGACACCAACATTCACTCATCCTTGTTTCAGAGAAGGTGCCGGGTCCCAGACATGTGCTTATCACTGGGTCCCACGTCCTTCAATTCTTTAAAGGGTTTTGAGGTGGCTGATTTTTATTCTATACATTGATCATGTTTTTTCATGCAGAATTTGGGCAGTTGTCTGGACAGTAGGAGTTGAGTCACCTCCTACCCATGAGAAACAAGCCTGTAGGGGGACTGACATTATCACTTCTGTCATCAAGAAATAAGGCCGTGGGCATCCTGAATATATAGCATGTATTAATCGAACTGCGAAAATGAAATGCAGCCAGTGATGACTGCTGGAAGTTGGTCAATGTCCTGTTGTCACGGTGCCCTCAGCCTAGGGACTGGCCTGTGGCTCACTGGACCTGTCTCCCACTCTCCACCTCTCATCAGCACCTGGACCTGGTGCACCTGGTCTACCTCATGTCCAGCATTTTCCACAGTACCTGACTGCTGTCCCCACCCCTTGTTGTTGTGTGGTGAACTCGTCCCTATATTGGCAAGTTACTTAATTCCTTGGTGTCCTGCCTTCCTCATTGTAAAATGTGAATAGTCATAGCACGAGTGTCATGAGTTCTTGTGAAGATTTTATGATTAGCACACAAGTTACAAGGAGACACGATAACTGTTACGTACATACTCATTCGTTCAGAAATATAACAGAAAGCTTAGTGTCTCCATCTGGGTCCCTCTGCCCTGTGGGAATCCATAAAGAATTGATTCGCATCCCCCGGAAGTGAGATCCCTCTTGCGTCATCAATTACATGGCATGTTCTGCATTTACAGGACATTGATTTATTAGGTAAATGGGGAATTGGTTCGCTCCAGGAAAACCTGGAGTTCTAGATATCATCATCATCATCATCATCATCATCATGGTCATCGTCATTGACATCTCACAATAAGAACTCCCATTGTATTCAGCCCTAACTATATGGTAGCAACTTTACGGTATTCCCTTTACCCTCTCCCCACCCCAATATCCATCCTGGAAGATGGGAAGGATGATTGGTTTGTTGACTCACTCAAGGCGGTGGGACTCTCCAGCAGGCATCAGGCATGGCATCTGCTTCAAAGAACGTGTCAGCGGCAACAGGGGAGCCCCTTGCACTCACTCAGGCAGGAGAATCAGGAAAAGCAGCAGCTCTGCAGGGCTTTGTGTGTAATCCAACCAGACTGAAGCCACAGGCCAGGAAACTGAGGACGGTTGGCTTCAGACCTACCCTGGAGTGGAAGCAGCTGGATTCTGTCCTCACGCTTCCTGTCTAAAGCCAGCTAGAGTGAATTTTTAGTCATCTAGATTCGGGTTATTTGGAAATCATCGCAGTATCTGGAGATGACTCATATTGAAAAAAATTAAATAAGATACACTTAAAACTTAACCCAGCATGAACATAACATGGCCTTTCCTTGTCAATTCTGAAGAAGATCTTTCAAGTTTGTGCAGTGCCTTAGAAGCCAGATGCTCTCTTCCATTCTGCCAGGGTCCTAAAGAAGTACTACTGTGTCCTTTTGATCACTCTGCCTTGATCACTCTGTCCCGTCACTCTGCTATTTCACCTGTCAGTGAAATACCTGGTACCGGCCTGTCAACATGAAGCATTGAATGCTTTACACGTCTCCATCCGGATTGTTTAGGCTTTGAATGCCGAGAAGTATCTGCACTTTGTTGGTCAATTGTAGTTGGTGCTAATTTGTGGGGAGTTTTTCCTGCAACTTCCCCTTGTGCCATAATCCAGAGGATCTCCCTCTGCCCCCAGTGCTGTAGGCTAGGCAGGTATGGGCCTGGCTCAGGGCTGTCGGGCAAGGATTGGACTCTCTATAGGTTCTGGAGGGTTCTGGTTAGATCACAGAGCTCAGGCAAGGAAAAGACAATAATAGATCAGAAGGAAGTTGGGCCATCAGGAAGGATGAGTGGGCAGGATGCTTGGTGGTGTGAGAGGATTCCTTCTGATTAAAAAAATAGAGGTTATTGCACTTTGTGTAATCAGAAAAGCTAAGGGTGACAGCAGATCTTATCCATTGTGGTTTTCCTGCTTATCTTTTGCTTTTAGGAGTGATTACCCTGCGAGTGAGGGCTTCTGCTACAGGGTCTTGTAGCTCTTCTCTTCATCTTGCCCTTTAAAAAATTTATCAGACTAAAAATCACAGGAATTTTAATGATGGCAGAAAATGTATTATTTTGGCTGTTCTCGCTGGACACATAACTTACAGAGTGTGAGACGGATGTGTAAGTTTCTATCAATTCAACTAGGTACAAGTGAAAATGTGTAAAATAGCAAGGGCTTCGAAAAGAGTCAGGCTTAATTTCTCTTGCACAGAAAAAGGATTCTGTTGCTCTTTCTGTCCCGTCCTCAAACAGGAAACAGGTTGTCTGGGACAAGGGTCAACAGGCAGCCTGTTCATCCATTTGCCTACTCTGCCATCCTTAGCACTCGCTTCCTTCTTCCAAGTTATCTTATGCTTCAAGAAGGCTGCTGGAGCTCCTGCCATCACTTCTGCATTCCAGACAGAAGGGAGGAAGGAAGTGGCGGGCAAAAGGCAAAGCCTCCTAGATGTCAGACTCCTCTGCAGGCCTTTCCTTGAATTCCCAGCTAACACTTTCACCCTAGTCTTTTACTGGCCACCCTATCTGTAAAGCAGCTGGAGGAGAAAGATGGAGGAGTGAGGCAAGGCCCTGAGATGATGCAGAGCAAGGGGCACACAAGGGGGGACTCAGGTCGAAGGTGAAATGGCAGCAAGCACCCTCCCTCCAAAACCCACCACCTCCTTATGAATCCCTTTGGCCTTGATTATGCCAGTAGATAACGGGTATGTGACAGTTTCAGCTTCTCTGGCCTTTGATCAGGTTGAATTATGTGAATAGGCTCCATGTCCTTGGAGATGAACCTGTTCTAAAAATTCTAAGCAACCCAGCCATTTGGCTCTTTGCTGGAAAGTAGCCTGACTTTTGAAGCCAAGTCTGGACAGTTTCCTTGCTGCACCTTGGGACTCAAAGGACACGGTCCTGACTCAGAAAGAGCTGGCTTTGAGGGAAGGGGTGAGTCATGAACCCAGACACAGCAGAGATTCCTGGTGCCAGTCTCCTGGGGGGAATTTATGATGGCCTTACATAATTGGGCTTATATAAGTTTCACTAGAAAGACAAAAATAGGAGTGAATTGTCTGCCAATTCACTATCACCTCCTTGGGGTCTAAGAGCCAGGCTGATGGTTCAAAGCTGGGACCCTCTATGTATTAACAGTGTGATCCTTAACCCCTCTTTGTCCCAATTCCACATCTGAACAATGGGGATGGTTCAGACTCTGAACCAATGGGGATGGTAGACTCTGCCATATATGGTTCTGAGGACTAAGTGGGGCCACATGTGCAAAGAATCCGGAACAGTGCCTGGCCCCAAGTCAGCCCTCAGTCAACATAGCAGTGTTTGGATTGTCCTTATTACTTTATCGGATGCATGATAAATACTGGTTAAATGCATGAATGAAAAGAAATCCTACTTGATTTTAACACGAAAATCAAACAAGTGACTTCTGTCCCTTTGAATACCCTCCTCTAAGTTGTCCAAAGTCCTTGAAGCTACCATCTCCTTGGTACCCTTCCTGATGCCTCTGGTGCGGGCAATGTGGTTACTTCAACACATAGACCCTGGTTACAGAGAAGCTGAGTGATCTGTCCCCAGGCCCACTCACAGGACAGAGTACTATACAATATCAATCTGGTTTTCTTCAGAACTCTGTTGCAGAGACTTTAGTATGCATTCTCTTCTGCTTCCTCTGTTGTCAACCACAACCCCGTGTTGTTAGGGACAACAGTGTGCCTGGTTAAAAAACGGTATTTCCTAGTCTCCTTTACAGATATGGTGGCCAATGAAAGATGTAGGCTGAAAGGATTAGCTGGGGATTCTAGGAAAGTTCTCTAAAGGAGCTTGCCCTCTAGTAGGCTTAGCCTTTTGCACCTGAATTCCCTCCTTCCCCCTGTCTGGAACGCAGACGTGATGGCTGGAACTCCAGCAGCCTTCATGAAGCCATAACACAACATGGAGGAAGGAAACCAGTGCTAAGGATGGCAGAGCAGGCAGATGGTCACAGATCTTTGAGTGACCAGTTATTTTGCCTGGATATTTGACTATTTTTGGAGCCGGATGCAGATGGAGGTGGGAAAATTATTCCTGCTGACATTCAATCTGTAGGAGTATTTGTCAGAGTGTCAGGGTCACCTCTGTGTGGAGCTGCCTTTCAGGTCTCTGGTATGGGGGCAGGGGTCATGGCCTTATGGTGACACCCAGGGACTCCAGTTACTTTGGCCTTTGCAGACTACTTTCTTATGAAAAAGCAGAATGTGACTGCCCTGGCAGAAAGATAAATGTCATCCAGGCTGATCCATTATTATACATTCATTTTCATTTATTTGTGGTTTCCCTCTGATTTTAAAAGAAATCAAAATTAAAACACTTTTCAGGCCCCTAACAGCATCATGGGCCCCATGCACTGTGCCCAGTGTGCCCAACGGGCATGCAGGCCCCAGGAGGGCAGAGAGCAATCACAGAAGGACTTGCCCTGGCCAACATAGGCTGGTCTCTCTAGGGGCAGCTTCAGAATTTTGGATTACCCAGAGATGCACGGTGGGAAATGTGGACCTAACTCTTGCCTCTGAGGAAGGCAGGCAGGCTTGGTTTCATGTACTGTTGGTGAGCCCGACATCCTCAATGCTCACTCGAGCTTTGGAAATGACAAGCAGGATTTTCAGAACAGGATTATCTGTCCTGTCCCTGTTTTAATTTCAGCCTCCTTATTCCCCCTGTAATAATGTGCTATACTGCCTCAATGTATTTGTTTAGTGGGTATGAATTCCAGTCTATAATGCTAAGGGATCAAATATGTGACATAACTTTACTCTAGAAATCTCTAAATTATGTGAAATCTGCTCCAAGCTCGCCCTGCCCTACCTCACCCTTTCTACCTGGTTATTGGGAGATTAAAATTCTGTCATTATTGGGGATCCTTGCTTGTCACAATGCTCCAGATGTCATCAAGCGATCTTGGGCTTAGGTGATGCCAGGAAACCTGGGCGGGAGTTCCATTGTCTGCGGTGGCTGCTACCACTGCAACTTCGACACCTGGATCCTCAGTGTGTGGGGGGCTCTGGGAGCTGCTCAAGGCCTGCTCCAGCTGGGGTGGTCCCCACACCTCTCTTGATCTGTCCTCTAACCACAGGCTCTGCTGTTGGAAATGTGTCGCTGCTCTCCTGGCCACGGTGTGAGCTCCCGGTCTCAGCAAATGCACCCAGCAATGTCTGATGGGGCACCCTCTGTGGGCCTTGTCCTGCTTGCTGCTAGCTGCTGCTGGGCCTCACCCAGCCTGGGCCTCCTGTCTCAGTCTGAAGGCCAAGAGACAGCAGTGACAGCAGAAGAGGCAGACACAGAAACCTCTCTGAGGACCCGGGGAAGTCACAAGGTGGCTTCCCAAACTCTCTAGTGCAGCCCGGTCTGATAGAACCTCCTGCAAGGATGGAACAGTTCTGTACCTGTGCTGGTCAATGCAGTGGCCACGAGCCACATGTGGTTACTAAGCAACCACATGTGAAATGTGGCTACTGTGACTAGGAACTGGATTGAAAGTTTTATCGAATTTCAATTAATTTTCATTTAAATGCCCACAACTGCAGGTGGCGTGTAGCTACCAGGTTGGACAGCACACATGAGGAGCACAGACTCCTGATCTGGGAGCCTTGAAAGATGAGCCGTCACTCTGATGAGGGGGAGGGCCTGAACTGAGTCCTGCAGTGGCACTAGGCAGGTCTTCAGAGGGGTTGGTGACCCCTCCGAGGTGCATAACCCCTGGGCCAGGAGCAGTGGCTAGTCAGGTTGGGGTCCCTGGCCTCGGCCACGAGTGGCCACTAGTGGAAACCTCAATGTCTCCACCTCCAGTGGGCTCTCAGGCCTCACATGCCCATGCCAGGGTAAGGGACCTGTCGAGGAGGATGCCCTGGCACCCAGAGCACCTCTGCTGTTTGTCCTGACAGTTCCCTTGGGCTGGGGGCCCCAGGTGCAGGGCACGTGCAGCCAGACTGTCCAGCCTTGTGGTATTTGTGCATGAACTTTCCTGCGTGGGGATAGACAGCCTTATTCTTGTTTGTGTAAAGCCATTCCAGGAACTATTAATAGTTAGACTGGCATACATAAGCCTCAGGCTTGGTTCTTGTTAGTGTCCTACAAGTCTCCCAAACTTTACTCTTTTGGCTTTTTAAGGGAGAGGCACTATACTACGTTCAGGCACAATTGACAAGAAACATACAAGCTGTGAGGAGACGAGCAGACCCAGGGCCCCAGGCCTGAGCCTCTTTTCTCTCCCATGCTCTGCCTGCTCAAGTTACCTTGAGCACAAATGATGTCCTTCTGTGTGTGGGATCACAGACTGAAACGCGGGGCCATCCCTCCCCTGAAGTCACCCCTCAAATTCCCCACATGATTTTACTCTTGGCTACTCCCCAGTTGGCCGTAGTTTGCTGGGCCATGTGACCTGGGAGGGGCTCAGAAGGCACAATGAAGCCACCGCCAGGGCTGAGCCTCAGCTCAGCCAGCTACTTACTGCATGCATGGCAACTGCATGTATTAACACCTACTGACCTCAGTTTCCTCACCCGTAAACTAGGAATAGAGAACAATTACCACAGAGAGTTGTTCGGAGGATGCAAAGAGTTCTTGCATGAAAACTTCTTAGGAAAGTGCTGCACGTGGTAGGTATTCAACAGCATTAGCTATTTGGATTGGAATTAGTGGCTTTTTGCCATTTACTCCTGACCATAGGAGCTGTTCTCTGGGTCCCAGCTCTCCATTCCAGCAATGATCTCTCTCCTCCAACCCCGGCATTGGAGGAGTACCACAATCCTGCCTCCAGGTTTCATTTGCTGACACCCAGGGGCAGGATTAGGTGTAGAGTGCTGGACATGTAAGGGAAGAGGTTCAATTGTCCATCTGTTTAGTTATTTATTTGTTATTCAATGAATGTTAATTGAGACCACTCAGGGCAGGTGAGAAGCAGTGCGGTTGTGAGGAGGGCTGTTAGTGGGGGAGATGCTGGTGCTGGTGGCTTTCCTGTATGAATATGGCAGCTAGTGCACGGTCATGAAGAGGGAATCAGGGACACCATGGGGATGTTAAAAACTCTGCTGATGTGGAATCAGAATCCCTAGTCCAGTCCTGCCTTCCTCTTGCTTAGCTGTGTGGCCATGACCGAGGGTCCTCTTTGATCCTCCGTGATACATGGGCGAGGTGACCCACAGTGGCGGATGCCCAATCATCCAGCATGGAGTCATCATTACTAAGACACCTTTACTTGGAGTCACGATTGTCAGTGTGAAGGACACTTCCCACCTTAGAAGCCCTTCTCTATGAGCCCTCAGAGGGCTGTCTAATCCACAAGCCCTTTGCCTCCCACAGAGGCAGCCCAGCGCATCACTGCAAAGCACTAGCTGAGAAGATGTTCTATAAATTATCCAAAGCCTATTCTCTGGCACATCCATGGTTTGGACCTAGCTCTGCCCCTGAAGTCATATAAGCATAGCCGTGATGGGAAGGATGGTGATAACTCAACATGCCCATTCATATTCATTGAGCATGTATTCTGTCCCAGAAACTGCTGAATTACTGCGTGAGCCCCAGCTCCTTCCATACCAAAGCCCTTCCGACTGCATGGACCTCACCACTTGTGTTCAAGCTCTTCCTTCTTCTCATCGTTCCTGGAAAGATTCTTTATGTGCTGAGGTGTTCAGCTACCCTTGACCTTGTGCTGCCTTCCACAGCATCTACTTGGCAACTTTCCAATGTCCCTCTTCACGTGGGCACAGTGACCTCCCTTGTCTGGTTTTTGGCAACCATATCCATCTGTTGGACCCAGGCACGGCACTCGCAGCCAGCTGACCTCCCTGCGTCCCTGTGTGGAAACGTGCTGCAAAGTCACATGTCTCTAAATGTGTGTGTGTGTGTGTGTGTGTGTGTGTGTGTGTATGTGTATGTGCGTGTGTGTATGTGTATATATATATATCTTTTAGAGACAAGATCTCACTCTGTCGCTCAGGCTGGAGTACAGTGAAGCAATCATAGCTCACTGCAGCCTTGAACTTCTGAGCTCAAGTGACCCTTGACCTCAGACTCCTGAAAAGCTGAGACTACAGACATGTGGCACCATGCCTGGCTAATTTTAAAATATTTTTTTGGTAGAGATGGGGGTCTCACTATGTTGTCCAGGCTAGTCTCAAACTCCTGTCCTCCAGTGATCCTCCTACCTCTGCCTCTCAAAGTGCTGGGATCATTCTGCATATGAGGTGGTGAGTTTTTAAAAAAACTTTAACCAAAGTAGAAGTTTACATTATCCTTGGTGTTGCCTTTTAGATTTAGCCCATTATTCTCTAATATAAAACATGAAGCTCCATGTCGTCTATAACTTGGAGTGGTATCCCCTTTGCATCTTCACCAGAAGACCACTTGGATCAGTGAAGACCAAGAGCAGAGACCTGTGACATCCACTAGCGATTGTCTTCACTGCTGCCACTATCCCAGTGCTCTCGGACACCGCATTGAACACGAATATCTCCCCTTGCTGCACAAGTTTCACTGATGGGGGTAAAGGGAGTTATGAAATGTATCATATGATCAAATATGTGATAGCGATCCCACAGACGAATGGAGCGGGTGGGGATGATTTAGACGCTCAGCCAGGCTTCTCCTGATGGATACCCATCCTTCTCTGTTGTTCTCTCTTTACTGCATCCTCAAGCACGGAGAACTTTTGGTGAGGTTAGCTAACTTCAGGGCAGCTGTGAATTAGATACTGGCTGTAAGTTACCTCCAACATCCAGAGCACGTAAACGCTCGGCTGTCGATGATTGTAATTTCCATTGTTTATACATAGTCACATCCTCAGTTTGTGGGGTGGATGCATTTGATTCAATTCAGACATGCCTTTCAAGCTGGCCCTGCTGAGCCGGGCCTGACAGGCACATGGCTCATCTCATCTGCATATAACAGTCTCTTTGAAGTCCCCACAAGTGCCTGCTCAGAGTCATGCGCAGGAGGGAAGAGGTAAGACACAGAATGAGTACAGACTGCCACCCAGCCGCAGGAGAGGTGACTGCACACCACAGGTTCCTGGTAAGGAGGTGACTCACCCGCCAACTGTCTCACCTGTCCAAAGTGTGTGTCACCTGCTCTGTGTTCACCCACTGGGTTCATCAGAGGGGCACTTGGACAAAACAGGAACGCCACTGGAGAGGGGAACAAGTGCTGCCCCCAAGTCCTTCCCTGCCCCTTAGAGTAATGCAGCCGCTGTCAGCCCATCCTCACCCCCACCTGCCCTTAGCTTGCCAGAATTATCAGAATCTCTCAATTCTAATTTCAACCCTTCTCTGTGAAAATGAAAAGGTGGTGGCAGGCAATGGACACCCTATTGAAATAGAAACTGTTCCTCATATGTCAGAAAACAGTCCCAGAGTAATCTGGGAGTAATCTGAGCAAACGGATTCAAAGGATTATTACAATTTCTTAGTCTTCTACTGCTGCAAAAGTGGCATTCTTTGATTCTTATGTTTGAGGTTCTAATTGCAGGACTTATGAGAGATCAGTCATGTTGCTTACACTGTGTGTAGTGAATCAATGTTATTCTGAAGGGCCTCCTGGAAGCAGAAGGGATTGGAGAATGTATGTCTTTTAACATGATCGTTCCCATCCTATGGGGGTTAGGCACTCTTAACTCATGTTGCAGATGAGTAAACTGAGGCTTTTGAGATTTGAGGGTGCACAGCTTGAGGTAGAGGTGGAATTTCCAGCGTCATCCAAGAAACCACGAATCTCCAATAGCTTGCACACATCCAGGTCTGCTGGATCCTACTTTCTAAGACCACTTGCAGATTAGGAGACTTCAAACAAATTATTTCCAAGGGAGGGCATCTTTCTTTGTAACCCCTACCCTGGCAATTCTCCATGGCCTCCGGGAATCCAGCCGGAAGCTCTGCGATGAGTCCTGGGGAACTCTTTTGCCCAGGCAGGTGCTGTAGGTACTCATCTGGAAAAAGGCGCTCATGACAGGTGGTGCCAACCTTCCACGGATGCTTTTCAGCATCTCTTGAGATGAGGATACAGAATTTCTCTTTCACCCTGTAAATGTGGTAAATGAGGGAATAGGATTTCCAGCTCTAATTTTTCTGAATAGGATTCAAAAATGAAACTGAATAAAAAGGTATCCAGTGAAAAACACACACCCATCCCCATCTCCCATCCAGTTCCCTCCACAACCCTTTTCTTAGTTTCTTATATGTCTTTTCAGAGTTTCTTTATGCAAATATGGTATAAACAAAAAAGAATGGGCCTTTTTCTTCTCTTCCTTATTTTCCACAAAATCTATCAAAATGGGTTTTTTTGTTGTTGTTGTTGTTGTTGTTTCATTTTGTTTGAGACAGGGTCTCACTCTCACCCAGGCTGGAGTGCAGTGGCACGATCACGGTTCACTGCAGCCTCGACCTCCGCAGGCTCAGGTGATCCTCCCATCTCAGCCTTCTGAGTTGCTGGGACTACAAGCATGCACCATCATGCATGGCTAATTTTTCTATTTTTTGTAGGGACAGGGTTTTGCTGTGTTGCCCAGGCTCGTGTCAATCTCCTGGACACAACGAGCAATCTGCCTGCCTCAGCCTCACAATGTGTTTTTTTAATGTTAAACCTCTTTTTGTGTTGAGAGGCCTGGCTTGTGTGTTTGAGCTCAGCTGCCTACCTTTGCAGCTGTAAATGTCAGGGCTCCAGGAGGGCTGGCTGGGTCTCTCCTCCTCCCCTGTAGGGTGAGTGGGGCCCTGAGCTTATCCAGGCATCCGCAGGGGAAGTGTGGATGGATGGATGGATGGGCAGGCCCTGGCCTTTAGGGAATGCGCTGTGTGTGGTCTTCTAGCCCCAGCAAAGTCCCAGGGGGCCCGAGCGGGAAGTCGCCATCCTCAGGGGGTCTGAGTGGGGAGTCGCCATCCTCAGGGTCAGTCGTGGTTTCGAATTGAGCTCCTGGGGGCGGAGACTGCATTCCCCGGGGGACAATCTGATAGCTAGAAATGAGAGCAGTGACTTGGACGCTGTGTAATTCAGGAGGGTCCCAGTCCCTCAGAGTCACCTGGACACCAGATTGTATTTACAAAACAGATGGATGAGGAAATGGAGATTGGGTCTTCAGAAGAATTAATCTCAGATTTTATTTATTTATTTTAAAAATATTAATTTTTCCCAAAGACCCTTTCCAAGTCAAGAATTGTTTTAAAAACCAGCCTAGCGAAGACAAATGCTGTCTGTGGCAGAAGGCACCGCAAGGAGCTGAGGCTGACTTATGTTTCTCCTCTGGGCTAGGTGCGCCTCTAAGGGGTTCACACACTTTAACCCCCTTAGTGACCCTACATGCTCATCCCCATTTCTTAGACGGGAAGCAGAGCCAGCTCACAAGTCGGGGAGCCACAGTTCCAGCCCAGGTGGCACTGGGCCCTGCCTGCCCCAGCCAGATCCTCAGGAGCACACGGCACCCCACGCGCGTGCAGGGGACAGCTGTCCTCACAGAAGCAGCCCCGGGGCCTACAGGACTTCCTGGGGTTTACCCTCAGAGCACCCATGAGGTTAGAATCAGAAAGCCCGGGAGTCAGGAGACCCAGGGCAGCTGGAGGTCTTTGCTGAGGCACAGCAGCCCCGTCTGGAGACCTCCCTGAGAGGCACTTCCTGAGGAGTCTGGTGGATTTTGAGCTGCTTTTAAAACAACCTTCTCCTTAGCATAGACGCTGACACTGAAGGGAAAGAAAGCAAATGGTCCGTTCTCAGTGGGAAGGCAACTTGCTTTCAGGGCAACGAGTTTGGTGGAAGAGGACTGGTAGAAGACACGACTAAGAAAGTGAGTAGGAGTCCAGACGTGTGTGAATCATCCTTTAGGGCCTCCATGTGTGTGACGGGTTGACTTGTGTCTTCCAACATTCACATGTGGACGTCCTCGCCCCTGGCAGCTCAGAAAGTGACCTTATTTGGAAACAGTGCCATTGCCGATGTAATTAGTTCAAATGAGGTCATGCTGGAGTTGGGTGGGCCCCTCATCCCATACCACTGGTGTCCTTATAAGAAGGGGAAATTTCAAGACAGACTTACACACAGGGAGTACACCATGTGAAGACCGGGCTTACACAGCTACACCACCAGAAGCTGAGAGAGACGCTGGAACACAGCCTTCCCTTTGGAGGCAGCCTGGGTTGGCGGGCACTGTGATCTCAGACTTCCAGCTTTCAGAACTGTGAGACATATTTTATTGTTTAAGCCACTTATTTTTTGGTACTTTCTTACGGCAGCCCTAGCAGATGCTAATCCAGCGTGCATTCTGACAGAGGGCGAAGGGGGTTCCTCAAGTCCCAGGTCCAGCTTGGTGTGGTTCAGCTACTCGAGAGACATTTGCTGCTAATGGATGAGCAATCAATCTGGACACAGGAAATCATTTTTTATTTGGGTGAATACAATATTCTCATTTTGTTTTAACTTTTCCTAAAAGTTAAATCAAGGTTCAAAAGAAAATTGAGGTTCAAAGACAATTTTTGGTCTTTACATGTGCTAAAAAGAAAAAACAGAAAGACAGACTCATTTCATCTTTATATGGGATGTGATCCATGCTCTGGTGGGCTACAGAGTGTGTCTCTATGCGGGTCCCTGTACTCCGTGTGAGGTTGGCGGCCGAGCCACGGTTCCCATGTGAGCAGGACAGCAGTCTCACCTCACACCGAGCACCTTGCCCGAACATGGAACTTTCACCCACGTTGCCATTTTCCCGCTCCCTTTCCCTCCTTGGAGGTTCACACTCGTCTCTCCAAATTAAAATTTACAAAGAGAGGAGATGGAGGCTCCCAAGTGACCACAAAGTCACATTTTATGTGAGACCTTTTTGCCTCATTTGCTAGTTATTGAACAAAGGTGACTCTGAACCTAGCAGAAGCACGGGTTCAACACACAGTTCAGAAAAACAGGAACCATCAATTCGTAAGAACTTAAAGAAAAAAATAGTTTAAAGAACTGAGAAGTTGCCACATTATAGTGAAAGAATGTCGGGTTTTGGAAATGACAAAAACGAGCAATCTTCACCTCGAAAATCCGGTGGAGTCAGTTACACAAGACATAACCGCACACAAACATGGCATTTCTGATAATATAATGGCATTTACAGTCAAGAAGCTTCTTTCAGAGTATTTCATGGAAAGTTATTTTAGTAGCAAGGGTAGCCTTCAGCAGTGAGTATTCGTCAAGAGAGTGAAACCTTGACTTCAAAGTCAAGAGGCGGAGGAGTGAGGACTCAGATCTGGAGGCGACCTGCAGGGCGGGTGCCCACACACAGGTGCCCCAGCTGTGGACATCCCACGTGCACGGGAGTGGGCCAAAGAGAGGCCCATGGATCCCTGCCCACCTCAGAAATGTCAGCAGGCAGCTGGGGGGCATTTGGACTCCAGCCGGGACACCCTCGTGGCCGGGCAGGGGATGCAGGCACCAGAGGTCACAGTAGTTTGCTACAAACGTCAACTTTTAAAATTTTAAATAATCCTCTTATTGTAAAATTGAGGACATTATTTTAAGCAACACAAAAACCACGTAAAACAATGTCTGTGGGATGTGAATAGTATGTTTCTTTAAGGTAATGTCTGAAGAAAACATAAAAGCCCCAGGTGAAAGACACCCTGGGAGCAGAGGTGCCCCTGAGGGTTGGCTGCCCCAGGACAGAGAAGGGCTTTGCTGGTGCCCAGGTGGCAGTGCCTGTCTTGATGCCAGGTGCAGGGGTTTAGAAGAAAAGGCAAGGAAGAAAATAAAACTCACCGCCGACATTCCCACCACTAGAGCTGCCCACTGTTCCCAATCAGGCCTATTTCCCCCCAGCCCTGTCCTCTGTGTATATTTGATAATTGCATAAATCATCTCTCCCATAATTAATCTCCTTTAAAATTTGGAATAATATAGTTCTTAGAATAAATAATAATCATGCAGAATAATTTAGAATAATGTTATTTAGAATAATTTTTGTAGTCATACCACTTTGCAGTCATTCATAACTCAGAAGGACTCTGCGTTTAGAAGGTGTATTTAAAATGTGCCCTCTTTGCTGAAGAGTTAGTTTTATGGTAAAAATCCAATAAAATTATAGCTAAGCATGGAAAAAAAGTAAAGGATTAAGCTCAGCCTCCAGAAATACTGATTTTATATATATTTGCTCTGGGGAAGATTGGTTTAAGAAGACCTACGGCCTGTTAATTGCTCTTTTATCAATTGCCTCCTCATAATTTTTGCCCTCTTTTCCCCTCCCTCCCTCCCTCCTTTATTCCCTCTGTCTCTTCCTTTTCCCCTCCCTCCCTCCTTTCCTTCCTTTCTTCCTTCTCCCTTTCTTCCTTTTATACATTGTTGTTCTGGGGGAACTTTTCTAATATCATGGATTTTAAGCCTTTGATATATATGCTGCAAGTACTGTCTCTCAGCCTGTCTTCTTTCTTTACTGTGTCATTTATATTATGGAACTATTTCACTTTTAAGTAGTTATTATTTTCCTTTTAACACCCAGGTTTTGTCTTGCTTAGAAAGTCTGTTCCTACTCCTAGATTCCAAAAATATCCTCACATTTTTTTCTTCTGATACTTAATAATTTTATTTTTAAAGCTTAACATCTCAAAACAAGTAGAACTTATTTTTGTTTATAATTTGAAGTAAGGGGGTTTCGTTTTATCCTAAACGTGTAGCAAATTTTCCCAGACTATTTATGAAGTCATCCACTTTTTTCCTGCTGAAATTATGATATTTAAGCTGATACGTTTTATGTGTTGGGGAGGTGTCCAATGGGCAGTTTCCAGTTGGAATGTGGCATCAGGTAGAGCTTTGACACGACATCTGTGTCTTTCTGACTCCCATGTGACTTCAGGGCAAAGAGGTAGAGGAATGGAGCTCACAGCTTTTAGAGAATATGGGCCAGAAACAGGAAGGAGTCCAGGCCTGATAATGGGAACTAGCGGACAGTGAACGCAGTGGAGGGCCATTGGAGCCAGAGCAGCTGAGAGCCTTCAGGAGGTGAGTTTCAGAGAGCCTCGGCATAAATGGATCCAGGGTGTGGTCAGCTCAGGGAAACACAGACAACCAGGCCTGAGCACAGGCCAGGCCAGGCATTTTAGTATCTGCGTATTGAGAAAGTTTGACCTTGAGTGTGAAATGTAGACAAGCAACCCAAATAAAAAATAGGCCTGATTGGGGCCCAAACTAAACCAGATTGATGAAAATAATCGCAAGAGTAGGAATGGACGCGACCTACAAGAAGGAGACTGAACCCACCAAGAGTGGAGCTTGAGACAAACCAAACGAGTAGAGGCTGCCAAGTCGGCCCAAACCCCATGGGTGTGGGAATTTGGGAGGGCACCAAGGGCTGGACTGAGAACCTCTTCTCAAAGAAGTCTTTCTAGGATGCTGTACTTCTGTCTTGCCACCTTGCAGGCCTTACAGTGAGACCATGAAGTCCCTGTCACTCTCCCTGCTGGACCCATGGCCGATGTCGATGTCTGCTGGGCCGGCCTCACAGGTGTGCATGCTGTGCAGTCGCTTAGGGCCTCCCCTGTGCAGAAGGGCCCGGCTTGGTTTAATGCCCTGCTTTTACCATCTGAAAATTCTTAATGGTTTTTGAACAAGGGCTGCACATGTTCATTTTGCACCAGTTTATAATTCCATCATTAAAAACTCTGTGTTTTTCCTTTTTATTAAAAACAAGAATGTCAGAAATTATCCCTTTAAAACGGTAAAACAAGAAGGCATTAAACTCTTAATATTTCAGGTCAAATTTGACACTGTCCCTGGACATGCAGGTCTGGGTATCAGTGGGTCTTAGCCCCTTTCCTGCTGAGTCCAGAAGATGCTTCTAGTCACCTAGCATAGGTCTCTAGGGGACCCCTGCCACAAGGCAGGGCCAACACCAAATGACATGTAGTTGCCTTTGATGACTGGGACTCTCCACCACTGCTTTATGTAACAGCAGGTCCTGATTTATGAAATGTGGCTTAAAAGCAACTTAAAGAAATGAAAGGTCAAGGATAGAATATGTGATGAGATTCTGACCCCATGGAGCCTCCAGCCCCATGGCTTGCTGTGCTTGGGCTGTGTTCTCTGGCCGGGAAGGGTCCACAGAGAAGGCAGGCTGCCAGCAGGAGGCCTGCCTGCTCCACCAGACTGATGACAGTTATCCCACTTGGTTCCCAGAACTAGGAAACCAGGGGCCCTGAAGCACTAGTTGCAGGAGAACTCTCTGTGTTAATTTAAGGCAGGCTCTGTGGAGTGGGGCTGTTGGGCAGCCTTTCCAATTTATTCACCCATCCCTGGGATCCCTTGGGAATGAGAAACCGAGTTTCTCTAGGGTTCTTCTCTCACCACCCATATCCTGCAACCTTGGGGTCCTCCCTGTACTGGGCATCAGCCTGGTCTCAGCATTCAGGGACTCAGAGAGAACAATCAGAGGTGCATTTCTATCACTATGAGGATCCTTGACCTTTCTTCCTTGACCTTGACCTTCTGTCCTTGACCTTTCATTTCTTTAAGTTGCTTTTAAGCCACATTTCATAAATCAGGACCTGCTGTTACATAAAGCAGTGGTGGAGAGTCCCAGTCTCCTATGAGGACCTTAGGCTCAGGCCAACAATGCAAAGAAGCACCCTACTTAGGGGAAACTTGCTGTCCAGTTGTAAAGAAAGCACTAGGGGGCCATGATACCCATCCCACCGATGTTCCCTCCCAAACTCTCCTAAACCCATGGCTCCCAAACAAGTTCTGGATTGCACTGATCAGGCTCCAGCCAAGGTGGGCCCACTGAGGTCCGAGCTTGCAGAGCTCAACCAACATGATGGCTTCAGAGATGAAACACCCAGCACATCCAGCTGTAGTTACCCTGTAAGGAGCAGAAAGTTTGCTATCACTTCCTCTCTACTGTTTTTATGTACAGGTGACCAGTAGGTCAGTTGTTCGTACTGTGGTGATGCCTGTAAAAGGAGCACTGGAGGTCAGGGGGTGCCAGTGAGTGGTGGAGACCGTTATAAATACTATGTCCCCAAAGGGTGTACAGTCAAATAAATATAGCATGGGAAAAACCAGGTTGACCCAAGAGAAACATCTTTTTCTAAAAATCTGCAAGACTTCTCAGAGCCTTTGGTCATGCATTTTAAATATCCAAATATGTGTTTTGAAAATATGTGAAATAGCATAACCTTTGCGGTATATGTTAAATGTAGATGATGGTGGAACTTTCTATTTTTTCTTAGAGAATTTCATGGGACCAGAGTTCCAAAAAACACAAACGTTTTGAGGACAAAACCTATGAATATTGTAGAAGATTAGAAGCAATACATTACTATAGGCAGAAGATAAATGACACTGGATTGAAATTTTTAAAATGGGAAAATAATTACAAATGGAGGAGTGGCATGGTCAGAGGTGGAGTGCAGGTGCCTGTGGCACATCTGGATTCACTGGCTCAGGCAAGCTGCGGTGGAGCAGGAGGCTGGGGACGTGTGTATAGAGTCCCAACTGCCAGATCACAGTATTGGGTTGGGTCTTTCACCTGCAGGGCTCTCTGTGTGTGTGTGTGTGTGTGTGTGTGTGTGTGTCTGTGTGTCTGTGTGCACGTGTGTGTGTGCTGCTTAAAGGTTTTTGAGCAAAGGATGGAATGATGAATGTGCAGCTTTAGAATAATGACTTGGTGGGAAGAACTGAAGTGAAGAAACACTGGAGATTTGTAGCCCTCCTAGGAGTCACTTTCAGCATGGATCTTGGTGTGGCCTGGAAGGAAAGGACCCGGCTTGTGGGAGGCAGCAGCAGAATGGACACATGAGAGCCGCAATCAAGACAGACGTGGCAGGGTGAAGAACTGGCTGAATTGTGAAACTCTAGGCTGCCCATATCACACTGACATTTTGAGAACTCAGAACAGATGGCAACACCTGGGCCCCTGCCTGTGCAGATGGGCCAGAAAAACGTGACACATGTGAGGGTGGGCATGGGGTGGCAGCAGTTGCTCTCGCCCAAGCATTAAGAGTGTTACAGAGTAGAAATATTATAACAGAATTAGTGAAGCACCTCTGGGGGACTCCCCTTCCTTCCCCCGTTGGCTAAGTAGCCACCAAAAACAAATGGAGACACCTGCATGCTCTTGCAGCCACTGCAGTGCGGCCAGCTCCTCTGCTGGGCTGTACACATGGAGATCGTGTAAGTGACCAGGGCCAATGTCTCTGGCAGCCATGGAGAAACAGGTGGTCCAGCCAGGCCCCTTCATTGCCCATGATGGACCAGCTTGCCATCGCTGGTCAATAGCTGCAATCCCAGATAGTATTAGGCAATATATAATTAATAAAGAATATTCCAGTTGATCTGGTTGTTTTAAAACAAGGAAACTTCTTGCTATTTGGAACCCCACAAAATCCACTGCTCCCTGAATTGTATGTCCTGAAATCTCACAAATTTGCACGCTGACACAGTTAATAAAGGAACAGGAGATAATTTAAACAGCCCTGCGGTTTGGAAGTCACAGGTTCTGCTGCTTCATGTTCATGCACAAGACTAAGAGCCTTTGAAGAAGATCACTTCCTAGACGAACGCTTTATGTTTGGATTAAATGCAGCTCCTCCAGATCATCTCCAGAGGAGATTCAGCCAGCTTCTGTTCTCTCTACTATCCCCGTCTCCTTGCCTCCTCCCATGCACATATTTATATGTGTTCATATTTATGCACGGACATGCTCTAGTGTGCCCTCTAGTGCAGAAATTTTATGCATGAAACTTTAACCCCTCTTGCATCAAGGCATATAAGCAGAACAGATGACTGGAAAGATTTTAGGGCTTGGAAGGGCAAACATGATAGTCACTATACATTATAAAGAACACCAAATGACAGTGTGCTTTGGAATATACCACTAGGAATGTTTGTGCATTGCAATTAGAAAGTAATGATATTGAAATGAAGTGAAAAAAGATCACAGGTATATAATTCAGCACTGAATTGATGAGGACACAGAGGTGAACTAGAAGGGCATCCCAGTGGAAACCACTTACAGTCCCACAAAAGTAAGATCTAAGCAATGGGGGTATAAAAAAGGAAGACAAATCGATGGAGATGGCTTGGGGTGATGTGACCTGGAGTTCAGGGAGGGACAGGGACTTGCCTTGGACTCACCATAGGTGCTCATGAAGGAGGCAGCATTTGGACAAGGCCCTGAGAGGCAGGTGGATTTGGATGTGCAGTGGTGGTCCAGGTGTGTGGAGTGGGGGTCAGCATGTACAAAGGCATGGAGGTGGGCAAACCGAGGCTGAGAGCACAAGAGGTTCACTGTGTGTCTTCCGGCTGGCCAATGAGCACATGGAGGTAAAGGTACACAACTCGGTAAGAGACAGGAGTTTGTGTGGATCAGGCCTGCTGTGACATAAATATGCAAATGATGTGGTCCCTCGTGGTAGCACCCTCAGGATGACGCACTCTTCTACCAAGGTTGACGTTGCTCAAAACATGGCTGAAAATTTTGGCCGGGGGTGTACCCTGGGAGCCCATTTAGAAGCCACAGTGGAAAAAGCCCTCGTTGCTTCAGCTTTGAGTCACCCGGGCTCTCCCACCTGGCTCATTTCACCTGACAGTTTCTAAAACTTCTCACAAGGAATTTGTCAGTTTATTACACATCCATAGAATGCCCTGAAGAGCTATTCCAAAAGAAGAGCTTGAAAGTCGAACGCTAAGCAGAAAAACGGTGACTTCCAAACCACAGGGTTTATTCGAATTATCAACTTAGTCCTTTATTAACAACTTCAAGGTGCAAATTTGTGAGATTCCAGATGGGCAGTTCAATGAGCAGCTGGATTTTGCTGGTTCCCAAGCAAGGAAAATTCCCTTGTTTTAAAGAGCCAGATCCATTTGGAATAGTCTTTCTTCCCCACATATTACGGCATGAACATGACTCTAAAGTATCTGCCGAGGGTCTTTCTTTTTGCGACGGTGGGCACTGTTCCCCACTGTCGTGGGCTTGTCACAACGCTCAGTGTGCATTCCGTTGCTTCTCTCCATAACGCCTCTCAGCTAACTCTACTGTTTCTGTGCTCCTGGGTTGTTAACGTTCGAGTCTTGGCTCTATACCATTTTCCTTATCATTTAGGATTCCACTGGGAGGACATCACTAAGTTTTGTGAAATCAGACTTCATGTGTTGGCTGAGATCACGGGGGTTGAGTGTTCTCTGAGCACTTGCAGGCTGGGGGAAGACAGAAAACCTGGACACCTTGCAATCGTTTGCAACAAAGTGGAAAGACAAAAGTAGTTTTGATTTGTGCGTTCGTCTGTTTGGACTACTATAACGAAATACTACTTGGTGGCTTAAACAACAGAAATGTCTTTTCTTACAGTCCTGGAGGCTGGAAGTGCAAGAGGAAGGTGTCAGCAAGATCTTTTTTTTTTTCTCAGAGCTCTCTCCTTGGCTTGCGGATGGCAGCCTTCTCGTCGCACAGCCTTTTCTCTGTACGTGCTCATGTCTGTGTCCTGATTCCCTTTTCCTAGTAGGACCAGTCAAATTGGATTAGGGCCTAAACTAATTACCTCGTTTTACTTTACCTCTTTAAAGGCTGTGTGTCCAAATACAGTCACATTGTGGGGTGCTAGAGGTTAAGATTTCAACATATGAATTTGAGGGGGGACACAGTTCAGCCCACAACAATTTGTTTTTTGTAATACATTTAAAAGACCCATTTCTGGGCTGCACTCAGTGGCTCATGCCTGTAATCCCAGCACTTTGGGAGGCCGAGGTGGGAGGATCACTTGAACCCAGGAGTTTGAGACCAGCCTGGGCCTCATAGCAAGACCCTATCTATTAAAAAAAAATACACACACCAAAAAACTTGACTAGATATGGTGGTGCACACCCATAGTCCTAGCAACTTGGGGGCCTGAGGTGGGAGGGTCGCTTGGACCCAGAAGTCTGAGGTTACAGTGAGCTATGATCATGCCACTGCCCTCCAGCCTGGGCAACAGAGTAAGACTATGTTACTTAAAAAAAAAGTAAAATAAAAAGACCCACTTCCATTGATTTCACCCATGGAGAAATTGTGCAGCAAGTGGTTAGGTGAAATGTGAAATGTCTGACCGATTATTGTCATCATGCTCGATTATAGAGACACAGTATGCTCCCCTTTGCATTCTTCATTGCTGATTCTGTGCTTTACATCTGGTGGCTACAAAAATTTAGTATTTTGCTGGCAGGTACATCAAATCTACTTCTCATTTCAAACATTACACTTTTTGTTTTCAACGATTCTGACCCGTAGTCAACAACTGCAAGTATGTGGAAATGTGATTCTCCTGCTTTTGGGAACAAGGGAGCTCCCAGTTTTCTGGGCAGGATGCGACGTTCCCATCATAAGGGGGGCCTTACCTGTCTGTTCCTCTGGCACCTCAGTCAGAGCCCCTGGAGTTGGCTAGGCCAGTTTTGGCCCTCCTCATTGAGACCTAGTCATTCTGTAGACACACTTCATTCTCCCACGCTTGGGCTTCTGGTTCAACCTGTGGCCCTGTCAGTATCACCAGAAGATATCCATCTGGCCCAACTTCTATGATTTTTTGCCCATGTACCTTTCTGACTAAATTGTATACGATCATCCTCCAAAGGGTTGGCTGTCTTTGGTGGTATTTTGGCCTGAGTTCTGCCTTGGATTTATGTTTTTTGTTTTATATATATATATATATATATTTTTTTTTTTTTTTTTTTTTTTTTTTTTTTTGAGATGGAGTCTCACTCTGTTGCCCAGGCTGTAGTTCAGTGGTGTGATCTAGACTCACTGTAACTCTGCCTCCTGGGTTCAAGCGATTGTCCTGTCTCAGCCTCTGGAGTATCTGGGATTACAGGCACGCATCGTCATCCCTGGCTAATTTTTGTATTTTTAGTAGAGATGGGGCTTCACCATGTTGTCCAGGTTGGTCTCGAACTCCTGACCTCAGGTGATCCACTTGCCTCGGCCTCCCAAAGTGCTGGGATTATAGGCGTGAGCCAACACACCTGGCCTTATTTCATAATTTTTTACTGAAATTTCACCCACATGTTCTATTCATGTGAAATTTACTAAGATGAGACCAAGTAGAGATAAAAACTATCTAAACAAACAACTTAGGTCTCTCTTTCAGACTTTTTTTTTTGTTTGGTTTATGGTCTTAAATACAACCCACTTGGCTTTTCCCCTCAGACCACTGGTTCTTTTGTCACTGGAGTCCCAGAGATCAGGGTTTGAACTAGCCCACCACTTACTGGTCGTGTAACTTTGGGCAATTCAGTTTGCATCCCTAAGCCTCAATGCCTTCATCTGTAGGATGGAGGTAACCATAATGCCTGTCTCGGAGGCTGCTGCTAGTGTTAACTGTGGGACACAACACAGAATGAGGCACACACGACGTGTGCAGAAAATATCAGCTTTGTTTTTCACTCTTCTGCACTTGCTGTAGCATTCTGCAAAGCTATTATTCCTTTCCTAGACTCATGCCCAAAGTTACAGAGGACCCAGCAACCGTCTCCTGCAGCCCCTGGAAACCTCTTGATTCTTCTGTGATGTCCCCAGTGGTGCAGCAGCCCTGGCCTTCTTCTGATGGCTTGAACAGTTGGTCTTCATCGAACAGTTCTGTATTGGAAACTTGCCAACCTCCATCCACATTCCAACCTCCATCTGCATCCCTTGGTACAAAATGGTTCAATCTGTCTACCTCTTTTTGCATTCCACCAAGATATTCCAAGGCCCAGGGTTCCTTTGACCACCTCACACCTAACAAGTTCCCTCACTGTCTCTCACTCTCCCCTGAATATGCTAAGCTGCCTCTGTCCTGCTAAAACTGTAGACCTGAGAACGAAGTAAGGTGCTTCAGGTGAGGCTTGATCAGCATAGAGCAGTAAGGGGCCACCTCCTCCCACCCTATAAGACCCTATTAGTGCACCTTGGAGCCCTTTGCTTGGCTGGTGGCTACATTACACTTCTGTTAATGATGGAATTCCATAACATTTTTCCCCATTAATTTCTGCTACAAAACACGAAAGTCTTAGCCAGGTGTGGTGGTGCACACCTGTTGTCCCAGTTAGGCAGGAGTCTGAGGTGAGAGGATCGCTGAGCCTGGGAGGCAGAGGTTGCAATGAGCCAAGATGGCGCCATTGTACTCCAACCTGGGTGACAGAGGGAGACCCTGTCTTAAAAACAAAACAAAAACAAAAATAAAAACAAAACAACACACACACACACACACACACATATATAAGTCTCATATTTTACATTTATGAAGTTAGGTGGGGTTTTGTTTGTTTGTTTGTTTGTTTGGCTTCGTTTTTTGTACCCAAAAGTACATAACCTACTACTATCTACCCTTTTTTTTTTTGAGATGGAGTCTTCCTCTGTCACCCAGGCTGGAGTGCAATGGTGTGATCTCAGCTCACTGCAACCTCTGCCTCCCAGGTTCAAGTGATTCTCCTGCCTCAGCCTCCCGAGTAGCTGGGATTACAGGCACCTGTCACCACATCCGGCTAGTTTTGTATTTTTAGTAGAGACGGGATTTCACCATGTTGGCCAGGCTGGTTTTGAACTCTTGACCTCAGGTGATCCACCCACCTCAGCCTCCCGAAGTGCTGGGATTACAGGCGTGAGCCACCACTGCGCCTGGCCCCTTTCCTAAGGTTTTTCTAAAGCATGTTTTTGGCAATCTATCTTAGAATCTTGTCAAAGGTAAGTACAAGGTTCAGGGTTTATGGAGTCACCTTCTAGCCCTTTAAGGCCACCAGAATTGCTGATGTCTTATGGACTCCTGAGAAGCTCATGGCGGTGATTCTTACAGCTCAGCTCCTGGCTGCTGGGCTGCAGGTCACTGGGCAGAAACAGAACTCAGTTCTCATCACCTGGATGCCGTTTCATACTCTCCACCCTCTCCTGGGTTTTAGTTGCCCCACACAATGTCAGTCTCTTTGTGGTTGTTAGTTTTATGTGCCAACTTTGCTAGGCCATGGTACCAAGATATTTGGTCAAACGTTTTCCTGGATGTTTCTGTGAAGGCATTTTTTAGCAGATTAACACTTAAATCAGTAGATTTTGGCAAAGCAGAGTCATTACCTTCCATAATGTGGGTGGGCCTCATCCAATCAGTTGAAGGCCTTAATAGAAAATGACAAACCTCCCCAGAGAAGATCGGATTCTGTCAGCTGACCCGAACCGCAACAGGGACTCCTGGGGTCTCAGCCTGCCAGCCTGCCCTGTGGATTTTGGACTTGCCAGCCCTTACCATTGTGGGAACCTAATCTTTAAACAACTCAACTTCCCCCCTCCCTCCTCTCACACACACACACACCCAGTTGATTCTGTTTCTCTGGAGAACCCCGACTAACACAGTCTCCTTCTCAGTATTAATGTTTTTTTTTTTTCTTGGACAGAAAATATAGATAAAATAGAAGTCCAGAAGTTCTGTTTTCTCTCACAACCAAATTCTTCTATTTCTCTTTTAACCCATTTGGATTTGTGAGTCCCAGAGCGTGCTCTGCCAGGGCTCTGTTGAGTTCCACAGTGGATTGAGCACCACTATGTGGGAGGCACTGGCTCCCAACAGGCAGTGGGCACCTTTTCCCTGATGAACTGTCTTTCCAGATCTCACTCAAGCCCTTTCTATCAGACTTCTATCATGCGGCTCTGTCAATTTCTTTAAGCATCTCTCCCTTCCTCCTGACTGTCCTGACCAAGAGCCTCCCTAATCTCTAATATCTAAAAATTGAAGCCAACTGCATCATTAGATCTGCAGTATATATAAATAACATTTACTTACAAGAATATTTGTATAGAAATGTACGTAAACGTACTTACACACATTTCTATAAATACATTTAAATGCCTAAAGACATGTTTGAGCAATTTAAAAAAATGCTCCTGTTTAGCTTCCTATTACCATTAGGAATTTGGGGCAGAGGGCAAAATTGCCTGGTCTACTCACAGTGACTGCAATTAGAACGTGCTGCAGAGTCAGAGGAACTGTGTGACAACGCCTGGCTGTTGACACTGGACTGGGTTCAGAGCTCTCCAGTGGCCACTGAGAAATAGGAGAGTGTTTCCTGCACAATCCTGATTTCTTGGGGGAGGAGGTACTATTGCACGCTGCTGGGCGGAGCCTCTGAAACCTGGGCCAGGTCTCCTCCCATGCTTCCTCTCCTTGAGGCAGCCTCACCTCTCCCCAGCACACCCCTCTGTAGCCTCCCTCGGACTCACCTCTCTGTGTCTGTTTCTCCCCAACTCGGAGTCCTGTCACCTAGGCCTCTCTCCTTTTTCCTAGGTGCCTGGCCATTGCTCTTTCCTTGGTTTTCTCTAATTCGATCTCTTTCCCACCCTTCACACCTGCCACAGTCACCCTTGACATCCGCAGAATCCACCCTCCTTGGAAGGGATGAGGAAGGGGGTTTATGTAACTCAATTTGATTTGTAATGTTTCAAATGGTATTTTTTTCTGGGAATAATTGGCATTGGATTCTGAACTATCTTTCCTGTCGCAAAGAATGAAATCCCTTCTAGGTGATGGGGCTCGATCTTTCTCTGTTGCAACAGCAGCGATGTCCAAAACAATCATAGGCATTTTCTACCGTACCTGAGCCATTCATGGTTTCAACCTCTGCTCCAGACTACCCTGGGTTATCCAGATGGGTTAATGCGAGTCCTTAGAAAGGTGTTTCCCACCTTGAGAGTGGGTTGTTGGCTAGGTGTGGGGGGGAGCTGTTTGTCTACACCTCAGAAACGCTCATAGCAGTAAGTTCCAGGCAGAGTCCCTGGGTCTCCCTCCCTGGGGGGCTCTGAGACTAGCAGAACGGATGGCCTCATAAATGGAAGCACAGGTATGCAATGTTTCATAGGAGTTGGTGGGCAGACCCATTCCTGTTCCCACCAGGGATGCAGGGGACCCTTCTGCCTTCCCCACGTCAACCCAGGGCTACAGAACAGCAATCTTGAAGCTCCTCAGGAGGCAAGGAACGGAACGGAGAGGACAAGAGTGCCTGCAGAGTGGGAAGGAGACACAAATTCTCAGGTATTTACCCAGGGTAAGGGCAAGGGCTTTTCTGCAGTCCAGGACATTAGAGAGAGTACTGAACCAAGAACTCCACTCCTGCGCCGATATCAGCTGTTTTGATTGACTGAGCTGTTGGAGAACA
Source organism: Macaca fascicularis (assembly GCF_037993035.2). Classification (NCBI taxonomy): domain Eukaryota; kingdom Metazoa; phylum Chordata; class Mammalia; order Primates; family Cercopithecidae; genus Macaca; species Macaca fascicularis. The sequence goes on along the minus strand of NC_088387.1, from coordinate 18,501,846 downwards.
TAGTTTTGGGGTGCGGAAACAGTGAGATCCCTAATCCCACATCCCTGAACCCAGCAGATGTTTCCACACAGACCAGAAAGGACTGGGTGTGCACGGCAGGGAAAGGAAAGCCATTCTTGAGTAAATGGTGTTCAAAGGTTAGGCAACATGTGTATACGATATTCTGTAGACATAATGATGTACAAGGGTCAGAAGCAATTGCTTTCATCGGGCAAGTTACTTAACCTCTCTAAAGCTTTGGTTTTTTATGATCTATAAATGGAGACAGATCCTATCTCATGGCTCTGCACATCATACAACGATAGTGGAGTGCTCAGGAGACTGCCTGGCAGGTAATTAGCAGACAGCCCGGGTGTACTTTAGCTGTTCAAGTTTCCTCAACGAAATCGCCTATGAGTTTGCACAGAATCCCCTGCAAAGAAATATGTTCTTGTTGTTGACTTACATTTGAGTTGGTTGGTCTTACAGTTAAGGCGGAGGACATCACTCTTAATAAGGGCCATTTTAAGTGGAGTGACGAGTCACTAAGGGAGTTGTTGGCATTGTTTACTTCTTATTCAGGGCTTTCCGAGAAAGGACGGTGTGTCTGTAGTTTTTATCTTATGAAGGTTTCCCAACTGCAGTTTAGTTTACTATTATCTTAAGGGCCATTTATAAATGGACTAGCTTGTCTTTGCACTCAGGGTAATTCACAGAGTTATCAGTAATTTCACTGCAGCTGTGAGCTTTACACAAACCTTGCAATCCGCCTTGAAAAATGAAACTGAGTATACGTGGGGACCAAGGAAGAATGTTTTTGAGGGAAATAGAAATTACCATCCTAAAAATGGTTCCTTCTCTGTGTCTGCTGATAGAAACCCTTGACCTCTTTAGAAACAAGGGCAAAATTATTCACTACAATGATCTGAATCTCATAAATAAAATAATGATTATAGCCGAATGGAATTATTCAGGTCTAAATTCATAACCCTAACTAATTTATTTACCATGACAGTAAAGGAAAGCATAGCTTTGTGCACCCCATCCCACACCCTCCACCCCCTACAAATTTTACTAACACTGTTTCTGGATTCGGAAATTTTTTTGTCTGAGTCGGTACCTCAAATCACTTGAGTTAAACTGCAAATAAATCACACATAATGCAGATAAAATGACTGCATGCCCTAATTTCTAGAACGTGACCTGAATGTGAACTAGACATTCATTTTCTTCAATCCCATGAGACCCAGGGATTCTTGACATGTGTAGCGAGGATTGAAGAGGCCCGAGGCTGTCTGTCCACTCTCCGTGGGCCTGGCTCCCCTTGGACCAAATCGAATGCATGGGAACACACCCCTCAGTTGTCTTTTTCCTTCGGTTTATATAATTCCTGGCATGTGCCTTTCAACGCTCCATTTATGTTAGAAGTTTGGTATTAGCCTCGGGGCTTTACTCTTGACACCGCTACTAATTCTCTACTTTATATTCGTGATTGCCCTTCTGAAAGGAGAATCTTGTTTCAAAATTGCACCTGGGCATTTTAAAGTAAATAGGATGCAAATCCTTAGTTGGCCTCTTGTGTACATTAACTTCAGAGTGAAGAATGAATATGTAAGACAGTGGTGGGGGATGGGGAGTTGAGCAAGGAAAATAATTTGCATAATGGTGTTTGCTGCCTGGTGAAACTGAAACCCAGCCTGTGTGGGTGGGGCCTTGTTTCCTAACGTCAGCGCTGCTGCCCACGAAGGCCTGCACCAACGCACGGTGCCCTCTGGCCGCCCACAGAGGCCGGTGTCTGGCCAGGGGCAGGGGCTGGGGGCAGCAAGTATGAAACCAGCTGAAGCACCTGCAGCTCAGGCGGGCTGCAGACTCCCTGCTCTCCCCCTGTGAAGCCGCACACATTGTCCTTTCTTCCTGCGCATATGAATCTCTCAGTGGGGTCTCATTTTCTGTGACATGGCAAACCTCAAAAAATGGAAGTAGATCATTTCTAAAGAGCTTAGCTCGGCACGGTAGCTCACGCCTGTAATCCCAGCACTTTGGAAGGTCGAAGTGGGATGATTGCTTGAGCTTAGGAGTTTGAGACCAGCCTGGGCAACATAGTGAGACCTCATCTCCACACACACATGCGCGTACACACACACACACGTGTGCACACACACACACGTGTGCACACACACACACACACAAATTAGCCAGGTGTGGTGGCATGGCAATTCCAGCTACTCTGGGAGCTGAGGTTGGGAGGATGGTTTGAACCCAAGAGGTAGAGGTTGCAGTGAACTGTGATGGCACTGCTGCCTTCCAACCTGGGTGACACATTGAGATCTTGTCTCAAAAAAAAAAAAATAAACAAAAAATAAAAAATAAAGAGCTTCTGATTTCCACCCCCCACCGAGAGTCATTTTCTGAGTCAGCTGGAGTGTTTCAGAGCCTAACACCTGAGGGACAGTGCAGGGATGGTGCCCAGTTACAGGGGACGGCTCAGTTCTGAATGTCACAAAGGACACTCCATGGACCACCACCTTTTCTCTGCTTGCTCTGTACCCCTAAAGTACTACAAGGCGTTTTTTATTAGTAATAATTTGAATACTATGTGATCTTGTATCTTCTACTGTGTTTGGGTAGCTAATGTCTCTAAGTGGCAAGATGATTTATTTTTTCTGGACAATACCAGGACTGTATGCTGATATAGGACTGACTTGCTTTAAGGATCAGATTTTCCACTGTAAAATATATACTCCTTATAGGGTTGTAAGAGCAGAAGCCCTTCATAGCCATATTTCCTTTTGCTCTTTCTTCAGCCAGCAGTTGGCCTGGATCTTTGCTGGTAGACGGAGGGGAATGTTCTCCCTGAGGACTGGTTCCCACCCTGGCAGCCTCAGATCCCACCATGTTGGCAGGGATGCTGAAATCCACCTGCCTGTCAGCGTCTGTAAATAACAAAAATCACAAGTGACTCTAGCGTTTATGTATTCTATGATATTGGAACTCTTGTGATGTAAATAATACAAATCCTTTTACATGCATTAATCAATTTATACTATGTTTTATCTTTAATTACCAGATAATAAAAACATAACTACTCTCAGGGAGTGTGGGGGATGGTGACTCGGGCTAAGTTGAGACTCACAGCCTGGAGGTTGGCTTTGGTGCTGGCTGGGAGAGCCACAAGGAGAGGGCATATGCTGCCAATGAAGGTGCTCTCCAGGAATTTTCAGTTAGAAGTTTTGATCATTGTTCATTTGGCCTCAGGATGAACATCATGGTACTGCTTTTCATTCTCTATAATTAGTATACTTTTCACAGTCAACTTTGCATTTGAAAGTATTTATTTTATGGGAAACAGTGCAAAGCAGATAATTAGCACATATGCAAATCTATTTGGCATTTGTGGGGTGTTTGCCCTGAAAACCTATGGATGAAGCCCAAAGACAGGAGCTGGGGGGTTTCATTCAGTTAACTTAAAAGTTTTAATTGGTCTGTGTTACTCTTCTTGTTTCATATTTTTTAAGGCCCTAAGGTGTGAGCAAGTTGCATTTTAAAATAAGGAGGAAGAGCCAGTTTTAAAAGTAGAATTGAGTCATTGCATGTGTTTTTTTCCACAAACGTTAGCTGTGTGATTATTATGTCCTAGGCACCTAAGGAATAGTGCCCTTGTCCTTGGAAAGTTCACAGTTTGGAAGGGCAGATGGTTGGGAAAGGTAATGTGAATATTAACACTCGTGTTTCCCGGGGGCCAAAAACGTTCCAGCTTCTGGGCCAGGTTAATTATCTGAATTATCTTATTTCATCCTCACATTGGGAGCCAGATGCCCCCAATGCCCTTCAGTGACTTTTTGGGGGGCTTTGAGGAAAAATGAGGCCCAGAGAGGTTATGTAACTTGTCCAAAGTCACACAGTAGGTAGATTTAAAGTCAAACAGATCCCAAAGTGCACACTCTTAATTACCATGCCACTAAACCAGACTCTGCACAAAGCACTTTGGGAGCACAGAGAAGACCTCTGAGGGTCTGTCTGTGTGAGTCTAGGGCGTGTTCAAAGTTAAGAGCTGATGTTTAGCCCAGCAGGAAAGGGCTGGGGCACAGTGTTGGATGCACATATCAGGTGGCATTTATTGCTGATGACAGTAAAAGAAAAGTGTAAAGTAGGATAATTTGTGCACATTTCAAGATGCATTAAGTTTTTGTTTTGTTTTTTTGAGACAGAGTCTTGCGCGGTCTCCCAGGCTGGAGTGCAGTGGCAAAATCTTCAGCTCACTGCAATCTTCGCCTCTCGGGTTCAAGCGATTCTCGTGCCTCAGCCTCCCAAATAGCTGGGACTACAGGCGTGTACAACCATGCCTGGCTAATTTTCATATTTTTGGTAGAGATGGGGTTTTACCATATCGGCTAGTCTGGTCTTGAACTCCTGACCTCAAGTGATCCGCCCACCTCGGTCTCCCAAAGTGCTGGGATTACAGGCGTGAGCCACTGTGCCTGGCCTCAAGATGCATTAAGTTTTAAAGACCCCTGGTTATTTTTTATCCTCTGAGACCTCATTCCAGTGTGACATGGTTAACATCAGTGAGGATGGCATTCCTGTCCCACACAGTAAAATGTCACTTCTCACACACGTAACTCTGGGCATAAAGCGAGTACAAATATAAGACCTAGAAGAATATAAAATCATGGTATGCTGATTGGGAATTTCACTTGCTGACACTAGAAAGGTTTTGCATTTCAGAACACGATGAAATAGGTAATATTTATCTGAAAGACACAGACAAGTGGTGGAGGAGCTAGACACCCCCACTGCCTTTTGGTGGCTTTTACCAGAGAGAAAGCAGAAAAGTAGAAACGTGTTTTATCCCGTCAGAAGGAAATATTGGCTTGATGCCTACCATGCCCAGCCTTGCATTAGACCATCCAGGTAGCTGCTCCCTGGAGAAGTTCACAGGGTGGTCAAGATAGCACCAGGAGGAGGTAATATGCTTTGGGGGAAGTCCAGGAGGGACTGAGGGAGGGTAAGCCAGTAGGGGGCGCCACAGAAAGGGAATGAGGATGTGCCTTGAAAGATTGACTAGATGGAGGAGGAAGGAAAGCATCAGAGGCTGCCCGGCAGAGGGAGGAGCTGGGGCTGGGGTGGGCAAGGAGAAAGTCATGCCATCCTCCTGTGTGAACAGTGGAGTTTTGTCTGCCGAGAGCAGAGGCCATGTTTTATCCATCTCTGTCCCCTTCTATGTCGCTTTTTCTCCTCCCATCCCCATTCCCTGGTATCCTATTGGGACTTGTTAAGGGCTGAATTGTGTCCCGTCCCAAATTCGTATGGTGCCACCCCAACTCCAGTACCTTGGAATGTGACCATATTTGGAGAAAGAATCTCCGAAGAGGAAGGTAAAATGAGGTCATATGGGTAGTCTCTAATTCAATATGACTGGTGTCCTTATAAAAGGAGATTAAGATGTAGACCCATGTGACAACACAGCAAGTAGGCGGTCGTCTACGAGCCAAGGAGAGAGGGAGGCCTCAGAAGAAACCACCCTGCCACAACTTGGTCTCAGACTTCCAGCCATCAGAGCTGTGAGGCAATACATTTCTGTTGTCAGTCTCTAATACTTTGTTATAGTAGCTCAAGCAAACTAATGAACCAGTGCTCAACATACTTTTGTTGAATAAAAGCACAAAGAGATTTGTGAGAGGAGGGAAATGTTGCGTACTTAGGGTGGGAGCAAACCACAGAGGTCTTTCTCAGCCTGGGCAAAGAATGTCAACTCTGTGTTGGTGCCAGTAGGGAGCTCTGTGGGTCCCTGAGCAGGAAAATTCCATGGCTTAAGCAATGTTTCAGGAAGACTGGGACGTTAGGCTCCGGAGCTCTGAGCAAGTGAGATGGGGCTGGGAGCCATAAGAAGGCTTGACTGGGGCTAGTGATAACCAATGAGCACTGGAAACATGGAGGGGGAATCTTTTCTCCCTTTTATGTCAGGATTCTCTCCTAGAGGAGCAGATGAGGACCTCTGATGGACCAGGAAATTGGAATTCTGCCTGGGAAGCAAGCCCAGTGAGGCCCTGATCTGCTTGGACAGAGAGCAGCTCCCTACACCTGTAAAATGAGAGTGAACGAGCTGGTGTCTAAGGAATTCAGAATCCACACCCATGGAGTTCCACAGGGTATGTGGGATTTTAGGGGGACCAGGGTGTCCCCAGTGCAAGAAGGAGGCTTCCACCAAGGGGCTGCTGCACTGCAGATAACCCCCAGGGGTATGAAAAGAGGCTGAACTGGAGGGCCTCCGTAGTCAGAATCCATCCATTGACCCAGGATGCCAGGAAGGGGTAGGCCCATGGGTAGCAGAGGCTCAATGAACTCCCTGGCCTGACTTGGCCACCAGGTTTCTTCAGCTCTTCGGCTGCTGCCCGTAGGAAGCTAGCTGGCATTCCTTCCCTGGCCCTTAGCTTGCATGGATCAGGGTTTCACATTAAATTCTAAGCCCAATGACATGGCTCTTTTTATTTTAACTCAGTGCTGCACAATGATGAATGAATGAATGAAAGATCAGGGCAGATGAAATGTCAAACCTCAGCAGTTGCCCTTATAGAGGTGTTTCTGTGAAGCAAATCAAAGCTTATAGCATCAAGAACTTTTTAAAAAAGTACACTTTGATCAAAGTTGGATGTTATTTCTAAGTGCATCAGGGTGAACACCTCTTAAAACCCCTTATTATGTATGCTGAGCTATTCTGAACCTCAGTGAGAAATCACTAATGTCAAGAAACCTATACATAATTATTTGTTATAACATAAAAATCCAGAGCTCTTCAAGCATTATCCTACCCTAGTTGGTCAGATTCTGCAGGAAAGAACACTGAGCCTGAAGCAAAATAAATTCCTTGAGTTGAAGAAATTTGTTTCTCATAAAAAAGCTGAATGAGAAATAATGTTGAAAATGGAAGGAGGCCTAATGATGATATTATGCAGTCTTTTGTCATTACTTAGTCTTCTGTGTTTCAATCATTTAATCTGGTTTTCTTTCTGGATGTTTTAACTTCCACTTTAATTTTCTTTATAATTGTTATACAATTATAAAAGAGAATTCAAGGGACCGGCCTTGACAGCCTGGGGTAATATCACTGGGAGTAGGATCTCTCAGTGTGCTAAGGAGCAGAGGCACTAAGAGAGTTGCATTTCACTCCATTTTTTTGGATCTTTTGGTATATACATTTCTGTGACTTTAGTCAAATGGGGTAGACTGTTGCATAATACTGAGGGCTATATGAAGGAGTCGTCGTCTACACTTGTAAAAACCTTCTCCTTTAGGGGTGGTGGATGGTATATAATTGCAGAGGCATTTCTGATTTAATTAGGAGTTTTTTGGTTAAAAGTGACGGAAAACTCAATTCAAAGTGGCTTAAGCAAAATCCAGAGTTTTACCGTCTCACGTAAGTGAACAATCTAGGAAAAGGCTGGCATAGATACAGCTAAAATGAAGTCAAGATGTTTCAGCTCTCTCTTCTCCTGGCCCAGTTTCTAATGCACTGACCCCATTCTCAAGTAAACTCAGCCCTCATGATCCCGAGGTGGCTGACATTGGTCCTTTCAGGTCCAAACCAGCAGGAAAAATCTTCTGTCACAGCATTCCTGTGAAAGTGCTGAGGTTCACCCTGATTGGACCAGCCGAGATCACGTGCTTATCCATGAGCCAATCACAGTGGATGAAATACTGTGACGTACTCATTAATTTACCCGGCCATTATCTCCACTCCTGTCCTGAGGGTGGAGTTATGAAGCTTGCTAATGGAATACTAGGGAAGCAAGCCAGATGTCCGCTAGGTTTTACTCAGTGACAATAGGTGACCCACTAAATTTAAGCATATTGGTGTGCAAAGGAGGCATTTGTTGACTTGCAAGTAACCACCTCTCACTTATTTGTCACACTAGCTCTTCCTTTTGTAAGCTGCCTGGGAGAGGGATCTCAGTGGCTTTCAAGATCATGCCTTGCAAATTAGGCATCATGCCCCTCATTCCATCCCCCGTGTGAGATGGTGGCAGAACAGTTCCTATTCAGACACCCGCCCTCATGCCTCTTCCCCCGTCCTCCCAGCAACCCCAGCTCCTGGTTCCGAGCATCTGACTCCTTCCTTATCAGCACAGGGAGTTGCTTTTTGTTTGTTTGTGTTTGAGAAAGACTTCTTATTTCGTGCATGCACATTTCCTTTCTGTGAAGCAGACTTGGGAGCTTTGCCCTTCTGACTTATTCTGTGCATCCTATCAGTGAAGTGAGTGAAGTCAGTGAGTGGCTTCAAAAAAAATTTTTTTATTTTTATTTTTTGAGATGGAGTTTTGCTTTTGTTGCCCAGGCTGGAGTGCAGTGGCGCGATCTCGCCTCACTGCAACCTCTGCCTCCCATGTTCCAGCGATTCTCCTGCCTCAGCCTCCCGAGTAGCTGGAACTACAGGCACAAGCCACTATGCCCAGCTAATGTTTAGTATTTTTAGTAGAGACGGGGTTTTACCATGTTGGCCAGGCTGATCTCGAACTCCTGACCTCAGGTGATCCTCCCACTTCGGCCTCCCAAAGTGCTGGCATTACAAGCATGAGCCTCCACTCCCACCGTTTTTTTTTTTTTTTTTTTTTTGACAGAGTCTTGCTCTGTCACCCAGGCTGGAGTGTAATGGCGCGATCTCGGCTCACTACAACCTCTGCCTCCTGGGTTCAAGCCATTCTCCTGCCTCAACCTCCCAAGTAGCTGGGATTATAGTCCCCCACCACCATGCCCAGCTAATTTTTTTGTATTTTTAGTAGAGACTGGGTTTTGCCATGTTGGCCAAGCTGATCTTGAACCCCTCACCTCAGGTGATCCACCCACCTTGGCCTCCCAAAGTGTTGGGATTACAGGTGTGAGCCACCACTCCTGGCCCAAAAATATTTTCTGATGCTGATAAAATGTTTTGTCGACTCTTATGCCCAAGGAGCAATTCCTCCCTTAGCAGAAGTTAGAGATTAAAGGTTCGTCTATGTTTGCCAGTCAGGAATGCCACAGGGCCAGCCTAAGTGTCCATGAGTGGACGAGTGGATAAAGAAATGCGGCACACACACATATATACACAATGGAATACTATTCAGCTTCTAAAATGAGGAAATCCTGACATTTGCAACAACATGGATGAACCTGGAGGATATTATGGTAGGTGAAATAAATTAGGCACAGAAAGACAAATAACACATGATCTCACTTATACGTGGAATAGAAAAAAGTTGAACTTACAGAAGTAGAGAGTCGGATGGTGGTTGCCAGGCACTGGCGGAGATAGGGTAATGGGGGGATATTGTTCAAAGGATACAAAAGTTCAGATAGATAGGTGAAATAAGTTTAAGAGATCTGCTGTACAACATGTGACTCTAGTTATTAGCAATATATTGTATTCTGAAGTTATTGAGAGTAAATTTTAATTGTCTTCATCATAAAAGATAAGTATATGTGAATTAGCTCAATTGAGCCATTCCTTAATGCTTATTTCCAAACATCATGTTACACAGTAAATGTGATAGAGTTTTTGTCAATTAAAAAAATCACCAAAAAATAAAAAATGAATTCCACAGAGGCATTCTCTCCAGGCAGGGTCCCCTTCCTAGATTTGACTACTGATTAGGGTTGATCAATGCCCTTTGGTAAAACAAAACCAACCCTACATTTCTTCATCTCCCATGTCCAAGACACATGCGGTGAGTTCTCAGTGATTACTACCAGCACACAAATGATGGCTGCTTTATTATTTGGTGACCTTTGTTGTTTGTTGTGATTGTTCTGTTCACTTTTAGTCCCTCACAGCACTTTCAGCTGTTTAGAAAGACAGTATTTGTTCTGCTAGGGCATTTGCAATCTGTTTCTGATTAGCTAAACTGGTCCTGACCAGTGCTAAGTTCACATTTCAGCTTTGATTTATGCCTTCTCTATCTGCAGATATGTTTCTTGTTACCCTGTACAAGAGGAGGCCTCTTCTTATTTTCATGTGAACGAGGTAATAGGCATCAGGAATAATTAGACCAGGCCATATGCACCAATGTCATAGGAGACTGAGATATGGAGAGTAAATAATAACAAAACTCCTGATTACTAAGGCATAGAAAAAAATCTTAGGCAATTCCCCAAGTTGATAATCCCAAATATCCAGGCATCCTTCTCAAGTAGGGAAAACATGACATTAGAACTACTCAAAATAAATGAGACTCAGTGGTATTTTTAATCATAGATTTAAAAAAAAAAAAAAGCAAGGGTCCTAGGGAACTATGCCAACGCCCAGCCCTTTGATTCACAAGTATCCACAAAAACAGACTGTACAGGCTGCTTTCAAGAGAAAATGTGGCCATCAAGGTCAACAGTAGAAGCCCTATGACCACTCATTCATTCCATCTCATTGGCCCTGAGCCTTTCGAAAAGTAGGCAGAGAAGGAGCCCAAAGAACAACATGGCAGGCGGGTTAAGGAAGAAAAGCAGAGTTCTCAGACATCACTAACAATTTCGTAATGACCTCATGACTTAGCTGGAAGGATTCCAGTGAAGGCGTCACCAGCTCTTTGTCCACCTCTTAGGCTGGGAACCTCAAAGGCCGCCCACACCTTGACCACATACTTTCTTCCTTTTCTTACACAACCAAGCTCTGCACCAAACATCAGGGGGACATTTGCATTTTCATTGTATTCATGCGTATTTCTAGCGAAATACGAATTCTTACTGATGTTGACTGGTACTGTGTAGCAAGGAATACTGTCATACAGCTGTGCAGAAAACAAGCCCACTTGCTTATTTTAAAAAAAAATTAATTATATATAATTCTTATAAAATAACAAATTCCATGTATTTCCTCTTGACCTCTGCCATCAGAGACATTTGAAAGTCTGAGGTGGGTTCAATTAAAAAAACATAACGCACTTGACAAATTGTTGTATGTGTGCATTGTGAATAGACTGTGAATAGGCCTTAACAGTGCATTCATTTGTTTTCTTTTCTCCCATTTATACAGACTTTTGTTCTGCTCTTAGATAAAATACTAATAAACAGGAAGTTGAAAAAAAATGTGGTGCAATTGTTCTGAATGTTGTTTTTCTTGCAACGCTTTACGGGCCACACCACACCATCCTATTCAAAACCGTCCCTGTAGGTGGTGGTGTTAATAAAGAAATGAGGCTGCCCAGGGCCGCCTGCCTGAGCCTCTCTGCAGCTGCTCACCTCCTGCTGAGGCCTCTGCCTTCAGAGCTCGTGGGACCTGCTCACACGTTCCAGTAGTTTCCTCTTTATTTGCCCTGAACCAAGTTGTAGAATTTAAAGGAGGTGAAGTAAGGCGATTTCTATGGAAAATAATATTTTTCTTCTTTACTCCTCATGCTGAGTGCATAAGAATTTATTATTTCCCCTGAATGTTCAAAGTGGTGTGTGTGTGTGTAAAGGAACCAGGAGCAAACAATCTTAATAGGAATGTGCTATCTTGTGTTTATCTTTAGCACCCTAAATTAGCTACAACCCGGGACTGTTGCCATTTGAACAAGTTGTTAAGAAAATCTGCCATGTTTTGCTCTTTTTTAAAAGGAATGACTGTAATAACCATAGCAACACTTACTCAGTTTTGTGATCCACTCCAAGATTATGGGAGCAAGAACAGATACTCCTAAAAGCAACCTTCACCTCCTCCCCAGCCCCTTGCCCTCAGCAAGTCCTGGCCTGTGTGAACTGAAGGGTTTGGGAGCTCTGGACTCTAGGAGTGCCCAGAAGCTAGAAAGACTGGGGTGTACTAGTTATTGAGGGGGCAGTTGTCAGTGGCAGTGTGGGGTGACCCCAGTTGTTATTCAAGGCACTGCATTGCTTTTTTTGTCTCCTCTGTGAGCGTCCTGCCTCTGTGCCAGGGCTTGCAGAAGTAGGCCTGGACTTATGCCCCCCTACCCGGCCAAGGCTTTGCCTTTTGCCCTCTACTATGGTGCCACCTACTTGGGCTTCCCACAGTTGGTGGTGCCAGGCAGGAAGCAGGAGTGCAGGTTGCAGGAAGGGAGAGCAGAGGAAACAGAAGGTGCTTAGGAGGGAGTTGGGCAGGCTCTGTCCCTAGCAGATCCAAGGGTCCCTGACAAAGAGAACACCTCATCTCCGCCCCTCCCCGGAGGCACACAGAATGCCCCCTCCCACCACGTCTAGGCTGTTAATTCACACCCACCCAGGCCGCCCCCAGGATCCCCAGACCTGTGCCAGTCAAGTCTGGCCTGTGGCTGTGACACCTGCATTTCCCCAGATGGTTGCCTGGCCTAGGCCGGTCCTTCTATCTGCTTTGTTTTTATGTTGATTACTAAGTGAAGCACAGTGTTAAATACGGGAAGAAAAGGCTAGAGATGCAGTCATGGGAGTGTGAGACTGGGATGGAATAAGTGGGAGAAAGTCCAGGGCTGAATGTGTGGACCCTGCTCTGGGGATCTGACTGGCTCAAGCTCCCAGGCCATTAAACAAAGTTACTAATGTCAAAAAAAAAAAAAAAAAATTGGGAGAGAATAAACAAATCTGTCCTCTGTTATTCTGCACCTGGAGAAAAGTAAACCCTTTGGGCATAATAGGCTTTCACCAATTAGACATCCGGGAAAGGCTTTTCTAGGCTTAGCCCTTTTGGAGAAGCATGAGGGTAGATGTAAGTGTGTGAACCTTCACCCAAGTTCTGGAGAAGGATTCCAGAGCGAAAGAGGTTTCCGTGCTGAGTCTTGTGTTTCAGAGATCTTCCATGGCATAGCTGCAAAGAAACCTGAATTGCCCAGGATTAACCACCTTTCCTTTAGACGGTGAGAAGTGTGTCTCATGAACACATTACACATTTTAGGGTTGTCTATGGAGGTATCAGCACTCTCATTACGATTTTTAACATTTTATTCTCTGTTCAGGGTCAAGAACTTCATTCACCAAAGTCAGCTCCTGTCACTACATGGAATGTTCTAGCAATGAAATGTGAACTTAAGATATTTGGATTAAAACCCCAAAGTTAAGTCAAGTTTAAATATTCTGCAAGAAGCAGTGAGTTCCTTTTGTCTGTTTGGGCACAGTTTTCGTGAATTATTTAGGCTTTTTTTAAATGCCTGAGCTCCGTGGTTAGACAGCAGATAAGTTATTTTTCCCTTTAATGCTGAGGCATTTTCACTGATTTCAGTCTTACTCATTAGAAAATGCTGTGCTCACCCACAGCTGCCAGGGTTTCTAGAACACAACACCCTACCTTCTCCTGTAGACATTTTAGTCCGTCCTCACTCCTCCACTGTGGCTTTCACAGTCAAATGTGAGTTGACCAGCAGTCATTTGTGAGCTGTGAGCGGTATTTTTGGAACTTACCCACCCCCAACCCCCCAGAGTCCTGTGGAGGTCACGCCCGTGGGTTCTGCCATCGGGACAGGAAAGTTTGGACATTACTACCAAAAAAATGCAACGTGACTAAGCACCATTTAAAATAGCCTTTCTTATTCTCTTGTAAAATTGTAGGGATTTCCATGACAGATGTCGTTTTAGTCATTTTAAAACTTCAGCGCGTTGAGCCTCATCGGCATATTTTTATTTTTGACGCTTCACATTTTAGAGTGGATTGAAAACTAATTTGATCCGTTTCAATTTGGAACATCCCTCAAGGTCATTTTACCAGCATTTAGGCCAATGTTAATCATGCTTTCATTTTAAACGTAGTTATTTTCTCTCTGTGAAGTGATTACTCCTTGCTTGGTGTGTGGTCTGGTGACTTGTTAATTTCAAAAACAACAACAACAAAAATTCTACGATGTAAGCGGGTTTAGACGTGGAGCCTGGCCCGGTGTGGCCAGGCTGTGGCTTTGCCCATCGCAACGGCTGCCTTTGCCTCAAATGGCTTGAGGCTGGCACCTGGTCAATGTTTGCTTTTGTCCAAAAGAAGGAAACAGTAGAGGACTTGGGTGGTGTAATTTTAGAACGTCAGTGTTGGGTTGTCAGCTTGAAAGATCCATTCTCTTCTGTAAATATAGATACATATTCACTCCTCCAACCTTTCCCTCCACACAATTAAGAAACCCTACAATTAATTATGCCAAATCAAGATTTGCTTTTCTATATGATTTTTTCCCTTTTCCCTAGGAAGTCTGTAATGAATTTTCTTGTTGATTGTAATATTTTATGTTTTTATATACACTTATATATTGTCTATTCTTATAGCATATATATGAATGTATGCAAAATTTCTGAGGCTTCTAAAAAAGAGAAATAATATTGGTTAATTAACCTCAATTTCTTTTCAATATCAAATGTGTGACAATAACTCCAAAAGGAGAGGTTTCAGAAATCAAAACAAGTTGACATTTGCCCACTTCTGAATTAAAATGCAGCATTTGACTTTCATACTGTTTTGGCTGTCAAGCCTTCGTTTTTTCACACTATCAGGTATTTTCAGATCAAAGGTAAATATGATTTAGAATTATATTTCAAATTAGAACTGTCATATGCCCACACACACATTTTGCTGATATACTTACAAACTAGCAAACAATGCTCTTTAATCAACAATTCATAATCTGGGTCAGTGATTTTTATCTCCATATTTGCTCATACTGTATGCCATCAATATTTTATACTGGCTTGCCTATAACTTAATATTTTATATAAGCTGATCTATGAAATTCATATGTCACATTTGCTTGGCTGTGAAATTATTTTTTTGTGATGCTACAGTTCACCTTGTGGCATACAAGTTGAGAAAATTAGCAAGCTGCATGTAGTTCCTTATAGTACAAAAACAAATGACACATGGTGTCTTTATCACTTGCTTTGTATTTACAGATACGTTTTAAAAATAAAACTTCCTTTTCTATTAACATGGAAAACTCCCCACCCCACTCCCATTCGTGTTGATTCTTTTTTAGTTTTAAACAACAAATAAATAATCAACTTCAGTCATCTCATTTTTCAGGGGAATTACTCATTGTATTTTCTACCTACAGTCACCGGGGACTGATGTTGGGATCTGTGATCAGTTTCCTGTTGTTACGCATAGCTTTTCTCAGTGGTGAGAGAGAGATCGTGTACAGAGTACACACGGAGGGTTGAGATAGCAGCCTAGTTTATCTTACTTCTGATATGACTTTTAAAATATTGATTTTAAAAGTGTGTCTTTTAGTATACCAAAATAGTATGTCCCTGATGCTTCTCACTGCATGCAATCCCGGCACAAATGCTTTCTATGCAATTAGATTTGGGGGGCTCAACTTCCATTTTTTCAGTCTGTGAAAACACTGATCATGCCAACGGCCCTGGAGAAGGCCACTCTGTTTTAGTGCAATTTACATGTGTCAGGACAGGACAGAAAAGGGACAGCATATTAAAAACAAAATAAAACTGTAATCTGTTCAATCCGTGTCATGCTGAGGATGTTTGTAAATATAAAAAAAAAATTGTATGGATTCCACTTCCATGAGATAACTGGAGTGGTTAGATTCATAGAGAAAGAAATTAGAGTAGTGGTTACTAGTGGCTGGGGGCAAAGGGGAATGAAGAGTTATTGTTTAATGGGAACAGAGTTTCTGTTTGGGGAGATGAAAAAGCTCTGGAGATGGATGGTGGTGATAGCTACACAACAGTGAGTGTACTTAATGCAACTGAAGAGTACACTTAAAAATGGTTAAAATAGTAAATTTTATGCTACGCCTATTTTAGTACAATAAAAGAATACACATTCATGGAAATAGGGCATTTAAATCATTATGCATAATAAAGTGAGAAGCTAGTTGTGATTTGCAAAGAATTATAGAAATTATAGGGAGAAACAGAATCTCAAGGGCCACCCTGGCGTCCAGAGCTCTCGTTTTACAGAATCGGGAGTGGCGGCCCAAAGAACGTGTGCTTTCTTAATGACAAGAACCCAGACGGCAGGACCCCCACACAGGGCTCTTTGCTGACCCTTTGCTGCCTTCCCCCCTCCCTTAGAGGGGCCATTCCTTATTCTGAGTAAACGTGCCACTGATTAGATGGGCTTCATGATAAAGACCTGCCGTAAGGACTTTTAATCCTTTAATCTAGACGGTTCACGAGTTCCACTGGTGTGTCTCTGGGGGCAGGCTCCCAGATCACAGACTGGTTCCACCATGCCCCGTGACCTCAGAGTGCCATTAGATGGGAGGCCTTTACTTCAGGGGAAAATCACGTTTGAAACTAAGCGGGTCCCCGGCAGTTTGCAGCAACACTGGCTGCTCAAAAGGACAGCACGAGGCTTTTCACAGCATGTAGATGCCATGGTTTTAGGAGAGCTTTGAGCTTGGGAGGGTCTACTTGTGCTTTTGCAACCTTAGTTTAGATTTCATTTGCATCTACTATTTGTAAGTGCACCATTTTGCTAAGGGGAGTATATATGTGAGAATGATCTACACATGATTTTTGTAGGTGGCTCACAAAACACATGTCAGTAGCCATTCTATGGCCTTGGAGTATCATTTCCCACACCTTTTCTACAATCTGTCTTTATTTTTGACTTTAATATGTATCCCTTATCATACAAAAAGTTCTTGAGCCATATTTGATATATTTTAAAACTTCCACCCCAGTGGAATTAACACTCATTATATTTAATTCCACACAAACTTTCATCCCAGTTGTAGACCGTTTACCTACTTCCTGACAGCAAACACTACACCGGTGTGAGGTTTTATTTTAACACATTTGTGCCCATTTTCAGCATTAATAATCGTGTGTGGAAGTGGCAGTAAAATGAAGATGTCACCTGAGCATGGAACCACAAATCCCTGAACGTGTGACGGCATCTCAGTGAAACAAAAGCATGACATACTTTTTCTTTCCAAATGAGGCGGTGCCACAACTAAAAAAGCCAGTTCGCCTTTCGCTTTCTAAAATACATCTTGCTGGAGAAAACGGTTATCAAATCCCATCCACTGCTTGTGTGAAATAAATACCATTCAGAAAAGCATGGTGTGAATGGCTATACTTCTGATGAGTTTATAATTGTAGATTGCATACCATCCCAATGTGAAGCCTGAAATACGACATTCAACGCCAGGCTTATTCCAGGCTATTGCTGTGGCTACTTTTGTAATTCAACCAGCAGGGCGTTTTAGGCTAAAGTATATTTCCCCTAAGCTGATAAGCATTTTCCTGATCCAAGGCTCCTTCTGGAATTGAACACACACATTCAGTTGGGGACACCTAGATGAAAGAAAGAGAAAGAGGAGAACCTGAAGTGAAGGAAAAGTCACCAAGAACAGTTTAGTGGAAAAAAAAAAAAAGGCTCTCAAGAATTAAGAATGTTGAATTGCTTGAATGGAGCTTGGGGAGGAAAAAGACCATAACTCTAACACATGTGAAGGTTACTGATACCCAGGAGGTAAAAGAAGTATTTAACATGCTATAAAGAAGGGTAACCAGAGTAATGGGGCGAAACCAAGGGAGGACGTCCTGGAATGTAATATTAGAAATAAACTTCCAAACAGAGAAGTGTCCATCCGAGTGTGAAATGGGTTTATCAGAAACAAGCTGCATGCCAGTTTCATTGACATTGCAAAGAAGGTTAGAATAAAAAGCTAATGAACAGAAAGAAGAAAGAGGCAAACAGGGTGTGTGTTAAGAGTGGTGGAATATGAAGGATGGTGCATTTGTCCAGGCCGGAGCTGCTGGCCTGAGGAATGGTGGTGACGTTTTTTTACAGAGCATCTTCTGAGCACCAGGAGAGTGCTGGAAGCTGAGTTTGACACTAGCAAGACCTGCCCTGAATCGGCGACTGCTGGATGCCCGGAAGTTCCCTACATTTATGTTCCTGAAGTTGGGCTTTTTGTCACCTTAGGACTATGGCTTCCCAAACTTGGCAGTCAGTGCCCCGGCAAAAGCCCTATTACTGCGGGGTAGTGTTTATGGAGTCACAGCTAAGAATTACAGAGAAAATCATAATAAGGGCATCTTTTTTTAAAAACAAACAAACAAACATTTTTTGACTTTGCAAATAAATTGCAGAATTATCACCATTGTTGAAATATTTTCCATTAAAACTAGAGTTTATTAAAAGTGCCTGGAAGGATGCCCCCTGCTGCCTCCCTGAGTCATCGCTTTGGATTTGTTCTTTCTTCAGAGGCAGAGATTTATTTCCATAGCAGGGGTTTCCAGTGTTGTGCTTACAGTCCTGCAATAATTCTTCCTGGCTTCGTGTCCTGACCTGCTTTTAAAACAGTCCTCCACTGTGTTAGGTAGGCAAAGCGATATTTTTCGGGGATTTTTTTTTTGAGACAAAGAGTCTCGCTCTGTCGCCCAGGCTGGAGTGCAGTGATGCGATCTCAGCTCACTGCCACTTCTGCCTCTCGGGTTCAAACAATTCTAGTGCCTCAGTCTCCCGGGTAGCTAGGACCACAGGTACGCACCACCACACCTGACTAATTTGTTTTTTTGTATTTTTGGTAGAAACGGGGTTTCACCATGTTGGCCAGGCTGGTCTCAAACTCCTGACCTCAGGTGATCCGCCCGTCTCGTCCTCCCAAAGTGCCGGGATTACAGGCGTGAGCCACTGTGCTGGGCCCAAAATGAAACTATTATAACAAGGTAAGAGCAACTTTTCCCAGAGTTAAAGGACGGTGCTCCATGGAATAGTGAAAGTCTGAGACCAAAGCACCTTTTCCCTTTAATTTCTCCAATTGCTTCTAAAATATTCTATGCAATAAGCATCTGAGTCCAAAGGGAGGCTGTGTCTTCCTCCAGGGTCTCTCTGAATGAGGTCAGTTTCTATGTTAACTTTTACCCTTTCTTTTTCGTCTCATTCCAAACCGTTTCTCCTCTTGTCATCTTTTTCCTCCTCCTTTTCCTTCTTATTTCTCCTGTTGCCTTTTTTCTACCTTTTTATTTTTTGCCAATATACATAAAATTGCTTTTTTAAAAAAGATCAAAGACAGGATTTTTATATTTTTTTTCTTAAAAAACAATATGAAGGGCTGGGCTTATGCCTGTCATCCCAGCACTTTGGGAGGCCAAGGCGGGCAGATCACGAGCTCAGGAGTTCAAGACCAGCCTGGCCAACAGAGTGAAACCCCGTCTCTACTAAAAACACAAAAATTAGCTGGGCATGATGGCATGCACCTGTAGTCCCAGGTACTCGGGAGGCTGAAGCAGGAGAATCGCTTGAACCTGGGAGGTGGAAGTTGCAGTGAGCCGATATCGTAGCACTGCACTCCAGTTTGGGGCAAAAGAGCGAGACTTTGTGTCAAAAAAAAAAAAGAAGTTAAACAATGAAACCACCCATAATATATTAGTCTTCAGAAAGAAAAGAAAACCAAGGTAAGAAGCAAATAACAGAAGTACAACTTTTGTTTTTCTAATTGTGGACTGACTCCAAGAGGATTCTGCCCCCCACTCCCCAGGTGGGCGATAGGCATCCTGTTGGCGGCGTGTAAAGGAATGGAAAGCTACAGCCACCTGGGGAGTCCAAGAGGGGCTGCTGCAGGGAGCCCACCTACCCCGCCTTCCCCATGACCACAGCCGCCCACTCCCTCAAAGTGGGACTTCAGGCCAAGCAGGAGAAGATCTCAGGCAAGGAGAAACAGTTCATCCCATCCGAGAGCTCACTGGGAGAATCTTGTAGGCTACACGCTAATGAGATAGGCCTGTCGCCAAAGGTCACCTCCGCACTGCCTTGGCCAGAAATGAGGCCTGAAATCCTGCTATTAGAGTTGCACGCACACAGGAGCCTCCTCTGGGAGTTCCGTTAACCACTGGTCTGGCAGAAGCGATGGCACAGATGGCCTCCCCAGTCTTTCCAGGGCAGAGCGGTGGGGGCGGAAAGGAAAGAAAGTGCTGAGCAGTTCAGGAGAGGGGGTGAGCATGGGGTTGGGGGGCAGCCTGGGGACACTACGACCCCACCCTGGCCTGGTGGGAGCTGGAGGAACAGGGAGAGTAAGTCTAAAGTAGGCTAGACTCAGGAAAGGGAAAGAAAACCCTGCGTGTCTTTTTTTCTTTCCTTCTTTTCCTGCCACACGTAGTCTTGTGCTCTCTCAGGGCTGGTTCTACTAGTGCAGTGATGCTATGCGGGAGGGGCCCAGGGACCTGATAACAGGTCGGCGTGTGTTAAATAGCAACTCAACCAGTGAATGAATGAATTTGCCTCTCCTACCTTTCTGGACAGTTTTGAAGTTTAGGTGAAACCATATGGATAAAAGCTCCTGTGAACTGGGAGATACTTTGCAATCCCAAAGTAGGTAATAATAAAACCAGTAATACTTGTATAAAATCATAATTAACAATAATAATGCTATTGGAAACATCAATCTAATACACTTTTTTTTCTATGAAAGACTCATTGGATTCTTTCCTTGGCATGAAAGCCCTGCTTCCCTCAACACAGGCAGGCTCCCTCTGGCACAGGGTGATTGCATCGTAGACCTGGCCCAGCGTGACAGAGAAGCAGTTCTTAATGGCCATCCATCTTTCAGCAAGAGTGCCTTCCCATTTTCCTTGCTCTGCCCATGAGAATGTTCAGCCGAACTTAGGTGCCAGACATGTTCTACTCTCAATTGTGAAGATTATACACACTCTCACCTTCTGAGATAAATGTTATTAAATTGGATAAACAACATTGTGTCGTTTTGCTTTTCTGTTTTATCTCAAGATCCTGCTGACATGGCTAACAGGGCAACCTGTGAAAAGATTTTTATTCGTGTCTACATCAGTGTGAAAGGCTTCATCCTGGTGTGTACTAATCACTTAGACAGTGGTATGAATAAATGAAGGAATGCGTTGACAAACTAATATGCAAGGTGATTCCGGAAAGGCACACCTCCTGGGATAAATATGGTGACAGTGGTGAGTCTGCTGTAGGTCTACTAAGGTCTTGCTCTTAGCAGAGATCCAAACACCCAATGCTGAAGACAGTTCCTCTTTGCTTTAGAAAGCTTTGTGCACAGGAGATGGCAAACTGCATCTTAAAAACTGAGAGTCCCATAAACGCATGCCAAGGTCCATGGTGCTCCAGGCAGGGTGCTTGGTGCCGGAGAGACAGAGTGAACTGAGCTGGCCATGGCATCTGTCCTGGAGAAGTCACACTCCAATCAGGAAGGCAGGAATGTGGACCAGACCTACAGCCTCCGGGGAAGGGTGTCCATAAGCTGCGAGGTGGTGGACACTGACTCTAATGGCAGAGAAGGTGTGGTAAGAAGGCAAGGACATCTGCAATCCTTCTCTAACTCTTGAGTTACTGTTATCTGCTGCAGGTTAACCACCCCTCTATTAACTTCCTTCTCTCTAAGGAGGATATTAAGAGTAGTTGCCTCAGAAGGTTGAACAAATTTGATAATTTACAGAATGTGTAGTTGTCCCTTGGTATCCATGGGGAATTGGTTCTAAGATCGCTTATGGATATCAAACTCCAAGGATGCTCAAGTTTCTGATACAAAATGGCACAATATTTGCCTGTGACCTACACAGATCCTCTCGTGTACTTTACATCATCTCTAGATTACTTATAATATCTAATACAACGTAAATACTGTGTAAACACTTGTTATGATATTTTTATTTTATTTTTATTGTTTTATTATTATTTTTAAATATTTCAATCCATAGTGGATTGAATCCAGTAATGTGGAACCCGCAGATAAAGCGGCCAAGATACCTCAAGGAGTGGCAGTTCCAGCATTGCCCATCTCCCTGCACCAATCTCTGCCAACCTCGGAACTGTGGTTCAGTGCTAAGCTAGAGAGTAGGTTCACACCATCCATCCCACCACCATGATCCCATTCGGCAGATGCTCACCCAGCATCAACTCTGAACCAAACACCGTTCTGGGCAGGGGCAAAGGTGAGAAGCACAGACCTTGGCCCTGCCCTCCCCTCCTCAGAAGCCCAGCAAAGCCATTCTCCACAGGTGGGACTCCACTGCCCAAGGGAAGCCTGAGGCATGAGGCCTGTGTGTTTCTCAGTGACCAGGTCCATCCTCCCAGTGCCAGGGAAAAGGAGGTGCCCCTCAAACCACAAAGTAATCCTTGGACTTCTCTTTTACCTGAGGTGGTGGCAGCTGGAGAGAGCCCCACTTGCTCATCTCCACCAGCTTCCCAGTCCCTGCAACCAGCAGTGGCCAGCCTCTGGCCACCCCCATGAAAGCACATAAAAGGGTTGGGGGAAGCCGCAACCCCAGAATTGAGGTGAGCTGGAGTTTGAGGACATAGGTTGCTTTTCACTTATCTCTGGCAAGAACCATATTACAGATCATTGGTACAACAACGATTTCATGCTTCTAATTGAATACTGATGAAAAATTGGCAATGGTTTCTCAGTTACTTCTTGGAAATAAATTGTGGGTAAATAACATCTGCTTAAAGCTTGGAAACCCAGTTTCCTTTGGTTTGTGTTTTTAAATCTTTGACGATGCGGTTTGCCTTTTTACTCCAAGAAAAAAAAATACAATTAAGTAGAGGCTGACAACTAGGTGAGATCCACAGCCAAGCTATTCTAAGAGCCTGAAGTCACCCTGGACACCCAGGTTGATGACAAAGGGCAGAAATTCAATATGGAAATAGGATCCACTCCAAACACACCATCTCTGACATTATGATGAAGAGAATATGTATTTCATGACAGGGCAAATGTTGCCATCCTTCTGAGGGAAAATGTAAATGAGGATGCTTTTAGGGATGATTTCTACGTTGTCACTAAACTGAGATGTTTGTGCTTGCTGGTGCCAAGTGAAGATTGCTGTTGCTGTTGTTTTCTCGCAGTGATTAGGGTTCATTCCCTAGCAACAGGCAGCAGCAGAAAGGAAGCTTCGCAGGCAGAGTCACCGAATAAACGCAGTGGGAGCAGTGTCAACAACAAACCAGTGATGAAGGGAGGGGCATGTGGGGCATACCACATCGCCTCTCTGGCTTTCGTCTGCACCTGGGACCAGAGGCAGGTGGGAAGGAGACCTTGACAATGTGGGAAGTCCCTTTGATTTGCTGCAATGGAGGAGTTCACATTTTACTGTGCAGTCTAGCATTGCCCATTCTGGATTGGCTCCATCAGACACGCTTTTGTGCTTTACTGTAATTCTTTCTTTATTTGTCCTCCTCGAAACTGATCCGTAATGCCGATTTGCTGATAACTGTCCCTGGGACTTTGGTGTGCTGGCTCAGAACCCCAGTCTAGTCTTCAAAGGAGCTGACAGAATGGGGTGTCTCAGCATGGAGGACCCAGAAGCAGAGCTCCCTGGTGCTTTGGGGGAGAGTGAAGCCCTTCATTCCATTCCTCCTTGCAGACCAGCTTTCCTGGTATTCTTGCACTGCTTTTTGTAACGTCTCAAATGAAGGCCACAGCTCAGGCAAGTAGAAGAGAGCTCCTAAGAAATGAAGTCTGGTTGCCTTTGAATTTATAAAATAATCAAAATTGCTAGTTCCTGCTAAGAAGACAGGTACAGAACAGGTGACAGGACACAGTTATTACTGTCCCCTGCTTGTTCCCTGGGCTCCTGGCCTTCCACCTTTTCTAGCTGCTGTTAGAACCCTGGTTGGGGACTTCCTCTGGCCTGACTCTCCTGGGCTTGAATGGCAACTTATTGACAGATTTCATGCCACAGGTCTTTCTCAAACAAGATGATTAACAATGGAATAATTGGGCTTGAGAAGAAGGCCTTTTTAAAGCAAACTATGGAAAATAATTGATGAGTAGTACAGTTTTATAAAACTTTTTTTTTTCTATGACCCTTTAAAAACTATGTTGCTAACTGCGCATCACACTGCATTCACATCCTAGGACTAACACCCCTTGACCTCTGCCATATGAATTAAGGTAGAAGAAGGGTCATAAGTAACAAAGTTTTGAAGTTGAGTGAATCTTTTTTTCCTGTAACTTGACTGACCATTTCCCTTTCTGTTTGAGAGATCTGCGCGGTCCTGTGCATGAGGTTCTGTGGTTCACGTGTGTTATCGGCTACAGAGTGCTGATTTCACTTGGGTCTGTTCCGGTTTGTCCTAATTTCTCTTTTAGAGCTTAATTATAATTTCCAACAAATTAGGCAAGACAGAAAGTGACATTTTCATCATAGATGGAGTGAATGGATGACTAAACATTCACCAGACGTCATTCTTGTAACAGTTCAATGGTAGTGATTCATGTCTGCATCTCTTGATAAAATATAAAGCATTAAATCTTGATTGCTAAGCACACTGACAAAATGACTGAACCATGTTCCTGGTTGAAGATACCTGACGGTCGACGTTTATCTGGGATCTTTTGCTGCTGCTTTGGTATGACTTCTATCGAGATAGCTTTCAACGAGGTAGAACGTTTGCTTTCACTCTGGGTTTTCCTTGGTTTCGACAATTTTTAAGTGTTAAGTGAAGGAAATCCCGTCTTGTCAGAATGTTCTTTTCAATACAAATTGCAGTGAAGTAACGGGCTAGAAAGATGTGGATCCTTCTTGATTTCAGGAAGCACACGCCTGTCGGCAACTCTGTCTACCTGGCCTGTGTTCACTGCGGTATTTTTGCCTCTGTCACCATCCTTGGGACTAGGTGCAAAAATAGGCTTACGTTCCACGTGTCACCCACCGCTTCACTTCCTTTTCAATAGATCATGCGTAAGGAGGTGAGAGGACATGGGAAGGATTGCTATGAAGTAAATAGCAGTTAAATCTTTTCAGCCAGGGGTGGTGGCTCACGTCTGTAATCCCAGCACTTTGGGAGGCTGAGGCGGGTGGATCACCTAAGGTCAGGAGTGTGAGACCACCCTAGCCAACGTGGTGAAACTCCGTCTCTACTAAAAAATACAAAAATTAGCCAGGCGTAGTGGTGGATGCCTGTAATCCCTGCTACTCAGGAGGCTGAGACAGGAGAATTGCTTGAACCCGGGAGGCAGAGGTTGCAGTGAGCTGAGATCGTGCTATTGCACTCCAGCCTGGGTGACAGAGTGAGACTCTGTCTCAAAAAAAAAAAAAAAAAAAAAGAGTTAAATCTTTTCAGATTTCTAGGCTGGAAATCAACAGAACAAGATCTGCTAGCAGAAGTTGTTATATCTCAACTAAGTATAGACTGGAGACGAATCTGACAACCTGTGACATCTTTAAATGTCAAACCCACCGCACATCACAGATGACATCGTACCTAATGATCAAACTCCCTTTAAAATATACTTCATGTAAATACATTTTTGCGAAACCACAAGCTGTTTCTCTCAGTTTTGTTTTCAGCTGGCTTTGATAAGGAGATTGGTTGGCAGCCTACAGCTAATTAAGCAGCTTTCAAGCCAACATCAATGAAAGGTTTTAGGTGACTATCAGAATTACACTCCACTCTTCATGGTCCACGGGTATCCACTATGCCTTTTAATTGTGCCAACAGACCCTGTCAGAAGAGAATGATCACACTAATTCGAGTTTACAACCAAAATCATCCTGTTTTCAGTGGTGTAGATCCAGTGTCTGCATCTGTCTTGTCAACTCACAATAGCATTAGAACAGGGGGCTGGATTTATGCTCTAAGAAATGCAATTTGCCTTTCTAAGCTCACTTATATATATTTGTATCTAACATATTATAAATTTCTTAAACTTGTTACACATTTAATTTTATAACTAGAAATCAATTTTATTTATTTATTTATTTAGTGGAAAACAGAAAATGAAGTGCAAGAGACCCTCATTTCTGGGACAAGAATTCTGAGTTTCTTGGCTTCTTTCATTCTTGTCTGACTTCTCCCCCACCCCCACCCACCCACCCAGTTGCAGTTATTTCTAGATTTTGGTAAATTATTCATTGCTTTAAAAAGAGAAAAAGCTCGATTTTCTAACTCTACAGTTGAGCTAGCCCTAACCTCTAAAGCCAGATTGCTTTAACAAAATTGTCATCATTTTATACATGACAGATTGGCTTCAAATAAAATGGTATATGGGAGGAAAACTATATTTTGCTTACACTTAGGAATGCCTGTAAACATAACAGAGTTTTAAAAAAAATCTTGGTGTTTTAACAAATGCATATTGTGAAAAAGAGGAAGAATAAATTAGCTGGTTGCCTGTGAAGTAATTGTGCTAAAAACATTCATTTTTAATATATGAGAGTTCACATTTTGATTCATATACTTGCAAAAGAAAAGTGGGAATTTTTTCCTTAATGCTTTGACTATTTAAGGAAAGCTTTTGTGCTGTGCCACTCTGCTTTTAAGAAATTCCAGAGGTACAGATACAATTGAGGGTGAACTTGAATTTGTTCCGTGGGCACGGCCTTTTCTGTTGTGGTAAAACAAAGTTAAAATGACAACGGTTCTGAAGAAAGTGCTTCAAGACCATGTCCTGTTTCACTCTTTCCAGATGACTAAAATCACCCTCATTTCCCAAGTCTTACATCGGGGGAAGAGGATATGTGGTTTAAAAGAGTGGCAAATACTAGTTAAGGTCAGCCTTTTTCTGAATGTGAACATTCAGTTTTGCTGCATGAAGATAGGGGCAGGTATTGTAGAGTAAAATTCTCATACAAGAAAATGTCTGAAAGTAACAAATTAGGTGATTACCGCAGTCTCCTTATCCACTGTCATCTTTAGTCGTCGTGCTTGTTTTCAAGGCTGTTTTTTGTGTTTGTTTTTAAATGCTGCTGTCTCACATAAGTCAGGCTACTTGCTTTAAAGTACCAGAAGAGTCCTATAATATTGAAAAAATTGAAATCCCAAAAAAAATGAAGTATGAATTCTGAGTCACATGTTTTAGATATGGTGTTAAACAATATAACACATTATCTTGAATGGAAGATGTTACTACCTTGATGTGATCAGTTCAGCTTGACCAGAAGCAATGCCGACCTTTCACTGAGAATCTTTTAAACTGACCCCCAATGTCCCTATTCTTCTCAATGATTTAAAATGTCCTGTGCTAACTCTTCTATCAGTCAATATATATTTTTCAGTGTTCTTACTGAGTTTTGTTATTTGCTTTTAGTTCTTTTCTCTGTTTAATTTGCTGGTGTATGTTTTATGAAGAAATCCACTTTCAGAAGAAATAGTGACTTATTTTCTGTGGGTGTTTCCTTTCTTCACTACTTTAAGAATTTTCAAGTATAAATAAATTGTGAGAATACATATATGTGCAAGGAGCATGGGGAAGAGTTAACTAATTTTTAAATTGAAATGAGGGAAATACTGGGCTGACTCTACTGGTGTTTTTCAGAGTGTTCCTCAATTTAACAAAGCAAAACACTGAGTTGTATTTCTTTCTAACATAGATGTTTAAAAACATCTTCTAAATGTAAGTAACAAGGACTAATGCTTAAAGTATTGTCTGAAAAATCTAGAAATATCTGCATGCTGTTATGAACGATTCTGTCTCTTTATGGAGAGTTGTTTAGGCTTTTTAGAAACTCATTAATTTGATTGTAAGTGCCTCACTGTTATCAGGAAAAGAAGCTTTAGAAAATGGTTTCAGAATGTGTCATTTTCTCCTTGTTTTAATCTGAGACAGTGTGTGGGCATGCTGGTATTTTAAAAGGCTAAAAATGTTGTACATATTGCTGTGTCTTCAAATATGAGGGAAGATTACAAACAGAAGTTTTCTTTAAGCCTCTGTCTGAAATTCTGCTTTTCTTCTCAGTAGTAATTCTTCAATTTTTACGGAGGGATCTTTCATTCTTTTTTTTCATTTTCAATTTGTTGTTGTAATTCAGCAAAACAAATGTTTTAAAAGCCAAGTCAGCTTTCTACCATGTTGATCTTAATATTTAATGCTTTATAAAATAAAACCCTGTGTTTTAATTTTAACTGGTTTCATTATTTTTTTATGAAATGATTTGCGGTATTAGACTGTCATTCGGTTTCAATATTAATATATAACATGAACTACGTGGGTGTCACTTATTTTCAGTAGTAAATAACTGCTTAACCGATTACTTTACTTTAACGTAGTTCTACTGTTCTTCTTGAGCCTCGTGATCTGCATGTTCAAACAATATTTGGTGTGTGTTTTTGCAAAATAGCATTTACATACTGTGTCATTAAAAACAGGTTTCATGGTGTCATGGTGGTCGGAATCAGGGAATGTCGTGTAGTTGGTTTCAAAATCCATCAGTAGGTTAATCATTAATTATTCTTTTTCCAGGAAAAAACTGATGAGGTTGTTTCAGAATTTGAATTTACTAGAATTCCTTTTTTTTTTTTTTTGCATTTAAAAAACAGTTTGCATTTTCACCTTTAAGTGGGTTAATTTGGTAAGAAAAGGTATTTTTTCTGTTTGTATTGTGGCTTGTTCATTTTCTCATAAACTGTATTTGGTAGCTAAAATGTTGAAAGCAGTTTGGGAACAAAATGTCTGCTCAAACCATGACAAAATTGGCCACAATTTGCCGATTGGGCTGATAACAAAAGCCAGCAACACAAAATAGGTAGAAAAACAGTTTGTTCGGTGATGTGAGACCACTGAAGCTCTTTTTTGCATTTTTTTTTTTTCATTCTGATGCTTATGTTGTGATGGAAATACATGAAGTCTCTGCTTACCATAGTTTCTGATTAACTATTTCATCTTTGGATTTCTTTTAAAACTTCAGAAAACAAGCTGCCCACTGGACATCTGAGAAAAATTTGAAATAAGAGCCAGCTCTGCACCTAAACCTTTTGTTTTCTCTAGACCCCACTTGATTGTAAATGTCCCAAAGCTCATATTTTGATCGTTTAAAGCAGCATTTAAATTCCATTTCCCCCACCACCCCAATCTTCAACATTGAATTGTATGCCTGTTACTACACTTTTGCAAGTGTAAAACAAAAATTCAAGTTTGCAGTTTAACAGAAAAGTTCTCTTCCTGGACATATAGTTGACAAAAATATCAACAGCTAAAAGTACATATTGGCTCTCATATCATCTTCACAGACTGTAAGCAACTATTAATGTTTTACATGAGACAATACATTTTTTTTTCAAACGATAGAACGAGATAACAGCCTCCTCTCCCTTGCCTCTGCTGTTGTAACTTCTCATACCTTGTGTTGCCTCTGTGTGTGTGATAGTCTTTTTTTTTTTGGTCTTAAAAATCAGATACTCCAGGACAATAATTAGGATGAGGTTTATGTTTCTACTTATCTAATCTTTGTTTTCACAAATAAATACAAATAACTCAAACTGAAACTTGATGGCTTTGGTGATAATATAATAGCAGCCACGGGGAAATTTTCTTCATTTTAATGTTCTTTCACAACCCACATTCAGTTTCGGTAGGAAAATTATTAACCTTTTCAACAGCATGCTGAAATATGGGTTCACAATAGACTCCTGAGTATGATTTGCAGGTTTTGGTTCTATTTTGAGATTTTGGTGTACAGTTTTTCTCTTTTTTTCTCTTTCTTTCGTTCGTTCATTCTCTCATACCAATTGCTTTCTTTGACACCAATCACAATGACTTAAAATCCTTCACTTGATATCTTTTTAATGTGTGTCCATTATACAGTGTTTGCATTTATTTTTTATTATGAGAAGGGAGAATTCCTATTTCCTTCTCTCCTACTGATTGGTTCTATGGGAGAGGACATATTCTTTATTCTCACTGTTTTTCTCCACTCTAATTCTCATGTGGAGGTTGTGAGTCCTCCAGCCCCATTTAAAAAAAATCCAGTTGAGCCACATTTCCCCGAGGGCACCTGGCTCCATGTCAGGCATCAGATCTGACTCCCGTCTGCCTCCAGTGGCCTCGTGTCTGTGTCCATCACCAAAGCAAGTACCCCGGTATGGGCTTGCTGTCCTGAAGTTCTGCACAGCCTCAGGCTTCCATGGGAGGCCTGGGTGACGGTGTCTTCACAGCTGACTGCTGCTGGGGCTGCAGGTCTGGAAAGGCTATTGGAGGGAGGTGATCATGATCTTGTTACTGTGGCTTCTTCACCTGAAACACACACGAGGGCAGGACCTGGGGCCAGAGAGGCCGGTGAGTAGGAGGATCTCGGATAACAGTTTCTGTTTTAGGCGTCCCCTTCTCCAAGTCTGGCTGGGACGGCCACACCTGCAGGGAGGGCCCTGATTGGGGTCGTGGTCCTGCCCCACATCTGGCAAGCCTGTGCCTCATGTATTCACAGTCATCTTTTTTGTTTGATCCCCATCTATCCTAAGTCCCCACCCCACCTCAGTGCCCTACCCTACCTGTTCCCACCATCCCTGCAAAGTTGAATATGGAAACTGAGAAACACATATTTTATCTGTAACAAATGTGGACATTTCCAGTATTGTAGCCTGTGTTTTTTTTTTCTTCTTCTTCTTCTGCTTCTCATACTTCCTGTATGAGGTTAGTTTTTTTTTTTTTAAATGATAAACAAACTATTTTTTTTTCAACTTTCTTGGGAGGCCTGGGTGTCTAGTGCCTCCTGCCTGCGTTGTTGTGAGCCTTTTGCTGGTGCTGTCTACCTGGGCACAGATGTCGGCATGAGCAGAGCCTGAAAGTGGGAGTGGGGGATGTGGTATTTTGCACCCACCTCTCCTCCCCAGGGTTGCAATGAGGAGGGTTGAACTGGTGAAAACATTTCTGTTCTATTTGAAAGAGACTGCGGTAGAATTCATGGCTAAGTGTTCTGTGCAGGCAAAAGGAGCTGAAGAATGGAAGGCAAGGGGGATAGGGGCAGGGATGGAGCATGGGCAGAAGAGACGTTTGATGTTTAGGGAGAGATCACTGGTGCAAATTGAATATCCCACAGTGTTCAGTCTCACGCTATGTGGATGAGCAACATCTGGAAAAGGAGATTAAGGGATGAAGCATGCCAACATTTCTCCCCAGGTCACCCCAAAAATGTGTTGAAAATTCTGGACGGCTTCTGAGCTGCTTGCTCTTTCCGCCCCTGGTTGAGATCTCAGGAGAGAGCGTCCAGCAAGTAGCTTGGGTACAGTTGATTAAGTGTGAACATCAGTAGCCAGCCGCATGGCCAACCTGCAGTCACCCATGGCCCTGCATACAAGAATGTCACTAGGAGCAGATATGACTTGCCACCGGTGGTTGTGTGTATCTGAATCACCTGGGGGCTGTGAAACACACATCCCTAGGACCCAGCCCCAGGGTTTCCTTCTTAGAATATCTGAGGTGAGGCCGGAGAATTTGCATTTCTAACAACTCTCAGGTAAGGAGATGCTGCCAGTGCTGAGACTCCCATTGAGAACCACAGCCTAGAGCCAGGGTGGTTGAAATACCTGAAAACTATGTCTACTGGAGTCTGCAAGTTGTCTCCACTTTTTTCCTAATGTCCCTTTGTGTGCCCTACCACAAACTTAGAATCCACACCAGCCTCTCAGAAGGCCTTTTGCATTTCTCAGTAACTGCACAGCAAGGTTACTTGTCATCTTGACGTTTTACCATGTTCATCAGACTATAAAGTGGCTAAAATGTTTTTGAGGTTTGGTTCTTTGAAAAATGGGTTTTATTTTACAGATAGTGAAAGGGTGAGTCTGTAGTGTATGGTATGACTAGACTAGAAAACAATCTACCAAGGGCCGACCCTTGGGTTGCTACCCCTTGACAATTTCCACCTTTACTATAAACTAAGGGAGCTGTCATAGGTTCTTCCCTATACAGAGCACTCTTGACAGAAGTGACACCATCTTAGAAAAAGACTCCATCTTACGTGTCAAAAGGCATCATGCCAACAGGGAACAGATGACCACCTAATCAATAAAGACCACACCCAACCAGATAGGGACATCACCAGCTCTTTTCTACTATCAGTCCTTGCCAGAGGTCTTGGGGCTATAAGAAGAGCAGGATTTCACCAGCTTGAGATGGTCATGTTAACAGAGTCTTGCTCTGTTCTTGTCGTGATCAGCACCCGGCATCTGTTGCCAAAGACTCTGCCCACATCAAAGACTCTTGATGTCTGTCCGGAACAGGCCAGGACACTCTCATCCACGTTGCTCTTGTTGGATTGGCTCATTAACCCTTTCTTCTATCCCCTTCTGACTCTTTTTTTTTTTCCAAAGCCACATTTATGTTCTTTTATCCCCTTTCTCTCGATGTTAAATGTTACTGTTTCATGTGGAATGTTTAATATAGCATTTATATATTGATTAAATTAAGGACACTGCTGTGTATGGTTTGCAATATTGACTGACTTGCCGAGTGGCTTGAGCCTGAGTACTCACAGCTCTGACTACCAACTGAACAGGACATACTCAGGAGAATCACTTCCTTGGGAACTCCATGTAACTTGTGGCTTTTGTGATTGAAATAGCATCAGTAAAAGTCTGACCCTGTGGAAAGACACAAATGTGCATGGACCTGGCTATGTCTGACTTTGTGCTGCTCAGGACACTCTGCTCCCAAAAGTGAGCGAGCCTGGAAGACCTCGGGGGTCAGATGTTTGAAGGGGCTGCTGAGTGTCCTGGCAAGCAGCAGAGCCTCACCATCAGTTCGCTGCATGGAAGGCTGTGTCCCTCTCTTTCCCTGCTAGTTTTTGAATTCCCTTGAGCTCCGATCTTTCCTAGGTGAGAGAGATGATCCCAATAGCACCAACCTGAGAGGGCTGGGGAGATGTTTGAAGGAAAGCTCAGCTGGGGAGCTGTAGCTGGCCTATGGTACGTGTTCGGGTGTGTGTCCTGGGACTGACACACTCTGCTGACAGGGGTATTGAAAGTCCCCACTCAAAGACACAGAATCTTCCTGACCAAGTGTAGGTCGGTAACGATGCGTGGAGCACTTTGCAGAAACTGCTTCTCAGGGGAGGTCCCCTTGAAAAGGTGCTAAGTCTGCTCAGAGATACGTGGCTGGAGCTCTAGACGCGGGAGCCTCTGTCAGAGACAAGGGCCGGGGGACTCAAGTACTGCTGCCTGGCTCCCCTGCCCTGACAGCTCTAGCAGCACACGAGTCTGATTATACAAAGAACCCATCTCATATCTCCCTAAAATTAGTCTATGATAAGCAATATACATTTCCTGAATGTGCGGTCTAGGTTTAATATTCTGAAAAATAAAAACAGTGGACTCCTGAGAACCGAACAGTTTGGCAGTTACTGAGCAGGCTCCATCCTCCTTGGCAATTCTTTTGAAATCTCAAAAAGTTGGCTTCCTATAGTGTTAGAATCTGATGTGAGTCAAGATGGACAGGGTGTGAATTCCTCACTCGTCCCTTTTCTATGCACTGAGGAAGACCTCGGTGCTGCCAATGGGGCAGAGCGAGCTCCAGTGTTTTTGCATGTGGCTGACTGGAAGCTCTGGCTTGGGCTCTCAGCAGTGAGGTATTGGCAGTTCCTTGGATGTCACAGCGAATCGAAGCTTGTGGTCTTCACTTCCTCCTGCCTTGAGACTTACTGCGCAGAAAGTAGAGGCTTGGATGGTTCAACTTCAAGGGCAAAACAGCCTGCCTCGGGGGTGGGATTGGGGGTGGGCATCTGTGCCACTGCTTCTCTCCCCTTGTCAGTTTACCATGCCAGCAGCCTTCTGTCTGATTGTCATCAGGAACAGAAAGAGCATGATTTGGGAGCTAGCTGGGGAACTTCGTGAAGGTTGCCTGAGCTGCATTTTGGGCCCCCAGTTAGGGCTTCTATTCAGGGTGATGTGTGTGACCCTGAGGCCACCTCTCAGATCTGGGGGGAAGTGAGGTTGTGTACCCACAGTGGGGAGGCCTACCTGGGGGCTCCTCAATATTAGACACCTGCAGGAACAGCAGGTCAGCCAAGCCAAGAGTAAGAGTGGCCTTGTCTGTGACTAGAAGCTTCTTCAGGGCTGCCTCAACACTGGGGTGGCACTGGTGGTCTCCACCCACTCCCAGTGTACACTGGCATCTAGGAAGCCAGGTGTGATCGGCTCTGAATTAGGGGCAAAACTTTTAGTTCTCAGATGAAATGTCGTGGGTTTCTTCAGTGATAACTAGACAGCCAGGCCAACGTAGAGCTGATTCATCCTCGCAAAACCTCCCAGACAAGCCAGCTCAGGCCTTGCAGTGGAGAGCTGGAATTCAGAGTCTTCTCAGCTTTGGCCAGAAGCCAAAGGTAGGAGAGGTAGGAGAGACCCAGTTCCCGGTCCCAGCTGTGTCTTATCCAGAGTGACCTTGGGAAGGTTGCCAACTTCCTTTTTCGGTGAGCTTTGCTTTCTTTACCTGCAAAGTGAAGGGTTGGTTTGATGATCCTTAAGGGTGGCCACCTCTTACTCTGTGACTTTGGCCCAAGGTCCACATGGTTGGGTGTTCCATACTGTGGCCCTCCTGGGCTATTGCATTTTGGTTTTTCATCGCACTCAGAAGTGGGGGTAACTGGTGAGGGGCACGGGTTGGTAAACCACCTCTCTATTTCAGTGATGAAACTAAAGAAACCAGGTTTCCCCTTCCACCCCTACCGGCCACTGATGCATTACTTAGTTCCTGTTTCTCTTTGCCCACCCAGGAAGGCATTGTGTATGAAATCCTGGGCCCAGATGCTGGACTTTAAGCCACATTAGAAAATGCTAGCTCATAGGACTCAAAAAGGGAAGCTGGCTTTCCCAACAGATTCATCTGGGCAGTGCTCCTCCCTGAATGTGTAGGGATCACGGGGCCAGGTTCGTCAAGACTCAGGAAGCTCGATTTTTCACTGTCACTAGCCAATAAGGCCTTTAAGGAAAAAACAAATAAGACTGTAGGGGTTTGTATGGATCCGTTAACTCACTTGTACAAGACATTGGGAAAGATACCGCGGTGGAGGGAGGAACAATACAGTTTCAAAAGATAGATAGAGACTGTCACAATTGCCACATGTCCTGGCAGCCAGGGCTACCAGCTCAGGAGAAGCTTTATTCCCTGGCCTGCAGTGCTACAAGATACCCTAGGAGGAGGAGAGCTCTGCCAGGCCCTGCGGGCTGGGCAACCCGACTTCGGCCACGTTTCCTAACACCACTCAGCAGAACCATGCCAGCAAAGACCAGTGTACAAAAAAAAATACGGTGTGCCAAAAAAAAAAAATAAATAAAAGTTATGCCCATATATGTTCAGGAAGTGCACAATAATTTAAACAGCTTTCTTATTTCTTAACTTCTCTGTGTCTTTTGTGTGCTACTGTATCTTGTGAATGAGTCTCAAGAGGAAGGATGAAGCTTTTCCAAAGCCACATCCCCTCATCTCATTTTACAGAAAAATTTGTGCCTAATATGAACCAAAGGAAATGGGGAGCGGCAGGGCCAGTGGGTTTTCATGGTGAACTGAGGGTTGCGCCTTGGACAGGTTGTATGTGGAAGGGACGGCAGGGTTCCCAAGGAAGCTTTGCACGGTCCTGGGTAGAGCTATCCCTTCTTCATCCATGGTGAATATGGCTGGAAATAGCGGGTAGTCTTGGATTTGACCTCCCTCCCATGAAAGTGCTGTCTCTGGTTCGCTCCTGGAAAAACCGCTCTCTCCCCAAAGTGTGTCTGAGCAGCAGATTTAAGCATGAAGTTGGTTTTGTGGGGCCACAGTATGGACTTTGGGAAGATGGTGCCATCTGTATTTCTGATTCTGCCGTCCCTCTGTCTGTCTTTGGAAGTATCCTTTCACATGTTTGGAAGACTGAGAATGATTTTCTGCAAACAGTGAGCCAGACCACACTGGTCTCAAGCAGCAGAGCAGTTATTAACAGAATCACAGTCTTTCTGGAGCTGCTGTCAGTCCTGTGCTGTCCTCAGGGACGTTGCTTGGTCGGGGCCCCCTTCTTATCTACCCTTCCCTCTACCTCACCGAGGCTGCTTGGCCCAGGTTTATCGTGATTATTCGATGTACCTGGGAGGCCATGTCTCCCGGGGAGGCTCAGGACCTCATTGGGTTGGAATTCCATGGGGATCTCTCATTGGGTCTCTTTGGGCCCTTGGAGAGGGGAGTGCAGGGCACCACCTGGGCAAACACCTGTGCCATCCTGTAAGTCCTTGTGTGACTCTTCATCCAAGTCAATGGGGGCATGTAGGGGAAGAGCCTCAGGGCCCACCAGGAGTCAGACTCTGACCAGGAAGTCAGAACTGAGTCAACTTTTCAATAAACACACAGGTTGGCCCCAAACAAAGCAGCAGGGTTTTGGGAACATCTGCCTTTTTAGTCTCTTCTGAATTCTGTTTATGTGGACACCCCATGCCCTGCACCACTGTTGCCGCCAGCAATGTTTGTTGCTTGTCAATATTTGAATAGATGCTGATAAATTTGATTCTCTGGCTTATTGTGGCATTCATGATATGTCTTTCCCTTTTCAGTCTCCATGTTCTAGAGCAACTGTCAGTGTGGTTGGCAGTGACCTGTGTTTTTCATGCATGTTTTTGTTTCAGAATAACTGGGAGATGAAACAGGAAGCTCTATGACACACTTGATCGAATATGACAGACACCGAAAATCAGGACTCAGCCCCCTCCAGCACCTCTACCTGTTGCCCGCCGATCACAGACGGGATGCAGCTGAAAGATTCCCTGGGGCCTGGTTCTGACCGCCCGCTGTGGACTCTGAGGCCTCTGCATTTGCGGGTGGTCTGCCTGTGATATTTTGGTCATGGTCTGGTCTGGTCGGTTTCCCATTTGTCTGGCCAGTCTCTATGTGTCTTAATCCCTTGTCCTTCATTAAAAGCAAAACTAAAGAAAACAGAATTGTTTGCTTATTAGCTATCTTTAAGCACTGATTGAAAGGTGTTTGAGGGAACCCTGGCATTACCACACAGTTCGTCTGACATCTTTAAATGTGTGTTGGGCTTGACTCTCTCATAACTCAGCCACGCTTGCCTTGCTGCTTCTTGTATCTCTCCCAGATTGCTGTAGAGTCAGTGTGGGCAGACTGACATTTGAGAGAAACGTTGAGCTTCATCTGGAAACCTCTTTTCACACCCACCCTGATCGTGGCCTATAAACTGTGACCCCAAGATCTCCATTCACCTCGGGCTTTCCACTAGAGACATCTACCATCTCTGCTGCCTCCCTCCCCTCACACATCCGTTACTGCTTCACTTATTCATCCCATAAGGATTTCTTGCGGGCCTGCTGTGTGCTGGGTTCTGGAGACAAAACAGTGGGTGGGATTAACTCAGCCCCGGTCCCCACCCAGCACCTCTAGCCAAGTCTGAGTGGGCTCTGCTGAAGAAGTGTTGGGCACACTGCACAGTTCATCATGGTAAACGGCTCCGTCCCATTTCACTTAGATGCCCCGATTTCCTAAATGCTCTCTTGAACTCTGACACTCTGAGACTGGCACCTGAACAGTCTATACAACGGTGAAATAGCGAAGCCTTCCTTCTGTGTAATCCCACTCTCTTCCCCAACCTCAAGCAGGACAATTTGACCCCCTCCTGAGGGCATGACCAGAGAGGCCATTAGTAGGAGCCTTCCAGAACTTTCTGGCAATCTTCACTTTTAAGCTTAGCAAACATCCAAGAATAATTTTAAATGACCATGTTTACTGTTTTGTACTTGTTGGAATTAGTTTACCAATAGGCCATGATGATGATCACAAAAGCCACTACGTGCATGCAGTGTTCATTGCAATGCATATCGAGGTCTCAGCCCAAATGCCCCCTTCTCAGGGAGAATTCCCTGAGCACCATGTCCTGAGAGAACCCTCCTTCCTCCCCACCGTTTCTATCTTGTGATTTTATTTTATTTTTTTCATAGACTTACCATTATCAGCACTTATTCTGAATGTTCAATTATCTGTCTGTCTCTCACTCCACTCCCAAAATTCTGCTCTAGAAAGGCAGATTGTGGTCTCTCTTATTTCCCGGTCTGTCCCCGGTGTTTGAGATCTGAGCCTCATCAACAACTATGGGCTGACTGGGTTCATCCTCTCATTACTTCTCAGGCACACTGAGATGCTGAGCAGCCCAGTGCTCTGACCATGTTTGGCGGATAAGGAAACTGATCTGAGTCTGGTGAATGGCCTCACTGGGGTGAGGACCCAGGCTTTCCTCTGGGACATCACCCAGCAGAAAAGGGTGATCGTGAACGCTCTACTGTCTGGATAGTCAGGTTCTCATCAGAAACCAAACTTTGCCTTGCTGATAAACTTCCTAAAGTTCGCATTATTTGCCCCCATCCTGGAAGATAAGGACCACTGTGTTGTGGAGGGAATTAGCCTCAGCTGGGTGTTTCTGGATGCTACTTTTCCCAGAAGAACACTAAGAAGAGCAGATGAGATGAATACAAAGATTCCACCTTGCCCTGAGATTCTGCTGGTTCTACCTGGCTAGGTTCTAGCAGAAGAGAAGGAAGTGTACAAGGGTAACATGTGCAAGGGCAGTGTACAGGGGTAACATGGACATCAAGGACAGTCCTCCTGAGGATGTGGGGAGCCAGGCCCAACTGTGGGTTGGCAGAGTTGCTGACACACACCTAACTCTGGTCCCTCTGGATACACCCTTGCCCAGGTGCAAGGGGCTCCACTGGGAAGAACATCTCCACCCAAGTGATCACTCTTCCTCTGTGTTCTTGAGTGGGATGAAACCACATTCTCTACCCATTTCCCAGTCTCACCCCCAGGATTATTTATGACCTCAAAAAGATGGATGTCATAGGCGCAGGGAGGACCAGACATAACCCATATGGTGCCTGCGGGATAGTTAGTTCACAAGGATATTAGGAGAAAGAGCAAAAGAGAAGTGACCACACAATTCTAGATGGTTAAGGCAATGGTTCTGACCCTGGCCAGACATTAGAATTACCCAGGGGCTATGAAAAATCCAGACACCCAGGATCCGCTTGGACCAATCACATCAGAATCTGGGGAGTGAGAGGGTGTAGACATCAGTATTTTTTACAACTCTGCAGGTCATTTCAATGCATAGCCAAGACTGAGAAACACTGGTCTTTCAATGTACCATCCACAATGGTAGCTGTTAGCCACAGATATCTATGGAACATATAAAATGTGGCTTGTACAACCAAGGGACTGAATTTTAAAATTCCTTTTTATTTTAAATTTAAATATCCACATGTGACTTGTGGCTGCCATATTGGACTATGCAGATACAGAGCATGTCTATGAGCACAGGAAGTTCTACTGGCTAGTGTGGTCCAGGGGAACCTGGAGTCCTATAACTGCCAAGTGAAATCCTGCTAAGCCTGAAGGGACTTTTAAGGTAATTCTGTCTGTTAACTTCACTAACAAGCCCTCCTGTCTTGGATTTGCTATATATTTTTCATCTATGTTTCAAGCCAGGGCTTGTGCAGCAGCAAGGGCGACAAACTTTCAAAGCACTGCACTGTAGGACTGAAAAGCATTGAAAATACAGTTATGCACTCAATGATGTTTCTGCATATACAATAGCGGTCCCATAAGATTATAATGGAGCTGAAAAATTCCTATCGCCTAGTAATGTTGCAACTGTCATAATGTTGTAGCACAATGCATTATCTTTTCTATGCGAAGACACGTTTAGATGCACATATTCTTACCATGTGTTACAACTGCCTACAGTATTTAGTGCACTGAAATGCTGTATAAGTTTGTAGCCTAGGAGTAATAGGCCATACCATATAGCCTAGGCATGTAGTGCGCGCTATGCCATCTAGGATTGTGTAAGTATACTCTGTGATATTGTGC
Organism: Macaca fascicularis; assembly: GCF_037993035.2. Taxonomy (NCBI): domain Eukaryota; kingdom Metazoa; phylum Chordata; class Mammalia; order Primates; family Cercopithecidae; genus Macaca; species Macaca fascicularis. Next base: position 18,462,460 of record NC_088387.1, on the reverse strand, counting down.
GCACTATGCCATCTAGGATTGTGTAAGTATACTCTGTGATATTCGCATTACAATGAAATTGCCTAATGATGCATTTCTCAGACTGTATCCTTCTCATTAGCAATGCATGATTGTATCTGTAAAAATCTAAGGCCCAGACCTAAGTACTTTGGTGTTCATTCTGTTGGTTTACTCAGTTTGTATCTATGAAGACCCAGTTCTAGAAAGGAGCTTTCTAAATTATTGTTTAGTTCGTGTAATCCAAGAATTTACGAGACTTTTGGAAAAGCAGAGTGCTGGAAGTGCCACCTTTCGGAGGTCACGGATTTAGTCAGGTGGCCCAGCAAACTCGACTCATTGGGGTTAGAGATGGAGAATTAGAACCAAAGCTGAATCACTTTCTGCTTATCACTCACAGACTGCCAGATTTTCTTTTTTTGTTGGAGGGAAAGCACCTTACAACAAATAATAATACTATTTTGAATTTCAGAGCTTTCCCTTTTTCAAAGCACTTTACCATCTCTGACTTATTTTGTCCTCCCAACAAGGCCGTAAGATAAGGAGGGGAGGGCTTTTTAGAGCCTGTCTAACACCCTAAGACAGAGCTTAATATTGCTGAAAGCATTGAAAAGTACAGGTTTTGTTTTCGCATCCCTGGCCACACTCAAGTACTTAGTGGCATAACTTGAAACAAATTGACATAGATTTTTAACCCTACAGTGGACTGTGTTTTTAAAAGACACTAGAGCTTCACATTTGTTCCCTTTGGTTCCATCCCAGGTTTCTAACCCTTGTGCCTACATTTTTGGGAGCCATTTCTTCCTCAGAACTTTGTGTGATCTGCGAATTTGGTAAATATGCCTTCACTTACCATGTCTCCTTCCAAGGTGGTTTTTTTTTTTTTTTTTTTTTTTTTTTTTGGAAGGAGTAGCTCACTGCAACCTCTACCTCCCAGGTTCAAGTGATTCTCCTGCCTCAGCCTTCTGAGTAGCTAGGACTACAGGCACCCGCCACCATGCTCAGCTTATTTTATTTTATTTTATTTTTTGTATTATTAGTAGAGACAGGGTTTCACCATGCTAGCCAGGATGGTCTCAATCTCTTGACCTCATGATCCACCCGCTTCAGCTTCCCAAAGTGCTGGGATTACAGGCGTGAACCACCGTACCCAGCCTCCAAGGTGTTTTTTAAATGGTGAATGGGACAGAACACAGGACAGAGCCCCATGGCTCTCCACGAAGAAGGTCCTGTGTCACTCCAAAGGATGTCCCCTGTGCAGAACCAATCACGCCAGGCTGACATCCTTGCTTTTGGGTCCTCAACCTTCTCATGGGTAGAGCTGCAGAGTCATTTCAAACCATACTTGACTGTGGGCAGAAAGCACGGAATTGTCTGTCCAACTGGGGACTCAGGAGCAGCCTGGCTGTCTGCAGCAGCTGCAAAGGGAGCAAAGGCAGGCAGGACTTCCATGAGCCAGGAGGTGGCCCTCTTTGGGGACGAGTGTCCTGCCAATTACAAGTCCTCCTGGTCACACCATCATCTGGCCCATCTTTTGTATCTTAGATCGGATAGGGTGAGAGGTTTTCAAATGCTTTACTGAAATCAAGACACACTTTCTGGGGCATTCCCCTAATCGACTGTTCTGGTGAAGCTCGTCAAAACAGGAAATGAGGTTAGCATGGAATGACTTTCTCTTAGAGAACTTATGTTGCTTCCTTGAGACCACCACTTTCTTCCCAAAAGCTTGTGAGCCTTGTTTCGTGTCTCCTCTGGGTTTTTTGGGAACTTGGAGGAAGTCTGTTCTTCTGTAGTTTTTAGAATCCATTCCCCTGGAAAATGGTGGTGGTATTTTCTTGTTCCCGGTCTTCCAGACTCTCTCCTTTTTCCTCCAGTATCTCTAAGATGTTTGCAAGTTTGTCTGAAGTGAGATCTGCACATACTCGAACCACAGCAAGAATGGGATTGAGCCACACGTTCTGTGCCCATGACCAGGCTGACAGGGCCACATGTGGCCTCCCTGGCATGGGCTTTAGGCAACTCCTTCCCCTGAGAAGCTGTTGGATCCACATGTTCTCACTTTATCAAAAATGGCAGGAAGAGGAAACTGATCTGGTGGAGATGAAACTTAGTGGGAACACTCCGCTTTCCTCCCCTGCTCCGTGTGTGAGCACTTGGCTCAGAAATGCACTGTGGCTGAGACAGCCCTATCTGGCTTCACCTAAGCCAACCCCCGTGTTGAGTTCTTTAACTCAGTTATCAAAGCAGTGAGGGTTTCAGATCTAGACAAGCTGCATCATGCTTATTTTTGCTGAGGTTTTCTGACAAATGGCTCTACTTGAAATTTCCAGATTTAAATGTCTGTTTTATTAAAACTAAAGTACTTTTGAGTCATATTTGCTTTTATGCAGTAAAAGAGAGTCCATGAGAAGGAATAGCTGGCTTTGCCTCACAAGTGTTTAGGGAGGGCTGCTGTCTCCAATGCGAGACCTGGATTACCTTTTGGAGATTCACCTACTTCTCATGATGCTCTTGTTGCTGGAATCATGGTCTGTTACATGCTTTACATGACTTCGCAGGATCTTGAAAGCTGTCCTGAGTGCTCCTGCTGGAATGGGGTAGATTTCAGTTCCCTCTCCCTTAGTCCCGCGTGAACCTCAGCCTCACTCTACTCAGGTCTAGGGTACTTAGTATGTTCAGTGATGATTGTCTACGTAGATGGATTTAAAAATGTGCACCTTTATAATCATCCCAGCTACCACCTAAGATTCTAGCTTGCTCTGGAGACATTTTTGGTGGTTTACAATGTTATTTTCCAGTGTGCATAGGCAGGCCCCAGAGGCAAGGTGATCATCCCTTTGTTTCAGTTAAGAAAACTGAGTTTTAGTGAGGACAATCAATTTTTCCCATATCACAAAAATGGTCATGCGATGCTGCATCCCATATTTAAGTCCAGAGTGATGAACTTCTCCCTATCCCTCTATTATGCTGCCATTTTATATTTTGTAGATGTGTAAAATCAAATGTCATTCTTCCCTAAAAAGGACTGTGAACGGTAAGCAACAGTTGGGAAGGGTGACACCAGACAATGGCTGAAAACAGGGCGACTGGAAGTTGACTGATGGGTGCTGAGCGCTTGGCGCCCCTTCCTGCTGGAGTCTCCTCAGCAGGGGACACTGGTGGCTCCCATTGGCCCCGCCTCCTGCCAGGGCTGTGTGAGGATCCACACGGGCTGGGATGAGGGTGGACGTTGTTCTGCAAAAACTGCCCACTACTCAAAAGTGATGTTGTGGCCGGGCACGGTGGCTCACACCTGTAATCCCAGCACTTTGGGAGGCTGAGGTGGGTGGATCAAGAGGTCAGGAGTTCAAGACCAGCCTGGCCAACATGGTGAAACCCCGTCTCTACTGAAGATACAAAAAATTAGCCGGGTGTGGTGGCATGCACCTGTAATCCCAGCTACTTGGGAGGCTAAGGCAGGAGAATCACTTGAACCCAGGAGGTGGAGATTGCAGTGAACTGAGATTGTGCCATTGCACTCCAGCCTGGGTGACAGGGTGAGACTCCATCTCAAAAAAATTAAAAAATTAAAAAATTAAATTAAAAATATTGATGTTGCTGGGTCAAAAAGGGAGAGGCCCCACCCGGACACCTTAGCACTGGAATCTGCATTTCAGCAAGATCCCAGGGGGCTGTCACAGTTGCTAGCTCTGCTCTTTATGTTCACCTCAGCTAGGTGCTGAGTACCTGTTAGAGGAGTGCATTCGGTCTTTATTCTTCAGAGGCGCTGGTCAGAGGGTGGAGACATCATACAGGGACTCCTGGGCCCCAGGCAGGCCTCCCCGACTCAGCTAATGGGGATGGAGCAGAGGATGGAATGTTTGGGAACCATCAACATGCAGCAAGGAAATTATTGAGAAAAACGTTCCACCTGCCAGAAGGGAATTTGAGAAGGGAATGCACAAATACCATCGAAAACCATGACTCTTCTACCTCCAGCCCTTGCCACCAATTCCTATCCCATTATTTTTATATCCGAGAGGGTTGATAGGCAGCAGACACACTGACTCTGTAAGCATTGTCCCTGGTCCCTGCAGGCGAGGTGACCATGTACCTGAGTTCGCTCAGGGTGGTCCTGTCCATGCCTATTAGAAATGAGTTCATAATGCCTTTCAGCTCTGCCTTTCACTCTCAGGCATGCCCTCGCTTGACAATGCCTATCTGGCTTGGATACCCTCACTTTAGAGTACCTTATATCTGCTATTATATTTCCCCAAGAAGTCGCTTTACGAACACTGACTCCTCAACACACGGTCATCTCTAAAAGGAAGGGTGTTTGGCAGTTCCTCGACAGTTCTGGAAGGTCTGCCTTAGTGGAAGCAGAGTCAGCCATGGGGGGATGAGAACGAAAGTGTGCACTCAAGCATGTGTGTGTTCGGAGTGTGTGGGTATGGGTGTGTGACAAGGTCATATGGGTTCTGTGTACCTTAATGTGTGACACAGGTGTGGGTGCAGAAGAGGACACGGGTGTCTGGTGCGTGGGTGCCTATATGCACATGGGGTGGTTGTGTGTGTGTGTGAGTGCACATCTATGGTATGTGTGTATAGCTGTGCATACATGCCTGTGTGTTTAGAATGTTGGGTGTGGTATGGTGTGTGGGAATGCATGGGTGAATACAAGTGTGGTGTCTTGGTGGATGTGTGCATGGATGTAGTATGTGATGTGGCTGGATGTGGGTATGACATGTGTGCAGTATGAGCGTCGGTTTCTGTAGCTTGTGTGTGTATGCAGTATGTATGTTTGTGGTGCATGTGCATTGTGTGTGGCTGGGTGTGGGTGTCTATGTTGCATGTGGAGTGAGGTGTGTGTGATGTGTGTGGGTGTGTGCGGTGGGTATATACTGGTACCTGTGTGCATATGTGTTGGTGTGTGGAGCGGCTGTAGGTGACATGTGATGCCATGTGTGTCTCCTGAGCTTGTGTGTGGCTGTCCCCAGACCCACTGCAGACTCAAGCATGGCTCCACGTGGCACCACCACAGGAGAAGCCTCTGTGCCCTGGGAGCTGGTGGGGAGAAGGGTCTCACTCTTGCCTGTCCCTGGGCATCCACCATGGCTGCACTGGGAAGCCACTGGGTGCAATGGTGTTGCTGTGTGGGTTGGGGCCTCTGGTCCACAGGCAGCAAGCATAGACAAGATCCACCCAGCACCCTGACTGTTGAGGACGGGCCCTGGCTGTGGCTCTGCAGCCCAGCTAGCTCCTGCTGCATAGTCAGGCCTCTGGAGAGATGTTCCCGGGGAGGAATCACTGAATGGATTTCCTTCCTCCTGCCCTGTTTGGATAGGGACACTTGTGGCTGCTTCTGGCTCCAACTTTTGTGTGCAGGGGCTATGACGGAGAAGAGATGAGCTCCCTCTCCAGCCTTCGGGGCTGCTGGCATCCCCTATATGTTTCTCCTTGGGGACACTCTCAATGAGGCCAATTCCGGGCTGCGGGGGGCTTTTCCCTCTGTCACTGAGGGGCCTCCACAGGGATCTGCCTGGCTGCAAGATGCTGATGGGTGGAGGGGTGGCCCACCTGACCTCCAGGAGCAGGAGCTCCCAGCCCTGTCCCTCACCTGTTGCCCCTCTGGAAGAACATTGCTCTTGTTAGCTAACAACCACCTGACTTTCCTTGATCTGTCTCTCCCCGAGGCAAGAACGACCTAGGTCTGAAGACTGAAGATCAGTGCTGGGGCCCCTCTTGGAAGGCTGAGGAAGTGTGGAGAAGTGCCCAGGTCTGGTCTGCTTAGCCTTCCACTAGTTGTTGGAGCTCTTTGAGCCTTGGTTTCCAAACCCAAAAACTGGGAGAATGACACCAACCCAGCAGCACGGGGGGACCTTTGCAATAAGGTACGAACCCACTCAGCATGATGCTTGGCACAAAGCACAAAGCCAATAAATGCTGGCTATTATCACTATTATTTTAATTCAGAGGTTCAAATATTGAGAATGAAATAAATATACCAGGAAGTAGTAGCATTGTGCCATCAGAAATATACTCTGATGGGGTCCTAGCGATCTTAGTCATGAAAATAAAATACCAGAAGAAAGACAAGATGATCTAGAAAGAAGGGATGCCAGCAGTCTTAGAAAAAACAAAAAATGAAAACAAACAACAAAAAACAAAACTGGTGGTGGACAGTGAGACAACAGAAGCAAATACAGGACCAGCCAGCCAGACACTGCTTCCTCTCCCTTTGACAGGCAGGACAGGGGCCCACTCCCAAATCTGCAGGATCAGACACGATAGATGAACAGTGATTTCCCTGAGTGTGAATATTGTGATGTCTTTCTTTTCTTGAACTTTTAGCATTGCTGGTAAACAGGGTGCATCCAGAATTGTTTTTCTGAGAACTGACTTTTGAGGAAATAGGGGGAAAAGGGGTTTTTATTAGCTACTTTTCAGTCTTGTGCATGACTCAAAACCTTCTTATTCTGTTTCTTAACTTTGCTTCAGGAGACCCTTGACCAAAAAATAGCTTTGTTTTTAATTGATGAAAGAAAAATCATTACAATGTGTAAGTATGCCAATTCAAACACGGCAAAACTTTCAAAGACAAAGTGGGGGTGGGGAAGTCATTCTGAAGAAGATCTCTGAGACAAGAAGAAGAACCAATCCAAATCCCCATTTGTGTTTTCTAATGAGAAACTCCTCACACGCCATTTCCCTGCTGACCCCGGTCTTACCTGGACCACCTCGCCCCGTTTTCATCTCTTATAACTTCTGAGATACTGTAATGGAAGTAAAGAGTAAGCTTGAGATACTCTCTCAGCATTCAAGGTGCTGCTTTCCTTTCTCCAAGCAGGAGGCTGACATAGCCACCTTTATTTACAAATGCCGTAAATCGACTGTGCAGGATCCTTTCGTGAGAAAGGAGAATAATGGCAGGGAACCATCCCAGCAAAACGAAGACCTGGGCTCCACCGCCAGCTTTTCCCTCAAAGGTCATATTTCACCTCTGCCCTGTAATTTCCTGAATTGTTCAGTGAAGATGTGACTTCTTAGCTTCCAAGCTTCATGGAGGTGTTGTCCAAACACAAGGTCCATAAAGTGCTTTGGAAGGTTTGGAGGAATAAAGAAACTCTCTTGATCCGAAGTTGTGATGGAGTCTCATCAACATTGTAGCCGATGATGGCGAGTGCTGGAGGGTTCATCAGACCTGAGAGCAACCCCAGCCTTTGAACCACTCTCTCGCCTACTATTCATTTGTGTCTGTTCAGCTGAATGCTGGCAGACCGTCTTTCAAATAATGCTCCTTTTGGAAAGTAAGCTGAGGACATTGAGAATAAATATCTCCAGTCTTCTAAGCTGTATGGCAGTGTTGATGGGACCTCTAAGAAAGTTTCTCCCTGCCATCTTAGGAGGAGGAGGAAGAGGAGAAGGAAGCAGGAAAGATGGAACAAATTGCTGTACCTTTTTAAAAGATGGGATTGAAATAAATCACAAAGAGTGTTAAAACAGACAGCTCGTGGGAAGCCAATTGCTGACACTCTCAGGCCCCATCCTTTCCTCCTCCTCTTCCTTTCAGAATAAATTAAAGAATGGGCCCAAATCCAAGTTGTGTGTATGGTATCTTTATCTGATTGACCTCGTACTCCTAATAATATCTTATCTTCGCTTGTAAATCATTAGCACCCTTTTCCGTTCTCCCGGCATGTCACTTCTTTAACTGTTATGAACACTCACAGAAGTCCGCTCTGCAGACAGACAAAGCTACTGCAAGGGTCGTCTGTCATTCATTTGGCCATTTGGTCCTGAAGGCCTCAGCTGGCTTCACTAGCAAAGTGTTTCACACATTCCCATAGCCCTGCAACAGCCACTTTCCCAAAGCAAACAACCTGAGAGATCTGGTAAACACTGAAGAACGGAAATTTCATTCATTTTCCTACCTGCATCCTCTCTGGTTGACAGAGAGTATCAGTCAATGCAAGATTTGTTGAGAGTGGTACATTTGAGGATTTATTTGTAGGCTGTGTTAATATACTTTTGAGAAATTCAGTTGTATCTAATGAATGCTTTTTTTTCCCGTTTGATTCATTCCAAACTATTTAAATTGGAAAACTGTGTGCTATTTCAAGATGCACTTTAAAACTCATGTTGTTGTGATGGTGCTTGTTGTCACTGCTTTTTGTTGGTTGGTTCTTGTTTCTACCCAGCCCCTCCTCTTTGGGCTCATGTGGGTACAGATGAGATTCACAGTTCCCTAGCCAGATGATCCACAGAAGGTTTTCAAAGACTGCGTGGGTAGTGTTACTGAACATAGTTCATATGTATGGGTACATGTGTGTGTTTCTAACCTTGCAAGCTCCTTGCGAAACTACATAAATACTTGTATGTAAGTTGTGCTGTACATATGAACATGCCTTATTATGAGAAAGGTCGATTTTAAAGTATTCCTTCCATGGGTAAATAAGTCTTCCCTGATGATAAATCATTACAGTTACTCTCACCTCCGAAACCCCTTGAGCTCCCCTCTCCCACTCAGCCCCTGCAGAAAAGGGCTCCCTTTATTTACTGCCCTACTTGTTGCAAGTTGGGGGCTATTTCTTTAAGTCTAACTTAATATTTCTTGTATTTAGTTCAAAGTGAAAAATTCTCACGTTTACCGCCGGATGGGGCAGGGGGAAGCAGCGTCTACTTTAAATCTGTTGCAGCACACGAACTTAAATGACAAAACAAACACAGAAGACTGGAAAGTCAGGGACCCTCTTAAAGAAAAGCTTACAAAATTATAGTGTCCACGTGAGGCACGACTTTCATATCCTTTATCTAAGCGTCACATGATAGGGCGGCAAGTCGATCCCCCCCAGAGCCTGGATGATAGAAATATTTGTGGTTTGATATGCGTCAGTGCTTATGACTTTGGCATAAAATGCAATCTCCTTTGTTTCTTCCCCAAATTCAAGAAGTGCATCTTTCCATAATATTGAGAATAGAACCTGACATTTATTGAAAATCCATGAGCATATTTTATCAAAAAAAAAAAAAAAAAGCACTTCCACATACTCAGTAATGGCCCAGTGAGGCAGATAATAGCTTCATCCCATCTCACGATGGTGAAATGAAGATCAGAGGGAGCCAGTAACTTACCCAAAATGACCCCCTTAGGATGTGGCAGAGCCCATACTCAAAGTCGGTTTGTTTAACCAAACTGCCTACAATGTCAACTTAGTTTGCGAAACAGCCCTATGTGGTTGGTGGTATTATCTGCAATTCATCATCAACACACCAGGCCCATGGCAAAGCTAAAAGCAGAGCTAACAGCCAGAGTGACCAGAACAGGGTCTCATCCTGCTGCACCTGTGCCAGAGAGAGAAGATGAGCACTCCAAAGTGTTTTCGCGCACCTGGGGGCCTTCCTGTCCAAGTGCAGTACAAATATTCTTTGTGCCACATCTTAAAGGAATCCTCTTACAGAAAGGGCTTCCCCTCTGAGTGGTAAGACCCAAGACCGGGCTGATGCCTCTTCCTTTGCTATGTGAGACCTGAAGGCAGAGTCTGCCTGGACTGACAGAGATCGATGTGGCCTCCGTCTGTCTGTGTGTCATGACAGAAAGGAGGTGGGAAAACTTGGAAAATGGGAACCCTCACTTTCCTGAAATTCCCAGCAGTCAGTTCCAAGAATTGTAACCTTGAAGCACAGGAAAGCAAGACCCTCAGCCGGGAACATGGAAACTTTTGTCGGGAATTCTCTGAGGTCCTGACGAGGTGACACAGTGGTCAGATGTTCCAGATTCAACATCAAGGCCGGTGGGGGCGGCACTGCACCGGTCACGTCAGGAAGAGCAGTGTAGTCAGAGAGTGTGGCAACCACCATACGCCTGGCAGACAGCTCATTCCATCTGCCTTGCACATTTTCCTACTTCCGCTGAGCTCAGAATGGGGAAGATCGAACACGGTCTGCTCTTATCACCCTGAAGACTTTTAAAAAGGCTCTGCATACTCACATGAAAATCGGGAACTTGATCACTGTGGCCTGACAATGTGTTTTGAAAAGGCGGGGGTGGGGGGGCCTAGTCTTTCCCTGAAAGTTCCCATCCATTGTTGAGTAAACATCATAAATCTACCGCAGAGAGACGGGCTGCCTGTGCTCAAATTACTGCCTGCTACAATTTTAGCTTCAAGTTTTAATGCCCTAAACATGAATAACGTCGTATCCCAGCGCAGGTCTGATTAATGAGGCAACTTTGCCAACTTCAGGGTCGGAGAGTGTGTCCCCACCCCCTTCCTTTTTTTTCCCCCTGTGGCTTAGTAACCATTTCAGCAAATTTCCCCATTAAATATACAAGGCGACTGAGTGCAATAAAAACTAAAGGATATGGCAGATAAACACCAGCGTCTCTCTGGGCAGACCTCACTGGCCAACAGAGCAGACCAGCTCAGGTTTGCTGGGAGGAATCCAGAATGTTCCATCATGAATTCCAGCACGAAAGTCATGCACGCATTGCCATTTGCTGTGGGTCATTTTCAGTCTGTGGGTTACACTTACAGGACCGTCTGCTTTCCGAGCTGTCATGCGGTTTATACGTGGAACGCCACTCATGCCCTATTTGCACTTAAGGTGACCAATGGCTGGCTGAAGGTCATACTCAGGAGATGACCCAAATTAGCATGTAATGTCCAACCTTGAAAGGAAAGAAGGAAGTTTTATCTTGCCCAGATGTTGTCTGTTCCCCAAATAAGATTGTGTGTCGCTTGAATAATTCCCAAATAGGAGCCCATTTGTTAAGCACTTAATGCACACTGGGCACTGAACAAGAAATGCAGAGGAGTCCCTAGGACTTGCTGAGTCTCCTAGAGACCGCAGAGATGCTCTGCTCACAGGAGCTCATTTTCCATCCACAACAACCCTGTGCCATCAGTTACATTATCTCCAGGTTTCTCACACGACCAAAGCTGAGGCTTAAAGGGTGGCACAACTTCCCCTGCTCTGGCTCCAAATTCAGTATTCTTAAACCATAAAGCATCTCTCTTTCCTCCCCATTCTGTTCCTATTCTCAGTCTCTTCATGAACACACACACACACACCCACACACACTCTTGTCTACACTTGAACCGTAGTCTGGGCCCGTTACATCAACAACACAACCACAGCAGAACCTGGCTTCGTCCAAATTGCAGAGATTTTAAATCTAAATTTCCCATGCTATTGAGACTTTACAGAACCAATCCTTCAGGTGAGTTTTGATTTTCTGTTTAAGCCAGGGTTCAGCAAACATTTTTTCTAAAGGCCGGATAGTAAATATTTTAGGCTTTGCTGGGCTGCATAGTCTCTATCACAACGGCTCAACTCTGCCATTGCAGCATGAAGCAGCCACAGGTAATACATAGAGGAATGGCAGAAGCTGTGTTTTAATACAACTTTATTTTTAAAAACAGGCAGAGGGCCAGATTTGGCCTCTGGGCCATAGTTTGAAACCGCATAGTTTGAGATCTAAGTCACTAAAATTGTTACCAGTAATCTAGGGTTTTAGACATTGGATCTGTCTAATCTATCTGAAGTAAGATGGGGGGCCAGGACCATTGTAGCGAGGCTGTGGAAGTTCACAGCTGCTTAAGAAGCACTGTGATCAACATTGCTCCTTACCCCAGATGGGCCAGGCCAGCAGTCACAGTGTGTGCTCCATTGCTCCATGGGGAGAGAGCAATAGGAATTTCGCTAGAAAAGAGTTCTCTGGACTAGTAAGTTTAGAAAACCTTGGGCTATTAGTATCATTATTATTATAATATTCCATGATTGCAGGACTTCTCAGGGCTTTCAATATGCTGATGAACATGAATCTTCCTAGATATTCTGGATCTCTAGGAAGGAAAGGTTTGTGTGCAGAGCACGTCTGCACAATATTCTTTAGGAAGACTGATCTGGCTCCTGTCCTAAAGATTCTCATGCTATCTTTTTTTCTACCTCTTTTCTCAACTGTCCCACTTGAGGGTACTGGCCTGAATTGCTGCCAACCATACAATATCCAACTCTACCCTCAGAGCCACACTGCGGTCCCACTGGGGACTTTGGTGGCCCTGCCTCCCTGCAACCTCAGGTACTCAATTTGGAGGGTGTGGAGAGGGCAGGGTTGGAGTACAGGTTGCTGTGTCTCTTTCCGTCATTTTTATCACCAGCTGCTGACCATGCTTGCTTAAAGGTCTGGTATTTATGGACTCCTAGAATCTCCCAGAACCTCACAAATACCCCTGGGCTCCTGGTTTGAGGGACTAGATGGGAAGCCCCACTCCCTGGGAGAACACAGGCCCAGAGCTTCCTGGAACTGAGGCAGGAGCAGCTTGGTCAGGGAGTGTGAAGACTCTGACAGAAGCATGCCTGTGGGACATTCATGCCTGGAAGGCCCTCATCACCTGAGACCTTGGTGAGGAGGCGGGACTTGGAGAAAAGGAGTCCCTGCTGTCGTGGAAAAACCAGCCAGGGTAGGTAGTTTTGTATAAGGCTCTTAACTCTATGGAGATTTCTGTTCACTGCCTGCAAAATAGAAATGTCTATCCCAGCAGCCTAGGCTTAGACTGTGGAGGGCTAGCCGAGGGCTGTGTGAGAAGGTTTTGCAAACATGGCTGGGCCCAGAAGGCTGGGCTATTGTCTGGAGGAAAACTCTCAGGGCAATTCAGACCTTCCTGGGCCCTTCTGAGGAGAGAGGCATTGAGGGAAAGTTTGAGATTTGACTTCAGGGGCACTGTTCTCTAAGCATACGCCTCAGTCACCAGCATTGAACCCACTCTCAAAAGCTAAGTAGTAGCAATGAAATGCTTAAAAAGTTCTACCCAGACTGCAAAGACCCACAGCAAATAGAGCGCAGTGGCTGGTCTGGGGAGGGCCCCTTGGTCCAGGCAGCAGCCAAGGAGTTCTTGAGCCTTATTTATCACCTTGTAATATTTTACAAGGAGGGCTATGCATTATTTCTCTAATTGAAAGTTACTTTTAAAAACAGACAAAGAGAATCAGGAAAAATGATGTGAGGACTTTAGGCCCAGATCTGTTTCCGTTTCAACAAGATGTGTGAGGATGACGAAAATGTCGTTTGGTTGAGCCGTGGTCATCACCCAGCATTGTTCTTTCACGTGTGTGTGTGTGTGTGTGTGTGTGTGTGTGTGTGTGTTTCCCTCTGAGTTTCCTAGTAGTCATTACTAAGAAAACTCCTAAACTGACTCAAAACAACAATGACAAAAACAAAAGCAAACAAAAAGACCCAATCACCACAGGTGCCATTCAGGCCCTCTTGTCTGACGGCGTTCATAGACTGTGCTTGTGTTTTTGGATGTACCAGCTTCCTTTTCTCTCTTACTCCCCAGGTATCAGTGGGAATCCCTCCTTCTTGCTCCGGGACCCTAAAGGAGACACTGGGGCAAGACTCATATGGGTCTTGGGGCAACCCATTTCCAGGAGAGCGTGACCCCTACCCCCAAGCCCCAGGAGGAAGGACCCTTCCCTGCTGAGGCCTCCTATCCATCCAGGCCAGGGGCCTGGGCCTGAAGCTGGGTTTTGGCCTTTTGGGGGTGCCTCTCTTGTCCAGGAAACACAAGGTCTTTAAGCTGAAACTGTTTGTGGGGAGAGCAACCCATTTCTTAGAGGGACTCGATCCATAGGGATAACACTAGTCCATCAGAGGACTCTTGTATTTTCATCCTGGAGAGCACAGTCCCCTGTTTCCTTCTGGGACGTAAAAAGTTGCTTCTAATGCTTCATCTACACAACCTCACTTCCCCAGCCTTGATTTGCAAATGGGCCCACAGAGAGGTCCCAGGCCGCTACTTCACCCAGGCAGTGAAGGTGAGCGTGGGTCCCCTCACTGCCATGAGCCAGGCAAAAGAACAAGCGAAACAGCTAAGAACCAGACAGGCCAGAGTTCAGGCCCTGACTTGCTATGTGACCCAAGGCAACTCACCCAACCTCTCTGAGCCTCAGTTTCCCCATTTAAAGTGGAAACAAGACCAGCCCCTGCCTCATGGAATTGTCATGAGGAGGAGTGAAGTGGTGCCCGTGCAGAGCTGGTGCCCAAGGAAGGGGCTTCAGTGCCAGGCCTGACAGCTCGTCAGGGAAGCCTGCTGCCGGCCATCCCGGGGAGACGGTGCCAGATCAGAGGGAAGCTCAGCAAGCCACTTAAAAGGGACCTTGACTCATTTTGTGGTAACCGAATGTGCAGTTCAGGAAGTGCTTCGCAAAAGCGAACTGGGCTCCAGCCGCCCCCTCGTCCCCCTGCCCTCTGCTCAGGATTCACTGTGCCAAGACCCACCTGACACCACCCGATGCATGCCAGCAGCGTGGATGGCAGGCCCCATGTGTCCTCGAGCCCACCAAAGGCTGGTGGGTGTCAGCTCTCAGAAAGATAGCCTGACCTTCTGGACTCAAATTCCACTCCTTCCTTTAGTCCAGGTGCTCAACCTCCCTGAGCCTGTTTCCTCCTCTGTAACTGGCACTACCGCATACTAGGGCTGGTGCAAAGCCCTTGGCAGTCAGGTATCATTTAATCCTCACAAGCAGTTCTAAGGGCAAGTACGAAACCTTGCCATTTAAGGATGGGGAAGCTGAGGGCACCTTGAGTTATGCCAGGGCACGCAAAGGATGTCTTGGAGCTGGAATTTGAACCTGGGGAATGGCACTCCTGGGCCTTCCCTCCGAACCCCTAATATCTAGAACCTGGATCGTAGACCTAGCTAGTAGGTCTTGGTAGTCCTTCCCTCCTAACCCCTGGTGTCTAGAACCTGGATCGTAGACCTAGCTAGTAGGTCTTGGTAGTCCTTCCCTCCGAACCCCTGGTGTCTAGAACCTGGATCGTAGACCTAGCTAGTAGGTCTTGGTCGTCCTTCCCTCCTAACCCCTAATATCTAGAACCTGGATCGTAGACCTAGCTAGTAGGTCTTGGTAGTCCTTCCCTCCTAACCCCTGGTGTCTCGAACCTGGATCGTAGACCTAGCTAGTAGGTCTTGGTAGTCCTTCCCTCCGAACCCCTGGTGTCTAGAACCTGGATCGTAGACCTAGCTAGTAGGTCTTGGTAGTCCTTCCCTCCTAACCCCTGGTGTCTAGAACCTGGATCGTAGACCTAGCTAGTAGGTCTTGGTGGTTCCTCACATGGATGCCAGCTTCCATTAATCATGCACGCTGCTGCTTGGTGGGCAGGTGAGGAAGTGGCCTGAGTATGGAGGAAGCCCAGGACAGGACCCTTTTTGCCTCCCCATGGGATGTCCTGGCTGCCCTGGGGGAATATGTGTGGTATTCTCCACACCCACCTGGACCTCTAGCTCCCCAGAGCCTCTGACTGCATGTTCTGAGGGCAGTGGCATCAGGACCCCCTGGGCGCAGTGTGCAGAGACTGGCCGAGGAGAGCTGTAGGGGTTACCTATTAAGGAGGCAAGTCCAGGCAGGGACTAGGGACAGAAGAGGGTGGAATGAGACCAGAGGGAGGAAGAGGCTGCCCTCATCATTAGCCCAGATCCCTCCCACCCACTTCTTCCCATCTCCCTGTACTTGCCCCATGGGGGTTCCCAAAGAGAGGGAAGTAGAGGGGGAGAGGAGTGCGTGGACACAGGAGAGCGAGTGAGCACCCCACCCCACAACAGTGTCCCGAGAAAGGCCCCTCTTCTGTCCCCTGCTTCACAGGCCTTGGGAACAGGGAACTCTGCAGACTGAGTGGCATCCCTGCTGGGAAATGAGGGCCTGTCTTAGTTCCTCATTTAAGGCACCCACCCTCATTCCCAAGGCAGTTAAAAGCCCCAAGTTGCCCAACTTGGTCAGGAGAAGCCTGTCCCATCAGTCTCACACACCCAGAACTTGTCTGTCTGGCCTCTGAGACTGGGCAGGGACCAGCTCTGTGTCCCCAAGCCCACATGTAGAGGAGGAAGCTGCAAAGTTGATAACCCAGGAACCTCTGTTTACCACTAGTCATTGTCAAACTCTGATGTCTTTTGGGACTAAATTTGAAGGACAGTTTTTACTGTTGTAACCAAAAAAGCAAAAGGAAGCAAACAATTAACAGGCCCCCTTCTTTTCGGGACTTTTTTTCTTTGTCAGTAGAAAGCCATTTCAGTAAACAGGAGCTGTTACGAAATGTATCTCACCCCACAGTACGCCTGTAAAGCACCTCCCTTCCCCCACTGCACAACCCATTGTACAAGAAATATTGTGATAGATACCTTTGGGTTGAGGCTGAAACAAAATGAGCCATTAGGAAGCATTCCATTTTCACCTGGATTTGTTTCTGTATCTTTTGGAGGATTTCTGCAAACCCACAGCACAGTATGGCATTTCCCATACTCTGTGATAAGAACCTCCGGGATAACGTTGGTGACTCTGGGACCATCTGAGCCTTGAGCAGCTTCCACTCTGATCTGGATGTCTCTGATGTGTGCTTGTTCAAGCAATCGATGAGCCAGTCGTGGGCGTCAGACTCGTGGGAACTGGGGGAGTGCCCAGGTCAACCCTGCTTGCTTTTACGGCTTTCCTGTAAAAGCTTCTCCACTCTTTGCCTGGGCAAGCCCGTGCCTAGATCTCCAGTACACACTCCAGCTGCCGGAGGGGTTGGGGGGGGGGCTCCCTCTTGCGTCTGGAACCTATTCATCCAGCCTGAGATTGAGAAGGGGCTACCTGCTGGAGCTGAGGGTGGGTGAACCCTCCCACCCGGGGCTAGCGAAAGATTGCATCTCGTCCCAAATCCTCCGCTGGACCACGGAGGATTCCCACTATTGTCTTTTTGGGATTTGAGGGAGATGTTCCAGACTGGGAGACCAGGAGAATGTTTCCCAGAAGGAGGCAGAGATTGGGGTTCCCGGGATGTGACTCCCCACAGACCACGAGGCTGACACAGTTCCTCTCTCTGTCTTCCTGCTTTTCTCATGCAAACAGCACCCCTTTCCCATTGCTGTTCTAACATCCTTGGTAGCTTAAAACAGAACACCAATGTATTCTCTCACAGTTCTGGAGGCCGGAAGCCTGAAATCTGTTTCAATGGGCTAAAGTCAAGGTGTCGGCAGGGCTCTGGGGAGATCAGCTTCCTTGCCTGTTCCAGCTTTTGGAGGTGGCCAGTGTTCCTTGGCTTGTGGATCCTTCCTCCACTTAAAGTCCATCACTCCAGTGTCTGCCCCATCATCACATGGCTATCCCTTCTTCAAACTTCTTGCCTCCTTCATATAAGGACTCCAGTGGTTACATTAAGGGCCCACTCAGATAATCCAGGACCACTCCCCATCTCAAGATCTTCAACTTAATCACATCTGCAAAGTCCCTTTTGCCATGTAAGGTGACATTCTCAGGTTCCAGGGATTTGTGGATGTCTTTGGGGATCATTATTCAGACTCAGTTATAGTCAAGACCTGCGAGACAGCCTCCTGTATCCCTGAGTGGTACTCGAAGCAGCCTAGCAACAAAAAAAGCCACAAAACCTTATCAGAAGAGCTGTTTTGGGGTCCACCCCGCATTGACCCTTACCGCTGCAGCCCCTGGTTTCCTTTGGCCCCTGCGCTCGTGTGATACCTTGAGAAGGGGTGGATCCACATGCCAGCCTACCTGGGAGCAAGAGGATGGGTGCTTCCTGTCCTTTCTTGGTACATGCCAGCACAGTCTGTGGCTGGGATGCTGCTCTCTGAGACTTGGGAGCTTACTTGTTCACCTCAGCCATGAACCCCGACCACATTTTGCCATTCCTATTCTCAGCCCCCTAGGCAATCTCATTCCCAAACTCCATGACCCAGTCTTCCGCATGGCTCAGAGAACTGCCGGAACTGTTAGCACAGAGGTCCTCTGCTGGAGTTCACAGATGCAGATTCTGTTGCTTGCACTCCAGATCTGTGATGCAGGATTGCCTGCTATGTGAAATTAATTCAGGACTTGAGGAATCCTGGTAGTGCCACCGTACAAATGGGGTAGTATCTTGAAAACCCAGTCCTGACATCAAGATCTTGGCATCTGTCAAGCAGAAGTGTGCACCTGGGGTGTATTGCGGGAGGGGCAGTGTTGGAGCTGATTTCACCGAGTTCTGCCCCTCACTCTCTATTGTGCGACAACAGGCTCTTCTGTTCCTTAAGACGGCAGCATTATTGCCAGGTCCTTCTATTTGCTCATAAAACTTCCATTTACACAGCAGTTTGCAGGACACATCAGATACAAAAATGGATGTGAGGTTTAGTAGAGGGAGACCACAGCCATAATGAATCCTGGCAAGGTTTCTATTTTGGTTGCATCTCAGAAGCACCTTGCCAAGCAATGTATATGTGTTGAATGAATGAACGAATGAATGAATAAATGAATGAATGAATGCGGTGGACTGACATGGCTGTATAGAACTGTAGTCACCCTTCAGAGAGAAGTCTCTGCAATGAACCTGAAAAGCAATGACCATCTACATGTTCTTCCTTTTCTCGTTACATGTTTTACCCCACAGACCAGAAACTAAACAAAAAGCTCATGTTCCCGAATTCCTCTTTTACTTGAGGGTAAAAGCTTGGGGTAGTGAAGTGAATGTTGGTGCCATATCATGTTCAAGCATTTTGGAATTATATAGCTCTAATTTAGACAACAGCAACAACAAAGAAAAGAGACTCCATCATGAGAACTGATAGGTTAGTAAATTTACAGATAACTCAAAGATATTAAAACAAAAAAACAAAAAACTTTCTAAACTCTCAGTCTTCTTGGGAAGTAGCCTGCTGTCGTTGGGCTAGAGATACCAAGAAGAGCCAAGGCAGCGAATTGTGGTTGAAATTTAACACGATGTGGGGGTGGGTAGGCTGGCGGCACAGGGGCTGCCGTCAGAGATAACACACAGCCTGGAGAACCAGGGTGTAGATCAGTGCATCAGAACCCTTTCCAACGGTCGGGAGAGGAGGCAGCTACCCTGGGGGCGGGGAGGACCTCTGACCCACAAGTCCTGACCTACTGGCAGGAGGACCATTACTGGTTTGCTTGCGTGGGTCTGAGACATTTCCGGAGATGTGAGACTTTTAGTGCTAAGACCCAAATAGCCCTGGGGAAACTGGGATGGTTGCTCACCCAAGTTTCAACTTGTCTATAGAATTATCTGGCTTTGAAAGAATGTCACGTGCTTTTATCTTGAATCTAAAGTCACTGGCATGCCCCTCTCATCCACTGGTTATTCTTGGTGGTAAGGTGGTGGGGTGCGTAGTGTGAGGGGAGGGTGAAGGGGAGGTTCCTCCTGCCATTCCTTCTTGGAGAAGAGACCAGGGCCTTTCCAGGATTTTGGACTCTGACATAAAAGGAAAACACTTAAAGACCTTCAGGATTTCGTGAGAATAACAAAATTTTATTTTAACAATAAATTTTAATATTTGAGAAAATGCAGACATGTTGTTTCTCAGAGCCCATACTGAGTCAGTGTGGAAAACAGCCTTTCTCTGGAGGCAAAATTGCACTGATTAACTTGAATTACAAAGGGAGCATTGCTTACCTTAAGCTAAGACAGCTCAATGAGACCCGCTGTAGCATTTTTTATTACCAGGATACACCTGGTGCAATTGCACACATGTACCCTGGAACTTAAAGTATAATAATAATAATAATAATTAATAATAATAAAAGGAACATGAAAATCTAGACGTGGAGTGCTTGTGGTCTCCGGCCACTCAGGTCTCTCCTCTTACCTCCTCTTACCTCTTCTCAGAGCCCATCGCTGATATTTAGATCCTCTAGAAACACACGTGTAGCTCAGCTGCATGTCAGAAGTGCAAAAATATTTAACTTTCATTTTTTTATATATATGCCTAAACTCATCCTACACTTAAGGTCCCTGTATTAGTATGCTTTCACACTGCTAATAAAGACATACCTGAGAATGGGTAATTTATAAAGGAGAGAGGTTTATTGGACTCACAGTTCCACATGGCTGGGAAGGCCTCACAGTCATGGCAGAAAACAAAGGAAGAGTAAAGGGACTTCTTACATGGCGGCAGGCAAGAGGCATGTACAGGGGAACTCCCCTTCATAAAACCATCAGATCTTGTGAGACTTACTCACTACTACAAGAATGGCAGGGGGAAAACTTGCCCCCAAGGTGCAATTACCTTTCACTGGGTCCCTCTTATGACACATGGGAATTATTACAATTCAAGGTGAGATTTGGGTGGAGACACAGAACCAAACCATATCAGTCCCCTTCTATTGGTGGCAACAAAATATTTCATTTTACTAACTAAAGATTTGTAATCTCTACCGTATTAAAACTTACATTCATTAAGGTTCTAAGTTTCTGATGCTGCTCAAGGATTCCCCACTCCCCTCCTTTCCCAAAATGCAGCCCAGGTGCCAGGAGAAGTGGGTGTGTGTGCCCTGTGGCATTTGGGGAAAAGGGGCTGGCCTCCCAAGGAAGCAGAGCTTCTCCCTCCTGGTCTTCAGGTGCCACCCTCATGGGGTCCCTGCCTAGGTGTCTATGGCTGGGGTTGCTCATGACCTATTCTCACCATAGGCACAGCACTAAGGTCTGTAGCAACTTACATGTGTCCCCAGATTGGCTGAGAAGTAATTCATTGTATGATTATAGCACAGTTTGTTTAGTCATTCACCTGCTGATGGCCATTTGGGCTATTTCCAATTTTGTCAGTAGTCCCCCTCTCATCCACAGGATAGGTTCCAAGACTCCCCAGTAGATGCCTCAAACTGTGGACAGTACTGACCCTTATATACACTGACTGTGGGTAGTATTGACACTGTCCATGGATTTGATAACTGAGAGGGCTACTAAGTGACAAATGGGTGGGAAGTGTATATGGCATGGAGACACTGGACAGAAGGAGGATTCCTGTCCCTGGTGGAATAAAACAGGACAGCATGAG
This sequence comes from Macaca fascicularis, assembly GCF_037993035.2. Taxonomy (NCBI): domain Eukaryota; kingdom Metazoa; phylum Chordata; class Mammalia; order Primates; family Cercopithecidae; genus Macaca; species Macaca fascicularis. Next base: position 18,441,662 of record NC_088387.1, on the reverse strand, counting down.
ATTTCATCATGATACTGAGAAGAAGGCACAATTTAAAACTTATGAATTGTTTATTTCTGGAATTTTCCATTTAATGTTTTTGGACCATGATTAACCACAGGTAGCGAAAACCATGGAAAACAAAACCGTGGAAAAGTGGGGACTACTGTATCATGAATAAAGCTGGTAAGAACAAGTACAGGTCATTTCGTGGACAAGTGTTTTTACTTCTCTTTGGAAAGTAGAAGTATTGCTAGACCATACGTAAGTGGATGTTTAATGTATAAGTAACTACTAGTTTTCCAAAGTGGTGTATGTTCCCACTGACAAAGCATGAGAATTGCTTCATGTCCTCACCAACATTTTGTGCCTTTAGTCTTTATAATTTGCGCTATTCTAGTACATGGGAAATTTATTCTAGTACATGGCATTTAGTTCTGGTTTTAATTTGCATTTCCCCAATTACTCATTATGTTGACTACCTTTGCAAGTGCTTATTGACCATTTGCAAAGTGTCTGTTTTAGGCCTTTTATTAGACCTACTTCTAGGCTGTTCTAGGACTATTTTTATATTTGGCTATGTATTTTTTATTATGGATTTATAGAAATTCTTTATGTATACTTGATACAAGTCCTTTCCCACATAAATATATTGTGAATATTTTCTCCTGGTCTCTGGCATATCTCTTTTTCATTTTCTTTCTTTCAAAGAGAAGAATTTCATGAAAATAAATTTATTACTAAAATAAATGTACGATTAATGTATGATTAGTGTTCTTTGTATCCTAAGAAATCTTTGCCAAGATAGCAAAGATCTTTTATGCTTTCTCCCACAAGTTTTATAGTTTTAGGCTTTTATTTTTAAGTCTATATTGATAAGTCTAAAAGTGTGCTACTTAATTTTTGCATGAAAATTTTTAAGATATTTTATGGTTGTTAATTTCTAGTACCCGCTCAGTTAGATAATACACTTTGTATAGCATGACATAGACAACAGGGATAAGCAACCGGCAATTATCTTTTAAAGAAATTAGAGAAAAACAAAGAGAGTAGTCTTTTATGGTTACACACATATTTTATCTATCCATGGCTGTCAACGTCTTGGTATCTTCTTTCCATTCTGATGTCATTTCTCTTCAACCTGAAGAACTTTCTTTCATATTTCCCAGTGATGAATGCTCTCAGCTTCATTTAACTGAAAATGTCTACATTACCTTATTTTTTTGAATGATATATTTTGCTGGACATAGAATTTCAGTATTTATTATTTTATTATCATAAAATTTTGTCATCTCTCACCTCATTGCTTCTGATAAAAAAACAGATATGATTTATATCATTGGCCCCATGTATGTAACATGCCTCTGGCTGCTCAAGATTTTTCTTTCTCTTAATTTTTCAACTGTTTGTGTTGTGCCTGTGTGTGTGTGTGTGTGTGTGTGTGTGTGTGTGTGTCTGTGTGTGTGTTCATCTTCCTTGGAGTGTTTTGAGATCCCTGAGTTTATAAGTTAGTGCTTTTCATCAAATATAAGACATTTTCAATTATATTTTCTCTATATGCCTCTTCTGAAATTACAATTACACATATATTAAACTATGTGATATTATACCAGATGTCACTGACACTCTTTTATTAAAAAATATTTTCTATAGGTTTTAAGATTGGATAGTGTATATTGACCTCTCTGCCAGTTCACTGGTCTTTTTTTGTGTTGCCTCCGATCTGATGTTAGGCTTATCCACTGAAATTTTCATTTCTGAGTTCTAGAAATTCTATTTGTTTTTGTTTTTTATTTTCCCCCAAATCGTTGCTATTTTCTTCCCTGATTTCCTCTCTTTTCCCTTATTATGAAAATATTTTCCTTTACGTCCTTGAACATATTTATAATAGCTACTCAAAAATTCTTGTCTACTAATTCCAACACCTAGAGTACCTTGGAGTTTGTTGCTATTAACTTTTTTTTTTCTTTTGAGTATAGGTCACCTTTTTCTGTTTCTTTTCATATTTATAAGTTTTTATTACATACTGTGTTTTGTGGATAATAGATTTAGAGATTCTGGATTGTATTGGTTTCCTTTGGCAACATCAATCTGTTAATTGTGGAATATCGCCTTAAAGTTGTAGAAGCTTGGTTTTATACTCTTTAGGGTAGGCCTATTTAGATTTTTCCTTAGTCTTAGGGAAGATCTTTAATCCTGGGGGCATCGTAATTACTCTTAGGTATGACCCCTTCCTAGGATTTTAGTGAAATGCCCAAGATGTTTCCAAACAGCTCTTTTGGAAAAACTGATAGGATTTAAACTCCAAAATCTGTCTCCCAATCATTGAGCAATGGGCAATTAGTTGAAATAATTATTCAGCTTTAAAAACTTTAGCTCTTTCCGGGATTTATCCCCCTCAATTTCCAGTCACTCTGGCGCCCCGAACTGTGTCCTCTAACACCTCAAGCAATAAGATCACAACTTTCTGACTGGTGAACTAGAGACAGTCCGTGGAGAAAAACAGGGCAAGCATAAGAATCACGGGTGCAGTTCCTTCTTTCAAAGGTCAAACTTCAGTTTCTCTCTGCCAGTGCTTTCAATTTTTAAAAAATATTTTGGTCAGAGCTGATAAATCTCATCTGCAGGAGGATTGGGCCAGTGGAGGATACTCCATCATCATTAAAACTAGAACTTCTCCTATACCCACTTTATGGCTCTTAAAATGTATTCCAAAATTGACCTCCACAAGGATTAGACATTCTCACTTATTTCACAGAAATAAATGAGAGTCCCTGATATCCTTTCCCCTTGGCAGCCAGAATTTCTTAAACCAAATTGCACAGAATACCAGAACCTTAGAGAACACCAGACCCAGTACTTCCCAGCTCAAGGCTCCTGAATCCCAAAAGGGTTCATGAGGGTAGTATGGGGTCAAATGGCAGCTTCTATAAGTTATAAGCACTATGTATTTCCAAGTATAAAATATACAGTTATTCGTAACACAAATCTTCAATGTCATTACTTTTGGTTGGAATTACATTATAGTTTTCCTGAAGACATAGATTTTCTCTTGCCCATCAGAAGCATTGCTTTATAGTTAAGTACATTTTTGGTCAACCCCAAATGGCAAGATGTATTATTATTGATAACTGACATGTGGCTTTTAGGACATAGGAACCTCAAAAAGAAAGTTTATTAGAAGAATTCTTGGTGGCCCTGGGCACTTTGAGTAGTAATGAGTGTTTCTGGTTGACGAATTTAGATTTAATCATTGGATCTCTTTGTTTATAAGAGCTGCTATAGCTTTAGCTTCGTTATTTGTTGAGGCCCCAAGAGATAAAAGCACTTGCCTGGAGTGACACAGACTAACACCCCTTGTGGGTTCAGAGATTAGAAACTAAGATCAGACTTTGTTATGAACACAGCAGCATCTATAACTGTGAAGGACTAATTCTGATACCTACCATGTTTCAGAGACAAAATATAAAAGGGTAAACTTAGAGAAAAGCACTTTAGAGAGGCATCCAGAGAGAATGTTGATGATTGGAAGGACATGGCCTTTTGAAATGCCTGTGATGTCTGTTCCATTACTTACCCAGGCAAGAATGAACCAATTGGAATTCAGGTGAATGAATTTTGATTGAGCACGGATTCATCATATCTTGCCAGGTTTGTCCTTTATTTGTCTACAATGCTGACGCATGTGGATTCACATCACCTCCATCCACTACACTTACAAAGGCAGATGCTTCCCCACCTTCTGTAATCAGGCAGGAAATGTATGGTATAGGGCAAGCACAGAGATGATTTTTTCTTTATAACTCCTGTAATATCCAGACCAATGTTACATATTCCTTAATATATATTTTCTGCAGCAAAATGTAGATTTATTTCACTATATTTTTCCCCAGAAAAGTCAGCATCCCCATTTGAAGAAGCAATCATAGAAACATGGAGAAATTCATTATAGTCTCAGTGGACATAAATCAACTTTTAATTACCTCTACCTGGAGATGCTTGGCACATTGCGCGGTGTGTGAGAGACTGAATGTGTGTGTGTCTGAGATGGAGTGTGTGTGAGTGTCTGAGAGGGGCGTGTATGTATGTGAGGGTGTGAGGCTGGGTGTATGTGAGATTGTGTGTGAGAGTTATCTACGCATCTCGTCTGTCTCCTCAGAGCCATTTCTTTTCTAATTGTGCTCTCAGACAACCAGCCAGCTAAGTGGGGTCTGGCAAGTCTGAGACACTCATCCTGGGGTTTGCATGAAGCTTGTCTCCAGGAACCCAGGATACAGTTTAGATTTGCTCAGACCCGTCTCAGTGGCCTGGAGTTAGGAGGAGCAGATCCTTTGAAAGGTAAAGAAGCTGCTGCATAGGAAACAGAAATGAATCAACTTCTGGGAAGTTGCTAGAGGTTGAATATGTGTCCCCTTCAAAACATGTGTTGAAACTTAATCCTCAGTATTGAGAGGCAGTGCCTTTAACAGGTAATTGAGTGATGAAGGCTCTTCCCTTATGAATCACAGGGTTATCATAGCAGTGGGACTGATGGCTTCACAAAAGAGGAAGAGAGACCTGAGCTAGCAGGTGAGCATGCTCAGCCCCTTGCCATTTGATGCTCTGTGCTACCTCAGGACTCTCTAGAGAGTCCCCACCAGCAAGACAGCCCCACCACATGTGGTCCCTCTACCTTGGACTTCTTGGCCTCCATAACAGAAAAAATAAATACCGGTTTCAAGTGCTCTGTTATATTCCACAGATAAAAACAGGAGTGGAGAGGCTTATAACCCCCAGGATGACCACAGGCTTATATCCCTTTTATCCTCAGGGGCAAACCCTGGTCGACCTGTTTTTCCATCCAGCCAGGCCAGCACTGTAGCAGAGGGAAAACCCAAGGGCCCCACATCCTGGCAATGCAGCCAGGACTCGTGTCCAAAAAGATACTGGGAATGGTGCTGTGACTGCATGCTGTGAGTTGAAACAGCCTGACTATAGAAGGAGGAGTCAGGAGGGGCTTCCCAGAGGACAGCGGGGTGGGGTTCACCCCTAGTGCAGCCGCAGCAGGAGACTGGGGGGCTCTCTCTCCACTGTGAACCTGGTGTTCTTCCCTTCTCTGGGGTCTGGCTCTTCTATTGGGAGAACAAGGTGGGCAGCAGAAGTCACCAAAACCTCCTCCAGTTGTGCAATGCTAACCTTGAGAGCAGGGCCAGGCTGAGACAAACATAGAGCCCCCAGCTTCTTGCAGATAAGATGTGAAAAGAGTCTGTAACTCGTTCCAGGTCCTGTGGCACTGTTAGCAGAGATGGATGTTTCCAGCTGGGGGCTTGCCTTAGTTTATTAGAGACACTATACCAAAACACCTTAGACTGGGTAATTCATAGGTAATGGGCATTTATTTCTCAGTTTTGGAGGCTGGAAGTCCAAGATCAAGGCACAGCCCAGTTTGGTGTCTGGTGAGGGCCCACTCTGTGCTTCATAGATGGTGCCCCTTGCTGTGTCTCACAAGGTGGAAGGGGCAAGCAAGCTCTGCTGCAGCTGTTTTATAAGGGCACTAATCCCCTCTAGGAGGCCTCCATCCTCATGATTTAATCACCTCCTAAAGGCCCACCTCTTAATACTATTACACTGGTAGTTGTCTCAACATATAAATTCTGAGGGGACACATTCAGGCCTTGCAGGGCTTTAGATCCCACCACTCCATCTTATCCTCTTTCTTGTGCCTTCTCCCTTCTCCTGAAGCTTGAACTGAAAGATGCTTGATTTTGGCCTCTATTTTGTGCTCATTGCCATTTGTGACAAATGAAGAAATTCTACGTATGGTGAGGACAGCATCGTGGAGCCCCTTAGACTTTAGATCTGTCCATTTGGCTCTGTGGATATGGGTTGTATTTTCTCTACTTTTCTTTGAGCTCTCCAAATGAAAAGATTTGATAATCTGAATACATTGACCATATATTCTAGAGGTATACAGAAACATGTGTGGACTCTGAAGCCGAACTTTCTGGTTTAGTCCTAATTCCAACACATATTAGAAGTGTGACTTGGGCAAGTTACATAAATTCTCTGGGTCTCAGTTTTCACATCTGTTAAAAAAGACAGTGATACAGCTGGGTGCGGTGGCTCACGCCTGTAATCCCAGCATTTGGGGAGACTGAGGAGGGCAGATCACTTGAGGTCAGGAGTTCGAGACCAGCCTGGCCAACATGGCAAAACCACGTCTCTACTAAAAATACAAAAATTAGCCAGGTGTGGTGGTGGGCACCTGTAATACCAGCTACTCGGGAGGCTGAGGTGGGAGGCGGAGGTTGCAGTGAGCTGAGATTGCCACCACTGCACCCAAGCCTGGGTGACAGAGCAAGACTCCTTCTCAAAAAAAAAAAAAAAAAAGAAAAGAAAAAAGAAAAAAATACAGTTATATAATAGCAAAGACATGGAATCAACTTAAATGCCCATCAATGATAGACTGGATAAAGAAAATGTGGTATATATACACCATGGAATACTATGCAGCCATAAAAAGAATGAGATCATTTCCTTTGCAGGCACATGGATGGAGCTGGAAGCCATTATCCTTAGCAAACTAATGTAGGAATAGAAAACCAAGTATCACACGTTCTCACTTATAAGTGGGAACAAAATGATGAAAACATACGGATACATAAGGGGGAACAACACACATTGGGGTCTGTTGGGTGAATGGGGGATGGAAGGAGGAAGAAGATCAGGAAAAATAACTAATGGGTACTAGGCTTAATACCTGGGTGATAAAACAATCTGTACAACAAACCCCCATGACGTAAGTTTACATATGTACATGTGTAACAAACCTGCACATGTACCCCTGAACTTAAAATAAAAGTTAAAATAAGCAGTGATAGTACCTATCTCATAGTATTGTTCTTGGAATTATGTTAGCCATTATATAATTCTTAAATAGTTCCTGGCATGTAGAAAGTACTATGTAAGTGAGAGCCATCATTGCTTTTGTAATGATTATTTTGCTTCCTTTCTTTTTGTTCATTGCACACTTAAATTTCTAAAAGAGATTCCAATGTCTTTATTAGTAAGGTGAGAGGAAAGCCTGAATTTACCTTCCCCGTCTTCCCAGCTCTGCCCCTCACAGCCCCAGACCTTTGCTTTGCTTTGCTTGCTGGACCCAAAGACACACAATTCTTGTCCCTGTGCCCGGGAAGAGGTGTTGGGATTCAGGGCAGATGTATTTACCAGAGTGTGGTTTGGGTCCCTGTATTGTCTTTCAACTTATAAAATATCTGCATAATTATTTTTCATTACTAGCAACGACATTCCTTTGTTATAACTGCTTTTTTGAAAATGAATATATGCACATCGTAAACAATTTCAAGTGCAACCCCCTCCCCATCCCTTGTCTGATGGCCAGTCTCCCTCCCCTGAGGGCTGACGCCACTGCTTGCCAATTTTGATATAGGCTTGAAACAATGAGTGTCAAGTGACTAGGTGAGTTTGATCCCTCCTACTTGTCTTGGCAATCCCAAACAGTTCCAGGAGAAGATTGTTTGTTGGAGGATGGGTGGCAATGAAATAATAGCAATGGTGGTCAACCTTTATTGAGCAGGAATTGTCTGCCAGGCACCCTTCCAGGAGCTTTGCTTGAGGGATCTCGTGATCTTTGAGATGAGCTACCGAGGTGGCTACTGCTGCGACCTGGGATGGAGATGCCCAGATGGAGGTTCAGAGAACGCAAGTGTCCTTCTAAGGCCTAATTAACAAATAGGGGACTTCCACCTGCTCCAAAGATATCTAGTTCCAGAGTCCACACTCTTGGAATCTGGAAAACTCCATCAGGATTAATTCAGGAGCATCTTAGAACCACTTTCCCTGAAATTTCCTTTCTACAAACCTAGGAAGGCTTTTTTCCCCCATCTTCCTAGCAAGTTCTTAGCTTTTTATGGAATAAGAAAATGCACAGAGTGGTCTTCATCCTGGACAGGCTCCTTTGATGTGAGCCATAAGGCACCTTGGGCTGGGTCGTCTGTGGCCTCTGCAGGTGGCCTCCACATGTCCTTGGGCTTCCCCATCTGCCCAGGCTTTGGTCTTTTTATTTCAAAAGCAGGGAAAGAGCAGGCTCACTTGAACCTTCTCCAGAGTTCTTTCAATTACTGAGAGTCCATCTAGCTAAACATGTTTTAAAAAATATTTATTTGCACTGGTGAGCCCATGGCCATGGTGAAAGTGAGGACATAGGTAAACAAGAGTCCACTCTGCCCCACAGAGCTCACACCCCACAGGAGTAGAACACACAGCAGCCCTAGGAAAGGCACTTCTGGCCTGTCCCTGTCCCTCATCTGCTTTGCACCTGGTTATGTTTCCCTTACTCCCAGTAGCAAGTGCCCCAGGAACCCCCTGGGTGACCTACTCAGTGGTGGGTTGTGCCTGCTTACAGGAGGAACCAGAAGGCTACCTTGGGCTACTTCTCAGGCATGAGCCAAGGGTCACATTATAAAAGCTATGCCAGATTCCCCATAGATGATCCTCTATCCAAAAATTAGGAACTCTTAAGTCATAAGATGAGTCAAATCTTCCCCCTTAGGACTCAACATAGCTATGTTTTACTGGAAAAAAAGTCACTGGAAAGCACTTTTTATTGTGTTCTAAATCTCTCTTATACCCAAAGAAGTGGTTCAGCCCTGGTCTAAGGCACTGCTCACTTACTCTGATTGCCATCTTCAACATCATCGTGATGATGATGCAATAACAAGAGCTGCCTCTTCCCAATTGTGAAATTATGTTTATGGATATCTGGGGCTCACTCTTCTCTTTAGGAATGACCCCTAAGGGCTCATGGCTCCCAGCCTCCAGTACTGCAGGTAAAGCAGTGACCCCATCTCCAGAAACGTGGGTCTCACCACCACAGTTATAGCTTAGATGGGGCAAAGGGTGCTGACTCCGGAAGCCGCCATCATCACTGACTGTCGAATTTGGAAATGGAGACAGAAATGTACACATACTCATGGGCTTTGCAGAGGGGCGATCAAACCTTACTGTTTCTTTTTGGTTGTAAAACCCCGAGGATCCCTCTGCATTTCTTCCCTTCCCACCCACATTGTTTAAGCCTCAGTTTCTCCTTTGAGCTACCTGGGATTCTGATGGGCAGGATTGCTCTGTAACTGCTAAACTTTGTCCACAACTCAGCCATTTTGTGTCTCTGGTTTGCTTTGGATGGCAGTTTTCCCCTTATCCTGCCCAGATTTCCAGTATCCAAGCCTGTTATTTTCTTATTTTCTTCTTTATGACCTGTATTTTTCCAAAGATTGAGAGACAAAAATGTCAAGGTGATAGATGCATATAGATAGATTGAAAGATGACAGTCAATTTTAATCCTCATTTTGCTTTTCTGTATTTCCAAAATTTCTACAATGAACATCTATTGTATTTGTAATCACAAAATAGTCTAATGAGACCGGGCATGGTGGCTTACACCTGTAATCCCAGCACTTTGGGAGGGTGAGGCAGGTGGATCATGAGGTCAGGAGATCGAGACCATCCTGGCTAACACAGTGAAACCCCATTTCTACTAAAAATACAAAAAAATTAGCCAGGCGTCGTAGCAGGCGCCTGTAGTCCCAGCTACTCGGGGGGCTGAGGCAGGAGAATGGCATGAACCCAGGAGGCAGAGCTTGCAGTGAGCCAAGATTGTGCCACTGCACTCCAGCCTGGGCAACAGAGCGAGACTCCGTCTCAAAACAAAAACAAAACAAAACAAAACAAAAGAAAAATAGTCTAATGAAAAGCAAGTTGGTACCTTGAAGCTGAGTGTTTTGATTGAATGTTGGCTCAGGATCCAGTCTCCCAGAGGTTAGTTAAAAGCTCTTTCTCCAGCCCCATGACCACTGGGGTAACAATTCAGCTCCTGGGGTCATGAAATTTCAGAGGGTTATCTTTGTCCTGAGCCTCAGACCTCTGTGGATCCAACAAGGGCAGGGCTGTCCGACAGTGGAGACTTGACATCCCACTGGCTCCCAGTACTTGGAGCTGCAGTGTTTCTTGAGCGCTACTGTGTCACACCGGGCCTGGGTGCCTGCCCCCATCTTCAGAGACCAGCACCCCAGTCTGGTCGGCTCACCTCACTCAAAGTGGCAGGACCGTCTCTACTGCGTGCATTTTCTGTGTGGTGTGTTTTTCTTTCTTTGATAGCTCATAAAATTCCCCTATCTGTGCTGGGCCTCTTGGTCTTTAATCTTCAACCTCTGCTGGAGCTGTCCCTATTTCTTTTTAATTATGCCTCTTTTTTTATGGAAGTTTCCTATTGAATTTTTATGACTCTATAGAGCTGTGGATAGACTCCAACAAAAATGAAATCTTTATGGAGTAGTCATTTCTCTCCAGGAGGCCCTGATAGATGTTCCTCTGTGGATAGACGCGCATGTATGGTGGGGGCGGGGAAAGTCCCTCTGGTCTTGGCTGCAGCTTGGCAGGATGCGGGACAGGCAGCTGAGTTGCTTATTCCTCAGCGTGAGGGCTGCTGGGAGCGTGGCGTGCATCTCAGCTAGAGGGGGTGGGGGATGACATGGGATACAGAGAATAAGAAGTAAATCTTCCCTAGGTGCAATTTCTTTGCCTTGGTGTCTGCTGAATTAGCACTGCTCCCTAATTGCAAGCAGTCAGGATACATGGCTGCATATGAGTGGAGACATGCGCTGTTACTCCTTATTCAGAACCTTCATGGCCAGGCACAGTGGCTCACGCATATAATCCCAGCACTTTGGGAGGCCAAGTGGTAGATCGCTTGAGCCCAGGAGTTCAAGACCAGCCTGGGGGCAACATAGTGAGACCCATCTTTATATAATATAAAAATTTTAAAAAAGAAGAAGAAAAGAAAAGAATCTCCTGCCCAGGCCTGCCAGCTTGCAAAAATGTTATCCTTGGGGCTAACATCCTGTATGAGTTCATTTACTTGCTGCTGATAAAGACATACCTGAAACTGGGAACAAAAAGAGATTTAATTGGATTTATAGTTCCACATGGCTGGGGAGGCCTCAGAATCATGGCAGGAGATGAAAGGCACTTCTTACATGGCAGCGGCAAGAGAATAATGAGGAAAAAGCAAAAGTGGAAACCCCTGATAAACTCATCAGATCTCGTGAGACTTATTCACTATCACGAGAATAACACAGGAAAGACCGGCCCCCATGATTCAATTGCCTCACCCCAGGTCCCTCCCACAACATGTGGGAATTCTGGGAGATACAATTCAAGTTGAGACTTGGGTGGCGACACAGCCAAACCATATCACATCCTAAATGACTGTCTGGGGTCACTGGACCGTGGCATGCTTCTCCCTGTGCCAGCTACCAGCTATGTGGTCTGGGAATGGCTTGGGATCCACAAATAGCTCTCCAGGGGGGTCAGGGACCAGAGATGCTGTTGCAGAGTGTGAGTCCCTACGCCAAGGAGGGAAGGGACAGTCATTCATTTATAAATAGATATTGGGACTCACCCACATTGAGTGCTGGGCCTAGATCAGGGCACCAGGGATTTCTCAGTCATAGTCTCTTGTCCCGTGGAGCTGATGTTCCTGAAGGAGGAAATGGAGAAAACTCAAGTAAGCATGTAAGTGAGTGAGGCGGTTTTAGACTGTGGTGAATGCTGTGGGGCAAACAGGGAGAAATTAAGAGGGCTGCCAAGGGAGGAGGAGGGAGGGGTTCTGCTTTCAACAATGTTCAGGGAAGGCTGCCTGCTGGGGCAGTCCTGGAACTGGGACAAGATGATGAAGGGCTTGCATGCTCAGATCAGGGGCAGAGCCTTCCAGGCAGCAGGACCAACAAGTGCAAAGGTCCTGAGATGGAATGAGTTTGTCAAGTTGAGACACAGAAAGATGAGCGTGGCTGGGGCAGTGTAAGCCACGGGGAGAGTGGAGAGACAGGAGGCTGGGTCAGGCATGGGGGCTTTTCAAGCCTTGCTAACTTATTTTAAATGTCTAAAGACACAATTTTGACGGCTGGACAAAGAATGGACTGTGGAATTGCATTGAAGTCCAGATGTCTAGCTTTTGGAACCACCAGGAAGGCAACACAATGCCCCTCTACTCTCAAGGGGATTTAGGGACTGGGAGAAGGTGGGGTTATTGCTTCATCAGGCTGTTTGGATTTCGATCTGTTTTCCTAAGCTGCAAGACCTCCTACAAAACTTGATCCTCACCTAAGTTTGGAGGACAACTGAGAAGTGATAGTTATGTTTTCCTCCCTGCAGAGAATAAACTCTCAGGAAAAGATGGAGCACTGCAGCTCTTACCTATGAATGTGGATAAGGAATGGAGTCTCCTATATGAGTGTGGCAACTGTCTACTCACTGGAAAGAACAGTGATACATATCGTAAAAGGGAAGGAAATGAACAGCATCCATTATGTGATGGCGTCTATCCCATGTGTTAGGTCCTGTAACTGACAACGGCCACCCTGAAAAGTATTATTGCATATGAGACTGGAGACCAGAGAGGTTAAGTAGATTGCCCAAGATCACATAGCTGCTAAGAGGCAGAGCTGGGGTTTGGACTCATGTCGGCCTGACTCCAATGCCCTTTCATCTGTCACTCGCAGCCATAGCCCTAGACAACACCTACATGCCAAGGGCATCTGTAGTCCCCTCTAACAAAAGCTGTTATGGCTTCTCAGAGAGACTGGAGTCCATGGCTGGGAGAGGCAGGGGTACCCTGGGAGAACCCTGTGTCATCAGGGTTATTTTCAGGCCCTTCCAGCCACCCACCCATGGGTATAAGGCCTACCCCAAGTCTGCAAGAAAAAAACATGCTTGACACTTGAACAAAAACTGGCTCCGAAACGTAGGAAGAAAGCTGCAAAACCACAATTAGTAATTTAGACCGATGAAGAACAGGGACTATAAAGGAGAAGAGAGTAGGGGAAGTAGGGAAAAAAAGGAACACAATGTATTTATTACCTGGAACGATACACTTAAAATGGTAAAGATGGTAAATTATATATGTATATTTTACCTCAATAAAAAATGAATTAAATAAAAAAAATAGGAAAACAAACGATCTTATTTTACCTTCATTTATGCTTTCTCTGCCCTGTGTCTCTGCTTGATGCCAACCCCAGTTTCTGACTAATAAGGTTTTCCTTCTGCCTGAAGAGCTTCTGCAAAGCTGTCCTTAGGACAGATCTACTCGCTAGGAATTCCCTCAGTTTTTATATTAGAAAAATCTTTATTTCTGTCTCACTTTTCTAAAATTAAGCTTTTTTAAAAAATATATATAATTTTTTTTTTTTGAGACAGGGTTTCACTCTCCCACCCAGGCTGAAGTTCAGTGGCTCAAACATGGCTCACTGTAGCCTCAACCACACGGGCTTAAGCAATCCTCCCACCTCAGCCTCTCAAGTTGCTGGAACCAGAGGCACACGCCAATACATCAGGCTAATTTTTTTTACTTGTGTAGAGATAGCTTCTTACTATGTTGCCCAGGCTTGTCTCAAGTTCCTGGTCTCAAGCGATCCTCCTGCCTTGGCCTCCCAAAGTGCTGGCATTACAGGTGTGAACCACCAGGCCCAGGCCAAAATTAAGTTTTTTAATCTGGAGATCATTGTAAATTCTTCTGCAGTTGTAGGAAATCAGAAAAACATTGTGTGCCCTTTATCCAGTTTCCCCTAAAGATAACATCTTATATGATAGTATAATAGCACAGCCAGAATATTGGCACTGATATATTTTTACTTGTCCTCATTGTGTGTGTGCACACATGCATGTGTGTTTAGTTCCATGCAATCTTATCCCGTATGTAGGGTCTGTGTATCCATCACCACAGGGTTCCTCTTGTTGCCTTTTTATAGCCATACCTCCTACCATCCTCTTCTCCTTAATCTCTGGCAACCAATAATCTGTTCTTCATTTTTATAATGTTGTCATTTCAAGAATAATAGACTCATGGTGTGTATGTCTTTTTTGCTCAGCATAATTCTCTGGAGATTTATCCACACTGTTGGGCACGTCATTATCCAATGCCCCCTTTTCTTGCTGACTAGGACTCTATGGAGTGGATGCTCCACAGTTTATGTAATCAGTCACCGACTGCACAGTGAGGCTGGAGAGAATTGGAGGCGAGAGAGGGGAGAGGTAAGGACAGGGAGAGAAAACCCTCTCAAAGACGTCTCAAGATATCTGCAGTAAAACCTATACCCTCAAACCAAATCTCTCTTGGTAGACTCTTTTCTTCTTCTGGGAAAAGAAACAACATAAATGAACTCAGATCACCTGCCACACACACACGTGCATACTGACGTGTCCCCTCGTGCGTTCATGCGTACACATTTTTGCACATGCATACACACACACATGCACACACATACAGACATGCCTATGAAGAGGCCAGCCACAGTGTGCAGCAGCTGTGAGGCAGCAGTGCTCCTCCTCGCCTAGAGTGGAACACACATTCTTGTGAACATAGGGTATGGCATTTTCTTATGTCGATGTGATGTGAACAGCTCCTGTTCACCAGCCACCTTACCCGCTGATGCCTCTTCATGGGTGGGTGAATGAGGGGGACACAGCCATTTATTCCTTGCATCTTGAATTGAACTTGAAATTACTGCCCACTAGAAATAAGGCCTGGGGCATAGAGTCTTATTATTAAAATCTTTTGTGGAAAGTCATAGGGCTCCAATCACCCCAAAAACATTGTGTCTATGGGAAGACGCACCTTGAGTTCCACCATACAAATGGATTTGTATCAGTTTAGGTTTCATGTAAGCTGCTCACAGTATCCTAGTGATACATGTTTATGGTAAAATATTTTAGAGGGTAAAGAACAAACACTGCCAATAATTTTTTACTGTACACACATTTTTTCTTATAAAAATGTTATTCTATTTGCACATAGTGATTTGAATCGTGCCAATTTTTATTTGGCAATTGTATAAGGGCAGAACTTTAAATATCACCCCCAACATTCCTTGTCTAAGCCTCAGAACCTATGCTTACAAAGAGCAACCATATTCATGACTATGTATTTAATGCAACATTAGGAAACAAATACAGTAATAACCCACAAGCATTTTCCATGGCAATGACCTTTTTGCCATCTGGTTTAGTGACTGCAGAGTATCCCATTACATGGTTGTCTCACACTTTGGCAAGCAGCCCTTAAGGATGGACACTAAATCAACATGGGGTTTAATACTCTCATCCACAGAAGTTACTCCCAAGCCAGTCCTCACATATCTTGCTCTCATTACTAGGGCAGAGTGTTCTAAGAATTATCCTCTTATGGGCCACCGCCAGAGTAGACCAGACTCACTGTTTCCATGCCTGCTGGCTCTTGCTACCTCCATGCCCTGATTTCAAATAACCACTCCATCCATGAGCTAACTGACCTTAGAAAGATACACTTTTAGGGCCAGGCACAGTGGCTCATACCTATAATCCCAGCACTTTGGGAGGCCAAGGTGGGTGGATCACCTGAGGTCAGGAGTTCGAGACCAGCCTGGTCAAACATGGTGAAACCCCGTCTCTACTATAAACACAAAAACATTAGCTGGACGTGGTGGTGGGTGCCTGTAATCCCAGCTACTTGGGAGGCTGAGGCAGGAGAATCGCTTGAACCTGGGAGGTGGAGGTTGCAGTGAGCCCAGATCGCGCCAGTGCACTCCAGCCTTGGCAAAAAGAGTGAGACTCTGTCTCACCAAAAAAAAAAAAAAAAAAAAAAAAAAAAAAAAGATATACTTTTAAAAAGCATATCCTCCCAATTTCCAATTAAGGCCAATAGAGACCAAATATATCCTCTTTCATAAAACAAAACAAAAAAATGGCAAAAATATGTGAATCTACAAAAAGATACTAGAACTAAGAAGTGACTTTAGAAAGGGTACAAACTGTAAGGTCAATATTTAAAAAGTCAATTGCATTTATATGATTAACACGAACAATCAGAAAGTGAAATAGAGTGCCATTTATAATAATATCAGAAATATAAAAATACTTAGGATAAGCCTGTCAAAGGATGGGGAAGACCTGTATACTGAAAACTACAAAGTATTCCTGAGAGGAATTAAATAAAACCTAAATAACATACCACATTCAGGGTCAGAGGACTATATTGTCAGGATAGTACTTCTTTTCAAAATTGATACATAGTATTTTGTTTTGTAGAGATTGACAAACTGATCCTAAAATTCAAATGAAAACACAATAGATCTGGAAAAGCCAAACCAATTTTGAAAAAGAAGAAAACGTTGGAGGATTAACATTACGTGATTTCAGATCTTATTATAAAGTCCCAGGAATAGAAAACAATGTGGCATACACATGGACAAATAAATCAATAGAACAAAATATATTTTCGGAAATAGACCTACATATATATGGACAACTGATTTTCAATGAAGGTGCAAAGATAGTTCTGTGGAAAAAGGGATACTCTTTGAACAAATGGTTCTGAAACAATTGAATATCCACATGGATGAAAAATCGAACTTGAAGGAATATTTTGCACCCTATATAAAAGTTAACTCAATATTGACTATAGACCTAATTTTAGAAGGTACAACTATATAAATTCTACAAGAAAATATGGGAGAAAATCCTTGAGACTTTGAGTTACGCAAATACATTTTAGATATAAGAGCAAAAGCAAGACACATAAATAAATTGATAAATTGAACTTAATAAAATTTAAGAACTTTCACTTTGTGGTAGAGACACCATTAAGAGGATGAAAAGATAAGCCACAGACTAGGAGAACATTTTGCGAATCACATATCTGATAACAGACTTGAATCCAGAAAATTTTTAAAACTCTCAAAATCTCAGTAAGGAAACAATCCAATTTTATAAATGGAACAAAAAAATTGAACATTTGTTTCACCAAAGAAGATGTATGGATGGAAAATAAGCACAATGCCATTAGTAACTAGGGGAATGCAAAGTTAAACAACAATGAGATACTATTACACATGGATTACAATGTCTAAAGATAAAAATACTGACCACACCAAGTGTTGGTGTGGATGTGGAGGAACTGGAACTCTTATATGTTGCTGATATGAATGGAAGGGTACCTCCACTTTGTAGAACAGATAGGCAGCTTCTTAAAAGGTAAACATACATGTACTATATTACTCAGCCATTCTATTCTTAGGTATTTACTCAGAGAAATGAAAGCATATGTCCACAAAACATTCTTACATGATTGTTAGTAGCAGCTTTATTTTCAATCACTTAAAACTGAAAATGATCCAAAAGGTACAGCAACAGATAAATGGACTGAGGCACATCCATATAATGGAGTACTATCAAGCAATAAGAAGAAGCAGACAGCTGGGCAGTGGCTCACACCTGTAATCCCAGCACTTTGGGAGGTTGGGGCAGATCACGTGAACTCAGGAATTTGAGACCAGTCTGGGTAACATGGTGAAACCCCGTCTCTACTGAAAATACAAAAAAATTAGCCAAGCGTGGTGGCACACACCTGTAATCCCAGCTACTGGGAAGGCTGAGGCAGGAGAATTGCTTGAACCCAGGAGGTGGAGGTTGCAGTGAGCTGAGATCACGCCACTGCACTCCAGCCTGGGTGACAGAGAGACTATGTCTCAAAAAAAAAAAAAAAAAAAAAAAAAAAAAAAAAAAAAAAAAAAAAAAGAAAAGAAAAAGAAAAAGAAAAAAAATTAGCAGAGTGTGGAGGTGCACATCTGTAGTCCCAGCTACTCAGGAGGCTGAGGTGGGAGGATTGCTTGGGCACAGGAGGTCCAGATGGCAGTGAGCTGTGATTACATCACTGCACTCCAGATTGGGTGACAGAGTGAGACTCTATCAAAAAAGAAGGACAAGAAAGACTATTGATACATGCAAGGATACGGATGAATCTGAGAACAATTTTGCTGAGTGAAAGAAAGCAGAGGAAAAAACATACAAGCAGCAAGATTTCACTCACATAGAATTTTTTAAAATGCAAACTATAATGTCACCTGTAGTGACAAAAAACAGAACAATGGGAATTTATAATGTTAAACATATATTTATTAGAAAAAAAAGATATACAGTCAATCATTCAGGTTTCCATCTTAAACTAAAGAAAGAAGCCTAATTTAATTTAAGCCTAAAGCAAGGAAAATAAGATAACTAATAAAAATTAGAACAGAAATTAATAACATTGTAAACAAGAAAACAGCAGAGAAAAATCAATAAAACAAAAGCTGGTTCTTGGAAAAGATCAATAAAATTGATAAACATTTAGTCAGGCCAATGAAGAGAGAAAAGACACACATTATTAACATTAGAAACAAAAGAGAGGGCATCACAACTGATCCCATAGACATCAAAAGGTTAATTAATACAACAAACAACTTCATGCTCATAAATATAACTAAGGTGAAGTGAAACAATTCCTTCAAAGACACAAACTATCAAAACTCCCCAAAGGAGAGTAGTCTTACATTCAAAGAGATTGAATAATTTAAAACCTTCCAGAAAAGAGAGCACTATGCCCAGGTAGTTTCACTGGTACATTCAACAGAACACTTAAAGAAGAAATAATAACAATTCTCCACAATATCTTCCAAAAAACAGAGGCAGAGGCAATGGTTCCAAACTCATTCTATGAGGTCAGTTATCTTAGTCTATTTAGGCTGCTGTAACAAAACACCACACAAACTGGGTGGCTCATAAACAATAGAAATTTATTGTTCACAATTCTGAAGGTTGGAAAGTCCATGAGCAAGGCTCTGGCAGGTTTGGTGTCCAGTGAGGGACCATTCTCTGCTTCATAAATGGTTTCTTCTAGCTGTGTCCTCACGTGCTGGAGGGGATGAGGAGTCTCTCTTAGGCCTCTTCTATAAGGGCACTTAGGTCTCTCCTATAAGGGATCACCGATTCATAAGGGCTCCACCCTCATGATCTAAGTACTTCCCAAAGGCCCCACTTCTTAATACAATCACCTTGGAAGTTAGAATTCCAACATATGAATTTGGGGGAACACAAACATTCAGACCATAGCACAGTATATTACCCTGACACTAAAACCTGGTAAAGACATTTTAAGAAAGGAACAACTACAGACCAGTATCTCTCATAATCATAGACACAAAAAAATCTTTAAAAAATATTATTGAATCATATTTAGTAATGTTATATACCATTACCAAGCGGGATTTATTCCATGTATACAAAGCTGGTTTGACATTCAAAAATCAATGTAATTTACCACATCGATAGGCTAAAGAAGATAAATCACATGACTATATCAACTGATACAGAGAAAGTATTTGAAACAAATCAATACCTATCTACAATAAAATCTCTCAGCAAACTAGAAACAGAGGGGATTTCTTCAACTTGATAAAGAACATGTACAAAAAGCCTGCACTAAACATCATACTTATTGGTGAGAGGCTGGGTGCTTTCCCCCTAAAATCAGGAATAAGGCAAGGATGTCCTCTCTCACCACTCCTATGGAACATCATACTGGAAGTCCCAGCTACAGCAATAAGAAAAAGAATTAAAAGAAAGATATACGGGCTGGACAAAAAGAAATAAAAATAGTCTTTATTAGTAGATACATTGTCTATGTAGGAAATACCAAATAATCTACACACACAAAAAAAGGTGAAAACCTCATTGGAAAAGGTGAATATAACAAGGACACAGCATACAAAGAAAATATACCAAAGTCAATTGCTTTTCTATATACAATGAATAATCAGAATTTGAAATGAAAATTACATTACCATTTACAATAGCATCCCCCCAAATCAGTATTTAGTTATAAATTTGACACAATCTGTATGGAAACTGTATGCAAAAAGCTAGACAATAGTGGCAAAATAAAATAATCTAAATAAACGGCAAGACAGTCCCTGCTTATCGATTGGAAGACTTGGTACTGTTAAGATGTGAAGTATTTCTAACTTATTCAGAGCAATCCAATTCAAAATCCCAGCAGGTTACTTTTTAGATATTGATAAACTGATTCTAAAATTCATATAAACAAGCAGAAAGCCTAGAACAGCTAACACAATACTGAAGAAGAAGATCAAAGTTGGAGTACTCAGAGTCCTTCATTTCAAGAATTACTATAAAGCTATAATAATCAAGACGGTGTGGTATCGGCAAAAAAAAGGACATATAAGTCAACAACTGAAGAGGCCAGAAATAGACCCACCCACACAGTATAATAAACTCACTTTTGACAGAGGCGTAAAGGCAGCTCAATGGAGAAAGTGAAGTATTTTCATCACGTGGTGCTGGAACGATTGGATGTTCATAGGCTAAATGAATCTGGACACAGAACTTGCAACTTACACAAAAGCTAACTCAAAATGGATCATAAACCTAAATTTAAAATGCACATTTATAAAACTTATAGAAGAAAACATAAGAAGAAAATCTATGTGACCTTGGGTTTGGTGAGAAATTTTTAGATACACAACCAAAAGCATGAACCATGAAAGAAAAAAAAAATAGAGAAATTGGACTTTATTAAAACTAAAAACTTCCGCTCTATGAAAGATTCTGCTAAGATAATGAAAACACAAGCTGCAGACTGAGAAGAAATATTTGCAAAACATGAACCTGATAAGAAACTTGTATCCAAAATATTTTAAGAAATCTTAAAAGTCAACAAAAAGAGAATAAGTAATCCAATTGAAAAAAATGAATAAATCTGAACAGACACCTCCAAATCACCACCAAAGATGATATTTGTGTGTGTGTGTATACATATGACATACACATTTGTACATATATGTGTGTGTGTGTATATATATATATACACACACCTTACAAATGGTAAATAAGCATGTGAAACATCATCTGTCATTAAGGAAATGCAAATGAATACAAGAGTGAGCTTTCACCACACACCTATTGGAATGGCTAGTATACAAAAAAACCCAACAATACCAATTGCTGTGAGAATTTAGAAGAATAAGAACCCACATTCATTTCTGGTGGGAAGGCAAAATAGTACAGCTACCTTAAAAGACGTTTGGAAGTTTCTTAAAAAGTTAAACATTATTTTACTGTATGAATCAGCAAGCATACTCCTAGATGTTTACCCAACTGGTTGAAAACTAAATCCACAAAATACCTGCATGCAAATGTGTGTGACAACATTATTCATAATTGCCAAAATCTGGAAAACCAGGATGTCTTTCAGCAGGTGAATAGATTAATAAACTGTAGTACATGCATATAAAGGAATACTATTCGGAGATATAAATAAATGAACTATCAGGCTATGTAAAAACATAGATAAAACTTAAATGCATATTATTTACTGAAAAAAGCTTATCCATTTATATTATTTTCTAGAAAAGGTAGAACTATAGAGATGGTAATTGAATCAGTGGTTTCCAGGGGCCTGGAGAGAGGGAAGAGTAGAGTCCGGAAAGCACATGAGATTTTTTTTTAGAGTGGTAAAACTATTGTGTATGATACTGTGGTGGTGAATACATGACACTGCATTTTTCAAAACCCATGGAATTTTACGTCACAAAGAGTGAACCTGAACATATGCAAATTTAAAAAAATAATTAAAGATGTTGGGGGATTCCAAGATGGGATGGTGAATATGACAGAAGACTATCTGTATTACAAATGTATAAAATAATTCCACTGAAGGGGTGGGAGGAAAACGTGCTGACCAAGTGGCATTGGAAGTGAGTGGAGACTGTAAGACTAAAAACATAAGGAACTGTTCACAATCCTGTATTCTAGTAGATAAAGCTCTTTCCCAAAAGGATATAAGTTCTGAAGCCACTAGGCACGCACTCTGAAATGTGAAGTCACTGGATGGAGGATGGTGGGAGCCAGGTTTCTCCTTGTTGGAAGGGATGCTACAGACAAGCAGGCAGGGAAGGCTGCAGTGATTCATATGACGTGGTTAGTGTTGGGGACATCAACGTGGAATCGAGTTCAGCTCAAAATAGATGGATATGTACAATATACTTACAGATATGGGTTGGTATATATTTCCTTGTTCCGTCTCCTGACAGGGCCTGAAGAAGTGTCATCCCAGTAGCAATGAGCACACCTAGTGTTTACGTCTTAGTTTTTAATGCTGTTCTTTTTTTTTTTTTTTTTTTTACTTTGTGTGTAACATTTAATAAGCTCAATCTACATCCAGAATAATTTACATGAAAGACCAATATTTATTTAAACAGCGCTCAATGGGGTAACCATGGTATCATCAGAGTGCATCCAGAGGAAAAGAGGGAGGAGGGGCCGAAGGAGACGCAATCAACGGCACTCCCACACTTTTACTGTTTGATCTACGCGGCCAGTGACCACATAGGGTGCCGTCTTGTGGAAATCCAAGGAGGTAACAAAGTGTTCATGCATAGTGAGGGTCTTCATGCATTGCTTGTCCTTGTGATCCCATAGGCATACGGTCTTGTCATCAGCACAACTCAAAATAAACTTTCCCCTGGAATTGAACAGAACTCCATGCACCCAGTTATCACGACCCACGAGGGTCATAAGGCACATGCCAGTACTGACATCCCATATCTTCATAGTCTTGTCTCTGGATCCAGACAGCAAGAATGGCCCAGGTTTACCACTTTTTCTTTTAGTCTCAGAGCCTGTTGCTTCAGAGATGGAAGAATATGAGCTTTCTGGAGCCCAGGAAATGCATTCTACCACATGCTCATGTTCTCGGAGCTCAGCCTTGCATTGCTTTGTTGCTATGACCCATACGCACACAGTTTGGTCGTTGGAACAGCTGGCTATCAGAGTGCCATCTTGATTTGGTTATACCATACGTACCCATTCTCTGTGTCCTGTGAACGTCTTCACACAGTAGCCAGTTTGCCCTTCCCACATTTTTATAGCTTCATCCCTTGAGGCAGACACTGTATGATCTCCCCTGGCCATGATGGCTACTGAGGAAACATCGTGGTCTTGGCCGTGCGTGGTTCTGATGCATTCAAAGTCCCGAAAATCCCAGAGTTTAATGGTCATAGCTGCAGAACCGGAAGCCAGAAGCTTGCCACTGTGGTCGAATGAAATATCCTGTACAGAGTCTGTATGTCCTCCCTTTAAGAGTTTGTTCAAAATCTCCAGTCTCATAATCCCACACGTTAATTGTAGCATCCTCTGAAGCAGAGACCATAACATCGAACACAGGATGGAATATGACTCGAGTGACTGGACTCCTGTCACCACTCAATGCATATTTTTCTGGCAGAAAATACCCATTCTTTTGGGTCTTGTTTCTGACCAAGAGATCCACCTGACATAAATTCTTCTTTTGTTTAATTTAACTTTGATTCTAATTCCATAACCTTCTTTTGTTATCTAATAACAGATGTCCCTTTTATTCCCAAAACTCCAGCCTACTTTAATTCTTCATTCATATCTAATTCAGCTTCCTTTTTAAAAACTGAATATGCCTCTTCATAGCCATTTGGACGAAGATAAACTGCTATAGCTCGATTGAGTTCATCTCGTTGTCTCTGGGACAGCACCATCTTGGCTGTCATGTCAAGCTTATCTGATATAGTGGTATGTCCCTCCTTTGGGAAATCAAAAAGCTTTTTGATCCGTGGACTTATAATTTAAATATGCCACTAAGTGTCTTCCACACAGGGGAAAATGATTCTTTTACAAATGATTCCAACTAGTAACCAGAAGATATTCAACAAGTAAGATTCATTCCACTCTCCCGGGCACCAGACTCTGCCATTGCCCCACCGCTCCAGCTCCGTCTGTCACAGGAGCTGCCCCAACGCCCTGACATCACAACGCTGCTGCCACTGCCCCCGCTGTTCTTAACACCATTTAATAAAAGGAACTCAGCCTTCCTGGAGAAATGGCTGATTCTAGGACAGGCGGGGAATGTACAAGATGAGCCTGGAGGAGCATTTCACAGGGCCAGAAAGTGAGAACGTGCTCAGAAGAACAAACAGTAACACACAGGTCAAGGGGACACAGTAACCACTTGAAAAAGCTTTCAATGGCCAAAGCTGGAACAATTTGAGCAACAAAGTAGTATTGGTTTATAAATAACCCAAGTAGAAAATAAATCTGTGTGACTCCATACTGATTTACATTTATATATCTATTTAATCATATACCTATGAATAAGTAAATGGCAGAGAATAGGCACATCTCCAGAGTGCAGTGGAACTTCAGGTCATTTATGTAATACTCCACCCCCAAGGAGGTGGAGCATAATTCCCCCCGCCTTAAGTATGGGCTGCACACAGTGACTTCCTTTCAAAGCGTACAGTGTGGAGAGGCGGCAGGGGGAGAAACTTCACAGTGGAGACGTCCAACAAACACTGCCTCAGTCAGACGATCATGGTCAACATGAAGCGTGACGTCATGTTGATAGTATGTGTTCCTGATAGAATGTGATAGAAGTGGCACTTTACTTCTGTGGTCTTCTCCCAATAATCATAGAAGAAAACACCAGGCAAATCCCAATGTTGGGACATTCTACAAAATACCTGTCTAGTGTTCCTCAAAACTGTCAAGGTCATCAAAAACAAGGAAAGTCTAAGAAATTGTCACAGCCAAGAGAAGCCTAAGGAGATGCAACAACTCAGTGTAACATGGTGTTCTGTAGTGGAAGAAGGATGCTGGGTCAACTAAGGAAATCTGAATGAAGGGTGATTTTAGTTAATATGTATCACCTTTGGCCATTAATTGTGGTAAAAAGTACCTCATTAATGCAAGATAGTAACAACGAGAGAAACTGGGTATGATATCTAGGGAAACTCTCTGGACTATTCTCAACTTTTCTAGAAATTTAAACCTATTCTAAAATAAAAAGTTTATTTTTATTTTTTTGAAGCAATCCCCCTTCTCTCTCCTCCCTCTTTCTCCTTTCCCTCTCTTTCCTCATTTCTCCCCTCTTTTCCTTCCTCCTCTTCCTCCTGGCCCCTTCTGTTTTCCTTTAACAATAACAATAATGTATTAGTCCATTCTCACACTGTGATAAAGAACTACCTGCAACTGGGTAATTTATGAAGAAAAGAGGTTTGATTGACTTGCAGTTCCACAGGCTGTACAGGACGTATAGCTGGGAGATCTCAGGAAACTTGCAATCATGGCAGAAGACGAAGGGGAAGCTAACACATCTTCACGCCGGAGAGAGAGAGAGAGATAAGGGGGAAGTGCTACACACTTTCAAACAGCCAGATCTCGTGAACTCTATCATGAGAACAGCAAGGGGGAAGTCCGCCCTCGTGATTCACTCACCTCCCACCAGGCCTCTCCTCCAACACAGGGAATTGTAATTCAACAAGAGATTTGAGGGGGGACACAGAGCCAAACCACATCAAATAGCATCACACATGTGACCAGTAGGTTGTCGTTTCCAGCACTCTTCCCTTGCATTATTCTGCAGGAGTCCTGGCCATGGTGCAGAGATGGGTGTGGTATTCTTGAATTCACAGTTGGGTCAGGGAGGTGAAATGACCTGCCTAGGAGGTAGCAGAGGTGCTAGCAGTGCCCCCAAGACTCATAGTGAATTCTCCTGGGCCCGCCCATCACCCTGTTATGCCACTTTTCAGTTTCCCTCTGATCACAAATGACTTGGCACACAGTCTAAGTGCCATGCTTTTACTCCAGAATTTGACTTACATTGTCCTATAGGCTGCAGGTACCCTCTTGTTGCTCCTTTCCCTTGAAGAAAATACATCATCTCAAAAGAAGGCAATCAGGAGCTGGCAATGGCACTGGAATCCCTTCCTGGGCACAGAATTGATGCTTATCTGCTCTGTGCCCAGCACTTTTACAAGAAATTTCATTTGGTCAACCCCCCAAATATCATGGAAGGACATTATTGTTATCTCCAGTCTGCAGTCGAGAATGCTGAGGCTAGAAAGTGGTTACCACTAAAAGCAAACCTTGTCTCTCTTTCCAATTGCCTATCCACCCTGACTCTGGGCTCTGACCCACACCCACTTGCTCAAGGTCCCAGGTAGAAGTTGCCCATTCCTTCAAGCATGAGTTCATTCATACCCATCACCCTGTGAGACTTGATGTGGCCTCATTAACAAGCAGGTCTCACTTGCTCTGTGCATGTGAATATGCCTTAGGAAGCTTATCAAATCCCAAAGGAGAAATTACATCCTCTCGGAAAAATACAGTGAGGTGACTGTCCCGTTTCCTTTACTGGCTCTGGACCACAGCTGAGTTCCCACGCACGCACTGTGGCACCCGAGAGTGTGGGCAGAGGCACTTCTGCTGAGTGGGATGAAACATCTTAAGTGCTCTGAGGGTTGAAACTTTGAAGAGGTTGAGATCTGTGAGAGCTGAAGAACCTTTGAATCTCCCTTCAGCTCTCCCTACCCCAACCACAGCCCTTCTCTTGATGTAAAACATGTGTTCAGATAGAAAACAATGAGGCTTACTTCTATGCCAGTAGGACTGTTTGGCTTTAAGCTTCCCCAGTGGTTGGAAACAACAATCTCTGAGATTTGCCCAAAACTTTAAATGGAAGTCACTCCCATGGGTCACATCCATGGATTTGTGAGATAGGGCAGGAGGCTGTGTCTCTGCCACCCAGCGGTGGGAGCAGGGGTGCTTGCAGCCTGGTTGTATTGGGGGTGAGCTCCTCATCCAGCTGCCCATGAGGATAACCTGTGGAGAAGATCAGATGGAGGTACCTGGACTTATGCAGAGGGGTGTTCAGGTTAAACAGAAATACCCAGGGGCCAATAGAGGGAACCTTGCAACAAGTGTATGAGTTAGCCCCTCACCCGACACTGGCCACCTAGACGACATCTTCTTGGACATGATGAATAGCCTCACTTCCACCAGAACATCTTCCTGCCAGGCCCTGCTGCTGCTTCCCCAGCTGTGTGGCCTTGGATGAGTAACATGGCCTCTTATTAAAGAAATGGATGAAATACTTTCTAAAGAATCTTCCAACTCTGAAGGTCTGTGACATCTTTTGTCACTGAATTAATAGGAACTCAGCTCCGTATAACATTCTAGATTTGGTGTATGTTAGGAGACAACCTCTGTTGATGGGCTGACCAAATGTCTGAAGTGGGAAGGATTTGGGGACCAAAACAGGTAACAAGAGGAGATGAACACAAGAAATTCAGGTTGAATTAACCTTCAACAGATATTTACTGAGTAACTTCTACATGTAAGTCACCGAAGTCTGGGAAGGGGAAATGGATAAACATATGATTCGCTCTCTGAAAAGCCTATATTCTAATTAATTGATGTATTAAGTAATGCTGGGTGGAGGAACAATAACCCAGGACTTGTATAAATGATAGGAGATTCTGGGGGAAGAGTAAGGCTAAAAGAGACATTATCCGGGAGGCAATTCTAGAGCAGGTAGATTTCAGGTACAGGACAATCAAAGAAAAGGAGAGTGGCATTCACGCATCAAGTCCAATAATATGGCCTTATTTTACGGTCCACCTGAGTACTGCAGAATTTAGCCCTAGGTACCACCAGGTCCAAAGCTGCTTCTTTAACCTACACTTTAGGCTCCTGTCACTTAGAAGGGGCTGTCAGGGTGCCAGGGATGGTGGCAGGTTCTGCGTGGACTTCTCCGGTCCTAGAGGATGTTGGAGTCACTGGGGTGTGAGGACATTGGAGAGACAGGAATAGCGTTCCACACTGCCATGAGGAAGTGGAACCTGATGCAAAGCCACAGGGAGGCTGGCATTGATGGGCCAGGAGGAATTCCCACCCAGTGGGAGAGTTTTACATTGAAGACTACATACCTGGTCAGGGTATAAGGCAAACTGGGCTCCCACCCCTGACATGTGCCTCTTTACCGATGTTCTTTGTGACCTTATTCCCCACCTAGGACAGCTAGCACTTTAAGCTCTTGACTGCCATTTATACTTTATTCATGTGAATGGGTTTTTAGTTTTCTCTTGAGAGCAAGTTGGGATACCAGGAAAGTTGACAAGAGTTTGACTTTCTAAGTTGGCTGGGAAAGAGTGATGTCTCCAAATGTAATTTGTAGAGGGTCCCATCAGTTTCCAAAAGAGGAAGTGGGTGTTTGTCTTGCTTTTGAGACATTTTGGGAGACTTAGACACAATATAATTTCTATTGAGAACAGAGGAGGGTTAGGATTTGGCGAAGGAAGACAGATATTTCCTTCTGTCTGCTAAAGAGATGGTCTGGAGTAGAAAACTTGTGGACTGTGTTTACAGTTGTGGAGTACTACTCTTGGTTCAAACAATAAAACAGAATCGATGTCTGTGGAACAGAGCTGGAAGGGGCCTCATGGTTGGTTTTCAAGGTAAACTAACCACAGACGTCAGTTTTCCACTCCTCAGCCTTTTTAGCATCTGGGTTCATCTTCCAGGAAGGCCATAACAAAGCTCCACAATCTGGGGTCTTAACAACTGAAACTGATTGCCTGGAAGTTCTGGAGGCTGAAAGTCCAAGCTCAGCTTGGGCAGCGTGGGTTTCTTCCGAGCCCCGTGAGGGAGAATCGTTCGTGCTTCTGGTGTTTGCTGGCAGCTGCTGCTGTTCCTCGGCTGACAGAAGCACCACCCCGAGCTCTCCCTGCATCTTCACAGGGCACTCTCCCTGTCTGCGTGTGTCTGTGTCTGAATTTCCCCCTTTCATAAGGACACCAGTCATGTTGGATTAGGGGCCCACCCTACTCTAGTATAATCTCATCTTAACTAATTACATCTGCAATGGTCCTATTTCCAGATAAGGTCACATCCTCAGGAACTGAGGGTTCAGGCTTAAACACATGAATTTGGGGGAGGAGACGTAACTCAGCCCATAACCACATTCTTTTTACACAGGGAGTTCAAGTTTGAGAGCCCAACAAATCATGCAGGGAAAGGAGATGAAATCCTCTGGGTCCGTCACTGTTTGAGGCAGCCCTAGACACACGCTGAGCTATTGTCCCTACTTTACCAATGCAGACTAAGCTTGTGTCCATGGAAAAGCCCAGTGTGAACTAAGATCACTGGACACCCATCTTGCTGCTGGGGGCCCGGGCCCACACAGGAATCCCAGGCCTAACCTGAGGGGAGCAGGCTACACCAGGCCGAAGATGGCCGCCTTGATTTGGGTGCACACTCAAATGTGCAAACCACTGCCTGCACCACAGAGACCGGTCCAGAGGTGTCTGTCCAGAGGGCTGGGCAAAGCGCTATCTTTGAACCAGCTGTCCCCACTCAGGCAAGAGGTGGCTTTGCTGGGCCTCCACTTCCTCCACTGCAAAACAAGGGTGATGCCCTGCCCTGCCAGGCCCACCTAGGGTCAGGTGAAGATCAAATGGGATAACAAGATAGAATGTCTTTTAAAAGACACACACACGATGGTGGCATGGGGGATTGTCCTTTTGACTATCATGCTCTGTGCAGCCCTGACTGTTACATGCTAGCTGGCTGTCTCATCTCCTCGAGGTGTCCTGAATGCCTGCTGGTGGGGACGACTCCAACGACTATAATGTACCTGGCCTTCCCTGTGCCCAGCTTTACATCCAGTAGAGGCTTAGGCCACCCTCGATGGCAGCCTGCCTGCTGCAGGCCTGCTCGTCTCTCAAAGCAGAGGCTGACACGCACCCAGGTTGCATTCCAGGAGTCCTGGCCTGCTTTTTCCACATGGCGAACTTCGAGCAGTGAGCTTGGGAGCAATCTTTCTGCTGGGCTCTGCCAGGTGAGCCGGCCCGCAGGAGTAGGGGGTATCCCAGGCACGCACCTGTGGCTCAGGTTTCTCCCTTGTGGCCTGCTCTCTCCCCGCTGCCGTTTTCCAGAGCACCTCCATTGCTGCAAGATTGACAGTTCACTCTTGGTAGGGAACAGAGTGTAGGAAGTGATCTTTTCAACCTTCCCTTGCAGTTCCACCTGCCAAAAGCCCCTCTACCGCTTGCCGTATTTACCCTGGCCGCCAGGCCTCTCTCAGCTGCCCTAAGAAAACAGATTACCGTCCAGAGCAAAGTCCTCGTGTGTTTCCTTTCTGGAGATGAATCAAGTTCTGAAAGAAAGGTTTCCTGTAGCCCATTACACCGTTTCGGTTTGTTTTATCTGTCTCCACCTGTGGAGCAGGGAATTAACCTGCTGCCCAGGGCCGGGCCAGCGAATGCTTGGAAGAAAAGCAAAGCGCACGGGTGTGCGTTTTTCGACAACACACCACAGCCTTGTTCTCCTCAGCACAGCATTGTCCCCGTGAGGCCCAGGCCCAAATCTGAATAGGACTCTGTGTAACCTGATCTGTTTTCCTTCTTGGCTATAGTCTCTGTGCCAAATTTAACTGTGGTCTGTATATGTAGTGTTGTTGCGGGAGGGTGGGGGTAGACCAGGGAAGGTGGGGGGAGGGGAGTGTATCCATGCAGTTTTTTTCCTGTCTTCCTTTTTTTGTGCTTGCCTGCTTTGCTCGCTGTTTGCTATATATAACTCAACATGACCATCCTCGCATCACCAGTCATTAACCCTTTAGGGATAACCAATGCACCTCTTCATGCAGGCCCCGAGCATCCTGGCTGGGAAGCACTGGTGCTGTAGGAGTTAACGCCGGCCCCTGGAAAGAGAACTTCCCCAGAAGTGCTCATGAAGCAATTAGCAGGGCCCCAGTCAGATAGTAAAAATATACCCTGGCTTACAAACAAGTAGGGAAGCGCTTCCAAGCCAAGAGTCACTGCTGTGCCCCAGGTCTGTGGCGGACGCTCCCTCTTTGAAAGTCTTGTATCTTAGACTTTGCAGAAATGCTACAAAAGCTGGTGATGCAGCAAGGATTTCAGGAGAGACCAAAAGCTTTTGTCCAACTGAAATCCTGTCAGGGCTGGGTCTATCTCAGGAGATGGCGGAAGTGAATCATCCCAAGAGTTGTGGAAAGAGCTACTCATTGTGGGCCTGGGGTGACAGTGACCCATCCTGGGTGAACAGAAGCCTCACTTCACTTTGCCGGAGGGAGAGAGTAGGCTGACAAAATACTCTGGAATCTCCTAAAATTGGATGCCAAAGGGAGCTCCTCACCAGGGGCAGCTTGCCTGGGCTCTTCTTTCAAAGGGTGGAGTGTTGTCTGCCAGGACCTAGGGTCCCCGGGCTCAGGGGATCCTAGTGAAAGGGCTTCGGGCTTTACTGTTCATTTCCTCAGAATCATAGAAATACTGAAAATTACAAAACTGCGGTCTCCCTGCAAGGGACTAAAGATGTCTTGGGTCATCTTAGGCTATATTTAGAATGGAAAACGTGTTGGCTCTGAGGAAACAGGGTATGTGTCCTTCTCCAAGCAGGATGCTGTGAACCTTGCCCCACAGGCCCTCCTACCCATCCTCACAGAGCCCTGAAACTCCTCCTCCAGGAACCCTTCCAGCCAGTGGGAAGACCCCACAGATAGGGTCCAGTTTCCCCTGTGAATCAACTTCTTTAGCACTTCCCACTGCCCAGGGCTGGAAGGGTCCAGTGTGGTACTGTTTTCCAGGGCTGGATGCATGTTTGGTCCTCCAGTGGGAACTCTGCCACCGTCCCTGCTTCTCCAGGAGTGATGATGGGGACAGGCATGGCAGAGAGTGGACGCAAGGATCCCGGCCTGAGGGGGCAGTCACTTGTCCCGCTCACTCGTACATGAGCCGCCATGGACACACAGGGATTTCAGTATGGTAACAATTTGCACAGTCCACATCGGCGTCCAGTTAACTTTCTTTTTGTAACCCTCAGCGTGGTTTTAAGAACCTGGAAGTTTATTGCGTAACTGTTTTGCTTGTGAAGTTGCACATGATTTCTCAGAAAGATCAATTCAAACCCGCCTTGTCACCCCTCTTCTCACCCAGGCCCCACTTCCTGCTTTGCTGGGGCTGGGGGGTCAGAAGTAACATGGCTAGAGACAGATGTCCATCATCTGTGCTTGTGATGACAAAAGGAGGTAATAGGAGCACAGTCAGACCCTCACTCCTTGGAGCCCTGTTGTGAGCTGCTCATGGCATGCACCATTCTCAGTCCTCACAACAGCTCAGATGGGTAGTAATTATTGGATTCTTTCTCTAAGAAAGAATCAGGTGGATAAGGCACCTGAAACAGGGGTTTCAGGTGCCTTATCCATAGACTCTGCCCTCACCTTCCCCACCCAGTGCTTCCCTGTGCCTTGCCGGCTCTATCTGTGAAATGTCTCAAGAGTCCATCCTGTTGTCTCCCATCCCATGTCTCCCATTTGGCCCACAGCCCAGACTCTTACCTGTCCAGACTCCCACTTCACACAGAGCCGGCATGATCTTTGGGAGAGGCACATTGAGCCATGTCCTTCTCCCCCTTGGAACTCAACAGTGGCTTCCTGTCACTGTGAAAACAGAATGCAGCCTCCTCCCTGTGCATGACAAGCACCTCCCCGAGGTCACAGCTGTGGCTCCCTGACTCTGCACTGGTCCAGTCCAGCCTCAAGGCCTTAAATTTGCCACTCCAGACCCCTGGTTTAGATCCTGGACTCTGAATACATTCTGGTCTTTTCCTCAGGGAGGTTGAGGCACTGTCCTAGCTTGTGGCCTGCTCCCACACCTATTTTCTCAGGGTGGGAGCAGACGCTCCAGCTCCCACACTGGGAGGCTGGTACCATTACCTCCAAGACCCAAAGCCTGCAGGAAGTATAGCAGGCCTCACCCAATACCCTGCAGTTCCCTCGCCTGCTCCAAGTGGGAGATGGGTCTTCACGGGTCCCCAAGATGAGGGCCAGTGGCTTTCCTCTTTCACAGGCTACAGTGGGGATGAGTCTTCCACCACGGGACCTCTGGCCAGATCTCAGGGCTCTGTAGTTGGGGGAAAATGGCTCTCTTTTATGGGGCTTTAGGACATGAACTGATGTGACATGTTTTAGAGACTATCCAGAGAGGATGTGGATCACTTTTTGCTGCTTTAGATGACCTTCTTTAAAATCAATGCATTGACATACTTTCAATACTTAAATTTTCCTATTCTATTATTGCATCATCTCAGAAGAAAAGTCTTTCCTAATTAATGAATCTCAGGCTGCGTTAAATATTCAGTGGCTGTCCACACACCACTTAATCTATTGCTTCAAAATAATTGGCTCTCCCTTATCAAGTCTACTAGAATGACTGAAACCAGTCATGTGGTGGAAGCATCATAGCGTTTCTTGCTCAGAAAAATACCCTTTCAAGGGCTTTTCTAGGGGAGATGACCTTCTTTAAAATCAATGCATTGAAATACTTTCAACACTTAAATTTTCCTATTCTATTATTGCATCATCTCAGAAGAAAAGTCTTTCCTAATTAATGAATCTCAGGCTGGGTTAAATATTCAGTGGCTGCCCACACACCACTTAATCTATTGCTTCAAAATAATTGGCTCTCACTTATCAAGTCTACTAGAATGACTGTCTTAAACCAGTCACGTGGTGGAAGCATCACCGTGTTTCTTGCTTAGAAAATACCCTTTCGAGGGCTTTTCTAGGGGAGCCTGGAACAGTAGCCAATTCTAGTAGGTCCTTTAAGACAAGAACTGGTCTTTTGCCCAGGATGATATTTGAGCCCCTAAAGGGCAAATAGGGGTCCCACTATTCAGCCTCCCCTCCGAGTCACACCAACCTCCCCACTTTGGTTCCATACAGCTTGGATTACTGCCCTACTGGTTCAAAACTGAAAGTGTCAAATAAAAACCAAAAGACAAATGTTAAGTCACATTGAATTGATAATTGAGACAATCTGTCATGCATATTTTGCTTTCCTGATTTTTCAAAAAAACCCTAGTGTTGCACCTTCCTTGTCATCAGTTTAGTACGTTAACATTTTTTTAATTAAACTTCAGTATCATTGAACAGGTCACAGAGTGTGAGCAATACTGTCTTTGTTCCAAAACTCCAAATGTAATGAAGCTGCCATTCACAATTGTTTTCTGCTGGGCTGCTTATTTTTTTTTAAAAATGATTTTGATGAATAAAAATAGGTGCATTTTCACAGCGTGGGGTCCAGCAGGAATGAAAACCTTACGGATCACAGCCCGGCCCCTGGGGTTGCGGGAGGAGGTGTTGTCAGATGTCAATTTTGGCTGATTGTTTCTGAGGCCATGGGACTGCCATTCCTGTGTCCTGTGGTGTGTTTTATAGACTGACGTCACTTTTTTTAGATAAATTATTAGAGAAATGTTTATAGATGAATATACATTTCACAGTGTGCCAGAGTTGAGGAGTTTAATTAAGTTTAGAAGGGATACTGGGACGAGGGTGCTGAGCTGCCGCTGTCTGTGGCCTGTGACAGACGCCTCCTGCACCAGGAGGCAAGGATCCTGATGGTCAGATGCCCAGTCCCCAACCAGAGGGGGTTCAAAGGAAGTGCAGCCCCTTCCTCCCACCGCTGGGGGCACCAAAGGACCCACAGTGGAGATTGCAAACTATAGCAGGTGCTGTGCTTTGTGCTTGTTTTCAATATCTGAGCTATCATGCAAAACTCTGGTGATTTCTTGTTCTCTACACAAAACCCAGAAGATCTGGGCCACGGTGTGTGCATTTTTCCCAGTGTCAGTCTGCTATAGCCCCATATCAGCTGCCTAGGGACCCTCACTCCTGCTCCTGCTGGACCCTGTGGATATTTGAGTCATGACCTTGCCTCAAGGCTTATTCACTTACTGTTTGTTTATTTATGTTTAATATAGGAAGGGTCTTGCTCTGTTGCCCAGGCTGGAGTGCAGTGGCACAATCATAGCTCACTGAAGCCTTGAACTCCTGGGCTCAAGTGATGCTCCTGTTAAGGTATATTTAGACGGGAGGAAACATCTTTCTTCCTTTAGAGCATCTAATTATCGGCATGGCCCTGGACAAGTTATCCCAGAACCTGGAGCCTCAATTTGCTCATCTCTGCAAGGCGGGGTGACAACGCAACCTCGTAACGTGGTTGCGAGTACTACATAAAAAAGACTCCGGAAGGAGCACAGGGCCTCCATTGGGAACCCCTCAGCCAACACTCCTTCCTTGCCGCCTGCACAACCTCAGGAGACCATGGTGTCCTTTGGGATGGCTGAAAACTGCAAAGAAGACAACTGTGCATTCTCTGTGTGAGCAGTGTGCACACTGTCTTCCTCCTAAATGGCTAGTTGGAGGAGTGAAGACAGACTCACTCAGAAACGGGTGATTTCCTGGCTACAGTCTCCTCTCTGATAACAAAGGCCTGGGCCCAGATTAGAGACGAGGCAGGAATTATGTGCTGCAGAAAGGAGGTGGGGACATCTTGAGTTTGTTTGTAGCTAATCTCAAATAATTCAGGTCTTTTCCATTTGCAGCAAATCTGATTCCCTCAACACATCTGTGGTAAAGTGTTATGAGTGCATGCGGAGACCAAGTGTGGAGGGGCTTTTCTTTTTTTTCCCCACCACCAAATCCATAGTTACCCTCCAAGTTGTAATCTTATCATATTTAACTGGTTCCACATAAACAGATCTATGTATATTTTCAGTAGTTTCAGCTGAAACCTGTTAAGAACAGATGTGCAAATGGTTCCCTGGCACTGATCCATTTAAATATATTTTTTTCCATGAACAGTTTTTTCTCTCTCTGTTTCCTTAGAGGGGAGAAAAAATATGAAAGTGGAACCATCATTAAAGTGGATATTACACTCTTCTGGGTTCTCTGCAACCAGTGTTTGTCATTGGTTTTCAAACAGCAATTTGGCACATGAAGCTATGAACACAGAGTATGCATTTGATGGACAGTGTTTGCTCTGAGACTGTGTGGCTGGGAGAATGGGCTGAGAGCTCTGTAGCTGCCACCTAAGCCAGGGTCAGCCCGGGTCAGTCTTTCCCTGCTGCTGTTGCCAAGCAGCCCCTGGGCAAAGGCTTCAGCAGGCCGTCTGCCCCTTTGAGCCTTTAGTTTTTCAGTTGCAAAAAAAACAAAAAAAAAGTTCAGGGAGTGAGAGGATAAAGAACTCCTATAACTCAGCAACAACAACCTGATTAGAAAATGGGCAAAGGACTTAAATAGACATTTCTACAAGGATGATATATATTAATAAATGGCCAAAAAGCATGTGAAAAGGTGACTGGCATCACTAATGATTAGAGAAAAGCAAATAAAAACTAAAATGAGACATCACCCCACACCATTAGAATGGCTAATAGCAATAAAATGGAAAATATCAAGTGCTGGCAAAGTCATGGAGAAATTGGAACCCTTCTCCACTTTTGGTGGGAATACGAAATGCTACAGCCACTGTGGAAAACAGGATGGCAGCTCCTCAAAAAATTAAAAATAGAACTACCATATGACCCAGAAGTTCCACTTCTAGGTGTGTATTGAAAAAATTGAAAGCAAGATCTCGAATAAATATTTGCACACCTTATTCAAATATAGCAGTATTGTTTACAATATCCAAAAGGTAGAAACAACCGAAGTGTTTACAGATGAATGAATAAACCAAATGTGGTCTATACATACAGTGGAATATTATTCAACCTTAAAATGGAAGGAAACACTGCTATATGCTACAGTATGGAAGAACCTGGAAGGCTTTATGCTAAGTGACTGAAGCCAGACAAAAAAGGACAAATCCAGTATAGCTCCACTTATACGAGGTACCTAGGGTAGTCCAGTACATAGAGACAGAAAGCAGAATGGTGGGCCAGGCACAGTGGCTCACACCTGTAATCCTAGCCCATTGGGAGGCTGAGGCAGGCAGATCACTTGAGGTCAACAGTTCAAGACCAGCCTGACCAACATAGTGAAACCCCATCTCTACTACAAATACAAAAATTAGCCAGGTGTGGTAGTGCGCACCTGTAATCCCAGCTACTCGGGAGGCTGAGGTATGAGAATCGCTTGAACCCAGGAGGCAGAAGTTGTGGTCAGCTGAGATTGCACCACTGCACTCCAGTCTGGGTGATGGAGATTCTGTCTCAAAAAAGAATGGTGGCTGCCAGGGTCTGGGGAATGGAGAGTTGTTTAACGCATAAGAGTTTCAGTTTTGGGAGATGAAATGAGTTTTGGAAATTGGTCACATAACAATGTGAATGTACATAACACTATTGAACTGTACACGTAAAAAGGCTAAGATTGTTGAAAAGAAGAAAATAGGGGAGAGGGTCTAATTTGTGATACCAACTGCATCGATGGGTAAGGGATTCAGAAGAGAGGTGCACATTTAGCCAGACACTGAGCTTGTTGCCCGTGGGGATTATGCCTAAAAGGAATGAGATAGGAGGGGTTGGGTTTTCTCAGCTTTGAATTTCTTTCTCAAAAACACTCCTCTGTCCACCTTCCCATTGCCTACCTGACAGAGTTCACCTGGCCTTCCAGCTCTCTACCTGTCTGTAGCCATCTGCAGGAATGTCCTCACTGGGTCCCGTGGGCCATGCCCTGTGCTTGTGACTCTGGGGCACAGCACTCTGACCCACTGGCCTGTGTTCCCCTCTGGCTGGAACACAGTGCAAAAGGGGCCTGTTCCACCTTCAGTGGCCTCTGAGTAACCCACACGCTCCAGTCTGCAGATTTCTATCTCATTGACTTTGCCCTGGCACTGGAAGGGGGGAAGTGAGGGTTTCAGGTGGGAGTTTGATGGCAGATGAGCCTCAGGAGTTCAATGTCAGCTGGGAGAAGCAAGGCTACTTCGTCTCAGTTCTGCCACTGCCTGGCAGTGAGGCTCTGGGCAAACCACTTTGCTTTGTCTCTGGTAAAAGAAGGCTATGGGCAGGATTGGGCTTTATAATTGCTAAAGATTCCAGATCTTTGGGGGGTTCTGTCTTCCTAAATTCTGTCCAGCCTGCTAGCCTCTGCAGGACAGTATCAGGGAAACTTAACATGCCTGTGTTTCGTAGTGAACAGGACATCCAGGGTTGAGAATTACTGCAAACACCGTTATGTCGTCACGTGAGCTGGGGCTCCATGGTAATGCACCCTGGGCTCCAAGAACAGTGTGAGGCACTGAGATTACCTGCACCTGGGCCTGGGTCAGAATCCTGGCAGAGGGGTCTTTGGCAAGACAGTCATATCTGCCACCTGACAGGAGAGGACCTCCTTGGGATTGGACTCAGCTGAGCAGCAGGACGCCTGG
This sequence comes from Macaca fascicularis, assembly GCF_037993035.2. Classification (NCBI taxonomy): domain Eukaryota; kingdom Metazoa; phylum Chordata; class Mammalia; order Primates; family Cercopithecidae; genus Macaca; species Macaca fascicularis. Next base: position 18,403,785 of record NC_088387.1, on the reverse strand, counting down.
TGGGCTTGGGAGGTGAGATTAACTTCCTGGGGGCAAAAAGGAGCCACACGTGTCTTAATGAGGAGAAAAGAGCAAAATCAAAGCATTCGTTAACACTTCAAAGAGGATGAAAGAACATGTTCGGTTCACAATTACTGCCTCCCTGACCAGGCAAGTGTATGATGGGGAATCCTGTTATCCTAATTCAAGAGGAAGATGCCAAAGGCTTCTCTTGCTGGATGAGAATTGTTGGGGAGCTCCCTGCCCACGGAGGGCCTGTTTGCCAGATCCCCAGCCCCCTGCAGACCTCTGATCTGTGAGGAGCCGGTTCTAGTGATTCATACTTGTTTGTGAAAACCTTGATCTTTGTCAAGCTTTAAAAAAAATCTTGTCCGTAGTTTTTCCCAATTATTTTCCTGCCTACTCTTTTTTTTTTTTTTTTTTTTTTGAAGTAAACACTCAAAAGCCTTCATTTCTGTAACTAATTCTGGAGTTTACAGAAGCAAAAAAATCAATAGGCTCAAAACTCCATTCCTTTATTCACTTGCCTCAGACTGGCTTGGGGCAGCACGTCTGAGCCCAAGCCAGAAGCTGTCAAAAGGGGGTTCCTGTCGGAATCTTGGAGCTCATCCCCCAAACTTGAGACTACTCAGCAAGTGAGCAAGATATTTCTGTCTGGTCCAAGAAGACGTCAGCCCCACACTGCCCCTCTCAGATAAAGAGATCAACGTGGAACAGGCCAGATTCTCCCATTCCGTCTCCACCTTTGCCAGTCTGCTTCTAGATCCTCTTCATGTACTCATGTTGCTGCCCCCAATTCACTAGATTTTCAGAATCTATTTACATCCGTCCACCACTCTGCTTTCCAAATATTATCACGATCGGCACAGTGGTGCTTCCCCCGAATGACTGGCAGCTCTCTGACCTTTCTTTTCAGCCACAAACGAAAGCGGACTTAAAAGATGTGTGTGCGTGTGTGTGTGCACGCCTGACTAATGGACACATTCCTCATGAGAAACAGGATAAATTACAGAGAATGGCAACGCAATGATTACAGAAAGGTATATGAGGCAGAACCCATTAGTGAGCTGCATTTTGTTCAAAACCGAGATACTGGCAGGCAGAATAACATGCCTTTGTACCAGAACGCATTCCGCTGTAGCAATGACTAATAATGTAGTGAGGATCTGTGCACATTTTCCCCCTTTTGTGCCTATTCTCATAAGTTAACAACTCAAGCATGAAAATTGTTTTAGGCTGAAGACTGGTGGTAAGATCTGGTCAAACTGTGTGGGAAACAACTTTTGTTGTTGTTGTTACTTAATTTAGTTTGGCTGTTTTTAAGTTAGAGGAGTGGAAATGTCAATGGCAATGTGAGTCTTGCAATGTGTTTTTGTTAAGCCCAAGAGCATTTGGGATCGCCTCACACAAAGCACATTTTTAATGACTAGAGATCATAGTTTCTCTTCCTACAGGTGTATGTTCCTATTTGGTACAGGTTGGGATTGTTGGGGAGGGAGGAGGAGATTGAAGCAAAATATCATAAATGACATCATCCTGGGCTTACCCTTCTTCAGCTAGAAAATTCCTATCCCACCAGCAAATCAGCCTGGTGAGCAAACAGCTGCCTTAGACAAATGGGGTTGAGTGTGGGGGTGAAGGCTACTGCAGGATTTTAGTAAATTCTCGGAGAAACGGAAGGAACAGAAATATCATGAATAATTGTCATACCTCTCATTCCTACAGGACTCGGGTTTCTTGAGCATTTTCCTGTCCATAGAATCAGAGAAAGTCTAAGATTTCATGTAACTCCTCTTTCTTCTTGCCTCTTCTTTCTTTTTATTGGATCAGAAGACTTTGAAAGACACAGAAACACACAGAGAATAACATAAATTCCTGTGTAGCCACATTCTAGAAGTAATAACTGTAATATTTTATAATGCTTACTGCAACTTTTTAAAAAAAAAATAAAATAACTGAAGCATTACTGATAAAGATCTCCTTTATCTCACAGATAAGCAAAGTGGATCAACAAAGGCTGCAGTCACCAGCATCTTTTCCATCCTTAATTAACGGCATCCTCAAAAGGACACTATCAGACTGGTAAGACAAGCACTATTGTCCCACTTCACAGATGAAGAGCTTGGGGGCCCTGTGGATGTGTAGGAGAGTCGGCCTCCCTTGTTATAGGCCTTTTGCCGAGTTCAGGGGACAGAGCAGAAAACAAAACCCAAGGAAGCCCTAAGCAGACAACTATCCCAGCCCAAGGAGCCATGCAGAGAGCTTCTGCCTGGATGAGAAACAATTCTTTCCTTGGGCATGTGGCACAGAGGCAAACAGGAAATACTTAGGGAGACAGTTCACAGATATATATGTCCTTCATAGGGCACATTTTAATCCATAAATCAATCACGGATCACTGCTAAAGAAAACAAAATATCCTGCCACTAATTTGCCACCCTGTGAGCATTATTGGTGATATTTATTTTGATTAGGAGATTGCTCCATTTATAAATCTTCAATACATCCCGTCCCCGCAAAACGGCATCCGGACCTTTTGAAGGTTTTTTTAAAAAAAGTGAAATTGGAGGAGGGATGAGAGCTGGCCTTCTGTGTGTTTCCCGGGGTTTCTGGATCTACAGCCTGGTGCCTAGCATCAGTTAAGCCCACGCTGGGGTTGCATCATATCCCGCAAAGCCACGTGCGCTGTGAGGCCAACAGGAGCCCCGCTGGGTCGACCAGCTGGAATCTCAGAGAGCGCTGACTCTAAAAATACCCGGCTCTGCAGAAGCACGCTGGGCCCAGGGGGGCTTCTAGACTGACAGCTCCATTTATCAACTACCTATTGGTTTTAAAAATTAGCGTGTCTTTTCCGCGTTGACTGATTTTGGCTCTAAGAGATTTCGCTGGTCATTTCAGAGTGACTGAAACTCCCCTCTAACAGATCCCGGGAATTGTTTTTAGGAAAGGTAAAAGGCAGTCTTTTCTGTTGCAACACAAAGCTGAGCCGGCAGCCTGTCTTTGTCAGGATGTGGGGCTCCAGCGCCCGAGAAGCCCAGCCTCGCCCGCAGTCAAGTTCACAGCGAGGCCGAGCGCTGCCTCGGCTGCGCTGCGCTCCCGGACCCACACCGACCGCACCGCGCGCTGCCGGTGCTTCTCCCACCCCAGCCTAGAAGCTGCCTCCCTCCGCCTATCCCTGCAGGATAAGAAGCCCGAGGAGGCGGAGCGTGGAACTCGACAGTTAAAACATTTAAGAGAGAAAACTTAGTGTCTTGTTGGCCTGAAATCAAGTACACAGCCCGGGGTGATCAGGGGATGTGTGAGAATTGCTTCCCCTGGGCAATAGGCGATATGTGCTTTAGGAGGAAGATATGTCTCCTCCTGAGCCCCAGAGGGGAGAACTTCCAAAGACAGAAAACCACAGGGTTCCTGGCACAGAGCTTTCCCTTTATCAGCTAAAACAGAATCTTTCCTGACCTCGACCTGGCCCCTTCCTCTAACTGTAGGCAGAGAGGCAGACAAGAAAGCACTTGGTGAAACACGGAGTTTTGTTCAATCCTCAACGAACTGTCCAGAGTTGATTGCTGATAGCCGTGGTGCTTTCTGCCTTCCTGGTTTTCATTTAATTGGGTACCGCGCTGCCTTTCAAGACACCTTAAAGGAACCAACAGGCAAATCCAAGAGAGCTGGACAGACCACTGAACACACAATAGGCTGTGTCTCGTGGCCTTCGTTGTCTGGTGCCTCAAACAAAACACCAGAAAGATTGTTTCTAAGCTAGAGCCACCCCAGGTTGCTCAAAGTGCAAAGCTCACTGCTACTGGGCGTACCCTTGTGAGACACTGGAAAGCTGGTTTTACTGTGGCCCTGTGAAGAGGAAGGCTGAGATTTAGACAGTAATACCTTTACTGGGATTGGAAAAGATTTGGTTAATGACAGTCCTGTCATTTCTAAAACCCATTATCACTGTATGAGAGATTCTTTTGAGCTGCATCCTCAACAGTGCTTCCTAAGGTCAGTCTTTTCTCTTGTACTCATTTTAATGGGTGCATAGTGGTATCTCGTTGTGATTTTAATGTGCATCTCCCTAGTGACTAATAATGATGAGAAGCTTTTCATACACCTATTTGTCATTCATAACTCTTCCTTGGTGAAATGTCTGTTTAGATATTTTGCCCATTTTTTTAATTTGGATTGTTTGATTTCTTATTATTGAGATTTGACAGTTTTTTTATGTATTCTGGATACAAGTTCGTTATTAGGTATATGATTTGCAAATATTTTCTTCAAGCCTGTAGCTTGCTCTTTCATTTTCTTAACAATGTCTTGTTTTTAATTTCAAAGAAATCCAATTTGTCAATATTTTCTTTTACAGATTATGCTTTTCATGTAAGAAATCTTCACCTAGCCTAAGTCACAATAATTTTCTCCTAGAAACCGTAGAAATTTCAATTTATAATGATCAATTTTGAACTCATCTTTAGTTTATATTTTATTTATTTATTTATTTATTTAATTTACTTTTTTTGAGATGGACTCTCACTCTGTCGCCCAGGCTGGAGTGCAATGGCACGATCTCGGCTCCCTTCAACCTCTGCCTCCCAGGTTCAAGCGATTCTCCTGTCTCAGCTTCCCGAGTAGCTGGGATTACAGGCATGTACCATCATGCCCAGCTAATTTTTTGTATTTTAGTAGAGACCAAGTTTCACCATGTTGCCCAGGCTAGTCTCGAATTCCTGAGCCCAGGCCATCCAGCCGCCTTGGCCTCCCAAAGTGCTAGGATTATAGGCGTGAGCCACCATGCCCGGCCCAGAACTTATTTTTAAATATGGTGTGAGGCATGGAGCAAAGTTTACTTTTTTGCGTGCGTTTAGCCAATTGTTCCCTCAACATTTGTTGAAAAGACATTTTTCCACTGCATTGTTTTACGTCTTTGTCAAAAATCAGTGTATTTTTGGACTGTTGATTCTAACGTTCCATTGATGTTTGTCTTGATTTATTTTTTGGCCTTAAAACAATTTATTATCATCTCTCATGATATTGGGAGTTGGCCAGGCTCAGCTAGGCAATTCTTACTTGGGGTCTCTCATGCATTTGCAGTTGGATGATGGCTGGAGCAGCAATCTGGAGGCTCAAGGAGGCTGAAGGCCCCATATGACTCCTTCATCTCCATATCTAGCACCTCAGTGGAGTAGGCTGGAACAGCTTGGGAATCATCGAGCTTCTAATTCTCTCCCTGCCTTCTCTCTATGTGTCTAGTTTTCACTTCTCCACAGTATGGCATTCTCAGGAAAGTCAGACTTCTTAGTAGTGGCTTAACCTAGAATGGCTTTTCCAAAAGCAAATGTTTCAAGAGACCCAGGCAGAAGCTGCAAAACTTCCTGTGACCTAGCTTACACATCCTATAAAGTTTCTTTTGCCATATTCTGTAAGGAAAGCAAGTCGCTATGGCCAGACCAGGTTCAAGGAGAAGAGGATGAGACTCTACCTCTCGATTTCAGGAGCATTATTATGGAGAGGGAAGGATTGTTGGTTGCTTCTGTATAAGCAATGCCAATAATAGAAGGCTCCACTGCCCTGATTAATGTAGCTTTATAACAAGTCTCAAAATCAAGCAATGTTAGTCCTTCAACTTGGTTCTTCCTTTGCATAGTTATTTTGACTATGCTAGGTCTCTTCCATTTCCATTCGAATTTTATAATCAGTTTGTCAATTTCTACAAAAAAAAAAACAAAACAAACAAACAAAAAAACCCTTATGAGATTTTGGTCAAGATTGCATTGAATTTATGAATCAATTTCATGAGAACTTACAATTCAAATTATTTTAAGATCAATTTGTTGAAAATTTATTTTCAACATATTGAAATTATTGAGTCTTAAAATTATTGAGTCTTCTGATCTATGAACAAAGTATATCTATGTCTACTTAGCTTTTCTTTAATTTCTTTCACTAATTACATTATAATTCTCAATGTATAGATCTTTCTATCTCTTGTCACATTTGCCCTATTTTATATGTTTTGACCCATTATAAATGGTATTTTTAAAATTTCAATTTCCAGTTGTTCATTGCAAGTATATAGAAACATAATTGATTTCTGTACATTAGCCTTATAGTCTATATTTTTGCTAAAGTCACATTTTTAGCTCTAGTAGTCTTTTTTGTAGGATTTCCTGCATACACTCTCATGTCATCTACAAATAAAGACGGCCTTTCTTCTTTATTTCCAAGCTTAATCTCTTTTGTTTGCATTTCTTGCTGTTGCACTGGATAGCACCTTCAGTACAATGTTGAATAGAATTTGTGAGCGTTTCTGATCTTAAGAGGAAAATACTCAGTCTTTCACCATCAAGAATGATGTTATCTATAGGCTTTTCATAGATGCTCCCTTAACAGGTTGAAGAAGTTTCCATCTATTCTTAGATTGCTAAATTTTTTATCAGGAACGTTTGCTGAATTTTATCAATTTTTTTTCTGTATCTATTGAGACATACAATCTACTAGTGCTATCATTTTACAAGTTCAAGTGAAGTGTAGGGCACTTACCTTTCTTTACATCCTGTTACCCTCTCTGGTTATAACACAATTGCTTAAATATTTTCTCTGCATACATTTAGCATCACATTAGATAGTTATAATTTTTTACTTCATCTGTCACCATAATTTAGAAAACTCCAGAGAAGAAGGAAAGTCTATAGTACTTACCAATATTTTTGCTTACTATTATGTTAATATGTTCTTTCTTCCTTACTGATGTTCCAATATTCCTTCCTTTATTGTTTGCTTTTTGTTTAGAGAACTTTTTTTAGCTGTTCATTTATAGTGTGTCTGCTGGTGACAGATACTTTTAGTGTTCCCTCTCCTGAGAATGACCTGATTTCCATTTTATTCCTGATGGACATTTTCATTGGAAAGGATCTTTCAGCTGGATATAGAATTCTGGATTGACAGTTTTTTTCAGCACTTGAAAGTACTCTGGTTTTCCATGGTTTCTAATAAAATATGTCATATAGACATCTGTCTATCTATCTATCTATCTATCTATCTATCTATCTATCTATCTATTTATGATGGTTAATATTAAATGTCAACTTGATTGAACTGAAGGATGCAAAGTATTGTTCCTGGGTGTGTCTGTGTGGGTGTTGCCAAAGGCGATTAACATTTGAGTCAGTGGACTGGGAGAGGCAGACCCACTCTCAGTCTGGGTGGGCACCATCTAATCAGTTACCAGCGCAGCTAGAATAAAAGCAGGCAGAAGAACGTGGAAGGACTTAACTTGCCGAGTCTTCAGCCTTCATCTTTCTGACATGCTGGATGCGTCCTGCTCTTGAACTCCAAGTTCTTCAGCTTTTGGACTCTTGGACGAACACTAGTGGTTCGCCAGACTCTCACAAGCCTTTGGCCACAGACTGAAGGCTGCACTGTCGGCTTCCTTGCTTTTGAAGTTTTGGAACTCAGACTGGCTTCCTTGCTTCTCAGCTTGCGGATGGCTTATTGTAGGACTTCACCTTGGGATCGTGTGAGTCAATACTTTTAATAAACTCCCCTTCATATACACATCTGTCCTTTTAGTTCTGTCCCACTAGAGAACCCTGACTAATACGCCATCTGCTTGTGTTTAGCTTTCAAGAGTTTGACTATGATGTGTCTTAGTGTGAATTTCTTTGGGTTTGTTATGTTTGAGATTTGCTCAGCTTCTTAAATCTCTAGGGTAGTGTCTTCTGCCAAATTTGGGAAATTTTGAGCCATCATTTCTTTGAGTATTTTTTTAGTTCTGTCCTCTTTTCCTCCCCTTCCAGATTCCAGTGCTGCAGAAGCTAGGTCTTCTGTTATAGCCCAACTGGACCTTGAGGCTCTGTTAATTTTGATCTTCAGCCTACCTTCTCTCTGTTGTTCAGATTAGGTGTTTTCTATTGTCCTATCTTCTTGTTCCCTGCTTCTTCCCTGTGCTCTCTCTATTTTGGTGTTGAGCACCTCCGCTGGGTTTTAAAATTTTTCGATTACTCTATTTTTCAGTCTTGAAATTTCCATCTTCTGCTGCTTCTTTATATTTTATCTTTCTTTCCTGGGATTTCCTATTTTTTCATTTATTTCAAGAATGCTGTCACTGCTCTTTGAAGCACTTTTGTGATGGTTGTTTTAAAGCATTTGTCAGATAATTCCAGCATCTCTGTCGTCTCATTGTTAGAATATATTGTCTTTTTTCCATTCTGTTTGTGGTCTTCCTGGAAAATTCATGAGCAATTTTCCATTGAAACCTTGACATTTGGGGTGTTGTGTTAAGAGACTGGATCTTACTTTAATATTCTGTTTTAAGTGGCTTTATCTGACAGTGCCCCAGTAGGAGAAGATGGTGGGGTGCGGAGAGAAGTAGGAGTGATGAGGGGAGGGAGGGCATTGCCCCATTATTGTCAAGTGTGGGAGTAGATGGAAGCCCAGGTCCCCCTCTTGGCCTCTGTTGACCCCTGAAGAAGGCTTCTCCCTCTTACTGCTTGGTGGGGTAGAAGTTATGGCTCCCCAGTAGGCCTCCCCCGATACCAACATGGCAGAAAGGGAGGAATGCCTCGTTCCTGCTGGGTGGAGAGGGAAGTTCAGTCTCCCTTGATGTTTTCCGCTCCAACTGTGGGGGATCTTTTTACCACCAGGCAGGGATGGAAGTCTCAGCTCCCTCCTCAGCCTTCTCAGACACCACCCCGGTGGGGTTGGAGTGGGCAGGGGGGTTGGGGTGCCTTGACACAGGCTGGTGAAGGTAGAAGTCGAGGCTTTTCACCTGGCCTCTGTGATTGGGGTGGGGCGGTGGTATTTTAAGTGATGTTTGGCTAGGGTGGAGCGGTTATTGCCTAAAGCTTCTCCGTCTTGCTGGGCTCCACTGTCCAGCTCCTTGGGCTAGAGAGAGCAGGCTTTTACTGGGGCTTTCTTGGTCTCATTTGGAATTTCTGAGTTCAGCTTCTTCAACTCGATATCTGGAATATATAAGACAGAAAGAAACCAGGGCACTCTCCACCATGTTGTTCCTCCAGTCTCAAGATCTCTAGACAGTCTGTCTTCTCTCCATTTTTCTGAGTCTTCTTTTGCATGTTTTTTATATAACATCCACACTTTTTAGTGGCGTTTAGCAGAAGCAATGGAACAAGTAAGTCTACTGAAGCTTTCTGGAACAGAAGCTCCTCATTTCTTTTTTTGTATACGTTTCAAAAGAAGTTGCAAATATATGACCCTACACATTTCAGTATGCATATCATTAACTACAGCCCAATATTTGTTTATATTTTTCTTTTTCTTGTGTGAGATGAAAACTATACATACATTGCTGTCAGGCTTTCCCCAGGCATCAGAACTCACCAGACATCAGAATGTACATCTTTGAGAGGAACCACAGAAATGTAACGTGCACGCTAACACTTTTACCCGAACATCAAAATGGAAACATCAGAGTATTCATACTAGAGAGCAACCTTACAGTTGTAATGGATGTGGTAAGGCTTTTTAAAACATCATATGTTCAAAGACATAGAATCAACCAAAATGGCATCAGTGATAGACTGGATAAAGAAAATATGGTACATGTACACCATGGAATACTATGCAGCCATAGAAAGGAATGAGATCATGTCCATTGTAGGGACATGGATGGAGCTGGAAGCCGTTATCCTCAGAAAACTAACACAGGAACAGAAAAGCAAACACCACATGTTCTCACTCGTAGGTGGGAGCTGAACAATGAGAACACATGGTCCCAGGGAGAGGAAAAACACACACTGAGGCCTGTTGCTGCAGGTGGGGGCTTAGGGGAGGGAGAGCATCAGGAAAATAGCTAATGCACGTCAGGCTTAATACGTAGGTGATTGACTGATAGGTGCAGCAAACTGCCATGGCACACATTTACCTATGTAACAAAACTGCAAATCCTACACATGTACCCCAGAACTAAAAGTAAAATGAAAGAAAACAAATTTCAAAAAAAAGAAAATTCTACGTACATTGAAATATACAATTTTTACATGCACCATTTGATGAGTACCACCCACCCCTCTGTCAAGATACAGAACTATCACCCCACAAGTTCCCTCTTCCTCCTTCCCTGTCAAATCCCTTCCCCAGACACCTTGCAGGGACAAACCTTGTTTTGTTTTGTTTTTTACACCTCCTAGATTAGTTTCATCTTTTCTAGAATGCAGTATGAATAGAAGGGACATCATGCACTCTTTTCTGTCTGGCTTCTTTGTTCTATGTTTTTCATATTTACCTAGTTTCATAATTCATTCCTTTCTGTTGCTGAGTAGTATTCCGTTGTGTGCATATACCACCTCTTGTTGATACTTTCTTCTATTGATGGATATCTGAGATGTTTCCAGGTTTTGGCTAGTATGAATAAAGCCAAAAAGAGCCATTTTAATTTGGGACATTTAAAAAAATGTGTGAATAAACTTTCATCTGAATGCAGGGTTCTGTGGTAATAATGTTTGAAAATGTCACCTCCAGCTCTGACATGCTGAGTTTATAATTTTCATAAATAATATAAAAAGTCATTTCTTCATCCATTCATTTGTTTACTCAACCGCTATTTAGTGGGCCTATTCTCTGCCAGGAATCATTCAAGGCTCAGTAGGAAAGAGAACAAATGTAAGTCGGTCTGGTGCAGTTGACATGCTAGTGAAGGAAAAGACAAAAACATCAGTTAGCAAATACGTGTTATGAAGGAAAAGAAGCCAGGTGAGTGGGTAGGGTATTACAGTTGATCCAGAGGTAGGCAGGGTGTCATTTTAGGTCTGGAAGTAGGGAGAGGAACTTAGGGGTGATGGTCAGGGGAGGGACTTATATGATGTGGATCTGTGTCCCTACTCAAATCTCACACCAAATTATAATCCCCAATGCTGGAGGTAGGGCCTGGTGGGAGGTGATTGGATCATAGGGACAGCTTCTTATGCTTTAACAACATCCCCCTTGGTGTTGTCATGATGAGAATAAGTTATCACAAGATCTGGTTGTTTAAAAGCATACAGCATGTCCCTCTGTCTCTCTTCCTCCTGCTGTGGCCATGTGAAGATGCCTGCTCTGGCTTTGCCTTCTGCCATGAGTAAAAGTTTCCTGAGGACTCCCCAGCCATGCTTCCTGAACAGCCTGTAGAACTGTGAGCCAATTAAACCTATTTTCTTTATAAATTACCCAGTCTCAGGCATTTCCTTATAGCAATGTGAGAATTAACTAATACAGAAAATTGGTACCAAGGGTGGGGTGTTGCCATAATGATACTGAAAATGTGGAAGCAGCTTTAGAACTGGGTAGTGGGCAGACGTTGGAGGAGTTTGGAGGACTCAGAAGAAGACAGGAAGATGAAGGAAAATTTGGAACTTTCTAGAGGCTTGTTAAATTGTTGTGACCAAAATGCTGGTAGTGATATGAAGAGTAAAGTCTAGGCTGATAAAGTCTCAGATGGAAATTAGGGACATATTGGAAACTGGAGTAAGTTCACTTTTGTTATGCTTTAGCAAAGAGATTGGCTGCACTGTGCCCCTGCTTTAGGAATCTGTGGAACTTTGAACTTCAGAGTCATGATTTAGGGTATCTGGCAGAAGAAATTTCTAAGCAGCAAAGCATTCAAGATGTAGCCTGGTTGTTTCTAACAACCTATGCTTATTTGCATGAACAAAGAAATGATCTGAAATTGGAATTTATATTTAAAAGGGAAACAGAGCATAGAAGTTTGGGAAACTTGCAGCCTGGCCATGTGGTAGAAAAGAAAAACCCATTTTCAGGGGGAGGAATTCATGCAGGTGGCAGAAATTTGTATGACTAAAAAGAAGGCAAGTACTAATAGCCAAGACAATGGGAAAAAGGCCCTGACGTCATTTCAGAGAGCTTCATAGCAGCCCATCCCATCATAGACCCAGAGACCCAGGAGGGAAGAATAGTTTCCGGGGCCAGAACAAGGGTCTCTACTCCCCTGCACAGCTTTGGGACACTGTTCCCTGCATCCCAGCTTCTACAGCTCCAGCTGTGGCTAAGAGGGCCCAAGGTACAGCTCTGGATGCTGCTTCAGTGGATGCAAGCCATAAGCCTTGATGGATTCCATGTGGTGTTAAGCCTGTTAGTGCACATAGTGTAAAAGTTGAGGCTTGGGAGCCTCCACCTAGATTACAGAGAATGTATGGAAAAGCCTGGATGTCTAGGCAGAAGCCTGCTACAAGGTTGGAGCCCTCATGGAGATCCTCTACTAGAGCAGTATAGAGGGAAAATGTAGGGTTGGACCCCCCACACCGAGTTCTCTTTAGGGCACTACCTAGTAGTGCTGTGAGAAGAGGGCCACCATTCTCCAGACCCCAGAATGGTAGAGCCACAAGCAGCTTGCACCCTGTGCCAGCCCATGAGAGCAGCTGTGGGGGTTGAACCTTGCAAAGTCACAGTGGCCAAGCTGCCGATGACTTTGGGAGCCCGTCCCTTGCACCAGCATATTCTGGATGTGGGACATGGAGCCAAAGGATAATATTTTGGAGCTTTAAGGTTTAGCGACTACTCTGCTGGATTTTGGACTGGCATGGGGCCTGTAGCCCCTTTCTTTTGGCAGATTTCTCCCTTTTGGAAAGGGTATATTTACCCAATGTTTATACTGCCATTGTATCTTGGAAGTAACTAATTTCTTTTTGATTTTACAGGCTCATAGGTAGAAAGGACTTGCTTTGTCTCAGAGGAGACTTTGAACTTTAAACTTTTGAGTTAATGCTGAAATGAGTTAAAAGACTTTGAGGGACTGTTGGGAAAGCATGATTGTATTTTGCAATGTGAGAAGGACATGAGATTTGGGGAGGAGCTGGGGCAGAATGATATGGTTTGGATATGTGTCCCTACCCAAATCTCATGTTGAACTGTAATCCCCAGTGTTGGAGGTGGGACCTGGTGGGAGGTGATTGGATCATGGGGGTGGTTTCTTATGGTTTAATACCATCCTCCTTGGTATTGCCATAGTGAGAGTAAGTTATCACAAGATCTGGTTGTTTCAAAGTGTGTAGCACCTTCCCCCTCTCTCTCTTCCTCCTGCTCTGGCCATGTGAAGATACCTGCTCTGGCTTTGTCTTCTGTCATGAGTAAGTTTCCTGAGGCCTCCCTAGCCATGCTGCTTGTACAGCCTGTAGAACTGTGAGCCAATTAAACCTCTTTTCTTTACAAATTACTCAGTCTCAGGCATTTCTTTACAGCAATGTGAGAATGGGCTAATACAGGGACCTTTTAGGAGGAGGTCAGAGGAGGGTTCTTGGAGAAGGTAAGGTTGGAAGAAGGTACAAGGAAAAAAGCTTATGTCTTTAAATCATCTTCATTCCTCATAATTCAGCACACTTCAGAGGCAACTTCCAATTCACCTGTTGATGGTAGTGAAGACCCAAGGCTCAGAGAGGGAGCAATTGGCCCTATGGTTGCATGATGAGTCCTCAGTGGCAAGGCCGAGACTAGAGGTCTGTATTCAACATTCAGCTGTTGGTGGACAGAACTCCTCCTTTGCTTCTTAAGGGGGGCTTCAGTCCTGTCATAGGCCCTGTACTTCCTCGATTCCCTACCAACTCCCTCCCCACTTCTTCCCCATGGGAAATGGTAGCATAGTGTTAGAAAGCCACATCCATACTATGGCTTCTTGAGGATTTCTGGTTTGTGTGTCTTTGAGCAAGTCCTCCCCTGATGTTGGAGGATTCTTACCCCTGAAGTTGGGAAAGGAGTGAAATCTTGATGGTGGGACATCCACTCACATGTCCTTTGAGACTTGTCATGTTTGTCATCATGTGCTTAGCACAGCTGCCTTTCATCTGCAAACACAGCCTGGGAGCTGTTTATATTTTATCTAATTTAATTCTTATAACAATCCCATGGGGTTGTTAGGTAGTACAGTGCTCTCTCTGTTTTTACAGATAGAAATCTGGAGACTGAGTGAGGTTGAGTAATTTGCCCGAGGTTGGCAAGAGGCTAAAGCAGAATTCTAAACCAGATCTGTTTGATTCTGATGCTCTTGCTTTTAGCCACAATGTTTTAGCATCTGTTCGATTCTGAACAGATGGACAGAATTTGCAGAGGTCAGAGGGAGGTTCTAGAATAAAGCTGTTCTCTAGTTTACAGGAGAGAAATGGAGGTAGTGATACACCTGTGCCAGTTCTGGGATGTGTAGCTGGGAGGGAAGCCTTCTGTGGACCACCACGTAGGAGGGAGAGCATGGCAGGGTATGACAGGAGGAGCATGGGTTCTGGAACTGAAAAATCGTGTGTTCAAATCCACACTCCACCACAAATCCCACGAATGGAGGACGTTTGGACAAATTGTTGAAGCCTTCTAAGCTTCCATTTTCATGTCTGTAAAACGGGATAATAGTGGTATCTCCCTAGTGGTTTGCTGGTTTTAGGTACAGTGAGATAATGCAAATGAAGTACTTAGATAATACCAGGCTCACAGTAAATGCCTAATAAATGCTGGCTGTTGTTTTTATTCGCTATTGTTCTGAAAAGTGGCAGGCACTACAGACATAGAAAGTGCAGAGAGTGGAAAGACAACAATGCATTTTAGGGCCAGGCAGCCCAGAGCTGCCCAGGCTGGCATCTTGCCCAGAAGTGGGAGTGATCTCACAGAGCCCAGGGCCTTGCAGGAGAATTTTTGCAGACACCCAACTTCCTGCATCAGTGGGGTCGAGTGATCTCTGGAGTGCCTTCCGACTTGGAGAGGTCATTTCAAGTCTCTGCAACGGTAGCGATGATGGTTCCAGCAAGGGAGGGAGAAGGGGCTTCTACTGGCTCTTGGACACTCCAGCTGTCATTTTTGGGAATGTGCTCACCTGCCCCAGAGGGAAATAGATGATTGAGAAAGGAGGCAACCAGGAGACTTAGGCTTTCCCAACAGTCACCTACTAGCTCCGGTGCGTTTGCCACAGACAGCAGGCCAAGGCCAGTGTCACGGCAGGTTAGGGTGTCCTGCACATTCACTGTACCAATGAGTGGTATTTTGCAAACTCATTATAAACAGATTACATTTCTTATCCTAATGTGGCTGTTGGCTACCTGCCCATGAATTTTAGCCTCCAGGAGAAAAACAATTGCTTGAGCTGAGTGTTCTGTGCTTTTACTTTCCATACATTACTCAGGGCTCCTTCCAGTTCCCCCAACCCTTAATCTCTCTCTCTCTGTCTCTCTCTCTGTCTCTCTCTCTTTCTCTGTCTCTCTCTTTCTCTCTCTTTCTCTCCTCTCTCTCCATCTTTTTCCTTCTTCTTTTCAGAAAGTCCTCTTTCATCTTGGGCATAACTAGAAAATCTGGAAGCTGTGCTTCCTGCCATGCATTAGCCAACAGGGTCCTTTCCTCCCAAGCCAGGGAAGAAAGCACGAAAACCAATGTCCAGGCTGGGTCTCTCGGGGTCCACAGCATCACAGGCAAAGGAAGGAACTGTCTCCATGTCTGCCGATGGATCCACACACATTTCGCTGGGCAGCATCTCTGCCCCAGGAAGCAGCGTTGCTTACCACACTGGGCACCCAGATGTCTGGTCTTGCATGGCAGGCAGCCTCTTTCTCCTGGCCTTTTCTTGTCCAAAAAGTCAGAGGGGCAGGCCAGTTCCAGAATGGGATTCCAGGCAGACCAGGAGACTAGGAGTGCATGTGGGCAACTGCAAGGAGATGCATCTGTCTGCATGGTGTCCATGTGTTCATGTGCACACCTGTGCATGTGCTCCCCCAGACTTACACACACTCGTGCACACACGCTCACACAGGTTCATGCTCCAAGCCTCTTGCTCAGCACTTTGCTATTAATAGCTCACTTTTCTAAAAAGGTCTGCTTAGCCATTTGTAAGAATAACCACCACTGCCTGTGTGAGAGCCCAGGCCCCCGCAGGGAGGACAGGGCCGGCCCTTTGCTAGGACTGTCTGACCGCCCGCCTCATGTTAGGATCCAGAGGGAGGGCCAAGAGGGGAGATGAAAAGCCTTCCTGAGTGGCCAGGGAAGCCTCCAGTGCCTGTACTGAGGGACTAGGGAACTCACTGGTAATGTCTGCGGGCAGTTGGCCAGGCTCCTGAGAGCCAAGATGCCACCTTCTTCACAGTGACAGCAGGGAGCATGCTCCATGAAACCAGAATGAGCCTACTCTCCACTCTGGGGTCCTGCTGTAAAAGCCAAGAAGCAGAGAGCCAAGCTGAGCCCACCAGGAGCTTGGCACAAGGCTCTCACCCACAACTGCTCGCTGATCCAAAAGACAGGCTCTGAGGCTGGAAATTCAAGTGTGGTGGTGCTGTGACGGAACACACAGCCACCGTGCACTTGCGTCCCTGGCAGCCGCAGTCCAGGCCTGAGAGGGCCCAGTGTCTGTGGGTGTTTGTATTTAATTGCGGTAGGTGAGAAGGGCCAATGGTTGGGTTTTATTTCAAAACTGCTTTAAGGAGAAGTAACATTGTAACATTAGGTGGCCCAGAGCTGTGAAATGTGCCCCGGTCATAAATGCTTCACCATCAATTAACACCTCCAGAATACCTAGGAGTTGCCAGCAACTTCCCATTCAAATAGCATCTTAAACCTTCCTCCACCCCACGCTGCCCATTCCCTCGCAGGCAGGCCTGCATGATTTGATGATGACTGCTCGCACTGCTGGCCCTAGCTGTATAAAAGTCCAGACAGTTGGGCTGTGAGGGGAGCGCCCACCTCAGAGTAGCTTAAGAAAGAAAGATATTGGTTTACTTCGGAAAAGCTCAAGACCAGCTGAGTTTAATGGCGTCATTAAACTCATTAGACATGGGGCTATTTTCTCCATGTCTCTGCTTCACCTTCCTAGGAGCTGGCTGTCTTTGAGGGGCCCGTCGCCAGGAGGTGCTGGAAGTGGCTGCCAGCAGTTCGGTGCACAGCCTGTCCTCTCAGCAGCCCAGGTGACAGGTGGCTTGGGAGTGGCAATGACGGGACCAGCTGCTCATCCTGGGCTGGTCATTGTGACTGAGACGTGGGGTGGGCTGGTTAGTGGTTCTGAGCCACTCGTCCACCTCTGGATCTGGCAGCTCCACCTACACAGTGTCGGGCTAGGCATGGGAGCATTCTGGGCCAGGAGAAATGGGATTGGATCCTGAATGGTGGGAATAGCAGGTGTCCCCCTCCACGTGCCTGGGTCCAAGACTGCTCTGCTCTGGACCTTCTGCACCTTCCGAGGTACAAGTTGCAGTGCCACCCTTGCTGAACCTACAACCCTGTTCAAGTGACTTAACTTGTCTGAGTTGCAAACGAGGACATTGAAAGAACCTATTGTGAGGATTAACTACAATACAAGAGTATCTGGCCCTTGCATTTAGCAACTCACCGCTTACTTGTTCAACCAGGTAAAAAGGTTCTGATCCCAGTGTTGCAGGACAGAAAGACCTCCTGCTCTGTAGCTGCAGGTGTGACCCAGCATGGAAAAAATTGCAGGAGAAAGACAGGCAGGAAGAGCAACTAAGAAGGTGGGAGGCACCTGCATAAGATGCCTTGAGGTCATGGGCATGACTGTTCACAGAGCTAGTCCCTCAAGCAATGCGTTAAATCTACTGAACTGTGATGAAGCAACTTCTGGGTGAATTTTGTCCTGCTACAAGGTGTCATGGAATGCTACAAGGTGTCATGGAATGGCAAGGTGGCAGATCTCAAAAGTGGATGCAATGTTTGTTTGTTTTTTAGGTAAAGCAGAACATTCCTGGGGATGGTGTCAAACTCCCTTCCATACTGTTGAGTCTACTGATGATTACACTGGCTCCTCCTCTTTGCCCCATCATTTCACAGGTTTCCGTCTTAAAGAGGAAGAGAAAAGAAGGAAGAGAAAGGAAGGAAAGAAGGAAGGAAGGAAGGAAGGAAGGAAGGAAGGGAGGGAGGGAGGGAGGGAGGGAGGGAGGGAGGGAGGCAGGGAGGGAAGGAAGGAAGGAAGGGAGGGAAGAAGGAAGGAAGGAAAGGGAGAGAGGGAGGGAAGAAGAGAGGGAAGGAGTTATCAAACCCAAACTCTGTGCAGGGCCGGAGATGTCTCCATGGGACCCCTAGAATAGATAGGTTCTTGCCTGTTCTCCTGGTGGATGGAGATGCCCACCAGTAGCTGTGAGAGTCTCCCCGAAGGCCTGATTGTGGCTCCAAGTTCTGTAGGACTCATTAGTCTTTTTTCCCTAAAGGGTCTTGCCATTGAGAGGCACGTGATGTGCTGTTTCAGAAAACAAAATTGGGACATGTTCTGATGTGACATTCATCAAATGTATACAGATAGGTGTCATAGCCCCCCAAAAAACTTATCTCTTCTAGGCCACACATGGCTATTTCCTCCAACTGTGTCAGATATTACAAAGTTTCTAGCAATCAAAACAAGCCAAATGTCATTCTCAGGACCCGTTGGAGGATTTTTTGCTTTGGTTTGGCTTTGTACGGTATCCATACCATTTTCCAAATTCTTTTGTCCTTACATATTTTGTTTTTTCTTTAAAAAAAAAATCACCTATAATCCCATCACCAGACAAAACCACTAGAAAGAAACCAACATTTTAGCCATGTTTTTGTGTATACAAAAAGTATGTGTGGAATTTTTCATTATACTATTGGGACCATGACATCTATCACACTTTTTATTAGGAAACAGCCTTCAACAATACACATTTAACAATATGCTTGATGTCTGTGTAATATTTCATCTTACAAATATATCATAATTTACTTAAGCATTCCCTGATTGCTTGCTTCTAACTAGAAAAAACAATTTTGCTAAGTGTCACCACTGGGCTAGAGTAATCTCAGCCAATCCTCCTAATAGCGCGGTGAGACCAGAGTTATGATAATCTTCAGTTAATGGACAAGGGACATGATGGTGTGAAAGGATAAATAAACTACCCAAAGACAACTAGCTAGTGAGACCAGCATGGACAGTCAAGCCCAGTGCATGTAATTTGTGCTCCCCTGCACTGTTCTCATATACTTGGACCCTTGCATACATGATCTCCTTAGTCATCTTGAAAGAGAAATGTTAGCTTACCGTTTTTATTTGCATTTCTTTGGTTGCTTTTGAGTTTGAGCATCTTTCCATTTCTTATAGACTATTTGCATTTGTTTTTCTACAAAATGCCTGTTCACGGCTTTTGCCCATTTTTCTGTTAGCTTTGGCCTCTGTATACACACACATATATTATTAGTCCACTATCTGTCATGTAAATTCCCCAGTTTTCTTCTTGCCTTTTAATTTTGTTATGGTCATTTAGGACTAAGAAGTTTTAAGTCTTGTATGCTTACCAATATTTAATCTATGACTATACCCATTATTTTTATGCTTAGAAAGTTTTCATTCCTATCAAGTATAGATAAATGTTCAGTTCTACTATTTTATTTTGATTGTGCAGTGTGTTCATTTTTGGCATTTAATTAATTAATCTATCTGGATGCTATCATTAGTTTCCTTCTGAAAAAGTCAGTCCAGGCCGGGTGTGGTGGCTCACACCTGTAATTCCAACACTTTGGAAGGCTTGAGTCCAGGAGTTCAAGACCAGCCTGAGCAACATGGCAAAACCCTGTCTCTATCAAAAATACAAAAATTAGCCGGGAGTGGTGGCACATGCCTGTGGTCTCAGCTACTCAGGAGGATAAAGTGGGAGGATTGCTGGAGCCTAGAAAGTTGAGGCTGCAGTGAGCCATGGTTGCACCACTGCACTCCAGCCTCGGTGACAGAGCAAGACCCTGTCTCAAAACAGACAAACAAACAAACAAACAAACAAAGGCAGTCCAGATGTACTGGAACAAGCTTGTGTGGGATGGCTACACTCATTTCCTGTTCTAACACACCTGTTAACTGGATGAGCTCCTATATCCTCATGCAGGTGCCAGGTCTGCCACACCTGGTACTGGCATGAGCCCTATGGGGAGCATACCAGCAGAGACATTATACTTCCACTGAGACAAAATAAAGCCGCATTGACTTTTAGTATTCATATTATCAACTGACATTAAACCCATGGCAACTAAAATCTCCAGTTGTTTTTTTTTTTTATTCTGGGGGTGAGGGTACAACTTTTAGAGAAAATATCTCTCCCAAAGACTGCCAATCACTCTAAATTTGCCTCTAACACTTCCACATAACTTTATCTACTGAGTAGGCAGTATTTACCATCTGCTGTTTCATCCTGTAGCATAATTTTCTTTTATATTCCCAGGTGTGAAAATATTCAAACTGACCCCTAATTTTCAGCTTTCAGAGCTATCTGCTACTTCCCAGGTCACTTTGGTTTTTAAGTTCTTTCACATGCTGTTGTTGGACATCTGGGTTATTCCCAAGTCTTGTTTTCATATAGGCAGCTGTCAAGTCAAGATAGCCATGGCTCTGCCTGGCATGTTCTTTAAGGTTGCATTTTTATTTTTATTGTTTTATTTTATTTTTCTTGGAGAGAGGAGTTTCACTCTGTTGCCCAGGCTGGAGTGCAGTGGCACGATCTTGGCTTACTGCAACAGATCTTGACTTACTGTAACCTCCAAGTCCCAAGTTCAAATGATTCTCCTGCCTCAGCCTCCCAAGTAGCTGGGATTACAGGCACCCGCCATCACGCCTGGCTAATTTTTATATTTTTAGTAGAGATGGGGTTTCACCATGTTGGCCAGGCTGGTCTCAAACTGCTGACCTCAGGGGATCCACCCAACTTGGCCTCCCAAAGTGCTGGGATTACAGGTGTGAGCCACTGTGCCCAGCCGCATTTTTAATATTCAGTGTTTTTCTTGACATATATTCCAACTAAATTCTTATTGGTGTTGTTGGTTTGACCTCATATTTGGTCCTATTGAAATGAATTTGAATCATTAATGATTTGGTTCTTTATTGCATTCATTGTCCTTCTTGGCTTCTGGTTACCCACACATTAGACACAAGTGCCTTTGGCATCTTTTTTTCAAATCTACAGACGAGGAAACTGAGTCCTAGAATGGTGGAGTGATTTGATGAATATTGCAAAACTATAATGGGGAGATTAGATGGGGATCCAAGTCTTGTGCCCCCAAAGACAGGACACCAGGCAGTGTAGAGGTGGCCAGTACCAGAGCAACAGCCTAATGATGCTATGTGTGTCACACACCCAGCTCACTCAATCCTGACCACAACCCCCACTGCTTTGATTCCTGCCCCATCAGTAGCAACTGAAAGGACATCTCCAAGTTCACCTTCAAGGACACCATTAAGGCTGGGCCAGAGGAAGCTGGGCCAGTGGAAGGACATGACCCCTAGCACTGTCCCCCTTCATAAGACTTCACAGTTCATCATTTCATTTGGGCATCCTTTTACAATTCACAAAGAATCCCTCTTATCTTATTTTCATCTGGTCCATATTCCTGCATTTCAAAAACAAGACTGTTCTGAAAAACTGTCAGCTGCTTGCTGAGGTTATTTTTGGTGTATAGTACTTACCAGAGTCACCTGGTCAGCATTAATCACCCCATCATGAAAGACTCATGGTTGTTTGGGGGGTATTGAACCCATGTTGTACCCTATATTTTTTCTGAAATATTTTCAATCCAGATGGTCAATAGTTCTAGAATATTCCCTCAGGGATTGCCATTGAGCAATTGACCATTTTTACAAAAGTTGGAAATGGACCATTTGCCCAGGAAAGGGCTTCCCTGTGTTGAGTCACTGTGCTGCTGCCAGGTCATCGAAGAGTTTTCATTGTTAAACTCGTGTAGGGCATCCAAGCACCGCCTTGCTGCCTTCTCACCAGGCCAGGGGTCCACCTTTTGGAAGAGCATCTCTCTAACTAGAAGGGAGAGACATGAAGTTGAAATTGCTTGGCTCTGCCTCCTTTTTTTTTTTTTTTTTTCCCCAAGTGTCTACATTTTAGCATCTTCCCTGTGCAATTCCTTTCTTGTCCTCCTCTTCAAATAGCTTTGAAAACCCTTCTGAGATCGCGGGCCTATTTGCAGCCTCTGCGTAGGGTTTCCCAGTGTGGTTCTCACAGGTTCAGGCCCCCCCCACCCTGGTATTTTCCTTGACTCCGTGTCCACTTCTCATCTTCTGGGGATCTCTTTCGTAAAGTCTGAGATCACCAGTGGTCACCCTGTGTGGCCCACATTGGATTTTTCTAGCTATTTCCTCTTTTTGGTCCTCACTGGGCTTATTCAGGATTGTTTACTACACATATGCAGAATTTGGGGTTTCCCCCTAATCTTTTTTCTCACTTGGGATCTGTGTGTGTTCAGACGCCCTAGCCCCAGCCTTCCAGGTTAATATTGTGTGGCACTAGGACATTAGCATCAGTTTCTTCAATTTGATATAATTGTGTGTGATAATAGAATTTACCTCCTGGAGTTGTTACGAGGATTGAAGGAAATAGCGCTTAGTTTTGGTTAGTATTAATATTATTGTCTACCTATTCCTGACACATTTTATGGTTATAAGTGACAGAAAACTGCCTCAAACTGGCTTAAACACAAAAAGAGAATCTCTTGCTCAGAGACGTTTCCCCTAGGACTTACCATCAAGCAACGTCCAAAGGTAGACCCAGCTTTCGGCACAGCTGGGTTCACATCCCTGGTAATGTCTCCAGGACTCAGAATCTGTCCATCTGGCTCCTCTGATGCTCTGTGTGGAAGGAGGAGGTGGCACAGCAGCAGCCTCCAGCTTGGCAGAGCCATGGTGGGGAGCAGGACCCCAGCGCTTAGGTTTGGCTCCCATCCCAGCAAACTGGTGCTCTGCCAAACTGAATTTGGAAGACTTGCTTTCCCAGAGAAGAGAGCACATGAGCCTTCCTGACTGCTAGTGATATTGCTGACACAAACTGGACACCTCCTCCACTCTGTAGCTAAGGGGCAGCTTGGCCTTTCAGTACAGCTCTTTTCTATCAAGGGAGACCCCACCAGAATTGAGATGGGTAACCCCGAGCCCTGTGCACAGGTGCCTGCTTTTACTCCCTCATTCATCTCGGTCTGGACATTCCTGACCTTGACTCTTGTCTGTGACATCCTCTGCACTCCTCCATGTGCTCCACTCAGCTCGCTCCTGAGAGCTGGTAATTAATCCGCCTTGTCTTTACCCTCTGACCTCACCGAGCCTCCCATATGGGTTTCCACACCTGGCAACTGACCTTGGAGTTACTCCTAACTTTGTCCCGCAGGCCTGCTGGATTGGATTTTATGTTTGCTTGCTAACTTCTCTGACTCTTGACCTAGTCTGGTTACTTGCTGTGGTTGTGTGTGACACCTCTGGGTTATACACAGTGCTGGGCATTGCTTTTTCAGCAGCCTGGAATCAATCCACTGCCTCTTCTTTCCCCAATTCGATGTCCTTTTGTGGCACTAGCTCTCTCACTGGGCACCGTCTTCATGGTAAATCCGGTGCTTTTCCCCCTGCGTGAAAGTCGAAAGGTGTCCACAGTGTTTCCTCCCTTGCCCCAGGGAGGTCCTGAGCTGAGCTGAGCTGAGTGGTCTCAGGAGGAGGGACAGCAGGCTGTTTGTTCCCTGCAGAGGCGCTTGATGGTGGCACACTCTTGTCCCGGTTGAACCTGGTTCTCCAGCTCAGAATCCAGCACCCCTGTTGACCTCACAAGCTCCTTCATAGCTTCCAATTCATTCCCTTCTCTGCTTGAGTCAGCAAGAGACATTCCTTCTGCTTTCAAGAGTCCTAGCTCATATTCCTATGCTGTGCTTCATCTTGCCTGGCTGTGTAGATTTACTTGGGCTCTTTTCACTCTTCCTTCTGAAGTTACCGATTGCACTTTTTCTGTTCTCACAGGCTGGCCTCCTGCAGCATGCTCTTCCCAGCTTTGGGCCAGCACATCCTGCTTCCTGCCAGGCCCCCGCTGTTCTGAGGTGGATCTGGGCTGCAGTCCAGGAGACAAAATTCTCCACTGTGACACCATCTACATGCCCAGATGTTCCCTCCATATACTTCCTCTTTCTCCTTTTCTTTTCCAAACTCACAAACTTCAAGTGAGAGAAGGAATGAAAACACCACCTGTAACACCAATTCCTCCAATTTCCTCCCCAGAACTTCAAAGTAAACAGAAATGTATTGGGCTTAGACTGGGACTTATGGCTGATCAGAGTTGGAAGAAGCCTTAGAAACCATCACCAGCCTTCGCTCCGGTGCTGTCTCTGATCGTTTGGCTGTGGCTGACTGAGTTGTCACATCTGGGCACAGGAAGAAAAGTGCTGGGAGTGATTCCTAGTGTCTGTGTGGATAGGGGAAGGGAGAGTGACAGCATATGAGCTGGTTGTTTGCCTGTCCTCCAACAACCTGCTGTGTACTTTGCAAAATGGGGACACTGAGTCACACATCTATCATGTTGTCTAAGGACACACAGGAAGCCAGGGCAGATTTGGGGGTAGAATCCAGGTTGTCCAGCCTTCTCTATCAACAACAATGACTTCTCTTCCCACTGGAATTCACTGTCATAGGATGTCATCTAGGTCCGCTTCCTGACGGCATGTGTGTCTCCCGGTCTGTGATGTCAGTGCTATACTCGGCCACCTCTGTACACGACGGTGTGGCATGAAAGGGATCCTGCTGGTGCCTGTGGGACTGGGGCTAGTCCTCTGGGACAACTTTCAGAATCACAGTTCTTCTTCCCTAGGACAAGAGGGTGGTATACAGCCAAGGAAGGGTGGTCCTGGCCTCTGCAGTCACAGAGCCCCAGGGTTTGGAAGGTGCCGTGGAATCTCACTCCTCAGTTTGGACTTTTTGTCAAACTGCAGCTGGAAAAAAATTAGAAATTGCTGCTCCAAATGGAACATACTCCATTTCATTCCAAATGAGAAGTAAACAAATAGACGGGTGAGCCTCCCCAAAATGATAAAACTCCTCACACTTAAGACGAGAAGTCAGTTCAAGTGCAGTCCTGGCATGACTCATTGGGGCTTGCTGCAGGAACAGAGGCGAAACGTCCTCATCCTGCCTGTGGAAGCCAGCTCCTTATTTTAAATCCCATCCTGCTTGACTGTCGGAGTCAGACAGAGCCTTCCTCAAAGCTGAAATGCACGCACAGAATTAGAAGTCCCTGCGGGAGCAAGCTCACGGTGGTGAGAACCTTGCAGAGCAGACAGCTCCAGGGGCCAGCGGCTGCCTGCAAACACTTGCTGAGCAAGCCCCTGGGAGAGGGGCCTTTCTCCCAGGCCAGGAACGCCAAAGCGGGGTTTCCTGATAAGGAACACAGAACTGCTGTTTCTTGGAGAGGGAGTTCACATGGACTGGGATCCATTCTCAGGCTGGGCCTTAGTAGTGGGACAGCATCCTGTTTTATTAAAAGCCTGTTGCTGGCAGGGAAGGCTGTCTGCCTGCTGAGTGGGCAGGGGCCCAATATTGCTGTGGGCAATTCCAAGCCAGTACTGGGAGCTGACATCAAACCAGGAAAGAACACGACTGTTTTTAGCTGATGTAGCAGTACATTTTCTTTCTTTCTTTCAGTCTTTTTTTTTTTTAATAGTTCTATTGCCTGGTTTCACCGTGTACATTTTGCGTGTGCAGGCATGCGTGTGACATCCTGCACGCAGCTACAGCCGGGGTTCACTCTGAGATGAGCCCGCCCCACTTATTCTCCCTTTCTTCCTCCTTTTCCCACCTCCCCCTCTCCCCATCCTTCCCCTACTGACCTCCCCAGCTCTAAAGCCCCTGATAGACGTAAAGAACAGAGGGAGACCCAGGCTGTGGCCTGGGGTTATTTACAGGGTTGGGGTGGGTGAGAGAAGAAAAACAGACTGCTTTGTTTATCTTTTGAGTCTTGAAATTATAAAAAACGCATTCATTTCCAAGGAAGCCTTAATTTGTAGGATCCCCAAAAATTTAAAAAAAGTAAAGGGAGATTCACTTCAAAAGAAACTAGGGGAAATGCTGTTTTATTTGTTGCTGATTTGTTCATTATTCCTATCATATTTAAAGTTAGGTTTGTTGAAGGCAGGCAAAGGTAGTCACTTTTTCATATTTTTATTATATTCTTACTTTCTTCCTCCATTGCCTTATCAGTTAAGAGGGCAAATAATATTTCAAGAGACTGATAGAATATGCTCTGCACCCTGCTCATTTCATAGCTCTCTGGCGAATTGGGGTTTTTGTAAACTTTTGTAATCATATTTTCTGCTGAGGTTATAGATGACTCCGAGAGTCTTCCATTCATGCTGTAAATTAAAGTGACTCAAATTGCTTCCACTTTTACAAATTAAAAAAAAAGTACTTCTATACAGATTTTTTAACAATTAAAAAAAAAAAGTCATTTTAACACTCTGGTTGGTTGCCTGTACATGACTTTTCTGGCTTTTCTTAAAATTTGCAGTGAACAGCTCCCATGTCAAATATAACATGTTAACTTACTGGCTTCTTTTTAACCTTGCACTCAAGCAATAAACTTTTCATGTAGAGCCAGAAAATGGTACATGTTGTGAACTTTTTTTTTTTTTTAAAAGATAGAGTTAGTGGTGATAAAGGGATTTCAGAAAAAACAATGTACTTGAAAATGTGTTACTTCACATTAGAACATTCAATTTTATCTTAAGAATATAAATATTCAATTTTACCTCATTAGTCTTTGTACTGAGACAAGCCAAAAATAATGTAAACTGACCATTTTTTGCTATACATTCTAATATTTTACATATTTATAGGAGTTTTCCAAGTCATGATATATCATATAAGGCACACAAAAAAAGAATGACATAAATCATGTTAAGTGCAGTCTACTTTTTCCTGAGCTATATCTTTAAGACAAAAGAGATTTAACAAATTGAACGTGTGTTTTGGGGGAGGGTCCACTCTCTGGTTACTTGAGAGAAAACCAGAGGATTATCTCTGTGGTGAAGGAAAGTGTATAGAAGGTAGTATTTTTTTTTTCCTTTTATAAAGGGGTAGGGCTCTATCTGTTGGTGCAGTATTCTGCCTTTTGTGTTTTTTTCTGGTTAATTTAAAACACTAGCTCCAAGTTTTTAATATAGTAGTTTCCCGTGAGTCACTGGGCTGAAAGCCCATCCTATCTGTGTCAGGCAAGGGTCCAAGACAAGAAACGAGTAGAACACAGATATAAGAAGGCTTTATTAGTGCAGCTAAACTTTGATAATTAGGAAAGTTCCAGTTCTTCTATGGTAGTTTATTTGTAGATAAATGTAGTTGTAACCTTTCGGTGCCAAAGGAAAACCTCCTCATTCAAGACAAGGGATACGGAATAGGAAGAGCTCAAAGAAAACACAGTTTTCTGTGTTACAGATAAGTATTTACATTACCAATCAACTTTTGGTTCAGGAAAGAAGTGATAACCTGTTTAGGTTTTTAAAAGGAATTCAATATCCTGTTGACTAAATGCAGAGCAGGTTCAGAGGAAGATGACTGTTGAATAACGCAATTGATTCCTTCCAAGAAAGCATAGGGTGTAGTTTTTATTACAGGAAGTGCCATTGATAGTACTTTTTCTGCTTTCTGGAAAATCACCCAGGAAATAAAATTTGTTTTAAACATTATTTTTAAAACAGGCTCTGCCGACTTCCAGTTCTGGAACAAGATGATTAAACTCATTTTTCCCCGCTCTGCTCCTCTAAATACAGCTAAGTACCTTGGAAACTATTCAGCAGACGATGATAAAGAACTCTGAAAGCTAGCAGAAAAGAAGGTCTACTTGCAAGAAACCTCAGGACTTGAGAAACAGCAACATGGTAAGTTTTCTAAGTTTCCTTTTCATCTCCCGTATACCCTGGGCTGTGCTGGAATCACCAGCAGGCACAGCCAAAATGACAATAAAACAACAACAAAACCCCCAAGAACATCCTATTCTCTTTGGCCAAAGTTCAGGGAAGGGGAACCCCAACAGAGACCCAGTAGGAAGCTCTAGCCCCTGTTTTGTACAACCCAGGGTCTTTGCAGAGAGATTCATCTGCCAGCAGCAGCAGCAGCAGCAGTAGCAGCAGCAGCAATAGTAGTAGCAGCAAAGCCCTGGGCGGTCCTGGCCCCCAGTCCACGACTTAGACACCAGCACATGGCCTGATTCACCCACAGAAGCAGCCACCGTGAAGCGCGCTGTGTCTCCCCAGACTCCATCCAGTGGCATAAAGAGACCGAGGCTCTGCAGCTTCCTCCCCATCATGGAAGGCTGCCCATCTACAGAGTTTCCAAACATAATAAGCACTAAGGAAACAACAAACGTGATATGCTGAAAAAAAAAAAAAAACAATTAAATCAAAATGAAACACTAAAAAATGTCCAAGTAAACAACAGGAAGGCAAGAAAAAAGAAACAAAAACATGATAAACAGAAGGATCAGAGAACAAATATTAATAATAAAATATCAGACTTAGCCCTAATATATCAATTATCTTAAATGTAAATATTCTAAATGCATCAATTAAAAATGCAGAGATTGGCAGAGTGTATTACAAAACATGACCCAGCTATGTGTTGTTTACAAGAAACTCGCTTCAAATTCAATGATATAGGTAGACTGATAGCAAATTGATGGAAAAAGATATAATATGCAAACATTAATCAGAAGGAAGCACAAGTGGCTATATTAACATCAGAAAAAGCAGACTCCAGAGCAAATAAAGTTACTATAGGCAAAGAGGGAAATTACATCATAACAAAAAGAATGAATTCACCAAGAAGATATAGCTATCCTGTTGTGATGTTATGATACATTTTGGTTTTCATCCATGGGTCCTAGCTCATAACTCCCATATCCTGTGTTAGAGTCTTACAAGATTGTTGGGGGTGTTAGGCCTCGGGGCAGGCCTCTGACCTTCTCCTGCCTTCCTTTCACTCTAATGTTCTCCCACCTTTCTGCCTTTCTGATTGTGAATCTTAAGACCCTCCCACAAGGCAGTCCCATCCTATATCCTGGGGGAAGGAATGCTGACATCATGAAGCTTCCATAAAAAGCCAAGAGGACAGGGTTCATAAGCTTCCAGATAGCTGAACATGTGGAGGTTCCTGGAGAGTGGTGCTCCCAGGGAGGGCATGGAAGCTCCGTGACCCTTTCCCCATACCTCACCCTAGGCATCTCTTCATCTGTCTCCTTTGCAATATTTTTTAGTAATAAATCTGTAAACATAGGTAAGTGTTTCTCTGAGTTCTGTGAGCTGCTCCAGCAAATTAATCAAACCCAAAGAGGGGGTCATGGGAACCCCACCTTGAAGCTGGTGGGGTCAGAGGTTCTGGGGGGCCAGACTTACAACTGGTGTGTGTAAGGGGGCAGTCTTGGGGGCTGAACCTTCAACCTGTGGGATCTGACTCTCTCTCTGGGTAGATAGTGTCAGAACTGAATTGGAGGACACCCAACAGGTGTCCGCTGTTATATTCTAGCGGATTTTCTCCCTAGTAGGCCTAGCAGTCTTGAGTGTGGGGAGATGGCAGGGGTTGATGCCCCAACC
Organism: Macaca fascicularis; assembly: GCF_037993035.2. Classification (NCBI taxonomy): domain Eukaryota; kingdom Metazoa; phylum Chordata; class Mammalia; order Primates; family Cercopithecidae; genus Macaca; species Macaca fascicularis. Next base: position 18,374,487 of record NC_088387.1, on the reverse strand, counting down.
ACAATTGTGGATTTCTTCTTTCAGCTGTCTTAGTTTTTGCTTCACATATGTGACAGTCTGTTGTTTGGTTCACAGATATGTGGAGAAAACTCTCCCTAACTGTGTTTTTCTTCTACTGTCACACCATGACAGTCATCAACACAGAAACCTTTCTTCATATCATACAAAGCACAAAAAAGGAATGACATAAATTGTGTTAAATGCAGTCTACTTTTTCCCAAGCTGTATCTTTAAGACAAAAGATATTCAGCAAATAGGACTGTTTGTTTTGTGAGGTGGGGTATCCACTCTCTGGTTACTTAAGAGAAAACCAGAGGATTATCTTTAAGGTGAGGGAAAGGGTATAGAACAGTATTTTTTTTTTTTTCTTTTATAAAGGCACAGGGCTCTATCTGTTGGTGCAGTGTTCTGACTTTTGTATTTTTTTCTGATTAATTTAAAACATTAGCTCCAAGTTTTTAATATAGTAGTTTCCCATGAGTCACTGGGCCTTTCTTCTGTGTGAAGATTGTGGTGTGATAGTAAAAGAAAAACACAGTTAGTGAGCATTTTCTCTACGTACCTATGAACCTAAACAACAGACTTTCACATGTCTGCGGCAAAAACTAAGACAGCTGAAAGAAGAAATCCACAAGTGTGGTTGGGCATCAATCCCTGCTGTCTCCCTGCACTCAGGACTTCTAGGACTACTAGCAAGAAAATCAGCAAGAATATAGAAAAACTTAACCACACCATCAACTGACAGGATCTCATTGACATTCATAGCACAGTCTGTCCAACAACAGCAGAATACACATTTTTTAAAGGTCCCGTGAGACATTTACCAAGATAGAGCATATCTTAGATCATAAAACAAATGTTAAAAAATTCAAGAGAATTGAAATTATACAGGCTATGTTACCTGGCCATAATAAAATCAAAGTAGAAATCAAGGCAGAAAGTCAATAGGCAAATCTCCAAACACTTGGAAACTAAACAACAAACTTCTAAATAATCCATGCATCAAAGTGGCAACCTCACAGGAAATTTTAAAAAGACAAGAAAAGAATGAAAATGAAAATACAACATGTTAAAATTTGTAAGATTAGCTAAAGCAGTGCTGAGAATAAAATTGATAGGAGTAAATGCTTACATTAGAAAAGAGGAATGATCTCAAATTACTAATCTAAGTTTCTACTTCAAGAAATTAGAAAAGTTGAGCAAAATAAACTCAAAGGAAGCAGAAAGGAGGAAATAAAAAGCAGAAATTAATGAACTTGAAAACTGGAAAAAGAAAAAATAAAACAAAGTTGATTCTTTAAAAGAATTAATAAGATTAATAACTTTTAGCAAGATTGGCAAATATAAAAAGAGAAAAGACATGAATCACCAACATCAGAAACAAAATAGGGGACACCACAATAGGTGTCTTTAGCTACTAAAAAGATAATTTAAGAACTATAATCAACTTTATGCTCATATATTCAACAAGTTCAAAGAAATGGGATAATTCCTCAAAAACCACAAAGTACTAAAACTTAGCCAAGGTAAAATAGATAATCTGAATAACTGTGTAGATATTTTTAAAAATTGGATTTATAATAAAAATACTCCCAAAAAAGAAATCTCCAGACCCAGATGATTTCATCCAAGAATTTTACCAAACATTCAAATAAAGATTAATGCCAATTCTATGTATGTGTTCCAGAAAATACGAGAGGAGAGAAAATTAGGAAGTTCCCAATTCTTTTTATGAAGCCATCATTACTCTGATACCCAAATCAGCTGAAGAAAGTATGCAAAAAGAAAGCTACAGGCCAATATCTCTCATGAACTTTGGATGTAAAAATCACCAATCAAATTTAATTAATCAAAATCCAACAATGTATGAAAAGACTAAAACACCATGACCAAGTGAGATTTATGCCAGGTAGACAAAGCTGATTCAATATTTGATAAGAAATTAATATAATTTATCATAGCAACAGGCTAAAGAAGAAAAACCATATAATCATAACAATTGGCATCAAAAAATTATTTAACAAAATTCAACACCCATTAATGATGAAAATAGAAAATCCTCTCAAGTACACTAGGAACAGAGGGAGACTTCCTCAACCTCATAAAGAACATTATTAAAAAACTACATCAGACATCATATTTCATGATAAAGACAGAATACATTGCCTTATACGATCCAAAACAAGGCAAAGATTTCTACTTCTATCAGTCTTATTAAACACAGTACTGGGAGTTCTAGCCACTGCAATAAGGCAGGAAAAGGGAATAAAGGTCATGCTCATTGGAAAATAAGAAATGAAACTGTCTCCTTTTTTAGGCAGCATGATTATATGCACAGAAAAATCCCAAAAAAATCTATGAAAAATAAGTTGTCCTCCTTCTGCTGGCTACATTGAACAGGCAAGTGCTGCCAGTTGTTCTTAGGGGTTCTGCTTAAGTGCCACAGGAGATGACAGCACAGAAGCTGAGGCACAGCTTGGGCATGGTAGACCAAGGGGACACCCAACTCCATTACTCCCTAGCTCTATGCCCCTAACACCTTCCTTGATCCGGCTGAACTTTGGTCCCCTCATCTGAAATGGAGTTGATGATAGAACCCAGAGGCCATAATTGTTGTGCGTGTTAAATGAGAGCAAGTGTGTAGGAAATGTGTCATTGTACTTGCTGCGGGCACCGCTGCTATTGCTGCTGTTGTGTGTGATACTGTGCTATTCATTCTGGCACTCCCAGGCACTGCCACTGGAGCCAAGAGACCAGAATTCCCTCTTCAGTGATCCTATGACTTGTCAGCTCAGTTAATTGCTCTGATTCTCACTGCTTTCATTTATGAAGTGGAGACAATAACCCCTCTCTCATAGGAAGGGTAAGACCAGAAGAGCCTACACTCTGGGTTGGAATAATATTTCTATACAGTGATCAAGAGAGTGTTCTCTGAAACCAGACTCTCTTTAAATCTTGCCTCTATCACTTATTAATTATATGGCTAACTCTTAATTGAGGCCAAAAAAGTGTGTTCTTAATAAAACTATATAGAAGATTAAATTAATTAAAACATGTACAGTCCTTTTGCAAAAGATCAGGTGAAACAGCATTCATGAAAGTGTTTCAGCACTCTGAGAATAACAATAGCAATGGCTAGAAATTAGTGAGCACACCCCACTACCAGCACCAGGCAGAGAGCTTTGTACCTACAACTTTTTACTTAGTCCACATAACCATGAGTTCGTCTCATTTGTGTAGACTGGGAAACAAAAGCCTAGAGAAGTAATTTGCCCAAAGACATAGCTTACAAAGCAATAGAATCCAGGTCTGGACTCTCGGGATCTGACTATTCTAATGCCTTGCAGAGAAAGTAGGCTAGAGAGGGCAGGAATAGCTTGATTAGAGATCACTTCCACTGGCACGATGGGTAAAATCTGATGTGGGAGGCTCTGAGTGCGGCCTGTGATGGCAGAGTGGAGGAGCCAAGAGTCATTCTTGGCCTCACTGTGACTGCCTTCAAACTAACAAGTTGCCTGAGAGATAAGGTTCCATTTGATAGGACGCCAGGTGGGATGTGCATCAAAATATCCATTTCCTTGAAGGATCCAATGATTAGGCTGAGGCAAAATATTTTAGACCATTCCCAGGTCTAAAAATAACTCCATCATCACTTCTAATAAGGACTCAGTCTGGAGTGACGTCACTGTTTCAGGTGCAGAAAAGGAAAGCATGACTGTGTGTCATTGACTTAAAATAGGATTGAGGCGAGAGGGGCAGCTGGGCTCATGGACGTCAAGTGGACAGTTTCTCAGCTGGTATTTCCTATATTTCCTGTTTTGGACAGCAGGTTCCTGCCCTTCTGAGCTGGGGGTAGGGGTGAGGGAGTGTATGTTAAAAAGCTCTGTTGACTTGCTTTTTCTCTTCTCCATGTGTGTTCTTTTCATCAATAATCTGCATTCATTTTTACTGGCTGTTCGTGCATTATCCGGAGACACACTAGTTACAGAAATTAAAACAGGCAACTCTTCCTCTTTCTCCCTAGCTTTATGCTGCAGATCCATGAAGTTTTCTTGACTATCCCTGCCTAGGGTACAGCAAGGAAACCACTATTTGGATAATTTCCCTGATTCCATGGTACCGTGGAAATGGTGGGCTCTCTATATGTCAGGGTATTCTATGTCTATGAAAAGGTATTTCTTTTGAGAGTGAGGGTGGACTGGAGTCTAAGAATCTACCAATTTTTAAAATAATTCAGCTACATTTAAGTCAATGAATTGTATTCAAGACTGACTTTGTAGTGATTTATTCAATGAATTATTTCATTCCAGATAATTTTGAAAGGACTTCTGGTCCAGATAAGACAGCATAGATCCATTTCTCTCTTCTCTCCTCTCAGCTAAGTGCAATTATAATATCTAGAAATAATGCAAGACATAACCAAAGGAGAACTCTGAAAGATGGAAACAGAAAGAGGAACGAGTTAGGGACCCTAAGACTGGAGGAACAATAGAGGTAGGATGTCTTACCATCACTGCATCCAACAAGAGAAGGTGACCTAGGCCTGGTATTACCTGATCCCAACCTGGCACCAAAAAACAGCCAACACAGACTCATTCCTCCCGCTTCCTGGTGAGTCTGGTATTCTCCTCCACGTACACCGACAGACATGTAGGGTGACTGGGTGGTACCAACAATGGGAATCACATCATAACAGGCAACCTAGTTTGGGAAGCACTCTTGGTCTCCATAGGCCTGAGACTCCCTTTGCCCATCTAGAGGCACCAGGTGGCCCAGCCCAAGGAAATTCCCTCAGCCCCAGAAAGGGGCATCAGCAAGGACCAGTGGGAGCTGCAGTAGGCTATAATAGTATGAAGGCTCTGAAATGAAGTTGCCACTGGACCCACAGCCCACTAAACTAGGCTAGGACCTTATGCTAAACCTAAGCCAGGTGATAGCCTGCAAAAAAAAAAAAGAAAAAAAGAAAGAAAAAAAAAAGACCCAGAGTCTTTTAACATAAAAAACAGGATGTGCAAATACAATGAAAAACACACATTATACTAAGGATTAGGAAAACTACCTAAGTGAGAAAAGACAAGTGACACCAACACTGAGATGAATCAGATAGTGGAACTGTCTGACAGACTTTAAAACAGCCATTATAAAAATGTTTCAGAAAGCAATTATAAATTCTCTTGAAACAAATGAAGGAATAGAAAAATCTCAGTGAGGAAATAGAAATTATAAAAGAAGAACCAAGTGGAAATTACAGAATTAAAAAATGTAACAATAGAAATTTTAAAAACTTACTGGATAGTAAAATGGATATGACAGAGGATAGAATCAGTGAAACTGAGGAAAGAACAATATAAATTCCCTAATCTGAATAACAGAGACAAAATAGACTGAAAAGCACTATCATGAATGATAATTTTGATCACAAATTAGTAATATTAACCACGCGGAAGATGAGTTGCTAGGTCAGCTTAAGAGAACAAATAGTTTTAGGTGAGTGGCAAATAATTGGAAAATTAAAAAGTTAAGTGATGTCATGTATAATAACATCAACATACAGAGAAATAAATATAATAAAATGTAATTAAAAACTATAAAATCATTTTGAAAAGACATTAAAAGAATCAAAAATATATGTTCATGGAATAAAAGACAATATTTTTATAGTCAGTTCTGTCCAAATTGACCTATAGAGTCAGTAAAATTTTACAACAAATTTTAGTGGAATTTTGTTTATTTTATTTGAGGGATAAACTTTATATTTTATTTGGAAATTTGAAGGACTGAAACAATCTTGAGCAAGAATATTTGTTAAGACTTATTCTGGGCCGGGCGCGGTGGCTCAAGCCTGTAATCCCAGCACTTTGGGAGGCCGAGACGGACGGATCACGAGGTCAGGAGATCGAGACCATCCTGGGTAACACAGTGAAACCCCGTCTCTACTAAAAATACAAAAAACTTAGCCGGGCGAGGTGGCAGGCGCCTGTAGTCCCAGCTACTCGGGAGGCTGAGGCAGGAGAATGGCGTGAACCCGGGAGGCAGAGCTTGCAGTGAGCTGAGATCCGGCCACTGCACTCCAGCCTGGGTGACAGAGCGAGACTCCGTCTCAAAAAAAAAAAAAAAAAAAAAAGACTTATTCTGAAGCTTTAGCAAATAAGACAGTATGAGATATGCACAAGCATAGACAAATAGACCAATGGAACAGAAAAGAGAGTACTAGAAAATAGACCATGCATATTCAGTCAGTTGGTTTATGACAAAAGCAATACTGCCATGCAATTGGAATAGGACAGATAATGTTTGCATAGATGTTGCATAGTCTGTTGAATCTTCATACTTAAAAAAAAATGAATCTTGACTCTACCTCACACCACACACACAAATCAATCTATAGAATGTAGATCTAAAAGTGGAAGGCAAAATAACAAAACTTCTAAAAGATAACATAAGAGAATAATTTATGACCTTGGAGTAAAATTTTTTCAAATGTAATACAAAATGTACTAAGCACAAAGGAAAATATTGATGAATTGGACTTCATTAAAACTAAGAACTTCTGCCCAGGTGCAATGGCTCACACCTGTAATCCAACACTTGGGGAGGCCAAGAAGGGAAGATCCCTTGAGCCCAGTGGTTTAAAACCAGTCTGCATAATATAGTGAGACCCCATCTCTACAAAATATTTTAAAAATTAGCAGATGTGGTGGCACACCTTGTGGTCCCAGCTACTCAAGAGGCTGAGGTGCAAGAATCGCTTGAGTCCAGGAGTTTGAGGCTGCAGTGAGCCCCGTTTGCACAAATGCACTCCAAAAATAACAAAAATAAAAATAATAATAAATAAATTTTTAAAACCTAAGAACTTCTGTTTATCAAAAGACACCATTAAGACAGTGAAAATGCAAGCCCTTGAGTAAGAGAAGATATTTGCAAATCATAAACCCAATAAAGGGTTTATACCTACAATATATGAAGAATTTCCATAAGTCATTAATAACCCAATAAAAAATATGGGCAAAAGATTTGAACAAGCCCTTCACAAAAGAGGTTTTGTAAGTTTCTAATAAATGCTAGCAAGGAAGTGCAAATTAAAGTCATAAGGAGATAACCTTTACAGAGCCACCAGGTTTGTCCAAAATGACAGACTAATAACATGAAGTGCCAGAGAGAATATACAGCAACTACAGGTGCCATCCACTGGCTGGTGGGAGTGTAAATTAGTATAACCATATTGGAAAATTGGCAGGATCTACCACAGCTGAGCATTTGTGTATCTTATGACCCAGAAATTCTACAAAAATGTTCATGACTCTCTAGCTATAGTAACCAAAGACTGGAAACAATCCAAATTTCTATCAACAGTAGAATGGATAGGTATATCACGATGTACTGAGCAATGAAATTAAAGGACCTAATGCAACACACAGTAACATGGATGAATGTAATAAACATCATGTTCAGTAAAAGAAGCCAGAAAACCAAGAGGGTGCCCTGATGGCTCCATTTACATGAAGTTCAAGAACAGACAAAGCTAATCAATGGGGTCAGGAGTCAAAGTGATAGTTATTTTGGGGATGTGACTGGTAGGGGCACAAGTGGGGCGCCTGGGGTGTTGGCAATGTCCTACTTCTTGACCTAGTCAGTTGTTTCTCTAGTTTGCCTCCTTTGTGAAAATTCATCAATATATTCTGGTTATTATTTGTGTACTTTTCTCTATGTATCTTTTACTTCAGTAAAGAGTTTACTGAAAAGAATATACTTGGGTTTGGAGAGTTGAAAACACCCACAATATCTTCATTGACTCACAAAGAATATTTTACATGATGTTTAAAAACTTTAGCAGCTAAAGTGTTGTTATCTCATTCTGAGCTGATTACAGATTATAGATTAGTAGGAAAGTAAGTGGGCTACTTGTTTAAAGATGGTCTACGTTAAGTACCCTAATATCTTCTTTTCAAAGAGAGGTCAGTCTTCCTTTCAGCATCCTGTTCACCTGGCTGCCCACATACCTCATGGACCTTACAGAGCTTGGTTACGCTGACTCTAGACCTCTCAGCTCTTGTACTGATCCTCCCAGCTGCTCTATTCCAATGCCATGACCCGATCTGGGGACTAGGGAGCCTAGGCCACAGTCAGCCCTTCCTTGTCACTGTACAACTCACCTGGTGACTTGTTTTTTGTTTTATTTTAATTCCATGCTGATGTACTCTGACGTGGAGAACTGAAGACAGAATTATTTCAGGATTTCCTCTCTCTTGTTCTGAAAATGTCTAAAGAGCGTTTGCTGAGTTGCTTTGTTAAAATAACCCTGACATTTTTTTTTAAATGAACAAAGTGCCTCTAACATGGAAGGTAGATACACTGAAGGAAAGAGCCCTTAAACAGAAGGGGCTAGTTTATTTCATTATGGGATGTCCAGGGCTTTCCAGTCCCTTAGTTCTGTCAGTGAACAGAGTGAGAGGTAACAATGAGCTGTACCTTTTTACAAACCCTCTCTGTGTAGTCCCACCATCTCTCCTTCTCAGTAGGTTGCCGAAATTATGTTAAAGTCAGGTGGGGACTTCTAGAATACCCACTGTAACCCCCTTGTTTGGATGATATTGAGGCCAGGGAGGGGAAAATAACTTGCAAGTTGAGCAGTAATAACACAAATCCCACAGGACAGCTGGCAGTGACCCCACACTAGGGATTTGAAAACAAAGTGAGGTCTTGTTGTTCCCTTGGTTCCTCTTCTTTACTTCCTGCTATCAGATTCCAGAAGCTTCCCTAGGAGGCGGCAAGAGGCAGTCTCTGCTTCCTCCCAGGAGGAAATTGGCCACAGGAAGTCCTCATTTGGGATGGACCGGAGGAGAGAGGCAGTTGTGTGGAAAGGGCAAAGCTTGAAAATACTCAAGTCCTTGACTGGGCTTGCAGAAGGATATAGCAAAAAGTAAAGAGCTTGGGTTCTGGAGGCACAACCTGTAGGTTCAAATCTTACCTCCACTTCTTAACCTCTCAGAGCCTCAGTGTCCTCTACTTGTGAAGTAGGGATAACAGGCATATTCACTTCTTGGTTTTGCTGTACAAAATGAATAGCATGTGAAACATGTGATGCTGAGGCAGTGTAAGTCATGAGGGCAGATGATCACCCCTCTTTAGGAGCCATTCTTCCAAAATCTTAGGTGAGTGAAAAAGAAGCAGAGATAGCTTTTCACACTTGGGCATGGAGGCAGAGTTCATCTGTTGCCTGAGCTAACACTATACTATTCAGCCTCAGTGAAACTCTGACCCCAGGGCAGGACCAACTAACTAGATGGCACAGTGATGAAAAAGGGAGAGTCTTCTCAGTGGAGCCTGGTCTGGGTAGAGATGTCAAAGGCAAACCGGCACCTCCTTGACTTGTTGGCTCTAGGTGATAATGCTAACCTGAACTGAAGGGACAGCCCTTCTATGGAGTGGACAGGGGCAGCCAGAGGTGTTCTGAAAACCAGGGAAGTCTCCTCACTGGAAAACATTTCTTCCTGGGCTCTGTCAGTTGACGGCAGAAGTGTTCATTGTTAGAGAGCCATTTCTTTGGCTTATTAATTGGTCCTCTGTTAGCCAGTCAAGAATACTGTACCCAGCACAGATATCCTTGAGAAATAAAGGAGAAATGAAGTCTTTCCTAGATAAGCAAAAACTGATGGAATTTATCACCACTAGACTGACCCTACAATAAATGCTTAAGAGAGTCCTACATCTGGAAGCAAAAGGGCTATATCCACCATCATGAAAACACAAAAGTATAAAACTCATTGGTAAAGCAGACACACAAATAAGAAAGAGAACGGAACCACATGTTATCACTACAGGAAACAACCAAACTGCAAAGATAAACAAAAGAAAGAAAGAAAGAAAGAAAAAGAAAGAAAGAAAGAAAGAAAGAAAGAAAGAAAGAAAGAAAGAAAGAAAGAAAGAAAGAAAGAGAAAGAAGGAAAGAAGGAAGGAAGGAAGGAAGGAAGGAAGGAAGGAAGGAAGGAAGGAAGGAAGGAAGGAAAGAAAGAAAGGAAAGAAAGAAAAGAAAGAAAGAAAGAAAGAAAGAAAAGAAAGAAAAGAAAGAAACAAAGAAAGAAGAAAAAGCAAGAAATAAAGAAAAAGAAAGAAAGAAAGAAAAAAGAAAGAAAGAAAGAAAAAAGAAAGAAAGAAAGATTATATACAATAATCAGAAAACAATTAAAATGACAGGAATAAGTCCTCATCTATCAATAACAACTTTGGTAAATGGTTTAAATTTCCCAGTTAAAAGATATAGACTGGCTGAATGGATTTTAAAAGTGACCCAATTCTATGCTACCTACAAGAAACTAATTTCACCTGTGAAGACACACATAGAAAGTGAAGGGATGAAAAAAGATATTGCATGCAAACAGAAACCAAAAGTGTGCAGAAGTAGCAATACTTATACCAGACAAAATAGATTTTAAGTCATAAAACATAGAGAAAAAGAGATAATTATATAATGATAAAGGGATCATTTGAGTAAGAGGATATAACAATTACAAATATACATATACTCAACACTGGAGCACCCAGATATAAAAAGAAAAAAATATATATAATTAGAGCTAAAGAGAGACAGATGCTTATACAATCATAGTTTGGGACTTCAAAACTCAATTTTCAGCTTTGGAAAGATCACCTAGACAGAAAATCAACAAGGAAACATGAGACTTATACTGCACTAGAGACTAAATGAAGCTAATAGGCATTTACAGAACATTTCTTCTAGTAGCTGCAGATCACATTCTTTTCTCTTCAATATATGAAACATTCTATAAGATAGACCATATGTTAGGCCACAAAACAAGCCTCAACAAATTTTTGATAATTGAAATCATATCAAATATGTTCTCAGACCACAATCGAATAAAACTAGAAATCGATAACAAGAGGAACTTTGAAAACTGTACAAATACATGGAAATTAAACAACATGCTCCTGAATGACCAGTGGGTCAATGAAGAAATTAAGGAGGTTGAAAAAGGTCTCAAAACAAGTGAAAATAGAGCTGCAACATACCAAAACCACCAGCATTTTGTTTTTAGCAATAATATGTTTTTAAATTAGATGTGTATATTTTTTAGACATAATGCTATTACACGCTTATAGGCTACAGTATGGTATAAGCATAACTTTTATAGTCACTAGGAAACCAAAAAATTTATGTGACCCACTTTATTGCAATATTCACTTGATTGCAGTGGTGTGGAACCAAACTGGCAATATCTCAGAGGTATGCCTATAGTTAACAAGAATTTATTGCATATGTTCACAAAGCTGGAAGAGAAGATTTTGAATATTCTCAGCATGAAGAAATGATATATCTTTGAGGTGATGTATTTCTAATTACACTGATTTGATCATTATATGCATGTACTGAAATATCACTCTGTACCCCATAAATATGCGCAATTATTTTGTGTCAACTAAAAATAAAAGGAAAAATAAAAGGCAGAGCCCCCTGGGAGGAGAACACTAATTAGGCTTAGTGATTGCTAATTCTGGGAGTTGCATGCAAGCAGGTTTTAAAGAAGGCAGAAAGCTCAAGGATGTGGATGTAAAAGAAAATTACAATGACAACACAATTTACAGAAATCACTCAGCCACCTGGAGGACTCCAATTTCAAATGTGCCATGCTTGGATATTTCCTTACATTTTGTGCAATGACTTTTCTGCCATCTCCTGTGAACCTCTGAGCAATCCTGTAAAGCAGGGATCATGCCCATTTTGCAGATGAGGAAACAGAGTGCCCATGCCCTGCCCATGGTTCCAGAATGCAGACCAGTCATCCTTGGGAGATGGGGTGTCTGGTCCAAGCACATCCAGTCTCACCTCTGCTTTGTGTCGCAGGTGGGGAGGGGTCACTGAAGACAAAGGCTCCCTGTGGATGTAGGAAGGGTCTGCCCACCAGGAGAGCTGGGAGGGGAGGAGTCTTATTCAGGCTGGCAAGGTTAAGCCTGGTTAACCACTTAAACCTAGAGTTAACTAGCAAGGGGCACAGGTGCCTGCCTCAGAGCATTTGTCTCTGCCTGGAGTGTTTGGCTAGAGGTCCTGAGAGTGTGGACCCTCGGACCCTTAGGTCTCCGCTGCCACATTTCCAAAGGTCATGATCATCCCAGAACACACAGGTGCTCTTTGCCCTTCACCCTGCCTAATTTTTGTTAAGAGTGCTTCTGATGGCTTCTGGTCTGTAGTCTGCCTCTGTCTCTGCCCTGACAACTCCTTGCTCTGTCTCAACCTGAAACTGTGCCTGCCATGGGGTGGGTGTTCAGTAGCCAATGCCTGCCATGGGGTGGGTGTTCAGTAGCCAACTGATGAGTGGATCAATGAATAAATGAGTAGATAAATGAATGGGCAGGAAAGCTCCTCCTGTCACTCTCCACACGGACATGTAGGAGGTGTTGGAGGGACACAAGTTAATGGAAGTCGGTCGCTTAGTTCTGATAAAACAGAGTAGATGGTTTTCTTAGTAAGAGATCTTGAGGGCCCTCTGTGAAGCCTCTTGTGGAACCAGTGAAGTACCTGAAAGGCAAGGATTGGGCAAATCAATTCCTTCTGGTCATGGAGGAGAAACTCTTCCAGGGCTGATGTTAACGCTGCATTTTAACGAAAGTGCCTTTTCAGGCTTATAATTGGATGACATCAGCTATATTTCTGCTTTTGCTTCCAGAACTTAGTGTGATTCCATTTTAAGAGACTAAGAAGAAAAAGCAATTTTTAGACTCTCATAAGAATGCTAGCAACAATGGCAATAGCTAACGTCTCTGCAGCACTTAGAAAAGCCTGTCCCCCTGCCAAGAGCTTGACATGTGCTATCTCATTCAATCCTTGCAACAAACAGCCCCTTGTATAGATGAGAAAACTAAGGCCTGAGCCAGCTGGCCACTCATCCATCACAGTCTCCTTTCCTTTCCAGTGTTGGGGGCAGCTCACAGTGGACTGTAGGGTGCCACTGGGCATCAGCCTGGCAAGGTAGCAGGTCATCTCATTTTTCTCTTTTCTGGAGGGTGAGGTTATCCTGCAAAATGGAGGTCATGGGGCCTTCTGCCCTGGAACTTCTGCCTCGTCCCTGACATCCTGTGTGTTATCCCAGGCTGCTCTGGTCCAGTTCTGGCTTCACTTTCTTAACATATCAGATGCAAGAGAGGCCTGGCTTGCTAACTCCTGTCTCCCTGCTCTGCTGCATTCCCTTCCCACGCAGTGCAGGAACTGACTCGTTCTTACATCTGTCAGATGGGCTGCCACCTACCTGGGAGTTTTCATGACATGTCCTGGGATCTTACGCCAGAGGCTCAGTGCCTGGCAGAGTGAACACTTAGTAAGCTGCAGTTGCCCTGAAATATTTTCCTGTTGCTGATTCATTTCCTCATCTGTGGACACCATATTCCAAACTTTCTGTGCCACCCTCTAAGGGGACAAGTTCTTTCCTAGGAGTAGACACCAGGAGGGAGGAAGCCCGTGTCGTGGGGACAGCCACACAGGCCAGACACAGGTGTCACTCCCTGCAGGGACAGCCTGCGGGCATCAGGCCTCCCAGGAGCTCACAGGCAGGACAGGACCATTTCAGACTCATTTCAGCAGTGTGTGGACAGAACCCCACTGAGAAATGCATGCATGAGACCTGGAATCTGTTGCTGTCTTGTCCTGAGGTTCCTTTCACTGGATGCTCATCAGGGGAAATTCTCCCTCCGGATGCTGATGTGGGGAGAAGGGCCAACTAGTTCTAACCTCAAACTCATCCCAAACTTATTTTCTCCCCACTTGAGATAGTTGTCAGGAGATCCCGAGTTCTCACCTTTCTTCTGCTCTTCCCTTGTATGTGACCTTAGGTAAGTTGCTTAATCCCTCTGAGACTCAGTTTCCTCTCTTGTAGCTGCAGGACGATGGGCTGGGCTCTATTCTAGATCAATGAGACTCACACCTGCCCTGTGGCATCACTCGGGAACAGTTGCTGAGCAGGCTGCAGTCCAGACCAATACATCACAATCCGTGGGAGTGGGGCCCAGGTGATTCCCAAGCACTGGAAGGGTTGGAAATTCAGGCAGATGGTTTCTGCCTTAAATTCCGTCTATGAAAGCCAAAGCACTCTATCTACCACCACCACCTCCCCTTCCCATCCTTGTCTCATTTGCTGCTGATTTCTCTCCTGACTCAAGAACAAGTGTGTTTAAGCCCCAAATCACTGAAAATGGGAAGCTGTCTATTTCCCTTCTGTACCAGCTCCCACATGTGTCTGGACACAGACTCTGCCAGGGAAGTTCCGTCCCATAGGGACTGCAGGCCTCCAGAGTTGTATGGACAGGACTTGAGGACATCCAAAGCCCCCACAAGAGATGATGACAACAAAACTCTGTGTTAAAGAGTTTCCAAGATGAAAAACTCCTGCCCGTCAGTTATCCTTCTCAGACACTGATTTTGTTTGTTTGTTTTCTGGCTAGAGATGATTATTCGCACACAGGAATGACAGACATTCCCTCTGTTCTTCGTCTGCTGGTCCCGGGTGTCTCTTGCATCAGTGGGCATGCAAAGTATCAACTTTCTTATTTCTCCATTTTCCCTCTTGCCTTGCATCTTTCTTCCTGCTTCCATTTCTAATTTCTTGGACCCTTTGTCTTTCTCTTCATCTCCCTCTTCATTCTTCACACAATGTTTATTTAATTTTGGATGTTCTCTTCTGGCCAAAAGTTGACTTGATCCAGACCAAATGGAAATATATGTGATTAAATCTGTTCTCTGCGGAGATGGACTAAATAAAAGAAATATCAATGCCAGATATTGTCGTGACGATGAAATGTTAGGGCAGAGGGTACCAGGAAGGACAGGCCTGGTTCACAGAAACATGCCATTCATCCATAGCATATGCAGCACAGACTAGGCAGAGGCATGACGTTCCAACCTTCTCCAACCCACTGTTTCTCAGTGTGTCCCCTGGACTGGTAGTATCAGCATCACCTGAGACTTGTTAGAAATACAAATTCTCAGGCTCCATCCCAGACCAACTGAATCAGAAATGCTGGGGGTGGGGTCCAGAAATCTGTTTTAACAAGCCCCAGAAGACTGATGCCTGTTGAAGTTTGAGCACCACTGCTTCGAGTGCATAGATATTTTGCTTGCTATCACTGAAAGATCACTTGACCTCTTTGGAGAGGGGCATGGGGGCCTCCCAGATATCCGAGGAAGGCTGAGCAGGAGGATAAGGTGAGCTGAGGAAAGGGGAGGGAGCAACGGGGTATTCACGGCGGGGGAGCCTGAGATGGTCCCTTAAGGATTTGCATTGGTTAATGGGCAGACTGGTGCAAAAGAGGTTGAATTGAAGAGTTAGGAAACTGGGGGAATTCAATTCAAAGAAGAATTCTTGTTCACAAGGTCAATTCTTATACTATTTAAATAAATTAACTCCAGTAGGTTCTATAGCAAATGCTAAGTAAGGTAACCGCTGGTTTCTAAATTATTACTGATAATCTGAGAAAATTATTTCTTTGAAAAAATTACAGAACTTTCAAATATACAAACAACTCTAGAGAGTAATATAACAAATGCACTTAATAGGGACAACATTTAACACTTAATAGAGAACATTTTACTCTATTGGCTTCAGATCTTGTTTTGGCTGCAGCTTGATTCCTGTAGCCCCCATCCTCTCTCATCCCCACCTGTCCGGGGTCCTCAGCCTCATCTCACCACCCTGAGGCGGGTATAGAACTTCCTGTCCAGTGTTTAGAATTCTATGCATTTATCTAAAAGCAATATAGGGTATTGTGTGCTGGGTTTTATATGCTGATGTAAAAGGAGTTGTTCTGCAATCTGCTTTCTTCTCTCCATGTTATTGAGCCCTATCCTGGTGCTACCTGTGGACATGGCTTGTTCTCATTGCTGGGTGGTATCCATCTCATGGACGCTTTCTCATCATCACGGGCATATAAGTGAAGCTCCTCTCCAGGATTTCCACGTGGTTGTGTGGGAGACAAAGTCCTGAAAGTGGGACATCACCTTTAAATATATTAAAGACAGTCCAATTTAATTGGGAAAGTCTCCAGACTCAGCTGGAGCTACATAATCTGTTTCTCTAAGAAAGAATTTTTCTGTCCATAAACTCATTGTGTTAGTCCATTCTTGCATTGCTATAGAGAAATACCTGAGACTGGGTCATTTACAAAGGAAAGAGGTTTACTTGGCTTACAGTTCTGCAGGCTGTACAGCAAGCATAGTGACTTCTGCTTCCGGGGAGGCCTCAGGAAGCTTCCAATCATGGCAGAAAGCAAAGGAGAACAGGTGTCTTACACAGCAGGAGCGGGAGCAGGAGCAAGAGAGAGTGAGAGGGGAGGTGCTTCACACTTTTCAACAACCAGATCTCGAGAGAACTCGCTATCATGAGAACAACACCAAGAGGGTAGTGCTAAACTATTCATGAGAAATCCACCCCCATGATCCAACCACCTCCCATCAGGCCCCACCTCCAACACTAGGGACTACAATTTGACAAGAGATTTGCTGGGGATGCAAACCCAAACCCTATAACTCATTCTTTTCTTCCTTCAATCATTCAACCGACAATTGCTGAGCAACTTCTGTAGGTCAGGCACTGTGCTGGGGGCTGGGAACCAGTGGGAGTAAATCTTATGGGTCTCTGCCTTTGTGGAGATTCCAGAGTAGGGCTACCCAGATGTTCTTGCATTGTGCACAGTGCAGAGACAGGAGGCTCCGGGATATTCTGGCCTAGGCAACTCTAACCCTGAAAAATGAACAAGCCCATCACATTCTATTCATGTGTTTATAGTTTACCTGAAACCTCAGCTACTCCACAGAATCAGATCTCCCCGCAGCTGCCAAAAGTGTCCCAAGGGTTAGCACTGACCAGCTTGCTGGGTTTGGAGGAACCACAATGCACCTGGTGCAGCACTCTTCCTGCTAGCTGCTCTGAAGTGAGCTCCTACTGATTCTATTCAGTTGGACACTCACATTCAGTGAGTCCAGGAGTTTTTCATGCTTTGAGCATTTTTAAGAGTCTGCTATTTGCCCAATTTTGTGAGGGGCACTCAGGATGTATCAGTGGTTCAGGCTGACTTGGTTCCTGCACAGGGGAAGACCCACAAGACCAGTACCCAATGCAGGGATGGCATGGATGGTAGGGGAGGCTTGGAGGCCCTAACCCACTCTTGAAGGGATGACAGAAGCCTCCCAGGCTGGCATGGGAAGGATGAAAGGAGCAGACAGGCCAAGGTAGAGGGAAGTGAGTCCCAGTTTGAGCAAAGGGCTGGAGCAAGAGAGAGCCTGGTCTCAGAAAGGATCTGAAAGAACCTCAGGGCAGGGGCCAAGGGGTAAGGGTGGCAGGGCAGAGGCTGTGCCAGAAAAGGTGAGCCTCATCCTAAACTCTGTTCTCGATTTGGGGTGGAAGTGTCCCTGGAAAGGCAGGTCAACAAAGGAAGGAGCATGAGCCAATTCTCACCACACCCCTTGTGCTTCAAGTCCTCTCTTGGGTCGGTTGGTGCCATACAGGGACCCACGCTTGAATGGACTTCCCTTCCCACCTTTCAAACCTCTCCTGTCACTGAGGGGGGTACACTACTGGAGCCTGGCAGAGGGAGCCTGTGCTCAGGGGTTGTGCACAAACCTCACACCCATGTTTATAAGGCCTTTCCAAATGCTGGCCCAGTTGGTGGCACCAATCCTTGTCCTTCCATGTAGCCAATAGTGGGCTAGTTGGCAGGTGCATTGCAGGCGCTCAGGGCTGTAGACAATGCAGGCTTTAATCCCATGAGTGGGGTCAGTGCCAAGTCTAGAATTCAAGGATGACTCTTCACCCAACTGACACTCTTACCCAACAAACCAATGAGAACAACTTGAGATCTGGAGGCCCCGTACTTGGTATCTGTCCACTCTTGCATTTGAGTAAGGAAGTGGAGGTCACAGGCTCACATCATAAACTTTGTACTTTATTTGAAACACTTTTGTGGCTCTGTTGGTAGCTCCAACACCATACTTAAGCTTACTTCAAAATGGCTTATACATCTCTATTTTCCTTGAAGTACGCATACAGATAAAAAAAGATGGGGTGATTTTTTTTTTTTTTTTTTTTTTTTTTTGAGATGAGGTCTCGCTCTGTCACCTGGGCTGGAGTGCAGTGGCGCAATCTCAGCTCACTGCACCCTCTGCCTCCCGGGTTCAAGCAATTCTCCCACCTCAGCCTCCCAAGTAGCTGGGAATACAGGGGCATGCCACCACACCTGGCTAATTTTTGCATTTTTAGTAGAGATGGGGTTTCACCATGTTGGCCAGGCTGGTCCCAAACTCCTGACCTCAGGTGATCTGCCCGCCTCAGCCTCCCAAAGTGCTGTGATTACAAGCGTGAGCCACTGCACCCGGTCAAGATGGGGTAATTTTGATGTCCAGATACAAGTTGTCATTTACGATGCAGCTTTGATTGTCATTCTGTGAAGTCCTGCTGAATATTAAAAGCTTACAGAAAGCAGCTTTTCTCCCCAAGGCAAAAAGAGCCCTTCGATCTGTGGTGGGACTTTGCAAAAAGCTGAGCTGCCACTCAAACAAATAACTCCCTGCTAACTGCAAGTTTCTGTCTTGTTTATGGAGGGCCTGTTGAGAAGGCCCTCCAAACCCTTGGTTCCAGGGTCTGACGAGGGGAATCTGTCATCATTCATTGCAAACTCCATCTCCACCCACTGGGCTGAAGACCTGTCCAGGGATGGACCAAGAACTTCCTCTGGGGTGGCTGTGCTCATGGACGCTAATTTGATAATTTCCAACCTCCCTCATTACCAAGATCCCCTTCCTTCACCTGTGAACGCCAAATTCCATCTTCTTCTCTTCCCTTCTGTGTGACAGAGTGGGGAAAGATGGGAACTGAGGGAAAGCAGAGGAGAAACTCAGTCCCTTGAGAGACGGGAGCTGATGGGAAGGAGGTAGAAACTTGGTCCTTTAGCCAGGAGGCTCTGCAGGCTGATCTAAGGTGATTTCTTTCTTTTTGGAAAGCTCCTATTTCATGGAGTGAACAGGTCCAAGGACTGCTCTGGACCACTTGGTGATCCCATGGGCCGGAGTGGGGGTACAGGACCCCAAATTAAGTGTGTGGAGGGGACTCTGAAGCAGGTGTGAAAACCAGGAGAGGCGGGAGGAAAGACAAGGGCAGTGCGTCAAGACCACAGAAGCGGGCCCGACCGGCCTTCCCACACAGTTACTTGAACTGAGCTTTCTATAAGTACACATGTGCACACACCAAGAATAAGCTGGACAAATGGCAGCAGAAAGAGAAAGAACAAAAAAGAGATTTGGTGAATACATCCATAATCACTAACGCAGCCCCGGAAAGAAAAGCAAAAAGAAAAGGCAAACACCGTGGTGTGCAGCTCTTATTGTCTAATAAAATAAAATATACCAATTCTTTGGAGAATTTATTTTTTCTGGAAATAAATTCTTGGAAGAATTTATGCGACAGAACACCCCAGGGGAACATCCTTGTGTTGGGAAGGAGGCCACCTCGTCTGGCGGCCTCAGGCATTCCGATGATGCAGGGGAGGGGCCCAGGCAGCTGTGCTGGTCCGAGGGGCTCCAGGGAGAATGAGCTGTATCCTTGGCCAGAGGATGTTGCACGTCCTCTGGGGGGATATGATGGGAGAATGATGGGGGGAGTTGGGGATATGCCCCCCAGGGATTACAAGTGGAGGCTGGGGACTAGCACAGTCAGTTCATTGTCGACTATGTCCTGCCCCAGAGACAGGGCACAAGCCCATCCTTAGGGACCCACATGAAGAGGGGAGGCAGGAAGATTCAGGCATGCTCTCTGGCCTAGACTGGCTGAAGGAGGGAGATTTTAATGGTTGGCATAGGTGGTGAGGGGTCCACCAAAGGTAGGAACGCATCCCTGGGGCTCTGGGAGGAAGAAGCATCAGGACTGCAGCTCCGGCCTCTTCAGGCTCAGGGTCCTAGGGTAGAACAAGGCTGGAAAAGTGGTGCACAGAGGAAAGAAAGAAAGATGGGAAGGGAGAATGGACAGGGAGGAAGGAAGGGAAGGAGGAAGAGGAAACAGAGGGAGAAAGACATGGAAAGCTGAGAGGACAGAGGGAAAGGCAGAAGGTAAAGGAGGCACGGCCAAGGCTGTAAGGAGGAGTTCTGCTTTTATTCTGCTGTCTGGCTTCATGTCATTGCATGGTGCCCTGTAAAATAAAAATGGTACCTCCCAGGGCTATTGGTTTTTATCTTAGAGGACCCTGCGGGGAGATGTGGAAAGCTGTTCAAGTTGCAAGCCTTGGGAGCTGACTTTCATGATGATGGCCGTCTAGGGCTGTTCAAAGTTAAGATGACAGATTGGCAGAGTGCAGGAAGGTGAGAGAGTGTTGGGGAAGTTGTCCATACAGGGGACCATGTAGGGTTTTGTTGGGAAGATAGACCTGGGTGGAAGTGAGACTGGTGGGTACCACAGATGATTCTAACTCCTGCACCTTCCCTTGTCCTTCCAACAAACGCATCACGCATGTAACACAGTCATAAAAGCTTGCAGGGAGGAGAAAAGAGAGATATAAATAGACCAAGGGAGACAGGGTGGAAGGCCTTGCTGTGGACAGTGAGGGAAGGAGGTCCTGCCTCTCAGCCACTGCCCTCAAGGCTGCTTGAAGCTCCCATGCTGAGATGCCCACCTGGCTGAGAGGCTGCTGCTTCTCTGTTCCCCAACTTCTCCGTCTGCTGGTGCAGCTCGCCCTTGCTGTGCTAGGGGGGAACCCACTGGGAGGGTCTTGGCATCCCCAAACGGGGCCGTCCTGCTCAGACATTGGGTGGCTGTGGAGGGAGCTCAGCCCTTATTCCTCCCCAAGCTCAAGTCTCCAGGACAGCAAGTCTCCCCACTCCACCAGGAGAGAGACAAGGAGAGCTAGGCAGCTGCCTCCACCAAGCCTTCTCCCAACCACGGTCCTTCACTTCTACCAGGACAGGACAACCCAGCCTCCCAGGTCCCGGGAGGACTCAGCATGACCGAGGCCACCCAAGAGGAACCACCAGCCTATCCCTGAAAAAGCAAAGACACTTTGGGAAACAGAAGAGTGTCTTAAAAGATATCAACTTTGACTCAGAGATTTCAAGAAGATGCTCTATCCAAAAACCAAAGAAGAAGTGTCAAAGCTGTGGTAAATGTTTGAAAGAACAGCCACCTTGATCACATTTTGAGTAAATTGTGAATTCCCTCTCCCTGGCTCTTCCTCATTCTTCTGTATCATCCCCATTTCTTTACTGAATTTATAGCAGACTGAATTTGGAAGTGGATTTGAATGTTTAAATATATGAGACACTCTTTGTTACTTTGGAATGTGTAAGGTATTAATATTCTTACATTTTGATTTTTTAAAGGTCCATAGAAAACTGCAAGTTTCATCAGGAAAAAAGTTATCTAGTTCTATTCAAAATAACATCTTACGGAAACTTTCAGGGTTTCACCAGACAAAATGTCCCAGGCTTTGGTTTTGCAGTTGGTGTCTACAGCTGAGCATAGTCCTTGAAGTAATCATGACTCAGGTTATTCAAAATAAACCCTTCAAGAATTGCAAACTCTCCTCTCAGCGCATGCCCTGTGACCTCCATGTCCCTCCATTACATCTGCTCAGAGTAAGGCCTAATGCAACTGACTCATGGGGGAACCACAGGCAGCAAATGGCCAGAGTTCATACAGAGGGATGAGTGCACTTCACCTGCAATGTGACTCAGCAGGCCAACAGATGCTATCAGGGAAGAGCACTAAAAATCAAAGGGTGGCTCGCTGCATCTCGGCATCTGTCCGTGAGAAACATGATGCCGTGGTTATTTTGTGATTTTGGTGGTAGGCTGCTGGTCAGGTGTCTCCAAGCAAGTTGGTCAAAATGGAAACAGTTGTTTCTTTGAGCAGGCAGGGGTCAAGGCTGGTCTGGAAAAGGCCTAGGCAGCTGCACCCTCTTGAGCCACTGGCCAGCACCTGTGCCCTGTTTGGGGCTTTCCTCTGCCCCCAGGAGACCCTTCTCCATGCGGGTGCTGCATAGCACCAGGCATGAGTCTGAAGCTCCTTCTGCCACAAGCACCCTCATTATTTGTGATTGTGCAAAAAGGGAAGTCTCTGCCAAGAAACTAACCAAATGTTAGTGCCTGTTCTCAGGACTTCCCATAACCCTGCTCTGCTTGGATTCCTTTCACCCACTTTGAAAGCAGCCAAAGGGTTAAGTCATCCTAGGTGCATCTCAAAGCATCTCAAAGCAGGGCGAGCAGCAGGAGTTTGAGCTTTGTTGCAGTTGCAAGTTGAGTGTGAGAAAAGACATTCAGGCACAGCTTATCTTTGAATACACACACAGGAGTATCAGGAGCAGTTAGAGATAAACAGCTGGCTAATAAGCGTGTGTAAAGATGCTCAACGTCATTGGTCATTAGGGACAGGCAAATCAAAACCACAGTGAGACTCTGCTTGACTCCCATTAGGATAGCAGCAATACAAAACAAACAAAACAGAAGATAATTAGTGTGGATGAGGATGTGGAAAAATTGGAAACTTCAGACATTGCCGTTGAGAATGGAAAATGGTACAGCTGTTTTGGAAAACAGTTTAATATTTCCTTAAAAAGTTGAACAGAGAATTAGCACATGACCCAGCAATTCCATTTTAATGTTTGGACTCCAAAGAATTTAATGTTTAATGTTTGGACTCCAAGGACTCCGACAGAGACTAGTATGCCAATATTTATTGCAGCATTATTCACAATAGCTAAAAAAGTGTAAACAACTCAAGTGTCTGTTGGCAGATGAACAAAGTGTGGTAGGTACACACAATGGAATACTATTCAGCCATAAAAAAGAATCAAGTTCTTATATATGCTACAACGTGGATGAACCTTGAAAACATGCTAAGTGAAATAAGCCAGGTACAAAAGGACAAATATTGTATAAAAACACTTATATAAGGTACCTAGATTAGTCAAATTGGTTAAGACAGAAACTAGAATCGAGGTTGCCAGGGGCTGGGGAGAAGGGAGGATGGGGGGAGTTATTGGTTAACGGGTACAGAGTTTCAGTTTGAGGTGATGAAAAACATTTTGGAAATAGTGGTGCTGGTTGTACAACATTGTGAATGTACTTAATGCCACTGCATTGTATACTTAAAATAAATGGGTTAGGGGCATTTATGGATTTTCCTTTCATAGTAGGTCACTAAGAACATGGTGGGAGGAGAAGCCACTGCTTTTGTAGACCCCAACTACCCCAGAGCTTCATTCCTCACCAGGATGAATGACAGGATTCTGGACTAGAGCCACCTTGCCTGAGCCACCAGGGCATCCGGGGGATCCCTGTAAGCAGGGTCAGGGTGAGCACCCAGGTTCCACAGGGCTCTGTCCTGGGCAGGCCAGCAGATGCAGTGATTGCAGATCCTCCTTGTACAAATGGAACAGGCACGTGCATTTGCAGCACACCCAGAACTCCTGGTCACTAGTGTACTTTGAAGGATCAGTTGTCTCCCAGGCAGGGAAGGTCCCCCAGATATAAAATACTCACCCATTTAGAGGAATGACAACAGCAAAGGAAACTATATTCTGCTAATTTACTGGTAAGAGAGGAAAAACTCTGTCATGCATACACAGACAGGGGCTCTGCCAAAAGAGAGAGGCAGCAGATACAGATATTAGCAAATGACTGTCCTCTCCAGAAGAAACACACCGGCCAGGAACCACCCTCACACCTGTAATCCCAGCACTCTGGGAGGCCAGGTGGTAGGATGGCTTCAGATCAAGAGTTTGAGACCAGCCTGGGCAACATGGCAGACTCCGTCTCTATAAAAAATGAAAAAAAAAAAATGAAAAAAAAAAAATAGCTCAGTGTGGTGGCACACACCTGTAGTCCCAGATATTCCAGGGGCTAACCAGGAGGATCTCTTGAGCCCAGGAGATGGAGGCTGCAGTGAGCTATGATCCTACCATTACGCTCCAGCCAGGGCAACAAAGCAAGACCCCATCTCTTTTAAAAAAAAAAAAGAATGAAAAAATGAAAAGAAAAAAGAAACACACCATCTCACCTGCTTGAAGGCCAGTGCTTCTCTTTGTTGTGCCCCATGACACTATACCCAGGCCACTGCCAGGGACCCTGGGGCACTTATAGTGGCTTACTGAAGGCTAGACAGTATCCCTTGGCAGTTCCAGTTAGGATTTTATCATCATGAGAAAGAGGCGTCAGCTCGCTCAATGGAGCAAACTGGAAGGTAATGAGGGGCTCAGGGAACTTGTCCTGGGAAGGCAGGAAGCACAATCCTGTCTCATGGCAGAGGCCATCAGTCCAGGGTCCCAGCTGGACCTGCTGACCCTCTGTCCCTGTCTCACTCATTGAAGATGCCGCCCCTTGGGTGGGGGCCTGTGAGCCAGGGTTACGTCACCTACCCTACCCTGTGTGACCACAGGCAAGGATAGACAGGATTTCACTTCCTAGACTTCCACGATGGAGGCCAGGCACTAAGATTATTCTGCCACCGACACCAAACACAGTGGGGGAAAAGCCATCCCCAAAAGGAAACTGGGGGCCAATAGGCAGGGGTGGATGTGGGGCACCCCAAAAACCAACACACAGCCACCGACCCCATCAGCTATGATTTACATCCATGCCCCTCCTGGACCAAATCCCACTGCCCTGGGCATCAACGGGCAGGGCCCACACAGGCTTCATCGATGTCTCCTATCCAGGAAGCGGAGGGTCTGTTTGTGCATCTGGAATAGCTGGTGCCTAGTAGAAAGTCAGTGCGGTTTTGGCTTTGGTAGAGCAGCCCAGGCTCTCTCTGCATTCCCACAAATCGAGGCAGCTCTGCTATGTTACTCTCATGGTTTTGGCAGCTTTGGCTGCAGGTCCTCCTGAGGCCGGGAGACTGCTGGGGCATATCAGTTGTTGGGGGCTGTGCTTCCCCAGGGCAGACGCATGGAGAGGCTCTGGGGCAGAGTGACCTCGGAAGTTCGGTGATGTCACCCCTTCTCATGCAGCTAATCACTGGGTCAGGAAACGACTCTCCTGGCACGAACCTGTTCCTGGTCTCAGCAACCTGCACATTGTGCTGGTGCCAGGTCAAAGGCAGGGCAGGAAGCCAAGGGATGGGGCAGGCCTGGGGGGCAGAGAAGGGCAGGTAGGTGGTATGTGGGAGGCAGGTGAGGGTGGAACATGCGTATTTACCCAGGCAAGGGTCCGGCCAGGCTCGCAATCAGGAGAGGGAGAGAAGAGGCTGACTCCAAGCCAAACCCTTCACTGAAGGAAATGCACCAACATTCAGAGGGTTCTTGTTTAGTAGATGAACAAGCAGCCAAGCATTGGCTTTCCCCAAGGCAGGGACATAAGGCCGGTGAGCAGCTGAGCCAGGATTTGAACAGGAGTTTTGAACAGCAGTCCCCCTTGGTGAGGCAGAACCAGATGAGGATATGAATGGGGATGGGTTAGGATGCTAAGGAAGGGTGGGCTTGCTTGCAATGGGGAGAGGCCTTACTGAGAATGAAGAATTGAGGGTGGGGATTGCTCCCCCAGGGGGAATGGTTTCAGCTGCCTGAGTTTTTATCTCACCCCTTCTTACCTTCTCCTGCAATGACTGACCAACTTCCACTTCAAAGAGATCTTTGATTATGACTCCATGATATCAGTAAGCCTTCAAGTCAGTGAATTTACCTTCTAATGGTGATTGGAACTCAAAGCCAGTTCACAGCTTGACCTGCATACATCAAGCAGGAGGGTGACTATCAGATGTGTCATCATGCGGGAGGAGAATTTGTTCAAGTAGGGAGAGAGGACTTCAGGAATGGGCTTCTTGAACGTCTGTAGGTGCCTGAGGCTGGAAGCCACACCTGGCCTCTGGCCTTCAGGACAATCCTCAAGAAGGGATTAGGATGAGCCCACCTGGTTCTCAGTTGACTGATTGGTTAAAAATGTGAACACCAAATATGAATTTGCTTTGTTTTTATCAATTGATTCTATTTGGGGTGGGGGAGAAGGAGAAACATCTTAAAAGTTAAAATAAAAACCTAGTGCTACATTGCCAATTTGAAGATGAAGTAATAAAGAACTATCCTGGGAGGGAGAATCATTTCTGATGAGGTTAACATTACAAACAAAGCGTTATGCATTTTTAACTCTCAGTGGTTAATATTGGGAAAGTGTCTGGTGGTCCTTGGGGTTTAGAGTGCTGTCTGAAACCTAGAGCTGCCTGGTTGTGGCCAGTTTTTGTTTTTAACCACGAATTAAGCTTGGATCATTCAGAACAGACTGACTAACTCATCAGGGATGCAAACTCCACACGCCCAGAGTAGTCTTGAGTCTTTAGTCCTGGGTCTCAGCTTCATTCTGTGTTTCTCAGGCACTCACACCCCCATGGGGTTGGTTCTCCAAACAAGCCCTTACGGAAACCAGACCAGATGTAGGGATTAAAGATCCCGAATTTCAGCAAAGTTAAATAATAATAATAGACATAAAACAACCAACCAACACCAAAAGACGTAGGTGTGAACTGTGCTAATCCCAGCAGTGGAGAGGAACAGACCTTTGGTGATGGCCCTGATGGATGGAGGACAATGGAATGCTCTAAACACAAGGCCTCAGGGAGCAACCTAGGTCGTCCTCGTCAGAGCCTGCTCTAGTTTGGGATCTAGCAGGAACCTCAAGAGCCTCCTTCACTTTGGGGGAGATGACCGAGACTCAGAGCCCCCAAGCACACCTGGGGACAGTCCCCACTCTTCCCTGTGGTGGATCTGGGGCATTTCTATACTGCTGTTTGGGAGAGCATCCCAGATCTAGTGCCCTGGCTGGGGTGGATGAAGCCAGGGCACTCTGGCTGGTGGAGGCAGGAGAGGAGGCCAGCCAGGCCCCGAATGACCCCGCATTGATGGGATGGAGAACGGACCCTTTCTTTCAAGGTGCTCAAATGCCCCACATCACTTCTGTGAAAACCCAAACACAGGAACCACCCCTCTCAGCCGCTACAGGCCAGAAATGAAAATTACTGCAATCCCCAGGGGCCTGGGAAGACCTCTGCTGACATTCCCTCTGACCACTGTGACGGTGCCCCCTTGGGCTGCCTCCCCCACCGCCTATGAAGAGCGTTCCGGCCCCAGGCTCCCAGCGCCTGCTCCCCTGCCCCCATCACTCCACGCCCCAGGGACCTAAAGTAGAAAAGCTTAGTTTTCTCCCTGTTTGGGTGCAGTTGGGATGATTTTTAATACATTCCTTTTTGCTCTTCATCAACTTCAAATGTCTCAAGATGTCCTGAGGGCAAAAGAGCTGATTTAGCTCTCAGATTAGAAGACAGTGGCCTAACGCCTCACTCATTTTGAAATACTGACATTAACGGGGAAAATTACTCAAGCTCTCCTGTTACTTCCTGTGCTTAATTAAGTGGCTCTGCAGGTGACTCACTCCCTTATTTTTCAGAATGACATCAGACTTATTTTCCATTTTAATAGCCTGGTTACTTCATTGATTTTTTTAAAAATCCAATTTCACTTTCTAGTGAGATTTCTTTTTTTTTTTTTTTTTTTTTTTTTTTTTTTTTTTTTTTATTATACTTTAAGTTGTAGGGTACATGTGCATAACGTGCAGGTTTGTTACATATGTATACTTGTGCCATGTTGGTGTGCTGCACCCATCAACTCATCGTTTACATCAGGTATAACTCCCAATGCAATCCCTCCCCCCTCCCCCCTCCCCATGATAGGCCCCGGTGTGTGATGTTCCCCTTCCTGAGTCCATGTGATCTCATTGTTCAGTTCCCACCTATGAGTGAGAACATGCGGTGTTTGGTTTTCTGTTCTTGTGATAGTTTGCTAAGAATGATGGTTTCCAGCTGCATCCATGTCCCTACAAAGGATGCAAACTCATCCTTTTTGATGGCTGCATAGTATTCCATGGTGTATATGTGCCACATTTTCTTAATCCAATCTGTCACTGATGGACATTTGGGTTGATTCCAAGTCTTTGCTATTGTGAAGAGTGCTGCAATAAACATACGTGTGCATGTGTCTTTATAGCAGCATAATTTATAATCCTTTGGGTATATACCCAGTAATGGGATGGCTGGGTCATATGGTACATCTAGTTCTAGATCCTTGAGGAATCGCCATACTGTTTTCCATAATGGTTGAACTAGTTTACAATCCCACCAACAGTGTAAAAGTGTTCCTATTTCTCCACATCCTCTCCAGCACCTGTTGTCTCCTGACTTTTTAATGATCGCCATTCTAACTGGTGTGAGATGGTATCTCATTGTGGTTTTGATTTGCATTTCTCTGATGGCCAGTGATGATGAGCATTTTTTCATGTGTCTGTTGGCTGTATGAATGTCTTCTTTTGAGAAATGTCTGTTCATATCCTTTGCCCACTTTTTGATGGGGTTGTTTGTTTTTTTCTTGTAAATTTGTTTGAGTTCCTTGTAGGTTCTGGATATTAGCCCTTTGTCAGATGAGTAGATTGCAAAAATTTTCTCCCATTCTGTAGGTTGCCTGTTCACTCTGGTGGTAGTTTCTTTTGCTGTGCAGAAGCTCTTTAATTTAATGAGATCCCATTTGTCAATTTTGGCTTTTGCTGCCGTTGCTTTTGGTGTTTTAGACATGAAGTCTTTGCCCATGCCTATGTCCTGAATGGTACTACCTAGGTTTTCCTCTAGGATTTTTATGGTATTAGGTCTAACATTTAAGTCTCTAATCCATCTTGAATTAATTTTTGTATAAGGAGTAAGGAAAGGATCCAGTTTCAGCTTTCTACTTATGGCTAGCCAATTTTCCCAGCACCATTTATTAAATAGGGAATCCTTTCCCCATTTCTTGTTTCTCTCAGGTTTGTCAAAGATCAGATGGCTGTAGATGTGTGGTATTATTTCTGAGGGCTCTGTTCTGTTCCATTGGTCTATATCTCTGTTTTGGTACCAGTACCATGCTGTTTTGGTTACTGTAGCCTTGTAGTAGAGTTTGAAGTCAGGTAGCGTGATGCCTCCAGCTTTGTTCTTTTGACTTAGGATTGTCTTGGAGATGCGGGCTCTTTTTTGGTTCCATATGAACTTTAAAGCAGTTTTTTCCAATTCTGTGAAGAAACTCATTGGTAGCTTGATGGGGATGGCATTGAATCTATAAATTACCTTGGGCAATATGGCCATTTTCACGATATTGATTCTTCCTATCCATGAGCATGGTATGTTCTTCCATTTGTTTGTGTCCTCTTTGATTTCACTGAGCAGTGGTTTGTAGTTCTCCTTGAAGAGGTCCTTTACATCCCTTGTAAGTTGGATTCCTAGGTATTTGATTCTCTTTGAAGCAATTGTGAATGGAAGTTCATTCCTGATTTGGCTCTCTGTTTGTCTGTTACTGGTGTATAAGAATGCTTGTGATTTTTGCACATTAATTTTGTATCCTGAGACTTTGCTGAAGTTGCTTATCAGCTTAAGGAGATTTTGGGCTGAGACAATGGGGTTTTCTAAATATACAATCATGTCATCTGCAAACAGGGACAGTTTGACTTCTTCTTTTCCTAACTGAATACCCTTAATTTCTTTCTCTTGCCTAATTGCCCTAGCCAGAACTTCCAACACTATGTTGAATAGGAGTGGTGAGAGAGGGCATCCCTGTCTTGTGCCAGTTTTCAAAGGGAATTTTTCCAGTTTTTGCCCATTCAGTATGATATTGGCTGTGGGTTTGTCATAAATAGCTGTTATTATTTTGAGGTATGTTCCATCAATACCGAATTTATTGAGCGTTTTTAGCATGAAGGGCTGTTGAATTTTGTCAAAAGCCTTTTCTGCATCAATTGAGATAATCATGTGGTTCTTGTCTTTGGTTCTGTTTATATGCTGGATTATGTTTATTGATTTGCGAATGTTGAACCAGCCTTGCATCCCAGGGATGAAGCCCACTTGATCATGGTGGATAAGCTTTTTGATGTGTTGCTGAATCCGGTTTGCCAGTATTTTATTGAGGATTTTTGCATCGATGTTCATCAGGGATATTGGTCTAAAATTCTCTTTTTTAGTTGTGTCTCTGCCAGGCTTTGGTATCAGGATGATGTTGGCCTCATAAAATGAGTTAGGGAGGATTCCCTCTTTTTCTATTGATTGGAATAGTTTCAGAAGGAATGGTACCAACTCCTCCTTGTACCTCTGGTAGAATTCAGCTGTGAATCCATCTGGTCCTGGACTTTTTTTGGTTGGTAGGCTATTAATTATTGCCTCAATTTCAGAGCCTGCTATTGGTCTATTCAGGGATTCAACTTCTTCCTGGTTTAGTCTTGGAAGAGTGTAAGTGTCCAGGAAATTATCCATTTCTTCTAGATTTTCCAGTTTATTTGCGTAGAGGTGTTTATAGTATTCTCTGATGGTAGTTTGTATTTCTGTGGGGTCGGTGGTGATATCCCCTTTATCATTTTTAATTGCGTCGATTTGATTCCTCTCTCTTTTCTTCTTTATTAGTCTTGCTAGTGGTCTGTCAATTTTGTTGATCTTTTCAAAAAACCAACTCCTGGATTCATTGATTTTTTGGAGGGTTTTTTGTGTCTCTATCTCCTTCAGTTCTGCTCTGATCTTAGTTATTTCTAGCCTTCTGCTAGCTTTCGAATGTGTTTGCTCTTGCTTCTCTAGTTCTTTTAATTGTGATGTTAGAGTGTCAATTTTAGATCTTTCCTGCTTTCTCTTGTGGGCATTTAGTGCTATAAATTTCCCTCTACACACTGCTTTAAATGTGTCCCAGAGATTCTGGTATGTTGTATCTTTGTTCTCATTGGTTTCAAAGAACATCTTTATTTCTGCCTTCATTTCGTTATGTACCCAGTAGTCATTCAGGAGCAGGTTGTTCAGTTTCCATGTAGTTGAGCGGTTTTGATTGAGTTTCTTAGTCCTGAGTTCTAGTTTGATTGCACTGTGGTCTGAGAGACAGTTTGTTATAATTTCTGTTCTTGTACATTTGCTGAGGAGTGCTTTACTTCCAATTACGTGGTCGATTTTGGAGTAAGTACGATGTGGTGCTGAGAAGAATGTATATTCTGTTGATTTGGGGTGGAGAGTTCTATAGATGTCTATTAGGTCTGCTTGCTGCAGAGATGAGTTCAATTCCTGGATATCCTTGTTAACTTTCTGTCTCGTTGATCTGTCTAATGTTGACAGTGGAGTGTTGAAGTCTCCCATTATTATTGTATGGGAGTCTAAGTCTCTTTGTAAG
Organism: Macaca fascicularis; assembly: GCF_037993035.2. NCBI lineage: Eukaryota > Metazoa > Chordata > Mammalia > Primates > Cercopithecidae > Macaca > Macaca fascicularis. The sequence continues at coordinate 18,343,308 of NC_088387.1, read as the reverse complement.
TCTCTAAGGACTTGCTTTATGAATCTGGGTGCTCCTGTATTGGGTGCATATATATTTAGGATAGTTAGCTCTTCCTGTTGAATTGATCCCTTTACCATTATGTAATGGCCTTCTTTGTCTCTTTTGATCTTTGATGGTTTAAAGTCTGTTTTATCAGAGACTAGTATTGCAACCCCTGCTTTTTTTTGTTCTCCATTTGCTTGGTAAATCTTCCTCCATCCCTTTATTTTGAGCCTATGTATGTCTCTGCGTGTGAGATGGGTCTCCTGAATACAGCAGACTGATGGGTCTTGACTCTTTATCCAGTTTGCCAGTCTGTGTCTTTTAATTGGAGCATTTAGTCCATTTACATTTAAGGTTAAGATTGTTATGTGTGAACTTGATCCTGCCATTATGATATTAACTGGTTATTTTGCTCGTTAGTTGATGCAGTTTCTTCCTAGCCTCGATGGTCTTTACATTTTGGCATGTTTTTGCAATGGCTGGTACCAGTTGTTCCTTTCCATGTTTAGTGCTTCCTTCAGGGTCTCTTGTAAGGCAGGCCTAGTGGTGACAAAATCTCTAAGCATTTGCTTATCTGTAAAGGATTTTATTTCTCCTTCACTTATGAAACTTAGTTTGGCTGGATATGAAATTCTGGGTTTAAAATTCTTTTCTTTAAGAATGTTGAATATTGGCCCCCACTCTCTTCTGGCTTGGAGAGTTTCTGCTGAGAGATCTGCTGTTAGTCTTATGGGCTTCCCTTTGTGGGTAACCCGACCTTTCTCTCTGGCTGCCCTTAAGATTTTTTCCTTCATTTCAACTTTGGTGAATCTGGCAATTATGTGTCTTGGAGTTGCTCTTCTCGAGGAGTATCTTTGTGGCGTTCTCTGTATTTCCTGGATTTGAATGTTGGCCTGCCCTACTAGGTTGGGGAAGTTCTCCTGGATGATATCCTGAAGAGTGTTTTCCAACTTGGTTCCATTTTCCCCCTCACTTTCAGGCACCCCAATCAGACGTAGATTTGGTCTTTTTACATAATCCCATACTTCTTGCAGGCTTTGTTCATTTCTTTTTCTTCTTTTTTCTTTTGGTTTCTCTTCTCGCTTCATTTCATTCATTTGATCCTCAATCGCAGATACTCTTTCTTCCAGTTGATCGAGTCGGTTACTGAAGCTTGTGCATTTGTCACGTATTTCTCGTGTCATGGTTTTCATCTCTTTCATTTCGTTTATGACCTTCTCTGCATTAATTACTCTAGCCATCAATTCTTCCACTTTTTTTTCAAGATTTTTAGTTTCTTTGCGCTGGGTACGTAATTCCTCCTTTAGCTCTGAGAAATTTGATGGACTGAAGCCTTCTTCTCTCATCTCGTCAAAGTCATTCTCCGTCCAGCTTTGATCCGTTGCTGGCGATGAGCTGCGCTCCTTTGCCGGGGGAGATGCACTCTTATTTTTGGAATTTCCAGCTTTTCTGCCCTGCTTTTTCCCCATCTTTGTGGTTTTATCTGCCTCTGGTCTTTGATGATGGTGATGTACTGATGGGGTTTTGGTGTAGGTGTCCTTCCTGTTTGATAGTTTTCCTTCTAACAGTCAGGACCCTCAGCTGTAGGTCTGTTGGAGATTACTTGAGGTCCACTCCAGACCCTGTTTGCCTGGGTATCAGCAGCAGAGGCTGCAGAAGATAGAATATTTCTGAACAGCGAGTGTACCTGTCTGATTCTTGCTTTGGAAGCTTCCTCTCAGGGGTGTACTCCACCCTGTGAGGTGTGGGGTGTCAGACTGCCCCTAGTGGGGGATGTCTCCCAGTTAGGCTACTCAGGGGTCAGGGACCCACTTGAGCAGGAAGTCTGTCCCTTCTCAGATCTCAACCTCCGTGTTGGGAGATCCACTGCTCTCTTCAAAGCTGTCAGACAGAGTCGTTTGCGTCTGCAGAGGTTTCGGCTATGTTTGTTATTGCCCTGTCCCCAGAGGTGGAGTCTACAGAGACAGGCAGGTTTCCTTGAGCTGCTGTGAGCTCCACCCACTTCGAGCTTCTCAGCAGCTTTGTTTACCTACTTAAGCCTCAGCAATGGCGGGCGCCCCTCCCCCAGCCTCGCTGCTGCCTTGCCGGTAGATCACAGACTGCTGTGCTAGCAATGAGGGAGGCTCCGTGGGTGTGGGACCCTCCCGGCCAGGTGTGGGATATGATCTCCTGGTGTGCCTGTTGGCTTAAAGCGCAGTATTGGGGTGGGAGTTACCCGATTTTCCAGGTGTTGTGTGTCTCAGTTCCCCTGGCTAGGAAAAGGGATTCCCTTCCCCCTTGCGCTTCCCAGGTGAGGCAATGCCTCGCCCTGCTTCAGCTCTCGCTGGTCGGGCTGCAGCAGCTGACCAGCACCGATCGTCCGGCACTCCCCAGTGAGATGAACCCAGTACCTCAGTTGAAAATGCAGAAATCACCGGTCTTCTGTGTCGCTCGCGCTGGGAGTTGGAGACTGGAGCTGTTCCTATTCGGCCATCTTGCTCCGCCCCCCTCCGAGATTTCTTTATCTGATTTTTTTCTCCACACTAGGAAATGCTAGGAAACTCTCATAGTGGTAAAACTTCAACTTATGAATGCCTCAATTTTTTTTTTTTGAGTCCAGAGCCCCAAATCAGAATTTAAAGAAGAAATTAGAGGTGTAATCTTTATTTGCTAATTACCTAAGTAATTTCACAAAGTGTTGGAGTTGTTAATATTATTAACTCTTCCTGAGAAGAGGCCCCCGGGGCCACCAAATGTGTACTTTGTCTTTGAGGTGGGTCTGTGTCCCTGCAAGAAGCCACATCTGGCTCTCAGCGCCCTCCACACCCACAGAAATGCCTCCACCTGTGTCACTTTCTCCATCCATTTGAGAAGGAGGATTCCAAACTCAAGCTTGTTTTGAGCTCATCCAGTATGCATCGGGTGGTGATAACATGTATTAATCTGGAGGTCATTTTTTCTTGCAGTTTGGTAAATTCTGTTGTCTGAAGGGAGACGTGAGAATTGCTCATATACTATGCTTTGCACTCATAGGTTTGTGAAGCAGCAGATGCAAAGGTTTCACATGGTGCTTGGCATTTATTTATTGTTTATTTGTTTTGGTTTTGGTTTTGGTTTGTTTGTTGGGTGTCTGGGCTGGCGAGGTGAACTTCATTTTCTGCTCTATCTGAGGGGTTTTCCTCCATTCAGCCCTGACTCAGTTTCCCCATAGGAGCCACACCGGTGAGGGCAGGGAGAGGGTGCTGGTTCTGAGTCAACTTTGCATGGTGGGCCCGGCAGACCATGCTCATTACTTAGAGCCAGCGTCATTGGGAAACTCCGGCACAGACCTGCTAGACAGCTCCCCATGGTGCCCTAGCCTTCTCTCCCGACAGGAGTGGCCAGGACAGGGAGCAGAAGGTGACTGCCGTACTGCCCAGAGCTCTTCCCTCCGGAGGCTCAGCGAAACTAGAGAAACTCAGTGGACACACTACAAGACTTCAGAGATAGTTTTAGTAAATCCAGGAAGAATCAAAGATATAAAATATGCAGTAGGCTCTCACTAAATGTTAATTTTCTTCCTTTTTTAATATTTGCATTGTGATAGTTAAATTAATGACTGCACAACGGGAAGAATACACACCCTAATGATTTTTTCCCTATAATAAAGGTGTCCACTATTTTCTGTCTACCTTCTTGAATGTCCTGCTTCCTCTAAAGAACTGAGAAGACTGATTCGACACTAACATCCATTTGAAGAAAAGCTACATCATGATAAAATTTGGCGTGGGCTATTCTTTCAAAAAGTTCTTTCTGAACCATCAACTGTGACCATAAATTGCACTAGGCAGGAGGTGGTGCTGGAGGGACAAAGAAATGCCAACCAGTCGCTGCACTGGAGTTGCCAGCGATCACACGGGAAGGTCACTAGTCCAGAGAGATGGGTAGGACAGAGACGGGAGCACATCAGAGGAGCCCAGACGTTAGTGCACGGGTTAAGTAGTCTCTTACACATCTGGTTAAGATCACCTCAAATTGCTGTGGGGCTCCATAGCTCTCTACAGCCCAGTTCCAAGCTTCTGCTCTCACTGGATTAGTGCCACGGAGACATGGTCCTCTGCATTAGCTGGGCTCTCTATCTTGGGTGACATCAAACCTAGAGATGGACTCTAGCCCCTCACTGATAACCTCATAAAAACTCAGTTTCAGATTTTTTTTGTGTGGATGGAACAGACTTTACCGAATGGTGGGTGAATGGTGGGTGAATGGTGGGTAAGGGGGTACCTGGTATTAAGTGAATAAATATGGGGGGAGTTAGTCGCAGGACTTCACATTGAGATTTAGAGTCTGGCGTCTTTGTTCTTGGAAGTCTTCAGCTCCTGCCCAATCCCTGAGGATCTTCCCCCGGACGACTGATCTTGTATCATCGCCCTCCCTCCCCGAGGGAGCAACACAGAGTGGCCCGGGTCCACTCTCATGACGCCTCCGTTAATCCCCCCAGCTCAGGGAACTTCCAGCCCTGCCCACAGCAGTGGATGCCTTCAGTGCATCTCAGTCTTCCACCCCCAAAAGCTGTGGGGATGGTGGTGGGGGATCTCTGTGCGGGATCACCCCTTTCCTAATACCCCTTGTCCCAGGAGATGGGAGGATGGAGACATGGCCATTGTGGGAATGAGGTGGCAGGCTTCTCAGGACATGAGCTGTGTTGCTCTGCCTCCTTGGGCCTCATGGCCCCTGTTCTCCCTGCTGAAGTCGATGTTCTGGCGGACCGGACTGTCCCTTGGCCCAGTTCCTGGAATACCAAGTAATTAGGTCATCATCAGGGCAGCGGAGGCCAGCCTCTGATATTCTGCAGCATCTTACTCGCTCTTGGGGCCTCTGTCTAATGGGGCCACATTGCCCTTTCTTTGCACAGCTGGCTTTGTGCTTGCTACTAATTGTTTTTTAAACTGAGCAATCCATTGTTTAGAGATCACACATAAGTGGGAAATTATAAAGAAAAACAAGTGGATGGCCGACATAAAAATCAGGATGGTTGCTGGCCCTGGTGAGGAAGGGAGGAAGACACCATGTGGGAGAAGCACAGGACCCTTTTGTAAGATGCTGGTTTTTTTGTTTTATTTTGTTTTGTTTAGCATTGGATGTGGATACTCAAATGTTCTTCTTATGATTATTCTTTAAACTGTTCAGCTACATTTTATACATTCTTCTGTATGTGTGATGCATTTTATAATATGAGTGGTATATTTCACAATCCAAATCACTTTTAAGAAGCTCTTTTGCCATGGCTACCTCTAGTTTGCCGTTTCCCCGGGGCCGGCCAGGCTGTCGGAGCATGGGGAGGACCCGAATCTGCCCCTGGCACTGTCTCTCCTGCCCTCCATGACATGCTCAGGTCACATCCTGTCCTGCTTTCCATTGCCTGTGGCCATTATCACTTGCCAACATTCTGAACATCCCACTGCCTTCAACCCTCCCCACTTGTTCAGCACAATATGGAAACTGAAAAAAAAAAAACATGACTTGCAGAGATCCCTGCTTCCAGAGGGAATCCATCTCCATTGTGAGTCTGTTCGGAAAGGCAGGAGTGCTTTCTGATGTAGGGCGCTTATCACTTTAGCACACAGAGGGCTGCGTAATGGCCTAGAAAGAGCCTGAGCTTTGGAATCACAGAGCCTGGGCCTGCTCAGCTCTATCCCTTATGGGCGGTGTGGAAGGTTCTTCCCTCCCTGCTTTCCCTGACTAGGCTTAACTTCCCCCTGAGCCCAGGACCCTTGTTACTCTTGTGCCCCAACCTTCAAGTCATCTTTCCACCACCTTCCTTCTGCAGCTTTCTCAGGTCATCCGCCCCACGGAGGTCCCCGTTCAGTCCTACCTTGGCCTTGCCTTTCCCCCGCCTGTAACCTTGGTGAACTTTTCACAAGAGTCTACGCAGTCTTCTTGTAAGCAGATTAATGCCGAGGGAAAGTCTTGGTGAATGCACGTCCCACCTACCACCTCCAACCTTACACAACTGGCTGGGGCAGTGGGTGCCAAGAATACCTCATGGCCCTTTGGACCCTGAACCTGCTATGGGTCCCACTGGCCAGACACGTGCTTTCTCTTTGGAAGTGCTTGTCTCAAACGTAGACACATTGAACCAAACCAATGGGTGTGGGCTATTGGAAGGGGTGCACAGATTCATTTGTTGGTTGCAGCAAATGCTTGGTTTGGCAAATGCTTGAGGGCCTTCTGGCTGGAATTGCTCCCCTGCATGTCTGCGGATGTCTCGTGAGGATCTCAGCTCAGGTAGGAGAGGACAGGGGCTATTGGTCAAGCTTTCCCAGGCCACCCCATTCCCTTCTTCCATGCAAGGCAGCATGGTATGAATGCTTCAGATGGGCCTGGGTGCAAATCCTGCCCTTGCCGCTTTCTCACTGTGTGATCTAGGGGAAGTTGCTCAGCCTGTCTGAGCCTCAGTTTCTTGAAGCGTCAAATGAGGATGGCAATCTCTGTTTCTCAGGGTAAGCAAGGAGCTTAAATGAGAAAATTGAGGTAACCCGTGGGCACAGCACAGGGCACTTTGTGAGCAATCAGTAGGCGTGGCTCCTTTCTCCTCCCCTCTGCCTTTCTCTCCCCGCTTACCCCTGTAAAGTAGCTTCACCTCTCAGAAAGCAGCCAAGATTGTCCAGTGTCCCCCTCATTCCCAAGACCCCCACTGGCCCCTCACCCAGTGGCCTCTCAGGGAACTCCCCCGTCCTCAGAAGTCCTATCCCAGCAGAGATGGAATCCACGTAGCTGGCCCTTTCTTCCACACGACCCTGCCAGCGCAACCCTTCCCCGTATGATTACAATTTGTTTCTGGTTGTTTACCATGAGAAACTCACTGAAGCAACGAAGGCTTCCTAGGTGCTTCTGAAGAAGCAAGGTAAATTTTAGAACTTTGGTTTAAAAAAAGTGCTGCTCTGTGCAGAGAAGCCCGAGGAGAGAGCCCCGATGGTAAGGAAGCACAGGGACCCAGCTGCAGGGCTGGTGGAGGGCTCCTTTTGCAGACCCCTGAGCTTGGAGCACAGATGGGCAGCACACAGGTGAAATGTGATAGTCTATGGGGCTGTGTTTTCTGCGCCAGGAAGAAAGAGTCAACGACTTAATTATTTGGTCATGGTTTTGTACAAAGCCTGAGAGGAGGAAAAAGGTTCCTTTTTGAATAATAGACAGGAATTACAGCCTGAAGGGAGCTTGCTCAGGGTGGGCGGGGCTGCGGCTGTCCCGTTGACATCAGAGAGGTGCTGCTGTCTCGAAGCCTCCGCCCTCCTCTGACTGGCTCCTGGCCCCAGCTCCTGCACTACTGTGGCCTTTTGGCTCAGGCACATCCTTCCTGGAGACTGGAACTCATCCCCCGACATCACCTTCACAGCCAGGGGGCCACCCAGGCAACGCAAGCCTCCATCTGGGGAGGCCAGCCATCTCCAGGAAAGTTGGGGACCAAGAGAATCGTGTGACTTTAGACTCTTGGTAGATGCTGCCTGACCCTGGGCTGCCTGGGGCACTGCATCCCTGGTGCCTGGCACTGTGCCTGGCACACAGTAGGGTTATTGTCTCTGAGTAGCTGGCTGAGTGTAAGTCAGAGCTGGGAGGCACTGTGGGCTTTCAAAGTCAAGGTCACGTGGCTCATTAGGGACAGTGCTTGAAACATTTCAGTAGGGATTCGCCATTCAGTCAATAGATGTGCCTGCCACTGTGGTAGGAGCTAAGAGTACAGTCAGGAACAAAAGAGCATTCAGTGTACTCCAGACAGATGTTAAACAAACACATAGAAGCCAAATTATGTACAGTGCTAAGAGGAATGGCATCCAGGCCAGGGCAGGGTTCTCCCAGGTGGTGGCATTTTCAGATGAGTAGCACTGGCCACGTGGAGAAGTGAGAAGAGGGTCTCAGGCGAGGGAGGGAGCAGCTTGTGCAAAGGCCCTGGGGAGGCCTGCACTGCAGGAAGTGGGGGAAGGGAAGTGTGGTAAGAGGTGAGCAGGAGAAGGACCTGATGGTGAGGATATCACAGTCTGATTTTCATTTTTTAAAGGACACTTTGGCTCCTGCAAAGGTGGGAGGGGAGAAGAGGGGCATGGGTGGGTCCATGGGTGATGACTGCAGGGGATAGTGGCTTGTGGTGCCCTGTCACTCACCAGATCAGTGACTGTGGCAAACAACTGGCCTCCCCAGCCTCAGCTTCCTCCATGTGACTTGGGGACACATGCTTCACAGCACTGTTGTGGGGCGTATATTCTTGCAAGGGGCTGGTGCTGGGAGGGAACCAACACTGCCACTCTTCCCACGCACACCATCCTATGCTCTTCCCACGCACACCATCCTATGCTCTTCCCACGCACACCATCCTATGCTCTTCCCATGCACACCATCCTATGCTCTTCCCATGCACACTATCCTATACTCTTCCCATGCACACCATCCTATGCTCTTCCCCTGCACACCATCCTACGCTCTTCCCACGCACACCATCCTATATTCTTCCCACGCACACCATCCTACGCTCTTCCCACGCACACCATCCTATGCTCTTCCCACGCACACCATCCTTTGCTCTTCCCATGCACACCTTCCTATACTCTTCCCACACACACCATCCTATGCGCTTCCAACGCACACCATCCTATACTCTTCCCATGCACACCATCCTATATTCTTCCCATGTACACCATCCTATGCTCTTCCCATGCACACTATCCTATACTCCTCCCATGCACACCATCCTATGCTCTTCCCATGCACACCATCCTACGCTCTTCCCATGCACACCATCCTATGCTCTTCCCATGCACACCATCCTACACTCTTCCCATGCACACCATCCTATGCTCTTCCCATGCACATCATCCTACGCTCTTCCCATGCACACCATCCTATGCTCTTCCCATGCACACCATCCTATATTCTTCCCATGCACACCATCCTATGCTCTTCCCATGCACACCATCCTATACTCTTCCCATGCACACCTTCCTATATTCTTCCCATGCACACTATCCTATACTCTTCCCATGCACACCATCCTATATTCTTCCCATGAACACCATCCTATGCTCTTCCCACACACACCATCCTATATTCTTCCCATGCACACCATCCTATGCTCTTCCCATGCACACCATCCTACACTCTTCCCATGAACACCGTCCTATGCTTCCAGTGGGAATATTCACAACCTGGGAAAGCTAGACTTTACACACTGGCTTTTCTTCTTGTTTTAAGGTAGAGAGAAATTCTTAATTGTAATGTGGTCACGTGTGTCAGCCTTTTGTCCCTTGGTTTGTGCTTTTTGAGTCTTCCCCAAGAAGTCCCTCCTTCTCACCATGTGATCATAAAGGTGTTCTCTCCTGACTGGAAAGTTTCACTTTTCTACTTAGGTCCTTGAGCCATCTGGAATTTGTGTCTGATTCTGTGAAGTCCAGCTCTCCTACTGCCTGGCTGGGAGATTTGGAGCAAGTCGGGCTCCCTGTGTCCCCAGCTAACAGATGAGAAGATTAATTAGGCCATCTGTGCAGCATCTTCGTCACCTACAGGTGCAAACATTCAGTATTCCTTGCTGCAGCCTGTGACCAGGGTGATAGTCCAGTTGGCATGATAATAAAATAATCCCACCGACTTCTATGCTGCAAAAACGCAGCCACACTGACACAGTATTGGCTGTCCTCCCCAGCTCTCTTCCAGAAACAAAACAAAGCACCCCAGAGCGGGTTTCCCAAGGCCCACTCATGGCCAGAACTTTGCTTTAAATCATTCCCCTTTGACAGTTTAGTTTTAACTGTACTGCATGTACCCAAACCAAGGATGGGAGGAGAAGCCTCAGTAACTAGAATTGTTATTAAACCATATATTCAACTCCACTGGCATTTCTGGAAACCTCTACCTAAAGGACGTTTAACTTGTCTATTAAAATATTTCAGACTTGCCCTGAAGGAGGCTCCAAGAAGTGCCACAACTTTGCAGGTTAGTGACCACCCAGATGGAAATGTGTCTCTGGAAGCAAGTGGCTGGTGTTAGAAACACACACACACACACACACACACTCCCATAAAATCCAGTCTTCAGTGTTCACTCTGATTATTATAATAATCACTCAGGATGTGAGACTCTGTATTTAGTCAGTTCTCTAAGTAGGACCCAGCCCTGCTGTAAGAGCACATGGGAGGGATCTGTGAAGACCCCATAGAGGAGGGAGAGCCTGACTGAGGGGAGCCAGCCTTCACAGGGGTCCCGGTGGGGATGCAGGCAAGAAACTCAGCCCAAGCTCATCTAAGGTGGAAGGTATGCATCTGAGCAAGATACAGGGGCAGGGAGGGGTGGTGTCCTACAGTTCTCAAGGGCCTGAGGAGACCAGGAGCAAAGGTGTCTGCCCATCAGGTCCCCAGGTCCTACCAAGGCAGAGACCAGCTGGTCTCTCTGTCCCAGTAGAAAATTCCTCTGGAGAGGGAATCGGATTGGCTTGAGATCTGTGATTAATTTTATGTGTCAACTTAACTGGGCCATCAAGTCCCCAGATATTTGGTTAAACATTATTCTAAACAGGAGGCCGGTACAGTTGCTCACGCCTGTCATCCCAGGACTTTGGGAGGCCGAGATGGGCAGATCACAAGGTCAAGAGTTCAAGACCAGCCTGGCCAACACGGTGAAAACCCGTCTCTACTAAAACTATAAAAATTAGCTGGGCGTGGTGGCGGGTGCCTGTAGTCCCAGCTACTCGGGAGGCTGAGGCAGGAGAATGGCATGAACCCGGGAGGCAGAGCTTGCAGTGAGCCGAGATTGTGCCACTGCACTCCAGCCTGGGTGACAGAGCAAGACTCTGTCTCAATAAATAAATAAATAAATAAATAAATAAATAAAGGTTTTCTGGATGAGATTACCATTTGAATGGTAATGGTCTGGGTCAAGCAGATTGCTACTGTGGCAGGCCTCATCTGATCAGTAGAGGTTTGCGTACAGCAAAAAGGCTAAACTTCCTGAGGGCGAGAGGGAACTCCCCTCTGCCTGACTGCCTTTGAACAGGGACGCTGGTTCTTCCTGGGTCAGGAGCCTGCTGGCCTTAGAACAGGAGCTACACCATTGGCTCTTCTGGGCTCAGGACTTTGGACTCAAACAAAGGCCTGTGTAAGAACTGATGTCGAGAACTGATCAGTTCTCCTGGGTCTCCAGCTCGCTGGCTGTAGGTCTTGGAACTTGTCAGCCTCTGTAATCACATGAGCCAATTAACGCACATCCTACTCTTCTCTCAGCTCCGTTTCTCTGGGGGACCCTGACTAATCCAAGGTCCCACAGAACACAGGTGACTCCACGAGGCTCACCTCTGTGGGTGGGAGAGGCAGTTCCCAGACAAGGGAACATCATGAGGGGGGCAGACACCCAAAGAGGCCTACAGCGGCCATTTCACTCCAGGAGCAGCGCACCGCGCAGCAGGGCCCTGAGCCCCTCTGACCAGCGGTCATGGGAAGGGGCTGCATCCCAGATATGTGATGATAGCCCATCCCAAGGCCAGCTCAGAAAATGCTAGGATTTGCCTTTACCCCTGGTGGGGTCATGTGTGTGAGGGGAGCAAGTGGGAAGGAGACTTTGGACCCCAGGCCCTGTCCATCAGCCACCCCATGGCTGAGGGGTCACCCCCATAAGCTCTTGAATGCCAGCCTGAGGCAGTCTGGGGAGACTTTGTGATGCGGACAGAGCCCCTCCTTCAGGGAAGTTTCTAGACTGGGCTGTGCGCTTGGAGCCACTGTGCTGGGCACAGCCTCCCCCATTTGACCATGGGCTCTCCACCGTGTGCTCCTGCCTTAGAACCAGCCTCCTTCTCTGTAAGTGGAGATGGCCCTGGTGGCCCAGGTATGATGGGCCCCAATCGATGACACCTTCTCCCATCCACCTCTGAGCTAGCGGGGAAATAAGACACAAGAGTGAGGCAGGAAAAGGCCAAAGCAGCAACAGTCAGGTCCCTTCCCAGTCCTCAGGGAGCCCCTCGGCCCCTCGCCACTTTCAAGGCCAGGGATATAATAAGTTTGTTTGTTTGTTTGTTTCCAGATAAAGGTTTATTTCTTTCTGCTTAATTATTTTTCAAAAATTTGATTTTATTGTGCTAAGAACACTTACCATGCGATGTCCCCTCTTAGCAGATTTCTAGGGGCACAATACAGTCTTGTTAACCGTAGGCAGGTGCCATGCTTCATGGCCGGTCCCCAGGGCTTATTCATCTCACTGCGCTGAAACTTGAGCCCCTTTGAGCAGCAGCTCCTCAGTCCCCTCCCCCAGCCCCTGGCAGGACCGTTCTCCTGTCTGTTTCTACGAGTTTCACCATTTTATTTATAGCATGTTGGTGGAATCAAACAGTATTTTGTGTCTGGCTTCTTCACTTAGCACCATGTCCTCCAGGTAGATCGATGTTGTGGCATGTGTCAGAGTTTCCTTCCTTTTTGAGGCTGAATAATATTCCATTGCATGGATACAGCACATTTTCTTTATCCAGTCATCTGTCGGTGGACATGCAGGTTGCTTGCACTTCTTGGCTATTGTAAATAGACTTGTAGGAGCATAAGGATGCTGACTGTTTTGGATAAATACCCAGAAATGGGGTTGCTGGATCATATGGTAGTTATCTTTTTAAGTTGTAATACATTTCATCTCTCACTCCGGCCATGTCTGAGCTTCTCCCTTGATAGAGGTAGAAAGTTCCAGAGAGGCCCAGGCAGGGCCAGCAGTGAGAAGGCCTGAGCCTCCTTACCAGGGTATTTCTCCCCCATGGGCTGCCTCTCACTAACTGCACAGCTGAACCACATGTCCCTTCCCAGGGCTGCTGTGCATCACACACTCACACCCACAACTCGCTCCATGTGTGTGGGGTCGAAGAGTGATCCTGTATCTATATCCATCCAGAACCTCAGAGTGTGACCCTACTTGGAAATTGGGTCTTTGCAGGTGTAACTCATTAAGACAAGGTCATATTCTTCATATTGGATGGTCATAGTACATCAATGCCTGTGTTCTTAGGAAAGGAGAAAACAGCAGGGCCAGGTAGCTCACACCTGCAATCCCAGCAACTTGGGAGGCTGAGGTGGGAGACTTGCTTGAGGCCAGGCGTGCGAGACCAGTCGGGGCAAAATAGCAAGACACCATCTCTAAAACAATTTTAAAAATTAAAAAATTGGCTGGTGGCACATGCGTATAATCCCAGCTACTGGGAAGGCTGAAGCAGGAGGATTGCTGGAGGCCTGCTGGAGGCCAACTGGAGCTGCAGTGAGTCATGATCACACCGCTGCCCTTCAGCCTGGGCCGCAGAGCAAGACCGTGTCTCTATAAATAAATAAATAAATGTTTTAAAAAGAGAGCTAGGGTCTGTCTCTTCTCTTCTCTCTCTCTCTCTCTCTCTCTTTCTCTCTCTCTCTCTCTCTCTCTCTCACACACACACACACACACACACACACACACACACACACAGGAGGGGATGTGGTGTGGAGACAGAGGCAGAGATTGGAGTGACGCAGCCACTCCAAAGAGTGCCAAGGATTGCAGGCAACCACCAGATTCAGGAGGAGGCAAGGAAGGACCCGCCCCTGAAGGTTTCAGAGGGACTGTGACCCTGCCGCCACCTTGATCTTGCACTTGGAGCCTCCATAGCTGAGACAGAGTAAATGTCTGTTGTTGTTAGCCACTCAGTTGGTGGGCATTTGTTACTGCAGTCCTGGGAAACCAATGAGCCGTCCACTCACTCATACACAGCCTACTTATATTTTACTGGTGCTTTCTGCTAACTCTTCTCCTTTCCATCTACATATTTCTTCCTTCCAGAGCTCCCTCACCTCCCTCAAGAGGGGCTCTGTGGCCAGGAAACTTTTAATGAGATCTGGAAAAAGTGTTACTTGCACATTAAATCCATTATTTTGTGAATATTATTGCTTAAGACAAGCTGAAGTTTAAAAATGAGTGCTTTCAAGTTGATCGGAAGAAAAATACCAAGTCAATGGGGTGCATGGTGACACATGAGTTGCTGAAATTTGGGAAACACTGGAATGGAAGACACAGCATTGATTCAGGGTCTGTAATCCTGGGTCCAAATTCTGCTTTCCCTACTGGCGCTGGGACACACAGGCATTGTTGAAGTGCTGGACCCCAGATTTCTCTTCTGTAAAATGGAATCACAGGGTCTAAATTGGAGGCTTTCTCTGAAGGATGAGAACAAAGGTAGACTGAGAATGTTCCTATCATGGTGCCCGGCGTGAGCAGATTCTCAGCAGATGGGTCTGGCCGCAATCCGCTGAGGGCTCTCCTGCAGTACCAGCAGGGATCCTAGTCATTGTCCCCATCACTCCTGTCTGTCTTCATCCAGAACCTTGTCTGGATCCTGGGAGAAAGCAAACATCTTCTGATGGGAATGTGAGGCCCTGCCAGGTTGCAGAAGCAACTGGAAAAGGCCAGGTGTCCCTGCCCACTTTGTGGGCACCTCATGATAAATGATGGCTCTCATTAGCCCTAACTCCTCGGGTACCTTCCTACCCGGCGCCATTATGCTGGGACTACCCTCTCACTCTGGGAGCTTCACGATAAACCTGTCTTGGCTTATCCTGGACGCCTGTCAGCTCCTGGCAGGGTGCAGGCCGCAGGGATACCTTTTGCATCATGAGATTGTGCAACTTGGGAGGCTGAGGTGGGAGGCACGCTTGAGGCCAGGAGTGTCCTGGCAAGTTCTGGCAAGTTCACGGAAAGTTCTGGCAAGTAGGCAGGCCAGCCTCTTGCTTAGACGGTGCTAAAAGGATTCTTCTTCATCATCTGCCAGTAAGGAAAGTGGCCATCTTGTTCAGAGGATGGAGTGCGGCATCCACACAGCTACCGGCATGAACTTGGTGAGTGGAGGCCACCTACATTCTAGAGCCACAGGGTCCCTGGAGCTATTGGCTTCTTGCCTGAATGCTTCCAGGTTTCCCAGTTTCTGGAAGCCCTGGTTGCAGTGTGCCCTTGTGTGGCACCCAGCACGTCTGGAAGGGCAGCCCGTGGGTGTGAGTCTTGGAGAGTGAACATCCCTATAAGGACTGACTCGTGACCCCGACATTATCACCAAGGGGCCTCTGCAGAGACAGGTCCTCAAATCAAGAGCCAGGCAAAACTGCATAGAGAGAGGTTCTGGGGGTACACTGGAAGGAGTGGACGATGGTCAACTGTCCCCACTCATTTCATGAGGATTCTCCACCTCCCACAGCCCCTGGCATGGGGAGTGCAATGTAACACAAAAAAGAGAAGGCAGTGAGCAGGACCCACTCTTCCTGCAGCCCCAGCTGGGCCACCTGCACCAGTCTGTATGCATCTGGGGTTGGGGTAGGTGGGTTCTGGCTGGTTTATGGAGAGCCTGCTCCTCCATGAGGCCCGTATCTGCTATTTTTCCACGGCATCAGCATGAGAGGTTTCTGGTTTTATGTATGTATTTTCTGGCTCTGGCTCCTGGTCTGCATTTGTATGCACAAGAAGGCATAAAAGAGTTAGAGCACTGGGTTTCCAGAGACATGTGTCTGGCAGCATTCAGGAAAATAACATTATAGCCTAGGAATCCCATCACACACATGTGCACACATGCCCACACGCAGGATCATGGTATGTTGGCAGGAGTGCAGTTCATGCCCATGAAGGAAATGGAAAACACTTGTTGGAGAGAAAACCCATCTGCTGGCATACTATTCCCATCACAGGAGAGGCAGAGCCTATGATTGGTGCCTCACTGAATCACAGGATGTGTTTTATTTTATCCCCACATTATGATGGAGGGCCATGGCTGCTGGCTATGTCTATTTCTTGTGCACAATATAGACCACAAGAGAGAATAAAATAATCTCAAAACTACAATGTGGAAAAAGCCTGCCAGCTAGAAAGGTGGAGAAGCTATCTCCAGGAGCCAAGAAAATCTCTTCAAGAAAAAATAAAAAAAGTAACCCACTTTACTTTTTCTCCAAACTGACAAATTTGACTTGTCAGATGTAAGTTCAACTTGTGGACAATCCACTCAAGACTGATAATCGCCATAGTAACTGCTGTGTCACATGATCACACAGAAGCCTAGAGACGGGGAGAGCAGCTTTCCAGGCCACTTTTCTTCTGGTAAATTCTGTGATGTCAGCCTAATTAGCAGGAATGGAATCAGGACCTTGGTTGAAGTAATTGGCAGCCATTCTTTAAAAAGAACAAAGGTATTTTAGCACCTTCTCTTCCTATTTATGGGGCCTGTGCCAGGACCAGGAGGGCTGTGGTGTGGAGTCTCCCTCACCCTTCTTCCTAATTGGCCAAGCTCCAAGCAGTGCCTCTAAGTTGTGGTTCTTTGTAGAGCCATGTCTGGAGAAAAACGCGAATTCATCCCCTGAAGTTTTCAAAATATCAGAAACTGGTGAGAGAGGGGGCCAGGAATACATTTCAGAGCTATCCCAATTCTTCTTTTTAATTAGTATTGTAAATTTCAACTTCTTTCATTTCCAACTGCTTCTCCCTGCAAAATAAAGGTATCATGTCTTTAAAGTTCTCCGTCCATGACGTTTTGTT
Source organism: Macaca fascicularis (assembly GCF_037993035.2). NCBI lineage: Eukaryota > Metazoa > Chordata > Mammalia > Primates > Cercopithecidae > Macaca > Macaca fascicularis. The sequence goes on along the minus strand of NC_088387.1, from coordinate 18,326,799 downwards.
CGTATACTAGACAATGCCATTCCCTTCCCAAGGCACATCTCTTTTAGTTGGGTTTAATTTGAGATGCCTCTTGCCTGCTAAAAACATTGGTGACTTGCCCCAGCAAGGAGGTGACAGGGCCACTTGTCCACGTTGGTCCCCTCCAGTGGGGCTGAGTGGTCACCACCTTCAATGGCTGCATTTCACAGGAAGAGAACTGCCTTCTTCACCGCCGGGCATCAGCCTGTGGAAATCTGTGCCCAGACAGCTCAGGTGGCAGCTTATCCAAGTCCCCAGCACCCAGCTTTGTCTGCCCCAGGACAATTGCCCCATTGTCTTCAGGCTAATGAAGTTTCTGGTCAAAACAATGATTTCAAACATCTCTTGAGCCTCTCTGCCCTCCATCTGGAACAGACAAGTACATCAATCCCTTCAAACCTGCCTCCTCCAAGTGCATTCTGTAGAGTTAGTGCATGGGGGTGCATTTTAATCAACCATGTTGGCCAATGCTACCTACCTGGAGTGAGCCCAACCCCCAACTAAACTGTGAGCTGTGGAAATGAACACATGCCAGCCAAGTGAGGAGCAAAGCCTATTGATTCAGAACTTGTGCTAGTGACGGAGTTGGCCATCATCCTTTGTGTTTTGGCAGAAACTCAGAGGGAAGCAGGGGAGTGGGAAAGCCTCAAAGAGGAAAGAAAGGAAGGCTTCGGGTGTGCCCTGAGTGGAGGGTGTTGTCCTGGGGAAAATGAAGGTGGCTACAAGAAATGGGACCTCCCGTGTGATTGGTTTGGGAGCATGTTCGGCTTTCTTCCATTGGTCCTAAGTTGGAAGTGGTGACAAAAACCTAGGGAATCAGGCCAGGCGTGGTGGCTCACTCCTGTAATCCCAGCACTTTGAGGGGCTAAGGTGGGCAGATCACTTGAGGTCAGGAGTTTGAGACCAGCCTGGCCAACATGGTGAAACCCCGTCTCTACTAAATATACAAAAAATTAGCCAGGCATGGTGGTGCGCACTTGTAATCCCAGCTACTTGAGAGACTGAGGTGGCAGAGTCGCTCGAACCTGGGAGGCAGAGGTTGCAGTGAGCTGAGATTGAGCCACTGCACTCCAGCCTGGGGGACAGAGCGAGACTCCATCTCAAAACAAAAACAAAACAAAACAAAAATACCTAGGGAATCAATCAGTTATTAATCGAGTCCTAGAATTTTGGGTCTGATTGCTATAGGAGCTGTTGTTTGGCTTCTGGGCTGATTCCTACAGACTGTGGGTCAGAGTTCTGTCTTTCTACATGGTCTTGACATTGTCTGTCTGTATGTTGACTCTCTCATTGTGTACAGGCTGTCTTCTCCCAGCCTGCTTAAAATTAATAAGAGTTTGAACAGACAAGTATGCGGAGGGAACATCATCATTTGTACAAATAGCCTCAGATGGAAATTCTGCATGCCTTTGAAAGAAAGTTTGAGAGGTAGACCTCAACAGCTTCCTCGGCCCAGCTGAAGTCTCCTCCCTGAAGGCACATGCACCTTTCTCAGCCATTGCTGGGAATTCAGGATTGCATGCTGGAGGCCAACATTGGGTATCCTGAGTGGAAGCCATGAACTGGGGCAAGTCCTCCTGGTACACACACACCCAGCTTCTTTTTCCTCCCTCTTCTGCCCTATCCCAGGGAGCCCTCTTTGCACCAGCCCACCCACTGGCCAAACTTCAGGGTCTTGTCTTCATACTTACTGCTTTTTTCTAAGGGAAAAGTTATGGAGAAGGCAGTCAAGGTTCATTTATTTTTAACCAGGAGACAATGCCCCCAAACAAGAACTGAGTCCCTAGTTATGGAATGTCAGACACCTTGCAGCAGGTGGTGGTTCTGAAACACCCGGATCCAGATGGCAGCCAACTCCACCCACATGTCAGGCGGGTGACTGCATTTCCAGACATATTCCTTGTTCAGATGAGGAGATTCTGCCCCCACTAACATTCCTTCAAGTAGCAAAATGATGCTAGATCTTTCCAGAGGTCACAGACTGAAGGCTTGGGGGCTACAGTCTGGAATGTGTTTTGCTTGGCACACATGCATTTTAAGTTGTTTAATGAACTATCAAGATGTAAAGATCAGGAGCTGACCTTTCATGTTAAAAAGAAAATCTATATTTTCCAACTACTCTTGGAAAATGGGATGCTCTGGCAGCACTTGGACATCTTCCCACCTGCAGATGCTCAGCGGATTGACAGCTGCCCTGCAGAGAGGAAGCACCTGTTCCCTTCCTTACCACTCTCCTCATCTGGCCTGCAGTTTCCTCCTGTGTGTCACAGTTATGGACTGATTGCTTGTGTCCTGCCAAATTCATATGTAGAAATCCTAACCCCCAAGGTGATCATATTAGGAGATGAGGCCTTTGGGAGGTGATGAGGTCACAAGGGTGGGGCCCTCATGACTGGGATTAGCACCCTTATGAAAGAGACCCCAGAGAGCTCTCTCACTCTCTTTCCACCACGCAAGAAAATGAGACGTTGAAGTCTTCAACCTGGAAGAGGGTCCCTGCCAGAACCTGGCCATGCTGGGACCTGATCTTGGACTTTGAGAACGGTGAGAAGTAATTTTCAGTTGTTTACAAGTCATCCCATCAATGGTATTCCACTATGGCAGTCCAAACTGACTAGGCCACTCACCTTCTTGGCCCAGTGGGCATTTGATCCAGAATAACTCATTACTGTCTGAGGAAAGCCCCACCATCTCTTTTCCCAGAAATTTTTGTTTCTGGTGGCTTCATGGGGGGATTCCAGGCACAGTAGGGCCAAGCGATGGGTATAGAGCGACACTACACCTTTGACTTGGCTTCCTGGGGACTTAGATGGATAGGTGTGTTTCCTAGGAGCCGTCTTTCCTGTCCTCACCCCTTTTCCCATGAGAAATGCCTCCTCTTGCCTCAGAAACAAAGGAAGGGGTCAGTTTCTGCCAATGTCTGCTCAGCCCAGAGCGAATGTCTGAGAGATTCAATGTGAATGTGCCGGTTGCCTGCTGCAGATCAGGCTTGGTAGGTGTTGGTAGGTGGTTAAGGTTGAGTTTCAGCATCAAGTATGAGTTGTTACTGCTCAGGGTCTCAGTTTTCTCATCTGTAAAATGGGAAGATTCCTAGCTCTCAAATTTATAAGGCTCCACTGGTCATGTGTAAAATGTGGCAATTAGGGAATACTGTTGGCTGTTAACTATATTCACCAGGACAGGCTGGTTATGCTCTGGTAAAAAATAAACTCAGACTCAGTGTCTGCACCCAGCACACATTTATCTCTTGTGCATGCTATACGGCCATCTTGACTCAGCAAGGTTCTATTCTGTGTCACTTTACTTAGGAGGGTTGGATGGAAGAATCCCCCACAGTAGTGCTGTTAGTCTTTATGGCAGGGGAAAGGGGGCATGGTGTATCAAGCCTTGGGCTTGAAGGTCTATTCCCAGAAGAGACATCATTACCGCAACTCACATTTCATTGGCCAAAGTGAGTCACAAGCCAAGTTTAACTTCAAGGAGTGTGGCCCCAAGCCTCTGATTCTAAGTGCCACTGTCTTAAGGCATTTGAGCTCCTGTAACAAAATACTATAAGCTGGGTGACTTATCAACAAGAGAAATTATTTCTCCCAGTTCTGGAGGCTGGAAAGTCTAAGACCAAGGTACTGGCAAATTTGGTGTCTAATGAGAACCTATTTCCTGGTTTATAGATGGTGCCTTCTTGCTGTATCGTTACGTGGTGGAAGGGGCAGACAGACTCTCTGGGGCCTCTTTTATAAGGGCACTGATCCCATTAATGACAGCTCTGCCTTTATGACCTAATCACCTTCCAGGGCCCCCACCTCCTAATGCCCTCACTGGGGGCTAGGTTTCTCCATATGAAGTCTGGGGGGACACAAATGTTCAGACCATGGCAGCGCTCTCTTCCCTCACAGCATGGCTGGCTCTCCAACTACAATAGCATGCCCCATGGCTCACTTCCAGGGAGACTGTCTGGAGAGGTTTGTCCTAAGAGATAGAAGAATGCATCCCGCCTCAAGTTTTAGTTCCACAGGTTCACCCAACAGGGAGGTAATAGTTACACATTCTTAATGAAAAGACCCAAAAGCCCAAAACATCCTGTGCTGCAGCATATAAAGCATCTTCTTCAGACCTGGTCCAAGACTACTCTGGGATTTTTGAGTCAGAAGAGAGCCAGAGCCTATTCAGCATGCTGTTTGACTCTGGTCCCAGCAGCCACCGCCATGTTAACAGGATGAGCAGGGCTTCCTTCAACTCAGGGTTCCCATGAAATTAAAAAGAATTCTCACCTTGACTTGGGATTGGGATTGTTGAACACTATCGATACTTCTTCCAGGGTCTCACAAGAGTTTGCCTCCTCTCATCGCAATGTGAAGACCTCTGTGGGGGAACAATTCATGGGTTCTTGGGGTCTTATAGGAGATGACAGAGAAGTGTCACCCCCACCCAACAGCCTGACTCAGTCTACTCCTCAGGAGGAACAGAAAGTGGTCTCCCTAGTGCCATGAAACCCCAAAAAGTGTCAACCAGTATTAAAGGCCTGCCTGATATACAACTCTCAAATGCAACACAGTGTCCATCTGAGGCCACTCTAAAGAAGGCCAGGAAAGGTTTGCTAAGAAGGCTGTGCTGTTAAAAACAGAAAAAAAAGACCCTTACCCCATTGCTCTGTGCCTGGTGGCTATAGGGAAATTATTTCACAAAAAAAGAAAGGGAAAAATAATTTTCAAAAATGATTTAAGAAATGCTGTCAAAGATAGCAAAGAACAAAGAACAGAGCCCTCAAAGAACAGGGCCCAGGACAGGATAAGCACTCAATAACATACAACACTGTAGTGCTGTTGAGTGCTAGCTGTTGTTGAATGCTAGCTGTTGTTGAGTGCTAGCTGTTGTTGAGTGCTTGTTGCTGAGTGCTAACTGTTGTTGAGTGCTAGCTGCTGAGTGCTAGCTGTTGTTGAGTGCTTGTTGTTGAGTGCTAGCTGTTGTTGAGTGCTTGTTGTTGAGTGCTAGCTGTTGTTGAGTGCTTGTCCTGCCTGGGCCCTGTTCTTAGCCTTTGAGGTACATTTCTCCATTTAACTTCCACAATAGCCCTGTTAGGCAGCTAGTATTATTTCTGTTTTACAGATAAAGTTTGGTTTTAGCTCAGAGTGGTTCTGAATCTTATAAAAAGAAAAAAAAAATCCCCAGGAACTGAATCAGCTCCAAAATAGCTCCATCTTAGGCTAAATATGGGATGTGACAAAGCCACCATCAAGCTAGGCCCCCCGTCCTGACAGCTTCCCACCCCTTCCCTGCCCCCCTCACCCTGCTTTCCAGGGAGGGGTGGGCATCCTCTCAGTCCCATAATCTGTGCCAGGCCCTCATATGAGGACTTGACAGGATTCAGCAGAGATGCAGGCCTCTGCTCTGCTGATCTCTTTGCATATAGTAATTTAATGGAGCCAGAAACTGCATAGAGCTAGTAATGGCACAACCAAGCAGCTTAAACTTTGAGCCACTAAACCATGCTGCCTCCTATTGTAATACGATTATATTATAACACAAGTTCAAGAGACCACCCACTGCTTTCTTTATTGGATCCTTCCAATAAAGTGCCGTGCTAGTAGCACAATTCCCCACGGACATAGAAAATAACTATTCTAAAATAAATCCGAGGGCACACCCAGCCACAAAGTGGGAGGTGTATTATACAAATGCAAGCAGGGCCCCTGGATCTGGCAGCTAGACCCACAGCAACAGCCTGTGTTTTTTCAGGGCTAAGAATGCACGGCTCCAACACGGAGAGCCTCTGAGCTGCCACAAACTCATCAACACCTCCCTATTAAAGGCCATTCTGACCACCCTTGGTGTTGAGTTTTCCTCGGAGAGTAGTTGAGAGCTAAGGTAGGGTGGAGAGCCAAGAGGAGGCAGGGAGAGCCAGAGATGGCAGCTGGCAACAGGACACAGAAAGAAAAGGGACTTCAAAGACAGATCTAAGAATTCACAGGGCTTTTTGGTGCAGAGTCTGGAGATGATGCACAGAAATGATACCTTGAAAGGGGAAGGAAAAGAAGGAAGAACAGGTCATCAGCCCTGGAGCTCAGGAGGCTGAAGGAGAGAATGTATTTGATATCTATCATATCTTTGCATCCTTCAATGACACATTTGTCCATGTCACTGATCTTTCTGGCAAAAAAAAAAAAATGTGCTGTGTGACTGGTGGGATGAAGGTAAAGGCTGGTCAGATGAATCCTCTCCACATGCTGCCACGCTGGCCACCCAGGATGTGGTCTATGTGGTGTAGAGGTGCAAGGAGCCAGGCATCACTGCCCTACATCAAACTCCAGGCCACAGAAGGAAATAGGACTGAGATCCCTGGACCTGGAGCCCGCTTAGGTATGAAGATCAGGTGCATTGAGGATGTCATTCCCATCTCCTCCAACAGCACCTGCAGGAACAGGGGTTGCCATGGTCGCCATCTGTGAACAAGACTCCTCAAAATGTTTTCTGTTAATAAATTGCCTTCATGTAAACTAAAAAAAAAAAAGAGAGAGAGAGAGAGAGAGAGAGAGAGATAATTGACACAAAATGACGCCCAGTCTTGGTCTGCATGGTGAAGGGCCCAGGACTGATGGGCGGGCGCTCATTTGCATAATACAACACCAGGGAGAGTCCTGTCACTTGCCCTCCTGAGTCCTGAAGAAAACCCTTCACTCCAATTCCCTGTGCATTGCTTCTAAAGGCAGAAAATGTGTACAGTTCTAGAATTACGGTCACATAAAATGCTAGGAGAATAATGTGCTTTATTTAAGTGCTTAGAGGTTCCCCCTGAAGTTTGTGTTACCTGGAAGTTGGCGTCAGGGAAACACCTCATGGGCCTTCTCTCAAGGATAAATGAGATGCAGGGACAAGGAAGGGAGAAAGGTCATTTTAACATTTTATTCACAGTCCCTGGGATTCTTTGGAGAGCACCTTAGGAATGTTCTTAACCTGAGTCCTCTTACTAAGTGTAATCACACAGTCTGCCAGGCTGGTATTAGTAACCCTACTTTGCAGCTGAGGCAACTACAAGAGATGACCTTTCCGGGCTGGTGGAGTGGAATTCGTCACGTACTACATGCAGTCATGTACTGCAGTGACCAGTCCAGGTCCAATTTCTTTGACGGTATCATTGACGGGGTAACAGGGGAGAGGCAAGTGCAAGAGGAGAAATGGGGTGAAAACCCATTACAGGGAAGCTTGAGCTGGGGCAGGATCGGGGAGCCAGGGTATGGGGCATGGTTGGGACTGAAACCCTTGTTAACACTGGCTTTAGCAAAAGAAATGGGCACCACCATCCCAGAGGACTTCCAGAAGATTCCTCTCTCCCCCACAGCTGGGCACAGAGCCTTACCTCCCCTGCACCCTGGCCCCGTCTCCCTATTTGGCAAGACTCCCGTGTCATCTGCTCTTCTCGACTTCAGCTCCCTCTTGGCACTGGAAATACTAAGGGAACCCAGCAGTCACACAGGATTCTAGGAATTTCTCCTTTCCAACTTCCTGAACTGGTTTTCAAATTCACCTCAGAGGTCCCTTTAAAAATCATGTTCCAAGGCTGGGCACAGTGGCTCATGCCTGTAATCCCAGCACTTTGGGAGGTCGAGGCAGGAGGACCTCCTGAGCCCAGGAGTTCAAGACCAGCCTGGGCAACATAGTGAGACCATGTCTCTACAAAAAATAAAAGATTTATCCTGGTGTGGTGATGTGTGCCACTGCACTCCAGCCTGGATGACAATGACAGACCTACTTCAAAAAACCCACGCTCCACACTATCAGGGGGTCTGCCATCCACAGATTCCAGACAGGGGGTTCCATCGGCCAGGCAGGAACGGCATGGGCAATGTCAGTAGCCTGCACATCAGATTAGCTTCTCTGAGGTCACAAAGTCGCCTGGAAGTGGGGAATCCATGAGGGCCAGGCCCTCCACAGGAGGAGACCTTCCCTCCCCAGGCACCAGCCTCCCTGACATGGTTCCCTCCTCTCAGCCCTGGCCCACATGTTCCTGCCGAGGTAACATGTCCCCTGACTCCATGTTAGAAAACCATAAAGCCCCCAAGAGACATTTCTAACAATCATCTAAATATTGACTTTCACTTTATAAAATGTATAAAACATAAAGAACACTTGGAACAGCCCAGTTTTAATGCCGCCAACTTTTGTTTTCCAAAGAACAATTGGTAGACTTGGGCCCGAGGGGAGCAGAGCCCCGACTCTCAGACAAGGAGCCTCAACAGCGATTCCGTATCTTCGAGGCGGCAGAGGTTTTTGGTGAGCTTGTGTCATTTTTAAACACGGTGGTGAAGATGGGATCCTCTTCATTTTGCAAATGAGAAAATGGAAGAGCCCGAGGGGAAAAGGGCCTCTCTCAAGGTGCCATGGTGAGAAGGAGGCAGAAGGAAGAGGACCTCACCCTTGCCTTGATTCCACTGACTGGTGTTTATCGCGCCACGAGTGTCTTCAGGGAGCAGTCGTTCCCACACTGGAATGTTGACATGAGGAGCAAATGTGATGCCATCATGTAATTCCAGTGGCGGCTGGTCATCCCCTGCAAGGCTGAAATGACCCTCTCTGTTTCAATGCTAAGGAAGCAGCAGCTTTCCTCCCACTCCCACACAGGATGTGTGCAGCATCTTCAAGTCCCTGCCTCGCGTTTCTAGGCCCGTAGTGGGCTCTCCATGGTCAGGGAGTGGATCTTCCAGTTAGGTATTTTTCTGAAGCACCTGTCATTCTTTGCTTTTTGGAGCAAGACAGATTTTTAAAATCCTCTGGGAGAGCAAGAGGGTTGGCCAGAAAAGGCATGAAGAGTGGGAGAAGGGTGCATTGTGGACCCGTCTGAGCGTAGGAGTGTCCCGATAACCAGGAGACTGAGGAGCAGCATCCGCTGTCCGCCTCAGTGTTCTAAATGTATGAAACCTAGCAAGGTAATTGCATGGGAATAACACACTGTGAATGTTATGTGGGATTTGAAATTGTCATCTCAAGAGTGACCGGGGGGAGGGAGGAAGGGTGAACTCTTTCAGTCTAAAAGCTATGTTTTAAAAGGGAGGGTTAGACTAGGTTTGTTTTCTGCAGTGCATTTCCTCTGCAAAAAGGGATTTTTTTTCCTACTTTTTCTGCTGGTGGACATTTCCCTTGGGGGAGCCTGGCCAATGAAAGGTCACTCAGAGATCAGTCACTCTCAGGGATGCCAGGAGAGCCGGGCAGACACATGTCCTAGTTTTCCCGGGAGCAGACTGAGTGAACCATAGGAGGGTCTGTCTGATGTTTATCTTGGCAGAATTCTCAAATGAGTTAGCAAATAGTGGCTGGAGATAAACTGAAACTTTGAGCAACCTCTGGACTGACTCTGATTACCCTCCACACCGCACCTGCGCAGGGAGGAGAGACCAGAAAGCCAGTAGCAAACAGTACACTTTTCCAAGAATCAGAGAGGAAGGAGTTCCTGACGCCCTGCCGCAAAAACAACCTCAAAATTCCCCTGAATACAGACCCATGGGAGCTGGGGTCAAGGTGGCCTTGCACTTCACCGAGGAGGTGTCATCACCAAACGCGCTGGACATTGGCTACCTATGGAAGAAAGATTAAGGACTGAAAGAAAATAGTGGCGAACATGCTTATGACATGGAGGTAGGAAAGGGAAGACCTTGAGCAAGACACAAATCACAAAAGCAAATAGAGAAAGAGTGATGTCTACCTTCAACAAAATGTGAGACTTCTGATTCAAAATCAGAAACCTCTATAAGCTGAGATAAAAGACAGGCAACAGAGTTGGAGAAGATATTTCTAAGATATTTGTATGTGTGCATATGTATATGTATGTGTGTAATGTGCTTATACATATACATATAGATAAATGCGTATGTATACACATGAATTCTGGATTGTTATCTAGGCTCTATGAAGATCTCCTATCTATTAATAAGAAAAAAGACCAAGATCAACAACCTCATAGACAAATCGATAAAGAAGATGACCAGCTAGTTCACAGAAAAGAAAATGCAAATGGGAGTGGGAGGTCCCAGAGGAACTCTTGCTTTATCTAAATGGTTTTCTGCAGTGTATTTCCTCTGCAAAAAGGGATTTTATCTAAATTGTGTTGATTACGAGAGCATACACTTACATTAATTTTATAAGTAAAAAAAGAGAAAAAGTACCTGAAGATTAAACGCAAGCAATGTGATGTGTTAATTTGCCAACACACGGGAAGGGAGCTCTGAGCCTGTAAAATATGAGCCCTTTTGTGTGAAGCTGAGCAGATGAGGAGAAGTTTCAACAGTCCTAGAGAAGAGGATGGCAGGGGACAGAGAGCCAGGGGACAGGGCAGGGAGGATCTAGGAGGGCACCCAGCCAAGTGGCTCACTGCAGCTGGTGTAGGGCTTAGCTATACCCTGGGGCTGCGTGCTTAGCACAGTGTGGTCAGATGAAGGTGGCAGGGACTCTCCATTTGAGTCAAAGTGACAAGCAGAGCCCCAAGTCCCTGGGAAGGATGAAATCCAAATTTAATTCCCTTCTGAGCAACATTCTACAATCCGTGCTTCATTTAGATATCTGTAAGCCTAAAAGAGCTGGAAAAAACATTTTATTTCCCCTTCCAATGTACAATTTCTAAGACATTTGAATTATCGATGCTGAAGTTTCATTGAGAATGGGCTGAGTGTCCTGCTTTCAGCCTGAAAACAAAGCCTCAGCCACAGTCTTCATCTCATCCTCTTTTTGTTTATTTTCTTTTTAAAAATGTCCCCCATTTCTTTGTTCTTTAACAAAGAGCTGTGTGCATCTTCTGAGCTCCAAGTGCTGCACTGGCTTCCGGGAGACAATGGCAACCCAGGCCCTGACCTCATGGCGTGACCGAAGGGAGGGTCTCAGCCAGGAACGTGAGGGACACCGGAAAGAGGACATCGGTGGGCAATGGGGTCTTCCTTGCGGGGGGCAGGTGGGTGTGTGTGGTGTGCTTTCCTAGCAGCCCACGGCCGCTGGCAGGGGCCACTGCGGGCAGACCGGTGGTCCAAATTTATGCCGGCAAAAAGCAAATCCTGATGCCTTCCCAATCATGGTTCCTTCAAAGGCTTCAGGGTTTCTTGGGAAGGGAAAAGAACATTAGTTGAGCTTCTGCGGTGTGCTGGGACTGTGCTAGGAAGTTTTACAGATGCTAGTTCATTTAGATTGGATATGCCTCCTGGAACAGTGTGCTGTCCCTTATGGAAAATCAAAACAGTCATTGCATTTCTGTGGTGTTCACAAGGACCCTCACTTCTGGGCTCAGGCAGGCTGAGGAGTTCCAGGGCTGAGGATCAGACTTGGTGACTGAGCAGGAACTGTCATCCTTTTTCTCTTTTGAGATATGAAATTTGCTCCACATCTCAGAAGAGTGTGTGCCTCCATCCCACACTTGGGACAAGCACTATTGTTCTTTTTTTAAAAATCTGTAGAACATATTAAACGCTCTGCTTTCGTCACGGGTTAAATCACGCTGGGGCAGCAGGCTTGTGGTGTAAGAGCGGTGCTCTGTGCATCCACTAGGGCTCCCCTGTCGTTCCAGTTGGTCTCCTTGCCACGCCCCAGCTCGCTGCCCCCAGGCTGTCTTGGAGAGACACGTTTGTGTTTTGTAATAGAGCGTGTCATGCACTATTATATGGAGATATTGTATAAAGGAGCCCACACGACACAAGGAAACCAGGAGAAAACAGTCCTAGAAATCCCCAAAGCTTGGAAGCGGGGACATGCAAGCGAGGTACAGCGTGTGCTATCAAGTGGCAAGGTCCTTCTGGTCAGAAAGCCGCTGTTGTCATCGGTTTACCAGGTGCTGGGATTAAGCACATCTACCACTTAGAAAATAATACAAATAAGAACCACGGTCCAAATCCAACATGGGTCTCCCAAATTCTCTAAAATGTGGAAGTTCACAGATCTTACTCTCTCTGTCCTTTCTCTCGCTTCGAGGAAGTTGGGCTCCTGGGCACTGTCTCCTCAATCACGCCCAGTACCTGTGTACAGGTGCCTCCCCTTCTCTCTGGAGCATCGGGACTGGATGGATTGGGAACAGAATGGAGCTTTGATTGATCCTCTTATCCGCACTTGTGCCTTTCTACTCCCTGTGGTGGAGGGTGTCAGTTTAGTCTCCCTGTCTTCTCCTAGGGTCCCTCCAGCTCCTGAATCCAATCCTGCTCTTCCCCTGCATATTCTGAGTGGCCTGCACACTCTGGGCTCTGTCTCCTTGACCCCTGGAACACCACCTGTTTGGTTCTTAATAATCCGGAGCCTTCCCACCTGGTAGTAGCACTGACATCATCCTCTTCATCCACTGGAAGCTTCCAGATCCTGGCCCCCCAACTCATTCTCTCCCCACATGGCTTCTGCAGAAACACAACAACGTGTACTGCTTATACCATTCTTGCACCACTGTGTGCCAAATGGCTGGCCCAGAGGATGACTGAGTAGGAGGTCAATGTATGCTAGGGGAGGTGTCGGAGGAGAAAATTTCCAAGAGAGTGGGAACCCAAGGAAGGCTTCTCAGAGGAGCTGGAACACATTGGGGCCTGAAGGAAGTGGACATTTCGATGAGCATAAAGACTGCGGTGGGGGGGGGGTCCAATCTTTTGGTTTCACTGGGCCACACTGGAAGAAGAAGTGCCTTGAGCCACACATCGAATGCACTAACACTAATGATAGCTGATGAACAACAACAAAAATCATCGCAAAAAGTCTCATAATGCTTTAAAAAAGTTTATGAATTTATGTTGAGCCACATTCAAAGCTGTCCTGGGCCACATGCAGCCTGCAGGCCGTGGGTTGGACAGGCTTGAGCTAAAGCAGATGTGTTCTGAGCTGGAGAGAAGGCCAGCCCCATGGTTCATCATTCGTGGTATCACCAACCAGTGATATTTGGAACAGTTGGTGGGTGCAGGCCCTGGGAAGGGCAATAGTAAGAAAAAGCTTAGAAAAGAAAAGGAGGAGGAAGAGGGGAGTTGCGGATCGTGGAGGGCCTTGAAAGTGAGACTGAGGGTTTGGACCTTACCACTTGGGCATACTACCAAACAGGAACCCCTGTCACTGTAATTTCTGATGATTCCATCTTCCGTCTTTGGGAATAACAATGGCATAGTCAACTATTCCGCTACAAAAAGAGTCCTCAGGTTCTTTAACCATGTGGGACATCTTGTTTTGGCATCCACGCTAGTTCTGTTATAGCCAAAGCTGGAGGTGTTGGGGAATGTCACATGCTTCAGGGGTATCTGTGTAGTGTGCATTTTACCCCGCTGAGCTCACAACTTCAATGTGTGATGGTGATCCGCCGGTTCAGGAGGACAGAGTTGGTGCCCCTGCCTGTACTATCCTACGAGAGCTTTCTGCTTTCTGTGTCCCGCTCTGTGGGTTCCCCATGGACCCCTGTAGTATTTGCCTAATACTTTGGAACCAACAATAATAACTTATGAAATCTTTATTTCAAACACAGCTTGAATTTCATCCATTTTCATCTTACCCAAAGGGACAGATTCTCTAGTCCTCAATCTGGATGGTCAGAACGGAGAAATCCCCTTACCTCCAAACACAGGCCTTTTATTTTGTAACCACTGTCTGTCTGCTTTTCTGTTTTGGAGTCTCCCGGGGTGATGGTGCCGCCAGATAAAAGTTGTAATGAGAGAGGGAGAGAGGGAGAGTGGGAGGGAGAGTCCGGTGACAAGGCAGGGCGGAAGGTAAGCAGAGACCTTCTCCAATCAGAAGTCTTGAAGTCAGGGCACGCAGTAGGTCTGCAGAATGACTCAGAACCAGCCTATGAATGCTGTCTATTCATGGGTCCAGGCTTTTGTTAAAGTCTGGGCCTGCATTTTAAAGAGGGAGTCGGGGAACTGGCTGGACTGGTCTGACAACTAAGGAGTGGTGAACACTTCCCCCAGGCTAGTACTCAGGTGGATGAAGTCATCGATATTTTCTGGGCAGTCCTAATCTGTGATTAACTTTTATCTCTGCTGTGAAATAGCAGCCTTCTTTTCAGCCTGCTAACAATAAGTTAACCTGGCTGTCCGGCTGGGGGATATTTTATGCAGAGGCATATTTGAGAAGCCATGTGGGACTCCTGCCCTGGAGAGAGCCCAGAGTGGAGGGAGGGGTCTGTGTGGTGGGGGGAGTCTTCTCAGCAATGGTCCTTGTGATGCCAGCATACACTGATGTCCTGACTTCAAACTCAGCTTACCCAAAGCAAATGTCCACTTTCTTCCATATTCCCTTCTTGTTTAAGGCCTCACCACTGACCAGGAAGTCTTGATAGAATCATCTAGAAATTCTTAAGTCCTACCTCATCCAACCTTGTCTTGACTCCTGCAGTGAGCACAGCTGCCCTCCCCTTCGCTTCTCTATGCCCTCACCTTTTCAGGAACCTCTTAATTTCTCAGTCCACATCATCTCTCAGACCGCCAAAGCCAGAGTTATTTTTCTAAAAGACATTTGTTCCCATTGTTCCTCTGACTAAAGTTCCTACTATGGGACACTTGCCCTTGGCACTCACGGACCTTGTAGTCAGGCTGAGAACCTCAGGTTCTCAAACTCAAGACCATGGGGAATGTAACAGGTGAATCAGGCAGGTGAAGTCCAGGACTCTTTTTGGTCTATATTTTGTTTACTCAGTTTTGATGGAGACAAGCATACCAGAAAATTCACATTTCTCTTAACTCTAGCAGTAGACAAACAACAGAGCAAGCAGGATGTGACCATTTATACAGGCCTCACTGTTGGGGGAGGCAGTAGGGAGTGGTGGAGACCAGGGACAGGACTAGGGCTAGGGCAAGGCTAGGAAGGTGCCCAGGATGCATGTTTTAAGGAAGCACTCACTCTTGGGGCTTTGCAAGTACAAGGCTAGCACTGGGAGGTGAGTGCCTCCTTAAAGTTGGCTCCTTGGGCCTTGTTTGCCTAACCTAGTCGGGCCTTGGTGAAGACAGTGGAGAAATGGAGCATGGACCTGCCCAAAGGGATGGCTGCTGATCAGCTTCATCCAGCTGTTGACAAAGGCAACACCATGGCCCCAATTTTGCCAAGTCTTTTCAAACATTCTGTGGGTGCTTCCATCATAGCTCTTATCACCTGGCAAGGGAGCTGTCTCCACAGGTAACCTTCTCACTAAGTGGGGGTGTGTGAGGCCAAGGAGCTTTGGTCATTCCCCTGTGTGATACCAGCAGTGAGCACAGAGTAGGTGCCCTGCAATGTCAGGCAAACAAACAAACAAAAAAAGACTTTGGAAACAGAGTTATGTTATGGAACTAGGATGGGTCTTGAGTTAGCCTCACTCTTTATCCAAGGAATGGTTGTTCAGGGCCAGTGGCTCAGCCCTAGGAGCACTGACTGCTTCAAGACAGCAGCCTGCTCTGGGATGCCAGGGATAGTCCACTCCTGATGGCAGACTCCACTCTTCACGGGGCTCACTCCCTTACTCATTAGGTCACAGAGTAATAGAAAAAGGCAGGAAAGATGAAAAAAAGAGAATTTAAAAACAAAACACAGCCAGGTGTGGTGGCTCAAACCCGTAATCCCAGCACTTTGGAGGCCGAGGCAGGCAGGTCACCTGAGGTCAGGAGTTCGAGACCAGCCTGGCCAACGTGAAGAAACCCTGTCTCTACTAAAAATGCAAAAATTAGCTGGGCGTGGTGGCAAGCACTTGTAATCCCAGCTACCAGGGAGGCTGAGGCAGGAGAATCACTTAAACCCAGGAGGTGGAGGTTGCGGTGAGCTGAGATTGTGCCACTGCACTCCAGCCTGGGTGACAGAGTGAGACTCTGTCTCAAAACAAAACCAAAAAAAACCCCAAAAAACCCAAAACACATGGTAGCAAAATAATAACAAACTGAAGTATGTCTGTAATGACAGCCAATGGAAACTTACCTACTCCAAGACAGAAAATGATCAGATTAGATTTCTAAAAAGTCCAGATACATCTTGCTTCCAAGATACCATCTAAGATGGAATCACACAGAAAGGCTGAAAATAAAGGAACGGAAAACTATACACTATTTAAATGCTAGCAATAGCAGACAGATTATAATAGGGGAGAGACTACATAATAATCAAGGCACCAACCCACTCAGAAGCTGTCACAGGCCTAAATGCATATGTGTCTAACACACACACACCTCAAAATATAGTAAGCAAATTGGCAGAACTGCAAGTCTAAGATTTCAACCCATTTAACTTTATCAAAAGTTGATAAATCAAGCAATTTAAAAAGTACTAGGTTATGAAAGATTTGAAAAACAAAAGTAACAAGCATTATCTAATGGGTGTGTGCGTGTGTAAAACTTTGCGGCCAAAGATAAATGGTCATCATAGATCATTTAAAAACAGATGGTGATACATAGATTATTTAAAATTTTGACCACATACTAGGTCGCAAAGAACACAACAAATACCTAGAATCATCAAAATAACACAGATCATATTCTCTGAGCACAACCCAATTAAATTAGAAGTCAATACTAAAATACAGTCTCAAACTCATGTATGTGGGAACTCAAAAATTCACTCCCTAGTAACTAATAGGCTGAAGAAGAAATTACAACAGAAATGTATTTGAAATAGACTGAATAATAAAGCATTATGAATCAAAGATGTGAATAGCAACGAAATGGATATCTAGAGGGGCCGAGTTGGTGGCTCATGCCTGTAATCCCAGCACTTTGGGAGGCAGAGGCAGGCAGATCACTTGAGCCCAGGAGTTTGAGACCAGCCTGGGCAACATGGCAAAACCCTATTTCTACAAAAAATTAGCCGAGTGTGGTGGTGAGTGCCTGTGGTCCCAGCTACTTGGGAGACTGAGCTCGGAGGATTGCTTGATCCCAGGAGGTAGAGGTTGCAGTGAGCCATTATCATGCCATTACACTCCAGCCTGGGTCACAGAGTGAGACCTTGTTGAAAAAAAAAAAAATATATATATATATATATATATATATATATATATATATATATATATGGGTAAATTTATAGCCTGACATGAATTTATTTCAAAATCATGAGAGGTTTAAGCGAGCTGAGTGCTCAAAATAGCGGTTGTAAGGAACTTCCTTGATGTGATAAAGGTTATCTATCAAAAGTGTATAGTAAATGTTATAATTAATGATGAAACTTTGGAAGCATGCCCATCAGTATCAGTAACAAGACAAGGATGTCCATTGTCAATATGTCCATTCATCAGTATCCTGGAAACCATACTGAGGGCAATGAAACAAGCGAAAGAAATAGGAGAATAAGAATTTAGAATGAAGCAAGAATATTTCTATCTGCAGGAAATATGATAATCTGCATAGAAAATTCAAGAGAATTTTCTAATAAACTATTCAAATGAAAATAGAGTCCAACAATATATATATACACAAAATTGGGTACAATTTATATGTATTAATTATAACCAATTAGGAAATATAACAGGAGAATGAGTCTTATATTTCAACTAAAGCTATAAGATCTTTCTGCATACATTAAACAAAATATGTGCACATTGCTTGGTTTTGATTTTTCTTCATTCATTTGGTTGGTTTTAGAGGAAACTTGGAAATACAGCTGAGGGTCATAAAAGAAAATATGAGTGAGTGGAGTGATTCACCATGTTCTTAAATGGAAAAGCTAGTGTTGATTTAAGAAAGATGTCAGGCCTGGCGCTGTGGCTTACGCCTGTAATCCCAGCACTTTGGGAGGCCAAGGAGGGTGGATCATGAGACCAGGAGTTCAAGACCAGCTTGGCCAACATAGTGAAACCCCGTCTCTACTAAAAATACAAAAAATTAGCTGGGCATGGTGGCAGGCGCCTGTATAATCCCAGCTACTCGGGAGGTTGAGGCAGGAGAATTGCTTGTACCCGGGAGGTGGAGGTTGCAGCGAGCCAAGATTGCGCCATTGCACTCCAGCTAGGCGACAGTGCAAGACTCCATCTCAAGAAAAAAAGAAAGAAAGAAAGAAAGAAGATGTCAATATCATCTCCTAATTGTTCTTTAAATTCAAGACAGTTCTATCC
Organism: Macaca fascicularis; assembly: GCF_037993035.2. Lineage (NCBI taxonomy): Eukaryota > Metazoa > Chordata > Mammalia > Primates > Cercopithecidae > Macaca > Macaca fascicularis. The sequence goes on along the minus strand of NC_088387.1, from coordinate 18,308,789 downwards.
AAAATCTTGAAGGGAAATTTTGTGTGTGTGAAATTTGACAAGCTGATAATCATCAAGACTAATTATACATTTATAATAATTAACATAGTACAATATTGATATATAGATAATGAATAGATCAATAGAAAATTAGAGAACTCAGAAACTCACCTGTGCATCTGTGGAAATTTCATATATAACAGAGGCGTCATTACAGATCAGTAAAAAGAAGGGGTGGACTCATTCAAGAAATAACTTAGGAAAAATAGGTTATCCATACAAGAGTAATAAAATTAGATCCTTATATCAACACATATGTAAAAACAAATCCTTGGTTGATTAAATACCTAAGTGTAAAAAACAACAACTTCAAATAATTTAGAAGAAGATATAGAAGACTATCTTTAAGAACTCAGAGTAAGAAATTATTTTCTTCAACTATATACAAAAAGACCCTTAATGCAAAAATTAATAGACTATTTGGTTTAGTAAGTAGGGTTGTATTTTAAAGTTTTTTAATTGTTCATAAAAAAAATGTTAAATGTCAAGCCAGAAACCAATATTTGCAATGCAGTCATATAACTGACAAAGGCCAGAATCCAGAATACATGAACACTGGCAAGTCAATGAGAAAAAACAAATAGCACAATGGAAAAAATGACCAAAAGACATGAACAAGTTACAGATGAAGGCAGCTCAAAGGGCAAATGAGCATTTGACTAGAAGATTACCTCTTAGTAATCAGAGAAATAAGCAAACAAAAAAGTATGCCACCTGTGTATTAGGGTTCTCCAGTGAAATAAAATGAATAGGATTTACATGTATATAAAAAGAGATTTATTTTAAGGAATTAACTTCCATGATAATGAAATTCAATATTTCCTCCATGATTACGGAAGCTGGTAAGTTCAAAATCTACATGCTGGGCTGGCAGGCTGGAGACCCAGAGTGAAGCCAGTGCTACAGCTCAAGTCAAAAGGTCATCAGGCTGAAGACCCCAGGAAGAGCTGATGTTGCAGATGAAGTCCCAAGAACAGTTTGCTGGAGAATTTCCTCTTGTTCAGGGAGCTCGGCCTTTTACTCTATTCAGGCCTTTAACTCACTGGAAGAAGCCCACTCAGGCTCTGGAGGGCAATCTGCTTTACTGAAAGACCACCAATATCAATGTAAATCCTCATCAGAAACACCCTCACAGAAACATCCCGGCCAAGCTGACACTAAAAATCAACTACAGAACCTCCAACACATCAGACTGGCCAAAATGTTTGTCTGCCACTACCAAGTGTTGACACAAAAGGCAAGCATAAGAAACTCATACTGGGCTGGTGAGGATGTAGAGCATGAATGTAGACTGGAGAACCTGTCACACATGTGCACAAATATTCACTGCATCATTGTCTGTAGTGAAAAATTGAAAAGGAACTGAAAAACAATCAGTAGAAAATAGACAATTCTGATAAGGTTCATATGACAGAGTATTATACAGCAGTTAAAGGAGTTAGAGCAACAGGTATCTGCATGGATAAATCTAAAAACAATCATGAGTTTTGGGAAGATAGATACAACAGGACAGATTTCCATAAAATTGAAAACTTACAAACCAATACTTTATATTACTTAGGAATGAATACTGTAGGAAAATCTAAAACACAGGCTTGAGATTAATACACAGTAAATTTAAGGTTGTGGCATTTCTGAGGAGTAGGGAAAGGGAATGAGATCAAGGAGGCCTTCAGCTGTGTCTGTAATGTTTTATGTATTTTTTCTAAAGGCTTGAAACAAATATGGCAAAATATTAAGATCTGATAAAGCCACGTGGACGTATGACATTTGTTATATTTCTCTCTATCCTTATTCATGTGTTTAAATAATTCTCCAAAAGCAGTGTACTGAGAGTTCAGCCTGTCTCCTGAGACATTCTAGGAAGTTATGTGCAGGAGTGGAGAATGATTCTTTGGAAGAGTTAAGTGTCCTAAATGCCAGCCAGGCTGTGACCCCAGGACAGAAGGAGAGTAGGGGGGGTCCTTCTTGCTTGCTAGTGACATTCTGCACCAACCAGCACCGCAGGAGCCCCAGGATGACAAGGAAGGAGAAAACACAGGGGGTGACAGATGCAGTGGACCCCTATGTGGTACATTGGGTGGTGGAGGCTGGGTGTAAAGCACATGATGGGTGCAGGGAGACCAGCTGTGGAGGCTTTGGGTACCGTGATAATGACCATCCAGTGTGGCTGTACTTTTCTCTAGAAGAGGGTTGGCCTACATCCACTCCAGTGGATCCACATTCCCTCCCAAAAGACCAATAGAGAGTGAAAGATTTGAGTCACCTGTGTGGGTGGCCCTCAAGACCCCAGCAATGAAAACCCAAAGGAGTATCACAGTGTTTTCTGGCAAGAATTGGCCACTGCTTAATTGTCTTTGTCTGATTTTTCCTAGCAACCTTGTCTTTGACCTCGCCTGGCATCCTGTGTGGTCATGAGCCACAGAGATGGAAAAGGCAACGTGGTAGAGGCAAGAGGAGGCAGGAGGTGGAAAAGAAGGACTATCAGGTGATGAGTTCTGCCATCTCTTACCCTGAGTTTAGCTGTGCTTTGTTTATAAAAAGTACTGTTTTACAAAAAGTATTTGATGGTACAAAATATTATCAACATCATACTTAGATGGTTTAAGAAGTAAGAAAAGGATCGTGGTGGTAGCAGGAAATAAGACAGAAATTTTCCATGGGGGCTGCAGGTCTGAAGGCACTGGCAGGTACTGCAGGGGGCTTCAAGCAGGGTCACTTGATAGGGTCAAAAATCAGTAATGTCTACGCTCATCTCCAACCTCTGCTGAAGGAAGAGGAAATGTTTTGAAGTATTTAGATGCATTTTTTTAGGTGCGTTGTTTTTGTTGAATTTGGACATGAAGCCAGCCACAGCCAGCTGTCTCTCCCGTTCCGGTGGGAAGGGGACCATGTGAAGCACCCAAGATGTGAACCAGGACTCAGTTCACGTTTGGGGACCCTGATAGCCTCCTCAGATGCCCCTGCAGAAATCCAGATTGACCCCTGAGGCTGAGCTTTACCCTCTGCAGGGATGATTTCCATTCAGTCTGGGATGGGCCGGGGAAACCGCTGCTCACCCAAAGTGAATTTAAGGGTTCCCAACAGCAATTTATCAACATTTTCATTGTAAAGCACAGTGAGAGCAGTGAATTCTGTCCATTTTGTGAGCAGCAATTCTGGATAAGGCGGGAGCCCCACTGCATTCAGAGCAGCTCTGGGAATGAGGGAGGAAGAGACAACAAAAGGAACAGGAGCCTTCCAATAAGCCCAGACGTTAGACCTAAGCCTTGTCCCTGTCATAGCCTAGTCATTATTGATTAAAGTGTGGACATCAGATAGACCCGAGAGGAACAGCCCCGCCAATGTCCAGAGCAATGAGGCCCTCACTCTGCCCTCACCTCTACCAGTGTCAGTTCTGGGGAATTTCTGAAACACCATGAATGCAGAGGTGTGACTCAGCAGGAATCACAGGAATGTCAGATGACAAAGCAGTTGGTATTAATAAATTGCTTTGAGTCTGGAAACAAAGAAAGTGGCCTTTTGGCCGGTAGTTAAGGACAAGTGAGAGTCTTCAGGTCTTTCCCAACAGATGGGGTGAGCCAGAGAAGTGATAGAAAGCCAGCTAATGAGACATTTGCCACGTGCCATGGGGCCAGAGGGATGCTGAACCTAAATAAGAAAAATGTGTGAAGCACCCAGGATGCGTGCCGGAGCTCGGTTCACATTTGGAGAAGCCACTCCATAGCCTCCTCAAATGCCCCAGCAGAAACCCAGATGGGAATTCCCCAGCGCTTCCCCCTCAGGTTCCAGAGCCTTCCACCGAAGTGGGAGTAGACAGAGGGAGCTTCTCTCTCCCCACCTACGTTCCCTCTTGCTTTGGTCCTGGCCTCAGTTTCACCAATATCTAGAGGCTACCAGTCCCTAGAAGTCAGGGGGAGCTGGGACTTTCAACGGTAATACCTCCATGTGCCATTAGTTCAATCTGTAGATTGAAATTGTTTTAGAATGAGATATCAAACATATTTTAATCAAAAGACCTCTGTAACAACCACATGTGCTCTGCATCAAAAGTCTGTCTTGGGCCAGGCATGGGGCTATGGGCTCCGGCATATGTTATCTCATGGAATGGCCTCTTACCTAGGTAATTTACCACCATTTTTACAGATGAGGAAACTGAGGCTCAGACAGGTGGCAACTTTTAATCCAAATCACACAGCAAAGTAAGTGCAAAGCCAAATTTTATCCAAAGCTGTACTGTACTGTACTGTATAGCAATAGAAGGGAATATCCACTTTGAGTGTGAAAATACTGAGGTTACATATAAGTATTTAAACTGAATCATGCATTTGCATGAAAATAGAAATTGTGTTTCCTACACTTTTATACGCCTTGAAAGTGCATCACTAGAAAAAGAACTTAGGAAAATGAGCAGGTGGATATTTGGTACAGTCCCCAGTAGAGGGGCAAAGAGGTCCCTGTCTTGGCTCTGATAAGAGTTTTAAGGGAACAGAGTTCAGGAGGACACCAAGGCCTGACAGCTTTGCAAGTACTCTTCATTCGGCCGGGAACCATGTCACATTTCGTTTTGATTTATTTGGCCTTCCTCTCTCTAACTGATCCAAGCTTTATTAGGCTGTGCTCAGAGAATCCTCAATCTGCTTTCTACTTTGGGAACTTATTTACAAGTTATTTTCATGTCATCTGAGGGTTATTCAGCTCATTGTTCTTCAACATCTTGAGACATCAAAAACGGCTCACCCCCAGCCCTAGTCTCGCGTCCTTTCTCTGTCACTAGATTTTGGCTGTGTGAACGCATAGACACCGCTGAATTCTTTGATACTTCAGTAGGACAATAACAGAGGCTGTGGTGTCTCCTGTCCTTTCCCTGGTTTTGGTCAAGAGGAATGAAAGACTACAGAAAGGTGTGGAAGAAATGCACACAATCAAAACTGTAAGGTTATTCAAGAAAATCTATGGTTTTAAAGCCAGAAAGAACTGATTCAAATCATGGTTTCATCACTTCGTACTTAGAAACTCTGAGGTTGTTACTAACCTCCCTAAGCCTCTGTTTCCTCCTCTGCAAATGGCAACAGTAATACCTGTGCAGAAGGGTTCCTGGGGTTCCTGAGGCCCCATGCACTGTGGCCACATACTGCTGCACAAGGGCCTGCCAGCCAGCTCACAGCCATTACAGCTGCGCTCATTCCCTTCCCCTCTGGTGGCCCTCCAGGATACTTAAAAATATAATAATAATAATAATAATAATAGTATTTGGACAAGAAAAACAAACAAATAAAATAATCCACAAATGCCCAAATACCACTGCCTGAGATTCTGATCTTATTCCGGTGGACAGCAATAGATTTGGAAGTTTCCTGGGTGATGCTATGGTGCTGCTGGGTGGAGCCCGTTGCTAACTAAAGCTGGACCAGGAGGCTAGAGCAAGCTGAGCGGCTCAGCACTGGGGTAGCCCCATGCCCCTGCTCCAAACATATAACTCCATTTGGCTCTCCCTCCCTTTTTCCCTTCTTTCCTATTTGAGACAGGGTCTTATTCTGTCCCCCAGGCTGAAGTGCAGTGGCATGATCATGGCTCACTGCAGCCTCCACCTCCCAAGGACTACCAGTGCATGCCACGATGCCCGGCTAATTTTTGTATTTTTAGTAGAGATGGGGTTTTGCCATGTTTCCCAGGCTGGTCTTGAACTCCTGGGCTCAAGTGAACCGCCCACCTCAGCCTTCTGAGTAGCTGGGACTATAGGTACCCATTACCATGCCCAGCTAATTTTTGTATTTTTTGTAGAGGCGGAGTTTCGCCATGTTGCCCAGGCTGGTCTTGAACTCCTGAACTCAAGGGATCCACCTGCCTCAACCTCCCAAAGTGATGGGATTATAGGCGTCAGCCACCGCACCCGGCCCATTTTCTTTCTTGTTTTTTTAAAATTTCCTTTGAGACAGTTCCACTCTGTTGTCCAGACTGAAGTACAGTGGTGTGATCATAGCTCACTGTAACCTTGAACTCCTGGCCTAAAATGATCCTCCTGCCTCAGCCTCCTAAAGCATGGGAATACAGGCATGAGTCACCATGCCTGGCCTGGCCTTCAGTTTCTCTGCTGTAACACTGGATTGTCCTAGAAATCCTTTTCCGAATTTCTCACCCATGATATCTGCACCTTTCTCATCTTCACCAGAATCACCTTGTCTTAACTCCTTAACTGTTCCTGCTTCTTGCCAGGCTAAGAAGCTATATAAGTTATCTATTGCTGTGTAACATGTCATCCTAAAACATGGCAACTTAAAACAACAGATGTGTGTTATCTCACACTTTCTGTGAGTCAGGAATACGGACACGGCTTAGCTGAGTGCTTGTAACTCAAGACTGCTCATGAGGCTGCAGTCAAGCTGTCACCTGGGGCTTTGGTCCTATCTGAAGGTTTACTGGCATGGGGGCGTCTGTTTCAAAGCTCACTCATGTGGTTCTGTCCTTCCCCACCTGGGCATCTCCACAGCCTGCCTTGTGACATGTGGCTGGTTACCCCAGGGTCTTGTGACTCTAGAGAGAGTAAGACAGAGCACCCAAAATGGAAGCCACAGTGCTTTTTATAACCTGTGAAGATGTAACATCTCAATACTTCTGCCCTATTCTAGTCATAGAAGCAAGTTACTAAGACTGGTCCACACTCACAGGGAAAGGATGACATGAGGGTGAGGATACAGGGAGGGTGGGGGGTCATCGGGGCCCATCTTAAAGGCTGCCTTCCACAGAATCCCTAATTATTTCTCTGAAAGTAAAAGGAAGAGAGAGAGACACCATATTCTACATTTCTGCTTACCTCCGTGGTGGGGCTGATGTGCGTGGTTTTCATGGCTTAAAAAATGCACTCCATCTCACTGGGGGTTTCCCAAATGGTCATGTGAAGAGAGGAATTGCTCCCCAGAACCTCTGGGTCACCTCATTTGGCTGATGCTTTTCCTTCCTCTCCACAGACGTGCTCTGGGTAGAGGGAATGAAGCCTTCAGGGTGGACCCTGGAGGGCTCTCCCAGAGGCTTCTATCTGAACCAGTGGGCTTAAAAATGAGCAGGGAGGACCTTCACGAAAAACACTGTCAAGTACTGTCTCAGTTTGCTCCAGCTGCTGTAACAGAATACCATAGACTGGGTAGCTTGGGAGCAATAGAAATCAATGTCTTGCAGTTCTGGAGTCTGGGAAGTCCAAATTGAGGTGCTGGCAGATTCTGCGTCTGGTGAGGGCCCACTTCCTGGTTCACAGACAGCCGGCTCCTCGCTGTGTCCTCACCTGAAGGAAGGGGCAAGGCAGCTCTTTAGTGTCTCTTTTACAATGGTACTAATCTTATGTGTGAGGGCGCCACTGTCATGACCCAAGCACCTCCCAAAGGTCCCACCTCCAGGTACACTGGGGATTAGGCTTCAACACATGAACTTGACGGGGATCACAAACATTTGGTCTATAGCAAACACCCAACATAGACCAAGCCCCATGCTTCTCTGGGCTTGGGGGCGCTGGGATAGCAAGGTAAATTGGGCCTGGGCTCTATGGCAAGCTGGTGTGATGGTTGAGAGAAGGTCTAAGAGGTCAATAAGGGGTTCTCGCCTGGCACGGTGGCTCATGCCTGTAATCCTTGCACTTTGGGAGGCTGAGGTCGGAGGATCATGAGGTCAGGAGTTTGAGACCAGCCTGGCCAACATGGTGAAACCCTGTCGCTACTAAAAATACAAAAAAGTAGCCAGGCATGGTGGCACACACCTGTAATTCCAGCACTTTGGGAGGCCAAGATGGGTGGATCATGAGGTCAGGAGTTCGAGACCAGCCTGGCCAACATGGCGAAGCCCCGTCTCTACTGAAAATACAAAAAAGTAGCCTGGCATGCTGGCACATGCCTGTAATCCCAGCTACTCGGGGGGCTGAGGCAGAAGAATTGCTTGAACTCAGGAGGTGGAGGTTGCAGTGAGCCGATCATGCCACTGCACTCCAGCCTGGATGACAGAGTGAGATTCCGTCTCAAAAAATAAAACAAAATAAAATAATAAAATAAGGGGTTCTCATCCTAGTGCTATTCTCAGCTGAGTGACTTTGGGAGAGTGACTTGACCGTCATGAGCCTCAATGTTCAAAGGATCTTTATGATTGTGTCTGTGAAGCCCTCTGAGTCACCTCTGAGTCTGAACATCCATCTAGGTGCTCCATCAGCAGTGGGTATTCCCAGTGCTATTGCAGAGAAACCCTCTAAACCCACCTCTCAAACTGGGCCAGCCTGGAGACTGACCCAGTGGGTCTGGGTGCTGACTTGAGCACACATGTACCCCGGCTCCTCAGGAGACTGTCATGCACCCCAGTGGCTGGGAACCACTGGTCTAGAGAGTGAGCTGTATCAAGGAGCAGTGGCATGTGGGAAAGTGAGCAGGTGCAGGTGCAGGTGGACACTGGGCCAAAGTGGGGCATGTCTGGATTCAGGGCCTCATTGGCCAACTCTCCTAGGACCTAAGAAGGGAAAGGAGCCTAAATAGAGGGGCCAATTTTTTTTTCTTTCCAACTTTTATTTTAGGTTCAAGGGGTATGTGTGCGGGTTTGTTACATGGGTACATTTCATATCACAGGGTTTTGGTATATAAATAATTTCGTCACCTAGGTAATCAGAATAATACCCAATAGGTAGTTTTTCAGTCCTCACCCTCCTCCCATCTTTCCCTCAGCAGCAGTCCCCAGTGTCCTCTGCTCCCATCTTTATGTCCATATCTGCTCAATGTTGAGCTCCCACTTATAAGTGAGAACATGCAGTATTTGGTTTTCTGTTCCTGCATCAATTTTTTTAGGATAATGATCTCCAGCTCTATCCATGTTGCTGTAATGGACATGGTTTCATTCCTTTCTATGGCTGCACAGTATTCCATGGTGTATATGTACCACGTTTTCTTTACCCAGTCCACCATTGACGGGCATCTAGGTTGACTCCATGTCTTAGCTATTGTGAACAGTGCTGTGATGAATATACGCATGTGTGTGTCTTTACGGTATCACATTTTGTATTCCTTTGGGCATATACCCAGTATATGGGATTGCTAGGTCAAATGGTAGTTCTAGTTTAAGTTATTTGAGAATTCTCCAGACAGCTTCCCACAGTGGCTGAACTAACTTACATTCTCACCAGCAGTGTAGAAGCATTGAAGGGCCAGTTTTAAATCCTAGTCCCTTCCTGATGCTTTATTCATGCTTTATTCCTGCCTCCTGTCACCCATCTCAGGAATGATTCACCCAGTCCCTTGCTCCTGGTTGGAAAAACCTTTTAAGGAAAAGTCGCTAATCTGGATTCATCTACACGTAACTTCGCCCATAGAAAGTCTCTTGCTTTTCACAGCCATTTGCTACCCACCCTCCACTTCCCCCCACCCCTCAGACTTCATGCTTGAGTCCTGTTTGCCAAATGGTGGGATCCTGTTGTGTCACCTCAGTCCCCTCTGAGGGGCAGTCGGCTGGCTGGAGCAGGAGGCTGCTCAATCCCACGCTGCAGGCTCCCGCACAAGGTCAGATGTGCAGGCCTTCGTGAAGTGAGTGTTGAGGGTGGCGTCATCCTGAAGGTTAATGCTGTAGCGGGGAGAGTGTGGGGTTGCAGGCCCCTCTCCCTCCTGGTGCAGTAACTATCTTGGGTAATTCTTTTATCCTCTTTTAGAAAATTTTTACATCCACAAATCAGAAAAGGAATGAGAATCCAACAAAGTAATAAATGTGGAAGAACTCAGGAAACAGTGTCGTTCCATAACAACAATCAACACGGAGCCTCTGCTAAGTGTCAGGCCACATTCTGAGCACAGCAGAGACAGGAGTGAGCGAAGCCACCACAGAGTTCACATTGGAAAAATGAAACAAATGAGTGACGAGTGTCACATGGGGTAACAAGCACGGTAGGGGAGACAGAATCAGGAGAGCGTGTTTAATAGTAAGAGATTTGGGAAGGAAGCCGGCCCAGACCTGAGTGAAATGAGCCATGCTTGTGCCTGGGGAAAGCAGGTGCCAGCAGGAGGAACAGCGAGCCCAGTCTCTTGAGGTGGGGGACATGGGGCATGGCAACAGGCAGCACAGGAGCTCTGCTCTGGAGCACACGATCCAGGCACAACCAATAGCATTGGTGGCACCGCTTGAACGCTTGCAGCCAGCTCATGAGAGCATTTAAAGTGTCTTTGCTGATTGGTTGGAAACAAGATGTAAAAATCGCTCAGTGAGAAGGTGATATAGACCACCAGCCTAACTCCAGTCCTCCTCGGGCTTCACCCCCCGCCTCCCAGCTCATGTCCCTCACAGCAAACTTCTCACTGCTCCTCAATTTCTCTCCAGCCCCAGTTCCTCTGCTGAATACCCTCCTGCCCCATCATTGTCCCCTGTTTTCTAAGAACCAGCTCAAACATCGCCACCTCTATGGAGAGTCCCTTCTCCTGGGGTTCACCCAGGAAACTCCACCCAGTCCTTCTCGCACCCTGGGAACATTCCTCCATTGTAATCCTCACTGCCCTGGGCCCCTGGGATGCACTCAAGGACCTGTCTATCATCCGTATAGTGTGACAACATCTATTTGTTGTTTCCGTGCCCTGTTTGGGAAAGGAAGCAGGAGGTGAGATTCCTTGGATGAAGAAGAGGTGAGTCCCCCTGTGATGTGAGCCAGTGAATGGTTGTTGTCAGCTCAGAGTCATTCCAAAATACTCCTAATACATTTCTGTTTTGATTGTATCTTTATGAATTAGTGGTGATGTTTACACCATTGCAGGAAAAAAAAAAAGAATGATGCTCCGTTTCACAGCTTTCAGAGCTGGTTTCACACACACTTGAATGGTCCAGCTATTTCTGACAGCTACAAAACACAGGTGCACGCACCACCTTGCCTTCTGGGAAGCTGTAGGAGACACGTTACCTCTCGACAGGATAAACAGCCACACACTAGAGGGTAAAGGCAGGGCGAGCTTCACCCCAGCACCTCCTAACCTGGCACAGGCTTGACCACATGCTACTTCAATGACTTCTTTTTGAGATCAAACACCTGCCCAGCACCCCAGTCTCCTGCCTTCTTGCTTGGAGCCTGCATCTCAGCTTCCTCAGCAGCAATGAAAAAGGAAGCCAACCCCGACCTGTAGAAATAGTGTATTTCCTCAATTCCAAGGCACACAATTGTTCAAATTTTAATTATTGTGAAATCAGGATGTGTCTTACAATTAGTCGGTACACTATATGTGTACTGACTTTTTTCTTTCACTTTTGTTCACCCCCTACGAACTGTTCTTAAGACAATGGTGTATCGTACAATTGATGACATCTTAGAATCAAACAAAATAGTAGCTAAAATCAAGGGGTGGCAATTTAAGGTCCACCCATGTCAGACTTCTCAAAGTCATTGTGAAACAGTGTTTTGTTCTGGTGTGTGTGAACCCAGAGAGACCGGATTCCTAGATCCCTGAGGCCTCCTGGCCAAGCCAGGCACATGGGGAGACAAAGGGTGAAGCATGGTCCCTACCGACTTGCTGGCCCTGCCAGCTCTGCCACTGGCTTTGTGATTTTCATTCCTGAATTCATAGAGATGGCTGCCAGCAACGAGAGGTAATCTCAGGACACAAAGGCCTGGGCTAGGCCTTGGAATATTCCGGAAGTCAGTGGCCACAGTTGTATCAAGCCAGACGGGACACATATGGGAATACAATTACAGCAAAGCCGGCAAGGCTCGGTGAGGGGCAGAGGGCCCGGCCACATGAGGAACCAGCGCGGTGAGCAGGCCCAGGTCTGGGTGCTGGCTGTGTGTCCTGCACAGCCACATCTCCCAGAGTGCATTCGTCACCATCCACTCCAGATGCCCCTCGAACAAATGAATTTCACAGTCGCAAAGGGCTGAAAAATGCTCTGTGACCTGGCACCCCCTTGGGGAACCACAGTGCATTAAAGGCTCTGAGAAGTCCTGCAGTAAAGAAACCTGATGAGTTTTTGTTTAAGTTAATGCTTTCCAAACTTATTTGATCGCAGAATCCTTTTATTCCAGTAACGCTTTTTACAGTCTTAAGATGTGGGCCGGGCGCGGTGGCTCAAGCCTGTAATCCCAGCACTTTGGGAGGCCGAGGCGGGCGGATCACAAGGTCAGGAGATGGAGACCACTGTGAAACCCCGTCTCTACTAAAAATACAAAAAACTAGCCGGGCGCGGTGGCGGGCGCCTGTAGTCCCAGCTACTCAGGAGGCTGAGGCAGGAGAATGGCGGGAACCCGGGAGGCGGAGCTTGCAGTGAGCCGAGATCGCGCCACTGCACTCCAGCCTGGGCAACAGCGTGAGACTCCGTCTCAAAAAAAAAAAAAAAAAAAAAAAAAGATGTGAATTTTCTGCAGAACAGCCACATGGGAAGAGGCCTGTCTTGTGCAGAAATATGAGGGACTGGGAGCCAATTTCGTCGCTCCCTCAGTTGATTATGAAAGATGAAAACCTAGAGTGGAGACATGAAGGGTAAGACCAGGGAATAGACTCTCTCTGGGGTCCCAAAACATGGCCCTGGCTATGGACATACTGGGGAGTGGGGGGATCCACTTGCCTGCTGGCCTCTTTTGGGCAGTCAGTATTGGTTGCCCAGGTATCCCCAGGGCAGTAGCTGCAGCACTGGCCTGATGGGTGTGCAAGCCAGCTGGTGTGTCCAGCATGGTCTTGGCACACTTGGTTGTTTTGGAAAGGTCTTTTCTTGAACAGGAACTTGCATACTCAAAAACAACAGCAAAACACAAGGCCACACTCACCCCCGAGGGTAGGTCCGTAGCTCCTCCTGCACACCCAGGAAAGATCCTGTGGAAACAGAGTACCGGAGGATATGGGATAGGAGACAACAGAGAGGAGGGCTGCTTCCTGAATTTGGGAAACACAGCTGCTACTTCGGGCCCTCCAGATACTTGAAAGAAAAAATGATGGAAAGCAGTAGCTGAGAATTAAGTTCTTGGTGACCACTGGCTGTATGCAGTACAAATAGGACTAGAAAGTACTACAAAGAATGCAAATCCGTCTGCTGCGCCCAGCAACTTCCAATTGGTGAAAGGCTATGTCCCTGGAGAGGTAATAACTGCCACTGCAAGAAATTCCTGGGGTCCAATCCTGAATTCTTCTCTCAACAGCAAGATTCTGGGAAAGGGAATCTAGGTTGTTCATGGAAATTCAATGGAAGAATTAAGGCAATTAAATTTTAAGTTTTGCAGGGCTGATCGACAAGAGAAGAAGGGAATCATAGGCAATGAGCACAACTAAAACGAAGGCACAGAAGCAGGACGGTCAGGCTTTGCTCAGAGAATAACTAAAATGAGAGAAATGAGCGGGCGCGCCAGGGTCCTGGGAGACAGTGGGAGGTGGGCCACAGACAGCAGGCTGAGGAGTTTGGATTTGCTCATAGAGAAGTATCTTAAACGAACAGATTCCATGTCAGGTGAGGTCTCTTGGCTTCAAGAAGCTGGCAGTCAGGAGGGAGCGATCAGATGCTGGGTGGGAGTTGACAGCATCTGGGGGAAAGAGGGAGGATGTGGGCAATGAGGAGTTTTTCAGTGGGTGGTGTGATTGTCTGAGGGAAGGCCATGAGCAGACAGAACTGAGGCAGGGAGTGGGAAGCCCACATGTCAGGCCCTGGGGTTGGGTCAGGAGAGGTGGTCAAGGAGGGAAAGGAAGGAGAGAAGACAAGGAGAAAGGAAGGGAAGAGGGAGACACCTCCCTTCTCACTGGTGTCAGGGTTCTGATTGTGACTGGGCTTTGCATAGAGCAGGTGCAACCCGCACATGATATTTTGCCTGAAAATGTGTTTTTCTGACGTGCACAGTAATTTTCAAAAGCAGGAAAACTTTATGTAGATATCCAGATTTCTCTAGATAAATGGAAAGGCCTGACCTTCCTGGACCTGCGCCTGGCAGTGCCACCTGGAGCTGGTCGCAGCTGCTCCCGCAACTCCTGGACTGGGCGCTTCAGTTGGCTGTGGTCCCCACCCTTCCTACTGCCTCACACCCAGGCCGCTCCACTCACATCCACTGACACCCTCTGCCTGGCCCCAAGGACACTGAAGTTTGCAACCTAGATGCAGATTATGTGCACGCAGGGCTGCCATTCACAGGAGGGAGATGGTCAGTTGGGGAGGAGGGTGCTGAAATCCAGCTTGCATGCATGCCCATGTTCTCTGTATGTCCCAGGGAAGGAGGTCCCTTCTGTATTTGCACAAAGACATCATACAGGCTGAAAATGGCCCTGCCCGCAAATTCTTCCGAAGGTGTGTCTTCTCCATTGGTCACAATGCGCTGTGCAGCCCATGGGAATAAGACCAACTCAGGAGAGCTGAGAGCGAGAGGAGACTGCATTCTCAGACACAATTGTCCAGACACTTCCTTTAAAAACTACATGCCGATGCCCGGTAATGCTCAGCCTTGGAAAACAGTGAGTGTCTCATCAAGCCATTGAAAGCAGGGAGAACATTTTAATTGGTTGCAAGGGCAGGTGTAATTATTTACAGCATACAGAGGTTTTCCTTTTGAACCTCGCAGCAATCACGTGCAGTGGCAATTTTTTCTTTCCCTATTTTGCAGATGAGGAAATGGAAGCTTACAGAGGTTAAGTGATTGGCCTCAGGCCATTGCATTTAATACTACTAATAATATTAACAGCCATAGTTCACCCTGGGCAGGCCTGAGCATCTCACAAACATTCGCTCATTTACTCCTCACCCCGTGAGAGCACTGATGCTACTTTTTCCTCTCTCCCAGAAGAAGACAGAAGCCTAGGAGAGTCTGGGCAGACTCCAAAGCCCGTATTTCTAGTCCCAACATGAGACACCCCCATTGGCCCACACCTAAAGGCAAATCAGTCAACTAAAATCCAGGTCTTCAGTCTAGAATCTGTCACTGTTATTCCTGCATAATTTTTAACACTGGACTCACGGTGCCTTGAGCTGAAATGGTTCATGCAGGATATATCAAAAATCTGAGCATTAACCAGAGTGTTTGTAATGACAAGGAATCTGTGCCTTTTCTATGAGACACACCAGCTCTGTGTTTGACTCTGGTCAGTGTAGGCGTTAACTTCTGATCTGAATCAGCCATACCTGGGTTCCAGCCTCGCCCTGCAACCCACCACTGGTGTGGTCTTGGACCCATCACCTGCCTCTCAAGGCCTCATCTTCTCCCTCTGCGACAAGGGCACAACCACAGCCCCAGTGTCATGGCAACACATGGGTCAGGCTCAGGTCTGGAGCTTGGCAATCAGCTGACGATGGCAGGGAGGCTCTGCTTCCTGTCCCAGGCAGAGGGGATGGCACAACCTATGAGTAATGCAGGTTTGAGTGCTGAACCAGTTCAGAGCAAGGCTGGGAGGACCTGCGGCAGGGATGCAGGGGGTGGCTCCTTCAACTTGTCTGCAGCACAGCCACACATGCCACCAGTGTGGGGAGGGAGCCCCTGGTCACTTTCTGCTGGGGAGCAGAATCACTGAGGAAGGGCCCAACGCCAATGGGGAAGAGGCCTCCCCCACAACCCTGGGCCTCCTGCCCACTCAAGCCACTTAAAAATCCATACCGTGCCCACAAGCCTTTCCAGTTTCCATGTCTCAGGAAGGCCCAAGGCAGCAGGTGGAGGTGGGCACATGACAGGGCTTTCTCATTGCCTTCAAACAATGCCATGTGCTGGGCCATGTGTTCTGCTCTTCTAGAAGCTTCTGTGTCCCAGGCCAGGTGGGTGCTCATTGTGTTCCCTCTGTCTCTGGGATCCCCTCCTGCTCAGGATTTAGGGGGATTGGGAGCCCTGTGCCCACCTGCCAGCTCCCATTTACTCACACCACCCTGCAGGCTGGAGGCTTAGCCACTTCCCAGGAGGATCCTAGAAAGGATATTGGTCGCCCAGCTGTTGAACCTGCTCCAGCATCCTTGAGGGCCTTGAAAATCTATTTTAGGCTGGGCACCTATAATCCCAGAAATATGGGAGGCCAAGACGAGTGGATCACCTGAGATCAGGAGTTCGAGATCAGCCTGGCCAACATGGTGAAACCCCGTCTCTACTAAAAATATGAAACTAGCCAGACATGTTGGAGCATGCCTATAATCCCAGCTACTCAAGAGGTTGAGGCAGGAGAATTGCTTGAACCCAGGAGGCAGAGGTTGCAGTGAGCATGAGCCGAGATTGCGCCATTGCACTCCAGCCTGGGCAATAGAGCGAGACTCCATCTCAGAAAAAAAGAAAATCTTAAAAAAGAAAGAATGCCGCTGTCATGCAGAAATACCTCTGACAAACATGAGGCCAGCTAAGCTGGGGTGGGGGCTGGGTGGCAGCCTCTGAGGAGGCCTCTGCAGTCCTGGGTGGATGGCTTGGGTACAGCCTGTGAATATGAGAAGCCCTTGGCCACTGCACATGGCTCAGTTCCCACCATCATGCGTCAGACACTGGAAGATAGTAGTTGGAGCTGCTGGACAGAGCTGTTTTTTCTCAACCAGACAGTATCCAGGTGCCTGTCCCTAGGCAGAAGGAGAGGTGCCACCACCGGCTACCATGATAAGGAGCCAGCTCAGAGCACCTTTGTTGGGGGCCTGAGGAGATGAGGTGGTATGGGGATAGGATTCTGGAGGACCCCGCTGGAACAGGTAGAAGGACAAGAATAACTCCCCATTGGGACTGGAGGAGAGGAAGGCACATGGGGGCCCTTGGCAGGGTGGAATAGGGCCATAGATAAAAGGAAAGAGGAGAAAAGGACAGATATTGGGGAGAGTGAGAGGGAAGGGAGGGGAGGAGAAGGGAGGAGGACACCTCTAGATCTGGCATGGCACAAGTCTCCTCAGAAAGGATGAGTGCAAGATGTGGGAGGAAGAGAAGGACGTGAGGGTCTCCAAAGTCTGCTCAAATTTTCAGGTGCAAATGACCTCCCATCAAAATAGCCCCAGTCTGAGTTCTGCAGAGGCTGAGAGCCAACTCAAGGGCATGGAGTTTCTGAAGCCAGAAGGGACCTTGATAAACACGAAAGCCTGAGACCTGAGGAAGTTAAAGTGATGTGCTCAAAATAACCCAGCCAAAAGGGGACACAGCCTGGATCCACACAATTGATGGTGCTCTATCCACTACACCATGAAAGGAGGGTCCAAACATGGTAAAGATGGATGGCAGACTGGCAACCAGTGCTCTCTCCATGACAGCACCATCCTCACCCTCCTCCCGTATTAGCTAAAACCCACACACGATACCGGCGTTTGATAGTCTCTTATCTCCAATGAATGTTAATTTTACAACCTGGCACGCTTTAGATGGTAGAGTAATAAAGCAGAATTTATGCATCCAAACAAAGGCCTCCAGTACTGCACACCTTTGTTTAGCAATTGCATTCACGTTTAGTAATTGTTTTCTGAGTAATCCATTCATCATTCATTTATTCCTATGCCAGCCAGACTCTGGTATTGGCAACTTAAAAATAAACACAACAGAGCTCCCACTGTATAATTGCTAAACACAATGACAGCTATAATTGAGGCACTGCAGGAAGGTCGGGGAGCCCAGGAGGGCGGAGCTGCTGCTGCCTGCTGAGCTGGGAGGGTTGGTGGCACCCCTTGCCCTGGGTTGCCATAGCAGATATCATAATCAATTATGGCCGTCTTTCGTGAGGAACCTGGATCTTTCCCAAGGAATCGGTGAGAAGTTTCAGCTCACATACCATCTCCAATTTGCCATCCCTGGGATGTTAGCTGAATCCTCTCCTTTTACATTGAGGAGACTGAGGGCCAGAGAGTTCGATGCAGGGCCTAGTTTAGACTCCAGACCAGCTGCCAGGAGAGATGAGGGCCTGGTGGAGACCGGCCAGCAAGTGGTCATGCTGCCTGCTGCAGACCCCACTTCACACTCTCATGCCACCCCCTTGGGTTGACTGATAAAATTATGCTCACGAGAGCAGTGCTCTGATTTCTACGAGATACTGTAGAAAATAACTTTTTTCTTTTTGTATTATTTTTTATTGCATGATACATATTCATTTCAGAAAAACTAGAAAATACAGCTACATTGGAAGGGAAAATTGAAGTCACTCATAATCTAACCACGGCTATTTACATTTATACCTTGTTGGATATATTTTCAATATCTTTCTAGGCATTTTTCTCTCTGCTTATGTGCCTGTGGTGTTATGATACATATGCATAGGTTTTCATTCGTGGTTCCTGGCTCATCACTCCCACAGTCCTTGTTATAATGTTGGGAGCGTTAGGCCTCAGGAGACAACATCCCTGCTCTGACTTTTTCCTCTTCTCCTTTCTCCTGCCCAAGGCAGGACTCTAATCTGATTGTGGACCAAAAGACCCTCATTTCAGAGTAGGTCCTGTCCCATGCCCTAAAGGAAGAAATACTGCACAGAAAGGCTAGGAAAAGTCTGAACAGACAGGTCTTGCTGGGTTTAGATTATTTTCTTTTTTTCCAATCACATTTCTACATGGTTGTCAGTCATGCCATGTAATGAAACCTCCATAAAAGCCCAAGAGGGGCCAGGTGTGTTGGCTCACACCAGTAATCCCGACACTTCGGGAGGCCAAGGTGGGTGGATCACTTGAGCCCAGGAGTTCAAGACCAACCTGGGCAACATGGCAAAACCCCATCTCTACCAAAATAAATACAAAAATTAGCTGGGCATGATGGCTTTTGCCTGTGGTCGCAGCTGCTCAGGAGGATCGCTTGAGCCTGAGAGGTGGGGGTTGCAGTGAGCTGAGATCATGCCACTGCACTCTAGCCTGAGTGACAGAGCAAGAAAAAGGAAGGAAGAAAGAAAGAAAGAGAGAGAGAGAAAGACAAAGACAAAGAGAAAGAGAAAGAGAAAGAAAAGGAAAAGAAAAGAAATTAGAAAGAAAGGACAGGACAGGAAAGGAAAGGAGGAAGAAGGGAAGGAAGGAAAGAAAAAGAAAGAAAGAAAGAGACAGGAAAAGAAAAAAGAAAAGGAAAGGAAGGGAAAAGAAGGAAAGAAGAAGGAAAGAGGAAGGAAGGAAGGAAGGAAGGAAGGAGGGAAGGAAGGAAGGAAGGAGGGAAGGAAGGAAGGAAGGAAGGAAGGAAGGAAGGAAGGAAGGAAGGAAGGAAGGAAGGAAGGAAGGAAGGGAAGGAAGGAAGGGAAGGAAAGAGAGAAAACCCAAGAGGACAGTGTTCAGAGAGCTGAGCACGTGGAGACTGACAGGAAGTTGAAGTCATCCATGTGCCGAGTAGGTGGCTGCTCCAGCTCCATGGGACCAGACTCTTCCAGACCTTGCCCTGTGTATCTCTTCATCTGGCTGTTTATTTATATCCTTTAAAATATCTTTCCTAACAAACCTGTAAATGTTAAGAGTTTTCCCAAGTTCTGTGACCCACTCTAGCAAATGGAACCCAATGAGGGAGTCTTGGGAACCCCAACTTGAAGTGGGTCAGTCAGAAGTTCCAAAAACCTGGACTTGAGACTGGTGGAAAGTGGGGGGCAGTCTTGTGGGACTGAGTTCTTAAGTCGTGAGATCTGATGCTATCTCCTGATAGGCAGTGACGGAACGGAATCGGAGGACACTCAGCTGCTGTCCGTTGTTTGGTGTGTGGGGAAAACCCCACACATTTGGTCACAGAAGTCTTCTTCCGTTGATGATTGCTGTTGCGGTGTGAGAGCAGAGGAAAAACATGATTTGAGAGGTTTTCCCAAAACATAGTAATCAGAGTAATCCATCCACCTTGTGAGTGTGCATACATGCTTATGTATGTGCATATGGGATTACATAAATATGGCTCACATGTGTATGATCGTATTTGCACACTCCCTTATCCACTTACTTATATATCAAAGTTTCCTTCGTAATGTCTGCTCTGTGTCACTATGTACCCTCCCCTGTCCTCCATTCCCCGCACCAAGAGTATTATGAGTATTGAATGCCATGTGGGCAGTTTCCCCAGGCAATGAGGGGGTGGGCCTGGCAAATGCAGGCCATGTAGAATGCTGCAGGGCGGGAGACGGGTGAGCCAAGGGAGCCGAGAGTTCCAGATAACAGAGTGCACAGCAAATGCCATGGCCCGCGTCCAGCAACCAGGAGAAACAGAACTGCTGAGCTCAGAGTAGGCCAAGGCCGCGTCTGCTAGCAGGGAGCGAGGGCACAGCCTGCTGTCTGGCCTCTTCTGCCCCGTCCCTCCACTGGGACATGGCCCAGCTGAGAAAGGGCTGCCAGGCAGCAAGTCAAGCGTGGGGCGGGAGAGGACAACGTTTTACGCAAGAGTGGATTCTCGGAGCCTCTGCACTCTCCGTCAGGGCTGCTGGCATGGAGAACACAAAGAAACCATCATCTAGGACTTGATTGAACTACTGGACTTACCAGAAGAGCCCAATGTGAAGCAAAGAGGTCCAGAGAAAAAAGCATTCTAGTGACATTTTTATATATTTAAAAACTGGAATAAAGAAAACATAATTAGATTGGGAGGCCGAGACGGGCGGATCACAAGGTCAGGAGATCGAGACCATCGTGGCTAGCACGGTGAAACCCCGTCTCTACTAAAAAATACAAAAAACTAGCCGGGTGAGGTGGCGGGCACCTGTAGTCCCAGCTACTCGGGAGGCTGAGGCAGAAGAATGGCGTAAACCCGAGAGGCGGAGCTTGCAGTGAGCTGAGATCCGGCCACTGCGCTCCAGCCTGGGCGACAGAGCGAGACTCCGTCTCAAAAAAAAAAAAAAAAAAAGAAAGAAAACATAATTAGAACACTGAGATCCCACTGTCTATGAAAAATGGGCCCAGCCCTGCTGACAACCAACACGCCTCACCTCACACCTTCCTCTCCGCCTTCGTTCTGGCCTTGAGCCGTGAGCCAGCCATGCACATCTTACCACCTGGCGAGAACCTCAAACTCTCCTCCCGCCCACCCCCAGCAAGCCCCACGTTCCAAAGGCTTGCCTGAGAGACCTGCCCACCTCCTTGGCAGTTCTGGCCTCCAGCGCCCTGCCAGGTGAGTGACTTCTCTGTCCTGTGTAGCATTTGGTACAGGTATGTACTGCATGTATAACACTTACCATACTGGCTTGGGTTTGTGACACACCTTCAAGGGAATCCCTGGAGAGCAGAAAGTTTGTCCTATTCATGTTTTGCCCACCTTGTTCCCGAAGAATACCTGGCACATTGCAAGGGATCAGCAATATTTCCAACCAAACCATAAACTTCTCCATCTCCCCTTGAAGCCTTCTCGATAACTTTCCCAGGAACTCCCAGAAACAACAATGGCTGCCACTCACTGAGAGTTTCCTATGCGTTAGGCCCTGTGCCAAGCCTTGGCATCCACGTGTCACTTAAACTTCAGGTAGACTGTCAGATTTAGCAAAAATAATAATAAATAATAATTTAGGATATCCGGTCAGATTTGAATCTCACATAAGCAACGAATAACATGTTAGTATAAGTATGTCCCACACAACTTTTATATCAGGAATCCTATGTTTTATCTGGCAATCCTGGCCCCAGGGCAACCCTATGTGAGAAACTTGTAGGTCCATTTTACATGTGAAGGAACTGAGGCTCAAAGAGGCTAAACAACTTTCCCACGGTAACATCTGAGATGTAACGGCAGGCACCTGACTTCAGAGCCCCCCAACATGGCCTTTGCGTGTCTGGGAGATGGAGCTCCAGGTGGAACTGGTTAAGGGGGTGAATCCATTGGCTGGGAGATGTCATGAGTTTGAGACTGTACTGGGAGCACCTGGCACATGGTGGCCATCAACCAATTTTTAATCTCTCTCTCCCTTCTTCCCCTGCATCAAATTGGAAATTTCCTTGAGACCCTGCACGCAGAGGGTCCTCTACAAACATGTTGAGCCTGCCACTCTCGTAGGAAAGCAGGAGGAAGAAGGATGATGTTGGAGAAGATCCCTGCCATGTGATTTATTGTGACAGTCTGAGGCCTCAGACAGCTCAGAGCAAAGAGACCTGGAATGCAGCCACAGACCCCTGGAAGAGACTTTACAGGTGTCACGTTGGAGAGTGGAGAGTGAGGGAGACGGTCTCAAAGAACAGGAGCAGAGATTATCAGAGACACCACAAACTTGAAAAGTCAGGATGGGTAGGACTTGGGGAGAGAAAAAAAAATCTTACCTTTACAATAGCCTTAAGGACCATAAATTTAAGGGCTTTCCACAGGCTTTGGGACAGAGTCAAGGAAGTGCTTGCTGGTCAACCCTTTCAACAGAAACTGTGCCCGTGGTCTCCCTGCTGCAGGCAGCGATGGTGGCGTCAGTGTCTGCTCTTCTCCGGCTCCCTCCATGCCTCTGAAAACGTGGAAGTGCTTTTACCCGTCCAGAAGGAGGGGCAGCTGAAGGAAGGAGGAAAGAGGGTGGTCCAGCGCAGGCGCAGACTGTTTGGAACCTTCTGCTCTGTCTGCGGGTTTGTGATGGTTGAATGGGCTGGCACGGGCGTCTAAGGCAAGGAACTGCAAGGGAGGCTGCAGCCTGCCCTCGTGACCCAGCACACGTCAGATGGCCAGAGTGGGAATAGGTTGGAGATTTGCCTTTGAACATAACTGAAAGGATATGAGCAGGGATGAGAGAAGTTCTTTCTATAAAAATCTAAAAACCAAAGGGCCAAACTGATCAACTTGCAAAACGGGAAGGACTGACAAAAATCTCAGGAAATCACCAAGGTCATGGGGGAAGATCATGAGAAAAATGTATGTGAGGCTCCCACCCTAGCCCTGCCACCACACAGTGTTGGCCCTGACTGCCGCTCACCTGGGTGCCCCCTGGACTGCAAGCACCTGGCAGGAACTGGGCTTTATTACTGGAACAGTAGGGGGTCCTAGCCCCTAGCACAGCACGAGGAGAATATATAGCAATAAATGTCACCCCATCCTGCAAAGTCCTGCTTAAGGGCCAGCCCCCATATCCCCAGCTAGAAGCCACCTCTCCTTCTGCAACATTCTATTGCGGCTCTCCATCTCTCTTGGGACTGGAAGTGAGAAGCATTTTTAACGGTGGTTCACAAGGGCTTGGTGCAGATGGAAAATAGAGAGTAGGTGAGTTGGAGAGGATGGCACAGACTGAACCGCAGACAAGAAGGATGTCTGGGGACTCAGCCCTGGTCTGTTAGCAGTTACGGGTCCCCGGAATAGGAAAGCAATGCAGAAGGGTCACTCTATCCCAGGCCCCAGCAGCTGTCCACCTGCTTCTTCATTTGTCTTTCCTCCCAGATCCACATCCTCACCTCACATCAGGAAGGCCCGGTGCTCACTTTTACCCACCATCCTCCTCCTCCCCGTTGGGCCAGCAGCTCTGACTGCTGCACAGGGTCCCTCCCATATGCCAGGCACTCTGCTGGCTGCAGAGCAGCTCAACCTGCAGGGCGGTCAGGACAGACAGAATCTTTGCTTTTTCTTTTCATCTGATCAGGGGCTTCTGTCTGATCGGAATTAGGTATCTGGGCTGTCCCAGGCGATGCACAGCCGCCACTGGGCTCTCCTCTCAAGGATTAACCCTTTCCAGGTGGCCACAATGGTGGCGGCAGCCAAGGGCTCACCTCCACATAAGCCTTCCCTCTTCTGTCCAAACCAAATCCACTCTCAGGAAAGGATCTGGAACTAAGTGGAGCTAAGGAGTAATAAATAGAGACAGTTCACTAGGATCTTGTGTGGAGCAGGAAATCAAAGTTGGGGACTGCATCACACTGCTGCAATCCCTATTAGACATTTGCTGTTCAAAGTTCTTTCTTAATGGCCTGCTGGAATTTTTTTTATCATTCTTCCTCTCTGGCCTGTCTTTCAGCAGCAGCACCAGCCTCCCCAGCTTCTCCCATCTCCTCCTGGACTTTCTCATAGCTGTAGGCTTCCATGTTCTCAACCTCTATTATTCAGAGGAGTTCACCTCAGTCACGTCTGCGCCAGAGCTCTGATGACCCACTTATCAGCCACGCAAAGGAACCTGCCATGAACAAGGTGTCCGTCACTGAGGATCCTGTACCCCTCTGCCATAAAGTCAGTGTCCTGGCTGCCAACCACCAGGCAGAACCTACTAGATTTCTTTAAAATAGATACTGGGGCTTCCTTCCTCAATCAAGGTCAAGGCCTAAGCTTCCTTCTCAAAGGCAGGCAGTCCTGGGTTTTATGGCAAGAATTGCTTCCTATTTGCAAGGTGCTCTGGAGAAGGGCTGAGCATGGAGGGCCATATGTGCAGGACTTTAGGATTTTAGCTGAGCTGCCTTTTCTTGCAGTTTAAGAAGAAAACAGCCAGCTGTTCCCTCCTTGTAATAAATGTCTCTGCATATTTGAAGACAGTAGTTAGGTCATTCTTGAGCTTTCTCATCTTCCAACTAAACAATGGTGGCCCCTGTAACCTTTCCTTGGCAAATTGTAAGGACCATATGCAGAGGAAAAGCAGAACAAAACCATCTGATGGGGAAGGCCTCCTATCTCTAACCGAGTGTCTGTTTTGAAATGCGGTCTGCACTCCAGTCTTTAATTACATGTAAATTCAGTAGCTTCAAGTGTCTGAGCCAGTGGGAGACCAGGTGCTGCTCATCAGGCCCCTTGGATGTGCTCATGCTGCAAGCCTGGGTGATAGCGTTTGGCAGACGCTAGGATTTCTTCTCTTCGGATTCATTTTGGGGCAGGAAAAGGGGCATCCCTGAGTGACCCAGGAGCACAGTCAGCTGACACTTCCTCCCCAGGTTCCCTGAAGGTAGGATAGGCCCCAAGAGCCTCCAGAGAGCCAGTGGCCTGCTGGAAAGGCTGCTCTCGGCCTCCACAGAAGCCAGCAAGAGTGGCTTCCAGATGTCCTGGTGGAGGCTGGCAGCCTCACTCTGCAGCCAGCGTCTCCCAGGGGAGGCTTCCTGCTGCTGTTAACTCAGAGACAGAGGCTCTGCTCTGAGCACCTGCCCTCGGTGGGGGTGTTCTGATCACATCGACTTCTTTCCCATGGTTCTTTCCAGGCTTCTTTCCCACATTTACAGTGTGTTATCTTGGGAGACCCAATGTGTTAGTCTGTTTGTGTTGCTGGGAATACCTGAGTCTGGGTAATTCTTAAAGAAAAGAGGTTTATTTGGCTTGTAGTTCTGCAGGCTATAGAAGAAGCATGGTGCCGGGCACGGTGGCTCATGCCTGTAATCCTAGCACTTTGGGAGGCCGAGGCGGGTGGATCACAAGGTCTCGAGTTCAAGATCAACCTGGCCAAGATGGCAAAACCCCATCTCTACCAAAAATACAAAAACTTAGCCAGGCTTGGTGATGGGCACCTGTAATTCCAGCTACTCAGGAGGCTGAAGCAGAGAATTGCTTGAATCTGGGAGGTGAGCCAGGATCATGCCACTGCACTCCAGCCTGGGCAACAGAGCAAGACTGCATCTCAAAAAAAAAAAAAAAGAAGAAGAAGAAGAAGCATGGCCATGATGGCCATGGCACTGGTATCTGCTTCTGGTAAGGACTCAGGAAGATCTCAGTCATGACCAGTCATGGTCAAAGGGGAGCAGGCTTGTCACATGTGAGAGAGAGAGCAACAGAGAGAAAGATGGAGGTGCCAGATTAAAAATCTAATCTTGCAGGAACAAGTAGAGCAAGACTCCGTATCATGAGGGATCCTCCCCCATGACCTAAACACCTCACACCAGGGCCCACCTCCAACGCTGGGGATCCCATTTCAATATGAGATTTGGAGGGAACGAACATGCAAACTGTATCATCCAAGGTCAGTGCATTTCTCTGTCCTCCAGTTTTGCCTGCCATGAGCAGCTTTCCCATGAGCCAGCTGTCCTTTTGGTCTCCAGGGTCACTTTCCTCCTTCAGTGCCAAGTGTTTGGACTTTAGGCTGAGCTTCAGGATTGTGGAGTCACAGAACAAGCTCATATAAGTGTGTAAGCAAGGCAGCAAATTTTTTAAAATAAAGAAAAAGTTATTTAGACAGTGCCAGTCATTCTGTGTGTCACCCTAGCTATACCCCAGGGTGGATGCGGAGTGGAGGGTAGAGGAGTGTGCATCCCTCACTCTATCTGCTCCTGTCCTTTCTGCACACTGCTCAGGCCAGGGGCACCTGGATTTGCCCCAGTGGGAATCACCTTTTTATTTATTTTTATTTTTATTTGAGTCCGAGTCTCGCCCTGTCACCCAGACTGGAGTGCAGTGGTACGATCTTGGCTCACTGCAACCTCCGCCTCCCGGGCTCAAGCGATTCTCCTGGTTCAGCCTCCTGAGTAGCTGAGGTTACAGGCATACATCACCACGCTCAGCTAATTTTTGTATTTTTAGTACAGATGGGCTTTCACCATGTTGGTCAGGCTGGTCTTGAACTCCTGACCTCGTGATTTGCCCACCTCAGCCTCCCAAAGTGCTGAGATTACAGGCATGAGCCACCATGCCTGGCGTCGACTCACCTTTGAGGAGACACAATTTTGGCCAAAATAGCTCTTAAGCACAAGTGTTCAACTGGTGCCCAACCAAAGGGAAAGCAACCTTTTCCAACAGTGAAGAAGAAATTGGTTGTGTCTGCTTTTTAACAGCAAGAGGGTGAGTCTCAAACATGATGCCTCCATTAAGGTGTTCAGGAATTTCAACTACATGAAAAACGGGCCTTGGGAATGACTTCAGAACTTAACCCTCCAGGGAGAGATGCCTCTACTCTATGGCCCCTGGCCTGGTCTCAGATTGGATCATAAGCTCCCTCGTTTTTGTATCCCCATGCCCAAAACCGTGCCTGGCACTTAAGGGCCCATAATACATATTTTTGGCTTTGTTGAATAGTTTGATCATTAGTGATGCGAAGTCCCAACTGCATATTTACAGATATTCATGTGTGCACTACTTTATGGGTCATATGGGTGAGAAGTAGGAACTCAAGGAGAATAAATCATACTTTCCTATCCCAAAATGCTTATAAAGCCACCAAGAAGACAAGACATAGACACATCAAATATAAATAAAATACAAAAGGATGTCCCCTGACATGCCAAATACGTATTCACAGAAACAAAGTTCCTCTTGCCAAATTCCTGTTGTCTAAAGCAATTTTTCCTAAAACATATTCTCCAGAATACCAGTTTCTAGGGTGCCAGTGTGAGGAAAAGCTTTGATGGTCAGATGAGTTCAGGGCTGGGTTAGGCTGATTTCTTTACCAGAGGGTTTCTTCAAGACTTAAAGAAATCTGTATTGAGATATAAATTGTATAGCATAAAGTTCACCCACTTTAACTAAACAACTCGTGGCTTTTAGTATAGAGTTGTGCAGCCATCCCCACAATGTCACTGCAGAACATTTCCATCACCACCCAAAACACCTCATGCTGTTTGTAGCCATTTCCCATCCCCTTCCTTCCTAGCCCCTGACAACCACTAATTTACCTTCTGCCTCTATAGATTTGCCTATTCTGGACATTTCACAGAGATGGAATCATTTACTGTGTGACCTTCTGCAATCAGCTTCTTTCATTCAACTTAATGTTTTCAAGGTTCATCCACATTGTTACATGTGTGCACTGATGGACATTTGGGTTGTTTCCACTTTTTGGCTATCATAAATAACATTCTTATAAACATTCATGAGCAAATTTTATTTGACCATATGTTTTCAGTTCTCTTGGGTCTATACAGAGGAGTAGAATTGCTGGGTCATATGGTAATTCTACATCTAGCTTTTAGAGGAACTCCCAGACTCTTTTCCAAAGCAGGTGCACTATTTTGCTTTCCCTCCAGCAGTGTACATGAGTTCCAATTTCCCTACATTCTCACCAACCCTTATTATTGTCTGTCTTTTTGTTATAGCCATCCCAGTGGGCGTGAAGCAGTACCTAATTGTAATTTTGATTTTTGTTTCCCTGATGACTAATTGTTTTGAGCATCTTTTCATGGGTTCAGGGCCTTTGATATGTTGATTTTTTTCACATATCCTCAAAAGGGGACACAGTCAGCAGCAGTTCCTAAATGCATTGGACCAAGCCAAACTTGCAAAAGCAGTTCCTGGAATGCAAGCCCATACCCAAAAGCTGGGAAACATTGGCCCAAAACCAGCCTGTGCTGGAAATGTGAGTTTGGTGAATATCCTTAGGTCATTACTTCTGCAAGTTTT
This sequence comes from Macaca fascicularis, assembly GCF_037993035.2. Lineage (NCBI taxonomy): Eukaryota > Metazoa > Chordata > Mammalia > Primates > Cercopithecidae > Macaca > Macaca fascicularis. The sequence continues at coordinate 18,280,735 of NC_088387.1, read as the reverse complement.
GCTCAAAGGAAGGGAATCTGAACTCTCCACTCTTGTACAAAAAGATAATAATAATAATAACTTTACTCCAAGATATAGCACCCTGGCATGATGAATATTTTGAATTAAAGGCCCTGGGAGAGAAGCAGATGCTGGAAAAGGCTTTTGGCTATCTGTATAAAGACTGGACCCACCAAGGACAGCAATTGTTCTCCATCTGTTCCCTGAAATCTCGTACCTGGATGGACCTTTTCACAAGATAATGTCAGTCTCTCAGGCTCATTAAAATTCCAAAGGGAATCATTTACAGGTTAGTTTCTGTCCCCCTGGGTCTATTCATTCTCACTAATACTCATTTATTGCCCCTAACAAGAATTACTTACATTCCCCGTGTCCTCCTCTCTCTCCTATGAGGCCTTGTGGAAGGTCACCATGTGCCTTTACACTCACTGCCCCTCCTTTCCCTACTGCTTACCTGCCCCACAAGCCAGTAGTGGCCGCTCCTCTGAGCCCTGTGAGAAGTCTTAAAAATTTTATCCTCAGTATAATTCAAATGTGTTCCTTTCTCCAATACCCAAAATCATGGTATGGGATTATTTTTTCAGTAGGGAGACAAATAAAAAGGAGGCCATTCGGGTCTTCTATATTTTAAGACCACAATCTTGACTGAACCTATAGGTGACCCAGTGTGCATAAGCTGCTATTTCCTGTCCTCCTAGTCATCTGTGTGTAGAATCAAAGACACCCACCACTTTAGTACCTCTCATTTGTCACTTTTCAACACTTCCTGGCAGGCAGTTAGCATAACTGGTCCTGCTGGGTGATCCAGACCACACTGTGCAACTCTGCAACTCTTTCTTCTGAGCCAGGCTCCCTACTGTCTTCTCATTCTCAAGGCAAGGGAAGACCTCAAAGGGTTCTTGCATCCCAGTCTCACTGCCCAAAGGGGCACAAGGCCCTCCAGGATGTGGGGACAGGCACTCTGGGGCAAGCCGGTGTTGTCCAGAATATCACCAGGATGGATTTTGTGCCTTACAGGGTCGGTATTATACAATAGAGTCATGCATAGTCAGTAGGTTTGGGGGGAAAGCTATATATATTTACGAGGGGAGCCAATTACATAAGCAATGGGTAAACATACGTGTAACACATCCCATGTTCACTTAGGGGCAGGATTTTAGCATTAAAATGAGGTGGAATTTGGCTCTTTACATGAAAAGGTGAGCTATCAGACACAAAGGCAGTTTGTGCACAATCTGTCCAAGAGGACTTGAGGGCTACAGCTGCTCATCTGGAAAGAATGCTTATAAGACCAATCCTCTGTCCAACCAGAGTTAGGAGGGCTCTGACAATTTGCCTGATTAGCTCTACTGTTGGGAGTTTAGCAAGGGTGTGGTTTTTCTTGTAACCATAGGAATTTAGGGAGTTGCCATGCCAGCCAAGTCCTAAACTCTGGGTTCATAGGTAACTTTTGTTTCCCTAACCTTAGGATCTGTCTTAGTTGGTAAAGGGGTGTCTATTTTGGTTTCTCAGATCACACTAGGAACCTCTCAAGTCCTGTATTCTTATTAAAAAGCTAATTATAAAGGTTTACAATTTACTTTGTGATTACTGTAGCTTATTATAAAGCAACTGTAATCAGTAGGATTGGTGTTAAGATAGGTACACAGATGGGTAGAAAAGAATTGAGAATCCAGAAATAGACTCATATTTACATGGTCAATTTATTTTTGACAAAGGCACCAAAGAAATTTAGTATAGAAAGTATAATCTTCATCGAATGATGCTGGAAAAATTGAGTAACTATATGAAAAAAAAAAGAAAAGAAAAGAAAAAAAAGGAAAGAAAGAAAAAAGTGAAAAAGAATCTCCACCTCCATCATTACTTCATACCATATAAAAAATTAACTCAGATATCATAGACATAAATGTAAGAGCTAAAGCTATAAAACTCCTAAAAGAAAACAGGAGAAAATAGAGAAAAGGTTGGTGATCTTGGTTTTGGCAGTGATCTGTTAAATTCAATAGGTAAAACACAAATTAGAAATAATCTATTGACTGAACCTCATAAAAATAAAACATAAACTTTTGTTCTTCAAAAGACATTTAGGAAAATGAAAAGGAAAGCCCCAGACTGAGGTAAAATGTTTGCAAAACATATATATAATAAAGGTTTTGTATCCAGAATTTATAAAGAAGTTAAGAAGACAGGCAACATACTTTTTTTTAAGTTTCAAAAGATCTGAAAAAGACATCTCACCAAGTAGTTTGTAGGACTGGCAAATAAGCAAACAAGAAGAGGCCCACACCTTTAGTCATTAGAGAAATGAAAATTACAACCACAGAGAGGTACTAAACACCAACTTGAATGGATGAAATTGAAAAGTCTGACCATATCAAGTGTTTGCAAGGATGTGGAACCAACAGGAACTCTCATTCACAGCTAGTGGGAATGGAAAATGGTTTGACCATGCTGAAAAGTATTTTGTTGTTTTTTTTTTAAAGTTAAAAATATATCTACCATATGACTCAGTCATTCCACACTTGGTTATTTACACCCCACAAAAAATGAAAGCATATATTCACACAAAGGCTTTTAAACAAGTGTTCATAATAGCTTTATTTGTAATTGCCAAAAACTGAAAATCACCCAGTCGTACCCCAGCAGGTGAATGGATAAACCAATTTTGACAGAGTCATATAATGGAATGCTAACCAATAATTTAAAACAGGAAAAATTGATACCTATAACAGCATTATTGAATCTCAATAGAATGATGCTGAATAAAAGAATATGGACAAAGAAAGAGTATTTACTATATGATTTTAGTTGCATAAAATTCTAGGAAGTCTACTAATCTACAGTAACAGCAAGCAGATCAGTAATTGCCTATGGGGGGAAGGAGTTGGACAGCAGCAGGGGAAGGGTTAAAGTCACATTTTATTTTTAAAGCATTCAGCACGTATTTTGGGCTGCAAAATAGCACAAGGAAACTCTTGGGTGTGATGGACATGTTCATTAGTTAATTGTTATGATAGTTTCAGAGATATAAACATAAAACTTCTCAAATACACACTTCAATTATGTACAATTTATTATGTGGTCATTATACTTCAATAAAACTGTCACGGAAGAACAACTCTTATCTTCTAGAGATACATGCTGAATGTCTCACGAATAAAATTATCTAAGAACTGAAATTGGCTTCAAGGTAAAGCAGGAGTGGGTGAGAAGTGTGTGTGATATGGATGCAAGGGTGATATAGAAGATTGGCATCAAGTGACAGAAGTAGATGGTACATTCATTTTTATATATGCTTGAAATACTACATTACAAAATACCAATAGAAAATCTGAGTCTAACCCTAAGAATGCAGTACATTCCTACCGTCATGTTTCTTTCTTTAGAGTTGAGGAGAAGCCTGTTTACTTTGGTCAGAAACCTCATTAGGCTTTATTTAGTTCAATAAAAATGTGTATAGGTGAAATAGTTCATACGAATTCATTACAATTGGTGTATCAATTAATTAAATAATATTAATAATACGAATTAATTAAAATTAGTTAATAATCCAAGCAAGTCTTTTGGTAGCCTGCATTTTATCAAAGAAGGGATCCATGGCAAAGGCTGGGAAGGGACTTTTAACAGAGGAGCATGAGTTCCATGGCAGAGTTGCCCCTCAAGTAATGCTTTGTAGATTAGTACAGCACCTGTGCATCAAAGTAGTGAAAAGATTATGAAATGTGAATAAGGAGTTAGAAGGTGGACCTTGAAGTCCTCCTGGGTACCCATTTCCCCAAGAGTGAGCAACATTATTCTTCATTCCCATACTCCTACAGGATCAATGTTGCAGCCACAGTAGGTGGAAAATTCTAAGTCTGCTAACAATTAGGAGCATGTCCCTCTAATGAAAGGGCCTGTTCATGCAATTTTCTTGATGTTTGGTGAACTCTGCCACATTATATCCTCAGAAGACTTTACTACCTGAGAGGGTTTGATGCTAACTGCTGAGTAAAAGCATCCAGTGCTGATCACCCAGAGGAGGGAGTGGGGATACATGTCCACTACAGCCCAGACTTTAGAGTCCGCAAAAGCAGTCAAAGAATGGTGGTCAGAAAAGATGTATGAGTCACTTGACTGACCACTTAAATCCAAAGGAATTTGTTTATATGGACCAATCATTTTAGTAAGATGGTGTGTTATGTGCCTTTATAATTTAATATTTTAATTTTATTTAGACAATATTGGAAAAGATAATGCAATCTGATGATCTCAGCAAAATTCTCTCCTCTATAAAAGTAATGAGAAAAGTGACAAAAATAATCAGAACCAACTTTTTAGAATTCTGGAAATTTACCAAAGTGTTGCAGCCATCCAAGGATTGTTTACTCAAGCAAAACAACTGAATTTCACTAAGAATAGTGAGGTTTGTGACATTTTAACTTTCCCCATTCCTATCACCCTCTCTCCAGCTTCATGGTAGCCTTGAAAACCAGCAGCCCCCAGTCATAGAGAAAACCTGTCTAGTGGTTCTCTGAAAGATCCCACTTGCAAGGCTGTCTTTGTTTAATCTGACTTGGAGTTTGCCCAGTGTGAAAAGCCATTTCTTCAGGGGCATTTGTTTAAAACATTTAGAGGCAATTGTTTAACTTCACAGATGCTAGAGATAGTGGATAATAGTTGCAACAAACAATAGGCTAATTGAAAAACTTAAAGTGAAAACTGGAGAATGGATGTTCATAGAGGCTTTGAAAATCTCTGACATATTCTGGGAAATCTGGAAGGCCATGAGCAGGAGTAAGAAAGGCTTTGCACATGCACAGAGCTGTGTGCAGGCTCAGAAAAGATCTTAGAAGATCCTAAGCCCTCATCTACGGCACCCTTAAAGTTCTGGACAAGAAGATATTGTCAAAATCTAAGTTTAAGGTGGAATTGTCAACTGCTTGGATGAGTGTGGAAGACATTCCCCAACATGCATGTAGAGCACCTCAGCAAAAACTTGGAGATGTAAACCAAAAAGAAAAATCTAAGTCCCCCTACCCCAACCATCTGAATGGACCCCTCCTCTGTGTCAAGGGCATTCCAAAGTTAACCTGAAAAAGAAGTTCAGGCCGTGATGGGAAGGCAGAGTTGGACAAACCTGGTAGTACTCTCCTCCCTTTTGGAGTTACTAACAGAACAGACTCTAAATCTGATAAGAAACATTTTCAATCTAGTCTGTCTGAAGCCTGCTACCTGGAGGCTTCATCTGCGTGACAAAATCTTGGTGTCCACAACCCCTTATCATAACCCAGACATTCCTTTCTGTTGATAGTAACTCTTTCAACCAATTACCAATCAGAAAACCTTTGAATCCGCCTATGATATGGAAACCCCCACTTCTACTTGTCCCACCTTCCTGGACCGAACCAATATACATCTTCCATATATTGACTGATGCCTTATATCTCCCTGAAATATGTAACACCAAGTTGTTACCCAACTACTTTGGGCGCATGTTCTCAGGATCTCCTAAGTGCTGTGTCATGGGCCATTGGTCATTCATATTTGGCTCAGAATAAATCTCTTCAAATATTGTACATAGTATGACTCTTTTTCATTGACAGAGACTTACTGGTTCCCGATCCTTAAAAAAATTTCTCTCCAATCATTAGATGACCATTGAGCTAACAAAGCAGAGACATCAGTGGCTACACAGGACAAAGAATACAGACTTATAACAGAATTATATCAGAAAAGTTACTAAAAAACAAAAACACCAACAAACTGTGAAAACAACATAACCTGAGGAGTGGAGAAAGTATCTGATTTTTTAAAGTTGCCACATTACATGACATTTTAATGTCTAGTTTTAACAGAAAATTACAAGACATGTAAAGAAGCAAGAAAATATGTCTCATACACAGGACAAAAACCAATGAATAGAAACTGCTCCAGAGGAAGCCCAGACATAAAACTTATTAGAAAAAGTCTTCAAATTTAGTTCAAAGGGTTAAAGAAAACCATGTCTAAATAACTAAAGTATGAAAATGGTGTTTCATCTAACACAGAGTATCAGTAAAGAGATAGAAATGATTAAAAAGAATCAAATAGGAATGCTAGAGTTAAATAGATAACTAAAAACAAAATTTTAAGAGGGGCCCAACAGCAGATTTGATCAGGTGGAAGATATAATCAGCAATCTTGAACATAGTTCATTTGAGATTATCCAGACTGAGAAACAGAAAGAAAAAAAATAATGAAGAAAAATGAACAGAACCTCAGAAACCTGTAGATCTCTATGAAACATATTAACATATGCATAATGGGGAGTCTCAGAAGGAGCATAAAAAGAGAAAGGTGATAAAAATATGTGAAGAATTAATGTCTGTAAACTTAACAAATTGTATGTAAAACATTAAACTATACAACCAAAAAAAAATGGACTTTAAGTAAGATACACTCAAAAATATCCACACCTAGACACATCATTATTAAAATATCAAAAGTCAAAGACAAAGAGAATCTTGAAAGCAGTAGGAGAGAAGTGACTCATCCCACAGAAGCAATCCTCAATAACAACAGCTGACTTCTCGCAGGAAACCAAGTTAGCAGGATGGCATACTGGTGTTGGTTACAATGTGGCATTTGCTAATATTGTGCTTGTCTCCTGAAACTCTTATAGAATTGAGGCATTGAGCTTGTTTTGTTTGTGTGTTCATTTGTTTGTTGGCATGGTAGAGATTTTCATACAAAAAGCCACTTATAAGGAGCTTCCTTAGGTCTGTCTCTCTTCTCTGCAGCCTTGCTGCTGTTGTTCCTGTTGGTGCTTCTACATGAAGGGTCCTCAACTGTCTCATTCTCTGGTTTTGAAGTTAGTAGGACATACACCTTAAGCAGTTTTCTCAGTGGGTTTTCCAGGCATTTCACAGTGATGGTCCTTGTAAGCCCTGACATCATTGGTGCCGGTAGCACGTAGGCATGACAGGTCACTTTTCCCAGTAGAGCAGACCAGGCTCCACAGGAGAGAAATCCAGGAGTTCCTCACTTGGACAGGGGTCATGGAAAGTGACAGAGTCAAAGACGCTATGGGGTTTTAAGTCTGGAGAAGCAGAATCAACTGGGGAGGTTCTGGATGTTATCAGAACCAACTTCACTGCTTTCAGCAGTTTGTAGAGAGGATTGAATGAAAAAATGCAGTCATGCACCAAACATACTTAGAACAGGTGCTATTCAAGAAATGTTTGCCTTAGCAATGAGAGGATGGAGCAGAACAGCTGTTTATAAAAGAGAAGGCCCATCGAGGAAACTATTTTACAGAAACCACAGAGGTCATCTGGCCTGGGATTAAGGGATTGCTGATTTTCTAGGGGAACTATTGAGAATGCAGCAAGGAGTCCACTGGGAAGAAATCAACAGTGTGGCAGCTGCAATAAGGGCCCAGTTGAGGCCAGAGAATCACGGTGAACTCTGCTTATCGACAAGTGGTTCTCGGAACTCTGCTGTTCTCACCCTTCAAATGGAAATAATTATGCTACCTATCTCATAAGATCATTGTACTACCATTTGTAAATGCTGAGTGCTTTGCCTGACACAAGATGTTAACTCAATAAATGGTGGTGGTGGTAATGGTGATGGTGGTGGTGGTGGTGGCAGTGATGGTGGTGGTGGCAGTGATGGTGGTGGTCATGATGATGGTGATGGTGGTGATAGTGGTGGTGGTGGTAATGGTGGTGATGGTGGTGGTGGTGATGGTGGTGGTGGTGGTGGTGATGCTGGTGATGATGGTGGTGATTGTGGTGATGGTGATGGTGATGATGGTGGTGGTGGTGATGATGGTGGTGGTGGTGGTGGTGATGGTGGTGGTGGTGAAGATGGTGGTGGTGATAATGGTGGTGGTGGTGGTGATGGTGGTGGTGGTGAAGGTGGTGGTGGTGATGGTGGTGGTGATGGTGGTGGTGGTGGTGGTGGTGATGGTGATGCTGGTGGTGATTTGGTGGTGGTGGTGATGGTGGTGGTGGTGGTGATGATGATGGTGGTGATGGTGTGGTGATGATGATGGTGGTGATGGTGGTGATGGTGGTGGTGGTGGTGGTAAAGGTGGTGGTGGTGATGGTGATGTGGTGATGTGGTGGTGGTGGTGGCGGTGATGGTGGTGGTGGTGGCAGTGATGGTGGTGGTGGTGATGATGATGGTGGTGATGGTGATGATGATGATGGTGGTGTTGGTGGTGATGGTGGTGTTGGTGGTGATGGTGGTGAAGGTGGTGGTGGTGATGGTGGTGGTGGTGATGGTGGTGGTGGTGAAGGTGGTGGTGATGGTGGTGGTGTTGGTGGTGGTGGTGGTGAAGGTGGTGGTGGTGATGGTGGTGGTGGTGAAGGTGGTGGTGGTGAAGGTGATGGTGGTGGTGATGGTGGTGGTGGTGATGGTGGTGGTGATTTGGTGGTGGTGGCAGTGATGGTGATGGTGGTGGTGATTTGGTGGTGGTGCTGATGGTGGTGGTGGCGGTGATGGTGGTGGTGGTGGTAGTGATGATGGTGAAGATGATGGCAGTGGTGGTGGTGATGATAATAGAGGAGGTGATGTCTCAAGGGAGATTTTATGAGACTCCTATAGGGTAGAACCCACTCTGAGAGAACTGACCTCAATTAAGCTTGATTCCAGTAAAAGCCAAGGCTAGACACCTAAGCTTCAGAGGGACACAGAAGCTACTCTAAGTAAGAGAGGACAGGGAGTTGATTTTCCTGGGTGAGGATGGAGATTCTAGTGGGAAGAGGGTCAGAAACGAGGCCTCAAAAGACAAAGAACTTTGGGAAAAAAGAAAAATTATTCAGTGGGGAATTACTTTTCCATCTTTGGAATGTGTGACGTTAACCCCTTTCATGGTCTCTTTACATTATCTTCTGTAAAGTCTGTGCTTCTCACTAATGGCTTTGGAAAAGTGTACCTTTTTGGTTATCTTCAAGAGGGATTGAGTTCTGTATTGAGTGTGGCATGTGATTAAAAACAGACTGACCCCATGCATGCAGGATGCAGAAAAAAAGGCACAGCTGACACCCAGGATGTATTATTATTATTACTGTGACACAGTGAATCTAAAAGAGGGATCAGTGGATGAGGGACAGGAGATGCAACTAAGAGCTAAGAGTGTGGTTCGTGAGACAGTGAAAGAGCTGAGTGACTCAACCCTAAAGGGAATTGTATCAGGGAGAAGAAAGATGATTTAAACTTCCAAGAAAGGCAGAGGATTACAGACAAGTTAAGCCAGTGTTGAGGGTCTTGAGCGAAACAGCAGCAGACAGTGCACTGTCATGGTGGAGGTTGGTGTTTGTGCCTGAGAACCTTGCTCTTCAGTCAGGAGTGTATGACCTTGGACTTGGGTTAGGATTTGGACTTGAGTTAGGTGTTGGGTTAGTGTGCAGTTTGCACTTCTTTTGTGTGTGTGAGTGATGGTCTGGGAGACAGACCAAATTTCTTAGGCTCTAGCAGCAGGAATATTCCTTGTGCTCTAATGACATAAGGTAACTTGATTCTCGTGTCTGAAGTATCAGTTAGAGAAAAATAGATTAGAAAAGAGTTCAGAGGTAGCAAACACAGGCAAGGCTTGTTCAGTCAAGCTTGCATTTCAGTACAAAAAGGATTTATTTGAATGCCTACTGTGTGCTTAGCACTATACCTTGGTCTCCAAGTTAGAAACACAAGACTGCTTTCATCTCATTAGCAAACACGTTATAAGTGCCTTTTGTATGTTTGGTTCTACATGCTGAAAATTGTCCCAGATGCCCGGAATGTGACTTTTCTTCTTCCCTTTACCTCCTTGCAACTGCCCTCAATATGAAAGCCTATTTATAATTCATTCAACATTAAATTTACTGAAAAAGCATTTGGTTCAGCCAAAACAAACATCAGACTCCATATACTTTTTTCAGTCTGAGAGTGGAAAATCAAAACTGACCTTGTGTCATGATTTACTGTATCTCCTCATCCCAGCCCCACAGGCCCATAAAGAAGAGAATCTGGTGACTGTTTTTTCTCAACAGTACCATGACTTCATAATCTGAACTATATCCAATAATACTGATAGGATGGTTTTAAATTATATTGCCTTTAATTTTGTTTTATCAAAGAGGCTATGAAGTCCCTGCTAGTCTTTCCACTTTGGGAAGTGAAGCCTGTGTTCTTTGTAATAGGCTCTCAATTGTTGCTAGTGCCACGGATGCAATTTTCACCTTTTAAGCTCATTTAAATATCAACACTTCTCTCCCTGCCTCTTGCTGAACAGAGTATTTTTGCACTTTTCAAGAGTTAAATTGAGGGATGCAGTGGCTCACACCTGCAATCCCAGCACTTTGGGAGGCCAAGGTGGGTGAATTACTTGAGCCCAGGAGTTCAAGATCAGCCTGGCCAACATGGCGAAACCAGTCTCTACTAAAATATATATGTATACAAAAATCAGCCAAGCGCAGTGGTGCATGCCTGTGGTCCTGGCTGCTTGGGAGGCTGAGGCCGGAGGGTCAGTTGAGCCCAGGAGGCAGAGGCTGCAGTGAGCCGGGATCACACCTCTGCACTCCAGCCTGGGTAACAGAGCTAGACCCTGTCTCAAAACAAAACAATAACAACAACAACAACAAACTTAAAAAAATAGTTAAATTGAGGACTAAAATTTCAGATGCTTTTAGTGCTGCACAGTCACCTATGAACAGGGCCTCTTTTAGATTAACGTTGTATCCGCATGTATTAATGTGCTGTATTAGGCAGGCCCACTTAAATCTCTTTTGTCCCCCAGTTGGTGTTTTCTGCCTCCACTGATACAAAATGGCTCTCCCAGGACAGGGACACCCTCAAAGCTCAGCTTCTCACAGGGGCCTTTGCCTCTCTCAGGGGAGCTTGGAGAATGGGGGAATGGACCCTCATGGGACAGAGTGGAAAAAGGGTCTGTCTTGTGCCGAAAACAGACACTTATATGACTATATGGGGAATGGGTGCTGTACAACATGCCAAACTCTTGGATTGATTTTTCTAGAACCAAGGAGTAGAGGCAGGGCACCGACCCTATTCCAGCTGCGGCTCCAAATTCCTGTCTGTAGGATGGCCTCTGCCCGAGGTCAGAAAGAAGGAGCACCATGAGGTTCGGGACCATCTTCTGCACACCGGCTACCAAGACTAGGAGGCTATTCTATGCTCTGTCCATCCTCACTGTTTAACCAGAAAGGGCGTGCCCGAGCCTACAGCAGGGGCTGATGGCACCTACAGGTTAGAAAGAGATGGGGTCCATGAGGGTCCTATGTCCAGGGACTGAAAACAATCCCATGGCCCCAGAGACAAAATTACAGCTCAAGTCACCATGTTCACAACTCTAACGTCAACACAAGGCTCCCTCAATCGCCTGGCTGTAAAATAGGTGGATAGTTGTGGTTGGAGATTCAGTGGCCAAGCATGAGTCAGTCCCAGGTAAGGTGATCAACCATCCCAGTTTGCCTGGACAGAGAAATTTCCCAGGAAACTTTGGGTTTTAAAGCCAGGAAAGTCCCAGGTAAGCAAGGCTGAGTTGATCACCCTGGCAGGGAACTGATTCATTCAATTCTGGATAATTGAATAAAGTCCACATCCTCACCAGGAACATTCTACTGGATGATAATTAGTTCCTTCTAGTTTTGCCTGTTTCTCTTCCAGGACCTGGGTTCATGGGATCACTACCTTATCAACTCTCCCCACACCCAGGCCCTGGCTCTCATCCCTACATTGCCCTCTACCCCTTCCTCCACAGGCAGGCCAGAAAGGAGACCCAGGCAGGACAGCCCACGTCTTCGGCTGCACTGGTTAGGGCATCATGCCTGCTCCACACCACATCTTTATTCAAAGTATTGTATTTGCAAACAAAAATGAAGTCCCACAAATGCGGGACTCCACCTGACTCTAAAAAAGAAAATAAATCACAAGTGTATTTTAAAAGTTACATTTAAGATTAGCAAACTGCAATGAAATGACTGATACTTTATCCAGAAAGCAACAGACATTCTTTTCTCAGTTGTGCTTCTTTGTTAAAGCATCTTGCCTCCCAGAGGTATAATGCGATCCCCAGGAGCAAACACTGAAGTGCACTAGAGTAATACCTTTCAAGCGCGGTGGGTGTGGTTCCAGCAGGATTCTAATTATGGCAGAAAAACAGCAACTATGACCACCAAACCAATCAGAATGATGTGAAACGCAATTTCTTTTTTTTTTTTTTTTTTTTTTTTTTGAGACGGAGTCTCGCTCTGTCGCCCAGGCTGGAGTGCAGTGGCGCGATCTTGGCTCACTGCGAGCTCCGCCTCCCGGGTTCACGCCATTCTCCTGCCTCAGCCTCCGGAGTAGCTGGGACTACAGGCGCCCGCCACCGCGCCCAGCTAATTTTTTCTATTTTTAGTAGCAACGGGATTTCACCGTGGTCTCGATCTCCTGACCTTGCGATCCCCCCGCCTCGGCCTCCCAAAGTGCTGGGATTACAGGCGTGAGCCACCGCGCCCGGCCCAAAAGGCAATTTCTTAATTTCAGTCTCAAACTGTGCCTGGGCCAATGTATGTGAAAGTCTGATGTCCGTGTGGATTCAAATCCTGATTCACTCAGGCATGGTACTTAGCATTCTAAGCCTCAGTTTCCTCATCTGTAAAATGACATTTCTATCTCACACAGGCAGTTAGCCGAGGCCTGATATGCAGAAAGTGCTCAGCTGCTGTGACTCTTTACCCTTCCTGTGAGATGCCTTCTTTAACCCCACAGATGTGTATCATATGATGGCCAAGGCAGTTTCATGAATCATGGCATCTCAAGGGAGCTGGAGCAGATGAGGAGGAGATGGAGGTCCCAGGAAGGGCTGTGATCTGCCTGGGGTCCCACAGTGGGAAACAGGGATAAGCTCTCCAGACTCCCTATCCAGTGCTCTTTCCACTACAACTGGCTGTCAGTCTCCCATAGGACAAGAAAAAACAGTCAAAAAGGAAATTGAAGGGATGTTTGTTTTTATCCCTGTTCTTTCCTTGGTTCTATCTGTTCTGTTTTGGGTATTTTGTTTGTATGTTTGTTTTTATTTGTATACTTTTTTTTTTTTTTTAATGAAGCTTCCATCATGTAGGAGTAAGGTGTAGAAATCTGAGTCGGTGGCTGCCCTAGTATAAGACCATAGCCTTCATTTTGGTGAGCAACAACATAATTTCTGCTCTGAGTCCCATTTTCTTGCAGTGGAAGCTTAATCTCAGAGTATCAAAATCATTGCATCTGAGCGTGGGCCTGCCCACATCACGGGAGGAGGAGAAGGATGAGTAGATGATGTTTCATGGAGAGGACCTGCCAGTATCCCCCATCCCTGGCCTTCATCTTTCTCATCTACCCTCAACCACAGAACCCTGGGAGGAGGCTCCCTCGGTGGCTCCTGTGCTCTCGCAGGCCCTGTGAACGTATATGCTTCCTGGTGGGAAGAGCAAGGGAGCCTCTGGTGGAAAGCAGCCCAAGGGTCCAAAAACCACACAGCCTTGCATTAGGGCCCCCAGGGAGGGGGAAGACCAAGGTCGTGCTTTTGAACCTGGATGCCAGAAGAGAACAGCTGTGGGGAAAAGCACGTCTGGAACCAAGAAAAACATGTTTACCAAGGACCATTCCTCACACCAGCTGCAGGGAGGGTCAGGAAAGCCACAGGCTGCACTGCAGTTGCGACCTTGCATGTGGACGCAAGGCTCAGAAGGTTCCTCAAAGACCCTAACATGTTCCCAGAGTCAGGCTGGGTCCATTCAAACATCCACCCACCCTGGCCACACTCACTACACCTGACTTCCCTGTCTCATGAGTTAGAGAAATAGTACAGATTCTGGGTGATACTGGGCAGGTGGGAGGGAATGGGATAGGAAGGAGAGAGAGAGAGCAAGAGTGAAGGCTGTTTGGGTTTTTGTCTATAACATATGTATATACACTCACCAAGTCCATTATTTAAAACCTCTTTCATGGTTTCAATTTCCTGTGGACCACTTTTCATGTCCATTTTAAGTTCCTTGAAGGCGAGGAGATACATGTGTATCTGCCAGCTTCACTGTGCCTTATCTCTTAGGCAATCAATAAATATTAGTAAATAAATCAAAGGATGCCTGATACTCTAAAAATGTCTTATTATTTTTAGGTGATTTGAACAAAGCACACGCACTGTGTTTGCATCTGGGAACCACATTTTTAATTTAAAAAAGTTATTTGTAGGCCGGACACAGTGGCTTACGCCTGTGATTCCAGCACTTTGGGAAGCCCAGGTGGGCGGATCACTTCAGGCCAGCAGTTTGAGACCAGCCTGGCCAACATGGCAAAACCTTGTCTCTACTAAAAATACGAGAATTAGCCAGGCGTGGTGGTGCATCTCTGTAATCCCAGCTACTGGGGAGGCTGAGGCATGAGAATCTCTTGAACTGCTCCTTTTTATTGCTGAGTGATATTCCATTCTATGAAGCTCAGTTTGCTTATTCTTTCTCCTGTTGATGAACATCTGATGTTTCCAGTTTTCCTCTCGGTGATTCTTCTTGTAAACATAATTTTCATTTCTCTTGGGAAAAACCCCAGGAGTGGAACTGCTGAGGGGGTAGGTGTTTGTATAGCTTTATAAGAAGTTACCACATCCTTACGAATATTTAAGTTAAAAGTGTAGAAGTATCTCAATGTGGTTTTAATTTTTATCTCCCTGATGAGTAATGATAAGTATCTCTTCATATCCCTAATGGCTATTTGAGTATCTTTTTTGTGAACTGTCTATGCAAACTGTTTCATTCATTTCTGATTGATTGTTTATCTTTTTACTATTTAGTTAAGAGAGTTCTTTATAAACCCGGGATTTCAATCCTTTTTTCAGATGTTTTGTAAATATTTTCTCCTCATCTATGGCTTGCCTATTTATTTTCTTAATGGTATCGCTTATCAGCAGAAGCTTTTAATTTTGACAGGGACAAATTTTTTCATTTTCTGTTGTTTATTGCTTTCTGTGGCCTGTTTGTCTATCAAACATTTGCCTATCTCCAGGTTATGAAGATATTCTCCTATATTTTCTCTAAAAGTTTTATGATTTTATATTTAACTCTGAAATAATTTAGAATTAATTTTTGTATATGATGTGAGAAATAAGTTAAAGTTTTCTTTGTTCGTGTGTTTCCATCTGAACATCCAGTTAGTACAGCACCATTTCTTGAAAAGACTTTTCTTCCTCCATAGATTGCTTTGGTACCTTTGGCAAACAAATGACCACGTAACCATGGGCCTGTTTCCAGCTCTCTTGTTAGATCCACTGATCTATTTGTCAATCCCTATGCCAGTAACATACTGTCTTGATTATAAAACCAACAATGTTGGTATTATAATGTTTTAAACTCATGTAGTTTGAGCACTCCAGATTTATTTTCCTATTTCAAGATTGTTATAGATACACTAGATTCTTTGCATGTCTATATAAATTTTAGAATCAATTTGTAAATTTCTACAACAGATGTCTGCTAGCATTATTACTGGGATTGCAATAACTCTGCAGATCAATTTGCGGAGAATTGACACCTCAGCAACATTGAGTCTTCCAATCTGCAAACATGATACTCTGTGTGTGTGTGTGTGTGTGTCTTCTTTAATTTCTTTCAATAATGGTTTAGTTTTCAACATAGAGATCTTGTCCATCTTTTGTTGTTTATTCATGAGTATTTTATGTTTTTTGAAGATACTGTAAATAAAATTGTTTTTCTAATTTCATTTCTCAAATTCTTGCTGCTGATATAGAAAAGTATAATTGATATTTTAATATTAACCTTGTATCCTGTGACTTTGTTCGATTGATGTATTAGTTCTAATACTTGTTTCTTGCATTTCTTAAGATTTTCCACATAAACAATCACATCATGTGAAGAGTGAGTTGTAATTCTTCTTTTTAAAATCGTTACGCCTTTACTTTTTTTTTTTTACTTACACTATTGCAATAGTTAAGACTACCTAAAATAAGTTGGTAAGTGTTCTTGCCTCCTCTGTTTTTGAAAGAGTTTGTGAAATAATGATACTATTATATTTCTTCCTTAAATGTTTTACAGGACTAATGAGATAACCTTGACCAAACTTTTCTTTGTGGAAGATTTTACAAAATAATACATTTTGGTTGGACACAGTGGCGCATGCCTGTAATCCCAGCACTTTGGGAGGCTGAGGTGGGCAGATCTCTTGAGCTCAGGAATTCGAGATCAGCCTGGCACAACATGATAAAACCCTGTCTCTACAAAAAATACAAAACTTAGCCAGGCATGGTGGCTTGCACCTCTCACCTACTTGGGAGGCTGAGGTTGGAGAATCACTTGAGCCCGGGAGGTCGAGGCTGCAGTGACTGGAACAACACCTTAGCACTTACACCTGGGCAACAGATCAAGACCCTGTCTCAAAAAATAAATTAATTAATTTAATTAAATTCAATAGCCTCTCATACATGAGTTACGGTACATTGTGTTTTTCAAGGAATTTGTCTATTTCATCTAAGTTGTCTATTTTGTTAGCATAATGTTTTTATGCTTTTTAAAAATGCTTGTAGCATTTTCAGTGATAACTCCTCTTTCATTCTGATATTGATTATTTGTATTCTCTCTCTTTTTCTTAATTAGTCTACTTAGAGTTGATCTTTTCAGAGAACAGACTTTTGGCTTTGTTAATTTTCTCTATTCTTTGTTGTTATCTCATTTATTTCTGTTATTATATATAGAATTTCTTTCCTTTCTACTTACTTTGGGTTTTCTTTCCTTTTCTTGTATTTTTCCCCTCCCTTCCATTCTCCCTCCTTTCCTCCTTTCTCCCTTCCTTCCTTTCTTACTTTTTTTCTCCTTTCTTTCTTCCCTCATTTTAGACTCTTAAGGTGGAAACTTAGGTTATGGATTTTAGAGCTTTGCTCTTTCCAATGTAAGTATGTAAAACTCTAAATTTCCTTCTAAACATTGCTTTAATTAGAGCTCATAAATTTTCATATGTAACATTTTCATTTTCATTCTGCTCAAAGGCTTTTCTAATTTTCTTTGTGATTTTTTATTTAATTCATGGTTTGTTTGTTTGTTTTAAATAAGTGAGTTGTTTGTAAACATGTGGAGTCTTCTTAGATATCTTATTGTTACTGATTTCTAACTTAATTCCATTGTGGTCAGAGAAAATGCTCTGTAGGATTTCAGTTCTTTCCAACTTATCAAGACTTATTTGATGGATTAACATATGCTTTACCTTGAGAAAAGCTCCATGTGCACCTGAGAAGAAGGTATATTTTGCAATGATTGGGTGTAGTTTTCTATAAATATTAATTAAGTCAAGATGATGGTGATATTATATAGATCATTTATATCTGTACTGATTTTAGGCCTAGTTTTTCTATCAACAGTCATTGAGAGATGTTAAAATTTCCAACTATGATTGTGGGATTGTCTACTTCTTTTAATTCTGTCATTTTTGCTTCATATATTTTGAAGCTCTGTTACTAGGCCTATATACATTTATGATTATAATGTCTTCTGATGAATTAATTCTTAATTCTTACCATTATAACATATCCCACTCTATGTCTGGCAACACTCTTATTTTGAATTTAATGTCATCTGATAATAATACAGCCACTTCAACAGTCCTATATTCTTATACTCTTTTCATGGTATTTCTTTTTCTATTTATTTCCTCTTAATATATCTGTTTCTTTCTGTTTAAAAAGCATCCCTTAAAGACAGCTTTTTTATCCATTTTGACAATCTTTGTTTTTAATTGGAGTTTTTAGTCCATAAGCATTTAAAAGAATTATTGACACATTTGGACATATGTCTTTCATTTTACCATTTGTTTTCTGACTACATCCCCTCTAATTTCTGTTCCTTTATTCTTTTTCTGCTTTCTTTTCAACGTATTATAACATATTTTAGAATTATTTCTTAATTTACCTATTTCTAGCTATACTTATTTACCTCCTTTTTTTTTTTTTTTTTTTTTTTTTTTTTTTTTTTTTTGAGACAAAGTATCACTCTGTCACCCAGGCTGGAATGCGAGGAGATGATCTCAGCTCGTTGAAACCTCCACCTCCTGGGTTCGAGCAATTCTCCTGTCTCAGCCTCCCAAGTAGCTGGGATTACAGGTGCACGCCACCATGCCCAGCTAATTGTATGTACTTTAGTAGAGGCAGAGTTTCACCGTGTTGCCCAGGTTGGTCACAAACTCCTGAGCTCAGGCAATCTACCCGCCTCGTCCTCCCAAAGTGCTAGGATTACAGGCATGGGCCACCGTGCCCAGCCACTTCTTTGCTTTTTAAATTGATTGTGTAGAGATTATAATGCATTTCCCTTACTTTTCACAACCTATTAAAATTTGTGCCACTTGGCCGGGCCTGGTGGCTCACACCTGTAATCCCAGTACTTTGGGAGGTCGAGGCGGGCAGATCACAAGGTCAGGAGATTGAGACCATCCTGGCTAACACAGTGAAACCCTGTCTCTACTAAAAAAAAAACACAAAACATTAGCCGGGTGTGGTGGCGGGCACCTGTAGTCCCAGCTACTCAGGAGGCTGAGGCAGGAGAATGGCGTGAACCTGGGAGGCAGAGCTTGCAGTGAGCCAAGATGGCACCACTGCACTTCAGCCTGGGTGACAGAGTGAAACTCTGTCTCAAAAAAAAAAAAAAAAAAAGAAAAGAAAGATTGTGCCACTTATGTAATGTAGAAACCTTGCAGTTACATAAAACCACCCATCCCTAATCATTCTTTATACTGTAATTTTCATAGGCATCACACCTAAGTGACAAACCCCATAAGACACAAATTTTGCTTTAAACAATCATACGTATTTTCAATAAATTAAGAGAAAAAGCGCCAGTCTTTTCTATTTGTCTAGAAATTCACTATTTCCAACAGTATCATTTCCCTTCAAGAAATACTAAAGGAATTTCCTTTAGTATTTCTTATAATACAGGTCTACTGGTGATGAATTCTCTTAGCCTTCTGACATGTCTTTATTTTGCCTTCATTCTTGAAGGATAATTTTGCTGTATGTAGAATTCTGGGTTGACATTTCCTTTTTGGCACATTAAAGATGTTGTTTCACTATCTTTTGGCCTCCCTTGTTTATCAGAAATCAGCAAATATTGCTTCTTTGTTCCACGTGATGTCCCATTTTTATTTAGTTGATTTCCATCTTTTTTCCCTTATTTATGAATTCAGCAGTATAACTATGATGTCTCCAGGTATTACTCTGGTTGGAGTATGATGAGCTTCTTGAATCAAAAGTTTTATGCCTTTCATCACATTTGGGAATTTATTTCTGCTCCATTTACTCTCTTCCTTCCTAGAAGTAAGAGTACGAATTACTAGAATAACTAGAACTCCAATTACTCCTATGTTAGACATTTTAATATTTTTGAACCAGTCCTTGAAACTGTTCATTTTTTTCTCTGCCATTTTTCTCTCTTTTCTTTAGATTCGATCATTTTCATTTGACCCCTTTTCAAGTTCATGGATTCTTCCCTATGTTGTCTCTATTCTGCTAGAGGATGAATTTTTATTTCAGATATTTTACATTTTAGTCTAGAATTTTTATTTGGTTGCTTTTCATAGCTTGTATTTTTCTGACGAAATTTTACAACTTTTTATTCATTAGGAGTATCTTTTCCTTTACATGACTGAACGTAGTTAAAATCCTTACCTGCTAATTCTAACATCTGGGTCATCTGCCATTCTCTTTTTGTAAGTGTTGACTCTCCTCCACAATCTGCCTGCTTTATTTGACTCCAAATAGTTGTCCTATGTGCAAGTGTGTGTGTGTGTGTGTGTGTGTGTGTGTGTTCAAACTCTTAAATGTCTCAGCAAAGGGTGGCTAATCTGATGGTGAGATCCTGAAAAAGAGAGAACAAATACTTTCATCCTGCTTTATTTAACCCATGAAGGTACAGGAAGAGGTTGACTTCATTCTCTGTAGAGGGCCTAGCTGGCTCTGTGGCACAATGGACACAATGCATTGTCTATAGGAGGCCTTGTGTACATACACATGTGCACTCACACATGGGGCAGAGCCCATAATCTTTGCTGACAACAACATGCAGTGTATAAATCTCTGTAGCTCAGACCCAGAACCTGAAAAATTTAGACCTAACATCATTTTGACCCAGTAAGAATGTTAGCTGGAAATTAGTTTATAGCCCAGGAGCTATTTTTTAAAGATCTGTAGGCTTACTAGCCATGACAGTAATGATGATGAAAATGACATCGTCATCACCAATAGCTGCTGCCATCTATTGATCCCATAACATGGGATCATATGTTATCTCTGTCCTCACAACAATCCATTTCACAGATGAAGAAACAGACTCAGTAAGCATGTGATCACTTCTCACAACTAATGGAGCCAGGATTCTGTCCTTACGGCTCCAGAGACTTCTTTTTTTTCCCCACTGTACCACAACACTCACCAGGACTGGAGTGCCATCTATGACCTCATTGCATAATGGATGGCTTGTCCTCAAATGGGCCCAGGTATATGTACATGCATACTTATGTCTATAGGGGAGAGGGGAAATTGATCCACTTTCCTCCACTCTAACTCCAGATCTCAGCTGCCAAGTGGAAACTCCATTCTCACACCACAGCTACAGCACTGGGGGAAAGCGAAGGAAATAACTGAAGAGTAAGGAATTGGGCGAGGCTTTGAGGTCTGGATGTGACAGGTAGTTTGCGCGTAGTTGGAATGCAGTAACATTGGTCCACAAGGTTTGTCAGAAACTCTGATTATTTTGGAAGGTACCAAGGTTTTGTCCTCTTCAGATATCATGAAAACAGGAAATTCTGTAAACATGGCCACTGAAGGGCTAGCTCATTTCTTGGAAAAGGAGTTTCTGGAGAGTTCTCAGAGCATATAAATAGCAGGGCCATAAAGACAAAGGTAACCATTCAAGGAATGGAGAAGTGTATTCTCAAAAATTACACGCCAAGCCAGAGCTGTGGTTCAGAAAGGGGGTTTTATGTTGTTTCTGTTGTTGTTTCGGTTTTGGCCTCAGAAAGGATGCGCGGCCCTGCTGTAAACAACCTCTCAGCACTGGGAAGGGTGTGCCTACAAGGCTGGTGTAGACGTCCAGAGCCTAGCCTATATAGGAAGGTCCAGAGACCCACAGAGAGGCCTGCATTTGACAGAGAAGCATTTCTTTCTAGAAGAGGGCACCTGGGAGATATTTCCAGAGAGCTTGTTGTGACTTGTCATGTAGCTCTTCCCCCATGTTTTCTGCAGGGAGGTACCAGGCACCTTTGAGCAACCAAGGACCCAAGACTTGAGATAGACACTAATCGCAGCTGGACACTCTCAATGCTGAGGATGTAGCTTCCAGCTGTGGGTCTCTGAACTATAGAGCCAGCAGATCCCCCAGTGTAGGGACTGGGCCTTCCTCGCCCATTGAATGCTTTCTATACATGAAGACTTGGAGCTCTTTACAGATGACAGTAGCCAGTGAGGAAGATAAAAGAAGAGGAAAGACCCAAAATGCGGGTTTGCCACTCTTTGTTGCCAGCACCATGAGGATAGTCACTCTGCCTTCTTTCCACCACCTCCAACTTCACACACACACCCAAACTCTGGTCCCACAGAGCCCGTTTGGTAACTGCCTGACCGCCCACCTTGAAACCAGATGGTCATGAACCTGTCACCAAGTCACCTGAAGATCTTCCACTGCAACCTGTGTGGCATCTGCCATAGGGACCATGGGACATGATTGAAGACCCACTCCAATGCAGTTGATAAAGGGGTGGGTCTGCACTGAAGTTAGGTGCACCAGGGCCTGGGCCAAGGGTGGGCTGGGTCCGTCATGTGTGTAGTGGTCTTCTTCAGAGTAGCAGCTGATTCAGAAGGATTCCAGAGAACTGCACAGACTAGGTCTAGTCAGGTATCTTGGACATTTTCTATTTCTAGATTAGAGAATATAGCATATGCTGATTTTAATATAACTGCATATGTGACTTTTTCAATGAGAAAAATTTTAAGTGATGTTATAAATAATTTTTGGCATATAGAGAGAATAGTCAAGTATCTGTTTAACTAGCAACATAGTTACTCGTGCATATTTAAAATACTACATAAGTATGGCCTGGTACAGTGACTCATGCCTGTAATCCTAGCACTTTGGGAGGCCGAGCTCAGTTTGAGACTTTGGACAACATGGTGAAACCCTGACTCTACTAAAATACAAAAATGTAGCCAGGTGTGGTGGTGGGTGCCTGTAGTCCAATCTACTTGGGAAGTTGAGGTGCAAGAATTGCCTGAACCTGAGAGGCAGAGGTTGCAGTGACCTGAGATTGTGTCACTGCACTCCAGCCTGGGTGACAGAACAAGACTATGTCTCAAAAAATGAAATAAAAAATAAAATAAAATAAAATAGGCCCTGTGCCACGGTTCACGCCTGTAATTCCAGCACTTTGGGCAGCTGAGGCGGGCAGACCACCTGAGGTCAGGAGTTCGAGACCAGCTTGACCAACATGGTGAAACCTCATCTATACTAAATACAAAAAATTAGGCCGGGCGCGGTGGCTCAAGCCTGTAATCCCAGCACTTTGGGAGGCCGAGACGGGCAGATCACGAGGTCAGGAGATCGAGACCATCCTGGCTAACACTGTGAAACCCCGTCTCTACTAAGAAATACAAAAAACTAGCCAGGTGAGGTGGCAGGCGCCTATAGTCCCAGCTACTCGGGAGGCTGAGGCAGGAGAATGGCGTAAACCCGGGAGGCGGAGCTTGCAGTGAGCTGAAATCTGGCCACTGCACTCCAGCCTGGGCGACAGAGCGAGATTCCGCCTCAAAAAATGAATAAATAAATAAATAAATAAATAAATAAATAAATAAAATTAGCCAGGTGTGGTGATGCATGCCTGTAGTCCCAGCTACTTGGGAGGCTGAGGCAGGAAAATTGACTTGAACCTGGGAGGCAGAGGTTGCAGTGAGCCGAGATTATGCCACTGCACTCCAGCCTGGGTGACAGAGCAAAACTTCATCTCAGACAATAAAATAAAATAAAATAAAATAAAATAAAATAAAATAAAATAAAATAAAACTACCTGAGTTTGGAAACGTTGCTTTTTCCCACATTACTCACCTCCTTTACAGCACCAGCATCTTTGTTGACACAAGATCTCTTTTTAATTATGTCACAGTTTGTTGATGAATACGTCACCTTTGCTTCAGTTAAATCAAGTAGGATGCAGTGACTCCAAGTCTGAGGGGTACTTCCCAGGAAGAGCAACCCCCCACAGCCATTTGCAGAGCATCGGAGTAAGTTTTACCTTCATCCCTTAGATGTGAATTTGTTATCCTCACTGTGACAATCCCTTATCGCATGGCTTTTAGAAGGATTCTCAAAAAGCTAGACTCTCACATTCAACCTTGCAGTTGCCTGGCTGGGTGCTACGTTTCTTTGCCTCCTATTAGAGACCCTGTCAGCATCCAAAACTAGCACTGTTTGAGGACGTTGGAGTCAATGGTTGTTTCCCAGATAGAACTTTGTGTGTCCAAATAAATGGTTCAAAATCATCAAGCGAATAAATACTCTGGAATAAGAGAAGCCTCGTGAGGATTTGACTCTAAACTGGCTTCCTCTGTTCTGCAGTAAGAGGTTAGGAATAAAACCAAACGTTGCCTGAGGTTCAGATATACTCAAAAGCAATGAGGTGTGGCTCAGGTGTGCACTGGCAAGGTCACCATGAAGTTCAGCCAGAGCCTTTGCAAGCCTGGGCCTGAGAAGACAGATTCCTTAGATCCAGAAGGGCCAGTGGAGCTGGGCTGGCCTGCTTGCCACTCACAGGCGGAGACTCTGCCAGCAGAAGGGACACTGCTGTCAGAGCTGGGGAACCGCGGACCACATGGCTGAGGCCCAACCCCAGGTCTCCTGACTCAAAACCTCTTCCCAGGGCTTGTCCTCCTCCCTAAATATATGTGCCCCAAATTGTCACCAGATCTCAGGAAAGCACTGGCTTTGTCTGGGATAAACACCAACTCCACAGCACACCCAGTCATTACCAGATTGGCAGTTGTTGTCTAGGTCTTGTGGCTTCTTGGGGTTTTCTCGGGTGTCTCTCTCCCAAATCTTTCCCCTTTCCTTTGATTATATTCACGTAAACATTGAGTTTTATAGCCCTCAAGCTCTCTTAAGCATAACACACTTTGTCCCTCTCTGTTTCCCTATGCAGTTGCCCCTCCCTCTGCTGTCAGAGGCCCATCCAGCTGCTCCAGCCCTGTAGCTCC
The DNA here is from genome assembly GCF_037993035.2 of Macaca fascicularis. Classification (NCBI taxonomy): domain Eukaryota; kingdom Metazoa; phylum Chordata; class Mammalia; order Primates; family Cercopithecidae; genus Macaca; species Macaca fascicularis. Next base: position 18,256,521 of record NC_088387.1, on the reverse strand, counting down.
AGTGTCTCCTCCTCTCTCTTTCCCCTACTCTTTTTCTGGAAAGATCTATCTGAGGGTCCTGAAGGAGGAGACTCGAGGTTGTTCTCTTGGACAAAGAGGTCTGGGTGGATGACATAATTCACTTTACGTCTTAGAAAAATAACCTTGTGGCTCTTGGCTCTCTTGGGCTCTCATTTTGGTTGCCTAAGGGCTCTAGGCAGAGGGCCAGGGAGCCCAGCCCCAGCCTAGAGACTTGCAGGGCTCAGAGAGCTGCAGTGTTGGGGCGTCCGCTGTGCCTGCTGTCCCCGCTTGCCACGGACTCTACCTGCAGAACTTCACAGCTGAGAGGCTGGCCCCGAGCTTCCCCTTCATGCCTCCCAAAGCTTGCGATTGCTTAATTATACGCTGCTGCATACCAATTTCCATTTTCTCTCCTAGTGTGTTTTGACTGATAACTTTGACTTACCCTCCTGATGCCAGAAACTGTGTTAGCTACTGCTCTGGCAGCAGGAAAAGGCCGGTTCCAGGGAAGGTTGAATGCTTATTGTTCTGGATTATTTTGAGGGAAAAAAAAAAAAAGAGGTACCTTGAAGAAAGATGAAGACAAAATATGGAAGGGTGCTGAATTTGCAAAAAGCCTAAGGGGAAAAAACTCAAATGTCCATCAGGAGTGGAATGAGTAAACAAATCATGGCATGTTCACACAATGGAATACTACCTACCAATAAACAGGAATGAACTGCAGATGCACACAGAAACATGGGTGAATCCACTAGGCACCATGATGTGTAGAATAAAGCAGACTCGGCCAGGCGTGGTGGCTCATGCCTGAAATCTCCACGCTGGGAGGCCAAGGTGGGTGGATCACTTGAGGTCAGGAGTTCAAGACTAGCCTGGCCAAGATGATGAAACTCTGTCTCTACTAAAAATACAAAAATCAGTTGGGTGTGGTGGCGCACGCCTGTAATCCCAGCTGCTCGGGAGGCTGAGGCAGAAAATTGCTAGAACCCAGGAGGTGGAGGTTGCAGTGAGCCAAGATCGCACCGCTGCACTCCAGCCTGGGTGACAGAGTGAGAATCTGTCTCAAAAAAAAAAAAAAAAAAAAAGCAGGCTCAAAAGAAGACATACTACATGGTTCCATTTATATGAAGTTTTAGAACAGGCAGAAATAATCCATGTGGATAGGGGTCAGAGCAGTCGTTACTGAAGAGCAAGGGAAAATGTGGATTGGCTGGGGAGGGACACAGAGGCACTTCTGGGAGTAGCCTGCATCTCATGCACAGTGGCCATCACACCTATGTATGTGTGCAAAAATTCACCCAGCTCTTAATATTTATGCACTTTACTGTATGCATGTGATGTAGTTTGGATGTTGCCCCCTCCAAATCTCATTCTGCAATGTGACCCCCAACGTTGGAGGTGGGGCCTAGTGGGAAGTGTTTGGGTCATGGAGGCGGATCCCTCAGGAATGGCTTGGTGCCCTCTCTGCAGTGATGAGTGAGTCCTCACTCTATTAGTTCATGCTAGAACTGGTTGTTTAAGAGAGTGGCACTCCTCCCACCGCTCTTCTTCCTCCTCCTCTTCTCCTCTCACCTTGTGACGTGCCTACTCTCCCTTTGCCTTCTGCCTTAAGTGGAAGCTTCCTGAGGCTTTACCAGATGCAGATGCTGGTGCCATGCTTTTTGTACAGCCTGCAGAACCATCAGCCAAATATACATATTTCCTTTATAAATTGCCCATTCTCGGGTATTCCTTCGTAGCAAAACAAAACAGACTAATATGGCATGTTAGACCTCAATAAAAACCTTATAAAAATAGATAAAGTCAATGAGGAGTCAGTGGAAGAGGATCCAAGGCTCAGAAAGAGAAGGAGGTATATGAGAAGCTGAGGGAAGCAAGGGAGAGCATTTCAATAACAGGGAGACATGGTGGACCAATGTAGAGAGACTCTTGGATTGGGTAACTGAGAGATTCTGTACTGACAGAAAAACTTCAACAAGATAGCTTCAACTTGAAGAAAGAGCAAGGTTAAGGGAGATTCTGGAGGCTGATTTTCTTGTTCTTGTTGTTTAAGTCTTGGAGGTGCCTGAAGATGTCTACAACTGGAAGAAAAGAAGCCACTGGAGCGGAAGGTGGGGAGGATAAAGTTTGGAGCAAGATTCTCAAGGAAGCAACAAGATCCTAAGGCAAGTAAATCTGAGTTTAGTTGGGAAAAGGAGGATCATTAGAAGACCAGGAGGGAAAGAAAAGGTGGTAGCGAGGCGTCTAGCCACTCTGTATGGAGCGTTTCTGAGGTTGCTACCAGCACAGGGTGAGCACACTGCTCTGTGGGAGGAATATGAGACCTTGAATACAGGAGTTGCTGTTGGGAATGTGAAATTTTTTCAACAAGAGGTCAGTACTGAAAGTGATAGAGGCCCGGAACTATAACCCGCTACACAACCAGGAATTCCCATTTTGACCAGTTACTAGCCAGGTTTGGGAACCCAAGGATTAATGCAGAGAAGGTGAGCGTGTACAGGTATTCCTCCGGGTTGGGGATTAACAATGCAGATTTGACAAAAAGTTGACAATTCTTGGAAAGTAAATATGTCTCTCAGAAGGACCCGTAATGACGGAAAATGATGGCTTAATATTTGTAACATTAAAGTCCCAAGAGGAGAGGATAATGAGTGAGGAGCTGAAAAATGTTTGAAAAAATTATGATTAAAAATATTTCTGAATTTGGCAAAACACATAGACTTGTAGATTTGAGAAGCTCAGAGAATCCCAAACAGAGTAAGCTCAAAGAGATTCTCACTTAGAGACATCATAAGGAAACTACTGAAAACTAGAAACAAAGGAATTATCTTGAAAGCAGCAATGAAAAATGACATTGTTTATAAAATTACAATTATTTAAAGGGTGTAGATTTCTCATCAGAAACCATAGAGGCCAGGTCAGGCACTGTGGTGTAGGCTGTAATCCCAGCACTTTGGGAGGCCCAGGTGGGTGAATCACTTGAGGTCAGGAGTTCAAGACCAGCCTGGGCAAAACCTGGGCAAAACCCTGTCTCTACTAAAAAATATGAAACTTAGCCAGACGCTGTGGTATGTGCCTGTAGTCCCAGCTACTCAGGAAGCTGAGGCAGGAGAATTGCTTGAACCTGGGAGGCAGAGGTTGCAGTGAGCCAAGATTGCGCCATTGCACTCCAGCCCAGGCGACAGAGCATAGAAGCCAGAATGCAATAGAACATTTCAAAAAACCTTGTTTTGAAAAAATTAAGTTTCATAATGTCTCGTGTTCACTTTCTCTGATTTTCCCTAGTGATTAACATCTTACCTAACTATAGTATAATATCAAAACCAGGAAATCCATATTGGTACAATGTATGTGTGTGCATGTGTGTATGAAGTTCTATGCCGTTTTTATCACAGATGTAGACTGATGCACGTTCAGCCACAATCAAGATACAGAACTGTGCCATCACAACGAAGTTCTCCCTCATGTTGTCCCTTTAAAGTCACACCCACTGCTCTCCCATGACCCCATCCATCACTAACCCCTGGCAACCATTACTCTGGTCTCCAGTTCTACAATTTTGTAATATTGAGCATTTTACATAAATGGAATTATACAATATGTGACCTATTGAGAATGGATTTTTTTTCCTTCAATATAGTGCCCTTGAGATCCATCCAAGTTGTATGTATCAATAATTTGTTTCTTTGTATTATTGAGTAGTATTCCACAGTATGGATACACCACAGTTTGTTTAACCATTCTTCTATTGTAGGATATTTTGGTTGTTTCTAGGTTTGAGTTATTACATATAAAGCTGCCATGAAGAATCATATACAGGTTTTTGTGTGAACATGTTTCTATTTCTCTGAAATAAATGTCCAAGAATATAATTGCTAGATCATATGAAAAGTGTATCCTAGTGCTATAGTGTGAATTTTGTGTCACCCCCAAAAATTTATATGTTGAAACCTAATCCCCAATGTGATGGCGTTAGGAGATTGGGCCCTAGGGAGTTAATTAGATCTTATGGGCAAGGCCTTTATAAATGGGATTAGTGCCCTGAAGAAAGAGGTCCTAGAGAGTTGCCTTTCGTCCTCCACCATGTGAGGATACAGCGAAAAGGTGCCATCTGTGAACCAGGAAACCAGCCCTCATCAGATACTAAACCTGCCAGTGGCTTAATCTCAGACTGCCTATCCCCCAGAACTGTAAGAAATAGATGTTTCTGGTTCAAGCCACCCAGTTTATGGTATTTTGTCATAGCAGCTCAAATGGAGTAAGACACTCCTAAGAAACTGCCCAACTACTTCCCAAAGTGGTTGTACCATTTTACATTCTCACCAGCAACGTAGACCTAATTTCTTAGCATCTGGGTCAACATTTGACATAGATCCTATTTTAAATTTTATTGTTGCTGCTCTGATAGGAGGGTGGTGATATATAATGAGAGTCTTATTTCACATTTCCTTAGTGGGCAGTGGTGTTGAACATCTTTTCATATGCTTATTTTCCATCTTTGGTAAAATGTCTTTTCATGTCTTTTGTCCAATATCTAATTAGACTGTTTATTTGTTATTGATGAGCTTTAATAGTTCTTTGAATAAATTCTGCGTATGAGTCCTTTATTGACTATCAGATATCAGAATTATTTGGAAATACTTTCTCCTAATCTGTACCTTGTTTTTGCATCATCTTAGGATATTTTACCAGCAAATGTTTTTAATTTTTATAAAGTCCAATTTATCAATTTTCAGTTTATACAACGTGTTTTGGTGCCAAGTCTAGCCTAGTAGGAGCTCCTGAAAATGTTGTCCTGTTTTTTCCTGAAAGCTTTATAGTTTTACATTTTACATTTAAGTCTGTGATCCATTTTGAGTTTTGTTTTGCTTTTTTTTTATTTGTAATGTGTTAGGTATAAAGTACCTTTTTTTGTAAGCCCACACTTCCCTAGTTACTCAAGCACTGTTTGTTGAAAAGCCCATTCTTTATCCATTTTGGATCTTCATCAAAAATCATTTGGTCATATTTTTCTGGGTCTCTTTTTGGATTCTTTGTCTGTTCCACCGATCTGTGTGTCTAATCCTCTGCCAATACCAAACTGTCTTGATCACTGTTGCTAAGTAGAAAGCCTTGGCCTTGAGTAGACTGGTTCTTCTCCCTTATTCTCCTTTTTTTAGAATTGCTTAGGCTAGTTTAGTTCTTTTGACTTTTCATATAAATTTGAGAATAACCTTATCTACAGAAAAGGTTGCTGGTATTTTAATGCAAATCTTGTTAAAACTTTGTATGAATATAGGGAGAATTGTTGTCTTCCAATCTATGAATGTGATGGGTGTCTCTATTTATTTCAATTGCCTTTGATTTCTTTCATCAGCATTGCGTAGTTTAGGCATGTAAACCCCTCAACTACATGTTTTGCTAGATTTGCACCTAAGTATTTGTTTTCTTTTTTTCTGTGTGATTGCAAATGGTATTGCATTTTTAATTTGGCTTTCCATATGTTTGTAGCTAGTATATAGAAATACAACTAATTTTATGTTGATCTTATGACTTTGCTGAGCTTGTATTAATTCTAGGAGTTTTTTGGTAGATTCCTTGGGATTTTCCACACACCTTTATGTAATCTGCAGATAGCAATAGTTTTAATTCTTTTCCGTCCTGCATGTCTTTTATTTCTCTTTCTTGTCTTATTGCACTCGCTAGAATTTACAGTACTATGTTAAACAGCCTTGCCTTATTCACGATCTTAGGGAGAAAGCATTACATTTTTCATCACTAAGTACGATATTGTAGATGTTTTTATCAAGTTGAGGAAGTTTCCTTCAGCTCCAAATTTTTTAGAGTTTTCATCATGAATGAGTATTGAATTTTGTGTTTGTCGTTTTTGCAGCAATTGAAATAATGATGTGATTTTTCTTCTTTAGGCCTGTTAATATGATGGATTACATTGATTGATTTTAGAATATTAAACCAGCCTTGTATTCCTGGGTTAAACCCCACTTGGTCATGTTATATAATTATTTTTTATATTAAAGAATTCTATTTGTTAATATTTTTCTTACAGATTTTTATGTCTATATTCAGAAGGGACATTGGACTATAATTTTCATTTTTATACTGTCCTTTCCTAGTTTTAGCATCAGGGTAATACTGATCTCATAAAATGAATTAGGAGATGATCTTTCCTTCCTCTACTATTTTCTGGATTACATTGTATAAAATTGGTGTTAATTGTTCTGTAAACATTTGGTATAATTCTCCAGCAAAACCCCCTGAACCTATAAATTTCTTCCTATGGCTTTTAAAAATTATAAATTAATTTTTCTTAATAGTTATAAGGCTATTCAAATGATCTATTTCATTTTAGATAAATTGTGGAAGTTTGTGCTTTTCAAGCAATTGGTCCATTTCATCTAAGTTGTCAAATTTACGTATCTAGAGTTATTCATAGTATTTTCTTATTAACCTTTTGATGCCTGCAGGGTCTTTAGTGATATCCCCTGATTCCTGATGTTGGCAATTTATATGTTCTTTTCTTCTTTGTCACTCTTGCTACAGGTTAGTCAACTTCATTGACCTTTTCAAGGATTAGCTTTTGTTTTGTGGATTTTCTCTATTGTTTCTTTGTTTTCATTTTCACTGCTTTCTGTTCAATCTTTTTATTTCCTTCTGCTTGCATTGGGTTTATTTTGCTCTTCTTTTTCTAGTGTCTTGAGGCCAGAGCTTAGCTTATTGATTTGAAGAATTTCCTCTTTAAACCATGGGTTACTTAGAAATGTGTTGTTTAATTTGCAGGTATCTGAGATTCTCCTGCTATGTTTCTGTTACTGATTTCTTGTTTGATTCCACTGTGGTCCAAGAACACACTCTGTATAATTTCAATTATTTTACCTTTGTCAAGGCTTGTTTTACAGCCCAAGATATAATGTATCCTGGTGTATGGTCTTCGGGCACATGAAAAGAATGTGTGTTCTGCAGGTTTTGCGTAGAGTGTTCTAGAAATGTCAATTAGACCCTGTTGGTTGATGATGTTGTTGAGTTCTTCCTCATCCTTGCTGATTTTCTACTTGGTTTTATATCATTTGTAGAGAAATGGTAGCAAAATGTCCAATGATAATTATGAATTTGTCTATTTTTCCTCTCAGTTCTGTTGGCTTTTACTGCACATATTTTGGGTGCCTCCTCCTTGTGGGGGGCAGCCCAAACTCCCTGTGTGTTCTCCATTCACACTGCATGGAGGAGGGTCAGCAGCTCGTTATCTCCAGGCAGGAGCAAAAGTCTCATCCAGAGTCTGCACTTGGCCTTCCTGACACTACCCGGGGAGCTGGGGTTGGGAGGCTGAGGTCCCTAGTCTGGCTGTCTTCTTCTCTATATCTTTCAGAGTCTTCTTATGTTTGTTTTATACAATACCTTAGTTGTACTTAGTGAGAAGAATAAGGAAAAATATATCTACTCCATCTTTCCAGAAGCAAAAGTCTCAAAGCATTGAACTTTAAAAATCACTAATTGATCCAGTTTAGCTGTGCTACTGTGAATGGTGACCAGGGTTGGCTGGTGCCTACCTTTCAGAGGTGACACACTAGAGAGGAATGCACAGGACACCAACTGCAGTGTGGTGGGGTGCATCTCAAGAGTAGGTCGGACGCTGGGCCCTGCATACGAGAGGTGTTCACGGGGCTCACGGGGTAGAGGAGCCAGATCTGTGAGGCCTGGAGGGTCCCACGAGGTGCCTAGACTTCAGCCTGAGAGCAGAGGAGGTCATATATGGGTCATAGCTGAAGTACGGGTCAGAAACAGATGTTAGTAATGTCACTGCATTCAATGCATTGCCCACTGGGTTGGCCCCAGTTGCATCCCCAGACTGCTCAAAGCAGGAGGGAGCCACAGGAATTGAATGTGTAGAATGTGTGGTGCTGGCTTAATGCTTCCGTGCTAGCAATTTTTTTTTTTTTTAGAAAGGGTATCACTCACTCTGTTGCCCAGACTGGAGTACAGTGGCACGATCTTGACTCACTGCAACCTCCGCCTCCTGGGTTCAAGCGATTCTCGTGCCTCAGCCTCCCCAGTAACTGGGACTATAGGCACGCACCATCATGCTCAGCTAATTTTTGTATTTTTTGGTAGAGACAGGGTTTCATCATGTTGGTTAGGCTGGTCTCAAACTCCTGACCTCAAGAACATTTGCTAAAAGTCACACTCTCACAGTCACCGATTGCCTAAAAGCCACTATGTTAAAAATCAATTTGCAAAATGACAATTTCACAAATTCCCAAATCACTAAAAACTTCTTTATAGTAATTATTTGCAAAATGTGTAAGAATATGTGTTTCATAGAAAGTTTCGAAATCTGTTAATGATTTTTTCCCAACATTTTGGCCTTTGGTTATATTTAGTTGAGATGTTGCACTTTTAGTTTCTCTACCACTGTTTTCTATCAGATTTATAGGCATGTGGTTCATGTTTCAAAAGCTGACTACTCCTCAGTAGTTACTATAAAGGTTTTGGCAATTCATGAGGCTTTTCATATTCTAACCTTTGGTTTTCAGAAAAGATGGTTTTGCCCTTCAAGTGCAATTTTACACCAATTTTCATCATCTTTTTTTTTTCCAAAGTGGTTTGGCAGTCAGACAAATAAAAGTTTTTTCTGCATGTTAATTTTCACATATCCATGACAACTTCCCCAATGACAAAATCCAAAAGTGGGAACTATAGTCCAATTTAGACACCAGTCTAAAATTGGAATTGACAATAAATGCGGTTGAGGGAAAACCCATCTATTGACACCAAAAAAATATTGTGTGTTTGAGAAGTGTCCCGCTCCTGAAATATAGAAACCCACATGAAATTGACATTTACCAGGGATGGAATGAGAAATCCACAGCAAAACAGCTGATGAAAACGTACCTGATACTTGGACACTAAACTGCTAAATATAAGTGAAATAGAAAACCAAAGCTGGGGGGGAGGGAATCGGGAATCCTCAGTGTTTTAAACACCAGAGCACACAAATTGTGATAATTGTAAAAGTATTTAACCAAAGCAACTTTTGGGTGAATTCCAGAGATCACTTCTCACGGAAATTAATCTTTTAGAAAATTAATTTTCAGCAAATTGTTTTTCAATTAATTGACTTTTGGAAATAGTGATTGGTAATTTGCCAAAAATACCAAATCCCCTGCACCCAGTCACCTGCAGGGCTTGATGCTGCCCCCAGGGCAGATGGGGAGCATCTGAAAGCCGGAAAGGAACTTGAGTGTGTGGGGTGGGGGATGCTGTCCTCCAGCTGTGGGAGGAAAGACGGAAGGAGCAGCACGAAGACAGAAGAAACCGACCCATTTCTTCAACCTTTCTATTTTTCCTGGGTTTTTCCCTCTGTAACCAAGAATCAGGTACCTGGAGCCCCAAACCTGCCAGCCTCCCTCCTGATATAGCCAATGAAATGGACAGACCCTCCTCGCCATCAGGGGGAAATAGACACTCAGTTACCCCTGCACTGACTGAAGCAGAATTCTCTTTCTCGTTCATATTCTAATTCTTATGACTATTTTCTTCTTTTTTCCACACATTGATCTAAACCTTTGTCCCTAATAAAGACCTCCAAACTCTACTCACACAAAAGTGACTGGGCATAACTGACGGTTACTGGGCGTTGATGTTACCTGGCTGAGCAGGTAACTGCAAATGGAATCTTAGTCATCCCCAGTCTGCCAAGCCATACCTGGCTGCCCTGAGAAGTTCTTCGCATGACCTCTCTTCTTCCACACATGCTCAGGTCCTCTCCTCTCCCTTTTGAGCTCTACCTCCTTTCTGCTCACTCCTCCTCCCTCCCACTGGTTCCCCTTCAATCCTCCTGTTGTTCTCTTGTACAACGCCTGTTACTCTGTCCTGCCCTCTATTTCCATGTGTTGATGGAGAAAACTCACTTTCCAGAGACTTGCAAGCTTAAAAAGATGCAAAAGAAACTATGCCACTCCCTTGAGACAGAAAAGCCTGCTGCATTTCTGTAAACTGCAATTTAAAGCAATCCTCTATGCTTTACATGTGCTAAAGTCCCCCATCTTGACAAAACCTCTCTCTTGACCACATTTCCCCCTCTCATCCCACCTTCCTTTCACAACCAATCTTCCTGAACCAGCTACTGATACTTGCTGCCTCTTCTTTGTCCCAACCAGTGGACACTTCTGGTCTTTTTCTTACTTAAACTTCCTGTAATGTTTGACCCAGTAGACACTTCTTCCAGAAACCCTTTTTTGGTCCACCTGCTCTGGCCAGGATTTCTCATCTTCTTTGTACTGTCCTTCTCTCCTGTTACCATCTTAGAGGTCAGGGATCCCAGCTGTGGCCTTGGGACTCACCTCTTCTATACAGGCCCTAGGTGGTCCCACTCAGTGATAGACTCAGCCATGGGTTTAACCACACGTTGCCTTGCAGTCTTGGGTCCTTGTCCTGGGCTTGCGCCACTCAGGACACACTCGAATGTCTCCTGGATGTCCAGAATACAGCATCTGCAAAACTGAACTTGTCCTCTTTCCCCCAAATGTGTGTCCACTGCTTGAACCAGGAGACTGGATTATCATCTTAAATCCTCCCTTTCCCACCACCACCAAATCCAAGCTGGGGAGCCCCTCTTCTTTACTGCCCCTGAAAACCACACTGTCCTCCCACACCCCATGGATCCTGCTTGAGCCCAGGCACTCATCACTTCTTCACTGGGGTATGACCATTCCCCTGGCCTTCCTATCTTCCCATCTGTGCCCAACGTGGATGCCAAGGGGATCTGTCCTAAATGCAAAGTTAGCCATGCCTGCTAACTCCCGCCTCTGGCTTGCCTGAAATCTTTCAGGAAGCTGCGAGCTTTTAAGACAACGTTTTGAGAACACAGGACCTTTTGCAATTTTATGTCTTCTGTTTTCTGGAGTCCCCAAATTCAGTTCAGGCTTCATGGCTTCTGGGAAACTTGGCTTGACCTCATCTTTTCTATGCGTTCTGTGCCTAGCTAGTAAAATTCTTAGCTGACATTACATTGATCACGAACTTTGTTGCCTGTGAGTTCCCAGAGGGCAGGCCAAGTCTGACTTGGCTTTGCTGCAAAGTCTAGCACATGATGGACATTCAATAAAGTTTTGATAGAGAGAAAAGCAAAATCTCAGACTTCTCAGCTTATGATGACCCCGTGAAGAGCTTAAATGTGTGTGTGGTGTGGAGAGAGATAGGCAGCCCCACAGTGAGCCCCAGAAGCCCAAGGAAGCCATAGTGTGGCCAAGCAACTTTTCAGGCAAAGGCTGTCAGCAGGAGGGTGCGAACCTTCCTCCTGATAGGGGAAGTTGTAATTTTTATTATTCTACCTCCCTGGGACTCTGTTCAAGGAGGCTGCTGCCAGGGAAAGGGAAGGTGGGCCTGTGGGGAGGGTCTGTTTTGCCATGAACATTCTCAGGAGGGTGGCTGAACAGCAAAAAAATGCCACAGATATGTTGATTGAGCATACAAAACGGATGGCTCTGCCTCAGGACAGAGGGCATATTTTGTATGCCAAGACCTTTCCTTCTGCCTCATCATGCTTGACTTAGTGACACTCTGGTCCCCACCTGGCTCACCTTCTCAGCACTGATGGGCCAGGTATGGTGGTGTGGCAGTTGAGAAGGATGAATGGTTTAGAGCCTTCTTGAGTCAGGCCACCAGTCCTTGTGGGGCTTCGCCACTGTGTCGCTCCTCAAATTCTACTGACCTGTGACCAGACACAGTCCAGGCAGGCCAGATTCTTTCCTACCCACTGGGCATTCCAGGTATAGATGATGTCACTGAGAGGGCAGCCAAGCAGGAGGTAGCACCTGGTGCCCAAGTCTAGCCCAACAGGCCAACTTCTGTTGACAAGGAAAGTTGGTGTCTAATTCACTGTGACCGAACGGAACTCTTGCCAAGTCCCTTTTCAGAAAGGGGGAAGCCACTTCAGAATAAAAATACAGCTGGCTCTACAAAATATGGTGTGCCTGGCATCAATGGCACAGGTGACAAGCTTGCAAAAGCTCTATGAACAATAACTTTCCACAGTATAGAAACCAAAGGGAAAGACAGCAGAGCACTTAGCTGGCTTATACCCATGCTGGTATAACTGGTCTATGAAAACTATTCAACAACCGTGTTAGGAATCAAATTGAAATGAATATCAATGAAGAACCATCTTTTGCCCTGATACATTAACGAAAATTAACATTTCCATTGCAATTCCCAGTGCTGGGAAGGATATGGTAAAACTGCTATCTTCTCAGATTGCTCTTGACAGTATGCATTTGTAGTCTCCCATGGAGAGCAATTTATCATGATGTGTTAAGAATTGCAAGAGGGTTCTTAACCCTCTCTACAAAAAAAAAAAATCCGAAATATGAAGGAAAGTATCACTTGAGTGTTAATTGTCATTTTGATAGGTGTATGCAGTGCTAAAATTACAGTTCATTATAAATGTTTTAATGTTGTGTTATGCATGTAAATGATGACTATTGTTCATGTAGCAACATGGAGATATGCTTTTGACAAGAGCAGGGCACAACATTGTGTGCATATAACCATGACAACCTTCACAAGAAAGAGAAGCCCAGTCAAACCCACCAAAATGATAAGTGTGGCTGTATTTGGGTGTGGGGGTGAGTGGGTGTTACTTTTTCTTTTTCAAATTTAGTGTAATATGATATTACAATGAAAACCTCTTTTTGAGGCTTGAGGGTGCCAAGCAGAGATGTAAGGTGCAAGTGAGAATACTCTCCAGGTAGCAGTGAGGAGCCAGCTGGGACTGGACTTCGCTTTATTTTGGACAGGGCAAGGGTGGAAGCTGGGCATGGAAGCAAAGGGCCCTTACTTCCCAGCATGGAAGAGACAAGTTAATCTTTTTTTTTTTTTGAAATACAGTTTCACTCTTGTCACCCAAGCTTGAGTGCAGTGGTGCGATCTTGGTTCACTGCAACCTCTGCCTCCCAGGTTCAAGTGGTTCTCCTGCCTTAGCCTCCTGAGTAGCTGGGATTACAGGCATGCGCCACCATACTCAGCTAATTTTTGTGTTTTTAATAGAGACAGGGTTTCGCCATGTTGGTCAGGCTGGTGTTGAACTCCTGACCTCAGGTGGTCTGCCCACCTCGGCCTCCGAAAGTGCTGGAATTATAGGCATAAGCCACTGTGCCCGGCCAGAAGAGACAAGCTAATCTTAATTGGGAGAAATTTGGAAACCTCATAGAGGGCTCTTTGGGAAGCCTTCGGGCTCTAAAATGAGCAATCTCTAAAGAGTCTGTCAGGGCCCATGAGGACTCCAGGGGGACTTGAGAAGAAGTAAGATCAACTCTGGAGGCTCCAAGGTGCTGAGGAGGAAAGAGGCCAAGGAATAAGATGGAGGCTAGGAGAGTGGCTTAAAGGCTCCCACGGACAGATGACAGTCACGGTGCTTGGGCTTGGGGGAACTGGAAAACGGATTCTGGTCTTCCAGCGGGAGAGAGGTAGAGTGTGGCTCTGGGGATGTGTTCATGATTTTGTCCTCAGAGAGCAAGCTTGAGTTGAAAGAGTCACTGGGACAGGCATATTGAGTACACACGTGGCACAGAGCTACATATCAGAATTTCATTTAGTAAGAGCTAGCTGAAAAACGGATGGATGAACAAGTGGATGCATGAGGCTTTATGCCAAGCGTTGGGGTGCGGTAACATGGTCTCAATTGGCTCCAACACTGTCCAATCATAATTCTCTGTTCATCATGAGCCACTGCAACTAGCTCTTAGAAATGTTGAGATCTGTTTTCTTAAATAATTCCTGCTGAGAACATTTGTCAGTCAACCAGAAGGCTTGTACGAAGATACCGTGAGCTTCTTACAGTTAAGCCTTATAGGATAAAAAAAGAAGCCCAAGACAGAGTTCTGTTCTACAAAGGGCACACATCTATTCCCCTGTCCCCACACAAGTTTCTCCTCCTTGAGTTTTGTCTAATATTCTGTTAGGGCCAATGCTACAAAATCAGGGGCATCATATGTGAAATGAGCACAATGAATAATTGGTGAGGACAACAGAGAAGAGTCAATTTACGATGCGAGAAACGAACCTGACTGTAAATCAGGTGAAGGCAAATATCTTCTAGAGTTAAAAGCAGACAAGAAAATATGCAAAATTAAGGGGAAACCACTTCATCTTCATGACGTGTGCACCACACTCTCATTTGCACTGGGAGTGACGTGAACTCACCAGTTTATTTGCAAATGGACAAAGAGGAACCTGAAACACTTTCATTACCTTAAAAGAGAAATTTGCCGGCTAAAAGGAATGCTCCCCTGAAAGCTCATAATCTTAGTCAGCCTCTTCTATGTTCCCCAGGCCACTGCTTTGCTGAGTCATTCTACTATGCGGCCCCTCAGACACAAAGCCTGGCGGCCACCTGCCCACAGAGTCACAGAGGGTCAGCCAACTGCAAGCTCGGAACTTCAGGATCTTGCTTTTTGGGTTATTTTCACTACTGTAACTTTTTTGTCCTTAGGTAAAAGGATAATAATTGTGTAAAATTATGTCCTTAGGTTAAAAAGATCATGCCAGATGTTCAAATATGGATAAAATTAGCATGATCTTGGAATCTGAACAGAAAAGAAGCTGCTTTTAGCTGTTTTCAACTGTTTTTAGCTTTTCTGTCTAAACAGCTGTTTATTCTGTTTCACAAACTCTCTTAGCGGAATATTTAGGCAAAAAAGAAGAAAAAGAAGTTGCAGAATAATAGGTCTAATATAATCCCAGTTCTAGTCACGCATAAAAAAGTCTGAATGGTTTACAAAACCATTGAGAATGGTGATATAAGGGCTGTGACTATAGAGGAATCTCATTTTCTAAATTTTGTTTTTCTCCAATGTGTGAGAACTGGGATTACAGTATACCTATTATTGTGCAAAATGAATCATTAGTTTTTATGTATTACTCTTGCAATTAAAACTAACAAACATTGGATTTGAGAGATGACCAGGCACTAGGATACACTTTGCATGGGAAGTTTTCCTAGTGGAGAAATATCTTCTTAGTTAAAGTGTTTATACTCTCTTCTATAATCATTTAGTCTCATTTCCTTCTTGTTTTGGTTTTTCCTACAGATGAAGAAAGTGGTCAGCATCTTCTCCAGATCAGAAAAATTGCATTTGTTTTCCCTTTTTATTGTGAAGTTTCAAACATATACAAAGTTAGCAGAAATTATTAAATGATTGCCTCTTGGCCTTTTGGCTAAGCTCAAGGGTAAAAAATTATTAAATGAGCAATTAAAAACACTTTTGAAACAAAATAAAAAATAAAAAATCTAAGTAAAGGAATATAAGATATTGAATAAATAATGAGCTAAAAATTATAAACCTAAAAAAATACAGTAACTGAAATACTCAACAGATAGCCTCAAAAGTGGTTTGGAGCAACAAAGAGTGAATCCTCAAACTTAAAGACAGATAATTAGAAATTTCTCAGTGTAAACAATATAGAGAAAACAGGCTAGAAAAAAAATGGTTTGAGAGATCTATGGATGATAACAAAAAATCTAGCTTTTGTATCATCAGGGTCCTAGAAGTAAGGAGAAAAACTGTTCAACTGAAAAAAATAATCAAATAAATAATGGCTAAAATGTCCCCAAATTTGACAAAAGATATTAAACCCACGGATTCAAAAAGAATAAAGTAGAATAAATCCCAAATAGGATAAATTCAAAGAAATCCATACCAAGACAAATCATATTCAAATTTCTGAAAACTAAAGATGGAAAAAGGTCTTAAGAGAGGTTAAGGAGAAACACTACATTACTTGTAAAACTTAAGCCAGAAAGAAGTGGCACAGCATTTTATAAGTAGTGATTAAAAAAAAATGGTCAATTCTGAATGCTCTATCTAGTAAGACTGTTCCTGGTATATCAGTTTAATTCTGATGCTTGCTCTGTGTCTTCAAGCTATTTTTTGTTTGTTTGTTTGTTTTTTTTTTTTTGTCTTTTAGCGTGCCTTGTAATTGTTTTTTAATAGCCAGATATGAGATACTGGATAAAAGGAACTGCAGACAGTAGGTCTTTAGTAATGTGGTAGTGAGGTGTTGATGGCAGCAGCGCTGCCATCATGCCAGCTGCTGCAGGGAGTCACAGCTGGGGCTCCACACTCCTAGGAGCCTGGAAGCCAGGACAAGCTGGAGACCCGCCCTTCTGAGTTGGTGCAGCAGCGCCCCAGGTGCCGATGCAGCCGCCCAAACCACGGCTGTCGACCCAGGCCTCCCACTTTATGGAACAGGCAGCATCCTCACCCTCCTGGGTGCAGCTGCAGCTGCAGACCCAGGCCTCCTGCTCCATGGAGCAGGCAGGAATCCTGCCTTCCTGAGTAAGGCTGCAGCCGCTCAAGCTGTGGCTGCCGATCAGAGCCTCCCTGTGCTCCTGCAGGTGCCAAGAGCAGGGAGGATCCCTGCCCGTTCTGGTGCAGTTGCAACCACCAGATCCGCAGGTGCAGACCTGGGCCTCTGCTACACCAAGCCAGCAGGAGCCAAGGAGAAGCAGGAACTCCACCCCTTCTGAGTTGGCAGGACGGGAGCTCCGGGTGCAGCTGCAACCACCTTCCCCGGTGCAAGACCCAGGTGTCTCTGCAACCTACACCCTTAGGGGCCAAGGAAGGCCCCCTGACCCCAGTACCCGCAAGCCCACAGGTGTCTTCTCCAGCTGCCTGGCCTCTCACTGCTCCCGGCACAGGCTCCCATATCACAGCAGGGTTCAGCCAAGCTCGGGTGCTATCACAGTTTGGCACAGTCTGCACACACTCGGATCAGTGCTGGCAAGCCAGTGCCCTGCTGCCCCGGCCCCCTCCAGAATTTGGGTACCAATGAGAGTAGCAGGGAAAGCAGAGGGGAGCTCTGAGGACTGCTCGGTGCTGGCCTGCAGGTGCCTCTTGGTGCCAAGAGCCAGGGGGCCAGGGACAGCAGAAGGCAGACAGGCTCCTGGGTGGAAGTGGATGGGTTGTCAGTAAGATCCCACCCTCAGGCAAGGGAGGGCCTGAAGGCTGGGGTCAGGCTGCCAGACCAGCAGAATGGAGTGGGGACTTGTGGTGCCTTTTTGGGACCGCCCATGGCCCTCCATGAACCAATCAGCAGGCACTTCCTCCCTCTGAGGTCCAAAAAAGCCCCAGACTCAGTCAGAGCAGGGCAGAGGACGTAAGACGGAGGACAGATGGCCCACTGCAGAGAGGAACTACCCTCTCTTCTGAGAGCTTCAGAGACCTGCAGAGACATAGGGACTACCAGCTTCAGAGAGAAGCAACTTTCTCTAGGGCCTCCTTTCTGGTGAGAGCAGCAGATGTCAGGATGATGACCAGTAGCAGACAGGTGCTACCCTCTCCAGGGCCTCCTCTCTGCTTGAGAGCTGAGCACTCAATGGGAAGATCTGCTTACGGAGAAGATGATCTGCCTACAGAGAGGAGCTGCCCACTGAGGGTTTCCTCTGAGCTGTTCTAACACTTAGTAAAGCTCTTCTTTGTCTTGTTTACCCTTCACTTGTTTGCACACCTCATTCTTCTAGATGCAAGACAAGAACTAAGGCAAAGATACCACCAGCCGCAGAGGTTTCTGGCCAGAAAATCAGTACCCCAAAGATCCTGTAACAGTGTGGGAAGGAGCAAAGTCTTCTATAGTTTTATATCTCAGTCTTTTAGCGAGCCTGTGTCTCTAAACTGTGAACTTCAAACAGTGCTTCTCAATCCCCCAACATTCCCCTTAGGTGGGACAAGATGTCTAGAATGAACTGAAGTTGAGTATTTCTCTTCCCCTATGTAGAAGGCTAAGGCATGCTGGAGTATGCTATTTCCTTTCTTCCAGGTTGGTTAGGCTCTGATAAAATCCCAATAGTTTAGGCTCTGGTAAAGTAATTTATCTTGAGGCCAGGCCTTTTTGACTAGAAGAGGATGCTCTGACTTACTTCAAATAGTTGCTCCTCCCTCTCCTCACCAGAAGTACAAGATTTTTTTTTTTTTCTGATATTTACTGTGAGGACCTAGTTGAACTCCTGAAACCAGAACTCCCAAAAGTGTGGGGCCCTCCTTTGAATGGGTCCCTCTGGAGTGTTTAACTCTCATACTTTCTCTGAATGCCCAGCAATTCATCAATTACAGTTCAGATTTTTCTACCCCATACTGGTTCCCACAAAGGTTTCTGCTCATGGGTTTCTGCTCCAGTAAGTTGTGATTCTAAGTATTTTCTTGTCAATCTTTCCAATTTAAGGGGCAGTGAACCTCACTTCTCTGATGGGTCTAAGAAGAGTTATTAATTAATCAGTTTGTTCAGGCTTTTATTTGTTGTTAGGATGTAGTGACAACTTCCAAGCTCCTTACATACTGGATTGCAAACCAGAAGTCAAACTATTCTTTAGAAATGAAGGAAAAGTAAAGTCATTTTCAGATGACAGGAAACTAGAAGAATATGTCACCAGAAGACTTGCCCTTAAGGAATGACTAAAGCAAGTGCTCAAAACAGAAAGGAAATAATAACAAAAGACTTCAGGACCTCAGGAAGAAAGAAAGAAAAGTGGATATGACCATAAAATATAATGAATTGTTTAAACAAAAGTAGTAACAATGTAGCATGATGTTAACATATATGTAAGTAAAATGAATGACAACAATAATATAAAGGTCAGAAGGGGAGAAATGGAAGTATACTGTTGTAAGCTTCTTATGCTGTATGCGAACTGGTATAATATCATTTGAAGGTAGGCTATAATAAGTTAAAGATGTGTTCTGTTAACCCTAAGAACTAAGAAAATAACACAATAACAGAGTTATAGCAAATAAGACAACAAAAGATATAAAGTTGTATCATAAAAATAGTCTGAAAAAAGTCAGAGAAAAAAGAGCAAAAACATATGGGATAAATTGAAGAAAAAACAGTAAGATGACAGGAATTAAACCTAACAACATCAATAACTACATTAAATGTAAATGGCCTAAACAACAGCAGTAAAAGCAATTTGTCAAATCAGATTTTTTAAAATGCTAATCCAACTATGTGCTTTTTATCAACAAAAAAAAATGCTCTTTAAAAGTAAAGACATAACTATGATAAAGAAAAGGATGGGAAAAAGATACAATGTAAACACTAACAAAGAATCTAGATTGGCTATATTAATATAAAAGTGGATTTCAAGCAAAGAATATTATTGAGCATAAAGAAGAACATTTAAAAATGTTAAAGGGATCAATTTGTCAAGACCATAATAATCCTAAAGGTTTATGCACCTAATAACAGAACTCCAAAGTACATAAAACAGAAATTGATAAAACTATAAGGAGAAATTAACAAATACAGATACATATTAGATATTTTAATACCTCTCTCTCAATAATTGATAGAATGAGTAAACAAAAAGATCACCAAGGATATAGATGACTTGAACAACACTACTAATAAAATGTACCTACCTGGCATTTATAGAACATGTCATGCAGAAATAGCAGAATACACATTGTTTACAAGAGCACGTGAAACATTTTTCCAGATATATTCTATATTCTGAGCCATAAACAATGCATAATAAATTTAAAAGGATTCAAGTTAAACAAAGTATGTTTTCTGAACAATCTGGAATTAAAATAGAAATCATTAGCAGAAATCTATCTGGAAAATTCCCAAAGGTTTGGAAACAAAGTAACATATTTGTCAATAATCAGGGGTAAAATAAGAAATCAAAAGGAAAATTAGAAAATATCTTGAAAAATAATCAAATGAGAACACAATATAGCAACACTAGCGGAATGCCACTTCAGCAATATGTAGAAGGAAATATATAGCACTAGATTTCTACTTTAGAAAAAAGAAAAGATCTGAAGCCAATGACTTCATCTTCCACTTCAAAAATTAGAAAAGAAGAACAAATTGAGCCAAAGCAAGCATTAAAAGGAAAATAATAAAGATCAGAATGAAAAATCAAGAAAATAGAAGACAGAAAACAATAGAAAAAAATCAATAAAACCAAAAGCTAGTTCTTCAAATAGATCAATAAAATTTAAAAACCTCTAGGTACATTGATTTAAAAAACTACTTAAGACACAAATTAATCAATATTAGGAATTATAGAGGTAAGATCACTCAGATTCTACAGATATTAAAAGGATAATAAGGAAGTATTATGAACTTTATGCCTATACATTTTTAAACTTAGATAAAATGGATAAATTCCTAGCGAGGCACAACCTACCAGAGCCCACTCAAAAAGAAATAAAGAACCTGGACAATCCTCTATTTATGGAATAAATTGAATGTTTAGTTTAAAATGTATGCATGAAGAAAATTACAGGTTGACATGGCTTCACTAGTGAACTCTACCAAACATTAAGAGAAGAAAGAATAACAATCCTTACAAACATTTTCTGAAAATTAAAGAGACGAGAATAATTCCAAATTATTTCATGAACCTATTATTTCTCTGATTGTAAAGCGAAACAAAGAAAACTACAGATGAATAACTAACTCTCATGAACATAAAGGCAACATTTCTAAAGAAATTTAGCAAATCTAATCCAACAATATGTAAAAAGGATAAAACATGGTGAACAAGAAGGGTTTATCCCGGGAATGCATTGATTGGTTTTGATATTCAAAACCCAATCAATGTAAATCACTAACAACTACAAATAAAAGCAATATGATCATCTAAATAGATGTAGAAAAAAAAGTTTGAAAAAACCCAACACCCATTCCTGATTAAAAATGATTAGAAAACTAGGAACAGAAGAGCATTTCTTCCACCAATTGAACAATTGAAGGGTAGCTATGAAAAACCTACAGCTAATATCATATTTCATGATAAAAGATGGAATTTTCTTACACTAAATTCAAGAACCAGGGAAAAGTGTCTGTGCTCACCACTCTATTTAACAGTGCTGGAAATATCAGCCAGCAAAACAGACCAAGAAAAATAAATAAATGAAATAGACTGGAAAGATTCATAGTTGGCACAATCATGTATATACAAAATCCTCAGGAATGTACACTTTAAATACTAGAATTCAAAAGTAAGTTTAGCAACTGTATTAGTTAGTTTTCATGCTGCTGATAAACACATACCTGAGACTGGACAATTTACAAAAGAAAGAGGTTTATTGGACTTATAGTTCCACATGGCTGAGGAGGCCTCAAAATCATGGCGGAAGGCAAGGAGGAGCAAGTCCCATCTTATGTGGATGGCAACAGGCAAAGAGAGAGCTTGTGCAGAGAAACTCCTGTTTTTAAAACCATCAGATCTCGTGACACCCATCCACTGTCAGGAGAACAGCATAGGAAAGACCCACCCCCATGATTGTCTCCCACAAGGTCCCTCCCACACCATGTGGGAATTATGGGAGCTACAAGATGAGATTTGTGTGGGGACACAGAGCCAAACCACATCAGCAACAGGTCAGAACACAGAAAAAATGTAAAATATCACTGTATTTCTATGTATTAGTAGTGAACTGTCAGATGTTAAAATTCAATTTCTTACAATGGCATCAAAAATATGAAATACTGGCCAGGTGTGACAGCTCACGCCTGTAATCCCAATGCTTTGGAAGGCTGAGGTGGGTGGATCACTTTGAGGCCAGGAGTTCAAGACCATCCTGGGCAACATGGCAAAACCTCGTCTCTAATAAAAATACAAAAAATTAGCTGGGCACGATGGCCTGCGCCTGTAATCTCAGCTACTTGAGAGGCTGAGACACAAGAATCACTTGAACCCAGGAGGCAGAGTTTGCAGTGAGCCGAGATCACACCACCGCACTCCAGCCTGGGGAACAAACTGAGACTCTGTCTCAAAAACAAAAACAAAAACAAAACTTATGGGTAAATCTGACAAAATATGTGTAAGACCTATACACTAAAAATTACAAAACATTGCTGATATAAATTAAAGAAGACCTAAATAATCGGAGAGATATACTTTGTTTAAAGGTCAGAAGACTCGGTATTGCTAAAATGAGAACTCTTCCCAATGCAGTGCTAATCAAATTCTAGCAGGCTCTTTGTAGAAATTGAAAAGCAGATTTGAAATTCATATGAAAGTGCAAAAAAAAACCCAAAAGAGCCAATATAACTTTGAAAAAGAGAAAAGTTGAAGTTCTAAAACTATCTGCTTTCAAGATTTATTATAAAGCTACAGGTGATCAAAATATTCCAGTACTAGCAGCAAGATAGAGGAAAAGATCAATGAACCAAATAGAAAGTCCAGAAATAGACACACACACTCAAAAATATGGACAACTGATTTTGGACAATAGTGCAAAAGCAATTCAATGAAGAAAGAATAGCCTTTTCAACAAACAGTACTGGAAAAGTTAGATTCCTGTATGCAGAAACAGACAAAAACAATGAAATTGAATGCAAATGTGCATCATATAAAAAGAAGTGATTCAAATGGATTGCAGATCTCAATGAAAAATCTAAAACTATAAACCTTTAGAAGAAAACATAAAAGAAAATCTTAATGACCTTGGGTAAGGCAGAGTTTTTAGGTATGACACCAAATACACAATCCATAAAAAATAAATTGATAAATTAGACTTTATCAAAATTTTCATTCTTTGAGAGATACTATGAAGAAATTGAAAAAGTAAGCCACAGATTGGGAGAAGATGTTTGCCAAGAATACATCTTATAATGCACTTATACCCAGAATATATGAAGAATAGTTAGAACTCAATAATAAGAAAATAGCCCCATTAAAAATAAAATAGAGAAAGGATTTCAACAGACATTTCCCCAAAGAAGATATATGGATGGCAGTAAGCACATGAAAAGATGTCAGCATCATTAGGGAAGTTCAAATTAAAACAACCATGTGATACCGCTACATATATTTTAGAATTGCTAAAATTAAGAAGACTGACCATATGGGGTGAGGATATGGAGGAAATGAAATTCTCATACAATGCTATTGGTAATGCAAAATCAAACAACCACTTTGAAAAACAGATTAGAGTTTTGTAAAAAGTTAAACATGCACCTACCACATGTCCCAGCCTCTCAATTCTACCAGAAAAGAAAGCAGATATCCATACAGAGACTTGCACACAAATGTTCATGGTACCTTTATTGGTAAATAGCCCCAAACTGGAAACAACTACAAAGTTCATCAACAGATGAATGGATAAACAAATTGTTGTATATCCATACAATGGACTATTACTCAATAAAAAAGAGAAAAAAGAAAATAATAATAATAGATAATCATAACATGGATGAATCTCAAAAATAATTATATTGAGTAAAAGAAACCAGTCAAAAAAGACTATATACTGTTTATTCCATTTTAATAACACTATAGAAAATGAAAATCTTTGGTGATATAAAACAAACTAGTAGTGAGGAAGAGAGGCCCGGGAGGGAAATTACAAAGGTACGTGAAGCAACTTTTGGGAGTGATAGAAATATTTACTATATTGATTGTTATGATGGTTTCATGGACATACACATATGCAAAAACATGTTCTACACTTCAGATATGTGGAATTTTTGTAGGTTACTTACACAGCAATAAGCCTGCTCAAAAAAGTAAGTCAAGCAATGGAGGGTACCAAGATTTTACTTGCATATGACTGTTCTCTATCTAGCCTGCAAACAGGTGCACACAAAAGCTACATCTTTAACTGGAGCTTGCCAGGCAACACCTCTGCAACATTATGCAAATCACTGTGAGAAAGAGACAATAATTATGTTAAAAACCACCAAAATATGTTTGTTTCCACACACTTTTTTTTTTAATTCCCAGATCTGGGCTGTCTACAGTATATGCCTGCCAGTTAACTTAACTTGGGGCTTTTCACTTTGGTTTAAAGAATCTGAAATTGAGCTCTGCCCAAGTTAAGTGCATGTGGTGATTCATGTGCATGGAAAGTACCTTGGGCTGACCACAAACTAGAGTTCCCTACAACTACATCAATGTCAAAACTAACCGCTGTTGTTTGTTTAAAAAAAATCCCATGGTCTTCAATTTGATCATTTAAAAATAATCTACAAGGTATACTTCTTTTCTGTTCTTGTTATTTCCTAACTTTTAAGATTTCTATTTTTGCACCCTGTAGATCTTATTCTCACTAGAGAATAATTTCTACATTATGCTCAGGCTCTTCTGAGCTGTGAAGGGGCCCAGATTTAGGGGCTGTTCTTGACACCCTGAATGTGCCAGGACAAGTTGTTAAGGTGGTCCTGCCAGGACACAGCCATCAAAAGCAGCAATCTGCTTCTTGCCAGAAAATCTTGTGCCTCTGCAGAGCCTTTTCCAGAATGAACCACACCATGCTGAGGTAGGGTAGAAGGGACAGGACACCAATAGGCCTGGGTGTTCTAGGACAATAGGCCTAGAACTTCTCATCAGCTCCTGTTTCTTTTTATCTCTAGAAAGAGAGAAAGAGACCACCTACTGCATTTCTGTTCCTTGCTGAAAAGGACACTCTGTCAGAGAATCTTCTAGCAAACTTCAAAGAGCAAAATCACCCTTTGTTATGGATAAAGTCCAGAGAGCTTCAGCAGCTAACATTCCCTGGACAGGGTACAGCAAGGATTTGAACCTAGGCCAGTCTGGCCAGAACATCCACAAGCTTTCCTTAACTCAGTGGGCTATTTCCCCAAGACTAGGTCACTACTGCTTTGTAATCACCTTTGTAGCCACCAGTGGATTTTGCTCATCAGTATTTTCCAGGTAATTGATACTTTAGATGTTCAGCTGCAAGACGTATGCAGTTTTCATTGACATCTTTTGGAGAAACTGACAAACCTAGACTTGACTTAATGCATTTGGGACCTTCCAAGATGTTATATAACTCTAGATAGAAGGCTGGGCCTCCACAATGTCAGGAACGTTGCATTCTTATTTCGCCATAGATAAACCCATTTGTCCACAAAGTCAAGGAGTCAGGCAGAGGCTCTTGCCATAGGGCTTTTTAGGATGGAGTAACACGCTTGGACTTCGCTCTGTGACAGAGTTTTGCATAGGGAGTGGTATGACCAGATCCCTCAAGAAAGAAAGCTTAGAGACCAGGCCAGAGTCCACTGTAGTAGCCCAGTCAAGAGAGGATGGTGACTTGAACTTTAGTAGAGCCAGTTAAAATGAAAGAAATTGACACATTCAGAAATGGTTTTAGAGGTAGAGTCAAACTGGACCTGATAAAGAACTAGAGAAATGGAGTGAGGATAAAGAGAAGAACCGTGACTGAGTCGGAAGATTTTGTCTTGAGAAACTTAAGAACTCAAGACAGAGTAAAATAAAATCACGTGGGAAAAATCTCCCACTTTGTTTTGGACAACTTTGAAGTGAAATGCCTGTTAAGTCTAAGTGGGGTAGGCCATGGCGTACATGAGTGCAGGCTCAGGATGGATGCAGCCATCAGTTGTGAGCAAATAGAACTTAAAGCCAGGAGAGAAGAAGGGGTCACTAAGAGAGACAGTGTGGCATAGAGAGGAAAAGAGGTGGGAGATGACCCCTGGGCAGAAAAGTCCTTAGAGCAGAGGCAACAGGCATGACCAAGAAGACTAAGAAAGAACATTCAGTACAGCAGAAGGAGAGCAAAGAGTGTGTGGTGTTCTAGAAGCCAAGAGAATAAAGGGCTTCAGGAAGGAGCAGTCGAGTGTGTCAAATAAGATAAAGACAGACAAGTCCCCTGGATTGGGTAGGAATAAATAACAGCAGGCTGTCATACAAATGGTTCCATCTACACCGTCTAAAAGAATATTGTTTATTCTCCATACATTTAATAAACACCTGCCATATGCCAGGTATCCTTTCAAGCACTGAAATGCAGAGATTCATAAAACATGGTCTCTGCTCTGGAGGAGCTCACAGTGGTGAGAAGGAAACAGGCAATAGCGAGTGTTCTCATTGCATTTTTGACCCCATTGACCTTGCAACAGCCCCATGCATCAGTTATTGCCATTATACCATTTTACCAATAAGGAAACTGTGACAGGGAGGGGTCAAGCACCTTGGGTATTTGACAGCAAAACCAAGGCTTGGTGGTAACATAAAATTTCCAAGTAGTAATTCACAAAGGTGACTGGGAAATGGAAATGACCAGAAATCTTTGCACTATGAGAACAAGTTCATCTGAAATACAAATGGACTTAGGATGACGCTGATACCTTCTTGTCCAGGTGGTATAGCTCCAGACCAAATGTCTGCTGCCACCTACCCAACAACTTGTTGGGTAAAAATGGCTACCCCTATAGTCAAATGATTTTTGACAAAGGTGCCAAACAGTTAGATGGGAAAAAGGAAGTTCTTTTCAATAAATGTTGCTGGAGCAACTAGATATCCATATAGAGAAAAAATCTTGACCCACCTACCTCACACCAAACACTAATATTAACTCGAGATGGATCATAAACCTAAGTCTGAAAACTAATAGTAAAGTTCTTCCGGAAGAGAACATGGGAGAATGTCTTCATGATGTTCAGGTAGGCAAAGATATTTTAAGACACAAAGATGCAATAAGCATAAAATTTGTAAAGAGGTGACTGAGGCTTCATCAAAATTGAAATTTATGTTTGTTAAAAGACATCATGAATAAAGGGAAAAGGGCAGCCACAGACCAGGAGAAACTCTTTACTGTACATATACCTAACTGAAGCTCAAATTCAGATTATATGAAGAACTCCTTCATACTGATACCCAGGGTCTTGATTGCATGCCCCTAAATCAATGGATTCTTCCTTTTTGAAATGAATTCCTGCAAGGATCCAGCCTTTGCGAAGCCATGTAAGTAGAGGCAGAAGTAGTTTCAGCTTTGGAAAGGGCCACTCTGCTGGGGAGAGTGTCCCTGACTGGCCGAGAGAAGATGTTCTTGCAGTCAGTGCTGATTCCAGGGGGATATAGAATTTGGGGCCTGGGAATTTTTAAAAATGAAAGCCAGTTAATAGTTTTATTTTACTTTTAACATGACAGACAGGAGAACAACCAGCAGGACTCCAGGCTTACCCTGACATTTTTGTCAAGTATTTTAGGGTTCTCCAGAGAGCCAGAATCAAAAGATGTGTGTATATACAGTCATGTGTTGCTTAACAACAGGGATACATTCTGCGAAATGTGTCCTTAGGCAATTTCATCGTTGCGCAAACATCATAGGGTGTATTTGCACACACCTAGATGGCATAGCCTACCACACACCTGGACTATGTGGTATAGCCTGTCACTCCTAGGCTTTGTACAGCATGCTACTATACTGAATACTGTAGGCAGTTATAACTCAATGGTAGGTATATATGTCTATGTAGACATGTCTAACATAGAAAAGGTACAGTAACAATACAGTATAAAGAGTAAACATTGCACACTTGTATAGGGCACTTCCAGTCAATGGAGCTTGTAGAACTGGAAGTTGCTCTGGGTGAGTCCGTGAGTAACGGGGACATTACACTGTGCACTTACGCTACGCTAAATTTAAAAAAAAAATTTTTTTTAAGTAAGTTAGCCGCCGGGCGCGGTGGCTCAAGCCTGTAATCCCAGCACTTTGGGAGGCCGAGACGGGCGGATCACGAGGTCAGGAGATCGAGACCATCCTGGCTAACATGGTGAAACCCCGTCTCTACTAAAAATACAAAAAAATTAGCCGGGCGAGGTGGCGGGCGCCTGTAGTCCCAGCTACTCAGGAGGCTGAGCCAGGAGAATGGCGTAAACCCGGGAGGCGGAGCTTGCAGTGAGCCGAGATCGCGCCACTGCACTCCAGCCTGGGCGACAGAGCGAGACTCCGTCTCAAAAAAAAAAAAAAAAAAAAAAAGTTAGCCTTAGCTTACTCTTTTTTACTTCATAAACTTTAAACTTCTTTTTAACACTTTAACTCTTTTGTAATAACACTTAGCTTAAAACAAAAACACACTGTAAAGCTCTACAAAAATCTTGTCTTTCTCTATATCCCTATTCTGTAAGTTTTTTTCTATTTAAAATTTTTTTCTTCTTAATTTTTAAACTTTTTTGTTGAAAACTAAGACACAAACACACATTAGCATAGGCCTACACAGGGTCAAGATCGTCAATATCAGTATCTTCCACCTCCACATTTCATCCCACTGGAAGGTCTTCAGGGATAATAACATGCATGGGGCTGTCATCTCCTGTGATAGCAATGCCTTTTTCTGGAACATGGCCTGAAGGACCTGACTGAGGATCTTCTTGAGGAGGTGTCGCTCTTTTCAGAAATATGTCCATAGCAGTTTTCTTGGTTCTTTCTTTTTTTCATCACAGATATGTTTGTAAGCAGATAATGCAACATGAACATTCCTCTCTATTAATAAAAACCTTTCAGTGGTCACTTTCAAACTTCAGAGGTCACTTTCAAACTTTTTAAAGAAAAAAAAACTTTTTAAAGAAAAACAAGCAAAAGCTTCTGCCAAATGCTTCACTGTGAATTTTCTCAGGGGTTTCTTCTTTTCTTCTCCTGCAGTTTCTTTTCTCTTGCCTCTTCTTCAGCTATGGGTTCTGGTTCCAGTTCCAAAAACTCATTAGTCAGTTTCTCAGGAACCATTGTTTGCTGTCTCAACCACAGCCTTGTTGGGTAATATGTTGTCCTGTGACATTACGATGGCTATGAAATCACTAGGTGATAGGAATTTTGTTATATAATAATATATATTATATTATATATAATTATATATAATACATAATGTAATATATTATATATAATATATAATAAATAATGTAATATATTATATATAATATATAATAATGTATATAATATATAATTATGTAATATATAATATATATCATATATATTATATATTTATATTATATATAATGTAATATATTACATAATAATATATAATAATATATTACATTATAATGACATATAATATATAATATATGATGATATATTATAATGACATATAATATATAATATATCATGATATATTATAATGACATATATATGATTATATATTAAATGACATAATATATAATATATGATTATATATTAAATGACATATAATATATAATATATGAGTATATATTTCATGACATATAATATATAATATATGATTATATATTTCATGACATATAATATACAATATATGATTATATATTTCATGACATAATATATAATATGATTATATATTATATGACATAATATATAATATATATTAAAGGACATATATCATTATATATTATAATGACATATATACATCATATATAATGACATATAATATATAATGACATATAATATATAATATATCATATATTATATAGAATATATTATATATAATAATATATAATATATTATATTATATATTATAATATATAATAATACATTATATTACTCTATTATAATCTCATGAGACCACCGTTATATATGTGATCTATTATTGACCAAAACTTTGTCATGCAGTGTGTGACTGTATATATAGGTATATGAAGAAGTTGATATTAAGGAATTGGTTCACATAATTATGGAGGCTGACAAGTCCAAAATCTGCAGGTTGGGCTGGCAACCTGGAGACCCAGGAAGAGTCAATGTTGCAGTTCAAGCCTGAAGGCCATAGGCTGCCGAATCCACTCTTGCTTAGTCTTTTGTTTTATTCAGTCTTTCAACTGATTGGATGAGGTCCATCCTCATTATGAGGGTGATCTGCTTTACTCAAAGCCCATCCATTTAAATGTAAAAATCTCATCCAAGAACACCTACAGAAACGTCTGGAATAATGTTTGGCCACATGTCTAGACACTGTAGCCCAGCCAAAATGATGCTTAAAATGAACCATCACACCAATTGTGCTAGTGACCCGTACCTACCAAGGCGAGACATGATCAGAGACTGAGCAATTTTCACAGTTTGGACACAGCTATGAGCAACACAGCAGTGATTCAGCAAGTTCACAATAGTTTTACCAGGCAGCCAATTGAAGCAGATGGCAGTTATTAGGAAAGACACTTCTCATTTTTGTGAGATGTGCTCCTGTGGCTGAAAGATTGTGTGAATGAGGTAGATTGAGGGAAGAGCCAATTGATTTAGACTGCTGCAATCAAGACAACTGGATAGTCTAGTGATGCCAGCTCAGAAAAACAACAGTAAAGTATAGTGAAAACAAAATTCTATTTAACCTGGTTCTAGCAGAGCACCAGCAAGTAAGGGAAAAAAAAAAAAAAAAACCACAGCTGCAAAGAAAACTCAAGATGCCCCATAGAGAGGGTACTTTGGGATCTGATGCATGCTTGCTGATGGCACCCATCCGTCCTGTGTCTGCAGGACACCTAGCAGTGTTCCTCACCTGCACTGTAGGTGTCTAATGCATGCTAAGTAAAAGTGATATTAAGAGCTGCTTGCCAAATTCCATTTCACATTGTATCTCAGAATTTCTTTTAGTTTTTCTAGAAATGTAACTACTATAATGGACCTTAAAAAGGCACAAATGGGGCCAGGTGCTGTGGCTCACACCTGTAATCCCAGCGTTTTGGGAGGCCGAGGTGGGTGGATCACTTGAGGTCAGAAGTTTGAGACCAGCCTAGTGAACACGAAGAAATCCTGTCTAAAACTACAAAAATTAGCTGGAGTTGGTGGTAGGCACCTGTAATCCCAGCTACTCAGGAGGCTGAGGAAGGAGAATCACTTGAACCTGGGAGGCAGAGGCTGAAGTGAGCTGAGATCACACTAATGCACTCCAGCCTGGGCAACAGAGAGAGACTCCATCTCAAAAAAAAAAAAAAAAAAAAAAAGCACAAACGGTATTCTGTATCTGAAAATTGTTTGGATTAACTTTTGATCTTTTGCCTGGTTAAAGAATTAAAATTCTTATCTCAGATCATGCTTAAACTATACCTTATTTCTTCTCATCACAATAGAATAAATTAGTGTCATTTCTGATACTTGATTGCCTCAAGGATATTTTAACACAATTTTGTTTCTTGTCTTTTGTACCACTCATTTGAAAACTTATGGTCTTAATGCAAATAATCTGATAGTAATAAAAGTATAACCCCTAGTAATTTCCATATTGCTGCCTCGAGAAAAGTTAAAGACATCCCAATTTATTCTGGCAAGAAAAAAATTTTTAATAAGCAAAAGCCTTGTCTGACCAAGTGCTTCACAAAAGAGGATATCTAACTGGCCAATAAGCAGATGAAAATGTTCTCAAACCATTATTTATCAAGGAAATGTAAATTAAAACCACAACAAGATACCATAACACACGCACTTAAGTGTCTAAAGAGACTGACCATACCAAATGTCGGCAAGTAGACAGAGCAAATGGAGCTCTCACTGCTGGTAGAAATGCAAAATGATATAGTGACATTGGACAAATGTTTGGGATTTTCTAGCAAAATTAAACACTCACCTCTCAGATCACCCAGGAATTCTACCCCTAGGTTTTTATCAAGTAGAAGTAAGTGCAAATATCCATCAAAATACTCATAAGCTTTATTTGTAATAGCTAAAAACAGACACAACTCAAATACCTATTAAATGTTTATCCAGACACAATCCAAATACAATACAGTCATGCTCTGCACAATCATGGTCCCATGAAATTATAATGGAATGAAAACTTCCTATCACCCAAGTGCACACTGTTTATAAAGTCTACAGTGGTGTACAATAACATCCTAGGCTTTCACATTCACTCACCACTCACTCACTGACTCACCAGAGCAACTTCCAGTCCTGCAAGCTCCATTCATGGTAAGTGCCCTGTACAAGCGTACCATTTTTATCTTTTATACCATATTTTTACTGTACCTTTTTAAATTTTTAGGTATGTTTAGATACACGAATACTTACCATTGTGTTACAATTGCCAACAGTAGTCAGTACAATAACATGTGGCAAATGTTTGCAGCCCAGGAGCAGTAGGCCATACAGCGTGGGTGTGCAGTAGGCTGCAAAATGTAGAATTGTGTAAGTACACTCTATGATGTTCACACAACACAAAATTACCAAATGATGCATTTCTCAGAATGTGTCCACATCATAATGCGACGTGGGACTGTCACTGTCTAGACATACAATGAAAAACTACTCAGCAACGAAAAAGAACAAATTGCTGACACACAAACTTGGATGAATCTCAAAAACATTCTGGGTGAAAGAAACTACTCAAAAAGAATGTTTACTGTGTGATTCTATTTTTGTGTTTAAGAGCAGGTAAAATTAACCTGTGATGATAGACGTCAGAGTTATGGTTACCCCTGAGGAGGGGAGTTTACGAGATGGGACAGGAGGGGACTCTCTCCTTCTCTAGGGTGACAGAAATGCTCTGGATCCTAGAGTGGGTGATGGTTGCATGGGGTCATATAAAAATAAAACTTGCTTTTTACATACAGATTTTATTCTATGTAATATATATCTCAATTTTTAAACTGCAGAACCAAATAAAGATGGAGAGCAGGGAGCTGTGCTTTTTCCATTTTTCTCCCAGGTGCCGGAAATGAGCACTTCTGGAGGGGCTGAGGCTACAGGAGGTTAGAGAACTCCTGCAGGTCCAAAGACATCTTAGAACCAAGCTCTGGCTGGTCTTCTCTCCAGCAGCTGGGAGGAGGGCCTCTCTCCACTTGACAGAGCAGCCCAGCCCCAGCTTGGCAGCCTACAAGCGAAAACAGCTTCTCTGTAGAAAGTTCTAGAACATCCACCCCCTCTTTCACAGTGTGGCTGGCTTCCTCCATCAGCCTCTACAGGTGTCAGAAGGCATCAATAGCACCCTAACCACAGCCCAAGGGACTCTCCATGCCTAGCCATAATTCAGCGGCACCAGGGTGACCCCTCAGTGGAGAGGCAGGCTTTCTTTGAGACTCTGAACATGGAACCAGGACCACTTGCCCCTGCCGTTCTTTCCAGGCAGACTGGGAGACAGTGGCATTGGGGACCATTCTTTCTTGGGCTACTCTGGGCGGGGCATCTAATAAAATGCTCTCTTTCCCATCCACTGATTCCTTAAGCCCCAGTGTAAGTCAGGTTTCTCACCCCAAGTGGAGGGGTCATCACGCTAGGGGGCTGGGTTCCTGGGTTCAGATCCCTCCTTTCTTCCTCTGTCTTCTCCCCTATCTCTTCGGCTGTACTTTCTCCTGTGCTCACTGTATTCTCTAGATTCCTTTCTTGCCTCATCCTTACACTCTTGAGTTCAGAATAACTCCTGAACTTCTCTCTCCCAGGGTTCACACCAGTTGCCCAAAAAGGACTGTAATTGGGCCACTCCAGGACCAATCACCGTGGCAGGGGGTATAGACTCTCTGATTGGCCAGCCAGGTGATGGGATCACCCTTGGCTGACAGTCCCACTGCCTGCAGCCAGGGAAGAACAGAGTCAAAAAGAAAGCAAAGCTACGCATGCAGAGAGGTTACCAGTGTCCATCCAGACGCCCACTTCACAGACAGGCAGCCAAGGGCCGGGGCCCAGCTCTCGTAGCCCAAAGTGGTAGAACTGAGCTTTGAGACCAGCTGCCTGTCAGGGGTCAGGGTGCAGGAAGCGGAAACCCCCAGAAGCCTGTCTGTGTCTACAGGTGTCAGAAGGCATGTCAGTCTGCCTCCCACTTTCACATACGGGGACGAGCCCCGTGCTCTACAGCTTGTGGCACTCTCTCTCCACCGGGCCAGAAGCCACGGAGCAGACAGAGTCCCAGTTCTGACTCCTCCCGCTCTCCACAACCCACACTGCTATCACTGGCAGTCACAGTAGGAGGGTTTCTCTCTGTGCAAACAATGATACTGATCTGGCTCTTGCTAAAGTCAGGGGCAGACGTTCCCTTCTGGAGGGGCTGCACAGGAAGGATTTCCCTGCTGTGAGGGAAACACGGGGCTGGGAGAGGAGCCCTGACATCACACACAGGCCTCTGCTTGTCTTCACTCTCTGGAAAATAGAAGTTAGGGGCCAGGGAGGGGAGTGGGGAAAACAAGATGTGTTCTCCCTGGGCTTGGGAAATTGGGCCTGGGAGGGGACCCCTTGAGACAGCACCCGGCTGCCCTGGGACTTATGGCAAAAAGCAGGTAGCTGCCTTTTCTTTTATACCCTGCCCTCGGGCCTCAGCTGCCAGTGCCTGTCTAGCGGTGTGACAGGGTCTTTTCCTCCCATTCTAAGTCCTGCAGAAGCGCTCAAGCTTCTGAGGACATCCCCAACACGATCCCTATTCCTGGTGGGTGACACGCAGGAGAGGGTCCGTGCTACAGGGACTGTGGAAGGAAGCAGTTTGGAGAAAGACTCATGAAAGCGATGACTCCTGAGCTGGGATGTGAAAGATAAATAGGAGTTTTCCACGTGGTGGGGCTTGGGGGCAGAGCATTCCAGACAGCTGGATTAGTAATGTCATCAGGTGTGGTCCTGGGAATTGCTGGCTCTTTGCTATGTGGGAGATAAAGGTGAGTCCTCCAGTGGAGAGAAGAAAGGAGAGGAGGCAGGTGACTGACCCGGCAGGGCCCCCGGGCCCTGCTACTCCCCATGTCTGAGTCCGTCTCCGTGACTCTGCCGTTTCCCACCATCGAGATCACTGTTAGCCTAACACTGTTCTTCAGACCAACGGAGAAGTAAATCCATTTAATTCCACTATCAAAAATGAAAAACCATGTGACTTGTCCAAAAAGAAGATGGCCACAAAAAACAAAATGTCACTATTAAAATAAACAGCATCCACTTGTATGCCACTGAAAGACTCCTGATGTGCCACACACCGTATTTTGAGAAACTGCCATGGGCGACAAGGAGCCAAGAAAGGATTTTCAGCAAGGGAATCATGTGATCGGATTTGTGCTTTAAAAAGACCAGTCTGATGAGAAGCGATCAAGGGGCTGGAAGAGGGCCAGGCCGGAGGAGAGAGCAGTTCATCAGTTGTCTATTTTTACGAACCCTGTACAGAGTTGCTCTTTTTTATTTAGTTGTCCTTGAAACTAAATTCCACATAAAACTAAATCTGGCATTCCCTTCTAGAAGCAGCTCAGTATCACTAGCAACCTAGGAATGGTGGAAATGGCCATTTGGTGCAAAGGACCATTTGGTTATGAGTGGCCGGCTTGAGTCCCAACTGGCCCTCACGTTCCTCACTTTGAGGGGTGAATTTCGAATCTGGGCTTCTGGTATCTCTGGGTGTAGAAGCAAGCAAAATCCTCCCTCCTCTCTTTTCAGGGCTGAACTCATCCAGAGGGAAGTGGAGATGGTGTTGGCTGTGGTTATCTTTCCTCCACTCGAGGGACTGAAGCTAGGCTGTCCCGTGGCACCGGGCTCGTGGCTGGCCGTGGGCATGTCAAGTTCTTGTATTGTCTCCAGCAGTAGCCGAGGAGCGACGGCCCTCTGTGCAGGCCCGAAAGCCAGGGTAACTCCCAGATTTCTTTTCTGAGGTGGCTAATTTTATGTGTCAGCTTGGCTAGGCCATGGTACCCAGCTGTTGGGTCAAACACCAGTCTCCGTGTTTCTGTGAGGCATTTTTTAGATGTCATTAACGTTGAAATCAACAGACTTTGAGTAAAGCAGAGCAGATTACCCGTCATAACATGGGTGGGCCTCATTCCATCAGTTGAAGGCCTGAAGAGAAAAGACTGAGGTCCCCCGAGGAAGTCAGAATTCTCCTCCAGACTACAGCATAGAACTACTGCTCAAGTGTTTTAGATTTAGGATCCAAGACGGCAGCATTAACTCCTGCCAGAAGTTCTAGCCTGTCAGCCTGCTCTGCAGATTTCAGGTTCTCTCTCTCTGTCTCTTTCTCTCTCCATCCTATTAGTCCTATTTCGCTGGAGAATCCTGATTCATACAATTGCTGTAACCTGGGGCAAGCCACAGCACTGAGTGTTTTATTGTCGGAGTTGTTTTTAATCTATTGCCACCATCCCCAAATGTAGTGGTTAAAAACAACAGTTGACTGGGCGCAGTGGCTCACGCCTGTAATCCCAGCACTTTGGGAGGCCAAGGCGGGCGGATCAGGAGGTCAGGAGATCTAGACCATCCTGGCTAACACAGTGAAACCCCATCTCTACTAAAAATACAAAAACAAACAAACAAAAAATAGCTGGGTGTGGTGGTGGGTGCCTGTAGTCCCAGCTACTCAGGAAGCTGAAGTGGGAGAATGGTGTGAACCTGGGAGGTGGAGCTTGCAGTGAGCCAAGATTGCGCCACAGCACTCCAGCCTGGGCGACAGAGCGAGACTCCATCTCAAAGAAACAAAAAACAAAAAACAGTCATTTTATTACTTCTGTGGGTTGACTGCTTGGCAGGTTTCCATTTCCACGTGACACTGGTGACATTAGCAGGGGCTACAGTCATTTGGGGTTCAACAGGGCTGGAGCCTCCAAGCAGTCTCCCCTGATGTGGCTGGCATTCAGTGCTACCTCCTGGCTGGAACCCTGACTCGTGCTGGGGCTGTCACCACGGTGCCTAGGTTCTCTTCCACATGCCTCTGTATGTGACCCAGACTTCTTGTAGCATGGAGACTGGGGCCCAAGGGAAGGAAGGAAGCAGAAGCCGCCAGTTAACACTTAAGGCCTTGGCTCAGAAGTCCCAGAGTATAATTCTATAGGATTTTCTTGGGCAGAGCAGTCCCAGGGCCAGCTCAGACTCAGGCGAGAGGCAGGGGTGGGCATGGGGTAGATGCCACCTCTCAGTGAGTGGTGGCAAGTGTGTAGAGGATAGAATGAAGGGACGGCGACCATCTTTGGAAATTCTCAACCACACCAAATAGATTTCCCTTTTTGCCTTGAGAAATCCAGTGATACATAAACATCATTATGTTATTTATGTCAATTTGGGAATAAATGTGTTAATTTGCAATGTAGTCTCTGTCCACTTCCCAAGAGGATACGTAGTAGCTTTTAATGAATGTATTACAGAAATAGTGTTGTTTCCATCAAAATAAAAAATGATTAAAGGCCATGCAGAGGCAGGAGAAAAACATAGCATATCTTTAAGCTTGATGAAAGTAGTTTCTGCCATTGTGTTTCCAGCTCACCAAGCTCCTGTATCTATTGGAAAATGGAAGTCCAGCCTTACCAGCTTGTGAGCCTTGTCTGAAAGGAGCCAGGGCTTGCCAATGGAACCACCTCCATGAGCTACAACTGCTGTTATCATTAACACCATTATGTCTATTTTTTGAGAGAGACGAACTTTTCGTGGTGTTACATTTTGGGAAAAAAAAAAAAGACTGGGTGAACAGTCAGGTAGGAAAGCAGCGGAACAAACAGTCCCTTAAATTCTGATCATGTAGGACATTCTTCTTTGCCCTGGGCCTGGGAAAATGCAGCATGTTCCAGAGCAAAAGTCCTAATGAGGGAACTAAACCAGTGGGACCTAAACCAATGTCCTGGCTCACTGAGGACCCATTAGAACCAAATCTCTGGGTGTGGACAGGCTCCCATACTTTTCAAAAATTCCCCCGATGACTAGTGAACAACCGGGGGTAAGAACCAGTGGCTCAGAGGAATAAGCACCCAGTTGTATGTATGAGCTCGCTAAGCTGGCTCAGGTCTATGTTGAATTCTCTGCTAGGCAGATCCTCATACGAAATGGCAGAGATGGTTCTTACTGAACAACAGGTGACAACTCCAGACTCTGCCGGAAGTTTCAGGCTCTGGGTTCCAGGACAATGCATGGCACTCAGTCCAGCATTGCAGGTGGAAGAGCGACAGTGAAAAGACCGAAGTCAATTAAAATGTGTTAACCAAAACAGGAAACACGAGTGAGGTGATTGAGAGTGTGTTTAACTTAGATGTGTGATTTTATCAATCCTTTCATTGTTCAAAAACCCTTATTTTTTAAAGATATTTTCAAAACAAGTCCAAACCTTACTTTTCATTCCAAATTCGCGTTCCGTCTATACTTGCATTTGGGGAAAGATTGAAACAAAACACAAATACTTTGTAGCAATGTTGGAGTGTCATGTTCTTTGCAGAGGGACAGGAAAAAAAAGGGATTTTTTTTTCTTATCAAGAGATGCTGTTTCCTCAAGAAGAAAGGGCATCAGTCCAAGGCACTTGTTTGCTCAAAAAGATTATTAAAGAACAAGCATATTTTGTCTGTGGTGACAACAGGATCTGCCCCTACTAGTAAACTCACAGCATCAGTACGCAGGCAGTGTGATGCATTTTCAAAGGTCCCCACCTTTCCAGATCCAACAGGGCTCTTGTGCACATACTCAGTGTTTCTATGGCAAATCCCCTGTGTATGAAAATTAGACCCTTCCAAAAAACAAATTTACTAGTCAATAACCATCATCACTTTTTTTTTTTGGTCACATGAAATTTGGGAACAAAATTAAAGGGCTCTTGATGGAAATCAACCTCTCTTTTTGGAGAAAGCTGTCAGGTATACTTAATAAGTCTCTGTGAAGTGACCTGGTTGAATATGCTGGTTTTCCATTACATAAATGCCATACACTCATGAAAACATTGCTGAAACATATTTGAGAACATGGAAAGATGATCACTGTAGAATTCTGAGTGGAAAAGAAGTGCATTATGAAAAGTAGGCAGTGCAATGATCCCATTTTGCTTATCTAGCTAGCTAGCCATCTGCCTTAGTCCATTTGAGCTGCTATGACAAAATACCTCAGACTGGGGAATTTATAAACCATAGAAATGTATTGCTCGCAGTTCTGGAACTTGAGAAGTCCAAGATCAGGGTGTGGGCAGATCCAGTGTCTGGTGAAGGCTGCCTCTGCTTCATAGATGGCACCTCTTGCTACACCCTCACATGGTGGAAGGTGTGAACAGCTAGCTCCCTCACACATCTTTTGGAAAGTGATGAATCCCGTTTGTGAGGGCTCTGCCCTCACGACTTCCTCACCTATTGGCAATTAAATTTCAAGGTATGAATCTTGGGGGTACCCATTCAAACCATAGCACTAGCTACCTATTTTTTGACCTACATACATACATGCATACGCAATACCTTTAAAGAGATAGAGCAAAATGTCCAGAGTGGCGATCTCTGTTTTATTTCCTTTTTTTGTTTGTTTGCTTGTATTTATTTTCTAGGTTTCAAATAACAGGTGTGTGAATTCTTAGGCTAAAAATTTAAAAAAGACGACAAGAGATATTGAAGGAGCTAAGATCCAGGGGAATAAACCAGCTAGTACATCTGCCCTACTGCCATTTGAAATTGCAGCCTCTCCGGCAGGCCATGCCACAGGAAGGGCCACTTGCTCCCACACCCACCCCAAGCACAGATGTGAGAGCGTTCGGCAGGACCCATCCTACTGGCTCTAATGATTAACCACAGTTACGGAGAATATTCTTGATGTTTTTGAGACTCAATTTCTGGAGAGGAAGCACAGCTATAGAATTGGCAGGTTCAGAACTGGACACTGGTGTGCGTGGTCCACTCAAGCTAGGAGATCAAGGATCCTCCAACTTACATCCAGGCAGGACAGAACTGGCCACCCTGGCAAGGTAGCCCTTAGTGGCCCTGAAAACAGACATCTTTCACCATTTAGCTTTTATCTGGGGGGGAGTTTGTTTCTGGGAAGGCATCGATGTGGCTTTCTGGAGATTGACAGGGTTGTACGGTGCTCCTCACACCCTGGCACCTCGGTCAGTGCCCAACCCAGACTTCCCCAAGCTCTGCCTGACTTTCCTGTACACAGACAGGGTGGGCAGTGCCCAATAATCAGGGACTGGGGGCCCAGGGTTCTGGGCCCCATGAGGGATGTCAGGCAATGCAAGCCTGTACTTCATCACCTGCGAAAAGGATCTCCTGAAGCCCGGGTAGCAGTCAGCTGTATGAATTAAATGTGTGCATGGAAATTGCCTGAGTGCCCTGTCCCTACTATTGTCAAGCCACGTGGTTGCTAGAGTACAGAAAAAATATATATATTAGGTAATTTCCTCAGGAGTGGGGATTTTTATGTTTTGCTCACTGCGTCCTAGTGCCTAGAATGCTACCTGACACAGAATAAGCATCCTGTAAACGCATCCATCATTGAGCGCATGAATGAATGAAGGAATGAAAATTGCTAGAAATCAAATAAGCCCACGTAACAACACCATATTATCATTTTGTATTTTAAGCCACCAAAAAATCCCAGCTTGTTGGTTTTTTGCAGTAAGCGGTGTTTTGTACTTACAAAATACAAAAAGTCCTGGTGAAGAATACCTAGATATCTGCCACGTATCTACTATTGATGGCAACATATATCAATGTAGCTCTTTTGGAAAGCAATTTAGTAATGGAGTCATTTAAAGGTTCCTACTCAGTAATTCTAGTTCTGTAACTTTATGTTAAACAAACAGTCCAGAAAAAGGAAAACGTCACATGCAGAAAATGTTCATTGAAAAATAATAATGAATAAATGAATGCAGTCCTAGTGGATGGGCGAATAACTTCTGTTTATTGAGGCCTGTGTAACAGGGTGGCAAAGTAGGGAGTAAAAAAGGCAGTAAGTGTCAGTATATAAGGAGTCCAACCGTAAAATATATTTTTGGGAAAAGCCTGGAAGGATAGAGAGTTTATGTATTTTTTTCCTCTAATTTTTGTCATCGCATTCTTTTTAACCCAAAAGAACTCAACCAAATCAGACTGGCATACATTAGGCCATGCCTACTTAAGAAGCTAGGTTTTCAAATCACAGCAGGGTAGATGTGCTAGCTGGCTTATTGCCCTAGGAATCTTGGCTCCTTCAATATTTCGTCTTTTTTTTTTTTTTTTTTTTTTTTGCCTTACATAAATAAGAATTCACACACATCTTATCCTGTAGGCATAGGTATGGCAGTTGTACAAGGCACTCAGGCATGTACATGGTTCCCAAGGGAGGGATCTGCCATCACCACCCACCCTCCCAGCTCTGGGAGGACCCTCAGCCTCCAGGTTTCATGCCACTGGACAGGGCAGTTTTAAGGCAGACTTGGCCATGGGGCCACCATCCTTGAGTATCAATTACAGCTGTAGGGTCACCATCTGGCCACTGATTGGATAATATCGCCAGAAATAATTCTTTGGACTTTGGCACAGCAGGTATTGATTGAACAATCTCTGACTTTGGTCCAATAAGCATTTTGACTGGCTTTGGATGGTGAAACCAGGAATGTATCAGGACACACTTCCTTCCAACGGCAGCAGGGCAGTATCCAGTTTACCTACAAGGGGTATCAGCTTATCAAAATGTAAGGACAGCCCCCTGCAGAGAGCCTCTGATTCTTGCTGATTCAGCACAAAAGTGTGGTTCTTAATCTTGCTGAAATCACCTGGGAAGCTTTAAAAATCATTGATCCCTGACTCCCCCTCCCAGGCACTCTGTGTTAAATGGTTTGCTGAACAGTCCAGGGCATTGGAAATGTTTAAAGCTCCCCAAATGGTTTATATGAGCAGCTAAGGATGATCTACCATCTTATGGTATCAGTGGCAGAGATCTGTATTGAGCACACTCAGATTGAGCCCATAGATGGTCATAATCTCTGTGCAGAGCCACAAGGGTAAGGGGCCCCAAGGTTAGGGCTTATAGAGACTGAGAGGCTGGGTGCAGTGGGGCTCTCCATCACTCATTGGCACTGCAACCTTGGCCCAGTGGCATACTCCTTCTGAGCCTCTACTTCCCCATCTGAAAAGTGGGGATGGTAATCACCTTACCGACTTCACAGGGCTGTTCAGAATATAATGAGACAGTGCAAAAGGAGGTGGGCACCTCAGGAGGTGAGAGCACAGCTGTTCTCATGGATTGTCTGGGCATCCTGAAAGAATAGCAGCACTTTGAATTCACAGAGCCGTGTCTACACCCCCACTACTCTTCATAGACCTGATGGAGAGCTACACACCTGGCTTATCTAGTAAGCAACTTAGATACCCAGTGAATTAGTGGGTCTTCAATTTGCAGAAAATAGGAAATGGAGGAAATGGAAATAGGGCAGATGTTGATGCCAAACTCTCCCAAGATCTCCACTGAAGGACTGTCTTAGTCAGTTTGGGATGCTATAACAAAAATATCATAGACTGAGTGACTTAAGCAACAAACATTTATTTCTCACAGTTCTGGAAGCTGAGGAGTCCGAGATCAAGGTGCTAGCAGCCTTGCAGGTCCTCTTCCTGGTTCGTGGTCAGCTGTCTTCTCACTGTGTCCTCACATGGCAGAAGAGGCAAGAGTGAGCTCTGGGCCTCTTTGATCAGGGCATTAATCCCATTCATGAGGGCTCCAGCCTCATGACCTAATCACCTCCCAAAGGCCCCACCTCCAATACCATCACCTGGGGGTTAGGATTTCAACACAGGAATTTATGGGGACACACAAACATTTAGACAGTGACAGAGCTAATTCAGGTATATTTAGCAAGAATGTAGGCCCATCCTTAGAAGAGAATTTGACCCGTTTAGCAGTAAAATTATCTCCTTTAGAGGGCAAAGAAGCAGAAATCAGTAAGATCTCTGAGACCTACCAAAGAAGAAAGCTCCAGACTCAAGACAATGCAGGGAAACTACCAGGGACCAGAATCTGGGGCCTGTATCTTAAAGAGGAGATAAATTCACAAATACTCAGCATCCTCAAGTGAGCTTCTCACTCCCTGATGGCCCTGACAGTCACAGAGAGATTCCAGGGAAAAGGAATCTTCATTCGGTCACTTAAGCTGAAGAGCAAAGCAGTGAGCACATCACAATTTTTTTTTTTTTTTTTTGAGACGGAGTCTCGCTCTGTCACCCAGGCTGGAGTGCAGTGGCCAGATCTCAGCTCACTGCAAGCTCCGCCTCCCGGGTTCACGCCATTCTCCTGCCTCAGCCTCCTGAGTAGCTGGGACTACAGGCGCCCGCCACCTCGCCCGGCTAGTTTTTTGTATTTTTTAGTAGAGACGGGGTTTCACCGTGTTAGCCAGGATAGTCTCGATCTCCTGACCTCGTGATCCACCTGTCTCGGCCTCCCAAAGTGCTGGGATTACAGGCTTCAGCCACCGCGCCCGGTCACACATCACATTTTAGGAAATGTGTAACAGTTGCTGGCCACACACATACTGATTTCTTCCCCTACCCCTGCTGTGGGACTGAGGTTTCATAGCTGACTAAAATGAACTGGAGAATAACATCCCTGTCTCTGGTTTGGCCTGGAAGGGACTGGCCCTTGGCATTGTGTGGATGACAACCACTGGAGGAGGCTTCTTGCTTCCTGGTTCAGCTATGGAAGTGGCTGTAGATCAAGCCCACGCCGAGGGCATGCGGTGGGCAGCCCACCCCTCTGCCTACCCTCCCTTCTGCCTGTCTACTGCAAGCAATCTCAAGGTTGTCCTTGGGTTCTGTCTTGTGTTAAACACACACTCACACACACACACACACCTCTCTCTTTTTAAAGATGTGTGTGGTAACCATAGAAACTGTCTTTTGCACACATTTGTGTTTTGGAAAAATATCCCTCCTGTGTGTGTGTCTGGCTTATGTTGTCTCCACTGAATTGTGGGCTCCTGGAGGGAAGGGATCTGTGTCTTGGAGGGGAGTCTGAGAGAGGCTCCTGCCCTCCCTCTGCAAGCAGGGCCAAAGCTCTGGCTTCGTTAGAGCCAAGGCTCAAGGAACCTACAAGAGGTAGCCAAAACTAGACACCCCACCCATCTACCCAGCTTTGTAAGGTGTGAGCTGAGATTCTGGTGCAGCAACTCTAATCCTTGTCACAGCATCCTGATTTCACCACCACCATTATCTCCATTTTAAAGATGGGGAAACTGAGGCACAGGGTGTCTAAGCAACAAGCCAAGGTGCCAGTTACTAAAAGTGCAGGACCCAGGATATAAACCCCGGCCATCGGCACCTGAGCCCACAGTTGTAATCACTCTACCAGGCTGCTGTGCTCCTAGATGGGGTGGGGTTTCTGGGGGTCTCTAGCCTGGCTGGCCCAGCATTCCCTGGGAGATTTGACATGCAGATGTCCACACACACCCCTGCCGAATCAGGATCTGAGGAGACTTGATTCCTAGGAATCTCTAGCTGATTCAATGTGGCAGGCCACACAAAAGTATCTAGCATCCTTAGGACTAAAACTGGATTATAGTTTCTGCATGGACCTGCCTGGACACAGACATGTTCCTGAAAAGACCTGGGTATACAGCAATTGTGGCCTGTGAGTCAAAGCCCAAAGCTGCTACGGGAGCCAGTTCTGGAAAGATCTCTCCAACAGCTGTTTACAGAGCCCCAGGGCTCCCCAAGAGGCATCTTTGCCTCAAAGCACTTGGCTCTTCCATCCAACACACTTGAATCAAGCCTTTTCTTTTCTTTTTCTTTTTGTTTTTGAGACGTAGTCTTACTTTGTCACCTAGGCTGGAGCGCAATGATGCAATCTCAGCTCACTGCAACCTCCGCTTCCTGGGTTCAAGCGATTCTCCTGCCCCA
Organism: Macaca fascicularis; assembly: GCF_037993035.2. NCBI lineage: Eukaryota > Metazoa > Chordata > Mammalia > Primates > Cercopithecidae > Macaca > Macaca fascicularis. Next base: position 18,212,323 of record NC_088387.1, on the reverse strand, counting down.
GCTTTCTGGGATTACAGGCATGCGCCGCCATGCCCGGCTAATTTTTGTATTTTTAGTAGAGATGGAGTTTCACCATATTGGCCAGATTGGTCTCAAACTCCTAAACTCAGGTAATCCGCCCACCTCGGCCTCCCAAAGTGCTGGGATTACAGGCATGAGCCACCGCACCCAGCTTGTATTGAGCCTTTTCTATGGGCTAGGCAAACTGGCATGGTGTGTGCTCAACATGCAGAAGACAGGCAGCTCTCTGGTTGTGCATGGAGCTCCCAGCACAGTGCCCAGCCCGTGGGATGGAGCAGAGCAGCCAGGCTGCTGACTGCCTGGAGAGAACACCTACGACAAGCCTGGCGGGAAGTCTGGCAGACCCGCAAACCCTGTTTGCCTCATGCATAAAATGCATGGGATGATAATAATAAAGGCTGCCTGGTCTGCTTTACCAAGTGGGAGGGAAATTGGCCAGTTTGGCCATCAACACTAGACACTCTCCATATACTGAGTGATTTGCCACCACTCACTTCACCTACCTGGTGGTCCTGAGGGGAAGAGATTTTCATCTCCATTCGATGAAGAAGGATGCTAAGGAGTAAATGCAGACCTGAGATTCATACCCAACTCTGCAGATTGTAAGCAATTTTCACTGTGATGATCAAAGTGAAAGAGTGGAATGAGGACAACAGTGACAATATTGGAGGCCTGCACTGTGGGACCCACGGCAGGAGGGCACAGGCCTCTGGGATCTGGGTTAAAGGCCCTGGGGCCTGGGCTGGAGGGGGAGAAGTTAGTGAGATGGAAGTCAGAACAGGTTTGCAAAGGGTAGGGCTGGCCTGGGGAGCCCATGGCCCATGTACACTGGTGCAATGGTGATAATGAGGATGATCATTTTTAAAAAGAATACCACCTCCGTACTTAAAAGCACGGGGAAAACGTATCAGCCAAGATGACTGCAGTAAGATCTCCTATCCCAACACTCCTCCCAAACAGAGGTTGGGTTTAGTGTCCATCGTTGAATCTGGGTGGACCTGCAAGTATGGCAGAAGTGACCCTCTGTGACTTCTGAGGCCAGGTTATGAAAGGCAATGCAGCTTCTTCCTGGTCTTATTGGGACACTCCCATTTGGAACCCATCCACCATGCTGTGAGGAAGCTCAGGCCACACGGAGAGACCATATGGAGGTGTGCCAGCCAACAGCCCCAGCTGAGATCTCACCACCAGACAACATCAACCACTATTCACCACCATCCCTGTCGGTACAGAAGCCTTCAGGTGACTCCAGCCTAGCCTGACCACAACTACAAAAAGGACCGTGAGTGGCCCTTCCAAGCTCAGTCAGCCCCCAGAACTATGAGAGCTAATAAAAAAGGATTGGTGTTAAGGTTTAAGCTACTAAGTTGTAGTGGCTCATTATATATCAATAGATCACTAGAAGAGAAAAATCCATTTTAATTGGGGCTTAGGCGAAAATGAAGTGCCTGGGCCAGGTAACAATTAATTTTCTCACTTTCAGTACTATAACAATTTCTAGAAGCTCAGTAACTATTTCTTTTTTTTTTTTTTTTTTTTTTTGAGACGGAGTCTCGCTGTGTCTCCCAGGCTGGAGTGCAGTGGCGTGATCTCGGCTCACTGCAAGCTCCGCCTCCTGGGTTCACTCCATTCTCCCGCCTCAGCCTCCCAAGTAGCTGGGACTACAGGCGCCCGCCACCACGCCCTGCTAGTTTTTTGTATTTTTAGTAGAGACGGGGTTTCACCATGTTAGCCAGGATAGTCTCGATCTCCTGACCTCATGATCCACCCGCCTCGGCCTCCCAAAGTGCTGGGATTACAGGCTTGAGCCACCGCGCCCGGCCAGCTCAGTAACTATTTCTAACATTTTATATTTATTTTTGTTGGGTTTGGAAGAAAAGTAAATACAATTTTTTTTTTTTTTTTTTTGCAAAGAGAGAGGAGGTAGGTTTGGTCTTTTCTTAAGTTCAATGCAGACATACCTCACAGATAACATCTTGGTTCTTTTTGACAAAGATGGATAGCCCAGACATTGAAGAGGTATGTGCAAGGGTGAGTGAGTGTGTGTATGTTTTTACTTTTAGTGATCAGAGTTTTCAAGGAAGGAGGAAGAAATAATACAATTTCAATCCCCCACCCTCCTACCCCTACACTCTGTAGAATCTGCAGTTCCCATGGAGGCCCCAGATTTTTGTGTGCAATTTGATGGTGTCCAGAGGTTGCCCTGGCTGCACACTCTGCCTCCCAGGCTGGGGGACTTGCTAGGGGCTTGGGCTCTGACTCTACAGCCCCAGAGCATCCCTGAAGCCCCCTCCCTTCCTTCGAGCAAAAGGCAAATCCTTGGCTCTGTCGTCAAAGCCCATGTGGGCCGGTTCAGGCTGCACCCACAGGGCCTACTGTCTCCCTTTCTTAGTCTCTCCTTGTCGTGAGCTTTCCTTTTTCTTCCTCCCTTCCTTTGTAGCCCTGTCTCTGCCTGTCTCATTTGGGAAGAAATTCTCAGATGACATAAGTGCATCCTCAGAGGGAGCAGCTGTTGGTTTCTCGATCCAGGGCCCTTTTGCCTGCAGGCTTTTTAATTAGGTTCTTAGCTGTCCTTTGCATTTGTCCTGCATGGCTAAGACAGGAGAGGCCAGGCATATTCGAAAGATTGGGCAATGGGCGACCACTGCGTCCAATGTAAGTGAGAATGACCGCCAATACAGGCGGAAGGAGGGTTTCAGTCTTGGTGGTTGGGGAAGGGTCTTAAGAAGCTTGTCCATTCTCATGAGGTTGACTCAGCCCCTAAGGAGGAAAAGGTCAAAAGCAGGGCCTTCAAGATAGGCTCCCCTCCCCTCAGTGGGCCAGTCCCCATGAGGATGAACATGGAGTCTCTACTGGGACATGGAGGGAGACCAGGCACCCTCACCAGTCAGGCACCTGACTGGGATATGTCACCATCACCAAGTGCTGGCCCTGCCTAGGCTGCCTCAGATGGGAGCAGGAGGGAGCTGTGCTCCGTTCTCTTGACAAGTCTTCAGCAGGATGGTCCTTAAGACCTAAAAGGCTGCATACTCTCCCCCACTCTGATCTGGACACCCAGGAAGGCCTGTGTTCCACGGAACTACACAGTGGTCTGGGGAGGCAACCAACTCTTGTTGAGACTTTTCCTTGAATCTAGTCATGGTCTTAATGCTATAGTCAAGAGAAGACCAGTCCTGGGCCCCGGTGTCTTCCTGGTGATCATTGGTTGACTTGCTGAATTAGCATGTTCCCACTCAAGCAGCGGCCAGGGGGAGCCCGGGATGGAGAGAGGGTGTGAGAGGGCGTGAGAGAGGGTACTTGTGGGAGAAAGTTAGTGTTTATGATTCTCTCAACTCACACAGTCTCACTGATGATCCACATTTTACAAGGGGGAAAACTGAAGCTCGGGGAGCGACTTGCTCAGTCACATGGCTGAGAAGGGACAGGATCAAACCTGTGTCTGCCCCCCCAACCCGTGCTCATCCCTCTACACCACACATACTTGACACATTGCAGGAGATTCGTAAACACGATTGATAAATATGAATGGATGAATGAACGAATGGAAGAACAAAGCAACCAACCACATGAACTTGAGCTGGACCCTAAGGGATGAGCAGGCTTTAAGCAGGTGGAAAGGTCAAGGCAGCACATTCCAGGCTGGGCAGATGAGATGACTCAGAGGGAACCATGCTAGGTTGGAGGGAAAAGGGCTGGCCAGAGCCTTGGGCCAGGAAAACGCCTCGGGGCAGGGGGGAGCTGTGCTCCACGGAGTTTGCACAACATGGCCCTGGGAAGCGTCTTCCTTCAACACGTCTGCAGTCTGCATGGGTGGCCTCCCAGGCTGGCACTGCACAGTGTTCCCTGGAAATGGAACTGAACAGGTAAAGGAGAGCTCATGCTCACCTGGTACCTATCCCCTATGGCTGGGCAGCCAGAGGAGGCTTGCCTTTTTGAAAGAGGCTAAGAATGGAGTAACTAGTCAGCAAGGAGTTTGGAGTCATCATCATCATCATCATGGCCATCTTTATCAGTGCCATCTCCTCTTACATCATCACTGTCAACATTCCACACTAAAGCTTAGTGGCTGGGCACGGGGCCTGGACTTCTAACCTAGCTCCATCACTCACTGACTATATGAGCTTGGGCACGTTTTAAACTTGCCTGAGCCTCACTCACCTCCTCTCTAAAATGGGATAATTAAAAAAGATGATACATAAAAAGTTCTCAGTATCTTGTCTGGCACACGGCATCAGTGTAATATAGCCATTGTTCTTACTGCTGTTGTTTTCCTCATTAATGAGCCTTTCAGGTGAGCTTTGGGTTATTACCATAGAATCTGATTTACTTTTCACATGAGGAAAGGGAAGCTCTATGAGTCTCCCCCGCCCCCACTGTGCCTGCCTCTCTCACTCTTCCCCAGGGGCAGAACCCAGAGCCTCTCCCTTCCTGCAAGCTCAGCTGGGACTCACTCCAACAGACTGCCACTTTATGGTTTGTTTGTTTGCTCCTAAAGACATAAAACCCAAGCTTATCAAACAAAAGTCACACTTAGCCTGTCGTCTTGAGAGGTAAATTCCACCATTATCTCTGCACTTCAGCCCCCACACAGAACACTTAGTTCCCCAGGGAGCGGGCGACATGCTTCAAGGTCGACCTTTGGCACCCACTCACCCTTTCGGCCATGTGCCCAGTCACGAGGCAAGTGGCATAGGAGAGTCAGCTAGGGAGGAGCCCAGACACACTGCCCACCAGCCAAGAGCCTCGGGTCAGTTGTTAAACGTTAGAGTCCTCCTCTGTGAAATCCCCTGAACAATGGAGCTTCCACCAGCTGATTTGTGACAATAATTAATCCAATGATCTGAGAGAACATTGAACTCATTGCTTGGCATTTGAGAAGTGCTCAGCGTCCACACATTACAGCCAACAGAAAGGAGTCGCTTTGTGTTCTCCGGGTCAGGCAAAAGATTGTTCAACCTGAACATTCGAATTGGGGACGGTTCTAGAGAGACCTAGAAGATGGGGGTGAAGGTGAAGGGGGTTGAATACTAACAGAAAAAGAAAAGGGGTTTGAGGCTTACAAATAAAGATCAAGGAGAGGTCAGTTCCCATAAATTTTATAGAAAGCCCTGCCAGAGTTCTGATAGCTTCAGCCAAAATTCTCAAAAATTCTCAACTACCTCTTGCATCATAGCCTCTCAGAGGAAAGGAAGTCTTTGCCAGACTTGGAGGTGGGGTCCTAGTTCACTCGGCATCTTTGCCCAAGCTATAGGCTAAGGACTGCAGCGAAGAGAAAGCATAAGAAGTAACAGCCTCCAACTTTTTGGAACTTCAATGTGGTGTGGTAGCCACAAGGATTATCCACCAATGTTTCCATTGCTTCTGCTTCTGACCACATCATAGTATTGCACTCACTACTTCCCACCTCTCCTCACCTTTCAGGTTAGGTGTGGCCATGTGATTGCTCTAGCCTGTAAAATGTGAGCAGAAGAGGCACGAAGAACTTGGTGAGTGCTTCTAAGAGCTGGTGCAGAATTTCCCACATTCCCTTCTTCCTGCCCTGATGCCTGGTAATGCTCCAGATGGCAGAGGCTCTGTCGGTCAATATCTTCGAAAGAGGATGATGGGGCACAGAGACTCCCACCAAACCTAACTCACCCTGAGAATCCAGCAAGGCAATGCCAGTGCAGGGGAGAAAAGAAGAGTCCTGAGACACAAGATGATAAGGAAACATTCGAGGAGTGAAGGGTCTGCAGAAGGGCTGAGTAAGAGTTCCTGGAGGAGGGCTGGGGCTGGGCCTTGAAGCCAGCAGGATTTGGAGGGTGGCAGGGAATGGAGATAGCCAGAGGTGGGGAGTGAGTGGAAGGCGCAGGTGTCTCGAAAGACTTCTGAATGCCTGAAAAGAAGGTGCCAGCAGAGAGGCTGATATCAGTTTTCTTCTTCTATAGGCTAGATGCACGTGAGGAGCAAGTTCAAGTCAGACTCAATGTCATTTCACCATTATTGGGGCAGAGTGGCACCGGGCCTGGTGGGATCAGAAGGCAGGACACAGTGGACAGTTGGATTGCCCCTTTCTAAATCCAGCTTTCTTCATCTAGGAAGCCTTCTTGGACCCTCCCACCCAGAGGGCCCTCTCCTCTGACCCTCCCACCCAGAGGGCCCTCTCCTCTGACCCTCCCACCCAGAGGGCCCTCTCCTCTGACCCTCCCACCCAGAGGGCCCTCTCCTCTGACCCTCCCACCCAGAGGGCCCTCTCCTACCCTGAACTCCTCCAGAATTCTGTCTGCTGAAAGAAGGCATATGGAGTGTGAGAAGACAGCAGGGCTCTGAAGTCAGACCGATGTGGTTTAAATCTTGGTTTCGTCTTCGATCATCTGATCATTAATGCAACATCTGTAGCATGCCAGGCACTGTTCTATATCCTGAAGATGTGTTCATCTGCAAGACCTGGGTGTTCTTGGATCCTATATGCAAGTGAGGGAGAGAGAGACAGTCAATAACAACAATAACAAGGCCAAACATGCAAAAAAGAAAATAAGTTGTGATGTTGGAAATTAAGAAAATAACCAAGGGGCTGAGATAAAGAATACCAGAAGGACCTACTTTAGATGAGGTTGATGACTGCCTGCCTCTTTGAATGGGCAGCATTTAAAATTGCGATGTACAAGGAGGAAGAATAGCTACTATATAAATAAAAGGGAAGAGCATTCTCGGCAAGAGAAAAATGACAGGCACAAGACTGCTAAGTGGGAAGGGTAGGAAAGGGCTTGAGTGGGGCAAAGTTGAAACTGAAGGAAGAGGAGTGTCTCTGGAGAGTACCCTGAGCTGAGGGTGGAGGGTAAGGCTGTGCTTTCCAGGCTATTTTAGGAGATAGATTTAAGATGGATTTTAGAGTGCAAAAACCAGCAAGACTTTCTGGTGGTTTAGGTAAAGGGAGAAGAGGACGCACTCAAGAAGAAAGAGTCAAGTCACCTAGGGTGGGGATGCCATGCCCTTTACTGGAATGGCAAAGGTGGAGTTGGGAGGATGGAAAGTCTGCTCTGAATGTGTTAGTTTGGAGATATCTGAGATCTCCAGGTGGAAATGGCAGCAGGCAATAGGATCCGCAAGTCAGAAGGAAGCTCAAAGAAGTCCAGGTTGGGGATATAGATTTGGGATGACAGCCTAAGAATAGTATTTAAATCCATGGAATTTCATGAACTCATCTGTGAAGTGAAGAAAAAGGACCCAAGAGGGCCTAAGGAAGACCAAGGAGGAGTCAGAAAAAGGAGGAGGACCTGCAAAGGAGGACCAGCCAGTGAAGAGCGAGGAGAGCCTGGAGAACAGAATGTGGTAGAAACAGAGAGAGGCAAGAGTTTGCAGAAAGAGGGGTCAATATTGTCACAGGACTAAGATGAAGTCCAAGAGTGGGGCTGGGCCTGGCCGGTTGGAGTCACTGGTGACCTTGACTGAGCAGTCTCAGTACTGGGGAGCAGAGTTAGCCTTCAGTGGGCCCAGAAGTGCATGGGAGTTAAGAGATGGAGGCTGCGAACAAATTATATTCTTTGGAGAAATTTGACTCCAAAAGAAAATAGAGGGATTGGGAAGCAGTTGTCAAGGGGAGGGGCTGGAGGTAGATGAATTGCAAGTGAGAGGAGTATGTCTGGGTGCTGATTGGACTTGCCTAGAAAAACCAAGAGACTGGTGAGAGAGCCACAGAGGGACAATGAGAGCAATAAGTTCCCAAGGAGCTGAAGAGGATGAATTCAGAGCACAGGTGGAGGGACTTTCTCCATCAGCACAGGGAGAAGCAGAATAGAGGAGCAGTCAGGATGGGTCCTAATCTAGTATTGGGAAGAAGAAAGTTGAGCGAAGTAATGGGGGGGAAGGGTCCCTTGGAACCAAAGGGAGAGAGCAGGGTGGAAGGGAAGGTGAGAGGACAAAGAGAAGTAAAATTGTCATTTGGGAGTGGGCAGTGGCCTACTAGAGAGAGCGGTGGGGTTGCCTGGCAGTCTTGAGGGCAAGTGCATGAGCCAAGATCATGAATTTAGAACAACATTGGCCAGCCCTATTGTGTGATTATCTCCAGGAACAGGCAACAGCTCTGGAGCAGGTGTGGAGACAGCGGATGGGAGGGTTCATTCAGGGTTGGGATTTTGCCAAGGGGCTGTGACAAAGGACAGAGAGGCAGAGTTGCTGAGAAAATTCACACTGGAATAATGATGAGGAACCATGGAGCAGAGGCTGGACGAAGAAGGAAGGAAGAGGAGCTGGGAAGGAGGCTCAAGAAGGAGGGGAGGGGAGTCACTACATTGAAAATCTCAAGGAAGCCAAGAAACTGAGGTGAGGCAGTGGAGAATCTTGACCTGCAGGGCTGGGAGGATGGGGAGAGGTGTTTGGAATCCAGATTTGAGGATGGGATGGTCCAGGTGTGACTGCAGGAATGGGCACCTGAGGAGCCCAGGAGGGAGAGACCTCTGTGGTGCTGCCTGGTCTGTCTGACTGGCTGTGAATGCCACCAGGGATGGCATGATGATGACCTCAGGAGGTGGAGGTGAAGACTCTGATCAGGAGGTGACAATGCTGTCTTTGACCAGCTCTATGAGCCAGGCAAGTCACCCGTGGTCACAGCAGGCTCTGGAGCACCCCTGCCTAGGTTCGGCCACTTTCTAGGAGTGTGACCCTGGAGGCTTACTTCCCCTCTCTGCACTTTGATATCTTTACCTGTAAAAATGGGGGAATAATTTACACATGCCTCTTAAAGTTGTTTGAAGACTAATGGAAATAATTCAGGCAAAGCACCCAAAACAGCGCCATAAGTGTTAAATGTCACCTTTTGTAGTGAGTTAAACTGTGGCACCCTGAAAGACTGCCCCACATCCAGCACCCTGAACCTGTAAAGGTAACATTTTGGGGGTTAAGGATCTTTTTTATATATATATAAAGAGTGAGAGAGTCTCACTTTGTCCCCCAGGCTAGAGTCTAGTGGTGCAATCTCAGCTCATTGCAACCTCCACCTCCTGGGTTCAAGCGATTCTTGTGCTTCAGCCTCTCGAGTAGCTGGGATTACAGGCATGTGCCACCACACCCAGCAAATGTTTGCCATTTTAGTAGAGATGGGGTTTCACCATGTTGGCCAGGCTGGTATCGAACTCGTGACCTCAAATGATCCACCCACCTCGGCCTCCCCAAGTGCTGGGTTAAGGATCTTAAGATGACATCATCTTGGATTGTCTTAGTGGGCTTAAATTCAATGACAAGTGTTCTTATAAGAAACAGGAGAGGACACAGAGACAAAATGACCCCATACACACTCGCGCACACACACACCCCACAGAAGAGAATGCCACGGGAGAATGGAGGAAGAGATTGGAGTGATGCAGCCACAAGCCAAGGAATTCCTGGACTCACCAGAAGCTGGAAGTGGCAAAGAAGGACTCGCCACAAAGCAGCCTTTGGAGGGAGTATGGCCTGCCGACACCTTGACTGTGAATTTCAAGTCTCTAAAACTGTGAACAAATACATTTTTGTTGTCTTAAGCCACTAAATTTGTGATAACTTGTGATGGCAGCTGTAGGAAATTGAAATAGCCCTCATGTGCCTGGGCCTCAATAATCTTCACCTTTGGAGGCTGACATGGGCACTGAGGAACAAGCTGCATGAAAACTGCATGTATAAGGAAAGTGACTAATAAATATCAGGCATCCCTCCCAACATCCATTACACGGGCATGAGTACACACAGACCTTCACACACATGCGCGCACACAGACCTTCACACACACGTGCATTCTTTTGGCCTAAATGTTGCTTTGGGCTGCTGGCTACTATTGTGTTATTTGCACCCCTTGCTCAGCAGAGTTGGGATGCAGTCGGACACTGCTACCAGCCATCAGAGATATGTGGATGGCACAAATACATGGGTGTATATGAAATGTGAGAGGGCAAGTGTCCAGAGTGGCCACCAACATCAGACATAATAATGTCAGGGAATTGGGGGGCATGTCTTCAGACCTCCTGTGGTCCCTTGTGGGACCATGTGAGGGACAAGGTTCCCCTTTTGCTGGCCACAGGCTCAGCTGGGCCCTTCACAGGTGCGGAAGAAGTCCAGCACAGAGGTGCAGGAGAGAAGCCAGGCCTCTTTGGAGCTCAGCAGCTCAGCATCTTCAGACAGCTAGACTCAGTCATCAGAACTAAACTCACAGACCAGACTCTGGGAGGTTGAGGCGGGAGGATTGCTTGAGCCCAGGAGTTCTAGGACTAGCCTGGACAATACAGTGAGACCCCATCTCTACAAAACTTTTTTAAAAAAATTATCTGTGCATGGTGGCACACGCCTGTAGTTCAATCTACTTGGGAGGCTGAGGTGGGAGTATTGCATGAGCCTGAGAGGCAGAGGCTGCAGTGAGTTGAGGTCACACCACTGCACTCCAGCCTTGGTAATAGAGCGAGACCCTGTCTCAAAAAAAAAAAAAAAAAGAACTAAACTCACAGAGAGTGGCTGGAATGGGGAAGAGGCAGCCAAGAAGAGTAGGTGGCTCAGGCTGATCAACTGAGGTCAATGTCCTGTCAGTTTCAAATGCTAAGTCCTTGAGAAGCTGCTCTCTGCTAAGCAGTGATCACCGCTCTCCTCTGGGTCAGGGTCTTCCTCCCTCGCTGAGTTGTGGGAAATGGGAATCACACATTCAGGATGCTCTCCCTGGGCAAGGCTTGCATCCACTTTGGGTATTTTTCAACTGAAAATCATGGCAGGTTTAGGGAGAATAACTTTAGGTCCCAGAAAACATGACATAGAAGGTTCTTGGCGTTTGGGAACACTGGTAGAGTTCTATCTCCCTGAAACTGGAGTTTTATTTGATATTTCTTGGAATGAAACCAGTTAGTTTATTTTATATCGTCCTTCAGTTCTTCAAAGGGTTCAGAATCAGACCAAAAAAACAACAACAACAACAACAACAACAAAACCCACCTATAAATAATCTAAAAAAAGGTTGTACTTTATCTTGACTTGCTGTTCCCCTCCCCAGCTCTTTATAATAAGGTCTATTTATGGACCCTGAGAAGCAATTACAGGAGAAAAAAAATGTAATCTTAGTTCAGTTTTATAACAATGAAAGTGGGTTTTTTTCCTGCCTTGTGGATTATTTTTAAGTCAGTGTGGTATTGTTTACATAAGTCACAACTCACTGAGTCCAAAGTCCTTCGGATAGTACATCCGCCTATGCGGTTAAAAAAGGGGGATCTGCAGGCAGGAATGTGTTTATTTAATCCACATGGGGCTCCTTTCCCATTGCTTAGGACTCCATGGGTATTACCTCTGGATCCGGCCGTTCCTCCTCCCCAGACCATGAGTAATCTGCCACGCGGGCCACACATGGGGTTTTGGTCACGGGGGTGAGTGTAGTCCCTCACACCTCAGGCAGTCTGTCTGTCTATCTGTCTGTCTGCCTAAACCTTCCCAGCCTCGCTAGGTAGGTCAGTCCTGTGGGTTGGACCAGGTTGAGGCAACAGGGATGTGACCTGTGATGACTGTGAGAGCCTGGTTCCATTGAGAAAGAGCGCCCAGAGGCCCCTTCCCAGGCACTATCGGAAAACAGCTACTGTGACCCAGGGCTGCCCTGGCCTGCTGGTAGGCAAGGACTTAACGCCTGATTTCCTCTGGAGGGAAGTTTTGAGCAACTTCTGTCTAGGTGCTGCCCATCGGTGCACTGTGAAAGGCCATATATGACAGGGTCCCATGGAGGGATGCTATCAGGGGTCTGGAGGGAGATGGGAAGCATCTCTCATTCCTACCCAACTTAGTACTTCTTTACCTTGTCCAGGCTGCTAGCGTAGCCACATTCTTCCAGAAGCAAGAGCTGTGTCATCCCACAGACATTCCCTGAGCAGCTACTATGTGTCAATGCTAGGGTCGTGAGGATGGCATTCACACAGCCCTTGTTCTCATGGAGCACATAGTCCAGGCCTTGCCAACCACAGGACCCCCAGAGATTGGGACCTGAATCCTTCCCTATCATTCCATAGCCACTCCCCGGTCTAGTAATCCTAGGTTCTAGCACACATTAGAGCTGGGTCTCCCAGAGTGTTCGCAAAGCCTGCTGCCCAGATAATAAGACTGAAGGTGGGATTGAGTGGGTGACCAGGGAAGGCACCACTGGAAAGTAACATTTAAGCACAGCCCTGACTGCTGAAGAGGCCAGCCCTGTAGCTATCGAGAGAAGAGCCATTTAGAAAAAGGCGGGCAGCTGCAGCCTTAGGCGGGAGAGAGCTTGGGTTGTTCTAAGAAACGGCGTATGGCATACCCCGTGAAAGAGCCCATAATATTGACATTTATTTCTCCAAAGTGTCATTTTTTTATGACTCATGAAGACTTCTGTTTTATACCAGCCACCAAGTTTAGAAGCAACTAAATTGTCCGAAATGCACACGCCACCCAGAGAGCCAGTGACAGTGCGTTCATTAAGACATGATGAGTCATTTTCTTCAGGGGAACTTATTTACCAGAATCCTGGCAGTTCTATGGCTCTGGGCAGCAGCTTTTAAAAAGGAAAGGAGAAATACTGGCCCCAGGGCCCAAACAGGTGGGATGAGGAAGGAGGAGGGGGCTACCATGAGGCAAAAAGGGAGCTCTAAAAGGGAGAGCCATTTTGCCAAAGGGCTGGCTGGACCTGCTGTTTAAAAGAGGTCTGTCGGCCGGGCGCGGTGGCTCAAGCCTGTAATCCCAGCACTTTGGGAGGCCGAGACGGGCGGATCACGAGGTCGGGAGATCCAGACCATCCTGGTTAACACGGTGAAACCCCGTCTCTACTAAAAAATACAAAAAACTAGCCGGGCGAGGTGGCGGGTGCCTATAGTCCCAGCTACTCGGGAGGCTGAGGCAGGAGAATGGCGTGAACCCGGGAGGCGGAGCTTGCAGTGAGTTGAGATCCGGCCACTGCACTCCAGCCTGGGTGACAGAGCGAGACTCCGTCTCAAAAAAAAAAAAAAAAAAGAGGTCTGTCATTTGAATAGGTTCCGTGTTCTCACTACTCTTTTGAAAGTGGCAAACAGGCCAGTCATGGTGGCTCAGGCCTGTAATCCCAGCACTTTGGGAGGCCAAGGTGGGCAGATCATGAGGTCAGGAGTTCAAGTCTGACCAACATGGTGACACCCCGTCTCTACTAAAAATACAAAAATTAGTTAGGCATGGTGGCGCACACCTGTAATCCCGGCAACTCGAGAGGCTGAGGCAGGAGAATTGCTTGAACCCAGGAAGCAGAGGTTGCAGTGAGCCGAGATCACGCTGCTACTGTACTCCAGACTGGGCGACAGAGTGAGACTCTGTCTCAAAAAAAAAAAAAAGAAAAGAAAAGAAAGAGAGTGGCAAACAGTATATACATATGATGAAGGTCAAGAGGCCAAGAAAAAATCGGGCTTTCATAGAAGACGATTTCCCTGAGTCCTCGTCAGACATTTAGTTGCCACACACCCATCCAACAACTGTGAGTTGAGTGCCTACTAGGTGCCAGGCACCACTAGATCCAGCTGAGTCAGAGGGACACTGGCTAATGCTTGCAGCCCCACAGGCAGAGAGACACAGTTTAAAATATTATTAAGATCTTCCAGCAGGGAAGAGAGCATTTACCTATAGGCCGTCAGAAGGCCATCCCCAGAGCTTGGTGACTGGACTCGGAATCAGGCTGAGAGTTACCTGGGAGGAGCCACTGTTCTGAGTGTCACTGGCTGGGGCAGGGACACAGAGTCTGGCCCTGGGGTGGACTTGAAGGGGGCAAGGGTGGGCCTGTAGAGGCTCCCATGGAGGCCATTTCTCCACAGTATTGAGCAATCAGAAGTGGAAGTTCCCCTGGAAGAGCTTGGTGTCTAACTGGCGGCAGTGTGCATTGTGGTCTGTTCCCCAGTACAAATCATCGTTTTCCCTCCTCAGTGCCCACACCTGAATGTGCTCTCTCAGAGCCTGCCCCTGTGTGTCCTCCTGTCCTTGTTTTTCAGGGGACGACGATGACACTTTTCCCATGATTACGAGATCCCCCTGACACTCCACACTCTCCTGAGCTATGGAAGGCCAGGCTCAAGCACAGGATGACCCACTCGTGTTCACTGCCTGCGTCACCCACAGATTCGGTTCCACCTCTAGCCCTCCTGGGGTGCACGCTACGGCTCTGCCTCCCGACTCTGACCTCGCTGAGTTCTTTGGGTTTGTCAATAGAAGCCTCTGACTCACCTGATGGTGACGGGGCTCTCCCCAGGCTCACAACCTGGGGCCACCTCACCTCCCCTCTGCCATGGCCTTGGCCTTGGCCTTGGGCCCTACAGCTCACTTTGTCCTCCATTCACCTTGAATTTGACTGGAGGCATGGATGCCTGTGCCAGGGAAAATTGGCAAAGGGAAACAAAGAAGATAACTGATCATTTTGCAACTACAACAGAAATTGAAACAGACAGAAAGCACCTTGCTGACTGCTGTCCTTCAGAGCATTCTCCCTGGGGAGCATTTTTGGACCCAGTGCTGCTGTGGCTGCCCCATCACTGCTGGAGTCATCCCTGGTAGTTTTGAGCAAGCTGTCATTCAGTGGCTCCCAAGCCCAGCTGCACACTGGAGTCATTTAGGGAGCCTTAAAAAAATATGACACTGCACCCCCACCACAGACTCAGAGAGGTGGGCCTCTGGTATGGGTATTTTGTAAAATCCCCTGGGGGAGTCTAACATCCTCCAGGGTTGAGGACCTCCCTCCTTTGCCCTGTCTGGCCTGTGTTCATAGATGCTCCATAGGGGCCACTGGGCCATCATCCACCTCTCAGGCTCAAGGCCCTGTTTCCCTGGCTTATGAGAGTGCTTCATTAAAGCAAATGTCTAAATATTCATGCTCCAGGCTTTCTCCAAGCAGCCAGTGGGTACAGTCCACCTTCCTGGAGTTTCTTTCCAAAAACTCAACTTAAAAAAAAGTCCTTTAAAATGAATTGACAGCCCTTTGTTTCTAGATAACCCCTGAGTTGAGTTCGTGGTTCAGCAAAACGGAACTCTCCATTCACTCTTCCTCCATCCCAGCCCCTCCCCAACCGATCCCACCTCCCACTCCTGCTTCTATTCTCAGGAAGCGCCACCCCCACTAATTGCTGTGACCCAAATCATCCTTTAGAATCCTTGATTCCTTCTGTTCCCTCACCTTCCACATCAGGAAGTCCTCCCTCCTCTTCCTCCAAAGCTGGTCTCCCCACTGTTCACATCCCAGTTCTCCCGGGGTGAACTCCTGACTTCTGCTCCCGACCACAATCCGGGCACAGCCACAGTCCAGGCACAGCTCTTAATTTTTTAACTTTTTATTTGAAATAATTTCAGACACACAAAAAGTTTGCAAAATAGCAGAGACACTTTCCTAATAGCCTTTACCCAGATTACCCAGATGTTACCATTTTGCCACATTTTGCTTTATCCTTCTCCCTTCCAACTGCCACCGTCCCATCCTGCCCCACACACATGTAAGCACATCACATTTTTTCCTGAACATTGAGAGTAAATTACATGTTGCCCCTTGCCCCTAAATACTTCAGTGTGTATCTCCTAAAAATGAGGACATCCTCTTACATAACCAGAGTTCAGTGATTAAAATCAGGAAATTAACATGAATGCAGTATTAACAGCTACATATTTCCTTCAGATGTGACCACTTGCCCCAATCATGTCTTTTATAGCGATGGAAAATTCCAGATAGTATATTGCATTCAGTCACCATGTCCCCTTGGTCTCCTGTAATCTAGAGTTTCTATCAGATTATGTTGTTCCTGTGACAAGAGCCCTCCACTGTCCTGGGAATGTAGGGTCAGCCCTCTCTTGGGCATGCCCCCTCGCCCTGCAGCCTGGCCTAATTCTCAAGCCCATCTCCCCCATCCATGGCTCCCTCCCTCGCATGTCCCCAATGCAGCCCCGTCCTCCCCACTTGCTGTGCTGGGCTTCACATCTCTGGTGGCTCTGTCTGGACCACTCTTCTCTGGCTGCTTCTGATCACCCTGAGGTCTCAGAGGAGAGGCCTTGCTTTCTCTGGTCCCACCACCACTTTCTGCCTTGTTTATTTCCTGCACCTTTGACTGTCTTGGTCGCTGGTTCCCCTGCGTGTTGTCTTACACCTCCCACCTCAACTGAACATGAGCCCCATGAGGGCAGCGGGTTGCCCTTGCTAATTCCTGAGCATGTAGAATGAATTGTGCCTGATACATAATAGAGGCTCAATGAACCATTGCTGAGTGAGTGACTACATGAATGAATGCAGTCTTTTAGACTATTTGGGTTAGAGACAATAGAATCCTTTCGCCAACACTTAAATGAGAAAGAGATTCTATAGGCACTGATTGAAGAGAACAAGCAATTTTTTCCCCTTCAGAAAGACTTTCAAAATGTCATCCAATGCCCGAGGAAACTGAGTCACCACTCTTCTCTTTCAAGGGTCCAGAATTTGAAGTAATAGAATTGATTTACTTTTTAAGAAAATATACCAGATCTTCTACAGTCAGGGATTTTTGTAGCAGGCGTCTTTGCAGAAATAAGTGACACATATTGGCCTGAAGGTCACGGTTGAGTAACACTGGGAAGAGTTTCTGACTGAGTCAGAGACTCCTTGGCACCTACTGCATGAGCGGAGATGGCTCCCTTTCCTGTTAGAAGGGCCTTGAGGGACCTCTCAGCGCCCGTGGAGGACCTACCCATGATGAGGTTAGAGGTCTGGATCCCCAGCCTGTCCCTGAAGGGCCTCCAGGCTCAGGCCCACAGAGCAGGGGGCACGTCAGGAGGTCAGGGGTGAGCCTGGGCAGGCAGGACCAAGCTGCTCTCACTTAAAATTGGGAAGGTTCTGCATCTTCACCGGGGAGACAAATCAGTCCTCGGCTGTAGAAACGTGTAAAGTTGGCTGTGCAAGCTATGTGCTTCTCTGTGTGTACTTGTACCTCAATTCTTTTTTTTATAAAGGAAAGAAGAAAATCGGAGGAGCTCCAGCTCTTTGAAAGCAAACAGCAGCTCCTGGGGATGATGGCCTGTCTGAGTGCCCGGGGAGTCCAGTCCTGCCCGCTCTCTGTAGGTTTCACTGCAAAGTGGGGTCCATGGGGAACTCAAAGATCTGAACCCCAAGTCCTGCCCTCCACTGGTGCCCTAGGGAAGGTGTGCACCAGATTGAGACAAGCAAAAGGAACATGTGCACCCAGCTGAGGCTGCGGCTCAGGCGCAGTGTAGAGGCACAGGCAGTATGTGCCTGGCAGGTGGGGGTAAGAGGTTGAGGGCTCGGGAGACTCTGGGTTCAGAACAATTCTCTGCTGCAGGTCTGGAGAGAAAAGATTTCAAGAACCAGACATGAATGGGTGTGAGAGGGTTCTGCTCCTGATGGACACTGACTAGCTCCTTCCCACCCAACCTCACTCTAGGCTCCTGGCTGGGGAGCCCACTCCCGGGGGGGGGCTTCTGACCCCTTTACTCCATCACTCTAGAACTGCGATGCCCCCATTAAAATGCCCTTAAATCCCAACAAAGGCCTGGGGAGCTGCTTCGCCCTAATGGCAGAGTGAGGATGGGGCAGTGGGCAGCAGGGGGGCCCACACCCTCCATCACACAGAGGCCACACCCGTCAGGGGTCTGCGTGGCAATTAGCAGGCTCAGGCAAAAACAAGGACTCTTGGGACAGCCCACATGTCCACAGGAGGCCCTCCCGTTAGGTCAAAAGAGTCCATGCAGGACTAGGACCCCACAGCAAGAAGAGCCACTGGCAAAGCTGAAATGCCCTGGTGGCTGGAGATGCAAGTGAGACCTGGGCCTGTGTGTGCACATTCTCACAGCGGATCTGGACCAGGTCAAGGAGTCATGAGTCCCCAGAGTGCTGGCAGCTATGCAGAGGCAAGGCTGAAGGACAGGCATCCTGTCTGGGGCAGACCCTGGCTGGCTGGTCTCAGCCCCCTGTTCCTGCTCCTGGTCCAATGGGCCCTGCAAGGCAGCAGGTGAGTGGTCAGATGTCCATGCTTTGGCAGAGCCACACTGCCTGGCCTCACATTCTCACTCTGCCATTGAGGAGCTTGATGCCCTTGGGCAAGTGGCTTAACCACCCCGTGACTTGGTTTTCCTGTCTGGACACTTGGGGTAGTAATAGCAGCTGCCTCAAAGGGCTGTTGTTCTGAGATGAAAATGGATTATGAGATGCTTTGAACCGCGCTTCACACGTAGCAAGTACCTAGGTTAGCCGTCATTATAGGCATCGTTATAGGGGACCCTGAGATGACGGGGAAGTGGGTGAGACACCCCATGGAGCCGTAGGCCCACCACTCTCACTTCTCTAAGCTCCTGAAACAGCTCTTTCCCTGGGAATTGCACTAGAGAATTTTACTGTGGTCTTTTCGCTTACTGATTGTGAGACCTTGAAGAACACGGCCTGTTTACCATGCCCTGGTTTTATGCATTTTGATATTCTCTTGTGTGTCTAGTATATGGTGGGACCTTAATACTCAGATTAAGATTTTAGGAAAATGACCACCTAAAATATATTTGTAATGGGATTGCATAAGCTCTCTGATATCTGCAATGAAACATGACATCTTGATGGTGTCTTTTAAGAGTGGTGGGCCAAGTTTGATCTTGTTTAGCGATTAGATAAAGGGTTATTGTAAGGACTAACTCTTCCCAAATCTACTGTATGGAGCCTGAGTGGTTATTATAATCATGCCTTCCTGGGTCCTTTTCTGTAATACACATAATCATTCTATAACATGCCCAGAAATAAAGGCCTTCAACATTCTATAATATATCTTCTCCTTGGTAATACAGTCTTCTAAGGACTTAGGGGTTGCCTCAGGAAAGAGAAGAGTTTCCAGGAAAAAAAAAAAATACACACACACACAGAAAACAGCAAGTGGTAGAATTTACCCAAAAAGATTAGAGACCACCTTTTGCCTCGCTATTTCCCATCTCCTAACACCCCATTCTGGTCTCGCCAGGGGAGATTTTCACTATGAGCCCATCACCCCACACCTTCTAATTCATCTTGCTTAAAGAGACTTCATCCAACCTTTGTATTCGGTCCTTCTGACAGGTAGGAATGAGTCACCGCTTTGGCTCCCAGTGACAGAAACCAGCCCTGGCCAATTTAGCACAAGGAGAACATGCTGGAAGGTGGGCGCCTATTGCATAGTCCAGCGGGCAGCTCAGAGAAGGGACCCCAGGGTGCTGGTGGCTGGGGGGCCGGTTACTGTGGCCAAAAACACAAACATGCTCTGCAGCTTCAAGGACGCTGCCCTCCAAATGGCCCCTCCTTGCCTTGCTTGCTCCAGAGTCAAAGTGCTGGGAAGAGCGTTTTATCACCCAAGCATTAGGCCACGGGCCTGCCCTCAGCGATACCTCGGGCAGGGAGAGAAAGCTTCAGAGGTGCCAGGGGCAGTGGGAGGCAGGCACACAAAGGGAAACTGTGGTGGAGATAAGGCCTGGATGCGAGGCATCCTCCCTTCTTTCCCAGAAAAAGCAAATAGGAAATGTGCAGGATTGGTAGGAAGAAAAATCACGTGTACTAAAAGCATCCAAAACCAAACGTAATCGATGGATAAAAATATTATACATCTTGGAAAACTTCTGGAAAAATGGCAATTCTTCCCTAAATCAAGAGTCATTGTAATCCTAAATGAGACTTCCAAAGAACTTTCTGAAAAGCTTCAACTAATTCTAAGATGCACATAAAAACAGTGTAAAAGAGCCACGATGATTTTGAAAAATAAAGACAAGAAATTCAAAACAGATGATAAAACTTTCGTAATTAAAATAATGTAGATTAACAAAAGGATCAATGAAAAAGGCAAGAGTTGAGATATAGAACCGTATGTATGAGAATTTGGTATATTGTCAAAGGATCAATTTAGGCTGGTGGACAAAAAGACAACAGTGCTGGCTGTCTGTGGGGTAAAAATGGTTACATCATATCCTCTCATAGAAAGGAAGAGTTAACCAGAGTTGTAAAAATCAAAGTAATGCTTCACAATATTTGAATATGTAACCTGTATATAGGATTATACTTGGATGCCTGGGATATCCAAGCCTAATCCTATATAAGGGTTAGATATCTAAGTCTAATTCTAAATGCAGGTTATTTCAAATATTTTAAAGCATTTGAAATATTTATTAGTATTAATAATATTTATATTATATAAAAATGTATTATATATAAATTTTATAAATTATAGTATATAATATAAATTATATTAGCTTTATAAAATGTAAATCGTTATATAATTATATAAATAATATAATTATTAAATTTAAGTTATATAAATTATATAATTATATAAGTCATATATGTAATTAAATGTGTACATTTAGCACATGCATGTACATACATGTACATACAGGCCACCACCACTACTGAAAGTATTATGCTAAATAAAAATCAATAAAGCAAAATGTAAATAATGTATTAGAGAGGACAGAACATAGAAATGGGCAGCCTCATTTGATAAAGTTTGTTTTGTGGATATGTTAATCCCTACATGTCAATTTGACATCTAGAAGAAAATACAAACCAGACAAAAACGTCATTGTTTCTGATTAATGCGTCTTGGGTAATGTCTGTATTTGAGTTTGAGAAAAGATGGGTTGTGGGTCATCCTCAGAATTACTAAATTAGGAGAAAATTCAGTACAATACAATGACACAGAATCTAATGAACTAAAAATTCCTTTCGTTTTGCTATGTACAATTTGCATTTGTATATTTAAAATTAAAATCAATTAAATGAATTCATTCTCACCATGCAAATACTAAAAAATAGAGGAAAAAAAACAGCATTCAATAAAATATAAGAGCAATAGTAAAAAAAAAAAAAAATTGTCAGACTCACACTGTGGATCACTAAAAAAATCAATTCCAGGTGGATTAAGGTGAAAAAAAAAAAGCCCAAACTGTACTGGTTATATGAATAAAACATAAGAAAATATATTTAAAACTTTGGCATACAGAAGTTGTCTTAAACAAGATACAAAATACAGAAACCTAAGCAAGATTGATAAATCTGACTTCTAAGATGACAACTTCTACATAAACTACACCACAAGCAATTAAAAAACATGCAGCAGACTAAAAACATATGTTCGCAGAAAAAGACTCATGTGCTTTGTATGAGAGTATTCACAGCAGATTTATTCATCATAGCCCCAAACTGGTAAGAACTCAGGTGTTCATTAATAAGACAATAGACAAAAGCTTGGTTTGTTCACACAATAGACTACGACTCAGTAATGAAAAGGAAGAAATTACTGATAATTGTAACGTGGATCTCATATTCTGAGCAAAAGAAACCAGACACAACACAAAAGACCATATACTGTATGGTTCCATTAATATGAAGTTCAGGAAGAGGTAAAACTAATTTATGATGGAAAAGAACCTCAGAACAGAAGTTACCGATGGGGGCAGGAGAGGAGGGATTACCTGGAAAGGAGGTAACTTTCTGGAAGTTACGGTAGTATTCTTTATCTTGACAAGGATTTGAGAGACAGCTGTATCCTTGGTCAAAATTTAGCAAATGCACACATAGGATTTGTATGTTTTACTTTATGCGAATTTTATCTTTGGAGAAAAAATTATAAAAAAATTAATGAACTCTAAATGATGCTGAAGTATTTGGGGATGAGTACTGGTGACTACAACTTACTTTGAAATGCACCAAAAAATAAGCCGGATTAATAGATGAATACATTATAATGCAAAAGTAGTAAAAGTAAAAGTAGAAGCTAGGTAGTGAGTGCATGGGTGTTCTCTGTAAAACTCTTTTGACTTTTCTGAATATTTGAAAGTTTTCATAATAAAAGGTTGGGGAAAAAAGGCAACAGATTGAAGGAAAAGTATTTCCAACATACAAGAGATTTTTTTGTCCAGAATGTATAAAGAGCTAATCATCAATAGAAAAAATACTCAACCCAAAATTAGCAAAAGCTTTTAGAAAAACAGGCAAATGCCACCAATGCCTGAAAAGATCATCCTACTGCACTGATAGAAAAATTCAAATAAGCACCACTTGCTCCTCACCCAGCAGGCAGACACCAGCTCACTCATGTCTGACAGCACTGGGGGTAGGTGGGTGTTCTTACATGCTGCCAGGGGGCCGTGTGAAGTGGAGCTCCCACTTTGACAGTGTCTTCCAGGGTCTGTTGAGGCTGATCTGCCACCTCCCTGTACCACAAGAGGGGATACCCATGAGCAAACTCTATGCCTGTGCTCTAGCGCTTGCTGCAGTAGTTAGCATGAAGTGGAGTCACTATGGAAAGATATGTGACCTATTGCTAAGTCAGAACCATATATAGAGCTATGGGACTCACAGAAAAGCAAAATTGCTGTGTAAGTACACACACACATACACACACACACACACTGCAGATTAAGGGTCCGGAAAAATGCAAACTCCTACCTCAATGAGGAGGTAGGATTAAGACAGAACAATTTGATGTGAAACAAATACAATTTGAAATAAATATTCAAGACCATATTCGTGTATTGCTCACCTGATTGAAAGCATTAACAGATTATTAGTCTAAAACAAAGCTGAGTCTGTCCTTCATTTTCCCAGCACTATAGGGTAAAGTGCCAAATTAAGTACTTACTTATTAGGATTTTATCACCTGTATCCCCAAACCAGGCTTTAATTTCTTTCACTCATTCCTAAGGCAATTCCCATCCACCCTGCATGACAGGAGCTGGGAACTTACTGGTTCCTGGTCATTTCACACCCAGGGTCTAGGCATGTTTGGGTGACCCCTTGGACTCTGAGCAGGTGCTGCAGACAAGCACTTTCTACTATGGGGTGAATGGGGTAAGATGGCAGGGCACCTGCCCTATCACTCATCAGGAGTTGGCTTCTGGTACACTTCCCTGCCCCCACAATTCCCCACCCAAGTGCTGAGTCATATCTGACTGTGCAGGCAGAATACTTTGCTAGCAGTCGCACCAGCCACATCAAAACTTTAAAGACTGGTTTGCTTTTAAATGTACTGAACAGATTCGTCTTCAAGCAAAAATATATGAGCTACACACGGCTACATTTTATGACTGGTAACAGCAGATGTGTGGGCATGTACATGTTCATATATAATTTCAGCTGTTTCTCTGACATTTTGTGCAAACAAATCAAACAGCTCACCAAAACTAGTTGTAAGTTTTATTTTTATAAAATTAACATAAAAGATTCTTTAAAAATCTGCAGTTATTTACAGCAGTATTGCACAAGTAAAGTGGCAATTACCCTGTCAAAATTCATCAGTGCAAAACACAAGTAAGCCAGGGAAACTGCAATACAAATGCTACATATGCTGGGTCCTAGAAAACAGGTTAGTGATGGATCAGTATACAAACAGATCAGTGCTATTTATAAGTGGGTACCTGAAGAGTTCTGATACAGTAACTAGTGGTCACAGAATCTGAACATAAAACATGAGAGAGCTTCTATGGTCCGAAATTCCCAAATAAAAGCAGTCAAGTTACTTAGCTGGGAGCTTGAGGATGCTTCTTACACACAATGCTGTTTAAAGTAGACCCCACGTTCCCCCCGCCCTCCACATGTGAGTACACACACACAGGAACCAGGATAAATCAGCAGGGATGGCAGAACCACCTGCATGGAACCACCATGAAGTCTCCTTAAAGCTTCCACGAGCTTTCACATCTCGACACCCAGTCCAGTGGGGCCCCAACCTCCCCTGAAGGAGATGGAGAATCAGGAGGGCATTGACCTGAAGAAGCAGACTGACCAAATGCGGTGACCAAATGGGTGGGGCGTGGGGAGGGCTGTACAGTTAATTAAAATTAGCTCCTGAAGACAATTTAGTCCAGCCTCAAGCACAGGAAGTCGCACAGCAGGTGGGGGAAAACCCAACCACTCACAGTTGTCCACAAGGGGTTAGTGGCCGGAGGTGGTCCTGAGGCAGGAGCCACCTGTCCCACCCGTCCCCTGGTCTTGCCCGGCCCTAGCCCTGAACAACTGCAATGCAGCACCTCCGGAAGTGGCACATTTTAACTTTTTTCTAAACACTGAGTTGTCAGGGATACATTTTCAGTAGAAAAATCTTTCCCACCTGCTAATACTTTGGTTTTTTTGTTTTCCTAAAGATAAAGCCTGGAGTCAGCAAAATTTGCTTGCATGAGAAGCTAGCTGCTTTGGAACAAACAGAAGGTTGCTGGGTATTTCTTGGAGTAGAATTTTGTAGCCTGCCAGACTGAGTTTCTCACTGGCATCAAACACACACTTCATCATAAGGGCGGCAAAGCCCAAGAATTGAAACCCACTTGACTGGAAATACCAGGACCCAAAGCTGGAGAGCCACCCTGGAGGACCATGTGGTCTGCAATGAGCTCTCCAGTCACCCCCTACACCTCTCAGGAGGTAACTTCATGGAATGGCAGGGGTGTGGGAGACAGGGATGTTAATACTTTTCAGAAATTAAGACATTAAATAAGCAGAAAATAAATATACAATATTTCTACAAGTTACAGCATTATGAAACAGTAGGACACATCACACAGAAAAAGAATCTACAATATTTACAATCCTTGATTCCGAAGAAGTTTAGAAAAACAGTGATTTTTTTACTCATTTATGCTGTACAAAATTTTACAAGAAAGGTAAAGGAAACACAATTGCACACAGACATTTGGCTCAGTTGATAAGTAAAATATGACCTACTAATCTAATAAATACTCACAATATATACATTAAGAAGGGGAACGGCAGACAACTGTATTCCACTATATTTTTTAATCAGAAGGAATTTTAAACTTGATTTCTCCACAACCCCCACCCCCAACATTCTTCATCAACTGGTTTCTGGGAAGGACATCTGAAGAATCACTCATGAAGCTATTTTGTGTGTGTTTATTGTGTTTCTGTGTTAAGTCACAGGACACTTTTTACAAACCTCACATGGGGGGAGGTTGTCAAGGCACAAAACCTGCATTAAGTTTCCAAAAAGGGGATTTAATTATTTTTTCTACAAAAACGTGTTTTAAAAAAGGTAAAAACGTATACCCACGGGAGGCATACTTTCTGCAGAGGAATCTTGATAACCAGATACATACAGTACAGAGCCATCCAGTCATCGCTTTAAGTTCTGGTGCCAACAGCCTGTTCTTTAATACTCCTACAATTCATAGAATCTCTAATTTCCTCAGGAACTGTTTCCACATCCAGCCTGGAGGCCACCAGGCCAGAGGAGAAACGTGCTCGTGTGTTGAACACAGCCCCTGGGCAGCGCAGGACAGGGCCCCCGGTGCCCGGCCCAGGGCTGCACCCAGTGTGTGCTCCCAGGGGCTGCAGAGCTGAGGAAACAGAGTAAAGTGCTCTAGTCAGGAGACTGGCACATGAGTACAGGGATTCTGGGAGGGGGCGCCCAGAACCAAATACATCTTTGGTGTGTGTGTGTGTGTCCAGCAGGCCCGCGGCTGCAATCCTACCACCGCTTATAACCGTGGGCTTTGTGTAACCCTACAAATGGGCTCGAGACACATTAGGGAACAAGTTGAGCTCCAACACAGCTTTAAAAATAAGTCAAAGTCCCAAGGAGATTCTTGGGGAAACGAAATTATTTAAAGAAAGAATATTTGGAATTAAATCATCTCCATCTAAAGGAAAAAGTGAATATGCAATACATATATATATATATGTGTGTGTGTGTGTGTATGTGTGTATATATATATATTTTAAATTATGAAGATACAAGTGTTTAGATTTTTCCACCTAATTTAAATAATGTGAACATTCTGGCTCTTCTATTGGGCAAAACACTAGTTGCTGGCACTGCTGATTCATTTGAAGATTTACTTATTTCTTTTAAAAGCTGTTTAATGATTGGAGTTTTCAAAAATTTTAAGAGTTACAGAGTTCACAAAATTGTCTTCCCTCCTCAATTTCACTGCTCCCTAACCTGACTCTTTCCTGTGTCTCCCTGGGTGTCTGCTGCCTCTGAAACGACTGACCAGTGTGTGGTTTCCTTCCATTGCACTCACAAGGAGCAGGCACAGAGAAAGAGCACCCTCACTACAGGGCTGGGGGCACGAGTGGCCTGACAATATCCAACTGTCCTGGAAGAACGAAAAACACAGACTTCTGCCTAGAAGAATTCTTCTATGGTGCTGGTGGAAGTGGGATGAAGCCTATGTTTCAAAGTGAATTTAAAGGAGTGGGGCCAGTGGACTGAATGCAGGAGGACTAAAATGCAGGAGGCCAAGCAAATGGCCATCAGAAGCCCTGTCCCAGGCCTGTGCCCATTCCCATGAAGGCGTGAGCTGGATGCTGCAGCTGGACTCTGCTGTAATGGACACGGTGGCCCTCTGGGACCTGATGCTGACAGTGCATCCTGTGAACATGGGAAAGCCTGCAACCAGAAAAGCCAGCAGCACAAAGGGGCGTAGCACTTAGGTCTGTTGCTATTACTGCTATTGCCTCTTCAGAATACTTCCCAATAACATACTCATCAAAATGGAATGAAAACCAACACCAAATGCTTCCCAGTTAATAACAGATCACTCGAACTGTGCAAGATACAGGCGGATATTAACTCTTGTTCTGACTCAGTTTCACTTTATCATGAAAATACACTGGATCAAATCTATGAATCTGAGTCCAGACTGGAGGTACATCACAAAAAGTGATGAGGAAAGACGGAAAAATAGTCTGAAATTTTGCCACAGATGCAACTGAATTTATAAAGGTACGTAAATATTTACAAATGGGACTGGCATATCAATGCAGGTGACAACAGACCCTCTGCCCTTTTAATCAGTTCCATTTCAAAAGAACTCTTTTGGTATTAATAAAAATAATTTTAAAAGGTCAAAGAGGCAATAGTAGGGAAGGGAGGGAGTATATCACACCTCTCCCTGTTTAAAAATTCTGTAATCTCTAAAAATAAACTAAGGCAGCTTTTTAAGTTAGCTGGCTCAGTTTCCACTGCAGGCTTTACATAATCCTCTGAGAATAGGCCATAGGTTCTTAAAATTTTAATACAAAAATTATTCACAATTGATTAAAAAGTTTCCATTTCCTTTTTGAAAAACCTTATTAAAGGTGATGGGGAAAACACACTGCATGTAAACACCATTCTTACACAAAATCCTGTTCCAAAAAACCATGGTTTGTACATTAAAAAGCAAAGAATGCTCCCTCCTTTACATTCACAAGAAACTTCCATTAGAAATTCTGCTGTGTGGTGATGAACAGAAAGGTCAAGTTCCCATCCAGCTCGGTGTCTTCTGAACACGTCACCTGCCCCTCCACCAGAGAACCGCTGGCTGCATGATAATGGCACCAGGAGACCGCAGTGCTGGGGCTTGTTGGTTCGAACAAGCAAAATGTCTGCACGTCTCTCGGCTCCGCAAAGAACCTGTCAATGCATTCTCCACACCAGGCGGACAATGTAACGCAACAGTCGTAAGATAACCATTTGTGGGTGGTCTTCGGCTGCTTGGTAATTATTCAAAACTACCTGAAACAACAAAAGGAAAGCTTCTTAGTTTCTCCCTAATTTGGGAGTGGGGAGGGGAGGGAGCCCATATTTAAGTGAACAACCAATCCCAGCTTAAACACTATGAAAGGCACCTCTTCACGAGCACTGTATCACAAAGCACGATTCCTCCCTGAGACTGTGAAGAAAACTTGTTTTCATTTCCCTGCAAAGGGGAAGACATCCCTACATAAAGGGCAGGCATACCGATGATTTACTCCTTAAAATAGAAAAAAAAAAAAAAAAAAAAAAGCACCCAAAAGAATGTTTGAAAAACTCAAAGAGGAGGTAAAGCAACTATCTTACCACCCAAGTTAATTGACATTCAAATATGCTGCAGATTCCCTCAGGGGTGAATTTCTGGTAGCTGTAATTTATTTGAGAAACCAGTGATGTGGAGTAATCTGCCCTAAGAAGCTAAGCAAAGTCGTGCAGTGATGCACCACTGTGCCTCTGGCTGCTTGGCTACGATAAACACTGGGACCCAGAGGGGTGCCCATGGTCACAGACACAGGCACTGTCAACCCCCATCCTCCTACCCTCTCGGTGTGCGGAGGAAAGAGCAATCCAGAACATAAAAAGCCTCTGTGCCAGTGACCAGCCTATGTTTGTTACAAGCTGAGGAACTGTTCAAAAGGAAATCACCAGCTTATTCAATGCTTTCAGGGTCCTCAGGTCTTCCACAGCGCCCACTTTCAGGTTCTAATCCATCTTGTGGGTAAGTGCAAGGTATAAATTCAAAGTTGCCAAAGGCGGCGGCAACACAACACATCAACCTCAACGCCATGAGCTACCAACCTGGTTCGCCATTCAAGTCTGAAATCTGCCCTGGACATTTCTTAATGACTAATCCACACGAGACTGGGCTACGTGACTGTCTCTCCACAAACCCCCTTCTCACTGAGTGGGGGATGCCTCCAACACACCACCGCGGGAACCACCGGCCATGAATCAGGCTGAGACAACTGTCCCCTCAGACCCCGAACAGCCCCCACAGACACCAGCTGCAGCTGCAGCTCCACTGTTTACACAAGCTCTGCCTCGCTTGTTTGACAGAATGGGATTGTGATAAGGCCAGGGCATTTCCCCTTTTCCTTCCATAACAAGATTGGAGGAAATCAGCTTTATGTAAGCGATTCCTGTAGAGGCACTCTGTAACCACAGTCTGTGATTTTTATCTGTTTTACACACAAGATTGCTTTGTTTTGATTTAACTTTCAAAATTACTTTGCTGCCTGTGTGTGAGAATAATTTAGGGGAAGGTTAATTTTAGTGTAGACTAATATTAATAGGTTGAAAGAAACTTATTCAAAATAAAACCACAACTTACTAAAATGAAGAAAGTGTATGCTATGATGGGCTAAGTAATCAATCCAGGCAGGGAAGTTTTGTGCCAACCTGCTGTCATTGCCATGCTCGGTGTGGCCAGAACATGGGGCTGACTGGGTGTCCACAGTCAACAGGACACCAATGAGGGGGCTGTGTCAACGTGAAGAGCAGACTCCAACTGCTGACACTTGCTAAGTTTCATATTCCAGCACTGGCAGCGTCCAAGGGAAGAAATCTTCTGTCCACTCTTGGAGGACAGCAGGAGGCTGTGACCAAGCTTAAGTAGAAGTCACCTCACGAGAGAATCTTTCCAAGTTTTTAGAGTTCCGCTTTCATCTCAAATGTAAAAGGATATGGGGTGTTCAAAGACATGCTGGACAGGGTGGGGAAAATGCAGGAAATTTTGGCAAAAGTTACACCCAATCTCTGACGCGTGAGAAGATGCTAAAGCATCGCAGTCTGCAAGGGTGCGGGGACGCCTGCCCTCTCAGACGGCGGGCATGACAACATGGCACACGCTTTTAAGTTGACAAGCAATTGCTTTTGGACGACATTCAACAGAGGAAGCCATTACCACGGATTCAAAGAGCTGTGCCAGCCCAGAAAGCATTTGACAGCTGGCACGGCCGGCTGGAGCTGCTGTTGGCTTGAAGCGTATGCCCGTACTGCAAAAGACAGCTGGAGGATGGGCAGCCCCTACCTCTGCAGACTGGCTGCCCTCTTAATACCTGCAGCCATAAAAATTACTGCGGCTTATGGTCAGGGCCTGGTGACACTAAACTGGGGCAAGTGGCCAAAAGCTGCAGTGGGGCGAAGACGCAGAACTAAGACTGACGGCTCAATGCTGCTCAAAGCGCCAACAGCTTCAGCCAGCTCCAGTGAAATCTCCCTGCGATCTAGATACGTGAGGAGCGGCTGCTACAATTCAGCTCCTAAACCAGGGCCTTTGGTTTTGGGGTGGTGTAAGGGGTCAGGAGGGAGTTTGAAGCGATTAGAGAAAGCCCCCTAAGATGGAATGCACTGGTGAAAGGTCAAAGTAAGGGCACACCCAGAGGCTTCTGGCCAGGGTAGCATATCCAAAATGGAATTGGAAAGTCAGGACTAAAAATGACAATCTCTGTATTGTTGGGGAGCTGCCAGTTAAAAGCAAGTATGACTGAGCCAGGAGCTGTCACTTGCAGTATGAGTGGTCCCTCGCATCTAATGTGGGCTAAGACAATAAACACACCCATAAAGGAGCATCAGCAGCCATGCCTGGACTGTCTTCCTGAGAGCTGCTCTGTCTGCAGAGCTGGCCTCCTGCCTAGAGTCCAGTAAGTCTGCGTCTGCTATAGTGGTTCTTAATCAGGTGGAAGCGACATCTGTGTATCACAAGTGCATTTAAGTTCTGCCACTCCTAAACTGGGTAATATAAAAAAGACACACTGTCTTTCCTGATTAAAAGTGTTTTTTAAAAAAACTATTAAAATAAATACAAACAGGGAAGATGCTCCACTCCCTCCTGAAACTTCTGGGTGTCCTCCTCTTTATGGGCTGAACTGTAAACTGGGTCCCCTCAATTCATCTGTTGCCGTTCTAACCCCCCGGACCTCAGACTGTGACTGTAAGTGGAGACAGGGTCATCAATAAGGTGATTAAGTTAAAATGAGGTCACTGTGGGGTGGGCTCTAATCCAAGGTGTTCTTAGACAATCAGGACACAGAAACCCACCGGGGTAGACCACGTGAAGACACGGGATGACGGCATCTACAGGTCTGGAGGCTAAGTCTGCACCAAGATCACAGACTTCCAGCCTCCAGAACTGAGAACAATAAATTCCTGTTGTGTGAGCCACGCAGTCTCTGGAACTCTGCACGGCAGCCCTAACTGACTAATACACCCTTTCACTGATGCTTATCCATAATTCTCAGTCTGTCACCCTTTAAGTGAAAACAATCCTTCTTACAGGGTTGGATAACTCTGTTTTAGTATAAATTGCAAAAATACTTTAGGAAGATATAGTAACTCATTTGGGTGAAGAAGATTATTTTTAAAGACCAAATTGGCTAGTAAGTTACAATTGAAGTGACCATATATTACAGTTCTCTCCTCTCTCACTCTTTCTCTACCCAGACACACATACACACAATCACAAGTGCACAAAGAGGAGGGCCCCCACCCAGTTAGGTACTGTAATCTTCATAGTCTAAATCAAGAGCTATATGAGGACTGGGTTACCTGGAGGTAACTGCCTTTTGTGGCCATCCCATGTGTCCAGAAGGTGACTCCTTCAACATTCACAACCTTGTATGTCCCGCCACGAACCAGTTCCTGACAGCCCCTGCTCCTCTCAGGGCAAGGGGCTCCAGTGGCCTTGATGCTGACCGGCATCAGGTGGGGGCCCAACTTCAAGGCACGTGTCTGTGTACCCACTAGGTCTGGTGGTAATAGCTGTGTCGCCAGCACAAAATAGTAAACAAGATAATAAAGTAAGGACAATACAGAGGCAAATAAGATGAGAGGGAGAAAAAACCTGGCCAGAGAGGAAGTCGGGGAGCCAGGGCAGGAAGGCACGAGGGTGAATCCCCACATCGAGCCCCAAAGGAAGAGGAGAATTTCTTGGAAGGACAAGAGGAGAATGGGCAGTGCAGGTGGAGAGAGAAGCTGGGCAGAGGCAGCAAGGCCAACAGGCAGAAGGGGCCAGCAGTTCAGTAAAGATAATCTAAGTAGTGGATAAATATTTATCATAAGCCAGAAGGAAAAATTATGCCAAGTTGCAGGACTGCTCCTCCATAGACTGTGCCCTCTAAGTGTAAAGGCATAGGATTCTGTCTCTACAAGTTTCCTCAGCATAGACTTAGGCAGTCTTTCTCTGAAGACATGAACAATGCCCTTTGAGATGGTGTCGAGCATTCGACAGGGAATTCCTAAATAGCTCTTCACACGTCCCCATGACACCAGATGGCACAAGCTCATCTGGGTGGCAACTGGGGAGGAGCTGAGCCACAGGAATGCCGTAGCGTGGGGTTCCTGCTGCCTTGCCAGGGGCTGGCACTGCCACTGCAGCGAGGAACATTGAGTGCAGGGCAAGAGCATCTTCAATTTACACTTGAGACGACCAATCAAGTGTCAGGGAATTTAATGACATTCTAATGCCAAAATAATCACAGAACAACACTCTCTTGCTCAGTCCAGGGAAGCAGATGCTTGGAAAAGAAAAGAGGCCCTGGCTCCAGGGAACTGGTCAGGTTGAACACCAGACACCTATAGAACGCAGCTTTGGATTCAGCTTCACTCCCCAACAGTGACAGGAGTCAATCCTTTGAAAAACTGCGTAGGGCACTCCAGGCCTTTGGACTTCGTGTGCCCAAGCTTGGGGATGGAAGAATTGCC
The DNA here is from genome assembly GCF_037993035.2 of Macaca fascicularis. Classification (NCBI taxonomy): domain Eukaryota; kingdom Metazoa; phylum Chordata; class Mammalia; order Primates; family Cercopithecidae; genus Macaca; species Macaca fascicularis. Next base: position 18,180,146 of record NC_088387.1, on the reverse strand, counting down.
ATGGCCACCACAAATGAAATAACCTAGCCCACGCTTTTCAGTCCCCACAACAACCCTGAGTGCCAGGGGAGCATTCCCTGCTGTTTTGCAGCCAGTGACTACAGAGTTGGTCAAGCAAGTGACTCAAAGGGTGGTGCAAGACAGTGGCAGGACAGGATGGGTACTCTTGGTCCACATGAAGATGGAATGCCAGAAGCAGGACAGAAGTTAAACGAGGGCTTTCAGGCCAGCACCTTCCCTCTTTGCATGCCCTGTCCCTGTGCCTGTGCCTGTGCTGGGAAGGGCCTGTTGCTCCTCAGACCTGAAGGGGGCCTTGTTTCAGGCTAAGCTGAGGTCACAGAGGTTCTGGAGTGAGAACTGAGAATCACTAAATGATTTCCACAATGCAGCTCAGAATACAGCCCACTCATCCACACTCCAAAGGCAGGGTTGACACCCACTGGGCCAAAGGACTCAGTAAGTACATCACTGACCTAGAAATAGCATCGCTCAAGGGGGGACTTAAATTAAAAAAGCACAAATGTGCATAACACAATTTAAAAAAAGGCTGAGATCAGACATGACATCAAGGAGTTATCCTGGGAACCAGGGGTGAGATGTGCCGTAAGACAGCCACAGTTAAGAGTTTCCTGGCAGTCAAAGCAACAAGGGAAAAACAATTTCGTCGTCATATCAAAGCAAGCTCAATTCCTAATTCTAAGAGGCATTCAAAAACAAGGTATACCTATACGACTCTGAGATGCAGAGGAATTTAACTTACTCAAAAACTTGTTTCTTTCAGAATTTCAACACTGAATGCATAGGGTGTCCTGAAAGTTATATTTTATATGTATTTATACATACACTATATATTATTATATATTATATATAATATATAATAGGAGGCTGAATTTTGGACTGTGAGACCAGGAGGGACAGAGGGAATCTCTGTTCCAGGCTCCGGCAACTGAGGGAGCAGTCTCTCTCTGGTTGGTGTCTGATCCCCACAGGCTGCAGAAGAGAGGGCCTGGGATGGACATCCAGGAGCCTGGGAATACCCAGGGGCTGTCACGGCATCTTTAGGGCCACTGAGGTGGCAGGGTGGGACAGAGGACTAGGAGTCGCCCCCCGGTTCTGTTAGAACTACCACCCCACTACCCGTTCATAACCCAGCAGTCTAAACAGCATTTTAACTGGCAACCGAGTGACACAGAGGTCAGAGAGAAAAAGGCCCAGCACGTAGTCAGCATCATGTGGAGCTCTTCAGGAAGATCCGGTCTCTCTCCACTTTCACACCAACCACCACAGTCAAACGGCAGCTGAGCTGGTATTTCAGCGCTGGGTCCACATGCATGTTGTTTTCAGGTGTCAGAGGAGATTGCGACAATACTGCCCAACACCAAATCCACTTTCTGTTCATCACCAAGGCAACAGGGATATTTGCATAGCTTGTGCCTACTGCACTTTGATGTCACCACAGCTGGGGAAAGGGCACTGGGAAGTTCCCTCCCAGATGCATGGTACCTTCACCCCAAACCAGTAGAGCACTCTCCTCCAGTGCTGCAAAGCTATGGGTGCTGCAGCTGATTTGCTATGGTGACAATGTGGTCTTCAGAAGTCAGATAAAAACTACATTTGCATAAGCCAAACTTTTATCCTATTTTTGACACACTATTTCAAAGAAATTATGATAGTTAAGGCTTCTTGTGAGACAAATCTCTTCTCCAGTGAATGTTGGGGTGAGGCTGTGCACTGAGGCTCTTCAGGCAGCGCAGCACAGCCCTCCACTTGGTAGGTCTCTAGCCTGTCAGACTCCAGACCTGGTGCTGGCTAAAGTGGGGAATGACTCCCGCCTGCCACTTCGGAAGTCGTCACTGTTCTATGGCCAACCACAGAGAAGACACAGATTGTTTTGACATCTGTGTGAGGCACCAGTAGTTGGAATATTAGATTCAGAGAAGAAACACACTGTTCCAAAATGTTCCAGCCTCAGAAAAAAGCTAAGTGAGATGTAATATAGTTTAACCACAACTAAAACCTCTCCACTGTGTTTCAGGTGGTACAAGTCTAGTGAAGGATGATACGAGAAGCTTATTAGTTTTGAGCGTCTGCAGCAGGGCCAAGTCTTAGTTTGTGTGCATCTTCATTTCCTCCTCAAGAGATTAAAAAAAAAAACAAAACCCCAGTTAGACCTCCTGAAGTCCCCTTCCAGGCACCTGCATCTCCTTCCTCATGGTTACGTGTTCATGGCCTCGATCCAGAGCAGCCAGGCAGCCCTGCAGGTGTAGGCACCTGCCAAACAGATGAGCACTCACACGTGGTGCAAACAAGCACAACTCCTCTAGCCCAATGCCCACCCAGCCATTTAAGCACACACCAGTGCCTCAGCCTCATCTCACATTTGCCTACACCCAGACACAGCATGTGCAGTAGGGTCAACCACACAACTCGTTTAAAAAGCAGTTCCAGAGTATTTAAAAGATAAGACAGGTGAACAGAGTTCCTGGCATCTCCCTTTCTAAACGCCAAAGACCCACTGAAAAATGTTTCAATTACAGTTCAAAGTGAGAGGAAACAGAATTATGATAATAGATGATAATACGAATTTTCTAGCTCCATCTCTAAATGTTCTTACTTAATCTTCACTATATGCCTAAGGGATAGACCAGGAAATGGGCCTCCTAAAGGTTAAGGGTGGAGCCAGGGTTCTAGGTCTGACCCCAAAGTCCCCACGCTTCATGTTTTCCTACGAGATCACACTCTGGCTTCAACAAGTAACAGAACATGCTTGTTTGGAAAACCAGCAATCCATAGTCCACACAATCCCAGCCACATGTGCTCCCGAAAGTCTGAGGGAAGAACCAAGGAGCTCATCACCTCTGGCCATTGTACTTGTGGGATGGAAATGGGGTGGTCTAAGACAGGCAAGGAAGGCTCCTAAACCCAAACACTGAGCTGCCTCCTCCAGCTCTAAGGAAAACTCTTGCTGAACCTGAAAACTGTGCCACTGATCAACGGCAGGTACATGAGGAGCTTATCTAAGCTTATCTAAGCTCCTCATGACTGCCTTTGTTATGAAAACTGGCATTCTATAAACTCATGTGAGTGAAGTGTGGGGCAACCTATCATTGTATGAGTTAGGTCTAATTTGAACTTAATATCTGATGTGCAGATTTCCATGATTCTTTTCACAGCCAGTAACAGAAAGCAACTTCTTTTATTAAACTCCAACATTCAATTAATGAAGACCTCCAAAGTACGCTGAGACCACACATTTGGGTTTGTGTTCAGTTTGTGCAATTACCAACAAGCAGGCTAAACTTTAGTCCTTGCCTTTGTACATAATTCACAGAAGAATGACTACCATTTATAAAAACAAGAATGAGATAGCACTGGGGATTTCACTTCTCAAGAAGGAGAGCATATAAGTATTTCAAATTCATATATAGTATAGGAAAATGCTAATGTAATGACATATTAAATTCTTTCCATCAAAATCAGTCTGCAAGCTACCTTCTCAACTCTACTTTGTCTGATTCAGGGCTAGATTTTGGTCTACGTGTACTTCAATCAATTCATGTCTGCACATGCCCTGGACAGAGTAGGAAGTAGGCAGTGTAAACAAAAGATCACTGTTTCTTGTGATCAAACAGTGAAAGGGTTTTCATTCACTGCTGGCCTCATCTGGAGAGCAGCTTCATGTGCTGCTGTCCACTGCAGCAGACCACCAGGACATGCCCAGGTCACAGTTAGCCAAGAGCAGTGTTCCTGCACATGGAGTGACTTGAGCTGGACAACCTGACTGCGAAGAACCTAGAAGCCACAGAAGGAAAACAACTCCAGCTTCAGTATTACGGGTGGTGGAGGGGAAAGAAGGAGGCATGTTGGTTGCAGAACGGCTCCAGTTATTCCAAGAGCAAGCATTTTTACATTCTAAGGGCTTTGGATCGCAGCCCCGGCCCATGGTCAAGACTCCCACCCAAGTAGACACTACCCTTCCAGTACCTCTGTTCCACATCTACAGAGGATCGCAATCTATCCTTGCTGGCACTGCGTCCAGCAGATGAACCGGCACATGCACTCACACAGTTTGGGTGATGAAAGAAACTGGCAACAGCTACTGAAGAACAGTCTGGCTGTCTTGGGCTGACACACTCACGAGGGAGAGAAGGTGCAGGCTGCAGAAATACAAACACTGCACCACTCAGGTAAAGGCAAGCTGCTCACTTTCTCACAAATTCCAAAATAAAGATTTAGCTTCTCAGAGAACCTCTCTTCCCTCCATGCCCACTAACATCCCTGTGCTACCTAGCCTTTACCAACAGCCTCCCTACTCTCCACTAGGAGTCTCAAAGCTTGGAGTCTTAGAGAGCGCCCCGCACAGCAGACCTGCATAGGAAGAGCTGTGAGCATCAGTGGCCCTCTGGCCATAGTTCATTCAGCAACAAATGCCTTTTAAGAGCTCCATGACCTTCACAGCCCCTGGGCTTTGTCCCACAACTGGTTCTCCCTGTGCCTGCACTACTGGTGCCTCCTGCCAAATCTTTAAGAATCTGAGCATCAAAATAAACATTGAGAGTAACGCATTGTAGCCCATTGAATAAAACAGGAATCCATGAATCCAAGTTGGTATACTAAATAATTATATGAGAGAGAAAGGAAAGCTCTTCGTCCTTTACAAGCTCTGTCATATTACAAATGGAAAAGTACTAACTTCACAGCGGAAGACACCACCTTGGATCAAAGTGAACCTCATCAGTAACAGGACAAATGGACATCATGTGCCTCCTGTTGTGCCACACTAAGGACACATCACCTCTGGAGTGCTCCTGTCAGAAATGCAAAATGTGAGTCTCATCATGCAGAAATATCAGATAAATCAAATTCAGGGAGTCTGTAAATTACAACTGCCCTGATCCTTCAAAAATGTCACTGTCATAAAAGACAAAGACAGAGGATGGTTCCAAATTAATGGAGCCAGAGGTAAGACACTTGAATTCAATGCATGATCCTACATTGGCTCTTGGGCCAGAAAATACATTTTTTCTTTTTTTTTTTTTTTCCTGAGAAGGGCACTGTTGGGACAAGTGGTAACATTTGAATAAGGTCCACAGATCAGATAATAGTTCTGTAAAACTATTTGTGAATTTTGATAATTACACTGTGGTTACACAAGGGATTACTCTTATTTTTGGGAAATACATACTGAAGTATTTTTAGTGTAGAAAAAGCAGTATCATGTCTGTAGTTTATTCTGAAATAAACTGTACACGTGTACAAAGTGGGAAAACATGAAAACAAATGGGGCAGATATAAAAGGGTGGTTCTTTGTGTCATTCTTGCAACATTTTTGTAAGTCTGAAATTATTTCAAAATGAAGTTACCAAAATCCACTGTAGTAGTAAAACTCCGACTGAATAGAGGGGCCAGGCCGTTCAGCCCAGCAGGGTCAGCTGGGAATGACACTGCATCGGGAGAGAAGAGGGGACATGCACTGGGACTTTGCGCTCACCTGTGCCTCTCTCACCTCCTCCTTCAAGGATTCAGCCTCCACAGCTCCGTCTCAAACGCTTCCCCACTGCCCTTAAGTGGACTGAATACATGACAACTACACGACAACTTCCTCTATTTCTCTAACTGGAAAAACGGGAAAATATCCTGTCAGGCTTCGCAAGGCTCATGGCAATAAAAGACTAACACTTTAGACAAGGCATTGTAATAGCATTAAGCAAATAAAGACAGTCAGTATTTAAAAGGTTAATATCCATCCGAAAGCAGCGCAGTGAGGTACACTGCTTGCCAAGAGAGGATAATTCCCTTGTGAAGACAGCAGGTAATTTGAATTCATTATTTCCCAAAACGGCCTCCCATTACCTTCCCAGATTTCTGCCCCCAATATTTAACAATGGACCATTAAGTGTGATTCCAGACAATGGACTGTTTTTAATCTAACAAGTATCAAGACGGGTGTCTGTGGCTTTGAAGATCACTGTGTCACTATCCAGAGTATTATCCAGTGTTTTGAACTATTTTTTTTTTTTTTAGACGGAGTTTCACTGGACTACAATGGCGCAATCTCAGTTCACTGCAACCTCCGTCTCCTGGGTTCAAGCGATTCTCCTGCCTCAGCCTCCCGAGTAGCTGGGATTACAGGCGCCCACCACCACGCCCAGCTAATTTTTTGTATTTTTAGTAGAGACAGGGCTTCACCATCTTGGCCAGGCTGGTCTTGAACTCCTGACCTCAGGTGATCCACCCACCTCGGCCTCCCAAAGTGCTGGGATTACAGGTGTGAGCCACTGTGCCCAGCCTTGTGTTATGAGCTATTTATAAAATCTGAATATATTTATCTTTGTTTTAGAAAAATTGCGTTATAACCTAGAATCTATCCCTACTCCTGCCCCCCAATATCCCAGCCTACTAAGAAAGCTAAAGTCCTTTAATTATTTGTGACTGTATTTTTGCACTAATATTTTTAAGATATGCAAAAGAATATGCACAATGACAAAACCTTGTAAATACTGCAATCAGACAAATTTCTTTTACCAAAAGCATGGGAACAATAGGTTGCTTCTTACTGGAAACACAGACATGACCATCTTAAACTGTGAAATGACATTGGGAGAAGAGGAGGGGAGGCAGGCTATGAACCTGTTAAGGTGCTGCTATCACATCCTCAACAGAGAGGCAAGGTAACAAAGACAACCCAGCAGCCTAGGTTTCATTTGCATGTGACTCAAACTACTTCCCACCTTGACAGCTTCACAAGAGGATGGCTGGGGACTGGGATGCACTCCAGTCCCCACGCCAGCCTTAGCCCATGTCTTGTCACTGACCACTCATGGCAGCCATGGAGGTGCATTCACCAGGTGCATCTGGGCAGGCCCACAGGAAAGCCTTGCGGAGTCATGCATTCATATTGCATGGTTTAAAGAGAAACTTGTATAATATCCTTGAACACATCCAGCTCTGTAGTCAAAATCTCTAACAGAATCCTTGAGAATGTGCGAGCTTATCTCAGTACCCAGAGCTCCTGGCAGCAGGGGGACATGTGGGCGCCAGGCAAGGCCTACTGCCGCCGTTCTCTCTCAGGCAGCCCCATCTAGGGCAGATCCTGCCCCGAGAGTGTCTACAAAGCCCCATCCAGATGGGAAGGAGACAGGCCCAGGGGATGGTCAGTTCACTGCCTAGGTTCAGAGATGTCTCCATACCCACCAGAAATGATCTATCCTGTTGGATTCTAGACACAATCCCAGAATTGGGACTTGAGTGTATTCACCTACCCTCTTAAAGGGACTCATGTCCTCCCCACTTCCATCCTGAATACACTGTGGTCCCACTTCTCACCAGTTCTTCCTAGTCAACCAAGAGACAGCCACGTCCAGTCACACACAGGAACACCAAAATCTCTTTAGGTAAACCAAGGCAGAGGAACTGGAGGGAATGGTTACTTCAGTGACAAGTTATAAAACCAACCAAACTTCCAAAAAAACTACATTTCAGATTTAGGCTGGAAAGGAACGTATGTTCTGTGAACTGGCTTATGTCAGGTGGAGGATGCCAGGAGTTCTGCCAACTAAAGACAGTATTTTAAGAAATTCTTAAGTCCATCAATGTCACACTTCCCATTTCACAACAGAATCATCACTACAGTACGCTCCTCAAACACCCCCACAGAAAGGTAGGAAGATCCGATGTGTGTTTGAAAACATCCTTGACTCTTACAGAAATTCCATACTGAAGAACTGAAAGTGTCCTTTGTAATGGAAAATGTCTATTTGTCTAAAAGAAGCCTAAAAAACATTGTATAAAGGCAGAAAAATAATAATTCAAAGGTAAAATCCATTTACTTAGCAACAATGAACTAAGCATGACCTCCCCTAGAAGAGAAAACAGATTAAAAAAAAAAACTTTAAGAGGTACTTATATGAAACAACAATGTCCAGGAAAAAAAAAAATAGAGCTAGAAGAGAAGGGGTAAGAATAAATGATATTAACAACTATAACATTTTCCACAAAATAAGAATTAGTGTCTTCCTTTTGGATAAATCAACTGAATTAACACCTTTATATGAGGTGTTTAAAACTTTGTGAACAAGTAAATACCCTATATCACACTTTTGCTAGTGCACCCTTTAGCAGAAGCAGTCACAGGTGTTCTCAACAGTACTAACTCCTGGAGTCAAGATCTACACATTTAAAAACCTCCCCCACGTGGCCGGGCGCAGAGGCTCAGGCCTGTAATCCCAGCACTTTGGGAGGCCGAGGCAGGCAGATCATGAAGTCAGGAAATCGAGACCATCCTGGCCAACATGGTGAAACCCCGTCTCAACTAAAAATACAAAACTAGCTGGGTGTGGCTGCGGGCACCTGTAATCCCAGCTACTCAAAGGCTGAGGCAGGAAAATTGCTTGAACCTGGGAGGCGGAGGTTGCAGTGAGCTGAGATTGCGCCACTGCACTTAAGCCTGGTGACAGAGCAAGACTCTGTCTCAAAAACAAACAAAAGTCTCCCATGTGAAAAAGGTGTCCAAATGGTCACCTATATTGCCCCCAGGTAAAACAAACAAAAAAAACACTGCTTCTACTAACTACAGATGATGATACAGGCTAAAATTTTTTTAAAAATCAAGAACATAGCTCAAAATAAGTGGCAGTCAATTATCCATAATATAAAGTTTTTATAGCTCAAATTACAGGCTATTGATGAGTGGCCTCCTAATACATTTCAACAATTAAATGTCCAAAGACAACAGGGCTCTGCAAGGGCAATGGCTCCATGCTCTTACTCAGTTCACCCTGCAAATTGCAGGAGAGCCTTTTACATGAGTGCTGGGATCGCTCCCATGCGCTAAGTGACAAAAGATGTTGTTTAAAAATTACCTTTAACTTTGACCTAAAACGCACAAGGGGAGTACAGAAACACACTACATCGATTGAAACCTATGTTAATAATATTTAGGTGAGACTATCTCAAAGTCTATAAATAATCCCTATTTTAGCATTGTTTTAAAGTCTGCTCATAAAATTCCTTTGCTGCCTCCTACTGTATTATTTAAGCGCCATTACTTAAACTCAATCATAAAACAAATGAAAAATGGGAAAGGAGAAACAATGAAAGGTCACAACTAGGCAACAGTATTCATTTCCAGAATTAGCATGTAGTTATAACAAGTCACTTTGTCTTTTTTAAAAAATACGGTGTGGAAGGGGAGGGCGTGGGCAGAAAAGGGGGTTAAGAAAACATCATTACCCTCCTTGCATAGTAAGCGTTAAACTCGTCTCCGATTCGCCGCAACTCTTGGGCGATCCGTATCTCCGGGCGCATATCTGCAGGTTCAGCCTGCCTCCTGGAAGCTGCATCAGAACAAACAAAACAAAAATCACACTGTGGTCCATGGATCACTGGGAAAGTTCCAAAGATAAGTCTCCAAAGGCAAGCCCATCTCACACACTCTTTCACGTTTCTGGGAGCTCCCTGACTTCAAGAACTACAGCCATGTATTAAAGGTTAGAGTGGCACAGTCGTCTACATAACTCTGGTTAAAGAATACGAGATATAGAATAAAATTTCCTTTTTCAAAACTGGAGATTCAGAATTGCTGAATTCATTCCGACCCATTCATACAGACTTCCATTTCAAGAAGCTACTCACAAGAAAATGGAAAATCCTGCCAAAGAAATAGGCTTGAAACATAATTATAACAGAACAATTTAGTTTTTCAGTAAAATAATCATTCTGATCTTATTACAAGGTAAAAATTCCTATATAACTTTCAAACATTATCTAAAAATATGAGGTGAAATGGCTGTCCCATTCAAAGCCAAATAAGCGAAACCCCGAGAAACCTGAATGAGTTGGTTTCTATGAAAGCAGGTACGATGATACAGACAGCTGTCTTCAGAAGGGCTACCCCAGGGCCAAAGGAAAGCATAATTGCATGTTTTGTCTCAATATTAATGCATCCAATCAAGATGAGCTCAAGTCTGCAAACACCACATGGAGAGAAAAAATGTTTTTGGGTCTAAGAGCAAAGGCATTTCTGAAAGGAGAAGAGAGAGGAGGACTGCCCTTTCATTAAGCTGTCACTAACATTCACACCCAGTACATTCATCTGTGTACTAATGAAACCATTAAAAGCCATGTGACAGCCAAAATTGAAGGAGAACAAAAATGTGAGTTGTCAAAAGATCCCATTATGCATTAGGAAGATTATATTCTCCATGTGCCACCAGGAAAGCATTACACTCAGAGGCTAACAGTTCAGTAACGTGTACAGGAAACGAGATAAAATTCTTGGATTTCCACCACTATTCACATGTAACTTACGCTAACTTACTGTAAAAACGGGCACACCGTACTCACAATTAAACACACGTATTACGTTTTCACCAGAACAAAATATGTAAAAACCTATGATAATAGGATTTTGCAATAATAAGGAACATAACTTCCTGGTTTTTTTGTTTTTGTAAAAGGCCGGTAAAACTGACACTGATTCAGAGCTCTATAAAAGCACTTAAAAGTGAACACTTTGAAGAGTTTTTGCCAATTCTTCTAAAATCTCTTGCCTCATCTTCTCTGACCCCAGCCCCTTCCCAAGTGAATTTAACAATAATCCCACAAAGGGAGGAACTGCTGTAGGAAGCCCTGGTGGAGAAGCACGAAGGCTGATGAACAGGAAACTTTTAGGATGTCAGGCATGGCCTCTGAATACAGCCAATCATACAAAATTTACTTTGATTGTACCTGTGTCACACAAATGCTTCTAACAAATCTGTAAAAAGTCTTAAAATTAGTTTTTGAACTAAACTGGGAGAAAACAAAATCTCTGGGTACATGGGATACCAGGTGATGCTGATGTCATAGTTCCTTTCCCTGGGCTTACCGCCCTTTAAAGAGCTACTCTTTTTAAGTGTTCATTCCCTGATTTAGAAGCTTTTAACAAGTCAGTTTACCCTTAGGGGAAGAAGAAAAGTGTGTTTTGTTTGGGCACCCACTGCACAAGGGTCTCATGCAATCCTCCTAAAGGAGATGCGCCTACCCATACGCACAAATGAATGGCCAGCCAGCAAGACACCATCACTCACCTCTCCTGAGCTTCAAGCTCCACCTGTTTCTCTCTACACATGACTGACAGAGAAAACTGCCTTCAACCCCGGAGTCAGAAGTGAAGAAAACACCAATTATCAAAAGGATATCTGTGAACTACAGATTGATGTTTTATAAAGTTGGCAGACTGGTAAAAATTGCAGGCCAAGTTACCAATACTTAATACATCAATGATATTCACAAATCCACTCAACAAACACAAACACTCACATGCCTGACATTGTTCTAGGAGGTGCTCTGGGTACAGCAACAACAGAGGCCATGCCCTGCTCCCACAGGGCTTACCTCCTTGTGGATTAACCGCTTGATTTCAACTAACTGCTAAATTTCTTTGGGACAAGGAGACATATATTATACTTTTTATAAGACAAAACAAAAATAACTCCCCCCATCAATTTCCCCCAACTCGTAAATAAAGTCCACTGGATTCTCTTTAACACCTTGGCTTGTGTCTGTGGTTTAGAAGCTTCCACGGCTTGTGCTTGGGCTGGCAATTGCAAACACCACCAAATACCATCAAAGGGGCAGTCTCTGTCAGAAGCCAACCTATCAAAACTAGCACTTAGTGAATACATTCAACATAGCCAGCAGGTAGGAGCTTTTAACAAGTTAGCCAATTTCAACTTATTCATCTTAAGAGATAAATGCCCTGCTGGCTTTGGCAGAAGCAAATAAGCAAATGGCCTGTTTCTTGTACAAAAAGAAAAGTTCAGTAGTTAACATTAATTAGCCTAAATAAATTCATGGATATAAACACATCCCTAAGCTCTGGCAGGGAGAAATGGAGGGGGTGTGTGTGTATGTGAGATATAGGAGGCTGTACTGTTACAAGTCCCTAAGCAACTCTGATGCAGATGGTTTCCCAACCAGACCCTCGTGGGCAAAAGGTAAGAAACCATGGCAATGCCCTGGAGCCCTGAGACATTATCTTTAGCATTTCAGAGTTAGGAGAGTTGTATTAACCAAAGATAATGGTTTAGAGACTAGGCTTATACTGGAATTGCATATACTGGAATCGGCAACAGCTACAGATTACTAAGACAGCTATCAACTGTACTTAGGTGTCGTTTTAAAAAGTTATTATGGAAATAGATACTATAAATTCACTTTGCAAAAAAGACTGATCTGTGTTGCAAAAAAGACTGATCTGTGGGGGCTACTCTAACTAGCACCTATCACTTTTTTTTTTTTTTTTAAAAGCCAGTGTTTTTTCGAGAAGCAAATATAGTTATTTCTTGAATCTATAAACCTAAAAGTAATGGCAAACATCCTGCAATAAAACTTAGCTAGTATGCACACAGTAGCACATGGCTATGAAGACTACATGACAAAAACACTTATTTTGACTACTTTAGACCTATTTCTAGATTTTAAAAGGGTAGTTTTAATCTGTTAATACAGTGCAACATAAAGTTCAATTATTTCTTAAGTGACAAAATACCTTCTGTGGGGACAGAGGAAGCCTCTCTTTAACTTCATGACTAATTTAATGTTAGTGAGTCTCACACCACATGACATCCACCAGAACAAATGAATGGGGTCTGGAAGCCCCACAGTGGCACTGATCAGTGCGAGAATTAAGTTTTTTATTTCCTTTAGCATCGGTTTGCTTTGCCACCACGATGGCAAAGGGATCGACTGGAATGGTCTTCCAAAAGTGTGCCTGGAGCCCATGGGGTTTGGGATACAGAAATCTCCAAACGCACGTTGCTCCACCCTCACTCCTAGAATCTTACCTGGATACTCAACCCAATTCCTCCCATCCTAACATATTCGAGCTATCAAAAAGATAGCTTAGGTTGACATTTCTAGTTTATGAGGAAAGTAAGTACCAAGCATAAATATTTTATTTTGCTATCTGCAATGTGTCTGACTGTCATAAATGTTGATACCTGGTCAATAAAATGGCTTTATTTGAAATGAAAGCTCTTACTCCGTAGGAAGATCAAATTTTTAACTTGGCAATTTTATGTGAACATAAAAAATTCTTCGAAGGGGAAATTCTGATGAGGTGCATTTTTACCCACAGAAAAGGTAGTTTCAGCATTTATGAAAGTACTTCACTCCATAAACCCGGCACTAATTTTTTTTTTTTTTAAAGCACAATAAAATATAAAGTGCTCTCAAGGTAAAGCAGCTCCAAAGCCGCCATCTGCAGCAAAAGCTCCAATCCTGCAAGCAGCAGACTCAGGCAGAGGGGACTTCCGAGGCAGGTCCATGTTTTCTTTCTCTTTACTTGTTTAAAAATAAAAACCCACTAATCAAAACTTTTATAATGCAATGTGTCAGATACAAGCAATTTTTGCCAAAAGTGTGCCCGCGGAATCTTCAGACTTCTTAGAAATCATGTTTTGAAGTCCAGAACTTACTGGTAACATTATTTCCTATGGGAACATACCATGAAGCATTCTTAATCCATTTCTGGAGGAGTGGGGAGGGCGTTTTCCAACACCAAGGAACCTCAGTTGTACTCAAAGATGCATGTTTCTTAACAAACTATTCTGGCTCAGCAACAGACTACTTTTAAACTCAAAGTAATTTAAAATCTTAAAAGTTCAACAACTGAAAAATTAATACCGTGGTTAAGTGGTTGATAGTGAAATCAGGCTGGGGCTTTCACAAAGGACTTTCTGTAGCGCCAGCAGCCACGGCAGGAAATTTATTTTTTTTTAAAGAGAGATTGTCAATTCATAATGAGCTCTGTATCAGTCAGGCTAAACTTTGATTTCTCTTTAATGTCCAAGAGCTTCTACTCCAAAAGCCTCTACCCCAGTGCTCCAAGGAAATGAAGTCCCATCATGACATTCTCTCTCCAAAACCCAGTCGTTCTCTGTGACGATGCCATAAAGTGACATCTAATGACTCAGGTGTGTGTACTGGGCGGCAGGGGCATGCCACACACAAGCATCCTCAACTGCGCCTCAGTCTGGGAACGAGGTTGGTGCGACCCTCATTTCCGAGGGACAGCTGCTGTTTTAGTTCCCGTCTTATCATTACTGGAGTTTCAAGTGTAGTACCAGAAACCAAATTAAAACTCACAGGAACGCTTCACTCTGTACTGTTTCCAGATGTTCAGATATCTACAAACACTCGAGTAGAATCAAGATTAGATTTTCAAGTAATCGGCGTGAATTAAGCTTTGAATCGATAGTCAACTCAGAACTGAGAGAGGATTTTACACACAGAATAGAACATACTTTGTCAAAAAGTGCACATTCTGTCTGGCACTTGTGGGAAACAGCCAGGCACAGCCGGGGACTGCAGGGCTGTGAGGAGAAAGAAGGCCTGTCCTTCAGACATTGCAGGGCTGTCCACCTTTACTCTCTGGACAGATTCTGCTTTAACCACCAAAAGCAATTAAGGATCCTGTAAAGGGCCATTTCTTTGTGGAGTCTGAAACTAGCTTTTAACCAATTCCAAGAGCTACTCCAAAAATGTTTAGAGGCGACATTGCCTCTGTCTGCAGGTGGGCTCTCTGAAGCTGACATTCATTTAGAGAAATAAAAATTCCACGATGTTTATTCAACTTTGTAAGTCTCCTTCTTTAAATATCTTCAGAAATCTCTTTCTAAATTCAGAGTTGTCCAAAGCTTACAAGAGGAGGGATGCAAGAGACCAGCCCACTAATATTTCCTTATGAGACTCACCTGTGTGATGGAACTGTTTCTAGTCCCAGTTAGCTATAAGGCAAAGGACAGCAACTGCCATCAGCATTTGCGGTAAATGCTATCAGAATAACGGTTGAAATCCTCAACTCTGATGGTTCTCGGAAATAAAATAAGCAAGAAACCAACGACACACACACACCTCCCTCCAGGTCTATTTCTCACTTGTATCATTTTATTTTTTGGCAATCCCAATCAATTCCGCTGAGCCACTCGATGAAAATAAAAGTTATGAGAAATAAAGTGACAGGATTAGTACTCAAAGTTTCCTCAATCTGTCTCCCTGGAACACATTTGTGTCAAAAGCCTGGGCAGTCACATGAATTCAAGATGGTGTTTCAAAAACAGCTGCTGGAATAAAATACTATCAATAATAAAGTTTATGAGATGAGGCCAGTGTTTTCATACTTATTCTTTCAACGTGCACTGCCCACTGCCTTTATGGGGCTATGGTCAAAAGAAACAGCTTTCATCAATTTCCACCCTGACCATTTGGAAACTGACAGTAAACCAAGGCTGTGAAGTTGGACAGAAGTCTGGAAACTACTGTTCATGAGATTTTTTCCCTCTTTCACTATTATCTGTCCCTTATAATAAAAACACAAGTCTAAAGACATTAAGATTAATGTGTTATGCCTTTTTACTCATTTCTCATTCAACATCAGAAGAACTAATTATCCATGTCACCAGAGCTGTCCCCGACACACATATTAACATATTTACTAGCAGCTGGAGACAAGCCAGGAACAAACCCAGACTGAGCTGTGTGTGATTTCTATATTCAAGGACATCCCCAGCTGAGTCATGACAGAAGCCCAGCATCTTGCACCATGTGGGAGACCTGGGCAGGGGCCCTCTAAGACTCCCAGCCTGTGTGTCCGCTTCCTGGGACAGATCCACATTTCCTAAGGCACTGCTGTGCTCGCTGAAGAACACCGAGTGCTACAAAGTTATTCCTCATAGGGAACTGAAATGTTCCCTTCTAAGCCCCACCTCAATCTTGATTCCACCCCTGTGACTATCAAGGAAATCTATGATCCCTCTCAATCACCACCCTGCTTTTCGTCAGTGAACCTGTGCCAAATCTGGTCCTAAACCAGTTCTTTCCATGTGCCTTTTATGACATCCCCTGGGAAGCCCCTTGACCACCTGGCCCCGCCTTGGTGTGCTCCTGAAATCGCTGCTCTGAATAGTGTGTGACAGTGTTCTGCCCTCGGTGTTCTGCTGGGGAAGGACACAGGACACTGAATACTGCTACTGCTCCTTAGTTTTTCTACACCAACCTTCGTTCCAGTCTGTCTCTGGGACAGCTGCAGCTCCATTTCTATAGCTTTAGATTACTTTCAGGGGATTAAAAGTGTCTGACCTGTGCCATTTTACTCTGAAAAACAAAAATAATCCCAAAACTAAGGACAGCCAAAAGAAGACCAACCCTGAACTTACTTTAGTGCAAAAACACAAACCCCTATATTTCTTCTACTGACAATGTAAACTATCCAATTTATTTCCCCATAAGAAAACTATATACAATGGTTCACTTAAGACCATTCTTTAGAATTAAAATGGTTAATTTGAAGTTACTGTAAGTTGTTTCCAGCCAAAAAACCAGATCTGGGCAACAGGGGAGGGAGATGAGAATTTAAACTAAAAATATAAGAATTTCTGATGACACAATCAGTGTGGCTTCCTCTATGAAATTTAAAACCAGTAGCAGGAAACTGGTGATTAACATCTTTTCTCCTAAACTCACATTAAGGTCTCCAGTATTCCTGTTTTCACCTCCATGATAAGAAAGACCAAGACTCAGGTCAAAAATAAGAGCAAAAACAGAATCCTAAAAAGCTACCCCTTCGGCAGTTTTTAAAACAAAAATGGAAAAAGCCTATCAATTTTATGTACACGGTTAAAACTTACAATGGTGATATACAAAGTGAAGTACAACTTAACACAGGTATGATTGCTGATAACACACTGTAGAGCTGAGACATAACGAAAGCTTCTCACTTAAAGTCACAAAAGGCAGCTGCTTCTTTTTATCCCACTTTGAATAAAAAGGAAAGCGTTTCACCTTGATTATGCTAACCACTCGAGCGGCCACTGAACTTCCCTATGAAGGGCAATTCCGAGGGAGGATCCAGTGGCCTCATCTGTAAACCACAAAAATGTTGCATAAATAAATTGTGCCATGTCTTCCCAGACAGATGACTTTTTTTTTCACAGAAGGAAAAGAACGGGAGGTAAAGTCTTCCTTAGCACAAGTGCAAGTTAAGGATGTATAGAATTCTGTGCTGAAAGACTGTGTTCTGGTGCTTTTGAAGGTCTTCCATGTGTTTGGGTTCACGCATTCCTCCTCCTCCTCCTCCCCGATGCCCCCACTTTCCAGGGCAAACACAGCTGCTACCCAGTGAGTCTGTATCCTAGACGAGAAACACACTGTGTGATACAGATAGAATTGAGATTGTTCTGGCCGGGTGCAGTGGCTCACACCCGTAATCCTAGCACTTTGGGAGACTGAGGCGGGCAGATCACTTGAGGTCAGGAGTTCGAGACCAGCCTGGCCAACATGGTGAAAACGCGTCTCTACTAAAAAAATACAAAAATTCACCAGGCGTGGTGGCACCTGCTTCTAATCCCAGCTACTCAGGAGGCTGAGGCAGGAGAATCGCGTGAACCTGGGAGGCGGAAGTTGTAGTGAGCTGAGATCGCGCCATTGCACTCCAGCTTGGGCGACAAGAGCAAAACTCCGTCTTAAAAACAAAAAACCAAAAAAAACACAAGAATCGGGATTGTTCTAACTCAATGTAGGCCAGTTCCCCATAGGCACCAACTCCCCACACTGCTGTGACCACTGCGGAAGGGCCATGGCCCTAACACTGAGATTTCCAGGCAGGCTGAGGCATTTGCCCCAGGGTTGTTAACAGCCCTATGGGAGGACCAAGGCTGGGCTGGGTCACCTGCTGGAACCTCCCACTCCACACCTTACACTAGAGGAGCAGAGGAACGCAAAGATGAGTCAACACCGTGTACAGTGTATGCCAGGCTTTCTTTGCAGAGGACAGAGTTCTAAGCTCCAAATGAGCACACTAGTGAAATATAAGTGAAAAGAGAAGGAACTGCTGGCACTCATATATTGCATTAAATGCCAATGAGAGTATCTTTAAATCAACAAATATTGCACTCATGCTATGTATCAAACTTTTTCTTAAGTTGGTAAGTTGCTTTGACTAATTTAGTAGAATTTATGCTCAAGTATCAGTAAAAATGAGGTGTAAACTCACACATATACTAACATTGTATCTATTCAGAATTCACTACTAGACTACTTCAGGTTAACGCCTTTTTCAAGGGACCAAATAACAGACAAATCAACAAGAAAATACACTTTTAGTCTTTTCTCCACCACACTTAATCCCACAGAAAAGTAACTCACTCAACAAATGAGGTTGTTGAGCTTGGCTCACCTCAAACACCTTCGCAGATGCACATGCCTAGGAGAAAATCAGATTCCATCCACTTAAGCCGCCTACTTTAAAAAAAAGTATCCAACCACTCCTTAAGTCTTCTATAAATTGCTAATAGTAAAATGTTTTAGGAACTGGAATGGGAAGCATGTTATGACCCAGTAATACAATATATTTTGGGGAGAAAAGGCCCTAGGGTAATTCAAATAGCTGAAATCCTTACATTGAACGTGTTTCCATTTAACACACACACTCTTATCAGCTTGAAATGATTTTTTTTTTTTTTAATTTTAGCTTCAAAACCATTTCACTCCTAAGAAAGGGAAGTCCAAACTAAACCAAGCATTATGTACTGTGCAGAGGGCAGTCTGTCAGCACCAAAGACCCAAGTTCAACCTGAGGCTGCAACACTAAGCACAGCCCAGACTCATGTCCAAATCCCCAAGTTCGGTTTCCTCACTCTGCAAGCAACGTCAAGTCCCCACTGCAAGGTTTGCAGACACAGCACTTGCAGTCGACTGGCTGGCAATGACTGTGAGCGCAGATGTGTGACTGAAAGGGAGACGTGCTCCATGGGAAGCCCTCACTCCTGCCTCGTGGTCCACACAGAAAGGCAGAACAGGAGAGCTGCATGCCAGCAGCCCTGTCTCAGGGCTATTTCTCGCCACACCTGTCTTCGCAAACCACAACTCTACTCACAAATCATGTGGATCTGGTCCAAGGCAGAGAAGAGAAAATACAAAGCACATTTTGGTTTCCCAGAGGACATTGGGGGAAACAAATTCATTCTAAGCAAATACTTAAAACCACGAAGGCCTGGCCTCTTACAAACGGGTTAAACTGGGTAAACGTTGTTTATACTGACTGTTTACTTCTGCTACCTCATAGTGTGTGAAAAAAGGTTACCAAGAAGGATCCATAACTCACTCACTTAGAAATACCAAAATTTTGATTATCAATGGCCAATAGTCTGTTTAACTGCCTTCTCACTAAAGGAGTTTAATTACCTCAGGGAAAAGAAGGAAAAAGCAGTTGTAGAAGTCTTGATTTCATTCACACAATGAACACTCCTAAGGTTAAATCAACGAGCAACCAATGTACCCCTTATTCTGGGAAAAAGTACTAAGTTTGGATTGCAAGAAAAAGTACTTGAGTCTATGTCTCACGTCTCAAGACACATTTTGAACTATAGTCAAGTTTCTGCCAAATCAAATGGGCCGTCTCCAGCAGGTGTCCCCAACTCAGCCCCAATTCAGAGAGAGCTGGGATGCGGCGGGTTTCCAGATGTCTCTCCATGATTTACCCAAGAAGCTGAGGTTCCTCTCAGGTGATGTTCGGTTCACTGGCAGGTTAGCGGTGATTCAGACCTCCTCTTCCCAACCCCTCCAGGCCAGTTTCTAGAAGAGATGTTCTTTTTTGCTTGCTTGTTTGTTCTGGGACCCAGGAGATTAGAATTGTAGTAGCATTTCCAGATGAATTCACTTCCCTAGAAGTTTCCTATACTCCTGGAACGACAACTCCTTTCCACGGAAAGCAGTACAGAGCACTTCATTACAGTCATGCTCACTAACCTGCCAGGGCTGAGGGCTCACTGAGGGGCAGGGAAGACTGCTGTGTGAGTTTCCACCAGGCGCCTTCTGTCGATTTGCTTATGGAAAAACTCCCCATGACCCTCAGAGGTGAGCACTATGAACTCACTTGATGGCTGAGGAAGCTGAAGCTCAGACAGACTCACTGCTCCACCCAGGTTCCATGCAGGGTGGACAGGACTGGACCCAAAACCTGCTCCAGACCCAAGGGCAGCCTGTGGGGAAGACAGCTACCAAGAGCAACCTGCCAGTACCGAATCTCATGATCCTGCCCGATGGAGATGTTCCCTGAGAGATTACTCACTTTGCAAAAAACAAAAAGGCAGACCCCAAAAGAGTAAATTAGGGGGCAAATGTTCACCCGGAGTACTTTCGGTGATGGTATGGGACCAAAGCTTGATCAGCCTGGACAAAATGTTTACCAATGCAAAAGACATAACGGTTAACAATGAATCACACAAACAAGGTACGCATGCCCAGTGACAGGCTGCTGGGAACACCAAAGACAAAGATTAAAATTATAAAGAGCCAAAGTTTTAATAAGTATTATTTACTAAATTTGTTCTGATTATAAACATAATACTAGTTATGACAACTGCATACGTACACAAAGGCACACAGAAAAGACGACCTGTGGCCGGGCGCAGTGGCTCACACCTATAATCTCAGCACTTTGGGAGGCCGAGGCGGGCACATCACTTGAGGTCACGAGTTCGAGAACAGCCTGGCTAACATAGTGAAACCCTGTCTCTACTAAAAATACAAAAATTAGCCGGGTGTGGTGGTGGGCGCCTGTAATCCCAGCTACTCGGAAGGCTGAGGCAGGACAATCACTTGAACCTGGGAGGTGGAGGGTGCAGTGAGCTGAGATCATGGCACCGCATTCCACCCTGGGTGAGAGAAAAAGGGAGAAAAGACCACCTGTAACCAGAATACAACGATACCCACTAGTGACAGTTTAATGTATTCTTATATTTTTGACATGCCAATGAACTTCTTTAATACTAAACTAGACTATCATAAATAATCTTGCAGTTTTTTAAAACTTAACTTTAGGCAAACAGGCATTTCCCCTATGCCATTATTCTTAACACCAGGAAGACAGCACCAGTCTGCCAAATAAAAAAGGGCAGAATAATGTAGATTCTCCCCTTCCATTATAGGACCAAGGATAGTCGTTTGGCTGTATAAACAATGCTGTGATGAACCCCCTTGCATGTATGTTTCTGCTAGCATTTCCTGAAAAAAAAAAAAAAGGAAATGCTATGTATTCTGCTCTGTACCTGCAGTGCAGGGTCTGAGAGATGTGGGTGGCACAGAGCTTACATCCAGCACAGGACCAAGCCTGTGAGGTCTCCAAGGACAGGTGTTTGGCTTCTGTCCACAGTGTGATGAGACTTGCAGAGAAGGAAGGCAGTCTGAGGTCAAATGTTCCACCACAAGTCTCAGCCATTGACTGAGCAGGGACCAGAAGTGGATTAGGCTAGAAATGTCATCACATGAGGAATACATTGAGAGACTGAGGCTGGCCTAACAAAGAAGGAATGGAGACAACTTAATTCTGGTGTGGGAGGTGGAGACGGGTAGGGAGAGGTGGTGGTTCAAAGCGAGTCCTGTGACAGGCAGGATGACCACAGACATGGGGTATGTGGAGACTGGGCCAATGATCAGATTTAATGGTTTTAAAGTAGGTCAAGCAGCAAGGCAACAGAATGTACAGCATTCAACCGGCAATTAGGTGTACATCTCTAAACCTACCACAAGTACCCTAAATATAAAACAAGTCAGAATCTTTAGTAAGAAGTCCCCCCTAAGGCATGTAAAATCGGACTTGGGTTACCCAGACATTTTCAGGAGTGATGTTTGAAAGCAGCACAGAGCACGCCCTATGGGCACACCACGAGAGTCACACACAGTAGAGTTACAGCAATAGATACTATGGTTATCATCTGAAAAAGGTGGCCTGGATCACGGCTAAATCTCTTTCCATCGTTGTAAGTCTGTTATTCCATATACAGAGTAAAAAGAAAGAGGGAAAGAAGTAACTTCTAAAATTCAGAGTAGTCTTTGCAGTCAGAGCCAATTGATACTGCTATGGTATGAATATTACATCCCCCCAAAACTCTCACTGAAACCTAACCTTGAAGGTGATGGGTGTTAGGAGGTGGGGCCATTGGAAAGGGATTAGAGATCTCACAAAAGAGACCCCAGAGAAACCCTCACCCTTTTTATCACTCGAGGACACAGCTCGAAGGTGCCGTCTAAGTGGCCCTCACCCCACACACCAAACCTGCTTTCGTCTTGGACTTATCGCCCTCCAGAATTGTGAGAAATAAACTTCTGTTGTTTATAAGCCACCCAGTCTCAGGTATTCCTTCAGAGCAGCTCAAAGGGACTAAGACAAATAGTCACCATCAACACTTAAAGGAAGCTGTAGATCTCTAGTTCCACTAAGGCGGAGAAGCCATCTCCCCAGGTCCTTCCTCTCCCAACTGAAGACCTGAGACAGAACCCCAGACAACCCTAGACAGAACACAATGAGCAGGCCCAGGAAAACTGAAGTGGGAAATAGGACGGGCTGCTGGGGACCTCAGGACTTGAGGGATGACGGACAGGGAGTATGCCATTTTCCTCACTCCCATGTATCCTGGACAGCATGCTGCAGAAGAAACCTCCGACTGGGCCTCTCCAAGAGGCGTAGATAACAGCTCCATGGGAGGCCTCTTCTCCATTGCCAAGGGACTGAAAAGAGGGTGACCTAACAACAGAAAACCACTTCATGATTTCTGCCCTACTCCAGCCAAATAGCAATGGGAAAACCACAACACCCCTGGCAGCAGCTCCATAGCACAGCATGGCCAGAGTGGGGAGTTGATCTTCCAGCCCATCCCCAGCCCAGGGGACGCAAGGGGTGCTCTGATTCCACCACCAGATGGTGTCAGCAGGCTGATCTCCCGGATCCTGCCCGGCAGAAGCAGGCAGAGGTGATCCGGCTGCCTTGCCAGAGCAGTGTTAGTAGGACAGTTATCTAACTCCCCTCCCAGGGTAACATTAGTGGGGCTAAGCAGTGAGCAGTGAGCTAAGCCTCCACCTCTACGAAACAGCAAGGTGTGGGCACAAGGTGGGATTAGTTAGTTGACATGATATTACATACACCCACTGAACCAGACAGTGCAAAACAAGGTTCATGGGCCCACCGGCTCTCCCAGCCCTAGCCTTGGGTATCTGGGCACCCAGTGGGTACTGAGTCTCCACCCTATCTGACTAATTAAAGAGAACAAAAGAGAACTCCCCGACCCAGCATCAAAGAGGGAGAATCAGGTAATGGAAAGTGGGCCTGGTTGGCATGTTGTACCCGACTCCCCCACCCCTGGTGGTGGTGGGGGGGGGCAGAGGGAAGCTGAGTTCTGGCCTCTACTCTGCAGAAACAAGGTGTGAGGCAGCCCTCTACGGTCTCCCTGCTTCCTGGTGTCAGCAGTGGCTGAGGGAGCCAAGCTTACACACCTCCCCCAACAACTGGACACAATAAAGCAGTGTGCACCGGGGCCCCTATTTTGCTTGGAAAGTACCAGCAAGGCCAAGGAGGAATCTGAACTTCCAACTTACCTAGTAGAAACAGGCAGAAATCATAGAATTGAAAAATATAATTAAACATAAGTTTAAAAATCAGTGAATATGAGGCAAAATCAATAGAATTTACTCAATCTGAAGAGAGAGAAAATATACTGGAAAAAAATGAACAGTCTCAGGGACTTACAAGACTAACAAAAGCACTAACATTCTTATCATCAGAGTTCCAAAGGAGAGGAAGGGACTGGAAAAGTATTTGAAGACATAATGGCTGAAAACTTCCCAAACCTGGCATAAAACATGAAACTCCAGATTCAAGATGCTGAGTGCACCCCAAAAAGCATAAACCCAAAGAAACCCATGACAAGACACATCACAATTAAACTTCTTAATATAAAAGACAAAGAATCTTGAAAGCAGCCACACAGGAATGACACACAACTTAGTTGAGAACACCAATTCAAATGACAAGGGATTTCTCATCTAAAACCATAGAGGCCAGAAGAAAGTGGCATGTTTTCCAAGTACTGAAAGATACATCAACGGCGAATTCTATCTTCAGTGAAGATATCCTTCTGGACTGAAGGGGAAATAAAGACATTCCTGGAAGGAGAACTCAGAGGAGTTGTTACTAACAGACCTATCATTAAATAACTAAGGAAGTTCTCTAAACGGAAAGGAAATGACAAAAGTAGAAAGCTTAGAATTTCAGAAAGGAAAGAACATTGGAAGGGGAAACATGGGAGTGACCATTAGTAGACCAACAGTACTTTCTTAAATCATATTTGATGATTGAAGCAAAAATCACACCACCAACTCATTCAGTGCTCAATGTACGTGGAGGAAACTTAGACAATTATATTTGAAAAATGGGGCTAAACGAGCCTAAAGAAAAGTAAGGTTTCTATTCTTCAGCTCCCGTCATAGAATGCTGTGACCATTGATACCAGCAGACTTAGAATATATATTCCACACATACACTGTAATACCTGGAACAACCACTAAAATGATACAGAGCACTATATTTTAAAACGCCACAAACAAATCAAAATGAAATCCTAGAAAATGTTTGCATAACCCACAGGAAGGTTAAAAAACAAAAAAAGAAACAAAGAACAGAGGAAACAGAAGACAAATAATAAAAAGGCATTTAGACTTATATATCTTATGTTAAATGTAAATGGTCTAGACCACGTAAGAGACAGATTTGGCAGACCAGATAAAACAGGTTCATCTAAAGACATGCCATATATAAAAAACTTACCTCAAATACAACACATGCAGACTGAAAGTGAAAGGATGGAAAAAGGTAATACTATGTTAACATTAATACATTAATGTTAAAAAAGCAGAAGTGCTACCAATACCAAATAAAGTACATTTTACAGCAATGATAGAAGACTGGATCCAACATGAAGACATTTTAAATGTGTAAACTCCAAACAACAGCACCTCAAAAGACATGAAGCAAACTCTGATAGAGCTGAAAGGAAACAGCTGGAGATTTCAGCACCACATTCTCAGCAACTGACAGAACAAGACAGTAAAATCAGCAAGGAGAGACAAGAACTGAACAACACAACCAACCAATAAGATCTGAATGATGTATATATAACGAACACTCTACCCAACAGCAGCAGAATACAGATTTTTTTTCAAGTACCCATGCAGCATGGATCAGTCACCAGAAGACCATATCCTGGGCTATAAAACAAATCTCGACACATTTGTAAAACTGAAATAGTATAAATTTGCTCTCTGACCATAATAGAATCAGAAAGAAAACAGTAACAGAAAACAGGACAGTCTCCACAGATTTGGGAAAAAAAAACACACTTCTAAATAACCTAGGGTCAAAGAGGAGGTCTCAAAGGAAATTTAAAAATATATAGAGAGAACTCAATGAAAATGAAAACACAACATACCAAAACACATGGGATGCAGCTAGGTAGTGGTGAAAAGCAAACTTCTAGCGCTGAATAAATGCTTACATTAGAAAAGGGAAAGGGTTAGGTAAGACTCCACCACCTCTGGTCCTGAGACATGGCCCCTGGGTTTGTGGATGGCAGTTCCAAGGTGAATGGACAGCATGCTGTTTGGAAGGCTGCCGTTCTAATTGAAGAAAATCATTTTGCTTTTGAGTTGTTTATAGCTTATAATTGAGTAAAGCATACTTTTGTAAGCAAAATTTACCTTTCTCTCTGAGTTCTCCAAAATTTGGAAACTACTCATGAGTATTCTTATTTTATGGCAATATAGTTATTTGCATAAGTTCAGTAAGAATCTGTTTTCTTTTGTAACAGTCACCAAAATAGACCATATCCTGAGCTACAAAACAAACCTTGACACATTTAAAAGAACTAAAATTGTACAGAGTATGTTCTATATGCAATTGGACACATGGGTTGTTTTACCAAGGCTTTAACTGAATGGAATATTTTCAGATATGACCAGACTGCTTTAAAGAATAAAAAGCCCCTTGAAAAGACAGGCCTGGTACCTGTCTACACAGCTCCCTTACAAGGTTCCTGACCTTCGATAAGCAAAGAATGTCATTTTCCGACAGGCCCAGGAACCTCAAGATACTTTGGGACCTCGAGGAGAACGGAATTCACCCGATTTGTAGGTATTACAAGCAATGTTTGGTGGCAAATTTTCAGCTTGGCTTTGCCTGGAGGCTTCTAAAAGTCCAATCTGAGATTTCTTATGAAAAAATTCCAGCAAAGCCAACTTAAAAAGAGTCTACATGGCCAATCACTTTTCTTGCTGCACTTTAGGCAAATAATCAGGCTAAGTATAATGAGACTAACATGTATTTTGCAAATAAACTGGTCCTTGATAGGAATGGGGAAACTGGAGAGAAAAAAATATGCTCCAAAGAAAACTATAATACCTGTTATCAGATTCTAGCCCTAACCATTATTTTTGAGTTTTCATTACTTGCCTACAATTCAAACTGCATCCTGAATTATTTCCTAGCTACAAGTCTCTAAAGAACTGAGTTCTAATTTTTTTCATGTTCTTTTTCATTATAATCCTTGTGTGGATATTAACAGTATTTATCTCGTTTTGCTTCTTCCGAGAAAACCAGAATCAAGGCATTCTGAGGACTGCAAATGATTAGTCAAAGCCTGAGAATCTCCCTCATTTGGAATCCCACTGTGCCCAATCTATTTTTCCATTGCCAAGGCACTACTGGTAAAGCTATACAAAGTGAAGCACACCCACTAAAGGCTCAGGGACCATGGCAGGAGAGCAAGGCACATGAGACTGTAAAAGCCAGACTGGGGGCTGGAGTGTGGAGGCCAAACGACTCCATCTTGGATGCTAATCTGCTGTGTTGACTTCTGATTAACCCTGGTTTTGGGAATGCCTCCAAGATTTCTATTTTATCTACTGTTCCTTGTGTACGGGCATGTACTTACCATCAATCCTGTCCTTAGTTTCATATTATCTTACCATAAATCCTGCCCTTAAGCAACTGTCCTATACATCCCTTCTGAAGCATATACACCCTTTCCCTATGGCACATAAGCCCTGGGTCTGGAGGGTAACCATGCAGGGATCTACCATCTCATCTTGAGGCTGCCCGAGATAGTGTTTCTGTTTGTAAATACGTATTAAATGTTTCCTTCTGAGAAAACAGTAAGAAGAAAAGAGAGGAGGAAAGGTCTCAAAACACTATTCCAAGTTTCCATCTCAAGAAACTAGGAAAAGAACCTACCTAGCACAAAGCAAGCACGAGGAAATAATAAACAATAAAATTAATAATAAGAAAGTAGAGAAAAACCAGTGGAACAAAAAACTGGTTTAAAAAAAATCAAAACTGATAAACTTTTAGAAAGACTGATAGAGATTAAAAAAACACAAATTACCAGTATCAGAAATGAAGCAGGAGTTACCACAACAGATCCTGCATCCATTAAAAATATGGGAGTACTACAAATGCTTTTCACATTCATAAATTCAACAACTTAGAAGAAATGGACCAATTCCTCAAAAGCTACAAACTATCAAAACTCAACTGAGAAGAAACAGACAACCTGAACAGTCCTACAAAAACTAAGAAAAAAATAAATATATAATCTAAACGCCTCCTGCCACCCCCCCAAAAAATATCCTGGCCTAGATGGTTTCACTACAGAATTCTACATTGAGAGAAGAATCAATATCAATTTTACACAATCTCTTCCTGAAAATAAAAGAGGGAACCCTTCCTAACTAAGGTCCTGATATAAAAACCAGACAGTCTTAAAACAACAGACACCTCTCAAGAACTTAGGCGCAAATACTCTAAACAAAATATCGACAAATTCAATCCAGCAGTGCATGAAAAGAATTACAGACCCTGCCCAGGCAGGATTCGTCTCAGACATCCAAGAGAGACTTAACGTTGCAAATCAATGGAATGCCCCATATCAACAGGTTAACATAAATTAACATCAGGGGCTCACATCAACGGATACAGAAACATTTTACAAAACCTAACACCATCTATTTATGACAAAAACTCTCAGCATTCTGGGAATACAGGTTAAAACTTTCTCATTCTTTTTAAGAGCACTCATATAAAACCTACACTTAGCATCATATTTAATGATTAAAAACAGAAAGCTTTCCCCCTAAGACTGGGGACAGGGTATGGACGTTTGCTCTCACCACTCCCAGTCAACACAAACACTAGAAGTTCTAGCTAGTGCAACCGGGCAAGAAAATGAATTACACAGATCAGAAAGAAGATATAAAACTGTCCCTATTTGCAGATCACATAACTATACAGATCTCCCAGGAAATCTATGAAAAACTCTTGGAATTAAGGAGTTCAGCAAACTACACAACAGAAGACCAACACACAAAAATCAATTGTATTTCTATATACTAAAACTGAACACACAGATGCTAAAAGTAGGCCCAGGCATGGTGGCTCAGGCCTGTAATCCCAGCACTTTGGGAGGCCAAGGCGGGCCAATCACTTGAGGTCAGGAGTTTGAGACCAGCCTGGCCAACGTGGCGAAACCCATCTCTACTAAAAATACAAAAATTAGCTGGGTGTGGTGGTGCGTGCCTGTAATCCCAGCTACTTGGGAGGCTGAGGCAGGAGAACCGCTTGAACTTGGGAGTTGGAGGTTGCAGTGAGCCAAGATAGTACCAGTGCACTCCAGCTTGGGCAACAGAGTGAGACTGTCTCAAAAACAAACAAACACACACAAAAACGAGAAGTAAAAGTACAATAAATACTTCTAATCCTCCCTGAGTTCCAGCTGTGCCAGGGCCTTGCCAGAACATGCAAACACAGTGTCCTTCAACAGGTGAATAGTTAAGCAAACTGTGGTGCATCATCTATGGAATACTATTCAGCAATAAAAAACAAGGCACTATTGTTACGCAACATCTCTGATTAATTTCAAGGGAATTATGCTGAGTGAAAAAAGCCAATCTCAAAAGGTTACATTCAGTATGATTATACTTATACAGCATCCTTGAAATGACAAAAGTACAGATATGTAGATCAGATGAGTGGTTATCAGGGGCAAGGAAGAGACAAAAAGGTGGCTGTGGCTATAAAAAGGTATCATGAGAAATCCTTGTGGTGGAGTTGCTTTGTAACTTGACTGTGGTGTTGGCCATACAAACCTACACATTTGATAAAACTGAATAGAAGTAAACACTCACAGACACATGAAATGGACTGCATGTGAAACTGATGAAATCTCAATACGGTAGATGGATTCTGTTAATGTAAAATTGCTGGTTGTGACAGCATACTATAATTCGGCAAGATGTTACCACTATAGGAAACTGGGTGAATGGCATATACGATTTCTTTGCATTATTTCCTATAAATGTATGGGAATCTATAATTATCTGAAAAAAAATTGTTTTAAGATGCAAATTTAAAATTGGGTAACTAACAATTAATGTGTTTGGAACTGGTAAAGCAGAATATCGTTCTCTTCTAGCACTTTCTCTTCCCACTTAGGACCTAAAAAGTTTCCTTATTTCTCTTGGTGTCAAACAAGCGACTATGGGGTTTCAGAAACAGAGCTGGGACTCCCTCAAAGACACCTCTATTGCGAGGCTCCAGGCAGCCTGGAGGTGGTGAGGAAGCATGTGCTCTACCATCTACTTTTTGAAGTCCAAATATACCATGGAGTTTAAAGAGGTAAAACAAAACTCCATATTTGCCTGGAGAATGCCGCTGTTTACGATGCTCATTTAATGTTTAAAATGCTCACAAGATTCGGCTGATCACTTTCATTCTCTTAGGTCAACCAAATAACCCAAGGAGTAAGCTTCTTGGAAGTGATGTGCTCTGAGTGGGAAAAGTCAAGTCTTGCTTGCTAGAGCAGCACTGCACACTCCAGCTCCTCTCTCTGTGAGGCCAGCCTGTTGAGATGATACAGAACACCAGCCACAGATCGAATTTTGCATTTTTCTAGTAGCCACGTTTAAAAAGGTAGAAAGAAACAGAGAAAGTCAATATTAAAATACATTTTATTTAATCACCGATGAGCATGACTAGATGCTCAAGGAAGAGGGAGAGAGGTGGCTGTGCTTATAAAAAGGTATCATGAGAAATCCTTGTGGTTGAGTTGTTCTGTATCTTGACTGTGGTGGTGGCCATACAAATCTAAGCCAGTAAATATAAATCCAAACCACAATGAACTATCACCTATATCCTCTAGGATGACTACTGTTAAAATAAAAAAAAAAAGTGTTGGTGAGTATGTGGAGACATTGGAACCCTTGTGCCCTGTTGATGGGAATGTAAAATGGCACAGCCTCTATGGAGAACAGCATGATGGTTCCCCCAAAAATTAAAAATAGAATTACCATATGATCTGGCAATTCCACTTCCAAGTATATATCCAAAAAACTTCAAAGCAGAACCCCCAAAAGATATTTGCATACCTATGTTCATAGCAGCACTACTCACAACAGCCAAAAAGCGGAAGCAACCCAAGTGTCCCTGATAACTGAATGGATCCATGAAATATGTGATATACACACACTGGAACAACTTTCAGCCTTAAAAAGGAAGGAAATTCTGACATTCTGCAAGATAAATAAACCCTGACGACATTATGCTAAGTGAAATAAGCCCGTTATAGAAGGGCAAATACTGTATAAATTTCACTGATATAAGGTACCTGAAGTTGTCAAATTGATAACAGAAAATAGAATGATGGTTGTCAGAAGCTGGGGGGAGGGAGAAATGGGGAGTTATTTAATGAGTACGGAGTTTCTGTTTTACAAGGTGAAGAAGTTTTGGAGATTGGCTGCACAACAAAATGAGTGACCTGAACACTACTGAACAGTACACTTAGAAATAAATCGTTTAGGTGGTAAATTTTATGCTTTGTGTTTTTTTAACTGCAATACAAGTTTATATTACATTTAACCTATATATTTAAAATACCATTTCAACATGTAACCCATATGAAAACAATTAAACTATTTTGCATTCTTTTTTATTTCCTCAAAATCCAGTGTGTATCAACACTGACAGCACAACTCAGTTCAGACTAGTCCTATGTCAAGTGCTTAATGCTGTGCGTGGCTTCCCTGCTGTGCAGTGCTGAGCTAGACCTTAGCTATCACCACTATGTGGCAATCCTTACAGCTAGATCCAGGTAATTAAAAACATTTTGGCGGAGCAGAGGTCAGGATCTTTTTCTTGCTACCTGCCTTCTTAAACTATTTGTCCTCAGTTAAAAACTGCTCCTTGGAAAGGCTAACAGGCAGAGGTGGATTGACCCGCAACATCTCCTGGGCTTCTCCTCTTTGTCAGGCACTCGCTAGCATCTGCAGGACATTATTCCCCGCCCAGGGAGCTCACAAACTAAAGGAGGGGTCAGACAATTACCAGCTATAAGAGAAGTACCCACAAGACACTGAGGAAAAAAAAAAGAAGAAGAAAGCCATTAACTCCCATCTGTGAATTCCGATGTGCCAGGGAACAAGTATAAAATTGAAGACATTTACTAACATGACACTAGGGAGCATTCCTCCATATCCTAACTTTTCTCAACTCTTATTTTCAATCGTACCGACTACACTTTAGTGCACTGACTACGCTTTAATTTGCATTAAAAACACATATGGCATAAAACACTCATCCAAAAAGGCACTCAGTAAACCGACACATGTGAGTGATTTTGATAAAAATAATCAGTTATTCACTAAGGTATCATTTCTCAAGTTAATCCTCCCAGAGTGTAAGGAGACTAAAATTGAGGAAAAGTGAAAAAACTGCATCTGTTGCCCAACAGATAAATATATTCCTTGATTCCTTGAATCTGTCTTCAGAAAAATCAGAGACATAAAGGAAAATATGAAAATAGTATTAATACACGTAATTACTATACATTCCTCACAGGACTTTACTTTCTCATTAGAACAAAGATGCAAAATCAAAACTTCAAGACACACTGATGTCTAACCCAAGTTGCTGAGCAAAAAACTGCTTTGTGGCTAAAGGAGCCCCTGGCTAAGGCGAACCTCTTTTTAACCTCACATTTGTGTTCCACTAGTTCAAACCAATCATAATGACTTCTTTGTGAAAAATGTATTTTGCGATAAATTATCAAAAGCTTCATTGAAGAACTTCATGGATAGGGTTGAGTAAAGAATACTAAACAATGTCAAGAGAACCACTTATGAACTCAGCATTATTTCAGTGGTCTTCAGGCATGAACTAAGACTGTAGAATGTCCACAGAAAATTATGGACTACACAAATTGTAAATTTTATGCTTCAATTTAAGAAACTCACATCTGGCTAAGTTCTTTCCTCCCCCAACCACAACTCATCCTCTTCCAAAACAAATCTCCCAAAAACTTAACACTGAAAATTTACCTCGGGACATTAACTTTAAACCAAACTCCTTGTAACTTCTCAGTTAATCCTATGCATTAAACTCCATCACACCATCTACTGAAATGTAGCTAGTACTATAAAATTATACCTCAGGATCCACTACTTTACTTCACAGGTATAACCATTAACTGTGCATAATTATTTAGATTATGATCTTTGAAGCCCTATATCTTTCATCTCAAGTAACAGTGCTTAACTTATAATTAGCTTGTAAAATAGTATTTATCACCAAAAAAAGCATTCATGCCTGTCTTTACATTAAAAAATATACTATCTCACCCACTATTCCCAGTTCCAGGGAAGGAGAAACTATTTCCATGCATTAACCTACCATCTACAGAGACCAATGTATGCATTTTGCTTGAAAGGGACCTGGTTAGAGAAAATAGCTCAAGAACCACAAGTGTGAAGCTTTTGTTGTGAAAGTGTGAAAAGCTAATAGCTTCCAGAAGGTCTTTAAAGTACATGTGTTTCAGGATACACACCATAAAGCCTTTTTTAACTCATTTAGTAAGCAAGGATGTTATAGTAAGCAAGAATGATCACATATATGGGGGAGCATTTTCATGAGTAGAACAAAAACTATAAGCACCAAGAACTTCTAAGGCCGAAATGAGTTCACGAGTAGTAGTAACAGCAATAATAAAACTTCCAGCTCCTTTCCCTAAGGAGGGGCCCTAAAAAAGTACCTCCTGGCATTTGGCAGGAGATGTGCAGCCAACATGTGTAGCTGCTGGGATGTTTGTCATTTCTGCCCACCACTTCACAGGTGTGCCCAACCTCTGACAAGTGACCACCACTCTGAGGTTCTTTCCAATTCTGTAACGTGGGCAAACACCTGCCCGATTTACCTCACTGAAGCCTATGAAAACAGAGCTAGATGGTATTTAGAAATGTCATTTTGTTCCAGTGTCTACTTTGATGGGTTTGTTAAGTTAGCCTTCATCATGAAGTACAATAATAGACTCTGTACTGGATTTCCTAATTGATAACTTTACCGACTTACTTCTATCTTGCTCATGAATGGCAAGCTAATCTCGACGAATGGTCAATGTGATTGACTCCTGATCAAGACATGAACCTTTTCCATTGGTGGGCAACAGCAAGTTGATCAACACAGACTCAGACCCTCACGAGGGTTACCCAAAGTATGCACCCAAAGTCACATGCTGGAGGTTCAAGGGCCACATCAAGTCTGCAGATGTTTCTTTTCAGCTTGTACAATGTTTTCAAAATCTAAATTAGCTGTCAATGTTGAAACAGGGTATCTGGCATCAATTTTGCATTCCTGGGTTATCTTGCAATATAGGAAAAACCCACCCTGAGACCACATGTCCTCACAGCCACAATTAGGCGTGGCCCAAACATAGAAGGGGCAAATACTCTCCAATTCACCAGTCTCCACCAGCTCAGTTCCTTCCATGATTTTGCTGCGGGCCTCTGTGGTATTTATGTTAGCCACTCTTGGTTCAAACCCTACAACTGCCTTTAATCCCTGAAATAAAAACCGACAACCTAATCTGATTAGCACTATGTCCAAACCCTCTGAGCAAGAAGTGTACAGAGGAATTTAAGCAGAAAACAAACCATTTTCATGGTTCTATGTTGGTACTGCTTTCACGAACTCGTTCATTTTTTTAAAAGTGCCGTTTTCAAAAATGATTGTCATCTTTCTTTACACTTTTGATTATTAAGCTATTTTCTGTAAACGATGAGTTCCCTTTCAAGCAAAATGTCATTACTATGTAAAGCCTGGTGGTTAAAACATGTCGTGGTAACACACTTTTGCTTAATGAAGGCAGACCTGAGAGCTAATGTTTGGACCTCAACTCATCACTGCCACAAAAGTTAGTAACTTTGTAAAAATGTTGGCTTGGGCCATGCGTGGTGGCTCACGTCTGTAATCCCAGCACTTTGGGAGGCTGAGACAGACAGATTACAAGGTCAGGAGATTGAGACTATCATGGCTAACACAGTGAAACCCCATCTCTGCCAAAAATACAAAAAATTAGCTGGGCGTGGTGGCACGCGCCTGTAGTCCCAGCTACTCGGGAGACTGAGGCAAGAGAATTGCTTGAACCCGGGAGGTGGAGGTTGCAGTGAGCTGAGATTGCACTACTGCACTCCAGCCTGGGCGACAGAGCAAGACGCGTCTCAAAAAAAGTTGGTTGATAGTTTGACACATCCTCCATTCCGATCAAAACGTAGAATAAATCAGTTATGGGATTTTAAAAGGGGATTTAAAATGCCACACACAGTCTTCAAGCAGATTCAACCATCCACACGTCAACTGCCTCTTACCCAGGCATTGCTTACCCATTGCACTGAGATAGTGGTTGAAGGCCTGGCAAGGAGGACTTGGGGTTTGTGTTGATTTGTCACAACTCATGGGTGCTGGGCTCCTGTCTGTGTCAAAAGAGAAATACCCACTGGAGGATCGAGACAGCAGGGAGGATCTTCTCATAAAGATGAAAAGCGGGGATCTGGTAGCAAAAGGGCCAGGGCTGGCCGGTGGGGCCAGCGGGCCCTGAGGGCTGCCGTGGGGGCAGCTGTCCCCTTCACCTCCGTGATTGCCTTCGGGATTACCTTGTGGCTCTGTCTGTAGGGAGGTAGGGGCCCCAGGTCTGAGCTGGGGAGGCCTCTCCGCAGGCTGCAATTGTCTACCTTCTCGGTCACACTCAGAACTTACATCAGAAGGTTGCTTTGCCATTTGGTCTTTTTTTCTGCAAGTAAAACAAAAACTAAGATTATTTTAAGCAAAAAAAAAAAAAAAAAAAAAGAATAAATCAGCTCTTAGGGTTAATCCCAAATACTTTATGTTCTATACTTTTCCGACAATCTCCCAAATAAAAAAATTGCACCTAAAATAATAAAGGTATAATTTTTTTTTGGTAGAAGGTGGGATTAAACTTCGTACCCCCAAACAAAATACAGTAACAATGTCAACAGCTTGCGGAACTGGTGCACACACACGCGCGTTTCCAGAAAAGTAGTTAATCTGAAGTCTATTCGCGTGTGCTCTTTGCCCAGGACGGACTTGGATAAGTCAGAAACTCCCAGCGGCTCTGACTTCCCGGCGTTAGGTAGGACGCTGGAGCATAGGAGCGGGCGCAGACGCAGCGATTGCAGGCGGCTGGCCGCGTTCCCTGCTCCGGCCCCATTGTTTGCCGAAAATGCTGAGGGCAGCAAGTCTGGGGAAGGTTTGGCAGCGGCCGTCAGTCGTAGTAAGTGCGTCACAATAGAGTTTGTAACTCCAGCGCGGCTCGGCCCGGCTCTGGCGCTCTCTCCGCCCGTGGTCCCTCCCTCCCGCGGTTCCTCCCTCCCGCTCCCGTACGGCGCGCCGCACCGAACCAGACAGAACTTCTCTGAGGTGCAGCGGCACCGTTAGGTGCACACCCCTAATTGGGGGGGGGGGGGGAAGAAGCCAACCCCTGCAAAGTCTCCAACTAGGTCCGCAGCCTAGGCGACACCGGTGCGCACCCCCTTCATCCCACAGACCCTCCCCTCAGAAGGCAATCAAGCCGAAACTCACGTCCGCGCCTTCCCTTCAGAGCGTAGCGTCCGGGCCCGCGCCCGGGCCCCGGGGCGTCTGGCCCGCGCTCTTCGCCGACCCGGCGCCCCCTGACCGTCACCACGAAGGCAGCGCAGGAAACAAAGCTCTGGACTTGGGTTCAGAGTACCCGGCGCAGCGCACAGCCCGCGCCTTCCCGCCAGCCCGCCGCCGCACTCCGCCGGGCAGCCGAGGGTTCCGCACGCCGCGCCTCTGGCCCGCGCTGCCCCGGCCGCAGCCGCCGGGAACATCCTCCGCCTCCTCCCGCTCCTCCCCTTGCGCTCTGCGCCCGCCGCCGCCGCCGGCACCGCCGACCTCCCCGCGCCGCTGGCGCCGGGTGCCCGCGCTCCCAATTGGTCCGCGCGCGGTCGCTCCGCGCCGCAGCCAATCGGCAGCCGCGGTGGGGGCGGCGCCTACGGGTCAGGCCGCCAAAGGCGAGGCGATTGTTGACAAACTCGCCTCCGAGCGCAGCTTGGGCAGTGGTCGTGGCGGCGGCGGCAGCTTCGCCGGAGGATTTGGGGACCGGCTGGCCCGACTACTTTGCCCATCCCTGTGCTCCTTCCAGACACAAGCCTTAGCAGCTCACGCCGCACTGGACAGCCAGTCACCTGGAGACAAAGCAGGGCTTGCGCCGCGCCCGGACCCGCAGGGCCATCGCCAGGCCCAGTCCTTCTCGCCACTTGTCCTTGTTTTGGCCCGTCGGGGGCAGACCCCAACGGCCGTCACCGCCCTGACTGCGGCAATTATTCTCCTCCAACAACTTCCTCTCTCTTTCTCCTGGTGCGCCGCAGACACGAGTCAAAGCCGAAGAGCCACCCCTGGCCACGGACGCGCACGTCCGCGACCATCGAGTAAATCCACATCCTCCGCCCTGGCGTCCGTCGGGCCCTCCACCAGCAGCGCCAACCCTGGGGCAACAGGTCCCAGAGGGCACGGCGCCGCTAGCCTGCACCACGAACCGGGTCGGGTGTGCTCGGGCACGCGTGAGCCGCTAAGATAGCCTGGCCCCAGGGACCGCGCAGGTTCTGCTGGCCGCGGCTAGCCCCCTGCGCGGTCCAGGTGGTCAGGGGAGGACCTAGATCTCTCGCTGTCAGTGGATCGTGTGGATGGCACTGTCCGCAAGACTCCTGCAGAGCAAGCAGGGGCCCCAGGTACGCTTGAGAAAGCGAATGCAACAGCGGCCCCGAAACCTTGGCCTGAATGAGTAAAAGGAAAAGCCCTGTCTCGTCAGTTAAATCACCACCGCAGTTCCGCAAATCCTCCGCAACAGGCCCGCGCGCCCAAAAAAACCAAGACGCGAAACACGCTCTCACTGCGCGGCCGCTACCGTTGGGGCGCCGGAGCCGGCGGCGAGACTTTCCGGCTGGGCGCAAAGTCGGGTACTGAGCCGGTCCTCAGCTCCCAGGCCGGTGCCGA
Organism: Macaca fascicularis; assembly: GCF_037993035.2. Lineage (NCBI taxonomy): Eukaryota > Metazoa > Chordata > Mammalia > Primates > Cercopithecidae > Macaca > Macaca fascicularis. The sequence goes on along the minus strand of NC_088387.1, from coordinate 18,142,924 downwards.
AAAGCACGCGCTGCCTCTCCTCCTCCCCGGACGTGCGACCCTTCACCAGGCCCGCGCGAAGCATCCCGGCCCAAGCCGCACTTGGCCAAGAGCCCGCAGGCTCCGCGCGAACGACCTTTCTCTAAAGAGAACCTGCCCGAGGGAACCCGACCCACATGGATCCCCACCTCCCGCCGGCGACAAGCCGGGCCGATGCTAGCGTCTCCGCTCGCACGTGCACGGGAAGCGGGCAGTAGGTGGTGGCGTTCGGGCTCCAGCGCTAGTCTTACATCGGTGCCAGGCCCGCACCGCGGGATTTGGAGGTATTTACCTTGCGTTTTTCAGTCCGAGAGTCAGAGTTAGACATTTGGGGGAACAAGGGCCAAGGGAAGGGCGCCGAGGCGGTGGCGGCGGGAACTCAGCAAACCGAATACCCCGATGATGCGATCGCAGTGTGGCAGGGTTCGCAGGGTGACTGCAAGAATCGACTGGTGGCAGTGGCGGCGGCGGCGGCGGCAGCGGGCTGGTCGCAGACCTCCAACAAACTGCAGACCCGGCGGCGGCGCAGAGCGAAGTGAAACCTGCGCTGCCTTGCAGCCCAGCTCTGGCTGGCGGCCCCGCTCCTGCGCCCAATCACTGCGGACCCCGCCCCCGCTAGGTCCCGCCCCGGCGCGCGGGCTGGCAAGCTCCGCCTCCTCGGCGCCTAGGCCGCCGGCGCGTGCAGGCTCGGACAGGTAAAGGCGGGGGTGGCCCCGTTGGGTTGCCTCCCGCGCGCGCCGCCGTCCCTGGCGTGTTTACCGGAGTGACTCTGCCTGCTGGCGGCCATGTGCGCGCCCATCCCCCACCCCGAAGTGTACCCTGGCCTCCCGCTCACCTCCCCCAACCCTGTGGCGGCCGCGGCGTGCGCGGCACAGAGGGGGCGCTCCGGTCACAGCCTCCGCTGGCCGGGCCCGCTGTGGAAAGTCTCAGGAGGTGCCCTGCGCCCTCACTGTGCCCTGAGTTTCTAAGCCGCTCTGGGGCAGGCGCGGGGACTGGGTCGGTCGTCGGGAAGGCGCGGGGCGAGGTCTTTGAGCTCGCCTCGCTCTGAGGGTCCCTGGCGCCGGGCGGGACGCGGATCAGCTGGCTGCGCATCTTCCTCGCCCCAGCCTCTCGCGGGACTCAGGCACGCCCCTCCTGCCACCCCGCAGGGGCTCTCCAGCTTTTCTTCCGCGCCCAGTCTCCCTAAGAGACAGAGCCCGTGGGGGCAGGACGTGCCCAGAAAATGGCCAGGCGCGGTCCCAGTGGGCGTCTTCACCGCCTCCTGGGTGAGGGCGGGAGGCATGTCAGCAGAGCAGGTAAAATAGGGAAATGAAAAAGGCACTCAGAAAAAAAAAATCCTTTTAGGAAAAACAAACACAAAAAACCGAGGTGAGTGGCGGCCTCCAAGTGAGAGAACGTTGCGCACTACATTCGGCTAGGACCCCCAAGATTTGCTGGGCTCGCAGATTACCTCGTAGGAGCTGTCCCTGGACAGGATGAGGCCAGTGAAGGCAGAACGGCTGAGTTCGGGACGCGGTGCGGGAGCGCAAAATACCCTGTTCCTCCTCCCCGCGCGGTCCCCCCCCCCATTCCCTTTCCTCCTTGGAGTCGGCGGCACCACACTCTCTGCCTCCCAGGAGACCAAACTCCACGCCGCCTCTCCAGTCCTCAGAGTCTGCACCCGGCTCTGCTCTCCCAACGCGTGGCTGGTGCCCCCAACCCCGGCCCTCCTGTCTGCTCCTCGCGCACCTCAGTTCCCCAGCCCTGGCTTCTAGATCACGGCAGCGGGGGTGTGGGAGGTGGATCGGGAAATGGAGCATCCCGAAGGTGAGGTCAGGCTAGATGGATTAAGAAAACTCTGTAAAGGGACCACCCTACCCACCAGCGCAGCCAGCGGGGAGAAGGAAGGGGCCTTGTCGTAGAGGAGCAAGTGAGGAGGTGCTGTCCTGCCGTCCGGCCACTTGGATCAGTTTTTAAATTCATAAGCGCTTCTGTAACGTCAGTGGGACACAGCACAACCTCAGGCCAAAGTCTCAGTGCATTTTCGGGTGAATTCTGAGCGAGGTGCAGGAGGCCTTGGGTTCCCGGAGTCGCTGGAGGACGCGCGTAGGGCCCCGCCCAGTTATTTCGCTGCAAGAGGGAAAAGGCACGGGCGTGGACACGGCTAAGTAGACTCGGAGGCCGGAGATCTGTCCTAACGGGACCTCGAAGTTCCTACTGCGGGCGAACTTTGCTCTTCGGCCGTCCGGCGTCGCAACTGGGGAGAAGCAACGCGACCTGCCGTTTGGGCTGAGAGCCTGAAGGTAGCCGAACGCCGCAATGCTCCGCGCTCCCCGCGGGGTCGGGCGACTCAGACAGGGACCGGAAAAGAACCACGCAGAAGAAAGCCCTATTTCTTGTCGTCTGTTCCTGTGCAGCCTTGCAGCCTTGCAGCTTCGCCGCCCCCGCGTCGCTCGCTCTCGCGACCCTGTGAACACTTTGAAAAACAAGAGAGTCGGGGGGAAGCAACGGGCTAAGTGCTCCTATTTGGGGCACTAAAAGGAAGCTGGCCAGAGGTGGCGGGTTCATATGTCCCCCGAGACCCAGGCCGCGTCGGGGGCCTCGAGCCCTTGCAGCCTTCTCCCGCGGCGTCGGGAGGTCCTCCCGGAACTGGGCCAGAGCGCAGAGAACGCAGAGACGGGCCCATGGGTTTTAGGTCACCTCCCTCGCAGTGGACGCGGGCAGAGCAGTGCCAAGAGACGTGTAGGGAGGGAGAAGGGAGGATGATTTGGACTGAAAGAAACAAGAATGAAGTCGGGCAGCTGGGATCTGAGAAATGGGAAATCCATGGCCCTTGCCCGGGACCACAGGCGGTGCCGTCGTCTCGCCTAGTTCCGAAATTGCCCAGGCCCGCCTCCCCGCCGTCTGCAAGCAGCGAGAATGACTTCCACATCGCTTAATTTCTTTATTAAACTTTTCACCTATGCTCTTCTAAAGGACAGATTACAGCGTCAGATGGTAAAAATGTTTTCCGCGCCTTGTCTTGCTGTACGGAAACCGCCGGCCTGGAAGGACATGCCGAGTTCTTGTTTTGCCGAGAGCAAAACTCTAGGCTCTCATTTCCTTCTCCCAGTCCGTGCGTTTCCTTACAGAGCCCCAGAGCGTCTGATTCACTGAAAAAGCATCACTTGCTGAACCGAACCTTTTTGCCCGCTCACGGAAAGAGTGGAGCTTTTTTCTTTTGGCTAAGAGTGTTTGCTTTTTTTTTTTTCTTTCACTCGGCACCACAGTTTTTCTAAATCACTGGGAATGTGAGTCACCGCTAACAGCAGGAGACCTTTGGCGGCACCCGGCTGTGGGGCGCGCTCACAGCGGGGAGCCCACCCTGATTGTCTAGGGGATCGGGCACAGAAGTTGGGAGAGGTTGCAGTCAGGCCAGGCTGGGTTTCAGGGAAAGGGCACAGAGATCCAGCGCACTAGGCGACCGTCTTGATCTGTTTTCTAGCAGCCAGCGGCGCGCCTCGCCAGCCTCGGCGGGACCTTCGCTTTGCCACCAAAATCCCCCCGGCCTCGGCCACAGCTCCGGGCGTCAGTGGAGCGAGCGTCGTGGCAGCTGCAGGCGGGTCACCACACTTCCCGCCACACCCGTTAGAGCTTGGCTCCCAGCTTGGGCCGCTGGGAGCGCGCCCCTTCCCGTGGCAGCGGCTGGCAGCGGTGCAGGGTAGAAAGCCCACGCGAACCGCGGGTTGGAGATTCCGGCGATTGGTGCGTGGAGGTTGGTGTGTGGAATGTTAAAGGCGGGGATCACCCTCAGGGCATCATCCTTCACCGAGTCGCACACATCCAGCAACTGCAAAACACGACACAATGGGACAGGTCAGATGTTGGCACACTTACAAGCCGTTAGTGCTAGCGGCTTTCCGCCCACCCCCAAGCACCCGCACACACAGCGGCCCCGGAAACTAGTTTCCCTTTGGATTCTCCTGTGGAAACTGTTGGCCATGAATAACCCTCGGAAGCCTTTTTTATTTTAGACATTCCCACACCTAGCCTAGTGGAAACCCAGGCTTTTTCTGTAAGGGGGTGGGCGTGGACGTGGGGGCGGCTTTGCCCCCAAATTAGCCGGGAACTCGAGACCAAGGTCTGAGAATTTATTAATGTTCCCTCCTTGGTCCTTCCCTCCCTAGTCCTTCCCTCCGCTCCTCTCTCTTTTCCTCCTCTGCCGTCCCCACCTCTCCACCTCTGGAGTGCCTGGGGTGCCACCCTCTGGCGCGCAGAGGCAACTGAACAGGAAGAGTCTCAGAACAGGTGAACCAGTAGAGACCTGCTCCAGTCTCCCCAGACTAGCGCCTTCGGACCTGGCTGGCAGTAGGCCATGATTCTTGAAATTCAGTACAGTGAGACGGCGGACCAATGCTAGTCATCTTCCACCTGCCTGCTGCGGAAAATCCATCTGCTGTTAACGCCAATGCCAAGGAACGCCGCGGATGCCCTTGGTGGTTCTGGCAGCCACTGGAAGGCAGGGATAAGACATTCCCAGCGGATAGGAGAGGGAGATGTAAGCCAGTGGTTTGGAAGCTGCACTGGTGTATTTTTATTTCATTTTCCATGGCTTAGGTGCCAGTGTATTTTTTTTTTTTCAGGAAAAATAGCTACCAAAATAATAAGATTGTTTTTCTAAAACTACACAAGGGCAGACGGACAGCTTTCCTTTCTTCTAATCTACTACACATTGTACTCCATTTTTCAAGTTTTCAGCCAGTGGCAAATTTGTTTCACTCCCCATATCACAGTAAATCCCTAGGTTTTCATGGCTTATTTTTACAGGTTTAACAACATCATTTACACCAGCCCCGCCTTTGCCCTCACAGGGTGGTCATCTCTGAGCCGCACTGATGTTGTTAAGATCAGTTTCCTTTGCAGCAGTCCAAAATGCCATTTCAGGTTTTCAGAGCATTTCAGGTTTTCAGTGAGGTCCCAAGAAGGAAGGTGGTGGAAATAGGGGATGGGGGACAAATAGAAGGTAGGGATATGGTGGGGAAAGAGCATGAATTGTAATAGTCCAACAATACATCTTCCCTGAAAATGTGCTCTATTATTACATCAGTAATTTCTAATGAAAAACTTCATTCTTCACACACTGTGGTTAAGCATCATCAAATCAGTACTGAAAAGACCTTTGATCATATTTTCAAGATGCACTAAAATGAACTTTCACTGACCAAGATTTCAAAGTTTGTAATTAATACTCTTGACAAATCCCTGACTAATCTGTCAACTCTCAATGTCTTTAACCACACAGTTCAAAACCATGAGGTGGCGTACACAGCCCCTAAAGTTTCCACATATTGTCATATGATTATTCAAGATAATTTTCCCTTTGGGCTTGCATTATGAAACTCAACCAACTTTGGTAATATATTCACCGGTGGGGGAAATACAATGATTTGAATGAGTGTAAAATAGAGTATGGGTTTTGTCTATCTAGTGCCAAATACAGAACTTAGGGCCAGAAGTAGGAATTAAAGGAGGCAGATTTCAATATAAAGAAAACTTTTTAAAAATAAACTTAAAAAGGAACCCAGTGGCTGGTGAAAAGGAGGGTTTCTTGACTCATAAGTGTTCAGGGAGTGTCCTCTCCAATGGCACCCTAGAGAGGAACAATGAACTGGCCGTGAAGAGGAGCTGACCGCCAAGATTCTTTCTAAATCTAAAGTTCTGGGGCAGTCTAAAATACTTTAGCCTTCTCCATTCTTCATAGACTGCAACAGAAACCCCAGAATGATTATTGTCTCGATGGATGGATCCAGCATCATTCCTGTTAGTTATTGTTTGATTCTGATTCCAGATACCCACCAACCTCTGTTCCTGGCTGTCAAGATGATAATAATAACTACTATCCTTTCACTCACAAAGTGTGTGCTGGATTCCTACCCAGTGTAAGGTACAATTCTGGACTTTAGAGGTTTAATGGTACACACTGCAGGAACAGGTCTCACATCATGAAGCTGTTGAGGTATTTTAAAAACTTTAAAAAATATATGATCTCTTTAATACAAAATGAACTTGAGTAGATAATATAGCATTGATTATTACACAGTTACAGTATTTTTATTACCAGGGAGTATTTTTATAGGGGGCTAAGCAGTGTATTATTAAAGTTTAGTTTTGTTACCAAACATGCTTCCATACTATAAGCATAAAAGTTGCACATACTGTAGGAGTCCTGTGCCCTTCCAGTTTATGACCCATTTATGCTAGACAAAGTACTTCAAGCTTACCCATATCTTTACAAAGAAAATTCACCAGCTTTTGAAAAAGAAATGAATAGGTGTACTTTAAAAATAAAAGAGCATGAATAAGTTATAGGTTGTTGCAAAAAAAAATTTTTAAGGTCAAACCTAAACATGGGCACTATTGCTCTACAAGCAATAAGAACGTACAATCCACTGGGAATAGCCAGTGAGTGGAATTTGAGAATATCTGCTTTAAAGAAAGCAGAAGCACTCAGCCCTCAAGGGATGATACTGTGTTTGACTATATTAATATGTATATTTGGGAGTGAGGGAAAAATCGTAACATCAGTTTGGCTTCCCACCTCCATCTAGTTGCAGTACTCAATTTATTTTTCTGCTTTTTGACTCTCCCTATAGTTTCCTTATTTCAGTTGGGAGAGTAGGATGGCAAGGATGGGCAGTGACTAAGCTTTGCAGTCCTCTGAACAAACCATATTTTCCCAGCATGGCATGGTGTTAGTCCTACAATAGATGTTCAAGGTGGGAAGTGCCGAGTGCACTTGCAGGAAAGCCCCAGCTATTCCTAGGACCCCATGCAGAAGGTTTTCCTGCCTCTTCCAAATATGCCTCACCCCTGTTCTCAGCATAAGATGACCACATGCTGTTTTATGTGAAAAATCCTTTACCCCAATTTGAAATGTCTCTTCATTAGCCCCTTTCTTATCTGGCTACCTTGGTAGAGTCTTTTTCTCCATCCCTTTAATCTTGGATGAGTTATGACTTGCTTTGCCAGTAGAATATGGGGAACATGTCACTGTGTGATTTCCAGAGCTTAGGCCTTAAGAAGCTTTGAACCCCCCATTATCACTCTCCTATAACCCTGAGAATACCTGCTGTGCAGAAGCCCAGTCTAGCCTGCTGGAGGACAAAGGGCCATGTAGAGATGGACCAAGGTGCCTTGGCCAACAGCCAGCACCCACTGCCAGATATGGGAGAGAGGCCATCTTGGACATCCTAGTCCTGTAGAACTCAGATGACTGCAGCCACAGGAGTGATCCTAGGTAAGACTAGCCAAATAACTGTCCAGGCTGCCTGCCTACAGAATTAGTATCCATCATAATCACTGGTTAATGCACAGAAATAGAAACTTTTAACCTAAGCAAAACAACAAATAAACTTGCTATAAGACATCAATTCCACCTCCTTTCCAAAAAGAATCTCTATGCAACCAACTCTTACTTTCTAAGGGATTGTTAGATATTGGCGAGCCATTAATGTAATTTCCTGTCCATTATTTTTCAGTTGACTTCATTTTAGGTTAACTAGATGTTGAGCTAGAAACTTTACAGGAAGGGGAACCTTAATCAAAAAACATCTTTTAATCTAAAAGATGTGATGAGGGAATAAGATTAAAGTTGTTGGTAAAATGAGGTTCTGTGCTACTTGTGGCTGTCATTTATCACCTTTGCTTCTGCTGTGACACACAACTGGCATTCTGGCAGGTGCCTCTGGCCACCTTTATTCCAGGCTTGTCCCGTCCAACCGTAGTCCCCAATCAACAATTCATAGCTTGTTACTCCAGCCTTTGCCAAGGATCCATCTCTGCTGTGCAGTATCTGTGCTTTCCACATTCCATCCCGGAGGGCCAGGCAGGTAAAGGCAATGAGGTACAGAAGGGAGCTACTTAGCTGTCTTTGACTTGTCAGTCTGCTGTATCTCCAGCATCTTTATAACAGTGTTATGTAGCAACATATGGCACTTTACATATGCAACCAAGGTCTTCTGTGTTCTACCCCATGCTGACATTTCCTGGACACCTACTGTGTGCCAGATTACAGAGGAGGGCTTTATGTTCACTGTCTTATTCGGTACTCATAACAGCTCTATCAGGTATCAACCCGTTTTACAGATGAGAAAACCAAGGCTTAAATTGTCACATACCTTGTAACTGATGCAACTAGACTTTTAATCCAGGGCTTTTTTTTTTTTCTAAAGCCTTGTCTACCCTTTTGCCTCCATCTTTTCCCCCATTGCCTCACTGCTTCCAGTTGCTGGAGGATATGGGGTGCTGCACTGAGGAAATGCCTCCACTACTGTGGCAGACGTGTGATCCTTGACGTTCTTCCTCAGTCAGAATCTGTATTGTGTGTGTGCCTAGTGTGGAGAACATGGATCTGCCCAGCCACACTGGCTCAGATTCTCTGAGAGGACCAAGGCAGTAATGGGGCCCAGGAGCACTCTATGAGGTTGCCACCAGAGGAAGGCGCCAAAGATATCGGCTTCAGAGCCAGCTACCATGTGAAAAGACCAACTTGATGACCTGGAAAGACCTTTTCCTTCAGAAGGACAAGGCTTCAACTCTGTTCTGCAGATTCTCCTTCAGTAAATTGGGAGTGCTCTTCCACACTGGTCAATAGGCCCTCCCTGCTCCTTTGGATCACCACCTTAAGTCAAACACAATTCAGGTGCCTTCAAAAGAGCAGCACATGGACTGGCAAATCGTGACTGGTGAAAATGGGCACAATCAAGTAGTTAACCTGCACCTATTCTCACTTTTTGCAGACTTCCAAACTCGCTGAATGCAGAGGCCTTGGCCTGACTTATCTCCTCCTCACTCACTTATCCTGAAGAATTGCTTTCCCTTTAGACAAACATTCTGTAAAGGATAAGATGGTAGGTCTGTGACAGCTAGTTTCCCATCTTAGTCCTTATGCCTGACTAAGCAGTCAATGAGAGAAAAATAAACCTGAAACACTCACACGAGGCATAATCTCACAGCGTGTGCTGTGATTCTACTTCTCTCAATTTACCCAACAACTACTAGAAAGGGGAACTCCATTCCTGTTTTCATTGCCCACTGGCTGGCTCCTCCAGGGAGGGTCAGACCTTAGCCTGCTGGGTCTCCTGGTCCCGGGAACACATACATTCTCATTGGTTTTCTCTGCAACCAAGTTTCTTTAGCATAAAATGACATTCCACGGGTCTATTAAATAATCAGGACTCCAGCTTAATATTTTCTCTGAATCAATTTAAATTATATTTTATGTTGATTTGTTCTTCAGTTGATAAACAATATGTAGCATAATCTGAAATGTTAGAATAGAGAAATTGCCTTTCTTACCAAGCAACAACAAAATCACTTTTGTTTAGCCTCACTAAATAATTAAACTTGAAGAAAATTTACCTTTAAAATGTCCTTTCTATTGCAATTTTCTTCAACTAAAGAGTGCACAATGTGGCTGTTTACTAAGTATTATTGACAATGTCCACTTCGGTAGAGAAAAAGGGCTTTGAACTCTGGCATTGCCACTTCCAAGCCATACTACCTTCCTTATCTCTAAGATGGAAGGATTTAGTGAACTTGGCACAGGTTGATTATTTATAAATATTATTGTTATTATCATGGGTTCTCTAATTAGTAATAAATACAATTTCTTTCTAACTCTGGCATTTCCATGACAAAGTTTGCTTAATCATCATTACCTAAAACAAGAATGCTAAGACAGAGGCATCAACATTAACCACTTAATAAGAACTTCTGACATTTATTCATACTGCTACTGATTCATAAGAAGAAAAGTTTAAAAAGAAGACATGTGCATATACCTTTCCCTTTAGAATACAGGAAACCATATAAAAGTTTTGGCAATGGAATTAAAGTAACCACAATGCTGCTCGTAGTAGCATTTTCTACGACAAAGGCATTTACATGAAACAAGAAAGAATATTCAATTAGGTAGTTATAATAAAGCTAGAGTATTAGCTGCACACTTCTCATATGAAAAATATGGCATCACAGTGGCTCATGCCTGTAATTTCAGCATTTTGGGAGGCCGAGAAGGGTGGATTGCTTGAGCTTAGGAGTTCAAGACAAGTCTGGGCAACGTTGTGAAACCCCATCTCTACAAAAAATACAAAAATTAGCCAGGAGTGGTGGCTCATGCCTATAGTCCCAGCTACTCGGGAGGCTGAAGCAGGAGGATTGCTTGAGCCCAGGAGGTGGAGGTTGCAGTAAGCCAAGATCATGCCACTGCACTCCAACCTGGGTGACAGAGTGAGATCCTGTCTCAGAAAAACAAACAAACAAAAAATCTTAATCAACTCATAGTTTAGTCTTGTAAGTACATACCCAAAGAAATGTAAACACACCCAAGAAGGAATAATCTTCAGTCAAAAATTTTCAAGAGGCAAAATCCCCACAAACTGCCAAAACTAAAAATACAATAAGAGTCCAAAGTTATTATGGAGAAATTCTGTGTAAGTGGGTCCTGGAATATTCAACTTCATTGTCCCAAATGATCTGAAAAGCAACTGGGAGGCCTCCTAGTTAAAATGTAGATAGATTCAAGAGAATTTTGCTCCATGGTTACAAACTGAAGAATCTGAACAAAGTAAAAATCAGATGTTTTATGGGGCTACTGAAAAACACTATACATAAGAAAGTAACATTAATGAAGTGATTTCAGAGAGATGAGCTCTTTCTTGGTAAGCCAACATCCACAAAAGCTTCCACATATGGGGTAGGTGCCGGTTTTGGGGACAGGTGGACAGAAGAATGGGCCTAACAGAGATGGAGACACTTTGAAGGGATGAGAAAAATGGCCACATGGACTGGAATTGTGAAGAGCTTCTAGCAGAAAAACAAACACTTGGCCTAGTGATTCTTTACCCTCAACCCAGAATTTTGCTAGGAAAGCAGCAGCTCATGGAAGCCGAAAAGCAGAGGAAATTTGCATGGTCCCATGCATCCTTGTGGTACATAGACTTTGGAGCTGCGCTGGAGTTCAACCCAAAGGTGAAGCAAAGATATCTGAAACTGTAGTTCACCATTTTCACAGCCAAACTCTGAAAGAATAAAAAGGGTAGTGTGGTGGGGTGGGTGGACTAAGCACAGTGAACTCAAAGTAAAGCAGTTTCTGCTCAACCTGACTCTAGGAGGAATCTTAATGGCCAGTCCCTGACCCTAACCACCAGACAAAAGAAAGGAAAATAAACAAAAGAAAGTAAAATCTGTTATAGACAATGTTTGAAGTACAATAATAAGTTATTAGGCCGCAAAGCAGCAGGAAAATGTGACCCCAAATCTAAAGAAAGCACAATCAGTGAAAGCAGACTTAGAGATGACCAGTTACTGGAATTAACAAAGATTTAAAAACAACTGTTATAAATGTGTTCAAGAATTTACAAGGAGAAGGCCAGCGACGGTGGCTCATGCTTGTAATTCCAGCACTTTGGGAAGCTGAGGCAGGTGGATTGCTTGAAGCCGGGAGTTCGAGACCAGCCTGGCCAACATAGTGAAACCCTGTCTCTACTAAAAATACAAAAATTAGCCAGGCATAGTGGTGCATGTCTGTAATCCCAGCTACTTGGGAGGCTGAGATACAAGAATTGCTTGAATCTGGGAGGCAGAAGTTGCAGTGAGCCAAGATCATGCCACTGTACTCCAGACTGCGTGAAAGAGCGAGACGCTGTCTCAAAAAGAAAAAAAAAAAAATTAGAAGGAGAAAAATGGATGTAATTGATTAACATCGGATATTTTATGAGATAAATGTAACTCCTAAGAAAGAATGAAAGGAAAATTCTAGATCTGAAAAATGGGATAATTGAGATAAAAATTCACTGATGAGTTTAACAGCAGAGTGAGTATTGAGGAACAAAAATCAATAATCTTGAAAACAGACTCATGGAAACTATTCCAAATGAGGCAAAGAGAAAAAAACTGAACAGGTCATCAGTACCGTGTGGGAATATATTGGCAATCTAACATACATGCCATTGGAATCTCAGAAGTCAGAAAGAATGAGACATAAAATACTTGAAGATATAATGGTTGAAATGTTTCTAAATTTTATATAATAAAACATCTTCCACAAAAATATTCCTGGCAATCTTATTCATAACATCAGTCCATAAACACCTTAAATGTCCATTAACAGGAGAATAAACATTTTTTTTTTTCAATACAAACTGTGTTAATGAAAGAAAAGAGAAGTGAGTCTTAAGTCTTCAGTTATTTTTTCTTCCCACAGATGAGTGTAAGTAACACTGCACCTTAATACCTATGGAATGATGTAGCTGAGGTCAGCTGGAGGTAGCAAGGCCAGTTCCTAGAGACTCTGATTAGGTGAGTTCTAGAGAAATGAGCGTTTGGGACGAGAGAGGGGCTGGGCCTATACAATGAAATACTGCTCAGCAAAAATAAATAAATTAATTTAAGAAAGGAATGAATCATCAAATATCTCAGAAACATTATACTGAGCAAAAGAAACATACATCTATCTGCTTCCATTCCTATGAAGCGCTGGAGCAGGCAAACTGAGCTCTTATAATAAGGTTAGAAACTCAGGGGTCAGGGTGAGGAATTGATGGAAAAGTGTCTGAGATAAATTTATTGGGTGATGGGCACTTTCTGTAACGTGACTGAGATCTACATTATACAGCCTGCTATTTGTCAAAACTCGCTGAACTGCACCATTAAGATTTGTGCACTTCGGCCGGGTGTGGTGGCTTACGCCTGTGATCCCAGCACTTTGGGAGGCCAAGGCGGGTGGTATCACCTGAGGTCAGGAGTTCTAGACCAGCCTGGCCAATATGGAGAAACCCCATCTCTACTAAAATACAAAAATTAGCCAGGCGTGGTGGCACATGCCTGTAATCCCCACTACTTGGGAGGCTGAGGCAGGAGAATCGCTTGAACCTGGGAGGCAGAGGTTGACGTGAGCCGAGATCGTGCCATTGCACTCCAGCCTGGGCAGCAAGAGTGAAACTCCGTCTCAAAAAATATATATATACACACTTCAATGTATATAAATAGACCTCTAATTTTAAAATTAAAAGAAAAATAAAGGGAAGCAAAGCAATTTGGGGGGAACCAACATGAAATTGCCAACTTTTCTCTTTTGTCAAATAAGGATAACAAAAAATAACTGTCTATGATTATTATTTTATTTAAAGGGTAACTTTCAGCACCTAAAATATAGGGAGAATATAATAATATAATCTCTTAATGAAAACTTATCTTGCATTATGAAAAACCCGATACATTTTGTTTTCCTAATTTTGCCATAGAAAGGTCAACTCTTCCCCTAGGAAAATTCCTGGCTTAGACTTATTCAAGATTGAATGGTTCTCAAGCCAGCAAAGATTAGAAAGGGTTCTCTACGTAAAGTCAAGTAAGTATTGCTGCTGGAAGAAACAGTTAAAGGCAGACTTCTTATCATGAGGACAGAGGGATTGGGGTGGTTCTAGTGAAATGGGGCTCAAAAAATGAAGTTCCATGGAGAACACTGATCTGGGGCCAAATGAACTCAGAAAGCTCTCCAGTCATTTCAGATACCATTTTCTGTTCTCAAAAACTGTAGTCAAAGGCCAGACATGGTGGCTCACACTTGTAATCCTAGCACTTTGGGAGGCTGAGATGGGCGGATCACATGAGGTCAGGAGTTCGAGACCAGCCTGAACAACATGAAGAAACCCTATCTCTACTAAAAATACAAAATTAGCTGGGCATGGAGGCACATGCCCGTAATCCCAGCTACTTGGGAGGCTGAGGCAGGAGAATCGCTTGAATCCGGGAGATGGAGGTTGTGGTAAGCCGAGATCATGCCATTGCACTCCAGCCTGGGCAACAAGAGCAAAAACTCCATCTCAAACAACAACAACACAACAACAACAAGAACAACAACAACAACTGTAGTCAAAGTCACTTTTCCCTATTTCTCCTACTAAGTACAACTGAATCCTTGGATATTATATATAAAGCAAATCTTAGAAGACTCTGAAGGGTGAAGAGAAATCAGGCTATCTAGGAAGCATAGGATTCAAGGAATGACACAGTGGTGAATTCCTTGCATTTCCTTTTTGCCTCATATATCCCACACCGGAGCTAAACAAAGCTGGCAACCTGGAACCACCAACAGATGTACACAAAAATCCTAACAAAAGCCTAGTTTGAACAAACTGTGCATTCCATGCCCCCCACCCCTGCTATGGCTCTAAAGGCTAAATGGGGGAGCTTACTCTTACAGCCACAACATGCTGTAGTGAGGTGCCCACCATGGTGTCAGTGGAGACCACATGGGGAGCTGGTACCTCCACCTCCACCTGGCAGTAGAGAGGCATCCTTCACTTTACCAGATGGGGTGCTGTCACAGAAGGCCTAGTGGGAATCAAGACTTTGTCATCACATGGCAGTAACAAAGTCACTGCCAGTGTCAGCAAAGGCCCCTTAGGGAACAGTAATGTGGCTTTCCTGCTCTTCCCATCAGTGAGATGTCTGTGGAGGCCTTGTTAGTAACTAAAACTCCCACTTCCACCCAGAAGTAAGAAGGAGTCCCCAGCCCTTTGGATGTCAATAGAGACTAAGTAGAGAACCTAGACTACTATCCCTATAAGGCAGTAATGAGGTGATGTACCCCCTTTTCCTCACTGGAACAGTGTTAGAGGAAACCAGCTAAAACAGAAGATTTAAGTAAGATCCAGAGTTTCATAATTTAATATCCAAAATGTTCATGTTTCAATAAAAAGTCACTCCATATCAAGAACTAGGAAGATGTCAAACTGGGTAAAAAAAGACAATCAATAGATGTCAATGCCAACATGACAGAGATGGTGGGATTATCTGACAAAGTTTTTAAAGCAGTCATTATAAAACTGCTTCAGTGAGCAATTATAAACACACTTGAAATCAATGAAAAAAATAAAGTTTCAGCAAAGAAACAGAAAATCTTAGCAATGGAAAAGGAAATACAAAGGAGCCCAAATAGAAATTTTAGAACTGAAAACTACAATGACCCAAATTAAAAACTCAGTGGATGGTTTTGACAGCAAAATGGAGGGGACAGTGGAAAGAATTGGTGAACTGAAAGATGGCACAATAAAATTACTGAATCTCAATAATAGACAGAAAATGGACTGAAAATATAATGAACAGAGCATCAGGAACCTGTGTAATTATTTTTAAAAAATGATTTAACCTAAGTGTCATCAGTGTTCTGAAAAGAGAAGAGGAAGTGGGCTGGGCAGAAAAGTATTTGAAACAATAGCTGAAAACTCCCCAAATTTGGCAAAAGAGATAAACCACCTCAAACAGGATCAATCCAAATAAATTTATTCAAAGGCACATCGTAAATAGTTTTTAATCTTAAAAGCAGAGAAAGAGAAATAACATTTTACTTACAAGGGAGAAAAGAACAATTGGCAGCAGATTTTCATTAGAAACCATGGAAGCCAGAAATGTGTTCAGGTGCTAAAAGAAAAGAATTGTCAACACAGAATCTTTTATCCAGTGAAATACTGTCCCTAGTTGCAGATTACATGTTTGTCTATATGGCAAATTCCAAGGAATCTATAAGAACTTCTAGATTTAACAAGTTGAGCAAGATGATAGGATAAAAGATCAACATATAAAAATAGTTTTATTTCCATATAATAGTAATGGATATGCAGACACTAAAATTAAATATGCAGTACCATTTACAATCATAGAGGTAATCCAGTGAAACATGTATAAGACTAGGACTTGTGTGCTGAACACAGTAAAACGCTGATGAAATAAATCAGTGTAGATCTATGTAAGTAGAGAGACATACCATATTCATAGACTGGAAGATTCAGCATAGTAAGATGTAATTTCTCCTCAAATTAACTTACAGGTTTAATGCAATACCTGTCAAAATCCCAGAAAGATTTGTCGTAAATATAGGCAAGATCACCCTAAAATTTCTATAAAAAGGCAAAGGAATTAGAATAGCTAAAGTGATTCTGTAAAATAATAAAGAGGTGGAATCAAACTACCATATTTCAAGACTTATGTAACTATAGTAATTAAGACTATGTGGTATTGGTGAAGGGATAGACACATAGATATATAGATCAAGTAGGAAAATGCAGAAATAGAACCATACAAATATGACCAATTAATTTTTAAAGGTGTTAAAGCAATTTAACATGGGAAATACAGCCTTTTCAACTACTAGTATTGGAGCAATTGGACATTGGTGCACCGAAAAACCAACAAGCAAAAAGGAATCTCAACCTGTTTCCTACCTTATATAAAAAGTAACTAAAAATGGATCATGGCTCAATGAAAAATGTAAAAGTATAAAACTTTTAGATAAAGCCCACAGTATAATATCTTCAGGATCTAGGAATAGGTGAAAAGTTTTTAGACTCGACAGTAAAAGTACATTACAGTCCATAAAAGGAAAAATTGATAAATTAGACTTGATTAAGTTAAAAACTTTTACTCTATTAAAGACCATATTAAAAGAATAAGAAGGCAAGCTATAAATTAGGAGAAAATATTTGCAAGCTACATATCTGACAAAGGATTAGTATCTAGAACATATAAACAGTTTTTAAAAAATAACAATCCAATTAGAAATGGGCAAATGAAGTGAACAAACTTTTCAACAAAGAGAACATACAGATGGCATATAAGCATATGAAAAGATACTCAACATCATTAGCCATTAAGTAAATGCAAACCAAAGCTACAATGAAATATACTACATACATATCAGAATGGCTAATATAGAAAGTAATGACAATACCAAATGCTAGTGAGGATGTGAAGAGACTGGATCACTTCTACACTGATGGTGGGAATGTAACATGTTAACAGCCACTCTAAAAAATGTTTGGCAATTTCTTAAAAATGTCAACATGCACCTACCATGCGACCCAGCAATAGAACCCCTGAACATCTGCTACAGAGAAATTAAAACCTATATTCACACAAAATCCTGTATGGGAAAATGAAATTTATTTTATTTATTCTATTCCTAAATGTCAGAAACTAAAAACAATCCACATATCCTTCAATGTGTGACTGGTTCAACAGACAGCAGTCCATCTGTAGTGTGGAATACTACTTAGAAATAAAAAGGACGAGACCATTGATATGTGCGACAACCTGGATGAATCTTCAGAAAATTACGCTGGATGAAAAAAGCCAATTCCAAAGGTTGCATATTGTGTGATTTCATTTATACAACATTCCCGAAATGACAAAATTATAAAAATGGAGAACAGCTTAGTAGTCACCTGAGATTAAAGAGAGGGTAAAGGAAGGGAAGAGGGTGTGGCTATAAGAGCCACAAGTGGTGACAAAAATGCTCTGTATCTTCACTGTATCAATGTCATTGTATAAAAATCCTGGGTGCCAGATTGTAAAACCATAGTTGTACAAGATGTTGCCAATGGGGGAAACTAAGTAAAGGGACATGAAATCTCTGCACTATTGCATGTGAATTTATGGTTCTCTCAAAAAAGACCCTCATTAAAAAACAACCTAAACAATCACAGAATAACTTTCAAGTTAGGTTTTAACAAAAATGTTTTATATAAGCAGCAGGAGATTATTTTTTCTATTTCCTTTTATGCTTTTTAGGTGAAGCATAATAGGTATATAGCAGCTTGCTAAATTATCACAAGATGAACTCATCCATGGAAGTGTTATGCAGATTAATAGAACACGTGTATCCCCAAAGTCCCGAAAAAATCATACACTTGAACTGGACATTTTTACTTATGTTGTCTCAGCAACAGCCAATTAGGTTAACGGAATCAATGCCTAGTGGTTCAAGGCCACAATCTGTGATGTGAATGACTAGCTGTCCACGAAAGGAAGATGCAAAGAGTCCTTAATTTCCTTCCATAGACGTATCAGCTCTCACAAGTTAAGTCCTGTCCCTTCTCTGTGTCTTAACATGCGGTCACCCCTAAGCGCTTTTTTTTTTTTTTTTCTCTCTCTCTCAGACAGAGTCTAGCTCTGTCGCCCAGGCTGGAATGTAGTGGCATGATCTTCATTCACTGCAACCCCCATTTCCCGGGTTCAAGCAATTCTCATGCCTCAGCCTCCCTAGTAGCTGGGATTACAGGTGCATGCCACCACCTGTAATGCCTGGCTAATTTTTCATGTTTTCTTTAGTAGAGATGGGTTTCACTATGTTGGCCAGGCTGGTCTTGAACTCCTGGCCTCAAGTGATCCGCCTGCCTCAGCCTCCCAAAGGACTGGGATTACAGGCATGAGCCACAGCGCTCGGCCCCTGTGTGCTATCTTTTAATGGTTACTAAGTACCAAATACTTTGAGTCCCCCAGAGAAGGGAAGAGAAGTGAAATGGAACAGGCCACAGCAATGGCTCGTCTGCAAAATAAAAGGGAAAAGGTAACTTACCATCAGAAAAATGAAAAGCAACTACAAACACATTTTACACTATAAAAGTTATTATTTCTAGCTAGAATATTAATTTATACAAAAATAGATATAGTAGGGGTCATTTCTGTTTCAAGTTCAGTAATTTATTTAAATTCCCTGGAATCATAGTAAAATCCACTATTCTTAACCACACTACTGGAATCTGATTGGACTCAGATGAGTCTCATCTCCTGAGAGGTCCTTTTTTTGTGCAACACGGCTCTTCTTAGGTGCAAGTTTCACCAGTCAGAAATTCTCACTGTGCATCCTGGACCGAGGGTATGAACCCAAAGACACTCATGGAGAAGGGCACCCAATTTCCCAGCACTTTAAGCATCTCCCCAAGGAGACCAGGATAATGCAGCTGCCAGAGAAACTCAGAGGCTGGAGCTCAGCAAAACAATTTGCCCTCTCTTGTGCTTATTAGTTACCCTTGAATGAAGAAAATAGAATGATCCCAGCTCAGTCTCCGGATACACAAGGCTGTACTGTGAGGCATAGCAAGAGGGTTGACCAGGTGGCTGCCATGAGGAAACTGGGATTGCAGGGGGTGACCTCAGGGTCCCTTTTACTGGCCAAACTGAAGAAACCAAATCCCATTTAGATTTTCTTAACCTGACTTGAATGGCCTGCATTTATAGGTTCAACAGTGTATTTTATACCACTGAGGAGCATGCAAGGTCAGGAGTAGAAGGAAAGGGGTAGGAAAAAGAGAGATTTTCCCATCTCTTAGCAGGACACTGTTTGTACTAATATTTTCCCTATTTCCCTGTTTTAGAGTCTTTTGCACTGGTAGGAGAAGGTGGAGCAGCAGACACCTACATTCTACTTGGTCCGTGCTGTCTCCAAGAGGTGAACCAGGAGTCCTACAGATGTGAAGCTAGGTTAAAACCACTTCTGGGGATGCTTTCAAATCAAAGAGGATTTAAAAATTTGACCCCCAGTTGCATTTCCGGTGTGACCACTCCATTTCAATGTCGTGTCAATAACATCCTCAACTCACTGACCACAGCCAGGGAGAGGCTGTCCCTTCCCACCCTGGCAGAGTAGGTCCCTGTGCTTACACCCCACACCAGCTTCAGTCAGGATGACACAGCCAGGGGTTCTCACTGCCTTGAAGCCAATTCAGATGGGCCTTACTGGGTGGGGTGGGTGGGGTGAATGGGGTGGAAGTGAGGGAAACAGAGGTTTTTTTTTTCCCCCCTCAAATTCATTATAGAGAAAAGCAAAAGTCTACGGGTAGGAGGTCAGTGACCAAGAAACCCCATCTCTCTTCCCCACTCCAATGAATGCTTTCAATATGCTGTGCCTAAACCTTAGTTCATGATACATTCAGTTCTAGCGTCTGAACATGTCTCTTGATCCAGGTGGTCTGGGGAATGAGAAATAGAAGGATGGGAAAGCTGAGATTTCATTAAAAGAAACATTCACTGTGGCATAGAAAACAACCAACACCACATTTGTAGGAAGTTCAGGGCACATGTACCGTTTTCTAAGCCCAGCGGGTGTGCGTGTGGGGTATTTGTTTTTCTTGAAGTTCAGATCTGAGAAGGGCTAATATCCCAGCACCATCTTTCCAGCTTAGAACTCTCTCCTAATTTTTTTTCTGTGTTCTTTAATCCCAAGCAGTAACTGCATTTATACTTTGTGCTTAGATTAAAAGAGTCAACGAGTGTAATCCATCTTCTACATTCAAAGGAGCCAAGCAGCATCCTGGCTTTGGGGCCTGGTGTCTACCACACTTCTGCACATTCTTACTCCAAGCCACGTCTCCTGAGAATAAAGCAAGATGCCATTGGCAATGTCTACTCAGAACTACTTGAATGACTCATTAATCAACGGGCTTGAATGCTCTTCTTCCTCTACGATTCAACCGTTTGACTGACTGAACTGAAACTAAAACCCAGGCCCTAGTGGTCATTTTAGACTTGAGCAGATACAGTCAGAATCTCAATCACATGTCATCAACAGTCTCTCCTTGGCCTCCTTATTGCAGCTGGGCTCCTGAGCAGCAATCCCTGACTCAGGGAGAAAACGAATGCCTCCTTTCAGTAGGGCAGATGAAGGCTACTGGCTGCTGCAACTGCTCCTGTGTCCACTTAAGAACAAGGGTGCAAACAGGATTCAGGATTTTACAAACAGGATTGTGCTTGTGCTGATGAATCTGGGCTTCACCTAGCACATCAGGGAAACACGAAAATGAAAACAGCCTTAGAGGCATGGGAGAAAGCCTCAGGTGCACTAAGGTGCCAACAGAAACAATGCATCTCGGAGTTGACAGTTATGACTCAAATAGGACATTAAGGCAACGTTCGGGTGAAAGTAGCAGCTATGGGTGTAAATATGATCAAATACGGGGGAGGTGTCCAGATTTCTTGGACATGGTTACAATCAGTATTTATTTTCTCTCTTAGTGAATGAGTTTTTGCTTTTTCAACACTGCTAATTTTACAGGCAATTCACTATGGCCCCTGGGAGGTGGAGTGACCTTCCTCCCTGCTGTGCGTGAGTTACACAGCCCGCCTCACTTCCCCGCAGGTCCTTCATCACCTGCATGCTCACATGATTCCATTATTTGAGCTCATGGCAGGAAATAGAACCTGATTCAACATTTTGCTAAGTATTATTTTCACCACACTGAATAGGGTCCTTTTTTGATCTGCAACCCACAGCTGGGCTGTGGTTCTCTCAACACACATAGACTGAAAAGCTTCCTCCTGCATTGATTTCTCAGCGTGGGCTGACCACATGTTCACAAGTACTTGTTCTTTTCCATACGTCCGAATGCAGGCAGGCGCTGGCAGAGCAGGACAGCTGTGCCCCGGAGTTCAGGGAGCAAAATAAGGCTACCGTAACTTCAGTCAACTTCAAGGGATGGCGTAAAGATAAAGTAAGAGATTAATAGGCAAATAGTCATTTGCATCAAAATTCTCCACTTTAAGAAGCTGAGATCTTTGCTTTATTTTATTTTTTAAAAAGCAAAACGAAGTCGGTTTTAATGGAGATACACAATTGTTAACTGTTGGGTCATTTTGAAAGGCTTTCTTCCTTAAAATGAGCCTCAGCTGATAGCTACTCACTAATGCTGATAATTATCTGAAGCAAAATAAATACAAATGTCTGGGTTAATGAAGACTGAAACAGGATAATGCCTGGACACTAAATTTTCCAAGAACAAAGAACACAATTGTTCTCTACATACCCCTGCAAAAATGCTTAATGGCCAGGACACAGGAATCTTGTGTATTTAGAGACCTTGTTAGGATGGAGCCCCGGGGCACCACCACTGGCCTTCGAGCCAAGGTCTCACAGAGAGGGCAGCAAGGGGGAGCAGCTCATCCTCCTCCCCAGCCCGGGAGACACTAGGACAGCAGTGGAGTGGAGTCCGAAACTTGCCATAGAAGCCCCAGCTTACCATTTGCTCACTAAGCAGCAAGTCAACCTCAGTTTCCCAGTGCCTACAGGGGAGTAACAGCTGTTCACACCAAAGGGTGCTTGTGAGGATGATATGAGAATGAATATGGACCTGCTCTGACAACACTGAAGTTCCAGACAAAAGAATGGGTGTTAGTTATCTAATTTGAAGGACTGGAGGGGATTGGAATTTTAAAAATAAACCTCAACCCAACTCCTTCTCTTGTGGGGCCTCAGGTGAACAACTGGGCACTTGGGCTACCTTCTGAATATGTGGATGGATTTTGCCACTTTGGGGAAGCGTGTGAACTCCTCAGGGCGTCTAGTGCCCTATAGTGTGCCAAGGGAACAAGCAGGACTACAAATAGGTGATGCCTGGAGCTTAACCCACCTCCATTTGGGATTCGGAGTTCTGGTTTCTGTGTTCAGCTAGACTCTTGGACAGTCATTTCAGTCATTTAATGTCTCTCTTTCTTAGTTTTACTCATTTGTTGAATGGGGATTATATTAGCCTTACTTTCCTTGAAGATCCTAATGAGAATGAAATAATTTTTAAGTATATATATATATGCATTTCTAATTGCCATTAGACTGGAGTGTCAGTGTAAGTCCTGGGTGTTCTGGAAAGTTTTATTTATTTAGAAACAGTTTGGGCTGATTGCCATCTCCCTATGCTAACTTTTTGCTGTTTTTAGCAAACTTTTTATTTTGGAATACTTTCAGATTTACAGAAATGTTTCAAAGATAACAAGATTTCTCATATGCCCTTCACCCAGTTTCCCCATAACTAGGGCTCATTGTAAAAACTAGGAAACCAATATTAATGCATTACTAATAACTAAACGATAGACTTTATTCAGATTTTTCCAGTTTTTCTCCTCATAGAAACTCATATACTTCTGTCCTAGGATTCAATGCAGCATACCGCATTGTATTTAGTCATCATGTCTCCTGAGTGTCTTCTGCACTGTGATGGCTTCAGTCTTTTCTCGTCTTTCATGCATTGTCAGTTTTGATGGGTACTAGGCAGGTATTATGGACAAGCTTGGCAAATCCACAGTTTCAACATATAAAAAATAAAATACAATATTGAATATATCTTTGGGGAACAGGAAATGAAAAAGTGACACGTATGACATAAAAAATTTCTTTTTTCCTGTAATCCCAGCACTTTGGGAGGCTGAAGGGGGCAGATCACGAGGTCAGGAGTTCAAGACCAGCCTGGCCAACATGATGAAACCCCATCTCTGCTAAAATACAAAAATTAGCTGGGCATGATGGCACGTGCCTATAATCCCAGCTACTCGGGAGGCTGAAGCAGGAGAATGGCTTGAACGGGGACCCGGGAGGCAGAGGTTGCTGTGAGCTAAGATCAGGCCACTGCACTCCAGCCTGGGCTACAGAGCAAGACTCTGTCTCATAATAATAATAATAACATAACAATAATTTTAAAAATAAAAATTCTAACAATTGGAATTAAAAACTAGGGGGATGAAGTAACCAGAATGTTAGAGGCATCTGAAGAAAGAATCAGTAACTGTGGAGAGCTATCATGTGAAAACACCTGGACCCATGTCAGTAATACCAGTCAGCCCAGTCTCTTCTAATCTTCTCTGCAAGCACACTCTCTTTGCAAGCACACTCTCTTTGCAAGCACACTTTCATGTAGCACTTTCAATTGACCAAGGGTCCCAGATATTTTTTGTGAAGAATGGCTGCAAATCATTTCTCTAAAGCCTTGAGATCCCTGCAAAGAGTTATGGTGGCAGTGGGAAAGGAAGGATTTGTGCCAGCTCCACTATCCTCTCCCCTTTGGGGATACCAGCAAACGGGATGAGTGCTCAGGGTTGGCAGCTCAGCGATGTGACAAAGAAGGCTTTGAGATGTCCTATAGCCCTACAGATAAAGCTTGTTCCACAGTGGCTGGCTCCTGCCTGCTTATCTCCCAGGCTGTTAAGAGGATCCAGTAAGTGAGAAGTGTGGAAAGCATGTGGCACTGTAAGAATACAAAAGCAGGCCGGGTGTGGTGGATCATGCCTGTAATCCCAGCACTTTGGGAGGCCAAGACTGGCGGATCACTTGAGTCCAGGAGTTGAAGACCAGCCTGGCCAACATGGTGAAACCCAATCTCTGCTAAGAACACAAAAATTAGCCAGGCATGGTGGCGGGTGCCTGTAATCCCAGCTACTCAGGAAGCTGAGACAAGAGAATCACTTGAGCCTGGGAGGCCGAGGTTGCACTGAGCTGAGATCATGCCACTGCACTCCAGCCTGGGTGACAAAGCAAGACTCCATCTCAAAAAAAAAAAAAAAAAAAAAATACAAAAGCACTTCAATGTTTTATATGAAAGTTCATTTCCTTCACTAAATATTCCTTTGATATATTGTATATTGTTTATCTAATTCTGTGTCACTGAAACACCTGGTGGCACAGATTTAAAATCTTCCCTTATGTAGTTTTTTTTGTTTGTTTGTTTCTAATTAAAAAGTATTCTTCCATCTTCCCAAAGTGGGCACTCTCTTTGTGGGAAATAGTCTTCAAAGATAGCTGCCATCAATTCTTTCCTTCCCAGCGTGTACACGTACTCCTCACATCAAGCGGTTAAGTGTCTCCTCCAGCTCTGAATCTGTGCTGGCACTGTGACTTCCTTTGACTGATAGAATTCAGTGGAAGTAACACTGTTAGTTCTTGGCCTATCCTTTAAGAAGACTGGCATCTTCTACTTTCTCCTTCCTGGAAGCCATCAAATAAAACATTCGACCACCTGAAACTACCCTACTGTGAACAGGCCCAAACTAGGCTACATGGAAGGAGACAATTGCCCATCTATTCCTGTCATCCTAGCTGAGGTGCCAGCCATAAGAGTGAAGAAGTCATTTTGAACCCCTAACCCCAGCAGCCACCACATGGAGCAGAAGAACTGTCTGTTAATAGCTGAACTCTGTCTAGAGTGCAAAATCATGAGAAATGATGTTGTGGCTTGAATGTGTCCCCCAAAGTTTATGTGTTGAAAACTTAATCCCCAATGCAACAGTGATGAGAGAGATGACATTTAGAAGGTGAATAGGCCATGAGGGCTCTGCCCTCATGAATGGATTAATGCTGTTATCTCAGGAGTGTTTCCTAATAAAACGATAAGTTCAACCCCTCCCTTCCTTCTCTCTTGCTTTCACGCTCTCTTGCTCTTCCCTTCCATGGGATGGTGCTACACGTAGGCCCTTGCCAGACGTGGTCCCCTCGACCTTGGACTTTCCATCTTCCAGCACTGTAAGCAATGCATGTCTTTTCCTTATAAATTACCCAGTCTATGGTATTCTGTTACAGCAGCAAAAAATGGACCAAGACAAATAATACGTGGTGGTTGTTTTAAGTCATAAGTTTGGAGTCATTTGTTATATAGAAATACATTACTGTAGCATCATTACATATACTTTTCTCTGTTTTCCTGAAAAGGAAAAAGGTTCTTCCAGGTTCTCCAGGGTCCACTGTAGTCTGATTCCTGAAGACTTCTCCAGGTTTGCCTTTAGACAGGTAAAGTCTGTATTATTTATTAATATGTCTAAGTACTCCATTTCTATGGTCTTCCTCCCTTTATCAACCCTGTCTGAAGATTCAACTGCATTTTCCCCTCTCAACTGGGCCACCACCTCTTAATTTTCTATTCTTCAAGGTCTAGCATAAGAATGGCATTTATTCCTAAGACATCTGTTCTGTCAACTCTGAATTTATTCTTATGGCCAAGTTCATTTGAAAACCTCCATGCCCCTGTGAGAGTGTTTGTGTGTGTGTGTGTGTGTGTGTGTGTGTGTGTGTGTGTGTTTTGCTGTTGTTGTTGTTGTTTTGTTTTGTTTTGAGATGGAGTCTCACTCTGTAGCCCAAATTGGAGTGCAGTGGCACGATCTCTGCTCACTGCAACCTCCAACTCCGGGGCTCAAGCAATTCTCGTGCCTCAGCCTCCCGAGTAGCTGGGACTACAGGCACATGCCCAGCTAATTTTTTTGTATTTTGGTAGAGACAGGGTTTCACCATTTTGTCCAAGGTGGAGTCGAACTCCTGAGCTCAGGAGATCTGCTCGCCTCAGCCTCCCAAAGTGCTGGGATTACAGGCATGAGCCACCATACCTGGCCAGTATTTATGTTTTTAAAGTTGGTTTTGTGTCCTTGGATATGATCTCCCTTTATGTGGAGACTGAGTCTTACACCTGTTTGTGTTTCAGCATCTCTCCTGCAGAAAGGACGTAATCAGAAATGTGTTTTACTGATGAGTATGCTGTTTCACATTCTTTTTCTTTGCAGTAGCATTTTAGTGGTGAATACTGGCCTCACCTTCTTTTTCAGGTGCTCCATAGCTATTGTATTGAATTCCCCATGGCTACCACTGACATAAAAATACCCCGGGTCTTTCTTCTTAATATGAACAATGTATTAATAGGCTTTGATAAGAAGCAGAAAAGAAATCATTAATACTTTTTTTTTTGCCACGACAAGGAAAACACTTTGACACCTTCCTCTCTTTTTCATTTAGAAAGCTCATGTACAATGAGTCATTTCCTTGTCACCTAAACTCTGAAGTGTAATACGATCATGATAGGCAGTGAAAACATATATGTGAAGTCCCAGAGGCATAAAAATCCATGAGTGGAAACCGATAGAAGATTGGCAGGACTGTTTACTAAGAAAGCAAAGAGACCAGGCTGATGTACAAAGTGTTTTTCTGTACCCCAGGGACCTTACCTGATTCCTGATCCTCAGGCTGGCCACGGGAGTCAAGTATTTATGTTCTAAATACCAGGCCCGCTCCTGAAAAACCAACTTGGTTCCATACAACAGACAAAACTAAGGAGTGGGGGAAAACAAAAGAAATGGACAAATAGCAATATATTAGAAAACACAAAATCTAAGGAGGTGAAAGAGAAATAACATAATATTACATTTCATAAAATCATAAAAGTTAATACTTTCCTAATGTAAAATGGCCATGTTTTGGATGTGCAGTATAGGTTTCTTTTTTTAAAAAAGTTCTATGAAAAATTTAAAGCATATACAAAAGTAGAACAAATAGTATAATGAACTCCCATGTATCCTTCCCCAAAACTGAAGAAATTTTAATTCACAACCAATCTTATTTCATATATAACTTACCTGGTTCTCCTCTACCCCAAGTTATTTAGGAGCAAAGTCCATACAGCAAAGTCCACATGAAAGATACTCTAAAAGTACATCCTGAATAATAATATCTTGATATTTTCCATTGAGCATGATTTGGGTAAACTTTCACAAAAGAATAGCAATCCTCATTTACATTTTGTTTCAATATGTTTTTTCCTATTACGTTTCTGAAACCTACACACAGAGCTTCTGCATCACATCATGGGTACCAAGCAAAAATAAATTAGTTTCCCTGTAGGAAGAAGTCACTTTTTATTTAACTGTTTATTCACATAACTCTTAATATTCAATAATTCCAAAATCACACAAAAATAGAGAGCATAGTATGGGCCTCATGTCTCCATCACCCATATCCACTCACCACAAATCTTGTTTTGACTCTGCTCCCACCTATTCCCCCTCTCTGTATCACTGCAAAGCAGACCTCAGTCATATCATTTCATCCACAAACATCTCACTGTGTATCTCAAAAAGATAATGACTCCTTAGAAGTAAGATAGCCTCAAAACCAAACCAAGCAAAAACAAAACCCTCTTATTCTGAGTCAAATAGAAATGATCTTCCCACCAGAAGACAATTTGCCTTCTATGGCTTATCAGACTCAGAAGTCATGCGGTTCACAGTCACGCAGACCCTGTGGTCTCCTCGTTCTTTTCTTGAGGTTCTAGCGTGTCCTTGGATCAGCATCATTATGAGGAGCCTCAACTATTCAATCTTCCCAGAAAGTGTCACTGTGTGGCTGAGCAGCTTATTTATGAAAGATATTTCAGATTAATTTCAGCTCTTTTATGAAATTGCCAAAGTCTGGACAGTAGTTGCTTGGCCAGATTAAGTGCCCTTTGGCTCTTTTACATGACACCAATAAAGATGTTAGCTGACCCTTCAGACATAGTGTGAGCAACTGAGACTATGAACTGCAATTCATACTGAAGACACAAATTCTTATAAAAATAATAAATCATATAAATTATGTGGTTAAGCCAAATCATGAGTCTCTAGATGAACTTCTTATGTGCTACAAAAATATTTGCTGTGAGTTTCTAGGTGCAGAAATTTAATCCTCATCACTCAGGGATACAAAAATATAAGATCAGTGACAAGAAATCCGGAGCTCTAGAAGTGTAAGAGTTCTTAGAAATAATCTAGTCCATCTTGTTACTCAGTCCAGAATCCTGTATCAGCCAGGGTTCAACCAAGAAACAGATGATACGTTCACATTAGTATAATCTAAGAAGTATTTAAATAGGATGGACAAGATGTAGGAGATCCCTAAGAGATAGTGCAGTACCTGGAGCTAGTAACTGGAGCTGTTACCACCTTCTAGGCTTAGAGGGTAGAGGGCAGGGAGTGGCTGCTGGATCCTGGAAGAAAAAGCTATGTAAACAGGAACATTTTAAGAGGAGCTGTGACCCTCATCCAAGAAAAACAGCAATCCCAAGGTGACCCCATGGTGAGGCAAGCAGGGAACAGAGGGATTCTAACTCCACTCTCTTCCCCGCTCTTTAATGTCTAGCTATTCTCAGCTAACAAGGGATATGCAGGACCTCTTCAAAGACTCCAAACCACTGCTCTAGCTGTTATCTAAACCAAAGTAGATCCAAAGGGCGAGGATTCCACGGATGCAGGCCATGTAGGTCAACTTCCTAGATCCACACGGGGTAGAGAAGAGTGGTGAGCAGAGCTACAGAGGCAAATGGAAGACATCTATCACAAGTCCCATCTCTAACACCCCTGACAAAGGGTCATTCAGCGTCTTGTCCAATCCCATCTGATCCAAGCCAAAGCCTGCTTGATCACATGGAGCTCCCAACAAGCCACTAACTGGCTGGCATTCCCAGGCTGTTCCCAAATGATGGTTTTCCCCAGGCTCACACCATGCATCCTGGCTATGTCTGCTCTTCCCTTCTTTGGACTCGAGAATTGCTCTCCTGTTGACAGTCTGTGGCTTTTTTGTACCTGATTCTCAGGGCCACTTTTTTGGCTTTAATCTTTTGCTTTCCTCCAGGAACACAGCTCAGACTCTCCTTGTGCTACCCCCTTTGCTTGTCCTGGTAAATAGGAGTCCTGGTTCTTGGCAGCTACCAGAACACCACAGCTAGGCACAGGTACCATCAGCCCAGCCTCAGTGCCCCAAACAGTACCTGAAATGTCTTTCCTTTTGTGTTCCAGAGATGGGAGCTCAGTGTGTTAAGAGGCATCCAGTTTCCTAATGAATCTCATTGTTGGAAGAGCCATTGTGTCTGAAGCCACTTCTCTATATGGAATATGAATTTATAGATTAACTGTGAGGAAGGGGATCTTGTCCTGCTCATCTTTATATGCCTAGGGTCTGGTAAAGGAGCTGACACACTGTGTGATATTAACTGAAACCCAATTTCGTATAACTCATAGCTATTGATGTTATAACTTCTGCTACCTAAGAAACCAAGCAGTAGTCTATGAAAGCTTCCAGACAATAGCCTTTAAAATATTTAAAGACATTTTTCACATCTTCACTTAGTCTCCCATCTTCAGGATGATCAGCCTCGATAGATTGTCAATCTCCTCTTAACACCTGGTTTCAACTCTTGGGCCACCTTGAAACTGGTGGCCTAGTCTGGATGGTTAATTCTCTTCTCCAAGGTGTCTTATAAAACTAAACGCAATATCCAGTTTTGTCTCATCACTATGGCGTCTGCAGCACCATTATTGCCCTAGTTTTGGATTCTACACTTTTACATGCAAAGCAAGGCAGAATGTGCTTTTATAGTTGGTATATAATATTTTTGAATAAATAAGTGAAAGAATACCATGCACATTTGGTTTATATCAAACATTTGATCATTTGACATTCCTAACTAAGCCTTTCCCCCCATAAACTATTTTCAACTAACCCATACATACATATATACATCCTTAAGGGAATGATTTTAATTTTAAATTTATTTTAAAGTCATCTTGTTGATATGGCCTACCTTGAACTCCCCAAGGAGTTCTTTATGAATTTTGGTTAAGTCACCTGATGTGTTGTGTCATTTACAAGTTTGTAAAGTCTTGTCAGCTGATAGGTCTACATCAGCTTAATTCAAGTTATCTGAAGCTTGATTCAAGCTCTCTGGAAACTTATTTAATGGAATATTCCCTGACTCTTCTTTCTCTAGTTGATCTATAGGAGATCCTGAGAGTTTGGCAAAATGTTGGCCAAAATCGAGACACATCATCCATTTTTCCAACTTTCCTCTCTTTTCTTTTTTTTCTTTTTGAGATGGAGTCTCGCTCTGTTGTCAGGCTGGAGTGCAGTGGTGTGATCTCGGCTCACTACAACCTCCGCCTCCCTGGTTCAAGTGATTCTCCTTTCTCAGCCTCCTGAGTAGCTGGGCCTACAGGCTTGCACCACCATGCCCAGCTAATTTTTTATATTTTTAGTAGAGATGGGGTTTTACCATGTTGGCCAGGATGGTCTCAATCTCTTGACCTCGTGATCCACCTGCCTCGGCCTCCCAAAGTGCTGGGATTACAGGCGTAAGCCACCACGCCTGGGCCCAAATTTTCTCTTCTAGTAACCTGATTAAGAAAGGACGTATAAGAAAGGAAGGATAAACCTTACTTAATTAATCTTTACTTATCCTTACCTAACTAGGCAGCCTTCTGGTGATGGTCCCTTTTCTATTTGTACATAAACTATCTGGAATAATCTTTTGTAGAATTTTAACTTGGATTTATATTAATCTCAGATTCTATAGTTTCCCATATCTACTTTTTCTTGTTTTTGTTTTAACTTTTATTTTAGGTTCAGGGATATATGTGTGGGTATAGTTCAACTGATGTCATGGGGAGTCTGGTGTATAGATTATTTCATCATGCATGTACCAAGCCTAGTACCCCATAGTTATTTTTCCTGATCCTCTCCCTCGTCCCACCCTGTACCCTAAGGTTGGCCCCAGTGTCTGTTGTTCCCCTCTGTGTGTCCATGTGTTCTCATTATTTAGCTCCCACTTAAAAGTGAGAATAAGTAGTACTTGGTTTTCTGTTCCTATGCTGACTTGTTAAGGA
Organism: Macaca fascicularis; assembly: GCF_037993035.2. Classification (NCBI taxonomy): domain Eukaryota; kingdom Metazoa; phylum Chordata; class Mammalia; order Primates; family Cercopithecidae; genus Macaca; species Macaca fascicularis. Next base: position 18,111,898 of record NC_088387.1, on the reverse strand, counting down.
TAATGAACTCCAGCTCTATCCACGTTCCTGCAAAGGACATTATCTCATTTTTTTTTTAAGGCTGCATAGTATATATACCACATTTTCTTTATGAAGCCTACCATTAATGGGCATTTCAGTTGATTGCATGTCTTTGCTATTGTGAATGGTGCTGCAGTGAACACATGCATGCATGTATCCTTATGGTAGAATGATTTATATTCCTTTGGGTATATGCCCAGTAGTGGGATTGCTGGGTTGAATGGTAATTCTGCTTTTAGTTCTTTGAGGAATTGCCACACTGCTTTCAGCAATGGTTGAACTAATTTACACTCCCACCAGCAGTATATAGGCGTCCCCTTTTTCTCTGCAACCTTGCCAGCATCTGTTATTTTTTGACTTTTTAATAATAGCCATTTTGACTGGTGTGAGATGGTTTCTTATTGTGGTTTTGATTTGCATTTTTCTAATGATTAGTGATATTGAGCATTTTTTCATATGCTTGTTGGCCACATGTATGTCTTCTTTTGAAGTGTCTCTTCATGTTCTTTGCCTACTCTTCAATGGGGTTGTTTGTTTTTGTCTGATAAATTTAAGTTCCGGCTGGGTGCGGTGGCTCAAGCCTGTAATCCCAGCACTTTGGGAGGCCGAGACGGGCGGATCACGAGGTCAGGAGATCGAGACCATCCTAGCTAACACAGTGAAACCCCGTCTCTACTAAAAAAAAAATACAAAAAAACTAGCCGGGCGAGGTGGCGGGTGCCTGTAGTCCCAGCTACTTGGGAGGCTGAGGCAGGAGAATGGCGTAAACTCAGGAGGCAGAGCTTGCAGTGAGCCGAGATCCGGCCACTGCACTCCAGCCTGGGTGACAGAGCAAGACTCCGTCTCAAAAAAAAAAAAAAAAAAAGATAAATAAATAAATAAATTTAAGTTCCTTATAGATGTTGGATATTAGACCTTTGTCAGATGTACAGTTTGCAAATATTTTCTCCCATTCTATAGGATGGTTGTTCACTCTGTTGATAGTTTCTTTTGCTGTGAAGAAACTCTTTAGTTTAATTAGATCCAATTTGTTAATTTTTGCTTCTGTTTTAATTGCTTTTGGCATCTTTGTAATGAAATCTTTGCCAGTTCCTACATCTGGAATGGTATTTCCCAGGTTATCATAGGTTTAGGTTTTACATTTAAGTCTTTGATCCACCTTGAGTTGATTTTTGTATATGGTGTAAGGAAGGGGTCCAGTTTCAGTCTTTAGCATATGGCTAGTCAGTTATCTCAGCACCATTTACTGACTAGGGAGTCCTCTCCTCATTGCTTGCTTTGTTAGCTTTGTCAAAGATCAGATGGTGTGCTGCATTAGAGGTGTGCAGCATTATTTCTGGGCTCTCTATTCTGTACCATTGGTTTCTGTGTCAGTTTTTGTACCAGTACCATGATATTTTGATTACTGTATCTGTAATACAGTTTGAAGTTGAGTAATATGATACCTCCAGCTTTGTTCTTTTTGCTTAGGATTGCCTTGGCTATTTGGAATCTTTTTTGGTTCTGTATGAATTTTAAAAGAGCTTTTTCTAGTTCTGTGAAGGATGTCATTGATAGTTTGAGAGGAATAGCATTAAATCTGTAAATTGTTTTGGTCAGGATGGCCATTTTATCAATATTGATTCCTCCTATCCATAAGCATGGCATGTTTTTCCATTTGTTTGTGTCATCTCTGATTTCTTTGAGCAGTGTTTTATAATTTTCATCATAGAGATCTTTCACATTTCTGGTTATTTGTATTTCTAGGTATTTTCTTCTTTTTGTGTCAATTGTGAATGGGATTGCATTTCTGATTTGGCTCTGAACTTGGATTTTGTTGGTGTATCGGAATGCTACTGATTTTTATATGTTGATTTTGTATCCTGAAATTTGCTGAAGTTGTTTATTAGCTCAAGGAGCTTTTGGGTAGAGACCATAGGGTTTTTCTAGACATATATTCATGTCGTCTGCAAACAGGAATAGTTTGACTTCCCTTCCTAGTTGGATACCTTTTATTTATTTATCTTGCCTCATAGCTCTGGCCAGGACTTACTATGTTAAGCAGGGGTAGTGAGAGAGGGGATCCTTGTCTTGTGCTGGTTTTCAAGGGGAATGCTTCCAGCTTTTGCCCATTCAGTATAATTTTGACTGTGGGTTTTTCATAGATGACTCTTATTATGTTCAAGTATGTTCCTTCAGTGGCTTTTATCAAAGATGTTCCATAAAATGCAACATTCCTTCATGTTAAAAACCCTCAATAAACCAACAACACACCCTCTGTACACCAACAATATCCAAGCTGAGAGCCAAATCAGGAATGCAATTCCATTCACCTATATCTATCGAATTTCATCTGCATCTATTGAGATAATCATATGGTTTTTGTCTTTAGTTCTGTTTATGTGATGAATCACATTTATTACCTTGTGTATGTTGAACTAACCTAGCATCTCAAGGATAAAAACTACTTGATCATGGTGGATTAGCTTTTTACATACTGCTGGATTTGATTTGCTAGGATTTACTTGAGTATTTGTGCACCTACGTTCATCAAGGATATTGCCCTAAAGTTTTCTTTTTTTGTTGTGTCTCTGCCAGGCTTTGGTATCAGGATGATGCCAGCCTCATAGAATGAGTTGGGGAGGTGTCCCTTCTCAATGTTTTGAAATAGTTTCAGTAGTAATGATATCAGGTCTTCTTTGTATATCTGGTAGAATTTGGCTGTGAATCTGGTCCTGGGCTATTTTTGGTTGGTAGGCTATTTATTACTGATTCAATTTTGGAGCTCATTATTGGTCTGTTGAGGGATTCAGTTTCTTCCTAGTTCAGCCTTGGGAGGATGTATGTGTCTAGGAACTTATCCATTTCTTCTAGATTTCCTGGTTTGTGTGTATACAGAGATTCATAGGAGTCTCTGATGGTTATTTGTATTTCTGTGGAGTTGGTGGTAACATCCCCTTTGTCATTTCTAATTGTGTTTATTTGGACTTTCTTTTCTTTTTTATTAGTCTAGCTAGTGTTCTATTTATCTTATTAATTTTTTCAAAGAACCAACTTTTGGATTTGTTGATCTTTTGTTTTTTTTTTTATGTCTCAATCTCCTTCAGTTCTGCTTTGATTTTGGTTATTTTTTGTCTTCTGCTAGTTTAGGGGTTGGCTTGCTCTTGCTTCTTTAGTTCCTCTTATTGTAATGTTGGGTAATTAATTTCAGATCTTTCCAACTTTACGACGTGGGCATTTAGCGATAAAAATTTCCCTCTTAACACTACCTTACCTGTGTCCCAGAGATTCTGCTATATTGTATCTTTGTTCTCATTAGTATCAAAGAACTTCTTGATTTCTGCCTTAATTTCACTGTTTACTCAGAAGTCATTCAGAGCAGGTTGTTTAATTTCTATGTAATTATATGGTTTTAGCAATTTTCTTAGTCTTGATTTCTACTTTTATTGCTCTGTGGTCCAAGAGCACGGTTGGTATGATTTCAGTGTTTTTGAATTTGCTGAGTGTTGTTTTATATCCGACTGTGTGGTCAATTTTGGAGTATGTGCCATGTAGCAATGAGATGAAGGTATCTTCTGTTGTATTTGGGTGGGGAGTTATGTAGATGTCTATCAGGTCCATTTGATCCAGTGCTGAGTTCAGGTCCTGAATACTTTTGTTAATTTTCTGCCTCAATGATCTGTCTGTCATTGAGGTGCTGAAGCTTCCTACTATTATTGTGTGGGAATGTAAGTCTCTTCATAGGTCTCTAAGAACTTGCTTTATGAATCTGGGTGTTCCTGTGTTGGGTGCATATACATTTAGGGTAGTTACATCTTGTTGAATTGAATCCTTTACTATTGTGTAATGTCCTTCTTTGCCTTTAAAATCTTTGTTGGCTTAAAGTATGTTTTGTCTGAAATTAGGATTGCCACCTCTGCTTTTTTTCCCCGTTTTCCATTTGCTTGGTCGATTTTTCACCATCCCTTCATTTTGAGCCTATGGATGTCATTGCATGTGAGACAGGTTTCTTGAAGACAGCATACTATTGGGTCTTGCTCTTTATCCAGTTGGCCACTCTGTGCCTTTTAATTGGGTCATTTAGCTCATTTACATTCAAGGTTAGTATTGATATGTGTGGATTTGATCCTGTCATTGTGTTGTTAGCTGTCTTTGAAAAGGTGGACATTTGCTTATTTATAATATTCTGGAATTTCTTTTGTCCTCCTTGGTTTGAAATCTCTGTCAATCACAAGTCCTTTCCAACTGAGAACAACATTCCTTCAGAGAGAAGATGAGAACATAATAGGAGATAATTCGCTTTGCTTTCTTTTTGCCACATATTAATACCAAATTTTTCTTGCCTAAACCAAGAGTCCATCTCTTCACATCTTGAATATAGCTAAAAATGGCCTTTTAAATTTGTATAAGATTATTTGTCAAGCCTCATGTTATGCTGGGGTTTGGCCCTACTGACATTTATTAAATGCTTTGTGTTTATATTTGGACAAATGTCTCCCCCACAATCGTTCCACTTCTCATTGTGTGTGTGTGTTTGTGTGTGTGTGTGTGTGTGTGTGTGTTCCTTAGACCTGTGTCCATAAGACAGTCCCTCTACTCCTACCCTGGTTTCTATAAGTATGTCTCAAATCATAACCTTTTTTATTGTATTGGAGAGATGGGATCTTGCCATCTTGCCCAGGCTGGTCTTGAACTCCTGGGCTCAAGCAATCCTTTCCCCTTGGCCTCCCAAAGTGTGGAGATTGCAGGTATGAGCCACCACTCCTGGCCCCAAATCACATTTTTTTTCTGGATGTATTGTCAGAATAATGTTTCTGTTTTTCTTCCTCACAAATCCATGTGCCTCTTTGAAATCTCTGTCTACAGAGTCTAATAGCTAATATTTATCAAACACCTACCATGTGTCAGACACTACAAGGTATTTTATATCCACCTCATTTAGTCCTCATAATAACTCTAAAAGCTAAAAGTTGTAGACCTGTGCAGGAAAGAGTTAACAGGTCTGGGCTGCTCAAATCTTGCACAAACCCAAAGTTTTCTGGACTGGCCCTTGCCTGGCTCTTGGGAGAGAGACTTTTGAACTCTTGTAGTATCTTTCCTGGTATGAGTGTGTTTGTATGCCTGGACCTTTGGGTCATGGTGCATCACTTTTACCTCTAGGGGAGTTGTGCGATATGGTCTGAGGAGCTGAGGTCAGTCACATGAGTGCTACATGCTTATGTGACTGATAAAAAAAAAAAAAAAAAAAACCCTGGACTCCAAGGTTTGGGTGATCTGGTTGCCACCACCTTGCACATGTTGTCACACGTCATTGTTTGGAGAATTAAATGCTGTCTATAGACTCCACTGGAAGTGGACAATTGGAAGCTTGCTGATCTTTCCTGGACTTCACCCCCTGTACCTTTTCCCTTTGCTGATTTTAATCTGTATTTTTTTTGCTGTAATAAACTATAACTATGAATATAACAGCCTATCTGCATCCTATGAGACCTTCTAGCAAATCCCTGAAACTGAGGATAGTCTTGGGGACCCCTGACACAGCCCCCATTTTACACATGAAGAAACAGAGGCATGAAGAAAGTTAAATGATAGAGCAAGAGTTGGAATTAATTCTTTTTTTTTTAATTATTATAATTTAAGTTCTGGGATACATGTGCAGAACATGCAGGTTTGTTACATAGGTATACATGTGCCATGGTGGTTTGCTGAACCCATCAACCCATCATCTACATTAGGTATTTCTCCTAATGCTATCCCTCCCCTAACCCCAACCCCCTGACAGGCCCCGATGTGTGATCTTCCCCTCCCTGTGTCCATGTGTGCTCATTGTTCAACTCCTACTTATGAGTGAGAACATGTGGTGTTTGGTTTTCTGTTCTTGTGTTAGTTTGCTGAGAATGATAGTTTCTAGCTTCATCCATGTCCCTGAAAAGCACATGAACTTACCCTTTTTTATGGCTACATGGTATTCCACGGTGTACATGTGCCACATTTTCTTTATCCAGTCTATCACTGGTGGGCATTTGGGTTGGTTCCAAGTTTTTGCTATTGTGAACAGTGCTGCAATAAACATATGTGTGCATGTGTCTTTATAGTAGCATGATTTACAATCCTTTGGGTATATACCCACTAATGGGATTGCTGGATCAAATGGTAGATCCTTGGAATCTAGAACCAGAAATTGCCACAGTGTCTTCCACAATGGTTGAACTAATTTACACTTCCACCAACAGTGTAAAAGTGTTCCTATTTCTCCACATCCTTTCCAGCATCTGTCGTTTCCTGACTTTTTAATGAATGCCATTCTAACTGGCATGAGATGGTATCTCATTGTGGTTTTGATTTACATTTCTCTAATGACCAGTGATGATGAGCTTTTTTCATATGTTTGTTGGTCGCATAAATGTCTTCTTTTGAGAAATGTCTATTCATATCCTTCACCCACTTTTTGATGGGGTTGTTTGTTTGTTTTCTTGTAAATTTAAGTTCTTTGTAGATTCTGGATATTAGCCCTTTGTCAGAAGGATAGGTTGCAAAAATTTTCTCCCATTCTATAGGTTGCCTGTTCACTCTGATGATAGTTTCTTTTGTTGTGCCAAAGCTCTTTAGTTTAATTGGATCCCATTTGTCAATTTTGGCTTTTATTGCCATTGCTTTTGGTGTTTTAGTCATGAAGTCTTTGCCCATGCCTATGTCCTGAATGCTATTGCCTAGGTTGTCTTCTAGGATTTTTATGGTTTTAGGTCTTACATTTAAGTCTTTAATCTATCTTGAGTTAATTTTTGTATAGGTGTAAGGAAGGGGTCCAGTTTCAGTTTTCTGCATATGGCTAGTCAGTTTTCCTAACACCATTTATTGAATAGAGAATCCTTTCCCCATTGCTTGTTTTTGTCAGGTTTGTTAAAGATCAGATGGTTGTAGATGTACACATCTACATTATTTCCGAGGCCTCTGTTCTGTTCCATTGGTCTATATATCTGTTTTAGTACCAGTACCATGCTGTTTTGGTTACTGTAGCCTTGTAGTATAGTTTGAAGTCAGGTAATGTGATGCCTCCAGCTTTGTTCCTTTTGCTTAGAATTGTCTTGGCTATACAGGCTCTTTTTTGGTTCCATATGAAATTTAAAGTAGCTTTTTCTAATTCCATGAAGAAAGTCAATGGTAGCTTGGTGAGGATGGCATTGAATCTATAAATTACTTTGGGCAGTATGGCCATTTTCATGATATTGATTCTTCCCATGAGCAGGAATGTTTTTTTTGTGTCCTCTCTTATTTCCTTGAGCAGCAGCTTGTAGTTCTCCTTGAAGATGTCCTTCACATCCCTTGCAAGTTGTATTCCTAGGTATTTTATTCTCTTTGTAGCAATGTTAAATGGGAGTTCACTCGTGATTTGGCTCCCTGTTTGTATGTTATTGGTGTATAGGAACGTTTGTGATTTTTGCACATTGATTTTGTATCCTGAGACTTTGCTGAAGTTGCTTATCAGCTTAAGGAGATTTTGGGCTGAGACGATGGGGTTTTCTAAATATACAATCATGTCATCTGCAAACAGAGAGAAATTTACTTCCTCTCTTCCTATGTGAATACGCTCTATTCCTTTCTCTTGCCTGATTGCCCTGGCCAGAACTCCCAATACTATGTTGAATAGGAGTGATGAGAGAGGGCATCCTTGTCTTGTGCTGGTTTTCAAAGGGAATACTTCCAACTTTTGCCTATTCAGTATGATATTGGCTGTGGGTTTGTCATAAACAGCTCTTATTGTTTTGAGATACATTCCATCCATATCTAGTTTATTCAGAGTTTTTAGCATGAATGGGTGTTGAATTTTATTGAAGGCCTTTCTGTATCTATTGAGATAATCGTGATTTTTTCATTGGTTCTGTTTATGTGATGGATTATGTTTATTGATTTGTATATGTTGATCCAGCCTTGCATCCCAGGGATGAAACCGGCTTGATCTTGGTGGATAAGCTTTCGGATGTGCTGCTGGATTTGGTTTGCCAGTTTTTTATTGAGGATGTTCACATTGTTGTTCTTCAGGGATACTGGCCTGAAATCTTTTTTTCGTTGTAGTGTCTCTGCCAGGTTTTGGTATCAGGATGATGCTGGCCTCATAAAATGAGTTAGGGAGGATTCCCTCTTTTTTTATTATTTGGAATAGTTTCAGAAGGAACGGTATCAGCTCTTCTTTGTACCTCTGGTATAATTTGGCTGTGAATCCATCTGGTCCTGGGCTTTTTTTTTTTTGGTTGGTAGGTTATTAATTACTGCCTCAATTGCACAACTACATGGAAACAGAACAACCTGCTCCTGAATGACTACTGGGTAAATAAAGAGATTAAGGCAGAAATAATAAGTTCTTTGAAACCAATGAGAACAAAGACACAACATACCAGAGTATCTGGGACACAGCTAAAGCAGTGTTTAGAGGGAAATTTATAGCACTAAATGCCCACAGGAGAAAGCAGGAAAGATTTAAAATCAACACCTTAACATCACAATTAAAAGAACTAGAGAAGCAAGAGCAAACAAATTCAAAAGCTAGCAGAAGACAAGAAATAACTAAGATCAGAGCAGAGCTGAAGGAGATAGAGACATGAAAAATCCTTCAAAAAATCAATAAATCCAGGAGCTGGTTTTTTGAAAAGATTAACAAAATAGATCGCTAGCCAGACTAATAAAGAAGAAAAGAGAGAAGACTCAAACAGACATAACAAAAAACGATAAAGGGGATATCCCCACTGATCCCACAGAAATACAAACTACCATCAGAGAATACTATAAACACCTCTATGCAAATAAACTGGAAAATGTAGAAGAAATGGATAAATTCTTGGACACATACACTCTCCCAAGACTAAACCAGGAAGAAGTCGAATCCCTGAATGGAATTAATTCTTTCAGAAATCAAAGATTTTTTTTTTCTTTTTTTTTTTTGGCCTACCACACTGTAGTACCTCCACTAATCAGAATTTTTTTAAAAAAAGATGACTCTCACTAAAGGTATAGGCTATGTATGGGCTCTGGTTCTGGGTAACATAGAGGAGATGACTTCCCCCATCTCTTTCACTGAATACAGTCATAATTCTGGACAGAGTGCATGGAGAAGCTACTTGTGGACTCTGAAAAATAAATAGTGGTGGGTAGATTAGGGAAGCAGATCAGAATTCAAAGTGCTGCAAAACTGGCAGTGAGTTTAACTCTTTATCCTCATGCTGCTCATGTCCCTGGAAGCATGTGCATGCAGCAGAGTGGGATAACTAAACCTCAGCTTTCTGGCTGGAGGATGAGGAGAGGAAGCCCCAGGGAACCAGAAAGTATCAGGATGGTCATGGAGAGGCAGGACTTGGGAAAGCGGCCCCATAAAGTTATTTACGAAATGTCGAATGCAGCCTGAGGCTTTCATGCATGGATTTTATGCTAATTAGCATACAAAAGACTTTGAACAGACATAGAAAGACAAATATTACATGTTCTCACTTATAAGTGGGAACTAAATAATGTATACACTAGGACACAGAATGTGGAATCAGGCAGTGGAGACTCAGAAGGGTGAGAGGCTAGGGGGGATAGATGATGAGAAAATACTTAATGGGTACAATGTACACTATTTGGGTGATGAATACCCTATGGAATACCCAAGGAATAACCCTAATATCCCTGAATTTACCACTAAGGAATATATGCATGTATTAACAAAATTGCACTGTACTCCATAAATTTATAAAAATTTTAAAAATAAATAAACAAATAAATATACAGCTTTTTAAAAAAGGCCTTAATAACTGAACTAGTAAACAGATGAGAATTCAGATGCCAGACTGGCCTGTGAGTGGTGCATACATGGAACATAGCTAAATAGTGCTGCAAAAGGTTTGAAGGCTAAACCAACATTGGAATCACAATCAACAGAAGGTGCATTGAAATTTGTAGCCCAAACATAACCAGGTACATTGCCTGCTAAAACAAAAACACCAGCATTCTCCATAGGTTTTAAACAACATCCAGAATCTCATAACATAATATTCAAAGGCCTAGGAAATAATTTAATAAAAATATAAAAATAAAGAATATAAAAATAAATATTTTTCAGCATATGAAGGAAAAGAAATGTAGCTTGCATGGAAACTGGCAATCAACAGATGCCAACAGCAAAATGACACAGATGTTAGAATTACCTGGCAAAAGCTTTAAAGTAGCCATTCTAAAAATTATCTAATGAACAATCACAAACCTTCTTGAAACAAATGGTAGAATAGTAAGTTTCAGTAAAGAAGTAGAAAATACAGGCTAAGTGTGGTGACTCACGCCTGTAATCCCAGCATTTTGTGGGGCTGAGGTGGACAGATCACTTGAGGTCAGGAGTTCAAGACCAGCCCGGCCAATACGGTGAAACCCCACCTCTACTTAGAATACAAAAATTGGCTGGGCATGGTGGTGGGCCCCTGTAATCCCAGCTACTTGGGAGGCTGAGGCATGAGAACTGCTTGGATATGGGAGGCAGAGGTTGCAGTGAGCTGACATCGTGCCATTGCACTTTAGCCTGGGCGGCAGAGTGAATCTACCTACTCATCTGACAAAGGGCTAATATCCAGAACCTACAAAGAACTCAAACAAATTTACAAGAAAAAAACAAACAACCCCATCAAAAAGTGGGCAAAGGATATGAACAGACAGTTCTCAAAAGAAGACATTCATATAGCCAACAGACACATGAAAAAATGCTCATCATCACTGGCCATCAGAGAAATGCAAATCAAAACCACAATGAGATACCATCTCACACCAGTTAGAATGGCAATCATTAAAAAGTCAGGGAACAACAGGTGCTGGAGAGGATGTGGAGAAACAGGAACACTTTTACACTGTTGGTGGGATTGTAAACTAGTTCAACCATTATGGAAAACAGTATGGCGATTCCTCAAGGATCTAGAACTAGATGTACCATATGACCCAGCCATCCCATTAGTGGGTATATACCCAAAGGATTATAAATCATGCTGCTATAAAGACACATGCACACGTATGTTTATTGCGGCACTATTCACAATAGCAAAGACTTGGAATCAACCCAAATGTCCATCAGTGACAGACTGGATTAAGAAAATGTGGCACATATACACCATGGAATACTATGCAGCCATAAAAAAGGATGAGTTTGTGTCCTTTGTAGGGACATGGATGCAGCTGGAAACCATCATTCTCAGCAAACTATCGCAAGAACAGAAAACCAAACACCGCATGTTCTCACCCATAGGTGGGAACTGAACAATGAGATCACTTGGACTTGGGAAGGGGAACATCATACACTGGGGCCTGTCATGGGGAGGCGGTGGGGAGGGATTGCATTGGGAGTTATACCTGATGTAAATGATGAGTTGATGGGTGCTGACAAGTTGATGGGTGCAGCATGCCATGGCACAAGTATACATATGTAAGAAACCTGCACGTTATGCACATGTAGCCTAGAACTTAAAGTATAATAATAATAAAAAAAAAAGGAAAAAAAATAAAATACAAAAGAGAATCAAGTAGACATTTTAGAACTGAAAAATAAACTGATTAAAAGAAAAATGAGCTCCAAAGCAGAACTATGGAGACAGAGGAAAGACTGAATAAACTAAAAGATAGAATAATAGAAATTATCCTATCTGAACAACAGGGAGAAAATAGACTGGCAAAGAAAAAGAGAGCCTCAGGGACCTGTGGGACTGTAACAAAAAGTCTAACTTTCATGTCATTGGAATCATGGAAGGAGAGGAGAAAGAAGGCAGTACTTGAAGATATAATGGCAAAAGAATCCCTAAATTTGGCGAAAACCCACAAATGTGCAGGTTTCAGAAGTTTAATGAACCCCAAACAGGATAAACACAAATTTATGCCCAGACACATCATAATCAAATATCTGGAATCTAAAAACAAAGAAAAATTCTTGAAAGCAGATGAAGAAAAACTGATGCATTACCTCTAGGAGAAAAATAAGCTGAATAATTGAATTTCTCATCAGAAACTGTAGAGACCAGAAACGTTTTTCAAGTACTAAAGGTAACAACTGTCAATCCAGAATTATATATCGAGTCAATGATCGTTCAGAAATTAGGATGAGATTTAAAAAATTACCAATGAGAAAACAGAATTTGTTGCTAGCAAATCTGCTCAAAAAAAAAAAAAATTGCTAAAAGCAGTTTTTCAGTCAGAAGCAAAATGAAGGGAGGAAAAACGGAAATGGTAAATACAAATCAGGAATGAAGGAAGAGTAACGGAAAGGGTAAACATCTGAATAAATATGACAGACTATTTCCTCTCATAATTCTTTTAAAACATGTATAATGATTGAAAGCAAAATTTGAAAGCAAAATATTGTCTGATGTGGTTTCCAGGGAACGTAGATGTACTGATAAGATGTGTATGACAGAAAGAGGGGAGAGGAATACTATGGTGGTAAGGTTTCTACATTCTACTTGAAGAGATAAAATATTGATTCTAAGTAAATTATAAAGTTAAGTATACATATTGTAGTTCTTATAGCAACTATTAAACAGAAAAACACATATACAAAGAGATATAGTTAAAGTTCTTTTAAATGAAATTCTAAAGAATGTTCAAGTTAATTCAAAAGAAGGTATGTGTTGCAGGCTGAATGATAGCCATCCAAAGATATCAGATCCTAATTCCTGAAATCTGCAAATATTACTTTATAAGGGAAAAGGGCCTTTACAGGTGTAGTTAAGATTCTTAAAATGGAGAGATTATTCTGGATTATTCAGGTGGGTCCTAAATGCAATCACATGCATCTTTATAAGAGAGAGATTTCAGGCCGGGTGCGGTGGCTCACGCCTGTAATCCCAGCACTTTGGGAGGCCGAGGCGGGCGGATCACAAGGTCAGAAGATCGAGACCATCCTGGCTAACACAGTGAAACCCCGTCTCTACTAAAAATACAAAAAATTGAGCCAGGAGAATGGCGTGAACCCGGGAGGCGGAGTTTGCAGTGAGCCGACATCGTGCCACTGCACTCCAGCCTGGGCGATAGAGCAAGACTCCTCTCAAAAAAAAAAAAAAAAAAAGAGAGAGAGATTTCACAGACAGAAGAGGAGGAGGCAATGTGACCGCGGAAAGAGAGATTGGAATGAGTTGGCCACAGTCAAGGAATGCCAGCGGCAACCAGAACCTGAAAGAAGCAAGGAATGGATTCTTCTCTGAAGCCTCCAAAGGCAGCACAATCCTGCCAACACCTTGATTTTGTATCAGTGATACTGATTGCAGACTTCTGACCTCTAAAACTGTCAAAGAATAATTTTTTTGTTGTTTTACTTCACCAACCTTGCAGTAGTTTGTTACAGTAGCCATAGGAAACTAACACAACATGTAAGAGGAAATGGAGGAATGAAAAGAAGAGAAAACAGAAAACAAATAAAATGATAGACCTAATCCAAACACATCAATAATCACATTAAATGTAAACAGTTTAAAAATACTAATCAAGAGACAAATTTTAAGAATAAATGTTTTAAAAAAACATAAGTTGTGCACAAGAAAATAACTCCATATATAATGATAGATGTAAAATTAAAAGGACAAAAAAATATGCAAAGCAAAAACTAATCCAAAGAAGCCTGCAGTATTTACATTGATATCAGACAATGTAGACTTCAGAAAAAAGAAGACTTCCAGGAATAAAGAGGAAATTACATAATGATAAAAAAGGTTAATGAAACAAGAAGATGTAATAATGCTAAATGTGAATGCACACACAATGCTTTAAAATACATTAAGCAAAAATCAGACAGAATGGAAAGGCTAAGTAGACAGATCCACAGGCATAGTTGAGTATGTCAACATTACTCTTTTGGTAATAGATAGAACTGAGATTATTAGTTGATAGACAGAATGCTGATTGACAGAAGATCAGCAAGGATACAAAGAACTGAAGAACATTATCAACCAACTAGATCTTCTTGACGTTATAACATTCTACTCAACAATAGCAAATACATATTTTTTTAAGGACAAATGAAATATCCACCAAGATAGACCATATCCTGGGTAACAAGACAAATTTTGACAATTAAAAAAATATAAACGTAAATTAGACAAGGTATCTTTTCTGATTACATTAGAAATAAATTTGAGATCAATAACATAAAGATAACAGGACAAATTCTAGACACTTAAAAATTAAACCCCACACTTCCATATATAATTCTATATATAATTCATGGGTCAAGGAGGAAGTCTCAAGGGCAATGAAAATGCAACATACAAATTGTTGTGGGGTGCAGGGAAAGTAGTGCTCAGAGGTAAACTTAGAGCATAAAATGCTTACAAGAGAAAAGAAGAAAGTCTAAAATCAATAATCTAAGTCTACCTCAAGAAACTGGAAAAATATGAGTAAAACTCAAAGCAACCGGAAGAAAATAAATAATACATATAAAAACAGAAATCAATAAAAATAGAAATATAATAGAGAAAAATAAATGTAAAAGTAAAGCTTGTTCTTCAAAAAAATAATTAAGTTCTTACAAATTTACAAAGACAAAAATAGAAAAACACAAATTACTAAAATCAAAAATGAAAGAGTGGAAAGCAGTACAGTCTCACAGAAATCAAAAGGATAAAATAAAGCACCATGAACAACTTTACACACATAATTTGATAACAGCTGAAATGAAATAATTCCTTGAATATTTCATGTTACCAAGAGCCATACAAAATGAAATACGTAACAAGAATGGTCTTATTAAAGTTTAAAGAAATGTAATTCATAGTTAAAAGATTGTAAAAAAAAGAAATCTCTAGGCCTTGATTGTTTCACTGGTGAATTCTACCCAACATTTAAATAAAAAATAACACTGATTCTACACAATCTCTTCCAGGAAACAGAAGAGGAGGGAACCCTTCCCAGCTCATTTTATGAGGCCAGTGTTACTATGATACCAAAACTAGACAAAGATTGTACACGAAGAAAAAAAAACTACAGACCAAGATTTCTCAGGAACATAGATGCAAAAATCCCCTACAATATATTAGCAATGGAATTCAGCAATATATAAAAATAATAATACATCATGACCAAGTGGACTTTATCCTAGGAATGCAAGGCCAGTTGTATACTCAAAAATAAACCATTAGCTGGGTCATGCTTGTAGTCCCAGCACCTTGGGAGGCCAAGGTGAGTGGATCACTTGAACCCAGGAGTTTGAGACAAGCTGGGACAACATGGTGAAACCCTGTCTCTAAAAAAAAGTATAGAAATTAGCTAAGCATGGTGGCACACGCCCATAGTCCCAGGTACCCAGGGGGCTGAGGTGGAAGAATAACTTGAGCCCAGTGAGCTGTGATGGCACCACTGCACTCCAGCATGGGAGTCAGTATGAGACCTTGTTTCCAAAAAAAAAAAAAGAAAATAAAAAATACATCAAAACAAGACATTGTTATTTATCATATTAACAACCTAAAAAAGAAAAAATAAAGCCCATAATCATATAAATTGATGCAGAAAAAGCATTTGGCAAAACTTAACATTAATTCCTAAGAGAGTAAAAAAAAATCTCTTAGGAAGCTAGGAATAGAAGGGAACTGTCTTATCCTGATTAAGGACAATTACAAGAGAAAAACACACATATACACAAAAACCTTGTAGAGAATATCATATCTAGTGACAAAAGGCTGAATACTTTCTGCCTAAGATCTGGAACAAAGTAAGGATGTCAATTCTCATCACTCTTATTCATCACATACTGAAAATCCTAGCCAATGCAACAAGGCAAGAAAAAGAAAACAAAGTCATGGAAATTGGAAAGGAAACAATAAAACTGTTGCTATTCACAGACGACATGCTTGCTTACATAGAAAAAAAAAAAAAAAACCACAGTAAATGTCCCCCAACATGCCCTAAATCCTCTAGAACTTATAGTGAGCTTAGCAAGGTCACAGGATACAAGGTCAACATATTAAAACATTTATTATATTTGTAAATACTAGCAACATACAATTAGAAAGCAAAACTTAGAACAACATACCTTTTTACCACAGCTTCCCCCAAAATGAAATACTTAGTTATAAATCTACAAAAACATGTACATCATCCTTATGCTGAAAATAAAAAATTTGGATCAAAGGAATCAAAGAGGAACTAATAAAATGGATTAGAAGAGTCAACATAGTATATTTGTTAATTCTTCCCAAACGGATCCATAGATTTTTCATAATTCCAATCAAAATCACAAATTTTCTGTAGATAGAGACAAAATGATTCTAAAATTGGCATGTAAAATAAAACAATTTGCCAAAGATGAATAGTCAGAGGAATCATCTCATTTGATTTTAAGGCTTAGTATAAAGTTATACTAATCAATATATTGTGGTTGAGAAATATACACGTAGGTCAATGGGAACAAAACAGAAAAATCCAGAAATAGTTCTACACAAATATGTCCAAATAATTTTTCACAAAGATGCAAAAGGAATTCAATGAAGAAAGGATAGCATTTTCAACAGATGATGCTGAAACAATTTGATGTCACAATAGTCAAAAGATAAACAAATCTTGACCTGAACTTCACATCTTACAGACAAATCAAAATGAATTATAAATCTAAATGTAAAACATAAAACTTTTAAACTTTTAGAAAAATAATGAGATAAAACCTTCATGACTTGAGGTTTAACAAGCAGTTCTTAGGTTTGGCACCAAAAGCATAACTCATGAAAGAGAAAAATGGATAAATTGAATTTCATCAAAATAAAAAACTTTTCTCTGCAAATGACATGATAGGGAAATGAAAATACATACTATAGACTGGAAGAAAATATTTGCAAAAATCACATATCCAAATGAGAATTTGTATTTAAAACCTATAAAGAACTCTCAAAGCTCAACAGTAGGAAAACAAATGATCCAATTAAAAATGGGAAAATGATTTTATCAGGTTTCACTAAAGAGGATACATATGGCAAACAAGCACATCGGAAGACTGTCAACCGCATCAGCTACTGGGGAGATGCAAACTAAAACCACAATAAGATGCCTCTATATACCTATTGGAATGGCAAAAATAAAAAATACACAATATTGACTGTTGGCTAGGATGCTGAGTAACTGGATCTCTCATACATCAGGCACAAAAAGTTTCTTATAAAGTTATACGCTTGCCATATAATCCAGTAAATTCATTCCTGGGTATTTAACCAAGAGCAGTGGTTCTCAGGTGTGGATGATATTTGCATTTGTCAATGTCTGCAGACATTTTGGTTGCCACAGTTGGGAGAGTTCTACTGGCATCAGTAGGGGCCAGGGATATACTAAACATTTTGCAATGCACATGGCAGTTCCCTCACAACAAAGTATCTGGCCCCAGATGTCAAAGTTGGTAGTGCCAATGTTGAGGCAAGAAACTTTGTCCTTGAGAAATGGGGATTTATGTTCACATAATAATCTGTACATGAATACTTACAGCAGCTCTACTCACAATTGTCAAAAACTGGACACAACCCAAATGTCCTTCAAAGGGTGAATGGAAAAACAAACTCTGCTACATCCACACAACGGATCAGTACTCAGCAATGAAAATGATTCACTGTCGATGAATGCAACCACTTGGCTGAATCTCAAAGACATCATGCTGAGTGAATGAAGTCCATATCAAAAGTTTACAGATTGTATGATTACATTTATATGGAATTTTGTCAAAAAGACAAAATTATAGTGATGAAGAATAATAGATCATTGGTTACCAGGGGCTGCTGGAAGAGACAGAGAACAATTACAGAGCCATAGCACAAAGGATTATTTTAGGATGGTTAAATTATTCTGTTCACATATACATATATTTCATGCATCATCTTCTTATTTCTGGGCTCCCCCTTCTTTGCTATGACAAATTCCAGGCTGAAATGGCTGCATTCTCTAAGTGTCTATGTACTGAAACCTTGTCCAAGGATCTCCCTGTTCTTTCACTGAAAGTTACTCCTTCCCTTCCTGAGTTCCCACAGCTGTTTGTTTTCCTGTCTGTTACACATTCTGCCTGTTGGTGTAATTATTAGGCCATGTGACTTTCTCCCTGACCACAACACGATCACAAAGGCAGGAACTGTGGCTCATGTATCTTGGAGTTCCCCATAGTGCCTAGCCTGGCATCAGGGCTCAGTGTGCATTTGTGGAAATGAAAGCCTTGGTTCCCAGGAGCTCAAGCCCACTGGGACCAACAACAGAATGAAGGGAGGTTGCCTACAATTTATGACAAGCAGGCAGCCCATCTCCATGGCCTGAGCTGCATAATAAGCAGGAAAATGAAGCAAAAGGACTGAGTTGGCCCTCCAGTGTCAGAGAAGATGAACAAAGCTTATTAATGCACGGTAATACCAGCATGACATCAGAACAGCTTCCCCCAGCAACAACCCAGTTCTCTCACTGTGATGAAGTGCTCTGCCTACTGCTTCAGACTTTAGCCACTTGGGATCTGCATTATTGCTTTGTAAAATTGATGGGCAGTGGTACCATCTCCTAGTTTAAGGAATTTCTGTTAGCATTAGCGAAAAGCAATGGCTTCGCAATTTCTAAGGGCATTCCTTGCAATAGGAAAGTGAATAAAAATTGGGCCAGACTGGAACCATGTCCATCTCTAATCCCTGTGGCTCCCCTGCTCAGCCTCCTCCATGTCATCAGGAGCAGGTGTGAGCTCAGGTCTCCCAAGGTGAGGAAGTCTTATTTATACTTAACCCGAATGGGGCAAGAGGGGGGATGTTTATCTTAGTGAGTCTTTTTCTTTGATCCCCTAAGGAGGTTATTCAAGATCAAAGTCTCTTTTCCTTCCAAACTGCTTGGAGATGTTTCCCAATTTTTAAAATCCAACCTGCTCAATAGTCTTGTGTCTTAAAAACTATGCTTCTTTAGAAAGGCGACAGGCAGTGGCAGCTGGATCTTTCTGGCAGTCAAGTGCTCCGGGGAGAGGAGGGTTGAGAATGAATCTGAGTTTTTCCTTCTAAGTTTTTGGATTTTCAGTAGCCCAAGATGGCTTTCTTCACCACCACGTTCTGGAGCAGAGGTGACTGGTTCTCTTCCTGAGGTTGGGGAGCTGAGTATCACAGTTAGACAACGGTGGGCCACGTGCTGGTGAAATGGATCAAACACACAGGCCACGAGGGAAAGCAGGAACAGGCCACAGACAGACCCAAGGCTCATGCTATTTTCTGCCTTACTGAAAAGATGAAACATAGCTGTATCCCGGCCTCTTCAAGTGGCAGGAAATGAAAAGTACAGAAAATCCATCCACAAGAAACAAAATCAACAAGCACAAAGGGAGACAGAGGGAAAGCTCTGGAGAAGGTAAGCAAATACATCTTTTTTTTTTTTTTTAAATGAGAGGGAGTCTCGCTCTGTCACCCAGGCTGAAGCGCAATGGCCAGATCTCAGCTCACTGCAAGCTCCGCCTCCCGGGTTCACGCCATTCTCCTGCCTCAGCCTCCCGAGTAGCTGGGACTACAGGCGCCTGCCACCTCACCCAGCTAGTTTTTTGTATTTTTTTTTTTTTTTTTTTTTTTTAGTAGAGACGGGGTTTCACCGTGTTAGCCAGGATGGTCTCGATCTCCTGACCTCGTGATCCGCCCGTCTCGGCCTCCCAAAGTGCTGGGATTACAGGCTTGAGCCACCGCACCCGGCCTTTTTTTAAAACTTTTATTTTAAGATCGGGGATACACATGCAGGTGTGCAATATAGGTAAACTTGTGTCACAGGGGTTTGTTGTGAAGATTATTTCATCGCCCAGGTACTAAGCTTAGTATCCAGTAGTTACTTTTTCTGTTCCTCTCCCCCCTCCTAGCCTCCACTTTCATGTAGGCCCCAGTGTCTGTTGTTCCCTTCTGTGTGTCCACGTGTTCTCATCATTTAGCTCCTACTTATAAGCGAGAGTATGTGGTATTTGGTTTCCTGTTACGGTATTTGCATTGGTTTGTTAAGGATAATGGTCTCCAGCTCCATCCATGTTCCGCAAAAGTCACGAGCTCATTCCTTTTTGTGGCTGTATAGTATACCATGATGTATATGTACCACATTTTCTTTATCCAGTCTACCATCAATGGGCATTTAAGTTGGATGATTCCATGTCTTTGCTATTGTGAATAGTGCTGCAATAAACATTTATGTGCATGTGCCTTGACGGTAGAATGATTTATACTCCTCTGGGTATATACCTAGTAATGGGTTTGCTGGGTCAAACGGTAGTTGTGGTTTTTAGCTCAAAGGCATCTTTTTACTGGCATGCTGAATACGCTTGGACAGAGAGGGGACTGGAGCCCTGCTGCTTCTGAGCCCTGAGGGCAGGCTGACGGACATGCTTCTTCTTCTCTTTGGGGGGGTTACAGGACTGGCTGCAGCACCTGTGGGTTACCATGCTTTGGCAAACCCACCATTGTGGTGTTGCAGTGCCTTTACCATGTCCAACGGGAAGGAGCAAATTCAAAAAGCACAGCTTTGCAAGCAGAGACAAGGTTATTCCCTTTGGGGTTTCTATATAACCTACTGTGTAGACTGGCTCAGAATCATACGTACCTCTTCTGCATGCAGAGAGGTGATTCATGGAGGAGCATATGGCCAGGCTCTTCTCCCTGACTTTTTTTAAAATCCAAAATTGGGTTGATTTCAACTCAACTTACTATCACCCCCAATTCCCCATCCGTCCTTGACTTTGGACTTAGTGTCTTTACTTCGAAGGTTAAAAGCTGTGTGTTATGGACTGAATTGTGTCCTTCCCAAATTCTTATGTTTAAGTCCCAGCCCCCAGTGGTGGTTTGAGGATAAGATTTTTAAAGAGATAAGTAAGTTAAAATGAGGCTGTTAGGGTGAAGCCCTAACCCAATATAACTGATTTCCTTATAAGAAGAGGGAGGCGGGGCGTGGTGGCCCATGCCTGTAATCCCAGCACTTTGGGAGGCTGAGGCAGGAGGATCACCTGAGGTCAGGAGTTCAAAACCAGCCTGGTCAACATGGTAAAACCCCATTTCCACTAAAAATACGAAAGTTAGCCAGATGTGATGGCGCATACCTGTAATCCCAGCTACTTGGGAGGCTGAGGCATGAGAATCACTTGAACATGGGAGGTGGAGTTTGCAGTGAGTCAAGATCCCACCACTGCAATCCAGCCTGGGCAACAGAGAGAGACTCTGTCTCAAAGAAAAAAAAAAAGAAAAAAGAAAAAGAAGAGGAAGACACACAAAGGATGTACATGCACAGAGAAAAGGACAGGACATAGCAAGAAGACGGCCATCTGCCGTATTTTGTTATAGCAACCTTAGCAAACAAATACACCATAGGGAGCACATTAGAATTCAGGAAGCAATGACCATGGAACATTTTCATTTCAGTGATCCACTTGTATTTCAGGAAAATCCAGATGAAATCTCTGTACCTCAAGCAACAGCCATATATACATGTATGTATGTATTCATCCACCATTCTATCCATCCTTGCTAATTTTTCCTGTATCATCAAATATGACAGCAGTGAGAGAAGGAAGGCCAGAATGAGCTGAGAAGAACCCTCTAAATCCTATGGGAAAGTAGAGGCAGCCTGCGTTAGTGGTGATGAGGTCAAAAAGAGGCTTCAGGGATTTATAGGTGAAAGAAACTCATCAGTGACCATCTGGATTAATTGTTGGGCAAGACTCCCTAGGGGCAGGAGGCAGAACTGGAAAAACCTGTTGAGTGTGGCCCACCCAGTAATAACTTGAAAAGCTTCCTCCTATCCACTGCAGCTGGACCGCAGGCCACAGAGCCTTGGGGGCCACGTGGATATAGATCAGAGCCTTCTCTGCATCTAAGAATCAGCCACTTCAGGCTCATCCCAAACCTCTGCAGAGCAGCTTAAGAGGTTTCATTGATGGACAACTTCAGGTGCTGAAATTTTAAGGCTCACCTGGGTTTCCTTTATACCTGTGTATCTAAGAACATTCAGCTAAATCTTGCTGACTTATTCGCCACAGCATACAAGGCCTTCTGTGACGGCCCCAGCCTCAGCCCCTCGATACCCCCAGGCCACTCCTGTACTCCAGTCATAGAAAACCATGTGGGAAGCTCCAGCACACACACCGTTTCTTCACTTAATGACTGCTGCACATGCTGTCCCTCAGCCTCCAACACTTTTTTCTCCTGCTTCCAACTCATCCTTCGAGATTCTGATCCATAGATGCCCTGGGAAGCTATCCCAGATGGCCTGGGAGGACAGCCCTCATCCGCCTCCTCTCAGTTTTCACTGTATAGGGGGTGGGTGGGGAGCCAAGAGCAGCTTCCATTTGTGGAGTATTTTTTAGGTGTCAGGCCCTGGGGACCCCATGATTCTTTATTCTCCCAACGGGCCAAGAGAGGAGCACAGGGCAGCATCATGGCACACAGGCTTCTCCCTCTCCCACCTCCATCTGGCCCCTGGCCACTGGGCTCTTATGACACCGAGGGCTTCTTTATCTTCCCCGCACTCCCAACTCACAGAGAGCTCCCTGAAAGCAGGGCCATTTGCCCCTCCCCTGGACTTCCCAGGGCCCTGGCGTATAACAGAGGCTCAAAAAATATTTGTCGAATGCACTGTTCTTTGATACTTTGGTTTGTTACTTTGATTCCATTGCTATGGAACTTTTAGATTTTCCATTTTTTCCAGCAACTTATATTTTCCTAAAGCAACCACCTGTTGCACCCAACATTTGAATTTTGGTTGTAAATAATGCTAGAGAATACTCTTCCATATTACTTATTAGTCTCTAGGAACGTGCATTTATCTCCACCTTTTTGTTTCTACTTCAGAGTATCTATGTTCTCTCACCTTCTTCTCTTGACTAAGCAAGTCAGTGATTTCTCTAGTTCATTATCTGCCCATTTATTTTCCAGAGAATTAGCTTGACTTACAAAAATCCAATCTACTGTTTTCTAATTTATTTATCTTTTTCATATTTATTTTTTTCATAGCACTTATAAAAATGCACCTTAAATTGGATACTTGATTCATCTTTTCTCAAAGTTTGAAGGTATGTTTTATTTTCTGCTTGGTTTACATTTCCATTATCATGATTTCTTAGCTATTTAGAATTTTATATTTTAATTTTTTCTTTGATCAAATTTGAGTTTCAAAAGACTGTCGAATTTGTAAGTGACTAAGGTGGGTTTTTTTTTTTTGTTCTACTCTATTATTTCTAGTGTTACCTCATTGATGCAAAGGATGCCACTCAAGCTACTTTTACTTCGTGGAATTTACTGAGGTTTTCATTATAGATCAATATATGATCCATTTTTATAAGTTTTATGAGACTCTGTAAAGAAGATGCAGTATCTATTGTCAGGAACCAAATTCAATATATGTCTGTTACTCAACTTTATTCTTATCAAAGTTGTTTCATGGCTTGATGAGAGATGAGTTGAAATTCTCACAGAACTATGCAGTTTCTGGGATTTCTCTTGGATTTTCCTATAGTTGTGTCTTGTTTTATGTATAATTGTATTATTTCATATCATGCATAAAATGTATGAGAGTTAAGTCCCCATTAGAGACTATGACCTTTATACTATTGTGTCTTTTCTAGTTCAATAGTTTTTATTGTCTTGAATTCAACCCTGACTCAGTATTTAATATAATATCCCTGATTCTTTTGTTGTTGTTATTATTTACTTGATCATTCTTTGTTCCTTTGAACTTTTCTGAACCACTTTGTTTTCAGTGCATTTTTAAGCTTTTTTAGGTAATTAAATGAATTTTTCTATTTCAAGATAATTGTAGATTTACATGCAATTGTCAGAAATTATACAGAGATATGTTGGGTATCTTTTACCCAGTTTCGCCCAATGGTAACATCTTAAAAAACTATAGTACAACGTCACAACCAGCATATAGACGTTGATACAGTGAGATCCAGGACATCTCCATCACCACACAGGTCCCTTATGTTGCCCTTTTACAGCTACACCTACTTCCTTCCTCTTTCTGCAAACATCTCCCCATCCTTACCACTGGCAGCCACTAATCTGCTATCTCGCTATGTAATTTTGTCATGTCAGGACTGGTATATCAACGGAATCATGATATGTAACCTTTTGGTATTTTTTTCTCCCACTCAGCAAAATTTTTTGGTGATTCCCTGTATGAATGTATCAATAGTACATTCTTTCTCATTGCAAAATAATATATATTTCATGGTATGAACATACCACAGTTTCCTTAATCATTCACCCATTAAAGGAAAATTGGGTTTGTTTCCAGATTTGTTGTTATCATGAACAAAGCAGCTGTGTACATTAATATACAAGTTTTTGTGTGAACACAGTTTTCATTTTTGGGGCGATAAATACCCAAGAGTGTAATTTCTGGGTTGCATGGTAAGCATGTATGTAGTCTTCTGAGAAGCTGCTATACTCTTTTCCAGAGTGGCTCTACCATTTTATATTCCCACCAGCAATGTATGAATGATCCAGTTTCTCTTCATCCTCACTTGCATTACGTGTCATCACTGTTGTTTAATTTAGCCATTCGGATAGGTCAATAGTGTTAGGGGGAAAGAGTTCATCTTATTGTGGTTTTAATTTGCATTTCCGTAATGGTTAATGGTGTTGAATGTCTTTTCATGCATTATTTGCCATCTCCAGCCTCATGAATAAAATGTCTGTTTGTATCTTTTGCCCTTTTCCTAATTGGATTTTTAAAAAACTGTTTACATTTGATTGTTTTTTGTATATTGTAGATACTACTCCTTAGTGTGATATGTGATTTACAAACATATCCCAGACTGTAGCTTGTCTTTTCAGCCTCTGAACATAGTGTTCCACAGAACAAATGCTTTTAATTTTGATGATGTCCTGCTTATCAGTTCTTCCTTTTATGAATCATGCTTTGGGTGTGAAGTCTAAGAACTCATCATCTAACCATAGTTGCCAAAGGTTTTCTTCTATATGTTTATTTCTAAAGTTTTTGCAGTGTTACATTTTATGTACATTTAAGTCCATGATCTATTTTGAGTTAAATTTTGTATAAAACGTGGAACTTAGATTAAGGTTCTTTAATTTTTCTTATTTTGCCTATGGATGTTCAGGTATTCCAGCACCATCTGTTGAAAAGACTATCGTACTTTATTGGAGCTGCTCTTGCCATTTCATAAAAAATCAGTTGGGCATGTTGGTATGGGTCTATTTCTGCACTCCCTATGTTTATCCATTGTTCTATGTGTGTATTCATCTGCCAATACCATACAGTCTTCATTACTATAGTTATACGCCTTAAAATTGGATAGACTGATTCCTCCCACTTTATTCTTTTCCAAAATTGTTTTAGCTATTCTAGTTCCTTTGCCTTTCCATATAAAGTTCAGTATAATTTTGTCTATAGCAATAAAAAAATTCTTGCTGAAATTTTGGTAAAAATTAGGTTAAACCTGTATATCAACATGGGGATAAATAAAATACCTTTACTATGCTGAATATTCCAATTGATGAATATGGTATATCTCTCCATTTTATAGCTCTACTTTGATTTGTTTCATTAGCATTCTGTAGTTTTTAGCATACAAGTCCTTTACATGTTCTGTTAGGTTTATACCTAAGTATTTCTAATTTTTTGAGAAATTGTACATGGTGTTTTTTGAAATTTTGGTTTCCAGGTGTCCGATACTAGTAAAGTCAGTCCTCCATATCCATGGATTCTGCATCCATGGATTCAATCAATCACAGATCAAAAATATTTGGGAAACAAAAGGATGGTTGTGTCTGTACTGAACATGTACAGTCTTTTCTCTTGTCATTATTCCCTAAACGATATAATATAACAACTACTTACATAACATTTACATTGTATTACATATTGTAAGTAATTTAGAGATGACAAAGTATGTATCTTTGGGCATAAGTTATATGCAAACACTACATAGTTTTATATAAGGGACTTGTGCATCCATAGATTTTGGTATCTGAGGGGTGATCCTGAAACCTATCCGCCACAGATACGTTGGGACAACTATATATAGAAATACAATGAATGAATGTTGACCTTGTATCTGCAACCTTGCTGAAGTCACTTATTAGTTCTAGGAATTCCTTTCCTTGCCTGCCTGCTTTCCTTCCTTCCTTTCTCTCTCTCTTTCTTTCTTTTCTTTCTCCTTCCCTTGCTTCATTCTTGTAGATTCCCTGGAATTTTCTACATAAACAATCATGTCATCTGTAAACCGGGCTATTTTTGTTTCCCTTTATTATCTAAAAGGATATGTCTTTTCCTTCTGTATCTTGTCTTATTGCACTGGCTAGAACTCCTAGTACTATATTGAATAGAAATAGTAAGACCAAACTTTGCCTTGTTTTTAATGTCGGGGGGAAAGTATTCAATCTTTCACCACTAAGTGTAATGTTAGCTATAGGATTTTTGTAGATACTCTTTTCCAAGTTGGGGAAGTTCCACTTTCTTCCTATTTGTCTAGGAGTTGTTATCATGAGTAAGTGTTGAATTCTGTCAAATGCTTTTTTCTGCACCAATTGGAATGATAATGTGATTTTTTTCTCTTTTGTCTGTTAATATGAAGAATTAGATTGGCTTACTTGTAAAAATTGAACCAGCCTTGCATCTTCAGAGCAAACCACACTTGGTCAGTGTATAATTCTTTTTATATATTGCTAAATTCTATCCGTTAATACTTTGTTAGGGATTTTTCTGTCTATGTTTACAAGGTATATTGGTCTGTAGTTCTTTTTTGTTCTGTCTTTGTCTGAGTTTGGTATCAGGAGAATATTAACATCGAAAAATGAACTGGTAAAAGTTTTCTCCTCTTCTACTTTCTGGAAAATATTGTGAAGAATTGATAGTAAATCTTCTCTAAATGTTTAGTAGAATTAACCAGTGAAAGTATCTGGGCCTGGAATTTTCTTTTTCTGAATTTTTAAAATTGTGAATTTAATTTACTCAATAGTTACAAGGTTATCCAAATTATCTCATGTTGAGAAAGTTGTGGTATTGTGTGTTTTCGAGTAATAGTCTATTGCATCTAAATTGTCAAATTGATGTGCATAGAATTTTTCTTAGTATTATCTTACTACCATTTTGATGTGTACAGAGTGTATACTAATATAATCTGTCTCACTCTGGTAACTTGCGTCTTCTTGTTAGTCTTGCCAGAGGGTTGTCACTTTTATTCATCTTTTAAAAGATCTAGCTCATTGTTTCATTGTTGTTCTTTATTATTTCTCTGTTTTCAATTTCATTGATTCTTGCTCCTGTCCTTATTATGTACTTACTTCTGCATTCTTTGAATTTATTTTGCTCTTTATATTTTCTAGATTCTTGAGGTGGGAGCTTAGGTCACTGGTTTGAAACTTTTCCGTTTCTTAAAATAAGCTGTGAGTTTCCCTCTCAGCACTGTTTTGGCTATGTTCCACCAATTTGACGTGTTGTATTTTCATTTTCATTCTGTTCAATGTATTTTTATTTCTTTTGAGGTTTTTAAATTTTTTGAGGTTTGCTTTATGTTCCATGTTATAGTCCATCTTGGTTTATGTTCTTGGGCACTTGAAAATAATGCATTCTGCTGTTGCTGGGTAAAGTGTTCCATAAATGTCCATAGATCCTATATGTTAATGGTGTTAAGTATTTTTATGTGTTTTGATTTTCTGTCTAGTTGTTCTGTCAATTGTTGAGAGAGGAGTGTTGAAGTCTCTAACTGAAATTGTAGATTTGTCTGTTTCTCTTTTTACTTGTGTCAGTTTTCATGTCACATATTTTGTAGCTCTCATGTTTGGTGCATACCTTTAGCATAGCCATATCTTCTTGGTGGATTGACACTTTTGTTAATGTAGAATGTCTTTCTCTGTCTCAATTATTTTCTTTGCTCTGATGTCACTTTATCTGATATTAATATAGCCACTCTTGCTATCTTTTAATTAATGTTTGCATGATGTGTTATTTTTGACCCTTTTGCTTTCAACCTATCTATATCACCCTATACATAGCATATAATTGGTTCATGTTTTTTTAATCCACTCTGACCATCTCTATCTTTAAATTTTTGCCTTTAAATTATTCAAAATTAATATAATTATTAATATACTAAGTTTAAGACTGTCCTTGTATTTCTTGTTTTCTGTTTGTTCTCCTTGTTTTTTCATTTATGTTTTTTCTTCCTTGGCTTACTGTGCATGACTTGGGCATTTTTTAGAGTTTTATTTTGGTTTATACATGGTGTTTTGGGGTGCATCTCCATGAGTAGTTTTTTAGTAGTTACTCCAGGTATTACATTTTGTATATATAACTTTTCATGGTCTACATGCATCAACAGTTTGAGTGAAGTGTGGAAAGTTGACCATCCTTTACATCCTATTGCCCTCCCTTGTTTATAATAGTCTAAAATGTTTTCTCTACATCTATTTAGAATCACATCAGTGTTATAATTTTCACTTCAATTATCCAACATAATTGAGAAAATTCAAAAGGAGAAGGAAAGCCAATTGAATTGACTATCTTTGTTTACCGAATTCTTTCTTCTTTCCTGATGTTTCTTGATTCCTTCTTTCATCATGTCCCTTCTGTTTAAAGAACTTCTTTCCACTTCGTTAGTGTACTTATTTTGGTAATCAAGCTAATCTGAGGATAGCTTGATTTCCTCCTAATTCCTAAAGGATATTTGTACTGGACATAGGTTTCTGGTTGACAGTTCCTTTTTTTCTAACACTTTAAAAATGTTGTATCACTTCCTTCTGACCTCTATGGTTTCTGATGAGAAATTTGCTGTCATTTGAATTGGTTTTCTCTTAGAGATAAGATATTGTTTCTCTCATTGCTTTTAAGACTTTCTTCATCTTTAGTTTTCAGAACTTTAATTATGATGTGTCTTGGTGTGAATTTCTTTGATGTATCCTATTGGTCATTCAGCTTCTTGAATCTATAGGTTTATGTGTTTTGTCAAATTGGGGGATTTTTCAATTATTATTTCTTTGAGTATTTTTTAACTCCATCTTCTTTTTTTATCTTTTCCTGGAACCCCAAATGATATAAATTTAGTTTTCGTTATAGTGCCACAGGTCCCTGAGCTCTGCTCTCTTTGTTTTTCACTCCATCTTCTTTCTGTTGTTCAGATTCAGTCATTTCTATTGTATCTTCCAGTTCACTTATTCTTTCCTCTGTTCTCTCCATTCTGCTGTTGAGCCCACCTACTGAGATTCTTATCTCAGCTGTTACATTTTTCAGTTCTAACATTCCCATTTGGTTGTTTATGTTTCCCATTTCTTTGCTGAGATTATTTTATTGGTGATATTTTTACTGTTTCATTTGTTTCAAGTATGTTCACTATTACTCACTGAAGCATTTTTATAATGACTGCTTTAAAACCTTTTCCAGATAGTTTTAACATCACTGTCATCTTGATGTTAGTGTCTATTGATGGCTTTTTTCATTCAGTTTGATGTTTTCCTGGTTCTTGGTATTGTGAGTGATTTTTGACTGAAAACTATGCATTTTGGTATTCTATGGTGATGAAACTCTGGATCTTATTTAAACCTTGTCTTAGGTATCATCCTGTGATGCTGCACTATCAGGGGAGGGTGACACACTGCAACCACCAAGGTTAGGAGATGCTCCTCATTGCTGTTGGGGTGGGGTGCTGGCTCCCACTAGGCCCCTGCTGATTCCACTCTGGTTGGGAAGGGTAGAGGTGCCTAATTTCTGCTCCACACATGGTCTCCATGGACACTACCAGGGGGTGGCCTCAATACTATTGGAGCCAGTGGTTAAAGTCTTGACTCTCCCCATTTCGCCTTCTCTGACACCACCACAGTGGGGAGGGGGCAGACTGACCTATTATTGCTGGGGGGAGGAAGAAGTCCAGGCTCACCAGGTGGTCTCCAGTGACACTGTAGTGAGGCAGGAGGGGAAGGGAGGCCTCGTTACTGCCAAGTGGAGATGAAAACCCCAGCTCCCGACTAGGCCTCCTCTGACACAACTGTAGTGATGAGGTTGCATAGACTCATTATAGCTTCATGAGTGTGGAGTCTGCACTCCCCACTGGGCCTTTCCTGGCATGGGTGAAGGTGGAGCCACAGATTTTTCTGTGCTGCCTGGCTAGAGGAGCCTTCTGCTTCCCCTACCCCTTCCCCTCTTCCTCCTTCTCCTTCTTCTCTTCCTCCTTCTCCTTCTTCTCTTTCTCCTTCTCCTTCTTCTCTTTCTCCTCTTCTTTCTTCTCCTCATTTTTCTCCTCCTCTCCTCCTTATCCTCCTCCTCATCTACCTCCTCTTCTTCTTCTCCTCTTCCTTTTTCTCCTCCTCTTCCTTCTCCTCCTCCTCCTCCTTCTTCTTCTACCCCTTCTTCTCTCTCTCTCTCTCTTTTTCTCCTTTGTGTGCATTAACTTTTTCCAGGTTGCCAGCTTCTTCAGCTCTAACTCTGGAATGTATGAGGCACAAACAAAATTCAGGGGGTTCCTGCTGTGTCATTCACTGGGTCCTGAGGTTCCTAGCTTGGTCTACTTTCTAGTTCTTACCTTTCAGAGTCTTTTATGTTTGTTCGAAATGTAATTTCCACTGTTTTTAGTTGGACTTAGCAGAAGGAATAGGGATGAGTATTCATCTTCCTGGGAAAAATGTGCATTTTTGAAATATATATTGTATGGTTGGGTATTATCTTTCATCCAATCTGAGAGCCTTTCACTTTTAACAGGAGGTTTGTCTCACTTACATAATAAATCTTAATCCTGATATTGAATGTTATGTTTTGTGTACTTTTAAAATGTTACACATTAATCAATTATCAATAGGCTGTTATTCGCTGTCCTTTCCATCAGGCAAGGGTTTCAGGAACACACCAAGTTGCCTTGTTCCCATCCCACCCCCAGTTTTTTACTATTATTATTATTTTACAGAGACGGAGTCTTGCTGTATTTGCCCAGGCTAGAGTACAGTGGTTCAGTCATACCTTAATGTAACCTCAAATTTCTAGGTTCAGGTGATTCTCCAGCCTCAACCTCCTGAATAACTAGAACTACAGGCATGTACCACCTTGCCTGGCTAATTTAGTTTTTAGAATTTTTTGTAGAGATCTATGTGGCCCAGGCTGGTCTTGAACTCCTGGCCTCAAGTGATCCTTCTGCCTCAGCCTCCCAAAGTGCTGGGATTACAGGCATGAGCCACTGCCCTGGCTTATCCTGTCGATTTTACAGTTCTAGAAGAGATAAAGGTGGAAAGATTTTCCCAAAGATGAAAACATTCCATCAGCAGACCTAAGAAGAGGAAGTGACTGGTTGACTGGGGCCTTCTTGGCGGCCATTTTTCTGACATTTCATCCAGAACTAATTTCCTCCTTCCTTTTTTTATCCTTCCCTTCCTTGCCTCTTGTGGACCAGGCATTTTCCTAGGTTCTGGGAGAGGAAGGGAGCAGATCAAACCACTATTTTTCTTTTTCCCCATCTCAAAGTTTTTATCTATGGTGCTTTGTGGGTTTCTTTTTTTCCAATAGACTTTTGAACATTGTGAAATTAGCCAAAAAGAAAGCAGCTAAAATTTAGTAAGGGCAAGAGGAATAGTTAAGCAGGTGCAGAGAGCAGAAATCTTCAAGTCTCTTAACATTTCCAGTTTTTAATCAGGGTGCAAATGTGGTTGGTTGTGGGCAGGGAGCTGCCTCAGTGTGACTGCTAGGCTTTGCTGCCTTCGTCAATCCATCCAGCGTGACTTCCCATATAACTTTAGTGTTTACATCCCCCTCACTGGGTGCTGAAAAGTCTGGGATCCCCCTAGACACCTGGTAATTCTGTTAATGTCTGCTAGTCTGGATCCATATCTCAGAAGCTCCCTGATGGAATTTCTCCATGCTCTTGGCAAGTCACAAAAGAGATGTCTCCTGGGAACTTTAGCATCTTGATCTCTATTTAAATGTTGAAGTGGTAAGTCTTGGCCAAGCCCTGTTCTCTCCTCCCGCTAACTTTAGTCTCCGAGGGCCAAATTTTGCTCTCAGTTTCCTGTATATGACTTCTACCAAATCCTTCTAATTTTCTTTTGTCTCTAGTGACTTCCTCTCCTGCTGTCCTGTCTTCTAAAGCAGTCTGAAATGAAATTTGCCCCCAGAGCTGTGCACAGAGGAAATGGGGAACAGATCATTCAAGAAGGAACACCCTACCCGCAAGCCCT
This sequence comes from Macaca fascicularis, assembly GCF_037993035.2. Taxonomy (NCBI): domain Eukaryota; kingdom Metazoa; phylum Chordata; class Mammalia; order Primates; family Cercopithecidae; genus Macaca; species Macaca fascicularis. Next base: position 18,079,784 of record NC_088387.1, on the reverse strand, counting down.
GTGCTAGACTCGCATGGGTAGGCATCCCCAAAGTGTTGCACCCTCCACGCCTGGGCAGCTCACTGCTTTTCTGAACACCAGGATTTGTGCTTCCTAGCTGGTTCTCCACTTAGATATTTATTTAGATGCTTGACAATGAAGTATCAAGGAGCAGAGCAGGTGTAATGTCCTCATATACTGCTGCCATCTGTGCACTCCTATGCTCCTCTTAGGCGACCGGGCACATGTAGAGCTTGCTTCTGATGGCATTTGGATTGGAAATACATTGACCCATTTCTCCTGATAGCAGAAGTTTGTGGGGGAGCTAGGTGAAGTGTAAATGCACAGACAGCAGAGCAGATCTGTTTGTGGCAAGAGAGGGAGCCCCTCTGCCTTCCCAGTCCTAATCCCCTACCACCCCTCTCCCTCTCTACTCCTGGGCCCTGGCCTGGACACCATGCTTTCAGAACAATTCTAGAGCAACTATTAGCTGGTGATGGCTTCTGCTGCATTCCCTCCCAGAGACACCTAACTTTGACATTAACTACTGGAAGACCCGTAAAGTCTTCCAAGCCAAGGAAGGAATATTGAATGCTATAATTTCAAGACAGCTATAGGTCAGCTGGGGAAATGTGCACAGCAAGAATGGAAGCTTCTGGATACCCCTCCCCTGGGAAGGCAGCTGTCTGGGGCCCTTATTTTGGCAGTCAGCTCTCAAGGCATGCATCAGTGCACCTGAAACACTCTATAAATGGAAAACTCAGAACACAACGTGTCACATCGACACCACCAGTATGCACAGTGGAACCCACACAGTTAGTTAAATTTAATTTCCTGCAGAGACATGGGGACTTAGCTCAAATGTCACCTCCTCAGGGGAGTCTTCCCTAAACCCAGGTTGAGTTGAGTACCCAACTGAGTGCCCCACTAGCTTCCCAAATCCCTTCCCTGTCAGCACGTAGCCCATTCCAAGGTGCTGACGTGTCTGTCTCACCTATTTGTCAGGGAGTTATCTGAGGGTGAGGGTCACATTTTATGGATATTTGCAACCTCAGTGCCTAGCACAGTGCTGGATACATAGTAGACACTCTTAAATGTTTCTGAAGAGGGACCATGCCAGCTGTGTCCAGACAGCCACCAAAATGACCCTTCTGCTGACTTATTATGGAGCCTGGCATACTACAATAATTTTTTTTTTTTTTTTTTGAGACAGTCTCGCTCTGTTGCCCAGGCTGGAGTGCAGTGGTGCGATCTCAGCTCACTGCAACCTCTGCCTCCTGGGTTCAAGCAATTCTCCTGCCTCAGCCTCCCGAGTAGCTGGGACTACAGGCATGTGCCACCACACCCGGCTAATTTTTTGTATTTTTAGTAGAGACGGGGTTTCACCATGTTAGCCAGGATGGTCTCTGTCTCCTGATCTCGGGATCTGCCCACCTCGGCCTCCCAAAGTGCTGGGATTACAGGTGAGAGCCACTGCACCCGGCCTAAAATATATATATATATATATATTTGAGTTAAAAAGTTAGTCCTATGCCTCAAAGATCCCTTTCCAAAATTGAAGCTTCATTGGGAGGGATAATTGTTACCGATATTTTGGGGGGTTGGTTTGAGCTGAGCTTTGCAGAATACTTGACATAGGCTTGGCACTTGCAGAGGACCTCTAGGAGAGAAGAGAGTGAGGTGTCCCAGGTCTCAGTGGCATAGGAATGAGAGAAAACCATTGTTGCTGGAAGTGTAGGTCTGAAACCTGATTTCTATGTCACCAGTAGTTCTTCTCCCAACTTTTTTTTTTTAAATTATTTTTAGAGTTGGGGTCTTGCTCCGTCACACAGGCTGGAGGGCAATGGCATAAACATAGCTCACTGCCACCTTGAACTTCTGAGCTCAAACAACTCTCCTGCCTTAGCCTCCAAATTTTTTTCCTTATTAAATATAAAAACATTAGAATATACTCTTCAAGTGAGCCAGGTATTAGAAAAACACTACCTGACACACAATAGGGACTCAGTAAACATTTGTTGAACAACTTATTTTGGGAACACTGCCAGCCACACTCTTACTTCTTTCTGTGTGGCTCTAGATTGCAAGGAGAAGAGAAGGTGGAGGGAAAGGTAGAATGGGCCAGGGCTGGATTCCAAACCACAGCCCACCCACAACTCTTTATTTGCCACTCTTTATTGCCTGTGTTATGGGAACTCTGCCACTCTTTATCACCTGTGTTATGGGAATTCAGAGCAAGGACTGACACTATTCATCCTGGACTGGGTTTGGAAATGCAGTCATACCCCAGGAAAGAATCCCTTTTCTTCCATGTGGAGGCCCAACCCCATGCCCAGCCCCAGATGATTGAGTGGTGATGTGGGTACATGTGGTGCATGCATAGGGTGTGTGGCCACAACAGGCAGCCCCTGAGTGCCTCTGCTTGAGAGGCAGAGGGAAACCCTTGCTGGTCAGAGCCTAGGACTCTCTCAATGGCACGGGGCCAAGATGAGGTCCTTGGGCATGACAAGGGCCACCTGCAGAAGGAAGGACATCATGGTGTGCACAGCGTGTGATGGAAGGTGTGTGTAGTTAATTATTGGCGGCTAGGTTTGGTGCTTAAACTAGCTACCACCTACGAAGGTTGAGAAAAGGAAGAAAAAGCAGTTAGAATGCAGGAAAGAGGGAAAAACCCCACCTCACCCACTTAACAGGCTCAAACTGCTGCTGCTAGCCGCCTGTGAGGTGGGGACAGTCCCCTGCAAATGCCCTGCTTAGACACTTGGGTTGCCGTGGCGAGCACCTTATGAGACAAAGGCGTGAAGGCCTTCTCCGAGCACAAAGGCAGACAAAGGCACTTGCCCGGTCCTGCAGGACCAGTCCTCATGCTGGATACCGAATGGCTCAATTACTATGCCTTGGACCAAGGAAGGGGGTGGGTGAGGAGGAGAACTTTGGGAGAAGTGAAGCAGAAAGAATCTTTGTGACAATGACAATTTAAGAAACACTAGACAACCAGCTTGCTGGGGCGCTTCTAAACCTTCTGCGGGGAGGTGAAGCAGTGGAGCGGTCATGTGGAAAATTTCCTTTCTCCTCCATGCACAGTCATTCCCAAACTGAGGGAAAGGCATTGTTTTCCTCGTGAAAACCCTCATTCTGGACAAGATTCCATCAGGCTAGGAGAAAATGCCTTCACCTGGGAAGAAGTTGTATTCAGTAAGCGTAGAGGACTGAAGGGTTGAGTCATGTTGGTCTCTTGGAGATCTTTGGTTTCAAGGAGGATTCAAATGTGTCTGATTTCTTAAAATGTAATTAGACAGAGAAAGGGTTGCATCTGGCCAGACCAGGGTGGCAGGGGACGTGGAGGGAGGCCTGGCGTCCCTCCTTCCACACGCTCCCAGGCTTCTCTATGTATTTGGGGGCAGCATTCATACTTGACTGGTTAGAAATCCTAAGGAAGCTTCCAGCAGCATTCAGCCCCCACACCTCCCATCCGTGGAGCCTTGCTGGGGAGCTGTCTCCGCAGGTTTGCTGTACCTGGGCTGCAGCTCTTGGCAGCTGTGCCCATCAACCCTGATGAGCCCCTGCACGTCCCACTGGGTAGACAGCAGCTATGAAAACTGTTCTACATGTCTGCTCAGATCAAGGTATCATCTGCTGCACCACCAGACAGCCTGCCCACTTCAGCCAGCCCTCCACCTAGAACAATAGGGAGCATGGTTGCTGCTGGTGTGTGACAGCCCTGCCAAAGGTTGCAACTTAGGAGCAGAGATTCAAGCCAGTGCTATAAATAAGCCAAGCTTTATTTTCCTACAAGCAGCTTGGTTTTACTACTGTTTGATGCTGTAAATGTGGTAGATATCAGATCCACCTACAGACAGGCCTGCCTTGAGCCTCCCATGGTGCTTCTAGCCAGGTGCCTTTGGCAGGGTGACCGAGCCAGGCCACAGCTGGGACTGTAGCATGGGGAATGTTCCAGGCACTCACTCAACATCACTAGAGCTGGCAAGGCTTGCTCTGAGCCAACCCTTGTTCTACTGTCTTGTTCCAGGTAGAACCCATCAGCCAAAGCTCCTTCAATACTAGCTCTTGTCTCCTGACCTGGTCAGAAGCATTTACCAGCAAGGGCCACTTTCCTCCGACCATTCTATGTAAATATTTTCCAGCTTTTCCGAGGGAGGCAGGGAGGCTCTGCAGGCGATGGCTTCAGGACGTTTTAGTCCCATCTAGGCCCCTGGCTGGGGCTGTTATCTCCCACCCAAATTGGAGGCAGCTGCTGCCAGATGTGTAAGAAACTCCCAGGTGTGCAAGAACAAAATGAGGAGGTGTGATCATTTACATTCAGTAAATGATGGTGCAAGCACAGACTGTCACCAAGAGATCTGTCTTCCTGCCAACTTCTACGCTAAACAGAGGCTCTGATTTTTAAGAGGGGACAATCCTGTAGGGGACAGAGAGGGTCTGGACCAAGCACTGAGAAAGAGGCCTGCTAGGCAAAGTCAAACCATGTCATTGAGGGAGAGGCTTTGGCCTTGATTCAAAACTAGGCTGACCCAATGCCCTGGTTTGCCTGGGACAGTCGTGGACTATGCCCGCCATCCAAGTTCTATTTTTAATGGTGCCCCTTTTACTCACACACACACAAAATCCATGTTTGGATGATAAGTTTTATGATTACCCTATTCCAAAGATGAGAAGGAATTAGGCTAGAAATGCATCCAGAGTGACATGTGGGACGTGGGGCCCCAAGAAAGTTCACTTGGCAGTGCCTAGAGGAAAGAGATGAGTGGTAGAAGGCCAGGTTGGTTCATTCTCAAGCATATTTAGAACTGCAGCCTTGTTGATAATTTTCACTCAGGACCTCGCAGAGTGTGATGCTAGAAGGGTCTTTGGGGTGGTCTAATTTACCTCCTCTCTTACTGGAAGAGGACATTAGGCTAAAAGAGATAAAAGTGACCTGCCCAAGGTTACATTCCAGTTGCTGGCAGAGTGGGGATAGAAACTTGTCCTTAAGGGGTCAGGTCCAAGTACTCTTTGCTGAGACAGGGGGAGATGGAGGACCCTGAAAGAGGCTGCAGAGGATGAACAGACACATGGAAGCTTCTGTGGCAGCTCCAGGGCAGGGAAGCATCCTAGACTACCCCACAGTTCCTAGATGGTGGGATGGGAGGACACATACTGGTGGGGTTTAGACTTGCTGAGCTTGCTTGAACGTGAGCTCAGGTGACACCTGGAGTCACAGGGGACTGCAGGTGGAGCCAAGGGCAAATGGGCTCTCCAAGGTAGTGACCGAGAGGGACCAAAGAGATTAACTGGCAAATAGGACTAAGAATCAGTGAAGAAACAGGTAGGTATGGAGATCAAACGCGAACAGGATCAAATGAGTAATTTATGGAATCTAAATATTGTTCTGTGGTTCAAATTGTAGTGAAATCTGAGAGGCAACTCCTGATAACAGCTACCTTACCCTTGGGTACCGTTTCCCTAGCCCCTTCTTGGGTCTGCAGTGGGGCACAAACCTTAAGCCAGTAACAGCTTCTACCTCTGCTTGGTAGCTGGGAAACTGAGTCACAGAGAAAGTGGCTTTCTCCTGTCTTACAGGATCCTCAGCAACAAGAGTGTGACTAACGAGCCTTGAGAGTGACTCCAGAAGCCTGCTACCACAGTACCCCTCGTGCTTCCACTGCAGTCACACCTCCTGTGTGTGCTCTCCTGTTGGTGAAGGGGTGGAGTGGTGGATTTTTCTATGAATTTGCTCGTCTGAGTGGGCCCCGCAGGAAGAAGCCCAGCATGAGAGTCTGGGGACCCTGGCTTTCTGGTCCTAGTTCTATTGCTGGCTGACTAGCTATGCAGTGGTGGCTAGTCACTTCTTTTCCTGTCCCTCCTGCTCTTCCTGGTTGTCAGATGAAGGTTCTGGCTTGTGCCATCTTCAAAATCTCAATGCTTTTGTCTTTGCAGGGGGATCTGACCTTGGTTCAGTCATCTACTTAGCTGTAAGTTCATCTCTTGCATCTTCTTGGCAGTCTCTCTATAGAGCATCTTCACAGGTTAGAGAAGATGGAGCTATGTGATTGAGGGAGGGGCTTTGGACTTGAGTCAAAATTAGGCTGCCTGGGGCAATCATGGACCATGCCTGCCATACAAGCTGCATTTTTAATGGTACCCCTTTAAATATTTGTCCTCAGGTCTCAATGACCTTTGACAATGTAGAATGCAACATTGGAACGTATGACAATGTAGGAATGCATGCAAAATATAATTTTTAAAAATATCAGCTGGGTGCAGTGGCTCATGCCTATAATCCCAGCACTTTGGGAGGCCGTGGCGGGTGGAACACTTGAGGTCAGGAGTCAAGACCAGCCTGACCAATATGGTGAAATCCCGTCTCTATTAAAAATACAAAAAATTAGCCAGGTGTGGTGGCAGACACCTGTAATCCCAATCAGTGGGGAGGCTGAGACAGAAGAATTTCTTGAACCCAGGAGGTGGAAGTTGCAGTGAGTTGAGATTGAGCCACTGCACTCCAGCTTGGGCGACAGAGTGAGACTCTGCCTCAAAACAAAACAAAACAAAATCATATTTGGCCCAGATCTACGTTTTTTGCCTCCCACAAGTTTTCATGAGGTTAAGTTAAATATGTCAATTATTGGCCGGGCGCTGTGGCTCACGCTCATAATCCCAGCACTTTGGGAGGCCAAGGCAGGCAGATCACGAGGTCAGGAGATTGAGACCATCCTGGCTAACATGGTGAAACCCCGTCTCTACTAAAAATACAAAAAATTAGCTGGGCGTGGTGGCGGGCCCCTGTAGTCCCAGCTACTCAGGAGGCTGAGGCAGGAGAATGGCGTGAACCTGGAAGGCGGAACTTGCAGGGAGCCGAGATCGCGCCACTGCACTCCAGCCTGGAAAACAGAGAAAGACTCCATCTCAAATTAAAAAAAGTGAATTTATTTCAGACAGCCTGCAAAGTGGATAGCTCACTAGAGCACACATACAATCACCTGCAGGCTGACTGTAGTCAAAATAATCTACTGTCACCCTGAATAGGTTTTCTCACATAACATCTACAAAAACCCGGCATACCGTTGTCACACCCACATGGTGCCTTCTGATATGTGACATTAGAAAACCTCAATCTCCTGAAAAAAATCATAAAATAGTTTCAGTATATATGAACTCAGCACACGTTTTTTGTTCAGTGAAACTTCTTTCTTTGATGATGCCTGTTCAAATATTTGCAAATAATGAGAATACACCCACAGAAATCATCCTCTGTTGCTGAGGCCACACAATCGGCAGAAACCAACGGGTAAGACACAAAGGACTGAATGCCACTGGAGGTCACGCAAATTCCAGGAAACCTCAGGCCATCTTAGCCTTCCTCTCCCACCCCCAAGCTGTTAGTTTCTAACTGAATGTGCTACAGAAGCCAGCCAGAATACCATGAAAGTCAGCAAGAAGGTGAAATGGTGAGAGGAGGAGGGGCCTTTGGGTAGCATCTCTTTTCACCTCTCGCTCTAGATGTGAAGAAACTCAGAGGGGGCTGTGGCCTCTCAAGTCGGGGAGGCCATGAGGACCACTAGAAGCAGGCCTGGAGGTGTGGTCTCTGGGGCTGGTCTCCGTCGCTGCCCTCTCTACCCCAAAATGCCTCTGAGATGCCCACATAACATCCAGGGGATCCCAGGATTTCACCCCCTGAAAATGGGAAGGGATGGACAGTAGGGGAAGAATAAGAGAGAAACAAGAAGAAGCAGATGGTAGAAGAAAACACTGGGTGGAGGGAAGAAAGACCAGAGGCCGGTGAGCAGAGCAAAGAGGTGAGCATCCAGGGCCCAAAAGCTGCTTCAAGGTCACGGAAAGCCAGCCTGCATCTGAAAGGAAAGGTCCTTGCAGAACAGAACTTAAAGCAGGAAACAGAATTAAGCGTGGAAAACAAGAAAGGCCGATGTGCCTGAATCTGTATCATTCTAAATCAGTGTATCAGACGCCCAGAACTCTGACAAATCAGGGTTCCCAGACAAACCCAACACTTGGTATGGGCAACACTTCTTTATTATAAAACTAACATCACTGAAAGCTTTTTTTTTTTTTTGAAGACCAAAAATATCACATCTTAGGCAAATGAGTTGAAAATCCCTCAGAGTGACACCCTATTTTTTTCCACCCATTTCTAAAGTCAGAGGACACCTGGTAAAGAAACTGGTTTTTAGGTAAAGAAATGCAATTCCTGGTGCACGCGGTTTCCTGGTGGTACAGCACTGAAGTGACATCATGGAAATATTTGTGTCTCAAGGTCAGTCTGCAGGGTTTCTGTGTGAAAGCATGAGTCTTAGTCAGTGGTGGGAAAGTGTGTGTGTGCACCTTTGCGATCTGCTGCTGTTTACTGCTCTCTGCTTCAAAGACAAAGTTTTAATTAAAGCCAGGTGGGCAGCTTGCCAGGATTTTCCACACTTTTGGCTCACCTAGGGATGCAGCCTAAGTGTAGGTTATACCATTTGGAAACGCCTCTGCTCCTGTCATTTGGAAGGAAATAAACCAATTGTTACTTGGCATGGGGGGCTGGGGGGAAGAAGTTTGTCTTCCACTCAAGGGCAAGGAATCCATGACATAAGATGCTCATTCTGGTGGTGAATATGAACCGTCTAGTTTGTGCAGCATTCATTACGGTGACAAAAGTAGGAAGCAGCAGACTGGGAACGTATGGAATCCTTTGTCTTAATTAAAAATAAAGTAGGAGCTATGGAATTTGGCCAAGCCTCATAAATCTGCTTAAAAAAAAAAAAGCATCAAGACTCTGTCGGATAAGTTTAAATAGAACCAACTGAGCCCTCTGGAGAGTTACATAGATTCCCCACTCATGTGGACACCCGCTCTCCTGTCGCTTTCCCGCACTCTGCAGGCAGCAGTGGTGCTCATTAACCAGCAACCCTCCAATTCGCCTCTGACAAGCTTATCCCCCTGGAGCACACGATTCAGAGATGATAAATTTACTCCCGCTTGTAAAAATGAAACTCTCCTCGGGGCAATAAAAACGCTCTGAGCCTTTAGGAAATAAGTTCTTTATCTGATAACCTACCTTCATTAACAAAGTCTGGTCCTCTTGGTCAGGACAGCTCTTCACTGCCAGGGAGAACTGCTCTAAGGTAACTGGAAGGGAAGAAATGGAAATTGTGAATGACTTCACTTCCACCTCTGAGCCCTTCTGATATGAAGGAGGACACTGTGGTTAGACATAAATAGCATGCTGTCCGTCCTTCCTTGGTGACATGGCAGAGCTCCCCAACTGTCCCCTGCATGGGGCAGGGGCCCCCACACAGGGACTTCTCCACTCCATCAGATAGAATCATTACAGTAGAGTACAAGGCCATTCCCATCAGCAAAGGTCCTCCCTGAACTGCCAGGAGGTCCTGGGTTCAGCTTCCTTTTGGGCCATCTTGTCCCCAGAGATGACACTCTATCCCCGCTTCCTGGGACCTTCACTGAGAAGACTCCACCTGCCTTTGTAAATCTGACAGTGCTAATTTTTAAAATCTCAATCTTCCATCATGATTTCCATGGCTTTAATTCTTCTCTTGGTGTATGGCCCCGAGTGTTGACTGAAACCCCACAAACGCCCCCAAATATATGAAGTCCTCTTTCTCCAACCAACCTTCTCGAAGAGAATAGGGAAGAGAAACCCAAGAAGGTTTACGAAAAAAAAAAAGTTTTAATAATCCAATGAAATTGGCCATGAAAGCCCTAGAAATGTTAATCTAGAAAATTTACACAAATTACATTCCCCTTCTCATATTTATGGCCAGGTTCTCATCAAAGGCTCACTTATGTGGTCACCAATGTTTATTTTGGTTTAAGCCACAGACTGCCCTCCTGTAGGCTGTGTTGACTATATTGTTTCATGCTTGAAAATGCTCCCACAATTCTCTACCACCCTCAGATTTAAAACCACTTATTTGACGGGCATTAAGGCTTTTACTAAGTTAACCCATCTAGATTAGCCTTTGATTGCTATACTCAAAGCTGCATTCACTCTTTACCCACTATGACCCTTCATTGCTCTCTGCTGGGAACAGTTCTGCCTCTTGTCTTTGAGTAGCGCAAAACTCAGTCCTCCAGTTGAATATACCAAGCCCACCCATCCAGCCAATAAAGCCACTGATTGCCCTCCGGTCCCATCCCAACCCCCAAAGATCCCACAAAGGTGGGCAGAGCTAAACTCAGCCTCAAGGCTGAGGGACAGACTGATTCCAACGATTTGACCTCAAGCAGGCCTGGATGGCATGTCTACAAATACAGATATTTTCAAGAGAACTGTATCAGCAATAATGAATTTTCATCAAGAAAATATTGTCTGGGTAGGTTGTTTGTAGTTTTCAATGTTACTCTAAACTAGAATTCCTTAGACTGCTTTCACCTCTGACTAAATTACTCCATGCAATCTTGACTGCTATCAATTGTATCTGGTGCTGATTATCTCTTCCAAGTTTAAATTTTGCTCTTATCCAGTCAAGACATACTTGGGATCCATAGAGAGATCAGTGTTGCCTTCCACACGCTCTCCAATGCATATACCCACCCAGTCTTCAATTGGCTGAAGCCAGTGTTAATTATATAGAATCGTCAATTTAATCTTTTTTTAAAATTACCTTTGCCTATAAAAGGGGCTCAGCAGAAACTTGTACAGTGAGATAAGGGCCAAAGCTGTGTTAAGTTTACACGAATGCTTTTGCTCTCACTCATTCAGAATACACCTGCCTGGGAAGGACCCTGGAGGTAAGGCCTCTCTCCCCCAACTCCGTTCCTAGTTTTGGACTTTTGCTGTGACCTGATTTGGTGTGATAACATATTGATCTCTGACTACTGTCTGAGGATGGCTAAAGAATGATCTACAAATTCAGGTGGTGGGTTTTCTTTAGATCACCTTTTTAAGGTGGCTATTTTATGTGGTAAAGGTTTATGCTGTAACTTAGAATCTTACTTAGCGCAGGTCAGGGAAATCGAAACACTTGCTTCCTTAGAGAGCTACTGTACTGGATTCTCACCGATAGCTCTCTCTTCTCTGCGGTGACCCTGCGTTCATACTTCTCACTGCCTGTGCACTGGACTCCACGACGATACTTCTCGTTGTCATAGACATAGCACCCACTTCAAGTTACCTTGAATTCTGGACATCCAATCCAAGCCAGTCGACTTCCATACCAAGCCAGCCCTTTCCAACTTTTTCCCATTTCTGTGGGACTGTCATCCTCCAGCCACCAGGCCACTGAGCCTGATTCTTTGATTTCTCCCTCAGGACCCCATGCCTGCTGACTCTTGTACGATGATGTCCCTTGGATGCGCTTCTTTCCCACAGTAGCACTGCCACTTTGATTCCTGGAGAAATTCTCACTCGTTCCCAGCCTCCATGCCCACCACTGCCACCACTCTGAACCTGGCCCTGCTGGAGCCCTTTGCCTATGGCCTGCCTTCCTCCTCACCATGCCAGGCCTAGCCCCTCTTCCCCGTACAAACCACGCTGATGGCTCCTGACTCTCACTCATGCAGGGTTCCATCTTGGGCCATGCGCTCCCTCCCTGTCTCCTCAGGTTGTCCAAGATCCCACCTGATATGGTTTGGTTGTATCCCCACTCAAATCTCATCTTGAATTGTAGCTCCCATAATCTCCACATGTCGTGGGAAGGGACCCAGTGGGAGGTAATTGACCATAGGGGTGGTTATCCTCCATCCTGTTCTCATGATAGTGAGTTCTCATGAGATCTGATGGTTTTATAAGGGGCATTTCCCCCTTTTGTGTGGCACTTTTCCTTCCTGCCACCATGTGAAGAAGGATGTGTTTGCTTCCCCTTCTGCCATGATTGTAAGTTTCTTGACGCCTCCCCAACCTTGCAGAACTGTGAGTCAATTAAACCTCTTTCCTTTATAAATTACCCAGTCTTGGGTATGTCTTTATTAGCAGTGTGAGAAGGAGCTAATATGCCACCCTTCTTCAGGGCCAGCATGGGGAGTAGTCTCAACACAGGTTTGGCATCAGACAGACCTGACCTTAAACCTTCCCTCTGCCACTTCCAGCTGCGCATCCTTAGACAAGTCACACAGCCTTGCTGAGCCTCGCTTCCTCATCAGTGATGTGTGGAGCCCGGAGCCCACTTGCTGGAGCAGGTGTGAGGCTGTGTGTGAAGAAACGGTGCTGGCAGTGAGTCTGCACTCCATCTCAGGTTCCTGTACGAAGGTTTCTCTAAGTCTGCCCTGTTCCCTGTTTGATGTCTTGATGTGACACATGACACATGGGGTTTTTCTTTCCCAATCAGTCTCTAGTGTTTAGATGTCTGGGCTGCCCTGGCTTCAGGATAGGGTGCAGGAGATGAACTTGCATCCTATCCCAGACTCTGTCCTGTCTCCATGATGTCCAGCATGCCCACAGCCATGACTCCGTTTTGTGGAACTGGACTGAAGTGGACTTATAGGAACACAAGGCCACACTGCAGTCCAGTTCCCTTCATGGGCTGGCTGAGTTTTATTGGGCTAGCAGCCTACAGCCCTTTCTACACAGATGACAAAAACCAACCTTGAGAACAGAGGCCCAAGAAAAGCAGCATGCACCTATGTCTCGGTTTTTTCCTCCCACCCTAGATGTCAGTGTGACACAAGCTCCTATGCCAATGCAGGTTTCTCTCTCCCCTCACCCCACTCTTATTTCTACCAAATCCCAAAAGAGAAGAAGGGGTGAAAACCATTAGGTTTTCATAAAGACATACCTGAGACTGGGTAATTTATAAAGGAAAGAGGTTTAACTGACTCACAGTTCTGCAGGGTTGGGGAGGCCTCAGGAAACTTACAATCATGGCAGAAGGGGAAGCAAACACGTCCTTCACATGCCAGCAGGAAGCAGTGCTCAGCAAAAGGGGGAAAAGCCCCTTATAAAACCATCAGATCTCATGAGAACTCACTCACTATGAGAACAGTCTGTGCGGCCACTTCCCTGATAGCTGATTCACTGACAACTTGCAAGAGAAGCCTCATGACAAGTTGACATTTCATGACCCCTCCTTCTTCCTCCCCAACTTTTAAATAGGAGGAAAAAACCCTTAAAACGAAAGCATTTGTCGTATCTACTTTCTTCTACCTTTGTTGCTGATTCAAGGGGTTGACTTCCTAATGAAAATAAGATACGCAGCCAAACCAGTGCCAACAAAATGCAAGGTCTCACGGGGGCATGAGTCTCCCTAAGGGACTCTCAGCGGAATCACTTGCTTGCTTCAACATGCATTGTCTCAACTGCTCTTAAGTGTTCCAGTACCATTCATGTCAGTAGTGGGAGGCCGAGGCTTCCACCTGTCTGAGTTAAGTTCTCCTTGGTTGGACCTTTCCGCCTTTGTGTGACAAAAGAAGGGAGAACAAGAGACTTTTAGATAACAAGCAGCTTTGAGGTTGGGGATCAAGGAGAGGAAGCATAGGGAAATAAACACCTGATTCAAGTAAACAATGGTCATTTGGGAGAAAAAAATATGGAGCAGCATGAAACAGGTTTCCTCTTCTGTGCATCTGCTGCAATGATCGGCAGAAAATTATCTACAATGACCTCATCCCCTGCAGTCATTGCTGTAAGGTAGAACCTTACAAAATGGGAGATACCTAACACTCAAGGAAATGGTTGCACCTGGAATAAATTTCATTATAACATGCTGTTTCAAATAAGGGGGAAGATGAAGCAAAGCAAACCCACAATACCATTGTACTGATTTTGCTCTTGAAATATTGCTGGTCAGTTTGGGCACCTGCCGCTAAGTCAGCAGGTACAGTTGACCCTGACCTATAACCTGCACCTGGGGCTGCAGCGCTCAGAAATCCTGTCTCAGAATGTTCTCTCAGCTTCTCTCTCAATCTTTGTGCCAGGGCCCTGGATAACAGGGGCTCTGCCCCTGGGGCTAAGCTTTAGAGGGCCCTGCCCATGGGGCTACGGGGACTGCCCACCTGGAACCTGCACCCACTCATCCAGGGACCAATACTCTCATTTCCTGACCTAAATACCTTAAGCCTCTTTGCTGCGATGTGTTGCTGCTGGGGAGCCACACAACTGCCGTGTCCACTCTAGACCCATGGGGTAGCCAAGGGGCAGCTGATTGCAGGTGTGTGGACAGAACTTGAATGCCTAGACCAGACGATCTGCACAGTGTGGGGTACAGCTGGAGGAGCAATGAGAGAGAGGTGGGCCAAGGAGCTGCTTCTCACCATGCTGCAGAGTTCACACACCTGCTAGGAGCCTGGGCATTCTAAATTCAAATCTGGCCTTCTGGATGAACAAAGCTACATTTTTCAGGGCAGTAGGGCAGAGGAGATTTTCTTCAGCAAGTTGTAAGCTTGCTTTGTAATTCTGCCCTGGGCCCCGCATGGGAGGGACAGGCTCCTTCCTGGTAGGGAAGGAAGACCTGGCACTAAAATACCAGGTTCACCCAGACCTCTTCAGCATCCAAGCCCTCTGTCCCTGGAAAGAGGAGATTGCACCAGCTGAGCTTCAGTCTGGTAGGGGAACATGGCTCTCATCTCAGATACCTATAGTGAAGATGAGGAAGCCAGCTTCCTCGTAGGGATGGCAGAAATATGGGGGCTGACACCTACCCCTCCATGGACAGTTCCCCTGGAGGAGTTTGATGGCTGAGCATTGCTGGGAACCAGGCACCCTTCTCCAGAGGCAGCGACCTCCCTCACTGAGGCTTCCCTGGCACCAGGAGTAGAGGGCCCCACGTCTTCTCACCAGCCTGTCCTTGGGAGCCTTGAGGGTCAAGCTCCCCAGCACCCATACCTGAGGCTCCTGGCCAGGGGCCCCTTATCAGTGACTCCTTCTCCACTGACTGCACCATGAGGTGGGACACTGCAGCCACTGTCCCTCAGCCCTCTCCTCCCACCTGTGTGTGACTGCAGCACTCTCAGATCATCGTGCAGAGCTGTCTGCCACTCCAGACAGCTTCTGAAGTCCCCCACCCACCTCTTTTTCATAACACAACAGAGAAACGTTGAAAGAGAGAGAGAGAGAAACAAAAAGGCTTCATTTTGCAGAAAGAACTCTGGCTTCGTTTTCAGAATCAACACTGAGGGTTGGCAGGGGCCTTTAACTTCTTCGCAACCAACAGTCATGGTGCAACCAGTCTCCTGCACATCGAGATATGGTGGGGGGTGTGGAGCTGGCCCTCAGGGAACCTCCACGAGAGGGTGAGGACCATGCTCACTGTCACCAAGCCTGCCCTGTCAGAGAGTACCTCTTTTCCAGAGAGCGGCAGAGCATGACACGTGTGGCCCTCCTTTTCTCTGGCCCCACATCTAGGAGCCCACAGGAACCAGTATGCGTCTCTTCTCTGGCAGACAAGCTCTTGGTCTATAACTAAGTCTCAACATGTTTTCTGCCCCAAACACTGGGATCTCAGCACTTCCCAAGGGACAGCCTCCTCCAGGATGGCAATAGGCCACTGCTCCTCCAATGCCAACCCTCCTTTTGACCCCCACTGCCATCACCTCTTTGCAGATCTTTGTCCTCTGGCTTGCTGGTCACACCCACTTGTTTTGGTCTCCATCCTCCATCCAGCTCCACTCTGGGTCTCTTTCTCCAAAGCACTACATCCCCTGAAGCTAGGAAACTTTCCCTCCAGGGAGTCCTGGTGTGATGGTCACTCTCCTACTCCTTCCTTTCCTTGGCCACCTACTGCTGCCCAGCAGAGGCTAAGCTCCATGATGTAGCATCCAGCACACCTCACCACCCACCCTGGCCCACTTTTCCAGGCTCATTCTCTCAATATTGTTTCTTGGCCTTTCTCCCAAACACCTTCCTCCTGACAAGGCAGGCCCCTTGTCATTCCCTGTTCAAGTCCTTCATTCTGCCACCTCCACTTTTGTCCACTCTATGGCTTCTTCCCATCCTGCACAGCCACGTCCCCACCTTTGGGATCCTATGTATGTTTCAAGACCCAGCACCAACGGATCTTCCGTGACACCATGTGTGAGCCTGTGGCTTTGCACGGAGCCTGCACCTCTCATGGGCTCTCCTGCTCCACGTGTGTGTGGCCCCTGTGTTCACATCCTATTCCCTCTGCTGGATTGAAAAGCATCACATTGTTCTGATAATCTGAGTCCTAAGTCTGGCAAATAGGAGGTACTGAAAACCTTCTAAGCAAATAAACTAAGTGAGTCTATACTAAGACTGTATTTCCCTAGGTAGGCAAAATGCCAGTTTGGCCAGTCCCGGGGATGGGAACGTAATGGGGGCTGACTGACATCTTGGAAGTCTTTATCCTAGACTGAACCATAGGAGCGAGACATGGAGAACTGGTTGCCAAATCCTAGATGTGAGCAGTTCCCAAAGGGGCTGGGGGGCCTGAAGGAGCCCAACCCGTCTGCCGTGTTCTGGGCTCAGGGAGAAAAGCAGTGGCCCTCTCTCCACATGGGGGGCATTGTACACCCGAGACTTTCATCCTGCTGCTTAGGGCTCTCTGCTGGTTGCTACGGGAACAATCTGTAGTCTTTTGCTCAGGCACAAAGTCAGGAGACAGAGCACAGTGGTCACCTGCTTTCCTGAAAGGCAGAGCCCTTTCAGCTTGGGGCAAATGCACCATTCACTCAGGAAGAGATGATGGCGCCGCTTATCTAGATCCTTTCTGGAGCCCAGGGACTCCCTGTGTGCAGGCGGATGCCCTCCCCAGGATGGACAGTGGCACGCCCTCCCCAGGATGGACAGTGGCACGCTCTCCCCTATTTGACATGGCCTTGGCTCACCATGGCCAAAGGCTGCTTCCTGGGGCCTGCTGCAGTCTTAGCCAAGAGCAAGGTGTACAGCTGGGGGCAGCCAGAAGCAGCAGCCGCTGTCACCGCATCTTTTCCCCAGTGTCATCTCCAGCAGCCAGGGTGAGCCTCCCCATGGCCCAGCTCTGCTCCACCTGCAGATCCCCCTTCCCCTGCATGGAAGGACAACTTTGACACTAACGCTCAGCTGGAGGCCACCACCACCACCACCACCGTCCCATCAGCAGAACAAGAGTCAGCCCATTTTGGGAAACAAACACTGTGGACTCCAGTGTCACACTTAAATTGGGAAGATAATGGACAGGGCGGCTGCAATTGCCTCGGGCGTGGCATCTATCCTGTTTTCCACCCCGCAGGGATTTACCCTCCCATTTGATATAGTGCTCAGGCTCAGGACCTGGATGTTATGAGGCCCCGCAGTCCTCTCTGCCACACGCCTGTCTCGGCATCTGCCTGTGTCGCCCCAGGTCACGCATGCGCCACACGTCCAAGCTGAGTTGGACCCAATTCTCTCCTCTCCACCTTGGTGCCCAGAAGCAGCCTTTCCCTTGTCACCCTTGGCTTTCCTCCTACCTCACCCTCCACCTGGAGGCCGTTCAGGTTCCTTTGCCTTCACGCTTCCAGAACCGCCCCCCGCCACGTAGACCTGCTGCTGTTGCTTCTCAGTTCCTGTCCTCAGAGCTGTTCACCTCCACACCTGAAGAAATCTTCCCAAAGCTTTTCCCCAGACTCCCCACTGACGGTGGGAGTTGACAATGACAGCTACTGGCCTTGGCACTCAGGCCCCATGGGACCCTGCTGTTCACCCTCACATTGGCCCTACATCCTGACCACACCAAGCCACAAGCACTTTCCCAAGTCATCCACGCACTTCATGCCTCCCTCCTTGTTCTTCCATTTGCTCAGAATGTCCTTTCCACCTTCTGGATAGCTAAATTCTACCTGCCCTTCAAAAGGCAAACTCTTAAATGTTGCTTGTCTCACTGGAACTTCGTGGGGAGCCGCGTGGACTCTGCACCCCGTGCCCAGCTACTGTCTCTCCTGTGTTCTCTCGGGGCCCCTAATCTAGGGGCTCTCATCTCAGTTCTGACCAGTGCTCCTTGGGAGCAGGGGCTGTTTCACACTGGACCTTTTATTCCTAGAGCGTAATGCAGTCCTTGGCCCACAGCAGGCCTTCAACAAATATGGGGTGAGAAGGGTGGATAAGGGAATGAAGGAAGGGTGCTCCCCATCAGGATTGTTTCCGAAGGATAACTAAGTAGATGCCAGATTCAGGAGGCGCAGCTCCATAGTTTCAATGTTGATTTTTCATGCAGCAGTAGAAGGCTGAGAGATGAAGCAAGCCGCAGCTTCTCAGGACCTTCTGCTGTATTGGTCCTATGGTCTGAGGCAATATCGTGATTCTATTCCATAGGACCAACGCGGTCTGTGTGCTTCTTGCAAGAAGAAAGAACAGAGCAAACTGAGCTCAGCTGCTCACAGCTGCCACAGGTCCTGAGCAGCTGGGACCTTAGGCACCTCTGGTGTTAGGGCAGAACCTGGGTGTCTCCTTAAAATAGCACAATTACTAGAAAAACTCAACTGCATGTCCATGGCCTGGAATAAAATTTATTTTGTCTGAAAATTTATTTTTGCATAAAATTTATTTTGTCTTAAACTGCTCAGGATTGAAGAATGATAAAATATGCACAAGGCAAGGAACTCTAATATCCACTGCACCAAGAGGCTGGTTTACATACTGAGAAACAGCTGTTTTGAACATTTTTGAAAGCCATTTTTTTCTGCTATGTTATGTTTTCTAGACTAACCTACTTGCATGATTCATGCACTTTAATCTTCCAGCTCACAGAAAGAACTGGTTAGAAGCCATTTCTACTACAAAGTCCTTTTTTGCTGCACTCCTGGACACAGAAGAATTTTCACCCATAGTTATAAAAATCTATGAGATTATTTTATTTTCCAGGTGGCCAATGAAGGGAGAACTTCTGAGTGATTTTCAGGGGCAAAAAAGAACCTCAAGAGATAGGTGCCAGCAATCTTTACACACACTAATGTTATATAAAAATTCAAAAGTATTCAATATCTGGCCTTGATATGCCAGAGCTGAGATTCTATGTGTCAGTAGACAAAGGTGAAATACGGGTGAAAAACCTCACTTTTAATTACCTTGTGATCATTTTCCCCCTCTAACATTCTGTGCTACTTTAAGTAGATATCAAAACTTGTACAACGATTGTATCTCAGAGGATAAATGCTGCTTTTTTTTTTTCTTTTTGGTTCTCATGTTTCTGAGTAAAAGCCATCATTTTCAAGTTAATAGAGCATTATGTTTTCTCTGCAAATAAAATCTCATAAGTCATAAGCAAAGAGTGAGGTAAATTCATAAAGAGGAGACAAAGCACTATTTTTCCTCCTGGCACTTGGGATCTCTGATAGGTTAAAAATGATGTTTTTATCTCTGGTGATTTATCAAACTCGAGATTTCACAAAAGATAAACAGATGCATTGAAGAAATAATACATCATCTTAATGCTTCATTTTGACACTTTTTGGTATCTAAAGAGCATGTATCTTAAAGATCTCCCCTCCAAAAACTCAATAGTTTTCATGATTTATGCATTTAATTCTTGTTTTTAAGACACACTGAAATGAGACCATGCCAGGAGGCACCTTTCAAGAAGATGGCCACATTTGAAACATACAGATTATTTATAGAAGAAAAACTCAAAGAGCTGAAAGAAAATCTGGTTGTCAACAGACAGTTGCTTTTTCTATGTTTTTTTTCCTGTAGTTCATTTTGGTTTTTGTGTGGGTGGCTCATGTGAGCTCAAAGGTTATTTGCTAAATGTTTTGTGAGATTAGAACATGTTGTCCTTTAAAACCTACATTTAAATTTATGTTTAATGCAAACATGTTTAACTTTACAATATGTGGTATGGAATAATATTTTTAAATACAAAACTATATCTAGAGTGTCTATGATAAATCAAGAGCTATACTTTTATTTTTATTCACCGTTTAGAAGGTCTTATTCTCCATCATGTTCCCAGTGGAAAACTCACAAATACAGTAAGTACACTTGGTGCAAATAATTTCTCTTTTTACTTTTTGTGTTACTTTTGCCCATCAATTTCAGTATTAATGTAACCATATTTTGAAAGTACTTAGATACTAGAAGTTAAATGAACAGGGGCTATAGACCAGATCTGGGCAGTCCATCAAACAACGTACAATTTTTGGATCACAGAGTGGGAAACAAAAGAGCAAAAACACATTTAAAAAGTGGGAAGAACTTATTTTTTATTTTATTTTATTTTGTTTCTTCAGAAATGCTGAGCTCCCAGATTCAGCTCCAACAAGCACTAGGAGCCCTGCAACATGGACAGATGGTAGCAGTCTGCTGGGATTTGAGTCTTCCTTCTGCCTCTTTGAACTATGTGATCTTGGAAAACTTATTAACCTCTCTGTGCCTCAGTTTCCGAGAAGGCAGTGGTTCCTTACTGCCTAGTGGGAGATTAGAGTTGCTCTGTCCCTAATATTTTGCACAGGGCCTGATAGGCTGAGCCCTCACTGAATGTTGGCTCCCTTTGCCCTATACGGCCCTAGGGCTTCCACCTATGTTATTTCATTTAATCTTCACAGAAACTCTGTGAAATAGAAAAAAAAAAAAAAAAGAAACACCGTTCAGAGGCAAACCCAGTAAGAGTAATAGGAAGCAGTACATGCTAACTTTACTATAAATAAATACACAAAGAAACACTTCCAAACACTCAAGAACACCAGAACTCCCATTCTCTGGGATTCATCTGTGGGAAGGAAACCCCTTAAGGGGTGCAGTGGATGGGGCTGAGGAGCTCCACTGCCTGTCTGGGGAAAGCTGTAGGGTTAGCTGGCCCCGGGGCAAAGTCATAATGCCACAGCTTACTAGCGTGTGACCCCAGGCAGTTGTTCACCCCTCCGAGCCTCAGTTTCCTCAGTGGGCTTTGCAAGGTTGCTGTAGAAATTAAACAAATTACAAGGGCCAAGCATTTGGCGAGTCTTTGGCAAAGAGAAAATTCTCTATAGATGGAGGTGGCTGTGACAGCTATAATCATTACACAGATGGCTGTGTGTTGGCCATTAGACTGGGCTCAAAGGGTGGCATTTCATTAGCATCCAGGTCAAGTACAGTCACTAACTTCTGTTCTTGAGAGTCCTCCATAAAACACATATTGTTAGGTGTCAGACTTGGCTTTTGCCTTTCTTCCCCCTCTCCCCAGTGCAACAGAGTTCTCAGGTCACTGGTGATAAAAAACCACCTCAGAATTTCTCACTTCCTTCAAAGGAGAGTGAGTCAGTAAAGTCTCTCAAGACAGTGTTCTTCAGGGACAAGCTCCCAAGTTCAGGGGTGTGACAGCACTTCTTCAGAAAACAGCATTTGGGGTCTTCTTAGGGCCCAGCTGACCCAAACCTGAAGTTTAACTACACGGCTTGGGGAGATGGAGAAGCTCGGGGAGGGAACCCCAGCATGAAGACCTATGGGCACAACCTGTAGGATGTCAGAGGAGAGCTTTTCACAGAGCTGCCATCACGGTGGGCAGGCTGTGTTCTTAAACCTTCTCTTCCCATGTCTCTTGGCCAATGCGCCATGAAATTCAAATCCACTTTGGCAAAGTGGTATGCTCTGCCAGATTTTTACGTACTACAACACCTCCATCCAGTCAAATTTCTTTCTCATCTTTTTTGTCTAAGAGCCCTCCTTGATGGTAGCACAAGGGACCTCCATGCTCCTACTTCTGCTGGTCTCCGTTTCACCAGGCGCCTCCCTCTGACTTCCAGTTGGCTGCCATCTTTGTTGCTCTCCCTCAAAGCAATATTATGTGTGAGAACAGTCAGAAGGTGAGTTCTCACTTTCATGTCCCTCCATATCCTGCCAAGTCCTGGATTTCCAGACTTCAAACATCAGAGACCCAATGTCCCTGGACTCCCTAGACTCCCCAGGCTGCTCCTGGCCATCACACACTCTGTGAAATGGTGGCCCTCAATTCCCAAGTTCACCTTTTTCCCACAGGCACTGCTCATAGGCCTAGGATTCAGCCGTGTGATTGAAGTAGAGAAAACAAAGCCAGGGGACATTCCTTATCTTCCCCAGTGTTGGGGCCTCCAAGATGCTGGGCCTACTGGGATTTGGCAGTGAATTCCATCCGCCTATTCTTGGCGCAACAGATCTTCTCACTGGTTTCCACTGCCCACACATTTAACAGGTGCTAGACAAAGACGGGCCAGAAGCAGGGGCAGTGGCACCCAGGGCTCCCTCCCACCCTCCCTCAGGCCGCTTGTGTGAGGCCACATGAGACTTCTCTAAAGCTAGACACACCAGCAGATGGGTGCTGGGGGAGAGGAAGGCACACAGGTGTCACAGCCAACTAGCACCTCTGGTCCTCCCACTCTTCCCCTCCCCTCCAGGCCTCCACCTCCAGTAGTAACAGAAAAACACTGCAGAAACCCAACAGTCAAAGAATGAGAAGTGCTGTCTTGCAACTTCTGGTTTTACTCCAAGTCCGGTTTGTCCTTCATGATCTGGGTTTAATTGAGTGAAAAGGGGCTTCACACAGGACTACTGGTTGATGTTGTGGCAGTTTGTTTATCTGAGCTTGCATAATGTAATGCACATTTGAGGAGGTGGTAGGGATATTCCCATAATTTCCTAGAAGATGAATGCCAAAGCTAAAGCTAAATCAAGGTGAATGCAGTATATATAAAGAATAGTCCCATTAACAACTGAGAGGAAAATGCTGGTCCCGGGGAGCATACTGGAACAAGCACTAATGAATAAAATACAGAAATAATGCTTTAATAATACATGCGATCATGTTTTTATTAACAAAGAAAGTCTTGTTTCAAAACAAATACATCCTTGAGAGGAGTCGGAAATTAATCCCCAATAGGCAGAAATCCGCATTATTATATATTCTAATCATAATTACAGCCTGCTCTTAATGTGAACATTCTAAATTATTAGTCACTTTATTAGGAACCAGAAAGAGAACTTGCTGCTGCATAATGAGAAGAACTCACAAGCTTCGAGAATGAGAAAAGCAAGAGACAATTCTGCACAGAGCTGGGAAGTGGTGGATGTAATTTGTTTAATAAAAGTGCCTCCTTTCTCCTTTTTTGTTTAGGAGTTGGTACACGCTTAGGGGTTCAGACAGCACCAAGCTTCAGAACTGCACTTTCTAGGGCGAGATAAAAATGTGTATCACAGAAAAACAACAATTTATCATGGTAACAGTTACATCCCACTGCAGAAACCACTAGAGACTGCTTACCATTTTTATTTCAAACACGGTTTTCCCGAGTCTTCAGGTGACAAACGGAGACAGATGCCAGAAGGCTTTTTTCCATTTGTTCCTAATAAAAATGGCTAAATTCTGAGTTCACTGTCATCTGGGGTGACATTAAGACTGTGCTTTAGGCTGGGGATGGTGGCTTACGCCTGTAATCCCAGCACTTTGGGAGGCCAAGGTGGGCAGATCACGAGGTCAGGAGATTGGGACCATCCTGGCTAACATGGTGAAACCCCGTCTCTACTAAAATACAAAAAATTAGCCAGGCATGGTGGCAGGTGCCTGTAGTCCCCAGAGTAGTGAGCAGAGATAGCACCACTGCACTCCAGCCTGGGCGACAGAGCGAGACTCCGTCTCAAAAAAAAAAAAAAAAAAAAAAAAAAAGGCTCTGCTTTAACAGACTGATCCTTCTCTTCCTTCTTATGCATTCTTCTTTTGAAAGGCTCCAAAGGCAACATCTGGGTCTGGTCACTGAAGACAGATGGGCTCCTTCTACTTCTTCTCCCATCCCCTAGAGGCCTCTGCCAGAGGGTAACATGCTATTTGAATGTAATGACATGCTGGTGAAATTTTACTGGCTAGGGTTACTGTGTTATAGTGTTAAGGATGTTAGTATCCTTATCTTTAGGACCCGTTCTGTATCTGTACAGACCTCCTCATTACAGATGGATTTCTCGATTTCAAAACATTCCTGGGCTTTCTAAAGGCTGTCACTGAACTAATTCTTAGATTTTTCTTCCATTACTTTCTTTATACTTCCAAGTCCTCTTTGTCTGACATTGAATCTGAAGCCAATTTCCTGAAAATTATCACTTGTGCTACTGTGGTTATGAACCAATAAAAGGTTCAGAGTTGATCTGGATTTATTTTGTACTGTGCCATCATCAAATCCTTGATATTTTCTCCTGGTGTGAAGAACTCATACACTCAGACTTAGCCTGTTTCATTTTCCTCTTTTTCTTCCCTTTAAGGAACAAGGTCGAAATGTCTACTTTGGTTATAAGAACTAAGGTTTTCATAGGGTAGTGATTAGCGGTAATGACAAAGTTTTATTAAACATTAACAATGAGCCAGATGCAAAGGTAAGAGCTTCGGAGCGTTGTCTCATTTAATCCTTCCAACAGCCCCACGAGGTAAATATCATGCTCTCTACATTTTATAAATGAGGAAGAAACTGAAGCTCAGAGAGGGTAACTCACTCACAGTCACACAGCTGGAAGAGGTAAAGCCAGGATCTGAACCTGGTGACCTGACTCCAGAGCCCCTATCCTCAGTCCACACCAAGCTCCACTGTGCTCTCAGCAAGCATGCTGTGCAGCGCGAGGCTCAACGACTGTGTTTCTAAGGTGAAGTTCATTGTGCAGTGATTCTTTGACTTCCCCCTCCCTTTTCAAACTTAATCACATCTCTGAATGTTTAGAAGTTTTTCACCTGGAGTCCATATAGTCCATCCTCATGTCCCAGGAAGGGCAGTATCTGTGGTCAGTATGTAGGGGCCCAGAGGGAGGAGCCAGGGCCACACCACCCCTGAGACTGAAGCCAGTACAAGTCTACATACAGTGAATGAGAAGGTCCAAGACACACTCACCTTCAATCAGGGTGTCTCGAGTGCTGTTTCATACCCCAGACATGTTTCAGCCTGATCAACAAATCTGAAGAAATAACCCACCAACAGAAGAAGGGTGGTTTACATAAATTTCTTAAAGGAACGAGGTTGATGCTGAGTGTACCAAGATAGTCCAGGGAAGTAGACACCCTGTGGGCTCCAGGGTCTGGAGTAGGTCACAGGGGACACTCAGATCTCCAGCCAGGCCTGAGGACATGAGCTGTCCTGATAGTGTGACCTGCTGCAACCTCCTAATTATAACTGAATTCTATCTGAAGATATGCTTGTAGAACAGATAGGGCATGTACTGATGACTTGGTGGTTGGATTTTATTTCTGATGAATAAACTGGCATTCAGATTTAAATATTACTCATTTTTGAGTTCAATTAAGATAAGTCAGTTTCTCTGAGCCTGATATACTGTGGGTGGGCAATAAATTAACAATTTTGAGTCTGCAAATGAGGGGACCCAATCCTGTGCCTTCATGACCCATAGTCCCTGATGCTCCTGGTCCCTCTCCTTGCTCCTCCTCCATGTCCCAGGAAGCAGAAAGTGGAACTCAGTCAGAATCAGGAAGGCTAATGTGGTCATGGTCATTTCAGAGTGTGGTCACTGTGCGGAGACCAGTCTCTGGGGAGGTGTTCCCATGGGGCCCCTGCTTCCCATCCCATGAGAAACCTGTGCTCTTGGCACATTTACTCCGGAGCCCTGTGTTAGGAGGCTCACCCAAAGGTGCAAGGTCCCAAGAGCTGGTTTTTAGAAGGAAGGAAGAAGCTGGGCTCAGTCTGAGCCTAAAGCACTCACTCCAATTCAGCCCTCATCAGAGCTCCTGGGGCGGCTCCCACACATTCCTGCAGGTACAGTCACATGGCACTGAATCACATGCACTTTGCTCTTTTGGAACTGCCCAGTTAGGGAGGAAGGGGGATGGTCAGGCTGGGAGGTTGTGTTGGATGCAGGCACATTCCTAGGTTCCTGGCTATAACACCTGCCCTGATCCCACCGAGGAGCCCCCATCTCCACCCCGTGAGAGGGTGCCCCAGATGCAAGCTGTGGTGTGACCAAACCCAGCCCTCCCAGGGCCAGCAGCGACCCAGTGTGATGAAAAATCCCATAAAGCTACCAACTCAGTGAATGACTGGCCTTTCTCTTTTAACACTTTCTTCCCACAGAGTCAGGACATGACGATAAACAAAATGATGGTTGTTGAAGTTAAACAATAATTTCAATGATAAGCGGTCGTGGATCTCACTTGGTATTCAGTGTTTCATTTTATTTTGCTATTTTGGTCTACTGAAGCCAAAATGAATATTCAAGTTTCTCAGCCTCAGCATTACTGTCATTTGGGGCTAGATAATTCTTGGTTGCAGGGGAGTGGTCTGTCCCCTGTAGCATGGTTAGCAGCATCCCTGGCCTCCACCCACTACGCACCAGGGGCACTAGCCCTCTCAGTGTGACAACCAAAAATGTCTCTAAACATTGCGAAACATCCAAACACTGCAAAATTGCCCCTGGTTGAGAACCACTGCTTTAGAAGGTTGACCCAGTTTCTTGCTAATTTGATGATTAGGTTTAAGTAAGTCTGGTACTTAAAATTCCTCAGGCAGGACCCCTGTTAAAACACCCTCCCATTTAGGAATTAGATCATGGCCGGGCAGAGGGCCACTTCTGAGGGGCGGGCGTTTTGCCAACTGGCTCCTGTCAAGTGCTGTGTGTGATTGTCAGGTTGTGTTAAGTGAGCTGTTCCTCACTGGTTTAGCGTCAGGCTTTGTGGGTGTCACATGGTCAGTGTTTCTAGTAAGTTGGGAGTTGATTTACCACAAGCTTCAAGTCTCTGTAAGTCATTTGGGGTCCTAAATTCAACATATGGACTGCCTTTCCCTGCAGAGCTGTGTCTCCAGGGACCCGCAGACCCCTGAGTCACTCAATTACAAATATTCAACAGGAGCCAAGTGACCTCGGTGAGTGTGTGCCAGGGACAGAGAAGCCACGTGGTGCAGACACGAGTTCCAGGCATGGAAAAAATCCTCCTTCTTGGTCTTTACCTGTCCAATTGACAGAAGAAAACTCACCATTGAGGATATTGTGAGAGAGCCTAACTTAGTAGCAAGACAGATGGCAAACATCCGAAGTTTCA
The DNA here is from genome assembly GCF_037993035.2 of Macaca fascicularis. Taxonomy (NCBI): domain Eukaryota; kingdom Metazoa; phylum Chordata; class Mammalia; order Primates; family Cercopithecidae; genus Macaca; species Macaca fascicularis. The sequence continues at coordinate 18,052,971 of NC_088387.1, read as the reverse complement.
GTACAACATTGAGCATGGACACGGTGCAGAACCTTCTGCAGGCTGGCCTCTGTGACCTGCAAAAACTGCTCGTTAGATGAATAAATATCATACATGTAGAGAAGTCCCGTTTCCACGCTTATATTAATTTACACTAATGGAGGTCACAGACGTTAGGGAAACACGTGAAGGGGAGAACGCAGGCACAGATCCAGAGAGGCTGTTCTGATTGGGTCATTTACTGCCTGAAGAATTCAAAATACCAGAAAACAAACTACTTGAATCTAATCCTCAACAAACATGTTATGTCTCAAGAATTGGCACCGGGTAGCTGCCATGTTTCGTAACAAGACGAATTAACATAACCATGGAGATAGGATCCACAGTGATGAGGAAGTCATTTATGCATCTGACAAATAGCTTTTCTGCACCTACTGTGTGCAAGATGGTCTTTCAATCACTCTAATGAAGGGAGTCTTTTTTCTTTGCTTTGTGTTTTAGTTGGAGGGAAGTGAGGACGTATTAATATAACTAGAGTAAAATAAGAATGAAGAAGGCACAGAGAACAGAAAGATACTGAATCACAAAACCAGTAATTACCGTCATTTAGGAGGAGCTGTAGGTCTCAGATTCTTATCTGACCAGAGAGGAGAGTTAAATGTGGCCCGTAAAACTTTTCTTTGTTCCTTCTTGACTTTCTTTGTTTCTCTTTGTTTCGAAAACCACATGGGTTTAATATTTAAACTTTTAGCATTTGTGTGTGTGTGTGTGTGTGTGTGTTCAAGGAAATAACTCAAATAGAAAGTTACACTCAATGTATCTGCTTCTCATTTGTATTAAACTCACACCCTGATGTGCCCTCTCAGTTAAATAGTTACCTGTTTCCCTGTAGCTCTGCGGTTTCTGCAGGGCCTGGAGATCCACACGTAAAATCCCTCCTGTAACAAACACAGTGCTTTGTGCACTGGTGGAAAAACAGCGCTGCTGAAAGCCTCTACCCATGTATAATTCAGCAACATCACCTGGGGCTGCAGGCACGGTTTGGAGGACAATGACATGGGTGCCTCAGGATCCACACCTAACTGGGGCATCTCATGACAATCAAGGGAAAGGATAATGTCTGCTTTGCTACCTGAATCAATATCTCTCTGTGCTGGTGTCACAGTTACAACTGAAAGGGTGTGGCAGAGGCATGCAACTCTCAGGGAACAGCCTGCAGAACATCTTGGCACGGGGAGGACAAGAGCTGGCCAGACACTCCTGGAAGTTCTGGAAGGAGACGCTGAAGCTCTACCCATCCCACTGTAAAGGATAACACCAGGAAATCCTGGTTAATACAGTTTAACCTCCTAATCATGCACTGACTATCCCCCACCACTGCATGGGAGGCAGAGAAGAATAAAACACTATGCACATGTGTCCAAATAGAATCATGGGCACTTTTTAATTTTTTTTTTTTTAACTCAATATGTAGAGTAAGGTTTTCACTGGTCTGATCAAAAGAAAACCAGGGACAGACAACTAAGTGACTGTGCAATGCAGACCCCTGCCTGAAGAAGGGACTTCAGGTGGGAAACTCTTGTAGAAAGTCCTGTGCAAAGCTGGCTATGACTGCACCCCTCCAGGAGTATGAGGAAACAGGAAAAAAAAAAAAAGAGTTCAAGTGAAGAGGAAAGGACCCTTGAAGGCCTGCCAGCCAGCTCCTAAGTGATCTTCCTTATATGTCAATATCTTGGTGCTGCTGCAGGACATTGGAGCAGGCTCAGGGTAACCTCACCCCTGCTGGCAAGAGGCTCCCTGGCCCCGCCTCCAGACCCGCCCCAGGCAGGAAGAAGAGCACCCAGGTCTTGGGGCATGCTGACGGAAAGGCAGCCTTCCTAGAGATGCCTCTGTCCCCTTTAATTAGAGTTTATTGGTAGGAAATCAGAGTCTGAAGCCAACTGGGGGCTTCACAGTGATCCTCACACCCAGATGGGCTGACCCAGGAGCAGCGTAGGCTCTACACACCATTCTGCTGTCAAGTGGTCAAAATGAGCACATCAGAAGGTCAAATTCAGGCTCGGCCTCCAAGTGCAGAGACAGCATTAAGTTCGAGAGTATTGCGGGCAACCATTATAATCCTGTAATTGCCTATGCAATGCACAAGATTTTAAAAGATATGTATTGCACAAACAATATTGTGAAACAACAGAAATCAACCCTCTCATCTTAAAAAAAAAAAACCTTAATACGAGGTTCCAGGAGAGGATTTAAAAAATGATATGGCTGTTCTTTGCTTCAGGCAATAAACCTGCTACTGAAAACCTGTGTGTAAATACAGCCTTATGCCAACGAAGTCCTTCTTAAAAATGCACCACAAAACAGGCTCTGTTTTAAGCACTTAATCGTATTTGCTCATTAAGTCTTCAGAAGCCCTGGAAGTAGATTTTATGAAGATCTTCATTTTGCAGGTAGGAAATTGCAACACAGAAATGTTCAGTAACTTGGACAAGATTACAGAACTGAGTTGGAAAAGGGTGCCCAGGCCTCTGGGCCCACATCCCTAACCATGGGCTACACTGCCTCCCAATGGACTGAGAGTGAGTTAGTTCCCTGGCAAAGCCTGCCCCTCCCAAGCATGCTGTTTATAAAGATAAGTATGGTCACACATGGTCACATTTAATATCAACAACATCCCATACTTAAATCTTTGAATAAAAAGATATGCCTATTTCCTGATAGAGTATCACACAGCTAAAACACAGAGCTGAATGCATAAAGAAGTACCTTCCCCATATCCATTCGCCTTTCTTTTCTTGAAAAGCCTCAAATAGATTTGGGCAGCAATATAGCCAATTAAAAAAATACTTTCCTGGAGAGGATCTACAAAAAATGTCAGCTAACATCATACTTAAAGGTAAAAGGCTGATGTTTTCCCCCTAGGTTCAAGAAGAAGATGACGATGTCTGTTATCACAGCACTTCTTTTCAACACCAAAATGGAGATTCTAGCCAGGGCAATAAGGCAAGAAAAGGAAATTAAAGGCAGAGATTAAAAATGAATAAGTAGGCCAGGCACGGTGGCTTAAACCTGTAAACCTAGCACTTTGGGAGGCCAAGGAACTCAGAGGGCTGAGGTGGGAGGATTGCTTGAGCCTGGGTATACTGAGCCATGATCATGCCATTGCATTCTAGCCTGGGCGACACAGTGAGACCCTGTCTCAAAAAAAAACTCCAAAACTAACAAAAAGGAGTAAGTAAAACTGACTCCACTCAAAAAGACATGATTGTCTATGTAGAAAAATCTTAAGGAATATTTATTTATTTATTTGTTTGTTTGTTTATTTTTGAGACAGGGTCTCACTCCTGTCACCCAGACTTGACCTCAGTGGCACGATCATGGCTCACTGCAGCTTGACCTCCTAGGCTCAAGCAATCCTCCCAACCTCAGCCTCTCGAGTAGCTGGGACTACAGGTGCGCAACACCGTGCATGGCTAACTCTTCAGAATTTTCAGTAGAGACAGGGTCTTGCTGTGTTGCTGGAGCTGGTCTCAAACTCCTGGGCTTAAGTGATCTGCCAGCCTTGGCCTCCCAAAGTTGCTGGGATTACAGGTGTGAGCCACTGTGTCCAGACTAAGAAATATATGATAAAGCTGTTAGAGAAATAGGAGCACAGGAGAACCAAGGTGACATCATTTTAAAATCGACTCCATCTTAAAACTAGCGAGGTACATTACTTGCCAGTCACGAACCACGGTCATAAGATGTTTACAGTTGAGAAAACAGCTTAAATGTACCTGAAAGAACATAATCTTACAGCAATGGAAAGTCCAGATGTCCTAATACCCATAACAATATATTATTTTAAGATAATTATATTTATGCTTTGATGTATTTATTCACTAAAAAAAGCAAGGGGCCAAGTGCGGTGACTCATGCCTGTAATCCCAGCCCTTTGGGAGGCTGAGCCGGGCGGATCATGAGGTCAGGAGTTCGAGACCAAACTGCCCAATATGGTGAAACACTGTCTCTACCAAAAATACAAAAATTAGCTGGGCGTGGTGCCGCGTGCCTATAGTCCTAGCTACCCGGGAGGCTGAGGCAGAAGAAACGCTTGAACCCGGGAGGTGAAGGTTGCAGTGAGCCAAGATCATGCTACTGCAATCTAGCCTGGGTGACCAAGTGAGCCTCCGTTTCAAAAAAATAAATTAATTAATTAAAAAATAAATAAAAATAAAAGAATAATTTTCTCTAAACCAACAGAACAATAAATTTTGCCATGCTGTCAGCCCACCCACACATAGACAGAGCTTAGCTTAACCTTTACAAAGGTAAAACCCCTATATAAGAAGGTTTTAAAACAAAGATAGCCCAGGCATGGTGGCTCACACCTGTAACCCCAGCACTTTAGAGGCTGAGGTGGGTGGATCACTTGAGCCTGGGAGTTCGAGACCAGTCTGGGCAACATGGTGAAATGCCATTTCTACAAAAAATACAAAAATTAGCTGGGCGTGGTGGTGGGTGCCTGTAGTCCCAGCTACTTGGGAGGCGGAAGTGGAAGTATCACCTGAGCCTGGGAGGGTCAAGGTGCAGTGAGCCATGATCATATTACTGCACTCCAGCCTGGGCAACAGAGGGAGACTTTATCTCAAAAAAACAAAAACTGAACAACAACGACAAAAAACAAAGACAGCACATTCCTCCTCTTGCTTTCTGAGGATGTCCGACTCTGTAACTGAGTAGTTTTCAATAAATGACATCTTCTCACTGCACTGTGACTTGCCTTGAATTCCTTCCTGCACATGATCCAAGACCCCCTTTTAGGATTTGGATCAAGACCCATCTTCTGGCAACAAAGCTACTGGAACTACTGAGTTAAAGAAAGGCACAAAGTACAAGATTGATATACAAAAATCAATTGTATTTCTGTATTCTAGCAATGAACTGGAACTCAAAATAAAAATGCCATTTACAATAGCATCAAAATGTGAAATCATTAAGAATAATTTTTTTTTTTTTTTTGAGATGGAGTCTCGCTTTGTTGCCCAGGCTGGAGTGCAGTGGCGTGATCTTGGCTCACTGCAAGCTCCACCTCCCGGGTTCATGCCATTCTCCTGCCTCAGCCTCCCAAGTAGCTGGGACTACAGGTGCCCGCCACCACGCCCAGCTAATTTTTTGTATTTTTAGTAGAGATGGGGTTTCGCCGTGTTAGCCAGGATGGTCTCGATCTCTTGACCTCGTGATCCACCTGCCTCGGCCTCCCAAAGTGCTGGGATTACAGGCGTGAACCACCACGCCCGACCAAGAATACATTTTATAAAATGCAAGATCTATACATGAAAACTAAAAAAAACCTCGCAGAATGAAAATTTAAAAGACGACTTAAAAAAAAGGAGAACTATACATTGTGTTCATAGGTCAGAGAACTCGATATCACTAAGATGTCGCTTCTCCCTATATTGATCTATAGATGCAACACAATGCCAATCAAAATGAACGCCAGCAGACTTTATTTATTTTGTGTATATGGTAGAACAATACAAGCTAATTAGAAAATCTGTAAGAGAATACAGAGGACCTAGAAGAGTCAAAACCATATTGAGAAAAGAAGCATTGGAGGATTCACACGGCCTGATTTTAAGGCTTACTATAAAGCTATAGTAAGTGCAACAGTATGCTATTGGGGTAAGGATAGACACATAAGTGACTAGAACAAAGTAGAGCGTTCAGAAATAGAGCCACATATGTATGGTCTACTGATTTTCCACAAAGGTACCACGGTAATTGAATGAGGGAAAAACAATCTTTTCAACAAATGGCACTAAAACAATTGAACATCCACATGAAGAAACAAAGAAATAAATGAACCTTATCCTTTACTTCCTACCATATACAAAAGCTAGCCCAAAATGAATCCTAGACCTAAATGTAAACACTAAATCTGCAAAGTTTCCAGATGAAAACGTAACAGAAAGTCTTAGTGACCCTTGGTTTAGATTTTGTGAGATAAGACACAAATTTTGAATTGTTTCAAAATTTAAATACACTGTTAAGAAAATGAAAGGCAGGTAATGGATTAGGCAAAAATATATGCAATCTCATATAATAAAGGATTTCCGTATAGAATTTATAAATACATCTACAGCTCAGTAGTAGGAAAACAAAATCCAGTTTAACAGATGGGCAAAAAATCTGAACAAACACTTCACCAAACAAGATAAAATGAATGGCAAATAAACACATGAAGAAGATCTGAGAAATGCAGATTAAGACCGCGATGAGAAGGTACTACCCACCCACTGAAATGGCTAAAATGAGTAAGACTTGCAAAACCGAGTATTGGTGAGGATGCAGAGAAACTAACATCATTGCTGGTGGGAGTGTAAAATGTTACAGCCACTTTCGAAACAGCGGGGCAATTTCTATTAAAGTTAAACCTCTACCTACAGAAGAACCCAGCCATTCCACCCCTCGGTATTTACACAAGATAAATGAAAACATATGTCCACATAAAGTCGCATATAAAATTGTTCACAGAAGCTTTATTCATAATAGCCAACGTGGGAATCAGTGCATATACCTACCACCTTCTTAATGGGTAAACAAATTGTATACATCTACACAAAGGAATACCACTTCACAATAAAGAGGAACAAACCTATGCCATTCCATTTCTGTTAAATTATAGAAAAGGCAAATTTACAATGAAAGAAAGATAAGTAGTTTCCAGGAGTTGGGGATGGGGGAAGGGATTGACTGCAAAGTTGCACAAAGGAATTTTGTGGGTGACAGAAATGTCCTATATCCAGATACTAGTGGTGGTTATATGACAAATGCATTTGTCAAAACTGGCTAATTGTGCACTTAAAATTGGTTAATTTTAATTCATGTAAATTATATCTAACATTTATTATAAATTTTTATATTATATAATTTTTACACATAAAAGCAGATTTTTTTTTAAAAAAGAAGCTCATTTCCCCATACTCCCTAGCCACTAGGGTTAGACATGTAACCTCCCTTGCCAATGAGAACAGGCAGTTGTCTACTGGGAAGCTCCTCTGTAAAAGCTACTGCTTTCCTGATAACAAGATACCGCCTTTTTCTCTTTGTCCTTTCTGCACCTACCTGCTTGGAACTCAGCCACCTTGTGACCTTGAGAATAGTTTTAAAGGCTGTACTATGGAGGTATATTGGTTCCTAGGGCTGCTGTCACTCCTTACCACAATCCTGGTGGCTAAAAACAGAAATGTCTTTTCTCGCAGTTCTGGAGGCTAGAAGTCTGAAATCAAGGTGTAAGCAGTTCTGTGCCCACTTCTGAAGGCTCTTTCTTTCCTCTTCTGGCTTCTGGTGGTTGCCAGCAGTCTCTAACATTCCTTGGCTTGCAGCTGCTTCACTCCCATCGCTGCCTCCACCAGCAGAAGGCCTTCTTCCCTGAGTCTCTGCTCTTCTTCTTGTAAGGACAGCAGTCATATTGGGTTAAAGCCCACCCTACTCCAGTGTGACCTCATCTTAATTTGATTCCATCTGCAAAGACCCTGTTTCCAACAGGGTCACATTCACAGGTACTGGGGGTTAGGACTTGAACAACTCTTTTTCAAGGACAGAATTCAATCTACAACCTGGGGACAGAGAGGACAGACAGTAACAGCCCCGGCCCTACTTCGTCGTGGAGCCACAGCGTGAGTTCTGGGCTGCCTACCTCTGTCTTCTCATTAGGGCAGAACTATAAGCCCCTATTTAGTTAAACCACTGCAGTCAAGCACTTTAGCTGATACACTCTGCCTCCCCTAACTGTTAAAGGAGATCACAGTCCCTCCTTGACCTGTTCAACAAGAGGCCAGGGTGCCCAGCACTAGCAAAGCACTGGGCCCGAGGTGGCAGTTCACCGAGTGAGTGCTCAGATTGTCCTTGCACGTTCTCTTGGCCCAGCCACCCACCTTCCACCATCGCAGCCTAGGACTGTCCCTCCTCGGTCTGCTGAGTCTTGGGTGACCTTGGCCTTCTCCCCCGCACAGCATTTTAAGGCCCCTGTGGTGGCTTCACCAGCTGCGACAGCTTCAATTTCCCTGTCTGGCCCACGCCTTCCTCCAGCCCTGTGTTCTGTGCCTGCTCTGCCCTCCAGCCACGCTGAGGGGCTCAATGTCTCTCTTGACAATTATCCTCTGTCCTGCTCCATACCCAGGACCACCTAAGGCTCAGCACCATGCTCTGCATCGCACTGTTAATTCCCATGGGGCCCCTTCTCCCACACATCCCCACACCCATCCAGACCCACAGATGGCCCCTTCCTCATGCCAGTCTTCCAGCCCAATACCTCTTCCACGGGCTACAGATGTCTCCCTGAACATTCCATTTTTTGATTAAAACAGGATAAGCAGAAACCTGAGGGAGTGCACGATCCTCTGCAGAATGCATCAGGCCTTTTCAGTGCCATGATTTCTGCTTCCACCTTCTGAGTTCTTCAGGCTCCTGTCCATGGCAGAGTTTAAAACATCCCTCCCCTTGTACCTAACCCCAGATTCATTTGTCTGTCCTTAAAATTATTTGACTGTGCTTACTCCTAAATCTCCCCTCTCCCCTCTCATCCCCCCGTGCATAGAGGTGGCATCATCAGGAAAGAGTCCAGTCCTGGTCAATAACTGCACTCCCGCCTGGCAGATAGAAGGACGGCTCGGAGCCTGGATGTCAGCTTTTGCGACACACATCAGGTGCCGCCCCTCTTAAGTGACGACCATCAGATACAGAGTTCAGCAACAGATATAGAGTATGCAGCTATATTAAAATATTTTTATAGACAAATAGAGGTCAACACAATGATTGCTTCCCCACTTTCTGCTCTTTGGGGTGAGCCCTGAGCTGCTTAGCCAGTAACCACCTGGCAGAGTCACTGGAAATGTCGCAAGCCAGATCTTCCCAGGCCACAGAGTCTTTTTCCTTCCTCCTCCTCCTTCCTTTTCTTCTCTTTCCTTTCTGTAGTAAGTGTCGCCTGTGGCCTGGGCTTCCAGCATGGTCACCTCCAGCACAGTGGTACCTGCCCTCGCCTCCCTCTGCTGCAGGCCCCTAGCAGCCCTCCCTGTCTCCTGGTTGGCCCTGGTTGGGAGGTCTGGGGGCCCCTGGGGGTCCTGCCCACACCTCTCTGTGACTGCACTGGCTGATGTGGCAGGACACAAGGCTGCCTTCCTCGAGGTCCCCAGAAGCACCTCCAGATGCCATTGCTTGCCTTGGGGGTATCCTGACAGATGGAATCCCGCCCCCGCCTGTGCCAGGTCAGGAAGGGACCATCCCTCATCTGCTCAGCCTCATCTCTACCTTCCTGTCTCTCTTCCTGTTTGATGTTCTTTCTTGTGTGGGCCTGTGTGTGTGTGTGTGTGTGTGTGTGTGTGTGGAGGGGTCTTTATATAGTTGTCTGCCTTCCTGTATTTTTTTCTTTTTTTTGAAATGGAGTTACGCTCTGTCGCCTAGGCTGGAGTGCAGTGGAATGATCTCGGCTCACCGCAACCTCTGCCTGCTGGTTTCAAGCAATTCTCCAGCCTCGGCCTCCCAAGTAGCTGGGATTACAGGTGCCTACCAACAAGCCTGGCTAATTTTTGTGTTTTTTTTAGTAGAGATAGGGTTTCACCATGTTGGCCAGTGTTGGTCAGGCTGATCTTTAACTCCTAACCTCAGGTGATCCACTCACCTCGGCCTCCCAAAGTGCTGGGATTACAGGCATGAGCCACCACGCTCGGCCTTCCTGTATTTTTCTTTCTGTATTACGTCTTTATAATTTTTTCTGTTCTGTACTTTTTCATCTCTCTCTCTCTCTCTGGTCTAGATGAGTTCTTTCTGTCTGTCTGTTTTTCTGGGCTTACATAAGCACCTTTTACTCTTCTATCTTTTTAATTTTTCTGTGTTTTTCTGCCTTTCTGTATTCTTTGGTCCTTCCAAGTTTTCTCTTTTTTCTTTTTTACATTCCCCAGAAACAGATGTCGTTTTTATTTTTATTCCTGTATTTCTATCTATTTTTCCTTGTGTTGTTCTTTCCGTCTTGTTTCCTGGGTTAATTCAAGTGTCTCAACTTCCACTCTTCTCTCATGTATTTGCACTCCAAATGATTCCTCCCTTTCATCTTTAGATATTTTCTCTATTAAACTTGGTTTCCTCTACTTGACTTTGGGAAGAGGGTCCTCCCCTCTCCACCCACAGCCTCTCTTCCTGAGCTCTGAAATGCCCTCTTTCTGTACTGAGGGGCAGGTGCGGCAGTCCTCAAGGAGAGTCTCCCAGACGGCAAGGGGGCTGGGCCCAGCAGCCAGCGGCTCACTGGTGGATTCTGAGATAAGAATGTGGGATTCTTGGCACCTTTGCCCTAAACTGTGAACCTGAGCTAGAATTCCAAGACAGCAGGGTAAACAAATCTCCCTCAACATTCTGTTACATATGAGAAAAAGGAAATATGGGAGAAAGGATACAGAGGGCACCCTGATGTCCACAGTTTCCAGCTTGTTTCCTATGGAGAAAGAGAAATGCCCAGACAGGACTGTATCCTGGATTCAGGGGCCAGCTCCAGGGTTCTTGTCTGGTCTCTGAGATCCAGTGAAATGCTGAGCCTGGGTCAGAGTTTAAGTACAAGGTGCTTTCCTGCATTGGCCCACTCCTCTACCCTTCGCCCCTGCCACCCTTGCCTGTCCCAGCCTCCTCTGCACCAGAATCTCCCTTTGCTCAGAATGTGGCAGGTGGCAGTTCTGCAGGGTGGAGCAGGTGAAACAGTCCCTGTCTAGGGAGGCGTGTCCCTGAGGTGCAAGGCTGGAATTCACAACACATATTCCTAGAAAAACACAATGCCAAAATGATCGATGGCATTGATAATGCTATGAATGGGTCCAGGAACCAGGACACACTAAGCACATTCCATGTTCCAGGCACTGCACTGAAATGCTGTATAATAAAGAGATTCTGCTTTTATAGAGGAGCCTCAGAAGAGTTGTACAATATCTGTCCCTAGGTCACACATTGGAACCCAGATAAATATGGCTCCAAAGAATACGATCTGTCTGGCTCTCCTGGTCCCCAGGCCCCAACACAGCTGGTTCAGCACAGCTGCAATGAGAGCCCACATCATTGTTCACAAAGCGGGCTCCTACCAGACTGTCTCATTCACAGCGGCAAAAATATCATCTTTCCCAATGGTGCTTGGTGCAGGGGAGGGTCTCAGTAAATGTACATTCAAAGATACACACATGCACATGTGCGCGCGCGCGCGCGCACACACACACACACACACACACACACGGCTCCCCCTGTCCTGAACCGTATCCAGAGCACACGCCACTCTCTTGCTTCAGATATTTGTACATGCAATTCTCTCCACCAGAATACCCTCCACCACCTAACCACCTCCTCCCGGTTTCAAGAACGTAAGACACCTCATCAGGAAGTCCCCCACCAGCTCTCCATCCCCGGAGTGATTCAGGCATCCTCCTCTGAGCTCCCACCAAACTGGCATGTCCACCACAGAAACATTTGCCATGCTGCCATGCGAGCACTGCTCTGACCAGGGCAGGACTGCGACCACCCCAGCATCCAGCATGGCACAGGGAACCTGGTGAGGTAATGACCACGTGAAGGAAGCCACTCCCATAGACGGGTGGTGAGAGTAGAGATGGATGCACCAGGTGGGAGCAGAAAAGAAAGTGGATTCAGCCAGGCGCGGTGGTGGCTCACGCCTGTAATCCCAGCACTTTGGAAGGCCAAGGCAGGTGGATCACTTAAAGTCAGGAGTTCGTGATCAGCCTGGCTGACAGGGTGAAACCCCATCTCTACTAAAAATACAAAATTAGCTGGGCATGGTAGCATGTGCCTGCAATCCCAGTTACTCGGGAGGCTGAGGCAGGAGAATCACTTGAACCGGGGAGGTGGTAGTTGCAGTGAGTCAAGATTGTGCCACTGCACTCCAGCCTGGGCGATAGGGAGACTCCGTCTCAAAAAAAAAAAAAAAAAAAGGAAATGAATTCAGAGTAGATTCAGAGGGCAGAGAAATAGAGCAAATTCAGCAGAGAGGGTCAGCCACTCACTGCACTGCAGTCACGGGGCCTGCCAGGATCTCCGCAGCCTCTTCTTTTACCCACAGTCTTCCAAGCTCTGGTCTGGAGTCTGGCAATATAAGCAGACCCCCAAAGTCCATGCCTGGTGAAGACTCCACCATTTTTGTCACACACTAGAGTTCCAGGAGTGGGAACCGGTACGTGTTTGATTTGACCTGTTTCTGAAACTTTTCCCTGCTGAGGCTTAACTGAAATTGTCAGAACATGAAATCAATAGGGCCTTGGCAAAGGGCTTCTATAATTGAATATATTACTTTCCAATTTCTCCTCCTTCTTCCCTTTTGTGTCAAATGAAGAGTCCGGTTTTCATTACCGAGCCTTTCGGAATAGAAAATGATTGTTGGATGATCCATTCTCTTTGGTCATGTAGCATGCATTTGAACTCTACTCTCCTGAAACTGATCTTGGTAATTTCCAACAACAGATGTGTAAATAAATGTTTGATACTTTCTCCCTTTCTTAACAGTTTCCTCATTTTGCAAGTTCCTCCTTAACTGTCCTGGTATTTGGAGGAATAGAAAGGGGAAAACCAGGAGGCCTTAAATAGATTTTACAGGCACCAAAGCATGCATTTGGAGTACGGTCAGCTAGAAAGATCTTGTTTCAATAATATGATCTTCACGTTCAGCTGAAGACTATGTTATGGAACCTGACTGCCCTTAGTGACTGCTTAAAGCTGACATAAGGCAGAAAAATGTACATTTAATATGGGAAAGAAATTAGGCCTCAAGATCTTTGTTTCCTGAGTCTCTGCAGCAGCTCAGCTGGTGCTGGGCCCATGAGGCAGCTGCAGGAGGCATTCTAGGGGCTGCGAGTGGGAGGTGATGGGTATAGTATGCAGAAAACCCACCCCATGAGGGGTTTGGGGCAAATCCAGTGAAGAAGGGACTGGCAGGGGAAGCGCTAACCCCACTGCAATTTGGGGCTCCCTGGGGCTCTGTGTCTCCAACTCTACTGTGGCATCTCTCTTCCCAGCTTGGACTCCTCCCTCAGCTTGTTCCCCATCACAACATCCCAAGTCCCACCAACACCTCCCCAGGTGCTACCTGGGTAGCACCTCCTCCCCTCTGCTACCACCCAAGCTCAGGCTGCACCCTCACTCTTCTGGGCCCTTGGTTACTATAGCCTTAAAATGGTCACTCTCTCAGCACTGACTGCAGAAGCCTCGCCCTAGAACTCCCACGTGATCAGACCATGACCTCTGCAGGGAAGGTAGAAATGGAAGGTCCACAGCCCCACAAGACTGTGGGCCCATCCGCCACCCCGTCACCCTGTCCGCCAGCCTCTCTAGCCTGTGACCAATGGGATACTGACACCTGCTTGACGCTCAGGCTGAACTTGCCAGTCGCTCACTGATCCCTATGCCTTGTCTCAAAGGTCAGTCCCACTCTCTGCCTGGGGATGATAGAACAGGGCATGCTCTGCCATTTGTCATTCCAGACTCAGTTCCAGTCTTACGGCCATCCCAGACCCTATGCACCAAGCCCACCCCACTGTACGTGCCTCCTCCCTCTCCACTGCTCCCTCCTCCATCCCCTCTCCCTGCACTTCCCCTGCCACCCTTCCCTCCCAGACAGAGTTCCTCAGGGACAGGAATTGTGTCTAAGTCATTCTCACACCCCAGAACTGGTAAGCAGCATTTTTTTAAAAGGACCTAGTCAGCAAAAATAAAAATGTTTACAGGTCATTTTGTTCCTTAATTTTTTATTTAGCTTTACATTTGAAGTTTCAACTAAGCATTTTTATGTATTTTACTGTAACTAAGGGACTTATATTTTTGGCTAAACCTTTAAGAATACTAAAACCCGCCCACTTTTTAGAATGTCAAGAAAATTCATGAATGTCTTTACAAGCGGCAGGGAGAGAGGTTTGAGATACTCGCCAGTAAGGACTGAAACAATATCAGGGATTAAACAACAACAATAATAACAACAACAATAACTAAACCAGAACCAGAATACCTAACTGCCCAAGGTGCTGGCAAGCAGGAGAAGGAGGGGCAGGAATCTGAGCGGGTCACCGAGAGCTGCCACATGGAATTCTAGGTCAGTAAGTGGCCATGGGTCTCCACCGCCAAGCCACTAAGCTGGCAAGCAGGCAGGCTGGAGTGAGCACTGCCCCCAGAGAAGGTGAAGGCATTGATAGGGATGGATCTGACTCCCCTCTCTCCCTTCTCTGCACCTCCTTCTCTGCTGTGTCCTAAACATGCATGTCACCTGCATCCTTGGTTCTAAACGCGTCCTCCCAATAAAGGCCGCTGCTCCCCACTTGGCCTCTAGTGGCAGAAATGTCTCCATCCTGCTGTGCTGCTGGCGGCAGGAAGCTGCTGCCGCTGCTGGGCTTGTGCAGAAATGGTGAGGGCGTATGGTCTGACAACTCTATGGGGTCCCTTTTCTCAGTTCTGCAGTAAGATTGCTGGTTATGTGGCAAGACAATGGGCTCTGAACGGCTCCTCGCTATGGCAGGAACTCAGCAAATGTCTGTGATCCCAGCTCACCACGAGGGCCTGCCCTCTGGCCTTGTGCAGACAGGGCAAAATGGAATAACAGGCTCATTTCTGCACACCCGAATACCAACATCTCCAGTAACGCCTCACCCCAGGGCAAGTCTGCTCCCTAATCAGGGGGAACTTCGAGAAACAGTAGTACGGTGTTCAGTCACTTACACCAAGTCAAACTCACTAGCAATTGGTGAAGGGTAAGCTAGAAAATGTCACTTCAGTTGTATGCTCTTCAGTCATGAGCCCAGAGCTCGTCACATGTCCCCATTGATTTGCCTGTTTCTGAAACTGAGCTCTGTCTTGTCCCCTTATCTTGCTGGCTGATTTGCCCAACTTTCATGACTGGCCCTACCTCACCACCTTGCTGGGCCCCTGCTTCCTGGGGTCCATCCTCCTCAGTGAATAGAATTTCCAGCCTCTCTAGGGCCCGTCTGCCTGTGTTCAGGGCCAGCCCTCCACTGCTAGCCTCTTCCCAGGCTTCTGTGACCCTGGCCACTGGTATAGATCACCCCCACCATCTGTCGGTCACCCTGCTATCTGGATTCCATACTGCTGGCTGGCCTGGGCACCGACTGCCATTTTTCCATGTGACACTGAAAAGTGCCTAGCACGGGGCCTGGCCCGGGATAGATACATGGTGAGTGTGAGCTGTTGTCATTAGCCATTGCTTCTTCCCCAAGTAGGTGTATCAAGATTCAGCAGCTGAAGCCTGTTCTGAATTTCTAAATTTCCATTTTCACATGAAAGACAAAGTACCTATAATGCAAACAATCTGTCTGACTGCTTTGAGGACCTGTTTAAGTTATGATTGTAAATGTTTTCACTGAAGTAGAAAACACATACAGTCAGATGTGTAGCACACATAAGTCTTAAGTTTAAAGCTCCAGGAGTCCTTACATGTGCATAGGCCCATGGAATCACCCAGATCAAGATACAGGACATTTCCTATATCCTCTCTGAACTCCCCCACCAGGCAGTATCACCGTCTCCCCTCGGACTGTGAACACCAGATCACCATCAACTGGTTTGGGGTCAGGCACAGTGGCTCACACCTGTAATCCCAGCACTTTGGCAGGCCAAGGAGGAAGGACTGCTTGAGGTCAGGAGTTTGAGACTAGCCTGGGCAACACAGTGAGACCCTAACTCAAACAAAAATATTTTAAAAATTAGCCAGGCGTGGTGGCACATGCCCGTAGTCCTAGCTATTCAGGAGGCTGACACAGGAGGATTGCTTGAGCTCAGGAAGTTAAGGTTGAAGTGATCTATGATCATACCACTGCACTCCAGCCTGGGCAACAGAGTAAGATCCCATCTCTAAAACAATACAAAACAAAACAAAAACAAAACTAATTTCACCCCACCTTGAATGGCACATAAATGGAATTATACAGTATTCACTATTCTGTGTCAGGCTTCTTTCACTAAACGTAATTTCTAAAATCACATAAGTTGTTGCATGTGGCAGTAGTTTATTCATTTTTACTGCCAAGCAGTATTCCAATGTATGACATATATCACAGTTATTTATCTATTCTCATGTTGAACATTTGGCTTCCTGTTTCTGGTTTTTGGATATTATTAATAGAGCTGTTATGAGCATTCCTGTACAAGTCTTTTTGTGAGAATATGTTTTAATTTCTCGTGGCCAAATATCTAGGAAGGGAATTACTGGGTCATAGTATAGGTGTACTTTTAACCTTATAAGAAACTGCCACTACCTTCCAGAGTGGAGATTGCCATTTTAGATTTCAGACAGCCATTATGAGAGCTTTGGTTGCTTTGTAGCATAGACAGGATGGAGTGTTGTCAATCATTTTAGTTTAATCATTTCCGTGGGTGTGTCATGGTGTTTCATTGTGGTTTTAATTTCCATTTCTGGGATGACTAATAAAAATTAGGCAAAGTTGCATGTGCTTATTAACCATTCTTTTATATTCTTTTATGAAGTATCTTTTAAAGCTTTTTGGGCAATTCTTCCTGGGTTGTAACTATACATTATTGCATTGTAGGTGTTCTTTATATATTCTGGATGGAAGTGTTTTGCCAGATACAGCTATTGCAAATAATTTTTCCAAGGCTATGGTTTGTCTTTGTAAGTTCTTAATGCTATCTTTTAGAGAAGAAAAATGTCTACTTTTGGAAAAGATTCAATTTATCAAGATTTAATTTACCTCTTAGTACTTTTTGTGTCTTTCTGAGAAGTCTCAGTTTATGCCAACTTCCCAATGATATTCTCCTATGTTTCCTTTTGGGAAGTTTATAGTTTTTCCCTTTTACATTTAAATCTATAATCAATCTCAAATTAACCTTTGTGTATTATGCAGAAAATAAGGTCACAGTTAATTTAGTTAATTTATTTTCCACTTAGATATCTAGATGTTTCTTGCACTATTAAAAAATTATTTTCATCATTGAATTTCCTTCATACCTCTGTCAAAAAATCAAGTGAGCATATATGTGTGGGTCAATGTCTGGACTCTGTAGTGTTCCATTGATCTCTGTTTATCCTGATGCCAATACTGTGTCTGTATTATTGAAGCATTAACACAAGCTTTGAAATCAGGTAGTACAATCCCTCTACATTTCTTCAACGCTTTTTGAAGTTGTTTGGGTTATTTTGGGCCATTCACATTTCCATGTGATTGTCAAATGAGCTTGTGAGTTTCTACAAACATTTCTGTCAAGATTTTGCTTGAAACGGTGCTGAATCTACAGGCTAATTTGAGGAGGATGAACATTATGGCAATGTGGAGTCTTCCCATATACAAACACAGCGTACTTCTCCAGTTACTTAGGCTTGTTTCAATTACTCCTTGGGTGTTCGGTAATTTTTACTGTACAGATCTTGCATGTTTTGGTTTTACTATTAAATGTGTTCCTAAGAAACTCATGTTTTTAGTTGATATTATAAATTAAATTTTATTTTCCAATTGTTTGATAACATATAAAATGAAATTTGTTTTGGATATTGAGTTTGTATCCTGTAGCCCTGTTTTGAGCTATTAGTTCTGGCAGTGTTTTGTTTTGTTTGGTAAAGTCTTCTATTTCTTTTTTCCTGTCTTGTTGCTCTGGCTAGGCCCTCCAATACAATGTCAAATAAAAGTAGTAAACTGGACATTCTTGCCTTGTTCTGTCTTTAGGAGAAAAATGTGTATTTTTTTTTGTAGGTTCTTTTGTAGATATGCTCTCCAAAAATTGAGGAAATTCCTTTCTATTTCTGCTTTGCTGAGACTTTTCATCATGAGCTCATGTTGGATTTCATCAAATATATTTTCCCCATAATATAATCATATTTTCTCTCCTTTGTTAATATTGTACATTTTATTGACATATTTTGAATATTAAGCCAACCCTGCATTCTTATAATAAACACCACTTTGTTATGATGTATTCTATTATGTATTTTCACCTATATTCATGGAGAATATTGGTTTGTAATTGTTTTCTTTGTACTGTACTTATTAATTTTGGTTATCAGTCTTACACTGGTTTTTGAAAGAGTTTTATGTAAGACTGCTACTATTTTGTCTGTAAATGTTTGATAGAATTCAACAGTAAAACCATCCGGACTTGGAGCTTTCTTTGTGGGAATGTGTTCTTTACAAATTAAATTCATTTTGACTGAAACATTGCTATGGGAAAAAAAAGAAAAGAAAGAAAAGAAAAGATAAAAAGCAAATTAAATTCATTTAACATTTTTAGATCTTCCTTTTCTTTTTTTTTTTCTTTGAGACAGGGTTTCACTCTGTCACCCAGGCTGGAGTGCAGTGGTGTGATCTTAGCTCACTGCAACCTCTGCCTCCGAGGTTCAAGTGATTCTCCTGCCTCAGCCTCCTGAGCAGTGGGATTACAGGTGCCTGCCACGGCACCTGGCTAATTTTTGTATTTTTAGTAGAGATGGGGTTTCACCATGTTGGTAAGGCTGGTCTTGAACTCCTGACCTCAAGCAATCCACATGCCTTGGCCTCCTAAAGTGCTGGGATTACAGGCATGAGCCACCATCCCTGGCCCCCATTTTTTTTTTGTTAGCTTTTGAGAGCTGTATTTTTCCAGGAATTTATTCTAAGTTACTGAACTTATTTGCATTAAGTTGTTCATAATATTCTCATATTGTATAATGTCTGTAGTATGCGTTATGACATTATAATATCGGCTCTTTCTTGATGTTGTTAATTTGTACTTTATCTTTTTTTCCTGATCAGTCTTGTTAGGGATCAAGCAATTTTAATAAACATTCCAAGGAACGAACTTTAGGCTTATTGTTTTTCTCTACAGTTTGTTTTCTATTTCATTATCTCTCTCATCTTTATTGTTACCTTTATTCTACTGATTTTGCTTTTCTTTTTCTAGCTTCTTAAGGTAGAAACTTGCATCATTTATTTAAAATCTTTTAAAAAATATTTTCTAAGATAAGCATTTCAAGCTATGCATTTCCCTCTAAGGATCCCTTTTACTGCACCACACAAAATTTAGTATGTTGTGTTTTCATTACCATTCAGTTTAAAATATTTTCTAATTCCCCTCGTGATTGCTTCTTTTATTCACAAGTTATTTAGACATGTGTTTCTTAATAGTCAAATATTTGGAAGACTTTCCAGATATCATTTTGTTATTAATTTGTAATTTAATTTATTGTCAACCTAGAATACACTCTGTGTTACTTAAATCTTTTTAAAGATTATTGAGATTTGTTTTATGGTTAACACTGTAGCTCTGGGTATAGTTTTCAATAAATGCCTACAAATATCACGAAGACTGAAATAGATGATAGTGTTGTTCTCATCTTCTATACAGGCATACCTTGGAGATAGTGTAAGTCTGATTCCAGACCATTGCAATAAAGCAAATATGTCAATAAAGCAAGTCACACAAACTTTTTGGTTTCCCAGTACACATAAAAGTTACATTTACACTACAGTCTACTAAGTGTGCAATAACGTTGTCTAAAAAAAGTATGTACCTCAAAAAAATTACTTATTGCTAAAAAAATTCTAACACAGAATCATGAAGTTAGCATATGCTGTTGGAAAAACGACCCCAAAAGGTCAGTTTAACACAGTGTTCCCACTAACTGTTAATCTGTAAAAAACACAACATCTGCAAAATGCAATAAAACAAAGCACAATAAAACGAGGTATGCCTATAGTCATAGTACATTTTTATCTACTTATTTCATCAACTACTGAATTTGTCTATTTCCTCCATGATTCTGTCAATTTCTGTTTCATCTATTTTAATCTCTATTATGGAGTATACCTGTTTAGAATTATTTTGTCTTCTTGATGAAATTATCCTTTAATAATCAAGAAATGACTTTCTGTATCCCTGGTAACACACCCTTTTTTTTTTTTTTTTTTTTTTAGACAGAGTCTCACTCTGCTGCCCAAGCTGGAGGGCAGTGGTGCAATCTTGGCTCACTGCAACCTCTGCCTACTGGGCTCAAGTGATTCTCATGCCTCAGCCTCCCAGATAGCTGGGATTACAGGTGTGTTACCACCACATCCAGCTAATTTTTGTATTTTTAGTAGAGACAGGGTTTTGCCAGATTGGTCAGGCTGGTCTCAAACTCCTGGGCTCAAGCGATCTGCCCACTTCAGCCTCCCAAAGTGCTGAAATTATAGGCATGAGCCACTGTTCCTGGTCCCTGGCAACACTCCTTGTTTTAAAGTTTCCTCTATCTGATATTAATACAGTCTCCTTCATGCTCAGTAATTGCATGCTACATCTTTTCCTGTCCTTGTCTTTCCCCTCAAAGCATATAGAAGGCCCTTGCTTATTTGTAACCTTCTATAACAATGTTTGCCTTTTAATTAGAATGTTGGGGCCATTTACATTTAATGTAATTATTGATATTGTTGGGTATAAGTCTATCTTACCGCTACTTGTAGTCCTTCTCCTTTGATTTTTGTTTCTTCTTCCATGTCTTCTTTCAGATTAAGGGTTTTCCTTTTTGCCTCAGTCTACCTCCTATATTGCAATATATAGTCTTTACCTATAACAGTCTGCCTTGAATTAATATTATACTACTTCACATATTATGTAAGAATCTTATAATAGCATAATTCCATTTACACTACAACCTATCTTTTATTGTTGCCATACATTTCACTTTTATAGATGCCATAAACCCTAAATAATTGTAATTATTTTGCTTTAAACCGTCAATTGAATTCTAAAAACCTTAAGACAAAGAAAGTAGTGCTTAATATTTCCTTATATATTTAGCATTTTCAGTGTTCTTCTTTACTTTAGATCTGCATTTTCTATTTACTTTCATTTCGTTTAGCTTAAAGTACCTTCCTTAGCATTTCTTGTAGTATAGGTCTGCTGGTGACAAATTCTATTACTGAAAAAGCTTTTATTTCATTTTAATGCGCGCACACACACACACACAGCTGGATTCAGAGGTCAAGGTAGATTCCTTTTTGCTTTCAGCAGCACGGTAAAGATATCTTTCAATTGGCCTTTGGCTATACAATTTCTAATGAAAAGTGAACCATCATTCTACCATGATTTTCTTGCATCTAATGTTCTTTGTTCTCTTCTAACTTTTAAGATTTATTCTTTCTATTTAGTTTTCAGCAATTATACTATGATGTGCTCTTATTTTTATATTTGTTTGTTTTTCAGCCTCTCCTGCTGGAATCTTGAATTTATGTGCTGTCATTGTTGATAAAAATTTTAAAAATATTCGGCTAATCCTTTTTCTATGCTATTCTCTCTCTCATCTCCTTCTTAGACTCCAATTACATATATGTTGGAGTATGTGTTACTACCCCACGGGTCATGGGGGCTCTGATTATTTTATCAATATTTTTCTTTCTGTCCTTTAGTTCAAATGATTTCTATTCATCAGGTTCACTGACACTTTTCTTTGTTTGCCCAGCGTGTTGTTAATCCCAATCATTTTTTTTTATTAATACTATTGTATTTTTCAATTCTAGAATTTCCATTTGGTTTCCTTTTTCACATAGTTCAAAAATCTCCTCAAATTTCCTCTCTCTTCATCCTTTTCATTCATATGTTCCACCTATTCTTTAATAAATTCATATTTTTTAAAAGCCCTTGTCTGCTAATTTCAGTATCTGGGAATTCTGGGGTCTTCTTCTCTTGATGATTTTTCTCTTGACTGTGGATCATGTGTTCCTATTTCTTCCCATACCTGATAATATTTAATTATCTACAGGACGCAATAATGCTATTGACTCCAAATCCTGTTGACGTCCTCTAAAGGGTATTGAGTCTTAATCTAGCTTGCAGTTAAAACACTAGCAAATAAACTTGAATTTATAGAGGCTTGATTTTATGCTTTGTCAGGAAGAATATATTTTGGCTTGCCTTTAGCCTCTTTTGGTTGTAGCTTCAGTCCTTAGGCAATCCTTTTCCTGAGACCTAGTTTTACTCCTAAGGCATGGCCCTTCTGGGATTTCAATGAAAAGACCATTGAGCTTACCACACCCCTCTAACTACAGATTCAGACTAAAAATTCTGACTCCCGTGTGGTGGGCAACAGTTGAATTCTTTGTTCAGCTCTTTAAACCGTCCAACTTAAAAACCCTTGAGCTCTTTAGCATCTTATCTACTCATGGATATTCCAGGGATCAGTCATGGATTTGAGTGGTATTCATACATGTATTGTGAAGCTTCCCTCTCTGTGGCTTCTTTCTTTTTGGGATGTTCCTCCTTTGTTTTCACTAATCTTGGCAGTCTCAAACTCCATTTTCTTTTTTTCTTTCTTTTTTTTTTTTTTAAGACGGAGTCTCGCTCTGTCGTCCAGGGTGGAGTGCAGTGGTACAATCTTGGCTCACTGCAACCTCAACCTCCCAGGTTCACGCAATTCTCCTGCCTCAGCCTCCTGAGTAGCTGGGATTACAGGCACACGCCACAAAGCCAAGCTAATTTTTGTATTTTTAGTAGAGATGGGGTTTCACCATGTTAGCTACGCTGGTCTTGAACTCTTGACCTCAAGTGATCTGCCTACCTCGGCCTCCCAAAGTGCTGGGATTACAGACGTGAGCCACGATGCCTGGCCTCAAACTCCATTATCTGACTTCCTAAAACAATACTGAGGCTTTCATGAAATAAGTTTATCTTTAACTTAAGTGAAGGGAAAGGCTTTTTCTAACTGTGAGTTAGACTCTAGATGCAATAAAAAAATAGACTACTGCATTTGACTATATTAAAAAATGTTAAAAAGTTTGCACGGCAAACATGAACAAAGTCAAAAGACAAGTGACAAACTGGGAGAAAAATTTTTCAATATACAAAAGGCTACACTTCTTAATGTAGAAAGTACTCTTAAAAATTGATGGACCAAATACCAAAACCCTATGGAAAAATGGAAAAATAATATGAGCAGACAATACATTGAAAACATACTAAAATGGCCCTTGTACAGACGAAAAACTGTTCAAAAGCACTCACAATTAGAGCTACATGAAGTTACCATTGATCACCTATCAAACTGGCAAAAATGGAAAAGTATGAGAATATATTCTATTGATGAGACTTTGAGGAAACAGACTTCACTCAGTGGAATGAAAACTGTACAAATCCTCTGGAGGAGAATTTGGCAATACCTAAAAGAACTACAAATATACTTACCTTTGAGCCTAACAACTACATTTCTAGAAACCTATCCTGAAGATATAATTCAAACAATACTAAAATTTATATAATAAGGCTATTCACTGTAACGTTGTTTGTAATGACCAAATGTTGGGAGGAAGGATTAAATACACAAGAGAGGGGTGGAGTAAGCTACAGTATATCCATAATGTAGATTCTTCCGTGGCTGCAAAAATGAAAGAAATACAGGAAGGATAACCCAGAAACTAAAGATATCTTGCCAGCTACATGGGGTGTATAGGAAAAAAGGGAAGCAATGGAAAGGGGGTAGTTGACACTTTTGCGTATAGCATTGAATGTTAGAAACTTAGCAATATTTCACTTAGCCAAAAAAAAAAAAAATGATTAACTAAAAGCAACCAGGATATAGAGGAAACCCAAAGTAAAATGCAAGTAGTTACAAATGAACCTAACTTGTTATAAACAACAAAACCACACGAAAGGGAGGAGGAAAAAAAGGGCTAATTAAAGAAACTTTGGAAATACCGTTTTGACTAGATACTGTAAGGTTAAATTCACTAAGAAAAATACTGTATTCTAGTTAGTAAATTGTTCTCTCATCAGCGTATGACTTAGCAATCCTGAAACTACTTGGTGTGTACACAGGGAATGAGCAAATAAGTAAACATATAGTAGACAATGAAAGCCAGGTTTCCACTTTCTCAGAGGAGAACGTCTGAAATAGGAGAGAGGGTAGGCTAGAAAAAAGCCCTGTTGTTTGTACTGGAATCAGAGTTATCAGTATAAACTCATGATTTCTAATATACATGCATCCAGATCTGTGTGCAAATGTGTGAGTTAATATACGTGAGTTTACTTCATAGCTTTGGGTAGGCCTAGAAGCAGCAACAACTCAGTAGCAATGAGCACACCCAGTGACCAGATGTTGGTTTTTAAATACCATTCTCTAGGAAGAAGAACCAGCTTTCCTTGGAGAAATGATTGACTACAGGACTGGCAGGAAAACTACAAGATGAGAAATAAAGTAAGGAAGTACTCAAAAAAGGATACAGGCACTTCAAAGGGACATAGGGGCCAACCTGAAGGAGCTCTCAATGTTAAAGCTTGGAACAATTTGAGCAAGAAAATAAATAAATGATAATATTGGATTGTAACCCAAAGCATAAAATAAATATCTGTGACTGCATGCTGATATAAATCATAACTAATTGAATAAATAAATAACTGGGGGAGAAGAGACAACTCTCGCTTCCAATTAATAAAGTGGTAGGAATGAGGAAAACAGAAAATCCCCACTAGGCCAACACCACAGTATTAATTGTTTCCAAAAAGATTCATTGATGGATACTAAAAATAATAGGTAAAAGTTTGAGGAAAAATAGGGTATGTGCATATTCAAATATCAGTTCTATCTTTGCCCTTGGTGACTGTACTGCCTTGAAGAAACCATTAGCTTTCTCGATCCTAGGTTGCCTATCTGTAAATGAGTAGGTTGCACTATGTGACTCCCAGGGTCCCTTCCAGCTCTCACACGCCCATGGGAATGACTGTACTTTCCACATACTTATCAGGAGTGTAACTTCTTCCTTTTCCTTATCTTTGCTTCCCCTTCCTTCTTTCCTTTCCATTCTCTTCCACAACAGGATTCCCTAGGAAGAGAATTTAAGGATGCTCTCTATGAGAAAAAAGATGGAAAAAGAAGTGAAGGAAAAAGAGAAAATGCAATTCCTAGTATTAACTGGTGTCTGGGTTGTTAGGCAGTAAAAAAGAGAGAAAGACAGCCCAGTGCAGCGGCTTATGCCTGTAATCCCAGCACTTTGGGAGGCTGAGGAGGGCAGATCACTTGAGGTCAGGAGTTTGAGACCAGCCTGATCAACATGGCAAAATCCCATCTCTACTAAAAATACAAAAATTAGCCAGGCATGGTGGTGCACACCTGTAATCCTAGCTACTTGAGAAGCTGAGGCAAGAGAATAGGTTGTACCCAAGAGGTGGAGGCTGCAGGGAGCCATCATCGCGCCACTGCACTCCAGCCTGGGTGACAGAGCAAGACTTATCTCAAAAAAAGAAAAAAAAAAAAAAAAAAAGAGGGGAAACAACACAAAACAAAACAAGAACATTCCTACGACCAGCCACAACAAAGAGGGAAGTGCCAAGCTAAGGCTTGGGAGCACTGTACTTTTGGGAGGTGGTTACCATTGGCCATAGATGTTTCTGCTTATACACTCCTAGGTCTCCCCAGACCGCCAGCTATCCCTTCCTGAACCACCACGCATAGCTTCCTATGACGTCGTCCTTTCCCTACCTCTGGAGTTTCAGTGTTTTAACCCTAATCTCTCACTGAGTAATGGGAATATGTTCCCCCTATACAGGACTTTCGAGTCCCAGTGAGCACAGAGGGAACCTCACTTTTACACGAGGTGACCTTTGCACAGGCAGCCATTGACGCTCTGAAGATACAAAGACAGCCCCTCCATCAGGTCATCTTCCTAACTCAACTCAACCACAGGAATAAGAAGATGCATCAAGCTCAATGGAAACTATGAGCTCAGAAAATCTGGTTACTAATTTTATTTCCTGTCTTTGATGATCTGTCTCTGGAATAAAGCTCTTGATATTTCTGTGCCATGAGATTGTTGTAAAACATCTGCCATTTAGACTGCTGTATTGGCTTTTAAAACGTAACAAACACAGAGTGGCTGCTATCACTCTTCGTTCCCTGCCCCTACCCTCAACATCTCAGAGCAGTACAAACCGACCAGCACTGGATTTTCTCCGTCTGAGTCCATCATCAATGGCATTTCTGAGTTCCTCTAGATCTACGAGCTACCACCTGACCAAAGCTATTGGATCAAGATCCCTGATTGGTGGACATCCTGTTGGTGATTTTCCAAGGCACTTGATATGCGTGTGCCACCTAATTGCCAACACAGACAGCTTGCATTTCCCACAGAAGAGAACTAAGGTGAGACTCCAAACCCCAAGCAGGTGACCTGAGCACAGACACTGTCAGTCTAAAACTATAACAGAATAGGCGGCATCTGTTAGAAAGATAGGGTTTACAAAAGTACTGTGGTTTATTATGTTTTAAATATCTAAGTTAAGAGGTTTAAAGTCAAACACACACAAGCGTAGTCAGGTTGCACGCTGACCACAACAATAAAAACTGTGGGCGGCAGTCATTTTTCTATACAGGAAGCTCTAGAAAGTTATGTTTCTAATAATCTTATTTCCAGCCTCCACCCATTCTCCATCCAAACCTCCAAATCTGAATGAGGAAAAATAACTTAGAGCAGTTATTTCCAAAGAATTTACTGCCCCTGGATTTCGAGAATCATTAATGATGTTCATTTGCAAATGACTTGCTTTTTGCTTGGGACTCAGTCTGGCAGTGTGATGGAGGGCAACCTGTATCAGATTTTGAAAATTAGTCTTTTCCAGGTGAAACTTATACACCCTGAAGTGGGGGGCACCACCAGTGTGGTGGGAGAATGCCACAGGTGATGAGAGACAAAACAGGAATCAGCCCTTGGAGAATTAGAACTATTTTAAGTCCATTTGTATTCTCATCCTTCCATCTGCTCAATTTCTGTTAGGTACATTTGAAAATAAACAGAAATTTGTTAAACAGATTGATTACTGAGAATCTATCTTTTTCTCCATATATTTACCTCATAGAACTACAAAAGTCCCTACCAGAATTGATATTTCTGTGCCATGAGATTGTTGTAAAACATCTGCCATTCAGGGCACTGTATTGGCTTCTAAAAACCTAACAAACACAGAGTGTCTGCTATCACTCTCCATTCTCTGTCCTGACCCTCAACGTCTCAGAGCACTGTAAGTCGAGCAGCAATGGATTTTCTCTGTCTGGTTTCATTATCAATGGCATTTCCAAGTTCCTCTAGATCTACCAGCTACCACCTGACCAAAGCTATTGGATCAAGATCCCTGATTGGTGGACATCCTATTGGTCTTTTTCCTATTGGTCCCTGGATGACAAGCCATTGTTTACTGGTTTATTTCTCCTTCCCACTGATGTCGAAATCATGCAGCAACTGTGATGACGAGTTGTTTGTAACAAGATTTTGGAAAACTGGAGAGTCGGGGGCAAGGGAAGCTAGGGGGCTGGACTCCTTCCATGGCCAGCGACACATTGAAGGAAGGGCATTTCCTGGCTCCATTTTAAGTGAAATTCTGGCTATACTAAGCAGGGGAATGAATTATCAAATGATTGCAAAGGCTTATTCTTCCACAAGAACTCAGTGGTCTTCTCGACTCTCCAACTCTGACCATGCATTGCTAGCCCTTCTCACTTGCTCAGGGGTGAGAGGCAAATGGGCTTCCCATGTGCTTAGAAGGGTTGGCCACACATCTCTAAAGTAAAATGTGCTTTTGAAGAAAATTAAAGACGATTACTAAAAAGCTGAGAAGAAAAGCAGGGTTCTGAGAAAACCCACTTGTGTTTTTGCCTTTTTAATTTAAAGATTCTGAACTAAATCACAGGGTTATTTTTAGGCGATCTCCGAATTCTAGATGAAATCACCCTCTCTTGGACACTGTCCAAAGACTATTGCCCAGACTCTGTTTGTGTCAGATGTTCAAATTGCTAAACAGAATCATTTTATGTCAAGATACAACAAACTAATGCAGGTAGACATGAGCCAACGTACAGCTAGCTGAGCAAAGAGCTGGGCCAAAAATACAAACTAAAATGCAGAAGTCCGTATTCTTTCCTCTAAGTTTGTAGGTTTTGCCTTAATTTAGCACATATTTTCTTTCGCCTTAGGCTAAAACCAGAGGTGGACTTATCTCAAGGCAAGAACATATTTTCAAAATCTTTGTGGTCTTCCCCTGCCAGGTCCTAGAAAACTATCTGTGCTTAATGAATATTTATTTGAATTGACCATAAAAATGGTTACATTAATGGTAGTAACCGAGATATTTAACACAAGTGCAAGGTTTATAATTTTTAGTGCTTTTTAAAATACATCGTATCTTAATACATCCTTGGAAGTGGTAAAAGCTAGTTCTGTGATTTTTTTTTTTTTCTTTTTTTGAGATAGAGTCTCGCCCTGTTGCCCAGGCTGGAGTGCAATGGTGCGATCTTGGCTCACTGCAACCTCCACCTCCTGAATTCAAGCAATTCTCTTGCCTCAGCCTCCCCAGTAGCTGGGATTCCAGGTGTCCACCACCACACCCAGCTAATTTTTTTTTTTTTTTTAATCTTTAGTAGAGACGGGGTTTCACCATGTGGGCCAGGCTGGGTTTGAATTCCTGACCTCGTGATCCACCCACCTCGGCCTCCCAAAGTGCCGGGATTACAGGCGTGAGCCACCGTGCCCGGCCTAGTTCTGTGATTCTAAAACCCTTGTATCTTGCTCACCACCCCACATGCCTAACGTTTATTTTATGTTTGGGAAACACACTCATGTGTGTGTAAATGTTTTCTTCTCTTGAAATCAGGAAATACACACAGGAAAAAAAATGAATGATTTCGTCTCTGACAGAGAACAACTATAATCAGAAAATACTTCTGAATATTTAAGAAGTACCAGAGAGCTTCTAATATCATGCTGAAAATAAAATTAAAGGTAGATATTTTACAGTGGACCTATTTTTCTAATATGGGTTGAACATCCTAAATCCAAGAATATGAAACCTGAAATGCTTCAAAATCCAAAAGTTTTTCAGCACTGACATGATTGATGCTCAAAGAAAATGTTCATTAGAGCATTTTGGATTTCAGATTTTCAGATCTGAGATGCTCACGAGTAAAATGCAAATATTCCAAAGTCAGAAAAAATCTGCAATTGGAAACCCTTCTTGTCCCAAGCATTTAACCTGTATTAATAAAATAAAAATATGGAGGGTAGGGGGAATGGGAAAAAAATAAAATGAAAATATGAAAAGAAGACGATAGACTCCTAAACCCTAACAGTAAAATCGTAGAAAGTTGGAGAAATAAAGTGTTAGTGGAGAAATGTGGACCCTAATACCATGCAGGAAAAGTACAATTTGGTTCAACATTTGTAAGAACAATTTTGTAGTATGTAAAGACTGAAAGCCATACTGTTAAGAATATTCATTATGACCTTGTCCATATAACTAAAAACATAGAAGCATCAGTACCTTGTGCAATCATGTTCTTATTGACATAGAAAGATAGTCAAATTATATTATTAAATGAAAATATTGGTTGAAAAATATTGTAATTCCTCTTTATATTTTGCTTCAAAAATGTGTATTATCAATGCCAAAACTTTTGAACAGTTTTTTTGTTTTTGGATGCTATATTAGTTATCTATTGCTATGTAACAAATTATACCCAAATTTAGCATCTTACAGCAAAAAAATACTATCATCTCACACAGTCTATAAGGGTTCAGAACCTGGGCATATCTTGGTTGCATGGTTGGCTCAGATTCTGTCATGAGATGACAGCCAAGTTATTGACTGTCTGTCCCAGGCTTGCAGTCTCTGAAGCTTTGGTTACGGCTACAGGAAACACTTCCAAGTGCATTCGTAAGTTTCAGTTATTTGCAACAATGGCTGCTCATGACAATGGCTTCCAGAGACAGAGGGAGAGAAAGAGAGAGAGAGAGACAGAGACTAAGACAATTTCAACGATATAATGTGGGCACTCTATGAGGGTGTGACTACAGGAGGCAGGGATCATTGAAGACTGTCTTGGAGCTTGGCTATCATAGTCCATCCTAATCATCCTTAATGATTCACATTCCTCTAAAAAACATACAGCTTCCAAGGCCCACAAAAATTTCACCTCATTACGGCATCAGCTCACAGTCCAGAATTCCCTCATCTAAATTCAGTCTAGGTGCAAATAAGCCTCCTCAGGTGTTATTCCTTAAGTACAGATCCTCTCCATTTGAAGGCTGTTAACTAAGGAGACAAGTTATTTGTCCTCCAACATACAATGGTGGGACGGGACAGGATAACTGCTATATATACTCTTACTCCAAAAGGAGGAACATGGGAATAATGCAGGAGTCAATGGTCCATATAAATTCTGACATCCAGCTGAGTAAATGTTGGAAGTTCCTTAATGAGGGCACATTCCTATGCATACCCAGGCGGTTTGATTCTCTGTGACCCTTGGCTCCACCCTCTGGGTTCTTGCTTCTTCCCTCTGAGGCATCCTGACTTTTTCATGAAAGGAGCACTTGTTTGTAGCTAGGTTTTTTTGTTTTGTTTTGTTTTTCTCCACTTGTTCCCTGATTGTAGAAGCTTAGTGGCTCTATTCATTTTGTATTGTCTCTGTATCTTTCAGTACAAGCTGAAAGATCTTTGGCTGATATAATTCTCTTAAAAACTTTGTGCATTTCCTGTGAATCTTTGGGGAAGTTTATTCCATTAGACAAAAGCCACACCCACAAATCTCTTTGACATAGGCCCTTGGGGGTGTTGAGAAGGCTGACAGAGGATGCCCTCAAGCTTCCTAGAAGCTTTATTGTATAATTGAGAGAGTCTGAAAGACACACTTGTAAACTCAGAAGGCCTTTTGTGTGACTCCAGACTTACCTTTGATCTTTCTCAGTTCTTAAAGAATTTTGCAGTCATGTCCTGGGCTTCATCCTTAGATTACGCATTTCAGGGAGGGTCCTGGATTACACTTTTACTCTGAAGCCATTGTAATTTTTTAATTTTAGCATTGTCTGCTGCTATGGTTAAACTGTGTCCTCCAAAAGGACATATTGAAGTACTAACCCCTGGTACCTGTGAATGTGACCTTATTTGGAAATAGGGTCTTTGCAGAGGTAATCAAGTTAAAATGAGGTAATTAGGGTGGGTCCTGATCCAATATGACTAGTGCCCTGATAAGCAGAAGAGACAACGGAGACTTACGGGGAGATATCACGGGCATGCCATGTGATAACAGAGGAGGAGCTTGGAGAGATGTGGCTGCAAGTCAAGGAATACCAAGGATTGCCAGTAGCAACCAGAAGCCATGAAGGGCAAGGAAGGATTGTACCCAGGGTCTCAGAGTGGGCATGGCCCTGCTGCCACCATGATTTCAGACTTCTGGCCTCCAAAGTTGTGAGTAAATAAATCTGTTGTTTTAAGCCACCTAGTCTGTGGTGGTTTGTCACAGCAGCCCTAAGAAATGAACACATTGACCATATGGAGAGCTCAGGGACCTTCAAAATCATATTAACTGGCAGGTCCTGCATGTTAAAAGCTCTTTCCTTGAGATTCTCTCTCTCTTCCTGCACATCACTAAAAGCTGCAATAAGCAGGCAGGCAGCACCTTCAGCTTGCAGGATGGACATCTCCTTTGCTGGATCACTTCATTGATTGGGTACATTTTCTGTTTCCACATAACTTCAGGCAATAGCGTTGCTACAGCTCTGCCACTACATAATAAGGATCCCCCTCCTCCAGTTTCCAATAATTTTTACCTCATTTTCCTACAAGTCTTCACCCACAGGTTAAGACCATAAAGGTTTCTGGTAATAATTTCTTCAAGGTATTTTAGGCTTCCACTAGGACTCTTCTCAAAGCTCACTGCACAGGTACAAAGCCACAGTCCCATTGAGGCTTTCGTTATATCAGCACCCAACTTTTGGGTGCCCAAATCTGGATTAGGTATCTGCTGCTGTGCAACAACCTGCCCCAAACCTAGTGGATTACAACACCAAGTGTTCATTATGCACACAGTTTCTGAAGCCCAGGAATCCAGAAGCTGCTTGACGGTGTGCTTCTGGCTCAGGGACTCTGATGAGGTTGCAGCGAGTGTCGACTGCCCCATGCTTGCAGTCTCTGAAGCTGTAACTGGGGCTGCAGGGTACACTTACAAGGTTACTCATGTGGTTGTGGGCAGGAAGCTTCAGTTCCTTGCCACCTGGGCCTCCCCATAGGGCATGTTTATGACATGGTTTTGCCCAGAGTGATTAGAGATAAAGAGAGAGAGTGCAACAGAGTGACCAAGATGGAAGTCATAAGGTTTTATATCTGGAAGCAACATGCCATTATTTCTACTATATGTCACTCAGACCAACTCTGGTAGAGCATGGGAGAAGACACTCAAGGGTGTGACTATCAGGAGGTGGGATTCTTGGGGGTCCGTCTTGGAGGACAAAATGTAGTTGGCACATACAGGCTCATGGTTATGGGGTCATCATTTTGCCTTTCTGGTTAATGTTTTTGATAAGATTAATATTGCCAACTGGTAGTGGCTGGATTGTGTGTCTCTAAATTCAAACATTGATGTCCCAACTCCTAGTACCTCAGGATGTGACCATATTTAGAGATGGGAGTCTTGAAAGAGGTGATTCAGTTAAAATGAAGCTGTTAGAGTGGGGCCCTAATGTGATACGACAGTATTCTTATAAGAAAAAGCGCACTGGGGTGTGGGTGCATGGATGGATGGTCATGAGAGGTAGCAAGGGGGCAGCCATTGCAAGCCAAGGAGAGAGGCTCAAAGAAAACCAACCCTTCAGGAACCTTGATCTTGAACTTCCAGCCCCCAGAACTGTGAGAAAATAAATTTCTGTTGTTTAAGGCACTCAGTCTGTGGTATTTTGTCATGGCAGCCCCAGCGAACTAATATAACAACCTTTCGAGAGATATCTGAAAATATCTTGCTGTTTCCCAACACACATTTACTCGTTTACTTTTGAAAATCTTTTAAAATGTCACTTTTTGTTTTGATGTGTATAGTTATACATCAAGGCATATAATTAGATTTGTTTCTACACACAATGTGTAATCTAATCTAATCTGAGAGTCCGTGCTTTTACTAGGATTGAAACCTCTTTCATTTCATATTATAGCCCATTTTAAATCTAATCCCCCACTTTCCAGAGGTGGGAGCTGGAGGGATTTAAGGCTCTCTAGGATGAAAATGTATCAAAAGCTGCCTCTCCACTGCTTAAGGGATCATACTGTAATGGAAATGTTGTTTTCAAGGAATTACCAGATCAACTCAGTTCAAGATCAAAGCATTAATCTTCTGGGGCCAGAGAGAGGGGTCTTGAATTGAGCCAAATTAGAAGAGACAAAGGGGATATCACAATTAATGGGAAACAGATTTAGGGAAGCAATCCCGGAGAAATTCTCAAACCAAGGAGCAATTCGCAGTGGGAACTTTTTAACCAGCTCTCCTGGCCTTGGTGTGGATTCACTTAAAGGAGCCGCACCGGAGTGTCTTTGAGTCTCCTAAGAACATGCTTTCTGATTTGTTCTTTGCTCTGTTCCGATTACACAAACTTCTGACCACTTGTTTATCTTCATTGCTTTGTCTGCTGCAGTGATTTGGAAAACCAAGCATTCTGTGTTCAGCAGTTATGTTAGCTTTCAATTTAATAAAACATATATTTTAACCTATGTTTCTCTAATTACTAAAGTCAGAACAAAACAAGGTCTTTTGCTTGCCCTGTAATGAATGTAAGAAATTCAGTATGTTTTTACTTTGTCTTTCATCTTACCTTAAAAAATAGTATAGACTCTTACAGAACCAGTTTATCAAGTTTTTTTTTTTTTAAATCATGCTTTTTTCCAAAAAAATATTTTTAGCTTCCGTATATTTAATTTTATGACGATTTTTTATTTTTTTGAGACAGGGGCTCTCTCTGTTGCCCAGGCTGGAGTACAGTGGTGTGATCTCAGCTCACTGCAACCACTGCCTCCCAGGCTCAAGAGATTGTCCTGCCTCAGCCTTCTGAGTAGCTGGTACTACAGGAACGTGCTGCCACACCTGGCTAATTTTTTTGTATTTTTTGTAGAGATGGGGTTTTGCCACGTTGCCCAGGCTGGTCTCCTGAGCTCAAGCAATCTGCCTGCCCTGGCCTCCCAAAGTGCTGGAATTGCAGGCATGAGCCACCATGCCCAGCCAATTTTGTGACTATTTTTAAAAACATACAGTATTGGCTTCACAAGGACCGCCAATCCTTTT
Source organism: Macaca fascicularis (assembly GCF_037993035.2). Lineage (NCBI taxonomy): Eukaryota > Metazoa > Chordata > Mammalia > Primates > Cercopithecidae > Macaca > Macaca fascicularis. The sequence continues at coordinate 18,018,926 of NC_088387.1, read as the reverse complement.
ATATCTTGACTTCCTTATTTTGAGTTATTCGTTTTGATTCTTTTTGGTGTCCTATGGAGTAAATTTTAAGATAACTTTTTAAGGAAGGCTATATTAGTGAAATTGCTTCTGATTCTTAGATATCTACAAATATCTTTCTATTGCCTATACTCAGGGATTAAATTTGGCTTGGAATATTATGCTTAGATCATGAAGTTTCCTCTTTAGAAGAGTGCTTATTACTCCATTTGGAGCTAGTGAATGACAGCAGCTAGCCTAATTTTTTTCTGTTTTTGAGTAAACTATTATTTTCTGTCTTGTTGCTCACATTCTGTTCTCTTCATTCTAGATTTTTCATCTATGTCCAAGTATAAGTCTTTTTTTTTCCATTAGCATAGGATTTTTTTTACACGAAGGAAATTATTTTTCTATTATGTTTGTGATGATTATTTCTGCTCCTTTTGTTCCAGCACTTCCAAGAATATTTGTTATCCATAGGTTAGACTTCTACCATTTCACTCTGCTTCTATTTTCTTCCCTTACCATTTTGTCTTTAGCCTTTTCTTATATAGTCTTCGAAAACAGTTCACAGATCGCATTTTCTCCCTTGTTCATTCCGCTCTTCGCTGCAACTGCAGCATTTTTGGATATATCCATCTCTTATTTCAGCTGGCTCCATATGGAGCCACATATGTGGAGGACATGTGGAGTGATTTAAACCCACCTGAATGCATTCGTGGGGTGTGGCAGAGCCTCACCTCAGATCTATGCCTGGGGGAGAAATTGATTTACACAATTCCTAGCCTGGCTTCTGGCAGGTTCTCATCCAGTGTGGCTCTGTTCCACGAGGGTGGATCTTGGCCGCTTTCTGCTTCCAGGGCACTTCTGTTTCCAAAGCACTTCCTAAGAGAATACCCATTCCCATGTACCATCCATCCTCTTCCCTTCTACCTCTGTTGTGTTGTACTAGGAGACATGACCTTGAAATTTATATAAAAAGGGGTGAACTGGATGGGGAGAATTGCAGGAACCCAATTCTGGCCCTCTTGGAACCTAATTCCCATGCAGAAGGAGAGAAGCAACCTGAACTCTGGTTATGGCAGCCCTGAGCCCCTGGCCTGGACATAGAGTGGAAGCAGTAAAGCCTTCTCCTGGGGTTCCATTGGCTATTCTGCGCTAGATCAGAAGATGAAACAGATATTACTAGGGTGGACAGTGATCCCTCAAACTAATCCCACTGGCACTGTACTTGGTGAAAATTTCCTCTAGATTTCTATTAATGCTGGCACAAGATTTTATGCTTTTGCAGAGCTTCGTGGGTATTTTAATAGGAGATAGAATGCATCTTAGACTAACCCAATGTTAATTTTTACATATGCCTGATGCAGTTCCCCTCCCTGTCTTTGAGAACAATGTACTCTTTATACATATAAAACAATGATTTTTCAATTTCGATAAGGGCTAAAAATTATACCACTCATCAACTCCCATGGCAGCCACATGGTGCTTGCAGGTGGAATTCTACAAGATGACATAAAGGGGGTTAAACAGAAGCATCCTGGCCTCTAGAGCAAGCAATGGTGTCATGCAAAATGGCCTGTAGGAACTCTAGCTGCTTCCAGAAGCTTGTCATTAAGCTGACTCATCCTCTACTAAACTTAACAGATAGTTCACCAGCAAGGATATCCCTTAAACACATGTCAAAAGGAAAAGTATAACACCATGTATCTTTACCTTATAATAAATTCTGGTCACCAAACCCCACTGAAGAACCCTTTCACGAATTTTCTTTTTTTTTTTTTTTTTTTTTTAATTTTTTTTTTTTGAGACGGAGTCTCGCTCTGTCTCCCAGGCTGGAGTGCAGTGGCGTGATCTCGGCTCACTGCAAGCTCCGCCTCCCAGGTTCACGCCATTCTCCCGCCTCAGCCTCCCAAGTAGCTGAGACTACAGGCGCCCGCCACCACGCCCGGCTAGTTTTTTGTATTTTTAGTAGAGACGGGGTTTCACCATGTTAGCCAGGATAGTCTCGATCTCCTGACCTCGTGATCCACCCGCCTCGGCCTCCCAAAGTGCTGGGATTACAGGCTTGAGCCACCGCGCCCGGCCTGAATTTTCACTGCTTTCAACAGAAAGGCAAGATCATCAACTGTGTCCATGTTAAATGCCAGGAAACTGAAAGAAAATCACAGTGACCATCATTATGTTGGTCTCACCAGAGAATTTCATTTGAAAGAAATAGAGTGGGTTTGTTTTTAAAAACGTTTTTTTTCCTGCAGAAAATAGTGTCAGTATACATAATCTCCCCATCCCATCTCTCATTGACTATTCATAATTCTTTTCAGTAATCTTAGCTCTAGTTTATTCTAGGTGGTTGTCCTTGTGGTATAGAGATGATTTGGTTTCCTAATTTTTCCACTTACTATTGTGTTATAGTGTTCAATATTTTGTATAGTCTTTCTTAATAGCAATATGATTTCTGTCAAGTATAATCAACCATTATACAATTCATGTATGACTCAACCATTATACAATCTTTTTTTTTTTTTTTTTTTTTTGAGACAGAGTCTCACTCTGTTTCCCAGGCTGGAGTGCAGTGGCATGATCTCGGCTGACTGCAACCTCCACCTCCTGGGTTCAAGTGACTCTCATGCCTCAGCTTCCTGACTAGTGGGGACCACAGGCACGTGCCACTGTGCCTGGCTAATTTTTGTATTTTTAGTAGAGACAGGGTTTCACCATGTTGGCCAGGCTAGTCTTGAACTGCTGACCTCAAGTGATCTGCCCACCTCAGCCTCCCAAAGTGCTGGAATTACAAGCACGAGCCACCGTGCCTGGCTCCCATTATACAATTCTGTCAAGTGAGTTTATAATAATAACCACTATACAGCTCTGTGAAGTGAGTTTATAATAATAACCGCTGCTGGGCACTTACTATAATTATTATAATTGGATACTAATAATCAAATATATGTTACAAAATATTTATCAATTAATAATATTTATTAAATATACATCAGGAATTGTGCTCATTATTTGCTGTGAATTATTCAATTTTCTCAATAATTCTAGAATATGATAATTATCCAGTGAAAAGTTCAGGAAACTGAGGCTCAGCAAGATTTGGTAACTTGCTCGAGGTCACACAGGCAGTCGAGCTCAGGTTTTGTTGGGGAACATCAGTGTTTAAAGCAAGAGGCACCCCGGAGGGAATGAGAGGGCTGTGTGCAAGCACAGGGGAGGGTGTGCTACAGACATAGTGGCATTCCTCAGCAGGCAGCAATTCCCATCTTTCCCACTTGGCAAATAAGGAAACTGAGGCACACAGGAGTTAAGAGACGTTAAGCACAGACTCAAAACAACCAAGTTCACAATTAAAAGCCTGTGAGCTTTTCATCATGAAACTCTGTATTTCATGCCAATTTTATGGCCCCACCATGAACCTATAGATAACCTAGACAAACAGGGGAAGGCTTAATTCACACTTAGAGTTTCCCATAGTGCAGCCACCTCTTGCCCTCCCCTTTCCCCACTTCCTGAGGAAGTAAGTTATTATAAGACCCAAATAGCTTAAATTCATATTAACTAAAAATAAAAAACCCAAGTGGCTGTTGTTGCTTAATCAGAAGGCACGAGAGGAACGTTAAGAAGCAATTGATGCAGTGCTTTTGAGATGCCAAGTGCTGAATTAATAATCGCCCTCCATTTAGACAGGGAAGAGGGAGGTATTTACATGCCAATTACCAGGACATTTAAATGATGTCAATGTTTATTCTGAATCTGGGCTTTAAGAAGGTTGGGTTTCTGCCTCAGTCTACTTAATGAAAGATGTGAAGGGCTTTCATATATTATTGAAAAGTATGTTTTAGTCATTCCAGGGGCTGTTGTTGGAAACTGGCTTTCCTGGAATGCGGACTGTAGAACATGTTTGTCTACCTGAGGTTGTGAACTGCATGTGCTGCAGGAAGGGGATCTCACCCACTCGCTGAGTCATGTGAGTCGCATATCATGTAGGTCTAGGAGCCTGCCCAGTGCAAAAGAGTGTGCAGACTCTCTTTAAAAAACAGGAACATTGCTAAAGGCAACCTCCTTGTAACTGCGTATTTTACAAGATCCAAATGACTCTATCGTTAAATAAAGTTTAAATTAAATTAAAATATGTATCATTAGACATCAGGGAAACGCAAACAGAAACCATGGTGAGGTAGCATTATACATCCACCAGAATGACTACAATTAAGTACACTGACATCAAGTGTTGCCGAGGATCTGGAGAAACCAGAGCTCTCATGCTTGCTGAGTGTAAAATGGTGAAATCTCTTTGCAAAATGTTGTCACAGTTCCTAATAAAACTAAATGAACACATACCCTATGTTCTAGCAGTTTCACTCCTACTATTTGCCTAAGAAATAAAAACATACATTCACAAAAAAGTTTATATAAGAATGCTCATAGCAGTTCTACTCACAGCAGTAAAAAACTGCAAACATCCCAAGTGTCTATTCATCCATAAGAGAATGATTCTACTATATCCATAAAGTAAAATACTACAATAATGAAAAGAAACAAACTAATACACACAACAACATGGGTGAATGTCAAAAAACATTATGTCAAGTTCACGAGGCAGCTACAAAAGAGTACATACTGCCTGGTTCCATTTACGTGAAGTTTTAGCACAGAAAGATTAATCTGTGGTGGGAAAATATCAGAAGAGTGGCTGTACCTGGGTAGTAAGATTAACCAAGAAGGGGCATGAAAGAACTTTCTGGAGTGATGATCTATATCTTAATAAGAGTTTGGTTACATAGGTTTATGTGTTTGTCAAAACTCAGTGAATGTACACTTAAGATTTGTGCATTTTATTGTATGTAAACTACATAAGAACTATAACTGAATATGTAACTCTAGATAATAAGGCTCATGCTAAATTATTTAGAAATATGCTGATGTCTACAGTTTACTTTGAAATGGATCAAAAAGAGAAGGTACATGGATGGGTCAGTTCCATACATAGATCCACAGATATGATAGTGATATGGCAGGTACAGTAATAGGTTAATAGAATCTCCATGGTGTGTACATAAGTGCTTCCTGTAAAATTATTTCAACTTTGGTGAATATTTGTAAATTTTACAGCACAATGTAGAAAAACATGTTGGGTGCAAGGCAAAAGCTTGACTTTCCTGGACACCTGCTACTACCTCCTAAAGGTCCACAGGCTGATGAGAGCGGGAAGGGCCCCAGTGGCAGGCTTCCATGCAGGAGGGAGAGAGGCAGCCCTTGCAGGGACAAGCTAGGGCTGAATGGGGCTGTCTGTAGAGCCAGGTACAATCCCCTCTCAGAGTCACTTCCTTCCGGGGGCTCCTCTCCCTGCCATGCTCCATCTGCTTTACCTGGTCCCATGGAGGCTTTGCAGTACCATGACTGACTCCTCCCAGGCCGAAATGAGGGGTAGTCACTGTGCAGACAAATGGGTGCACACTGGAGGGATGTGAGGGTGCCAGGAAGTTCTCAGCCCATCTTTCCTCAGGTCCCCACCTTCTCAAGAGTGCTTTTCTCAGGGCTGTCACTATGCCTCCATCCTACTGCTCTCGGAGTGCAGACTCCATGAAGGCAGAGCCCCTAGTAACTGCTGATCACCAATGCATAGAGAAGTGCCGAGTACCAGTGAGTGCTGAAAACATGTTGATGACAAAGGCTTTCCTTCATATAAAAGTTGGAGTAAGTAAAGTTTTGGGATTTAAGTGGATAAACACAGAGACTGAATCAGTAAAACCTAGATGTGTGGGAGAGAGATGTATACTGTTTTGGAGGTTAATAACTGAGACAAAAATAAATGGACTGGAACTTTCCAAATATTTACAATTGGAATACTGCCTTTGGCACATCTCAACTCTGTCCTGGAAAATGTGCTAGGGATATAGATTTGCATATGGGTGACAGCATGTCATACTTCCAAAATGATGGAAACAAGTCCTGCTCTACTATCTGAAAAAGAAATGAAAGGGCAGATGATTTGTGGCCAGTTGGGGAACAAGTTTCCTGCAAGGATGGAACTGATTCTGGTGGGGAGTTGTACTTTTCTTTCAACCCCTTAATATGTTGGACAATTTTCAAACTAATACATTGGAGGAAAAAGCTATCCATACTATAAACTTCCTACTCAAGAGCTAGAAATATTAGGAAGACCCACTAACTCTAGAATATGAAGACAAACGGAGACATTAAAACTAAGAGAGACTCCAGTGAAACACTCCTAACGTGTAGGAGCTCGTGTTTTCAAGCTTTAAGATGGACCACAGTTTGAATAAACAGGGTCCTGAGCAGCAATAAAAAAAGAAAAAAAAAAGACAGATTACAGATTTCTCAATTGCACTTCATCCCAATGGTATAAAAAATCCCAGACCATCATTTACTGTGTTCTCCATGTGTTTAATCAGGATTGTGAGATTATATTCTTTAATGAATAGTTTCCTTAGAAACTAGTTCACTACTTTCAGGTTTCAGGGACCAATAATTTCATTCCAAAAAAAAAAAAAAAAAATTAAAAATACACAAAACAAAAAAGCATAAGAAGCTCTCTAAAAGTATAATATAGGAGATAATACATTCATGACCATAAATCAATGAAATAGAAAACAAAGGTACAACAGAAAGGATCAAACGGAAAAGTTAGTTGTTTGCAAAATAACAATAAACCAGTTGCTGATGAGACTGAGCAACAACAACAAAGAAAGGAGAAGGCACAAGAAATCATTTTAGGAATGACAAATGAGACACAACTACAGATCCAGCAGAAGTTAAAAAGATAATGATAGAATAGTACACAAAAAAACTTACACCAATAAAATCAAAACCAAATGAATAAATTCCTAGAAAAATATAATTTACTCAAACTGACATGAAAAGAAAAGCCTAGTCTTTAAACAATTAAGCTAATTAAATAGTTTAAAGTACTCGCTAAGCCCAGATTATTTTCAAATTTGATGAATTATCAAATTCTTTCACAGAATAAGAAATCACTCCCCCCAAAATAACTCTATGAGAGCTGTAAAACTTTGACATAAATCTAAATCAGGAATGTACAAGAATGGAAAACTATAAATATACAATCTCCTACTCCTAAAAAATACTAACAAGCCAATTCCAGGAAAATATAAATATGATAATACAGCATAACAAAATTGAGCATTTCTTCAGCATGCAAGGTAGTTTAACGCAAAAGTTGTTCATCAAACTAACAAAATAAAGAAGAAATATATGATCATTTCAACAGATGCAGAAAAATATCATTTGATAACATTAATCTGGTAATGACAAAAATACATTTAAAATGTATAAGCTTCTTTAGGAAGTAAAGTATGTCTATCAGAAACTTCAGCACTCCAGCCTGGAAGACAGAATAAGACCCTGTCTCTAACATAATAAATAAAATCAGCAATAATGCAAAAGAACACCCTGTAAGATGGCTTCTATTCAAATTGTGTTGGCGGTCCTAGCTCTTGCTGTGAGACATGAAAAGAACAAAAGAAATAATAATTGGAAAGGAAGAAATAAAAATTTATAATTTGCAAATGATTATCTATGGAAAAAACCTCCAAAGAATCTACAGACATATTTAAAAGAACATCACACACCGGGGCCTATCATGGGGAGGGGGGAGGGGGGAGGGATTGCATTGGGAGTTATACCTGATGTAAATGACGAGTTGAGGGGTGCTGACAAGTTGATGGGTGCAGCACACCAACATGGCACAAGTATACATATGTAACAAACCTGCACGTTATGCACATGTACCCTAGAACTTAAAGTATAATAATAATAAAAAATAAATAAATTAAAAAAAAAAAGAAATTTCTTTACAGTCAAATTTATACACAAAACCCAACTGCATGTATAATAAACCATTAACTATAAAAATCATAATTTAAAAATATTCTTTTAGCAACAAAATTACGGAGTAACTAGTAATAAATCTATGAAAGGATATACTATGTATGGAAAAAATTATACAACCCTGGAGGACACTTTGAAGATGAAAATCTTTGAGAGGAAGACCTGCTTTATAAATATGTCAAATTTTCTGCAAATCTATAGATTTAATATACTTTCAAAGCAACTTTCAGCAGGTTTTCAGGCCTGTGGTAAAATACAAATAACAAAACATTTACCATTTTAACTTTATTTACTTTTTTTTTTTGAGATGAAGTTTTGCTCTTGTTGCCCAGCCTGGAGTGCAATGGTGCGATCTCGGCTGACTGTGACCTCCACCTTCTGGGTTCAAGCAATTCTCCTGCCTTAATCTCCCAAGTAGCTGGGAGTACAGGCATGCACCACCACGCCTGGCTAATTTTATGTTTTTAGAAGAGACGGGGTTTCAGCATGTTGCCCAGGCTGGTCTCAAACTCCTGACCTCAGGTGATCCACCTGTCTCAGCCTCCCAAAGTGCTGAGATTACATGCATGAGCCACTGCACCTGGCCCATTTTATCTACTTTAAAGTGTACAGCTCAGTGGTATTAAGTACATTCACACTGTTGTACAACCATTACCACTATTCATCTCCACAACGTTTTCATCTTCCCAAACTGAAACTCTGTACCTATGAAACAATAACTGCCCATTCTCTCCTGTTCTTAGCCCCTGGGAACCAATATTCTACTTTCTATCTCCACAAATTTGACTACTCTAGGTATGTCATGTAAGTACAATCCTACAATATTCATCCTGTGTTTTATTTCTAAGAAACTTGACAAACTGATTACAAAACTTACATGAAATAGCCAAAGATCCTGAACAGCCAACACAATTCTGAATTACATTTCTGATATAATAATATAATACTATAGTAATATTTTATTATAACGCCAGAGTAATTACAACAGTGTATTGTTGGATCAAAAATATACAAAGAGACTAGGAACAAAATAGCCCAAAAACAAAATCCCAAATAGACGGAGATTTAATAAATGCCGAAGAGACCTTGCAGGTTACTAAGAAAGAATGTCCAATTCAGTAAATGTTGCTGGAACAACTGACTGTCCCTGAAGGAGAAAAGTAAAATTAGATCCCTTCCTCAAACCATACATAAGAATGTGTATGGATTCAATAATTAAATGTAAAAAGTGAAACTTTCAAACTTTTAAAGATATAGATTTCATGACTTCAGAATAGATGATGCAGAAAGTGTTGGATAAAAAGAAAAGACTGGTAAGTTCAACTGTAATTAATGAATTTGTCTCAATCAAAAGATACCATAAAGAAAACATAAGACAAGCCACAAACATAGAAAAGATAATTATAGCATTTATAACAACAAAGGATAAAGAGCCCTTAAAAATCAATAAGAACAAGACACACACACACATACACACACACACACATACACACACACACTAAAAATAGGCAAAAAAACATGAACAGGCATTTCACATAGGAACAAATACAAATGGCAAACAGACATGTGAAATCATGCTCATCCTTAACAGTAATCGTAAAAATTCAGTTTAAAGTCAGGGTGAGAGATCATTTCTTATATTGTATTGACAAAAATTAAGAAGTCTGATAGTACCAAGTGTTGGTGAGAACACAATAAGGCCCCACAAGATACATGCTGCTAATGGGGGTGTAAATTTAAACAACCACCTTGAAAAATAATTTGTCACTATCTAGTAAAGTTGAACATTACTCCATAACACAGCAATTCCATTCCTAGGTAATATATATCATAAGGGAATGTTTTTCAAACAACAGATTGCATATAACTAATAGGTCATAAAATCCGTTTAAGGGTTGGGGTATTTTTTTTTTTCTTTTTGAGACAGAGTCTCGCCCTGTCATCCAGGCTGGAGTGCACTGGCGCATCTCAGCTCACTGCAAGCTCTGCCTCCTGGGTTCATGCCATCCTCCTGCCTCAGTCTCCCGAGTAGCTGGAACTACAGGCGCCCACCACCACGCCCGGCTAATTTTTTTGTAGAGACGGGGTTTCACTGTGTTAGCCAGGATGGTCTCCATCTCCTGACCTTGTGATCCACCTGCCTCAGCCTCCCAAAGTGCCTCACAGGCATGAGCCACTGCACCCGGCCTTTTTTATTTTTATTTTTATTTTATTTTATTTTTTTTAGGCAAGGTCTCACTCTGTTGCCCAGGCTGGAGTACAGTGGCATGATCTCGGCTCACTTCAACCTCTGCCTCCCAGGCTCAAGTGATCCTCCTGCCTCAGCCTCCTGAGCAGCTGGGACCACAGTCATGTGCCACCATGCCTTGCTAATTTTTGTATTAATTTTGTAGAGACAGGGGGTCTCACTATATTGCCCAGGCTGGTCTCGAACTCCTGGGCTTGAGCAGTCCTTCTGTCCTGGCCTCCCAAAGTGCTAGGATCACAGGCATGAGTCACCATGTCTGGCTGAAATCAATATTCTTCTAAGATCAGTTTTCTTTAAAAATAAAACGTAAAAATATCAGAGAGCATCATTAGTAATAAATAGGGAGGTAGCCACTGCTCCATGAACTGTTTGCTTCAGTTGCTTCTAAAATGGAGGTCCTATGGATATATGGGTGTCCATGGTGATTTAAAGTGTATTTCTTACTCTAAGTAATGTTAACTACGTTTGAAAGCCCTATAAAAACTCTTGTGCACATCCCCCAGAAAACATGTACAGGGTTTTTCATAACAGCATCATGCAAAATACCAAAAAACCATACATGACCCAAATGTCCAAGATACCAGAGATTAGAATGGACAAGTACAGTGTGGCATACACACAGGATGGAAAATTACAGAATATTGTGAAGAGGAGTTCTGCAGCTATACATAACGATGTGAATGATTCAGAGAAACAAAATACTGAGTGAAAACAAAGTTACAAAATACTATATATATTGTTTTATTTATAAAGCTAACGGACAATACTGAAAGATCAATACAAACAACCAAAAGCACGGATGTTGAAGCCAGACTGTCTGGGTTCAAATCTCATCTCTGCCACTCACTAGCCATGTAATCTTGAGCAAGGTACTTAACCTCTGTGCCTCAGTTTCCTCATCCGTGAAATGGAAATAAGAACTTACCATTTGGAAATGGTAAGGAAGGGACTTAACCTCTGTGTCTCGGTTTCTTCATCTGTGAAATGGAAATAAGAACTTACCATTTGGAAACTTGCCAAATGGAAATAAAAACTCATAGGGTTTTTAGGATTAAATCCTGTAAACTGCTTGGAACAGTGAACATGAAATAAAAAAGGAACTCAAGGAGAAAGAACAGAATGAGCAATGTTTTAGTTTTTAAGTTGGTAGTGAGTGTACAAGCATTAATTTCACATATTCACAGATTTCTTGCGTATAGCAAACACTAAAAATCTCAAGTGAGAGTCAGTTATGCCAAGGCTCTATTAATGCAGGCTTCATGATAAGCCACTGAAGACAGATGATGACGATGGTCTCAGTAATACGTACCTTGTTCTCAGCTTGTCCCCCACAGATTCAGCCCAGTTTTGGAGCAGACCAAAGAGTGGTTTTTCTTCATACTGTTTGGTGTATTGGGCCAGCAGTTCCTGCCCCACAACCTGCGCAGAGAGTTTATCACTCATCAGTCTCATCAGTGTAAAAAACGACAGTATCTTTAATACTGCAACCCAATAAGATCTATTTGTCACTTAGCAAACTCCTTGGAAGGAATCAAATACAAGACCTGATTCTTAAAATGGCCTCTACTTTCCCAAGGCAAATGTGGGGCATTTATCACACCATCCCCCATCCTCCCCTGTGGCCGACTTCACTAACTGCTTACTGCTTGCTCTCTCTTCTTGCCTGTATCAGTCTCTAACACTGGTCCTGGGACCAACTGTTTTAGCTGACACTTTGGTAAAACCCACTTGTCTTCCGTGGACCAGATGGCTGGTCCATTCTCTTTTTCACCCCTGACATTCTCTGGTCAGTTAGACCTTTGGGGAATAGTATTGAAATGCACAAATAAAACAATGTCTACCCTCTATCAATCTTCTACTGCAGCAGCTTTAAAGTTATAATTGGGGCCTAAAATACTGCATGCTCTTCTGTGGTGGTTCAAAGAAGATGTCCATGGCTAGCCCGCTGCAGAAACTCAGCTGATGGTCAGCAACAACCACTAGACATGTGAGTGAGGCCACCTTGGACCAGCATGCTCCCACTCAGCCCCGACATGCTGCTGCCACAGCATGAGTGAGCCCAGGGAAGACCAGCAGGACAGCAGAAAAACCACATCGTGTGAGCTTAGCCCAAACTGTTGACCTACAGAATCATGAGCTAACACATTGGTGTCTCAAAGCACTACATTTTGGGGTGGTTTGTTACAAATCAATACATAGCTGATTCATTCTCTTTCAATTATCAATTTCACAATATTTCTTCTTTTCTTTATATGCATGCATGTTTTTATATAGATTATATAAAATGTTATGCATGCTTTCAATCAACAGTATATCACAAATGACATTTTTGGTTTGCACTGTTGTGTAGAATTCTATTTGTTTACTGACCATATCATTTTGTTTTGATAAATCATAGCTAACTAAACATTTCCATTTGGTTGGATACTTAGGTTGTTTCCAGTTTTATGCTGTCATAATAACCTTGATAGCAATATAAGCCGACAAATAGCATAGTCATATTTTGTATTATTACCTGTGAATAATTCCCCATGAACTTGATTGATACAGAGGTTCTTTTTTTTTTTTTTTTTAAGAAACTGTTGTTTATTTTCCATCAACCATTTTTCCATGTTGCTTAAGAGCCCGTGCAAGAACCGCTTAAGACCATTCAGTGGTTGCTCGTACCCATTCAGTGGCCTGAGCAGTGGGAGCTGCAGACCAGTCTTCCATGGCAGGCTGAGCACTCCAGTCTTCAGTAGGAAACTTCTGAATAGGCACAGAGGGCACCTTCACATCTTCACACCAGTCTGCAACCTCAGGCTGAGTAGCAGTGAACTCAGGAGCTGGAGCAGTCCATTCACCCTGAAATTCCTCCTTGGTCACTGCCTTTTCAGCAGCAGCCTGCTCTTCTTTTTCTATCTCTTCAGGATCTCTGTAGAAGTAGAGATCAGGCATGACCTCCCACGGGCGTTCACGGGAATTGGTGCCACACATGCGCAGAACTTCCCGAGCCAGCATCCACCACATCAAACCCACTGAGTGAGCTCCCCTGTTGTTGCATGGGACGACAATGTCCACATAGCGCAGAGGAGAATCTGTGTGACACAGAGCAATGGTAGGTAGGTTAACACAAGATGCCTCCATGAGAGGCTGGTGGTCAGCCCTGGGGTCAGTAACCATAAGAAGCTGTGGCTCCCTGAAGGCTGCCTGGATCTGGTTAGTGAAGGTTCCAGGAGTGAAGCGGCCAGCAACTAGAGTGGCTCCAGTGGCAGCAGCAAACTTCAGTACAGCCCTCTGGTCAGTATTCCTGGAGGACATAACACTGACATCAGCAGGGTTTTCAACGGCAACAATGGCACGAACCACCAGCAGAAGCTTCTCCCAGGTCCTCTTCAGATTTATGATGTATATGCCATCACTTTTCCTTTTATAGATGTACTGTTCCATCTGGAAGTCAAGACTGGTGCCACCTAAGTGGGTTTCTGCTGCAAGGAACTTAAGGACATCCTCCTCCTTCATTTGCAGGACATCAAGGCTCCGCACATTGTAAAAGTTTCCCTTTAAGTTACGACGGGAATCCAGAACAACGCCGTATGGATCCCTCTGTAGGTAGCGCGGAAAAGATACAGAAGTTCTTCAAGAGGGTCACTCTGCCAATAAGAGGGATGCTGAAAACTTTCAAAGCATTTTTGCCTGGGGGAGCTTTATTGGCATTGGTGGGCAGAGCCAGGTGTGAAATGCATGGGATCATCTCAACCAACAGAGGACTGTGCCATACCCCGTGTCCTGTCAAATGCCATGTGGTCAAATACACACAGGCAGTTAAGAGCCCTGAACTTAGTTACACCAAAGCTTTCAGGTTTTCCAAGTCCCAGGCCTATGGAAGAATTAAATTCCCCTGTTCCCTTGAAATTAGAGGTGCTTTAGGCCAGCGCACAAGTGACACAGCCTTCTCTCCTTTCCCATCGCCATGGCAACCTGCAATGCTCCCAGGTATGACTGGTCCATAAGTCTGGGCATCTGCATTCGAGGCTGACACAGTAATTCTGAGTATAGATGCAGGCATTGTATATCTTGCTGTGTTCATGTTTACTTTATTATAATATAAATAACTTTCCTTTGGTTTCCTTAAGTAGTGTCTTGAATTCTTGCAATTATGTCTCTAGATAGGTTATGTGATCCATGATTTCATTCAGGATAGTAAAGGGAGTGTTACAAAATATTTATTGTCAAAAAGAGGGCATTAGGTCCAGTGAGACTGAGAATCACTGCATTACGGGTCAAAGAACATGTACATTTTTATGGCTGCTGCTATATAAAATAAGTGTGAGAATCAAACCCTGCCAGGATCTGGAAAAGTGGGGAAAATAAACTGACTTTAACTAGAATTAAAATTAAAGTGATATAGCAATCCAGTTCCATTTCACTAACGTAATACCAGGATTAAGATTTAACTTTGTTTTTGCTAATCTATAAAATTTATGATGGCTGTAACTCTATCTTACTCTTGCTGCAGAAGCAACGTCATTCCAAGTATGAACAAATTGCTTTCTCTGACTGCCACCCCCACAGCTTTCCCTATTGCTCTATTTTTCTCCATAGCATTTATGGCTACCTGGTGCTGCAGACCACAACTTGTTTACTGCCTTGCTGTCTTCCTACAACCTGGAAAGCTAGTGCCAGCGGGTCACAGTGTGTCCATCCTTGTGTCATCAGACAACGTATTGTACAGAGCCCAGAGGTGAGGACTCACCATTGAAAGAGTGAATGACTAAGTACATTCCCTTCCTGTTCTCCCTATCTCATCCAATACGTCCAATTCCTTGATAATCTCCTTTAACTTCTGCCACGATTTCCACTTTTTCCATTTAAGCAACTAAAATTGGGTAGAACTCACTCACTCTAACCAGAATTAAAATTTGAATGATACAATCATCAAGTTCAGGTGCTAAACTTAAGAATGACAAGGGAGATAAATTTGGTTCTGGCAAACATCACAAAAGCAGATTACTCACTTTGGATCTCTGCTCCTTTTCTAGGTCATGAGATAAGGAAACATGATTTTTAAAATGAGTTTATTTTCTGCTGTTGATGCCCCCTTGGTGAAAGATTAAGTGATTGAAGCTATCAGCTACCATGGGATTTGGGCATTACAGTCTCTAGGTCCAGAACTTTCTTTTATAACTTACCAGGCAGAGGCAGAGAGATCAGTCACCACCTAGACTGAGTATGCTTGTTTCACCTCATAGAGGTGTTCCTGAATATATTATAATATACCATATAGGATGTGTGTGTGTGTGTGTGTGTGTATGTGTGTATAATTTTTAACTCTATTTAAAAATAACTGTACGCTCACACAAGTTGCAAAGTTAAAAGCACACAGAATGATTCTCTCCAGCCATCACCCAGATTCCCCTAAAAAGTGATCTCTTGGCCAGGCGCAGTGGCACACGCCTGTAATCCCAGCACTTTAGGAGGCCAAGGTGGGTGGATCACCTGAGTTTAAGAGCCTGGCCAACATAGTGAAACCCCATCTCTACTAAAAACATTAAAAAATTAGCCAGGCATGGTGGTGCGTGCTTAGAGTCCCAGTTACTCAGGAAGCAGGAGAATCGCTTGAACCCAGGAGATGGAGGTTGCAGTAAGCTGAGATCACATCTCTGCACTCCAGCCTGGGCGACAGAGTGAGACTCTGTCTCCAAAAACAAAATAAAAAAGTGATCTCTTACATAACAATGGTGACTATCAAAACTAAGAAATTCAAAACCAATTTTATTCACTACATGTTTTAGTTCTAGATATTTCATTCCTTAGAATGGACCTAGTAGTAGATTGTTTAATAAAGTGAAACATTTTCGGCAACACAAGTGATTACATTCTCCTCTAAGTCTGGTGGTCTGGTGTTTTACTTATTCGAGGTTTCCTTAAGACAACTTGTGATAGGTGATTGTGGGTGGTGTTTTTGTGGCTCTTCATACAGTTCTCTGGTTCTGCATATTCTGTTGGTTCTGCACTCTTTATTTTCATATACACCTGCTCAGGAGCCCCTTTCTTAGTAGAACTCTAGGGTGAGTGAGCAGTCAAAACATCCACGTCTTTTCTTTTAAAAAAGATCCCATCTGCAGGAGGAATCAAGCAAATCTACAGCCAACATTTGGAAACTATGAGTCTTAGCAATTGTGCAGAATGATGACATCATCAACATACATTTGCAATAAATATCATATGCATCATGCAACATGATTATGTAACACCAATAAAAGTTATTTTTAAGGTCAAATCACTTTTCAAGGCATCTATGAAGCAACCAGCATTTCCACACACTAAGCATTTCACTGATTTATGCTAGGTACAGTGAAACTTGGATTAAAGAGCCTAACAAGTAGAGTTTGCTGCCAAGGCAGAAAGACTTAGAGCCAATTATAATAGAAAAATGTGATTTCTAAGGAGAGCCCACCAGATAACCATTATGAATCCAGGCAGTGGGGCCGCACTTGGATTTGTACCATAGAGTGGTAAATTCACTCAGCGTGGCAGTACTTATGGCACTGGGCCCCAAATCATGCTCCAAGAAACCCTAGGTAGACTGGCTACATAATTTGGGGCCCAACACAAAATTAAAATGCCAGCCCCCTTGTTCAAATATTACTAAGACTTTTATGATGATGAGAACAGAGCATTAAACCAAGCATGGTCCCTTCTGAGTGCAGGGTCCTGTACCACTGCTCACCTCTCACCCCATGAAGCTGGCCCTGGCCCTAGGATTCCAATAGGATTGCTAGATAAAAGAGAGGACACCCAATTTATATTTGGACACCCAAATATTGCATGGGACATACTTATACTGAAATAATATTCATGTTTACCTCAAATACAAACGCAGCTAGGCATCCTATATTTCTTTCTCATACATCTGGCAAGCCTAGGTTCCTGAAGGGCATTTCACGGGTGACCTAGGGGTATAAGAATGAAGAAAAGACCAAGTGGATGGTCTTGATTTTTCACCATCATGCATGTTAACTCTTTACCTCTTTTACATGCTGGACATCCCATCAAGGCAAGATTTCTTTGGGGAGAATCTTTAAAAATTTCCTGGCTAGAAGAAATAAGAGGCAGAGATGGAGGGGATGACAGAAGAAGAAGGGAGGGAAGAGCAGGGGAGGGAAATAGAGTAGAGGGGGAGAAGAGAGAGACGAGAGAAGGAACGGGGAGAGAAGAGAGGGAAGGGGAAAGGGAAGGGGAAGGACTACTTTAGCATAGAAACCAACATGTAAGCAGCTCTGAGTAATTACTGGGCCTTAAACATGGATTTGACTTGAACCTGGGAGGCGGAGGTTGCAGTGAGCTGAGATTGTGCCACTGTACTCCAGCCTGGGCACAGAGCAAGACTCCATCTCAAGAAAAAAAAAAAAAACCAAAACAAAAAACAAAACACCAAACCAAAACAAAACAAAAAAAACATGGATTTGAACTTCAAACCAGGAAGGATGGATGGATCTGAAGCAGTGATTTAGGCCCAGCAAAAAAACATGCACAATTCAATCGAACTTAAAAGTGGTTAGTTTTGTTGTGGTTTTCAGTTCAATCTGGACCAAGTTTAACTTATCTCCTTAGTGTCTCTTTCCAGTTAGCTATAAAGTGGTTTCCCCTTTCTGGTTTGCCTCCTTCCTTCCAGCCACATTCATGGAGCACTTACTATGTACAAGGCACCTACTGTTTATATTGAGTATAGGGAACACTAAAGGGATGAATAAGATACAGCCGTCACCCGGGGTCTTCCAGTGCAGACGGAGAGATCAGCCTGTGCACACACGACTATACTCAGAGGGATCTGTAAAGAACACGACAGGTACAGAGGCACAGCAAGTTCAAAGTGGATCCCTTTACTATGAGGACTGGGGAACGCTTTATGGAACAGGAGAGCTCTTGACCTGAGCCTTAAAGAACGAATGAGCTTCATTCACGTGTTCATTCATTTATACAACACCTAATAGTAGCAACTACTCATTTTCTTTGAGCATCTATCTACTAAGGCTAAGCTCTGCTCCAAACTTAAGCTCTGTTCCAAACTCTTTAGATGGAACACCTAATTTAATCCTCACGACAACTTTGGGTAGTTCATAGAATCACTCACTCCATTGTCCACATAAGACAACTGAGGCCTAGAGAGGTTCAGCCAGTTGCCAGGGTCACATAGCCAGGAAGTAGTGGGGCTGAGGACTTCAACACAGAGTCCATGCTTTCAGATGGAGTTTCATTCACTCTGTCATCCAGGCTAGAGTGCAGTGGTGCGATCTCGGTTCACTGCAACCTCCGCCTCCCGGGTTCAGGCGATTCTCCTGCCTCAGCTTCCCGAGTAGCTGGGACTACAGGCATCCACCATCACACCTAATTTTTGTATTTTAGTAGAGATGGGGTTTCACCATGTTGGCCAGGCTGGTCTCGAACTCCTGACCTCAAGTGATCCACCCCCCCCCTCAGCCTCCCAAAGTGCTGGGATTACAGGCGTAAGCCACTACACAAGCCCAGAGTCCATGCTTTCAATAATTCCACACCTAAGCAGCACCTACTGTATGCCAGGCTCTGTTTAGTCACTGGGGATTCAAAGAGAATGCAGGAACCCGTGGTGTGCTGGGGGAGGGGCAAGAGCAGACAGACTGTCAGGATCACGTGATGAGATGACAGGTGAACTCAAAGCTAGTGGGCACAGAGAGGGACTGCACACTCACGCTTGACATACATTCTGAATCTGAGAAGGAATGGTAGCAGCAACAAAGGCTTTCAGGGCTGCGGGCAGAGCGCCTTTAGAGACACCGCAGCATGGAGAAGCCTGGACGGCCAGGGTGTGTGACAGGAAGGGGCAGGGCAGGGCTAGACACCAGGCCTTGGCTGCTGTCTGAAGAGCTGTCTTTATCCAGGCGCTTTGGGGAACTGAGTGACAGTGTCAGTATCCGGAGCCCGGTGTGGAGACCCAGGAGGCTGCCAGATGAGCCACCTCTGCGATTTCCTGTTAGAATTTCTGAGCCAAAGCAGAGTCCACAGGCCCAACATGGTGGTTCTGGTTGTGGTGTGTCCCTAAGTTAGGAAGTTTGGGGTGGTTTGCTGTGCCACAGTAGACAGGAACCGGGAGCTCTTCCAGTCCCTTTCTCCCTTCTTGGTGTCTCTTCTTCCCTTCGCTTCCCATCCCACACATCTGCGCCACATTACCTCAGTCCCCTGGACACATTTTGGCTCTCCTACTTGGAACTTGCCCAGGCTACTTCATGCCACAGTAGGGGCGTGAGCCCTGGTGTCTGACAACCAAACATCACCAAATGCAGAACCCACAGCTTATTCTAATAGCCACAACACAGCCTTAATTGAGACCTTACTGTGTGCTGAGTGCTCTACAGGAGTAACTGTAAGAGTCCTACAAGGTACAGGTAATGGTCCCGGTTTTACAGGTGAGGGCTGTAACTCTCAGAGGGGCTAAGCCCAGGATTTCATAGTCCCTCAATGTGGGTGAAACAGAGCCTGGGCTATCTGGCCATGAGGCCGCCCTGGCCTAAGCGTGCATTCTTCCTCCAGAGCTCCCTCCTTTGCAGCCTATTGTGTGCAAGGCTCTGTTGCTCACCCCATGCCATAGACGGGTTTTGTTAGACACACCCCTCACAACCCCCATGGCCATTTCGCATTAAAAACAAATTATGTGCTTACCTTCTGTTGAAAACTTAGAATTTCTACACCGCCTGAATCAATGTTCCCCCAACGCAATGATCAGTGGGAGCTGAGGAGAGGTTACAGCCCCTTTGGAAAGGGGCAAAGGCTCTGCGTGTGCACCAGTCCCCATGGTGCTCTGAGTCCCTCTGGGTCTGCTGCAGTTATTAAGGTACCTGCCTGGCCTTGAAGGTGATTGATCTGCTGATCCCTGTTGTGGGCCTAGTCCAAGGGTCCCATGCACATGGTACAAAGAGCCTGGGAGTGTACCCCTGCCCCGCACCCCCTGTGCTCTTCCCATCACCATCTGTAGCCGGCCCAGTGGAGTCCAGCTCAGGAGCACACCATTCCTGCAGGCAGCCGCGGCCCTCACACCCCATACAGACTTCATTCTGGCCTGAACTTCTCACTAAAGAGGTAGAAAATGCCATTTTTCATACAGCTGGGCCACGGGCACTGCCCTGGCCAATGGGACCTATGAGGAATTCAGCTGAAGGTTTCTGGGGAAGGTTTTCCCTCGTGCTGTCTTCCCCAGAATTGTGGCAGCTGTTTTAAGACACTGATGAGACGACCCAGAAATCACTCCAGTGTCAGTGGAACTGGACGCTGGACAGAAGCAAGGGACTCAAGGGCAGACAGTCCCCAGCTGTGGGGTCACCAAGAAGCATGGTTGGTGTTCTTATGGTTTCAGCCACTTTAGATGGGTATTTATTACACGCAGACAAACGTGTCCTGACTGCTAACCCGAACTCCAGGAAGCAGATGTGCCCACCTTCCCTAGTGCAGGGGCGGCTGCTGTTCCCAAGTGTTTTCCCATCCCATTCTCACCTCCCCTGGCCTCCCTCTAACCCCCACTCATCCCCCTATCGCCCTCATTTCCAGCAAGCTTCCTCATAGTGCATGCGTGTGTCAGCCCCCTCCCGAAACCCAAGCCCCTGATGACAACAACAAACCATCCAGTGTCGTTGGAATACATGTTACTTGTGGAATTTTTTTCAATTGAAAAGAGAAAGTAACTTGTCTTAAATCTGTGACAAAATGAAGAATGAAATGGCAATGGGCAGAATGTTAAAAAAGAAATCCTACTTGGTTTGTTACAACTTGAGTACCATGCAAACCCTTTCTGAAAGAAAAACAATTCTCCTTAACCCCCAATGTTGATTTAAGTTGTTTCAAATTATAACGTTACTCAAACATGTTCAAACATAAAACTAGATATAAACACCTTATGTTTATAGCTCTTGTTCAACTCTAAACTATGAAATTAAATACAAGCAAAACTACAAAACCAATAAGATTCAAATCAACAGCCCTAATCACATGTGACAGACAGTGTTTTGCAGCATGAACTTGTTTTTTTCAAGCCTGTGCCAGTTCCTTTGGGGGAGTTATGTCCACACCCCTGAGGACTGGGCAGAGAGATCCCTCTGCCATACTTCTCTGTGAGCTGTAAAACTCTCTGCTATGGTTTGAATGTGTCTCTTCTAAAATTTAGGTATTGCCAATGTAATAGTACTAAAAGGTGGAGATATTTGGGGGTGATTAGGCCATGAGGGCTCCTCCCTTGTGGATGGGATTAGGTGCCTTTAAAAAAGGGCTTGATGGAGTGAGTTCACCCCTTTCTCCCCTTCTGCCTTCCGCCACATGAGGACACAATATTCAAGGCGCCATATTGGAAGCAGAGAGTAGCTCTCACCAGACGCCAGCATCTTGATCTTGGACTCCCCAGCCTCCAGAACTGTGAGAAATAAATGTCTGTTCTTTATCAATTACTCAGCGGTATTCTGTTACAGAAGAAGACATGGACTAAGATACCTCTTCAAGCAGCAAACACATCATACCAATCTTTGGCCTCCACTAAACACAGATGTTTTAATCATAGAAAACCTACATCTGTTCTTTCCTCATTGGTTCCTGGTGATCAACAAGGTGTTCTCTGGTGCTGACAGGCTTAGCAGTGCAAGACAAAGGCCAGACTCCCCACGGCAATCTCTGGTTATGTGGCTGTTATCCTGATGATCTGTGTGTACTGCTTGGACTGTATCTGTTTAGATGATCATCAAAATTAAGACACAAAATTAACACATTCTGTCAAGAACTTATAGTCCCCAATTTGAAAAACTACATTAAAATCCAATTCTGGGGAGCAGAGAAGAAAACATGAACAAAGGCCCCAGATCCAGAAGGCTCCCTTTCTCCAGAATCTCACACATGGAGTCCTGATGAGGAAAAATGTAAATATTTAGATGCTGCTACATCTGGTTTCGAAAAACTTAGTGCCAGCTTTGTGTATGGGTCAATGGATTTGGAAAGAGAAAAACAGATCTTGTCTGTTCTAACTACCTTGGTCCTCTTTTCTAAAAATCACTCCAAAGTTCTTCCACATCCCCAAAATAGAATGCTCACGTTTTGGGAATGCATTGTATCAATTCTGTTCCTCAAACTGATCTTCCAGCCCTCCTCTACACTTCATTTCCAATGCCGCCACCCTGGCCTGGGCACCACCATCCCCCTCCAGGCTGAGAACTTGGGCCCAGGCCCACGCTTGGCTGCCCCCACCCACCCCCATCATCCCCCATGGCCTTGACAGCCTTCACTCGCCAGGCCTCTGCCTGCCTGTCTGGCCCCATTTCACACACCTCTACACCTCCCTTCTGCCATCATCAGAGGTAATTCTGGACGTAAGTCCCTGTCTGCAGGTTTCAGGGAAGGTCCATTGAACTGTTTGCTCTGGTTCTGCTGGGTGAGGCCCTCAGCACTCTGCTTGCTCTCTCTCTCCAGGAGGCCCTCAGACGAGGAAGGCAGGCGCTCTTCCAGGGAAGCAGAGCTGTTACCCACAGCCCTGTCACTCCTGCACCAGCCACTCCTACAGCCCCTGCTGCTGCTGCCATTCAAGTCACAAGCCTTAAAATTGATGCTTCATGTCACGCAATTGGGTGGACCCAGCCCCCACCTCTGACGTTAGGGGTATCTGCACTTCTCCACTGGCATCTCAACATCTTCACCTGCTGATCCGTGGGGCTCACCCTACAGCCAGAGGGCTAGGGCTTCGGTGAGAATGTTCTTTCAGGTCCACTATGTGGTTCCTTCCTGGAGCAGAAGGAGTCCAAGTTCTTCAGCCCAAGGTTCAGTCCACACCCACCGCCTTACACAGGCCGGTCTCAGGGTCTCATTCTAACACTTGATGTCCTGCTTGTCTGGGGGAATAATCTGGAATACTTCCCAGTCGTGGGAGTAAAGAGGGTTGTTAGTTGGAGGATGGGGTGGGCTTGCGTGTATCATGAGTTGGTCTGTTCTCTTGAAAAGCCCTTCCTTTCTTTGTCACTCTTCATTCCTTTTCTTCCCTCCCCGACATTTTATATCAAAGGGAAATAATATTTTTTAATGGTTTTAAATATACTTGATCTCTAAAAATTAAAAGCCCTATTAAATAGTCTTAAATAAAAAGCAAAAATCTCCTACCCAATCTTTTACCTTTAATAACTCACTCCAGAAATAACCATTTTTAAGTAGTTTTTGTTCTCCTAGAAGAGGAAGCTTCCCCGTGTGAAGGTCAAATACATTCTTGTGTCATGCTTTAGTTTGCTCGTAGTTGGAGCATGCTTTTCTTGAGTGGTTTTGTTTTTCCTGAAGTCTTAATGGACTCTTTTTTCTCTTGTTTCAAGAAGAAACATGCCTTTTCTATCACACCACTAGAATCTTCCTGCTTCTTTTTGTTGAACAGAAATTGTTTCCTTCTTAAAGTCAGTCTTTTGACCCCTCTGACTTCCTGTTCAAATTTGGACTAATTGTTTTCTGGGCTTGTCACGTCACTACCATCCAGGTATTTCTTCACACATACTCCACTTGGGTTAGCCCCACAAAGGATCCACGTCTTTTAAATTCTTCATTTCTTGAATGCTTTTCTGCAGTTCATCCACAAGTAACATTTTTCAGAAAATGCACAGCAAGTGAACTTATCGTGCATTTGAATATCTGCCTTTATCTTGCCTCATACTTGATCAATAATTTGGCTGTGAAATTTTACATTCAAAGCAACCTTCTTCAGAACTTTAAAGGTATTATTCCATTTTATTCTAGACCTGTAGGCCCTTGCCACTCAATGTGATCCAAAGGCCAGGAGCCATAATATCACCTAAGAGATTGCTGGAAATACAGAATCCCCCCACCCCAGAATCTGAAGTTGAACAAGATATCCAAGGATGTACGGGTACATTACAGTTGAGAAGCTGTTGCATCCTTCAGTGCTGCTTGAGAGGTCTGTGGTCAATCTGACTCTTAGGCCTTAGCAAATAATCCCATGTTTTTTCAGCTTGAGGGTTTTGAGGCCTTTCTTTGTCCTTGCTTGATGTCCTGAAATTCTCCAGGTTGTTTTCAGGCTCTAGTCTTTTCCAATGGGTCCTGCCAATCTCCAGACTTGTTTGCCTTTCTTCAGATCTCGAGAATTTTCTTCTATTTCTCTGATTTACCTGCCTTTCTATATTCTCCAATCCCTTTCTTGGAAATGTTATAGATTTTCGACTGATTATCCATCAAAAATGGATGGAATGGAAATTTCCCTTTAATCCTACTCCCCGTTTTTTGTCTTTCTGATCTTCATTCTGGGAAGTTTTCTCAAATTTGTTCTGTAGCCCTTATATTGGAGTTTTTTTTTTTTTTTGTAAATGTATATATTTAATTTTCCAATCACTTATGGATCTCTGAATGCTCGTATTTCATAGCAGGCTGTTCTTGCTCTATGGATGCAATGTGGCCACACATCCCTAGGGTTACTAATTAGTTTTTGTTTCTCTATTTTGCTTCCTCCAGTGCCTGTTGTTACGTTTGTTCATCTTGCTCCTTCTTTTTCATGCTGTTGATTTTTCTTTAAATTTTTTTATATAATGCTATGAGATCACTGCTCATTTTTTAGGTATGATGATGGTTATCATGATTTTATAAGAAAAGATCCTTATTTTTAGAAAATGAACATTGAAGCTCTTAGGGATGAAGTGTTTTGATGTCTGCAACTTACTCTCAAATGATTTCATGCACACACACACGCACACACAAACATATGCATAGAGGGTAAAAAAGAGAAATTTTAATATGGCAAAGTGTTAACATGTAATGAAACCAGGTGGACGGTGTGCCCAGACATTTATTGTACTAGTCTTTCAACTTCTGTCTTGAAATTTGTTTGAAATTTTTGATTGTAAAAGTTGAAAATAAAAACAAAACAAAAAAATTTGATGCTGCTTGATTGTTAATTCTCTGATTATCCTTAGGAAAATACCCTTGGGGGTCTGAAATTCCTAAGGAATCAGCTTTCTTAGAGTAAAACAGATATGTGCTTGGTCTCTTTTATTTTCTTCCTCAGTTCAAATTTGATAGAAACTACACTGGACTGACGCCCCACCGCTAGTACCCGGCACACATCAGCCGGCCTGCCCCACAGCACGGCTCAGGCATTCCTGCAGGGGAAGAACAGCTGGGTTCCCCAACCCCTGCAGGAAAGGTCTGTCCTACCCCAAACTACATCTCAGTTGAGTCTAGTGTTTTAAGCACGGAAAAAGTACAAAAGGAGTTTTGTTCTCTTGGCCACCCGCCATAGCCCGGTACCAAAACAACCCAATGCTCCCTTCTGATTGGAGAAACATTTTGTGCTCTTCTGGACATAAGGCTTGATGGTATTACTGCCAGGCCTCCCATCAGCAGGCACACATCTTGCCATGGGCAGCTCCAAGACAGAGGTCTCTGCAACAGAAGCCACCCAGACCAGTCAGGAAGAGGACACCCCTTCCTGGTCTTTAAGCAAGTTAATGGCAGGTCATTTGCATCTTTGCATATTTGCACTGCGAAGTAATGAACAATATATGCAAAATCTCTAACTAACATTCTTTAGGGAATCTGCCATAATGGATTAGGAAGGGACCTGTCTTGGTGTATCTCTAATGAAGCAAAAGAAAGTTATAATGGGATTTCATGGGTGTGGGTAGTAATTGGATTTGGTGGAGGGTATAATTAAATTTCACCAAGGGGCTACAACTTCTGCCCTGGCAAATAATAAAAGGGTCAGAAAACTTTCCATCTTGCTTAAAGGGAAACATGGAAAGCCTGCAGAAATGCCACAGCACATCCCCTCAATCATGGGACAGCAACCTAGCACCTTCAGGATCTCAAAAGTTTTACCTTTCAGTAGAGAGCTGAAAGCACTGTAGGTAAGATCAGAATATTGTGAAACTCACTGGCCAGTTTCTCCCCTATGTCTCCTGAAATTTCCATCTCTACTTCAATAAGGAGAATCAAAGCAGGATCCAGCCCAGAGAAGGGTGGCCTCCCCCAAATGGGGAGATTCCAACATACAAGTGGAAGGCTGAGTGGACCAATACAGGCAGCCAGCACCACCTCCCATCACTGTGGAGGCATCACCCCTGGATACCCAGCAGTTGGACCCCTGGTCCAACGCAGGGCAGTCACCTGGCAGGTTTCCTATGAGGCGGTGCTCACTGATGGCAAACAAGCAGGCTGACCCTCCCCAGCACTAAGCTATGTATTCAGGGGTCTCGGTCTCTCACCCCAAGGGACCAAGCACTGCCTGGCCAGGCTGTTAAGTTTTCTTCCCAGAGAAGGTTTCTGGAGCTGTGGCAGATGCTATTACTGCAGTCAGGTGCTCTGCTGTGGGGAACTGGGTGTCCTGCTATTAAACAGGCCTTCATGGAAATGCATGACCCTCCACCTGAATTCCTCTCCTGCTCTCAATCCTTGTGACCCATTGTCTCTTCAGAGTCATCCAGAAGAAACAACCCCCACCTCCAGTTGTGTCCACTCAGCTTGTGTCTTAGTCAGCTCAGGCTACTATAACAAAATACCATAAACTGGGTGGCTTATAAACAACAGAAATTGATTTCTCACAGTTCTAGAGTCTGGGAAGTCCAAGATCAAGGTAGTGGTAGATTCAGTGTCTGCTGAGGGCTCATTTCCTTGTTCACAGATGGCACTTTCTTGCTGGGTCTGCATATGGTGTAAGAGGCAAGGAAGCTCTCTTTGACAAGGTGCTAAGCCCACCCATGAGGGCAGAGTGATTGTGATCTAATCACCTCTCAAAGACCCCACCTCCTAATACCATCACCTTGGTAGGTTTTGTCACATTAATCATGGAGAGACAAAAACATTCAAGCTATAGCAGATTGGCCTGCCAATTTCATTCCATGCTTTGCATTCTCCAGAAAGTAATAAAAATACTTGGTCATCTGATGGCCTCTCTCCCACTGTCAATGTCATTGACATTGTCATTTACTTATTCCTGGTTTTTATTTATTCTAGTTATTTGACCTTGAAGAGGGAAGGGCACTAATGCCAGTCAGGAAGGGCATATGCTTTATCTTATGGCACGATGTGCAAAATAAAGTTAACATGAAAGGCCTGAGACTGCTATCCTGAGACTGCATCTGGGAACATGGGTTTGGGAAGATTCCCACCATTCCTTGACTGATAAGGGTGGCTCACTGTGCCAAACCGTTTGAGCACACAATGTGGTTTGTGCTGAACATGTGCTTTCTTCTGAAAGTCTGCATTGATATGTGCTAGGCAGAGGGAGTCTACATGACCAGCCCCCAATAAAAACCATGGACACTGAGTCTCTACTGAGTTTCCCTGGTAAACATTTCACATGCATTGTCACAATTTGTTGCTGGGGGAATTAAGCATGTCCTGCACGACTCCATTGAGAGAGGACTCTTGGAAACTTGTTTCTGGTTTCCTCTGGACTTCAGCCCATGTGCCTTTTTCCTTTGCTGACCTTGCATTTTGTATGTGTGTGAGAGTGTGTGTTTGTGTGTGTGTGAGAGACAGAGATGCGTGTGTGCATATATATGTATTTTTTACATACGATTTTGCTGTAATAAATCATAGCCATGAGTACAAGTATATGTCAAGTCCTATGAGTTCTCCTTGTGAATCATCAATATTGGGGGTGATCTTGGGGACCCTTGACACACCCCACTTATACAAGAAGTGTTTCCAGCTGGATCATCGCTTGAGGTAGCATTTTTCCAGTATGTGTCTGGAAGATATCTGTCTGGCAAATTGGTCAAAACAAGGCTTACAGTCTGGACTTAAGGGATCTGGTGATCTGTTTCTTAGCAGACTGTGAAACTGGACTATGCCCTGGTTCCTTCCCCAGCCTAGGCCTTGGAGCACTTGTGTGCGTTCTTAGTGCACAGGGTGCCCGGCTTTCTACGCTGATGATGTTCATTCTCCCAACCAGGTGCTCAGCCTCCCTGCGCCCAGCATCCCTGCACGTTCCTGCTGTTCACGGTTCAGAGTTCCTCATTTCATGTTCCATGCTCCCACTTACGTGATAAACAACAAGAAGTCCCTGTTTTTCCCCATGCTTCCACTAGAGTTCACAGTCAGAAATTGTGACAATTCCCATAACACACTAAACAGCCTTTCCATAATGCTCACAAGCTAGAGCTTGCAATTAAAAGCACTAAATCACAACTTCAGGGTCAAGTGCTGTTGAATCACATGCTTATGTTTAAAATATACTCCCAAAGAGCAAGCTGTCAAAAAACCTCACTTGGATCACAAGCTGAGATGGAGAATGTGAATTAGTGTAACGTCTGAATTACTGAATATTCTTAAGAAGACTTTTTGATGCAACATTTAAACAGGAGGGAGACAAAAAACAGACAATTTTTAATCTAGCCCAAGTTAAATTGTAAGTCTCAATTCTCCCCCAAACAAGCTACTCTCCTATAGATATTGCTAAAAGCTAAGAGGGAATGGGGAGCTGCCACTAAATACCATGCCGCCATCCTCATTCTAATACACTTTTTAAGATAAATAACAATGGAAAGAATGTTCTTTTTTAATCATCAAGACCACTTACAACATAGAGGTATCAATATTTTGCTCTATTTCTTTCTAAACTTACTCATGCATAGGTTTTTGTTTTATACCTTTTAAAAAATTCTTTAAATGTAATTGTAGCATTTACATGAATGTAACTGTAGCAATGAAGCAAAAGAAATAAATAATTCAGAGAGATCCTATGCACCCTTTAACTGTTTTCTCCCAGTGGTAACACTTTACACAACATTTAATGGCATCCCAACCAGGAAAACAGTGTTGGTGAAATCCACAAAGATTATTCAATTTTCATGTTATTAATATTTATTTTAGCCATTCTAATAGAAATGTAGTAATATCTCATAGGAGTTTTGATTTGCATTTCTATAATGGCTACAAAGATGTACCTATTTTCATGTGCTTGTTTGTCATGGGATTATCCTCTTCCGTGAAATGTCTGCTGATGTTCTTTGACCACTTTCTAATTGGATTGTTTGTTTTTCACTGTTGAGTTTTGAGAGTTCTTTATACATTCTAGACTCAAGTCCTTTGTTGGAGGTGTCATTTGAAAATATATTCTTCCTGTCTGTAGCTTATCTTTTCATTTTCTTCACACGGTCTTTCATAGAACAAAAAATTTAGTTTTCATGAAATCCAGCTTACCAATTTTTCCTTTTATGAAATGTGCTTTTGATGTCAACCCTAAGAACTTCTTCCCTATCCCCAGGTCTCAAGGATTTTATCCTTTTTTCTAAAAGCTTTATCATTTCACATTTTATATTTAAGTAATTCATTTTGAGTTAGATATCTTTATAATGTGTGAGACTTAGGTTGAGGTTCAGTTTATTGCCTGTGGATGTCCAATTACTCCACCTCTATTTGCTTAAAAGGCCATCTTTCCTCCACTGGATTGCTTTTGAAACTTTGTCAGAAAGCTACAGTTTTTTCTTCCCTTCTAATCTCTATGTTTTAATTTATTTTTATCGCCTTATTGCACTGCTAAAACTTTTGGCACTAGTTGAATAACAATGGACATTCTTGCCTTTTTCCTAATCTTGGGGGAACAGTATTCAATGTTCCACTATTAAGCACGATGTTAGCTATAATTTTTGTAGACTCTCTTTTTCAAGTTGAGGAAATTCTCTTCTTTCCTAGTTTGCTGAGTTTTTATCACGAATCGTTGTTGGATTTTGTCAAATGTTTTTTCTGTGTAAACTGACATGATCATGTGACCTTTTCTCCTCTGGTCTGTTGATGTGGTGGATTGCATTTGACTGACTTTTGAATGTTGAAGCATACTTGCATATTAGAGATAAATTCCACTAGGTTGCCACATGTAATTCATTTTGTACATTATCAGATTCAATTTGTTGAATATTTTGTTGAAGATTTCTGTATCTACATTCATGAGTGCTACTATCATGTAGCTTTACTCCTTTTTTCTTCTATCTTTGTCTACTTTTAGTATCAGAGTAATACTAGCCTTCTAAAATGATCAAGGAGTACCCTCTCCTCTTCTGTTTTCTGGAAATAGAATTTTCTGAAAATAGAAGAGGAGAGAGTAACATTCTTCTTTAAATGGTAAATAGAATTCTCCAAAGCTTCAAGGCCGGGAGATCTATTTTTCAGGAGCTTTTATATTATTATGAAGGGTTCAATTTCTTTTTTTTTTTTTTTTTTTTTTTTTGAGACGGAGTCTTGCTCTGTCACCCAGGCTGGAGTGCAGTGGCCGGATCTCAGCTCACTGCAAGCTCCGCCTCCCGGGTTTACGCCGTTCTCCTGCCTCAGCCTCCCGAGTAGCTGGGACTACAGGCGCCGCCACCTCGCCCGGCTAGTTTTTTTGTATTTTTTAGTAGAGACGGGGTTTCACCGTGTTAGCCGGGATCGTCTCTCGATCTCCTGGCCTCGTGATCCGCCCGTCTCGGCCTCCCAAAGTGCTGGGATTACAGGCTTGAGCCACCGCGCCCGGCCAGGGTTCAATTTCTTTAAGATTATAGGACAATTCAGTTTGTCTGTTTCAACTTTGTTGAGTCAGACAGTTTCTAGTTTTTGAGGAACTGGACCATTTCTTCTAAGTCGTCAAATTTATCAATGTAAAGCTATTTTCTAGTATTCCCTCCTTTTTTTTGGAGACAAAGTCTCACTCTGTCACCCAGGCTGGAATGCAGTGGCACAATCTTGGCTCACTGCAGCCTCTGAGCCCCAAGTTCAAGTGATTCTCCTGCCTCAGCTTCCCAAGAAGCTGGGATTACAGATGTGCACCATCGTACCTGGCTAATTTTTGTATTTTTAGTAGAGATGGGGTTTCACCATGTTGCCCAGGCTGGTCTCAAACTTCTGACCTCAGGTAATCTGCCTGCCTCAGCCTCCCAAATTGCTGGGATTAGAGGTGTGAGCCACCATGCCTGGCAACCTCATTATTTTTTAATGGTGGCATGATCTCTAGATATATCTTCTGTTTCATTCCTGATACTGGTGATTTGAACCTTCTTAATTTTTAACTTTGTCAATCTTGCTAGAGGTTATCAACTTTGGTGATTCTTTTCAGAGCCAGCCTTTTGTTTCATGGATTTTCTCTATTGTTCTCCTGGCTTCAATTTTATTAATGTATAATCTTAACTTTATTATTTCCTTTCTTCTGTTTGGTTTCTACTTATTTTGCTCTTTCACTGTTCTTGAGGTAGGGATTTAGGTGAATGATTTGAGACCTTTCCTCTTTTCTAAAATAAGCATTTAGTACTATGAATTTTCCTTTCAGCACTATTTTATCTGCATCCCATACACTTTGATGTGTTGTGTGTTCATGCTCACTCATCTCTATGTCTTTTTAACGTTCCATTAAAATTTCCTATTTAACCTATGGATTAGTTGAAGTATGTTGCTCCATTTCTAAGTGTTTACAAATATTCTTCTTTTCTTTCTGTTCTTGATTTCTCATTTCACTCTATTATGATGAGAAAACATATTCTATATCTTTTTAATTCTTTTAAATTTGCTGAGTTTTTTTTTTTTAATGGCCCAGGAGATAGTCCATCTTGAAGAAAGTTCCACCAATGCTTGAAAAACATGCATGCTCCTCCTGCTGAATAGAGTGTTCCATCCATTTTAATTAAATCCTGTTGCTTGATTACGGTTTTCAGTCCCTTTTTTTTTTTTTTTTTTGCTGTCCATAAGTTTATTGTCTTTATCCGAAAAATCTTCATAGAAAATGGTTTGGTTTAGCTCTCAGCAGCCCGCTCCTGAGCTCTGAGGAAGTTTGCCTACTTTTGAGCCACTCGATCTTTCTTCTGAGCAAGGGACATTTTGGGACGGTTCCACCTCTTCTTTTTAACTTCTTTCTTGGGCTTCTTTTCATAGACTGGATTCTCATGTATAGCAGCATGAGCTTTCTTTTTTTTTTTTTTTTTTTTTTTTTGAGACGGAGTCTCACTCTGTCACCCAGGCTGGAGTGCAGTGGCGCGATCTCGGCTCACTGCAAGCTCCGCCTCCCGGGTTCACGCCATTCTCCCGCCTCAGCCTCCGAGTAGCTGGGACTACAGGCGCCCGCCACCGCGCCCGGCTAGTTTTTTGTATTTTTAGTAGAGACAGGGTTTCACCATGTTAGCCAGGATAGTCTCGATCTCCTGACCTCGTGATCCACCCGCCTCGGCCTCCCAAAGTGCTGGGATTACAGGCTTGAGCCACCGCGCCCGGCCAGCATGAGCTTTCTTAAACATCTCCTCCATCATGTTTGGAGCTACGCTGTTCTTTATGTATTGAGAGAACTGTTTCTTGTAAGCATCTTCATCTTCTTCCATTAAGTAGCGCATGTAATCTGCAACATTCTGGCCCGTGATGTGCTTCCGGTGTACTTCTGCATTAAATTCCCTGCTTTCAAAATCATAACCAGGGAATCATTTGGTACTGTGAGGGACAGACCAGCCTCCATCCACAGCTCCCTTCAGGAAGCCAAAAATTTTATTGCCAGTGATAGTTCTGGCAAGGCCTGCATCTAAATAGCAGGTGAAGGCAACTGGCTGACCATCAATGCTTTCCACATTGTATTCATTTGCCAGTCACTTACACTTGGCCTTCATAGATGTTGTCCATGCTAAACCTATTGAGAAGCCTGCGGGCCAGCAGCAGGTCAGTACAATACGCTGCAGCATAATTTGTCAGGCCAACCTTCGCACCATATTTTGGCAGTTCGTGTGCATATGCTGCGCAGACTATCATATTCCCCTCTATACTGGCATAAGCAATCTGACAAATGATATCTGTTACATGAACTACTATCCTGTATTTGGGTGTGTTGTATTTATTTTTATCCCGTATCACCAAGCATTTCTGAGCATAGTAATCGGTTTTACCCTCAAGTCGTCGTCTAAATTTCACTTGGTATCTCTTAAAGTAGGCCTTATTCTTAACAGCTCTAACAAACCCCATCCTGTGGAACAGAGACCCGCATCCGCTGCTCAACAGAGACCTGCAGGCCCAGCAGCGCCTGTTTTTCAGTTCTTTCCTATCCTTTCTGATTTGCTGTCTAGTAGTTTTGTTAACCATTGAAGTAAATGTGTTGAAATCTCCAACTATAATTGTTGATTTGTCTATTTCTCCTTTCATTTCTATCAGGTTTTCCCCCAGAATATCACAATATCATATTGTATAGTCTTATTATTTACATGTAAATACTTGTGATATATCTCATCATAGTCAAGTGATATTAATGTTTTACTACTCGGAGTGAAGTGTAGAAACCTTACCTCCATTTAGGTCTCTTTGCCCTCCTCACTTTTTAAATATAATCGTCTGAAGTATTTCCTTTGCATACATTGAGCAACACACTTCTCTCCTTCTGAGACTCTGATAATGCAAATGCTAGCTCTTTTGTTATTGTTCCACGAATCCCTATGATTCTGTTCATGTTTTTCTTCTCTGTTGTTCAGACTGGGTAAATTCTGTTGATCTGGCATCAAATTCACTGATTCCACCCTCTATCATATCTATTATTGGGGTCAGACTGCAAGTTTGTTGCATTATATTTTTAACTCTATCATTTGAATTTGGTACCCTTTTATTTGCTTATATTTTTTTTCTATGTTAAAAATTTGTTTTAAGAGCATTTGTAGCAGTTTTGTGCACCTTTGAAGCACTTTTATAGTGGGTATTTTAAAATCCTTATCAGATAATTCCAACATTGGATTCTCCTTGGTATCAGCATCTATTGACTTTCTCATTCAAGTTGTGATTTTCTTGGTTCTTTTATAACAAGTGATGTTCTGTTGTACCCAGTGTATTTAGATATGATATTATGAGATGATATTTAATCTTGAAGTATAGCAAAAGGTCCTGATGGGTATATGTTCACTTTCCTGCTGGGTCCCGTCGACACCATGCTGGGGAAGAAGGAGCGCTGACTCACGCTGCCTTGTTGGAGACAGGTTGGGGGCAAGTTCAGTTCCTCCTGGTCCTGCTGACATCAGGGAAGGGAGTGGGGAAGCACAGGGCCAACTACCCCCATTTCCCACCACGTCATTGTGCCTCACTGATGCTGGATGAGGTGAAGGCTCCGCTGCTTACTGGTTCCTGCCACAATAGGGGAGGAGGAAGAAGGATATTAACTCCCCCACTTTGTCCTATTTCATTCTGTTGATGCCAGGTGAGGCTAGAGCCTCACCTCCCCACTAAATCCCCTTTGGGGGTTTAGGGGACAGGGAGGGAAAAGGTCAAAGTGTCCACTGGCTCTGCTGTACGCTGCTTGATCCAGTTTCTTGTTGTCTTGTGGATGTAGAGCTTCAGCTCCTCACTGGGCCCACTGACACCAGGGGTGGGGAGAACACAGAGTAGTGACTAGTCCCTACTCACACCTCCTGGTTAGTCTAATTGATGTCAGATGGGAGGAGAGACTCAGCTTCCTGCTGGACCCCTGTTGGCCCCAGGGTGGGTAGCGGAAGCACACTGGTGATGGCCTCCACATTAAGCCACCTCATTGGTTCTTGTTGCTGCTGAGTGGGGGTGGATTCGCCACCGGGCCTTGCTGACACTACTCTGGTGGGGAATCTGAGCGCCACCTGTTTCCACCAGGAGAAGGATAAAAGATGAGCTCCCTGCTCAGCCCCACAAACGCCACTGGGTGGGGGATAGGAGTACTACCCCTGCTTCTGCCTGCTTCCTTAGGTCAGGGATCCAGTGGAAGATCAGCTCCCAGTGAGGCTGAAATTGTCAATGGGGGTGGGGAGAGTGGTTATGCCTTTTTGTTGTGTCTGGCTGGTGTAGCATGGGTATTACCAAAAAGATTTTCGGTCCTCAGGCCACCATCTTTCTGGTCCTTTGGCTAGGGGATTAGGTGTCTCCTGGAGCATATTTTGTGTGTGCCTATTAGAGATACAGGGGACATGTATCCTGTCTGGGATATATGGGAGAAAATAAGGAAATCCAGAGACCTTATTGCTGTTTCATTCTTCAAGTCCCAAAGTCCCTCGGCAGCCTCCTTCTTCCTTCCCCCTTCCAGGGTCTTCTCTTCCCATGCTTGTCTGTTGTATTTTGTCCGGGGAGTTTAATTGTGAAGAGGAAAATCTGTGAGGAATTGGGGCTATTCTATCTTAGCAGTCCAGGAGTCCCTGTTGTCCTTTTTTAAAAACCTCAAATCATGATCACATTCTTTATACAGTCAAGTGCCCCAGCTAAAAATTTCCCATCACCTAGTGATATCTTTGCCATCATGATGTCATAGCACAACACATCACCTTATCCATGCTTGGATGTGCTTCCAAATGCAAATACTTAAACATAAAAATTGTGTTAGGCACTGTTGGTGGGAAGGTAAATTAGTACAGCCACTATAAAAAACAGTATGAAGGTTTCTCAAAAACAAAACAAACAAACAAACAAACAAAACCTAAAAATAGAACTACCCTATGACCCAGCAATCCCACTAGTGGGTATTTATGCAAAGGAAAAATAAATCAATATATCAAAGGTATACCTGCACCCACATTTGCAGCACTAGTCACAATAGCAAAGATGTGGAATCAACCTAAATACCCATCACATGAAGAAATGAACAAAGAAAATGTGTGTGTGTGTGTGTGTGTGTGTGTGTGTGTGTGTGTGTGTGTGTATTTAATGGAATACTATTTGGCCATAAAAAATGAAATCATTTCATTTGCAGCAACATGAATGGAACTGGAGGTCATTATGTGAAGTGAAATAAGTCAGGCACAGAAACACAAATATGGCATGTTCTTACTCATACATGGGAGCGAAAAAAGTTGATCTCATAGCAGTAAAGATTAGAATGATAGATACCAGAAGCTGGGAAAGGTGTGGGGGGGGGTAGGGGGGATGA
This sequence comes from Macaca fascicularis, assembly GCF_037993035.2. Lineage (NCBI taxonomy): Eukaryota > Metazoa > Chordata > Mammalia > Primates > Cercopithecidae > Macaca > Macaca fascicularis. The sequence goes on along the minus strand of NC_088387.1, from coordinate 17,982,963 downwards.
ACAGAAGTTGATCAATCAGTACAAATATACAGTCAGGTGGAAGGAATAAGTTATAATGTTCCATGGCAGAGTAGAGTGACTATCGTTAACAACAATATACGGCATATTTCAAAATACATAGAAGAGAGGACTTGAAATGTTCTCAACAAATAGAAATGATAAATACTCGAGGTGATGGACACCCTAAGAACTCTGGCTTGATCATTACACACTCCAGGCATGTAACAAAATATCGCATGTATCCCTTATATATGTAAAAATATTACGTATCATTAAACAAACAAAAATTATGTTGCAGTAGCCTGTGGTATTCAAGTACAGTATCATGCCCTACAGGCATGCAGCCTGGGAGCAATAGGCTCCACCACAGAGCCTAGGTGCGGAGTAGGCCGTGCCATCCAGGTTTGTGTGAGGGCACTCTATGAAGTTCACACAACGATGAAACGGCCTAATGACACATATCTCAGAACATGTTCCTGTTGTTAAACAATGCATGACTTGTAGGTTTTTGTAGCATTTTTACTCACCATGAGTTTTAAATTTCGGTTATAAATAGCACTCTTTGAAAGCACTATTTTAAAAGCTATATAATTCCCCACTGAATGGCCAGAGCATGATTTATACTGTATAATAATTTTCCTATTGTTGAAAATTTGGACTCCAACATTATTGCTATAATAAATAATGTACTGGTGAAAATGTTTGTGCCTTAAAGTTTTCTGTATTTCAGGCTGTTACCTTAAAATACAGCCCAGAAGTAGAATTATACATGGTTCAACAGCAACATGCAAGAGGACGCCCCGTGCCAGCACAGCGACTTCAACATACTTTAAAACATGAGCCGACTGGGTTGAGAAAGGAAAACAGTATTGCAGAATAGTCTAATATGTATTTCCTTGATCATTAAGAGGCTGATCCATTGTCGTTCTTTTGTAAATTGGGTTTTCATGTCTTTCGCTTGTTCATCTTCTGGGCCCTTACATATGTACTCTTCCAAAATGCCCTTCCCAGTAGAAGAATCTGACTCACTATGTGTAAGCGGTTTTCTTAAACCAAAAAGATAAAATTCAAAATCAAAGATCAGCTAAGAGAGAAATAATTTCATCCCCTGTTCAGCTACAACAAATATCAAGTGCCTCACAGGAAAGCACCTGCCAATTAAATAAGGCAATCAGATAAAGATAAAACATATGAAACACTTCAGACTTCTGGGTAACTCTTGATCTTGAAAACATTTCCCGAATCTTACCTGAAGCATAACAACAGTGTCACCTTCAAAAGTGGCAAACACATCTGTGTCACACTTTAAACCTGAGATTCGATTTTCCATCATGTAACCCTATTGCAGAAAAAAGAAAAAAACACACACACACATTTTAAATTTGCGATCCTATCACTATACAGGACTCACATTTTCTTTAAAATTAAAAAATATACAGAAAATTGAAAAGAGGAAAACAATTCTATTTCTCCTAGCCAAAGTAACCACTGTAAGAATTTTGATTCCTTACATTAGCTTTTAGTTCATGAATATTGTTTTGGTGGTAATAAAAACTATTTGAAAATGGTTGTGTCATCTATTCACAATAGCAAAGACTTGGAACCAACCCAAATGTCCATCAATGACAGACTGGATTAAGAAAATGTGGCACATATACACCATGGAATACTATGCAGCCATAAAAAAGGATGAGTTCATGTCCTTTGTAGGGACATGGATGCAGCTGGAAACCATCATTCTCAGCAAACTATTCCAATCACAAAAAACCAAACACCACATGTTCTCACTCATAGGTGGGAATTGAACAATGAGATCACTTGGACACAGGAAGGGGAACATCACACACTGGGGTCTGTTGTGGGGTGGGGGAGGGGGAGGGATAGCATTAGGAGATATACCTAATGTAAATGACGAATTAATGGGTGCAGCACACCAACATGGCACATGTATACATATGTAACAAACCTGCACGTTGTGCACATGTACCATAGAACTTAAAGTATAATTAAAAAAAGAGAGAGAGAAAAAAGAAAATGGTTGTGTCACATTTCTGCAAAAGATTTCAATAAAGTAGACTGATTTTTTTCCATCTTTCTTCCAAATTCTAATAAATGCCAAGGTACTAGTGATTATACCTCACCGTAGGTAGGCAAATGATTTCTCCCCTACCCCCAATAAGCCTTCTGAAAATTAGCCTGTATACCTACAAAACTCCCTGAGAGGCAGCAAAATGTCTTAAATTGCCACTCTGCATCTTAATATCATTAAATACGCTGCACCATAAATTCTCACTCCAGTATTTTTTTTCCCTTTTACTTCCTGAAATCCTTATTTAAATGGCAGTGTTGGCAGTGTTTCTGCACACAAACCAGAGAATCAGCTACACAGGAGAAAGCAAGTTCGGTCCCAAGCAAAACATGAAGGAAGCAAAGCCCGTCTTTGTGTGGCTCCAGGTCGTTCCCCTTCTGAGGGCCTCTGCACTACCTCCTTCTTCCAGCTCTTTGTTCTCCCAGTTAAACCTCCAGAATTGTTCCCTCTGTCCAAGCCCACTTCCACAAATCACTTCTGCCTGTGTCCGTCACGTCAAAGCTGATTGTCCTGTTATTTCTCCCAGGACTATGTGCAATGAGCACTTTAGCTCTGAATAAGGAATGACAAATTTTGCCCCGATAATATTTTCAAGCCACAGAGGCCCATGGGCAGTCATACTCTTGAATTTCCAGGTACCCTTCATACCTGGGGGACCTGCTCCATTTCTGAAAATGGCCACAGGGGTCCTAGAAGCCTGGATTTCCAGGTTCCTGCCGCCCTCAGAGAGCTGAAAACTTGTAAGCATCGGTCCTGCTCCTGTGGGGAGAGCCACCCTGGAAGGCCCAGCCACCTTTCCCTCTTCCCCATCAAGGCTGACTGGGCGGTGTTACCACCTGCAGTTTACAGAAGCAAAGGAGTCCCCAGCAGAAGCCTTAATTACCTTCATAAGGTTAAACTGATTTTGTTCATGGGTAAGTAAATCAGTAACATTTCCAATCAGAAGTTCACATCCCCCCACCCCATAATAATCACAGGATTAAAACTGCCTTGTGGGCAAACCACACGAAATCAGATTCTGATGAAGTGTGGTCCTGCCTCAGAGTGATTTCCCCATAAGGCTACAGTGGACTCATCTTCACCCTTCTCATTCTACAGTGCCCTCTATGCTAGATACTGTGCTGGGACTTCACACAGACTTCCTTTACCTCACAGAATCCCTTTAAGCCTCACAATGGCCCGGTGAAGTAGGCATTATCCCCATTTTACAGATGAAGCAAGTGAGGTTCAGGATTGTGTTGGAATGTTCTTGAATCATCTGTCAAGTTCTGATGTGGAAGAAGAGTAACACTAAATATACCACCTGATAGGGTTTGGCTCTGTGTCCCCACCCAAATTTCATCTTGAATTGTAATAATCCCCACATGTCATGGGAGGGACCCGGTGGGAGGTAACTGAATCACAGCAGTGAGTTTTTCCTGCCCTGCTCTCATGATAGTGAATAAGTCTCACAAGATCTGATGGTTTTATAAAGGGTAGTTCCCTGCACACGCCTTCTTGCCTGCCACCATGTAAGACGTGACTTTGCTCTTCCTTCATCTTCTGCCATGATTGTGGGGCCTCCCCAGCCATATGGAACTGTGAGTCCATTAAACCTCTTTCCTTTACAAATTATCCAGTCTCGGGTATGTCTTTATTAAGCAGTATGAGAACAGACTAATACAGTACCTCAGTGTTGAGAAGCAGTGGTTATACCTAAGAAGCTGAGCTGCAAAACACTCAAAATACTAATGTTGAAGAAACAAAGTGCTTTTTTTTTTTCTGAGCATTTTGCTCTGCTCTCCTCCAGTGAAGGAGAGGGCAACCGGCTCTTTGTTGTTCTCTGACACTTCCACCCTGCCCTGAAGTCAGGCGATCCAGTTTTGAAATGACCAGAAAGAGACTCTACTCAAAGGGCAGAACCAGCAAACAGACACCAGAAGTCTCCCAAAGAACAGGCAATGGAGTTCTGGGAGCACAGAGATGTTCTGTATCAGCTCTTCACATACAATAAAATTCCTTTTTCTCCTACCTGGTGAAACTCAGCTGTGAGCTCCTCTTCTAGTTTGAAAGTCAAGTGAAACGGGGTGTTGATTCTGGACTCTACCTGGCCCTTGAGAGCTGAGGTAACAAGGCTCACAGCCCTCAAACAACTTGCAGGTAACTGAAAATGAAATGGCAACAAGAAAAATCAAAGTCCAACACATGCGAGGCAGGGTCGTGGTTGTCAAGTTGCTTTCCATCTCCTGAAAATAACAAGGTGCATTTATGATCTAATTTCTTTAGAATAAGCCAGAAAGGCCTGGCCTCCCAGGAGTCTCAATCCTTGGGAGCCTGAGGTGACCCACTGAGAAACTAGCCAGGCTTAGAAAGTCCCAGCATCCATGTTCTGGGTAAATGTGTATGTGGCTTAGAGAAAGACCCATGGCATAGAGCAGTCACTGAATGGGGATTGCAGTCTGAGTCTCCTTGAGTGACTTAAATTCTATAGTTGAGGCCTCAAATTCTTGGGGGACAAACGATTATAAACAGTTTGTGCATGTGTGTCTGTATCTTTTTTAACTAAAAATGACCTTTTTGGGTTTTTTAAATTAATTACTAAAAGTAATACACAAGCACTGTAAAAAAAAAAAAAAAAAAAAAAAAAAAAGGAAGAAAGAAAGAAAGAAAAAAGTCATTCACAACCTCCCAAGGTGGAAGGTAAATGGGTACCTGAGAAGGACCCCAAGAAAGAGGCTCAGGATTGGACTAAGGATCACAAGGATGGAGGGAGGAGTTGGTGGGATTGGTGGGGGAGGAAATGAAAGACCCGGAAGCCAACAATGGAGCTGATCTGGGTAAAAGGGAGCCATGGAAAGTTGTGAGAGGAGGAGGGCCATGACCCCACATGGAAGGTACAGTCAGAGGAGACCTTCACACGTCTTTACAGATCAGCGCCACAACGTGTGCCTAGAGTAGGGACAGTCATGGAGGCCACTACCGAGGGTCAACTTCCATATGCACTACATACAATGTATCATTTCTACTTCTCACGTCTCATCACTCCACTTTTCAGAATGAAAACACTGAAGTTCAGTGAGGTTTCCCTGCACCTTGCTTGGGTTCATTCTGGCCACACCAGTTTGCCCACTTCCCAGGAGTTTTGCAATCCTGTTCTCATTGTCTGGAACACTCCCCTCAGACCTCCATGGGGCTCCCTCATTTCATTTCCATCTCAGGTCTGAAGAAGTTCCACTGCAAGAAAGGTATCCCTGCCTCTCTGTTTAAAACAGCTGCCCCACCCACCACCTTTGCTTTCTAGCCCCCCTGCCCTTTATTTAAGACAAACAGCCTTATACTCCTCTCTTCCAGCCTCTGGATCCAACTGGGATAACCTGTGGCCTTGGGTAGCGGGTAGCAATTTTCCCACCTGTCCCCAACCCCTGCCTTGTGCTGCTCCGGCCTCTATGTGGTGCTCAACTTTGACTCTGAGATCCTGGTCTTGCTTGGCCCTTACTGAACACTGCTAATGATATATGCAGTCATCGCTGAAAGAAGAATACATGCAGAATGGTGAATGGAAACCTTGCCTTAGCTTCTATAGCCTGCGGTGCCGAATGCTGAACCTGGGCAGTGTCCCAGCATCCCTCATTCTCGGGGGTTGGCGGGGAGGGAGGCTAGAAATGGCAACTAGAGGTGACTCAAGCTCTCTCAAAGGATGCGAGGTGGACTTCTATCAGCCCAGCGTGGAGACGGCCATGCCTCACAAAGACCAGGACAGGTGTGGCACAGGACAAAGAGCCCAGGTGAGAGGGGAGGAAGGAGCCTCTCCTGGGCCCCAGTGACAATTGGCCATCAGCTCTTTTCAGGGGGAGGAAGTGGAGATGGAGGAAACAAGGAATAAAGACTTTGCACGTAAAGGGACTTTGAGCAGGTGCCCAAGAGAAACAAAGGCAGAGGGCTTCCTGCACTAGCCACCCGATGCTGAGTGGGATCCACAGGGCTGGGAGAAAAGCATGACTTCTGAAGCTGAATGTCACCCCAGACCCAGCTGGGTCGAGAGCCGACAGCCTCCTGCCTGGGGTCCATGGGGCAGGGCTGGGTTGTGGCCTCAGGCTCAGGAGAGACAGGGTGCAGAGTCTGAGTGCAGAGCCACATGGAGGGCCCTGGCATCCTCAATTAACCCTCTGTCATCTCCCTCAAGCCTTGAGTCAGGCCAAGGGGCCATCCACACTCAGTCAAGCAAGATTCCAAGGTTTGCCCCACTCTATCCCTGGAACTCCATCTGCCTGGACCCTGTGTTTCATTCAGAGGCAACACGTGAGGGGTCTTGTCTGCCTGGAGGGGCTGTGTAGACCTGGGTAAGCCAATCTCAGGACGAGGTATCTGAATCAAGTCGATTTTTGCAGCAGGTGGAAAAGACCCATTAGCTCCCAGGGCAGGGCAGGGACTGCTCTACAGGAGTCATGCCAGGTGCCAAATGTTCTCCTCTCCAGTGAGACCTCCAGGAGCCGACAGATGAGAACCTGCATCTGCCCAGGAGGAAGCGCAGGCTCCTTGGTGTCCCAGGATGCCCAGGGTCCTCTGTGGCATTGTCCAGGGAAGTCCAAAGTATTCTGGGGAAATTGCCATGCCTGCATTTCATGCTCTCCACTCCCACTCCTGCCATGGGGCGTTTTCCTTCCATCTGATGCCCACGGGCTCCCTCAGTCCCCTGGGGATTTGATTTCATTTCTCTCAGCCTCTGAATTGTCTTGGCTTTAACCGGGGTACCACAGATGCCTGCTCAGCAGGAAGGCTGCCACATCAGACATGATTCACAGGTTTCTGTGTCCACTTGGAGCTGCCGACTGAATGGGAGCCTGGGGGATCAGTTCCCTAAAACATCCCTGTCCTTCCCAGCTGAGGTGGTGCTGACTGCAGCGTGAGGGCCCCTGAACCAACAGCGGTTGTTCCAGTTGTCAGGGACCATTCTGCACACAGACTGGCCTGCGTGCTGGGCCAGCCAGGTCTCCCCACAGCCGACACGTGGCCAATGATGCTTCACTGAAGGTGTATGGGGTTCTCACCCCATATGTCTCTGTAGGGAATCTTTTCATTGCAAGACCTAATCACTGGGCCTTTGCTATATCTCAGATTAAAACTAAAAATTTAGCTGGAAGAGGCCTATAGAAAAGTACAGAGCGTATGCCTGAGAGTGTGTGTGTGTGTGCATGTGGGTGCATGCATGTGCATGTGTGTGTGTGCACGCATGCGTGTGTGCGCGTGTGCATGTGTGTGTGTGCATGTGTGTGTACATGCACACGCATGCATACACAGGCACTATGGGCTACATCATTGTGTCCCCCCAAAATTTCTTTTTATTTTTTTTTGAGACGGAGTCTCACTCTGTCACCCAGGCTGGAGTGCAGCGGCGCGATCTCACCTCACTGCAACCTCCACCTCCCAGGTTCAAGCGATTCTTCTGCCTCAGCCTCCAGCATAAGCTGGATTATAGGCGCCCGCAACCATGCCCGGCTTTTTTTTTTGTATTTTTAGTAGAGACGGGTTCCACCATGTTGGCCAGGCTGGTCTCGAACTCCTCACCTTAGGTGATCCACCTGCCTCAGCCTCCCAAAGTGCTGGGTGGCATGAGCCACTGCCCCTGGTCCCCCACAAAATTCTTATATTGAAGTCCTAACCCCCACCACCTCAATGTGACTGTATTTCAAAACAGGACCTTAAAAGCGGTAATTAAGATTAAACGAGGTAACTGGGCAACCCTAAAGCAATATTGACTGGCATCCTTATAAGAGGACATCAGGACACAGACACACACAGAGGAACATGTGAAGACACAGGCAGGAGATGGTCATCCACAGGTCAAGAAGAGAGACTCAGAAGTTACCAACCCCACCCACACCTGGATCCCAGACTTCCAGCTCCAGAGCTGTGAGAACAGAAATTCCTGTTGTTTAATCCACCCAGTCTATGGCAGTTTGTATAGCAGCCAGCACAGACAAACACAGCATGTGGGAAGTGTTAGCTTGAACCGTGTCCGTTCATGACCAGAGATAAATCAATGTTAACTGCTTCTCCAACATGAACAAATCTTTTGGAGTCTGAGGAAGCCCTTTCCTAAGCCATCAACTCAGGGCACTCAGTAAGTAGCACCTCTAGGTTTTCATTACAAAAAGAAATTTTTCTCCTTTCTACATTGGACTCCTGAGTGGGGATATTCGTTTGTTTATTGGTGGGGTCGATGGGTAGCGGAAATAAAAGGGTGGTACACAAGAAACAGGTTCCATCTGAACAAAAAAGTAAGATTTTCCGTGAGCTTACTTTATTCCTAAGAAGGAGAGAAAGAAACACGAGATAGACAGAGGGAACTCTAAACCCATGTTCCAAATGCCAGCGGAAGCCTCAGAGAGGGAAGCAGCCAGAGCCTGGGCTCTGTGAAGCAAGAGCCCACTCGGTAGACAGCTCCTCCACTCTCTGCCTTCTGGGTTACATCGAGCCTCTTAGCAACTAATTGTGAGTGTCATGAAGGTTGTGTCCCGTTTCAGTGAGAGCCCCACGAAACATATTTTATGATCCAAACTTTGTACATGGAAAGTTTAATATTTTCCTGCTGTTTGTAACATCGCTGAATTTTTTACTATATGATTACATTTAATAAATGTATCAGAACAAATCAGAAACAGGCATTCTTTCCCCCTTTTTAAACAAATGAGGGTAAATTCTGTTAATCTGAAGACGACAAAACATGAAATCAATCTTATCTTATTTGTTCAAGGAGACCAATTAAAAATACAGAGATTGACCCACCAACCTAGAGGCACCGTGTCTTCGGGTGGCACTAATTTTATGCCTGTGACCTCCACCGTGCCCACAGGCGCAGAACCCGTACGTGAGGGGATCTGGGAGCATGGAGAGTCACTGCAACCTGTTTTGTGACAGCTGAGATCTGGGTTGGGTCTCCTGAATTCAGGATTCTGAGTCCAGGGGAGTGATGGCAGGTTGCCCCATCCTGCCGCATGCTTTGAGGGGACCCTGTCGCTGCTGCCCTGCACTCCCATGATTTATTTGCTGGACAGAGTGGGCAGGAGGGAGTCCCTTCATGGATTCTGTCACCGAATGCATACCAAGGTTCCCTCCATCTTAGGGACTACACTACCCATAGTGAACTATAGCCATGGCCCTGTCCTCATGGGAGAGATAGGCATTGGCCAGGTGGACAAATAAAATAGGTAATTAAAAATCTGTGGCACACATGTAATCCCAGCACTTTGAGATGCCGAGGCAGGTGGTTCAGGAGTTTGAGACCAGCCTGACCAACAACCCCGTTTCTACTAAAAATACAAAATTAGCCAGGTGTAGTGGTGCATGCCTGTAATCCCAGCTACTCAGGAGGCTGACACAGGAGAATTGCTTGAACCTGGGAGACAGAGACTGCAGTGAGCTGAGATCGCACCACTGCACTCCAGCCTGGGCAACAGAGCGAGACTCCATCTCAAAAAAAAAAAAAAAGAAGAAAAAGAAAAAAATCCTTGGCAAATGCCAGAAAGGAAAAGATGGGGGCAAGGAGGCTCTGTAAGAAAACAAATAGCAAGAGAGACGTCCTCCAACCTGGATGCCAGAGATGGATTTCAGAGGGCTTGCTTAACTCGGAAACTTAAATAAGAGAATTCAGCCAATCTGGGAACGGGAGGATGCTTGTTCCAGCTGAGAGAGCAGCCTGTGCAAATGCCCTGAGGCATGAAGAGGCACAGAATGTCCAGGGCCTGGAAAGAAGGCTGGGCTGGAGGTGATGAGTGAGGGGGGAGGGGCCCAAAGAGAAGCCTTTGGGGGCTGACAGGGATCAAGTCACCCGGGGCCTCAGCAGCCATCTTGGGGATTTATTTTATTTTAGGTGAAATGTAAAGTTAAAAATAAATGCTAAGCTTTGGAATCAGATGATTTGTGATTTTAAAAGATGACTCCAGCTGCTGAGTGGGGCACAGACCACAGGTGGCAAGAGACAGAAAAAGAGAGAGAGAGAGAGAGAGAGAGGTGGACTAGCTGGGGGTGGGGATGGAGGCAGACAATGAAGGGCTTGCCGAGCGCTGAGAATAAAAGAGGCAGTTAGCACTGCAGCAGCCACCTACTTATTCACAGGCTGCTCACAAAACACAAGGGCAAATAAAAAACAAACAGAAGATTAAAAAATCAACAGAATCAAAACTGCAGAGGCAGCAGATATTGATATTAGCCTAATATGCCTAGAAAGAGATAATGCAAAGAAAACAATATTCAAAATGTCAATGGCCTAAAATGTTACAGAATCGTTAGTGACACAAATCCACATAGTTACCAACCTCAAATGAATCCAAACAGGAAAAATACAACCAAATTTATATTTATACATATTGTAGTGAAACCATAGGTCATGACAACAAAGAAAATATCTTAAAAGAAACAGAAAGAAAAAATAGACTGCCATGAAAAATTACTGGTAGATAGCTGATTCCTCAGCAACAAGGAAATCCAGATAAGCAAAACTTCAAAGTGTTAAGAGATAATAACTATCAACAATGAATTCTATACTGAACAATATGTAACTTTTCTACATTGAGATGAAACAGACAGATTCAGACAATAACTACAGACCCACACTAAATGGTGTTTAGAAGAAAGTCCTCCAGAAACCAGGAAATGACTACAGAGATGCAAGAAGGAATTGTGAGCAAAGAAATTGGGAAAAGGTGGTAACTCTAAAGAAAAAATGATCCCACATAATAATAAATATGATGGCTAATTTGTGGGATTAAAAACACAGTACTGGAGTAGTGGACAACAGTAATTTAGAGGGTGGGAGCCGATGATTAGTTAAAGCAATCTAAGCTCTTCTATTATTGGGAGAAAAGAATGCTAATAATTAACTTTAGACTTTGCAAGTTAAATGTGCATGTTAAAATTGCTAGGGTGGCCACAAAATAAGGACAAGTAGAGTGAAAACCAGAAAAGGGAAAAATGGAAAGGGGAAAATAAACACCATAAAGCTGAAGGTTGTAAGTCCAAACAAGCAGAGATAAGACTCAACAAATAGAAAATAAGTGTAAGATGGAAAACATAAATTCAAATGTGTCAGTGATGACAATAATTACTTGGACTAAACAGATAAAATGAGATTATCAAGGTAGATTCAATTTCGAAGATAGACAAACATTGTTTATAAGACACATAAACACAATAACACAGAAAAGTTGAAACTGTAAGGATATAACAGGTAAATGCCAACCAAATGGAGGCTTTTGTCCTTATGTTAATGCTAGACAAAACACATTTTAAGGCATTGCTATTGATAAAGGGAGTCAACTACATAAAGATCAAAGACTCAATTCACTAGGAAAATATAACAATTTAAAACTTATAAACATCTAATAATGCAATGTCAACATAATGAGACTGAAATTGATAGAATTACAAAGAGTCACTGATATGGTTTGGGTTTGTGTCCCCACCCAAATCTCATGTCCAACTGGAGCAGGGGCCTGGTGGGAAGTGACTGGATCATGGGGTGGATTTCCCCCTTGTTGTTCTCATGATAATGAGTGAGTTCTCACGAGATCTGATCATTTAAAAGTGTGCGGCTCCTCCTGACTTGTCTCTCTCACTCCTGCTCTGCCATGGTAAGACATAATTGCTTCCCCTTCACCTTCCGTCACGGTTGTAAGTTTCCTGAGGACACTCACCCATGCTTCCTGTACAGCCTGTGGAACTGAGTTAATTAAACCTTTTTTTTTTTCATAAATTATCCAGTCTTAGGTAGTTCTTTATAGCAGTATAAAAATGGATGGATACACTGACAAATCCACTCTCAACAGTGGGAGATTTCAGCACACATCTCTCAATAATTGACAGATCGGTCAGGTCAGAACCTCCGTAAGAATAGGGCATATTTGAAGAATGCCACTAAGAAGCTTGATCTATTGGTCACCTTTGAAACCCTGCATCCAATTGCAGAAGACATACTCCTCTGAGGCACACATGGAAACTGACCAGCCTCTAGACCACAGAACAGGCCATAAAAAAATGTCAAAAAATTTTTTTGAAATTTTTTGAAAAATGACACAGGCCGTTTTCTCTATGACGGAATTAATTGAAAAATATATATATATGTAGAACAGTAATTATAAAGATAATAACAACAAGAACTGTAACTAAAAAAAAAAAAAAGTCACTAGTGTACGGTGGTTACACTGCCTAGCCAAACAGCCTGGATTTGAATCTCAGCTCCGCCAACTCGGGAGCCGTGTGATCTTGGGCAACTTGCTTAAACTCCCAGTGTCCCATTTTTCACATACATAATATTGGGGTCAGAACAGTCCTTCTCTGTAGGGTCATTGTGAGAATTTATGTTAATGAATGTAAAGAGTGAAGACAGATACTTGACATAGAGTAAGAATTCTACAAATGTTGGCTATTTTTTTTTAACACCAGACATTAGAAAACTGAAAAATATAATCAACGAATTCATAGGTCAAATAAGTCACCATGGAAATTAAAATAAATTTAGAATCAATAAACTGAAAATCTTATATATCAAATCATGGTTGAGATAACAAATGCAGCATTTAAAAAGAAAATTTATCACTTTAAATGTTAATAATAGAAAAAGAAAAATGGAGAAAATAAGATAACATTCAAATTAAGATACTATAGGAGGAGCAGGAGAATAAACCCAAAGAAAGTAGAAGAAAATAAGTAATGGCCAGATATGGTGGCTCGCTCCTGTAATCTCAACATTTTGGGAGGCTGAAGCAGGAGGATGGTTTTAGCCCAGGAGTTTGAGACTAGCCTGGGCAACATAGTGAGACCCCCATTTCAACAAAAATTTTAAAAATTTGCTGGACATGATAGCACACACCTGTAATCCCAGCTCCCTGGGAGGCTGAGGTGGGGGGATCACTTGAGCCCAAGAGCTGTGATCACGCTACTGCACTCTAGCCTGGGTGACACAGTGAAACCTTGTCTCAGAAGAAAAGAAGTAATAAAGATAAAAATCAATGAAATAGAAAAACCAGATATAGTGGAGAGGATCAACAAAGCCAAAAGTTTATTATTTGAAAAAATATACAAAATAGATCAAGTGACAAGGTGGTTGTGGAAAACAAACAATATTAGAAATGGCAAAGGGGCGTAACTACCCATACAGCAGGGGTTAAAAAGAGCAAAGGGTATCATAGACTTTATGGTTGATAAATTTTAAAAATAAGAAGAAACGGACAAATTACTAAGAAAATAAAAATTAGCAAAAGTGACTCAAGAAGAACAGAAAACCTGAATAGCTTATAACCAGGAAAGAAACAGAACCAATCATTTCACATGTTCTTAGAAAGAAACCACAAGGTCTGTTTAGCCTTATAGTTATATTTGAAACAAATATTCAAGGAACAAATAATTCAATTCTATACAAACTCTTCCAGAGAACAGAAAAATAAGGAACACCACCAAGTCATTTAATGAGGGTGATGTAGCCTGGATATCCAAACTAGATTAAGGACACCCCTAGAAAAGAATAGCAGAGGCCAACCTCATTCATAATCACAGAGCAGAAAACCCTAAACAAATATCAGGAAACGAAATCAGCAGCTTTTTAAATACACACACATACATCATGACTGAGTTGTATATATCCTGAAACGCAAGATTTGTTAACATTAGAAAATCTGTTAATGTAAATTCACCACATTAACAGATTAAAGGGAAGAAAATGTGCAATCATCTCAATAAAATAAATGCAGATAAATAATTTCCATAAAATGACTATATTTAAATTTTAAAACAAATCAAATAAATCCAGATATGCACAAAACTGTTTATAAATGAAGAGTAAAACAGGCTTTTCCTTAACATAAAAAAGAATATCTGCACAAGTCCCACATCAAATAATATCCTTAATGGTGAAATAGTAAACACATTTCTTTTAAAGTCAAGGATAAAATACAGGTGCCTGTTATGAACCACTTCCTTTAACCACTGCATTGGAAGTTCTTGCCACTTCTATAATATAGACAAAGAAACAAATGTAAATGATTGGAAAGGAAGAACCAAAGCTATCGTTTTTCTCAGATGATAGGACTATCTTCATAGGAAACCCAAAAGAACTACAAACAGATCGTTAGAATTAATGTAGCAATTTAACTAGGTTGTTGATTATAAGATAAACATACAAAATTAAACTCCATTTCTATACACCAGCTTTACAGTATTAGAAAATATTTTTAAAACTACCACACACATTATAATAGATATCTGCTCAGCTGCTATTTTTTGGGAACTGCCTTAGCACCTACAGAGATGGGGCGTCCGCCGGCACGCTCATGACACGTTCATGGCTGAGTTGGAAAGGACTCTGACTCAACTGAGATGGGGATTCAGCATTTGATCTGAGAAACACCATCTCAGAGTGTGGCTGGAAAAGAGATGCTATAAATTCCATAGCAATGGACAGTCACAAATGCAGAGAAGAGCAAGAATGGGCAGACACCAAGAGGGGCAAAGGCTGAGACTATGGGTCCCAAGAGAGACCCCCTAGCATGGAGTCAGGGACTCCAGACCCCTTTCCAGTCCCTGGTTCTCATGAGAGCTAAATTCCAGAACTTTCTCTCTCTCTCTCTCTCCACCCCCGCTACCTCTTCCTCCTTAAGATTGATTCTTCGTTCTTGCTGGAGAAAGTTTATAATTGATCTCTTTTACTTGCATCCCAAATGATCTTAACTAAGATGATCACAAATTCAGAAGTCAACTTGTAAAACTTCATCTCCCCGCCACCAACCTTCTGGTTTCCTTGCTGGGATATGGGGTGAATCCTTCTGGATTGAACTGGCTCAAGGGAGAGTAAAATGAGAAAGTTAAACAACATACAGTGGATCCAAAATTTGGCAAATTGGCCCAGGATCTATGCCAGTTCTGTCCATTATTCTCTCATATGTCTGGCTGCTATCCATTCCTTATGAAATTTATAATCGCCTTGTTTATGCCCTTAAAAATGTTGGGCTGAGACCCTCAAAGGAATGCTGCCAAATAAAATGGATTATCCCTGGGTCATTTTAGCAATCTCTCTTTTCCTTATCAGTGATGAGGGTCAGTTTTACTGCTGGCTACTCTCCCCCTCTAATTTGCCTGACAAGATAGGACCTGCTAACCTAGGACCCTCACAAAGATGACATATGGACTTTCTCACCAGGGAGCGATTTTTTCCAGTAACCACAAATTAACATCAAAAGACAGAGGATTGTTTAAAAGCCATGGACTTATGTTAAATGAGGGTTAAGTGTAGAACATTCATTAACATGGAACCCAGAGGGCCAGGGAAGAAAGTTACCACCTGCCAAAAAAGGGGACAAGGTCCTGAATTAGGGATAATAGCCTTAGTTTGGAAGGCCTGTAGAACCTTTGCCTCTGCGTTTTAGTAGATTTGGAGAAATAACATCTCACTTCTGGCCTTGTTCGTCCTTCCATGGTAAAACTCTAAGGATAATAACTCCTACTCACAGTACTATTGGAGGATTAAAGGTGACAACATCTATATATGTCCCTAGTGCTTCTTCATAGCAGGGACTCAAGAGAATGTCAGGGAGCCAAAAATGCATTTTCTTTTTTTTTTTTTTTCAAAAAATAAGAGCTGATTCCTCTAATCTTGGAGCAAGGTTCTTTCAAAGTTGAATCATTTATAACCACAAGGTGATTTTTATTGTGCTGTCTTTGTAAATCCCTGTAGCCAAATAGGTTAGGGTCAGCAGAATGCTCAGAAAATAACAGCAGAGGAGAGGGGAAGCCTAGGCTTTAATCCAGAGCCCCAGAACTTTGGGATTTTTCTTGAAGGCTCTCGACCCTTCCAGAAAAAGAGATCTCTGACCAATAAAATAAAAAGAAAGGGAGTTGGTCAGAAACCAGCTGATGCCCTGGAAAAATGAGACTCTTGAGCAAAGAGTTTGGCTGATAAAGTTGTCATGGTAACCACTGAGAAGGCCCTTCTACTAGGGGGCCATATTGACACTTGGACCCCAGACAGATCCTTCTTGGGAGGTTTGCCAGATCCAGCCTTGGACCCTCTGAGTATGGACCATGCTTGAACTTCTTCCACCCTACCCACAAGTCACTTGGCATTATGATGAAGCTCAGCTCAACCCTGTCCTGCCCATAAACGCAATCCCAGCCAGCTGGACTCAACTATTCATGACCCAAGCACCAGCCAGAATTTTTCATGGTTCTGCTTCTTAAGAAATTGTATAGGGAGCAAAAGGGCCTCTGCCACATCAGATCTAAGTCAGGCTGACCTACTGGTCTGTAGTGAAACGTACATGTCTCAGGGGTTGCTGTGAGAAGCTAAGTATTTAAACAAACACCATCTATGTTACTCCAGGGAATAGTAAGTCTACAGCATCCAGGTTGGAGGGGAGACCCCCGAATGACTGTCTCTGCTCGCACCAGTCTGCTGCTTGCCTGGGGTGCACTTTGCCTGGAGGACTGTTCCAGATGGGCTTTGAGTCCCCCCGAGGGCTGGGCAGGAGCCCACTGTGCTCTTGGATTTTTCAATCTATTTTTTTTTTTCCATAGTTCTTCTGGATCTTCCTTGGTCCCTGGCCCCTGAGTGGTCTTAGCTGTCGACATTCACAATCTCTCTGCCCTTCCTCTACAGCCCACAGAAACCAGGAGCCACATGGAACAAGCAGGAACAGAGGCTATAGGCTCCTTCAGGAGTGGAGTAAGGGCTTGAGCTGCAGCACGTGGGCTTTGCAACATCTCTTTGTGATTCCCAGAGATCTGTTTTGTTTATTTCAGGCCTTGGCTCTGTTCCAAGGGTTGGTTGATGCCAGATAAATGAGGTGGTGTTGAATGTCCCTGAGGAGTTAGTCCCGGGACAAAGTCTACTGAATAAGCAGAGGGCTCTGCCTCACATCACTTTCTGAAAAAATTTACAAACACTTGCAATTGCTTCAGCGTTCCCTATGCAATCATTAAATATAATCGCTCAGTCACTGCCCGGCTGGATTACATCTCCAAGCAGCAAAGAGCAGCTCTGCGTCTAATGTGAAAGGAGGGATCAGTACATGTTTGCTGATAACCTTATCACTGTGCTGGGTTGCAAAGCTTTTTTGAGACTTCACTGCACTCCAATTTTGTAGATTTTTTTTTTTTCACCCTGCTTTGGCCGTTTCTGTTCTTCTTCGTGAAATTCTGGAACGCACTGAGGAGAAACAGGGCAGCTGGGGGCAGAGATGAGAAGGCTCTCCACTAATGTGGGAAGACATAAAGTCCTGCTGTGGAGACTGGCCCTGAGGGCACGGTGACGCAGGAGTGGCACCTTCTGGTGTTGGTTTCAAAGGAGCCAAGATGGAGGGCACAGGCCCTGGCCATGGGCATCTGGGCTTAGGTAACACAAGGGCCAGGAGACACCGCAGGAGGTCTTTGTGAAGAATGTGACTGTGCAGGGCCAAGGCCAGCAGCTGGGCTTGAGCTCCAGCTCTCCCCAGTGGAGGGGCAGTGGAGACCCTGTGTTGTGTTCAGGTCCCAGGCCTGTAGACCCCCATGCTTTGTTGTCAACAACGGCTGAGAAAGTGGCTTTCCTCCATGGTCCAAAGCCACATCCAAGGAACCCCAATCAGGCAGCTCCCATGTGTGTCTAATGGGTCCTGGTGGCAGAGGGGGAGAAGGCAAAGAAGGAAAGAGTTCAGATCTTTCAGTGTGATCTGTTACTACCTCCAGCAAAAGGGAAGGGAAGGAGAATCCAGTTTTATTGAATATCTACCATGTTCTGAGCCTTAAGAGAGAAGGAAACTGAGGCTCCCAGTGGTAAAGTCCAAGATCACAGAGCCCTGACCATGAGATTCCAACCATACCAAAGCCAGCAGCTCCCCTTCCATGACAAGGGACCTGTCCCATCTCTCAGAATGCCCCCTCTCCAGAAATGCAAGATCCAGGGCTGTTTCCCCTATTATTCTCTCAGAGGAGTTTAGAAATTCAATCTAAGTTTGCTTAAATATGGAGAAAACAGGCAATGTGAAAGTAGAACTAAATATCAACAGTCTGAAGAACTTAGTTGACCCCACCCAATCCTTAAAGCGAGAAAGTGGGAAACGAAGCGAAGCTGCCAGGCCTGCCTCACGTGACTAATCAGAGCCAGCAGAGTTCGGCTCTCAGGCAGCGTTCCCACAAGGGCAGGTGAAGGGTTTTCATCACGTTCAAATGAGGCCAGTTTGATTCTCCCCTTACATGCGAAGATTAGAGACTGAAATGCAGAACATGTGTAAGGATGAAGCACTGGCCACTGGGAATGTCACAGCTGCATGCCAAGAGCAGAGCTCTGCCAACTCCTGTTCCAGCCTCTCCTCGACTCACCAAAGGGGATTGGGGTGAGTAATTTAACCAAATCCCACCTCACTTCTCTCGGCTGTACAACAGGGGGAAATAGCAGGAAATCTCAGACCGACTAATAGGAAAAGAAGGGTCTGGTCCTGGTGGTTGACTTCCACCACCATGGGAAGGTCCACCCCAACTAACGCTAACCACTGGGCAGCTCAGCAAGGCATGTCTATAGATACCCAGAAACTGAGGCTTGGGAAGTGAGGACCTACCCAAATTCACATAGTTGGAAAGTTACAAGTTAGAGCCAAACTGTGCTCATCCCATTAAAGAGGACTCTGCAATTTTCTGAAGCAGAGAGGGCAGAAGCCAGCACAACTCAATTTGTATATGGCAGAGTGGTTTGGAGCATGAGCTTTGGACATAGTCTCTGGGTTTAAGACATGGCTCTCAACTTCATACTGAGTGGGCAAAAGCTGAAACTATTCCCCTTGAGAACCAGAGCAAGACAAGGATGCCACTTTCACCACTCATATTCAGCACAGTACTGGAAATCCTAGCCAGGGCAATCAGGCAAGAGAAAGAAATAAAAGGCATCCAAATAGAAAGGGCAGAAGTCAAATTATCTCTGTTTGCAGATGACATAATTCTAGATATATAAAACCTTATAGTATCTACCCAAAAGCTCTCAGAGCTGATAAACAACTTCAGTAAAGTTTCAGGATAGAAAATTGATGTACAAAAATCAGTAGCTTCTATACACCAGCAACATCCAAACTGACAGCCAAATCAGAAAGGCAATTCTATTCACAATTGCCACAAAAAGAATAAAATACCTAGGAATTCAGCTAACCAGGAAGGTGAAAGATCTCTACAATGAGAATTACAAAACACTGCTCAAAGAAATCAGAGATGACACAAACAATTGGAAAAACATCCCATGCTAATGGACTGAAATAATTGATAGTGTTAAAATGGCCATATTGCCCAAAGCAATTTACAGATTCAATGCTATTCCTATCAAACTACCAATGACATTCTTCACAGAATTAGAAAAAACAAAACTATTTTAAAATTCATACAGAACCAAAAAGAGCCTGAATAGCTAAGGCAATCTTAAGCCAAATGAACAAAGCTGAAGGCATCACATTATTTAACTTCAAATGATAATACAAGGCTACAGTAACTAAAGCAGCATGGTACTGCTACAAAAACAGACACATAGACCAATGGAACAGAATAGAGAGCCCAGAAATAAGGCCACACACCTCTGATCACCTGATCTTCGACAATAATGACAAAAACAAGCAATGAGGAGAAGACTCTCTATTCAATAAATGGTGCTGAAAGGACTGGCTAGCCAAATGCAGAAGATTGGAACTGGACCCGTTCCTTACAGCATATACAAAAATTAACTCAAGATGGATTAAAGATTTAAATATAAAACCTAAAACTATAAAAACCCTGGAAGATAACTTAGGAAATACCATTCTGGACACAGGCCTTGGCACAGATTTCATGACAAAGATGCCAAAGCAATTGCAAAAAACAAAAAAATTGACCAATGAGACCTAATTACATGAAAGAGCATTTGCACAGCAAAAGAAACTATCAACAGAGTAAACAGACAACCTACAGAATGGGAGAAAATATTTGCCAACTATGCATCCAACAGAGGTCTAATATCCAGAAGGAACTTAAAACGATTAACAAGTGAAAACCAAACAATTCTGTTAAAAAGTGGGCAAAGGACATGAACAGACACTTTTCGAAGGAGACATACATGCGGTTAACAAGCATATGAAAAAATGCTCAACATCACTAATCATTAGAGAAATGCAAATTAAAATCACAATGAGATACCATCTCACACCAGTCAGAATGGCTATTGTTAAAAAGTCAAAAAAATAACAGATGTTGGCAAGGTTGCAGAGAAAAGGGAACACTTACACACCGCTGGTGGGAATGTAAATTGGTTCAGCCACTGTGAAAAGCAGTTTGGTAATTTATCAATGAACTTAAAACAGAATTACCATTGGACCTAGAAATCTCGTTATTGGTTGTACGCCCAAAGAAATATAAATCATTCTACCATTAAGACACATGCACGTGTATGTTCATGGCAGCACTACTTACAATAGCAAAGACATAAAATCAGCCTAAATGCCTATCAATAATAGACTGGATAAAGAAAATGTGGTACAGATACACCATGGAATTCTACACTGCCATAAAAAGGAATGAGATCGTGTCCTTTGCAGCAACAAGGATGGAGCTGGAGGCCATTATCCTAAGCGAACTAACACAGAAACAGAAAACCAAATACTGCATTCTCACTTACAAGTGGAAGCTAAACATTGAGTACACACAGACAGAAAGAAGGGAACAACAGACACTGGGGTCTCCTTGAGGATGGAGGGTGGGAGGAGGGTGAGGATAAAAAACTACCTATTGAGTACTACGCAATTACCTGGGTGAAAAAATTAGCTGTACACCAAACCCCCACAACACACAATTAACCTATATGACAAACCTGCAAATGTAACCCTGCAAAAGAATAAAAGTTTAAAAAAAAAAAAAAAAAAGCATGAGGCCTGGCGCCATGGCTCATGCCTCTAATCCCAGCACTTTGGGAGGCTGAGGCGGGTGGATCACTTGTGGTCAGGAATTCAAGACTAGCCTGGCCAATATAGTGAAACCCTGTCTCTACTATAAACACAAAAATTAGCTGGGTGTGGTGGTACGTGCCACCTACTTGGGAGGCTGAGCCAGGAGAATCGCCTGAGCCTGGGAAGTGGAGGTTGAGGTGAGCCAAGATCATGCCACTGCACTGCAGCCTAGGCAACAGTTTCAAAAACAAACAAACAAAAAAATGCATGGCTCTGCCACTTTTTAGCACTTAAACTTTGGCAAATTATTTAATCTTTCTGGCCTCAGTTTCCTTCCTGGGTAAAGTAAGACTAATAATAGTATTCACTTAATTTGAGAATTAGTTAAGTTACTCCATGTAAAGCACTACTAAAGGTATCTACACATATAGGATGTGCTTATGACTGTTAACAAAACAAATAAAATGCAAAGAGACCCTGCAGCCACAGGCCAGGACATACCTGGGTCCAGGGCCCTAAATATGCTGTGTCTGCTATGGCAAAAAGCTGCCTTTTTATCAGCACAGAGAATCCGTAGGAAGGTCAGGTTTGGGGTATCAGAAGCACTAAGCCCTATGGAGTTTAGTACCTCATCTTTAGGAGGTAAGGATTTCCTAACACTAAGAGGCTTGTAAAGCTGCAATAGGACCTGTGTGCAAATGCAAAGAGTAAGGGGGTCTCATTCACCCAGTGACTTCTGCTCATTCCATACAGCAAAGCTGAACTGAGCCTGTTTGGGGAGCTTCCCCAAGTGCTCCGGGGGTGGCTTCCCACTCTCCTCCTCTGGACGTAGCTTCACCATATCAACATGGGCTCTAGGGTCAGCTAAATCAGCCTTCAAAACCCCTGGTGGGATTTGGGTCCACCCAACTGCTCTGAGCCTCAATTTTCTCTTTTTCCTTCC
Organism: Macaca fascicularis; assembly: GCF_037993035.2. Classification (NCBI taxonomy): domain Eukaryota; kingdom Metazoa; phylum Chordata; class Mammalia; order Primates; family Cercopithecidae; genus Macaca; species Macaca fascicularis. The sequence continues at coordinate 17,961,035 of NC_088387.1, read as the reverse complement.
TTCCTTCCTTTCCTTCCTTTCCTTCCTTCCTTCCTTCTTTCCTTCCTTCCCTCCCTCCCTTCCTTCCCTTTCCCTTCCTTCCTTCCTTCCTCCCTCCCTCCCTTCCTTCCCTTTCCCTCCCTCCCTTCCTTCCCTTTCCCTTCCTTCCCTTTCTTTTCTTTCTTTCCCTTCCTTCCTTTTCTCTCTTTCCCTTCCTTCCTTCTTTTTCTATTTTCTCTTTCTTTCTTTTCATTCCTTCCTTCCTTCCTTTTCTTTTCCTTCTTTCCTTCTTTTTCTTTCTTTCTGTTCCTTCTTTCTTTCTTCTTTTCCTTCCTCCCTTCCCTTCCTTCCTTCCTTCCTTTCTCTCTCTTTCTCTCTCTCTCTCTCCCTCCCTCTCCCTCCCTCCCTCTCTCTCTCTCTCTCTTTCTCTCTCTCTCTCTCTCTCCCTCCCTCTCCCTCCCTCCCTCTCTCTCTCTCTCTCTCTCTCTCTCTCTCTCTTTCTGTCTTCTTTCTTTTCCTTCCTTCCTTCTTTTATGTTTTCAGGGTCATACTCTGTCACCCAGGCTGGAGTCCAGTGGCGTGATCTTGGCTCACTGCAACCTCCACCTCTAGGGTTCAAGCAATTCTTGCACCTCAGCCTCCCAAGTAGCCAGGATTACACCACCATGCCCAGCTAATTTTTGAATTTTTTTTTTTTTTAGTAGAGATGGTGTTTCACCATGTTGACTGGTCTTGAACTCCTGACCCCAAGTGATCCACCTGCCTCAGTCTCCCAAAGTGCTGGGATTACAGGTGTGAGCCATGGGGCCTGGCCACATCAGTTTTCTTACCTATAAATTGAAGATAACCAAAGTAGCCACCTCATAGGATTATGATTTGGTTCCTAACCGTTTAAAATTGTAATATCCTCTTGAGGAATAGTCCCCTTGGTCATTATGAAATGATGTTACTTATTCTGGGCAATATTCTTTGCTCTGAAATCAACTTTGTCTGATATTAACATAGTCCAGCTTCCTTTTGACTAGCATTAACATGGTGCATCTTTTCCCATCCATTTATTTTTAACCTACTTATACTTTTCTATTTGAAGTGGGTTTTTTGTAGGCATATAATTTGGTCTTGTTTTTTTATCCAGTCTGACAATTTCTGCCTTTGAATTCGGATATTTACATTTTAAGTGTTTATTAATATAGTCAGGTTTAAATATGCCATTTTGCTATTTGTTTTCTATCTGAACAATCTTTTCATTCTTCCATACTTCTTCTTTTCCTACCTTATACATCTTTAATTTATCACAGTCTACTTTCAAATAATAGCAAATGACTTCACATATAGTCTAAGGACCTTACAATAGTGTACTTTCTTTTCTCCTCTCCTGGCCTTTATGCTATTGTCATGCATTCTATTTTTATGGATGTTATAAATCTCACACTACATTGTTATTATTTTTGTCTAAGCAGTCAGTTATCTTTTAAAGATATTTAAGTACTAAAAACATCATGTATTTATCCATATAGTTACTACTTTTGGTGCTTTTCATGTCTTTGTATAAATCTATATTTCTATCTGGTATCATTTTCCTTCTGCCTGAAGAATTTTATTTAATATTTTTTATGATAAGATCTGTTGGTGATAAATTCTCTCAAGTTTTGCAAGTCTGAAAATATCTTTTTTATACCTTTGCTTTGGAAACATAATTTTGTTGCATGTAGAATTTTAGATTGATTTTCTTCTCTTTCAGTACTTTAAAGATGCCATTCTACTGTCTCCTTACTTGCCTTGTTTCTAATGAGAAATCTGTTGTCATCTTTATCTTGGTTTTTTACACATAATGATACAGGAGATAGAAATAAATTATTTAGGCAGATAGTGAGGGCAAATGAGTCCTCAGCAGAACTTCCCTTCTAACAAAAAGCAGCCCCAGAAATAATTTTTTTCTAACGAAGAGCAGCCTGAAAGATGGCGCCGCAAACATAGATAAGGAAGCTGGAAGCTTGCACGGGGACGTCGGCAGCTGTCCAGTGACGTCCAGTGTCTTGCAAACTGTTTAGCATACATATATTGTCCATTTTTTGATTGTTTCAGTCAGGAGAGTATATCTGCTGCCTGTTGCTGCATCTTGATCAGAAGTCTGCTAATGCTGAAACCTCAGGGCCTTGCAATTCCATGCACAGTGTACATACAGTACGGTGCTCCTCACATTACCTGGCTTCCTGGGAACATGTACCTAGTACACTGTTCTGCACATAAAGAAAATTTAGCAATACTTAGCCATGATTCTTAATCAGCAGTCACTGGGGCTATGAGGTGCTTGCATGAATATGAATTATGAAAATTCCAACCAGTATTGTTCATTTAATGATCATATTGTGGGCAATTTTTCTTTCTTGTGTAAAATCTCATTTCTCCCAGGTTTTATGCACAAAAACGAACAGATTATACCACAAAGGTAAAGATAGTTAGAAAAATTAGAACTCAGAAACAAAGGAATTAAAAGACTAAAATATGATTTAATTCCAAAGTTTCCCTTCTTTTTGTACTCTGCATGCATCTACCTCACTGCTAAGAATGTTCTTTAAGTAACAGAATATTACTCTTGCAACATTCAATCCAAAGAAAGCACAATTGCCAAGGTTCCTGTAGAAATAGCTAGTTTAAGACTTTCTCGTGATTTCCTAACACAGAGTGATAATGTTATTAAAATTCACCACCAAGTGTTATGGAAACATCAATTTGTGGAGAGAAAGAATCCTGGAATCCAAAGGTTTCCACAGAGCAGTTCAAGAGCAACAGTGCTGGGACCATGAATTCTCAGTGAGGCCAAATGTGAGGGGCTGCTGTGTGCACTCATTCCTCCCAGATCCAAGATAAACCAAGCAGTTAGAAAGAACTGATCACTTTCTGTGTCAATGCTCAGGAGACATTTGAAGGCCTTTATCTCTTTCCCACTTTCAAATACAAATCTTAAGTCTCAAGGGCCAAATTAATAACATTCCACTGAAAACTAAATTATCATATTTTGGTCTCAACAGAAGCCAGATTTTGGTTTCTAGCAGGGCTGGAAAATCTATTCCCCGGAAACTCCAGCTTCTTTTGATCACCACAGACACACTCTGATGACCTGCAGCTCTCAACTATATATAGCAACACCCTTTCTGTTTGATCAGTGAGTCTGGGCTGTGTTTTGCAAACAATAGGCTACAACACATGAGCAGGTCATGAAATCAATTTACTGTATCATGACTCGCTTTTTAAAAAAATGACACAAAATAAGAAAATATGAGAGCACCTCACAATAGTAAGGCCAGTACTGTTTCATAAAATTTCTTTTTTCAGTTTCACATATGTGTGTTTGTAAATACTGGGTTGTAAAGATTTGTAAAGGAAAGCACACCATTTACTTCACGTTAAGGTCAAAAGAATTGGAAAACCACCGGTCTAGAAACTAATCAAGCATTCCGTGTTCAGCTGCTGGTGGGAGTGGAAATTGGTTTAACCTGTACTGACAATACCACTCATCATTTAACTCAGGGGTATCCAACCTTTTGGCTTCCCTAGGCTACACTGGAAGAAGAAGAATTGTCTTGGGCCACACATAAAACACACAAACACTAATGATAGCTGACGAGCTAATTTTAAAAATTGCAAAAAAAGTCTCAAATGTTTTAAGAAAGTTTATGAATTTGTATTGGGCCACATTCAAAGCCATACTGGGCTGCATAAGGCCTGAGGGCCACGGGTTGGACAGGCTTGATTTATTTTTTTATTTTATTTTTTCTTATACTTTAAGTTCTAGGGTACATGTGCACAACGTGCACGTTTGTTACATAGGTATGTATACATGTGCCATGTTGGTGTGCTGCACCCATTAACTCGTCATTTACATTAGGTGTATCTCCTAATGCTATCCCTCCCCACTCCCCCCACCCCATGACAGGCCCCGGTGTGTGATGTTCCCCTTCCTGTGTCCAAGTGTTCTCATTGTTCAATTGCCACCTATGAGTGAGAACATGTGGTGTTTGGTTTTTTGTCCTTGTGATAGTTTGCTGAAAATGATGGTTTGCAGCTTCATTCATGTCCCTGCAAAGGACATGAACGCATCCTTTTTTATGGCTGCATAGTATTCCATGGTGTATATGTGCCACATTTTTTCAATCCAGTCTATCATTGATGGACATTTGGGTTGGTTCCAAGTCTTTGCTATTGTGAATAGTGCCACAATAAACCTATGTGTGCATGTGTCTTTATAGCAGCATGATTTATAATCCTTTGGGTATATACCCTGTAATGGGATGGCTGGGTCAAATGGTATTTCTAGTTCTAAATCCATGAGGAATCGCCACACTGTCTTCCAAAATGGTTGAACTAGTTTACAGTCCCACCAACAGTGTAAAAGTGTTCTTATTTCTCCACATCCTCTCCAGCACCTGTTGTTTCCTGACTTTTCAATGATCACCATTCTAACTGGTGTGAGATGGTATCTCATTGTGGTTTTGATTTGCATTTCTCTGTTGGCCAGTGATGATGAGCATTTTTTCATATGTCTGTTGGCTGCATACATATCTTCTTTTGAGAAGTGTCTGTTCATATCCTTCATCCACTTTTTGATGGGGTTGTTTTTTTTTCTTGTAAATTTGTTTGAGTTCTTTGTAGATTCTGGATAGTAGCCCTTTGTCAGATGAGTAGATTGCAAAAATTTTCTCCCATTCTGTAGGTTATCTGTTCACTCTGATGGTAGTTTCTTTTGCTGTGCCAAAGCTCTTTAGTTTAATTAGATCCCATTTGTCAATTTTGGCTTTTGTTGCCATTGCTTTTGGTGTTTTAGACATGAAGAACTTGCCCATGCCTGTGTCCTGAATGGTATTGCCTAGGTTTTCTTCTAGGCTTTTTATGGTTTTAGGTCTAACATTTAAGTCTTTAATCCATCTTGAATTAATTTTTGTATAAGGTGTAAGGAAGGGATCCAGTTTCAGCTTTCTACATATGGCTAGCCAGTTTTCCCAGCACCATTTATTAAATAGGGAATCCTTTCCCCATTTCTTGTTTTTGTCAAGTTTGTCAAAGATCAAATAGTTGTAGATGTGTGGTATTATTTCTGAGGGCTCTGTTCTGTTCCATTGGTCTATATCTCTGTTTTGGTACCAGTACCATGCTGTTTTGATTACTGTAGCCTTATAATATAGTTTGAGGTCAGGTAGCGTGATGCCTCTAGCTTTGTTCTTTTGGGTTAGGATTGTCTTGGCAATGCGGGCTCTTTTTTGATTCCATATGAACTTTAAAGTAGTTTTTTCCAATTCTGTGAAGAAAGTCATTGGTAGTTTGATGGGGATGGCATTGAATCTATAAATTACCTTGGGCAGTATGGCCATTTTCACGATATTGATTCTTCCTATCCATGAACATGAAATGTTTTTCCATTTGTTTGTGTCCTCTTTTATTTCACTGAGCAGTGGTTTGTAGTTCTCCTTGAAGAGGTCCTTTACATCCCTCGTAAGTTGGATTCCTAGGTATTTTATTCTCTTTGAAGCAACTGTGAATGGGAGTTCACTCATGATTTGGCTCTTTGTTTTTCTCCTATTGGTGTATAAGAATGCTTGTGAGTTTTGCACATTGATTTTGTATCCTGCCTCTCAGACCACAGTGCAATCAAACTAGAACTCAGGATTAAGAAACTCACTCAAAACCGCTCAACTACATGGAAACTGAACAACCCACTCCTGAATGACTACTGGGTACATAACGAAATGAAGGCAGAAATAAAGATGTTCTTTGGAACCAATGAGAACAAAGACACAACATACCAGAATCTCTGGGACACATTTAAAGCAGTGTGTAGAGGGAAATTTATACCACTAAATGCCCACAAGAGAAAGCAGGAAAGATCTAAAATTGACACCCTAACATCACAATTAAAAGAACGAGAGAAGCAAGAGCAAACACATTCAAAAGCTAGCAGAAGGCAAGAAATAACTAAGATCAGGCAGAACTGAAGCAGATAGAGACACAAAAAAACCCTTCAAAAAAATCAATGAATCCAGGAGCTGGTTTTTTGAAAAGATAAACAAAATTGATAGACTGCTAGCAAGACTAAAAAAGAAGAAGAGAGAGAAGAATCAAATAGACACAATCAAAATGATAAAGGAGACATCACCACCGACCCCACAGAAATACAAATTACCATCAGAGAATACTAGAAACACCTCTATGCAAATAAACTAGAAAATCTAGAAGAAATGGATGAATTCCTGGACACATACACCCTCCCAAGACTAAACCAGGAAGAAGTTGAATCCCTGAATAGACCAATAACAGCCTCTGAAATTGAGGCAATAATTAATAGTCTACCAACCAAAAAAAGTCGAGGACCAGACAGATTCACAGCCAAATTCTACCAGAGGTACAAGGAGGAGTTGGTATCATTCCTTCTGAAACTATTCCAATGACTAGAAAAAGAAGGAATCCTCACTAACTCATTTTATGAGGCCAGCATCATCCTGTACCAAAGTCTGGCAGAGACACAACAAAAAAACAGAATTTTAGACCAATATCCCTGATGAACATCAATGTGAAAATCCTCAATAAAATACTGGCAAACCGAATCCAGCAGCACATCAAAAAGCTTATCCACCATGATCAAGTGGGCCTCATCCCTGGGATGCAAGGCTGGTTCAACATATGCAAATCAATAAATGTAATCCAGCATATAAACAGAACCAAAGACAAAAACCACATGATCATCTCAATAGATGCAGAAAAGGCCTTCGACAAAATTCAACAGCCCTTCATGCTAAAAACTCTCAATAAATTAGGTATTGATGGGACGTATCTCAAAATAATAAGAGCTATTTATGACAAACCCACAGCCAATATCATACTGAATGGGCAAAAACTGGAAGCATTCCCTTTGAAAACTGGCACAAGATAAGGATGCCCTCTCTCACTACTCCTATTCAACATAGTGTTGGAAGTTCTGGCCAGGGCAATCAGGCAGAAGAAAGAAAGAAAGGGTATTCAAGTAGGAAAAGAGAAAGTCAAATTGTCCCTGTTTGCAGATGACATGGTGGTATATTTAGAAAACCCCTTAATCTCAGCCCAAAATCTCCTTAAGCTGATAAGCAACTTCCGCAAAGTCTCAGGATACAAAATCAAGGCTTGATTTAAATACTTCATTCCCAAAAAGCAATCCCAGGTATGCACAAAAATAAGTTAGGTACCAAGGTACTAGAATGTTTTCTATAGTGTTGTTTATAATAGTGGAGCAATCTGACATAAGCTGAGGAATTGATTGAATGCATTATGGTACACCTACAAGATAAATGGCACCAGCTATGAAAATTTTACTTCCAAGTAAGGTTGTAGTAAAGAGTTGAAGCAATATCCATATAAAGTCCTAAGTGAATTAGGGGGGATTATAACATTTAAAATACATACACACACTGCACAGAAAGAATATACTACAGACAGTAAGAATCATCTCTGAGAAGCACAATTTGGGGATATATTTACTTTTTTGTGCTTTTTTTTTTCTCAAAAATTTCTACAATGGATATACATTACTTTTGGAATTGATAAAAAGAATGCAATAAATGTGATTTCAAATAGACTTTGCTCAGCCAAGAAGCTGCCCTCCACAGATGATGCTCATTTTAGGCAATAGCAACAAACACTGAAGTCAGCAGTTAGAGGAAAAGGATTTCACAGGGCCCTATGTCTAGAGTAGCGGCAAAAATTAAGTGCAAGATGCACCCATATCTTGGTAAATTGTACAATAATTTCTCATGCCCCTCTCTTCTCAAGTCCCCATCTCCTAAACTAGACATACTAACACAAAAATTTGTCCCCAACAAATGAGCTGTCAAGATGGGTTGTGCAGGCTTTAGAGCTAATGAATGTCATCATTGCTGTCATTATGAGTAGTCTGTAGGCAACAGTGTTCTTTCTCCCTCCAAAAGTAACAATAAAATCATGTTTTGTTTTGTTTTTTTAAGTGTTCAGGGTAAAAAAATAATAATAAAGCAAGAAAAGATCAAGGGGGCCAAGTTTTGCAGATTAATTCCAAGTTTTAAGGGTAAGAAAGAAAACAGATACACAGGACTTTCTTTTCTTTTCCTGCCTTCCTTCCTCTTCCTTCCTTCCTTCCTTCCTCTTTCTTTCTCTTTCTTCTTCCTTTCTTCCTTTTCTTTCTTTCCTTCTTTCTTTTTCTTTCTCTTTCTTTCTTTCTTCCTCTTTCTCTTTCTTCTTCCTTCCTTTCTTCCTCTTTCTCTTTTTTCTTCCTCTTTCTTTCTCTTTCTTCTTCCTTCCTTTCTTCCTTTTCTTTCTTTCTTCTTTGTTTCTTTTCTTTCTTTTTCTTTTTCTTCTTCCTTCCTTTCTTCCTTTTCTTTCTTTCTTTCTTTTCTTTCTTTCTCATTCATTCATTCATTCATTCATTCAATGTCTCTGCACATCGGTCTATCTGTCCATCTGTCTGTCAGCTGGTCATCACTCAGTCCACAGCTACCTCCTGAATATTCTACACAACAGTCAGATTTAGGCTGTAGTGATCAAGGACTTGGTTCCTGCCCTCACTGCCCTCATGGTCTAGCCTCAGTTTACTCATTTTTAAAATGGAAGTAAGTGAGAATAGCTGACATGAAGTGTCCATATGTGCCAAGCACCATGCTGCAGTGCTGCAGGCACATTTCATGTGCCAAGCACCATGCTGCAGTGCTGCAGGCTGAGCCTCCATGTACTCCATGAGCTGCACCATGTGGTGCTGGGGCCTGAAGGCACCACAGAGTGCCTGCTGCAGTCAGCTGTGCAGACAGGCTCAGGGCCTTCTCTAGGTCTGGCTCCCACTTTTTCCCTTTATTCCTTTCCTCCCCTGCACCCTCACTGAGACCCAGCCCATGCCTGTCATGGTGTCCCTCAGTGCACCACAGACTCCCACACCCTCATCCTGCATTCAGGTTCCCCTGCCTGGCAGGTCCTCCAGTCCCACCTGGAAGGCTCTTGCTCATTCCTTAAGTTGCTCAAGTGGCACTGCTTGGGGACCCTCCAGAGTTCACACTGAGTACTCCGAGCCCCTGCAGCTGCATAGGGCCTGCCTTGTCGTGCTGGGCTCTGCAGCCACCTGTCTACCTTGTACAATGGCAAGCAAAAGAGACCATGTGGTATGTCTTTTCTCCAAATCCCCAGCCTGGGCACATCAAGGAAACATCAGCTCCTACTCCTGGAGTCCATGTGTTAAGCATTTTATGCTCTTTGTCTCATAGAATTTAACTCCCACAACCTCTACAAGGGAAGGCTTGTTATCTCCATATTATGTATGGAAAAACTGAGGCATAGGGTGGGAATAACTGGCCCAAAGTCATGCCCAGGATTACTGGCTTCAAAGGCAGTAAATGTGTGTTGAAATACATTTTTTTGAAGCAAGATGTGCCTAGTCCTACAAGCCACAAAAAGAGATGGTCTCCAGTTTCCTCTCAGTAGCCCCCAGACTCAAGTCCACACTTCACTCCCAGGGAGTTCCAGCCTGAAGAAGATGCAGCGTGTGTGCATATGAGCTTAAAACAATTAGAAGATGCTCATTCTTTTCTTTCAACAAATATTTGTGCCTCTACAAATATCTCCATGCTAGGTGTCAAGTGGATTGGGAGTGGGGAGGAGAAGGGAAGGAACAAAAATGGAAATCAGGGCCATGATATTGTGATCTAATAAGAAATGTACATTTTGTTTCATCCCTGGTTCCTGGCACAGAGCTCCTAAAACATTTGTAATTTCCTGAGTGACAGGGATGCTAGAAGCATCCTTTGTTCTAAATTTGCTCTTTGACCCCGGTTCCTGACACAGAGTTCCTAAACCTCTTGGAATTTCCTGGGTGCTGGAGCATCTTTTGCTCTAATGAGGCAACTCCTAGTGGGCTACTACTGGACAGCTTCTGGATGGGGGCTGGTCATCAGAAATGCCAAGCCATGGTTAGAAGCTCAGAGCTTTTATCGCCCTCCCTGAAACCCCTGCCATCCTCCAGGAAGGTCAGAGGAGCTAGAGATTGAGTTAATAACTGATCATGCCTATGTGATGGAACCTCTATAAAAATCCCTAAAATAGTTCGAGAACAGCCTAACCAACATGGTAAAACCCCATCTCTACTAAAAGTACAAAAATTAGCTGGGCATGGTGGCACATGCCTTAATCCCAGCTACTCAGGAGGCTGAAGCAGGAGAATTGCTTTAACCCAGGAGGCGGAGATTGCAGCCAACCGAGATTGCACCATTGCACTCCAGCCTGGGCAACACAGAGAGACTCCATCTCCAAAAAAAAAAAAAAAAAATCCCTAAAATATGTGGTTCAGAGAGCTTCCACGGTTATTGAACACATCCTCGTGCCAAGCAGAGCAGTGCACACCACCTCCAGAGGGACAGAAGCTCCTGTGCTCAGAACCCTTCTGGACCTCAGCCAATGTATCTCTTTATCTGGCTGTTTATCTGTATCCTTAATTATTTCCAGTAAACATTTAAGTGTTTCCCTGAGTACTGTGAGCTGTTGTAGCAAATTATTGAACCTAAGGAGAGGGTCATGGGAACTCCTGATTTATAGACAAGTGAGGCAAAAGTGTGGGTAGACCACGGTATGACTCACACCTGTAATTCCAGCACTTTGGGAGGGTGTGATGGGAGGATGACTTGAGGCCAGGAGTTTGAAACCAGTCTGGGCAACATAGTGAGATCCTCATCTCAACAAAAAATAAATTAGCCGGTGTAGTGGTATGTGCCTGTAGTCCTAGCTATTTGGGAGGCTGACGAAGGAGGATTGCTTGAACCCGGGAGTTCAAGGCTACAGTGAGCTGTGATTGTGCCACTACACTTCAGCTTGTGTGACAGTGAGACCCTGTTTCAATAATAATAATAACAGTGCAGGTAACCCAGAGAAGCATTATTGGTGACTAGCATCCAAAGTTGGGGGAAGACTTATGGAACTGAGGCCTTAATCTGTGGAGTCTGCATGCACTCCAGGTAGTCGTTCTCAGAATAAATTAAATTGTAGAGCAGGTTTCCCCAGTCCCCAGGCCACGGACTGGTACCAGACTATGGCCTGTTAGGAACCAGGCCACACAGCAAGAGGTGAGTGGTGGGAGCGAGCATGACCGCCTGAGCTCCACCTCCTGTCAGTTCAGCGGCACCATGAGATTCTCCATTGTGAACTGTGCACGTGAGGGATCTAGGCTGCACGCTCCTTATGAGAATCGAAAGCCTGAGGATCTGAGGCAGAACAGTTTCATCCCAAAAACATCTCCCCTACCCCGCACCCCCCACCCCCAAAACCATCCGTGGAAAAATTGTCTTCCGCGAAACCAGTCCTTGGTGCCAAAAAGGTTGGGAGGCCACTGTTGTAGAGCACCCCATTGGTGTCCACAGAGAACTAGAGAACCGGTTGTCATGGAAAAGCCACACGTCTGGTGTCAGAAATACTGTGAGCAGAGGACACAGCATTTGCCTTCTAGGGCCCTCTGCCCCAGGCTGCTCAGGAGCTCCGGGGCGCAGAGCTCTGTGAGGCAGCGTGCCCGGGCAGCTGGCATTCCAGCATGGACTGCGTCTTCTCTAACAGCGTGGGGCCATTTCCGCACTGCTGGGTGGTCCTCGGCAGCACGGGTGAACATGACAGGCTGGATCACTGGAGAGCAGGCAAGGGTGGTTGTTCCGGGTGGCACTGCCAGGGCTCAGCATGGACCCAGGGGAAATATGGCCTCCCAGAATGAGCACTGAGGCCAGGACGAAAGGACGAGGGTTAGGATGACAGGGCACAGGAGGGTCTCTGGGCAGAGGCTATGAAGGCCTGGGGTTGAGATACCCCTGGGCCTGCCTGTCTGTGAACTGTGAGAAAGGGAATGAGCCACGGGAGCCCAGAGGACCAGGAGCCTGTAGGGGGTTCTGAGCGAGCACTCAGGCTGAGTCACCTGTCAAGGCCACAGTGTCTGGGCTCAGGGCCCCCAGCAGTGCCCCAACCCCCCACTGTGTGGGCTGCCCCTGCCTGCGGGGCCACTTCAGGTCGTACCCCCGCCTGCTAACCTAACTTTCTTACTCTACTCCCGAATCCCTGGGCTGTGTTCCCTGCTGCTCCCAGCCTGCGGATTGAAGGGACAGCCACCTCCTGGAGACACAGGTAGAAACCAGCCCCCTGGCAGGGCCCTCCTTAGCTAAGGACAGTCACATCGTGCCATTGTCTCAGCTGCCTTGGAGGACCTCAGCTCCTGGCCAGCTGCACCCTAGGCCAGCTATTATTTTATTCTCCATTCCCTTTCTTTTCCATGTGGACCCCACACAACATCACCATAGGAAGGAAGCAGACATGTCCCACCCCCAACCATCATCAGGGACACATCTTCACTCAGCCGCCTAAAAGAAATGATCACACTGGCTTTCAGGTGGACAAACACCATGGATCGCATGGGAGAGGCCCTCAGGCTCTGCCCGCACCTCTGCCTCTTATGAAGGCTCAGCCCCTCTTCACCGTTGCCCCTCTGTGCGGTCCGTTAGCTCCATACGGACGGCAGGGAATCGGCTTTCCGGAAACTCATCCTTTCCCTTTTATTTTCTACAGCTGCCCTTGACTTGCCCTTGACCCATTCTCTACTGAGAATGGGTCTTCGTCTTCCCCTTCACGTTCAGAGGTGCTGTTTTTAAGCAAATATTCGATGAAGTTCAGCATTAAATTCAGACCAAAGACCAACAGGGGCTCCCTCTTTCCATTCTCCTCTGGGGGTGTGATCTGGAGTTCCAGTAGCTGCCACATCTGGCCTGCATTCGAATGAAGTGCACAGTTGATCCTGCAGTTCTGCCGTGCCACCGCATCACAGGTCCACAGCCTCATGCTACATGTCCTGCCCTCAGACACCCAACTTGGGTTCACTTTGTCATGGGCTCTGGACCCTCACATGGGTGTGGACACCTGTGGAGACCTGCAGAGCCCTGCAGGGCCTCTGTTCTCATGGTTGCACACAGATCCAGGTGCCGTCAGAGTCCCCCTCAACTCCCTCAAATACTAACATTGGGATTACTCACACCTTGTGCTTCTCACTGCACAATCCAGTCTGAGACTGGGGCTGGGGACACACCAGGAAGTCTCTGAATGCTCTGCCTCCTGTGTCCTCACCCAGGGTGAGGGAAACCCTCGGGGTAATTTCCTGTGTTCTCCCAAGGGATTAAAACATTGGAGCAGAGCTTTGATCATCTGAACCTTCAGTGACCCTTTCCCATACTGTCCACTACTACCTTTGCCCCACCAAGTTTCATGATGTTTATTGCGTGCCTCCATGGGCCAGGCAAGCATTTTACAAACATGTTCTCTATCAGTCCTGGCAGCATCATATGAGGGAGACACACAAGACTACGAGGCTGGTCAGGAAGGAACCCAGAGTCATGGGCAGTTGGGATTTCTATTCGACTCTGAAGCATGTTCTCTGCCCGCCCCACAGTGCTCCCCCAGGGTGGGTTGTATCGTGGGGACCCACAGGGGCTGCAGGCCTTGGGGCTCACCATGCCTCCAGTGCACTCGCGGCAGTCCTGCAGGCAGCGGATGTTCTCCCAGGTGCTGTAGGCCTTCAGCCCCGCCACCAGAGCCTGCAGTGAGTGACTGTTGACCAGCTCCTTTCCCTGGAAGACATCCTCATCCACGAGGGCCCCGGCATACCTGCGAGACAAAGCAGAGCCGTGTGATGGAAGTGGCGGTACACCCAGCACATGTGTGAAGGAGCATTATCTGTGAAGTGCTATAATGCTATTTGAGGAAAGAATATGATGTCAATGATGCATATTTTAAACTGTAGATAGTCACTAAAAAATAACATTTAAGACACTACCTGCGGAATACTAAAAATTATTCAATTAGTCAACGAAACACAGGAGCAGAGGGAAAAGGGAACAAATAACATATGGGATAAATAGAGAAAAAGTTGCAGGATAATATTCTAAAACTCTATGTTTGTTGATAGCTACATTAGGTGCAAATGGTTTAAACAGTACTATTTAATTTGGAGATTGTCAGACATGATTTTTAAAAAATCAAGATTCAACTAGATGCTTTATACAAGAAAGCCACTCAAAATACAAAGACAAATAGGTCAAAAGAAATATAAGAAAAAAATTTATACCTGCAAACACTAACCACAGGAATAGCAGAGGCTTGTGGGCATCTGATGTAGACCTCAAGGTTAAACCTGCTTCTCCAAAGTCTACCAAAGTCTTCATGGGTCTGTCAAAACTGTCACCCTGCACCATGACTGTACCTGCAACCATGAGTCTCCACCACATCGCTCTCCCATTGGAAAACCTCTCCTTTGCTTTCTTTTCAAGTTTACTTTTCTTCCAATCCATTTATAGGCCTCACTACTCACGCTGACATCTGTCTAGGCACTCCTTGACTCCGCACAAAGTGGCCCCTAGGCTCAACTCTCCTCTTATTTTGGTCTACACACATACGATCATGTTCCAAATTATTTTCTTTTATCCACACACACAAAAAAGTTTCACATGCCTCTTGTATTTGTAACTTTGTAATTCCACTTCCCTTGGAAATTCTGTACCTTACAACAATAAACTATACCTCAATTCCACTCCCCCATTCACTTTGCTACTGTTGAGATTTTATATATAAAGATATGTATACATCTTATATATATAGATACAGATCCTCTGCATGTGTTATAAACCCCATGGCTATTTTTGCTTTAAACAACTTATCTTCTTCCCTAATCAACAATATTGAGAAATAATATATTACAATGATGCATTCATTCAAAGTGCACCACTTGAAGAGTTTTGACAACCGTACACACATCCATGAGAATAGCATCACAATCAAGCTACAGAACAAAATGCCTCATGTCTTTTTGCAGTCCATTCCTTTCTTTACTCCCACCCCAAGGCAACCACTGATCTGTTCTTTGACACTATAGATGAGACGTGTTTTTAGTAAACTGAATTGCAGAGTATGTGTTGTCTTGCTTCTTTCAATCAGCATGCTGTTTTGAAATTCATCCACATTACAATATGTATTTATAGTTGTTCCGTTTTATTGCTAGTAGTACTCTAGTCTATGTAATGCACTCATCACATTCATTTATGCATTCACTTGTTGATGAACATTTTGGTTGTTTCCAGTTTGGGACTATTGCAAATAAAACTGTTAGGAAAATTCATGTACAATTCTTAGAGAAAATACATGTCTTCATTTATCTTGAGAAAATATATTGAAGTGAAATGGCTCAGTCATATGGTAGATGCATTTCAAACTTTTTAAGAACCTGCCAAATAATTTTTCCAAAGTAGTTATGCAATTTTACACTCCTCCCAGCGGTGTATAATAATTATAGTTGTTCTACATTCCTGCCAACAATTGGTCTTTACAGTCTTTTTAATGTTAGTCATTCTAGTGTATATGTAATGGTATCTCCTTATGGTTTGAATTTGCATCTGTAAAATGGAGATATAATTTCCTATTTCATAGGGTTGTCGGGAAAACTGAGGCTCAACTGAGGTAAACCTACCTAAGTCAAGGTCCCATATGTGTTAGGGTTGAGCTAGGATTTAAACCCAGGCCTCTCTATTCCTAAATAGCATGCTCTTTTCATTATAAACAATGTTCCTGTCAGTGCCCTGAGCAAGTTTTTGGCATTTTCATCTATGCTATATTATCATCACCCATGCTCCAGGCTGTGACATTAACAAAACGTATACATGATTCCCCATTGATCTCTCCAATCACACACACCCCCACCTCTCCCCATTCCCCAGGGGTGGAAATAGGTGGGAAATAAGAAACAAATAGTCTTTAAGAAATGGATTGTGAGAGACCCCAGCCAAGCTTCCAGCTGCCAGATGGAGAGGTGCACCAGTGGCTCTTATTCTTTGTTGTACCCTTATATTTGTTTAACCAAGGAGTCTGAGAAGTCTTCCATGTTCAGTGTGTTTTAGAGTACAGGAGGAGCATGTCTTAAGAAAATCTGATATGAGAAACCCATCGTGACCCAAAACATAAATTAGGAAATAGGGATTCTGGAGGCAAAATTATTTCTCATTTCTAAACGTGTTTATTTAATAGGTGATGTCTCAAGAAATGCAAGGTATTTGTTTATGGATTGCATCCATTCAAAGAACAGATTAAACAAAGTGTTAGAACTGTATTAGTCTGTTTTCACACTGCTAATAAAGACATACCTGAGACTGGGTAATTTATAAAGCAAACAGGTTTAACAGACTCACAGTTTCACATAGCTGGGGAGGCCTCACAATCATGGTGGAAGGCAAAAGGTACGTTTTACATGACGGCAGGCAAGAGAGAGAATGAAAGCCAAGTGAAAGGGGAAACCCCTTGTAAAACAATCAGATCTCATGAGACTTATTCACTACCACAAGAAGAGTACAGGGGAAACTGCCCACATCATTCAATTAGCTCCCACTGAGTCCCTCCCACAACACATGGAATTATGGGAGCTACAATTCAAGATGAGATTTGGGTGGGGACACAGCCAAAACATATCATTCCACACCTGGCCCCTCCTCCCAAATCTCATGTCCTCACATTTCAAAAGCAATCATCCCTTCCCAACAGTCCCCCAAAGTCTTAAGTCACTTCAGCATTAACTCAAAAGTTTACAGTCCAAAGTCTCATCTGAGACAAAGCAAGTCAAAGCAAGTCCCTTCTGCCTATAAGCCTGTAAAATCAAAAGCAAGTTAGTTACTTCCTAGATACAATGGTGGTACAGGCACTGGGTAAATACAGCTGTTCCAAATGGGAGAAATTGGCCAAAACAAAGGGCTACAGGTGCCCTGTAAGTTCAAAATCCAGTGGGGTGACCAAATCTTAAAGCCCCAAAATGATCTCCTTTGACTCTTTGTCTCACATCCAAGTCACACTGATGCAAGAGGTGGGTTCCCATGGTCTTGGGCAGCTCTGCTCCTCTGGATTTGCAGGGTACAGCTCCCCACCCCAGTTACTTTCACAAGTTGGTGGTGAGTGCAGCAAGTGCATGGTGCAAGCTGTCAGTGGATCTACCATTATGGGGTCTGGAGGACACAGCTGTACTAGGCAGTACCCCAGTGGGGACTCTGTGTGGGGACTTAAACCCCACATTTCCCTTCCACATTACCCTAGCAAAGGTTCTCCATGAGGAGCCCCGCCCCTGCAGCAAACTTATGCCTGGACATCCAGGCATTTCCATACATTCTCTGAAATCTAGGCAGAGGTTTCCAAACCTCAATTCTTGACTTCTGTGCACCTGCAGGCTCAACGCCACATGGAAGGTACTACCCCCTTTAGAGGGGCTTGTACCTCTAAAGCCATGGCTCCAGCTGTACCTTTGCCCCTTTGAGCCTGAAGCAGCTGGGATGCAGGGCACAAAGTCCCTAGGCTGCACACAGCAGGAAGACCCTGGGCCTGGCCCATGAAACCATTTTTTCCTCCTAGGCCTCCCAACTTGTGATGGGAGGGGCTGCTGCAAAGGTCTCCGACATGCTCTGGAGACATTTTCCCCATTGTCTTGGGGATTAGCATTTGGTTCCCTTTACTTATGCAAATTTCTGCAGCAGGCTTGAATTTCTCCTCAGAAAATGGGTTTTTCTTTTCTATTGCATCTTCAGGATGCAAATTTTCTGAGCATTTATACTCTGTTTCCCTTTTAAAACAGAATGCTTTTAACAGCACCCAAGTCATCTCTTGAATGCCTTGCTGCCTAGAAATTTCTTCCACCAGATACCCTAAATCATCTCCCTCAATTTCAAAGTTCCACATATCTCTAGGGCTGGGGCAAAATGCCACCAGTCTCTTCACTAAAACATAGAAAGAGTCACCTTTACTCCAGTTCCCAACAAATTCTTCATCTCCATCTGAGTCCACCTCAGCCTGGATTTCATTGTCCATATCATTATCACCATTTTGGTCAAAGCCCTTTTAAAAAGTCTCTAGGAAGTTCCAAACTTTTCCCCATTTTCCTTTCTTCCTCTGAGCCCTCCAAACTGTTCCAAACTCTGCCTGTTACCCAGTTCTAAAGTCACTGGCTACGTTTACAGCAGCACAACACTCTCCTGGGACCAATTTACTCTATTAGTCCATTTTCACACCACTGATAAAGACATACACAAGACTAGGTAATTTATAAAGAAAAACAGGTTTAATGGACTCACAGTTCCATGTGGCTGGGGAGGCCTCAAAATCATAGCAGAATGTGAAAAGCACGTCTTACACTGTGGCAGGCAAGAAGACAATGGGAGACAAATGAAAGGGGTTTCCCCTTATAAAACCGTCAGATCTCATGACACTTATTCACTACCATGAGAACAGTATGGAGGAAACTGGCCCCATGATTCAATTATCTCCCACTGGGTCCCTCCCACAACACGTGGGAATTATGGGAGCTACAGTTCAAAATGAGATTTGGGTGGGGACACAGCCAAACAATATCAAGAACACGCCATCATGGTAAGATTCATGAGAAATACCGCAATATATCTAAAACCAAAAAGTCAATGAGATGGCAAGATTCTATTTATAAAAGTTTATTTTGTATAAAAAGACCAAACTAGACTTTTTGGCAATAAGCTATTAGAATCATATTTTTAAAAGTCTAGTGCAAAAATGGCAGGGATGAGTAACGTCCAAGGTGCTTAACTATCCTGAACTTCATTTTTTAACAGAGAAGACTGGTGAATTTCTGCAGACTATGAAGGGTTATTACACTCATTCATTTATTCAACAAATATTCACAAAGTCTAACTTTGTGCAAGGCATCATTTCAGCTGCTGTTGTAACATTAATCAAAAAAACAGAGAGAAAAATCTCTGTCCTGTTGATTTGTCTTGAGACATTAAATGAGTTACTACACATGAAATCTTAGGACAGTGCCTGGTAAATGGCAAGCATTTGAATATGTGTTAGCTATTTTCTTAATTTTACCATTACAGGTATTGGGTAAATGGAGATTGCCCAAGAGAACAAGTGAATCCAGTTGAAAGACAGCAGCAGGGACAATGCTGTGGCCCCTCCTTCCCTGAGATGCATCCTGGACTGTGTGAGCTGCCCATTTGGCCTGGAATAAAGAGGAGAGGCAGACCCTAAAATACTCACTTTGGCTGGTGCACTGAAAATACTGATGTTTAAAAATTGTTAACCATTTTCTAAGCTAGGAAATTCGTCCCTGTAGCAAATCCCACTAGATGATTCCAAAGGGAGATATCAGCTCCCAGCTTCCTTGGCCAGTTACTTCATGGACCCTTCAGAAATGTATGTTTCAAAGATGATCAAATGATTTAAAAGCAAAGCTCCAAGCAACCCCACAGGCAGGTGTGATGTAGTTACACAAGGCAATTTCATTTTGTAGGTGAATTAACCTGTGCAGAGACAGACACTACTAGGTGTGATGATGCCAAATTAAGGATCCACAACTTCTGTGCTCACAGAATTTATAATCACAAACCAAAAGTAACAGTGCAATGACAAGACGGGCCCAGGCTGCTGCTCCAGGAAGCTTATATGGGGGCTCCTTATTCCAGAAGGGGCTCTGGGAGAGTGTCTTAGGGAAGTTGGCAGCCTCAACTGGGGCTCAAAAGATAAGCATTAACTTATCAGGTGAGCGAAGCGAGAGTGTGAGGGGAAAGAGGTCTGTAAGAAAGGTCACAGCAGGAGCATAGGACAGGTGTGGAGTCCTCAGTAGAGGACAGAGAGGTGGGGGTGGGGTGGAGGTGGGAAGGCCCGGCAGGTGGAAGGCACCCCAGGGCCACATGTGGGAGCTTGAGTTCGCCCCATGATTTGCTTTGGCTCAGTGTCCCCACCCAAATCTCATCTTGAATTGAATTGTAATCCCCATGTGTTGGGGGCGGGGCCTGGCAAGAGGTGATTGAATCATGGGGGTGGACTTCCCCCTGGCTGTTTTTGTGATAGTGAGTTCTCACGAGATCTGGTTGGTTAAAGGCGTGTGACACTTCCCCCTTTGCTCCTTCTCTCTCCTGCTGCCATATGAAAAAGGTGATTGCTTCCCCTTTGCCTTCCACCATGATTGTAAGTTTCCTGAGGCCTTCCTGTCATGCTTCCTGTTAGGCCTGTGGAACGACGAGTCAATTAAACCTCTTTTCTTCATAAATTACCCAATCTGAGGTAGCTCTTCGTGGCAGCAAAAGAACAAACTAATATAACCCAGTACAGAAGATGCTGGAAGGCCCCAGGAGGGCGGCAGCTGGCAAGTAGGAATTTAGATTTCATTTCAGGTAGAGGGCTGGTGATTCCTGGAGAACGGATTTGAAGAGGACCAGGCTGAATGGGGAGGGAGTGTGCAACCAGGCATGGTCGGGGAGACATGACAGGGAAAGAAGGCTTTGAGTAATTTCAATGTAGGAGGAAAAATCATCACAATGTGGTAATTGGTGGGATGGAAGGATAGAAAGTTTGAGGGTCCTGGGGGGGATGGCAATAGCAGCTAACATTTATCAGGCATTTATTATCCTCCAGACCCTAATCTAAGCATGTTCAAATATTCACTCATTCAATTCTTCTAATAACCCTCTAAGTCAGGTATTATTATTCCTATTTTATAGATGGGGAAACTGAGGCACAGCATGTCAGCAGCCTTCTCAAAGTTATACAATTAGCGAATGGCAAGATCAGGATTAGGACCCCAAAAGTAGGGTCACAGAGGGCCTGCTCCTTGCTGCCACACTGGAGCATGTATGATATGCCGGACCCTGTCTTAAGCCCATTTCATGTGTTAAGTTATTTAATCCCTTGACAACCCAAAGTAGGTACAGAAATACTTCATTTAATTGCATTTTGTAGATATTGCACTTTTTAAAACTTGAGCCTTGTGGCAACCCTGCACTGAGCAAGTCTATCAGAGCCCTTTCTCTAACAGGACATATTCACTTTGTGTCTTTGTGACGTTTTGGTAATTCTCACAATATTTCAAACTTTTTCATCATCATTATATCTGTTATGGTGATCTGTCATCAGTGATCTTTGATGTTACTATTGTAATTGTTTTGGAGCATCCAAAACAATTAATAAGACAGTGAACTTAACTGGTAAATATTGTGTGTTCTGACTGCTCCACTGACCTTCCATTCTCCCATCTCTCTCCCTCTCCTCAGGCCTCTCTATTCTCTGAGACACAACTATGTTGAAATTAGGCCAGTAACCCTAGAGTGGCCTCTGAGTGTTCAAGTGAAAGGAAGAGTTATATGTCTTTCTAGATCAAAAGCTAGAAATGCTTTAAAAAAAAAAAAAAAGAAAGAAAGCTAGAAGCCCAGTGAGGAAGGCATGTTGAAAACTGAGAAAGACTGAAAGTTAGGCCTCTCGTGCCAAAGAGTTGGCCAAGAATGCAAAGGAAAAGTTCTTGAAGAAAATCAAAAGTGCTACTCCAGTGAACACACAAATGATAAGAAAGCAAAATAGACTTTTGCTGATCTGGAGAAAGTTTTAGTGGTCTGGATGGAAGATCACACCAATCACAACATTCCCTTAAGCCAAAGCCTAATCCAGAACAAGGTCATAACTCTTTTCAACTCTACAAAGGCTTAGAGAAGTGAGGAAGCTACAGAAGGAAAGTTTGAGGCTAAATTGGTTCTTGAATTTTAAAGAAAGACACCATCTCTATAGCATAAAATTGCAAGGTGAAGTAGCAAGTCCCGATGTAGAAGCTACAGTTAAGTAGCAAGTTATCCAGAAGATCCAGCTAAAATCAGTGATTATGGTAGCTACACTCAACAACATATTTTCAGCGTAGATGAAACAGCCTTGGAAGACGTTTCCATCTAGGACTTTCATCAGTACCTGCTTTAAAACTTCAAAGAACAGACAGAATCTCTTGTTAGGAGCTAATGCAGCCGATGGCTTTCAGTTGAAGCCAATGCTCATTTATTATTTCAAAAATCCTCAGGCCGTCAAGAATTATACTGAATTTACTCTGCCTATGCTCTAGAAATGAAATAACAGCACCTGGTTGAGAGCACATCTGTTTACAGCATAGTTTACTGAATATTTTAAGCCTGTTGTTGAGAACTAATGCTCAGAAATAAGGATTCCTTTCAAAATGTTACTGCTCATTGACAATGCACCTGGTCACTTAGAAGCTCTGAGGGAGATGTACAAGGAGATACATGTCATTTTCATGCCTGTTAACACAACAACCATTCTCCAGCCCATGGATCAAGGGGCAATTTTGACTTTCAAATCTCGTTATTTATTAAATACATTTTATAAGGCTATGGCTGTCATCGATAGTGATTCTTCTTATGAACGTGGGTAAATTGAAAACCTTCCTCACCATTCTAAGGGCCATTAAGAACATTTGTGATTCATGGGAGGAGGCCAAAATACCAACATTAGCAGAAGTTTGGAAGAAGTTGATGTTCCAACCCTCATGGATGACTCTGAGGGGTTCAAGACTTCAGTGGAGAAAGTCACTGCAGATATGGTGGAAACAGCTAGAGAATGAGAATTAGAAGTGGAGTCTGAAGATGTGACTGAATTGCTGCAATCTCATAATAAAACTTTCACAGATGGGGAGTTGCTTCTTATGAATGAGCAAAGAAAGTGGTTTCTTGAGACAGAATCTACTCCTGGTGAAAATGTTGTGAACATTGTTGAAATAACAAAAGAGGATTTAAAATGTCATGTAAACTTAGTTGAAAAAGCAGCAGCAAGGTTTGAAAGGATTGGCTCCAATTTTGGAAAAAAATTCTGCCGTGGGTAAAATGCTACCAAATGGCATCAGATGCTACAGAAAAATGTTTCATGAAAGGAAGAGTCAATTGAGGCAGCAAACTTCATTGTCATCTTACGGTACTGCCATAGCCACCCCAGCCTTCAGCAATTACCAACTTGATCAGTCAGCAGCCATCAACATCAAGTCAAGACCCTCCACCAGCAAAAAGATTAACTCCCTGAAGGCTTAAATGCTCATTAGCATTTTTTAGCATAAAGTATTTTTAACAAGGGTATGTATATTTTTTAGACATAATGCTGTTGCACACTTAATAGGCTGTAGTACAGTGTAAATATAACTTTTACATACACTGGGAAAGAAAAAAATTATGACTTATGTTATTGTGATATTCACTTTATTGCAGTGGTCTAGAACCAAACCTGCAATGTCTCTGAGGTATGTCTGTACTGACATTCATGCTCTGTTTCTCTTTCTTTCTTTTTTTCTTTTTTTTTGAGATGGAGTCTCACTCTTGTCACCCAGGCTGGATGACAATGGTGAGTTCTCGGCTCACTGCAACCTCTGACTCCTGAGTGCAAGCAATTCTCCTGCCTCAGCCTCCTGAGTAGCTGGGATTACAGGCCCCCACCACCACGCCCAGCTAATTTTTTTGTATGTTTAGTAGGGATAGGGTTTTACCATGTTGGCCAGGTTGGTCTCGAACTTCTGCCCTCGGCCTCCCAAAGTGCTGAAATTACAGGCATATGCCACCGCACCAGGCCTCACGTTCTGTTTCTAATGAGGGAATGCACATCCAGAAAATTTAAGTAATTGCTCATAAGGATGGTAAGTGGAAAGACTGGGATTTGAACTCAGGATAGTCTGGAAACTGTCCATGTCCTGCTCACCTAACTCCAGACCTGTACACTTAAAGATGTATACTCTCCTTGCACTTGAGTAGGATCAAATGCATTGAATAAACATCTAACCAGTCAAACCTCCACTTACCCAGACCCTGAACCTTGAAACCAATGGACTGGCAGCCTACATTCATGGAAAGTTAGGAGATGGGCCCTATATCAAGATGTGACACCCTTAGTAGAGAAAAAAAAGAAAAAGAAAAAGAAAAGATGTGTGTTGCAGGGAGGTAGTTAGCATAAAATTTTGTTATGTTTCAACCAGTTTTATGAAGCTATTTCCTTACAAGTTGGAAAACAGGTAGCAGGGACAGTAAACTAGGAACAAACTAGAAAACCAAAATATTGTCACAGAATGTGCCAAATTTTTCCTGGGCTTGTGTTAAAATAAAGGCAGCCTCTTTCCCCTAATTGGGACACTGCCTTCCTGGGGATTCCTATGACCAGATTTTCCATGAGTCAACCCCCTACTGTGATGGGGGGAGACAGGGAATGAAAGAAGCAGGAAGGAAGGAAAGAAGCTGCAGATATACAATGGGGACAATGAGCTAGGCCAGAGACCATGGAGGGTGCAAGGAGGCCCAAGTCAAGAAATTTAGAAAGTCCTTGGGGGCAATTAGACTGACAGCTGGTGAAGGCAAGTGTCGATCTGTCGTGTTCAATGTGGCACTCATGAATGGCACGTGGTAAGGGTTCTGGGGTTCTTTTTTTAATCAATTACTTAATTTCTATTGATCACCTCTTGTTTCTTTCCTTGAAACCTAAAGCTAGAACTGTGACATTTCTCTACGTCTCTGATACAGGTACTTGGAGAGTGTCTAACTAAGATTGAGAGAAACTTTAATTTTCATTAACAGTGTAACACAGCACTTACAAAATCAAGCTTAAATCAAGCCAAAATATTAAAAAAGCTGAAGAAAAAGGAAACATGTCAATACATGTAACACCTTTGTTATAAATACATGACAGATACATATTTATAAATGTAGAATAGATAGCAACTCTTTCTTATGTAGTCTAATAACTTCTGTGTCACAAACGTGTAAATAGTTGACTGAGAAGCAAATGTATGCAGAGTCCTGCCTCTGTAACAGTTACAAGTCCCACTGGGGAAAACTCAAAGAAAGAAATTGCTTTCCTTTGGCGTGCATATGAAAAATTTTCCGGTTTCATCATCAAGTTATTTGGATCTGATTTAAACTTTCATGATAATATAACACTGTTGCCTGTTTTCTCTTTGTGAAGTTTGCAGGTCATGCTAGGAAGCTCCCTAAAAAGATCCTGTGATTCTCAACTATGAATGCTCATTAGAATCACCTAGGGAGCTAATATACACACAATGGATCCCTGAGACACACCCTAGACTTAAAAGTAATATATAGCAAAAAGGCTGGGAAGGAGGAATTGGGAATACACTGTGTAAGATTCTTACACTACTTGGGAAATAGAACAGTATTATTTGGAGGTAGTCTATGATTTATTAAAGATGTATATTGTAAACCTTGGGTCAACAAAGTATGTTTTCTAAATGTATAAATAAGTCAATAAAAGTGATAAAATGGAATAATAGGTTCAACTCAACCAAGAGCAAGCAGAAAAATGGAAAAAAAACATTAAAGGAGAGAAAATTAAAAATCAGCTATCAATATGATAGATTTTAATCCAAACATGTCAGCAATCCCTTTAAACGCAATCTGTCTAAACAAACCATTTAAAAGCCAGAAATTGTAAAACCGGATAAAAAGGCAAGACCCAATTACATGCTGTTTACAAGTAACCCACTGTAATGATACAGGTAGGTTAAAAGTATGAAGACAGACATACCATAAAAACACTTAGGAAACCCAGAGTAACTATATTAATATGACAAAGTAGACTTCAGGACTAGGATACTTTCAGGGATCAACAGAGAAATTATACAATGACAAATAAGTCAATTCTCTAAGAAGAAATAAACCTGCATGTGTATGCACCAAAACAACAACCAAAAAAAAAAAAAAAAACTTAAAATATTTGAGGAAAAAATGGATAAAACTGAAAGAATAAACAAATTCATAATTATAACTGAAAATGCCAACCCGCTTCTTGCAGTCGTTGACAAAACAAGTAAGCAGAAAACCAATAATGATATATACGATCTGCAGAGCACAATTAACCAACTTGACCTAATTGACATTTATAACACTGTCTTCCCAACCACAACAAAACACACATCCTTTTTAAGTGTACACAGAACACTATTTATACTGAGCCATACATTTCAAAGAATAAAATTCACACAAAGGATGTTATTGGACCATGGCAGCAGTTATAAATAATTCGGGGGCGGAAAGGTAAGTCTTAAGGAGAAATTTAAACTATTTTTAACTAAATGAAAATGCAACATATCAAAATGAGAAAGATGCAGCTAAAGCCAAGCTTAAAGAGAAATTTTAGTGTGGATTGACGATATTAGGCAAGAAGCAATGTCTCAAAGCAGTAACCTAACCTTTCACCTTAAGAGAGGGGGATGGATATATAGAGACACAGAGACGGGGAGAGAGAGAGAGCAAGAGAGAGCAAATTAAAGCAAGCAGAAGGAAAGAAATAAAGATTGGAGCAGGTAGCAATGAAATTTAAATTAAAAATAGAGAAAATCAATCACATAAAATATGGAAAAAGCAACATAATTGACAGGCCTCTACCCAAAGCGATTATGAGACAGACAAAACAGTGGGGATAAGGAAAGAGTACATAAAACATCAGGAAGGAAAGGGGAGAAATTGTACTGATCCCACAGACATTAAAAAGAAAAGGGAATGCTACAACCAACACTATCGCCATAAATTTGACCAATTAGATAAAATAAATTTGAAAAGCACTCAAAAAATTAGGTAATCTGAAAAGTCCTATGTTTATTAAAATCTACACAACAAAAGCTCCTAGAACTAAGTCAACAGTATTCCTACATGTTAGAAATAAACCATACCTTCAAAAAGCTAAAATGCTTGGGTATCAACATAATAAAACATGAGTAGGGTTTGTATGTTGGAAACTTCAAAACAGAACTCAAAGAAGATCTAAATAAATGAAAAGATATACAGTGTTCATGTATTGAAAGACTCAATATTAAGAGGCAGACTATCCCCAATTTGATTTCTAAGTCAATACTATCCCAAGAAAAACATCAGTTATCTTTTTCATAGGTATTAACAAGATGATTCTAAAATATATAAGCAAAGGCCAAAAACAGAATAGCCAAAACAATTCTCAAAAAAGAACAACATTAGAGAGCTGACACTACCCAATTTCAAGAAAAAAACAAAATTTAAAGCCATTGAACCAAACCAAAATTTAAAACTATTGCTCTTATTAAGGCACTCTTAAGAGAATAAAAAGAAGTGACAAACTTGGAGAAAACATTTGCAAATAAAAATATGATGCAAAAAGTCTATTTAGAACCTACAAAGAACTCTTGCACTCAACAAGAAAACAAACAACTCAACTGAAAAATTGATAAAAGACCTGAACAGACACTTCGCTAAAGAAGATACACAGATGGCAAATAAGTACATGAAAAGACACTAACCATTATTAGTTATTAGTGTAATAAAAATGTAAAACTACGAACTATTAGAGACAACTATCAGAAAGACAGAAAACAAATAAAAATCAAAACGAAATCTGACAATAACAATGGCTGGCAAGGATGCAGGACAACTGCACCCTTATACATCACTGATGAAAACACAAAATGATACAACCACTTTGGAAAACACGTTAGCAATTTCTTATAAAGTTAAACATACACTTAACACTTGACCTACCAGTCCTACTTACAGGTATTTGCCCTAGTCAATCAAAACCTTACATTCACACAAAAACTTGTTGAGAATAGTTTTTAGTAGTTATTTATAACTGTAAAAACTAGAAACAACCTACATGTTCCTCACCAGTTAAATGGATAAACAGCCTGTGGTACATCTATACAATGGAATACTACTCAGCAATAAAAAGTAGGAAAATATTGACTCACACAATGATATGGATGAATCTGAAATTCATTTTGTTAAGTGAAAGAAGGTAGATCCAAAAGGCTACATATTGTACAATTCTGTGTGTATGACATTCTAGAAAAGGAAAAACTATACATATAAAATACAGGTTGCTGGGGGTAAGACTGTGGGAAGGAGTTAACTATAAAGAGACAGCACAAGGGAATTTGCGGGGAGGTGGAACAATGTGTTTGATACTGAAGTGGAACAACTCTATGTCCTTGTCAAAACCTATAGAACCATACAACACAAAGTGTGATTTTTTTTACTATTATAGCTTAAGTTCTGGGGTACATGTGCAGAATGTGCAGGTTTGTTACAAAGGTATACACGTGCCATGGTGATTTGCTGCACCCATCAACCCGTCATCTACATTAGGTATTTCTCCTAATGCTATCCCTCCTCTTGCTCTCCCACCCCCTAACAGGCCCTGGTGTGTGATGTTCCCCTCCCTGTGTCCATGTGTTCTCATTGTTCAACTCCCACTTACAAGTGAGAACACGCGATGTTTGGTTTTCTGTTCCTGTGTTAGTTTGCTGAGAATGATGGTTTCCAGCTTCATCTCTATTCATGCAAAGGACATGAATTCATCCTTTTCTTATGGCTGCATAGTAGTCTGCGGTATATATATGCCACAGTTTCTTTATCTAGTCTACCATTGATGGGCATTTGGATTGGTTCCAAGTCTTTGCTATTGTGTACAGTGCCATAATAAACATATCTGTGCATGTGTCTTTATAGTAGAATGATTTATAATCCTTTAGGTATATACCCAGTAATGGGATTGCTGGGTCAAATGGTATTTCTGGTTCTAGATCCTTGAGGAATTGCCACACTGTCTTCCACAATGATTGAACTAATTTACACTCCCACCAACAGCATAAAAGTATTCCTATTCCTCCACATCCTCTCCAGCATCTGTTGTTTTCTGACCTTTTAATGATCGCCATTCTAACTGGTGTGAGATGGTATCTCATTGTGGTTTTGATTTGCATTTCTCTAATGACCAGTGATGATGAGCTTTTTTTTTTTTCATATATTTGTTGGCTGCATGAATGTTTTCTTTTGAGAAGTGTCTGTTCATATCCTTCACCCACTTTTTGATGCGGTTGTTTTTTTCTTCTAAATTTATTTAAATTCTTTGTAGATTCTGGATATTAGCCCATTGTCAGATGGATAGATTGCAAAAATTGTCTCTCATTCTATAGGTTGCCTGTTCACTCTGATGACAGTTTCTTTTGCTGTGCCAAAGCTCTTTAGTTTAATTAGATCCCATTTGTCAATTTTGGCTTTTGTTGCCATTGCTTTTGGTGTTTTAGTCATGAAGTCTTTGTCCATGCCTATGTCCTGAATGGTATTGCCTAAGTTGTCTTCTAGGGTTTTGATGGTTTTAGATCTTATGTTTAAGTCTTTAATCCACTTTGAGTTAATTTTTCTATAAGGTATAAGGAAGGGGTTCAGTTTCAGCTTTCTGCATATGGCTAGCCAGTTTTCCCAACACCATTTATTAAATAGAGAATCCTTTCCCTATTGTTTGTTTTTGTCAGGTTTGTCAAAGATCAGATGATTATAGATGTGCGGTGTTATTTCTGAGGCCTCTGTTGTGTTCCATTGGTCTATATCTCTGTTTTGGTACCAGCACCATGCTGTTTTGGTTACTGTAGCCTTGTAGTATAGTTTGAAGTCAGGTAGCATGATGCCTCCAGCTTTGTTCTTTTGACTTAGGATTGTCTTGGCTATGCGGGCTCTTTTTTGGTTCCATATGAAATTTAAAGTAGTTTTTTCTAATTCTGTGAAGAAAGTCAATGGTATCTTGATAGGATAGCATCAAATCTATAAATTACTTTGGGCAGTATGACCATTTTCACGATGAGCATGGAATGTTTTTTCCATTTGATTATGTCCTCTCTTATTTCCTTGAGCAGCAGTTTGTAGTTCTCCTTGAAGAGGTCCTTCACATCCCTTGTAAGTTGGATTCCTAGGTATTTTATTCTCTTTGTAGCAATTTTGAATAGGAGTTCACTCATGATTTGGCTGTTTGTCTATTATTGGTGCCAGAACTTCCAATACTATGTTGAGCAGGAGTGGTGAGAGAGGGCATCCTTGTCTTGTGCCGGTTTTCAAAGGGAATGCTTCCAGTTTTTGCACATTCTGTATGATATTGGCTGTGGGTTTGTCATAAATAGCTCTTATTATTTTGAGATACATTCCATCGATACCTAGTTTATTGAGAGTTTTTAGCATGTAGGGGTGTTGAATTTTATCAAAGGTCTTTTCTGCATCTATTGAGATAATCATGTGGTTTTTGTCATTGGTTCAGTTTATGTGATGGATTATGTTTACTGATTTATGTTGAACCAACCTTGCATCCCAGGGATGAAGCCAAATTGATGGTGGTGGATAAGCTTTTTGATGTGCTGCTGGATTCGGTTTGCCAGTAGTTTATCGAGGATGTTTCCATCAATGTTCATCAGGGATATTGGCCTGAAATTTTTTTGTTGTTGTTGTGTCTCTGCCAGGTTTTGGTATCAGGATGATGCTGACCTCACAAAATGGGTTAGGGAGGATTCCCTCTTTTTCTATTTTTTGGAATAGTTTCAGAAGGAATGGTACCAGCTCCTCTTTGTACTTCTGGTAGAATTTGGCTGTGAATCTGTCTGGTCCTGGATTTTTTTGCTTGCTAGGCTATTAATTACTGCCTCCATTTCAGAACTTGTTATTGGTCTATTCAGGGATTCAGCTTCTTCCTGGTTTAGTCTTGGGAGGGTGTATGTGTCCAGGAATTCATCCATTTCTTCTAGGTTTTCTAGTTTATTTGTGTAGAGGTGTTTATAGTATTCTCTGATGGTAGTTTGTATTTCTGTGGGATCAGTGGTGATATCCCCTTTATCATTTTTTACAGCGTCTATTTGATTATTCTCTCTTTTCTTCTTTACTAGTCCAGCTAGCAGTCTATTTTGTTAATCTTTTCAAAAAACCAGTTCCTGGATTCACTGATTTTTTTAAGGGTTTTTTGTGTTTCTATCTCCTTCAGTTCTGCTCTAATCTTAGTTGTTTCTTGTCTTCTACTAGCTTTTGAATTTGTTTGCTCTTGCTTCTCTCCTTCTTTTAATTGTGATGTTAGCGTGTTGATTTTAGATCTTTCCTGCTTTCTCTTGTGGGCATTTAGTGCTATAAATTTCCCACTACACACTGCTTTAAATGTGCCCCAGAGATTCTCGTACATTGTGTCTTTGTTCTCATTGGTTTCAAAGAACTTATTTATTTCTGCCTTAATTTCATTATTTACCCAATAGGTTATTTGAAAAGATTAACTAAGCTGATAAACACCCAGCATAATTGGCTGAAAAAAAAAAGAAGCAAAAAAATTGTTTTCTTTTACAAATAAAAGTAGTGACATTGTCACAGATCTTACGGTCATTAATATAATAATAAGGAAATATTATTAACATATACATTTTACAAATTAGTGAAGAAGTGAACAAATTTCTCAAAAATACAGGGCAACAAAACAAGAGAAGATATTGGCAAGACTGAAGACTCATATTTCTTAAAGAAATTAATAAAGTCATTAAAAACTTTCCAATAAAAAAACAAAAAACCCATATCCATACCATCTTAGTAAATACTATCAAGCATTTAAGAAAGAAATAAGAGCAATCTTACACAAACTGCTTAAGAAAAATAGAGAAGAGACAACTTTCCTATTTCTTTTATGAGGACAATATAACACTGATATCAAAATCTTCCAAGGAAATTTCAAGTACCAAAATTAAAAATCAATATTCCATATGAACATAGACACAAAAAATCCTTACTAAAACATTAGCCAAATAACTCTAATAATATAAAAATATATATAATGTGGCCGGGTACAGTGGCTCATGCCTGTAAACCCAACACTTTGAGAGGCCAAGGTGGATGGATCACCTGAGGTCAGGAGTTTGAGATCAGCCTGACCAGCATGGTGAAACCCCATCACTACTAAAAATACAAAAAAAAATTAGCTGGGTGTGGTTGCAGGCGCCTATACTACCCAGCCCAGCTACTCAGGAGGCTGAAGCAGGAGAATCACTTGAACCTGGGAAGCGGAGGTTGCAGTGAGCCAAGATTGCACTACTGAACTCCAGCCTGGGCAACAGAGCAAGATTCCATCTCAAAAAATATATATATATATACACACATATATA
Source organism: Macaca fascicularis (assembly GCF_037993035.2). NCBI lineage: Eukaryota > Metazoa > Chordata > Mammalia > Primates > Cercopithecidae > Macaca > Macaca fascicularis. Next base: position 17,929,252 of record NC_088387.1, on the reverse strand, counting down.
TATTTTATATGTGTGTATATATTTTATATGTGTGTATATATAAAAATATATACGTATATTTATATGCATGTATATATGTGTATATATTATGTATATATGTGTGTATATAAATATACACATATACACACACATGTGTATATGTATATGTATATGCATGTATGTGTATATATGTGTATATATGTACATATGTATGTGTGTATATATAATGCATATAACCAAAGATTTCAAAAGATTTCCAAAGATTTCAAAGAATGCAAATTTGCCTCAAAATTTGAAAAGTAATGTAATTTATTTCATTAATAGAATGAAGGAGAAAAATCATATGGCCATCTAAATAGAGAAAGAAAACTTGTGTCAAAATTGAACATACATGAAAAAAACACTCAGCCAACTAGGAATTGAAGGGAATTTACTCAGTCTAATAAAGGGCATCAACAACAACAACAAAAACAGTTATACAGAATGAATAAGAATGAATAAGACCTAAAGAGAATGAATAAGACGTAATGAATGAATGAAGACCTACTAAATGAATCAATAAGACCTAATGAATGAATAAGAATTAATAAGACCTAAAAGAATGAATAAGACCTACTATTTAATAGCAAAACAGGGGGACTATAGTCAGTAATAACTTAATTGTACATTTTTAAATAACTAAAAGAGGGTCATTGGATTGTTTGTAACACAAAGGATAAATGCTTGAGGGGATGGATACTCCATTCTCTATGATGTCCTTATTTCAAATTGCATGCCTGTATTAAAACATCTCACATACCCCTTAAATATAACACCTACTATGTAACACCAACTATATACCCACAAAAATTAAAACAAACGAGAAAGACAATAACAGTCTGCAGTGGACATTCATGTTAATGGTGAAATACTGAACGCATTTTCACCTGAAGTCAAGAACAACATAGGGTGTCCACTCTCACCACTGCTACTCAATATTGTACTGAAGGTTTTGTCCGGTCTAATAAGGCAAAATCAAAACAAAACAAAAATTAAAAAGTTGGAAAAAAATAAGCAAAACTCTCTTTACACATATTTTATATATTGCATAGGTGGAAAATTCTAAACGGTCTACAAAGAAATTACTAATAAGTAAATTTAGTGACAATACAGGTCAATACACAACGATAAGTTATATTTCTATAAAATATTAACAATTGGGAATTAAATTAAAAATCAATGCCTTTTGACTACATTTAGTGAAAAATGTGCAAGATTTCCACACTGTAAGTTATAAAACATTACTTAGATAAATTGAACACCTGTATAAACAAAGAGATATATCATCTTCATTAATCTGAAAGATGTAATACTGCCCAAATTGCTTTACAGATTTAATGCAATCACAAATAAATCTAAACAGACTTGCAAAGACTCTAAAATAGCAAGACAATTTCAAGGGGAAAAAAAAATACTTAGAGGACTCACATAATCTGATTTCTTTTTTTCTCCTCTCTCTTTCTTAACAGCTTTATTAGATATATTTCTCGAACTACAGCATTCACACTTTTAAAGTGTACAATTCAGTGATTTCTAGTATATTTAGGGAGTTGTGCAACCATCACCATCTAATTGTAGAATATGTTCATAACCCAAAGGAAAAAACCTATACCTGTTAGCAATCACTCCTCATTTTCTCCTGATATAGTTTGGATGTCCCCTCCACATCTCATATTGTAATTCCCAATGCTGGAGGTGAGACATGGTGGGAGGTATTTGGGTCACGGGGGTAGATTCCTCCAGGCTTGGCGCTGTCCTCACTGTAGTGAGTTCTCACAAAATCTAATTGTTTCAAGTGTGTGGTACCTCTCCTACCCTCTCTTGCTCCTGCTTTCACCATGTGACGTGTCTTCTCCTACTTCACCTTCTGCCATGAATAAAAGCTCCCTGAGGCCCACCCAGAAGCAGAGCAGATGCCTGCGCCATGCTTGCATAGCCTGCAGCATCATGAGCCAACTAAACCTCTTTTCCTCATTAATTGCCCAGCCTCAGGTATTTCTTCATAGCAATGCAAGACTGGCCTAAATACACCTCCTTTACCCCTCAGTCCCTGGCAACCACTGATTTAGTTTCCATCTCTATCACTCTGACTATTCTGGAAATTTCATATCAATGGAATTATTCCACATGATTTTTGTGACTAGCTCCTTTCACTTAGAATAATGTTTTCAAAGTTTATCCATGTTATAGCATGTATCGGTACTTCAATATTTTTTATTGCCAAATAATATTCCACTTGGTGAATGTGCTATACTTTGTTTACCCATTTGTTAATCTATGGACATCCGGATTTTTTTCACAGTTTCATTATTACAAAAAACGTCACTGTGAACATTCATGTGCACATTTTTGTGTGCATATGTGTTTTCATTTCTCTGGGGTATATACCTAGGAGTAGAATTGCCGAGATATATGGCAATTTCATGTATAATATTTTGGAGAACTGCCAAGCTGTTTTTCAAAGTGACTATACCATTTTACATTCCCACCAGCAATGTATGAGGTTTCTATTTCACTACATACTTGTCAACACTTGTTATTATAGCCAGCCTAGTGGGTGTGAAGTTTTATCTGATTGCTGTTTTGATTTGTACTGCCTTGACAAATAATGACTTTTAGTACTTTTTCATGTGCTTATTGGTTATTTGTACATCTTCTTTGGAGAAATGTCTTTGGATCTTTGCCCATTTTTCAATTGGATTGTCATTTTATTGTTGAATTGCAAGAATTCATGTATGTTCTAGATACAAGTTGAGATGCATATGTCAGATATATAATTTGAAAAAACATTCTCCTATTCTGTGGATTGTCTTTCACTTTCTTGATGGTGACTTTTTAAGCACAAAAAATCTTTTACTTCTTATGAAGTCCAATGTATATATTTTTTTCTTTTGTAATTGTGTTTTTGGTATTCTATCTAAGAAACCATTGCCTAACCTACAGTTGCAAAGATTTGAGATTTGCAAATCTGAGAGATTCCTAAGAGATTCCTCTAAGAGATTCCTCTAAGAGATTTATTGTCTTAGGTCTTAAATTTAGGCTTATGCTCCATTTTAAGTTAACTGCTGTATAGGGGTCCAACTTCATTTTTTGCATATCAATATCCAGTTGTCCTAGCACCATTTATTGAAAAGACTGTTCTTTCATTGAATTGTCTTAGCATCTTTGTAAAAAATAAGCTGCCCATAAATTTAGGGATGTGTTTCTGTACTCTTGATTTAATTCCATTGACCTGTATATCTATCCAATGCCAGTACCACACTGTCTTGATTACTGCAGCTTCATGTTAAGTTTTTGAATTGAGAAATGTGAGCCTTCCACCTTTGTTACTCTTTCTAAAGATTGTTGTGGCTATACTGGGTCCTTTATATTTCCATAAATTTTAGGGTCAGCATGTAAGTTTCTTAAAAAATCAGGCCTCTGGGATTTTGATAGAGATTGCTTTGTATCTATAGATTAATTTGGGGAGTATTGTCACCTTAACAACATTACATCTTCTGATTCATGAACATATAGTCCATATATTCACAGCTTCTTTAACTTCTTTATTAAATTTAACCTTAGGTATTTTATTCTTTTTGATTTTTGGATTGTTCATTGCTAGTCTATAGAAACACAATTGATTTTTATTTATTGATCTATCCTGCAGTCTTGCTGAACATGTCATTTCTAATAAATTTTTAGTGGATTCTGTAAGATTTTCTATATATGAAGGCACATCATCTGCAAATAGAGATAGCTTACTTCTTCCTCTCCAGTTTACATGACTTTTATTATTTTCCTTGCCTACTTGTCTCGACTAGAACCTCAACATGATGTTAAATAGACATGGAAAAATTAGACATCCTTGTTTTGTTCCTAATCTTAGGAAGAGAGCATTCAGTCTTTCACCATTACATATGATGTTAACTGTGGGTTTTTCATAGATGACTTTTATCAGGTAAAGAAAGTTTTCTTATATACCTCGTTTGTTGACTGTTTTTTAATCATGAAAAGGTACTTGATTTTGTTAAATGCTTTTTCTGCATCTATGGGGATGATCATGGTTTTTTTCCATATATTCTATTAACATAGTCTACTATGTTATTTTTTGATATGTTAAACCAACCTTGCATTCCTGGGATAAATTTCACTTGGTCATGGTGTATACTCCTTTTTATATGTTGCTAGATTAAGTTTACTAGTATTTTGTTAAGGGTGTTTACATCTATATTCATAAGTGATATTGCTCTATAGTTTTCTTCTAATGTCTTTGCCTTATTTTGTTATCGAGTGATACTGGCCACATGGGATAAGTTGGGAAGTGCTCCTTCCTCTTCTGTGTTTTAGAAGAGTTTGTAGAGGACTGATATTAATTCTTATTTAAATGTTTGGTGGAATTCACTAATAAAGCTGTTTAGGCCTGGGCTTTTCATTGTGGGAAGTTTTAAAATTATTTACCTAATATCCTGTGATTGGTTTATTAGGATTTTCTATGTATTCTTTATTATATTTTGGTAGTTTGTTTCCTTCTAAGACTTCATCCATTTCATATAGGTTTTATATTTTTTTTGCATACTATTGTTCATAGTATTCTCTTATATTCCTTTTTATTTCTGTAAGGTCAGACTTACTACCTGATTTCAAGACTTACTATTAAGCTATGGTTGTAACAGTGTCTTAGAAAAGACACAGAAAGCAATAATCATAAAACAAGAAAAGGATAAATTAGACTTAAGCAGTATTAAAATTTTCTGTTCCCCCAAATAACACTATTAAGAAAATAAAAAGGCAAAATACACACTGACCAAAAATATTTAAAGTAAGAACTTGTTTTTATTATAAACTCTTATAAGTCAATAATAAGAAGATAAACAACTCAATTTAGAAAAATACGCAAGGGATTTAAATAGATCTTTCACAGAGAAGATATACAACGGCCAATGTGCACATGAAAAAAAGTGCTCTATGTCATCAGACACCAGAAAAGTATAAATTTAAACAGCAGTGTGATAACATTTCATACCTACTAGTGTGAATATGATTAAGAAAGAACTGAAACAAATGTTGGTCAGGATGAAGAACAACTGAAACTCTCACATGTTGCTTGAGGGTGTGTAAAACAGTACCACTTCTTTGAAAAACTGGCAATTTCTTATAAAGTTAAAAATACATTTACCTAATTATCCAGCAAGTCCTCTCTAGGCATTTATCCTAAGAAAAATGAAACACTTGTACAAGAATATTCACTTTGCCTTTTTCATAGTAACTACAAGCCTGGAAACAATTCAAATGTCCCTCAGTAGAAGAGATAAACTAACTGCAGGCTAGTCATTTCATGTTACTATTCAGCAATAAAAATTAACAAACTATCCATGACATTGAGGAACATCAAGACGTTCTGTTGAATGAAATAAATTGGGAACAAAAGAATACATATGGTACGATTCCATTTTCATCAAGTTCAAGAACAGGCAAAACTAAGCTATGGGAATAGAAATCAGAAAACTGTTTGTCTCCGCTGTGGTGGAAAGGTGAGGGTCAACTGCAAAAGGGCCAGAGGGAACTTTTGGGGATGATGGAAATGCTTTATATTTGGCTTTAGTGTTCATTACACGAGAAGAGTATATGTGTGTCAAAAATCACTCCACTAAAAACTAAAATCTATGCATTTCACTGTATGCAAATTAAACCTCAAAACACCATTCAGAAACATGTCAGGCAAGAGATGGCGGATGCAAGTGCTTTAAATTTTCTTCCAGGTGGCATGGATGGATCTTACTGTTGCTACCTGCAGCTCAGCCTGAAGGGTTCAGTGTCCTTGCACCTTGGAACACTGGCATTCTACTTGCCAGCCTCGTGTACAATAAGAACACAAGTGCACCCATCCAGCCCCTCCCAGCCATGCCAGCAATGGCTGGGCAATCGACAGTCAGCAGCACACTAGATATGCCAAGGGCTCTCTGATTACCATCCTTTTATAAACCCTGGGACTAGCTTCCCCATCAGCATGTTAAATTTCAAACACAAGCCAATTCTAAATTATTCAGAAATGAATGACTGGAGTTAACACTGAGAAGCAAAATTGCTTATGGAAGAAGGAAAGAGCACAGAATAGGGCCCAGAGTTTGGAGTTCCACTCCCAGTCCACTACTTCCAGGCTCTGTGATCTGAGATAAATCCTTAGTTTCTTATCTTTATAATGCAGGGATGAGGATAACATGACACACAACTGCTGGACAACGGCCTAGCACTTGGGGAGGAATAGCTGAGAGGCAGAAATGAAAGCCTGTGGTAGAATGTGAATTTCCAGGTGTACTTACGTACATGTTTTATTCAAAGCTCCTCACTCCCTGCCTCCCCCGCACCCCCCACCAAATACATACACACCTGGACCTATTTTTGAAAACTTTACTGGTAATTAGAACCTTTATCAGAAGGTAAAGAACTTTTAACTGTTCAAGTCTGCTACTTTTAAAAACTCTGGAGAAACATTGGTTCCTGCCTTCTCAAAGTCTCTGTGGCCTCCATTCATCTGAATATAGAGACAATCAAAATTTGGACCTTAGCATCCTTTAAAAGCAGATGTCCAGGTTAAAAACATCTGCAGAGGTTTAAGCATCCGAGGATGCTTTTAACCTGGGCATCCGATTTTAACAACAGACTCTTTCCTGATCACAGTTAGAAAATGACATCCTGTGCCTGCTTCTCTGAATTCTTACTCATGCCAGGGCATCACACTTACCCTGAGAGAGCAAACCCTGAGCGCCATCTCACCTGCTGACGCAGGTCAGGGCCAAGGCTGTGGCCAGGTGGGGCATCAGCCACAGGGTCTGTGTTTGGTGCTCAATGATCTTCACCTCTTCCTTGGTTTTGGGCCCAAACTGCCTCCTACTAGAGGGAATCAACGAACACGATTTTTACCAAAATCCAGAAGAGGGGGGCGACTTCATTTCCAGAGCTAAAAGTGCTGGCTAGCCATTTGCCTTCCAAAGACTCCAGAATGCAGAAATCTGAATTTCCTAAAATGTGGTTAGGGCAACACATCCTAAGTTTCTGAAGAAAGCCCAAAAGGAAGCTTTTCAACTCTTCTAGAAGTCAACCTTCCCAGCGTGGAACATTTTTAAAGCAGCACATCTATCTAACACCAGAGTAATTTTTACTCCTTAACACTTACATGACATTTCATAGTTCCAAGTGCCCCATGATCATTAATTATTCAGCTTTACTAAGTTTGCGACATAATTAATAGGACAGGAGCAATACCCTAGAACATATTTCAAAAGGACATTCTCAAGAAGGAAGGCGGCATTAACCCTGGTACTCCTGTCAGATTCACAGGTGGGTCATTACTTTTAGCCCACCTAAACCCCCCTGCAATTCTATGTGGAAAAGGTGTTCTCCACATCCCGCCTTAAATCCCTGTGCCCTGCAGACAGCATGTGCATTGCACTCCGAGGCTGCGATGTCAGGTGAACCAAGGCTTTCCTTGGAGCAATTTATAAAGTGGTGTGGGATTGTCCCCACAGGCAATGCCCAGGGACAAATCCCCCAGGATCTCATAGTTGTAGACTACAAAGAGCCCAGGCTCTTCATAGAGGTCACCTTCTGCTCCAGGCAGCCTGAAGCTCTACATCCTACATTCAGCAGCATGCTGTCTCTGAACAGCTCTGAGTTTAACGTTGGTTTATGAAAGAAAAACATTTCATTCTCACACACACACACACACTGTGCTATGTTATCAAGCATGGTGGGCAGACCTTCGCTTCACACACCAGTAGGGTGAGAACATCTATCAAACCACTCAAAGAGAAGAAGCAATTGTTTTAAAAATCTTATATTTGATAAAGACTTTCTTGAACATAATTTTATTCTTAAATATTGTGGTTTTTTGTAATTGAAAGAAGGGCACCATGATCTTTTTAGTGTTTAAGGCATCTCATAGTCTGGTGCTGTCACGTGGGTGGTGAGGACAAACGACAAGCGCATACAAGGAAGGCCGTGGGCAAGCACTGTGAGCACAGTCTTGTTTTCTAAGCGCACAGACTTCTCCCAGGCACGGTCTAACCACCCCACAGATGACTGTTTCAAGAATACCACCCCAACCAGCCCTTCATCCGTGCTGGCCCCTCCACCCTGGTTCACACACAACCACAGCAGGCTCGTGGCTCCAAATGGAAGGGCTCAGTCTACAGGAAAACCTGTCAGCTTGTGCTGTATCATGGTGAAACCAACAAAAAATCACAAAGCCAGTAATGATGTCATCATGATGTAAGGTCTTAGTTAAGGACTGAACCGTGTCCCCTGAGAATTCACACACTGAAGCCCTAACAACCAATGTGACTATCTGGAGATAGGGCTTTTAGGAAGCAATTAAGCTTAAATTAGGTGATAAGCGTCCTAATCTGATAGGATTGGTGGCCTTATAAAAAGAGAAGAGAAAGGTCCCTCTCTCCCCACACCCATGCACTGAGAAAGACCATGTGAGCACACAGCAAGATGGCGGCCGTTGGCCATCTGCCAGCCTGGAAGAGTTTCCTTACCAGACCTGACAGTGCCTTGATTTTTCACTTGCAGTCTCCAGAACTGTGAGAAATAAATTTCTATTACTTAAGCCGCCCAGTCTATGGCATTTTGTTACAGCAGCCCAAGTTGATTAATACAGTCATTTTACAAATTCCATGTGTTCCCTCGCTTAACTTCCATTTTTACATGCTGTGATTCTACTGCCGCTTTATCGATGATTGTTGTGGCTAGACTCTCATCTACCAAAACCAGACAATGCCCACATGCAATTCACCCCACTGGGGAACATCTGTGTGTCTGTCCTGTGCCCATGCTAGGCACTGGGAGTTTACCAGGTCAAGAGGGTTGAGTTCCAGCCACTGAGCCCAGAGCCTGGGACATAGAGAAAACCCAGACAAGGTGGCATGTGCAGGGAAAGCCTTGGGCATGGCCCCATGCTCCGAAGCTTCACTTCAGGACATTTTACCCACACAGTGACAGCAAAAGCAGTGATTGACCACAACACCTATTAGTTTTCTTTTTTGTTGTTGTTGTTAGTTTTTTTTTTTTTTTTTTTTTTTTTTGCTGAAAAATAACTACGATAATAAGAGTTTTTTTTTTTTTTTTTTTTTTTTTTTGCGATGGAGTCTTGCTCTGTCATCCAGGCTGGAGTACAATGGCACGATCCTGGCTCACTGCAACCTCTGCCTCCCAGGTTCTAGCAATTCTCTGCCTCAGACTCCCGAGTAGCTGGGATTACAGGCACCCACCACCATGCCCAACTAATTTTTCGTATTTTTAGTAGAGATGGGGTTTCACCATGTTGGCCAGGCTGGTCTTAAACTCCTGAACTCAGGTGATCCACATGCCTCGGCCTCCCAAAGTGCTGGGATTATAGGTGTGAGCCACCACACCTGGCCAATACCACAATTTTAAACAGCATCTCATCAAAATTTCTGTTTCTACGGCAAACTCTTTGTTTTGGCCACCATACACTCAATATTCATTCAATGAATGAAAGAATGAATTTATTTTGCAAATGAGGAAATGCAAATGAAGCACAGCAGAATGGCCACTGGAGAGCTCAGGGAAGGTATCTGGAGACCAGATCTGACCCCGACCTGTTGTGCCTCAGTTTCGCAATGGAGGCACACCTTGTAGTAGTGCCATTTCCTCTTGGACCCTCACAGTTCAAATGGGGTGATGCGTGAAGAACAGAAAAAGGCCACCAAGGCTCCATGTGGCAGGCCTTGCAGTGCCTTTCCCTGTGCTGATAGAGAGGAGTTATGTTCTCCTAATCCACTGCTGAGTTCCCAGGTAATCTCACAAAAATCAGGAGTGTTCACAAGAATCTAAATGTCCAGACTTTCTTTAAAACTAGGAAGCTCTGGCACCTCTGGACCCTATTCCCATAATGCAATCTGCTGGAACTCAGAAGCCCGACCCTCCGGGCGGGAAACGGCTATCCCCTGAGGACCCCAGAGCCCTTTCCACTCCCTGACATTAACTGCTGGCCCAGGGGGCAATGAGTTTTTAGCCACATTGCATTTTTTATTCTATCCAGAATAAATTGATATCAGCATCCTAACTTGTTAATTATGTTCTGTAACTGTGATATACAGCCAAGCATAGACAGTCTATGTGAGTCTACGAATTTACTGGAAGAACTTCTAGGGAGCAAAATGGCTCTGGCCAGCTTGTAGGGAATAAAATCCAAATGCCTCAGCTTGGCATTCAAGAGCCTGCTATAGTTCTGACTTGAGTGTTCCAAGCTTTTCTCCCACTAAGCCCCTTCAGATGCTCTTCCCATCCCGGACCTCTGTCTAAGCAGGGCTCTCTGCCTGCAGCCGACCCCACCCCTAACTGCCAGTGTCTAACTGGGCTCGATTTTGGTGGCTCAGCCAAATGCCCTCCCCCCAAACTGAGACTTCTCTGATTCTCCCCTTCTCCTTGGCACACCCCTTCAAAAACTGCACAGAACCAAACCAACCAAAGCAGGAAGGTGCTTCTCCCCGGAATGCCCTGAGCATTTCATGTTGTCTCTCCTACGTGGCCCAGCACCTTCCCTTTCCAGCTGGTGCCATGTGCACCTGTGTTAACCATGTGCCTCTGATGCTTCGACATCTGGGACTTCACTGACCCTGGAGGGACAGGGGCTCCCAGGGCCAGCTAATTCCTAAAGACAGCAGACGACTCTTCTTTGAGTGCATTTTTCATATGCAAACAAATCAGTTCAGGACCCCATCCCCGCTGCCTCCTTTATCTGGCTCTTCCGCTCAGGGCCTACCCTAGTCTCCCCAGGGCCAGGTACCAGACAACTCAGGACAGATCCTATGCCTCGGAGCCTTCTGAAATTATCCATACTAACCAGTCTTAAACCTGCTTACCAGACCTGCCCATTTCTTCCTGTGGAAACCACAATAAAGGCTATTGCCCACATTTTCCATTCATGCCCTCTCCCTTCTAACCAATGCTAGTGTTTCCCCGTGTGGCCCTGCGTGGCATGGCATGCCCCTTCTCTTGGGAACTGTGAGTAACAAACTATGCTTTCAATGGCTGCCCTCTTCTGATCTGCCAGCCTCACCATAGTGAGTAATAATACAACCTACATTTTAAAACAGCACTTGTCACTGGACTCAGCTCACTGAGGGAAGGCCCGCTCAGTCTTCTGGTGCCCCAGCCTGGCCTGACATATGCGCCCAGGAAAGACAGAGGCAGGAGGGCAGATGAATGCCCTGCCAGCTTCCAGCAGCTCCACACCGACCCCTCCACCCACCTTCCCCTGCTTCTCCCTGGAACGTTTGCTTGTCATTAGATGCTCTGAACAAAATTCAATTCTCAGACACTGGAGTGCTGGCTGGGAGCTAGGGCAGTTAGGATAGGGATAGAAGATGAAATGAAAGGAAGGAGCCTCCTCTGTGCCCAATAGCCCACTCCACCACAGGCTTTCCTGCCAGGGGCCACAGGGAAACAAGTGAGTGGGCAGAAGGTAGGCACTACCCAACTCTTTCTTTCCCTCCCTCTGGTCCAAGACCCTGACAACGCCCAAGCACTGAGCAGGGAGTTTACTCTCGCTTCTCACCCATCAGATGTGTTCTCTGGCTTCTCCAAGGAGGAATGACACTGAGGGCTACTGAAGCTTCTCCCACCCAAAGATGCAGCAAGAGGTCAGCCCTGTGACCGCCACTATTAGCCCCTATGCGGGCAGCCTGGCAACAGCTGAGGCAGCAGAGACTGAAGTCCTCAAGACTTGGCGTCCCCAGAGGGCCTGGCCCATGAGAGACCCTGCCCTGCCACGCTGTGGTCACCCTCTTATTTATGCTCTCAGGCCCCATTGGTCTCACCAAGGGCCATGACAGTCCAGGCCTGGACTCTGGTTGCCAGCATCCTGGCACACTGCCCTGAACACAACTCACAGGGCTGCAATCCCTGCAGCTGGCCAGCAATTACCGCCTGCCAGACATTTTTATTGTTTCAGTTCATGATCTATGTGGACACAACATTCTTCCCATCCTTTTCCTCCACTGGGTTACTATTTTTCTTTAAAAACACATACAAAGGCTATATTTCTCTCTGTAAATATAATTTTTATTTCAATACCAAACAAACAAACAAGCAAACAAAACGAAGTCACTTAGCTCAAATTTTTCACCGTCTTTAAAATCAAAAAGTGGTGCTTGTGCACACAACGATATCCATGTGAGAATAAAGCCGGGCTCGGAGAGTGCTGTGAACGGTGCCATTTAAAATTATAGATTTGAAAAGCTATTTCTAGATTCCAGCAACTCCTAAGGAATAGAGAAAACATTTATTTTGGGTTGTTTTATTTCATTCCCACTCAATTTTGCACGCGGCTGCTTAAGGCAATATTCGTGGGATGTGACATGGCTATTAATCACCAAGGCAGCTACTGCAGGCGCAGCCTCTAGGGGGGCCACGCCACTCGCCTTCTCCCCTCTCCCTCTGGTCTCTTCTCCCAAAGGAGGCCAGTGACCTACTAAAAAGATAATTACTTCCCATGTTTCCTGCTCTGCAGTACCATTGCATCCAGTCAACTCCGAAGGAGAGAAGCTTTGGGGCTAAGCCTCGCCCTGGACTCCTGAGACTTCTTGGGGTGCAAACTTGTTTGCAGGTATCCCTGCAACCAGAAGAAGGGAGAACAAAACCCTCCTCCACTGTCAAGGTGCTGACTCTGCAGATAAAAGCTCAGTGCCTTCCTGGGCTCAGGCCACCTTCCTTTGTGGCCACCTTCCTTCATTAATAACCTGACCACAAGCAGGATTCAAGAGAGCTTGTAAGTGCCTGGCAGCTGGACCACTGCACCCCATTGCCAGTGGCCCCCACAGAAACCCTCCAACCCCTCATAGAGTCCATAGCCCATCTGTCCTATTTCTTCCCCTTCTCTGGGGTGCTCCTAGACATACAAACTCAGAGGGCAAATATTTTACAAAGTAGGATATTTTTAATGCCACCAGTTGAACTTGGAAGATTTGGCCCAGCTGGCCAGCCAGGATGTAAACACCTGGCTTCTTATTATCAATAAGAATGTGTGAGTCAGACACCCTGACCTCCAGCCCCAAGCCTCGCCGCCTCCAACCCCAGGTGATCCCACCTTCTACCTTGGGATCATGGAAGGGACCAGGCTGCACACAATTCCTACTGCTTTTTTGTTTTGTTTCTTGTTCTTTCTTTCTTTTTTCTTTGTTTTTAAGGCAGAGTCTCACTCTGTTGCCCAGGCTGGAGTATAGTGGTACAATCTTAGTGCATGGCAACCTCCATCTCCTGGGTTCAAGAGATTCTCCTGCCTCAGTCTCTGGAGTGGTTGGGACTACAGGCCTGCGCCACCACGCCTGACTAATTTTGTAATTTTAGTAGACACTGGATTTCACCATGTTGCCCAGGCTGATCTCAAATTCCTGGCTTCAAGCGATCTGCCCACCTCGGCCTCCCAAAGTGGTGGGATTACAGGTGCAGCCATCGTGCCTGGCCCTGTTTTATTTTTTTAAGTTGAATATATAATGGTTTGCCCTTTGGGCCTGAGCAATCCTACACTGAAACATCAGCTTAACATATAACATCCTCTATGTTTTAGTTGTCAGTCTTCCCATGAGTAACTTTTTCTTTCTTTCTTTTTTTTTTTTTTTTTAAGACAGAGTCGCACTCTGTCGTCCAGGCTGAGTAAAGTGGCACAATGGCACAATCTCGGTTCACTGCAACCTCTGCCTCCCAGGTTCAAGCAATTCTCCTCCCTCAGCCTCTTGAGTAGCTGGGATTACAGGTGCATGCCACCACACCCGCCTAATTTTTTGTATTTTTAATAGAGATGGGGTTTCACCATATTGGCTAGGCTGGTCTGAAACTCCTGGCTTCAAGTGATCCACCCACCTCGGCCTCTCAAAGTGCTAGGATTACAGGTGTGAGCCACCACACACAGCCCAATGGGCAACTTTCAATCCACCTGTGGAGGAGATGGAAGAAGCCCGTGTGTGTGTGAGTGTATATGTGTGTGTGTCGCATACAGATATACGCTTCTTTGATAGTAGGTTTGACTGTGATTAAATACACAAAATGGTCCCGGGAAAGAGTTCTCAAAGTGCCCTTCAGATCCTTGAGAAATCTCAACAAATAACTTTCACACCTTCTCATCACCTCTTTTCCTCCCAACCCTCAACAGTCTATCAATCCAGCCACCCTAGAATAGAACACATGATTCTCAGTGGTTGTGATGAGTTCAATGACAATGGCAATTTTTAAACACGGGAATATTTCAGAGGTGGAAAGAGTGGAAAGAGATGAGGGTTTGTGGCTTTGGTGTCAGTGTCACATAGTCTACACACAGAGCAGAGAGAGCGCCCCGAAACCTGCAAACACAGACACTAAAGCTCAGATTTCCTTGGTCAGAGAGTGTAGCTCCTCAGAGAAAAAGCCCTTGCCAATTATTCTTTTCCTTTCTCAAAGTTCATGCCAGATCAAAAACTGGGGATCATAAACGCCCTCCCCAACAGGTCCCATGGATTTAAAGTTGTGGCCGGTATCCAGCAGGGGCTGACACTCTGCTACTGGAGACTGCAAAGACTGTCTACCCCACCTATTAACACTGCAAGAGCAATGCTGCATGGACCAGGCTGCAGATCCATAGGGGATTAGGATCAGGCTGCTTCCCCCCACAAGCTGCGGGATGACCCCCGTCGAGACTGCAGAAGCCCCTCAGATAAGAGACAACACCACCCAGGATAAACCTGCAGCCCTGGCTCTATATTTCCATTGAGTGGGTCATTTCTGGCCAGCATTATAACCCTGACTGACAAGGACCAGTAGGGTCACCCTGGATCTGATATTGGCCAATTTCAGATTCTTCGTTTGAGGGTTCAATTACACAAACAAAAGTGGGTCTAACTCATCACGCTATGGTTCAAACCTATTTAAAATAAACACCAAGGAACCTGGCTGCCTTTGTACTGAGTTTGTTTTTTGTCCTCTCTAGTGACTCAGGCTGCCTGTGGGAGACCATCCTGGGACCAAGTCAACATCACATCCCCACCTGCATCACCAGCACAGGATAGAATGGTTAGAAATTCAGGCTTTGGATCAGACACACCTGGTTTGCACACAGACTCTAACACCTGCCAGTGTGTTATCTTGGGCAAGTAACAGAAACCCTGTGAGCCTCAGGTTCCTCAACCATTAACTGGGGCTGATAATGAGCATGAGGACCAAGTGATGCCTGACATGTAGCAGGTGTTCAAGGCATAGAAGGCATCGCCATTGCAGTCATTACCATTACCTCTGGAGTCCCTAAAATTACCTGCTATTCTGCTCATCCTTGATCTAGGAAAGCCATCTTAAATTTTCCCCAAAAAGCACTCTTTTTGTTTCTTTATCCCAAACAAAGCACTGACTTACTCTGCATCACTAAAACTACTGTAAAAAGGGCTTCAGGGTTAAAAGTCTCTTCTACCCAACCTTAAATTAAAGATACTGAGATTGCTGAGAGGGAAGAAAACAAGCTAAGTGTACTGACTTTTTTTTTTTTTGTAAAGTGTGTGTGTGTGTGTGTGTGTGTGTGTGTGTGTGTGTGTGTGTGTTGAAAAGCTTTCTAACAGCACCTGCACCTTTTATGTACCCCAAAACACCAGCCAATTTTCTTCTTCCCAAATTCCAGGTAAGGACAGGGTGGACAAAACAAAAGCCTAGGAAAGTGGTGTGGACAGGGCCTCCTAGCACATTGCGTTGCCATAGGAGCTGCGAGTTCTTTCCAGAGTCAATCAGCCGACCCTAGAGAGGAGCCGGAATGTTTTTCAGATGGTTCTCACCCAAGGGAAATTAATTTACTTTACAGAATGATAGCCTTAGCAATATCTGTGAGTGACAGAGTGGTTAACGTTAGTCGTCAGAACTGTGATTCCTTGAGAATTTTTTTAAAAAAATTGTATACTAATGAATGCAAAACAAAGTTATAATGGGAGACATGGAGCCATAAATTATAGCTGAGGCTGCCTGGGGTGAGCTAATTATTTCACTGCTATATTAATTTCATATTTTAAAAAATTGTATGAGGAAACACCTTCCATCATCAGTGCCACTGCAGAGATCTTGCAGAAGCCCCAGCACCTTGGCTATAAAAGTAAGGAAGAAAGAGGGCCAAGTCTCTCCGGATTCAGGCCTTCTCTCCTCTTTCCCCTCCATTTTATGGCAGATGCGGAGTCTCCGTCCATCCTGTCTGCCCCAACAGCCATCCAGAACCTGCTGTCATCTTGGAGGTAGCAAGCCTGACCACCACGTGTGAGCAAGGAGATAAATGCAGAGCCCCAACATTCTCCAGGTTCCCATCACTGAGGTTGAGCATCATGAGTCAATAGTCAGGTAATTAAGTACGCTTCAGAGTGTGCATCCCTTTCTTAATGCTCCAAGTAGACCTTAGACTGCTCTTGGCAATGGAAATTGCCCAAGCAGCTTAAGAGCTGAAGCCTCCACTTCCCCTCTCAATCCACAGTCTCAAAGGTAAAGGGTGCCCATAGGCTCTTAAAACAACAGCAGAATCTTTCAATCCATAAACATGGTATGTCTCTCTATCTATTTAGATCTTTGATTTCTTTCATCAGCGTTGTGTTGTTCTCAGGAGTCTTACACATGCTTTTATTAAATTTTCACCTAAGTTCTCAACTTTTTGAGCAATCATAAATTATATTATATTTTTAATTCTGATACCCTTATGTTCATTGCCGGTATATACAAATATAATTGATTTTTGCATGTTTATTTCTGCACCCTATGACTTTGCTGAATTCATCTCAGTTCTAGGATGTTTTGTAGGTATCTTGGGGTCTTCTACATAAATAAGCATGTCATCTGAATATAGAAACAGTTTTATTACTCATTTTCCAATCTATATGCTTTTCATTTCCTTTTCTTGCCTATTGCACTGGCTACAACTTACAGCACTATATTGAATAGCAGTAGCAAGAGCAGACATCCTTGCCTTATTCCTGATTTTAAAGGGAAATAATTCAGTCCTCTACCGTAACGTGTAATGTTGACTGGACAATTTTTGTAGGTGATCTTTATTCAGTTGAGGACATTCCTCTTCAGTCTTCCTTGAATGAGTGTTTTCACATGAATGTATACGGAATTTTCCAAACACTTTTTTCTATATCAATTAAAATGATTATGAGATTCTTCTTCTTTAGCATGTTAATATGGTAGATCAAATTGACTGGTTTTTAAATATTAAACCAGCATTCCATCTCTGGAATAAATCCCACTTGGCTGTGATCTATAGTTTTTCTATATTGCTAAATTCCATTTCCTAATAGTTTGCTAAAAATTTTGTATCTATATTCATGAAGAATATTGTCCTGCATTCTCCTTTTCTTATATTTTCTTTATTTGGTTTGGGGATCAGTATATGGCTAACTTTCAAAAAAATGACCTGGAAAGTGTTCTTTCTGCTTCTATTTTCTAAAAGAGTTGTATAGGACTGTTGCTATTAATAACTCTTCTGGAAACATTCAGGATTTTCCAGTGAAAACATCTGGCCTGGAGATTTTCTTAGGAGTTTTAAAATCATGAGTTCAATTTCCTTAGTAGTTAGAAGGTTATTCAAATTATCTTACCCATTGGGGGAGTTGTGATATTTTGTGTTTTTTTAAGGAATTCATTCTTTACGTTTTCAAGGTTATGTTTACAGAGTTGTTCCTAGTATTCTCTTATTATTCTTTTGATGTTCTCAGTGTCTACAATAATATCCCCTGTATCATTCCTGATGTTAATAATTTGTGTAGTCTCTTTTTTTCTTTGACAGTCTCACTAGAGGTTTGTCAATTTGATTAACCTTTTCAAAGGACCGTTTATTTGTTCACTGATATTCTCTATTGTTCTGTTTTCCATTTCATTGATTTCTGCTCTTATCTTTATTACTTTATTCTTTTTGCTTCCTTTCCACGTATTTTGTTCTTCTTTTTCTAGGTTCTTGCTATAGTCTGAATATGTACCCCCAAAATTCATGTGTTGGAAATGTAATCCCTAATGCAATGGTGTTGGGAGGTGAGGCCTAACGAGAGGTGTTTAGGTCATAAGGGCTCTGCCCTCATAAATAGGCTAATGCTGTTGTAAAGGGCTTGATGAGAGGAGTGCACTCTATTTTGACCTCTCTTGTTCTTCTGCCTTCTGCCATGTGAGGAATCAGCATTCCTGTCCTTTAAAGGACATAGCAGGAGGGCCCTTAAAAGATGCCAGGGCCTTGATCTTGGACTTCCTAGTCTCCAGAACTATAAGAAATAAATTTCTGTGGTACTGTTGTAACAGCACAAAATGGACTAAAAAGACCATTCTTTAAGTGAGAGCTTAGATATTGACATTTGAAACTTTTCCTCATTTCTAATATCTGCATTTAGCACATTTAGTATTATAAAATTTTCCTCTCAGCACTGCTTTAGCTGAGCCCCACAATTTTTGATATATATTTTCATTTCCATTTAGTGCAATATATTTTTTAAAATTTTTCTTGAGAGTTCCTCTTTTTACTATTAGTTATTTAGAATTGTGTTGTTTAGTTAGGAAGTGCTGGTGAGTTTTCCTGTTACCTTTGTTACAAAGTTCTAGTTTGAATATATCATGGTCAGAGAACTCATTCTGTATGACTTCAATTTTTAAAAATTTGTTGCAGTTTTTTTTTTTTTTTTTTTTTTCCTGGACAAGCTATGGTGTATCTTGATACTGTTAGGTGAGCACTTTAAAAGAAGGTGTACTGTACTTTTGTTGGATGTAGTGTTCTATAAATGTCAATTAGATCCTATTGGCTGATAGTATTGTTGAGTTTTTCTATATTCATGCTGACTTTCTGCCTAGTTCCATCAATCGTTGAGAAAGGACTGTTGAAGTCTCCTACTACAACCGTAGATTGGTCTATAGCTCCTTTCAGTTCTGTTAGTTTTCACTTCACATATTTTGCAGGCTGTGCTGTGTTTTACATAAACATTTAGGATTACCGTATCTTCTTGATGGATTGACCCTTCTTATCATTACTGAATGTCCTTTTTAATCTCTGATAATTAACTTTTCCCCAAAGTCTACTTTATATGAAATTTAAATAGCCACTCCATCTTTTTTTGGCAAATCTTTGCATGATATGTCTTTTTTTATTCTTTGACATTTAACCTGCCTATATTGTTATATTTGAAGTGAGTTTCTTACAGACAGCATAGAGTTATGTTTTTAAATCCACTTTGTCAAGCTCTATTTTTTAACTGAACTATTTGACCATTTACATTTAATGTAATTATTGGTATGTTAGGGCTTAAGTCTGACTTTTTAAAATGTTTTCTCTGTTTTTCATTTCTGTTTTATTTTTCTTGCCTTTCTTTAGGTTACTTGAATATTTTTTAAAATTCAATTTTGATTCACGTATAGTGTTTGTGAGTACATCTCTTTGCATAGCTTTTTTTTCTTGGTTGCTCTAGCTATTACAACGTTATATACATAAATAAGTACAGCCCACTGGAGGCAGAATTGTACCAGCTCAAACCAAGTACAGAAAACTTAACTCTTTTACATCCCTTTTCTTTCCCCTGTGTATAATATAGTTGTCTTAAATATTTCTTCTGTTCATTTAGAACCACATCAGGCAATGTATCAACTTTTGCTTACTGTCAAACATAATTTAGAGAACTCAAGAGGAGATGGAAAGTCTATTGTATTGATGTGGGTTTTTAAAATATTATTATTATTACTATTTTTGCTTACTATAGAGTTTTGGTGTTCCAAGGATCTTTCTTTTACTGTTTCCTTTCTGTTTAGAAAAAATTTCCTTAGCAATTCTTTTAGGCTAAGTCTGCTAGCGACAAATCCTTTTAGTATTTCTTCATCTGAAAGTGCCTTGATTTCCTTTTCATTCCTGAATGACATTTTTACTGGATATAGAATTCTGGCTCGATAGTTCTTTCAGTGCCTGAAAAATGTCATGCCACTTTTTTTTCTGGCCTCCATGGTTTTTGATGTAAAATTTGCTATGATTCCAATTGTTTCTCTCTCTCTCGTTTTCAAGATTTTTTCTTTGTCTTTAGTTTTTGGATGTTTCACTATGATGTGTGTTGGTGTGAGTTGCTCTGGGTTTATTGTTTAGGATTTGCTCTGCTTCTTTAATCCATAGATATGTCTTTTGTCAAATTTGGGAAATCAGCCATTATTTCTTTGAGCACTTTTTCAGCCCTCCTGTCTATTTCATTTTCTTTTTCTGAGACTTGAAAGACACAAATGTTAGATCTTTTGTTAAAGTTCCACAAGTTCCTGAGGCTTTTTCTTCATTTCCTTTTTTTTCCAGGCTATTTTCTGTTTAGATTTGGTAATTGCTATTGTTCCATCTTCTAGTTCACTGATTCTTTCCTCTGTCCTCTTAATTTTTCTGTTGAGACCATCCAATTAGTTTTTTCTTTAGGTTATTATATATTTCCATTTGAAAAGGTTCACTTGGTTCTCCTTTATATCTTCTATTCCTTTGCTTAGACTTTCTATTTTTTGCTGAGATTTTTTCATGTTTCAGCAAGTTTATAATTTCTCTTTTTGAAACATTTTTATGATGGCTGCTTTAAAATATTTTTCAGGTTACTCTAACGTCTCTGTTATTTTTGTGTTAGCACCTACTGATTTTCTTTACTCATTCAGTTTGAGATATACCTGATTCTTGATATAGCGAGTGATTTTCATTTGAAACCATATATTTTCATGTTATATTGTGAGACTCTGGATCTTATTTAAGCATCTGGTCTGACAGTATTGTGGCAGGGAAAGGAGTCATTACTGAGAGGTAGAAGTCCAGGTTCCCCAGTTGTTCTCTATTACCCAAGTGATGGTGGTGGGCTCCTCATTACTGCTGGGGAGGGGCAGGAGTTCTGGCTCTCCATATAGTCTTTACTGGCACAGCAGTGGATGTAGCGTCATGACTGCTGAAGAGCAGTGACAGTTCTAACTCTAGTTGGCCTCCTCTAACACCACCATGGCAGGAAGTGGCAGGAGTTGTCTAGGTTGAGTTAGGTGTCCAGGTTCTCCACATGGTCTCTCCTGAAGCCACGGTGTGAGGGCCTGTTACTTCCTAGCAAGGCAGGGATACCAGTCCCAGATCCCTGCTTGGCCTTTCTTTGACATCACCCTGATAATGGAGTTAGGGAACCTCATTACAGCCTGGAGAGGACAGAAGTCTATACTCCCTACTCAGCTTTTGTTAGCATGGATGGAGGTGGGACCCCAGTTTTTTCAGTGGTGTTTGACTGAAGTAGAACATTTAGCTAAAAGTTTTCTGTCTTGGTGGGCATCCCATTTCGGATCCTCTGGCTAGAGAAAGCGGGCTAATTGGGGCTTTTTTTTTTTTTTTTTTGGTCTGCTCCTATTGGTGATTCTGGGTGGTCAGCATCACCAGTACCTTGTCTAGGAAAAATGAGACAAAAAGAAAACCAGAGAGCTCTCTATTGTGTCATTCTTGTCTCCACCTTTCAAAGTCTTCTTAGATTTGTTCTATTTATGATGTCCAGGCTTTTTAAGTTGTTGTGGGAGGAAGAGAGGAAAGTATACCTACTTCATCTTCCTGGAAGTAAGTTCTGTTGAAGGTTTCAAATATGACATACTTAGATACGAATTTTAGAAAGTTCACCTGGCAGAAGTGTGAAAATTGAGTGATAATGTTACATTTATTT
The DNA here is from genome assembly GCF_037993035.2 of Macaca fascicularis. Lineage (NCBI taxonomy): Eukaryota > Metazoa > Chordata > Mammalia > Primates > Cercopithecidae > Macaca > Macaca fascicularis. The sequence continues at coordinate 17,907,566 of NC_088387.1, read as the reverse complement.
AGCTTCCATATAAAGAAATAAACAACAGACACAGAGGGAGAGAAGGAGAGGCCATGCATAGATGTTAATATATAACATGTATGTCATATTTTCTCCCTTTGAAAATATCTCTCAAAGATGTACTACTAATTTCATAATAATCTATCAGGAATAAGAAAATATTACATGGTAAATGTGTGCACAATTACAGGCATCCCAATGTCAAAATCAGAAAACCAGATAGGTATATATGTCACAATCAAGGGAAAATGAATTATCTCCAACATATATTAAAATATTCAATTAGGGCTATATCATGAGTCTGTATCTTGCTTTTCTGTTTACCTAATATTCCATTGTATGAAATTCCCCATGTCATTAAATATACTTGAAGGCATAATTTTCATGATTATTTCCCTAGAGTAAATTTATAGAAAAATATTCCTGTATCAAAACATGCAAACTTTTTTTTAAAGCCCTTGACACACATCACCAACTCATTCTCCAGAAAGATTATACCAATTTTTATTCCTTCTCCCAGTGTATAGCCATGCCCATCTGAATACATTCCTACCAAAGCTGAGTATTGTCCTTTCAAATGACCTTGCTAATTCAACAAAGTAAAATATTATCTCATTTTAATTTGCCTTTCTTTGATTATTAATAATTTTTCTATCTTATATGCATATTTATTAGCTATGTATATGTCTTCTTCAAATTGTCCACAGCTTGCCCATTTATATACTGTGGTATTAGCATTTTTCTTACTTATTTATAGAAGCTCTTTATATATTAAAAAATTAAGCCATCGGTAGTCCTATTTATTTGGATATGTCTCTACTGTGACATATTTTTAGCTTTGCTGTTGAAATACACACACTTTTAATTTTTAAATAAACAATTTAACCTAATACTTTTGCTTTGGGAGTTTCTCCTATTAGAAGCATTTTTTAATGCTTGGAATGATGGGTCACTTATTTTACTTTGCCTATGTTACTCTGTGGTTTGTTTTAACTTTTAAAGATGAGCAGAGGTGAGAGATGTAGGTCTACCCCAGTGGGATATGGGAATAAATCTACCAACATAGTGAACTGCAGCAAGTGCCACTAGGCTGACCCAAGAAGGATCTATGAAGGTGAACAGGCTCCTGTTTATATCTGCTTAAAATAGCCATTCCCTCTTCCCAGACAATTCCCTTGATCTTCCTCCTTCCAATCGACTTGACAGACAAGTCCTTGCTTTAACCTCTCTCGCACTTTATTTTCTAATCTGCCAGGAAGTTAATTCAAGTCCTGAGCCTCCCTGGATATAGCTTTTTTCAGGCATCCCTTCTTCATCTTTGATTTTACAATTGAAAAAATAAGTAAAAGCAACTTTGCTGTTTTATTGGCAACAGAATATGTGTCTTCAGTGCACAGGAATATTTTTCTAAGGGAAAAAAAATCTTGGGGTGGGTCTATTATAATAACCACTCCTCCAAGCAAAAACTAAACACTTCATCCTCCATTTAAAACTTTCTGGTGACCCAGTTGTTGAGTCCCATTTATGTCCAACATCTGGATGGCAGGTGTTGGATGAACACATCTGTCATCAAGGCCCAGAGCACAGCAATGAGAAATCCCCTCAGCTGGAACCAGCCAACAGACCCCTGACTGGTTTGCTGCCCCTCAGCCACAGATTAATCTGCATGGTACCTAATACAGCTGCAGGTTTCCTAGGACTTCATTTCAGGGCATTCTTCCTTTGCCGCCCAGATTTTACCACCATCCGGTTTCTGCCTAATCTGTTACCTGGCTCCATCCCAAATGGCCACCATCATGTGGGTTATGATAAGCCCATTTCATTTCTGGGTATTGATGTATCCTTGCACATAATTGAAAATTAAAAAGAAAATAACCCGACTACTGTTATTTTTACAAAAAGCATTCCCAAAATTAACAATATATTATGACTGTGACAAAAGCAATTCATCTGATTTACAGAGATACGGCCTGGGATTAAACTACCACAAGGTCATTTGAGTTTCTGTGTAAGGTCTTTGGATACTAGAAATTAACCAAATCATGGAATGTCAAAGAATGCAACACAAGATGACAGCCTGAGTGAATGCATTTCAAAAAGGCTGGGGAGGCAAGTGGAAGCTGGACCACAGAGAACCTACCAAGAGTCAGGAGGCCAAGGTCCTTGTACCACCTCTGTCATGGACTGGACCTGACACAGCAGCTTACTTCTGAACTTTACTCAAAAAGAAAACCCAATTTCATGCCTAGTTCATTTCATGCCTAGTTCCACTGCTTTTGCTGACCTGTATAAGATGATACTGATACCAAAGCACTTCCCATTTAATTGCTGAAATTTATTTCTAAAACAACATTTAAAGTCTCTGGAAACTGTTCTAAGGCATACAGCAAATGGAGGAAGATCTAAATTTCAGTAAAAACAATGAGAGTCTGTAGTATTTGAGCCACAACCCACTTATATTACACTCCCTACCTTACCCCAATAGCTCAGTGTAACAGAAGGTCTTCTCTGGGTAGGTGAATTAAGCATCAAATAGAAAGGCAGGTATTGTCATACTAAATTTTAAAAACAAGTTTCAACTGTATTCTCTATAAAAGAGACACATTTTAGATTCAAAGATACAAATAAGTTGAAAGTAAAATGATGGGAAAAAAGATATGTGATATAAATAGTAACCATAAGAGATGAGGTGAATATGTTAATATTGTACAAGACAGACTTTTTAAACATTTATAACTATAACGAGGAACAGTGTATAATTATCCTTTAGGTATCCAGAAAGCTATTTCTATTTGCAAAAGAAGTAACACTATCTCTACTTGCAGATAACATGATCTTGTACATAGAAAATCCAAAGGAATCCACTGAAATCTGTTAGAATTAAAAAACAAGTTCAGCAAGGTTGTAGGATACAAGATAAAATACAAAACTTAATTGTATGTCTATATACTAATAAGGCACAATCCAAAAATGAATTAAAAAGCAATTCCATTTATAATAGCTCTAAAGTAAAAGACTCAGAACAAATTAACAAAAGAAATGTAAGATTTGTGTACTGAAAACAAAAAAAAAATGCTGAAAGAAATTAAAGAAGATCTAAATAAATGGAAAGACATTTTATGAAAATGGCAATACTTTCCAAACTGAGCTGCAAGTTCAATGTCATCTCCATCAGAATCCAAGTTTCCTCATTTTTCAGATATCAACAAGATGCACCAAAATTCACATGGGAATTAGAAGGGACCCAGGATAGCCAGAGCAATCTTGAAAAAAAAAGGATAATGTTGAAAGACTCACACTTCTCAATTGGAAAACTTGATACACAGCTACAGGAATTGAGAAAATGTGATACTGGCATAGGACAGACATATAGATCAATGGAATAGAATTGAGAGTCTAGAAATATATCCTTATATTTATTTCCATTGATTTTTCCTCAAGGGTGCCAAGATAAATAAATGGTGAAAGAATAGTCTTTTGAATGAACAGTACTGAAATAACTGGATATAAATACGAAAAAGAAAGAAGTTTGAGCCCTTCCTCACACCATACACAAAATTAACTCAAAATGGATCACAGACCTAATGCGGGAGTTAAAACTATAACACTGTTAGAAAATAGCATAGGAGTAAATCCTCGTGACCTTGGATTAGGCAATGGTTCCTTAGGTATGATACCAAAAGCAAAGGTAAGCTGGATTTCATTAAAATTAAAAACTTTTGTGCTTCAAAGAATGTCATCAAGAAAGTGAAAGAAAATCATCAAGAAAGTGAAAAGACAATCTACAGGATGGGAGAAGATATTTGCAAATCATCTCTCTCACCAGGGAATGATATCTGGAATATATAAAGAACTCATGCAACTCACTAATAAGAAGATCAATAACAAAATTTTAAACATGGATAGAGGATCTGAACAGACCTTTCTCCAGAGGAGGTATACAAATGGCTAATAAGCACATAAAAAGATGTTCAATATAATTAGTCATTAGAAAAATGTAAATCAAAATCCCAATCAGATACCACTGCACACCCAATCACAACCACTGCATGGTTATAAAAGACAGATAATAGCAAGGGTTGGCAAGGATGTGAAGAAACTGAAATGCTTACATACTGCTGGTGAAAATATATAATGGTGTAGCCACATTGAAAAAATATTTGGTAGTTCCTCAAAATGTTAAACATAGAGTTACCATTTCAACACAGCAATTCCATTACAAGGTAGAGAAATAAAAACATGCATGACTGTTGATAGGAGCATATTCACACTAGCCAAAAAGTAGAAGCAACCCAATGTCCATCAGTTGAGTTGATGAAGAGATAAATAAAATGTGGTATAGGCATGCAAAGGAATATTTGGATTATAAAAAGGAATGAAATTCCAATATATGCTGTGACACACATGAATCTGGAAAACAGTATGCCAAGTGAATGACATTAGTTCCAAAAGACCACCTATTATATGATTTTATTAATATGAAATGGAAAATCTATAGAGACAGAAAGTGGATTTGTTCTTGCCTAAAGTTGCGAAGAGGGGTAATTGGGAGTGACTACTAAAGAATACAGGGTTTCTTTCAAGTGTTGATAGAAATGTAAAATTAGATTGTGGTGATGGCTGCACAACACATTGAAGACACTAAAAGCCATTGTATGGTATACCTTAAATGAAACAATTTTACACAACGTGGATGACAAATCAATAAAGCTGTTGTTTCAAAGAAATTAGTTGGGGCGGTTAATTTTACTTCATCATGGGCTCTTGAATTTCCACTTGCTGCTACTGATGAGGCACTGCCTGCATCTCATCATAGGTGTTTAGACATCCATGTGGCACTTTGTGCAGTCGTGTGGTAAATGCATAGAGCGCTAGAAGGTTCTATAGAGTTGACTGCAAAATAGCAATTAAAATGTCCTCAGATGTTCATTTTGATGATAAAGTAGAAGACTTCTGAAATGCAAGACAAAACTCACTTCAGGAACACTCCATGCAGAAGGTATTCTAAATTTGGCTGTGTTATTACACTAATTTCTTGAACAAAAGCTACTGGTCTGGCGTCTTTGGTTTTTCCTGCAATTCTCTTTAGACAGACAGGTTTGCTCTCCTAACTGTGAGTTTTCTTTTGCTTGTACATTATTCATAAGTTTTAAATGGCACCTTCTGTCACAGTTTTACCCCAGACACTAAAAACTTCTTTCAAGTTCCATTATAATTTGAATCTGCAATTTCCTCCTCCTAAGCAAACCACAAAAGTACCTTAAGTTCAAATGAGATCATCATTTTTCCTCCCTGTCCTCCAGGCGTAGCCATGACTTTAGACAATCACCAGCCCGAGTAATGGGAAAGTAGAAGGATTTAAGACTCACACAGATTGAAATCCATACCACCAACCTCTAGCACTACTGTCAAGACAAATGCGGCAAAATAAATCAGAAGGACATTCGTGCAGTGTCCTATGAGAATATGGGCCCTATTAGTCTGGGTCCATTGACTTTTTGTTGGGGTGTAGGAAAGGAGGAGTGAAGAAGATTCTGGTTATCATGCAGCGTTGTGTTTAAGTGTACCTAAGATAAAGAAAGGAAACGAGGATTTATGGAGCAATACTCTATTTGCCACATGTGGACCCTCTGCTGGGTGCATTCACGGAGTACAGCAGTTGAGGGAGGCATTAGTAAACCCAAATTTCTATTGTGGCAGAAACCAAGTCCCAGTAAAGCCAAATCATTTGCCTGAAGTCCCAGGACAAGCCTAGGTCATGTTGGAACTTGATCCTAAACACTTCTCGTCCCTTCCAGTTCTGTACTGGGGTAATTTCGTGATAGTATAGGACCCACTGACCACAGCCCAGGGTGATGGGGGTTGGGTTTGGGTCAGCCTTGAGCCATTTATTCTAAAAGAAAGCAAATGCCTGAGATTGTATTGACTGTAGAAGCCCCAGCTACAAAAGAAAGAAAACAAATGGAGACTAATCATTAAAACTACACTAAATATTTATCAGCAGAGAAAGTCTTTTGGGAATCACTTAAAATATTTATTTATTCAAATTACTCAAATAATTGCCTTTCTCTTCAAAAGAACATTGGGAATTTTGTATGCCTACAGGAGAGGTAAACAGATGCCCTCCAATGTCAGCAAGAGAGCAAATCTTCTCATTACAAAAAATAAAGAAAGAAACAGCAAAACCTGGATATTATCCAAAAAGGAATGCTGGTCTTTCTACTCAAACTAGAAAGGCAACACACACTTTAGGGTAACAGTCAATAATGGGGCCAGCATGTTGCCTCACGCTTGTAATCCTAGTACTTTGGGAGGCCAAGGCAGGAGGATCACTAGAGACCAGGAGTCAGAGACCAGCCTGGGCAACAGGGTTAGGCTCCACCTCTGCAATTGAAATAAAAATAAAATTAGTTGGGCATGGTGGCACATGCCTACAGTTCCAGCTACTCAGGTGGCTGTGGCAGGAAGATTGCCTGAGTTCAGGAGTTCAAGGCTGCAGTGAGCTATGATTATGCCACTACACTCTAGCCTGGGTGACAGAGCAAGACTCTGTCTCTAAAGATAAAAATAAAGTAACAGTAAATTAATTCCCTAAGTTGAAATGCTAAGAATGGCCTCTAGCAATTGGAAAACACTGAGCAGCCGGGTGCCTGTCCGTGAGAGGTGGCCACCAGGCTGGGCCCTACGGCTGGAATTTTTATTCTCTGTTCCCATTGAAAGGTGATCAATGGATGCAGAGGAACTGAAAGTCAGTATACTGCCCTTGATATCAGTGGTCTGGTCCTATGCAAAAGAATTTTGATGCATTGTTTAATAGAAGCCAATTTTCACTTTCCATATCAGGGAGATCTGGAAATTCAGAACATGCTAATGGAGTCAATGATTTCACTTTCAGATCAGAGTTTATCTGCCCCAGATCATCCTTGCCAGGCAGAGACGGGCCATCTGCCTGGTGAGACATATACAGCAGACCCGTGGACACCAGGCCAGCATCTCCTAAGCTGCACTCCGCAGACATCTTGCCACACAACAATATTCTCAGGATAAAAAGTTTGGGGTAGTGCACTGAGACGCCTATAGTGATCTGTCATGGGAAAACACAGCACAGTAAGTGGCTGATTTCACAAGCAAGTGTAAGAAACGTTAGCAAAAACCAGTTTTCAGGAAATCAGCCTGGTCTGCAAGAGGGGGGCTCAATAAAGACCAGCTAAAGAGCTGAACAGCAGTTCTAGGAGATGATTCCAGGGACAGAAAAGTGAGATGGCAGCAAATTCAGTTCTTCTGCAAGGTTAACTCCAGTCGAAGGCTGAAACTTGGCATTCAGAAGGATAGGGAAGGGCCAGGTGTGGTGGCTCAAGCCTGTAATCCCAGTACTTTGGGAAGCCGAGGCAGGTGGATCACCTGAGGTTAGGAGTTCAAGACCTGCCTGGCCAACATGGTGAAACCCCATCTCTACTAGAAATACAAAAAATATTAGCCAGGTGTGGTGGTGCATGCCAGTAATTCCAGCTACTCGGAAGGCCGAGGCAGGAGAATCACTTACACCCAGGAGGTGGAGGCTGCGGTGAGCCAAGATCGCACCACTGCACTCCAGCCTGGGCAACAGAGCGAGAATCCATTTCAAAAAAAAAAGAAGGATAGGGGAAAGTCCAGAGTCCAAGTCAGTGGGGAAGAATGCTGTGACCATCAGAGAAAATGCCTGTTCAATGTGGCCGATCCATGGTTAAAAGTGCCAAACTAGTTTTTAACATTAAAATAATACATGTGTATGGTTTAAAAATTGACATGAAAACAAGAGAGACCCTACCTCTCCACTCCTGTCAACCCCTTATATTATACATCCTACCAGACAGCACATGTGCTTTCGTGTGCACACGCACATACCCACAAGCACGTGCATGTATATACATGGGTTTGGGCCATGATCTCAAAAGATCAAAATCCCAAAACTACACTTCCGGACAAAATAATTTTTAAAATTATTTAAAAGACATTGATTTACATTTTTAAAAGGGGATTGATTTGAGAAACATATAAAAACATGACAGAACACTTCATAGGCCACTTTACACAATAAAATAGGCAATAATAACATAAATATTTCTGTATAGACACTCAGCTATACTAACAACATTTGCAAGGGTATAACAGCTATGAGCAGCTGAGCCATATTCCAAAAGAAACAGCTTATGCAACTGCACACATCTGAAATATTGTGACAGACAACCTAAGTTTTTTGATGAAATTGATCAAAAACCTCCATGGGTCACCAACACACCCAGAGAGCTGAAATCTTGAGGAACTTTATCTTTCATAAATACAGAGGTACAAAAAGGATACCGCTTCATTTACTAAGGAAGTTTCAACATTTTTGTGTACGTACACAATGTTACACACAAATCTAACGTTGTGATAATGTGCTTTCGTGGAGCTGAATTTGCAAAACAATGCATAAAGCAAATTAGAGCTCTCCGAAAGCCTTTACACACTGTATACCTCCAGCATTAAAATGATGCAAATATGAAACACAAAGCATAGCAAATTGTAAGAAAAAAAACAATGCTGACAATTTAAAATAGTGGTGACTAAACAAAAACAACTAAAAAGAAATTCTGATACATGAAAAGGCGTATTACAGGGATTAATTACGGGAAAGTGCAGGGAATAAGAGCTGGCCAACTTACATAATCATTGAGTATATTTTGAAGTCTTGCATCAATAGGAATAGCTGCTTTTTTGTCGTCGTTTTAGGGTCTGGCTCTCCTCAGAGGACAATTTCACATTCATTTTCTACTTGGCCTTGCTCTTTTTGGAATTCTTGTATAATTCAATATACACTGACGCGAGCATCCCTATTAAATGTTCCCATCTCCAGTGCCATGCTTCTGCGTTGTTTTGGGTAAGGAGAAATCCATTCCCCATGCACTCATACACTGACCACAAATTTGGCAGAAGCAACACTGTTGCGTATCTTCCTATCCTACTACACACATAATTATTTTTGAACCAGTCAGTAACTTCCATGGCTCCTTCAGGCAAATATGGCTCTAATTCATTAAAAACCTCTGGAAATTTCATCAGCTAGAAAAAATGCCAATGCAGATAAATGAAACATTTTTAAACTGAAGTTTCAATTGTTGCTGTATCTCGTGGCCAATCTACTGATCGGAACTTTCTGCCAAATGCATTGGGCCTAACAGGAAAAAAAAAAAAAAAAAAAGCTTTATTGGTAACACCTTGAAATTCACTTTTAGAAGCCTTTATTGAACCTAACTCCAAATCTGTCATTATGGCACGGGGATTCAATCAGATATTGGGCATTTTAGACTTCAGAGATTTAGACTTTAGGAATTTTGATCTTTAAAGATTTCAACGTCTGGGGTTATGGCATTTGGGATTGTCTTTTGGGATAATAATCGGCAACATATATTTGTTTCCATCCATCCTCTTTACACAAATAGAATCATGCAGTACCTAACTCTTCTGTATCTGGTTTTTTGTTTTTGTTTTTTTTTCACTTAGTAACATCTCTCTGAGCTCCCTTTATGTCAGTGCTTAAGTGTGGCAGAATATGTAACCCCTAAATATGCCACTTTGGTAAAAGTATTATATCGAGTAAAAGGCACTGGAAAAACAAAAGATGTAAGAAGCGAATTCTAGTCTCCCCTTTTCTTTCTGAAAACAGGAGATTAAAAACTCTCAAGTGAAAGATCCCCTCCCTGTGCCAGGAGAAAGGAAACATTCTTTAACAAGGACTAGGAACTCAGAGAATTCTGGACAAACCCACCTTGTTAAGATAGTTCTTATCTTCTTTACCTTCCCCACATAGTTCAGTTAATTTTCCACAACTGCTTCTCTTTGTTCAACCTAGTATAAAAACATTTGAATGTTGCCACCTTTTTGGGTCTTCTCCTTATAAGGGTTCCCATATTACTTAAAACTTATATAAATGTGTATGTTTTGCTCCTGTTAATCTGTCTTACGTCAATATAATTCTCAGGCCCAGCTGACAAACCTTAAGATGGTAGAGGTAAAATTTTACCTCCTCTACAGGGCCTATTACCCATCCTTTCACTTTTGGTAACACCACGTGGTACTCCATCACATGAATTAACTACTTTTTCTTTAACCAACTTCCCCTAATATTTAAGTGTGTACTGTATGTCTCTATGATAAATAATGCAATTCTTTAATATACATACGTTTTTCTCTCATACAAAGGATGGTGTATGTCTTTAAGTACATTTCTAGAAAATAAATTTCTAGTTCAAAGGCAGCATGTATGAACAATTTTCGTAAATATTGAAAATCAAGAGGTTATTGAAATAATAATAAAATATATTTAAATCAGATAGGAAGTATTACTCATTCCTAAACATAAAATAGCACTCAGAGTTGCGTGTGTGATATGGCTGGTATGGCTAGAAGAGACTGCTTAGGAAAGTAACCCAAGATGATGCTGGAGAGGCAGGCAGAGGTCAGATAATGAAAGACCTTCTGAGAAAGAATTTTACTGTCCAAAGTTAGGACACTTAACTAAAAAGGATGCTATTAAAAATTATTCTCGCTGACAGGAGCAAACCAGGACTATCCTATGCCCACCAGACAAATGTGCACTGAGTTTAGAACTGATTATTAAGAGTAATGAAAGGGGGCCAGGCGCAGTGCCTCATTCCTGTAATCCCAACACTTTGGGATGCTGAGGCAGGTGGATTGCTTGAGGCTATGAGTTCGAGACCAGTCTGGCCAACATAACAAAACCCCGTCTCTACTAAAAATACAAAAATTAGCTAGGCATGGTGGTGTATGCCTGTAATTCCAGTTTTTTTGGAGGCTAAGGCATGAGAATTGGTTGAACCCAGGAAGTGGAGGTTGCAATGAGCCAAGATGGTGTCACTGCACTCCAGCCTGGGTGACAGAGTGAGACCGTCTCAAAAAAAAAAAAAAAAAAAAACCAATGACGGAAAGGGCGTGGAATGCCTTCTGCAGAGACTCATATAGCGTGAATGGAAGGATGGGACACTGTTTGGAAACCTGCACAAAGTTCTTGTGGAAAAGGCACTATTACATCAGTGGGGGTCTACCCAGAGAAAGCTGAGCCAGAAACTGGTAAATGAACCTTAATATGAGAAATAACCTTTGAAACACACGCAAACAACTTTGTTAACAATGGGTCTTTTACTCCAATAGCTGGGGATTGCTGAATGATATTCTGAGAAATATGCATTATCAAAATTGACCCAAAACAAAGAGAAAACTGATTAGATCAATGACCAATAAAAAGGCTGAAAAGGTCATCAAAAAGGAGCATAGGCCATTCCACGGAGAAATGATGGTCTTTTCAGTAAAGGGACCTGGAACAGCTGGATATCCACATGCAACAAAGTCAATTTTGATCCACACCTTACGTAAGCTATACGCAAAAATTAAGGGAAAAAATCAGCCATTAACTTAAATGTAAAACCCAAAAACTATATAAATTCTAGAAAATAAAAAATAATCTTTTGTGGCCTTCGGTTAGAAAGACATTTCTTAGATACAAAACCAAAAGACATTTTATGATCCATAAATGAAAAAAATAATATGCTGGGTTTTATGAAAATTAAAAACTTCTGCCCTTTGAAAAACACTATTAAGAGAACAAAAAGACAAGCCACATGCTGGGAGGAAATATTTGCAAATCTGATAAAGCACTTGTATTCAAAATATACAAAGAACTCTTAAAACTCACTAACGTGGAAGAAAGCCAATTTTTTTTTAATGGTGAAAGATTTGAACAGATAATTAACTAAAGAAAATAAATGGATAGCAAACAAGTGCATGCAAAGAAAAGATGTTCAGTGTCATTTGTCTCAGGGAAATGAAAACGAAACCCACAATGATATACCACTACACACTACTGGAATCACTAAAATTGAAAAGACTGACCACACTAAGGATTGCTGAGAGCGTGGAGCAACTGGAACTCTCATGCGCTGCTGTTGGGAAAGGAAGATGGTACACCACTTAAAACTGCTGTGGTTTCTCAGAGAGTTAAACATACACCTACTACATGATCTAGCCATTCTATTCTTATTTGCCTGAAAGAAAAGATAGCATATGTCCCTAAAAAAGACTTACATGCAAATGTTCGTAGCAGCTTTACTGGAAATAGCTCCCAAATGAAAAAAAATAAACAAAAAAACCCAATGTCCATCAGGTAAAAGGGTAAACAAACTGTGATACATCCATGCAACTGAATCTACAATGAAAAGGAATTAACTACTGATACATGAATGGATCTCAAAATAATTACACTGATTAAAAGAAGAATCAATCAGACTGAAATGAGTATATACTGTACTATTCCACCCACATAAAACTCTAGAAAATGCAAGGTAACTGATAGTTATGGAAAGCAGATTATTGATTGCCTGGGGATGGGAGAGAAAAACAAGAGGATGGGAGAGAGGGATTGTGGAGAGACACAAGGAAACTTTCGAGGGTGATGAATATGTTGATTATTTTGATTGTGGTGATGGTGCCATGAATGTGAAAACTATCAATTGTGCATTTTAAACATGCACAGTTTATTGTATGTTAAGTATACTTTAATAAAGCTTATATATATATTTACAAAGAAAACAGGTTATAGTAAAATAGTTAAATTTTGGAAATCAATTTATGATATAATTTTTAAGTTACCAGAGATTTATCCCTAAAGAGTATGACACAAATAATTTCATAATTTCACAAGTGAATCTAGAAAACCCTCAAGAAAGAATTAATTCATGTTTTACAGGAAGTCTTAGATCTGTGGAATTCACTAGAAAACCCTAAAACAATATCCTGTATATCTATGTATATGATATATATGTGATATATAACATATGTGTGTGTACATACACATATATATACATATGAACTGTTCAATAAAATGGTGTAGGAAAAACTGGCTATCCACTTGGAAAAAATATGTTAGAAACTTAAAATTAATCTTCCAATGATCTCAAAAGTCAAATGTAGAAAAAAGTAAATTCAGAGATATTTGTATAGTCTCACATGAGGACGCTCTTCCTAAGAGATTAAAAATCCAGAAACAATGAGGAAAACAAAACTAAACCAGTTTTGCCATACCCAATGTCAGTGAAGGTGGGGGAAAGGAGCTCCTCAATCTTAGGAGTTTCATTGATGGAGTCTTGCTGTTGTTGTTGTTGTTATCATTGAGACAGGGTCTCACTCTGTTGCCTAGGTTAGCGTGCAATGGCGCCATCACAGCTCACTCCAATCTTGACCTCCCAGGCTCAAGTAATCCTCTCACCTCAGCCTCCCAAAGTGCTGGAATTACAGACACGAGCCACTGTGCTTGGCCAGTGGAGTCTTTTGCAGAGCAGTCTGGCAATGTTTAAATTGCCACAGTTGTATGTAACAACTCTAGCCCCAGGAATCCATCCTACAGAAACAGTCACATACGGACACAGATACACAGGTACAAAGTCACTCACCACAGCCTTCTTTGTGTAATGGTGGAACAAAAATCATAAAAACAGAAGTGTCTGTCAGTAGAAGGATTGTTACGTAAATTCTGGTCTATCTAAACAATGGCACAATAACATAAACCCTATTGAAAGATTTCTAAGATATACTGCTAAGTTTAAAAAAGAAACTGGCAGAACAATTCATACGGTTCGAATTAAATGCATTGTAGGTGGAAAGGATATTTGCATACTTGCTCCCTGTGACTGGGACTATCACGCTGGGAAGGTGAATGGGGACAGAGAGGGGACAGAGAAGGTACTCTTCACTCTATGTCTGCATTTCTTGTATCTTTTACTCCCTCCCTCCCTCCCTCCCTCCCTCCCTCCCTTCCTTCCTTCCTTCCTTCCTTCTCTCCTTCCCTCCCTCCCTCCCTCCTTCCCTCCTTCCTTCCTTCCTTCCTGACAGAGTCTCACCTGTTGCCCAGGCTGGAATGTAATGCAGTGGTACGATCTTGGTCACTGCAACCTCCGCCTCCCGGGTTCAAGCAATTCTCCTGCCTTTTCCTCCTGAGTAGCTGGGATTACAGGCACCTGCCACCACGCTCAGCTAATTTTTGTATTTTTAGTAGAGACAGGGTTTCACCATGTTGGCCAGGGTGGTCTCGAACTCCCGACCTTAAGTGATCAACCGGCCCTCAGCCTCCCAAAGGGCTGGGATTACAGGCATGACCCACCATGCCTGGCCCTTTTTTCCTTTCAATCTATGTCTTCTCCTCTATTCATTTGGAAATCGTATAGTCTGTTTCTATTCTTCTAGTGGCCACCACAGACATTTCAGCATGCATATTTAACCTAATGGAACCTCGGTTGCCCTTGTTACTAAGCAAAAAAAAGGCCCTAAGTGCTTGGCTGCAGACACGCACCTCACACAACTGCTCTGGGGTGTTTAAGTTCTACCCTCCCACAAATCAGTCAATACCGTTACTGTTTCAACATTTGATGGCAGTGTAGATTAAATAAACGTTAACCAATTTCTCTGTTCATGTCTTCTTGCAACCCATCTCATGCTTCAAATATTATTTTCTTTATTCCTGAGGAATATCATTCAGTTCTTTTCGGGGAGAGATTGTTGGTAATAAATGTTCTCAGTTTGTACTCTGAAGTGTCTTCATTTTGCTTTCTCAAAAGAGGATTTCTTGGGAGGCCAAGGTGGGCGGATCACAAGGTCAGGAGATCGACACCATCCTGGCTAGCTAACACAGTGAAAAACCTCGTCTCTACTAAAAATACAAAAAATTAGCCAGGCATGGCGGCGGGCGCCTGTAGTCCCAGCTGCTGGGGAGGCTGAGGCAGGAGAATGGCGTGAACCCAGGAGGCGGAGTTTGCAGCGAGCCGAGATCGTGCCACTGCACTCCAGCCTGGGTGACAAAGTGAGACTCTGTCTCAAAAAAAAAAAAAAAAAAAAAAAAGGATTTATTTAAATAGATATCCTAGGCTACATCATTTTTTCTTTCAACAGTTTGAAGATTCCATGGCATGGACACCTGCCTTGAGTTTTTGCTGAGGGCCTCTCAGTCCGGCTGCTGCCCCGGGGTGGGAAATCTACCATCTCTCTGGGCAACCTGCTCTTCAGTTCAATACAATGGAATTGGATGTGGGCTTTTAAAATTCATTTTCTTTGGATGTGATTGGGCTTCTGACTCAAAAATTGTTTTCTTTATCAATTCTGAAACATTCTCAACCAATATTTATTTTAGTTGTTCTTCCTATCATTTCTCTGCATTTCCTATTTCTTTGTTTTTGTTTTGTGTTGCCTGTTTTTTGGGTTTTTTTTGAAACAGAGTCTCGCTCTGTCGCCCAGGCTGGAGTGTAGTGTCGCAATCTCAGCTCACTGCAACCTCCACCTCCCAGGATCAAGCAATTCTCTGCCTCAGCCTCCCAAGCAGCTGGGATTACAGGCACCCGCCACCACACCTGACTAATTTTTGTATTTTTAGTAGAGATGCGGTTTAACCATCTTGGCCAGGCTGGTCTTGAACTCCTGACTTTGTGATCCACCTGCCTCAGCCTCCTAAAATGCTGGGATTACAAGTATGAGCCACCGCACAGGCCTGTTTTGATTTTCTGAGATGGAGTCTCACTTTCTTGCCCAGGCTGGAAAGCAGTGGCAGGATCCTGGCTCACTACAACCTCCACCTTCCAGGTTCAAAGGATTCTCCTGCCTCAGCCTCTCAAGTAGCTGGAATTACAGGCGTGCACCACCATGCCCAGCTAATTTTTTTGTATTTTTAGTAGAGACTAAACCATTTTTGCCAGACTAGTCTTGAACTCCTGACCTCAAGTGATCCACCCACCTCAGCTTCCCAAAGTGCTAGAATTACAGGCATGAGCCATTGCACCGGCCTGCATTTCCTGTTTCTTGCATATCAATTCAACATACGTTAAAGCTGTTCATTCTTTCCTGTGTGTTTCCTAACACCTCTCGAATATTTTCCATTTCTTTGTCTCCATGTATTAGGCATAATTTCTTCTGATAGAGCTTCTCATTTACTAAGTTTCTCTTTAGTTGTGTCTGATCTACTTAATCTCTCTTTTGAGTTCATTTTTGATTATTGCATTTTTCACTTGTAAAAGTCCTCCTTGTTTTTGATGTGCTTGGTCATTTCTGAAAGCCTCTTATTCCTTGGTCTTCTTTTGACACCTTCTTTTGCTTCTTTAAATATACTAAATACGCTTCATTTTCTCCAGTTGGTAGTATCTGCAGTCTTTGTAGATCTGATACTATTGTTCATTATTTCTGCTGGCCTGTCCAGTATACCTTATTTACTTGTGTGCTATGTGAGTTTAGATTGCGAGATCGTATTTCTTTTAATATTTTCTTGGGAAATCCGGGCTTAATGTGCTTCCTCCAGAGAAGATTTTAGATGAGTTCCCAGGGCTTGAGGGTATTTTTAGCCCATAGTGGCCTTACACTAAATTCTCAGCTAGAGAATTCCAGAACATACAGATATGGGATATCTATCCCCAGACTCCATTTAGGTTTCTTGGCCCCTCCATCGGATCTAAGGTCAAGACAGCCAAGTTCCCTTATCATCCTCATCTTTTATCCAGGCCCTACTTGTCACTGACAATGTCACCTTGCCAGGTCCCAACTTCACATGCAACTCTCAATCCACCTCCCTACTCTGTGTTGGCCCTGGGTATCCTATCCTAAAGCAATGGACTGACAAATCCAGAAGCCTGAGGTGCACTGAGATTACAGATGCCCCCAGGGCACCACCAGCTTTCACTTACAGTATCCCTGGAGCGGTGTTTTCTTACCACTTCGCCTCACTTTCTCTCTCTGCCTAGTAAAGCACGGAAAAACAAGATGCTTTTTATATTTTTATCCAGAACTGTATGTGTTCTCTACTTCCTAGAAGGACTACTTGTGGTATGTTGGCTGCTATTCGCCCAAACGGAATTTGTTTTTGTTTCCAAAGGAGGAAAAACAACTTCTAGGAGAGCGTTTAGGTCTGGATACTCAGAAGGTCTGAGGATCAGCTCCTATTTCCCCATCAGTTAGGGAAGGGCCAGTAAGCCGGTTGCCTGTTGATATTAATATTGTTTAAGTGAAGCCAGCCATGCTCATTTATTGAAGTATTATCCATGGCTGCTCTTCAGCTACGGTGGCAGAGTTGAGTAGCTACAACAGAAACCCCACGGGCTTCAAAGCATGAAATATTTGCCATCTGGTCTTTAAAGAGAAGGACTGCCAACCCCTTCACTAGAAAGCACCTGCAAAGAAAACACTTCGTCGTGTATTGATTTTCCCCATCTGTGCAATGGGCATGTTGATCCTTTCTGCTGCTCTTCTCTCTCTCAGACATGATGGATAATCACAGAGAAAGTATTGGTAAAAAAAAAAATTTTTTTGAAAATCCAAACTGAAACTGTTCATAAAACCTAGGTTTTTTGCTGTTTTATTCACAGACTCAGGAAGGGCCTGTGATTTTCAGAAAGCATGGGGACTGTTTTCAATTTTGACATGAGATTGATGACCTTCAGAATGAGCTTGCTTAAAAACATGGCGAAATAATCCAAGAGTGCTTCCTGATGCTCACACACCCAACCTTCCAGTGCCTGAGGAGCACTTGGCGCCTGTGCCCCTCCAGATCTAGGGTACAAAGCACCTGCTCAGGAAGAAGGATTGCTGCACGGCTGCGGGATGCAGCGCCCTCCCCAGATGCAACACATCATGGCGTTCAGGTGCAGAGTCATTACCAGTGGGTGAGACGCCAGCAGGCAGTGAAGCTGGGCACTGCTTCCCTCCCTTCCTCTGTCTTCACCCTCCAGGTGACCAATCTCATCCCAGTGGGCTTTTCTGGCCTCCAGGGTTTTGGGTAATGCACAGTCTCAATGTCAGTAGAGGGTGTGACCTTTGTAAATTTGAGATAACATGGTGACATGGACTCTCCGTGGTGACCCAAGCAGAGTGGAGTCTGTAGGAAAAGGAAATCCTGTGGGTTTGTGAGCTGCATCAACCGAGTGGCTATGTTTAAAGGGTTAAGTTCTGTTTTCAGCTATATCTACAGTGTTTGAAAAAACAACCAAACAAAACCCTATTTGTGCAGATCCCACAGAAATGTGATTTCTTATTAAACCAACATAAATTAAGACAGAAGTTACAGATCTTTCTAAAAATATCTGGAAAGCAAGCACACGGACACCAGCGGAAGCTTGCTCTGCCACTGGCGATTCAGAGCTGTTGAAGAGTCGGGGCAGCTTGCATCAAGACTGGAGATGCCCTGCTGCCTGCAGAGCAGAGGGCAGGCAGAGGATAGTCCATGAGGCAGAGGGTGGCAGAAGTTCCCAGGCAGCCAGCACGACCCTCCGCGTGCTGCCTCAGAGAGGGCAGGAACTGAGACAGCCACGCCCACTGCTGCTGGCCGTGCTGGAGAAGGAGGGTCCCTCGCAGCAAACAGGAAACTTTCCTGAGCATTCTGCTCTCATGTCACCTACCGGGCACCTCCTGAGGTTCTGTGATATAGCGGGCAACAGGGCCACCACCAGGCACAGCCCAGGGAGGTTGCAAGAAGCCACCAGAGCACGGATGGGGAGTAATAGAGAGACTTAAGCTCCGGCCTCCCAGGCTCAGTTTCAGTATCACTGATATAATTCATATTTTACTGATTTATCTTTTAGAGGAAAAAGATGTTTCCTCCACTAGACTGTCAGCTCCACAAGGGTGAGATTTTCATCAGTTTGGTTCACCGTGATATCCCTAATACCTGGAACAGAGTTTGGCACCTAGGGGGCACTCAAACAAACATTGCTGAAAGAATAAACAAATGGACCAAAAATACTTTTAGAATCATTTCATTGATTCCAACCCGTCTGTGCCAGTGTGTTAAATCCGTCGCCATGCCATCACACAGAATGACCTGACACCGAGCCGCCATCACTCTGTCCTGACACCTGGCTGCAGTGGCCCCACGGTGCCTGCGGAGAAGCACCTGTCAGCCACGAGCCACAGAAGGCAGGGGTCCTGGGCAAGCTGGAGGGACACGCTGCACACAGTGCGATGCAATCTACCCCAGACGGGCTCCTGGCACAGGCCTGGCCCCGCTGCCCAGCCTGCTCGCTACCTCCCAGAGGAACGGGCCTCGGCCTATCTGACCCAGCCTGCAGACCCAGCCCCTGGGCATGGCGCACCACACGCACCTCGGGGGATCTCCCTCTACCTGTACAGCCCGGAACCCTCCCTGGAACCGTGGCCGGCCCACTCATTTCTCTGCCTGCCTCTCTCTGGGTGTGGGTCTCCTGTGGTGCCCCTCCTCAAGAAAAAAGCTGCCACCCTGGGGTTGCCTGGGTCTAGATTCCAAGACGGAGCATTACAAGTTGGCTTTCAAGTTCCAGAAACACAGTTCTGGGGCCAAGGCACACTATCACAGAGGATGCCTCCAAGCCTTCTTTCTTTGAGAGGGACGTTTATAAAGTGCCATGCAATCAGTGGAAAGAAGCTAGATACAATGATGTGTCCAGTCTCCTTGAAAGCAGAGGCGTCCAGCCTCCCCACTTTTCTTTGAGGATTCCAGCTG
This sequence comes from Macaca fascicularis, assembly GCF_037993035.2. Classification (NCBI taxonomy): domain Eukaryota; kingdom Metazoa; phylum Chordata; class Mammalia; order Primates; family Cercopithecidae; genus Macaca; species Macaca fascicularis. The sequence continues at coordinate 17,888,029 of NC_088387.1, read as the reverse complement.
GTGCTTTTTAAAATACAGTAGAGTGGATTTACACAGGCTCTGGGGCCCCAGAAGTGGTTCTGCTGTTTCTTTCCTGCGTGTCCTTGAGCCAGGGACTCACCTGCAGGTGAGTCTGTGTGCCCTAACCTCCTCATCCCTTGTAGAGGTTACGAATGCCTTTCAACAGCTTCACTTAGGAGCCATGAGGGTGGGATTTACAATCCTCATTTGACAAATGAGGAACCCAAGGCTCACAGAGGTCAGGCGGCCTTCCCTAAATCCCACAGCACCAGGATGAGGGAGCACGCTGCCTGGCCTCCAGCCCAGGCAGAGCTGGGCCCACTGCAGGATGCAATTCCACTTGGGTGCTAGAAAAGTAGCTTTCCCTTTGGAATGATAGGATCGAGGTGAGCAGCAGGGGGCTCCCAGAGGAGAGGAGCCAGAAAAATGCAGCCAGAAACCACACTTGTGCACCCAAACACGGGGACCACATACCCACAGCCCCAAGCCCATACCCACGTGCACAGCCTGAGCCTGTCTGCTGGGTCGGTGACTTCCGGAGCACCACGCTCCACACCTCCCCATATCTACAAGGGTCTTGCATGTCAAAGGTGTAAAGAGGAGAGTCTTACAATTGTGTGGCTTGCGGTGACACAGTGTTCAAAGTTGCATTCTTCTTTGTCCAAAAAATATACCTAATAAACAAAGTAGAAGTGTGCAGTGACTCACAGAACCCTGAAATAATGCTCTCCGTGGTCCTTCCCTCTTCAAGAGTCAAGGAAAATATTCTCAAAGGTGGCAGTTTCCACTTATGACATTTATGCATGTACGGCCATCCTTTGTCCCTGTGAAACAAAGTGTACATCCTGGCTTAGGTAGGCACGTGGGAAGTCGGCCTCACTCTAACTGTGCTGCCTCATTGGCCTGCATGCAGACAAGGGACCGGCTCAGAGGCTGCCATCAGGTTGCAGAGCGGAGCCACGTGGCAAGCTAGCGTCAGTGCTTGGGTTTAGAGCTGACCTGATCACAGCTTAAAATCCTGCCAATGGCAGGACAAGGGAACAAGGTCAGTGAGAATCCTGCTCCCAGAGAACACAGGAGAGAGAGACCTCAGCGACCTCCCAGTTTAGGGCTCTGGGGCCTGAAGCATGTGTTTCATAAAAGGCAGATTCTCACCTCCCACCCCCAGGGATGTTGATTCATGAGATCCAGGATGGAGCCCGAGAATCCTCCTGAAATTCAGAAAAGGATGCAAATAATAAAGCCAATCATTCTAAAACACCAGCAGCACAGCCCTCATGGCCTCCACCGTGAGCTCTGCTCTGCTCTAACTTGTTAAACCCTCGCAACACCCAGAGGAGGTGGGCACCGTCATGTGGTAGCACCATTATTACTATTTTAGCAACCACTCCCCTCCCTGTGCTGAAGGAGGCCATCCAGTCATGTGCAGAAATGCTAATCTCATCCTCTCTTGCCTTCTAATGAGGACAGTGATGGGTTTGCTCAGGGTCAGGCTGAATGGCAGAGGGGCTCTTGGGGCCTCTCAACTCCAATTTTTCTGCTCATCCCGCTTCCCAGGGACCCACCTTCATCTGCCTTGCTTCACCCTCCAGCCTCTAGGCCCAGCTCTGACTGAGGGATGTCAGGTGTGACTGGAAGGGAAACCTGGGGGTGGGAGGGAGGTATTTTGCAGTGAGCCTGAAACCACAGAACTAAACAATTTCTTGTCATGCTGATGCCGACCAATGTGGGACACACGAATGTCGTGCCCATTCTCCCTGCCGCGGGGCAGCCCCTCACCACCACCCCAAAAGCATTCTGTTTGGTTCCGCTGCCTCCTGCTGCCTTGCGGAGCCCCACAGGCAGCTGAGGGTGGGGGCTGGTCTCCCTTTTGCTGCCCTCTCTCCCAAGGCAAGCAGTGCTCACCTGCCCTCTTGGCATCCTCCCCGGCTCTTGCTCTGGGGTGGGTTTGCTGTTTTCCACCCGGCACAGTGCTCTGGGCCTCAGGTCTCACACCCAGAGGGCCAGGGCATGGATAGAGCCCTAGGGGTGGCCAACGCTACACGGTGGATGCCAGGACCACAGAGCTACCCTGTGCCCCATCCTCAGCCTCATACACTGGTGAGGGAAGGGCTGCATGACCTTCCTCAAGGACATCTCAAAACCTGCAGTGGCCCCGTTGTTTTCTTGGAGAGCCTGTCTCCCTGTATACAAACCTGCCCTGCGGGACAGATGCAGAAAATGCAGTTGAGTTGAACAGATACACTCTGGGAGGTCCGGGGTTCCCTGGCCCCTCCCAACGGGGGCCCCTTTACCCTCCCGCATGGCAGGAGCCAGGGCAATTTGAGGGATGAGCAGGGAGGCTCACAGCCTTCCCTGGCTCTACTCCATCTGTGCTGAAGCTGGGCAGTGGGGCCAGTGGTCAAGGAGGCACCTGGAGCAAATTGTAGCCCCCTTCCCCCCAACCAGGTACCCAAAAGAGAGACAGGGATAATTCCAGTACCTCTGCCACAGGGTTGCTGAGAGGCACACATAAGACAATACTTTAAAACTTGTAAGAGCAGGCTCAGCAAACATCCTGCTACCTGGGGCTCATGGCATCCTGTGGACCATCCCCCGCCCGACTGACACACTGTTTCCCTAGAGCTGAGCTTGAGTCCACACTGGGCCCCAGCTGGGGCCAGGCCTTCTGGCTGCCACCGAGCCTCCTCCCAGACCTCCCACTGGACTCCCAGGCATCAAACGCTGGCGTGCCTGAGCGCCCAATCCACCAGCCCCCTGTTGCCCGAGGACCCTCCCCTTAGCCACAGGCAGGGTCCTGGGAGAATGCCGCCACCAGTGACCCGTGGTTTGGACAACACAGTTTTATGACAAGAACTTCCCCAATTTTGTCACCTTCTTCAGGGACAGGGCAGCCTGGGGATTTTGCGTGACTGAGGAACCCAGAACATTTGCCTAGAGTGCCACTGTGACTCATAAAACATTCGTTTTATGTAAAAACCAATGCAGGCAGAAAAAGCAAAATGGAAACGCTACACAAGTTTTCACTACAAAAGTAAAATATATTTGGAGCATAACTGAACAACCCCGTGCTGCTCCCGCAGCCCGTGGCGCGTCACTCCCTTCTCTCCTTGGAGACACTGCACTGGAGCCAAGGCAGGAACAAGCCCTTCAGGAGGCTTAGGCGTTCGCTAACAAGCAGCCCCTCCCTCTAGTCTCTATCCCCCAACACCCACACACCAAGGGATTCCAAAATCCAGGTTAACAGAAACACCACAGTCTAGCATCACTCTTAAGAACTGAAACCGGGGCCTCCAACTAGACCTTAAAGCAGAGGGCGGCCAGCCATGCCCTGCAGCCTCCTGGAGCTGGGTGCAGGTGGCCAGTGACAGACAGCTCAGATGCACTCAAAGCCTGGCGTGACCTTGCTGGAAGAGACAGGTCTCCTCTGAGCATGAGAACCTGGGAGAGGCACGGCCAGGTGCGGTGGCTCACGCCTGTAATCCCAGCACTTTGGAAGGCCGAGAAGGGCGGATCACGAGGTCGGGAGATCAAGACCACCCTGGCTAACCTGGTGAAACCCCACTCTACTAAAAATACAAAAATTAGCCGGGTGCGGTGGCGGGCGCCTGTAGTCCCGGCTACATGGGAGGCTGAGAGGCAGGAGAATGGCGTGAACCCGGGAGGCGGAGCTTGCAGTGAGTGGAGATTGCGCCACTGCACTCCAGCCTGGGCGACAGAGCAAGACTCCGTCTCAAAAAAAAAGAGAGAACCTGGGAGAGGCTACTCTCCCATCAATGTGACCTAGAGCCAGCAAGAATGGCCTCTGGCCAGTTTTGTGAAGGTTAGGAGACCCCCAGGACAGGGACACCTGGCCCACAAGGAGGCTCTCCTGGTTGGGCACCACCCCATATATATGCACTAACCTCAGTCAGGCCCAGGTTTTGTACCCGCTACAAATTGAAGGTGGTGAATTCAAGGTAACTACAAATTTCTGGCACTGCAGCCATCAAGAGATGCCCTGTATGTCCCCTCCTCTTGAATCCTGATGGGCCTCAGCCTTGCTTTGACCAAAAGCAGACAGAACAAATGATGCTACACCAGTTCCAGGCTTACCCTTCAGGGGGTCTGGCAGTTTCCATGTGCTCCTTCTTGGCACCCAGGGACTACAATGCCAGGAAGTCCAGCCTCGATGATGTGATGGTTCGAGGCCAGCAGAGAGGCCCTGAAGGACAAGAGGTCAACTCAGATGTTTTGGCCTCAGTTGAGCTCCTGGCTGCCATGCAGCTTATGTGAACAACCCCTGATGACAACATTCCAAGTTCCTGATACGTACTTTTTGAGCAATGACAATCATTATAGTTGAATGCATTATGTTTTGGAGTGGTTTGTTACACAGAGGTAGATTACTGAAACACCAGGCCATGCGAAACAAACAGGAGGCAGAACAAGCCTGTGGGAGAAGTGAGTCTCAGAATGAGTCAACAGGATGCAGGCACCCAAAGGAAGCGTCCCCTCGCTCCCAGGTCACTATGAGTGTTGGTCTCCAAACGGCGCCTGGAGCTGAGGTCAGGGGAGATGTCTCAGTGTGCTATGGTGCTCTCATCTGTGACCACAGGTTAAGTGGAGACTGCTGCTCCTGGCTCCCAGGGAGGCAGAGATGCTGCTTTTCTTGACTTTCATCTTACCACCAGTGATTTTGACCTTGAACTTGAACTTCACCTTCATAGCAGTGATGTAAGACCCATCGCATTCTTCCACACGGTTAACTGAACATTCCCGTTGAGTCACATCCCCAACCAGTAAGATCATGGCAAGGATGTGATGAATGAAATCCACAGTCCCCTGAGACAAATGGCATTAATAACTCTCTCAGTTTTAAGTGCTTCATTGTGCAAGCTTCAGGGTGTTTGTTTCTCCACTGGGCTGGGACCAGTGGTTGACGCTTCCATATTATTTCCTACTTCTTTTCTGGAAGCAGAGTGTCAGCAAGGTCTATGGGGTATCATGGTTCTATTTCCAAATGTTTCTCAGCCTAAAATGGACAGGGTGCCTCTTTCACAACAGAAACCACTGGAGACCTTCCCCAGACTACTAAACAAAGCCAGATCCCCATGGGTTGCCTTGTCCAGGCAGACACACAGAAAGGGATTTTTCCAACACGTTTTGCATTCCAGGAATGCAAAATATCTCCTATCAAATGACATCCAGTAAAGTTTCAGAAAGCAGTACCTGCTTGGTACTACATTCTCCAACATGCAAGAAATACTAATTTCAAATTCTGAAAAGTATGTAATGACGTCATTATTAGTCTGTCACTAGGAAATGGATCCCATGCAGTAAGTAACAGATTTTCCAACACTGGGGTGATTTAAGCCATGGGTCAGGGGTTCCTCCTAAGCAGGCCTGACCTCTCCATTGATTCTGCCCACTACTTTGACCTATTCAAACCAAAACTCCACCTGTCACAGTCAGCAGGCTTGGTGACCCCTACATGGGTTCCTCTCCCCGCTGCTTCCCAGGAGCCAAGGAGAAATTACAAAGGAAGAGGAAAGCATCATATCTAGAAAAATTTCAGTCATCCAGAGATGGCAAGTGAGAACCCAGTGTGGGGTGGGTGGTGACCAGTTGTCCACGGTATGGAACATCCCAACACTTGGCCTTGCCCATGAGGGTGATGTTGGCTGCAAATCAGAATGCCTGGGTTCTAGCTCTGACTTTCCCTGGCATAACTGTGGGCAAACTAAATGGTTTAGGCTGATGTTTTTTTTTTTTTTTTTTTGAGACGGAGTCTTGCTCTGTCACCCAGGCTGGAGTGCAGTGGCCGGATCTGAGCTCACTGCAAGCTCCGCCTCCCGGGTTTACGCCATTCTCCTGCCTCAGCCTCCCGAGTAGCTGGGACTACAGGCGCCCGCCACCACGCCCGGCTAGTTTTTTGTATTTTTAGTAGAGACGGGGTTTCACCGTGTTAGCCAGGATGGTCTCGATCTCCTGACCTCGTGATCCGCCCGCCTCGGCCTCCCAAAGTGCTGGGATTACAGGCTTGAGCCACCGCGCCCGGCCTAGGCTGATGTTTTTTAAACTTCATCCCGCACCAGAACTATCTAGAAGGTTTGTCACAACATAGATGAATGCCCTCCTCTCCTAACCCTGGAATTCGGTCCACCTCTGTGTTCTGTTCAACCTATACCCCAATTGTTTAACATTTGAATATGTCACAAAATGTTAAGATTTAGAAGATTTTACTTCTAAAAAAAAAAAAAAAGAAGTCTAGGGCTTCCCTTGAAAAGCAAGTAGATGGCGCTACACAAGGCCTGCCCAGCGACAGCTGACCAGGGCAGTGCAGCCTGAAGAGCCTTCTACAAACATGGGATGCTCTGTGCTGTCCAGCAGGTAGGCACTGGCCCGTGTGGCTGCTGGACCCTTGAAGCACATCAGGTGGGACTCTGGGAAACACTGTGGGGCAGACTCCGCCCTAAATACCCAGAAAACCAAGGGAACAGCCCTAATTTTTCCCCAGCCATAAGAGAACTAGTCCTCTGCCTTCCCCGATCCCCAATGGGTTTAAACAGGTGGGGAAGGAATCACGCACGTTTTCTAAAAGACTCTGTGAGACCCACATGCTCAGTGCATCTGTTACAAGCCACCTGCCTCAACACCTTCAGCAACACTCCCCGGGCAGTCCCACCCAGACCTTGAATTAGAAGGTTAGGCCCGTCTGACAACGGAGGGGATCTTGGTAGGGGATGGCAGTGGCTAGATTCACACAGGAAGGGGCTCCAGCTTCCTTGCTTCCGGAGGAGGGGTCTTCCGTGGCCAGGAGGATGGCAAGGGGCAATGGCAGCTCTCCAAGGTGGCTGAGGGCCAGGAGAGCACAGTGGCTCAGGCTGTGGGCTCTGGAGACAGACGCCATGGGCTCGAATGACTCGCTGGCTACTTCACCTCTTGTGGCCAACGAATAAAGGGAGGGTCACCTGGGCAAGCACAGGGCTTGCAGGGACTCCAGCATGACACAGATGCACTCAGAGCCTGGCCCGGCCTTGCTGGGAGAGACGCGAGCCCCAGCCCTGATGAGTGCTGGCGTGTGCCCCTGGGAGCAGGAGAGAATACATTCCCGCCAGCAAGCGGACCCACTACACATTTGCCATTGTGGCCAGTGACCCTCCAAAGAGAAGGTTAAACAAAAGGTGAAGCTATGTACTCAGCAAGGCCTTTGGGGTGACAGAACACAGAAATGCAATTTCCTGGGACCTTCTGTCCCAGTCTGGAAGTGTGTATGGCTCTGATACACACCTAAACAATGCCAACAACGACTGCATTGACACGGGATTTATAATACACACAGCCTTCCCCAGGGATGAGACTTGAAATGCTGAGTATCCACAATGCCAGTGGGCCCTAGGGTTGAGAGTGAGGGCACAAGTAGGGAAGCAGCTCACCATCTCCTAGCTGTGTGACCTCGGCCATGTGGGCTACCCTCTCTGTGCTTCAGTTACCTCAGCTACAAAGAGGGGCAAACAGTACCTACTCCCAGAATTGTTGTGATGATAAAAGTAAATAATATAGGTAAGGTGCTGTAAGGTGCTCGGAGTAGCACCTGAACCATGGCAAGCACCCAAGAAATGTCAGCTGCCACTGTCACAATGTCACCCCCATGACCATGAGGGTGCCTTTTCCAGAGGGAGAATTTTGGGAAATACATCAGCCTTCCTATATATTAGCAGCATAAGAAACTCCAGGCTGGAGGCAGTGGCTCACGCCTGCAATCCCAACACATTGGGAGGTCGAGGCGGGAGAATCACTTGAGCCCAGGAATTCATGACCAGCCTGGGCAACATGGCAAAACCCCATCTCTACTAAAAATACAAAACATTTAGCCGGACATTGTGGCACATGGCTGTAGTACCAGCTACTCAGGAAGCTGAGGTGAAAGAATCACCTGGGCCTGGGAAGTTGAGGCTGCGATGATCTGGGGTCGCGCCAGTGCACTCCAGCCTGGGCAACAGAATGAGGCACTGTTTCGAAAAAAGAAAAAAGAAAAGAAATTCTAGCAGAGCGGTGGTGAAAAAATGAATAAGATGGGTGTACTAGAAGAAGAGAATGGAAAACAAAGACCAGGCCAGCTGGTTGTGATCTGAAAACCAGTAGACGTGAGATTCCTTCCAGGATTCATGTGGGTCAATACAGAAGACAGTTCTCGCCAAAGCAATCAATTGCTCACGTGCACTGTTGATGGCGGGTTTCTTTTCCCAGGAAGAAAAAGTGCATCAGCCAACCCTGAGCCAGAAACCGGAGCACCCAGCTCCAGAGAAAAAGACTCTGGTGCCACAGATGACAATCCCTGCAGGAATTAGGGAAAATGATAACACCAGACAGAGCAGCCCCAAAAAATCAAACTTGCAAAGTAAGTTTCATTTAGAAACTTGCTTCATAGTGTGGTTCTCACTTTATTTATACTTCGGATGTTTCCAAAGCTTAGCTACCTTTTCTCCATTGACTCCACGAAATTTGTTACACAAAAATATAGTCTGCAAAAAATATACAAGTGTAAATAAATCAGTTCCCCTGTGTTTCTATCAAGAATAGCAATTTTTGACCGGGTGCAGTGGCTCGCACCTGTAATCCCAGCACTTCGGGAGGCCGAGGCCGGTGGATCATGAGGTCAGGAGTTCAAGACCAGCCTGGTCAAGATGGTTAAACCCCCTCTCTACTAAAAATACAAAAATTAGCTGAGCGTGATGGTGGGCGCCTGTAATCCCAGCTACTCAGGAGGCTGAGGTAGGAGAATGGCGTGAACCCGGGAGGCGGAGCTTGCAGTGAGCTTAGATCGTGCCACTACACTCCAGCCTGGGCGACAGAGCAAGACTCTATCTCAAAAGAAAAAAAAAAAAAAAAAGAGCAATTTTTGAGTTGCTTTTTCATGTCAACTTTTTGCTATACACCTAAAGGTATTTAATATTGATCTTCTAATTTCTAAAACACAAAGATTCCTTTGACACCTGGAATTCAAAAGAAGTCCTTACTGGCCCTCCAGTCCCCACCCAGACGTTCTCACCTTCCTGAGCCTTGTCCAAACAGGACTTTGTTTCCTTTCAGACCAATTATTCATCATGCATGAAAAACAAATGGGCACATACTTTATCCAAGATATCATTCAGCAGCCTACAGACGCCAGTGATCAGGGGCCACGTCTTATTAGTCACTAACTTTCAGACTCCGGAAGAGAACAACTTCTCTGGAAGTACCAAAGTGTGGACAGAAGGAGAGATGGACAGAGAGATGCAGAAGGATCTATGCCTCTGAGTCAGTGCCCGCCTCAGTCTCTTGTCTCCAGCACACCCATTACCACACCCCCAGGCCTCTTCCTCCAGAAATGAATCAGGCGCTAGTCTTCCCCTGCTAACTCGCTGACATCTGCTAGACATCTGCTAGAGACAGAAGCCCAGCTCCATGCCCTTCCAAGCTTCACTTTTGTCCACTCCCTTCTTCGCCTCCCTCATCCTCTCATCCCCACAGGGCCTTATTCTCCAGTCGCACCTAACTTCCCAGCACTTCTGCTGGGCCCTCGTACAGGAATGCTGTTCCTTCCCTCCTCCACTCAGCAAAGCCCGGTCTATCCTTCAAGGCCAGACCAATGTCTGCAGGGCATTCCTGCCCTGATGCATCAGGCAGCCCACGGGGGAAGGCCTGTGGCCCCTTGCACCCTGGCCAGGCTCTGGGGCAGCCCCTTCTGTACCACATCTTTGTGCATCTTTCTCCCTGACCAGACCAGACTGGAGGCTCCAAAGCATAGGAGCCTCGTCTCTAGCACAGTGGGTTCCCTAGCATCCAGACTGCGCTTGGGGCATCGTTTATGCTCAGTGAGTCAGTGGATGAGTGAGTGGGGAGGTGGGGCGGAGGGTGAGACGGTGAGTGATTGAGTGAATGGGTGAACAAGTGAATACAGAGACAGACAAACGGACCTGGGGGTGCCTCAAGTTTCTGCCTCCACTCAAAGACTTTCACCTCTGCCTGAGTCACCCAAAGCAAAGCCACAACTCTGCCCCTGGCTCCCTCCACTGGCACCTCCCCTGTGTTTCCCCTCTTCCAAAGCAGCTCTTTGTCTTCATCAAGACCTCTGGATCCTTCCTCTTCTCTGATCTTCCTGATTCAAATATTACTCCTGGCTTCACTTTTTGCCTTGCTTGGCTCACCTCCTCGCTGGGCATGTGGCTCTGGTTATTCTTCATGCCTTCATTCTAAATGACTCACTTAACTGAGTCTGAACTAATCCTACTTCATCACCCTGAGAAGCCCTTCCAAAGCCTGTCTTCTCCCTAGAGTTCCCCTCCCTGCCTTTGAGAGCAGGCGTCAGTCCACACACTCCTTTCCCACACCACTGCCCTGGCTCTTCTCCCGCCTTCTGCCCCTCCTCTCCTGCCTCCAGCTATGGGACTTCCCACAGCGGTGCTTCTCTCATCCCATGCCTGGCTTGCCCCATGGCCCCTCCCTGACACTGCTGTCCCCAGGCCCCCATGTCCCGCTGGCCACAAGTGAGGCACACAGCACGCCACAGGCCTGGACGCTCCAGCAGTGGGCAGGCTGCCTGACCTCCCCGCCTTCCGAATCATTCTTCCTTTTGTGTTTTCTTCTGTCTTAAAATAGTATTTACTATTCTGGGGAGGAAATAAAAGTGTATTTTATTTTGTCATTAAAACAGAGCTTCACTGAGATACACCAAGAAATGCAATCTATATTCTGTCTATCAAGACAAGTAAATAAAGCTAAATAAAACTACCATGGTGGGTGTCAGCAATTAAAAATAAGGCAAATCAGCCGGGCGCGGTGGCTCACGCCTGTAATCCCAGCACTTTGGGAGGCCGAGGCGGGTGGATCACAAGGTCAGGAGATCGAGACTATCCTGGCTAACACAGTGAAACCCCGTCTCTACTAAAAATACGAAAAATACGGCCAGGCGTGTTGGTGGGCGCCTGTAGTCCCAGCTACTCGGGAGGCTGAGACAGGAGAATGGCATGAACCTGGGAGGCGGAGCTTGCAGTGAGCCAAGATCGTGCCACTGCACTCCAGCCTGGGAGACAGAGCGAGATTCCATCTTAAAAAAAAAAAAAAAATAAGGCAAATCTTCATTTAGTTTTGTGGAGGAAAAAAATAAATTATAGGACAATGGATAGATTATGCTATCATTTACATGCAAAAATAAAAATGCAAATAAAATTACGTATTTCTCTCTTTGCAAACACATTCATAAATACATGTACATCATCTGGAAACACACACATTAAATCCATGGCAGTGCTGGCCTCTGCAAGGGGCAGAGTGGAGGGGACAAGGTGGGCGCTGAGGTTTATAATAAGAATGTGCTCCATCTATCACTTGTAAAATTAAAAATAAAATTTAAAAATAGATATAATTATCTTGAAATATCACAAATGCTCCTTCCTTCAATACCTCTTAGGCTGGCTGCTTCTCATTGGCTTGAAATAAAAGGTGACTCATCACTCCTTCGAAACATCCTATTCTTCACAGAACTGAGAGCCATGCCTGGTTTCAGAATGTGAAATCAGGCCAGAGTTCAAAGATCGAGAAATGCAAAGTTAAGGCAAAGTAAAAACGAAAGGGTTTGAGAGGCAGATCTGAGGAGGCAACTCTCAGGGCTGGCTCCAGCCCAACCCCACCCTACACACCTGCCGTGTGCTCCACTCCAACCCAGGGCAGCCAGGTGACAGGGACCCCAGGCAAAGGCGTCCATCTCTTCCTTCAACATTTGCAAGTGGAAACATGCAGTTGCACTTTTTGTAACAGGCAAACTTAGGCTTTTGGATATTGATACCTACATTTCCAGTTGGCATTCATTTTCACAGCAACTAGAAATTCTCCTGAAGGCCCTGATTTTTTAAGTCCTTTCAAAAGCATGGAAAAACAGAAATCATTCACCACACAGAAAAACATAAGAAACAAAACTTGGCCGGGCGCGGTGGCTCATGCCTGTAATCTCAGCACTTTGGGAGGCCAAGGCGGGCGGATCACGAGGTCAGGAGATCAAGACCATCCTGGCTAACACGGTGAAACCCCATCTCCACTAAAAATACAAAAAATTAGCTGGGTGTGGTGGCAGGCACCTGTAGTCCCAGCTACTTGGGAGGCTGAGGCAGGAGAATGGCGTGAACCCAGGAGGCAGAGCTTGCAGTGAGCCGAGAATGCGCCACTACACTCCAGCCTGGGTGACAGAGCAACACTCCGTTTCAAACAAACAAACAAAAAAGAAACAAAACTCAGAAGAATTGGAAGGCAACGGCCTTCCTGGCACTTCCCATGCCCCAACTGCCCCGGATCCCCACCTGCACATCAACCCACCTGCTGGAAAACCTGGGCCAACAGTGCCTGATCACAGTGAGGCTGGCTGGCCAGGACACTCCAGGGAGACACCAGCCTGACAGCCTGGATACAAGGCTGCTCAGCATGAAACCGGCAGCCTACCTTAGCCCAGAGTTCCAGTCGGGGTAGCTGGCTCGTTCACAAGGCACAGGGCCAAGAAGTGGACTGTATTACAGTTGGTGAAAGCCTGGTTAATTCGACAGAGCCCTGAAAATACAGGCGAGGCTGAATCTTGGAGGCAAATGTTAGCAATACTCTCTCTTCCTGAGAGGGACCATCATGGCTAAAGTGAGGGAACATTTGGTCTCCTTGAAAAGGCTATCCCCATGCAGGAGTATAAGACATAAGATAAAACATATAAGAAAGCTTATATGCCCTTAGCCAAGAGGCACTTCTGAAGATCCCGTAACTCAGCAAGTCTCAAACAGAGTTTGACCTCCCAAGGACATGTCTACCAGGGTGGATCACTGGATGGTTGAGTTTCTGGTTGTAGAGAAACAAATGGCTTCGGGTCCCTGTGGGCTTGGTGAAGCTTGAGTCTACCCTTGGTGGATGGAGAGCCCCTGGTGTTCAGTTTTGGGAACTTCTCCCCTTCAAGGACCTTTACTGAGTGTCTCCCATCAGGCCTGTTCCACATGCTCTACAGAAAGTCGTTCAGCAGAAAGTGTTCCCCTTTCCATCTCTCACTATGGGAGATGCTCTGGGAAAGAACAGATTTGACCAAAGTCACCAAAGCAGTGAGTGACAGGAGTTAGAAAGGGCACTCGGGTCTTTGGCTCTCATGGCACCTGCTGAAAGGTCGATCATTTTTGGTGCGACGTAACAGGGGTATACTCGGGGGCTCTTCTAAGCATAGTGTCACTTCTGTGCCCCAGTGAAGGGATCTGAGTGGCTTTGGCTTGTCCTCCCCAGTGGAGAAGAATCAGAAGAAGGAGGAAAAACAGATATCGGAGAAGCTCTAGCCTAGGTGCACCCCCAAGGAAATACACCCACAAGTCACATGAGTTGTGAAACTAGCAGTAATGCCTGTATTTGCTTTGATTTCTATGCAAGAGGCACAGCTGTCTGGTTCTTACAGATTGCTCATGACAGTGAAATTAAAGGCAAAACGAAGGACCCAAATAATATATGCATCCTCCCCCACAGAGACAGCCATACCCACGTAAAGCACATGGGCTGTGAGTGAGAACTCTGGAGGCCATAAACCCCAGGTGCTCCTTAGGGCAGCCTGGCCCTAAGGAATGGAATGAGTCCCACCTATCTCAGAATCAGGGAACTTGGGTTTTAGTCCTGCCCTGTTATCAACCAGCTGGGGGGGCTCAGGGAAAATCACATAACCTTCAGGGCTTCTGTTTCTTCCTTATTTTTAACTTTTTTTCCTGAACATAAAAGCTATGCATATTCATTGTAGAAAAGGAGAAAACCCTAGAGTAAAATAAAGAGAAAATAATCATAGATATTTTCATCACCAAAAAACAATCACTGCTAATATTTTGGCAAATTTCGTTTCAGTCTTATTCAATGCATATCGCTTTTATATTTTGGAAAACAGAGCACATTGCACATGCAATCTGATGTGCAGCTTTTTAAAATTAACTCAACATGCATCTCTCCATGTTATTAAAAACTCTACATGAGCAATAATTTTATGGTTATATAATATTCCATCATAAGAACACATCATAACGTAGTTAAGCCCCTCCCATCCTGGTGTTGTTTCCAATTTTGTATATTATGAATAACGGAGAAAAACATCTTTGTTGCATGAAACGTTTTCTGCATCTTGGATTATCTTATTGGAATGGATTCTAAAGGTCCTTTTTATATATTTACATTTCAGTTTCTCTGACAGAATTAGAACAAATCAGAAATTTGCAAACTGAAACACCTACTCGGTTAACCAGGGAAATGAGTAGGCAGGCAAGGTGTAAGAAAAATAAAAAAACCTAGTGAATGTGGGTACATTGAAGGTGGGAGATGCTGCGGGGCCCCAGATGGTGGTTGCTTGTAGGATAAGGGTCCCGGGTGTCTCTGGACTGCCCCATTTTCCAAACAAGCTGGAAATCCAGGATTTCTACTAATGGGTAAATATTAGCAACAGAGGTCCACTTACCCTTCCAGACCGGCCACAGCCCCTTCACAGAGGGCAATTCTTTTCTGGGAGCCTTTGGGGTTTCCCTCGGCCATGAAGAGGGTCCCCATTGGGGTGCTGAGGGGGCTAAAATGAGTGTCCAGGGGGTGATTTGCCAGGAGCACACACAGAATTTAGACATTTGCACCAATTTTAAAACTCCATTATTCCTTCTTTTTGTATCTCTCTGGGCTTCTGCCCAACACATGCAAATGACCTTCTATCAACCTCTGCGTCTCAGTTAGAGCCCAGAAGGCAGCTAATCACAAATGCCCATTTCATAAGCAGCACCAAAGAGGTCCCCTTTTTGCTCTCTCTCTCTCTCGTTTCTTTTTAATTTTTTTATTGTTGTTTTAGAGACAAGATCTTGCTATGTTGCCCAGGCTGGTCTCAAACTCCTGTCTTTAAGCGATCCTCCTACCTCAGCTTCCAACTCCCCCATGCCCTGAGTCACTGGGGTTACAGGTGTGAGCCACAGCACTCAGCTCCACACTCTCCATCTTGATAACTCTGGCCCTGTAATCTCCACAAATCAGGTGAAGTCCTAATCAAATTAAACTCTAGTGTTCTAGTGTGTCAAGCTTCCAGGGAAACACCAGCTTTTCCAACATCACACGTAGCTGAGACCTTCAGGTTGTCTGAGGCTTGGCTGTGGGGACTGGGAGGGACGAAGTGGCCTGCTGAGCAGGTGTGTGCCAACACGTGAGGGTTCTCGGTTCGAAGGTTTCACTATTCTAAACGGGCAGCATTGCAGCTCTGTCAGCAATCACAGAAGTGCCTCCAGAATGGAGAGAGAAAAAAAGGTTCTGAGAGCACAAATCCCCTTTCACAAAGCCCGTGGAGGTGCCTTTTATGCTTCCACCATCTGTCATCACAAAATTCACAACAGCTCCCCCAGTCTCACGACACGACACGGACAATTCTGCGGGGGTCACCCGGAGCCGTTCAGATGCTTTGACAGCAAAACAATGCTGGGCAAGGTGCAGCCCAGTGAGAAAATCCTGCTAAACAAACACGAGGGGTCAACAGCTCAGAGAGCAAGATCCACTGAAACCCACTAATTGGAAATAATTCCAAGTTTTTCAGACATTACGTAGTGACAATAAGGTGCAAACACCGGATTAGTGACCTCCAAAAGACAGAGGGCTTTTGTTCCATCTTTGTAACAGCAGAATTTAACCCCGTGTTTTGAAATTCCCATCAACTAGCCTGTGTGAATTTAAAGGTTCACCATTTAATAACATAGCCGGGGTTAGATTTTTAGTTTCTCCGTTCCAGGTCAAGAAGCAGAACCTATGTGAGGGGAAGTGGGGGGCATGGGACAAATAAAGCCCTGAAAGTAGCCAGGCAGTGTTCATTCAGGCCTTCCCAGAGCTCAGTTAACCAAATGAACACCTGAAATGCCTGTCCCACCGGGAAACGCCACATGCATTTCCAGTGGTTTGGGTTTTGTTTATAAGTCAGTCTTGTCAAGTGGTATTTGTCAAGATTTTGTTGTTGTTGTTGTTGTTTTTAAATATGATGTAGAATTTCCATTGAGCTTTATAATCAAGCAAAAAGAAAGTCAGAGGTTTCTGAAAATGCCTGCTGAGTCTGAAAACTAGTTTGATTTGGGAGTCAGGATTTTGTAAAAATCAATACTTAAATAAAAGCTTTCTTTGGTGGTGGTGGTGGTAGTGGTGGTTGTGGTTGTTATTGTTGTTGTTGTTGAGATAGGGTCTCACTCTGTTGCCCAGGCAGGAGTGCAGTGTCACGATCTCGACTCACTGCAACCTCCACCTCCAGGGTTCAGGGGATTCTCGTGCCTCAGCTCTTCTCATGCCTCAGTCTCTCTAGCAGCTGGGATTATGGGCATAGGCCTTGTTACTCCTAGAAGCTCTTGTAGGATTTATTGTGGACTTCAGCTCAATAGAGTAATACTCACTTCCAGCAGGACTCTGATCTGCGAGAACAGGGGAATCAGTGGATAATGGGCGGCCATCTTAAACAACCAACTCCCTCTGTGGTCCCCAGATGCAGATAAGCCCGGCTGCCACTTCCTGAGTGCTCTTCTACGCATGTGCTTGACTTGCACCAGATCACCTAGACATGAACTCGAGTCTCTCTCTCTCTCTCTCCAAAGCTCCTGGTCTGTGTACTGAAGATCTAGATAGAGTTCTGGCCAGAGAGGAAGGCTCTTGGGTACCCCAGGCACTCCATCTTCTGCACCAAGATTCATCGTGGTGAATTAAGTACACACACTGATCTTTTCCCAAGGACCAGTAAGCAAGTTGGGGACCACAAGCCATGTCTCAGCCCAGGCCAGGCTCAGAGTGGCCACTCTGAAAAGGTCCAAATGACCGAGGTGATGCACAGACACCTCAGCCTCTTACTGCAGCTGCGGTAGGGCCTTTTCCTGGGTCTCTACACAGAATTAGAAAATGGTTATTCGAGGCTGGGTGCAGTGGCTCATGCCTGTAATCCTGTAATCCCAGCACTTTGGGAGGCCGAGGTGAGTGGATCACTTGAGGTCAGGAGTTCGAGACCAGTCTGGCCAACATGGTGAAACCTCATCTCTACTAAAAATACAAAAATTAGCCAGGTGTGGTGGCAGGTACCTGTAGTCCCAGCTACTTGGGAGGCTGAGGCAGGAGAATTGCTTGATCCCAGGAGGCAGAGGTTGCAGTGAGCTGAGATGGCGCCACTGCACTCCAGCCTGGGTGACAGAGCGAGACTCCATCTCAAAACAAAAACAAAAAGGCTATTTAGGCGACAACCCTACAGCACACACAAATGGAAATCTTATACTGGATAAAAGAACAAAATGTGAAACCAGTGCTGCAAAATCACAGACAGGAAGCAGGAAGGGAAAGACCGGGTTGGGAGTCGGTAGGTTGTGAGAACCGGGCTGAGGTTACTGGGGCATCTTTGTGGCTGAAGAAGGGCAAGGAAACGGCTTTCCAAGGATTTTAGAAGTCGCCTCCTCTCTTCCCTCTTTGGCGAGTCTGAGGAATGCCTGGGGAGACCTAGCATTGATCCCACAGGCCAGGAACTTGGTTGCCACCCTCACATGCAAGGTGAGCATCATACTCCTTAGCCTGGGGTCCCGCTGGGGTGCTAAGCACCTGGTGAGCAAAGACCCCTCAGCAAATAAGACCTCACGTCTGCCATCCAACCCTCTTGTTTGCAGAGCATCCTAAAATACGATTCCACAAGTTGGAAATGGAATCGGGTTTCACCACTGGCAAAGCCCCTCTCCATGAGGCCGGCTGCGGTCAACAGCAGCTGCATTTCCTCCGCCCTTCTCCCTAGGCGCCCAGTTGGTTTTCCTCCTTCTCCTTCCTCCAGGTGTGCTCTTGCCAGAGCCTGCCCCAATAAGTCTCCCTTTCATAGTGTTCTGATGAATAGATTGTCTGTGTTTTCTTTTGCATTCTTCTTAATGGCCTGAACCATCCTCCAGCGACCCAGCTGTGCATGTCAAATAAAATGTATTGGGGTCAAATGGATCCTCACATAGCACTGAAATGCACAGCACACGAAACAAAGCACACCTAGCCACCACTTGCACACTCTAGAAAGCTACTCTCAGAAGCAGCACAACTGCCACAAAAGCCACCCAGACTACACAAGTGTCCAGTCAAAGGGCATCATTTCACATCTTCAGTCCGTTCTCTTTCTCTTTGTTTTGGATTTTTCAAATATGGTTATGCAAAAGGTTTCTGTTTTTAAACTCACTATGCAAATACTAACATTTTACAAAGCCCAGGCAGATAAAATCAGCTCAGGTTGAACGTATCCTAAACGCAGAGCTATAACTGATTCAACTTTGCAATTTGACCTTTAATTGTCATATAGAAATGGAGAAACGCATGTAGATGAGTGGCGAATTTTATTGTGTTATATACAAAGGCACCGCCTCGCATGAAGCATGCAAACTCTCTTCAAAGGATTAAATATTTCAAAACTGAAGGAAAAGAAGAAGGCAGGCTTCCTGTTTCAGACACACACAGAGGAAGAGGGGTCTTTTAAACCTGTAATAAAACAGGTGGGCTTATGAAACTCAGAAAAGAGTGTATGGAAATATACTCTGCCTGGCACAGTGATATTTTAAAGAAAGAACATTTGTATTTTGTTCCGTAACTAAATGAAACCAGCTAACGCCATAGGGAAAGTACATGTGTTTGCAACCCAGCCCAGAGTCAGCCTGTTATATCTGACTCTCTTTTCTGGTTACAAACCAGCCTGCTGGTGCATACATACACTCTCACAGCTGAGGACAGATGTGGCTAGCGATGCCTTGTGAAGCAAATGTCAAGCAGCAGACCGCTACCACAGGCTCACACACCTGCAGGTGACATCACCAAGCTTTATCTTACCCCAGAAATCTATTAACATGCAGAAACAGGTGTCACCCAACCAAAACCCACTCTTAGAAAGCATTGGTCTCATCAGCCCGAGAGGCGAAATGGCAAATGAGATGCCGAACTTCCACTCAGCTCCACGCCCGTCTCGGGGGGGAGGACGGATCCCCTGTTCCCCACCCGAACTTCCCAGGACACCTGTTCTCTAACATCAAAAGGATGTCAGATGCAGCCAGAACAAACAAAAGCTTTGGAGAAAACTCCATTTCCTGGATATTGCCTTTTTCCCTTGTTTCAGGGCATTTTGTCTTTTGTAGCAAAGAGTAGCTAATACCAGTGAGTTCTCAGTAATTTCTTGTCCCTGAAACAGATATCTTCTTTGGCTGTAACTAGGCAGATAGCAGGTACTCCATATATGTCCAGAGCACCTAAAAAACGATGTATGTCTGGGATGCACCTTAAGGTGCCCTAGCCAGCATCCAGGCGCGGTGGCTCACATCTGTAATCCCAGCACTTTGGGAGGCTGAGATGGGTGGATCCTTTGGGGCCAGGAGTTCAAGACCAGCCTGGCCAACATGGCAAAATCCCATCTCTACAAAAAATACAAAAATTAGCTGTGCGTGGTGGTACACACCTATGCTTCCATCTGCTCGGGAGACTGAGGTGAGAGGATGTCTTGAGCCTGGGAGGCAGAGGTTGCAGTGAGCCAAGATCATGCCACTGCACTCCAGCCTGGGCAACAGAGCCAGACCCTGTCTCAATCAATCAATCAATCAATTAATCAGTAAAAACTATGTTAAAAATAAATAAATAAAACACTCTAGCCAGAGATAAAAGGGAGGATAGGGTGAACTAAAACTGTCAAAATGTTGATAATTCTAGAAACTAAGAGACAAATAATAGGAAATCCACCACGCTACTCTCCCTCGTGTTTAAAATTTTCCGTAATAAAAATATTTTTTAAACATGTAGCAACATTTTCAGTTGTCGGCCCAACCCCTCCTCCTCCCATCCTTGGCAATAAAGTCCTAAGTCTGCTCAAGTAATCCACCCTTCTCTATGGAGCCACTAACTAACCCAGTCACAGTCACCCCAATGCTTCTTGCCAGCGATGGCCTTAGGAATGGACAGATGGGTTTATCTGGCCAATGAGAAAGGAAGGAAAGTCTCTTGAAGGGTTTCCGGAAAAAAATTTCCATACTGCCAAAAAATGACATATGGGAAAACATGGGTCCTCCCCTTCTAAATCTTAAACATCCACATGTGAGAGCAAGAACCTCAGCAGCCATATTGTGACCATGAGGGAGTCAGTCAAAGACAAAACTGACATACTGAGTCTCAGAGAAGAAAGATCAGAGCAACTCTGGTCCTTGAGGTGTCACTGAGCCCCTGAAATAACCATCCTGAAACTGCCCCACTTCAGGAATCATTAAGAGAGAAAACAATCCACGTCCCGTTTAAAATAGTTGAGCCAGGGTCACAGCTAAAGGCATCCTACCTGATACAAAATAACTGTTCGATGAATGAAGGAAAGAATGAGTAAGACCCCAAAGCACAGAGAATTGTCATATAGTCTTAACAGCATCATCTGAGTCTTAGAAAAATCAATGTCATTGGAATTCCATACAAGAGTTAGGATTTACATTGTATATTCTCTTAGCACACAGCGTCTTCTGTCTTTTACAGTAGGCCCCTCTTCTGTACAGGGAATACATTCCAAAACTCCAGTAAATGTTTAAAACCAGGGAGATTACTGAACCCAGCTGCCAACCAGACAGATTCCTGTCCATGTCTTCCACCCACAAATTTAATTTCCATCTTAATTAAGTGCTTATCACCCCTGTGGCTGTACCTTTTACCGTTTGAGGTGTGACAGCAAAACGAGGACAAATTTCTTTTTCCTTCTTCACAATTTCACGAAGACTCCTTCTTTCTGTAGATCTTAGCAACCTCAGCATATGATTGCTTTTCTTTTCTTATGAAGTCGAGAACTTTCACTTTTTTACCTAAAGGAAACACTTTACGACTTCTCTTTGGCATATCCCAATTGCCAGCATCACGACTCTTGCGTTTTGGAGACATTATGAAGTCAAATAAAGATGACTTGAACACAAGCACTGTGACACCGTGACAATCCATCTGATCACTGAGACAGCTACTAAGTGACTAATGGGTGGGTAACCTGGACAAGGGGAGGATTCCATTCAGGATGGGATGGAGCAGGAGGGCTTCAGATTTCATCACATTGAGAGGTGAAGCCAGCTGGATTTCCTGGGTCAAGTGGGGACTTGGAGAACTTTTCTGTCTTACAAGAGGATTGTAAAATGCACCAATTAGCACTCTGTAGCTTGGATTGTAAAATGCACCAATCAGTGCTCTGTAGCTAGCAAGAGGATTGTAAAATGCACCAGTCAGCACTCTGTAAAATGCACCAATCAGCGCTCTGTAAAATGCACCAATCAGCGCTCTGTAAAATGCACCAATCAGCAGAATCCTAAAAGTAGCCAATCGCAGGGAGGATTGAAAAAAAGCATTCTGATAGGGCAGAAACAGAACATCGGAGGAGACAAATAAGGGAATAAAAGCTGGCCACCCCAGTCAGCAATGGCAACCCACTAGGGTCCCCTTCCACGCTGTGGAAGCTTTGTCCTTTTGCTCTTCACAATAAACCTTGCTACTGCTCACTCTCTGGGTCCAAGCCATCTTTAAGAGCTGTAACACTCACCGCAAAGGTCCACGGCTCCATTCTTGAAGTCAGGGAGACCACGAACCCACTGGCAAGAACCAACTCCGAACACAACATTACTCAGGATGGCACACAATTTAAAACTAATAAATGGTTTCTGAAATTTTCCATTTAATATTTTCAGAACAAAATTGACCACAGGTAACTGAAACCACAAAAAGTGAAGCATTGGATAAAGGGAAATTACTGCATTTCACAGTACATATCGTATATTTCTTTGACAAGCAATCAAGTACATCTTTGTATCTTCTCTTGTAAAGTTGCTTTTTGATTTGCTCAGTGCATTTTCTCAAATCGTATCTTATATTCACAGCTGTGCCCAGGCCAGCAGAGATTCCTAATACACTAGAAAGAACATGGTCTTTACTGAATGGCTATGTGGCCTCGGACAAACTCCTCAATCTCTCTGAGCATTAGTGCCCTTATCTCTAAAACAAAATTAGTAACACCCATTTTAGGGGCTATGACAGTTAAATGAGGAAGCATTTAAGCAATATGTCATCTAAAGCATTGCACACTGATGTTCCTCCACATCAAGACTAGTTTTAAGGTCAGGAATAACTGTTGCCAACTGGCAGAATCAGTTTTTTTCTTCGACCCTTGCCTTCAGGTATACAAAAAAGATGTAAGAAGTATAAAAGATGAAACAGAATTTTCCTCCATATGAGCATTTTTGTCTCCAACACCTAATGTTTCCTTTTTCCTACCTACCCTTGTCACAGAAATCATGTGATTTAAAGGAAGATTCTCAAAGGTTTCCTTTCAAACAAGACAAGTCCCTTGGGGTAGGTCAATTCTCTCAACTGGGAGAGTTTCTTAAAGCAAGGGTGGGTAGCTTCCTCCCCAGGACCATCTGCTGGCCATCAGGTGGGACGGATTCAAAGGAAGGTGGAGGTAAGGTGCTAGGCTGAGCAGAGCCGTAATCTCTGCATCCTTGACCCCATGCCAGAGGACAGAGGCCACTGTCCCCTTCTCGTTCTCAAGGGAGAAAGTAGAAACTGGTCCCTCTGGGATTGCTTGAGAAGGGCCACTTCTCCCTGGGGTTAGGCAAGAGCTTTCCAGATCTCTGCCAGGTGGTGGCCCTCAATGGCCTCTGCCACATCATCCCTGCACCTAAAGTCTCCTTAATGCTCTTCCGCAAACCTACTCAGTCATTACTTAAATAAGGAAATTTTCCATGAACATGGCCTGCCCTTCCAGCCCTGACACTCTCCAGACAGCACTTCATCCCCCTGCTGGTGGAGAGCAAACAAATACCCTCCTTGGGGGCTGGGGCTGAACCAAGGCTCTGAGCCCCAGGGAACCATCCCAGCACCCTGGGTGGTGTTGGTGACACACTTTGGCGAAATGTCTTCTGCTGGGAGTCAGAGGCCTGAGTTCAAATCCCCAAGTCCACCTCGTGTGGAACCTCCACATCCTGCCTCCTCCATGGAGATGTGGTAGGTTCTGCTGGGACAATCACAAAGAGGTGCAGGCAGAAGATGTCTGGAGATTGTACCAACAATGCTAATCATATCCTCTACCCACTGTGTGCCTGCAAATCTCTTCTTCCCCCCAGAAGTTGCCACCAGCCCATGCTGCACAGCCTGAAGGGCAGAGCACACCCTCCCCACACATGTAAACAGACACACACACACACACACACGACACGCACACACATGCCTTGCAGCATCGAGTGCTTCCTTTATCACCCTCACGTTATGACAGTGCTCCCACCAAGGTCACTAGAGGCAGACATGGTGTGCTTTTACCTTCATCTAGTCCATGGCAGAAGCTCAGCAAGTATGTGTTGAATGAACAAATTAATCCATATTCGATTGGTTTTTTTTTTTTTTAAATGTCCTGGATTTCATTTTGTTTTCAAGATTTAAAAAAAAAAAAAAAAAGGAGAAGAAAGAGGAAGATGGGGAATAGTACAGTCAAGGTAAAATAATCAGTTCCCTTCCAATTATCTGTTGCACTTTGTGGATTATCAGCAAGGCAGGGTCTTCCCCCATGCCCGCAAGCCAAACAAGAAAGGGCCTCGGGCTGGCTCTAGGGGGCGACAGTGAGGCCTACTGTGCATTTGTGTCTCTGCGTCATTGCACAGACAACCGTAAAAGTGGATTCTGGGGGATCTACCGTTTTGGAGGGACTACCCCTCTCTCCCACCCATTAGTACGACTCATTGAAAGCTGATTTAATTTCTATGTTTACACAAACAAACAAGTAGAACAAAAATTATCAGGGAATATTGAAAGTATTTTATCAACACAAAAACCAACATGCACGTGAGCCTTTTAATCACAGATTTGATTCAGCCTATGCCAATGAAGCACATGATACCTGCCAGGCCCCGAAGATGGAAAGAGGAATAAATACTGTGCCTGCCGTCAGGAGCTCTCGGTCAAGGGCAGTTTCTCTACCCAGGCACTCTTCCCATTTTGGGCCAGATAATTCTGTGTTGTGAGCAGCTGAACCAGGCATTTTGGGATGGTGAACAGCATCCCTGGCCTCTCCACCATAGCTGCCAGTCAGTAGTAACCTCCCCAAGTTTGGACAACCAAAAATGTCACCAAATGTCTCTGTAGGGCAAAATCACCACAGTTTAGAACCACAGGTCTAGGAGTAGGATATTAAGTAAATAGCCACAAGACGGACCACCCTGCCCGAGGCCCAGCACTCTGAACCCAGCACATGCTGGCACTGGAGGGGGTGCAGACAAAGAAACGTTCTCTGGAGGAGGAACACTGTGGACCCATGGCTGCTGACATGCAAGTGTATAAATGTGACTCTCCTTCCACTCCAAGCACCCACATACCATCTTCACCCACCATGGGCTCTAACAAGGGTGCAGACTGCCTTATACAACAGAATAGAGCACTTGGACAAGCAGTCAAGTCTGCCTCATGAAAGACCAGGGAATGGAAGTCTATAGATGGGCTTCTCTGCATGGCACTTGAGGCTCTACCAACCTCAACAGGAAGCAGAATCTAAGTGAGAAACCACCTCAGGAAAAAGAAAAAAAAAGCTGCCTCAGCACAACTCCTGCATTGGCCACAGCGAACAGGCTGTGTGCTGCCCCTCCAGGGGTGTGTGCTACCACCACAGGCCCAGTCCCCCATGTGATGTAGAGGCTATAGAATATTCTTGATTTGTAAGTAGTTTGAGCCACATAAGAGGCCAACCATGTGGTTCATGCAGCAAAAATGGCCTATAAATGCAGCATCCTGGTGACCAGAGGGAGGCAGATCTAGAACTCTCTGTGGCTAGTTTAACAGAGCCCTGGATTACGTTTTGCCAATTTAAGCCGTTCATTCAAACTTGAGAAACGCCCTTCAGGAGGATGTTGAGAGCCTGAAGCCGGGCTTGCAGATCAGGCCACAGAACAGCAGCCAGGGAGCAGGGGCCCCCACACACAGCCTGACCAGAGAGCTCCCCGGTGTCCCTCTCAACAGAAACATGAGCAAGACCCTGGCAGCCCCCACTCCACCACGCCATGAAATGGGTAGGCGCCAGCCGCAGGCTCACTGTCAAGCGATCCACCAGGCCAGGGTGACACGGCACCAGTCACGGGAATATACAGAAGGCAGCAATGGGCTCTAGCCCCACGGTAGTTTTACCCTGTGCCTCCTCACACCCGGCAGGCTTGTCACAAACACCAGCCTGGACAGTCGCCCATAGGGGTCTCCCACCGACACAGCTGGCCTCCCCTGGCTCTGGCAGAAGGGCAGCTCCTCTCAGCACTCCAGGAAATACGCTGGGGCCTTCCTCTAAGCTGTTCTCTCTCCATCCTGCTCTCTGCCCTGCACTCAGCAGCATTCAACTCAGTGGGAGCTGGAGTGACCCTGGCTATGTTCACCTCTGCAGCCGCAACAGAACATGGAGCGCCTTTCTCACTGGTGAGGTCTGGAAACAGCTGCCCCCCATTTCCTGGGTCTCTGGGAGAGGCCCGCAGGCCAGTGAGTTTTCCAGATGGTTGAGATGAGCAATGCCTCCAGGAACGTGACCTCAGGCACCCGTATTTCATGGTGGGATGTCATCCCAGCGCCCCGAGGGCTCTGAGGTCCACAGACCAGAGCACTGGTTCTGCTCTGCAGCCACCTTGCAGTGAAAAACAAGGTCAAATCCGATTGCCTCAGGCTGCAGCACCCCAGCACGAGGGCCTCACTGAAGCACCACATAGTCTAGGGCATCCAGGGCTGATGGAAGACTTGACTGCACCTGTGTTGTCGTGGAAAGCCTTAGAAAGAGGAATGGGCTAAACAGTGCAGTCACACAGCTCGCAACCTGCCTTCATTGAAAATGATGACGTGGCTCAATGTGAACTCAAAGGCCTCACCCTGGGCATGTAAAACAAGACAATTCCACATGAAGAACTCCCTCAAACCACACCCAGAAGCACTTGGAAAAAGTGTCAACATGGCCTCAGACAAGGTGTTCTCATCACAAAAAGTGATCCAGAGACACCCCTCTACCTTAACTCTCTTTAATTCAAGTTCATTGAGTATAATTTAATTACAATAAAATTCACCCAATTATTTAGGTGTCACAGTTCTGTGAATTTTGGAAAACACAATCATGTCACCACCACAATCAAGATTTAGAATCTGTCCATCATCCCCCAAAAATCCCTCATGTTGCTTTCTAGTGAACCCCTCCACCCACCTGGTGAGTACAGGTCTACTTTCTTCCCTAGAGTCTGCTCTTTTCCAGAATGTCACCAAAAAGAATCGCACAGTAAAGGCACTTTTGAGTCAGCTTTTTCTGCTCAGCAGAACGTCTTTTTATTGCTAAGTAGTATCTCACTGTGTGGAAGTGACACAGTCTGTTTACACATTTCCCAGTGGAAGGACATTGGGAATTTTCTTCAGTTTGAGGCTACCATGAATGGAGAAGCCATGCATACAAGTCTTGGTGTGCACCAATGTTTTCATTTCTTTCGTGTAAGTATCCGGGCGTGTCCTCTCCGGGTCTATGGTAAAGGTACGTTTAACATCATAAGAAACTTCCAAAGTGTTTTTCCAAAGTGACCGTACCATTTCGCCTCCCACCAGCAATGTATCAGAGTTGCAGTTCCTCCACATCCTCATCAGCATTTCATCAGGGTGACTTTTTTGTTTGAGTTTGTGTTGGGAAGTTTTGATGAGGGTCAATTTGATGGTATTGAGGTTTTAAGCCATTCTAACATATATGTAATGGTATCTCATTCTAGTCTTAATTTGCATTTCCTTAGTGACTAATGAGGATGAGCATCCCTTCAGGGTCTTATTTGCCATCTATGCATCTTGTTTGGTGAAGAATCAGTTCGAGTATTTTTTGTCCATTTATTAAATTGAGTTGTTTCATTTTCTTGTGAAGGGGCTATAACAGTTCTACATACTCTGGATACAACTCCTTTATCAGATATGTGTTTTACAAATATTTTCTCCTGATGTGTGGCTTGTCTTTTTATTTCTTTGCAGTGTTTTTCAAAGAGCAGATGTTTTTAATTTTGATGAAATCCATTTTTGCCAACTTTTTCCTTGATAGTTCACGTTTTCTGTGTCTGAGGAAAGTTTTCTCTAACCCATGATCACAAAGGTTTTCTTCAATGTTTTCTTCCAGAAGGTTTACAGTTTTAGGTTTTACATTTAGGTCTATGATCCATCTTTGTTGCTTGTACATGCTACAAGGTATGTGGTATGGGTTCTTCTTGGTTTTTGAGTTTTGATATGGATGTCCAATTGCTCCATTTATTTCAAACATTATCCTTTCTCCACTGAATCATTTTGGCGCCTTTGTTGAAAATCCGTTGATCATTCACGTGGGGTCTGCTCCTGACCTCTTCCTATGTCCCATTGGACTACATGTCTGCCCTTTTGCCTACATGTCCTATAGTCTGCCCTTGATTACTGTAGCTTTACAGGGAATCTGAAAATGAGGTACTGGAAGTCTTCCAACTCTGTTCTTTTTCAAAATTGCTTGGCTGGTCTAGTTCTGTTGTTTTTTGTTTGTTTGTTTGTTTGTTTGTTTGTTTGTTTTTCTCAGTCTGGAGTACAGCAGTGCAATCTTGACTCACTGCAACCTCCACCTCCCAGGTTCAAGCGATTCTCCTGCCTCAGTTTCTTGAGTAGCTGGGATTACAGGCACGCACCACTATGCCTGGCTAATATTTGTATTTTTAGTAGAGACAAGGTTTCACCATGTTGGCCAGGTTGGTCTCGAACTCCCAACCTCAAGTGATCCACCAGCCTCAGCCTCCCAAAGTGTTGGGATTACAGACGTGAGCTACGGCACCCGGCCTATGTCTTTTGCCTTTCCATAAAAATTTTTGAATTATCTTGCCAATTTCTACACAAAATCTTACTGGGATTTTAATTTGAGCTGTGCTGAATCTCCTGGTCAATTTCACGTGGCTGTCTTAGTCCTTTGAAAGGAAAGGAGGGGTCATTTTTCAGGGGGATATCATTCAAGAAATTCTAACCAGTTCCTCCCAGACCTGTGGACACAGTGTGGCTTTGTTAAATGGCCTTGGCTCTCAGGACGTGGAGGGACACTTGTGGAGGGAACAGGGATGCCGCCTGCCTTTCCCACCTGTTGCCTAAGGCAGATGGGAAGGAGAAGAAATAGAGCTAGGCTCTGACCTGAGAAGCAGCCCTGAGACCCAAGAACAGAAAAGAGCATGGAGCACGGTCCCTTGATAGACCTGAAAAGGAGATGAGAAAAGGGGGCTGTTGGAGGGTGAGTTCACTGGTCTGCGAGAAAGAAGGGAAGTTAATCCTCCGTGGGAAATAGCAAAAGCAAGGGGTGGATGTGGCAAGAGGCTCAGCGTGAGGAGATAGCATTTGGGAATGAGGTCTGAATACTGTGCTAAAGGTCAGGATTCTGCTCTCTACGCAGGGAAGCCCAGGGGGGCTTCTTAGTGAGAGGGGCAAGGTCAGATCTGTGTTTGAGAAAGATCCTCTGGCCAGCAGGCAGAAGGCTCCCTGGAGACCACCCTGTGGGCGTGGCAGCAGACATGCCAAGAGCAGGTTTGACCAGGAAATGACCACGCGGTCAGAGCAGAAGGCACCTAAAGGACAAGGCCACCAACCCAAAGGAGACAGGGGACTAAAGAGGAATAGGAGAGGCACAGAAAAGACACATCCATCTGCTACATTAACCCCTGGACCCTGAAGGGCATTTACCCTTCTCCTAGCAAATCCACAGCCCCATGCCACACTCTGCCATGAGATGGCGACAACCACCCTCAGCCCTCAAGGGTCTCACTAAGGAAAAGCACGTGACTTGGGCACCCCATGAATATCCATAGGCTGCCCTTTAGGGGCAATATGTTGTGTTAAGACCATCAAAAACGCAACCATCCAAAAGATGGCTTTGTTTTAAGATTATACCATTGGGGTTGAATAATTTCTTGGCAACCCTGTGTATATCTGGTTGGAGCCTCACTGTGAAGTTTGAAAAAGAGACAGATGGAACAGTCGACCAGAGAGCCTCAGTGACAGCAACAACTATTCCCTGGAAGGGGAAAAAAGGGCAGAAAGGCAGTTTTGTTTATTTTTACAAAATTTGGAGAACAACAGTCTCCTCAGCTGTCTCCACAAGATCAAACCAGCCCCAAATGGGAGTTGCTAGGTATTTGCCAACACTTAAAATCAAAATCCAATAGACCTGATGGCCGTGGTTCTGGTCTTTTCCTCCCTTTTGTATTTCAAGATGGCAATTTCATTTGCTCATTGATGCTGCCTTTTCATTCAATAAGCATTCTGATTCGTCTATGAACTTCAAACTCTGCTTCTAATCTAAATCAGAACACAAAAGTACACGACCCCTTCACTGCTTGCTAGGCCATCTGGGCTCATTCTAAACAAAAACACGAGCACAGTCTCAGAATGACTGCTTCATCACCCCGGGTCTGTCCTTTGTGGTAAGGGCAGGCCTCCAATAGTCTAGCTCAGGGACGGCCACACTGTGTGCAGTTCGATCACACGCAGGTTCCCCAACTCTCTTTCCCCTTCCAGCCCTCGAGGGATGCCAGGGCCTCTTACGGGGCTGGTGACTATAACTCCCATATTAGGTTTGGGCACAGACCTGAACGGGATACCAAATTTAGCCTTTCTTAGATGAGAAACCAATAGAAAGAAGTCAGTTGTGGGGAAGAACTGCGTTTAGACTTTGCTTAAGAGTCACACCTCTGTGGACCTCCATTTAACTAACACAGAACCAAATGGAAAATTTGCTTCCTTCTTCATTTATTAAAGAAACATAACTAATGAAAACACAAAGCAAAATCATTCTGTTAGGAGTGAGTTCACTGCTCTCATCCTCCACTTTTATGAGCTCTTCTTAGAAATACAGGCATAGGTGGCACGTGCAAAAATTCCACGCTCTTACTTCACGTGTTCTCTCCAGTATCAGACAAGCGAGAGCCAAAGATGAGATGCTCACCTCTGAGCCCGTTTCCTCTTTTATCTTGGCCCAGGGGCACTCACCAGGAGGGAGCAGCCTTCTTCCCTCTGCTGCACTGGGTCAGGCAGGAAGAAGATCTAAACTCTCTTTCAATCTTGTAGAAAGAGAAAAAAACAAAACACCCACACAGTGGGGAAATTGTTCCCCACTGTGTGGGTGATGGGGCCCCGAGAGCTGTTATCTGCAAAGGGCACTTCTGGGGGTTACCCAGCTGTCACCACTGTGTGGATTCCACCCGAAAACCTCAAGCCAAACAGTGGGGAATGAACATCAAGAGACAATTTTCCACTCTGTGAAAATGGCTTGACTTTACAAAAATACATTAAAGCGCCATGATAATAAACGAAACACAAGCAGGACCTGTTGTTAAGCATGCAGGCAGTCATGGCAGAGGCTCTCCTTGCTTGGTACATTTATACCATCGAAATACGATGATTGTTTCTCTACTTCCTGACTCCTCAGCTCCCTACCCACATGCCCACATGAAGACACACACACACACACACACACACACACCCCTCTATACAACAGACAGATCTGGAATAACTGGTCTAGCAAGAGTTAGAGATGTCTGGGAGCAGCAGTGGAAGTGGCTGGGGTAGGCATGTGTTAGACTCTCTCTCTGTGTGTGTGTGTGTGTGTGTGTGTGTGTGTGTGTGTGCATACTTCCATGCTCACATGCAGGGGGATGGTCTCACCCTGAACACTGTTCATTTGAATAAAGGAGATTTAACAGCTGAAACACCACTGCATATGCACACAAACAAAATCAGGCCTCCTTCGGGCCTCAAGTCCTCTGTTGCCACACAAGAGCCCCTCTAGCTCTGAGGCAATCTTGCCCCTCCGTGTCTGCAGCAGTCTGAGAGGCACTGCTGGCTAGCCCAGGTTATAGGATTTTAGTGACTTCTTTCCCTCTTCTCCACATTCATCTCCTTTAAGGCCCCCAAATCCATTCTTCTTCAAGAGTGAACCCATCCTCCCAATGTTGTCATTTTGGAACCATGTTTTCCTGTCCCCCGTTCCTTCATCCCCTCTTCCATCTACTAAAGGAGTCTGTTGGGGCTTTCTCCACCATCTCTCTTGGTCCTGATGCCCATGTTAGAATTTTGGAAGCAGATCTGGTCTGCTTCCAAATTCCAAATCTGCTCTTAGATTTAGAATCTAAAGCGTCAAATCTTGATGCCAAAGGTATCCCTACCCACACAAAGAGGACCCCTTCCCTCAACTTTGGCATCTGGGTTTGGGGTCAACGTGACAAGGAAAATGGTAATCGACAGGAAAACAGTATGGCCACTCCTCAAAAACTTAAACTTAGAATTACCATGTGATTCAGGAATTCCACTTCTGGGCACGTACCCAAAAGAATTGAAACCAGGGTGTCAGAGGTATTTGTATATCCAAATTCACAGCAGCATTATTCACAATGGCAAAGAGGTAGAAGCGACCCACGTGTCCACTGATGGATGAATGGAGAAGCAGAATGTGGCCTACACATGCTATGGAATATTATTCCATAGAAAGGAATGAAATGCTGGCACATTCTACAATACGCAAGAATCTTCAAGAATTATGCTAAGTAAAATAAGGTAGTCACAAAAAGGCCAATGCTATATTGTTCCACTAATAGAAAGTCCCTAGAATAATCAAATTTATAGAGACAAAAAGTAAAATGGTGGCTGTGAGGAACTGGAGAGGAACTGAGGAAGGAAACGTATTGTTTAATAGGTATGGAGCTACAGTTTGCAATGTTGAAAAAGTTCTGGAGATGGACAGTGGTGTTGATTGCACAACAGTGGGAATGTACTTAATGCCACTAAACTCTACACTTAAAAATGGTTAAAATAGTGCTAGGGTTTGCATGTGTTCCCTCAAAAATTCAGGTGTTGAAACTTAATGGCCAACACAATGGTATTAAGAGGTGGGACCTTTAAAAGGTGATTAGGATTAGGCCATGAGGGCTCCTCCCTCATGAATGAAATGAAGACCCTTATAAAGAGGCTTCATGAAGCCTTCCCCTCTTGCTCTTCTCCCTTCTGCCACGTGAGAACACAGCACTCCTCCCCGCCCACGGCTACAGCAACGAGGCACCATCTTGGAAGCAGAGACCAGGCCCTCACCAGACAACTGAACGTGCCGGTGCCTTCATCTTGGCCCTCCCAGCCTCCAGGACTGTGAGAAAATAAATCTGTTCTTTAGAAAGTACCCAGTCTATGGTTATCTTGTTATAGCAGCACAAACAGACTAAAACAAATGGCTGATTTTATGTTAGGCGTATTTCACCACACACGAAAAAAGTAATCAACAAAAGGTTAGAAGTTTCAGCCAGTCCAAACAAGCAAATAGGATTTTTAAAGAGGGGACTCAACCAGAAACCTACATCCCTCATCTTCCTCCTGCCAGATGAGGGGAGACGCAGGTGGCCAGGCTAGGTGTAAGAGGGAGCAGAAGAGTCACGGTAGCCAGGTGCAGTGGCTCACACCTGTAATCCCAGCACTTTGGGAGGCAAAAGTGGGCAGATTCCTTGAGGTCAGGAGTTCGAGACCAGCCTGGCCAACATAGTGAAACCCTGTCTCTACTAAAAATACAAAAATTAGCCGGGCGTGGTGGCAGGTGCCTGTAATCCCAGCTATTCGGGAGGCTGAGGTATGAGAATTGCTTAAACCCGGGTGGCAGAGGTTACAGTGAGCCAAGATCACACCATTGCACTCCAGCCTGGATGACAGAGCAAGACTCTGTCTCAAAAAAAAAAGAAAGAAAAGAAAGAAAAGAAAGGAAGAAAGGAAGAAAGGAAGAGAAAAAAGAAAAGAAAAAGAAGGAAGAGTCACAGGGTGACCTGCAGGCCTCTTAGAGGAAAGATCAGGTCCTCCTGTGCCCGAGGGGAAGAAGAGACCTGACGGGCAAACAGCTCTTCGGTGACACCTCGTGAAGTGTCATCAGTTCTGGGAAAATGGGGATTTCCCAGAAGGTAGGTTTGTCCCCACCACAAATTTACAAATGTTGTTGTACTTTCCAGAATTTTTAAATCAGAATTCCTTAGATTTCGGAAGTAATTTCTGGAAAACACAACCCTTTGATCATCCCTTCTCCATTTCCACAGTACTGAAGACGTCAGTCCGCGACCAGGTC
Organism: Macaca fascicularis; assembly: GCF_037993035.2. Taxonomy (NCBI): domain Eukaryota; kingdom Metazoa; phylum Chordata; class Mammalia; order Primates; family Cercopithecidae; genus Macaca; species Macaca fascicularis. Next base: position 17,854,902 of record NC_088387.1, on the reverse strand, counting down.
ACAGGCTCCTCAGTAACTCTCCCCAGCTTGGCTTGTGCGAATCAGACATTCATATTTTGTGAGAGGCCCAGCCAAGCCTAGAAAGTCCTCGTGCTGTCTCTGAGTTGCTGCAATCACTTTCTAATCATTCTTTCTGCACCCACAGTCTTCAGACTCTTCTACAGATGACACCAGCTGCTGCAGGCAGCCTTTTTGTGAATACTGGCTTCACTGGGCTACCACTCACTCCCTGGTCCCCAGATCCCAAGGTAGATGGTGAAGGACCTTGGACCTTGCAAGGCAGCCTCAGGAGATGTCTTCCCTTTCCTTCCCTCAATCTCATCACTTTCGGTTGTTACTTCTCCCACTTACTGAGATTTTTGTTTGTTTATTGTTGCACTTATGTAAAGATCCATGATATCTGTTAACTGCTCTGCACTTAACACCTTAAAGGTTATAAGGACAGCCTGGAGACAAACATCTCTGGAAACACAGCAGGCGGAAGCCACATGTGCTAGGATGTCTCCTGGGGAGAGCAGAGCACAGAAGGTGGGGGTTGGAGCCTCAAGAAGCAAGCTCATGTACAACACACAGCTGCTAACTTCCTCTTTGCATTCTGTCCAATTCTCTGCAGGGCTTGTTTGAGGAGTAGGTTCTAAGTCTGGGGTCAAGGCTGAACTAGTAGGACTACAGAAGCAATCTGAAGTCGCCAGGATCCACCCCACACCTCCACGCTCTCCCCAAACTCTGCTTCTCCTCCACAGCAATGCCAGACAGCAATTTAAAGACTATGTGTTCTGAGAGACCCATGTTATCAGCCTCCCAGGGGCATCTGCCTGAGTCAGATGGGCCTCCCTGCCACTTTTACACTTTACAGGAATGAGGATGGTTTAAGATTTCCTTCCTCTCAGAAGCCTACCTTGACCAGGTGTGGCGGCTCACTCCTGTAATCCCAGCAATTTGGGAGGCCAAGGCAGGAGGATTGCTTGAGTCTAGAAGTTCAAACCTAGCCCTTGCAACACAGTGAGACATCATGGAGAAGAGTATGCTTGTCTCTGAACTAAAGCAAGATCTTAGCTGTCCTCATTCTGGAGCAGTCCACCTTGAGAACATTCTAGAAAAAGAGGCTCCTGCAAGTTCCGGAGAGAGCACTTCTATACCCACCGCATCCCACCATACCACACACACAGTTGGTTTTAGGGTTAGGGGTCTGTGTGCGCGCCATGCTTCTTCCTAAGCGTGCCGTAGCTGTGTGCCTCAGCAGCTGCAGCAGCCTGGCGGGGGTTACAAGGGAAGAGGACCCTTTTGCAGGACGCCACACTTTTGTCGTGGGCATGCATCATGCACGCACAGGACCGGAAACATACAAACAATTGATGGGGTTCAGGACACACTACACTAAAAACCGGCACCTTGGCATTTGAGAAAACAGCAGAAGCAGGAAGGTCACTCTCACCTTCCCCTTCCCCTCCTCCCCGATACAGGCCACAAAACTCTCATTTGAGAGGTAGCCTCCATATACCCAGAGAAAAGAAACACACTTATCTCTGAAGACACAGGACCACAGAATCTGAACAAACAGGCTACGTTTGTTAAGTCCCCAACTCCCCACCCAGTTTATCACTATTAGATCATACCCCCTTTGTCCAATTATCCACCTCTACAACTGTGCACTTCTCCATCAAACTAACATTAAAAACATGCAGGTTTCTCTGTCACTTGGGGTCTTTATTTCCCATTTTATGTAAAACTTACATTAAATAAATTTGCATGCTTTCTCCAGTTAATCTCTCTTTTGTATGGGGACTCAGCCGTGCCCCTAGCAGTGAGCCAAGAAAATGTATTTCTTTCCCCTGCAGGATCTTGAGCGTCTCTGGAGCAATTTCTTTCACAGGTCTCCAGAAATGTCCCACATGAGAACCTTTCTCCCCACAGGCTCATTCCAAGGGTTCGGGTCCTCTCCTGCCCTCTTCCTGCTACAACCTACATGCTCCCCCGCAGCTTCTAGGTCTCAGGAATTGCCTATGATTGCCCAATTCACGTGTATATTGAAACCATGTATACACTTGTTATCAGCATTGTTAGGAGGCAGACCTATTCTGAAATCAGGTAACTTTGGGTTGTTTGTGGGCAGCTGAGCAGACATCCCCAAGCCCGAAGCCTATGACCACAGGGTGGTACTTTGGAGGCTGTGAGCACAGTTTTCGTAAGGACAGGAAGGATCCTGCTTATCACCCCTCCAACTGGGGCTGGATCTGACTTAAACATCTCAATGCATTTTGACACATGCAAAGGTTTCTCTGTTACTTGTGTTGATACCAACGCAACAAACAAACATTTTTCATAAGCGTGATACAGTTGAGACCAAGGCAGAAATCATGAAGCAAGACAAAAATAGGGCTTTTTGCCATTGTCAGACATCCTAAGACATAGAGAGAGGCCTGGCATGAGGGGTGGCGAGAGAAGCCCTTGCTGGGTTTCTCTCTCCTGGGATTCACCTGTCATGTGGGGCGTCCCCGTTTTCAGAGACACCCTAAGAGTGTCTCACTCTTTAAGAGTGAGAACATTACCCAGATAGTGCATCTGCGTCACGCCCTAGAATATCCCTTTTTTTTGTTTTAAAATAAATGTGCTATCTTCCACCATGTTTTCACAAAGATCTCGTTCCTCTAAATAGCAATATGCTCTTACCAATCAAGCAACTAGAACAATTCCACCTGTGACACTGACATCACAGGAAAGCAATCACCAAAAAAAAAAGCTCAAAGTCTGAGGCATAAGCAAACCAAGAGCTATAAACTGCTAAGGATAATTCTTAAAAGAAACAAAAATGTAAACATTTACCTACGGCTATAGCGAACGGCTATCGTCAACCCAAGCTATAATTAAAGAGAGAGAAAAACAAATTAAGTAATATCAAGAATATGCAGAATTCACACAAGAAAATTAACTTGATACAGCCAATTATGTTTTAAAGATTTTCTAAAATGCCCTACAGCTAATGCTTCAAAAATAACACATTTTAATGACGGATATTTCGTTTCATCTTAGCTTTTAAAGATAATTTGTATTTTGAAAGAGTCTTAAAGAGGCAAAAAATATTTAGTTGTGGATTAGACAGGAGGTGTCTCTCAATAGTAATAGTTTCCAAAATAAGGGTCTTTTAGTTCCGAGACACAGTTGTGAAGGGATGGGATTGCAGCATGTAGCTGATTCCAAGGTTGGCATTAGGAGAACATGCTCATACATGGTGGGATCCTGGGAGCTGGTCCCCCCTCTATCTCCTCCCATAAGAACACCAAGTAGAGCCCAGGCCACCTAGGCCAGAGTCTCCCTATGGGGATCATCATAGCCTTCACACCGATCCCATAAGCTTAAGGCAGGCAAGTCTCAGCTCTGAGGTCAGCAAATAAATTGAGCCTGAAATAAACACGCGACATCAAGATATGGTGCATGCAATTGCTGGGCGCTGCATCAAATGGAGGTTGAGGTGAAGCTGTGATTTCCTCTTACTCTGCAGGGATGATGAGGAAACCTCTCAGGTGTAAGTGGGGGTCAAATCATATGACAGGGGCCCTGGCTAGTTCACAGAAGGGATTACAAGGGTCAGGCCAGCCAGTCAAGTTCAGCTGCATCAGTAAGTTACTGAAACCGTCAGAGCCTCAATTTTCCCAACTGTAAAATGGGCAAAATAATTACTTTCTCACAGAATTAATGTAAGGATAAGCAATTTTTATATATTTGTGTGTTTGTATCTCTCTGTGTGTATGTGTATGCCTACTGTGTGACAGATAGGAAAAAAATCTATAAATAATAACTACCACTGCTAGCACTATATACAGGCAATACTCCGTTTATCAAAATGTTAGTACATTCCAAAATTTAATTTTTCAACGAGTTTTGGGAACTTTCAAAATGTTTCATCATGCAACAAGTGATGACCAGGTCAAACATGCCTGTGTAAGTTTCACTAGCCCACTCGTACCTACGGCAAGACTAGTTTAAGAAGGCTCACAACAGTTAAAAACCTAAGCATCGGCCAGACATGGTGGCTCATGCCTGTAATCCTAGCACTTTGGGAGGCCGAGGCGGGTGGATCACAAGGTCAAGAGTTCAAGACCAGCCTGGCCAAGATGGTGAAACCCCCCTCTCTACTAAAAATACAAAAAATTAGCCAGGTGCGGTGGCAGGCACCTGTAATCCCAGCTACTCAGGAGGCTGAGGCAGGAGAATCATTGAACCCTGGTGGGTGGTGGTTGCAGTGAGCCAAGATTGCGCCACTGCACTCCAGCCTAGGTGACAGAGTGAGACTCCATCTCAAAAAAAGAAAAAAAAAAAAAAAGAACCTAAGCATCATCTGAATATCATTTCTGTAGCCAAAGTCTAAGTTGCACCTTAACCTTAAGATTCCCAAACATCACTTATGGTTCCCTTGATGTGGGTCCGAATAGGATTGGGTGGGGAGGTAACATTCATGATGCTGTCCCAGGTGGTGCAAGACGACAGGAGGATCCCCAGGCTGAGAGGGTGAAAGGGCAGGGAGAGCTATGAGAAGAGAAATGGTTGAAATAAAAAGTCTAATGCCCCTGCCCAGCTCGACGTCCTGCAGAACACCCCAGATACTGTTTGAATAGCTTGGCTCCAGAATAATTCAGCCATGCATATCACTGCAGGCATCCGAAGTACGGGACCCACGAGGGCAAGCCATTAGCAATCGGGGCTTGTGTTTGCAAAAAGAACAGCTAAAAGTGAAGGCATGAAATATATAAAATCTGGTTGATTGCATATCACCCTCACCTGAACTTTTCAATTCTCTGTCTCAACTAACAGTAAGTTTTCTTTGCAACTTAAGCAAACAGAAGAGGAAGATGCCTCTGAGACGATCAAGAATTTGAAGAACAAGGAAGAAATTACTTTGGGAAAGAAATAAAAGCAGAAGCTGTGCACAGAAGGTCAGGATGAGCAATTTACAGATTTCAAATGCCGGATGACTTTACGTTTCCTGGGATTAAAACGTTCTGGCTTACAGTGAGGCTAATTATAAGATAATTTTACTGACTGAATATTTTGATAAGCTTTGGAGTACAGTTTAATTGGTGGCTTTTCCACAGTTGAAAGATAAGCCCTTGCTGGAGCAGGGAGAGGAAATGGGGTGGGAGGGACAAGAAGAAGAAAAAAAAAAAAACACAGAAAAAGTTGTTCATGACAGCTGTGCTGGTTAAAGGGGGCTGGGAGATGAATCTTTCACAAAGGTGAATTTCAATGAAGGGTTTTTATGAGTCTTTTCCCAGCTTCTGAATAAAATATGTCTTATTGTCATTCTTAAAAGGACACCTTATTAAGGAAGAAGGTGTGAATCAAGGAAACTCCAGTGGACAGGGATGGCTCAAACCAAACGACAGAGCAGCCAGGGCTCCTGGCAGGCCTCTGCACGAACAGGACCTGCAAGGGCACACGACAACTGGGGAAGGGGCAAAGCCTCCGTACTACATGGGAATCCACTTCCAGGGTGGATGGGAACAGGGTATTTCACAGTAATTCTGGAAACATGGCTGAAATGTCACACAGAATGCACTGGGTCCAATGAGGAAGGCCTGAATAGAGGCTGGAACAGTGTAGAAAAGTTCTTGTGAGTCTTCCCTTGAAACCCCAGGTTGCAACAGACCAATGAGGCAAATGAGCTGTGTAAGAAGCTTCCATATGCCTGCTCTTCCTCATTCCTACAGAGAAAGCAGGGGAGGTAGAAGCCTCTCTGGGGTTTCTGTACCACAGCAAATGCCAGGTAAAGGCAACTGTGCGATCCGCTGAGAGATGAAATGATTTTCCTCCTTGGCCTTAGGAACCTCCATCATCTAGTTAGGCCTTTCCAAAGCCCCTCGCCCTGCTCTGATGCATCAGCAACTCAGAAACGCTTTAAGCAAGTCTCACCACTGCCTGTACACACCACACACGTACACTGCACACACACACATATGCACCCTGGTGTACACATGCACATGTGCACACATGCAGGCACACACACATACACTCATCCACATTCAGACATGCACATGCATACGTATAGTCTTTTAGTGCTTGTGTGCACGTTTATTCACATGTGCATACATGCATGCATATGCAAGCACACATGCTCCATGCACACACGTGTGTACCAGCACATGTGCACACATGCACACTCATACATATGTGCATACACACACTCACCCACGTGCATGGATACACTTTGGCATTTAGAGAGGCTCATGGAGCCCCTCAGACAAAAGGAGGCCTCAGACAATTGACCCCTTTGTTGCTGGTCTCAGCAGGGACCCAGAAGAGAGAGGGGAGGGAGGCCCGTGGGTTGGCCCCTGACCCTGGCCCAGCCGGACTGAGGTCCTGGGACATGGAGGTCAGCGGGATTTTGTGCTGCCCTCCCTGGGGAACACCCCCCCCGCCCCAGGACATACTGTAAGTATTGCCAGAACACACTTCACAAACTCCATTCCGAGTACTTCATTTTAGATTTACACAATTTGTTAGTATCAAAATTAAATCACATTTTAATGGCAAGGAAAGAGTAATTCAACATTTCAAAATTTTTCCTGCCACTTCGGCTTGAAAATGCTCCTTTCTTGGAACAGCTGACTGAGGCAGCTGGTTTGCATCAGGTTGGAGGGGTTTCCATATGACCCAGGGAGCTCAGACAACAGGCAGACCTTCCTGCATTAAAGGGTAATCTGAGAATAATTTGCCATAAAACACCCAGAAATACACCAGCTGTAGCCAGATACGCCCTATCAAGCACCACGTGGACTTCATGGATCTTGTAAAATAATAATAATAATAATTTTAAAAAACACATTTTTTTAAAACACATTATAATTTTTTTAAGAAAGGAATGGTTTACACTATCTTAGAAGGCAGCAAAGAGATTCCCTTACATGTTCACGATTGCTACCAAGCACCACCACATCCCAAACGCCCACTTGACCAAGGGTCCCTGTGTCCCTGTGTCACTGGCAATCTGATCTTTTGCAGGTACCCAGGACCTCATGCTGAAGATGTGCTCTCTCACACACGGCTGCCAAGAGCAGGTGAAGAGGAGAGACCAGGAAGCACCAGCTCTAGTCTCCCAGCTCCAAGTCCAAGTCCAGAACTTTCTAGGCCGGGGACAGCAGCACGCTCCAGAGCCCCTGTCCCATGCTGGAGGGGCCATGACCTAGGAGCCAGGTCTTTTCACAGAGGAGGCCACCAACCCACCAGCAGCCTGATGCCAGCACTCCCAATTCTTCAAGGAAAGCTGGATAATGGGGTTTTTTATTATGAAAATTTCCACGTTTTAAACTAACTTGAATATTTTTCAAATATGATTCAAGCCAAACAAAACGTGTCAACAGGATTTGGTGAGGGGGCTGCCCGCCTGCAACCTGCCTTGCACCCTGCCTGCTGCCAAGTTTATATGCAGGTCTGCAGATCTGAACCTATGCATGGGCGACAAATCTCGAAAGAGCCTGCCTATTTCTTCCAAGGCTTCCTTCCCTTTTCCATACTTGTGGGAAGCTTTTTCTTTACTTTTCCTTTTCTCATTTCAAAGGCCTAAAGAAATGTACATCACAAAATAAACACTAAAAGAAATTGGTATTTGTTTTTCTTCTGTATGCTTTTTCTGTTCTTATCCCCTTTTCACAGAAAATATGGAAAAAGAAATGTGAAGGGAAGAAGAGGCATGACATGGGCAGAATACCATGCAAACAGGGCCACAGCACACACAGAACAGCACCCAAATAGAGCAACAGCACCCACAGAATACCACTCAAACAGGGCCAAGGCACCCACAGAATACCAAACAGGGCCATGGCATGCACAGAATACCACTCAAACAGGGCCATGGCATGCACAGAATACCACTCAAACAGGGCCATGAGATGCTGGCAGCAAGGACATGAGGACTGGAAGACAGGGATCCACAGGACAGATTTCTGTAACCCCTTCCCAGGTCTCCTTCTAGCACTGCTCTCTCATGAAAACAAGCAAGACCAGCACACTACCCCCAACGGCCGCCTCCAAGGCTGGTCCTCCGCAGGTATTACCCCAGATCTTACTGACTCCATGGGCCTGACTCTCAAACCCCATCACACCCACCACAGCTCACTGGGTCTCTGCCACAGATGTCTTCCTAGAACTTTCTTAGGTACTTGCTACTTCTGCTGATAAACTAAGGATGCTTAGAGATGCTGGTGGAAGTAACAGTGAGTTTTGTGGCCAAACCCCCGACCTTTCCAGCCTGTTTCTTCATTGTGAAATAAGGATTATGCTACCTACTCCACAGGGTTGTTTTAGGCAGATTAACTTTGACCTCAAAAACAAGGACCAGCAGTATCAGTCTCCCCTGGGAACTTGTGAGAAATGCAAATTATCAGGTCCAAACTCAGACCTACTGAGTCACAAACTTGGGCATTCCAGCTGGTTCTACAAGAGTCAAGTTTGAGAGGCAGTGAATGAGATGATGTATAGAAAGAACTGAGCAACCTGCATGGTACTGACAAAGCTTTCATTAGCTGCCAGATAATGACGACACAGCCCAAAGTGAAGTCTTTCGCATTTCATGTCCTGTTAATGTCATTTCAATGTTCTATACTCAACCTCAGGCATATCATGATCACCACGAGTTCAGGCCCACTGGCAGGTCTGGAGGAGATGAGGCCTCCTGGTGCTCATGGGAGATCAGCAGGGAGAGGTGTCTGCACTCTGCTGAGGTGCATGGTGCTGTTGACAAGCAAGGATGAAGCCAGCTTCCTCAAGGCCAAGGGCAAGCCTTGGAGCCTCACCAGGCTGCAGCACCCTCACCTTTCTGTGCTCCTGTCTGTCATTCCCACCAAAAGAGGAAAAATACAACAAGACAGGGAAGAGGAGGAAAAGCAGCAACGTATTTTCACTATGGAGTTTACTTTATGATGTTACCCTTCCTCGATCCCTTGGAATTAAATTTTAAAAAAAGAAATTAAAGAAAAAGCCACACTTAAGTTAAAAAAAAGAGATAAATAGAATATGTAGGCTCTTTCCAGATTTGCTGGAAACCTAGTAATTCATATCTGAAATTTTCAAAAGCTGATGTAAAAGACAAATTGTTAAATCAACGGAAATCAACATAGAACTAACATTGAAACCTAGGCAGTGGTTGTTTCACCTAAGGAAGCAGGTTGTTTTTAAGTCTTTAGGCCCCAAATGACTGAAAATCTAAGACCCATTATGCTGCTATTCCTCACTGCTCCCCACGAAGAGCCTGACCCAGGCACCACCTTTTGGACTCAAAGTTACAACCCTGCTTGAAAAGCATGGAGAGCACTTCACAAGGACTTGCTTTGTCTCTCATTTACCCAGACTTGAAAAGTTGTGAGTACTTAGTTGCTGTCTCTGCAGCAATGGCATCTTAGGTCCCTTCTGCTCGGTGTTTTTCATGGATGGAGTCCCATAAGCTGGGGGCTTTGGTGGTCACAGGACACTCTGCTCTCAACCTCTTCTCCAGAGAGGGAACTCTAACCAGGAGACAGCAGGCAGGAAGCTCTTGAGCAAGAACCTGGCAATGGTTAGGGGCTTTAGGAACACTGGCTGTCACCTTTGTCATTTCTATGAAGTGACCATCATCTGTCACAGTGAACCGGGACTATGGCAGGACAGGGTTGCTTACTTGTGTGTGTGCGCCCCACACCCAGGGCTGCTAACCAAGACTCCGGAACCGCTGAATTCACTCCAGGTAGTTCCTCTCTGCTCTGTACGGCTTGTCAATGAATACATTTTTCTTAGGCTTAGGTTTCAAACAAAAGAAGTATGCACTCTAGTTCCTTTGCTTCTCTTGATAATGAAGGGCTGGCTAATGGATAGTATGAACAAACCACACAGTGTTTTCCGAGAAAGCTGACGTCCCTTAAAAGAAATTCTCATGACAATGACTGTGGATTCTGTGCGTCCCTTACATCCCAGAACACCTCACACTCTGGAACATTCAGTGGTAAATAATCACTTAAGTGATTCTTATTACGTGGCAAATACCACTATTGATTATTAAGGCAGAGGAGAGTCAGCCACAAGAGGAGGAAGAGGACAAAGAGAAGAAAAGGAACCGTGAAAGGACTAAGGGGGAAAAATGTGACACCCGCAAACATGGTCAGTAACAAAAACGTTAGGGTATTTCCAAGGGGGATTTGGGGACGTTAAATACAGGAAAGTGCAAGGCCACTGATGGGCTGTCACAGCAGCTGAGAGACCTCACCTCAGCTCGTGGATCCCTCTCACCCCCAGGCCCTGTCACAGTCAAGAGTCAAAACCTAAGAAAGGACATCGCTTTTCAATGTAAGACCCAGAGAGAGTTTTAAGGCATTCATAGAAAGACAGGAAAACAGTTTTTCTCCTTCTTAGCTTTCAGCTACCTTTTCCTCGATCTAATTCTTACCCTCCAAAAATCCACAAAACAAGTAAAAAAAACCTTCCACCCAAGCATATGAGGCAGTTCATGAAATACGACAGCAACTGCTAAAAAGAGTGCAGGAGATCGGTTGCAGGGAAAATAAACAGATTTTTTAAATTAAGCTGTTTATTTTGAGATAATTGTAGATTCGCATGCAGGTCTAAGAAATGAGAGAGATCCCAGGTACCCTGTATCCAGTATCTCACAATGGTAACAGCTCACAAACTTGGCACCATATCACACCCAGGATACTCCCCTGATAGAGTCAAGCCACAGAACATCTCCATCCCCTCAAGCATCTCTCATGGCAACGGTGGATAGCCACACCAACTTTCCTCCCTCCCCAGCCCACTCCTTAGCCCCTGGCAGCCACTAATCTTTTCTCCGTTTCTATAATTTTATCATTTCAGGAATGTTATATAAATGTAATCATGCAGGATGTAACCTTTAGGATTGGACTTTCTTAGAATAATTCTCTAGAGATTCATGGGGGTTGCAATGCGTATCAATAGTTTATCCCTTTGTATTGCTAAGTAGTGTATTCCATGGTATAGACACACCACTGTTTGTTTAACCTTTCACCTGTTGAAAGATAACTGGGTTATTTCCAGATGAGTTACGAGTTATGAATAAAGTTGATATAAACATTCATTTTCGGCCGGGCGCGGTGGCTCAAGCCTGTAATCCCAGCACTTTGGGAGGCCGAGACGGGCGGATCACAAGGTCAGGAGATCGAGACCATCCTGGCTAACACGGCGAAACCCCGTCTCTACTAAAAACACAAAAAATTAGCCGGGCGAGGTGGCGGCGCCTGTGGTCCCAGCTACCCGGGAGGCTGAGGCAGGAGAATGGCGGGAACCCGGGAGGCGGAGCTTGCAGTGAGCTGAGATCTGGCCACTGCACTCCAGCCTGGGCGACAGAGCGAGACTCCGTCTCAAAAAAAAAAAAAAAAAAAAAAAAAAAAAAAAAAAAAAAAAACATTCATTTTCAGGTATTTGCGGAAAAAAATACATTTTCATTTCCCTGGGAAAATGCCCAGGAATACAATTGCTCAGTTATACGGCAGTTGCATATTTAGTTTTATAAGAAACTGCTAACTTGTTTTCCAAAGTCCTGACAATCTCACCAGAAATGCACCAGTGAAGCTGTTTTTCTACATCCTCACCAGCATTTGGCGTTATCACTTTATAAATTTGAGCCATTCTGATAGATATGTAGTGATACCTCACTGTAGGTTTAATTTACATTTCCCTAATAGCTAGTGATATTAAACATCTTTTCTTGTGCTTATTTGCCAACTGTATGTCTTTTTCAGGGAAATATCTCTTTATCTCTTTTACCCATTTTATAATTGGATTGCTCGGCTTTTACTGTTGAGTTTTGAGAGCTCTTTATATATTCTATATACTAGTCCTTTGTCAGATACATGATTTGTAAATATTTCCTCCCAGTCTGTACTTGTCATTTCATCCTTGTAACAAGGTATTCACAGAGGGAAAGAGTATTTCGATGAAGTCCAGCTTACTAGTTTGTTCTTTAAGGGATCATGTCTTAGTGTTATGTCTAAGAATTCTTTGTCTAGCCCTATACCTCAAAGAGTTTCTCCTTTTTAGTGAGACAGAGTCTTGCTATGTCACCCAGGGTGGTGTCCAGTGGCATGATTATGGCTCACTGAAGCCTCAAACTCCTCCCAAGTAGCTGGGACTACAGGTGCGTGCCATCTCACCCAGATGATTTTATTTATTTATTTATTTATTTATTTAGACAGGAGGTCTCACTATGTTTCTCAGGCTGGTTTCTATTTTTTTTTTTTCTAAAAGTTTTATGGTTTTAAATTTTACATTTAAGTCTGTGACCCCTTTTGAGTCATTTTGATATAAGGTGTAAGACTTGTATACGGCTTGTTTTTTATGTATGGATGTTCAGTCACTCCAGCACTGTCTCTGGAAAAGGTCATCTTTCCTCCATTGAATCACTCTTCCACCTTTGTAAAGAATCAACTGGGCAGTTGGTTTGGGTCTGTTTCTGGGATGCCTAATCTGCTAATCACTGATTTATTTGTAGATCTTTCTGCCAGTACCACACAGTCTTGATTTCTGTAGCTATAGAAAACATCTTGAAATTGGGTAGACTGATTCTACCTACTTTATTCTTCTTTTTCAGAATTGTTTATTCTTTTGCCCTCCTATATAAATTTTAGAATAATCCTGGATATATTTACATAAAACCTTGCTGAGATTTTGATAGGAATTGCATTAAATCTGTATATCAGTTTGAGGAGAATTGACATCTTTATCATGTGGAGTCTTTCAATGTATAAACATGGTATATGTCTCCATTTCGTTGAATCTTCTTTGGTTTGTTTCATCATCATTACATAATTTTCAGCATGCAAATTCTATACATGTTTTGCTAGAGTTAATTATACATATTTTTGAGCAATTATATTTTTATATATTTGTATATATTATTTTTATATATTATATATTTTTAATTTGTGTTTATTACTAATATTTGGAAATGCAATTAATTCTTGTATCTTTACAACCTTCTGAAACTCAATTATTAGTTCTAGGAGGTGTGTGTACGTGGGTGTAGGTTCCTTGGGCTTTCTACATAAGAAATCATGTAATCTGCAAATAGGGTCTTTTTTCTGATCTTTATGCCTCTTATTTTCTTGCCTTGCCTTATTGCCCTGGCTAGTACCCCTAGCATTGTGCTGATTAAGAATGATGAGGGTAGACATCCTTGCCTTGTTCCCAATTGTAGGGGCAAAAGTATTCAGTATTTCATCTTTAAACATAATGTTACCTGTAGGGTTTTTGTAGATGTTCTTTATGAAGTTAAGGAAATTCCCTTCTATTCCTATTTATCTGAGAGTTTTAATTACGAATTGGTGCTGAATTTTGTCAAATATTGCTGAAAAACATCCTTTTTATAGCTATTTCTTATCTTCTTCTCTATCTAGTCTTTACCAATAAAAATTTATACAAAACAAATCCAAAAAAACCTGAGCCTTTTACCAGGAATATAGAATACAAGCTAAGATGAAGCTTTCTATGAAGTATGATCACAGCTGTTTTTTTTTTTTTAATACAGATTTATTGTGGAAAGAGACATGTATTTTTATGCAAAGAAAGAAAGAGAGGGAGGGAGGGAGGAAGGAACTGCAGACACAGTGTAGATGTGTACAATATGTGTTGAGTCAATACCTGATGTTAGGTAATTATATAATTATATGGAGAGAATTCTGAAAGACTGAATATCAAATTGTTGCACAGGAGAAGATAAGGTGGAAAAAGACTTTCACTCATTAATATTTTATTCTCTTCTCTAATGTCTGATGTAAGTGCTTTAAGATAAGCTGATATTAGTGAATAATTATTTTAAAAATCTACTAAAGAAAAAACATGGAGGAAATCTTACATTGCAAAATGCTATGAACCACAATTTGACTTTTTATGTACCAGAACACAATTTTTCTCTTAAGATGCTGTCTTTACCAGCCTGAAACATGAGTGCTTTGTCAGAGACATAGTAAAATACCAGCCACCTCCACTCATATTCACACTGAATGAAAAGGACAAACACTCAAAAGTAGGGCTCAAGAAAGCAGAGAAAGAACAAGGAAGCAATCTCTGTAAATAATTATCTCACTCCCACTCCAAACACAGGCTCACAATGGCTCCATTTCATGGTTTGATTCTTTAGGTCAGTTTAATCGAAAGGTGGTTACTTCAGATTTGACCGGAAAGAACTGAATTTGTCTAATGTGATAGATGTGATAGAGGCAAAAACAGATATGTACACAAGATATGCAAGGGAAATCAAGGACGCCTTCCTCCTTCTTCCCCTGCCTCAGACCAGGCTCCCAGCAGGGCACAAATAGACAAGAGTTCCACAGAAGTGTGGTCACTGTGACACAGAGAAGAAACAGCCACCATACAAAGACACTGGTGCAAAAGCACCCTCAATAGTATATAGACACTGCTATGACCTGGTGCTACCCGGCATTACATTGGTGATAGTACATGCTGAGCTTTCTGAATATTTCTAGGACAATTCCCCAAGGAGCTCTCTCTTTCTCAGAAGAGAAAGAACCAACTTCCCAAGGAGTAACCCAGACAAGTGACACAGCTAAGGGAAGATCAGCACACCCCAAGACTGTCAGTGAGGCAGGAGACCAGTGCGGACCACCACCTGGACCTAACGAACTCACCACCTGAACTTACACTATCATGCACTGGCACTCCAAACTGGGGTGGGGATGGGGTGTGAACTGTTCAGCCCATAGAAAACTACGAAGGACACAAAAGGAAAAGTCACTAAACAAGAAAATCTAACAAGTATCAAACATACAGGAAAATACTCAACCTCATCCAAAACCCCCAAAATAGACATTTAAATAGCAAGATAGGCTGGGCACGGTGGCTCACGCCTGTAATCCCAGCACTTTGGGAGGCCGAGGGGGGTGGATCACCTGAGGTCGGGAGTTTGAGACCAGTCTGACCAACATGGAAAAACCCTGTCTCTACTAAAAACACAAAATTAGCTGGGCTTGGTGGTGCACGCCTGTAATCCCACCTACTCAGGAGGCTGAGGCAGGAGAATTGCTTGAAACCAGGAGGCGGAGGTTGTGGTGAGATAAGATTGTGCCATTGTACTCTAGCCTGGGCAACAGAGCGCAGAACTCCGTCTCAAAAAATAATAATAATAATAATAATAATAATCCCAGCACTTTGGGAGGCCGAGGCGGGCGGATCACAAGGTCAGGAGATCGAGACCACAGTGAAACCCCGTCTCTACTAAAAATACAAAAAATTAGCAGGGCGCGGTGGCGGGTGCCTGTAGTCCCAGCTACTCAGGAGGCTGAGGCAGGAGAATGGCGGGAACCCGGGAGGCGGAGCTTGCAGTGAGCCGAGATCGCGCCACTGCACTCCAGCCTGGGCAACAGCGTGAGACTCCGTCTCAAAAAAAAAAAAAAAAAGCAAGCTAGTACAAGTGGGTGATTCCCCAGAGCTCCCCAAAGAAACATCCTTAATTCCACCCCACAGCCCACCATTGAATAACCATGTGATCTTGGGTAAATGACTCAATCTCTCTGTGCTTCAGTTTCCCAGGTCTAACTTGGGGATAACAATTGCTCCTTACTCGCAGGCTTGTTGAGAAGGCTGATGAGATGGCGTATGCAAAGTGCTCAGCACAAGGATAGTACAACACTCATACGCTGTGTCTCTTAGTCATTGTTGATATTTACAGGAATTCAATCTAGAAAAGACAGCCTGGCGATCGTCAGCAAAGCGAGCAGAGTGCACTCGCAGACTATTGTTGGCATTACAAATCAGCACAGTTCTTTCGAAAGACAATTGGACAACCTGTATTAAAGAGTCATGACAGTACTGACACCATTAGGTTGTCCCTAAGGAAATAATCTAAAGGAAAGGAAAATCCAAATATGTACACTAGAACCCTGTATATAAAAGTAAAAATTGAAATAACGTAAATATCTACTAATAATAGGAAAATAGGCTGGGCATAGTGACTCATGCCTGTAATCCCAGCACATGGAGAGGCCGAGGCAGGTGGATTGCTTGAGCTCAGGAATTTGAGACCAGCCTGGGCAACATGGTAAGACCCTGTCTCTTCAAAAAACAAAAATTAGCCAGGCGCAATGGCATGTGCCTGTAGTCCAAGCTACTTGGGAGGCTAAGGAAGGAGAATCACTTGAACCCAGGAGGTGGAGGTTACAGTGAGCTGAGATCACATCACTGCACTCCAGCCTGGGCCACAGAGCAAGATCCTGTCTCAAATAATAATAATAATAATAGGAGAATAATAAGTCAATAATAAGACTTTTAACTCAATATTTTGTTGCCATTAAAAATTGCAGTTAAGGAGATTATTTAGCAACATGAGCAAGATGCTTGGGATGTAATGTGACAAAGCCAGAACAGAAGCAATCTGCACGGAGGTGATAGCCACATTGAAAGTAAAACATGTGACTCCCCTTCCCTTCCTCTCCTCCCCTCATCCTCACCCCATGCCCAACCACCTTCCTTTCTAGGGTCAGCTGATGTCTCCAGCTGAGCCACTCTGCCCCTCTCCACTAACCCAACTGACACTACCCTGAAAGTGCTGCCTTCTCTCTCACAGGAAGTTCAGCGAGAGCTTCTTAAGGAGCTGCCCTCCTCCAGCCGAGAACTCAGAGCTGATCTCACTGAATCCCGCTGGAAACCCTCTCGGACTCTCAGTGCTCAGTGGTCACATAATGAAGCCAAGACTCTAGGGCCACCTCACCTGCCCCTTCCAGCCACCCCACCTCCTCATTGCTATCCAGCACACCACATCAGACCCAGACCCCAAATGCAGTGCACTGTTCCACTGCCCGCCACATGCCAGCTCATTCACCTGCCGTGCCCTTCTACCTTTATTCACCTTTCAAACTCCTTTTCATCCTAGAAACCCCCCTAGATGTCATCATGACCTGGGAGAGTCTATGCCCCACCCTGGCTTTTATCCGTCCCTCTTCTGGCTACTCCTGCAGGGTATACATGGGTGTCAGTGCCTGTGTAGAGATCCTTTCCCACCATCCTGCAAACTTTCGTGTTCATCTTCCATCCAGTGCCAGAACCACAGCCGGAGCTCAGGGAGGGTTGGTTAAAATTAGCAGGTTTGTATTTCCTTCATTTCTCTTCTTTAATGTGGTTATGCAGTTGTCTGCGCACATTAAGCTGCATGAAGTCTGTATTTGCCCCCTGGGCTCGAGCAGCCAACAAAATAGCCATCGCCAAAGCCCATGCTCTGGTGCCACCACACCACATCTCACCATGGAGAACGAGCCCATCTGAACACAGCACCCAACTGTGGGAAATGCTTTCCAGCCAGCTGAGAAGAGACTAGGATCTTTTGGTGTACAGGCGAACTGTACACCGAAGGACTATACACCAAAACTGTACACCAGATGAAATGTGCACCAAAAATCCTAATTGCTCCTTAAAACAAAAATAAAGGGAAAAAAAGCCAAGAGAGAAAATAGCAAAACAACATCTCCAAATCTCAGAAGGCTGTCTGGATGTCTTCTAACTTTAACCTCACATGTTTTTAACATCACTATGGCCATTGCATTGCTATGAACCAATGGTCACCAACAACAAAATGTGCTTCTCTGTGTGTGGAAACTGGTCATTTAATGCATCTGAAATACAAGATTCAGATTAGAATCTGGGTCAGACAGGAGGTTTGGGCAATAACACAGCTATGGGTGGCAACCACTGGACACTTTCTACAGGTCAAACATGGTGCCAAGTGCTGCACCTAAGCCCATCAACTCTGAGAAGGAAGCATGACTCTTCTCATTTTGTGGATGGAGTGACAGAGGTTCAGAGAACATGCTATCTTGCCTAAGGTCACACAGCTAGAAGGTGACTGAATACCTGGGGATATTCGGGATTGGCATCTTGCAGGCCTTGAGTACAATAATAAACTTTGGGTACTTTTCACCCTAGAGACAACAGGGAGATGCTGAAGGTGTGTGAACAAGGGACACTCAGTAATGATTCCGAAAAGTTATCTGCATAAGAGGAATTATAGGAGAGGGCAGCAAAAAGATAAAGCTTTCCTTTAATGGGATACATTTTTATCCAAAGTGGCCTTTCATTATTTGCTGATAGACAATCAATTTGGAAAGAGGCAATTAAATAAAGCCACCGAAATTTGTTGGGGGTTGTTGGGGCTGTCACTGTCCTTTTGTATCAGACTTGCCTGGCTCCTCTCAGCTGAGCACTCTGTTGCAATCACTAAGACTTCTGAATACTCAGCACCCCTCATTATCTTTCTCTCCTCCACACCTTCCTGCTGCTGATATGCTCAGAAACATGGTCCAGGCCTCCAGTCAACCAGAAGGACAAAGAAACCATGCTACTCCCAAAGAAATGAGTATTTTTCAGGATTCCAAGAAAAATCTCCCCTGTGGCTGGGGGCCCAAGACATTTATCCACTAAGGCCTCAAAGGCATGGGGTACAAGGACATTTGATGCAGCCTGTCTCTAAAACAAAAAAACCTTGCAAACAGCATAAATGCTCACCAGGAGGGGTCTGCTTATAGTGGACTACTATGTACTATCAAAAAGATTAAGGATATTGAAATCCACTCTGTGATTTGTGGGAAAAAATTAAGGATGTTGTCTATATGGTAATTTGGAAAAAATCTCCAAGAAATGGTGCTCAGTGAAAAAAGCAGGAGGACGTCCACTTCTGGTGTGGCAGTGTGAGCCCCCTTCAGACCAACCCTCCCATGAATAAAAATGATAAAGTCAGGGCAAAATAAGAAAAATTACTACTGAGGATTCTGGAGAGTAGAACCAAGCAGATAGATTATAGAGGGAAGTCCAAATTTGAAGTAGAGAGTGGCACAGGGTAGCTAGCTTTCCTGTTTTTTAATAGTTCTTTCCTGATTTTTGCCCTGAAAGCAGGACACAATTGAAGACTAGTGCAGTATAAGTGGCTAAAACTCTGCGAAAAAATCTGTTGTCTTTCTGTTTGAAGGAACCAGGAAGATTGAGCAAAGGCAACCATGGTCACTGGAGTGTGGAAGGAATCCAAGAGAAGAAAGGTTAGAAGGAGTAGATCCCCTAATTTTGTGCATGAACTCTGGATGAATCTCAGGCTGACCGCTAAATTTGCACGCATGGGACAAACTCAAAGCAATGGAGCAAAGGCTTAAAGTATTGAACTGAGGCTTGAACCCACAAAAGGTAAGACAAAGCTCAAGATCAGGCCTTGAGTCTGGGCTAATTGCCTGCTATAACAAACCATCAGCTTTCTTCAGAAGAGTATTACATAATTCAGAGTCTCCAAAACACAACAATCATAATGTCCAAGACACAATCCAAAGTTACTCATTTACAAAGAATCGGGAAAATGTAACCCATTCCCAAGATAAAAGACAATCAGTAAACGCCTACCCAAAGATGATCCAGATGTTCAAATCATTAGATAAAGGCTTTAAAGCACATATTATTGCCATACTCCATGAGGTCAAGGAAAATATAGGGAATCTCAGAAGAGAAATGGAAGATAAAAATAAGAAATAAACAAAAATTTTAGAATGAAAAAATACAGCATCTGAAAATAAAAGTTCACTGAATAAGCATAACAGCAAAATAGAAATGAAAAAGGAAAAATTCAGTGAGCTTGAAAAGACATTAATATAAATTACACAAAAGAGAGAGAAAAAGAGACTTAAAAATGAACATCAAAGAAGATATAAATGAAAAGATATTCTATATGGATGAGTTAGAGGATTCAGGGTTGTTAAGGTGTCACTTTTTGGGACTCTAACACAATCCCAATCAAGTTCCCACCAAGTTATTTTCTAGATATTGGCAAACTGATTCTAAAATTTATTTAAAAATGCAAAAGACCTAGAAAAGCCAAAATAATATTGAAGTAGAAAAAAGTTGAAGGATTCACATTAGATTATTTCCAGATGATAGTAATCAAGACAGCAAGGCACCAGAGAAAGAATAGACACCTAAGTCAATGAAACAGAAGAGAGAACTCAGAAATATCCCCACATACGCATTATATTTATATATAGACACAGACCTTACACCTTAAACAAAATTCCCTTAAAATTGGTCAAGAACCTAAATGTAAAATGCAAAACCATAAAACAAAGGATAAAATCTATATGACCTTGGGTTTGTGATGAATTTTTAGATATAGCACCAAAAGCACAATCCATGAAAGAAAAAATAAACAAATTAGACTTTATTAAAATTAAAAACTTCTGCTCTATGACATTGTTAAGAGAATAAAAAGCCAGAGATTGGAAGAAAATCTTTGCAAAACACACACCTAACAAAGGACTGATATCCAAAACATACAAATAACTCTTAAAACTAACAATAAGAAAACAAGCAACTCAACTATAAAAAAAAAATGGGCAAAAAGATCTGAACAGACACTCACCAAAAAAAACATATTCAGAGAGCAAACATGCATATGAAATGATGCTCAACATCATTTGTTATCAGGGAAATGCAAATTAAAACAACAATGCAGTGCCACTACATACCTATTCGAATGGCTAAAATCTCAAACACTGACAATACCATAACTGGCAAGGATCCAGAATGGCAAGCACTCTCTCATTTTTTTTTTTTTTTTTGAGAAGGAGTCTCGCTCTGTCTCCCAGGCTGGAGTGCAGTGGCCGGATCTCAGCTCACTGCAAGCTCCGCCTCCCGGGTCCACGCCATTCTCCTGCCTCAGCCTCCCGAGTAGCTGGGACTACAGGCGCCCGCCACCTCACCCGGCTAGTTTTTTTTTTTTTGTATTTTTTAGTAGAGACGGGGTTTCACCGTGTTAGCCAGGATGGTCTCGATCTCCTGACCTCATGATCCACCCGTCTCGGCCTCCCAAAGTGCTGGGATTACAGGCTTGAGCCACCGCGCCCAGCCAAGCACTCTCTCATTAACTGCTGGTGAAAATACAAAATTATACAGTCACTGCAGAAGACAGTTTGTCAGTTTTTTACAAAGCTAAACACAGTCTTACCTTAGAATCCATCAATAGTGCTCTAGTTATTTACCCAAATGATTTTAAAAACTTATGTTCACAAAAGACCGGCATACAAATGTGTATAGCAGCTTTATGCATAATCACCAAAAACTAGAAGCAACCAAGATATCCTTCCATGGATGAACGGACAAACAAACTGTGGTACATCTATACAGTGGAATACTATTCAGCAATAAAAACAATGAGCTATCCAGTCATGAAAAAACATAGATGAATCTTTTTTTTATTTTTTGAGATGGAGTCTTGCTCTGTCACCCAGGCTGGAGTGCAATGGCGTGATCTAGGCTCACTGCAACCTCCACCTTCCAGGTTCAAGCGATTCTCCTGCCCCAGCCTCCCGAGTAGCTGGGATTACACACACCCGCCACCACGCCCAGCTAATTTTTGTATTTTTAGTAGAGACAGCGTTTCACCAGGTGGGCCAGGCTGGTCTCAAACTCCTGACCTCAGGTGATCCACCCACCTCGGCCTCCCAAAGTGCTGGGATTACAGGTGTGCGCCACCGCGCCCAGCTGGGTGAATCTTAAATGTATATTACTGTAAGTGAAAGAGGCCAGTCTGAAAAGGCCACCTGCTGTATGATGCTATTTATATGACATTCTCAAAAAGGCAAAACTATAGAGACGGTGAACAGTTCAGGGTGGATGAAGGGGAGGGAGAAGGATTAAATAGACAAAGCACAGGGTATTATTTGGGGGTGGTGAAGCTACTCTCTATGATACTTTAATGGGAGATACATGAAACTACACATCTGTCAAACCCATAGAGCTTTACAGCACAGAGAGTAAAATCTAATGTATGTAATTTAAAAAAACATTTTAACATTGAGGGGCTCCCAGAATGGAATGTAGACTGTGATAAAAGAACATAACTGTATGACATATGTGTGAAACAACCTCACAGAAGGGGGTAAGAAAGAAAGGTGCTGAACTAAGTAACTTTGGAACCAAATGTAGTAAGACTAAAGGCAAAGTGAACTGTACATCAGCACCGTACTCTAGATGATAAAGTTGTTTGCACAGAATATGAGTTAAAAAGACAGAAACTGGCAAACATGAATGCTGGAACTGAATAACTGAGTACATAGATGGCAGATGGTGGCAACCATGTTTCTCACCGTTGGAGTGGGCTACAGACAAGCAAGGAGAAAGGCTAGAAGACCCTACTATAAAGGTATTAGGGTTGAGACATGACTGTGACTCATGTTTAGCTTAACATAGATACAAATGAATACATGTTTATAGATATGTTGTATACACAGGTTGCTTTACACACAAATATCTCCTTGGTTTATCAACTGGAAGGGCCTAGAAGTAACAACATCCCAGCCATGAAGGAAACACCTAGCACCCAAGTCTTAGTTTCTTAAAACATTCTTTAATAAAAGGAACCAGGAAAAGGGTTGATCCTAGGGCCTAGGGCAGATAAAATACAAGATGAGCCTCGGGCATCTTGTATACAGCCGCATGTATATGTGCACATACACACATGCACAAAAACACACACACATTCACATGCAAGCACACACACAATGATAGAAGAATGTCAAAGGGTAACAGAGCCAGTTGAAAGAGCTTCCAAAAGCCAAAGCTGAAACAATTTGAGCAACAAAAGAAAGCAGTATTCGATTATAACCCAAAGTATAAATTAAATATCCATGAGTGCATACTTACGTAAAGAAGTAATTGGATAAACAAGTAAATGAGGGAGAAAAGATAAATTTCCCATGCAAAAGAATGCCAAATAATTTCTGCAGATACTCCACCCTCGAGGAGGTGGAACATAACTCCCCACATCTTAAGTGCGGGCTGATCGTATGAAAAGGGGGAAAAAGAGTAACTTTAGAGTAGAGAAACTTGACAAGTTCGACTTTGGACACCTTAAGTCAGCAACTGCTTGACCTGGGACAGGTGAAGAGATGGACAGGGCACCTGCTCAGCCCCAAAGGTCTCAGTGACGGTCCCTCTTAGTTTCAAAGGTGTCAAATTCTGAGCCACACCCAGAGAAGGGCTCTCCCTCCACCCAGGTGGGAGGCAGCTCTGGGCCCCGCTGCATATGGCGGTCCAGCTCTTCTTTGGAGCCCAGACCAGCCTGTCTGGGGCCATCTCTTCAAGACTTCAAGATCTTCTGATCTGCTGGCACCTTCATTAATGAATAGAAACTAGCAGAAATAGGTTAACAAAAGAGAGAGAGAGAGAGAACGTATTTTGAACGGCTCCTCAAAAGAGATCTTATCCTTGTAAATCTTTCACTTATACCCCTTCAACATCCAGGAAAGAATGGCATCAAACTGAGGAAGGGCAGGGCCTCCCCTGCCACGTGACCATGGAATCAGGACCTCTGAGAGCCCAGTTTTAGTGGATTGTGCTTCAGGTCAAAGTTTGGGAGAACTTATGAGGTACGACAGCAGTTCTTGCCATAGAGTTTTCCATACAGATGCTTCATATTTGCTGGGATGTGAGATCCAAAGGTGGATCATACATGTTCGTCACTGAAAGGTCCAAACCACACTCTGGGTATCCAGCAATAGCAGGAGGGAGGGCATATTCCCAACCACAGTCTCCCTCCCTACACCTTCTCCCACCCTCATCTCCTGAGCTTTTTTGATTAGAGTTTTCCCAGAAGCTATCACTTCACTGCCACATCCTGTCCTTCTGCAACCCAACTGGGGAATTTCCAAATCTGGGCCAACCCAACCATTCTAATTTCCTACCTCTGTCCCCAGGTACAAACCACATCTTCACATTGCCTGGCACTGCCACAAATACAAATTAGAGCAAGGTACGCCACTCAAGACCAGGGGCACAACAGTCTCCACAAGCCTTCTTCTTCTGGCCTCTCTTCTCCTCAGTCTATCGCTCTCGGTGGCTGTGGAGATTGAGCTTCTTCTTCCTAAGTGTCCAGCCCCACTCCCTCTCCTCAGACCTTGACCCTATCTCTGCATTCCTCAGAGAACAGAAGTCATTTGCTGGGGCATCCTCAGCTTTCTTGCACCTGCTAGAAAATTCCTCTGTATCTCCTCTCTTCAGACTTTCTGTCCCTCCTATCTGTGAGGAAAAAAATACTTGCTTTGGTTTCAAGGGTCATCCTCCACCTATGCTTAATGTCACACTCTACGTGCCACCTGTGACCTTCCCTTCAGTTAACTTCCTCTCTCTAGCAGCATCAGTCTCTTCCTCTCACTTCCTCTTTCCCATCTGGGCTCAGACATGCTCCTGTTGTTCCTCCTGCTAAAACACAAGTCCTCAACCCCACAGCACTCAAACTCCTGTCCCACATAACCTCCATTGTTACAGCACCAGGCACAGGCTATGGTCTCACATGAACCTGGGTTCAGATCTCAGGTCTGCCTCTTACCGACTAGGGAATGTTGGGAAAAAACCACAACCACACGGAAGTCTATGGAGGGGCCCCTGAATGTTGGGCACAATGCAAGGGACTTTACTTACAATGATGCCAAGCTGGCAGAACCCCATCAGCATCCTCAGGAGACAGGGATGCTGTGTTGTTCAGAGAACAAGAAGTTGGGCCCTGGAGAGGTTGAGTAATTTGTACAAGTTCACATAGCTAAACGGGGGAGAGGTGGAGCCAGGGGAGCTGGCCTATGTCACACCCAAGCCCACATTCTATCCTCCACTATCTCCTGGATGCCTAATGCTCTTATCCTCAGCCCCTTCTCTAGAGAATATCATTGTTATTGGCTACCTTGTGAAGCTCCTATAAGAATTAAAGAAAATGATGTGCACGAAGCACTTAGCATAATGTCCAGCACTCAATAAATGAGCATTGTTCAAAAAATGGGGATGATTTCCATAGGATTACCAACCATGCATTCCGTCTTGAAATTCCCTCTCTTCACTTCCACGAAGCTATGATCTCCTAGTTGTCCTCCTGCCTCTCTGACCCACCTCTTGCATTCCCCATAATCCTCTTGGGCTCATCCTTTAAGTGTAGGTTTTCTCGAGAGTGCCTCATAGCTCCCTGTTCCTGCACAACGTCACCTTCTCCCCCAACTTCGGTCAGTGCCTCCCAGAGCCTCCAACCTGCCTGACACCTCAGCAAACCCATGCCTCCTTCCCTAAACCTGTTCCTCCTCTGCGTTCTCCAAGTTTAACCAAGGTGCTCCTGAACCATGAGTAAATCTCATTGCTTCTTCCTTAGAAGCCCCCAGTAGCCCCCCATTGCCAACAGAATAAACTGCAGAATCTTTAGCAAGGCAACCAAATCCCTTCATTAAATCGGTCCAAACCACCTTCCCAGCTGCTTCCAACTGCACAAATCTATTGGACAGTTGCTATTATGACTCTCCTCCCCAAAGTCTCTTTCCCAGCTAAGCACCCATACAGGTTCCAGCAGTTCTTAGCGTGGCATCGTGTCAAAACCGTCGACTGTCCTGGAGATCATCTCCAGACTGGCTTCATTTGCCTGTGTGTCTCTTTTAAAATGAAGCCCAGAAATGGACAGCACCTTAGGTGCTGAATAGAACTATGCCCTCCAGTGTTCTGAAAATTACACTTCTCAGAATGCAGCCTGTCCTCTTTGTGCCTGCCCAACATGCCAATTCCAGCTTCAGCGTCGCAGCCGAGTCAGCTTTGGCTGAACACGAGCTTCCATGTGCTCCCAGGGTACTGACATCAGCACAGAAACATTTCAGGTTTACGCTCTGCTTTTCCAATAGGACTGAAAACCCCTCAAGGGAAAGAATTTCTATGTTCCATCCTCCAACGCTTACATGTCTTCAGTCCAGCTGGAGTGAATAAACCAGAGGATTTGTAAGGTCATACATAAAAATGGGGTCATGTCACACTTAACCTAAATCTCCCCCATCCCCTGTCTTTTCTTAAATTCCACTTTAAAATGGAGCAAAGGCAATACACACAGACACACACACACACACACACACACATATATATATACACTTGAGACAGAGTCTCATTCTGTCACCCAGGCTGGAGGGCAGTGGCATGATCTCAGCTCACTGCAACCTCCACCTCCTGAGTAGCTGGGACTACAGGTGCATACCATACCACACCCAGCTAATTTTTGTATTTTTAGTAGAGATGGGGTTTTGTCATGTTGACCAGCTGGTCTTGAACTCCTGACCTCAGGTGATCCCCCTGCCTCAACCTCCCAAAGTGCTGGGATTACAGGCGTGACCCACCACACTTGGCCAAGTATACTTTTTGTAGTAAGCACTTCTAGTGATTTGATGCTCGGAATTATCCTGCAACATTGACAAACATATCTTCTAAATTAAGGAGGTATTTCACGGCAGTAAAAGGTATCATTTAGCTGATGAGATCATTCCTTTAAAAAAAACAGTCAGGAGCATGGATTGAAACAAAGCTTGGACGAGATGGCAAATAAAAGAAGGGAACGCGCTGCAGTGAGCCAGCCCTTAGCGCCTTACACCATGAGCTATTTATTCAAGCATGAAAACTGGGACATCATTCTCACAACACTAATTAGACAAAGAAATGAGATATGCAAATATTTTTCAAAGTTGATTCTTCAACACTCTTGCCAGATAAAAGTTAATAATAATAAAAAAAACACACACACACAACCCATCAGGCTGACTCTGGAGCCAATGCCCATCACCCTAACTACCTGATCTAGGATATCCCTGGAGAAAAATCAAGCACAAGATGCAGGCTGCCCCATGACCCTGGAGACAGTTCAAATCCTTGGAATCTCTCATGGGCCAGGCTGGCCCAAAGGTCAGAGGAGGCACAGTTGCCCAAGCAAGAAGCACAGAAGTTTCAAGAAATTGAAGATGCTGCACTTTGACACTCCAATGTGATGTCCAGCATCCCTTCTCCAGTGCAGCCTCCAAATGAAGGGTCTTTCACAAGAAGGGTTCTGTGGGACCCTCAAGTCATTCCTCAAGTCATCCAAGTGGGACACGAATGTGTACAACACTGCACTGCCCCATATGAGGTGATTGCCTTGCCAAGCTGCCTCCCCTCACAGAGCGTCTGTTTTCTTGGCTGTGAAACTGGAATCCTGGTGGAGTTGCTGTGAGCACTTAATGAGAACACGCACATGGAACCTCAAGAGCCTGGCCCATGGGAGACCATCAGCAGGTGGCAGCTCTCTTTCCTCCTGGACTGCGTTAGAACAAAGATGCTTGTGATTGACTGGGTGCAGGGCTGAATTCAGTTCACAGACAGCTATTGAAGGCCCCCTGTGTGCCTCGCACTGTGTGAAGTTCCTGCCCTTTCGTAGCCTGAGGCTGGAATAAGCCAGGCACTAAGAGCAGTCCCAAAGGCAGGAAGCTTTCCCAGAGAAGCAACATCCATGCCCAGGCAACGGATGAGCAAGAAATGAAGACAGGGACGGTCACGGGCAGAGGGGCCAATCTGTCCTGAGTCCACAGGTGACCAGAGTGGCCTGTTTGAGGAGCTGTAACCGGGTCTGTATTGCTGGAGTATAAGATTCATTTCTCTCACCCAGATAGAATTCCCCTTAACCCAGTTCCTCTACACTTTAGGCCAGGGCTGCTCTCTGAAGCTTTAATCCTATTACACAGCTGTCCTTAGAGAACAGGAGACTATCCCCGGACCTGTTTATCATCCACCCAGAATAGCACTCCAGTCACACTGACAATGTCATCAGACCCAGGAGACTCAGCCATGAGCAATCTGCAAGGGTGAGCCAAGGAGCAAGTAAGCACTGCAGGAAATAAAAACAAAACAGTCACTGCCCAGATACACGCCTGCATGAACTGAAAATATCCTGGGGTGGACAAGTCCAAAAGATCTCCATATACACATCAGAAACAGAAAATGCTTGTTTTTCTAAAGATTCAATTCATGATTCCAGGGCCATTAATACATTTAAATGCCACCAGATGACCCACACCCAATCTCCACAGGGCTATGATCTGGACTGACTTATTCTCCACCAAATAAGCCTTCCCTTTGCCCCTATATTTATTCATCTATCTCTCTATCCATCCACCCACCCATCCATTCATCCATCTGTTCATCCATCCATCCATCCATGCATCCATCATTCATCCATTTACCCATCCATTCATCCATCTATCTGTCCATCCATCCATCCATCCATCCATGCATCCATTTATTCATTCATCTATCCATCCATTCATCCATCCACCCATCCATTCATCTACCCACCCATCTATCTATTCATCCATCTATTCATCTACCCATCCATCCCTCCATCCATCAATTAATCCATGTATTCATCCATTCATCCATCTATACATGCATTTTTCCATCCACTCATCCACTCACCCATCATCCATCCACCCATTCACTAAGTGCTTACTAAGTACCAGGCCCTCTTCATCCAGAGGTGACCAAGAAGACACAGGTTCTGTCCTCTTGAAGTTGACATTCCCAGTGACCAGCCTTGGAGGTCAGGCACCCCAAGCAAGACTTTCTTACCCCTGAGTTTGCTAAGCGACAAATAAATATAGTTCCACAGAAGCCCTTGGGCACCCTACACTCAGGGCCAACCTTGCAGGCAGAGAATGCCTGCTCCTCAGTTTACCTCCTTCTGCTTCAGCCTCTCCAAACTCAGATCGAGCCTGACCCAGAGGGAAGTCCCTATGATGCAGGCAAGATTCTCTCCACTGCAAACCATGTAATAATCTGGAAAAGCCACGTATCTTCACAGAAGCAGGGGGCTGTGCTTCTTATTGTGGACATGGCAGCACATACATTTTAAATATGAAAAACATCCCCTCCTTCTAAGGTCCCTGTATTGAACTTTTCAAGACACCTCTCTTGGATTTTACACAAATGGAGAAATAAACCAAAGAGCATCAGATAGAGGCCAAATTAATAAAGGAGAATATGAAATAGATTTCATACAATAGACAAAATGATCAAGAAGCTTAAAGATATTACTACTATAGTGATTGATATGGTTTGGCTGTGTTTCCACCCAAATCTCATCTTGAATTATAGTTCCCATAATTTCCTCGTGTTGTGGGAGGGACCCATTGGGAGGTAATTGGATCATGGGGGCAGTTACCCTCATGTTGCTGTTCTCATGATACTGAGTGAGTTCTCTCAAGGTCTGATGGTTTTATAAGGGGCTTTTACCCCTTTTGCTCAGCACTTCTCCTTGCTGCCACCATGTGTGAAGGACATGTCTGCTCCCCCTTCCACCATGATTGTAAGTTTTCTGAGGCCTCCCCAGCCCTGCAGAACTGTGAGTCAATTAAACCTTTCCTTTACAAATTACCAAGTCTCCAGTATGTCTTTATTTGCAGCATGAGAACCGACTAATACAGTGATGAAGGCATATGTTTCTTCTCCTAACAAGAAAAAACAAAGGCAATTAGAAATTCCAGGACAAACTAAAAACCTTAAAAAGTTACAATTACCAAAATATCAAGCAAACAAAAACATGATACGATTCTGAGTAATTTACAGAGTATAAGAAAAGTGATTCCATTTGTTCTTGATGCTAGAAATATTGTTGTTCAAATTGTAAAGATATTTTGACATTAGACTTCTAGAGAAGAAACATGATCCTCATATATTATGTGGTTCTACAGCGAACAATACTTCATAGCCCTGGCCTTAATAACACACAAACTTTATAACAATAATACAGAAATTTATAACCCACAAATATTTCACTAACCTTTATTTTGCTTCTCTTCTTAGAGCCTGTAAGGGTTTTGTGGTAACAAATTTCAATGGCCCAGTTCACTTTTTAAAATTTATCTAAGGAATTGTGAACTTTTTTTGGCTTACTAAATTTCATTATGGTAGGCAAAGGTATTCAAAATCGTTCCGTTAAACTAAACTAAAAAAAAAATCCATTGGACACACTTAATAAATGTTCATTCTAAATGACCCTTTTCCTCATAAAAAGTCATCAATGAAAAGGCTGGATCAACTCATTTCCCTTCTCACTCCTGCTCCTCGCACACAGTGCTCAGAACCAGAGTGACATACAGCTGTGAGGCAAAGTCAGCAGTGCCACTAAAAATTAAACCAGGCCTCAGGTCACAGTGGGGAAGGAGGCCTGGATTCTGGCCCAGCCACTAACCATTTAACATCTACCAAATCCCAGTCTGAGTGAAATGTCTACATTTTTAATGTGGACAACAAATTTTTTAAAACTTTGGTTTGGTTTGGTTAACCAAGGCAAATCCAACCATGCACAAAGTGTTCCAGGAATGCCAGTGAGCAGGGTTTATCCCAAGAACATCTGTCTTGAGGACTACGAAGCCACTCCAGCATTGGGAAAGGGCCGGACCCCAGTGCTGGAATACCAGAGTGTGAGGCCCAGAAAGCTCGGGGCAAACTGTTACATCTTCCTACATCTCAGGTTTCTCATCTGGAAAATGGGAATCGGGACAGCACTCAACTCACATGAACAATTATATGTGAGGTGCTCAGAAAATTGTCCCTGAACAGGAAGCACTCGATACAAGTGAGTTACTATTTGACTGTGGCTTGAGCTGTTGCTGACTTTCTCTATGGGAATCCACTACAGGATGAAACAAAGGAATGGAGCAAAGAGATGTGGAGTGAGGGAAAAGGACGGTGATCTGTACAAGTACCTATGCTACATGGACTATCAAGTTTTGGGTGGAAAAGCTCCTAAGGACAGCAGGCCAGTTGTCAATCGTCCATATCTGACCTTCCAGGTGGCACAGGCCATGCTTTTCCCCAGGGGTGGCCACAAGGACGTCCATGGAGTGAAGCCTGTGAAGCGCCTCACAGCTGCAGCCTGGGCATCGTTCTACCAGCAGTAGGTGAGCTGGCTGCTGGCACCAAGGAAGGCAAGCCTCCCCCAAGCAGAACCCAGGCTGGGAGCACTGGGAAGCAGTTTACAATTACGGCAGCATCACACCGTCCCTCACAGCTGCCACCGCCACAACCCAAGGTCTGAGGAGGCTGGGGTTTCCTATAATGCCTGTGTAGCCTCTGATGACTTACTGAAAGGGAGTTCTGTTCCTTGAAATGTCACAGCCACAAACATCTAACATTCATGGGCCACACCAAATGGGGAGAGATGTTCAAGGACTTTCCTCTCCTGCAGCAGAGAAAAACTCCTCACCCCACCAAAAGCCTTCTGGCTGCCCATGTGAGAATGTGACCCAGATACTCTACTCAATGGGGAAGGGCTGGATGCCAGCTCCAAGTCTTTGTGCCAGAGACCGAGAGGACTCACTTGAAAAAGCTTCTATAAAGGACATGTACTGGATCCTGACCATAACAACCCCACAACTGTCTCTGTAGCGCATGTTACTCTCAGCACCTGCTGCCACGTGTCCCCTCCTGCCAGTGTAACCACGGAGGCTCCACACAGCACTGGAGTGTTTCAGTTACCTGCATGCACCATGAGTCCCCGGAGGGCACACACCTGCTCCAGCTCATCTCTGTCACCTCCTAGCATGATGCACAGTGCTGAGAGGAAGGCGTACAACACGTCTTCATGGAATTGAAGCAAATTTCAAAATGGAAATTCTTTCAAATATCCATTTCAGATACACATATCCCGTGCTACTTACTATCACTGGCTGCACTTTCTCTAGCTCTTTGGTCTTTGAGGAAAAAGGGCAGTAGATGTATCTTTTAAGGAGAAATGTTTGTGAATGGAGCTGGAGGCCATTATCCTCAGCAAACTAACACAGCAGCAGAAAATCAAATACCGCATGTTCTCACCTATAGTGGGAGCTAAATGATGAGAACTTATGAACACAAAGAAGGAAACAACAGACACTGGGGTCTACTTGAAGGCGGAGCAGGGAGGAGGGAGAGGAGCAGAAAAGATAACTACTGGGTACTGGGCTTAATACCTGGGTGATGAAATAATCTTTACTACAAACCACCATAACATGTGTTTACCTATGTAACAAAGCTTCTCGTGTACCCCCCAACCTAAAATAAAAGGTTACAGAAAAGACAACTATTTAAATTTCGGTCGTTAAATATGTAAACAACTGCTATAGAAAACCAAAAAACGTTATTTAACCATTTTATACCCACCCAAAATGCTGCAAACATATGTTTTTAAAGACATTTATGAGTCAAATTATATCCTGAAGAGTCGTCAAAATAACTGTATCCTATTTACAATCTTGGTCTTGAGCCCGACAATTACTCAGCTCATGCATCCTTCTTCTTATGTTGACACTTTTTAAAAATCAACACTGATGCCTGCTGAGAAGCGAAATAAACTCATGACGAGAGCAAAAACCTCCCCACTTCTTACATACAAAAGTAAATAAACGCAAAGAAAACAGAACCTGCAGGTCATTATTGGTATTTGCTGCCCTCTGGTGGTCAAGTCCAGGAAGTTTCCACATCAGGAAACAATCTGTATTTCACAGATGGCCTGAGGATCACCCAGGCTAAAGCCTTCATCCCACAGGACTTCCCTGGCAACCAAGCAGGTCCTGCTTCTCTCCTCCCCGCGAGTGTGTGTGTGTGTGTGTGTGAGAGAGAGAGTGTGTGTGTGTGTGTGTGTGTGTGTGTCTGTGCATGTGTGTGTGTGTGTGCGTGTGTGTGTGCATGCAAAAAAAACAAGGATAACATCAGCCTGAGCAGAACAGGATGAGCAATGTGACCCCGCCTCCTCCAAGCACACACAAGGTACCCAAAAAGGCATAAAACTGCAGCAAATGAGCTGCGCTTTCAACTCCCCAACACCATGTTCCATCTGAGCAGATACGTGAGGCTGGCCACATCACAAAAGTGTCAACAGAATGAGCCTCAGTCAGCTCTGCCTTATTAATATCAGGCAAACACACTCTTGTGAGCACCACACATGTTCAGGACATTAGACAGCCATAGCCTCCCCTTCCATCGCCCTCTGCTATGCCACACTGTCTGCAGAGGCAGAGGTCCCACTGTGCTCAACATCAGAGGGCTTCCGTTCCCACCAACCCCATTCAACTCAGTCCCCACACTGAGCCCCCCGTGCAAGACCTTACGGAGATACTCCTTACTCTGCCCTTTGCTGCTCAAGGAAGGGCAGGCTCTGAGGATGGCGAATGCCTCTGTCCTTTCTTTGCACACTCCTGCCTGGGGAGTTTCTGTCAAGTGTGGTGTCCATCAGGTAGGCGAATGGTTTTCTCTAGGACATTCCATAACTCCCTGGTATGCTTCGGCTGTGTTCCCACCCAAATCTCATCTTGAATCGTAGTTCCCATAATCCGCACATGTCATGGGAGGGACCTGGTGGGAGCTAACTGAACCAGGGGGGCAGTTTCCCCCATCTTGTTCTTGTGATGGTGAGTGAGTCACATGAAATCTGATGGTTTTATAAGGGGGCTTTTCCCCCTTTTGCTCAGCACTTCTCCTTGCTGCTGCCATGTGGAGAAGGACGTGTTTGCTTCCCCTTCTGCCGTGACTGTAAGTTTCCTAAGGCCTCCCCAGCCATGCTGAACTTTGAGTCAATTAAACATCTTTTCTTTATAAATTAACCAGTGTCAGGTATGTCTTTATTAGCAGTGTAAGAATGGACTAATACACTCCGCCTCAACTACTAAATTATACATGAGCTGATCACTCTTGTGCTCGGCGTCTTTGTAGTGGGATGGGTGGGATGAATGGATTATTGGATGGAAAAATGATGATGGTTGGATGGATGGATGATGGATGGGTGGACGATGGATGGAGGAATAGATGATGAATGATGCATGGATGATGAATGATGGATGGATGAATAGATGATGGATGAGTGATGAATAGATGATGGATGGGTAGATGGATGGGTGGTGGGTGAACGGGTGAGTGGGTGGAGAGGTGGATGGACACAGACGGACAGGTGGATGAACAGGTGGGTGAATGAACAGGCAATAGATGGAAGCACGGTTAGAAGAGTAAAATGATTTCCATGACATGTAGGGCTCTACTAGGCCTTGCAGAGACTAAATAAGAAAACAATCCCTGCCCACTAAAGGTTGTGTTAGTAATGATACAAAATGAGATCAACCTATGACAAGAACAGATGAACACAAAGTGATTCCAGAAGAAAATAAAAGTAGGTGATCCCCAAGCAAAAAGAAAACAGACAAAAGCCTGATCATGTTACGGCAATAGCCACAAACATTGAGATGATTGATGTGAGGAGGTTGAGTAACCTTCTGCTCAGGAGGAAGTGTCATGGCACCTGGTTTGTGGCCATTAGGACAGATAGAATGTCACACTCTGACACCTGCTAATCTGCCCCAGCCCCAGCCAGTAGCTGAAGCACACAGGCAGAGTGGTGGAGAGCCGGATGACCAGGAGCCAGACACCGCGGTGAGGACATCGACATCAGGACCTCTCTGGAGCTGTGTCAGAGCTTGGGTGATGGGGCAATCCCAAGCAAGACCCCACAGCAGTGGCCGCATGCAGCCTGCTGTGCTCACCTAACGCAGCACAGGCCCACAGAGCCATACCACCACTCCCTGCGCAGTGAGAAGGGTCCACGCTGGCCATTGACCAACCCCTGCTGGCTCTCAAGGGGACTCAGACGCCCTCAACCTCCTCTCCATTGCTCAAATCTTCCATGAACCCTTGCAGTCAGAAGGTCACAAAAGGGTTACTCGAGGATGCAATATCCCATTTCAAACCCCCATCAACAGGAGGGAGAGACTCCCCCATGCCTTGCTGAGACTCTTCACTTACACCCAACAACGCACACTGTAGGAAAAGATTGTGTCTATCGCCGGTTCTGAGAATCCTCTAAAGCCAGTGTCTTCCCTTTGCTCTCCCTGAAGCTCCTGGAGCTGGGAAAAGCTACCCCTATCTCACATGCAGCACCTGTACCACTTGGAGATGGTCGTTCAGGTCCTGAGGACTGGCTGAGTTGTCTGTCGCCCAGCACCCACGTGCCTGAAAAGACAGCCCAGAATGCTGGCTGCACTCAGCATGCGGACTCTGCAGCCCCAGCCCTGGGCACACTCCCAGACCACCAGGGCCACACTGCCAAGTGTAGGTGAGCACAACCCCAGTACCTGATTGCAGCACGATGCACGAGTGCGTACACGTGAGGCACATACTATGGGGAGCAGTGTCTGGGGCAGAGAGGAAGAAAGAAAGAAGATTCCTGATTCTGGACAGA
This sequence comes from Macaca fascicularis, assembly GCF_037993035.2. Taxonomy (NCBI): domain Eukaryota; kingdom Metazoa; phylum Chordata; class Mammalia; order Primates; family Cercopithecidae; genus Macaca; species Macaca fascicularis. Next base: position 17,819,849 of record NC_088387.1, on the reverse strand, counting down.
AGGGCCACGTGGAGTTAGATCAAAGAGGCAGCAACATCCTCCTCCCCACTCAGTGTGGACCCAGAAGTGGGGATTGGTATGTGGGAGCACAAGAACCAACAGGCACTGAGGGCTTCCCTCTGCTAAGAGCTACGCCAGGGGCTTCGGATGTGAATCCTGATTCAGACCTCATTCACTCTTTCCACTCCTATTTACTGTGTGTCTACTGTGTGCCCAGCCCTGTGTGTGAAGCTGAGCACAGAGCAGCGGATGAGGCTGGCAGGACCCCGGCTGCGTGGAGCTTTTAGGCTAGTGAAGGAGACCCAGCTCATCTATTGCACATGAGTTGTTACACTCATCAGTTGTAATACATGCTGCAAGTGGGGAGTCCAGTGCCTTGGGAACAGGTGACAGAGGAACCACACGCAGGCTGAGGCCTTTCCAAAGAGGGGACAGTCATACAAGCTCTGAAATGTACATGAAAATTACCCATGCAAAAGGAGGGCATCTCCAGCAGGACGGCGGCATGGGTTAATCCCCTCCCGCAGAGGCACAGGGGAGAGACAGAAATGAGGCCAGAGCGACAGAGGCCAATGGAGATGGGCGGTACAGTGAGGGGTCATGAAGGATCCTGGATACAGGAACAGAACTTGGGCCTTGATCCTGGGGACCCAGAGGGTGACAAGCAGGCTGAGACAGTGCTGATATTTCACAACCACATCCATGTGTTCTATGCAGGGGTCTCAAGTGGCAGAGCCCACAGCAGCAGTGTCACCCGGGAACCCAGAAATGCAGATTCTCCACCCTACCCCAGCGCTGCGGAATCACACATCCTGGGGGTGGGAACCAGCTACTGTGCAGCACCAAATTTACAAGAGGAGCTTGTCTTAGCTAAAATATTTACCTCCATGCAAAATCAAGAGAAGTGGGCCAGACCTCATTTACATTGCTCACTCTTTCAGGTGCCCCAGCTTCCTCCTCCTTCTGAAAAGGCTTCCCAGCATCCCGGCACAGGCTCCCAAGCCCCCACTCCCTCCCCTCCCAAACACATTCGCTTCCTTTTCCTCGTGTTCTTGGTAATCATGGAATTTACCCAGGCATTTCTGACACAAATTAGATGATGGTTAATACGGCAAGGCTTTAAGAGAAAACCTGAAAGTTCTGAGGAATGCCATGGAAATGAAAGAGAACCATGAAAAAATACGACATTTGGGCAAAGTTCAAAATGACCGGGCACGCTCAGCCTTGAGTGAATGTCACTGTGGGGAGCTGCGGCGACAGTTTTCTAATACACAAGGAACGCACGTAGGAGAAACGGATCCATTTTTCCACTCATCAGCAAGAGCAGAAGGAGAAGGACCATCTTAGGTTTCAGCCGGGAAAACATATGTCATGTGTTTGAGCCATAGGGGAGGAGGAGCTGCCAAGAGGGCCGGTGAGATCATCCTCGCCAGAGACGCTGGAGATGAGATCACAGCGGCCCGGGTCGCCGTCCGGCAGGGTGCCTGGACCACACGGGGTCTGAGCCCTGCTCGGCTCTGTGCAGGGTCTGCCCACTGCCTGACAATCCCATCGCCTGGCAAGGTCTAGATGGGCAGGGCAGATACTAATTCCGGGTTACTAAGGTTTGCTTCAGACACCCGGGAATTCAAAGGATGCTATGCATTTCTGCAAAACACTGCATATTGCCTTGTTACTTGGAGGCCACGATACCAGGGATTTGTTTCATGAGAATGCCCATGTCTTCCTTTCCTTTAGCCAACTCCTGTCCTCCCAGTAACAGCAGCAGCAGCAGCAACAACAATAACCACCATCCCACAAATAGCAGCCGCGAGCTATGGAGCATTGCACTGGGCCAGCACTGCACACACACCCTTCTCTCACGCCTCACCACCATCCTAAGACCCATTTCACAGATGAAGAAATTGAGCCCTAGGGAGCGCTATGGCCTGTTCACAGCCCCACTGCTGGTCATGGGCAGGATGAGACTTGAGCCCAGGGCTTTCCTGCCCGTGATCATGATCACGTCTCTGTGTTGCCAGGAATGAAGTCTGCACATCAGACAACCAATAAGGGAACTGATGCGAATGTGGCCCCCAAGACCCTCCTGGGCCTGGCAGAGGCTGGCCCATGATAATATCCAGTAGAAAGGAGAACATGAACCTTTTAGGAATCACTCACTCTGGCTCCTCTCCCTGAGACACCACCCCCACCCTGCTCTAGATCTGGTGGTATTTAAAACCAAAGCCCTCCTGGAGGCTCCCACCTCCGCCTGGTCTGGTCTGCACCACCCCACGCTTTGTCCCACGCAACCCCACTGTGGACCTCAATGAGCCTACAGGGCTGCTGGCGGCGTGGACGTCCTTCACACATCATCACCCCATCAAAACCAACAAGAGCGGGGTTTCCCAGCAGCCTGCCTGGCCACTGTCCACCATGAGTTTTTTATATGCACCCAGCACTCTCCTCAGAGGGCCCCTGAGTCAGGACGGTCTGCAGGCTACTGCAATTAGAGGGGATATTGTGCAGAGACTGCTATCACGGCTTCAGCTAACCCTGCATCTGATGTTTAACCAATCTTCCCTTCCACGCAATCCTAGGCTCGTCTGGCTTTTCTATTTTTGCCTCTCTCTGGAGTCCTGAGGATGGCTGAAATGGCTTCGACTGCAGACCTGAGGAACCAGTTTTCCTCCGCACTCTGCTGCTGTCTGTGCTGACGCCTTTGCAAGGCTCTCTGGGGCCCCATTCAATTTCAGACGGTTCAGCCAAGGGTCCTGAGCCCCTCCTGACATGGGACTTCAGACCTGAACACCCACCTGGCCCCACTGAAAGAACCACCACAAAACAAGCACAGGAACTGGGGTGCACGGGCGGGCGCGAGGCCAGGCTGAGTACGCATGCTGATGGCCACAGCTGTGCCCCTCACAGGAAGCACCGTAAGGGGAAGCCTGGGTCAGGGCAGGCCATCTGTGAAGTGTGGCCGACACCGAAGCAAGTAAAGGGCTTTCCTGCTATTCAGACGACTCCGGGCTGATGTCAGGCCTGGAGTCAAGTGAATGAAATTTATTCCTTCTTGATGGAAAAGTTGGACTCAAGCCCCAGATGTATATTCCTGGGGAGACTTAATTTTTCTTCCAGCTTCACCAAGCTCAGTGGAGCTTAAAGCAGGCTTTTCCTTCATGCAAAAAGACAGAGAAGGCCCAGAGAACAAAGTAGCCTGAGGCCCTGGGGAGGAGAAGGAGGCCCTTCCAGAGCTTTGCTCTCCAGGCTCCTCTGTCCAAACCAATATACGGGAGAGTCAGGGCAGGGAGGCAGAGATGGCTCCTGGAGGTCTGGCCTCATGGCCTCCAGACTGTGATGGGAGAACGTTACGCCCTCTATAGACACATGAGGATCAACACTCCCGGATGAATTCAGCCAAGACACACCAACCTTTGCACACATGGACCAACCCTTAGCTGCTTCTCCAGCAGATGTGTTTGCTCTGAACATCCCGTTCTCCCTGGTCATCTCTCCTGGCTCTATTACCACGATGCCTGTGCTCCACCCCCAGGGTGAGCAGCACACATCTGGGATGTAGATGGGCGGGATCCCCTCTTAAGAAGGGTGTAGAAATGTTCCCTGTGGATGGCCACCTGGCACTCCCCAGCATCTAACCGGGAACCCTGGCCATATTATACCAACTGTGGCTCGAGAAGCTCAGCTCCTGAAATTGTTACTCATCCCTGAGCCGCGAGAGAATTCACAGTAGATAAATTAAAATCAGAGTCCACTACCTTCATGGCACCCATAGCTTGGAAAGCCACAGCTAATCTCGAAGGGGTCAGTGCTGCCAGCATGGCACTGAATCTTGCGCTCTTGTTCCTCGTAGGGGAATGGTACTGTCTGTCTGGAGCCACGGAACCAAACCTGTGGAAAAGAGAGGGGGGGTTTCACAAAAAAGCAGGACATAGCACCACCAGAAATGACGTCAGGTGGCTCCCATGTGCACACGCAGGGAAGCACTCGGATTTCCCCATCGTGGAACTTCCCCCTTGAGACAGAGAGCAGATAAGGGCAGGGGGAGTCCCTCTCCAAGAGATGCTGAGAAAGGCTTGACTCAAGGGAGGTAGTGGTTTCCTGAGACATTAAACCAGCACCGGAGCCTGACTGTGCAGACCGCACACTGACCCACTTTTTAAAAACTGAGATGTAATTCACATACCATAAAATGTATCCCTTCAAAGTGTACAATTCGATGGATTTGAGTATAGCCATGAAATTGTACAACCATCACCATGATCCTATTCCAAATCATCTCACCACGCCAAAAAGAAACCCCACGCCACTAGCAGTCCCTCCCCATACTCCCCTCCCTCCAGGCCCTGGTAACCATTCACCTACTTTCTCTCTCGATGGTGCCTGTGCTGGGAAAAAATTCACATAGATGGAATCATATCATATGTGGTCTTTATGTCTGGCTTCTCTCACTCACATGTTTTCAGGGTTCATCTGTGTTGTAGCATGTCAGTACTTCATTTCTTTTCATGGTTGTATAGTATTCCATTGTATGGATATACCACATTTTATTTCCTATTTCCTCAGTTGATGGATATTTGGATTATTTTCCCATTTTTGCTATTGTGAATAATTATGCTACCGACATTTGTGTATAATTTCTGGTGTGGATATATGTTTGCAATTCTCTTGTGGACAATGTTTTCACACATACCTAGGAGTAGAATTGCTGGTCATAAGATGATAACTTTACAGTTTTCAGGAATGGCCAAACTGTTTTCCTAGTTGGTGCCACCATTTTGCAGCCCTACCAGCAATGTATAACAAACAGTCCTAATTTCTCTACATCCTCCCCAACGCTTGTTATTGTCTGTCCCTTTAATAAGAGACATCAGCTGGGCATGGTGGCTTGTGCCTGTAATCCTAGCACTTTGGGAGGTAGGTGCAGAGTGGTATTCGTGGTGGTTTTGATTCGGATCTTCCTAATGGCAGTGATGTGGAGCATCTTTTCATATGCTTAGCAGCCATTTGTAAATCTTTAGCGAAATGTCTATTCAGATTTTTGCTCATTTTAAAATTGGGTTATTTGTCTTTTTATTCTTGAGTTGTAATAGTTCTTTCTATATTCTGGATACTATACCCTTGTGATACTAATATATATGATTTACAAATATTTTCTCCCACTCTGTAGGTTTTCACTTTATTCATAGTGTTCTTCGATTCAAAAAAAAGTTTTTTACAGCTTTGATGAAGTCCAATTTATCTATTTTTTCTTTGGTTAGTTGTGCTTTTGGTGCCATGTGTAAGAGATTGCTTAAACCCAGGTCACAAAAATTCACACCTGTGTTTTCTTCTAAGCGTTGTGTAGTTTTAGCTCTTACATTTAGGTCTGCGATCCATTTTGAGTTGATTTTTGTATATGGTAGGAAGTAAAGGTCCAACTTCATGCTTTTGCACGTGGCTACCTAGTTTGTCCCAGCACCATTTGTCAAAAAGACTATTCTTTCCCCATTGAATTGTCTTGGCTCTGCAGTGGAATATTAATTGACTGCAACTGTAGGGATTTATTTCCAGACTCTTCATTCTATTCCATTGTACATATATCTATCCTTATGCAAATATCACACTGTCTTGATTACTTTATAGTAAGTTTTCAAATCACAGGTGTGAGTCCTCCTACTTTGTTCTTCTTTATCAAGATTGTTTTAGCTATCCTGAGTTTCTCGCATTTCCATATGAATGCTGGTGGTCCTAAAAGGGCCTGGGGGACTTTAGCACCCACCAGGATAACTGTGAAGATGCTTTTATTGCTTCCATTTTATTTCCTATCAATTCACAGGAGGAAAATGTTAAGCAGAATTTGGTCCACTTTAAGATTTTTTTCTTTTTCTTGTTGCTTTATTTCGTGAATTGACATATAATAACTGCATACATTGATGGAATACAGTGTGATGTTATGATACATGTATATATTGTATAATAATAAAATCAGGGTAATTGGCATATTCATCCTCTGAAGCATTTATCAATTTTTTGGAATGAGGACATTTAAAACTTGTAACTATTTTGAAATATACAACACATTATTGTTAACGATATCACCCTGTACAATATCACACCAGAACTTATTTCTTCAATCCAACTCTAACAGTATCCATTGACCAACTTCTCCCCATCCCCTCCTCCTCCCTACCTTTCCCAGCCCCTGGTAACCACTATTCTATCCTCTACTTCCTTATCCTTCCATTTGTTTAACTTTTATTTTAAGTTCAGGGGTGCAAGTACTGGTTTGTTACATAGGTAAACTTATGTCATGGGGGTTTGTTGGACCAATCATTTTTAAGTTTTTTTCCCATACAATTTTCTTAAGCTTTTGGCATCCACTACACGTACCTGCTGGCAACAAAAAGGAGCAAAGCATTCAAGGGAAATCCATGGGGAGTCAGGAAGACAGCTGGTTGTGTGCACCCTGATTGCTGGCTTCGTCACAGATTTAACATGACTATGGCTCAAGATTTTTATTGGATGCATGAAACGCTGCTGAGAAAATTAAAAGTAGTTGGTGTTTCTCAGCTTCTGTGAAAAGCATCATTAACCCCTAGAGCTCCACCCCCAGAACACACCTGCAAGCTGAAAGATGGTGCCTTATCCCCTGCCACTCACAAAGGAAGCAATAGCACCCATCTGTTTATAATGGGGGGAGGGGAGGAAAAAACCTAAATGTCCAACAATAAGAAATTGATTATATAACTTATAAACCATTTATTTAACAGTCTATTATAATGATATTAAAGATGATAATGCATGTGTGTGCTTAGCATTACATAAAAGCATTTGCTATATAATGTTAAATGGAAAGTACAGGTTATTTTAAACACAGAATCTAGAAGTGGATCTCGTTTAGTAAAAATCTGACACCTTTCTCTCTTTAGACATATGGGCATAGAGAAAAGCCTGGAAAGACGTACACTTGAAGTGTAATGGTCATTACGTCTGGACAACAGCATGTTGAATAATTTTACATTTTTTTTTTCTATCTGCAGATGTATCTTTTCCAATTAGTTGTCAACAAACCTGTAGGGGTAGTTAGGGGTAGACTGCCCAGATACACAGCCCACGAGACCCAAGAACCAAGCCAACTTTGGAGAGCAGTGAGGTCATCTGCACCATTGACCTGAGTAAAGGAGAAACTACTCACTTATCCAGCGGGTTCTCCCTGGGTATCCGAACCTTGTCAAACATTACCATCCCATTGTCCACACCATGCAGACCTGGCAAGAACAGAAAGGGGGAATGGATGCAGCATCAGAAGTATTTTCCCTGCTACTTCCCAGGCCTGTTGCCACTAAAATACAAAGCCCCTTATTTTACTTCCAGAATTGCTGGTGCTTTTTCCTTTGGGATGGACATGGGGATGCTGTCTGCTGTTTCCTTGATGAGCTGTACCTGTTTCTTCCACCAGCCTGGCCCCTTCCTCCCTAGCGAGAATGGAGGAGAATGGGCTTTCCTTCTGTGCAGCCTGCACGCTTTGGGCATGCAGTGGATGCACACCTACCTCCCGAGCAGTGACTGTGATTAAGAAAGGGAGAGTTCTGGCCGGGCGCGGTGGCTCAAGCCTGTAATCCCAGCACTTTGGGAGGCCGAGACGGGCGGATCACGAGGTCAGGAGATCGAGACCATCCTGGCTAATACAGTGCAACCCCTTCTCTACTAAAAAATACAAAAAACTAGCCAGGCAAGGTGGCGGGCGCCTGTAGTCCCAGCTACTCGGGAGGCTGAGGCAGGAGAATGGCGTGAACCCGGGAGGCGGAGCTTGCAGTGAGCTGAGATCCGGCCACTGCACTCCAGCCTGGGCGACAGAGCCAGACTCCGTCTTAAAAAAAAAAAAAAAAAAAAAAGGAAGAGTTCCAAGCAACTGCAAGAATGGGAAGCTGAAGACAGAGGCAGGGAAGCAGGCTTGCTCTCCCTAGGAATGCAGTGCTCAAATCCCTCCTCCTCCCCAGTGCTCTCTCCTCTGCACACAGAGCAAACTGTTGACAGCAAATGCCCACAAGACAAGGGAAAACAGCCACAAGGACAGCAGGAAATGGGGGAAGCAGTGGGTAGCGGGGAGGGGTGGTCCTGAAATCTGGCAGACACATTTCCTAAAGATATCTGCCAGAGTCTGGGGTCTTCTCTCTGTGAAAACTTAGAGAGATTTAATCTAGGGGAAAACAATCTGTCTTTAGTAAACGTCTTTATTCAGAGCTTCACCCCTTGACAAGGACACACGTGCGTTTAGCAGCTTACAAGGGCACCAGAGCAGACTCTCTGCCATTGCCAGCATTTTCAATGTCTGGCACGACTTCACAGAACTCAGCCTACCCCTCTGCTCTCAGCAATATTTGACATGCAAGGAACTTTCAAGGAGCCCAGCCCAGCCAGGGTCTCGGTCACCTCTGGGAGATACATCTAAAACCTCACAAACCCACCTGCAGCCATGCCTGCAGTCGTGGCAGTGGACAGTAAACACTAAGGGGCCAGGATAGACTGTCCCCTCCACCAAAGGATGGGCCACTTCTTCCTTCTTCTCTTACTGCTCTTCCTTCTTTTTTTCCTTCTCTCCCCTTTCTTGGCTTGGCATGACCTTGGCCATGAGCGGTCACTGGAGCATACAGGCATGTCCTGATCTCACCAAATGTTATGGGTTAAATTGTGTCCCCCTACCCCCCAAAAAATTCATGTATTGAAGCCCTAATCCTTATACCTGTGTATGTGACCTTATTTGAAGATAGAGTCTTTACAGATGTGATCAAATTAAAATGAGGTCATTGGGGTAGGCTGTAATCTAAATGACTTCTGTCCTTTATAAGATGGGGTAATTTGGAGACAGGCATGCACACAGGGAGAACACCAGGTTAACATGAAGACAACCGTTTACAAGCCAAAGAGAGAGTCCTAGAACAAATCCTTCCCTCACTGCGTCTGGAGTTGGTTCCTGCTGGTGGATTCATGGTCTTGCTGACTTCAAGAATGAAGCTGTGGACCTTCGTGGTGAGTGTTACAGCTCTTAAAGGTGGCACGGACCCAAAGAGTGAGCAGCAGCAAGATTTATTGTGAACAGCCAAAGAACAAAGCTTCCACAGGGTGGAGCGGTTTGCCACTGCTGACTGGGGTTGTCAGCTTTTATTCCCTTATTTGTCCCCTCCCATGTTCTGTTTCTGTCCTATCAGAGTGCTCTTTTTTCAATCCTCCCCAGGATTGGCTACTTTTAGATTGCTGCTGGTTGGTGCATTTTAGAGAGTGCTGATTGGTGCATTTTACAGAGCACTGATTGGTACGTTTTAAAGAGCACTGATTGATTGGTGCATTTTACAATCCTCTTGCTACAGAGCACTGATTGCTGTGTTTTCACAGAGCACTGATTGGTGTGTTTTACAATCCTAGCTACAGAGTGTTAATTGGTGCATTTTACAATCCTCTTGTAAGACAGAAAAGTCCTCCAAGTCCCCACTCAACCCAGGAAGTCCAGCTGACTTCACCTCTCATCACCACTCTTAGAAGGAGCCAACCCTGCTGATACCTTCATCTTGGACTTCCAGCCTCCAGAACTGTGAGACAATACACTTCTATTGCTTAAGCCCCACAGTTAGTGGTATGGCAGCCCTAGAAAACTAAGGCACTGAGTCAGTCCTCAGTACTCACTCAGGGCCTCATGAGCACAGACAGCAGGCAGGTGGCCAGGGGTGCAAAGAAGAGAGCCACAGCCTGCCCCGTGAGAGCCCCCAAGTCTGAGATGAGAGAAGACAGAATAGCACTGTGGACAAAACTGCCTCGTTACTGGAAAATTTGAGAAGCTGGGAGAAACTGAGACCAATGCACGTTCATAAAAGGCAATCTACAACATTCCTGAACAGTTCTACATAAAAGACTTCATGAGGCTTCAAAATCCGGACATCTTCTCTGGGGAAGTTTTCTCCACCCTCACTGTTTCGGTAATGTAAGGTAGGTTAGATTCTCCTTGAGTGGGAGGGGGAGCAGGTGGGAAGAGTAAGCACAGGAGAAGGGCACCTGGGGACTCACCCTCCTTGTACATCCTCCTATCAATAGCTGTCACTCCTGGGTACAAGCTTCCATTTTCATCCCAGACAAGAACGATGAAACAGTGGGGCCCTAAGGAAGGCATCGAGATCATTATTAAGCTCTCCTTCCTATAGCTTTACTTATTTCCTGGAATGGTATAACATTTCTGTGATTCTCAGACTCACTCAGTTCTACATCTGTGCACCACACATGAGAGCATATAATGTCAAAATGTAATGATAAATTTCTTCATGCATATTAGGAGATAAAGTTTGTACTGAATTACTTACAAGATAAAAGCAGCTCTGTGAAATGGGTTTTCACCAGTAAATAGTACTAATGAAGAGAATTATTCTAGTTGTCTGTGTTGGTAACAAACCTTGAGATCTTCCATCTACGATGAGCTGGGCAAAGACGGCTGCGTAATTCCTGTACATGGCATTTCCAATATACATCTTCTCGGCATTTTCACACGGTGTGTCAATTACAAACTCCTACACAGAAACAGCAGAGCAACAGTGTTTCCCTTCCCATGGCTCATTTCAGTTCCCTGGCTCAAGGCAATGAATACTGTGCAAACAGACCCACATGGTGCAGGGTGCCGTTTCCAGGGGATTTCACAGCAGAAGAGAAGACAACCAGAAGGTCACCTGGCTCCATGTCTTGAAACCAACACGACTGTGCTATCACCTCAATTCACTTATTCCACCTCCACCTCAACTTTGAAAATGGCTGGAGATTAAAGTGATTTTTCAAGGAATAATCCAATCCAGAAAATAAGTTGCCAATTTTCAATCTTTAAAAGGTGTTCGTTCTCTCCCTCCCAGTCTCTCCTATTTATAATGCCGGGCTGACATGTGTGCTGTTTGGCTGAGCCTGTCTGGCTTTAATGTATAAAGGCTTTCTTCAATTATCTCTCTAGACTACTCCATAGCAAAGTTTTGACCTTTCAATCATACAACACCAAAACCTCTAAAAGCCCTGGTGGTACGTGCTCAGCTCTCCACACCCCTCACCTCCAAACAGCCCACCTGCAAGATTTCTAAGACAGGATGCAGCACCCAATGATCTGGACCCTTAGATGGCTTATTCCAGGGTCCACATCTGTGAGTTGCATTTCATCTGCCGGTGTTCACTCCTTCTGGGCAAATCACTTGGTCCCTCACTGCTTCCCAGGCCCTGAACCTTCCTGCTTCCATGACGTCTTTGTTTAAATGAAAGCCAAGTAATCGAAGGCCAAAACTGTATGCTTGGATAAAGCAACACCAATAGACAGCCACGACCTATCCCCGCCACTGCTTACAGTATCAGCCCAAACAATTTTTATTTTTATAAAAAGAAATCCCTCATTTAAGCTTTTGAAAATGTCTATTTTCCTGATCAACGAATATAATAATTAAAGTTTCCCAAAAGAGGTTCATATGTTCAAGTGCCTAAAACAGAAGAACTTGTAAATGAGAGTCTTTCCTAGGAGGGAAAAATCTTAGAATGTACCATGCAGTTTGTCTCTGAATATGTCCAAGGATTCCAGCTCAAAATAGTCTGAAACTAACACTGGTCATGAAGAAACAGGAAGAAAATGCAGGGGTTTTGTTCTCAGGCTCAACTCAAAACTCCGTCTTCTCTTTCCTCCTCTCTGGAAGCTGACATAAGGGTCACAATGGAAATGCTCCCCTCACTTCTTGGCTCTCCCCAATCTCTGTTGCCACCTGGGTTACCTTTAAGCCTCTTGCCAAAAAGCAACTGGCCCTGATGCCGGCTCTGAATACAGGGCACCTGGGGCAAGTTGGGAGCCCAGGGGAAATGGCAGAGAGTGGAACTGCACATTTAATTGGAGTTGACAATATTGAAGATGTGACTGAACTAAACCAACAAGCTATTGATCATGCAAAGATTGTCTCAGATTTCAGACTATAAAGTACATAGACAACGCTTTCCCGCTGGCCAAGAAATACAGTCTTGAAGCCTAAGAAAACATTCTCTGACAGATGTTTGCACAGGGAAACTTTTAACATGTGCGAGAGCTTTTCAGAAACATAAACGGACATGCTGGATCTTTTTAAGAGACGTCTCTGGAGGCCACCCTTGTCTTATCAGGGCAGCCAGGGCTTCTCAAGGAAAGGCATTACTTGAGGCTGAGTGCAGTGAAAAATAACAGCATAAAAATACAACCCATGTGGGTGGGGGCATGCTTACACCCAGGGTAAGAAAGAGAAGTGGCAGAGGAAACACTGGCCTGGCAGAAACCATCTGGTGGGATGGGGAAGGGAGAAGGAGGCCACTCGTCCCATAAACATTTGCTATGCTCTGGGAAAGGAGGTTTGTCACTTCTGGCAAAATGCTTGATTTGGAAAGTTTGCATCAGCCAAAACCCTGGCGTTAAAGCTGCATCTAAATAACGCACACCATGTGTGTCGGTTTCTGTAATAATTATCTGTTGAAGGCCAGCAAAATGGTTAGTGTTGTAGGCACTAAAAATGATGCCTTTGGCCAGAGAGTTCATAACCTCATTTATTTTTGCTATTTAGAATAAAGCATAAAAACAAAACTCTCTCTTATGTCTTAACTATCCATACCACTACCCAATCCACCTCCCAAAAATAAATGTAAAACAACCAACCCACAAGAATGAATAACCAAAACATGTAAGAGATTTAAATGGTCCTGGGGGACAGAACACTTATTTAACAAGCTCTAGCATTTTGAAAGGGAAATGAAGGGGAAAACACAGAACCCAATGAAGGCAGAAATCCATTCCTGCTATGTCAGTTCTCGGTGGTATGAGTTTATGATGGGATTGTTCTCTCTCCCAGCCCCACGGGAGACGGTGTTCACCAGAGGCCCCTCGTCATTATGATTGCAACTTTGCAGGTCCCCTGTCAGACAGTGGCAGCTGCTGAGGCACGCCAGGTAGCTAAGTCATTTATGCTGTTTGGGGAAAATGGGACCAACACAGGAAATTATTTTTGTAAAAAAGTAATAATTGTAAGAAGAAACAAGTAAATAAAAGCTGTGGGTGTTTTCCCCCATCAATGACAGCAAGGTGACCTCAATACCATGGCTTCAGGAGAGGAAAAAAATCGGCCAGCCAAAAGCCAGAGGATGTTAGGTCGGCACGCCACCACGGGCAGAAAAGCCAAGCTGCTGAGGGCAGTCCCAGCGGAACCTAACTCACCATTAACTGCATAGCCAGAGTCAGCTGCTTAACCTCTATGAGCCTCCATTTCCCCATCTCTAAAGTAGGGACAATAATGCCTCTTTATAAGATTACAGAACATTTGAAATGATGTTACAAGTAGACTGTTTAGCCTGGTACGTGGCACATCCGTGCTCAGTTTACAGGACCAGTTTAATGTTGCGTTTCTGGAACTGTTGCTGGGAGGAAACATAGAATAACTACACAGAGGGAGTTTGATACAGAGCATGGCACTTCGCGAGTGGTCAGCATAGGGTAATGCTTATTCTCGTTCTTACTATGATCTTGGACATCACTGGCTGCTGGAGAGAACTAACATCCGGGCAGGAGGAAAAGCAGGGCATCCTCCAATATACCCCACCCCTGCATCTGTCATTCCAGACGCCGGCCACCTCCAACCAGCATTTCCGGGTCAGGAAACCCGCTAACAAAAATCCACACGCTCAAGGACAAACTGCAAAAATAAAGAAGAGATGAAGCAGAGCAGCCACACGGCCAGGCGGCACCCGCAGCCACGCTCGGGCACGTGCTTGCACACACCGACTGACACAGCTTCATTTCTAGAAAGAACCTCAACATTTGTTTATCCCTTTGTAGTTCTTAGGAACACCCAGTATCAAGCAAGAAACTATAAAGGAGAGTGAGATAAGCACACAGTCACTTTCTTTTTTGGTGGGGAGCAGGGGCGGGTGTGTGTAGGAGTTAAAGAGATGGGAATGAGGGTTACAAAGCAGCATCCCCAGGGTATGTTGTGACCCACTGTGGACAGAGCTAGCAATGTAGAGAGACTTAGCCAACATCTTTTTAATTAGCAAGAAGGGAATGGAAAGGAAGAAAAATAGAGAAGAAAACGAAAGGAAAAGGAAGAGAAAGAATGAAAAGGAAAAACCTCAGCATTGACCACATATAGTAAAGGTAGAAGAGTCAGATTGTTTGGTAACACTCTTGTTTCTGTTGTCATGTAAAATGTCAATGCAGGTCACGGTGAGAGACAGCGCATGATCACAGTACAGAAGACTCAGCTCCTGATAAGGTGGCCCCAGCACAGTGCCCTCCTGACACAGGGCACAATGGAGAGGATCAACAAAGGCATCTCCTCCAGTCCTTTCCTGCTACTGCTAGCAACGAGAACAAAATGGCTTTAGTGTTGTTCTCTTGGAGTTATGACAAGGGATTACATTCACAAGTGCACACCAAGTGCTTGCGGCAGTGTTCAGTCTCAAAGGCACCATATAAATGTTGGCTGTGTTGGGTTCATGAAGGCTGAGCAAATATCCACCTCTATTAAAACACTTAGACATTTGATCTGAATCTCAGCTCCTGGGGCCAGAGAGCACACACAGAGGGTGTGACGCTGGACACAGAAAGAAGGAGATCTGGTTCTGTCCAGGTTTTCTGCTGCCCTGGACGGCAGAAGAAGGACAGATTCCTCACCTGGGCAGAGAGGTCAACGGTGGCTTCGGTCTGGATCCCTCTCACATTGCTTCGATGGCCCCTCTCGGTCATTGCAAACATCCCAGTGTATTTCTGCTTCTGGAGTTTACCAGATGTTAGAAGGGAATTAGCTGGTCAGGCAGCTGCTCCAAATGCAGACCCCTTGGGCCGTTAAGAAAGGTGGTGAGAGAGGGACAGGTGTGTTGTGGAGAAAATTATAAAAATGCAGTCTGATGACAGCGAATGTGAGCTTAACAACATTGACAGGCTCAATGCAACATAAAAAAGATAGTCTCGGAATTCTCATTTTCAACAAGATTTTTGCTGACACAAATTCTGTTTTATTTTTCTTCAAACACACACACACACATGCATATCTATCTACTACCGATTTTTAAGGCTCTCCATAGAAGACTGATATTGAGGAATATACCATACCTGGAGAGGCTGAAACCACTTAGTAACATGTTCAGGGCTTCCGACATTCCTGATAGCACCACCAAATAGCCAATAAACTATTCCACACTGGAAACAAGGACAATACAAACCATCATTAGCAATAGTCAGTAATCTAAAGACAATTCAATCCACGGCCAAACTCCAATCAGGGAGCAGCTCTTCAGCCCCCTGTGCTTTACCTAAGCCCTGCAAGTGGCCTGCTTCTTTGCCCTTCCTCTTCACTGCCTGGTGAGCTCCAGTTTCTCTCTACAGACATGGCTCATGAGTCACTCAGGACTGACACAGAAAGTCAGTCCTCCATCCTCAGGCCTCCCAGATCCCCCCCATCAAATGAATGCTCCGAATGCTCATTCTGCTTTGTCCTCTCAGGATCTAGCTCAGGGCCTGATGCAGAAGACATGTAACAAAGTGCGTGTGCAATGACCCTCGATGCTGACCCCTGTCTGCGGAGGTGAGTCTGCCATGAGAAACAGTGTTTCCTTACAGGAAGGTGGATGGAAGAGGCAATGCTGCAAAACGAGCAAGCACGCAGCTTGGGATGAGCGCCCTGGGTTTCCATCCCAGTTCAGCTACCCACTGGCTGCAGGATCTCGGACAAATGACATAGTAGTCTCAGCTTCCTCATCTGATAAATGAATGATGTGAGTACCCACTTACTGAGCTACTGAGCTTACAAGCTCATTGACTCTCACAACAACCCTGGAGAGAAAGCATCGTCATCCCCATTTAACACCGGAAACTGGGATTCACAGAGGGAAAGTGTCTCACCCAACGCCACATCCTCAGAAAGTGGGAAGGGCTGAGGCTGAAACCCAAGCTACCCAATGCCTTATAGTACTTCATATGGTAGCCATGAGGATTCAGTGAGAGTCAACTGCCAAGCCCTTTGCTTGCTCTTTTGTGGGGTTTTGGTTTTTGTTTCTGTTTGTTTTTAAGAGACAGAATCTCACTCTTTCAGCCAGGCTGGAAGGCAGTGGCATGATCATAGTTCACTGCATTGTCAAACTCTCAGGCTCAAGCGATCCTCCTGCCTCAGCCTCCTGAGTAGCTGGGATTAGGGACTACAGGCACACACTACCACACCTGGCTAATTTTTTTTTATTTTTAGTAGAGATGAGGTCTTGCTATGTTGCCCAGGTTGGTCTCAAACTACTGATCTCAAACAATCCTCCCACCTTGGCCTCCTGAAGTGCTGGGATTACAGGCATGAGCCACCATGCCTAGGCTGCCTGGTCTTTTGTAAACCCTGGAAAAGTGTCACTGACAAAGAGGAGGAGGAAGAGAAAGAGGATGAGGATGAGAAGGAGAAGGAGGAGAAGAAACAAGAAGAGGCAGAGTGGCTTGAGCAGGGCCGTTTGGAAGGAGCAGGGTGACGGACTGCGAAGACAGAAGAACTTGAATGTAGGGACATTTGCTGTGTCTGCAGGTCAGAGTTCCTTCCCCCTCCTAGCTATACAACCCCAATTTTCATATGGGGAGCCCTCCTCCCCTAGAATCTGTCCAAGTGGTTTGTGGGTGATGTTGACCCCACCCCCAGCTTTAGGATGAGTTGGGAGCCCAGGACTGGCTGATCTGGCCAGACATGGCTCTCAGGATGGATTCACGATCTGGGTGGGTCCATTTGGAGTGGAAGCCAGGACACAAGGCTGAGCTATTGTGGAAGAGAAGCCCTCTTTTGTGATGTTATGGAATCTGGAGGGATGGAAGCCTGGGGCCGTATAGCCATGAGCTGGGGAATGAAGCCAAAGTATGAGGACCAGGTTAGGGGAAGGAGGCAGAATTGAGAGATGGGAGAGACCAGGTCATGCACACCCAGACCTGAAGCCTGGTACACCCTGGACTCCTGAATTACAGCAGCCAATACGTGCCTTTTTTGCTTAGGCAAGGTTAGCGTGGACTTTTTTCCTGGGGTCACTGCATCTGGATGAGCTCTCTGTTCATACCCCATGTGTATGAACAACCCGATATTAATTTTGTGAAATGGTACTGGATCAACTCTAGCAGCTCAGACCAGTTAACACGCTCTGGCATCAGGACAGACGAATTTCACTAATCACATCTGACATGTGAGGTGCTTTTCATTTGGAGAATCATAAAATATCCTGGGAAGATGATTCACACCCCGATGACTCAGCTCACTTCTCTACAGAATCATCGCGGGCACTGCAAATTACATTACTAATTCCAACATGGGAAATGGAAGCAACCCAAATGGTACATGTTTTTTCCCTAAACCATCTTGGGAGTTAAGTTTCAAAAAAATATTTTTCTAAAACTAAAACAAGTTAGGTTTTCCACCTCTAAATCTCTTTGGCTGGTGCCTAACGCACTCTTGACAATATATTCCTCTTCTAGGTTTTAAATCCTTTCCTCCTCTTTAGGAAGAGGGGAAAAAAACCTAGAGCATTTTATTCACATTTTGAAAGCCCTATTCACTAAATGTCTTAGCAGGCACCCTGGGCTGTAGAAGTGAACCTGTAAGTTTGCAGGAAACGGCAGCAGTTGACAGAGGCAGAGTCTGCGTGACCTCAATCCACACAGTCAGGTGAAGTGTGGGGTTCATTTCCCACAAAAGTCACATTCTCTGAATGGCAGCTAATCCAACCAAGCTGGGCCAAATGCAGGTGGAGCTCCTGGGGATTGGAAGTGGAGGGCTCCCTGGCCTGACATGCTTTCAGCAGCTGCCTTCTGGGAGGGACATGGGCCCCAGCCCACAGGCCAGGAAGGAGGCAGACAGGGAAGGGGGAAAGTAGAGGGATTCAGGGTAGATTCTGGAGATGGAGTTGATGGGATGGATTTGGGAGGAGAAGGAAAGAGAGGACTCCGGGAGACACCTGAGTCTGTGGCCTGAGTTTCCAGGAGGATGGAGACCCATTGATTGCAGTACAGCAGCTTGGAGGAGGGGCTGAGAGGAGCCAGAAGGAGGGTATGGACTCCTTAAAACAGAAATGCTGAGGCTGATGGGAGGTAGGCATCAACCCATCACTTGGGAGTGTCGCAGAGTGTCCTCCGAGAGGACGCTGTGGCACTCCTGTCAGACTCCCCAGTGTCCTGCCCCTGGCAGACCTCAGGGAACAGGACACAGAGAGGACCATTTGCTCTGAGACAGACTGCAAAAAGCAGTGGTAAGAGGGAAAAAGTAGAGTTGGCTGGGGGACACCCAATGAAAACTCGAACTTCAAACATGCACCCACCTTGTTTGAGAAAGCCTCCTCTCTCTTTTCTCACTTATCAGGAGAAGAAAAGGGACAGCTATGACATCGAGCACATGAGGTAATGATCACAACATGCCCAATGAGGGCCAGCAGCAGCCTCCAGAGGCCACAGTGTGAGACAGCTGAGGAGTGGGAGGTGCAGCCAGGACAGGTCACAGGGGCTAAAAGATGGGGCTATGGCAGGGCTTCCTAGCTTCTAAATAAAGACTAAAAGGAGACATCCTGAAGTGGAAGGGAAATCTGGTGTGTTACAGCTGAGAAGGCAGGCTGGTATCACCTCAACCCACCAATGAAGCCAATACCTGGAAGACCGTGGAGTTGGGCCCCCAGCCATGTCCCAGGAGGTTACAGTCCCCACCACTTATGGAGGCTCCTGCTACCTACCAGGCTTGGCATGGAGATCCTTGCAGGCATTACTGATTTAAATCTATACATAGCCTATGAATGGGCATTAGCAATGCCATCTTTACAGAAGAGAAAGCTAAGGTACATACGTACAAAGGAACATGCCAAAAGTGTGGCTGGGAAGTCCTAGAAGCAGAATGTGCAACTGTGTTGTTCTGAGTGTGCCCCTGCCCCAATGGACCAGTGAGGTCTGTCCCGTGGGCAGGAAGCCTGCTGGCTTCCCGGCTGCAATAGGCCAGGCTGTTCCTATACTACAGCCCAACAAGGGTCTCCTAAAGAGACTTCGAGTGTATTCAGGATCTCCTAATGCCAAGAGCAAATTTCCACAAATGGAAAACTGGAAGTGTTTTTTGAGACAATGGGGACTCCAGAAATGGACTGAATTTTGTCCTTGCAAAATTAACATGTTGAAGCCCTACCCTCTATGTGATGGTATTGGGAGATGGAAACTTTGGGCAATGAATGATCAAGGTTAGATGAGCTCATGAGGGTAGGACTCCCATAATGGGACTGGTGCCCTTACAGAAGAGGAAAAAAGAGCAGCACCTCTCTCCACCAATGAGGACACAATGAGAAGGTGGCAGTCTGCAAGCCAGGAAAGGAGCCCTCACCAGAACCTGACCATGCTGGCACCATGATCTTAGACTTTACAGCCTCCAGAAAGGTGGGAAAATAAATTTCTGCTGTTGAACTCATCCAGCCCATGGTATTTTGTTATAGCAGTCCAAGCAGGCTATGACAGATAATAGGATGGTTCAAATAAGGGAAAACAGAACAGCCATGGAGAAGCAGAAAAGGAAGCATGTCTCATTTCTTTCAGCTTTAGTTAGAATCCTTCCAGATTGCACCCATGTTTTTGGCAGGAAACTTGGGCTGGCTCACAAGCTAGAGTGGGGATTCAAAGCACCAACAAAGACAATCTTTTTCCCTGGCATTTTGTTAGTGTGCCCACCCCTTTCGCTGTGAGCCACTCTCAGAGCCAGCCCACAGTCCTGCCAGTACTTGGCTGTGCGAGTACAAATGAGTTTGTCCAAGGTGTTCAGGGAAATGCAAAGCCACTGGATAAACAGACCTGGAGAGAGAGAGAAAAGGGACTTGAACATGCAGGGCACAGCTGATGCTGATGAATTGATGCTGGCGCCCCTTCCTCAGGTTGACAACCAGCGCCTGTGAAACGTAGGGACCACCAGTGGCTCTTGAGCTGGCAGGGGGATCTGGGGAACCCCCGACTGATCCAGAGCTCACAGGAACTGTTCCCAGCACACCACATGCCCTCCTGGCATCTCCTCTACCACCAATAGAAAAGAGCCATGGTCCTCCTGGTCAGGACTTGGGGGCTGCGCAATCTATAGGTTCCTCTAATTGTCTCGGATTTCCAAGCTCCAGGAAAAAAAAATCTCCCACAATTACTGATGTGTGGGACAGCATACTTAATAATAATTTTTAATTGTCATTTTTATTTGTGGTAAAATATATATAGCATAAAGTTTGCCATTTTAGCCACTTTCAAGCATACAATTCAGTGGCATGAAGTACAGTCACAACGTTGTACAACCATCACCACTATTTCCAAAACTTTTTCATCATCCCAAACAAAAACTCTGTACATTAAGCAATAACTCCCATTCTCCCCTCCCTCCAACCTCTCGTTACCTCTAACCTACCTTCTGTCTTTACGGATTTGTCTATTCTAGACATTTTATATAAGCAGACTCACATAATATTTGTCCTTTTATGTCTGACTTATTTCACTTAATAATTTCAAGGTTCATCCACATTGTGGCATGTGGGGGAACTTCATTCTTTTTTTCGGCTGAACAATATTCCATTGTGTGTCTATACCACATTTTGTTTACCCACTCCGCTGCTGATGGAAATGTGGCTTGTTTCCAGTTTTAGCTATTGTGAATCATGTGCAATGAACATTGGCATGTTCCAGCTTTTAGCTATTGTGAATCATGTGCAATGAACATTGGCATGTTCCAGCTTTTAGCTATTGTGAATCATGTGCAATGAACATTGGCACACAAGTACTGTTTCAGTCCCTACTTTCGATTATTTGGGGTATATATCCAGTTAGTGGAATGCTGGGCTGTATGGTAACTTTTATGTCCTACTTTTTGAGAAAAAACCATATCGTTTTGACTTTATATATTTACTTAATACTCAAGTATTGACACCTATTATGTACCAAGAATGAAAAGGTTATAGTTTTCAAGGAGTTTTCCCTCTCTTGGTAGTGAGAGCCATAAAGTAATTCCATGAGTAAATACACAGATTCAAAATGGGTGCACGTTATGGCAGAAAATTATAAGAAGCAAAGACAGGTGACAGCGAGTGGATGGGACTCAAGAACTTAAGGCTTGAGAGGGGCATCCCTCCAGGAAGGACACATTAGCTGGGACATGAAGAATGAATAGGTGTCAGCCAGGAGAAGGAGGGGAAAGACCAAGCTAGGGCTGGCAGCAAATGGTCCAAAGGTGGGTAAAAGGAACCAGAAAAAGGGGAGAGTGGAACAGACGTGACCAGGGCCACACCTGCAAGGACCCATGGGCAACATCAAGGATTAGAGGATGTTTCTAAAGCATAATGGGAGGGAAGAGGTTTTAAGCAGAGGGTGGAGTGATCAGAGAAGTATTTCTTATTTTTTTGAGACGGAGTCTGGCTCTGTCACCCAGGCTGGAGTGCAGTGGTGCAATCTCGGCTCACTGCAAGCTCTGCGGGTCCATGTCATTCTCCTGCCTCAGCCTCCCAAATAGCTGGGAGTACAGGCGCCCACCACCACGCCTGGCTAATTTTTTGTATTTTTAGTGGAGTTGAGGTTTCACCATGTTAGCCAGGATGGTCTCGATCTCCTGACCTCGTGATCCACCCGCCTCAGCCTCCCAAAGTGCTGGGATTACAGGTGTGAGCCACCACACCTGGCCTCAGAGAAGTATTTCAAAGGACTTTTTAAGTCCTTGCCAGTTTCCTTCTAGGATACTCAGGAGTTTTCAAAAATTTTATTATGGAAATATTCAAACAAAATAGAAGCATCTAATGAACTCAAGGATGGCCAGCTCATGGTCCATTTTCCTTCATCTCCCTCCCTCCGCCACCCCCACGTACTTTCCCTTCCTATACCCCAGGTTATCTTGACGTTTATCCCTGTCATCATATATCATGTCTTCCCTGAATATTTCCAATACATGTGTAAAAGATTCAGATTCTTTTTTAAAACATAGCCCTAAAACCATTATCCCACCTAAAAATATAATGATCATTCTCTAATATCGTCAAATGTCCAATGCTCAGGTTTCCCCAACTGACAAATAATTTTTCATTACAAATAGTTTGTTGTTTGAACCAGGATGTCAATAAGACACACGCACATTGCAATTGGTTAAAATGCTTCTTAAGTCTGCTTTACGCCACAGGCTGCCCCTTCCCTCATTCATTTAGATGATCCCTGTGAAACTCTATGGACTAGGCTCAGTGTAAGACCCTGGAGACCAGAGGAGAGGGCTCCCCACCCAGAGAGCTGCCACCACCTGCGGAGCTGTCCTCATGGTCACAATCCATGGAGGCTTGCTGAAGACAAAGTAGATGGCAGAGTAGGGTGGGGCTGCAATATGGTAAAAGCACAAACTGGGGATCATGAGAGTCCAGGATCCTCCGGTATTTCTGAGAGGGGATTTATCTATTTATCTGTTGCATCTCAGCTAACTGCTCTCTCTGAAAGCCACAGTCAATCCATCCAAGAGGGAGGAGATCGTG
Organism: Macaca fascicularis; assembly: GCF_037993035.2. Taxonomy (NCBI): domain Eukaryota; kingdom Metazoa; phylum Chordata; class Mammalia; order Primates; family Cercopithecidae; genus Macaca; species Macaca fascicularis. Next base: position 17,797,346 of record NC_088387.1, on the reverse strand, counting down.
CCTGGCTGAAATCAGAGTGAGCCCAGTCTTCCTGGAAAAACCTGATGGTGGACACCCTCACGACAAGACGGCACTCACAGATTTCTTTGTCTTTAATTCCTACCTACCAATAGACAATGTTCACACCAAACTGAAATCACCACCATATTGGACTCATTGCCAACTGACCTGGCTTCTTGTCTGATCATTCTGTCTTCATGTTCTAGTGGTAATTTCTCCTCTTTGGGGACATCAGGACTGGGTGTTTGGATATGAGGAATTATTTTGAGACCCAGTGGTGTTCAGGGAGGAAAAGGAGGGCCCCATGAAGGAGACTCTGCTGGAAGGCTTGGGCAGCATGAGGGGCTGCAGCAAACACGCCCACCTGAGCTATTCTGTTCGTCTTCCTTGGTAAGCTGGAACATGCAAGATAATTGTCTTCCCTCAAGACAATAAGATGCCATTTTATAACCATTTACAAAAAAAAAATGGAGAAATCTAAGAATTCCAAGTATGGGAGAGGACATGGATCCACAGGATCCGCTTACATGCTGTTGGTGGGAATGTGAATTGATGCACTAACTTTGGAGAATAGATTAACACTACTCTTTAAAGTTAAGCATTCATTCATCCTGTAACTAGCAATTCCATTCCTAGTTGAATACCTAAGTGAAGATTTTACCCATGTTCAACACCCAGACGTGGACAACAGTATTCACAGCAGCACTTTTTACATTAGCAAAATCCCAGAAACAACATGAGAAAGTGGCTGAATAAATGCTGCGGTATATTCACACAAAGGAATATTATACAGTGGTCAAAAATGAACAATCTTCCATTGCTATGTCATTCCCCAAATGGCAAAACTATAGAGATGGAGAACAGATTAGTGGTTGCCAAATGACAGGGGTGGAGTGGAGGCCAAATGAACTATAAAGGGGTAGCACCTGGAAGTTTCTTTCTGATGATGGAATAGTTCTCCATCTTGATTGTGGTGGTGGTTACATGAATCTACATACAGCATCGAACTGAACTACACACACACACACACACACACACACACACACACACGAACACAATTGAGTGCATGTAAAAACCAGTGAAATCTGAATAGGGTCTATGTCCTATTTAACAGTGCTGTACTAATATTGATTTCCTGATTTTACATTGCATTACTGCTATATAAGATGTCACCATGACTAAAGGGTTCTCATGACCCTATGCACTATTTTTGTAACTTTCTGTGAACATTATTATTTTGAAATAAAAAGGTTTTTATTTTAAAATCTAATGAATACAGAAACACACAATATGAATCAATCTTAGCAATAATATTTAAATGAAGAAAGAAAATCACAAAGGATTATGATACTGTTTTCATAAAATTCAGACAAAGGAAAATAACCAATTGATGCATATGTAACAAAACTATACAGAGAAGAAAAGCAAATTAGAAACAAAAACAGGATAGGATATGATGGTTAAAGGGGAAGTCAGGGATGGGTTTTGAGGTATGCCATTTTACCCATACCTGTGCCTCTACATAGACTAAGAGAGCCCACAGGATTATAGTTTTCATTCCTTGGCATGCAAAGCGAGCATGAGTTCATGAAGGGCAGGTGCCCGGCGCCTCTCACCTTCACTCCTGTGGCCATGTCCGCCATGGAGACGACTTCTCCTAGGACGAGGCTTCGGCTAACAAAATTCTTTGTTTTTCTCTGCCTGAAAACGTGACAGACTCAGTATCAAGGTTTCCTTATGGTTTTCTGACTTGTTAAATTCACAGTTTTTATAACAAATGCATGTTACTTTTATAATAAAAAATAAACACAATAAAAGCAATTTTTAAATTAAGAAACAACTCCATCGTTCTACTAAAGTAAACATTTTCATCTTTTTTTTTTTTTTTTAATGTGGCTTTCTGGTCTCTTAGTGTTAAAGACTCTTCTTATACAATAGTCAACTGCATCCACATGGAGGCCAGCCTGCGACCCTGCAAACGACTTGCCTCGTGCCTTGCTCTGCCTTCTCCAGGTTTGTCCTTCCCAGCTCCTGGTGTTCCCCTTACAGGCCGGCACCCCCACGGTTCTGCCCAGCTCCTCCAATGTGTGCCACAGCCTGCAGTCTCTCTGCATTGATGCCCCAACCAACAGAGAATGTCTGGGTGGAGCTCTGTTGACAATCTTTTGTTGTTTTGTTTGTTTTGTAGAGACAGGGTCTCGCTATGTTGCCCAGGCTGTACATGAACTTCTGTGCTCAAACGATCATCGTGACTCAGCCCTCCAAGAAACTGGGACTACAGGCATGTGCCACGGCACCCAGCTTCAGTGACAATCTTGATGTGAGAGTGGAGGATTGGGAAGTGTGGGAGCATTCTGGACACAGGAAAAGCAGTATGTCTACTTTGTAACTATAGACCATCTCAGGGCTTTGATGATTTAAAAATCATGGGGTCCCAATCCCCTCTCCTCACTCACTGTACACAACAGCAACAAATCCCAAGGCTATACGAACACACTCTTCTCCACCAGTGATAAATGAGGCATGTCAGAAACACTGTACAGGTTTCATTTTAAAAATTCAGAGGCAGCCAGCATTTCCTTAGAAGGTGGTGGGCCCTTGAGTGGACAAAGTGCAGCTGTCCGTTGTTGAAATCAGTGCTAGTTGTCCTTGCTTGCCAGTCTCTTCTGAGATCCAACCAAAAAAAGGTGCTTGTTACCCATGTGTGTATGTGTATGTACGTGTGTGTGTGTCTGTGTGCACATGTGTCCATGTATGCATGTATCTATATGTGTGTGTGCATCTGTATGCACATGTGTGTGTGTGCGAGTATGTGTGTGTATATACTGCTCTACCAGCAGCAGGATAACTAACCTTCCTTGAATGACTCTCGGTTTCCACATTGGCTAAAGCTCTCACCCCAAACACACTCTAGACTTTTCCCTCTCATAGGTTTTTGCAATGTTTCTCTCAAGCATTATTTGATTCAACAGCAGGCTGTGTATGTGTGTATGCGAGTGTGAGTGTGTATGTATACACTGCTCTACCAGTAGTAGGATGATAACTAACTTTCGTTGAATGACTCTCAGTTTCCACATTGGCTAAAGTTCTCACCCCAAACACACTCTAGATTTTCCCCTCGCATAGATTTTTACGTTTCTCTCAATCATTATTAATTTGCTCCAACAGCAGGCTGTCAAGATTTATTACTCTTATCATGGCTCCAACCCAATACATCTTGTATTGATTATTTCCTAAAATATCTCCAGGCTTGAGTACATAAACCACTGCGTGACTCCAGCTTCAGTTTATACTGCCGAAGTTGTTACCAACAAATAATAAAAGACAACTAAAGCAGATACTTGCAGACTTTTTTAGAGGGTCCAAGTGTCCTTTGCTGCAAAGATCCTCACAACATTCCTACACAGGAGGCTAACAAGACCGGAAAGACTGACCCCATGAAACAGATAGGAAATCCCAGGCTCAGGGAGGTCAAATGACTTGTTCCACGAGAGTCACCTGGTAAGCGGAGAGCAGTATCCTGTATCAGAATCCGAAGCTTCAGGTTTCTCATCTGGATGTCTTGCCACCAGCCCTCCCTGCTCCTCATTATTAAGCCGGAGGAAGTCTCGGGACTCTAAGTGACCCAGCCTTCCTCATCGATCCACCCCTATTTTTCACCACCAGCCTTGTTCCCAGAAAGCACCTGACATCAACCTGTCTTGGGCCCCCAGTTCATCTTCCTGAGAGTCACCCTCTCTGGAATCATCACAACAAACCCTTCCTCGTCACCAGCTCTGTTTTAGCCAAACTGAAATCATCAGGAGTAAGCACAGCCCCCCGAATTTCCAACTATTCATAGCTTTCTTCGTATTTCATTCTCTTCACGTACACTGTCAATGCAGGAGTATGACTTTGCCCTTAATAGTGTCCAACTGCAGTCACTTTTACTCACCACTTTGAAATAAATTGCAAGGACATTCACTGAAGAATCAACTCGAAATTTAGCCATCCTAGAGTGTTATAAATTGTCTTGACAATTACTTCCCTTCTCTTGTCTCTGCAGGAGATAGTGATCTTTGCTATTAGATCTGATGGGAAATGACAATAGGAGTTTGCCATTAATTCTCTGACGTTGATTTAAGCATAGATTTGTACTCATCCATCTCCAGATGCCAAACCAAAGTTCCAGAACTGAGAACAGGCTTAATAAGAATGACTGCCTTACTGGTATACATTTTAACATCTTCTTCACACATAAATTCCCTATTTTCTTCAACTCTTATTTTATTCCTGATTAATTGTTCTTAATTAAAGAATGTCTAATATTGACAAGTTTCACCTCTCATTGAAATGGCAGCAGTAACTGAATGGTCTATGATGATAATGATCAATCAATAGTTATACTAACTGAATGGTCTATGATGATAATGATCAATCAACAATTATGTGCTTTTCTACATTCATCTTTGCAGCAATTCTACTGTATCAATAGCTGCCTTCATTTATACTTAATATATTCAAACCAAATGCAATCTCCATAGTAGCATGTAAGTTTTTAGTGATTTTAAATAATAATTCCATAAATGTATGAATACTATACCAAGCTTATAGTTTATCCTAACTTACAGCCCATGCTATTCACATGCATACTTAATAAATTCAGCCTCAGAGGAAGATAGTTTTTCTTAAAATACTCCCCTTTCTTTGTAGAGCACTTGATGTAACAGATCATTGTGATGTAATAATCTGCTATAAACTCTGAAAAAATGTATGTTTTTATATTTTTACATCTGAGCTGTCTTTCCTCTGATGTTAGCCCACACGGCCTCCTTTGCCAGCTCTAAGCACGACTCTCACCTCCTGGGCTAACCAGCCCTGGCCTTCCCTCCAAAAGACCCCATGTCTGGCCACTTCTTTTTTTTTATTTTTTTATTTTTATTTTTGTATTTATTTTTTTGAGATGGAGTCTCATTCTGTCACCCAGGATGGAGTGCAGTGGCGCGATCTTGGCTCACTGCAACCTCAGCCTCCCAGGGTCAAGCGATTCTCCTACCTCAGCTTCCCAAGTAGCTGGGATTACAGGCACATGCCACCACGCCTGGCTAATTTGTTTGTATTTTTAGTAGAGATGGTGTTTCACCATGCTGGCCAGTCTGGTGTCGAATTCCTGACCTCATGATCTGCCCACCTCCACCTCCCAAAGTGCTGGGATTATAGGCGTGAACCACTGCACCTAGCCAAGTCTGGCCACTTTTTACATCTCAACACACTCTTGTGCCCTGGACTATAGTAACAGCCTCTTGACTGGCCTCCTGTGTCCACCCTGCCCCAAACATCAGCCACTATGAGCTTTTTATTATCAGTTATTATTAAGGTAAAATTTACAGCCAGTGAAATGCACAGAGCTTAAGCACATGAGTTAAGTTCAATTATTTACCTGTGTAACCATCACATCAATCAAGAGCACAGGGCATTCCCTTCCCCCAGCAGGCATCCCCATGCCCCTCTGCAGTTAGTACCCACCTTCACAGGCAACCACTGTTCTCTTTTCTTTCTTTGTTTCTTAGAGATGGAGTCTTACTTCATAGCTCAGGCTGGAATGCAGTGGTGTGATCGTAGCTCACTGTAGCCTCAAACTCCTGGGCTCAAGGGATCCTCCTGCCTCAGTCTCTCGAGTAGCTGGGATGACAGGTCTGCCATCACAGACAGCTAATTTTTTTTTTCTGGAGACAAAGGTCTCACTGTGTTGCCCAGGATGGTCTTAAACTCCTAGTATCAAGCAATCCTCCTGCCTCAGCCTCTCAAAGTGCTGGGATTACAGGCATGAGCCACTATCGCCCCCAGCCTCACACTTCTTTTTGTATTACCACCCACTAGTTTGGCTTGTTCTTGAAGTTACACAAGCAGGAAACAGTATATGCTCTTCAGGGTCTGCCTTCTTCCATGCAAAAGAGGTATCTGTGTTAAACTAAGGATATCCATAGTTCATTATCTGAATGGTTTCCATCTATGAATAGTTCATAATTTGTCTAAACGAAACTCTTTAGTGAACATTTGGGTGGCTTCCAGTTTCAGGCTCTTATGAACAAAGTTGACATAAACATTTGTGTACAAATCTTTCGGGACATGTGTCTGTTTCTCTTTTGTAAATCCTTATGAATGCAGCTGCGGGGTTAAAGTGTAGGTTTAGTTTTATAAGGAACAGCCAAACAGTTTTTGAAAATGGTTGTACCATTTTACACTCCTCCCAACAATGAATGAGAGTTCCAGTTTCTCCACATCCTACCAGCATTGTCAGTCTTGTTCAAATTTAGCTATTCTGGAGGGAGTATAATGTTATCTCACTATAGCTTCAAGATGTATTTCTCAGATGACTAGAGATACGAGCATATTTTCATATGCTTAACAGCCATTTGTAAGTGTTCATGTCTTTTGCCACATTTTAAAAATTGGACTGTTTGTCTTTTTATCACCAAGTTCTAGGGATTTTTATATAGTACGGGCACAAATCCTTTATATCTGGACACAAGTTTTTGTCAGATAAATGCATTACAGGTTTTTTCCTACTTTGTACATTGCCTTTTTATTCTCTTAATGGTGTCTTTTGATGAACAGCAGTTTTTAATTTTAATGTAGATAGTTCATTAACATATTTTGTTTTACATGTTCAAGTGATTTTTGAGTCTCCTCTAAGAACCCCTGCCTATCCTAATAGGACATTCTCCTCTATTATTCTACAAATGTAGTAATTTTTGAGTCTCTGTTTAGGCATCTAATGTGTCTCAAATTAGTTTTGTGTGTAGCATGAGGTAGGGATGAAAGTTAACTTTTTTCCTGTACGTTTATGTACTTGTTCCAGCATCATTTATTGCAAAGACACTGCTTTTCTCATTGAATTGCCTTGGCAACTCAATTGGTCATATATGTATGAGTTTCTTTCAGGACTTACCATTCCATTCCACTGATCTCATTGTCTTTCCTTATGCCAATACCCCATGATCTTGAGCTGCTTTATAATATAAGGGCTGAAGTCATGTAGTGGGTCTTCTAACTTTGTCCTTTTTTAGAACTGCTTTAACTCTTCTAGGTCTTTTGCATTTCCATATATGTTTTGAATCAATCTGTAAATTTGGATCAAGGTACAACAACATTTTTAAACTAAGCATCACGTTGTGTTTCTTCTTCCCTCCTCTCTCCCCGCACCATAGCGAACACCTCCAATGACTCCAGTTACCACTGCAAGAAAATCTAACCATCTGACCATGTCCTCCCTGTGTGGCCCTTCTTAATTCTTGCTGGTTCCAGGGGCCACATAGTAGGCCAGCTGCACAGATCCTGGGAGCATTCTGTAACAAAGGCTGTAGCCATGTACTTCTGCTCTCTCCAAGGGCCTTTGAGTACTCCAGGAAAGTCCAGTGCAGGATTGATGAAAGGTGACGTTCCCATGGCTCTGTCTAAAGATATTTTTCTCTTTTCACGACATTATTGCAGGACCCTGACAGTGTAGGATTTTCCAAATTCTTGCCTCAAATTTAATACCTCTTCCCCTGGCAGCACATGCTTACTACCAAATTCCTACTTACTTTGAAAATGTTTATGATTATTAGTGTAATTACAGAATTGATTGATATTGGTGGCAGGTAATAATGAATATATCTTACTGATATTACCAGCTTGATGTACAAGCTTACTTTTATGCAGCATTCTATATTCATTTTAATGGAAATTAACGGTTGCTTATAATTTTTGGCCCATGAGCAAATATTGTTCCAATTATTCTACATTGTGAGAGATAAGTATACCACATGACTACTTAAAAACTGGATGGTCGGCCAGGCGTGGTGGCTCAAGCCTGTAATCCCAGCACTTTGGGAGGCCGAGATGGGTGGATCACGAGGTCAGGAGATCAAGACCATCCTGGCTAACATGGTGAAACCCCATCTCTACTAAAACATACAAAAAAATCTAGCCGGGCGAGGTGGCGGGCACCTGTAGTCCCAGCTACTCGGGAGGCTAAGGCAGGAGAATGGCATAAACCTGGGAGGCAGAGCTTGCAGTGAGCTGAGATCCGGCCCCTGCACTCCAGCCTGGGCAACAGAGTGAGACTCCGTCTCAAAAAAAAAAAAAAAAAAAAAAAAACTGGATGGTCCCAAACACTGTCTGGACAACTTAACATGTGTTATGCCATTTGAGCCTCACATCAACCCTTTAAGGCAAGTATTGTTATCATTCACACTTCACAGAGAAAGAAACTGAGATGCAAAGAATTCAAAAACTAGCCCAAGGCCACAGGGCTCCTCAGTGAAGGAGCCAGTCATGAACCCTGTTCTATCTGACTGCAAAATCAGAAACCCATAACCACTGCACGATGGTGAGAAAATTGTACTATGACCATCCCATATGCCCTTTTAAAAACAATATAAGTATAAATTCATATATGATATATTTTAAAAGACCAGATTGGGATATGTAAGCCTGTTACCAGCTATTTTTGTACAACAGAATTTTGCAATTGTGTATGTGTCTCCACCTGTCTGTATTTTTAACTTTCCTGTAATGAACTTGCATTACTTTGGATAATGAGAAATTGTTCAGCATTTTTCCCAGTGATGGTTTGTGCATCTTTGCATAGTGTCTATCTGTAACTGATTCATCTATCCAAGCCTCACAACATCAGTAGAAGGTAGCAGACTTGCAAAACTGGTAAGAGCCAAGTTGGCCCCGGTGCCAGGAACCAAAGGAAAAAACACTGCAGTGTTTCAGGTTCAATGTGGCCCAGAAGTCACGGCCCCAACTGGGCATGGCCGCTGCTGCCAACATGAATCCTAACCCTGCCTTCTCTACCTGCATGAAACTCCTGCCTGCTGGCTGGTCCCGTTGGGAGCTTCCAATAGTTGAACTCGGCTCACAAGCCCAAGACCAGCTTTGTCTTGTGGCAGGAAGGCAGCCACTGGAAACCACTAATGCTACCCGCATTCTATGTTCGGACAGCCCCAAAATAGGACATCTGCCCCAAATCCTTGAAGTGGTGTGGCCTCTCCCCAGGTGCTACCATGAGGACAGCCTCCTTCAACCCCACATACACACAGAAGGTCAGTGCTGGGCTCTGTGCAGCCTCCGTGGCCAGTGTCCACCCCAGCTCAACCAGGAGGGCTGCCTGTGCTGATGGCCCCTGTCTGAGCCACTGTCCTGTGATGGATGCACTCTAGCCCCTGGCCCACAAGACAGTGCACACATGGAAGACAGAGAGGGTCTCCTACTCATCATGAGTTACAAGATTCAATTCTCCCATCCCTCTATTCTGTCCCCATCACAACAGAAAGACTGCAGGGTGGAGTTTCACCACACACAGCTGTGGAATTGGGCCAGCTGGCTTGAAACCTGCCTCTGCTTCATTTACTATTGAACTTTAGACAAGTTACCTTTTCTATCTACATTTTAGTGCCTGACTTGTAAAATGAGCACCATACTTTATGATTTGCTATGATAATTTAATGGAGTAATGTATGTAAAATGCTTATGAGCCCTCTTACACTTGTCCCTACCTCTATGGCCACTTCTCTCCAGGCTCCTTTCTGGTCCTTCGCACCGGGCTCCACCCTTGGACCTCCCCTTCTCTGTCAACACCCATGCCATGGGGACTCTCCAGCCTTATGGCTCTAAATTCATCTCTATGCTCATGGCTTCCCCGTACCTTGACCCTAAACATCGCAAACATCTTTAGATGATCGCATCTAAAGACTAGCTCCAGATTTAACCTAACATCTCTTCTAGGCTTCCCACCCAGTATATGGTGACCCCATCCTTCTAGTTGACTTGCTCAGACCAAATACCAGGGAATCGTGTTTTCTTTCCTGTCTCTCACTCCACTTCCATTATCAGTGTCTGTCTACTGCTTGACCTTCAGTAGAATCTCTATTCCTGCCACTTCTCATCACCTTGACTGCAGTCACTCTGGTCCCAGCTAGCACCACCTCTCTCCCTGGTGACTGCTCTCTCCCTGGTGACTGCTCAGCTCCCTGTCTGCAGCCCTGCCTCTCATATAGTATACTCCTAAGCCAGCAGCCCGGAGACCCAGTCAGACAGGTCCTGCTCCACTCAGTCCTTCCAAGGCCTTCCATTTTATCTGGTCTGAAGAAAATCAACTGCCTCATAAGGCCCTTCATACTCCAGAGACTCACTATCTCCCTGGTTGTCACCACCTCTGTCCTCCTCTCTCACTCTGCTCACACCACATGGCACCTGTCATTCGATTAACAAGCCCAGGACACTCCCGCCTTAGGCCCTTCATGACTGCTGTTCCCTCTGCCTGGATGCTGTTCACCGACCTCCAGCTGTCTCGCTCCCCCACCTCTTAGGCATCTGCTCCAATGTTACCTCATCATGAGGCCCCCACCTGTCCCTCCGACTCTTCCGAGCACCTTTACATCTTCACTTAAAAAAATTAACATATACACAACATAAAACTATTTCAACTATTTTTAAGTGTACAATTCTCTGGCACTCAGTACATTCACAGTGTTTTGCAACCATCATCACCATCCATCTCCAGAACTTCTTAATCTTCCCAAACTGAAAATCTGCACCCATTAAACACTAACTCCCATTTGCCCCTTCCCCCAGACCCAGGAAACCATCACTTCACTTCCAATCTCTATGATTTTGACCACTCTAAATACTTCAGGTAAGAGCATACTGCATTTATCTTTTTGTGACTGGCTTGTTTCACTCAGCATAATGTCTTCCAGGTTCATCCATGTTATCGTATGTATTAAAATTCTCTTCCCTTTTAAGGCTGAATAACATCCCATTGTATGTATTACACACATTTTGTACATTTGGTTACGCCATTCATCTGCCAAATTGACATTTGGGTTGTTTCTACCTTTTGGCTATTGGGAATAATGCCACTATTAACACGGACGTGCAAACAGCTATCTGAGCCCTTGCTTTCACTTCTTTGGGGAATATACCAAGAAGTGGAGTTTCTGGATCACACTGTAATTCTGTATTTAATTCTTTAAGGAAATGCCATACTGTGTTCCCCAGTGGCTACCTCATTTCACATTCCCACATCACCACCAGCAATGCACATGGGTTCTAATTTCTCCACATCCTCTCCAACACTTGTTCTTTTCTGGTTTTTGTTTTTTGGTTTTTGTGTTTTTTTGGATAGTAACCATCCTAATGGGTGCAAAGTGGTATCTCATTATGGTTTTGATTTGCATTTCCCTAATGATTAGCAATGCTGGGCATCTTTCTATGTGTTTATTGGTCATTTGTATATCTTTGAAGAAACATCCTCCAACTCTTTGACCATTTTTAAATCTAGTTGTTTGGTTTTTTCTTGTTGAGTTGAAGGAGTTCTCTATCTATTCTGGATATCAATCCCTTATCAGATATATAACATGAAATATTTTCTCCCATTCCATGTGTTGCCTTTTCACTCTGTTGATAGTGTCCCTTGACGCACAAAAGATTTTGATTTTGATGTAGTCCAGTTTATTTTTATACAAATTTTTACTATTTTTAAAATTGTTTTTAATGATTAGATAACTTTTATTCTGAACATGTCCCTATGTTTTCCAAAAGCCTGTGTTTTTGGTGTTCTATCCAAGAAATCATTGCCAAATCCAACGTTATGAAGCCCTTTCTTTATGTTTTCTTTGAATTTTTCATTAGTTTTTGCTCTTACATTTAGGTCTTTAATCCATTTTGAGTTAAATTTTGGATATGCTGTAAGGTAAGTTCCAACGTCACATTTTGGCTTGTAGATATCCAGTTGTCCCAGCGTCATTTGTTGAGAAGATTGCCCTTTCCTCACTGAATGGTCTTGACACCCTTGCCAGAAATCATTAACCACGTATGTGAGGTTTTATTTCTAGGGGCTCTTTATTCCATTCCGTTGGTCTCTACACCTGTCTTTATGCCAGTTCCACAGTTTTGATTACAGTAGCTTTGCAGTAAATTTTGAAATCAGGAAGTGAGAGGCCTTCAACTTTATTCTTCTTTTCCAAGATTGTTTTGGCTATTCAGAGTCCCTTGAGATTCCATGTGAATTTTAGGATGCATTTTTCTATTTCTGCGAAAATCATCTTTGAGATTTTGATAGGAATTGCATTGAAACTGTAGATTGCTTTAGTAGTGTTGACATTTTAACAATATGAGGTCTTCCAATTCACGAACATAGGATGCCTTTCAATGTATTTGTATCTCTTTTTATTACTTTCAGCAATTTTGTAGTTTTCCATGTACAAGTCTTTACCTCCTTGGATAAGTCTATTCCTGAGTATTTTATTCTTTTTGATGCTATGATAAGTAGAATTGTTTTCTCAATTTCATTTTGGATTCTTCATTATCAATGTATAGAAATGCAACTGATTTCTGCATGTTGATTTTTATCTTGTAGCTTTGCTGAATTTTTTAGTTCTAACAGATTTTTTGTAGAATCTTGGGGTTTTCTACATAAAAGATCCTGTCATTTGCTCACAGAGACTATTTAACTTCTTCTTTTCCAATTTACCACACTTGATTTTTGTCCCCAGCATCTGACATACCACAAATTTAACTGTTTATTAGTTTAGAGTCTGACTCCTCCCAGACAAAAATGTAAGCTCCATTGAGACAGGTAATTTCTGCCTGCTTTGTTCACTGCCCCTAGAGCAATGCCTGGCTCACTGTAGGTGTTCAATAAATAATTATAAAATGAACGAATCACCTCACCTGGCACATGGAAGGGACTTGGCAAAAGGTAGCAAGAAATAATTATTGTTTTTTTACATAGTATTTCACTGCACGAGTAATAATGAAGGCTTAGAATGAAAAGGGTGTTTTTTATGCAGAATGGTTGCAGTGTCAAAAAACAAATAGCACCATGATTCCAGCTGCACTGGAGTCCCGGGGCAGGTCCAGCTCACTCCCTGACATGCCCCGCTTTCAAGTAATCCCTGTGGCTATCACAGATGACAACTGCATTCAGGTGCCAATCTACACAGAGGGACTTCTGTAAACAGACTGCTCTGTCCTATCATCTCTGCCCAAATCCTCCAAGATATCCCATGCAGCCAGGGCTGGCCTGACCAAAGTGCTGGCCAAGTGGCCAATGTCCAAGTCTGTGGAGCTGGAGCCGGGACAGGGACTCCTGCCAAAGACAGTACATAGAACTAAGAGCCAGGGGAGCCTGTCACAGCCCACTAGGAAAAGCCTGGGTTCCAGTACAAACAGAAGCCAGAGGGCCAAGGGGGAGCCAAGGCCAGGGCAGCAGAGCCAAGAGCTCAGAGTCTGTCTGTCAGTCAGGAGCCAGTCCCGGGATGGGTGGGGGAGTATAGCGGTCACAGTCTGAGGCACTCACTGGGGCTGGCACTGGAAATTGTGGGCAACAGGGCGGGGCCCAGGTGAGTTGGGACTGGGACAGGACAGGCATGTCAGCCTCTTGGCAGATTCCTGGCTCAGCTCCTTTTGCACAACACTCTCAGGGCTTAAATGTAAATGCTTCCTGGGAAAGGCTGTTTCTTCTCTCAGGGTGTGAGTAGAAAAGTAACCATCCTCCCCAGCATTCTCAAACACCTTCTAAGGTGAGCTGACCTTACAACGTTCTTCCATTTTAGATCTGATCACCCACCTGGTATTTCTCTAAATACAAAAACACCTCAAATGGAGATTACCTAAAATTCTGATAAAAATAATAATCATAATACATGTAATATAAATGAAATGCAACCAATGTCCTACTAGTTCCCCTCTGATCTGCTGAGACTGAGCTTCCTGAGAAAATAGTAGATGATTTAGATCAGTGACTCTCAACCTTTATGATCCCTGGACCTTTTTTGAGGATTCCAAAGAGGTTTTGTTTGTCCAGGCTATAGCTGTCAATTTATCATATGGCAGAATTGTTACGAAAACTAATCATAATTTCAAAAAACTCATGAGAAGAATGGCATTGTTTCACATTGTTTTAATATCTGGCTCAATAAAAGATAGCTGCACTTTCACGTCTGCTTTTGTGCTGTCTGTTGTGTTATGTTGTTTTGGTTGAAGTTTATGATGGATATCCAGTGTCTCACATGCACGTAGTTGGACATATACTTTCCAAGGAGCACCTGAAAGGGTCTTGGGGACACATAGGACCTTACTTTGAGAATCACTGGTTTAGATAATGATGGTGCAACTATGCCCCTCACTCGTGTGGATCATGGGGATAAAAACTAGAACTCTGGGTGAGAGAGAGAATGGTTGTAGAGTGGTGGTGGGAGGAAGGAGTCAGGGGTAGGATTTTCATTATCCAGGTATCTGTCCCCAACCCGCACTACACTTGGCTGAAAGTAGCCTCATCCCAGCTGGCTCCCTCCTGGGGAAAGGTAATGTTGAGATGCAGTTTCCTTATGAGCCAGCCGCAAACCCTGATTGATAGGGACCAAATGCTTAATGGGAACAATTTTGGGGAGACAGGGTGCAGGAAAGGAGGCATAGTGCAGCAGTCCTCAACCCCAGATGCACAGTGGGTCACCTGGAAGGACCTCATTGGCCCGAGCAAAAGCCTTCACAGCCGGAGCTTTGAAAATTGTCTGGCTGTTTCTATCGTGCAGACAGAGCCAAGCACCACCTGTTTGACATGGGCTCAGGAAGCAGAGCACCTGGGTTTGAATCCCTGGTTCACTAGTCATTTATATATACAATTCACTAATTGTATAACTAACCTCAGTCCAATTACTCAGCTTCAGTTTACTTATCTGTAAAATGGGAATGCCACGAGGGATGTTGTGAATATTGAATGACATCATCTATTTAAAGTTCTTAGTGCTGGGACTGGCATAGAACATGTACTCAGTCAACCTGAGTTGTCACTGTCTGTTATGGTGAAGATCAGTGCAGGCTGTCAGACTCTGTCAGCTTCCAGGGATGAGCATCTCTGAGGAAGCTGTCCCCACACAGGACAAGACACTGCCACAAAGCAGATGTTAAGACCTGGGTCTTCTGTCTCTGCATCTGGAAATAGAGGCAGTTGGTGACTCCCCCTGCCCAGGATCCAATTCTGGAAACTTCAGGGGAACAAGAGAGCTCTTGGCTGAGGTGCACAAAGGTGACGTCACTAGAAACAGGTGCAGAAGTCGGCACAGAGAACAATGATAGTGTTCACACTGTGTGTGTGTGTGTGTCTGTGTGTGTGTGCACGCACACTCTGCAATCAGACTCATACTGTTTTTTCCCTTTAATATGATTGAAACATCTAAAATCTATTACAGATGGCAGAGGGGAAAACACAGCGTGGAAATATTCTAATGGCTTATTCTTGGCCTGCGGACTGTCCATAGAGACCTGGAGCGAATGAGACTCCCTCCTCATTTGTCCCCTAGAACATCATCATTACACATTATACACTGCGTTCTGCCTCAGAGCTCATCGGATCATCCACAAAAGTGAAGAGCAACACGAAAGGGGGTCCAGGGAAACAAAGACGGGCCTGCCACGCTCCCTGAGCAGGCAGGACAGCCATGACTCAATCGTTTTATTAAGAGGCAGGACGAATCATGTAACACTTCTTCTAGAATTACTGGATGTGGACAGCTCCTCCAGCTGTTTTACAGGGTGGAATTTGAGAGCCTTCAAACACAGATGTGTGCCGCTGAGTCTCATGACATCCGCCCAGCGAGATGAGCCTGCCGCACTGATGGACAGTTTGGTTTCCTTCGGGTTTACTGGCTTTTGCGAATTCATACAGAAAGAGGTGCCAAACAGGCCAAGATAATTCACAGAAATGACTGGAGGGATCGTCTAGGGCCAATCCTGTGCCTCCTGGAGGAATTATATCTAATCACCCAGGACAGAGAGTTGTCCAGGCTGCCTAAGGCCACTGAGTGAGCCAGGAAAACAGGAAGATAATTGGATCCAGAGCTCAATACGCTTCATCAGGAACGAGATTACAGAGGCTAATCCTTCAGACTCAGCGGGTCGGGTGGCAATTAACAAGCCTCATTAAGGGATCAGCTCTCACGTCCGGGTCTCGAGTATTGACACTAAGTTAAGCCACAGACATGTTGGGCTGATTAAGGGAGCAAGAAGCTGGCCACAGGCCAAGATTTCACCTTCCAACCAGCCCCATGCCGAATGCACTTGGAGGCTAGTCTGATACAGAGAGTGGTTGGCAGCAAAGAGGTTGGTTGTTTTTGTATTTTTTTTTTTCTTTTTTGGTTGTATTCACAGCTCTAAATGGATGCTCCATCAAGAGGCAATTTCCTAGCTTGAAAATCTCTGCCAAACTGCTCGGTATGAAATGATTTTTTACACTTTGCAAGCACACTCCACTCTGTCATGTGGGAGTTTTCCTGTGCCAAGTGAACCTCCATCTGCACATTCTCCAGCTCAGCTGACACTGCAGTGCCCTCATCAGTGTGGAGGTGCCTGCAGTACTGCAGTGCAGGTGGTGCCAAGGCTCTGCCTGTAATTCCTTCCTGAGAAGACTCCAGGATTGGTCCTTGTCTCCTTAGACAACCTACCAAAGGTTGGTGGGATTGTGGGGAAAGGAGAAGGATCTACGTTCAAGCATGGATCCCAGGCCTCCACTAGCTCTGTTCTATGCTCCACAAAGAAAGGCGCCCCTGCGGTCTCCTGAACGAGGAGGACTCCATCCCTCAATCCTCAGACTCTCCCTCCCAGACCATGCTGGGTGGGGAGAGGGCTGGGCTGCTTCAGGACAGGGCCGGCTCCTCAGCACGCCACTGAGCCGCAGCTATCCCAGTTCAGGCTCCTCCCCAGGGCCTCTCACAGGAGGGGTGGTTTGGGGTTTTTTGTTTGTTTGTTTGTTCATTTTGAGACAGGGTCTCACTCTGGTTGCCCAGGCTGGAGTGCAGTGGTGCGATCATAGCTCACTGCAGCCTCAACCTCCGGGGCCTCAAGCGATCCTCCCACCTCAGCCTCCCAAGTAGGTGGTACTATAGGTGTGGGCCACCATGCCTGGCTAGTTTTTGTTTTGTTTAGTTTTTTGGGCTTTTTGAGTTTTGTTTTGGTTTTTGTTTTTTGAGACAGAGTCTCGCTTTGTTGCCCAGGCTGGAGTGCGGTGGTGCAATCTCAGCTCACTGCAACCTCTGCCTCCTGGTTCAAGGGGTTCTCATGCTTCAGCCTCCCAAGTAGCTGGGACTACAGGCGTGCACCACCACACCTGGCTAACTTTTGTTTTGTTTTGTCTTGTTTTGGTTTGTTTAGTAGAAATGGTGTTTCACCATGTTGCCCAGGCCACGTTTTGCCATGTTGAGGCCAGGCTGGTCTCGAACTCCTGGCCTCAAGTGATCCACCTGCTTCAGTCTCCCAACGTGCTAGGCTTACAGGCATGAGCCACTGTGCCTGGCCAGTTTTGCATTTTTTTGTGGAAACAGGGTTTCACCATGTTGCCCAGGCCAGTCTTGAACTCCTGGGCTCTGCCCAGGATCAGCCCACCTTGGCCTTCCAAAGTACTGGGATTACAGATGTAAGCCACCACACCCTGCTGAGGTATATTTTTTCCTATGTAAAATGTTAAGAAAGCCATGAAGCTGAATGAACTTGGCTAAAATATATCATTCCTAATACTGATACAAAGGAACTCACTAAACACGTATTTTTTTCTTTGTTTCTTCCTTTTTTCATGAGGCTAAATTGACTAAAATAATATCACTAAATTTAGAATGACAGTTTTTAGACAAATAAGACATAAACTTTGGATAAGTCTAAAGTGCTTTAAAAGCCCTTAAGATGAGTTATTTCTATTTCCCAGCTATTTAACTTTATCCCTAAATTATATTGGTTTTGTGTACAAATATTTTATTACTTCTGCTGATACTCCTATTCCCTTGCCTGTGAGATTGGAGAAGTGAATGTGTGGGCCGAAGGAAGGGTTCCTTAGGTTAGTGGGAGTGCGGCAGAAAAGGGGCCTGAGGAAGACGTTCCCCTCCACCGAGACGTGTCTGTCAGCTGCCCTCAGCATGAGATCAATGGGCTTAGCAAGTCACAAAAGCAAACAAAACAAAATCTCTAGGCAAATTAACACAGGAACAGAAAACCAAATACCGCATGTTCTTACTTATAAGTGAGAGCTAAACATTGAGTACACGCAGACACAAAGAAGAAAACAATAGGGAGGAGGGTAGGAGAAGGGTGAAGGTCAAAAAACCACCTATCGTGAGTTCTGTGCCCACTACTGGGGTGACGAAATACTCTGTACATCAAACCTCCATAACACCCAATTTATCCATGTAACAAAAATGCACATGTACCCTCTAAACCTAAAATAAAAGTTGGAAAGAAAAAATCTCTCTCTCTCTCTCTCTCTCTCTCTCACACACACACACACACACCCCATACCAAAATAACAGTGACACTTACCAGATCCTGAACTGCACATTTTAACAGAGGTAGACCCATGGCAAACCTCACTCTCTGAACTGTCAAAGCTCTCATTTCATCCAAGCTTAAATCATACCTGTGAAGAACAGATACAAAACAAGACAGCCAATAATTGGTGACTGAGGGGAGGCTGTGGATACTTTGACCCTGGGCTCAGAGAGAAAAGCTGTGTCCATCATAACGCTTGTTTGATACTGTGCACAGTGTGTGTGTTACATAGACTGGGTGTTCAATACAGTCAGACACCAGGAGGGATGTCTGACAGGATTTCCAGACAAGACCATCTTATTATTATTATTATTATTATTATTATTATTATTTGAGATGGCGTCTCACTCTGTTGCCTAGGCTGGAGTGCAGTGGTGCGATCTCGGCTCACTGCAACCTCCGCCTCCTGGGTTCAAGCGATTCTCCTGCCTCAGCCTCCCGAGCAGCTGGGACTGCAGGTGCCCACCACCACACTCAGCTAATCTGTGTGTGTGTGTGTGTGTGTGTGTGTGTGTATTTTTAGTAGAGACAGGGTTTCACCATATTGGCCAGGCTGGCCTTGAACTCCTGACCTTGTGATCCACCTGCCTCGGCCTCCCAAAGTGCTGTGATTACAGGCGTGAGCCACTGCACCCAGCCAAGACCATCTTAAAACAAGACTGCAGCACCTCCTGCTCCACAGGGCTTTGAAAATTGTCTGAGATGACTTAAAAGCAGCATTTGGGAGATAGGGGAGAGGGAGTGTCATGCATGTTACAAGAGGTGGACTGTAGTGGCCATAAGGATTGCCACTCAGGGTTGCCTTTGAGAATACCTGCCTCCAGCTGCCACACCTTCGAATCAACGGAGTGATGGTAATTACATTCACCGTGAGGCTGCTCATCTCTTGGCTGCTACCAGCTGATGGTTGAGCCTCACAAGGTTCTAGAGTCAGGCCATGCCTGCCCAAGAGGTGACCGGCTCTGGGACCCCCACTTGCCTGCAGAGATTTGCCATCACTTCACTGTGGTCTGTGGCTTTCGCAGATCAACCCTTTCCTGCCCCTCTCTTTTCAAGGGGGCCAGACCTGACGGCCTTTGCTCTGGGGGTTCTCCCCACCAATCCAGCTCCCTCCCACTTACCCTTCACAGGTGTTTTCTCCAATTAAATCTCTTGTACATCTAGTCTCATCTTGGTGCCCACTTCTCAATGAACCTAAACTGACACAGGAGGAGAGGTTCCTCTTTGGCCACCTAGCATGTTTCCATGCAACGCACAGCCTGAGCCTGGAAGACCGCACTCAGGCTACATTTCAGAGCCAGAGGATATGAAAAGGATGGCCTAATGACAGAAAATCTTCTTGGAGATACCCACCCTACAGGAGAAAAACACCAGAGCAAAACACACCCATCTTCCTCTCCCGCAGCTTCAGGGGGGCGCTGCTCTTCCTCTCCCGCGGCTTCAGGGGGGCGCTGCTCTTCCTCTCCCGCAGCTTCAGGGGGGCGCTGCTCTTCCTCTCCCGCGGCTTCAGGGGGGCGCTGCTCTTCCTCTCCCGCGGCTTCAGGGGGGCGCTGCTCTTCCTCTCCCGCGGCTTCAGGGGGGCGCTGCTCTTCCTCTCCCGCGGCTTCAGGGGGGCGCTGCTCTTCCTCTCCCGCGGCTTCAGGGGGGCGCTGCTCTTCCTCTCCCGCAGTTTCAGGGGGGCGTTGCTCTTCCTCTCTACCCCCTAACCCTGCCAAAGCAGGAGGGGGCGCTCCCATTCCTCGCTGCAAGGCTGAGGGGAGAATTAGTCTTCCACCTCTTCCACCTCTTGTCTTGCAGAGCAGATGGAGTGTCTGAGTTCCTGACCGGGCATACACCTTGGTGGGCCAATTAGGGAACTGATCTTCTATCTCCTGCACAGCAAAAGCAGGTGGTGCCAGGGTAGCATTAGTGGAGTCCAGTAGTGGCCATCTATACCCAGCAACAACAAAGCCTAGCAAGAATATGCAAGGTAAGTCTAGTCACACCCTGCTTCATACCAACACCCCATCAGCAGGACCCAATGGGAAGCTGAGACTTCACCCCTACTTGGTATTAACAAGGAAAAAGGATGTGGTAGGAGATAGGGTCAGTTGGCACCCTATCTCCTACCACATTCACCTACTTAATTCACCCCTCTCCTTCCCTGGTGTCATTAGCGCCCAGAAGAGAACTGAGCTTCCATCCCAAACCAGGTGACAACAAAGTGATGTGGATCAGCTTTCAACTTTCCCCCTCCTGATGGCAGCTCAGCCCAGTGGGGAGGGGATGATCTCATATTCCCATTTGAAGGCAACTGAGGCCGTGAGATTCAATGCCCTACATCAGCTGAGTAGGTGTTGGCAGGGCCAAAGAGGGGAGCTGAATTTCTACTCCATACCTTTTCAACAACTGTAAGTCAGCTCAACAGGAAGCTGAATATACATGGCCAGTGGACATCTCAATATACCTCAACAAGGGACTCCATGCTAAAAATATTCGATCAATCTTGAGCCACATAATAAAATATCCAAAATGTCTAGGACATGATAAAAAATTGCTCATCATACCAAGGAACCATCAGAACACATACAAAGAATTTACTAAGAACCATCACAGCAACAAGGAACATCACAACATGAATGATAAAGAAATCAACAGATACCAACACCAAGATTAATCAGACATTGGAATTATCTGATGAGGATTTTAAAGCGACTATCATAACCACGCTTCAATAAGCAATTATAATTTCTCTTGAAATAAATGGAACAAAAACAGAAAATTGTATCAAAGAAGCACAAGTTATAGAAAAGAATAAAATGGAAATCATAGAACTGAAAAATATAACCAAAATTTTTTAAATCTCCCTAGATGAACTCAAGAATGAAGTATAGATGACAAAATAGAATCAGTGAACTTGATGACAGATTGCTATGGTCTAAATGTTTGTATGTCCTCAAAAATTTATATGTTGAATCCTAATCATGAAGGTGATTATATTAGAAAGTAGGGGCTCTGGGAGATGATTAGGTCATGAGCAGTTCACCCTCATGAGTAAGATTTATGCCCTTACAAAAGAGGTCCCAGAGAGCTGCCTTGCTCCTTCCACTATGTTAGGACATAGCAGGAAGGCACCATCTATGAACCAGAAAGCAAGACCCTCACCAGACACCAAATCTTCTGGCACCTTGTTCTTGGACTTCCCAGTCTCCAGAATATGAAAAATAAATTTCTGTTATTTAAAGGCAACCTGATCTAAGATATTTTATTTTGGACTGGAACACAAATCAATAGAATTTATTCAATCTGAACAACAAAGAAAATATAGACTGAAAAATAAGACAAATATTTCTCAGGAACATTTGGGACAATAGCAACAGAGCCAACATGCACATCTTCAGTTTTGAAAAGCAAAAAAAAGACAGAGACTGGACCAAAAAAGTAGTACAAGATATAATAGCTAAAAACTTCCCCTACTTGGTAAAAGACATAATAAACCTACAGGTTCAGTAAGCTGAGCAAATAATTAGCTAAACCCAAAGAAGCCCATGTCAAAAAACATAATAATTAAATTTCTGAAAACTAAGGCCAAGGAAAAAACCTTGAAGGCAGCTAGAGAGAAAACCATTGGAATGATAGCAGATTTCTCATTGGAAACTACAGAGGCCAGAAACAAGTGGCTCAACATTTTTCAAGTACAGAGACAAAATAATTGTCAATGGCAAATCTTATATTCAGTGAAGATATCCTCCAAGAATGAAGAAGAGGAATAATAAACATCTTATCAGGCCAAAAAAATGTAAGAGAATGTTTGCTAGCAAGCTGACTTAAAGAATGGCTAAAGGTAGTTCTCTAAACAGACAGGAAATGATAGGAGAAGAAGGTTAGAACTTTCAGAAAAGAAATAACTTCAGAATGAGTAAAAATATAGTAGACTAGATTACTTATTACGGGTTTTTAATAGACTTTTTTAGAGCAGTTTTAGGCTCACTGCAAAATTGATTAAAAGGTACAGAGATTTCCCATATAGTTCCTGCCCCCACATGTGCATAGCCTCCCTCACTATCAAAATCCCCCACCAGAGTGGTATATTTGTTATGGGTGATGAATATACATTACCCATCATTATCACCCAAATTCATAGTTTACATTAGGGTTCATTCTTGGAATTGTACATTCTGTGGGTCTGGATAAATTTATAATGACATGTATCTACTATTGTAGTATCATACAGAGTAGCTTCACTGCCCTAAAAATCCTCTGTGCCATGCCTCCCCCAACCCCTGACAGCCACTGATCTTTCTACTGTCTCCATAGTTCTGCCTTTTCCAGGATGTCATACAGTTGAAATAATGCAGTATTTCAACTAGACTTTTGGGTTGTCTTCTTTCACTTAAGTCCTTACCTTTAAGTCTCCATGTTTTTTTCATGGCTTTATACCTCATTTCTTTTTAGCACTAAATAATACTCCATTGCCTGGAGGCACCACTGTTTATTTATCCATTCAACTACTGATGGACATCTTGGATACTTCTAAGTTTTGGAAATTATGACTAGAATTGCTATAAATATTCATGTGCAGGTTTCTGTGTGCACATAAGTTTTCCATTCCTTTGGGTAAACACCAAGGAAAATGATTACCGGACCATATGGTAAGAAATCACCAAACTGTCTTCCAAAGCAGCTATACCATTTTGCATTCTTACCAGCAATGAATAAGACTTCTTGTTGTCAGCATTTAGTGTTGTCAGTGTTCTGGATTATTCCAAAAGACATGTAGTGGTATCTCATTGTTGTTTTAATGTGTGTTGCCCTACTGACATATGATGTTGAGCATTTTTAATATGCTCATTTGCCTGCTATATATATTCTTTGGTAAGGTGTCTGTTAAGGTCTTTGGCCCATTTTTTGATGATGTTGTTTGTTTTCTTATTGTTGAGTTTGAAATGTTCTTTGTATATTTTGAATAACAGTCTTACATTAGACGTGTCTATGTGTCTGTTGCAAATATTTTCTCCCAATCCACAGCTTGTCTTTTCATCCTTTTGACACTGTTTTTCACAGAGCAGAAAGTTTTCCTTTTAATAAAATTCAATTTACCAATTCTTTCTTTCATAGATCATGTCTTTGGTGTTATATCTAAAAAGTCATCACCAAATGCAAAGTCCTAAGGACTTTCTTTTAGATCTCCTAGGAATTTTATGGTTTGATATTTTACATTTAGGCCTGTGATCCATTTTGAGTTACTTTTTGTGAAGGGTGTAAGGTCAATGTCTAGATTTATGTTGGGGGGGGTGGGATTTGTATGTTGATGTCCACTTATCACAGCATCACTGGTAGAAAAAGCTATCTTTTCTCCATTTTATTGTTTTGCTCCTTTGTCAATGGTCACTTGACTCTATTTATGTGAGTCCATTTCTGGACCTTCTATTCTGTTTCATTGATCCATTTGTCTGTTCTTTCACCACCACTATACTATTTTAATTACCATAGATTTGTAGTAAGTCATGAAGCCAGTAGTGGCTGTCCTCCAACTTTGTTCTTCCCCTTCAATTTTGTATTGGCTATTGTGAGTCTTTTGCCTCTCCTTATAGACTTTAGAATCAGTTGTTGATATCCACAAAATAACTTTCCAAGATTTTGATTGAAATGATGTTTAATTTTAACAACATTAAGTTTCCTCTCCCACCACTTATTTAGTGATTTTCTTTCATTCATGACTTTTTGAAATAATATTCAATGTCTAATGCAAAAAATTATAAAACCATCTGATGTGGTACTCCACGTAGGTTGAAGACATACTTCAAACAATTTGGCCAGTGCCAGTGAGTAATTCAAGCACTGTGGGAGGCTGAGGTGGGCAGATTGCTTGAGCCCAGGAGTTTGAGACCAGCCTGGGCAACGTTGCAAAATTCTGTTCCTACTAACAATGCAAAAAATTAGCTGGATGTGGTTGTGTGCATATGTAGTCCCAGCTACTTGGAAGGCTGAGGTAGGAGGATTGCTTGAGCCTAGGAGGGGAAGGTTGCAGTGAGCCAAGATCACACCACTGCACTCCAGCCTGGGTGACAGAGTGAGACCCTGTCTCAAATTTTTAAAAAAGGACTAAAAAAATATTTTAAAATTGGAAGGGTAAAGGAACCTAAATGAAAGTTAGGTTTCTATACTTCACTCAAAGTGGTAGGACAGTATTAGTAAACTACGGTAAGTTATGTATGCACTGTAATACCTCAAGCAACCACTAAGAAAATATAGAATGTGATATACTCTAAAACACAATAAACAAATCAAGACAGTATCCTAAAATAATGTTCAAATAATCCACAGGAAGGTAAGAAAGCAAAAAAAAAAAAAGAGAGAAATAAGAGACAGAAGAAACAAATAATAAAGTGGCAGATTTAAACATTGACATATCAATAATTACCCTAAATGTAAATGGTTTAAATACCACAATTAAAAGACAAAGATTGGTAGAATGAATTTTTTATTAAGTCTAAAAATATGCTATCTGCAAGAAATCCGTTTCAGATATAATGACACAGGCAAGTTGAAAGCTAAAAGATTTAAAAAGCCACGTAAATGCTAATCAAAAAGAAAAAGTAGAAGTGGGTATATTTATATCAGCTAGAGTAGATGTCAGAAAAAAGAACATCACTAAAGATAGCAAAATACATTATAATTATAGAAGGATCAATCCACAAAGAAGACATAACGATCCCAAAGGTGTACACACCAAACAACAAAGCCTCAAATATGTAAAACAAAAACTGATAAATCGCAAGATGTAGTAGTCTAGGGCCAATCAGAAGAAAGAAATCATGCAATAGGTTAAACAGACAAAGTTTAATACAAAGTATTACTATGATAAAATAATCACTATAAGAAACAGGGAAACTCCATATGGTACCCTCAGGCTGAGAGAGAGAGCACCTAAAAAGATGAAAATGTTGGAAGAGGCACAGATCTCACTAGAGAGGGTATGGTTCAGCCCATCAAACAGCAAAGAAGTTAGCTGATTTGGCCAGACCGGAGTTGGTCTAGAGTCTCTGGGATAAAAATAAACCATCCTTACAAATGCAGGTGTAAACCACCTTACAAATGATGGTGCAGGTTTGAAAAACTTTCATCTAAATATACCTAAAGAATACAAGAGAAGACTTGGACGAATAGAAATATGTGCCATGTTTTTTAACAGAAGACAATATCATAATGAAATCAATTCTCCTTATGTTAATTCATACATTAAACATAATCCAAATAACAATGCCAACAAGTGATTTTAAAATTCATGTATAAAAAGAAACAAACAAAAATAGTGAAGAAAACTCTAAACCCAAGAAAGTATGATCTTTTCAGACAATAAAATGGGTGAAAAGATTGCCAAGCTGAATAAAGAGCCAAGATCCATCAGTATGCTGTCTTTAAGAGACCTATCTCATGTGCAAAGACACACATAGGCTCAAAATAAAGAGATAAAGAAAAATTTACCAAGTAAATGGAAAAAAAAATTGGGGTTGCAATCCTAGTTTCCGAAAAAAATAGACTTTCAACGAATAAAGATTATAAAAGACAAAGAAGGGCATTACATAATGGCAAAGTGTTCAATTCAACAAGAAGAGTCAACTGTCCTAAATATACATGCACCCAATACAGGAGCACCCAGATTCATAAAGCAAGTTCTTAGAGACCTACAAAGAGACTTAGACTCTCACACAATAATACTGGGAGACATTACCACCCCACTGACAATATTAGACAAATCATCAAGAAAGAAAATTAACAAAGATATTTAGGACCTGAATTCAGGTTTGGATCAATTAAACTCATTCATGAATTTCAGTCAGCCATGAATTGGACAGACAGTTCCTCTGACCTTGGCTGGACTCTCACATATTTGAGGGTTGCCTAGAAGTTCTGTAGATATCTGATAGATCTCCACCCAAAAACAACAAAATATACATTCTTCTCATCACTACATGGCACTTACTCTAAAATTGATCACACAATTGGAAGTAAAATACTCCTCAGCAAATGCAAAGGAACTGAAATCATAACAGTCTCTCAGACTACAGAGCAATCAAATTAGAACTCAAGATTAAGAAATTCACTTAAAACCACACAACTACAGGAAACTGAACAACCTGCTCCTGAATGAGTCTTGGGTAAATAATGAAATTAAGGCAGAAATCAGGAAGTTCTTTGAAACTAATGAGAAAAAAGAGACGATGTGCCAGAATATCGGTGATGCAGCTAAAGCAGTGTTACAAGGAAACTTTATAGCACTACATGCCTACATCAAAAAGATAGAAAGATCTCAAGTTAACAACCTAACATCTCAACTAAAAGAACAAGAGAACCAAGAGCAATAAACTCCCAAAGCTAGCAGAAGACAAGAAATAACCAAGATCAGAGCTGAACTGAAGGAGATAGAGATGTGAAAAACACTTCAAAAAATCAATGAACCCAGGAGTTGGTTTTTTGAACAAATTAATTCAATAGACCATTAGCTGGGCTAATAAGGAAGAAAAGTTAGAAGAATCAAATAAACTCAATCAGAAATGATAAAGGGGATATCACTACTGACCCCATAAAAATACAACCATCAGAGAATGGCCATACTGCCCCAAATAATGTACAGATTCAATGCTATTCACATTAAACTCCCATTGACATTCTTCACAGAATTAGAAAAAACTATTTTAAAATTCATATGAAACCAAAAAGGAGCCCAGATAGCCAAGACAATCCCAAGCAAAAAGAACAAAGATGGAGGCATCACACTATCTGACTTCAAACTATACTACAAGGCTATAGTAACTAAAACAGCATGATACTCATACAAGAACAGATACATAGACCAATGGAACAGAATAAAGAACTCAAAAATAAGACTGCATACCTACAAGCATCTGATCATTCACAAACCTGACAAAAACAAGCAATGGGGAAAGGACTCCCTATTTAATACATTGTGCTGGGAGAGCTGGCGAGTTATAGGCAGAAAATTAAAACTAGACCCCTTCCTTATGCCATATACAAAAATTAACTCAAAATGGATTAAAGACTTAAATGTAAAACCCACAATTATAAAAACCCTAGAAGAAAATCTAGGGAATACCACTCAGGACATAGGCATGGGCAAAGATTTTATAATGAAGACACCAAAAGTGACTGCAACAAAAGCAAAAATTCACAAATGGAATCTAATTAAACCAAAGAGCTCCCGGACAGCAAAAGAAACTATCATCAGAGTGAACAACCTACAGAATGGGAGAAAATTCTTGCAATCTATCTATCTGACAAAAGTCTAATATCCAGAGTCTACCAGGAACTTAAACAAATTTACAAGAAAAAAAAAACAAATAACCCCATTAAAAGGTAGGCAAAGGACATGAACAGACACTTCTCAAAAGAAGACATACATGTGGCTAACATGAAAAAAGGCTCAACATCATTGATCGTTAGAGAAATGCACATAAAAACCACAATGAGATACCATCTCACATCAATCAGAATGGAGATTATTAAAAAATCAAAAAACAACAAATGCTGGCAAGGTTGCAGAGAACAAGGAACACTTTTACACTGTTGGTAAAAGTGTAAAGTTCAACCATTGTGGAAGACAGTGTGGCGACTCCTCAAAGACCTAGATGCAGAAATATCAATTGACCCCGCAATCCCAATACTGGGTATATATCCAAAGGAATATAAAGATACATGCATGCATATGTTCACTGCAGCACTGTTTACATTAGCAAAGACATGGAGTCGACCTAAAGACCCATCAATGATAGACTGGATAAAGAAAATGTGGTACATATACACCATGGAATACTATGCAGCCATAAAAAGGAATGACATCACGTCCTTTGCAGGGACATGGACAAGTTGGAAGCCATTATCCTCAGCAAACTAATGCAGGAACAGAAAACCAAAACACCACATGTTCTCACTTATAAGTGGGAGCTGAATGATGAGAACATATGGCCACATGGTGAGGAACAACACACACTGGAGCCTGTCTTGGGGGGTTAGGGGAAGGAGAGCATCAGATAGAATAGCTAATAGATGCTGGGCTGAATACCTAGACTATGAGATGATCTGTACAGCAAACCACCATGGCCCACGCTTACCTATGTAACAAATGTGCACATCCTGCACATGTACCCCTGAACTAAAAAAAGCTGAAGAAAAAATAAAAGGGGCAAATTTCCCTTAAAAAAATTTTTTTTAAAAAGATGTGTGATAAGGCCTTAAGTAACTCAAATTGTGCAAAACAGGCAGATAGACCGATAGAATAAAATGAAATACTGAGAAACAGAAGTAAGTATATATGGAAATTTAATATATGTAAGACAAACCTGGTATATCAAATCATGGGAAAAACAAACATTATTGAAACATCCAGCTGGGTGGCCAACTGGAAAGGAAAATTAAGTCAGATCCCCATTTCACTCCATGTACCAGAATAAATTCCAAATAGATCAACAATTGACATGAAAAAAAAAAAAACACAAAATATTAAAATAAAACCTGAAGAATTATTTCATAATTTTAATCCAAGAAATCTTTCTAAATATGACATAATATTTAGAAGCCATAAAGAAAAGACTGATAAATGTGACTAATAACAAAAATTTATGCATGACAAAAAGACCATAAGGATATCAAAAGACAAATGACAAACTGAGACAAAGTATTTGTTACTGATGTCATTGCAAAGGGGCCAATCCTCCTAATTACTGAGCTCCTATCGTTCATTAAAAATAGACTGGATAAAGAAAATGTGGCATATATACACCATGGAATACTATGCAGCCATAAAAAAGGATGAGTTCATGTCCTTTGCAGGGACATGGATGAAGCTGGAAACCACCATTCTCAGCAAACTATCACAAGAACAGAAAACCAAACACCGCATGTTCTCACTCATAAGTGGGAGTTGAATAATGAGAATACATGGACACAGGGAAGGGAACATCATACACTGGGGCCTGTCAGGGGTGGTGGGCCTAGGGGAGGGATAACATTAGGAGAAATACCTAATGTAGGTGATGGGTTGATGGGTGCAGCAAACCACCACGGCACATGTATACCTATGTAACAACACTGCACATTCTGCACATGTATCCCTGAACTTAAAGAACAATTTAAAAAAATAAAAATAAAACAAACAAACAACAACAACAAAAAAAAGCCAGACCAAGTGGACAATCGATTTGAACAGATGGTCCACACCACACAATAGGAAATACAAATGGCATTTAAACATATCTTTAAAATCCCTGCTCCCAGATGTATTAAAAGAAGCACAAATTAAAATTACACTCATACCAATTTTTGCCTGTCAAATGAACAAAGTCCAGACAGTGTGATAACACACTATCAAGGTTGGCAAGGTTGTGGGGAACAGACGCCCTCATATGCTAGCCCAGGGGAGGGCTGAACAGGGGAAGGAGGGAGGGTGGGACGAAGGGAGGCAAGGTATAAATTGGCACAATCTCTACTTATGGCAATTAGATGATATCAATTAAATTACAAATGAACCTACCTTTTGGGGTTTGGTTGTTTATTTGTTTTGGAGATGGTGTCTCACTCTGTTGCTCAGGCTATTCTCTAACTCCTAGGCTTAAGGAATACTCCTGCCTCAGCCCTCTGACTAACTAGAACTTCAAGTGCACACCACCATCCTGGCTCTGACCCTACTTTTTGATTCAGCAATTCTACTTCCAGAAATGTGGTTCTTTGAATGTCTTCACACATGTTAGGAGTATGCATAAGTATGGAACAATGTAAGCTATGGAGCATTACAGACATATATTTATGCGTGTGTGTGTATAAATATATATATATGCACACACACACACTCAGATGTGTTAAACTATAAATTCTTTAATCAAAAAGAAATACTGTGAATCGAGAGAAACCTCAAACTACAAAAATTAGATAGCACAGCCTACGGGAATGCCATGAAGTACATTATAGGTAAGATTCTGAAACACAGGTTATTAGCTATTTCTTTACATTTCCATTCCAGTAACTTTACTATAAAATCATTGTTATTCATCTATTTTAGAATCCCAAACTCACATCTATTCTCACATGGTAAGGTTTCCTGCTCGTAATTATAAACATCTCCTAAGTGTCAAATCCTAGTAATGATTCTGTGCAATCCATGCAGAAAAATAAGACACGACACATCAGTAGATGAGGGCCACTAATGCACAGATAATATATACATCAGCCAAAAGAGCTGAAGAAATGATCAAAACCTATAAAATAAACAGGCCTTGGCCCGGCACAGTGGCTCACACCTGTAATCCCAACACTTTGGGAGGCCAATGCAGGCAGATCAACTGAGGTCAGGAGTTTGAGACTAGCCTGTCCCAACGTGACAAAATCCCGTCTCTATTAAAAACAGAAAAAATGAGCCAAGCGTGGTGGCGGGGGCCTGTAATCCCAGCTACTCGGGAGGCTGAGACAGGAGAATCGCTTGAACCCGGGAGGTGGAGGCTGCAGTGAGCTGAGATCGTGCCATTGCACTCCAGCCTCGGTGACAGAGCGAGATCCCACCTCAGAAAAAAAAACAAAACAAAACAGGACTTAAGAAAGTGGGCTATTACTAAACAGCTCTCAACTATTAATACCCAACTTCCTTATATCAAATAAATTTCTCAACAGAGACGTGTTAGACATTTTAATTACAGGTTTATTCTCATTCCCACTCTCAAAATGCCCTACAAAGGATGAGAATAATGTTATGTAGGCAGAAATAGTGATTAACAATACACACGTTGCTTGCATATGTGTGTATTTTTATTTTAATTTCTTTAAGGACACACTAGAAACTGACAGTTTTCACCTTTTGGGTACGTGGGATGGAGGTGGGAAAATTCAGTAGATGGGAAACAGTACTCTATTTTTTATGCTGACTTTTGAACCAAGTTAAAATAACACCTATTCCAAATAAATGTTTAAATTTTATTTTAAACTGTATAGTTAAAAAGAACCACTAGATGGAGCACGTTCCTCATTTGAACTGCTGCCATAACAGATTC
Source organism: Macaca fascicularis (assembly GCF_037993035.2). Taxonomy (NCBI): domain Eukaryota; kingdom Metazoa; phylum Chordata; class Mammalia; order Primates; family Cercopithecidae; genus Macaca; species Macaca fascicularis. The sequence goes on along the minus strand of NC_088387.1, from coordinate 17,765,964 downwards.
ATAAAGAGATTAAAGCTGGATGAAAAACTATTCTGGAAACTCTCTAGCTGAAAGCTTGAACATTGGTTTATCATCATCATTGTAGTATCTAAATTGCTAACACTGTTCGAGCAAACAGGTGACAATCTGCCATGGAAAAATCAGGATTTTAGAAATACATCCTTATGCTCCAATCCCCTAAGCGATATGCATAGCTGTGTCTTCAAATATAAACCGCCACATTTAACAATCTTGGTAGTTTTCCTAAAATACTATCTGTATAACAATGGCGTATAAAATCATAAACAATGATTTTTTGACATGTTCTCAGCTATAATTTCTCTTTTCTGTCTTCTTGGGTCTCTAAGATATGGAGATAAGGCAAATATTAGTGTTCCTAGATCTCAGGCTGCAGGCAGAGGCCCTGGGTTTATGGCATCAGTGCTGGGGGTGGGCATCAGGCCTCACATGTGAGGGGCATCTGGGGACAGCTGTCGGAGACGTGATGAGGTCTAGAGAGGGCCTAGCTCTGCCCAGCAGCTCCACCATCATGTGACTTCCCTATTGGCATTCTGTGTAGGATTCAGGTTGTAAAACGGTCCTGTGATTAAGAACAAGATCGCAAACCTCTGAGCTAAAGCAGGCCACCAGAGCAAGAACTGAAGCAAAAGATACGAGAGGAGAGAGAGGAGAGAGGAAAGAGAGGAGAGAGGAGAGAGAGGGGAGAGGAGAGAGAGGGGAGAGAGAAAGAGAGAGAGCGACCTCTCTAGGAAGCCTGGCAAGGTGGCAAAACAAATGCTGACCATACCAAGTGTTGACAAGCATGCTGAGCAACCAGACCTCTCACTGGCTGGAGGCAGGAATGTAAAATGGAACTCTAGAAAAGTTTGACAGTTTGTTATGAAGTTAAACATAGACTTTCCATGTGCAATCCCATTCCCAGTTACACACCCTAGGAGAAATTCTTTGTTTACAAAACTTATTTTTAAAATCTGTACAGGAATGTTTACAGAAGCTTTTTTACAATCATCAAAAACTGGAAACAACCCAAATGCCACTAGCAAATGGATAAATAAACTGTGGCACGTCCATGCAATGGACTACTACTCGACAATTAAAAGGAATGAACCACTGACACACACAACTTGGATAGCTCACAATAACCTGGATAGGGCATTGTGTTGAGTGAAAAAAAAAAGCCAATCTCAAAACAGTTACATATGATGTAATTCCAATTGTATAAATTCTCAAAGTGACGAAATTACGGTAATGGAGAACATACCAGTGGCTGCCAGGGGTTAGGGCTGTGGGGATTCTGACTCTGAAGGAAAAACACAGGCAAGTTTCTTTGTGACGTTGTGTGCCCTGATCATGGTGTTGGTCACAATACTACATAGTGGATAAAGTATCATAGAACTAGGCAGGGCAGCATGGTGGCTCACACCTGTAATCCCAGCACTTTGAGAGGCTGAGGCACGCGAATCACTTGAGCCCAGGAGTTCCAGACCAGCCTAGCAACACAGCTAGACCCCTTCTCTACAAAAAATTTTTAAATGGCCCAGGTATGTCTGTAGTCCTAGCTATTTGGTAGGATGAGGTGGGAGGATCGCTTGATCCCAGGATGTTGAGGCTGCAGTGAGCCAAGATCATGCCACTGCACTCCAGCCTGGGTGACAGAGTGAGACCCTATCTCAAAAAGAAAAAAAAATTCATAGAACTACACACACACACACACGTGCGCGTGTGCAAGAGGATATACAAATGACCAGCAAGCACATGAGAAAGTGCTCAACATCTTAAGGCATCACAGGAATGCAAATTATAGCTATAATGAAATAATAATACACACCTACTCAAACGGCTAAATTTTTTAAAATAATGACAACACAACATTTTGACAAAGACATGGAACAATTATAACTGTCATACTTCGTCATAAAAATGTAAAATGGTACAACCACTTTGGAAAAAGATCTCAGAGATTTCATAAAATTAAACAGGTACCTATCCCATAACCTGACAATTACATTCCTAGGTATTTATCCAAGAGCAATAAAATTACATGCCCACACAAACTGTCATAGAAGAATGTTCTTAGCAGCTTTATTCATAATAGCTCCAAACTAGAAACAGCCCTGGTGTCCATCAATAGAATTGGTAAACTATGATCTATTCACAGGATGGAATGTTACTTAGCAGTAAAAAGGAACATACTGCTGATACACAATAAATGACATCTATTAACCTAGGAAACATTATACTGAGCTCTTGTGGCTCACTTGCTCTGGAGGAAGCCAGTTGCCAAGATGTGAGGACACTCAAACAGCCTTATAAATAGTCCACCTGGAGACGAACTGAGATCTCCTTCCAATAGCCCTGTCAATTAGTGTATTAGTCCATTTTGCACTGCTACAGAGGAACACCTGAGACCGGGTAATTTATAAATAAAAGAGGTTTATTTGGCTCACAATTCTGCAGGCTGTACAAGCATGGCACCAGCATTTGCTCGGTTTCTCATGAAGCCTCAGTGGGCTTCTACTGATGGTAGAAGTAGAAGGCAAAGGGGGAGCAGGTGTGTCTCATGCAAGAGAGGGGGTAAGAAAGAGAGGAGGAGGTGCCAGAGTCCTTTAAACAACCGGCTCTCAAGTGAACTAATAGGGTGAGAACTCACTCATCACCAGGAAGAGGTCAGCACCAAGCCATTCATGAGGAATCTGCCCCCATAACCCAAACACCTCCCACTAGGTCCCACCTCCAACATCAGCATCACATTTCAACATGAGGTTTGGAAGGGACAAACATCGAAGCTATACCAATGAGATATTGGAGAAGGAGCTCTTCCAGCCCCAGTCAAGCCAAGGCCAACATCCTAAATGCAACCTTACGGGAGACCCGGACCCAGCGCGACCCAATGAAGACACTTGGAAATTCCTGGCCCACAGACGCTATGTGAGACAATACATATGGGGGTTTAAGCTGCTAAATTTTGGAGTAATTTCTTACATATCAGTAGATAGCTAATACACACAGTAGTGTCGTGCACACACACAAAATTGATGGACATGACAAGTATCTTATTTTTAAAGCACTGTAGCAACATACGATGCAACAAGAACAAAGGCATGAGTGGTAAATGTACAGCCCAGTGAATTATCGCCAAGTCACCTCAACTGTGTAATCCACACCCAAGCCAAGGAAAATCACATTCCAGAACCAGCATACAAGATCCCCCTCAATCACTACTTTCTCTCTCCTACACGGTGCTAGCTGCTATCCTGCCTTATAACTTCATAAATTATTTTTTACTTCTTTTATTTATTTATTTTGAGACGGGGTCTCATTATGTTGCCCAGGCTCGTCTTGAACTCCAGGCCTCAAGCGATCCTCCTGCCTCCGCCTCCCAAGTAGTTGGGACTATAAGTACACTACCATGCCCAACGTATTTTTTGCTTCTTTTGAATATTAAAGAAACAAGCCAGGCACGGTGGCTCATGCTGTAATCCCAGCACTCTGAGAGGCTGAGGCAGGTGGATCACCTGAGGTCATGAGTTCAAGACCAGCCTGGACAACATGGTGAAATCCTGTCTTTACTAAAAATACAAAATTAGCTGGGTGTGGTGGCACATGCCTGTAGTCCCAGCTAGGGAGACTTGCTTGAACCCAGAAGGCAGAGGCTGAAGTGAGCCAAGATTGTGCCGTTGCACTCCAACCTGGGCGAGACAGAGCAAGACTCCATCTAAAAAAAAAAAAAAAAGAAAAGAAATGAAATGGGATTATCTACTATGTATTCTTTTGTGTCTGGCTTCTTTCCCTTAGTATGGCTAATTAGAGTCATCTTTAGTATCTGTTGTAGTTGTGGTTCATTCACTTTCATCATTATACAGGATTGAATTGAATTAATATACCACCAAAATATGTTGAGTGAACAAATTGTGTGATTCTGATAATAAGTACTAAAACAGACAAAACTAACCAATAGTGGGGGGAAAAACCACACACAACAGTGGTTACCTCCAGGAGGGTGGGAGCAGGGGTTGACTGGCAAGGGTATAAGATAACTTTTTGGGGTGATAATAATGTTCTGTGTATTTTGATGGTGATTGGGTTACATAGGTGTATATATTTGGCAAAGCACTGAGAATGTACACTGAAGATTTTTGCATTTCATTGTATGAAGTTTTACAGCAAATGAAAAAGATCTGGCACATATTGAAGTATTGCTAGTGGTATGCACACTGAGTTATTTAGGGGGAAGAATATTTATGTTAGTAATTTTGAAATGCACCCAAAAATGGGATATGGCGAATAGAGAGATCAATAGATGGGCAAATATGTGATAAAGCAAGTATAGTAGCATGTTAATGGCAGAATCTAGGTAGTGGATAGAAACATGCTCAATGTCAAGGTCTTTCCATTTTTGTGCATTTTTTTAAATATAAAGTGTCGGGGCCAGGCATGGTGGCTCACACTTGTAATCCCAGTACTTTGGGAGCCCAAGGCAGGTGGATTGTTTGAGCTGAGGAGTTCAAGACCAGCCTGGGCAACATGGCGAAGCCCCATCTCTACAAAAAATACAAAAATTAGCAGAGCACCTGTAGTCTCAGCTACTCAGGAGGTTGAGGTGGGAGGACCACTTGAGCCTGGAAAGTTGAGGCTGCAGTGAGCCATGATTGTGCCACTGCACTCCAGCCTGAGCAACAGAGCAAGACCCTGTCTCAAAAAAAATTACATATATATATACACACACATATATACACATACAGACAAATATATGTGTATTTGTTTATATATAATATGTATATGTTTCCTTATATATAATATGTAATTTATATATGTGTGTATATACAGCAGTGGAAAAAAGATGATCAGAACTGGAATTATGGTAGGGCCATTGTTTTCTCAAGTAAGAACTTTGTGCACCAAAGTGGTTTCTAAATACTGTTCTCAAATAAAAGAAACTAGGGCTCCTCGGATAAATGGCTGATGCCAGGACAGGGGCAGGGAAAATATAAGATGAGGCTGAAACTCCCAATGGCCAAAGCTGGAACAATTTGAGCAACAAAAATGTGCTGTTGGATTGTAACCCAAAACACAAAATAAACATATGTTAGTCTACACTGATATAAGTAAATGATTTAATAAATAAATACATGGGGGGAAAGAGATCAATCTCCTATAAGAAATAATTCGCGTAGCTACTCTCTCCTCCAGAACATGGAGCTTAACTAGCCCCGCCTACCCACTCGCCCACCTTGAGTGTTGGACGGATTGAATGACTGGCTTCCAAAGAGGGAAAAAGTAATTGTACAGTGGAGAAACCTGATAAGCACTACAAACATCACCAGGGATAAGCCATGTTGATGGAACGTACGCACTAACACGATGTCACCAGAAAGGCACTTCCTCGGGATATTCTTCCCAACACCCGTTATCCCAATCTAGTCATAAGGAAAACACAGACAAACCCAAATTGAGAGACACTCAACAAACACCTGGCCAGTACTCTTCAAAAGAGCCGGGTCATGGAAAGCATGAAAGGCGGAGGAACTGTCACAGACCAGGGGACACTGAAATGTGACAGCAAAACACAGTGTGGCATCCTGGACGGGACCCTGGAGCAAAAATCGACCACCTGTGGGAAAACTAAAGAAACACAAACAAAGTCTAGAGTTTAATAGATGCTGCTTTGTTTTTTTGAGATGGAGTCTCCCTCTGTCACCCAGGCTGGAGTACAGTGGTGCGATCTCGGCTCACTGCAACCTCTACCTCCCTGGTTCAAACGATTCTCTCGCCTCAGCCTCCTGATTAGCTGGGATGACAGGTGCCTGCCATGACGCTCGGATAATTTTTTTGTATTTTTAGTAGAGACAGGGTTTTGGCATGTTGGCCAAGGTGCTCTTGAACTCCTGACCTCAGGTGATCCGCCGGCCTCAGCCTCCCAAAGTGCTGAGATTACAGGCGTGAGCCACCCCGCCCGGCCTGTCAGTGCTGCTGTCTTCGTTTTGACAAATGTGCTATGGTTGTGTAAGATATGAATAACAGGGGAAGGTATACGGCAAATCTCTGTACTATGCTTTGTAACTTTTCTACACATTGAAAATTATTGCAAAATAAAAAAGTTTATTTTAAAAAGAAGGAAAAACCAAGGCAACACAAACAACAAAATGACCTTTGTGCATTAAAAATGAAAACAAAAAACTGAAACATTTTTAAAAACAGTCTTTGTGCATGGTTTTCTCAAAATCTAAGTCAAAAATCAGTTTTGATCTAGTGGAAAACACATCTTCAGATACCAAATTTGAATGCCATCATGACCAGGGACACCCTTGGTGTCTACCCTTTGACCACGCATGGAATGATTCCAGGTAGCACAGACATTGTGGAACGAAGCATCAACATGAACTTCAAATTCAAGCTGCTTTCACAGCATGCTCCCGCTTTAATAACCTGCCCCTTTTTCCTGGTCCCTTTTGCAAGTTTGCTTCCAGAAACACCTCCAATTCAGCCCATGATAATTCCCTACATCATTCTCTTCTTGTTGAAAACGGCAAGAGTCAAAAATGCCTTATGTCCAACACCAACGAGGTGAAACCACGGCCAAGCACTCACACAAATGACAGGTGGGCATGAAGAACAAATCCCCAAAGGCAGAGAGCAAGGAAACCATCTGCCTTCTAGTAAACACCACAGCTGCACCCGTAGCTCAACCTCCTACCACTGAAGCCTTCACCCCACCCCCAGGAGCCACCTGCACAGCCTGATGAATTGACGGTGAATGGAAACAGAAACTGTTGAATCATCTTGTGGTAACTGGCAAAGACTGCAAGATCTGAACCAGCAAGGGAGACTGAGAAAACGCGAAGACAGGGCTTTCTAAGTACTGTGGTTTAATTTCAGTTGTGAAGTCACTCAGCCGGGGAAACGTACAGTTGCTAACTGGCCAAGTCTACAAAGGTAGCAGGGAAGAAAGACTCAGGAGATAGAAAAAGGGAGGAAGAGGAAGCAAAGATGCCCTGCACCAGAGACAAAGTCTGATAGGCACTTCCAATCCACGCCTCTGCATCCTGTGCACTTCATGGAGTGCAGTGAGGAAAAGGGACGCCGCCTCTCCAGTCTTCCTTTCTCCCATCTTTCCTTGTTTCCTTGCCTCTTTACTTAAACTTTCATTAGGCACCTGCACCACACTAAGTAGGAAGAATCCAAGATACCTTGGCCCAATCCTCTCCTCAGAGAGCTCAGACTCTAGCACAGAAGACAGAGGAGCAGGAGTGTCCCAGCAAGGCACGGAGAGAAATTGTTCACATTATCACTAAGTCCCACGTGGCCAGGGCTTTGCCGCCTCCCAGGGGATGGATGGCATGGTTGTTTTCTGCAGAAGAAAGCCTTTAGTCCAGCAACTACCTGTACTCACTGTCAGGATGAGCTGCAGGGGTGGCAAAGAAGGCAGAGTGAGAACCATATCCCTCTGCACATGCCAAGAAGTGAGGCATCTGTGGGCAGAGAAAGGAGGCCCCCAAGAGGGGAGAATGGGGAGGAGGTGGTAAGGTAGAAAGGGCTGGAAGGGAGCAGACAGGAAGTGAAGGGAGAAACAGGGCCACATGAGCAGAGATGCAAACAGATACAACCTCCTAAGACAACAATACAAGCCATAAAAAAAACATGAAAACACTCCTTCACTAGGTAAAGATATGTCGGTTTTGGCAGACACTGCTGGTGGCTCTTCCTCCCGTGCGAAGATTCTGAGGTCACTCCACTGCCCAGCCCCAGGGCAGGTCTGATTGGCTCAAGTCATCCAGGGTCCCAACCTCCAGGAAAGTGATCAGCTTAGAAATGAGATTTCTTGCTTGAAACAAGGATGGTTATTTTTATAGGGTGAATTTAGGAGACCGTGAGGCTGGAGTGGCACACGAGAGGCTAGCTGAGGAAACAAAAGTGGGTGTGCAGTCCCAGCTGTTAAACATACCAGAGGGGCACCCAGTCCCGAGGCCAATAGATACAACCAGTCCTGACTCCCTCCTGGGGCTGTGCTCTGCCCACGGGATGGCTGAGTCTGCTGTTTCTGGCTGTTGTTTAAATGTGATGCAGTTGGTCACCCAAAGGATGTGTCTAGTTGTGAGAAACAAACTCACCCGTCCAAACCCAAAAACGGACTGAGAGACCCGGAGAACAGCCAAAGTGAGACTTTTAATGACAGTCTTGCAAGATCAGGTGTCTGATAGGCAGGCACCCCCAGCACAGTTTCAACAAGCAATTTATCCCCCAGTGTGCAGGTCCCTCTCCCAGTTCCTTATAGGTTGAGTACTATGGGGTCACAATCTTCCTGGACGTCACCTACTGATTGTTGGGTAGGGGCTTCAGATGCTTTTTTAGGGTTGTCTTTGCTGCATTTTATTGCAGCCCACAGTGCATTGCAATCCCAGTTAGCTCAGGGCTCTTCAAGAATATTTGACTTATGACCTAAGTAGCTGGGCAGACTGATAAGAACAGACAAAGTGAGCTATTTTGGAGACTACTAAGCTTTCATCTTAGACTAAACTTTTTTGGTTCGGGTGAAGGCAACTAAGGGGCAGAGGGAGAAGAAGGGGAAAGGGGGAGGCTGACAAGCAGGCATCTGCTATTTAAGCAGGGGCCTAGTATATCCTGTTACTTCTGTAGTTTGCTGACCTAAGTCAATTTAAGGCACTTTGTCTTGGAAATGGACCACTGTATACATTATTTCCTTCATGGTGGAGTGTGACGTGCACAAATTCTGCAGGAGTGTACAGTGCAAACTCATCATCTTCAACAACAAATCCATTCGACATACATGTGGAGGAAGCACCCTTGTGGAGGAAGCACCCTTTTGGAGGCAGGCAACATGCCCAGGAGCCGGGTCCCATGCTGGAATCGGGAGCCACTCATGCACTTACTTGTCCGTTTACAAGTAAATGGGAAGTAGGAAGGCAGACATGGTGATTCCCTCAAGGGCCAACTACAATCTGAATTGTAGTTGGATCTCAGGGTCTGAGACCACTGAGGAACCAAGGAAAGGTTGAGTCAAGTATTCTCCCATGGCTATGAGGAGAGGTAGAGAACAGCCAGGGATCTGCAGGTCGCGGTGATGTCTGCAGCATTCACAATAAGCCCATAGACAGTGTTGGAAAAAAAACAGAGGTTGTATATGTTACATAAAGGCATTGTTATGAAGAGAAAGACGGTAATCGGAGTCCCCTGCTCAACTCTGCAGTCAACATCTGTCTACAGTTGTAATCTTGGTAAGAATCATTCTCAACTCCTGGCATCAACCCACTGGCAAAGCTTTATTTATAGAGTGAGAACAAAGTATAAATGTCGCCAGCCTCGACGTTGTAAGGTAGAGGATACGGTGAAGAGACTTAAAGAGAGGAGATACTATCAACACTCAGTGCAACAGGGTACAGAAAAATAAAAATGATACACACTAATAGGAGGTAACAGGAGACTCTCCAGTCCCTTGCAGGAAAAGAAAGGGGCAGAAGTGGCTGCTTTCCCTATGGTGCAGATCAAAGTTCTGCAGTCTCAAGACACAGTAAGAATGGCTTTAGCTAGAAAACCGGCCCAGGATTCCTCAGAATTGCAGCCACTTCCAGAAGCAGTAAGGAATGGGTATTGATGAGCCACAATCTCTTTAGTCAGACATTGGTTCTTTGCGTTGGAAATATTTTCATTTGGAATCAGTCAGCAAGTCTCTACCCAGAAAAACAAAAATATTGCTGATCTTCGAATCAAAGTCACAGAAAAGGAAGGTGGTAGAACCCCCCTAACTTCCCATTTAAGGCAGAAATGCCTGGCCTGTGGCTTCCCAGGCTCTCTTCTGTGACATTACTTCGATCACTAGAATGGTCCAGAGACTAAGGAAAAGCATCTGCTGTCCCTTCTCCGACCTACATCACCCATTTTCCCTTGCAGACACCCACTCCCTCTCCCGAAGCCGCATGATGCCAGTTGGTGACCCCACCCCTTCTGGAGTGGGCAGACACTGACTACACAGGGCCAATCCTCGCTCTTGGCGCCAGTGACCACTGCAAGGAAGAGTCATGGCCAGCTGGGTCAGTTAGGCTGAAAACCAAAAAGGGTCCCTCTCTTCCTGCCTGACTGCTGAGCTGTTGTATGTGCACCATAGTTCTGAAGGCCATGAAGTAGACAGGGCCTGTCTGGACAGGAAGAGAGCAAGGCGGGGGATTCCTGAAAGTGCCACCCAAGCAGCTGGATTCCAGCCTCTGCACCTGAGGCCAATGTGAGCTGCATTTCTGACTCTACAACTGAAACAGGAGCAACTACTTATGCTAATAATGGTGCTTAGGGTTGCAAGCAACAGAAAATCAACACGCATTGACCTGAATGGTACAGGGCAGTCGCTACCTCAGGGAACTGGCAAGGCAAACTTGGAGCAGGCTTCAGAGCAAGTTTGATTCTGAGGCTCAAGTATGTCCTCAGAACTTAGTGTCTGTCTACTCTGCCTCCATGGGCCACTTCATCCTAGGAGTGGTCTCCCTCAAAGTGACAAAATGACTGCACCAGGGCTAGCTTCATACTCGAACTCCACCCTCTCCAAGACGAGAGGGTATGCCCCTCTGACAGATCTCTCAAGTCAGCAAGGAAGTGTCTTTTCCCAGCACATCAAAAAAACTCCTCCCCTCATATTTCATTGACTACAGTCAGGTCACATGACTGTTTCTGAACCAACTCCTGTGGCAAGAGGGTGGCTATGCCTGAATGGCTTCCTCCAGGGTTTACGAGATAGTTCCTATTGCAAAGTGTGGGAGGGGTGCGAAGTGACTGGTCGACTGTGGGAGAAGGTTGTAGGTAATGTAGGGAGGGGGCATGAAGTAAGGACAAGTGCTTACCTCGCTGATACTGTGCTTAATGAGGAAGCAAAAGAAATTATCACCACCTCACCATTTTCTTCACCTCAAATTCCTTTGAGAAGGGAATGTCTCAAATTAGATTAATACACATAATTTATAATATCAAACCCTGCAGATCCTGCCTCTTATCTCTGTCCTCTCTACTTTTTTTTGTCAAAATAATTCCCTTTCTAAACTTTATCATTAACACTTTTAATAGTCAAGTAAATTATAAAACATAAAAAATCATGCCATCAACTATGTTCCATGGGCCCAGAGCCCCATGAGGGTAAAGTGGGACCACTGGGTCTCTTGGCATTTTACAAGCAAAGGTTTTAGTTCATTTCACTTAATAGTGCTGTCTTGCATTCTTTCCCTCATTTTCTCTCTCTTCTCTCTCTCTTTCTCTTTCTCTCTCTTTCTCCACTGATGCCAGAGTTCTTTGGCGGCAGGCAGGGCACGACTAGGAGGCAGGGCCTAGGTGTGGGACATATGCTACAGGGTGCAGGGTCGGTGCCTGGGGGGCCCCAGAGGCAGCACCCCAACTGTACCCAGCAGAAGGAGAGTCCCCTAAAAGGACTGAGCATTTTACCTCAAGAGGAAATCATAGGATAGAACACAAGGTGCTGTCTGCTGCCCCCAGTCAGCCGATGGGATTTCACTGGGAGGAGCAGAAGAGGAGAACTGTGTAGGCACATTCACAAGGATACAAATCATCCCTGTGGTGACGTGGCTGCTCCGGAAGGCACCACAAGGGAAGGCAGGTGAGGGGAGTTCTAAGGGTTAGGAAAAATTCTGAAAGCCTTGGGCAGAGACACAGAAATTATGGATGATCTCAAAGGAAGGGTGCAAGTGCTCTGGGTGGTGCATCGGTCCTTCCGCCAGCCTCAGTCCTGGTCAACCAAGGATCCCGTGTCCCACCAGAGGCCTGGCAGCACCCACTGAGCTCCACCCAGCCTTTCTCCCTGAGCCTCTGAACTTGGGTTTGTTTTTCCCAAAGCCTTGCACTCTTCTTTCATAATGTTAGTTACTGGAAAAATTAGTAAATTTATGGAAAATAAATCAGAACAGTCACTATGACTGTTTAAGAAAAGGAAACATATTCTAGAAAAAATGTAGGGACTGGGGAGCCAAAAGGCTCAGCCCCACTTGCCACCTTCCCACGTGGCCTGGGACAAAACAAACTGTATGAGACTTTACCTGTGTTTTTAAATATAGGAAATTATCTGCCTGATATATGCATACAACACAGCACTATTCAAACACAAAAATAACTGAAGTACTGATATTACATAGTTGATAGGTGTAGAAGTACACAGCGAGAATGAAACTCCAAAGCATGCTAAGCCACCAGATACAAATGGTCACCTACTGTAACCTTTTATATGAAATGTCCAGAATAGGCAACTCCATGGAGACAGAAAGTAGATGGTGGTTGCCAGGGAAATAAGTGAAGGGTGAAAGGGAGTGATTCTTTAATAGGTACAGCCTGTTTTTCTGGGGTGATGAAAAAGTTTTGGAATGAGATAGAAGCAATGGTTCCACAACATTAAGAACACACTAAATGCCACTGAATTGTACACTTTAAAATGGTTAGTTGTATGTTATGTGAATTTCACCTCTTCTAGTTTGAGGCAATCCCATTTATCTATTTTGATTGCCTATGTTTTTGGGATCATCTCCAAAAAATCTTTACCCAAAACAATGTCAAGAAGCTTTTTTCCTGTGTTTTCTTCTAGTAGATCTACAGTTTCAGGTCTTAAGTCTTTAATCCATTTTGAGTTATCTTTGTATGCACTCAAAAAATTTTATGATGCTATTATTATTGAGAGTTCAGGAAAGCCCCAAGTCTTGGTGTGACAGAAAAGAAAACTAGAGAATTCCCCAAATTCACCCACCTTCTGTCCTTCACTTTTTACCGCCCATGTTGTAGAAGTGGTTGCAGCACTCAGACAAGTGTGGTAAGGAAGGGCCCCAGGAGCTCTGCTACCCAATGGCATCAGGATCCAAGGTGTCAGGGACACCAAAACTTTCCTCCCATCCAGGAAAGCAAGTTATTAATATAACAATATATCACCCCAAAATTTCTTGCCAAGGAAAGCAGAACAAGAAGGAAAACTTTCTTTACACATAGTCAACAATATTTTTTTCTAGTGTACAGTTATTCATTTAAGGTTGAGGAAAGTGATCTAAGAGGTTGACAATGCCCCTTAATAAAGTCACATGACAGAGTACAAAGCAGCACTATAATAATTGTCTTGATGCTGGACCTGGGAGGAGATGGTCTCCAAATACTTAAAAAACCTTTACAAAATCACCCATATCAAAAACATGCTTTGTTCTCCTATGACTTGTGTTTAAATCCACATACTGTCATGATTTTAGCTGGTGGATGCATGTAAGGCAAGACAGCAACAGCTGTCCCCATCCCTGGGACCCTCTCCCCAGCTGGGACCCTCTTTCTCACCGTGCTGTTTCCATCCAGGACTGAAAGCCGTGCTAAATGTCTCCCTATTTTAACACAGTCAGGGGGCACAGAGTCTGCCAAGGACTGGAAAAAGTCTATCCCTTGCAGGTTTGTGAGACTCGCAAGAAAACGTGCAATCACCTCTCTGCCTCTCTCCTCTCTCACCGCTGGTGGCACACACTTGCAAAACCATCAGCCAACCCCCTGCCCCCACTCCCTCACCGTTCTTCAGTTTGTATTTTCTCTGAGTGCTTGCGTGCAATAGCACGGAAGGAAACCACAGATAAGAGATTGGTTAAACTAAATTCCTTAGAAGCCCTCCCAGCCCTGAGGGTTTTGACTTCCTACCTCTTCATTGCTGCCCATCTACTCAGCACAGGCTCTCTGAGATGCTACTCAATGACGACCACTGTGCTGGGCTTGGGGATCCAGCATTTCTCAAGAAATGACTTTCCAGTTGAGGTCAGAGGTAGGGAGTTTCTATTTAAATGTATAAAACTCTGTTTTATACACACACAAACACGCGGGTGTATGTGTAACTTCTTGTTCTTACTCTGTCACACTCACTGCGTGTTACAAGCTGAATCATGTCTCCTGCTCCCCTAAAAATTCAGATGTTGACTGGTGTCCTTATAAAAAGGGAGAATTTGAAGACAGACAAGTACAGAGGGAAGCCCATGTGAAGACAGGAAAAAAGACAGCCGCCAACAAGCCGAGGAGAGAGGCCTGGAGCAGATTCTCCCTTGCAGTCCTCAGAAGCAACCAACCCTGCTGACACCCACCGACACCTTGATCTTGGATTCCCAGCCTCTAGAACTCTGAGACAATACACTTCTGTTATTGAAGTCACCTAGCCTGGGTACATTATTATGGCAGCCCTATTAAGCTAACACCATAATACTCCAGAAAAACACACTGGAAATCACTGCTTTAGGAATCAGAAGCCCAGAGGTCCTGCTCTTGGCTTTGCCACTCCAAGCCACTCCACATCCCAGGAATGTCTGGGATATTTACATATTTTAATGGAGAAGAGAATGACACCTGAGTAAGTCACTTCTCTTCCTTGAGCCTTTGTTTCCTCCTTCAAAAAAAGGCAAGGTTCCCTCCAACACGAACAGCTTATATTTCTATGGCCCCTACACAGGACCAAGGACAACTGCCCACGTCAGCCACAACCTAACAGTGTTCTCACTGTGAAAAATCCCCCCGTTCCAACATTCAAACATGCTGACATCCCAGTGTCCCACCAGACCTGGCCACATTAGACTGTAGCTTCCACAGGACAGGGCCAGTGGATTCCCCACTATCAGGTCCCTAAATGATGGCTGACAGAGGTCCTGTCCCAGGCTGTATCATGGAGCATCCTTAGCCCTCTCCACTGCCTATCTGGAGGTCTGGACTCTACATCCAATAAATGTTCATAAAACTTAACATTCAAGTTTACAAATACAAAAGACATATTTTAAACATTAAAAACCTACGATTTGCCAAAATATTTTTGTGCTCCTTTGGAGACTTGAAATTCTGGGAATGGTAGAAAATAGGATGTCTGGGATATTTATGTACGTTAATGGAGAGACGAGAATGCCAAAGGTGACTGTGGGGCTGCAGGCTGCCAGTGTCATAGGTCAGTCACAGTTCATGTGCTACAGAAGCTCCTAGAAGCCAGGGCCCACCTCACCACTCACCAGCCCATCTCCAGGACCTGATACAGTATCTCGAATGATGAACAGATGAACACTGGTATTTAGATTAGGCCCTACACACCCACAATTAAACTGGATTTGAAATTGCCTCATATAGTCTTGGGAGCAATAAAACTGGAGCCTTTGGAAGATAATCTGGCAATATTGGTCAGTGTTTTCCATGCAGATACCTCTGTCCCATCGGTGTCACCTCTAGAACCTAATCCAGAGAAATCTCTTCTTATGAATACGAGGGTGTTCCCTGCAGCACTGTTTAAGATAACACAAACTGAACACAACCTGAGTGTCCTTTGATGGGGCATGGCATAATTAAATTTGGTACAATTGTAACTGATTCAGCTTTTAAAAGAATGAGACAATCCTATCTACACTAACACATAAATACAGGTCTACAAATTCTGGATATCAGAACATATTTAAACAGAGATATTCAATAATAAAATGATTTATGGCATAAAACCAGGTGGACCAACCAAGAACTCAAGAGAAACTGACATTCCACAAGGGATAGCAGCAACACACTGTCAGTTAGACAGTGAACAGGCAAGTGGTAACTCACTTAGAATAGAGGATGATAAGTCTACAGGGCTGAGGGAGCCAACTAGCTGGTGCCACTGGGTTGTATAAACGTTTGGGAAGTGGAGGCTCCATGTACCTCTGAAAGCAGCTGCATCTTCAAGTCCCCTCTCCAAGTCCATCAAAGCCTGAGGGTTTACTGTTAGGAGAGGGTGGCACTGGAGGATAACCGTGGGACTCACATGGGGAACACTGGAGCCAGTAGGAGATCCCTCAGCGAGAGCCACCACTTACCAATGCACAAGGTGCAGCCAATCATGTGGGGCGGCCTCCATGCTGTGGACACCCTAGACCATTTCCCAGAGGATGGCATCAAGTGATTCGTTCTAACAAAGTCAGGTATACAAATGCAAGTCTTCAGAAAGGAGGATGGTTTTCTAACTAGCCTCATGTTGTATATGGACAGCCTGGGGGCTCCAAGGTCCCAGGAAGCAGGATTAGGATCTGCCCTTCATTCTCTACCCATCCACCTCTCCGGAGACTAAAAGACTCATCACTGGAGGAATCAACCCTGTCCTAAACAAAACAGCAATACTGACCTGCCAAATGAAGTTACTCTGTGATCAAGAAAGCCCGGGCCCAACAAACCCCGCCGTTTGCAACCAGCGTTCTATTCACATTTCTCATATTGTGAAGAAACATCCATGGCTGACTTGATGTTTAATAAAAGCCTCAAACATAAAAAAGGTAAAAAATTACAAATGGAATAAAGGAACTCAAAGAAAACAGAGACAAAGCAGAGAATAGAAGGGAACACTTCAAAAATTACCACCAACTATTCTCAAAAATAAGAGATTTTTGTAACTACAAAACAAGAACAGATGCTGTTGAAAAGGAACAGAGAACTTTTGAAAATTAAAAATATGACAGCAGATATTTAAAAAAATCACTCAAGAAGAGTTGGAAGATAAAGTTGAGAAAATCTCACCAGGACACAGAACAAAAAGATAAAGAGATGGAAAATAAAAAAGGAAGGAAAAAATATTAGAAGACAAGGCAAGGAGGTACAACATCTGAGCAAAAGGAGTTCCAGATGACAGAACAGTGCAGATAACTGAACACGAGTTTCCATATTAAAAGGGTCCACTGCATGCCCAATGAACTAAAAGAACCCATGTCAAGTCACCCCATCATGAAATTCTATAATACAACAATGCCAAAAAGAAGCTTCCAGAAGGGAGGGACAAAAACAAGTTATATATAACAGATTTAGGTGCAGAAAGGGTCAGATCTGTTCATTGCAATGTTGGATACTAGAAAGTAATGGCATGCAACTTTAAAAATGTAAGGAAAAATTTATTTCCAGCCTAGAACTCTACACCCACAAAAACTTTCAGTCAATTGAACAGTAAACATTTTCAGACATGAAAATATTTAAAAATCTCGAAAAGTTAATTCCCAGGCACCCTCTCTTAGAAAGCTATCAGATGAGAGACTGTTTTGGTTATCTATGTCTACGTAAGAACGCACCCAAAACTCAGCAAGTTAAAACAACAGTGTGTTATTATTCCATGAAATTTGGACAGGAAACAAACAGGGATGGCTTGTCTCTGCTCTCCAGTGTCTCAGGTCCCATCTCAGAAACAGCTGTGCGATGAAGCAGTTGGGAATGTTAGCATCTCTTTACCTCTCTCTATGCAGCTTCTCAACAGGCATCAGCTTGGACTTCCTCACAGCAATGGCAGCCACAGGCAAGTATGACTTTTTAAATGGAAGCTCAGGGCCTCAAGAGATGGGAAATGGAAGCTCCCAGTCTCTTCAGGCCTGAGTCTGGAAACTGGCACACTGTCATCTCAGCTATCTTCTGTTGACCAAAGCGGTCATAAAATTACCCAAGATCAAGGGGAGGTGGCACACACCACACCTCTCAACAGGAGTAGCCTTAATGAATCTTGGTCCTCTCTAAGCTTCTACAAAGGGTAACCAAGAAAGAGAAAGCCTGGGAAAACAGTGACTTGACCAGAGAAGAAATGCAAGGAAAATTCCCAAGCGGGTGGTGAAGACGCAGGGAGAGCCCATCCGGACTGAAGCCGCGGAAGGAGGCCTCCAGAATCAATGTGTCCATGTGGGGCAGGAGGGGTGTCCTCTCTAAGCTTCTACAAAGGGTAACCAAGAAAGAGAAAGCCTGGGAAAACTGTGACTTGACCATAGAGGAAATGCAAGGAAAATTCCCAAGGGGGTGGTGAAGACGCAGGGAGAGCCCATCCGGACTGAAGCCGTGGAAGGAGGCCTCCAGAATGAATGTGTCCATGTGGGGCAGGAGGGGTGGAACTACCAATTACCTGACAGGTTTGACCACAGTGGGACAAGTGGAACTTCTCTGTCCTGTGATAAATCTGTTTTATCTTTTCTGTTTCACATCCATCTAGTGTGGACGTCAGTGAGTGATGGGCTTATAGAAAACTAAGGAAATGGACAAAGGAGACGATTATCTCTGAAGAAATAAAAAGGCTGTGACAGAAGGAAATAAAATATGGTACACTATGGGGCGTGGATGGAAATAGTATTTTTATAGCCATAACAATGTGAATATTGGATACTGATTTAAGTAAAAATGGTGATACACTGAGTTTCAGAGAATAGGAAAAGGAAAATGGTGCTGTAGTGAGAAATATTCATTTTCTAGGAGAGTAAGCCAGTAGATAACCAAGAGGTGGCTCTTTAGACATGTTACTTAGGAATATGGAGTAAATTACATGAGCATGAAGTAAGAGAATTGAGAGTGGTGGCCCACAGGGAAAAGAAATGAGGGATGAAGAGGGTTGAGGCAGGGCATGGCTGTTTTTCATCATAAACCTCACAGTATAAGTTCATTAAATATTTTCATACATTTCATCAATGAAAATAAGAATTAAACTTTAAAAGAGAAAGCTGTAGAACAAAACACACAGTGAGATCCTATTTATATAACAAAATGATGTGCATATATGTGTATGCACTCCAAGAAAAATAGAAAAATGTGGAAAAACCACACTAACACAGAAAAACACACTAAAACAACCACAGTAAAGTAGTAAAAGTGGCTCGGGGGCCAAATGTCTATCAACAGATACAAGAATAATCAAAATGTAGGCTGGGCACAGTGGCTCACGCCTGTAATCCCAGCACTTTGGGAGGCTGAGATGTGTGGATCATGAGGTCAGGAGATCAAGATCATCCTGGCTAACATGGTGAAACCCCATCTCTACTAAATAAAAATTACAAAAAATTAGCCAGGCATGGTGGCGGGTGCCTGTAGTCCCAGCTACTCGGGAGGCTGAAGAGGGGAATGGCGTGAACCCGGGAGGTAGAGCTTGCAGTGAGCCGAGATTGTGCCACTGCACTCCAGCCTGCCAGACAGAGCAAGACTCCATCTCAAAAAAAAAAAAAGAGTAATCAAAATGTAGTATATACATACAATGGAATATTATTCAGCCTTCAAAAAGGAGGGAATTTTGACACATGCTATAACATGGATGAACCTCGAGGACATTATACTGAGTAAATAAGCCAGTCACAGAACAAATTCTACGTGAATCCACTTGTATCGTACCTGGAATAGTCAGATGCTGAGAGACAGAATGTAGAATAAGGGCTGCCAGGGGCTGGGAGAAGAGGGGAGTGGGAAGTTAGTGTCTAACACGTACAGAGTTTCTGTTTGGGAAGATGAAATGTGTTGGAGCTGGACAGTGGTGATGGTTGCACAACAATGTGAATGCACTTAATGCCACTGGGCTGTACATTCAGAAGCGGTTAAATGGTCAGTTTTATATAGTGTATATTTTGCCACAATTTTTTAAAAAATGGCTGCAGGAGGAAACATTTTGGGAAACTTTCAAGTTTTCCGAATTATTTGACTCTTCCTAGTGAGAACGTGTTTGTGAAATACTCAGGGGAAAAACTAAACGTATGAAAAAGTTAGGAAGAGAAATGTGCCTTGCTCTAGGGAAGGAAAGAGAAGGGGATAAAGAGAAAGAAAGGGAGAAGGAAGCAGCCAGGAGCTGCTACAAGTGGGAGAAGAAGGGTGTAAGAAGGCCCTGGGAGAACAGAATCCTGTGGAGGGGCTTTCTCAGTTCTCTGGGTGAGGGGTGTGTGCTGTACCTGCCTCTGCCAGCCAGCCTCTCCTGAGACAGCTTCCCTTCGCCAATAAACAAACTCAGAACAATCTCAAAAGCTTATCTCATTTCAGATGTTGCTTTTTAACCTTCCCTGCAAACCCCAATGAGGAGTCGCCAGTCACCCAGAATGTTCCTGCTGTCACAACAAGCAGTACACCTGGTCAGATGCACAATAGGACGGGGCAGCCACAGCAGCCAGGGCGCTCCCGGAGTCTGAGGACTCAGTCCAGCAGGCTCATCCTTGGGAAAGAAAAAGCCGCTCCTTAGAAGAGGAACCTGGGCTGTGCACACATTGCCCCTGGGAGCCAATGGCCAGCACTCTGGAAATGAACTCCTCCTCTGAGGAGAGTGGCCACCCACTGTGTGTGTAGGAAGTTGCACAACCTCTTTTGGAGGAAAACTGTTTCCTGAGCTCTTATGCCCTGGGATTGCCGGGCCCTGTACAAACTTCTCACTATGTACACACAGCACTCGCCACTATGCTGCCACAACCCTCTCCCCTACACCTACTTTAACTGCAAAGACCTGTTTGGGGTAAGGTGAGGACAAGCCACAGGAGATCTGGCATTGCCTCAGAGAAAAGAAAGTTTTATTTCTCATCTCCTATAGAACATTTTACATTAGCAGAATGTCAAAACATCCAGAAATCAAGATCACCGTCTTCTAACACGGGCTAAGGTAAAATCTGATAGTACAATATGAACTTTCAAATAGACAGATATCAGAATCTTTAACCATTCTGGGGAAAAATATGAAATGTTGTTCATGCCATTGCTACAACTCTAACTTTAAAGTAAATAAACAAGAACTGGAAAGAATGGAAAAGTGTTTGTCAGGGCAATGGGATTTTTGCTTTGCCCTTTGTGTGCATGTGTGTTTTGGTAGCCCACCACAACCAGTGTTTACTCCATGCCCACGCAACAGTTTTTCATTGAAGCTTCATAATACATCAACATTGATACTATCTGCATTCTGTGGATGAGCAAATGTAAAGTCAATAAGGGGGAAAAAAAATCAGCCGGGCGCGGTGGCTCACACTTGTAATCCCAGCACTTTGGGAGGCCGAGGTGGGCGGATCATGAGGTCAGGAAATCAAGACCATCCTGGCTAACACAGTGAAACCCCATCTCTACCAAAAATACAAAAAAATTAGCCGGGCGTGGTGGCGAACGCCTGTAGTCCCAGCTACTTGGGAGACTGAGGCAGGAGAATGGCGTCAACCCAGGAGGTGGAGCATGCAGTGAGCCGAGATGCGCCACTGCACTGCAGCCTGGGTAACAGAGCGAGATTCCATCTCAAAAAAAACAAATCACAGGACAGCAGTCACACAGGAAACAAACTACTGCACTGGCTCCCCTATCCAGGCATGCCTCTCCTCTGTCCCTATGGAATTCACAAGGAAGTCCCTTCTGCTTGCCTCATATCAGTAGTTTGGTTATTACAATTTTGTTCCATCTTTTAAACTGCAATTATCTAAACTGAAAGACAAAGAGGTGATAGCCCAGGAACAAACTGAAAAGACTGAGGAATATAGGAAGGGATGTGTGTCTAATCAGATGCAACTGAACTCAGTATGACTTAAAGCAGCCATTCACAAACTTATTGATCTTAGGAACTCTTTGCACTCTTAAGAATTATGAGGTCCCCAGCACTTTGGGAGGCCAAGGTGGGCAGATCGCTTGAGGTCAGAAGTTCAAGACCAGCCTGGCCAACATGGTGAAACCCATCTCTACTAAAAATACAAAAAATTAGCCAGACATGGTGGCTGAGACAGGAGAATCGCTTGAACCCAGGAGGTGGAGGTTGCAATCAGCCGAGATCACACCACAGCACTCCAGCCTGGAAAACAGAGCAAGACGCCATATCAAAAAAAAAAAAAAAAAAATTATGAGGTCCCTAAAGAGCTTTTATTTGGGTGGGTTATATCCACTGATATCTACTGTATTAGAAATTAAAACAGAAAAGTTTTCAAATATTTATTAATTCATTTGAAAATAACTAATAAATCTATTAGTGTGTTTTATGAAAATAACTATTTTCCAAAACAAAAACAAAAAAAATTAGCAAGAACAGTAGAATTGTTCTACATTTTTACAAATCCCTTTACCGTCTGTCTTAATAGAAAGCAGCTGTATCCTCATATCTGCTTCTATATTTTTTCTGTTGGAATACTACACATCATGTGGTCTCTGGAAACTGCCACCGTACATCAGTGAGAGAATGAGAGTGAAAAAGCTAGCAACTTTTTTTGTATTACTATAAAAACAGTTTGGACTCATGAATCCCCTGAAATGCTCGTGGGTACCCCCAGGGCTCCCTGTACCACACTTTGAGAACCATAACTTAAAGAACTATGTATGAAACAGGGCGAAAGAGAAGTAGGGGAGACACCGATGGACACACCCACCATCCCACACTTCTCACTTTTCAACTTTCAAACGCCCCCAACTCCCACTAGGTAACACCAGTGCAGGAACCCCAGATTTTCCAAGGACAGCGTGACGTTCACTCCAGCCATCTCCTTCCCTCTCGTTTCCGCAAAATAAATTAAACGAGGGCTAAGTGGGCATGGCTAACCAATCAATCCTCTACGGGCACATACTGACATTTTTAATAGGGCTTTCTTAAGCTAGAACTCCAAAGCATGGCTCTAACTGGGCTTTTCAGACTGCTTGAAATGGGTATGAGAAAGAGAGTCCACAGGAGACACGAATGCCGAGTTCTGTCCGGTGACTGAGCCATTTCTCCTTCTCCAGACTTGAGCTGCACTCACCCCTCTGCCTGCTTCTCAGGGCTGTCCTGGCATCGGATGACATCCAGGACCTGAGTTCTTCTTATAACCAAACTGCCCCGCTGAAGCTGCCCCACTCCGCACACCTGCACTCAGAGGCGGCCCTGTAAGTCTGTCCCACCCCGATGCCCAGACACGCCCTGGACCGGGCCACTCCATCCCTGTGCGCCCATCCCATCCCAGCCCGGTTTTTCTGTCCCCTTCTCCCCACCAAGGGTGGGACATCGCGGGGTGGGGACTCAAGAAACAGATTTAGCAAACAAGCGAGGCCGATCTTCCAGCCACACTGTCTCAGCAGACACCGCGCCCGCCACCGCGGGGTCCAGCCCCGCACCCGACTCTTCGTGGAGGAGGGAGCTCAGGAGGCGAGGGACGCCTCTCAGGGGGCCAAGGAAGTCGGCGGCGGCCGGCCGGCTGCGCCCACACACCTGGCGGGGGAGAGCCCACCATATGCAGGTGAGGAAGGGGCCTGCCTCTCAGGCGCAGCGCACACCCCACCTCGCCCTCGCCGGGGCGGTGTCCGCAGCGACGCGCCGGGGACCGAGGAGACAAGCTCGGCGGGTTCGTGGGCGCGGGCAGGGTCGACGGCCGCAGCGCGGTACCTTTGCCGGAAGAGCGGGCAGCCGCCGAGGAGCCTGCGCAGCTCGTTCTTGAGGCTCCAGAAGTTGCCGTCTAGGTAGCGGTGCAGGGAGGAGTCCCCGAGCCCCAGATCTGGCGCCGGCTCCATCGCGCTCACCTCACTGCTTTTCCGCGTGGCTGCAGGGCCGGCTTTGCTCCGCGCCTCCTCCAGCTCCCTGCAGGTGGGGCCAGCGGCGCACGCCCTCTTTCTCTCCACCCCAACGGGCCCGTCTCCTCCCTCCTCACCTTCCTGGCCCCTCCCTCCCTGGCCCCGCCCTTCCCTGGCTTCCTGGGCGCGCGGTACAGCGCAAGTGGGCGCTCCTACGGTGGCCTCCCCTTGCCCTTCCGAGGAACCGGAAGCTCTATCCTCCAGTTATCAATTGTCCCTCCAGATTTGTGGGCCACAAGAAACAAGTATTAGATCCCTAGAAAGAGGCCCGGCTGCTCAGGACTGAGCCGGTTGCCCCTCTCAGCAAATCCCCGGACCAGCCACTTTGCCTGACCCCCATGACCCAAGATAGCCTGGCTCCAGCTCTGGCCCCTCCTCAGCTGTATCTCACCTCTTCCCTGAACTGGGCATTACTGTGAACTCTAACATCACTGTAATCTAAAGGGGACTCAGGTCTACAGCACTGCAGTCCAGGGTAGCTGGGAGCTCCTTTCATGACCAGGCGATCAACCCGAACACGATACTCATTTCCCAGGGCCCTCCTTTTTTTATTGTTGTGGCTGGAGGGAAATGAGTTATAACCTAAGTGGAAAATGTTCCTTCCTTTCTGCTCCCTAATTCTCATATACCTTGTTGAGTCTCCTTTTAAATATTCAAGGAAATGTTAGCTGTTCCCTTCCAGAGGCTACTTTGCTGGGGAGATGACGGTGTGGTCTGCTGTTATGAGGTTAGTGGATGCCATCTGTATTCGTTTCCAGTAACAAATTCCCACAAAATGAGTGGCTTAAGATGGCACCAATTTATTCTCTTACATTTCTGGAAGTCAGAAATCCAAAATAGGACTTACAGGGTCAAAATCAAGGTGTTAGCAGAGCGGTTCCTTCTCACAGCTCTAAGGAAAAATGTATTTCCTTGTTTTTTCTAGCTCCTAGAGGCTGCCTGAATTTCTTGGCTCCTGATCCCTTCTCCTGTCTTCAAAATGCATCACTTCAAGCTCTGCTTTCATGGTTCCATCTTCTATTGAGTTTGACCGTCTTGCCTCCCTTTAAAAGGACTTGTTTACATGGACCCATGGGAATAATCCAGGATAATCTTCCTATCGTAAGATCCACACTTTAATCACACCAGCAGTGTCCCTTTTGCCGTATAAGAAACACATTCTCAGGTACTAGGGATTAAAACATGAGTACCTTTGTTGAGCCATTCCTCGGGCTGCTACACCTGTGCAGCTGCAAGTAATAATACCCAATCGTCCATGATAAAAAAGGGGCTTTGTTTTCTCACATCACAGGAAGCCTGGTGGTAGGAAAGCCCCAGGGGCAAATTTGATGGCTCTACCCCGGGGACCCAGGTCCTTTGCGTCTTTCTGCTCCACCATCCACCATCCTTTCTCTGTATGTAATCTTTACTTTTTTTTTTTTTTTTTAGCTTAACTTCTCTGAGTTGTAAGATGGATGCTGCAGCTCCAAGCACCACCCTGTGCAAAGCAAAAGAGGAGTATTTCTTTCTATATCGGCCAAAATACTGTAGTGGTAACAACCCCAAAATGACTTCACATACACCTCGGTCACCAACAACCCTCAAATCTTAGGGCCTAAAAAGACAAGAGTTTGTTTCTCACTCATGCTACCTGGGGATTCTGTTCCACATCCCCTCACTCCAGGTCCCGGCTGACAGAACAGCCACGATTGTGTGGCCACACTGGCTTTTGAAGCTTCCAGCTGGAAGAGACACACGTAACTTCAGCTGGAAGAGACACACGTAACTTCTGCTTTATCCCCTGGACAAAGCAGCTCACTCCTGACTCTATGGGGGAAGGGAAGTACCACCCTGGACATGCGCGGGAGGCCAACACTCAAAATCATCTGTAAGCTGAGCTAGTGACTACTCAATCTGCCCCTCTGGTCACGCTCTCCCTTCCACAGGCAAAATACACTCTCCACCCTTCCAGGGAAGCAGCCAAAGCCCCACACCTCCACAACATCAAGTCTGAGGCCCCTGGGGGCACAGAGTAGTCCTTGCATCAAGTAAGGATGTGGGTCCTCTTGATCCAGAGACCTATAAACTGAAAACATAGGTTACTAAGTTAACTTCCAAGGGAATGTTTGCTTGAGTGAGAAAAAAAAAAAGACCTCTGTTCTTAGAAGCCACTAAGATTGTTGTTGTTTTTGTTGTTATTTTCTTGAGGATGGAGTTTCACTCTTGTTGCCCAGGCTGGAGTGCAGTGGCATGATCTTGGCCCACTGCAACCTCTGCCTCCTGGGTTCAAGTGATTCTCCTGTCTCAGCCTCCTGCGTAGCTGGGATTACAGGTGCCCGCCACCAAGCCTAGCTAATTTTTTGTATTTTTAGTGGAGACATGGCTTCACCATGTTGGCCAGGCTTGTCTCAAACTCCTGACCTCAGGTGATCGTGATCCACCCACCTCAACCTCCCAAAGCGCTGGGATTACAGGCATGAGCCACCGCGCCCGGCCAACCACTAAGATTTTTTTGAGGGTTATTTGTTACCTAGACAATCATAGAAGATACTAGAAGAATGTTGCTGATGAAATAAAAAACTAAAATAGGTACACTGGCTTAGAGGCTGGGAGGGGCAAGGTGGATGCTATTGACCAAAGCACTGGTGTTGACCAAAATTGAAGATGATCCCTTTTATGAGAGCAAATATTTGACAAGGCTGCCACTAAGAGAAGACATACCTAACTTGGAACTTATCACTCCAAGAGAAGATGCTGAAAACACAAGATTAGCGTTACATGTTGGCTGCTTTTGCTTGTGTTTGACAAGACATTATAAGAAAGAGATGGGCTTACAAAAGAATTGACCAGTTTGCAAGCAGAGATGGAAGGGAATAGAGTCCACAAGTTCAGGGACTTTTAGGGTTGGAAGAGGCAACTGCTTCACAAGTTCTATTCGTAAAAGATAAAACTGAGAAATATTTAGCAACAAAAGCCCATTAAAATCCAGGAACCTCAACCTCTACTCCCTTGCCCCTTGTGGCAAGAACAGAATCAAGAGTCTCACCTGAAACCTGTAGCAAATAGGTTGGGGGGATTCCCAGCAAACCATCTTACTCCCAGGCCCTGTCCATCCAAACAACCGCCATCTAAAGCATCACTGATCTCTGCGTCAGAGAATGAGAGTACGGTTTGAATCACCCACAGTCTTGTAAAGGTACACCCAGAAGTGTCAAGCATAATCTAGCCTATCCTGGAAGATACCTCAAGAATCTGTTTACAAGCCACACTTCTCTCTAAGAGCCAGAGAAGTGTGATCCTCCCAGGCGCCCCCACCAGCCAACCCTAAAGACTACCACACTCCTGTGAGTCTTTGATTATTAGGAAGGAAAAGCTGTCAAATGACCCAATACAATTGCCCTTGGGCCATCTTTTCTTAACTAGGTCCCTTGACCACTACATTATTTTCCTACAGTAACAAATTACCACAAACTTGGTTAGGTAAACAGCAGAAATGTAATTCTCTCACAGATTTGGAGACTAGAAATCTGAAATGTTCAGCAGCACCTTGTTACTTTTGAAGGCTCTAGGGGAGAATCCTTCCTTGCCTTTTTCTAGATTCTGCTGGCTCCCAGCAATCCTTGGTATTACTTGGCTTATAGCATCATCATTTCACACTCCGCCCCATCACCTGGCCTTCCTTTCTGTGGGTCTCTATGTCTTCAAATCTCTCTCCTCTTGAAGGACATTGGTCATAGGATTTAGTGCCCTCCCTAACCCAACATGACTCATCTCAACTTGATTACATCTGCAAAACCCCTAGTTTCAAATAAGGTCACTTCCTGATATGAACTTTTAGGGAACACTATTCAAACCAGTATACCCACCCAGAGCTAATGGAACTGACAAACGAGGAAGAAATGAAAGGAAGTGACCATACACTGGCTTAGATCAATGGTTTCCGCACTAACTGTGTATCAGAGTAACCATGCACACAGACGCACAAATACACACGACTTGGCCAATCAGTCCAATTTCTAGAGGTAGGCATCTGTAGTTTTTAAAAGTTCCTCTCCACCCCAGGTGATTCTACTATTGTACAGCCAGGACTCAGCCCATGGGCGTAGGTCCAGTGGTTCTCAATGTTGCTACATGGGATTACTACATTATTGGGAAAATTGGTGAAATTTAAACAACATGGATAATACAATACTGTATCAATGTTGACTTTATGGTTTTGATTGTTGTACTGTGGGTATTTAAATGAATGTTCTTGTCATTAGGAGCAAATTCAAGTAGTTAGGGGTAAAGGGGCAACTTACTCCAAATGAGTCTGAAAAATATACACACACAGAGAGAGAGAATAAAATGTGGCTCCCTGGACTATCTATGTTAGGCAGGACTTTCTCAGTTATGAGTACAGTCACGCACCACATAACAACGTTTTGGTCAACAACAGACTGCATATATGACATTGGTCCTGTAAGATTACAATGGAGCTGAAAAATTCCTATCACCGCATGACATCATTGGTGTCGTTAAGTCCTAGCCCAACATAGTACTTGTTTCTGGCGATCTGGTCAACAAACTACTATGATCAGATCCATAGAGCCCAGGTTAATAAAAACACAAAACTACTGCACTACGAGTTGTATAAAAGTGTAACATATACAATTATATACAGTAGTACATAATACTTGATGGTAATAGTGAACGATTATGTTATTGGTTTATGTATTTACTGTACTATACTTTTAATCATTATTTTAGAGTGTACTCCTACTTATTTTTTTAAAAGTTAACTGTAAAACAGCCTCAGGCAGGTCCTTCAGGAAGATTCCAGAAGAAGACAGTGTTATACTAGGAGATGACAGCTCCATGAGTGTTATGGCCCCAAAGACCCTCTAGTGGGACAGGATGTGGAGGTGGAAGACAGTGATATTGATGATCCTGACCTTGTATAGACCTAGGCTAATGTGCCTTTGTATCTTCATTTTTAACAAAAAAGCTTAAAAATTGAAAAATAAATATTATAAAACTAGAAAAATACAGGATAAGGATATAAAGAAAATATTTTTACATAGCTGATGTGTTTGTGTTTTAAAATATTTCTATGAAATGGTCCAAATGTTAAAAAAAAAAGTTTATAAAGTAAGGAAGTTACAGTAATCTTACCGTAAAGTAAAAAAGTTACAGTAACCTAAGATTAATTTATTATTGAAGAAAGAAAAAGGTTTCTTTTTTTATAAATTTACTGTAGCCTAACTATAGTGTTTCCAAGATCTACAGCAGTGTACAGTAACGTCCTAGGCCCTCACATTCTCTCACCACTCACCCACTGACTCACCCAGAGTAACTTCCAGCCCTAATAAGCTCCATTCATGGGAAGTGTCCTGTACAGGTATACCATTTTTTTGTCTTTTACACTGTATTTTTACTATATCTTCTCTATGTTTACATACACAAATACTTATTCTTATGTTACAATTGCCTACAGTATTGAATACAGTAACATGCTGTGCAGGTTTGTAGCCTAGGTGTGTAGTAGGCTGTACCATCTAGGTCTGTGTAAGTTCACTCTGTGATGTTCGCACAATGACGAAATCACCTAACAACACATTTCTCAAAACATATCTCCATAGTTAAGCGATGCAAGAATGTAGTAAAAACCGATCTGAATTCTCTGTAACAAAATGGAAATGTATTGGCTCATGAAACTCAGGGAAGACGTGCATATCCTAACTACAGAAGGTCAGGAGTGTGGCTGATGTCAGACAACCGGGGCCAGCTGCTCCAACTCCAAAATCCACCAGCCTTCACTCTGTCTGTCTCTGTCTCTGTCTGTCTGTCTGTCTCACTCTCTCTGTCTCACCCCCCATCTCCACAAACCCAGGTCTCCGGGCTCTAACTCCTCCACCAGCCAGAAAGCACAGAGGCCAACAGTTCCCAAGCTTCACATTCCTCAGCCTCTGCCATCAGAAAGGGCCTTGCTGGTTCCTCATTTCCAATGGCACTAACTCTCGGAAAGGACTGGGATCAGCTTAGAGTGGGGTCAGGTGCCCATATATCTGAACCACGACTTGGGGTAGGGAGAGGCATCACGGGAGCTATGTAAGGATGTGGCAAAGCAGCCACAGGGTCTGGTAGGGAGGTGGTGCTCTCTCCGCCGCCCCATCCAGCTGCCCTCTGCAAGCTGCTTTTCGCAGCCACATCTCCCACCCCCTGAATCCTTTCCCAGCCCTTTCCCCTAATGACTTCACCCTTGCAGGCAGCATAACAGGACAGGACTGCCATCCTCTTCAGAATCGGAGGGACCTCTAGGCTCCCTTCCTTCCTTCCTTCCTTCCTTCCTTCCTTCCTTCCTTCCTTCCTTCCTTCCCTCCCTCTCTCCCTCCCTCCCTCCCTCCCTCCCTCCTTCCTTCCTTCCTTCCCTCCTTCCTTCCTTCCTTCCCTCCTTCCTTCCTTCCTTCTTCTTTCTTTCATTTTGGTTTTTCTTCACCTCCCACACAGCCTAAGAAGGCCCTTCTTCTTGTCACACTGACACACCTCCAGGGACCCTGGCGGCTTTCTCCCATATGCTCCTGAGCAGTTCTCCTACCTCCCCACTGGACAAGGAGCCCCAAATAACATTCTATGGAGGTCCTCCTTCAAGGCCATCAATAGGATATGAGAGGTTGAAGGACACAAGGTAGATGTACCAGCTTCCCTGGGGCCAGGCTAAGAAAACCCTCCCCGAGGAGCTGCCGGAAGGAAGGCCTGCAGAGGTGGGCTGCGCTGACAACTGGAATCCCTGCAGCTGGGGCCGCAGAAGGAGCATGAGGAAGCCACAGCAGTCACGGGTCTCTGAGAAGTATGCACAGATCCACAGTGGCCTGGCGGTGGCATCTGGGTTCGCCCAGGGGCTCTCTGTACTCCTAGGCCCTCAGTACAATAGTGGGGCCATAAGCTGCTGCGAGCTTCACTCTGCTGCTTCTGGACCATTGGCCCTGGTGTAAGAGCCTGACCCCTCAGTAAGAGAGGGCATTCCCACATACGGTGGCTCTGTGGATCTTAACGTGGCCGTGTGCATCTTGCTGGCAGCTTTCCTTTCGTTAACTGACTTGCCCAAGGGCACATGGCTCTCAGTG
Organism: Macaca fascicularis; assembly: GCF_037993035.2. NCBI lineage: Eukaryota > Metazoa > Chordata > Mammalia > Primates > Cercopithecidae > Macaca > Macaca fascicularis. Next base: position 17,735,611 of record NC_088387.1, on the reverse strand, counting down.
TCAGAGGACCCAGGCCTCCAAATGGCCTATCCAGGCTCACACACTCTTCAGTCACACGCACATCATGCTACAGAGACAGGACTAACCTGGGGGGCTTGGCAAACATTATGCATGCTGTGTTTATGGAGGCCTGGGGCATGAACGTTACAATCCATGGCTCGGGGCTCTGTGGAGAGGCACTGTCTGTTCTCAGGGGCACTTCAGTGTGCTTTGTAGAAATCATGGAACCATAAAATGTCAGAGCCGGGGGCACCCTGGAGCTTGTCGGTCCCTTATTTTCAGGTGAGGACACTGCAGGGCATGGCTGCTGTGCAGGGTTTGAGGAGGGACAAACAGGATGATTTGGGAACCTAATTTACAGTGTCCCCCATGCTTCCCAGTACTCCCCAGACTGAGCACTTCAGGAGTCCCAGTAAAGGTAATAGCTCATATTTACGTGGCCTGGGCCTCACCTGTCTATGCCAAAGACTTAGGCCCCTGATAAGCCTCCTTCCTTACTTCCCTCTTCCTTCCCTCCCTCTGTTCCTCCCTTTCTCCTTCCTTCCCTCCTTCCTTACTTCCTCTTTCTTTCCTTCCCTCCGTTTGTCCCTCCCTCTCTCCTGCCTTCCTTGCTTTCTTCCTTCCTTCCTTCCTTCCCTCCTTCCTTCTTTTCTTCCCTCCCTCACTTCCTTTCTTCCCTCCTTCCTTCCTTCCTTCCCTCCCTCATTCCTTCCTTCCTTCCTCCCTTCCCCCCTCCATTCCTTCCTTCCTTCCCTCTTTCCTTCTTTCCTTCCCTCCCTCTGTTCCTCCCTTCCCTCCTTCCTTCCTTCCTTCTTTCTTTCCTTCCCTCCCTCTGTCCCTCCCTCCCTCTTTCCTTTTTCCCTTCCTTCCTTCCTTCTTTCCCTCCCTCCCTTCCTTCCTTCCCTCCTTCCTTCTTTCCCTCCCTTCCTTCCTTCCCTCCTTCCTTCCTTCCCTCCTTCCTTCTTTCCCTCCCTTCCTTCCTTCCCTCCTTCCTTCTTTCCTTCCTTCCTTCTTTCTTTCCTTCCCTCCCTCTGTCCCTCCCTCCCTCTTTCCTTTTTCCCTTCCTTCCTTCCTTCTTTCCCTCCCTCCCTTCCTTCCTTCCCTCCTTCCTTCTTTCCTTCCTTCCTTCTTTCTTTCCTTCCCTCCCTCTGTCCCTCCCTCCCTCTTTCCTTTTTCCCTTCCTTCCTTCCTTCTTTCCCTCCCTCCCTTCCTTCCTTCCCTCCTTCCTTCTTTCCTTCCTTCCTTCCTTCCCTCCTTCCTTCTTTCCTTCCCTCCTTCCTTCCTTCTTCTTTCTTTCATTTTGGTTTTTCTTCACCTCCCACACAGCCTAAGAGGTCCCTCCTTCTTGTCGCACTGATACACCTCCAGGGACCCTGAGGGCTTTCTCCCATATGCTCCAGAGCAGTTCTACTACCTCCCCAATGGACAAGGAGCTCCCTGTGTGGGATGAAAGGCTGGCATGTGGAGACAGGATCCAGGAAATATGACTTCCCTTTATGTTGTCACTTTGGGAACAGGGTCCTAGAGCAGAGGTTGCAATGGGAAAATTCTAGCAGCTTTTACTTACTGCCTTCTCTGACCCCAAGTGCCAGACACATACCTGGGGAAGGGACAAATTCTGAAACAGCCACCGTGTGGTCCTCAAGAATGCCCTCCCCTCCACACAGCCACGGTTTTGTTCCAGAATCACCCCTAACATAACTGCCTTCTTTTCTCCCCCAGGGTAAAGTCTTCCTATAAGTAGGCTCCAACAGGCCCACTTCAGCCTCCACTGGCCCCACCAGGCACAAGTGGCCCATGCTGGGGACACACACTCACACCCCCTGAATCCCCATGCAGACAGGCTGGCATCAGGGTCTCCCACGCTGACTCCCATGCACCCCATTCTTGGAAACAATCAGGCTGTGAACTGTGATGGTGACTTTCCCTGAGCAAGACCAGCAGATTTTGAGGCCAGCTCTGTTTCCCATGGCCCTCCTCCAAGACACACATTCCTAGTCCAAAATAAAACTGCCCAATGTGAGTCCGTGGACCCACCTACGTCACTCTGAGGTTTCTCTCTGTATGGTGACATGCAGGCATCTATGGGAGGTACTGTTGTTTAATAAGCAAGTGAAGAACAGTGTGTAAAATGTGCTACCTTCCATGTGAAAGACGGGAGGAATCTATATAGTATGTAGTTGTGTGTGTGTACATTTACCTATATTTTCAAAAATAGACCAGATAAACCAAAAGCTGATTAAAATTGTTACCGATAGAACTGAGGAGGGGGTAGGGATGGAAGGTACTCCTCCCTGAATTGACCTTGTTTTTTTAATTTTTGACTTTGGAATTTGGTAAATGTTTTACATAACCTTAAAATTTTAAATCTAACAGAAAAAAATGCAGTCACTAAAGATGAAAAACAAACTGAAACAAGTTTATTCAACTCTGCTTCAGGTTGCTGGCATAACTACAAGAGAAGAGTTATTTCAGTTCACTTAAAAGACATTACTTTCACTGCATAGCTCACTAGGAATACAGCCTAATGAAGAACTGCAGAGAAATTTTAAACCGTATTCACTAGTCTTGTTGTTAGTGGTAATGTTGTTATTATTCTGAAACTTTGTATGTATGTTGTAATATAAAGCAAATAAGTAATTGAATAAATGGCATTAGAATCCAAGATTTTAGTAGAAGAGAAACAAAGAAGTTAAGACAAAAATCTTTAGCTTTTAAATCTTTAAAAGCTAGGTCCTCTGATTCTCCAGCCTATGTTTTTTCCAGGATACCATATGACTTAAAAGAGGAGGAAATGCTATTTTTAAAAAACATGGATTATCATTTGTATTCGTTTCCTAGGGCTATGTATTAGTCCGTCCTCACATTGCTATAAAGAAATACCTAGACTGGGTAATTTATAAAGAAAAGGGGCTTAATTGGCTTATGGTTCTGCAGGCTGTACAGGAAGCATGATACTGACTTCTGCTTCATTTCTGGGGAGGCCTCAGGAAACTTTCAATCATAGTGGAAGGCAACGGGGGATCGAGGAGCTTCACATGACCATAGCAAAGGGAAGAGGGAAAAGCAGAAGGTCCTACACACTTTTAAACAAGATCTTACAAGAACTCACTCACTATCATGAGAACAGCTCCAAGGGCATGGTGCTAAAACCACTCATGAAGGACCATCCTCATGATCCAATCACCTCCCACCAGGCCCCACCTCCAACATTGGGGATAACAATTCTACATGAGATTTGGGTGGGGACACAGATCCAAACCATGTCAGCCTGCTATAGCAAAGTACCTTGAACTAGGTAGCTTAAGACAACAGAAATGTAAAATATAATTCATAGTTCTGGATACCGGAAGTCCAAATCAAGGTATTTGCCGGTTCCCTCCTGGGAGCTCAGAAAGAGAATCTGTTCCACGCTTCCTACCCAGCCTCTGGTGGTTGCTGCACTTCTTGGCATTCCTTGGCTTCTGCAGCACAAATCCAGCCTCTACATTGTGTGTCTCTGTCTCTGTGTCTCCTCTTCTCTTCTTTTTTTTTTTTTTTTTTTTTTTTTTGAGACGGAGTCTGGCTCTGTTGCCCAGGCTGGAGTGCAGTGGCCGGATCTCAGCTCACTGCAAGCCCCTTAAAAGAGCATACATCACAATGTATTAGGGACCCATCCCACTCCAGTGTGACCTTATCTTTATTTAACTAATTATATCTACAATTCAGTTCACATTCTAAGGTTCCGGGAAGGACATGGATTGGAGAGGGCATTATTAAACCCAGTCCATCACTTTTCTTTTTTTTTCTTTTGCATTCTGAAACAAGTGGCACTTTTATTTTTGGGGAGAGTTTCACCTGTTCCAAGTTCATTTTAGGTTCAGACATAAAGTCTAAGAAGGAAATTAATTATAGGCAATAATAGTTAATAACAACATTTGCTTAGCTAAATTTACAATGTTTCCAGACTCTGCAATGACTGCTTTCCATGAATGTTCTGGTTGAATCCTCACAGCGGAACAATTATTATCCCCAATTTCAGTAGAGTCTGTTGAGGCTCAGGGAGATTAATTTCCTGAAGTCAGACAACTAGGATGCAAGAAGCAGGAGCCTGGAAGAAAGAAAGCAGTCAAGCTCTGGAGCCAGGATACAAACACTTGTGTGATTCTGTATGCCTTCCACAAACCAGACCTCTCATCATCGTTTGGAGAAAGCTTTCCCATCATCTTGACTCTAGCTCTGGTTTGTCTTTCAGATCACAGAGGGAAAGGGAAGGGAAGGGAAGGGAAGGGAAGGGAAGGGAAGTGGAGGGGAGCAGGGGGAGGGGAGGGGAGGGGAGGGAATTAACATGAGAAATGAATGTATTCATGAAGTCACATCTCTTGGATGATACTATCAATGCCAATATATAGTAAGCAATACATTAGTTTCACTGGGCCTGACTCCTGGCTTCCTGATCTCTTATACATTACTGGCATTACAAGACTGATTGACAACCAGATTTTTAAAAAAAGAGCTCTGGGTCAGGCGCGGTGGCTCACGCCTGTAATCCCAGCACTTTGGGAGGCTGAGGCGGGCGGATCACAAAGTGAGGAGATCGAGGCTAGCCTGACCAACATGGCAAAACCTCATCTCTACTAAAAATACAAAAATTATATAGGCATGGGGGTGCACGCGCCTGTAATCCCAGCTACTCAGGAGGCTGAGGCAGGAGAATCGCTTGAACCCGGGAGGCAGAGGTTGCAGTGAGCCGAGATTGTGCCACTGCACTCCAGCCTGGGCGACAGAGCAAGACTCCATCTCAAAAAAAAAAAAAAAAGCTCAGTCTCCCGATTTCAATCTCTGCTCCTCCTGCCTTTATATATTTATCCTCTTTAGTATCTGGCTTTCTTCCCTACTAGAACTTAAGGTCTATGAAGGCAGGGATTCTTCTTTGTGTGCTATATCCCAAGGTTCTAGCTATGTCCCAAGGTTCTAGGACACTCTCTAGTACATGGTAAGTACTCAGTACATATTTTCGAATGGAAGTTTGCTATCTATGTTGAAATCAATTCACTCTTTGTACTTAAATAAACTTACTTAAGTAAAACTTTTATTTTTGAAGGAAACTTGATGTTATTACCACAAATGGAAAGCAGTATCTCATGTAGCATAAATAGAATTCACAAAAATAAATACAATAAAACCAAACACTTTAAATGTTAACAATGAAAGTATAAACTGAAATATACAAATATATCTGAAAAGATGTTAAACCACACTCACAGTAAGAGAAATGTAGATTTCAACCCAAACTGGAGATACCATTCTTCATCAGATGAGCAAAGATCAAAAGCTCAGGTTCTTGGCATGTCGGCATGAGGGTGGAAATCAGGAGAACTGGTTGATTGCTGGTGGGCTTATGAGCATTCACCCTTATGTCCAGGCACTGCCAGGGAACTGTTGGCTGTGGGCCTGCCTAGATATGTGCCATTGGTGAAATGTCAAGGTTTTATCCTGCCGACAGCATCACTGGCTGTGATCTCATGGGTAACAACAGGTTAGTAATTCAATTTGGCCCACATTTCCTGAGGGCCAACTGAGTGCTGAGCTTCTAGGGACTGGGGCAGAGGTCGGGGGGAGATGGCCTTTGAAATACTTTGGGATCTATTTGGACATGGGCATGGAAAGCCTGCTAACCTACCACAGAGTGACAAGGTGTATTGCCAAGAAGGAAACAAAGCTGCTCAGAAAGATGTGGAGCTGAGGGGATTGGGGCCAATGGGCCTTCCCTGCCCCTGCCCACCAGTGAGTCTTCCAGTCTGCCTTGGATGGGTGGATGCTTGTTGCCCTCTCCCTCTGGGTTCCATCCAGTTGGTACCTGCACCCAACTGTTCTCAGTCTTCTGCAAGGGCATGCCTGGTCCTTTCCAGATCCATAGAGTGGAGTATCTACATGGCAGCACTGCTTTCTCCACTGACCACACCTCAAGGGACGTCACTCTCCTTGTTATATTGAAAGATCCCCTTCCTCCCAGGTGCAAGGCAGGGCAGTGGTAGGGGAGGGAAGGCCCTAACCCTGTCACATGTGTAATTTGGTAACTTCAAGACCACCTGCAAATTCTCAAATCTTTGTGCCAAGTAAAAGGGTGTTGAAACTGGGCTGAAAGAAGCATGCTGGAGCTGACCATTCTGGTGCCAGGTTCTTTCTGCCCCCTAGGCCCCAGTCCTGCTCTCTCCATCCCATGGCAGCACACCGTGCCACACCTGCTCCTTCAAAACACATGCCATGGGATACCCTGGTGAGGACAGATGGAGTAAGAGAATGGGTATCTCAAAGACCCCTGCCATTCTGCTCTCAGTGGAGAGAGCCATGTAGCCTGACAATATTGTCATCCAGTCAGCCCATCAGAGTAAGATGAGGAGAGTCCCTGGGTTGCCTGAATGGATTGAAAACAGCTTATAGTTGCTCATAGCCAAGTTATGAGGATTCAGGGAAACGTGTGCTGTAAGCAACATAGGAGACAAATGATGCGGGGAAGAGAGGGGATTTATGCCTTTGATTGGGATTGTCTGACATGGGCTTAGACATGGGGAGAAAAGGTATTTTGGTCTTTCCGGGTTGAATAGGTGGCCAGGAATGCTTCGTGGGAGCTTAAGTAGGAGCATGGTCTGACTACATTAGGGGAGGGGCCCATGGAGGCTTGGGCTACTTGGATTAAGGAGTGTCCACTGGATTATCTGTTCAATTCTATATGGGGCTGATTTTGTGCTGCAATTTCTTAGGCAAGATGAACAGCCTCCTGATAGCAGCTTCAGACCAGTGAGAAAATGATCACTTTTTTCTCTACTTTCATTGCATAAGCAAATTAAGGCTATAAATGTTTTTGTTTTGTGGGGAAGTTATAGTAGGAATTAAAGCCATAAAAGATTAGATTATTTCCAAATTTAGAAAAAAAGATTTGATTTTTAAAAATCATTATTTCAGACAAGGGTAAAGGAGTGGGAATGATGAGAGTTGCTTTTATTTCTTATATAATTGTCCAAACAGTTTGGGCCAAAAGCTTTTGAATGTGTGCTAATTACATAGTGAGGAGTTTGGGATCTTGGGGACTTTTAACGGGGCGTATGGTTGGGCCAGTTTCTATTCCAAAACTTCTTCCTGTGCCTTACAAATGTTTTTGGCATGCAAATTTTTTTTTTTTTTTTTTTTTGGTTTTGAGATGGGATCTTGCTATATTGCCTAGGCTGTAGTGCAATGGTGCAATCACAGCTTCCTGCAGCCTCAACCTCCCAGGCACAATCAATCCTCCCACCTCAGCTTCCTGAATAACTAGGACTACAGGCATGTGCTGCCACACCTGGTTTTTGGGTTTTTTTTGTTTTGTTTTGTTTTGGTAGAGACGGGGTCTCCCTCTGTTGCCCAGGCTGGTCCAGAACTCCTGGGCTCAAGCGATCCTCCCACCTCTGCCTCTCAAAATGCCAGGATTATAGGCATGAGCCACTGCGCCCAGCTGACATGCAAAACTGTGAGTACATATTTGCCTCTAACAATCCCTCTAATGCAAGGTACTACAAATTAATGTTATAATATAGTAACAGTTACTTGTTGTGTATTAATATTTTACAGTTGACAAAATGTCCCCTCAATTTCTTTCTTGCAACAATTCTATAAGTCTAGCATGTTTTCATCATCTTGACTATATGAGGAAGCTGTCTCACTAAGACTGGACCAGAGCCACACAGCCAGTAAGAAGTGAAATCAAGACAAAAGTCCCTATTTTTTTTAACCTTACACGCTATCTTTAGGTTAGATAATGCATAGCAGTTCAAAAATTAACATGCAGAGAATGAACTTGCATCCCCAAACCAAAGCTATACAGCTAATAATAAGTAGGGGAACTTTGATAAAAATACCCCATCATTTTTATGGCTTTCAGCAATCTCAGCCCTGAAGCTACAGGAGATAAGGGTCTCTTTCAGGACATACATTTCAAATCACTTATATAAGGCTTAAGCTGAAAATTTGAAGCCCGGAGCTCATCCTTTTCTCTCTCCATGTTGTCCAATGACATTAAGAGCAACCAGCCAATCTCATCCTCATTAATTTAACAAAAATGTTCTAAGATATCAAATACATGGGCACTCATAGTCTTATGTCTTACAAATATTTGATTAAACATTTTCAATAGTGATATTCTACCTATCTCCATCATCACATAATGCCATAAACTATCAGCGTTTTCTTTGCTACTGGAAATAGAGTCATTAGTGATCAGATTAGAGAACCAATTCCAGAAGCCCCAGAACCAATTCAGAAACTCAACCTTAAGACTATTTCCCTAGAACCACTCTCTGTAGTAAAATCTGTATTAGTCAAAGTTCTTCAGCGAAACAGAGCAAGTGGAGTGGGTGTGCATATGTGTAGAAATAAAGATATTTATTTTAAGGAATTGGCTCACATGACTGTGGGGGCTGGCAAGTCCAAAATTTTCAGACTGGGATCCAGGGCAGAGTCAATGTTGCAATTTCCAGTCTGAAGGCAGAATTCTTTCTTCTCTTTAGCTATACAATTACCCTCTAAGCATTGCTTGACCTGCCTCTTACAAATTTCGATGTGCTGCTTTCTCATTATCACTCAGTTCAAAATGTTTTTGAACTCCTTTTGTGATTTATTTTGACTCATGTAACTGTATATTTCAAAGAATATTTTGGTGAGGATTATAAAACATTCTATTTTTACATAGCAGCCATGTGTCTGTAACACAGAACCCTATAAGTAATGTAGTCTTGGAATGCAATGTGATTGCATGCCAATTCGGAGATGAATGCACCACCGATTCTCGATTGCTTGTCACCCACACCCCACCCCACAGAAACTGAAGGCTGCAGGAAATGTTCTTCCCATAATTCTTTATCAGCTACATCAGTGTCAAGGCAGTTTAGGTCTACAGTTACAAATCTGGTTAGACTGTATGCACAATTAAGGTGTCTAAAGAGATAAAGTTTAGGGAAACTGCCTGTGTTCCAGTATAATTTTCCCAAAGAAGAAACCTTTGTAGTGTCACTGAGGACATTTACATAACAGGGCATAAATTAAGTATTTTTTGAATAGATAATGCTGAACACTCTAGGAAAAATTGAGTCAGCACTGAGTGATTTTCAGTTTTGTAAAATTTCGTGAGTGAATTCTCAAGAGGGTATTCTTTGGGAAGGCTGGCAGGGGTCCCTCTGGAACAGAAAGGAGGTTGTGGCATGGAAAGTCAAGGACATTTGATGACTCTACATACTGTCATCAGGAGAAAAGATGAACCATTAGGATTATGAAAGTGTGAAAAATGTGAGAGTCTTTTTTTCTACAAAAAAGAAAATGAATCTGTAGTCATATGTGTTTAATACCAAAGCTATGTGGCATATATGTTCATTTTCTACTGTATACTTCAGCTTTTTATGGCAAAGAAAGATTTATGCCTACTAATGGTTTAACATATGTGGAGAAAATATGGTATTTTCAATCTATGATGTTGGTATAATTAGCTATCCATTTGGACAATAAAGCCAGATTCCTAAAGCATCATATTCTCTAAATCTCTAGAAAGATTAAAGACCTAAAAGTGACTGGAAAAATACCTTAAAGCCAATATGTAAGAAAAAATGATATAGAGTATATTGGTTTGTATTCATACTGGAAAAAGAACTAAAAGATACACACATGTGTATATATGTATAAAATGTAAGCATATAGAGCAGTATGGAAAAATATCTGTACAACGAAACAGACCATAAACAAAGTTATTTTATAAAATTGATTATTTCAATAAGAACATAAATCTCTTTAGAGAAAATTTCAAAGAATGCAGGATAAGGACACTCAAAAAAACTCACCACAGTCACAATGAAAATGGAAATGTGTATACTGTGTATATTCATTTCTGAGTCTAAAAATATCATATTCCTATGGGAGAATATTTGGAAACCTAAGAAAACTGTAAAGAATAAAATCGCTTATACTCTCACCACCTAGAGATTTTAATCACTAATGTTTCAGTAGGTTTCCTTCTTGTCTGTTTATATGCTGTATATAGGATCTTTTTCAAATTTTTAATATAAACAACACTAAGTATGTTTGTACGTAAAAAGATAAATATTTAAAAATCTAAGAGCTATAAACTGGCAAGGGGATATGTAAGTTTTTTAAATATTGGCCATTAATGTCAGCCAGACAGCATATTTTTGTTCTTCAGCTCTTTTGTTTTGGCTGGGGCTACCTGAATCCTCCTTCCAGTTGTCCAACATCACCCAACTGCATTACCCCATTTAGTCCAGAGGTGATAGGCTCAGGTTAGCACCTTGAACTGGTGGATCTTGCAGCACTCCCCCTGACGACCAGAAACAGAGCACTAGACCTAAGTCCAACTGCCCTTGCTGCTCTTGACCTTACTTCTCGGGAAGACCAGGAATGGAGGCCAGCTAGACCCACTGAAATCCATGGTGGTTAGCAGGAAAGCTGTGGCCATTTGTTCATAAGCCAGGTTGTGGCTCTGAGAGGGGCAAAAGGGGCTTAGGAGTTACCAAGGACCATATATGACAGGAGGTTTCACCAGACACCTTCTGGAGAGAGATGGTTATGAAATTAATTCATCAGACTTTGCCAGGAGATAATAAATTCCTTAGCAAGGAGCATCTTTTGAATAGGAGAATTGGCACATGACTGCTGGGTAGGCTAATACCACTAATTCTGAAAACCAAAGGGGTCTTCAGGAAGGACTGCCCAGGGAGAGAGGTTTTTAGATCTGGCTGGACATTACCAGTGAGATGCTTCAGACGTGAAATACAGCAAATATGGAAAAGCTTACCTGAGTCACATCCTAGGCACGTTTGTATAACCAGGGCTAACAATGCTTTCAAATTGTGACTGAAAACTGAAAGATATTTCAGAACACAGAAAACCATGAGATGGACTAAACAGGCCAAATTTCTAATATCTTACCAGAAAAAGAAATATTTCCCCGTGTGATGCTAGAAATATAAGCCAGGAGGGAAAGAAGGACCAGAAAACGGAGAAAAGACAAAATAGATCAGAAAAGAAAAACAAACAAAACAGAAAAAGTCAAAAAGAAATCTAGTCATTAGGTTCTCAGCAGATTGTATTGGTTTCATGATGGCCAACATTAAAAGAAAAACTTCAGCCAAATTAAATTTAATGGAGTTTCACTGAGCAAGGAGGATCCGCAAATCCGGCAGCCTCCCGAGCCAGAGTAGGCTCAGAGACTCCAGTGCGGCCACGTGGTGGAAGAAGATTTACGGACAGAAAAAGGAAAGTGACAGTACAGGAAATGGAAGTGAGGTACAGAAACAGCCAGATTGGTTACAGCTTGGCTTGTGCCTTATTTGCACACGGTTTGAACAGCTGGCCACCTTTGATTGGCCAAGACTTGGTGGTTGGCACAAGAGGAGGCTACAGTCTGTTTACAACTACATTTAGGTTGTAGTTCACGCTGTACAGAGAAACCTGTAGGCCGAACTTAAAATATGTAAGGAGGCAGTATTAAGTTATTAAACTTGATTTAACATCAAAGATGGTACAGGAGTAAACGGTGCAGTGTTTCAGCCCAACAAGGGTGTGAACTCTTTTTAAAGCTTGTAAAATCTCAGTCTTTCTCTACAATTTAACTTCTTTCTTATCTTAGCATCCTTACAGTAAGGAGCAGTAAAGGAAACAAGAGTACATAAAAACTTCAACACAAACAAGATAAAAAATTTCAGAAAGAACTACACCCTAAATCACGACAGAACAAAGTGAAAGGGATTTCAGGATATTAGGCTGCATGAATCCCAGTTAAAGACACAAAACGGCATTAGAAAGACAATCTTCCTAGGCCCTACACAAGGAATCAAAAAGGGGTGAAGAGAATATATCACAACTAGCTTTAAAGCACTCACTGATCTTGGATGTAATGTGGGGATCCTATATTCCTATATGACTCTCTCTGCTTCCATCTTAGTATATTTACCCCTCAGCATCCTATGGAACTGATTATATGGGGTAGATTTTATTCCTTCCACCCAGGAAAGTCTGGAATCCCTTAGAGAAGGGTGCTCAAGTGCCATGAGCCATGAAGACACTGAAGAATCTGTAGGCACATCTGAATGTTAGAGCATGCATGGGAAGAGACTGCCCAGCCCATGGGCTCGGGTGGCCCTTAGGCTTCCAAATTCCAACATGATTCACACCATCCATAAGACAAGACCCTCCAGGACCTGCTGTTTATGTTTTGCCTCAAACAGAAAAGACTGCAGCACCACTCTCTAACATCCTGAATCTATAGACATAATGACACCAGGAACAATGACGCTGGTTTCATTCGCATCTCTAGAAGGTCGATTCACCCATGGACCCCTGTTTTGAGATAGATATTGTGGGCAAAAACTCCAGGGACTACACCCATGTGCAGTTTAAAAGAAAAAGCTATTTCAGTGTCTGAAGTTGTCCGTGGCAGCAGCTCCCCACAATACCTGTGTGATGCTATAAAACAGTAGTCAGGAAATGCAAGAAGCATTACAGCCAGCCTCTGAAGGTCACACCACCTGACAAGTCCCCACTTGGGGTGGAATGTGTGTCCGTGCTGACGATAGGTCATATGACTTTGTGGCAGTCAAGATGAGTCATTTACCAGTCCTGCTGTTGTGTGACAAAGCTAGACTTTGTCTAAGAGGTCCTGCATCCCACAGAGGGTAATCCTCTGCTCAAGGGGCAGAAAATCTCCTTGTGGTCACCATGGACTCAACTCCAAGATAGATGAGGCTAGAGAATCGGTGTCAATTGTATTGAACAGACAGCAGACCCACCCCAAAGAAAATTAAGAAGAGAATATACTTTCAAAAGGATGACATCTCTCATGCGTCTCAGGACACACCAGACCTAAGGAGAGTTCATGAGGAAGGAGGCTGCAGCCACAGTTTATGGCTGTGTGACCTGAGTAACCTACCCACGCTTTTATATTCTTATCTGAAAAACTCAAGGTAAAGATGGTATACTCGGAATTGTTTTAAGGACTGAATGAGGCAATTCTTGGAAAACATGTAGCAAAGATTCTGGCATATAACAAGTGCTTAATAAGTGTTAACTATTATTATTAGACCCTTGATATAAAGAGAGGGGTAATATTGGAGTGTTTCGGTTAAGACTGTTTGTTTCTCAGCCACTCCAAAGAGGGACTTTGGACAGGGGAAGAAACTGTGCAGGGACTCCCAAGGTTTTACGAGAGTTGGATGAAGAAGGAGAGCAGGGAGAGGATCATTAGTGAAAGTGACCAAGAAAGGACACACCCTGGGGACGCAGACTGGGCATCTGACTGGGCCCAGGAGCAGAGCAGCTCCAGGGAGGAGGAAGAAGTCTTAGCATATGTGTGATAAGGCAAAGTGTCAGTCATCTGTTGCTGTGAAATTAACCAAATTTGGCAGCTTAACAGACAATAAACATCTTTTATCTCCCACAGTTTCTGTGCATCAGAAATTGAAAGGCAGTTTAGCTAGGTGGTTCTGGCCTGGGGTCTCTCATGAGGTGGTAATAAAGACATCAGATGGTGCTGCAGTTATCTGAAGGTTTGACTGGGGCTGGAGGATCAGCTTCTACAGTGGCTCATGCAGGTGACTGGCCAACCAATCCCGGCTGTTCACTGGAGGCCTCAGCTCCTTACGACCCGGACCTCTCCCTAGGACTGCTTGAATGTCCTCATCATGTGGCAGATGTCTCCTCCCAAAGTGAGCAATCCTAAGATGGCATAGCAGAAATCTCAATATATTTTACAATGTAGCCTAAGTAATCACGCAGTCTCATTTTTTCAGGATTCTGTCAGTGACGTGGCCAGCCATGACTTAGTGTGGAGGGGACTACACACGGGCAGGATTACCAGGAGGGAGGGACTGGCGGGGCCCAGCTTGGAAGCTGGTTACCAAGACAGAGGTCTAGGAGGGGAAGAGCGAGAGTCCACAGGAGCACAGTGCTTCTGGGGTGGGAGAAGAGGGAACACAGATCTTCCCCAGCTCCTGCCTGACCTCCTAGGGAGAAGGGGGAAGGTGGTGGTGACTGCACATGGCAGGTGGAGGGCTTTGACTTTGTCCTTGTGGTCCAGTGGAGGCCAGAGGCAGGAGCCCTGTGATGGACCCTGTCCAGACCAGCAGGGTGAGGAGGGAAAATGGTCCCAGCAGTGCTGCTCCTGCAGAACAGAGAGAGGTGGCTCTGCCCCTGGAGTGAGGCATCTGGCCTAAGGAATTAGGAGCAGCATTGTGACAGGGAGGCAGAGATCAAGCCTACCTGGAGTGTGATGCTGTGCTGCTCTGGCCTAAGGTGTGCAGCATCTCCAAGGACACTGCTCAGCTCCCTCAGTATGAGGGCAGCTGCACCATGCTCAAGCTGGAGAGCCCCAGGAAGGGCCAAATTTCAGAAGTGACCCAAGACTGTTGCCTTCCCACTGTCATCACTGCCCAGACTCCACTCAGACAATCTCGGGAGATTCCTTTGGAGCTCAGGTGCTTCCTTGTCTTCCCACTTATTTAGGGATTTCTACCCAGAGGGTCAGAAATTAGCAGAAAGCCCAGCTTCACTGCAACAAGGGGAAATAGGAATTTTGCTATTTTCTGATCATGGACAACTGGAGTCAGTTGTCTGATGCCAGGAAAAATTCATCTGCTAAATCTCTACATATATATGATTTGATTTTTTCAGTTTTCTTTATTTCAAAGGATGTTTGTTTGGGTTATATTTGTACACTCTTCCCCTAAGACACATAGAACACTGCACAACTATGAACTTAAGTAGGCATTTCATATTCCACTTTTACGGTAACCCCTTGCAGGGAAAGAGTCAGTGCAGCAAATCTGTTTTGCTCAATTCTAGCTTATCTCTGAGGATGTCTGGAACCAGGCTCTAAGAACTAAACCTTGGAATGTTCACAAATGATGTCATTCTGTGCCCAGCACATTGGGGCAGGATGTACCAAACCATCAACATCATTTAAAGCAAACACGAACCTCTATGATGTACGCCTGGTGCCTGGTTTGAAGCACACAGCATGAGTGCTTGCATAGCAGGTATGCACCAGAAATGTGCCTGAATTCTCTGCTGTTCAAAGCTGGGAAGAAAAATGTGTCTGTGTAACCTATGCAGAAGGATGAAAGCCTGTTCCTGAGTGTTTTAGCCTTCACCTGTACATATATATATATATATTTTCTGTTCTGGCACTGTATTTTTTGCAATAAACCTTAGCGGTGAGTATAATTTGATGCCAAGTTATGTAGGTTCTTCTAGTGAATTACTGAACCAGGGAGTAGTTATAGGCCCCCAGAACCTGCCTAATTTTAAAAGTAAAATTTTTAATTACTTGGAGTGAAGTTCAATCCTAGATACTATCTATGAACAACAACCTCAAATATCTCATTACAGCTTTGCTGCTTTTAAGAGTAAATAATCTTAGAAACTTTTAACTCCCAGAGCCTATTAATTCCCCTCTCCACTCCTATACTTCTTAATAACAATCACATATATACTGATAGGAATCACTGGTTATTCTGAAGACATGTAAGCAGTAAGGAACCCAATTCCACCTTCTCCCACAGTAACAAAATAAAGGAGGAAGCAAAGATACATAGGAGCAAAATTTTCGTGCACTATCAAGAATAAATTGAGGCTGGGTGTGGTGGCTCACACCTGTAATCCCAGCACTTTGGGAGGCTCAGGCAGGCAGATCACTTGAGGTCAGGAGTTCAAGACCAGCCTGGCCAACATGGTGAAACCCTGTCTCTACCAAAAAATACAAAAATTAGCCAAGCATGGTGGCACGCACCTGTAGTCCCAGCTACTTGCCCAGCTGAGGTGGGAGAATCGCTTGAACCCAGGAGCGGAGGCTTCAGTGAGCCAAGATCATGCCACTGCACTCTAGTCGAGACCCTGTCTCAAAAATTTTTTTAAAAAGGAAAAATTGATATTAATTTCATCTAGATTGTTATAAATTATGTTAGTTGTAACCCCCAGGGCAAACACTAAGAAAATAACTAAAAACATGTAATAAAAGAAATGAGAAGGGAATCTAAATGGTACTATAAAAAATATCTTTCTGTGCACACTGACAGACAACACCAAAAAAAGAAATAAAATATATTTTTAGTACAAAAGAAGGGAAAACAGAGGAATTGAGGAACAAAAAACATGTAAGACATTTAGAAAACAAAAATAAAATGTAGAAGTAATGATCAGTTATCGTGTTAAATAAAAATAGATTAAACTCTTCATTTAAAAACCAGATGTTGGCAGAATGGGTGAACATTTCCCAATTATACACTAGCTACAAGATACTCATTTTGGTTTCAAGTCACAAATAGGTTGAAAATGAGAGGACAAAAAAAGATATTCCATGAAAATAGTAACCCAAAGAGAGCTGGAGTGGCTACTAATGTCAGACAAAATAGACTTTAAGACAAGAATTGTTACAAGAGGCAAGGAAGGCTGTATATAATGATAAAAGGGTCACCTTATTAAGATATATAACAGTTATATGCACTCAGTAACAGTCTCAAAATACATGAAGCAAAAACAGAATTGAAGTGAGAAATAGACAGTTAAATAATAAAATTGAAAAATTCAACACCTTCCTCTCAATAATGGATAGAACAACTAATCATGGCCAGGAGCAGTGGCTCACGCTTGTAGTCTCAGCACTTTGGGAGGCTGAGGTGTGTGGATCACTTACGGTCAGGAGTTCGAGACCAGCCTGGCCAACATGATGAAACCCTGTCTCAACTAAAAATACAGAAATTATCCAGGTGTGGTGGCGAGTGCCCGTAATCCCAGCTACTCGGGAGGCTGAGGCAAGAGAATCGCTTGAATCCAGGAGGCAGAGGCTGCAGTGAGCCGAGATTGCACCACTGCACTCCAGCCTGGGTGACAGAGTGAGACTCCATTTAAAAAAAAAAAAAAATGAACAACTAAACAAATGATAAACAAGGAAACAGAAGACTTGAACAACACTTTAAACCTACTAAATCTAACAAACATATATACAGCATTTCACCAAACAACAGCAAAACATAATTTTCAAGTGCTGTTGGAACAGCTTCCAGGATGACCATAGGTTAATCCACAAATGAAGCCTCAGTAAGTATAAAACAAGTGAAGGCATACAAAGTATCTTCTTTGACACAATGGAATAAACTTAGAAATCAATAACAGAAGGAAATTTAGAAAATTCAGAAATTTGGGGAAATTAAATGGCACACGCTTAAATAACTAATGGATCAAAAAGAAATAACAAGAGAAAATGGAAAATATTTAGAGAAAAACAGAACATACCCAAACCTATGAGATGCAGCAAAGGCAGTAGGTAGAGAGAAATATATGGCTGTAGGTGCCCACATTGAAAAGAAAAAAGATTTAAATCAATTGAACTTCAACCTTAAGGAACTAGAAAAAGGAAAGCAATTAAACCCAAAGAGCAGAAGGAGAAAAAATAACAAAGATTGGAGCAAAGATAAATGAAATGGAAGACAGAAAAATGACAGAAAGAATCAACAAAACCAAAATTTTATTCTTAGAAAAGATTGATAAAATAAGCAAATTTGGCTGGCAAAATATGGTGGCTCACACCTGCATTCCCAGAACTTTGGGAGGCTGAGGTGGGAGGATTGCTTGAGGCCAGGAGTTTGACACCAGACTGGGCAACATAGTGAGACCCCATCCCTACTTTAAAAAATGAAGACAAACATTTAGCTAGACTGATTAAAAGAAGAGAGTGGAAAAAAAATCAAGAATTAAAGTGGAGACTTTACTACCATCCTAACAGAAATCAAAAGAATTACAAGAGAGTGCTATGAACAACTGCATGCCAACAAATTAGATGACATAGATGAAATTGACAAATTCCTAGAAACGCACAAAACTAGTCAAACTGACTGAAGAAAAAAAAAATAAGCAATCTGAATACCACAGATGAAGAGACTGAATTGGTAATTTAAGAAATCTTCCAACTAAGAAAAGCCCAAGACCAGACTGCTTGATAACAGATTTCTACCAAACATTTATAGAGGAATTGATGCCAATCCATCTCAAATTCTTCCAAAATTCGGAAGAGTAGAGACCATTTCTTCATTCTATGAAGCAAGTATTTCCCTGATACCAAAGCCAGACAAAGACATCACAAAGATGAAAACTAGCAACCAATATCCCTTATGAATATAGAGGCAAAAATCCTCAATAAAATGCAAATAATCTGAATCCGGCAGCATATTAAAAAAGTATATATGAGATACATCGCATGAGTGCAAGAATGAGTCAATATGTGAAAATCAGTCAATATAATACATCGTTTTAATAGAATGAAGAAAAAACTCCACATGATCATCCCAACTCAATAGATGCAGAAAAAAAGCATTTGACGAAATCCATCATGTTTTCATAATAAAAACAAAACAAAATACTCAACAAACTAGGGAACTTTCTCAACCTAACAAAGGGAAGCCATGAAACACCCACAGCTAACATCATACTTAATGGTGAATACCTGAAAGCTTTCACCCTAATATCAGGAACATGACATGTATGTCTGCTCTCATTACTGTTATTTAACATTGTGTTGGAATGTCTAGCCAGGACCATTAGGCAAGGAAAAAAATAAAAGGCACCCAATTTGTAAAGAGAGAAGTAAAACTATCACTATTTGCAGATGATGCCATCTTTTTGTTTGTTTGTTTGTTTTGTTTTGTTTTGTTTTGTTGAGACAGAGTCTCATTCTATTGCCCAAGCTGGAGTGCAGTTGCAGTGGTGCAGTCACAGCTCAGTATAACCTCAAACTCCTGGGCTCAAGTGATCCTCCTGCCTCAACCTCCCCAGTAGCTAGGACTACAGGTACATATCACCTTCCCCAGCTAATTTTTAATTTTTTGTAGCAATGGGGTCTTGCCATGTTGCCCCAGCTTGATGTAATATTATATATACAAAATATTAAAGAATTAGTCACTAAACTATTAGAGCTAATAAATAAATTCAGCAAAGTGGCAGTTACAAAATCGATATACAAAATCAACTGTATTTTATATACCATTCCAAAAATGAAATTTAAGAAAACAATTCAATTAATAAATGGCCACAATCACTTCATGTCTACTAAAATGGCCACAATTTTTTTAAAAGGGTGAGGGGAGATAACAGGTATTAGTGAGGCTGTGGAGAAATGGGAATCCTAATACATTGCTTACAGGAATGTAAAATGGTGCAGTCACTGTGGAGAAGAGTTTGGTAGTTCTTCAAAAAATTAAATATGGAATTACTTTATTACCTAGTAATTCCACTCCTTGGTGTAAAACCCAAAGGAATTGAAAACATGTGTTTAAATGTGAACTTGTACACAAATGTTCATAAGCAGTATTGTTGATTATAGTCAAAAAGTAGAAATAACCCAAATAATTGTTAACTAATGAGTAAATGTACAAAATATGGCATATCTACACAGTGGAATATTATTCAGTCATACAAAATGGAGTATTATTCAATACGTCAGTCACAATGAAGTACTAACACATGTCACAACATGAATGAACTTTGAAAACATTGTGCTAAGTGGAGAAGCCTGACACAAAATGCCATGTGTTATATGATCCCATTTATATTAAATGTGAGAATCTGGACAATCCCACATTGTCTGTCCTTCAGGTTTAGCTAAAGGAAGACCAAATGGGAGCACTGAGAATTAATTATTTACTTTTCATATTCAAAACAGGAAAAGACTTTTCTTTGGCCAGAGACCCAAGTTACAAACAAGAAATCACCACTAATTAGTGTAACTTAAAATTAGCACAGGTGCTCTGAAAATCAGCCAACCAGTGACAGCCTCCCTCCAGTAGCCAAGCTTGTGAACACTGGCAAATCAATGACAGCTGAAGCATCTGAAAGGCAGCCAGTGCTAAAATCCCAGACTTGAAAGTTAGCCCATCACTGACAGCCTCATGCTTCTAGAAAATAGCCAGTCAGCAAGCCACTTCACTCCAGTGACCATGCTTCTGAAAGTCAGTGGTTCAACAGCATCCTTATTCTCATGTCCACGCTAAGATATCTGAAAGTCTGGCAATCCCTGAACACCCCCACTTCTGAAAGTCCACCAGTCCCTGAATATCAGGCTGCCCAAAATCTTATATAAAAACACTTGTCTTTGTCAGGGGAGACTCTACCCTACAGTTCTCCTTTTCAGGTAAATGGAAAGTTTATCCTTTTTTGGTATCAGACAGAGTTCAATTTATTGTTAGTTTGGTACCCTACAACCCTAAAAGTTTAGGTTCAGACTTGTGAGTGGCAGATGCACTGATACAGTTTTGAGGTCATCAAACTCAGTATGTTCAAATCCAGTAGCGGTCCTGAGTGTCAACTTTTTTATTTGTATACAGATCTCTTTGATTTGTGATGGGGTTACGTCCCGATAAATCCATCATAAGTTAAAAATATGCACATATTACTCTTAGCGTACCAAACAGCATAGCTTAGCCTAGCCTAGCCTACCTGAAACATGCTCAAAATATTTACATATTACCCTATAGTTGGGCAATCATCTAACACAAAGCCTATTTTATTTTATTTTTTTTTTGAGACGGAGTCTCACGCTGTTGCCCAGGCTGGAGTGCAGTGGCGCGATCTCGGCTCACTGCAAGCTCCGCCTCCTGGGTTCACGCCATTCTCCTGCCTCAGCCTCCTGAGTAGCTGGGACTACAGGCGCCCGCCACCGCGCCCGGCTAATTTTTTGTATTTTTAGTAGAGACGGGGTTTCACTGTGGTCTCGATCTCCTGACCTTGTGATCCGCCCGCCTCGGCCTCCCAAAGTGCTGGGATTACAGGCTTGAGCCACTGTGCCCGGCCCACAAAGCCTATTTTATAATAAAGTGTTGAATATCTCATGTAATTTACTGAATGCTGTACTGAAGTCAAAAACAGAATGTTTGTATGGACATTTGAAGTACGATTTATACTAAATGCATATTGCTTTTACACCATCCTAAAGCTGAAAAATCATCCAGCCATCTTAAGTCAGGGACTGTCTGTATATTTAAACCCCCAAATGCCAAAATGCAGGTGTAAATTTTGTGATAAATTTTCTGAATAATGAACATGTATTCAGCGAGGGATAAGTTATTCTGAAGCTCTCTGTGCATATTTCAATCAGTCATTCAACATCAAGAATAGCAGAAAATCAATGGGAAAAACAGTGACTTTATTTTCAATGCTAATCTGCTGTGTAACTTCTGACTAACCCTGAGTCCAGGAATGCCTCCAAAACATCTAGTTTGTGTATAACTCTTTATCAGGAACACCTATTCACTGTAAGTTTCCTCTAAAAGAACCCTTGATGCTGTTGCAGAAATCGTAGGCTGTGATGCCTGTAACCACCTACACATTCCTTCTAGAACACATATGGTTTCCACAAGGTAAAGCCCTGGCTCTGAGGGGGCTGCAGTGCAGAGACCTACCTGCCTTGTGGCTGCAAGTTTCCCAAATAAATCACCCCAAACCTACAAACTGAATTTGTCTGCCTCCTTCTTTAGTTTCTAGGTTCCTTCAGCATTTGCATATATGGCCCTTTTACAGAACAAAATCCTGTATAAACTAGAGAAGCAAAGCTAAAGGCTAAACAGAGATGTATGATTCACAGGACAAATGCAAGTGATAAGTAACAAAAATTTTATTAAGAGAAATTTCGACAAAGAGGATAAAATAATTACAACAGAAGTTGGAACGGCTTCCCACACTGAATGTCAACAGTAGTTTTTCTGTTTAAATGATGGTGTGAACATACTACTGAAGTGTTTTCTAAAACTGTAAGCAAACTTACTACTGCTAGGACAAAATCTACTGCAATAATAAAAAAAAAAGTATTAGCTTAATTTATAATTACAGAGACTATTATCAAAGATCTAAGTGCCTCACCTCTTTACAGCATAGCCATAAACACAAAGTTTTCATAATATAGACAACATTTTCCCCTTTTCTCATGAAAAAGACTGCTTGTAAGTTTATTACCAGAAAAATCCTTGCAAATAAGAGTTTGGAAACAATAGCAAAAAAATTACTGCTTTCGATGGAGATAATAAGATAAAAATTTGGTGGATCTTTGTGTAGGGGTGCAAACAATGCTTACTCAAAGTGGAAACAAGGCACGGACGAGGCAACAGAGGGTCTTGGGTGTCCCGCTCATGTTGTGTGTAATGCTGCTTGCAAAGCTGCCGATGTCTTCCCATTGGTATTAAAGTTGTCATAAAATTGTTCTCTTCTGTATTTATGCTATCCAAACTGAGTGATGAAAGAATTTTTTTGTGATTTTGTTGGCATTCAGTTTTCTTCAACTCTTTTGCATTCAAAAAGCTATTGGTTCCTTTTAAAAAATGTAGTCGAGAGAATTCTTTATTTGAAGCATTGAAATCATACTTTAATTCTAAAGAAAAGGCCTCACAAATCCTTGATATTTTAAGTAATTCATCCGGTGAAACCTGCTTCTTTCTTGTTCATAGTTTCAATATCTCTTTAGCAATAGGATTGTGTAGAGGATTTTGCAGATTAAAAAGAAAACCCGTGTTACTGAAGCACTCAAAGGAACTTCATTGCATTAAAGAAAGAAGCATTGAAAGTGTTTGAAAGTGTTAACTCTTTAAGTGTCAAGTCTGTTCTTAAATGGAAGTATACTTAGGAAAAGGAAAAGAAACTGACTTAAAAGTGACCATTGCCATGACTATCTTTTGAAATGGATTTTATACCTTAAAGAATTTGATTTGTTTTACATCAGTGTAACTAAGTACCCTTCCAGTATGGAAACCAGTGAACCAATCATGTGTAGTGTTGACGAAGGGAATATAAATTGAGAACAACGCTCATTTTTAAAAGCTATTGATCAAGAGATATGATGTAATCCAAAGGAATGGGAAAGCAAATCAGCCATAAATAATTTTATGTATTTAAATCAGATGTAAAGAGTGATTCCCAGAGTTAACCTTCTGCCAGTACATGTTCCGTATATTGGCTCAGTGATTCCCAGAGTTAACCTTCTGCCGGTACATGTTCTGTATATTGGCTCATAATGCTAATGGTGAGCGTGTTTTCTCATTAATAATAATAATAATGTTCAATAAACAAAAAACACAAAATAAGTTTCATGTGATTCTTGCAGAAGCTAAGTGTAAATGGAACACAGACTAACTGCAAAGAATGTTGTAAGCAAATCCTGCAAAAGAAGGAATTGTTAAGAAGCCAAATCATCAGGGAAATATAATTAAAGAAAGAGGTATATAATTTAGGTATTTATTCTTTATTTCAACATATTTTCATTTTATTTCAGGGTATTTTTAGCATAACTATATCTCACGTAGTAGTTTTCTTTTATCTGAATCACACATGCATAGGCAATTAGAAACAATTCAAATGTAACCGGGAATACTGTATTTTTATTTGCTAAATCTGGCAACCCTGTGCCAGAGGGACTCTGCAATGGTCTGGTTTCCCCTGGCAGAGATGAAAGGTCACTTATTCCCACAGCCTGTCCAAGGCTGGAGGCCCCTTAACAACTCCTCTGCCAGGGAGCTTGTTAGACTATGACTAGACACTTCCCATCCCAAAGAACCTCCACAAGATAAAGGTCCAGAAAACAGCTTTTCTATTGTAATTTTTCTTGCAGTTTCACTTTCTAGCTATATCTTTTCAATTCCACTCTCGAGAAATAACACAGAGCTCTGCATGAAAACAGCCACTCAATTTGTCATATACACAAAGTAGAATCATTGTTTTAAACTGGAATTATTTTTTAAAATAATTCCAATTTGTGTATATAACTGGAATTGAGACTATAGAATACAGGCAACAAAATATACCAGTAAATCTTAGAAAACAATAATAGTAAAATCCTGATTAATGTTTAGCAGCTCAACTGTGAAAAATATTGGTTATTTTACTTTATCTGGATGCTACTTGGAAGGTATGTTATACTGTAATAAAAGCAAAATATTAATATTCGAACTAAGAGTCAATACACAGATATTACTATTTCCAGCACCTCTGGGTGCATATTTAAATGACATGTTTTGTGTGTGTGTGTGTGTGTGTGTTTTGTGGTGATGAACAGAACTTGTTATTTACCCAATTCTATTCTCTATCTCTATTATAATAGTAAATTAGCTACTATAATAGTCAAAAGTATGACTCTCAGTTAAATAAAAGAGATTTTTTAAAAATCTTGCTACAAAAGAAAAAAAAATCAAAAAGAGATTAAGTACTTTTACTACTGGGCCAAAGGTTAGAATCATTGATAATAAAGTACTTTCACACATCACTTCATTTAATCTTCACGACTCCTGAGAAATGGACATTGTCTCCTACCATATAAATGAAGAAACACTCAAACTGGGCAATACATTTTATGATAACCAGTCACAATTCATCTTCGTGGATGTTTCTGGACTTTACTTTGGGGTGATTTCTATTAACATCTGCCCTAATAACAGTTTTCTAAGGGTGCTACCCAGCTGGTTTCATCTCCTGGGGGCCCTCCTGGTGCTCTGCAGTGCAGGGTCTGGATGGTCCCAGGGACTTCTCAGTACCCTGCATTCTAGCACTCAGCACCCACATCAAGATGGCTTATGCTCCCGCTCACTAGCCTGTGAGGGTTGGAAAAATGGGACTCTCTTTTTTCTGTGATCTCTGGACCTCAGCACACTGCCTGGCAAAGAGTGGTCATCACAAAAGAGGATGTTGTCCCCAAGCTCCCACTCTAGGCCAGATCTGGCTTGGTGCAGACTATGGAGAACACAGATGACTCAGGCATGGGTCCTAGGAATCTTCTGTTCCAAGTCCAGTGGGGGCACCAAGGGAAAAGAGTGCCCATGTTAGCCCCTAGGCGCTCTCTACCGGATGGAGAGGTAGGAGGCCCATTCTCAGTCCCTGTTCCATTGCAGACCAGACTTGCTGATCTGACCACAAGGGAGTGCCTGGGAACCCCTTGCAGGTTCCCCTTCAAATAAACAGTATTTTCTTCCTGATGTTCATTGTTTAATTAGGATGTAGAGGAGGAATGAGTCTCCGGATTGAATGGAAGTTCTGTCCAGTCCTTGGGGCATACTTTGTTGTCATTTCTCCCCGTGTCTTGCATTTTCTCTGTAGCAATAGGCTGCCTTTGTACTTGGGCTCAAGCGCTCTTTGGAGCCAGGATTCCTTGTCACCTACACTGCAGCTGTTCAACCTAACCCCCTCCACCTCTTCCTCCTCAGGATTTTCATAGCATTTGTCTCGGAGGCATTCTTTGTGGCATATTCATTAGAAAAAAAGTGAAGTGGAAACTGCTTTTGAAGAGACGATTCAAGAGCTCGGAGTGGGAATCCAAGAC
Source organism: Macaca fascicularis (assembly GCF_037993035.2). NCBI lineage: Eukaryota > Metazoa > Chordata > Mammalia > Primates > Cercopithecidae > Macaca > Macaca fascicularis. The sequence continues at coordinate 17,710,254 of NC_088387.1, read as the reverse complement.
GGAGTAGAGCATCTCCCTGGGTGACCCTCAGACTTAGAGGTGGGCCACACTCAAAGAGCCTGCTGTGTTTAACCTTGTTGGTGCCTGGTGGCACCTAGCCTGGCCCCGTGTGCCCGTTGTCAGGGGTCTCTCTAGATGAGTGCCCTGGTTGTAGCTGGACACTGACCACCAGGCCATGCCTGGGAGGCCACGTGAGGGACTCTGCTGAGGGATCTGACTGCGTTTCTGTTGTCTCTTCCTCCTTGAAGGGAAGAAGTACAAGATGGGAGGCTCACTGATCACGTGGACGCCAAGGACTGTGGTCTTTGTGAGGATGATGGATACAACAAAAGAAAAGCCTTGAAAGGACTGTCCTGCAGAATCGCATCAAAAAGTAAGTTTCAATCTGATGCAAAACTACAATTGATCTTCCTCCACTCTGTTCTCACAACAGCCAGTGTAATGTTTCCAGAAGGCAGATCTGACCCTCAGTGGCTTCCCATTGTTCAAGGATAAACATGAGGCCCCTCACCATGGCCTCATCCCTGCACCTGTCTCCTCTCAGCATCCCAGCCTCTCTCCCTTCCCACCAACCCACCATGCCTGCTGCTCCTCAGCTCCGAGGGCCTCTCAGCCCTCAACTCCCCTGCTCCATCCACCCCAGGGCCTCTGCAGATGTTGCTTTCTCCTCGGGCTCATTCTCACCTCACTTTGGGGAGTTGAGGTCCCTCATCCTTCAGGCCTCTGCTCAGGCAGCCCTTCCTCAGAAAAGCCCCTCGTGTCCCCGACAAGGTCAGGTGCTCTGTGGTCCCCCAGCTCTTCTTCCCTCCTCTCTGCACGTGACAGCAGGACATTCATCGCTAAGTGACTGTTTCGATCACTATCTGTCTTCCTTGCTGACTCCACATGGGTAGGTACGAAGCCCACATGGGTGAGGCCATGTCTTTTGGGTCTTCATGGTATCTCCAGGGTCTAACAGTGTCCCTGGGACATAGAGGCCCTTAACAACTATTCATTTACTTGCTTCATTAATTCTCAATGAATAAAATTGGCTGAGTACACCCAAATCAGTCTGCATCTCAGTTTGGGTTCTAGAAGGGAAATGTCCTCCCCGGTGAGTTCCAGTGGAAGGGAAGTGTCCTCCCCGGTGAGCTCCAGTGGAAGGGAAGTGTCCTCCCCGGTGAGCTCCAGTGGAAGGGAAGTGTCCTCCCCGGTGAGCTCCAGTGGAAGGGAAGTGTCCTCCCCGGTGAGCTCCAGTGGAAGGGAAGTGTCCTCCCCGGTGAGCTCCAGTGGAAGGGAAGTGTCCTCCCCGGTGAGTTTCAGTGGAAGGGAAGTGTCCTCCCCGGTGAGCTCCAGTGGAAGGGAAGTGTCCTCCCCGGTGAGCTCCAGTGGAAGGGAAGTGTCCTCCCTGGTGAGTTTCAGTGGAAGGGAAGTGTCCTCCCCGGTGAGCTCCAGTGGAAGGGAAATGCACCCACAGGTAAATTTTACTCATTGGTCCCAGTTCTGTCCTGATGTTTTTTCATGAGAGAACTCAGTCAGCATTTGAGAGCTGCTATGACATCTTACCTCTCAAAACGGGTCTCCTTCTGGTAGAGTGTGTGACTCCAGCACCCTGGTTCCTCGTGTGACCTGCATTTGAGCACCTGTGATCATTGTGATTCTCTTGCATGGGTGTTTCCTCGTTATCAAGACTCTCCTGAAAGTCAAGGCTGGGGTTCTTAAAAAGGCTGTCAGGAGTTGTTTTTTGTTTGTTCGTGTTTTTTTTTTTAAATTTTTGTAGAGATGAGGTCTCACTATGTTGCCCAGGCTAGTCTCAAACTTCTTGGGCTTAAGTGATCCTCCCACCTCTGCCTGCTGGAAGGAATTACAGGTGTGAGCAGAGGCACCCTACAATGAGCTCAGCCTGAGGTTACAGCCCAGACTGCAGGAGTGGTGTGAGAGTGCAGCCCCTAAGGGTGGCTGTTCTCCCCTAGCCTTCTAGAAGCATCTTCTTTGTGTTCAGTGCCTCCAGTGGTGGGGGAGCTCTGTGGGTGTCAGCAGCAGGATGGATGAGTGCTTTTTTTCTTTTCAAGAAGTGTTTGGTTACTGTGTGCAGAGCCTTGTCTTTGATTCAGGGCCAGCCTTCAGGAAAGCCTTGGCCTGCTCGGTGCTCCCCAGGACCTCAGCGCATCTGGAGTCCATGTGCCTCTCTTTTTTTTTTTTTTTTTTTTTGAGACAGTTTCGCTCTTGTTGCCCAGGCTGGATTGCAATGGCATGATCTTGGCTCACTGCAACCTCTACCTCCTGGGTTCAAGCAATTCTCCTGCTTCAACCTCCTGAGTAGCTGGGATTACAGGCGCCCGCCACCTCGCCCAGCTAGTTTTTTGTATTTTTAGTAGAGATAGGGTTTCACCATATTGGTCAGGCTGGTCTGGCACTCCTGACCTCAGGTGATCTGCCCACTTCAGCCTCCCAAAGTGCTATGATTACATGCATGAGCCACCACACCCTGCCCATATGCCTCTTTCTCCTTCCTCCTAGAATACAGGACCATGGATGCCTTGCTACAGCAGATGTTCAAGTCTGAAATTGCTCCAGAGGATGAAGGCCCTTCCTTGGATGAGATTCTGAACTTCTCACCCAGTGACATATATCCCAAGAATCCCAATTTTGAAACCAGTGCATGATGCTGGGCTTGGAAGGGTCCACAACTAGAAACCGAGACAAGCTGTCACCTCTTTTTGCATGTGCTGTCTGGAGGTGATGTTTCCAGCCCAGGCTCCCTTCAGTGTTCTGATGAGCCTATGAATAGGCCTGGCCTGGCCTGAGCGGTCAGCTGAATGGCATGGAGAGGCTACCCAGGTGGGCCCCGCTGGGGGTCGTTCTTATGTTTGATCATGGACATAAGGCAAGAAAAATTGTTGAAGAGATTGTGACGAGCACTTGCTGTACACATATATGTACACATGTAGTCTTTTCAGTGAGTCTATAAAAGCTTTTCAATTATTTTTATATGGTATTTTGCTATTCTATTAAACTAATATTGTGCTACATTGTTACGTAAATGAATTATGAATATGTTAAAGGAATATGTTCTAATACAGTAGCTTTTAAAGGCAGAGCTTATTCAAAATGAAGAAAAATATGAATATGAAAATATAATTGTCACAACGGCCTATTTCAGGGACTGGAGTGTGCTCTCAAAGCTTCTTTAACAGAATTACAACGATGGCAAGATTTTGAAGCACTTGCTTTCTGACGTCACTTTCCGCATTGGAAATCTCCCAGGACAGCAAACGCATCTTCTGGGAACGCAAAAGGGACCTATTTTATTTTTACAATTTTTCACTGTGGTTAAGTAAACACAATGTAACGTCTAAGTGCTAAGTACACTCATGTTGTGCAGCCACTATCCATCTCAGGACTCTTCATCTTGCAAAACTGAAACCCTGTCCACATGAAACAATGCCCATCTCCCTTTCCCCAAAGCCCCTGGCACCCATCTTTCTATTTTCCGTCCCTAAGGGTTTGGCTATACCAGATCGCCATGGCATCTTGAGCACAGGTGGTCCTTTGCAGAGCCGGCAACTGTGCCCCTCATTCTCCCAAGTCTTGTCACGGGCCCCACCATCAGGCAGGGGAATCAGTGGGAGTGCGTCCCCATGACCCGAGAGGTTTCAGTGCAGTGAGACCTGAGATGTGTGGCATGTCATGTGTCAGGGTGGCAACTGAAGCTAGCGTGGGAGGGACATCTGGTCTTTGGTTCTGAGAGTGACCTCTGGGCTATGTCCTGCAGGAGCAAAGCTAAGGACTTTGGGGCATGGATTCCAGGGCCAGACTGTCTGGTTTCACACCTGGCTCTCCGCCACCCGTACCTCTCTGTGGCCCATTTCCTCATCTGCAAACTCCGGACAAATGGTACCTCCCTCCCAGGACTGTGGGAACCCCTGGAGGCCCAGGACAGGCCCAATGCTGACTCAGCACTGGCTTCGGTCAGAGCAGTGGCGGAGCGTGCTCTGACAAGTCTCTCTTCCTGCCTTAAAACCATGCCTGGCATTTGCACTGATGCTCTAGCACCACTGCCAGCAGGATTCGGGAGCCGGGTTTTCGCTGACTCAGCCATTGCGGTGTGTGGAGTCCTGGCATCCCTGAGATGGCTCTCTTATTTCTTTGTATGTATAATATCTATTATTACGTAAAGCATTATACTAAATGTATTGAGTTACAATGTAATCTTTTCAAATGTTATATATGGCCGGCATTTCTTAAGAACGTGAAAGGAGCCTCAACATTATTAGCCATTAATACAAAGACATTTAATTAGCCAATAATACAAAGACATTTAAATAATTCAATCCAGAACCTGAGTAAGAAGCTGGAAGTTGCTCCTTATTCCTCCTTCTCCTCACGCCCCGGCTACTCAGTCAGACACCCCTTTTCCAGGGGTGCCTGCTGAGTATGCTGTTTATCCTGGAACGGAACCTGACTACCGTCATGTATATTAGATATATTAACGTATAATTGCATTTCTAAGTCCTAAATGGGATATTACGACATATTTCATATGTATCGTTCCACAACCTGCTATTTTCATCAGCACGGTTGTTTCATGTTGCTACACACACACACACACACACACACACACACACACACACACAGTGCTGAGTATTCCGTCCCATCAACGTCTCATGACTTAAGAATTCACTCATTCTTGGCCGGGCGCGGTGGCTCAAGCCTGTAATCCCAGCACTTTGGGAGGCCGAGACGGGCGGATCACAAGGTCAGGAGATCGAGACCACGGTGAAACCCCGTCTCTACTAAAAATACAAAAAATTAGCCGGGCGCGGTGGCGGGCGCCTGTAGTCCCAGCTACTCAGGAGGCTGAGGCAGGAGAATGGCGGGAACCCGGGAGGCGGAGCTTGCAGTGAGCCGAGATCGTGCCATTGCACTCCAGCCTGGGCAACAGCGTGAGACTCCGTCTCAAAAAAAAAAAAAAAAAAAGAATTCACTCATTCTTTGACCTACACCCTGTTCCCTGTGTTCACCATTAAAGAGCAGGGGACTAAACCTTGCGTGAGTCCTTCCGGGAGGGCCGGGAGTCAGCCTTGCTGAAGCCATTCCTGTAGAAACCTCTGTTCTCCGCCTGGCGGCAGGGAGGAGGCCACTAGGGGGCGCTACCGCCCGGCTGTGGACACCAACACCGCCCCGGCCATGCCCGGCTGGGCAGGAAGGGCGGGGGGAACCGCGAGGAGCGGTGGAGGGGCTTGCCGCGCCTGCAGGGTTTTCTTCTGCCTTTCAGTGAAATCCTCACCTCGGGTTTTGGCACACGGACTCCCAGCGAGGCCCTCCGTCTGGCAGGGGCCTGGGACAATAAGGTTGTGTCTGCCCTGTGAACTGTGAGCAGGTCTTGCCCTTGGAACAATCCCCGCCTCAGCCTCCGCTCCTCCTGGCCTGGAAACGGCAACGAGCAGAAAGAACATCCTGGAAACCTCCTGTGAGGACCTCAGATTGGTGCCAGTAGGGGATCGCTCAGCCCGACAGCCGTGGGAGAAAAGTCACTGCTGTGACTTTTACGGAAGGATCCATTATTCCCAAACACATCTTTGGGGAATGACCTTACTGTTAGAGAAATGGGACTTCTAGGTGTCTGGAATTTGAACATGGGGAATTTGAGAGCATAGACGGTGCCTGCCTCTGACCTCCCCCTCCCCCTTTTCTGGGGAAATGTGTTCTTGGTCCTCAGCTTGCTGGTGCAGCCTCTCCCAGGAATCCCTGCCAGTATGGGTCATGGAGTTTGTGACTCAGTGGCAGGTTTTCTTTTCAGAGGAAGAAACCATTCTTTTTTTTTTTTTTTCTTTTTTTGAGACGGAGTCAGGCTCTGTCGCCCAGGCTGGAGTGTAATGGCCGGATCTCAGCTCACTGCAAGCTCCGCCTCCCGGGTTCACGCCATTCTCCTGCCTCAGCCTCGCGAGTAGCTGGACTACAGGCGCCCGCCATGTCGCCCGGCTAGTTTTTTGTATTTTTTAGTAGAGACGGGGTTTCACCGTGTTAGCCAGGATGGTCTCGATCTCCTGACCTCGTGATCCGCCCGTCTCGGCCTCCCAAAGTGCTGGGATTACAGGCTTGAGCCACCGCACCCGGCCAGGAAGAAACCATTCTAACCGGCAGAAAATGTTGCTGCAATTTGCAGTAAAATTAAGGGGCATAGCAAATTCTCAGAGGGTGCCAGACAGGAAAGGTAATATAGTAGCGGGGTCAGGGGGTGGTACTAGATAACTAAAGCTGAGCCCCCCCATGGCAAGCCCTCGTGCTCAGCCTCTGTTTTCTCCTTGCAGGCCACCTCAATAGCAGACGTACTCTGCCTGAATGCATACTTTGGGAGACTGGTACATTTTGCAAAAGTCACTCCTCCAATGGTTTTCTGGAAGGATACACCAAACATCTGCATCATGGTAGCCATAGCGGCGAGTGTTCATTGTAGTACCTGTAAGAGTTTATGACCCAAGGCAGGAGCCATGCAGCAAACAAATTCCATAGATTTGTCTTTGATAAAACAACACTTCCATACAGAGAACGCCATAAGCACAGCTGCAAGCAAACCACAAACTGAAGAACAAATACGGCAAAATGTGGCAGTGCAGACATTTTAGCATATCAAGAGCACTTCCAAATTAAAGGAAAAAGAGATATGTCAATAGATAATTTCTCTGAAGATAAGTGAAGGCAACTCATAAGAAAAAAATATGTAAAATGGCTGATAGGAAAGATGTTTAACATCGCTAATTAAAAGTTATAGAATAAAACAATAAAATACCATGTATTTGCCTATAAAACAATCTTAGCAAGATTGAAAACAAACTTTTTTTTGTAATTTCAATTTTTAGATTCAGGTGATACACGTGCAGGTTTGTTACATGGGTATATTTCGTGATGGTGAGGTTTGGGGTACGATTGATCCCATCACCCAGGTAGTGAGCCTAGAGTCCAGCAGGTAGTTTTTCAACCCTTTCCCTCCTCTGTCCCTCCCCCACAGGAGTCCCCAGTGTCTACTGTTGCCTTTGTTTCCATGAGTACCCAGTGTTAGCTCCCACTTATAAGTGACAACATGCAGTATTTGGTTTTCTGTTCCTCTGTTAATTCACTTAGGATGATGGCCTCCGGCTGCATCCACATTACTGCAAAGGACAGACTTTCATTCTTTTTAAATGACTGCATAGTATTCCATGGTGTATATGTACCATATTTTCTTTGTCCAACCCACCATTGATGAGCACCTAAGTTGATTCCATGTCTTTGCCATAAGACAAATGTTCTTACACCCTACTGGAGAAAGGAATAAAACTATCTTTCTGGAAGGCTCTTTGGCAGTTCCTTTCAAAAGCCTGTAAGGTGAATATATTTTCACCCTGGACTCCCATTCCTGGGAATTTATCTGTAGGAAAGAAGGATGCATTCCAAGATTTAGCCACAAAATTGGTGGTGGCTGATTGTTTATAATATGGAAAAATTGGAAACAACCCTATTTCCTGACAAAAATTACAAGACATATGTCTTAAGTAGAATGTGATATAGTCACGCAGCCTCCTGTACTGTACTCTCACTCCTTTGCTCCATCTGTTATTTGAACGGCCCTGGGAATGAGACCTGCCTTTTTAGCCTGGCCTGCAAAGTCACCTTCCATAGGTCCCTGTCACTTTCTGCTGCTTTCCTTTGCCCCCACTCCCAGGACCCTCTGCTTCCCAACATGCCAGCCCAGTACTTCCTCAAGAGTCCTTTTATGGTATCTTCTGTTTAGCTCTTGACCTTCCTGAGTTCTTTTTTTTTTTCTTTTTAAAGCTCTGCTGTGCTGTAGGTTACATCAAAGAGTGCCTACTCCGTGAAGCCCCTCAAATATCTTAACCCTTGGTGATCCACCTATCCCCGCTCCCCTGGGACAGCCACTGGTTCCCTCCAGTGCAGATGTGAGCTAGCCTCTTTTCTTGGCTGTCTTCTCCGCCCCATGCAGAGTGCCCTTTGAGGGAAAGGAGCTCACTAGATCCTCTGTGCCTTACCACCAAACGGGCTACATTCAGGTTTTTTTTGATGATGGTAGATTGTTCTTTTTCACTTATTTTTTTCTAGAATACACGAGGTTCTTCTTTTGGCCATCTTCACCTTAATCTCTTGCCCATAAACCTGACATTAATAAAGATTAATAAGGGTTTTCTGTATTCTGGATATTCTCATCTCTGTTACTAGGCTACACCTCCTTTTTTTTACATGTCACATTGAAGAGAAGGTCAATAGGGTGTAGTGTGGAAGGATGTTGCGGTGTGATTAATAGCAAGGGCTCAGCCCTCAGACTGTTTGGGTTCCAGTCCCAGCTCTGCCCTCCGCTAGCTGTGTGATCAGGGGCTACTTGCTTACCCTCTCTGTGCCTCAAGCTCCTCCTCCAGGTATAGTGCCCACCTAATTGGTGTGATGAGTCTAAAATAAAATAATCTACAAGAGGTGCTTGTTATAGCACATGGAACACAGTAAAACGTCAAAAATTAGCTATTACTAATATCATAATACAAAAGTGGTACTATGTTGTCTATGAAACTTGCTTTTTCACATAATATCGTGCCTCTCCTGGCCCATCCACTTCCTTGAATAGTGTAGTACTGACAACTCTGTCCTGTTACTCTCACAGCTGACCTCGATCCATCTGATTATCTACGGGTCCCTGGAAGCTATTAACATCCGCAGCATCAGCTGGTCAAGGGCCTTAAGGCCGGTCTTCCTAATTAACTTCCCTAAAAGTCATCAGGTAAGCATATGATTTAGGATACGTGATGGTTTGTTTTGCAGAAAGTTAGCTGGTTTCTTGTAAATAAAATAACATTTTGGGCAGCGCGCGAGGGGGTGGAGCGGGGAGGTGCGCGGCGACCCCGGCGGGCTACAGCCTGCAGGGTTTGCAGGGCGCTGGTGGGGCGCGCGGAGGCGGCGCTGCCCACGGCCAGGTCCGGGCGCGGCCGGCGGCTGCAGCTGGCGCGGGTCCCATCCGGGTCCCGAGTAACCGCCGCCGCCGCCGCCGCCGCCGCCAAAGCTCGCCAACATGGCGGACCTGGAGGCTGTGCAGGCCCATGCCAGTTACCTGATGGTCACGGAGAAGAGCAAGGCGACCCCGGCCGCCCGCGCCAGCAAGAGGACCGTCCTGCCCGAGCCAAGTATCCGAAGTATGATGCAGAAGTATCTTGCAGAGAGAAATGAAATAACCTTTGACAAGATTTTCAATCAGAAAATTGCAGGTTCCTGCTCCAGCACAGCTCCTAGACTGGCCCCAGGGTTTTCAATCCAAGCATAATTCACTGAAGCATGTGTTTGGCAGGGGGCCCCAGCTCACCGTTTTAGGTCAGCCCAAGGACACCCCCTCAGTCACTGTTCCCGCCATCCTCTTAGGAGCGCCAGGCCATCAAGGCCACACTGGTATGTCTCATGAATGACTTCTATCTGGGAATCTTAACCGTGACCTGGAAGGCAGATGGTACCCCCATCACCCAGGGTGTGGCGATGACCACACCTTCCAAACAGAGCAACAACAAGTACTCGGCCAGCAGCTACCTGAGCCTGACGCCCGAGCAGCCGAGGTTCCGCAGAATCTACCGCTGCCAGGTCACGCATGAAGGGAGCACCGTAGAGAAGACGGTGGCCCCTGCAAAATGTTCATAGGTTCCCAGCCCTCACCCCACCCACAGGGGCCTGGAGCTGCAGGATCCCAGGGGAGGGGTCTCTGCATCCTAAGCCATCCAACCCTTCTCCCTGTACCCAGTAAACCCTCAATAAATATCCTCCGTCAACCAGAAAATAAATAAAATAAAATAAAATAAAATAACATTTTGTCTCCATAGATCAGAAGGGCTTTCCGAAGCCTCTGGAACACCCTGCCCAATATCCACTTGTCTTCCATTGTTCATATTCAGTGTGCTGATGTTTTCCCTGATGGCCTTGAAGCTTTTTGGGAATCAGCACACTTCTCCAGAAGTTTCTGTCTGGGAATTCTCCCATATTTAGGTTGAGCCTGTTGGTGGCACAATCTGTCACCAAACACAATCTTCCATGTTCAAACACTGCAGGAGTGCTCTTGAAAGGGGAAAAATGTGTCAGTGTATTAATTTACGTGTGTGGTTTTCATTTGTGTTTTTGGTTCCTCTTTAGGGGTCTGAAAACAGCAGACGGATCACCTTACTTTGAAAACCTTCTGGAGATAGCACTTGAGCTCTACGTGCTGGTCACTACAGCGAACAGCCCTGACATCATGTCCGTGCATCCTCGATCCATGTTCATGAACATCTTTTACCATAACAGAATTCGCGCTATTCAAAGCAGCTGTCTCCTGACTCTAGTAGGGCTGAGAGAGGACAAAGAGTGATTTTCTGTTGAGTCCTGTTCACTGTAAAGGTTTTGAGAAAGATAAAAGTTTACAGCACTAATAGCCTATCCTCTCTACTTAACACTACATTTAAATGAATTCTTTCAAAATGGAAAGGAACAGAAGACATCTCTTGAGATACAATTCTTAATATTTGAGCCCACTTTCGATTCTGGAATCTTCTTTAAGTCTTGAAATTAAAGACATAAGACATCTTTGTAAAGGAATCATGACTGGTTCTCCTAAGCATTGATGCAGGTTTTTGGCTACATCAAATAGGAAATAAATGTAAACATCAGTAATTGCCCAAAATGCCAATTCTCCACACACGTGGAAACTACTTAGGAGAAAAACGTCATGGTTTTTTCTAATGTCTTCTTGTTGTGGATTTACCTTATGCATAGGAGTAAAGTTATTAAGTGGTACTGCACAGAGTAGCTAGTGCTCCAGCTCTAGAGAGTGGGCAGAGCCTCACTGCAAACGTCAGTCCACATCTGCTCCAACAGTGACCTCAGAGAGGCAGGTTTTCCGTGGTCTTGTGATGCATAGGATCATCAGATCAACTTGTTCTTGGTTGTTGCTCACTCTTGGGCCTGGGCCTGGTCCTGCTTATGTTCTCTTGGGTCTTTCCTCAGACCCCTGTTAGCCTAGCCACCACCCCCTGATGTCCCCTCCTGTAGGAAATTAAGTTTCCTTTAGAGTGAGCACCTGTCACAACTTGCCCTTCCATGATTATCACCGGATACCTTTCATGCATTGTCCCTGCGTGGTTAGAATACGACCTGGCCCCCAGCCAAGGCAGTTGGGTGTCCCACAGAGCCCTGAATTTGCACTGCACAGCCCTCTTCCCAGCCATGCTTCTTATTCTCTTTGTAATTCCTAGCAAGTCACTGTCCTTTCTAGGCCTCAATTTTCTCACTGTGAAGGGAGAAAAGTGAATTGGGAGATCACTAAGGTCCTGCCACTGTGAAAATTGGTGCCTCTGTAAGGTACTAAGAATTTCAGAAGGTCAGGTGTGAAGCAAGCTGTTCAGCATTAGGGATGGTGATGGCTCTGAGGCCTCATCACACCCTATGGGGGAGAGCGAATGTTAGAGGAGGCTTTCCAGTACCTCCTGCACATGGACTGTGCATGTGGGATATTGCCCAAGGTCAGCCTTATATGCATTGTAGAACTGAGAAGTGAAGCCAGCTGGGCTTCTGGGTTGGGTGGGGACTTGGACAACTTTCCCGTCTAGCTAAAGGATTGTAAATGCACCAATCAGCGCTCTGTGTCTAGCTAAAGGTTTGTAAATGCACCAATCTGCACTCTGTTAAAACGGACCAATCAGTACTCTGTAAAACGGATCAATCAGCACTCTGTAAAATGGACCAATCAGCAGGATGTGGGTGGGGCCAAATGAGGGAATAAAAGCAGGCCACCTGAGCCAGGGGCAGCAACTTCCCTGCTGTGCAATCTTTGTTCTTTCACTCTGCAATAGATCTTTTCTGCTGCTCGCTCTTTGGGTCTGCACCGCCTGTATGAGCTGTAACACTCACTGTGAAGGTCTGCAGCTTCACTCCTGAAGCCATAGAGACCACGAACCCACCAGAAGGAATGAACAAGTCCGGAAGGAACAACTCCGGAGGCGTGCCGCCTTTAAGGGCTGTTAACACCCACCGGGAAGGTCTGAAGTCAGCGAGACCACGAACCCACCGGAAGGAACCAACAACTCCGGACGGAACAACTCCGGACGCGCCGCCTTTAAGAGTTAACACTCACCCCGAAGGTGTGCAGCTTCACTCCTGAAGTCAGCGAGACCACGAAGCCACCGGAAGGAGGAAACTCCTGACACGTCCAAATATCAGAAGGAACAAATTCCGGACACACTGTTTTTAAGAACGCGAGGGTCCGCGGCTTCGTTCTTGAAGTCAGCGAGACCAAGAACCCACCAATTCCGGACGCAGAACTAGGGTATGGAAAACCATGAAACATGCTTATTTTCTTCTAGGATGCCTGCCCATGACTTCAACTGGTGGTATTCTTTGTACTTTATAATCCACATTATCGTCAATACCTACATCTTAACGTCCATCTTTCTGGCCATGGTGTACCGCAATTATAGGAAGCACTTAAAGGTAACAGGCGTGAGCTGGGGGTAGGGGGTGGGGCTGGGTGCAGTGGCTGGGAGGCTAGTGAATGCGTTTGTTAAATATTTGAAAGTGTCCTTGATCCTATTTACTTTGGTGGACCTGACGACTTGATGTCTTGCTTCCTTCTGCTGAGCGGGGCGGCTCTTCCATCTTTGTGATGGCTGTGACGTGTCTCAGGAGATCCACAGGACAGAGGACTTGGCCGGGGCACTGGCCCCTTCATGGGCAATGTCAGGTGCTACTTTGCTTCTTGCTCTTAACGCATCAAATAGCTAATGGCTCCTTGATATCTTCTCAGTGTGATTTGGAGTGAGGATATTATCTAAGCTTCCAGCTCCTTTCTCCCTTCAAACAAAAGAAACTTCTTAAAACCGGCAGTTCCTGCCCTGGTTCCTGCCTGCTTGATTGATGTCTGGAGAATTTGTGGAAATGTTGAGTGGGTTCTTGGGGTAGAAGGAAGTTTGATTTGCACCCAGGAATCCCCCGGGGCACCTCGGCTGTCTCATCCACCCTTCCTCCACTGCCGCTCACCAGCATAGACCTTTGGGTGTCTCTTTCCTTTATTATGAAACTCACTGTACAGAGAAGTCTTTCTTCCAAGGGTGATTTTCCTTAAGGAAAGACATACCTTAGGGCTTTTGGCCTTTTGGTTCTGTTTTGAATGTATTCTTGCTAATGGAGTGTCCACTTGAGGGCGAGCCGAAGTCAGGACAACTTCAATGCAGTTCAAGAGAAGGGGATGGCAGGGCAAGTCTGAGATTGGGTCGGTCTGGCCTTTGAAGGTGTCTGGCTCTGTCCCGGTCACAAGGAGTCTCTGTGCAGAAGGAACTTCAGCTCCTCCTCACCCCAAAGCTAGGCCTCCTCTGGCCTCTTCCTCTTTCTGGTAGGAGAGAACATTCCAGAGAGTCTGGTGCGCCTCTCCTCTCCTTCACCGTGGAACAGAAGTATTACTATGCCCCTCCCAAACCCAAGGAACACCCCTTGGAAATTAATTTTCTGCAACATGCCTTAGCAAACATTTTAGACACGCTGTATGTGCCAGACACCATGCAGGGTCCTGAAGAGCCACAACGATGGTGAGGAACCAGCCCTTCACTTCAGGAATTTACAGTCTAGCTGTGTCATTGGTGAAGCAATGATAGTGGGCGACAGACTTACAGGAGCAATGGAGGTGGGCATGGTAGCTGGATGGCCCTGAGGAGGGCTGCAGAGCCTCCCCGCTCCCACAGAATTCCCTGTGACCACGCAAGATGGCAGCTCCAAGCAGACCCTAGTTGTCCTTCTAGCCCCAGACCACATCTGGCCTAGTTTCACTTCCCTCACTTTTCTCCTCTTCCTCCTCTCTTTCTCGACTGACTGCATGGTGTATCTCTCTTCACCTTCTTGCTGGGTGTCTCTCCTCTCAATACCACAACTGATCTCCTTCCTTTCCGGAATCTTCCCTCCTCCTGGGCAGGGTGGAGTTGGGAGCTGGCCGCCTCTTGTTGCTCTGTTTCTCACTGCACAGACTTTCCTTCCCGGGCTACCTCATTTCAGCTTGGTAAGGTGAGTTCTGTTGATGCACAGTGGGGTTAGCTAAGTACTCCTGAATCCGGGAGGCATCATTTACTTTGCTTTTGAGCCCACCCATTGGTGATGTTTCTTTGGCTCTTTGAATACCTTGAAACGTTGGGGTAAGAAAGTGATGCTTTCCTTTGGGAGAATGAGGTGGGCAGATCACGAGGTCAGGAGATCGAGACCGTCCTGGCTAACACGGTGAAACCCCGTCTTTACTAAAAAAAAAAAAAAATACAAAAAATTAGCTGGGCATGGTGGCAGGCTCCCAGTCCCAGCTACTCCGGAGGCTGAGGCAGGAGAATGGTGTGAATCCAGGAGGCGGAGCTTGCAGTGAGCGGAGACCGTGGGCCACTGCACTCCAGCCTGGCCGACAGAGTGAGACTCCGTCTCAAACTGGCATACCTGAAAGGTCATAAAATGATAGAGGCATTCAACGTTCTGAAAGTCATGGTGGGCACTGAGTTTGTGGTCGAGGAGGCCCAGTGGAGGCGGCTGGCACAGGTAGTGATGCCAGACATGAGCAGGACCCACCTGGAGCTTCTCCTGAGGATCTCCAATGAGGGACAGACGGGGCACATGGGTAAGAAGGCTTTGCCTCTGACTGTCCTCTTCCCTGTGCGCTCTGAAACTGAGCCTCACAAAATAATGGGTAAAGCAGTAGCACTGTTTTAAAATGTGTTTAGCTTAGCACATACAAATGTGTGCCTGCTGGCAAGAATGCCATGGAGTTAACAACCTCATGCTGTGCTCTTACTGCCCTGTCCCAGTGTACATGGCCCCAGGCAGGCAGGTGTCAGCAGGTCACGGCCATCCCAGAGCCCTTACCTGGTGATATGGTCCTTCCATTCCTGCAGTTCTGCTTTAGGGAAGTAATCAGAAATTGGAAAAGAGATACATACATTCATGTTCAGTTTGCGTTTTGCATTTGAAAGTGAAAAGTTAAAGGTACCCTACATGTTCAGGGTTGATAGCCATTATTAAGATGCTTCGTATTTGTGGCGTGCTTGTCATGTGTGAACCACTGTTATGGTTGTTCTCCATGCACTGCGCTTGTGTCATCTTCCCCCAGGGACATTGAGGTGTTTTTGTTATCTTCATCTGCTAACACGGGAACAGACTCAAAGAGGTTCAGTCATTTGTCCAAGGCCACACAAGTGACAGAGACCATAAGGCTCCAAGGCTTGTGCTTTTTATCCTTGTGCTAAACTACCCACATTTTGATAGTCATTTAATGGGAGATTTTGATAGCATTAAAAATGATTGTGAAGACGAGGTAGCAACGCGGGATAGGCGAGATGTTAATACACCCCCAGCTGCAGGGCACTCCCATTTCACCAGTTTTAAGAAAGTCCCGATAGGAACACACCCAGATGGAGTGGTAGGTTTGATAGGATGGCGAGATTATACGCAGCTGTTCATTTAAGGGAGACAAGGACTCTCAAACTAGTCCCACAGTACTGTGGGCTTCATGATGTCTCCACGCATGTGTGAGAAGAAGATGACAAATATTTTCTGGGACTTACTTGAATCTGGTGTTCAGGAGAAAAAGAGACATGCGCAGCAAGACACTATTACTTTTGGGCGGTGCCAGCATCTTCCAGTAAGAGCTTTGGATTCAGGATGGAAGAAGGCCTTTTTAAAAAAAATTAAATGATTTAAAAATATTTGTTGTGTGTACATAGTAGGTGCATATATGTATGGGGTACATGAGATGTTTGGATACAGGCATGCAACGTGAAATAAGCACTTCATGGACAATGGACTCTCCATCCCTGCAAGCATTTATCCTCTTAGTTACAAACAATCCCATTACATTCTTTAAATTATTTTGAAATATACAGTTATTATTGACTGTCATCACTCTGTTGAGCTATTAAATCGTAGGTCTTAGTCATTCTTTCTATTCTCTTTGTACCCATGGAAGAAGGCCTTTGCAGGAACCCGAGCAGCGTCTCCTCGGCCACATGGTCCAATGTCACAGTGCAGAGTGTCTGCTCAGGTGGTCCGGCTTCTCAGGCTCTGAACAGATTCCTTTGTGCTGCCCCCTGCTAGGGACAGGCAGTTACTGGAGGTGCCATGGAGTGTGTGATTGCTGTACTAATGGTGGGGAAGGGAGAGGAAGGGCACCTCATCAGGCAACCCTGGAGCACAGCACTTTTCAAAATGTGCTGAAGCTTTTTATATTTCCAATCTGTCATTGACTGAGACTTTAGTAAAATACAATAAAAATCAGTAACACATACAAACAGCATACAAAATACAAGTCTCAGGTTTTCATGATTAGATTCAGCAGGCATGAAATTATTCTGTCAATTGCTCTGCAAGGTTCGAAATTTCAGTACTTATCTCGGGGAGGGTGGGGAGCATGAGGACTGACCAGCAGTATTCCAGCAGCCACCCTTTGGGGAGCACTTGTTCTAGGACATCAGAAAAGGCAGGTGCCCCCTGAGACACACACACACCCCCACGGGTGCTCTGACCTCCAGTTGGTAGTCCATGATTGGAGTCACCAAGATGGCTGGGTCCTCAGCCTTTAGCCTTGCTTAGTTTTGTTACCTGAGTTGTGGTCCTATTTGTAAATTAAATGAGGACACAAATTCATTTAGTTTGAATATAAAAATCTACCAGAGTCACAGATTTTACTGAAGCTCCATAAATGTGGCCAAAAGAAAGTCCACTGAGCTGATGGTTTAACCCATTTCCCCAGTCTTACCTTCTACAAAACAGCTGTGTCCATTTAAATATTATTATCAGGCACACATGTTTTTAAGAAAGACAGGCTGGGTGTTGTAGCTCACGCCTGTAATCTCAGCACTTTGGGGGGCCTTGGCAGGAGGATCATTTGAGCCCAGGAGGTCGAGAATAGCCTGAGCAATGTGGTCTATCTCTACAAAAAATACAAAACTTAGCTGGGTGTGGGGACACGTACTTGTAGTCCCAGCTACTCAGGAGGCTGAGAAGGGGGGAGCGATTGAGCCCAAGAGGTCAGCCTGGTGACAGAGCGAGATTCTATCTTGAAGAGAAAAGAAGAAAGAAAGAAAAAGACAGCCAGTCAGATTGGTTGGCTTTGGAGGATCCTAGATTATAGTTCACAGGATGTAGTAGTGATTTCTGCTGTCTAAGTGCCCCAAGAGGCTTCTTTGCTCAAGTAACACTTGCGAAGACAGCCTTAGTAACAGAAAGCCAAACAGGAAAACAGGATTACATGCTTCCCAATGGTCTCAACACTGTGCAGTCGAGGATTAGCAAGACATTTGTGAACATTCCCATTTTTCCCTTTGATCAGCAGTTGTAAGGATTTGTAGTCACCAAGGCTAAACCCTGGCATTCTGATAGTACCAAAAGTGTTAAACAATAGTGTTAACAAACACAAAACTTATAAGTACAGAAAGAAAAGGATTAAATAGAATACTTAACAAAGAGAATATGAGGGAAATAATGTGGTATTTACAAGGGTTTGCAGACTATAGTCTACTGGCCCAATATGGCCTGCTGTCTGTTTTGTAAATAAAGTTTTATTGGAACAGAGCCATGCTCATTCATTTACATATAGTCTCTGGCTGCTTTTATATATAATGGCAGAGTTGAATAGTTGTGACAGAGAGTGTGTGACCTGCAAAGCTTAAAACATTTACTCTCGGGCCTTTTATAGAGTTTGTGGACCCCTAAGCTACAAAGTGAAGTTGCAGATGGGTACAAATTCTTTCTGAACACAAACTGACTAGTTTTGAATTTCTTTCATCTTTCTTGCTCTGCTGAATCTTCTGGATTAAAAGATGTGACTCCAGGGACTTTGCTGAGTTGTCCCTTGTTGATTGAGGTTGTTTAATGGTGAGGGTTTGGGCTGGATTCCTTGTCAGTGACCTCACCAGTTCACCCTGAATCGTAGTTATAGTTGTCATCTTAGTGTCTCCATAAGCTCTGATGGTGGAGCTCGGGTCGCCCAGGTCCCCGGATCCAGGTACATAATTCCCTGAGGCTGGACTTCTCTCTGAATGGGCATTAAAAGGGTCATTAAAATGTATATGTGTATTTTCCTTCTAACTCTAAAGATCTGGAAACTTGACAGATGCTAAGGTATCTAAGGATGTTTTTCATCCAACTTGATGGACGCGTGTGCTTTCATGTTCTTAGCACCGTATGGCATTGACGGAAACAGCAACACGCGTGTTTAATGTGTGCCACCTGTGGAATGATGATTCTTTTTTTCCTTCTGAAAACTGAAGTGGAGACCTGGGTATCTGCCAGGCATGCTCCATGGAAAACTTTCTAGGTTTCTAAAACTCCCGCCCCACCCTTTCCCTGTGGTCTCAGCTACACCTGATTTGCTCCTGCAGTTTATTTCAGCAACTTGCTTTAGAGGTTCCAAAGCACTCAATTTAGTTTTCAAAGAAGCAGCAACACTCTGCACATTCTGATTTCACCCACTGATGTACTATTTAAGTTATACATAATTACCGGATGTTCATACATAAATAGTTGAGAACCAGCCCAGTGACCCCACCGGTGAGAGAGAGGTACATGGAGAAGTGGAGCATAACCTTTTGGCCCCAGGCATTCAGCAGGTCTGGAGAGCATCAGTTCAGTTCATCAGTCCAGTGGGTCTAAGTCAGTCAAGAAAGCAAGGAAGCACCCATTGTGCTTTGGCCTGGGGTGGTGAGTGAGCTCATCTTGGAAGCTACGGGTTTGAGTGAATCCCTGAGAAGAAGGCAGGGAGAGGGAGTGTGCAGAGGGAGGAACTCAAATTCAAGGGTGTGGATCACAAATACTTTGGAAACTACATGGAGAGAAACGGAAAGTGGAGTTGAGGCTAGAACGGTAGGTCAAGGCAGACACTGAAAGCAGCAATGGCCCATGTGAAGAGGAACGCAGGGTGGAAGGCAGGGTGTGAGGTGTGGCTTCTGCAAATGAGCACAATCGCTTTCAGCTACTTGGGATTGGCAGAGGGGCCTGTGGAAGGACAGGAAGGAGGCCTGGGGGATTGGAGGCTGGCAGTGCCTCTTGCTGGTTCTACCTCTCTCTTTTTCTCTGTCTCTCACTGGCTCCTTGGCCTTGAGCCTTCACCCTTTAGGGCTCTAGATATTTACCTGTGAAATGTGGAGCCGAGAGTCTCTGCTGACTTGGCTTCACCCTTTGGACCTTCGTGTTATAGTGGCCATGGATATTGGGGTTGTATTTCCATTGCAGACAAAATGAACTTTCTACGGTTGGCTGACCTCTTCAACATCCAAGTGGTCACCATCAACATCAAGAGACATTTGTTGGAAGCCTGGATGCCACGGGTATACCAGTTATCTACAAGCCTCTTAGTCCAGAAGATGGTTTGGCACAAGCAAATGAGACAGGGGCAGTTTTCTCTCAAGCTGTTTTAAAAACAGAGGAATCTGCTATGCCAACTCTACAGAATGTGTTTCATCATTGAAGCTACAAATTATCCCCCTGCTCCGTGCCTTTGGTGTCTCAGGAGGCATGGAAAGGCCCCAGAACACACTGTTTGACCTTCACCAGGACAGGCTTCTAGATGATGCTTCCTTCTGTGATGTTTCCTAAGATGATCAAGGGCCACAGACTAAATATGCTCTCTAAGCCAGGGAAGGTCATCACTCTCTGAATTCAGGAGATTCCAGCCCCTTCAGAGTAAATATGAAGTTGATATCAAATGTGGCCTTTGATGCTGGGAATTATATGGTAAGCACTCACGAGTTACAGTTGCTGGAATGATTGTTGAGGAGGCCAGTTAATTCTTTTATTTTCAAGTAGATGACATCCAGAAAAAGCCATTTATCCTAGTTTGAGATCCAATTTCTAATATTTGTGACCTGGAATACCCCTCTTGTTAGAGGCTCATTCCTAGCCATGGTGGCCTCTTGCTTTCTTTGAATTTAATGTTTCACTAAAGCGTGTGGTTCAGAAGTCCTTGCAAGCAGCTCAGCCTTGGAAGTAGGTAAATGCTCCTTTTAGCTGACCATATCTTATCTTTAGGAAAGCCCTACATGGAGAGGCTGTCTTCTTGGGATCGACAGAAGTCAGTCCCAATGTTGAACTCCCAACATTGATCTATCAATGTGCTTCACGTGGTGGAGGCTGGCATGTCCATATGCAGCCCCAAGTGTTTGGGCCTGGAGTATAGGCATCACAGAGAACACTGGGCTAGTCCCTCCTCGGTCTTCTCAGAGCCACGCCCCTGACTTAGCCAGTGTTCCCTGTGCCACTGCTCTTGGCTCTGGAGCTGAAAAGCTGAGTTGAGCCCAGCTGTCATGTTTTTCACCCATTTTCACTCTGAACTTGGTGAAGAAGATTAACGTGCCAGTCTCTTGGAAGACCTGGGTGTATGAAGGGTAAAGAGGTTTTCAGAAGCTTTCTTAGTGAAGCATGTTAAGTTTCCAGGGGCAAGTAGCAACGGTGTGATGATCTTGTGCTGAACCTTAAACCTTCTCCCTGTGCCCTGAGCTGTCATCGGGCCCAGATGCTCTGCTCCCAAAGAGGCACCTTTGAAAACCATGGCTCTCTTGTCTCTTCTCACCCTGTCTTCATTTTCTCCTTGGAGAGAAGGCCTGCACCAGGGGCAGCAGGAGGCAGGTGCATGTCAGGACCCAGCCCCACTGGAACCTTCCATAGATGAGGAGTGTGTGTGCTGCCGGGAAACAGAATAGCCCCTCTGAACAGGCTGATGTTCTTGTCACTGAAATGTGGCATGACAGGATGTCTCTCTTCTTTTTTTTTTTTTTTTCTCATGCCAGGACTTTTGTCTGGGTTTTTGATGTCATCATTCCAATAAATGCCATATTCATGGCTCTGGATGAGAAAACCCCTTCATTTCCTATGCAGAATGACTTTTCCTATCTCTCTACATCATGAAGATACTCCTGAAGCTGTACATGTGTGAGCCCAGAGCCTATTTCAAAAGGAGGCAGTTCTGGAATTGGTGAGATTGTGTCCTCGGGAGGGGAGAGTTGGCATAGGGGTGAGAGGGGATTTCCTACCACATTGTGGGGAATATGGCTGCCATTCGCCAAGTTCCATCTGCCCAGTTTGGAGGCATCTTAATAAGATCCTGAACCTCTGGCTCAGTAAAAACTGCTATTCATGATGTCAGTTTGAACTGACTTTAGCTAAAATTAGAATCACAGATCATGGCATCTTGAATTTAGAAAGGATCTTTTTTAAAATGAAAGCAAAATGTCCTCTTCTACTGCTTCACAATACTTACGACACCAAATGTGTGTGTTTTCTTCCTCACACCCACCAATTGCTCAACTCTCTGGACACCAAGTGGGTGTCCTACAAGTTACTCAATTCTGACACTATCTACCTGGAGTTACTGTCAGATTCCATAGGTTGAGGCTCAGTCCCACAAGGCCACCTGCACTTCAGAGGCCAGGCACAAGCCAGGGAGTCACCTGTGCTTCTAAGTGAACAGCTATAAATCCAAGGTTCCCACGGCCTCCTCCTTGGGTTTGATAATTTGCTAAGCAGCTCACAAAGTTTAGGAATACAATTTACTTACTGGATTTCCGGTTTATTGTAAAAGGATGCAACTCAGGCATAGCCGGTGGAAGAGATTACAGGGGCAAGGTACGGGGAGGAGGCACAGAGCTTCCATACCCTCTCCCAGCATACACTCTCTCTTCTCAGCACCTCCATGTGTTCACCAAGCCAGAAGTTCTCCCAGCACTATCCTTTGGAATTTTTATGGAGGTTTCATTATGTATGCATGATTGATTATATCTTTGGCCACTGACGATCACCTAAACCTTTAGCTCCTCCCCCTCCATAGAGATTGGGAGTTGGAGAAGGGGTGGGGCTGAAAGTCCCAACTTTCTAATGGCACAGTAGTTCCCCTGGCAACAAACCCCATTCCTAAGGGCTTTCCAAAGGCACTTCATTAACATGAACTCAGGTGGGGCTGAAAGGTGCTTGTTAGGAATTACAAGATTCTCCTTTCACCTTTATTACTCCTTTTTTTGAGAAAGCGTCTCACTGTGTCTCCCAGGCTGGAGTGCAGTGTGGTGTGATCTCAGCTCACTGCAGCCTCGACCTCCCAGGCTCAGGCGATCCTCCCACCTTGGCCTCCTGAGTAGCTGGGACCACAGGCACACGCAACCATGCCTGGCTAATTTTTGTATTTTGTAGAGACGGGGTTTCGCCATGTTGCCTGGGCTGGTCTTGAACTCTTCAGCTCAAGTGATCCTCTGCCTCAGCCTCCTAAAGTGCTGGGATTACAGGCATGAGCTACTGCACCTAGCCTACTCTTTTTTGTTTTTTTTTTTTCAATTTCAACTTTTAGGCACTGGGGTACATGTGCAGGTTTGTTACATAGGTATATTGCACCCAGGTAGTGATCACAGTATCCAATAGTTAGTTTTTCAACCCACATCTTGCTCCCCTGCTCCCTGCTCTGGTTGTCCACAGAGTCTGTCGTTCCCATGTTTATGTCCATATGTGCTCAATATTTAGCTTCCACTTGTAAGTGACAGCATGTAGCTTTCTATTCCTGTGTGAGTTCACTCATGACTATGGCCTCTAGCTCCATCCATGGTACTGCAAAGGACATGATTTCATTCTTTTTTATGGCTGTGTAAAATTGCATGGTATACTTTTATGAGTTGGAAAATTACAAGGATTTTCTGGCTCTGGTCAGGAACCAAGTGTAGTGGTGAAGACCAAATATATATTTCTTATTATTACAGTCTTAGAACGTCACACCCAACAAGGCGATTCCTTCCATACCTCCCTTTGCCATCTTACAATGAGGACTGTTAGCAAACTCTTCCCTGGGTGGGGAATGTATTTACCGGTGGGCTGTTTCTTTTCCAGACTGCCTACCCCCAGTCCTGAACCATCTTGCACATGCTGCAGACTGCCTGACTGTGTCAGGCCCTGTGGGACACAGAGACACAAATGCAGGTCCGACCACTCTGAGGGTCAGGAACTCATTATGCTGTGCATATGACCAAAGGGGAATGGGTTAATGTTGTCCAATATTCTATTGTCCTGTGGCACAGTTGTCAGACAGAAAAGTAACAAGGTGATGAATTTCCTCTTCAATTAAAAAGTTACAATGCATTTAGTAAAATCGATGCCAACCAAGATTGGACTGTGTATTCTGAAAATGTGCCAAAGTATTCTTACAGATTAGACCTATTTTGGAAGATGATTACTATGATATGAATTAGATGATTTCTACAAATGCCCAGAGGTGGTTATTTGGAGCAGCCAAGGGATGCTCATTAGGTTGCTCAAACAGTGTTTCTGGCTTCATGTCTACCATCCTAAAAATGATGGAAATCAGTTTTATGGCTGAATCATTGCATTGCATGCGATATTGGATTTGAAGTTTTCTCAGAATTCATCGTGTCTTAAACCTGACAGGCCTTTCTCTTGATTCATAACCGACTTAGCTTTTGCACTGTTGGGTTTGATACATTGATCATCATTGCTACCCTGGCGGTCACTGTGGCCAATGCCACCATTCAGTCAGGTCAGTGCTGCCAGTTCTCAGCTTCACTACCTCCTGGGGTGGGGATCCTGCATTCAATCTGTTGAACGTTTCATCAGTCTGTTGAACACCTGCTGTGCACTGTTAAGATGTTTGGAGCCAGAAAAAGGGGACAAAAAATAATTTAAAATGTTGCATCCTCTTGGGAGGATGGTGGCTTTGTTTGTGTTTAGCTGTATCTTAGAGATTTTGTTTGTAAGCATCCATCACACCAAACGCTCACTTGGGCATCTCTTTAAAGCTGGCCCCCGGCTTTGATGTGCAAGAGTGGTTGGTGTTTCCAGGCAGCTCTTGCTTCCTCATTGCTCACAGCCGTTGTCTGTCCTTGAAGTGAAGCTACATCATCCCTGGTACGCACAGAGCCTCAGACCTCACTGCGTAAAAGGAACAAGCCAGAGGCTCTGAGACAATGGAATGTTAAACGATTGTGTTCTTTTCCAGCCAGGGAATATAACAGTCAGCATATCCTGGATATTGTCTTGGTATTGAGAATACTCCGGCTCTTAAGGGTCATCCTCAGCCTTCAAAGATAAAGAGAAAGTGGCATGCAATAGCTGGGCTTGAGGGGTTCCCACATTGGGCCTTGTGGAAAGCACCTTCACCTGCTTACTGTACATGTGCCCAATTATGAATCCAGGATGTAACTTGTTGGGGTTCTCTGGGGTGCACAGCTGTGGGGACCGAAGCCAATGAAGATGAGTAAAGAGCATCTGAGGACAGGGATTGTGACAGTCACTTTCATCCCTGTGACTGGCCTGCATTGTGCCTGCTTGCACGGTGACTAACTAAGAGTTATGATGGCAGCTAGTGCTAACTCGAGTGTGTTAACCATTGTCTTATTAAATCCCACCTGTGACCCCCGATAGCTCTAGTTTTATTATCCCTAGCTTACAGTTGATGACAGAAGCTCAGAGAGGTTAAGTAACTCTCCCAATAGTGCACAGAAGAAAGAGGCAGATCAGGATGCAAACCCAGGAGTCTGACCCCAAAGCCCAGGTAAGCCCTGCCCTCGGTGTTAGATAGACCAGTGTTCTTCCAGGGAGTGCTAGGGAAATGGCTCCCACTGAGGACGGGCCTGCCCTTCTAGAAGGTGTTCAGTTGTCAACGTAAGCCTCCAGGACAGCCTTAACACAGGCTAGATTTGGATGGAGGAAAAGTTGGGGGAGAAAAACAGATGAGGCTAAATCCTTTTCCCGTCTCCACACCCACCCGTGTCTTCCTGATGAGTTTCTCTATGACTGCCTTCCTTGCTTTGGTCCAGCCTGCCTTGCTTTGCTTCAGGAGAAGCCACCGGTTAACTCCCTGTTAGCTTGGTGGGTGGACCGATGCTGACGCAGCTACAAAGGCAAATTCCTGAGGACATTTAAAGAACAGATTCAGGCCTGGGGAAAGGTGTGGAGGGGAACATGGCGGTGGGGTGTGAGTTTTACTTCCCACCTTCCCTTTTGCCTTGTGTCAGTGACTTTGTTTTGTCCTAGATTCCGGGTTTTAGTGACCACATTAATTAACGTCGGGCCCACGATGCTGATGTTTGGTGGACTTGTCTTTGCAAGTAGCTGCTCTCGTTGCTATCTGATGTAACAAAAGTGGTAAGATGTTCATTCTTGGCAACTCTCAATAAGCCTTTTTTTTTTTTTTTTTTTTTGAGACGGAGTCTTCGCTCTGTCCCCAGGCTGGAGTGCGGTGGCGCGATCTCGGCTCACTGCAAGCTCCACCTCCCAGGTTCTCGCCATTCTCCTGCCTCAGCCTCCTGAGTAGCTGGGACTACAGGCACCCGCCACCACGTCTGGCTAATTTTTTGTATTTTTAGTAGAGACGGGGTTTCACTGTGTTAGCCAGGATGGTCTCGATTTCCTGATCTCGTGATCTGCCCACCTTGGCCTCCCAAAGTAAGCCTTATTTTAAGGGAGAGAAAGAAAGGGAGAATAAGTAAATGAAATTCACTGGTTTCCAGTAGCCATTCTTAAGCAACCTGAAGTTTCTAGAAACATTGGGCATACACCAGTTAGGTACACTGGGTGCTGCAGTAAACACCAACAACCCAGTGGGCTGACCCAGTTTCTTTCCCATCCACAGTCCAGATGGGTATTCCCGGCTAGCAGGTAAGCACGTAGGCTCTTAAGGATGTAGGTTTAAGGGCCAGCTTCCTTTCAGGGAGTGCCAGGGACAGCCTCCTTTGCCCTGGTGTGGAGAGGGCCCACCTGCTCCTTGAGGTCCGCAGTAGCAACAATGAGGCCATACAAGGCTGCACAGGGACCAGGAGCCTCCCACTCTAGGGTGGTTCCACCTGGATGCGGTGGAGGCTGCAACAGAGCATTTATTGTTCTTTTCATTGATAATGGTAAAAAAAAAAAAAAAAAATTCCATTAGCACAGAAGAGTGAAAGATTGATTATAAGTCGCCCATGCCTACCCCCAACATGGCTCTTTTCCAGAGGCAAATATTCAGCATTTCTTATTACTCTTCCTAAATATTTCAACATATATGAGTATCACATGCATGCCTGTAGGTATCCAGTTTATCCTTAGTCAAGTGGGATAACACATTCAAAATATTGTTGTACGACTTTCTTCTGAATATTTTCTTCCTGTGTTCTGGGAGGCGCGTGCCTGCAGGTAAGCTCTGCCATGATTAAAAGTGCTCCATGGATGGAAGAGTCCAGTATGTGTCTGCCCAGCCCCACTACTGACAGACTGCTGAGTGGTCTTGCCTTCTTGCCATCACAAATGATGCAGCAAGGACTCTTCTTGTGCATGCATCTTTGTGGGTTTATGTGCGTGGATCTGTTGCATACATTCCCAGAAGTGGAACTGCTGGCCAAAGGTAAATGGGTTTAAAATTTGGGTCGATAATGGCAACCTGCCTTCCAAAAGACGGGCTGCCACAGGTACTCCAGACCACAGTGCGCAACAGCATGTGTTTCTCTGCACCCCTCCCCACTGGGGGTTATTAAATGTTTCCATTTTTTTCCCCATCTGATAGGAGAGGAAACAGCATTGTATCATTTGGACTGCATTTGTTTAGTTATTCGTGAGGCCAAGCATCTTTTCTATGTCCTTTTTGCCATTTATGCTTATTTTTCAGTAAACAGCCTGTTCACATCTTTGGTCTGTTCTTCCGTTTGTTTAATTTTTGATATGATATGCCTTTGACCTCTAAAGGAAATAGGGCCTTGGTAGGCTGTCAGAGCAATTATTTTTCCTTTTTCCTTATCTGCTACCTTTTTTTCCTTTTTGACATAAAGGCTTTTTGTTTTGGTTTGGTTTTTGAGTGTATAAAAGCTTAGATTTATTACATATCATACTTGTCAATTTTTGCAGTTTCTAGGTTTTAAATCATGCTCAGTAAGGGCTTTTTCTACTTTTTTTTTTTTTTTTTTGTAGTACAGGTATGCGTTTTTTGTTTGTTTACATCTAACTCTTTGGTTATTTATTTTGAAATTTATTTTAGTATAAAGAACAAGGTGAAGATTGACCTTTATTACTTTTTTTTCCCTAGAGTACTATTATATTTTTGAATATTTAACCCACTAACTTGCTAGGAGCTTCGTTTCTGACTTTGTAAATAGACTCTGGGGAGGTCAAGGTGTGGCCCAGCTGGCCGCGTCCTCTGTCCCTCTGCAAATAGCTCAGCCTTCCTGGCAGACTGGCTGACCCCTGCCCACCCTCTTCTGGCTGCTTGGAACTCCTGACTGGGGAGGGTGACCCTCCCTGGGAATACAAGCTAGTAATGCCCTTTCTGCCAGGCCCTGGGAGCATGACTGGCTGGACCTACAGTTCTTCCCACTGCTTCTGCCTGCTCCTCTGCAGCGTTGGGCGCCTGCTGGTGACCCAGTGTCTCCCATCCTAGGTGGTCTTCTATGTCGTTGCCATCGTCAGGATGGGAGTGTTCCATGGCAAAGTTCAATCCTTTGATCCGAATTTCGCTGCTCCTGACGCCCTGGTTTGTGGAACTGAGCCTTACAGGACTCTGCGTTTGCCTGAAGCAGGTACTGCAAGAACAACTTCAGTGACTCGGCCTCTGCATTCACTGTGCTGACGGAGCTCACAGTGGTTCACCAGTGGCACAGTGTCCTTTCTGAGAAGGTGGAGATCCATGGGATGGTCTGCACCCTGGGGTGAGGTAGAAAAGGTGGAAAGTAAATCCTCAGAAGAGGATTATCTGTTGGCCTCTTGGAGTTCAGGGGACCCATGGAGTTTCTCAAAGGTCTGGTTCCTTAACTTCCTACTCCTTCCAGATGGCTTTGCCCTGGTGACCCACCAGGCTTGCAGCTGTACTTCATCTTGTTCCACATGGTGGTCGTCATCCTCATTGTTAAGCGAGTTTCCGCCAGCCGCGTTGGGAATTTTGGATCTCCTTTTTCAGCACACCTAAGGGACCGCCCCTCTTCTCCTGTCCCACCCTGGTATAGGTTGGGTGGGTGGCATCTTCCCAATGGGTGCTAAGCTCTTGGAAGGGTCTTCTTTCTGTCCATATCTGTGTTCCCTGCGGTGTCACCAGCATGTGGCACATCTGTATATAACATACGTTTCGGAGCCTTCCAAGTAGTGTGGACCAGAAGGGAACTGAGGCCTGGCTTGTCTACCTACCCTTCCCCACTAAGATTGAATCATCTCTGAAACATGCCCCCTGAGTTGCTGTCCAGCTTCCACTGAAATCCAGCTAACCAATGGGACTCCGAAGAGCCAAAGGGGTCAGCTCCCTTGTCATCCTGCTCTGGTAGTTAGCACATCCACAGGTAGAGGGAAAATGAGCCCCCAGGTGACTTCTAGTAGAAGGGACTCCTGGTGAGTTCTAGTGGAAGGGAAATGTGTCCCCAGGTGAGTTCTAGTAGAAGGGACTCCTGGTGAATTCTAGTGGAAGGGATATATGCCCCCTGATGAATTCTAGAAGGGAAATGAGTCCCCCGGTGAGTTCTAGTGGAAGGGATATGTGTCACCTGGTGAGTTCTAGAAGGGAAATGTGCCCCCTGGTGAGTTCCAGTGGAAGGGAAATGTGTCTCCTGCCGAGTTCTAGTAGAAGGGACCTCTGGTGAATTCTGGTGGAAGGAAAATGTGTCCCCTGGTGAAATATTTTTGTTGTTGTTTTGGTTTGGTTTTTTGAGACAGAGTCTCACTCTGTCACCCAGGCTGGAGTACATTTGTAGGATCTCTGCTCACTGCAATCTTCGCCTCCTGGGTTCAAGCGTTTCTCCTGCTTCAGCCTCCCCAGTAGCTGGAATTACAGGAGCCCGCCACCAAGCCCGGCTAATTTTTGTATTTTTAGTAGAGACAGTGTTTCACCATGTTGGCCGGGCTGGTCTCGAACTCCTGACCTCAGGTGATCCACCCACCTCAGCCTCCCAAAGTGCTGGGATTACGGGCGTGAGCCACTGCACCTGGCCTCCCCTTATGAATTCTAGTGGCAATGTGCCCCCAGGTGAATTCTAGCGGAAGCCCCATGGTGGGTTCTAGTGGGAGGGGAATGTGCCCCCAGGCAAATTTTACTCACTGATCCCAGTTCTGTCCTTATCTCTTTTCCATGGGAAAACTCAGTAAGCATTTGAAAGCTGCTATGACATGTCCCCTCTCAAAATGACTCTTCTTTCTCTTGTAATCTGTGACTCCAGTGGCCTGCATTTGAGTACCTGTGATCGTTGTGATTCTTTCACATGGCCGTTTTCTGGTCATCAGGATCGTACCCCTCTCAGAGCTGGGGCTGGAGTTCTTAAAAAGGCTGTAATGAGTTCTTTTTAAAAATTTGTATAGAGATGAGGTCTCACTATGTTACCCAGGCTAGTCTCAAACTTCTGGGCTTACGGGAGCCTCCCACCTCTGCCTCCCAAAGTGCTGGAATTACAGATGTGAGCCATTATGTCTGGCCAGATATTTTCTACTGCCCTCCAAAAAGCCTGCGAGTGCTGTGACAGCCCTGGGCTATGTCATCATTACTGTCAAGTCAGGAACATGAAGGCTCTGAGATGTCACCCTGCTGGCAAGCTAACATGTTCATTTGCCAATGCACATACTAACAGGAAACACCGGATCCCGGGCCAGACACAGGCCGGCCTGCTATTCATGGCAAGAGTAGCAGCCCCAGCAACGCTTCATGTCAGTTTCCTGAGCCCTAATTCCACAGGCCAGTGTGGTGAGGACCGGATGGAGTGGCTGTGGTGCAGCACGGGACTCCAAAATCAGGCAACTGATCTCATGTAGGGCTGCTGGTGACCTGCTCATCCTCCTTGCTGAGGGGAGAGAAAAAGGTGGAGGAGTAGAAGGAGGAGGAGAGAGAGAGACTGACTTGATCTTTACTCTGGAATGCAAGCAAATCTCCTGGGAGATAATGTACGGTCTTTATCTTTGCTGCCTTGGACTGTCCGTGGGGAGGGAGCCCTCCCTCTATGTCACTGTCCTGGAACACCTCCTTAGAGACACATTCCTAAACTGGCTCTAGAGGCCTTTGTGCAGTAGACCCTGACTCCACAGACACCTGAGACTTTCATGGAGAATTGTCTTCCAGCAATTATTTGGCCTAAGATTCCCCTTCAAATAAACTGTATTTTCTTCCTGATGTTCATTGTTTAATTAGGATGTAGAGGAGGAATGAGTCTCCGGATTGAATGGGAGTTCTGTCCAGTCCTTGGGGCATACTTTGTTGTCATTTCTCCCCATGTCTTGCATTTTCTCTGCAGCAATAGGCTGCCTTTGTACTTGGGCCAAGCGCCCTTTGGAGCCAGGATTCGTTGTCATCTAGACCGTGGCTGTTCAACCTAACCCCCTCCACCTCTTCCTCCTCAGGATTTTCATAGCATTTGTCTCGGAGGCATTCTTTGTGGCATATTCATTAGGAAAAAAAGTGAAGTGGAAACTGCTTTTGAAGAGAAGATTCAAGAGCTCGGAGTGGGAATCCAAGACGGAGTAGAGCATCTCCCTGGGTGACCCTCAGACTTAGAGGTGGGCCACACTCAAAGACCCTGCTGTGTTTAACCTTGTTGGTGCCTGGTGGCACCTAGCCTGGCCCCGTGTGCCTGTTGTCAGGGGTCTCTCTAGGTGAGTGCCCTGGGTGTAGCTGGCCACTGACCACCAGACCATGCCTGGGAGGCCACGTGAGGGACTCTGCCGAGGGACCTGACTGCATTTCTGTTATCTCTTCCTCCTTGAAGGGAAAAAGTACAAGATGGGAAGCTCACTGATCACGTGGACGCCAAGGACTGTGGCCTTCTTGAGGATGATGGACACAACAAAAGAAAAGCCTTGAAAGGACTGTCCTGCAGAATCGCACCAAAAAGTGAGTTTCAATCTAATGCAAAACTAGAATTGATCTTCTAAAATAATATAATTTTAAATCTGTAGCTGTTTTAGAAATTGCATACATCACCATTCTGTCTTACAACATGTGGATATATTTTTGCTGTCTTTTATTGAACCAAAATCTTTAGTTTTGATATACTCATCTGTACCGATTATAGTTTGTCTTTATAAAAAGATAAAACATATTTCTACATACACATGTTCCAAAACTATTTGATGTTTTATTCTATTATTGTCTTAGTTTTTGCTTTTTATAAGGTATTTAATCCTTTTAGATTGGTTTTGGTGTGATGTGATAAGATCTTTTTTTTTTTTTTCCCACAAAATAGTGAACCAGTTTTCCCACATCATTTAATAAGAAACCTTTTAGTTTACCCACTGATTATTGAAGCGACTTTTATTATATACAAAGTATAATACATAGATGGAAGTTTTAGATTCTGTATTCTTTTCGATCCATGTCTTTGCATTTCCCCAGTTCTTTATTATTTTCACTATTTGATCTTCATAGACATTTTGCTTTGAACCAGTTTTATAATTAATGAAAAAGTTGCCAAAATAATACAAAGAGTTCTCATCTGTCTCTCAACTTTTCCTATTTTTAGTGTCTCACAAAAACATACAATTTTCAAGAACAGGAAATTAACACTAGTACAATATTACTAACTAGACTATCTACCTTACTCAAACTTTTTCTACTTCTTCACCAATGTCCTTTTTATTTTATTTTTTAAAAATTTTTTTAAATTATACTTTAAGTTCCAGGGTACATGTGCACAACGTGCAGGTTTATTACATATGTATACATGTGCCATGTTGGTGTGCTGCACCCATGAACTCGTCAGCACCCATCAACTTGTCATTTACATCAGTTATAACTCCCAATGCCATCCCTCCCCATAATAGGCCCAGTGTGTGATGTTCCCCTTCCCATGTCCAAGTGATCTCAGTGTTCAATTCCCACCTATGAGTGAGAACATGCGGTGTTTGGTTTTCTGTTCTTGCAAAAGTTTGCTGAGAATGATGGTTTCCAGCTGCACCCATGTCCCTACAAAGGAGTTCATGTCCCTACAAAGGACACGAACTCATCCTTTTTTATGGCTGCATAGTATTCCATGGTGTATATGTGCCACATTTTCTTAATCCAGTCTGTCACTGATGGACATTTGGGTTGATTCCAAGTCTTTGCTATTGTGAATAGTGCTGCAATAAACATACATGTGCATGTGTCTTTATAGCAGCATGATTTATAATCCTTTGGGTATATACCCAGTAATGTGATGGCTGAGTCATATGGTATTTCTAGTTCCAGATCCTTGAGGAATCGCCATACTGTTTTCCACAATGGTTGAACTAGTTTACAACCCCACCAACAGTGTAAAAGTGTTCCTATTTCTTCACATCCTCTCCAGCACCTATTTCCTGACTTTTTAATGATTGCCATTCTAACTGGTGTGAGACGGTATCTCATTGTGGTTTTGATTTGCATTTCTCTGATGGCCAGTGATGACAAGCATTTTTTCATGTGTCTGTTGGCTGTATGAATGTCTTTTTTTGAGAAATGTCTGTTCATATCCTTTGCCCACTTTTTGATGGGGTTGTTTGTTTTTTACTTGTAAATTTGTTTGAGTTCTTTGTAGGTTCTGGATATTAGCCCTTTGTCAGATGAATAGATTGCAAAAATTTTCTCCCATTCTGTAGGTTGCCTGTTCACTCTGATGGTAGTTTCTTTTGCTGTGCAGAAGCTCTTTAGTTTAATTAGATACCATTTGTCAATTTTGGCTTTTGTTGCCATTGCTTTTGGTGTTTTAGACATGAAGTCGTTACCCATGCCTATGTCCTGAATGGTATTACCTAGGTTTTCTTCTAGAGTTTTTATGGTATTGGGTCTAACATTTAAGTCTCTAATTCATCTTGAATTAATTTTCATATAAGGAGTAAGGAAAGGATCCAGTTTCAGCTTTCTGCTTATGGCTAGCCAGTTTTCCCAGCACCATTTATTAAATAGGGAATCCTTTCCCCATTTCTTGTTTTTCTCAGGTTTGTCAAAGATCAGATAGCTGTAGATGTGTGGTATTATTTCTGAGGGCTCTGTTCTGTTCCATTGGTCTATATCTCTGTTTTGGTACCAGTACCATGCTGTTTTGGTTACTGTAGCCTTGTAGTATAGTTTGAAGTCAGGTAGTGTGATGCCTCTAGCTTTATTCTTTTGACTTAGGATTGTCTTGGCAATGCGGGCTCTTTTTTGGTTCCATATGAACTGTAAAGCAGTTTTTTCCAATTCTGTAAAGAAAGTCATTGGTAGTTTGATGGGGATGGCATTGAATCTATAAATTACCTTGGGCACTATAGCCATTTTCACAATATTGATTCTTCCTATCCATGAGCATGGTATGTTCTTCCATTTGTTTGTGTCCTCTTCTATTTCACTGAGCAGTGGTTTGTAGTTCTCCTTGAAGAGGTCCTTTACATCCCTTGTAAGTTGGATTCCTAGGTATTTTATTCTCTTTGAAGCTGTTGTGAGTGGGAGTTCATTCATGATTTGGCTCTCTGTTTGTCTGTTACTGGTGTATAAGAATGCTTGTGATTTTTGCACATTGATTTTGTATGCTGAGACTTTGCTGAAGTTGCTTATCAGCTTAAGGAGATTTTGGGCTGAGACAATGGGGTTTTCTAAATATACAATAATGTCATCTGCAAACAGGGACAATTTGACTTCTTCTTTTCCTAACTGAATACCCTTGATTTCTTTCTCTTGCCTGATTGCCCTAGCCAAAACGTCCACCACTATGTTGAATAGGAGTGGTGAGAGAGGTCATCCCTGTCTTGTGCCAGTTTTCAAAGGGAATGCTTCCAGTTTTTGCCCATTCAGTATGATATTGGCTGTGGGTTTGTCATAAATAGCTCTTATTATTTTGAGATACATTCCATCAATACCGAATTTATTGAGTTTTTAGCATGAAAGGCTGTTGAATTTTGTCAAAGGCCTTTTCTGCATCTATTGAGATAATCATGTGGTTTTTGTTTTTGGTTCTGTTTATATGCTGGATTATGTTTATTGATTTGCATATGTTGAACCAGCCTTGCATCCCAGAGATGAAGCCCACTTGATTATGGTGGATAAGCTTTTTGATGTGCTGCTGGATTCGGTTTGCCAGTATTTTATTGAGGATTTTTGTATCGATGTTCATCAGGGATATTGATCTAAAATTCTCTTTTTTTGTTGTGTCTCTGCCAGGCTTTGGTATCAGGATGATATTGGCCTCATACAATGAGTTAGGGAGGATTCCCTCTTTTTCTATTGATTGGAATAGTTTCAGAAGGAATGGTACCAACTCCTCCTTGTACCTCTGGTAGAATTTGGCTGTGAATCTGTCTGGTCCTGAACATTTTTTGGTTGGTAGGCTGTTAATTATTACCTCATTTCAGAGCCTGCTATTGGTGTATTCGGGGATTCAGCTTCTTCCTGGTTTAGTCTTGGGAGAGTGTAAGTGTCCAGGAAATTATCCATGTCTTCTAGGTTTTCTAGTTTATTTGCGTAGAGGTGTTTATGGTATTCTCTGATGGTAGTTTGTATTTCTGTGGGGTCGGTGGTGATATCCCCTTTATCATTTTTTATTGCATCTATTTGATTCTTCTCTCTTTTCTTCTTTATTAGTCTTGCTAGCGGTCTATCAATTTTGTTGATCTTTTCAAAAAACCAGCTTCTGGATTCATTGATTTTTTGGAGGGTTTTTTTGTGTCTCTATCTCCTTCAGTTCTGCTGTGATCTTAGTTATTTCTTGCTTTCTGCTACCTTTTGAATGTGTTTGCTCTTGCTGCTCTAGTTCTTTTAATTGTGATGTTAGAGTGTCAAATTTAGATCTTTCCAGCTTTCTCTTGTGGGCATTTAGTGCTATAAATTTCCCTCTACACACTGCTTTAAATGTGTCCCAGAGATTCTGGTATGTTGTATCTTTGTTCTCATTGGTTTCAAAGAACATCTTTATTTCTGCCTTCATTTCGTTATGTACCCAGGAGTCACTCAGGAGCAGGTTGTTCAGTTTCCATGTAGTTGAGTGGTTTTGATTGAGTTTCTTAGTCCTGAGTTCTAGTTTGATTGCACTGTGGTCTGAGAGACAGTTTGTTATACTTTCTGTTCTTTTACATTTGCTGAGGAGTGCTTTACTTCCAGTTATGTGGTCAATTTTGGATTAAGTGTGATGTGGTGCTGAGAAGAATGTATATTCTGTTGATTTGGGGTGGAGAGTTCTGTAGATGTCTATTAGGTCTGCTTGGTGCAGAGTTGAGTTCAATTCCTGGATATCCTTGTTAACTTTCTGTCTCGTTGATCTGTCTAATGTTGACAGTGCGGTGAAGTCTCCCACTATTATTGTATGGGAGTCTAAGTCTCTTTGTAAGTCTCTAAGGACTTGCTTTATGAATCTGGGTGCTCCTGTATTGGGTGCATATATATTTAGGATAGTTAGCTCTTCCTGTTGAATTGATCCCTTTACCATTATGTAATGGCCTTCTTTGTCTCTTTTGATCTTTGATGGTTTAAAGTCTGTTTTATCAGAGACTAGGATTGCAACCCCTGCGTTTTTTTGTTCTCCATTTGCTTGGTAGATCTTCCTCCATCTGTTTATTTTGAGCCTATGTGTGTCTTTGCATGTGAGATAGGTCTCCTGAATACAGCAAACTGATGGGTCTTGACTCTTTATCCAATTTGCCAGTCTGTGTCTTTTAATTGGAGCATTTAGTCCATTTACATTTAAGGTTAATATTGTTATGTGTGAACTTGATCCTGTCATTGTGATATTAGCTGGTTATTTTTCTCGTTAGTTGATGCAATTTCTTCCTAGCATTGATGGTCTTTACATTTTGGTATGTTTTTGCAATGGCTGGTACCAGTTGTTCCTTTCCATGTTTAGTGCTTCCTTCAGGGTCTCTTGTAGGGCAGGCCTGGTGGTGACAAAATCTCTAAGCGTTTGCTTGTCTGTAAAGGATTTTATTTCTCCTTCACTGATGAAACTTAGTTTGGCTGGATATGATATTCTGGGTTGAAAATTCTTTTCTTTAAGAATGTTGAATATTGGCCCTCACTCTCTTCTGGCTTGTAGAGTTACTGCCGAGAGATCTGCCGTTAGTCTGGTGGGCTTCCCTTTGTGGGTAACCCGACCTTTCTTTCTGGCTGCCCTTAACATTTTTTCCTTCATTTCAACTTTGGTGAATCTGACAATTATGAGTCTTGGAGTTGCTCTTCTCGAGGAGTATCTTGTGACATTCTCTGTATTTCCTGAATTTGAATGTTGGCCTGCCTTACTAGGTTGGGGAAGTTCTCCTGGATAATGTCCTGAAGAGTGTTTTCCGACTTGGTTCCATTTTCCGCCTCACTTTCAGGCACACTAATCAGACGTAGATTTGGTCTTTGCACATAATCCCATATTTCTTGGAGGCTTTGTTCATTTCTTTTTCCTCTTTTTTCTCTAGACGTCTCTTCTCGCCTCATTTCATTCATTTGATCTTCAATCATTGATACTCTTTCTCCCAGTTGATCGAGTTGGTTACTGAAGCTTGTGCATTTGTCACGTATTTCTCGTGTCATGGTTTTTATCTCTGTCAGTTCGTTTATGGCCTTCTCTGCATTGATTATTCTAGTTATCCATTCTTCCATTCTTTTTTCAAGATTTTTAGTTTCTTTGCGCTGGGTACATAGTTCCTCCTTTAGCTCTGAGAAGTTTGATCGGCTGAAGCCTTCTTCTCTCAACTCGTCAAAGTCATTCTCCGTCCAGCTTTGATCCGTTGCTGGCAATGAGCTGCGTTCCTTTGGAGGGGGAGATGTGCTCCGATTTTTTGAATTTCCAGCTTTTCTGCCCTGCTTTTTCCCCATCTTTGTGGTTTTATCTGCCTTTGGTCTTTGATGATGGTGACATACTGATGGGGATTTGGTGTGGGTGTCCTTTCTGTTTGTTAGTTTTCCTTCTAACAGTCAGGACCCTCAGCTGTAGGTCTGTTGGAGATTGCTTGAGGTCCACTCCAGACCCTGTTTGCCTGGGTATCAGTAGCAGAGGCTGCAGAAGATAGAATATTGCTGAAAAACGAGTGTTGCTGTCTGATTCTTGCTCTGGAAGCTTCGTCTCAGGGGTGTACCCAGCTGTGTGAGGTGTGAGGTGTCCGTCTGCACTTAGTGGGTGATGTCTCCCAGTTAAGCTACTCAGGGGTCAGGGACCCACTTGAGCAGGCAGTCTGTCCATTCTCAGATCTCAGCCTCCATGCTGGGAGATCCACTGCTCTCTTCAAAGCTGTCAGACAGGGTTATTTACATCTGTAGAGGTTTTTACTGCTTTTTGTTTAGCTCTGCCTTGTCCCCAGAGGTGAAGTCTACAGACAGGCAATCCTCCTTTAGCTGTGGTGGGCTCCACCCAGTTCGAGCTTCCCAGGCTGTTTTGTTTACCTACGTAAGCCTCAGCAATGGCGGGCGCCCCTCCCCCAGCCTCGCTGCTGCCTTGCAGTTAGATCTCAGACTGCTGTGCTAGCAATGAGGAAGGCTCCGTGGGCGTGGGACCCTCTGGGCCAGGTGTGGGATATAATCTCCTGGCGTGCCATTTGCTGAGACCTTTGGTAAAGCACAGTATTAGGGTGGGAGTTACCTGATTTTCCAGGTGTTGTGTGTCTCAGTTTCCCTTGGCTAGGAAAAGGGATTCCCTTCCCCCTTGCGCTTCCCAGGTGAGGGCGATGCCTCGCCCTGCTTCAGCTCTCGCTGGTCGGGCTGCACCAGCTGACCAGCACCGATTGTCCGGCACTCCCCAGTGAGATGAACCTGGTACCTCAGTTGAAATTGCAGACATCACCCGTCTTCTGTGTCACTCGCGTTGGGAGCTAGAGGCTGGAGCTGTTCCTTTTCAGCCATCTTGCTCTGACTCTTTTTCCTATTTTTAATTATTTTTATTTTGTTTTACCTTTTAAATTTTTTTATGATTAAATGAGACGCAGACACACTTTTTAACCTAGGCCTATACAAGGTCAAGATCATCATTATCACTGGCTTCCACCTGCATAGCTTGTCACACTGGAAAACCTACAATATCACCAGGCAATAGAAATATTTCACCTCCTTTGTAATCTTATGGGACCACTGTCTTATTGGCTGTCCACTTTTTACTGAAACATCATTGTGCAGCACATGACTGTATTATGTAATATATGTTGCATCCCTTTTTTGGACTTCAAGTGGAAAAGTGCAATTTAATCACGTAGCTTGCATCATGACCTGTTGTTCTATGTGGAGCGCTCACTAGTTTTATTCGCCCCTATGTATCACTGTCATGCATAACTCACATCCTCTTGCCCTCAAAACACTCAGAAGAAGAAACTGTCTTCATCTTTATATTTAAATGTAGGAATGTTAAGATTACAACTTCTTTTCTTTTCTTTTCTCTTTTCCCTCTTTTCTCTTTTCTCTCTTTTCCTTTCCTTTCCTTTCCTCTCTTTCTTTTCCTTCTTTCCTCCTTCATTTTTGACAAGAAATAATTGTATATATTATGGGGTACACTGTGATGTTCTGATATATATATATATACTTTCTGAAATGATTAAATCAAGCTAATTAATATATTCATCAAATCTATCATTTTACATGGTGTGAACATGTAAAATCTGCTCTTTTAGCAATTTTGAAATGTAAATTACCCTCATATTCACTGTAGTCACTATGCTGTATAATAAATCTCAAAAACTTATTTATTCTGTCTAGCTGAAATTTTGTACCCTTTGACCGACATCTCCCCATTTCCCTTCTCTACCCTGCCTCTGATAGCCATCATTGTACTCTACTTTTATGAGTTCAACTTCTGTAGATTTTATATATAGGTGAGATCATGGAGTATTTGTGTTTCTGTACCTGGTTTACTTCACTCGGCGTAATGTCATCCAGGTTTGTCAGTTGATATGGTGTGGCTGTGTCCCTACCCAATTCTCATCTTGAATTGTAGGAGGGACTCAGTGGGAGGTAATTTAATCATAGGCGTGGTTACCCCCATGCTGCTGTTCTAGTAACAGTGAGTGAGTTCTCATGAGATCTAATGGTTTTATAAGGGGCTTTCCCCCTTTTGCCCTGCTCTTCTCCTTCCTGCACCATGTGAAGAAAGGTGTGTTTACTCCCCCTTCCACCACGATTGTAAGTTTCCTTTATAAATTGCCGAGTCTCAGGTATATCTTTATTAGCAGTCTGAGAATGGACTAATACACCCATGTTGTTGTAAATGACAAGAATTTTTTTTCCTTTTAAGGCTGAATAGTATTTCACTGTTTGTGTTACCACATTTTCTTTATCCATTCATTGTTTGTTGGACACTTACGTTGATTCAGTGTATTGGCTATTGTGAATAATGCTGCAGTGAACATGGGAGTACAGATATCTTTTTGAAATATTCATTTCAAGTCCTTTGGATATATACTCAGAAGTGGGATTGTTGGACCAAATGATAGTTCTATTTTTAGTTTTTTGAGAAATCTCCATACTGTTTTATACGATGGCTAGACGAATTTACACTCCCACCAAATGTGTATAGGAGTTTTCTGTTTCCCCACGTCCTCACCAACACTTGCTATCTTTGCTATTTTTTTGGTAATAGCTACTTTAGCAGGTGTGAGGTGATATATCATTGTGGTTTTAATTTTTATTTCCCTGATAATAAGTGATTTTGAGCATTTTGTTCGTATATATGTTGGCTATTTTTATGTCCTTTGAGAAATACATATTTATATCATTTACACCTTTTCAGTTGGGTTTTTCCTTGCTACTGAGTTGTTTGATCTGCTTTCCTACCTTCATCCCTCCTTCTTTCCTTCCTTTTTATCTTCCTCTCTGTTCTTTTTTGCTGCTGCTATATATTTGCATAATATACATATTTCATTATTTTAATTTTAACACTCTGAGTCTTGGTAGCCAGTATGTTGTTGACCAGTGTTCATGTTTGTATAACCTAAGTTTTTAAAATATCCCAGTGCTTATATCTTCCTATTAAGTTCTTTTGTCCTGCACTTATCTCTCTTTGGTGTCCACCCAACTCCCAGCTATCATGTTTAGATTTTATTCGGATTATTACACATAGTCGTTCTTTTTAAAAATTTTTCCTTGTGTTTATTCTTTTTTACCCAGGATTTTTAAAGACCATGTATCAGTGGTTGTTCAGCCTGTCTCTATCCAACCTTTTTCTCTCCTTCCTCATGGCTACTCAGGTTAAGACCACATTCACCAGTATTTTTCCTGGCTAAGTGTGACCACGTGAGTAAATGTCAGCCAACCCGATAATTAGAAGGGCAACCTTGTTAAAATTAACTTCTGACCTGGATTTCCACTGTTTCATTTTGGTGTCTGGAAATGATGACAGTCAGACAAACCACGAAAGCCTGGAACCCTAGAATAATTTGTAGAAAAAAAGACATTTTCTTATTCTGAACATTTTTTATGGTTAAGAGAGAAGCATTATTTTCATCATAATAATCAATAAAAAATCTTCCCTTTGCTTCAAAGAGTGAGACACTGTCTCTATCTTCCAAAGCTTTTTGCTATAAAAACATTCAAAAAAAAAATCTGAACAAAGGTGATCATTGGCTCTGCTCTATAAGATGTGCAGAAATGAGAGATGCCAATTTTCTACCTTGTAGATTTCTCCACATCATTCTTACACATAGACACAATAAATGTGTCTAGTCTCAAAGCAAATTGGGAATGTAGTATACATTGCCAAAATTCTTATATTAATTAGGAAACAATAGATTTAAAAACAGATTTTTGACATCAAGGGCAATGATATTCTATAACTTTTTTCAAGAGTCCTTTACATTTCTACTAGAATAATTTAGAACACCCTCCCCACACGCAAACACACATTATGGTAATCAGTAGTAAATATACTGATTCTCCTTGTTAACAAATGTTAGGATTGCATTTTGAAGTTAGTTTGGTGTTGTGACTAAGTGTTAGTTAGTACTTTGTAGAGAACTACCAGTTTTCTCATCACTAACTTAGTGAGTACTCTGTCTGCAAGCTGTTTATCTTATTCTAAAATAAAATGTAAAGATATAAGATTCCTGAAACTTGGAAATATCTATGATTAAAAGTCATAAAAGTCAAAGTCAAATGTTTAAGAGATGTAAAAAATGAAGTGCATAATTATCTACCTATTGAGAGAGAAAGAGAGATATGTCTGAACAAATATCCCTAATAGAGTGATAAATGAAAATAAGTTAGTTGCAAAGGTAGGATTTTATTTTTTGTTAAAAATAAAAAAAAATTTAAATACCTATATACTTGCATGTAAATTTTAAAAATAAAATGTACTTCCTTTAATAAAAAAGTTACCTGAATTAGGAAAAATATTAGGTTGCTACTTTAATAATAATAGTAAAAATAAACATTTGAAATATTCTTACAATGAAGAATATAATAATTTAACATTTATCAAATACACAGATTACTCATGTTCAAATATAGGTCAAAATATTTTTGTCATATTCAAAATACTAAATGTAATTTTTTAATCTCAGCATTTCTTTTATTAGAAGAAAGCAAATGGCTAGTACACTGGGGGAAAAAAAAATCCCTGTAATCTTTATTTGGATAAAAGATCTAAGTCCCTCATATATTTTGACAGACTAGTGATATTAGCAACCGAAGTAGCACCACTCTAGAAAATGGATGACTACAGTTGGAGCAAATGAAAAAGATTTTGCCAGAGGCAAAATGCAACATGTTTTCAGCAGCAGTCATAGTTCCACCAGGGCCATTGGTGAAACTCCATGGTATTACATGAGTTGTTAATACAATAACATATGTTAAGTACTTACAAAATGCTTACCCTTAATTGGGATGAGTTTAGTCTGAAGACAGAACATAATTTATTTAATATTATTTCACTTGTCACAATTAAATAAATACATTGACTAAATATGTGATAATTTGTAATCCCTTCCTTTTGAGTTCTTTCTAAGGTACATAATAAATACTTTAGGGTTTTGATAATATAGTCATTACATCTATTCAGTTTTTCTCTCTTTATAATTTTTATTCAAGAGAGTATTTATAATGATATGTAAGTAATAATAAATAGACAATGTAAATAAATCTGTGATAACAGCATTGTCTTTTTAAAATTTAGCCTGGGTGTCCATTTGAAATTTCTGTGTCATCGGACGTCTGTTTTTTCACACTACAAAAAGCCAAACAACAAACACTCTTATCTTTTCACAATTCTTTTTATTTCTAAAAAAGTATTTTTAGTTTCTCTTCCACATTCAGTTTGCTTTTGAGATAAGCGAGGATAGAGGGAGAGCTTGTTTGCAATGCACTGTACCGTTGGTGGATAATTTCCTCTTATATTGTACTTACCATTTTTTGTTTACTCATTTGGAAAAATGACCTAGAGAACAAAGTAAGCTTCTCATTCCAATATTCAAAATTTGTAGTATTTAAAATTTGTTTATGTAAATATATCAACCAAATTTAAAGAGAATAAAGAAGAAACACACATTTTGTAAAAGGGTCTTAAATGTAATATATGTATATTTTAAAACAGTTTCCTATTGGGAAGCATAATTCTATGGACCTTTTGTTTTCCAACAAGGTATTGGTTAAGATATCACTGGGGCTTTTCAGTAATGAGCTAGCTGAATGCTTCCACAGGTACATTCAACTATTTGACCCACCTTGACTGTTGCCTCCAGACTAACAAATTTAACAAAAAATTTAATCAGTAAGCAGAGTAGTTTTGTGTATTATAATTAGTTTATACTAGTCTTTAAATATATCCACTTCCTACCAAATTCACTGCTCTGTATTAGTTGGCATATCACTAAATACTACTGTACATCTTACAAATAATGCTGATATGTTGAAGAAATTATTGTCTCATGTTTTCTGGGTACAGCATCAAGAATACTTTTGTATCAGATAAAGTGAAAAAGAAAGGAGTCTTAAAATATTAATAAAAATGCACAAATAGTCAAGTAAAAATGAGGAAAACGAGTCTCACATTTCCAAATATAGGGTTCATCTATATCTGTAGGCATAACCTCAGCTAGAATCCATACAGTCTTAGATTTCAAGTAACCTGGCAGGCTCTTGAATATCTGGAGACATCCTGATTTGTTTTAGATTATTTCTATATAAAGTTTTAAAAATAAGGTAAATCAGCTTAAAAGTGAATATATTTTGATTTTAAAGTTCGTAAATGTAATAAATATTCCTTGTGATTCATTATTTTTATGTACTAGTTTGAAAATTAAAAAAATAGCAAGTGTAATGTATTTAGATTTTACATGTCTTAATGTGAACTAAAAGTTTGGCTTTAGATCCTTTTAATTTTCTTTTCTTTTTTAGAGCAAGCTGAATAGAAACAACTTTGTCTTTGTTCATGAAACCCCACCCAATTATCATTCTTCCTTGAGATTAATTAGAGAATTCTGTATGATATTTGACAATGAGAATTTTCCTATCAATTTTTATATTGTTTTTTAAAATTTTGGAAAGGTAGTATGATAATGACTCACTTAGAAACTTAATCATTAATTTACACTTTTCATTTAACAAACTAAAATGCACACTGCCGTTTTTACTGAGAATATAGAAGGCTCTGGCGCTCAAGGAAGTTCTAACCACATGGGATGGGGCATAAATTCTAATAAGTCATCTTTTACACAATAGGCTGTAGTTAGTGTTTACTATTTTGTAATATCTCTTGAAACTGTAAGGCATGCAGTGACACCCTAATTTGATGTGTGGTGTGTGGTTAATCCATCAACTCAACATGCTTATGAATTTGTATCTTCAGTTTCTAACTCTCAAACTAGTACCTATAGTATAATGAATCACAAGAAATATTTATTACATGTATGGACTTTAAGCTGATTTACCTTAATCACTTTTAAGCTGATTTACTTTACTTTAAAAATTTTACATAGATATAATCTAAAATAAATCAGGATGTCTCCAGAAATTGAAGAGCCTACCAAATTACTTGAAATCTAAGTCTATATTGATTCTAGCTAAAATTATGCCTTTAGATATAGATTAACCCTATATTTGGTCATTTATGAAATCAATTTATGATATCATAAATGTCACACAGTTCTTGAGTGACAACAGTAGGACCCAAACTGAAGCCCTTCAAATAC
Source organism: Macaca fascicularis (assembly GCF_037993035.2). Taxonomy (NCBI): domain Eukaryota; kingdom Metazoa; phylum Chordata; class Mammalia; order Primates; family Cercopithecidae; genus Macaca; species Macaca fascicularis. The sequence goes on along the minus strand of NC_088387.1, from coordinate 17,666,268 downwards.
AGAAGTGGCACATTTTGTTAAACAAAATATTAAAATTGTATTCTTCCCTGCATTTTCAGTGGTTGATGCTAGTCAATCTTACTGATTTCACTAAATTAAAGAAGAAAAAATACATTGTTTTTATTCTATTAATCCTTCCAGTTTCTGCTTATATTCCAAGTATATTTCTCATAATTCTCCACAGGGTTACTTTCAGAAGTACATTTTCAGGCCCTGGTAATTATTGTTTTGAAGTCCATACTGCTATTCATCCCTGGCATAAAATAAAAAACTGAAATGAGCCACAGCTTTTTCATTGAATCATTTTAATAGACTGTGGTTTTAATTTCTATAGGTGTGAAGCCTAAGGAATTAAAAGAAGAAGTATTCCCATTATTTACTAATATTTCATAGTCTGTCTTACATGTAGACAGTATGTGTCCAGGACTTGATATTTTCAAAATCTGCTCAGCATTGGTGTGCAGTCACTGGCTACTGTGATTTTTTAGACATCTCTCATATAGAAAACATGCTCTTAGATGTAAAGAGTCAGAGAGAAGGCCGAGATTTTTAAGACTTCAGTCAAGTTGGGTGTCTGTACACATGTGTGTGCATTTACTGTGTAAATAAGAGCACATGTCTACTGAGTTACTTTAGTGAGAAGGGGAAATACATATCTGTATGTGTATATATATACATGCACACACACATATGTATACACACACACATATAAATATCCTTGTGCTTTTTTTTAACAAAATTGCCTCAAATTTTTATTAGCAAGAAAAATATATAGGAAATATCTATGTTTCAAAGGACGAAAAAGACAAAAAATATGTCTAAGGAAGCATAATATATGAGGTTTTTTCTTTCACTAAAGGAGATAGGTCTTTAAATATTACATTCTGGGGAACCATTTATATTTTCTATTTTGTTAGTGCAATAAAAAAGGAACAAGATCCTGATAGTTACATCACTTTATTTTCACGAGGCTCCCTAACTTAGCAAGCCCTTTTAGTGACTAAGCATCGAGGTGATTGAGCAGACTGCTGGCATGAAGGTGACCTAGGTTCTGGAGGAATTTCAAGGCTCCGTTTCATGGGCAACTGGAGACAACGAAGATTGCCGTGTTAACGTAATTGATATTCAAGTGAGTAGGTATATTCACAGCTTTTACAAGGGTATTATGGGCTGTTAGACTGTAGAAGAATTCAGCCTGAGAGAGTAGAATGTTGTTATCAGGAGGTAGAGACAGCCTGGATTTACGTGAGGTCCATACATAAATAAATAAATAAGGTCCAAAGCAGCCCAGATTCCTGAAGCCAATGCATGAGTTCTTGTCATGTATATACTATATCCTGTACTTTATGTTTCAACACCCTCTGCAAACATCACATGCAGGCTGCATACATTGAGTCTGATTTCCCTTGCTGATTGTATTTCCTCTTGGTAGTAAATCAGACACTCAGGGAGTTATTTGCTTTTCATATGAGGCTACATCATATTGAAATGACTAAGACTATCAAGTCACATCAGAGCAAATCAGCAGAACACAGAGGCTCTGGGAGTACAGGTAAAATACGGAAAAGATCAGGCTGTGCTCCTTTCTAATCTGGTTTTTTCACTCTGTCCTTCTCTGTGTCTGTCATGGTGTACTGCTCAAGATTAACGTTAAATAAATAGGTTTTGGACTGATTGAATAGATATTAAACAAATTCATGAAGAATGAAGGAATGAATAAATACATGAACAAGTTCTTCCTTCTGTGTGGATGCAACCCTGGAAATCATAATTCTGATGCATAAGAAATATAACACGCTGAAGATCTTATTGAACCTAGGATGGCTTCATATATATGAGGTATGGAATAGAACAATTTTCCTTTCTGTCATTCAAATTTCTATTTGATCCATGTAGGTCTTATTGGCAAGCTAAGAAACTATCAATATAACTGTTGTTAAGTTGATCAACAGCATTATTAAAATGTCAGTATTGATATACATTCTAATGAAGGACAGGTACCATAAAGGGCAGGCAAGCTTTATTCATAAAAACTTGAAGTCCCTTGGAAATGTTAGGGAAATGTGTGTGTGTGTGTGTGTGTGTGTGTGTGTTTACACAGACACCAAACTTCAAATTGGGAAAATAGCTGCCTTGGCCCTTTTTTGGCTTAAACAGGTCAGTGTTTAAAAAGTGATTTCTAAATGCTCACATCTGAATTATTCTCACGAATGTGTGCATCCCAGAAACAGCCCAATAAGCCTGCTACATAGGGACCTTATGTGGTTGTGTATTTTGTTGAAATATTTTAACAACTAAGTCACACGGAAATATTCTGTGGGATTTATTGTTAACAAACATTTACATAAACAGCAAATGAAAAAAATCAAGGTTTAAAGTGAGCAGATTCGTATTTACAGTGTGATTTTTAAGGATTGTCTATATTCAAATTTTATTTTCGTGAACGCTTATATTCTAAGAGCAGTACAATTAGCCTATTACGTAGGGCCCTAATCTTGTTAGTATAGTGTTGTTGAAATACTTTCTTCAGCTTTTGCCTTAACAAATCCAAAGATGGAAGATGATGACTATCTGGAATATTCAACATGATGTGAAAAAATTCATTCCACATATCCAAATGAGGAAGCCTGAAAAAGACAAAGCATAAATAATGGCTAAAATGTAGCCTTCAATATGCAGGATAACCCTACCCCTGCATCTGCCTTCCACAGGCTTGGACAGTTTAGTATAACAACTCTCACCTAAACACAATACAATGCAGCAAGGATGGAAACACTATATCTATTACATATGAGAGAGATTCAAGAGCCAATTGAACGTCTTATACATCTTGTTCCAAAAAACAATGTAAGTAATCTTTTAGCAATACTGCAAGTCAAAACATTTTCTCTCTCTCTCTTTAAATAAAAACCCAAACTGTCTGCTTCTGGCTAGCCATACATACAATACTGCCAGAATTGGATAATCTGGCCAAATGCTTCTGTCAAGCCTAATTGCACATGCACCAGGACCAGGTAGACAGGCTGGACTGCCCAGGAGAGAGCTCAGAGTTAAGAGTTCCAACTACTAAAATTGTTAAAATTAACTGCAGAAACTCCAGAACGTGGAGATAAGGCTTTGGAGAGAAAGTAGAATGTAACGGAATTGTGCTCCAGACAGGAAATGCCATCAGGTCTGCTGAGGGTTAACTTCCAGCTCTTCTTCACACTGGTGGTCAGAGATGTAACTATCTGCTCCTTCAATTTTGAGCCAAAGATGGAATAAAGTATTTGTCAAACATGAGGGTTCATTATGCAGAATAAAGAATAGTTGTTATAAGCTTTCCTCCAGGGCCTGAACCTCACCTTATTTATGTACAGTATATGACATTTCATAAAATTATTGCTATTTTTCTTTTTTTTTAGTGGGGGCTGGGGGAGATGAGGTTCACAGGAATCCCATCTTATGTTTTCTCAAGAAGATATAAACATATGTAAAAGTCCATTAGGCTGTACACTTAAGATGAGTGTACTTTTCTGCATGTTTTTATGCCTCAAAAAAGAAAGTATAAGTGATATAATGAATATGCAGGTACCAAAAACTCAGCTTAAACAAAACATTCCAACAGTGTGTTCACACATTGTGTTAGGAGAGCCATCCATGTTGACAGGAAGAACTCTTGCCTAATCATGAATTTTCACTGTGATTTATAGACAAAAAAAAAAAGAAAAGAAAAAATCTTTGAGAAGCTCAAGTAACACAGGGCTAGGACTGTCCTGTGAGAGAGAGCTACTCATCATATTACTTTATAATTTATGAAGCACTTTCACACACACTATTTCCTTTGCTTCTTACAAATATCTGACAAAAACAGGATCAGTATTTCCACAGACCAAAAAAAAAAAAAAAAAAAAAGTGAAAACCTGAGGACTAGTGACATTAGGTGATTAGGGGTGGAAACATTTGCATGTGTACAGGATGTCAACCATTTGGCCAGGAGCTTTCAGTGAGAACATCAGCTGCCCCAGTGGGGAGACAGAAGTGGTAAAGCTATGCAGCTTGCTCCCTGTGCCCAGTGCCCAGGACTGTCCTGTCACCATACTGCCCAAGGCATAGGATTTCCATGTGGTGACAGAGATCCTTTTTTTTTTTTTTTGCCAGATGGAACCTAACATTCTGCTCTAGTTATTCTTTCACTACAGCACCAACGCTAATACCCACCTTCTAAAAAGACCTTCAGGCTTACACTCGCCTCCTTCGTTTTTCACTTTCATGTAAGTGCCAAAGAGCATGCAATATACTGTTGCAGCAACCCCAAAGTAATCAATCTATGAAGAAGACAGAGGTATGTATGACTTAAATGGTAATTTACACATGACTATATGAAGATGCCTGTCTAAGGCAGCAAGTTAAATACTCACAGGATTTTACTTTGAAAACATTTTGGAAGGCATTTGTTCAACCACCCCACTAACATGTCTTACTGAATATCTAGGCTTTGCCAGAGGCTTCCACGGATAGCAGACGACCCTCCACCTCCTAAGGTAGTCTCTTGGAAAGCTCTGCCCTCGTGAGCTACCACGACCCTCTCAAGTCCTTCATTCTGTCACACGGGGCAAACACAACACTCTAAGCCCTCGTCCACAGGGACAGCTTGGAAGTCCTCCCGGCTCACTCCCCTGGGACTCTGGCTGTCGTTCTCTAACTTGCCCCCATGGCCTCTTGTTGTGTGACATGTTCATAACTGAAAAGAACACTCCAGTCCCCTCCACATCCACAGGATGGAAAACGACCGTCTCCTAAGGCCTCACTAGCAGTGACAGCATACTAGAAACAAGACCCCCACCTCCGAATCTTTGCCCCTTTTACCACGGGCTCCCGGAAAGACATAGTTCTCACCAGGGAACTTGGTGGTTGGTTTTGTTAACCCAGGTTCAAAACTTTTCATTTATCCCAATTAGCATTCTCCCCCCTGGCCACCTAATATTCTAGTTGGTTGAAAATTCTGCAATCTTCCATTAGAACAATAATGATCCATTTCCTGATCTGACCAGTTGGGAATCTAGCTATACCATCTATTATAGTCAAACCCACCATCCTGCCTGAGAGCATCCCAGGTATATCCAACATGTGCTCAGCTCTACCCAGAGTGGGCATGCGGGTCTCCCTGTTATCCCTGATTTAGGAAATCGGGCTGGCCTACCTTGACCTCAATAAACCAAGCTGTCTGTTTGCTGCATGACTTCCTTTCTGAAGGGTTCACTAATCATTAAATACTCTTCCCGATGATCAAACACCACAGAATATATCTGCTCCCCTTTCCTGATAATAGGATCTATAATGGACTAATAAGAAAGTAGAGTATTTTTCAGGAATAGAATTCTATCCCTGCCATGTCGGCCTTAGGCTCATCTCTCCTTCAACTGCTCCTCAAGAGACCACCTCAAACTACCTAGATCCCCAAATTCATTTTGAAAATCTGATGAGTGCAACACAGAAAAATATTTCCAAGTCCCTCACTTTACTTTTATACCTGGTAGTTCCATGGTTTGTTGCTGAGCATCTCAACACACTGAAAACCAGATGTTTCACACTTTGCTGTGAATATAGTTCCTTTTGGAAAAAGTTTCATATCTATACTCTGACCCAGGTCAATCAGTGCCAAGCCAGCAGATAAATCATCTTCATCATCCTGTTCCAAAAATCTGTATTAAACACAAACAAAGCCGGGCTGCATGAGCACAAATGATGAAAGGCTGCTATGGAAATAGGAAGAGAAGAACCCTGTTAAAAGCATAACACTTGCCCGTTTCCAAGTATGAAATTGTCTGGCTTGATGTCTCCATGAATGATTTCACAGTCATGCACTTGCTCAATCATGTAAAGCATTCTCATAGCAAAAGAGATGACAAGACCTTGAGGCATCACTTTCTCAGGGGTATTTTTATAGAGGTTAATGGCATTCTAGGAACAATGGAAAGTGGAATCCTGAGTTAGCGGCACAAGATTAATAAAATTTCAAATTGAGAGCTTTGCCCCTGCCCACCACTCCACAAAAGCCCCAACCACAAAAGTACGTGCAAGGTACAAGCCAAAAATGCATTTTAAATTCATGTGCTCATCATAAAAATGAATACTTACTAATAATGTTCCATAGCTGTAGAGCTCTCCTACTAATACACTGCCGTTCTGGAAGAAGTGGGCAGAATAGAACTTCATAAACATGTGTTGCATAGTTGGCTTTAGTCTTTCCATCAACTGGGTCCCAATGTAGAATTCCCAGGGGTTGGCAGGCTTCTGGACCTGCAAATCAGGTATGTGAAATTCATATCCAGTCTCACATTCTGAAAAATGATAGCAATCAAGCAACCTCTATCCCAATAAGGATGTGGTGTTGACAGTGATAACAAGCTATGAACTGTTGCTGCAATGTGGGACTTGCTGCAAGACAATCCTAGTGGGAAAAAAATTTCTAAATCCTTTGTAGTTTTTGTTTTTTAATTGCCAACTATAGACATAAATAAAAACACCACTATCTTAAAGAAAAAAAAATGATTGGCAAACTCAAGATCTAAAATTCATTTCTATATCATACAAAAAACAACACAGGTCATTTACCTTTAAAACAAATTTCTGTTTATTTTTAGCATCATTCACATCTCCCTGGGTAGCTTCGTACACCTGGGCAAAGGCTCCTTCTCCAAGAAGGTGATGGACGTTGACCAGCTTAGAACCTTAGAAGATCATTGAAAATTTTAATTTATGTAAGCCTTTTATTTTAAATAGTTTTCAATTTACAGAGAAGTTACGAGAGTAGAGTTTTCTGTATATTTTGCATCCACTGTCTGCAATTGTTAACTCTTACATAACTATGGTATATTTGTCACAAATAATCAATCAACCAAAGTATTACGCTCCTATTAACTAAACTCTGCATCTTACTCACATTTCCCTAGTTTTTGCCTATGTTCTAGGATACATTATGTTTAGTCATCATGTCCACTTAGCCTCTTCTGGGCTGTGAGTTTCTCAGATGTTCCTTGTTTTTGATGACCTCAACAGTTCCAAAGAGTACTGGTCAGGTATGCTGTAGAATGGCCCTCAAATTGGGTTCGTTTGATGTGTTTCTTGTGGTTACTTTGGAGTTACTGGATTTTGGGGGAAGACCACAGAGGTGAAGTTGTAGTAGTTTTTTGTTTGTTCTTTAGAGACAGGGTCTTGCTGTTGCCCAGTCTGGGTTGCCATGGCAAGGTAATAGCTCACTCCAGCTTCGACCTCCTGGGCCCAAGTGATCCTCCCACCTCACGCTCCCGAGAAGCCAGGACCACAGGCGTGCACCACCATGCCCAGCTAATTCTTAAATTTTTTGTAGAGATGGGGTCTCACCATGTTGCCCAGGCTTGTCTCAAAGTCCTGGCTTCAAGTGATCCTCCTGCCTTGGCCTCCCAAAGTGTTGGGATTACAGGAGTGAGAAAACACACCTAGACTTTACTAGATTTTTTAAATTAAATTTAAAAAAAAAAGAATTCACATGTTCAAAATCAGATGTAAAGAAGTAGATTTCTGGTTCCTGGTCCAGCATATGAGGAGCTTGGAGTCATCCCTCCACCCTCATAGTAAGCCAAATGGCTGAAAATCAATAACACTTCTGAGATCCATTGGAGAACTGAGGTCAAAGGACAATCTGCTTCCTCCAAAATTGGAGAGACAGACAGGTGGACACAGAGAATCACAGCTTGCCAAAGTAGAAGGCCAGGAACAGAAACCACTGCTGGAACCAGTACTGGGGGAGTTATAATGTAAAGAACTGCACATCTCAGACCTTATTTAAGAAGTCCCTAGGGAAACCCAAAGACAACAGAGGAAACAAAAATAAGGACACAAAGGGCAATTATAGCCTCTGATACAGTGACAGCAAACTGTAAACACAGCCTAACCCTAGACAGATTAAGCATGAAAGCTCACACTAAAGGTCTATTTAATCTCATTTCCCTTTAGCTCATATATTAGGTCTGTCTCTTAACAAAAAATCACAAGGCATAGTAAAAGACAAAAATCACCAGAGTAAGCATCAGAAATAGGCACACATATGGCAGAGATTTTAGAATTATCATACTAGGATTTTGTTGTTTGTGTTTTTAGAGATAGGTTCTCACTCTGTCACCCAGGCTAGAGTGCAGTAGCATGAACATAGCTCACTATAGCCTCTAGCCTCAAACTCAAGTGATCTTCCTGCCTCAGCCTCCCATGTAGCTAGGACTATAGGTGCACACCATCAAGACTGGCTATTCTTTTAATTTTTTGCAGAGACAGAGTCTCGCTATGTTGCCCAGGCTAGTCTTGAACTCCTGGCCTCAAATGATCATCCTACCTCAGTCTCCCAAAGTGGTGGGATTATAGGAATGAGCTACCATGCCCAGTCCACACTAGAATTTTTTTTTTTTTTTTTGAATTCTAGTTGACATGCTAAGGGTTCTAATGAAAAAAGTAGACAGTGTGCAAGAAGAAATGAGTAATATAAGCAGAGAGAAACTGAGAAGCAAAAAAAGGTGCTAGAAATAAAAACCCACTGTAATAGAAATAAAGAATGCCTTGGATTGACTCACCAATACATGGCAGGGAAAAGAATCAGTGAGCTTGAAGATAGGCCAATAAAAACTTCTAAAACTGAAATGCAAAAAACAAACAAACAAACAAAAAATATATATATAAAGAAAGAGACAGAACAGAGTATTTAAGGAGTGTGGGACAACTACAAAATGTGTAACAGACGTAGAATGGGAATACCAGAAGGAAGAAGGGAGAAAGGAACAGACAAAAATATTTGAGGCCAGGTGCAGTGGCTCATGCCTGTAATCCCAGCACTTTGGGAGGCCATGATGGGCGGATCACTTGAGGTCAGGAGTTCAAGGCCAACATGATGAAACCCCATCTCTACTAAAAATACAAAAAATTAGCCGGGTATGGTGGCAGGTATCTGTAGTCCCAGCTACTCGGGAGGCTGAGGCAGTAGAATCGTTTGAACCCCGGAGGTGGAGGTTGCAGTGCACTGAGATTGTGCCACTGTACTCCAGACTGGGCAAAAAGACCAAACTCTGTCTCAAAAAAAAAAAAAAAAAAAATTGAAGTAATAATAGCACAGAATTTTCCAAAATTAATGATAGACACCAAACCACAGATCCAGGAAGCTCAGAGAGCACCAAGCAGGACAAATACTGAAAATTCAACACCTAGGCATACCATATTCAAACTGCAGAAAAAGACACAGAGAAAATATTGAAAGAAGCAAGATAAATAAAACCATCTTACCTATAGAGGAGCAAAGATAAGAATTACATAGGACTTCTCAGAAACCATGCAAGCAAGAAGAGAATGGAGTGAAATATCTAAAGTACTTAGAAATTTGGAATCCACCAATCTAGAATTCTGTATCCAGTAAAATTATCCTTCAAATATGAAGAATAAAAACTTCCTTACACAAGCAAAAAAGATTAGTTGTGATGTATATTGCAAACACTATGGTAACCACTTACAAAATTTTTTAAAGAAGTATAATTAATATGCTAAGAGAGGCGACAAAATGGAATTATGAAATAACTCAAAATCAGAGAAGGAAGAAAGAGAGTAGAAGACAAAGAACAAGGGCAAGGAATAGAAAAATATGGTGACAATCCAATTATATCAACAATCACTTTAAATATCAATGATCTAAATATACCAATCAAAACAAAGACACTTTAAATACCAAGACAGATGAAAAGTAAAGGGATAAGGCCGGGCGCAGTGGCTCACACTTGTAATCCCAGCATTTTGGGAGGCCAAGGAAGGTGGATCACTTGAGGTCAGGAGTTTGAGACCAGCCTGACCAATATGGTGAAACCCCGTCTCTAAAAAAAAAATACAAAAATTAGCTGGGCGTGGTGGTGTGCACCTGTAGTCCCAGCTACTCAGGAGGCTGAGACAGGAGAATCACTTGAACCCAGGAGGCAGAGGTTGCAGTGAGCCAAGATCATGGCACTGCACTCCAGCCTGAGCGATAGAGTGAGAGACCTTCTCAAAAAAATAAAAATAAATAAGTAAAGGAATAGAAAAAGATATACCATGCTAACACTAACAAAAGAAAGTGTAATAGCTATATTCATTTCTGATAGAGCAGACTTCAGAGCAAAACAATTATCAGCATAGAAAAGGGCATTACGTGTGTGTGTGTGTGTGTGTGTGTGTGTGTGTGTGTACAAGACAAGGTCTTGCTATGTTCCCTGGCTAATCTGAACTCCTGTGCTCAAGTGATCCTCCAGCCTCAACCTCCCAAGTAGCTGGGACTTATAGGTACATGTTGCCATGCCTGGTTAATTTTCTAAAAAATTTTTTGTAGAGACGAGGCCTCACTGCATTGCCCAGACTTGTCTCAAACTCCTGGCCTCAGTTGATCCTATTGCCTTGGCCTCCCAAAGTGCTGGATTACAGGTGTGAGTCACTGTGCCTGGCCTGCATTATATAATGTTAAAGGGATTAATTCTCTAAGAAGACATAATGGGTATAAGCCTAACAAGAAAGTAGCAAAATATGTGAGTCAAAAGTTACCAAAAACTAATAGAACTGCAAGGAGAAAAAGATGAATTCACTATTATAGTTGGCGACTTCAACACCCTTCCATCAGAAATGGACAGATCAACTGGGTGTGGTGGCTCACACCTGTAATCCCAGCACTTTGGGAGGCCAAGACAAAAAGATTGATTGAGGTCAGTAGTTCAAGACCTGGGCAACATAGCGAGAACCCTATCTCTGCCAAAAAAAAAAAAAAAAAAAAGCTGCATGTTGTGGTGCATGACTGTAGTCCTAACTACTCAGGAAGCTGGGGCCAAAGGACTGCTTGAATCCAGTTTGAGGTTGCAGTGAGCCAAGATTGTGCTACTGCACTCCAGTCTGGATGACAGAGTGATACCCTGTTTCAACAAAGAAGGAAAAGAAAAGAAGGGGAGGGGAGGAGAGCAGAGGGGAGGGGAGGGGAGGGACAGGGAGAGATGAGAAGGGGCAGATAAAGCAGGCAGGAAATCAGCAGTAAAAACATGGTTGAACTGAATAGTAGCATCAATCAATTGGATCTAACTGACATTTATGGAATACTTCATCTAATAACAGAAGAATATACATTCTTCTCAAGCTTACATGGAATATTCACCAAAATAGATAACATTCTGGGCCATAAAACACATTTTACCAAATTTAAAAGAACAGAAATCATACACAGTATGAAAGACAGTTGTAAAGTCCCCCAAATACTTGGAGATTAACCATAATTCTGAATACCACATTGGTCAAAGAAGTCTCAAGAGATATTTTAAAATATTTTGAACCAAATGAAAATGCAAATACAGTTTACCAAAATTTGTGGGATGCAGTAAAGGAAAATTTGTAGCACTAAATACATACATTAGAAAAGAAGATCTAAAAATCAATGAGATTCTACCTTAAGAAACTAGAAAAAAGAGCAAATTAAAACTAAAGTAAGCAGAATAAAAGAAATAAATATTACAGTAGAAATCAACAGTGGAATGCCATATCCACAAATGAGAACTGAGATGAAATGAACACATTCCTTGAAAGACGCAATCTACCAAAGCTCACAAAAGAGACATAGATAATCTGAACAGTCCTATAGCTGTTAAAGAAATGGAATCAGTAACTGATAACCTTCCGAAACGGGAAGCACTAGGCTCAGATGGGTTCACTAGTGAATTCTATCAAACATTTGAGGAAGAAATTATATCAATTCTCAACAATCTCTTGCAGATGAAAGAAGCAGAGGGAATACTTCCTATCTCATTCTAAGGGGCTCTAAGGGGCCAGCATTTCCCTGACACCAAGACCAGATAAAGATCTTACAAGAAAGGAATACTATAGACCAGTACCTCTCATGAACATGGATACAAACATCTTCAGCAAAATATTAGTAAATCCAATCCAACAATGTATAAAAAGAATTGTAAGTAAATCCAATCCAACAACACATAAAAAGAATTATACACTATGACAGCCAAGTGCAATTTATCCCAGGTATACAAAGCTAGTTCAACACTTAATTAATTAGTTAATTTCAATTAATGAAATCCATCACATCAACAAAGAAGAATCATATAATCATATCAATAAATGCAGAAAATATTGAAAGGAGCATGAAAATAAAATCCAACACCCACTTATGATTTAAAAAAAAAAAAAAAAACCCTCTCAGCAAACTAGGAATAGATACTTTCTGACAAAGAACATGTACCAAAAACCTGCAGCTAAAATCATATTTATAGGTAATAAACTATGTAGATGCTTTCGCCCTAAGATCAGGAACAAGGCAACAATAAGAAACCAACCAACCAATTAGAAAATGGACAAAAGATCTGGATAGACATCTCACTGAAGAAGATATACTGATGGCAAATAAGCATATGAAAAAATATTCAACACCGTATGTCTTCAGGGAATTGAAACTTATAACAAGATTGAGATATCACTATTCACCTATCAGAATGGCTAAAACCCAAAATGCTGACAACCACCTAATGAGGGCAAGACTGGGGAACTCTCAGTTCACTGTTGGTGCTCTCATTCACTGTTGGTGGGAATGCTAAATGGTACAGCCACCTTGGAAGTTTCTTACAAAAGTAAACATACGCTCATCATATAACCCTGCAATTACGCTCCTTCGTATTTACCCAACTTATGAGTTGAAAACTTATGTCCACACAAAAACTTGCATACTGATGTTTACAGCAACTTTATTCATAATTGCCAAAACGTGGAAGTAACCAAGATCTCTTTCATTAGATGAGCAGAAAGGTTTAACTGTGTGGTATGTTCATGCAATAAACATTATTCAGTGATTTAAAAAAAGCTATCGGATCACGAAATGACACAGGGGAACCTTAAATGCATATTGCTAAGTAAAAGATGCCAACTTTCTATATGACTCCAACTATATGACATTATGGAAAAGGCAAAACTACACAGACAGCAAAACAATCAGTGATTGCCAGGGGTTGGGGGACAAGGAGGAGGGGATGAATAGGTGAGACACAGGGGATTTTTAGGATGAGGAAACGATTCTGTGTGATACTGTAATGATGGATACATGTCATTGTACTGCATTTGTCAAACCCCACAGAATATACAACCCAAAGAGTGAACCCTAATGTAAACTAGCACTTTAGTTAATAATGCATCAACATTGGTTTAATTTTAACAAATGTACCACACTCATGCAAGATGTTAATAACAGGAAAATCTGTGTGTGTATATGGGGAAGTAGGAATATGTACTTTATGCTGGATTTTTCTGTAAGCTTAAAACTTCTCTTAAAGTCTATTCATTAAAAAATTTTAAATTTTTTAATATTGTGAATATTGTGAAGTCTTGCTCCCATTGTTTCCCACTCCCACCTACGGCTAACCATTTTAATTGTGGCATATAATACATACGGCTCTGCCCTTTTCATTTAACAGTATGGTATGTTTTGGAACTCCTTCCCTATCAGTACAGAGTGAGCTTTCTTGTTCTGTTGCCAATATTACTATAGTATTTTACTACAGAAGTATATAATAATATCTATGGGAAATTCTTAAAAGTGGATAGCTGGGTTTAAAAGTACATGCATTTTTAATTTTAATAGATATTGGCAAATTGCCCTCTATGAGCTATAGGAGTTATAGTCCCAACAGCAAGCACAATCCTACAATCATGGCTTAACAAAATATTCAGTTTAGTATTACAGATACAACTCCCTACTGGAGGTAGGGGGGCAAATAGGAGAATCTCACACACATACAAACACAAGTTACCATCAACTTCTCATAGACAAACAAGAATTTAAAATTATATTATCCAAATAATTCTTACCCAATTGAAATTCAGTCTTGGGTTTGATGGCTGGAAGTTTACATTGCCATTCAAAAGTATTTGGATAGGAACTCACTGGTTTAGAAAGCCCAGATAAAAGTTTGAAAATCAGCTTATCATCCCATGGGTTCCCAACAATGAAGTCTTAAAGGAATGAGAACAACAACAAAAAAAGGAACATGAATTTAGAACTCGAGAACTTTACCAAATAAATTGTAGACAAAGTGAGTAGAGATATTTACTAAATAAGCTTTCAAAGCCTTATACTTTTAAGAGCATTGATTCAAAATTAAAAAGAACTATTTTTAAAAATCAAAATTGGTAGCTCTGCAGTTTATTATTTGCCATTTTATATCTACAAGTTTGGATCAATATTCAGTTGTGACAAAGGGAATCAACTCTAGGTACATTTTCTCCACTCAACTGAACGGCTAGATTCTATCTTTAACACAATTGGGGATACATGTCTTAAGGGCAGATGTGGACATTAGTTAATTCTAATGTGCTCAGATAAACACATATTATTTAATCGCTTTTCCACTTACATCCATAAAACTTATACTACCTATCTGCAATTTGCATATATGAGATATACTTTGGGTCCACAAAAGAGAAATAATTTCTAAAAGTAAGAAAAAGCTTTCTCTCCAACCTGGAATGTTACAAAAAATTATATTAGTGGCAGTTATCAAATACTAATCCAACATGGTTAACACTCACTCAGTGCTAAGCACACGCAGAACACTGTTCTCAGTACTTTAATTTAACTGGTTCTTACAATAAGCCTCTAAGGTAGGTACTAGCATCAGCTCAACTCTACAGAAAAGAGGGATACGGAAAATTGAAATGGGCTCGGTCAAGATCACGTGACTACTTAAGTGAGGGAGCTAGAACATAGTCAGTCCATCTCCAGACTCTGTGCTCTTAACCACTATGCCAGACTGTTTATGTGTAACATGGTGAGGGGGAGGGGGTTCTCTTTAACCTTGAGCCTCAGTTTACTTTTCTGTAAAATGTAAAATATAATAGTATTAGATTAAATGCCTTGCACATAGCAGGCTGTCAAATTCTAATTCCCTCTTCTAACAGTAGTTATTTTGATACCTTCTAAAATTAAAATAGATTGATTTGCCCTTCAAGTATGCTACTGTTACTCCATTGTGATGCATTATGCAAGTCTTGTCTGAACTCAATGACTCAATGACATTCAAGTCCCACTGTGGGTTTCTTTGATGGGACAGCTTTCCCCACGCTACTGTCCTGATTCAAGGGCATAACAAAGAGTGAGTGTTCGTACTTGGAGCATCGGCATTCCCAGGTGAACTCATCTGCATCCGTTCTGCTTGGAGCCCAGCAATAGCATCTGGTGGATCTTCTGCAGTGGCAGCATCAGTGTCTGTGAGTCTGCAAGCCTCAACGCCCAACTCTGCCTCACAGGTAAGTACCCCACCTGCAGCAGGCTGGCTCAGACGGAGTAACGATGCTGAATACATGTGAGACGAGAAGGCCTGTTCTGGGCTTTTCTCTTGAATTGGACTGGACGTGTGAAAGGAATAAAGAAACCAAAACACCGCATGATTAGAAATCTGTTGGATTCAGTCACATAAAAGTCCCTTCTCATTCTAGAAATGACATTTCACAATAGCCTCACAGACTAAAAGTTGATTAAAGCATTTTTAGACAAATCTATGAAAATATACAGCTAGTACAATATGAACAGAATTAATAAAATCAAGATATGGTTGTATTAGATAAATAGGCGAGGTAATACATGGGATATTCTTTAGTAGGAAATTTAGTAGGAGTGGGTTTATTTCTCCAAGCTGCATCTATGTGACACTACTATCATCAAGACTGAATATTTAACTTTATTCCAAAAATGGCTCCTTTTATAACATTGAAACAAACAGAAAATGTCAATCACAATACAACACTCTAGTATACTTCCATATATACAGTCACGTGCTGCATAATAACAATTCAGAGAACAGCATGTGCAATGGTGGCCCCATAGGATCATAATGGAGCAGAAAATCTCTGGTCTCCCAGTGATGTCTGATGATCCTGACCCTAGGTGTGTAGGTCTCAGCTAATGTGTATGTTTGTGTGGTCGTTTTTAACCAAAAAAGTTTAAAAAGTGAAAAAAAATATTTTTTTAAATGCTTATAGAATGATATAAAGAAAAAATATTTTTGTATAGCTGTACAATGTGTTTGTTTTTTAAGCTAAGTGTTATCACTAAAGTCAAAAAGATAAAAGTTTTTAAGTTTTTAAAGTAAAAAAGGCACAGTAAGCTAAGGCTAATTTATTACTGAAGAAAAAGTGTTTTTTTTTAATAAATTTAGTGTAGCCTAACTATAGTGTTTCTAAAGTCTACAGCAGTATACAGTAATGTCCTAGTCCCTCATGTTCACTCACCACTCACTCACTCACTGACTCACCCAGAGCAACTTCAGTCCTGCAAGCTCCATTCATGGGAAGTGCCCTATACAGAACACCATTTTTATCTTTTACACGGTATTTTTACTGTATCTTCTCTATGTTTACATTCACAAATTCTTACGGCACTCAGTATTCAATACAGTAACATGCTGTACATGTTTGTAGCCTACAAGCCACAGGTTATACCTTATAGCCTAAGTGTGTAGTAAACTAATCAAACCATCTAAGTTCATGTAAGTACACTCTGATGTTCACACAACAATGAAATTGCCTAAGGACGCATTTCTCAGAATGTATCCCAGTTGTTAAGCAACTGCATGACTGTATATGGATGTATATGTGTACACTTACATCCATACGTGTACACATGCACACACACACACACAGTATACAGTTGATCCTTATTATTCATGGATTTCATATTTGTGAATTCACCTGCACGCTAAAATTTGTTTGTAAGCTTCAAATCAATACAGTGATTTTTCAGTCATTTACATATATGCAGAGCGGTGAAAAATTGAGCCACCTAACATACATGTTCTCAGCTAAGGTTGAACAAGGTGTCACTCAGCCTTCCTGTTCCAGCTCTCATACTGTAAACAAGCATCCTTTTCGAGCTATACTTAGTGCCACAATTTTTGTGTCTTTGTGCTTTTTCTTGATGATTTTGGTATTGAAAATGGTCCCAAAGTATAGTGCTGAAGTGCTCTCTAATGTTCTAAGCACTAGAAACCTGTGAAAATATGTGTATTAGATAAGCTTTATTTAGATGTAAGTCAGTGTTGCTGGACATGAATTCAATGTTAATGAATTGACAATATATAATACATAAGGTGTTTTTCAACAAAATGTTGTTATCAGAGGCTTGCAGGATGCTGTCTGTATTCCCTTTAAGAATATTCAGTATTCACTAATTCAGTATTTGTGTGAACAAACTCTATAGTGTGGTGACTCTATAGAATTACAGTGAATGAGAACTGACTGCACATATATCTACACACACACACCCAAATATCTACCTAAACATACTGAAGTATGTATTTTTATACAAATAAATTTAGACATGCAATTTCATACACTGCTATTTTCACTTGTCATATTTTCCTGTTGTAAACTTTTTTCAACTATACTTTTTTTGTAATAATCTTAGGTATAAAGAAATGTTGCAAAGATAATAGAGAATTCCTGTGTACCCCTCACTCAATTTCTGCCAAGATTATCATTTCCTATTACAATGGTACCTTTGTCAAAACTAATAAACCAACATTTGCTCTGTTACTATTAACTAAACTGTAGACATCATTCAATTTCACCACTCTTTTCACTAAGGAACTTCTGCTTCAGGATCTAGTCCTGGGTACCATGTTGCATTTAGTTGTTATGTCTCTTTACTCTTCTTTCATCTGTGACAGTTTCTTAGTCTTTCCTAGTTTCCCGAGACCTTGACAGTTTTGAGGAGTACTGGCCACGTATGCTGTAGAATGTCCTTCAACTTGGGTTTCTCTGATGTTTCCTCATCAAGCACTGGCCTGATATATCAAGTGCTTAGGTTCACTGTTGTATGTATATTCACGGAGAGTACCTTCTGACTTAAAGTTACTAGTCCATAAAATCTGTATCAGCTTTTAAGGCTAAAATTAGGTATTCTATTACAGCCTAAAAGGCACAGCTAGAATGGAAATGGTAAGCAATGTTAGAATGGAAATGACAAGAATGACAGAACCAAATAAACCCTCACAATACCTGAATTTTTTATCCTTTGGAGGCACCACCATGTTTTCTTCACAAGAATCCAAAGTCACATGGGTGCACTGTTTTGCTATCACATTTTCTGAAAGATTCAAAAATTAGAGACAGATAACGTTAGATGCACATGCGTGCACAACACACACCATTTGATATGGTTACAAAGTCTAGGATTTCTTTTGACACTGACTTGCATTATGATTTCAAAATAGTGTTCCATTGTAAAATGTATAATAAGATTCCAAAAATGGGAGGAAAAAAATCACTTTAAAAAATCCACTACTGGCCAGGTACAGTGGCTCATGCCTATATCCCAGTGCTTTGTGAGGCTGAGGTGGGAGGATCACTTGACTTGAGGCCAGTAGTTTGAGGCAAGGCTGAGCAACATAGCGAGACCCTATCCCTAAAATAACTTTTTAAAATTAACTAGATGTGGTGGTAGGAGCCTGTAGCCCTAGCTGCTCAAGAGGCTGAGGTGGGAGGATCACTTGAGCCCAGGAGTTTGAGGCTGCACTGCACTCAGCCTGGGCAACATAGCAAGACAAGCAAACAAATAAAATCTACTACTAATATATGTGAGCATTTCAACTCTACATCTAATCCCTAACAATCCTTCAAGAAAAAAGGGGTCGAGAGAGTGGCAAGTCCATTGTGGACAGGATGACCAGACCATGAGAAGTTACTGGTATGGATGGCAGGGCTACACCCAGCTTCAGGAGAACCTGGAGACAAGAACATGGAGAGTAAAAGGCTACAATGTTTCTGTAGGGCAGAGATTTTGTGTCTTTCACTTTAACATGTTGTAGTCAATTAGTTGATTGACTAAATTAGCATTTAATTTATTGAAACGATTTTGTGTTTAAATCAGAAAGCAACCTGGCAATATTTATTACTCCCTATAATTTAAAAAAAAAAAAATCTATCTATAGATAGATAAACTAGGTAGGGCAGAAATACAGAATAAACTTCTACCAAGTGATTATAATACTGTACACAGCCAAGTATATTGGATTACATTTTATCAGATATTCCTTCACTGAACAGGTGTTATTACTTTTTAGCACTAGAACATTAGTTTCTGTTTATAGAGCCAAAGTGGCAAATACTCTAAGAATAGCCAATATTGACTTTTTGAAAGATTCTTTAGACTCATTAAACTACCTTTCCTGGATGGAAAAGGCTTTAATCTTTTTTTTTTTTTTTTTAAATTAAAGGCAAGCTTGTGATGGTGCTTGGCAATTGTCAAAGTTTCAACTGACCTCTCCTTTAAGATTCAGAAAAGAAACGTATTATATTGGATTAACACTCTTAAGAAATCCTTGGTCAAAAATGTTTAGGTCTATAGGCTCAGAACCCACATTAAAATATGCTTCCATCCAGTGAAGTGAAATTCTTTGGCAGCTCTTCTATTATTGCTTTGGTAAACAATTGCTATATTTTAAAAGTGTGAGCAATGATACAGTTAGCATACAGTCAGTCCTCTCTATCCACAGGTTCCGTATCCACAGGTTCTGCAGGGTCAACTATGCAACTTGAGCATCCACCTGGATTTTGGTATCTGCAGGGGTTCCTGGAACCAATCCTCTGAGAGGACTATCTAGTTTGTAGGTTGGTACTTAATAAATAGTTAAGAATTATCTGTGCTCAATGACAATGTCATATATTAGGATTCAATTCAGATATATGATGAACTTTTAAATATATAGGGTGACAGATTTGAAACAGGGTAGAAATAAGGACTACTTGTGAGTTTTATCATTACTTTCTTAAAGTCAGATCACTAAAAGTAAGAAAAATAAGACTTTCTGACTATCATACTTGGCTATATGTCTAATAAAGTTGACATATATGTGTGTAGACACACATCTAGGACTAAAATTGGCTGTTACTCTTATTAAATTAGAAAATATAAATGTTCATTATTTTTAGCATTCAAATAATTTAATCTGTCTGTAGTGGCTGTTTTGTTTGCTATGAAACAAAATAAACATGTTCTATCTACACAATGGGTTGGACCTTATTTCCTTTAAATGCTTCTATAGATTTTTCTCCCATTCTACCTATAATCTAAGCTATTATACTTTAAAAATACATAGACTTTAGGACGACAATATGCCAAAGGAAAAAAAACCTATGAGCAAAAATACAATGAACAGATTTTAAGTTTCTTCTTTATGATTCTCAAGTTCCCATGTGGAATTTTCATGAAGAAAACTTTAAGAATCAAACTTCATGAAGAAAACGGAAAGAATCAAAGTTGGCAGAAGACAAACACTAAAATAGTGTAACACACACCTTTATCTTCTAAAATCTGCACTGACTCCGCTGGAAGCTTGTGGAATGGTGTAGACGCAAGTTGTGCAGCAGATGTGAAGTCTCCTGGGCTCTTAGGACTGGGTGCCAGGGTTTTGTTGCAGCGAATACCCCATACGGTTGAATCATCCAAAAACTCTTCAGCATGAGGCACTTCCTCCTATAACAGAACATGAAATGAAAAAAAAGCAGCAATCTCCCTCTTTTGTCCCTGAAACCTTACTCATTAACACTTTACGATCCAAATAAATAGGAATTAAAGAAGAAACAGATGTCAACCCCTGGCTAACACAGCCCACAGTATCATGGTTCAGTTCTTTTCCCCAGAACTGGAAAATCAGTGGAGTTACATTACAGCAAGAGCCACATTTTTGTTTTCAAATTTTATATATATATTTTAATTTGAAAAAGTTGTCATTTACAGAAGAGTTACAAAGATAGCACAGAATTTCCACATACCCTCCTCACCAAGCTTCCTCTAATGTCAACTTCTTATAGAACCGTGGCACATTTGTAAAAACGAAATAGTAACTATTAACTGTAGAGTATTTGGATTTCACCTTTTTTTCCCACTAATGTGCCTCTTCTGTTCAGGGATGCAATCCAGGATCCCATGTCACCTTTAGTTGTCAAGTGTTCTTAGCCTCCTTGAGTCTGAGTCTGTCAGTCATTGTCTATTGGCCTTTCCTAGTTTTTCTTGTACTGACACTTTTGAACACTAGTCAGAAACTGTGTAGAATGTCCCTACACAGTTTGGGCTTATTTGATGTTTTCTCATGATTAGACTGGGGTTACAGATTTTGGGGAAGGATATCAGAGGTGAAGTGTTCTTCTCATTACATCCTATTAGGGGATATCTGCTGTCAACATGACTGATTCCTGCCAACATGACCAAATCACATGGTTAGGCAGAATCTGCCATGTTTCCCTACTGTAATCTAATTTTCCCTTTCCCTTTCCTTTTTGTCTGAAGCAAGTCACCAAATCTAGCCACACTCAAATGGAGATGAATTAAACTGGAGGAAAAAATTCAAAGAATATGTGAATAAATGTGAAACCGCCATAGTAATTAATATTAATAAATAATTTTGGTAGGACACTTGGAAAATACCCTATTTCTTCTTGAATAATTATTACATAATGTCCTAAAAGAAACATATTCTTCCTATGTTTCATATTTTTCAGCACAGTTTCCCATACACAATATCCTCTGACCGGCATAATCATTTGGTAGAATAAAGTGGATGGGGTTGTAGGACCCATTTCATAGATAAAACAGGTTTGCTTACCTTTGGTTTTGAAGGAAGTCTGCTGACAGAGCGTTCTCCAAAGGTCCTGGCTCCTGTGGGTTTATTTTTAGGCTGTGGTAATCTAAGGAAAGATTTGCTAAATTATAAATAGTAAAATATGCTAAGGAAATAAATGGTATCACTTGACCATTAGAAAAGTTCTCTACTTATCCTATTTAATGAGTTAATATTTATATAGATATTCCTTGCTTTTATAGCAGTTCTAGCAAAACTGAGTGTAACTGAATTAACTTGACTTATAAAAGTAGACCTATAATGATAGGTCTTAAGTGAGGGTGGAAAATACAGAAATTTCTGTCACTCAACTTTTAGAAGCCAAAAATGAATTAAGGCCATGGCCAGTGGAAAGTCATGGATGCCAACATATTTTTTTAATTTTCAGCACTTGTCTAGCTATGGAATTCCTCTCTGACAGCTAGCCATGCCCTTTCTCCTTTCTACCTCACTATGAATTTCTTAAATACCATAAAACCTTTAGTTCACACTGACATCTCTCTTTCCATGGTTCAAACTTTTAACAACGAAAATTCCTGGAGTGACCCCTCTCTACCCCGAGGTAAAAGCTCTCTAATGTAATATCCCTTAGCCTTAAAACACATTATCTGCAGCAATACCCAGTATAAGCCACTTCCTTGTCTACTTTATCAGTGCTGCAAATATAAACAGAGCATGTATGGATACCTGTACTGGTGAATTCATTCACACCTAATATGATTTCAAATCCACAGAAACCTCAGTTCTCTGCTAGTTCATCACTGTTTTCCTTTTTCAACACATGCTTTGGCTATGGGAGGCCTGCTCTCTTGGAACTCCTGCAGTACTGTAGATCTGGAGAACTTTGGCAACACCCCCCCGGTCGCGTGGTCAAAAGGCTCATTTGACCATGTGATTAGCAGTTCACATTCTCTCCTCACCACCCCACCACCTCTGGTCCCAGAGAAAACTGCTGCAACCCATTAACTAGATGGTATTTTTTTTTACCCATAATTTTCTTTGTTTCCATCTTCAAACACATGAAAAGCAGACGACAAAGAAGAGATAATCTTATTGACTCCCCAAGCCCCAGATGATCTTACATTTTCTGCAATATAATAAAAAATAGCATCTAATTATTGTACTAGGAAAAAACATCCTTTACGTTACACTTCAACTACAAATAAGAAAAAGGAGTAACAGCTGACAGAAAATAACTAATATCAGCTTTTCAAATACTAGGCAATAAAGCACTATAGTGAGATGAAGTGACTTAAGTATGGTAACAGGGTTTTGTACTCAAGTCCCAGGTCGGGAGTCCCTGCCACATATCAGCAAGGTGTTAATCATTCTCCTAAATCACTACTATTGTCACCTGGCTCACTCAATAAAAGCTCTCAGGGTGTTTTCCATTTCCTTCAAGAAAGAATTAACCTCTGAGTTTTACATTTCAAGTCCTCCTAAGTCTAATTGGCTCCTACTTATCTTTATCATGATCTCTGGCTTCTAGCATGAATCCCCTGACTCTAAACAAATGTGGGCTAGCTGCCAGCCTCCTCTAACACTCTGCCCCAGCCATTCCTCTACCAGTGAAGGCTCAAGTCACACCTTGAGTACTCGGCCCTTCTTACCCATGGGGGTTTTGTCCTTCTTTAGCACTATTCTTTTTTTTCCTTTAATCAAGCAAATCTATCACACACATTGAGTACCTTGTCAAGAACTGTCTTATTTTTATTTCATGCATTCCCTGCCCTTATGTGACAAGCTAATCAAGGGCAGGGCCACCTCTTATATAATTCCTGACATTTTCTGTGATAACCACCTATAATGCTATGCACTTAGTAGCTTTTAAATAGTTATTACTTTGAAACTGGGCTTCAAATGCATCTTCATTTTGATCTAGAGATTGCCATTCATCTTTGTCATCAGAAATATCAGGAAGTGTAGGAGCTTGAAACATATTCATGATGAAACCTTAAAGAACAAAAAGAATAACTGTAAAAAGGTTGCAAAAGAGCTTTCATTAACTTGTCATCAGGTGCTACACACTCAGATAAAATAGTTTACCTAACGCTTCTTTTGTGTGCACGGTGGGTGATGGCTGCACTTTGGATGGCGTTGCCTGAACCATTCCCAGTGATGTGTTAGGAGTTGTATGAAAAGAACTTGTGTTGGCAACCTTATGTGTATCACACCCTAGCAAAGAAATGGAGACAAAATGTGGTATCAGTAGGCAAATCAGAATAACTTAAAAGACACACAATTTAAGCAAGTTACAATTAAACCAGTTTGTCATCGTTAAAAATTATCACTAATGATTTCCAGTATTATAGTGCTTTCATATATTTCATTTTTATCTTTATAATAGTCCTATGAGGTAAATAAGGTGAAAATTATCCTTTTCCAGAAAAGGAAATGAAGGCTTAAAGAGATTGAGTGTTTGGTCTAGATTGTACCAGATTAGCAACTTTGTCATAAATTATACCCTTAGTGCCACTGTATCCTATCCCAAGTTCATTGTCACAATGTAAATCTTAAGACTGGCTTCCCATCTCATTCCACTGCAGTCAGGCATAGAATACAAGGCCCTGCACAGCCTGGGTCCTGTTTGATCAGGCCTCACCTTCCTCCTCTCCCTGCTTACCTCCCCACATTGGTCCCTTTGCTGTGCTTGGAATATATCAGAGATTTTCCTGCTTGAGGGCTTAACACTTAATATTCCCCCTGCCTGAAAAGATTGCCCAAGCTAGTGGCATGGTAAGCTCCCTAACTTCAGCCCTTTACCTAAATATCACCTTCTCTGAAATTTCAACCCCACAACTCCAATAGTACATTTCTTTCCCCCTCTGTGTGCGTGGAGATTTTTTTGTTCATGACTTCATCCCTAACTATGTATAACAGTGCCTGGCACCTACAGAGCAGGCTTAATAAGTCTTGGTTCAGTTAATGAGCCTCCAGCTATTTCAAACAGCCCTGCTCCTCACCAAACTGTCCAGAAAAAAGATGTCCCAGTCACACAGGGGGGATGTGAAAGTCCAATCTGTGTGTCTTATTATTTATAAAACTTATCTTCTATGAAAATGCCTCCAACAAAGTAGTACCAAATAACAGTGTAACACTTCTAACTAAACTTTTGATAACCTTTCCTACCTAACATACTAAAGATGACTCTGTTTTGGATTAATTTCCTGAGAAATTTACTAGAAATGTATTCACAAACTACATTTCCAAAGAATGTTAAACTAAAAAGATGTGACTAACAAGTGGATTTCTACATTTATTTGAAATGGCTCACAGATAAATAACCTATACTCTAAGAACAGGAAATCTAACACTCAGGTTCATTAAGGCCTGAAGCCTTCATAAACCACAGTCATAAAACACACCTCTAAGTGATATAGAGGAATATGGACAGAAACACATTTATTATAATTAAACATTACCTTCTTTTATTTCTGCTCCACTCTGTGGCTTGAATTCATGAGTACTCTTATTCACACATCTGGAAGAGAAAACTCTTGAGACACACTAGAGAATAAAATGCTTGATCTAGGCTGGGCACGGTGGCTCACGCCTGTAATCCCAGCACTTTGGGAGGCCAAGGCAGGCGGATCGCCTGAGGTCAGGAGTTTGAGACCAGCCTGGCCAATATGGTGAAACCCCTCCTCTACTAGAAATACAAAAAAATTAGCCAGGTGTGCTGGTAGGCACCTGTAATCCCAGCTACTTGGGAGGCTGAGGCAGGAGAAATCACTTGAACCTGGAAGGTAGGGTTGCAGTGAGCCAAGATCGCACCATTGCACTCCAGCCTGGGCAACAAGAGAGAGACTCCATCTCAAAAAAAAAAAAACGCTTGATCTATTAGAATTTTTAACTAACTCTCAAGAAATAATAGAAAGAAAAAAAAATCAGTCAATAATTACAAGCCTGTCAAAATACAGATGGAACCACTTAGGGTCTACAGTGTAAGTAAATAAAATTTTTTTTTTTCCTTTGAGTTCCATTTCAGGAAAAGAATTTTTACAGAAAAGACCAGGTAGTAAACATTTGTGTGACACAGTGATTATAGGAATAAGAACCATCTCTATACGTGGTAAAGTCCTATGACTCTTCAAATGATCCCATTCATTACAGAGGTTAAAGAGTTGAGCCCGGCTCCGGGCAGCTAACCAGAGTCAGGACATGGAGAAGCACTGGTGTGCCTCAGCTGTGCAGGACACCTTTGCTGTGATGAGCCAGCAGCCACAGTGCAATGTTCTCCAGCCTTTAAAAGTAATGGTTATCAAGAAAGAAAAAAATGATACGCAAGCCATTTACATCAGTTTAAGTGCACTTGGGGTAGTAGATCTAATGTGTCTATTTAACATTGCTGGAGTTCCCTTAATAAACCCTGTTAAGGTATAAAGTAAAACATGCAAAGCATTTTTAATTTTACAAATCCCTATAAAAACGAGCTAAAAGAGTCGAAATCACTGGAGGTAATTAAAAAAGTGATATGACATTAATTATAATTTCTGAAATCTGGAGAAATCCCTCAAAATTGGGGTAAAAACTTCCAATGCAGAGGTACATTTTGAGAGACAGAATCATGTGTGTTAATCCCAAACTGCTCTCTATGGGAAGACAGAAGGAATATGAGAATACATGTCAAGTAATTGTCTAGATAGTTATGATCTCTGCAGGTATTCAAAGTCAGTGACCAAAGGCAATTTTAGCCTAAAAGCTGTATATTCTTCAGTTACCAAGTGACTGTTGACTTTCAGAGTATTGAAAATTTTTAATTCACAAACGTATAAAATAAAATAAATACTCTAAAAGAAGCATGGAATAAGTAAGCCTAAAGGATTGGGAGCAATGTTTTGCCACTTGCTTTTTCAACAACATACCTATCTAAAAATAAAAGGCAGACGTCATTCATCTTTTACATACTGTTCCTGATAATGC
This sequence comes from Macaca fascicularis, assembly GCF_037993035.2. Classification (NCBI taxonomy): domain Eukaryota; kingdom Metazoa; phylum Chordata; class Mammalia; order Primates; family Cercopithecidae; genus Macaca; species Macaca fascicularis. The sequence goes on along the minus strand of NC_088387.1, from coordinate 17,639,671 downwards.
AGGTCATGTAGAGAAGGTGACAAGTGCCATTCACATCACTGTCATCTCTAGGACTACCTTCAGCTTACCCAGCATCTTTGCTGGCCACTGCAAACACGGAGTCTGTTACTGTCTGGGCTTTCAAAGGAACGGGAGGAGCAATGCTCTGGCTGGTGGCTGGGGACACCAAAGCTGCAGAAATAGCATTTGCCAAAGGAGGAACAACAGGAGGTGCCTCTCTTGGGTTCTTTTCCATGTTCACTGGTGTCTGCTGATAGGTGACTGGAAGACATGGAGCTCTCAGTTCCTGCTGGGAGCCTACACTTGGCCCCATACATGCTGGATTAACCTTTCATGTTGAACAAACAAACAACAAAAACAAAACCATGAAGTCCAGACTACTACTAATCAGGCATTACAACTTCTCAAAGCATGGCATCTGTCTTCAGTAGATTCCTTTTTCCTTGACGTTTCCCCATACTCCTTCTTCAAGCATTCTGAAATGTACAGTCAACAACAAAAAGACCACTCTACAAAACGGATGCTTTGTAGCTTCTGAACCACAGACACCATTAGCAGCTCATAATTTCTAACCACTGAAATAACAAGTCTCTGTAGTTGTATCAGCATTTAAGTATTATCTTATTTCTCTTTACTTAATTTTGGGAAAAGTTCAACAAATCAGTGTTATCAAAAGCTCATTATAGTGTTCCTCCCATTAAAATACCCTTAGATTGGTATATGAGATAGGACTTGAAATCGGGAAAAAATAAATAAAATACTTTTCGTAGCCATTTTCACTTTGAAGAATAGGAAACACAAATATAAATTGCAATAATAACTGCCACAAAAGCCTGTCTCACCACAGGAAGGATAATAAGCTCTAAATTTAAAATCTTTGCTTTGCTACTCACATCAATAGAAGATTGTAATTGTATGCTTTAGTGTTACAAAGTTAGATGAGTTAATTTCTCACCATATAAAAGTATGCTTATAAATTGTTAAGAAAAACACCAGCCAGGCATGGGTGGCTCAAGCCTGTAACTTTTCAATCCCAGAACTTTGGGAGACCAAGGCTGGTGGTTTGCTTGAGCTCCAGAGTTTGAGACCAGGCTCAGCAACATGGCAAAACCCTGTCTCTACACAAAATACAAGAAATTAGCTGGACATGGAGGCAAGTGCCTGTAGTCCCAGCTACTCAGGAAGCTGAGGCGGGAGGATCACTTGAGCCTGGGAGGAGGAGGCTGCAGCGAGCCGAGATTGCACCACTGCATTCCAGCCTGGATGACAGAGTGAGACCCTGCCTCAAACCACAAACAAACAAACACCACCAAATATCTAGGGCAAGAATAGTTATTTTACAGACTAATGGAAAAAAATACAAAAACCTCATCCTCCTTTGTCAGCAAAAATGATAACCGACACCACTTTCTCACCTACCAAATTAGTAAAGATTATAAATAATCATAATATTCAATTCTGAAGAAATATTCTGAACAATACCAGAGATTTTCTCCACCAGATACCAAAACATGTAAGAAAGTTGGAGGCCGAGGTAGGTGGATCACAAGGTCAGGAGTTCAAGATCAGCCTGGCCAACACAGTGAAACCTCATCTTTATTAAAAATACAAAAAATTAGCCGGCCATCTTGGCCAGCGCCTGTAATCCCAGCTACTCGGGAGGCTGAGGTAGGAGAATTACTTGAACCCAGGAAGCGGAGGTTGCAGTGAGCAGAGATCGCACCACTGCACTCCAGCCTGGGAAATAGTGGGAGACTCCGTTTCAAAAAAAAAGAAAGTTGTAGTAAATACATCTACGAAATGATCAAGTAGAGATCTACTGACTAAAACAAAGGTATAGATATTTTAGAATTGGATCTTGTATACATGAAAATTTAGTACATGGTAAAGATATTTTAAATCAATGGGGAAAGGCTGAGCAGATCAATAAATGATTTAGAGACAACAGGCAATCCACTTGGAAATTATAACCTGATGCTATTCATACAGAGAAGTAAGTTTGAAAAAGGCAGGCTTCTAGTTAAAGACAGTGGCTTGATATACTCCAAAAATCTCACCAAAATGACAGTGAAGGAATTCTACACTTAACATAGCTGTTGAAGGCGGCTAGGAGCGGTGTGTCCGTAATTGCTAGACAAGTTCAGAAATCTACACCTGGGAATGGAAGTAAAGGTGGAGCTGAAGATAGGAACATTGTAAAAGTCTGTTTAAAAAGCAGATGCTGGCCGGGTGTGGTGGCTCAAGCCTGTAATCCCAGCACTTTGGGAGGCCAAGGTGGGGAAATCACGAGGTCAGGAGATCGAGACCATCCTGGCTAACGCGGTGAAACCCCATCCCTACTAAAAATACAAAAAAAAAAAAAAAAAATAGCTGGGAGTGGTGGCAGACGCCTGTAGTCCCAGCTACTCGGGAGGCTGAGGCAGAAGAATGTTGTGAACCCGGGAGGCAGAGTTTGCAGTGAGACGAGACTGCGCCACTGCACTCCAGCCTGGGCGACAGAGCGAGACTCCGTCTCAAAAAAAAAAAAAAAAGAATTTAATAAGATGGCCATGAAAATTAAGGCAATCTCAAAGAAAATTAGGGGGAAAAAAGGACAAAGATAGAAAAAACGGTGAAATTTAAGAAAATTAAGAAAATTAAATGACCAGTCCAGGATAGCCTGACAGAGAGTATGAGGAAAAAATATCCACCTCTAAAAATATATATTAAGAAAATTCCCCAGAGTTGCAAAACTAGAACATTTAAGCACTAAGTATAATGGATGAAAAGATAAATACCAGATACATCACTATGTCACAATACAGCGGGGAAAAATGATCCTATACCTCTCCAGAGAAAAACAAACATCATCTCAAAGAACCAAGAATGAGAAGGACTCGGGGTTTTTCCACACCAACAGTGCAAGCCAAAAAACAATGAAGGAGTGTCTTTAAAAACTCTTGAGTGAATGTGATTTCCTTCCTAGAACACTGTGCCCAACCAAATTATCAACCAAGTGTGGGGGTAGAATAAAGATGCTTTTAGACATGCAAGAGACCTCAAAAACTAACCCCTCAAACATGCTGCTGTTGCTTCTTCTTTTTTGTTTGTTTGTTTTTTAAATAAGCTATTGGAGAATGTGTGCCTTCAAAATGAGGACATTAAGGAGAAATAAAGACATGGGAACCAGGAATATACCACAGGAAAGGAGCCAGGAAGAACAATTTATTAATAATTTCTTACAACTATCCAGGGAAAATATAAATTATACAAAAAAAGAAATGCAAATAAATCAGAAAAAAATGAAATGACTCAAAAGAAAAATGGACAAAGCCATCCAGTCAATTTAAAGGAAAAAAAGTTAAACAGCCACTAAATGTATCCCAAAAATGTCCAAATCCACCTATAATTAAAGAAACTACATCAGGTGCTTGAAAAGATTTAGTATAGTTAATGTTAGCCAAATGTGTACAAGAAACAAGTCCTTTTACACACTATTAATGTGAGTGCACAATCCTAAGTTTATAGAGGGCAGACTGACAGCATTTTAGGTACATACACTTGAAAGGCAGCATGACTTCTAACAGTTTCTACATGATACACTCCCTTTTATAAGGTATGACAGAAGACTATGCTGCAAGTAGAATTAGCTAGATATCTATGCAATAGTAGTGAAAGATCTATCAGAGGTGTTAGGTAGAAAAAGCAGAAAATAAGTCTTATTTATGTAGAACATTCTATTGTATTCATATTTATGTGTTTTCATACACAGTCAGTCTGGAAAAATACAAACTACAGCAGTTAGCAATAAAGGAGAACATTCAGACCAGACGTGGTGGCTCACACCTGTAATCACAACACTTTGGGAGGCTGAGGCAAGAGGATCGCTTGAGCCCAGGAGTTTGGCACCAGGCTGGGCAACATGGCGAGACCCCATCTCTATAAAAAATAAAATAAAAAATTAGGTGGTGTGGTGGTACATGCATGTGGTCGCAGCTACTATGGAGGATACAATGAACAGTTATCATACCACTGCACTCTAGCATGGGTGACAGAGAAAGACCCTGTCTAAAAATTTTTTAAAAAAAAAGAATTTTTGCGTGTGTGTGTGTGTGTATATATATGCATACATACACACATACATATATAAAAATGAATGCTCTCCTTCATATATACATATATACACACATTTCATGTGCTATTTTAAAAAACCATCATATAGTCACATATTTTTATACTTTCCAAATATGTAAGAAAATAAACTATTTTATCTTCATGGTATCCTATGTCATAGACAGACATATACTATGAAAGATTAAGCAACCACTATACAGCTTAAATGAGTTTATTTCCAATCTCCTTCATTCACTTCTAATTTTAAGAAAATATATGTGGCTCTAACACACTCATCACTTACCTCCTTTTCCAAGATGAAATAATGGCAAACAAAAAACTTATCTAAATGATAAATTATTGAGAGTACTATACTCCAATATTCATTACACAATAGTCACTGTACAAAAACCAGAAAAAGGGCCGGGCGCGGTGGCTCAAGCCTGTAATCCCAGCACTTTGGGAGGCCGAGACGGGCGGATCACTAGGTCAGGAGATCGAGACCATCCTGGCTAACACGGTGAAACCCCGTCTCTACTAAAAAATACAAAAAACTAGCCGGGCGAGGTGGCGGGCGCCTGTAGTCCCAGCTACTCAGGAGGCTGAGACAGGAGAATGGCCCGAACCCGGGAGGCGGAGCTTGCAGTGAGCTGAGATCCGGCCACTGCACTCCAGCCTGGGCGACAGAGCGAGACTCCGTCTCAAAAAAAAAAAAAAAAAAAAACCAGAAAAAGGTCTATATATAAATACATGAATGTATAGACATGTACACATACACACAAACATGTAAAACATACTACCATTCTGTTCTATAACTTTCTACTCTCACTCTACTTTTTGAACTGTGTCAAATTATTTTAGACTTTCAGAAAGTTACTAGCTAAATTAACATCAGAATTAACTCTAAAACAGCACATAGAAAGGAACAAATCAAACTGCCATTCCTGCTGCTGGGTACAGGACGTGTCATGAAGAGCACAACATACCTCGGACCTTTCCTGGGAAGCGGGCAGCTCCTCATGGGATGTCTCCACCACCTGATGTAACTTCTTATGAAGTTCATCCATTTTCTGTTTTAATAGCTGTTCTTCAAAAGCATTTGCTTCTTTCCTTTTCATATAATGTCTGTCTTCATTTACTTTAGGAAAGATAAAAATGGTGTGCATGCAAAATTTAAATCCAGGTCATCATAGGAATACATGCAAAATGAGGAAATTTTAGGGGGCCGATTTTTTTGTCTTTCTCATATTTGGTTTTAGAAGCGAAACTTGTATTACCTTTTAATTTTTACCTGCCCACAGCTTGGCTGCTGTATGTTCAGGGCATGTAAATTACTAAAAAAAAAAAAAATCTACATGCTGATCAAAAATAATAATAATAGCACAGTATAATAGTAAAGATTTTTTTAACCATCATATACATGATTGTTCTTGTAAACAATCATGATTGCCAAATCATTTTAAAGTAAGTTTTTATTTGTTTTTAAAAGATAAAAATTTCTAGAGACTTTCTAAGTAGAAGTGAAGTGCATTAACTGATCAGGGCTTCAAGCATGCTGTGGTCAGTCCCATTTCCAACAACTGGTTAACAGAGCCATGCCACAGACAAGTCAAAGAGTCTGGCTTAAGACTTTCAGTCATGGCATGTGAAAGAAAAATGCATCTATGCCCAGCACAAAATGAGTCCTCTGTGTTAACTGACTTGTCTTCTCTGTTGTCAACTGAGTATGAAAATGAACAAAAAAGGAAGGCCTAGAATGGCTACAGCCCAAATAACTTAGATGGTATAGAAGTTCTGAGTGGAATAAAGGTTCAAATAACTGACCTAGGGGTTTAGAATTACTGTATACAGATAATACTGAAAAATTTTAAAATATTTATTTCACTAAAGCTAAGATGACAGTGGTATGTATATCTAATTTAGCACTCTTTCAACCATAAGTTTGCTGCCAAGACATCAATTTAGTCCTTGGACTAACTTGGCTGCTACACTAGTGGTTAAGCAATTTTCAATTCAGAAAAAAAAGGTGCAGCTCGCTGCCAGCGTAGTACTCTCGGGCAAAGGCAAAATGGGTTAATAATGATTTCGGGCTTCTGATGGGATGAGATGAAGACTTTTGCAGTCTTTCAACATAGTCAATTATTCTATAAAAAAGTAATTACGCAGAGATGAGGATTTTTTTAGGTGACATAAGAATAACTCAAAATACAAGATTGCAAGTACCCCATTGCTCATGCTTTCTCCGTTGATTGTATTTCTGGGCTCTCAATTCTTCAAAGGAAAATTCTGATTCCCCACGAATAAGCTTCTCCTTGCAATACATAACAACCTGCTCAACATCAGCTTTGGATGCCAAAGATGAGTGCACAGAATATTCTGATTTAGAAATCATGATCACTCTTTGTTCCCTATAAGGGGGGAAAATACATTATTTACAACAATGTACCGAAGAGCACTTAAAGGAAACTAATACTAGATTAATGCACTGATTATACTTGCATATTTGACTCTTTATCACAAGCTGAAGATACCACTCCAGAAAGCTCTGAACCCTAAAAAACAAAAAACAACCATCAGCATTCACTTATCTGAGAAGAAAGCGTCACCCAAATTACTTCAGAAAACAATATGAAAATGCTTGAGGGGAAGAGGGACCTTAATCCCAAGATTTACGTAATTTTAAATTATGATTAATATCAAAAGATTTACTTTGTATCCACAACCTCACAATAACTATTGCAACTTAATCAAAGAAAGACTTTTTTGTTTTTTAATAAAGTCCTACTCAGCAGTAGAGAAGAACCATAGTTTATTTCCCTTCAATTCATAGTCTAGGAGCTAGACCATAGTGTCTGAACATTATGCGGCTGACATTCCCAACTGCTGTGTTAAACTTTTTTTTTTTAATTAAAGTTTTCCTCAGGTACTACTCTGCCCTCAAGAGTTCTCAAATTCATTCACTAAACAAATATTTACCAGACACTTCCATGTCACACTCTGAGCTAGGTCTGGGAACTGGGACTGCAATCAAGACCCATCTCTGTCTAGAGATTAGACAGGGCAACAGGAGGTCAGGAGGCTGGCAAGCAAGTATAGGATGTAAAATGTAAATTGGGACAAGCTGCATTACCTGTCAAAGTTAGGAATGCATATTCTACTTCTAAGAACGTGTTACATTAATAAAACCTGTACATACACCCTAAGAACAGAGGTGTTTCCATTGGCTTTTGCTTCAAGGAGGTCCTTGATGAACTTTGAAAGAAAGTTGTACTGTGGAGGGTAACATGGGAAACATAGTTGGGAAACATGAGGCTGAGGGAAGAAGAGACTTGAGCATTTTCCCATGTTGATACGCCATGGAGGCAGAAGAGATCTCCACAGGGCAAAAATCTTGATGAGGATAAGGACAAGCACAGATAGAAGGCCACCTTTTCTCACAGGGAAGGATGCAGTTACATTTATTGGTTGGTGGCAGAAAACTGACAGATGTCACTTGATGGCATCTGCTATCTGTTGAGATAGTATTTTTGAAGTTCCTGAGATGGAGGCTAGAGGTAGCCAGGTCCCAAGTTTGAAGAGACTGAAAAGAAGTCTAAAATCACTATCTTTTGGCACTAAAGAGTGAACCTAGAAACATAAGAGATACACAAAACATCAAGAGTGAATTGGACACTGGAAGCATGTCCCAGTGCCTGGAAGTATGAGACCTCCCTGTTACTTGAGGTAACAGGCACCAACCTTTGAGGCTCTGAGTTTTGAAAGCCAGGATCAGGAGCCCCCAGATGGGTGCAATCCCAGGTAGGGATTTCCAGAGCCTATGCAGAGGCCAGCAGAACACAGCGAAGGACACTCATTGGTAAGGGAAAAGCTGGTGGGGAGAGTAAAGACAGGAGGCTATGTGGTGAAGGCCCCTGGGTTAGACAACAAATTGTATTTGAGGTGAGTCGGGGAGAATAACAGGCCCAGGAAGTTGCCACAGGAGCAGATGGCTGACATGGAGGTTAGAGCCATGAAAGACCAAAGAAATGAGATGTCAAAGTGGATGTAGAAGGCAGCCAGGCTGGCCATTAAATACCATTCCCAGTTTCCACACAAGCTACAAATGTCATTATTACCTGATTCTTAGAAATGCAGGCCATGTTATTTCCTGGATTTGATTTTGATGTTATCATTTGGTTTAAAACCTGAACATTATGCAGAGGTTCTGAGGTTCTAGCTAAGAGGGAAAAGAGAATAAAGTAAGGAGAAATTAAGGGTAAAACCATATTAAGTAAAATTATCACACATAATAAATTCCCCTGATCCTTCCAGTAGGAATCATAAGAAGTAAATCAACTCATTTACACTGTCTCAGAAATTGCAACTAAAACATTTTTAAAATAAGTATTACACAATTTTCTGACCAATTCAAAATGCCAGGAAGTCCCCAAAAGAAATGTAAAACCTAACTAGTAATTTTAAACAACCAGATAGGATAGGCAATGCTTATTGCTGAAATGTGATATTTAGTTCTAAGAAAAAGAAATGGCTATATTTCTTTAAAAGTTGCATTAAACACATTTGATTCCATTACAAATAGATGGAGTCCAGATTAAGTATTTTGGTCAATTTTGAATTAAAAAAAAAAATCCTAGAAATACAGTGACATTATCAAGCTTTTCTTGCAGGTTTGCTCTTTTAAAATGCTAAGACAAAGCCCCTGCTCTCTGGGGCTATTTAGTGGGATTATGATGATCAGAATGCTTTCTCTGTCACCTGAGAGTACAATTTGGTTTTCATTAAAAATTGGATGGGTTTTCTTTTTTTTTTTTTTTTTTTTTTTTTGTGGAGACGGAGTCTCACTTTGTCACCCAGGCTGGAATACAGTGGCATGATCTCGGCTCACTGCAACCTCTGCCTCCTGAGCTCAAGCAATTCTCCTGCCTCAGCCTCCTGAGTAGCCAGGACTACAGGTGCCCACCACCACACTTGGCTAATTTTTGTATTTAGTAGAGACGGGGTTTCACCACGTTGGCCAGGCTGGTCTTGAACTCCTGACCTCAGGTGATGCACCCGTCTTGGCCTCCCAAAGTCCTGGGATTACAGGTCTGAGCCACCACGCCCAGCCAGGTTTGTTTTTTAAAGAAAAGAAAATACTAGTACAAATCCAAGACTAAATGGACAACAACAGGCATTTTAGACAGCCTGATTTTACCTTGAGCTGACAAATGGGTTTCAGTGCGGCGTGTCTGAAATAACCTAAATGACAGCAGGAAAGACATCAATATAGATTATAAAACAGTACACAGCTGTTAGAGTGAAAACTAAATACCATAGACAACTTATTATAAGCTAGTAAAGTCTGATGTCAAGAGAGAATGTACAGTTAAATTTTAGAGTTGCTTCAAAATTAAAAAATAAAATTCTGGAAATATTTTTATATCCAGTACGTTATCTGTATTACAAAACTTCCTCCTTTTGCCTAGTTTATGTCAGTATTTCTCAAATTCAGATAAAAATGCACCCTCTTTCTCCATGTGTCAAGTCTGCAAATGTTCTAACACACGATGTTTGAACTCCTACTTTAGGTACTTTATACATTTGGAACATAATGAATATATTTGGAAGAAAGAAGTGAAAGTACAAAAGTACTTAGATTACTGCTTCGAAAGGCAGACATATCATTGTTCACGCTCTGTGAGAAGTTCTCAAATATGTCATTTCATGGCATATTTCATTTTCAACTCTACCTGTCGAGTAATGTGCAATTCCCACACCTGACATTTCTGAGCGATGCGAGCCAAAGTGCACGCTATAAAGCAACCAAGTGGTAAGCCTCGTTGGCTCTTAAGTCAAACAAACCAATGGTTAAGAAGCCATTTTACATGATGAGGAAAGACTGAAAATTACGTGATATTAAATAATTATTGTTAGTCTTCTTAGGTATGATTATGGAATAAGGCTCTATAAGAAATAAGACTTTAGAGATGTTTACAATTGGGTTTGGGGAAAAATATTTTGCTGTTATGGATAGGCTTTAAAATTCCTCAGCATTGAGAAACATGAAATGTTCATTATTAAAAGCTGGTGATAGATAAATGGAAGTTTATTATACTAATTTTTTCTTTTTTGTGTGTTTGAAAAATCTCATAATGACATCTTAAAAAGGCATGAGTAATACAGAAAAATTGAAAAGATGAGTATATTAAAGGCTGGCAAGGGGTGCAGTAGATAATGGATCTCAAATTCTACTAATGAGAGGAGAAGAGTAAACAATTGGTATAACCTTCAATAGGTAGTTTGGTTACATGCACCACAAGTGTAAAAACTCTTCATACACCCTTTGACTCAACAGTTTCAATTCTGAGAATCTATGAGTAGAAACTAAGTAAAAATAGGAAATATACTAAAAAATACTTTTATGATGAAGGAAAAAGACGTTGACACAAAGCTGTATATGTATATAAAGCATGCATGCAATCCTGTAACAAAGAAAAAAAGTGCCAAGGAAAATGCCAAAAGGTTTTCTTTCGTTTTCTGTATTTTCACAGTTCCCTAAGTGACATATGTTTGATCATAGAAAAAGTTTTAAAAATGTGAACAATGTTATTCATTAAGAAATATATTCATCACAGGCCAGGCGCAGCGGCTCATACCTGTAATCCCAGCACTTTGGGAGGCCGAGTAAAGCAGGAAGATCACTTGAGGTCAGGAGTTCAAGGCCAGCCTGGCCAACATGGTGAAACCTCGTCTCTACTAAAAATAGAAAAATTAGCTGGGCATGGTGGCACGTCCCTGTAGTTCCAGCTACTCAAGAGGCTGAGGCAGGAGAATCTCCTGAGGCCGGAAGTGGAAGGCTGCAGTGAGCTGAGATCACACCACTGCACTCCAGCCCGGGCAACAGAGTGAGACTCTATCTCCAAAAAAAAAAGGTATTTATCATAGTGCCGTTTATAAAAATCAAAATGTAAACAACTTCAATGTCCAGTTGGAGAGTGGTTGGATTATGACACAACACTGTGACAGGTTTCACAACTACTACAGAAGTAGTTTAAAAGTTCATAATTTCTTCAGTATTTCTTTGTATGTATAACCAGACATACAATATGACTTGCTGTTAAAATATATAAACACAAAGATACCCACACAGGCACAGGAAAAGATACAAGAAGGAAATGTGCCAGTTATTGTTAACAGTAATATTTCTGAGCAGTTTTTTTCTTTACACTATCCTATATTATCCACATTTTCCAAAACTAGAAGGATTTCCCTGTACAAATTGCTAACGATACAATTTTTAACAGCAAACACTCCTTTTCAACGTCAGAATCATCACAGTGAGTTTGACTTTGTAAGCACCTGTACTGTTGTTGCAGGAGCTCTCTGGGTTCAGCCTGGTTTTGAATTCCTCTCTGAAGGACAGCACTGGCATGCTGCAGCTCTCCCTGGGCTTCCAGATGCCCCGCCCACGTTATGTACAGAAGGGATGACAGGGTTCCAATCCCACGGTTGTACAGAAACTCAAAAAATTGATGGAGGTCACTGTTGTACTCAGCCTACGGGAACCCAAAACAAAAAGACGTAAGAATAATGGAACTGCTAGTCTACGTCTGGTGAGGAGTTAGCCAGCTAAGCTGGGAGCCCCTAGGTAGCTTCAGATGGGAGCTGGTCACCAGCAAAACCAAGGCAGGTTTAGAGGGTTGGACTTTTCAGCCCCACCGCTGAACCTCCAGGGAGGGAAGAGGGACTGAAGTTTAAGCCAATCACCAATGGCCAATGATTTAATCAATCACGTCTGTGTAAGGTACCTCCATAAAAACCCAAAAGGATAGAGCTTAGACAAGCTTCTGGAGAGCTAAATACATGGAGGTTCCTGGAGGGTGTCACACCTGGAAAGGGCAAGGAAGCTCCACACACCTTCCCCAATACCTTGCCCTAAACATCTCTTCATCTGGTATTCATCGGTATTCTTAGTAATATCCTTTATAATAAAACATTAACCGAAAGTAAGTGTTTCCCTGAGTTCTGTGAGCCACTCTAGCAAATTCATCAAACCCAGGCCCAGGGAGAGGGTTGTGTGAACTCTGCTTTATAGCCAGCCAGTCAGAAGCACAGGTAAAACAACCTGTGGCTTGCAACTGGCATTAGAAGTGAGAGGCAGTCTTGTGGAACAGAACCCTTAACCTGTGGAATCTGAAGGTATTTTCAGGTAGTGCTCGAATTGAATTGGAGACACAATTACAGAGTTGACTGACTGGTTGCTGGTAGAGAGAAGTCCGCACATAATTTTTTTTCTTGGTTGGGGGGACAGAGTCTCACTCTGTCACCCAGGCTGGAGTGCAGTGGCATGATCTTGGCTCACTGCAAAATCCACCCCCCAGGCTCAAGCAATTCTCCTGCCTCAGCCTGCCGAGTAGCTGGGATTACAGGTGCCTGCCACCATGCCCAGTTAATTTTTGTATTTTTAGTAGAGACAGGATTTCACCATGTTGGCCAGGCTGGTCTCGAATTTCTGAACTCAAGTGATCCACCTGCCTTGGCCTCCCCAAGTGCTGGAATTACAGGCGTGAGCCACTGTGCCCAGCCCCTACATATTTTTTAATCACTAGTGACACAGAAGTCTGTTGAATCAGAGAATAAACAGTCTTTCCTCTCTACATCTTCAGAACTAGAAACAAGGAATTAAAAGTCTAAAACGATCTTACAATCTAAGTTTAAAAAGCAAAAGTACAACAATATTATAGATTTGATTATACATCTTAAGTATACTTACAAATTTTAAACAATAATTGATGAATCTTGGGTCATTGTGGTATTTCTTCTTATCTAAAAATTCCTTCATTAAATGTTCTAGTAAAGTTATCAAGTATTCTTTATTCTCAGGAAAATTCTCTTCTACCCACTGTATGTATCTAGAAAAATATGGATAATGTTAATTTTCCACGGGACAGCATATAGTTTGTTTAGGGGAAATAAAATAACTAAATGCTGACCTTTCCCATTCACCAAGGGGGTCATTGCCCTTGTAGCTCTGCATGTGGGCTTCAAGCATCCTAGAAGAGAGAAAGGTATGCACATGGGATATTAGAGATACTGCCTACAAGCAAAAGATAGACTTCATTTTACATATACCATTTATATGCATTACAATGAAAATCTTAAATATCAATCCACATAGTATTTAAAATTTTAAGAAGCATTCGCTCAGACATAGAAAACTCAGAAGCAGCCAGTGTTTTTCCAGAAGTCCCAGCTCTGTCCCCGAGTGTCCTTCTCCTCTCACAGAACCCCAATGTCACTACCACCATGAGGGGCAGTGTCCAGAAGTTTGCTCCTCCTCCTAACAAGAGGATCCAGGCATGGCACTGATTCAGATCCCTGCCCTTCCAGGGGGATCCAGGCATGGCACTGACTCAGACCCCTGCCCTTCCAGTGGGATCCAGGCATGGCACTGACTCAGACCCCTGCCCTTCCAGTGGGATCCAGGCATGGCACTGACTCAGACCCCTGCCCTTCCAGTGGGATCCAGGCATGGCACTGACTCAGACCCCTGCCCTTCCAGTGGGATCCAGGCATGGCACTGACTCAGATCCCTGCCCTTCCAGTGGGATCCAGGCATGGCACTGACTCAGACTCCTGCCCTTCCAGTGGGATCCAGGCATGGCACTGACTCAGACCCCTGCCCTTCCAGTGGGATCCAGGCATGGCACTGACTCAGACCCCTGCCCTTCCAGTGGGATCCAGGCATGGCACTGACTCAGATCCCTGCCCTTCCAGTGGGATCCAGGCATGGCACTGACTCAGACTCCTGCCCTTCCAGTGGGATCCAGGCATGGCACTGACTCAGACCCCTGCCCTTCCAGTGGGATCCAGGCATGGCACTGACTCAGATCCCTGCCCTTCCAGTGGGATCCAGGCATGGCACTGACTCACACCCCTGCCTTTGCTTCCCAGGAGCATGGCTGAGACATGGCTGGAACAAGAGTCAAAGAGGACTTGTAAATGGGTGTGAGGCAGCCCAGAGTACCACAAAGTAGAGTTCCAGACACAGTTTTCATGGCTTCAAAGTAACAAAGTCCCAGAGGAACAGTAGATGATAGCAGTGCTCAGAAATCAGCCACAGAGCTCCCAGAGAACTCTGCGTCCCCCACTTCCACATACTCAACCACAGCTGAAAAAAATCAGTCAGGCAGAGCAAAATTCCCCTTGGGAATTCAGATGCTAGAGGGGCTAAACAAACAAAAAGAAACATGCAAAGTAATGTCAGGTTACACTAAGTACTTAGAAGAACAAACAAAATAAAATATAACAGGAGAAAGGGTGAGAATGTGATAAGAGTTACTAGTTTTAGACAGGCTGGTCAGGGAAATCCTGCCTCTCAGAGGCGGTGACATGTGATCAGTGCCAGACAGCCATGTAGCTATCTGAGGGGGAAATGGTCAAGGCTGAGAGAACTTCAGGAACAGAAAGCAAGCCAGTGTGGTTTAAGTGTGATGAGCAGGAAAATGCGGGGGTGACAAGACCTAATTTGCATTTTAATGTACCTCTGTGTGAAGGAGGAGGTAGAGGTGAGAATAGAAGTGGGAAACCAGTCAGGAAGACTCCTAGGTTTTCTGTCTGAGACACTATACGATTTTTTTTTTTAAAGATGTAAAAAAGCAATATGTATTTTTATTTTTATTTTTTTAGAGATGGAATCTTGCTCTGTTGCCCATGCTGGAGTGCAACGGTGCAATCATGGCTCACTGTAATCTCAAACTCTTGTGTTCAAGTGATCCTCCTGCCTCAGCCTCCTGAGTAGCTGAGGCTACAGGCACATGCCACCATGTCTGACTAATTTTTTATTTTATTTTTTGCAGAGATGAGGTATCACTATATTTCGCAGGCTGGTCTTGAACTCCTGGCCTCAAGTGACTCTCTCACCTTAGTCTTTCAAAGTGTTGGAATTACAGGCATGAGCCACCATGTCCTGCCTAAAAAGCAATACTTACTTCTAGCTATCACCTTGGTATACAAATGAAATCAATGTTTCTTATGACTCAAAATCCAGAAGCCACAAAAGAAAAGCTAAATAAAGACAACTATATATAAATAAAAACTTCTGCATGGCAAATAACCAAAACAAACAAAAAACCTACAAAATAGAGTCAAAAATGATAAACTGGAAAAACAATGAGCTTTTAGAAGCTGAGAAAAAAAGTTATTAACCCATTTTTTTTTAACGAGCAAAGGACATAAGAAATTATTTCATAGAAAAACATACATGGCTCACAAACATGAAAAATGTTCAACCTCTCAAAACAGAAATTCACTTCGCTGAGACACAATTTTTCACTCATCAGATTGGCAAAAATAAAAACCGTGACAAGACTGTGTAGGTGCAGCAATGGGAAGCAGGCTCTCTGTCACATCTTGCTTGTAGGTGGGCATGCGCTCAATTCCTGCCAAGGGGATTATCTACCAAAACTGGACTGATTTGCTTCTGATCCAGCAAACCACTTCTGCAGATTTGGAAGACACATACACATGTGTATCCGCAAAATGTTTTGTACAAAATTTTTCACTGTGCCACCATTTGAAACAGACTGTCAACAATCTGTGTCTATCAATAGTTGACTGCTTAGATCAATTATGGTACATGAAATATTACACGGTTGTAAAAAAAAGAATAAGAAAGAACTTTATGTATTGGTAGAGATCTCCAGGGATATTGTTAGGCAAAAGAGCAGTGTACATACTGTTATATTTTATGTGTGGTAAAGGCAAAAAATGTATACAAACATGCAGACATTTAATATATTATAATAATGTAAATATTTATATTTCCAAAAAGAAACTAGAAAAACGGTTACATGTGACAGAGTAGGAGAGTAGACAGGTACAGGAGTTCTTGGTAAATACTGTTCTAAATATTCTTTTAGTCATATAAATGTATTGCTTATTTTTAAAACTAAAAAAAAAAAATTCTGAATTTTAAATGTCTCTCATGCTTTATAGCAGAGGGACAAATCCCTATTTCAGAACCTTTCTTCCAAAATATGTCTAGTAGGCCCGCCCAAGGTAAACATTTCATGTTCTAACACCAACCACATTTCTCTAGTAAAATGACCTGAATACCCTGTAATAGTAAAACATCCAGTTCATTAAAGCAAATTCATCTTTAGTAAGCCAAAATAGGACCAGGAATATTTGCTTTCCATTTAAAAAAAGGGGCGGGGGACTTCTGAAAGAAAATAATTTGCCGGCTAGGTTGAAGGCTACAGAAAAAGTCTTAGAGTAAATGGATTTTTGTTTGGACTATATTTAACAATCTCGGTCTTCTGATCCCAAGGAACTGATAAAACGGACCAGTTTTACTTCCTGCACCTATGACTTAATCGTTTTAAATGCCTTTAAGTCACAGTCTGGGTAAATCATCTAAGTCATAAAACAAAAGCGTGGGAACTTCAAAAGTTACTGATGCTGGCGGGTTGGCACACATCACTCAATAATAGGCAAAGCTATTTTTTTTTCAGTTTTTTTTTCTTAAAAGTACCCTGTATTCAAAGACTTTTAAAAAACAGCATTGAGATTATGAATAGGAGAGCAACTTTAAATTCGTTCCCTACTGTAGTCGAATTGTTAAACACCTGATTTTGAAAATGTATCATAAAATCTAAACACAAGGTTCAGGATTTTTCTCAGGTTGAACCGTCAGGAGGGGATTCCTTACAAAGAATAAACGAGAGCTCTGAGGACCTAACGAATTATCCAGATTCCTCCAAACGGCCACTGTGGCGTGGATGGGCGGACAAGCTCCAGGCCTCAGCGGAATCCAAGGTGCCGGAGCCCTCCCCGGCTCTCACGCAGCCCACGGCCTTGCTGGGTGGGACACATTCCAAACCCAGGAAGGGGGCGGAGGGGGCAAAAGAAGGCAGATCTGGGGCGGGCCAGGCCCTAACCCCAGCCGCCCCAGCCCCCTGGGCTTCCCCGCCCCACCAGACGGACACTTACTGAAGGACATTTTCCGGGGTGTCCATGGCCAGAGGACGCTGGCCGGCAGCGGCCAAATTTCAGCCACAAACCAGGAGCCGCCGCCGATTCGAATACCCCGCGCAGCCGCAGTCGGCTCGCCGAACGTTTCAGGGAGCCTGCCCATTGGTGGCGGCGGCAGAAGGCTGGCCAATCGCCGGGGCCGTTGCTCGGCGATCAAGTCCCGCCTCCCTCCCTTGGGCCAGTAGCTCCTCCCATTTCCCGTGGTTTTCGGTTGAACCGAAACCTGGCAGTTGCTGAGCGAGCACCGGGTGTCTGGGATGCGGCGCGGCGAGGGGGAGCTGGCTTGGCTCGGCGTAGGGAATTGGCTTTTTTGTTTTAGCTATCCAGGTTGTAGCTGGTCTACATAATTACACGATTAAACCATCATTGTAGGAAAGACTTTGCAAGAGAAAAATGTCTTAACTGGAATTCTTTGAGAAAGAAAAACCGTGCCTCAGTCCTTGGGTCCTGAGAGTCGTGTTTCTTCTCCCCTTCACTTAAATATGTAAATCAGAATCATTATGTCTGGTTCATGGAACGGAAGAAAAAAAATCCGTGTGCAGGGTCGAGACTGTCGTAGCGTAATCCGCAGCACCCGGGAGGCAGGAGGCGAGAAAAAACGGGACCTGCTGCCGGGGACCCCTCCCGCTTTCTGGCAGTTTTCTATCAGCGTCCTCGGCTGTGAGAAGATATCCCAGATGCTGAAACCAATAGTCTTAGCCCAGAATCTCAAATGCCGTGGCAAAGAGGGAGTGACGACGGCCTGTGGAAAAACCTGAGGAGTTTTTGGCTCAGCCTTCATGTAGAGGGGACGTGGGCGGGGCAGGGGCGTTCTAGGGTCGGCTGCGTAATTTTATACGAGGCACTGGAAAGTGATGGGTTACTGTCCTTGGAGTAGACCCCTGGGCTTTATTTAACTGATCTGAAAGGCTGGGCCCTGAGCCACACAGGGGAACTGTCAAACAGCTTCACGTGGAAGGTGGGGCTCACCGGACTGGACTTTCTCTACAGTCAGCTGTAATTAACATAAAAGCAGAAAAGTTTGCGTAGATTACAGAATGCCCGCTTTCAACATCTTTTGGGGGACAGGGCACTCTGGGAGACCAAGTTCTTAGACACCATAAATCAAAAATAGACACTTCTTTGTAGAGGAGTCCAGATGTCTAAAGAGGAAATAAGTAATATGTAGGCCGGGCGCGGTGACTCAAGCCTGTAATCCCAGCACTTTGGGAGGCTGAGACGGGCGGATCACGAGGTCAGGAGATCGAGACCGTCCTGGCTAACACGGTGAAACCCTGTCTCTACTAAAAAATACAAAAAACTAGCCGGGCGAGGTGGCGGGCGCCTGTAGTCCCAGCCACTCGGGAGGCTGAGGCAGGAGAATGGCTCCGGGAGGCGGAGCTTGCAGTGAGCTGAGATCCGGCCACTGCACTCCAGCCTGGGCAACAGAGCGAGACTCCGTCTCCAAAAAAAAAAAAAAATTAATAAAGTAATATGTAATACGCTGATGTTTCTTAAGAGTGAGTCGGGAAAGAGCCTAGTCTTCTCTGCCCTTGGTCTTTAATACCTTTTTACTCTACCTCTCAAAAGTGTTTCAAGGGTCACTTGACAATACAAAATAAAGAGCTGTTCATGCTAGAAGGAGGTTAGGTGGAGGTTCTGCTTCCTTGGCCTCTTGAGTTAAATACCTAAAAAAATAAGGCTGGGCACGGTGGCTCACGCCTGTAATCCCAGCACTTTGGGAGGCCAAGGCGGGCAGATCACCTGAGGTTAGGAGTTGGAGGCCAGCCTGGCCAACATAGTGAAACCCCGTCTCTACTAAAAATACAAAAATCGGCTAAGTCCTGTCTCTACTAAAAATACAAAAATTAGCTGGGTGTGGTGGTGCGCGCCGGTAATCCCCCCAGCTACTCCGGAGGCTGAGGCAGGAGAATCGCTTGAACTCAGGGAGGCGGAGGTTGCAGTGAGCTGAGATCGCGCCACTGCACTCCAGCAACAGAGAGGGGAGTTCCTCCCAACAAAGCAAAAAGTCGGGCGCGGTGGCTCACGCCTGTAATCCCAGCACTTTGGGAGGCTGAGATGGGCGGATCAAGAGGTCAGGAGTTTGAGATCAGCCTAACCAACATAGTGAAACCCCGTCTCTACTAAAAATACAACAAATGGTCAGGCGTGGTGGCACGTGCCTATAATCCCAGCTACCCAGGAGGCTGAGGCAGGAGAATCACTTGAACCCAGGAGGCAGAGGTTGCAGTGCTCAGATTGCACCACTTCACTCCAGCCTGAGCCACAGAGTGAAATTCCGAGAGAGAGAGAGAGAGAGAGAGAGAGAGAGAGAGAGAGAAAGAAAGAGAGAAAGACAGACAAAAACCCTAAACAAAAATTTAGCTTCTGGAAATTCCGATGCTCACTGAGTCCGAAATTTCTTCCAGTGTGTTGATGGCTTTGAATCTACCTGAGTCTCCAATTTGTGGGGTTTATTACACAAAAGGTAATAAACTCTGAGGTCTTTAGATAAGTGCTGGATTCCGCTAACCATCACAGGAACTAGGACACTTTTGGTCCCATCAACTCAAGTTTTCATCTGCTTCTGATAGTGGCTCAATCAGTAATCAATTAGGAAATGTTGATTGAGAAGCCATCATGAGCTAGGTGCTAATTATAACCTTGTCTAAGTCAAACAGAGCCTGTCCTGAAGGAATTAATGATTTAGTCTGGGAAATGAGGACACAGAAATAAAGAATTGTTTAAAGGTGGTATATATGTATATTAAGAGCCAAAAGAGTTCAGACTGTATCTGCTAGGCCAGCAGTCCCCAGCCTATTTGACACCAGGGACAGGTTTTCATGGAAGACAATTTTTAATTTTTCATGGTGGGGTGGTGGCGGGGGCGAGGGATTGTGGGGGTGGGCAGTGGGTGGGATGATTTCAGGATGAAAGTGTTCCATCTCAGATCATCAGGTGTTGGATTCTCATAAAGAGCTCGCACCCTAGATCCCTCGCATGTGGGCAGTTCACAATAGGGTTTGCACTCCTATGAGAATCTAACATCCCGCTTATCTGACAGAAAGTTGAGCTCAGACCGTCACCTGCCAATTACCTTCTACTGTGCGGCCCAGTTCCTAACAGGCCATGAACAGGTACTAGCCCGTGGCCTGGGATTGGAGACCCCTGTGCTAAGGGTATTCCGAGGAGGAAGAGGTCTTGTGGACCTGTTGGCCAGACAAAGCTTCATAGGGAAGGTGGGGCTTGAATTGGGCCTTGAAGGGAGTGGGGATGGATATGGGTCTGGCAGAACCCTGGGGAGGTCATTCCATGTGTAAATCAAGATTTTAGAAGGAAATCACTCTTGAGGATTCATGAGCATTAGAGGTTCTTTTTTGAAAGACTGGTTTGTTATTTTGATGTTACATCTTGAATGCTACACTAAGAAGTTTGTACTTCATCACTTTAGTAATAGTCTTTTTGAAGCAAATAAGCATATGATCATAAGGACCTCATGATAGTTACACTTAGCTCTACCCTGTTTTCTAAAAGCCACAGAACTTGTTTACTCTCCTTCACTTCTGTTACTGGGGGTTCCTCTCCCACCAGGCTTGTTTATGGGTGAGGTATTATAGATGCTGTTCTACACTGCCCTTAAAAAAAGCAAACTAACTCCTTGTCAAACTCCAATGCCAATCACCGCAGGTATATCCAGGAGTCATAGAAATAAAATACTAGCATTGTCAGCAGTAATTAGAGACCCACATTTTCCTAGGAATAATGTCCTGGCTTATTCAATGGCTTCCCTTTATTTTCACTTATGGCAGTTCCCCTCTGCCATTATTCTTAGAGGAAAAATCAAAGTGATCTGCCGACACAATGTGTTCATCTTAATATCCCTATTAGGCTAATAACATAAAAATCTATAGAGCCTAAATCCTGAACCTGGTAGTGTTCAGGATTTATTGGAGACAGGGAGAGGGATGGGCAGAAAAGGCAGAGAAAAGTAATTTGCAGACTTCAAACTGGCGTTGCAGGCAGAGAGAGTGGAAGATGAAGGAGGGAATCAGATCACATGGAAGGACAATTCTCAGAACACAATGATGTCCTTAATATATAGGAAAAAGAAAAGAATCCAAGATAATTGGAGAGCCTAGGAGAATTACTAGAAACAGGCCGTTGGTGCTGGGAAGGCTGCTACTTTGGTTTTAACAAAGTTGAGTTGGGAGGGTTACCAGGCCTTTTTCTTCTACACAATAGGCCTTGTAAAAGAGCAGACAACTTTGGTTCACAGGCTTCAGAAGCTTATTGAAAGAAGTTTCAGGTTCCACTTCCTAAGCCTAGAATGATTTTTTTTTTTTCCTAAGAGCTTCACATTATCTCTACATGTCAGGGATAAATGAAGAATCTCTGAATATTTTGATACTTTGATAAAGAAAAT
Organism: Macaca fascicularis; assembly: GCF_037993035.2. Classification (NCBI taxonomy): domain Eukaryota; kingdom Metazoa; phylum Chordata; class Mammalia; order Primates; family Cercopithecidae; genus Macaca; species Macaca fascicularis. The sequence goes on along the minus strand of NC_088387.1, from coordinate 17,618,163 downwards.
CTGTAAACCTCAAAGAAATACACACTGGCCATTTATATATATCGATATAAGCAGAAAATACCAAAGGGCTGGCAAATGTGTGGCTCATTTTTAAAAAATTCACCAATTGGAAGCTCGTGCCACTGATGGCACTCCGATTTCTCTGCTCTCACCCTTGTCTTTAATCTTATTCCTCTGCCATTTTGTCTCAGGCCTAAGTTGAGAGTGCAGCAGTTGTCATAGAATGTCTGAAAGTCTATTAAATGATAATTCTTGCTTCATTAATGTGGCACTCCCTCTTATTTTTGGCATTACTGTTGCTTTAGTGTTTCTGTTACCTTGTCTCCTCAAACCCACCCCAGAGTGTGAGAGGAGAGGTGTGCTTTGGTCTGGGTCAGAGCAGCAGATCTAGCTATGTCTAAATATATGCATCTGATGCGGAAATGTGCAGCTATAAGTCTGTCTTCCTTTCCAACTCCAATTCCCCTTATGATTTTAATACTAAATGTCCATCTATCTAAAAATGACTCTGATAAATTTCTCTATTATGAAGGCCAATAAATAAAGTGTATTCATTTGTATATGGGCTTTCAATGTCTTGCGATTCCAACATCATAATTCCAAACTTATTGGAGAAGGAAAATCAGGCCACATCAGTGTACTTAAGATCCAACCTTGATTTTCCTAAGAAGCAGTAAATGGGGCAAATGACCTAAACTCTCAATCTGGGTATCAGCTTCCTGATCTGTGAAATGAATGAAGAAACCTGTCCCTTTGTCTTCATAACGGTCCTTTGTCTTCCACTATCCAATAACCTCATAAGATTTTCAACTTAATTCCTAACATATCTTGGAATGACACATAATATCAAAATTAGTGCTGTGTTTCACAAAGGAAAATGACTTTCTCTAGGTTCTGCAGATTTGATCTAAGCAAATAATCCCAGATACTTGTGTATCTTCATTTCCCTGAGAAATTTAGAGACATTCAAAGTAGTAGTACTAGATGTGTGGCTAGCACATAGTGCCCTGAAACATTATATAAGGTTGGAGATTTATAATTAGAATAGTTTCAGAAAACAAAGGAGTGATTTAGGAGACTGTAGAATATTAAGAATAAAGTCAACAGGCAGAAAAGGAGATCTATAGCTCCATCTTAGACATTTTTCATCTGTGTGTGTGTTGTGATTTTGGAGGACACCTATGGGACCAATGGTAGCCCTGTTCTACCCTGTATCACTGCAGACTGGGAGGAAAGATGGAGGGGAGATAGGGGAATGGGATCCCAACTCCCTCAAGAAACCTCCCCAGTAATCTTTGATAGGTTGTGCAGTTCAGCACATCATCCTGGTGTTTATATGAAGGTCTCAAGTGATCCCTAAATGTTAATTCCATTTTAGGTGTGGTAATTGTATTAGTCCATTCTCGTACTACTATAAAGAAATACGTGAGACTGGGTAATTTATAAAGAAAAGGTTTAATTGGCTCATGCTTCTGCAGGCTGTATAGGAAGCAGAGTGGCTTCTGCTTCTGGGGGGCCCTCAGGAAACTTACAATCATGGTGGAAAGTGAAGAGACAGCAGGCATGTCTTACATGACTGGAGCAGGAGGAAGAAAATGAGAGAGGGGAGATGCTACACACTTTTAAACAACCAGATCTCGAAAGAACTGTATCATGAGAACAGCACCAAGGGGATGGTGCTAAACCATTCATGAAGGATCCATCCCCATGATCCAATCACCTCCCACCAGGTCCCACCTCCAACACTGGGGATTACAATTTGACATGAGATCTGGGTGGGAACACAGATCCAAACCATATCAGTAATAGAGACCAGAGGCCATATTTCTTGCCCTTTCCTATTGGAGGCAATTTGATTGTTCAGAAGCTAGGCCTTGAATCCTAAGCACTGATATATGGCTGCTTGTATTTCCTCCAAACTGGCCCAACTTCACTTTGTGCACTTCTTCAGACTTCCTCCCTCTTGTCAGCTACAGAGTTCCTTAGCTTCTGTTCTTGAACTTTGGATTCTTTCATTGCTGTGTAAGTTGTGCTGACTTGGATTCTGAGGCAGACTGTCCTAATACTTAGGAAACTCGATCCAGCAAATTTTAGTCCTGGAAGTGAAAGCATACATGGAGCATGTCACTTTCTTCTTTAAGGGCATTATTCTAAATTTGTAGTCTCAATCCCCTCCAATTAGGCTCCTAAATCCTAGTTTAGTGGGATGATCCCTATGGGCAAGGCCAGAGACCAACAGCTTTTCCAAGCCTTTCTCTGCCTTCAGGCATTGAGGACAAAGGTTGTTTTCCTTTCTTCTTCACAGCTGCTATCACCTTTTCGATCTCTTATGACTTACTCACAAAATAGGATGGATGAGAATAGCCTCTTCAGATCCCACCATTTTTCCTTTGGATTCCTGAAAAACAGAGGCTTTTATTTTGAAAGTCTGCCAAAATGGATATGTTTAAAATGCTTTGTAGTGTTCAGGAGATGTTGCTTAATCTATATTTTGTGCTTCTTTCTTTATATGTTTTCCGAAGTCTTTTCTATCTCTTCTGCTGACTGATAATGAATCTTACTTCATCATTTGCTTCCTCCGTAAAAGAATTGCTCTGTGCTCACTTTCAGTAGAGAGATGGCCAGTCAGGATGGACATTTATTAGACTGCCTAACTGGCCTCAGAACTGAAACACCCTTAGACCACAAATAGATTTTTTTCTTATTTGGGAATTTATTTTACACGTGCTTACAACAGTTAAATCACATTTAGTTCTAAGCATAACAAATCATCTTTACTGGGAAAGAAGGGAGGAGTTCTGGCTTCTCTGGAAAAATCACCATTCAAATCGTGTGTCAGGTGGCCAGGCAAGGTGGCTCACACGTGTAATCCCAGCACTTTGGGAGGCCAAGGTGGGCAGGTCACGAGGTCAGGAGTTTGAGACCAGCCTGGCCAACACAGTGAAACCCCATCTCTACTAAAAATACAAAAATTAGCTGGGCGTGGTGGTGGGTGCCTGTAATTCCAGATACCGGGGAGGCTGAGGCAGGAGAATCACTTGAATCTGGGAGGCAGAAGTTGTATTTAGCCGAGATTGTGCCACTGCACTCCAGCCTGGGTGACAGACTGAGACTCCGTCTCAAAAAAAAAAAAAAAATCAAATCATGTGTCAGGGAAGTGTTGAGCTCTGAGGAAAGAGGCCAGGCTGGTCTTGAACTCCTGGGCTTGAGCAATTCACCTACCTTGGCTTCTCAAAGTACTGGAATTATAGACATGAGCCACCACACCTGGCCCCTCACAGATGTTTATATAGCTGGGCACTAATATAATTCTTGTGTGTATATCAAAGTCTAAATAACATTCTGTAGCTTGTCTTTTTGGAAACAAAGTAATAATGAGGAAAACTGAAGTGAGACTCTAAGTTACCTGTAGACTAGCTTATCACCTGCCACTAGGCCCTGGCCAGATTTATCTTAAAGGTGGTGGTTTGGGCATGTAGGCAGTGACAGCTGACCACATCACTCTTGAGAGGTGACTGGTCAATCCCTTTCCTGATTCTGATAGAATGTGTTCTGTTTCTACTCCACCTAGATGTACTGCAATTCAGTTGTGACACTAACTGCCCATAGTTAGCATCAGACTCTGCAGGTTTAAGAGCATAGTCCCCAATAAGACTACTCTTGCTTCAGATGCCAGCTGCAGGTTCAGGGGTTCTCAGGCCACCTGCACTTCTGACCAACTGGCCACTAAGTTGGGAGTTTCCATGACCCCCTCTGGTTCACTAATTCACTAGAATGGCTCACAGAGCTCAGGAAAGCCCTAAGCTTATTATTAGAATTTTATTATAAAGAATACACATAAAATGAGGTCTGGGAGGGTCCTAGACATGGAACTTCCATGCCCCCCTAACTGGGAAATTCGGTATGTCACTCTGCTGTCACATCAATGTGTTCACTAACCACAAAGCTCCACTGAGCTTCAGTGTTCAGAGTTTTTATTGAGGTCTCATTACATAAGCATGATTGAATAAATACTTAGCTACTTCATTGAAAACAATCTTCAGCATCTTGGAGGTCTGGCGAACAAGCTGATCTCATAGGGCTCAAAGCCTCAATCAACACTATTATCAGGTGCTTGGTCTTTCTGCTGACCAGCTTCCATCCTGAAGACGTCTAGGGGCCCCACCATGGTAATACAGGATTTACTAAGAAATAATTTTTAGGTAGGTAGAAAGGGTGAAGGTTCTCGGTGGACATTTCTTTTAATAAAAGCAACTCCCAAAACATTTCCTTCCTAATAGAAAAGCAGCTTGGAAAGCCAAGCTGGCAAGTATTGATACGCAAATGCCAGCAATTAGAAACTAGGTCTATCCAACTGGCAATTCCTCCCCTCTTCTCTTTGTCACCATGTGTGCCAGGTGTCATAGCCGCCTACAGATAACACCACCTGTGCAGGACATCATGGCTACCTGTATCTGCATATTAAAAGGCTAGGGTAGGAGGACCAGGTTTTTCATGAGCTACATAAATGATACACCTGGTCAAACCAATCCCCTGGGCCCTATGCAAATAAGACACCACCTCCTCCAGCCTCCCAATATAACTGATGACTTTTCTGCCACACAGGGGTTTTTCTCTCCGTTAGGCGTCCCCCTCCCTCAGTCTCTCTATGGGGGAGCTTTTTGCCTTCTTTCTTGCCTATTAAACTTCCCGCTCCTTAAAACCACTCCACTTGTATCCATGTAGTTTATCTAATCAGCGGGAGACAAAGGATGATGGTGTTTCTTCAGTCATCAGATGAGGTCCCCTCATTAGCATAACAAAGACACTCCTATCACACAGGAAATTCCAAGGGTGTTTGAAGCTCTGAAACAGGAACCCAGGAAAATGACCAGCAGAATTTTTTTTTTTATTATACGAAAGAGGTGATCTGCATGTTTGAACATAAGCTTAAAATTTCTTGAGCTTTAACAGCATCTCTACTTTTATAAAATCATATTCTCAGGACAGCAACCTTGTCCTCTTACCAAGTTGGGAAGTAATCATCATTGTTGCTGAGCTTGTATCGGCTTCTGGCCCTTCAAAGAGCTGGACACTTACTAATCTACAGAAAAGAGAGGTGAGCAAGTCTCAGACCTGGTTACTTAAAAACATCCAATCTCAGGGATAGTCCTGATGGAAGTTTATTTTATTATTATTTTTCTGAGACAAAGTCTTGCTCTGTGGCCCAGGCTGGAGTGCAGTAGCTTGGTCATGGCTTATTGCAGCCTCAACCTCTGAGGCTCAAGTGATCCTCCTACCTCAGCTTCCCAAGTAGCTTGGACCACAAGCATGTACCACCATACCCCACTAATTTTTAAATTATTTGTAGAGATGGGGTCTCCCTATGTTGGCCAGGCTGGTCTTGAACTCCTGGGCTTGAGCAATCCACCTACCTTGGCTTCTCAAAGTGCTGGAATTATAGGCATGAGCCACCACACCTGGCCCCTCACAGATGTTTATATAGTTGGGCACTAATATAATTCTTGTGTGTGTATCAAAGTCTAAATAATATTCTTTAGCTTGTCTTTTTGGAAACAAAGTAATAATGAGAAAAACTGAAGTGAGACTATAAGTTACGTGTAGACTAGCTTATCAGATGCTTAGCTTGGGCATTCATATGGTGAATTATCATATCTACTACACAGACATGCTTCATGTTTAACTGCTGATTTCTCTTCCTCCAGGGAATGACAAAAGCTTCTAGGCACAGGTAACTAGAGGCAACATTGTAATGGCCTTGGTTCATTTCAATCCCAGTCTTTCGTGTCTTCCTATCTATAATTTCCCTGCCAGAGAGTTGTCTTATCCAGAAGTAATGTTAGCAGATGTACATTACTTTAAAATGGTTGCTCAGCCTCAGTCAGCATTTACGTAAGTTGTATTTCCATTAGACAGGACTTTCTGCCTTGCCTGCTGCTGTTGCAATTACTGCTGCTGCTAGTACTCTTAAATTTTCATCTTGTATTCGTTAATCTTTGCAGTCTCCTTCCTTTCGCATATTAGTGCATGACATTATGCTTTTGAATATGAGATTGTCTTTGCATTTGTTGCTCTTTGCAATTCATGTGCTGCATTCGTCCAGGGCTGTTTCCCTGGGATACTTGGTTCACTGGGCAGTGTTTCTCTATTTCTGCTTCTCTTTTGGATAGGCCTTAGGGCTTCTGGTTTTCTGACTTCTTGGGCTTCTTTTTTTGGACCTACTGCCCATTTTGACTTCTTGATGGATAATCAAATTGAACCATTAAATTCCCTTGACCAGTTTATCTTTCTGATCATCTCTGACCTTTGGACCTCAGTGTCCACTTGGACTTTGCAACCAGCATTGTGGGAGGGGCTTTTTATTTGGTTCACATATTTGGGGGTCAAATGAAATAAGAGGTAGGAAGATCAACTCTCCAAGAAACAGTGGAGATTGTTTTCTACATTCACTTTAAATATTTTCTATAGTAGTCACTTAAAAGCTTCAAGCCAAACTTGCATTCTAGCTGCTTCTGCCATTGTCAGCATTTTCTCATTCTTTAGTTGCTTCCACATCATTGAATATATACTATGTTTATTGAACATATGCTATGCCTGCCTAGACCCAGTTGGCTTGGTAAGGATTTTGATGATGTCAAAAATTTGAAATCAAATCCCACATTGATCTGTTTTCTTTCCTTTATTCCCACATGATAGTCTCCTTCATTTTTCTAAAATTCAAGGTACATCTACATCAGTATCTCTCATCCTGGACATTAATTAGTATGTCATGATATAGTAATTGGTACACACTTGGAAGAACACTGGTAACATTTCAGAGATGCTGATAAATCTATCCAGATATTTTGAGTTGCAGTCAACAAAAAACTCAACTCAAGCTAGTTTAAACAGTAAAGTGAATTTAATGGTTCATTTAACTGAAAAGTCCAGGGGTAGGTGGGTTTCGGGTACAATTTGATTGAGACTCTAGCTCCCTTTGTCTGCAGGTTCCCTCAACTCTGCTATCTCTCTTTATTCACTTTGCCCTTATGCCAATTTTCTTCGTGATAGCAAAACGGTTATAACAGTTCTTTGTCTCATCTGTTTTCTCCAAAGTCTCAAATGCACTGTGTCACTCTGAACTGGTTAAGTTTCTTGCCTTCTTCTAAAGGCTTCTCAGAATCACATGGGCATATGACCTAAGGAAATCAGGGGCTTTGGGAAGTAAAATGGGGAGTATGTCCTGGGGAGGCAACCAACAAGGTAACTGTGCAGTAAGTTCTTAGCATAGTTCTCTGTGACTTTGAAAAGAAAACTTAAAAACCACTGAAAATAAATGGGTGACTCTAGCAGACTGCAAACCTCAACTGCTTCAGTCACTAACTGGTGATTCCTCTTTAGTTCTTTCCAAGAACAACCTTATGACTCATTCTTAGAAGAATGACCAAAAAAAAAACAAAAACAAAAACAAAAATAAATAAAATAAAAACAGGCCTGTAAGCCCATCAGAGACAAGGCTGGAATGACTACCAGATGCACCAGTCATGGGTGCCATCTTGTTTCTTGTGTGGTCACTGCACTTTCATGGCATTCGAAAGCAAAAAAGAGAAGAATTAGTTGCAGAAAGCATAATTGTCAGGCCTCTGAGCTAAACCTCAGCTATTGTAACCCCTGTGGCCTGCACATGTACATCCAGATGGCCTGCAGGAGCCAAGAAGTCTGGAGCAGCCGAAAAGCTGCTCCAAAGAAATGAAATAGTCAGTTCCTGCCTTAACTAATTAACCCACCTGACGACATTCTACCATTATGACTTGTTCCTGCCCTGCCCCAGCTGATTAATTGACCTCATGACATTGTTCTTCTGGACGATGAGTTTTATGATGTCTTCACCATGCACCTTGTGACAGACCCCTCCCCTGCTAACAATAGATAACCACCTCTAACTGTAACTTTCCACTGCCTACCCCAGTCCTATAAAGTTGCCCCTCTCCTATCTCCCTTCTCTGACTCTCTTTTTGGATTCAGCCCACTTGCACCCAAGTGAAAAACAGCCTTGTTTGTCACGCAAAGCCTGTTTTGATGGTCTCTTCACACGGACGCGCTTGACAATAATGACCTGTTGTATTTCTATGAGCTTTTCTTGCAGTTTTGCTCCTGGTGGGAGAGAAGCCTCCATCTTCACAGAAGTAGATCCTCTGAGGGGCTAAATTTTGTCCCTCCCCTCAAATTCATATATATTGAAGTCCTAACCCCAATACCTCAGGATGTAACCTTATTTGGAGATGGAATGTTTAAAGAAGTAATTAAGTTAAAGTGAGGTGATTAGGGTGGGCCCTAATTCAATATGACTAGTGTCCTTACAGGAAGAGGAACCTTGGACACAGGCACGTGTCCAAGACAATGTGGAGAGGCAGGGAGAAGACGGCCACCTGCAAGCCAAGGAGAGAGGCCTGGAACATACTCTTACTTCATGGTCCTCAGAAGGAGGCCACCCTGTCAACACCTTGAGCTCAGACTTCTAGCCTCCAGAGCTGTGAAAAAATAAATTTCTGTTGTTTAAGCCCTGCAGTTTGGGGTAATTTCTTATGGTGGCCCTAGCAAATGAATACAGGTCCCAAATAACTCTTCAGTTTGGCCATATTTCCCTTACCTCTAGGAACTAATTTCTAAATGCCAGTTGTTTTCTTGACACCAACCATTCAAGGTGGATGAAGAGGGTCTGACAGGGCAGGACACCTAATGGGAGTTACCCAGCTATTGAGGGGGACGCAGGCCCACTGGTCAAATCATCTGTCCTCTATGAACTCAATTTCTTCAGTGGGAGAAAGGCAAATGCAACTCCTCAGAGTCAAGAGTTGGCCTGTCGCTAAGCTGTGGTGGTGTCTTGTTAAACATAAACAATTTCACAGAATGTTCTCATCAAACAAGGCCACTCACAAATGTATACCTGCTTCCTGACAGCACCCAATCCACAGCAAATGCCTGCTTCTTGGAACCCCCACACCCTGGCCTATACAATGACCTAACACAAACCCAAATCCTACAACCAGTCCTTCTAGTGCTTTCTTAGGGAGACATGTTTCCCATAGCATGCTGGCTCCCTTGAGGCAGTGAGCCAATGAACCTAACTCTGTTCGTAGTTGTCTTTGAGACATTAACAAGAGTTTTGACTTTATTTTATATATACATCAGTCATTGGGGTATCCTCGACCCCCACACCTCAGCCAGGACAATTTATACAGTTTAATACACCTCTTACAAAATTGACTCTTATTTTTATTATCATTACATGAACAGTTACTAACTTTATTATCCTTGAATTATTTATCTCTTCATTTAATTTGGAATTTCTTAATATAGAATGTGGTAGGGGAGAGGAGGGCTCCCTTTCAAAACAGCAATAGTGGCCGAGTATGGTAGCTCATGCCTATAATTCCATCACTTTGGGAGGCTGAGGTGAGAGGATCACTTGAACTCAGGATCTCATGGTCGAGGTTATAGTGAGCTATGATCACACTGTTGCACTCCACCCTCGGTGTCAGAGTGAGACCTTGTCTCTAAAAAAAAAATAAAAAATAAAACAATAGCAATAGTTATGATAAAAGTTGTTTAAGAGTAAAGTTTTAACTGTATAGTGAGTTTATTTAGCTGCTCATGAGAGTGGAATGAATGTGATCCTCACGCCTACAAATAGGTCAAGAATGTTCTTAATGCCTTATTCCCAAGATAATGCTGGTATGTGTTGGTTTAAACAGCATTCTGGATGCCCTTTAGGGTTTTCTGTGAAATGAATGAGCCATTTTGTGTAACCCATTTTTATCAGGCCCCATCAACCCAAGTGCTGCAAAACTAGGCTCATGGTCCCATCTGGGAAAAAATTATACTCCCAAATGCTGCCACTGGGATTGACAATTGCTACAGCTGTTTTGGAAAGTAATGTCAATATCTATCTACAAAACCAAAAACAAACAAACTCAGCCACCCCCCTCCTAGGGACAGAATCCAAGGAATGAAGCTCAGTGGCAGGCGAGGAGTGTGCAAAAGGTGTTCTGCCGCCCCTGGGCAGTGGCTCCACATGGGAAACATAGCGTGTGCTCAAACAAGCAGGCAGCAGTGAAGTTTTGAAACACTCTTACCCCAAAATATTTTACACATTAAAGAATTGATTCTGGTTTACAGCAATGACTTGGGAGCACTTCTCCTATGTTCAATTACATGTGAAAAGCAAGAGGCAGAAGTGAAAATATAATCCCAACACTGTAAAAACAAAGGTCAAAAATTCAGTTTTCCATGTGATTAGGAGACAGATAAGAAAGATTATTATTATTTTAACACTAGTTGGTTTGCTTGGGAGAAGGCAGAGGTGGGTTAAAGAGGAAGTATGAAAAACAGGGCGGAGTAAACATTTTAATAGTTATTAAACTTTTTGAGCAAATGCAGAATTAGAAGCAGGAGGAAAAGGAAAAGTGGGAGTGGGGTGGAGAATAACTCAGCAATAAAGGTTTCCAAGGAAAAGAGAAACAGCCAGGTAGCACGTTGGCAGCAGGAAACACAGAAAAGAATCCCACCTAAATATTCCTTCAGACTCACTACTAAGAATTAGCACCACTTCCTTAGGAAAAATCAGAGATGTGCTATCAGAACCCACTCCCCATGTATCCTTCGTGTTTAACTGTATACAAATTTGTAGGGCAGCCTATCTAACCAAGAAAGATCAGTCGGGAGAGAGTATTTCCCTAGTTCTATCCTGATGGCAAATTTAGAAACCTTACTTCCTTCAATGTTTCCCCTTCCCAACTGTACTCGGGAATCCCTAAGCCTGGAGAATGGCTGGGTAGAGGAAAGAACTCTTCAGACCCTGCTACATCCCATTCTCTGCCTTCCAACACCCCCGCTAAGTCGGGGCCCATTGATCCCCCTGACAGAGCAGGAACACTGTCATGTTGGACAAACACCACCACTTTAAGTTCTAGCTCCCTTTCTAGCCTCATGCATTTCAAGGGAATCATTTCTCTTCTAACTACAAACAGCCAGAAAGAGCAGACAGTAAAACACAGATAAAACAGCTCAGGCACAGAGGGAGGTGGGGGGAAATTCTCTTGGGTAACTACCAAACTTCACTGTCATACAATGGGCCCCAGTAAAACAGTGGGCCTTAATAAGCACATTCTTTTCCTTTCAGGTCCACTAAGATAGGGAAGCTAAAAGCAGACTCGGGGGTATGCCTGCAGTTGCAGAAAGATGTATGAAAACAAACACACAACTCTCCCTCCCTAATAAGCACAACAAAGAAACACAAAAGCAGTACAAGCCTCTAATAAATTCTCCCACCCTGAATCCTTAAAAGCTCTTAGTCTGTAAGAAAGTGGAATTCTAACCTAACTTGGCCAAAACCCCCTCCCAGGTTTGTTTTCTAAAATAAACCTGTCCTTGTTAACCGTCAGGCCACCCTTCATGTTTCTTTCCTCTTTATTACACCTCCCACGTCTGTGTGTTTAGTCACCACAGGAAACACTTGGTGCAGAGAGAAATGGAAGAGAAGATCCAAGTCAAGGAAGCAGCCAAGGGGGCAAGACTTTATGGAGTAAAGAGCAAACCTTGAATTGTTCAGGATAGGGGATGGAACAAGGAAGCAGCAATGGGATGGAAACTAAACTGACACAAGAGCATTTGGGGAGCAAGTCAAGAAGGCTCTGTTGAGTGATGTCATTGACACAGTGGGGCTGGCAGCTCAGTGGTGTGCTGGCCAGAGAGGGGGTATGTTAAGTCAGCTAAAAGGGGCAAGGCTGACCCAGACAAACTCATACTTTAAACTCGACCTGAGTGGTCCTGGCATGCGATTTCCAAACTGTTTCTGCTCTTGGAGTGAATCATCGTCATTGTTTATTTGAACTGGACCCCACTTGCATTATACTTGAGTCAAGTTACTCTTCTCCCAGGGGTGCCAGATTCAGAACTGGACTCCTGCTTTTGGTCACCAATCACTATATGTTCTCACTCAAAAGTGGGAGTTGAACAATGAGAACACATGGACATAGGGAGGGGAACATCACACACTGGGGCCTATCGGGGAGTGGGGGTAAGGAGAGGGGTAGCATTAGGAAAAATACCTTATGCATTCGGGGCTTAAAACCTAGATGACAGGTTGATGGATGTGGTAAACCACCATGGCACATATATACCTATGTAACAAACCTGCCGTTCCTATATTTCATCCTTTCTCATTCCCAGGTCTTTCTCCAAAGCATGGAACCCTTTCTTGCTCTTAGATGCTTACCTTTATGGAGCCAGAATCCTGTTCTAATTCCTAACCCAGAGCTGTGGTCCCTGGAAGCAGAGCTTGTGGCCGCCATTCCTTCCAAGTACCCTTCCCTGGATTCTGCCTTCAGGGTCTTGATGCATTTATGGGTAGGGGAGCGTCCCAATCCTTCATCATCTTCAACTTCACTTTCCTACTTCCACATTTCTGATGACTTGTTTGGAGTCTGCTGTTAACTCTGGACAAACAGTATTACCTCTTAGTCTGAGCTTCTGCCATTAGCCCCAGAAGTGGAGTTCCTTCCTAGGATGTGGATTTGGTACTAGAGGCCAGCTTTGCTTTCCTACTTCATCATGCTGCCAGGCCCCCACTGTAGTCCCAGTCAGCACCCCCAACCGTGCTTCCACCGGAGAGGTGTCACTCAGTGAGCCCCCTCTGGATTGATGAGTGGCAAAAGGTCCCTAGACCGGGCCCCCTAAGGCAGGACTTCTTTAGAGGATTGTAATCTCTACATAGTGATAGTTGTATTGTTATAAAGGGCCCGTTTCCTTTCATTCTCCCTCTGTCAACTTTTTTTCTTTAGAGTAAAAATGGAACATTTATTGATTCATACAGCCAGACTTCCCAAGGGATCAGCTGGCTTGCAACTCAGCTCCCCAGGGCTTTAAACAATGTAACTAGCACTTCAGCACTGTGTCTCCTCCTAGCCCCAGCTCTGCTTGGTTTCAAGTAGATGGTGGAATTCATGGGCCTTTGAGTACAGGAGCCCAGAAAGAGGAAGAGAGGTTCTCTTTCGTATGTTTATATTGAAAAGACGATGTGTTAAGGGCAGGTGAGACACTGAGAGATATTTCTACTAGGATCATCTGGAGAAGGCATGGTTCTTTTGTGGAAAGTGGAATGCCAGATAAAGGAAACAAAAGAGTGGGCAAGAAAAAAAGAAATAGAAATAAAAACAAAGGGGATCTGGAGAGATGGCCGAATAGGAACAGCTCTGGTCTGCAGCTCCCAGTGAGTCCAATGCAGAAGGCGGGTGATTTCTGTATTTCCAACTGAGGTACTCGGTTTATCTCACTGGGAGTGGTTAGACAGTGGGTGCAGCCCCTGGAAGGTGATCAGAAGCAGGATGGGGCGTTGCTTCACCAGGGAAGCGCAAGGGACTGGGAACTCCCTCCTCTAGCCAAGGGAAGCCATGAGGGACTGTGCCATGAGGGACAGTACTATCCAGCCCAGATACTATGCTTTTGTCACAGTTTTTGCAACCCGCAGACCAGGAGATTCCCTCGAGTGTCTATACCAGGACACAACAGATGCTGGAGAGGACGTGGAGAAATAGGAACGCTTTTACACTGTTGGTGGGAACGTAAATTAGTACAAACATTGTGGAAGACAGTGTGGTGATTCCTCAAAAATCTAGAACCAGAAATGCCATTTGACCCAGCAATCCCATTAGTGGGTTTATACCTAAAGGAGTATAAATCATTCTGCTATAAAGACACACGCACATGTATGTTTATTGCAGCACTATTTACAATAGTAAAGACATGGAACCAACCCAAATGCCCATCAATGATAGACTGGATAAAGAAAATGTGGCACAGATACACCATGGAATACTATGCAGCCATAAAAAATAATGAGTTAATATCCCTTTTTAGGGTCATGGATAAAGCTGGAAGCTATCATTCTCAGCAAACTAACACAGGAACAGAAAACCAATCACTACATGTTCTCACTCATAAGTGGGAGTTGAACAATGAGAACACATGGACATAGGGAGGGGAACATCACACACTGGGGCCTATCGGGGAGTGGGGGTAAGGAGAGGGGTAGCATTAGGAAAAATACCTTATACATTCGGGGCTTAAAACCTAGATGGCAGGTTGATGGGTGTGGTAAACCACCATGACACATATATACCTATGTAACAAACCTACACATTCTGCATATGTATCCCAGAGCTTAAAGTATAATAATGAAAAAAGAAATAAAAATAAAGAGACATGCACTTCTGCCAGACCACAGAGAGGGGCAGCCTTGTGCATGGATAGCCTTACTTGCCTCCCGCTTCAACCCACATGCTTCAGATGGATGAGGGAAGGGCTAGAGAGCACAGGTCAGGCAGGGCATCTATCTCAGCCTCTGCTGAGGTGGCGCCCATCTATCTCAGCCTCTGCCACCAGGCACCCCTGACACAGAGAACCCCTTAACACTGAGTGCCTTTACTGTCACTTTGAACTGTCACAGCCCCGGAGACCAGCCCACAGCTGGACACACCCTATCTCCCTAAAATAACCAGTTCAAGAGCACTAGACAGTGGAAGTACTCACGTCCCAAGGGCTTCCTGCAGGCCTTCAAGCAGGACAAGGTTGTGGCCACTAGTCCTAGGAGCACAGTGCCCTGAAGCTAGGCAAAGCAAGCAGTCACTATTCATCTAAAACAGCATCAGGAAAGACACTGAGAAACCAGGACAACTTGATTTTGTATTTGTGCAGCAGCAAGCTCTTGAGGGACACTAGAAGTAGCAGATGTGTCTGTGTGACTCCCAAATATACAGCAGGAGCCGAGTCGGCAGACAGACCCCTTCCCAATGCCATGTTCAGAGTGGAGGTCGACTTGGGAGCCACTGATCTGAGCAGTACGAAGTCCCCTGACATTAGCAGCATGAAGTCCCCTGACTTTAGCAGCATGAAGTCTCCTGACTTCAGTCACTTAGGTGTGGACTGATGAGGGTTCAGGATAGACAGTGTTTCAGTTCAGGCTGCACCCACCTGTTTTCCCTCCGACTGGCATCACCAGGTCCAGCGGGGAAAACACTATTGTGGGTCTACATTGATTTACCCATACTGCTCAAAGAAGCTTCCTGTGGGCTTCCATAAACTGGCTTGGCTTGGTTATTACTGGCTGCAGCAGCAATTGATTGCCCTTCCTGTACCTTGTTACCATGGAGATGAAAATCCAGACTTGACGGGGAGAAAAGAGAAAATCTCCATCAGGAGAATCCAGTGGTCTGTTCTCCTCCTCCACTGCCATTGCCATAAAGCATGGGGTTGGTTGTGGAGTCATTTGGAGTGCAGCGGTCCAAGTATCAGGAGCAGCGTGCTCTCAAAAAGACTCACGGATGTGACCAAAACTGCAGCCTCCAAGGGTGTTGAGGCCTGCAGTCTGGGAGTTCTTGGCCTAGAGCATTTTACCCCTTTTTTCATTGCTTTCCTGGAAGTTCCCAGAGGTCAATCTGGGCTGTTTTTGAGGTGGGATAAATATTTGAATTGACTCTGGGAGGAGGGAAGTTATCTAAGGGTATAAACACAATATGATCAGGCAGGATGGAAAGTACCTCCAACTACAAAGCAGCTGGATCTGGTGATAATGAAGACAGTGGTGCTTTTTCCACTAGAAGATGGAGGAGTCTGAGCAGGCCAGAGCCAGTCAGATTTCAATGGGGGGAACGAAGAGTTAGTTGTGTCCTGAGGATTTTACTGGGGATATGTAGTGAAATTAACCTAGGAAACAGAGCCCACTGATTTCCCATCTTGGAGAGTCCCCCAGCATGTTAACATATGAAAGGCCTGAGGAGCTCCTTGGTTAACAACTATGCAAATTTAAGTTATACAAATGTTTTGCTCAGGGAATGACTTTTTCTCCAGAGAATACCTTCCTCCTGCTCCTTACAGTGCTGTCCTCCTCCCCATCACCAATTCCTCTTGTCCCCTAACTCAAGAACACCAATCTGGGAAGCTCTAAATAGATAAGCTATCTTTTCTGGATTGCCAGGAAGTGGAAAATGGGGTGGGGGTGTGTGTGAGGGGAATTGGGCAGTGAGGAGTAAGTGAGGGAAAACGTCCAGCATGGTTAATAGGTCAGGAGAGCAGTGCAAAGGTGGAAACCAAGGATGCCCAAACCCCAGAGCAGGTAAATGGGCTCCTGGGCCCTGGAAGAGAGTTCACTTTGGGAATGAGTAGACGCAGTTTGTTCTCGGCAGCAATCGACATCCCATCCACCCCAATTTTTTTTACTCAGTTTCAGAGTATTATTTAATTTTTAAATACTGTACAAATTGTAATAGCTTAAATTGTGTATACAGCCAAATAAAAACTTGCATTAACAATTGGTGGGGCTTATGTCACCAAATCAGAGTATCAGGCTCCTTCTTGCTGTGGCTGTAGACTTGAGAATGGTCTGGAATCTCCAGGAATGAGGGTTTCCATGTAAGCCATCACTATCCTTGGGGACACTGTTGACCATTAACTGATTAGAAAGATATGCCCACTTTGCTTATGGAGAAACAGCCCAGAGTCCAGTGCCCTGCTTCAGGTCAGAGACCAAGTTGGGGAGCCAGGAATTGAGAGCTGTCTTAGCCAGTTTGGAGTAGGGTGGGGTCTCAGGCCTTTGGCCCCTGTGACTCCAAGTCTAGAACACAGATGGAGCCTCGTGGACTGGGGTTGGGATGGGATGGCAGGGTGAAAGGTCAGCATCTTTCTGCCTGCAAACCCCTCTCCAGCCTTGACTCTGGGTCAGCAGGCTGGGGAAAATGGCCCTACACTGGTAGCAAGGGGTTCCCAGGCACTCCCTTGTGGACAGATGAGCAAGTCTGGTCTGCAATGGAACAGGGGCTGAGAATGGGCCTCCTACCTCTCCATCCCATAGAAAGAGCCTAGGGGCTAACATGGGCACTCTTTTCCCTTGGTGCCCCCACTGGACTTGGAACAGAAGATTCCTAGGACCCATGCCTGAGTCATCTGTGTTCTCCATAGTCTGCACCAAGCCAGATCTGGCTTAGAGCAGGAGCCTGGGGACAACATCCTCTTTTGTGATGACCACTCTTTGCCAGGCAGTGTGCTGGGGTCCAGAGATCACAGAAAAAAGAGAGTCCCATTTTTCCAACCCTCACAGGCTAGTGAGCGGGAGCATAAGCCATCTTGATGTGGGTGCTGAGTGCTAGAATGCAGGGTACTGAGAAGTCCCTGGGACCATCCAGACCCTGCACTGCAGAGCACCAGGAGGGCCCCCAGGAGATGAAACCAGCTGGGTAGCACCCTTAGAAAACTGTTATTAGGGCAGATGTTAATAGAAATCACCCCAAAGTAAAGCCTGGAAACATCCACGAGATGAATTGTGACTGATTATCATAAAATGTATTGCCCAGTTTGAGTGTTTCTTCATTTATATGGTAGGAGACAATGTCCGTTTCTCAGGAGTCGTGAAGATTAAATGAAGCGATGTGTGAAAGTACTTTATTATCAATGATTCTAACCTTCGGCCCAGTAGTAAAAGTACTTAATCCTCTTTTTGTTTTTTTTTTTCTTCTGTAACAAGATTTTTTAAAAATCTATTTTATTTAACTGAGAATCATACTTTTGTCTATTATAGTAGCTAATTTGCTATTATAATAGAGATAGAGAATAGAATTGGGTAAAAAACAAGTTCTGTTCATCACCACAAAACACACACACATACACATGCAACATGTGAAAATGCTTCCTATAATTGCTATACACCATGGCCAGAAAGACAGACATGAAGATATAGGTATTGATGATAATGTAGATTATAAAGTACAAAGAATACCACCAATTGAAGTCATAGGCAGGCGTCCTAGAACAAAATAATCATGTTTCTTGGTTTTCCATACCCTAGTTCCACAATGCATATAAGGCTGACCTTAGGCAACATCCCACATGCACAGTCCATGTGCACAAGGCACCGGAAAGCCTCCTCTAACACTCGCTCTGATGTGATGGGGCCTCAGAGCCATCACCATCCCTAATGCTGAACAGCTTGCTTCACACCTGACTTTCTGAAATTCTTAGTACCTTACAAAGGCACCAATTTTCACAGTGGCAGGACCTTAGTGATCTCCCAATTCACTTTTCTCCCTTCACAATGAGAAAATTGAGGCCTAGAAAGGACAGTGACTTGCTAGGAATTACAAAGAGAATAAGAAGCATGGCTGGAAAGAGGGTTGTGCAGTGCAAATTCAGGGCTCTGTGGGACACCCAACTGCCTTGGCTGGGGGCCAGGTCATATTCTAACCATGCAGGGACAATGCATGAAAGGTACCCGGTGATAATCGTGGAATGGCAAGTTGTGACAGGTGCTCACTCTACTTTTAATGGAAACTTAATTTCCTACAGGAGGGGACATCAGGGGTTGCTGGCTAGGCTGTCAGCCAGGGGTCTGAGGAAAGACCCAAGAGAACATAAGCAGGACCAGGCCCAGGCCCAAGAGGGAGCAACAACTAAGAGCAAGTTGATCTGATGATCCTATGCATCACAAGATGACAGAAAACCTGCCTCTCTGAGGTCACTATTGGAGCAGATGTGGACTGACGTTTGCAGTGAGGCTCTGCCCACTCTCTAGAGCTGGAGCACTAGCTACTCTGTGCAGTACCACTTAATAACTTTACTCATATGCATGAGGTAAATCCATAATAAGAAGACATTAGAAAAAACCATGAGGTTTTTCTCCTAAGTAATTTCCAAATGGGTGGAGAATTGGCATTTTGCAAGCAAGGTGGCAATTACTGTTGGGAAAAAGCTGAGTGTTGGGAGAAGCTGAGGCAGGGCTTGCATGTCTGACATAATGTAAGAGTCTTGGAACATGTCTGGGGTCCACAGTCTAAAACCCCTTGTGGCCTTTGGAACACCAAGCTCTGTGCTAAAGGGTGGAAGGCTATCCTGATGCACCATAATCTAAGCCCAGGGTATAAAATCCCTCATGGCTTGGATAGAATCCATGACTCGAGGCTCTGGAATGTGTCTAGACTTACTGGCTTCTTGCTCCTTGCTCTCCCAGGATCGATTGTAACTTGAGTTAAAAGAACCTGCTCTCCATTATCTCAAGTAGCAGAGCAAATGCTAAACCATCACAGCTGTAAATTATGTACTTAATGCAATGTGCCCTTTTGACCTCCACATTCTCACCACCTGTTTCTTTGTTGGATTACCAATAAATAGTGTGGGCTCTCAGAGCTCAGAGCCTTCAAATCCTCCACAATCACAATGCTCCCCTGGTCCCACTTCTCTTTCTCAAACTGTCTTTTCTCAATCCTTTGACTCCACAGGACTTTGTCACCCCCACGACATGGTGTTGGGTCTGATCACCCCAACATTCGTGACTGCTCAACGTGGGGCGACAAAGACCCTGGTAAAGGAACGCTAGAGCGTGTGAAAGTGGAGGACGCATCGTCAAAGGACACCTGAGGACATCTAAAAGAAGCTCAGTGAGAAAGCTGAGTGCTCAGAAGAACCAGGGTAGCAATGGGACAAAGTGAAATCAGACATTCTGCTTATTAAAATTTCTTAATGCATGTATTACAAAGAGGAGGCGTGAAACTTAGTACTCAGAATTTGTTATCACTCTTTAGTGCAGTAAAGCAGTTTTTCCCTTGATTCCTGGAACAAGGGACTATGGAGTTGGATGAATGGGAGAGAATTGGCAGAGATTTTAAAAAAGCATATAAAATGAAGCAAAAATTCCAGTCTTGGTTTGGTCAGTGTGGGCTCTAATAAAAGCAGCTCTTGAGCCATTTCAAACAGATGATGAGGCAGATTCAGATGAGGAAGAGGAGAATGAGTGTAAAATACTAACTTCAGATTCTGAATGTGAGAAACAGAAACCAGAGGAAATGAAAGAAAAGAGAGGGAAACTGAAAAAACTGTTTTACTAATCTGTTGGCTCCACCTGCTGAATTAAGTGCATGGCCACCTCCTCGCTCTCCCCTTTATGGGCGAGAAAATGAATTAGCTACAAAACTTACCGCTCCTGTAGTTGCAACATTAAAATCTGGAGCAATTGGTAGTAGTAAGACCCAGTGGAATTTGAGGCTTATTTATTCAGAGAGCACCTCAATAAACCAAGGCATATCCGGCACAGCCAGTGCCTTTACAAACAGCAACAACTGTCTCCTGCCACAGCAGGCAGTG
Source organism: Macaca fascicularis (assembly GCF_037993035.2). Classification (NCBI taxonomy): domain Eukaryota; kingdom Metazoa; phylum Chordata; class Mammalia; order Primates; family Cercopithecidae; genus Macaca; species Macaca fascicularis. The sequence goes on along the minus strand of NC_088387.1, from coordinate 17,598,000 downwards.
TTGCCATAGACCTCTGCAGCACAATTCCTATCTCCTTACTTTCTGGGGAGCCACCAAAGAAGGTCTCCATGAGAGTTAGGGGGCCCTTGCCCTCAGGAACAGTCGGTCTATTACTTGAAAGATCTAGAGGTGTCACTGTGCATACGGGAATGATTGGTTCTGATTATACTGGAGAAATTCAATTAGTTATTAGTTCCTTAACTCCGTGGTCTGCTTCCCTAGGAGAGAGAATTGCTCAGTCGTTGACATAAAGCTGGGAAGCAGCACAGTGAAAAGAACAGGAGGCTTTGGTAGTACTAATCCAACAGGAAAGGCTGTATATAGGGTTAATCAAGTGTCTGACAAAAGACCTATTTGTACAGTAGACCTGCTGTTGGGTGCTTACAAATTGACACACAGGCCTGGTGGGCAGTAGTCCCTGGAAAAAATAAATCACGGGCTGCTTTGCATAGGGCAAGTAAAGTCATCCTGAAGCTTCAGTTTCATGGTTAACCTGCCTCTGCTAGAGAAAAACAGATTTAAAGAGCACACAGGCATGATATGGGCTGAATGTGTTCATTGTGGTGTTTGTGGCCTTTATGATGGGAATGTTCAACCGCTACTCCCACTACATTGGTGCAAAACAAAATGAAGCCTTCACAAGAGTTTTAAGACAGTGTTCTGGGCTATATTTGAACTTTCTGAAGTGAAATCAGTAGTCATCAACGATAACCACAAATTCATTGAAAACATTGGTTATATTCTTTATGGAGTCTATAATGTTATAATGGTCATTGTTTTGCTAAATATGTTAATTGCCATGATCAACAATTCATTCCAGGAAATTGAGGATGATGCTGATGTGGAGTGGAAATTTGCAAGGGCCAAACTGGTTTTCCTGCTTTGGGGAGAGGAGAGCACTTCCTGTTCCCTTCAATCTGGTGCCAGGTCCAGGGTCCCTCTTTTGTCTCTTGCTGAGGCTGAAAGGGTGGATTTCTGAGCTCTACCCAGGGTCATAAAAAAGGTTTCCAGGAAAGATGTAGAGATAAGTAAGTGAAGTAGAGACAAGTAAGTGAAGAAGAGACAAGTAAGTAGAGACAAGTAAGCAGAGATAAGTGAGTAGAGATAAGGGAGACAAATATATATACAGAGATAGAGATAGAGAGAGATAAATAGAGATAGAGATAAATAGAGACTTGCAGGAACTCACAGGTACTAACAGGTACCACAGGGACAGATAGGGATAGGTGAAGACTAGCAATATAAGGTCAATGCCCTACAGAGGTACAAAAGTTGAGACTAGCAAAGACAAGCAGAGATTTGCAGGGAGAAGAACATTCTGAATTATGGAAATTAGCTAGAGCTCAAAGGGCAAATATAAAAGGAATAGAGGGGAGGCAGGTAAGGATAAAAATGCTCTTTCTCATCGTTCATTTATTCAGAAGATAAATTATTTCCTCAGGATGCTTCACGTTGGTTGCTGGTCTAGCCTAGGCCTTTCCCTTGGGTCGTATATCTCTAGAATGAAAAGAGAGGGGAGTTATTCTCTATTAGGTCAATTTTATATATTTTTAGGCTTACATTGCCATAATGAAAAGATTAAAATTCTCTTATGTCTTAAAAAAATGCTCTTTCTTTTCTCTCCAACAGGACCTTTTGGTCCTTTAACTAAACAAAGAGCAGATGCATTGGTGTCTGCAGTTTTTGCTAATGCACAAGCATTCCATTCTTTAACTCATCTTAACGCCGCAGGCCTTAGAAAAAGATATGGTCACATACAAAGAGCTGGGAAAAAGGAAAGATAATTATATGGGGAAGAGGATTTGCTTGTGTCTCTCCAGATGACTATCAGATGCCTGTGTGGGTGCCCACCAAACATCTGAAGATCTATCATGAGCCAACACATCTAGTAGATCCACCTGTACAGTGCAAATTGAAGGTCTGAAAAGACTCCATTTGCTTTCCCTGTGCCTTCTGTTAGAAGGGGCCTGTTTCTCATTATCAGTGGCCTCCCAGCTACAGCCACAAAAGTTTTTGCTTCTGTTTCAGTAGATTTACTAACATGGGGGTGAGGGTATGCTTGTGTTTTTGCAGGAGATGAATGAACCGTGTGCATGCCCTCAAGATGTGTACAACCATGGAACAGGAGACTGGAGGGACCCATGGATCCTAACCATGGACCGGCTCCCCCAGTACGAGCCATGAGCCAGTTGAATCTGAATGCAAAGATGGAACAAAGATCAACCGGAGTCACGATACTTAACAGACCAAAGCTTTCTGACTCAGCTCCTTCTACCCTGAATACAAGAGACTCTAATAGGAATATCATCGTCCCTATTCAGCATGAAGAAGTTACAGAAGATGGACTTTCATCCTTCTGCAACCCCTAGGATTAACGGTCCTGTTGTAAAAGGGAAAGGGAAGATATGTGGGAAACATTCAAACCAGAGTGACTTCAGTTTGAATAAGGGCTAAGAAAAATGAAGCTAGATCACCAACCAGCAGTTAAGGGCTACACAGTCTGCAATCACCTTGCTCAATTAAAAGAGGCCACCTTTTATACTAGTAATAATGACAACTAGTAATAATGGTAGTAATAATGATACTTTCTCTTTTACAAAAAAGAGAAGGGGAGCATGTTGGGAAAAAGCTGAGTGTTGGGGGAAGCTGAGGCAGGGCTTGCATGTCTGACAACGTAAAAGAGTCTTGGAACATGTCCAGGGTCCAGGGTCTAAAACCCCTTGTGGCCTTTGGAACACCAAACTCTGTGCTAAAGTGTGGAAGGCTACCCTGACGCACCATAATCTAAGCCCAGGGCATAAAACCCCTCGTGGCTTGGATAGCGTCCAGGGCTTGTGGCTCTGGAATGTGTCTAGACCTGCTGGCTCCTCGCTCCTTGCTCTCCCAGGATCGATTGTAACTTGAGTTACAAGAACCTGCTCTCCATTATCTCAAGTAGCAGAGCAAATGCTAAACCATCACAGCTGTAAATCATGTGCTTAATGCAGTGTGCCCTTTTGACCTCCACATTCTCACCACCTGGTTCTTTGTTGGATTAACGATAAATAGCACTGGGCTCCCAGAGCTCGAGGCCTTTGCAGCCTCCGTGATCACGATGGCCCCTTGGTCACACTTCTCTCTCTCAGTCTTTTCTCAATCCTTTGACTACGCCAGACTTGGTCACCCCCACGACCTGGTGTTGGGTCTGATGACTCCAACAATTACTGATGTTTACATTTATTTCCTGTTTGAGGTAGCCAAAAAACTGTATCAATGCTTAGGAGAACCAGCCAAGATTCCTTTACAAAGATGGCTTATGTCTTTAAATTCATGACTCAAAGAAGATCCCAGAGTAGAAAGTGGGCTCAGATATTAAGAATTGTATCTTAAGAGGTGTCTTCTGTTCCTTTCCATTTTGAAAGAATTCATTTAAATTTAGTGTTAAGTAGAGAGGATAGGCTATTAGTGGTGTAAAAGTTTATCTTTCTCAAAACCTTTACAGTGAATAGGACTAAACAGAAAATCACTCTTTGTCCTCTCTCAGCCCTACTAGAGTCAGGAGACAGCTGCTTTGAATAGCGCAAATTCTGTTATGGTAAAAGATGTTCATGAACATGGATCAAGGATGCGCGGACATGATGTCAGGGCTGTTCGCTGTAGTGACCAGCACGTAGAGCTCAAGTGCTATCTCCAGAAGGTTTTCAAAGTAAGGTGATCCCTCTGCTGTTTTCAGACCCCTACAGAGGAACCAAAAACACAAAGTGAAAACCACACACGTAAATTAATACACGGACACACTTTTCCCCTTTCAAGAGCACTCCTGCAGTGTTTGAACACAGAAGATTGTGTTTGGTGACAGATTGTGCCACCAACAGGCTCAACCTAAATATGGGAGAATTCCCAGGCAGAAACTTCCGGAGAAATGTGCTCACTGATTCCCAAAAAGCTTCAAGGCCATCAGGGAGAACATCAGCACTCTGAACATAAACAATGGAAGACGAGAGGATATTGGGCAGGGTGCTCTGGAGGCTTCGGAAAGCCCTTCGGATCTATGGAGACAAAATGTTATTTTATTTACAAGAAACCAGCTAACTTTCTGCAAAACAAACCATCACGTATCCTAAATCATATGCTTACCTGATGACTTTTAGGGAAGTTAATTAGGAAGACCGGCCTTAAGGCCCTTGACCATCTGACGCTGCGGATGTTAATAGCTTCCAGGAACCCGTAGATAATCAGATGGATCGAGGTCAGCTGTGAGAGACACAGGACGAGATGTCAGTACTACACTGTCCAAGGACAGTGAATGGGGGTTCACCAACCCAGGAGAGGCACAATGTTATGTGAAAAAGCAAGTTTCATAGACAGCATAGTACCACTTTTGTAGTATGATATTAATAATAGCTAATGTTTGACGTTTTACTGTGTTCCATGTACTATAACAAGCACCTCTTGCAGATTATTTTAGACTCATCACACCAATTAGGTGGGCACTATTCCTGTAGGAGGAGCTTGAGGCACAGCGAGGGTAACCATGTAGCCCGTGATCACACAGCTAGTTGAGGGCAGAGCTGGGACTGGAACCCTGACAGTCTGAGGGCTGAGCCCTTGCTATTAATCACACTGTGACATCCTTCCACACTACACCCTATTGACCTTCTCTTCAATTTGACGTGTTAAAAAGAAGGAGGTGTAGCCTAGAAACAGAGATGCGAATATCTAGAATACAGAAAACCCTTATTAATCTTTATTAATGTCAGGTTTATGGGCAAGAGATTAAGCTGAAGATGGCCGAAAGAAGAACCTCGTATATTTTAGAAAAATATAAGTAAAAAGAACAATCTACCATCATCAAAACATGAATTTAGCCCCTTTGGTGGTAAGGCACAGAGGATCTAGTGAGCTCCTTCCCCTCAAAGGGCACTCTGCATGGGGCAGGTGTAGGGTCCAGCCCTACAAGGTCTGTGGATTTTTCTCATGTGTGGAGATGAGAGATTGTAGAAATAAAAGACACAAGACAAAGAGAAGAAAAGACAGCTGGGCCCGGGAGACCACTACCACCTAGACGCGGAGACTGGTAGTGGCCCCAAATGCCTGGCTGCACTGGTATTTATTGGATACAAGGGAAAAGGGGCAGGGGAAGGAGTGTGAGTCATCTCAAATGATTGATAAGGTCACGTAAGTCACGTGTCCACCGGACAGGAGACCTTCCCTGTTAGGCAGCTGAGGCAAGAGAGAGAGGAGAGCTTATGCCTTTACTTCTTCTATGCATTTCAAAGACTTTTAGTACTTTCACTAATTCTGCTACTGCTATCTAGAAGGCAGAGCCATATGTAGAGGGTGGAACATGAAAGTGGACCAGGAGTGTGACTGCTGAAGCACAGCATCACAGGGGGATGTTTAGGCCTCCGGATGGCTGTGGGTGGGGCTGACTGATGTCAGGTCTTCCACAAGAGGTGGTGGAGCAGAGTCTTCTCTAATTCCCCCGGGGAAGGGGAGACTCTCTTTCCCAGTCTGCTAAGTAACGGGTGCCTTCCCTAGACACTGACGCTACCGCTAGACCAAGGTCCACTAGGTGAGGGGTGTCTTCCCAGGTGTTGGCGTTACCACTAGACCGGGGCGCCCTCTAGTGGCCCTTTCCAGGCGTAACAGAGGGCTCACACTCTTCTTGTCTTCTAGTCACTTCTCACCATGTCCCTTCAACTCCTATCTCTGCATGGCCTGATTTTTCCTAGGTTATAATTGTAGAACAAAGATTAGTATAATATTGGAACAGAATAATGTTACAAACTAGTGATGAACGATATTCATATATAATCACATCTATAATCTATTTCTAGTATAACTATTCTTATTCTGTATATTTTCTTTATTATACTGGAACAGCTTGTGCCCTCGGTTCTTGCCTTGACACCTGGGTGGCTTGCCGCCCACAGGCAGGGGAGACAGCTAAGAAATGAGGCTGGTTCACAACTGCTGCACTGAGCAGTTGTGAGGTAGACAGATCACTTGACCTCAGGAGTTCGAGACCAGGCTGGGCAACATGGTGGAATCCCATCTCTATAAAAAATGCAAAAATTAGCCGGGCATGGTGTTGTGCACCTGTAGTCCCAGCTACTTGGGGGACGGAGGCAGGAGGATTGCTTGAATCTGGGAGGTCGAGGCTGCAGTGAACTGAGATTGCACCACTGCCCTCCAGCTTAGGTGACAAAGTGAGACTGTCTCCAAAAAAAAAAAAAGAAAATAGTGAAAGTAAATAAACATATAATTAATAAGCTAATAGAGAAAAAAGAATAATAAAAATACTTATTTCAAAAAAAAGAATAAAAAGAAAAAGGAACATAGAAGAGATTGAATGAATGAAAAACAAATAGTAAGATGATAGATGTAAAGCCAAATATATCAATAGTTACAATAAAAATAGAGAGGCAAAATACCTCAATTATGTTGTCAGACTGGACTAACAGACAACTACAATTATTTGCTGCTTACAAGAGAAACATCACAAATATAAGGATACAAAAAGGTTGACAGCAAAAGGATGGAAAAATATCCTGTGTAAATGAAAGCCAAAAGAAAGACATTTTAGTTTTATTAATATAAGAAATAAGATAGTTTAAAATAAGAACCACCAGAACTGGAGGGATATTTTGTAATGATAGAGTTAATCAACCAGGAAGAGATAATAATTCCAAATTAGCATGATGCTAACAATATACTTTCAAATGCATAAAGCAAAAAAATCTGGAAAATTTTCAAATATTTGAAATTAAATCACACAGTTATAAATAACCCACGTTTTAAAGAGAACTCTACAAGGAAAATCAGAAAATATTTCTAATTGAATGAAAATAAAAACATAAGATATCAAAATGTGTGGAATGTAGTTAAATTAGCCATTAGAGGAAATGCGTAGCATTAAATATAAAACAGGGCTTGAATTAATAATCTAAGCTTCCACCTTAGGAAACTAGGGGAAAAAAGAGCAAATTAAACTTAAAACAGGCAGAAAGAAGAAAATACAAGAGATAAAAGCAGAAATCAGCCGAATGTTTTAGCACATGCCTATAGTCCCAGCTACTTGGGAGGCTGAGGCAGGAGAATCACTTGCAGTGAGCAGAGATTGCAGTGAGCAGAGATCACTCCAGCCAGGGCAACAGAGCAAGACTCTGTCTTAAAAAACAAAAAAACAAAAAGCAGAAATCAATAAAATTGAGCACAGATAACAGTAATAAAGGAAACAACAAAGGACATGACAAAGTGCAATTTATCCCAAGAATTTAAGGCTGATTCAACATTTGAAATTGAATCAGTGTCATTCATGATATCTGTAGACTAAAGGAGAAAAATCATATGATCATCTGAATAGATGCTAAAAGCATGTGCCAGATGTAACCTCTTTTCAGGGTAAAGACTCCCAGAAAACTAAGGATAAAAGGAAACTTCTTTAACCTGCATTTTTAAATTTATTTATTTTGAGACAGAGTCTCACTCTGTCACCCAGGCTGGAGTGCAGTGGCATGATCTTGGCTCACTGCAACCTCTGCCTCCCGGGTTCACACCACTCTCCTGCCTTAGCCTCCTGAGTAGCTGGGACTACAGGCGCCCGCCACCACGCCCAGCTAATTTTTTGTATTTTTAGTAGAGACAGGGTTTCACCGTGTTAGCCGGGATGGTCTCGATCTCCTGACCTTGTGATCTGCCCGCCTTGGACTCCCAAAGTGCTGGGATTACAGGCGTGAACCACTGCGCCCGGCCTTTTTTTTTTTTTTTTTTTTAATTTGTGTTTTAACTTTTATTTTAAGTTCAGGGGTACATGTGCAGGATGTGCAGGTTTGTTACATAAGTAACTGTGTGTCATGGGGATTGTTGTACAGATTATTTCATCACCCAGTTATTGAGCCTAGTATCCATTAGTTGTTTTTCCTGATATTCTCCCTCCTCCCACTCTCCACCCTCCAATAGGCCCCAGTGTGTGTTGTTCCCCTCTACGTGTCCATGTGTTCTCATCATTTAGCTCCCACTTACAAGTGAGAACATGTGGTGTTTGTTAAACTCCATCTGTAAAACTCCCAGACCTAAAATCATTCTTAATATTGAAAAATTGAGGCTCTGCCCTGCCCAGGGTAGGCTGTGGATGGTCCAATAGACTGGGCTTGTGCCGTGTGGGGAAGGTGCGGGCATCACAGCCTTCCTTTTCCTGGAGCCCTCTGCACTGGGGACAGAATGTAACCCATGGGACCCTCAGGACCTCCAGCTGCCCAGTCCCAGATTGAAGGGACGGGCATCAGTGGAGAGGGTCTTAAATCGAGATGATTTGCTTTTATAGATTGAGAGACACAAGGCATGGATGGATAGAAACCTTTGCATGTATCAGTTCACATATCAATATATCTGCCTGCATGCTCCAGTTATGTAACAGTCGTGCCTGCTACATTCAGTATGAATCTGCCTATGACCTCTTGGTTTGATATTTTACGACTTTCGCTAGATTCACGGAAGGGTGAACCTGGAATTAAACAGGCAACAGAAAATGTAAAAGCATTGATAAATCAAGAGGTGAAGAATGGCATTTCTTCTACAGAATTGTTTTGGGAGGATTTTCTCAAGGAGGAGCTCTTGTCTTTATGTACATCTTTTACCACAAAGCAGCAACCAGCACCGAGTGTCACTGCACTCAGTTGCTGACTTTGGGCAACTGAGTTGCCCACTTTGGGATCCATTTCTACAGGGTGCCATTGTGGCACAAATAGAGATATTTCTATTCTCCAGTGCCTTGGAAATTGTGATCCTTTAGTTTCACTAATGTTTGGTTTTCTTACTGTTGAAAATCTGAAAGCATTGGTATATCCAGCCAAAGTAAACTTCAAAACCTTCATAGGCGTGATGCACAGCTTGTCGCCAGGAAATGATGGCTATCAAGCAATTTGTTGATAAACTCCTACCTCCTGTTGATAGATTTCACTACAAAGGCCTTCTGCAGAAATACACCAGCATCACTGTAGTAGAGTATAAACCTTTCCCCCAGCCAGATCTTTAAACTTCTAATGTTTGCAGTGTGAAAATGTTTTGCAAATACACGCCAATGGCATGAACTAACTTATGGCTCCTCATGGGCAATTATGATCTTTTAAGTTTCTGTACATTTCTATACACAGATATATGGTAGAATATATCAGTATTACAATAAATGAAGTTTTTTCACTTATTTTAATAATTATGTTTGAGAAAAAGAAGCTAGCTTAGTGAAATTCCATCTCTACAAAAAGTACAAAAATTAGCCAGCGATGGTGGTGCACGCCTGTAATCTCAGCTACTCGGGAGACTGAGGCAGGAGAATTGCTTGAACCTTGGAGGCAGAGGTTGCAGTGAGCTGAGATGGAGCCACTGCACTCCAGCCTGGGTTAAAGAGCTCAAAAAAAAAAAAAATTACTAGTATGCTTAATGAACATTTGTTCAGGTTTAAATGAACAGTTAAGGCCAGGCATGGTGGCTCAAGCCTGTAATCTCAGTGCTTTGAGAGGTCAAAGGGGGAGGATCACTTGAGGCCAGGAGTTTAAGACCAGCCTGAGCAACACAGTATGACCCTGTCTCTACAAAAAATTAAAAATTTAGCAGGATGTGGTGGTGCACAACTGTAGTCTCAACTACCCAAGAGGCTGAGACAGAAGGATCACTTGAGCCTGGGAGTCCAAGGCTATAGTGAGTTATGATTGCCACTGCCTTTTAACGTGGGCAACAGAGCAAGACCCTGTCTCTAAAAAAAGTAAAATAAAATAAAATAATTAAATGAGCCATTAAGATATAAATGATTTATGCATGCTGTGATTTAGTCTATGGATTTATTCTAAAATTGCTAAAATGTCACCATGTATTGACCATGAAAAACTCTTAAAAAAATCAATGAATCCAGGAGTTGTTTTTTTGAAAAAATTAACAAAATAGTCTGCTAGCTAGACTAATAAGGAAGAAAAGAGAGATGAATGAAATAGACACAATAAAAAAAATAAAGGCGATATCACCATTGATCTCACAGAAATACAAACTACTATCAGAGAATACTATAAACACCTCTATGCAAATAAACTAGAAAACCTAGAAGAAATGAATAAATTCCTGGAAACAAACACCCTCCCAAGACTAAAGCAGGAAGAAGCTGAATCCCTGAATAGACCAATAACAAGTTCTGAAATTGAGGCAGTAATTAATAGCCTACCAACCAAAAAAAAGCCTAGGATCAGACAGATTCACAGCCAAATTCTACCAGAGGTACAAAGAGGAGTTGGTACCATTTATTCTGTAACTATTCCAAACAATTAAAAATGAGGGACTCCTCCCTAACTTGTTTTATGAGGCCAGCATCATCCTGATACCCAAACCTGGCAGAGACACAACAAAAAAAGAAAACTTCAGGCCAATAACCCTGATGAACATTGATGCGAAAATCCTTGATAAAATACTGGCAAACTGAATTCAGCAGCACATTAAAAAGCTTATCAACTATGATCAAATTGGCTTCATCCCTGGGATGCAAGGTTGGTTCAACATACATAAATCAGTAAACGTAATCCATCACATAGAATCAATGACAAAAACCACATGATTATCTCTATAGATGTAGAAAAGGCCTTTGACAAAATTCAACATCGCTTCATATTAAAAACTCTCAATAAACCAGGTATTGATGAAACAATCTCAAAATAATAAGAGCTATTTATGACAAACCCATAGCCAATATTATACTGAATGGGCAAAAGCTGGACACATTCCCTTTGAAAACCGCTGCAAGACACGGATGCCCTCTCTTGATGCTCCTATTCAACATAGTATTGGAAGTTCTGGCCAGGCAATCGGGCAAGAGAAAGAAATAAAGCATATTCAGATAGAAAGAGAAGAAGTCAGATTGCCTCTGTTTGCAGATGACATGATTGTTTGTATAGAAAATGCCATCGTCTCAGCCCCAAAACTCCTTAAGCTGATAAGCAAGTTCAGCAAAGTCTGATAGTACAATATCAATGTCCAAAAATCACAAGCATTCCTATACACCAACAACAGACAAGCAGAGAGCCAAATCATGAATGAACTCCCACTAACAACTGCTACGAAGAGAATAAAATACCTAGGAATACAGCTTACAAGGGACATGAAGGACCTCTTCGAGGAGAAATATAAACCACTGCTCAAGGAAATAAGAGAGGACACAAACAAATGGGAAAACATTCCATGCTCATGGATAAGAAGAATCAATATTGTGAAAATGGCCATAGTGCCCAAAGTAATTTATAGATTCAGATGCTATTCCCATCAAGCTATCGTTGACTTTCTTCACAGAATTAGAAAAACACTACTTTAAATTTCCTGTGGAACCCCAAAAGAGCCCTTATAGCCAAGAAAATCCTAAGAAAAAAGAACAAAGCTAGAGGCATCATGCTACCTGACTTCAAACTATACTACAAGGCTACAATAACCAAAACAGCATAATACTGGTACCAAAACAGGCATGTCGACCAATGGAACAGAACAGAGGCCTCAGAAATAGCCCCACACATCTACAACCATCTGATCTTCGACAAACCTGACAAAAACAATCAATGAGGAAAAGAGTCCCTATTTAATAAATGGTGCTGGGAAAACTGGCTAGCCATATGCAGAAAACTGAAACTGGATCCCTTCCTTAAACCTTATACAAAAATTAACTCAAGATGGATTAAAGACTTAAATGTAAAATGCAAAACCATAAAAACCCTAGAAGAAAACCTAGGCAATACCCTTCAGGACATAGGCATGGGCAAAGACTTCATGATGAAAACACCAAAAGCAGTGCAACAAAAGCCAAAAGTGACAAATGGGATCTAATTAAACTAAAGAGCTTCTGCACAGCAAAAGAAACTAGCATCAGAGTGAACAAGCAACCTACAGAATGGGAGAAAAATTTTGCAATCTACCCAACTGACAAAGGTCTAATATCCAGAATCTACAAGGATTCTTAAACAAATATACAAGAAATAAACAAACAACCCCATCAGAAAGTTGGCAAAGGATCTGAACACTTCTCAGAAGAAGACATTTATGCGGATGACAAACATATGAAAAAAAAATCTCATCATCACTGATCATTAGAGAAATGCAAATCAAAACCACAATGAGATACCATCTCATGACAGTCAGAATGGCAATTATTAAAAAGTCAAGAAACAATAGATGCTGGCGAGTCTGTGGAGAAATAGGAACGCTTTTACACTGTTGGTGGAAATGTAAATTAGTTCAACCATTGTGGAAAACATTGTGGTGATTTCTCAAGGATCTAGAACCAGAAATGCCATTTGACCCAGCAATCCCATTACTGGGTATATACCCAAAGGAATATAAATCATTCTACTATAAAGACACATGCACATGTATGTTTATTATAGCACTATTCACGATAGCAAAGACATGGAACCAAACCAAATGCCCATGAATGATAGACCGGATAAAGAAAATATGGCACATATACACCATGGAATACTATGCAGCCATAAAAAGAATGAAATCATGTCCTTTTCAAGGATATGGATGAAACTGGAAGCCATCATCCTCAGCAAACTAACACAGGAACAGAAAATCAAACACCACATGTTCTCACTCACACACACACACACACACACACACAATCACACATTATATATATACTATACTATATATATACACACTATAAAAATACTATACTACATGTAGTTTGTGTATAAATAAATATACATAAATATATATGTTGAATTGTGTAAATATATATACACACTCAGCACAAATATACATGATTGTAATATGTAGTAAGAATAAGGTAGTATTTCATTATTCCTAATAACAGAGATAATGCTTTTAAGTGCTCTCTTCAATTAATGGCCCTTTTATTTTGAGGACCAGGCTTTTCTTTTCCCTGATGTTTCTATTTAATATTCTTTTTTTCTCTCAAGAAATATTCTTTCTTCCTTTACTATCCCTAACAGACCAAATACTATCTCCCTGCCATAGACATGTATTCTCAATGCATGCTATAATTTGACATCCTGAATTACAAACACATGGTATTTAAAGTGTATGTATACTTTACAAAGAGAGTAAATATTACTCAAAATTTCCTACATATTTAAAAAAACTGTACGTTAGCCCAAATCTAGACCTATTTAGTAATTAGAATTGTTAATCCAGTTAACATAAATAATTATGTGGTTTTATTTTTCTGTAATCAACTGAAAGAATGAATAGGTCATATTCTAGTATGTTCTGAAATATTTAAGACTGAACTCAAAACTAATTTCTAAGATGATTCTCCTTGTTACTAAATAAGTAAATGTTTACATTTACTTATTTTGTATGTATTTTTGAAGCCAACTACTGTATAAAATGAGCAATCTATTAGAAAATTTGCATTATTTTATTTGCTAATGAACTTACTTGAAAATTTCACTTTTCTGAATAACTTTTAATTTTTATTTTTAACTTTTTAAAATATCAGAATTGACATTCTGAATGCATTTTTAAAATGTCTTTTCTAAAATATTAGCATAAATGGCTTAAAAATTAGTATTTTGTGCAAACATAAAAACTACAGTCATTTGCTTTTAAATAGTCAAATTTTTCAGATTAGTAAAAATTATTTGAAAACAAATTTGTGGGTAATAAAGATTAGCTAGAACTGTATATGTATGGTGTAGTTACCACACAGTTTAATATGCAGCAAAAATGTAAGCCTGAGATTTCTGAGCTTTAATTTTTCTGCTGTTTTCCAACTGACCAAAACAATGTTAGGAATGCATCTTTGTAAATGGGTGCTAATTGAGAGTGGGAATAATTTTGTAATGGACTATAAAGGATGTTAATAATGAAGCCATATGTTTATGTCTGGATTTAAAACTTTTAAACCACTATTTGCTAAGTCATTTTGCCTTACCTTGAAGAACATAAACAGTTGTTTCAGTTATTCAAACTAACAAGATCTTATTATGGCAAGAAATATTTCATTCATTAAGATGTTGTGCTGCAATATGGGAAAATGTAAATCCTTTTCACGGTTTCTTTCAATGTGAAATAAAATTTAATTCTGACAAAAAAGGGAAAAAGTGGAATGCTTTCCCCCTACGATTGAGAACAAGGCAAGGACTTCCACTCACTCCACATTGTACTGGAGGCCTAGCAAGTGCAATAAAGTGAGAGAGGAAAACATTTTACAGACTAGAAAGGAAGAAACAAAACTGTCTTTATTCATAGACAACATGATTGTCTACATAGAATATTCCAAAGAATCTAGAGAAACAATACCAGAAGTTTAGTCATATCAGAGTACATAAAAGCAATATACAAAATTAAATGTATTTCCATATGTGACCAATAAACAATTGTAAATTACAAATTACAATGTAAAAAACACTACCATTTACGGTGGCATCAAAAATCTTTACGTATTTAGAGAAAATCTAAGTGAAAAATTGTTATGAAGAAGACTACAGAACATTAATAAGGAGAAATAAGAAGTAAATAAATAAATATAGAGAGATACTTTGTTTATGGATCAGAACACTCAGTATCATTATGATATCAATTCTCCCCCAATTTATCTGTAAATTCAATGCAATTATAATAAAAATCTCAGCAGATTTTTTGAAATAGAAATTGATGATTTAATAAATAATTCTAAAGCTTTTATACAAAAGCAAAGGATCTAGAGTAGCTAAAACAATTTTGAAAAAGAAGACTGAAGTTGAGGAATCATAGTATCTAATTTCAACGTACTGCAAAACTGCTGCAATCAGGGCAGCATGTTATTGGTGTAAAGACAGACATAATGGTCAACTTACTTTTGACAAGGCTGCCAAAACCATCCAATGGTGAAAGGATAATCTTTTCAACAATGGTGCTGGGACAACTAAGAGAAAAGGCAACCTGTCTACCTGAGGTGTTGGGAAGTTATTGACTCAACAAATCTGAGACTTGTCTTCAAGCCTGGAAAACATATTGGGTGATTGGTTTCTAAGTGCCTACTAGTCCCATCTTATTATTAGTTATTTTTGTCTCTCTCATAGCTCAGTGTTTGTTATCCAGTGTTACAAATGTTCATTGATCAAAGACAAAACAAGATGAATATGTTGATTGATAGGTAACAGGAAATCAGACCACTGAAAATGAAAACATATGTTTAAGAAGAGTCAGGAACAGTGGTAAGGCTCTGGAGAATTCATAGAGTATTTTCTGCAACTCTGATGGATGATTAAAAAGGAGGATTAAGGAAAAAAAACTCTATTCTCCTAGAAAGGAATTATTATTATCTGACCATGGCAACAAATAATGACCAAAGCCAGTTTTTTTTTTTTTTTTTTTTTTTTTTTGAGACGGAGTCTCGCTCTGTCACCCAGGCTGGAGTGCAGTGGCCGGATCTCAGCTCACTGCAAGCTCTGCCTCCCGGGTTCACGCCATTCTCCTGCCTCAGCCTCCCGAGTAGCTGGGACTACAGGCGCCTGCCACCTCGCCCGGCTAAGTTTTTGTATTTTTAGTAGAGACGGGGTTTCACTGTGTTACCCAGGATGGTCTCAGATCTCCTGACCTCGTGATCCGCCCGTCTCGGCCTCCCAAAGTGCTGGGATTACAGGCTTGAGCCACCGCGCCCGGCCCGAAGCCAGTTTTAAACCCATCCTAATCAATCATGACAACTTCACATCAGTAAATACACTCCCTAAAATCAGCCAATTAGCAACAGTTGTTCACTCTATTCAGCGAACAAGCTTCTGAAAGTTAACCAGCCATCAATGGTGTTACTTGCTTTCACAGTTAAACATTTAAAAACATTTAAAAATAAATAAATAAAATAAAAATAAAACAATAAAACAATAACAACAAAAAAGCACCCTAAACACTCCTGGGTTTTTTGTTTTTTGTTTTGAGACAGTGTCTCGCTCTGTCACCCAGGCTGGAGTACAGTGGCAGGATCTCAACTCGCTGTAACCTCTGCCTCCCAGGTTCAAGCGATTTGCATGCCTCAGCCTCCCAAGTAGCTGGAGTTACAGGCGCCCACCACCATGCCCCTCTAATTTTTGTAATTTTTTTGTAGAGATAGGGTTTCACCATGTTAACCAGGCTAGTCATGGATTCCTGGCATCAAGTGATCTGCCTACCTTGGCCTCCCAAAGTGCTGGGATTACAGGCATGAGCCGCCGCACTCAGCCAACATCCTATTTTTGAAAATCTCCAATCTCTGAACTCTGTCTTACAAAACCAACTCTGCATTGCTGAGAGAGGCTGTGCTTTACAGGCACAGCTCTAACTTGCCTACAAAGTGATAAATTCTTATTGATGGTATTTGTTAATTTTTTTTAAATTGATTTTTAAATATGATTTTTATGATTCCTCATTCTAAATAAATATTTTTTATCTAAAATAATTGTCTTATTCTACAAGTACTTATTAAGCACATACTATGAGGAAACATGTTAAACAGAAACAAAAATGGTCCCTGCTCTCATGAAATTTACAGTCTAGTGGAGAAGGGCAGACATTAATCAAATAAACATACCAAAATATATAAAACGTTTTAACTGTGTCCACCCATGAAAGATTATAAGCCATAGGAACTACCTGCCCACCATAAATAACTATTTAAGAATGCACAAAATTAATCGAACAACTAATTTCAGACATGGTACAACAGGTAGCACAGAACTATGATCCCCAAAGGAAACAAAACAAGTGAATTCAGTCCTACGATGGCTCCAGTTTACTGCCTGGAGAGAGTTTCCAGGCCACAGTGCAGGGAAGGCAAAAGCAAACAGAGCCCCACTGAATTGAGGGGATGGAGACTGGCACCCTGGGAGGCACAGGTGACTAGAATTTACAGGCAAAGTATAGGAAATAAAGTTGCTGAACAGAGAGAGAATAATGCCTCAGTGATCTGTGGGATATCAGTCTAAGATGCATGTAATGGAAGTCATAGAAAAAAGAGAGACACAAAATATTTGAAGGAAGGATGGCCAGAAGTTTTCTAAATTTGGTAAAAACTATAAGCCCACAGATCCAGGAGATTCAACAAACCTGAAACAGAATAAACTTTGTAAAAACATACCAAAATATATCATGACCAATTGCTCACACATCCTTATAAAGTCTTAAAAACAGCTATTGGGAAAAAGATACATTATATACAGATAAGAATTACAACTGACTGGCCAGGCATGGTGGCTCATGCCTGTAATCCCAGCACTTTGGGAGGCTGAGGCAGGTGGATCATGAAGTCAGGAGATCAAGATCATTCTGGCTAACATGGTGAAATCCCATCTCTACTAAAAATACAAAAAATTAGCCAGGTGTGGTGGTGGGCACCTGTAGTCCCAGCTACTCGGGAGGCTGAGGTAGGAGAATGGTGTGAACCTGGGAGGCTGAGCTTGCAGTGAGCTGAGATCACACCACTGCACTCCAGCCTGGGTGACAGAGCGAGACTCCATCTCAAAAAAAAAAAAAAAAAAAAAAAAAAAGAATTACAGCAGACTTCTTTTCCAAAACTACATAAGCCAGAACAATGGAACATCTTTACAGTGCTAAAAGAAAAAAGCTGTCAACCCTAAATGTTCTGTGATGAGCAAGTCTATGCAAACTTAACCCCAAAGCCCAGGAAGCTGAGAGGTGAAAGAAGAAGGCTGACATGTCTGGCTTCTCAGAAAGAAACATTTAAGAGGGACTTACAAACAGAAGTGATAGATAGACTTTGGCAGCCATGAGAAGGTATAGTGGATCCCTGAGTCCTTATCCCCCAGGCCCAAAGATTATACACCACAGGGAAGGAATGTGTAACAATTGAAATCAACCCCTCAGAGAGAGGCAAGAAAGAACAGTAGAAAAAGTAGAAATCTCAGAGGCATTTCCAGAACAGAGGTTAATCAGAAGTCAATATGGTAGACTAGCAAGATGGAGTTGCTTTATTATCTGCACCTGTGGAGGAAAAGTTAAATTTTAAATTTGAACTCAATTGAACATGGACACAAATAATGGTCACCAAGTCCCAGAACAGGTTGTGTGAGCCCCTTTGAGGCATTCATCCAGCGCTGTTTCGGAGAAATCTCTATTTCAATCTATTCCTATATGTTAGTTATTGAAAAACAATAGACAATCACAAAAACAAGTTGACCTTTTTGTGTTCCTTGAGCCCAGTCACAAGGGGCCTTAATGACTTGTTACAAAAAGAGCTAGGGTCTCAGACCATGCTGAAGCTTCAGGAGACCTCTCCTCATCTGTGCATGAATGAGTGGCCGACTTTGGAGGCCAGGCTGTTGCTTCCCGGCCTGGTGGTGAATCCTCCATAGTCTGATGAGTGTAGTGTCCAACTCTGGAGCCCAGGCTGTTGCTTCCCGGTCTGGCAATGAATCCTCCATAGTCTGGTGAGTGTATATATACATAGATATATATATATATCTTTTCCCTTCTTCCCTTCCCATTGCAATTTGCTTATTATATCAATTTGCTTATTATATCATTTGCTTATTGTATCTGCATTGCCATTTACATGGGATAAAGATTGTTTACCCTTAAAGGTATTGTGTGTGTGTCTTTTCTTCTCCCCCACATGTGTTTTTGTTTTCTGCACAGAACTACACCAAATCTACCAAACATCGTCCATCACAGGCTACACTACTATTGTCTTTTATGTGAACTACTGGAATAGTGTCCCAACTGGCCTCCCTGCTTCCATCCTTGGTGACTTCCAATCCATTCTCCATCTGAAATCAGATTAATGTTATTACTATGTGAACAGGATTATGCAATTCCCCTGCTTAAGAAAAAAAGAAAAAAAAAAAAAAAAGGCTGTTCATTTCACTCTGAATAAAATCCAAAGTCATTGACATGGCCTGCAAGGCTCTGTCTTCTTGTTCTACCTTTCTTCCACTCCTATTCCTCTAACTCTTGCTGATTCAGCATTTTTAAAATAATTTTGTTTTAGACAGGGTTTTACTCTGCCACCCAGGCTGGAATGCAGTGATGAGATCATGGCTCACTGCAAACTCAAGCAGTCCTCCCACCTCAGCCTCTCACGTAGCTAGGAATACAGACACGCACCACCACACCCGGCTAAATTTTTTTATTTTTTGTAGAGACAGGGTCTCGCTATGTTGTCCAGCCTGGTTTCAAACTCCTGGAGGCAAGTGGTTTTCCCACCCTGGAGACTCGAAGTGCTGAGATTACCAGTGTAAGCCACTGCACTCAGCCTGATTCAGCTTTTTGCAGCCCCAGAATGTTCACAAATGCATTCTCTCAGCCCACAAAAATCCCTTCCCTGTCATTTCTACTCCTGTTTCTCACTTAAGGTCTTAGGTATAGGAGGTACTCAGAAGGATTTTCCCGTTCTTCCTGAAAGGGTTATAGAAGGCTGTTGTACAGTGTGTCTTCAGAATTACAGAATGGAGAGGCAGACTTGAAGTGCTTGTTCCTGTGAAAAAGAAGGATCAAAGCTCGAGGCTCAGCCTTGCCTTATGGAACTCCTTGTGTTCTTGCCCTGCACTGGGAGAAAATGATCCACATTTGGAATGACACACCTAGCCTGTCTACTTGGTATTCCTGCCTACCTCCTCTAAGTCTCAGCCTTGTGGGTGTGTGTCTGCTGGTACTGGTCAGGGCAGGTGAAGAACTTGAGCACATCACCCACCCCTACAGGGGTTTCCCTTCCCATTCCCAACAGCTCAGAGGAAGATAATGGGAGACAAAGGACCTGGTGATTAGACTCCCAAGACACTGGGTTGTCTGCTTGTGTCTCGGGTGAAACAGGCCCAGCAAGAGTCTTTAGGGCCAGAACTCAAAGATTTATTGAGGTGAGTGTTCCATTTTAGTCATGGCAAGGCTATACCTTTTATGGGGCTAAATTTAAGGTATAAAGTAATCATTTTGTTGTTTAGGGTCTAGGAGTTGCAGAGGAAACTGATTTCTTTTATACACTTTAAATGAACTTATTTACAAGCAATAAAGATCTAACACTATAAATGGTAAAGTCTTTCCCCTTGGTAAGCCCTTCAAACAGCAAACTCAACAGTAGCAGCTAATGCATCTTTCAAAAGGCACTCTTGCAATCAATTAACTTACTATGCTTGACTATTCAGCCTGTTAATCCAAATTTAAGCATTACCTCAAAGCTGCTTTACCATTGTGAAGTTCACTAAAATGCTCCATTGAAACAATTCACTCAGGGGTAAAACACAAAGTGGCAAGCTGGGGACACAGTGGCTCTTTAAGAGGGATTTTAAAGTTTATGTCCCTGCCTTCTCCCCAGCAGCTGTATTCTCCCCAGTGGCCAGAGTTTCCTTCTGCTTCAACAAAAATATATCTATATTCTCTTCCATTTCTATGTGTCTAAGGCTTTCCCATATTCCAGACTCTGGTGTACATGATCTAGCCTATTTTTAGTCTAAAGACATCTTAGGGATGAGACCAGAATTCCAAGTGAGGTTCAAATTTGCAGTAACACCAGTGGCCCAAGTATGCAACTTGAGGCTGCCAAAAGTGGCTCTTTAAAATGTCTTAGAGCTGTTGAGTAACACTAAACTCCTTATTTTACAAATGAGTCAAGTGAGACACAGAGAAATTTAGTCTCTTCTCAGTTTGTGAGGTATCTTTCAAGATACAGTTTAGCCATCCACTCAGAAGCCATCCCTGACCACTCTCCACTGTCATCAACACCAAATATTTACTGAGTGTCTGTTATATGCCAGTCCTTGTTCTAGGCACTTGGGATTCACCAGTCCACAATGGAGACAAAAATCCCTGCCCTGGAGCAGCTTACATTCTAGCACAGGAAACAGACAGTAAACAGTTGAGTATGATACATGTTGAAGACAGCAAGTTCTGGAGGAGAACGGAACAGGGTCATGGGGATCAGGAGTGCCTGAGTGGGAGATGGTTGAGTCTGTGATTTTTAAATAGTTGAGTAGGTGACAGTTGGCACAAACTTAAAGGAGTTGAGGAAGTTACCCACTCAAGGATCTGGGGAAGAGTATGCCACGTAGGGGGACCACCCATGCAAATGCTATTATGTAGAACCTTGCCTGGTAAGCCCAAGACACAGTGAGCAAGCCAGTGACAGCTTCAGGGGCGAAAGGGAAACGGGCTTGCAGAACACTTGGGACCACCATAGGGGCTTTGGCCACTGCAGAGTTCTAGCAGAAGAGTGTGTCAAAGTCAAAACATGGAGACAAATCTCTGAAATTTGGAAATTTTATTTGGAAAGACAGAATTGCAACTTGGGACATACATACAGTCTGGGTGATCTTCGGTATGTCTGCAGAACAAAGAGAAGCTTGAAGGTTTCATTGTAAAAAGAGAAATGTTATGTTTTGCTCTCAGAAAGTTCTTTGGTCCTAGAAAAGTTTTGAGGAACTGACAAGTTTTGATTGGTAAGTGACAGCAATGGGTTAAACTATTCTCAGAGCTCCAGGAGATTGTTTCAGTAGCTATAGATAAGACTGGTTTCAGGTTACAGCAGGTAGTTTCAGCAGCCAGGCTTGCAAAGAATTATATTCTTGGAGCAATGTTTTGTGTCCTGAGTGCCTTTCCCTCTGCCTTCTCAAATCTATTTTAATTGAGTATGACAAGAATGACCCAAATGGTATGATCAACTTTCACAAGTGGCATGATTCAACTTTTTCTGATTTCCAAGGCCCATTCTGGCTGCTGTATTGAGAAGAGAATGTGGTGGACAGATATAGAACCATGGAAATCTGATAGGGCTATTGCAATCAGAAAAGAGGTGACAGCAGCTTGGATCTGTTGGTAGCAGTAGAGTGGTAAGAAGCAATTTCATTCTGGCTATGTTTTAAAAATAGAACCAACAGGATTGGCTGAGAGATTGGATGGATTTTAAGAGAAAGAATGTCTCTGAGGGTTTTGTTTTGTTTTGTTTTGCTTTCCCAAACTACAATAATGAGGATTTTTTCTTCTTTTTATAAGTCTAAGCAACATACTTACACACATATTCCAACTCATCACACTGTGTCATAATTTTTTTTTCTACTTCTTCTACTTTGTGCTAAGCTAAGGGCCGACCTTGTGTTGTATTCACCTTTACATTCCCAATGCCCACTGCAGCATTCAATAAATATTTGTTGAGTAAATGAACATTAAGTGTGGCAGATGTGAATTCACATTGGACCCAACACTGTCCTTATCATCTCCCTCCTAAGATACCTTTTGCCTCAAGTGTGAAAGTCCATTTGCTGATCTCTACAGAGAGGCTGAGTTCAGGTTCCACTTGCTGACCTTCCTTTCAGGGCTTTATTCATTTTATATTACTGTCTGTGATATTGTGAATATATATATGTGTGTATATGTGTGTGTGTATATATGTATATATACACATATATATGTATATATACACATATATATGTATATATACACACATATATGTATATATACACATATATATCTACACACATATATACACACACACACACACAAACACATATATATGGTCTTCATTCCTGATTCCTGGCATACCAGCTCCTAAAATCCTTGGAATCTCAAGTGATTGATAAGAATGCCTTTTGTATGCTATTGAGATGACTGGAGGTCCCTAGGACAGGGACTGGCCACTGGAAAGACTAGGGCATGATTAGACTTTCAGCCCTACTCCCCAGTTTCCAGGGAGGAGAAAGGGCCTGAAGGTTAATTTGATCGCCAATGGCCAATGATGTAATCAGTCATGCCTATGTAATGAAGCTTCCTTAAAACCCCAAAAGGATTGGGTTTGATTGAGCTTTTGGATAGCTAAACATGTGGAAGTTCCTGGAGGATAGTGGTCCTAAATAGAGTATGGAAGCTCCATGCCCTTTCCTATATGCCTTACGCTATCCATCTCTTCCACCTGGCTGTTTAAATATATCCTTTGTAATATCCTTTATTATAAGTGAGTAAAAGTAAGTAAAGTGTTTTTCTGAGTTCTCTAAGCCTCTTTAGAAAATTAATCAAACCTAAGGAGGGAGTTGTTGGAATTCCTGATTTATAGCTGGTTCTTCAGAAGCATAGGTGACAACCTACTCTTTGTGATTGGCATTGGAAGTAGGACGAAGTCTTGCGGGACTGAGCCCTCAACCTATGGGACCTGATGTTGTATCCAGGTAGGTAAGTGTCAAAATTAAATTGAATTAGAGGACACCCAGCTGTTGTCTGCTGCAGAATTCATTGGCATATAGGAAAAAGGTCTTCTTCACCCCAACTCTGGTGTCAGAGTATTGAATGTATTGTTTAGTGACCAGAGGTGGTCTGTATTGAGAATTAAAGTGGGAAAAACACTCTTTTTTTTCCTATATATTACACTGTGTAACAGATTACCACAAATGTAGTCACTTAAAACAATACACATTTATTATCTCACATTTTCCATGGATCAGGAATCCAAGCACAATTAAGCTGGGTCCTCTGTTATAGTCTCACAAGACTGCAATGAATGTGTAAGGCTGTGTTTTCATCTGGAGGCTCAAATGGGGAAGAATCTGCTTCCAAGCTCATTCAGGTTGTGGGCAAAGTTCATTTCCTTGTGGTTTTAGGACTGAGGGTTCTAGCTTTTTGCTGGCTGTTGGCTGGAGGTTTTTCCTAGAGGCCACTGCAGCTCTTTGTTCTATGAGCTTCTCCAGAATGTCCACTTCATCAAGCCACAGGAGAGTCTTTAACTAGCTAAAAAATTTTATATACACAGTGATACGATTTAGCTGTGTCCCCACCCAAATCTTGAATTGTAGCTCCCATAATTCCCACATGTCATGAGAAAGACCCAGTGGGAGGTAACTGAATCATGAGGGGGTGTCTTTCCCATGCTGTTCTCGTGACAGTGAATATGTCCTCATGAGATCTGATGGTTTTATAAACGGAAGTTCCCCTGCACAGGCTCTCCTGCCTGCTGCCATGTGAGATGTGTCTTTGCTCTTCTTTTGCCTTCTGCCATGATTGTGAGGCCTCCCTAGCCATGTGGAACTGTGAGTCAATTAAACTTCTTTCCTTTATAAATTACTCAGTCTCATGTATGTCTTTATTAGCATTGTGAGAATAGATTAAAATATGTGGTAATCACAGGAGTGACATCCTCATCCCCTTTGCTTTATTATATTAGTTAAAAGCAAGTCACAGGTCACACCCACACTCAAGGGGAGGGGATTACACAAAGGCCTGAACACCAGGAGGTGTTAAAATGACTTTCATCATTAGAAATGCGTTTGTTTCCTATCCCAACAATTTTGACCCCATGTTAGTTCTGGTACAGCATGGCCCCCAGACGTGGGTTGTCCAATATGGTAGCCACTGTTTCCATATATAGTGAGTGTGACTGAAGAACTGAGTTTCTAATTTTTAAAACATTTTAATGAATTTAAATTTAATCTAAAAATTGGTACTCCATTCGGTTATTGGAAAAATGTGTTTTTAGAACAGCTTGGGAATCTACTTTTTCAACTGTACATTTTGTGAAATCTAGACACTGATAAGTATCTCCATTGAAAATTCAGCGTTCAAATTGAGATGCGCTATTCCCTGTAAAATATAGACCAGTTTTCAAAGACTTGGTAGGAAAAAAACAAAGCATATCCTTAATAATTTAAAAACGAGTTATACGTTGAAATAACATCCTGTATATGTTGGGATAAGTAAATACTTTATTAAAAACAATTCCATGTTTTTGTTTTTATTTTTTAAAAAACAGGTTACCAGAAAATTTAAAGTTACACAAGTCACTCCCATTCTATTGCTGAGAGAAAACAGAGCTGTGAAGAGCTTACTACTGTCCGGTTAGCAAGATACCCCCGCAATGTTAACTAATGTTGTAAGGCCTCAACAAGAAATGTTGTGGGGGTTCAGGAAAGGGAAGGTGGGGTCGTCCAAAGGCTGGGAAAGTCTTCAGTTGAAGGCGAGGCAGATGGGACTATTAGTGAGTTTCAAGAGGACCAACGCCTTGCCGGCTGCGCGGGGCGTGCCCCGCCGCCTTGGCCTCATTTTTGCCCTGCGCCCCACACTTGAACGCGCGGCGCCTTTTGACCCCGCCGCCGCGCCGTAGACCGCGCTGCACGCCGGCTACCGCCATGGCGGAGGTGTCGGAGAGGACGCTGCAGTTGTCCGTGCTAGTAGCCTTCGCATCTGGAGTACTCTTGGGCTGGCAGGCGAACCGACTGCGGAGGCGCTACTTGGACTGGAGGAAACGGAGGCTGCAGGACAAGCTGGCGGCGACGCAGAAGAAGCTGGACCTGGCCTGAGACTCCGCGCCTTCCGCCCTATTCGATCCACCGCATGGCCACCTTGCCCTGTCCTCACCGGAGCTCCGGTCCGGCGGTGGCCAGAGCCAGGCTTGTCACACAGTCCCCGCCTGCCATGGCCGGCTCGTCCTGGAGTGTTGGTGAGCAGTACACTTAGTGACATTACAAAGGGAGACTTTGGGGTCGGGCGGATAGCTTAGGATCAACTCTGGCTAGGATAGGACTTACTCCCACAGACACCAGAGGGTGGAAGTTGTGTATTCCCTAATAACTTGCTCTTTGGTGTCTTAGTTTAGTTCACTGACTATTTAATGAGAATGTCTTATCGGTGCTATGTCGCTCATCCTGACAACATTGTAGAAAACACTGGAAAGAACAAAAGAAAAAAGGAACCGGAGAGGTGATTTTAACATCCTTGGTAGCACATCTTCGCCTTGGCGATTGTAAACTCCAAACTGAATTCTTAGGTTGTTGGCAGCCTGGTAAAGTGGAAAGAGCAGTGGCCTGGAAGTCAGGAACCTTGCATCCAGCCTTAGCATTTTCAGAAGAGCTGTGTATCATAAATTTTCAGGACCTCAGTTTTCTAGTCATAACACCAGATCTTATGGTTCATGGTTTAATACCACAGTACAGTTTGAAGTTACAGATTGTGTATTTCTAATTCTTTTCTTTTTTCTAACAGCTTGTTGAAGATGCATATAGACTACTGGAAAGAAACGACTTCTTCTTGCACTTTATGAATCAATTTTATTTTTAAAATAAAAAAATTAAACATCTTTGAACCTTTTATTTTTATCATAAGGGGAAGTATCATGTTTTTTATGCAGTTTACTGCATCAAGAGATCTGCATTTTCAAAACTGACTTACTAGTGTTTTTGAGAAGATGTATTATGTAACTCGTGCCCCTTCTTTGGTACACCACAAAGCAGACTTGGCTATGGGACCATTATGGGTTCTTTTACTGAACTTGTTGGAAAGCAAGGGGCTGTGTAAACATAACTGAGGTAAGGGTGCTGTATGTAAGACCTTTGAACTTCCAAGAGTAACAGTGTATTCCTTGGCCCTGCTCATGCCTATAATCCCAGCACTTTAGGAGGTTGAGGAGGGAGGACCACTTGAGCCCGGGAGTTGGAGACCAGCCAAGGCAACATAGGGAGACCCAGTCTTTACAGATAACTTACAAAGTAGTTGGCCGTGGTGGCACATACCTGTGAGCCCAGCTAATTTGTAAACCAGAGGCTGAGGCAGGAGGATCACCTGAGCCCAGAAGGTTAAGATTACAGTGAGCTGTGATCTCACCACTGCACTCCAGCCTGGATGACAGAGCGAGACCCTGTCTCAACCCAAAACAAAATGTGTTCCAAGTACAGAGTATAAATTTTTTCTTTTCTTTTTTTTTTTTTTTGAGACTGAATTTCACTCTTGTTGCGCAGGCTGGAGTGCAATGGCACAATCTCGGCTCACTGCAACCTCCACCTCCTTGGTTCAGGCAGTTCTCCTACCTCAGTCTCCCAAGTAGCTGGGACTACAGGCATGCGCCACCATGCCTGGCTAATTTTTGTATTTTTAGTAGAGACGGGATTTCACCATGTTGGTCAGGCTGGTCTCAAACTCCTGACCTCAGGTGATCCACTGGCCTTGGCCTCCGAAAGTGCTGGGAGTACAGGCGTGAACCACTGTGCTCAGCCAGTGTATAAGTTTTTATTGGCAAAAATATCTTTTATGTGTCATTATGGAATACACACGTGAAGGAGAAACCCTCCTGAACAGAGCTTAGTGATAAATCCTACCTGTATCTAAAAATCAGGAGTGAGTGCCTGGTTCCTTTGATTTGCAAGGAGTGTTTCTAGAATACCACCCTTGCTCATTCTTACAAAGATTAATTTCGTGTCTCAACTCCATGTTAATATAGGAAAGTTGTTTCCACATGAAGCACCCCCACCCTCCCCCCCATTTTAGTGGGGCTATTATGCCTATTACTTCCAACTTTGTTTTCATTCTGTGAATGTAGTAGTCAAGGACTGAAATGGTTCTTGGAGCTCAGTCCTGTCTGGGCTGCAGTTTGCTGAAGCTTCCTAGTGTCCACCCCTAATTGAGGCTCCAAGAGTTGAGAGTCTTTGAGGCAAGGTAGATTTCTTGAGGGACATACTACCCCCAACCTGTTGGAATGTACCTGGTTAAGCATCTGGATTGTGACTGGCCTAGTTCTGCCTGTTTGGACCTGTTCTTGTGCCATGTTCCTGGTGGACCTGGTCCTTCCAGTGTTGATTCTTTCTCTCATTACTTATGTACAGCACCCTGACACAGTCATGCCCTTCTTCTGTCTCTCCTCTAGGTATCCCTGCCTCTGGGCATGTGCTACTTCCGAGTCTTGTCCATATCCTTATGGGATCTTTAGCCACTCGGTGCCACTCCTAATTTTCTAGTTTTCTGCTTACTACCTCTTTACACTGTGTACTCCCCATTTCTGTAGTGGGCAATTACCTCTGATGTTACCTCTGTCACTTTTTCTACCTTTGCCCTACTTTAATGTGGTAGTTTTGTCACCCCAAAAATACTATGGAGATAGTACTTTTCCTACGTTAGTCAAAACTGGCAATGGAAAGTTGGAAGCTGGGAGTCAGTGCCAGTCATAACTTGGAAATGACACACTGTTGACTCCTTGAATCTGTATTTCCCCCACCTCCATTTTTCACTGCCATTTAGTCATGACATTTACCTGTCTTGGCCCACTTGTACTGCCCTACGCTGCCTCCTTTTCTCCCCCAGTATGGGCGTCCCAGACCACCTGCTCCATCCCACATTGCTTCAGCCATACTCTGGACCTTGTCATCAACAGGCTTGGACTTTGTTACATTGTACTTCGTCTGTTTAGTCTCGAGGTAACCCCACCTCATTAGGACAGCTTAACATCCTCTACATCTCCTATAGAACTGCCCACTCTGGAGACTATTAGTTGTCTCACCCAGTTAACCTCATAAGTCATCCTGGGCTCCCTGGTTAGATTAGACTCCATCTCTGCTTGTACATTTACCTTCACCACTGCTTTTGCTCTTTTGAGCCACTGAACTTTAAAGAAAGACTTCACCTTTCTCCCTTGGCTCACGACTAATGGGTTCTATGGTGACTGCATCTGGCTCGTTTCTTAGCACCTGAGTTTCTTCAACTCCCAGTTTACCTGATGCCTTCCATTCCTAGTAGATCAACCATATGAGAAGATAAAGGCCGTTAGCTGGGAATTCCTTCGTCTTTCTCCATAGTTTGTCTAGAGCAGTTTTCAACAGGACTACACATTATAATCATCTGGGGAGCTTTAAAAATACTAATTCTTGCATGCCACTGTCCAGACATTTTGATTCATGTCATTTGGAATATGGCCTGGGTATCAGGATTTTTGAAGTTCTTCAGGTGATTGTGATGGTCAGCTGAGATTGAGAACTACTGTTTTTGAAGCTCTGTCTCATTAGGTTTCCTTTACCAGGAGAGAAGAGACACAGGCCCTTTCCAAGGCTGTCTCCTCTTCGGCCTCTGCGGAATTCTACACCTCCCTCAGGACCTTCCTTCTTCTCCAGTACATCACCTCTTTCTTGCATCTGCAGTCTCTCCCTGCTTTCTATTTACAAATGCACAGTTTCTTTTCGGTTTTTTTTTTTTTTTTTTTTTTTTTTGAGTCTGTCCCCCAGGCTGGAGTGCAGTGGTGTGATGTTGGCTCACTGCCACCTCTGCCTCCCAGGCTTAATTAAGCAATTCTTGTGCTTCAGCCTCCCCGAGTAGCTGGGATTACACATGCCTGCCACCACGCCTGGCTAACAAATGCATGGATTTTGACTTAAAATTTGTTTTAATTGATGCTATCATTTGCCAATTAGATGTGGTTCACTGTCTCTTTCCAAATATTTTGCCCATTGACCTGCTGTGATCTGCCCTCTGCACCTTCCAGAAACATTAATATCTATGGCTCTTTCTGAATGCTCACATTGTACCTTGAGGATATTTGATGAGGCCACTTTCTCCCTTGAAATTCTCCTTCCCTTGCTTCACTAATACAAAAGCTTATCAAGTTTCCAAACTGCTACTATTGCTGCCTTTCTCAAGTTCCTCAAACTTTTGCCTTTGGTTCTCTGCTCTGTCCTCTCCTGTGATTATCCTAGCCATTGTCTTGGCTTAACTAGCACATCCAAGCAGACCTCCCTCCCTCTGAGTCTTTTCTTCAATTCCAGCTTCGCTCTTTCAGCTGTCTAGTAGACATATTCAATGCAAGACCTTACTGTAGAACTCAGTGTATTTAATCATAAGCTGTTCGTTTGGCAGGGAATTCTGTATACCAGGTAGTACTTCTGTGGTAAGTGGTTGGTACGGTTTTTGTGTTTCTAGTCTATTACTGTAGCTTGGAAGCTCTTTGAGATCAGTGTTAAACATCTTGTACCACAGGCCCAAACAGTGCCTTGCACCAAGGTGCTCATATATATTTGCCATTTTTATTTGAGGTGGATTGTCTTGTCTTGTCTTTTACCTTTTTTTTTTTTTTTTTGGCACAGTCTCACTCTGTTGCCCAGGTTGGAGTGCACTGGCATGATCTCAGCTCACTGTAATCTCCACCTCCCAGGTTCAAGCGATTCTCCTGCCTCAGCCTCCTGAGTAGTTGGAATTACAGGCATGTGCCACCCACGCCTGGCTAATTTTTGTATTTTCAGTACAGACAGGGTTTCGCCATGTTGGCCAGGCTGGTCTCGAACTCCTTCTCCTGACCTCAGGTGATCTGCCCACCTTGGCTCCCCAAAGTATTGGGATTACAGGTGTGAGCCACCGTGCCCGGCCTGAATTTTCTTTTAAGACCCTGAAACTGCACACTTTCTCTATTCTCTTCGTTACAATCTTTTTGTTGATTCCAAGTTGTCTTGTTCCACTGGTTCTGTCTACATTATGAGTCTCTTGGAAACTATTAAATTCTTTTTCAGTATCGCCTGTGAGGAAGCAATCCAAAATTGTTACTCATTTTAACACACTGATAGAAAGAAATCATGATGAGTTTTATGAAGTAGCTTGCTTTCAGGAGAAACATTGGCCATGGTTTGCTTTAGTTTCTTTTGGCTACCTCACTGCAGATCTCTCTTGGTTTAGGTTATATTGTTTCTCATAATGGCATCAAGGTATAACTACAGAGGAGCAATGACTACTATTAATGTGATCATCCTGAATATTACAGTCATTAGTGAAAAATCATCAACTGAGTAATCACATCCTTTATAGCACACTGAATACCTCAGTGGTACTTCTCAAACTTGAATGTGCACATGAAACACTGGGGTATTGTTAAAATACAGATTCTGATTCTCCTAGGGCTGTGGTAGGGTCTGAAAATGTGCATTTCTGACAAGGCCCCAGGTGGTGTTGATGCTGATCCAGGAATCGCAAATAATGAATACCTGTAACTGAAACAATATGGTGCAAAAATGTATACAGTCAAACATCTTTACACCTGACATGAATAGAGTAATATACTTTTTTTGTACCTTTCCTCATTGTTGTTCATATATTCACACATATTTAGGGGGATTTATTAGTTTATTTTTACCAACAGAATCAAACTGTATCCATGATGCTATAACTTTTCTATTTAAAATATGGAAATCCCTATAAATAAGTAGATATAGATAATTTTTCTAATTTATAGACTAAGTGAATGAGAATTTCATAAGTAATAGCTGTTTTAGAGCATTTTTTTGTTTTGCTTATCTCATCACCTGTAATTATTTAATAATTCACTTAGAAATATTTCATAGCATTTTCTTATTTGTTATAAACATTTTTAATGGAAATCCTATGTTTGGCTATTTAAGTGAACATTAATTATGAGCCACCGTAGAGAAATTAATTCAAAATATGACATGAATTACAACAAAAGATGATACCAAATCTTGCCAAGGACATAAAGAACAAAAACTCAATACGCTGCTGATAGGGTATAAATTAGTACAACCATTTTGGGAAACCAGGTAGTAGTATCTACTAAAGCTGACATATAACATGCCCTGTGACTCAGCAGTGGTATACATGTTTTTGCCAGAAGACTTGCACCAGGATGTTCTTAGCGGCACTATTATATACTAGCCCTAAGTTGGAAACTGCCCACTTACGCAGCAACGGTAGAATCAATGAGTATGTTAGGGTATATCATATGCGAAATATCAGCAATGAGAATGAACAGACTACAGCCACACACAGTATAGATGCATCTCACAAATGTGATATATGAAGGACAAGAGAAGCCACCACACAGTGCATAATTTCATTGTATAGTACAAAAAAAGGCCACACAAGTTTGTGCTCTTAGAAATTAGGATATTGTTTACCTTTGGGGTGTGGTGGAGAAGTGAGAGGGATGGGAGGTTGGGGGTGGGGGTAGGCAGGGACTAGAAAGACAGGAAGACTGTTAATGGGCAGATAATGTTCTGTTTCATCATCTGGGTGCTGTTATGGGGTGGAGGGTTTTCAGAGCTGCACACTTTTCTCTGTACACTTTATACTTTTCTCTGTACACTTCTCTCTATACTTTTCTCTGTACGCTTTTCTCTGTACACTTCTCTCTGTACACTTCTCTCTATACTTTTCTCTGTACACTTTTCTCTGTATGTATTATACTGGAAGAAAAATGTACATAAATAATGCTTCAGCCTGGCCTGTGGTTGTACTGAAGAACATTCGTTTATATCAATGGGGTCCATCTTTTGGAAGGTGAGCTCCAATCATTATCATTCTTATTCAAGTCCAATTTTGGTGTAGTGGAGTTTTGGAATTGGATTCATGGGATGCAGTCCCATGTGGGGGAAACATGACAACCTTCCTGAGAGTTGATGTAAACTGGGAATCATAATGAGAACTAATAATTTGCTCATAGATTTGCTGTAGAACAATTACCATCCTTACAGAATTCAGAATGGACAACGTGCAATATTAGAATGAAATGAAACTTCAGTAGCCTAAATGGCAAAGAATTAAAAACCGCCTTTTGAAGTGAGATATGGAATAGAACCATATATCCCATAGGAAAGCTATTCTTGCAGTTAATGAAAGAG
Organism: Macaca fascicularis; assembly: GCF_037993035.2. Lineage (NCBI taxonomy): Eukaryota > Metazoa > Chordata > Mammalia > Primates > Cercopithecidae > Macaca > Macaca fascicularis. The sequence goes on along the minus strand of NC_088387.1, from coordinate 17,565,706 downwards.
TTTAAGATGCTAAAATTGTATCTTAAGGTTAGCTTACAAAATTGGTATCAAAAAGCAAATGCCATAAAACAGGTATCCCAGCAAGAAGGTGGTGTTATTACTGATGTTATTACTTATGTATTGTGGGGAATGTAGTTTCAGACGCCGGGGGACATTCCCCTATCCTTAGGAATTGGCGAGGAAAAGTGACTCCCCCGGCCGCGACCTGCCTGGTGGCGTGGGATGACCACCGCAAGAAATCATTTTGACCCTTCCCGGGACCGGCCCGGGCGGGGCGGGACGGGCCTGGGAGGCGGGCGCACGTCGATGGCGTCACCTTCCGGCGCCGCCGCTTGGTTTCCCTGGCAACTGGAGCAATCGGGGCGCCGCAGCGAGGGAGATGCTGGCGAGGCGGCAGCGCGATCCTCTCCAGGCCTTGCGGCGCCGCAATCAGGAGCTGAAGCAACAGGTATGGTCAGGCTGTGCAGAGGGCCCTGGGGCGGACGACAGGCAGACGCAGCTGCGCGCACTGCGCCTTCCCACCGTGACCCCACCTAATCCTGGGAGCTTGTCCCCAGCCTATTTACCTTCCCAGGTTGTAACGCTCCCTTACCCCATAACATTCGAGCACCCAACCCCGATTCAAACCCCTTCTGATCCCAACTCAACCCTCAGGCAAAGGCGAAACCTGCCACAATTCGTGACCATCAACTAAGCGCCCCCTCCTCCGACCCTTACTCCCAGCTAACATTTCAACCTCCTGCCCTAACAATTCACTAACCCACCTCATCTCCCAATCTAAACTTAGTGGTAACCATTTCCAACCCAACTCTGAGCCTAGCTTCTCTCTCCACTTTCCAAGCCCGTTTCCTTTGAGCCTTCCTCTAATGGAGATTATTATTGCCTCCATGAACTCAAGCGAAATAGGTGTCAAGGAATAGTCTTAATATGCAAGAACATTAAGATCTGATAAATGAGCAGAGGAGGTGAACAAGTAACTCATAAACATACGAGGAATGTTAACTTCAAAGATATTCAAGTAATTGCAAAGGACATAAGGTATCCCAAACATTTTAAAAATCACAACACTCAGTCTTAAGGAAGGTGTGATGAAGCAGACACATTCACTGCTCCCATGTATAAGGTGCTTGTACAGCATTTCAGGAAAGCAGGTTGACAAGGTGTAGCATGTTTGTATGCACCTAGGCTCAAAAATTACATTTCCAGGGATCTGCTATATGTAATAATTAGAAAGTAGGACTGAGATTGATGTATAAAAGTATTCATCACATTTTTACTTATATAATATACACAGAACAGCATAGAAGGGAACATGCTAATGTGGTATTTCTGTGTGACAGGATGCCGATGATTATTAGGATTTTCTTTATTCTTTTTTATCTTTATAAAAATATTTAGGCCAGGTATGGTGACTCATGCTAGTAGTACCAGCTACTTGGGAGGCTGTGACAGGAGGATCACCTGAGCCCAGGAGTTCGAGACTAACTTGGGCAACATAGCAAGACTTGGTCTCAAAAAAAAAAAAAAAAAAAAAAAAAAAAAAAAAACCTTTTTAAAAATACACTGAGTTCTTATTAAAAATAAGAAAACAGCAAATAGCAACCAGTGGGTTTATTTTTTGACATTTTTATTTTACTTTATTTTAATTTTTTTTCATGTGATCTATTACTAAGTATTTTTCCACTGAGTAAAATTATTTCATAATCTTAGGCCAGTAAGAGATTCACTGATACTTTTATTTTATCCATTTCTGTTCTCTTGTTTAAAGTAAAAAGGATTTGGGAGGTAAATATTTAGGTGACTGTGTATTGGAATCAGAACGGTGCAACAAAAGCTAAATACTCTTCTGGTAGAAATAAAAAATGAACTTGATGGGGCATTGACTTATGCTGAACTTTGCTGGACTCTTAATATGGTTCTGTATCTTATTTTTAAATTTCAACTTTTATTTTAGATTCAGGGGGTACATGTGCAGGTCTGTCACATGGGAACACTGTGTTATGCTGAGGTTTGGGGTACAGATGATCCTATCACTCAAGCAGTGAGCATAGTACCCAATAGGCAGTATTTCAGCCTTCATTCCTCTTCCTTCCTCTGCACTCCAGCAGTCCCCAGTGTCCATTGCTGCCATCGTTATGTCTGTGTTTACTCAACAAGTGAGAACGTGTGGTATTTGGTTTTCTGTTCCTATGTTAATTCACTTAGGACAATGGCCTCCAGCTCTATCCATGTTGCTGCAAAGGACATGATTTCATTCTTTTTTATGGCTGCATATTATTTCATGGTGTATATGTACCACATTTTCTTTATCCAGTCCACCATTGGTGGGCATCTAGGTTGATTCCATGTCTTTGCTATTGTGAATAATGCTGAAGGGAACATACACATTCATGTGACATTTTGGTAGAATCATTTTTTTTTTTGAGGGGGGTATATACACAGAAATGGGATTGCTGGGTCAAATGGTAGTTCTGTTTTAAGTTGTTTGGGAAATCTCCAAACTGCTTTCCACAGTGGCTGAACTAATTGTCATTCCCACCAACAGTGTACACGTGTCCTCTTTTCTTGTCAGCCTCACCAGAATCTGTCATTTCTTGATTTTTTAATAATAATCATTTTGACCAGTGTGAGATGGTACCTCATTGTAGTTTTAATTTGCATTTCTCTGATGATTAGTCATGATGAACTAATTTTAAATTTAGTGGGACATTAGGAGAACCAGGAAAAGTTTTAGAAGGAAACTATAAAAATGATTATTAAAACAAACTATTACAAAGATTATTCTCCTGGGAGAAATACTGGCTCTGGAGCCTTTTGATACCTTGACTATCTGGAAAGTGTATTTTGATAGTATTAGCTAATTCCTCCCTGTCTTCACAGAGGACACCTGAAGCCGAAAATGGAACAGATTTTCTATTCGGTGTCCATAGGACAAGTAATCAACAGCCCCTCTGGGTCAGGCCTGCGATGATTGGCTCTATCACTAGGTGTGTGAATTTTGTAAATAACACTCAGATGGATGCCAAATTGCAAGAGTAGAGAAGAAACTAGTGGAATTTTCTCTTTTTTTCATCCACTTTATCTTCTCTACATAATCTATAGAAAACAGACCAAAGAAGTATGTGCCTTTTTGGAGAGTATATTGACAAAGTTACATATAGTGTTAGTAAACTTAAACTACTAAGTCAAGATAAAGTCATGATACATTCAATACAATGGATACCACTCAGTAATAAGAAGGAGTGAACTAATGGTACACACAACAATATGGAAGTATCTCAAAAACATGCTTCATGGAAAGGTCACACAAGAGTGCTTACTGTATACGTCTATTTATATAAAATTTCAAGAGCAGGCAAAACTAATTTATGTTGGAAAAATATCAAAACAGGTTTCTCTATGGAAGATTAAGGAGAGGATTTACTGGCAAGGGCATGAAGGAACTTACTAGGGTGATGGTAGTTTTCTACATCTTGATAAGAATTTTGGTTACACAGATGGATGCATTTGTCGAAACTCAGCAAATGTATGCCTCATATTTGTGCATTTCACTGTATACATACATTGCATCAACTATTGAACTTTAGTTAGTGACATCCGTAGTCCATTATTTAGGGAGAAATGTATTGATAACTGTAACTTACTTTGAAAGGCCTAAGGTGGATTGATGGATAGATCAAATACGTATAGTAAAATGTTAATGTTTTTTCTAGGTAGTGGGTATATGGGTTTTCACTGTAAAATTTTTGAAACTTTGTTGTATGTTTAAAAGTGTTCATTATAAAATACTGGATAAAAAGAGAAGTTTTCTTTCCTAAGGTGATATGGTATTTAACAATGTGATATTTTAAATGGTCTCCGTAGGTTGATAATTTGCTTTCTGAGAGCCAACTGAAAGAAGAAGCCCTAGAACCCAATAAAAGACAAGATATTTATCAAAGGTAAAGTATGCTAATTTATATAAGCTTTCCAGGAACTGCACTTACATTTCAATGCATAGTATTTAAGGCATAGAGATTGGTCCTTTGGAATCAAATGGAAGAATCACATAGTGTTGTAAGTTGAATGTAGAAGAAACCAACCTAATCGTGATGGTTGTGGACTTGCTGTTATGAAAGCAACTATAAAAACTGCTTAATGGAAACATAGGTGACTTGGGCAGGATTACCTTAAATCCTTGGCCTATGTAGCCCAGATCCTGTGACCTGGTCAGAAACCTCTGTCTATAAGCAGTTAGTCCTTCATTGGGATATTAACTTTAACTCCCATGAGAAGACAACACTGTTTTCTAGGTGGGTGGTTTTTGTTTTGTATTTGTTTTTACTTAAAAAAAAAAAAAAATCCTTGGGAGAGTTTAAAGTTAAATAGATGTGATGAACTAAATCAAATTTAGACTATTAATTCATAACATTTGTATTAAGTTTAGGACATCATTAAGATAATCTTTGTTTTTGAGATATTTAAATATTTTGTTACATTCCAAAGAACATGAGATTCATTCTATTAATTTAAGTGAATTATAATTGTTTGGAAAAGTTTTACTTACGTCAGGCATTCAGAGTGTTTAAAGGAAAAACAAATGAATTTTGAAATGTCAAGTGAATTTCATTTATAATAGTAGGATTGATTGTTTAAGGGATTTAGTTCAAGTTTAATTAACAGTAATGAAAGAAAAGCAAAGGTTATTGTTCTTGCTTTACTAGGTTTAAAAACAGAATAAGATTTATAGACGGAATTTGAAGTCCCAGGGAAAACTTTTTAAATTTTATGTTAGTAAACTAAAAATAATAATAATAATAATAATTATAATAATATAAATATATTTTATATATAATATTTTATATAATAATATAATAATATATTATAATAATATAAAATAATAATATTAATTATTGTCTTTTTTGAGACTGAATCTCGCTCTGTTGCCCAGGCTGGAGTGCAGTGGCACAATCTTGGCTCACTGCAACCTCCACCTCCCAGGTTCAAGTGATTCTTCTGCCTCAGGCTCTTGAGTAGCTGGGATTACAGTCATGCCCCATGACACCTGGCTAAATTTTGTATTTTGAGTAGAGACGGGTTTCATCCATGTTGGTCAGGCTGGTTTCAAACTCCTGACCTCAAGGGATCCCCTGGCCTTGGCCTCCCAAAGTGCTGGGATTACAGGTGTGAGCCACCACGCCCAGCCTAATAATTGTTATGTTTTATTTTTTTTGAGACTCTCGCCCAGGCTGGAGTGCAGTGGCGTGATCTCAGCTCACTGCAACCTCCATCTCCGAGGTTCAAGTGATTCTCCTGCCTCAGCCTCCCAAGTAGCTGGGATTACAGGTGCATGCCACCACACCTGGCTAATTTTTTGTATTTTTAGTAGAGACGGGGTTTCGCTGTGCTAGCCAGGATGGTCTCGATCTCCTGACCTCATGATCTGCCCGCCTCGGCCTCCCAAAGTGCTGGGATTACAGGCATGAGCCACTGCTCCTGGCCCCTAATAATTATTTTTAAGCCCAAGTAACCGTAGTCTTCTCTGTGCATGAAAAGAAGATTGTTACTGTCATTTAGAAACTCACTTTGACATTTGCATGTCTGAAAATGTCATGTAGGTGTCATTTTTATCTGCTCAGTGCTCTGAGTCTTAGTTTGAAAACTCATGTCTCATGAGCTCTGGGAGATTTTATTTTACAAAAACATTATTTCGTTAATTCCATTTGTCTGTTTCTTCCTGAAATACCTTTGAGTCAGGTATTGAATATCCTGGACTGATTCTCTAGATCTCATAACTTCCTGTTAATAGTTTCTGTTTTTTTTGAGGGGAGTAGGGGGGTCTCACTCTGTCGTCCAGGCTGTAATGCAGTGGCACAATCACGCCTCACTGCAACTTCTGCCTCCTAGGCTCAAGGGATGCCCCCCGCCCCCACCGTGAGCTGCCATGCTGGCAATTCTCTTGACTTTAACACTTTTCTTTATTATCTATTTCAACAGCCATATTGTTTTATTTCAGCAGTTATATTGTTTTTTTTGTTTTTTAAGACAGAGTCTCACTGTGTCTCACAATCTTGGCTCACTGCAACCTCTGCCTCCTGGGTTCAGGTGATTCTCCTGCCTCAGCCTCCTGAGTAGCTGGGATTACAGGCTCACACCATCACACTCGGCTAAGTTTTTGCATTTTTAGTAGAGACAGAATTTCACCACGTTGGCCAGGCTGGTCTCAAACTCCTGACTTCGGGTGATCTGCCCCTGATGGCCTCCCAAAGTGCTGGGATTACAGACATGAGCCACCATGCCTGGCCATCAGTCATGTTGTTAATTTACAAGTGTTTTCTCTTGTTCTTAATTGTTCTTTTTTCATAGCATCATGTTCCTGTTTTCATATTGATTGCCTTGTTACTACTTCCATGACTAGGAAGCTTTTTTTTTTTTTCCTTAAGTTCTCTTCTGTTCTCTGAATTGTCTTTGCTTTCTCTGGGCTCAGATTCTTTTTAATTAGTTAATTAATTAATTTATATTTGGTTATTCTTAACTTTTATCTTTCATGTTGCCGGTTTTCTTTATTAGGCCTGGCTTATCTGTTTTTACTGAAGAATGAGGGACTAGCCCAGAGAGCTCTCATGGGCTTTTCTACTGTTAGATAGAGAGGGGTCTTTCCTGCTAGTACCATCCCCTGAATAAGAATGAAATTCTATATGTTGATAGGGCTTATCAGAGGCTGGGAAGTAGCTTTTATTCTGAGAAGCTCCCAGTGCCGGAATAGGGCAGGCTCTAACCCTGGTGTGTGAAAACTTCTTTAGCAGTCATGATTCTCTTTAGGTCATTTGTTAATTGTTTTTGTTTGTTTGTTTTTTGTTTTTAGGGAAGAATCCCCTGGTAAGGAGGGAAAGCATGTGCATGTCTTTTCATCTGCAGGGTTTCATAATGTGTTCCTCTATGATTTAGTTTACTTAACCTTTGGTCCTTTATGTCTGCTGAGTCAAGTCCTAGAGTTTTTGGCCTGGTAGATTATCTCCCTCTTATGCTTGTGTTGCATCTTCCACCCTTTATAGGAGAACATGCTTCCAGGCTTTTTCCATGGAGCAGAAATTTGTTGAAATCTCTTGCTGGCTACTTGTCCCTCTTTCCTTCTTTGCAGTGTTCAGGGTTTGCTACCTTTTCAAACGTTTTAATCATTTTTTGTGGGGTTTCAGGAGGCAGTGAAGATGAGTGTGTGCTTAGTTTTTATCCTGAACCAGGAGTCTTAAAATATCAACTGTTTGAGGATTTTAATAATTACATAGTTATAAAGGAGGTAATTGTAATAAATAATTTCTTTTCTTGGTACATTATATTAAAATAGTTTTCCACTCTGGCCTTTTAGTGAAATTTCTGAGTCTAAGTTTCAGTAAAGATTTTTTTGGTCAAGTAACATGACACCTGCCAAAATAAGCAGCTTTACTGTTAGTCTCATTTGACAAAAGCCTGCAGCTAGCTTCTCTCAGGGTGGATTCATGGCTTGTGATATCCTCAAAGACCAGCCTTTGCTGTCCATCCACTCTGCCATCTTTTGCTTGTTGGTGATGTCTCTCCTCATGGTTACAAAGTCCACACCCTCAGCATCTAAGAGCAGATGTAGGAGGGATTCTTTTCATGCCTGGTAAGGGAGGATAAAATGGGAGGCAATCCCAATATACGTGTTTTCTGTTACACTGGGAGCCCTGGGCCCCCTGCCCACCCTGCCTGCAGTGGAGGCTGAGAACATAGGTGCCAGTGGGAAGCTGACTGCCAGCAAAGAGAAGGGTGGGAGAGGGACTTTTGGGGAGGTTGCTAGTGGGGTCAGCCCCAGTTTGATGTTTCCCCTTCTCTTTTTCTACCCTTTTGAGACTTTTGTTCGCTTTAAAAATTTTTTTATTTATTATGGTTTTTAATTTATTTTCTTTAACTTTTAAGTTCAGGGATACATGTATAGCATTGTGCAGATTTGTTACATAGGTAAACGTGTGCCATGCTGGTTTGCTGGACAGATCATTCCATCACCTAGGTATTAAGCCCAGTATCCATTAACTATTCTTCCTGATGCTCTTTCTCCTCCATTTCCTCCTTCCTACAGGCCCCAGTGTATGTTGTTACCCTCCATGTGTCCATGTGTTCTCATTATTCAGCTCCCACTTATAAGTGAGAACATGCAGAGTTTGGTTTTCTGTTCCTGCATTAGTTTGCTGAGGATAATGGCTTCCAACTCTATCCATGTCCCTCCAAAGGACATGATCTGGTTCCTTTTTATGGCTGCATAGTATTCCATGGTGTATATGTACCACATTTTCTTTATCCAGTGTATCACTGATGGGCATTTAGGTTGATTCCATGTATTTGCTATTGTGAGTATGCTACAGTGAACATACGTGTGCATGTGTCTTTTTGATAGAACAATTTCTGTTCCTTTGGATATACACTCAGTAATGGAATTGTTGGGTCAAATAGTATTTCTGCCTCTAGGTCTTTGAGGAATCACCACACTGTCTTCCACAATGATTGGAGTAATTTACACTCCCAACAACAGTGTATAGGTGTTCCTTTTTCTCTGCAATCTTGCCAACCTCTGTTTTTTGACTTTTTAATAATCGCCATTCTGACTGGTGTGAGATGATACTTCATTGTGATTTTGATTTGCATTTCTCTAATCAGTGATGTTGAGCTTTTTTTCATGTTCTTGGCTGAATGTGTGTCTTTTGAGAAGTGTTAGTTTATGTCCTTTGCTCACTTTTTAATGGGGTTTTTTTTTCTTATAAATTTGCCTATTCATAGACTCTGGATATTAGACCTTCATCAGATGGATAGATTGCAAACCTTTTCTCCCATTCTGTAGGCTGTCTGTTCACTCCGATGATAGTTTCTTTTACTGTGCAAAAGTTCTTTAGTTTGATGAGATCCTATTTGTCAATTTTTGCTTTTGTTGCAATGGCTTTAGGCTTTTTGTTGTCATGAAATATTTGCCTGAGCCTATGTCCTGAATGCTATTGCTTGGATTTTCTTCTAGAGTTTTTATAGTTTTGGGTTTTACATTTAAGTCTTTAATCCATCTTGAATTAATTTTTGTGTATGGTGTATGGAAGGGGGTCTAGTTTCAATTTTCTGCATATAGCTAGCCAGCTCTTCCAGCATCATTTATTAAATAGGTAGCCCTTTCCCCATTGCTTCTTTTTGTCAGGTTTGTCAAAGATCAGATGATTGTAGGTGTGCAAGTCTTATTTCTGAGTTCTCTGTTCTGTTCTATTGGCCTATGTGTCTGTTCTTGTACCAGTACCATGCTGTTTTAGTTACTGTAGCCTTGTAATATAGTTTGAAGTCAGGTAGCGTGATGCCTCCAGCTTTGTTCTTTTTGTTCTTTGTTCTTTTTGTATTGGCTATTTGGGCTCTTCTTTTGTTCCATATAAATTTTAAAATAGTTTTTCTAATTCTGTGAAGAATGTCAATGGAAGTTTCATGGGAATAGCATTGAATCTATACTTTATTTGGGGCAGTATGTCCATTTTCACGATATGATTCTTCCTATCCACAAGCATGGAGTGTTTCTCCATTTTTTTGTGTCATCTCTGATTTCTGGAGCAGTGGTTTGTAGTTATCCTTGAGAAGGTCCCTCTCACTCTCTTTGTTAGCTGTACTCCTAGGTATTTTATTCTTTTTGTAGCAGTTGTGAATGTGATTTCAGGATTTAGCTCTCTGCTTGCCTGTTGTTGGTATACAGGAATGCTAGCAAATTTTGCACATTGATTTTGTATCCTGAGACTTCGCTGAGGTTACTTATCAGCTTAAGAAGTTTTTGGGCCAAGACAATGGGGTGTTCTAGATATAGGATCATGTCATCTGCAAACAGGGATAATTTGAGTTCCTCTGTTCCTATTTGAATACTCTTTATTTCTTTCTCTTGCCTGACTTCCCAGGTGAGAACTTCCAACACTGCATAGAATAGGAGTGATGAGGGAGGGATCCTTGTCTTGTGCCTGTTTTCAAAGGGAATGCTTCAAGCTTTTGCCCATTCAGTATGATATTGACTGTTGGTTTATCATATATGGCTCTGATTATTTTGAGGTATGTTCCTTCAATATCTAGTTTATTGAAAGTTTTTAATGTGAAAAGATGTTGAATTTTATTGAAAGCCTTTTCTGCATTTATTGGGATAGTCATTTTTTTTTTTTTGTCTTAAGTTCTGTTTATGTGATGAATCACATTTATTGATTTGCGTATGTTTAACCAAACTTTCATTCTGGGGATGAAGCCAACTTGATTCTGGTAGATAAGCTTTTTGATGTGCTGCTGGATTCAGTTTGCCAGTATTTTGTGGGGGATTTTTGTATCGATGTTCATGGAGGATATTGGCCTGAAGTTTTCTGTTTTTGCTGTATCTCTGCCACGTTTTGGTATTGGGAGGATACTGGCCTTATACATTTAGTCAGGGAGGAGTCTCTACTTTTCAGTTGTTTGGAATAATTTCAGAAATGGTTCCCACTCTTCTTTATACCTCTGGTAGAATTCAGCTGTGAATTCTTCTGGTCCTGGGAGTTTTTTGGTTGGTAAGCTATTTATTACTGCTTCAATTTCAGAACTCATTATTGGTCTGTTCAGGGATTCAGTTTCTTCCCGGTTCAGTCTTGGGAGGGTGTATGTGTCCAATAACTCATCCATTTCTTCTAGATTTTCTAGTTCATGTGCATAGAGGTGTTTATAGTATTCTCTGCTGATTGTATTTCTCTGGGGTCAGTGGTGATATCCCCCTTATAATTTCTGACTGTGTTTATTCTCTCTTTTCTTTATTAGTCTAGCTAATGGTGTATCCTTTTTATTAATTTTTTTTTAAAAAAACTACCTCCTGAATTTGTTCTTTTTAGGGTTTTTCATGTCTCTGTCTCCTTCAGTTCAGCTCTGATCTTGGTTATTTCCTGTCTTCTGCTAGCTTTAGGGTTTGTTTGCTCTTGGTTCTCTAGTTCTTTCAGTTGAGATGTTAGTTCTTTTAGTTGAGATCTTTGTAGCTTTTTGATATGGGCATTTAGTGATATAAATTTTCCTTTTAACACTGCTTTAGCTACATTTCGGAGATTCTGATACATTGTCTCTTTGTTCTCATTAGTTTCAAATGAGCTTACATGGAGATGAAAATAGCGAGCACATTGAAGCTCTCGAAGAAATTGTTGGCAGCTCATTCCCGGTTTCTTTGTGAGTTTAAAGGCGCCTCAGTGAGGAGCACAGGATGCTCCTCTGAGAAAGTCTGCAGCTGGTCCTTAGAATAGACATATTGCCAGATGTGTTCCATGTTGTTCCAGTCCTCAACAATGCCATGCTCCATGAGATAGCAGATCGAGAGCAGCCCTTGGTGCTCCTTGGCTTTGGAGCCAATGAAGATGTCACCTTCAAGGGCTCCTGCCATGACACGAATGTGCATGGGTCGGCCCACATAGTTTGGAAAGCAGTATTTGGGGATCTGATCACCAGCAAAACCAGCTTTAATCACACCAGATCCATTGTGGATCATGACAGGCCAGTTGATGATCACATCGTAGGACTCCATGGCAGAGGAATCTCTCCTTCTGGGGAAGGAACTACCAGTCAGGTTTGCTGCTAGTGTCATTTGTGAATTTCTTAATCTTGAGTTATAATTTGATTGCATTTTGGTCTGTTTGTTATAATTTAAGTTCTTTTTCATTTGCTGAGGAATATTTTATTTCCGATTATGTGGTCAATTTTAGAGTAAGTGCCATGTGGTGATGAGTAGAATGCATATTTTGTTGTTTTTGGGTGGAGAGTTCTGTAGATATCTATCAGGTCCACATGATCCAGAGCTGAGTTCAGGTCCTGAATATCTTTCTCAATTTTCTGTGTTGATGACTTGCCTAATGTTGTCAGTGGGGTGTTAAAGTCTCCCACTACTATTGTATGGGAGTCCAAGTCACTTTGAAAATCTTAAGAACTTGATGTATGAATCTGGGTTGCTGAGACCAGCTCAGTCACGGAGACCCTAACCTAGCAGCGCTAGCAGAATTAAAGACACGCACACAGAAATAGTGTGGAGTGGGAAATCAGGGGTCTCACAGTCTTCAGAGCTGAGAGCCTCGAACAGAGATTTACCCACGTATTTATTGACAGCAAGCCAGTGATAAACATTGTTTCTATAGGTTATAGGTTTACTAAAAGTATTCCTTACAGGAAATAAAGGGATGGGCCGAAATAAAGGGGTGGGTCTGGCTAGTTATCTGCAGCAGGAACATGTCCGTAAGGCACAGATTGCTCATGCTATTGTTTGTGGTTCAGGACTGCCTTTAAGCAGTTTTCCGCCCTGGGTGGGCCAGGTCTTCCTTGCCCTCATTCCAGTAAACCCACAGCCTTCACTGTGGGTGTCATGGCCATCACGAACATGTCACAGTGCTGCAGAGATTCTGTTTATGGCCAGTTTTGGGGCCAGTTTATGGCCAGATTTGGGGGTCTCTTCCCAACATGGGTGATCTTTTATTGGGTGCATATATATTTAGGATAGTTAGCTCTTCTTGTTGAATTGAACACTTTACCATTGTGTAATACCCTTCTTTGTCTTTTTTTTAATCTTTGTTTGTTTAAAGTCTGTTTTGTCAGAAGCTAGAATTGCAGCTCCTGCTTTTTTCTGTTTTCCATTTGCTTGGTAAATTTTCCTCCATCCCTTTATTTTGAACCTATGTGTGTCTTTGCACATGAGATGGGTCTCTTGAAGACAGCATACCAGTGGATCTTGGCTCTTTATCCAGCTTGCCATTCTGTGTCTTTTTAATTGGGGAATTTAACCCACTTACATTTAAGGTTAGTATTGTTTTGTGTGAATTTGATCCTATCATCATTATGTTAGCTGGTTATTTTGCAGATTTGTTTATGTGGTTGCTTCATAGTATCACTGGTTTGTGTACTTCAGTGTGTTTTTATAGTGGGTGGTATCAATTTCTCCTTTCCATATTTAGCCTTTCCTTCAGGAGCTCTTGCAAGGCAGGCCTGGTGGTGACAAATTCCCTACGCACATTTGCTTGGTCTGAAAAGGATCTTATTTCTCCTTCGTGTATGAAGCCTAGTTTGGCCGGATATGAAATTCTGGGTTGGAAATTTCTTTTCTTTAAGAATGATGAATATTGGTCCCTGATCTCTGCTGGCTTGTAGGGTTTGGGTTTCCGCTGAGAGGTGTGCTGTTAGTCTGATGAGCTTCCCTTTGTAGGTGACCTGGCCTTTCTCTCTGACTGCCTTTAAATTTTTTTTTTTTTCATTTTGACCTTGGAGAATCTGATGATTATGTGTGTTGGGGTTGATCTTCTCATGGAGTGCCTTACTGGGGTTCACTGGATTTCCTGAATTTGAGTGTTGGTTTGTCTTGCTAGGTTGGGAGAGTTATGTTTTTCAACTTGGTTCCATTCTTCCTGTCATTTTTAGATACCCCAATCAGTCATAGGTTTGGTCTCTATACATAATCCCATTCATCCTTTTTTCCCTATTCTTGTCTGCCTGTCTTAATTCAGAAAGATAATCTTCAAGTTCTGAGATTCTTTCCTCTGCCTTGTCTATTCTGCTGTTGATACTTGTGATTGCATTATAAAGTTCTTGTGTTTTTCATCTCCATCAGGTCAGTTATGTTCCTCTCTTAATTGGCTGTTCTGGCTATCAGCTCCTGTATTGTTTTATCATGATTCTTAGCTTCTTTGCAGTGGGTTTCAACATGCTCCTTTAGCTCAATGGAGTTTTTTGTTATCCACTTTCTGAAGCCTCCTTCTGTAAGTTCAGCCATCGCAGCCTCAACACACTTCTGTGCCCTTGCTGGAGTGGGGTTGTGGTCATTTGGAGCAGAAGAGGCACTCTGGCTTTTTGAGTTTTCAGCATTTTGTGTTGATTCTTTCTCATCTTTATGGGCTTATTTGCCTTTGATCTTTGAGGTTGCTGACCTTTAAATAGGATTTTTGTTCAGTTTTTATTGTTGATGTTGTTGTTTTCTGTTTGTTTGTTTTTCCTTTAACAGTCAGGACACTCTACTGTAGCACTGCTGTGGTTTGCTGTAATCCAGACCCTAATTGCCTCGGTTTTTCCCATACCTGGAAGTATCACCAGTGAAGGCTGCAAAACAGCAAATCTGGCAGCCAGCTCCTTCCTCTGGAAGCTCTGTCCCAGGAGAGTACTGACTTGTTGCCAGCCCAAATACACTTTGTAGGAGGTGGCTGGAATCCCCTTTTGGGAGGTCTCACCTAGTCAGGTGGAATGGGATTACAGACCCACTTAAAGAAGCAGTCTGGCTGCTTTTTGGTAGAGCACATGTGATGCGTTAGGGGGGACTTTTTCTTGTCCAGACCATTTGTATTCTCCAAAGCCAGCAGGCTAGAATGGCTAAGTCTACTGAACCACAGAGATGGCAGCCACCTCTGCCCCCGGTAACTCGGAACTGCCTCAGACAGATTCCAGACTGCTTTGGTTGGCTGGCTGGAATTCCAAGCCAGTGGGTCTTAACTTGTGAGTTGCCATGGAAGTGGGGGCCATGGAAGTGGGGCCCATGGAACAATGCTGCTTGGCTCCCTAGATTCAGCTCCCTTTCTGGGGATATGTACAGATGGATATCCTCCCTTGCTGGGGATCCTGGGGCCAGAATATGTAAAATTCCTGGGTCACTGTGTGTGCGTGAGCAGCGGCTCTGTCAAGATACCACACAGTTCTGTGTATTGGACCCAAGGCCCTGGTGGCATGAACTCAGGAGATCTCCTGATCTGTGGGTTGCAGAGATCCGTGGGAGAAGCATGGTTTTCTGGGCAGCGTTGCACAGTCACTCACTGCTTCCCTTGGTTGGGGATGGGGGTTCCTTTGGCACCATGCCACTCCCGGGTTGGCTGTTGTTCCCCTTCTTCCCTGGCTTTTCTGCATTCTCATGGGTCAAGTTGTTTGCCCTGTCAGTCCCAATGTGTGAACCTGGATATTTCAGTTGAAGGTGCTGAATTCACTTGCCTCTCTTCATTCCTCTCAGTGAGTGCCACAGACCACAGCTGCTTCTAATCGGCCATCTTGGATCAACGTTGTTATTCCCTTTTTCATGCTTATTTCATTTCACTCACATCTATAAGCAAAAAAAAAAAAAAAAAAAAAAAAGACTCTAATGGCATGAAAAGATGACTTTTGTAGGTTATTGTTTGGTAAAGCATTTGATTTAAAAAAAAATATCATGAGCTATAGCTCATAGCTCATATTTGGTCATTTTTTGTACTTTTCATTTGGGTATCTAAGACTTAATGCTGAATTGAAGCATCTGTAGGATAAATAAAACTCTGGACCTGTCTGGACAAGCCAAGCTCAAAGCAGGCATGTGCTGTAGTGGCCTCAAATAGGCCAACTGTGGAATCCTAAACTGCCTTCATATTGTTGCTGTACCATTGAGCAGCTATGTGGACTTGGACACTTTTTAGAACTTCACTTTCTTTAAGTGGAGTGAGGGTTGTTATGAGGCTTAAATGAGGTAATGCTTGTAAACTGCTTAACATGGTTGGCACACAATAAACTTTAGTTTTGTCTCTGAGGCTTATGGAGGGTCCTAGGTTTATGGAGTTGTAGAGTTGGAGAAGCATTTTAAAGTCCAACATTCGTCCTTATTTTAGAGAGAGGAAACTGATGCCCAGAGACACTGAAGGTTTCTGAAGCTTGGTTATCATGTCTATGTGTGTTACAGTTGGCTATGAGGATCATCTGAGTTAATAGGTGGAAAAGCGTTTATATGTCAGTTTTTTAGCATTGTTCATACAGTGGCTAATTGCCTTGCCTGCTCAATGACTGAATGATTTTATAAAGTAGCTTTCTGGTTCTGACAATAGAAAAATAAATATATTTTCTTTTTTTTTTAAATTTAGATGTATCCAGTTAAAGCAGGCAATAGATGAAAATAAAAATGCTCTTCAAAAATTAAGCAAAGTAAGTATTGAGGTTAATCATATTATTAAAACATCTCTTCTTATACAAGTATTTTTATTCAGTGGGAGTTAATTCAAGCCGGTAAGTTCCTGGGTTTACATTAGCAATGTAGTCTAACTGCAGCCAGTGCTGGCTTGCCAAACAGGGTTGCTAAGTCTGTGCTTGGGAGCAAAGCAAAATTCAAGGCTCCAACTACCAAAAAATATTCAGCTTTGATGAACTCACCTGCTATTAAGGATTCAGACAATCCTGGAAGGAGCTATTTTTATTTTTGCATTTTGTGAGTTCTTTGTTTTACAGTTTAGAATTGTTTTTATTTTAATTTCTTCATGGGGAAATAATGCATAGTCTGGCCCTGAGGGTAAGTGGTAAAGAAGCTTCTTGTATCAAATGGCAACTCTGATATCAATGTCTCTGCAAAAATAGGAGGAACAGGAATTTAACCTTGACAATCCCTTCAGGAATTTTTTTTTTTTTTTTTTTTTTTTTTTTTTTTTTTTTGCATGAGCCTTGGCTACCCCTAGATGTCCAGGTCCAGAGACTAATGGAGCCTTTAAAGTGGAAGGCACCTGAAAGTCAGCTCTCCAGCTGTATATTACTCCCCTTTATTGCATCTGAGATATGTGGTCACTGAAGAGCTCATCCAAATTTCTCTAGTGGCACAAAACTTTTCAACTTAGGCTGTTTGAAAACCTAATTATTCCTGTTTTACAGGTGAGGAAATTGAAGCTCTCAGTGGTGAAGCAGCCATGCCTCTTCTGTCAATAAGTGGCAGAACTTGGGATTGGTGCCGTCTTATTGACCCTAAAGCCAATCTTCTGTCAGAACATATCTCTGACTGACTATGGAAGGTCTATAGTACTTAGCAAGAAAATAAAACAAAAACCTAAAACAAGTGGTATAATTTTATTTTTTCATTTGGTTTGCATTCCAACACAATCGCCTGTTTCTTTTAAATCTAATTTATTTCTCTTAAGATAGGTGTAATGTCACACTGATATTTACTTGTTTTTATAGCACTTATTGGAATTTTTTGTTGTTCTTTTGAAATTAGTAAATTGCAGTTAATTTTTCAGTGAAACTGACCTATATTCTCTCATAGGCTGATGAATCTGCACCTGTTGCAAACTATAACCAGAGAAAAGAAGAGGAGCATACTCTTTTGGACAAGCTTACCCAACAACTGCAGGGCCTTGCTGTGACAATAAGTAGAAAAAATATAACTGAGTATGCTTCCTTTCTATCTTTCTTTTTTCTTTTTTAAAGATATGTCACCAATAGCTTTAATGTTTAACTCAAAGACATATAACAGTAGAGATGTAAACATATGACACTAACAATAGAATCAGTCAGCATTTATTTATTGTCTGTAATAGAAGGTGTTAGATCCCATGAGAGACAGAAAGAAGTGTAAGTCATAGTCTCTGCCCTCAGGCAATTTATAATTTAGTTGAGGAAACAAAACAGAGATCTGAAAAACTAAATGAACAAATGTTAGAAAATAAAGATGATATATTTAATGTCAATGTTGATGTGTAAAAGGGAAATGATTTGGAAAGTCTACTTGCATCGTTCTCCCTTTCATAAACATTCTTTAAAAATTTGAAGCAAAGACTGAGTGTGGTGGCTCATACCTGTAATCCCAGCATTTTGGAAGGCTGAGGCAGGAGGATCACTTGAGGCCAGGACTTCAAGACCAGCCTGGACAATATAGTGGACCCCATCTCTACAAAAAAACCCAAATTAGTCATGCTTGGTGGCACGTACCTATAGTCCCAGCTACTTGGAAGGCTGAGGCAAGGAGGAGTGCTTGAGCCCAGAAGTTCCAGGCTACAGTGAGCTATGATCACTTCAGTGCACTCCAGCCTGGGCAATGGAGTAAGACACTGTCTCTATTTAAAAAAAAAAAAAAAAAAAATTGAAGCAGGGACATGCATTGTTTTTCTGCCAGAGTGTATGTTAATAATAGCTTCTAAAAGTTGTAAAGAAGACTTACATATACAAGTTGAGTATTCCTTATCTGAAATGCTTGGTATCAGAAGTATCTTTAATTTTGGATTGTTTTGGATTTTGGAATACTTGCATGGTACTTATTGGTTGAGCATCCCTAATCTGGAAATCTACATTTTGAAAGGCTCCAATCAGCATTTCCTTTGAGTGTTATTTTGACGCTCCAAAAGTTTCAGATTTGGGAGTCTTTTGGATTTTCAGATTAGGGATACCAACCTGTATGAACAAACTCAATTTGTGGGAAGCAAAAGAAAAAAACCAGTTAATCAGACTCTTTCAGTGTTGTTCTCCAACCTTTATACTGTACCTGGGGAAAAAATGCTAAAGGTGGTAGATGCGAGGATCTAGAATTTCCAACGATTCTTAGTACTGAGAATGGCAGAGTAGTTGGTATTGGACTTACCTTCCCACCATAAATGACTATAAAGTCTGGACAAAATATACAAAGTATTCGTTTGAAGCCATTGAGCATCTACCAAGCAGGGTTGATATTCTTGATATACGGAGACACATGAAGCGAATCCTACATTCACCTAGACTTTTTCCCTGGGAATAATTTATGGGCTGTGGTGGAGGAAGGTAGATTCCAAGCAGGGAATAGTAGTCTTACTCGACTGAGGAGACAGAGATCACACTTTGGAGCTGCCCAGTTCACTGGGAGTTGTGGAGCAAGGTGCCATAGAGAGGAGGGAACTGCAGAGAAACAACTCCAGCAATCTGAAAGGTCTCCTGGGCTGTCTAGGGGCATGATGCCTGCGAGGCCTGGCAGAAAGTACCTGCTGGGAGACTGAGAGTTTAATGGATTCTGAAAATCATATGGTCCTGGAAAAACACTGGAGTTTGTACATAGCTCTAGTAAAGAGACTTGGGAAATGCTTCAGGCATTTGATAGAGATCACAGAAGACCCAGGCCTTAGGAGTAAAGAAAACACCCTGAGAGTAACAACCATGATCTAGGAATAACGACAAAGCTGAAGTAGGTCTTCTGTAAAGGAGCCTAAAAGCAGACCTTATCAGAAACAAGATAATTTAACTGTGTAACATTAAATGAATTTAAAATTTCTTAGGGGAATCTAACATAATCCAAAGTCTGTAAGTGTGTCTTGTAATGTGTCCATCACAGTAACCAGTAATAAAAAAAATTAGAAATGCAAAAAGGCAGGGGAAAATACATGATCAATAAGTGACAAGTGATAAGATGGTCAATAAAAACAGACCCAGATATGATCCAGATACAGAGTTAGTTGACAAGGACTTCTAAATAATATGATTAATGCGGTAAAGAAAATAGAAGAAAAGATGAATGATATGGGAAATGGGTGTATTTTAAGAGAATTCAAGTATAGAAAAATCAAATGAACATTCTATAACTAAAAAATACAATTGATAAACTAATGGCTGAGAACTTCCAAAATCTGACTCAATGTATAGACTCAAAAATCTGAGAAATGTATTAAAATCAAGAGAATAAATAATCAGTAGCTCAGAGATGTGAGAATTAGCAAATAAGAACCACAAAACAACAATTTTTAATATGTTAAATAATTTATAGGAAAAGATAGATAAGATGAATAGAGTGGAATCTTAAGCAGATGAACGGAAACTAATCAAGACCAAAATGAAAATTCTGGAGCTAAAAAAATGCAATATATGAAATAAATTTGCTGGGTGGTTTAACAGAAGATTGGATACAACAGAAGAAGGAAGGGATCAGTGAACCCGAAGACAGCTTAAAACTTTTTCAAACTGATACGTAAAAATAAAAAAATGCAAAGGACAAAACAGAATGTAAGAGAGAGGTGGGACACTGTTAAAAGTTATAACAGATTTGTAATTGAAGTCTCAGAAGAAGAGAGAGAATGAAGCACAAGAAATATTTAAAGAGATAGTGACTGAAAACATTTTAAAATTATGATCTAAGAGAGATATCAATCCACTGATCCAAGAATCTCAGGGAACCCCAAACAGAATCAATATAAAGAAACCCACGCACAGGTACCTCATAGCCAGACTACTGAAAAACCAAAGATAAATAGAATATCTTAAAACCTGCCAAGGGAAAAAAGGAAACATTTAGAGACAAATGACAGAATCAGAGCTGACATCTTATGAGAAAAAATACAGGTCAGAAAACAATGCAGTAACATCTTGAAAACATTGAAAGAAGAAACTATCAACTCAGAATTCTGTATCCAGCAAAAGTATAAAAAATTAAAGTGAAATAAAGATATTTTCAGGCAAACAAAACCTGAGAAAATTTGTCAACTGATCTGAAGTATAAGAAATGTTAAAGGAAGTTCTTCCAGCTAGCAAACAATGATCCCATATGGAAATTTGGATCTTCAAAAAGGATTGAAGAAGATGGGTATATAGGTACATATAAAAGCCTGTTTTTTTCGTTTCTACATGCCTTTAAAAGACACTCGATTGTGTAAAGCAAAAGATATATTTGGGGATTTAAGATATCCAGTCGATTCTCATTATTTGCAATAGCTATGTTGTGTAAAGTTGCCATGAACACTTGATTAGTAAATACTAAACCATTACTCCTGGGGAAATACAGACTTAAGACTCCTGTGAGCCTCTGGTCACAATGTTTTTGTCAACTGAGTAACATACAACCTTGTGTTACTATTTAAAGACATCTTATTTCGTATATTTTATTGATTCATTAACATTGAATTCACACCAACGGCACTGCACTCATGCATGAACAAGTCTTACCTAACACACTTATTTTCTCCAGAAGGTACATTATAGCCTTCTTGTGCTTAGGAATACCACACGGCTCTTCAGCACTATGTGTCGGAGCCATTTTAAACAACAAAATCACACACAATAAATAAACAAACAAAACCACCACAAAAGTGCAAAACGTGTGGCACTACATAGACTGTAAAAAAGGCCACTTTCCTGTATGAGAGCTGAAAAAAAAAAAGGCAGGTGTCACCATGTTCGACTTCAGTTGGGAATGTGTATGCCAGACAACTCAGTTTTTTTGCTGCTTTGTGTATGTCCACAAATGACCACAAAAGCACTGTGAGTGTTAATTGGGAGTTTACAAATAAAGTTTAGTGAGCCAATGAATTCACAAATACAGAATCTGCATGTTGCAAGGACTGACTATATGTAGAAGGAAAATGTGACAGTAGCACAGCATAGCACAAAGGCTGGCAGGTCAGTGGAATTATATTATTTATCTTAAAGTTGTTTTATCTTTGGTGAAATGTGATATTTCAATTAGACTGGTAAGTTAGGGATGCATATTGTAATACCTAAAATAATCAGTAACAAAATAATACAAAGAAGAGTGTAGTTAGTAAAACAACACAATAAAATGGAATACTAAAAGTGATTTGATTAACCCAAAAAAGGCAAGAAAGGAGAAATAAAAAAAACAGATGAGACAAATAGAAACCAAATACTAACGTGGTTTCAATGCAGCCATTTGGATAGTTACATTAAATATAAATGGAGTAACACTCCAGTTACAACAAAGATTGTCAGACTGAATTTTTTTTTTAACCTATATAACATACTAGTTAGAAGAGATACACTTTAGTATACCATTATAGAGAGATTGAAAGTAAAGAACTGGAAAGAGATATTCCATGTTCTATAACAAAGATATTCTTTGTTCTATAACCAAAACAAAGGTGATATGGTTACAGTAATACAGATATTTAAGGCTAAAAGGAATTTGCTGTTTAAGAAAGGACATTTCATGATGACAAAAGAAAGGGTCGATTCAGTAGGAAAAAAAATCTTCCTAAATGTGTGTGCGTTTAGTAACATGGGTTCAAATGTATAAAGCAAAAGTTGCCAGAACTAAACAGAGCTAGATAATTCACAATCCTTAACCACCTTGATCTTACATGTATAGTGAAGCCTTTCTTAATGATAGGGATATGTTCTGAGAAATGAGTCATTAAGTGATTTCATCATTGTACAGACACCATAGAATGTACTTGCACAAACCTAGAAGGTATAGGTTACCATTCACTTGGGTTATATAGTATAACCTGTTGCTCCTAGGCTGCAAACCTGTACAGCATGTTACTGTGCTGAATACTGGAGGCAATTAAATTGTAACACAATGCTGTAAGTATCTGTGTATCTAAACATATCCAAAAATAGGAAATGTATGGTAAAAATATGGTATTAGATTTATGGGACCATCATTGTATATGTGGCCCATTGTTGACTGAAACATTGTTGTGCAGCGCATGACTATATATATGTAGAACACAGCACCCAGGTAGGTATTATGTAAATACATACTCTTTTCAGTGCATCTGTAACATTAACCAAAATGAACCATATTGGACCATAAAGTAATTGTCAGCAAATTTCAAAAGTTTGAAATTATGTAATGTGTATATATATGTATATTTTGGTTTTTTTTTCCTTTGATGACTTGGAATGACATTAAAACCCAATGACAGAAAAATAATTCGAAATGACTGCATGTGGCCGGGCGCAGTGGCTTATGCCTGTAATCCCAGCACTTCGGGAGGCCAAGGCAGGCGGATCGTGAGGTCAACAGATTGAGACCATCTGGCCAACATGGTGAAACCCCGTCTCTTCTAAAAGTACAAAAATGAGCTGGGCGTGGTGGCGCACACCTGTAGTCCCAGCTATTCGGGAGGCTGAGGCAGCCTCGGGAGGCAGAGATTGCAGTGAGCCGAGATTGCAGCACTGCACTCCAGCCTGACGACAGAACAAGACGCTATCTCAAAAAAAAAAGAAAAATTACTACATGTTTGCAGATTGTCACATACTTCCATATAAACCGTGATTCAAAGAAAATATAAGAGTGGCAATTAGAAAATATTTGGAATGATAATAAAATCACTGTGGGTTGCAAGCAGCGTAGTGCTTAGAGGGAAAATTTCTATCTTTTGTTTGTTTGTTTTGGAGACAGGGTCTCTGTTACCCAGACTGGAGTATAGTGGTGCAATCTCGGCTCACTGCAACATCCACCTCCCAGGCTCTAGTGATCCTCTCCACCTCCGCCTCCCTGAGTAGCTGAGACTACAGGTGTGTGCCACCATGCTTGGCTAATTTTTTAAATTTTTTGTAGAGGCAAGGTCTCACTATATTGCTTAGGCTGGTCTTGAACTCATGGGCTTGTGCAATACTCCCACCTCATCCTCCCAAAGTTCTGGGATTACAGGTGTGAGCCACCGCACCTGGCCAGAAATTTATATCTTTAAATGTATAGTTTGAAAAAAAAGTTGAAAATCAATTACTAAAACATCCAACTTTAGAAGCCAGAAAAAGGACAACAAACCCAAGGAAAGCAGAAGGATGGAAATAATAAAAATAAAAGCAGAAAACAGTGAACAATAAACAGACCTACAGTAGGCAATATCAACAAAGCCAAACTGGTTCTTGGAAAATTAATTAAATAGATAAACTGCTGGCATTACTGATCAAGAAAAGAGAAAGAGAAAAAAACAGAAATTAATACAGATTCTACAAGCATTAAAAAGGTACTATGAAGGTACTATGAACAACTTATGTGAATAAGTTTTAAATTTAGATAAAATCAGTTTCTTTAAAAAGAAAATGTAATAAAATTGACACAAGATGAATAGACAATCTTAACAGTTCTACTAAAATATCTACTAAAGAAGTTGAATCTATGATTAAAAGCCTTTCCACAGATTAAACTCTCAGGTAGCTTTACTGGTGAATTTATCATAAACATTTAAGAAAGAAATAGTACCAATATTACAAAATCGTTCTAGAGAACAGACAAAGAAGAAACACTTTCAAATCATTTTATAAGCTTTCAATAGCACAGATATCAAAACCTGACAAGAACACTAGAAGAAAATTACAAGGCCCTCATGAACAGATGCACAAACTCAGTATAAAATGTTAGCAAGTAAAATCTAGAGGCATTTCAAAAGGGTAATACATCATGACCAAGTGGAACTTGTTCTAGAATGTAAGGTTGACTTAACTTTAAAAAATCAATCATTGAAATGCACTACATTAATGAAGGAGAAAAAGCGTATCAAGTTCACATTATTTTTAGCAACATTTTAGAATAATTGACCCATATAAAATATGTACAAAATAACTCCTAAAGAAGGAAAGAGACACATTGAAAATCAATATGACATTTTATGGATTTTTTTATTCTTGTGGTATAAAAATGGTTGTTACATCCCTGTTTATGTTTCAGATCACTGTGGTATAAGAGTGTCCTACCATTATTTTAAACAAAGTTAAGCTAATACTCCTTTTTATTCCAGAGCAAATCTTATGTTTGACTAGTTTTATAGTTAATGATGTTCATTTGCATTAGTCTAAGTATTGTTTTCCCATTTTAAAGACAAGCTTCTCTGATGTAAGCTTCAGGAGGGCAAAGATCTTGGATTTGTTCATTGTTATAGCCCAAGCTCATAGTGTCTGTCACACAGTAGGTGCCCCCCAAAATTTAAACTTTGCTGAACGTTGAGTGAATAAATAAAAGAAAGATTTAGTGACATGCCCAAGCTAATGTTATTTTGGCATTTCTCTCTTCCTCACCCTCCTATTCACCTCCTTTCTCTTCATCCCTATGTTGTTTTCTTAGTTCATAGTGTTGTCACTTCTCACTTTCAACAACCACCCTCACCTTTAGCCCTTCTTCTAATCTGTTCCCCACATTGTAGCTTTGTCTCCTTTCTAAAGTGGGAATCATATCATGTCCTTCCCCTACTCATTTTTAGGGACGACTTTAAAGGTAAAGCTCACCTGGGCTACATTCTGCATACTTCTTTTCAGCCTCAACTCACTCATTTTCCTCAAGCCTTGCCCTGCCATTCATGAGCTACTTGACTTTTCCTAATCTCAAATCTCCTTTCTGCTCTCCCTGCCCTTCCTTTCTACTCCCATTTTACCTGATTAATTCCATATCATTTCCCAAGACCTAATTAAAGCCTTTTCTGATTCCCATTCATGCAGCCTGGGTTAGGTGTCCCTCTTGTGTGACTGATTTCTTAGTATCCTGTGTATACCTCTACTCTAGTACCTATTGCACTATTTTATAATTCTCCATTTTCTAGATTGTCTCATTGCAAGCTCCTTGAGGATGGAGAATCATGTCTGGTTTACCTTTGTGTCCACTGTGTGTCTCTCTGACACGGAAATTGACCTACAGCATCAGTGTCATTGTCATAACTGACTTTTATGGAAAGCTTGCTATGGGCAAGCACTGTTCTAAACACTTTGCAAGTAGTAACTCATCTTAATCCTCATGACAACCTTAGGAGGCAGGTTCTATTATTATCTCCACTTTACCAATGAGAAATGAAGAGCTTAAAAGAAGCCTACTCAAGGTCATCCAGCAAAGAGGGAATAGAGCCAGAATTTAAATTTAGCAGAGCCTGTGCTCTAAGTACTTCATAATAATGCTTGAACAGCATTTGCTTAATGGACGAATCCAAGACTTGAATTCGAGTCTCCTGGCCTCAAGTCCAGTAATGCCCTGCCATCTCACATACCTGACTCAGCTCCCTCTCTGCCTCAGTCTCTCCAGGCACACCTTCTTAGCTAGCTGGTAGAAACTGTTCATTGTATTTTCCCTTATTTCTTTTATTTGCCAGCTTCAAATATGGGATATTCATGTACATTTAGAATTAATGCTCATAGCTGGTCTGTTCTTATATATTATTTCAAGAAGTCCTACTCAGAAACACTTTTTGTAGAGTTGGGGCACCTACTGAACAAGAGGAAGAAAGTGAAAGTGAAGAAAGTGAAGACAGTGGTGAGGAGGAAGAAGATACAGAGGAGGAAGAGGAAGAGAAAGAGGAAAATGAATATCACAAACCATCAACCGGTGAAGAATACATCGCTGTTGGAGATTTCACTGCTCAGCAAGCTGGAGATCTTACATTTAAGGTAGGTAGAATAAGACTGAAACCTAACCTAAGGATCAATGTCCATACCGAACAGAATAAGAAAACTCTGCCTGTACACCTGTATTACAGATTCTTAAAGTGAAGTTTTTTAATGTTCTATTTAAATAAGTTATAATTATGATTTACAAGCAGTAGTAATATGAGATTGTGTTACTAAAGTTACCTCCTCTAAATAGGTTTTTGAAAATGGCTTTAATGTTGAGAATTCCTAACTTAGGCGTAAAATTTTATAATTTGTTGTTGAATGTCACATGTATAAATTCATTCAAGTGAGTTAGGCAATGTCCATAGGTGGAGGTAGAAGGGAGCACTTCCTGCCGTTTTGTAGCAGTCTTTCCTGTTAGCTTAGATGTGAGAGGGGCTTGCATCCATACTTTCTTGGCCTGGGCATAAACAAGTGGCAGGTGGGACAGAACAATAAAGTTGTGATTTTTGAAGTTGTGATTTTGAGCCTGTGTTTTTTGCTAGAGAAATGAGTCAAAGAAATTTAAGTGAATATATGAATTTTGGTTCTTATATTAAACTTCAAAGTTTAGTAACTGATTAATAATAAAATACGTAAGAATATTATGCAAATAATTATATGGTTTAATTTATTGATTTTTTTTTCAAATTCTTCTGGAAAATGGCATCAATGTTAGATAATAATGTGTATTTTAAGAAAGTGTTTGCTTTTGTAGTGTCCTCAGGGGTGGAAATGCTTTTGTCTTCAAAGATACTTTATTTTTATAAATGAGTGAGTGTTATTCAAAACATATCTGGTGAATTAAGTGGGTAATTGCATTCAGTAAATACTATCTTTGCTCAAGTATAGGGTTTAACTTTAATGGAATTGAGTTTATTTGGGAATGTATATGCTGCTTCTGAAAGACACTTTTCCAGAGATATTACAACATTAAAAAATATTTTACACAGTAATTGAACTTTTGGAGTAAGTTTGGGACCTTAAAAATGATTGTGAAAAATGGTTCCCATTTGCATAAATGGTTCAAGTGTATGATAGGTAACCAAAAGGAATGATCCATTAAATGATGTCACATTTATGGTTTTAGGTGAGTTAGGCAGAATACATAGGGGTTGGGTGATAGGGAAGCTTTTGATAAATATTGGATTAAAAAAAGTTGCCTTTTTTCAGCACTTATTTTGAATCATTGGTAATGATATAGACTCATGATTATTGAATTTTATTTAAAATGTTTTGTTTTGCTTTAAGAAAGGGGAAATTCTCCTTGTAATTGAAAAAAAACCTGATGGTTGGTGGATAGCTAAGGATGCCAAAGGAAATGAAGGTCTCGTTCCCAGAACCTACCTAGAGGTTAGTCTTGGTTTATGCTTTCCTTTTCTAAGACTTTTTTTTTTCACTTTTAATAAAACATTTAGCTGTGTTCTTTTGTCAGTTGACTAGTGAATGACTTGAGATATAGAATTTGCTTTAATTTTGGAGGGACAGGACCTGGGGAAAACATCGTGTGTTAATGGTCCTGGGGACCTGTGAAGTGCTCTTAGGCATTTGAGCCCTGGAGCGTGATCTCACAGTGAGGGGATGCTTTGTGGATTAATGCTGATCATAACAAATACTAGGTCTCTATTGTTTATTGTGAAACATAACCACAGTTAACTTTGTGTTAACTTCCACAAATACATGATCCCCTTACTAAAATGTGAACATACTATACATGTGTGTTCCTAGCTTATATTTTCTTGTTTCATAAAATAACATGGTCATTTTCTGTGCCAAGATATGTAGATTTCTGTCTGGATCAGCACCGTCCAATAAACCTATGATGCAAACCACACATGTAATTTAAATTTTTCAGTAGCCATATTGAGATATCTTTTTGCTGACACCACTTCTTAAACCAAGTATGTGGTTTTTCTCTGACACCATATGTGTTACTACATCAGTTCTTCTACACCAACCAGTGTCAGCAATTCAATTCCATTCTGATGCTAATGCCTGGAGCTAGCACAGACCCCCACAGGTTAAAGGCTCAGTCTCACAAGACTGCTGCCCACTTCCGTTGCCAGTCACAAGTCCCAGGAACCACCCATAGTTCTGACTGACTGGCTATACATTCACCAGTTCCAACACCCTCACCTGAGGGGTTCAGTAATTTACTAGAATAATTCACAGAACTCAGGAAAACGCTTTCCTTGCATTTACCAGTTTATTATAAAAGGATACAACTCAGGAACAGCCATAGAGTGAGGTATTGGTGGGGGGTGGCCGGCATGCCCTCTCTGGGCCTTCCACCTTCCCAGCACCTTGCTGTGTTCACCATCCTGGAAGCTCCTGGAACCCCATCATTTAGGGGTTTTTCTGGAGGTTTCATTAGTCGTATTAGCTAAATAATTAGCAATTGGTGATTAACTCAGTCTCCAGCTCCTCTCCCCTCTTCGAAGGTTGGAGGGTGGGGCTGAAAGTTCTAACCTTTAATACCTGGGTTGGTTTTACTGGTAACCTGTCCCCTTCCTGAAGCTGTTTAGGTGCCCACCTAGAGTTAACCTCATTAGCATAAACTCAGGAGTGACTGAAAGGGACTCCTGATGAATAAGAAAACATACTTCTATCATTCAGGAAATTCCAAAGATTTTGGGAGCTCTGTGCTGGGAACCAGTGACAAAGAACAAACATATATTTTTCATTACACACATTTTTAAAAAGTAAAAAGAAACAGGTAGAATTATTTTTAATAATATATTTTATATTATCCAGTATATCAAAAATACTATTTTGACATATAATCAATATTTTAAAATATGGAGTCATTTTGTTCTTTCAACATTAAGTTCAAAATCCAGTGTGTGTTTTACATTTACAGCACTTCTCAGTTTGGACTAATTTCAAGAGCTCACTAGCTACACGTGGCCAAAGGGCTATTGTATTACATAGGGCAGGTCTAGATCATCTTTTTCAACGGCAGCAAGTCTTCTAATCTCATTTAGATGGTCATTTAAGTTGTTTCCAACTTATAATCACTATCGATTACATTGCAAAGAACATGGGATTAGCATCCGCTGCCAGTTACAGAAAGATCCCCCAAAAAAGTAGCTTAAATAAGGTAGAAGTGTATTTTTCTCAAGCGTAAAAGTGTGGAGAAAGGCAATCAAGAATTGGTTAAGATCCTATCCAGTATTTTATCCTGTTTCTGATGTGAGGCTGCTTTTCCTAGAGTTATCTCTTTAGTTTTAAGTCAGCTGCTGGATCTTTTAAGGATTCCAAGGAGCAAAAGAGGAAATAAGTCAAAAGACATAAGCTGCTGCCTTTTTAAAAAGGTTTCTTGGAAGTTACACAGAAAACTTTCAATTGTTGCTCATTGTCCAGCATTTAGTTCTCTGGCAATACTTAGCTGCAAGGAAGTCTTGGAAAATGTAGTCTTTTAACTGGATCATTGTTAAATCAGGGATTTTGTTTGAAAGAGGAGGTGGGGAATAGGTGGTAGCCAACCGGCAACTTGTGTTGTCATCAAGTCTGCGTGCATCTTTGCACACTTGCCCGATTATCCCACCTCTAACAATCAGAGAGTGCTGTTTCCTCACACATTTGCCAGTGATGGCTGTTATCAGTCTTTAAAATTTTTGCCAATATGACCAACAAAAAAAGTGTCATTAGTGGTTTTATGTGCATTTACTGTACTCCTAATGAGGTTAAGCATCATCTCATATGCTTTATGACCATTTGTATATCTTCTTTGCGAATGGCCCTTTCGGTTTTCTTTATTGATGCATAGTATTTTTGTATTTGTGTGAGTACTTTTTACTTCTATGGACTGGGTAATGATCAAGTCAGGGTATTTGAGATTTCCATCAACTTGAGTGCTTATCATTTTTATGTGTTGGTACCTTTTCAGTTCTTTTGGATATTTTTTTCTAAGGGATTTAAAAAACTCTTTCATTGATTTCTAAGAGCTTTTATAATATTTTAATAATAAGGATATTAATCCTTAGATATTTGTGTGAGCTATTTTCTTTTTTTCCCCTCAGGATATGCTTAAGTTATGTGTTACATATTTTCTTTGTTGACTTTAGCTCATGTTTATTTCTTACATAGCTAAATCTGTCAGTGTTTCCACTTACGATTCTTGATTTTGGTATCACTATTGGAAAGGGCTTCCCCATCTCTAGATTGTTTTCTTCTAATGCTTTTATATTTTATTTTTATCTTTACTTCTTTTATTTTTTATTTGAGTAAATTCCATCTGGAATTTATTTTGATTAAACTCGCTGTCTATCTCAGCTGTTATTTTTTGAAATAGCGAAGTTATTAACCGTGTGTTGAAAATTTATTTCCCACTGAGTTTTATCATATATACTAAATTCCCGTCTATGCTCGAGGTTTTCTAAAAGTACTAACGCTTTTGGTTTTTCTTTTTAAACAGAAAAGCTTGTTTTCGTTTTTACTGGAGGTTTAGGTGGCAGTACTGGTATTTTTATTGGTTGTTTTTTGCATTAGTTAAAAAGCACTTCACATTTCAATGTCTTTTTAGCCTTATAGTGAAGAAGAAGAAGAAGGCCAAGAATCAATTGAAGAGGGCAGTGAAGAAGATGTAGAGGTGGTGGATGAAACAGCAGATGGAGCAGAAGTTAAGCAAAGGTACAAAAGTGGGAAAGGATATCAAAGTAGGTTTAGGAAACATTTTATTTGTTTATTTTTACTGTTATAAATAATTCAATACTTTCTTGAAATGGAGACAACTTGTACCTGGAGAACTTTCCATACTATTGTCTGCTTAAAGATCATTACTATTTTAATTTTGTAATTATTTTTAATACATTTAGTTCTACCTTTTTTTCATCTGGAAACTGTTAGGTTTTCAAAACATACTGATGGTTATAAACTGTGATTAAAGAAGTTCCCCAATTGAGTGAATAGGCATAACCTGACCTGACTCACTTTGCTATTTTGTCTCCCCAGAACTGATTCCCACTGGAGTGCTGTTCAAAAAGCAATCTCAGAGGTGGGTATCTTCTGTCTTATTAATGATGTCTTGTTTTGTTACCTAATAGCTCTGATGCGAAACAGGATGGAGACTGTGGAAGATAGCAATGGATCTGAAACGGGGTTCAGGACATGGAATGTACAGAGCAGAGGATGTATATTTCTTTCTGGTTTCTAAGCTTGTGCTCCAAATAACATTTCTCATTAGATTTTTTTGTATAAAAAGAATAGATAATCTTACTCATAGTGTCACTTGAGGGCTTGGAAACATTCTCATTGGTCCTGCTTTCCTATCATTTGAGTGGAAACAGATGTTAAATTTTAATTACGATTTGAAAAATCCTGAAAGGCTTTAAGAAAAAGTAAGAAATTGGCCAGGCATGGTGACTCACACCGGTAATCCCAACATTTTGGGAAGCTGAAGCCGGAGGATCACTTGAGGCCAGGAATTCAAGACCAGCTTGAGCAACATAATGAGACCCTATCCTACAAAAAAATAAGAAAAATTAGCCGGGTGTGGTGGCTTGTGCCTGTAGTCTTAGCTACTCGGGAGGCTGAGGCGGGAGGATTGCATGAGCTTGGGAAGTCAAGGCTATAGTGAGCTGTGATTGTGCCACTGCACTCCAGAGCATGAGTGACAGAGCAAGACCCTGTCTAAAAAAAAAAAAAAGTAATTAATTAAATTTTTTTAAAGGAAGAAATGATCTATAATTCTGTCATTAAAAAAAAAATTACAGGCCGGGCACAGAGGCTCATGCCTGTAATCCCAGCACTTTGGGAGGCCAAGGCAGGTGGATCACCTGGGGTCAAGAGTTCAATACCAACCTGGTCAACATGGGAAACCTTGCCTCGACTAAAAATACAAAAATTAGCTGGGCGTGGTAGCGCATGCCTGTAGTCCCAGCTCCTGGAGAGGCTGAGGCAGAATTGCTTGAACCTGGGAGACAGAGGTTGCAGTGAGCCGAGAATACGCCACTATACTCCAGCCTGGGCAACAGAGTGAGACTCCATCTCAAAAAAAAAAAAAAAAAAAAATTATATAGCCAAATGAAAATTCTCCTCCTCAAACTCATAAGTAGTCACCATTAACAATTTAGTAAGTATCCTTCCTGACCTTTTTCTTTACTTGTTACGTATAAGTACATGCTTGTATGTGTGAGGGTGTGTGTCTATGAGTTGTGTGTTTTGTATATATGAAAAGAATCCATTAATTCTTCAGCTCGTATGATTTGCCAATAGACATTAACTTACCTGTGAAATGGAAGCGCAGGGTGGAGCAGGACAGGAGCAGGGACGTTTTGATAAGGGTGTACTTGAAGCAGCCGCTCCGGAACACAGAGCTCTGCATGCTGGGCACCGTATGGGGCTTAGGTCCTTAGGAGAGGCCAGGGTGCTGTGATGGCATCCTCTCAGGAATTTGGAGCCAAGTTGTATTATTCTTCCACTAAAGTCCGTATGTTTATATTTTTCTTTTTTGGGTTATAGTTACTCTAGTGATAAAGAGAAAGTATTATAGAGATGCGGAAACATGACTGAAAACAAATCCATTTTGATGTTACTATCTTCAGCAGATAAACACTGTTGATGTGTTAACCACGATGGGAGCTATTCCTGCAGGGTTCAGGCCTTCCACACTCTCGCAGCTTCTGGAGGAAGGTAACGCGTGCCTATCAGCCACTGCACTCTTTCAGCAATGCAGTCAAGATCCACGTCTAATTTTTCTATCACAGGCAAAACACATTGTTGAAGAAGATGTTGAGTCTCACAGCTCTTTGATGCTCATCTTTTCCTCATCCTTCCCATGACAGTGAGGAAAGATCCCTGATCCTATCAGAGGCCAGCGTGTTTACCAGTGCTCTGGGTTCCAGCCGCTTTCTTTTTTTTAAAAAATGTGACTCCTTTAATTTTCAGTCCTTTCCTTTGTCTTTAGCTGACCCACCTTCCCCTCACTGGTTCATTCCCTTATCTGTGATATCAGCACACCTAATTCCTCCCACCTTTAAGGATCAGCCCCTTGAATCCTATCGAATTCTAGCCAAAACCTCCTTTTCTCTGATCTTCCAAGCAAGACTTTTCCAAAGAATTATCTCCATTTGGAATTTTCATTTTGCTTACTCATTCTTGGCTTTCCCTGTACTTGGCAACTTCTGTCTATAAGCTCATTTTAAAGAGGAATCATGCTGGGGGACAAGGAGTGTCCTGTATACCCTGTGTTGTTGAGCTGTCATGGAAGGGCTGCTTTGAAGTTGCGTCTGCTGGGAAGATTCTTCGCAGCACTCCCTAAATTCCCATCTTCTCATCCTTCAGGTCTCAGGGTAAATTCTGCCTTCCCAGAGATGCCTTCCTTGAGTAATGTGGGTTTCCCCTACTCCCATTCATGTGAACACCTTTATAGCTCTAAGTCCTCTAATAATTATTTTATTTATTTGCCTGTCTACTTATTTTCTAAAAAAAAAATGTTCTCCCATTCAACTGTAAACTATGGAGGGCAGGGGACATATCTCTGGTTTATCTTTGTATATCTAGAACCTGGTGTAGTATCTGGCAAGAGTAGAAACTCAAAAATTATTTCTTGAATGGATAAATGATGTTATTATAAGTATTATTCATGACTAAAGCATGGAAGAAGAGCATAAAATGCTTTTGTGTTAAGAAGTAAAACTAATGACTATGTATTTTTTCTAAAGTCTCCAAAAAGTGCTTATAGATTTCTGCATTTTACAGAAATATTTGAATAAATCATTGTCATCATGGGGCATATTATTGGCCTAAAAGTCTTTCTTAAAGGTACTTTTAAATGATCTTTTATGTGTTTGTATCTGTAAGTTTCATGCTGTTGTTTTTATGCATAAGTCTATATTGGTGCTCCTATTTTGGAAAGCAAGTTCTTAGCAAGCAGAGTGGCATTTTGGAAGTGCCTGTACTCTAGTTCATAGCATAACATTATGGATTTTTGATTTTGAGTTTTTCTTTGTAAGAAAATTAAGAAAAAATGATTTTTTCAGGGAATCAATTTCGAGCAAGTTACTTCCTACAACCAGAGCTCATGCCTTCACAACTGGCCTTCAGAGATCTGATGTGGGATGCTACAGAAGGCACTGTAAGTATAGTTACTATCAGTAAACTGTAACTCTTCCAGATTTTGTCATAGTTGCAAGTAGACAACATGTTAATTGACTAATGCATTATGAAAAACAAAAAAAAAATTGATTCTCTGATAATTTTGAAATAGTGATATTTTTATAACTAAGGCAGAATTTGGACTTGCTACCTTGACTTTATCTTGTTTCTCTTCTCCATTGCATTCTTCTCTCATTGTTAGAAAGGAAATAATACTAGATTTCTATCTTAATCACTCTTTGCCTCAATTTCTTCATCTGTAAAAATGGAGTAATAGTAATGCTTCCAACATAGAGTTATTTTGAAAATTATGTGTGTGAAGGGTTTTGAATAATGCCTGGCATATGAAAAGAACTCAGTAGATGTTAGCCAGTATTATCATTTATAGTAGTAGCAGTAGTAGTAGTATTTTTGAGACCGGTCTCCCTCTGTCACCCAGGCTGGAGTGCAGTGGTGTGATCATGGCTCACTGTAACCTCAAACTCCTGGGCTCAAGCGACCCTCCCACTTCAGCTTCCTGAGTAGCTGGGGCCACCAGCCTACACACCATGCCCAGGTAATTTTTGTATTTTTGGTAAAGATGGGTTATGCCTCGTTGCCAGGCTGGTCTCAAACTCCTGAGCTCAAGCAATCTGCCCTCTTCTCCCTCCCAAAGTGCTAGGATTACAGGTGTGAGCCACTAGTCCCAATCTAAGTTATGTAAATGAAAAGGCTTATGACTATAAAGCAGAATGTAAAGTTTAATTGAAGCTGTTCTTAAAAAATAAAAAATCAGAATACCAATTTATTTACTCATAATCTGAATTATACCTATGAAGTAGATCTGAATAAATATATCAAATAGTGCATTCTCTCTGTTAAAACACCTATTAAGAAACTAAGGAACAATGTAGATAATTGCTTGGAATAAAAAATAGTGGGATAATCTTAATACCAGGTGGCATTGGTTTTATGCTGTGTTAGCCTTCTGCACTTACCCACATTCTGTGGGAGTGAACCTGGGGACTGGAATACAGTGATTCTATAGTCAGATCATATACATTTTACCTGCTAATATTTATTGTTCCTTTCATCACAGTTTTTAAGTATTTAAGAAAAATGCAAATATTTCAAATGTAACTCTATGAAAAATTTACCTAAAATGACTGATTTTAGTTTTCAATGAACTTTTATTTAATTTTATTGAAACTTTTATTGTATATGTGTAAATTTTTTTCTTTTTTAAAAATTCTGTATACATTTTCGTAAGCTGAATTTACAAAAGACAGATTTGTGTTAGAAATCATAAAAATAAACTCTTTTATAACTAATTTTTCTTTTAGATTAGGTCAAGACCAAGTCGTATTTCATTGATTCTGACATTATGGAGCTGTAAAATGATTCCTCTTCCAGGAATGAGCATACAGGTTCTCAGCAGACATGTACGCCTCTGTCTATTTGATGGTAATAAGGTAAGCTTACTGAGAAGTAAATCAATTCATACTAGGATTATGGAGAAACATTTCCTTAGATTCTTTTCCATTCAACTCCTCCCCAGTTCCTAAGAGAGTATTTTTTACCTAGTACCAAAGAAAAGTTTGAATGACTCTTTAAAAAATTCATTTTTTAAATGAGATACAGGTTAAACAGTACTTAGATGGAAATTTATAGTTTTAATTGCATATATTAGAAAAAAAGATAAAAGATTTAAAGTCAGTGATCTAAACTAGCAAATCAAGAGGCTAGAAAAAGAAGAGTGAGTTAAACCTGAAGAAAGTAGAAAGTAGGAAGTAATACAGATGAGAGTAGAAATTAATGAAATAGAAAACAGATGAACCAAAGAGAAAATTTAAAAAAAGACAAAAGTTGATTCTTTGAAAACATTAATAAAACTGAAAGCTGCATAGTGAGACTATCAAGACATTTTTTAAAAAGTAAAAGAAAACAAACTATTAACATCTGATACGGAAATAGAGACATTATCACAGATCCTTCAGACGTTAAGAGGCCAGTAAGGAGATACTATAAACAGCTTTATACCAGTAAATTTGATAACATTGATGAAATAAATCAATTCCTGGAGAACCATAATTTACTGAAACTGGCATAAGAAGAAATAGAAAATGTGAAGAACCTCAGTTAAAGAAATTAAACCTATAATTTAAAAAAAATCTTCCCACAAAGAAAACTTCAGGCCTAGGTGGCTTCACTTGTGAATCTCTTCAAACATTTAAAGGAGAAATAATACCAATCTGATACAAATTCTTCCAAGGAACAGATGAAGGAGAAATGCTTCCCAACTTATTTCATAAGGCCAGAAAAAACATGACCCCAAAATATGACAAGACATTACAAGAAAGGAAAATTACCAGATAGTATCCTTCATAAATATAGAAAGTAAAATTCTAAACAAAATATTATTAAATTGAGTCTAGCAATATATAAAAAGAACATTATATCATGACCAATTGGGGTTTATTTCAGAAATTCAAATGTACTTGCCTGAGTAGTCACATTTAACATTTGAAAATCAATCATTATAATTTGCCATAAGAAAAATCATATGATCATCTTAAGAGATAAGGAAAAAGCATTTGACACATTTCAACACCCATTTATGATTTTTGAAAAATTTTCTACAAACTAGGAATAGAAGGGAGATTTCTCAAATTGATAAAATGCAACAAGAAAAAACCTAAAACTAGCATTATCATACTTAACAGTGAAATACTGAACACTTGTTTCCTAAGACCAGAAACAAGTCAAAGATATCCAAAAAATAAAAAGATAACTCAGTTTTCTAAAGGGACAAAAGACTTGAATAGCCTCTTCAAAAAAGAAGTCTCAAAAACCACTAGAAGTAAAAAAAGATACTCAACATGTAAGAAGCCATCAGGGCAATGCAAATGAAAACCACAGTGAGAGAGACTGACCTATATGTTACATATAAGAAGCCCACCTTAAATATTATGCTATAGGTGGCTTAAAAGAAAAGGATGGGAAAAGATATACCATTCAAAAGATATTAATATCAGACAAAGTAGACTCCAGGCACTACATGGCGATAAAAGAGATGGTTCACCAAGAAGACATAGTAATCCTAAGTTGGTACATACCTAACATCCGTCATTTAACGTACATGAAATAAAAATGGTTAGAACTGAAAAGAGAAATCGGCAAAGTCACAATTATAGTTGGGGCCTCCATTATAGTTGGAGAATTTAACACTTCTCTCTCGGTAATATAGGACAAGCAGACAGAAAATTAGTAAGGATGTAAGAGAACTGTATAACATATCAACAAACTGGATTAGATTGATATTCACATGACACTTTACCTCAAAATAGTAAAATACACATTATCTTAAGTACATATGGAATAATCACCAAGATAGACAGTCCTGGGTCAGAAAACAAACCTAGACAAATTTAAAATAATTAGAATCATATAATATACGGTCCTTGATCACATGGAATTAAATTTGAAATCAGTAACAGAAAAATAAATGGAAAAATACTTAAATACTTGGAAATTTAAATTCTTCTAAATAATCAAAGGGTTAAAAGCAAATTTCATGGGAAATTAGAAAACATTTTGAAATGAACAAAAAATGAAGATGCAACATATCATAATTTGTGGGATGTTAGCTAAAGCATTGCTTGGAGGGACATTTATAGCACTAGATGCTTACATTAGAAAAGAATTCTCAAATCTACAGTCAAAGCGCCTTCCTGAGAAGACAGTGCTGCTTGAGCTGATAACGGTCAATGTGAGATTGAATGAGTTAATGTAAGGGAAGTTATCAGAATGATGTAATACATAGAAAGAACATAGTAGGTGCTTTCAAAGAGTGTCTGGATAAGAGGTGGTGATGTTAACTTAGAGAGGTAGAGGTGGAGATGAGAGATGTGGATAAAGATATTTGGGTGTAAAAATCAACAAAACTTGGTGATGGATTGGATATGCAGGAAAGAGGGGGAATGAGATACAGGCATGATACCTAGTCTCTGACTTCCACATCTGGATGGGTGGTGGCAACATTCAATGAGATGGGGAACACTGGAAGAGGACCAGGTTTGGAGGAGTTGACATGAGCTTGGTTTTGCTCAGGCTGAGTATACTGCAAACCCCCAGCATGAAGAAAGTGCCTTTATTTCATCTGAACTTGGGGTAAATAAATGAACTTCTATTATGATGGTGATCTTCCCTCACTTCTATAATACTTTCTGCACAAAATCACTGCCACAAAGGAGCCAGTAGGTGTCCTCAGTGACCAAGAGCTGAAATGCTTTCTGTTTCATACATCTGGTTTGATACTTTTTCCTGTACCTCTCCATGTTCTCTTATATAAGAACATAAAAAGGAATGGAATTTTATTTTGAATAATATATCAAAAAATAATGAAATTTACTTCATGAAAGAAATTTATGTGAGATTTCCAAATCGAGAGTTATGGAACATATTTAATAGCTGCACAGATACTCATGCTGCTTATGTAGGAGTGCTTCTAAATCTAAACCTAGTTATAAATGAAAAGCATTGGGCTGGGCGTGGTGGCTCACGCCTATAATCCCAGCACTTTGGGAGGCTGAGGCGGGTGGAGCACAAGGTCAAGAGATTGAGACCATCCTGGCCAACATTATGGAACCCCGTCGCTACTGAAAATACAAAAATTAGCTGGACGTGGTGGTGTGTACCTGTAGTCCCGGCTACTTGGGAGGCTGAGGCAGGAGAATCACTTGCACCCAGGAGGCAGAGGTTACAGTGAGCCAAGATTGCACCACTGCACTCCAGCCTGGCGACAGTGAGACTCTGTGTCAAAAAAAAAAAAACCCAAAAACCAAAACATGCACACACACACACACACGCACACAACCAAAGGCATTATTGCTAAAACTAACTAATGAGACACAACTTCCAGTAATGTTTGAGTCAGCTTCTCTTGGACCACCCCACCCAGAGATAGCAACTGTAAACTCTGGGCAAAATAAAAAGCAACTACCTGAAGGCACTGCAGAGCATTCAGAAGCAGGCAGACACTGGAGAGGAGCCTCAAGCCTTTAGTCTACTGATTTATTTTTTTCTCTTTGTTTTCTGTCTTTTTTGTTTGTCTCTTTTCTTTTTCCTATCTTTCTGTATTAGTTTGTTCTCACACTGCTGATAAAGACGTACCCAAGACAGGGCAATTTACAAAAGAAAGGTTTATTGGACTTACAGTTCCACATGGCTGAGGAGGTCTCACAATCATGGCAGAAGGTGAAAGGCACATCTCACATGGCGGCAGACAAGAGAAGAGAGCTTGTGCAGGGAAAGCTCCCATTTTTAAAACCATCAGATCTCATGAGAGTCATTCATCATCATGAGAACAGTGCAAGAAAGACCTGCCCCCATGGTGGCATGTGCCTATAATCCCAGCTACTCAGGAGGCTGAGGCAGGAGAATTGCTTGAACTGGGACCCAGGAGGTGGAGGTTGCAGTGAGCCAAGATCACGTCACTACACTCCAGCCTGGACTACAGGGCTACAGACCAAGACTCTGTCTAAAAAAAAAAAAAAAAAAAAGAAAGAAAAGAAAGAAAGACCTGCCCCCATAATTCAGTCACCTCCTACTGATTTCCTCCCATGACATGTGAGAATTGAGGGAGTTACAAGTCAAGATGAGATTTGAGTGGGGACACAGCCAAAGCATATCATTGCTCCCCTGGTCCCTCCCAAATCTCATGTCCTCACATTTCAAAACCTATCATGCCTTCTCAACAGTCCCCCAAAGTCTTAACTCATTTCAGTATTAACTCAAAGTTCACAGTCCCAACATCTCATCCAAGACAAGGCAAGTCCGTTCTGCTTATGAGCCTGTAAAATCAAAAGCAAGCTAGTTACTTCCCAGATACAATGGAGGTACAGGCATTGGGTAAATGCAGCCATTCCAAATGGGATAAACTGGCCAAAACAAAGGGGCAGCAGGCCCCATGCAAGTCCGAAATCCAGCCAGTCAAATCTTAAAGCTCCAAAATGATCTCCTTTGACTCTATGTCTCACATCCAGGTCACACTCATGTAAGAGGTGGGTTCACATGGTCTTAGGCAGCTCAGCCCCTGTTGTTTTGCAGGGTATAGCCCCACTCCTGGCTGCTTTCATGGACTGGCGCTGAGTGTCTATGGCTTTTGTAGCAGCACGGTGCAAGCTGTCAGTGGCGCTACTGTTCTGGGGTCTGGAGGACAGTGGTCCTCTTCTCACAGCTCCACTAGGTGGTGCCCCAGTAGGGACTCTGTGTGAGGGGGCTCCAACACTACCTTTTCCTTTTTCACTGCCCTAGCAGAGGTTCTCCATGAGAGCCCCACCCCTGAAGCAAACTTATGCCTTGACATTCAGACATATCATATATCCTCTTGAAATCAAGGCAGAGGTTCCCAAACCTCAATTCTTAACTTCTGGGCACCTGAAGGCTCAACACCATGTGGAAGCTGCCAAGGGTTGGGGCTTGCACCCTCTGAAGCCACAGCCTGAGCTGTATCTTGGCTGCTTTTAGTCACAGCTGGAGTGGCTGGGACATAGGGCACCAAGTCCCTAGACTACACACAGCATGGGGACTCTGGGCCTGGCCCATGAAACCCTTTTTGCCTCCTAGGCCTCCTGACCTGTGATGGGAGGGGCTGCCGTGAAGACCTCTGACATCCTCTGGAGACATTATTCACATTGTGTTGGGGAGTAACATTTGGCTCCTCATTACCTATGCAAATTTCTGCCAGCCGGCTTGAATTTCTCCTCAGAAAATGTGATTTTCTTTTCTATCGCATTGTCAGGCTGCAAACTTTCCAAACCTTTGTACGCTCCACCTGCCTGGTGAAACTGAATGCCTTTAACAGCACCCAAGTCATCTCTTGAGTGCTTTGCTGCTTAGAAATTTCTTCCAACAGATACCCTAAATCATCTCTCTCAAGTTCGAAGTTCTACAGATCTCTAGGGCAGGGGCAAAATGCCACCGGTCTCTTCACTAAAACATAACAAGAGTCACCTTTTCTCCAGTGCTCAACAAGTTCCTCATCTCCGTTGGAGACTACCTCAGCCTGGACCTTATTGTTCATATCACTATTAGCATTTTTGTCAAAAAGCCATTCAACAAGTCTCTAGGAGATTCCAAACTTTCCCACATTTTCCTGTCTTCTTCTGAGCCCTCCAGACTGTTCCAGCCTCTGCCTGTTACCCAGTTCCAAAGTTGCTTCCACATTTTTGAATATCTTTTCATCAACACCCTACTCCTGGTACCAATTTACTGTATTAGTTCATTCTCATACTGCTGATAAAGACATACCTGAGACTGGGCAATTTACAAAAGAAAGAGGTTTATTGGACTTACAGTTCCACGTGTCTGAGGAGGCCTCACAATCATGGTGGAAGGTGAATGGCACATCTCATATGGTGGCAGACAAGAGAAGAGAGCTTGTGCAGGGAAAACTCCCAGTTTTAAAATCATCAGATCTCGTGAGAGTCATTCACTATCACAAGAACAGTGCAGGAAAGACCCATCCCCATAATTCAGTCACCCCCCACTGAGTTCTCCCATGACATGTGAGAATTGTGGGAGTTACAATTCAAGATGAGATTTGGGTGGGGATACAGCCAAACCTATCACTTGCTGAGTGTTACTTGAGCATTTTTTTTTTTTTTGAGACGGAGTTTTGCTTTTGTCACCCAGGCTGGAGTGCAATGGCGCAATCTCAGTTCACAGCAACCTCTGCCTCCTGGGTTTAAGCACTTCTCCTGCCTCACCCTCTCTAGTCATTGAGATTACAGGCACTTGCTACCATACGCAGCTAATTTTTTTGTATTGTTAGTAGAGATGGGGTTTCACCGTGTTGGCCAGGCTAGTCTTGAACTACTGACGTAAGGTAATCCACCTGCCTCGGCCTCCCAAAGTGCTGAGATTACAATTGTGAGCCACCACACCTGCCCGACTTGAACATTTTTTCGAACTCCATTCTGAATTATCTGTAGTGTTGATGAGTGTATCTTTTTGGCTAGATTCCTTAGTGGTTGCTCTAGGTATTAGTTTTATACATGCGTAACTTACTGCAGTCTACTAGTGTTAACATTCCAGTTGGAGTGATGTATAAACCTTACCTTCCTTTAGTTCTTTATCTTCCCTAGCTTTTAATATAGTTGTCTTAAATATTTCCTCTACATACATTGAGAATCTTATCACATAACACCAAACATAATTTGGAAAACCTGAAAGAAGATCTATAATATTTACCTATATTTTTACTATTTCCATTGTTTATTCTTTCTTCCTGATGTTCTAAGAGTCTTCTTTTTATCATGTCCTATTTAGAGAATCTCTTTTAACCATTCTTTTAGGGTAGGTCTGCTGGTGACAGATTTTGACTTTATCTGAGGTTGTCCCTGTTTCCTCTTCATTCCAAAAGGATATTTTAATTAGATAGAGAATTCAGAGTTGACAGTTATTTTTGTTTGACACTTGAAAACTATTGTGTCATTTCTTTCTGTTCTCCATGGCTTCTAATGAGAAATTCATTATCATTCAAATTGTTTTTTTCCTGTTGGCTAACCTAAATGTTGTTTCTTACTGTTTTCAAGGTATTTTCATTATGTTCAGTTTTCAGAAGTTTATGGTGTATCTGGCGTGAATTTCTTTGGTTTACCCTGCTTGGGGTTTGCTCAGCTTCTTCATTCTATAGGTTTATGTCTTTTAACACATTTGGGGATTTTTTTTCAGCCATTATTTTCTCAAATACCTTTGCAACTCCAATTATTTCTTCCAGTACCTTTTCCCTCTATCTAGTAGTGTTGTGGTTTTTATTAACAGTACCTCACTCTCCTCTCCCAACCCCAGTTCAGAACCAGATCTTGAAGTAGAGTTTAGAGTTCTTAATCTAAGATGATGTCAGATATGTCACTGATCCATTAAAAGGCCCACTTGTTGACATGGTTCTGATCCTGGTGTCATGGCTATGTCTTTGTCCTCCTGCTTGCTTAGGCTCACTACTTTTTATGAGAAGGAGGGGCAACTTTTTTTTTTTTTTAAACCCTACTGGCTTCCAGCAGCAGTAAAGCAGTATCTATTTCTCTATTATGGAGTGAGTACCTTCAGCCTATATAACATACAAATCCAGCCCCTTGCTACCACCTGCTTCTTCTGGACTCAGAGCCCAGGAAACCTCTGGTTTTAGTCTCACCTTACTCTTCTATCTTCTATTTGTGGTCCATTGACATATTCATCTTACTTTTGAGTATTACTCTGTCTTTTTAACTATCACTGCTTCATTGCTTCATATATGGAGCAGAATGGCTATGTTGAAGCATAAACTGGTTGAGAAATTCTTGTACCTTCTTTAAAAAAAAAAATAGAGACAAGATTTCACTATGCTGGCCAAGCTGGTCCCAAACTCCTGAGCTCAAGCAATCTCCCTGCCGTAGCCTCCCAAGTAGTTAGACTACAGGCACGAGCCACTGCACCTAGCCCCTCTTGTGTTTTTAATGCAGTTTCCTGAACAAAATATCTCTAAATTATTTTGACTCTTCGTTTCTTCATTATTTGGGTCTGGTTTTGTACAGAAAGCAGTGTGATTCTAAGCCAGTCATTCACCCTCTGTGGCTGCAGTTTTCTGAAATGCATAATGAGATGGTTGGACTAAGTCCTTTTTAGTTCTTAGAGTCAATATGTCAAGAAAGATATAAAATTATCAAACAGAAGAAGTTACTTTTGATTCTGAACTTCAAAATTAGGATTCTCCCAACTGAGAAGATAAAAGCAGAGATAGTATAGGATTTCAATTTTGATTATAGCAAAGGACTTCTTGGCCATTAGAAGTAGAAAACATTTCTTGAAAAACAAAGAAGAACCTTAGAATAAATAATATTCTGTCTTACAGTAATCACAAGGTAGTAATTACAAGGAGTTTGTATTCCAAGAGTCTGGGTGGTAAATATACATAATTTCAGGAAAAGTTTAAACAAATATATATTAGTAATTGAAGGAAGTGGGATTTTATTAATGTGGAAGACAATCCAGCTACCCATAAAATACTCCCATATTCCTACTACTGGGGATGTGGAATACAGTGAGTTGAATTTGACCTAATTTAACACATTTGGGATTATTTTAAATTATTATTTTAAAGCTTTGTTTTGGAAGTGTTATACTAGAATATTTTCATCTAAAATAAAAATTACCTATTATCCATTCCTTTGGAAGATGTCAATTTTGGCCATAGCAT
This sequence comes from Macaca fascicularis, assembly GCF_037993035.2. Lineage (NCBI taxonomy): Eukaryota > Metazoa > Chordata > Mammalia > Primates > Cercopithecidae > Macaca > Macaca fascicularis. The sequence continues at coordinate 17,521,599 of NC_088387.1, read as the reverse complement.
TTTAGCATTTGAATTCTTCATTCCATAAAGTTTTTGCTCCCATTGTGTTTCATTGTTTTATGTAAATTTTATGGTGAACTTCTTGCATAGAGCATTTTATAAGAGATTGAATTTCAAGAAAAATATAATTTATGGGCCTAGAGATCTTGAGGAAAAAAATATAACTGTATCTGAACTCTTAGGATTGTCTGTCTTAGTGACAGAGTAAATGAACTGCCTATGAAATGCTTGTATGGGTCACATCTTTTTTTTTTTTTCTTGAGACTGAATCTCGCTGTTGCCCAGGTGGAGTGCAGTGGTGTGGTACCAGCTCACTGCAACCTCTGTCTCCCAGGTTCCAGTGATTCTCATGCCTCAGCCTCCTGAGTAGCTGGAATTACAGGCGCACACCACCACGCCCAGCTGATTTTTGTATTTTTAGTAGAGTCAGGGTTTCAGCATGTTGGCCAAGCTGGTCTCAAACTCCCAAATTCATGTAATCCACCTGCCTCAACCTCCCAAAGTGCTGGGATTACAGTTGTGAGCTACTGTGCTCAACCAGGTCACATCTTTTCTTTTAAAAGACCATTTTTTTTTGCTGGGTGTGATGGCTAATGCCTATAATCCCAGCACTTTGGGAGGCCGAGGCAGGCAAATCACCGCAGGTCAGGAGTTCGAGACCATCCTGGCCAACATGGTGAAACCCCGTCTCTACTAAAGCTACAAAAATTAGCCAGGCGTGGTGGCAGGGACCTGTAGTCTCAGCTACTTGGGAGGCTGAGGCAGGAGAATGGCTTGTACCTGGGAGGCGGAGGTTGCAGTGAGCCAAGATCATGCCACTGCGTTCTAGCCTGGGTGACAGAGCGAGACTCCCTCTCTAAACAAGTAAATAAATAAGATAAAGAAAAGGCCATTTTTACCTAAAATTTCAATTACTTTTCTGGTAAACCTATCTTAGATATTAAGGAATTCACTTAATATAATTTATTACTAGCATAGGAGTCCAACTCTGAATTCATTTGTCATACTTGATATAAAAAGAAAAACATTACAGAATTGCATGAAGTAAAAAGTGAAAGTTCTCCCCTCGCCATCTTCCTCACTCAGTGTAGCCACTGTTAACTCTTTGGGACATGGAAGTGGTGATGTTTCAAAGAGCTTTTTGCATGATTTCAAATGGGAAAATCTCATTTCAGGTTCTGAGCAACATTCATACAGTCAGAGCCACATGGCAATCTAAAAAGCCCAAAACATGGACCTTTTCTCCCCAGGTAAGTAATCTGCTGAATGAGTGGAGTGAGTGCATTTCAAAGTAGAACATATTCATATTTCTATAAATAGCACAGAATATGTGGGGACAGATAAAAATCTTTATATTCTTTGGTGTTCTTTGAGGACATTGATAAAAATTACTCATGTTTCTGACTCACCGATGTTATAATTCCTATGAATCATCCCATTCAATCAGTTTCAGGGTTCATTTTTAGAAAATTCTCATTTGATGAAAAATGAAAACATAAAGATAACATTTAGGAAGTGGGGTGTTTTTCAAAGATGAAATCTTCCAACTGTGCTAATAAAAGCTGTGCTTTCTTCAGATAAAGTCAGGGATGACGCCTAAGGGACTGCTACATTACACCCACATACTCTCAAGACTGGAATGGCGTTAGGTGGGTTTAAACCACTAAGTCAGCATTGCATAGATGTAGGGAGGACAAGGATGTCTTCATGTTGTTTTTATAATATCAATTGTCTATATTTTATTTTACATACTTTCATCTACCTCCAAGGTCTCATTAATTCAGTATTTACTTCCTTCCCACAGCTAACTCCCTTGTATAACTGCATCCTAAAAATCCTTAGTTACCTTTCCTCTTATTGCATCAAAAGATCTTAAGGCAAGATGGAGGTCCAGTGAGAGGACTCAGGGTGTGGATGAGGCCAGCCACCTCAATTGTGTGCTGTGCCTGTCTACACTTGTTGAGAGCACACCTCCTAAAATTCCATCTTGATCTTCTTAGCACCCTTCCTCCGGTGAGAAGCACAGCTTCTCTTTTGGCACAGTACTTCACAATTCTGTTATTGCATCTCTGTATATGTGAAGTATTTAGGGTAGAATTTTAAAATATTTTTCCTGGGGTAGAAAGAAGAACTGTTGGGAGTATGTGTTATTGTGTTGAATGAAATTAAATATCTATTATGTGCAAGCATTTTTTCCTAGGCATGTGGAAACGTTTTCATGCCAGTGGAGTTCTTATTCCAGCAAAATTAGTAGGGGAAAATACATACATGAAGAAAAACAATACCATCTATTTTTGGAACCCTAACTGTGTGCTAGGCCCTGTGCCAGGCTCTTATATACTTACCTTGTTTAATCAGAGTAGCCGTGTGGGGTGAGTACTGTTGGTAACTACCACTTAGGCAGATTGTAATGGTTTTGGAGCTCCAGGTGCTTTGGAAGCACACAGGAGGGTAAAGTTAATTCTAGTCCTTTGGCTCAGGGAAAGTTTTCTAGAAGAGAAACTAGATCTTGAAGGATGGATAGATTTTACAGCAAAGAAGGGAGGGATACGATTGTCTGGGGAAAGGGAATTGAATGAGCAAAAGAGAAGAGAAATGAAAATTCAGAAGGCACACATCAGGAAAGTTGAGCAAATATGTGTATTAAGTCTTGAATTTTTGTTCTGTTTACAAAGAACAGTGGTTGATATAAATATCTTATAATGTCTATAAACTATTATTTGTAACACCTCTGGAGACCTAGGCACAGTACTATTAGCCTCTACTCTAAGCAAAGGATAAGTGAAGGTAAAGGTATTTTCCCTTTAAAAGAGAAGTTAAATTTTTAAAATTTATAATAATTGGCGCAGATGAATTCAGTCCATCTGCTTTTTGTTTTCTTAAAAGACTTTTATTATAATGCAAAGGCATAAATTATTTACTAACAAATAGGGCTGAAACCCTGTGTTAAGCCGTTCTTGCATTGCTATAAAGAAATGCCTCAGGCTGGTTAATTTACAAAGAAAAGAGGTTTAATTGGCTCATGGTTCTGCAGACTGTACAGGAAGCATGGCGCAGGCATCTGCTCAGCTTCTAGGGAGGCCTCAGGAAGCTTCCAATCATGGCAGAAGGTGAAGGGGGAGCAGGCATCTCACATGACAGTGCAGGAGCAAGAAGGAGGAAGGAGGTGCCACACACTTAAAAAAAACTGATCTCCTGAGAACAAACTCACTATGGTGAGGACAGTACCAGACCATGAGGGATCTGCCCCCGTGACCCAAACACCTCCCACCAGACCTCACCTTCAACATTATGATTACAATTCAACATGAAATTTGGTGGGGACATTTATTCAAACCATGTCAAACCCCCTTCCTCCCATTTTTTATTTTTAATCAATAACTGTAATTTCTTTATCATTTCAGGTTAGTCGCATCTTGCCATGTTTGCTTGATGGTGATTGCTTTATCAGGTCCAATTCTGCATCTCCAGATGTTGGAATATTATTTGAACTTGGAATTTCTTATATTCGCAATGTATGTCTGTTGAAAGATAAGGCTTTCTAATGTATCAGTTAAAAGGGAAGGTTAAAAAATGTGCCTATTAAAAAAAAATGTGCCTATTGACAAGGAAATCCTTGGGGTCTTTATGTGTAATAGAATTTTAATCCCTTGAGGAATGAGAATGCTAGTGATTCTAATTTTATGTGTGCTGATTTGTTTTCATAGCATTTAAAATAAAAGAGTATTTATTCACATTTATAGCTTGAGTGAACTCCAGTGCTTTTAAAGAATAAAAATTCGAAAAGGATGGGACTTTGCAGAAAGTGATAAAAGATGCTCACTGGCATCCCAGCCCCATGGTTCACCTCTGTCCTCCAGGAGCAGAGTATACTTAGCCTTGTAACTAAGGTTTCTAATTAAGGGACTTGGCAGAGTAGTGACTTTTATAAAGCGAACACCAGGAATTTGGGTTAACTTATGTCATATAAACTACTGAACCAGCGGGTGCAGCTCTGTGCTAGCAATGAAATGTTTCCACATACTAATAATAGCTTGATAGGTATAGTATAGGTACTTGACCTCATGGTAACCCAGAGAGCATTATAGAGATGTTACATTAATGGTATTACACTGTCCATTCATTTGTTTAAGGCAAATTCATCCATATGTATTGTGGAGGGGGTAGGCCTGGGGAAAGGAGCAGGCCCCCCAAAGGAAGCCTTGGGGGCCTCTAGCAACTGACGGTGGGGGTAAAATTCCAAGCAGAAAAGCCCTTGAATGATTAATATCTGCATTCTGTCAGTGAAACAAAGGTTCATAATCCCATGTAGTACTGATGTGATTTGAGATCACTCCACAAAATGCTTATATCAGTCAAGAGACAGTGGCAACAGTTGCCACATCATTGGTTTAAGGGATTTTCGCGAGCAATTTTGACAAAATATGATTGTCACTTGATATACTGCCTTTAATATCTGACCCGCAGGCAAAATGGGACTCTACTATGTTTCATTTTGTTTTCTTGTGAAGAACTTTTTAGTTCTAAAGGTGAATACTTATTTTGTTCCTTTAAAAGGACTTGGTATGTGCTTATAAATTTGATGAGTTCAGACCTTAAATTTCATATACTTGTCTTATTTTCTAGTCAACTGGAGAAAGAGGAGAGTTAAGTTGTGGCTGGGTGTTTCTTAAACTTTTTGATGCCAGTGGAGTTCCTATTCCAGCAAAGTAAGTTGGCTATATATTCCTAACGAATGAATACTTCTGTAACAATTCACTTTTTAGACTGTAGATGCCTCAGGTTTGTTCTGTGAGCATGCCAATAACTTTTGGGGAGAGGGCCTTTAATGTTGACTTGAGTGTTGTTTAGGTGGTGTATGGAAACAGCACACACAGTCTCATCCTAAGGAAGAGGAAATGACTCCTAGAGAAGAAGTATTTTAAAAGATGGTTGCACTAGCTGTCTGCTGAGAATATTCTTTCAGTAATTTCCTATGGTACTAACACATTTCACCATGCCGAAAACAGAGCCTAGTTGTCTTCAAAAAGTGGGGAAGTTAAGTCCAGAGTCCAGAGGTCCTCTGTGAGTCTCCACCCTTCCTCTGTAGGTGGGACATTGAAATCATAGCGGCAACCACGGTAAATGATTTAAACTTTAACATCAAAAGGCAGACTGGAAGCAAATACTGCAATGTGTACAGAAGAGTTAGAAGACCATTATCCCTAATATAAAAGGAACTCTCAAAAATGAATGAGAAAAAGATAATCCATATTTTAAAATGGAGGAAAAGAAAGATCTAAATCTAGGATATAAACAAGAAATTCAAGAAGGGACACAAATGGGCAGGCAGTAGGATGGTGATTAAGATCCCAAATTTGGATTATAAAATTTTGGGCTCCAGTCCCAGCTCTACCCATGTAACTGTAGGTGGATTTCTTAACATTTCCAAGTCTGAATTTCACCCATCTTTAATCTGGAAGACTGTAATAATTCCTACTCCAAAGGCTTGTTGTGAGGATTAATTTAGATAATGCACCTTATGTGGCCTCCTTGCCATTGGGCAGAAGTAGTAGTCTTGACTCTACAAGTCCTTTGACATCATCCTGGAGGGTGCATTACCCGGGGTGCCAGGTTTCTTGTGATTGTTATTTGCTTTTTTGTTTTTGTCTTTTAATATGCTCAGGGTTTTTAGTTGTGCTTAGTGGAAGAAATAAGGAATTGTATATCTATTCCATCTTTCTGAAAGTGAAGTCACAGCTATTTTTTTAAATGAAGTAGAGCTCTGTGTATTAATATAGACACATTTTCAGTGTATCAGTATATGGAAAAAGTTGCAGAATATTTTGAATACTGCGACTCCACTTTTGGTCATTAAAAACTATTTGTGGGCCAGGTGAGGTGACTCACAATGATTACAGTCTCAGCACTTTGGGAGGCCTTGGCGGGAGGATCACCTGAGCCTAGGAGTTAGAGACCAGCCTGGGCAACATGGTGAGACCCTGTCTCTACAAAAATAAAAAAATTAGCCAAGCATGGTGGCACACGCCTGTAATCCCAGCTACTCAGGAGGCTGAGCTGGGAGGATTACTTGAGTCGAAGAGGTCGAGACTGCAGTGAGCAGTTTTCATGCCACTGCGCTCTAGCCTGGGTGACAGAGCGAGATTCTGCCTCAAAAAAAGCAAAAACAAAACAAAGCAAAACTGTTCCCAGAATTTACTTCTGAGGAGCAGAATTGAGAAGGTGGTGCAGTACAATTAAAGGGCTCTTTTACCTTCTTCTTTCTACACTTAGTATGTGACTTCAAAAGAAAAGCATGTAGTATGTTAGTTTTGAAGCATGTGTTAGTTTTGAAGTTCACCGTGTTTATACATTTGTTTGCATTTTCATAGAAAAAGATAGGGCAGGAGATTAACCAAACTAGAGAAGAAGGCATGGGGCGGGATTTTTTCACTTTTTACTTATCATTCCTCTGCCATTCAAACTTTTTATAACAATCTACATATTACTTTTATATTTTAAAAATAATATAAGTTCATAATGGCCTCATTTCAAATAATGATTCAACACATTTGAAAAATACATTAAAAAACAATCACTTGTCATTAACATAAGTCATTAAGGTCTGAACACTTTAATGACTTGAATTAATTTTTCTCATTTTCAAGGAAAAATGTATTTTCTACAGTGCATAGTTAGGAAAGATAATTTTCTGCGCTTATAATTAGGAAGAAAGACTGTTTATTAGCCCAGATAGTACCTCATGGAGGGATCAACAATTATTCTTTTCATTTACCAGTGAGGCATAAATGAAATGTCTGTGAGTATATTAGTGCTAAAAAATGTTTAACTACTGACTCCAGTGTTTTCTAAATGTCCACAGCTTCTATCTGTCATTGTATGTTATTCTTTTATAGAACTTATGAGCTTTTCTTGAATGGTGGTACTCCTTATGAAAAAGGTGTTGACGTGGACCCTTCAGTATCCAGAAGAGGTATGGCTCTCATGTGTTGTCTTCCTTTCCTTAAAGATTGAACGAATAGAAGCATCCAAGAGGTAGCTACATTCTAATAAGCATAGCAGTTTTTACTTGGATTCACTCTTTTAAAAATATGTCATTTCATAGAAAAATTTTAATCATTTTTAAGTACTTATTGTCTTGGTAACACATATGAGACTCTAAGAAATCATGAAGAATGAAATCATGAAGAATGAGAATTAGTACATTAGTTCCTTTTCACTGACCACTGAACTGATACTTGTGACTAATACAGAGACTGCCTGTTGCTAGGTCAAAGGATGCAGACATTTGAAACACTAATATACATGCCAAATTGCCCTCTAGAAATATTGAGCATCTTTTACTATGTTCATTAACCAGGCACTGTGCTAGATAATGGGAGAATGAAGAGCAAGACTGATATGGTCATTGCCTCATGGGGCTCAGAGCCTGGCAGATTTGGAATTCCATTTCCACTCCTCAGCCACCCCTCTACTTGTTTGGTGATTCAGGACACGCCACCTCCGCTGCCCCCACAATGCTATTCCTGCCTTCTTGGAACAGAAAGGAGTTTGGGGTCTGGGATGCAGTTGGTTCTACCTGGAGTCAGATATGCTGTTTTCCTTTGTAATCTGGCAGCAGTAATGCTGTAACTCATCTGATTTAGCAAACAATCCTGTGCCCTTAGGGAGGTCTCTCAGCTCATTTAGGGTATATGGGTGACTCTTGCCTTTCATTCAATTCAGCACTACTGGATGGTATATTTTCGTGAAATACTTGTTTTATTATACTCACTGTCTCAAGTACTTAAAGTTTCATGAGTTATTTTTGATTTTTCTTAAAAGCACATGGCAGTGTTTTCTACCAGATGATGGCAATGAGAAGGCAGCCTCAACTTCTAGTGAAACTGAGATCCTTGAACAGAAGATCGAGAAACGTACTAAGGTTAGTACCTGCTTTTACCTGTGCAGTGAATTTGGGATCATTCAGCACTTGGAGACCATCTCTGCTTTTGGCTTCTCCTCCTATTTAGCTGTCTATTGTTATAATAGTTTTGTCTTCTTCAATTCTCCAAAGGTCAGAAGGGAAATGGGTTACAAAGCTGAAATTAGCTTACTCTTCTATTTACTAGTTAGCTCTTCTAACCAAATCTGTCATTTCAGCTCACTAGTAAATAGAAGACTTGACTAAATGGGGCTTACCAATGCATGATTCTACCCTCAGGGAACTTTTTTTAATGTCAGGTTTATTGAGATATAATTTACATGCAGCAAAATTTACTCTTTTTAGTTTATAGTTCTTTGTGTTTTGACAAATGTATACTGTCTTGTGATTACCACTATAGTCAAGATAGAGAACTTTCCCTCACTCTGAAAAGTTATCTCATGCCCCTTTGTAGTCAGCTCTGTAGCCCCAGCCTCAGGCAGTCCCACCTGTTTTCTTTCCCAGCAGTTTTGCTTTGTCCAGAATATCATGCAAATGGAATCATAACACTCGGGAGCCTTTTGAGTCTGGCTTCTTTCACTTAGCCTAGTGCATTTGAGACTTACCCATGCCATTGCATGTGCCAGTAGTTTGTTCCTTTTTGTTCTAAATAGTACAGACTGTCCCTGACTTACTCAAGATTTTTCAAATTTACCATGGTGCAAAAGCAAAACCCATTCAGTAGACACTATATTTCAGTACAGATTCAATGAATTACATGAGATATTTATACTTTATTACAAAATAGGCTTTGTATTAGATGATTTTGCCCAACTGTAGGTTAATGTGTTATGAGCATGTTTAAGGTAGGCCTATCTAAGCTCTGATGTTCAATAGGCTAGTTGTAGGCTGGGCATGGTGGCTCACACCTATAATTGCAGCATTTTGGAAGGCCGAGATGGTAGAATTGCTTGAGGCCAAGAGTTCAAGACTAGCCTGGGCAACATGGCAAGACACCATCTGTACCAACAACAACAAAAAAATTAGCTGGGTATGGTGATGCACACCTGTAGTCCCAGCTACTTGGGAAGTTTAGGTGGGAGGATTGCTTGAGCCCAAGAGGTTGAGGCTGCAGTGAGCTGTGATGGTGCCACTGCACCCCAGCCTGGGCAACAGTGTGAGACCCTGACTCAAAAAAAAAAAAAAAAAAAAAGGCTAGGTGTATTAAATGCATTTTCAACTTACGATATTATTTTCAACTTATGATATTTTCAATTTATGATGGGTGTCTGGGGACATAACCCAGCATAAGTTGAGAAGCATCTGAATTCCCTTCGATAGATACACTACAATGTGTTTATTCATTCACAAGTTGATGGGCAGTTGGGTTGTTTCTAGGTTTGGGCAATTATAAATAAAGCTGCTTTAAACATTTGTATACAAATTTTCTGCATGTGGATATATGTCTTCATCTGTCATGGGTATAAATGCCTAGGAGTGAGATTACTGGGACGTATGGAGTTTAACTTTATAAGAAACTACCGAACTGTTTTCAAAATGACTGTACCACTTTGCACTCTCATTAGCAATATATGAGAGTTCCAATTACTCCATGTTCTTGACAGCACTTGATATGATCAGTTTTTCTGTTTTGGCCATTCTAATGAATGAGAGTAGTGGTTTCTCATGGTGTTTTAAATTTACATGTTTCCTCAGGGAGTTTGTAAACTAATAAAATCTCAGATCTATCAGTTTCTCACTCAGTACCCTCCTAGACTAGTCATTTAACATCTCTGTCAGGGTCTTAATGTCTATATCTTTAAAATGGACATCATAATATCAACCCCATAAAGCTGTAGTGAGGTTTAATGGAAAGAAAACATATAAAACACTTAGCCAGTATTTACAGTGTGTGGCACATAGTAACTAACACAATAGTGTTAGCTATAATTATTTACTACTATAATTGTCTTATATATAGATACATGTAAATATAAAGCCAGGTAGATGGTGCTATATCATAAAATTTGTTCAAATGAAGATGTGTAGCTGGTAAAATCAGGACATTTGAAATCACCTTTGAAGGACTGGGAAGATGCAGAGGAAAGGAGCTCCACAGAGGAGGCACGAGGACAAGAGGGGGAAGGAAGAGCATGGCATGGGACAGAGACTGTTGCAGTTGAACTGTCCCACCATGACCTGCTCATCGCTCACAGATTATTAAGAAGTAGGGAAGTCAGTGAAGACTTGGCATGCTCCTCTGAATGGTTTTTCTCATTCCAGATCATAGTCTTAGCTTAAATATCCCTTGTTCTTACCACTACTACTGAAATTTATTTTATAATTATAGTGTTAACAGTTCAATCTTTCAATAGCCATTAATAATGTGTTTGTGGGTAGTATTTACTCTCTTAGCTTTTTTCCCCCTTGGATGTTCATAGAGCCTGTAAATCTTCTTTTTTGGCCAGTCTTTCCTTGGAAAATTGTTATTTTTCAAGATTAGAAAGAAAGCAGCACAGTAGTAGTCTTTGTGAAAGAAAAGCCAAATCTTGTTTGGCCCCATTCTTCCTGCATCTTTGGCCTCCCCACTACTCATCTTGTTAATAAGCTTCCAAGAGTCCGGAAGCACTCCCATGCATGTCTTTCAAGTATAGCTCTTAATAGCGTTTCTTTGGCCCCAAATACTGGTTTTCAGATACTTTGTATGACCTCAAGATCAAGTTGGACTGTGTTGTGCAGAAGTTAGCAAGGCAGCCCCTTCTTCTTAAGCAGTGAATGCTCTTCTGTATGCTGGGTTCTTAAAGGTCCTGTGTCCTTGTCCTCCATACCTCAGGACTGCGTCATTTGTTTCATTACAGTACAGAATAGGCACCCGAAAAATGTTTGTGAAATAATTTCAATGCAGAGCTCTCCCTGCTAGTGTAAAAGTATACTCTTCAGGACCTCTGCACAGCCTCCACCTGTCCCTGGCCTCCCTCTGCCTCATCTTGGTGTGTGCTCTTCCACAGAGAGACTTGAGTGCTAGCTTGAAATTGCCTCTCCACTTTGCATGACCCCAAAATATATACTCCTGGGAATTTCAAACGTGAGTTGGGACACACTGCTGGTGCAACTCCAGGCTGGCTTGCACAGAAACCAGCTCATGGACAGTGAAACCAGAGGCCCTGGGCCTTGGTTTCATAGTCAGGGGGTGGGGTGGAGCTGTGCTGTGGGTTCAGGGTAAGAGGCTAGGCACCAGCCTGCGCCCTTTTGGACATCACTGAGCCTGAGCACCCTGGAGGTGGAGACTGAGGCAGGACTGATTCATTTCAGCATCCTCTCTTCCCCTGACCTGAAACCTTCAGTGGATGGGAGAACAAGACAGGCAATGACACCAGTAGTCCTTCTCCTCCTCTCCTTCAAAGGCACGCCCCACCTCCATCTTCACCCTCCCTTCTTTACAAACTTCACCTTTGTTTATGCAAATTTCACTGCTCAAAGGAGAAAGGACAAGGGCTCTTTCCATGATGTCAAAGGACATAAGACAATGGAGACAAGGCCAAGGGCAAAAAGCCTAGTTAGAGTTTGCATTAGTGCCCATTTTTACCCAGTGCCCTTACTGTTTGCCTTTACACTGCCCTCTTTGACTCAGCCAACAGTCCTACACATGTGTATCTTTTGGAAGTGAAAAGATGAAAATTCACATGTGAAAATGTGAATTATTCAGTGTAGACCAATGGCACCAGAGTCCTGCTCACAGGTCTTGGCAGTCTTGTTTTGTGGAGTCAGTTGTGGTCATGGTGACCTTGTCAACATAAGAAAAAGAGAGCAAATAGATGCTTCAGTTTCACCAAGATTTGTCTTTTGGAGCTGTTTTTCGAAAGGGTTGAACTCGATGTGATTTGAACAAAGGCATGTGTATAAACCCCTGAGGAGGGAAAGCCCAGAATTTGACTTCAGATTTCCAGTACATGAGTTCTAAATATCAAGAAACCCTGATCTGTAGAAGTAGGTTGCGTGTGTGTGTGTGTAAATTTGCTATAAATTCATTATCTTTCTTTTTTGATGAATTCCATCTTTTTTTCTCTTTTACTTTCCTTATATTGTTGCTAAAAATAAATAAGGTAATAATGTTAGTTGCTTGAATACTTGAGGCCCATTCATTGTGTTCATTGAAATTTGCCACCAGAATTTGCTGGTCTACATGTGAATTCAGGAGGAAGGATATTTTTACTTACTTAATTCAGCTAACCTTTAGCAGCCCAGAACTTTCTAGTCATCTTAAGTTTGGGAAAATCGGATGCTTTTCCTAAAGAAAATTTAATAAAGGGCAAGCAGCGTTGCTTCATGTTGTGAGAAGGTGCCAGAAGGAAAGGAGTGCCCACACTGGGTGGACCAGTGCCTGCCAGGCAAAGCAGGCAGGTCTACCAGAAAAGGAGAGGGCCAAGCAGAAGGAAGGAAGTTCCCACCCCTTTCCCTGGCAAAACCATGGCTGTTCTTCATCATGAGCCCTGAGCTGGGCATGCAGCTGAAACACTGTGTAGTGGGACCGTGGACCAACGGGCAGAGCATGAACATGTTGTTCATGAACTAAGGTTGTTCTGCTCCCTGCTCATGAACATGTCCATGGTCCTAGAACAACCCAGAATCACAGCCTGATCCCTGAGAAAGCATGTGGTGACACTGAGGCAGCTGAAATGGTCCCCTGCCTCCAGTCTTTAAAATGTAGGTCAAATGTGTACAGGATCAGAATTTAGCCGGGTTGGAAAAAGACAGTTTCTGACTTTATGTATCAAATGCTGTATATCAATATAACTGTGCTAAGAGAACCTGTATTACATTTTCAGATGCTTCTAGAAATTCAGGATTTAAAGAGTGGTCAAGGATACCTCTTTAATTCCATGAAACTTAATTACTTGTGGAATCCACTGCTCTTACTTCAGAACAGTGGTCACATTCATTCTGTTCTCTTCCAGCAGGCTGGAAGACTGATTATTAGCTCTGTGATGATTTTCTCTTCTAAAAATATAATCTTAGGAATTAAGATAAAGGATTAATTTACAAAAAGATCTCTTTTTGAATCTTTGGTGGTTTTTCTCAGCCCAAAGACATCTTCCTTTTTGATAGAAGATGCATTTCATTAATAAATTTGACTTAGTCATGGTGTACAAGCTTTTTAATGTGCTGTTGAATTCACTTCGCTACTATTTTGTTGAAGGTTTTGCATCAATATTCGGGAATATTGGCCTGTAGTTTTTTGTTTTGTTTTTTCTTGTAGTATTGTTGGCTTTTTTACCAGTGTAATTCTGACCTCATAATGAGTTTGATAGTGTTTATTCCTCTTCAGTTGTTTGGAAAAGTTTGTGGAAAATTGATGTTAATTCTTCTTTAAAGGTTTGGTAGAATTTTCCAGTGAAGCCATCTGATGCTGGGCTTTTCTTTATCAGGAGATTTTTTTTTAATTACTGATTCAGTCTCCTTACTTATTATTGAGATTTTCTCTTTCTTTGTGATTCAGCCTTATTAGGTTGTGTGTTTCTAGAAATTTGCCTATTTCATTTAGGTTATCCAGCTTGTTGGCATGCAACTATTTATAGTACTCTCTTACACATTTTTTATTTCTATAAACTCAATAGTAATATCCCCTCTTTCATTTCTGATTTTAGTTGAGTCTTTCTTCCTTAGTCATTCTCACTAAAGGTTTGTCAGTTTTGTTCATCTTTTCAAAGAACAGACTCTTGCGTTCATTGATTTTCTCTATTGTTTTTCTATTCTTTATTTTGTCTATCTCTGACCTAATCTTTATTATTTCTTTCCTTCTGCTAGTTTTATTCTTCTGGTTCCTTAGGGCATAAAGTTAGGTTGGTGACTTGAGCTCTTCCTTCTTTTTTAATGTAAGTATTTATATCTATAAATTTCCCTCTTAGGACTGTTTTCACTGTATCTTATGTTTTGATATGTTGTGTTTTCATTTCATTTCTCAAGAAATTTTCTAGTTTCTCTTGAGATTTCTTCTTTGAGCCGTTGGTTGTTTGAGTGTGTTTAATTTCCACATATTTATGTGTTTTCCAGTTTTCCTTCTGCTTTTGATTTCTAGTTTCATTTCATTATGATTGAAAAAAGATACTTTGTATGATTTCAATCTTTTTAAATTTATTAAGACTTACTTTGTGACTCAACATATGGTCTTTCCTGGAGAATTATCTCATGTACACTTGAGGAAAATGTGTATTCTGCTCTTGCTGGGTAGAGGGTTTTGTAAATGTCGGCTAGATCCAATTAGTCTACAGTGTAATTGATTTTCTGTTTCATTGTTCTATACCTTATCAAAAGTAGGATATTGAAATCTTCTCTATTATTATAGATCTGTGTATTGCTCCCTTCAATTCTGTCAGTGTTTGCTTCATATATTTAGGAGCACTGATGTTTGGTGCATATATGTTTATAATTGTTGTATATTCTGAATTGACTCTTTTATGATTGTACAATATCTTTCTTTGTCTCTTGTAACTTTTTTGGGGGCTTGGAGTCTATTTTGTCTGATAGTAGTATGGCGAAACATGTTCTCTTTTGGTTGCTATTTACATGAAATATTTTTTTTCTGTTCTTTCACTTTCTAGCCATGAGTGTCCTAAGTCTAAAGTGAGTCTCTTATAGATAGCATATAATTAAATCTTGCTTTTTTAGTGCATCCTGCCAATCTATATCTTTTGATTGAGGAGTCTAATTTATTTACATTTAAAGTGATTACTAATAGAAAAGGACTTACTTTTGCCATTTTATTACTCATTTCCTTCTTATCTTATAGCTTTTTTTGTTCTTAATTTCCTCCCTTACTGATTTCCTTTGTGTTTGATTTTTCATAGTGACAAATTTTGATTCCCTTTTACTTTCCATTGGAAAATATTCTAGTTATTTTCTTTGTGGTTACCATGGTATTACATATAACATCGTAAAGTTATAACAATCTATTTTAAACTAATACCAACTTAACTTGGTATTACATACAACATCCTAAGGTTATAGCAATCTATTTCAAACCGATACCAATTTAACTTCAATATTGAATTATTTTCTATTTTTTAGCCCTTATTATATACCAGACACTACATTAAGCACTCTGTACTTACTTCATTTGTTGTTGTTGTTGTTGTTTTGTTTTGAGACAGAGTCTTGCTGTGTCACCCAGGCTGGAGTGCAGTGGCACGATCTCGACTCACAGCAACTTCCACCTCCCAGGTTCAAGGGATTCTTCTGCCTTAGCCTCTGAGTAGCTGGGATTACAGGTGCCCACCACCACACTTGGCTAATTTTTGTATTTTCAGCAGAGATGTGGTTTCACCATGTTGGCCAGGCTGGTCTCGAACTCCTGACCTCAAGTGATTCACCCGTCTCGGCCTCCCAAAGTGTTAGGATTACAGGTGTGAGCCACCATGCCCAGCCCACACTTACTTCATTTTAATCCCTTTAGTAACCTTCTGAAATGCAAGTATTACTATTGGTATCCAATAAATGAGGAAACCAAAGCACAAGGGGATTAATTAATTAATTTAAAGTCACATAGCTAAGAAGTGACAAAGTCAGGACTTATTCCAGGTCTGTCACACCCTCCCATGTTCCACCCAGTACTGTGAACAGCCTGAATTTGTATTTCCTCTGCATTCGCCAAATCAGGCATGGCAGCCACATGCCCTTGTTTAAGCTTGTGACTGACTAGTCCCCTTCTTTCCAAAACATATAATTAGTGGCTTCCCTTTTTTATTTGACATTTAACATCGGTATATATGCTAACATGGAAGCACAAAAATGGCAACACAGAGTTAAGACTTGAAAGTGTAAACAAATAAAAAAAGTTATCTGAAATATAATGTGGCCTACTTGTAGTAGAAATTTTTCTTTAAATAGTTAAAAATGTGTTCCAGTAATGAAGCAAAATTTGGGACTGTTTATTAAAGTAATATACATCAAAACATTATAGGTTGGATTGTAGGGGATTGTCTGATGAATACATTTTTTTCTTCTTTAATAGTCTACTGCCGGAAACATTAATTGGAAGTATGTGTTCTGTTCACTTGTTGATATTTTATCGACAAATTCTTGGAGATGTGCTCCTGAAAGACAGGATGAGCTTGCAAAGTACTGGTGAGTGGGCTTTGCCGTTTCCTTTTGTGCAGTGATGCTTCATGCTCTGAGTAAACGTAACCTATACCATCTTGTATCTTCTGTTTCTGATTGTGACTTTTGGAATAAAATATTTAGAACAGCATTGATGTTAATACGTTACTTATGGGACATCCTCGGATCCAAAGCATTGAGCTTTGTGAATTCAACACATATTCAGTTCTTTCAAACATATGCATTTTCACATTTCAGATTCTAGAGTTTTGAGATCCCGAGTCAGATATAGGCATATTTTCCTTTAATGTCTCTGAGTAATCTGTTTTTTCCCATGTGTTTGGTGTGCACATCATCATTTTGAAGAGAAACCAAACTCAACCAAAATAGCTGGTCCTTAGTGCATGAAGTGTAAGTATCAAATGGATTAGTTTAAATTGGTGAATCCAGATACGGAGTATTTGGGTGTCCTATGTACTGTCTTTATTCTTGAAACTTTTTTGTACGTTTGAAATTTTTACCAAGTAAAATGTTAAAAAATAATTTTAAAAATCAATGAGTTGCCATACATGATTGAACCTACAAAGAGAAATGCATGTGTTATAATAATTGCCTCCAAAAAGAAAAACGGTTTAATTTTATTGGCTCTTCTTTCAATTAAGTAAATCAGTAACCAGATATGTACTGAGTACCTGGTATGTGCCAGATATTATGCTAGGCCCAGTGGTGAATGAGACAGGCATAGGCGTCCCAGACCTCAAACACATAATTACATGAATAATCCATGCCACCTTTTTGAAGTAAGTGCTGTGAAGGAAAATATGCAACGAGAGCATGCACTGGGAAGACTTGATTAATGTGTAGGGCAAGGAAAGGCTTCTTTGAGTGAGTAATATTTAACAAAAGATGTGAGAGAGGAATTAGACCTATGAGGGAAGTGTGTGGGGAAGGATTCTTTCTGGGTAGAGTGGCCAGCATTTCCTTGGGTCTGAAGACCCAAGGAAAGAAGACATGCATGTGTTGGAGGGCTTGAAATTGAGGCAGGCCAGTATGGATGGAGCAGAGTGAGTGAGAGGCTTAGCACTTGTGGACAAATAACATTCATAGGTAGAAGTCCTCTCCCAGGGACTTATCACCTGGATATATAGGCAGAAGTGGAACTCAAAGGCAGAGAAGCACAGAAAGTTCCAAGGAATCATTATAACTCTAAGGGGGAGGACAGGTAAGCCTTTTAATCACCATTGCCTTTGAATTCATTTTGATGACTCTTGAGAAACTTCATGAATGATATGACTTCTTAAAGAGGATAAGGCTTGTTAGTTTTCCCAATAGGTAAGAAGTTTACTCAGAATTGTTGACTTCGTTTGAATTTAATCATTAGAATAAAATATCCTAATAATATCTAAAGAATGAATTTTTCTCTACTGAGGACACCAGATTATAGAATACCTTGCCCTTGCCATTTCAAAAGTGTCTGCTCTGGTTTCAATGTGTCTCATCTAAGATTCATATGTTACCCATGTAATGGTATTGAAAAGTGGGGCCTTTGAGTGGTGATAGGCCATGAGGGCTGTTGCCTTATGAATGGGATTAGAGACTCTTACAGAAGAGCTTGACAAGGGAATTTGTCTCGCTTACTGTTTTGCCTTCAGCCACATGATGACACAGTGTTCCTCCCCTCTGGAGGATGTTGTAAGATGCCCCTTACCAGACACTAAATGCCATTACCTTGATCTTGGATTTCCCAGCCTCCAGAACTTTGAGAAATAATTTTCCTTTGTTTATGTTACCCAGTCTCAAGTATTCCACTACAGCAGTGCAAACAGACTAAGACATGTCTTTCCTGGTGTGCTTTTTTTCTCAGAATTTTCATGTGCCATTATCTACTGTGAAATGTCAATATTCTCCCCTGCTGTGTTTGGTCATATGGCCAGAATCCTCAATTCTTAATTCTTCCAATTTCACCTACCACTGTTTGCTGGCTCCAGACACAAGTTTGTGTCCTTCCCTGAGCCCTGGTGGACTGGAATCAGACCTGAGCAGCAGTCCCTCTGCCTCCTTTCCCCCAATGCTTCCTGGTTTCTGCTCAGTCTCCCAAGAGCAGGGCTACCTCTAAGAGGAAGATTCCTTTTACCATGCCACAGCCATAAGGAAGAAAGAGAAGTTGAAGAAAAACACAGAACAAAATTTTCTAGTCTTATTCTGTTCAGAGCCTCCTTGCCGTCACTCTAAAAGCTCCATTAATTTGGTACAGGAACTCACCAGGATATGGGTATAGGGGCAAATGATGGTTGAAGGGACAGCTTTGAGCTCTCATAGAAGTCAAAGTGTGTAGGATGTGTTATCAAGAAATCATTTGGCACAATAATTTTCATCTGAATATTTTTGTGTCTATTGCAATAAAATCCATTGAGTGAAGTTTGCATAAAATTCTTTCTGTTATTTTGCATTTCAGATTTAATTAGCCATCCCATGCTGGCCACCTTCCCCATGCTCTTGGAGCAGCCTGACGTGATGGATGCCCTCAGGGTGGGTAGCATGCATTGCAATGGAAACCTGCTAGCTTATGGAAGCAGTTACACACTCTGTGTTAATGAGTTCTGTCATCTGGTCTAGGCCCTTTTTTTGTTACTAGGATGATGTCTCCCAATCCCTGTCCATTGTCTAGTTAACTCAGTCCTCATCTTTCCCATCTTAGCATGAATTCCCAAGGGCTGCCTTCCCTGACCCAGGTAGCAGATGGAGTGCCTGCTGTGTACACTATTGTAATATTATGCCCATTTTTTCCTTGACTGATTGTGTCCTAAGAGCAAAAATCCAAAATGGTCTGTAAGATAAATCAATTGAATTTCCGGGGGAGAATCAGGGCATGCACATCATCTTTAATTTAATTCCATGTGTGCTGTTGCTGTCTGAAATAACTGTTGGGTGTTAAATCACATGAAATCTCCAATTTTCAGCCATTTTTGGCCTCTCTAAGTGGCAGTTTCATATGGTTTAGCCTAATACATCAGGGTGAACAAGTAGAAGAGCTGTATGCATGCAAGGCAGATACACAGGTAACATCACAAGTGCCATGGGGGAGGTATAACCCAGGACCTTGAAGATTTAAAGAAGGCAGCAAAGAAGGATCCAAATTACGTTTCATTAGAGAGGTCCTGAATGAGAGAACCTAATAAAGGCCAGGGCCAAGAGGATTTTGACCTGCTGAGATGGGGGTGAAGACATTGCAGGTGGAAGGGTTAGCATGAGCAGATATTTGAGGCAGGAAGGAATAGAGCTGACAGTCCAGCTTGATATGTCAGATGCAAGTAAGGGAGTGGTTGGTAGATGGGCAAGGTAAGCCTGAGTGTCGGTGTGGGGCTGCGGGCGGTGGTAGGTGGTGGGTAACCCTGGAAGGTTTCTTCTTTAGGCAAACTCTGCCAAGTGCAAAGAGGCAGAACATATGCAGGAGGGAAGTGAGCATATTAGGGGGTGACTCCTGCTGCTAAAAAAGAGGCCATATGGGCCTGACAGCAGAAATGGAAGGAGGGCTCAGTCATCTCCAAAGATTCTTATTAGACTTTGAAACCAATTCATATGCTAGCTTGGCTGGGTTGGGGGTTGTCAATAGTAATAATGACAATTTTCAACAGAGATGTTTAAGAAAATGTTCATGGTGCATATGATCTCCTGTAATTTTAGATAGGTTCATCTAGCACTATAGCTAGATAATGCAGAATTTCTCTTTCTTCTGTAAAGTCACTAGTTTCATAATAATTATTCATTATACAGAACATATATATACACTGATTCATTCAACAAAGATTTCACAAGAGCCCACTATGTATTAATATAAGGCACTGTGCTGGCCACAGGAATATTTCCCTAGGTATGTAACAGTCAGGAATCTGCACCTTGTTCTTAGGAAGAACCTTAGGAACCCCAATCTAGTCTAAAATCTACATTTCCCTGATGAGCAGACAGCTCAGAGACGTGCAGTGACCTGGCCAGCCATGGAGCTCAGCAGTGAACCAGTCAGTGCTGTCCCTGCAGGTCAGCTCTGGGTACACCCGGAACGTGCCACAGGCTGCTTGAAGGCACGTGGGTAAAGTTGTGCACATGTTATTTAGTGAAAAGACCCCATTTGAGCCATAGTAAGTATAAATATATATATATTTATATACCTGCCTGTGAAAAGATTTGAAAGAATATATTCCAGAGAGGTATCAGTGAATACCTCTGGATCTTGGATTATTTTATCTACATTTTCTTAATTTTTTCACATTGAGTTATTTGTATAATGATAATTTTGAAAAAGAAAGTGGTGGTTTCTACACTCATGAGCCGCCTTCTCTCCATGGCATAGTGTGTTACTTAGGAGAAGCTCGGCTGTGCTGTGGTGGTTAGCACAGTTTTATTTCCCACCCATGGTATGTATCCAGCATGGATCAGTGGAAGACGCTGCTCCACAGTCACCCAAGGGTACAAGCTGGTGGAGCCTCCGCTGTCTCACAGCACCATCTGGAACAAGTAGCTACCTCTGTTGCCAGTTTTCCTTCAGAAGAGGAAGAATGGAGAGTTGTTCTTGGGCTTTTACTGCCTTTGCTCCAAAGGGGCCTGGGCCACTTCTGCTCAGATTGCGTTGGCCAAAACCAGTCATACAGTCCATTTAACTTCAAAGGAGGTATAGTCTTCTTTTTCCAGAAGAAAGGAAGTGGATCTTGGTGAGGTAATAGTGTCCCGTAACATGTTTACTATTCCCAGATGAGTAACTCTAAGTGAAACATCCTACTGTTTGCTGGTGGCTTCATGAAAAATAAGGTAGGACATTGACATGTAACTAACAAAAACAGACAAATTTTACCAAACACTAAGTCCAAATTTGCTAAGTGATATTCACGTTAAGCCATATTATTAGGTTGGTGCAAAAGAACTGCGGTTTTTGTCATAAAAGTAGTAGCAAAAACCACAATTACTTTTGCACCAACCTAATAAAATTTAAAATGTACAGCATGTGAGCCTCCTAGTGTTTACTTACCTAGCACAGTTCAGTTTGTGGATGACATTTTAATAATAATAAGAATGACACTTGGCCTGTTTAGTAAAACACTCCGGTTCTGTAAGGGTCCTCTTCAAACTCTGAAGGACCCATAGGCACAGCGGTTAATAGGGTGGAGGACCATAGTCCCCTCACGTGGTAATAGGTATGAACATTCCAAAATGTTCTCATGAGTGGCATAGTCTGTTATCTCCTGCCGAGAAGCGCTCTGTCAATGCATCATTTATTTTATGGAGAATCTCCTTATTGGTGCCATATGTTATATTCATCCCAGGGCCCCCCTGCCGAGAAAGGTCTGATGCTTTCAGGTTACCTATGATATCAGGTGCCAACAGGAGGATATCTACCGACATGCACAGAACCCAGACCCTGGAACAGGCAGTCGTGAGACTGGTCATGTTCCACCCACGCGTTCAGTTTGCCAGGAACTGGCACAGTGAAAGTCTTAAATTCATACTTTTGTGGGACTAATTTAACTCTGGGGTTTTTATTTATTTAAGGAAGTTTCTGTGAAGCCTTGTGGACAGATTAGAAATATTTACTTACAAAATTGTACTTCAATCTGTCTCATTCTGACCATTGTCATCATCATGACAGAGATAATTTTAGAAAAGTTTGGTATTTGGCAATGTTTTCTATTTTCATTACTGTCTTACTTGGAAAGCTTAATACTATTTTATTATTCAGGTGCTGTGTTTGTACAGTTTGCGTGAATGTGTTAGTGTTTCACTTATTCTATTCTCAAGTTAGTTTTGATTTATAATTATGGGTTTCTACATCATCTTTCACAGATACATCTTCCTAGTCATTCTGGTGCTGGGTCATTTGTAATAGATGCCTGATTACAGATTCACTTCTTGCTTGTTTAGAATCTGTACAGCATTTTTAACCCTGTCCATAAGTTTATTTACAGAGTAAAGTTGCAGAAGTGTTGTGAGGACTTATTACTACTTGGACTAATATAATATCTCTGTTCACTCTTTAGAGTTCATGGGCTGAAAAAGAAAGTATGTTAAAAAGATCAGAGAAGGTAATATGATTTTCCACAGTGAACTTCATATTTGCAGCACCAGGTGTTTGCTTGCCCATTCGAATAATGTCTCCTTTTTAGCAAAAGTAGCCATAGTCACAATCCCTCTTAACCAGGGAAACGGTTTCATTATGGCTGCAAAAACACATTCCAAAAGGGTTATGCATGGTCGTTAACTAATGTGAGAAGGAGCACTTGTTCAGGACAGCCATTTCGGATTACTGAGTTTTATTTAAATAAAGGGGAAGTTTCTAAGCCAAAGTCTCTCAATTGTATATGAAATTTATTTTAAAAAACTTCTCTACCTCTCAAAGCCTGTATCAGGTAGAGAGAAGGGAAAAAAAATGGCCTGAGCTGTACCATATATTGAAAACAATGCATTGCTCCTGCTTACATTGCTATAAAATCATGGTAATTACCAATCTGAACTTGCTTTAATTCGTGAGTAGTGGTTTGACTGCTCTCATCCAGGATTTGGCAAATGGGAAGGGCCAGATGGAAAATCTTTTTGGCCTTTCAGGTCTTATAGTCTTGGTCACACTACTCAGCTCTGGTGTTGTAACACAAAAGCAGCCACAGACAATATGTAAATGACCAAATGTGAGTGTTTTCCTATAAAACTTTATTTATGAAAAGAGGTGGCAGGCCACATTTGGCCCATAGTCTATACTTTACTAATCCCAATCTAAAGGATTCATTATCTACAAGGAAAATGAAATAACAAATGAGCTGGAAACCCTAAAAATTGGGAAACAGTTTATACATTGTATCCTTATTTCAGCCTCCATTTGATCAGTACCATCTACATACATGTGACTTTGCCAAAACTGTCAGGCTTAGTGCTATTCTAGTACAGCAGCCTTGGGCCTGTAGACATTGCCCTCATGTGGACATGTGTGGTGGAATGGATGATATCTTTGTGTAGACTCTGCTGCCTGTGGACAGCTCTGCCCTCAGCTTGCTGTGTTCTCTGAGATTCCCACCATGGCCTGTGGGCATCGGGGGTTGACATGGGTACAGCTATTGTACCATTCTTCTCGGGGAAGGGTCTGACATCCTCATCACCAAAGGACCCCTCAACCTTCATCCCAGGCATTGCTGGTAATAAGCCAACAACTCTGGATCCCATGCAGAACGCCTGCTACAATTCTCTTAGATAACATGACAGTTCTCTCTGATATGCTGTCAGTATGTAGGTACAGCTGACTTGGCATTGTTGTAGTTATATTTACCTGTCACCACACTGGCGTCACCAAAATTAGACTGCAACACCTTGACAGAATGTTGAGACACCCTCCATGGAGCTTAGGAGACACGCTGGTCTCGTGGAGCCACGTAGAGGCTCTCAGGGAGAACTGCTCCGCTGGACTCTGTGTAACTCTTGCTCGCTTCCACTTCTGAAGCACCACGTCCTGCCTGAGTAGCTGGCTCAGAGCCGATACCTGCCAGGCGCTAATGGCACCCTCCATCCTACATCTTAGGTGGCTTTTAGTTAATAGAGTTCATAGACTTTAACACTTTAAAAATAATGATGTTATTTGTGGGGGTGGTGTTTTCCCAGAGAGACAAAGAGTTCCTGAAGTCCACGTTTCTCCTGGTTTACCATGACTGCGTGCTCCCACTTCTCCACTCCACACGCCTGCCCCCATTCAGGTGGGCAGAAGAGGAGTCTGAGACTGCACGATGGAAAGTTATCACTGACTTCCTTAAGCAAAACCAAGAAAACCAGGGTGCCCTCCAAGCTCTGCTGTCGCCAGACGGAATTCATGAACCTTTTGACCTTTCAGAGCAGACCTATGACTTCTTGGGTGAAATGAGAAAGAATGCAGTGTGATGGTGACAGCCTCTAGCCCTCAGCTTCCCATGGAATCAGATGGATCCTCCACGATTACGTGAATAAAATGATGGAACCAAAAATTACTGTCACTTTACAACTTAGGTTTTACTCTTTTCTTTCTACGGACCGTATTTTTAAAGAAATGCTTATGCAATAATTTAAATATTTTTTAAAACCATAAAATAAATTTTTGTAAGGAATACTGTTATATCTAAATTTAAACAATATCTTTTTCAAAAACAGCTACTCAAGTTAATGGTATAGATTTCTATAAAAGCAAGATTTTGTCAAAAACTAAATTTATGATTATTCAAGAAAGTGAAAAAAACAACCCACAGAATGGGAAAAGATATTTGCAAATCATCTAACTGATAAGGGTCTAGTATCCAAAATATTTAAATTTATGAGTGTTAATAAAATGTATCTTGTTCAATGAAGAGGAAGTTAAAGTGATCCATTTGAGAAAGTTGTATCACTTAATTCAGTCTGATACTTGAATGTGATTTACCCTAATTAAGTACAAAAGCAGAATCGCTTTTGCCTTTTCAAATCAAGAATATAAGTGCTCTGTCAAAAGAACAAAAACAGACTTTCGGGCACTGGAGACTGGAGTTGATTCACCCTTTCAGAGAAGAAGGATGAGGTACTCAGGTTTTGTTGCATTTCAGATAAACTTGTGACTGCTGGTAAAATGTCCCAAGCCTTTCCTTTTAGTGATAAATAGTAACAGCCTGCGTTAATTGAGCACTTACTGTGTGCCTGAGCATTTCTCATTAACCCGGTTAATCCTCACACCTGCTATAGGAGATGGGTACTGTTTTTTTTTATTATTATTATTTTTACTAGTCAAGGCCAAATAGGTGAAGTAACTTGCCTAAGGTCACAGCTAATAAGTGGCATAGCTAATATTCCAAGTAAAGATACTGTGTATAATTTTAAACAGCCTAAGATGTTCTGCCTCATCAGTGCAAACCTTTTAGAATTCCATATGAAAATAAAATAGGAGAAAGAGTTTAACGTAAATAATTAGAATCCCATTAGAGGTACTTTCTTTTGATGGCATGCTGCCTTAAAAGAGCCATTTATTTTTAGAGATCTGTCGTATTATGAAACTTCTGGGCTATCCTAGCTAACTTATCCTAAACCCTTAACCTAAATTTACCTTGAGCCCCAGTCTCAGAAATTAACATGGTATGAAAGTGTTTCCAGACCAGGCGCAGTGGCTCATGCCTGTAATCCCAGCACTTTGGGAGGCCGAGGTGGGTGGATCACCTGAGGTCAGGAGTTCGAGACCAGCCTGCCCAACACCATCTCTACTAAAAACACAAAATTAGCTGGGTGTGGTAGTGCGTGCCTGTAATCCCAGCTACTTGGGAGGCTGAGGCAGAAGAATTGTTTGAACCTGGGAGGCGAAGGTTGCAGTGAGCCAAGATTGCGCCGTTGCACTCCAGCCTAGGCAACAAGAACGAAACTCCGTCTCAAAAAAAAAGAAAGGGTTCCCAGCCACAACTGTGACAAGTGAGAACTGAGCCTTGGAAAAGAGATTTCATTCTCCAGGAACTCATTTCAGGAGATCCCTCCCTGTGCGTGCCCTTCTGCCCTCAACCACATGATACGAGGCTGAGTGTGGCCAACACCTTCCTTTTGCCCATCAGTTGCTTGGGCACACTTACAAAGTGGTGCTCCCACTTCTCTAGCACCGTGGCCCTCCCCAGCTCCTGCTCCCAGGGAGACAGTTTTGCCTTTCAAATGGAGGTGGTAAGTGTGGACAGAGACTTTTCCCTACTCCTATTGAGTTGCCTCCTCTTACTCTTAGTCCCCTGCAGTCCTGTTTTTGAAAGAACATGAGCCCATGTCACTCCTCACTGTGAAAGTCATTTCTCTGTAGAAATGACTTTTAATTTCTAAGCTCCACCTTTTTATTTTTTATTTTTATTTATTTATTTTTTGAGGAAGGTCTCACTCTGTCACCTAGGCTGTAGTGCAGTGGTGCAATCACAGTTCACTGTAGCCTTGACTTCCCCGGGCTCAGGTGATCTCCCACCTCAGCCTCCTGAGTAGCTGAGAGCACACACACATGCCACCATGCTTGGCTGATTTTTGTGTTTTTTATTGTAGAAACAGGGTCTCACTATGTTGCCCAGGCTGGTCTCGAACTCCTGGACTCAAGCAATTCTCCTGCCTCAGTCTCCCAAAGTGCTGGAATTTCAGAGCCACCATGCTTGGCCATCTTTTTATTTTTTTTAACCATTTGGCTTATTCTTAGTGTTAAGCCAGGGGTGGGGCATTTTGAGTGAAAGAATATGCTAGTGCATTTCTTTCAGTGCATGTACAACATGAAGAGAAGGCTTTTTTTAGAATGCATTTTCCAAGACTGTCTTCCATGTTCATTTGAGAATGTGTCATGAGCTGACAAATGTGGACAACTTCATAGCTTCTGACACATTAGGAAAGTATAGGGACACCAGAGAAAAAGCTTAAGTGAAGCTTAGGCCAGAAAGTGAGGTACATACGGAAGGGGGAGACCCAGGGGCGTGGGCATTTCTGCCGTTAAGAGACTCCACCTTCTCTTCAGTCAGTGGAATCTTTTTCTTTTTTTTAAACAACAAAATCTCTGTGACTTTAAATGCCACTTACTGGCTTCCAAAACAGGAAAAGGTTGTCAGGGAGCCAAAAACATCCTGGAAATGAGTCTTCATGGGTCTGTGTCAAGGAGAATGACTTCGGCAACTCACAGAATTAATAGTAAGTTGTGGGGGGCGGGCAGCAGCAGGGTCACCAGCAGACCTTTGCCGAGTGACCACACATGTGGTGCCCACCTGTGAGGCCAGGGGGACTCACCGCACCCGAACCATGGGAGGGCAGGCAGGGCGGGGTGTCTGAACTGTAAACTATGTGGCCCACTCCTCCCCACCCTCCCCACCTCTTAATTGGTTGAGTGTCATATCCGTCAGGTCTGCAGAGGTGAAAAATGTTGCAACTCGCTTGCCTGGGTGCTTGGAATGAAAGTCTAGGGTCAAAGGCAGATATTAAAGAGCAGGTAGAGTCTGTCTTCAATGTTTTTAGGATCTCATATGCAAGGCCAGAGCAACTCACATAAAACCAGTTGAAATACATAACCCTGTGTACAAATGGAGCAAGTTTGACTTGCCAACCCAGTAGCAGTTGGGAAACTATCAGTTTAACAGAGGAAGCCAGCAGTGTCCTCTGCCAGTTGAGGGCTTTTTCAATTTGCAGCATTATAGGATATCCTTTGCTGTGAACTGCCTCAGCTTCCTCTTGTGTGAAGCATTCTAAATTGGAAGGCTTTCTTGGGGTGTGGAGGTGATCAAAGACAGCTGTCACCTAGCTGCTGTGATCTGTTTCCTCAAAACAAAGAGGCAGAGAAAGAACCTTACTTAGGGCACTTTGCATCTAAGTGTTACGATTGTCCATTCCTCATTTACTTAATAAGTGTTGAGCACCTGCCATGCTCCAGGCACAGCATTGGGCTTTGAAGATAGAGTGACAACAATCCTGGCAAGATCTCTGTCCTTACAATACATGAGGTGGACAGTAATCACCCAAACACAAAAAATAATTCCAACAGTACTATGGCCAGGGCTGTTAGTGGCCCTGTGGCAGGCACGAAGTCAATGGTAAGTGTACGGGTGTTCCTTCCTATCCTCACTCTCCCTCTCCCAACGCCACTTTCTGTTGTTGGGGACCAGTTAGATTTAAATACATTTTCAGATGAATCCCTCACTATTTGAACTGCCACATTTACTACCTGAAACTCAAGGACACATGGATTTCATAACACTGTATCCCTCAACACTCAAACTTGCTCTCTGAATTCTGATATTTGAATGCAGTAACCAAGTCAATTTGGATAAAGAGGGATGGGTATAAAGATAAGTGAATGGGCCAGGCACAGTTGCTCACACCTTTGGGAGGCCAAGGCAGTCAGGGTGCTTGAGCCCTGGCATGCAAGACTAGCCTAGGCAACATGATGAGACCCCATCTCTACAAAAATCCAAAAATTAGCCGGATATGGTGGCGCAGGTCTGTAGTTCCAGCTACTCGGGAGACAGAGTTGGAGGATTACTTGAGCTGAGGAGGTTGAGCCTGCAGTGAGCTGTGATCATCCCACTGCACTCCAGCCTGGGCGACAGGGAAACCCTGTCTCAAAAAAATAGTAAGTGAATGGCAAGTGAACGGCTATGGGCTATATTGTCTCATAGGCAGGAAAATGGAGGTTGAGGATGTTCTGCTCAGTGATGGCTGATACTGAATGAGGCGTGCAGGTCTGTGTGCAGCAATATAAAAAATCATTCATGGAGTACGGCTCACACTTGGGACTTTGATAGTGTGTCTGTCATTTAGCCCTTTTCTGATACTCTGTAAGACAGACTGGACCTTAACCTGCTCATTTGCATCTGACTTTGCCAGAAAAGATTAACTTTGCAGAACTTTGTCCTTTCGAAGAGACCATTTTGGGGAATAAAAAGGTCTCCATGCTTTCTGAGCTCTTCTCCAGGTAGGAATCTCTGGATGACCCAGACATTATCCCATTGAGTCCTTCCTTTTTCCTGGCAGCTGTTCGGTACTTGCCCAACTCCAGGGACACAAGAAACCAGACTCAGTTCTGCCTCATGGCTATGAACATTAATCACAGGGTCTTCCTGAGTCTACCCCATCTGAGAGTTAAAGAGACCTTGATCTGTAGAAATAATAGTTGCAATCTAGTTGTGTCTAGCAGGCCAGAACCAGTGGACATGTGTGTTCTTGCAGCAGAAAAGGGGAGAGCTCTGCTCCTACAGGGGGAGGCTACTGTAGTGGACATCTGGTGTTTCTGCTACCCAGCCTCCATATACTTGTCTCTTGGTAACATCACCTCCACCTTGAGTGTCATTGTTCAAGTCACTGGATGAAGTCTCACCGGAAACCATTATTACCTCTCAACCTCTCATTTCCTAAGGTAATAAGTTCCTTTCATCACTAAAGCCAGTTGGAATGGGTTTTTTTTAACATTTGTTATTGAAAGAATCCCAATGGATACAACTGTCTATTCTTTCCCCCAAGTATCTCTGAATTTCTTCTGGCCTGTCTCTTCCTTTTCATGGAACTAGTAAATTGTTTCTGAAAAATGATAAAGCAATTTCTTAGTGGGAAAAGAGTTTAATAAAGAGGAGTCAAAAAAAGAGATAAGCAGTTGTCTTCAAAGTCTTTATGACTGTTTTCATGACTGTTTCAATCATTCAAAAACATTTATTCAAAACCATTTATTGAGTACCTTTTGTGTACCAGACGGTATTCAAGATGGTGGATATGGTTGTGGTTCACCACATGAGCAAAGTTTTGGCTCTCCTTAAGCCCACATCCTGGAGAGGGGCAGGGCAGGGAGACAAACAATAGGCAAATTAGTAAATCAGGGAAATCTTGGGTAGTGAAAAGTGCTTGAAGAGTTAAGCAGGATGTTGCAAGTTGGGCTCTGGTCAAGTAGAGAAGGATACTCCTTCTCTTCCTTTCACTAAATGCAATTAACAGCCCTGGACAGAATGCATGGAGAAGCTAACTGAGGATTCTAGAAAAAAAAAGCAGGAATATTTTGGAAGGAAACCAGAATTCAAAACACTACTAAGCTGTTGGTGAGTTTCCCATTTTCTTTCCTCTGGTACCTCTCAGCCGGGGTCAGAGACCACCTGAAACCCAGAACTGTACGCAGGATGCGGACAAAGACGTCTCCAAAAGAAGCCCTGTTTCTGGTCTGAGGAATGGGAAAGGGGGCCCCAAAGAGTCAGAGGGAGTGTAGAAAATCTCTGTGTTTTGTTTGTTTGTTTATTCTTTCCTTCCTCAGCCCCTGGGCAATCAAGTGACAGTGATGGTGGCAATGGAAGTAGCAGCCAGGCAGGTACCTGGAACTCTGAGAAAGGGGAACCTTTGTCTCTGACCAGAGGAACCATGATCCTAAAAGCATGGGGGGAATAATTGTTACCTTTGTCTCTCTCTCTCTCTCTCTCTCTCTCTCTCTCTCTCTCTCCCCCCCCCTCCCCCCGCCCCCCCGCCCCAAACCCCGACACCCACATTGCCTTGGTCCCGAAGATAGACACAGTCACAAGAAGTGCACAGCAGAGGAGGAAAATGAAAACCCTGGTCTTTAGCCGGAGGACCAAGGCATATCTTCATTTCTTAATATGCTAATTGCTTCAGAAGGTGGAGGTGGCTCAAGGCCTCTCAACTTGAGACTAAGGGGTTATGGGTTGTATTATTATCTCCATTTCATAGATATGAGCCTAAGAAGGTTGTTTTCCTTCTTAAGCTTTTCCTACTATGCCATGTTGTCCATGGGCAAGTCAAAGGTATCCTACAGCCCGTAAGAATGGCACAGTGCTTATTTGCAACCTTTAAGAGAGGTGGCAAGATGTGGGATTCATGGAGAAATCCCTGCTTTGCTTGGATTAGTCCTGTAAACAAGGTGGCGTAGGTGAGACTGCGGTTGGCAGGTGGGATTAGCGTCTCCCTTACTTCCTAGTTTCCATAGCCTGGAGAAAAGGGATGCTCAGTCTGGTTTGAGATCCACTGGGGGGTTCATTGCCTTTCTTTGCAATGCCTTTGCTCTTAGCTTCATTTGTCCAAACTCCTCTCTCCCTGGGCTCTCCCCAGACGAGGCAAAGGCTGAGCTGGCTGATCTCCCCACCTGTGGCCCTGAGGACAGGACCTGGAATTCCC
This sequence comes from Macaca fascicularis, assembly GCF_037993035.2. NCBI lineage: Eukaryota > Metazoa > Chordata > Mammalia > Primates > Cercopithecidae > Macaca > Macaca fascicularis. The sequence goes on along the minus strand of NC_088387.1, from coordinate 17,490,983 downwards.
CATTTCTGCTAATGAGATCAGGACACGGGCTCTTCTAATTAATCCAGCCCTCACACAATCTTCCCCACATGCTCTCCATACCAGGGAGCAGCTGGGGGCAGGAAGAAGGGACCCCAATCCCCAGCATCCTGAGTACACTCTTTCAGGGCAGGTTGGGAAAATGAAGGTTCGCCAATTCAAAGGCGGAGGGGAAATGGTTCAGCCTTTGGGACTTGTATTTGGTGTGAAAGGAGTTGCTTGCTTCTGGGTCACAGCCCTGCAGTCAGCTCCCCTACTTGCCTGGGAGTCAGGAAGAAACTTCTTGGCCCCAAGCCCATTTAGGGGCAAGGCACTGGCTGGAAGGAAGGTCAGGGAAGGAAGGAGGTTGTCCGCCAGAGGCAGCAGCCAGCCAGCCCAGCCCTTCTCTGGTGCCTGCTGCTGTGGTCCTCTCCCAGAGAGTGGGGGCCTTCCTCCATCTGCGCCATGAGGAAAAGAGCAGTGGAGGACCATGGAAAGGGATCCAGAGAAAGAAGGAAACACCAAGTCCCAGGGGCATGAGCTGGAAGGGAGGGCTGCTCCTCCCAGGGGAGGCTGGCGACCGAGAGCTGCCACCAAGAGTGGAAAGGGAGGGAGCTGGGCAAGATCCAGCATTGTTAGTAACCAGCTCTGTGGCCTTGAGTTGACCTCACTGATTCTCAGTCTCCTCACTTGGAAAAGGGCAAAACAGCCACGTGCAGGCCGTGGTGGGCACCCGGGCTGTCTGCAGATAGCATGGCTCATTGCTGGTCCTCAGTACACAGCCCTCATAGCCAAGCAGCCTGAGCCTACACTCTGGGCCCAGGGGAGTGACTGTCGCTGGCATCCCCTAGAGTAACAGGCCCTAGGAGTCAAAGATTCCTTAGTTGGAAAGGTCTAGAAAGAGACTCCCGCTCTGCTCCCTCCTGCACCAGCGCTGTGTCCCCCGCCGGCCAGGCAGGGCCGTTCGATGCCGCTGGCCCGCTCACTGAGGATCTGTTGGCTTCAGCGAGTGGAAGGACCTGCTCGGCTGGAACTTTTTTTTCCCCTCCCAGACGACGTCCGATGGGTGTGTCGCGCAGGAGGTGATATTTGACGGGCTGCGCTCGGGCGAGCTGCCGGGAGTGCCCAGCAGGGGCTGACAGCATGGCCTCGCCCGACCCGCCGGTCACCAGCTACGCCCCGTCCGATGTGCCCTCGGGGATCGCGCTGCTCCTCACCATCCCTTTCGCCTTCTTCCTGCCGGAGCTGGTGAGTGCGGCCCCCCGGCCACCTGCAGAGAGAAAGGAAGGGGGAAACCGGCCTCGGCCCCAGACCAGACCGCGCTGAGACAAGGGGGACCGAGCGCAGGGGCTGCGGTGGCTGCGAGTCTCCCACCGGGCGCACAGCGGGGTGCAGCTGTACTCAAGACACAGATCCCACTCTGCGCCCCGTCTGATGCCGCCAGGGGGGTTCCGCCCTCCAAAACAAAACCCACTTGGGTGTGGAGGCCTGGGGGGACGTTGCTAAAATACTCAGGATTCCCAGGAAAATGTTGGAAATGAATTATAATTACATGGCTTCTTTTGTCCAACTATTTGTGCCTTTCTGATTTGAAGTGGGGAGACTGTGTTTCCCTCTGGGAGCAGGTTTTCTTAATTGTCATGTCTGCTGACTTTGAACTTTGACTTTTGTGGGGTCCCCCACACAAGGTAACTATGACAGCATCTGCCATAAAACAGTCGTGTGAGGCACCCTGGTTGCAAATGAGAACCTGTCACTGTATTACTCTCTGGGGCGCCCTACGGCTGAGTCGTGGCCCTGATCCCTGGGAAGCCTGCCTGCTCCCATCTGCAGAGCTGTGCATATGCAGTGTTCCACACTGCACAAGTCCCCTCTGAACTGGCTGGTACCACATCCTCTTCATGGAGGAGCACACTGAAGTCTGGGGTCCAATCAGGGCAAAAGAGTGTGTTTTGTTTTTCCAGCACCTTCTGAAATATCTAGCTTGTGGGTGGTATTTTCTTACCTGCCCTGAATTTGGCAGTGCTGTCTCTGAGCAGGGAGGAAAAGATAGAAAGTGGATCTACTTTTAAATCGGACGTGACCGGCCCTTCTCACTCTCGTTATCTGCCTGCAAAGTTGGGCCTGATCGAGCCACTTTTAGGCAAACTGGCTAATGGGTGACCATTGATGGCAACCAGAAAGAGAACCAGGTAGGGTGGGCCTAGCATCTGAGTGGCTCCAGTTGAAACTCCACCTAAGAGGCAGGTTTCTGCCAAGGCTACCATCCCCAGCACAGCGTGGGCATCCTGCCAGACTGATGACATAACCTTGCTCTGATGAGTCCTATGTGCCAGGCCCTGGGTGTGCCCCTCACCTTGGAGCAGCCACATGGGCGGCCAGGGTACTGGTTGACTCTGCCTCTTTTTATTGAGCCTGTGGTTTATGTCAGTCCTGCAAGCCCCTGGTGACAGGGCACTGCCTCCTGGTGATTTCCTGTCTGCTGGGGAGAGACTGTGAGCATCTCCCCCCCAACAGTTGGATGGTAGCCTCAGCAAGGAGGGACCTTCTGAACTCTCCAGGCCAGGGAGGGATCCAGGCCTGCCACCAAGAGTTGGACCTCAAAGAACAGGCATTCATAGGCTGGGGGGAAAGAGAGGGAAAGGCCTAGAGGCCAGGGGAGAAGTCCTGGAAGCAGGCTAGATGCACGGTGTTTCCGGAATCAGGATCGCTCCCAGGGTGAGAACTGTGAGAGGTCGTGGTGGCTCCACCTGCCCTGCTCCTGCCAGTGAAACTCCTGGGAGAGCAAAGTGCATGCTCATGTTGGGCTCTGAGGCCTTACGTGTTGTGGGGGGTGAGGGGCTCAATGACAATCAAAATTGACATTGGCCCAATTGTCTTCATTTACTTGTATTGTTAAGTAATGTGAGATTTACAGTAAAGCTGCAATAATAGTACAGAAAGTTCTGTGTACTCTTCCCTCAGCTGCCCCTAATGCCTGCATCTTCCATGGTACAACTCTTGAAATCAGGAAACAGTGATACTGTGCTATCAAGTACTCTATAAACCTTACTTCAGTTTTGCTAATTTCCTCACTGATGTCCTTTTTCTGATCCAGGATCCTGGCCAGGATCCCACATGGCACTTAGTTGTCATATCTCCTTCATCTCCTTTAATCTGGGACAACCTGGGTCCTTACCTTGCCACTTCTGAAGAGTACTGATTAGTTGTTGTTGTTGTTGTTGTTGTTGTTTTTTGCTTTTGAAAAATTTATTTTTCCATAAGTTATTGGGGTACAGGTGGTATTTAGTTACATGAGTAAGTTCTTTAGTGGTGATTTGTAAGATTTTGGTGCACTCATCATCCTTGTGTACACTGCACCGTATTTGTAACCATATATATATATCTCTCTCTCACAGTTTCTTTATCCACCCATTGATTGATGGGCATTTGGGTTGGTTCCACAATTTTGGAATTGTGAATTGTGCTGCTATAAACATGTGTGTGCAAGTATCTTTCTTGAATAATGACTTCTTTTCCTCTGGGTAGATACCCAGTAGTGGGGTTGCTAGATCAAATGGTATTCTACTTTTAGTTCTTTAAGGAAACTCCACACTGTTTTCCATAGTGGATGTACTAGTTTACATTCCCACCAGAAGGGTAGAAGTATTCCCTGTTCACCACATCCACACCAACATCTGTTGTTTTTTGATTTTTTTGATTATGGCCATTCTTGCAGGAGTGAGGTGGTATCACATTGTGGTTTTGATTTGCATTTCCCTGATCATTAGTGATGTTGAGCATTTTTTCATGTCTGTTCCCCATTTGTGTATCTTCTTTTGAGAATTGTCTATTCATGTCCTTGGCCCACTTTTTGATGGCATTTTTTGTTTTTTTCTTACTGATTAGTTTGACTTCATTGTAGATTCTGAATATTAGTCCTTTGTCAGATGTATAGATTGTGAAGATTTTCTCCCACTCTGTGGGTTATCTGTTTACTCTGCTGTCTGTTCCTTTTGCTGTGCAGAAGCTCTGTAGTTTAATTAGGTCCCAGCTATCTATCTTTGTTTGTATTGCATTTGCTCTTGGGTTCTTGGTCATGAAATCCTTGCCTAAGCCAGTATCTAGAAGGGTTTTTCCAGTGTTATCTTCTAGAATTTTTGTAGTTTCAGGTCTTAAGTTTAAGTCCTTAATCCATCTTGAGTTGATTTTTGTATAAGGTGAGAGACGAGGATCCAGTTTCAATCTCCTACATGTGAGTAGCCAATTATCCCAGCACCATTTGTTGAAAAAGATGTCCTTTCCCCATATTATGTTTTTGTTTGCTTTGTCCAAGATCAGTTGGCTGTTAAGTATTTGGGTTTATTTCTGGGTTCTCTATTCTGTTCCATTGATCTATGTGCCTGTTTTTATACCAGTACCATGCTGTTTTGGTAACTATGGCCTTAGAATATAGTTTGAAATCAGGTAGTGTCATGCCTCCATATTTTTTTTTGTTGTTGTTTTTTGCTTAGTCTTGCTTTGGCTATGCTGGCTCTTTTTTGGTTCTATGAATTTTAGAATTGTTTTTTCTGATTCTGTGAAGAATGATGGTGGTATTCTGATGGGGATTGCATTTAATTTGTAGATTGCTTTTGGCAGTATGGTTATTTTCACAATATTGATTCTACCCATCCATGAGCATGGGATTTGTTTCCATTTGTTTGTGTCGTCTGATTTCTTTCAGCAGTGTTTTGTAGTTTTCCTTGTAGAGGTCTTTCAACTCCTTTGTTAGTTATATTCCTAAGTATATTATTATTATTATTATTATTATTATTTTTATTTGCAGCTATCATGAAAGGGGTTGAGCTCTTGATTTGATTCTCTGCTTGGTTGCTGTTGGTATATAGAAAAGCTAGTGATTTGTGTACATTAATCTTGTATCCAGAAACTTTTGCTGAATTCTTTATCAGTTCTAGGAGCTTTCTGGAAGAGTCTTTAGGGTTTTCAAGTTAAATGATCTTATCGTCAGCAAACAGTGACAGTTTGACTTCCTCTTTACTGATTTGCATGCCCTGTATTTCTTTCTCTTGTCTGATTTCTCTGGCTAGGACTTCCAGTATTATGTTGAAGAGGAGTGGTGAGAGTGGGCGTCCTTATCTTGTTCCAGTTCTCAGAGGGAATGCTTTCAACTTTTCCCCATTCGGTATTATGTTGGCTGTGGGTGTGTCATAGATGGCTTTTATTACATTAAGGTATGTCCCTTGTATGCCGATTTTGCTGAGAGTTTTGACCATAAAGGGATGCTGGATTTTGTCGAATGCTTTTTCTGCATCTATTGAAATGATCATGTGATTTTTGTTTTAAATTCTGTTTATGTGGTGTATCACATTTATTGACTTGCGTATGTTAAACCATCCTTGCATCTCTGGTATGAAACCCACTTGATCATGGTGGATTATCTTTTTGGTATGTTGTTGGATTCAGTTAGCTAGTATTTTGTTAAGGATTTTAGCATCTATGTTCATCAAAGATATCAGTCTGTAGTTTTCTTTTTTGGTTATGTCCTTTCGTGGTTTTGATATTAGGGTGATGCTGGCTTCATAGAATGAATTAGGGAGGGTTCCTTTGTTCTCTATCATGTGGAATAATGTCAAAAGGATTGATATCAATTCTTCCTTGAATGTCTGGTAGAATTCTGCTGTGAATCCATCTGTTCTTGGACTTTTTTTTGTCAGTGATTTTTAAATTACTGTTTCAATCTTGCAGCTTGTTATTGATCTGTTTAGTGTACTACTTCTTCCTGATTTAAGCTAGGAGGGTTCTATTTTTCTAGGCATTTATCCATCTCGTCTAAGTTTTCTAGTTTTTTGTGCATAAAGGTATTCCTAATAGCCTTGAATGATCTTTTGTATTTCAGTGGTGTCAGTTGTAATATCTCCTGTTTTGTTTCTTAGTGAGGTTATTTGGATTTTCTCTCTTCTTTCTTTGGTTAATCTTGCTAATGGTCTATTAATTTTATTTATCTTTTCAAATAACCAGCTTTTTATTTCATTTATCTTTTATGGGTTTTTTGTTTGTTTGTTTGTTTCAATTTCATTTAGCTCTGCTCTGATCTCGGTTATTTCCTTTCTTCTGCTGGGTTTGGGTTTGGCTTGTTCTTGTTTCTCTAGTTCCTTGAGGTATGACCTTAGATTGTCTATCTGTGCTCTTTCAGACTTTTTGATGTAGGTGTTTAGGGCTATGAACTTTCCTCTTAACACTGCCTTTGCTATATACCAGAGGTTTTGATAAGTTGTGTCATTATTGTCATTCAGTTTGAAGAATTTTTTAATTTCCATCTTGATTTTATTTTTGACTCAATGCTTTCAGAAGCAGGTTATTTAATTTCCATGTATTTGAATGGTTTTGAAAGTTCCTTTTGGAGTTGATTTCCAGTTTTATTCTACTGTGGTCTGAGAGAGTGCTTGATATAATTTCAGTTTTCTTAAATTTATCAAGTCTCATTTTATGACCTATCATATGGTCTATCTTGGAGAAAGTTCCGTGTGCTGTTGAATAGAATGTGTATTCTGTGGTTGTTGGATGAAATGTTCCGTCAATTGTAATATCTCCTGTTTTGTTTCTGTTAAGTCCATTTGTTCCAAGGTATAGTTTAAATCCATTGTTTCTTCATTGACTTTCTGTTACAATGGCCTGTCTAGTGCTGTCGGTGGAGTATTGAAGTCCCCCACTATTATTGTGTTGCTGTCTATCTCATTTCTTAGGTCTATTAGTAATTATTTTATAAATTTGGGAGCTCCAGTGTTAGGTACATATATGTTTAGGATTGTGATACTTTTCTGTTGGACAAGGCCTTTTACCATTATATACTGTCTCTCTTTATCTCTTTTAACTGATGTTACTTTAAAGTTTGTTTGATATAAGAAGAGCTGCCCCTGCTCACTTTTGGTGTCCATTTGCATGAAGTGCCTTTTCCCACCCTTTTACTTTAAGTTTATGTGAGTCCTTATGTGTTAGGTGAGTCTCCTGAAGGCAGCAGATAGTTTGTTGGCGAGTTCTTATCCATTCTGTGGTTTTGTGTCTTTAAAGTGGAACATTTAGGCCATTTACATTCAATGTTAGTATTGAAATGTGAGGTACCATTGCATTCATCATGCTCTTTGTTGCCTGTCTACTTTGGTTTTGCTTTTGCTTTTTAACTTGTATTTTTGTTTTATAGGTCCTGTGTGATTTATGCTTTAAAGAGGTTCCATTTTGATGCGTTTCCAGGATTTGTTTCAAGAGTTAGAGCTCCTTTTAGCAGTTGTTGTAGTGGTCGTTTGGTAATGGCAAATTCTGTCAGCATTTGTTTGTCTGAAAATGACTGTATCTTTCCTTCATATACGATACTTAGTTTCACTGGATATAAAATTCTTGGCTGATAATTGTTTTGTTTGAGGAAGCTGAAGATAGGTCCCCAGTCCCTTCTAGGTTATAGGGTTTCTGCTGAGAAATCTGCTGCTAATCTGATAGCTTTTCCTTTATAGATTACCTGGTGCTTTTGTCTCATAACTCTTAAGAGCCTTTCCTTCGTCTTAGCTTTGGATAACCCGACGACAATGTGCCTAGGCAAAGATCTTTTTGTGATGAATTTCCCAGGTGTTCTTTGTGCTTCTTGTATTTGGCTGTCTAGGTCTCTCACAAATCTGGGAAAATTTCCCTTGATTATTACTCCAGATATGTTTTCCAGGCTTTTAGAATTCTCTTCTTCCTCAGGTACACCAATTATTCTTAGGCTTGGTTGTTTAACATAATCCCAGACTTCTTGGAGGCTTTGCTCATATTTTCTCTTTTTTTTTTTCTTTGTCTTCATTGGATTGGGTTAATAATTCAAAGACCTTGTCTTTGAGCTCTGAATTTCTTTCTTCCACTTGTTAAATTCTATTGCTGAGACTTCCCAGAGCATTTCACATTTCTAAAATTGTGTCCAAAGTTTCCTGAATTTTTGACTGTTTTTTCTTTAAGCTATCTATTTCCATGAATATTTCTCCCTCCACTTGTATCATTTTTTGGACTTCCTTTGCATTGGGCTTCGCCTTTTTCTGGTCCCTCCCTGTTTAGCTTAATAACTAATCTCTTGAATTCTTTTTCAGGTGAATCAGGGATTTCTTCTTGGTTTGGATCCATTATTGGTGAACTAGTGTGATTATGGGGGGTATTGAAGAGCCTTGTTTTGTCATATTACCAGGGCTGGTTTTCTGGTTCCTTCTCGTTTGGGTAGGCTCTGTCAGAGGGAAGGTCTAGGGCTAAAGGCTGTTGTTCAGATTCTTTTGTTCTACAAGGTGTTCCCTTGATGCAGTACTCTTCCCCCTTTCCTATGGATGTGGCTTCCTGTAAGCCGAACTGCAGTGATTGTTGTCTCTCTTCTGGATCCAGCCACCCAGCGAATTTACCTGGCTCCGGGCTGGTACTCCGGATTGTCTGCACAGAGTCCTGTGATGTGGACCGTCTGTGGGTCTCTCAGCCATGGATACCAGTGCCTGTTCTGGTGGAGGTGGCAGAGGGTGCAGTGGACTCTGTGAGGGTCCTTAGCTTTGGTGGTTTAATGGTCTATTTTTGTGCTGGTTGGCCCCCTGCCAGGAGGTGGCACTTTCCAGAAAGCAACAGCTGTAGTAGTATGGAGATGGACCAGTGGTGGGTGGAGCCCTAGAACTCCCAAGATTATATGCCCTTTGTCTTCCACTAGAGTGGATAGGGAAGGACCATCAGATGGGGACAGGGCTAGGCATGTCTGAGCTCAGACTCTCCTTGGATGAGTTTTGCTGTGGCTGCTGTGAGGGGTGGAGGTGAGATTCCCAAGTTACGGGAGTTGTGCACCTAGGAAGATTATGGCTGCCTCTGCTGAGTCATGCAGATTGTCAGGGAAATGGGGGAAAGTTGGCAATCACAGGCCTCACCCAGCTCCCACACAAACCAAATGGCCGGTTCCACTCCCACTGTGTCCCTCACAACAGCCCCAAGTCTGTTTCCAGGCAGAGGGCAGGATGGCTTTGAAAACTTGCCCAAGGCTATCCTCCTCCCAAAGCAAGAGTAAAGGGCTTTAGTTCTTCCCCTGCCTGTAAAGTCTGCACACTCAATTTGTGACCTCTCCTGAGTTCTGACCAGGTCTTCTGAGTTCTGGCCAGGAGGCATCTCTCCCCATTCAAATTGTTACAAAGTTCAGCTAGAGAAGTCCTTCTCCCTGTGGAGTTTTACCTCCTGCTCCTCTGGCCACCCTCCTGATGAATCCCTGTGGTGCCAGGCAGGATTGGGCTGCTTGGGGACCCAGTGAGCTCCCAGGGCCTTTCTGCTGCTTCCTCTACCCCCGTATTTTGCTCAGCTCTCCAACTTGACTCAGCTCCAGGTGAAGTTGGAAACTTCTCCTGCAAACAGACCTTCAGCTTCTCCAGTGGAGGGATGTGTTTGGAAGAGGAGGGTCTCCCTTTCCTAATTCCTCACTTGGGGCACTCACAGTATTTGGGGTGTCTCCCGGGTCCTGCAAGAGCAGTCTGCTTCCTTCAGAGGGTCTGTGGGTCCTCTCAGGATTGCTGGTCTGTTCTTGCGGTTGATCTGTAGCTAAAATTCACAATGCAAGCCTTCGCATGCTGCTCTGTCTGGAACTGCAATCCAGTCCTGCCTTCCATCTGCCATGATCCCCTCTGCCTTCTGATTAGTTATTTTTGTACGATGTCTTTTAATTTGGTCTTGTCTGATGTTTCCTCATGGTAACTTCATTTATTTTTAATTCAGGAGTAATCCTATTCATTATTGAAAATTGAGAAAGTTCAGAAATAAATATGATCCATATGTGCGCACATACTCGTATATGTGTACACACCTATTTAATGGGGTTATTCTGTACCTGCTGTTCTGTACCTGGTTTTCCCTTAAATAAGCCTTCCTAGCACGAAACTAGAATCACATGGGCCTTATATCTGGGGTGAGGAATGGCGAGGTAGATGGGAGAGAGAGACAATGTTGAGGTGGGTGGATGATTCTGATCCCATTGAACAGAAGACGTGCTGGCTAGAGAGACGAGTGCAGAAACAGCCTAGCACAGGCCCCTCTTCTGCTTTGGTCTCCTGGGGGTGCAGTTGCTGCTGCCCACTGGGGCTGATCCCAGAGCACCAGGCCTTGGGGGCCCAGCAAATTCTGTCTCAGGGCCTAAGACCTCACGAACAGGCCTGTTTTTCTAAGGGTGTTAGTACAGAGAGTGAGTTGTAAAATCAGGCCAGCAAAGGGACAACTCTAAATCAAATAATGGAATTCTGATGCTGTCCACGGTGGGGGCAGCCCAGGGAGGACCTTTTCTTCCAGCTGCTGCTGACGAGATACCCCAAGGACCTGAGAGCAGACCCGTGCTACAGACTTTCCATATGAACAAGAGGCCAGATGTGCCAGGAAAGCATAGTCAGATGCGCTCACACAAGGCCCTGGCTCCTCTCTCAACTTCCCTAGACCCTGAGCCACCCTGCTGGCCAGGCCGGGTCCCGTATTTCTTGGTGATGACAGACAGGGATGGGCCAGGCCCTGGGGAGTCTGCAGTTTCTCTTCCACCTCTCCTCTCCTGAGCTTGCTCTCATGGATAATTGCCTAAAATGTTTATTTTCAAGTCTTTGCCAGTTCACATTTTAAAACTTATTTTGTAGTAATTATAGATTCATAGGAAGTTGCAAAGATAATTCAGAGAGGCCTCCTGTCCCCGTCCGCAGCTTCCCCCAGTAGCTGCATCTTTCCTAATGGTAGTACAGTATCAGAGCCCGAAAACTGCCTTTGGTACTTTGGGGCTCCACTTTTCTCACATATGTAGATTCAGGGAATCACCACTGCATCAAGGTACAGGGCTGCCACTCACCCCAAAGAGCTCCCTCGTGCTACCCTTTCAGAGTGCACCCCCTACGCTGCCCTCCCTCAACCCCTCCTGAACAAACCCCTGAATTGTTATTTCCAGAAAGTTACATAAATAAATGGAACCACACAGTACACGGGTCTTTGAGGTTGGCGTCTTCCACTCAGCCTAATGCTCTTGAGCACCATCCAAGCTGTGGCCTATGTCAATAGCTCCTTCCTTCTTGCTCCTGAGTAGCGTTCCGTGGTCTGGCTTTGCCGTCATTTGTTTAACCATCCGCCTATTGAGAAACAGTTTGCCTGTTTCCAGTTCTTGGCTGCTGTGAAAACTTGTGTGCAGGCTTTTGTGTGGGGGGAATGCTCAGTTCTCCAGGAAAATGCCCCTGTATGATTGCTGGGTGGTGTAGTTAAGTATTAAGAAACCCCGACAAACAATTTTCCAGAGTGGCTGGAGAGTAACTTCTGCGTTTTACGTCCCCACTAGTGACTGCTGAAACTTCATCAGTAAAGTTCGTGTTTTATGTAGTTTACTGGTGAATTTAGATTTCTTAAAGACAATATTAATTTTGAAACATAATCTACGAGTGCAAAAAAGGTTTGAATGGATGAATTTTAAGATGAGAACTCTCTCCTTCATGCAGCAAGTGTGTGTGCCTTGGGAGAGCCTGGGGTGGGTGCGGCTCACACCCCTGCCCAGCTCTGGGGCCAGCTGTCTGTGGGTGCTGGGGACTGACCATGCCATTACCTGTTTGATGGAGGTGACTCATCGGCTTTTTTATAAGCTTAAGGGTGGAAGCTGCAAGCTCACCCAGGTGACTGTGAACAAGGACATGCTTTATGAATATGACTCCAATAAATTATTTTAACTGTCAACCTTGTCACTAGTTGACTTACGAGATTTTTGACGAGTTTAAAACAAACAGCTACGATTTCTAGAGGTTCCGAAAGTTAAAAGGGGAGACCATGCAAACTCTTTGTTTGATGTTGGATGTTTTCCTTTTAGCTGCTTAACTCACCAGCATGTCAGTCAGAGGGAAATCCTCTGAGCCCTTAGAAGTTCATCCTGAGCTCTTCCAGCTCAGCAAGTGTATTGTATGTCTCACCCAAATGGCCAGTATCACTTCCGTTCCAACCTGCTGCTGCTTCTACTCTGTTTATATGGAAGAGCCTGTTTGAAACTCACAGAAGCCAGGGGCCCCCTGGGAATCCCCTAGGGCCAACTCCGCGTGCACTGAAAGTGACTAGGTGGGGCTGGGAGAAGAAATCAGGACTCCTCTTAGGCCTGACCTTAGGGCAGGAATCTTCCTCTTCCTTCTAACTGTGCCTTAGAAGTTGAGTTTTCCAAGAGGAAAAATCATCTCCCTTGCTTTCCTCTGCTCCCCTGTCAGTTCTCTATAATTCCAGGAGCAGCAAAGTTAATTCAGTTTACCCCAGTTTATTTTATAATTCTCTTTTCACGCTTTAGCCTTTTTGTCTCTGTCCCTCCCTTCACTCCCCTCACTGCCACATGGCCTCTCCCTATCCTTGGTCCAGCTCCCACAGGGCAGCACCCTTCTCTTCTGTTCTCCTGCAGGACATGGGAGCCACCAACCACTGTGTCCACGGGACCATGGGGTCCCATTGGAATAATGGCCAAGGATGTCCCCTGGAAGACAAGGACGGGAGGACATGAGGAAAGGGAAGGCCTTGGGCTGGGAAAGAGCAAGGCCTCCCAGGAGAGAAGATGAGAAGGGCCATGGGGCAGGAGTTGGATGTGAACCTCCCCACACTGCCTGTGGCCACCTTGGCCTTCCTGCCCCTTGGCCAGGCCCAGGCCCTACTCTGGGAGGCCACGGTGTATTCAGGTTCAGTAAAATAGAGTCAGTCAGGATGGGGCCTAAAGTCTGGCTCTGCTTCTTCATTGCTGTGAGACCCTGGGCAGGTTACTTAATCACTCTGAGCCACAGTTTCATCAACAATGGAAAGAGTAACAATAAAGAGAAATAAGGATCCTGTAAGACAGCTGTGGGGTTTGAATGTGGACTTCACAGGAAGTATCAGGACATGGTGAGTGAGTGTTCCATAATGCCAGCCCATACTACTTTATCGTTGGCGGTCATCGGACCTCTTATTAGAAAGCCTACTGTAAGATAAGTAACAATTGTAAGTCAACACGTGTTTATTGAAACACTACTGCCACTCTAGCCCCATGCTCTGCTCTTAGGGACAGACAAAAATAAGACAGTCATTGAGGGGATAAGGTAAGGCATGAGCCTGTCTTAAAGGAGTGGTGCAACTATCACACTGAAGATGCAACGGGCACTCCAGGACAGGAGACAGGTGAAAAGCAAGGGCTGCACAGCCAACCACAGCTGCCCAGCGGCCCTGGGAGCCAGGTGGTGTCGGGACAAGCTGACTCAAGGAGGATCTTGACATTCTTGAAGGGCTTGGATTGATGGGTGACGCATTTTCTTGTTCAGATTAGGGCTGCCTAGGACCAGGAAGTTAACAAATACATAAAGTCAGGGTACAAGGAAGACTTAAATCCCCCACTTAAATCCCAAGTATTCATTCAAGCTGAGCACCTACTCTCTGCCAAGCACTGACGATACAAAAACAAACAAGACAGACATGGCCCCTGCCTATGGAGCCTGATGCTTAATGAGGGCAATGGAGAACAGCCAAGCAAATCTGTAAAGGTGCTGTGCCTGTCACGGTCCAGTAGGAAACAGAAACCATTATAGGTGCTTCACACGGAGGGGATTCAATACAGGGACTTGTTGACACAGTCGTTGGAAGGCTGGATGAACAGAAAGGGGCCACTGAACAATCCAGAGAATAATAATAAGTGCTCACAGTGCCTGCCGCCCACCCCCAGAATCGGGCACAGAAGGGCAACGAGGCTGATGCTCAAACCTGTAGATGAAGCTGTCCCTGCCTTGCCAGTGCTCAGACCAGTGTGTGGGTGCTGGGAGACAGTGGTCACCCTAAAGAAAGGGCACTGGGACCCTCATCTCCAGCTGCTGCTGATGATTCTGGAAAGACAATGGCAAGACCTGGAAAAGGCAGCAGGAAGTTTTCCCCCACTTCTCTCCTAACATCCCAGCCTCCCTCCAAGTCCTCCCCTGCCAGAACCTAGCAAACACCCAGTCACCGAGGGAGCCCACACCACACAGCAGAGAGACGTGGGGAACTACCTAGCCTGGCCCCGCATCCCTGGCCACGCCGGCCCCTGTCTGAACTTCCAGCCCGGGTCTTTCTCTGGCCGTCCAGCAGGACCATGAGCAGCTGTCCCTGAACCAGTGGCCTCTCTCCGCTCGGCCAAGACAGACAACCAAGCACACTGTCAGAAGGCCAGCCCACCCGGAGGGGTCCACAGAATTGACGGCTGCCCTGAAGGAGCCACCGGCTGCTGGCATGGAGCCTAACAGAGAGGCCTGGGCAGTCTGACCCACTGGACCCAGGGCGAGCCCCAGATAAGGAGCCTTGCCAGTAGAAGTGCTGGCTCTCTCCGCCATTCCCAGGAGCTTTCTCCCTGGAGAACTTTCCCCTGGGCAGGGCAGATCTGTGGGAGTCAGGAGAGGCTCCTAGAGTGTTGTCCAGACTAATAACACTCAGGGCAAAGGGCCCTAGTGGGGAGGAGCTCGAGGACCCTGGCCTTTGCCCCCTCATCTCTTTCCAGCCCCTCCCCTGCCTTGCCCATCCTCTCCAGCCCCTCCCCTGCCTCTCCCATCCCAGCCCCTAGCCTCGGGCCCTCTTGCCTCCTGAAGAGACCAGCCTGTCCCTCAGTCACTACCTAATCAGACTCCCCCATCTCGGCCAGAATGGATGGCTGCTCAGGCCCCACACAGGGCCCACCTCATTGGACAGGGCCAACCCTGTACCACATTCCACAGCACTAGCTCCCCATGGCACCACTTTCTGTCCCCTGGCCACAAGCTGTCTCTAGAAGATACCAGTGGGGTCCCAGAGTACAGCCTCAGTAGGTTCCCCATCCAGAGGGGCCGAATATCATGGGTCTGAGACTCCAGAGTCTTCAGACCTCTTTCAAAGAAGGCTGGATTCTTTGAGCTTTGCTTTTTCACCTCGGCACTATTCACAGATACCCCCACCAGCCTCCCCCCAGCACGGCCCATCCGGACTCTCTCTCTGCCCCAGTGATATTGGGGTAGATGTGGAGGGGGAGGTGTATTTATTTGAGCACCGTCCTCTCTGACAGCACAATTGTTAGTGGTCTGTCCCATGTACCAGGGCGGTGGAGTATCTCAGGATGACGAGGGGTGCTGGTGGGGTGAGGGAGGAGGCAGGGTGGTGGGAAAAGCCTTCCCGGGCAATCCTGAGGGAAGGTTGCTCCCTACCCTACTGGGAGAATTTCTGGGGCCTGGGAGGTGATGGAGCAGGAAATAGGTGAGGATGAAACAAATACACGTCTGTCCCCATTTGGTTCAGGCTCCTGGCAGGAATGCCAGTCTGTGGCCGGGCCACAGTGGAAGGCCCAGAAAGCAGCAGGTGGTGCCACCTTCATGGGCATCTGTCCCAGGAAGCTGAGGCTGTGAGCAGCTAGTGAGTGGTGTGTCCAGCAGCCCCCTCCTCCTTTCTCAAGTGAGTCAGTGACATGTACCAAGCACTTGCTTTATGCCAGGCTCCGTGCTGTATCCCAGGGACAGAGACCTCAGGGCACAGTCCTGCCTCCAGGAGCTCAGAGTCCCGGCAGGAGGCAGGGAAGAGACAAAGAGAGACAATGAAAGTGGAGAGTGACCCTAGGGGAGGTATGCTGGGGTGGGGGGCTTGGTAGTCAAGGGTGGCTTCCTGGAGGAGGTGACATGGTCTGGTCCCTGCCTTTCAGGGTCTGGTCATACATAGACTGGGGGTCAGCTGGGGAGAGCCAAGCAGGCAATCAATCAACTAGGACTAAGTGACCTGGTGCCTAATGAAGGGCAGGTACATTACTCGTCACAAAATGTCTGTGGGCTCCTCAGGAGAAAGGAGAGCATGGGAACTTCCCCTGAGCCTGAGTCCGGGGATCATCAGGCAACTTCCTGGGGGGAACATGGGTAGGAACATGAAGTTACTCAATGTACGGGACCAAACAGGGAGAGTGAGAAAGAGGACACTGGGGCGGGGGGCCAGGGAGCGTGGGGAAGCCCAGCCACGGGGCCGTGGCGGGAGCAGGATGCCTTCCCCTTGCTGCTTTACAGCGTGTCTGTGCTTTCCTAAGGTGCACAGGTAGACAAAAGGGAAAATACGCCCCCCAAATGCTGTGTTTAATTTTGTCCCCTTCCTTTTCTTTAAGAGACAAGAAGGAAGAGCGCTTTAGACTTTGGATGGAAAAGAATGTTCTAATTAGTCAATTTTATATGACACTGTAAATCTGTAAATCTGTACCGTTTGGTCAATAAAAAGTGAAGGCAGTCAGTCTGAATGGGCGGACGTGGTGCTGGGGGAGGAGGAAGCAGGAATGGGGATGCCTGGCCCTGACTCAGGGCCCCTCCCGGACTGCGCTTCCTGCCACTCTGGACCCATCCCAGAGAGGTCGGGCACACTGCCAGCCCCATTCTGTGAGTGCTTATGAGTACCTAGGACCCCCTTATATGACTCGCTCAGCCAGGAGCAGCTGTGGACACGAGTTCCCACCAATGCTGGATGGAAGTTCCCGCCAACACTGTTCTCCAGTGGGAGATGAGACCCGGCCCTCACTGGAGGCCTAAGGGGCCTGGGCTGGCAATTTCCTGCTAGCCTTAAAGCCAGAGAGAAAGAAATTCTCCTTCCATGAGTCAGGACGCAGTGACTCGGGGTTTGGAAGTGTGCTAGGTTGAACTGCGGAGTGTGGAACGTCCATGCAATGCTACTCGTTTTCAGGGTCCTCTTGGGGTACAGGAGACAGGCCTGCCACACCCCTGCTGGGTAACTGAGGATGCCCCTCTGCCTTTTAGAGCCAGCATCCTCCCGTATTCAAAGCACAAAGGAGATAAGGATGGCTGCTCAGAAGGCTTCATGAGGCTGCAGGGCCAGTGACACGGGGGTGGGAACTGCCTCATAAGCTGTAAGCAGCACCCAGGTGGGCTCTGGGTCTCTGAGCCACCCACAGGGAGACTTGCAGTCAGGTGAGCCCTGCCCAGGAGCACCCAGCACAGCGTGGCTGGGTCCCTGGCCTCCAGCTGTGGCACTGAGGTAGGAGCATGCGTGTGGAAGACCCTAGCTGGGGTACAGGGCGTTGCAGCCCCACAGAGGTAGGGCACTCCAGGGCTCCTCCCACTCTTCCTGACAACGGGCCTGTCATCTCACCACATTTCCCTTCACCTTCTTCAGCGACTCCCACTCCCACCCAGGCCCCCGCATGGCCCCTCAGGCGCTGGGATGATGCTGCAGGCGCCAGGCTGGGGCCTGTCCTGGGCTGTGGCCTACCCATGGGACAGTGCTGTGAAGGGGAGGAGTGGTCCAGGGGCGGGCAGGAAGGAAGGCACGCTGGAGCAAAGGCTCCCACAAACTCATCCACAAAAAAAGAGAGATTTCCATCACACCCTGGTACACTACAGGCGTGTGTGTGTGTAAGTGAAACAAAAGATCCAGGAAACAGTATTTCCCTTTCCTGTACAAAATACACTCCTCTACTTTATATCCTAGTCTGCTTAAGTTCTTTTTTTTTTTTTTTGCGGAGGGGGCAGTGGGGGCAGAGTCTTGCTCATCACCCAGGCTGGAGTGCAGTGGTACAAGTATAGCTCACTGCAGCCTGGAACTCCTGGGCTCAAAGGGTCCTCCCCGCACTCAGCCTCCCAAGTAGCTAGGACTACAGGTGTGCTCGGTTAATTTTTTGAAATGTTTTCTAGAGACAAGATCTCAATTTGTTGCCTAGGCTGGCCTCAAATGCCTAGCCTCAAGCAATCCTCCCACCTCAGCTTCCCAAGGTGGCTGGGGTTACAGATGTGCACCATTATGCCCGGTCGGCTCCAGTTCTTAAGGCTGGTTGATAATCCTCTAAATGGAGTCGCAGTCCATGAATGAGTCTCACTCATAGTTTGCCAGTCCCAGGACTGGGGGATGTGGTGGAGGCTTGGGGAGCCTGGCATAAAGGCAGAGGGTGGGTGTCCCAAGTCTGGCCTGGGAGTCATGGGAGTCAATGGAGTGTTTGAAGAGAAGATGAGGGGTATGAGTGACATGCACACACTCGAATCCCCGGGGCTCCTCAGCAGTGCTGTGAAAGGGCTGCCGCTGGCTTGGACTGGCCTTAACAGAAGGGAAATGCACTATCTCGTGTCGTGGGATCTGGGTCAGCAGCTCGGTTGTTGACTGGGCTGCAGGCTCCTTTCATCTTTCTCCTCCTTCATTTCGTGGCTTCAGGTTCACCACTGCACAGTAATGGCCAGAGCAAGAAAGGGACCATTGTGCCCTGTGCCCCCTTCTTAGGCACCAGGAAGATTTTCCCTCTGTCTCGTTGGTCAGGACTAAGTCAAGTACGTGTCCCTAGTAGGGAATGTGATGAGCCTAATGGCGTGGGCAGCGACATCCCCTTACCGGTGAGAGCCTATACCTCTCACCAGTAAGGCCAGTTGGGGAACTCATTCCACAGAAACAGTTTATCATGAGAGAATATATTCTGCTCTCTGCAACAAGGTATTTGCTGCAGCATCATGTGTAACAGGAAAACGCTAAAAACCCCCATATACCCTGATTAGGGCCTAATTGAGTAAATGAGGTTTTATCAACTTGATGGAAGATAATTTTGACACTGAAAATACAGTGGACCCTCATAACTCCTGGATTCTGTATTTGCAAATTCACCCACTTTTGCTAAGATGTATTTGTAACCCCCAAATTAATACACTTGGGACTTTCACAGTCACCGACATGCTCAGAGCAGCGAAAAACTTGAGTTGCCACACACACACACACATTCCCAGCTGAGGTCAAGCCAGGTGACACTCTGCCTTCCTGTTTGAGTTCTCGTGCTGTAAGGTGTCCTTTGTGAGGTCCCCTTAGTGCTGCGTGTTCAGAACCAAACTCCCACTCATTTTGCATGAACAGAACCAAACTCCCAAGGGATGCTACAGTGGCAGGAACATGCGCACATCTGTTTGACAGAGCTGTGACTCTTGAGGCATTTTGTATGGCAACTGCCTGATGGGGTCTGAAGCACAGCCCCAGGATAGGCCTTGTCTTGTTTTTCCTTTTTTTTTTTTTTTTTTTTTTGTGAGACAGGGTCTCACTCTGTCACCCAGGCTGGAGTGCAGTGGCACAGTCAAGGCTGTCCACCTCCCGTGCTCAAGTGGTCTTCCCATCTCAGACCCCCAAGAAGCTCGGACTACAGGCATGTGCCACCATGTCTGGGTAATGTTTGCATTTTTTTAGAGACAAGGTTTTGCCATGTTGCCCAGGCTGCTTTTGAACCCTTGGGCTCAAGTGATGCCCACCTTGGCCTCCCAAAGTGCTGGGGATTACGGGTGTGAGCCACTGCGCCCAGCTGTTTTTTCATTTGAAGGGTGTGCATCAAAGAGCTATTTTAACACCCATGTTCATAGCAGCATTATTCACAATAGCCAAAGGTGGAAGCAAGCCCAGTGTGTATAAGCAGATGAGTGGATAAACCAGCCGTGACACACATATGCAATGGAATATTATTCAGCCTTGAAAAAGAAGGACATTCTGACACATGCTACAACATAGATGAACTTTGAGGACATTATGCTACGTGAGGAAATGCAGTCACAAAAGGACAAACACGGCATGATTCCATTCACATCAGGTACCCAGAGTGGACAGAAAGCAGAATGGTGGTTGCCAGGGACTGTGGGGAGGGAAGAATTGGGAGTTGTTATTTAACAGGTGCAGAGTTTCAGATCTGCAAGATAGAAAGCACTCTGGCGATGGATGGTGGTGATGCTTGCACGACAGTGTGAATGAGCATGAATGCCACTGAACTGTACACTGAAAAATGGTTAAGATGGTTGATTTTGTTATATGTATTTAACCACAATTTTTAAAAAGAGAGAGAGGTGTATAGTAACAAGAGAGCCTGGACTTAAACAGCATGCACTCTGCACACCTGAATGCGAGGGGCAATCGTTTCCTTCATCCTGAAACATCATAGTGGCAGAGGGAGCCTTCGGGGTATCCAGGTTCCCACTGTGGGCAACGCCCGCGTGTGTCCTTTACAGAGCCCATGCCTGCCTGGCCCGTGGTGGGATCAGGAGATCCCGGCTCACTTCTCTGCTGATGACATGAGCCGCACCCATCTTGACTGGGGCCTCCTCCTCTCAGCCTGAAGTTTTTGAGACTTTATGAAGCCTGTGGTCACCTGAGTACCAGGGAAGAAAAGGAGAGGCCAAGCTGTCACGAAAGCTGGACTAACACAACCTGTTCCTGCAAAAAGCTGTAAAACTTTTGATAGCAATCTGCACTAAAATAAACATTTTTCATCATGACCCAGCAAAAAAAAAAAAAAAAAGAAGAGACGCAGTAAGCAAAGGAATTTGGGGTTGGCAGTACATGAAACCTGCCATGCTGACGCAATGCCTAGCTATGCAGAAAAACCTGCCACCAGGTACCCAACCCTGGCACTCCTCCCTGCTTCTCAGCTCCTTGTCTGCCCCACCCCAAACCCGCACCTCCCAGCCACAGCCCAGAGCCCTGGCCACACAGACCTGAGACCATGCATCTTTTTGACATATCCTTCACCATTCCCAGGGCGTCATTACTCAGGCAGCCTCTGTCTCAGAGCCTCTGTGTGTGATCCCGGCCCCTGCAGCAGCCCCTCTCCTGCCCATGAGGGGCTTCCAGCTGCTCTGTGTGGGTGAGCAGATCCACTCTCCCCAAAGGCCGTCCTCCTTATCTCTTCCCAGTCAGAATTCTCCAGTGAGCATCCAGTGCCCACGCAGCTTTCTTTTCTTTTTAAATTTACTTATTTTTTGTTTTGGGTTATTTTAAATGTGAACATGGTCCTACATTCAAAACTGTCTGCAAGCCAAGAGGTTCTGCTCCCCCGAGACCAAGGCACTGACTGGCTGATTGGGTCTCATTCTGGGAATATTCTGTTCACCCGCAACAAATGCACATATACACAGACACTCACACACTCATGCACGCATTTTCTTCTTTTTCTGCACAAATCATAGCACACTGGGTACACTGGTCTGTGCCTTTACAAATTCTTGGAGCTTGTTCCATTTTGGGATATAGAATTTTCTCTTTTATTTTTTATTTTTTTGAAGATTGCTGAGTGTTTCACTTTGTAGACATAATTGATTTAACTGGTTCCCTCTGAATAAAGGGGTCATTTCCTAGCTTTCCTGTAATCAACAGGCTGCAATAAACAACTTTTATCTTTGTTGTTTTGCTCATGTGCATCATTTGTAGGACAGATTCCATCAAGTGAAATTATTGAGTTGAACAGTATGTGCATTTAATGTTTTGATCAATATTGCCAAAATAATAGAGTCGTTGATGGCAAAGTTATTTAACCTGGAGGTGGCAATGGACTTCAACTGGGAAGTTGCAGGCGGACATTGGGGGTCTATGAGTTCCCAGATTTGTAGGCAGAAATTGTGTGTGTGTGTGTGTGTGTGTGTGTGTGTGTAGGTACATTTTTCTTGGTGACCAAAGCTATAATCAACTCATAAGAAGGGTCTGTGCCCTCTAAATGTTATCTCACCCACCCAGCTGATCTCTCATCCCTCCTTTCCAAAAGTGAATTTCCCATCCTTTAGAGAGGCCTCTCTTGGACATTCCCTCCTCTGTATCTTTCTCATGGAACGACGTCCCTTCCTGCCCTCTGTGCCATTCCAAATGGTTATGGCTACTACAGCCAACATTCACCATGTGCCAGACAGGCCCACCAAACCATCACAAGGGCCGGATGATAGAGGGGCCAGTGAGACCCCCCACCTCCTCTATTTGATGGACAGGGACACAGAGGCACAGATAAGCTAAATGGCCTGCCCACCAGGCAGAGCTGGGACTCAAACCCAGGAGGAAAGGTACTGCACGGTGCATGGACTGGAGGTGAGAGTAGAAGCAGAGAGCTGGCCTCAGGCTTTCTCAGCCCTGGCCACCCCGCCTGGGGAACTCTCAACAACGCAGCCTCCCTTGCCTGTTCAAGCAGACTCTCTGGGGCAGGACCCAGACCCTGGGGCTTTCTTGAAGTCCCCAAAGGGTTCTAGGAGTAGTAGGACTTAAGAGTGCCACCTGGAGTGTAGTGTTCCGGTATGTGTGTATTTGAGAAGCTCTTTGCCCCCACAACACATTTTTTGCCAGCTTCTTTTTCTTTTAAAGCAGTTTTCAAAATAATAATCATCCTCCAAAAGTGACCAAAGAAGTTTTTATTTTAAGTATCATTTGAATTCATGGATTTTACCTTAGTTGATGCATTCCAATCCATTGTAGCTGTAAGAAGCCCAAGCGGTCCCAGGAGGGACCCAAGTTTGACCAGCAGGAGCCTTCTGATTCCTTTTGGCCGGACCTGAGGAGGCTCTGGAAGTTTTCTCACTATCTGGTGTGGTAACATCCAGGCTCAACCTCCCTCTCCAAACCTGGCGTCAGCCCTTTCTTCCTGGACTCCAGTCTGGGTGTTGTTACCCCACTTCTCATATTCTAGTTCTTAACAAACTTTCTGAAAAATGAAGGAGCTCTTCATGTTCTAGAGAAGAACAGGTTTTAAAAACCTATTGTTAAGCTCCATCTTTCCTTAAGACGTCCTTCCAAGTTTCAGTTCAGCCTTTTGGAAAATTTATATATGACTGTGTGTGTTTGCTTATAAGAAAAGGATCTGCCAAAGTTGTGCTTGAAATCTACTTGCTCTAAATGGCTCGCTGTAATCAAATATTTCTCCACGTTGAGGGCCAGCCCCAACCATTGAAAAAAAAATATCTCCTGCTCTGAGGAAATACAAAAATAAGCATTAAAATGGGAAAGCAGTTTAGGCCACCAGGAAATTTGGAAAGCCAAATGTGAGCTTTAAGAAGAAGTAAAAACAAACACTCAAAGTTTTCACAACTATAAGGAATCCAAGCTACACTACTTGAGACAGAAATGAGATCATGAACTCCACTGGGTTTAAATCCACCTGCAGCCCTTGGCTCTGGCCCCTCCTACTGTTCAGGAGGTAGAGGGGTGTGGAAATAAGAAAGTGAGTGACTTTCTTCTGCAGAACATTGATTCTGCAACACTGAAGCCATTGCAGGAAGGTTCCCGTGACATTTGAGTAGATTCCCAAATGCTCAAAGGCCCCTGGCCTGTTGTGAAAGGCAGGACAGGGATCCCTAAGCCGTAGCTGGAACCCAGAGAGAGGAGGCCGCTGATGGGCTCCCTGAGACTGCAGGTATGATATCCCCATCAAGGCCCTTAATGCCCCAGGCAGAACTTGGCTGAGGCTCTAGCAGGCCACCCTCTGGCACATTCTAGGAGCCTCCACCTGGCCCTGCCTTTGGCCTTGAAATCTGGTTTTTGGGGCAAGAACCACAAGTGTCCTACACCATGTCCTAGTCCCACCACGCACTGCCTGTGTGACCTCAGGCCCCAGTCCCCTCTGGTACAGTATTACCTCATGGACTGTGGCAAAGATTAAACATGAGAATGTAAGTAACATGCATGACTGTGTCTGGCCAAGGAAGCTTCTGATGGCAAGAGGGGGACCAGGACCCGTCTGCAGGCACTGACTGGCAAGATGCGGCTGAGGTTCCCTTGCTGTCCCCATGCCTGGCACAGACGAGCTGGCAGTAAGCAGTGGAAGGTATCAAATGGTAGTTCTCTGGTCTTTCCAAGGGAGTTAGAATTGCTGTGTGGACTAAATGAGGCAGTCTGAGTGAATGCATTTAAAAAACTGTAAAGTACCTGGTGAATCACTAATAACCAGCATTGTTCATGTGCCAGCATTTTAATGCACTTCTCATAGCTTCTTGGCAAGTGCCTTAAAACTGAGCCCTGGTACCTTTCTGAAGCATCAGCAGCCCTTATCACTGGGATTGACACGCAACAGCACAGTTGAGCGGGAGCCAGAGGACAGCGGCTCCCATCCCTCCCGCCCCCTCCCTAGGACAAGCAGGCCTTGACTCATTCTCCGGCAATCTCAGACCAGCCTAGGACTTCCAAAATTCACTTGGATTTTGATTGTTAAGGGGGAATTTGCTCCCAGAACTGGTGCTTTAAGAGGCAAATTCTAGCTTCAGTTCTAGCTTCTCATCTCCTTTTCCCCTTTTCTCCTTAAGAGCCCAAGAATGCTCCATAAATTCAAAGACAACAGCTGACAACAGCAAGGGGAAGCCTCAGAAAGTAAAGGGTGACATATCTATGTCTATGTATTGGCCAGTTGTAATATAAGAATTGCTGGTCCCAGAAAGCTAGGGATATAGTTTGGAAAGCAGAACTCAAGTTGTATATCTTTTGGCTGAGCTATAGACAAGGGCTTGAAGACAGGGCATAGTGGCTCATGCCTGTAATCTCAGCACTTTGGGAGGCCAAGGCAAGAGGATTGCTTGAGGCCAGGGGTTTATGACCAGCCTGGGCAACAAAGCAAGCCCCTGTCTCTACAAAAATTAAAATAAAAATTGGCCAGGTGTGGTAGTATGTACCTGTAGTCCTAGCTACTTAGGAGGCTGAGGTAGGAGGATCACTTGATCTCAGGAGTTGGAGGCTGCAGTGAGCCATGATTGCACCTCTGCACTCCAGCCTGAGTGACAGAGAGAGACTCCCTCAAGAAAAAAAAGTGAGTGAAGTTGTTTGGTCTAGAAAGTTTCTGATACATCTTTCAGAACTGAGCTACCTCCACAGACATGAGCTCCCAGTCAAAATTCACTAAACATGAGAGGAAACAAGTGAACAAGAATAGAAGTTAATGGAAGCCATAAACTGCAGAATCAAGCTGTTAAGGCCAAGTGAATGGAATTTTCAGATATTAAATGTAGAATGAACACTAAGCAGGAGTAATAAAAAGATATCCACCTCTCAACACATGGTATCACTGTTTCACAAACTGCAGAATGCTAAAGACAGAGTGAAGACTAAATACAGCCGAATAAGGAAGACAGATTCCTACAAAGCAAGAGTTCAACTGACAGCTGACCTTTCAGCAGCAACCGTGGAAGCCAAAACACAACAGAAGCATATGGGAAATATACAACATGGCGGAAATACATCTCGGAAGTGTGCAGAGAAAATAATTGTCAGGGGAAATTTAAGGACGTTTTCTAATAAATCAAACTGACTACTACCCACTGACCTTCACTAAAGAGATTACTAAAGGGTGCACTCCAGGAAGAAGGAAAATTATCTCAGGAGGAAAATCTTGGATGCAAGAATATCTTCATGACTCAAAATAGAGAAGAATTTCTTAAACTTGATAAAAACATAGTCAATAAAGGAAAAGACTGACATATTCAACTGCCTTAAAATTACGGGCTTAGTTAATCAAAGGAAACCATAAAGTATGTGAATGCTAGCAGAATATATTTGCAATGTTTATGACAGTCCATGAAATCCACACCATTAGCAAGAATTCCTATGAATCAATAAGAAAAAGAAAAATCTATTTTAAAATATTTAACTGATTAAAAAAATAAAAAACTTTACAGAGGAAGAAATATTAGTGGCTAACAAATACACAAAAATAAGCTCTATCTCATTAGTAATTCCACAGTGTCAGTGAGCAACAGGGAATGTCCCATAGCAGGGTGTGAGGTTAATTGGGTGAGGGGATGTGGTCCACTGAGGACTCCAGGTCCTTTTAAAGAGACAGTCACAACTCATTTCAGTCTACTCTGGCCTGAGAAATGGGTACCCTGTGGCCAGAACCACAGATTTCTAAAGAAATGTCCCAAATCTGGATTTTCCATGTGAAATATCCTGTTTTAAACATTGGGAACTTATTCAGAATTGTTTAAAAGTGTGTATGCCAGTACTGCTTGAGCCAAAAGACACATTCACAGGCCAGACTTGGCTGAGTCCCTCTGTTTGTGACCTCTGCATTAACCCCTTGAATTTTCTAACAATCAGACCTGACTTTACCGTGACTCAGAGGGGCCAGGCTTCCTTCCCCATTTCCCTCTTGGTTCCCTCCTAATTTCACCTGAACTTGTAGCTAGACACAGAAAAGAGATGCCCTGCAAAGAGAAACATGCTCCATACTAGCTAATGAAGCCCCTTCTTTTATGCTTTTATCTTCCAGATATTTGGGTTCCTGGTCTGGACCCTGGTAGCCGCCACCCACGTAGTATTCCCATTGCTGCAAGGATGGGTGATGTATGTCTCAATCACCTCGTTTCTCATCTCCTTGATGTTCCTGTTGTCTTACTTGTTTGGATTTTACAAAATATTTGAATCCTGGAGAGTTCTGGTAAGAACCAGCAGCATGGCTCCTCCTGGGTGGACGTCCTGGGTTGGGTGAGGACAATTGGCCTTTCTGGGCAGGGAGGTATCTTGGGCTAGGCTTCTATGGAGCCAAGACATTTTATCTTAGTATGTTACTACCAGGCCAAAATGAAGACATTTCTCTGCAAGAGTAAATCATTCCTTGTATTCCCCTTCACTGCCTTCCCTGTTAGGAGAACACACAATGCCCTGTGATCAAGCATATTCTGATGTGTTTCCCTTAAATTTTCTTCCTGGTAAAATCCTTGGAGCAACGCTGAAGAAAATGCTAGTAGGAAAAAATCAGTCCCATCTCAAGGCTCTATCACAATCCCTGTGACAGGTTATTTCTTCCATATCCCACATGAATTATATGCAAAGTATACACACACACACACACACACACATATATATATATACACACATATTTATATAAATTATACTCTACAAATAATTTTGGATGTAGATGCTTTCATTTAATATTACGTCACTAATTTTTATGTTATCGCATAATCTCAAAAAACCATTTAAAAGTGTTTCATACCGAACAATTGAAGACATATTTAAAAGTGCAGAATATTGTATTATAGGCCCTCATGTAGCCATAACCCATATTGCAGCATTATCAAGACCTTACCACATTTGTTTCATCTAGCCTTTTTCCCCACTAAGGAATTTTAAAGCAAACCCCAAACATCATGCCATTCTATTCAACACACTTCAGTATGTTTCCCAGAAAACCCGCCAACTTTCTCACATTATCACATGTATACAAAGTAAACAATTCCTCAGCATACCTAAGACAGTATACAGTGGTCCCCCTATCTCTGGAGGACAAGTCCCAAGACCCCTAAGGGAAGCCTGAATCCTCAGATAGTACTGAACCCCAATTATGCTATGCATGCACTTCTTTTTTCTTCTTCACAATTTCACAGATAGACAATTCATTCTTACTGTAGATCTTACTTGGGTAACTGTTACTTGGGTAACTGAAATATACTGATCTTTATTAATCTGCCATTGCTTATGACATAGATATTACATTTAAAACACTGTGTATTAGTCTATTCTCACATTGCTATAAACAACTACTTGAGACTGGGTAAATTATAAAGAAAAGAGGTTTAATTGACTCATAGTTCCTAATGGTTAGGGAGGTCTCAGGAAACTTCCAATCATAGTGGAAGGTGAAGGGTAAGCAAGGCATGCCTTGCATGGCAGCAGGAGAGAGAGGGGAGGGAGAGGTGCCATACTTTTAAACCATCAGACTCCACGAGAACTCATTCAGTATCATGAGAACAGCACAGGGGAAACTGCCCCATGATCCAATTGCCTCCCACCAGGTCCCTCCCTTGATACATGTGGATTACAATTGGAGATGAGATTTGGGTGGGGACAAAGAGCCAAACCATATCATTATACCCCTGCCTCTCCCAAATCTCATGTCCTTCTCACATTTAAAAATACAATCATGCCTTCCCAAAGTCCCCCAAAGTTTCAGTTTATTCCAGCATTAACCCAAAAGTCTAAGTCCAAAGTCTCATCTAAGACAAGGGAAGTCTTGTCTGCCTATGAGCCCGTAAAATCAAAAAGCAAGTTAGTTACTTCCAAGACACAATAAGGGTACAAGCATTGCATAAATGCTCCCATTACAAATGGGAAAAATTGGTCAAAACAAAGGGGCTACAGGACCTATGCAAATCCTAAACCCAGCAGGGCAGCCATTAAATGCCAACACTCCAAAATCTCCTTTGACTTCATGTCTCACTTTCAAGTCACACTGTTGCAAAGAGTGGGCACCCAAGGCCTTGGGCGGTTCCATCCCTGTGGCTCTTCACAGTACAGCCCCTGCAGTTGCTTTCACAAACTGGCATTGAGTGTCTGTGGCTTTTCAAGGTGCCTGATGCAAACTGTCAGTGGACCTACCATTCTGGGGTCTGAAGGATGATGACCCTCTTCTCACAGCTCTACTAGCCAGTGCCGCAGTGGGGACTCTGTGTAGGGGCTCCGACCCCACATTTCCCTTCTGCACTGCCCTAGTAGAGGTTCTTCATAAGGGCTCCACCCCTGCAGCAGATTCTGCCTGGACATCCATGCATTTCCATACATCCTCTGAAATCATGGCAGAGATTCCTAAACCTCAATTCTTGCCTTCTGCATGCCTGTAGGCCCAACACCATGTGTAAGCTGCCAAGGCTTTGGGCTTATCCCTCTGAAACAATGGCCCGAGCTGTAACTTGGCTCCCACTGCTGGAGCTGGGGCAGCTGGGTTGCAGGGTGTTGTGTTCCAGGACTGCACAGAGCAACAGGGCCCTGAGCCTGGCCCACAAAACCATTTTTCCCTCCTAGGTCTCTGAGCCTGTGATGGGAGGGGCTGCTGTGAAAATCTCTGAAATGCCCTGGAGATATTTTCCCCATTGTCTTGGGGCCCCTCATTATTTATGAAAATTTCTGCAGCTGACAGCTTGAAATTTTCCCCAGAAAATATGTTTTTCTTTTCTACCATATGGTCAGGCTGCAAATTTTCCAAACTTTTATGTCCTGCTTCCTTTTTAAACTTAAGTTCCAGTTTTGGACCATCTCTTTGTGAATGCATATGATTGTACATTTTCAGGAAAAGTCAGGTCACATCTTGAATGCTTTACTGCTTAGAAATTTCTTCTGCCAGATACCCCAAATCATCTCTTTTAAGTTCAAAGTGCCACAGATCTCTAGGACGGGGTAAAATGCCACTAGTCTCTTTGCTAAAGTATAGCAAGAGTGACTTTTATTCTAGTTCCCAATAAGTTCCTCATCTCCATCTGAGACCACCTCAGCCTGGATTTCATTGTCTGTATCACTATCAGCATTTTGGTCAAAATCATTCAACAAGTCCCTAGGAAGTCCCAAACTTTCACACATCTTCCTGTCTTCTTCTGAGTACTCCTAACTGTTGCAACCTCTGTCCATTATCCAGTTCCAAAGTTGCTTCCACATTTTCAGGTATCTTTATAGCAGTGCCTGACTCCCATTACCAATTTTCTGTATGAGTCCATTCTCACACTGCTATAAAGAACTACCTGAGACTGGGTAATTTGTAAGGAAAAGAGGTTTAATTGGCTCACAGTTCTGCATGGCTAGGGAGATCTTACAAAACTTACAATCATGGTGGAAGGCGAAGAGGAAGCAAGGCATGCCTTACATGGCAGCAGTAGAGAGTAGGAGAGGGAAAGTGTCACACTTTTACACCATCAGATCTTATGAGAACTCCCTCACTATCATGAGAACAGCATGGGGAAACTGCTCCCATGATCCAGTCATCTCCCAGCAGGTCCCTCCCTCAACACGTGGGGATTACAATTGGAGACAAGATTTGGGTGGGGACACAGAGCCAAACCAAATCACACTGCAAAAAAAAAAAAAAAAAAAAAAAAAGCAGGAGTCTGGGGGAGCTGGCCTGCCTCGTTTGCTCATTCTTTACAGCTATGTAGTCAGAGAGGAAAATGCTCACCTGATTGACATGGCCATGCGTGGCTCTGCTCTGCATTTCCAGGACAGCCTGTACCACGGGACCACTGGCATCCTGTACATGAGTGCTGCCGTCCTACAAGCACATGCCACGATTGTTTCTGAGATCATGGACCCGAGAATTTACTACATTAACACGGCAGCCTCGGTGAGTGGGCTGGCCACGGATAGCAGTCTTGGCTAGAAGATGTTTAGTGCAGGAGGTCTAACTCTGCCTTGTGCTGCATAGACCCTGAGCCCTCAAGTGAAGGAGCCACGCGAGCAGGGGAGAGGGATGTGTGTCCCTGTAAACCTGTGCACCCACATTCAGGGGTCCTCTTTTACCTTCTATCGTTCCCACTCCAGCTTTCCTCTCTCTTAGACCCCCAACACTGTCTGCAGAATTTTTTTTTTTTCCAAAACACAAATTGGAACAGGTGTCTCTCTCCTACTGAAAATCCTTCAGTGGCACCCACTGTCTTTGGAATGGAGCCCACATCCCTCGGCATGGCTGAACTATTGGGAGAAGAAGAAGCAGGGAAGGGGAAAGCGGAATGCCAAGGTCTCAGGGGAGGGGGCATCAAGGAAGTCCCTGTCAAGAGGACAGAAGGAGGCAGGGGCCACCAGGCAGTTACCCCTGCTAAGATCCCAGCAGGCAGTTACCCCTGCCAAGGTCCCTCTGTATGCTCAAGGGCAGCCAGGAGGGTGGTGTGGCTGGGACAGCTGACCATGGGTGAATAGCAGGGTGCCATGCTGCGGACAGGCTGGGCCATGGAGGGCTGCAGGGGCCATTGCTGGACTTGCAGGTTTAGGAAGTTAAACTCCCCTGATGAGGAGGGAAGGGAGGCAGACAGGCTGGAAGGCAGCTGAAATATCTAGTGGCCACCCCAGAGGGTCACAGTGCACCCCACAGTGGGTGGCGTTTACCTCCATCTAACCCATGTATGTGTTACTTGTCTGTCTTGCTGCTGTCTGCTTCTTATCTCTCAAATGTAAGCTCCCTAAGGGCAGGAATGTTTGAATATTTTCTTCACTGTTATACCCACAGTTGTTCTTGAAGGAAAGCAGGTGCTTAAAAGATATTTGTTGACTGACTGACTGAATGAGGAGCGTGTGAGTGGACAGTGGGGCAGAGTGGGGCTGGGATGTTTGGAAGGGCCCGAAAGGTGAAGGTGACAGGCCCTATCCTGAGAAAAGAGCAGAGCCATCACACAGCTTCAATGTGGGGCAACACGGTCGTGTTCTCCCCATGAGTGAGAAGCGTCCTCACTTGTCCACTTCTGCCTGCCCTGCCTGAATGGTGCAGCAGATTCAAGGGTCAGGGCAGGCAGAAAAGGACAAGTGAGGCCATGAGGAGTCCTGCTGAGGGATGCTGGTGGCTGAGACAAGGGAGAAATGCATGTCCCATGAGCTAGGCAGGGAAATCAGTAGCCTTTGGGGTGGCTTTGCACATGGCTGGCAAGGGAGGCAGGAGGAGTCAGGGGTCACAGGCGTCAGGCTCAGGAAGCGGGGCGAGAGGAGGACCCTGGGGCCCACTGGGCTTGTGAGGCTTGTGAGGAAATGTCAGGGGCTCAGTGTGAGCCAGGAAATGCGGGAGGAGGTCTGAACAGTCACAAGGAGCTGATAAGCAGCCACTCAGAGCAGAGTTCTGGACCAGCGAGGGGAGCTGTAGGAGTGCTCAGAACACAGGTTTGCTGGAGGTGGGTAGAGGAGAGTGGGCCTCGGGCAGGAGGTCAGTGTGGGATATGGGCCCAGGGCTAGAGTGGAGGTGAACCTGCTTCACAGCCAGGTGCAGGTGAGACAGAGACTGCAGTCAGGGCAGGACACCAGGATGGCCCCAGGGATGCCATGATGGAGAGTTTCCAGGAGAGGGAGTCATTGGCCAGGGGTTGCTGCCCTCAGGCCAGGCAGGAGGCGAGGAGGCAGCGTCATGAGGAGGCAGGGTCATGGGTGGCCTCCTGGGCAGTGGGGCTGAGGGTCCCTGGCGGGTGGGCAAGAGTTTTCGCTGCTGTCTCTAACAGTCGCTCTCCACCTCCATCCAGTTCTTCGCCTTCATCACCACGCTGCTCTACATCCTCCATGCCTTCAGCATCTATTACCATTGATGCACAGGTGCCAGGCCAAGGGGGAAATGCTCCTTGGGCCCAAATTATTGGTCCCCAAAAGCAGCTTCCAACATTTGCCATCTGGATGATAAACAGAAGATCCACCAAAAAACATCCACAGGATTAACAGAGCATCCTTGCAGACTGAGCGATGACACCACACTTTGTTTGGACATTTAAATTCACTCTGCTGAATAGGACGACGCTTTTCTTTCTCCTGGGAAAACAACTGTCTCTTGGAATTATCTGACCATGAACTTGCTCTTCTAGACAACTCACATCAAAGCCCTCACTCCACTGATGGAGAATCCCAGTTCCACTAATGTCAAGTCTGTTTGGGGATTTTGCCTCAGCTGTGGGTTTCCGTAGAGTAGGTCCAGGGGAATACTCAGTCTGATTCTGATGATTCTCTCTCTCTTTTTTTTTTAGACGGAGTCTCGCTCTGTCACCCAGGCTGGAGTGCAGTGGCGTGATCTCCACTCACTGCAAGCCCCGCCTCCCGGGTTCACGCCATTCTCTGGCCTCAGCCTCCCGAGTAGCTGGGACTAGAGGCGCCCGCCACCACGCCCAGCTAATTTTATTGTATTTTTAGTAGAGACGGGGTTTCACCGTATTAGCCAGGATGGTCTCAATCTCCTGACCTCGTGATTCACCCACCTCGGCCTCCAAAGGGCTGGGATTACAGGCTTGAGCCACCACGCCCCGTCTGATTCTCTTAATATTGAAGAGGTGCTGCCAAGGCCTTCAGATCTAATGCAGATGCACAGACCTTGTTCCTGGTGCCTTGTTGAGCCTGCACTAGGGAGCTGTGGTCCTGAGTTCCCCGGGAGGCTGACAGGATCAAGCCACCCTGCCCACCAGCCTCCCACTTCCCTTCCCCTTTCCTCTCCAGCATTGGGATCCAAGGAAAATCTGCATGAAGCCAATTTTGAGGAAGATTTGTGGGGAAAATAAATCATTATATAGTTAGACCTGGGTATTGAGGGGTGGGGAGTGGGGAGGGAAGGGCATAGCCTGCTCCTCCATGAGTCTGACATCTCAGAAACTGCGCAGCTGCTGGCGCCTGGGTCAGGATTCCAGGACTCCACCTCTTAAGAACTAGACGGTGCCTGGTTCCTCAGAAAAGACCCCCAGGGAAGAAGGCAAAAACATTACATCCATGCATTCTTCCGCCACAGCCACATTGGAAGAAAAGGCTGCCACATCATCTCAGCGAGGAGTGAAGGACTCGTGTCCCAGGGAGCGTGCTCCTCCACCTGCACTCACCCCCCTCACATTCTCTTAAGCACCCGGTGGCCCTCTGAGGCCTGGCAGAATGGTGGTGCCCACAAGGTTGGGCCAGGGCTCACCAGGACCTAGATGGGCAAAGTTGTGCACACTGAAATATCAAATCAAGGTGCTTGGTTTTAAAGTAAATATTTTTCCAAAGAAAGCTGTACTCTTCTGCTGACCCAGACGAGTGGGGCACAGCCCTTTAACTGCACATGCCTTCTGTCATTGGGAATGAAATAAATTATTATGAGAAAGGGACTTGTCCTAACTGGTTTGAGACCTTACAGTTTTGTATCAACCTGTTTCCCCTCCTGGGGTTTGCGGGGGCAGGGACAGAACTACAGGAGTCATGGCAAAGAAAATTCTGGCATCACTACTGCTTGCTGCTCACTTTCTGATCACTTTGATACTTTTTTTTTTTTGCAACCTGATACCTTGAAAAGCCTCTATGTGTCTCTCTTTTTGTTACCTGGCAGCTGTCTAGGATGATCACTGTTTAATATTTACTAAGTAGCCACATGCAAATAAAAGTTGTTTGTATGGTAAAAAGGAGCAGTTGGTCGACTTCATCTTGTTGGCATCTGGAACTGGCCATCAGGTCCTAGGTGCTGTCAGTAATTTCGCTGAAAGCACCCCTAGGAGCATTTCACAACCTAAGTTCTCCTAGGCTGGGACCGCAGCTCCCCAGCCACCCAGCCTTGCTTCTAGAGCAAGAGCAAAGGGAGGTCACATTTGTCCCCAGGCCTTTGGGTTTATAATGTCATTTGTTCTTCAGTAAGGACAGTTTGGGTGCAAGTTCCAGAAACCAAACTCACACAGCTTAGGCAAAACTGGGAGCGCACCAGTAGGGGCTGGGAGAGGTGAAGAGGGCTCAGTAGGAGGAGAGCTGGCCCCCGCATGGCTCTCTGCTGCACGTTGGCCATCGTCTCCTGCCACCCTGCAAGGCTTGTCCAAGTCTCAACAAACATCGGCCTCCCATCCCCTGTGCAGACACTAGAGGCTCATCCTGGGCCCCCAGAGTCCACCTGGCGCTGTTGCAGTGCTGCTGCCTTTCTGTTTGAAGGGCAGCCCTCCTCTCAGTGCAGGGGTCTCCCCAGGCTCTTGTCTTCTGGAAGGAACACCCCGAGGCTCTCCACAGGCTCCACAGGGGCCCCAGCAGGAGTGGGCTCTGGTGTGAGCCTCACAGGCTTTCTCCTTTCCAGGCTCTGCACCCATCTTTTCCCCTGGGCTTCCCAGGATCCTTCACCCGTCCTGTCTCAGGGTTAGCTATGGGGAAACTTAGACCCGGACATCCCACAACCATCTCCTGAGGCCCCAGCACGTGCTGGGCACTGGGGGTGCAGTGCTTTGAGACACAGGGTCCCACTAGCCACACCAGATGCCCCACACTGAGCGAGCAGCTCTGACTTGCAGCTTTGTCCAAAATAGCCAGAGGCTCTGCTTTGGCCAATGACTGGGCTATGATCTTTAAAATACGGAAAAGCACAATAAAGTGTTAAAATTTGGAAAACAAACACCATCCTCATCTCTGGGGTTGGCTGCAGAGAAACTAACGGCCCTACTTCCCACCCTAGAAGGAATCTGCAGGGAAGCACATCTCAGTAATAATAGAGGCTGGACTTGAGAGTAAAAGGCGAGCTCCTGTTCAAAGGGAGGGATTGTGAAGGAGGATTACCAATTCCTCCCCAAAATCTGCAGAGTTCAGATCCCAATATGTGCTGTTAGTTTCACTCAGGTGGATCTGGTCCTCCATGGGACACCAGCAGGTGATGAGCTCCCTTGCTCCACAGCCTCTCTCGCCCTCCATCAGTCATCTCCAGTGTTACACGTGCCTCTGTCCAAGCCTGATTCCTGGCACTGTGGCTACCCATCACCCTCCATCACTTCCTGGGCTGGGAGAAGGGTGTGAGGTTTCCATGGTGATGCTGGACCACCCCTGTGCAGAAGGTTAATCATCATAAATTTTACTGATTCAGTGGCCCAGGGCTCTGTGTATAGGTGTGAAATGGGATTGATAGATAAACCCCTCTATCTCCATGTATGTTTGTGTTCTCAGAAAAGGAATGTTGGAATTAGTGGCAAAATACCTGGGGTGAGTCAAGGCCCCACGCAGATGCCTCTTCTGTTGTAACTTACTTGCCAGCAGGGTCCAGGAAACACACTGGTTTCTGAGTCCACGTCTAGGATCTCTATCCCCTGAAGGGCCACACATCCAGCTCACTGGTTACAACCCACTTTACTGCGTCCCACTGACCAGAGTCCACCCTCATTCCACCCCAGTTTCTGTGCCTTGGGTCACACCTGTGGGAGATTCTAGCCAGATGGAGTATCTCTGGCTTGTCTCCTCCCTGCCCTGCCTCGCCTGACACAGCCCCTGAGGAACTCCACCCTGCTCCCCAGTCCTCTCCTCCCAGCCTCATTCCTGCCTGGCCATCCTCAGCCCTGCTCAGTACAATGACAATATCGCCTCCCTTGCTGGGTCACAGCCACTCCTCAGAGGCATCATGTCCTCATCTGACAGATGAGCAAACAGCCCAGATTTCACATCCAGAATACATTGCAGTCAACACTTAGATCAAGACTTCTTAAATGCCAGCCTCTGTATTTCTCCACCTTTTCTTCCTCATCTCAGCCCATAGCCATAAGAATTTTTCAAAGGACAGACCCAGCTTATCAGAACATGCAAAACATCATCCCAGGAACATTAACTGTCTCGGGGCATTCTGTCTTCTCACTTTCTCATTCTCTGGGATTTGATAAATTAAATGTGTGGTTTTAAGTGTCTGAAACTTCTGTGACAGTCAGTGCCCCTCACACTCGTTCCTGCCTTCTCCTTTGTTAGCACACTCCTGAGATTGTACTGTGCCTGGCCCCCCTTGCAACCAGGGCTCAATTCTGGCCACTGAGAGAGAAGCCAAGGTCTGCTCCACGGCTGGGGTTGCTTTTCTGAGACGGTGGTCAGATACAACTGGCTGTCTTAGACTGACTTTCCGGGGACAGACTCTGAGACAGAGAGCCCTGTGCATGCAGGTTTACTGTGGGGGCTTTTGGGAGATGCAACTGGGACAGATGAGGGAGGCAGGATGGGGCAGGGGGAAAAGCTGGCTGGAAACGAGGTTGCAGCTGAGGCTGTGGCTGATACTGCAGGGAGCTCTGGAGCTGGTTGGCCCTGCAGCTGCCCTGCCTTGAGTCAAGTGGGCTCAGACTTCGTCTGTCATGTCAGCCAGTAGTTCCCAGGCAGGGGTGAAGGCATCTGTAGCAGCTGCTCTCCCCAGCACCTGTAGGGAATGCCTTGGCTTGAACAGGTGACCTGGGCAGGGTGCCACCACATCCACTACACTGCCACCTCCTCTTCCTGCCTTGGATAAGGACTTCATGGCCAAAGAGATGGCAAAAATAGAAGCCCAGATGCTGGTAGCTGTTCGACCAACACCAGCCACCTCTTTGCCTGAACTTCGTAAGAAGTCCAAGATGACAAAATCCGTTCCCCACTAGGCTGAGCTCACGATACATGCAGCCGAATGCACTGCAGCCCGGTAGAAATGCGCTTTCACACCTTCCACTCCCTCCGAAGGTTCACCAGGGACTTCGCTCCAAAGCCTGGTCCTCCCTCAGGCCTGATCCAGAGACTCTACGTCCAGAATGGACCTGGAATTGGTCTTCTTCCTCCTACCTCCCAGGCCCTGGGTACTGCAGAACCTGCATTCCAGAGTCAGGCAGCATCTCCAAGGACTTGGGCCAGTCTCTCAGCCATAGTCAGATTCAGCCCATCTCTGGCCCCAAATCCTTCCCTGCCCTCACAATAAAGTTCAAACCTTCATGAAAGTGACCTCCCAGGCCTTAATTACAGGTATGACCTTGCCTTATGTCCAGCTGCAGCTCCTGCTACCCCTGTCGTCCAGCCCTGATGGTCCAGTGTCAGCACAGCAGCTGTGGCCAGCTCAGCCCTGCTGCTGCATCCATGCATGCAGTGGACATTCCATTCCCTATTCCCTCTCCCTGGGAACAGGAAGCCCTCTTCTTGTCTACATGAAAAACTCTTGTTATCTTTTTATCTCAAAGTCTTTCTCAAACCCCTGGCCCTTCTGTGAAGTTAATCATTGCCTCCTTGGGTGCCTCTGCACCTGGGGTGCGTGCTGTGCCATGCCGTGCCATGCCATGCTGTGCCGTGCTGTGCTGCCCTGCGTTACCCGCTCATGCAGTGCTGGTCTCCCCCACAAGACTATGAGGTTCCATGAGCAGGGGTTTGGTTCTTGGGTGTTTTTATCATCTTTGCCCTTCCCTATGCCCAGCACCCTCCCTGTCCCCACCAACCTCAGCTCTGAGTGCTCTGCTCACACTGTTGAAAAGAATGGGGACTTGCAAAAGCCACAGCCAGGCTACAGGGATGGATGACATGGCTGGCTCTTAAGCCCTCCCAGTCCTCACCCCCAACCCACCTTCTACATCTCAGGGGAAAAGGGGTATTCTCTGCTTCTTTCTTTTCTCCTTGGCCTGCGCTGTAGTGGATTAGTTCCTTTCACTCTAGCTTCCCACCTGTGCAAAGAGGAAGACACTGGCCTGCCACTGCCAGGACCCGGTCCAGCTTTGGTGGCCCTACAGGGCCATGCACCATGCACAGCCAAGGCTGCCCTGGCTATCGGGAAGCCTGGCCAGCTGAGGAAGGGCCCAGCTTGATTCCAGGCCACCTCTGGCTCTGCACTCAGCACTAGTAGGTGTTGACTTAAAAGAAAGAGGTTGAGGCATAAAATATAAAGAGTTTACTTGAGCCAAAGTGAGGACAGCTGCCTGGAAGACTCAGACCCAAGGAAGCTTAGAAATGAGCTTCACTGGGTCTTTGTTACAATCAGTTTTTTAAAGGCAAAAAGGGGGGACAACAAGTGGGCTGATATAAATCCATCAGGAATTCTCATTGGTTTATAGAAATAACATTGAGACCGGGTGCGGCGGCTCACACCTGTAATCCCAGCACTTTGGGAGGCTGAGGCGGGCAGATCACTTGAGGTCAGGAGTTTGAGACCAGCCTGGCCGACATGCCTAAACCCTGTCTCTACTAAAAATACAAAAAAATTAGCCAGGTGTGGTGGTGGGTGCCTTTACCTAGCTACTCAGGAGGCTGAGGCAGGAGAATCATTTGAACCAGGGAGGCAGAGGTTGCAGTGAGCCAAGATCATGCCACTGCACTCCAGGCTGGGTGAAAGAGTGAAACTCCATCGCCAAAAAAAAAAAAAAAAAGAAAAGAAAAAAAAAAAGAAATAACGTTGATTTGTGATTGGCTCTACATTGTGAGGCTGCACTGCGTGGTTTAGTGCCTGGTGTGGCTTTATTAGGTTAATTTATAGCTCCTTGTGATTAGCAAGCAGTTTCAAGAGCTGAATTCGTAGCTCAAGGTTGATTACTGTCTCATTTTATTGTCTCTCTGGACCTGATAATTTAAAAGGACCCTCAGACCTCAGGTAAAAGTTCTTTTCTTTCTTCATAGTGCTGATAAAAATGCACTGAGTGCCTCCAGAGCCCTGAGGACCTGTGTATGAGGACCTCTTCTGAGGGAACTGCTAAAACAATGGCTTTAAAAATGCCAGAGCTGCACTGGAGAAGCAGGTGGATTTGGGGGCCAGGAGTAGCAATTGTGGCCTTTGAGTGAGACGGAGCAGGAGTCTTCAGTCCCCGTGAAGGAAGCCGGAGCTGGCTGGAGCAGCTCTGCTCAGGGCACCTCCTTCCTCTGCCTTTGCTTCTTAGGTGAAGACCAACATTGTGACTTATAATAAGAAACGGAGCTCCTAAAACCCTTGGGATCTCCAAAGTGATATATGACTTTTTGTAACTAATGAGATGACTAGGGGGATAGGGGCTCCTGAGTGGCCTCAGGAAGGCACTGGTTGTGAGGGAAACCAACCGTGTGATTAGACGGTTGAAATATTCAGCCTGACTGACTGCTGACTTCTGGTTTGGGAGAGAAGCTGGGGATGGAGTTAATCACCAGTGGCCAAAGATTTAATCAATCATGCCTACAAAATGAAGCCTCCATTGAAAAATGCCAACATAATGAACACTTTCAAAAGGATGGTGTTGGGGGAGCTTCTGGGTTGGTGAACACGTGGAAGTGATGGGGACGTGATGGGAAGGTGGTGTGTCTGGAGAGGGCATGTAAGTTCCATGCCCCTTCCCCATACCTGGTTCCGTGCCTCTTTTCCACTGGCTGTCGCTGAGTTTTATCCTTTTTATTATTATTATGTCAATAGTTTGGGGGGAACAGATGGTGTTTGGACACAGGGATAAGTGCTATAGCAGTGATTT
This sequence comes from Macaca fascicularis, assembly GCF_037993035.2. Taxonomy (NCBI): domain Eukaryota; kingdom Metazoa; phylum Chordata; class Mammalia; order Primates; family Cercopithecidae; genus Macaca; species Macaca fascicularis. The sequence goes on along the minus strand of NC_088387.1, from coordinate 17,451,687 downwards.
CGGCGATTTCTGAGATTTTGGTGCACCCACCACCTGAGCAGTGTACACTGTACCCATTGTGTAGTCTTTCATCCCTCCGCCCCTCCCATCCTGCCCCCCAACTCCCCAGAGTCCATTATATCATTCTTATGCCTTTGCATCCCTGAGTTCTATCGTTTATAACTAAACGGTTCCCCTGAGTTCTCTGAGCCATTCTAGCAAACTATCAAGTATGAGGAGGGGGTTGTGGAAACCTCCAGTTTATAGCTGGTCAGAAGCACAGGTGCCAACCTGGACTAGCAGTTGGCAGCTGAAATGGGGGTGGTTTTGTGGGACTTACCCCATAATGGGTGGGATCTGATACTACTTCCAGGTAGATGGTATTAGAATTGAGTTAAATTATAGGACACCCAATTGGTGTTCCAAGAATTGGAGAAGTGATTGGTGTGGGGAAAATGCCCACACTTCTGGTATCAGAAGTAAAGCATTGAGAGCAGCAGTAGGAAGGAAATGGGATTTACATCTCAGAAACACACTGTCACTTTTAGGAAGAACGGAGCATGGGGGGGAATGACTCTCTTAGAGTCAACGCCCACAAGCTACCTGACCCAGGCTCCAAATTTGGAGATCAGGGAAGCAGGAAGGAGAACGTGAAGGAGGTCACTTCTGCTTCTTTCTGGCCTTGCCAGCTCATAAAAGTCATGCCACTGCTGAAAGACTCAAATTTTTGTTCATAAATTGGGATGCATAGGGGTTCCCACACCGTATGTCAAGGTAAGTTACATCAAGGTGGCTCATTCCATCTTGCCAAGGAGTTATTCCAAGGTTAGGTTAAGTCAAGGTGCAGTTAGGTATAATTACAACAAGGTGTAGCAACGTCAAGGTGCATTTACTTCAAGGTTTAGATATGGTAAGAGGTAGTTATGTCAAGGCGCCCTCATGTTAAGTTGTAGCTACGTCAAGGTGAGTGCTATGGACTGAATTGTGTCCTCCCCGCCAGCTCCCAAATTCACAGGTTGAAGCCCTAACCCCCAATGTAACTGTATTTGGAGGCAGAGTTTTTAGGAGATAATTAAGGTTAAATGAGGTTATAATGATGGGACCCTCATTCAATAGGGCCAGTGTCCTTATAAGAAAAGGAAGAGAGCTCACACTCTCTGCCATGTGAGGACACAGTGAGAAGGCTGCCACCTGCAAGCCAGGAAGAGAGCCCTCACCAGGAATGGAATCACCTGGCACTTTGATCCTGGACTTCTAGCCTCCAGAACTGTGAGAAATAAAATGTCGTTATTTAAGTCATCTGGTGTTTTGTTACGATGGCTCCAGCTGACCAAGCTGGTAAGGTTATGCCAAGGTGCAGGTGAGAGGTACATGTGCAAGTACGCCTGAAATAGGTTTGAAAGCCTATGAAGAATCATTACTGATTTGCATCATCACACCTGGCAGGAACCTACCCGGCGACATGCCCTCAACCATGAGAGGAAACAATCCCGCCGCTTTTACATTAAGATCATGGAGCTATGTCTCGCTGCAGAGTTAAGGCCCTTTCTAAGAGAAAATAACTGGGGAGTCCGCTGGACGCGGGGATCTGGTTGAGAGCTGAGTTCGGTTACCCAAATGCCCCACTGGGTGGCGCCTGGGCTCCGCGCGAAGGCTAGGAGGGGCCGTTCTCGGGTGACATCAGGTGGGCAGAGCCAGGAGCTGGGGCCGGCCCATGCACGGTCTCAGAATCTTACCGGGAAGGCACCCCATGCAGGCGCAGGAGTGACACGGAGGTGACTGAAAGAGGGACTTCCACTTGAAGCCCCTTTTTGCTCAGTCAGGTCACTGAGCACCCGCAGTGTCTCAGGGCACGCCTACACTAAAACGGGACACCAGCTCATGCTAGCAGCTCCTGGGGCAGCTGAGGGACTGTGGCTAAGGACGCTGGGGTCTCAGGGCTACAGGGGAAGAATCATGACTGTCCACACATTGTTAAAAGCCGAACTGTTTCCTTCATCAGCCGCTGCTGTCTGGTGTGTATCCAGGTCTCTAGAAGCTTCCAGGGGCACCTTGACCTGCCCCAGCTCCCACCCTCCCTCTCCAGGGCCCTATAAGATGAATTTAGGCAGGTGTTTCTCGTACCCTGGACCATATTATTTGGCCCCACCTGCTGCTGAAATTCTGCCCCTGGGTCCGAGGAGGGGCTGCCCCAGCGAGCATTGACTCCCACCATCTGGGACACATGCCCTTCTCTCTGTGCCTCAGTTTACTTCTCCATGTACTGATGGACATGCGAAGATACCCTCCAAGACCCTCCTAGGTCACTGCCACCTCCTAGAGAGGGGCAGACTGTGCCCCTGGGCCACTTTCGTGCAGTGAGAGGGCATGTCGTGAGGCCCGAGTCAAACCCAGTGCCCCTTCCTTTTATTTTTCATTTATTTATTTATTTTAGACAGGGTCTCACTCTGTTGCAGAGGCTGGAGTGCAGTGGCTAGATCACAGCTCACCGCAGCCTTGGCCTGTGAGGCTCAATCGATCCTCTTGCCTCAGCCTCCCAAGTAGCTGGGACTACAGGTGTGCACCACCCACCTTGCTCATTTTTGTATTTTTTTGTGGAGACAGATTTGGCCATGTGGCCCAGGCTAGTCTCAAACTCCTGGGCTCAACCATCTTCCTGCCTCGGCCACTCAAAGTGCTGGGATTACAGGTGTCTGTGCCCTGTCCTGGGGTCCCTTCTGAACGAGGCTCCTTTGGTGTGGATTCAGGAGACACAGATGTGAGAGAAGCTGAGATCTTCCAGGAAGGGTGTAACCCTGGGAGCACGTGCCTGCTGGGACAGCCATGATGTTTGCTTTCAGCCAAAGCTCGAAGATTTGAGTTCTGTTGCACGCATGGGTGCTGAGCATCGCTGGGTGCCTGACCCTGGGCCAGGGTCTCCTGCTCACCAGAACCTGGAAGGCCGGGAGCGCAATGAGACAGACCTAGAGGCCTCATGTCTTAGGGTGAGGGGTCGCCAGCCCCAGCTGGAAGTGGAGGGGAGGGACTTACTAGGGACCTCCTAGAAAGTGTGACCTCCCAAAAGTTACTAGAATGATCTCAGGTCACGCGCATGGACCCTTCTGGTCTAGGATCACCCTGCTGGAGTTCTGGAGGATGAAGGGCAGTCTGTGGGGAGAGTCCGCTGGGAACAGCATGAGGAAAGGCACCGGCACAGCGGCAGCCAGGTGGCTGGTGACCAGCGACAGGGCCTGGGCCAAGGTCCGGCTCACAGGGATTGGGTGTTCCTGTGACTTCCCACAGGGAATGGGGAGCTCTGGGTGGGCGTGGGGGTTTAAACAGGGAGTGGCAGATCCTTGTGCCTGCACTGGCCACTGGGGAGGGTGGCCACCGCAGGGAGGTGACCTGAGTCTCTTTGGCAGCTGTGTCCTTCTCAAGAATCTGTGTACTTTGAATTCACTAAGAACTAAACATTGCCTTTTTGGGTCCACATCATGACACATATGGGCATCATTACACTTTTTACTAGGCTCAGTAACTATTATAATAGCAGTGTTCTCATGGAGCCTCGGAGGATCAAAGCCCTTGCACAGACGTTTTCTCCATAGCCACTGGGATGTCTACTTGTCAGCAGATGTGGCAGATATTCGATGACACCCTCACAGTCCCCCAGGGAGTGATGACTTCTGGATGAGGTTGGCCCTAGGGCTGCCATCTCAGAACCCAGTAGGCCCAGGGGTGGTATCTCTGAAGGATCCAAGGATTCTCTGTGATGACTTGTGAACTCTAAGCAGGCTCCAGCTTGGCGGCACTGGGGGAAGGTTCCAGACCCCAGCCTCTGTCATCCCTGCATGGAGCCCACACCTCCAAAGAAGCTGGGAGGTCCTATTTGGGGGTCCATTTAAATGTGAAGGAGCAGAAAACGGAGAGTTTGGGAACCCAAGGAGGGGACAAAAGACAGAATCAGGACCCAGTCTTAAATACTCTTTGTCAGATTGCTAGGCACCTACTCATGGCTGGCTGGACCCTGGGTACTGGGTGCTAGGATGAATGAGAAATGGCCTTGAGGGGCTCACAGACACCGGAAAAGACAAACCAGGGGAGCTAGAAAGAGGAAGAGCAAGGTGCTGGGGAACTGAGCCCTGAACCCCATTTCTCACTCTTACTGCCTATGCCCCCTGCATGTGATCCTGGCCAGAATTTGTCCCTGCCTTGTGCCTTTAGCTGTGGGGAATCCTGGAATTTTTTAGAAATCCAGTTTCACAGACTAAAAGTTTTTCTTTTTCAGAGATGATCCACTAAAACTCTAACTTAATTAATTTCATTTTGTGCTTCTTTAAAATTCTTTGATGTAAATAACTTACAAATCACAAAAAGCCAAATTTAGTTTTGGAAACTACAGCCTGCCTAGTTCACACATATGCGTGCACACATGCACAGGCACACACACAGGGTGCTGCCCACCGTGGGAGCTCAGCCTGAACTCGCACATGTGGATACGTGTGCTCGGGCTCAGACCCCAAGCAAAGGCCAGAAGAACAGCTGTCGCTGTGTGAGAATTGGCTGGAAGCTGCAGGGGAAACCTGTAGGAGCTTTTGGGGAGCCCTCCTGCCTCTGGCCACCTGTGTTGGAGTGGGTCAGGTAAGGAGTGATGGCGAAAGGTGGAGGGATGGTGGACAGGATGGGCGCTTCCCCAAGCATAGCCTGCTGCTTTCTTACTGCTTCCCATGGGCTCATTTCAAAGGTGCCTGCGGTAGCACAGGCCAGTTGGTCACTGGGTCTCGTTTCCCTGGGGTGAAGGTTTGGGCCCAGCTCAGCTGAGGGAACACGGAGGTTGAGGGAAAGGACATGAGGTGGGACTCAGGATGTGCCAGGCACGTGACATCTGGTCCTTCCACCCCACTATGGCCCTGGGCAGGGTTCCTCACCCACCTGGGCTCAGACAGGTCAGGCTACCAGCCCACAGCTCACAGCCTGGGTGACTGAGGAGGCTGCATTCTGGCTTAGGTCTGACCTGCCGAAGCGCCATGGCCTGTGGAAGGTTACCAAGGGGAAGGTTCAGAGGAGCCAGGGCTCTTCCCCTGGCCTCACAGGCTACTGCGTCCTCAGACAGCTTGTGTGATAAATGGGTAATATTTCCCATGCGTTCGGGAAGATGGTAACATCAGCAAGGCTCCCCCAAACAGCCTCCACCTTGGGGAAACACTCTCAGCAAAAAAAAAAAAAAAAAAAAATGTATTGTATTCTATGCATGCCATGTCATGTAAAAGGTTGGGAAGTAAATAAAATACAAGAAGGTTCTACTATGTGCCAGGCTTCTTCTGCTTTTATTTCTTGACTCCCCTCCTGCCCAAGTGCAGTCACAACAACCAAGGCAGGTGGACTCCTGGCCCCACGGCGTCTGTGTTTTCAGCTCTGAATGAGGCCAGAGGATTCTGCAACCCCTGGTCGAACCACTTGCACGGCAAAAACCAGCCAGCCTCGTAGCCATCTCTTACTGGTGCAGCTTACATGAAACACTTGTCTTTCATTTCAGACGCAGAGTAGAAACAATACTGTAGAAATAAATTCATACCTCAGTGTGAATGGTAGGCATAGGCCATCTCTTCCTTTGGCAAGTGTCTCTTGAGAGCCAGCTGGTTAGGAGTCAGAGACTTGTCCTGGGCAATTCACTCACCTTTTTGCCTTCTGTTGTGAGAATTAAATAAGGAAATGTGGATCAAGATCCTGGCACAGTAGAACCTTCTTATATTTTACTTCCCAATCTTTTTACACATCATGGAATGCATAGAAAATAATACATTTTTTTTTTTTTTTTTGCACAATGGAATAAAGTAGGGAAAAAAATCATTACATTACCTTTCTGTATACATTTAATTACAATAAAAATAATTTTAAAGGTATTGGGAGGCATTAAAGGTGGAATTGATACAAAACATCAAAATAAAGACTTTTTAAAAAACTTAATGAGAAACTTGGGCTTGCATTTATGTACATACTTTTTTGTGTAAGTCCATTTGCTTGAACCAGCTACAATTACTGATTAAGACTTTTAGATTATTCCTTAGGTGAGTGAAATTGCCAACAAGTTCTGCAGGCAACTGGGATAGCAACTGCCCTTCCCAGTAGGCACACACATGCCAGTCTCAAAAGTATTTGCATGAGTTCAGGAAAGTTTAGGTGTTAGTGTCTCAGTGTTAAGAAGTCTGCACATTGGGAATTTTCTGCAGATAATATATTAGAGATTTGGGACCTAGACTCTGGTGTGTAATTGCATAGTTACTTTAGACTTGTGGTTTTAGGTTGAAATCTAAGTTAACAAACTGTTGGAACATTTAAGAGAATATAAAGTTCATCATATTTCAAATTTAACTTACTCGATATAACGGCTCATTTAAGAGACTGAAAACCAATTTATTGTCAGATGACTGACATAACTAAAAGGGAAAATTAGTATATTAAACTTATAAAGGCAGTTTAGAATGTTGGAAGATATTTCTTTAATTCAATTTGCAATTGCACCAAGTGTTGGCAAGGTGTAGTGGTTCAAGCCTGTAATCCCAGAACTTTGAGAGGCCGAGGCAGGAGGATTGCCTGAGCCCAGGAGTTTGAGACCAGCTTGGGCAATATAGTGAGACCCCCATCTCTATAAAAAAATTAAAAAATTAGCCAAGCATCATGGCACGTGCCTATATTCCATCTATTCTGGAAGCTGAGGTGGGAGGACTGCTTGAACCCAGGAAGTCAAGGCTGCAGTAAGCTGTGACCACAACACTGTGCTCCAGCCTGGGTGACAGTGAGACCCTGTCAGAAAAAAAAAAAAAAAAAGCAAATGATTTTCATCAAAGGTCTACTAAAAGTGATTGCTCGCTAAACATTAGTAGTAAACAATCCAAAAGTATAATTAAGAAAACAATTTTATGTAAATAGTATCAAAAAGAAAAACATGGGAATAAATTCAATTAAAAAGTACAGGATTTGTACACTGAAAACTACAAAACTCTGTTGAAAGAAATTTAAAAACTCCTAAATAGATAGAAAGGAATCCATGTTTATGGATTGGAAGACCTAATATTAAGAAGGCTATATTTCTCAAATTTATCTACAGAGGAATGCAATCACTAGCAAACCCCAATGGGAAATGGCAATTTTGGCGAAATTGACAAGCTGACCCTAAAATTCAAGCGGAAATGCAAAGGACCCAGAATAGCCCAAATGATTTTGATCTTGAAAAAGGAGGACAAAAGTAGAGAGCTCACATTTCCTGCTTTCAAAACTTAGTACAAAGCTACAGTAATCAATACAGTAAAAGTGGTATTAGCAAAAGTGTAGACATCACCGCCACAGAATATAATTAAGGGTCCAGAAGCAACTCGCCACATTCACAGTCAATTGATTTTTGACAAGGATGCTGTATTAATCTGTTTTCTCACTGCTGATAAAGACATACCCAAGACTGGGTAAATTATAAAGAAAAAGAGGTTTAATTGACTCACAGTTCCACGTGGCTGGGGAGGCCTCACAATCATGGTGGAAGGTGAAAGGCACATCCTACATTGGTGGCAGGCAAGAGCATGAGAGCCAGGGAAGAGGGGCTTCGCTTTATAAAACCATCAACTCTCACGAGACTTAATCACTACCACGAGAATAGTATGGGGGAAACCACCCATGATTCAATATCTCCCACGGGTCCCTCCCACAACACTGGGGGATTATGGGAGCTACAATTCAAGATGTGATTTGGGTGTGGACACAGCCAGACCATATGAGATGCAAGAACAATCCAATGGAGAAAGAATAGTGGTAGGCTGGGTGCAGTGGCTTGCGCCTGTAATCCCAGCACTTTGGGAGGCAGGCGCATCACGACGTCAGGAGATCGAGACCACCCTGGCTAACACGGTGAAACCCCGCCTCTACTAAAAATACAAAAAATTAGCCGGGCGTGGTGGCAGGCGCCTGTAGTCCCAGCTACTCGGGAGGTTGAGGCAGGAGAATGGCGTGAACCCGGGAGGCGGAGCTTGCAATGAGCCGAGATCGCGCCACTGCACTCCAGCCTGGGTGACAGAGGGAGACTCCGTCTCAAACAGACAAACCAAAAAAGGATAGTCTTTTCGGCAAATGGTGCTGGAACAACTGGATATCCACAAGCAAAAGAATGAAGGTAGACCCCTATTTCACACCACATACAAAAACTAACTCAAAATATATAACAGACATAAAACGTAAGAGTTAAAACCACTAAAGTCTTAAGAGAAAACGCAGGAGTGAATGTCCATGATCTTGGATTAGGCAGAGGTTTCTTAGGTGTGATGCCAAAAGTATCAGCAACAGAAGAAAAAAATAAACTGGACCTTGCCTTAAAACACAGATGGCAGAGAAGAAAAAATATACTTCATCAAAATTAAAAACTTTTTTGCTTCAGGGAGACCATCAAGAAAAGTGAAATGATAACCCATAAAATGGAGAAAAGCATATATCTGATGAGGGACTTGTATCTAGAATACAGAAAGAACTCTTACAACTCAATAATAAAAAGACAAAAATTCCATTACAAAGTAGATGAAGGATCTGAATGGTGAAAAATATATATATATACACAAATAGCCAAGAGCCACATTCAAAAATATTGAACTTTGTTTGCCAGCAGGGAAATGAAAATTAACACAAAGAGATGTCCCACACACCTATTAGAATGACTAAAATAAAAAAGGCGGATAACTAGCAATCATTCTCCTGGGTGCTTATTTATTTCAGAGAAATGAAAACTTACATTCACACAAAAATCTGTACACAGATGTTCATAGCAGCTTTATTTGTAAAAGCTCCAATCTAGAAACAACCCAAACGTCCTTTGACTGGTGTCTGGTTAAACACTGTAGCGCATCCATCCCATAGAAGAGTACTCAATAACAGAGGAATGAACTCCTGATGTATACAACTTGGACAAATTTCCAGAGAGTTATACGGAGTTTAAAAATCTAATCTTAGGCTGGCCACAGTGGCTCACGCCTGTAACCCCAGCACTTTGGGAGGCCAAGGCAGGTGGATCACGAGGTCAGGAGATCGAGACCATCCTGGCTAAGACTGTGAAACCCCGTCTCTACTAAAAACACACACACACACACACACACACACATTAGATGGGCATGGTGGCATGCACCTGTAATCCCAACCACTCGGGAGGCTGAGGCAAGAGAATTGCTTGAACCCGGGAGGAGGTGGAGGTTGCAGCGAGCTGAGATTGCGCCACTGCACTCCAGCCTGGGTGACAGAGCGAGACTCCGTCTCAAAAAAAACAAAAAACAAACAAAAAAACCCTAGTGCTGAAATGTTATACATGGTGTGATTCAATTTAAATAATACTCTTGAAATGACAAAATTTTAGAAATAAAAAACAGATGAGTTAAGGAGAGGAGGAACAAGAGAGAAATGAGTTTGGCCAAAAAGGGCAGCATGAGGGATCCCTGTGGGGAAGGAGATGTTCTACATCTTTTCTTTTTCTTACCTTTTTGTTTTTTTCTTTTTTAAGAAACAGGGATCTCTCTTGTGTTAGCCAGGCTGGAGTGCAGTGACTCTTCTAGCATTTAGAGTACCTGGTGACAGAGGTATTTGGTATCTGCATCCACATTGCTCCGATCATCTAGGTGGGGCTCTTTGATACACCTTGTCACCAAAGATAAAAAGACCAGAATTGTTTACAAACAAGGTCAGAGTGGGACTTGTGATTCCCACGTTGGGGTTTGTTGCTGTGCCTTGTCTTCTGTCATAGCGACATCTGTGCATCTTCATCCTCCACACGTCTCTCAGTCCGTAGGAACAGAACGGGTTGCTAAATCTCATAGAGAAGGCCTTTAGTTTTGTTTTGGCAGCTATAGGACTTAATTTTGTCACCTGGCCAAGTTAGTCCAGATTCTGATCTATCCACATGTGACCTTTGGCATCTGCTGGCCTCATAAAGGAAAGAAGGAAGCTTCTTCTAACTTGAGAGCCCTTTGTAAGATCTGGTGATTTGGCAAATGTTTATATCATGAGAGTCAGATCAGGACTGTTTTTGACCTTTGTGAGATTTGTGACATTTGTGAATGTCAATGATGGAATCAAAGCACAGGGTTTGATTGCAATACCTCATTGGTATGTTACCTAAGAAAAAGTCCAGCATCATTTCTGCTTTAATGTAGAAGGAAAAATATTTTAATGACTTTATCAGAGCTGAGACAGTCCTTGAGCTCTCATAAAGATTTCTCTGTGTCTAACTGATTTACCTAAAGGACAATAGCACGACACTGTTTCCTCTTGTTGTACGTCTATTTTCTGGACTTTATCTACTAGACACTTATAATGGCAAAAACAAAAATAAGTTCACATTCTTTTGAATAACCTAGATGTTGCTTAACCAGTAATCAGATTGATTAATTATCATAGTGAGGGTTTGAAAGACTAACGTAAAATGGTGCCAGGTCTGTGTCCAACCTGTTGGAAAACTAGTAAGTGTTAATTAGAGCAAGGTACAATTTGAGGCCGGGCGTGGTGGCTCAAGCCTGTAATCCCAGCACTTTGGGAGGCTGAGACGGGTGGATCACGAGGTCAGGAGATCGAGACCATCCTGGCTAACCCGGTGAAACCCCGTCTCTACCAAAAAATACAAAAAACTAGCTGGGCGCGGTGGCGGGCGCCTGTAGTCCCAGCTACTTGGGAGGCTGCGGCAAGAGAATGGTGTAAACCCGGGAGGCGGAGCTTGCAGTGAGCTGAGATCCGGCCACTGCACTCCAGCCTGGGCGACAAAGCGAGACTCCGTCTCAAAAAAAAAAAAAAAAAAAAGATACAATTTGAAAAAAACATTTATAGTGGAGGGTTAGAGAGAGAGTAGGATAGACTGAGAAAGTCCCTAGCCAGCTTTTTAACAGGCCATCAACAGACAGGAAAAAAAAAAAAAAAATTGCCAACCAGAAAAAGAGTAGTTTAAAAAAAAAAAAGTTTTTAAAGGTAGGGTAATACAGAGTCCTAAAACGGAGAGAACATAGGTGGAAGTAAACTTTCTTGATCTGTGGTCTTGGGAAAGCTGTCTACTTTGAAGAAATACCATCTGCTTCTAGGGCCTGGAAATTGACCCTGAAAATTTTCATGTAAAGGTGACCTGTAGGGGAGATTTTCCAATTCTCTTGAGAGTGCTAAGCAGGATCTGGCTTGGTGTGACTTGCATGAACGAGGAGTTGTTTTATTTTACTTTGATGGTAGTGTAAGTAGTCAGCAGTACTTCACATGGACCTTCCAGTGAGGTGACAGTGCTTGCCTTCTTCTAAAAACCTTTATGTACACATCATCTCCTGGTCAAAAAGCATGGCCAGTCTTGTCAGTTGGTGGAGACCATGCCCTTTGTACCTGTGGATGATGAGCTCCAAATATATTAGTGCCTGTACATAGCTAGTCATAGCATCAAATTGTTCATATGGCCCCATGGTACTCATTCAACCTAAGAATGGAAGATTTAGAGATGCCGGCCAAACACTATTTCAAAAGGGGTAATTCATGTCTTTTATTCTGAGTATTCTAAATTTCTATAGGGGCTAGAGGTAATGCTTCCGGCCCTTTAATTCTGGTGTCTAGACAGACTTTTCTCAAATTTCATTTAATGTTTAGATTTGTATGCCTCACTTGCCCTGGGGATTGGGGATGGTATGGGCTATAACATTTGGAGTACCCTAGAGTGGTTGCAGGCAAGTAGTTTATGCTGTAAAATGAGTTCCTGGCTGGGTATGGTGGCTCACACCTGTAATCCCAGCACTTTGGGAGGCCAACACAGGCAGATCACCTGAGGCCAGGAGTTCAAGACCAGCCTGGCCAACAGGGCAAAACCCCGTCTCTACTAAAAATACAAAAATTAGTCAGGAGTGGTGGCAGGCACCTGTAACTCCTTCTACTTGGGAGGCTGAGGCAGTAGAATCACTTGAACCTAGGAGGCAGAGATTGCAGTGAGCCGAGATGGCACAGCTACACTCCAGCCTGGGCGACACAGGGCTCTGTCTCAAAAACAAAACAAAATAGTTCTTTGGTCTGACAATCCATAAAATGATGCCAAAGCAATGAAGAATCTGTTATGAACGTTTGCACCACGTTGTGGCATCAGAACAGCAAGTGGGACAGCATTCAGTCCGTTCACTAAACATAGACAATAACCAAACTGAGAATAGCCTAAAGCTGAAGGTCAACCTATGAAATCCACTTGGACAGCTGCAAGGGAAAGTGTGGGCCTTCCTGAAGAAGATGCTTTTCTCCAGAGCTTTGGTGAGATTTGCAAGTAATGCAATGGGAAATAATTTGGTCAGAAATCTTGTAAATCTTAGGGAAAAACAATTATTGTTTAGTTTCTTAACTGAGCCCCCTCTGCAAGCCAAAAGGTGAAAAGAAATGGGCCATGGAAAGTCTATCTTTGGAGCATATGCTTATTAATAATATTAGTCAGGGATAAAGGCAACTTGATAAATTGTGTGGAAAATGGATACAGGGGTTCCTTTTGGGCTGTGTGCTTGGCAGCCTTGTGTTCCCTGTCATTCCCTAAAGATATAGTATTAGTCTCCTTAGTGTGGGCCGGAAAATGAGCAATAGCAATTTTAGTAGGAGATGAATAGCGTGTTCATTACAGGCAGCAATCACACGTCCATTGGCAATAGGAGTGCCAGCGGAGGTTAGGAATCTACAGGCTTCCTAGATTGTGCTGGCAGCATGACAGACTCTGAAAGCATATCTGGAGTCAGTATAAATAATGGCAATTTTTCCTTTTGTCAGTGTGCAAGCTCTAGTAAAAGCTTTAAATTCAGCAGATTGGCCAGATTCAAGGCAAAGGGCTCTCAAGGGCTTCATGCAGGGAAATTATGGCATAACCAGTTATGCTGTTCCCCTTAAAATGTCATTTATGAGAGCCATCATAAAATAGAAATCTGGATTTGTTACAGTTAGTTAGATAAGGCAACGGGGGGCAGGAGAGGGCTCTCCCCCCACCCACTAGAAATGTCAGGTGATGGTTCAATGATTATCACACTTCCTCTCTAAAAATGATAATTTGGCAGCCAGGGAGAGGCCATTTCCTGATAATCTACATCTGTTAAAATCAAAATATTAATTGAATGCAGACCCCAGTGAGAAGAAACTTCCTGGGCTTGCACATTCAGAGACGAAAATGGCAAAGCATCTTCTGGGCACACTCCAAGAGAAAAAGGAAGAAGGCTCAGATGGGCTCAGATGTGTACAACCCCCTAAACACACTGAGCTGTCCGATTCCAAAGGGTTCAGAAAGCACTGAGCATGCAGGAAACCCGCCCTACGGGAAGAATCATGGGAAGGATGCGAGCCTATGAAGTCCAAAGATCAACGTTAAATGCCCTTTTTTGCTCTCCTTTTCTCTCTCTGACCTTCAGGCGCCCGCTAGGATCTCTTCCAAGGGTTCTTTCCTTTCTTTCCTGTTCTAAAGCCTGTTTGATACACTTCCATTCCTGCTCTGAAACTTGCCTCGGTCTCTTTTTTCTGCTTTATACCCCTCAGTCAAATTCTTTCTTCTGAGGAGGCAGGGACTGACGTTGCTATGGACCCATACAGATATGCCACTGGTAACTCGGGGTAATTCGGATCTCTGCCACCGCTAACATGTAGTCTAAAGGAGTGTCTGAGAGACCCTCTTGTGGCTCTGAAGCCATTTCTATAGCTGCTAGGCAATCCTGTGGAATGGGAGGAAGATGTGGGAGCACAGCAGGATTTAAGGTGCTATGAAGATGTAAGATGATAGAGGGATTGATTAACAGGACTATTCATATGTAGCGTGTCTTCGTGTAGAGAGGTGATGTGCCTTAGGAACTTGTAAGAGCAGAGAGAGTATGGGGAACACAGAGGCAAATGGGGGAGCCTAATGTAAACGTGCTGGCTTTACCAATTAGGGGCAGCTGCTGACACTGCCTGTGGGCATGGGAGCATGCCTGCTGCCACAGAATCCACTTGGCATGAGAAATATGCTACAGGGCATATCTGAGAGGCAAAGAGCTGGCCTAGAAAACTTGCGGTAATCCCATTATTTTCATGACTGTGTAGGTGAAAAGGTTTATCAAAATTAGGTAAGCCTGGGGTGGGGCGGGCAGGGGGGTAGACAATGCTAACTTTCAGGCTTCAAAGGAAGTTAATGCCTGTAAGGACCAGAGGATGGGCTCTTGATTGGCATGTGGAGAGAGAGCATACAGTGGTTTGGCAATAGCAGCAGAATTAGGAATTCATTGCCGGCGATAGCCAGCTACCCTTAAAATTTACCTAGCTGCTTTACCAAGTTGGCTTTAAGGATTTGAGATACTATTAAGTGGGAGTCACAATATCCCTGATGCATGTATGTCCATGTTAATTGTCTCCCTCTAAATGTAATACAAAGAGAAACTGTGAGTGAGGTTGAAAGGAATAGAAAAGAAAGCTGAACAGTGGTCAGTTACTGCAGCCAGAGGCAGTTTCCGCCCATTGTGGAAGCTCAGGCCTATCACAGAAATACAGATGTCCGGGAGGGATAGGGAGAGCCAGAGATTTGAGAGCAAGAGAGAAGGGGCAGATGCCCCAGGACTGAGGCTGGGGAGAGAGGCAGGGAGCACTGTGGTCATGATGGCTCCCTCCAATCTTTCTGAGTGTTTCCCAGGAGTTGAAAAGAAGTCCAACCCCTCAGCACCAGTGAGACACAGGACTAGCTGGATTTCCCAGGCCAAGTAAGAATTCCTAAGCCTAGCTGGGGATGGTGACCACACTCACCTTTAAACACGGGGCTTGTAACTCAGCTCACGTCTGACCAATAAGGTAGTAAAGAGAGCTCACTAAAATACCAATTAGGCTAAAAGCAGGGGGTAAAGAAATAATCAAGTCATTTATCGCCTGAAAGCACAGGCGGAAGGACAATGATTGGGATATAAACCCAGGCATTTGAACCGGTGGCAGCAACCCCCTTTGGGTCCCCTCCCATTGGATGGCAACTCTGTTTTCACTTTATTAAATCTTGCAACTGCACACTCGTCTGTTCCGTGTTTGTTCCTGCTCGAGCTGAGCTGAGCTTGCCGTCTGCCACTGCTGATCGCGCCGTTGCAGACCCGCCATTGACTTCCACCCTTCCGGATCTGGCAGGGTGTCCACTGCGCTTCTGATGCAGTGAGGCGGCCATTGCCACTCCCAATGGGGCTAGAGGCTCGCCATCGTTCCTGTGCAGCTAAGTGCCTGGGTTCGACCTAATGGAGCTGAACACTAGTTGCTGGGTTCCACGGTTCTCTTCCATGACCTATGGCTTCTAATAGAGCTGTAACACTCACCGCATGGCCCAAGGGTCCATTCCTTGGAATCCCTGAGGCCAAGAATCCCAAGTCAGAGAACGAGAGGCTTGCCGCCATCTTGGGAGCAGCCTGCCACCATCTTGGGAGCTCTAAGAACAAAGACCCGCCTGTAACACCAGCATTCCCAGCCTGACAAAGACCCCAGGTCCAGACTGGACACCCACCCTCAGAGCCTCCAGACCAGAGGAGTGTGTTTAAGATGGCTGACGTACCTGCAGAGAGAAGAAGGGCCTCCCCGGGGCTTTGATGCAACAGAAGAACTGAGAAAAGAACTTTTATCTGAAGAATGTGAGTTTTTTTAAAATTATCAGGCCAAAAGGGACATTAAAATGAGACAGCAATCACCACTGGCTTTCCCCTTGAGCTAAGTGCTCGCCCCTTGAAACTGCTTGCTGTTGCCACGAGTAGTTGTAGATTAGCCTAATAATACCGCATCAGACACTGCAACCACATGCTATAGCTTCACAATGTATAGCCAATCACTAATCAATGTTATTTCTATAATCCAGTGAGAATTCCTAACAAACAGCTTTGTATCAGCCACTTCCTGTCCCTCATTTTTCCTTTAAAAACCCACTTGTAACTGCTGCTTATTGAAGTGCATATTCAGGGCAGCTTGAATCTGTACTCCAGTGTAGCAGTTCTCAAGCTTGGTCCAAATAAACTCTCTTCTTGTGTGGGTTTTGCCTTTTAGGTTGATCCAACTATGGGGACTTGGCCATAAAAATGACTTGAACCACAAAAATGTCTGAGGTTAGGTGTTGTTTTTTTTTTTTTTTTTTTTTTTTTTAAACCAATGCAGCAGGATGGAGTTGAATGGCAAAATTAGGGTGATTTCATAAAGCAAAATAGGTTAGATTATTTTGCTCTCCTGAGTACATGGTTCACACCCTATTGTCAGGAATAACGCTCAAAATCCTAAAGAAATTGGACACTCGAACAAAGGATTCTTAGCCAAGCAATTTTACCATTGCGCAGAGGGTGCCTCCTTGGCCAGTCGCCATGAGAGCACACCTGAACAAAGGGCACGAGAGCCTTTATTCCTGACGCAAGTCCTGCCCCTGTGTCCTTTCCCCATTGGCCGGGGTCTGGTCGTACAATCTAAACTAATCCTGGTTGGCTAAACATTTGATTTTTTTAGATAAGGTGGACACGTAAAAGAAAGTGGAGAGGAAGGGGAAGAGGTGTCTGTAATGAGCTAGAAAGTTAGTCCTCTTTCCAAATAAGGAAAGGAATGTGCGCTGCTACTGATAACGCCTGGTACTGTGGCCTGCCTGGGCATCTAACAAAGGCAAAAAGGAAAAAAGGAGAAAAAGGAAAAAAGGTGGAGGGGTACTATGAATTAAAGAATAAAAGATTGATCAGATTATTTGAAGAGAACCTCATCATGAGGCACTATCTTGCCGGCAGCAGCTTACGTGTGCCAGTCCAGCATCACGCTGTGGCCTGGAAAAAGCCGAGGCAGGGCTTATACAATGAATAATTCATTTGAGCCAAATTTAAATGACTATCGCCTGGGAAATACTTCCAAGTTACCTTGGGAAGTGTTCCAGAGAACAAAAGAGAAGCTGAAGCTTTGAAAAAAAAAAATATATATGACAAATTAGGAGAGGGCTCAATTACCAAAGTTGTTTTTCAACCATTACAATTGGTGTGATCATCTTTAGAGCAGTCTCAGAAGTTAGGGTATTGCTTTCCAGTCAAAAAAGGTGATCTGTAGTCAGGGGCCTCCTAGCTCAGCAGGAGGAAGGCGGCAGAAGTTCTGGAAGTCATGCATTCTCCCCTGAAGGCGTGCCTGAGGCTCAGCTGAAATGGCCTTCCTGGTCCATTTTAGGTGTCTTGACTAAATCATTGTCGTTTTCCTTCCTCAACACTTTTGTTCACAGAGCACCTTGAGATATCTCAGCTGATCCTCCATTATTGATCTCAAAGATTAAGGGGCCTGTTGAAACTCATTTGAGATTCACACAGTGATGTGCTGGAGTATGTTTAACAACCACCTCTCCAAAAACGTGTATATATATGCATACATTTATTATAAAACATTTTTGATGTGAGG
Source organism: Macaca fascicularis (assembly GCF_037993035.2). Lineage (NCBI taxonomy): Eukaryota > Metazoa > Chordata > Mammalia > Primates > Cercopithecidae > Macaca > Macaca fascicularis. The sequence goes on along the minus strand of NC_088387.1, from coordinate 17,434,332 downwards.
AATATATGCCACACTACTTACAAATAATAATAAAGTATACAATCCTCTTAGTTGCAAATTCCATATTTCCATTTGATTCTCAAAGAATGCTTTTGTTAATTTTTGACAAATTATTGTCTCGGTAGCCAACATATGGGTACAATTGACAAATAAGAATAGTTCCAATATAAATGATAGTTGATATTTTCCTTTAAATTAAAGAGGTGGACAAAAAAACAATGCGTACATATGTCACAACTTTACTCATCCATCAATAACATGAGCAACTTTTTTGCTGAATCAGATAATGATTTCTAAATTTTGAAAGAATATTCAAAACAGCAGAATCTGAAAGCATCCCAGACCACAAATTTGCCTTCTTTTATTTTCGACACTTAGAATGCAGATACAGATCATGCTTTATATAAACTACAACAATTTATCTGGTTTGTCAGTGTGTAGATGAGAACCACAATTATTGTTTTCCAAAGAAGAGGTCTTCCAGACATTCATAATGAGGGCTGCTAGTTCACTGTAGTGTGTTAACCTATGCAAGACCTCAGAAAGGGTGAGACAGTTCTGAACCGGTGAAATGTCACCTCTCCTGACCAGAATTCTGGCTCTGTGCAGAAATCAAGCTGGTGGGCAGGTTTACCTTCAAATCCACTCATTTCCTGGCAGGAGTTAGTGAGGGGAAGGACACAGAAGAAGCATGGGTTTAATGGGTATACCAATTTCAGATTGATTTCTGCTGATTTTGCAAAGCTATGTTTTGTTATGTTTTTTTATTTTTTGAGCTAACCTTTCCTCTGTGGGAAGAGAAGTTTCGCATTCTGTGTGGCACAGCAGCAACTGCCCCAGGATACTGCAAATTCCTGAAACCAAAGCGGAACCAGCTCAGAAGGAACAGCGACCTTTGAGGTATGGGTAAGGTGTTGGGGCATATCGCTGAGGTGCTTAACTAGTGGGGATTCGTGAGGTTGGATATTTGGATTTTTAATCTTGTCAGTGTGTTTAAAATCATAGGCTTTAGAGCCAGACAGGCCTGAATTTGGTTACATCTTGGCATCACAATAGAAAAGTGATGTAGGGAAATGATGCAATCTCTTCATCCATAACATGGAGTTAATAATAATAGATACTTCACAGAATGATTGACGGAGCAGATGAAGTAATGTTCATATGATGTCTGGAAGAAAGCAAGTCCCCAAGAAATGATTGTCATTGAGACAGCCAGGTGGGAAGGGGTCCCCAGAGAAACTCCAACCTGCCTGCACCCTGGGGTGGAGTTATAGAAGTTCACACTATTTGCAGCAGGGAGGAGCCTGGCCCCTCCTCTTGCTGGGTGGAACCTGGGATTCAATCTGCAAGGCAGGAAGCGCACCAGCAGGGACTCTGGCTTTGTGGAGGGTCCCTGTTTCCCATTTTTTCCCTTTTTTGTCCAATAAGCTCCATTTTTTCTCACTCTTCAAGGTGTCTGCAAGCCTAATCTCCCATGACCTTGTGACAAGAACCTGGCTCTTAGCTGAACTAAGGAAAAAGTCCTATAACATCGTCATGACCATCACCGTTATCATCATTGCTGTTATCACCTTCATCACCATCACCATCGTATCAGCAACATGATCATCAACATGATCATCATTACCACCACCATCACCATTATCTTCATCATCACTGTCATATCATCATCACCAATCACCATCACCAGTATCATCACATTCATCCAACGTCATCACCACCACAATGACCATATGACTTGAAATGGCCAGGGTCCTTCCCTGATTCTCACTGTCCTCTTCTGAAGTGAGGGCTCTCACATCAAAAGCTAAAACAAAAACAAAAACATAAAACAGTTCCTGCTTCCCAAGCCTATTGGATTCAGGCATCCTTAATTTGTTGGAGCAGTTGCCTTAACAAAAAGCCATCCCTCCACTGGACATCTGCCATAAGCTCACCAGTTTTTGCTTTATGTGTGGAGTGGGAACCAGATTTTATCAGTGCTAACGCGGAAGCCGCACCTAGGAGCGATTAAAAGGGAAGTGGGAAATGCGGCCAGACAGCCGCCTGCAGCCCTAGCTGCCCTCCCTTGGAATCTGGGAGAGGTCTGAGTATCAGGCCAGGTCCGAGTTTCAGAAACAGCGTCCTGAAACCACCCCTGGCTTTGAGGTTCTGACAGGTAACTTGGCCGGGTCTTCTTGTTCTCCTGAGGCCTTGTGTTGGTGAGCGCCTTGCTCCACAGACCTGCCTTAGCCAGGCAGACTTGGCTCCCAGCCTCCCTTTCCACACTACAAATTGAGTTGTAACTGGCAATTCTCATCTATAATTAAGAACAATGACACGAATTCCCAGGAATTTTTTACCAAGTTTGTAAAAAATAGATACACCTGGGTTCTTTTTGGGATGGTTAACTTACTTGATGCAGTGCAGCAGGCAGAGGCCAGGCCTTTATGGGACACACAGCACACACCTGCCCCTTCATTCTTTACCAGGATGCCTTTTGGAGTGCATCCCATTAGGGAGGCTAGGTCTAGGGCTCACTTCCGGCCTCCATCTGAGAGCCCGGAAACCGGGGCAGATGTCGGGATGGCCAGTCCAAAGAGGGTCCTGGGCCTGACAACTGATTAAACACCCATGTGGGTGACAGCAAGGACAGGGGACCCTGTACTGTTCTCAGCTTGTCTCTCACTGCGTGACCTGAAGCACATGACCCTACCTCTCTGCCTCTATTTATCCACTGGAAAATGAGGAGCTTGTCCCAGACCAGTGGTTCTTCAAACTGTGTTCTTTGAGCCCTGGGGGCTGTGAATGGGACTCTCAGGGGCTGCTTGTGGAGGAAGTTCAGCACAGCAGGGGCCCCTGGGCCCCCACATGCCTTCAAGTCAACCAGAGCTGCTTCACTCTGATCTGCTTTGCTTACTGGGAGTCTATATCAACCTGAAAAGTAAACTTCTGCGGCTAACAGAGATGTTGTGCTGGGGCATCTCTCATCCCTTCCCTGAGAATTCACTAGGTTCCTACCATGTGCCAGGCACCGTGCTAGACACTGAGGCCACAGAGGACAGACCAACCCAGTCCCTGCCCTCATGAACTTGGAGTCTGGTGGAGAAAGACGGACAATCTGTAAACAAACAAATAAGATGAATAATGATGGGACTGAGTGCAAGTGGAGAATTAAAACAATGTGGTAGACACTTAAGAAGAACTCTGAGATGGTCCTTAGTGAGTGAGGAGCAGAGGGGCAGTGTTGTGGCTGACTGTGGGATGAGGGAGAGTCCCACAGCTGAGGTCCAGCCACCAGGGTCGCTGTGTCTCAGAGAGGCCATCACTGGGCAAATGCAGGGGCCTCTACATTAGAGTCCAGAAGGTCCTTGGCGAGCGGGCCACAGTGAGCATTGCACCACAGTCTTCACCTCACCACTGGAAGTGTGTTGAGTCAGCATGGGCTCAACTCAACCCCATGCAGACTGGCTTCCGCCTCTGGCTCGCAGGGGCACCTCATGCAGGTCACTGTTCTCCCTGCTTTCACAAAGACGACACCCCTAGGCAGGGTTGCCCGTGGGAAAAAGTCAAGCACAGGGCCTGGCCCACACTGAGGCCACATAACCGCTCGCTGGCTCATGACGCAGATGCTCATGATTGCTTCCTGGGGGCTAGTCTGGTACCTTTAAGTCAGACCCTTAGGGACATGAATCAGACTTTGGCATCTCTGCCTCCCCCTCACAGCCCCTCTATTCTGCAGGCAAACAGCAGGTGCCCAATAAATGCTCAAGGCATTGAAAGATGAATTAGTAATGATGCCAAGTGTGCCTGTGCGGGCCGGCCCCGCTCAGGGGATTCCTCCTTTAGCCCTCCCACAGTCTAGCAGATGGGCTGTCCCAGCACCTCTGCTTGTCAGACAAGGAAATTGAGACAGAAAAACAGTAAGTTATTTCCCAGACCCCACAGCCGGCAAGTTCCCAGGGGGCCGAAGCCTGGCAGTCTGGCTCTTCTGGAAGGACAGGGCAGGAGAGCAGAACATAGAACACATCCCCCCCCAACCCCCCACCACCCCCCCTACCCCCCCACCCCTGCTCTCTTCTCATGCTCTCAGGGAGGTCACATTTCCCTGGGGCCCTGGGACAATCCTGGGTCAGATTACAGCAGTACAGGTCACCTGCTCCAACCCAGACAGACCCAGCATCTGGCCCATCCACTGGCCCGGTCCTTCCTGGCCACCACTGCAGCATGTTGCAGCCTGGGCTCTGGGTGGGCCTGGTCCCTCTCCTGGTCGCCGCCACTACAGGTGAGTCAATAGCGGGGCAACACAGTAACACCCTGCACAGGGCTTAGAGCCTTCACCTGCGTTCTCTGTCAGCCTCACAGCTCTGTGCAGTGAGGACGCAAGGCTGAGAGAGGTAAATCGCTTGGCTGAGGGCATGCCTCCAGTAAGGTAAGGATCAGGTCCAGGTAGGAAATGAAGACACAGCCTTCACTGCTGCTGGGGAGGTGCTGTGGGGCGGGAGGGGGCACGTGCTCACCAGCCTCCCCCTTCTGGGTTTTTCTGACCCACCCTCTGTTCCTCATCTTCAGGCTTCAGCTCTCACCCCCGACCCAAGCGAGGTGACTCCCACACAGCTTTCCTCCCTTCCGGGGCTCTCAGGGATGGCTCCCCCTCTTCCGCCCACTCTGCACCTTTTCTGGGGCCCCTGAATCCCATGCAGCCTCAGGAGGTTCCTGATGCCCTAATGGATGTTAGCTTTTCTCTGTGATTTGTCTGTCTCCTTTTCTTGCGAAGCAGCAGTTCTGGGCTTCATATGACACAAGTACTAGGAGTTTGCTTTGTCAAAGGAATGCATATGATTCTAGATATAATCTTTTCCGTTTAGTGCCTGTAATCCAGAGGTAGGTACTGTGTCCCGATTTTGCGTGTGATAAATGAGAGTCTGAAGGAAGTTGCTAACTTGCCGAAGGTCACACTGCAGGTGCGTGGTAGAGCTGGGATTTTAACCAGATCTGTCTGTCTGTCCCCAAAGCCTGCGGCTTCCACGCTGGAACCCGGAGCCTCTCAAGGCCTCCAAAAGGATTTGCTGAGCAGTTTCAAAATAAAGCTCAGTCAGCCCCTTGCTTGGTCTTCAGTCCTGAAGGAGGCCACAAGCTGCCTTCGTGCCCAGCACAGGCTTGGTTTGGATGAGTGGCTGAGGATGAGACAGGATCCCACACCAAGCTTCCTGACCTGCCAGGGGCACAGATAGGGGCTCAGATGCACTGCACCCCCACCCAGGCCAGCCCTCCCTCCAGGGCTTCAGGGTAGCTTTGTGAGGTCACTCAACCTCCATGGGCCTCAGCCTCCCCAGGTGTAAATGAGAGGGCTTCTGTGCCAGGAGATGAAATGTCAGCTCCACTATTCTACTTCTATGATGCTGATTGCAGGGCGCCCTGAGCTCCTGGAAACTCTAGGAGGTGAGGATAATAACTGAGCCCCTGTGGCTTCCTCCCAGCTCAGGTTCCCAGGCTGCTGGGCCTCGCAGCCAGCCCGTGGCCTATGTTACATGACCTCTGTGCTTTTCTCTCCCTGCAATTCATGCCAGCTGTGTCCTGAGCAGCCGACGTCGGCACCAGCCACCACGCCTCGTGTCCTCAGTGGAGGCTTGCTGTTCCAGCTGTCAGGAATTACAGTGTTGGGCTGAAGTCACACCGATGGAGATGGCCAGCTCAGAGGGACCATCTGCAGAGATGGAGGGGAAGCAGGGCTCTCATGCAGGCTCTTCACTCTTTGCAGGAATGGCTATCCTCTTCCCCCAAGGTGGAGCTGACAGTCACTGCCTGTGCCTTGTTTGCCCGGCAGGCCAGCACTCCATGGCTGGGAGCAACCTGCAATGCCCCATGGGCTTTCAGTAAGGAGCAGACATCCCGGTGTTCCAGGAAGACAGGAGGGGAGGCAGGGAGGGGCAATCCTCCTAGGCAGGTTCCTTCCACAATGACCCTGAGTGTAAGGAGCTCCCAGGGGGGTGAACGCTGCCTGGAGATGCGTGCCAGGAATCTCATGCCCGGAGCCGCCGGGGCCCACCCCAGGATATAGCCCCTGCGACTTCTGACCTTGATGGAGGGTGGGTGCTACACCAGAAGTGAGCTCTGGCCTGGCTCTGCCTCTCACCTGTCCTGTGGCCTGGGCGAGTCCTCACCTGGGAAGTGGGGCTGGTGGTTAGAGGTGCTGCTTCCAAAGGACACCCTCTCCACGCTCACCATCAGCAGTTCCTGCTGCTGTGGCCTCCACCCTGGGACCAGATGAAGGAGATCATCTCTCTGCCCATGATCCCACTGCTCCAGTCCCTCCTCCTGGGCCCCCACGGAGAGCCCAGAGTGATCAGACTGGTCTGGAGCCTACACTGACACCCCAAGGTCTGTGTGGAAAGACCCTGTCCTCGGGCCTCCTGGCATTGACACCAGCTCTGAGTCATCCTGTTGAGGACACCCTCCCTTCTCCATCTCGGCCCATCCAGCTGGGACGGGCAAACATTCCGCCAGGCAGTGGGGCAGGCAACTGTACATGCTGGTTGGTGTGAGGGGCTTCCATGCCATCTCTGCTGCCGTGGAGGCCCAGCAGTGCCCTGGCTGGGCACCTCCTCGGCCGGCACCCAGGGCTTCTCCTCAGCCACATTGTTTCCTCTGGTCTCTGCAGCTGCCAGGATGGAGTAATGACTCCGTGGCCAGGCCCCACCAGCACCTGCCGTGGGCTCCCAGAACTCACAGACAGCGAGGACTGCCAGGTAACCCCGAGGGGAGGGCAGCTCCTTGTCTCAACCTTTCTTTGCTGGGGAGAGAAGCAAGGAGGTTATAGGGAAGTCCCCAGAAAAGGCTAAATCTCTGGGGATCAGAACTAAGCCTCATTCTCCCTGCCTCACGTGTGGGGTACGCATGAGGTACCCATGCTGTCCTTGGGGAGCAGCCTTGGAGATTAGCCAACACCTCCCGCGCAGTTTGACGGTGCACCCCGGGACTTGCCTCACCGGCTTAACCTGGAAATGAGCTTAACCCACCTCCAGGGCTGCTGTGGGGATGGAATGGGAGATGCACAGGGAAGTGTGAGGAGGCTCAGAGCCACCATGCCCATGCAGCACTCAGGAGAGAAGCCATGGAGATGTGGGGTGCAGAGTGATGCGCACACTCGTGGCAGCCACCTCGTGACCCGGCCATTCCCATGCGTGCCACGTGTTGCCAGGTGCCCCATGTGTGCAGTACAGGTGCAGAGGAGGACCAGGCAGGCCTCCTGGGAGCAGGCTATGCCCCTGCAGTGTCCTAGAACAGTTGCAACTGCTGGGACTGCAGAGCCACAGAGAGTTGGAGGAGAAGGCGAGAGCCTTTCCTTAGCCCCACAGCTCCACAGACCACATGGGCTAATTCCTGCTTACTACCACGTGCAGGGAATTTTCTTTTTCAGAGGCAGTTGGAGGGACAGAGAGCTTGGGGGATCCCCAAAGAGTCTCAGGAGAGTGAACACCTGAGCTGAGGCCCCGACTCAGCCACGTGCAGGTTTGGGTATCAGTCACCATCTCACTGCCTTCTCACCCTGGGCCCTGTTGTCCCTCAGCAGTGCCCACCTGGACAGGAGCTGGGCCCACAGTGCTCCAGCTGCATTTTCTGCTCTCTGCACTACTTTGGAGGCAGAAGCCCCAGCTGCCAGCCCTGCCCCTCAGGTAGGTGTGTCTGGGCTTCCCCAATGATATTCGGGAGGCACTAGACCCTGCAGTGAGCTGGGAAGGTCCTTGGGTCTCCTGTGTTTGGACTACACTGTCCATACCAGGAGCCCAGGTGGCCTCTGAGGGGTAAAGCCCAGCCAGCCCTGGGCTCAAATACTCAAAGAACTGTCAACACAGGAAGTGGCACAAATGACAAGAGATGATGCAGAAGAAAGAAGTATGCAAAGTGTTGGGGAACGGGATGTTGGAGGATGGCTGGAGTCCTGTTTTGCTCCTGGCTAGGGTGTAATCTTGGCAGACTGTTGCAGTACTCAGTGTACAGGTCCTGTTAAATTTATCCCCAAGTAGTTCATGTTTTTGGATGATGATGTAAGTGGAATGGTATTTTTTATTTCCATTTCCATTTGTTCATTGATGGTAGTGATTTGTGTATATTGACCTTGTATCCTTCAATCTTGCTTACTTCATTTATTTGTTATGGTAGTCTTTGTGTAGATTTTTTAGGGTCTTCTGTGCTGGTAATCATGTTATCTGTGAACAAAGATGGTTTAAATTCTACTTTTCTCCTTTTTTTTTTTTTTTGAAACGGAGTCTCACTCTTGTCACCCAGGCTGGAGTGCAATGGCACAATCTCAGCTTACCACACCCTCCGCCTTATGAGTTCAAGCGATTCTCCTGTCTCAGCCTCCTGAGTAGCTGGGATTACAGGCATGCACCACTATGTTTGGCTAATTTTGTATTTTTAGTAGAGATGGGGTTTCTCTATGTTAGTCAGGCTGGTCCCGAACTCCTGACCTCAGGTGATTCGCCCACCTCGGCCTCCCAAAGTCTTGGGATTACAGGCGTGAGCCACCGCGCCCGACCAGCTTCTACTTTTTCAATCCATTCACCTTTTGTTACTTTTCCTTGCCTTATTATACTGTCTAGGGACTCCACTACTATTTTGAATAGAATTGAACATCCTTGGCTTGTTCTTGATCTTAGGGAAAAAGCACTCAGTCTCTAATCACAATGTATGCTGTTAGTTGTAGTTTATGGATGCCCTTAATCAGGTTGAGGACATTCTCTTCTATTTCTTGCTAAGAGTTTTATCAGGGATGGATATTTAATTTTGTCCTGTGTTTTCCTGAACCTATCAGGGTGAGCATATGGATTTTCTCTCCTTTGTTCTGATACAGTGGTGAGTATCATTGTTTTTTGGACGTTAAACCAATCTTGCATTCCTGGAATAGACTTCCTGTGGTCATGATGCTATTTTTACATATCTTTGAATTTGATTTGCTAATATTTTTGTAAGATTTTTTTAATCGTATGTGTATAAGGGATATTGTTCTTAGTTTTCTTTTCTGGTCTCTTTGGTATCAAAGTAACGCTGGCTCAACTAATTTTCCAAGAAATTAGTTGCAAAGTAGTCCCTGCTCCTCTCTTTTCTGGAGGAGTTCGTGTCTATCTGGTATGCGTTCTCCCTTGAATATTGTATAGAGCTCAGTAAAGCTATAGGGCTTAGAGATTTCTTGGTGGAAGGATCTTTACGAATTCAATGTCTTTGATACATTTAAGGCTATTCAGATTTTCTGTTTCTTCGTGTGACAGTTTGGGAATTTGTCTTTCAAGGAATCTGTTCATTTTCTTGTTAGGTATAAGGTTGATTGTCAGAGAGTGGTTCAGACCACACCTTTACTACCCTTTCAGTGTGTCATCTGCAGTGACAGCTTTTTCATACCTGATATTGGTACTTTTGTTCTCTTTTTCTCTTTATCAGTCTAGTTAGGGCTTTATCAATGTTATTTATCTTTTCAAAGAACTAGCTTTTGGTTTTATTGATTTTCCTTATTGATTTTTCTATTTTATTAATCCTTGATTTAAATTTGCTCATCTCTTTTTAGCTTCCCAAGGTGAAAGTAGTTAGTTGATTTTACATCTTCCTTGTTTTCTGATTAGGCATTGAATCCTGTAAATTTGAACCTAATTACATCCTACACACTTTATGATGGTGTGTTTTTATTATTACCCTTTGAGTCAGAATGCTATCTAATTTCCTGTGTGATTTTTTTGTCTAATGGATTGTTTCAGTATGTTTTGTTTAATTTCTAAGTGTTTGGGGGCTTTTCTGAGTGCCTTTGATTTCCAGTTGAACTCTATTGTGATCAGAAAACATAGTCTTTCATATTTCAATCTTTTGAAATGTATCGAGACTTTCCTTATGGCCACCTGTGTGAGTCTGGAAGGTTATTTAACTCGCCTCAGGCCTCACTTTCCTTTATCTCTAAAGTGGGGTTGATATAACACTGCCTGAGCATTTCTATTAGGTGAAGTGCTACATAGAAACCTCAAAGTCAACACTCAGTGAATGGTAGCTACTGCAGTTAGAGCCAGACTGGTTCTACACTGATGGTTAGTAGCCACCAATTTAAATGCAGAGCTCCCAATGGGGGCTGGACCTCTGCATCTAAATAAAATAACAGGCATGGAGTGCCTTACCTCGGAGACAAGAGCTTTGTCACTTCTCATAAGTAAGGAGCCCCTCGGTCAACCCTGCAGCCCCCAACACACGCAGCCCCTGTTCTTCCCAACTCCCCGGCTCCTGAGTGTTCCACAGCCCCACCGTTGCCTGTGTTCTTAGAAGTGGGAGCAGGTAACCCAGACGGCAGCAAGTTGGCAAGAGGCCAGGCCAGGTGGGGTCCATCTTCATTCCCAACCCACAGATGACAGACATGAAAAATGAGTGGTCCCCTCACCAGCCACCATGGGTGTGAAGTAAGCACCTTCTCAGGGAAGATGTTGGGCATCCCAGCCCACCCAGAGGTGCACAGACCACTCCATTGCCATGCAGAGCTCGGTGCGCAGTGACAGGGAGCAAAGGGGACACTGAAGCCTGTGGGAGGCGATGTTATGGAGAAAATGGGGACACCAGAGAGTGCCAGGTTCCTAATAACCAGGGCTCCCCAGGCTCAGAGGGGTGGCTGGAAGAGAGGAGCCCAGGAACTAGGCTTCCAGGCACCACTGCTGACCATCAGCAGTGCTGCTGAATGCCAGGAAAGCCACACTCAGGGGTGCAGCCAGGGCCCAGCAGGCCCCAGCCTTGGGAACTCCGTGTTCTCTGGGCTCAGCTAGGAAAATCAGGACCCGTACAAGTTTAAAGGCAGCCTGGATTATTCAACTTAGAGCTTTAGTCAAGACAGAGGAACGATGTGGCTGGAAATCACTAGAGCTGAGGATGTGAGCCATGGAGAAAATCCTTCCAGATCCTGAGGATTAGGAAGAGGGGGAGGGGATGGGGCATCTCAAAACATTCGTTATTTTCATTATTGTTAACTTTAAGACTGTGAAGATTCCCCCCAAACCCCCACAATGGCAAAAGATTTACCTCCTCAGTTTTGTTCAGGGTGAAAATGAGATGCGTCACTCATTCCCAGTGCTCTGGCCACAGGGCAGCAGGGGCGAGGGCGTGGAGGGGAGCCCAGCACAGGAGGGCAGGAAGGAAGCGGCTCAGACACCACGTGAGCAAGGTTCTCTCGTCAACTCACCTCCACTTCTGCAAGGCATTACCACCCCCACCTTGAGGCCCTCAGCTTTCCCTTTGCCCACCCACTCTGGTGTGTGTTGGGGGCAGGCCAGGTGCCAGGGCCGGGAGGGGGCCCGTGCAGAGGAGGGGGCATGGTCTACAGAACCGCTCTGTGGGAAAGAACAGTCCCTGGTGCCCGCTTTGCCTGTCAGTAAGAAGTGAGGGCCTCAGCTAAGTGTCTGGTGGTCTTGGAGAGGACCACAGTTTACACTGCAGTGACAAGAAGGGGCTGAAGGGGCAGAAGCGGAAGAGGAGCAGAGCTGACAGGGGTCCCAGCATCCTTCCAGCCCTCTGTGCACTCCTACTTCTGTCTCATGTGCCAGGTCCTGGGGCAGCACTGAGGGTCCAGATACTCCCCATCCAGGGGAGAGGCAGATGCCAGAGCTTCCCTAAAGCTGCGACCTGGGAAGTGTTGAATCAGGGTGGAGACGGGGCCCTTGAGGCTCAGACGAGGCACCCCTGAGAGTCTGTCTGCTCAGGGAGGAGCCCAGGAAGCTTCTTGGAGGAAGGGGCGTGCGAGTTGGGCTGGGTGCCTTCCAGGCTGCGAGAGCTCCCCACAGAGGAAGCAGCTCTGTGTAGGAGCAGCGAGTAGCCCGTGCCGCCCTACCCTGCTCCCTGGCAGTGATGGCACATGGGCCTGGGGTGGGACCCAGCCCCACCCTGCATGGTGCAGACCCCCTCAGAAGCCACTCCCAGATGCCAGGCTTCCAGCTCACCCTCTACAGCCGGCAGACTTGGGACTTGGGGATGAGGACCCCAAGCCCTGGTGGGACCCACCCCATGAGGCCCCCCTCACAGGTTACTTCCAGTCATGTGGAGCTGCCTTTGTGCCGCGCCGTGCCGGGAGCTGCAAGGACAAGAGGGAGGCGCCCCACCAGGACGCCAGCTTCTGCTCAGCAGGTCAGTGCTGAGTTCTGCCTTCTGCCTGCAAGACAGGAAGAGTGGCCTGGACTCTACCTTGCTCATTGGGTACTTATCAAACGCTAACGGAGGCTCATGTCAGGGGACTAACAGCAGCCCGGGCAGCAAGTCCGGGCACCAGTCAAGACCCCCCAGGAAAGCCACACCCGGGATGCAGCCAGGCCTCAACAGGCCCCAGCTCTGGAACTCCATGTTCTCTGGGTTCAACTGGGGAAATCAGAGCCTGTCTAGAAAGGTCAAAGGCAGCCTGGATTGTTCAACCCAGAGCTGCCAGTAAAGACAGAGGGTTGACAGGGCTGGGAATCCCCAGTGCCAAGGACAGGAGAAAAAGAAATGAGAAGTTTTAAAGTGAAGAGCGAGAATGTCAGTAGGTACATGGGAGGCCTTTCCTGGGAGCGGTCAGGAGCCTGGACCTAAAAAACGCCAGGCCAGGGACGGCCCAGATCTGCTATGCACAGGCTGTGTGATATCAGCAAGGTCCTTTGCCTCTCTGAGTCTCATCTTTACGCTAGAGGCAGTGATACCCCTTTCCTGGTAACCAGGGATGGCGGAAGCTCCTGCACTCCCAGGCCCATGGGAGGGTCAGGTGTGGCCAAGGCCTACGAAGCTTTTGCTGCTTTTCTTGTCACTGCTTCCCTTGAGAGAGAAAACTGCTCTCCCCAGTTCTCAGCCTGTGTCTTCGGTGCCCTGCGGGACATTTCTGCCCCAAGAGAGCCACCCGCCCCATCCCATGCCAGCCGGGTACATTTGGCCCCCGCTCAGGCCAGGATGAAGCCACAGACTGCACCCCTTGCCCAGCAGGCAGGGCCTGTACCCAGGCTGGGCTGACACAGCCCGATGCAGCGTGCTCACCGGGGTAAGTGCCCGCCATTTCTCAGTGATGAGTGTCCCGATGGGGGCCAGAGCTGTCCTCCTAACACCTTTAGAGAGTCAGTCCCTGGTCAAGGCCAGACTTCTCCAGCCTCTGACTCTCTCAGGGTTCAGAGAGGGCTGTGCCTTCAGATCAACGCTCTGTCTCAGCCAGCCCAGGGCTCCTGGACTTGCCCCCGAGCACTGAGGCTCAGCACTCTCGGGTCCATCCCTGCTCAGGAGGCATCTAGGGAGCCGTCTTCCTGGCTTTGTCCATGGGGAAAGTAGCTCAGAGAGGCCAGGTTACCATGCAGACTCACACAGCAGGCCGGGGGCACAACAGGATCTGGCCATGACTCTCCAAGATGCTGGGCTCTGCGTGGTAGGCACCAGGTGCCAACTCCCCTGCTGCTGTAGGTACGCGTGCCCTTCAGGCTCCTCCAGTCCCCACGCTCCCTCCCATGCCTGCCCTCCCGGGACCTTCAGCAACCGCAGTGACCTCTCCGACCCGTCGCAGTGTGAGATCTGCCCCGAGGGACTAGCCTGTCCTGGGGGTAAGTGAGGAGGGGGACAGTGGCCTTACCACCTCAGGACCCTGCCTTTGGGTGAAAAACTGGTCCCACCCCAGGGCAGGGAGGCCAGGACAACAGACCCTGACCCATAGCCCCTTCATTCCTCACAAAGAGCATTGCTGACCCCTCCATGGGGAGCCCAAAGGATGGGGCCATTAAAAGCACCCTGAGTCCCGACCCTGCTATCTCGAGTAAGGCGGTCTCAGGGGCTGTTAATCCAGATACCCCCTGCCCTGAGACAAGGCCCTAGCCCATGTCCCTGCCACCTGACAGGGGTTGTGGCTGGAGAGGGGCAGCAGCCCTTCAGGCCTAGTTCAAGACTGTGTTTGCAGGAACCGGGGGCCCAGACTAGCCCCCCATCCCCTGCTCAGCTGGCCATTATTGCCCTCCTGGCACCAAAAAGCCCACCCAGTTCCAGTGTCCTCCCGGCACCTGGAGTAACCGGACTGGATTGACCATGAGCAAGGAGTGTGTGCCCTGCCCCAGGGGCTGGTTCTGTGTCAGTGGAGCTCGGGTGCCCTCGGGGACATGCAGGGCCGGGCATTACTGCCCACGAGGTGAGTGGGGCCAGACTCTGCCCTGGCAAAGTTGCAGGCAAGTGCCAGGAGAGGGTGCCATGGGCTGGCCTGTGCACCTCCTCTGGAGCAGATGCAGCAGGGGAGGCCTGGTGTGCAAAGGGAGAGATGAAGGTTCTATTTCAGGACCACCTTCCTGAGAGGAGGGCTGGGAGGAGCAGGAAGGTCGGGGAGGCTGTGTGGACAGAGGCCACCAGCTGGTTGGGGGCTGGAAGGGATTGGTCAGCCTCGGGCCTCCTAACTGGGGGTTCCCAGGTGTCTCAGCCCAAAGCACAGCTTTCTAAAGACGGTGTCCTGGAGAGTGACACCCCCTCTCCCTGCCCCATCTCCAGTGGCCTCCCCTGGGAACTGTCTCCAGGCAGCAGGTGAGGAGCTGGTGTGCCAGTGTGCCAGTGATGACACAGGTCTGACTCCTTTTTCTTCCTCTGAGCCCCTCTTCTCTCTGAAACAGGGACGAAGTGGGGGACACAGTTCCCTTGCCCGGCAGGCACGTACAGCTCCCAGACAGGCAACAGCCAGCTCGAGGACTGCCTGCCCTGCCCCCCAGGAGCCTTCTGCCCCAGTGGGGTCCCTGAGCCGGAGCTCTGCCCACGGTAAGGAGGCCGCATGTGTGGTTGTTATTGAGGCCAAATCACCACCTTTATTGTGTGCCTCCTGGAGCCCAGCACTGGACACTGGTACCAAGGGAGAGGAGGGCCTGGCCTGCCCTCAGGACCTGGCCACCTTGTTGAAACAGGACACACAGAAACAGGATGAGCTGGACCCAGGGCTCCAGGTGTCCCAGGTGAAGGGCACCCTTACAGTCAGTATGTTGAACAAGGGGGAATCACTCTGGGTTACAGTCAGTGGAGAAGCCATCAGCTTGAGGTCACTCGATTCAGTCTTAAAAGATGGGCAGGGTGCCAGGCACAGTGGTTCACATGTGTAATCCCAGTGACTGGAGTAACCGGCCTGGATTGACCGTGAGCGAGGATTGTGTGCTGAGGCAGGAAGATTACTTGGGGCCAGGAGTTTGAGACCAGCCTGGGCAACATGGCAAAACCCCATCTCTAAAAAAATATAGAATTAGCCAGGTATGGTGGCCTGTAGTCCCAGCTACTCAGAAGGCTGAGATGGGAAGATCACTTGAGCCCAAAAGTTCCAGGCTGCAGTGAGCTATGGTCGTGCCATTCTACCCCAGCCTGGGCAACAGAGCAAGACCTCATCTCTAAAATTATAAAAAAGTAATTTAAAAGATGAGCAGAATCCAAGGAGGGGTATGAAGGTATCCCTGTTGAAGCAGCCCCTGTCCAGCCCACTACCCTGAAAGAAGCTGCCGCAGAGCTGCCCACTCTAAAGGCCAAACCCCTCCTGAAGCTAATTGCAGCGGAGATCTCAGGAGAGATCATTTAGCCCAAGCTGTGGGATTATCTGTGGATTTTACTGTTCCGTTAAAATGTGCCTTTTATTCCACTGGTCAAAAAGAAAACTTAGGGTTGGTCTTACTAAAACAAAGCAAGACACATTCTTCATGTAAAAAGTGGAAATGACATCGATCAAAAGAAATTTCAGATCAAATGCAGATTTCAATTTTAAAAAGCCAAAATCATAAACATCACAAAGCATAAATAGGTGTTTATAAAATTTGACAGAATGTGGAAAATCTAAGCCCGGGCAACAAAAGTGAAACTCTGTCCCAAAAAAAAAAAAAAAAAAAAAAAAAAAAGTGACCCAACCTTCCTGGCAGCTTGCAAGCAAGGGTTTATAAAGGCAGGGGTAAATTTCAGGAAAGAAATTTACCCTCATACAGGCAAAATTGTAAACCAAGACATGGAGGTTACACATCGGTTTGGCCTAACACGGCAATCCATCTTGAAGCAGGGCCTTCCGGGTCAGAGGTGGAGTCAAAGATTCTCTGATTGGTTAAGGCATTGAAGCTCTGTCTAATCGCTTAGGGTCAGCAGAAAGGGATGTTAAGGTCTGGCCTGTGGGCGTGCCAGGAGCCCCCAGGCAGAAATTTAGAACAAAGCACTGCAGCAGTCAGAGCTCAGTCCTCACTCCCTCCTTATCTGAGGACTGCCTGCCAGGGGCCCATTTGCTGGGGGTCCTGGTTTCTGAAAAGCAATCAGGGGCATATGCTAAGATGGCATCTTTAGCTTCCGGAGAAAACCAAACCTCTTGTGTTTCTGACTTCCTTGGCCACTGTTCAAAGCTACAATTACCTTCTCACTTATCGGGCTGCTCATTCACTCCTCAGGGCTAGTGAGGTGCTGGCCTTTCCCTTGAAGGAACTCAAGATTTGTCTTTATTTCCATGCTGGGAGGGTGGCGGGTAGCAGGATCCTAAGAGGGGTCCCTGCTGCATCTCAAAGACAACTTTAGAAAGAAGCACAATGAGCCTGGTTTTTAAATCTCCTGCCCTGCAATCTCCAGCTGAGGCCACGCCCTCAACCTCCCCGACAGGGTCTCCTAAGGCTCAGGCGGGCTGGGAGTTCTGCCCTTACACTCTGAGGGGAAGCTGGGGGACAGCGGAGGGCTCCAGCCTTGGAGAAATGGTGACTTCATGGGTGGGGACTCTTCCCCAGGAAGGCTGTGGGCATCCACCCTCAGCTCTCTCACCCCCTCTAGGGGAACCTACCATCAAGGTCCAGCTGCCAAGCTGGCTGTGGCCTGTGTGCCTTGCCCTGCTGGTCACCACTGCCCCGAGAGGGGCACCACCACGCCACAGCCGTGCAGCACTGGCAGCTTCTCTGTAAGTGTTCCCAGAACAGACTCCATACTCAGAGGGCTCTGAAGAGTGGGGGATCCTAAAGTCGGGAGATGCCTGCCCCAGCCTGCCCCAATGGTGACTCCCCAGAGCTCTGCTCAGGCAGGGGGAACGCACAACTGCAGGGAGAATCCTCTGCTCCAGTGTGGAGTCGGGAGCTGGGCAGGCCTCCAGATGCTTCTTCTAGGGCAGAGGGGCAGGCCTGGGCCCTTGCTCCCTGGGCCAGCCTGGTGCCTGCTGGGGAAGGGGAAGGGGAAGGGGAAGAAGCAGAGGGAGGGAGATGGGGAGACAGAGTCATTGCCCTGAGCCCACTGGGGTAGGTGTCTGCATTTAGTTCCCTCTACAGGGAGCTATGGGTGATGAAGGCAGCAAACTTCCATTTTACACCCCACGTTCCCCCACTACCCAGGTAAGCAATGATCAGGAGCCTGGGACATTGCTTGACATTGGCCTTCCAGACCCAGAGGAGCTATCGGCACCCTGCTCCCCACTGCCTGCCATGTGCACTCAAGTGTTGGGAAGAGGATGGCATTGCACGAGTCCCTCACTGCTCTGCTAATGCCATCTCTGCAGGCTTCTTCAGTGAAGCTTGGTGATCATTCCAAGAAACAACATCAAGCTTAGGGAAGCCACAGGTGGCCCTGCGGAGTTGTGCAGAGTCAAAGAATGTGCAGTTTATTCAGTATCTCGCAGCTTTCCACACAGGGCAACTGTGGCCAATCGCTGCAGCCCAAGGAGCCCAAATGGTGTTTCAGACACAATCTTTCCTTCCTTCTCAGGAAGCACCGTCATCGCCCCTTACAGTTACCTGGAGCTCTGCCATCTACAGAGCACTCACTGTGTCAGCTCAGGGATGCCCGCACCCCCAGCATAGCTTTCCCCTTCGAGATGAGGAAGGGTCTGCAGATGGCACAGCTGGGAGGCAAACCCCGCAGGGCTCCAGCACCAATACTCACCTGGCACAGCAGCCCCCAACCTTCTGCCCTGAGTCCTCCCAGAGAGCCCAGGCCTCTATGTGGACACCTCGAGAGTGCTTGCAGGCAGGGGGAGGTGGCAGGGTGGGTGACCCAGAGCCCACAGTATGGCCCACTGTGCAGCCCTCGTGACTGCCCTGCCCAGACCACTCATGAACACGGCCCTGCAGGGCCACATCAGCCTCTCCTAACTCAAGCAGAGGCCTCCCCAAGAATCAGTGGAGCCCCCAGCCTGGGCCCTCCTCCTCCGGGCATTGCCAATCCTGCAGCCATGTGCTTGGAGAGCTCCCTGGTTCTGTGGCATCCGCCCTCCTCATAGGGGAGGTGCACACCGAGCCTCTGGCCAGCAGCAGTCTCACATACCTTTCCTCAGTCCCTGTCATGCACCAGGCCCCCCTGCACATTCCAGATGTGGAAGGAACCTCGACCTTATTGTCCACACCTGTTTCCAGGGTCCAGGTCGTCTCTGGTGCCAGGAGTGCTCAGGAGGAAAACTCTGCAACCAGACAAAGCTACCTGGCCCTATGACGTGTCCCCCTGGGCACTACTGTCCAGCCCAGGGCCTGCTGTCCATCCCCTGCCCCACGGTGAGCCTCTCCTCTGGGACTCCCGACGCGTGTTTCTGCTTCTGCATGGGAAAGCTCTGGAGCCATTGGCCCCATACTGGTGGTTGAGAGAGACAATGTCCTTTCAGCATGACATGGCCACACCCAGCCCCTGCCTCCCCCACCCCTCAGATAAGGGCTGGGCTGCTCATATTCCCACTACTAGTTTCCCTATGGTGCCAGACCAGAAGGTCACAAGGGACAGAGTAACCCAGGCCCAGGAGAGCAGGAGGTGGGGAAGAGGAGGGAGGGGGGCAGGTAGCTGCGGAGTTAGGTGCAGGTGGCACTCCCCATGGGGGCAGCCTCCCCTCTGTTTTGCAAACAGATTTCAATCTATGGAAACCTCAGTCCCATGCACTGGTGGATGGGTCCTGAGGGCTGTGTCCTCGGTGAGAACAGGTTGTCTCCTCCTCCCTGGTTCTGGGTGCCCAAGGAGAGAGGGTGGCAGGCCCTGCTCTGCTTCCTCCCTGACCCCACTGTGGCTTCCAGAACCTTGACCCTTGTGGCGTCCCTCTATCTGCCCAGGGCACTTTCCGAAAGGCCCCCGGGGCCGCCCGTGTGGAAGACTGCCAGCCATGCCACCTGGGGACATTCTGTGGCAAAGCTGGCCTGGCCAAGCCCCAGGGCCTGTGCCACCCTGGGCATCACTGTGGGCCTGGCTCCAACAACTCATCCCCGGTGAGTGCAGGCCCCATCAGGCCTTCCCAGGGCCGGGGTCAGGGACACCACAGGGCAAAGGCCCAGCACCTGCCCCCTGGGGCTTACTGCCCTGTGAGGGGCAGAGTAGCCCTGAGAAGATAGAATGACATGACTGCAGAGCAGGTAGAACTGCAGCCATTATACGCGGCCCGTGAAAACATGTAACCAGTGAGGAAGGGCCCAAGAGGCTAGCATCCGGCACCCACTGGAAACGGCGCCAAATACAAATATGTCTTCAGCCAGGAAAAGGCTCAGTGGGCTGACATTAAGGGCACATGAAGCAATGCCGTTTCAGTACCCGATGCATCTACCAACCGCTGATAGTAAAGCAAGTGCTGAAGGCCCCACGAGGATTCCTTGTGGGAGAGTCCATGCTCTCCGCTGCAGCCTGGGCCTGGAGCCGCTGCAGTCTTGCGATACCTAACAAGAGCCTAGGGCAGCTCGCAAACTTTGATCCAGTAATTCCAATGTGGGAAAGAATCTGAAAGGGGAAAAAAGTCATTTGTGAAAAAACATTCAAAGCAACAACAAACCAACACAAAGGCCCAATAATAAGAAAATATCTAGACAGAGATATGGCTTATCAACTTAGAGGGATACTAGGTAAGCATTAATAATGACAAATAAGTACATCATTTGATGCACCGATGATTGATAGATGATAATTGATTGATTATTTGAGAGATGATAAATATAGATGAATTGATAGATGGTAGTTGTACCTCATCACAATTAAAGCTGTGTGTTGGTGATGTTAGCAGAGAGTTGGAATTGTTGAGGTTATTTAACAACTTAACAATCAAAATTTGCTTTCTTTTCCTGAAGTTAAATTCCTGAGTGTTTCCCAGAGGGTTCCTGGGGCTGCAGAACAGCTGTGGCTGGGCTGAGCGAGGCAGGCTTCCCTAGAGAGAGGCTCAGGGAGGAAGAGGAGGGAAGCCGGTGGAGAGAACCCACTTTCTCTCAGCTTGTAAACCTCAACAGACCCCTCTTCCTCTAGGAGGAACTCCCCTTTGGTGACCTCTGTCCCCCGGGTCATTTCTGCCCTGCTGGCACCAAGGACCCCAGGCAGTGGCCATGCCCGGCTGGCACCTGGAATGCAGAGAGAGGGGCACAGGACATGAGCTGGTGCCTGCCTTGCCCACCTGGGCTTTTCTGTGCCACCACAGGCCAGGCTGCCCCTGGGGGCCCGTGTGCACCAGGTAGGGACGCCTACATCCCCCTGAGCACGAAGCAGAGCATGGCTGGGACCTGCCACCCTGGGAGCCTCAGTGCCTGGGGAGGAGGCACGCTGGAGAGAGCCCAGGGCAGGTGTGCCTGGGCGGTGGGGCCAGGCTTGTGTGAATGAGGAGGAGGCAGGCTGGAGACTGGCCAGAGGCGGATACTGAACATGGTGGGGTGAAGTCTCAGACGGCAGCACCCAGCTGCTCCCAAGCTGCTCACATCCTCGAAGCTCGAGGTCCGGGTGTTGGGGGAGGCGAAGGGGAGGTGGGGAGGGTCCTGGAGGGTGAGGGCAGGATTCTGCCTGCTTGGCCCAGGGAGGCCTGCCACCTCTCCAGAAAGCACTGCCTGTCTGTCCCTGGACAACATCTGGACCAGCCTCTGAGAAATGGGCTGAAAGTTCCCCAATGGGCTTGGGGTCCCCATGCACAGCAGGTGATCCTTGGGTTTAGTGAGGGGCAAAGTTTGGGTCCAGACAGATGAGAGGCGGGCACTGTCCTCCATTATGCTGCTGCCCACACCGCCACCTCCACTTGGCCATGTGGGGGACACAGATGTGAAGATGTGGATTTAAGAAGGTCCTACATTGTAAGCTTACCAGGGCACCCCCAGAGCTCGATCCCACCACTGCAGTCACGGCTGCAGCAGGAGCCTCGTGCATGGGAAGGTGGGAGCCGCGCTGCTCCAGACAGCAGGCCAGCCTGGTGCTTCCCCCTCCAGGAATCCACTGCCCAGGAGGGGCGCAGACCCCGACACCCCTTGGTGGGCTGTGGGAACACTTCGCGGGTTCTCTGGCGGCCACGCCCCGGCAAGATGGGGAGGACAGCGACAGCCCAGGTACTTGGCCTACTCAGAAAGCAGAGCAGGGTTGCTAAGGACACCTACACACGGGACGGGCGAGGCCTTGGGATGACTGAGGTCACCTTTTTCCAGGCCAAGAGACCCACCAGAGGAGGACCTGCTCCCCAGGTCATCACTGCCGCCAGGGCACTAGCCACCTCCCTAGGCCCTGTCCTCCAGGCGTGTCCAGTCCCTGGGAGGACCGAAGCCAGGCCCACAGCTGCCCGCCATGTCCTGCAGGTGAGGAGGGGGGCCAAGGCTGTGCAGTGGGGCCCGAGGGACGCAGCTCCTGGGAAACAGAGGTATGTGACCCGAGGTTGAGGGCAAGGCCTTTTGACTGTGGGGAATCCCTTAACTCGGGAATCCTGAGTTCTCCCCTCATAGAGCTGAGATGAGCATTAAATAAGATGGACCTCAGGAAGGGCAGTAAAGAAACACCTGTCCTGAAGGAGGCTGCAGAGGAGAATAAGCCTGAGGAGAGGCACGGTTGGGCATGGACCCCACCACAGCGATGGCCCCTCCTGCAGGGCAGGCGAGCGGCAGGGGTGGAGAGCGTAACAGAAAAAGGTAGGATCCAATTTCTGCAGGGTCTCTGAAGTGCAGGAAATGCCCCATCTCTGCTGGTGCCTGGCCAAGGCTTCCACGCTGCCCAAAAGATCAGGAAAGCACCACGACAGCTTTCCCGAAGCAGAAGTTCAAGGCTGAGCTAAGGAAGGAGGATCCTAAAAAGGTCACAATCGCAGGGCACTGGGCTGGAGGAGCTTTAGGAGCAGAACTTCCCACATGTCCTTGCAGCCACAAGAGGGAGCCTGGACCTGTGTTCCCCAAGGCCCTTGAGTGGCAGGCCCAGCCTTCAGCCCTGGCATGGTCCCAGCATGACCTTGGCGGCCCCGAGCCCACAGGCAGGGCTCTGAGGACTATGTTGTGGGATTAACATTCACCCAGCAGACTCTACCAAGTGACGCTTCAGCTTCACAGGCAGTGACTCCAGGACGGGGTCGGGGGACACCCCAGGATGGAGAGGCTAATAAAACCACCCCCAACCCTAACACCAGCCCCACCTTCCCTCTCCCTGAGACAGCTCATGAGGTGAGGTGACCTCTAACCCTCCCGAGTCACCTGAGGGCTGGGGGGTTGTGGAGATGACTTTCATACACGCTGTGAGGACACCAGTGCTTTCACCTGAGCTCCTCCACCTTCTTTTTGCACCTTTGGCTACCTGTGTGGGGAAGGTGACACGTCGTCTTTCGCAGGTGTCCCTACCCTCCCATATAAGACATGTCTTCACACAGACAAAGCCGTCGGCTTTAGGGACAGTCACACATTACTCTTTCTTTTCTCTTCCCATAGAAATGTAAGGGCCCCCTCTCCTTAGAGTACTTGTCAGTGTAATTTTTGTTAAATTAGGTCCATCTCATTCAGAAAGGGTTTGAGCAAACCATAAGTGATGACATCATCAATGTGTAAATGAAAACAAGCTTAGCTGGAGTGGAAACAGGTTTCTAGAACACTCATCTGGAGGCCCCCCGAGTGGGGTGTGGAGCCCCAACTCTTCAGTGCCCTGCAGTGCCTTCCACACCGAGAGTGGGGCTGAAGGCACCACCCACCTTTCCCTAGGATGGACAAGTCCTGGAACCCCCATGCTTTCTCCCCAGCTTTGGGTTCCTAAGCAGGATCTGGCACAGATAGGCAAGAATTAGTTCAGAAGGGGCCGCATCTCAGGGCCCACTGACATCCCTGGCCTTGAAAGCCACCCTGGCAGTGGAGGGCACTGTCACTCCAGCTCGCAAGCTCTGCTCCCTTATTCTGGGAAATGTCCCCCTGCAGGGGTGGGTGAGGTGGGGGTGGTCGAGAGCCTGGCAGGGGTCCAGGGAGGGCTGCCCTGCAATCTCAGCCACTTCTGATTCTCTGGGCAGGAGCTGAGGTCACTCATCCCAATAAAGACATCCATGTGAGTGCAGGGGGGCCCTGCCCTCCAGGTCACTTCTGTCCAGTGGGCACGGGGGTGGCCCTGCCCTGCCCTGTGGGCACCTTCTCAGATCGGTGAGTATGAGTGCTGCTGCCCTGGTCCCAGAGGCTGAGCCCAGACCTCCTCTCGGTCCTCCTTTCCTCTGACCAGCTGACCAACAATATCCCTCAGCCATGGGAGAGTGTGAGGCTGGGACAGCAGGACTTCCACCCGGGCTGGGAGGGCAGAAAGCCTTGGGGAGTGTGGGTTGGAGGGGCCAGATCGAGGGCAGGCCATGCAGGCTTTGAGGGGCTTGAGAACACGTCATACTCAAGAAAGCAAAGCCATTAAGAATATGTGCCTGCCGATGTCTCTTTTGAGACCAGACCCTCTCCTCATCTTTAGGACCCTCCCAGCTCCCAAGAGAAGACAGCCCAAAGCAAGGGCCAGTCATGGAGCCAATGGCTCGGGGGAGGGCGGCAGGGGAGTGTGGGGCAGTTAGATGTTGTGATTGTAGCTGCCGGATCACAGAGGTCTGTGGCCCTGGATGGCCTGAGCTTGAATTGGGATTAAGACAGAGAAGAATTATAACCAGGTTCATATCTCAGAGCGGAAAGAGAGAAACAGAGAGAAGAGCCACACTTTCCCTCAGGCACCTGCCGGAAATGCTACCTAAGAGAGGAGAGATGAAAAGGAAATTGTGAAAAGGCGGTCCCTGCCAGGGTGCCCCTGGGTCCACCCTTTCAGAGTGGCCTGGTCTCACAGCCCCTTCCTCCCACCTGCTCCCTTTCCTGGCCCATCTCCTGGGTTTCTTTGTGTCTCCCCAGGATGTTTCTCTCCACGGCCTCTGAGTGCCTGTCCTGTCCCCCCGGCTATTTCTGCGGTGCCTCTGGCCTGGCTGCGCCCTCCGGCCCCTGCTCCCCCGGCTACTTCTGTCTGGCAGGAGCCTCCTCCCCAACCCCGACAGGTATGGAGCCCCCTAGGAGTGGGTGGGCCCTGTACCACCCAATGCCCTGAGGTGGGGGCTCTGATGGTTTGGCGCCGATGGGCTGTGGGTGGTTTGAGGACAGAGGGGACATATGTGAGAGGGGCTGGAGTCATCTCTGGCCAAAGTGTGCTGTGGTCTGGCTGCCCTGCCCACTCGCAGTCACACCTGCATCCTCCCAGCCCACCTCTGTCTCACTCAGACCTGCTGAATCCACCACAGGTTTGCCGGGAGGTGGACAGAGAGGACGGGTGTGTGGGTAAGAAGTTGCAGTCAGTGGGCACCGAAATGGTGCCCCATGGGCCACCCACAGGCTGAGCTGATTGTGGGCCTTGGCTCGCTTGGGAAGGTGGGGGCCAAGGCCAAGGCTCCCAGAGCAGACCCTCTACACATCCCCCTCGAGGTGCCGGTCAGGGGAGGGGGTGGTGCATTAGGCCTTGGAGGTCAATGTCCAGGATCTCTGCTCCCACTAGCGGCTGCTGACCGTCTTCCCGAGGACACCTCCTGTGCGGCCATCTCCAGTGGTCAGGGGGCAGCCTGGAGTCTCTGGGTCCTCAGGAACATGTGACAGGCAGACAGGGCAGCTGATTCTTGGCCAGGACCCTTGAATCCCTCTGCTCTGACATTTCCATTATTCAGAGAACATTGGAGGCGAGAGTTCAGCTCTCAGATGGAAGGTCGAGTTCTGGGGCATCATGGATGAGGGCTGGAGAGCCAGAGCCAAGCCCCCACTCAGGCTGCTGAGCCGGGACAAAAGACCAAAACAGAAGCAGCCGGCCTGGCTTAGTACAACTCAGTGGGAAAGCCCTGGTCTGTCAGCCTGTTTTACTGAAAAGTGCACAACTACGGTGTGTCCTGGAAACAGCACTGGGAGGGATGTCTGGAAAACCGGCTCTGAGCCAAGGCAGAGTCCAGGGAGACCCTGGCTCGCCCACTAACGTCTTAGGACTTCATCCTCAGTAAAAACCAGTCATTGCTCTCGTCCACCTACCAAAGAGGGATTTTTCTGAGGCCCGAATAATGTGACATTTGTGTAAAACATGTGTTTTTTGATCTGTAAGGTGTGGTACAAATGCCAGCCACAAGCATTGCTTCTCTCAAAAACAAACCTCTGACCTAAACTGGAGTCCACATTTGGTCCTGGTGACAGGGCACAACCCTCCCCCAGCTCTGGCACTCTCTGCTGGGACTGAGATGTGCACTCCTCACTCAGCTTCCTTCCTCCCCTCAGGCCACTCAGGGCAGGGAGGCCCCTGTCCCCGAGGCCACTTTTGCCCCAGGGGAACCAGCCTCCCACAGCCCTGCCCTGCCGGCTCCTACAGCTACCTGACTGGCCAGGCCTCCTGCTTCCCTTGCCCCGCTGGCTACTACTGCCCCGAGAACATCACCAACTACAGCGGGCACCCCTGTCCCGCTGGCTTCTACTGCCCCAGAGGTGAGCGCCAGGGCCACAACTTCCCGGGGCGAGGCTGGGCAGAGTTGTACAGCCGCTCTAGGCTCAGCTGGGGACTTGGGGCTCACATCAATGCAAACTGCTGCAGCCACAGACACATGCGTAGGTGTGTCCTCTGCCTCCGGGCTTTCCCGCCACCCGTCCTGAAGGCCAGGGACATAAGGGCGCTCCAAGGATGAGCTCTAAGCAGGTGGTGACAAGTATGAGTTCCATCCAAGTCTCCAGCTGCGTTTTAGAATGCCTGAAGGTTTTACATTGTATTCCGTAGCATATCAGTGTTGGCTAAAATACGAAGATGTGAAATTACTTTAGCAATGCGTAGAAAGTTCGGTCGCCATGCCTTTCAGTGAAGTTGAGCCCCAGGAAGGGGAATAGCACCCATATGCTGTGGCTTTGTGGAGCCTGGGCCTAGGGCCACCCAGCCCGGGAGCCGAACTCTCCACCCCAGGAAGCCCGGAGTGAGTGAGTGGTGGGGCCGAGGCAGGGAGTCTGCCAAGGACCAGCCCTGCAGGAGGAGGGGTGCAGGGAGCAGCTGGCCACGTTGAGCGTCCCCTGCCCCAGGGCCTGGAGCAGAGGGTGCCTTCAGGAACCGGCAAGCTGGGCTCCCCTCCTCTGAACGTTGCTTCTCAGGCACCAAGTACGCCACCCAGTTCCCCTGCCCTCGGGGCTACTACAACCCAGACCCGCTGACCCAGAGCCTGGACAGCTGCCTGCCCTGCCACTACTGTGGGCAGGAGAACCTGACCCGGGCCTCTGGGCCTTGTGAGGCCGGTGAGTCTCCTGCCTTGCCCTAAGACGCCCGCTGTCCATCTCTGCACTTCCCACTTCTGCTCCTGGACCTGGGGTCACCCGGACTACCTCCTGGAGCAGCTAACGGGAGGGGTGGGTGGGCCTGCAGCCTGGTAAGCCTGGCCCTGGACTCCTTGGCCCACCACCCACCCCTCCCCACTGGTTTCTACCCCAGGATGGTTCTGTGTGTCTGCAGCGTGGACTGCCCGCCCCTTCGACCTGGACAACTACACCAGCACCAATTGCCTGTGCCCAGCCACGGCCACAGGGGGAAAGTGCCCTGCTGGCTCCTACTGCCCAGAGGGAAGCCCAGAGCCCATGCCCTGCCCACCAGGCTCTTTCTGTGGCACCTCTGGTAAGGGCCTATCGTGCTGTGGCTCAGGGTGTCGCTGGTGGGAGAACCAACATGAGGGTGAACACGTAACCACCATCCTTCCCTGTCCAGTGAGAAGCACTGCCTGCCTACCTCAGGGGGCTGTGCCTGGCATGCCTCCTGGCAGGACTGTGCTTCATAAACCATCACTGTTGCTGTCACTCTGGGTGAATGCAGGCCAGCCACCACAGAACAGCAAGGTGGGGAGGAGTGGCCAGGCCAGCAGGTCTGTGTGCACAGGGAGGCGTTCAGTGGCACCTCCCTCATCCCTCTCTGTACTCCCCGTGTCTGAGTGCCTGCACTTCCCAAGCACCTGGTGCGTACAGCCCTGCTGGGCACTGAGCACCCAGGCATGCACCAGGCTCCTCCTGCCCTGGGAGGCTCTCAGCTCTACAGCCCCTGAAGTCCAGACCTTAGGCTGAGTTGGCTCAACTTGTATGCTAATTTCATCACTGCACCTTACTACGATGACCTGAGGCTCTTTGTGAACGAGAGTATACCCATGTCACAGGGTTGGGCAGGAGCAGATGGAACACTTAGCTCAGGCTCAGCCCAGGCTCAGCCCAGGCGCAGCCCAGGATCAGTACAGGCTCCACAGAGGTGCAGCACAGGCTCAGCCCGAACTCAGTCACAGGGCTTAGCACGGGCTCAGTTCAGACTTAGAATCAGAGCTCAGCACAGCCTCAGCCTCAGGGCTCAGCACAACTCTGCCTACACTCAGCACAGGCCCAGCACAGGGCTTAGCACAGACTCAGCAGAGGCTCAACCCAGGCTCAGGACAGAATCAGTGCAGGATCAGCACACGCTCACTGCAGGCTCAGGACAAGGATCCAGCCCAGGCTCGGCGTACACTCAGCACAGACTGGGCACAGGCCCAGCACAGGGCTCAGCACAGACTCAGCAGAGGCTCAACACAGGCTCAGTGCAGGCTCAGCAAAGGCATAACCACTAGTACGACTCTCAGTCCCAGCTGAGTACTCCAGTCACACCGCAAGCCCTCCGAGGACTGATGTCCACAGGGATCCCAGTTGACTCCAAAGGCCAACGTCTTTATAGAGTCTACTCAGCATTTAACCCAGGGGCTCCCTGCCCCCCAGGATACTTCTGCCGTGAGTGTGTCCTTGGGCTCCGCGCTCAGCCCAACTCGCCCTCCTGTCCCAGGACTGCAGACAGATCTGATTCCTCTGGCTTGCACCTGTGCCCCTGAGCAGGTGGGAGGAAGCCAGAGGGAAGAGAGGTGCCCCGCTAGAGTCAGGCCTGAGGCAAGAAGGCTTGCAGGGGGCTGTGGTTAAAGTATACTTTGGGCATTTGCTGTGGCTTGGGTTGTTTGGTGGGGACAGCTAAGAGTCAATGACAATGACCTGGTTGCATCTGGAGCCTTGTCAGCTGTCAGTGTTCTGAGCCCTGGTGATGTTTCATCAGCTGCAGGGGAAGGGCCTGTGCCAGGCTGGCAGAGGGGCTGGGCAGCAGAGGGTCCTCTAGATCTGTGATCTCATGGGCTGTCCAGTGCTCTGAGGCTGAGCCTGCTCCTGCTGCCCATGAGGAGTCTCTGCTCCCTGTACCTGTGGGCTCTCTTTAGCCAGGTGACGCTCCCTCCCTGTGCCCCCAGCTGCAGGATCACACAAGCCCACGCCCTGTCCCGCCGGCACCTTCTCCAGCCTCCCTGAGCAAACCATGCTCTCTGCATGCCAGTCCTGCCCACTGGGCTTCTACTGCAAGGAGGCTGGTCTCCAGGCCCCCAGTGGGCAGTGCCCGGCAGGTGAGAGGAAGGGAAGCCCTGGGGTGTGGGAAAGGGGATGAGGCTGGGGTGGGAGCTCTGGGGGGAGCTCTCTGGGCATGGGTCCTTGTGGCATGAGACGCTATGAGAGACAAATGTCTCAGGAAGGGCCAGGTCTTGTCCTCAGCATCTGTCACTCCTGACCAGGCTATTACTGTGACTCCAGCGCTGGGCCCATCCAGGACTTCAGCTTGTACCCTTGTCCCCGGCGACATTACTGCCCCCTGAGCACAGCCAGGGCCATGCACTACAGCTGCCCAGTGGGCACATATGGCCCTTGGAAGGGGCTGACCAGAGTCACCGGGTGCCAACCCTGCCCTGCTGGGAAATTCTGTGCACTGGCTGGACTCACAGCACCAACAGGTACAGATACACCCAGGGCACCCTCAGAGGCAAACAAAAAAAAAAAGCCTTGGGAGTGTTGAGCCTGACGGGTGGATGACCAGGGATGGGGAGATGCTCCAGAGAAGCTCACAGCCCTGGATTGCTGACCAAGGATCAGAGCAGCATGGACTTGTTGGGATAGGAGGAGGTCTGTGTTTTCACTGCTTTCCAAATGCCCCTTCCTTCACTCACACTCCAGTGACTATTGAAAGCACCGTGTCCCCAGCCCTCACCCCAGGAATACAGGAGGTGTGGGGTCACTCCTCAGTGCCTGGTCCTAGAAAGCTATCCAGCTGCTGCTGATGTCACCCAGCCCTGCAAGCCCACACACCTCAACCCTTCCTGAAGCAGCGCTACACCCAGACACCCACTCACAGCACAGGCTCCGTCTCCTCCCAACGCCAGCCAGGGGTTCCTCCCAAGGATCTTAGCATCTCTCTTCCCCCTGGTCCAGTGATTTAGGTGTTGGGGGCGGGGAACGCTTTCTTGGGTCATTTTGGTGGCTTCCTTGTGAAACGACTGGAAATGTTTTAATCCATAAGGAAAATCCAGGCCCAGCCGCTGATGGTCTCTGAGGAGGCCACACCTCGAACTGGGCCAGACACCACAGGGCTTTGACCCAAGAGCTCAGAACTGACTGAAGCAGGCATTGGTGGGGCCAGTTCAGGACCCTGCTCTTCCCAGAGCCCTGTGCCAGGCTGGCTTTGGGTCAGGGACCCCTGCAGCCTATGGCTGAGGTGTGGGGACAGTGCAAGCCATCAGGCACCTGGTGCTGTGATCTCCATCGAGGAGCACAGAGAAGGCTGACCAGCTGTCCTCTTCCCCAGGAGACTGTGCTGCAGGGCACTGGTGCAAGGGAGGAGCCGCCATCAAGGACCCCACCGACGGGGCACGAGGGCTCCTCTGCCCGCCTGGACACTACTGCCTCAAGGGTACCTCATTCCCGGAGGGCCCCTTGCGTCTCTCCTAGCCTTCTGCTGGCTTGGGGCTCTGAGCCCTGCTTCCCACACAGGCACAGTGGGCACCAAACGCTTACTCTGGACACCTCCCCACTGCTCAGCAGCCCCACCCTCCCATCCTCAAAACCTCCCCACATCGGAACCCCAGGAAACCTTTGTTTGAAAAGGTTTTCCCAGTACCCGCTGTCCCTCCTTTCCCACTCCTGCCTCAGCCGATTCCCATGAGAAGAGGCCTTTTCAGGCCTGGTTATTCCTCCCCATCTGGGGTCCTCACCAACCGGATGGCAAGCGGCCTGCAGCCTTTTGTTTCCCTGAACCAACCCCGCTGAGTCAGGCACAGGTTTCTGTCCATTCACCCACTCAGCTTTCATTCCAGTGGGTGAAGTTGACCCAAAAACTCTGGAGCTGAACCAGTCCCTTCCTCTGGACCTGAGAGGGACGTTCCTTTTCTTGCCTGGCGGGAGGGCCCTGGCAGGGAGGAGCTGGCAGACCACCTGGCCTCTGCCCTCACCTCCCTGCCTCCTGCAGGGGCGCCCATCCCATCCCGATGCCCCCCGGCACCTGGTCTGAGGAGGGGAATGGAGCCCCCGAAGGATGCCGGGACTGCGCTGGAGGAGAGCTCTGCTCTGGGAGCCACCCGCCCCTCCGGCCCACAGCCTGCCACCCAGGGTGGGCACACAGTGTGTCTGCTCCGGGCTCCCAGGGACAGGGATGCTATCCACAGAGTGAGGAGCCAGAAAGCAAGGGGGGGAAACCCGTGCTGGGCAGAGAAGAGTCACCCCAACTGCCCTGTGGGGCCTGTGGGCCACATGCAGAGGTCCCACGCCTGGGACCTGACTGCTTTGCCGACAAGGTTGCTGAAAGGACACCAGTGTCCAGACATGTGGCAGCGCACCACACCTCTGCCACCTCCCATCTCACCCACCCGACAGGGCCAGGCTAGAGGCAGGAGGAGGCCATGAGGGGCAGATTCAGCAGAGAGCAGGCAGGCAAGGGTCCCAGCCCCAGGGCCTGACTGGGGGTGCCCCCGCCTGCTGGAAGGCCGTCGGGGCCCACAGGCTGCCTGCTCCTTGAGGACGCCCACCGGCTGAGGCCCTTTCGCTTGGCCCACGTTTTTCCAGCATTTCCTGCACGGCGGGAACTGTCCCTGCCAGCCCCGTGGAGGGACTCTCTGGGAGATTCTGTCCCCCTGGACACATCTGTCCTTTGGGAATGGCTGGCCCCACTCCATGTCCTCCTGGCTCCTACACTTCCGGCACCCATACCATGGAATGTCACATCTGTCCTGGTGGCCACTACTGTGTTCCAGGGCTGAGGCCACGGCTGTGTCCGAGAGGTTAGTGACCTGCCAGCCACCTGGCTGACTGATTCAAGGGTCCAGTGGCCAGGGGTGGGGGAAGTCGTCTATGGGCAATTAACTTGCCCGTTATCTCCCCGCATCCTCTCAGGCCTTAGTTAAGTTTCTGGGCACCGCCAAGAGCTGGGCTGCAGATTCAGACTATGATGCTGGAATCCCTGCATTTATGGAGCACTCAGACTTCCTGGGTGAGATTGCCCTGCAGAGGGGCCAAGCCTCTGGGCGGGCTGAGCCCCAGGGCCAACCCTGCTGGGGGCCTCCTTGGTCTTCCTCTCCTCGCCCCCCTCCCAGGCTGCAATCTTGTTCCTGCTCCCTTCACAGGGTTCTACTGCCCTGCAGGGACAGGGCTGGATTGGCAGCCCTGCCCCCCAGGCACCTATGGCCCCACAGCCGGGCTAAGCAGCCTGCCAGGGTGCCAAGCCTGTGACGGGGGCAGATTCTGCCCTGGAGCCAATGCTACGGAGGCCAGCGGGCAGTGCTGGGAGGGCTGCTTCTGCTCCAGAGGGTCAACAAGGCCCAACCCGGAGGCCGGCACTGAAGGTACCACACCCTCCTGCGGATACTGACCCCTCCCCCATTTCCTGAGGCCCCATTACCGAGAGATGGGGGACAGGTTCAGGAACCCCACCCACTCTCTGGTCAACCCAGAGAGACTGTGGAGTCTGTTCTCTCGGAGACCCCTGGGGTTCCTCGAATGCTCCCAGGCTTCCTTGCGTGGCGGGCAGGACGCCGTAGCCTGGCGATGAGCAGTGCTTTGGCTTTTGTCTCCTCCACCCACTGACCATCCTGGGGGAGCCCCCATGTTGCATGCAGGGTCTGTCCCAAGGAAGCTCACTTAGGGATCATGGCGTAGTGGTTTTCAACCTGGCTGTTCCTTGGAGCCACCCAGAGGGCTCTGAAATGCACTGGGTGGGGAGCAGGGAACTAGTCATTAAACTGGAATGCCTGAGGTGGCACCCACCTAGAGGCGGCCAATTTGTTCGGCTTCCCAGTGGTTCTCATGTGCCGCCAGGGGATTAATCCAGAGGTTTTCATCTTCCAGAGGTAAAATCCCCTTTAGAATCTATGAACACACCTCCATGACAACACACACAGGGACCCAGGGCTTCTACTGTCCTGAGGGATCACCCCAGCCAAGGGCCTGTGAGATTGGAACCTTCCAGCCCCAGGAGGCCCAGAGCTCCTGTGAGCCCTGCCCTTTGGGATTCTACTGCAAAGCCTCCCGCCCAGGTGGGTTCATCGGGGCTGGCATGAGGCCCTTTCTGGGCACTGGTCCCAAGGCACAGCATCAGCTCAGGAGCACCCAGCTCTTCCTGAGCCCTTGCAGAAGCAGTGCCTGTGCTCATCTGTGATGTGAGATGGGAAGATGGCACCTCCTGGGTTACTCAAACAGGGAGAGTGTGACCTGCGGTAGCTCAGGCCCACTTGGGAGCCTTGTGTCCTCAATTGCCTGTGCCTACTTTGATGTGGCTGTAGATGTACCTGGGGAATCCTTCTTACATCAGAAGCTTGGTTGTCATAGTGCCACAGGTCAGCGTAATGTTCCACATGCATTGCTTGAGCAAATAACAGCAGGTCGGGGAGGGATACCCTGAAACAAGCAGGTTCGAGGGAAGAGCATGTTGGGGGTTTATACTAGGATGGGGCGTTCCACGGTGACTGCCTCCACACCACCAGGACTGCCTCATGCCCAGCTCAGCTCTGGGCACAGTGGGGACGTGGGTGCAGGCCAGGGCAGTCTGAGAACCAGGCCCCTAGGACCTAGCAGGCCATGGTCTGACTCAGTGTCCTCAAGGCATGCACAGCACACACGAGCTCAAGACAGCCTGAGTAGGTGGGGGAGAGTCCACAGCTGCTGAGCTGGCATCGAGGGGTAGCGTGGTGGCCAGCTAGGGTGACTGCCCCAATTCTAGATAAAGGGAGCTTTACAGTCAATGGCCAGGGCCCCTGGATGGAACTTTCTTGTGCCATGCACCATCTCTGCAGATGGTCAGCACACCCAGAAATCAGACAAAGAATAAGGACATTGTACGTGTTGGCCGTGGTGGATAGGGAATGGTAGGCTGGGCTCTCGAAGGTCTAGAGCCTGGGAGTCCAGGTCTGCCCAGGACTCTCAGAGGGTGGGGATCCATCTCAAGTCAGGCCAGCCTTACCATCGCCCCACAGACCCTGCAGCCCACGGCCCCAGCCAATGTCTCAGGGGCTACTTCTGTCCCTCAGGATCCCGCTCAGCCACAGCCCACCCATGCCCTCGGGGGACATTTGGGCCCAGGCGAGGAGCCACTACAGAGCTGGACTGTGAGCCCTGCCCAGCAGGTTCGTGACTCTGGACCGTGGGCCCTCAGAGAGCCTAGGTGGAAGGGCAGGGTGAGAATGAGGAAAAGTGGGAGGAGGTGAGAAAACAAGTCCCCCAGGGATGGGGCCTTGGCACCTGGCCCTGCCTGCTCTGTGAGCTGCTGGGTCCAGGAACACCAGGCAGGTCCCCACATGTGGGCTGGTCCCCTCAACTTCTCAATGAGCCCATAGCACCCATTGTATTGTCCCTGGGATTCTCACAGCATCCTCATCCTCATTCCCTGTATCCTGGCCTGCCCCACATTCACCTCTAGGACTCAGGACATTACCAACCCATGCTCCCCACGGAGACCAGGTGCTGCTAGAAAGAGAGGCCTGCCCCGGGGTACAGCTCCACATCTCTCTGGCTGCCCTCACTCTGCCAGCCACCACACCTGCTGCTTGCCTGAGCCTGGGGAGGGAGGGGCAGTGGGGCAAGGCCCGAGACAGGCAGGGTGGCTGCCAAAGCAGCAGGCATCCTTCTGCCACCTGTTTCTCCTTGAATCTGCCATTTCCAGGGATGTTCTGTTCATCGGAAGGGCTACCCCAGCCCTCAGGGCTCTGCCATTCTGCCCACTACTGCACAGCGGGGGCTGTGTCCCCCACCCCCATCAAACACAAGGTAGGTATTGCTAGGCCCTGGCACCCCAGATGGGTGTCAGGACCACCCTGGAACACTAGATGTGTATTGGCTCAGAACCATGAGGCTGACCAGGGGCTCCTCCCAGCAGGGCTGAAGCTCCCTGAGGGCAGGACCCTCCTCACCTCCTTGTCTCCATGGCCCTGCACAGGGCCCAGGAATAGCACATTTCCTTGGTTCTAATATATGCATCTTGTTCACACTTAACAGCCCTAAACTCAGCAGCATCTTACAATTGATGGTATCTGACCATTGAGGCTAGCAGGGGTTTATTTCTTTTAAATGGTCTGTGAGATAACGGTTTGTCTTCCAGCCATTGTCATCTTGGGTTTGACGCGCGAAGTGTTCACTCTGCATGTCCGTGGGAATTTAGGAGTCCTCACAGCTGGGACGAGGCTGCAGAGTCACCCCATCTTAGATATGAGGAGACCCGGAGCATGGGGTCATCGGCTTGCTCAAGGCCATGTGGGGCGTTTTCCTGGGTCGTGCAGCTTCTCTGCGGATGGTCAGCATGCCCAGAAATCAAAGAATAAGGCACCTTGTCTTGTGGGGGGCGGTTAGGGAGGGGGAGGCTGGAACCTCGAAGGTTCAGAGCCTGGGAGTCTGGGTCCTGTGTGCAGGATGACCTGCCCCACCCGCTCCAGGGCCCTGAGAACAGAGCCAGTTTGGAGATGGGAGCCATCTTTGTTCCAGAAAATGCCAGAGGCATCTGTGTGTTGAATCATCATATCCTAGAGTAGTGGAGAGTAGCTGGGAGGATGAACATACAGACAAGGGCTAGGCAGATGGATGGAGAGACACTGGCCAGTGTTTGTTGATTGACTGACTCTCATCTTGTTACTGACTTGCTCTGTGACCTGAGGCAGGCATGGCCCTTTCCCCTCTGGGCCCAGCCTCCCTTTAGACTGCTCTTTCTTCTGAGAATTCCATATCAATGCCACAGAGGAGAGAAAAAGCCAGGAGATGACGGAAGGAGGGAAAGGAGGTCACTGAGTCAGCATTAGGATTTCAGAAGCCAAAGCCCTCCCATGGGGTCCTCCCAGCTCATCCTCCACAGGCCTCACAGACACAGCCAAAACACACATTAGTGAGGTGGTTTTACATGTACTATTTTCCTTTAGAGACAGGGTCTCACTCTGTTGCCCAGGCTGAAGTGCAGTGGCACAATCACAGCTTGCCACAGCCTCGACCTCCTGGGCTCAAGCAATCCTTCTGCCTCAGCCTCCCAAATAACAGAGTACAGACGTGCGCCGTCACACTCAGCTAACTTTTGTAACTTTTTTTTTTTTTTTTGAGACTGAGTGTCGCTCTGTCGCCCACGCTGGAGTGCAGTGGCGTGATCTTGGCTCATTGAAAGCTCCGCCTCCCGGGTTCACGCCATTCTCCTGCCTCAGCCTCCTGCTGGGACTACAGGCGCCCGCCACCACGCCCAGCTAATTTTGTGTGTGTATGTGTGTATTTTTAGTAGAGACGGGGTTTCATCATGTTAACCAGGATGGTCTCGATCTCCTGAACTCGTGATCCACCTGCCTCAGCCTCCCAAAGGGCTGGGATTACAGGCGTGAGCCACCACGCCCAGCCTTGTTTTTTAAACTTTAAGTTCTAGGGTACGTGTGCACAACGTGCAGGTTTGTTACATATGTATACATGTGCCATGTTGGTGTGCTGCACCCATCAACTCATCATTTACATTAGGTATTTCTCCTAATGCTATCCCTCCCCCAGCCCCCACTCCCCAATAGGCCCTGGTGTGTGATGTTCCCCTCCCTGTATCCATGTGTTCTTGTTGTTCAGCTCCCACCTATGAGTGAGAACATGTGGTGTTTGGTTTTCTGTCCTTGTGATAGTTTGCTGAGAATGATGCTTTCCTGCTCCATCCATGTCCCTGCAAAGGACACAAACTCATCCTTTTTTATAGCTGCATAGTATTCCATTGTGTATATATGCCATCTTTTCTTAATTCAGTCTATCATTGATGGACATTTGGGTTGGTTCCAAGTCTTTGCTATTGTGAATAGTGTCACAATAAACATACATGTGCTTGTGTCTTTATAGTAGCATGATTTATCATCCTTAGGGTATATACCCAGTAGTGGGATTGCTGGGTCAAATAGTATTTCTAGTCTAGATCCTTAAGGAATTGCCACTGTCTTCCCCAATGGTTGAAACCTAGCTAGCCTTTTTATTTCCTGAAGGGACTAAATCTCTTCAGGAAACAAGAGTGTTGTCCAGGCTGTTCTCAAAACGCTTGGCTCAAGAGATTCTTCTGCCTCAGCCTCCCAAAGTACAGGGGTTACAGATGTGAGCCACCACACCCAGCCCACATGTAATCTTAATTGCAATGTAGCATCCAAATAGACGCTGGTCCCGGTTTCTCCTTTAGGTCCCACCCCTAGTATATGCAGCAGAGACAGGGGCCCTGATTGAAGTCCTTTCTTGCTTCTCTCCTGCAGAGGTGGACGCCCCAGGACTCTCTGGGAATGACATCTGCCCCCCTGGCTGCTTCTGCCCCAAAGGAACAAGCTCTCCAGTGCCTTGTCCTCCTGGGTTTTACTCCTCCGTTCCAGGCCTGGGCAGCAAGGACCAGTGCCAACCATGTCCCCCAGGGCGCTACTGCAGCCGGCCGGGGCTGACCAGCACCCTGGAGGCAGGGCTTTGCGATGCAGGGTAAGGGGGTGCTGGTCCTGAGCTCCTCAGGAAGAGGAGGCGGGAGGGTCCCCAGCACAGGCCAGAGCCTGCCAGGGCCTCCAGGTCACAAACACGTCCTAAATTCCCGTGGTCTCTCCGCAGCCCCTCTGGGGAGCACAGGCCAGGTGACTCTCTCGCTGCTTGCAGGCCTCAGACGTTCCATCCCCAGACATAGGGCTGAACAGGACACACCCTCACAGGCTGCCCAGCACTGACCTGCGGTCCAAGGAGCCCTGGGTGTGCTGGAACAGCCCTAAGGTCTCCCTCCTCCTCAGGGCGCCTGCACTCCCTCCACATCCCCTGCTAGGCCTTGGTCTTCACCCCGTTGGCCAACATCCTCTGCCAACATCCATCCAAGGCTCCCAATAAGTGCATTTTCCCTCGTTGTCCAGAGGGCTGGAGACTAGCCATGACCACCAGAGGCTCCAGCCGGATCCTGTGTGCCGGATGACCTGCCTCATCTGCTCAGGGGTCCTGAGAACAGAGACAGTTTGGGGATGGGAGCCGTCCTTGTTCTGGGAAATGCCAGACATTTTCCAGGACTGTTTTCCTGAGGCCCCTACTACTTAGCTTCCCATGGAAAGAAGCACGTTTTAAGGGACAGAAGCATGTTTTAAGGTTGATGAATCAGAGAATTCCTGTTGCATTTGCAGCGCCCTCTGGTCCTAGGGATGGCCCAGCTCAGCCGCTGACCCTCGGCTGTGGCCACACTTGCTGTCCCCGCAGCACAGCCTGATATCCAGGGCTCCAAACAGCCCGGCCGGCAGCTGAAGGACTTCAGCCACAGTTCTGTCTCCCCCAGGTACATCTGCCGAGAGGGCAGCGCTGTCCCCTCACCCTCCAATGGAACCCATGGATACACATGTCCCCCCTGGCTTCCATTGTCCCCCAGGGGCCCACAGGGAGCTGCCATGTGAGCCTGGCACCTGCAGCCCTCTGCCTGAGGCTGCCATGTGCCTGCCCTGCCCAGAGGGCACCTACTGCCACCAGGCTGCCACCGTGGAGCCCACCATCTGCCCCAAAGGTAACATCCTCAGGCCACCTTGCCCTGGCTCTCCAGGGCAAAGAATATTGGCATCTCGCACCCCGGGCTCCCTGAGCTCAGGTCTGTCCAGAGTGCCATGCTGGGTGTTGAGTGTCGCCTCACCCTGTGCTGCCCCTGCTGACCCACCTATGAAATGGGCTTATCATGTGACAGAGGGAGGTCATCGGGAGAAGGGTGTTGGGGGGCCCCAATGTCTGGGGACTTGCCAGCCCCTGCCCTACACGGTCTGTGACAGGCACTGCTCAGCTGTCCCCAGCGTGTGGCTGTGCAGGGGTAAGGAAGGAACACACCGGACACGGCCAGGCAGCCTCCTGAACTGTACTCTCCTGTCCTGAGAGGCTGGGTGTTGGGGTCGGCTCCTCCCTGGCTGGAAGGCACTGCACCCCTGGGCAGACCAAACCCATCTGCAAGTGGGACCATGGTGCCTGGTGCCTGTGGACGCCCCATCCCAGCAGGAACATCCCCAGAGGGGACTGTGGCTGATCTGGTTTGAGACTCCAGGTCACCTCTGGGGCACCTGGTGGTGCCTGTGGGGCTCCAGGGCAGTGCAGGGGTGACAGGGACACATGGCCTCATTTTCTCCAGGACAAGAAGCTGTTTCCCTCTCGCCCTGCAGAGCCAGACCACACCTGCCCTGGGCCCACCTCTCCCTAAGGAACAGCCTGTGCACACACAGACACAAACATGTGCTCATGTGCACACACTCATGTATGCAGGCATGCTCACAGACATTCACATTTCTCAAACTCACTGTGACGTCCACTTCACTCACACCATTACACGCACACCCCGTCACACTCACACTCACTTGCACACACACTCCACTCACATTTGCTCACATTCCACTCACACTTGCTCAGACACACACTCACTGTCACACCCACACCTCAGCTGCCCCGACACAGACTCCACCCCACTGGCCCGGATTCTGGACCAGCATCCCCTTCAGGCCCTCTGGCTGTGGCCTCTGCACCCTCAGGGCTGCACTAATTTCTCTTCCATAAAGGATGGGAGGCTGTAGAGTGCCAGGCAGCCATGGGATTGGGACTTTGGCGCTCACCCTGGTCTTTTCTGCAGGTCACTATTGCCCAGCCAGGACATCCTCTGCCCGCCCCTGCCCGGAGGGAACCCTGAGCCGGCGGGAGGGTGCTGTATCCCCTGGGGCCTGCCAGTCCTGCCCTGCAGGGACGTACTGCCCGGGAGAGGGCAATGGGCAGCCTGAGGGTAGGTACCCATGCCCACACAGAGTGTGTCCTGGAAACTGACCGGGTAGCCAGGGGACTGGCCCCATGGCATAGCCTGCTAGCTGAGGCGAGAACAGGACCATCAGGACTCCTGCGGGAGGCGGCTTGGTGCTGCAAAGACTAGTGAGGTGTCAGAAACAGAGAGCAGGCTTGCAGCATCACACAGAACTCAAAACCAATGCCCTGAATCCTTGCTTCAGGGTCTCAGGGGTCCCGAATGTCCAGCTCCTCCACAGGGCTGCAGTGCAGGCCTGCGGCCGGCCCCCCCACCCCCTCATGCCATTTCCTGCTCCTTCCCTAAGAGGTCTCAGCCTCACAGCCAAGAGCAGGGCCACTGAGCCACGCCAGCCTCACTCGGAGCTTAGTGCTGGTGTGATGCTAGATGAAGCCCTTGCTCTCTTGGGCCTCGGTCTCCTGCCTATGAACTGAGCTGACAGTAGCACTCACCTCCTGCAGCTACTGTGTAGAGTGAACTCATTGCTGTCAGGAGCTCGGACTGGCTTGGACAGTGCCCACCGCTGTCACCCCCAGTTGTCACTCCTCACACTGCTGGCATCCTTGCCAACACCGATGCCAGAGCTGTGTGGACACCGCCAGCTGCAGGCTGTGGGCACCGGGCCCCAGACACCGAGGCGGCTCTGCAGCTCCTTGCTTCGCCTTTGCTTTCTTCCTTAATTTCTGTGCCTCTCCAGGTTTAGGGACAGCAACCAGAGGCAGGGACTCACTGCAGGGGCAAGACCTGGGCCTCCCACAGTCAGGCAGGTTGAAATACAAGCTGGGGAGACTTCTGCCCTGAAATCCCTGTATACACCCCTCCGTATCCAAGGGCCCTACTCAGCTGGTTACTACTGCGAGGGGGGCTCTGCCAGCCCCACGCCCCAGAGAAGGTCCTTTTCCCTCAACGGACCCTGCCCCGGAGGCCACTACTGCCCACAGGGGACGCTGCTCCCGGTTCCATGCCCCGTGGGGACAAGGAGCAGCCCAGGTGAGCATCTGTCCTGGGCCCAATCTCCCCGCCCAGCCACGTGTCCCCAGTGTGGTGCTCAGAGCTTTGTCCCTGACTGGACCCATCGACACAAACAGTGCAACCGGGACCCCCTGTGGCTGTGTTCCCCAGGGGACACTCAGGCTGAGCTGTGGAGGGGAGACCTCTCCCCCAGGACAGGGCCACTGCTCCGCCCACAGCCTGTACCCTGGACCCGCAGTGCCTTCTGTTCTAGCTCCAGGGCACAGCAGTGAGCCCGCAGGGAAGAAGGGCGTGTCCCTCCGGGGTTGCAATTTCAGAGAGACACAGAGCCCATGAACTACCACCACCCCCATCCAGGCGCCACCTCCCAGGGCAGCTGTGAGTCCTGCCCCGCTGGCTCCTTCTGCCCAAGGCTGGGCCTCAACTTGTCCACTGGGTCCTGTGAGACTGACTCTGAGTGCCCCTTGGACCCCGGGGCCTACAGCCCGAAGGCTCTCCCTTGCCCTCAGGTACCTCCCGGGAGCTTCAGGAGGGAGCTCAGTCCCCAGGGCCCTGAGAGGCTGGGAGTCCAGCCACGGACTTGAGGCTGGAGCTCAGCTTCCCAACTGTGGGCATCAGACCAGCCCTCAGTGCCTCGAGGGAGGGACTCCAACACCCCCATTTCCCATTCCCCATCCTTTCCCCACTGCCCCACCCAACCTCCAGGCCACCTGCCCCTCCATTCCCTGAGACCTGAACCAGCAGGAAGGAAGGACGCTGCACTGACCATCTCAGTGGCTGGCACCCTGACCACATCCATCCTTGGCCTCAGAGATGCCACTTTGTGTCCAATGCTCAGGGTCACTTCTGCCAGCCAGGGACTGCCTGGCCCACCCTGTGCCACCGAGGGCACTACCAGCCCTCCTTGGGCTCGGACGCCTGCCTACCGTGTCCATCAGGCTTTTACTGTCCACATCCCGGCACCAGCACGCCCAGGCTCTGCCCAGTACATGCCTACTGCCCGGTTGGTATGTCAGGAGCCCTCAACTCCACACATGTCCCAGGCCCTCTTCCTCCTCCCCAACACCCCTGCCTGCCTGCCTTTCATTCATTTATATACACCCTATGGATTGCCTACTGTGTGCCAGGCATGAGCTCACAACAGGACTACCAGAGGTGAAAATGTACCCCCCTCCAGCCTCCCCTCACCTCTGCCCAAGCCTCCCCGCTCCCCCCAACCCTGTTGCTCTTCGTCTCTTCATCTGAGTTTGTCGAAGTGCCCTGCACACACTGTGCATGAGCCACAATCACACATGCTCACACATACATGTGCGCACACACACACCTTTATGCACATGCGCACATTCACACACACAGATGCGGTCCCCAGGCAGCGCAACAGACAAATAGGCGTCCACAGAGTTCATAATGCATGTCATATCTTAGGCAAACCTAGGGAGAAATCCTCCTGCTGGGTGCACATAGCCTTTGTGAGCATTTGATCTGTG
The DNA here is from genome assembly GCF_037993035.2 of Macaca fascicularis. Taxonomy (NCBI): domain Eukaryota; kingdom Metazoa; phylum Chordata; class Mammalia; order Primates; family Cercopithecidae; genus Macaca; species Macaca fascicularis. Next base: position 17,392,681 of record NC_088387.1, on the reverse strand, counting down.
GGAGACATACACACATGCTCCCCCCATGACCATGGTGTTAGAGGTACACATGCCCCTTTCAATGGAGGCTTTTACCCCAGATTGTGTAGAACATCCCAAGTTCAAGGAAGCTGGTTCATTGTCACCAATACTCCCTGTTTTACTAGTCAGCCCTGCTACTATACGCATGAACCCAGTGAGCAGTTGGGAAAACGGGGTGGCCCTGTTGGGGAAGTGGGGACTCCCTCACTCCCCTAACTCCACACTCCCCTTCCAGCTTCTTACCTCCTTTGCTGGTCAGATTTTTTTTTCAGTAGATCAAGCTGTGCCATTTAAAGCTTTTTCCCTGTCAGGGGCTTTCTTCTCCGATTTCCCGGCAGTGTGTACTTAGTGTGCACAGCCAGCCCCATGCACCGAGACAACGAGACAACGCTGAGGCTGACAAAGCCCCGCTCCCAAGGAACAGAGCCGCAGATGTGTCAGGCGGGCTGGGTGGAGCTGTGGGAGGAGCAGGGCGTGGCACAGGCACATCCCTCCCTGCAGGTCCCAGGGCAGGCCCGAGGGAGGAGGGCTAAAGGCAGCTCCCAAGAGAGACCCACTTACATGAGGTCCTACTGGCAAGGCTCCACCCCATCCCAGAGAGCCCACAGGGGTCCAGTGCACAGTAAGCGCCTTACTGAACCTCTGGCTAGATGCAGGACCCCTCACTCCAAAGCAGCTTTGCTGCTGTTTGAAAATCCTCTACTAGGATGACCCCTAGGTGGTAGGCACGGTTTTGTCCTCTTCCACTTTGTAAAGGACGGTTATCCCGGGGGGAAAGACCGAAGTTGCCTGGCAGTGATTTCATTCATATCATTGGCCCTGAGAAAGCAGCGTAAAAATCCAGCACCTCCTGGGGCAGCGAGATGCTGGGGACAGTGGGGGTCCGTCACGGTTCAGACCACGGGTGGAGGTCGCCGGTCCACAGCACTGATGTGACCTGAGCCCCCGGAGTCCATCTTCACTTAATGTGCCCCCCTTCTCCAGGGACATGGTCTCCACCACGGTGTCCTCCAGGGACCTTCACTCTCCAGGATGTATCAGGCCTCCGGGAAGAGAGTGACTGTTCCGTCTGTCCCCCGGGTCACTACTGCAGGTCAGTCACTGCCCAGAGCCATCCACCTCCTGCCACCGGGTCAGACTGCAGTGGCTCGCAGCCCCCAGCCTGCTCTGCTTGTCCTGACCCGTGGCCTTGCACTGTGGGTGGGAGAGCAGGCTGGCTGCCCTAATTCAGGCACGGGGGCCTGGGGGTGAGATCACAGCCCTGCCTGGCCACCCAGGCCTGAGCGGGGAGAGAAAACCAGACTCTCAGGTAAAGGAGAGAGAGAACAATTAGCACAGGACTGGATTTTTTAAAAAATTTAAAGCGAAATACATTCAAACTGAGGGAGGATCCGCATAAGGTGGAAAACTTCTGTTCACTTCTTGCCTTAACTTGGAGAAGCTCCTTGCAGGCAAAATTCTTGCCTCCAGGGGACACTGGTGTGCTGCGTGCACATTCAGGAGAAACACGGACAGTTCTTCCTTCTCCTACTTCCACATTGTCTTCCATATGAAAAGCATTTGTAATCGGTCAGTCTGGGAGAAACAATAAATGGTACCTTTGAACAGGACGATCTGACACTAGGCCTGAGGGCACCAAATTCCGCCTGAACATCCTATGTCCACTTGGTGTGGTCTGGCTTCCGCATCTGGATGGCAGGGACATTCTCATGGAGTGTAGAAGTCACTGGAGAACTCTGGACCTGGGTCAGACAGAGACTGACAGCTTCTAGGGCTGGATGGGGGGTGAGGGGGGGTCCCTGACTCTCAAAGTGACCCTGGGCCCACACCCAGAGGGAGCCACAGCACGGGGGTCTCTGGTCTAGGAAAGTCCCCAGCACTTGCTAAAGGCAAACACCTGCAACTCCAGAGATGGTGTCCGACTCATCCGCAGAACAGTTGCTTGATATTTCAGGCAGAAGTGAACCTGCTCCGAAGCAGATTTTTTTTCTGCTTAGAAGATGATAGCAGAAGATTCCTCAGGCTCTGTCTGGAGGCTGGTCTCCCTTGGCTCAGGAAGTTCATCCCTAGGTCTAGCCTGCTCTCTCCTGCTGCAGAGCTGGAGATCAGACTCAGGTTACCTTGGAGCCTAGGACTAAGCCCTTGGGGACCCAGCAGGCCCCAGACATCACAGGAACAGTGCGGGAAGCAGGTGCAGCACCCTCTGTCCCCATTTTTACTGCAAGTCTAGCAAGGCCACTGAGCTCTCGAGGAGGAGAGGTTTGTCCGCTGTTGGCAGCCCTGAGTCCTGCTCCTGGTCCACTGAGCTCCATATACTCCAAGGTGGAAAGATGTGCGGGAAGCTGCCGCTTGCTGGTGGAAGAACACGATGGGAGCTATGAGCCTCGTGCTGGGCCCGGGCCAGGGGTCAGCCTCCCGGCCCCGCTGTGCTGCGCGCACCTCGCCTTGTCTCTGTTGTATATCCAGGCTGTCCGTCTAAGGGAAGAGGCTGAGCCACAAAATATAATTTACAGAGTTTACTTGAGCCAAAGTGAGAATAGCTGCCCAGAAGACTCAGACCCAAGTAGCCTTGGATCTGAGCTCTACCGGCCTTTGTAACAAGCGGGCGTTTAAAGGCAAAAAGGGGGATGCTGGGAGAGGGCTGGTACAAAGTGGTTTGTCAGGAATTCTCGCTGGTTTACAGCAGAAACAGTAGTGATTGGCTAGACGTTGTTAAGCTATAGAGCATGGGTTATAGTGTCTGGCGAGGCTTTAGTAGGTTAGGTTACAGCTGTTCGTGGCAATAGCAGGCAGTTTCAAGAGATGAATACACAGCTCAAACGGGGAGTCGACGGGATTGCTGTCTCATTTTAATGCCTCTCTGGGCCTGATCATTTGAAAGGGCTCACATTTCTCAGATAAAAGTTCTTCTCTTTTCTCAGGGCCCATTCAAAGTTCTCTTGGGGCACAGGCAAAAGCACGTCTCCCTGTGGGCACAGAGAAAACTGAAACCCGAGTCCGGTGGGGCTTCCCCCAGCCCAGGGCCCAGGCTCCGGGACTCAGATGGGCCCCTCCTTCCCGGCTTCTCACTCTACTCCCTCTCCTGGACTGTTAGAGGTGGACAGGTGTTGGGAAAATGTCCTGCTGGTTACTTCTGCCCACCGGGGGCCTCTGAAGTGAGAACGTCAGGTCCCAGGCAGCCCCAGACGCCGTGTCCCCAGAGACAGCTGTGCGCGGAGCAGTGTCCGCCAGGTAACCACCTTCACATCTTGCCTGTGGGTGTGAAAGCAGCACAGGACCACTTGCACATGGAGTTCTTTAATTGCCACTGACAGACTAAAAACAGGTCACCCCCGTCCTCCTACATTTAACATGTGTGTGCACGTAACATGAATCCGCTCCCAGTGCCATTCAGATGGTGGCTGATTTGACAAACATAGAAAGCAAGTGCACTGGGACGAATGCCCAACACTCAACTCCTGGACAGCACAACCCCAGGCTGCCCTGGACAGGGTCCCCCACAGTCCTGCCACTGTCCCCTGCCTGCCTTCACGGGAGCCAGCATCACCCCTTTGTTCTCTAGGATTTTACTGCCCTGAGGGCAGTGGAGAGCCCATTCCTTGTCCACCTCACACACTGGTGGCTGACCCTGGAGCCAAGCAGAAAGAGGACTGTGGGCCTTGCCCCCCTGGGCGCTGGTGCAAAGCAGGTGAGGCGGGGGACGGTGGGACCTGTGGCACAGCCCGGAATGTGCTGCTTCCTGAGGGAGACCTGGGGAAGCCGAATCTGGGGAGAAAAGTGAGGGCAGCCCTTGCTCTGCAGGCACCCCGGCCACTCAGGCCTGCCCCTCTGGTCACTACTGTCCTGGAGGAAGTGAGACCCACCCGGGAGCCCCCCAGGCCTGCCCTGAGCATACCTACCTGGCAGCTGAAGGAGGCCAGAGTCAGGCGGAGTGCCTCCCCTGCCCCGCCGGGTACCACTGCCCGTTGCCAGGTAAGAGCCTGTCTGCAGGCTGGATGTGGGGCCTTGGGATGGAGAGGGAAGAGGCTGTCAGGAGCCCCTCGGGCAACTCTTCTTAGCCTGATGCTTTTGCCCCCAGGTCTCTCTTCCTTTGAAGACCACCCATGTCCTCCTGGCCACTGGTGTCCAGGTGACCAGGGTGCCTTTCTCTGCCCACCTGGCACCTTTCGGTCAGAGCCAGGGGCATCAGCACAGGAAGACTGTGAGCTCTGCCCTCCCGGCTACCGCTGCCCAGACCCTGAGCTTCAGGGCCGTGCAAATGTGTTTCCCATCCCCTGCCGAGCCGGATCTGAGTGCCCAGCAGGTGAGGCCGCAGGATGACCCCAGCCCCTTCCCATCCCTGCCCTCATCCCTGAGGCTCAGGCCTGGGCTCCTCAGGAAGCCCTGATTGAGCTCAGGCCACAGATGTGGCACAGCCACACCTGACCAGCCCCTACAAGGCCCACCCAGTCTCTGGTGGCATCCACACCACCTGGATGTCCCCAGACCAAGGTGCCTTCAAGCCACCTCTTCCTCCCCATCTGGGTCAAGAAGGAGGCCGGCCAGAGGTTTAACTAGAAATAGCATGCCCAGTACAAAGTGTCCAGTACCGGCCACAGCTCAAGGCACAACCCAAAGCACCCTCCTGTTGGCCACCCACCCTCAGATGAGCTGTGGCCTCAGTGCCACTGCCCTGTGCCTCCTCATCAGAGCTCCTACCTCCACCTCATGAAATGCATCCTTCTTCCCCGCCCCAGCCTCTGGCTGCACAAGGACAAGGGAACTGCCTGCCATTGATCTCCGTTCATGACACTACCACCCGCACGGGTCACCCTCCCTGACCACACACCATGTCCCTTCACCTGCAAGCTCCCCACCGCTTCCTGGTTCCCACACTGCTCCCTGCCACCTCAGAGGCCTCACCCCACTGCTGTCCTCCCTGCCCAGGCCCCACCTGGGGAGCCTGGGCACCCTCCTGGGTTCTCCTCCAGCTCTGGACCTCTCCCTGCTTCTAAGTGCCACTGATGGATGAAGGGAGTCTGGGGGTGTCCTCCAAACCATGCCCACATCGTGGCCTGCTCTCCTGCATCCCTGGCCCTGTCTCCTCAGGTGCTGTGACTGAGGTCCCCTGTAGGCCCGGCTCCTACTGCGGGCCTCAGACGGGGGTGCCCCCCCTCTGCCCCAGGGGCTACGCCTGCCCTGCCAGCTCCTCCACCTACAGTGGCCCAGGGCAGCGGTGAGCATCTTCCCCCCGCCCCCCAAGGCCTCAACCCCAGCCCTGGAACTGCTGTCAGCACCTTAAGTGAGGCCCCCCCTGACAAGCCTGTGTGCCTCAGAAATCCAGCCAAAGAGCAGGGCCCACAAGCAAGCCCTGGTGACCCTCTGCTTGGGCTTCCCAGCTAGGGCCAGCCCCTGCCTCTGCCCCAGGGAAGGCGGGGTGAGGAAGCACGTTGCCCTGGGATGCCCCTGTCAGAGTGCAGGCTCATCCTGGTGGGGCAGCCAGATGGAACCACAAAACCACAGCACGCCTAGTTACATTTGCCTTACAGGTAAAGGACGGTACATTTTTACTCTAAGTATGGCCCATGCAATATTGGGGGTGCACTTCTACTAAAATCATGCTCATTGTTTATCTGAAATTCAAATAGGACTGGGCATGGAGTATTTCATCTGGTAAGCCCCATCCTGTGTCTGGGACTAACACCCTGACATCAGATCCACTCCACAACACCCCTCTGCCCAGGGTGGAATGGGCGAGCAGTTCCGGCCTGGCTACCTGGGCATGGCTCATCCTCCACCAGAAAGGCAGCTTGGTGCGTGGCCCCACCAGACACAAGGCAACCCCAGGACCCCTGACTGGGACAGTAGCAGAGTCCCCCTCCCGCAGCAGCTGAGGCCCCAGGCCAGGGACAGTCGGCCCCCGCTAGTGAGAGGAGAAACCACCACACACACAGGTCCCGGCAGCATGCACCATCTGGGCTCTGTCTCTGCAGCTGTGTCTTTCCCCATTACTGCCCCCCGGGCAGTGCCCAACCTCGTGCCTGCCCTGGGGGCTCCGAAGCCCTGAATGGGACTGGCCTCAGGGTCTCTGAGGAGACGTGCTGCCACCTCTGTGAAGCGGGCACCTACCGCAGCCGGACCCTGGATGCCCTACCCTGCCAGCCCTGCCCGCCTGGATTCAGCTGCCCCCGGGGTGAGTCCCTGGGAGGCCTGGGCAGGAGAAGGGGGACCGGGCCTAGAGGTGACCCTGAGCAGAGCTCAGTGAGGCGGGTGGAGGCACAGGCAGGGCGGGACCCTTAGGGCCTGGGGACAGCCCAAGAGGCCTGGAGTAGCCTAAGACACAGACCCAAGAACATGAGGAGGATGGGGACACACAGCAGGTGAGTGTCAGCTGCCACCGCATCAGGTTTAAAAGTCCTCCAGACACAGGGCAAAGCGGCACGCACACGGATGTGTCGGAGCCAGTGGCTCAGGCACTCTGGAGAGTAGGACAGCCACTGTCCAGCGCCCCGCAGTGCCCAACACCCTGCCCTGCACCTGGCTGAGAGGGAGACCAAGGGGCTGTGGGAGGTGAGGGGGTTACAGGGTACAGAGCCCTCCACTGTCCCCACAGCCTAGATTCTTCCCTGATTTGCTGTGAGGTTCCCCCTCTCCCTCAGCGGGCACATCTCTCCCCTGGACAGCCCCAGCCCACTCGCAGTCCCTGCCTTGGCTGGGACAGAATTTCCTCTCTGTGTTCCTCCAGGGTCAGAGAGCTACCAGGGCCATCCCTGCCCGGTGGGCCACTACTGCCCTGCAGGGACTCACAGCCCAAGGCCCTGCCCAGCAGGGACCTTCAGGAGCAGCAGCGGGGCCAGGGCAGCTGAAGAGTGCCAGCTGTGCCCTGTGGACACCTTCAATGCCCTGCCCGGACAGGTGGGCTGCCTCACCTGCGGGAGCATCGCTTTCTCTCCACCAGGTGAGTGTCAGGTCTGCCTGCTCCTAATGCCCTGTCTGGGGCCTGCAGCTTTGAGGGCCCAAGGTGTAAGGTTTCAGGAAAGAGCCACCTATGGCTGAGTGGAGCTGTTCTAGGAGAGCTGCAGGTGAGGGCAGGAGCCCCTCTGTGACTCCGACACACTGGGTTGGGTGTGTGGATGGAGCAAGTGTGTATGCCAGGACTCCAGCAGGCAAAGGGGTGGGTGTGAGGGAACCAGCTCAGACCAGGCCCAGCCACTTGCTCAAGGTGGCTCGGTGGATGGGGCCAGCACCCCTCTGAGGCCGTCCAACAGGCTGCGATGCTGCATGGCTCTCCGGGGAACAGCCTTGTTCTGCTCACCCAAGTCAGTCCCTGGTCGTAGGGTCAAGGGCAGAGCTGCACGCAGCTCCCAGCTTTGAGCCAGCAGCCCTGCTGATGTCTCCACTTCTCCCCATTTTGAGGTGTGGTCTTCTCATGGTCTTTGTTGTGGCACCCATATGTATGCAGTCCACTGTACAAACAGAAGTAACCAGATAATCTTACGATGGATAATCCAAAAGTTACACGCGTCATACATAGTTAGCCTCAATGGGGGCTCCAATTGAGGGCTGACCTCAGAGCTCTGCTGATGGTGTCGGCAAGCTTCCTCTCTTAAGGCAATGCGACTGCTTAGCACATGCCAGGCGTGTTCTAATGCTATATAATGTCAGCTTACGTGATCCTCATGACAACTCTATGAATCACGTATCCATTATGATCCCTGTGTTATGAGTATGTAACCTGAGGCACAGAGAGTTTAAATAACTTGCTCACATCAGAAGGTTAGTGGTGGCAGAACCAGGATTTGAACCCAGTCTGGCTGACTCCCAGTTTCCTGCTGTCAACCACCATACCATGACACCTTCAGATGCTGTGATTTGAGGTGTCCAGGGATTCTGCCATCCTTTCTTATCTTCCAGCTGAGGCATTCTATCTCTGAGGTGACCAACCCCTGAATCTTGTAATCCCCCCATTTACCTGGAGACCAGGGGCTGAGTAAAGTGGGTCCCAGAGGTGGTTGTGTCTAAATTACATTTCACTGGTGGGTTCGTAACAATCACGTACAGCTGTTTGTGTGCTTTTCAGCTATTGAGGGGTATATTTTTAACTGGGTTGGACATGTGATTGTAATGTTGTTAGCGAAATGACCCTTAGATAGCACTAAAACCTTTTCCAGGCTAATGTTATTGCAGCCATTCTCTGTGATGTGGAACTCTCTAGGCTGTGTTTGTCTGCCATAGCCAAATCCCACAGACAGTGGGGCTTGAGCAACAGAAACTTACCTCCTCAGAGTTCTGGAGGCTGCAAGTCCAAGGTCGAGGTGTCAGCAGGGTTGGTTTCTCCCAAGGCCTCTCTCCTTGGCTTGCAGCTGGTCACCTTCTCCCTGTGTTCCCACATGCTCTTTTCTCTGTGCCTGCATCTGGTGTCTCTGTGTGTCCAAACGTCCTCTTCTGATAAGGGCAACAGTCACATTGGAGTAGAGCCCCTCCCACATCTTCATTTTGACCTAGTAATCGCTTAAAAGGCCCTACCTCCAGTTACTGTCACATTTTACCTCCAGTTACTGTCACATTTTACCTCCAGTTACTGTCATAGTTACTGCTACTGGGGGATAGGGCTTCTGTGTGTGAATCTAAGGAAACACAATTCAGCCCATAACGGGAACCCTAATCGCCTCTGGGCAGAGCACCAGAACAAACAACATTCTTCTCAGGCTGTGTCCCAATTATGCTTCTTCACATCTACAGTAAGTCCCACTCCAGTTGATATACTCTTCTTTTTTATTTCCTGCAAACTGTTGATTTGTTGTATAGGGTATGAGTTAAGGTTCATAATATCTTTTTCCCAAATAGGTATTCAATTGGCATGGAACCTAACGTGAAATATTACCCAGGTTTGTCATTGATCAAACATTTCATAGACATGCAGGTGTGTTTGAGAATCTCATGTCTGTTCCACTGGTATTGCATTCTATTCCTGTACAGGAATCACCCTGTCCTAATCATTGTAGTCATATACGTCTTAAATCGAGTAGTCTGTCTTCCAACTGTGTTCTTTTCAACAACAATGGCTATTCATGGTCCTTGCATTTCCATATAATCAGATTATTAGTATCTACAAAGGAACCTGCCAGGATTTCTATAGGGATTTCATAGAAACAATTGAACCATTGGCAGAGAAATGACATTACTACTATTTTGAGTCTTCTAGTCCTTGAACATGGCTTATCCTCTCATTTATTTATCTCTGCTTTTATTTTTCTAAGCAGATTTTTGTGGGGGATTTTTTTGTTTTTTTGGGTAGAGATGGTGTGTATCTCATTAGATTTATTATTGGACTTTTTATGTTGTAAATGCTATTAGGTTTTTAAAATCTTTATCTTGTAATGTTTTGTTTGTCTGAAAGGTGTATTTTTTCAGCTTTATTCTTGAAGCATATTTTAGCTAGGTATAGAACTCTATCTTGAACTTTTTCTTTCAGCATTTCAAAAATATCTTTCCATTGCCTCTGGTTTTTCTTTTTCTGATATTAGTCTTATTTGCTCTTCATAGTTAAATGTCTTTCTGCTCTTGTGCTTTTAAGGGATTCTCATTGTCTTTGGTTTTTAGGACTGTAACTGAAGTTTTCTTCCTGTAGTTTTTCTTTGGATTTATCCTATTTGGAGTTCTTTATCACTTCTCGAATCTGGTTTAATGGATTTCACCAATTTTATAAAATTCTCAGCCATTCTGTTTTGAAATATTTATTCTTTCCTTTTTGATATCCAATTACTCATGCTATCACTTTTTACTATGTCTCTTGCACTATTTTCTGCATTTTTATATTTAATTTTCTCTATGCTTCAATCTAGATAGTTTTTTGGACCTATATTCCAGTGTATTAATTTTATCTTCAGTTCCATATAATCTCCTATTAAATGCATTATTGATATTTTAATTTTTGCTATTGAATCTTCTATTTCATTATAGTTCTCTATTCCTTGCTGACCTTTTCCACTTTGTCATTTATCAAACATAGTAATGGCAGTTTAAAGTACATGTCCTGTTTGGCAACTTTAATATTTGGATCCCTTGAGAGTGTGTAACTATTGTCTGGGTTTCTTCACATTAGTATTTCTTAATGATTTTTGTTGTTTTGTATGTCTGGTTATTATTATTATTATTTTTTTTTTGAGACGCAGTCTCGCTCTGTCACCCAGGCCGGAGTGCAGTGGTGCAACCTCGGCTCACTGCAAGCTCCGCCTCCCGGGTTCATGCCATTCTCCTGCCTCAGCCTCCCAAGTAGCTGGGACTACAGGCGCTCACCACCACGCCCGGCTAATTTTTTGCATTTTTAGTAGAGACGGGGTTTCACCGATGTCTGGTTATTTTTTATTGAATGCTAGATATTCTGTTGACAACTGTAGAGAAAATTTCCAATTCTGGATGGTGTTACTTTCCTCCAGGGAAGAATTTTTTTTTTATTCTAGGAGGCAATTAGAGTAGGAACAAATGACTTCAATTCATCAGGGATTTAGCAAATGTAGTTCTGGCTCCATGTCTTGAGAGAGTCAGTTTCTTTGCAGTCAGGTCTTAGGGTGTAACCCGTCAGTGGTTCCAGTTGAAAGCCTGTGATATTAACTAGAGACTCTCATTCTTGGTGGATTCAATGTTCGTTCCCTTATCCTTATGAGACCTCCTGAAGCCGTGCTCATCTTCTCAGCTGTCTCACTCAGTTCAGCTATAATAAAGTATCATAAACTGGAAGGCTTATAAACAACAAAAATTTACTTTTCACGGTTCTGGAGGCTGGAAGTCTAAGATCAGGATGCCAGCATGCTTGGGTTCTGGTGAGGGCCTGCTTCTAGGTTGCAGACTACTGACTTCTTGCTGTGTCCTCACATGCCAGAGAGCCGGGAGCAAGAGAGCTCTCCGGGCCCCTTTTATAAGAGCACTGATCCCACTCCTGAGGGCTCCACCCCTATGACCTAATCACCTCCCAAAGGCTTCACCTAACATGATCACCTTGGGGTTGAGGATTTCAACATAAGAATTTGAGGGAAGAGAAACATCCAGCCCATAGCACCAGCTTCTCAACTGCACCTTTGAAGTGGCAAATGCCTTTAGGGAAAATGCAACACCAGATCGGAGTGTGGGGCACATCCCTCTGGATTTTCCTTCTCTCCAGATGTTTTTCTTAAGTCTTTACGTCCTCCATTTTTCAAACAGATACTCTCTACATATTTTTCCACCTTTCTAGTTATACATCATAGGAGGATTGGTCTGAAATAAGCTATCCTGCCATTGTCAAAGGTAGAAATTTATTTATTTTTATCTTGTAAGCATATGTAGTTTTGTAAACTGCCTCTTTCTCTTTGAGAATGAGGTACAGAGCTTTTTACTTAATTTGTTTTTAAGGTTATCTCACAGACACTAACCTCCCACTATTGTCGGTTCCACAAAGGCACTGTGGAAGATACTAAGATAGGTATAATAGGAAGAAGGAAAATATTCACACCCGTGGTGGCAGAAGTGTTGAGTGCTGCAAGAAGGCAGCCCAAAAAGTCTGAATGGTTTAAAACAGGAAGAAATTGCTTCTTCATGACTGGATCAGGAGAACTTATGGAAGAGGTATATATTTAAACTCATCAACATAAAATAATCAAAAGGGTCAGAATCTAGTTTAAGGAGAGTTTATTCAAGAGCAACATTTAAGGTTAGCTGCTTGGGAAGCCCAGATTCCAAAGAATGGAAGTCAGAGTTCTGCAGTGTAGAAGTTTGGAATTCTTTATATAAAGTTTGGGAAAACTAAACTTCCCTAAACATCTTCCCTTCAACATCTTTCTATTCAAGGCTTGACGTGTAGTTACAGTGATCTAATTAGTCAAGGTGGTGTCTTTCATTCAGGAAGGGTATATTTAACGTTCTACACTGAAGATACAATAGTCATGGGGTCTTGGGTGCCGTCTAGTCTGAGTTAGGTACAGGACAATAAAGGAGGAGTTAATCTATAACAGAGATCAGTGATTGGAAGCAGGGAAGTTCTGGTCTCTGGTCTCTCCTAGTAATTTACAGAACAAGAACAATGAGGAAGTGAGTTCATCTATAATACAAGAAACTGAACTGCAAACACTCTATGTGATTCTATCTCTGGGGCTTAACTTCCCCTTTGGCATAATAAATTTAGAGGACCCTGAAATTTTATTTTCTTTTACAAGCTGGATCTTGAGGATGAGAGAAACTTTGGTGCATTGAGATGGTGAGGGGAAATATTTTTTAAATGATACTTGTAATACAGATCTGTGGTTAATTCTGCAGCCATGAATGTCAGGCCAAGTTCAGACTTTTGTTTGAAGTGTTCTTTAACAATAGAACACTTTTTCAAAAGAATTCTCCCTTCGAGAATTAACATAAAGCGTGTGAGGCAGGATGGCTCAGATTAAACAAATGGTGGGGTCTTGTAACTGCTCCCATTTGGTTTCTCCTTCACCCAACACATCCCTGCAGCACCTCTGTGGAACCACAGGCCTCCAGAAACCCGATTTGAAACCAATGCCCTGGACAATGAGAAGACATGGCAGGTGGCCTGATCACAGAGGTGCATCGGTCTTGCAGGGAGCCTGCAAAAGACAGGGCCTGACCATCCAGAACCAGACTAGGGGAGACAACTCCATGTGTCCCTGTTATGTTACCTCCCTTCTTTCTGTATGGTGGAAATAGTTCTCTCTCTTGTTCGTTAGCAGAACAATGCCAGCTTTCCATCACCTCAGTTAATAAGCCCTGCTGAGGGCTCACTGGACACTGTGCCATGTACACGTGGAATGTGCATATGCGTGGGAATCTGCAACACACTGACAGGGCTGAATTTTAATTGTGTGTCGCCAAGTCTCCCCGAGCAGATTCCAACCTCAGCGGTGGGAAACAGGCCAGAATTGCAGGAACCCCAGTTGGCCACCAGGTCCCAATCACCACGTCAGCCCCAATGCCTCTCCCAGGAGAACAGATCCCCCTGGACCCTTTTTGTCTCCCAACTAAACCTTGTATTTCCCACTGCCCACCTTCCTGTCCTCCCAGCTTTGCCTGTCAAATCCATTCCACCCTTCAGGCCTTGGTCTCTGCAGACCTAACTTCTCCCACATCGGGAGGCAGCAGCCTGTGCAGTGCTGCAGGACTGTCCCACACAGCTTTGTGGGGTCATGGATGGAAAAGAGGCCTCACTTTCGGTGTCCATTGAATCCATAGTTCTCAGCCCAGCACCTAAGGGGCTTTAAAAAGGCAGATGTCCTGACCTCATCTCCTATTTTTATTTAATAGGCCTAAAGGGGACCTGAACACCAGTGTTTCTTTTTTTTTTTTTTATACTTTAAGTTCTAGGGTACATGTGCACAATGTGCAGGTTTGTTACATATATATATACATGTGCCATGTTGGTGTGCTGTACCCATTAACTCGTCATTAACTCATCATTTACATTAGGTATATCTCCTGATGCTATCCTTCCCCCTACCCCCTCCCCACAATAGGACCCAGTGTGTGATGTTCCCCCTTCCTGTGTCCAAGTGATCTCATTGTTAAATTCCCACCTATGAGTGAGAACATGCGGTATTTGGTTTCCTGTTCTTGCGATAGTTTGCTGAGAATGATGGTTTCCAGCTGCATCCATGTCCCTACAAAGGACACAAACTCATCCTTTTTTATGGCTGCATAGTATTCCATGGTGTATATGTGCCACATTTTCTTAATCCAGTCTGTCACTGGTGGACATTTGGGTTGATTCCAAGTCTTTGCTATTGTGAATAGTGCCGCAATAAGCATACGTGTGCATGTGTCTTTATAGCAGCATGACTTACAATCCTTTGGGTATATCCCCAGTAATGGGATGGCTGGGTCAAATGGTATTTCTAGTTCTAGATCCTTGAGGAATCAACACACTGTTTTCCACAATGGTTGAACTAGTTTACAATCCCACCAACAGTGTAAAAGTGTTCCTATTTCTCCACATCCTCTCCAGCACCTGTTGTTTCCTGGTTTTTTAATGATTGTCATTTTAACTGGTGTGAGATGGTATCTCATTGTGGTTTTGATTTGCATTTCTCTGATGGCCAGTGATGAGCATTTTTTCATGTGTCTGTTGGCTGTATGAATGCTTTCTTTTGAGAAGTGTCTATTCATCAGTGTTTCTTAAAAGCTTCTCATGAAAAGTCAGGGTTGAGAATGACTGAGAAGATCTCATTCAATCCCTATAAAGGCACCCAGGGTCAGAACTGTGGTAAAGGTCGGTGTCTGATCTCCCTACTGAGACCATACATTCCCTGAGGACAGGGACAGAGCTGGCCACCAGCCAGGCTCACTCCTGGGTACCTGTGAGGCCAAGGGACTTCTCTATTCCCAGGTGCCTCCACCTGCACATGTCGGGGCCTGAACAGGGTCTTCCAGAAGTCGGATGGTTCCTGCATCTGCCAAGCAGGACACGTGTCCTTCAACAACAAGGGTCTGGAAAGTGAAGACGAGAGCAGTGGCCATGAAGACTGCCAGCCCCAGGTGAGTCCCTGCAGCTCCTAGACCAGCAGGCACAAGGGTAGGGGAAGGGGAAGGTCAGGGGGTGCTGATGGGCTGCGCCCAGGTACTTTGACTTGGGTATTTGTTTCCTGTTTGGTCCTCTGAGCCAGGTGCATTACTCTTTTGCAAGTGAGAAGGAGTTAATTCCTTAACATCTAACCACGATGCTGGCATCACAAAGCATCTTAGAGAGTAATTCTAAGATGTGCTCCCACCACTCCACGTGCAGAGCTTGCTACACTCTGAGGAGTCATTTGGGGCCACCCATGGGGACTCTGAGGCTGCAGGTGGGCTTGCTCCTCGTGGGCAGAGTCTCCCCTGGTTGTGGGTGACCTTGCCTTGTGCCCGTGCTTGGGGCAGCTGGCAGGAGGGGCCATGTTCCATGTGGCTGGGAGACCAGCAGAGGAGCACAGAGTCCCGCCCACCCCAGGCATACAGCCCCACAGCAGCATCCACCAGAGCCCCTTCCTTTCATGTCTGGAGGCTCCGGAGTGGATTACTTTTGAAAAGGCAGTGACTTCTTTGGAGGGAGCCACTTTATCCCATCAGCCACTTGGTGCTGAAAGCCCTGTGCTGGCCCACAGCTCAGTCAGCCCCTCCTGGACAGAGCACAGCCGCCTATCCCCCTTATCCCTCCTACCCACCGACTGCAGGCCCCACTTTAGACAGCTCGTGCCTGTTCAGAAGTTTCCCCTTTGAACCCAAGTCTCCAGTTACGGGTCAGTCCCAATCCCACATTTCAACCACAGAGTGAAGACCCCCAGGCCAGCCTGGCCCTCCCAGTCATGTCGGGAGCCTCAGGGACTCTCTGCCCACCCTGCTCATCTGCACCCTGATTAGGCAGCTCTACCTGATGCTGGGGACCCAGCCTCTGGGAAGGGACAAAACTAAGGGGACGTGTCCTGCCGCTTCATCTCTGCCACATGGAGGCCGTCGCCAGCCTCTGACTTTGGCCCCTCCACTTCATCCTGCCCTGGCTGGCCTCCAGCAGCCTCAGGGGCCTTAACTCACCTGGCGCTCACTTTCCAGCAGCCTCTCCTGTCTGACCCTGCTCCTGCATGCACAAATGGCTCTGCATCCTGCTGCCTTCCAGCCTAGCAGTTCTCAAAGCGGGGCCTTTGCACCAGCAGCATCAGCATCGCCTGGAAATATGTTGGAAATGCGCATGCTCAAGCCCTATGCCAGGCCCACTGAGTCAGAAATGCCAGGGGTGGGACCCAGCTGTCTGCACTTCCGCAAGCTCTTCAGGCACCTTTGAAACCTACTCAACCTAGCCCCCTACCAAGGCAACTTCAGCTGAGAGCCCCTTAGCTTGGCTGAAGGGCCGGCCCCATGGGTCAGCCTGGGAGTCTGTCCCTCATGCTGACATCCCTGCCTGAGGCCAAAGCCAGGGCCCCCGACAGGCCCTAGGACACAGCTCCCTCCTCCCAGTAGCCAAGAACACCAAGTCCCTGGCATCTGTCTCATCCTCTAGCTTCCCTCCCTCCCTCAGGGCTGAGTTGCTGGGGCAGCTCCTAACCACTCCTTCCCCTCCAGAGATCAGGCTATCCTCGGAGCAGCACCAGCACCCCCTCCTCCTGGCTTCCAGCCCCAAACCTCCCATAGCTCCTCTGAGCCTGACACACGCCAAGCCCTGTGAGCCTGACACACACCAACTGGCCCACCTCCTCACCCCTGCGGGTCAAACCTGCCCCCTTCACACCTGAAGAGGTTGAGATGCTGACCAGTAATGCGATCATGGACAGAGCGCAGGAGCCACGGCAGGGCTCGCCACCGAGGTCAGATAGATCATCAGTCAGAGGCGTGGTTACTTCATCTCTGATTGGAATAGGCAGACTCCCTCATCCTCGAGAGACCAGGACTTCTCCCAGGCAGAGGGCAGCCCAGGCCTGAGGCCTCCCAGCCCACCCCAAAGTGGGTGTGACCAGCCCTGGGGTGCAGAAGAAAATATGCAAACTACCCATATTCATGTTTTCTTCTCATTCATTTTTCATTTATATTTTAGTCTATCTTTTATGTGTAGTAAAATATATGCTATAAATTTTTTACAATAATTTTTTACTCTTGATGGAGCATGATCAGGTTTGGCTACCACTGGCCTAAATACTCAGGCTGTTTCGATGGGGGTGTAGCATCCCTGACTCAACCCCCCAGGGAGAGGCTGCAGTTCCCCTGTCCTCCCCTATCCTGGATCCACGCTCTCAGGAGAGAGTCATGGAAATGGCATCACTTGATGCTGTGTCCTCTTGTAGACCGTCTGCACCGGCCCTGATGAGCAGCCTGTTCTCTTCAAACACTGGTCATTCTGACCTCTAAACTGCAGTGTCCTCCCTGCACCTACTTCACAGCCAGTCTCACCACCACCTCCTCCAGGAAGCCATCCCTGACTAGTCCTGAGCTAGAGCCCCAGTCATCTCTCCAAGGCAGCCCATTGTCCTCTGTTACTTTTGTGGGTTCCCTTGACCCTCAAGCCTAACCCTAGACTTAGCATAATGAGTAAATGACCTCCTGAGAAAAGTCTCATTCCCCTGAGGCCCTGCCTTGTGTCTCTGGAATGTTTTGTAATGCTGACAGTGCCACACACCTGGGCCTGCAGAGGTGCCAGGGCCAACACTGTCCTGCGACCCCTCCGCAGGTCGCCGAGCGCTGCGTGCCTGGAGATGTGCGCCTGGCCGCCACCCGGGAGTGTGTGTCCCCGCAGCAGCATGACTGCGCCTCCTTCTGCCACCCGGTGGGCGGGGAGCTCAGCGCTGAACTGGGCATGTAAGTGAGGAAAGAGTATGTAGCGTCTCCTGGCAGGCCCTCACTGTCCCCACAGGACCCGTCCTGAAGGGTGTCAGTGGACCCAGCCCTGATGGGAGCTTGAGCCAAGCGCAAGCTCCTTCCAGAAGCTTCCCTGGGTCAGCATCCCCAGGAGGCCCCGCCAACACCTGCCAGGGCAGAGCCACCCAAGGCTGAAGAGATGCTGGCCCCATGGAACAGTGGGGTCTAGGCCCCTGAGCCAAGTGCAGGAGCTAAGTCCCACCACATGCTAAGCCCAGAGGGGGCCCCCAGTTCTGTCCTTAGCCCCAATCCTGCTGCTGACTTGTGGACTGAGCAGGGAGCAGTTGCCTTTGGATCAACAGGACTGTTCCAGGCTGAGCAGCGTTCTCCCCACACCTGCCTCAGCAGGACACCAAAGCTGCAGTGTGCAACCCAGACCTCCATTAGAAGTGCAATGGCTGTTGAGGAAGCAGGCAGCCCGCCTTCCTTGGGGAAAGGCTGACAACCCACCCATCCCTCCTGAGGGACCTGCCTTGGCTGCAAGGATTAGGGGCCGGGACATCCTCTCCGCACCCACCAGAACAGCCCCTCGCCACTCCTTTCCTGCAGCTGCCAGTGCCGCGAGTATATCTCAGCGGAGGAGCTCTGTGACGCCCAGTGTCTGGCCCAGGCCCCCCAGCTCTCCTTGGCCTGGGGCCCCAGCAGGGAGCTGATTCTCAGAGTGAAGAGTGAGGCTGGGGACAGCATCCAGATGGTGAGCCTGGCTCAGGGAGGCTGAGTGGGAGGCCACCCCTCCACTCTGGGGTGGGGATCGGGAGACATGGAGCCACCCAGGCACCACGTCAAGGAAACCAGGTGGCAGAGGGAAAAGGCCACATGGTGACTGGTCTTCCCCACCCAGCCCTGCCATCTGCATGGCTTTCCAATCTGCAAGCTGAAGGCAAGGGCAGGAAGGAGGTAGCAGGTGGTATTTTGTACATTAATGTCAATCATTCTGTTTAAAGGCCAAATGAGACCCAAGAAAGCATCAGCTTCACTTTACAGATGTGTGAAGTGAGGCCTGGATACAAGGCATCATCTGCCATGCCCAGTAAATGGTGTGTGCTCTGCTGGAGCCAGCCTGGGTTTCTTGTTCTCAACAGGAACTCTGACCACAGGGCAGGGCCACGTGTTGGCCTTCGAGGTGGTGGCTACCGCCATCTTCAGGGCCTTGATGCCTCCTTGGGGTAGAGGGTTCAGGGGGCCAGGGCCTGGGCCAGGCCAGGCCAGTACATGCAGAAGGCGGGTCAGGCTGGCCCTGCATGGATTGCATCTGCCATGAGGTTCTGGGTGGTGCACTGTCTGCTGCCACTGGAGGGCCACGGAGGATCGTCTGGCTTGGGACTGGGCAGCAGATTGGGGGTGATAGGGAGATGTCTCCAAGTCGGTCTCTAAGTAGGATGTTTGTAGGTAGAGGGAAAAGGGCACGCAGTGACCCAGTAGAGGGTTCGGATTGAGTTCTGGTGCGTTCTGAAGATAAGGAGGGGAACAGGGCCCAGGAGGCCACACTGGAGAGGCTGCGGGTGGCTGTCACTGCGTCCCAAGGAACACCAGGGCCCAACCTGGGTCTTTGTCTGTCCATCTCTGCCACCCTTCCTCCCGGGCCTGGGATCTCATGCTGCATTTTCTCAGGAAGTATCAAGCACTCTGGGCCCAGACCAGCTCTTCCAAGGGAGCGCCAGGGTCCATCTGGTCCAGTTTGGCCCCCACGGCATCTTCGGCTTCATCATCCTCAGAGCAGACGTGCTCAGCTCCTTTCTTCTCGGTAAGTGGAGGAGAGGGCACCAAACCCAGGCCTTCCTGGAGAGCGTGGCGGATGTGGGGCATGGCTGCATTCTCCCAGCAAAGGCAAAGCATGGAGGCTGCAGGGCCCACCTACAGCCCCTCAGAAACCTCTCGGCTGTGTCCTAGGTGCTCCAGAGGGGAGAATCTGGCAGACGACACAGATGGTTACAAAGGAGAGACCTTTGCATGGAGAGGGCCCAGTAGGGAAGGGACGCGGGTGGGGCTGATGGGTGAGCACGGGCCTTCCCCCAAGCCCAGGTCTTCAACAGGCCTTTCCCCAACTCTCCCAGGACCACCTGAAGCCAGCCCCCAGCTGCAAAGGCATTATCGGACCTCAGGCCCAAAGCAGCCCGGCCCCCAGGTCCCTGGCATCAATCCTCGTGTTCCAAACCCCGTGGTCTGCCTGGGGCTAGGGGACGTGATCCTCTTCCAGCTTCATATTCTTCCCCACAGTGAGTGCCGCCCACTGAGCTCAACCGGCCTCCCTCCGGGTTGGGCCCTCTGATCCCTCCCCTGGCCTTCTGGGTGGCCTTGCCTAAGAACAGGCCTTGTCAGTGCAGGAATCCCAGACCTGCGCTGTCCCCAGTTATTCACTTCACCGTGGGCTGCATTTCCACGTGTGTAGAATCAGGGAGTTGGGACAGGTGTTCCTGCTCTGACATTCTGCGGCAGTGGCACCTCTTTACTTCAGGGCGGTGGGGACTCACCCAGGCCAAGCATACCACTGCCTGGGGCCCCAGGCCTCCCAGAGCTTCCCAAAGCCCGGCGACCCTTGCAGGGGCAAGCACCAGCCGTGCCATACAGTCATCCTGCAGGGCTGGACCCCAAAACACCACAGACCGCTCTGCTTTGGGGTGCCTCAGTTGATAAGGAACGTCTTCCTCATGATGAGCTGAAGCCTGTGTTCTCGCTGTGGCCCCACCCCTGGGAACCTGCAGAGCAGGCCTGATCCCTTCTCTCTGAGAGAACGGGGCACTCACGTCTCTCCCAGCTGTGACTGCATCCTCTCCACACATGGCATCCTCGTTCCATCCACTGAACGCTGGTCCTGGAGCCCTCAGCAACCCCAGCTCCCTCCCATTCTCCTCGACCAACACTGGCAACCTGCAGCAAAGAGGGAAATGAACCCCGGGAAATGCGCTCTTCAGGGTGCCTGTGCGCTCCGTAACCCGCTGGGACCCGGGCAGCCCCTTCCCCCTCTAAGCTTTGGCATTGGCATCTGTGAAGTGAACCCAGTCACTTCCCCTTTCTCCACATGTGCAGCCCCGTGTTGGTCAGGAGCTGGGGGCTCAGGAAGAAGGATTGACAGCCGTGCTCAGCTAAAGGCTCCTTGTGTGGAGGAACTGCCAGGCCGGGCCCCCCGGGTTTCAGTCAGAGGCACTGCCACCCCCTTCACTCAGCCACTCCACAGCACACATTTTAGTGCCTGCTGCATGCCCGCATCATGTTGCCTGCTGCGGGTGCAGAGAGGAGCTGCCCCGCTTGGGAGAGGGCCAGGGCATCGACCGTGCTCACCACGAAAGGCGTGGCACCTGGGGGCTCTGCTGAGAGCATGCTCTCTGTGTGCCAGTGGCCTCTGTAGGCAGAGGGAGGAGGGCTTGCCCTGGCACCCAGATCATTAAATGCACCATCACAGGTGTGACAGGGTGAATCGTGGAATCTCATGGGAAGCATACCTCAGTTCCCCTCAGGGAATTGGGATGTATCCATCTTCTGAGGATGGATACTGGGTCTGTCCCTGGACCTGGGTTGCTCAGGACGGCGGCTGGGACGGGCTCTGGAACCCAGCCCAGCCCTGCATTCATCCCCCAGACCGCTCGGCCAGCCACTACCCTGTGTACCAGAAGCAGCATCTGTTCAACAGCAACCCCCACTGGGACTCCGGGGCCTTCCGCAGACTCAGCCACCTGGTGCGAGAGACGCACCTCAACTTCTCAAGGTAACACAGCTGAGCTCCCTGGAGTTTGGGAGGTGGGAGGGGAAGGGGTGAGGTTCCTCCGTGTGGCTCACAGCCTCTCCCTGGACTGGCCAATGGGAGAACACAGGAGACTGCAGACCATGCAGGCGGCCAGGCCAGAGCCCAGGGGCAGGAGAGGCCTCCTGTTCACGGGGCAGAGGGGAGCTTGGCAGGTGGGACCTCCTGGTGCCCAGCAGGGGTTATAGCAGCTTCCCTGGACCACATTGTTCCGTATGCAGGGAGACATTTAGACCTGGCTTGCTGTAAGCGGCCTGTTCCAGGTGAACCTTCACATTCTGACTCCTGATCTCTGCTCCTCAGGTTTGCCCACCAGTTCCTAGATCCAGGCACATACACGTTTCAAGACAATGGGCAGCCAGAGAGTCTGGCCGTGGTGCTGGTGAAGGAGGAGGGGGTGGCCTGTGGTCCTGGCCTGTCCCCTGTGCAGCCCTCATCCCCATATCAGCTGGGCAGGCAAGGCGTCCTCAGGCACAGGCTGCCAAACCTGGGCCCAGACTGGGCAGTGATCACAGGTACTGATTGACAGGACATAGCAGCCAGGACTGGAGCATACAGGGAGGAGTGCCGTGCCACAGGGCCCTGAGTGTGTGTCAGCCTTGTCTGAGGCCTTGGGCGCCTAGTATGTGTCAGCCCTCTCTGAGGCTCTGGGTGTAGCCTCCAAACTCCAGATATGCCCACAGTGACAGTGGCATGGTGCAGCTTGTCCTTGACCTAGGACTTCATTTGCAAGCAAAATTTTTTCCCATTTGGGGCCTCCTTTCTTGCCTCTGCTTCCCCACTTCTCATACTCCATTGGTCCTGAAAGCTGCCCCAGTGGACAGCGTCCTTGAGTGGAGTCAGGATCACACAGACACCCTAGACGAGCCCCCAGTGTGGGTTTCCCATCTTCCTTCCTTCTTTTCTCCAGAGGTCAGCAACCTGTACTGAGCTCTTTAGGCTGGGGCCTGCCCAATGGGCGAGAGGACACAGCCCTCTGACAGCTAAGACTCAGAGCCCTGGGTGCAGGGCAGCAATTCTTTCTCTGTTACACACACACACACACACTTACATGCATGCACGCACACATACACTCAGAGCACAGGCCTCATGCGGGACTGTCCCAGGAGGGTCCTCACAGGGAAGGGCACAGGGTAGTGGGGAGGGCCTCCCAGCGGGAGACTAATGGCATAAAGCCCAGAGGCAGGAAGGGAGCTGTGACAAGTTCAATTGCAAGGGCAGCAGGGCGGAGGCCAGGGCCACTGAGGTAAATGCAAAACAGCAGTTCTCACGATCCCAGGCAGCCTGGAGGGGCTCTGAGTGGCCACCATGTAGTCCCATTCCCCTCTCCCGCCCACCTCCCAGGGATGCTGCTGGCTGCTGGCTTGGCGACTGTGCTGTTGACGGGCCTGGGCCTCCTGCTGAGTCCTTCCCTGCCCCATGCCTGCCCCATGCAGGCTTGGAAGCCTCGGTGGAGAAGCCTGGGACAGCCTCAGGTGCCTGCTGAGTATGTGATCCTTAGGGACAGGTGAGTCCCCCCCTTCCCCCCACACACCAGGCCCAGCCCTGGCCCAGCCCCGGGACTGCTGTGGCGGGTCTGGCCACTCCCCAGGAGCCTGGGCACTGGCCAAGCTCCCCCTGACCCTGTGGACTTGGGACAGATGCTCTTTAGAGTTAACCTGTGATGTGGGCTCCACGTGGGGTTCAGCAGTGCCGCTTGTCTCTAGGCACTGAGGCTGGCTCTTCCTTTTAGCCTCCCGTTCTATGAAGACCTTGGCCCTCGGGGATCTGGGGAAGGAGCTGACTCTGAGAAGGCCATGAGCCGGGGTACAGGTACCATGCTGGTGTGCAGTCAACCGCTCTTCAGCAATACTTGTTATTTTCCTTTTACTAGATAGTAAGTATGCTACTAGGTGCATATATATACAATGATATCTTTTTGTAGTTTTGATTTGCATTCTTCCCTAATGATGAGTCATATTGAGCATCTTTTTATGTGCTTATTGGCCCTTTGTATATCTTCTTTTGAGAAATGTCTATTGGAGTTCTTTGTCCAGTTTTGAATTAAGTTGTTTGGTTTTTGTGGTTGTTGTTGTTGAGTTTTAAGAGTTCTCTACGTACCACATACATGATTTGACAATATTTTCTGTGATTCTGTGGGTTGCCTTTTTACTCTGTTTATAGCGGTTTTTGATGCACGAAATGTTTTTTAAGTCATGAAATTCAGTTTGCAAATTTTTTCTTTTATTGCCTGTGTCTTTGGTATTGAATTCAAAAATTAGTTGCCAAATTCAATATTGTGATGTTTTTGTTCAGTGTTTTCTTCTAAGAATGTTATTGTTTTAGGTCATACATTTAGGTCTTTGATCCATGTTAGCTAATCTTTGTGTATAGTGTTAGGAAGGAGTCCAACTTCATTCTTTTGTATGTGGATATTTAGTTCCCTCAACACGATTTATTGAAAAGACTGTCCTTTTCCCTCCTGAAGGGTCTTGGGTTCCTTGTCAAAGGTGATTTGACTGTATCTGGAAGGGGTTATTTCTGGCCTCGCAATCCTTTTACTAGTTACAGGTCTATTTAGATTTTCTATGTCTTCATGATTTAGTCATGGTGGGTTTTGTGTTTCCAGGAACTTGTCCATTTCGTCTAGGTTGTCTTAATTTGTTGGCATACAGTTGTTCACAGTACTCTTATCATCCTTTTTTGTTTTTGTAGACTTGTCCTCATTTTCATTTCTGATTTTAGTAATTTGAGTCTCCTTCTTTTTTTCTTAGTTCATCTAGCTAAAGATATGTCAATTTTGTTCATCTCTCCCAAGAAACAACTTTTGATTCTATTTTTTTCTATTCTTTTTGTGTTTATCTCTGCTCTCATCTTTGTTATTTTCTTCCTTCTGCTAGATTTAAGTTTGTTCCTCTTTTTCTAGTTGCTTAAGTTGTAAAGTTAGGTTGTTCATAGAGATATTTTTTGTTTTACGATACAAATATTTATAGGTACACATTATACCCCTTGGTGCTCCTTGGGTTTTGGTAGGTGGTGCTTTTTTATGTTCATTCATCTCTAATCATTTTCTAATGTCCCCTGTGATTGCTTCTTTGATCCGTTGGTTGTTTTAAAATGTACTGTTTAATTTCCAAAAGTTTTTGGATTTTAAAGTTTTTCTTCAGTTACTAATTTCTAGCTTCATCCCACTGTCGTTAAAGAAGATACTTTTTTATGATACCCATCTTTTTAAATCTATCGAGACTTAATTTTGTGGCCTAACATATACTCTATCCTGGAAAACATCCCATAAGCACTGTAGAAAAATATGCATGCTGTTTTTGTTGGGTAACGTTTTCTGTATGTCTGTTAGATCTAGTTGGTTTATTGTGTGTTTAAGTCCCCTATTTCCTTAGTTATATTCTGTCTGGTTGTTCTATTATTAAGAAGTGGGTATATATACACCATGGAATACCATGCAGCCATAAAAAATAATGAGTTAACGTCCTTTGCAGGGACATGGATGAAGCTGGAAGCCATCATTCTCAGCAAACTAACACAAGAACAGAAAACCAAACACCGCATGTTTTCACTCAAAAGTGGGAGTTGAACAATGAGAACACATGGACACAGGGAGGGGAACATCACACACCAGGGCCTGTTAGGGGGTGGGGAGCAAGGAAAGGAAGAGCATTAGGACAAATACCTAATGCCTGTGAGGCGTAAAACCTAGACGATGAGTTGATAGGTGAAGCAAACCACCATAGCACATGCATACCTGTGTAACAAGCCTACACATTCTGGACATGTATCCCAGAAATTAAAGTAAAAATAAATAAATAAATAAATAAATAAATAAATAAATAAATAAATACATAGATAGATAGATATTGCAGTCTCCAAACATTATTGTAGAACTATTTCTCCCTTCAATTCTGACAGTTTTTACTTTGCATATTTTAGTGGTCTGTCATTCAGTGTGTCATGCATATCATTGCTATATCTTCTTGCTGCATTGAACCTTTCATTAGTATTAATACATAGTGTACTTCTTTGTCTCTTGTAAACTTTTTTTGTTTAAAGTTTATTTTGTGTGATACTAATATAACTATCCCTGCTCTCTTTTGGTTACTTTTTTCATGGAATATCTTTGTCTGTTCACTTTCAGTCTAGTTATGTCTTTGAATGTAAAATGAGACTTTGTAGACAGCAAATCTACAAAGTTGATCATGTGTTTTTATGATCATGTGTTGGATCATGTGTTTTTGTCCATTCTGCCAATCTCTGTTTTTTTATTGGAGACTTCAGTGTATTTACATTTAAGGTAGTTATGATAAGGAGGGACTTACTTTTGTCATTTTGCTATGTGTGAGAACGGGTGGACAGTGAGGGGAGCTCAGGTGGAGGGGAAATCAGGGGAAGGCAGTCAAACAAAGCCCAGGAGAACCCAGCAAACAGCCTCCCCAGCAAGGATGAAGATAGGGAGACTCACTTTCAGCAAAGTGTGAGGCAGTGCTGCCGCCCAGCTCTGGTGTCACACCCATCCTGCCACCTCCTACACCTGGAGACCTCCTTCCTCCTCTGCCTCCATCAAGCCTCCTCCCACCTTCACCCCGCAGTGCTGACTCCCTCCCCAGAGCTGGCCCCTCCTGCAGACGGGCCTCCCCCCTCCTCCACCTGCCCATTCTGCCTTCAAAGCCCTGAAGGAAACAGGAAAGCTACTGAGCCCACCACTTGGCCCAAGGTCTCCTCATCCTGAAGTCTCACTCCAAGGCCTCTTCCTGCAGGAAAGCCGCTCCTGTCCCAGACCCTGGAGGACTTCAGCATCCGCACACTGTACGATAAGCTCGAGGACCAGAACCTTCATGTTGCGTCCCAGCTGAGCAAGCACAGGAGTGATGCCCTGGCCTTCTACAGGGCCGCTGCGCAGCAGCTCCAGGGACTCCAGGTCAGCCCCCATCCCCAGACTGCCACCCGGGGAGCAGCCACCCACCCCTTCTGGATACTGCTGAGCCAAGAAGGATGCCCTCAGCTAAGAGGGTGACCCAGCCCTGGATTTTCCAGGACTTTCTGCAGGGCCTCAGCAGGACTGAGCAGCAAGCTCTAGGCAGGGGTGGAGACCCTGAAACAGATCCCAAAGCCACTGCCAGAGAAGACACTGGGCAGAGCCAGGAACCATGGGACAGCCACACTGCAGCTTCTCAAAGGCAGTGCCAGCAGCCTCCTCCAGGTGAGGGCAGGGGCCTGGGTGGGCAGGACGGCAGGTGAAAACTCCTAGCATGAACTAGGAAATGATTTGCACACCTGGGGAGTGAATTGCCCAGTGATCAAGATAATAGGGGGCACAGCAACGTCGTATTGCCAGCATTGAGAGTGGGTGGAGACGCTCCCGCTGGGGGACGATCACATACGGCCGTCTGGAGGAGGTTGGAAGGGAGCTGGCCTCACCCCTCCTGTAGAGAATAGGGGATTCTGGGACTCCCTACTGTGTCCCTCCACAGCCCCTGAGGAGCTGGTTTATACACACAGGACAGACATTGCCTCATTGAACCCATTTAGTTGTCACAGGAAACCTGTGACTGAAATTATCACCATCTCCATTTCATAGTTGAGGAACTGAAGCTTATAGAAGCTGACAGAACCAACCACAATCCTGTCAGAAGCCCAGTCTCAGCTACACCCCCTCCTCTCCAGCCGGAAGGGAATAAAGGGGCTTACGGACCAAGGTCTGCGGCTGCTCTGCCCAGTCACTGAGGCTCCGGTTCCAAGAGCCGCAGGCCTGCCACGGAGCTCCTGGCCCTTCCGGGGAGACAGCTGGGTAGGCCAGGCCAGGGTCCCACCCCACTTGTCCTTCATGAAGGTCGTGCTCCAGAAAGGGGTGGGTCCCTCGAAAATGTGTCACTTTTTTGTGACCGTATCCTTGGATAAGGGGCCCTCCAAGGCCCTGTGGGCCCAGTTGGTGGGGAGTCGAGGAGCAGGGCAGACAGATGCCGGAAACCCTGCTGTCCTCACCCCACGCCGCAGAGCACGGGTTGAGCCTTTCTTGATCTTTGCTCCAGGCCAGTTCCCTTCTCAAACTTCTCGTTAGTACACTGGTGAGCTAGGACACCCAGTGACTGTGAGAAGGAAGGGACCAAGAAAACCACCTTCTTCTGAACCCTGTCTGAGACTAAGCTAAAAACTCTGTCCCAGGCTGGTCGCGGTGGCTCACACCTGTAATCCCAACACTTTGGGAGGCCAAGGCTGGCGGATCACCTGAGGTCAGGTGTTAGAGATCAGCCCGGCCAACATGGTGAAACCGCATCTCTACTAAAAATACAAAAATTAGCCAGGTGTGATAATGCATGCCTGTAATCCCAGCTACTTGAGAGGCTGAGGTGGGAGGATCCCTTGAACCCAGGAGGCGGAGGCAGAGGTTGCAGTGAGCCAAGATCGTGCCACTGCACACCAGCCTGGGTGACAGAGCAAGACCCTGTCTCAAAAACAAAGAAAAAAGAAAGAAAAAACAAACAAACAAACAAACAAACAAACCTCTATGTCCCGAAGATTCCCCTTTGCTTGCTGAGTGGAAGCTGGTTACAAGGCTGCATGAAGCCTTGCATTCCTCCGAAGCTATCACTAACTGCAAAGCAGGTTAAGTTTTTTTCTTGGAAAGGGACTTTTTTTTTTTTAAGAGGGATGGGATGAAACTCTTATCAAATGAATAAGAATGAAGCAATTAATCAACACTTTGGTGAAATGATCCTATAACTCAGAAAAACTACTCTGAGTGGCTATTTCAAAAATCTCGCTGTGGGGCCCCAGAAGACGGTGCCTGGCGTGGCTGCCATCAGGTGTGGGTGACTGCGGGTGCCTGGGGTGCAGGAAAGTGTGGCCAACAAGAGGAAGGGTCAGAATAGGTGGAAGGGACAGAGGAGATGTGTAAATGAAAGATGGGCGGGTCTGTAAACATTTTAGAGTTAAAAAAAGAAAAGTAAGAAACAGGATAAGACGTAGGAAGGGAAGAAGGTTGTATGAAAACCAAAGCATTCATATGCAAAGCACCACCATGTGTCCCGCAGGGTTCTATCCACATGTGTTTAGCACAGGATGGTGAGTGTCCCAGTGCCAGAGGGAGATGGAAATGGGCTCTGGAAATAGAAGGAAAAGTAGAAGGTGAGAGGCACACACACAACCACACACAAGGCTTTGAAAGCAGGGGAGTGACGTGAACGTCGGGTTGGGGAGGTCTGTGGCCGGGTGAGATGAACATATTGAAGTTGTTCTGTTCTCCTGTGTCCTCCTTCCCCAGGCCGCAGTCCCAGCGCCACTGCCCTGGGCTTTCAGCTGGAGCTTGACCAAACCATCGCAGCCCTGGCATCGGCACTTTCTCAGGCACAGGGACGGTCAGCCAGAGCCAGCAGAAAGGTGAAAGGCTGCCAGGGGGCACCTGAACACACTAATGTATGCAGAACCACTGCCCAGTCCCCTGACCCCGTGGAGACTCATTGGCACACACACATGCACATCTGCAACCACACATGCACGCAGACACACACATGTGTACAAATCACACACATATAGGCACATTCAGGCATGCACATCCACACTCACACGCACATGCATGCACACATACGCATACACCGCATACCCCTCACTCATGCACGGGGGCCTCATACCCCTGCGGGGCTGGGGCTCTGCACTCTGATCAGAAACCCAGGGCACTTTGCCTGTACTGGAAGATCAACCCCAGTTTCTGCTCTTCATCTCCTCCAAGATGTGTGTCCGAGATTATCTCCCCAGTCCACTGCTTGGTCTTCTAACCCACCATACAGAGCTCAGGCGGCAGAGGGATCTTGCCCTCAGAGCAGCATTTGGAATGGAAGGCAGGCACAGCGGGCCTCTGTTCAGGAACCCCTGCCTGAGCCTGTCAGTGCCCCACAGTGAACAAAGCAGAATAACACCAAGGTGGCATGTATCTCCAAGGGGCCAAGACCACAGCCCACAGCAGGTCTTAACTCCCGCCAGGCAGTTGCCTGTGTCCCCGGGAGCAGCCCGTGGTCAGGAACTAGGTCACAGGAATCCCAAGCTCAGTTCAGGGCATGTGCCTTCGTTGCTTTAGCAATGCTGCCCTCATCTGTCCGTCACTGTTCTTCTCCGGGCCCAAAACCTAGAGGGGAAATTACAGGCCTGGCTCTCTGTTCTTCCAAGGCCTCCGGTCAGCTTGGTGAACAGCCTCCCTCCAGCTGCCAGCGGGATGTGCTCCTGACGGCCCAGCCTGCACCCTCCGATGAGGAGCACCAAAGCACAAGGTGGGGGCAGGAACCAGACAAGCTGCTGCAGCAGCAGATGTGTCCCTAGGGGCGACCTTAGCTCCCTGGCAGTGACAGTCTTATACCCAAAACCTGATTTAACACCTTAATCCATTCAAATCCAGCTACAAGATTCCAGGGGTCCCTGCTTCCATAGTCCCCCATTGTCATGCCCACCTGGTTAGCCACAGGGTCCAGTGACTTGAGTAACTCTTTGGAACGCATGTCATTTAGAGAAATTATTCCCACCCATGGGAACAAGGCTGGTGGACCCCAGACGTCACACCCCATCCCCCACCTCCTTCTCGTTTTCTTCAACTATATGCCATCTCTTCTGGGGTGTAACCAAGGGATCTCTTTGTTCTTCCTCTAAGTTTTCCCAGAGGCTAAGATGGATTTGTTTGCTTATGTTGATGAGTTCTATGAATGTTTAGAGGCATAGTCTCTTTTTCCTTCATCCCCTTTTAATGACAGTAAGTGGTAACAATCATTGACGGCTTGCGTTTATTAAAAACAAGGTATTAAGATAAGCACTTTATCTGCTATCTAATTCAGTCCTCACAACAACTTGACAGAAGTACTATCACTAGCTTCATTTAAAGATGAAGAAACTGAGGGTGAAGTTGCTGAGATTTCAGCTTAGAGGGTCAGACTCTCACAGCCCAGCCTGTACTGCTCACCTGCTCAGGCCTCCCCTCCAACCCTCCACTAAAGCCATGGTCAGTCCTCCTTCCCAGAAACACCCCTGCTATTAGTTTTTTTGTTTTGTTTTGTTTTGTTTAAGAGGCTCAGAAAGTGTACACAAGTAACTAAAGTGTCCCGTAGGCAGGGAGAGAGGAGTCTGGATTCTCCTAGAGCCTCGGGCCTGGGGACCCTGGAGGTAAGAAGAGTTAAGAATCTGGGTCTCCAGATTCTAGAATGCACTCTGCCCTGAATGTTGTGGATCCTGAGCAAACACTTTCTCCAGCCAATTCCATGAGCTACCATCTGAGGATAATGTCATTCAACAAACAGTGATGGCCATCTGATGTGGGGCATTGTGCAGGGTTTGAAGATGAGTGAGTCGGGTGGAATAGGCCTGAGGGTGCCAACAATGATAAGAAAAGGCGAGAAATGCTGAATCCAAGTGACCAGGTTCCAGAGATTTAAAGTTCGTAAGGATCAGCAAAGGGTTTGTGAAGCGGGGATCATTTGAGATGGGCTTTACAATAAGGGTGGGTTCCTAACTGGAGAGGTACAGAAGGATGTTTCTTGACAAAGACACTAGGAGAGAAAGCCCAGGTGTGGCTCATGGACTAAGCAGTTCCAGAGGTTCTAAGGCTCCCTGGGATGGCCCAGCCCTCTCAATTCAAGGCATGGAAACAGATCAGAATTGAGTTGCCTAAGGGGACTCTGAAGAGTATAGCAATGCACGGAACAGGGTTCCAGCATGAAACAGCTGGCACATTCTAGACTGAAAACTTGGGAGCGTAATAAGGGACTGTGTACAAAAGTATGGCAGGTATGTGTGACCACACTGGGCAGTGTCTCCCCTCCCAGACCTGAAAGCAGTGCAGTGTGGGGAGGCCCTGACACCATGGTCTTTGGCCCTATCGAGGACACAGCTAGCCTGAGGTGGGGAAAGAAAATTGACCCTTCTCTTCAACCCATTTTAGGCTTTCCATCTGAGACCCTGTAAATGAGACTAACAAAAGATAGGCCAACAAAAGATAAACAAACAGAAGTTCCTAACACGTGCATCTGGCATACCCACAGGGACACCCGAGGATGAGTAACTCAAGGGGATGGTTAGAACTTGGGCTTATTTAGCATCTTTAAAAGAGAATAATACATTTTCAGAGAAGCACAAAACAAAGGAAAATGGCATTGAGTTTCTAGGGTGGTAAGCTGAGGGAAGGTAAATATGTGAGGAAATGGATGGCAGATAAGGACCAGTTTTAGCAGTTTCTTATGTAGATTCCTCTGCGTGTACCTGCCTCCAGTGACTGATTGCCTCTGTCCTTCCAGGTAGAGAGAGGAGGGGAGGATACCTTTACAAATTTGTGTCTTACTTTTAGGCAAATGGAGGGCCAAGAGCTTTTCTTGTATCTGCTTCTTCTCAAATGCCTTCAGCTCAGAAGAGTCTGTATGCCAGCATAGCATGCTTTGGGGTGATAACATATGTTCTGCTGCCCTTCACTGAGAAGGCCGCTCTGTACACAGAGGTGGAGCAGGCTATAGGGGAACATCAGCGATTCTGAGAGTTTATCAGTTTCTCCATCACATTAATATCACAGCCTTTTCTAATGTCAGACACTCACGGAGGAGTTGAAAGTGGCCAGTGTTCTTTTTGGATTCTGGCTGAGGTGGGATGTGCTTCTGGACAGCAGGGGCCTGAAAGGGAACCTTTCCTTCCTCTTACTCTCAGACCCCAGCAGAACCCTGGACCCCCAGACCTCCCCCAGGGTGATGCTAAAGGAAGAGATGCCGAGAGCCCAGGACCTGGGGAGTGGATCTTTGAGGCTGGACACAGGCATGGAGCCACTCCTGAGCTGCAGGTAGGTGCATGGCTCTGGGACAAGGCCCTCTTCACCTCAGGAGCTCTTGAGGTAGCCTCATTCCCTGGACATGCTGCCCCCTCCATCAACCTTAATAATGAGTATAATTAAGTATAAAGTTTGAGTACAAAGATTGAGGATGACCTCTCAGGAAACACAGCCTCCAAACAAATGGGGTCAGCATTTCAAAGTGGAAAAGTAAAGGTTTACTTACATAGGCACTGACAGAGAGATTTTAGCAGGATTACATTTCCATTCAGGGACAGTGCATACATTACAGAGATTTGCTTAGTTCCGGATGGCTACATTCCGAGGAAGATTACTTTATTACTCTGTGAGGAGGGGTAATGATCTGAAGGGGATCTTATCTCTGGTGCCACTTGGTCTTCCAAATTATTTACAGCAAAAAAAAAAAAAAAGGTAGAAGCTGCAACTACCATGTGACTCAGGCCATATAGCCACACTCCTCTCAAGGCTCAGAATCATTTAAAGTTCCAACAGCTTTAAGTTTGAATGAGTTAGTTTCACATTTCCCCCTTTTTATCAAGATCTGTCAAAGAAAGTATTGTAAATGATCTCAAACTGTTTGGGCTCCATTTATGTTCAGGAACGTAGTTCTGTGTTGTGAGGAAGGCTCATTCCTCAGGTCCCACGGCTGGGGAACTGATCAAGCTATAAGGCAAATGGAGTATAGGCTGAATTTAAAGCAATATGAACCAGGTGATTTTGCACCTGAGTCAAACTACACAGCCACATCTTTAATTAATGCAATTATCTGAGTGACCATTATTTTAATCACTACACTTACGCATCAACTCCATTGTGAACAAATGCCACGGCAGCAATGAGGGAAAAAAAAAACAAACAAAAAAACAGGACAAAACACAACAAATGATTATAATTCCTGTAATAAATAACAGCTCTGCCATCAAGTTTGCCAGGATCCAATCCAGCTGTTTAGCCAATCATTTAGAGAAGGTGTTGATTCTGAAAGATTAAGTATTTGGGTTTTCATATCAGCCATTAATTTAGTGTTGTTATCTGATCATTTGGAATATAGACACGCATTCAGTTTTTAGGGTAGTGCAGGTTTCCCCATGGGCTGCCATGAGTGTGTCTAATACAGCCTGCCTCATAAGAACAACTTTCTTGTTTAATAATGAGACACCCACACAGCTATCCTTAAGGATCTTCTTTGTGTAATTGGTTAGGGCCTCTGCATGCTAAATTGCATTCTCAATACCCTGTTGTGGCAGAAAGATGGAAGCTAAATAGTCACATCAATGGAAGACAGAATAAATCCAATGAAATGATAAATGAGGAAGATCTGAGGGCTTTGAAAGGTTATGAATTATGTGACTTGGTGCCTAGCCGTTACCCAAAGAACACAGTCCTAACAATCCTGGGGGTAAGTTCTGGCCATGGAATTGGTGCTGCATAACCAAGACATTCCACTGGAGCTAGCCCATAACCGTCCAGTCACTGTGCCCATTCAGTGGCATGTCTGCCAGTACTTGTAATGGTGTGGATACACTCTCCCGTGGGTATCCCTCCATATCTCTAGTGCAATTGAACCAAGTTTCAGAATCTCCCCAGTTTTAAAAATTACACATTTTTCACTTAAGTCACAAAGATTTACTTCCTCTTTTCAAAGAGAAACTTTTTCTCTGTGATCAAAATTTTAAATGAGAGAAAAGATTGAAAAACTCTAAGGAATAATTCCAAGCAAAACCTTAACTTCAGAGAAAAGTGAAAATTACAAATCTGTGATAAACAGAATCTCTAGAATAACAAATAAAACTCCTACCTTGCAGTAGAGCTTTAATTTCAAACCCATCAAGTTAGGAACATGTGGTACCTGAATAAAGTCTGAATCTCAACCAAGCCAAGAGACTTGAACCTGAGAGGGGCAGTACCAGAGATCCCCTGTGACTCTGGTGAGGCCGGATGAATGAAAGTCATTAATGCCGGTACCAGGGCTGTAGCTGTCAGAAAAGTGACGTGGATCCCTGGAGGTCTGCTTTTAGTTCCTTGGTAGGCACCAAAATGTCCATTTTAAATAATGAGAGTCAGAAAATATGATTACGCAGAGTTTATTGAATCGCAAAGCTTGAAGATAGCCACCTAGGACTATCTTCTAGACTCCAAATAAATGGGGTAGTATTCTAAAGTGGAGAAGTTAAGGTTTCACGTACATAGGCAGACACAGACATGTTGGCAGCATGACAACATTTTCCACACAGGCCAGTGCGTATCTTACAGAGATTAGATTGGTTACAGATTGCTCTGTTCCAAGGAAGATTACCTTATTACTAACTACTGTAGGAGGTCTTATCTCTACCACAGCCTGGTCTTCCTAATTATTTACAGAAAACAAACAAGAGCTTGAGCTGCCTGTGTTGTAACTCAGTCTGCATAGCCACCACACTCCTCTCATGGCTCAGAATAAGTTCCGATGGCTTTAAGTCTGAATTATTTAATTTCACCTCCAGGGTTTCTCATTGCCGTCCGGCTGTTTCACCTCTTAGCCCTACTCCTTAACTACATGTCACAGGCGACTCTGGGAGACAGAAATCAAACACAAAGTTGGAGACAAAGTACTCGAAGGAGTGTTTTACAGACAAAGAAATTAAGATTGGAGAATACTGGTCAAGAGAAATAATTCACTCAATCAACAAGTGTTAACTGATTGTCTACAATGTTCTCAAGACCAAGAGGCGGGAACCTGTGAAGGTTTAAAGAATCTTCAAATAATGAGAGAAAACCCAAAAGAAAGCAACAATAGATATGATCCCATAACAATATCAAATAAGTTCGCTAAATTAAAATTTTACCATTAATAGATACCCTTGCTCTATTAGAAAAACATGTAAATGGCCCTAATAGTGTAGAGGAGAAGAGGGGAAATTTCCCCCTTTCACCTTTTGTCAGGAGGTGAACTGACAAAATGCAGATTAAAGGAGAACAAGGCATACAAAATTATTTTTAATGCGCATGCGAGCCTGGGAGCCATACACAAAGTATGAGGCTCAAAGCAGGGGAGGGGGATCAGATGGTTGAAGTTTTTATATCCTCTTAAAGTTACAGAAAGAAGAGGGGCTTGAGGGTGGCAAGACAGGTTATAGGATGGACAGAAGAGAAGGCCTGGCTAGCAAAGGTGGCCTTGCTATGCAGATGAAACCTCACAGGTAGCAGCTCTCAGACAGAAAAGATGGTGAATGTTTCTTTCAGACCTTAGAAAAGGTCAGACTCTCAGCTAATCTTTCCTAGATTCGGAAAGAGGAGGGCCTCAAAGAAAGCCTGGCTGCACCAAAGCAGGTTCTCTACAGATGCAGATGCTCTCCCCCAGCAAAGACAGCTGTGTAAGGCTACTTCTGTTTGCAGGCCCCCTGAACAGCCTTCTCAAAATATGTCAAAGAAGGGTATTTTGGGGTGAAGTCCTTTGATTTTCTTTTAAAGTGAAAAGTTAAAACCTTTCTGGAAAGCAACCTGGCAATTTGTATCAGAAGCCTCTAAAATACTTACTCTTTTTGACTCATTAACTCCAATTCTAAGAATCTCTCCAAAGGAAATAATCTTAAAATACAAGTGAACATCAAGAAACATGCTCACTGCAATTTTTGTAACGTTAAAATGAGTGGAGGTGGCCTAAACTTTCAGTAATGTAAGGGTTACCTGGATTATGCTAACGTCATGACATAGTTATGCCTTTAGTAAAAATAATGTTACAGAGAATTTTTAGTGTCTTTAGGTTAAACGATTAAAAGAGAATGCAATTATGACATTATTTCAAAAATGAGTACATGTGTGCTTATAAAGAGATAAGGTAGCAACAGGGCAAGACAGGGCCATAAAAACAGGAGAGAGACTAGCCTGGGGGAAGGGAGAGAAACTGAAAGGAGAAGACATGAAATGTGAGCTCAGTTACTGGATATCAGTTAACTTTTGCTGCAGGACAAACAGTGCAAACCCTCAGCAGCAAAGAGAAGCAAGCGTCCATTGCTTCTGCAGTGTGGGGGTTCAGCCTCTGACCTGAACCCAGCTCTAGACTGGGCTTGCCCAGCTCAGTTCATCTGGGGCAGCCAGGCACCAGGATCGCTCCTCCTCCCGCAGGGCAGCGGGCTAGGCTGGGCATGTCCTTCTCGTAATGATGGCAGAATTCCAAAAGGCTCTTTGAGGCCCAGGCTCAGAACTGGCAAATTGTGACTTCGGCTTCATCCGAATGGTGCAAGAAAGTCAGGTGGTGGATCCCAGATCAAGGAGTGAGAAAAAAGCACCAGCCATTGTGGGAGGACACCACCAAACTACAGGGCGAGGACACATGCCCAAAGAGGGGCCATCGGTGCAATCTATCTCGGCAGGTTACGGACAACATTACTGTACTTGTTTGTACCTTGAATTGTTATCTTTACTAGTATTCTCCACTGAGTAGGTGTTATCTTTTAAAATTAGAAAAAAATGAAAGGTGGGAGTTTTTATGTTCTGGTATATTTTTGATTTTCATTTCTTTTTAATCAGAAAATAGTAAGTCAGATCTGATATAGAAGGAAAAAGAAAAGGGAAGAAAACCTTGAAACCTGTTTTTTGTCAGTAGGGAGACTCCCAACTCCATGCTTTTGCCCTTCCACTGAAAACAAGCAACTCCACTCCTAAGCATGTAGTAACTGATGCATTTCCCTAGTATTACTCCCTTGCGCATCCCAGGGTGAGGACAGGGAAACTCTACACGAAGAACAGATGCTTGCGTGCCAAGAGCACCATCTGTTAATGGGTACTGCTGGACCATACTGAAAATCGCTGCCTCCCATATGCTTCCTTGTTTCCCATCCATTCACCTCTTTGTGCTACATCCCAGGTTGTTTCCTCATAATTTTCTAGCAACTCACCGCAGTTGGCTCTGTCTGTAATCCACCAGACACAATGTCATTTTATTAACATTTTTTCACTTCTACAATTTTTTTTCTCTCTCTCTATAGTGTTCCTGTTCTTGTCTGATGGATTCTATTCCTCCTTTTATTTTTCTTCATATTGTTTAAGTATGAAGAAAAACAAAAGGAGGAATAGAATCCATATGACAGTCATGGTCAGACTTCAGCATTATCTTTGGTTTCTTGGGTGTGTTTTTTGTTGTTGATTCTCACGTCATCAGCTTTCCTTGCAGGTTTTGTGTTTTTGTCTGTGTCATCTCCAGTGGGACTTTCCTCTGTGCAGACCTTCTGGTGCTGTAACTGTGGTTGTCTCTGCTTACCGTGTATGGGGTTGGTTTTTTCCAGTCCTGTTCTTAGGCTCTGGCCTTCCAAGGTGGGTGGCCTTGTGCTTCCAGTTTCTCACATCAATTCTTTTCCAACCACACCCTTGAGCAAGAAACCTACTCAGCTACAGGGCCATATCTTCAGGCTGGATAGAGGTTTCTAATCCAAGTTCAGAGAACAGACAGCCACTTCCTCGGTCCAGACTTTCCTTAGGCACCCCTGGACCAGTTCTCCCACCATAGTGGTGCTTACAGCTTAACACCTGCCTAAGGTGGGAATTAACTCCTTGGCTTCTAAGGAGGAAAACCCACATGCCACGTGTCTTCACCTCCCTCCTACCCCTGACTTGTCTCATCATCTCTGGTGTCTGAAGAGTTTTCTTTTAAACATGGCTCTTCATTTATATTTTTATTTTAGCTGCTATTTCATGTGTGGAGCAAAAAGTGGGTTTTCTGTGACAGCTAAACTCACCATGCAATTGAGGTTGTGTTAGCTCATGGAATGCCCGCAGAGGGCTTAAATTTAATGTGTTCAAAAGCAAATTCATCAGCATCCAGGGATCTACAAATTCCAGGATCCTTCTGTCTTTCTGCTTTATGACCTTAGCACGTGACTTCCATCTTCATGTTCATTTGTGGTTACAAGATAGCTGTTGGAAATGCAAGAGGTAAAAAAGGAACTTAGCAGCTTCCCTTTTTAAAGACGTTTTTCAGAATCCACCTCCTCAACAGCATCTTTTACATCTCACTGGACAAAATTTAGCTGCATGATCACCTCTATCTACAGGAGAGTCTGAGATAAGTCATTTTTCAGCTGGGCACACTGGCATTTCCAAGAAAATGAGGGTTCTATTAATAGGAAAGTCTCCGACGTCGTGGGCTTTATGTGATCCCACAATGCAAGAAGGGCACAGAGGCCCTTCATCTCCTGCTGTCCCCAGGCCCCACACCACCCCCATGTCTCTAACATCATCTCCTCCCATTTTTCCAAACAAATCTCATGCTACTACTTCCCACAGCAACCCAAATAGTCATCAAGTAACCCTCATCACATATCATTTCTTGTTCTGTGTCTGCCTTCTTTGATATACCGCAAACTCCATGGAAGTTCACTAATGGAGTCCCAGAATGGATCCTTGTTTTGATACATACTAAGTGTGCAATAAGTCTTTTTTTTACTTATGGGTGGGTGGATGGATGGATGGATGCGTGGGTGGGTGGGTGGATGGGTGGGTGAGTAGATGGGTGGATGGATTGGTGGGTAGACGTGGATGAATGGATAGATGGATGAACGGATGGATGAGTAGATGGGTGCATTGGTGGGTAGGTAGATGGATAGGTGGGTGGGTGGATGGATGAATGTATGAATCATCCATCCACCCATGGATAGATGGATGGATGGATGGGTGGCAGGATGGATGGATAGATGGATGGATGAGTAGATGGTTGAATTGGTGAGTGGATGAGTGAATAGATGGATGGATACATGGATGATGTGGGTGGATGGGTAGATGTATGGGTAGGTTGATGGATGGGTGAGTAGATGGGTGAATGGGTGGGTGTATGGATGGGTGGGTGGGTGGATGGATGAATGAATGAATGAATAGGTGGGTAAGTACATGGGTGGATGAGTGGATGGATGAATGGATGGGTAAATGGGTTAGTGGATGGGTAGGAAGATGAATGGATATATGGATACATGGATGGGTGAGTGGATGGATGGATGGATGGATGGTTGGATGGATGGATAGATGAATACACAGAATGTATGGGTAGATGAATAGATAAATGAATGAGCGGATGAATCAATGGACGGATAAGTGAGTGAGTAGATGGGTGGATGGGTGAATTGATGAATAGCTGGGTAGGTAGATTAATGGATGGATGAATGAATGGGCAGCTGGGTTAATGTATGGGTAGGAAGATGAATGGATGGATAAATGAATAAATGGATGGATGGATAGGTGGACGGATGGACGAGTGGATGGATGAGTGGATGAACTAATAGATGGATAAATGGGTGTGTGAATTAATGGATGCACGGATGGATAGATAGGTGGATGGATGAGTGTATGTATGGATAAATGTATGGATAGATGCATGGGTGGATGGATAGATGAATGGGTGAATTAATAGATGGATGGGTAGGTTGGTGGGTGGGTGGATGGATGGATGGAGGGGTGGATGGATGGATGAACAGATGGCTAAATAAATCTTCCCTGTGCTTTCTCATATCTGTTAACAGTTTTCCTACGTGCTGTTCCTTTTGCCTAGATTGCTCTTCTCCCACTCTCCACACAGCTAACTACTGTCCATCCTTTAAGATCCAGCTGATATGTCCCCTAATCCAGAGATCGCTCCCCGACAACTCTACCTAGCCTAGGTGTCCCACGTTTTGCTTCCAAAGTGCCCAGTGCCTCTCTCCACAATAGCTTTTCCTACTTTGCTTTGCTGGACTATAGGTCTGGCTTATCTGGCCCCCAGGCTCTGAGTCCTCGGAGAATAACACTGGATTTTGACTCTGTATGTCCAACACTTGCCCTGCTGCCTGTCATGGAGCAGGAGCACAAGAAAATTTTAATGCAGTTTTCATAAAAGTAATGAAGACCATATGCCCTTGTTTGTAGAGAAAGATAAGGCAGGTGGAAGACACTTTGGATGCACTGAATGAGGAGTTCTTCCAGCTCAGCGTTCAAGCCCTGGAGCTCCAGAAAGAGGAGGACAGGCCAAACCCACTGCCTCCAGGTGAAGGTGGCATGCTTGTGGTAAGCCCAGCAGCCTAAGGTCTCAGGTACTGAATTGTCTATAGGGGCGTGTCCCATGGGGTTATGGTCCTTCCACAGGGAGGAGTTGGGATCAGAACAGTCAGCTCTGATCAGAATGTCCACCAGAAAAAGTCAGGTTCTGCATGTTTGGTTTGGTGAATGGAAGGTTATGCCAGGAAGCCTTGGAGCTGGGGCCGGAGACAGGGAAGCCCATGCCAACAGCTTAGGGTTGCAGCTCTCTAAGTAAATCCATAGCCTGGAAATATTGAGGAAAATCATGGAAAGCAAACAATAAAAATTACTGTGTAAATATAGCCTATTGGACAGTATGTGCCTCGAATCAGGAGCTTTCTGTGAGCTGCATCTTCCATCTAGGTTGCCTTCCATCTTTGCTCTAGGCTCTAGAGGTGCAGATATAGGGAAGGCTGGAGGGAAAAAAGACTAGAGACAGAAATGACTCAAGCCAGGTGCAATGGCTGACACCTGCAATTCCAGTACTTTGGGAGGCTGAAGTAGGAGGGCTGCTGGAACCCAGGAGTTCAAGATCAGCCTGGCCAACATGGCAAGACCCTGTTTCTACAAAAAATTTAAAATATAGCTGGGTGTGGTAGCACCCTTGCCATGATGTGAGAGACTGAGTGGGAGGATTTCTTGACCCCAGGAGGTCAAGGTTGCATTGAGCCATGTTTGCACCACTGCACTCCAGCCTGGGCAACAGAGTGAGACCCTGTCTCAAAAAAAAAAAAAAAAAAAAGTAATCATGCAGTTGTGTCTGCACTCAGTGCAACACAACTTTATTTGCTAAAGCCTGCAGCTGGCCTGTGGGCCTTAGGTTGCCAGTGTTACTGTTTTAACACTGCATAAAATTTATTCTAACTTGAGGTTTTTGGTATCCCCTCACATCATTTTGTCTTCACTGTGTGTTTGATACCCACTTTAGTCATTGTGTCGTGTTTCACCCTCCCTTCTAAACTGCAAGTCCCCCTGGACTTTTGCACCTAATCTCAGTGTCACTCTTACCACACCATAGTTCTTGAGTTGCTAAAAATGGGTAACACCCTGGGTGTTGGAAGGGTGCAGGTGGGCACCTCCCCTCACAAGCCTACCCCCAGTGGATATCTAGGCTGGCATACCCCAAGACACCACAGAATCCCCTCTGTCTAGTCAAGGAATACCCCCTGCCACAGAAACCCTGGGAATGGGGCCAAGAAGTAGCCTTGAGTGGGTTTTCTTCTCTTCTCATTTTTACACACAGTGAAGAGGGTCAGAATCCTTCCTGAATATGGAAAGTTCCAGGAGAACATCACGTATACCTGGGTCTTGACGTCTGGAGCATCAGTGTTCTTGGTCAAAGTGACCTCTCTCTCAAGACAAAAATGGCAAGGAAGGATAACTATGTTCATGAACAACTGAGGGAAAATGTATCTTGTGAGCAAACAAGGCAGGGTGGGGTCCAAGTAACGGCCATGAAATGCACAAACCCCTTCCCAGTGGGGCTATGGGAACTGTGTCTCTTATGGCTCTACAGCATTCCTGAGCCCCAGAAGAGGGACCTCTCATGAAGCCCAAATGCAAACTCCAGCTTACTGTTATGTTCTCTTCTCAACACACCAATTATTCTTGCCCTGGGCCTTATCTGGATGCCTTCCAAAGAGTTTGTGCTAGTGGAGGAGTCATTCCTCTCTGAATCTGCCCCTACTCCACCTGAGACTGGCAGCTGTGAGGCCAGCTCCACTGCAGAGGGACCAGGTGCAGGGACCTGTCCTTGGCTGTGTCGAGGGGTCAGAAGACAGTGATTGATGAGAATAGATCAACAGGAGAACTTCATTCTTTAAAAAATAAAATCCTATATAAATAGCCCAGGTATTAAGGAAGGAAAAAACAGTATTAGGCAAGGGACTATGAAATGCAGTGAGATTTAATCATTTAATTATTGTTCCAAATTGCTCAAGTGACAACTGTGTCATAATATACTTGGCTGTTGTGCATTAATGTGGTAACACAGACTCGGGACATTAGTGTCATCATTAGCTAATCATGAGGTCAGTCCCTGGAGGTAGCTTCTTGGCCCTTTCCCAAGTGTGAGGTGGGTGTTGGTGCCCCAAGAGTGCCAGAGTGGCAAAGATCATGGCTAAGGCCAGAGTGAGTGGAGGACTGGTCACCTCTCCTGGTTCCACATCTGTCCTTTCCAGGTGGCTCCCAGCATCTTCCCTTGTGAGAGGCAGGAAGACAGACCTAACCCACTGGAGGCAGGTGGCCCAGGTGGGGAGAAGCTGGGAATCTGGGCCCTGAAGAGTGACAAGGCTCTAGAGCTGGAAATGAGGAGAGTCCACCTGGCCCAGAGGATTGAGGACCTGGAGTGGGAGCTGTCCCTGCTCCTCCAAGTGGCTTCTGGCAGCTCAAGTACAGGAGGGAGTTGGTTCAGCCAACACACCAGCACAGGGAGCACTGAGACACACAGGCTACTGCAGTGGTCACCTGTGGGAGGTGCCTTCTCCACTGAGAACACAGCCAGGTTCCCCTGGTAGGAACGAATGGGAACCTGAGCTCAGAATGTGTGCTGAGTTTATGATATGCTCCTGCAGGGAATACTCAGATTTCTTTCAGAGCCTGGACCTCAGCTTGTGCTGCATTCTGTCTTTGATCCTTTGGGGTGAGGGAAAATAAAGTCACATGGGTTGACAAAATTAATGTGGACTCCCATCGCTGAGTCTGACCCTCAGTCCTCTCACTCAAATGTGGGCCCTTGGTGCCTGCAAAAGCTTCACTTGGGACACCTGGATTGAGCAGTGAGAAGTGCTTGGGGGGAGCCCCAAGAATGTGGGTGCAGCCACAGCACATCCACGCCCCATCTTCCATCACGCCTCTTGGCTGAGTGTCCAAGGGGAGTCTCCGAGTCTCCAGCGTGGCTTCTGAGGAGCCCAAGTAGTCAGATCCTTTCCTGACTCCAACCGACCTCCTGAACAGACAGAGGCAGGTGGTGCCTATGGGCCAGTCCCCGCAAACCCCACTAAGGGGCCAGCACCAGAGGAGACTCCCTGAGAACAGCCAGAGCCAGCCTTCCATCAAACTGGAGCTTCGACTCCCTCCCTGCTTCCCCCAGTGACACTCATGCTCCTGCCCTCTGGGCCTTGCTCCAGCAGGTCCCTCCTCAGAAGGTCCTTCCTCCCACTGCCACCCCAGGTGGAACTTGCTTCCCCTCTCAAGCCCACCGCAGATGCCACTCGCTCCACGAAGTTCTTCCTGGCCCCTTCCGTGATCTCCCCCTCCTTTGTCTCCATTGTGTGCCCGATTCCCACCTTAGTTATTGTGCCACAGTTTACCCTCCATCTAGACTGAGTGCCTCAGAGCAGGATGTGTGGCTCATTCCCCTTAGTGTCTCACACGTAAAGATGGACTGTCACATTCACACAGACACAGACACCCAGACATATACACAGACACACACTCACACTCACATAGACATGCTGATATACCAACATACACACACACACACACACACACACCCCCCTGAGAACACTGCTTTGCAGGTACTGGGTATTAAGTGGCCTATAAAGATTTATTTACATTTTATTTTCCTTCCCTCACCCATCCCCATAAAGACTTTTTGCATGTAATTGATTGTAATGACACAGCCTCCAACCCAGAGATCACACAGTCG
This sequence comes from Macaca fascicularis, assembly GCF_037993035.2. Taxonomy (NCBI): domain Eukaryota; kingdom Metazoa; phylum Chordata; class Mammalia; order Primates; family Cercopithecidae; genus Macaca; species Macaca fascicularis. The sequence continues at coordinate 17,349,121 of NC_088387.1, read as the reverse complement.
TTTGGGGAGGCCACACGGGCACACAGGCAAGAGCATGGAGAGCAGCATAGAACTGAGTGCCAAGCCCTGTAGACGAACTGGAACAAAGGGAGGAGCCTGGAGGCAAGTGAGATGGACTCCGGGCCAAAGCCCTTAGGGACAGCTTCACATGGGGCTCGCAATGACTGAGTCCCCAGGATGTGTCATGTGGGTGCTGGAAAGGGGCACCGAGAAGGGAGCATTTCAGGTTTGTTAGATGTCTGGAGCCAAAATGACATGCAAGGTACTGGCCAAAAAGGGTTAGGGTGCAGCCCTTTAGGAAAAGGAAACAATAGAAGGGAATAGGGTGGAGAGGGTGTTCTGAGCCTCCCCGATGCTCCAGTGGTCTGTCTGGGTGACCCTCAACACTGCAAGAGGCAGCTCTGAGTAGCTCTCCCCTGCTGAAGCAGCCATTGCTCTTGGGGGTGTGGGAAGTTACACAAAGGCCCACATCTAGGCCAAGCAAGTGGCCTTGAGCCAGGAGATCTCTTAGCTTCCAGCCAGCCTGTGGGTTCCAAGGCTGAAACGAGAAGTACATGACTAAGCAGAAGGCCCCAGCTCTTCTAAGAATCTCCAGGAGGGAGCAACCAGACGAGATTCAAATGGAAGACCACCTCATATTGCCTGGTGCCATGGACTTTTGGAGATCCATGTGCCTCAAAACAGACAACACTCTATGCTGTCTCCTGGAGCAGGCACTCAACTTTAACCAAAATCCAAGGGAAGAAATGGACCCACATGCAGAGCGCAATACTCAGTTGCATTTTCCTAGCGGGCCAGGGAATAACGGTGGATAGCGTCTCGGTTTGTTGAAATGCTACTCTCAAGGAACAGTGTAGTGAAGCCTGTCAATCTGGAGTTTTCACACACACACGCACAAGCAAAGACATAACCAGAAATAAACATAGACACAGACATAAATGTGGATTTTTTGAAATATGTAAATACCTATGTAATATATATAAATATAGGCATCAACACAGAAAATTAAAATTAAGGATTTATGCATACAAAATGGAAGTGCTGCCTGCTACGCTGTGGTGGTCATTCTCCATATAAGAGAGAAATATATACACACATATATATACACACACATACATATATGTCTGTACATATGTATCTGTATATACCTGTATGTATATATGTGTGTATATACACACATACATATATATACACACATACACACACAAAGAAAGATATTGTATATGGTTACATATAGAAACAAATTTACATAAATATAAACGCATATGTATAAAATAAATTATATCCAAAAAACACACACACAGAAATACATGCACACTGACACACACAGCGATATATGGACATTTATACTAGGGGCCTTTGGGCTCTCTTGCTACCTACTGTCAAAAAGGGGAGACTATAAGGCCACTGGAGTCTTTCCTTCCCAGTTTCATGTAACCCTACCCTGACGGCAAACACCAGACCCAGCCCGTGTGTCCTCCAGATTGAAAGGTCCGGTAGTAAAGCTGTCCGCATCTCCTATCTTTCAATCTAGATAGGTGCATTTCTTTTTTTTTTTTTTTTTTTTTGAGACGGAGTCTTGCTCTGTCGCCCAGGCTGGAGTGCAGTGGCCGGATCTCAGCTCACTGCAAGCTCCACCTCCCGGGTCTACGCCATTCTCCTGCCTCAGCCTCCGGAGTAGCTGGGACTACAGGCGCCCGCCACCTCGTCCGGCTAGTTTTTTGTGGTATTTTTTAGTAGAGACGGGGTTTCACCATATTAGCCAGGCTGGTCTCGATCTCCTGACCTCGTGATCCGCCCATCTCGGCCTCCCAAAGTGCTGGGATTACAGGCTTGAGCCACCGCGCCCGGCCGATAGGTGCATTTCTTTCCAACAGCTAAGATGGGTGCAGAAAATGCGAGCCAAGCTGATGGCCCCAGGCCAAATGCCAGGTCCAAGGTTTTGGGGCTCTGTGTAGCACCCCACCCTGTGCAGGTGCAGTTTGCATCCACCTTTATGAACCCACCAAGTTGCACAAGCTAAGGACTAGTTTGGCCAGCTTCATCCATCCACCTGGGCTGGCAGTGTCTAACAGTCTGCCTCTGATCTGGTTTTCCGTGCCTGCCACCTACTTTGGAGTACAGAACAATTTTTCCAGTGTGACCCCTGTTTTCCTTGCTGAATGGACGTACGGAAGAAGCCTTAGGCACCTGGCTCCAAGGTTATTTTCAACTCATGTGTTTTCAGGTCTGTCTGTAGGTTTCTTTAGACCCAACCAGAAATGGCCAGAGGTTGGGTAGGTGGAGAAGAGGCTTTCTGTAGAGAGGTTAAAAATAAAAAAGGTCTGAGCCCTTAGGATAGTTTGGGGACATTGGGGGACTTGCAGGTATGGATGCAATAAAATGATACCGGGCTGGAAAGACAGCCAAGCCAGGTTGGGACGGCACTGATAGCCACTTTAGGCACAAGGGAAGTAGCCCCAGATGCTGAAGCCTACACAGTCCTCTGGCCATTTCTGGTTGGGTCTAAAGAAACCTACAGACAGACCTGAAAACACATGAATTGAAAATAGCCTTGGAGCCAGGTGCCTAAGGCTTCTTCCGTACGTCCATTCAGCAAGGAAAACAGGGGTCTCACTGGAAAAAATTGTTCTATACTCCAAAGTAGGTGGCAGGCAAAGAAAACCAGATCAGAGGCAGACTGTTAGACACTGCCAGCCCAGATGGATGGATGAAGCTGGCCAAACTAGTGCCTAGCTTGTGCAACTTGATGGGTTCATGATGATGGCTGAGAACTGCACCTGCACAGGGCAGGATGCAACACAGAGCCCCCAAACCTTGGACCTGCCATTTGGCCTGGGGCCATCAGCTCGGCTTGCATTAGGGCAGCACTGTGGTCCTAAGGCCAGGATGAGAAGTGTGTGGCCATGCAGAAAGTTCATCTCTTTTATTCTTAGAATCTCGGGGGCGGGGGGTAGCAACCACAGAGGAATTAATTATAAGACCATCTGACATTACCTGGTCCCATAGGCTTTTGGCACCCCATTCATCCAAAAAGTAAAAAAGCCAGTCCCCTATCCATGCTCTCTCCTAGAGTAGGACATCAGCTTTTCCCAAATGACAAGGGAAGAAGTGGCCCTGACACTCAGAGTCACATGCACAGCTGCATCTTTGCATCCACTGGACGAATAACACACTCTGGGGCATCTCCATGTGCTGGAATCAATGCTCTCAAGGAACAATGAAGTCAGTCAGCCTGGAGTTTTTTACTCGTACAGGACGCATACAAAGACATAACTGGAAATAATTATATATAGACACTTAAATGTGCATATTTTAAAAATATATAAAGAAATGTGTAACATATAAATTTAAGCAACATATGAAATAAAAATTAAAAACAGATATTTATACATATAACTTGGTAGTGCTACCTGCCACTCTGATGGTCTCTCTCCATATAGGAGAGAAATAGATGCACATAAATCTATATATAAATAAATATAGATATTTTCTATGATTACATAGATGTATACATACTTACATATGATGAGACAAAGTAGCGAATGTAAGAAGTCACGTTTGCTCATTTCTGCATGCCAACATATTTTCACAAAGCCCCTGACCGTCTGAAGACCTGAGCTCTCTGGAAAGATGCTCTGCACTAAAGACAAAACAAGACATAGCACACGGCCCCCCACATCTCTTGCCTGAGTCACTATCTTCCTTAAAAGATGAATGACCCTAGTCCTTGCCTTTTCCTGCCTATAACATAACATCTGGCAGAGTTAGTGATTACATTTCTATGGTCTATAACCAGATGTACTCTTTACACCTGAACCTTGATGCGATTCCGCGTTAATGTAACTGCTGCGCGGGTATGATGTAATTTTGCACATAACGAACCCACATGACCCATATATAAGCTGTGAGCTAAAATAGTACCAGAGCAGTCTGACAGAACCTCCTGAAGAACTGCTCCTGGGCTGTAGGCCTTAGGCTATAGTCCTCAATAAGACTTCTGAATAAAAAGAACTTTAATTCTTTAGAAGCTTGATTTTTAAAATTTGGTTAAGAATCATGATGACCATGAAAGGACACAGAGTAGACTGCCCAAGGTCATCTAAAACATTGCAGGGAACCAGCGCCTCAGTACCAGCGAGCCCTTGCAGTCCCTCCAGCTCCTCCATGATTGTGGATGACTGAGTGTCTCTCCTGAACCTCAGAGCTGAGTTTATTCAGCTAGCTGCTTTCACTCTTTGACAAAAAGGTAAGTTCTTCCTTGAGACTTTTCATTTCTCAAGAAGAGGAATTCTCCTACTTAAAAGATACTAGGAAGGAATGGGTGTGTGAAGCTGTCTGAATGGCTAGGTTGTACTAGTACTTTCCCTTTCAATTGGACTTTATGAACAAGGCTCACAGGACAGAAACTATTAAAAATATATGAGGATTTGACCTGAGTCAATTCTGAAGACAAGGGACACTTGCCCCTTCCAGCCAGATTCTGATTTGGCATTCCTGGGTGACTGCAAATCTCGTGAAAGTGTCAGAGGTACAATCCTTGTAATGTGCAGTGGTCCCATAGGAAATTCCATTTCACTGGTAATTAATAGCTGGCTCATCTGGGGAAGCACACACGATGGTCAGTCACCCGGTGGTCTGAGCCTCCATGATTGCTTTTGATAACCAGAGGGAGAAACCGAGACATGTAAAACAAACAACTATTGGCAATGCTCAAAGCAGCAAACCTGACCCCACTGCACTTCTCGCTAGCATTATGCTTTGCTGAGTTCTCACAATGGGAAATAAATTATCCAAAACTGAAACAGCAGTGGTACCTGGCTACTAATCTCCAGTCAGGATCCAGTAGGCTTCATGTATAACACATACAGAGCCTACACTTACAAGTATCTCCCTGAATGGGAGGGGTTTACTACAGAAGATTTAACACTGAAATGGCCAAAACTTGGATTCTCAAATATTAAGGCATGACAGGTTTTCTAGGACTCTAGTTAGCTACATATTATGGCTCATTCTTGTGTGCGTGTTTAAACTAACGGGCAAATTACATCAAGAAAAAGTCAGAGCTCAAATGGGCAACCTACAGCTATAGAGTTAAAACGTAGAGTCTTCTAATTCCTCCCTCTCTCTCTCTCTCTCTCCTACCTTGAATTTGCTGACTTTTGTACTGGTGCTGAGATAAAATGCACCGCTTACATATGGTATTGCAAATCCAAAGCTTCTTGGAGATTTTGTTTTTCTTATATAATTCAGCCAATTCTAGCTAAAATGCAAAAATTGAAAATTTAACCTTAAACTCAATTGAAATTGAAGGCAAAAAAAGAAAAATGAAAAGGTTTTGTGGGGTTTTTTAAATCAAACTGCCATGGAAACTGCTTTTCCAAAACTTTGCTTCACAGCCTTCATTACATTACCCACTGGAGCAAATGAAATTTAGCCATCTGAACAGGTTCCAGTTTTGTCAGAAATACAATTTGGATCCAACCATCTATGATAAACCAGTGAGTTTGTATTACTATCTCATGACAAAAATTATAAAATGAAAGATATAAGATATTTAGTTATGTGTGTGTATGTGCTTAGATGTGTTCATGTGTACATACATGTATTTATGTTTTGTCTATATGGTATCAAATTGACTTATAAATAAACATGCGTACTTTAGGAAGTACAAATATTTTCCAAGTTCACATGACTTAAATCTTTAATAAGTAAGTTGGTTTTAAAATTATTAATAAAATATAGATAGAAATGTCTTCAGAAATGTTAGCATACATTTTTGCCTGAGTTTACAGATCAGAAAGTTTTATAGTTGTTTCTGCTAGATATTTTAAGGTGTCAGGGTTTGGTATGAAGGCCATAAAACTATAAATCAAGCCAAAACCAGAATGATCTTTGTGTGTTTTCTTATAATTAAGGCTGATTTAATATTGTTAGTTTCATGAAAACAGATATATCTTATGAGTTAGAGGCAAAATACCCATATATGTAACTTTCAGGTTCTTACTTAAATGAACATTTGATATTCATAGATTACAAAAATTGTTAACAAGGAAATAACTTGAAATACCAGCTTTGTCTAATATCTCAGTTTGCAGAGTAATCTTGTTATACTGTTAAAAGTAAGTAAATTAGGCAAATGTAAATGAAAAATGCTTATAAACTTTTTATGTAATTTGAAATCTTAAACTTATAATAAATTAAATAGTAGAAACTCATTAAATGTCATTTTCAATTAAGAAAATATAAGGAAACATGTTTTTTAAAAATGATGAAATGGCTCTTTTCTATAAAATACTGATATGTGGCAGACAAGTCAAGATCTTACTTCCTAAGTTTACACCAAAATTTAAGGTTACTAAGAGTTAAAAGTTCTAACTAACATATAATTTTGTATATAAAGTGTGCCAAAAAATAAGATGTATTTCTGATAAGAAAAAAATTCAAAAAGGGCATGAAATGTGTTCTTATTGAGAAAAAGAAAATTTTGTCTAATGCAGAGGCTATTTAAAGGCTATTTATGTAGGATAGAAAGAAACAACTAATTGGAAGAGAGAGATGAAAAAGGTTATGGATATGGAAATGTACTTTTTTGTACAAAAACAAAAAGAGGCTAAAAAGAAAAGAGAATAATTTTGTATAAGAAAGAATCTTGTATAGTAAATTTTTTCCTATAGTGAAATGACTGGGTGTTTAAGAAAGAAGAAGTATAAGAAAAAGCAAAAAGTCCCAGGACATCTTAAATAGTCTGTGTAAGTCATGATAAGATACTTGCAAGGAGAATTTATTTAAAGGAAGTTTGTATGTGATTAAGTTTGCTATAACAAAAATATTTATCTTTCTAAATATGGAGCTTTGATACTAAAAATACACTAATACAAAACTAAAAATTGGTCCCCTCTGTTAGAGTAAGATTTTCTGAAAGTATTTATTTGTTCTCAATAAAATTACTTAATAAAATTTTCTAAAGAAAATAAAGTTTCTTTTTGAAACTTCTCAAATTTATGTCTCAGAAGTTCAAATTATGCTCTATCTCACTAAATGTGATTTGCAGCTTACATATCGTTGTCTTCTGTTCTTTATTCTCTTAAAAGCTACATCTTTTTGCTTAGCTGGGATGATAACTCTCTTCTTCAATCTTTTTATTAACTGCCATAACTATGTGATTTTCTTCCACTCTAACTCTGATGTTGTGGCTGGACACTAAAATGTTTATCTTGAAGGTCTGAAATAGCAGTGTTTTCCTCTAGAATAATTTGATTCTGTACTCTTGGCTTTTCTTCAGTAGAGGTGAATTCTCATGCTTTTGCTGAGAGCCATGTGTTTCTCTGCTCAAGGTATGAGTTTTCTTGTTTACATTCCTTTATACTATAGTGTACACATATAACCCTGAACACACTGTTCTTACATCTGATTAAGCTCAAGTACCCTTTTTATCAGGCTTGACTTCCAGGCTACCTAAAGGGGCTCCCCATAAGGAGAATTAGTCATACTTGTGTTAGTCCATTTTGCATTGCTATAAAGAAATACCTGAGACTGGGTAAATTATAAAGACATTTATTTTGGCTCATGGTTCTGCAGACTGTACAAGAATAGTGCCAGTGTCTGATTCTGGTGATGGCCTCAGGAAGATTACAATTACAATTATGGTGGAAGGTGAATGAGGAGCAGGTGTGTCACATGGCAAGAGAGGGAGCAAGAAAGAAGAGGAGGTGCCAAGCTCCTTTAAACAACCAGCTCTTGCATGAACTACCAGAGCAAGAACTTACTCATTGCCATGGGGATGGCAATGAGCCATTCATAAAGCATCTGCCTCTATGGCCAAACCCCTCCCACTAGGCCATCTCCAACACTAGAGGTAATATTTCAACATGAGATTTGGAGGGGACACACATCCAAACTGAATCAACACTACAGGAGGTTTTGTGGGGATTTCTGTTTGTTTGTTTGTTTGTTTACCTTTATAATAGTTGGTCTAAAAGGAAAGATTTTATGTTTTATCAAAACAATTTCTGCATTATCCTTATTAGGTTCATATTACTTAGGAAAACTTAAATTTAAAAGGGTTAAAGATTTTACATTCATAAAAATTTCTGTATTTCTTTTGAAGTATTTTGATTACCACTTTAATTATGTAAATAACTTTTATTTTCCAGTGACATATGATTCTATTTTGATCTAGTTTTTTGAAACTTTTGACATCTTTGTCATGATCCCCCAGGATGAAAATCCTAAATTAAGTCTTTTTGTATTAAATAATTAGGCTTATTTGGTAGATTATGTGGAAAGTATTATCAAATGATAATTGATACTAGATCTTCTTCCTGTTACAATTATGGGTATGTTATTGACATAAATGTTCCAAAAGTTATATAAATTTACAAAAAGCTAATTGGTTATCAGTCATTATTTTGATTACTATGTTAAATCTTAAGTTATATTTGCATGGTATGTTATTAATGTGAATATTCTAAAGATGATGTAAAACTTATGAAAGCCTGATGACTCTAATATGATACTGTCATAATGATTCTTGTTGTTATCTTAAAATGCTGCAAATAATAGAAATTACAAAATTTCCTTGTCTATTGCGAACTTTCATCAAATCTTAACCATAGCTACACTGAATTTTGGTCATCCACTGTTATTATTCTCAATTCTTCTCTACAAACATTTGCAATCAGCTCTAGTCAAAAATTGCTGCCATGCGTGGTGGCTCACACCTATAATCCCAGCACTTTGGGGGGCCAAGGTGGGAGGATGACTTGAGCCCAGGAGTTTGAGAGCAGCCTGGGCAATATACCAAGACCCTGACTCTACAAAAATAAAATAAAATAAAATCAGTCGGGTCTAGTGGCACAAAGTTGTAGTCCCAGCTACTTAGGAGGCTGAGGTGGGAGGATTTGCTTGAGCCTAGGAATTCAAGGCTGCAATGAGCCATAATCACACCACTGCATACCAGCCTGGGTGACAGAACAAGATCCTGTCTCAAAAAGAAAAAAAGAAGAAAAGAAAACTGCTTTTTATGAAAAAGATTCTAATAAGTATGGGCACAAAAAGAGGAAAAAACTAATACAATTAGTGAAAGAATATACAAATGTTTGTTTTAGTGTTGAATATTTATTATGGTTTTTCTCCAATGTGTCACTCCTTTGATGATATTATGTGCTGCCATGTATAATTTGTAGTGTTCTTGTAATAGTCTTCTTGAAGTGTTGTGATAGGTGCAGAAAACTGCCATGTCAGAAAAAAAAAAAAAACCTGAATCATACTAATCAGAAAAATAGATGAGTGAGGCAGACAACTAACAAGGAATTTCTGGCTTAATTTCTACACTTCACCAATTGGACCTAATAAAAATTGACAAAATGTTCCACCCAACAACCACAGAAGATACATTCTTCTCATTTGCACATGGCAGTACCTTAAGATCAACCACATATTTGGCCATGAAGCAAGTCTCAATAACTTTTTTTTTAATGAAATAACAACAAGAATATTTTTGGACCACAGAGGAATAAAAATAGAAGGCAGTATCAAGAAGACACTTCAAAATCACACAATAACATGGAAACTAAACAACTTGTTTCTTAATAACTTTTGAGTTAACGACAAAATTAAAGCAGAAATCAAATAATCATTTAGAATAAATGAAAACAGAGACACAATTTACCAAAATCTCTGGAATGCAGAAAAAGCACTATTAAGAAGAAAGTTTATAATGCTTAAATGGTTTGCCTATCTCAAAAAGCTAGAAAGATATCAAATTATCAATCTCACATCACACCTAAAAGACCTGAAAAAAAAAAAAAAAAAAAAACCAAGAACAAACTTATCCAAAGCTACCAGAATAAAATAAATGACAAAAATCACAGCAGAAATAAAATTGAGACCCAAAGGGCCATATAAAAGATTAATGAAATTGTAAGTTGTTTCTTTAAAAGAATACATGAGATTGACAGAATGTTAGGTAAACTAACAAAGAAAGAAGATTCAAATAAATACAATCAGAATTGATACCACAGAAATACAAAAGAACCTTAGAGACTATTATGAACACCTCTATGCACACAAACTAGAAATCTAGAGGAAATGAATAAATTCCTAGAAACACAAAACCTCCCAAGGATGAATTAGGAAGAAATTGAGATCCTGAACAGACCAATAGCAAGTTCAAAAAATATAAACCAGTAATAAAAAGCCTATTAACCAAGAAATGTCCTAGACCAATTAGTTCACAGTCAAATTCTGCCAGACATGCAAAGAAGAGCTGGTGCCAATCCCACCGAAACATTCCCCATAGAATTGAGGAGAAGGAACTCCTCCCTAACTCTTTCTATAAAACCAGCATCATTCTGATACCAAAATCGGACACAGGCACAACAAAAAAAGGAAACTACAGGCCAATTTTCCTGATGAACAGACACAAAAATCCTCAACAAAATACTAGCAAACTGAATCCAGCGACACATCAAAAAGTTAATTCACCATGATCAAATAGGCTTTATTCATGGGAGGCAAGGTTGGTTCAACACATGCAAATAAATAAATGTGATTCACCAAATGAACAAAATTTGCAAAAGACACAAACACAAGCAAAAATTTCATGATCATCAATAGATGCAGAAAAAGTTTTAAATGAAACCCAACATCTCTTCATGATAAAAACTGTCAATAAATTAGACATCAAAGGAATATACCTCAATATAATGAGTCATCTATGACAAACCCACAGCCAAGCTCATACTGAACTGGCAAAAGCTGGATGTGTTCCCCGTAAGAATCAGAACAAGACAGCGTTGCCCATTCTCACTATTCTGACTCAACATAGTACTGGTAGTCATAGCAGAGCAGTTATGCAAGGGAAAGAAAAAGAGGAAATCCAAATAGGAAAAGAATAAGTCAAACTATCTCTTTTCATAGACGATATTGCTGAATACCTAGAAAACCTTAAAGACTACCAAAAAATTCCAACAACTGATAAATAACTTCAGTAAAATTTCAGAATATATAATCAATGTACAAAAGTCAGTAAAAGTTGTATACAGCAATAACATCCAAGCTGAGAGCCAAATCAAGAATGCTATCCCATTTATAATGGCCACACACACACAAAAAAACACCTAGAAATGTATCTAACCGAGGAGGTGAAAGAACTCCACAAGAATCACAAAAATTTCTGCTGAATGAAATCACAGATGACACAAATTGAAAAACATTCCATGTTCATGGATGGGAAGAATGAGTATCATTAAAATGGCCATACTGCCCAAAGCAATCTCTAGATTTAACACTATTCCTATTAAACTGCCAATGTTGTTTTTCACAGAATTAATTAGGAAAAAAACTACTCTAAAATCTATATGGAATGAAAAAAAGAGCAGGAATCAACAAAGAAATCCTAAGCCAAAAAAAAAAAAAAAAGAAAGAAAGAAAGAAAAGAAAAAGAAAAAAGCCAGAGACAGCACACTATCCAACTTTAAACTATATTAGAAGACTGCATAACCAAAACACTACAGTACTGGTACAAAAACAGATACATAGACCAGTGGGACAGAATAGAGAACCTAGAAATAAAATCACACACCTACAACCAAGTGAACATCCACGAAACTGACAAAAATAAGCAATAGGGAAAGGACTCTCTATTCAATAAATAGTGCTGAGATAACTGCCTATCCATAGGCAGAATGAAACTAGCTCCTGTTCACTGCTCTGTGTCTTCTATTCCTAGAAGCCCAGTCTCTATTGCCCTGTGACCAGCAGGTATTGGGAGATCCGTAGCTAAGACACCAGAACCTGCTGCAAGCCTCGAAATGGAACTGTTGACATTCAGGGATGTAGCCACAGAATTCTCTCCAGAGGGTGGCAATGCCTGGGCACTGCACAGCAGAATTTGTCTACAAATCCGATGTTAGAGAGCTACAGAAACCTGGTCTCTCTGGCTTTGTGTTCTCGTTTCACCCAAGATCATTGACCAGAGCAGAGCATAAAAGATTCATTCCAAAAAGTAGTACTAAAAAGATATGGAAAATATAGACATAAGAATTTACAATTAATGAAATGCTGTAAGAGTGTGGATGAGGGTAAGATGCAGAAAGGAGGTTATATGAACTTAGCCAATGATTTTCAACTACGTAGAACAAAATATTTTTTTCAAATGTCCCACGTTTATTTACATATGAAACGTGTTTCGTACAGTTATGATGGATGGAGTGTACAACACCTGACAGCAGCAAGACCTTTTGAGGAACTGAACATTGACTATGGTATATCATGCAAGTATCTATATATACACAAAAGAATTCCTTTTCTTAAAAAAAAAGTACAAAACATGTTCAGGGATAAATACAAGATATAAAATGCAAAAGAAAACACAAAATGAAACCAAAAAACGTAACTATCGCAGAGAACTATAAACAGAAGGGACAGAAGAGTACCTCTACTGCATTTTAGTAAAGCAGAACTACCGACATTAAACATACTTCTTGAAATGGCAGAACTAATCCCTCGTGGCTCAGTGCTTAAGGTAACAGCCAGTTGCGATACACAGCCAGCTGCACTGATAAGTCGGTGGTTGACATCGTGCATGCCAACTCTAAGTACCAGAACGTTTGGCAGTAGCACGCAGAACAGGAAACGCCAACTCTTTTGACAACAAAGGATTAAGTCGACTTTTTTTTTTCTATCAAGAGCCAGAGAAATACTTGACATTCTTAGTTGTGTTTCTGTAATAGTTAATAAATTACATGACAAAAACCCGACTATATAGATCTATTGGTCTAACTACGTATTTGTAGCTTTTATAGTTGTCCAGTCCTTTTGTTACTTTCCCTCCTTGTGCTCTTAAAGCCAGCCTTGCAGATCTGCCCTGAAAACTAGTCCCATTTTTTTTTTTCTTTAGAATAGCCTTCCCCATTCCTCAAAATGAAATTGAGGAAATCAGCATTCCTTATTAGAGTCCTGGCTTCAGTTTTTATCCATGGCTGGGAAAGGAGCAACCGGCAAGGCTGCTTTAAACACCCTTCGGCATGGCCAGAAGTCAAAGGCACACCTACACTGGAGTGCGGTTGTCTCAAACGTGCACTCACTCCCTCAGAGCAGGTGCATTGAGGAGGTGCTAAGACATTTAAAAGTTCCTAGTGTTTTTGAGACCCACAATTACTTATAATTTATGTAGTGAATTTGAAAAATTAAAAACACTAAAAAAGCCTTTATTTTAGCCTGAAATTAATTAACCCATTCAAATTCAAAACATACAAAATCATTTATTTGAATTCAGGAACTGCCCCTGTTACTAAGAACTCTGTTTTAAAGAAAGAGTACAAAAAGAAAAATTCTAACCCAAAACAACTGAAAACGTGTTCCACTAAATACTGATACAAACATGTAACAAAGAGTATAAAAAGTTATTCATTTAAATATGTACAAACTCTTTTAAACTCAAATACTGTTTTAATACTTCACGAGGATATATACCACAAGGTGAAGAAGGATGGCATGTTGAAACAGAATATATTGCAACAGCCTAGACAGTACTGTTAACTCTATTATACTGCAAACTTTTTGTAACAAAAATGTCTTTTTTATTCCAGTGTGGACAGGGATTTTCCTCATGGAGCATCTGTGGCTATTTCTCGGCTGAGCTCATCCTTTTGGATTTGATGAAGGCCATGCCGTGTGTCCGCAGCACAATAAAAATAGAAGCAAATACTAAGAAGGTTGCTCAAAACCATAAAATTACATGGAAATCGAACAACCTGCTCCTGAATGACTGCTAGGTAAATAGTGAAATTAAGGCAGAAATAAAGAAATTCTTCAAAATCAAGGAAAACAAAGATACGACATTCCAGAATCTCTGTGACACAGCTAAAGCAGCGTTAAGAAGAAAGTTTATAGCATTAAATGCTCACATCAAAAAGTTAGAAAGACCTCAAATTAACAACATAGCATCACACCTAGAAGAACTAGAAAAACAAGATCAAACCAACCCAAAACTAGAAGACAAGAAATCACCGAAATCAGAGCTGAACTGAAATAAAGTGATGCATGAAAAAAACATACAAAAGATCAATGAAACCAGAAGTTTGTTTTTTTTTTTTAAGACTAAATAAGATAGATAAAACACTAACTAGACTAACAGAGGAAGAAAGAGAGAAAATCCCGATAAACTCAATCAAAATTGACAAAGGGGACATTATCAATGACCCTACAGAAATACGAAAAACTCTCAGAGACCATTATGAACACCTCTAGGCACACAAACTAGAAAACCTACAAAATGTGGAAAAATTCCTGAAAACAAAACAGCCCAAAATCGAACCAGGAAGAAACTGAAACCGTGAACAGACTAATAATGAGTTCTGAATTTGAATCAGTAATAAAATAATTTCCATATAATTTTATGATTTTGAGCAAGAAAAAGACCAGGATCAGATTAATTCACAGCCAAATTCTACCAGACGTATAAAGAAGAGCTGCTACCATCCCTGCCTGAAACTATTCCAAACAATTGAGGAGCAGAGACCCCTCACTAACTCATTCTATGAGGCAAGCATCATTCTGATACCAAAGCCTCAGAGATGTAACAAAGAAAAAACTACAGGCCAATATCCTTGATGAAAACAGATGCAGAAATCCTCAACAAAATACCAGCAAACTGAATCTACCATCACATCAAAAAGCTAATCCACCATAATCAAGCAGGGTTTATCCCTGGGATGCAAGGTTGGTTCAACGTATGCAAATCAATAAATGTGACTTATCACATAAACAGAACTAAAAACAAAAACCACATGATCATCTTAATAGATGCAGAAAAGACTTTTAATAAAATTCAACATCCCTTTATGTTAAAAACCCTTAATAAACTAGGTACTGAAAGAACATACCTCAAAATAATAAGAGCCATTTATGACAAACCCACAGCCAACATCACACTGAACAGGCAGAAGCTGGGAGCATTCCCCTTGAGAACTGGAACAAGACAAGGATGCCCACTCTCATCACCCCTATTCAACACAGTACTAGAAATCCTAGCCAGAACAATCAGGCAATAGAAAGAAATAAAGGCATCCAAATAGGAAGACTGGAAGTCAAACTATTTCTGTTTGCAGATAACATGAGTTTATACCTAGAAAACCCCACAGTCTCTGCCTAAAAGCTCCTAGATCTAATAAACAACTTCAGCAAAGTTTCAGGATACACAGTGAAGGTTCACAAATCA
The DNA here is from genome assembly GCF_037993035.2 of Macaca fascicularis. NCBI lineage: Eukaryota > Metazoa > Chordata > Mammalia > Primates > Cercopithecidae > Macaca > Macaca fascicularis. The sequence goes on along the minus strand of NC_088387.1, from coordinate 17,333,895 downwards.
GCAGTATTTCTATACACCAACAATATCCAAGCTGAGTGCCAAATCAAGAATGCAATTTAATTCACAATAGACACACACATACACACACGAAAATACCAACGAATAAAGGTAACCAGGGAGGTGAAAGATCTCTACAACAAGAAAACAAGAATTACAAAACACTGCTGAAAGAAATCAGAGCTGACCCAAACAAACAGAAAAACATTCCATGCTCAAGGATAGGAAGAATCAATATTGTTAAAATTGCCATACATTACCAAAAGCAACCTCCAGATTCAATGTTATTTCTATCAAACTACCAATGTCATTTTTCACAGAATTAGAAAAAAAAAAAAACTATTCTAAAATTTATAAGGAACTAAAAAAGAGTGCAAATCACCCAAGCAATCCTAGGCAAAAAGAACAAAACAGGAGGCATCACACTACCTCACTTCAAACTATACTACAAGGCTACAGTAACCAAAACAGCATGGTATTGGTACAAAAACAGACACACAGACCATTAGAACAGGATAAAGAACCCAGAAATAAAGCCACACATTTACAACCAACTGATCTTTGGCAAAGGTGACAAAAACAAGCAATAGGAAAAGCACTTCCTATTCAATAAATGATTCTGGGATAACTTGCTATCTAGATGCCAGAATGAAACTGGACCCTTACTTATCACCATATACAAAATTTAACTCAAGAGGGATTAAAGACTCAAATGTAAGACTTCGAACTATAAAAACTGCCAGCACTTTGGGAGGCCAAGGCAGGTGGATCACCTGAGCTCAGGAGTTCAAGACCAGCCTGGGCAACATGGTGAAACCCCGTGTTTACCAAAAAAAAAAAAAAAAAAAAACCCCGAAGAATTGGCTGGACATGGTGGCACACATACACAGCTGTGGTCCCAGCTATTCAGAAGGCTGAGGTGGGAAGATTGTTTGAGCCTGGGAGGTGGAGATTGCAGTGAGTCAAAATCTCACCACCGCACTCCAGCCTAAGGGACAGAATGAGATCCCTCTCAAAAAAGAAAAAAATTCTGGAACTAAATAGTGTTAAGAATGTCCTAAATGTCGCTGAATGATACACTTTAAAGAGCTTAATCTTATGTAAATTTTTCCTCAATTTAGAAACTTTTTCAAATTCTTGAAAAAAGAACTATGTAACATATATAAATATATAAATATATACATAAACATAAATATATAGTATAAACATTTATAGCATACATATGTAATCTCTCTGCCATTTTGGGCTACCTTACCAATAAGGCAGAAGCAAACACATAAAAATTAAATATACATATATATATGTAGGGAAAATAAAGAGACATCAGACTGTTACTGTGTCTATGTAGAAAGGGAAGACATAAGAAATTCCATTTTGACCGGTACCTTGAAAAATTGCTTTGCTGAGATGTTGTTAATTTGTAACTTTGCCTCAGCCCCTTTGCCCCAACCTTGTGCTCACAGAAATATGTGTTGTATGGAATCAAGGTTTAAGGGATCTAGGGCTGTGCAGGACGTGCCTTGTTAACAAAATATTTACAGGCAGTATGCTTGGTAATAGTCATCGCCATTCTCTAGTCTCAATAAACCAGGGGCACAATGCACTGCGAAAAGCCGCAGGGACCTCTGCCTTGGAAAGCCGGGTATTGTCCAAGGTTTCTACCCATGTGATAGTCTGAAATGTGGCCTCATGGGATGAGAAAGACCTGACCGTCCCCCAGCCCAGCACCCGTAAAGGGTCTGTGCTGAGGTGGATTAGTAAAAGAGGAAGGCCTCTTGCAGTTGAGATAGAGAAAGGCCACTGTCTCCTGCCTGCTCCTGGGAACTGAATGTCTCAGTGTTAAAACCCAATTGTACATTTGTTCAATTTTGAGATAGGAGAAAAACTGCCCCATGGCAGGGGGCGAGACATGTTGGCAGCAATGCTGCTTTGTTATTCTTTACTCCACTGAGATGTTTGGGCAGAGAGAAAGAAAAATCTGGCCTACGCACACATCCAGGCATAGTACCTCCCCTTGAACTTAATTATGACACAGATTCTTTTGCTCATGTTTTTTTGCTGACCTCCTTATTATCACCCTGGTCTCCGACCACATTCCTCTTGGTGAGATAATGAAAATAATAATCAATAAAAACTGAGGGAACTCAGAGACCGGTGCTGGTGCAGGTCCTTGGTGTGCTGAGTACCGGTCTCCTGGGCCCACTGTTGTTTCTCTATACTGTGTCTCTGTGTCTTATTTCTTTTCTCAGTCTCTCATCCCACCTGATGAGATATACCCACAGGTGTGGAGGGGCAGGCCACCTCTTCATATATATAGATACACACACACACACACACATAAATATGCATATTTATAAATTTAGAAATACAGAACATAGGCGACTATTCAAAGAAACATATATATGAGCATATAAATATATAGAAAACATACATAAATATGTTTAATATAAAAATTTACACATATACATGTAGCACTCTGCCACTCTGGCATACTTTGCTCACACAGGGTAGAAGCAAACATATATACTCACATACATGTGTATGCACACACATAGGTATGTTTTTATATATGTACATACAACTACTTATATTTATTAATATATATAGAAATACATAAAAAGAGTAAATATATACATAAGGGTATTATTAAATTGAATTATCTTTGTCTTAAAGCTGCCTCCATACTTATTTTAAGTTTGGCCTAATGAATTCTCTATACATAGCTAGTTGTAACCTAACTTAATGTGTAAAAATAACTGTAATTTAACCCAAGACTATAGTCTTATAACATGTAACTATGTCTCAGCCAATGAAAACAGCTGAGCCTTCAGCCAATCAGAGGCTGAAAGCTGACAAAACATGACTATATAAGGCAAATGCCAACAGCAGCCAATCAGGCTGTTTCTGTGCACTTCTTTTTCTCTAGCTGTAAATATACCCTGCACATATGGTGGCATGGAGCGTTCTGAGCCATTTTTGGTGCAAACTGATGCCTGATTCCTAAATTGTTTCTTTGCTTAAATAAACTCTGCTAAATTTAATGTATGTAAAGTTCTTTTTTTTTTTAACAGATTAGTGTAGGAAATGCAATCTGAAGTAGAATTTCCATCAAACCCCAGAAGCATGGAGTGCCCAAGCTCAGCGACCCCCCAAGCCCGTTGTGCACACAGATCTCTCACAGCAGCAGAGGTCTGGGCAAGTTCTCTCTCAAATTTTGAAGTTCCAAGAATTTGTGTTTTGAGCTATGTATTTGTTTAAGCAAAAAAATTTTTTTTTATCCAGACTGGGTTTGGAAATTGATTCTGAAATAATAAATAAAAGCTAAGTGAGATCTTTAAACTAAATTTGTTGTAATTTTGTCTTTTGAGAGTTCTGGCAAGCTAGGTGGGATCCACCTCCCAAGACCCCTTGAGGAACGCAGGAAAGACACTACTGGCCCCTTTGCCCTCCTTCCGAGGGTTGTACATTCCTTTTAGGCCAGACTCTATTCTTTTTGCATTGAACCTTGATCCTTTTGGGTTTCGAATCCAGGGTTTTGTGCTGTGAGAGGGCAAATAACCTTGGGGTGGGTGCCAGTGGCCAGTTTGTGCTGTGAGATGACATATGGCCTTTTGAGGTCTGGGTAGCTGATGAGTCATTGGCAAAAAACTGAACTGAGTCCAACGTCAAATTGGATTTGACAGCGAACCGTATTGGATCCAGGTAGGAGGTCACTCAGTCTGACGATCAGATGGAAACTGGACTGGGCTCAGTAGATAGTAAGTTTGGCCTCCCTAAACATAACCTAGAGTTACAGTGGCGACAGTGGGGAAACCCTTACAAAGGTAAGCAGGTGCATGTCTTCCCAGTTACAGCAACTGCAGGGATTGAGAGTACTTGTACTTGTGCATGCAATCTAAAGACCCCTGTGCCCTAAGATGCCTGCCTTTTTTGCAAATAGCCAGGCCACTGGAAAAAGAATTGTCCCCTTTTACAGCAGCCATCTCATGGGTCATCCCTTTGACCTGGACTGTTTCCCCACTAAGGGAAGCTCCCAATGGCATCAGTCTTGGGACAACTATCAACTCATCTAATTAGCCCTCCCTGTTTTTTCTTTCTCTCTCTTTGATCCTGCTCCTCCCATAGGAACCCCTCAGTTGACTGAAACCACTCTTTTCAAACCCTTGCTGCCGCTTCTTTCTTATTGTCATGAACTTGGCTATGTTCCCAAAGTCTTAGTGAAAACAAAGCTTTCTGACTTAATTTCCTTGTTGAGAAGAAAAGGGTGGCCAGTAGCCAGGCTCGTGATAGAATTAATTGAATACGCCACCAAGTTGATTAATTCCTACCATGTTAAAAGAGACGCACTAACAATGCCAGTGACCATGTAACATGGATTTAAGCTACAAGTCGTAGAACCGTGATGAGAAGCCTCAGCTCTGTAAAACAGAGGGTGGAGGAAAGCATTTCCTCTCTCAAATGAGCTTTCCCGGGTATACTTCTTAAAGAATAGGAAGCTGAAGTGTTCAGGACTTTTATATCTATTCTACTTTGGCTTAGTTTAAATGATTGTTAGTTTATTAGCCTAGAAATGGCCAAGAAAACTTAAGGCTCAATAATTAGTTATAAATATGAAATATCCCCAATTTTTAAGATAAAAACAACTTGTAAATGTATTTGTCTGTAAAAATTGTGTGTATTTTTACAGAACGTCAATTTCTTTAAAACAAAGGGAGGGGAGTCTCTCATTTACATTAGTTTCTTTCATACCCTTGTGAACTTTGCAATTTCTATGTTTAGGAACTTATTTCTTATAGTTTTTCTGCGCTAAACTCTGTCCTGGTCAGTTCTAGAGTGTATGAAGAACCAAATGATGTAATTGCATGTGACCCGGCTGTAGTAGAACAAATGGGACTGTTAAGTAGGCAGGCTCTAATATTCCTGTCTGGTTTTGGTAAGTATTCGTTAGATAGGCTTTTTCTTTGAAAACCTGGGATTGAGAGGTTGATGAATGAAAATTAATCCTTTCACTTTGTTTTATATAGCTTTGCAATAATTAGGTCAGAGTGGAGTATCAAGGTCATGAGGGGGGCTGGTAACGTAGAAATAACGGGCTCTGATTGGGCAACCACTCATCTGAGTTCCTTCCATTTGACCTAATTAAGCTTGTGAAACTTACACTAAGCCCATGAGCTCATCTTTAAAAAGCTTTTATTAAAGGATTTTCAGCTGTTCCAAATGGGACTTATTAGTGGAATGTGTTTAAAACGATCATATCAGATGAATAAAAGGTATTTGATCCCTTGTTTCCTTAATAATAAAATGATGGCTTGGAAAAATAGGCTAGAGTCTAACCACAGTGCTATTATTAGGCTTTCTTGTTAAACATAGGTCTAAGCCTAAGTATGTCAATACAACAAATACTGTTCGTTTCTATTAAAAAAAAAAAAAAAGCCTTTCTGGCATAAGGACAGTTTTCATCTGGTTATTTTGAAACATTTTTGTAAGATAAATTTACATCTATAGAGAAAATTTTTATTTGTAAAGAGGGTTATGTCTCTGTGCACTGGAAGCGAGGGAGGACTAAACCGCTGGGAAGTCTTACGATAAAGAAGCCGTTGGCTTAAATCAGCAAAGCAAGCCGTCCCTTTGTTTAAGGTGTTTTTCCTGGCCATCCTGTCTTAACTAGAACTTTACCTACACCCTCCTTTTTGGTTTAGGCAAATGATGGTATCTAAACCTGAAGTCTCAGCTCTGTGCCTTTGAGATATAAATGTTCTACCACGTCTTCTCTAGAACCTGATAACTATCTCTTTAAAATGCAAGTCTAGGGAGATGACTCATCAGAAAAAAGAGGTATTTGGAAATTGTGCAAATTAAAGCAGCCCCTGACGCCAAAGTCTATACTTTCCTAAGTGAGTCAGTTCTGGCAGCTCGAACTGGATCAAGAGAGCCCTGCTGGGCAGGCCTGAAGAGCACCTGGATGCAGACACCTGAGGAGCCAGGTGCCTGAAACTTCCTCCACCTGCTCGAGGAATGCCAAAGCCCAGGTGCTGGCAGGACAACCCCTTCTGGCTGCCTAAGAGGTGGCAGAGGATGGAAACAAGGTCAGAGACAGAGTGTTGAACCCTGCCTCTCAGGTGGGTAGAAGATGCCTGTCACCAAACTAAGGCCCAGCTTGCCAGGTGAGGTGGGTGAACTGGTGACCCACCGAGAGAGTGGACGTCAGAACTACACGGTCCCGGACTTCACCTCGGCCAGCGAAGGAGAGAGAGGGTTAACGTTAACTGCACGAGGCCCACTCTAGCCTTAAACTCTGCAACGCAAACCCTTCCCTTGGAGGCAAAACAAACATGACAAGGAATTCTGAGGTCAGAGGACAAGAACCACGAGTTCCCTAGTGGGAGACTGATGAGGCAGTGTCCTTCCTGCCCTTGGTCTACTGGCTAAGAACCTTCCTCAGCCTGGCTTTTCCACATTGCACTTTCAGCTCTGTTTGCAATTTTCCTCCCTTAGTGCTGAGGGAATCCCAGTGTTTGATCCTGAAATCCATAGGTTCCTAATGGGTGGTTAAAAGAAACCTCAGTGAGAGAAGCAGAAAATGTTTCCTCTTCCTGAAAAACTGTAGAAAGGCAGGTACCATTCCCGGTGAGGATGTGGTCCTTGCAAATGTCTTTTTTATGTTTTATTTTATTTTGAGACGAAGTTTTGCTCTTGTCACCCAGGCTGGAGTGCAGTGGTGTAATCTCTGCTCACTGCAACCTCCACCTTCCGGGTTCAAGTGATTCTCCTGCCTCAGCCTCCCGAGTAGCTGGGATTACAGGCACCACAATTGGCTAATTTTTTATATTTTTAGTAGAGATGAGGTTTTGCCATGTTGGTCTCGAACTCCTGACCTCAGGTGATCCACCCGCTTCAGCCTCCCAAAGTGCTAGGATTACAGGAGTGAGCCACCGCGTCCAGCCTACAAATGTCTTTAAAGACAGCATGTTTCAGAGGCTGTAGCGGTGCCCTGTGAATGTGCCAAATCTCGCAGTCCCAGGAGCTCTGAGGGGCAGGCCAGGCTCCTTGCCAGGCTGATGGTACTAAAACCCTGCTCTCCAAGACATAACCTGATGACCCTGCAAGATGTCTTAATCGACTGTGGACCGTGAGAGTCTGCATCTTATTTTAATTAAGACAGGAAAAGAAAGAACAAAAGAGCAACTCCCGGGTTACAGAGAAACTGGATTTTAGTATAATATTCAAGTGTAGCATTGCTGATAATAACAAACATTTCCCCTCCCAAATGGTAAACACTTGCACTGCCTATTATACAAAAATTCAACCACCCCTCTGTTCCCCCCATATCTCCTCCCCAGTGACCCCCCTCTCATGCGGCCTCCTGAGCCTGGCCAGTGGTGAATGGCACTTTCAGGGGCATGAGACTCCACGTGAGTGGGACTCAGGTGGGCTCCCTTCTCCACGTGGGAGCTGGAGAAGCCGCCCTAGTACCAGCTGAAAGTGTCTGTGGTGTCCCTGCCGCTAAGGTAGAGGCCACCTCTGAACTGGTCTCGGGGTGTGAGCTGCTGCTGGTAGTGGGCTCTGCCCTGAGGGCCTGGTGGCTGGTCGGAAGGGCAGGCACACATGGGTGCCTCCCCAGGGACTCAGATCACCTGCCCTCCACAGCCCCTGCACTGTGTGCTCCAGGCACGTGCTGAGTGACTGGTCAGTCGCCAGGTCCCTATTGATCCCAGTCTCCAGAGATGATTTAGTGTCACTCCACAGAGGGGGAAACTGAGGCCCAGAGAAGTAAGATGACTCTCCCCAGTCACAGGGCTGGTCAGCAGTAGGGTTGGAGGTTAGTCCCTTACTGTCTCACTCCCTGAGCCCATCCATAGCCCAAGGCAGCCAACCTCTGCCCGCCCTGGTTCAGGCCCTGACTGGCCCCTGTGGTGGGTGATGTCTGTATTCCTGGCCTTTGTGCTCCCAGCCAACTGGGAGGGAGCAGCCAGCTGGTGTGACAGGTTGTAGCTATGGACAGAAGGGTGGCTGTGAGGCTACCAGGAGTCTCACCAGGGCCCCCTCCTAGGGCCTGTCCAGAGTGAGGTCTGGGTGTCCCAGGCATTGCCAGACCACAGGGTCTGATGCTGACCAAGAGGACATGGCCACAGGCTTTCCGAAGCGGGCCCCCAGGGAGAATGCAAACCTACTGTCCCAATTCCTGCCCTGGCTTTACACAGTCTCACCAAGCTGCTTCATGGTCCCAAACCAGGACCCAAGTGCTGCTTAGGCTCGAGATTGTAATTATTTGCAGCCAACTGGAACAGCGGACCTTCTTGGTTACTTTGCATTCCTGGAGCTAGAGGGAAAAACGGGGTGGTGACAGGGCCTGGTCAGGGATGCCGGAGGGGCCTGGTGGGGGTGCTGGATGGGGTGATGGCCAGTCTTTGCTCATAGAGAACCCCCTCCTCCTCTCCAGTCCTGTCCAGACCCCACCTGTTCTCAGAGCTGGCTCAAACAGCCGCTCCTCCAGGAAGGTGTCCTTGGTTTCAACCTGGTACTCCCACCCGCCAGTCTTCCTGGAGCGTCTCCTCCTTCCCTCTGTATCCCCATAAATCTAAGATGAGGGGGATGGATCTGCCCACTGCTGCTCACCTTATGACTCTTGCGAGGTTGATCAGTCTCCCCTGGAAAGCCGACAACTGAAGTCCATCAGAAAGGGTCCTCTGGCCCAGAGCCAGCCCCTGCCCACCCCTGTCATACTGCACCCAGGATGCAAGACCCAGGTCAGGTCTGGGTGACAAGAGGGCGATAAAGGGGCTGAGGCTCAGGGGCCTTCTAGCCTAACCTCTCTGGAGACAGCTGGGGAAACTGAGATTCCAAGCAGGAAGGTATGGCTCCAAGAGACTATTCTCATTAACCTGGAACATTTTTGCAAGCTGTTAGGTATAGAAGTCTGTCACAGGTAAGAGAAATGCTTTTCGAGGGCATGAGAGACAGCAGGGTTGTGACAATATTGAAGCACCACTGTGCAGGTTCACCAATTGCCACCACCGGGAGCCCCCTGAGAGCCATTGCAGATGCATGGCCCTACCCTGTAACCCCTGGACCTCCCCATGGTCTGGCGCCTAAAGGGTTATGCCTCATGGCGGGAAACAGGGCCCTCAGGATGCCCTGCCCACTCCAAGGTCTGCCTCTGCTCTGATTGGTCACTGACATTCAGATTGTCACCCAAATATAAAGACGTTAGCAGAAAGACTCATTCAATGCAAGTGGGCTCAGACACAGAAGGGAATTGGGTTGCAAAAAGCCCCTTTTGTTTCTTTTATTTTATTTTGGAAAAAACTTTTATTGTGAAAATTCACATAGATATATATTAAAAAATTCAATCATCGCGAAAGGATAGACAATGAACAAATGCATTCCCCTTCCACTCCAGATTCCCACCCCAGATCCAGAGCTCCTGAGCCCACTTCCCCCATCTCATCACGGATCCAGACCTCCTGAGCCCACTTAACCATCTCATCACAGATCCAGACCTCCTCAGCCCACTTCCCCCATCTCATCACAGATCCAGACCTCCTAGCCCACTTCCCCCATCTCATCACGGATCCAGACCTCCTGAGCCCACTTAACCATCTCATCACAGATCCAGACCTCCTGAGCCCACTTAACCATCTCCTCACAGATCCAGACCTCCTGAGCCCACTTCCCCCATCTCATCACGGATCCAGACCTCCTGAGCCCACTTCCCCCATCTCATCACGGATCCAGATCTCCTGAGCCCACTTAACCATCTCATCACGGATCCAGACCTCCTGAGCCCACTTCCCCCATCTCATCACGGATCCAGACCTCCTGAGCCCACTTAACCATCTCATCACGGATCCAGACCTCCTGAGCCCACTTCTCCCATCCCGTCATGGATCCAGACCTCCTGAGCCCACTTAACCATCTCATCATGGATCCAGACCTCCTGAGCCCACTTCCCCCATCTCATCACAGATCCAGACCTCCTGAGCCCACTTCCCCCATCTCATCACGGATCCAGACCTCCTGAGCCCACTTAACCATCTCATCACAGATCCAGACCTCCTGAGCCCACTTCCCCCATCTCATCACGGATCCAGACCTCCTGAGCCCACTTAACCATCTCATCATGGATCCAGACCTCCTGAGCCCACTTAACCATCTCATCACAGATCCAGACCTCCTGAGCCCACTTAACCATCTCATCACAGATCCAGACCTCCTGAGCCCACTTCCCCCATCTCATCACGGATCCAGACCTCCTGAGACAACTTAACCATCTCATCACAGATCCAGACCTCCTGAGCCCACTTCCCCCATCTCATCACGGATCCAGAACTCCTGAGCCCACTTCCCCCATCTCATCACGGATCCAGACCTCCTGAGCCCACTTCCCCCATCTCATCATGGATCCAGACCTCCTGAGCCCACTTAACCATCTCATCACGGATCCAGACCTCCTGAGCCCACTTAACCATCTCATCACAGATCCAGACCTCCTGAGCCCACTTCCCCCATCTCATCACGGATCCAGACCTCCTGAGCCCACTTCCCCCATCTCATCACGGATCCAGACCTCCTGAGCCCACTTCCCCCATCTCATCATGGATCCAGACCTCCTGAGCCCACTTAACCATCTCATCACAGATCCAGACCTCCTGAGCCCACTTCCCCATCTCATCACGGATCCAGACCTCCTGAGCCCACTTAACCATCTCATCATGGATCCAGACCTCCTGAGCCCACTTAACCATCTCATCACGGATCCAGACCTCCTGAGCCCACTTCCCCCATCTCATCACGGATCCAGACCTCCTGAGCCCACTTAACCATCTCATCACGGATCCAGACCTCCTGAGCCCACTTAACCATCTCATCACAGATCCAGACCTCCTGAGCCCACTTAACCATCTCATCATGGATCCAGACCTCCTGAGCCCACTTAACCATCTCATCACGGATCCAGACCTCCTGAGCCCACTTCTCCCATCCCGTCATGGATCCAGACCTCCTGAGCCCACTTAACCATCTCATCATGGATCCAGACCACCTGAGCCCACTTCCCCCATCTCATCACAGATCCAGACCTCCTGAGCCCACTTCCCCCATCTCATCACGGATCCAGACCTCCTGAGCCCACTTAACCATCTCATCACAGATCCAGACCTCCTGAGCCCACTTCCCCCATCTCATCACGGATCCAGACCTCCTGAGCCCACTTAACCATCTCATCACAGATCCAGACCTCCTGAGCCCACTTAACCATCTCATCATGGATCCAGACCTCCTGAGCCCACTTAACCATCTCATCACGGATCCAGACCTCCTGAGCCCACTTCTCCCATCCCGTCATGGATCCAGACCTCCTGAGCCCACTTAACCATCTCATCACGGATCCAGACCTCCTGAGCCCACTTAACCATCTCATCACAGATCCAGACATCCTGAGCCCACTTAACCATCTCATCACAGATCCAGACCTCCTGAGCCCACTTCCCCCATCTCATCACGGATCCAGACCTCCTGAGCCCACTTAACCATCTCATCACAGATCCAGACCTCCTGAGCCCACTTCCCCCATCTCATCACGGATCCAGACCTCCTGAGCCCACTTCCCCCATCTCATCACGGATCCAGACCTCCTGAGCCCACTTCCCCCATCTCATCATGGATCCAGACCTCCTGAGCCCACTTAACCATCTCATCACGGATCCAGACCTCCTGAGCCCACTTAACCATCTCATCACAGATCCAGACCTCCTGAGCCCACTTCCCCCATCTCATCACGGATCCAGACCTCCTGAGCCCACTTCCCCCATCTCATCACGGATCCAGACCTCCTGAGCCCACTTCCCCCATCTCATCATGGATCCAGACCTCCTGAGCCCACTTCCCCATCTCATCACGGATCCAGACCTCCTGAGCCCACTTAACCATCTCATCACGGATCCAGACCTCCTGAGCCCACTTAACCATCTCATCACAGATCCAGACCTCCTGAGCCCACTTAACCATCTCATCATGGATCCAGACCTCCTGAGCCCACTTAACCATCTCATCACGGATCCAGACCTCCTGAGCCCACTTCCCCCATCTCACCACGGATCCAGACCTCCTGAGCCCACTTAACCATCTCATCACGGATCCAGACCTCCTGAGCCCACTTCTCCCATCCCATCATGGATCCAGACCTCCTGAGCCCACTTAACCATCTCATCATGGATCCAGACCTCCTGAGCCCACTTAACCATCTCATCACAGATCCAGACCTCCTCAGCCCACTTCCCCCATCTCATCACAGATCCAGACCTCCTGAGCCCACTTAACCATCTCATCATGGATCCAGACCTCCTGAGCCCACTTCCCCCATCTCATCACGGATCCAGACCTCCTGAGCCCACTTAACCATCTCATCATGGATCCAGACCTCCTGAGCCCACTTAACCATCTCATCACAGATCCAGACCTCCTGAGCCCACTTAACCGTCTCATCACAGATCCAGACCTCCTGAGCCCACTTCCCCCATCTCATCATGGATCCAGACCTCCTGAGCCCACTTAACCATCTCATCACAGATCCAGACCTCCTGAGCCCACTTCCCCCATCTCATCACGGATCCAGACCTCCTGAGCCCACTTAACCATCTCATCATGGATCCAGACCTCCTGAGCCCACTTCCCCCATCTCATCACGGATCCAGACCTCCTGATCCCACTTCCCCCATCTCATCACGGATCCAGACCTCCTGAGCCCACTTAACCATCTCATCACGGATCCAGACCTCCTCAGCCCACTTCCCCCATCTCATCACAGATCCAGACCTCCTGAGCCCACTTAACCATCTCATCACAGATCCAGACCTCCTGAGCCCACTTCCCCCATCTCATCACGGATCCAGACCTCCTGAGCCCACTTAACCATCTCATCACAGATCCAGACCTCCTGAGCCCACTTCCCCCATCTCATCACGGATCCAGACCTCCTGAGCCCACTTCCCCCATCTCATCACGGATCCAGACCTCCTGAGCCCACTTCCCCCATCTCATCATGGATCCAGACCTCCTGAGCCCACTTAACCATCTCATCACGGATCCAGACCTCCTGAGCCCACTTAACCATCTCATCACAGATCCAGACCTCCTGAGCCCACTTCCCCCATCTCATCACGGATCCAGACCTCCTGAGCCCACTTCCCCCATCTCATCACGGATCCAGACCTCCTGAGCCCACTTCCCCCATCTCATCATGGATCCAGACCTCCTGAGCCCACTTAGCCATCTCATCACAGATCCAGACCTCCTGAGCCCACTTCCCCATCTCATCACGGATCCAGACCTCCTGAGCCCACTTAACCATCTCATCATGGATCCAGACCTCCTGAGCCCACTTAACCATCTCATCACAGATCCAGACCTCCTGAGCCCACTTAACCATCTCATCACGGATCCAGACCTCCTGAGCCCACTTCCCCCATCTCATCACGGATCCAGACCTCCTGAGCCCACTTAACCATCTCATCACGGATCCAGACCTCCTGAGCCCACTTAACCATCTCATCACAGATCCAGACCTCCTGAGCCCACTTAACCATCTCATCATGGATCCAGACCTCCTGAGCCCACTTAACCATCTCATCACGGATCCAGACCTCCTGAGCCCACTTCCCCCATCTCATCACGGATCCAGACCTCCTGAGCCCACTTAACCATCTCATCACGGATCCAGACCTCCTGAGCCCACTTCTCCCATCCCATCATGGATCCAGACCTCCTGAGCCCACTTAACCATCTCATCATGGATCCAGACCTCCTGAGCCCACTTAACCGTCTCATCACAGATCCAGACCTCCTCAGCCCACTTCCCCCATCTCATCACAGATCCAGACCTCCTGAGCCCACTTAACCATCTCATCATGGATCCAGACCTCCTGAGCCCACTTCCCCCATCTCATCACGGATCCAGACCTCCTGAGCCCACTTAACCATCTCATCATGGATCCAGACCTCCTGAGCCCACTTAACCATCTCATCACAGATCCAGACCTCCTGAGCCCACTTAACCGTCTCATCACAGATCCAGACCTCCTGAGCCCACTTCCCCCATCTCATCATGGATCCAGACCTCCTGAGCCCACTTAACCATCTCATCACAGATCCAGACCTCCTGAGCCCACTTCCCCCATCTCATCACGGATCCAGACCTCCTGAGCCCACTTAACCATCTCATCATGGATCCAGACCTCCTGAGCCCACTTCCCCCATCTCATCACGGATCCAGACCTCCTGATCCCACTTCCCCCATCTCATCACGGATCCAGACCTCCTGAGCCCACTTAACCATCTCATCACAGATCCAGACCTCCTCAGCCCACTTCCCCCATCTCATCACAGATCCAGACCTCCTGAGCCCACTTCCCCCATCTCATCACGGATCCAGACCTCCTGAGCCCACTTAACCATCTCATCACGGATCCAGACCTCCTGAGCCCACTTAACCATCTCCTCACAGATCCAGACCTCCTGAGCCCACTTCCCCCATCTCATCACGGATCCAGACCTCCTGAGCCCACTTCCCCCATCTCATCACGGATCCAGACCTCCTGAGCCCACTTAACCATCTCATCACGGATCCAGACCTTCTGAGCCCACTTAACCATCTCATCACGGATCCAGACCTCCTGAGCCCACTTAACCATCTCATCACGGATCCAGACCTCCTGAGCCCACTTAACCATCTCATCACGGATCCAGACCTCCTGAGCCCACTTAACCATCTCATCACAGATCCAGACCTCCTGAGCCCACTTTCCTGATCTCATCACCAGTGATTTCTTGGGCTCTGCATTCGTTTTCTATTGCTGCTGCAACAAACAGCTACAGACTCAGTGGCTTCCATTTCTGTCTTACAGTTCTGGTTACCAGAAGTCCTAAGAGGATCTCACCCGGCTAAAGTCAAGGTGCTGGTAGGGCTGTGTCCCTTCTGGAGGTTCAAGGGAAGAATCAGGTCCCTGCCGCCTCCAGCTTCTAGGGGCTCCAGCATCTAGATTTGTGGCCTCTTTTCTCCATCCTCAAAGCCAGCAACAGCAGGCGAAGTCCTCGCCCGTCATACATCACTCTCCCTTCTGCCTCCTTCAACTCTTTGTTTTATATTTAGGGGGAATGAGTACAGGATTCCTTCATAGTCAAAAAGCTCCTTATAGAGAAGTTTGGAACTTTCAGTACAGCTTTGTCTTTTTTGCCATTTTAATTTTCCATTTAATTTAAGTGTATTCTCTCATTTGACCTTCATACTCTGTGGAGAAATATTTCTATTTCAGCTTGCATTGATAGACTGCTTCCACACAGCCCCCACATTACCCAACCACCCAGCAGAGATCCTCATTCCCATGAAACATAAACTGAGGCCCAGGGAGGCTAAGAGTCCTGCCAGGATTATTCACCTTCCAAGGTAAGGAGCCAGTTCCAGACCCGGGTTTGTGCAGCCCTAAGCTCCCCCGTCTTTCTACAATGGTAGATTTAGACTACAGTAATCTGGCAAGTGTGGTCAGAAAATGGCCAAGTTGGATTTAGATGATGTTCTCTATAAATCCATTATCCTCTCCCATGTAAGCAAGGCAAAGCACTCCAGGCCATGGGGAGTCCCTGAAGACTCGAACTGCAGTGACCACATCAGGAGGTTGCAGGTTGACCAGAACTCACCGACACAGCAGGAGAACAGCTTGGAACCTGCACCCCAGCCAAGACCCAGTGCCTTGGACTGGGGGAGAAAACATGTAGCCATTCCTCTCTCTCTCTGCTGTCTAGAGGGGATTCTGGCTTTTCTTGTCAGAGCCACCCCTTTCCCTCCTCTTAAAGTTCATGGTGGTTTTTTAAGGAAAGGGAGAAGAGAAGTGCATGGTGTGATAGGGCAGAAAGAGAAGAAAACGGAGGAGAGGAGGGGACTTTCCCATGAGCAGGCAGAAGAAGAAAAGGCAGCTGTGGTGTGTGATGGACATTGATGCAGCGGTGTCCAGTGTGGGGTCAGCCCTAGAGGAGAGACAGAGAGAGAGACAGACAATGAGAGAGTCCTGACCTTTATGATTAACATGGGATCTGCCTGCAAATGCTGTTTAGGGCCATCACCTCTTCCTGTGCTGCTATTTTTGAGAGTGATGCTCCTGAGCCCCATGACCCAGTCAAGCTTGATGTCCCCTTGAGCCACATTCAGTGCTGGGAGTCCAGTGTGACCTGGCCGGATCTTGCTGCATTAAGAACAGGGCAGATATTGACCCCAGTGTAGGGGCTGGATGTGAACAGGCAACAGCTGCATTTCTGAGTCAGAAAGACTTGGTTAATTGCTAATTGCTTAGGCAAGTAATTTAATTTTGAGTCAGATTCCTCAGCTATAAAATGCAGATGACAATACTTATTCCTCCGGGTTGTGGGGAAAATGGAGATTCTAAGCACGATGTCTATTTCTCAGAAAGCTATCAATTTGGTGGCTTATTTTCCTTTCTACCTTCACAAGTGGCTATCCCGGCCACCCAAACAGACCCTGGACTCTCAAGTGGATGGGGTCCCGTTTGCACAGGGCATAAACTAACAGTCTGCGTTAAGTCTATACTTACCACTTAGTGAGCATTATGTCCCCTCAGGGGCCTATGTGGGCACCCATCTCTTCTGCAGCACCTTTCCTCCCCACTGCTGGGTCTGCACACCACCCCCTTCTTGGGTAAAGCCTCTGATCAGTGATGACCTTGGTATGGTGGTGATGGTCAGTCTTGGCATCAAATGAGCTAAGTTATATCATCAGTTATTCAATAAAACACTCATCTAGGTGTCAACGTGAAAGCATTTTGTGACATTGTTATGTACATGTTGTTACAAATGTTCATGACGCGTTTACTACAGCATAGAATTTTCCTGGGGGCCAGCCTGAAGTCTGTCCCACAGGTCATAGCCATGTTACACACAGTCACAGGGGCCAATAGATTAAATTATTTTCTCTTGAGAACTAAAAGTAAAATCCTAAGCCCCCCATCCGACTTAACAGACCCCCTCTTGGCCAACGAACCTCAAATAAATCTTAAAATTGAGTTCTTGGCCATGACAGGACAGGAGGTCAGACATACTTCCCTGTACGTCCCTCCCTCTTATGGTTTAGACCCAACAACTGAAAAGCATTAATGTTAAAATAGAGACTGTGAGACTGACAGAACAGACTCTTTGTGGCAATAAGACCCCAAATGATAAACAGGACCTAGGGCCATGCCAGGCAAGGGTTAAGTCTTGCACCCTACCCTTAACGAATGAACTAGGTTCTAACTACCACATGGTTTTTATTTTTCTCTAGCAGCCAAGCAAGCACTGGCCGTGAGAGAAGCAGGATTAAAACAATTACAACTCGCCCAGTTCACAGGCACTGAGTAACTGACCTCCTGCCCCACCAACCTTAACAACAGTTTTCAGTGGACAAGGGACTGATTTCAGTAACTTCCTCCTGATAAGAGACCATCCTCCATGGACTGGTTCTGGCCAGTTTTAGAGGCTGTGCCTTTACAGAGGCTGTGTACCTTCATGTCCCTGCTTCACTTTTTGATGTGTAGGGCCTAATTATAATACATTTAAATGTCAAGTCTCCACCCCAGAATGAACATGCATGTTTATTGAATACGCATGTGTTAGAACCTCTTTTATGAGTATTCTCATAAAATGATATAGCTTCTCCGATATCCTGTTGAATATGTATAGGTAGCCAACTCATTCGGCTCAAATTCCTGTCCTCTCCTTCCCTCCCTAGAAGTGCCTGCCTCTGGCCTTGGCTGTAGGCCACACTTCCCAGCCTGTCATAATGGCCACCTTGCAGGCTGCAAACCTTTATAAGAAATAAAGCTCTCTTTTCTAAATTTATAAATTGTGTGATTTTTCAGTTGACAATCTCTTTCTACACACACACACACACACACACACACGCAATTTATACAGAAAGAAATCTGGAGAGTATATGTGGGAATGGATATTAAGTGTGTGGCACAATGGCAGAAGTAACATAAAGTTGGATTAGGCTAAATGTATTAATGTGGGCCCACTAAACAGAGATTCTGGATTCAGGGTTGCAGGTCAAAGCTTTCGAAAGGGCTCCAAGGGTTGGTTTGATCAGTTACTTGGTTGGTTGCCTGATTGGTTGGTTGGTGCTTGATTGGTTGCTTCATGGCTTGCTTGGTTGTTTGGTTGGTTTGTTGCTTGCTTGCTTTCTTGCTTGTTTGGTTGGTTTGTGTCTTGCTTGCTTGCTTGCTTGCTTGCTTGCTTGCTTGCTTGCTTGTTGGTTGATTTGTTGGCTGTTTGCTTGTTTGTTTGGTTGCTTGGTTGGTTGGTTGAAACAGAATCAGAGTTTACCTAAGGTACACAAAGTTGAGATGCCACAACTTCCTTGGTTTATGTGCACAGGAAGGTTGTGCACATAACTTTCCTGTGCACATGAGGAAGATTGGATTTATTATGTCAGACCTGCTCACTCACACTGGAGGGTTTAGAGAACATACTTCTCACAACGATCACGAGAAAGAATATTGTGAGAGGAGCCCAGTATCCTGGAAGAGCTTTGAGCTTGTGCTCTCAGTAGGCAAAATGTTACAGCAGGAATTGCTGCTACTGGACTGGGATCTTTAAATAAAACGAGGATAATTGAATCCTGGGGTGGCAGGGAACATGAGCTGCCCTTAATCATCAAAGATGAGGTAAGTGTGATCACCACAGTGGAAAGCAGTGTTAAAGCAGCAGTCAGAATGGTTTGACTCACAGAAACCCACAGCGTTGTGCAGTCCACGATATCCACAGGGGAGAGCTAATGGGCTGTACCAAAGTCTTACTTGTTCTTTAAAAAATGAAGAATTCTAGGTCAACTGAATAGAAGACTAACTCAAGTTAATGACACACGGATCTAAAACCCTCTGTCAATTCCCAGACTTGAGCCAGTTCACAGGCCCACAACCCCTTAAGTGAAGGGGAGGCTGGGTGATCTTGGGGAAGTATGCTGCTACATTGCCAAAATTTTACATTGTTAATCTTTCTCCCAGTCTTCCCCAAAGGTACCTACAGCCTTCTACCAGTATGACTGTGACTTGGGGAAAAAAAAAATTCTCAGATATTTGGGGAATTAGTGGACACTCGCTCTGATTTGGCAGGAATTCCCAGAGACCAAAAACATCACTGTGGTCCACCGGAGTAGGGACTTATGGAGGTCAGCTGGTGAATGGAGTGTTAGCTCATGTCTGTATCACAGTGGATCCAATGTGTTCCTGAACCCACCCTGTGGCTGGAATAGACACATACCCAGCAACTTTCAGCATCCCTACGTTTGTTG
This sequence comes from Macaca fascicularis, assembly GCF_037993035.2. NCBI lineage: Eukaryota > Metazoa > Chordata > Mammalia > Primates > Cercopithecidae > Macaca > Macaca fascicularis. The sequence goes on along the minus strand of NC_088387.1, from coordinate 17,314,565 downwards.
TCTCACCTATGGACTGAGGACAATTATGATAGGAAAACCCAATTATAAGGCACTAGGACTGGTTCGACCTAGTGAAATAGTAAACCAAAAGCAAGAGTGCATTGAGTGCTATGTAAATGCTCTCCAAAGTGGCCTTGGTGGAGAAGGGTTTCAATAATCAAGCAGATAGGATGACCTGTTCTGTGCTTCTTTCCCCAGCCACCCCTGTCATTGCTCAATGGGCTCATGGATACAGTGGCCATGGTGGCGGGGTCGGAGGTGATGCCTGGGCTCTGCAACATGGACTTCCACTCCCAAGGCAACCTGGCTGTGGCTCTGAACCACTTCCATCATAAAAGGGGCAGAGTCTCGTTCTCACTGAAACAGACACTATATATGAGAATTTCCCCTCCTACCCTCAATGTTCCTGTCACCATACAATTTACACCTGATAAATTGTGCTTCATAAAAATTACACTACTGTCTAGACTTACAGAGTGCCTTATCCATCCTTGTGGTCTCCCACACAAATTGGTTCTCATCATCACTATTACCCCTAGTGACACACTAGCAAAATTTTCATTTCCTGTCCCTCAATCTTATGCTCTGCTGGTCTAGAAGTCTTGGTCCCAAAAGGAGGAGTGCATCCCACAGAATACAAAGAAATGATTCTACTGAACTGGAAGTTAAGATAATCCCTGTCCACTCTGAGCTCCTCATGCCTCTGAATAAACAGGCAAAGAAGGGAGCTACCGTGCTGGCAGGGGTGGTTGATCCTGACTACCAAGGGGAAATTGCTTCTACTCCACAGTAGAAGTAAGAAATAATACTTTTGGAATACAGGAGATCTTCTAGGGTGTCTTCAGTGCTACCTACTACCATGCCCTGTGATTAATTTAACAGAAAACTACAACAACTCAATTCAAGCACAGCTGCCAATGGCCCAATTCCTTCAGGAAGGAAGGTTTGGGTCATCATCCCATATAAAGAACCAAGACCAACTGAGTTTCTTGCTGAAAGCTAAGGGAATACAGAATGGGTAGTACAAGAAGGTAGTTATAATTACCAACTAGGAACATGTGACCAGATACAAAAATGAGGACAGTAATTGTTGTGACTTTGACAAGGGAGACAAGGCAATTCACTGGGCAGTAAATAGTCTTTTCAAAAATGTCCTGGGACACTAAAGCAATGACACACCGCTGGGATGTAGAACAAGTCCCTACATGTGAGTGCCTCCCCCTCTCCATGCAGATGGCTGTGGGCCTGTGGCACCCACACCTGGCCTTACTTGCCATTCAGTTAGACTGGCAGATGCACCTCTGGGCATCCTGAATGGCCAGAGCACATAGTGCCCGTTTTAGACACGACCCTCAATTACTGGGAAACAGGAGAAGCTAGACATCACCAGAAATGTGCATCCTGGTGGTTCTTCCCTTTGGCCATGTTTACGTCCAAAATGGCAACCATAATCGCAGAGTGGCAACTGAGGCCCTGGCTAAACACATGGCTGCAGCCTTTGTGATACTCATCATCCTTTTAATCTTCTCAATGAAGAAACCATCGAGTCAGGTATGTTCCTCTGCAAAATTGTGTGACCCAGGACATATGACCTAAAATCCCGTAACTGCTGCCCAGGGTGGAACTTGTGCATTAATTAAAACAAAATGTTGTGTATATAGCCCTCACTACTTTCATAACATAATACAGGCTATGCTGGCTTTAGATAACCAGAGTCCAGTCATAGTCTTTGTCTTACGGTCCTATCACCTCATGGTTTAATCAAGTCCCAGACACATGGAGGAACTTTGTATCTAGTGTAATTGCAACTGCATTTACAATCCTTTGTTGTGGCTTATATTGCTGCTGGGTTGTTTGGCAGCAATGCTCTTCCCCAAAACTGGCCCCAGGGAAACCACAGAAAAACAGTGTGGTGAGAATTTGAGGGCCATTCAAAGGTATGCTGGGGTGCAGCGCAGGTTTGGCTTGTCCTGTCAGACAGCTACAACTCAAGCATCTTCTGAAAATGACTGTATGTTCCTCGGTGAATTTTTGTTCAGCGTTCCCAGCTGAACAAAAAGGCTAATCCAAATGTTTACATCATACCTATAAGGAACACTTTAGCGCTGGCACATTCCTTGGATCAGAGGTCATGCAACGAACCAAGCCCTTTTGTTTTGGGCTAGGTGGGGGTTTCTTGGCAGAGGTTGCTAAGTGGAGGTTGCTCTGGGAAGAATATCATATAACCTGCATGCGTTTGACAAACACGAGGGGATTTCTTGTCTCGCCTGCTGCTCCTGGGCTCCCTGTACATAAATTCCCTGAATAAAGCTTATATCGCAAAAAAAAAAAAAAAAAAGAAAAGAAAAAAAAGTACTGGGACAGATTGATGTTCACATGTACAGACTGAAGTTAGTCCCCTCCCTCACACCATTTATAAAAGTTAACCCTAAATGGATCAAACACCTAAATATAAGAGCCAAAAGTTTAGTACACGTAGGAGAAAATATGAGACTGAGACTTTGTGACCTTGGGTTAGGCAATGATTTTATAGATATGATACCAAAACCACAAGTATAACAGAAAATATACATAAACTGTACTTTATAAAAATCACAAACATTCGTGTATCAAAGCAGACTTTCAAGAAGATGAAAAAATAATTACAATGTGAGATAAAATGTTTGCAAATCCTGTATCTAAGAAGAGAATTGTATAAGAATATGTTTGGGCCAAGCGTGGTGGCTCACGTCTGTAATCCCAGCACTTTGGGAGACTGAGGTGGGTGGACTAACAAGGTCAGGAGATCGAGACCATCCTGGCCAACATGGTGAAACCCCATCTCTACTAAAAATACAAAAATTAGCCGGGTGTGGTGGGGCACGCCTGTAGTCCCAGCTACTCAGGAGGCTGAGGCAGGAGAATCACTTGAACCCCGGAGGCGGAGGTTGCAATGAATCAAGATCGTGCCACTGCACTCCAGCCTTGCGACAGAGCAAGCCCCCGTCTCTCTCTCTCTCTATATATATATATATATACACACACACATATATATATATGTTTGAACATTTACAAGTCAATAGTAAAAAAGAAAATAACACAATTTTAAAATGGAGAGACAATCTGAATAGACATTTCTCCAAAGAAGATATACAAGCGGCCAATAAACACATGAAAACATGTTCAATCTTATAACTCATTTAAACAGTGCAAATCAAAACCAATGAGAAAGCACTCCACATCCGTCAGGAAGGCAATAACTAGAGACACAGATAACAATAAGTGTTTGTGAGAATGTGTAGCAATTGGATCCCTCGACATTGCTGGCAGGAATATAAAATGCTGCTGTCCTTTGAAAAGCAGTCTGGCACTTCGTCAAAAAGTGAAACACGGGCTTGCCATATAATACAGCAACTGCACTCCTAGATCTGGAGCAATGAAATCATGTGAAAAGCCTGTATGTGAATGCTCAGAGCAGCATTATTTACAATAGTCAAAAGGTAGAAACAACCTAAATCCCACAAACTGCAGAAGAGATAAAATATGGTGAAGGTAAGTAACAGAAGTCAAACCTAAAAAGTAACAAGCTACTGATACACGCCATGAACATGAATAAACTTTGCAAACTTTGATAAAAGCCAGTCACATAAGACCCAGTGTTGTGTGACTTCATTTATATGAATGGTCTAGAACAGGCAAATCCATAGACTGAAAGTGATTACGGATTTCCTAGGTCAGGGCAGATCGGGGAAATGGGCAGTGCCTGCTGATGCGCACACGGTTTCTTCTGGGGTGATGAATGTTCTAAAATGATGGTGACGGCTACACAACTCTGTGAATATACAAAAACCCCTTGCATGGTACACTTTAAATAGACGGGCTGGATAGCATGTAAAGTATATCTCAATAAAACTGTATAAAAATAAAGAGAAGCGCCCGGAAGTGCCGCCTTGGAGTCGGGGAGAAGGCGGCCACGGCCGGGCCTGGAGCCTGAAGAGGAGTCGGAGTTGGCGACTGCAGAGGCTGTGCGCCATATACACCCGCAGAACTTCTCAAGCTCTCTGCTTGAGACCCTCAATGAGCAGAAGCTGGGTGGGCACTTCAGCGACGTGACTGTGTGCATTCGTGAAGCTTCGCTGCGTGCACATCGCTGCGGCTGGCAGTCGACTCGCCCCCCTTCCAAGACAAGCTGCTACTCGGCCACTCTGAGATCCGTGTACCTTCGGTGGTGCCCGTGCAGACGATGCGCCAGCTAGTCGAGTTCCTGTACGGCAGTTCGCTCCTTGTGGCACAAGATGAAGCCCTGCAGGTGCACACGGCTTCGTCGGTGCTTCGCATACAGACAGTTATCACAAATGCACACAGATTATCGCAGGCGCTCGAGTCCCAAGCACCTCTGCACCCGCGCCCCTGCCCACCCCTGTGCCCCCGCCACGGGCACCTGCGCAGCTGCGTCGCCGCCGGCGCCACCTGCTGGCTGCGCACCCCCGGGGCACCCCTGTGCCGCGCACAGCTGTAAGCAGCGCCAGCCTGCGCGTTTGCAGCTGCCTGCGCCCCCCACACCTGCCAAATCCGAGGGGCTTGGTGCTGATCCCTCACTGTCCGCGGCCCCTGACGACCGAGGTGACAACGATGACGAAGAAACTGACGATGAGACCGATGGCGAGCACGGCGAAGGTGGCGGCCCAGGAGAGAGCCAGGCCCCTCATTCCTTCCCAGACTGTGCTGCCGGCTTCCTCACTGCTGCTGCTGACAGCGCGTGCGAGGAGTTCCCTGCACCCACTGGCCTCGCTGACTACAGTGGTGCGGGAGGGATTTTCTTCGGGGATCTGGGGCAGCAGAGGACGTATTTCCAGATGGCGCTGTCCCCGAAGGCTGTCCCACCGAGACCCCTGTCCAGCCCGACTGCATACTGGCTGGACCCCGCCCGCCTGGCGTGAAGACCTCAGGGCCGCCTGTCGCACCCTTCCCCTTTCACTTGGGAGCTCCCGGACCCCCCGCACCACTCCCTTCAGCACCATCCGGGCCAGCCCTGCCCCCTCACCCGCCTTCTACCCCACACTCCAACCCGAGGCAGCCCCCGGCACTCAGCTGTGGGAAGCCCCGGCTCCCTGTGCTGCTCCCACCACAGCCCCCTTAGGCACCTCTGCTCGCACTCCAGGTGCCGAGCCACCTGCTTATGAGTGCGGCCACTGTCCCAAGACGTTCAGCTCAGAGAAAAACTACACCAAGCACACGTTCATCCACTCGGGGGAGAAGCCGCACCAGTGCGCCGTGTGCTGGCGATCCTTCTTGCTGCGCGACTACCTGCTCAAGTACACGGTCACGCACACCGGCGTGCGCGCCTTCCAGTGCGCTGTCTGCGCCGAGCGCTTCACGCAGAAGAGTTCGCTCAATGTGCACATGCGCACTCACCGGCCAGAGCGCGCCCTGCCCCGCCTGTTGCAAGGTCTTCTCTCACCAGGAGCTGTTGGGGCGCCACCTGGCCGTGCACCCCGCGCCCTGGTGGGGCTGGGGCCTGGTCTCGCCCACGGTGGATCCGCGACCTCCCGCACAGTCGGCCACGCCCGCTGCAGGACCCGTGGTTCCCGCCCCTAGGCCACGCTCCCTCCTGAGAGCAAGTCTTCTTTTTCCCTTCACCCCTTTCTCCATACGCCCAAGTCCGCCTTACTCCTCTCCTCCACGTACTTGAACCTTCCAGGTGGTGCCGGGCTGGGGCTGGGCCTGGGACGGGTTAGGGACCAGACCACCTCTGAGAACTAGACCATTTCCAGCCTAAACCGGGCGCTCAGGCCCTTGGACCCGGCCAGACATTTGACTCCGGTTCGCGCCCCGCCCTCTGCTGAGGTTGGGGGTGGGGACTGGGGCGGCTCCCCGGCTCAGGTGTCAGGCCGGGCGAGGTCCCTGGCTCCCTACCCAAAATATCACTCCCTCATGGGGCGCCTAAGGAGGCTCAAGTGGACCCATCATATATGGGGGCTGGTCCTCGGGACCCTCACGCTAATAGAAGACTGTAGGCTATGGGGCCTAAACCATAAATGAATGAAGAAAGGGAGGGAGGGAGGGAGGGAGGGAGGCAGGGAGAGAGGGAGGGAGAGAGGCAGGGAGGGAGGGAGGGAGGGAGGGTCTAGTTAATGAAGGAAGGAAAGAAGGAAGGAAGGAAAGAAGGAAGGAAGGAAAGGAAGGAAGGAAGGAAAGGAAGGAAGGAAGGAAGGAAGGAAGGAAGGAAGGAAGGAAGGAAGGAAGGAAGGAAGGAAGGAAGGAAGGAAGGAAGGAAGGAGAGAGAGAGAGAAAGAAAGAGTCTAGTTCACAGTCCCCTTGTGTTAGGTGTAGTCCTATGACCAGCTTTTGCCAAAGGGAGACAATGGACTAACGTGAGCCACTTCCAGAGCTGGCCCACAAAAGCCTCCAATGCTTTTCTCACACTCTCCCCTTCCACCGGTAGATGCAGGTGGGAGGAGGTCCCAGAGATGACGAAGGCACCTGATGGAAAGATTCTGGGTTCCTGCATGGCCATGCAGAGGGGAGCAGCCTCTATCCTGAACGCCCAGCCAGCAAGCTCTGGTGGGCCCAAAATATGTGAAGTCAATGAAATCTGGGGGAGTCATCTGGTACTTCAGTACAATATAACTAATTCATCTGCTTAAAACCTTGGCCCGGGGCCGGACGCATTGGCTCACGCCTGTAGTCCCAGCACTTTGAGAGGCCAAGGAAGGCAGATCACTTGAGGTCAAGAGTTCAAGACCAGCCTGGCCAACATGGTGAAACCCCATCTCTACTAAAAATACAAAAAATTAGCCAGGTGTGGTGATGGGTGCCCGTAATCCAAGCTACTCAGGAGGCTGAGGCAGGAGAATGGCTTAAGTCCAGGAGGCAGAGGTTTCAGTGAGCCTAGATGGCGCCACTGCATTCCAGCCTGGGCGGCAGAGCGAGAATCCATCTCAAAAGAAAAAAGAAAAAAAACTTGGCCAGAGGCAGTGGCCCATGCCTGTAATTCGAGCACTTCGGGAGACCACAGAGGATGGATCACCTGAGGTCAGAAGTTCGAGGCCAGCCTGGTCAACGTGGCAAAACCCCATCTCTACTAAAAATACAAAAATTAGCTGGGTGTGGTGGCAAGTGCCTCTAATCCCAGCTACTCAGGAGGCTGAGGCAGGAGAATCACTTGAACCTTGGAGGTGGAGGTTGCAGTGGGCCGAGATTGCACCACTGCACTCCAGCCTGGGCAACAAGAGTGAAATTCCATCTCAAAAACAAAATAAGTAAAAACTTAACCACACTGCTAACTTAGCTAAGTATTTTTCTAGACATTTAAACCCATTTTAACCCAGCCATTTTGTCTCAGAAAACTTTGTTCCTGTGCTATATTTGATTCTGTGCTAAATAAAACATTTAAATCAGAATTATACCAATATTTAAATCTTTTTGTTAACAAAGTATTTTCCAGCGCATTTTTTTTTAAAGCAGCTGAAACACGCACTTGTTTATTTCCCCGGAAGGAGGCAGAATGGGGTCCTTGGGGAGTCTCTGTCCCAGCCTGGTGCCTTGGACAGGCAGATCTCACTTCCAGAAGAGTACATGCCAGGAAAGCAGCCAGCAGGGGTAGAGGCCCAGGGACAGCAGTGGGAAGAGCAGGGCGCCTTAGGTGTGGTGCTCCAGCACACGCTGGGCCAGTACTGCAAGGAAGAGCTGCCAGCCTTCGGCCAGTGACAGTGGTGCCTCCTGCACCTCCTGCCACAGGAATGGGTTGCCAAGGGGCGTGGCCGCCAGGCTCGTCAGCGCCAGCAGGGCAGTGTAGAGGGTCCGGGGCCCATGAGGCTCGGCGAGCGCAGCAGCAGGCACCATAGTGGCAGCCAGCAAGAAGTCCAGTGAGAAATTGGTGAGGATGATGCAGCCCAGCTGCAGTGCTAGGCAGATCAGGGCTACCAGCTTCCGCACCATCCAGCCCCTGTCTGGGACCTGAGGGCTTACCACCCTCTGCTGGGGGAGGCGGGACACTGGGGCCAGGGACCCCCCCTGGGCTCCTCAAGGCACGCTCCAGCCTCAGGCAGCTGCATCCACAGTTTCAGAGCCTTGAAACCAAAGACCAGGAGCAAGAAGTCGGTGGCAGGCAAGTAGAGGCCGATGGAGACGAAGCGAGAGAGGGTGGGGAGCAGGTAGAGGAAGAACGGCTGGTGCAGGTGCTGCAGGAGGTGGTTGAGCTTGCAGAACATGCCCTCCAAAGCCTTGCCCACTGCCAGCAGGTCATACTGGTACTGGTGGAAGCTACTGATGCCACACAGGGTTAGGGCCTCCACACGGTAGCACAAGAAGAGGCCATAGGAGTGGTGGGGGCGGCGGGAGGCCTGCCACAGAGCCATGAGCGGTAGTGTCTGCAGGCCCTGCAGCGGTCTGGCCAACGACATCCAGTCCTAGGGTTGCAGCTTACTTACCCTGAAGCGTGCACAACAGGCCCCCTTTCTGGCAGAAGGTCTGGAAGAGATTGAGCAGGTCAAGGTTGGGCAGCTGTCCAGGGCAAATTTTATTCAGACATTTTAAAACTTTGATCCATTTTATAAAACTACAGGATAGAAACCCAATTATAACTCATCCACTTTTTAAATATATATATACAGAGTCTTGCTCTGTCACCCAGGCTGAAGTGCAGTGGCATCATCTCAGCTCTCTGCAACCTCCACCTCCTGGGCTCAGGTCATTCTCCTGCCTCAGCCTCCTTTGTAGCTGTTATTACAGGCATGCCTCACCTATGCCTGGCTACTTTTTGTACTTTTAGTAGAGACAGGGTTTCACCATGTTGGCCAGGTGAGTCTTGAACTCCTGGTCTCAAGTAATCCACCTGCCTCGGCCTCCCAAAGTGCTGGAATTACAGATGTGAGTCACCATGCCCAGCCTCTAGCTCATCAACTCTTATTTTTAATTCACCAGAACTATTTTATCAGGATTATTTATTTTTTATTTAAATGACTTCATTTTGGGCCACATCAAAATTAACTGACTACAGATTCTGCTATTATAAGTTTTATTCAGGAATCAGTATTTCTTTAAGTCAACTTTTCCAGATCAAATTAAACACAACAAAATATTTTCCAAAATCTTTTTCTTCCAACAATTTTTAGTCATCATAAGTTGTACCACATACAGTTTTAACCATTATCCATTTTGCATGCATTATTTGTATTATTAGTCTTCACTATGAGAATTAAAGTATCTCTAGTCAAAACGGTGGGGTCAAAGCATTTTACTTTTTTAGTTTACAGAGATTTAAATTAGTCTTAGCTTCTAGGAACATGCTGCTTGCCTAGACGTCTCCATAAACCCCTGTGCTGGCCTTGCCCCATTGATGAAACAGAAGAGGATTTTCTCAGAGCTCCTTACAAATTACAGGCAGGTAGAAGCCAACACATTACTTCCTATCGTCCTGCTTAGGCACTGAAAACAGCCGTCCTACTCACACATCCTGGCGAAGAGTCGTGACTTTTTCTCTCTCTTCAATGAATAAATACCAAGAAAAGAGAGTCTGTTTTAGACAAATAAATTCCCAATTTATCGAAGGGTAACTCAGTCCCTCCCCTTCATCTTGCAGTTCAGTGTAGGGAGACAATGCTGGTCTTCACCTGGGATTTTCATATTTCCCTCTTTCTTAAGAACAGACGGCTCGGTTTTATCCTGGGCAGCAATTTGCCAAGCAAAAAGGCTACTGCTCCTAACTAACCTACCTTGTAGCTAAGGTGACCAGAACAAGTCCAAGCTAACTGGGCATGAGCAGAGGCACTGTGAGGGGCTCGGGGAAGCTGCTTGCCTGGAACTCACACAGCTGAGCGGGTCTTTTTTTTTTTTTTTTTTTTTTTTTTTTTTTGAGATGGAGTCTCACTCTGTTGCCCAGGCTGGAGTGCAGTGGCCGGATCTCAGCTCACTGCAAGCTCCGCCTCCCGAGTTTACGCCATTCTCCTGCTTCAGCCTCCCAAATAGCTGGGACTACAGGCGCCCGCCACCTCGCCTGGCTAGTTTTTTGTATTTTTTTTAGTAGAGATGAGGTTTCACCGGGTTAGCCAAAATGGTCTCGATCTCCTGACCTCGTGATCCGCCCGTCTCGGCCTCCCAAAGTGCTGGGATTACAGGCTTGAGCCACCGCGCCTGGCCAGCTGAGTGGGTCTTGGTCCTTCCTTCTCTCCTCTGCCTACCTCTGAAGCACAGCCCTCTGGGGTCCAGAGACAGCATTGAGGACAGAAGTCAGCTACTGAGACTCTGGGACAGCAGGACAGGTGCTGGCTGATGGCCATGGGGACAACCCAGGTCAGCATGGACAGCCACCTCCAGAGTTCTTTAACAGGAGAAAGAAAGCATTCTCTCTGGTCTATGCCACAACTGTTCTGAACTTTCTGCGTGTGTACACAAATCTAACTCCAGTTGAGGTGCTCACTTTTCCCTGAATCTCTGTGAGCTGGGACCAGTCCTACCCTTCCCTGGGACACACGCTCCTACAAGAGGCAGGGGTGGAGGCGACCGGCATGATTATAAAGATCTGGGGCTCTCACCGGTCCCACATCCATGGCCACTTCTAGTAGTCACAGAGGTCCAGTTTCCCCTTGGGGAACTACTCCCTTCCTCCAAGTCCATGTGGTTAAGTAAGGTTGGCTTACTTCCTGGTTGCAGGAGACAGGAACCAGGGGACATGTGGGACACACGCTGGAGGAACCACTGGTACCATGCAATGTGCTGTGCAGTGTGGCTCTGGTGCACCTGCCACCTGGGGCCCATGCAGACCCTGTGTGCACGTGTGGCCATGGACATGAGGCCTAGGCATCCCCCTCAAAGTCCACACATGTCCACTCATTAGGAGGCCCAAGGGCACCCAGAGCACATCCCACACACCCACCAAGTATGGAGAAGTTGGACAGGGTCCACGGTGAGGCCTCCATATGCAGTTCCAGTCCAACCCCTCATTAGACACTTGGGAAACTCAGGCCCAGAGAGAGGAGGGGCTGGCCCAGGACACAGGACATGAGCAGAGTCCAGTTACCGCTTCCTAGGCCAGAGCTGAACCATATCCCATGGGGTTGTCTTGGGAATGGGAGCCCCTAAAATTCTGCAGATCTCTGCTCATTTTTCCCAGGAGAGGCTGTTTCCTCTCAGCATCCCCACAGGTGCATCCCCACAGGCGCACACAAGCTGACATCACAGGGGATGACTAAGGGTGGGGTGGGAGGAGAAGCGGATCCTGGGGAGGTAACAAAGGGAAAGAAGAAAGAGGCTGAGGCAGCTCTGCTACAGACAGCAGCATCCAGTCACCAGCACCATGACCAGGGCCCATAGCATGGGAAAGGGAGAGATGCCAAGAGGCCAGGCTAGGGGATCCCTAAGGTCCCCCCGGGTCGGCCTGGTCTGGTGCCACCTCCAGGGCAGTCAGGGGAGAGCGGGGCCTGGAGTCCTGTGTCCACTGCTCTGGGCAGCTTCCACCAGGATGAGCTCCCTAGACTGAAGGGGCTACAAGACAGAAGGCCTCAGTTTCCTTCCCCACATACTGAGGTGCTGGGCGTGGGTCACCCCAAGACTCCCACAGGCTCAGAAAGCCTCCGTTGCCCCAGCTCTCCATAGATGACCCGCTGTGCTCCGAGGTTCTTAGAAAATGCTTTCTACCCCTGGAGGTCCTTCTGAGCAGAGGAAGGCAGGGCAGTTGGTGTCCTGAGACTTGGAGCGGCGCAGGACATGGCAGAGCATGAACCGTGCATCCCTGGACAAGAGCAAAGACGCCAGTGTGGGAGGCTCGGGTCCTCCTACTGTGGAAGTGGAGCTGGGGCCACCTCCCTGGATGTGGTGAGGAGGCCTTGGAAGTGTCTGGACCCCGGGACAGTGCTGGCAGTAGGGGTAAGAAGGGTTTCTGATATTTCTCTCAATCCTCTTGGATTTTTGCCGCCTGGGATGCAGGAGAGTGGATTTGCCTTGCAAGCTCTGTGTCCTGGTTTTCCTTCTTTGGATGCAGTGCTAGCTCTGGCCACCAGGTGGAGACATGTGCCCACTGTGTTCTACGGGAGCACATGAGCCAGGGAAGAGCTGGGGTCATTCAGGCCATTCCCCGCCTCCAACCTGACCTGCTTCTCCTATTGTCAGCATCCATCTCCACAGTCCGAGCTGGTCCGTGGTAGGATGTGGGAGCGAGGGGCTCCAGATCCTCCCATTTACTCGTTCAGTCATGATGCCCAGAGCACTTGCCTTGTTCCGGGGCCTGAGTTAAGCCTGGGTGCCCCCATGAAAAAGACAGACATGGTATGGTCCCTGCCCTCTGGGAAGGCACCATCTGGAGGGGGAGAGGGACCAAACCACAAAACATGTAAGTGGGGAAAGGAGCAAGTGCTGTGTCGAAGTAAAGCAACTGCTGCAGGGGAGGCTGGGGGCCACTTCTTGGTGAGGGGATCTGAAAAGGCCTCCCTGAGGTGACATTCGTGCCATGAGCAGAACGATAAGAGGCAGCCGGCCCTGCAGACATTTCTAGCACAATGTGGGGAGGTGAAACTGTGCAGGGGCTCCAGGGCAGACGAGTTTGTCCAGAAAGAAGCTTAGAAAGGGAGACAGTGTGGCTGGAGGGAGCTGGGGGCAGAGCAGGGGAGGGAGGGAAGGGTGGAGCAGATCCTGGGCCAGGTCTGCTGTATGAGGGCCCCACTGCTGTGTGGAAACACTGCCCCACCCATAGCTGCCCATAACAACAGGCACTCACCATCTCTGGTTTCCACAGGAGGCCCAGGCCCAGCCCAGCTCAACAGGGTGCTTCTACCACACGGTCTCTCAGGGGGCTGGGCTAAGGTCTCCTCTGAGACTCAACTGGGGCAGGATCCACCTTCAAGCTCATTCATGGGGCTATTGGAAGGATTCCATGTGGACTGAAGGGCCAGGTTCCCCTCTGTTGTCCTCTCTGGGTCCTAAGCCACAGGAGCCTCCCCTGAGGATAGTTCCTAACAGAGCAGCTGCTCCCCAGAGCCAGGGCTTAGAGAGAGGAAGGGGGAAAGAGAGAGGAGGCGAAGAGAGGGAGAGAGGGGGGAAGAGAGAGCTGAGAAGATCTGGGAAAATGTCAGCCATGGTTACTAACAACTAAACGTTGGAGGAGATATCCCATCACTTTTGCCACATTCTGTGATTAGAACAGGGTCTAGTGCACACTCCAGGGGAGGGTGTTGCACAAGGATGTGTATCTCAGGGGTGTGGATCACAGGGAGCCATTAGGGAGGCTGCCTACTACATAGGCAAGAAAGGTACTTGGGTTTGAATCTGGATATAAAGAGAAGCCACTGGAAGGATCAACGGAGGAAGACAATATATGAAGTCATTTAACTTCAACACTTTCATGGTGCAGACAGAGAAATGAGGCCAGAAGGAGAAATGACATTTCCAAGGTCACGTGGCAGCAATCCAGGCCTTCCACAGGCGTTGTGGGGAGGCGGCGCTGCACATATGGAGATGTCATGGAGTAGGAAGCTGAGCAGTCAGCACCCCTGGGGAGCATTTGGGGTCCTCTTATCAGATAAATTTGGGATAAATCTGTTTGCTGACCTAAGTCCTACTTGCACAGCATATTGACTTTGTGAAAATTCATCGCCTTGTATGTTTCATCTGTGCATTCTATTTTTTTATTTAATGCCAGAAAATTAGAAAAAGACTTCTGAGAAATCTTGAAACCTCCAGACATGTGGTTTGACCCTCTATCTCTAAGGACCGGAGGGAAACTCTGCCAATGTCTCGATTGTAAGTGGAGTAAAAAAAAAAACTTGTAAGTTTGATGAAAAACAGGTAGTCCCAGACCAGGATGGAGGGATCTAGATGCTAGGAGGAGTGGGTCTGCCCGGATGGGCCCAGAGCAGTTTCCTCCCCTAGTGCTGTGATTCGGGCCTGGAATTCAACATCCATTTTGAGTGTTCTCTTGGCCTGTAGGTGAGGCAGCAGCACACTTTAGATGACTAGAGGGTGGCTTCTCCTGCATTTGGTGAGCCTGGGGCTTTGGACGCCTCTTCCATCATTTGTGTGGGGTGCACACAACTGAATGCAACTGCGTTCAGTTCGTCCAAAAGTCACCAATATGCAAGAAAGACAGGGACATCCATCTGGTAAAGGAACCCTAAGCCCAGCCCACTAAAAGAGTCTGAGTCTTGGTTTCATTTGCTTTCTTTTCACTTTTCTAAATCAATGATTAGCTCAGAGAGATGAGCCCCCTCCCGCCCCCCAGGGTCGAAAGTCACAGGAGAGAGGAGAACATCAGTCTAGAGGAACAGGTTGGGCAGGGCAGGAGGGGGTGGTGGAGGGCAGACCGGGGCTTCTCTCCAGTCTCTCCTGGATGCCAGGCTAAAACCCTACACGCTATGCTTTTGGGGCCATGGACTGGCTTGTTATGAGTGCTCCAGGCAGCCCAGGAGAGTATCCCCCAGCCCCTGTTCATCAGCTGCCTTCCCTTCCCAGGTGAATCTGCACCAGGCCTGTCATCTCCTCTAAGGCCAGCCTTGTCTGAACTGCTTTTATGCACAACTCAATTCTAACACTTACTAAACAGAGTTAGTGCAGACCCCACAGGTTAAGGGCTCAGCCCCATAAGGCTGCCCTCACTTTGGACACAAGCCCCAGGCCTCTCGTACTTCTGACTGGCCAGCCATCAAGGGAGGGTTTACATAACCCCGTCTCCAGGCTCCATGGTTTGCTGGAATGATGCACAGAACTCAGGAAAGCACTCAGCTTCCTATCACTGGTTATTACAAGGGACACTACTCCAGAACAGCCAAGAGGAACAGATGCACAGGGCACTGTGGTGGGGGGTGCACAGAGCTCCCACACACTCTGGGCACAGCACCCTCCCAGCACCTCCCTGTGGTCACCAACCTGGGAGCTCTCAGAACCCAGTTGCTTGGGGGCTTTATGGGGGTTCCATCATGTGGCATGATTTATTACATCACTGGCCACGGGTGACTCACTCAATCTCCAGCCCTCTTCTCTCCCTGGGGGTGCAGAGGTGGGACAGACCGTTTCAACCCTCTGATCGTGTGAGTGGCCTTTCTGGTGACCGGGGCCACACTGAAGCTTCCTAGGGGCCTACCAAGAGTCACCGCAGAACAAAAGGAGCTCCTGTCACCCCTACAGGTCTCAGAAAACTGCAAGGGGTTAGGAACTCTACGGTGCCAGAGACTGGGGACACAGACCAGACACATGCTTATAATATCACAAAATCACACTGTGAGAGCAAGACTGAGTCTCTAGGAGACTCTGAGGAGACACTGATCAATCCCAGGATAAACGCACACTCGGCCCTCACGGTCCATGGGGGACTGACTCCAGACCCCCAAGGACACCAAAATCCACAGAGGTTCAATCAAGTCTCTGATAGAAAATGGTGTAGCATTTGCTTATGACCTGAGCATATCTTCCTGTGTACTCTCAATCATCTCTGGATTCCTTATAATACCTAATATAGTGTCAATGCTATGTACTGCTACGTGGGGAGCGGGAGAAGACACTGCTCTTTCCCATCACCTCTGAGGTCCAGTGAGCCATCACGCCCCTGATCTCCTCACCCAGGGCCTGCACCTTCCCACAGACCTGTGCAGGGCCCAGGCCACCTGACATCAGAGCTGCTGTGGGCAAAGAGCTATGAAACCAGAGGAACATACCAGCGTCCTACCAGAGACACCTGGGCTCACGGGCAGGGTTGATACATGGAAGGAAATCCCACGTGGGAGGAACTTGAGGACAAGTAGAGCTGAAAGGTAGAGCAGAGGGGCCTGAGACAGGATCATGTGCCTTGAGATCTGTGAGATTGCAGGTCATGCCATGGTTTTAAGCAATCCCACTCTTTTACTCCCCAGGAAAGACAGCACAGCCCTGGACACCCCTAAGCCGTGTCTGAGGCCCATGTCCTCCTCCACAGTCACCAGAAGGGTCTTAGCACAAATACAGAACATCAGTCAGTTCTTACACCACCACATCCTCCAAACAGGATGGCCTCTGATTCTCACAATCAAAGACATTTAGTCTTCCCAAATATATTTGTTCCTTACAAAAGAGAAGGCATCATCTGTCTGTGCCCTGTGGGGGAAGGTCTGGGGCTTCCTAGGAGCCTGGGCTTAGGGAAAGGAATGGGTCAGCTGCGGCTCTTACTGAGAGCTGGCTGTGGCCTCTAGGAAGGGAAAGAATCAGAGAGAGAGGATAACAGTAGCTTGCTGCCCTGCCATCGTCCTGTTTCACTCACTTGCATTTGTGAAGTTATCTCATTTCAAAAATTGTTATTTATTTATTATTTATTTATTTATTTATTTATTTATTTATTTATTTATTTATTTTTTGAGATGGAGTCTCACTCGGTCACCCAGGCTGGAGTGCAGTGGTGCGATCTCGGCTCACTGCAACCTCCACCTCCCCAGTTCAATGGATTCTCCTGCCTCAACCTCCCGAGTAGCTGGAATTACAGGCACCCGCCATCACACCTGGCTGATTTTTGTATTTTTAACAGAGACGAGGTTTCACGATGTTGGCCAGGCTGGTCTCCAACTCCTGACCTCAAGTGATCCACCCGCCTCGGCCTCCCAAATTGCTGGGATTACAGGTATAAGCCACCATGCCCAGCCTTTTATTTATTTATTTATTTATTCATTCATTCATTCATTCATTCATTCATTTTGAGATGCAGGTTTGTTATTGTTGCCTAGGCTGGAGTGCACTGGGTGTGATCTCGGCTTACTGCAACCTCCGCTTCCCTGGTTCAAGCGATTCTCCTGTCTCAGCCTCCAGTGTAGCTGGGATTACAGGCGCCCACCACCATACCCGGCAAATTTTTGTATCTTTAGTAGAGATGGGGCTTCACCATGTTGGCTAGGCCAGTCTCAAACTCCAGACCTCAGGTGATCAACCTGCCTTAGCCTCCCAAGCTGCTGGAATTACAGGCATGAGCCACCGCACCTGGCCGAAAAATTGTTATTTTTAATAGACTGTCATTAGAAAGACAAAGCACAAACCCAATGAACAAATGTTCCAGGGCTCGTAAAAGTGAAAATGCTCAAAAAAGAACAAGCCCCATGCCCTGGGCCTCTCAGGCCTCCCCCATTGCCTGGAGATGCATTTGGCCCGAGGCATAGTGGAGGAGGCTGTGAGCCTTAGGGGCCGAATCTCCCCACGGAGCATCCAGGGAGAGTGAAAGACAAGAGGCCTCGCATATCCCAAAAGTGGAACTTGAAGGTTTGGGGTGGGCAGCCCTGAGTTCAGAAGGGTGGGGAGAAATCCATGCCCCTGAATATCTTGGTGGGGCTCAGGTTTCCCTGTGCCTGAGACCCCACGCCCTTCCTGACATAAGCTGGGGGAGAGGCACTCCCTGCTTCACAAGCTTGGGGAGGGTGTCAGCTCCCACCAGCTCCCCTTGCCTGTCTCCATATGTGTGTGTGTCAAGGTTCTCCAGAGAAACAGAACCAATAGGATATATACATAGACATATAGATAAGAGGAGATTTATTATGGGAACTGGCTCACACCATTATAGAAGCTGAGAAGTCTCACAATCTGCCATCTGCAAGCTGGAGACCCAGGAACGCCGGTGGCATAATTCAGGCTGAGTCTGAAGGTGTGAGGCCCAGGGAAGCCAACAGTGTCATTCAGCATGAGGCCAAAGGCCTGAGGACAAGGTGAGGGTGGGCTGGGGAGGGAGACTCCAGTCCTCAAGGAAAGAGAGTCTGCTCTTCTTCTGCTGTCTTGCTCCGAGCGGCCCTTGTGGATGGGATGAGGCCCGCCCATGCTGGTGAGGGAGATCTTCTTACTCCGTCCACTGGTTCAAATGTTAATCTCTTCCAGAAACACCTGAAAAGCACACCCAGAAATCATGCGTTACCAGCTATCTGGGCATCTCATAGCCCAGTCAAGCTGACAGTGAAATTAACCATCACACCACGTGGCACACTCTGGGGCAGCAGGGAGTACAGCAGTACAACTCCTCTGCACAGGGAGGTGGTGGGGACGGGCCAGGAGACCAGAACAGTCAGCATGGTTGTGTGGGCTTTGCTCATCTACCTCTGCCAAATGAAAATGTTCCCAGATCCCCATCTTTTCTTCCCATGTCAGCCTGGGAGGATGCACGAGGCTTGGAGCCAGAGGCGCCAGGGCCTGGGCATGTGGGTAGGCACCTCAGCTCCTGGCTGCTGGACACTGTAGCCCTGCAACCTTGCTGGGCTTTGTTCAGGGTACCCTCTCTGCTGTCACTCACCCCAACAGGAGGTGGCCAAAGAGAGGCGGGCAGAGAAAGAGCTTGGCCAAGCAGCCCTGGAAAGGAATTTCTGTGTGTCACTCATGTTCTTCTCTCCACTAGAAAGGCATTTCCACATTGGAGTGGAAGGAAACGGCTGTGCTATGGGAGAGAATGGATCCATACAAAAGAGCAGGGAGGAAGGGAGGAAATGTGCCGGGTGCCAGAATTTTGTGTCATTGAAGACACTTGCCAGCATTCTGCTTTTGGGGGATGCCCATTTTGACAGTTTTGCGAGTCAAAGAGCTGCCTGTGTTTTGGTGTTTACTGTGTGGCAGGCACTATGGAAGGGCATTAACACACACGGATGTGCTTCCTGCAGCAGAGCTGGAGACACCTCTCAAACACTACCCTCAAGAAAATTCAGCGTCAAGCAGCTTGAGTGTATTATCTAAGATCACATGTCCTGAAAGAATTGGGGTTCAATGCAGAATTCTGTATCATCAATTATAGGGGTGTATTTATATTTCACATTTTACATTTCTTTTTTTTTTTTTCATTTTTAATCACGCTTTCTGCCTTGAACCACTTTCCCTTGGGATTCTTGGCCTTCATTACTTGGATACTTTTGATTTTTTTTTTCTTTAGATGGGGTCTCACCCTGATGCCCAGGCTGGAGTACAGTGGCACAATCATGGCTCACTGCACCTTGACCTCCCGGGCTCAGGTGATCCTCCCACCTCAGCCTCCCAAGAAGCTAAGAATACAGGTGTGCATCACCATGTCCGGCTAATTTTTGTATTCTTTTGTAGAGATGGGGTTTCACCATGTCACCCAGGCTGGTCTTGAACTCCTGGGCTCAAGTGATTCACCCCCGTCAGCTTCCCAAAGTGCTAGGATTAGAGGCGTGGGCCACCAAACTCAGCTGATGCTTTTGATTTTTTATAGGTTTTAACATACATGGTTAAAGAATACTTCTTAATTGTTTTTGTTTTTGTTTTGTGATGGAGTCTTGCTCTGTCACCAGGCTAGAGTGCAGTGGTGCGATCTCAGCTCGCTGCAACCTCTGCCTCCCAGGTTCAAGCGATTCTCATGCTTCAGCCTCCCGGGTGGCTGGGACTACAGGTGCGTGCCACCATGCCCAGCTAATTTTTGTGTTTTTAGTAGAGACATGTTTTCACCATGTTGGCCAGGCTGGTCTGGAACTCTTGACCTCAGGTGATCCACCTGCCTCGGCCTCCCAAAGTGCTGGGGTTACAGACGTGAGCCACTGAACCAGGCTTCTTAATGTTTTAATAATTACACAAGAGGTAAATATGTTTACTTTGTGTAAACTTCCCAGAAGAAAAAAATAAAGATTTCTCTTTTAAGAAGCAGTGTTTGAATAGTTTCTAGTAACTCATAAAAGAATGCTGAGTTACTTAAATAAGAACCAAAACAAAAACTAAGCATGTATTTATTTAGAAAATGTTGAGTCATTAGAATGTTATAACACAACATAGGTGTGGAGAGGCAAAGATATTTGATATTAGATTTTAGGTTTCTTTATCCACAATAAGTAGCTTTGGTTTCTATGTTACTATCTCAAGCATGACCTGGTTTTTTCAGTAGTTTACTGGAATTGGATCATTCAGTCAATCAACATGCAAAATATACATAGCTTGACCAATGTTGTCATTTCATACAAATATATCTCTAACTTGTTTAATTTTTAATCCATTACATTGATCTAGTTAATATCTCTCATTACTAGGATAATGCAGTCAAAGTTCCTAACACTAGAGTCTTATTATTATCCTGCCCTAAGGTATGTTGTGATGTAATGACATCATTTTTGTGCTCAAGAACTAAATCCCTTTAGTTTTGTGCTCAAGAACTAAATCCCTTTAGATAAGGTCCAAGGGAGATGAACTATAAAATAAATCTCATTTTATAATATAAATTTTATTTCATAAAATAAATCTCATTTTATAATATAAAAAGTATAATAAAAAGCATATTTTTAAAAAACAGGCTAAGAATGATATTAGTAGACATTATATAATAAAAACATTTTGCTGAATCACTTAATAATTGCAGATTATCTTAATTATCTTGTAATAATTGAATACTCCATAGATCTAAGTATTTCAAATTGTCATTATGTTATTTGGCTCATAGTAGGAAATTACCATTAAGTTCAAAAATATCACAGAAAAAGTAAATTAAAATAAAAATATTTATTTGGATATATACATGCGTTAGATATTATGGTGTATTGCATACGTTTTCATGTATGTGGTGTTACACCAGAAGCATTATTCAACAGTTGGCCTTTTTAAAAAAATCTGAACTATGTTCAGAAAATCTTTCCACCACAGTGCACAGAGATTGATTTCATTTGTATAACAGATGGATGAGCCATATTATAATTAACTGTTTAATTACCCTGTTATCCAGTTGTGGATATTTAAGTCCAAACATTGCAGTAATAAATATGCAAGAGTGCCTTTAGACACATTAGAGAATGCGGCTCTAATTTAGGGACGTAGAAGTAAAATTGCTCAGCTGAATTGCTTATGCATTTTGAACAATAAGAGTTACTGCCAGATTTTTGTTACAAGGCTGCAGTAATTTACACTCCTGACACTGAATGAGTGCCCGTATGTTGACGCATCATCAACGCTGGAGAAGATGAGCTTCTAAATTTGTCTTACCCTCATCAGTTGTATTGGTCATTAATCTGTCAGGAAAACAGAAACTTCACAAGCTTACTATAACAAAGAGATCTGGCCGGGTGCAGTGGCTCATGCCTGTAATCCCAGTACTTTGGGAGGCCAAGGCGGGCAAATCACTTGAGGCCAGGAGTTCAAGACCAGCTTGGCCAACATAGCAAAACTTCCTCTCTGCTAAAAACACAAAAACATAGCTGGTGTGGTTGTATGCACCTGTAATCCCAGCTACTCAGGAGGCTGAGGCACAAGAATCACTTGAACACAGGAGGTGGAGGTTGCAGTGAGCCACTGTACTCCAGCCTGAGCGGCAGAACAAGACTCTGTCTCAAAAAAAATGAAAAAAAGAGACTTGAATATAGGGAATTTAACAAAAAGATGCCACAGATCTAAAACTGTGCCAACCCCAAGACTGGAGGAACCATGGTAAGAGTTTGGGGTTCTCAGAACTTAAATGATTGAAGAGATAGAGAGTGGGGCTGAAATTCTGAGAAGGAACCACCACCTGGCTGAGGGAGGGGTCTCTCAGAGGTGGGACGACCACCTGGCTGTGCTGGTGTCTATGAAGTGGAGGAGGGTTTCTCAGAGGTGCATGACCACTTGGCTGTGCTGGTGTCTCTGGAGTGGAGGAGGGTTTCTCAGGGGTGGAATGAGAGTCAGGCAATAATCCCAAACAAAAACATGAGATTTGTGTGGTTTTGGTTTTGGTTTTGCTTGTTTTGTTTGGAGACACGGTCTAGCTCTGTCACCGGCTGGAGTGCAGTGGTGATGGTAGCTCACTGCAGACACAACCTCCTGGGCTCAAGTGATCCTCCCACCTCAGCCTCCCTAGTAGCTGAGACTACAGGTGTGTACCACCATGCCCAGCTTGTTTTTGCTGTTTTAATTTTTATTTTACTTCCCAAGACTCTAAAAGACTTGCTGATCTATTCACACACCAACTAGTGCCCATATCCATACTCCCTGTCTTGTCACTTTATCCCCACCCAGTCCCTTGCTGCCCCTGCCATCCCCTCAGTGTGACTGAGTTGCTGGAGGTACCCTGCCCCATACTTGCTTTCTTGCCCCAGACCCTGCTGGGCCCCCTGTCTCTGCCCTGCCTGCCTCAGCTCCCCTCTGTCTCTCTGCCTTTTCACCCCCATGCTCCCAGCCTCGCATCCTTGGAGCCAAGTTCACCTCTCACCAAGCACGGCCTCCTGCGGTCCCCAGTGCTGCTGGTGCCAAGGCCATCTTGTCCCGCCATTGTGTCCTCACATTCCCCAACACTGGGCTCAGGTTTCCCCTGGGGGCTGAGCTGTCTTCCCTCAGTCACACCTTCCTCCCCACCCAGGCTCATCCAGTCCCTCTGTCCTCTCCCCACCTTTCACCTTGGATCAGGCCCACAAGGTCACCGAGGGACATTTTCCATCCAAAGTAACTTAACAACATCTCCTCCTGCACTGTCTGGTCACATGCTCTGAGGTCAACAGTTGTGCGTCCACTGATAACACATTTCATACTATCCAGCGCAACTCACAACCCTGCAAACATAGATTAAAGGAGAAATGCTGGAATAAGGGACGGATGGCTAAGCATTCTAATTTGAATGAGCACATTTAAAACTACAAGAGAAAACTATCACCAGGTTCACCTCACAGGACATCTGGGTTTTCTTTCAGGGAAATGAGCAACTGGACACACCAAGACCCTCCTTCTGGGTTAAGGGCCCAGCACGCTTCCCCTGGGCCGCCTACCGTATGCTGTTCTCATCTCCCTGCTGTTCCTCACTCTGACACACACACCTGCAGTGGTGGCCTGGTCGAGGGATGCACTTACCTCCTCGGCATGAAAGGAAGATGGGCAAACAGGAATCTCACAAATGGCGCCGTCAAAGTAAGAAGTGCGACAAAATGAACTGAGGGCAGGCGCTGTCATTTGGCAAATTCTGACCAAGACCTAAGACCAGGATTGCTTTTGAGACTGGAGTGAAACAGCAAAGACAGAAGACGAGTGACTCTGAGGCCTTGACTTGGCTTCCACACTAAAATGCGTTAGACCCAGGAATCAGCTTCTCTTTTCTTCCTCTTCATGTTTAGATGGTGAGAGAGGTAGCGTGTAAGACATACTTTAGGGCCCCACATGAGGGCCAGGGACAGGTCAGACCAAGACTCCGACAGCCCAGCTCCACGGCAACCCGCTGGCCCCTGTGGGGGTGGAGAGGTGTCCTGCTCATTCCCTCTCAGGGCGACTTCAGCTCTTGGAGGGGAGGGTTCTGGTTAAGCCTCAGGTGGGATAGTTATGGTGAGTGACAGTTGCTAGAAGAACACGGTGACAGTTTCTGTTATTTTCTTTTTTTTTTTTTTTTTTTTGAGACGGAGTCTCGCTCTGTCGCCCAGGCTGGAGTGCAGTGGCCGGGTCTCAGCTCACTGCAAGCTCCGCCTCCCGGGTTCACGCCATTCTCCTGCCTCAGCCTCCGGAGTAGCTGGGACTACAGGCGCCCGCCACCTCGCCCGGCTAGTTTTTTGTATTTTTAGTAGAGACGGGGTTTCACCATGTTAGCCAGGATGGTCTCGATCTCCTGACCTTGTGATCCGCCCGTCTCGGCCTCCCAAAGTGCTGGGATTACAGGCTTGAGCCACCGCGCCCGGCCTAGTTTCTGTTATTTTCAATTGATCCAGTCTCTTGTCCACCACACAGACTCCTTGATGGAAGGCTCTTCAGGAACAAGAAAGGGTTCAGGTTCTCAGGGTAAAACAGGCTTTGCAGTTCTCTAATTTGCTAATTGTCAACTTCTGAAGACGGAGTTTTCTCATGGTAGTAGGAACTAGTATGAGTAATTTACCAGAGTGAAACAGGCAAGATTCCCTTCACCTGCGGAAATACAGCCTGAGTTACAGCACCTCTTTTCTTGAATTCTTGGATTTCTTCCTCAGCTCCTTTCCTAAATCAGTTCATCTCTGACATAACCCGCAATGGGCATCGAAGGGAATTATTCCAGGAAGTGTCCTCCCCATCACTCTTTACTGTTTTTTTGTTTTCTTTTGGATGTTTTTGTTTTTGTTTTGACGCAGCACACAGCGAAACTGCTGCAGGAAGCAGAAGGATGTGTGTGACATATCACCTTCCATTTTGCATTAATAAACATCACCCCAAATTTGCCTATCCGCTGTTCAAATAAAGATCCAACAGAATAGAAACTCAACAGGAAAACTCACTGTCACTAAGGCCGACAAAAGACAAAGTGGAGAAATATTAATCATAAATACAGAAAATAAAGGATGGGTGAACAAATTGAGATCCGGCTTGCTGGGCGTCACGTGGAGAGCCTGTGCAGGAAGAGCCAGGACACCAGAGCTGAGGGGGCTTCCGCGATCCCTGCCGCTCTGTGCATCCTGGGCCCCAGCTCGGGGCCTGTCCCCCTCCAGTTGGTGGCGCCGTCCTCTCTGTGCCCTACCAAGCTCACCAGTAAACTGCAGTACAGGGCACATAGCATGGAAGCGGGGGACTCCGGGCAAGGCCTCTCCGGCTGGGGTGGGCCCAAGGGAGACCTCCCTGGACGGAGGTGGCAGGTGGGGAACCTGCAGGACGTCACTGTCACCGACACCTCATTGTGATGTGCCCGCCTGCTGCCCCTGCCCTCGCGTGCAGACCCCTGTGGTCTCCTGGACACCTGTGAGGTCCTGAAGCCTAGTGAGGCAGCTGCCCTAAGGCCTGAGCCTCTGCAGGGACCAAGAAGCATGCCATGTGCGTGACAAAACCTTTCCCTAAAGAAAGTGTCCCGTCCACCCCTTGAGGTTCTGGAAAACATTTCTTAAGACCCATTGAATGGCAGGATGAGATAAAAGGAACTGAATTTAAAACCGAGAATGAAATGCTGGAGCTTGGTCTCACTGCAGAGGGAAAACTGAGCCCCAGAGAATGAAGTTGTTTCCATCTGTGCGTCTTCACCTTGCTCATACGAAGAGCTGGGTCTGTGCCCGAGGACGGGCCTCCACGTGGTCCTGAGGAATCACAAAGTGTGGGTAAAACATCCTCCCTAGAATGACCCCAAAGAGATAAATGTGTGACGGGAGAAGACCTTCCTAGGGGAAAGCAGCCATGCTCACGCTAGTAAGCCAGCTAAGCTTCTCCGCAAATTCTCCCCATGGCTGACAGCCAGAGGAAGCCCATGGCCCCCTGGCCCCAGGGACCTCCTGCCATTCCCCATTCCCCTATTCAACAGCCTCCGCACAAACCACTAGCAAGCCCTGATTTCCTCGCATCTCTACCTTTACCTTTCCAGAAGGGCATCTAAATAGAATAACGCAACCTCTTCTCTCCGCCACTCTCACTTGGCCATATGCATTGAAGGCTCACTCCTGCCTTTGAGCGACTTGACAGCTCATTCCTTTTCATCAATGAGTAGTATTCCATTGTGTGAATGTGCTTCAGCTTGTTTTTTATTCACCTATTGAAGGACATCCTGATTTAAAGTATCTGGAAACTTAAAGTATCTGAATAGAGGGTGCTGTACATAACTGCATTTTTTTTGTTTGGACATAAGTTTTCAAAGCAGTTGTCGACCTAGGAGCACCTAGGTTGAGAGACTATGTTTAGCTTTGAGACAAAACTATCATTGGTACTGCCAGTGGCTGTACCATTATGCCTTCCACCCGCAGTGATGAGCTCCTGTTTTTCCTAATCCTCCACAGCAATTGCTATTGCCATTGCTTTTATATTTGAGTTGTTCTAAGGGAACCAATAGGAATTTTATATTTATATACATATATATTTACACATATATATATACACACATATCTCTATATAGAGAGAGATATTTGTGCCCAGTGCAGTGGCCTATGCCTGTAATCCCAACACTTTGAGAGGCAGAGGTGGGTGGATTGCTCAGGAGTTCGAGACCAGCCTGGACAACATGGCGAAACACTGTCTCCAAAAAAAATTAGCCAGCATGGTGGTGCACACTTGTGGTCCTAGCTCCTCGGGGAGGTGAGGTGGGAAGATTGCTTAAGCCCAGGAAGTCAAGGCTACAATGAGAGCCGAGGTGGCACTGCAGGACAACAGCACGGGCAACCGAGCCAGACTCTTTCTCAAAAAAAGAAAAAAGAGAGAGAGAGAGATTTATTATGGGAATGGACTCCCATGATTATAGAGGCCAAGAAGTCCCACAGTCTACTGCCTGCAAGCTGGAGAACCAGGAACACCCGTGGTATAACACACAAGCCTGAAGACCAGATAGTCAAGTGGGGAGCCACTGGTGCAGTCTCAGAGCCCAAAGGCTTGAGAACCGGGAAGGACAGAAGACAAAAGTTGCAACTCAAAAAGAGAGAGACTGTATTGCTTTATTTGGGCCCCCAGTGGATCGGATGGCACTCACCCACACTGGTGAGCATGGCTCAGGCTACCCATTCAGTGCCCATCTCTTCCAGAAACACCCTCACAGCCACACAGCTACCTCACTGTTGTTGTAACTTGCAATCTCCTAATGACATATGCTATTGTGCTGCTTTTGGTAATACTTACTTGCCATCTTTATATATTCTTTGGTGAGGTGTCTGTTCAGATCATCACCCACTTTTATTAGATTGTTTGTTTCCTTCTGGTTGAGTTTTACTTTCTTGGTATACTTTGAATAATCGTCCTTTTTTAGATAGATGTTTTCCAAATATTTTATCCCAGTATGTGCCTTGCCTTTTCATTCTCCTAATGGGGTCTTTTATGGAGTAGACATTTTCGTTTTAATAAGGTCTACATTATCAAGTTTTCCTTTCATGGACTGGCTTTTGGTGTTGTGTATAAAACCTCATCACCAAATACAAGGTCAGGTAGATTTTCTTCTCTGTTCTATCCTAGAATTTTTACAGTTTTCTACTTTAAATTCTAAGTCTATGAATAATTTTGTATGTATTTTTGTGGGAGTTGTAAAGTTCGTTTGTACATTCATTTGATCCCACAAGGTCATCTGGCTGTTTCATCACCATTTGTGGAAAAGACTCTTTTGCTCTTGTACAGAATCAGTTGGCTATATTTATGTTGGTCTACTTGTTCCGTTTGTCTGTGTGACCATTTCTTCCCCAATGTTACTCTCTCTTCATAAATTTATAAATCTTGGAATCTGGATGTGTAAATTCTTCAACTTTGTTCCTCCTCAGTCTTATATTGCCTATTTTAGGTTTAGAAACATTTTATTGGTGTCTTTGCCGGGATTTTGACTGGAATTACACTGGATCTATAGATCAAGTTTGGAGGAATTATTGATTTAGCTTTTATCTAATTATTTTTCCAACTGTGTTTCAAAGTTTTCTGAATGAACATTTGTACGTATTTTGTTAGGTTTATATATGGGCTTCAGTTTTGGGGGTAGTATTGTAAATGATTTTTCTTTCATTTCAAATCAAATTCCAATTGTTCTTTACCGACGTGTAGGAAATCAATTAACTTGTACCATTGCCCTTTTTTACTTTGATTCTTATATCCATCCGTTCTAATCAAGACACAGAATAGCAGGCTCCATTTCAGTATGAATTTCCAAAATTACCGCTTGGCATAATCTGTACACTGAATTTCAGTGACGCATTGGCGCAGCCGCGAAGCGATGCATGCAACTCACTCCAAAATAGTGGGCTCAGGTGGTCCTGCACTGTGTGCTGACCACCGGCAGGGTGCGCCCGATCCCGCTATTTTCCACCCGCGCGCTGTGCATGCGTGCGCGGTGTGCAGCCGGTGCACGGCGTGCGCGGGAAGAACCGAGCTCCCTTCCCAGGAGTTCGGTCGCACGGAGCGCGGAGGGGAGCGACCCGGACCGAGGAGGGAGCTTTGCCGCGGCTTTCCCGACAGTTCCTTTTTTTTTTTCCCTTTGAGACGGAGTCTCACTCTGTCTTCCCAGCTGGAGTGCAGTGGCGCGATCTCGGCTCACTGCAACCTTTGCCTCCCCAGTTCAAGCAATTATCGTGCCTTAGCCTCCCGAGTAGTTGGGATTACAGGCCCGCGCCACCACGCCTGGCTAATGTTTTTTGCATTTTTTGGTGGAGATGGAGTTTCACCATGTTGGCCAGGCTGGTCTCGAACCTGACCTCAAGTGATCCTCCCTCCTCGGCCTCCCAAAGTGCTGGGATTACAGACATGAACCACCGCGCCCGGCCCTCGGACCGCTCTTAAAAACTGCCCACGGAAGCGGTCACTTTTCTGGGATTTTCCCACGTGGTTCTTTACTTTTTCAGAGAACATTTTTAAAACACTTACTTTTTAGCAGTTTCGCCTCCTCGAGGCTTTGCCGCTCCTGGTCATTGCCTATCGCGGTGTATTTGCGGATTCTGGCTTGTTTCTGGGAGAGTCCCCGATGCTGAGACGCTGGGGCCGGCGGGGTGGGCGCCCCGGTTGCCAAGGTTTTGCTGGTCTGTTTTCCCACAGGGCCAAAGCCCTGCACACGCGTGGAAAACAGCTGCGCGGAATCCACTACATTACGTTTAAATATATTATTTATAACAAAATCAGATCTCACTACAGTCTTCTTTTCCTGGCTATAATGGAAGTAACTGCATCAACAATACTTCTCATTCCTTTGTTAAGAAAGTCACCGTTTAATTGGCAGCAGATTTATAGGTGTGCATAGGTAATGCATGTTTTTCGTCATCGGAGTCGTGGATTAGAGGAAATGTTAGCTGTATCAAGTATTCATATTAAACCACAAGATGAATTCAGGAGAATCCCTTTTTTGTTTGTTTGTTTGTTTGTTTGTTTTTCTTGGTCTTGACCATTTGCAATACGGAATTAGCTGAAAGTCAGTTAACCTTTAGCTGTGAACCCATATGGTCGTGGGGTCATATGGCAGCTCTTTATGCAAATTGCAGTTTGTGTTTTCCTTATTTCAGGGTCCATTTTAGTAATTTACATTTTCCTATGAAATCACCCATTTCCTCTGGGTTTCCAGTTTGTTCAGTTAAAAGACTTGATTTATCCTCTATTTGTCGTTTTATACAGAATACTTTGTTATTATTATTATTATTATTAGAGTCAGGGGTCTCACTATGTTACCCAGGCTGGTCTCAAACTCCTGGGCTCAAGCAATCCGCCAGCCTCAGGCTTCAAAAGTGCTGAGATTACAGGTGTGAGCCACAATACCCAGCCCAGGATTCTTAATTTTATCTACTTTTTTATTCTTTTTTTTTCCATTAGTAAAACTATATTCTTAAAACATATTTCTTAGAGTATTTTGTTTTCAAGTGACATAATTGCTATGTTTGACAATTTCTTATGACTCAGTAATGTATTATGTGTGCATATATGTGTGTGTGTGTATGTGTGTGTGTGTGTGTGTGTATATATATATATGTGTGTGTATATATATATATAGTTACTGGAACATTACCAGTATTGTAGCAATTACAATGCAATACAATACCAGTAACTGGTAAGATATGTTTATTAATTTATTAAGTATGCATAGCTAATAGAACACAGCTTGTGATATGATACATTTGGTCATGATTGGCTACTTCTGTTATACAGATTGAAAGGTCGGAAGAGTATTTTACTTCTGGTGTTCTTAATTATATCTCAGGTTTAACGTGACTTCCTAAGAGCATTAAAAATTCCTTTTGAACTTTATTATACAAATAAGGCACAGATTCCTTTTTATCGTTAGCTACATGACTAGCTATATGGACATCATAACGTCAGCTAAAATTGGGAACATTCCAGTGTTTGGGCTTCCAATAATTCCTTCCAATAATAGCTCTATGAGGTAATTTTCTATTTTACAAAACATAACAACACCTAAAATCACTCTTACAGTATCCTGTAATTTTTGTTTCTCTGATTTCATTACTTTCTGCAAAGCATCTAGAAAATTATGAGATTGAATATTCTTTTAACACTTCTTAAAAAAATAAATAATCACTTGTTTTAGAAAACATCACAGCGAAACATCAAATCATCATCATAAATTGTTAATATTCTTCCAATCCTTGAATATTGTTTTTCTAGTGGCAAGTATTTGTATCACCGCTAAAAGATGTTCATGAAACAGAACTAAGAGAAGTTTCTTTGGAATAAGAGAGCCACTCACAAGGAAAGAGCTCACCATTGAAGCATCATTTTATAAAGCTACTGTTTTGGAAATGTTGACTGTGAATTGAAATAGATTCTCTAAAGTCTGCATCTTTCCCCGGTGAAAGGTAATCAGCTGTTTACAGAGTGAACCCTTGGCCAGGCATAGTGGCTCATGCCTGTAATCCCAGCACTTTGGGAGGCCAGGGCAGGAGACTCACATGAGCCCACGAGTTGAAGACAAGCCTGGGCAACATACAGAGACCCATCTCTACGAAAATTTGATGGTGCACACCTATAGTCCTAGCTACTCCAGAGACTGATGGAGAGGATAGCTTGAGCCGGGGAGGTCAAGGCTACAGTGAGCTATGATCACACAACTGCACTCCAGCCTGGGTGACAGAATGAGACCTTGTCTCAAAAAAAAAAAAAAAAAGAGAGAGAGAGAGAGAATGAGCTCAGGACATAGCAACACAACAATGAAAGTAATAATAATGTAACACATAACAAATAATTATATGCATTATCATAAAATATGTTAAAGTGACGTTATTTGGAATTATGTTAGTCTGTATCATTTACTTTTCATTATAATAAATGTTTTTAATGTTCCTATTAAAAAACGGTAGGGACCAGGTGCAGTGGCTCACTCCTGTAATCCCAGCACTTCAGGAGGCCAAGGTGGGAGGATTGGCTTGAACCCAGAAGTTCAAGACCAGCCTGGACAACACAATGAGACCCTGTCTCTACAAAAAATTTAAAAATTAGCCAGGTGTGGTGGCATGCACCTGTAGTCCCAGTTACTTGGGAGGCTGAGGTGGGAGGCTGAGGCTGTGACCACACCACTGTACTCCAGCCTGGGCAACAGAGTGAGACCCTGTCTCAAAAAAAAAATAAGTAAATAATAAAAATTAAAAACAGCCAAGCATGGTGGTACGCTTGAGCCCAGCAGTTTCAGGCTGCAGTGAGCTATGACGGTGCCACTGCACTCCAGTCTGGGCAACAGAGGGAAACCCTGTTTCAAAAAAAAAGTACAGCCAGTTATCACTGTCAATTACTAGTGATTAATAGTACAACTAATTAAACAAATAGGTGTTTGAAAAAATAATGTTTTTTAACAGTTTTTGTTGTTGAATAGTTTCAGATTTACATAAAATTTGGGAAGATATCACAAAGACTTTTCACATTGTCCAGACCCATCCGTATATTTCCTCTCTTGCTAACATCTTACATCAGTATATACATTTATCACAATGAATGAACCAATATTAAGTCATTATTACAAACTAAAGTTCATACTTTATTCAGATTTTCTTAGTTTTCCTAATATAGTTTGGCTGTGTCCCCACCCAAATCTCATCTTGAATTGTAATCCCCACAATCCTCAGATGTGTGGTGGGAGCGACTGAGTGGGCGGTAATGTAATCATGGGGGCGGTTTCCCCCATGCTGTTCTCCTGATAGCGAGTGAGTTCTTGGGAGAGCTGATGATTTTCTAAGCGTCTGGTATTTCCCCTGCTGGTACTCATTCTGTTTCCTGCCGTCCTGTGAAAAAGTGCCTTCTGCCGTGATTGTAACTTTCCTGAGGCCTCCCCAGCCATGGAGAACTGTGAGTCAATTAAAGCTCTTTGCTTCGTAAATTAAACTTCTTTGCTTCATACAGTCTGGGGCAGTTCTTCATAGCAGCGTGAGAAAGGACTGATATATTTCCCTTGTCTGTTTGAGTTCCATCAAGGATACCACTTAGTAATGATGTCTCCTTTGGCTTCTCTTGGCTGTGGCAGTTCATCAGACTTTCTTTGTTTTTGATAACCTTGAATGATATTGAGGAGTGCCGGTCAGGTGTATTGGAGAATGTCCTCCAGTTTAAATGATGTTTTTCTCATTGTTAGATTGGGGCTATTGGTTCTGAGAAAGATGATCTGAGGTAAAGTGCCATTCTTCTTACATCATAGCAAGGGCACATGCTCCCAAGACCCTGTTCACATTAATGCTGATCACCTGGCTGAGGTTATGTTTATCAGCTTTCTTCACTGGGAAGCTACTTTTCCCCTGTCTATACTGCATGTGGCCTTTGGAAGGAAATCACTATGCAAAGCCTTCACTTAAGAAGTGGGCAATTTGTGCTGCCTCCTTGTTGATTGGTTATCTGCATTAATCATTAGGAGTTCTTCTGCATAAGAGATTTCTATTCATTCATTTATTCATTTAATCATTTATATATGCCATCATGGACACCTGGATAGTTATTTTGAGCTTTCAATTATAATTTAATACTACATTATTTATTTTGATGCTCAAATTGTTCCTGCTTTGGTCACTGGGAGGGCTTTCCAAAAGCTCCTTCTTTGTCTGATATTAGATTTTTGTGGGTTTGTTTAGTTTTGTTTTTTGAGCACTTTCTTATTTTCAATCTTACTATCCAATCTTGTATTTTTGCTGCCCCAGTCCCATTGTTATCAATTTCTCCAAGAAGCTCTGGTTTCTTTTATTGGAAGATCGTATTAAAAACTTATATCTAGAATTCTTCCTAGATCCGTAAGAGAAGTGAGGTCACAGGACAAGCCTCAGCCCCCCAGAGTAGAGAGACCAACAGTTAGACACAAAGAACCACAACTGGCTGGGCACGGGGGCTCACACCTGTAATCTCAGCACTTTGGGAGGCTGAGGCAGGTGGATCACAGGTCAGGAGTTCAAGACCAGCCTGACCAACATGGTGAAGCCCTGTCTCTACTAAAAATACAAAAAAATAGTGGGGGGTGGTGGTGTGCACCTGTAATCCCAGCTACTCAGGAGGCTGAAGCAGGAGAATCACTTGAACCCGGGAGGAGGAGGTTGTAGTGAGCCGAGATTGCGCCACTGCACTCCAGGCTGGGCAACAGGGCAAGACTCTGTCTCAAAAAAAAAAAAAAAAAAAAAAAAGAACCACAACTACAGCAGAACCAGAGTGCCAGGTGGGAGGGGAGCCTGCAAAGCTGGTGGCTCTGGGCTCAGTGAGGATGATTCTGATAGCTGCAGGGGAAGCCAGTCATGGGGGCACATTTGTAAGCCTTACCTCCTGGAGCTCCACCAGATTCTCACAGTGAATCCTGGAGAGAAATCTCAGAGGGCTTCAGGCAGGTGGAGGAGAACAGGCACCATTTTGAAATATGCCAGAGCATTCTCCTCTGAATAAGATTTGTCCTTGGGAGAAACTTTTATTCCAGCTTTATTGAGGTATAATTGAGAAATGAAAATTGTATATATTTAAGGTATGCAAGGTGATGATTTGATATACATATACATTGAGAAATGATTGCTACAATCAAGCTAATTAGCACATCCCCTGCATCACGTGTGCACGTGGGGTTAGAACGTTTGCTATCTACTCTCTTAGCAAACTCAAGTATCCAACACAGCATTATTAACTAGAGTCACCATGTGTGCATTAGATCCCCAGAACTTGTTTGTTTTATACCTGGAAGTTTGTGTTCTTCGGCCAGCACCTCCCCATTTCCCCACCTCCCACACCCCCAGCACCTGGCAACCACCAATCTACTGTCTGCTTCTATGCGTTTGACTTTTTCAGATTCCACATATATACGAGATCACACAGTATTTGTCTTTCTGTCTGACTTATTTCACTTAGTATAATGTCCTCAAGGCTTACCCATGTTGTTGCTGCCAATGGCAAAATTTCCTGCTTTTAAATGCTGAATAACATTCTGCCTTATATTCTATATATACCTCACATTTGCTTTATCCACTCACCTGTTGACAGACACTTGGTCGTTTCCATATCTTGGTTCTTGTGAATAATGCTGCACTAAACATGTAATGCAGATATTCCTTCACGATACTGATTTCATTTCCTTTCGGTATCTTCCAAGAAGTGGGATTGCTGGATCATATGGTAGTTCTATTTTTACTTGTTTGAGAAACATTACATTCCCAAGAGCAGTGTACAAGGGTTCACTTTTCTCCACCATCGTTATCTCCTGTCCTTTTGATAATAGCCATCCTAACAAGGGAAGCCTTGCTTCTCAGTGCTGTCGGCTCACAGTACAAGGAAATGTGTGTATTCTCACGTGGACACAGACTCATGGAACGTGTGTCTAAATTAAGGTAAGCATGAGTCACACTGATGTCTTCAGCACTAACCCATTAGCGTGTGGCTCATTCTAGCTTCTCTTCTCATCTGTAACTTCTCACTCCAGCAGTGAGAAACCAGGCTCATGCCCATCTGCCAGGTATTTAATTCATTGTGCAATTCCACACTAGAGGTAGAGTGGCATCAGAACTGTTAACTGTTACCCTTGTGGGAAGGAACTTTCTAAAAGAGACAGCACCATTTAAGTCCAGTCCCTTTGCCTTTAGCTTTCTGGATCTCCGTCATTTCCAAAGCCACTTCGATCCGCACCTTTCCCCCACCATAGGTGGTATGTTTGTTTCATACATTTGTGACACGGTTAGGTTCTTTGTCACATTCTGCATTCCATCCTGACATCCTCTAACCTCCTCAGTGACTATGTTAATTTGCATACCTTACCACATATTCTTTGGGTTGTAACCTTCTATGGGTTTTAATTAATGCATAACAGCAGGTGTCCACCGTTAAAGCATCATAAAAAATGTTCCTCTTCAAGCTCCCTGCTCCTAAAACCCCTGGCAACCACAGATCTGTTTACCCTCTTTGCAGTTTTGCCTTTTCCAGAATGTCATGTAAATGGGATCATACAGCACATAGCCTCATCAGACCGACCCATTTACTTAGCAATATAGATAGAGTTGAGTTCATCCATATCTTTGCATGGGTTGATAACTGTTTTTTTTTTTTTTTCTATTGCTTCATTGCATGGATATAGCCTGGTTTGCTTATCCATTCACCTATTGAAGTGCATCCTGATTTATTCCAGTCTTTGACCATTGTGAAGAGAGCTACTGTGCATATTTATGTGCTGCTTTTTGTGTGCACATAAGCTTTTTTAAAAGTTGGCTGAATAAGCAGGAGTGTGATTTGCTGGATCATAGAATGAGATTATATTTAACTTTGGGGGGAAAGCGTCAGACTGTCTTCCATAGTGTCTGTAGCATTACACATTCCCACCAGTAATGAATGAGAGTTTAATTTCTTCCACATCCTGTATGACTATTGGTATTGTCTTTTTTTTTCTTTTTTAATTTTAAGATTTTAGCCTTTCTAATCGGTGTTTAGGACTATCTCATATTGCTTTAATTTTTCTTCCCCTAATGAAAAATGATGTTGTATGTTTCCTGTTTATTTCCTATGCTTACCTTGCTTACCTGTATATCTTCTTTGGTGAGGTGTTTAGATCTTTACCCATTTTTAATTGGGTTGTTTGTTTTCCTGTTGTTAATTTTTACAAAGTACTTTAGATACAAGTCCCTTTTTAGTTACGTCTTTTTCAAAGGTTTTCTCCCAGTCTGTGTCCTGTCTTTTCATTCTCTTAACAAGGTCTTCCACACTTCTGAAAATTTTAACTTTAATAAATTTCATGTTATCGGCCAGGCACGGTGGCTCACGCCTCTAATCTCAGCACTTTGGGAGGCCGAGGTGGGTGGATCACTTGAGGTAAGAGTTCGAGACCAGCCTGACCAACATGGTGAATCCTTGTCTCTGCTAAAAATACAAATATCAGCCAGGCATGGTTGTGGGCACCTGTAAGCTCAGCTACTTGGGAGACTGAGTAACAAGAATCACTTGAACCGGGAGGTGGAAGTTGAAGTGAGCCAAGATCACGCCACTGTACTCCTGCCTCGACGACAAGAGCAACACTCCGTCTCCAAAAAAAAAAAAAAAAAAAAAAGTTCATTTTATCAGTTTTTGTCTTTTATGGATCATGCTTTTGGACTTGTGTATAAACACTCATACAAAACCCAAGACCACATAGATTTTCTCCTAACATTTCTTCTAAAAGATTTTTAGTTTTATATTTTACATTTAAGTCTGTGAATTATTCTTAGTAAATTTTTTTATGTGTAAAGTTTATGTCTATATTCGTTTTTCCCCATATGGTCACCAAATTTTTCCTTTACTATTTGTTAAGAAGACTATAAGTCAAAAGGCTCCTTTTTCTCTGTGACAAAGATCGGTTGACTGCATTACATGGGTCTAATTTTGGTCTCCCTCTTCTATTCCAATTATCCACATGTTCAGAGTGACTAGAATAGTTTGATAATAGACAGATATTGGAACTGTCAGAGCATACTAGGAAAAATAAAGTTCCCGAAAAGAGGTTATGTTTGAATTCTGCTTTAGTTCCAACCCAAAGGCTGAGGAACACTCCATGGAATTTAATGATAGGGCAGTAACTGTGATCTTACCAAGATTTATGAACAGGAAGATCCTTGGTGATTGTTGTCAGTCAAAGGGTGGCTTTGACATAGCACCTATCTGTGTTAGGGCAAATACAGCCAGGGAAAAGGTGATATTTGGAATCATCTGGGATTGGACTCTTGATCAATAGATATGAAATGTCAGATGGACGTGAGAATTGTTGGTCTTTGGTACGTGTGTGTTGCAATGAGTAAGGATGAGTAATGTGAAGGAAAAATAGAATTTGGGATCCCAAACTCACTATGCCAAAGGGAAAGTTAAGCATGGGAGACTGAGTCAGGCAAAAACTGCCTTCCTTTTGTTCCCAAACAGACGGCTGTAATTCCACATGCTTGTGTTATGTGAAATGTGAATTCATTGAGCGCTAATCAGAGCCCCACAAGAATGAAAGCACTTGCCTCGCTGCCTACCCTCCCTCCTCTTTTTTCCTCCCCTCCTGCTTGCTCTTTTCCTTTTAAATATTGAAGCTCTCAAAACTCTCATTTCTTTTTCCTGGGTATATTCTCAACCTGGGCAAAATAAACCTCTAATCAATGAAGATCTGTCTCAGGCACTTACTGGTTTACAGTAAAAATGAGGAGACGTGGGAGCTGATGTTTGGGGTATGGAGTAGAACCTGGGCATGGGGTAGGTAGTGACCGTGCATACAGACTGAAAAGACAAGGCTGTGATAACAAGGAAAAGCCTCTCCTCGCTGGTCAGACAGGAGACATATCCCGGTAAAACCTGGCTCTGGTGTCCACCTCTCTCAAGACAAACACATGTAGAAATTTGAGATAGAGATGGGCAGAGCTTGGTTTAAATTCTAGTTCTGTCATTTTGTAGCATGAGACTTGGTCACATTCATAAAGCTTTTAGAACTTACTTCACATCACTTGTTATATGGACAGCTGATCCATAAATAGCACAATTATTGTGAGGATTTATTTATTTTATTTTATTTTATTTTTTTTTTTTGAGATGGAGTCCTGTGCTGTCACCCAGGCTGGAGTGCAGTGGCACGATTTTGGCTCACTGCAACCTCCGCCTCCTGGGTTCAAGCCATTCTTCTGCCTCAGCCTTCCCAGTAGCTGGGATTACAGGCACGCACAACCACGCCCAGCTAGCTTTTGTATTTTTAGTAGAGACAGAGTTTCACCACGTTGGCCAGGCTGGTCTCAAACTCCTGACCTCATGATCCACCCACCTCAGCCTCCAGAAGTGCTGGGATTACAGGTGTGAGCCACCACACCTGGAGGATTAAATAAGCAATTGCAAGTAACTGATTCAGAGAGTCTCAGTTAATGCTATGGGAATTTTTTTCTCTTTTGGGGACCTCACTCAAGGAGTTGTCTTCCCACCCTGTTCATGACTCATTATCACTATCTGTCCATGCAATACATCCAATTATTAACGTTGTTCTGGAAAGTAGTCTGCTGTTGGCAAATGCTTCAAAAACATAAATTATGAAATGCTGAGATGTTCCTGCAATGATAATTACTAAGGCAGAACTCCAGCTACCATTTCACTCAGATTTCCAAAGGAATCAAATGTCCCCCAAAACTAAGCTCCTTCTTCCTGTATTCTATGAGCTCTACTGCCGTAGGGTGACTGTGAGACACAGCAGTAGCATTAGAAAGGGCTCAATCCCTCTTCCTTTTGGTAAAAGGGGTTTTGTTGCTAAACTGACATAGTGAGCCACTGAACCCCCCAGCAGGGGATGAGGCTTTGAACTGTTATGTCCACTGTTTAACAGATTCCAAAGGTGCTTGGCTGCGCATTCAGGCCCTGGGGCATGGAGCTAGGATTGAGTCTCTGGTGCTGCCTGAACCTACACGTTGCGGAATCAAGATGATTGAGGGCAAGTGCATTGGAGGGTGGGGGCAGGGGGAAGCGTAGGGGGTGGGGGACAGGGCAGGGTGGAGAGGAAGGGGGTAGGGCGGAACAGGACAGGGAGGGTCAGGGCCGGGCACAGCAGGGAGGTTGTCGCTCTGCAGGGCTGGGTGAGTGTTAGGGAAAGAATGCTAATGCACCTAACCAAGAAATATTAAGTCACAAAGTTTTGTTCTTGGTTGTGCAAACAAGAATCACCATGTGGCAATGAGTCAGGTCCTCCTAGGATTTGCCCTCAGGGAGGGAATTACATGACATCCCTGAATACCAGGTCTAAGCAAAGCATAAAACACTATAATTGTCCTCTTATTTTTCTATAAAATGAGGATTTTCATATGTTCTTTATGATCTGCTGTAGCCAAAGCCTTCTTCCTTGTGACCTGGGAAAAAGGGCTCCTCCTGTTTGTCTTAGATCACCCTGCAGGTGCATGTGGGTTGGACCTGGTGGCACTCACTCCCAGATGAAGGCTTGGAGGTCCATGACGAGATGAATAAGACTGGGCTCTCATCGTTTCTTTATCCTTCTTCAGCTTTGTCTGCTTAGTTTTCAGACTATCCTGAGGGAGAATGTGAAGGAAGACAGGTGGCGGCCGAGTTCCTGGCAAGGAACCCACGGGTTCGTGGGGACTTGCTCTTTCTCCTGAGTTGATTACCCTTTGCCAGCAGATGAGCACATTTCTCCTCTTGGCCTGGATCTTCTATTAGTAAGTGTGTCTGAGAAGTATTCATGAACGTTCTGTTTCTCCAGAGCCCTGGAATGCTATGGCAGGTCAGGAACTGATCATGACATCATGTCCTTCCCAACATGTACACCAATTTTTTCATTCTCCATTGAGGATATCCTTTCAGGGAACATAAGTGAAGGGCTGTCCTTTTCTCATCCATCCAGTGCCATGTTGGGGAAATGACTCACTCAATCAACCATGTCAGAGGCTGCAGGGGTCTTAGGTGTGTGGTGACCACAGGTGACAGGGATGTGTGACAGCAGGTGCTGAAGGTCAGGCATGGAGGCAGGTGATTCATCAGGTGCTGAGTCCGTCAGGCCAGGCGGCTTCCACATACGCTACTTTGTCTCTATCCTCATCTGTTTTCTTTCACAGCACTTACAACTGCCTCAACATTGTTTGTTTACTTAAATCTAGTTTATCAACCCCTAGAACATGTCTTTCTGACCACAGCTTTTTGTCTTTATTACTACTCCATCTCCAACATTAAGAACAGTGCTGGGAACTCAATGACTATTTTTTTGAATAAATAAATGGATTAAATTTTTACTAAGTGACAATACTGTTTTAAGCACTAAGCTAGGGTTTGAGACCACAGTAATAAAAATAACAGCCATTTTTCTTTTCCAAATAGAACCTAGATTGTTTCAATGGATCTTAATTTTATTGGATTAATTATGAGAATAAATTCCACAACCCACGGTGGAAATATTTAAATCTTCACTGCTTCTGAGACTGTCTGGAGCTTGGTGTCAGGGGTTCTCCTTCCTACTCCAGGGAAGGGCCCTCAATGTCCTTGGTGTTCAAGGTGCTCTTCCCCGGGTGCCCTTCTATGCTCACCTTGCCTTGTTGGGAGCCTGCCCCAGATCTGAAGATCATGCACAGTTCTCACACAGAATTCAAAATCCATGCAACTTTCCCCACAGAGCATCAGCTCTGCAAATCATTCGTGATTTCCCAGTTGAAGCAAGGAGCAGTGCTGTGGAGGGAAGGAAGGATTTCCCCAGAGCCCAAATCCAGGTAGGCTGCAGATGTAATGCCCAGACCCTCTGTTCCTCAAAGAAGACCACCAGAGTCCAGAGTCAAAGCCAAGCGGCAAGGATCTTTATGACAAGTTCAAACTTGGTCCCTCCATTACACAGCATACAAGAGGGCCCCGAACAATGCGAGTGTTTGCTTTTTATAGCCCGAAAGTTACAGGGGAACAAAGGAATTCTTTTGGTTCCCGCGCTTTCAGTAAAACTTTGAACGGCTGTCTCCTTATCGGAGACTTTCTAGGTGGTGTTTGTACTGGGCCCAGGAAGTTTGAGAGATATGTGGCGATATGTGGTGAGATGGGAGGATGGGATGTGTTTGTACTGGGCTCAGGAAGTTTGAGAGATATGTGGCGATATGTGGTGAGATGGGAGGATGGGATGTGTTTGTACTGGGCTCAGGAAGTTTGAGAGATATGTGGCGATATGTGGTGAGATGGGAGGATGGGGTGTGTTTGTACTGGGCTTGTTTGTTTTGAGCCCGGGGCTGAGGAATGTGCCCGGCTCCTCTCACAGACAGATATGCTCAGTGCAGGGAGTACCTGGTCGGTGAGGGACAGAACTTTGATAATGACAAATGCAGATGACCTTGAGTGAATGATATTTTTAGAAAACTGTGAGAAGCTGTTGGGCGCGGTGGCTCATGCCTGTAATCCCAGCACTTTGGGAGGCCGAGGCAGGCAGATCATGAGTTCAAGAAATCAAGACCATCCTGGCCAACACGGTGAAACCCTGTCTCTACTAAAAATACAAAAATTAGTTAGGCATGGTGGTGCGCACCTGTAGTCCCGGCTACTCAGGAAACTGAGGCAGGAGAATTGCTTGAACCAGGGAGGCGGAGGTTGCAGTGAGCCAAGATCATGCCACTGCACTCCAGCCTGGTGACATAGTAAGACTCTGTCCAAAAAAAAAAAAAAACCTATGGGAAGCCGTTGGGAGAAAAATTCCACACATAATGTTATTATTTCTCATGTATAAACCAATTTTGTTCACATATATTCATGTCTTCATTAGAGTTAAAGCTTCACATTGTGGCCTTTGCCCTGGTCCCTTCCCTTTGATGATTTTCCTTTTCATGACATCTCCAATATCACCTCTTTATTTTTCTCTTCATTCTTGAAAATACTTCATAATTTTTAATTTCCCAAAATGTCTTGAGTTTGGTCAAATTTCTGGTTAGTAAACATGAGAGAATTTGCACTAAAGAAATAAAATGATTGTAACCAGGATTTTAGATCAGAGTGAAGTGGCCTCGTTGTCTTGGGGAGGTTCTTGGTCTCATGGCCACGGAGATTAAGGACCCGGACACAGACAAGGGTGAGGTCTAGAGCAGAACTGTAATAGGTGAAAGAAAGAGAAAGCTCTCTGCTACAGAGAGGGGTCCCAG
Organism: Macaca fascicularis; assembly: GCF_037993035.2. Classification (NCBI taxonomy): domain Eukaryota; kingdom Metazoa; phylum Chordata; class Mammalia; order Primates; family Cercopithecidae; genus Macaca; species Macaca fascicularis. The sequence continues at coordinate 17,273,301 of NC_088387.1, read as the reverse complement.
GAAAATGGGTTGCCAATCTGTGGTGAGATGCAGGGGGTTTTTACAGGTGAGCCAGTGGGGAGATGGTGTCTGATCTACACAAGGCACGAGAAACCGGCCAGGACCAGTTGTGCCATTTACATAGGACATGAATCTCTGGCAGCCCCCACTCCAATCTTTTATTAGGCAGGTGGGTAGCTACTCCATGTTGCTTATTTCTTTCTTACTCTATACATGGTAACAAAAAAAGGGAAGGTGGAGCCCCGTGGTGGACATGCCTGGCCCCAGATAGCCCTTTTCTATGGGTGTAGCCGTAGGCCTCCCCCTGTGAAAGCTTGCAGCTTCCTTGTCAATGCTTGCAGCTCAATCTTTCAGGCTTCTCTTTGTTAGAAAAGCAATGATTTCTTGGGCTGCTTTTTGTTAGAAGGGAAGTTCTGTCGAGTACTCTTTGGCCCTCACTATCTGCCTAAATAATTTCTTTCTCTCTCCGGTATCAAGAGCTCTCACTGTATTTACACACACACACACAAAAAAAATTATAGAGAAGAAAAATCATATGAATGTCAGATATGTGGGAAAGCCTTCGGCCAATTCTCTGTCTATGGACAACCTGGGAGAACCCACATTATAAATGTAATAAGTGCGTAAGAGCCTTCAGCAGTAGCTCTAAACTTCATAAACACCAGAGAACTTACATGGGGGAGGAACTTTATGCCTGTCATCAATGTGGAAATGCCTTCATACCTAACTGATCCTTTAAACAACAGGAGTGAACTGTACTGGGGATAAGCCCTTGGTCTGTAATCACCTTTAACAAGCATTCAGTAGAGGTCCAGCCTCAGTGTGCACAAGAAAACCCAGAAGAGAAATAGTCTCTAACAAGAAATAGGATAGACATTCTGAATCAGGAAGAGGAAGCTTCCTGGGTGTTTTAGGGAAATACTGGAGGATGTGGTATAGTAGAGAATACATCTAACACTGTCTTTAGTTCCTATCACAGAGCTTCAAAAACCCTTGGAATTTTCAGAGTGATAGAAGTGTCTTAGACATGCTAGTGAGGTAACTGTGGTGAGCCCCTAGATAGCTTCAGGATGGGGACTGGTCATCAGAAAGATCAACTATGCAATTATAGGGTTGATACTTTGAGCCAGCTCAACCTGGGGGTGGGAGGAGCAGGAGATTGAGTTTGATTATGTGGTCAATGATTTAATCATCCTAGCCTACATAATGAAACCTCAGAAAGATCTCTAGACACTGAGGCTCAGGGGAGCTTCTAGGTTGGTGAACACTTTGCTGACCAGGAGGGTAACCAGCAGTGACTCCATGGGGAGAGGGCACACAGCTTTACATTCCCTCCAGACCTCGCCCTCTACATCCCTTCATTTGTTGTTACCAAGTTGTATGTTTTATAATAAACCTGTAATCATAATTATTGCTTACTCTTGAGCTCTGTGAGTCATTTCAGTTAATTATTGAATCTGAGGAGAAATGAAAACCTCTGATTTTACAGCCAGTTGTGTAGAAGTACAAGTGGCTTGGGGCCCCCCAAGGTGTGCCTGGCATCTGAAATCTTAAGAGCAGCTTGGTGGGAATGAGCCTTTAAATATGTGAAGTCTGATGCTAACTCTTGATAGTTAGTGTCAGAATTGGATTTCCATATACCCCTGGTGTGGTTAAAATGGAATAGAGGAACATCAGATAATTTATACTGGAGAAGGAAGTGAAATAAACATAAGAAACCCTTTACTCACAGAGAAACTCTTGTAGGCACACAAGGATTCACATGCTACAGAACAATTTCAGTGTAACCAGTGAGGGACAGGGCCCAGTGATCACTCATTCCTCAGTCAGTACTACAGTTCTCACAGTGGGGCAATACCAATCCTAAAGTCAAAGTAGAAAAACTATCTGCTGGAATTCGTCAGAAAACTCAAACCAGGAAAAAACTCTAAGGAACCCTTTAGGAAGTCCTAGCTAGAGCAATCAGACAAGAGAAAGAAATAAAGGGCATCCAAATTGGAAAGGAAGAAGTCAAATTATTCTTATATTTGACATGATCTTAAATTTGGAAAAACCTAAAGACTCCACCAAAAAACTATTAGAACTGGTAAATTGAGTAAAGTTGCAGAATACAAAATCAACATACAAAAATCAGTAGCATTTCTATATGCCAACAGTAAACAATCTGAAAAAGAAATCAAGGAAAAATCCCATCTACAATAGCTACAAATAAAATAAAATATCTATAAATAAACTTAACCAAAGAAGCGAATGATCTCTACAATGAAAACTGCGAAACACTGATGAAAGAATTGAAGAGGACACAAAGAAATGGAAAGATATTCCATGTTTATGGATTGGAAGAATCAATATTGTTGAAATGTCCATACTACTCAAAGCAATCTACAGGTTCAATACAATCCCTATCAAAATACCAAAGACATTCTTCACAGAAATAGAAAAAACAAAAAAACCTAAAATTTACATGGAACCACAAAAGACCCAGAATAGCCAAATCTATCCTGAACAAAAGCAACAAAACTGGAAGAATCACATCACCTGACTTCAAATTATACTACAGAGCTATAGTAATCAAAACAGCATTGCACTGGCATAAAAACAGACACATAGACCAATAGAACAGAATATAGAACTCGAAAACAAATCCATACATCTGCAGTGAACTCAATTTTAACAAAGTGCCAAGAACAGACATTGGAGAAAGGATAAATCGTGCTGGGAAAACTGGATATGCAAATGCAGAAGAATGAAACTAGACCTCTGTCTCTTGCCATACACAAAAGTCAAATCAAAATGGATTAAAGACTTACATCTAAGTCCTCAAGCTATGAAATTACCCCAAGAAAACACTGGGAAACTCTCCAGGATATTGGCCTAGATTAAGATTTTTTGAGTAATACCCTACAAGCATGGCAACCAAAGCAAAAATGGACAAATGGGTCACTTGTTAAAAAGCCTATACACAGCAAAGGAAACAATCAATAAAGTAAAGAGTCAATCCACAGAATGGGAGGAAATATTTGCAAACTACTCATCTGACAATGGATTAATAACTAGAATATATAGGGAGCTCAAACAACTCTATGGGGAAAAAAACTAATAATGTGATTAAAAAATGGGTCAAAAGTCTGAGTAGACATTTCTTCAAAGAAGACGTATAAATGGCAAACAGGCATATAAAAAGGTGCTCAACATCATCGGTCATCAGAGAAATGCAAATCAAAACTACAATGAGATATCATCCCCCCTTAATTAAAATGGCTCTTTTCCAAAAGACAAGCAGTAACAAAGGCTGGCAATGACGTACGGAAAAGAGAACCCCTGTACACTGTTGGAGGGAATGTAAATTAGTTCAACCACTATGGAAAACAGTTTGGGGGGTTTCTCAAAAAATGAAAAATAGAACTGCCAAATGATCCAGCAATCCCATTGCTAGGTATATACCTAAAAGAAAGAAAATCAGTATGTTGAAGAAATATCTGGACTCCGTGTTTACTGCAGCACTATTCACAATAGCCAAGATTTGGAAGCAACCCAAGTGTCCATCAACAGACAAATGCATCAAGAAACTGTGGTGCATATACCCCATGGAGTACTATTCAGCTGTAAAAACAGAATGGGATCCTGTCATTTGCAACAGCATGGATGGAACTGGAGGTCGTAGTGTTAAGTGAAATAAGCCAGGTACAGAAAAACAGATTTCCCATATTCTCACTTATTTGTGGGAGCTAAAAATCAAAACAATTGAATTCATGGAGACAGAGAGCAAAAGGATGGTGACCAGAGGTTGGGAAGGGAAGTAGGGGGTGAAGGGAAATAGGGGTGATTAATGGGTACAAAAATTTAGTTAGGTAGAAAGAATAATATCTAGTATTTGATAGCACAACAGGGTGACTACAGTCAACAATGATGTATTGCACATTTTAAAATAACTAAAAAAGTATAATTGGGTTGTTTGTAATGCAAAGAAAGTATAAATGCTTGAGGGGATGGATTCCCCGTTTATCCTGATGTGATTATTATGCATTGCATGCCTGAATCAAAACATCTCCCATACTCCATGAATATGTACCTACTACATACCCACAAAAATAAAAATGAAAAATTTCTGAAAAGAATCCTTTAGCCCACCATTCATTTAAGAACTCAGAATTTTGCCATGTAACTCAATTTTTAAAAGTAAGATAAAAATAGGATTGTGATATGATTTGGGTTGTTGAATGCAAAATTTTGTGACAAGTAATAAGTGATGAAGGTAAAGGTTAAATACTTTTCAACAGATTAATACTTTTCAATACACATGCAGCCAACGTTGCTGAAAAATACCATGTGTTGGTCAGTTTCTAGCTTTTTATGCAGCTCTAAACATAATTTTATTAGTAGAAATTTGGATCCATCAGAAAATAACTGAATATGAACTGAGAAACATAGGACACAAAACTATGCATCTTAACCATTATATTAGTATTACATGTTCATACACATGGCAAATATTTATATGAACGTGGATAAATAACACATAATTTATCTGAAGTCTGATGTTAATATAATTGTTCCTTTAAAATGTCAAACCTGTCCATATTTTCCCACCTACACTCCCATGATTATTCCTCACCTTGACAGGCAGGAGGAGAGGGCAGAGAGAGGAGGTTAGGAGGGAGGAAATAGGCAAGAGACTCCGAGGGAGCATGCAGTATGCGGGTGAGTGTCCCCAGCTATGGTTGGGGCAGGGATGGACTAGTGGCAGGGAATGAAGGGCAGTAGGAGCAGAAAGAAGGAAGAGGGTTGGACAGGCAAGGCACTGATGAGGCAAATGAGGCGTGTCAGGTTTAGTATCTAGAGCATCACAGCCAAAAAGGAGAGGAAATGCAATGAAGATGTGGGTGTGCTGTCCTGGGAAACTCGCACCTCCTCATGAGGGTGCTACCAGTTCTTGTGAAAATCGGATCAGCTGAAGCACACAGATCACTCTCGCTGGTGAACAGCGGGTACTCAATTCCTGTTGTTTCACTCTCTCATCTCTCCCAGTTCTTTCTGATAAACCTTGAGCTGCTCCTCTTTGTACATTAGAATCTCTGATTTTCCAAGTTGGAAGGGGACCGGGAGGCTATTTTGGTAGACACGATTCTAACACACCTCCTGAGTTTCTGTCTCCTGTAAAATCTCCTGTAAAATCTCCTCCCATTGAGGGGGGCCTGGACTTCTGAAAAGAATCCTTTAGCCCGCAATTCATTTAAGAACTCAGAATTGGGTTCTTAAATTTCCCTAATTAGATAACCTTACATGGCAATGCTGGGGGGGCGGGGATTGCAGATGTATTTAAGGTGCATAGTATTCTGACTGTGATATAATCAAGAGATATTTGTTGTCTAATTAGAAGAGTCCTTTGGAAGAGAATCTGCGGGTCAGAAGTGAAGGAAGTCTGAGGGACATTCAACATAAATCGATTGGTAATTTGAGGTTTCCGGTAATTTGTTTCACATAAATAGAACTAACAGAGGTATCTAGACCCCTCTCCCTTGCTCCCTGAGTCCGAGTCCTAGTCCTAGTTCTAACCAGTTACTAAATCCTTGTCAACAAAGGATCATCCAGCCTGTTCCTAAACAGCCCTAGTGTAGGGACCTGACTGATGCCTAAGGTAGATTACTTTGGTTTTATAAATAGGGTGTTATAAATAGGTTTTATAATTATAGTAGTGGTGCCGGGCGCAGTGGCTCACGCCTATAATCCCAGCACTTTGGGAGGCTGAGGTCAGGAGTATGAGGCAAGCCTGGCTAACATGGTGAAACCCCATCTCTACTAAAAGTGCCAAAATTAGCTGGGCATGGTGGTGCACGCCTGTAATCCCAGCTACTCAGTAAGCTGAGTCAGGAGGATCGCTTGAATCTGGGAGGCAGAGGTTGCAGTGAGACGAGATCACACCAGTGTACTACAGCCTGGGTGACAGAACAAGACTCTGAATCGAAATAATAATAATAATAATTATTATTATTATTGTAGTGATTCCTGTTACCTGTTCAGCACTAAGTAGAGGCCAGCTACCATGTAAAGTCTTTGATCTTATCAAATTTTTGCAACAGCCTCATGAGGACAGGTGAGAAGGGCAGTGTAGCTAGGTGAGAATCCACCAGTCATTTAGTTCAACCTCATTCAGTTGTGAGGAATCTCAGGTCCAGCTCTGTTAAGCTCAGGTGTTACAAAGTGCCCTGCTGCTGCTTTCAACCATTAGATAACCCAGAACACCTAGATGGTTCCTGTATTTTCTATGAACTCAGCGAAAGTATCATTTACCCACACAGTCTCCTATGGGTTGTGCTTGTATGCACTACTCTTGTGCTATGACCAGAATTAGTTCACAGCAGCCATTCATGTTGTCACAATGTTAACTTAGCATGTCTTCCACACTGCCAGCCTGTGATGTACTTTAGAGAATTGCATATTTCTGGCCATACATGATTTAAACACACTCAAACTTCTAGCATACTGAAAATTCCAAAATTCATAAACAAATCTATAAAATGCTTTAGAGGCTCAGAAAAGAAGTGAGCTGGCATTGAGAAATCTCTTCATATATTTGAGTTTGTCGTTAATTTTAATTAAGTTTGAATGACTGTAATACTCACTATCATCCAAATAGATTTTAAAGGGACTCTTGTAGGACATCACAGTTTTTTCTGGAGATAAGCTAACAAATGGTGTAACTTGCTATGGAACAGGTTTTATTGTTGAGGGAAGAAATATATATTCAACAAAGCATATGTATTGTCCATAAAACATACCACATTATGTGACCTTGTCGGTAGCTAAAAATCAAGTCAAGCTCCAGACAACCCTAACATTCATTAGGCTAAATTTCTTAAAAACAACTGTATCATATTAAATAATAATTGTAATTATTTCTCAAAGTTTCTAATCTTGCACCTATTAGAAGTGTTTTGTTTTGTTTTGTTTTGTTTTGTTTGAGATGGCATCTCACTCTGTCACCCAGGCTGGAGTGCAGTGGCATGATCTCAGCTAACTATAACCTCTGCCTTCTGGCTTCAAGCAATTCTCCTGCCTCGGCCTTTCAAGTAGCTGGGATTACAGGTGCCTGCCACCACGCCCAACTAATTTTTTGTATTTTTAGTAGAGACAGTGTTTTGCCATGTTTCACCACGCCTGACAAGGCCAGACTGGTCTCAAACTCCTGACCTCAGGTGATCCACCTGCCTCAGCCTCCCAAAGTGCTGGAATTACAGGCGTGAGCCACTGTGCCCGCCCCAGAACTGTTCTTAAAGGGTGCCTCCACTCATCTATGTGTCCATAGGTTTATTACCTTATATATAAAGCATCTTAGAGACTTTTCAGGACAATATAGATGGCTTTTACCAGCACTGGAAAGTATTTCTTGCAAATACTTGTAAACTTTAACAAAGTGATCTTTCCTGTTTCAGCTGATACTAAAGACACACTCATCCTCTGATGAAGCTGCACACATCAGCTGGCAAGAGTATCAGTGTTACTCCCTGCTGTGGCGGTTCGATTCTGTTGCTCTGAACGCTGGTCATACCAAACATACCTCTCTCTGCTCTCCATTGAAAGAAACTCAGCTGAGTGTTCACTCCAAAGTTAGGTTTCTATACTTTGGAACAAATCATCTGAGTCGTATAATAAAGGGAAGTCATAATGCAATTCATAGACATGTGAATAAAACGCTAAAAGTTTCACAAATGCTAAATTGTAGGGATATTTCAGGCAGTATATGGTTTCCTCTCTAATTTATTACTAAGGGTAAATTCATTTTCTATGCATGTTTATTTTAAGCTAGTCGTATTTATTTATTTATTTATTTATTTATTGAGATGGAGTCTCACTCTGTCACCCAGGCCAGAGTACAGTGGCACAATCTTGGCTCAATGCAACCTCCGCCTCCTGGGTTCAAGCAATTCTCCTGCCTCAGGCTCCCGAGTAGCTGGGATTACAGGCGTATGCCACCACGCCCAGCTAATTTTTGTGTTTTTAGTAGACAAGGGGTTTCACCATGTTGGCCAGGTTGGTTCTGAACTCCTGACCTCAGGTGATCCACCCCCTCAGCCTCCCAAGGCACGTGAGCCACGGTGCCTGGCCTAAGCCAGCTTTTCAAATGGGGAATACAGAATTCGAATTGTGTCTGATTCTCTGTTGTACAGAAAATTGAAGAGTTAGGCAATAGTACTGGGGGCTACAATATAAATACTCTTTTAGGGGTAATGCAGCCTAAGCAATTTTTACACCTAGAAAATGAAAAACCAAAATGTTTTATTTTCCACGGAACAGTAACTTGTAATTAGTCCATTGAAAGTATGTTGGTTAGTGTTGTTTATTTGGCTTAGACTGAGAGGATAAGAATCTGTGGCCGGGTGTGGTGGCTCACGCCTGTAATCCCAGCACTTTGGGAGGCCGAGGTGGGCGGATCACAAGGTCAGGAGATTGAGACCATCCTGCCTAACTTGGTGAAACTAAAAATACAAAAAAATTAGCCAGGCGTGGTGGTGGGCGCCTGTGGTCCCAGCTACTCTGGAGGCTGAGACAGGAGAATGGTGTGAACCCGGGAGGCGGAGGTTGCAGTGAGCCGAGATCGTGCCCCTGCACTCCAGCCTGAGCGACAGAGTGAGACTCTGTCTCAAAAAAAAAAAAAAAAAAAGAATTTGTGAGACAGATCCTCTTAAAGAGGTATAAATGTTAGGCCAGGCTCGGTGGCTCGTGCCTGTAATCCCAGCATTTTGGGAGGCTGACGCGGGCAGATCATGAGGTCAGGAGATCGAGACCAACCTGGCCAACATGGTGAAACCCCATCTCTATTAAAAATAGAAAAATTAGCTGGGTGTGATGGTGCACGCCTGTAGTCCCAGCTACTCAGGAGGCTGAGGCAGGAGAATTGCTTGAACCCAGGAGGCAGAGGTTGCAGTGAGCCGAGATTGCGCCACTGCACTCCAGTCTGGTGACAGAATGAGACTCCATCTCAAAAAAAAAAAAAAAAAGGTATAAATGTTAAAAAATTTAAAATTCCTTTAGCCTAATATTTTTTAGGATCCTGTAAGAAGTAGTCTGATGGAAATGCCAGACCATGGCATTCTAACCTTGATCTTAAACAACTGGGTCGAGAATGACAGGAACAAAAGTTAGTTTACCTTAGACAGTAAATTGAAATTACTACTGAACCAAAAGTTTAGTGTGTAGGTATTATTAATGTTTTTTTTTTTTTTTTTTTTTTGAGACAGAGTTTTGCTCTTTTTGCCCAGGCTGGAGTTCAATGGTGCAATCTTTTGGCTCACTGCAACCTCCGCCTCCTAGGTTCTCCTGCCTCAGCCTCTGGAGTAACTGGAATTACAGGCACCCACCATCATGCCCAGCTAAATTTGTCTTTTTAATAGAGATGGAGTTTCACCAGGTGGGCCAGGCTCAGACTCCTGACCTCAGGTGATCCGCCCGCCTCAGCCTCCCAAAGTGTTGGGATTACAGGCGTGAGCCTATTAATCATCTTATGGGGCAGAGTAGTCCTTGAACATCAGGCATATTTAAAAAAACATTTTTTAGAGTCGTTGATTTGAATCATTTTGAAAGGAAAACTAATTTTATACCTCAAAACTAATTTAGATTATGTCTAGTCATAATTATGTTATAGTCATAAATGTCTATTTTCCAAATTTGGGGCTCTTGCTCAGTGTAATTAAATATTCATTTTTGTACCTATTAGATTCACTTAACTACTAAAGCTGGTATTTTTTATTACCTCATATGCTGATAAGATAATGAGTATTTTCTTAATAAATTTTCAGTAATATTGAGAAGATCATGGTGCTGTATGAATCATGTTTCTATATATATAAAGAAATCAAGGATTAGAAAGGCATATAACTATATTATTTGTGCTATGTTACTAAGAATGGATATCATCTGTCTTAGCCCATCTGTGTTGCTATAAAGGAATACCTGAGACTGGATAGTTTATAAAGAAAAATGATTTATTTGGCTCACAATTCTGTTGGCTGAAAGATTGGGCATGTGGCCAGGGCCTCTGGCTGTCTCCACTCATGAAGAAAGACAAAGGGGAGTCGGTTTGCAGAGACTGCATGGTGGGAGAGGAAGCAAGAGAAAGAGGAGGTGGTGCCAGGTTCCTTTAACAACCAGTTCTCACAGGAACTAACAGAGCAAGAACTCACTCACCCCCCACCCCCCAGGGAGGGTATTAATCTACTCATGAGGGAGCCACCCCCATGATCCCAACACCTCCCATTAGACCCCACCTCCAACACTGGGTATTAAATTTTAACATGAAGTTCGGGGGCCAACATCTAAACCATAGCATAATCTGTTGTGTATAATTTTTAAAAAATGAAGAATATTTATGGAAACATCACTTAAGTCTATGCGAGATTTCACAAATACTTTGTCATTCCTAGAAATCGAAATGACATTTTTATAATTTTGGATTGGCACGTTTAAAAACATTTTCCACATACAGTGTCACCACCTAGAACAGTGGTTTGATTTAGTATCTCTTTAGATCCTTCTACATGTTTTGGAAAATTAGTTCATTTGTTCTAATTCTTTATACATTTATTGAAATGTATAGAAGCTAATTAGCTGGCATGTTTCATGTAGATTTCAGAGTTGACGATCAAATGTGCTGTGTTCATTACTCAACTGTTGAAGCCATGACTTTTTCTCAATATCTTTACCTTTTTTTCAAGCATTTCGTTACCTTTTTAGAAACTAATAGACTATGTTTAGAGCTTGGTTTTACAGAAAAACCAAGCAGAAAATACAATGTCTCCTATACTTCCTCCCCCACTTTCTCCTCATCTCCCCTCTTCCAGTTTCCTCTGTCATTAACTTTACTGTGGTACATTTGCTATAACTGATTAACCAATAATGATGCATTATTATTCACTGAATCCTTAATTTTAATTAGATTTAATTAGGGCTACTTTTTTTTTTTTTTTTTTTTTTTGTAGACGGAATCTCCCTCTGTTGCCCATGTTTGAGTGCAATGGTGTGATCTTGGGTGACCGCAACCTCTGCCTCCCAGATTCAAGCGATTCTCCTGCCTCAGCCTCCCGAATAGCTGGGATTACAGGCACACCCCACCATGCCTGGCTAATTTTTGTATTTTTGTAGAGACAGGGTTTCGCCATGTTGCCCAGGCTGGTCTTGAGGACCCCTGACCTCACGTGATCTGCCCTTCTAGGCCTCCCAAAGTGCTGGGATTAAAGGCGTGAGCCACCGTCCCCGGCTGGGCTATGCCTTTTTGTTTTGTACTTCTAGGGCTTTTGACAAATGCACAATGGCATATGTCCATCATCATAGAATCGTACAAAATAGTTTTACTGCCCTAAAAATCCTCTGTGCTCCGCCTATTTATTCCTTCCTCCCATCCCCCACCAACTACAGATCATTTTACTGTCTCTATAGTTTTGCCTTTTCCAGAATGCCAAATGGTTGGAATCTTACGGTGTGTAGCCTTTTCCTACAGGCTTCCTTCACCTTGCAACATACATTTAAAGTTTCTCCATGATTCTGCATGACTTAATCGTTCATGTCCTGGACAATGTGGTGGCTCGTGACTGTAATCTCAGCACTTTGGGAGGCTGAGGTGAGCAGATCGCTTGAGCTCACAAGTCTAAGACCAGCCTAGGCAACATGGCAAAATCCTATCTCTACCAAAATTTTTTGAAAAATTAACTGGGCATAATAGTGCCTGCCTGTAGTCCCAGGTACTCAGGAGGCTGAGGTGGGAGGAGGACTTCAACCTGGGAGGCAGAGATTGCAGTGAGCCAAGATTGCACCACTGCACTCCAGCTTGGGCAACAGAACCAGAACTTGTTAAAAAAAATGTGTATATATATATAGAGAGAGAGAGTTCATATCCTTTTATTGCTGAATAATATTCCATGATATAGATATACCACAGTTTGTTTATCCAATCACCTATTGCTTCCAGTTTGGGACAATTGTGAATAAAGTTGCCATAAGCACTCATGTGAATTTTTGGTGGGGACATAAATTTACAACTTCTTTGGATAAATATCAAGGAGGTTGATTACCGGATTGTGTAGTAAGAGTATGTTTAGTTTTGTAAGAAACTGCCCAACTCTTCCAATGTAGTGGTGCCGTTTTGCTTTCCCACCAGCATTGAGGGAGAATTCCTGTTGCTCCACATTCTCACCAGCATTCGATGTCGTCAGTGTTCTGGATTTTAGCCATTCTGATCGGTGTTTAGTGATATGTAATTGTTGTTTTAATTTCCAGTTCCCTGGTGACATATGATGTTGAGCATCTTTTCATACAGTTATTTGCCATTTGTGTATCTTCTTTGGTGAGATATCTATTCAGATCTCTTACTTACTTATTAATTAGATCATTAATTTTATCATTATTGGCTGTTAAGAATTCTTTGTATAATTTGGAGTAAACAGATAGCCTACAGAATGGGAGAAACTATTCACAACTACATGTCTGACAAAGGTCTACCATCTAGAATCTATAAGGAATGGAAACAAATCAACAAGCAAAAAAAATTTCTCAAAAGAAGACATATAAGTGCTTAAGAAATATATGAAAAGATGCTCAATATCACTAATTCATCAGAGAAATGCAAATCAAAACCACAGTGAAAAAACATCTCACACTAGTAAGAATGGCTATTCTTACAAAATCAAAAAACAATAGATGCTGGCAAGACTGTGGAGAAAAGAGAATTCTTATATACTTTTGGTGGGAATGTAAATTAGCTCAGCCACTGTGGAAAGCAGTTTGGAGATTTCTCAAAGAACTTAAAACAGAACTAGCATTCAACCCAGAAATCCCGTTGTTGGGCATATATCTAAAAGAAAAATCGTTCTACCAAAAAGACAAGTGCTCTCACATGTGCATCACAGCACTATTCACAATAGCAAAGACATAGAATTAACTTAGGTGCCCATCAATGATGGATTTGATAAAGAAAATATGATACATACATACCATGATATACTATGCAACCATAAAAAGGAAAAAAATTCCTATGCTCTGCAACAGCATGGATGCAGCTGCAGTCCATCATCCTAAGTGAATAAACCCAGGAACAGAAAACCAAATGCCACATGTTCTCACTTATAAGTGGGAGCTAAACATTGGGTACTCATGGATGTAAAGATGGCAATAGACACTGGGTACTAATAAAGGGGGGAGGATGGGAGGTGCTAAGGGTTGAAAAACTAACTATTGGGTACTGATCCTGAATGACAGGATCATTCACACCCCAAACATCAGCATCGCACAATATACCCAGGTAGCAAATCTGCACGAATATCCACTGAATCAAAACTAAAAGTTGCAAAAAAAAAAAAAGAAAAAAAGAAAAAAAAGAGTTCTTTGTATATTTTGGATAACAGTCCTTTATCAGATATATCTTTGCAAATATTTCCTTTCAGCCTGTGGCTTGTCTTCTCATTCTCTTAATAGTGTCTTTCACAGAACAGAAATTGTTATTTTTATACCAGCATTACCCTGACACCAAAACCAGAAAAAGACACAGCAAAAAAAGAAAAGTACAGGCCAAGGACGGGCGCGGTGGCTCGCGCCTATAATCCCAGAGCTTTGGGAGGCCAAGGTGGGTGGATCACAAGGTCAGGAGATCGAGACCATCCTGGCTAACACAGTGAGACCCCATCTCTACTAAAAATACAAAAAAAAAAAAAAAAAAAATTAGCCAGGTATGTTGGCAGGCACCAGCTACTCCAGAGGCTGAGGCAGGAGAATGGCATGACCCTGGGAGGCGGAGCTTGCAGTGAACCGAGATCTCGCCACTGCACTCCAGCCTGGATGATGACAGAGTGAGACTCCGTCTCAAAAAAAAAAAAAAAAAAAGACAAAAGAAAAGTACAGGCCAATATCCCTGAGTACAGGCCAATATCCCTGATAAACATAGACAGAAAAATCTTCAACAAAATACTAGCATGTCAAATCCAACAGAACATCAAAAAGATTATATGCTATGGCCTTGGAATAAACAAGGATGCAAAAGTAGTTCAAGACACATCACTCAATAAATGTGACATATCACATCAATAGAAACTATAACATAGCAAAAACGATAACTCTGCCGGGCACGGTGGCTCATGCCTATAATCCCAGCACTTTGGGAGGCCAAGGCAGGTGGATTGCTTGAGCTCAAGAGTTGGAGACAGCCTGGGCAATATGGTAAAAACTTGTTTCTACAAAAGATACAAGAATTGGCCAGGTGTGGTGGCGACTGCCTGTAGTCCCAGCTCTTCGGGAGGCTGAGGTGGGAGGATCACTTAAGCCTGAAGGCAGAGGTTGCAGTGAGCCGAGATGGCACCACTGCACTCCAGCCTGGATGATGGAGCCAGACCCTGACTCAAAAAAAAAAAGATAACTTAATATTAAATATATGCAGAAAAAGCATGTGATAAAATTCAATATCCCTTCATGATAAAAACTCTCAACAAATTAGGTATAAAAGGAACATCCCTCAACATAATAAAAGCCATAGATGACAAACCCACAGCCAATGTCATACAGGACAGGCAAATGCTAGGAACCTTTCCTCCAAGAATTGGAGCAGGACAAGGATGCCCACTTTTACCACTCTTACTCAGATAGCACCGTAAGTCTTAGCCAGAGCAATTAGACAAGAGAAGGAAATCAATGCATCCAAGTTGGAAAAGAGGAAATCAAATTGTCCCTGTTTCGTTTTCATCCACAGTTTCTGGATCATAATTCCCATAGCCCTTGATGCAGTTTTTTGTTATAATGTTGGGGGCGTTAGGCCTCAGGGACAGGCCTCTGACATTGTCCTGCCCTCCTTTCACTCTAATGTTCCCCTGCCTTTCTGATTGTGAGTCTTGAGAGGGTCTCACCGTATACCTCTGGGGGAAGAATGCCGCTGCCATGAAGCTTCCATAAAAATCCAAGAGGACAGGGTTCAGTGAGCTTCCTGTTAGCCGAACACGTGGAGGCCGACAGGAAGGTGAAGAAAAACTCGCCCACATGCTGGGAGGGTGGCGCACTCCCACTCCACAGGATCAGAAGCTCCTGCGTTTGGGACCCTTGCAGACCTCATCCTATATATCTCTTCATCTGGTTATCTGCATCCTTTAAAATACACTTCTTAGTACACCAGTAAATGTAAGTGTTTCTCCGAGTTCTGGGAGCCACTCTAACAAATTAATTGAACCCAAAGAGGGTGTTGTGGGAACCCCAACTTGAAGGCAATCAGAAGTTCCAGAGGCCTGGACTTGGGACCAGTGGGTGAGGAGTAGGAGAGAATAGGCTTGGGGACTGAGTCCTTAACCTGTGGGATCTGGCACTATCTCCACGTAAGTAGTGTTAGAACGGAATTGGAGGACATTCAGCTGGTGTCTGCTGCTTGGTTGGCAGGGAAAATCCCCACACATCTGGTCACAGAAGTTCTCTTCTGTGTAGGTGATTGTTGAGATAGGAAAGTAGAGGAAAACATGGTTTGAGGAGAGAATTTTCCCCATGTGTATAAAGAAAAACTTTCACTGCTAAATTCTACCGAACTTTTAAAGAACTCACTCCAACTCTTCTCAAACTCTTCCGAAAAATTGAAAGGGAGGGAATTCCAAATTCATTTCAAAAAGCAAGTGTAAAGGCCAGGCACGGTGAGTCATGCCTGTAATCCCAGCACTGTGGGAGGCCGAGGAGGGTGGATCACGAGGTCAGGAGTTCAAGATCAGCCTGGCCAACAAAGTGAAACCCCGTCTCTACTAAAAATACAAAAATTAGCCGGACATGGTGGCAAGTGCCTGTAATCCCAGCCACTCGGGAGGCTGAGGCAGGAGAATCACTTGAATCCGGGAGGCAGAGGTTGCAGTGAACCAAGATTGCACCATTGACTCCATCTTAAAAAAAGAAAAAAAAAAAAAAAAGCGAGTATAAACCAAAACAGTGTCTGAGACAGGTCTCAATCACTTTAGAAGTTTATTTTGCCAAGGTTGAAGATGTACCTAGGAAAAGAGACACAAGTCATGGTAGGATTTGGGGTCTACAGTTGTAAGACTATCAAAAAGTCTTAGAACTGATAAACAAATTCAGTAAAGTTGAGAATACAAAATCAACATACAAATATCAGTAACATTTCTATACACCAATAACAAATTTTCTGAAAAAGAAATCAAGAAAGCAATTTTATTTTAAAAGGCTACCAAAAAAAAAAAAAAAAAAAAGCGTAGGAGTAAATTTAACCAAGGAGGTAAAAGACCTCTACAATGAAAACAATAAAAGACTGATGAAAAGAACTGAAGAGGACCTAAAAATGGAAAGACATGCAATGTTCATGGGTTGGGAGAATTAATATTGTTAAAATGACCACACTATTCCAAATGATCTACAGACTAATTGCAATCCCTATCAAAATATCAATTATATTCTTTGCAAAAAAAAAAAAAAAATCCTAAAATTCATATGGAACCACAAAAGACTCTGACTAGCCAAAGCAAACCTGAGAAAAAGAACAAAGCTGGAGTCATCACACTACCTGACCTCAAAATATACCATAAAATTGTAACCAGAAAAGCACAGTACTGACATAAAAGCAGATACACAGACTACTGAAACAGAATAGAGAAACCAGAAATAAATACACGTATCTACAGCCAACTGATTTTCAACCAAGACATCATGGATATACATTGGCAAAAGGACAGCCTCTTCAATAAATGGTACTGAGAAGGCCAGGCATGGTGGCTCACGCCTGTAATCCCAGCACTTTGGGAGGCCGAGGCAGGTGGATCACCTGAGGTCGGGAGTTCGAGACCAGCCTGACAAACAGGGAGAGACCCTGTCTCTACTAAAAATACAAAATTAGCTGGGTGTGGTGGTGCATGCCTGTAGTCCCAGCTACTCAGGAGGCTGAGGCAGGAGAATGGCTTGAACCCAGGAGGCAGAGGTTGCGGTGAGCTGAGATTGCACCGTTGCACTACAGCTTGGGCAACAAGAGCAAAACTCCATCTCAAAATAAATAAATAAACAATAAATAAATGGTACTGAGAAAACTGGATATCCATATGCAGAAGAATAAAACTAGACTCCTATCTCTCACCATATACAAAAATAAAATGGATTACAGACTTAAATGCAAGATCCAAAACTACAAAACTACTAGAAGAAAGCCTAAGGAAAATGCTTAGGTCATTGAGCTGGACAAAGATTTCATGAATGAGACCACAAAAGCACAGGCAACAAAACAAAAATAGACAAATGGGATTATATCACACCAAAAGCCTCTGCACAGCAAAGGAAACAATCAACAGAGTCAAGAGTCAACTTGCAGAATGGGAGGGACTATTTACAAACTACTCATTTGACAAGGGATTAATGTCCAGAATAAACAAAGAACTCAAACAACAGCAAATAAAACACAACAAATAACCCATTTTTTTTTTAATGGGCAAAAGATCTAAGTAGACATTTCTCAAAAGATCTACAAATGGCCAACAAGTATAAGAAAAAATGCTTAATATCACTAACCATCAGGGAAATGCAAATCTAAACTGCAATGAGATTTCATTTCACCCCAATCAGAATAGCTATTACCAAAAAGGCAAAAAATAACAAATACTGGAGAGGATGCAGATTAAAGGGAATGTTTTTACACTGTTGGTGGATATGTAAATTAGTACAGCCACTGTGGAACACAGTATGGAGGTGCCTCAAAAAACTAAAAATTAAGCTACCATATGATCTAGCAATCCCATCACTGGATATACATCCAAAGGAGAGAAAATCAGTATGTTAAAGAGAGATCTGGCTTTCTGCTTCTGCTGATGCCATGCTGTGAGAAAGCTTGTGGTGAACGGGGGCAAAAAAAAAAAAAAAAAAAAAAAAAAAAAACCAGGTTCTGAAGTTCACTCTTGGTTGCACCCACCCCGTAGAAGATGGACTCGTGGATGCTGCCAATTTTGAGCAGTTTTTGCAAGGAAGGATCAAAGTGAACTGAAAAGCTGGGAACCTTGATGGAGGGGTGGTGACCGTCGAAACGAGCAAGAGCAAGATCACCGTGATATCCGAGGTGCCTTTTTCCAAAAGATATTTGAAATATCTCACCAAAACATATTTGAAGAAGAATAATCTTCATGATTGGTTGTGCACAGTTGCTAACAGCAAAAAGAGTTACAAATTACGTTGCTTCCAAATTAACCAGGACGAAGAAGAGGAGAAAGACGAGGATTGAATTTCATTTATCTGGAATATTTTGTGTGAGTTCTTGAATAAAACTTGGGAACCAAAATGGTGGTTTATCCTTGTATCTCTGCAGTGTTGACTGAACAGAAAATTGGAAATCATAGTCAAAGGGCTTCCTTGGGCCACCACTCGCTTATTTGTAACATGACTTCTTTTTTTTCTGCTTGAAAATTTCAATTCTTGTGGTAATACTAGAGTAGAAGGAGAGGGTGACTTGACGGAACTGATAGCCATTGGGCAGGCAGATGAAGGTGTGGAGGTGTGGGCTGAAGGGAGTGACCGTTTTATTTTTAAAAATATAACTGTCAATCGTTTCTGTTGCTTTTCCCAAAGAATGATTCAGGGATACAAGCGGGCTCCTCTCATTCATTAAAAGAAAACGTGACATCTTTCTAAGATTCTCTGTCTGGGAAAATGACAGTGTCAATAAAACGCGGGTTTCTGGGCCATTCGTCTTGCTTTGATTTTTTAGTACAAATTTCTCTTGACGCACACAATTACGTCTACTAATCTTCTTCCTAGAGAGAGAAACAGTGCTCCTTCAGCGTTGCTGCGTAGTCTGTCACTCTCCATAAAGGGGTTTGGGGAATCGATTGTAAAAGTCCCAGGTTCTCAATTAACTAAATGTGTACAAAAATGAATGTGTAAGCTGTTTCTGCAAGTCTTTGCAACAATCTGTCACTTTGGTCTCCAGCAGAGGGCGCTAGATGACTAGTGCTTCCAGATGTGGCCTCGTGTGGGGCCTGAAGAAGTGGCTGGGAAGCCTCCCCCGCCAAGGAGTTGGGAGGTGCCTGGGAAACAGCTGACTCATGCAACTTAGGCCATGACTGCATTTAATGTCAGAAGTTACTCTGCAAACAGTGGTGTGCTGCAGTGCGTGCAGAGGCTAGAGAACCGCAGAAGGGAGCTACCAAGGCTGGGAAAAAAAGATGCAATTGCTGCCGTGAGTGACTTTGAAAGACCCCGATGCCTTGTGGTGCCCTTCTGAAATTCGAACAATAATGCAGAAGTGTGTGTTTTAGAATTTACAGTGTATGAAATTCATGTTTTTAAAAGAACTTGCCTACAGATGGTGTCCACACCTGAAATTGTGCTCTGCAAGTGGCATAGCTGGAAATTCAATGTTTAATCCTACCTTGGCTCCAATTCAACATTTGGTGCTCTGTGGACTGAGTTTAACATGTTAAGGCTTTGCAATTTCACTTGTGTTAAAGGTTCTAGCATTTTCCATTTCTATGCAAATTTCTTTGAAGCAGAATTGCTTGCATATTCGTATATGTTCGTAGCTTGAGTTCACAAATTTTACTTGTTTGTTGCATTGATTTTTCAATGTAGTAAGTAATTTTTAGTTTGATTGTGAAAAACCCCTGGGCTGAAGTTAGCATTTAAGTTTAAAAAAAAAATTTTTTTTAACTAGTCCCAGATTTAAATACTAGTAATAAAATTGAAATTCACTGGTTTTTCTCTGCCTTTTTGAACTCTTGTAATCAAGTTTTGATCACATTTTCTATTAAAGTGGCTAACACATGGTTACTAAAAAAGAAAAAGAGGGAGAGAGAGATCTGCATTCCTGTGTTTATTGCCGCACTATGCATAACAGCCAAGATATGATATCAACCTAAGTGCTCACCAACACATTAATGGATAAATAAAATGTGGTCTATAACCAAAATAGAATACTATTCAGCCATAAAAAATAAAATTCTGTCATTTACAGCAACATGAATGAACCTAGAGGATTTTATGTTAACTGAAATAAGGCAGGCACAGAAAGATAAATACCACATGTTCTCACTTATATGTGGAAGATTTAAAAATTGAGCTCATAGAAGAGTACAATAGTGGTTATTAAAGGCTAGGAAAGGCAGGGAGGTGGGAAGAATAGGGGGAGTTAGTTAATGGACAAAAATATAATATCTGGATAGGAGGAAAATGTTCTAATGCTCTATAACATTGTAGGGTGACTATAGTCAACAATAATTTATTGCATATTTTTAATAGCTAGAACAGAAGATTTTGCATGTTCCTACAACAAAGGAATCATAAATGTTTGAGGTGATGGATATGATTATTACCCTGATTTGAGCATCACACTTTGTATACATGTATCGAAATATCACACAATACCCCATAAACATGTGCAATTATTATGTGTCAATTAAAAATAAAAAAGAAAGAAAGAATCCATTGACCATATATATGAGACCTTTTTCTGACTCTCTATTCTATTTCATTGGATATGCCTGTCCTTATGCCAGTGCTGTTCTGTTTTAATTAATGTAGCTTTGAAGTAAGTTTTGAAATCAGAAAGTGTGAGTCTTCCAACCCTATTCTTCCTTATAAATATTGTTTTGGCAATTCAGGGTCACTTTCAATTCTACGTAAATTTGAGGATCAGCTTCCCCATTTGTGGGGGAAAAAAAGTCTGTGGAATTTTAGAAGATATTTTATTGAATTTGCTGATTACTTTCAGTAGTATTGACATCTTAACAGTGGTAAATCTTCTTATCCACGAACACAGAATATATTTTCAATTACTTTGATCTTTTAAATTTTTTTGTAGTTTTTATCTTTTATAGTTTTCAGAGTATCAATCTTTGACCTCTTCAGTTAGATTTATCTCTAAGTATTTAACTATTTCACATGCTATTGTAAATGGAATTTCTTAATTTCCTTCTGGTGTATAGAAAACAATTTGTTTTTGTGTGTTCATTTTGTACACTGCCACTTTGCTGAATTCATTTATTAGCTCTGAGCTTTCTTGTGGATTCTCTGGGGTTTTGTATACAAAGGATTATGTCATCTATAAATAGAAATAGTTTCACCTATTCCTTTACATTTGGATGACTTTTTTTTTTGAGATGGAGTCTCACTCTGTCACCCTGGCTGGAGTGCAATGGCACGATCTCAGCTTACTGGAAACTCCACCTCCCAGATTCAAGCAATTCTCCCGCCTCAGCCTCCTGAGTAGCTGGGATTACAGGCACCTGACATCATGCCAGGCTAATTTTTGCATTTTTTGTGGAGAAAGAGTTTCGCCATATTGGTCAGGCTAGTCTTGAACTCCCGACCTCAGGTGATCCACCCACCTCGGCCTCCCAAAGTGCTGGTATTACCGGCATGAGACACCGCGCCCAGCTGACATTTTCTTTTTTTTTTTTTTTAAGTCAGGATCTGGCTCTATTGTCCAGGCTGGAGTGCAGTGGTGCTGTCTTGGCTCACTGCAACCTTGGTCTCTCGGGTTCAAGCAATCCTCCTACCTCAGCCTCCTGGGTAACTGGGACTACAGGTTCATGCCACCATGCTCAGTTTTGTTTTTTATTTTGTGTGTGTGTGTGTATTTTTTGTAGAGACAAGGCATCACTATGTTGCTCAGGCTGGTCTCAAACTCCTGAGTTCAAAGGATTCACCCACCTTGGCCTCCCAAAGCACTGGGGTTACAGGCGGGAGCCACCACACCTTTTCTTGTCTGGCTAGAACTTTCAATTCAGTGTCAAATAGCAGTGGGAATCTTTTTGTTGTCCCCTGTCGTAAGGGGAACTCATTCAGTTTTTTTACCATTGAATATAATGTTAGCTGTAAGTTTTCCAGAAACACACTCTATCATGTTGAGAAATTTTTCCTCTGTTCCTAATTTGCTGAGAGTATTTATTATGAAAGGGTGTTATTTCCTCAAATGCTTTTTCCATGTCAATTGATATGATAATGTGATTTTTTTTCTTTTGTTCAAATAATGTGATGTATTATGTTGATTGATTTTCTTCTGTTGAAACATCTTTGCATTCCATGGTAAAATTCCATTCAATTGTGAATAATCCTTATAGTAGCTGATGGAGTCAGCTTTTTTTTGTTTGTTTGTTTCTCATTTGACCTAGATGGCCTACGAAACCTAGAGAAGGATCATGGCTTGTGATTTCTCTCCGGAGACAGCGATCTCTCTCTTCTCCTAACTCTAGAAAGGGACCTGCTCCCGCAGCGAGAGAGGCTTCTCCTTGGAGATCTGCGACGAGGTGGAGGACGCCTCCTGCAATAATCATCTCGAGGGCGACGACCCCGAGAGGGAGGTGGGCCACAATTTCTACTTCTTTTTTCATCATTCGACAGTTCCACTGTCACACAGCGGCCACATAGTGTTCTTCCATCTAGCTCTCGGATCACATCAGCTGCACCTCGGGGATCTTCAAATTCAACAAAAGCAAAGCCGGGAGGATTTCTAGCAACCCACACACTTCAGAGTGGTCTATAGTAGCCGAAAGCCCGTTCCAATTCAGTCTTGTTGCCATTGTTTCCAAGATTGCCTGCATAAACCTACATAACCAAGGCGGGCAGATCATGAGGCCAGGAGTTCAAGACCAGCCTGGCCAACATGACGAAACCCCATTCTCTAATAAAAACATAAAAATTAGCCAGGTGCAGTGGCACGTGCCTATAGTTCCAGCTACTTGGGAGGCTGAGGCAGGAGTCGCTTGAACCCAGGAGGCGGAGGTTGCAGTGAGCCAAGACCACACCATTGCACTCTAGCCTGGGTGACAGAGCAAGACTCTGTCTCAATTAAAAAAAAAGAGAGATGAAGGCGTATGTGGTTCATGTTGACAGACGGAAGTCCCTGCCTTGGTTTCCCATGAATCTTTTATATTCTCCTTGTGATGAAGCCTCCAGGCTTGTGCACATTCCCAGGGTAGGAACAGTCCCACAGACCAAGGGCTTCACAGTAAACAAAGCAGGTGACCAGTTCCCAACATACATTATTCCACATTGAACTTGATACATTTTCAAGGAAACAGTGTTGTGAGAAGGCGGCCTAGGTCTGTCCAGGATCGAGGCCTGCAATTAATTAATACTTTACTCACAGCATTCAAAAGGGAATAAAGAATAATATATACACTTATGGCCAGGCATGCTGGTTCACACCTGTAATCCCAACACTTTGGGAGGCTGAGGCTGGTGAATCTCTAGAGCCCAGGAGATTGAGACCAGCCTGGGCAACGTGGCAAAACTGTCTCTACAAAAAATAAATACATAAATAAAATTAGCTGGGCATGGTGGTGTGAGCCTGTAGTCCCAGCTACTCGGGAAGCCAAGGTGGGAGGATCACCTGAGCCCTGGGAGGTAGAGGCTGTGGTAAGTCATGATGGTGCCACCGCACTTCAGCCTGGGTGACAGAGTGAGACCCTGTCCTCCCTGCCAAAAAAAAAGAAAGAAGAAAAATACTTAAGTATCAAATTCTCCAGCTTAAGAAGTGAAACAGGCCAGATGCAGTAGCTCATGACTGTAATCCCAGCCCTTTGGGAGGCTGAGGCTGGGGGATCACTTGAGGTCAGGAGTTCAAGACCAGCCTGGTGGCCACGCACAGTGGCTCACGACTATAATTCCAGCACTTTGGGAGGCCAAGGGGGATGGATCACAAGGTCAGGAGTTTGAGATCAGACTGGCCAATATGGCGAAACCCTGTCTCTACTAAAAATACAAAAATTAGCTGGGTGTGGTGGTACACATCTGTAGTCCTAGCTACTCAGGAGGCTGAGGCAGGATAATTGCTTGAACCTGGGAGGTGGAGGTTGTAGTGAGCCAAGATCAGGCCACTGTACTCTAGCCTGGGCAACAGAGCAAGACTCTGTTTCAAAAAAAAAAAAAAAGTAAAAAATTAAAAATTGAGCTATTTGAATTGGACACATGGAATGCATTGGAAGATGTTTCAAACATTGGGTCATCTTCCAATATTTACTCCAACTAATTCTCCTATTATTGGACCAACCCCGATACACAAAATTTAAAATTTTACACTTATTATTATTTTTATTTTTTGAGATGGAGTCTCGCTCTGTTGCCCAGGCCCCAGGCTGGAGTGCAGTGGCCAGATCTCAGCTCACTGCAAGCTCCGCCTCCCGGGTTCACGCCATTCTCCTGCCTCAGCCTCCCGAGTAGCTGGGACTACAGGCGCCCGCCACCTCGCCCGGCTAGTTTTTTGTATTTTTTAGTAGAGACGGGATTTCACCGTGTTAGCCAGGATAGTCTTGATCTCCTGACCTCGTGATCCGCCCATCTTGGCCTCCCAAAGTGCTGGGATTACAGGCTTGAGCCACCGCACCCGGCCTTTACACTTATTTTTAATGTATCCTTTGGTTGCTGCAAATAAAGTGAATGTGTCTCCCAAAACTCATATGTTGAAATCCTAAACTCCAGGTGATGATATCAGAAGGTGGGGCATTTAGGGAGGTAATAAAGTGGTAAGGATTAGTGCCCTTACAAAAGAGGCCCCTTGGCCGGGCGCGGTGGCTCACGCCTGTAATCCCAGCACTTTGGGAGGCTGAGGTGGACAGATCACCTGAGGTCGGGAGTTTGAGACCAGCCTGACCAACATGGAGAAACCCCGTCTCTACTAAAAATACAAAATTAGTCCGGCGTGGTGGTGCGTGCCTGTAATCCCAGTTACTTGGGAGGCTGAGGCAGGAGAATCACTTGAACCTGGGAGGCAGAGGTTGTGGTGAGCTGAGATTGTGCCATTGCACTCCAGCCTGGGCAACAAGAGTGAAACTCTGTCTCAAAAAAAAAACAAAAAACAAAAAAAAAGGCCCCTGGCCAGGCGCGGTGGCTCATGCCTGTAATTCCAGCGCTTTGGGAGTCCGAGGTGGGCAGATCACAAGGTCAGGAGTTCAAGACCAGCCTCATGGTGAAACCCCTGTCTCTACTAAAAATACAAAAATTAGCTGGGCGTGGTGGCACATGCCTGCAGTCTCAGCTACTTGGGAGGCTGAGGCAGGAGAATGGCTTGAACCCACAAGGCGGAGGTTGCAGTGAGCCGAGATTGTGCCACTGCACTCCAGCCTGGCAACAAAGTGAGACTCTGTCTCAAAAAAAAAAAAAAAAAAAGAGAGAGAGAGAGAGAGCGAGATCCCAGAGAGATCCCTCACCTTTTCCACTACATGAAAACACACAAAGTCAGTGTCTGCAACCCAGAAGAGGACCGTCACCAGAACTAGACCATGCTAGCACCTTGATCTCAGACTTCTAGCCTCTAGAAATGTGAGAAATATATGTTGTTTATAAGTCACCCAATTTATGGTACTTCGTTATAGCAGCCTGAACTAAGGCGGTCCCCAAACTGAATACCTCACGAATGCATTTTACCTCTCTCTGTCTCTGCTTCACTTCTATTAACTTTTACAAGTCATCCAGTTGTCCGTCTTACACATCCCTTCCTCTGTGGTCATGGAGACACTGGGGGAAGGGCTGAAGCTAGTCATTCTTCTTTCTGAAGTAGCCTCAAAGGGGACCAAGTCAACTGGATGCTCTTTGGAGTAAACTCACTTTTTATTCTTACATCTTTCGAGGAACATCTCTTAGAAAACACAAGCAGATCAGCAAGAGGTTTATTCAACCCATCCAAAGAAACAGCTTTTCAAAGTCCACGTGATGGACAATAAGGTGCCTCTTTCTCTGAACCTTTCCTCAAAATGATATAACATGTTCCTGGCCAGGACTTCGGTGTCAACCTCACAATCTACCTGATACGGTTTGGCTCAGTGTCCCCACCCAAATCTCTTCTCAAATTGTAATCCCCACGTGTTGACAGAGGGACCTGTAATCCCCACGTGTTGAGGGAGAAAGGTGATTAGATCATGGGGGTGGTTTCCCTGATGCTGTTCTCCTGAAACTGAGTGAGTTCTCACAAGATCTGATGGTTTTATATGTTTGGCAGTTCCTCCTTCACATGCTCTCTCCTGCCGCCTTGTGCGGCAGAAGGTGCCTGCCTGTGTGAAGAAGGTGCCTGCTTTCCCTTCCGCCATGATTGTCAGTTTCCTGAGGCATCCCCTGCCTTGTGAAACTATGAGTCAATTAAACCTCTTTCCTTTATAAATTACCCAGTCTCAGGGAGGTTCTTTAGAGCAGTGTGAAAACAGACTAACACACCACTGCACTGCACTTGCCTCTCTCCTTTAGCCAGGACACCTGGGAGTTTTCCTTTCTGGTCTTTAGTTACATTTACCACATCTCCAATAGTGTTTTTTTTGTTTTTGTTTTTGTTTTTTTTAATTGAGACGGAGTCTCGCTCTGTCATCCAGGATGGAGTGTAGTGGCGTGATCTTGGCTCACTGCAACCTCCACTTCCCAGGTTCAAGCAATTTTTCTGCCTCATCCTCCCATGTAGCTGGGATTACAGCTGGGATTAGTGACCACACCCAGCTAATTTTTGTATCTTTAGTAGAGATGGAGTTTCACCATGTTGGCCAGGTTGGGCTGGAATTCCTGACCTCAAGTTATCCGCCCACCTCACCCTCCCAAAATGCTGGAGTTACAGGCATGGACCACTGCGCCCAGCCAGTTTTGTATTTTTTAAATAAGAAAAATACAAATAGAATTAGAGAAATTGTTTTGTCATGAAAGCATGTTGGGTGTGTGCCATTTGGAACCAGAAGTAAATATCTTTTATATTGATGTTTTCAACCCATCTACAAAATGGAGTACCCTTCTCCTATGTGAAGGAGCGTCTGCTGGTCAGAGACGAAAACATAAGTTGGAAAGTCATGGCCTTCCAGCACTGGCTTTGCTGGACTGGGAGTCCCAGGGCAGTGTGCTGCTCCCTCTTGCAAAGTCAGCAGCCATCTTCACATGGCAGAGCTGTGAAATCTGTGCTGTTTCCAAAAAGGCTAGTAACAGCTGAATGCTCTCCAGCCTTTTGGGGATTTTGTCTGCCTTGCATTTTTTAATCCTTTTACTACACATACAGTGGTGTGCTTGAACCAGATGGAACCAAATGTTAAATTTTCAGGAATTTAGCAAGCTGACTGTTAAACCACTGAGAGCTTGATATCAGCTATGGTGGGAGCATTTACACCATAGAAATCAGTAATCGGGGCTTTTTCCTTTTCAATCTAGAGAACCAAACCTTTACTAGCACACCACTGTATATATATTCTTTAAAATATAGTATTGCTGGGTGCAGTGGCTCATGCCTATAATCCCAGCACTTTAGGAGGCCGAGGCAGGTGGATCTTGAGGTAGGAGTTCGAGACCAGCCTGGCCAAGATGGTGAAACCCCCTCTCTACTAATACAAAAATTAGCCAGGCACGGTGGTGGGCACATGTAATCCCTGCTACTCGGGAGGCTAAGGCAGGAGAATCACTTCAACCTGGGAGGCAGAGGTTGCTGTGAGCCAAGATCATGCCACTGCACTCTAGCCTGGGCAACAGAGCGAATCCATCTCAAATATATATATATAATAATAATAAATTTAAAAAAATAAAAAATAGTATTGTTTTTGCATTATTTACTGTATTTAGTAGTATCCATATCAGTTACCTACTGCTGATTAACAAGCTACCCCACAACATACCAACTTAGAATGGCAACAATCATCTATTTTGCTAGTGAATCTTCAGTTTGGGCAAGGCTTAGTGAGAACAGCTCATCTCTGCCACTTGCTGTGTCATCTGGGGGACACAGCAAGTGTGACTGGGGCTGAAGGAGCCACTTTAGAGATACCTTACATACATAGCTAACAAGTTGCTGTTGGCTTCTGAGGCAAGGCAGAGGTTATGAAACAAGGGCCTTATTTCTTCTCCATGTGAGCCTCCCTACAGGCTGTTGGGCTTCCTCACAGCATGGTGGCTGGGTTCCAAGAGCAAGCATCCCTAAAGAACAAGACATAAATGCATGGTAGGTTCATGGCTTGGCCTTGGAAGTCAGTGTCAGTTCCTCAGTAACCTCTTGGTCTACAAAGCACAAAAGTTTGCCTTCTTTCAAGGGGAAGGAGCATAGACTTTGCCTCTCGATAGGGAGTGGCAAGGTTCTAAGGAGCACGTGGGCTGGGACATACTGTTGTAGACACTGTAGACATCTTGGAAGTTAATATTTCTCATAATGACGTACTGTAGGTATTTTTAAGAGGTCATGCTTAGTGCCATGGCCAAGGGGAAGCCCTGGGTAAACAGGCATCTGGATTAATTATTCTGCCTTGGAGAGTCCAGGGATGTTAAAAACTAAGCCCTCAGCATGAGGCCACTCTGAGCATTGGACTCCCTCTGTGCCCCAGGGCATCATCAGATGTGCTCTCTGAGGAGGGGTAGCCATCACCGCCTCGCTGGACCTGAGCCTCTGGTTGCGTTGGGAGTTTGTGAGAGGACAAATCAGTCATCCCACCCCAAGTGCAGGTATGCTATGTGAAATAGGGTTTCAGGAATAAAGGATTCATTGAGCAGGTACATGTAGTGAAAAGGACACAGACTCGGCTTGGAGTCCCAGCTCCACCCACTACTTGCTAGGTGACCTTAAGTAAGACCTCAAATCTTGGCCTTCATTTTCCCATCTAAAATATGGGAAAGATGAAACCAATCTCATGGAACTGCGGTGAGCATCCCTTCAAAAAGTTCACTGCTTCCCACAGGTTATTTGTATCCCTGGTGTTTATCAAGTAAGATATGGGGTAGACTACCCCATAGGTAAACAATTTGTTGTTGTTTTAATATTTAAGTGTTTTCTTAACGTAGTAGAACATTGCTTTTTTTCTTTTCGTAGAAAAAGGTGTGAGTTGATTTAGAGGGAGGTATTAGAAACTACCAGTTTAGGTATCAGAGCAGAAACGGTGAAGGTGGTGCACAGTGCTTGTAGTTTAGGAAGCACCAGGGCAGTACATGGTGCCTGACCCCCACGAGCCCCCAACTGTAGCCCCCTGAAGTGAGGGCTTCCATCTAGCCAGTTCTCATTCAGTCCTAGCATATATCCCTGAGGTTGGTAGGAGCCAAGCACCATCTCCTGAGGTAACTGATTAACAGGGCATGCCATGTAGTGGCACTCAGCCAATATGAGAGCACCTCCCTGCCTCTGTCCACTGGGATCTCCTGGATGGCCCAAGGTTCTCCAAGCCTATCCCCGACCACATTGCCTCTCAGCGGGTGGACTTCCTGCGGTGGGCCAGAGGGTCTGGCTCCCCACTCTCCAGAGCACTGGCACATTGAGCCCTATTTCAGCCCCTTCCTAGCCACAGGCCTTTGGGAAAATGTAAAACACAAAAACTAAAAAACTCGAAGACTCCTTGGTTAGCAGGATTGGTGAGATTAGGAAGCTGACCAGGATCATGAGACTTGTTAGTAGCCTAGTAACAAAAGTGGTTAATAATCACACAGCCTCCTTGGAAACGATCTCCTCTGAGACATGGACCCTGCCTGTATAATCTTCACCCTTCACAAAGGGATCCTGGAGCGGGCATCATCACCTCTAGTTTTTGTTTTGTTTTGTTTTGTTTTTTGTGGGGGTTTTTTGTTTGTTTGTTTTTTGTTTTGGGGAGGGGTTGTTTATTGAGACAGGGTCTGGCTCTGTCGCCAGGCTGGAGTGCAGTGGCGCAATCTTGGCTCACTGCAACCTCCACCTCCGGAGTTCAAGCGATTCTCTTGCCTCAGTTTCCCGAGTAGCTGGGACTACTGGCGTGCAAGCCACCATGCCCTGCTACTCTTGTATTTTTAGTAGAGACAGGGTTTTGCCATCTTGGCTGGACTGGTCTCAAACTCCTGACCTCAAGTGATCCGCCTGCGTCGGCCTCCCAAAGTTCTGGAATTACAGACATGAGCCACTGCACCAGGCCACTTCCATTCTGCAGATGGAAAACACACACACACACACACACACACACACACGCACACCAGAAACAAAAAAACCAACCTCAGCTGGGAGTGGTGGCTCACACCTGTAATACCAGCACTTTGGGAGGCCAAGGCACGTGGATCACCTGAGGTCAGGAGTTCGAGACCAGCCTGACCAATATGGTGAAACTCTGTCTCTACTGAAAATACAAAAATTAGCCGGGTGTGGTGGCACATGCCTGGAATCCCAGCTACTCAGTAGGCTGAGGCAGGAGAGTCGCTTGAACCCGGGAGGCAGATGTTGCAGTGAGACAAGATCGTGCCACTGCACTCCAGCCTGGCCAACAAAGCAAGACTCCATCTAAAAAAAAAAAAAGAAAAAAGAAAAGAAAGAAAAAAGATAAGACCTCAGTTTTGTTACTTGCAGTATAAAAATATGAAACTCAAAGCAGCACTCAGAAAAAGTTCCATTTCTGGCACCATAAGCAGTGACTTTTCTCCCGAGAGTCCTCAGCAAGAAGACTGACAGAATGAGGTGATAGAGGTCCTCAGCCTGGTCCCAGCTAAAAATACCACTGCTTTCCACAGAGCCCCAGGATGGCAGGACAGCGGGAGGAAATGCCGGCCCACAGGGAGGGAGTTCATCTCCCCACTAATGAAAGTCCATGGCACTATGCCAAAATGCAATTTGGATAAGGTGGTTATTGATACCCAAGCACCATGGGTTTCTCCCCTGTCTAGACCATCATGACCAGGCACTAGCTCCTTCTCTTCCACCCCCTCCATTTTCTGGCATTGAGACCCTCACCCTGTGGAGTGGATGTGGAGCTCACGGGCATCCAGGAGTACACTTGGGCCCCAAGAGGTATCTGAGCTCAGGTGAGAGGACCTCCTCCTGCAAGTGAGGAACAACCAAGAGGGTGGTTCACTGTGTTCACTGAACCCCTGTGTTCACTGTCGTCCCCCTACCAGGGATGTGCTCTGAGGGGAGCAGGGGCTTTGGTCTGTTTTGTCACTGCAGAATCCCCAGTACCTAGAGCAGCCTGGCACATGGTGGCCACTCAGCAAGTATTTATAGAGGGAGGCTATGAGTGAGTAAGCACTGCCACCAAGGTGCCAGCAGCCTCTGATCACCCTGTTCTCCCACCTCACTCGACTCAGGTTTGCCTAACCTCCCCAAAGGGGAGGCCTAACACTGCTTTCCCTTACCCCAGTCCAAGAACCCCTTTGGGGGTGGGGTGCCCAGACCTGACTGCCTTTGGCCTGGGATACCTCCACGCCCTCTCTCCTTTTGGAGTCTCAGAAGTAAAGACCATACATTCTCTCTTCTGTTATCTTTGTAGTCCTGCCACAAAGTCCTGACTTTCCTAGAGGCAGGCTGGCTTCCTGAAGTTTTTGGGAGGAGGGGTGCAAAAGCTGGCAAGAAAACCGGCAATTTGAGTTTCAAGGTCTTATCTCACTGCAGGTGCCTTGCCAGCTCACTGCAGGGCCCAGGTTAAGCTCAGTGGTGGGGTACAAGGTGCACCCCTGGGGTTTGGCTTTTAAAACTCACCTAAGACCCACCCAACTCCAACAGTGTTCCGAGGAATGTGCCCACCACCTGTCCCCCTTCCATGTTGAGAATAACTGTGTCCAATAAGAGAAGGACTGATGGAAGTGAAGGACCTCTTCAAGAACCATGGCTCAAGGAAGTCAGAGAGGATACAAACAAATGGAAAAACATGCCATGCTCATGGGTAGGAAGAATCAATATCGTGAAAATGGCCATACTGCCCAAAGTAATTTATAGATGCAATGCTATTCCCATTAAACTACTGTTGACATTCTTCACAGAATTAGAAAAATACATTTTAAGATTCATATAGAACCAAAAAGGAGACTGAAAAGCCAAGACAATCCTAAGCAAAAAGAACAAAGCTGGAGGCATCACACTACCTGACTTCAAACTATACTACAAGGCTATAGTAACCAAAACAGCATGGTGCTGGTACAAAAAGACACATAGACCAATGGAACAAAACAGAGAACTCAGAAATAAGACTGCACACCTACAACCATCTGATCTGTGACACACCTGACAAAAACAAGCAATGGGGAAAGGATTCCCTAGTTAATAAATGGTGCTGGGAGAACCGGCTAGCCATATGCAGAAAATTGGACTGGGCCCCTTTGTTACACCTTACACAAAAATTAACACAAGATGGATTAAAGACTTAAATGTAAAACCCAAAACTACAAAAACACTGGTAGAAAATCTAGGCAATACCATTCAGGGCATAGGCATGGGCAAAGATTTCTTGATGAAAACACCAAAAGCAATTGCAACAAAAGCAAAAATTGACAAATGGGATCTAACTAAACTAAAGAGCTTCTGCACAGTAAAAGAAACTATCAGCAGAGTGAACAGACAACCTACAGAATGGGAGAAAACTTTCGCAGTCTATCCATCTGACAAAGATCTAATGTCCAGAGTCTACAGGGAACTTAAACAAATTTATAGGAAAAAAAATAACCCCATTAAAAAGTAGGCAAAGGACATAAACAGATACTTCTCAATAGAAGACATTCATGCAGCCAACAAATATACGATAAAAGTTCAACATCACTGATCATTCTAGAAATGTAGATCGAAACCACAATGAGATACCATCTCATTCCAGTCAGAATGCCGATTATTGGCCAGGTGCAGTAGCTCATACCTGTCATCCCAGCCTGGGTGACAGAGTGAGATTCTTCTGTCTCAAAAAAGTAGGAAAAAAAAAATGACAATAATGACAACATATGCTGGTGAGGTTATGGAGAAAAAGAACACTTTTACAGTGTTAGTGGGAGCGTAAATTAATTCAAACATTGGAGAAGACAGTGTGGTGATTCCTCAAAGATGTAGAAGCAGAAATACCATATGAACCAGCAATCCCATTACTGGGTATAGATGCAATGGAATATAAACCATTCCATTATAAAGATACATGACTGTATGTTCACTGCAGCACTATTCATAATAGCAAAGATGTGGAATCAATCCAAATGCCCATCAGTGATAGAAAATGTGGTACATATACACCATGGAGTACTATGCGCCATAAAAAGGAACAAGATCATGTCCTTTGCAGGGACATAGATGGAGTTGGAAGCCATTATCTTCAGCAAACTAATGCAGGAACAGAAAACCAAATACATGTTCTCACTTATAAGTGGGAGCTGAACAATGAGAACACAAGGACACCTGGTGGGGAACAACACACACTGAGGGTGAGGGAAGGGAGAGCATCAGAAGAATAGCTAATGCATGCTGGGCTTAACACCTAGGTAATGGGTTGATCTGTGCAGCAAACCACCATGGCACACGTTTATCTATGTAATAAACCTGTACATCCTGCACATGTAACCTGGATCTTAAAATAAAAATTGAAAAACAGAAAAGAGAAGGACCAATGGGGAATGTGCTGTCCCTGGGAAGAGTAGAGATGGGAGAGGGTTTACAAACATTAGAGAGCTGTGGGCTATGAACCCTCCCTTCCAGCTAGGAGCATGTTCACCCTGAGCCGGAGCAGTGCCAGGCTCTGCCTCCTTCTGTGGCCAGTGACCAGCAGGTCTTAGTGTAGACCTCCTCTATGAAAGGGGAGGCGTCCTGTAAGCAGGATCAAGATGCTCTTCAACAAGTTCTCTGGGCCATGCTCCAGGATGCTGATAAACAAGTCTGCAGGGCCCCAGGACCCTGGCTGCAACCTTCTCAGCTCAGCCAACTCTAAAATCAATTTTAACCTGGATGGCCTCTTAGCCTGCCATCCTCCTCTCCACCCCACTCCACACACACACACGCGCCTCACTAAAACGCTGTAGACCGTTTGACTTTGAGCAATGGGACTTCCTTGTGTTCCCACTGAAGCAAATGTGTTCCCTCAATCTCTAAATGTTGCTCATCTCTAAATGAGCCAACTGGCTGCACAGGATTCTTGAGGCCAAGTGGGCTCTGTGGAGACCACCTAGAGAGAAGTGGCCCACAGACAGGCTGGTGGGAATTGAGGCGAGGTGGCTGCTCACTCAGGAGACCTCTAGTTGTACAGCCAGCTTGCCAGCTGCACCCATGGGGCTATAATGTTCCCTCTGACTGGCAGACACTAGCAGGCATCCAGCACCTAGGGCTGAGGGTGACATATTCATATATAAAATTAAATACTGAAAGAAATGGAAACGTTAAAAAGCGGTGGATTGATATTTGTGACAGCCACCACCTCTTCCGATGGCCTCATTCTGGTTCTGCCTCTAGCTGTGTGGCCTTGGAGATCAATGCTGTTTTTTATCTCTGGGCCTTAAATGGACAAGTTAAAGGCACCCTCTGAGCAAATTCCAGCACAGCGATTCTGACTCTGTGTCTGCTCTGATACCTGCCTGCTGAGGCACCCCTGATCTCATTATTTTTTATGCATGCCCAGTGTGTTCCTGCACAGGCTTGGCTTTTACGAGTCCGCCACTTTGGAAACAAATCACACGCCCCGTGTTCCGTCGGACTGTGGCGCAGTGTGGAATTTCTGGTATAACAGCATTTAGCTGCCGAGGAAACATGTCTGGCTTTGCTTCCTTGGGAGAGGGTACAAAGGAAGAAAGCCGCAGCATGTACAAAACAGAAAGTTCGTGTTTCCGAGGGAGGTTTTTAATGTCCTTTTAAATACCAACCAGTGCCTACTCAGAAGTCTTCAGGAAGGAACTTGTAGGGATTATATGAATTAAGATTTCTGGCAGTTCCAGAAATGCAGTTGCCCTATCTTGTTTTGCGGCAGCTCACATCCTGATCACAGCGGCCCATTCTGTGTGATCTTAGTGATGCTGCCCCAGCCCTCTTGGGGGCATCTGGGACTTGATAGGCGTTCATCTCCGGTGAGCAAGGCTGCTGAGCTGGGTGAGGAGAGGCCTAGCTAGAAAGGTGCCCACATCTGGCATTGTGCTAGAAGGGCTGCCCCGCCCCGCCCCGGGAGCTGTGCCAGTCACAATCAGGAGAGGGAGGGCTTTTGCCAGAAAGTAGTGCCCTGCTGTGAGGTCCCAGCCTGAGGGGGACTCCCAGATCTTCTGGGGACAAGAGCAAATCAGGTAACCTTGGCAACTCACATCTTTGGAGTTATTCACACATGTGAAAACTAAGGAGATCGGATGAAATGACGGATTGGGTCCCATCAGAACTGTAAACAATGATGGCATTATTTTGTGCCTGGGTCCCTGCCTCGAGAATTTACATTTGGCATGCCAAGTTCTTACAGACCTGCACTTCAGGAGGGGGACTGCGTTATCTCACTGCCTGCCTAGTTACAGTGATTCTCAGCCCTGCGTGGTGCATGAGAATCACCTCTAGGGCTTTTAAAAGACTCAGATACCCAGGTCTTACCTGTGAAACAGATTTGGTTTCAATTTGTCTGGAATGGAGCCCACGCATTGCCATTTTTTTTAAAGCTTCTCAGGTAATTCTAAGATGTAGCCAGAATTAAGAACCATCGGCAGGTTGCAAGTGCTGCTGTAGTGGCTGTCACAGTGATGCTGTGTCACTGAAGGGACTGTGTGTGTGTGTGTGTGTGCACGCGTGTGTGTATAAAGATTGATGTATATCTGTGTGTATATATATAATGATCAGAATGTCACACATGGGCTTGGAGGCTTGTGGGAGGAGGTTCAGTATTTCATACTGGTCTCCCCATCACATGTTCTATTGGCAAACGTTTCTGAAGTCAGTAGAAATGTCAAATGAAATTTATGTTAACCACAAAGAGCAGCTGGCTTTAGCCGGCCGAAGCTGGCTGGTAAGGGCAGTGATGGTCCAGAATCCAGCCAGGTGCAGCCAATCACAAGTCCTCAGTAGAACAGCAGTTTCCAGAGGCTCACTTCCTCCTGTTACTCCCAGCTTGAGGTTTGACATCAAATTTTGATCTACATAAATGTTGGTCAAGGAAGATAAATTAATGAATTTTTGCTTAAAGAATAATCATCACTGTGGCCGAGCCTTGAAATTCATGATGTCCAGTGGAATTGCCTTAGTCGATGCTTCTGAAAATGTCTTCCAAGCAGACCCCTTGTGGATCTCAGGTATCTATGGACCCCCCCAAGTCCCTCCAATTTTCTTAACGGCTTTATTAAGATAGAATTCTTGGGTCGGGGACGGTGGCTCATGCCTGTAATCCCAGCACTTTGGGAGGCCGAGGTAGGCGCATAATGAGGTCAGGAGATCGAGACCATCCTGGCTAACACAATGAAACCCTGTCTCTACTAAAAGTACAAAAAATTAGCCAGGCATGGTGGCGGGCGCCTGTAGTCCCAACTACTTGGGAGGCTGAGCCAGGAGAATGGCGTGAACCCAGGAGGTGGAGCTTATAGTGAGCAGAGATCACGCCACTGCACTCCAGCCTGGGCGACAGAGTGAGACTCTGTCTCAAAAAAAAAAAAGATACAATTAATGGGCCAGGCATGGTGTCTCGTGCCTGTAATCCCAGCACTTTGGGAGGCCAAGGCTGGCAGATCACAAGGTCAGGAGATTGAGACCATCCTGGCCAACATGGTGAAACCCCATCTGTACTAAAAATACAAAAATAAGCTGGGAGTAGTGGTGCACACCTGTAGTCCCAGTTGCTCAGGAGGCTGAGTCAGGAGAATTGCTTGAACCAGGGAGCCAGCGGTTGCAGTGAGCAGAGATCACACCATTGTATTCCAGCCAGGCGACAGAGCAACATTCCATCTCAAAAAAAAAAAAAAAGAAGTAATTCACAGCTGGGTGCAGTGGCTCACACCTGTAATCCCAGCACTTTGGGAGGCCGAGGTGGGATGACCATCTGAGGTCGGGAGTTTGAGATCAGCCTGATCAACATGGAGAAACCCCATCTCCACTAAATATTCAAAAAAAATTAGCCGGACATGGTGGTACATGCCTGTAATCCCAGCTACTCGGGAGGCTGAGGCAGGAGAATTGCTTGAACCTGGGAGGCAGAGGTTGTGGTAAGCCCAGATCATGCCATTGCACTTCAGCCTGGGCAACAATAGGAAAACTCCATCTCAAAAAAAAAAAAAAAAGATATAATTCACATACAACACAATTTACCCACTCAGGCATGTAATTAAATTGCTTTTTGTTTCTGTTTCTGTTATTATTATTATTTTTTTTAGATGGAATCTCACTCTTGTTGTCAGGCTGGAGTGCAGTGGCACGATCTCAGCTCACTGCAACCTCTGACTCCCTGGTTCAAGCGATTCTCCTGCCTCAGCCTCCCGAGTAGCTGGGTTTACAGGCATGTGCCACCATGCCAAGCTAATTTTTGTACTTTTAGTAGAGATGGGGTTTCACCATATTGGCCAGGATGTTCTCGATCTCCTCACCATGTTAGCCAGGATGGTCTTGATCTCCTGACCTCATGATCTGCCTGTTGAGATTACAGGCATGAGCCACTGTGCCTGGCCGTGATTAAATTTTTTTAAGTCACGGGGTTGATGTGGCAACAGTCACCACAGTCAATGTTGGAATGGTTTCACCACCTCAAAAAGAAACCTGGTACTTGTTAGCTGTCACCCCCCGTACCTTGATCCCTCTCTCCACCTCCCATCCCCAACCCTGAGCAACTACGAATCTACTCTATAGATTTACCTGTTCTGGACTTTTGTATAAATGTAATCCTATAATATACGGTCTTTTGTGACTGGCTTCTTTCACTTCACATAATGTTTCTAAGTTCATCCATGTTGTAGCATGTATTAGTACTTCATTCCTTTTCTTGGCTGAGTAATACGCCATTGTATGGATGTACCACATTTTCTTTATCCATTCATCAGTTGATGGACATGTAGGTTATTTCCACTTATTGGTTATTATGAAAAATGCTATTATAAACATTTGTGTACAAATTTTTACGTGGTCATATGCTTTTATGTCTCTTGGGTTCATACCTTCAGTGTAGAAGTACTGGGCCAGATGGTAACTCTGTTTAATTATTTGAGGAACCACCAGACTGTCTTCTAAAGTGGTTGCATCATTTTACATTTCCACCAGCAATATGTGAGGGTTCCAGTTTCTCTGCATTCCTGCCAACGCCTATTATTTTCCACTTTTTAAAATTACAGCCATCCTAGCAGATACACTAGTAGTATGTCATTGTGGTTTTGATTTGCATTTTCCCAATGACTAATGATGTCAATAATCTTTGTATGTGTTTCTTGGCCATTTGTATATCTTAGAAAAATGTCAATTCAAATCCTTTACTCATTTTTAGTTAGATTATTTGTCTTTTGATGGTTGGTTTGAAGAAAATTTTTTGTTTGTTTGTTTGTTTGTTTGTTTGAGACAGAGTCTTGCTCTGTCACCAGGCTGGAGTGCAGTGGTACAATCTTGGCTCCCTGCAATCTCTGCCTCCTGGGTTCAAACGATTCTTCCACCTCAGTCTCCCGAGTAGCTGGGACTACAGGTGTGCACCACCAAGCCCGACTAATTTTTTATGTTTTAGTAAAGACAGGGTTTCCCCATGTTGGCCAGGATGGTCTCCATCTCCTGACCTCATGATCCACCCGCCTCGGCCTCCCAAAGTGCTGGGATTACAGGTGTGAGCCACTGCGCCCGGCCTGAAAATCTTTTATCAGATATATTATTTGACATATTTTCTCACATTTTGTGGGTTGTCTTTTTGCTTTCTTGATGGTATCCTTAGAAGCACAATTGTTTTTTTAAATTCAATTTGTGTATTTGGAGGGAGGAAGGGTAGTGCTTTTGGTATCATACCTAAGAATCTTTTGCCAAATCCAAGGTTGTAAAATCATACTTAAGGATAGGTCATATCTAAGAGTTCTTTGCCAAATCCAAGGTAATTTTTTTTTTTTTTCAGACAGGGTCTTACCGTTGCCCAGGCTGGAGAGCAGTGGCATGATCCTGGCTCACTGCAACCTCTGCTTCCGGGGCTCAAGAGGTTTTCCAGCCTTAGTCTCCTGAGTACCTGGTACTGCAGGCACAAGCCACCAAAAACGCCCAGCTAGATTTTGGATTTTATGTAGAAACAAGGTTTCGCCATGTTGCCCAGGCTGGTCTCGAACTCCTGAGCTAAAAACCATCTGCCTGCCTCAGCCTCCCAAAGTGCTGAGATTTCAGTCGTAAGCCACCATGCCCAGATCCAAGGTAATTTCTTTTAAGAGTTTTCCTGTTTCACTTCTAACATTTAGGTCTTTGATGCCTTTTGAATGGATTTTTGTTTCTGGCATGAGCTAAGTGTCCAACTTCAGCGCTGAAAAGACTACCCTTGTCTTAATGAATGGTCTCGGCACCCTTCTTGAAAATCAATTGATCAGAGATGCATGGATTTATTTCTAGACTCTTGATTCTATTTCATGAGTTTATAGGTCTATTTTTGTGCAAGTACCACACTGTCTTGATTATTGTTACTTTCTGGTGAATTTTGAAATCAAGAAGTATGAGTCCTCCAACATTAGTCTTCACTTTTAAGATTGTTTGGGTTTTCTAGATCCCTTTAAATTCCACGTGAAATTTAGGATCAGCATGTCAGTTTCTACAAAGAAGCCAGCTGAAATTCTGACAAAGATTGCATTAAATCTGTAGAGAGATATGGGAAGTACCGCTGTCTTAACAATGGTAAGTCTTCTGATCTATGAACATGAGATGTTTTTCCATTTCTTTTGATCTTTTTAAATTTCTTTCAGTTTTGCATTTCTCAAAGTATAAGTGTTGCTTATTTTGTTAAATTTATGTTTAGGTAATTTATTTTTTTTAATGTTATCGTAAATGGAACTGGTTTTGTGTTTATGTTTTTGTTTTCTTGAGACACAGTTTCGCTCTGTGGTCCAGACTGGAGTGCAATGGTGTGATCTCGGCTCACTGCAACCTCCGCCTCCCAGGTTCATGCCATTCTCCTGCCTCAGCCTCCTGAGAAGCTGGGACTATGGGCACCTGCTACCACGCCCAGCTAATTTTTGTATTTTAAGTAGAGATGGGGTTTCACCATGTTGGCCAAGCTGGTCTTGAACTCCTGACCTCAACTGATCTACCTGCCTTGGACTCCCAAAATGCTGAGATTACAGGTGTGAGCCACCATGCCTGGCCTAGGAAGGTTTTTGTTGTTGTTGTTTTGTTGTTTTTGTTTTTTGCGATGGAGTTTCGCTCTTGTCGCCCAGGCTGGAATACAATGGTGAGATCTCAGCTCACTGCCACCTCTGCCTCCCAGGTTCAAGCGATTCTCCTGCCTCAGCCTCCTGAGTAGCTGGGATTACAGGCGTCCCCTGCCATGCCCAGCAAATTTTTGTATTTTTAGTAGAGACGGGGTTTCACAGTGTTGGCCAGACTGGTCTCGAACTCCTGACCTCAAGTGATCCACCTGCCTCATTCTCCCAAAGTGCTGGGATTACAGGTGTGAGCCACCGCACCCAGTGGAACTGTTTTTTGCTTTTTTGTTTGTTTTGTTTTGTTTTGTTTTAATTTTAATTTTTGGATTGTTGTTTGCAAGCACATTGAAATACATTTGACTTTTATATATCGATCTTTTATCCTGCAGACTTGCTGAACTCATTTATTTGTCCAAATAATTTTTTAGTGAATTTCTTAGGATTTTCTGTATATAAGATCATGTCATCTGTGAATAGAGACACATTTTATTTCTTACTTTTTTTTTTTTTTTACTGGGATGCCTTTTACTTCTTTTTCTTGTCTAGTGTGAAAGGAAAATAAAATTTGGGACCTCAATTCACTCTGCCAAAAGAAAAAAAAATTAAGCTGAAAGCTGAGTCCTGCAAGAAGCTGCCTTTCCTTTTGTTCCTAAGCAGATAGCTGCAGATAAAAGGTTAAGTATCACTACAGGTAGCTACTGTATATTCACCTTATCTTATGTAAAGTGCTGATTAGGCTGGGCACGGTGGCTCATGCCTATAATTCCAACACTTTGGGAGGCAGAGGTGGGCAGATTGCTTGAGTCCAGGAGTTTGATATCAGCCTAGGCAACATAGCAAAACTCTGTCTCTACTAAAAGTGCAAAAAATTAGCCAGGCATGGTGGTGCGTGCCTGTAGTCCCAGCTCAGGAAGCTGAAGTAGGAGAATCACCTGAACTCGGGAGGTGGAGGCTGCAGTAAGCAGAGATTGCACCACTGCACTTCGACCTGGGCAACTAGGGTGAGACTGTGTCTCAAAAAATAAAATAAGGCCGGGTACGGTTGCTCACACCTATAATTGCAGCACTTTGGGAGGCCAAGGCAGGTAGATCACGAGGTCAGGAGTTTGAAACCAGCCTGGCCAAGATGGTGAAACCCTGTCTCTACTAAAACTACAAAAATTAGCCGGGCTCGGTGACAGGTGCCTGTAATCCCAGCTACTTGGAAGGCTGAGGCAGGATAATTGCTTGAACCCAGGAGGCAGAGGTTGCAGTGAGCTGAGATTGCACCACTGCACTCTAGCCTGGGCAACAGAGCAAGATCCATCTCAATAAATAAATAAATAACCCAGCTACTCCGGAGGCTGAGGAAGGAGAATGGCGTAAACCCGGGAGGCAGAGCTTGCAGTGAGCTGAGATCCGGCCACTGCACTCCAGCCTGGGTGACAGAGCGAGACTCCGTCTCAAAAATAAAATAAAAATAAAAATAAAAATAAAAATAAATAAATAAATAACATTTTAAAAAAATAATAAGTAAATGAAATTTTAAAAAATAAAGTGCTGATTTACTGAGTGCCAGATAAATACATAATTGACTATTCCCCTACCTACTGCCTTTCTCTTGTAACATGTGGATTCAGTCATGTGACCCTCTCCTTCCTCCAGCCCACTTTTCCTCTTGAAATATTGAAGACCTCAAAATCATCTTTAGGGAAAGGTGTACCTTTCTCCTGGGCGCCTCCTTAACTTTGGCAAAATGAACTTCTAAATTGATTGAGACCCGTCTCAGACACATTTTAGTTTACACTACTTGCCCTAGTTAGAAACTCCAGGACAATGTTGAATAGAAGTGGCAAGAAGGGATATATTTATCTTGTCTGTGATTATGATGTTGTGATTTATAATAAATATATATATTTCATCTTCCTCCCTGCTTCCTGGCACATAGCTCAAATGGCTGGGGCCCCTAGGCAGCCTCAGGATGGGGGCTGGCTGCCAGGTGAGCCAACCAGGTGATTAGAGGGTTGGAACTTTCATTTCTGAAACTGATCCTCCAGGGAAGGAGGAAGAGCTGAAGGTTGAGCTGACCCCCAATGGCCAGTGATCTAATCAATCATGCCTGGGTAATGAAGCCTACATAAAAACCCAAAAGAACAGAATTCAGAGAGTTTCTGAGTTGCTGACCATGTGGAAGTGCTGGGAGAGTGGCTCCCAGGAGAGGGCAGGGAAGCTCCGCGCCCGTTCCCCTCACCTTGCCCGGTGTACCTCTTCATCTGGCTGTTCTTGTATCCTTTGTAATGTCCTTTACAATAAACCAGGGAGCCCAAGTGTCTCCCTGAGCTCTGTGAGCCACTCTAGCAAATTAATTGAACCTGA
Source organism: Macaca fascicularis (assembly GCF_037993035.2). Classification (NCBI taxonomy): domain Eukaryota; kingdom Metazoa; phylum Chordata; class Mammalia; order Primates; family Cercopithecidae; genus Macaca; species Macaca fascicularis. The sequence goes on along the minus strand of NC_088387.1, from coordinate 17,231,010 downwards.
AAAGGAGGCCAGGCATGGTGGGAGCACTTTGGGAGCTTGAGGCAGGCAGATTGCTTGAGGCCAGGAGTTTGAGACCAGCCTGGGCAACATGATGAAATCCAGTCTCTACAAAAAATACAAAAAGTACTACGGGCCAGGCACGGTGGCTCATGCCTGTTATCCCAGCACTTTGGGAGGCAAGGTGGGTGGATCACCTCAGGTCAGGAGTTTAAGACTAGCTTGACAAACATGGTGAAACCCCGTCTCTACTAAAAATACATAAGTAGCTGGGCGTAGTAGCATATGCCTGTAATCCCAGCTACCTGGGAGGCTGAAGCAGGAGAATCGCTTGAACCCAGAAGGTAGAGGTTGCAATGAGCCGAGATCACACCATGACACTCCAGGCTGGGCAACAAGAGTGAAGCTCCATACCCAGACACCCCCATCCCCACTCTGGCCCCCCCGCAATGCACACAAAACTACTATGGGATTTATAATAAAATAAAGTTTTTAAAAATAGCACAAGCCCAGGAGTGGTGGCTCACACCTGTAATCCAGCACTTTGGGAGGCCAAGGCAGGCAGATCACCTGAGGTCAGGAGTTCGAGACCAGCCTGGTCAACATGGTGAAAACCTGTCTCTATTAAAACTATGATAATTAGCCAGGTGGTGGTGGCACACACCTGTAACTCCAACTACTCAAAGGATGAGGCAGGAGACTCACTTGAACCTGGGAGGTGGAGATTGCAGTGAGCCAAGATGGCACCACTGCACTCCAGTCTGGGCAATACAGACAGACTCTGTCTCATAAAAAATAAAAATAAAATAAAGGCTGGGCACGGTGGCTCACATATGTAATTCTAGCACTTTGGGAGGCCAAGGTAGGCAGATCACGAGGTCAAGAGATCAAGACCATCCTGGCCAACATGGTGAAACCCCATCTCTACTAAAAATACAAAAATTAGCCAGGCGTGGTGGCGTGCGCCTGTAGTCCTAGCTACTCAGGAGGCTGAGGCAGGAGAATCACTAGAACCTGGGAGGCGGAGGTTGCAGTGAGCCGATATTGCGCCACTGCACTTCAGCCTGGTGACAGAGCAAGACTCCGTCTCAAAAAATAAAATAAAATAGAAACTTTTAAAACAGAGAAAAAGAAAACACACACATGCAAATTAGCCAGGTGTAATGGCACATGCCTATTGTTCCAGCTGTTCAAGAGGCTGAGGTGGAAGCATCACTTCAGTCCCAGAGATCAAGGCTGCAGTTAGCTGAGATCACGCCACTGTACTCTAGCCTGGGTGACAGAGCAAAACCCTATCTCAAAAAGAAAAAAGAAAAAAGAAAAAAGAACCTCCATGTAGTTGTGGGTAACCTACTACTTGTGATAGGTGTCTGAAGTTGGAGCGATCCTGTGGGCCTGAGCCCTTAACCTGTGGCATCTGACTCCAACTCTGGGTAGATAGTGTCAGAACTGAGTTAAATTGTTGGACATCCAGCTGCTGTCCCCTGGAGAATTGCCTTATGGGGAAAACCCACACATCTGGTGTTGGAAGTATCGTGTTGAGTGTGAGAGTAGCAAAAGCAGAGTGATCTTAGGAGGAAAGCTTTCAATCATTCGATCAACCATTCATTGAAAGCTTTCAGTCAGGCCAGGCGCGGTGGCTCACGCCTGTAATCCCAGCACTTTGGGAGGCCGAGGCGGGCGGATCACAAGGTCAGGAGATCCAGACCATGGTGAAACACCGTCTCTACTAAAAAAAAAAAAATGCAAAAAATTAGCCGGGCGCGGTGGCGGGCGCCTGTGGTCCCAGCTACTGGGGAGGCTGAGGCAGGAGAATGGCATGAACCCGGGAGGCGGAGCTTGCAGTGAGCCGAGATCACGCCACTGCACTCCAGCCTGGGCGACAGAGCGAGACTCCGTCTCAAAAAAAAAAAAACAAAAAAAGAAGAAAGCTTTCAGTCATGATGTTAGCTGTGGGCTTTTTGCAGATGCCCTTTATTGGCCTGAGAAAGTTTTCTTTCATTCCTAGCTGCTGAGTGTTTTATGCTGATCTCATGGACTCTCTGGGCACAAGGATCAAGGACCCCAGCAGGCCAAGAACCCCAAGACCACGACCACTGCTGCAGAACTGTCCCTAACATTCTCCTCACAGCTTACCGAACGCAAATTCATGGTCTCCATTGATTTCCAGCGCAGTGAAGTGGGTGCTGTCATTCCCAATGTCCAGCTGTAGATTGTCACTCAGCTCAGAGGCGCTTTCTGGAGCTGAAACTCAGCCCTTGTGGGCCCCTCTGACCCACCTGCTCCTGCTTGGTTTCTACCTCCTAATCAAGGTCCTTTGCCGGGGATGAAGTGATGTTTGTATTTAGACTTCAGGGAGCTTTTCTCAAACTTCAGTGGCCCTAAGCCTTACCTGGAGGGCTTATTAATGATGCAGAACCCTGAGCCTGTCCTGGAGATTCCCAACTGGGTGGGACTCAGAATTTGCAATTCACCATCTCGCCTCCCCCAGTGGGTCTGCACCATGCTTCCAGAAACCCTGCTCTGAAGGAAAGGCGGTCTGAATGTGAAACGTCAGGCGGCCAGTGCGAGGGGAGGGAGGCTTTCAAGAGACCCAGGTGGAGGAAAGCTGCTGAAGTTTAAAGCAGGGCTGGGCTGGCCCTCCCCTAGGTGTACCCTCAAGTTGGATTTTTTTCATATTCCGTCAAACACAAGTTTTCTCCTCGTCTCAGGTACCGTCCCCCCAGTGCAGGGCCATGCAGGGGAGCGAAGCAGAGCCCACTCTCCCTCTGGCGCGCAGCACAGGACCCGTGAGACTTGCTTTAGGGGCCCATGAAAATGATTTTCATTTTCATTTCTTTTAAAATCAGAAGAAAAATGAGTAGATATAATAATGATGAGTATATAATCATGCATCGGCCTAGATTATATTTGCCTTTATGCCAATATCAATGTAAAATATTATTTTTTAGGCCAGGCTTGGTGGCTCACACTTGTAATCCCAGCACTTTGAGAGGCCGAGGTGGGCAGATCACGAGGTCAGGAGTTCGAGACCAGCCTGGCCAACATGGTGAAGCCCCGTCTCTACTTAAAATACAAAAAATTAGCAGGGCGTGGTGATGCATGCCTGTAATCCCAGCAGCTTGGGAGGTAGAGGCAGGAGAATCACTTGAACCCAGGAGGCAGAAGTTGCCATGAGAGGAGATTGTGCCATTGCACTCCAGCCTGGGTGACAGAGCACGACTCAGTCAAAATCAAATCAAATAAATAAAATAAAATAAAAATGTTTTATAGTGGAAAAGGCCCAGGAAGGCAAAAATGCCCGGGACCCATGAAAGTTCTCCATAGCCCTGAGAGTGAGGGCAGAGGATGCACAGGCCCTGGAGAGGACAAGGCTCTGGTGTCAGCCTGGGAACGAGTGGCCAGAGTCAGGCAGGGCCAGCAAGATCCACTGACCACTGAGCCTGGTTTTCTCCATTCCAGGTCTGTCACTTGACACGGCTGGCCAGGGCAGCCCTGAGCCCACTGGGGAAGAGATTTCTAGGAGGCCTGTTTTAACAGCCTACCCGGGCATGGAATCTTTCATTTGCAGAGGAAAGAAAAATCCAGCAGTCAATAGCAATTTGTTCAAAACCAAAATGGAGCGTGGTGTCGCGGATCATCCTCTGCCCGAGCTCTGGACCAGCTGGTTGCATCAGCCCCGATGACAGGGAAGGAGCCAGGCAGGACGCACTGCAGTGTAGACTCTGGCCCTGAGGAACCTGGCCTAGTGGTGAGTGGGAGGGCAGGGAGAAGCGAGCAGCAGCCAAGACTGCAGGCAGCCATTAAGGGCTTGCGCTGAAGTGGGCTCAACAGATGGTAAACACACAACGGACACTTTCAGGTGTTAAGTGCCATGCAGAAGAGAAAACAGACCAAGACAAAGGGGGTTGCTTCACTCTGAGTGTGGAAAGGCCCCTCATAGTTGTGTGATTTGAGCAAGGAGGAGGCAGGCTGGGGGGTCTCCAGGACAGCATTTCAGGCAGAGGCCAGGACAGGCTGGCACACAGCTTATTGGAGGGCAGGCCAGGCCACCGAGGCTTCCTCAGGCTTCTGCATAGCCAGTGGGCATCAGAGCGTAGAAGCAGGGGGCACAGAGATGATGGTAAGCTGGTCCTGCAAGCCTCAGAACTGTGTAGGCAAGGATTTGGGGGTTTATAAAGAGTGACAGCCACTGGAGGCTTGTAAAACAAGAGAGTGGCTTATTTGACTTTGTAAGACTCTCCTGGATGCTGTGCAGCAAAGCTATGGGGGCAAGGGCAGGTGTGGGACGCTAGTGAGGAGCCACCGCAGGGTCCCAGGGAAGGGACAGGGTGGTCTGCTGCGTCCCACCCTTGGCAATGGTAGGAATGGCTGCATGTGAGGGGTTTGGAAATGGTGATGTTACAGGGTGTGAGGAGAAGTGGGCTCAAGAAGGATAGAGAGAATGCCGGCCTGTCACTGGGCGTATGGACAGTGCTGCTGAAGGCAGTTGCAGGGGACTTGTCGGAGTGGCTGAAGTTCTCACATGGCCGTGTCAAGGTTGCGCTGCCTTTCAGATGTCCCTGAGGAGATATCAGGTCCCCAGGGGCAGATAGGAAGCTGAAACTCAAAAGACCTCTCCAAATATGCCACCAACTTACAGACAGCATTTGAAGCCCTGGGACTGGACGTGGGCAGGCAGAGGGGGGCACAGGGAGGAGGCCTCAGCGCAGGGCACAGGCATCTCCACCTGAGAGAATGTCCCATAAGCTGGCTACCTTGCCACCTTAGCAGAGCTGAATCCCCTTCCTATTATGAACACATGTTGCTGTCTCGGGAATCATCAACCATCCCACTTTCCATGCCAAGGCTGCTGCCTTGACACAGCTAAAGTGCCGGGGGGGTTCAGCCCATCGTTCCCCGGGTCTTCTCTCACCCTTCCCTCTCTCCCTACTTCCCATGCTCTGCTCGCTTCTCCCTGACTCTGCTTTGTGCTGATGGTGGTTGAAGGTAGAACTCAGTAGATGCACCTGGAAGGCTCTCCAAAGCCATGGCTTCCCCCCAGGACCTCGCAGGCCAGAGCCTTGGTGGTGGGGTCTGGACACTTGACTACTGCTCTGGCTTCCTTGAGGCTTTGGCACCTCGCAGAGGTGAGCCTTCAGCCCCACCTCGTGCTGACACGAGGCTTGGCCCAGAAATACTTTCGAGTGTCTCCAAATTTCATTTTAAAGCCACAATTTCATACAAATTCACGTTAGAAACAGGCAATGGGGGCCAGAATCCACATATAACTCACAGAGTAAATCACTTTTTTTATTTATTTATTTATTTTGAGACAAAGTCTCGCTCTGTTGCCCAGGCTGGAGTGTAATGGCATGATCTTGGCTCACTGCAACCTCCGTCTCCCGGGTTGAAGCAATTCTCCCACCTTAGCCTCCCAAGTAGCTGGGACTACAGGTGTGTGCCACCACCCCTGACTAATTTTTGTATTTTTAGTAGAGACAGGGTTCACCACGTTGGCCAGACTGCTCTCAAACTCCTGGCCTCAAGTGATCTGCCTGTCTCGACCTCCCAAACTGCTGGGATTACAGGCATGAGCCACCACGCCTGGCCTTTTTTTTAATTCTTTATTTTTTTAAAAAAATTTATTTATTTATTTATTTATTTATTTTTTTTGAGACAGAGTCTTGCTCTGTCACCCAGGCTGGAGTGCAGTGGTGCGATCCTGGCTCACTGCAACTGCAACCTCTGCCTCCTGGGTTTAAGCAATTCTCCTGGCTCAGCCTCCAGAGTAGCTGGGATTATAGGCGTGCACCACCATGCCCGGGTAATTTTGGTACTTTTAGTAGAGATGGGGTTTCACCATGTTAGCCAGGCTTGTCTCAAACTCCTGACCTCATGATCTGCCCTCCTCAGCCTCCCAAAGTGCTAGGGTTACAAGTGTGAGCTGCTGTGCCCAGCGAGTAAATCACTTTAAAAATCATTTTGTTTCTCTAATTTGCCCACTAGTATTATACAAGTATTTGTTTTAAATATGATCAAAGACCTTCCCTCCATATGTAAATGATATTGTGCTAGAGCCGAGGGCTTTTATGAGCCCTTCCCTTGTTCCAGGCACAGTGCCAAGGGCGTCGCATGCATTATCTTGTTTCATCTTTACAACCCTACAGGGTAGGTGCTATGATGGTTTCCACCTCTAGATAAGGAATTGCAGCTCCGCCAGGCTCAGTCGTCCATCTAGGGTGACAGAGTGAGGGACAGCAGGATTGCAAAGCCCCGGCACTGGCTCTCAGAGTGGGGCATCGGACTCCAAACCCCACACTGCATGGTGGCAGCAGCTGCTTGCTTCCCAGGAGCAGGCAGCAAAGCTAAAGTTTTGTTTTGTTTTGTTTTGTTTTGTTTTGTTATTTTTATTATTTTTATTTTATTTTATTTTATTTTATTTTATTTTATTTTATTTTATTTTATTTTATTTTTGAGACAGAGTTTCGCTCTTGTTGCCCAGGCTGGAGTGCAATGGTGCAATCTTGGCCCACTGCAACCTCTGCCTCCCGGGTTCAAGCAATTCTCCTGCCTCAGTCTCCCAAGTAGCTGGAATTACAGGCACACACCACCATGCCTGGCTAATTTTTTGTGTGTTTTTAGTAGAGACGGGGTTTCTCCATGTTGGTCAGGCTGGTCTTGAACTCCCAACCTCAGGTGATCCGCCCACCTTGGCTTCCCACAGTATTAGGATTATAGGCGTGAGCTACTGCACCTGGCCCCATTTTTACTTTTTATTATTTATTTATTTAATTTTGAGAGGGAGTCTTGCTCTGTTGTCCAGGCTGGAGTGCAGTGGCATGATCTTAGTTCACTGCAACCCCTGCCTCCTGGGTTCAAGTGATTCTCCCTGCCTCAGCCTCCCAAGTAGCTGGGATTACAGGTGCCCACCACCATACCCAGCTTATTTTTGTATTTTTAGTACAGATGGTTTCATCATGTTGGCCAGGCTGGACTCAAACCCCTGACCTCAGGTGATCCGCCTGCCTCAGCCTCCCAAAGTGCTGGGATCACAGGATTGAGCCACCATGCCCTGCCTTGTTTTGTTATTTTTAAATTTTATTTATTTATTTATTTATTTATTTTGAGAAAGGGTCTCACTCTGTTGCTCAGGCTGGAGTACAGTGGCACAGTCTTGTCTCACTGCAACCTTTGCCTCCCAGACTCACTGCAACCTTCAGCCTCCCAAGTAGATGGGACTACAGGCATGCACCACCACACTTGGCTAATTTTTTTACTTTTTGTAGAGATGGGGTTTTGCCATGTTGCCCAGGTTGGTCTCGAACTCCTGGGCTCAAGTAATACTCCCGTCTCAGCCTCCCACAGTGTTTGGATTATAGGTGTGAGCTACTGTGCCTGGCCTGGAGTCTTGCTTTAGAGGTACAAAGGAAAACCTTCTCAGAACTGATGCCAAGTAGGTTTCTCTAAGCCCAGACCAATGTTCCCTCAGTACAGGATGGCACTTGCACTGCTGAGGTGCTGGCACCTGTGGTCCAGGCCACACCCTCTATGCCACTTTCCACAGGGCAGGCTTTGGGCCTTGCAATGCAGCCAAAGAGAGCTTATCTGAGAGGTTCAAACAAGAGGTTCTGCATTTTTTAAATTTACATCTAAACATTTAGGTACTTATTCAACACTTTAAAGTGGTGTGGTTGACAGAGAAAAAAGGTATGAGACTAAAGACCTCTGAACATTAGAAGAAAAGGGGGGTTAAATGGGCAGAGGGCTATTCAAAAATATTGAACAACCAGCCCGGCATGGGCGCTGACCAGTCAGAACAGGCGGATGCTGGCCTAAAAGCTATCCCTGCTGGGCCCTGTTCTCCTTTCAGTGGCTGGGTCATAGGAGGATAGGGAGGGCAGGGCAGGTGGTGGAGGAATCTGGAGGGCTTAGAAGCTGCAGCAAGGTACCTATGAATACAGAATTGTAGCGGTATTTTATAATCCATTTGGCCACGTGGGTATTTACAGCTGAATGTCAGCCTGGCTAAAGGTATAATCAGGGTAGATTGCTTTCCAATAGGCCCATAATCTTAGCACTGCTTCCCCTGAGTTTCTTTAGGATGAGTTGGGGAAGGAATGGTGCTGTGTCAAATCTAAGTGGAAGCAGATGCCAGTCACAGAGGATAGAAGGCAAGAAAAGAACCAGTTGGGTTCTTTTTGTCAGCAGTTGTGCTACAGCCTCTAAAGGGTTTGAAATATGAATTTAACCTTAAGAAAGCACTGCAAAATATGTCACTGGTTACAGTAAACATCAATTTCTTGCAAGGGGGTTACTAGGCAGTAGATCTAAAGTTAAAATGTGTTTATATAAATAAATTGTGAATTATTTTATCAAAAAAGTAATATTTGTTAAATGCTAAAATCCCAGCAATTCAGAATAAAGTAGAGTAAGATGTAATAACTCCTTTTGTCCCTCCAGCCCTCTCTCTCCTGGCAGTTGTCCTGTGAGCAGCTGGTGGGTCTTCCCTCTCCAACTCAATGTCTGTGACAGCGTTACATGGCCCTGGTGGCACACCTCCCACGGTGGAGCTGAAACTGGGCACCTCTAGGGGACTTGCATCAGTGCAGGGCCAGGCTTCCTGCTGTGGAAAGTGAGGGGCAGCCCCCTGGGCACCCTATCTTTGTGAAGAACCCCTGGGTGCTCCATCTTCATATCTGAAGTAAGCTGACGCCATTGCTCATTCACTCATTCATTCATTCACTCATCAGACAAATACTTATTGGGTGCCTGCTGTGCGCCAAGCATCATTTGTAGTGCTCAGAACTCCTCAGTGGACAAAAGAATGACCTTTGCCTTCATAAGTCAAATAAGTGGGGGACAGACAATGCCCATAAATAGCAGAATTTTATGGGCTATCAGAGCGAATTGGTGCCATGGCGGAAGGCAGAGCAGGTTGCAGGGGACTGGAGGCCTTGGGGAGGGCAGCAGTGAGGGCAGGCCTCAGTGGGAAGACTTGAACAAAGTCTTAAAGGAGGGAAGGACGTAGCCACATGGACTTCCGAGCAAAGGGCATCTTGGGCAGAGGGAATGACCAATGCAGAGGCCCTAGGGCAGGGCTGAGCCTGGCCTCTCCAAGGACTGGCAGGGCCAGTGGGCTGAAGTGGAAGTGACACTGGAGAAGTCACGTGGCCTTTCTTCACTTCTTTCCTGATAAGATTTTGGCTCCGAATCTGCGTGAAATGGGCAGTAATGCTGGTGTGAGCAGGGGGTGGCACGGCCTAATTTACATCACACAAGGAGCTCCTGGTCTGCTGCTCTGAGAATAAATTGGGGACAGGGGCAAAAGAACAGACAGGAGGCCCTGGCCCAGCCCAGGTGAGAGGTGGTAGCAGCTCCCACCAGGTGTCGGTCATGAGAAGAGTTTGGATTTTGAATGCATTTGGAAGAATATTCTAATAGGTGGGACATTAATCTAAGAAAGAGGAACCCAGATGACACCAAGCTTCTGGTCACTGGTTTGTCTCTTGAGCAACTAGGGGTATCTTTACCTGCCCCATCTCTGGTAAAGGTGCAGGTAGAAACTGTTATTTTTTGCTGGGGGCTGAGATCAAGATTTCCACTTCAGAAGTTTGAATTTGAGATGTCCATTAGATAACCATTTCCTAAAACCCGGGTTGGCAGAGTTGTGGAGGCAGTGGCTCCATTCTTGCAAGAATCCAAGACCTCCTTGGGGACTGAGACCTGAACTCCCACCCCCAAGTTTATATTTGGGAGTTGGCTGCACCGAACCAGAATGGCTCTGCCTGAGGCCCAGGGATGGCTCTGCCTGAGTCCTGACTCTGGAACGGCTCCACACAACGCCCTGGGGCTCAGGCCCGGCCGAAGAGCTTGAGCTGGATGGAACCTCATGGAACTATGACCTCATGAACGTACACAGGGACTGAGCTGGAGCAAGCTTCAACGCCACTCCAGAATATGGCAAGAAAGCCACTAGGAAGACCCATGCTATTTGCGTCTAACTAAGCATCTTCCTGCCTACCCGCCCACCCGCTGCATGTATTCCACTTTTGTTTTTGTTTTTGTTTGTGTTGTTTTGAGACAAAGTTTCACTCTTGTTGCCCAAGCTGGAGTGCAATGGCGCGATCTCGGCTCACCGTAATCTCCGCCTCCCGGGTTCAAACAATTCTTCTGCCTCAGCTTTCCCGGGTAGCTGGGAATTACAGGCAGGCACCACCACGCCCAGCTAATTTTTATATTTTTAGTAGAGACGGGGTTTCTCCATATTGGTCAGGCTGGTCTAGAACTCCCGAACTCAGGGGATCCACCCGCCTCAGCCTCCGAAAGTGGTGGGATTACAGGCTTGAGCCACCGCGCTTGGCCCCATTATTTATTTATTTATTTATTTATTTATTTATTTTGAGAGGGAGTCTTGCCCTGTTGCCCAGGCTAGAGTGCAATGCCCTCCATTTTGTTTTTAATTTGCCAATATCATTGGCCAAAAAATGATTTCTCATTGCTTCATTTTGTAATTCCTAAAGGGGTTTGAGCATCTTGTACGATTCTTACACTGAATTGCTGCTGTTTCTCTCTTTTTTTTTTTTTTTTTTTTTTTTTGAGACGGAGTCTTGCTCTGTCACCCAGGCTGGAGTGCTGTGGCCGGATCTCAGCTCACTGCAAGCTCCGCCTCCCGGGTTCCCGCCATTCTCCTGCCTCAGCCTCCCAAGTAGCTGGGACTACAGGCACCCGCCACCTCGCCCGGCTAGTTTTTTGTATTTTTTAGTAGAGACGGGGTTTCACCGTGTTAGCCAGGATGGTCTCGATCTCCTGACCTTGTGATCAGCCCGTCTCGGCCTCCCAAAGTGCTGGGATTACAGGCTTGAGCCACCGCACCCGGCCTCTGCTGTTTCTCTTATTGAGTCTCTGATGCTCTTTATACCTGTCTGCGTTGATTTCTTTTTGAGACGATGTTTTGTTCTTGTCACCCAGGCTGGAGTGCAATGGCACAATCTTGGCCCACTGCAACCTCCGCCTCCTGGGTTCAAGTGATTCTTCTGCCTCAGCCTCCCAAGTAGCTGGGATTACAGGCGCTTGCCACCACGCCCAGCTAATTTTTCTGTTTTTTAGTAGAGACGAGGTTTTGCCATGTTAGTCAGGCTGTTCTCGAACTCCTGACCTCAGGTGATCCACCTGCCTCGGCCTCCCAGAGTGCTGGGATTACAGGCCTGAGCACCCCACCTGTCTTACTTTAATTTTTTAATTTTTATTTGTTATTTTTTTGAGACAGGGTCTCTCTCTATTGCACAGGCCGGAGTGCAGTGGTGTGATCACAGCTCACTGCAGCCTCAACCTCCCACCTCAGCCTTCCCAAGAAGCTGGGACCATAGGCATGTGCCACCACACCCAGCTAAGGTTTTTTAATTTTTTGTAGAGATGGGGTTTTGCCGTGTTGCCCTGGCTGGTCTCAAACTCCTTGGCTCAAGTGATCCTTCCGCCTCGGCCTCCCAGTGTTAGGATTACAGGCGTGAGCCACCATGCTTGGCCCATGCTTTATTCTTTCCTTTCTAGAGCAGTTCTCTGTGCTGTGCAAAGCTCAGCAGGGAACGGGAAGCAGGTAAAGCTACTGAGTAGCTCTGTTCAAGGCTCACTGAAAAGGGGTTTCTCAGCCCACTTCCAGATGTGGGGGAGGGATCATCTGACTGACCTGACAGTTTCAAGTTTCAACCCCAGGGCCAATAAACTCTGGCCAGAGGGGTCATTTAATTTGACCCACCACCCTCAGCCTAGGTAGTCTCCTTCGGTGGGAGAAGTGATTGGCAGTGGGAGAAGTGATTGGCAGCTCCAGTCCATTTTATAGCATTGCTATTCATGGTGTCCACCGGTTCTCCACGACAAGAGCCGATTTACGCGGTGTGGACCTCATCAACAGGTAATTGGCAACCTCCACTTTTGGGCAGAGGGAGGACATTTGCAAGGTGGTGTTTTAGGAATATAATTCTGACAGTGTGTGTTAGATAAAAGGAGGAAGGCTTAGCTGGAAAAACAAACTGCAAGGTGAAGTACAATTAAAATACAGAAAATAGGCTGGGCGTGGTGGCTCACGCCTGTAATCCCAGCACTTTTGGAGGCGGAGGCGGGCGGATCACCTGAGGTCAGGAGTTTGAGACCAGCCTGGCCAACATGGTGAAACCTCATCTCTACTAAAAATACAAAAATTATTTGGGCATGGTGGCACTTGCCTATAATCCCAGCTACTCGGAAGGATGAGGCAGGAGAACTGCTTGAACCCAGGAGGCAGAGGTTGCAGTGAGCCGAGATCGTGCCACTGCACTCCAGCCTGGGTGACAGAGCGAGACTGCATCTCAAAAATAAATAAATAAAATACAGAAAATAAAAACGTGGTTTTTAAATTTATGCAGTGACTGAGTGAATGTGAACATACCATATTAGGCAATAGACATGGGTCCAAAGACACAGTGCTATTCAATTAGAGTTGCACACCACAGTTCAGTGGCAGAATGCGACACAAAATGCTTACAACTCAAAGCTCAGTGATTAATAACAACAGCTGGCGAATCTCAGCGCTAGCTCAGCAGTTTCCCATCTGGCCAAGTATTTTAAACATTTGGACCTTAATTAGTGCTAATGTTTGGTTAACATGTATTTATTTTTCCTACTACTTTAGCTCTCAAGTGGATATTTTTTGTTAATCGGGAAACCCTGTAACTCAGAATGACAAATGTTTCTGAACATTCCTCTCCTAGCCCCCACCCCCAAATTTGATCGTCCTTGTTTGCTATTTTTGTGATATACAAATTATCATGCTATTCTGAGGTTAGGATGTAGGGTGTGGGTCGGGCTTCAGTGAGACATACTCATACCGGAGCTGAGGTCTGGGAATAAACAGGTCATCATCACCTGAGCAGCCCCACCTCTGTTTCCAGGAAAAACCAATATACCTATGACACAGTTGCAATTAAAAAAAAAAAAGACTGATTCAGAACCCAAAGAATGCAGCTGAGAGAAGGAAAGATGTGGAGAAATAAACTGGCTGTGGCCCTCAGCCTGGCACTTTCAAAACTCCCGGCAATACAAACCCTCCGATGTTGCAGAGGACAGAAAGCTAAGGTCAGAATAGAAGGAAGGAACGCTCCAAAATAAATTCTCTCTGAGTACAAGGGTACATCGTACTGTGTGGCTGGTGGTTTGTTAGCCCTTTGTGGAGTACAGAAGGTAGACAGGGAGGTGCCCAGACCATGTCTGCACAGTCAGGTGACATGGAGCACACTCTGGCTTGCTTGCAGGCCGCCTCTGGACCAGAGTTCAGGTGGTGGGTGGCGGGTCAGCTATGGAGCATAGGTTGGACAGAAGACATATGAATGCAAAGCAGTGACCAAACATGAGCCACTGATCCCAGCCTGACATAAGGAATGTTCGTATGGGCAGAGTTTAGTTTCACAGTCTCTTCACCTCCTCTTTCTGATCTCCTGCTTTTATGCCCTCTGCCATTGGGGTTTTTTAACCCTCCAAGTTTGTTCTCTCTAGAGAGTTTTCCACATCCCAAGTTCCACTCTTTTCCCATTCCTCCATGGCCTGGTCTCTGTCACTGTCAGGAGGACTGGAAGCTAACACACCAAGTCACACTCACATGGGGCTGCTGTTCCCTGCCACTGTCTGGGGGCATCACACAGAGGGACTCCTGGCATTGAGGCAAACACATGGCAGCAGCATTTCAGAGAGGCCACTCTTCTGGGGATCCCTCCGGTCAAACCAGGTACGTAGGTGATTGCTTACCGTATCTCAGCAGAATTTCAAGGGATTCAAAGGTGTGTGGTGAAACAGCACACAGGTGTAGTCATTAAGGAGACAAAAGAATCAGAAGCTCAGGGACTGACTGGCCTTTGTGGTTCCTAAAGGAGAAACTTTCACTCAACTAAAGGTTGTGAAAAGAAAATAAATCTCAGGACCCCAAAGTCACTCAGCCAAGAGAAAAGTCAAGCTGGGAACGATGTCAGGCAAACCTGCCTCCTATTTTATTCCTAAATAAGATAGCTACAAAGATACCTCCCTCACAATTTGCCTACAGGAAATTCCTTGTGGACAAAGGGCAGACAGAACTCTAGAAGTCATCCCTCTAAGGCTCACCCAAGACACGTGTGTATCTGATCGCTTCTTCTGCCCTATTGTTCATGTAAAAATGCAGATTCACTGAGCCAGATTAAATTGTGTATTCAGTGGAAGGCTGATCAAAGACTCAAAGGAATGCAACCTTTTGTCTCTTATCTACTTCTGACCTGGAGGCCCCCCACTTCCCACCTTACCAGGCCAAACCACTGTACAGCTTACACGTACTGATTGACGTCTTATGTCTCCCTAAAATGTATAAAAGCAAACTGCACCCCCGACCACCCTGGGCACGTGTTGTCAGGGCTTCCTGAGACTGTGTCACGGACGCGACCCTGGCAAAATAAAGTTTCTAAAGTGACTGAGACCTGTCTCTGATATTCTGGGTTAACAAGGTTCAAAGGGAAAATCCCTATAAGAGAAAATAATTTGTTTTTTCCGACTCGCCTTGTATGAAGAAACTGCCCCCAGTTGCAGGAGGAGCTCCTCAGGGGGTTTGGGGTCCTGTGCTTGCATTCTGCCTCTGCACAAGGGGACGGATCTTCCCAATATCTCCTTCTGTAAAGCAAGCGGCAAGGCTGAGCCCGGAGCCCGTCTCCTGTGACCGCGTCTCCCTGCACCTTCAGCCACTGCTTTCCCTCAGCCACGAGAGGCTGTGAGGCTGAACCTCCCTCCTTTGTAGTTTCTAAAGTTTGTGTCACTCACAAATGCTCTTTGGCCTTTGCCTTTCCCTAAACTCCCCGCTTTCCTCCCACATCACCTTCTGACCTGTTGCTGGGCCATGTCCTTCCGGGGAGAAGTCACCACATCTGCCCTCTAATGATATTGACTCCTCGGATCTGTTGAGTTTTTCCTTATCTTCTCTGCTTGCCGAGTCTTCATTAGAAGTTTTGTATTTGCATGGGCTCCACGAGGTTTACCAGCATCCCCCATAAGACTGCCACGTATTCACATTTGGTTGCAAGTGTGAAAGGAAAATATCTTGGACCCCCCAAATCACTAAGCCGAAAGGAAAATTCAAGCTGAGGACTGCTTAGGGCAAACCTGCCTCCCGTTCTATTCAAAGTTATCCCTCTGCCCACTGAGATAAATGCATATCTGATTGCCTCCTTTGGTAAGGCTGTTCAGACACTCAAAAGAATGCAACCATTTGTCACATATCTGTGACCTGAAAGGTCCCTCCCCACTTCCTTGCAGTCTCCCTGCCTTCGCTTGGAGTTGTCCAGCTTTCCAGACCAAACCAATCTACTTCTTACATATATCGATGTCTCTGGTCTCCCTAAAATGTATCAAATCAAGCTGTGCCCCAACCACCTTGGGTACGTCATCAGGACTTCCTGAGGCTGTTTCACAGCCTCACTGTTACCAACCTTGGCAAAATAAACTTTCTAAATGAACTGAGACCTGTCTCAGATTTTCTGGGTCCACACAAGTGTGATCATTAATGTTTTTACTGACCTTGAATGTAATAAAAAACATTCCGGACACTACACACTGCTCAACTATAAATGGACTTAAGATTTATTTTTGGCAAGAACTTATTAAATGGGGAAAAACAACATAAAAGTAACCATTAAAAAATTATCCAGAACGTCAGCCTCTAAGATAATCTGCTACAGGAACTATCTTCCTGCCATAAAAACTTAAACAAACAAAATAAATGAGTGCTATTTTCAGAGATTGAGCAACAGGCAGTGCAAGGAAGCAATTCCTGAGAGAAGAGAAACAAACCAGATAAGCTCTATGATGCCTCGGCTTACTTCCCGGAGGCAATGTCTAGGCTGCAGCACGGGGCGGAGAAGCTGAAGAGCCATCCCCTCCGCCAGTCCCCCGCCGAGGTCTCACTGAGCCGAGAAGCTGAGAGAAAATCACAACACAGCTAACAGTTGACCCCGAACAATAAGGGTTTGAGCTGTGCATGCCACACATAAAAGGATTTTCTTCTGCCTCTGCCACCCTTGAGACAATGCAACCAACCCCTCCTCCTCCTTCTCAGCCTATGCAACATGAAGATAATGAGGATGAAGACCTTTACGATGATCCGCTTCCGCTTAATAAAGAATAAATGTATTTTCTCTTCCTTATGATTTTCTTAGAACATTCTTTTCTCTAGCTTACTCTATTGTGAGACTACAGTATAAAACACATATGGCACATCAAATATGCATGAACTGTTCTGGTCATTGGTAAGGCTTTTGGTCAACAATAGGCTATATTAGTTAAGTGTGGAGGAAATCAAAAGTTATATGTGCATTTCTGACTGCACAGGGAGGCGGGTGGGGGTCAGTCCCCCTAACCCCGCATTGTTCACGAGTCAACTGTAGAATGAAGAGACCAAGACAACTAGAGTACACAGAGCAGAGTACTAAAGAAAATGCGCAAAGAAAGGGCGTTCGGAGCTCTGCAGAGGCGTGCCCTCGATCCTTTGAGAACTGACTAGTGCACGCATGGAATGACATTCCACGGGCATGAGAAAGAACTGCCAGAGAGCAGTAGGTGACACGACTGCCACAACCCACATAGGCACGTAAGGAGGCTTCAGAACCTGGGACACAGAGTCCTCAGAAGAGGCACACCTTACAACTGGGGTTAAAGTGGCTCTAGAACAAAGGTGGCCTTACACTCACTCAAACAAACCTTTCCAACCAACCCACAAAAATATCTGCAGGGAATTTAACTGCTTGCCAAACAAAGTACAATGCTTTTTTTTTTTTTTTTTTTTTTGAGACAGAGTCTCACTGTGTTGCCCAATCTGGCACAATCTTGACTCACTGCAACCTCTGCCTCCTGGGTTCAAGAGATTCTCCAGCCTCAGCCTCCCAAGTAGCTGGGACTACAAGTGCGTGCCACCACGCCCAGCTAATTAATGCTCTTTAAAAGAATACAAAAAAACTCCAGCATGTAACAATGTAAAATTCACAAATACAGCACCTAAATTTAAAAAACAAAAAAGCTGTCATGCAAAGAAGGTAAAAATGGTGACCCGCAACGAGGAGGAAAATCTCAATTAATACAAACACACCAGGAATTGACAGAGATGATGGAATGAGCATGCAAGAACCTTAAAATGGGTAACTCTAAATATTATAAATATATTCAGGATCTGTAGAGAAACATAAGTAGAAAAACACAAATTTTATTTTCATTTTTTTTTTTTCTGAAATGGGGTCTCACTCTGTCATACAGGTTGGAGTACAGTGGTGTGATCTCGGCTCACTGCAACCTCCACCTTCCAGGTTCAAGCAATTCTCCTGCCTCAGCCTCCTGAGTAGCTGGGACTGTGAGCTCATGCCACCACACCTGGCTAAGGGAAATAAAATTTTTAAATTTCAAAGGCATAAGTGGACCATTTGACACAGTGTCTAAAATGAACAAATAACACTAGGTTAGATTAACGGCAGATTAAACACTGCAAAAAAAAAAAAAAAACTGGGTTAATTTATAGACACAGTAATAGATCCAAAGTGAAGCACAGGCTGGGCGCAGTGGCTCATGACTATAATCCCAGCACAAGGAGGCTGAGGCAAGTGGATCACGTGAGGTCAGGAGTTTGAGACCAGCCTGGCCAGCATAGCGAAACCCTGTCTCTACTAAAAATACAAAAATTAGCTGGGCATGGTGGCACATGCCTGTAATCCCAGCTACTTGGGAGACTGAGGCAGGAGAATGACTTGAACCTGGGAGGCGGAGGTTGCGTTGAGCCAAGATCGCACCACTGCACTCCAGCCTGGGTGACAGAGCGAGAGTCCATCTCAAAAAAAAAAAAAAAAACCCACAACTTTAAACTAACATCACACTTAATAATGAAAGAATAAATGCTTTCCTCCTAAGATAATGAATAAGGGAAGGATGTTTTCTCTCACCACTTCTAACTAACATTTTACTGGAGGTCCTACCTAGTACAACAAAGCAAAGCAAAGAAAGAAAAGGTAAGCAGATCAGAAAGAAAAAGCGAATACCCTAATTTGCAAATGGCATGATTGTCTATATAAACCATTCCAAAGAAGTTACAAAAAAAGATACTTAAACTTTTGAATTTGGCAAAATCACAGGATACAAAATATTTACACAAAAACTCTATTGTAGTTATATATTCTAGCAACTAACATTGAGAATTTTAAATTCAAGGGAAAAAAGCCTTTTTTTTTTTTTTTTAAGACAGAGTTTTGCTCTTATTGCCCAGGCTGGAGTGCAATGGCACAATCTTGGCTCACTGCAACCTCTGCCTCCCAGGTTCAAGAATTCTCCTGCCTCAGCCTCCCAAGTAGCTGGGATTACAGGCATGCACCACCATGCTAATTTTTGTATTTTTAGTAGAGACAGGTTTCTCCATGTTGGTCAGGCTGGTCTTGAACTCCCAACCTCAGGTGATCTGCCCACCTCGGCCTCCCAAAGTGCTGGGATTACAGGAACGAGCCACCGCGCTCATATTCATACACAAATATGAAATGCCTAGGGCTAAATCAAACAAAAGAAGTGCAAACCCGTACATCGAAAACTTCAAGACACTGAGAGGAACTTTTTTTTAATTTACATAAATGGGGAAGTGTAGTGGCTGACACCTATAACCCCAGTACTTTGCAAGGCCAAGGCAGGAGGATTGCTTGAGTCCAGGACTTCTGGACCAGCCTGAACAACATAGTAAGATCCTATCTCTACAAAAAATGTAAAAATTAGCTGGGCATGGTGGTGCACACCTGTGGCCTCAGCCACTCAGGAGACTGAGGTAGGAGGATCACTTGAGCCCAGGAGTTTGAGGCTGCAGTGAGCTGTGATCATGCCACTGTACTCCAGCCTGAGTGACAGAGTGAGAGTCTGTCTCAAATAAAAGATTTATATAAATGGAGAGGTATACCATGTTCATGAATTACAATACTCACTATTGTTAATAGGTCAATTCTCTCCAGTTGATATATAGATTTAATACAAATCTGATAAAATCTCAACAGGTTTTTTAAAACTTAAGCTTGCATGAAAATGTAAAATATTTAAAATAGCCAAAACAAGTTTGAAAAAGAACAATGGTTGGAGGAATTATACTAACCAATTTTAATATCAAGAAGCTAAGGTAGTTAAGACTTTAGGAATGTCATAAGAGTAGGCATGTAAATCAATGGAACAGAACAGATTCCAGAAATGAACCCACATATTTCATCTCTGACAATTACGCCAAGGTGACACAATAGGCAAAAGATAGTCTTTTCAACAAATGGTGATGAAATAATCAGATATCCATAAGGAAGCAAAATGAAACTCAACCCTTATTTCACATATATAGAAAAAGTAATTTGAAATATATCATAGACCTAAATAGAAGATATAAAATTATATACTTCTGAAGAAAATCTGGGCGGAAGTCTTTATGATGTTGGTTGGGCTTGGTGGCTCGTGCCTGTAATCCCAGGACTGTGGGAGGCTGAGGCGGGCAGATCATGAGGTCAGGAGTGTGAGACCAGCCTGGTCAACATGGTGAAACCCCGTCTCTACTAACAATACAAAAAATTAGCCAGGTGTGGTGGCAGGCACCTGTAATTGCAGCTACTTGGGAGGCTGAGGCAGGAGAATCACTTGAACCTGGGAGGTGGAGGTTGCAGTGAGCCGAGACCGGGCCACTGCACTGCAGCCTGGGCAACAGAGTGAAACTCCATCTCAAAAAAAAAAAGAAAGAAAAAAAGAAAGAAGAAGAGAAAGAAAAAGTGAGAAAGGAGGAGGGAAAGGGAGGGAAGAGAAAAGAAAAGGAGCTGAAGGAAAAAGAGAAGGAAGAGAAGTTCCCCCCAAATCCTGTCCTCCCTAAGTAAAGTGCTGAGGAAAATGTGGCCTAACAACAAAAAAACCTTTTCGGCAAGTTCTACCACACTCCAGCTAAAAGTTAATGGAAAAACTGCCCCCGACAGTTTTAGCAAAACTGAGTAAGAAGCTGGTCTTTCCCCCATACCTCTGTCCCGTGGAAGAAGGTGTCAGTGCTCCAATTTCCCTATCTAGTGGTGTCAGCAGAGCTGAGCAAAGATTTGATAGCTGAAGCAAAAATCATTAATTTCTATCTATCTCCTATCTGATAGAAGTAGGTGATACCCTGATTTTCCCACCAAGGTAGTATCAGTGGGGTCCAGCATCAATCAAGCTGAACCACCACCCTCACTGGTAGCACCTGCTGGTTCCATGTTTGCTGAGATGGTGTTGGCAGGACCCATGGGAAGCGGAATTCACAATCATAAGCTTTCATGCTGCATCTCAGCCGGGGACTACTGCGTAAATACAAAGAGATTACGGAGGATCCAGAGTCTCAAAATGAGTATCCAAAATATCCAGGATAGAGTTGAAATTATTAATCAAACCAAGAAGCAGGAAAATCACAGCTTGAATGAGAAAAGTCAACAGACATTAACACCAAGATGAAGCTCACATTGGAATTATCTGACAAGGGTTTTAAAGCAGCCAATATAGAAATGTTTCAACAAGCAATTAAGAATTCCCTTGAGAAAAAAAAAAATCTTTGCACAGAACGATAAATTATAAAAAGGATTCAAATGGAAATTATGGAACAAGAAAATACAAGAAATGAAATTTTTAAAACTCACTGAGTGGGCTCAACAGTATAATGGAAATGAGGGGAGATACAATCTGAGAACAAATCAGTAGAATTTACTCAATCTGAGCAATAGAGAAAACAGACTGGAAAAAAAGGGGAACAGGGACCCATATGACAATAACAAAAGAACTAATATTTCTATTGGTGGAGTCATAGAAGGAAACAGAAGGTGGAACTGAAAAGTCTTTGAAGAAATAATGGCCAAAAACTTCCCAAATCTGTAGATACACACACACACATACACACATACATCCCTATGGCTATATACATACAGATTGAGTATCCCTAATTAGAAAATCCCAAATCCAAAATGCTCTAAAATCCAAAACTTCTTGAACGCCAACATGATGCTGAAAGGAAATGCTCACTGGAGCTCTTCACATTTCGGGTTTTCAGATTAGGGATGCTGAACTGATAAGCATAATGCAAATATTCCAAAATCCAAAACTAACACTTGTGGTCCCAAGCTTTTCAAATAAGGTGTAATAGGCTGTTCTCACATTGCTCTAAAGAAGTACCTGAGACTGAGTAAATTATAAAGAAAAGAGGTTTCAGGATGGGCACAGTGGCTCACACTTGTAATCCCAGCATTTGGGGAGGCTGAGCCAGGCAGATCACAAGGTAAGGAGATTGAGACCATCCTGGCCAACATGGAGAAACCCTGTCTCTACTAAAAATACAAAAATTAGCTGGGCATCAGTGGTGTGTGCCTGTAGTCCCAGCTATTCGGGAGGCTGAGGCAGGAGAATCGCTTGAACCCAGGAGGCAGAGGTTGCAGTGAGCTGAAATTGTGCCACTGCACTCCAGCCTGATGACAGAGTGAGATTCCATCTCAAAAAAAAAAAAAGGTTTAGTTGACTCACAGCTCTGCCGGCTGTAGAGGAACCATAGCAGGCTTCTGATTTTGGGGAGGCCTCAGGAAGCTTCCAATCATGGCACAAGGCAAAGAAGAAGTTTACCTGTCACATTGCCAGAGCAGGAGCAAAGAGAGTGAAGGGGGAGGTGCCACACACTTTTAAACAAACATAGTGAGAACTCATTGTCCTGAGGAAACTACCAAAACAAGATCCTAACTCTCTTCAATTCTATGAAGGCTGAGAGAGGTGAGGAAACCACAGGAAAATCTTTGAAGCTAGCAGAGATTGTTCATGAGGTTTAGGAAAAGAATCCATCTCCATAACACAAAAGTGCAAAAAGAAGCAGCAAGTGCTGATGTAGAAGCTGCAGCAAGTTATCCAGAAGATGTAGCTAAGATCGTCGATGAAGGTGGCTACACTAAACAGCAGATCTTCAGTGAAAACAAACCACCCTTCTATTGGAAGAAGATGACATCTAAGACTTTCATAACTGGAGAGGAAAATATTTAAATGACAGCTTGCATCCTAATATATCCATAATTGCCTTAAATATAAATGGTCTAAATATACCAATGAAAAGAAAAAGATTGGCAAGTGAATTTGAAAAATCATATAATATGTTGTCTACAAGAAACTCAATCAAATACAACATAGGTAGGTAGAAATAGGCGTACCATACAGAAATTAATTTTTTAAAAATCAGGAGTGCCTATATTAATATCAGATAAAGTAGACTTCAGAGCAAAGAAAATTACCAGAGAAAAAAATAGACATTGCATAATGATAAAAGATTCCAGAAGGAAGACTTAATAATCCTAAATGTGCATGCACCAAACAACAGAGCCTCAAAATACTGACAGAAGTAAAACCTGAAAGCTGAAAGAGAAATAGACAAAGCCACAATTACAGTTGGAGACTTCAACATCTCACTCTCAGCAACTGATAGGATTATTACACAATCAACCAACAGAATCAAATTGACCTATATAGAACATTCTATCCAACAACAGCAGAATATATATATATATATATATATATATATATATATATATATTTTTTTTTTTTTTTTTTTTTTTTTCTGAGAAGGAGTCTTGCTCTGTTGCCCAGGCTGGAGTGCAGTGGTGCGATCTTGGCTCACTACAACCTCCACCTCCTGGGTTTAAGCAATTCTCCTGGCTCAGCCTCCAGAGTAGCTGGGATTACAGGCGTGTGCCACCATGCCCGGCTAATTCTTTTGTGTGTTTTTAGTAGAGACGGGGTTTTACCATGTTGACCAGGCTGGTCTCAAACTCCTGCCCTTATGATCCACCTGTCTCACATTCCCAAAGTGCTGGGATTACAGGCATGAGTCACTGCACCCGGTCCCAGAATATACTTTTTTAAAGCACCCATGGAACATTCACCAAGAGGAAGCATATCTTGGTGTCTTCATCTATTTTCTGTTGCTATAACAGAATACTGGAGACTGGGTAATTTATAAAGGAAAGAAATGTGTTTCTCACAGTTCTGGAGACTGGGAAGTCCAAGATCAAGGGACAGACATCTGTGAGGATCTTGTTACTGCATCATAACAAGCGGAGGACATCACACTGCAAGAGTGGGCAAGAGTATGCCAGTTCAGGTCGCTCTTCTTGAAAGGGACCCACCCTAATGACCTTATCCAATCCTAATTACCTCTCAAAGGCCCCACCTCCAAATACCATCAACACATGAATTTGGGAGTTAAGTTTCCAACATACGAAATCTGGGGGACACATTCAAACCATAGCACTTGGGCCATAAAATAAAAGTCCATAAATTCAATAGAAATTAAAACATAGAGTATGTTTTCTGACCATAATGGAATCAAACTAGAAATGAGCAAAACAACAGAAAAATCTCCAAGCATTTGGAAATTAAACAACGCACTTTTAAATTATCCAAGCATTAAAAGAGTATCAAAAATAATTTTATAACACATAGAATTGAGTAAAAATGAAAATAAAACATATCTTAATATGTGGGATACAGTTAAAGCAATGCTGAGAAGGAAATGTATACTATTAAATACTTGAAGGAAGTTCTCAAATAAATGGACTAAGTTTCTACCTCAAGAAACCAGAAAAATAAGAGTGAAAAAAAAAACAAAAAAAAAACCTCAAAGCAAGCAGAAGGAAGGAAATACAAATAAGAGTTTGGCCAGGCATGGTGGCTCACACCTATAATCCCAGCACTTTGGGAGGTCAAGGCAGGAGGATTGCTTGAGCTCAGGATTTCAAAACCAGCCTGGGCAACATAGTGAGGTCTCATCTCTACAAACAACAACAACAAAATTAGACAGGCATGGTGGCATGCGCCTGTAGTCCCATGTAGTCCCAGCTACTCAGGAGGCTGAGGTGGGAGGATTACTTGAGCCTGGGAGGTTGAGGCTTCTGTAAGCCAAGATTGTACCACTACACTACAGCCTGGGTGACAGAGCAAAACCCTGTCTCAAAAATAATAACAGGCCAGGTGCAGTGGCTCATGCCTGTAATCCCAACAATTTGGGAGACCGAGATGGGTGGACTACTTGAGTCCAGGAGTTCGAGACCAGCCTGGGCAACATGGTGAAACCCCATCTCTACAAAAAATACAAAAATTATCTAAGCATGATGGTGCACGCCTGTAGTCTTAGCTACTTGGGAAGCTGAGGTAGGGGATCACCTGAGCCCAGGGAGGTCAAGGCTGCAGTAAGCTCTGATCGCTTACTGCACTCTAGCCTAGGTGACAGAGTGAGACTCCATCTCAAAAAATAATAATAATGATAAGAGCAGAGATCAATAAAATAGAAATTAAGAAAGCTATAGATAAAATCAACGAAACAAAAAGTTGGCTTTTTGAAAAGATTAACAACATTGATATGCCTTTAGCAAGACTGTCAAAGATTAAAAGTAAGACACAAATCACCGATGTCAGAAATGAAAGAATATCAGGAATGAAACACTTCAGATCCTGCAGATGTTAATAGGATAATAGCAACTGCTACAACTTCATGGTCATAAACTCAACAAATTAGGCCAGGCACAGTGGCTCACACCTGTAATCCCAGCACTTTGGGAGGCCAAGGTGGGTGGATCACGAGGTCAGGAGTTTGAGACCAACCTGGACAAGATGGTGAAATCCTGTCTCTACTGAAAATACAAAAATTAGCCAGATGTGGTGGCAGGTGCCTTTAATCCCAGCTACTCTGGAGGCTGAGACAGGAGAATTGCTTGAACCTGGGAGGTGGAGGTTTCAGTGAGCCAAGATCATGCTACTGCACTCCAGCCTGGACAACAGAGCAAGACTCTGTCTCAACAAAAATAAATAAAATAAAATAAAATAAAATAAACAAATTAGAAATAAAACCTATTCCTGAAAAACCACAAAGATAAAATAGAAAACTTGAATAGTTCCACAATCATTTAAAAACTGAATTCATAATTTAAAAGCTCTCAAAAAAGAAATCTCCACCCCTGGATGATTTTGTTGGAGAATTCTACCAAAACCAAAGTAAAAATGAATTAACACTAACTTTATACAACCTCTTTCAGAAAATAAAAAAGGAGGGAATACTTCTCAACTAGTAATTTTCTGTCACCTAAGCTAGAGTGCAGTCACACAATCTCGGTTCACTGCAGTCTCTACCTCCTACGCTCAAGTGATCCTCCCTCCTCAGCCTCTCAAGTAGTCAGGACCACAGGCACATACCACCACACCCACCTATTTTTAAAATTTTTTGTAGAGATGGGGTCTTATTATGTATGTAGCCCAGGCTGGTCTCAGACTTGGGGCTCAAGTGATTCTCCTACCCTGGCCTCCCAAAGTGGTGGGATTACAGGTGTGAGCCACTACACCTGGCCCAGCTAATTTTTTGAGAGGGGCGTTAGCCCAATACTCAGCACAATAAAGACAGGACAAAAACAGAAAACAATACACCTCTCTCTCTCTCATGAATTAGATGCAAAAATCATCAATAAAATATTAACAAAAAGAATACAGCAATGCATCAAATGCATTATATACCACAAGCAAGTGGTATTTATCCCAGGTATGGAAGGCTGGTTCGATGTTCAAACATTATTGTAATCTACCGCATCAACATATTAAAGACAAATAATTACATATTTACATTAATTGACATACAAAAAGCATTTGGCAAAATTATTATAAAATTATTATAAACTCTCAGCCAATTAAGAATAGAGAGCAATTTATTCAACTTGATAAAGAGCATCAACAAAAATCCTACCGCTTACATCCCAGTTAATGGTGAAATATTTCCCACAAACAGAATGCTTTCCCCCTAAGATTGGGAAAAAGCCGAGCATGTCTGTTCTCCCCACTTGTATCTATTATAGTTCTGAGAGTTCTAGCCAGAGCAGTAAGGCACGAAAAAGAAATAAAAGGCAGAAGCCTAGAAAGGAAGAAATGAAACTGTCCTACCTGCAAATGACAGGATTGACTACATAGAAAATCCCAAGGAATACACACACACACACACAAATACACTACATAATTGTTTTGTTAGACATGTAATTCTGTACCCTGAAAATTACAAAATCCTGATTTAAAAAATCAAAAAATGACCTAAGGAAAAGGAGAGACATGCTGTATTCAAGGATCAGAAGGCAAAACATAGCGAAGATGTCAATTCTCTTCTAATCCATGTAGCAGTGCAATGCAATTCCTACAGAAATCCCAGCAAAGGTTTTTACAGATATAGAAAAATGTATTCTAAATTTTACTTTTTATTGTATTTATTTATTTTTTAGAGATGGGGTCTCTCTCTGTCACCCAGGCTGGAGTGCAGTGGCATGATCACAGCTCACTGTAGCCTTCAAGTCCCAGGTTCAAGTGATCCTCCCACCTCAGCCTGCAGAGTAGCTGGGACTACAGGCATGCACCACCATGTCCAGCTAATTTTTTTAAATTTTTTATAGAGACAGGATCTTGCTATGTTGCCCAGGCTGGTCTCAAGCTCCTGAGCTCAAGCGGTCCTCCTGCCTCTGCCTTCCAAAGTGCCGTGATGACATGAGTGAGCCACTGTGCCCAGCCTATTCCAAAATTTAGAAGGAAACATGCAGGATGTAGGATAGCTAAAACGATTTTGAAAAAGAAAATAAAGTAGAAGGAATGAACCTGTCTGACATTAAGGCGTAATCTGTAGCTATGATAATGAAGACAATCTGACATTAATGTAGTGATAAATCTATAGATCAATACAACAGAATAGAGAAACCAGAAATAGATGGGTACCCAAATATGCCCAAATAATTTTTTACAAAGGTAGAAATGCAATTCAAACGGGGAAACAATCTTTTCAAATGCTGCTGGAGCAACTGGGCATCCATAGGCTGCGCCCCCCAAAAAAATCTCATTCTAAAATTAACTCATAATGGATCACATACTTAAATGTAAAAGTGTAAAACTTCAAACAGTTTTGAGAAAAAGCATGGGAGAAAATCTTCAGAACCTAGGGTTAGGTGAAGTGTTCTTAAACGTGAACCCAAAATATGATTCATAAATGGAAAAATTGATAAATTCGATCTCATAAAAATTAAGTTTTACTCCATGTGATACTCTGTTTATTTTTTTTTTCTTTTTTGAGATGGAGTCTCACTCTGTCACCCAGGATGGAGTGTAGTGGCCGGATCTCAGTTCACTGCAAGCTCCGCCTCCCGGGTTCACACCATTCTCCTGCCTCAGCCTCCCGAATAGCTGGGACTACAAGCGCCCGCCACCACGTCTGGCTAATCTTTTTGTATTTTTAGTACAGATGGGGTTTCACCGTGTTAGCCAGGATGGTCTCGATCTGCTGACCTCGTGATCTGCCCGCCTCAGCCTCCCAAAGTGCTGAGATTACAGGCGTGAGCCACAGTGCCCGGCCTCTCTGTTAAGAGGATAAAAAGTCAAGCTGAGGAGAAAATATTTGCAAGCCACATATCCAACAAAGGAGTTGTATGTAGAATTATAGAATATATACATAGCTTTCAAAACTCAACAATTAAAAAAAATCCAACTAAAAAATGCCAAAAGACATGAAAGACACATCACCATAGAGAATATACAGATACATGACATGAAAAGATGTTCGGCATCATTAACCATGAGGGAAATCCAAACTCCCAACACAATCAGATACTGCTACACACCTATCAGAATGACTAATTTAATATATTAAATTTAAAAAATTATAATACTAAATGCTGGTAAGGATGTGGAGGACACTGGGTCACTCCTTGCTGGTGGTAATATAAATGGTACAGTCACTCTGGTTTTAAAAAGTATGGTAATTTCTTTAAAGCTAAGCATGTGTTTACCATATGACCCAGCAATCGCACACTTGGGCACTATCCCAGAGAAATGAAAACTTATGCTTACACAAACACTTGTACACAAATGTTCAAAGCAGTTTTATGTGTAATAGTCAAAGACTGCAAACAGCTCAATGTCCTACAGTTGGTGAGTGGTTAAATAAACCATGGTACACCCATCCCAGGGAACACTACTCAGCAAGAAGGAGAAAACAATGAACACACACAACCTGGACAGATCTCAGGTACCACACTGGATGAGTGAGAGCCAGCCTCATAAGGTCACACACTGCATCATTCCACTTACTAAACATTCTTGAAATGACAAAATTATACAGGCAGAGAAGTGATTTATGGTTGCCAAGGGTTGAGGAAGAGTGGGGGAGGGGCAGCAGTGAGTGTGGCTGTAAAGGAGTAGCACAAGAGATCTTGGCCAGGAAAATGTTCCGTGTCCTGACTGTGTGGTGTCACAGGAATCTACATGTGTGATAAAATTGCAGAGAACTAAGCATACACAGACAAATGAATGCCTGTAAAATTGGTGAAACTCGGCTGGGTGCAGTGACTCATGCCTGTAATCCCAGCACTTTGGGAGGCCAAGTCAGGTGGATCACCTGAGGTCAGGAGTTTGAGACCAGCCTGGCCAACATGGTGAAAACCTTCTACTAAACATACAAAAATTAGCTGGGTGTGGTGGTGCACGCCTGTAATCCCAACTACTTGGGAGGCTGAGGCAGGAGAATTGCTTGAACCTAGGAGGCAGAGGTTCCAGTGAGCCTAGATCATGCCTCTGCACTCCTGCCTGGGCAAAAGAGCAAGGCTCCATCTCAAAAAAAAAAAAAAACAAAAACAAAAAGCAAAAAACTGGTAAAACTCTAATAAAGTCAATAGATTTTATCAATGTCAATGTCATGGTTGTGAAGATGTTACCATTGGGGGAAACTGGGTGAGGGGCATATGAACTCTGTAGTATTTCTTACAACTGCATGTAAATCCACAAATTATCTCAAGGTAAAAAGTTAAAAAGAAAACAATTCATCATTGAAGTGTATTTGACTCTATAAAAATGAACTTTTAAAGCATAACTATAGTTAAAAGTGGAGAGAAATAAATATTTGTAATCAAAGGTTAATAGCCTTAGTAATTACAGTTCTTGTATACCCTTAATTTAAACATAAAAATCTAAAAATACGTGTAAAAGATATGATTAGAAAATAAAAATGTGAGTCATTAATAAACACATCACCTGTTTTAATACATAGTCAACTTAACTATCAGATTGGCAAAAATGTTTACAAATGCCAGAACTACCATTGGCACAGGTGTAAGGAAAGTAGCCTCTTGGTGAAGGCTTTTTGGAAGGTAGACTGTGCGTGTGTGTGCACGCATATATAATTATATAGAGTTATATAATTACATCTGTTAATAGCTAATGTATGTATCCATTTGATCCAATAATGCCACTCTTAGGAATTTCTTCTCTGGAAATATCCAAACAAGTGTCAAGGCCTGATGCTCACGGCAGCACCGTTAATCCAGTAGTAAATGGGACCCAGCCTACATGTCCCTCAGTTGGGCTTAATTAGTTCATCCATTCAATGAATTATCATGTGATCATTAAAAATGTCTGTGTCAGCATGGTGGCGCATGCCTGTAATCCCAGCTACTCCGGAGGCTGAGGCAGGAGAATCGCTTGAACCCAGGAGGTGGAGGTTGCAGTGAGCCAAGTTGCGCCACTGCACTCCAGCCTGGGCGACAGAGCAAGACTCTGCCTCGAAAAATAAAATAAAATAAAATAAAAATTGTCTATGTCGAACTGTATATACTGACATGAATAGAAAGAAGGTTATGTTGTTAAATTTTATTTTATTTTATTTTATCTTTTTTTTTTTGAGAGGGAGTCTCACTCTGTCATCCAGGCTGGATTGCAGTGGTATGATCTCGGCTTACTACAACCTCCACCTCCCAGATTTAAGCAATTCTCCTGTCTCAGCCTCCTGAGTAGCTGGAACAACAGGTGCACACCACCACACCCAGCTAATTTCTTTATTTTTAGTAGAAACGGGGTTTCACCATGTTGACCAGGCTGGTCTTGAACTCCTGACCTCAGATGATCCACCCACCTTGGCCTCCCAAAGGCTGGGATTACAGGTGTGAGCCACCTGTAATTGTTAAATTTTAACAACTTAAAATTGTATTTTACAATTTTTTTACAAAAATTGTTTACAAAACAGTATTGTTTACAAAAATTGTTTTTGTAACAAAAATTTTTTTTTTACAAAAATTGTTTACAAAACTGTAAAAAAAAAAATTGTGGAATATGACCCTGTCTCTGGATTAAAAAAAAAAAAAAAATCTGTGTACATATGCAGAGAAAAAGCCTGGAAATCAGGACAACCAAACACCAGTAGCATTTTTGAGTGGCTGGGGAATAAGTGATTTTTTTATTTCTGTATTTTCTGAAATGTTTGCAGTGGACATAGATTATCTTTATTAAAATAAAGCCATAAAACAAAGAAATAAATGATATTACAATAAGTATTTGATTAAGGATACTTCCTTTTAAAGATATGAGATGTATGTTTCCTAGAACTAATTATTTTTGTGATATATTATATACAATATTAATCAGAACCTTGATGAGGAGTACAGAAGTTACTTTGACTAAATTTAGTGTTACTGACTGAAATTTGGATGTAATCCACTGGCAGAAGGGGACATTCACAGAAATGCCTGATGAGTTTACAGTGAATTTATTGGGAATACATTAAATCATATTTCTAACTCTATCTTTTTTTCAATAGCACCCACATCCATGAATCTTAAAGCCCTTCACTGCCATAATAAATAAATCTCCACATTATTCCTTCAGAGGGAAGAAAAAGAAATGCTGTCACGATTTGGGGGGTGTTCAGTCTGAGAGGCAGGATAGTTAGACCTGGCTGGTTGGAGTGTCCTGGCCCATCTCCTCCATCATTGACACATCCAGGGTCGGCGGGCAAGACCCCTAAGCTTGGATTTTAATTCTTTGTTCATAAAATAATGGAAATAATCCTTCCCATTCCTTTCCTCACAAAGGTGTTGAAGGGGTCTTAGTGGCTTGAATGAAGGTGCCATTTCAATATATTCAATGCTGGACTTTGTCATTAGAAGTACATGGAGGTTAGTACTGGCGATTGGCTCCAACTGTGGAACTCACAAAGTGGGCCTTCTCCTTCACATCACTTCACCATTTTTGTCCCTGAATCCAATCATAATTCTACCTGAAACCTCAGCGCTGGATGAGGGGCCTTCCAAAATACACAGTGAACAACTCGAATCTCCGTATTCTTGCCTGCTTCTTGGAGACAGCCCTGATAATTACCTGATCTCTGTCTGAGGTGCTAAAAGACTTGAGCCTGAAACACACTTTTTTGTTTGTTTGTTTGTTTGTTTTTGAAA
The DNA here is from genome assembly GCF_037993035.2 of Macaca fascicularis. Classification (NCBI taxonomy): domain Eukaryota; kingdom Metazoa; phylum Chordata; class Mammalia; order Primates; family Cercopithecidae; genus Macaca; species Macaca fascicularis. Next base: position 17,199,727 of record NC_088387.1, on the reverse strand, counting down.
CGGAGTCTCGCTCTGTCACCCAGGCTGGAGTGCAGTGGCGCCATCTCGGCTCACTGCAACCTCCGCCTCCCAGGTTCAAGTGATTATCCTGACTCAGCCTCCTAAGCAGCTGGGATTACAGGTACCCACTACTAAGCCTGGATAATGTTTTGTATTTTTAGTAGAGATGGGGTTTCATCATGTTGGCCAGGCTGGTCTTGAACTCTTAACCTCAGGTGATCCACCCGCCTCCGCCTCCCAAGGTGCAGGGATTACAGGCGTGAGCAACCATGCCTGGCCACCTGAAACACACTTGGAACTTCTTGCTGAGAAATAGCCATTTTTAGTTTTGAATTATGACCAGAACATCCACAGTGAAAATACGTGTTTCTTGGCAGTGAGCATATTGGAAGTGTAGATTAGGGAGAGAGGGGAGACACAGTAGCCAAGAGCAGGCCAATGGGGGGAGGAGGGGAGAAGGAAGGGTGAGGGGACAGAAGACAGGGAAAGGAGGGCTGTGTCACACCGAGCTGGGCTCCTTCTGCCAGAGCCTGCCAGGCTTTGTGCACACCTCCTGCAGCCTGCATCCTCCCTGCATTCTGTACAGGGCTTTGGTATCCATTTTGGTACCTAAAATGAAATAACAAAGAATTTTTTTTTTTTTTTTTTTTTAAAGATGGAGTTTTGCTCTTATTGCCCAGGCTGGAGTGCAATGGTGCGATCTCAGCTCACCGCAACCTCCGCCTCCCAGGTTCAAGTGATTCTCCTACATCAGCCTCCCAAGTAGCTGGGATTACAGGTGCCTGCCACCACGCCCAGCTAATATTTTTTGTATTTTTAATAGACACGGGATTTCTCCATGTTGGTCAGGCTGGTCTTGAACTCCCAACCTCAGATAATCCACCTGCCTCGGCCTCCCAAAGTGCTGGGATTACAGGCATGAGCCACCGCGCCCGGCCTCAAAAAGAATATTTTTAAAGAGCCGGCCCAATATATGTGCTGAAAGACAATTAAGAGAGTCTTTCTGTAGCCAGGTTGGGGAACACTTCTCTCCCTCCTTTTCTGGGCTTCACCAGCAATGGGCCAAATAGCCCAAGAACAGAGAGGCTGCCCTGAATTTCTTTTTTTGAGATGGAGTCTTGCTCTGTCACCCACGCTGGAGGGCAGTGACGCGATCTGGGCTCACTGCAACCTCCATCTCCCAGGTTCAAGTGATTCTCCTGCCTCAGCCTCCCCAGTAGCTGGGACTACAGGCTGACTTTTGTATTTTTAATGGAGATAGGGTTGCACCATGTTGGCCAGGCTGGTCTCGAATTCCTGACCTCAAGTGATCCGGCCTCCTCAGCCTCCCAAAGTGTTGGGATTACAAGCGTTGAACCATCACACCTGGCCTGAATTTCCCTGAGTCTTTGTCTGCCTCAAGCCAACACTTCATCTGTTTCTGTTTCTGGGATCTTGGTATTGCCCTTCCTCTTGGGGTTTTCTGGGTGTAACTAGTTATCCTATTTTTAACTACAACAATCACAACCCAGGGAAGCATTTCCTAAATGAAAGACTGTCAGAATATTCACTCTTTGGCCTCAGTCTATTACCACTTGATCCAACTACATCCACCCATTTTCCTCTGGAAAAAGTAAGTATCAAAGGCAGAACGATGCTTCCCCAGCAGGATGGGTCATGTTCCTGGATTATAAGACCTGGGCAGGGCAGGACACGGGTTTCCAATATCTCAGGCATCCTCTTCTTGCTAACGCTCTGTCTAATCTTTGCAGTGTCTGCTCGGAGAAAGCCCCAGTCCCAAGCCCAGCCCAGCTGTCCTCAGCAGAGGGACACAGCTCCACTTCCACCCCAGCCCTCTGCCTCTGCAAGGCCTCCCTGGCATGAAGTGACAGGAATAGGACAGGATGTGCTCGAACTTGAGAAAATTCCCCATGTGTGTAAAGACTAGTGATGCTGAGGGCTGCAGGCCAGGAGGTCAGAGGATAAGACCCATGGGAGCCCTGATGAGCAGCACTTTCTCCCCACCAGGCATGGGTGTGGGAGTCCTCGAGGAAATGACGAGCCTGGGCTGGGTCCCGAAGGACTGAAGGCCGTGGGCTGAACTGGGAGGGAGGGGCGGAGTGTTCCAGGCAGCAGCGGGAGCTAAGAAGTGTGGGCACTAATTGAGAGGTTTATAACCAATGCAGGCCAGTGGGCACTTGGCACAGGAAAGGGAGCAAGCAAGGCTGGGTCAGGAGGGCTTAAATACCATGTCAGGGACTCAGACTGCCCGCGTTGGTGAGACATCAGGAGTTTTTAAGTCAGGGAGGGTCTGATTGTTCGTTCTTTCGTTTCTTTTCTTTCCTTTTTCTTTCTTTCTTTCCATCTTTCTTTCCTTCTTTTCTCTTTCTTTTCTTTCCTTCTTTCTTTCTTTTTTCTTTCTTTCTTTCTTATTTTCTCTCTCTTTCTTCTCTCCCTTCCTCGCTTCCTCTTTCTCTCTCTCTCTCTCTCTCTCTCTCTCTCTCTTTCTCAGACTCTCACTCGGTCGCCCAGGCCTGCAGGGCATTGCCATGATCTCAGCTCACTGAGACATCTACCTCCCGGTTCAAGCAATTCTCCTGCCTCAGCCTGCCAAGTAACTGGGATTACAGGTGCCCACCACCATGCTCGGCTAATTTTTTGTATTTTTAGTAGAGACAAGGTTTCATCATGTTTGACCAGGTTAGTCTCGAATCCCTGACCTCAGGTGATCCACCCAACTTGGCCTCCCAGAGTGCTGGGGTTACAGGCATGAGCCACCGCGCTGGGCCAATAAAAGACTTTCATAACCAACTCGAATTTGGCTTCCTCCATTAAGCTTTCCCAACCCACTGCAAAATGAGGGCCGCCCTACACTATGGATGGACCCACTTTGACTGCAGTGAGACCACAGCACCCGCACACCCAGAGTGCGGTAGATTTTTGAGCCCATGGGTTCCTGCCTGTGGGAGTTGAATCATCCAATGACGGATGGCCCTGGCTGGCGTCACCCACTAGGCACTTGGGAGGCAGATGACAAAGGAATTTTTCCCAAAGTCTGCAGCCTAGACCTAGAGGTGTTTCCAGTCTTCTCATAACCTCATCCTAGATGCCAATTATCATCCAAGTATGAATTCCTTTCATCTAATTTGGTTTTCTTCCTAATCTGTCTATGGAGATAGACATACCAAAAAGAGTCAGCAAACTAGGTTTCTTTTTTCTTTTTTTTTTCTTTTTTTCTTTTTGAGACGGAGTCTTGCTCTATCACCCAGGCTGGAGTGCAGGGGCGCGATCTTGGCTCACTGCAAGCTCTGCCTTCAAGCGATTCTCCCACCTCAGCCTCCTGAGTACCTGAGATTTCAGGTGCCCGCCACCACACCCAGCTAATTTTTTTGTGTTTTTAGTAAATACAGGGTTTCCCCCATCTTGGCCAGGTTGGTCTTGAACTCCTGACCTCATGATCCACCCGCCTCGGCCTCCCAAAGTGCTGGGATTACAGGCGTGAGCCACTGAAGTCCGCCTCAAACTAGGTTTCTTAGAAACAGCCCTCAGCCTGTCTTCCAGGAAAGGGTGCATGGATCACCACTTGGGGTGTTCTCAGCTGCAAGCAACAAAGAGCTGCTCTTACAGTGGCTCTGACCACAAGAAAATGGACTGGCTCACAACTGAGGAGGCCCAGCAGGGCAGCTCCAGGCATGGCATGATGGAGCCTCCTCTTGGTATCTCTGTCCCTCTCCCACTCTGGCTTTGTCTTCGGGCCTCCTTGCTTCTGCCACACCCACCCTAACCTACAAGCCCTCGTGCTCCCCACCAATTCTCACACCAACAATAGCAGCTGGAGGAATGCCACGCCCTGACCGACTGAAGCCCAGATCCCTGCACCCCTCACAGGCAAGGGGCGGTGGGATTAGCAAAATGGTCAGATCCTCTGGATGGATCAGAACGAGCTCCTGGAGCTTGGAGCTCCTGTGGTCGCTTCTCAGTCACTGCAAAATCCAGATTCTAACTGGAAAGAGGAAGAACACAAAGGATACTTGGCAGACACTGAGAGCTTCCAGTACCTTCGGAAGAGCAGTAACCATTATCTGTCAATCCCCTTCGTTCTTAATTTCTGTGTGCCCCCTGTGGGGGGTCTTCCTGAGACTTTCCAATAGTACCCCATGGAGGTTCCTCTCCTCAGTGCTGCTCACCAAGTCTTTGTCTGAACAGAATCTTGCTTCTGCTGTTATTTCACATGTTGTCTCTCAACTCAAATGTTCACTGTCTGAAGACAGGGCTGGGTCTCATAAAAACAAATGCCTTGGCAAAGAGCATGCTTTCCAAAGACAGTGCACAGTAACTAACACAAAACCTCAGCCAAGAGGTGGAGAGATATGAAGCATAGGGTTGCAGTCTAGAACAAAAAGCCCATCGCCAAGACAGCTTTAGAAATCAGGAGTTGCAGGCCGGGCGCGGTGGCTCATGCCTGTAATCCCAGCACTTTGGGAGGCCTAGGCAGGTGGATCACAAGGTGAGGAGGTCGAGACCATCCTGGCTAGCATGGTGAAACCCCGTCTCTACTAAAAATACAAAAAATTAGCCGGGCGAGGTGGCAGGTGCCTGTAGTCCCAGCTACTCAGGAGGCTGAGGCAGGAGAATGGCGTGAACTCAGGAGGCAGAGCTTGCAGTGAGCCGAGATCACGCCACTGCACTGTAGCCTGGACAACAGAGCGAGGAGTTGCAATTCTTTAGCTCTCTTTATGCTAGATTGACCATCAGATGCTTAGCTCCCATCATGCCACCCTCCTGCTCAAAATCCTTCCCTTGCTTGGGCACCTCTGAGCCTGTCCTCAAAGACTTTGTCCTCACTGATCTTTCCAGCCACTTATGCAGGCCAAGCAGCACTCACCCCTGCCTCCCTGCCTTGCCTTGTACCATGCCTGCGTTGGAGGCTTCCTTTTCCATCACTCCTCTGTGAAGTCTTCAAGGCTCAATTCAAATGCCATGTCTTCCCTGAGGAGTGGGGCTGAGACACAAGAGTATGCCTTCAAAATCATGCTCTGTACATGCATATTCTACATTTAGTTTGTGGACACAGGGAGAAGATAATTTTATGTAAATAAATATGAAGCTATTTCGTGATATTTAATGTAAGGAATTTAGCAACATGGATTTGGTCCAAGATAATATAACTTATTTAGAGCGGTTTTCCCTTTATAATTTTCCTTTCTCATAACTGGATAGTCACCAAGAATAATCACAACATGTATCTGATATGGATAGTCACAAGTACTTGTCAGTGAGTTTGCGTCTTCCGAACCCACAAAACAAAATTGTAAATAAGATTTCTCGACTGGGTGCGGTGGATCATGCCTGTAATCCCAGCACTTTGGGAGGCCAAGGCAGGCAGATCATGAGGTCAGGGGTTTGAGACCACCCTGGCCAACATGGTGAAACCCCATCTCTACTAAAAATACAAAAATTAGCCAGGTGTGGTGGTGCACGCCTGTAGTCCCAGCTACTTGGGAGGCTGAGGCAGGAGAATCGCTTGAACCCTGGAGGCGGAGGTTGCAGTGAGCCTAGACTGTGCCATTGCACTCCAGCCTGGGCAACAGAGCAAGACTTCATCTCAAAAAAAAAAAAAAAAGGACCAGGCATGGTTGCTCACACCTATAATCCAGCACTTTGGGAGGTCAGGGTGGGTGGATCATCTGAGGTCAGGAGTTCCAGCCTGGCCAACATGGAGAAAACCCGTCTTTACTAAAAATACAAAATTAGCCAGGCATGGTGGCGCATGTAATCCCAACTACTCAGGAGGCTGAGGCAGGAGAATCGCTCGAACCCAGGAGGTGGAGGTTGCGGTGAGCCGAGATCGTGCCATTGCACTCCAGCCTGGGCCAAAATGAAACTTCATCTCAAAAAAAAAAAAAAGATTTCTCATGAACACTTTTTCTGTAACTTTTCAAACTAGAGAAACAACTTTACTGGAGTTTCAGAGAAAAATAATCTCGTCATCTTATTACTGTGCATTTGCTTTGTGATATATTCCAACCATGATTCATCTGATTAATGGTAGCAATGGGCTACCCAACCAGATCATTGGAATCAATTTCCGCAACATTAACCCAACATGAGTTAGCTAGTACTGGTTCAGTGTTTCCTGAATACAAAATATATTCATCGATAATTGACTTTCAGTAAATGAATCTTGGAGGTAAGTTCCCAAGAGAGCAGAAATAAAAAGCTCCTCCTATTTTATGTTGTTTCAAACTAAGGTAGTTTGTGGTTTTTTCTCACAAAGGACAACATTTTATTCTGTTTTTTGTTTGTTTGTTTGTTTGTTTTGAGACGTGCCCAGGCTGGAGTGCAGTGGCACAATCTCAGCTCACTGCAAGCTCCGCCTCCCGGGTTCACGCCATTCTCCTGCCTCAGCCTCCCTAGTAGCTGAACATTTCATTCTTTACCAAAAAGTGTATACAATCTTGAGTCTTCTCTGCATCAGTTGTACTAGGGAAGAAAAAACACTTTCGTTGTTACATATGTCAGCAAGGATAGGAACAGCTTCAGACAGAAGATTCTGCAGTTTAGATCCGGTCCTCCACTGATCTCCTTGGAAGCAAGGATGAATCACTTAGCATCAGGGCTCTCTGGCTCTGCCTTTGGATTGTCAACAAAAAGAATCTAACTCTGTAAAATATTTGAAGAGGTGTATTCTGACCCAAATATGAGTGACCAATGGCCCATGACACCATGACATAGCCCCAGGCGATCCTGAGAACATGTCCCCACGTTTTCTTTTTTTGAAATGGAGCCTCGCTCTGTCACCCAGGCTGGAGTGCAGTAGTGCCATCTTGGCTCACTGCAACCTCTGCCTCCCAGGGTTTAAGCCATTGTCGTGCCTTAGCCTCCCAAGTAACTGGGATTACAGGTGTATACAACCATGCCCAGCTAATTTTTTTTTTTTTTTTTTTTTTCTGGCTGGAGTGCAGTAGCGCGATCTCAGCTCACTGCAAGCTCCGTCTCCCCAGTTCACGCCATTCTCCTGCCTCAGCCTCCCGAGTAGCTGGGACTACAGGTGCCCACCACCACGCCTGGCTAATTTTTTTTTGTATATTTTTTAGTAGAGATGGGGTTTCACCATGTTAGCCAGGATGGTCTCCATCTCCTGACCTCATGATCTGCTCGCCTAGGCCTCCCAAAGTGCTGGGATTACAGGCGTGAGCCACAACACCCGACCTAATTTTTGTATTTTTAATAAAGATAGGGTTTCGCCATGTTGCCCAGGCTGGTTTCAAACACCTGGCCTCAAGTGATCCGCCCATCTCAGGCTCCCAAAGTGCTGGGATTACAGGTGTGAGCCACTGCACCCAGCCGGTTGTATACACTTTATGGAGACATGAGACATCATCAATCAATACATATAAGGTGTACATTGATTCTGTCCAGAAAGGTGGAACAACTAGAAGTAGGGGGCTTCCAGGTCATAGGCGGATCCAAAGATTTTCTGACTGGCAATTGGTTGAAAAAGCTATTATCTAAAGACCTGGAATCAATAGAAAGGAATGTCTGGGTTAAGATAAGGGATTGTGGGCCGGGCATGGTGGCTCACACCTGTAATACCAGAACTTTGGGAGGCCGAAGCAGGTGGATCACTTGAGGCCAGCCTGGCCAACACAGTGAAACCCTGTCTCTACTAAAAACAGAAAAAACCAACCGGGCATGGTGGCACACACTTGCAATCCCAGCTTACTCGGGAGTGTGAGACGTAAGAATCACTTGAACCCAGGAGGTGGAGGTTGCAGTGAACTGAGATCGTGTCACTGCACTCCAGCCTGGGCGATAGAGTGAGACTCCCTCTCAAAAAATAAAAAATAAAAATAAGGGGTTGTGGAGACCAAGGCTTTGTCAAGCCGATGAAGCCTTCAGGTAGCAGGCTTCAGAGAGAATAGACTGCAAATGTTTCTTACCAGACTTAAAGAGTCTGCTATATCAGTCTTAAGGTCTCTGTGTTGATGTTAATGCTGGTAAGCTGTGCCTGAATTCCAAAAAGGGCAGACAGTATAATGAGACATGTCTGACCCCCTGGCGGGCACCTGTAATCCCAGCTACTTGAGGGGCTGAGGCAGGAGAATCGCTTGAACCCGGGAGGTGGAGGTTGCAGGGAGCCGAGATCGTGTCATTACACTCCAGCCTGCGGGACAAGAGTGAGACTTCATCTCAAAAAAAAAAAAAAAGAGAAATACGAGTTGAATGAGTGACAGTTAAAAGATGAGGAACGAGACGCATGTGGGCCCTTCACTCTGCCATTTCAGAGGTGAATTTATGCAGGCAGCCACTTAACTGCTTCTTGGAAACCCAAATGATTGACTTAGGGAAAGGAGAAATGGCACCGGGCCGCAGTGGGGAGAGTGGGCCTCCCTCTCGCAGTCTTCCTCGCTTTCTCCCACGTGGCCTCAGCCTCCAGCTGAGCCAAAACCGAACAAAAAACCAAGGACTTTCCTAACAAGGAGAGACGTGGACGGCCTCTCAGCTTGGATTTTGTTCCTCTCAGGTCTGCTCTCACATTTGATTTTTATTGAGATATAATTCGCACACTATAAAAACCACCCCCTAAGGTAAACAACTCAGTAGTTTAGAGTCCGTTCTCAGAGTTGTGCATCTGCCACCACGGTAACCACTTTAGAGCACTTTATTACCCCAGGGAGATCTGCCACCCCTCTGCTGTAACCCCAGCGCCCTCCCCACCGCCCCCAGCCTGAGGCAACCCCCTCTCTGCCTTCTGTTTTGTGTGTTTGCCTGTCACGGACAGTTTCCCCAAATAGAACCAGGCACCATGTGGCCTTTTGTGTCTGACTTCTTTCTGCTGCCACATTTGATCCACTCCTGATTCAGAACCCAAAAACCTAAAATGTGTAAGGGATGGATTTGGGTTTGATAGGCAGAAATTGAAAACTGATCACGGGCCGGGCGCGGTGGCTCACACCTGTAATCCCAGCACTTTGGGAGGCCGAGGCGGGTGGATCATGAGGTCAGGAGTTCAAGACCAGCCTGGCCAAGATGGTGAAACCCCGTCTCTACTAAAAAATACAAAAATTAGCTGGGTGCGGTGGCGGGCACCTGTAATCCCAGCTACTAGGGAGGCTGAGGCAGGAGAATTGCTTGAAGCCGGGAGGTGGGGTTTGCAGTAAGCTGAGATCGTGCCACTGCACTCTAGCCTGGATGACAGAGCAAGACTCTGCCTCAATAAAAACAAAACAAAACAAAACAAAACAAAACTGATCATGAACTTTCCAGTGGGCCTACGGATGGAGGCGGAAACAGGGCTGCATGTGTCCAGGGCCCCCACAGAGGCTCTGCTTTACTCTACAGATTTGTGTTCTAGTTGCTTGTCCCTTCCTATCCCGTCCTTACCCCTTCTGGGGGCAGGTGGGGGCAGAAGGAACCAGAGCTTGCAGCCCAGGAGACCACCTGAGGTACCCCCAAGTCCCGTTTCTGGAGGTCTGGCGGAACTCTCGGAAATTCATTCTAGACCTGGCCTGGCCTCTGAAGCTAAGTTGCCCTAGCCAAGTGCAGGGTAGTCCTGGGCGTTCCTGCTTGGATCCAGCTCAGAGCAGAGCTCTGGAAACAGGCCTGGGTGAGCTCAGAGACCAGCCCCACCAGGCCCCAGTCCACCCAGCCTTATGCCTGGCAGCACTGATTGATCGCCGACCCGTGGCTCTGGGTGGCTCTGTCCGCATGTCCCCGCGTTCAGACCAAGACCACTATTACTAATGTGGTATCCACTAAAAACCTGTCATCTAAGGGAAATTTATCTCCTGATAATCCACGGCTCATGAGAGGCCTGGTTGTGTTGCTTGAGCATCAGTGCAGTTTTCCATTTTTCTTTAAACACACTTGCTAGCTTCTGGCAAGGGCTATCGTAAACACTTCCCATCATTCCTATGTATTTTTAGCCCCAAGTTCTGCAGTGCCAGGAGAGACCCAAGATCTTTGCTCTGTCATTTGTAAAGAACCTGCCTTGCAGCAGGACAGAGCCGATTGCTCTGGTGTTTATGGTTGAACATTGTCAAACCTGCAGAACTGGCTGTCCCTGACCAGGAGGTGCCCCGTCAATGACACGAGAAAGAGAAAACAAAGCCAGGACTAGGCTGAGAAGAGATAATCACAAGGTCAATGTCCAGAACTCCCTGGTTACTGAGTGTACAAGAAGGAAGAAGGTGGGGCAAAGGGAAAAAACAAAATCAGGAAGGGTAGGCCTAGGCTTAGCAGAATTCTATGCCCACCCCCACCCTCCCAACCCCAATCCAGCCCGGCACTCTTCTTCGATATCCAAGGTGGCTCTCCTGAGCTTAGTGATGGTGAATGCCTGGAAGGCAGGCCTGGCTCAGTCCCTCACTCGCTGTGCCGCCTTCAGCAACTTGCTCATTCTCAAGGGACCCTGGGATTCCTCTGCCCCTGGGTGGCCTTCTTTGTCACATGTGCCAGGAGCATCGTAAGAACTTAATTAATAATTGTATTATGAAAGGAAAATAAATCTTGAGGTCCACAAATCACTAAGCTAAATGGGAAAGTCAAGCTAGGAAGTGCTTAGGGCAAACCTGCCTTCCATTCTATTCAAAGTCATCCCTCTGCTCACTGAGATAAAAGCATATCTGATTGCCTCCTTTGGAAAGGCTAATCAGAAACTCAAAAGAATGCAACCATTTGTCTTTCATCTACCTATGACCTGGAGGTGCTCCCCCTACTTCGAGTTGTCCCACCTTTCCAGACCGAACCAATGTTCATCTTGCATATGTTGATTGATGTCTCCTGTCTCCCTAAAATGTGTAAAACCAAGCTGTGCTCTGACCACCTTGGGCACATAGCAGGACCTTGTGAGGCTGTGTCACTGGCATGCGTCCTTAACTTTGGCAAAATAAACTTCCTAAATTGGCTGAGACCTGTCTCAGATGCATTCCGGGTTCACAGTACCATGGTGGTTACCATTTTCGCTCGTTGGACCAGTAACTCCTGGAGAACAGGCACCAAAGAACCTTGGTCTTTGTACCCTGTGTGCATACCCCCAGTAGGTACATAATCCAGCTCAGGAAATTTCATAAATGCTGGTTAAATCAAATACAATTTAGGAAAGGAGAGAGAGTGAACACAGATACTACTTTTTGGAGTTCGGTTATCACTTTTTTTTGGAAAAACATTTTGTTGTTCAGAGACACTTGGCAATGGAATAACTCTTAAAAAAGAGCAGCGTTAATGAGTTAAGTGTAGATAATCCAACCCATATGGATGAAATTTCCCTTTAAGTGCTTGACTATGCTTTCAGGAATTGAGCAGAGATGAGGGGGGAAGGGAGGAAGAGAGCATTTGGCAGAAGGAATTTTAGAGTTTGCTGAACCAGAATGTAGCAGGCAAAAAAATCCCAGTCGAAGGCCTGGCTGGATTCTGTCACTGCTAATGAGAAGCAGATATTGAAAATATGCTACAGCTCCTTGCAAATTTCGCCAGGAATTGTTGCCTGCTGACCTCTCTGCTCTTCTATGCCTGCTGACCCCAGATGCTAGCACAAGATAAAGGTGCCCAGTTTAAATGTAAGTTCAACCCTGTTATTTGTCCTCAATGGATTTGAAAAAAAGATGTTAGAATTCAGGCTGCAAAGGTCCATCTAGGAGGCCTATGGAATGTCGCATGTCTCCCAACCCATGTGCACCTATTTAGCAAGCTCTCTCTGCTGCCCAGGCATGCTGTTCTGGTTCTTTCCAAAAGCCTGTCTGCAGCTCCCAGGGCTGTTCCTAACTGCCTACCAGATTTTCAGGCAGAGGTAACGTTCCTAGAAAATGTCATCCAGGCCGGGCGCGGTGGCTCATGCCTGTAATCTCATCACTGTGGGAGGCCGAAGTGGGTGGATCACCTGAAGTCAGGAGTTCAAGATGAGCCTGGCCAACATCGTGAAACCCCGCCTCTACTAAAAATACAAAAATTAGCTGGGCATGGTCTTGGGCGCCTGTAATCCCACCTACTCGGGAGGCTGAGGCAGGAGAGTCACTTAAACCCAGAAGGCAGAGGTTGCAGTGAGCCAAGATCACGCCATTGCACTCCAGCCTGGGTGACAAGAGTGAAACTCCGTCTCAAAAAAGGAAGGAAGAAAGAAGGAAGGAAGAAGGGAGGAAGGAAGGAAGGGAGATAAATAAATGTAGGCCAGGAAAGGAAGCTATAGACAGCGTTGAGGAAGAGGAAACAATTTTACATTGATTGCTTTATTTATTTATTTATTTTGAGATGGAGTCTTGCTTTGTCACCCAGGCTGCAGTGCAGTGGCACAATCTCAGCTCACTGCAACCTCTGTCTGCTGTGTTCAAGCAACTCTCCTGCCTCAGCCTCCCGAGCAGTTAGGACTACAGGCCTGCGCCACTACGCCCAGCTAATTTTTGTATTTTTAGTAAAGACAAGGTTTCACCATGTTGGTCGGCCAGGATGGTCTTGATCTCTTGACCTCGTGATCTGCCCGCCTCGGCCTCCCAAAGTGCTGGGATTACAGGCGTGAGCCACCATGCCCGGCAATTTTACACTGATTCTAAAGGAAAAGTAGGGCTCCAATGGGATCTCTTTTCAGCACACAGGAGGCTGCCCCTGTCAGGGGACTGCAGGGGTCACGCTCCTGAGACTGTGTCCAGGAAGGACAAGTGTTCACTGGAGAGCCTTCACAGAGCCAAAGCCATTAGAGGGTGTCCTCTGAGGAACAAGGCCCAGTCTATACACCAACTTGTCCCAGGAAGGGGTTGCCGAGGCCTGGACCCCAAGATCTCATCCACAGGGCACCGTGGCCTTGGGAGGGTCTTTCCTGCTGTTTCCCCGAGAAATCTGCAAACTCTGTGACTCCTTGGGACTGAAAACCAAACAGAACGGACACTCCAACAAGACAGGTCACAGTCACACATGAGGAGCGTTCCCAGCCAGGCATTGCTGGTCCTAAGACCCTGTGGCGTCATTTTCCTTCTATCTTACCACCCTCCCCTACCCAGGCTCTCCTTTCCTATTACTATTTTTCTGTGTTCTGGTTTGTTCGTGTCATCATTAAAATCTCCTGACCCAGACTGGGCAACACGGTGAAAACCCCATATCTGTTAAAAATACAGAAAAAGTAACTGAACATAGTGGCGCATGTCTGTAGTCCCTGCTACCCAGGAGGCTGAGGTGGAAGGATCACCTGAGCCCGGGACGTCTGAGGCTGCAGTGAGCCATGATCACACCACCGCACTCCATCCTGAGCAACAGAGTCAGACCCTGTTTCAAAAAAAAAAAAAAAAAAAAATCCCCTGACTAAGGAACTTTGGAAGGCAGTTCTATGACTGGATCCCATCAGGCCAGGACCATAAGAATGGCACACAGATGCTACAGAGCAGGTGTGGATTTTCTCCTCACAGAGGCAGGGGTACACTCAGGTGGAGGACAGTAAATGTACTGTGGTCGAGGAGAGCCAGGTTTCCCACAGCTGGAGAAATAAGTTACAAATGAAGCTAGGTTGAACTTGTGGTGCGAGATCGGCCTCACAGTTGTGGATATGAGTTCATGGAGTTTTAAATAGATACACACGGGCCAGGTTCAGTGACTCACACCTGTAATCTCAGCACTTTGGGAGGCCAAGGTGGGAGGATTGCTTGAGGCCAGGAGTTTAAAACCAGTCTGGGCAATATAGCAAGACCCCGTCTCTGTATTAATCTTAAAAAACAGACATACATAGATAGCAATGACAGATGTGCATACAGATATGTGAGCATGAGTCACTGTAGATATAGGCATTGCTAGGTCTGTTGACTGAGAAAATCTAGCAGTGACACGTTAGTAACACAAGCACGCCCTGCTCCCAGATATTGTTTCCAGAGCCCATTCTCCAAGAAGAGAAACCAGGGGCTCCTCAGAGAGGAGCTGGTTCTAGGGACGGGGCAGGGAAGATACAAGATGGGCCTGAACATCTAATGGAGCCAAAATATAAGATGTGCTCAAAAATCAAATGGAGACTCTCAAAAGAATACAGGGCTCAGCCTGCAGGAGCTCATGACGTGCTGAATTATAACCCCCCAAATAAAAGTCTTTGTTGATATAAATAAATATCTGAATGAGCCACTTAATTGAGTGCATCGAGCCCTATAAGTGCCCGGCAAGGCACACAGACCCAGATGCGTCGGCTCATGGCAGCTACACAAAAAAAAATCCTCCTGAGTGAAAAAAAATCAAACGTTCTCTATGCAGGAGAAGAGGATGCATTTAAAGGACAAATATCTTTTATAAAACATTTATGGGACTATGAGTATTATTTTATTTACATAGGCATATTTAAGATGTAAGCTGTTTCCTGTTCAAACCAGCAACTTTAGGATTAAAAATGAAACAACTTTATGTACATTATCACACCTACAATGGGTTTAAATTAAAGTACTGAAACTGACCAGGCACAGTGGCTCATGCCTGTAATCCCAGCACTTTGGGAGGCAGATCGCTTGAGCTCAGGATTTCAAGACCAGCCTGGGCAACATGGTGAAACCCCATCTCTACAAAAAATACAGTAAGTTTTCTGGGTGTGGTGGCACGCACATCTGGTCCCATCTACTCAGGAGGCTGAGACAGGAAGATTGCTTGAGCCCGGAAGGTGGAGGTTACTGTGAGCCGAGATCATGTCACTGCACTCCGGCCTGGATAATAGAGTGAGACTCTGTCTTAAAAAAAAAAAAAATAGCAAGAAGCGGGTCGCAGTGGCTTACGCCTGTAATCCCAACACATTGGGAGGCCCAGGCGGGCAAATCATGAGGTCAGGAGTTCAAGACCAGCCTGACCAACATGGTGAAATCCCATCTCTACTAAAAATACAAAAATTAGCTGTGTGTGGTGGCAGGCGCTGGTAATCCCAGCTACTCAAGAGGCTGAGGCAGGAGAATCACTTGAACCCAGGAGGCGGAGGTTGCAGTAGCTGAGATCGCGCCACTGCTCTTCAGCCTGGGTGACACAGCAAGACTCCATCTCAAAAAAAAAAGAGGAAGAAGAAAAAAGTACTGAAACCAGTTGACTTAAACATGATATGAGCTTGATGCTCCAGTTTCACCTAAAAAGTGTCCAGCCTCCCGTAGAACTTCCAGTGGCCACTGGCTCAGGGCTAAACTTGCTTCAACACAAACCCAGGGCCCTCCCGGACGTCCTCCCAGCTCCCCACACACTGCCAGTGGTCCCCAAGATGCCGATGTTCAGTCACCAGATGACTGAACAAAAAAGGCGAAACCACCTAAAACCTAAAAATAAAAAGGTATTGAGATGTGAAAGCCAGATGCTGGGAGACAAGGAAATTCTAAAATTTATGAAATTAACTACAAATCCCTTTAAAATAACTGTTCTGTGAAATTTTCCAGGCATTTTTAAACACTCATATATCTTCCCTCATGGTTTAGATTTTATTTTGGGGGATTTTTACCCAAAACTCTCTCTCCTCCTTGTGTTCCATGCTCTTCCCCACTCTCCAGCAACTGATGACTCCAGAAACCATTCATCCTCACTCTGCCCCGTCCCTCCCTTGCCCTCTGAATCTGAACCATTTCCTCCTTTGTTTTGTGACCTTCATATAACCCTTCCCACAAACTGACAGCCATTTAAAATAAACCAGAACCACAGCAAACCAACACCCCCAATCCACACACCCTCTGTGAACCTCACTGACTTGAACATTGCTGCTGATCTCATGGGACTGCTCTGCCCAGCAGGGGAGGGCCACCAGGCCGCCCGGGGGGCAAGGGCTGCTCCCTGTCACAGCCTTCCACATGCTCCCAGCACCCAGCAGAATGCCATGCATAGGATGAGTGTTCAGCAAGCAGCTTTTGCCTCAAGATCAAAACACACACTAGGTTTCTGAGGGTGTGAGAAGCATGACACTTCATATGTTGCTTGTCACTATGTAAACTGGTACAACCTCTACAAAGGCAATTTGACAATATTGGCCAAAATTTGAAATATACGTATGTACCCTTAGATCCAGGGATTCTATTCTTCAGTAATTATCCTAGATATACTGGTGTAAATGTAAACCTATGTACTCATGAACAGATTCATTGTGACACTGTTTGTCCCACATGTTCATCAGTGGTGGCCTGGCTAAATGATTATGTGCACATCTGCACAATGGAACAGTATGCAGCTATTAAAAAAGAAAGAGGGCTGGGTGCGGTAGCTCATGCCTGTAATCCCAGCACTTTAGGAGGCCGAGGCAGGAGGATCATCTGAGGTCAGGGGTTCAAGACCAGCCTGGCCAACATGGTGAAACCATGTCTCTACAAAAATACGAACATTATCCAGGCATGACGGTGGGTGCCTGTAGTCCCAGCTACTCAGGAGGCTGAGGTAGGAGAATCGCTGGAACTCGGGAGGTGAAGACTACAGTGACCCGAGATTGCACCACTGCACTCCAGCCTGGGTGACAGAGCGAGACTCCATCTAAAAAAATAAACAAAATAAAATATTAAAAATATGTAAGGCCAGCTGGACACGGTGGCTCTGCCTGTAATCCCAGCACTTAGGGAGGCCGAGGCGGGCAGATCACCTGAGGTCAGGCGTTCAAGTCCAAGTCCAGCCTGGCCAACATGGTGAAACCCTGTCTCTACTAAAAAACACAAAAATTAGCCAGGTGTGATGGTGTGTACCTGTAATCCCAGCTACTCAGGAGGCTGAGGCAGGAGAATCGCTGGAACCCGGGAGACAGAAGCTGCCGTGAGCCAAGATCGTTCCACTGCACTCCACCTGGATGACAGAGCAAGATTCCATCTCAAAAAAAAAAGAAAAAAAGGCCAGGTGCAGTGGCTCACGCTTATAATCCCAGCACTTTGGGAGACTGAGGCAGGTGGATTACTAGGTCAGGAGTTCAAGACCAGCCTGGACAAGATGGTGAAACCTCATCTCTACTAAAAATACAAAAATTAGCCAGGTGTGGTGGCACATGCCCCTAATCCCAGCTACTCAGGAGGCTGAGGCAGAAAATGGCTTAAACCTGGGAGGCGGAGGTTGCAGTGAGCCGAGATCTCGCCACTGCACTCCAGCCTGGGCGACAGAGGGAGACACCACCTAAAAAAAAAAAAAAAAAAAAAAGGAAGGCTGGGTGTGGTGGCTCACGCCTGTAATCTCACCACTTTGGGAGGCCAAGGCAGGTGGATCATTTGTGGTCAGGAGTTGGCAACCAGCCTGGCCAACATGGTAAAACCCCATCTCTACTAAAAATATAAAAATTAGCCAGGCATGATGGTGCGTGGCTGTAATCCCAGCTACTGTGGAGGCTGAGGCAGGAGAATCACTTGAGCCTGGGAGGTGGAGGTTGCAGTGAGCCCAGATCGTGCCAGTGTACTCCAGCCTTGGCGAGAGAGTGAGACTCTGTCAAAAAATTATATATATATATATATATTTGCTTCTAATAACATTTGGGGGAAACTAAAAGCATTATTAAACTTTAAACCACATGAAAGAGAAATATGAAATGTCTCCACGCAGAGTGAAAATGATGGATAACAGTTGGCACACAATATCAGTAAAGACACAGTGAATTGTGAGAAAGGGAGCCCCAAGCGACAGTGCCCTGAGGAGTCACAAAAGGTTGGGTGGAGAGTGCCGGGCCTGGGCAGGAGGTTCCTGGAAGTGATTTGGGCAAAGGATCTTGGAAGGTCAGCCAGATGGGGAGCGCGCTTAGTGGAGACCACGAGTTCAGCTCTCGGTGGAGCAGCACGGCCGGCCAGGCGCATGGTCACTGACCAGAGGAGCCCAGGCCCACAGCCAACAGGAACACAGGAAGTGACTGGTGCATGTACTGGAAGTCGTATTTACTCTGTGTCTGGCCTCCTGAGAGTCTACCTCAGACCCCCTGCCCATGGCCATTGCAGCCGGGAAGCTTCCCCTTCACCCTCAGAAGGTTCACTGAAAAATCAACTCACAAAAAGGCAGGTTAATAAGAGAAAAGGCATGCAAATGTATCAACCACCGTGCACACCAGAGAATCACAGTGACAGCCTGACATCCTAGTGGGTACAGATGCTTATGCACCCTACTTCTAGGCTGGGCGCAGTGGCTCACGCTTATGATACCAGCACTTTGGGAGGCCGAGGCAGGCGGACTACCTGAGGTCAGGAGTTTGAGACCAGCCTGGCCAATATGGCGAAACCCTGTCTCTACTAAAAATACAAAAATTATCTGGGCCTGGTGGCAGGCACCTGTAATCCTAGCTACTCAGGAGGGTGAGGCAGGAGAATCGCTTGAACTCAGGAGGCGGAGGTTGCAGTGACCCAACATCGCGCTGCTGCACTCCAGCCTGGGCGACAGAGCAAGACTCCGTCTCCAAAAAAAAAGAGAAAAGTATACACCCTACTTCTTAGGGAAAAGGGAGATGGGGAAGTGTGGATGATTTTGGGGGGATGGTAAATGATTTTTAAGGGAATTCAGTGGCATTGAAGAACATACAATGGTCTGTGACAAAGTCAGGCCCAGGAAGTGGACAGTGCATTGTGACAAAATGTCCAGGCTTGTTGACAGTCTTCAGTCTTCCTTCCTGTGATATGAATTGGGTTTTTTGATACATGTACGTAAATAATAGAGATGGGACCTGCCATGTTGCCTAGGTTGGTCTGGAAATCCTGGCCTCAAGCAGTCTTCCTGCCTTGACCTCCCAAACAGGATTATAGATGTGAGCCATCACGCCTTACTATGAGTTCAGTTAATGAAAACAAAGGGACGGGGCCAGAGGTACTTGGGGAGCAATTTTTCTCCTTGGCAGGTCTGTCCGGTCTTCATGGAGGTAGGGAAAAAGTGTCTTCTACCATCTGCTGATCCCCAACGGCCTTTAATACAAAATACCATACCAGAGAGCCATATTTTGGGTGAAGTTCCCTGTGGCCCTTCACCACTCACAGACGGCTGGAGCAAGTTTCCAAAGCCTTTTCAGCCATTCCTGGACATGCAGCCCCCATCTAGCAACTACAAATACGGAGTACCCAGCTACGTCTGAATTTCAGATAAATAAGAAATTTAGTGTAAGTACATCTGGTGCAATAATTAGGAAATACTTATACTAAAACATTCTTCATTGTGCATCTGGGATTCACATTTAACTGGGCATCCTGTGTTTCTATCCAGCAACTTTACTGCCAGGCTCACTGTCAGGGTCCCTCCCCCTTTTCCTTTTTCCCAACAGGAAATTATATTTTGACAATATCTTGGATTATTTTCAAAACATTATCTCACTATTTACAGTAATGTGTTTATTCTTTTTAAAAAGAATATCCCCTTGCATGAGAGCACTGTTTCCTCAAATAGTCTGGTTGGAAGAAGAGCCTGGGGTCCTGGACCCCAACTCAGACCAACCAGATCAGAACCTCCAGGTAACAGGCTCGGGAACCCGTGTTTACAGCAAGTGCCTCAGTGATGCCATCACACAGGAAAGTCTGGGAAATGCTGGAAGAGAGGCCACCTCTCTGCTCCAGAGAACACAGTAGATCAGTCCCACGGGGAGGTTTGGTCTCCGCTGGGTGGGAGGAGTCTCTTGGCCCATGGTTAAGTGTTCCATGAACCTCTGTGGGCTGAATGCCAGGCAAGAGCACACATATAGCCCAGGCTGTGGGGACACGTTGGGGCCGGTTGCCCTCCAAGGGGATGCCAGGACCCCACAAATGACCTCCAGGGGTCTCACTGCCGTCTCCTGAGACCACCCAGGACCCTGCCTCCCACTTACGCTTCTCCAGTCTCGGTGCTGTGGGACTCCTTGCCACTTTTCTTTGAATTCTTGGGTTTCTGTGCTTAGCCTTTTAAAATCATTAGAGGTAAAATGTTCTTTTAAACTCCTCTAAAAGTTTTCTGCTCTATTTTTCAATACTACTTCATTATTCTCCATCTTAAACATCTCTCCCCACCTCCAATCAAAGACATGTTCGTAATCCTGCCTTTTTAAATGTGAACTTTTACTGAAATATAATGTAAATTTAGCAAAGTGCTTGAATAAGTGTACAAATAAAAAGAATTTCCAAAAGGTACAGACGTGTTTATCAGCAGCACATTACTGAGCACAACCTGGAAACCCTCAGTATCCCCTTTCTAGTCTCAAGCGCCCCTTCTGAGAGACCTCCTCTGGAGTCCTAACTTCATACATTAGTAGTTTTACCACTTTTTGAACTTCACATAAATTGAACCACTCAGCATGCATTCTTTAGTGTCTGTCTCCTCCCACATAACCAAGTGTTCATGGGATTCCTCTGCATCCAGAAGACTGCAATGAGTCCACACTAGCTGCTTACCATCCCCCACTGCAGGGATAAAAGTTCTGCTCTTGATGGACATTTAGTTTGCTTCTAGTTTTTTATTCTTACAAATCGTATTTTTGTATGTCTTTCAGTGAAGGTATCTATGTATTTAGGAGAATTGCTGGGTCACAGTGTGTGTGAATGTTTAACTTTCACAGATAATGTCAAAAAGTTGGACAAAGTGAAATTTATATTTCCAGCAGCAAAGGCCCCAAATCCCACTAGCTCTGCGTCCTTGCCAACACCGGGTGCTGTCATTTTTATAGTAGCCATCCAGGTGGGTGCACAGTCCTACTTTTCTATTAAATACAATTTTTTTGCACAGTAATCACTTGAAAAAGAAACATCCAGACTGAAACAGGAAAGGTCTGAAAAAAGGTGAGATTCCGGTGGCTGAGAAAGTGAGCATGAGGAAAGAGCGTGCCTCTGGGGTCAGCTCAGGTCCAGGGGACAACAGGCGATGGTGATAATAATAAGTGGTTGTTAACTGTTCCTACGTGGGAAGTGCTGCTCAACACACATTTTTAACATTTTTGACAACCTTAAGGGATAACTACTATTACTTTCACTTTACACATGAGACACAGGGATGTTACATAACTTTCCCTGGGTTCCCAGCTTAATTATGTTTTTCCTCTCATTAAGCACACACCATTCTTTTCTTCTCTTTTCTTTTTTCTTTTCTTTATTTATTTTTTTAGACGGAGTTTCGCTCTGTCTCCCAGGCTGGAGTGCAGTGGCGTGATCTCGGCTCACTGCAAGCTCCACCTCCCGGGTTCACGCCATTCGCCTGCCTCAGCCTCCCGAGTAGCTGGGACTACAGGCGCCCGCCACCATGCCCGGCTAAATTTTTTTTTTGGGGGGGGGGTTTTGGGGGTTTTTTTCGTATTTTTAGTAGAGACCGGTTTTCACCTTGTTAGCCAGGATGGTCTCAATCTCCTGACCTCGTGAATCCACCCGCCTCAGCCTCCCAAAGTGCTGGGATTACAGGCATGAGCCACCATGCCCAGCCCTATTTTATTTTATTTTATTTTATTTTATTTTCCTCTCTAGGTTACCCAGCTTTAAACGAAACTGCCCACGGTCTTTCACGAAGCATACAACACTTTTGACTGATTTCATCTGCTCACAAGAGGGGCAGGGTGGTCCACACTGGTGATTTGCCTCTTGTCCCAGGTTCAAACAGTGTCAGCCGCTGATTTCTCCAGCTGGCTGGGAACTTATTCACAGTGATTCTCAAACTTGAACTGTGAGCTTTGTAAACCGTGTTAAGTACACATTCACATTCCAAGGCTCCAGCCTTTCCTCCCTTAGATTCTGCTTGAGTAGGTCAGGAATGGAGTTAGGACCCATTTGTAACAAGGTCCCCTGGGAATTGCTGTATAAGCAAGGATGGTCTGATTGAGGCAGGTGGGGTTTGGAAATGTCTACTCCAAGGAGCCTTGAAGCCAAGTGACCAGAGATTGCTGCAGGCAGCTGGAAAAGGCAGCACTGAGGGGAGGCTTAGGGTCGTGCCTCCTCATCCATCCTGGAGCAGGTGGGTGTAAATGCATTTAAGTTTTACTTTTTAAATACATACATATGCACAGAAATGTATGTGTGTACATGTTCAACTTTCATAGACAATGCCATATATGTACACACATACATATGTACATACATATAGTCTATCCACATTAGTCATGGATTCCACATTTGCAAAGTCACCTACTCTCTAAAACGCATTTGTAACCTCAAAACTGAGTACTCATGGTGCTTCTGTGGTCATTTGCAGACATGTGCAAAGCTGTGAAAAACGTGAGTTGCCTGACACGCAGTTCCCTGCCGAGGTCAAACAAGGCAAGGCTCTGCCTCTTGTTCTTTTCTTGGTCCATTTAGTGCCACATCTTTTGCATTTTGTGCTTTCGGGTGGTGATTGTGCTGTTTAACGTGGTCCCCAGGCATAGTGCTGAAGCGTTGTCTAATTGTTCCTAAGTGCAGGAAGGCTGTGATGTGCCTTCCGGAGGAAACACACTTGTTAGAGATCCCTCATTCAAGCATGAGCTACAGTGTTATCCAGTGTTCAAGGTGCATTTATAGGACACAGCTACTGCCAGCTTCCCAGCCAGACTGAGAGCTCAGGGTGTGGGCAGCGCCTCCTTCCTGCATTTGTACCTCCAGTGCTGTTCAGCTTCAGTGGAACCTGGGGAGCACCGCCCTCGGCGGGCTGAGCTTCCAAAGGCTCTACAGCCACATGGGGCCTTCCCTGTACCCACAGAGACTAGCAGGGAGCTCTTCTTCAGCCACTCGTGCAGCCTGGACTCCCCACCGCCTGCGAACCCTCTCCCGTGTAAAAGCTAGTAGGAACCAGAAGGGAAGGAAAAACAGTCACGGAGCTTAAATTCACGTGTGCCTTTTTCAGTGCAAATATTTCAAGGAACTTATGTTCATACGAAGGTTTTCTGCGTTATAGATGGGCAATGAATCCAAATGTTCTTTCTGGGCTAAGCTGGTTAGAGAAACATCAGCCACATTGAGAGAGCACCTCTGTCCTTGGTGACCAGCTGGGCTTTGTGATCCCCGGTAGGGCCAAGCCAGCATGCAGGAGGGATGCAGGGAGCACCCCAGGCCCAGTGGATAGCCGGCTACAGCTAAGTGAAGGGTCCCTGCAGGGAGCAGAAGGCAGGCTGTGAACTCTTGGCAATTCTCCCAGTGTCCCTCTGATACACAGTTAACCTGCTAACAACAAAGTAGGTCTTGGGTGTGAATATCGGGGATCCTCCATGTTTTTTTCCCTTGTGATCCTTTAAAAAATTATGTAATCTGAGCTGAGACAGAAAGATATTTCCTGCTTTTAGCTGAAATAGGTCAAAAGACTCTTGCTGTAAGAATTGTTTGGCGCTGTCCATTCTGAGTGATGGAACAGTGGGGAGGTGTTGCTAAGCAACACTGCACATCCTTCCGAAGCCATCATCTCCTAGCAACAGGCAGCAGGGTGCGACCCCCCTGCTGTGCGAGCCACAGCGGGTGTGCTGCCTGAGGCCCGTTTCACTCCCCTCTGATCACGGGCATTCACTCTTGCGACAGCTGGACTTCTTGAGCGCCTACAAATCCCCTTACCAGGAACCGGGGATACAGAAATTCCAAGTTGAGGTCTCTGCCTTCAGCGGGAGTCCAGCGGGGAAACAAACAAAAAACGGTATCATCTCAACAGTTGACCTCAGAATTCTTCATCAGGAAGGCACTGGCTTTATTTAGGAAAGATCTTGATAAACTTCTGCAGCACGGCAATTTGGTTCACGAGGGCATGGATGTTGTCAGAGACAGGGATTGGTGGTTGGAGTTCCTGAAAGAGAGGGGAAGAGAAGGCAGGACATGCACAGGTGGCCCAGCTGCGAGAAAGCCTGGCTGGAGGGCCGCTTTGAACAGTGATACGGATTTTTAAGTGCTTTGCTTTTAAAAGTACCTCCAGTGACCCATAAAGCTTCAGTAAACATTCTGTGGCTCCCAGCAGAATTCTGTTCACTGTTACCACGGAAGCAATGATCAAAGAGAAGGGGCTCTGTTGGGTGCATGCCGTGGCAGAGGTCAAGGAAAAGCCATGGATAGAGACAAAGAACAGCTTGACCCAGGCTGAAAATTGGCACAAAGGCGACCTTGAGAACACAAGCCTCATACCCCCAAAATTCAGAGAAACGTCGGGCAGGACACTGACTCCAGTCTGAGAAGCTGGGTGGTGGGATCTGAATTGGTCCTATCCAGGTCTGAAGGGTGGGGAGCCCCCACAGACTCCTGGCTGTCTGGTGACAAAAATGGGGGGAGGAGCTTCCAGTTCTGCCTGGGAGGCAGGGAAAGGTGCTCAGAAGAAGCGATGCCAAGCAAACTCCCACAGGATGAGACAGGAGGAGGTGCTGATGAGAGGGCTCCAGCCAAGCAAAGGCAGCAAAGGCCCATCTGCCCATCAGGTGTCAAACCTCTGAACATGGAGAAGTTGTCATTTAGGGAGGTGTGGGGCAAAGGTGGAAAACCTCAGACATGACACCCCAGCTTCGGAAAAAGACTACATTTTTTTCTCAAATTCAAATCTCACACCAGGATGGCCCTGTCTACCTCCAAAAGTGGTGCCGTATCCAGAAATAGATGATGGCTGGATGGATAGACAGACACCAAAGAGAAACCCATTACCCTCTCTCAAGAAGATTGCCTAAGAGCGTGTTCCAGAGCAGCCTCCGATGCTGGGCGTGGCAGAGCTCACAAAGGACTCAACTTTTCAAAATTCACACCGTGCTATCTGGCCTGCTGCGTCAGTTTGCAAAGCACTTGCGTTGTCAGTATCTATCTGGCTTGCCTCCTATTTCAGGGTGACAAAAACCTACTTCTTGTCCCTGGCAGTGCACAACCCCTCCTTCAGTAAGTTTCCTGTCCTGTGGTGGTTGCCCTGTGGTGGTCTGCCAGCTTCCCTGTGTCTGCTCTGCCTCAGTCATCTCAGGGTGCAGGCAAAGCCGACCCTTCTACCTGGCAGTGCTGAACTAGGACAAAGTTTGCTTAACAACACTGAGCAGCCCGCCCCACGGATGGGTGCGTTCAATGTGTCTGCACTTGCCAGGTACATCCGGCTTCTGCTTCAGGACAATTACAGGGCACTCTGCAAAATTACTTACTGAGTTGGAGTGCCTGAGAGCACTTCCATTGTGACAGTGGAGGAGGGCGCTGGGAAAGCGCCTTTAAAGGGCGATGGAGGTGCTAACGGAGAGCCTGGCTCCCAGGCTCTCCCACACCCTCCAGGGCATGTGGGTGGATGTGGAAGTCAGCAAAAAGCAAGAACTTCTCCCAGCGCATGGGTATGGCGCTGGAAGAGGGAAGGGCATGGGGGCCGTCTGGCTCTGGTCCCACCAGCTGGTTGGGAAAGGCTTCTCATGAGCACTTCACACACAAAGCAAGACTGATGGATGCTACGAGGAGCCACCTTGCATGCCGGTGTCTGTTGAAGGAATGGACAGGGCAGGTGCATAGATCCAGTCTTCCTCACTGGCTATGGTGTTCTTGCTGATCCACATGCTCCCTCTGTTCTTACAGGAACCAAACAGTCCATTTCGAGGTGGAACCTCACAACAGCTCTCTGGGCCCTCCCAGACACACCCCGGGGTGGGGACGGGAGTGTGCTCTGGGACCGGGACTGCCTGGGGTTGTTCTGTTCCACAGTTGTCAAACAGACCCACCCTCAGCAGAGAGGCAGGGCGAGGAAGGCAAAGGAAGGAAGGAGGCCTGGGCTACCACTGAGGTTGCCACAGTTTCTTTTTTTCTTTTTCTTTTTTCTTTTTTTTTGAGACAGAGTTTTGCTCTTATTGCCCAGGTTGGAGTGCAATGGTGCGATCGATCTCAGCTCACTGCAACCTCCGCCTCCTGGGTTCAAGCGATTCTCCTGCCTCAGCCTCCCAAGTAGCTGGGATTACAGGCGCCTGCCACCACACCCAGCTAATTTTTGTACTTTTAGTAGAGACGGGGTTTCACTCTGTTGGCCAGGCTGGTCTCCAACTCCTGACCTCAGACAATCCACTTGCCTCAGCCTCCCAAAGTGCTGGGATTACAGGCATGAGCCACCACGCCCGGCCAGTTGCCACAGTTTCCATCTCTGCTAAGGGTTTGGCCTCTGCCTTTGTGGATTTGCTTCAGAAAGTGGTGCTGTTAGTATACCAGGACGGAAGGTGTCTGTGGGAAATTAATTCGCACTCACAGGACTTGTAAGCCAGAAGGCTGGTTTCCTTGTTGACGGTGGGAGGCATAAAGATGACCTCGCCTGTGAGCCCGGTCCGAGAACTTTGCACTTTGCCAAGCTGTCCTTCGAGTATAACGGTGACAGACAAACATTCTCCAAGATCAGAGGGAGACAGCACCCAGGGCCCTTTCAAAATGTAGCTGAACATAGTGAGATCCTGTCTCTACAAAAAGTAAAAATACAAACTTAGCTGGGCATGGTGGCACATGCCTGTGGTCCCAGCTTACCACGAGGCTGAGGTGGGAGGATCCTGTAAATCCAGGAGTTCAAAGCTACGGTGAGCTATGATTGCACCATTGCACTCCAGCCTCGGTGACAGAGACAGACCCCGTCTCTAAAAGAAAAAAAGTAGCTGAAAATGAAGTCTGGCCAACTAAGAGATGAAGCAAAATAAGAAATGAAGTGAGGGAAAGGCCATGGGGAAAAGACTGGTAAGAGAGATGACTCCATGTAAGCAAATAGTTAAATCTAGACTATGGAAGAAATTGTGGTTTCAGAATAAAATGTAAATCTTGACAGTAGAAAGCTAGCAAACTCAGGGGGCTGAGGAGAGGAGGGAAGAGGAAATGTAAGAATGCCAATTTCCTTATTCATAACAAGGAGTTAGTAGCTACTGCCTATAATTAAAACATATAAAATAATTGCTACTTATTAATATTTTTCATAAACCCTTTCCTTAATTTTAGCAAGTTATTTTATAAACTAGTATTTTTTTTCTTTTTTCTTACTTTTGTTGTTTTGACATGGGGTCTCATTCTGTCACCAAGGCTGGAGTGCAGCAGTGCAGTCACAGCTTACTGCAGCCTCACAACCTTCTGGGCTCAAGCAATCCTGCCTCAGCCTCCCAAGTAGCTGAGACTACAGGTACATGCCATCATGCTCGGTTAATTTTTTTTTTCTTTTTTTTGTAGAGACAAGGTCTTGCCATGTTGCCCAGGCCAGTCTTGAACTACTGAGCTCAAGCGATCCTCATGCCTCACCCTCCCAAGTACCTGGGACCACTAGTATATTTTGTGATGAGGAAATAATTTCTTTGAAATTCAGCAATTTCTACCATTTTACTTCATTTGGCAGGGGGGATTGTTAAATTCAAGTACAATTATCCTCAACATTTTTTGTTTAAAGTAGGACATAGACACTAATCATAAAATAAGAAGCTGTCATCAAGAAACAGTTGTCATCAAGAAACAACCATTAAAGGAGTTCAGGGGGAGGCCAATAGGATGTGAAAGGTATTTGCAACATAATACTAACAAAGCAATGAGAAAAAAGGTAAACCTACCCAGTAGAAACAAATTGGGTGAAAGATTTGAACAGGCACTTCACAAAACAGGTAGTATCTTAATTGGCCAATAAATACACGGAAAGGTGCTCAACCTCATTAGTCTTCAGAAAAATGCAAATGAAAACCACAAGAAACTATGGTAGCGCACTCAGAATAGCTAAAATGAAGAGGGGGAAAACCTGACAATATCAAGTGTAGACAATGGAGATCCTTGGAGCTCTCATGCATTGTTGATAACAGGGTAAATGGGTATAGCTAGCTGGGAACACTGTTTGTTCCCCTCCCCACCTCTCCTCCCTCTCTCTTTCTCCTTCTTCCACCCACCACCAGGCCCAGCTAATTTTTGTATTTTTAGAAGAGACAGAGTTTCACCATGTTGGCCAGGCTGGTATTGAACTCCTGACCTCAGGTGATCCACCTGCTTCAGCCTCCCAAAGTGCTGGGACTACAGGCATGAGCCATCACACGCAGCCCCCATCCACAACTTTCTTTAGCTCTCTTTCCCCTACTAATTTCTGATGCTGCCCAAATCAAAAAGGTCAGGTAAAGCAAGGCAAAACAGAACAGAGCCTTAGATTTTGAGAGGGACCTGTCTGCTTACAGCTCTTGGGGTTCCATGAGGAAAACAGAGGTTTCTCCCAAAATGGGGTCTGTGGCACCTTCTGTTTTTCCCAAAGCACCCCAGGTTGTCAGAAATTACCTTAGGTCCTCTCATGTAGGCAGTAAGAGTGGCAACAAGACACACTATGGAAATAATTCAGTCTACTGGGAAGAAAAAGAAACACTTAGTACTGTGCCCATTGTAAAGATGGATAAACTGAGACACCATGCAGTTTAAAAATTCATGTTCACATAGAGTTAGGCTCCACAGCTCACTCTTCACCATCCTGTCATTCTGCTGACTCTATGCCAGGTCACCGAGGCACCTGTATGGTAGCTAATGGCCCCCTTAGAGCTTAGAACCTGGGTTTCATTCTGCTCTACAGCTATGTAATTTAACAATTTTCCTCTGAATTTGTTGGATTCTAACTCTATATATCTCAAATTTTATTATTTCTGAATCTCAAGAGGGGCTGTGATGTCTTTAGTAATATCAAACAACCTATAAACAAAGGACTAAATGAGGTTTAATAGTATTCAAATTTCTATATGCTTTAAAACATTGAGGCAATGTATTGAGAAACACACCTAAGAAACTGCAACCAATCTACCCTGGACAAAAATTTAGACACTATGTCTTCAAAATAAGCTAGCTATTGATACTTATGCATATTTGTATATATATCAACAGTATTTTACATATCATAACCTTAAAATAATTTAAAAGTGTCAAAATTACAGCCCATATACATTTTTGTGGTCTTGAAAGAAATGATACAATATACCTGTTTCTTTAAAGTAGTCAATAAAATGCATAAACTTCTAGAGTAATCACTTAAAAAAAGAGTTCATACCGAAGGTAGTAATACGTAACACTAGGAATAAAAGAGGGCCCAACGCTGCAGGTTCTTAAAGACAAAAGTTACTAAAGTCTTGTTTTTGGTTATTAACTTTGGCCTTAAAACAATTATATACATAATCCTCCCCTTCCTGTTCTTGTTGCAAAGATGTGGTGATGAACCAGGTTTGCTCATGCAGATGACAATACTCTTGAAAATGGTGGCAGAGAAATAAAATGAAGGGGATATGGTTCACTTAATGATCTCATAAAGTGGAACTTATTACCCACTCTGCCTCTTGTGTATCTCCAGACCAATATGTGAGAGAGATGAAATGGCTGTTTGCTACCAATATTTTAGTTGATGCTTCATTTTTTGATTCCTTGAATAACAACTTACAATGCATTAACAGAATCAGGAAAGCATAGCTATTCAAGGAACTAAATAATTCTGCAACTAATTTTTTTCCTCTTCTCTAAAACATGGTAATGGACCGATTATTTTTAAAATGCAACACACTGACAAGTAGTTTATTTTTAACTCAGTTTTGGTTTGTTGTTTGTTAAGGCCATTGCTTGGGGAAAAGAAAACAAAAGAGGAGGAGGAGGAGGAGGAGGAGGAGAAGGCGAAAGTATAGAAACAAGAAATAGAAGCACCAGCATAAGCAAATGAAGAGGAACTAGATGATGGTGATGAGAAAAAGAAAAAACAGACTGGAAGAAAGGAGAAAAAACAGGTGAGGAAATCAGATGGCCTATAAGATTCCATTTTTCCCCTTCCCAATTCATGAAATGTGAAAAAGTCCAAGACCACCAACAAAAAACAAGCAAAAAGATACACCCCCTAAAGAGTCACCCCTTAAATTTTGTTAAGAATGAGATAATGCTCCACTCATGCCTGGTTTGGGTGCCAGCAGGAGGAGGGCACCCTCCAGATTCTCTAGGAGAAGGGGGAGGACTCCTCCTTGTCCTGGCTGCACCTCCACCAAGGCCCATGGTACAACACCCACAGCTTCCTACCTACCCCAGGCCAGCCGGACCCTGAAGTTCCCACTCCCCTTTCCCGGCCCCCAGACTTGCTGTTGCTGCCACCACTGGCAGCGATGCCAATACAACCACCGCTGCTGTCGCCCTCAATGCACTGGCCCTCCCTACAAAGCTCCTACTACATGGCTGCTGCCACAGCCCTGTGGCCACAGCCGGCCACCTCCTACTGCTCCGGCACGCTGCAGTCTCTGTCACCACCACCAACCCATAGCGAGGCAAGCCACGGGGCCATAGGCTCCAGCCTCCAGCCTCCAACATCCGGCAGGTGGATCCTCCTTCTCCTGGCAGAAAGCAGCAGGGCAGGCAAAGCCAGAAAAACCTGGAACAGGATGCAGAAAGTGGTAGCATTAGAGCATCACCCTATCATGCTGTCCACTGGGTGGCAGGAGCCGGTTTCAGTGAAGGCACTCACATTGACCCTCCAAAGTCCGACGTCTCCTTTTGGCCCAAGCTGGCCAGGTACTGGGGCCTGGGGTGGGGACTAGAGACACTATAATGCCCAGCTCCCCACTCTACAGGAACCACTGGGCCCACTGGGGTTGCACTGCTTGGGGAGCAGGAGCAGAAGAAACTCAGACCCAGCCACCCCCAAACTGAAGTGCGGTTGCCATTCCTGATGCCTCAACCCACAGGGCCCCGTCCCCTTATAATCCCCCTGACTCCAGGCCCAGAGCCCCCAGGTGGTCTCTGCAAAACAGAGGAAGAGGGTGTAAGCCCTGGGCCCACAGCAGGTGTGGGGACCCTGTCATGCTCAGGATTCCTGTGGAAACACTGTGCACCCCACTGGCTTCCAGCAGCAGCAGCAGGAGGAGGTCAGCCTCTAGAGTTTGGAGACTGGGGAGAGGACAACAGCTACTGCCTTGGAGGCCACTGCTGTCACTGCTGCCTCTGCCACCCGCCGCCGGCAGGGCAGTCCCCGATAGCGCCCTTAATCCTCATAGCCTCCGATACCGCCCCCAGCCCAACCTCTGCCTTGGGCAGTTATGCCCCAGTTAACACACCCAACCCACTCCCCCATGAGCTGCTGTGGGTACTGCAACCTAGATAGTACTCCCAACTGGCCCCCCCCCAGGGCAGTCCAGTCCCCAATAGCACCCCCAACCAATCCCCACCCCCACCCCGCCACAGGCAGTATAGCCTCCAATAGTGCCCCTAACCTGTCCCCCACCATGGAGCATAGGCCTAGAGGTTTTTGTCTCATCCAATCACAACATGTAGTCCAGGATGCTCATTTGCACATTTTCAGAATGTGAAGGATGCTAAGGGGGCGTCACCCCATTCCAGGCTCTTCTGCGGCTGTAGACCAGCTACTCTGTGCCTGGCTTAGAGGACGAAGAGAAGGAACCATCTGCCACACCCTGGAGGCTGGAGCCTGTGGCATCGCAGCTCGCCTCACTGCAGTTGCTGTCTGCGACAGAGACTGGAGTGTGACCAGAGTGGTAGAAAGGGGGTGGGGTAGGTGCAGGGGGTGGGGTAGGTGCACTATCGGAGGCTGCACTGCCTGTGGTAGGGGGCAACTTGGGGTCGCCTGATGCCTGCAGTGTGGAGCAGGTTGGGGGTGCTATCCAGGGCATGGGAGATGGGGCGGCTCGTTGGGGGTGCTATCTGTGGATGTACTGCCCATGGCAGGGAGCAGGTTAGGTACGCTATCCTGGGTCTCACCTCCCATGGCCCTGAGGGAGGGGTCCAGGCCTAGGCCACCGGCCAGGGAGCCAGAGAGCCAGAGGCGGTGAGGGATGTCAGAACCTTGGAGGTTATCTTGAGGCCTTCTCTGGTTTAGATGTATTTTCTCATTCATGAATGTAGGAACATTGCCTAACAGGCATTCATAGTGGCCGTTCGGAATTCTAGTTGTAGCAGGGGTTAAGAGAGTTCTAGTAGTTCCATGTGTCTTCTTTCAAAAAATGTTTATTCAGATCTTCTGTTCATGTTTAAACCGGATTATTTTTGGTTTTCTGGAGGTTTTCTGGTATTGAGTTGTTTGAGCTTATTATATATTCGGGTTTTGAATCCCTTCAGGGGTGGAGAGTTTGCAAATATTGTTTCCCCTTCTGTGTGTCATCTCCTTTCTTTGTTGTTTCTTTTGCTGTGCTAAAAGATTTTTAGGATGACAGAATTCCATTTGTTTATTTTTGCTTTGGTCTCCTGTGCTTTTGAAAACCAAAAACTTTTGCCTAGACCAGCATCCTGGAGTGTTTCCACAATGTTTTTTTCTAATAGTTTCATGGTTTCTGGTCTTCAGCATAACTGTTTAATCCATTTGATTTTATTTTCATGTATGATGAGAGATAGGGGTCTAGTCTCATTCTTGTGCATGACGTTTCCCCATTGTATGTATTTTGTTGGTGTCTTTGTCAAAGATGAGTTAGCTGTAAGTCTGTGCATGTATATCTGGGTCCTCTATTCCCTTCCACTGATCTCTTTGTCTGTTTTCAGGACATGGCCATGCAGATTTGGTTACTACAGCTTCCCAGTACATTTTGAAGTCAAGTAGTGTGATAACTCCAGCTTTATCCTTCCCATTCATGAATGCAAGATCATTGGCTAAGAAGTGTTTATAATGGCCCTTTCTGATTTCTAGTCCTAGCAATGGACTGGGAGGGTTCCAGTGGTTCCATGTGCCTGCTCTCATTTTGTATCTCCCAGTATCAAATACTTATTTGGTTTCATTTGCGTTGACATTTATTTTCTATATTGTTTGTAACGTTAATAAGCAAAACTGGCCTATAGTCATCAAATTATCTTTAAATTGGATCATTGCCTTCATTTTGCTTTCTGTATGTAAATTGTTGCTTTCTTCTCTTTCCTTAGATTGCATTAGAACGTGACACATCCATTCCGTCTTCATTTCTCATATGTGCACACTGAATGCACAGCCTAGCATCCCACTTTCTCTGGTAGCCCCTCAGCAGCGCTGTACAGTGTTGCCTGCGAGATTTTCATTGCTGTTTCTTTTTTTTTTTTTTTTTTTTTTGAGACGGAGTCTCGCTCTGTCACCCAGGCTGGAGTGCAGTGGCCGGATCTCAGCTCACTGCAAGCTCCGCCTCCCGGGTTCCCGCCATTCTCCTGCCTCAGCCTCCCGAGTAGCTGGGACTACAGGCGCCTGCCACCTCGCCCGGCTAAGTTTTTGTATTTTTAGTAGAGACGGGGTTTCACTGTGTTACCCAGGATGGTCTGGATCTCCTGACCTCGTGATCCGCCCGTCTCGGCCTCCCAAAGTGCTGGGATTACAGGCTTGAGCCACCGCGCCCGGCCTGCTGTTTCTTTACATAGGTGTCATGCCTTCTGTGATGTATTGACTTGAGAATACTTTGTAGTTTTCAATTTTGGAAGCATATATGCTTTGAGGTGATGATTTTACTGCATTTTTCTAGGATAAACAATTATCCACAATCCACTGTCAGGCATTCACCCCTGATGAAACCCACTAAGCTAAAACTAACAGGAAAATGTTTTAATTATATTTTCATAGTACAAAATAATTAAACTGAGGCAGGCAGAAAAAAGTAAGAGAATCCACATAACCATAGTTTACATCACTTTAAATGTTGGCAGCTCCACATGCTGAAAATGAACCCGGGTCCTGCAACTGCAGGCTTCATTTCTCCTCCCAAACACACAGTCTGTATGATGTGTCCAACAAGAACATCTCTTGGGCTCTCGCCCCCTGATTTGTTAGTCACAAACACCGTGATGTTTGAAATCGCCCATTTCTGTAGATCTACGGCCAGTCCTCCCATTCCAAAGGCTCACTGCAATTGTTCCTCAGCCCTCTTCAGACTGGATTTCTGGCTTCTTCTTTCCCTCTGACCCTGAATTCAGAAGAGTTTCTTCTGAGGTCCTCTTACTCCTTCAGCTTCTCCTCCTCCTGCTTGAGGAGTGCTTTGAAGTGCTCTTTATTTTCCAGGTGCCACTGTTTCTTGGCCTTCTTCACCCTCTGACTGTGAACTATACTCAGAGCGTCCAGCAGTGCAAGGACCTGACAGGGACAAAACCTGGTAAGCATCAGAATACTCTCACAGACACCGCACACTCCCATCCAGGCACCTCAGCTGACGGAATCCAAGATAGAGGCAACCAGGGATCCAAATGAATGTTAATGACTTAAAAATGCATCCTGAGCTAGGAAATCATTGTTGGCGTGGAAATACAGGTGTGAGCGTATTTACTTTTACCACAAAACCACTTCTGTTCATCATCACTCTATGGGCTCTGTGTGCCACTAACCAGGACACAAGAGTTCCCCAGCTGTGCCTATGACTCCACATTAAAATGCACAGGGCAGAACAGGGCCAAGCAAAGGACTGGAAGTAGACTCCAGCTCTGCCTCTAACCTATAGTTCTAGTGCCATGAATAACTCTGGCCTTATCCCCTCCTGATCAAAACTGAGTTACAGTAGAAACACAAAGTGTACTGCCAAGAGTGTTATTTTCCTATCTAAATGGCCACAGGACCTTCCTTTCACAAGGCTTGTGTGTGAATGGCTGGTCTCTGCCTGTCCTTCGGCACCTTGCCTGCCTTTGCTTGGGTCTCGGGCTTGTTCTTAATGGTAAGGCTTTCTGCAAGGCTTTTGGAATGTGCAGTGAATTAAAATGTTTCTTATGCCTCAGGATTGGCTGAAAAGTAAAACAAAACAAAAACTGGGACCTATTTAGATTATGATCTATGTGTATTTGAAACCCACAAAACCTTCTCACTGAACTGACTTTTCCATAAGATCATTAACACTTGAGTCAGCTGACTCTCAGAAATCAGGACTGAATCATCCATCAAATATGGACTGCCTCAGTGGACACTCACAATTCTAGGCAGACAGAGGAACAAATACAAATAGCTTATACTTACAACTCTTCCAGAAAACCAACTGTGCCCATTTCTATAGTATAAAACTATGAGGTCTCTACACAGCAGGTGCATAAATCCAGTTTCCTCTAATGGAAAATTCAGACCTTGTCTTTGGGCCAGTGAGGTGATTATTTTTTTTCAGCCTAATGAGTATAATAATCTGGCTTTTCATCTTGACTGTCAACCTCTCTGGATTTAAGGACATAGTTTTTCCTCCAATTAGCAGCCAACGTGTCTTCATCCCTGGTTCTAATTAAGAGCTTTAACTTTATTCTGTTTCTGATGGGAGCCTGGCTTTAAAAAGTGAGATTTGAACAACGGACAAAGGCAAACACTGTACATTGAATTTTCAGATTAATTTAAGTTTTATGTTTCATTAATTAAGATGATCAAAATTCTTAACTGCCTCAGAAACATTATTAATAAGTTGAAAGTTGTGCCCTAGTCATTTCACCAAGGTCAACTATATAGATAATATTTCTCCTACGCCCTTAAATTTATCATTAAGGACATCATCCACAATAATATTCCATATTAACTGTTTAGGAACATATATTGCTTTAGAATTAAAGAATTCAGATAAATTTCCTTCTCACAAAAAAGAAGTGGCACCACAAGCTGGACAATGGGCACCACATCCTAAGTATGTTTTAATAAAAATTCATGTAAGGTGTTCCAAAATTTCATTAACTATTTTATGGAAAGAGTAATGTCTGTGAGGCTTCTGTTTCTAGCAGAAACAGATGTATTTATTTTGCAGTAATTTTTTTTTTAGTTTCTTTTGTTTTGTTTTTTGTGACAGAGTCTGTCTCTTTCGCCAGGCTGGAGTACAATGGCATGATCTTGGCTCACTGCAACCTCCGTTTCCCAGGTTCAAGCAATTCTCCTGCCTCAGCTTCCTGAGTAGCTGGGATTACAGGCACCCACCACCATGCCAGGCCAGTTTTTTTATTTTTAGTAGAGACAGGGTTTCACCATGTTGGCCAGGCTGGTCTCGAACTCCTGACTTCAGGTGATCCACCCGCCTCGGCCTTCCAAAGTACTGGGATTACAGGCATGAGCCACTGTGCCTGGCCTTTCTTAGGTTTTTACTATTTATTTATGACAAATATTTGACATCCGTGATTCTTTCCAGTCAAAAGTTCTTTAATACAGTCTTTTGGGCTTGGCCAATTGGAAAATAGAGTCGTGTGACTCACCCATCCTGCGAATGGCCCCACAGGTAGCATACATTTTAAACTGGCGTTAAACCTGCCTGCGATCAGGCCAGGAGCGGTGGCTCACGCCTGCTATCCCAGCACTTTGGGAGGCTGAGGCGGGAGGATCACCTGAGGTCAGGAGTTCAAGACAAGCCTGACCAACATGGAGAAACCCTGTCTCTACTAAAAATACAAAATTAGCTGGTCATAGTGGTGTGTGCCTGTAATCCCAGCTACTTGGGAGGCTGAGGCAGGAGAATCATTTGAACCCGAAAGCAGAGGTTGCAGTGAGCCAAGATTCCACCATTGCTCTCCAGCCTCGGCAACAAGAGCGAAACTCTGTTTCAAAGAAAAAAAAAAAAACTTGCTTGTGACGTTATCAACCTTGGTCTGGTTGGATTTGTGGTCCTTGGCATCAATGATGCAGCTGCTATCGGACCATTTCCATGGCACATACAGGCACATGAACTCACCACTGTCATTCTGCATCTCAAAGCCACACCTGCTGCCACCACATCGCACACGAGCAGAGAAAGCCATTTTCTGATAATTATTGCATTTGCAATTTCAATTTGTTCCCAAGCTGGTAGTATGTATGTATGCTGTACTTACGTAAAGGTTTTTTGATAAGGTTAAAATTAAAATTTAAAAGTAGAATTGTGATATCTCATTTTGGTATAATTATTTTTTTCTATGTGCAGGTATGCATTGAGTTTTGTTGTTGTTGTTGTTTTGTTTTTGTTTTTGTTTTTGTTTTTAAGACAGAATTTCACTCTTGTTGCCCAGTCTGGAGTGGAATAGCGTGATCTTTGCTCACTGAAACCTCTACCTCCCAGGTTCAAGCAGTTCTCCTGCCTCAGCCTCCCAAGTAGCTGAGATTACAGGTGTCTGCCACCACAACCAGCTAATTTTTGTGTTTTTAGTAGAGGTGGGGTTTCACCAGGTTAGCCAGGCTGGTCTTGAACTCCTGACCTAAGGTGATCTGCCTGCCTTGACCTTCCAAAGTGCTGAGATTAAAGGTGTGAGCCACTGCGCCTGGCCTACATTGAGAGATTTATTTATTTATTTATTTATTTATTTATTTATTTATTTTAATAATAATTAAAATTCTGTCACCCAGGGTGGAGTGCAATGGTGCAGTCTGTGTTCACTGCAAACTCCTTCTCCCTGGTTCAAGTGATTCTCCCACCTCAGCCTCCTGAGTAGCTGGGATTACAGGCGCCTGTCACCATGCCAGGCTAATTTTTTTATTTTTAGTAGAGATGGGGTTTCACTATGTTGGTCAGGCTGGTCTCGAACTCCTGATCTCATGATCCGCCTGCCTCGGCCTCCCAAAATGCTAGGTTTACAGGTATGAGTCACCATTCCTGGTCGAGAGACTTTTATAAGAATCTTTGCTAAATATTCATAAAGGTTCTTTCTGGATGGTAACATTTAAGGTGAGTTTAAATTCATATTGTTGTTTGATTTTCTATAATGTATGCATCTTTTCTACGGAAGTCAGTAGAAATTTTGCTGCAAAGTAAAAAGACCTTTTTCAATGGGAAGGATGGGTGAAAACCATTAGAGATATTAGAAGAGGAGTAAAAGTAATTGGGGCCTGCCCAGCAACAGAACAGAGCAGCCTGCTTCACAGAGGAGTGATCCACTAGCTTTGGAAGTACCCCGGCAGAAGAGGATGAAGGGCTGTCTGCAAAGATTTCACCCCGTGCCTCCAGCCCTGAGTTCATGCGTCTGAAGCTATGACTGTGCTGCAGTTGGCTACTGTCCAGCGACATTTGGGAGGCACTGGTCTCATTACAGCTTTTCACTCAAAGCCAACTGGAGGAGGGGTTATTTCAGGCAATGATTCCTAGACACGTCTGTTCTCTTTGCTGACGTGTGGATTCTTGTTAGCTTCAAACACAGAGGCTGTTCCCTTTAATTTGGTTGTTCTATCAACCTTCCCACCTTTTGCCTCAAGTGTTCCTGGCCTTAATTTAGGCTAAATTCACTTCTGTTTATATGGTTCTTCTGCAGTTTCTGCCAACATTCCAGCTATAATTCCATTTTATCTTCCTAATATAGTTGTGAGTTTCAGCATTGCCATGAACTCTGTATGTGATCAATAGGGGCATTTAAAATGATGATCTCCTTTTCAGTTATTTAGCAAACTGTGAGACACTTGCTCTATGCAAGAGCACAACTCAACATTGGGTATACACTAGAAAGGAGCCAATAGGAGTAGGAATGTTTATCTGTTTTATTAATCTACTTCCAGCACCCAGGACAAGAAGCAGGGCACAGTAGGTGCTCGACAATGGATTGCTGAAATGAATGCACAAATGAATGAAACACCTTCCTTGCCTTCAAATATCCCCAGCTGGCCGGGCGCGGTGGCTCAAGCCTGTAATCCCAGCACTTTGGGAGGCCGAGGCGGGCGGATCACAAGGTCAGGAGATCGAGACCACAGTGAAACCCCGTCTCTACTAAAAATACAAAAAAT
Source organism: Macaca fascicularis (assembly GCF_037993035.2). Classification (NCBI taxonomy): domain Eukaryota; kingdom Metazoa; phylum Chordata; class Mammalia; order Primates; family Cercopithecidae; genus Macaca; species Macaca fascicularis. The sequence continues at coordinate 17,161,414 of NC_088387.1, read as the reverse complement.
TAGCCGGGCGCGGTTGTGGGCGCCTGTAGTCCCAGCTACTCAGGAGGCTGAGGCAGGAGAATGGCGGGAACCCGGGAGGCGGAGCTTGCAGTGAGCCGAGATCGCGCCACTGCACTCCAGCCTGGGCAACAGCGTGAGACTCCATCTCAAAAAAAAAAAAAAAAAAAAACAAATATCCCCAGCTAATGGAGGAGATAGACATGCTCTTAAATAGAGATATACAAGGTACAGAGTATGTGCAAAGTGCTGTAAGAGCCCACAAGAGGGAGGAAAAAGGTCTTTGAGGATTAAGGAGGATTTTGAGCTGAGCTCTAATGAATGAATATGAATAGGATATTGATAGAATGAGAAATCATCGGAGCATTTCAGGTAGAGGGAGTAGCCCAAAGTACCTTCAGGCAAAAGCTGGTTGTCCAAGTATGGGAGAGGGAAGGATGCTGGGTGGAGGCAAGGCCAAGGAAAGATTGTGAAGGTTAAATCGAATGATGTTTCAAGCAACTTAGGTGGGGTCCATAGATGGCAGGTGGGAGCAATGGAAGTCTTTTGATCAGCTGAGTGTTAATATCTACTTTGGAAGTGGAGCACTGTGGCAGTACAGATGCTCTGCTTGAGAAGAACCAGATTGGAGGCCAGGGGATCATTAGGGAGCCATGGCAATCACACAAGAGAGAAGGCGGTGGGAATAGAAAAGAGGACAACTTTGAAAACTGCTTTAGTTCACATCCTCTGAGAAGCAGATACCAATGAGGAGTTAGGTTTATTTGCAAGAGATTTATTGAGGGAAACACCTACGAAATACAGAGGGTGAGGCCGGGCATGGTGGCTCACGCCTATAATCCCAGCACTTTGGGCGGCTGAGGTAGGCGGATCACCTGAGGTCGGCGGATCACCTGAGGTCAGGAGTTCAAGACCAGCATAGCCAACATGATGAAACCCTGTCTCTACTAAAAATACAAAAATTAGCCAGGCATGCTTACAGGTGCCTATAGTCCCAGCTACTTGGGAGGCTGAGGCAGGAGAATCCCTTGAACCCAGGAGGCAGAGATTGCAGTGAGCCAAGATCGCCCCATTGTACTCCAGCCTCAGTGACAAGAATGAAACTCCATTTAAGAAAAAAAAAAAGAAAGAAGGAAAGAAAGAAAGAAACATATAGGGTGAACCAGAGAAGGTGGGAGATCTTTTAGACTGCAAGGCAGGTCTGACCTTGGTGAAGGAGAGAAAAGGAAGGAGGACAAAGCAAAAGCTCAGACTCAATACAGACCTAAGAAAGTTCTGCCAGGCGATGGGGCGTTCTTGAGCCAAAGTCTCCCTCGGAAAGAGTCCTGCCTGTGGCAGAAATGGGTGTTTGTGCTCAGTCATGGTCCAGAAAGGGTGGTCTGCAAGCAGATACAGAGACGGACCCTGAAGGGCAGTAGCTGGGGCCTTCAACCAATTACGATCCCTGCAGTGGGAGACATGAACTGTGCATCTTTATGGCCACCACCAAGAGCTTACTGGAAGGTAGATCTAGGGAAGTGGGAGAAGTCAAGCTTACTCAAAGGTTTGTAGCTGGGAATCTGGGTGGATGGTAATACTATTATCAGAGGAAGAAATTGAGTAGGAGGAGCAGGCTTTACTGAGGACATTAATGAGTTAGACTTTGAATAGGTTTAGTTTGAGGTACCTGTAGGGCATCCAAGGCATATATCCTGAAGACAGCTGAAAGTCAAAGATAAATGCAGCAGACTTCCAGCTACTCACTGTGCCCCATGTCTTGCACTTTCTAGGCTCACCCCTGTCTACCTTTTCCAGTATTCCTTGCAGGTAGGTGTGGCCATATGACGGATCTCCATAGTGGAATATAAGCAAAAGCGTGTGACACTCCCATTCCGGCCCATAAAACCTTCTACTTGGCCAGGCATAGTGGCTCATGCCTGTAATCCCAGCACTTTGGGAGGCCAAGGCAAGCAGACCACGAGGTCAGGAGTTTGAGACCAGCCTGGCCAACATAGTGAAGCCCTGTCTCTACTAAAGATACAAAAAATTAGTCGGGCGTGGTGGCATGTGCCTGTAATCCCAGCTATTCTGGAGGCTGAGGCAGGAGAATCACTTGAACCCAGGAGGCAGAGGTTGCAGTGAGCCGAGACCGTGCCATTGCACTCCAGCCTGGGCAACAGGGTGAAACTCTGTCTCAGGAAAAAAAAAAAAAAAAAAAAGCCCTTCTACTAATGTTCCCTCATGCCGCTTCACCTTCCATTAGTCTGCATTGACAGGGCAAACAGGAAGCTTCATGTTGAAGGTGGCAGAGCTTCCATAAACCTGGGTCCCTGAGTGACTTCATGGAAGAGAGTCCCTCTGCCTATAGCCTTGGGCTTTTCAACTGAGCAGGAAATATATTGCCTTTGTGTTCAGGCCATATCTATTTTATCATTTATCTGTTTTAGCAGATAAGCCAACCCTAACTAACCTAAGGATGCCTAATTAGTACATTGAGGTCTGAAACAGAGGCCAAGGCTAGAGCTGTAATGTAACTATAGGAGTAGAGATAATTCAGGAGAAAGCACAAAATGAGAGAAGAGTGCTTAAGACAGACACTCAGCTAGCACCTTCTCTACACCCAAGGGCCAGATGGATCACCAGGAGCTGGGGAAGGAAACCGACACCTTAACCCAGACTGTTAGGAGGAGTTGAAGTTATTATCACTGTTTTTCAGAAAAGGAAAATGAGGTTCCAGGAGATTTGGCTAAGGTCTTGCGTTGGCATAACCAGCACTCTGCAGCTCAGGCTCCTGGCAGCCGTCAGCCCCTCCCTGGGCCACACCAGGCCAACTGGCTACTTACTACTCATCCAGCAATCCCCCATCTGCCTGGGGCATGGGGACTACTTGACCCCTCCCTGTAGGCTCAGCTTTTCCTCCCTTTGGTTTTCTGGTGTTACTGGTAGAGGGTCTTGACTATGAGTCATCCAGGTTCTTGGTGTTTTGAGCAAATTGGACAAAACACACAAAGCAATGAAAGGAAAGTTCATTGAACTTTCCTGAAAAGTTCATTGAACTATTGAAAAGAAAGTACACTCCACAGAGTGGGATCAGGATGCAGCAAGTGGCTCAAGAGAGCTGGTTACAGAGTTTTCTGGGGTTTAAACACCCTCTAGACGTGTCCCATTGGTTACTTGGTTATATCCTATGTAAATGAAGACTTGGCCTGCAATCAGCCTGATTGGTTGCAGGAGGTGACCAATCAGAGGCCGAAGTGAAGTTACAAAGTTACACATGAAGACTTGACCCAACTAGTCTGATTGGTTGCAGGAAGGGAACAATCAGAGGTACGTTCCATTTTTCATCTGTGACACAGTACAAAGGGAGTAGCTTCTGATCCTTTCCTTCCTTGGTGTGGAGAAGTGGGGTTTTCCTTTTGATTCAGTTCTAGGAAATCAGCACAAATTGGCCTTAGTTCTCCGCCTCCAGGCCCTCTTCTCCTGCCTCACCAGGACCAATCCCAGCCTGAGACAACAGCTTAGCACCTGCTGCTCAGCGTGGGCCCCTATCTTGTGCCCCAACTATGCAATCTGGGCATCTGCTTGTGCCTGAGACTGAGCCATAGTTGGTGCCCAACTCTCATACCTGGCCGGGGCCTGGCTGCCTGGACCATCAGCCCTCCCAGATTGGAGATTTGCTTTACTGCTGTTCCCCTTCTAGGAATCGTAGACTGGGGGCCTAGAGACAGCACACTCATTCAGGGCTCCTGGCCCCACGGCCCCCTCAGTTAGAGTCCATACCTCATCCAGAGCCCCCTACTGATTTATGTTTATTTGTTTTATTTTCTAACGTAGGAATTGTTTTTGCTCTGGCCCTGGGCTTTCAGATTTGTCTGCCAGACAAAACCTTCCTTCTGCTGCTGCAGGGGCTGTCCAGCCCCCAGCCTAGCCCACCATCTGTCCCACCCACAGCTGCTCTCACCGTCCTTGCGAACCGCTGACCACCTGCACTGCAGCCCTGGATAAATCACAGTACATCCCCCCTCCAGGAAGACAGGGCTCCAATTGAGATGGAAAGGAGCCTGGGACCACAGGGGTGCTGTTATTTGAGTTAATTTTTTTTTCTGAGATGAAGTCTCTCTGTCGCCCAGGCTGGAGTGCAATGGCATGACCTTGGCTCACTGCAACCTCCGCCTCCCAGGTTCAAGCAAGTCTCCTGCCTCAGCCTCCCGAGTAATTGGGACTACAGGCACGCACCACCATGCCCAGCTAGTTTTTGTACTTTCAGTAGGGATGGGGTTTCGCCATGTTCGCCATGCCAGTCTCGAACTCCTGACCTCATGTAATTCAACCACCTTGGCCTCCCAAAGTGCTGGTATTACAGGCGTGAGCTACCACGCCTGGCTGTGAGTTTATTTGATTTTTTTATTTTATTTTTTTTTGGGGGGGACGGAGTCTCGCCCTGTCACCCAGGCTGGAGTGCAATGGCTCGATCCTGGCTTACTACAATCTCTGCCTCCCAAGTTCAAGCAATTCTCATGCCTCAGACTCCCAAGCAGCTGGGTTTACAGGTACACACCACCATGCCCAGCTAGTTTTTGTATTTTTAGCAGAGACAGGGTTTCACCATGTTGGCCAGGCTGGTCTCTAACTCCTGACCTTGTGATCCACCCATCTCAGTCTCCCAAAGTTCTGGGATTACAGGTGTGAGCCACCACACCCGGCCAATTTTTTGTTTCTTTAGTAGAGACGGGGTTTCCCAATGTTGGCCAGGCTGCTCTGTTCTGAAACTGATTGGTTGCAAGAGGTGACAAATCAGAGGCTCATGATCTGCCCCTCTCAGCCTCCCAAAGTGCTGGGATTACAGACATGAGCTACTGTGCCTGGCCAGAGTTTATTTGATTTTCTTAACTAATTTCCTTCTTGGAATATCACCAATGTCATTTGCCAATCTCTGAATGGTTTTAATAAGATCCTTTCCCACGAGTCAACCTCATTCTGAAAGGATCTTATCGCTAGATATTGCGGTGTCTGTTTATCTGTTTAAATAAAAAGAGAATATTGTGGTTCTGATTTATATCTTTTTTTTTTTTTTTTTTTTGAGATGGAGTCTTGCTCTGTCGCCCAGGCTAGAGTGCAGTGGTATGATCTCAGCTCACTACAACCTCTGCCGCCCGAGTTCAAGCAATTTTCTGCCTCAACCTCTCAAGTAGCTGGGATTACAGGCGCCTGCCACCATGCCCGGCTAATTTTTTGTATTTTTAGTAGACACGGGGTTTCACTATCTTGGCCAGGCTGGTCTCGAACTCCTGATCTCGTGATCTGCTTGCCTTGGCCTCCCAAAGTGCTGGGATTACAGGCGTGAGCCACCGTGCCTGGCCGGTTTATACCTATTAAGAATGAAATCATTATATCGAGGAAAAAAGTGAGAATCAGTTTCTCTACATGAACTCTGATGTAGGCTAATTTCAAAGTTATGAACTTGGGGTGAGACCTCCACATCAAATAACTATTATAATAACAAACTCAGGCCGGGCACAGTGGCTCATGCCTGTAATACCAGCACTTTGGGATGCTGAGGCAGGCGGATCACTTGAAGTCAGAAGTTCAACACCAGCTTGGCCAATATCGTTAAACCCCTTCTCTACTAAAAATACAAAAGTTAGCCAGGCGCGGTGGTGCGTGCCTGTAATAACAGACTGAGAAAGCTGAGGCACAAGAATCACTTGAGCCCGGGAGGAGGTTGCAGTGAGCCGAGGTTGTGCCATCGCACTCCAGCCTGGGCAACAAAGTGAGACTTCGTCTAAAAAAAAAGGAAAAAAACTTCAGCTAATTCATGCCTTTGGAGCTTTCCATCAATTCAGTTCCCTCTGGGAATGTATTGCCTCCTCCCCCTTAAAAGATATCAATCTTATTCCTAGTTAAATGCAACTGAGGAATTTATAGCCAATTTAAACTTCACTCCAACTTAAAATAAATATTACACTTCTATAATTTTCTCTCTATGAGAATATAGAAAACATGGTTGGGAGCATCCTAATTCTGCTTCACAAACAGCCATCTGCCATGTTTTTGCTTTTGTTTGTTTTTTGAGACAGGGTCTCGCTCCGTTGCCCAGGCTGGAGGTTAGTGGCACAATCATGGTTCACTGTAGCCTCAACCTCCTGGGCTCAGGTGATCCACCCACCTCAGCCTCCTGGGTACCTGGACTACAGGCACGCACCACAACATCTGGCTAGTTTTTTACATTTTTTTTTGTAGAAACCAGGTTTCTCCACGTTGTCTGGGCTGGTCTCAAACTCCTGAGCTCAAGCAATCCGTCTGCCTTAGCCACCCAAAGTGTGTCTGGCATGTTGAAATGCTAGGATGTTGGCCTGTCCCCAACAGAGCAGAGTCACAAACCGCTGGGCACTCAGGTGATACCTAGGGCTGGGCCATTCATGAAATTAGGGAATCCAGAGATTGTTTCTAATGGACTGAAATGACTTCATATTTCCAATCATATCATGGATTTTCTTGGCCCAATTGTTGATACGGGCCAGAATATTATCCCCATTCTATAGTTAATTTTTACCATCTGCATTTTTCCCTTTTCCACTGGGGGCTGTTGATTTCTTCTATGAACAGCCCTACTTTTTCTAAGTTATTTTCGTCATCTTAGCAGAATCACAGTAGACCAGGCTTCATCTACTCTCCAGTTATCTCTTTCCATTCTCGAGGCCTTATTCTGCATTCACTGATGTTTTAGTTGAAGAGAACTCAGAATACTCACATGACATTCATTAACGCCAAAGGGCAAATTAATTTTATAATTGCTAACTATCATGTGGGATACATTTCAGAAATAATCATATATGATAAAGCACCTGAGCAAATCAGTCTGCGCTTCCTTTAGAATTTTTAAGAAAAAGGCCAGGTGCGGTGGATCACGCCTATAATCCCAGCACTCTGGGAGGCCGTGGAGGGTGGATCACCTGAAGTCGGAAGTTCAAGACCAGTCTGGCCAACGTGGTGAAACCGTCTCTACTAAAAATACAAAAAAAAATTAAAAACTTAGCTGGACATGGTGGCACATGCCTGTGATCCCAGCTACTCTGGAGGCTGAAGCAGGAGAATTGCTTGAACCTGGAAGGCGGAGGCTGCAGTGAGCCAAGATAGTGCCACTTCACTCCAGCCTGGGTGACAAAGCAAGACCTTGGCTCAAAAAACAAAACAAAACAAACAAAAAAAAACTCACAGAATTTTAAGAAAAGGAGTTGCAAATTAAAAAGAAAGAATGTGGTTCCATTGGATGGTATACGCTTTACTCATTCAGGAAATGTTTATCCAGCACCTCATCTCTGAGAGGCTCTCTGCCGTGCCTGATTGGGATAAGGGGGATTGGCATGGCCCCTGCTGTGGGTCATGGTGCAGTAGCAAAGATACTGCAGATGTGTAAATTCGTGTTCTGTGGGCAGAATAGGATCATCCTGCTGAGGCAGGGAAGAGAGGGGACTCCCCTTAGGGACTTAGGATTTGTGGAGATGTCACTTGAACTAGATTTAGAAGAATGGTTAGCAGTTTACAAATCAAAGCTGACAGGTCTAGAAGGGCATTCCAAATCGAATTATTTTCATTTTACAGTTGAGGAAACTGAGGCAAGGGGAGGTGAAGCTGCCCAAGGCCAGGTTGATAATAAGTGGTAGACCAAGAATTTGAACCCTAACCTGTCTGACTCTGAAAATGAGTTGCTTATTTTGTTACACTTGGGCTTTCCCACAAGCTTCCTCATTTAATGCAATGATGTAGGAGACATGATCTTTTTGTTCCCAGGCCAGAATCTTTTGGCTTTAAGGAAAAGAGACCACACAAACAGTTCAAGTGGAAGGGAGGGTTTTTTGTTGTTACTGTTTCTGCTTTAAAATAAAGATACAGGGGACTCTCAGGGACCCAAGTGAAGGAACAGGGCAGAACCGAATGCACACTGGGTGGGTGCTGACCCTCGATGGAGGTCTCACTGTCTCTGCAGTCACCCCAGTTTCTGCCCCTCCAAGTTTTCTCCCCTCCCATCCTCTTCCTGTGCATGAGTCACCTCTGTTCTTCATCAGCTCATCCATGGTCCCCAAACTTTCCCAAAACCAAGGAGCTTCCAGACCTTGCCCATTTTATTTCTTGTGTGAGAGACTTGATTGGACCAGGTTTTCTATCGGGACACAGCCCTTCAAGGCCAGTCACCTGTCAACTGTGTTCTGACATCCTCCCAGTTCCAAAGAACCGTGGTTGAAAGCAGTGGGAATGGAGACACATGATTCATGGCCACCTGGCAGGACATATCTGGTAAGACAGAGAAATAAGATCACCAGCCGGGTACAGTGGCTCATGCCTGTAATCCCAGCACTTTGGGAGGCTGAGGTGGGTGGATCACAAGGTCAGGAGTTCAATATCAGTCTGGCCAAGATGGTGAAACTCCATCTCTACTAAAAATATAAAAATTAGCCGGGCATGGTGGTGGGTGCCTGTAATCCCAGCTACTCGGGAGGCTGAGGCAGGAGAATAGCTTGAAACCAGGAGGCAGAGGTTGCAATGAGCCGAGACCACACCACTGTGCTCTAGCCTGGGTGACTGAGCAAGACCTATCTCAAAAAAAAAAAAAGAAAAGAAAAGAAAAGAAAAGAAAAAAGAAAAGAAAAATCAGATCACCTCTCTTTACAAATTAGAACACTCTTAAGAGGTCACACCACATTCCAAGGGTTACCCAGCTGGTAAGTCGTCAAGTGCAAACTGTGTGCCCCATTGCTATGCCAGATGTGTCTGTTCAGCCTCAGGTGTATTCCCTGCCCTGATTGATTCCTAACTGGCATAACTCATGATCCCAGAAGCAGTCTGAGGAATTCTGGGATTGCTTAGCTATTTGAGCTTGAAAGCGGTGATGAGCTCTATCAATTCCATGATATCACAATGACTTAAATTGTCATCTTTGCTTTCATTGAAGGGCTAGTAAAAAGCAAGGCTTTGGGACATAAGCAGCTGCTGCACTAGATGGGTGTGGTAGTAATGAGGTGTGTGGTAGTAATGATGGATATGGTAGTAATGAAGAAGGGCTGGCTTCTTCATGTACTAGAGAGCTCATAATGAAAAGGGAAAAAAATGCTAAGCTCAGGGTCTTGAACTCTTAGCTCAAGTGAAGGCATGACCAAAGAAATTGAGAATTTCCATGGTGACCCTAACAACATTTTTTATTTCCATAGCACAAACCTGGTTTTGTAGACTTCCAAATTACAAGATGAGTTCAGCCTTCGGCCTTCTTATGTCTCTTATTTAAGGTTAGGTAGGGGGAGTAGAACCTTGTTAGTGGGGGTAGTGGGACCTGGAGATTGAGATGGGGGCATTTGGATGGATTTGTATGAATCTGAGAGCCTTGAACTCCAAATCCGCCCAGGCTTCCCAACCAGCGGAAATAACCCCTCCCACACTGTCTGAGGACACCATTCGTTGCTCAGGGACCTCACCTGGAGTAATTGCCTTGCAAGGGAATTCCTGTTTTCCTAAAGACTTATTCATCACCTCTGCTCATTACTTCCAGACCCATAGAGTCAGATCCAGGCCTCCCGGGTGTGTTCCTGGAGAACACAGCTTACTACCAAAGCAACTGCAAGACTTTGCTATTGGACTGGACTACATTTATCAATAAGATTCTGGAGATGAGTGCTATCTGAAGAGCTGGAAAAGGCCCTAGCATTCTGTCTGTTTGACTGAAACCTAGGCCTAACAGTGTACAGCATTACACAAAATAGGGAGGCCAGGACTTCCCTGGCATATTGTCAAGGAAGGAATTCAAAGATTTAGGAATATGAGAAAATTGAAAGGAAAGTATTTTGCGTGACCACTTACCCACCACCTATGTCACCCAGGAGGACTCAGAGACACCCTTTACAAAGGCTTTGAGAAATGCTTTGTTGAGGGGAGAGCCAGCAGCCTTGGTCGGCCCTGCAAGAATGACAGTGAGAGATTCCCATAAAATGGGCTCTCTGATCCAGTGGGAAGGATGAGAAGCTACAGCAGTGGCTAGCAGCCAACAGCACTGCCAGCAGACAAGGGCTGCAGCGCCTGTCATGCATGACAAGGGTGAACGACACCCTGTCATGCATGACAAGGGTGAATCACAGTCACCTTTGGGTTTTTTTTAGACAAAATCTAGTTCTGTCACCCAGGCTGGAGTGCAGTGCCGTGATCTCAGCTCACTCCAACCTCCACCTCCCAGGTTCAAGTGATTCTCCTGCCTCAGCCTCTCAAGTAACTGGGATTACAGGTGCCCACCACCACAATCAGCTAATTTTTGTATTTTTAGTAGAGACAGGATTTCACTGTGCTGACCAGGCTGATCTCGAACTCCTGACCTCATGATCTGCCTGCCTTGGCCTCCCAAAGTCTTGGGATTATAAGCATGAGCCACCACACCCAGCCACAGTCATCTTTGAAATGGAACAAATTGGCACCTTCCTAAAGCATTACTTCATTTATAGAAGCAGAGAAATTCTAGGCTGATCAGCAGAAGCTGCCTTGAGTAACCACAAAAGGCAATTATTTCTCTTTCAATTGCCAGACCTTTGCTGGCTCACAGGGGCACTGATCCCATGTTGAAAAGGAGCCCAGGAGCCTTAGGAAGGAAACTTGAGTTCTATCTGAAATAACATCATCTAGAAATCTTCCTCCAAGTCCTCCCCTAAAGGAGGAGGAGCCTCCTTACCAGGTTGACTGTGCATCTAGGAAAGGGAAGCACTAAGACACTGGGGACTTATTGAACACTAAATATATATTGATGCTAATTTCTAGAATGTGAAACATCTCTGTGTTCTGCCAGGGAGAGCAAATCCATAGCTTCTACAGGGAACTATAATTTATGCTTTTGAGAAACTTCTCTGGCTTCCTCCTGGCCTCTGGTAGAGACTGAAGGGTTGGCCATGGGACACTGGATTGGTAGGTAACTCAAGTTGCCATCATGAACTGGGTGCTGTCTGACCCACCCAGTCACATGGCTGTGCACGTGTAGGAGGAATCCATCATCGTGTGAAACGTGCCTTCCTTCTTTTATTGTGTAGGGGTCCCTTGGTTATCGGGGGAACCCACCCCCAATATTTCAGCATAGGTTCTTTTTATTTTCCATAAGTGTTGGCCAGCTGAGAAATAAAGAGAAAGGGTGCAAAGAGAGGAATTTTACAGCTGGGCCTCCAGGGGTGACATCACGTATCGGTAGGACCGTGATGCCCACCTGAGCCTTAAAGCCAGCAAGTTTTATTAAGGATTTCAAAAGGGGAGGGGGTGCAAGAACAGGGAATAGGTCACAAGATCACATGCTTCAAAGGGCAAAAAGGGGAACAAAGATCACACGCTTCTGAGGAAACAGGAAGAGGACAAAACAGAACTACTGATAAAGGTCTGTGTTCAGTTGTGCACATATTGTCTTGATAAACATCTTAAACAAAAGAAAACAGGGTTTGAGAGCAGAGAACCGGTCTGACCTCAAATTTACCAGGGTAGGGTTTCCCAATCTTAGTAAGCCTGAGGGTACTGCAGGAGACCAGGGCATATTTCAGTCCTTATCTCAACCACATAAGACAGATCCTCCCAGAGTGGCCATTTATAGACCTCCCCCCAGGAATGCATTCCTTTCTCAGGGTCTTAATTATTAATATTCCTTGCTAGGAAAAGAATTTAGTGATATCTTCCCTACTTGCACATCTGTTTATAGGCTCTCTGAAAGAAGAAAAATATGGCTCTATTCTACCCGACCCTGCAGGCAGGCAGACATTATGGTTGTCTTCCCTTGTTCCCTGAAATTGCTGTTATTCTGTTTTTTTCAATGTGCACTGATTTCATATTGTTCAAACACACATGTTTTACAATCAATTTGTTCAGTTAACACAATGGTGGTCCTGAGCTGACATACGTCCTCAGCATATGAAGATAACAGGATTAAGAGATTAAAGTAAGACAGGTGTAAGAAATTATAAAAGTATTAATTTTGGGAACTGATAAATGTCCATATTAAAATGAAATCTTCACAGTTTATGTTCAGAGATTGCAGTAGTAAAGACAGGCATAAGAAAATAAAAGTATTAATTTTTGGAACTGATATATGTCCATATTAAAATGAAATCTTCAGAATTTATGTTCCTCTGCCGCGGTTCCAGCCGGTCCCTCTGTTTGGGGTCCCTGACTTCCCACAACACTTGGTCAGCGTGAGGTTTCTCAGGATATGGTGATGAGAGACAAAACCTTTTTTAAGTCCATGGATAGTGGAGTGGGGTTAGCAGAAGCACAGCAGGCAGGAGAAGCAAACCCACAGACAGCGTAGTTGTCTAATGTAGTAAGGACAAACGCTACCGATGATGGAATGGTCTCATGTAAGCAACCCACTACCATGGAGCCGCCACACACCACCTGCTCTCAGGAATGGTACTGTGCTGGGGAGGAAGCACTGGCCCCTGTCACTGCAGGTTGGGCTATCAGCAGGGCTAATAGCTGGGTCAGCCCTGGTGAGAGTGGGGCTGCACTGCTGACACATGTGCAACATTCATCTCATTGCTAGGGCCATTTTGTACGTGGACCATGAAGCAAGCTAGGGCATGGAGCTAGTAGGAATCATCATCGCCATCATCTTGTTCACCCGACTTCTGAAAGCCTCTGTGGTGGATGCATTTGGGAAACAATCATGCAGGACACAAACATTATCATGCTCTACCCATTCTGAAAGTTCTGGCTTCTTCCCAGGCCTCCTTGTCATAAATCTTCCAATTTTGTTCTAAGTCCCCAGCCAGCCACACAAATCATTAGCCAAGGTGTATGAGTCAGCACAGATCCTCACCTCTGGTGACTGCTCCTTTTAGGGAAAGGGCTCAAAGTTTTGTCCATTGGAAATATTTTTCTTCACCACTGTCCTTCAGGGCCACCCTTGAGAAGTGCTTGGTGCAACAGCAGTCTCTTTCTTGTTGGTGCCAATATATCATGTAGACCTAATTGTAAACCAGACCAAGCTTTCATTCTCCTCTTGTATGGTCATAAAGAGCTTCCACTTGTTTGGGAGAGCAATGCAGCAGGAGTAGATGTCATGGAACACTGGGTCACCTGCTCAACACTTGTACCTTCTGAACTTGCTTGAGCCCAGTCTTATATATATTCAGTTATGGAACCATCTGGGAGCCAAGCCCTACAGAATGCCATGAGCCAGGGAGTAATATGTGGTACTGTTTCTTCCACAGAAGACATTTACAGGCCCAGGAATCAAGGGGTGGAAGTGGTAGTGAACCCTCTCATTATTACCTTGCAACTCATTTTGAGATGAGTACAGGGGTTGCTGGGACTTTGCCTCTCCATTTGTGGGGAGAGGATGTATGAAGAAGAAGTTGGTGTATGAAGGAGAAGGTGGTCCTGGCAGGAGTTAAATATGGGTAGAACCACGAGAATCGAAACTGGGCAGCAAGGGCATGCTTGTGCCAGCCATTTACCTCCACTCTTTGCCCTGCACCACTGGGGACTGTCCCTCAAAACCACATTTCCCAGACTCCCCCGCCAGCTTTTTGCTAGGTTGTTGTATTAGTCCGTTTTCACACTGCTGATAAAGACATACTCGAGACTGGGTAATTTATAAAGAAAAAGAGGTTTAATGGACTCACAGGTCCACATGGCTGGGCAGCCTCACAATCATGGCAGAAGGCAAAAGGCACATCTAACATGGTGGCAGACAAGAGAGAATGAAAGCCAAGAGAAAGGGGAAAGCCCTTATAAAATCATCAGATTTCTTGAGACTTCTTCACTACCATGAGAACAGTACGGGGGAAGCTCCGCCCATGATTAAATGATCTCCCACTGGGTCCCTCCCACAACACATGGGAATTATGGGAGCTACAATTCAAGATGAGATTCGGGTGGGGACACAGCCAAACCACATCAGTGGTCCTGTGGGAGGCACTGGTGAAAGATTGGCAAGGAGGGAAGTGGGACCCCTGCCTGGTCTCCCCACTCAAGTAGCATCTCCAGCTGTCTCTTCTCAGTGCTAGAGCTCTGCCTGGGAAGGCCCTCCCCCAGAGTCCTGGCTCACATAGGTGGTCCTGGCTTTTGGACACCTGGCTTCACCTCCGCTTTTTGTCTTTCTGCCTTGGGAGACTAGTGGCTTCTTGCAATGACTAACCTCTGGGATGCCTTACCTTCCATTGTTTGCTCTGCCAGCTGCTAATTTTGTTCCTAATTCCCCAGATTAAATTCCTATCTGTGTGGCATAGGCTCCATTCTCCAAACCTGATTCATGCTGTGTGTGCTGTAGCCTCACCAGAAGGTATGATGATGAGCCTTATGAATTTCCATCATCTCAACGACTTTTGCTTCCCACAAAATACAAAGGAGCACAAATATCTGCGAGTCAATTGAGAAAACAAAGTCACCCATATTACTGTCCCACGAGGGATATCCAAAACTGAGACTGTTCTAAGAAACTTTAGGATCATTGCAGCCTTGCCCTCAGACAAGGTCACAATTGTTTTGCAACAAGCGGTTGCAGCCTAGAATTATCATTTCATTATGTCTAGTAAAACGTGCCAGTAAGGGTGGGGCCGTGGCCTCCAATGAGCTAACGTATTGTTACAATGGCTTTCCAAGATTCATTTGTGCAGAAGTAGCCAACGTTTTTCTTTAAACATATCAGAGGGAATTTTTCTTAAAGAAAATTTGTGTTCTAGAAATCAGGTCTTAAGAAAATGAGATACCAAAAACTTGACACTTTCTCAACAGATAATCAAGGAAGTAATCACATGCTTTACAAAAAAATCTTCACTTTAGGAAGGTATGAAATTCATAATACTGGCTGGGCATGGGGGCACATGCCTGTAACCCCAGCACTTTGGGAGGCCGAGGCAGACAGATCACCTGAGGTCAGGAGTTTGAGACCCATCTGGCCAACATGGTGAAACCCCATCTCTACTAAAAATACAAAAATTAGCCAGGCATGGTGGTGGGTGCCTGTAATCCCAGCTACTTGGGAGGCTGAGGGAGGAGAATCGCTTGAACCCGGGAGGCGGAGGTTGCAGTGAGCTGAGATCACACCACTGCACTCCAGCCTGGGCGACCGAGTGAGACTCTGTCTCAAAAAAAAAAACCCAAAAAAACAAAAATAAAATTAATAATGCCTTTAAATATTAAATCCCTACAATAGATTTAAAGTACCGTTTTCAGGAACACATACCTCACATTAGAAAGCTTCAACTTAAGCTTCCTTCATTTAGTCTCCAGGACTTCAGTCATGGAGCCAATCAAACTACTGTAGTTTTGCAAGCAATTTTTCAGTTCTGCTGTTACCAGCTTTGATGAATCTTGCTTTTTCTCATTCTTTAAATGGTTTGGTAATCAGGTGTTTATTTCCTAGTTCTCAATGAATACTGTAAAATTACGGTTTTTAGTGAGCATTATTTATTACCTTTGTGTCTTTTTAGGGTGAAAATAGTTAGGGAGCACCAGGCCATCAACTGGTCCAGGTGGCCGTTGTTATGCCTGTAGCCACCTACCTGGCTGTCCTACCTTTACATCCAGCCCTCTCACCCGCAACCAGTCCATTCTCCACACAGCAGACACTCCCAGCACTCCACACTCCCAGCACTTTGGGAGGCCAAGACGGGTGGATCACAAGGTCAAGAGTTCAAGACCAGTCTGGCCAAGATGCTGAAACCCCATCTCTACTAAAACTACAAAAATTAGCTAGGTGTGGTGGCACGTGCCTGTAATCCCAGCTAGTCGGGAGACTAAGGCAGGAGAATTGCTTGAACCCAGGCGGCAGAAGTTGAAGTGAGCCGAGATCACACTACCACACTCTAGCCTGGGCAACAGAGCAAGAAGACTCCATCTCAAAAAAAAAAAAAAAAAAAAAAAAAAAAAAGATGTAAATGAGCCAGGCATGGTGGTTCACACCTGTAATCCCAATACTTTGGGAGGCCAAGGCGAGTGGATCACCTGAGGTCAGGAATTCAAGACCAGCCTGGCCAACATAGTGAAATCCCATCTCTACTGAAAATACAAAATTAGCCGGGCATCATGACATATGCCTGTAATCCCAGCTACTTGGGAGGCTGAGGCAGGATAACTGCTTGAACCTGGGAGGCAGAGGTTGCAGTAAGCAGAGATTGTGCCATGAATTCCAGCCTGGGCAACAAGAGTGAAACTCTGTCTCAAAAAAAAAAAAAAAAAAAAAGAAAGAAAAAGAAAAAGAAAAAGATGTAAATCAGATGGTGTCATTCTGCTGCTTAAAATCTTCCAGGGACTCCCACTGCACAGAGAATGTTGTCCACAGATCCCTGCCAGGCTGCGGCCAGCCAAGCCTCCTTCCTGCCTTTGAGTCCTCTGCTGTTGGTTCAGTGGTTCAGTGTTCGCATTCTTCTCCCTTCAGCTCCCAGCCCACGCCAAGCATTGCCACCCCAGGACCCAAGTGGTCACCGTCCCTTCTGTGGGGCTGTGCCTCTCATGCTCTCAGTGAGGCCAGCCTTGGCCACTTGGTTCTTGCACCCTCTCTGTTTCCATCCTGTAACCCCTCCTAATGTGTGATTACTGCTAATTTGCCCACTTGTTTATTTTCTGCCTCCTCCAACATACTTAAGCAGCTCAAGGAAGGGTTAGGGTATGTGATGCATCACCCCAGGGCCAGGCCTCAGTGGGCGCCGAGTGAGGCAGCTAATGAGCATTTGTGGAATGATGCTTGTTCTCAAATTCTTGGTCAGACCAGATTGCCAAAGGCTTTCAAGAAGGAAGGACATACAAGCAAGCCTAGTTTTGCTTCTCTGGCTCTAATGTTGTGGATCTGGGGAGTAGCAAATGTCCTTTTCTCTATGCAAGTGGCTTCAATTTACATGACTACACCCACTGCACAGGCCAGCGCGTGGGAAGCCTCTTCTGTTCTCCCTATTTGGAATTTCTCAGGCGCTCCATTCACAATAAGGTGTAAATGATGATTGACACTGGACCTTAATGATTTCTGTTTCAGCATTCATGCATTCAATTCATCCAGTTAGAGATGTGATATAGGCCAGGTGCAGTGGCTCATGCCTGTAATCCCAGCACTTTGGGAGTCTGAGGTGGATGGATCATTTGAGGTCAGGAGTTTGAGACCAGCCTGGCCAACATGGTGAAACCCCACCTCTACTAAAAATATAAAAATTAGCCTGGCATGGTCATGAGTACCTGTAGTCCCAGCTACTACTCAGGAGGCTGAGGCAGGAGAATCGCTTGAACCTGGAAGGCGGAGGTTGTGGTGAGCCGAGATTGCACCACTGCACTCTATTCTGGGCAACGGAGCGAGACTCCGTCTCAAAAAAAAAAAAAAGAGAGAGAGGTGATGTAGTCTCTGAAGCTGGAGGAGCTGATCCAAACCCTGGCCCTGCTCGGCTCTCCAGTAGAGCTGTTGTAAGGATTAAAATGCTAACTTTGTAAGTGCTTTTAATAGTACTGGCACAGAAAAAGTACTCCTTAAGCACTAGCTGTTTCTATTCAATCTAAAAACAAATATTTATTTGTAATAAATGAGACTCTCTTATAACATGGATTTGTAACTTATAGGATTGCTTTGGGGGTCATGATATTACAGTAAGATACTGTCTTACCCAAAGTATTTGTTAACCTATATTATTAGTAAACTAGTATTTATTAAGCACCTGACATGCCCCCTCTCCCCACTGTCCAGGTCCTGGGGATGGTAAAATTACAAGCAAACAGACACAGATGCCCACCCTCAGGGAGCTTCCATTCTAGCAGAGAAGACAGAAGTTAAAACATTCTTACACTTTTTTTTTTTTTTATTTAAACGGAGGCTGGAGTGCAATGGCACAATCTTGGCTCACTGCAACCTTTGCCTCCTGGGTTCAAGCGATTCTCCTGCCTCAGCCTCCCAAGTACCTGGGATTACAGGCACATGCCACCATGCCTGGCTAAATTTTTGTATTTTTGGTAGAGATGGGGTTTCACCATGTTAGCCAGGCTGGTCTCAAACTCCTGACCTCAGGTGATCCATTCCCTTCAGCCTCTCAAAGTGGATTACAGGCAGGAGCCATCCCTCCCAGCCTTATACATATTTACCTAATTTGGGGGGAACTCACTTCTGTCTGGGGGTCAAGGAAGGATCCCCTGAAGAAGTAGTGTTTAAATTGCAACCTAAGGGTTAGTCCATCAGGCTTTTTGCAGTTGCTTGGAATGGCCACCTCGATACAGCCCTCGTTACTTTATACCTGCAAATCAGTCTATTAGCATCTGCCTTCTCTGACCTTTTGCATACATTGTTGCATACATTGATTCATGTAGAATCTGGTCATTGTCAGTGACAGGCCTACAAGTTGTAGCCCTGCTATTAGGCCACGACTATCCTATTTGACTCACCAAATTTGCCTCAAGGATTTTTTACTCTAAGTAATAGCCGGTGTAAGAAATCTACCCACGCCAGCTGTGCAGCCACCTCGTGAGAAAACAAACAGGACCTAGGAAGTTGTCTCCAGGTTCTGCTCCCGATCCCATGGCCTCATCTCCATTCTCCTCTGCACATCTGCCCCTGTTGTCCTTGAGACTGTTCACACAAGTGGTTACAGCTGTGCCCTTGCTTCCAAGCCAACATGTCTCCAATATGGACTGGCTTCTCTGGTCCCAGTTCCCAATTCTCAAACAAGATCTACTCTGCTTGGAACATCAGAGTTAGAAGTTCAGTCAGATGTCCTCAGTAGGGTTACATCTGCAGATGGGACCTCCAGGGCCACACTGGGATGAAGGAAGGGTGTTTAAGTGAGGAGAGCCGAGCCGGGCGTGGTGGCTTATGCCAGTAATCCCAGCACTTTGGGAGGCTGAGGCGAGTGGATTGCCTGAGGTCAGGAGTTTGAGAACAGCCCGGCCAACATAGTGAAATCCCGTCTCTACCAAATATACAAAAAAATTAGCTGGGTGTGGTGGTGGGCACCTGTAATCCCGGTTACTAGGGAGGCTGGGACAGGAGAATCACTTAAACCTGGGAGGCGGATGTTGCAATGAGCCGAGATCGTGCCATCGCACTATAGCCTGGGTGACACAGCAAGACTCCATCTCAAAAAAAAAATAAAATAAAAAAAAGTGAGGAGAGCCATTGACTGCCTGACACTTCCCGAACGAGTCACGCACAGGAAGGTCTGGGCTGGGAAACTGAGCCCAGCACCCTGCCCTATGGGTCAGGCAAAGCGAAAAACTTCATCTCATCTACAGGTATTTTATGTATTTCTTCCACGATTTTAAAAACTTCCATAGAATGTTGAAGTAGTGAAAAAATACTGAAAATTTGAAAAGCAAGTTTATTAAAACTCCCAGTATTGTTTTCAATGTAAACATTTTGCTTACACCCACAATAGAATTACCATTTTACCTTCCTGGCTTTGACGGAAGCAAATCCTTCACAACAATATTTTCTTAAAATTATTAGCCATTTATGGCCGGGCGCAGTGGCTCACACTTGTAATCCCAGCACTTTTGGAGGCCGAGGCGGGTGGATCATTTGAGGTCAGAAGTTCAAGACCAGCCTGGCCAACATGGTGAAACCTTATCTCTACAAAAAATACAAAAAAAAAAAAAAAAAATTAGCCAGGCATGATGGCAGGCACCTGTAATCCCAGCTACTTGGGAGGCTGAGGCAGGAGAATCACTTGAACCCAGAAGACAGAGGTTGCAGTGAGCCGAGATTGTGCCATTGCACTCCAACCTGGGCAACAGAGTGAGACTCCATCTAAAAAAAAAACATTATTAGCTGTTTACAAATACATGCAAACATGAATACAGGGGAGAGCATTACTCCTTTTGCCTCAGGCTCCAATGTGGTTGGGCATGACGCAGTCAGAGACTGTCTGTATTTAAAATAGTAATATTTTATTTGTGATGGTTTTTAAAAAATTCATTTAATTTTTAAAAATATTGCATCAAAATATCATTTATCTGGATGACTTTTTGCCCCTTTACATTTTGCACCCGAGGTGAGCATCTCACACACCTGACCCTGGTCCTGGTCTGAAGCCACAGCCACTTTCTGGGTGAAGTAGGTCAGCTCTCGCCTTCCAGATAAGGGCCAGTCACCTGGGAAAAGACCAGAAATAAAACCAGCTAACAGAACATAGCCTAGGGTGAGAGTGTGCTAGGTTGCCTCAGAAGGACCAAATGCCAGAGGAGGGAAGGTTGGGGACAGCATTCCAGCCCTAGCTAGTAGAGTTTAGCTGGTGTCAGGCTTCACATTTCC
Organism: Macaca fascicularis; assembly: GCF_037993035.2. Taxonomy (NCBI): domain Eukaryota; kingdom Metazoa; phylum Chordata; class Mammalia; order Primates; family Cercopithecidae; genus Macaca; species Macaca fascicularis. The sequence continues at coordinate 17,141,211 of NC_088387.1, read as the reverse complement.
TTTGACTTTATCTCCCTTGAGTTCTCCCTGGTGTCTGTGAAGTTTTCATGAGCATTTCAGCCTTTTTTGGCTGTGTTGAGAGTTCTGTCCACACTCTGAGCATAGAGTTGGAAATGGAAATGGCGCACCTCTGAGAGCCAGTATGTGGGTGGCAGCCATAATCAAAAAACGAACACTCATGCTGGACTTACTGAATATAGACACAGGTCTAGGAGCTTCATCTATGTTCACAAATTCTAACCTCCAAGCAGCTCTAGGAGGTAGGCACTAGTAATAATTATTTTTGACGGATGAGGAAATTGAGGCAGAAAGAGGTTTGTCCACATATTTAAGTGATGGGTCGGGAATTCCAATCTAGACAGGCTGACTCTTGAGTCCAGGCAGGGAACCCTGAGCCTGTCCCACCTCTCAGGAATCCAAGCTTCAGACCCTGTGGCAGCCTGAGCTTGCGGGAACAGCCAGGCTTAGTTTAGCACACCTTCCCCTCCTGCAAAGCCTTCTTTCAGATGCAAACTTAGGAGGACCCGCATTTACTTTTGTAAAGCGTAGTTTCGCTTATTAATGACAGCAACGATTGGCTTTACACAGAGAACAAAATCTCAGGCTGAAAGGGTGAATTTCAGGCATCTCTCGTCAGGGATTTGGCCAGAAGGGGCTGGGTGCCCACTCTGTGCCAATTCTAATACTCCTTGCTGTTCTAGACCAAGGTTGCTGAATTTACATACTAAATGGATGGGTATTTACAACCTCCCTTCACTCTGTAAGCTAATTTACATTTTAACCTTGGTTGCCACTCGCTGGCAACAACAGCCGTCAAGGAATTAAGTTCTGGGGTCCATGAAGGCGTGGCTGAGAAATAAAAGCGCTGCGGAAGAATTTTGCCAACAGACTGAAGAGCAACCTTGCTGCCATGCACACAGACATTTAGGATCCCGCTGGCTTGTGAATCCTGGCATAGTTGCTGGGGGCCACAGTCGGGAGGCAAACAAAGCTGCTCAGTTAGCACTGCAGTGCTTTTCCTAGGAGTGGGAACTGGCAGGAGCAAACCAACTAGGGAAACGTCCCTAAAGTAGACAGCTTCACCAGAGTGGTTATTGCTGACTTCCTCTTCTGTTTGTTTAAAGCGATGGGCCTTGGGGCTTAGGATCTTGTGATCTAGAAAGCAAATATTGACAAGCAGCTGGGGGAGGCAGGGCAGAAAACAAGGTCCAGGTTTAGATGACAGCTCGGCTAAGAAAAGCGGAGGGCAAGCCGCAGGCTGAAATTCCAGTCCCAGTGGCCGCATCCAGGCAGCCTTGCTGTGACTGCCTGGGAAACAGTGTTTCACATGCCCTTGGGGATAAAAGGAACACAGGAACCAGTTCACAGTTCACAGCGGTTACTACAAAAGCCCACTTTCTTTTCTTTTCTTTTCTTTTCTTTTCTTTTCTTTTCTTTTCTCTTTTTGCCTTGGAGCTATTTTGCAGACAGTTTTTAAGCAATTTTTCCTTAGATTCTGAAAAACCCCAACTCTAACACAAACTACTTTTCTTTAACCAAATTCTCTCCCTTAGTGATCTGATAAGAGGTTTCCAATACCATTGTAACTGCCCAAGGCGTTCACCTCGCAAGCTGCCTAGACAGAGTAGATTCATCAACACAGGGAAATTGCAATAGTGAAAGAAAAATTCATGCAGAGTCAGCTGTGCAGGAGACTGGAGTTCTTTTTTTTTTTTTTTGAAGCAGAGTCTCGCTCCGTTGCCCAGGCTGGAGTGCAATGGTGCGATCTCAGCTCACTGCAACCTCCACCTCCTGGGTTCAAGTGATTCTCCTGCCTCAGCCTCCTGAGTAGCTGGGACCACAGGCACGTGCCACCACGCCTGGCTAATTTTTTTGGTATGTTTAGTAGAGACAGGGTTTCACCACATTGGCCAGGCTGGTCTGAAACTCCTGTCCTCAGGTGATCCACCCACCTTGGCCTCCCAAAGTGCTGGGATTACAGGTGTGAGCCACCATGCCCGGCCTTTGGTGGGCTTCTTTACTGCAACCTGCTTTATCAGCAAGGTCTTTAAGACCTGTATCTTGTGCTGATCTCCTATGTCATCCTGTGACTTATAATGCTTAACTGTCTGGGAAAATAGCCTAGTAGGTTTCAGCCTCATTTTACCCAGCCCCTCTTCAAGATGGAGTTGCTCTGATTCAAATGCCTCTGACAATTGAACTAGAGTTTATGTTACGTTTATGGAACATTTATATACTAGTATAGGCTTTTCTAGCCAAGTTAGGAGACGATCTTTTTTTTTCTTTCTTTTGAAAAAAAGTTTTGCTCTGTCGCCCAGGCTAAAATGCTGGAATGCAGTGGCACGATCACAGCTCACTGCAGCCTCAAATTCCTGAGTTCAAGCAATCCTCCCACCTCAGCCTCCTGAGTAGCTGGGACTATAGGTGTGAGCCATCACACCCAATTAATTAAAAAAAAAAAATTTTAGTAGAGACAGGGTCTCACCGTGTTGCCCAGGCTTATCTCAAACTCCTGGGCTCAAGCAGTTCACCTGCCTCAGCCTCCCGGAGTGTTGGGATTATAGGCGTGAGCCACCACACCTGGCCAAGACTATTCTTTATCTTCCAATATGAGATGCAGATTCCAGACTTTGAGTACATACATCGTACTGTCCTATGCTGGAACCAAGCGTTCAGTCATCACATGATTTAGCCTAAGTCTAAGTCATCACATGACTTAGCCTAAGGCGTGAGCCACTGCTCCTGGCCTTGTTCATTACCTTTCTATGTGCATATGACTTTCCTATCCATCTAGGTTATAAATTACCGAGACCAAGAACTTTGGCACTTTTTGGCACACATAGCACTACAGTCCAGAGTAAGTGGTCAATGAATCTGGTTGACTTAAATGTTAATAATCAGTTAAATGCTAGTGGTAGAACTTTGAAAGCATGGAAGGAAAAAGATGATGACACCTGAAAGTAAAGTTAGGAAAAATAAAGCTGAAAGTGGCCAGGCACAGTGGCTCACACTTATAATCCCAGCACTTTGGGAGACCAAGGCAGGTGGATCACATGGTTAGGAGTTCGAGACCAGCCTGGTCAACATGGTCAAACCCTGTCTTTATTAAAATACAAAAAAAAAAAAAAAAAAAAAACGCTCACACCTGCAATCCCAGCACTTTGGGAGGCTTTGGCGGGCAGATCATGAGGTGAGGAGTTCAAGACCAGCCTGGTCAACATAGTGAAACCCCGTCTCTACTAAAAATACAAAAATTAGCCAGACGTAGTGGTGGGCGCCTGTAATCCCAGCTACTCGGGAGGCTGAGGCAGGAGAATCGCTTGAACCTGGGAGGCGGAGGTTGCAGTGAGCTGAGATTGCACCACCGCACTCTAGCCTGGGCGACAGAGTGAGACTCCATCTCAAAAAAAAAAAAAAAACTAAAAACTCAGCGAGGCGTGATGGTGCACGCCTATAGTCCCAGCTACTCTGGAGGCTGAGGCAGGGGAATCACTTGAACCCAGGAGGCAGAGGTTGCAGTGAGCCGAGATCGTTCCACTGCACTCTAGCCTGGGCAGGGCGACAGAGCAAGACTCCATCTCAAACAAACAAACAAACAAACAAACAAACAAAACCAGTTAGCTGGGCGTGGTGGTGTGTACCTGTAGTCCCAGCTACTCGGGAGGCTGAGGCAGGGGAATCACTTGAACCTGGGAGGTGGAGGTTGCAGTGAGCCGAGATCATGACACTGCACTCCAGCCTTGCGACAGCCAGACTCCGTCTCAACAACAACAACAAAAAAAAAAAGAAAAAAAAAAAAAAAGAAGGAAAACTGAAAGCTTAGAAGAATGAAGCATTACCTGGTGACAGCTTTCTGAATACTTTGGGCTTAGCGTGGGAAGATTCTGCCTTATGACCCTAAAGCAGAATCTAACAGATATGAGCAGATTTCCTCCTGGACTCTAAACCAACTGTCATTTCCTGCATATGGAAGGGGCTTTTATTTCCTGCCTGCAGCAGGCATTCTGCGGCCAGTGGTCAGTGGCCCAGCACACCATCTGCTGAAATACCTGAACTGCTTCACTCAGCGGCTTTCTTTTCCTAATCCTAATTCCTGTAATGCGTTTCGAATAGCCAAAGGAGAAAAGGGAACGATTACTGGAGACATGAAGAGCCTATCTCTGCCATTTCCATGACTGGCTAGAATACTGTCCCTTTATTCTCCAATCCACATGGCTTTTTCCAAATGTGATAAAGTATATTTAGCATAACATTTACCCATTTAAACCATTTTTTTTCTTTTCTTTTTTTTTTTTTTTAAATGGAGTTTCACTCCACCAGGCTGGAGAGTATTGGCACGATTTTGGCTCACTGCAACCTCTGCTTCCCAGGTTCAAGTGATTCTCCTGCCTCAGCCTCCTGGGTAGCTGGGATTACAGGAACCTGCCACCACACCCGGCTAATTTTTTTGTATTTTAGTAGAGATGGGGTTTCACTATCTATGTCAGGCTGGTCTAGAACTCCTGATCTCAGGTGATCCACCCGCCTCCGCCTCCCGGGTTCAAGCTATTTTTCTACCTCAGCCTCCTGAGTAGCTGGGATTACAGGTGTGCCACTTCACCTGGCTAATTTTTGTAGCGATAGAGTTTCACCATGTTGGCCAGGCTGGTCTTGAACTCCTGACCTCAGGTAATCTGCCGTCTGCCCACCTCGGCCTCCCAAAGTGCTGAGAATACAGGTGTGAGACACCGCGCCCAGTCTCTTTAACCAGTTTTTTTCTTTTTTTTCCCTTTGAGATGGAGTCTTGCTCCGTCACCCAGGCTAGAGTGCAGTGCCGTGATCTCGGCTCACTGCAACCTCCGCCTCCCAGGTTCAGGAGATTCTCCTACCCCAGCCTCCCAAGTAGCTGGGATTACAGGTGCCCACCACTGCGCTCAGCTAATTTTTGTATTTTTAGTAGAGACGGAGTTTTACCATCTTGGCCAAGCCGGTCTCAAACTCCTGACCTCGTGATCCACCCACTTCGGCCTCCCAAAGTTCTGGGATTACAGGCATGAGCCACCACGCCCAGCCCTCTTTAACCATTTTTAAGTGCACAGTTCAGTGATATAAAATACATTCATGGCCAGGCACAGTGGCTCACGCCTGTAATCTCAGCACTCTGGGAGGCCGAGGAGGGTGGATCACCTGAGGTCAGGAGTTTGAGACCAGCCTGGCCAACATGGTGAAAACCCATTTCTACTAAAAACCCAAAACTTAGCCAGGTGTGGTGGCGGGCACCTGTAATCCCAGCTACTGGGGAGGGTGAGGCAGGAGAGTGGCTTGAACCTGGCAGGCATAAATTGCAGTGAATGGAGATCACGCCATTGTACTCCAGCCTGGGCAACAAGAGCTAAACTTCATATCAAAATAAAATAAAATAAAATACACTCACATTGTGCAACTGTCACAGTACAATGCAAGGTATTAAAAAAAGATGGTGATGGGGTGGAGCAAGAACTATAAATTAAAAGTGATTTAAGAGATACATCAGCCAGATGCAATACAGGAACCTAATTTGGATTCATACATCTGGAGAACTTTTCCACCCTTCCAAATTGAAACTCTTCACTCATTAAAAATAACTCCTTTTGCCCCTTCCTCCCAGCCCCTGGCAACCATCATTGTACTTTCTGTCTCTATGAATTTGACTACTCTAGGCTCCTCGTATAAGTGCAATCAAGCAGTGCTTGCCTTTTTGTGACTGACTTATTCACTCAGCATCATGCCTTCAAGGGTCACTCGTGTTGTGGCATGTGACAGGATTTCCTTCTCTTTTAGGCTGAATAACATTCCATTGTGTGTATGGACCACATTTTGCTTATCCATTCATCCATCCATCTGGGTTGTTTCCATCATTTAGTTACCATGACTAATGCTGCTATGAATGGGCACGCTGGTGCGTGCCTGTAATCCCAGCTACTTGGGAGGCTGAGACAGGAGAATCGTTTGAACCCAGGAGGCAGAGGTTGCAGTGAGCCAAGATCGCACCACTGCACTCCAGCCTGGGCAACAGAGCGATACTCCATCTCAAACAAACAAACAAACAAACAAATAAATAAAACCATTCCTTCTGTTTTCAAAACCCAAGTCTCTGCTTTCAATTATTTTGGTATATACTCAGCCCAGTCTATGTTTGGAGGCCATTATTTGTAGTTATGTACTTTTTAGACATCCCACATATCTCGCTTTTTCCCCACTTTGATTCTCGAAGATCTACCCTCCATTTCTATCCTTTGGTAAGCCCCACCTAAAAGCCACAGCCTCTGAGTGTCAGGAGGTTTTAAGAGTTGATTTGGGAGGAAGGGCTGGGGTTGTGGACAGGCACTCAGTCATAGGATTCAGTCCTTCCTGCTACACCTGGGTCTGACTGAGAACAGCAGATGCTCAGTCTCCAGGCTTAGGGACTTGATATGACTGTTTAGTCAACAGCAGTCAGACAGGAGGAAGACAGAGCCCAAGAATCTGAGCCTTCTACTTTATGACTGAGTGTGGCCAGGACTCCTAAGAGCAGTTGGAAGGCACTGTCCGGAGCTGAGAACAGTGAACCCTGCTGCCATGCTACAGTCCCACAAGGCCCTCGGAGAATGAGCTTCTCCGCCAGGCTTACGTCTGTTCAGAAAAGGGATCCTGAAACACATGCTTACTGGTCAAACTGATTGCGAGGAAAGATGAAATATTAAAGGAGACTTGGGTTTTGAAAACAAAAGGAATGGTTTTATTTATTTATTTAAGATGGAGTATCGCTCTGTTGCTCAGGCTGGAGTGCAGTGGCGCGATCTTGGCTCACTGCAACCTCTGCCTCCTGGGTTCAAACGATTCTCCTGTCTCAGCCTCCCAAGTAGCTGGGATTACAGGCACACACTAGCATGCCTGGCTACTTTTTGTATTTTTAGTAGGGGCGGGGTTTTACCATGTAGGCCCGACTGGTCTCAAACTCCTGACCTCAGGTGATCCGCCTGCCTTGGCCTCCCACAGTGCTGGGATTACAGGCGTGAGCCACCGTGCTGGGCTGGAATCATATAATTTCAAAGCATTCGTGGGACTCCTCTATTCTGCTTAGTGCGTGCTTTCAGAAATAAAAAAATAGAAAGCAGAAGAAGGAAAGAGATATTCACAGCTTCGCAGAGAAGGAAGTTACTTGGGTTCTTTTCTGACCTTAATCTAGTATCGTAGCCAGGTGCGGTGGCTCACGCCTGTAATCCCAACACTCTGGGAGGCCGAGGTGGGTGGATCACCTGAAGTCAGGAGTTCGAGACCAGCCTGACCAGTAGTAGAAGGTGAAACCCCATCTCTACTAAAATTACAAAAATTAGCCAGGCATGGTGGCACGCGCCTGTAATCCCACCTACTCAGGATGCTGAGGCAGGAGACTCGCTTGAACCCAGGAGGTGGAGGTTGCCATGAGCCAAGATCACTACTGCACTCCAGCCTGGGTGACAGAGCAAGACTCCGTCTCAAAAAAAAAAAAAAAATCTAGTATTGTTAGAAAACATAAATGACCTGTTAACAAGCTTTTATAAAAAGCCTTGAGAGTACAGCCAATTTTTTTTTTTTTTAAATGGAGTCTCAGTCTGTTGCCAGGCTAGAGCACGGTGGCACAATCTCGGCTCACTGCAACCAGCGCCTCCTGGGTTCAAGCAATTCTCCTGCCTCAGCCTCCCGAGTAGCTGAGATTACAGGTGTGTGCCACCACACCCAGCTGATTTTTGTATTTTAAGTAGAGACGGGGTTTCACCATATTGGCCAGGATGGTCTAGATCTCTTGACCTCGTGATGTGCCCGCCTCGGCCTCCCAAAATGCTAGGATTACAGGCATGAACCACTGTGCCCGGCTGAGCCAATATTTCTTATATGATTTCTGGGGTCCAATAAACACTTATTAAAGCCTGTAGAAGATTTTAGAGGAATTCTTTTTTCCACACGATCCACTGAGGTACAGAAACACCTGCTTGTTATCTTAGGGTAGATTTGGCCTAATGCTAAATCCATCGCTGATTACTATCAATTTCTCAGTTCAGAAGGAAAAATATGAGTGAATATCTGCAAATGAGTAGGTGCTGGAGATCAAACTACCTTGACATGTGAAAGGAATATACAATGACAAAAATCATTCTAAGTGTTAGTCAACTAGCCCCTTCTGTCAAAGAATATTGGGTAGGAATTCCAGGCGACGTCTCTTAGCAGCAACATCTACTGGGTGCAGGCTTTGTTTTGGAGTAAGGCCAGACCTCTACTGGAGGTAGGAAAAAAGTCTCCAGTCTCTATGTATGCCAAGAAGCATCATCTCAGGGGGTTGGCAAAAGAACCAGAGAGTGTTACAAGAGAGTCACTTCAGCAATGCAATTTCCTAGGCATTTAGAACTATGGGGTTCTTTTTTTCAGTGTTTGCTGCTGAGATCAAGCCCCCATGAATGAGCCATTAAAAGAATCTAAAAGAGAATTGAAAAACAGGCTCCCTATTACTGAAACAATTTTTGTTTTTGTACTACTGTGCAAACCTACTCTTTGGAAATATATTACCTGGGAAATCTGGAATTTATTTTATTGACACATGCTTGAAAGCTAAATCTAACTGATTTTTAAGCTAGTCAATGGGAAGAGGTCATGCAGGAGACCAGCAATTAGATTACTGCTATCTTTTTGTAGATGGCTCAGCTCCACTTTGGAACTCACCTTTAGGAAAAACAAAGAAACCCCACACCCATCCAAACATATAACATGCACACCTGGTGGGGAATTTGGAACTTGAGCTTGCTTTGATGGAACATGAAAACGAAAGTTTCAGGGAGTAGTTATGCCTCATTTGAAACTATTTTCAGAGAGCAAACGTAGTGTTTATCCCTTTCTTTAAATGAACCTCATTTTGCTTCTAATGAGTGCTAGGAATCCTTGAAAAGCCTAACTCTTAACTCTTGTTCTTTTACTTTTTTAAATAGAAGTTCTAATAAGCATACAAAGACCTCCCGTGTTATCTTTCATCTTGCTTCCAAATGTTAACATTTTGCCACATTTACATTATCCTCCTCTATCTCTTGCTTGTATTTTGAAAGTACAGTCATGTATAGTCATGATGCTCTTTAGCCGAGATAGTTAGCATGCATTTCCAGCAGCAAGGACATCCTCTTACACAATCACAGAACAATGATCAGAATAAGGAAACTAGCATCGTCGCAACACTATTTTTTGTTTGTTTGTTTGTTTGTTTGTTTGTTTGTTTTTGAGATGGAGTCTTGCTCTGTCACCCAGACTGGAGTGCAGTGGTGCGATCTCAGCTCACTGCAACCTCCACCTCCCGGGTTCAAGCGATTCTCCCACCTCAGCCTCTTGAGTAGCTGGGATTATAGGTGCGCACCAACACGCTCGGCTAATTTTTATATTTTTAGTAGAGATGGGGTTTCGTCATGTTGGCCAGGCTGGTCTTGAACTTCTGACCTCTGGTGAACTGCCCACCTCAACCTCCCAAAGTGCTGGGATTGCAGGTGTGAGCCACTGTGCCCGGCCAACACTGTTTTAATCTTCAGATCTTATTCAGATTTTGCCATTATCTTAACAATGTCCTTCATAGCAGAAGTCTGAGTCACATGTTGCATTCTGTTGTCATATTTATTGGGTCTCCTTTAATCTGGAAGAGCTCCACAGTCTCTCTGTCCTCTACAATGTTGGCATTTTGAAGACTACATTAGGAATGTCCCTCCATCTGGGTTTGTCAAGTGTTCCTCATTGTCTCCTTTGGGTTATGCACTTTTGGCAAAGATTTCATAGAAGTAGCGTGTTCTTCTTTTCATAGAAGTAATAAGTATCCTATCAGAAGGCATATTATTTTTAATAGAAAAAATATATCCTGGTATGCTCTTCTCAGTGAAAAAAACCATGAGAGTTCTAAACCATCATCAGATTCTTAATGTCCTAGTCCATTTGGGCTGCTAGAACAAATTGTCACAGACTTGGTGGCTTATAGACAACAGACATTTATTTCTCACAGTTTTGAAGGCTGGAAGTCCAAGATCAAGGTGCCAGCAGGTTCAGTGTCTGGTCAGGGCTCACTTCCTGGTTCACAGATGGTGCCTTCTCTCTGTGTCCTCACGTGGAGGAATGGGAGAGGGAGTTCTCGGGGCCTCTTCTGTAGGGGCACTAATTCTAGTCATGAGGGCTCGCTTGTGACCTGATCACCTCCTAAAGCCCCCACCTCCTAACACCATCACGTTAGGGTGAAGATTTCAACATAGGAATTCTGGGGGTACACCAACATTCATGCTATAGCACTTAATAACCATAATACAATTCTGTGTTTACTTACCACTTTCCAGTAGTGAGAAAAGTTAGACAGCATATCTTTTTCATGTTTACAACTTAGCACCCAGCAAAGTGCATGGCATCTAATTGGTATCCAATAATATTTTTCGAGTGAATTCTTTTTGAGGGAGAGAGTACTCTAACTTCATCTGCACAATTCAGCTTTCTGACTTCTGCTCTGTGTCCCCCACCGACCATCTGAGACGAGGTAGGGTCAGACAACCCACTTAGGGCTCAGCTCCCTTTTTGGATGTAGCATCTGGCTCTCCTCATGAATTAGGAAAACGCTCTCACAGTGAGGATCTGCCACTCACTCCAGTACTTGATAGGTGTTGAATTATTGAACAAATGCCTGCTTAAAATACAATATGCTAGGTGCAGTGGCTCACACCTGTAATCCCAGCACTTTGGAGGGCTGAGGCGGGCAGATTACCTGAGGTCAGGAGTTCGAGGCCAGCCTGGCCAACATTGTGAAACCCCGTCTCTACTAAAAATACAATAATTAGTTGGGCATGGTGGCATGCACCTGTAATTCCAGCTACTCATGAGGCTGAGGCAGGAGAATTACTTGAACCTGGGAGGCCGAGGTTGCAGTGAGCCAAGATGGCACCACTGTACTCCAGCCTGGGCAACAGAGTGAGACTCTGTCTCTAAATAAATAAATAAATAATAAATAAAATAAAATAAAATAAAACAAAATAACATATGCCAAGGAATTCTTTCACTTCTGCTGAACACTGGAGTTTCCTTTTTTTTTTTTTTAAACACTGGAGTTTTACAGAGTAGATTAAACACCTAGGTCAGTGACAAAACATTATTTTTGCAATTTACAGAAAATGTTAGAGTATCATTAGTTTCAAGTTTCTCCATGAATGTGTGTTATCACTTAGATTTTTGCCACAGCCTATTTGTGAATGATTGTTGGTAGATGACAAAATAAGTCAACATGCCAGCAAAGGAATATTTAATCATAAAGGGACAATCATAAACAATTGTTTACTTATTCTTTTATTTCTTCATGAATATGCATTTGTGGTTGTGACTTTGTATTATGTGCAAATAATTAGTGTTATAGTGAATACTGGTTATAATCTTTATGCTAATTTAAGCCTCCTTCCCATGTTAGTTCTCTCTTACTTTTTAACATTATGAGTCATTGTTATTATTGTATTACACAGTCAATATTCTTTTGATTTTTCTACATATATGCACCAATATACACATCACCATTTGAATCTCAGGATTTCCATCTGGGATTACTTTAGCTCAGCCCCAGTATAGTTCTTTAATGAGTAACTGTGTTGGAGACAAACTCTCTCCATTTTTATTTGTTTGAAAAATATCTTTATTTTGCCCTCCATCTAGAAAGTCCTGGAAACTCCACCTTCTGCAACAGTTGAGAGCTACTTCTGTGCCTGCTCTGAAGCTCTCATTCCCTGGCCTCCTGGCCCTCAGTGATGTGATTCAGATACTAATTCAGCCTAATCACCCTTTTTTGGAGATAATCTTTTTCTTAATGGCTTATTTTAATGTCTTCTCTTTGTAAATGGCATTTTAACATTTTATTATAATGTGTGTAGGTGTGGGTTTCTATTAGTTTCTATTTATTTATTCTGCTTGCAATTTGTTGGACTTCCTGAACGGTGACTGGTGTTTTTCATCAACTGGGAAACATTCCTGGATATTATATCTTTGAATACATTCAATCAAAGCTACTTTTTTTTTTTTTTTTTTTTTGAGACAGTCTCACTCTGTCACTCAGGCTGGAATGCAGTGGCGCGATCTCAGCTCACTGCAACCTCCGCTTCCTGGGTTCAAGTGATTCTCCTGCCTCAGCCTCCTGAGTAGCTGGGACTACAGGCGCCCGCCACCACACCAGGCTAATTTTTTTATGTTTAGCAGAGATGGGGTTTCACCATATTGACCAGGCTGGTCTCGAACTCCTGACCTCGTGATCCACCCGCCTCGGCCTCCTAAAGTGCTGGGATTACAGGCGTGAGCCACCGCGCCAGGCTGACTTTTTGAACATCAACCCATCTGTGACAGTCCTGGAATCTAGCAGTCTCTTACAGTGACCTATGCTCATTTCAACACTAAATCATTCATTTCCCCCCAGCTTCATCCTCCACCTGGGAGGTGAGTCATCTGGGTTTCCGTTTTATCTTGGCTTTATTTTGGGAGAGGAGAGAAGAGAGGTTGGGGTTGTCCCTTCCCACTTGGCGGTGGCTCTGCAGGGCTGTGTCATTCTGCAATGGCAGGTCCTGCTGGATGGCCCCTTCTTGAGGTCCTCTGCCACCCAGGCACTGATGATACCTCAGGCTTGAGGGTAGTAGCTGCTTCCCTGGGTGCCTCAGCATCATTTCCCGCCTGTTCCCTTCATTCTGTCTGTTGTTTTGTTTTGTTTTGTTTTTTGAGACAGAGCCTCGTTCTGTCACCCAGGCTGGAGGGCAGTGGCACGATCTCAGCTCACTGCAACCTCCGCCTCCTGGGTTCAAGTGATTCTCCTGCCTCAGCCTCCCGAGTAACTGGGACTACGGGTGAGTGCCACCACGCCTGGCTAATCTGTGTATTTTTAGTAGAGATGAGGTTTCACCGTGTCGGCAGGCTAGTCTTGAACTCCTGACCTCAGGTGATTCCACCCGCCTTGGCCTCCCAAAGTGCTGGGATTACAGGTGTGAGCCACCACGACCGTCCCTGTCTGTTCTTTTTAAAATCATGTCTTCATGCAAAACTTAAAAAAAAAAGAAATTCCAGTGGATGTGCATTCTATTTCCCATCAAAACCCTGCCTAACGCAGTTCCCCTTCCCCAAGCCGTGCTGTTCTCCACAGAGCATGAGTACAATACAAAGAAGGCATCACATTTGTGGTAACTCGTAAGAGTTGGGAACTGAAAGAATTTGAAGGGAAACAAATCTAAAATGATTATTGTGTATTTCATCTTAGACATCAAGTTTTTTTTTTTTTTTTTTTTTTTTTTGAGACAGTCTCGCTCTGTTGCCCAGTCTGGGGTGCAGTGGTGTGATCTCGGTTCACTGCAACCTCTGCCTCCCATGTTCAAGCGATTCTCCTGCTTCAGCCTCCTGAGTACTGGGACCACAGGCACCCACCACCACACTCGGATAATTTTTGTATTTTTAGTAGAAACGGGGTTTCACCATATTGGCCAGGCTGGCCTCGAACTTCTGACCTTATGATCCACCTGCCTCGGCTTCCCAAAGTCCTGAGATTATAGGCATGAGCCACCGCGCCCGGCTGGATGTCAAGTTTTAAATGGATAATATGACATTTTGTTTCCACCCAAACTGACCTAACCAGCTGGGTATACAGCAATTCAATTCTGACACTAACTTCCTGGAGCTGGTGCAGATGCCACAGATGAAGGGCAAAGTTCACCACAGATCACCAGTCCCCTTCAGACACCAGCCACAAGTCTCAGAGGGTCATCAGGGCAATTATACTCTGACTGGCTGCAAATTTGGGAGTTCCCATGACCCCCTTAGGTTTGATCATTTGCTAGCACAACTGGCAGACCTAGAAAAGCATGATGCTTATGATTAGTTTCACTGTAAAGCACACGAATATGGGAGGGTCCCAAATGCAGAGCTTCAGTGGCCTTTCCTCGTGGAATCAGGGCACATCACTGTCCTGGCACATCAACATGTTCACCAACCAGGAGGCCCTGGAAGCCTCCGGTTCCAGAGCTTTTACTGGAGTTTTATTTTGTAGGCACAAGTAATTAAACCACCGAACCTGTGATTAATCTCAACCTCCAGACCCCTCCTCTCTTCAAGGTCAGGTGACTCAAATTCCCCAACCCTCTAATCACCAAGCTGGGCTGCTCTTTTGGTAACCAGCACCCATCTTGAGGCTGTCTAGGGGTCCACCATTGCCTCAGTAGCATAACAAAGCACTACCACTCAGAAAACCCCAAGGGTTTTTAGAACTCCATACCAGGAATTTAGGAATTATATCTTTGTTATACAAAAATATAAATTCTTTGTTATGCAAAAATATAAATTCTTTGTTATACAACAGAGATAATGATATTTCTTTTTCTTTCTTTCTTTTTTTTTAAACCTAGTTTCACTCGTTACCCAGGCTGGAGTGCAGAGGCACAATCTCGGTTCACTGCAAACCCCACCCCTTGGGTTCAAGTGATTCTCCTGCCTCAGCCTCCTGAGTAGCTGGGATTACAGGTGCCCGCCATCGTGCCCCACTAATTTTTGTATTTTTCGTAGAGATGGGGTTTCACCATGTTGGCCAGGTTGGTCTCGAACTCCTGACCTCAGTTGATCTGCCCACCTTGGCCTCCCAAAATGCTGGGATTACAGGTGTGAGCCACTGCACCCAGCCAGAATTTGACAAATTATTATAGATGTCATAATTCAACCTGTTAATTGATTTCTATATACTTAACTCACTATCCAAAAAGACTTGGGATTACAAATAAGACTTCTTTTCAAAATATTCCATATGACAAGGAAGTATAATTTGTCCAGTTCATAGGAAATAGTCTACATGGAGGCAGGAATGTAGGGCCGAGCATCCGCAGTTGTAGGTTCAAGTCCTGGCTCTGCCACAAGGTGACTTATCCCTTATCTCGGAGGTGAATGAGATGACGTCTGCAATCCTGTGACTGGCACAGTCAGCATCCAGGTCACATACCAATGATGTCATGTCTGTTTAATCATCAACAGCTAGCCCTTTTTGCTTTTCAAGTTATTAATGTTGGATAGTTTCTTTTTGTTTTCTGTTTGTTCATTGTTTTTGGTTTTTGAGACAGAGTCTCGCTGTCACCCAGGCTGGAGTTCAGTGCTGTGACCTCGGCTCACTGCAACCTCCGCCTCCTGGGTTCAAGTGGTTCTCCTGCCTCAGCCTCCCGAGTAGCTGGGATTACAGGTGCCTGTCTCCATGCCTGGTTAATTTTTGTATTTTCAGTACAGGTGGGATTTCACCATGTTGGCCAGGCTGGTCTCGAACTCCTGACCTCAGGTGATCCGCTTGTCTTGGCCTACCAAACTGATGGGATTGCAGGCATGAGCCACTGCGCCCAGCCTCAATCTTGAAAACTCGTACTATACATCCCTCAAGGTTACCTCCACAGAGCCTTTCCTGATCCTTGTTTTGTACTCTTTTAGGCAACAAAGGAGTGACTAGGGAGAGCAAAGTGCATTATACTCATCGGTCCTAGAGGAAGGACGCATGCCTCGCTACACAGACCACACAGCAGACACCAGGGTGGCCAGGAGGCGGAAGACGGGAGTCAGGGAAGGGTCAGGCCACGGCCTTTATGGTGGTTTCCACAGGAACGGCAAGGCAGGGCAGAGTGGACAGTATAGGATTGGCTAGTGCGGAGATTTCTGGTGGGCTCTGGACTCTAGGGATGGTCCCTGGCTGCCTGGGGTACTACCTGGCCTTGGGATGATTGAGGTAGAGGAGCTGTCTGCTAGGGTTTGCAGGCCAGCTAGAGGAGTGCTGGCTCTGGGTCGTTTGTTTGCGTATCAAAGGCATGCTCCAACCTGAGCCTGTTTCTTATCTCCAAGAATTGGCTGCCCCAGGGAGGGTTTTTTTTTTTTTAAAGATGTCAAAACATCATAATATACATAAATATATATATATATATGCACATATATGTATTCCAGCTAGAGGATTGTAATTATACACACATGCACACACATAATATATGCAGTCCTCCAGCTGGAATTTCTCCTGTCTCCTAAACCTTAGTGTCGCCTTGTCTGTCTAGCCCACATGGATTTTCTTCTCATTCTTTCTTGCACTTCAGTGATGTGTGGGCGTGTTGTGTTTCACTTCTGACTGTGAGTCCCTTCGGGGCAGAGCCTGGGACATCTAGCTCACTGTGTTCTCCACAGCGGAGGCACTGCTGCGCCCAGTATGAGCTCTAGAATTGCTTTCTAATGAATAAATATCAGCAGGATACATAACGTATATGTCTCTTTACCAAGCCATACTCATACACATATTTTCTTTTTTTTATTTTAAACAGAGTCTCGCTCTATTGCCCAGGCTGGAGTGCAGTGGTGTGATCATGGCTCACTGCAACCTCTGCCTCCCAGGTTCAAGCAATTCTTCTGCCTCAGCCTCCTGAGTAGCTGGGACTACAGGCATGCACCACCATGCCTGGCTAAGTTTTGTATTTTTAGTAGAGATGGGGTTTCACCATATTAGCCAGACTGGTCTCGAACTCCTGACCTCATGATCCACCTGCCTCGGCCTCCCAAAGTGCTGGGATTACAGGTGTGAGCCACTGTGCCTGACCTCAGACACACATTTTCATACTTACTATTCAAATTAGTACAGCATGGTGTTGAGATTTAAAAATCAATTCTCAACTTAGTAAATATTTGTAAGTTAATTGTTATATTAAGGTGGAGATTTACCATTTTTCAAGCTTGTGAAAATGAGGCCCAGGAAAATGAAAAAAATATATGTGTATATATATATGTATCTTTAGGCCAAGTGACATTTGTACTTGCTGGCAGCCCTTCAGTATTTAAATGTTAAACATTTTATTTATCTATTTATGAGGCAGAGTCTTGCTCTGTCGCCCAGGCTGGAGTGCAGTGGCAGGATCTCGGCTCACTGCAACCTCTGCCTCCCGGGTTCAAGCGATTCTCCTGCCTCAGCTTGCTGAGTAGCTGGGACTACAGGCATCCGCCACTAAACCCAGCAAATTTTGTAATTTTAGTAGAGACAAGTTTTCACCATATTGGTCAGCTGGTCTCAAACTCCTGAACTCAGGTGATCCACCCACTTCAGCCTCCCAAAGAGCTGGGATTACAGGCGTAAGCCACTGCACCCAGCCTAGTTAGACATTTTAAATGATTACCAACCTGCCTGCCAAGAGCCCGAAATTCCTCAAAAGGGAAGAGAAAAATAACTCTCACTCACTTAAGTATTTTTTGGTGAGGTTAAAAAAAAATCTACTCTATTAAAGTGGATAAACACGCTACCTGGGATGTGCTTTGAAAAACTACCATGTCGTCTTATTGGCGAAGTGCCTTAAAGCACAATCTGGATGGCTTGGAATATATATAGGCAAGCAGAGAACTTTGAGAAAAAGAGGACAAGGTTAGCAGAAAAAAATGTATCCACCTGAGAAAGTATTAGAACATAAATGAGGATATAAATGATGGAGGCTTAAATTCGTATAAACTGAATGTGGCCATACTGGGAATAATGGGAATTTAATTAATTAATTATTTACTTACTTATTTATTGAGACAGTGTCTCACTTTGTCATCCAGGCTGGAGTTCAGTGGCACAATCTCCGCTCACTGCAACCTCCGCCACCTGGGTTCAAGCGATTCTCATGCCTTAGCCTCCGGAGTAGCTGGGACTATAGGCACATGGCTAATTTTTTGTATTTTTAGAAGATACGGGGTTTCACCATGTCTGTCAGGCTGGTCTCTAACTCCAGACCTCAAATGATCCACCCACCTCGACCTCTCAAAGTGCAGAGATTACAGGTGTGAGCCACTGCACCTGGCCCTTCTCAGGGGCATTTGGATGTTATCATCTAGATGTTACTGTCAATGAGTTCAAGAAACAACAAAATAAGGAAGAACAGGAAGGTTATGGCAAGGGAGACCAAGGTCCACCTGTCATTTTAATTCTTTTTTCCCCTTATACCATATTTCTAACACAGAAAAATGTAGTAGACAAATATATACCCTAGGTTTATCATATTTAAACATCTTGCTATGTTTCATTCTAATTTTTTTCTTAAAGGGAACACTGCAGATCTAGTTCAGTTTTCCACTTCACTCCCCTTCTCCCGGAGGTAACCATGTCTTTAATTTGGTCTTTGTGGTCAATACTCTGACTAAGCGTGCTCATATCCCCAGATAAAACAGAATATTGTTTTGTTTTTACATTTTGTATACAGTGTATCCTACCCTACATTTCAGTCTGCAATTTGCTTTTCTTTCCCTTCGTGTTATGATTTTGGATGCAGCCCATGCTGGCATATATGGCTCTACTTCATTTATGTGTATTTTTATTTTATTTTATTTGAGCAACAACTTGCTCTGTTGCCCAGGCTGGAGTGCAGTGGCACGATCTCGGCTCACTGCAACCTCTACCTCCTGAGTTCGAGCGATTCTCCTTCCTCAACCTTCCGAGTAGCTGGAACTACAGGCACGTGCCACCATGCCCAGCTAATTTTTTTTTTTTTGTATTTTTAGTAGAGACGGGGTTTCACCATCTTAGTCAGGGTGGTCTTGATCTCCTGACCTCACGATCCACCTGCCTCGGCCTCCCAAAGTGCTGGGATTACAGGCATGAGCCACTGCGCCCGGCCTACTTCATTTATTTTTAACTGTTTTATGCATGTCATTGTATGACAGCATCACAGTTTATCTGTTCTCCAAATGTTGGCTATTCGGGTTGTTCCCCTTTCCACTGTTATTACAAACAATGCTGCAACAAAGACATATGCACACATATTTGAGATCTCCAGGCCAGTGCCTGGGAGTTCCCAGGGTCTAAAATGCAGATTCCAATTTAGTAGGACTGGGAGGGGCCTGAGATTCTGCCTTGCCTTCCCCTTCCCCTTCCCCTTCCCTCCCCTTCCCCCCCTCCCTCCCCTCCCCTCCCCTTCCCCCCCTCCCTCCCCTCCCCTCCCCTCCCCTTCCCTTCCCCCTTTTTTTTTCGTGTCACCAGAGCTGAAGTGCAGTGGTGCCATCTCCACTCACTACAAGCTCTGCCTCCTGAGTTCAGGCAATTCTCCTGCCTCAGCCTCCCAAGTAGCTGGGATTACAGGCACCCACCACCACTCCAGGCTAATTTTTGTATCTTTAGTAGAGAAGGGGTTTCACCAGGTTGGCAAGGCTGGTCTCGAACTCCTGACCTCAGGTGATCTGCCCGCCTTGGCCTCCCGAAGTGCTGGGATTACAGGCGTGAGCCACCACGCCTGGCTGGATTCTGCATGTCTAAGAAGAGGATGCTGCTGGTCCCAAGGGCACCACTGGTGCAGCATATGTGATGAGAAGTGAAATAGTTGAGTTAAAGGGTATGTGTGTCTTCAACTGCGTTTC
Source organism: Macaca fascicularis (assembly GCF_037993035.2). Taxonomy (NCBI): domain Eukaryota; kingdom Metazoa; phylum Chordata; class Mammalia; order Primates; family Cercopithecidae; genus Macaca; species Macaca fascicularis. Next base: position 17,121,837 of record NC_088387.1, on the reverse strand, counting down.
CAAGTAGTTTTTCCACATTACTCTCCATGGTGGCACTAATTACACCCTTTCTGCGTATGAGAATTCTCGTTGCACCACATTTTTAGCAGCACTTGGTATGATCAGACCACAATCACAAGATTCTCAGATATCTAGACTATTCATTACCTTTGTACAAGGAAAGAAAAAGCAGAGCAGACCTCCAGCAACATTCCCCAGACAATTCACAGATGGCTGTAGATGGAAACCTGAAGAACAGTCTAGGAGTGAAATCATGTTTGTGAGATGGGCAAGTTCCGTTGAAAGCATGTGTCATGGTTCACAATAATGGTCAGAAAAGTAAAAGCAGTTGATTCTTCTAGATGAATTTCTTAAAATATAATATGCATCATGTTACCTTCCTGCTCAAAAAGCTTCCCAGAGCCTCTTTCTGAATGAATTTCTCAGGCTAGCTTTCAAAGTACTCTTCCAGATGGTCCCTACCTGCTCCACTGTGCTTGCCTCCTGCTACCCCTCCCTGGAGCACCACCTGAGTGAAGGTTATCTCAAAACAATTTTGTAAGATGGGCTGAACTTTGGTGTTTATTTTTGTCTTAGCCTCAGGCCACCCTCCATGCTCCGTTGGCCTCTTTTGAAGAAGTGGGCTTGCAAAGCTCTGAGTCAACAGCAGACCCAGCTCCTTCCCGAGCTGTGCAGTGCACAGAAGGCACCCATCACATTGTTTTAAAATTAAATGGGCACAAAGACGACATAGGGGAAGACCCCTGTGGTTTGCCAAAGACTCCCATGAGCACCTCTTGGCTGTCCAGACCCCATCCTAGACTCTCCTGGGTCCTCTCCCTTCTCCTTTCCTCTCCCCACCCCAAACCTACCAACCTTGTTTTTGGAGTTCTTTTAGGAGACTGACTTTGCTTCCATGAGGGTATCCACCTTCTTGATAAAGGCATCATGGTTTTCTAGAAGTTGATTATGGACCAGAGCATTCTCTTTCCTGGACAGAATTCTCTCACAGCACCCACCTGGGTGTACACCTTAAGCCATGTGCCATTTCAAGGTGTCAGACATTGGGAAGAATAATCAGGGTGGGATAGCTTTTAGGCAAATTCCATCTGACCACACAGAAACTGGAGTTGCCTGCCCACAGCCGTCCATGAGAGTCACTCTGGGTTTTGGTTAGGGGAAGCTCCAGATAGGTCACCCTCTTAGAGATCCAAGAACTGTGGGGCAGAGTCCGGACCGCAGGAGGCCAGCTGGCAAGAAGAGCCATTCATTCTATTAACCCATAAACAGCCCCCTAGTACAAGCCTGCTCAGGATGGCCATGTGGCTGAGACATCCACTCTGGAGAGCAGTTGCACAGTGGACAAGAAAACTGGTGGTGCACCGGAGAGGGACATGCAGGGCCACAGACGAGGACAATGACGAGTGGCTGGGTGTGGGTATGGGCTCAAGGAAGAGGCCACCAGGGATTTACACGCAGGGAAAATACCCTTTGTAATAGATTCCGATAGAACAAACATAACACTCCTGCCTGTGCCAAAATGAACTTTTTTTTTTTTTTTCTTTTTTGAGACAGAGTTTCATCATGCCCAGGCTGGAGTGCAATGGCATCATCTCGGCTCACTGCAAGCTCTGCCTCCCGGGTTCAAGTGATTCTCCTGCCTCAGCCTCCCGAGTAGCTGGGATTACAGGCATGTGCCACCACACCCGGCTAATTTTTGTAGTTTCAGTAGAGACAGGGTTTTACCATGTTGGCCAGCTGGTCTCAAACTCCTGACCTCAGGTGATCTGCCCATCTCAGCCTCCCAAAGTGCTGGGATGACAGGCATGAGCCACCGCGCCCGGTCTCAAAATGAACTATCAAAATTCTTTTAGTGGGCTGCAAATTTATAAATGTATAGAACAGAAACCAGATGCCGTGTTGCTGGTTTTCTTCTACACTGGCCTTTAATCTCATGATTATGTGGAAGTGGGTTAAGCTCTTCCGTTAATGCTTAAGTACTCAGATAAGTGAAAGGGGGCTGAACAGAGGGGAGGTGAGCCTAAAGAAAGAAGTATAACTACACCTCAAATATTTTAGCGGCTCCACCATTCTGAGCTAAAGAAATATTCTTTCCTGACCCAAATATTCTTTCCTGATCCTAGGTGACACCAGAAAATGCAAACTCCTAAAAATCCAGTTCTAACCCTACTGCTGTGCAGTAATAACAGAGTGTTAAAGTCATTATCTGTCTCAATCATTAGTGCTTGTTTCTGGTTCTTAGTTGGCTCTCTTCTGCAATAGTATGAATTTCCTGTATCATTTGTACTTCATTAGGTGCTAGCCCCATAAACTTCAGGCCATTTGACTGTCTCCTATGTTCCCAAAGAAGTGGTATTTCCTATACCACTAGCGTTTCCCACAAACCTTAGAGCCAATCTGCCTGAGCGCAAAGCTGAACTGCTAAGAACTAGCTTTGTGATCTTGGGCAAGTAGCAGTTACTTGGGTTTTTGTACTTCAGTTCTCCATCAATAGAAGTGAGGCTACTAGAATCAGGGAAGGGGTATTATGAGGGCTAAACAGCTTGCTTTTTATAAAGTACTTGAAACCTCATCGGGTATATACAGTAAGCTTCCTGAAAGTCCTTAGCCATCTTAGTCTTGCTGCCAAGTCAGCACTTAGGTGATTCTAAACCTGACTAAGCCAAAGGTGATTCTTTGCTCAATAGTACTGAACTGACTACAACCAAATAATTCCCTATTTATTTGTTTATCTATTTATTTTTTGAGACGGAGTCTCACTCTGTTGACCAGGCTGGAGTGCAGTGGCACGATCTCAGCTCACTGCAACCTCTGCCTCCTGGGTTCAAGCCATTCTCCTGCCTCAGCCTCCCAAGTAGCTGGGATTACACGTGCCCACCACTATGCCTAGCTAATATTTTGTATTTTTAGTAGAGACAGGGTTTCACCATGTTGGCAAGGCTGGTCTCGAACTCCTAACCTTGTGATTTGCCTGCCTTGGCCTCCCAAAGTGCTGGGATTACAGGTGTGGGCCACTGCCCCCTCCATAATTGCCTCTTAAATGCACATTTCAGAGATCCCACATCAATATCAGAAATTTCTGGACAAATCTCCCGAATGCTCATTTACGTTTCTGAACGTATTCAAAGTTTCTTAGAGACCCAGAAGACTATTCTAATGGAGGGCCCCCAGGTTCTTTGATCAGAATAGCGTAAAGTTGAGTTAAAAAAAAAGTGGCTTACGCATGTAATCCCAGCACTTTTAGGAAGCCAAGGCAGGCAGATCACGAGGTCAGGAGATCGAGACCATCCTGGCCAACATGGTGAAACCTGTCCCTATTAAAATACAAAAAATTATCTGGGCATAGTGGCGCGCAACTGTAGTCCCAGCTACTCGGGAGGCTGAGGCAGGGGAATCACTTGACTCCGGGAGGCAGAGGTTTGCAGTGAGCCAAGATCACGCCACTGCACTCCAGCCTGGCAACAGAGCAAGACTCCATCTCAAACAGAAAACAACAACAACAAACCAACAACTTATATGATTATACTTTACACCACTGGCAAAGTACTGGTTAACTTTATCCTAAGTCAGGCTGCTTTTGGCCAAAGTTTTGGTCAGAATGAATATGGTTTAGAGCAGTGTTTCTTGAGACAGAACTAGTCACAAGTGTGCTTTAAAATGATCTATTTTAAATTTTCAGGTGCTCATGCAACCTCTGACACATTATCTCCAAAGGCTGAATGTTCTATCTCACAAGGCAGTCCATGGTATGTTTAAAATGATTATTAGAAAGTTCTCTATGCTAAACTAAACTTCATTTCCCTATTCATTTGCTCTTTGGGATTTCACAGAATAAGTAGTCATTTGTGTAACTGACAGTACTTAGACGATTTAAGGCCAGTTAGAATAGATTCTCCTACAGGTCATGGACCTGAGTCAGCTTGTAAGGAAACTTTTTTTTTTTTTTTTTTTGAGACAGAGTCGCTATGACCCCCAGGCTGGAGGGCAGTGGCGCAATCTCGGCTCACTGCAACCTCTGCCTCCCTGGTACAAGTGATTCTCCTGCCTCAGCCTCCCAAGTAGCTGGGATTACAGGTATGTACCACCATGCTCGGCTAATTTTTGTATTTTTAGTAGAGACGGGGTTTTGCCATGTTGGCCAGGCTGGTCTTGAACTCCTGACCTCAGGCGATGCTCCCACCTCGGCCTCCCAAAGTGCTGAGATTACATGCATGAGCCACCATGTACAGCAAAACTTTCTTATAAGCAAATTTACTCCTGAAAATCTGTTAAGTCGCTCATGAAGTACAATTCTAATACAGTTGATTTTATCTTCAGGATTGGAATAACTTGCTGTTCTTTTGGCTGAGCTGCAGATGAACTGGTAGGCTGGCATTTAAGAGCCATGTTACATAAAAAATAACTTTATTTGCATAGCATGAACGCATGTTATTGAATCATCCATATTATGTAACATTATAAAATATTTAATGTTTTCCATTAAAAGACCCTTACTGAGTACCTTCAACTTTGCCAGGTACTGTGCAAGGGTGGGAACATTTGTCACACATTCCTTACCAATGCATCGATGTGGAAAAATAGGCTATTAGTTAACAGAATAGGAAAGCTACTTACTGAGGTGAAACTGACATTTAAAGAGATCGAGAAAAAAAGTATAGTGCTCTTCAGGGAAAAAGCAGGTAGTTATGTGAACCATATGACTTCCCTATCTTGAGAAACAAGTTCCTGTAGAGTCATCTTCCAACCCTCTAATATTCAGTGATTTATGAAGACTTGGGTCATCATTGAAGGAATGCTGGTTTACAGCAAATTCCAAGTATTTACTACTGGAATTAATCATGTAAGAAACTCCAAATAATGCTACTTACTTAGCAAAATAAAAATAATTTTTACTAGGAAAATTTCAAAAATATCTCTAAGTCAACTGGTTAATACTTTTCAGACACGTACTTCTAAGGAAAGAAGTTATTCAAGAAAAAGAAACTACTTATCTAGTCTTTCACTTATCCTGAAAAATATTTTATGGGTTGTCATAAAACAACAAAAACTCCAGCAGCCATAATAGTGGGATCTCCTGGAGAGAGCAATAGTGGGCGATTACACCAAGGAGTACCACATCCCTTTGCCATTCAACAGAGTTGAATTTTGCTAAAAATACAGATCACAGGCAGCCTTGATGAGGAAATTAACTCTCAATGCTTGACAGAGGTTGAAAAATGAAAAACAGTATTCCTACACCTGTCTTGAAGTCAGCCCTGGGTAGGGAGGGTTTATGGCGGATGGTGTGTGCAAAACCTATACAGCTTTTTTTTAGGTAGTGGTGGAGGTATTACCTTCTCTCCTAGTTGATTCCTCCATCACTGGTGCCAAACTACAGCTGTTTTGCTAAAAATGTGGCAATTCAACGTGCAGAAAAGGTAACGTTGTGGGAAAGCACTGACTCTTAAGATCTTACTTACAGCTTTTTACTGTGTGACCCTGAACAACCATTAACCTTTATTTTCTTATCTGTAAGTCAAGAACATATGGCCCACAATCTTAAGGGATAGGAAAAGGGTCAAATAAATTGAAACTTCAAAAAGCATTTTGTGAACTGTAAAACACAGTATATGTAAAAAGTCTAAAGGACGACAGAAACTTAAACAATTCAGAGAAAAATTCTACTGTGAACATTTTATTTTGACAAAACAAACTTTACAGATTTTACAATCTCCCAAATTTCACTTATTTAAAAAAAGGAGAGACAAGGCAACCTAGACTCCAAGATTTCAGGCATGAAAAAACTAGTACCAGATATTCAAGTTATATATGCGAACTGCATTTTACATACCATGAAAGTGAAATGTGACAAATACTCACTAGTTTCAAGTGTACCTTATAAGAAACACATGGACATACTTGGGTTTTTTAACCACATGGTCTCATATCAATAAACATCTAAGTATCTGACATACATTTTTCCATTAAAGGTAGGCGCAACTCTATGAATGTCAAATTATAATCTTGCTTTTTATAATCTTGACTGGAAACTGAAAAATAAGAGGAATGTAGAGTTAAGTAGCCAAAAATGCTACTTACTGCACAAACAAGCACATCATGAAAAGAAATGCTAGTAGTTCCCCTCAGGAATGGGTTTTTGAAAATTTAAAATATTATTTTATCAGAAAAGTTAAAGCCTTTGGGGGAAAACCACAGTAAATGACATATTGACTCAATCTCTAAAGCCCTAGCAAATTATAGATTTTGTGCAATTAGTGACCAACATATACATTTAAGAGATAATACTGACTGTTCACCAGAACCTTCTGATGGTTCTGAAACATCTACTCTTTAGAGTTATTTCAGCTTTACATGTCTATGAAATTTAAGATTCCTCAATGGGACGTCATCGCTTATTCCGCACTAGATACAGGCAATATGTATAGATTTAGCACAACTGACTACTTCTCACCTTCCAGGAGCCTATTTTTATTTATACAAAATTAGATTGGTTTTTCACCCACGTGTATGCATAAGTGCTTCTCAAATTTACACAGTTCATATCTAAAATCCCACAACAAAAGGCAAACGAATGGATAATAGTTTAGATATTTCATATTTTCATTCATCTTTTTTTTTTTTTTTTTTTGAGACAGAGTCTCCGCTGCCCAGGCTGGAGTGCAGTGGCATGATCTTGGCTCACTGCAACCTTCGCCTCTCAGGTTTAAGTGATTCTCATGCCTCAGCCTCCTAAGTAGCTAGGACTATAGGAACGCACCACCACACCCAGCTAATTTTTGTATTTTTAGAAGAGACACGTTTTTACCATGTTGGCCAGGCTGGTTTCAAACTCCTGGCCTCAAGTGATCCACCTACCTCGGCCTTCCAAAATGCTGGGATCACAGGCGTGAGCCACTATGCCCGGCCTTTCATCCATCTTTAAACAAATTCAATGAGCATCTAGAGACAGACGTGACAAAAGTGTTACAAATTTCTGTGCATTTTCTATGAATTGCTTTGTGCAGTTCACACATGGGTTCATTCACCCTGCAGGCTGTGAACTTCCTTATCCTGTAGTCTGTAGGTACTTAGGTTTCAGCAATTACGTGACCCAAAAGACTAAAGGAGAAGGACTTGTTTAAATTAGTCCCTCTCAAAAATTGTTTCCAATTTTATGACAAACAGATTTCATATGCTTGTGGGTTAAATTTTAAAGTAATTATGAAGCCATTTACTCTAACATAAACGAATGAAATGTAATTAAGAACCACACTTAAGTCCTTAATTTTAATGAATGGTATTTTTCATTTATATACAAAGGAATTTAATAGCCAGCAGCATTTAAATATAGAAATAGTCCCATCTCTTCTCTATTCCCTTTTATAAAGTGCCATTTTAACTGGGTAGATTTACTACCCAGATTTTCAGTAACTACAGGATAGGTATCTAATTGTCAAGAAAAGGTTGGAAAATTAAGTTTAGCATTTTAAACATTTATAAAACATTGCTACAAGTCATAGAGACTACCAATGTAGTAAAATAAAAAGTGTACCTTACGTGAGGATCATTACGTTGGTTTAATAATTACTTCACAGAAACATGGGCTCATGAGCCAATTTGTGCTAATTATTTAAACCAGAAACAGTTTCTGTAGGTAATTCAGCTCTAAGCACCATTAAACAGGGTTATGCCAAGTAGAACAATGGTTATATGATCCTCAGAATAAACACCCCAGCAAATGCAAACTTTTAGAATAGTAACACAAGTTAGTGAGAATCCGAAGGAGAGGCAACATTTTATTTAAAACTATCATAGGCTGCTAAGTGCCCTCTTTAAATAAAATTTTGTGTAGTTATTAATGTACCTTAACACTGGTGTACCTTAATAGTGGTGTTAGAGATAGCTGGAAACCATACTACAGAAGTGAATGTTGCCTGTTTCTTTTGTTCAGTGATTAAAACTGAAATTGCTTTTACAAAAATAATTTAACTGCTACTTACAATACACATAAAATACCAAGAGGATTCCCATTTATTCACATTATTACCTAATTAGTATTTTTGCATTTCAACTTTGATCTGACCTTCAGTAGTACCTTAAAATGCAAATGCAATTAGTAAAAAATGGGGCAGCCTGTCGTTTTCACACTCAGAAATACTACCAGTTTCATTACAATTTGCATTTTTTTGTTGCTCTTGAAAGAGTAACCCCTTATAAAATCAGATACATAAAAAGTGCACTATTCCTTACTTTGCAGACATCCAGGAATGGTTAAAGCAAAGGAACTCTCATTCATTCATTCTGTTCCCCCAATTTAGATACATTTCTAGTCTCCAGAAATGGGCTCCAGGGCAGGGAAGTGGAGGGCAGAAAAGAGGCACAGGTCAAGGTATGATGAATCTCTTAAAAAGAAATCCACTTTCCCCAGAAGGCTAACCTGAAGGGAACTCCGCCCCATCCATTCCAGTCCCTCAAGTAAGAATGCATAATTTAGCTTGTCCTTCTGGTCTCATTTCCTTACAACACCTAGTATTCAATTTCCTAAGACAAATAACCCTTAGCATTTTCTAAAAGAAATAATTTTTACCCAAATACATTGGACTTTGGTCTCAATCTGAAGGAAGACGAGTGGCCTTTAACAGACCGTTCCTCCTCCACTTCCTCCTCCCCGCCACCCTCCAGTGGCTGTTCTGGGTCCCTGAAAGAGGGTGTGGTGTGGACAATCTGGGTTCTGAAGCGGATTTTGTTGAGTCTGGGTTTTATACGTCCACTAGAGCTGCCAGAGGCTTTGCGCCCTGGATCCTTGGCTTTGCCTCCGACCCACCCCTCAGCCAAGTGGTGATGTTGGTGATGGTGATGGTAGTGATGGTCTCCTCCATCATCTAGGACGTGTGAGAGTTTGTAGGTGATGAGATGCGAGGGAAGCACCTTTGAAAGCCTCCAGCGCCCACCGCTGCTACCCGCGGCGCTTTCCCCGTCACCCTCGTCCAGGGCTCCCACCAGGTTCTTGATCTCCTCAGCGATGCTCTGACTCAGGTACTGGGAGGCCTTTTTCCCACTGTAGTCCCTGATGTCCACATCGGCGTCGTAGGCCCCTACCAGCAGCTTCACGACCTCCACGTGCCCGTGCATGGCCGCCAAGTGCAGGGCGGTGTAACCCCCGCTCGTCCTGGCGTTGATGTTCACCGGCAGCTGGTGTTTGTTGGCGAAGTTGACTAGCATGGCCAGAAGCTCCTGCCTTCCGTGCTTGGCGGCCCAATGCAGGCAAGTGAAGCCGGTAATGAAGTCCCGCTTGACCAGCAGGCCGGGCTCGCAGGTGAGCAAGCCCTCCAGGCTGTCCCACTTGCCATCGGAGGCAGAGAGCATCCAGGCGTGCTCCAGGGGGTCTAGCGTCACTGAGCCTCCGCCGCTGCTCTCCTCCTCCGCGGACGACGAGGCCACCGATGCGCTGTCTGAGTCGCCACCGCCTCTGCCGCGTCCTCCCCCGGAGGAGCTGCCCGGGCTGCTGCCTCCGGGACACACGCTCCTCTTCAGCTGCGGGGAACTGCCCATCACCAGGTCGCGGAAGTTCTGGCGGGCCGGCCTCTGTGCGGTGGCCCCCCCAAGGGAGCTGCTCCTGTCCGCCTCCTCGCAGCCATGGGGCGGGGGTTCCAGGTCCTCACTGGGTCCCGGGGCCGGAGTCCGGGGCAGGGGCTGCACTTCGCGCCGCGAGTTCTTCCTGCGAGCCCCGGCGCTCAGGGGCGGCCCGTGAGCGGCGGCGTGGGGCTCTCCCTCGCCCAGCTCGCGGCCCTGTCCAGGGAGCGCCTCCGGGGCCGCTGCGTCGGGGAGCCGATCGCGCACCCCGGGCCCGGCCGGGCAGTCGGGGGCCTCGGGCTCGGCGGTCACCTGGATTCGCGGCGGGTCCCCGGAGGGCTCGGACGGCCCCTCACAGAACCTCTTCTTGAGGTGCACGTACTTGGCGCCGTCGGCGGGATCGACGCGCACCGTGGCCACGGCGTTCACCAGCTCCTTGAAGTGCGCGCGGGCGCGGGCGCGCTGCTCGGGTTCGCCGCCCAGTGCGCCCCTGAAGTGCTGCACCAGCTCGGCATGGAGGGCCCGGCCCCCGCGCTCCGCCAGGAAGCGCAGCACCGCCTCGGGGCCCAGCACCGCCTCGGGGCCCCACTCTGCCGACCCCTCCATCCTAGACCGCGCTGCTCCCCCGCCAGCGGGCGGCTCAGCGCGGTCCCATCGCGGCGGGCTCCCAGCGGCCGTCTCCCGACGACGGCGGAGTCTGGCGGGCTCAGCGTGCTGCCAGCCTAGGCGTCACAGGCCGGAGAACTCGGCCACCGCCTCACTGGGCCGCGCCCGGGGGGACACGCCCCCCGCATCCCCGCCCCGCGCCCACGACAACAGGCCACGCCCACTTCCGCTCCCCGCTGTATCAGCCACACCCACCTAGGGCGGCCTTGCCTCAGGGCCCGCCCACTTCCGGCCTCGCGTGGGCCGCAATCACTGTTCCGCAGTTCCCGCCTGCATTCTTCGCGCCCTCTTCCTGGAGTCCCGGCTCTCCTTCAGCCCGCCCCAACACTGACACTCAGTCCTCAGTCGTCGAGGGCAGCTCCCGCGAGGGGCTCGTTTGGCGAACTCAAAACGCTCAGCGCGCACCACAGGGCGTCCGCCCCGACCCCGCCCCCCGTCCACCGTCCCCGGAGGCCTCCAGCTCGGCCCCGCCCCTGTCCCTTCCCTGTGGCGGAGCCGCTTCGCCTCGCGCCCCGCCCGTTACTGCAGCGCTCCCGCCTTCCCGCCGCCGTTGTCGGGACCAGCCGCTCGGGGCCGGGCTGATACAGCCGCTTCACCGCGCCCCTCCCCGCGACCATGGCCTCCTCCGAGGTGGCGCGGCACCTGGTGAGTCCCGCCGACGCCGGGGCCCCAGCCCCGAGCTCCTCGGCCCCCGCGGGACTTCCCGGACCGCGACCCCGGCCCGCTGGCCCCCTGGTCCGGCCCGGGATTGTGACCCGCGCCCCCTCGGGCCCCGCCCGCCCAGTCCTTCCCGGCTTCCGCGGCGGCCGGGCGCCTGGGGCGGGACAGGAGCCTGGGCGCGGCCGGACCCCGGCTTGCGGGGCACGGGGCGCGGTGCCAGCGTCGGGACGGTGGGGGAGTTCTTCTTGAACGACTTCCCGGTCTTTGCCAAAAGTTAAACCCACAGCGGTGATTGTGGGTCTCTCATGGCTGTAACGGTGTTGAGGGCGGTGTGCGGACTGGTTGAATAGCGGTCATCTTTCACAGCCGTGAGCACTTCCCAGCCTCCCTGCCCCCGGGAGAAAGCCCGGCTTCCCTGGCTTTTCAAAAGCTTTCGCGTTTTACCCAATGGTGTGGTCGTCCAAGTTTTCCTCCGAACCGTTTTTTTTCCCGCCTTGACTCTTTTGTACTCTAAAAGAACGCGTTTGTTCATTGTTTTGAACCTTTCCAGTTACTTTTGTATATTTATTTCGCTTACTAGTAAGCCAGCGGTTTTCAAAGTGTCGTTACAACTATTTTCATGATAGTACCAAGGACCTGTACATCGAGTTTTCCAAAGGCTACATGATATGGAATGATACCACCGTTTGGAGGGCCGATGTCTGTGTATTCTTTTTTTTTTTGAGACGGAGTCTCGCTCTGTCGCCCAGGCTGGAGTGCAGTGGCTGGATCTCAGCTCACTGCAAGCTCCGGTCTGTGTATTCTTAAAAACAAATTCTCCCTTTTAATTTCTGATAGTAAACATTAGTGGTTTTAATCTATGTAAACAAAAGCTCTTTGGAGGCTGGAGACCAAAAAGTTTGAGAACTACTCTCCTAAGCAGCCTCCTACATGAGAAGTTTAAATTGTAGAAAGAGTTCAGATTGTAGGCTGAGAGATTAGAGGATCCGTCCAAAGTGACACCGTTGGTTTGTTTTATAGAACCTGGACAAAGATTTTTCTCCCCGATTCAGCCCAGGTCTCTTTTCATTCTATCGCGTATTTTTAAAAATCTCAAATTTTCTGTTTGGACCCCCCTTGTCTCAGTTGCTGTGTTTGTGCGCATGTGTGAGTGAGGGAGAATTGAGGGGTCCTGGTGAGGAAAATGTGTTTTATAAACTCTTTGATTCGTAGAGTACGTATCCAGACACGCTTGAGCAGAAGGGAGCACTTCATTTAGCTGATGTTAGATTTCTTTTTAATTGTACTTAATTTGCTTTGAGACTAACTTATTTTCGAATTAAACTTTATTTTGCATTAATTGTAGATTCGTATGCAGTTGTAAGAAATAATGCAGTATAGAGAGAACCCTTTACCCAGCTTTCCACAGTAATATCTGGCAAACCCATAGTATGATGTCACAACCAAGATATTGTCATTGATTGCTACGGTGAAGATAAAGGATGTTCCCAGGACCAGGAGGATCCCATAGTGCCTTTTTATAACCACACTCACTTCTTTCCTGCCCTGCCTCCTCCTTAACCCCAGACAATCAGTGTGATTCGTTTTTGTTCCTATAGTTTTGTCATTCCAAGACTTATATAATGGAATCACCCAGTTAGTAACCTTTTGAGGTTGGATTTTTTTTACTCAGCAAAGTTCTGGAGATTCATCCAGGTTGTTGCATGTGTCTGTAGTTTGCTGACGTCGTATTCCATGGTATGATTGTGCCACAGTTTGAAGGACATCTAGGTTGTTTTCAGTTTTTGGCTCTTGGGAATAAAGCTGCTATAAACATTCATGTACAGTAACTCATAATGTAAGCATAAGTCTTCAGTTCTCTGGGATAGATGCCCAGGAATACAATTGTTGGGTCATATGGTAATTGCATGCTTAGTTTTATAAGGAACTGCCAAACTTTCTCAGAATGGCTGTATTATTTTCCATCCCCACCAGAAGAGTAGGAGAGGTCCAGTTTCTGCACATCCTCACCAGCATTTGGTGTTGTCCCTATTTTTAATTTAGCCATTCTTATAGGTGTATGGTGACACCTCATGGTGATTTTAACTTGCATTTCTCACATTGTCACCCAGGCTAGAGTGCTGTGGTGCCAACATGGCTCACTTCAACCTCAGCCTCGACCTCCTGGGCTCAAGCGATCCTCCTGCCTCAGCCACCCCAAGTAGCTAGGACTATAGGTGTGCACCACCACACCCGGCTAATTTTTGTATTTTTTGTAGAGGCAGGGGTGTGACCATGTTGCCCTGGCTGGTCTCAAACTCCTGGGCTCAAGTGATTGTCCCATCTCAGCCTCCCAACATGTTGCCTATTTTCTAGTTTTTTTTTTTTCTGTTGGGTTTAAAGTTTTTCAGGCATACTAAATTCCAGTCCTTTCTCAGATATGTCATCTGCAAATGTTTTCTCTCAGTCTGTAGTTTATCTTTTCATCTTCTAATAGGGTATTTTGCAAAGCAAAATTTTTAAATGTTGTTGAAATTTGTCATTTTTTCCTTTTATGGACTGTGCTTTTGGTGTCAAGTTTAAGAACTCTTTGCCTAACCTTAGATCCCAAAGATTTTCTCGTATTTTTTTCCTAAAAGTTTTATAGTTTATATTTCATATTTATGTTATGACCCATTTTGAGTTAATTTTTCTGTTAGGTGTCAGACTTAAGTTGAGGGCCATTTTTTGGCCTATGGATGTCCAGTTGCTCCAGCACCATTTGTTGAATAGACTCGCTTTCAATTACTGAATTGTTGATGCACTTTTGTCAAAAGTGAGTTGAGCATATTTGTGTGGGTCTATTTCAGTCTGTTTCTGGGTTCTCCATTAGCACACAGTCTTGATTCCTGTAGCTGTGTACATCTGAAATAAGGTAGACTGATTTCTCCCACTTGATTCCCCTCTCCCCCAGATTTTTAGGTACTCTAGTTCTGTGCCTTTTTGTGTAAGTTTTAGAATCATCTTATCTATATTTACAAATAATTTTGCTGGGATTTTGAGAGGAATTACATTAAATGTTTATATCAATTTAGGGAGAATTGATAGCTTTACTGTGTTGAATTTTCTAAATCATGTACACAGTATTTCTCTTCATTTCTCGCTCTCGTTTTTTTGGAGACGGAGTGTTGCTCTGTCACCCAGGCTGGAGTTCAATAGCGTGATCTCAGCTTACTGCAACCTCCACCTCCTGGTTCAAACGATTCTCATACCCCAGCCTCCCGAGTAGCTGGGATTACAGGCATGCGCCACCACACCTGGCTAATTTTTTGTAATTTTAGTAGACACGGGGTTTCTCCATGTTGATCAAGCTGGTCTTGAACTCCCAACCTCAGGTGATCCACCTGTCTCAATCTCCCAAAGTGTTGGGGTTACAGGCATGAGCCACCGTGCCCAGCCCAGACCTTTTATTAGTAGAAGAGGATATTACAACTCAGGGAAGTAGCTGGGCACAGTCGCTCACACCTGTAATCCCAGCACTTTGGGAGACCCAAACAGACGGATCATGAGGTCAAGAGATCAAGACCTCGTGACCTCATGGTGAAACCCCGTCTCTACTAAAAATACAGCAATTAGCTGGGCATGGTTGCGTGCACCTGTAGTCCCAGCTACTCAGGAGGCTGAGGCAGGAGGATCGCTTGAACCTGGGAGGTGGAGGTTGTGGTAAGCCGAGATCGTACTACTGCACTGCAGTCTGGCGACAGAGCGAGACTCTTTCTTAAAAAAAAAAAAAAAAAAAAAAAAAAAAACACCACTTCAGGTAAGTTTAGTGTCTCGCTCAAGGAACCACAGCTAGTGATTGTGAGATTGCTCTGTGTCATATTGTCCCTGCCATTATCTCCACCATGCCCCTTATTAGGGAATTGCATCATTTTATGATTCAGGAGATCCTGACTGTATAATTAGTTATTGCTGACTGAGATAGTGGATCTTGAAACAGTGTTGAGTACAGTCCACTGGCTGCCTTTTCCTCTCTTGAGAAACAGCTGTAATTTTCCACTTCTTCAGTTATCCTTACCTTTTAAGTGGTGTCTAAATCTTTGCAATTCCTGTCCACATTTGTCATTTTCTGTTTTAGCTACAATGCTTCTGAACTTTTTTTCTCATTCCTTCTCAGTTATTCTTCAGTGAGGATAATTTTTGTATCTAAGAGGCTTCTCTCATTTGTTTTACTTTCTGTCTTGAAGTTGTGATTCTTAATTCTTTCCTTTCATGTCTTGTTAATTACCATCTCCGCGCCTTCGGATATTCCCATCTCTTCATCTGGAGATCCTATAATCATTGTAGTATAATGAAAGACTCAGTTCCCATGCTACTTCCTCTGAAGCTTTCCCAGAGAACCCCAGCCCCTGACAGCCAGACTACTTCTCATTTGGCATTTGGTCATATGCTACCTTGCAGTACCTCCTAATTTATGTTTTTGTGTTGTTAACCTTTTGCATCAAGTAAGCTCTGCATTTTTTCGTCCTTAATTAAATGATCTGCCTTCAGGAAGAGCAACCTGTGTTATTCTTTGTATCCTCCATAGCCATACTCATATATCTTTGAGGACAGGTGTTGATTTTTTTTATATGGAAAGTATGTTATCTTGGACAATTTTACTCTTGCTGGATGTTAAATGAATAAATTATAAATGCTTGCAGGCAGCCAGGAGCTGTTTGTTCATCTACATGTATGTTCTAATGAAGCCCCACCTTCCCTAGGCTGTAACACTGATAGTCTCATACTTTTCAGATATTCCCAGACTGATTTTCATTATAACGTCCCAGACTCTGTTTGGATTAATTGATTGATTGATTGATTATATTTTGGTGTGTGGGAAAGAAGGAGAAGGATGCTCTTAAATTTTTATAATCTACTGCAGGATAGATTCCCTCTCTTCAAGAATATGTACAGGACCCTTGTTTTCAACCATATTAATGTAATTTGTCTCTGCTTTAGATTTTGGGCATTCCTAGTATAAAATGCCTGATGCGCAAAGCTTTTGTAATGAGAACTTTAATTCTTACACTTTCTTCTGATTACATCTGGAAGGTTGATTTAGATAATGCTTTATTTAGAAAATTTAATATTTTTCAGGATTTGTATCTACTACTGATTTAAGGATTATGGAGGAGGAATCACGTATCTCATAGTCATAATGACAAAAGTAAAATGTTAAATTCTAATGTTAAACACCGTAAAACAAATAAGATTTAATAGCTTGGGATATAGCACTTATACTTTGTTGGTATTATTTTTAGTAAATAGGCTGCCTGGTCTGTGCCAGGTAGGATGGGGTTCCCAGCTCCTTCATACTAGTTTCAGCCTAACTTCACATAACCAAGGAGCTTATCAAAGATAAGGTGGAAATGTGGCTATTCTCTGATTTCCTTTACGTTCCTCCCTTAAGAATCAGGTCAAGTTTATCCTGCCCTCTGTGTGGTCTGTATTTATGGGGATAGCAAGAAAGTCCTATTGTCTTAGAGTGTCTGTTGCATAGAAAGAGTTCACAAATTGTGAAATATTAGGTAGGGAGTATATTGATGGATACCTTTAATGTTTAGTGAGTGTCCATGAGAAAACTATCCCAGTTTTCTCATAGACAAATAGAAGCTGTGCATGGTGACATTTTCCCTTAGCTGCATATATACTATTTGGCAGGAACATTACCTTGAGCTCTAAGTTAGGCCAGAACTAACTCAAATGATTTTTGAAAATTAAAATGAAAAACTGCTTTTGTTATAAAGGACCTTTAAGAGGAATAGTTGACTAAGGTAATTCTATGTGAATAGATGAGAAATGTTCTCGTTGACAAATTAGTAGCTAGTTCTGCTCACTCTGAATGAGTCACGGCTTCAGAAACAGACATTGAACTTTTCCCCATCTCCAGCATAATCTTCAGTTTTTTTTCCCATTTGCCCTGCATGAAATCTACTTTATAGAAAGTCCTTTTGTCGTCTTATAAAAGTATAGATACCTCCAGGCAGGTTAGTCAGTGGGTGACTTTCCTAATGCCTAGGGAGATCCTGGGAATCAAGGAAGTCAGAGTTTCCCTAGGGGTGAACACAGGTAGGTGGTTTTGATTTAGGGCAAGTTGGGTGAGGAGTCAGGGGAGGGGAGGGCTGCAAAAAGGAAGGTGGGAAAAGACTAAATCTAAACTTTGCCTTTTTCAAGGTTTGTCTAGAACAGTGTTTCTCACCATTTTTTTCATTATTGTCCCCTCAGGAGAAAAATTAAATTTAAATAAAATGTAATTAATAACATTTGATTTTTGTTAAATTAATTCAAGTAATTAAGTTCTCCCTAATGGGAGGAATCCAGTACTAAAGAATATACATTTTTCAGATAAGGTTGAGCTTTGCTGAAGGCCACAGACCATTTATTTATTTATTTATTTTTGTCCTCCCAAGAACCAATTTCTCCTCTCTTTAGGGGGAGAGATAATACAGGTACTGCCCGCATTGAGAATGCATGATCTATAGTTAGCCATCCTAGCAATAGGGCAACATATGTTTTTTCTTCTTAGTCTGCTACTAGATTTGAAAACAGTCTAAGACTAAATACTCTGTACATTATAAGTTAAATGAGGCATTCGAGAACCTACTCAGGACCTTAGAGATGTATTCTTACTCCAAGCAGCTTACTAATATGAATTTTTGGAAAATACAAATTATTTGTGTGATTATGATTTATACTACCTTTAAATAAAGCTTTTTACAAAAGCTCAATATTGAGCTAAATAGTAAAAGAAGAGATGGGCACGTTAGTGGAGAAAATCAGGCTAGACATTTTAGACAGGAAGAATATTCACTGTCTGACACTGTTTATATGCTCAGCCTTAAAATAACATGAGAAGCCTTTCAATTCTTTACTATTCCTGAAAGAAGTAGCTTTGCTGGGCGCAGTGGCTCATGCCTGTAATCCCAGCACTTTGGGAGGCTGAGGTGGGTGGATCACCTCGGGTCAGGAGTTCGAGACCAGCCTGGCCAACATGGTGACACCCTGTCTCTACTAAAAATGCAAAAATTAGCCTGTCGTGGTGGTGCGTGCCTGTTGTCCCAGCTACTCGGGAGGCTGAGGCAGGAGAATCGCTTGAACCTGTGAGACAGAGGTTGCAGTGAGCTGACATCGTGCCACTGCACTCCAGCTTGCGTGACAGAGTGAGACTCCATCTCAAAAAAAAAAAAAAAAAAAGAAATAGCTTTAAAATTTTTAGTGCAATTTTTTTTTTTTTTAATAGAAGGGAACTTTTTAGCTATTTTCAACTTTTAGTGGCCCAGTAATCTCTGAAGATCTTTGCAGGTAATAAAGTAGTTAAGATATATTTTTCTGTGGACTTTGTGGCTATAACTATGTCCATTATGGTAATTGAATGCTACCAGATGCTGAAGTGCATTCACCATGGCAAGTACTTCCCTTGTGTTATCACATTTTATTTTTTATTTTTTGTTTTTTGAGACAGAGTCTCACTTTGTCGCCAGACTGGAGTGCGGTGGTGCAACGTCGGCTTACTGCAACCTCTGCCTCCTGGGTTCAAACGATTCTCCTGCCTCAGCCTCCTGAGTAGCTGGGATTACAGGCATGTGCCACCACACCCAGCTAATTTTTGTAGTTTTAGTAGAGACGGGGTTTCACCATGTTGGCCAGGATAGTCTCAATCTCTTGACTTTGTAATCCACCCTGTTTGGTCTCCTAAAGTGCTGGGATTGCAGGCGTGAGACAGCGCGCCCATCCTGTGTTATCACATTTTATTCTCCCAGCCCATGAGCTGAGTACTGTTATCTCCAGTTTTTTGGATGAGATGCAACTTTCACACATCCTTGCACAAAATGTCTCTTGTTCCTCCATGTTGTCTTTGTACCTCCTTGCCCCAGACCTCATTCCAGGCTTTGGCAGTTCTTAATGATGCAGCATTTTGCATTTGTTGCTACTATAAACAGTTAATTCTAACAGCCTTCTTAACATACATTTATACTGATGTCATGTTAACTCTTCTCCTTTGTGACATGGGTCATTGAGAGAATTTCTAGGGGCTCTCTGTTTTGGTAGAAGATAGGCTGCTTGTCATATAGTAACAGAAATTCTGTTGTATAGAAAAGAATTATAATTTACAGTTTCTATGTAACTCTGAGGACCAAAGAACCTAAGCCAGCATTATAATTTGAACAGTTGGAGAAAATATTTTAATTTTGCTTTGTATTTTCGTATTTTGCTATATATTTTCTTTTTTGTTGATTATGAAATTATACAGATATTATTTAGTTTATCCTCAGATATTCTGATTATTTTAGCTACACTTTGCCATTTACCTACCTTTTAGTCAGAAAATTGTTATACTTTTATGAATTAACTTTGTTATTCAAGTACAATTTATTTATTTATTTATTATTTTTTGAGATGGAGTTTCACTCTTGTGGCTCAGACTAGAGTGCCGTGGTGCGATCTCGGCTCACTTCAACCTCCGTTTCCCAGGTTCAAGCGATTCTCCTGCCTCAGCCTCCTGAGTAGCTGGGATTACAGGCACCCACCACCATGCCCGGCTAATTTTTGTATTTTTAGTAGAGAGAGAGTTTTGCCATGTTGGGCAGGCTGGTCTCAAACTCCTGACCTCAGGTGATCCGCCCGTCTTGGCCTCCCAAAGTGCTGGGATTATAGGCATGAGCCACTGCGCCCGGCCTCAAGTACAATTTATGTACAGTAAATTTACCCTTTTTAGTATAAGGTTCAATGAGTTTTGGTGAAGGCATACAGTTGTGTAACCACCAGCTATTTAAGCTAGTTCCATAACCCCCAAAAATGTCCTTGTGCTGTTGGTAGTCAACCTCTTATCCCACCCTCCTCTGACAACCACTGACCAGTTTTCTGCCTCTATTGTTTTGCCTTCCGCAGTGTCAGTTGTATGGAATTTTCATAGCCTTTGCACTGGCTTCTTTCACTCAATGCCATGCCTTTGAGATTCATGCATGTTTATCACTGAGTCATATTCCATTATATTGATGTGCCGCAATTTAGTCTATTCATCCTTTCTCCATTTAAAGAGCATATGGGCTGTTTCCAGTTTTTGGCAATTATGAATGAGGATACTGTATACCTTTACTTACAGGTTTTTGTGTGAATGTGTTTTTTGTTTTTTTGAGATGGAGTCTCACTCTGTCGCCCAGGCTGGAGTGCAGTGGCATGATTTCAGCTCACTGCAACTTCCGCCTCCTGGGTTCAAGTGATTCTCCTGCCTCAGCCTCCCGAGTAGCTGGGATTAGAGGTGTGGGCCACCATGCCCGGCTGATTTATGTGTTTTTAGTAGAGACAGGGTTTCACCATGTTGGCCAGGCTGGTCTCGAACTCCTGACCTCCAGTTGATGCACCTGCCTTGGCCTCCCAAAGTGCTGAGATTATAGGCATGAGCCACCACACCCAGCTGAATGTAAATTTTCATTTCACTTTGGTCAGTGTCTAGGAGTAGGATTGCTGAGTGGTATAGTAAGTATGAGTTTAACTTAATAAGAAACTGTCATACTGTTTACAAGTTGTTTGTACCATTTTGTATTCCTACTAGTGATGAATGAGAGTGTGTTGCTCTGCATCCTTGCCAGTACTTTATATTGTCAGTTTTTTGGGGTTTTTTTGTTTGTTTGTCAGTCATTCTGATAGGTATGTAGTGATATCTCACTGTGGTTTTAGTTTGCATTTCCCTAATGACTGTCATGTGCTTATTGGCCATCTGTACATCCTTGGTCAAGTGTTCCGTCTTTTCCCAATTTTCAATTGGGTTAGTGTCTAAATATTGAGTTGTACAAGTTTAAAAATATATATACATATATATATTTATTGTATAAGTCCTTTATGAGACAGATGAGTTACAGCTGTTTTATCTCAGTCTGTATCTTGTCTTTCTTGTTTTTTCAGTCCCTTTTTTCTTTTGAGACAGGGTCTCCCTCTATCTCCCAGGCTGAAGTGAGGGCAGGGGGGCATGATCATGGCTCACTGTAGCCTCGACTGTCTCAACTTGGCTGATCCCCTTGCCTCAGTCTTTTGAATAGCTGGGACTATAGGTATGCGTCACCACACCTAGGTAATTTTTTAAATTTTTTGTAGAGACGGGGTTTCACCATGTTGCCCAGCTGGTCTTGAACTCCTGAACTCAAGCCATCCACCTGTTTGGGCCTCCCAAAGTGCTGGGATGACAGTTGTGAGCCACCGTGCCCAGCTCAGTCTCTTTAACTACATCTTTTGAAGAGCAGAATTTTTTTATTTAAGTCCAGTTCATCATTTTTTCTTTTATAGATTGTGCTTCTTGTGTTGTAGCTAAAAAGTATTTGCTTAACCCAAAGTCACAAAGATTTTATACCTTTTCTTCTAGAAGTTTTTAGGTCAGCGCTCCATTTTGCATAAATTTTTATATGTGGTACCAGATATGAATCGAGGTTCTTTTTTCTCATTTTAGCATATGGGTGTCCAATTGTTCCAGCACTGTTTTTTTTGTTGTTGTTGTTTTTGTTTTTTGTTTTTTTTTTAAACTCTACTTTCTCCATTGAGTTGCATTTGGGCCTTTGTGAAAATCTCCTCCCTACTACCACCTCAGTTACACTCTTACCACATTACTTCTTTCTTTCACAGCACTTACACGGTTTGTTTTCTTGTTTAACTCTGTCTCCTCACTATAATATAAGCCCCTTGAGGGGAAGAACCTTTGTGTGGGACAAAGGATGGGAAGGGCATCCAGGTAGAGGGAATGGCATTGCAAAGGGCTGGTGGTGAGTGGAGCTTTGGTGTGTCTGAAACATGCCAGAGGAGGACATCAGGAGCAAGATGAAGCTGGAGACTAGGTGGGGCCAGATCCCGCAGGGCCTGGGTGCAGCCGGAGTAACCAGAGGCTATGACTGGGTTCAAAAGGATTGCCTCTGAGCAGGAACAGGAATCACGTGTTTGTCAGCATAGCTGAAAGAGGGATAATCAGTGACAGTTTTCAATTCGTTATGACCTGTGTCTTGTTCCACAGCTTCCTAGGAAGGTTTGCCCACTGCTATTCTTGGTTAAGGTGGGCCATGCCTTCCTTTATGTATTCGTGATTTTAGTCAGAATACAGAAATATTTGACTAATTTTACGTTGACTGAACTTTTTCCCAGAGGGAATGTCTGGGAACTTTCTGTCATTTATGGATTCACCTTGTACCCTAGAATCTGTAGATGGAATAGTTGATTACCACATTCCTCACATCAATTTCCAGATCCTCCTTCTCCCGGCTGACAGTTCTGACCTCACTCAGCTGTCATACTGTCTGCTAACCACATGCCTTTGTTGCGCTCATATCTGAAACACCACCTCTCCTGGTGCCTGATGGTTTAGCTACTGACTGCCTATAATTCTCTAACATTAGACCTGTCAGAATTCTGGATGATTTCAGCATCTGCATAGATTATCCTTTCAGTCCCCACCTTTTCAGTTTTCTGCCCTTGTCCTTGTGCCCCCCTAAGCGGGTAAACACACAGGGTAGAGGTGCCCATCCCTTGCTCATGCCACCTCCACATTTCCTATCTGCTTTCCCTGCCTTATTTTTCTTTATTTCATTTATCATCCTCTAGCAAAGTGTATGCTTTACTTAGATTTTTGTCTGTCTTTCCCTAACTGGAATAGGAGCCGTGTAAGAGCAGAGATTTTTCTGTTTTTTAACTTATGCATCCCCAGTACTTAAGACAGTTTCTGTAACATAGTAGGCACTCAATACATAGCTGCTGATTAAATGCATTTTTTTTAGATATTTGAGGAAGACCTGTAGTCTTTTTTCTGTATTAGTCTTTGTTAAATTCACCTAAGTAATAATATTAATAGATATCAAAAAGAAAGGGAAATATTTATTCCCCCTCCAAGAATCAGACTTCATAATATTTGTTCATATGCAGAAATCATTTTTACTTTTAACCATGGTGTTAATACAGCACAAACCTGTATTCTTCTACTGCTTAATGTCACATATCCATTTCTCTCAATTTTTTTATTTCTTCTAATCTTTGTAGTAGTAATTGCCCATTGTAGTAATAATTCCCCCATTTCAATATATGCAACTTTTTTCTTCCTTTTGACGATTTTTTTTCTGACTATAAAAATGAGATAATATTTTATAAACTGCTGCCTGATACTAGTAATATGGTATAATTATATTCAGCCTAAAAACTAAGCCTAACTGGCTTGATGAATTAAGCTGAATCTTTAGTGCTCTTATCAGTATAGAACAATTCCAGTCTCAAGGAATCAGTGGAAACTTCAAGAGAAGTGAGAATTACCACTGGGCCACGTATATTTGTTTTGGATAATGTAAAATTTACCCTAATTATATGCTTGACTAAAGATTTGGGTGATTACATAAAAGTTATTTGAGGGATCCAGGGTGCTCATAGGAACCATAAACTCAGTAGTTCCAAAATTGCATCAAACCTGTGCTGATTCCTCTCCTATTCTCTTTCCTGCTTCACAGTGACGTCTCTCCAGTGACCTTAGTTTGAGTCACTTGGACTCAGAATCATGAAGTCACTAAGTCATAAGGGACTCCTGGCCTCTTGCAGCCTCACCTTTTCTGCTGTCCTTGCATTTACATGTAAGCCTCTTTGGATTTCAATGATGAGCTCACTGTGCTTTTCCAACCATACTGGTTATATTTGTACCTTTGGCATATGCTGATTCCACTACTGTCTTGTTCCTCCCCTTCCCTCCCTTCCCCACCCCTCCCCTCCCCTTCCCCATCCCTCCCCTTCCCTCCCCTTCCCCACCCCTTCCCATCCCTCCCCTCCCCTTCCCCACCCCTTCCCATCCCTCCCCTACCCTTCCCCACCCCTTCCCATCCCTCCCCTACCCTTCCCCACCCTTCCCATCCCTCCCCTCCCCACCCCTCCCCTTCTCTTTTATTTTATTTCACAGAGTCTTGCTCTGTTGCCCAAGCTTGGAGAGGCGCAATCTTGGCTCACTGCAAGCTCCGCCTCCTGGGTTCACGCCATTCTGCTGCCTCAGCCTCTCAAGTAGTTGGAACTACAGGTGCCTGCCACCGTGCCTGGCTAATTTTTTATATTTTTAGTAGATTCAGGGTTTCACCATGTTAGCCAGGATGGTCTCGATCTCCTTGACCTCGTGATCCACCTGCCTCGACCTCCCAAAGTGCTGGGATTACAGGCGTGAGCCACTGCGCCCAGCCTCTTTGTTTCTTTCTTTTCTTTCTTTCTTCCTTTTTTTTTTTTTTTAGATGGAGTCCTGCTCTGTCACCCAGGGTGGAGTGCAGTGGCACAATCTCAACCACTGCAACCTCCGCCTCCTAGGTTCAAGCAATTCTTCTGTGTCAGCCTCCCAAGTTGCTGGGATTACAGGCACCCGCCACCACACCCGGCTAACTATTTAAAAAAAATTTTAGCAGAGATGGGGTTTCACCATATTGGCCAGACTGGTCTCGAACTCCTGACCTCAGGACCCACCATGCCCAGCCAGTCTTTATTTGCTAGGAAATTTCCTGTTTCTTCAAGTCTCTGTTCAAGCCTTTTCTTGCCAGTGCCTTCTCTGACTATGCAGATTTCATTATACCCTGAGTGTCTTTTCCATATTTTTAGTTGTATGTATGTCTCCCAATTGTACTAAGATTTAAATTGCAAGAATATTGATTAATACAGCTTTGATCCACAATGCCTGGGGTCTGTTACTCTGTCCTTAAAATGTAAGGCTTTAGAAATAATATTGTGAGGCACTGCGTGGTGACTCACGCCTGTAATCCCAGCACATTGGGAGGCCGAGGTGGGCGGATCACGAGGTCAGGAGATTGAGACCATCTGGGCTAACACGGTGAAACCCCGTCTCTACTAAAAATACACACAAAAAAATTAGCCAGGCGTGGCGGTGTGTGCCTGTAGTCCCAGCTGCTGGGAAGACTGAGGCTGGAGAATGGTGTGAACCCAGGAGGTGGGGCTTGCAGTGAGCCGAGATTGCACCACTGTACTCCAGCCTAGGTGACGGAGTAAGACTCCGTCTCAAAATAATAATAATAATGATAATATTGTATACATTTGTGGAATAAGTGAAAAGCATTGATAGACTTCTCACTGATTCCTAAGTATTCTTTTTTTCCTCAAATGTTCTTTTCCTTTTAATGCTTTTAATGCTTTTTTGTTTTGTTTTTTGTTTTTGTTTTTGAAACAGGGCCGTGGTCTGTTGCCCAGGCCAGAGTATAGTGGCACAGTAACAGCTTACTGCAGCCTTGACCTCCCAGGCTCAGATGATCCTCCTGCCTCAGCCTCCCAAGTATCTGTTTCTACAGGTACGCACCACTGTGCCTGGCTAAATTTTTTTTTTGAGACAGGATCTGCCCGTGTTGTTCAGGCTTTAAGTCCTTTTAATATGTATCTATTTCTCTTCCTTTCCCTTTTCTTCAACTCCTCTCTCATTTGCTTTTCCTGGGCCAAATTAATGCCTTCTCAAATTTCATTGGCTTTTCTGTCACTTAGCCTACATGGAACATGCTCTCTTTTGAAGGAATTCAAGCCATCTAGTAATCCTTTTTTTTTTTTTTATTAATTTGAGACGGAGTTTCGCTTTTGTTGCCCAGACTGGAGTGCAATGGTGTGATCTCGGCTCACTGCAACCTCTGCCTCCCAGGTTCAAGCGATTCTCCTGCCTCAGCCTCCTGAGTAGCTGGGATTATAGACATGCACCACCACACTCGGCTAATTTTGTACTTTTAGTAGAGACGGGGTTTCACCATTTTGGTCAGGCTGGTCTCGAACTCCTAACGTTAGGTGATCCACCGCCTTGGCCTCCCAAAGTGCTGGTATTACAGGCATGAGCTACCGTGCCCGGCCTACTTTTTATTTAAATAAGCCTTGAGATTTAGTTCCACAGGGTCTTTTCACATCAATAAGATGCAATTTTATTGTCTTAATCTTAATTTTATTGTCCAGAATCTCCCTTTCTGTTCATGCAGTTTCTGTAAGTTATTTTCATTCTTCACATCACATACTTTCTCTCATTGCTTGTTCCAAGTTATAGTTATAAAATCTGAGCTGAAAGGGATCTTAGAAAATTGTTACCTTTGTTACCCGCATAGTACAGAAATCAGCTCTGTAGTATTGATAGGGGTTACTGTGCCGCTGTTGGAACCCTTCCAGGGCCTGAGCTCAGTGCTTCCTTGGCAGCTCATTTCTGTTAGACAGCTTGAGTCCTTCAGTCATTTCCCTTCCTTATGTCAAAATCTGCCTCACTAGTCTATTCATGGGTCCTGGTTTTTCCCTTGGGAAGCTCATTTCCATACGACAGACTTTGCTGTCCCTTAATCCTCTTATGCTGCAGTAGGCTAACAATATTGGGAAAAAGTCATGTTTCCTTGACTCATACAGTACTAGAAAGTAACTCGTAGAGTATTATAAAACTTAATCTGTAAGACATCATAAAATAAAATTTAGTTACTTTTTTTAACTTCAGGGTGTAGAAAGATATTTTAAGTTTTATATTTAAGGAAGAAGCCATAAAGAAAAGATTTATAGATTAGACTTTATGAAAACTGGAAAGATCAGTAATAAATCAGGAAAAGATATTTATGATACACATGACAAGCAAAGAGTTACACTACTCATTAGCTCTTACTAGTAAGAGAAACAAAGGAGTACCCTGATAGGCAAGTGGGAAAACATGAATTGGTGATTTATGGAAATATAGTAGAAATGGCCAGTAAGCCAAAAAATGTTTAAAATACCAGAAGTCAAATTAAGATGTCAGTTTTGCCTGTCAAATTTACAAAAATTTAAAAATTAATACCCTGTACTGATTAATATATAATGAAATGGACCCTTTTATACATTTGTGATTATTGTGAAATATGTATTTGGTCTTTGACCCCCTGACATACAACTCCTGAAATCCTTAAAACTTCCAAAGTTACGTCTTTTGTATGCTAATGAGATGACTGATGGCTGGCAGTCCCTAGGTAGCTTCAGGATGGGGCTGGTCACCAGAAAGAACAAGGCAAGATTAGAGTATTGGGACTTTCAGCTTCATCCCCCAGGCTCTAGGAAAGGGAGAGAGGCTGAGAGTTAATTGATCACCAGTGGCCAGTGGTTAATCAACTATGCCTGTATAATGGAGGCTCCTTAAGAACAAAGGACTGGGTTCAGAGAGCTTGCAGATAGCCAAACACGTGGAGGCTTACACACATCGATGTGTTGGGAGGGTAGCACACCCCCCTCCATGGGGACAGAAGCCCCTGGGCTTGGGACTCTTCCAGATCTTGAGCTTTGTATCTCTTTCTCTTTATCTGGCTGTTTATTTGTATCCTTTAAAATATTCTTTGTAATAAACTGGTAAATGGAGCAAATGAGCAAATTAATTGAACCTGAGATGGGGGTTGTGGGAATCCTGATTTCTAACCATTTGTTACTTGTGATGAGCAGAAGTCGAGTGGGGATGGGGCAGAGTCTTGGGGACTAGCCCTCAGTCTGTGGGATCTGACTCTATTGCCAAGTGGACAGTGTCAGAATTAAATCAGAGGGCACCCAGCTAGTGTCCACTACAGAACTGATTCTTGCTTGGTGGGTGGGAAAAACTTCCCACATTTGGTCACAAAATTATCCTGTGTTGTGTGAGGGTAGAGGAAAAACAGTTTGTGTGTTTTTTTTTTTTTTCAACTCATTGCTAGTATTAGAAATATAAGCAGGTCCAGTCTTTTTGAGGGGCAGCTTGGCAGTTTGCTTGGAACAGGAATGATATTCTAGGAATTTATCACGAAGATATTGTCAGATGCACAGAATAATTGATGGTTATACTGGTGAGTTGGGTGGAATTCTGGAAGCAGACATGTAGGAGGAGCTAGCAGTGTAGGAGATTTCTTGGAGATGAGGGGCAGGGGGAATATTGCCTGTGAAAGTTGAAGAGGGAAGAAAGC
This sequence comes from Macaca fascicularis, assembly GCF_037993035.2. NCBI lineage: Eukaryota > Metazoa > Chordata > Mammalia > Primates > Cercopithecidae > Macaca > Macaca fascicularis. Next base: position 17,094,055 of record NC_088387.1, on the reverse strand, counting down.
AGGACATGTGGGTGTTGGGGAGGAAGCCTTCAGACCCTGATCCAGATCTTGATAGCCATGCAAGGAAAGAAGGGAGGAAGCCCAGTTGGGCAGTGAGAGCTGCAGAACGGTGTGGATCTGACAAAGTCTGGGCCAGGCAGCCCTGACATCCTTACTGTGCCCAGTCTTCACCTACCAGCTGCCTAGGGAGAAGGTGGTCTTGGGTCTATACTGCAGCAGATTCCGAAAGCTCTGCAGGTAGACGGTCAGCGAGCTGCAATCTTTGTAGGCACAGGACTAGGTATTGCTTGAAGGGGGAATCGGAAGGGCACACCTCTTTGGCTGCCATGAGAGGAAGTTTGTTGTAGTGTTAGTAAAATAGCACAAATTGGAACATTCATTGCAATGTTACTAATTAGTAACAGCACAAATTAGAAATGATATTTTTTCTATAATAATTTTCTAATTAGGAGGAGTAATTTTAAAATAAAATTGCATTTGTATTTTCAACTGTTATTGTTGTAGTGCAAGCTTTTGTTAAGCTTGAGACTGTTAACTTTTATATGAACTACTTCAAGAATTTCCCCATCCTGATGATCTTTTGAGATTAAAAAGTAGAATTTGCAGTTATCCTTTAACTTTTGATGTATTTGTTGGAGTTTGATGGTATAATGGAGGTGCTATTTTGATGGGATTGGACAACTGTAAGCCTTGCTATACTGACACCCTCCCGGGGATATGCAAACAGGCCACGCACACTGGAGGCCAACTTGCTGCTATCTTATGTTGCTCACTCTTGGTAATTTCACTTGAGTTCTTTTATTTTATTTATTTATTTGTTTATTTTGAGACTGAGTCTTGCTCTGTTGCCTAGGCTGGAGTGCAGTGGCGCAATCTCGGCTCACTGCAACCTCTGCCTCCTGGGTTCAAGCAGTTCTCTTGCCTCAGCCTCCCAAGTAATTGGGATTACAGGCACACACCACCAAGCCTGGCTAATTTTTGTATTTTTAGTAGAGAGAGGGTTTCACCACGTTGGCCAGGCTGGTCTCAAACTCCTGACCTCAAGTGATCTGCCAGTCTTGGCCTCCCAGAGTGCTGGGATTACAGGTGTGAGCCACCGCGCCCGGCCTCCACTTGAGTTCTTTTTTTTTCTGGGCTGTAATTAGCATCCCCTTCTAGCAGTATGGTCTGCATTAACTTGAATAACTTAATGTTACTACTTGTTTTAGGAAAATTTTGGATCACTGTTAATCTGTAACTTTATTTTAACTTGAATTTTCCCGTAACCTGAAGATTTTATAAAATGATTTTAAATAATGAGTCTGTGGAATCTTTCAAAGTATTGTTTCAAGCCAAATACCCCACCCTCCTGAAACTCATAAAATAGGCCCCGATAATAATTTTTCTTTTAATTTTTATTTTTTTTTGAGACCAAGTCTCTCTGTGTTGCCCAGGCTGGAGTGCAGTGGTGTGATCTTGACTCACTGCAACCTCAGCCTTCCGGGTTCAAGCAGTTCTCCTGCCTCCTGGTAAATGGAGCAAATGAGCAAATTAATTGAACCCAGCCTCCTCAGTAGCTGGGATTACAGGCATGCACTGCCACGCCTGGCTAGTTTTTGTATTTTTAGTAGAGATGGGGTTTCACCATGTTGGCCAGGCTGGTCTTGAACTCCTGACCTCAAGTGATCTACCCGCCTCAGCCTCCCAAAGTGCTGAGATTACAAGCGTGAGCCACCACTCCCGGCCTCCAGATGATAATTATTTAGGCCACTTTTTGCTTTTTGTTCTCTCTCTCACTCTTGCTCGTATTGTCCTAAAGAATGCCAAGAAACATCTCATAGAATCCCAAGGGGCGGTTTAAAAACTTTGGTTCTATGTTTTGGACTAACTTTATAATAATAAAACATTTTGGAAAAGTGAAGTTAAAGGGAAGCGATTATAAGGCCAGGCGCGGTGGCTCACGCCTGTAATCACAGCACTTTGGGAGGCTGCGGTGGGCAGATCACCTGAGGTCAGGAGTTCGAGATTAGCCTGACCAACATGGAGAAACCCTGTCTCTAGTAAAAATACAAAAATTAGCTGGGTGTGGTGGTGCATGCCTGTAATCCCAGCTTCTCTACTTGGGAGGCTGAGGCAGACAAATAGCTTGAACCCGGGAGGCAGAGGTTGCAGTGAGCTGAGATCATGCCATTGCACTCCAGCCTGGGCAACAAGAATGAGATTCCATCTCAAAAAAACAAAACAAAACAAAACAAAAACACAGTGAAGCGATTATAAAGCTAAGTTAGGATTCTGTTGCCTGAGCCTCATTGTTCTGCTTAAGGGGCGGCTGTAAGGTATTTTCAGAAATGTTTCCCAGCAGGGTAAGGAAAATTGTTATCTGAGGCCTGTTGTGAAAGAACCATCATAAGTTTATCTGTAATTGGCAGATAGGAAAAGGCCATGTCTCCCAAGGGCCCCAGGATGAATTGTGTGTCTCTCACATTGCCTGTATCCCACAAACTGAGATTTTAAAGAAGGTGGAGCACCTGACCTTCCTCCAGCTGTCTCACGTCTGACACTTCTTTCTAGGACTCATAGATAATACAACTTTTTAAAAAGTATATGGTTGACTTTGCTAGGAGTTAAGTTACTGTATGGGATTTTTCCTTTTGGAAAGTAGGTGTGTAGATTTATATATGGTTTTGTGTGTGTGTGTGATATATGTATCTTTGAAATAGAAGCAAATTGACTATGTAGTCAAAGGTGGGTTGAGATGGTTAGTCTCCTTACCCCCTTGTACGTTGAAACGAGATTGTGGTTGCCTGTTGTGCATTCATGTTTCTCTTGAGACACAGTCACAAGGTCAAGGGCCATATCTTAGTATTGTTGAGACTGCAGAGCCTAGCTGAGTGGTTTACACATACTAAGTAGTGGTCAACGGTAGAGCAGGCCAGAATTCTTCTTGGCAGATTTTTAATTTTTTTCTAATTTAGTGTTTCTTAGCCCTACACAGAGCTCTGTTTGCCATTAGAGGGATTCAGCCAACACTTGTCCTATTGTTATTTTTCCTGCTAATTTATTAAAAACCTTTTCCAGCCGGGCACGGTGGCTCATGCCTATAATCCTAGCACTTTGGGAGGCTGAGGCAGACAAGTTGCTTGAGCTCAGGAGTTCGAGACCAGCCTGGGCAACAGAGTGAGTCCTCGTCTCTACAAAAAATTTAGCCAGGCATACTGGGATGTGCTGGTGGTTCCATCTACTCAGGAGGCTGAGGCAGGAGGATAGCTTGAGCCTGGGAGGTGGAGGATCTCAGCAGTGAGCCAAGATCGTGCCTCTGCACTCCAGCTTGGGTGACAGAGCCAGAACTTGTTTCAAAAATAACTAAGTTAATAAATTAAAAAAAAATTCAAACCTTTTCCAGTATTAAACTTGTTTTGGAAATTTAACTGACCAAGTAGTACTAGTGGAAAATATTTGAAATAATTATTCATATTACTTTAATGTGACTCATTTAAACTTCCTGATCAAAACATTCATCCACTGAGATTTTATGTAGGCTTTTTGGCAGATGTTCAGAAACACAGTAAATCAATAAACAAAAGCAGATATTTGATATGAACTTACATAAATGACAGAAATTTAACCTGTATTTTATTTAAATTTAATGGTAAATGAGTATAAAACCTCTAATTTTTTTCTTTTTTCTTTTTTCTCTTTTTTGTTTTGAGACGGAGTCTCGCTATCTGCCAGGCTGGAGTGCAATGGCGTGATCTCAGCTCACTGCAAGCTCCGCCTCCTGGGTTCACACCATTCTCCTGCGTCAGCCTCCCAAGTAGCTGGGACTACAGGCGCCCACCAGCACACCTGGCTAATTTTTTTGTATTTTTAGTAGAGATGGGGTTTCACATGTTAGCCAGGATGGTCTCAATCTCCTGATCTCGTGATCCATCTGCCTCAGCCTCCCAAAGTGCTGGGATTACGGGCGTGAGCCACAGCGCCCAGCCTAAAGCCTCTAATTTTTTTCTAAGCAAATTTTACTTATCAACACTAAGCAGCATTTTACCAAAACTCATCATATGCTGATCATATAGCATCACTATATTAAAAACTAAAAACCACTTTTTTATCAGTAATTTTTAAAGTTTGATTTTCAGCCGCGTGTGGTGGTGCGTGCCTGTAGTTGCAGCTATTTGGGAGACTGATGTGGAAGGATCCCCTTAGCCCAGGAGGTTGAGGCTGCAGCGAGCTGTGATCGCACCACTGCACTCCAGCTTAAGCAATAGAGGGAGATCTTGTCTCTAAAATAAAATTAAAATTAAACTTTTCCTTAAAGTTCTATACTTGACAAGTCAAAATAATACAGCCTCGGTGAATTATATGTGTAGTACATCACTTATAGTAGAGACAGATGCTGAGAGGCAAGCAGGTAGTATGTTAGGTCCGGAATTAACGACAAGCATGGAATGTTCTACCCTACTCCTCATTGTGTCTAGTGCAGGGCTCTGAACAGGGCCCCTAGCCAAATATTATCTGTGGCACTTCTTAGCCTTTAGCAGAAAGTCAGACTCTAAATGGACACTTCTGGTTTACTCAGTCTGCCATTCAGGTATTGTCCCTAATCTGTTCCTTTTTTCCATCAAATTCTTGCACTTACTGTGTTTTCTTCTAGTACGAAATTCTGCCTTGTGGTATTTAGGGATTTTTTTTTCTACCTTAAATGTCTCATCTAGATCTGTACCTCTTTCCTGACTCACTTCAAAGTCATTTTCTTCTTTGACTCCTGCCTTCAGTGGTCTCTAATTTCTCCAAATTTCTGTAACCACCACTGTTTGTTTCCAGGGGCTCTCACTTTGCTTGTATTCTACAGACTAGAGGGATGTGATACTGCTTAGGTACCACATGGTGACTGGGATTGGGGGGCCTTTCAGAATGGCAGGGTGTAAGTGAAGTATATGTGTAGTTAAAAGCTAAAGCCTGAGGCCAGGTATTAAAATCAGGCTAGTCTCTGATGTGCTTTGTATCATTACATACTTTTCACTTTTCAGATTGTGAAAACACAACCAGGACCATTGTGTCCCTCACTGAGCTTTTGCATGCTTTTCTATAGGAGCATCTTCCAACTGACAAACATCATTTTGTGTTAGAAAAACTTAGTATTTGAAAACACTGTTGGCTGGGTGCGGGGGCTCAGGCCTATAATCCCAACACTTTGGGAGGCCAAGGCGGTAGGATCACTTGGGTCAGGAGTTTGAGACCACCCTGGCCAACGTGGTGAAAACCCCATCTCTACTAAAAATACAAACATAAGCCACGTGTGGTGGCGCTTGCTGGTAATTCCAGCTGCTTGGGAGTCTGAGGCAGGAGGATTGCTTGAACCCGGGAGGCAGAGGTTGCAGTGGCTGAGATTGCGCCACTGCACTCCAGCCTGGGTGACAGAGCGAGACTCTGTCTCAAAACAAAACAAAACAAAACAAAAAAAACACTGTTATTCGGAGTGTTCAGTTACAAGGTCAGCCTATTTTATCAAAATGTACCAGCAAAAGATTGTTGTCAGTCACGATGTGCACTATTTTGTCTGTGTAGGATTCATTCACTGTGTGTGTGCACGCAGAGGATCAGGGTGAGGTGGTGGGAGCACCCAAGTTCTGTCTTTCATTGCAGTGCCATTTGTTGCAGCATGGTTCATTGTAAGTACAGAGGAAAGGACAGTCTCAATGAAGAGCGTCTGTATATATACCACACTGTAGTACACAGAGGAGAACACTATGCTGTAGAAAGAATGAGGTAGATCTAAATAGTACGGCGAAACAGTCTCAGAAAGATTCAGCAAAAAAAACCACAGCACAGAGCAGTAGACAGCTACCATTTATATAAACAAAGGAGGCCTGCTTAGACATGCACAGCCTCTCTCTGGAAGGATGCGTAAGGGTCTGGTGCCTCTCGGGAAGAGCGCTGAGCTACTAGAGAATCAAGAGTGGGAAGGGAGTAATGTGCACTGTATTCTCATTGGTACCATTTGCAATTTTTTTACCAATATTAATACTACTTTTTAAATAATGTGACGTTTCCTCAGTATCTTGTGCTGTATTCAGAAGTAGGATAGCAGTACCTTGGAATTAGTACAGTTTTTCTTGTACCTCTCTTCCCTCATTCTCTACTGTTGGGAACAGTGAATATCCATTTGGTTTACAACTTGGGGCAGCAGAAGGAACACCAGTTTGGCAGTCAAATCAGACCTATGTCTACACCCTACTGGCTTGTATGATTTCGGGTAAATTACTCAACCTTTCAGAATCCGAATTTTTTCATCTAGGCTGTGGGAATAATACTACGTGTAGCTCAGATGTATTGTAAAGATTAAATAAGAAAATGAACTTAACGAGCTAGCATAGTGATATGGATGTGTAATATGAGTTCTATAAATGATTATGTTAGTGACAAAGGTAGTTGTTAAAATTATAAAATCCCTGCTTTCCCCACCACACTGCAATTGTAGCATTCTTGACATTTATGTTTCCTCTGACACGCTACAGTGGAACATACCTAATTTTGAGGGACTTCATGGCTCTTAGAGTATCTTTAAAAATGAAAAGGCAGGGTGTGGTGGCTCACGCCTGTAATCCGAGCAGGGAGTGCTCGGGAGGCCGAGGCGGGCAGATCGTGAAGTCAGAAGTTAGGGACCAGCCTGACCAACATGGTGAAACCCCGTCTCTACTAAAAATACAAAAATTAGCCAGGCATGGTGGCGCATGCATGTAATCCAGCTACTCAGGAGGCTGAGGCAGGAGAATCACTTACACCCAGGAGATGGAGGTTGCAGTGATCTGAGATCACACCACTGCACTCCAGCCTGGGTGACACAGCAAGACACCATCTCAAAAAAAAAAAAAAAGTTGTCTCCCTACTTGTAAATGGAAGTTTACTAATTTCTTACAATTTTTTTGTGTGTAAGTATATTACCATATGTGTTGAATATTATATGTAATTTACTTATGTAGATACCTATCCAGCAAGAAAGCCACAATTTCAAACATGATTCAATAATGTAGACTACACTTCAAAACTTGGTGATAACAACAGTATTATAACACCTTATTCATGTAAATATATTATTTAGATACTGGGTTTTGGGGAGTAATGTTTCTGTTTCCTTTTAAGCCTTTGTATTCCTTTTTTAGCTCTTTCAGTCTCACATGGCAACGAAAACAACTTGTATGTCTTCACAAGGATCTGATGATGAACAGAGAGTGAGTATGTCTTTTAAATAGATACCATATTGTACTGTAAATGCTTCTATGATTTTAAAATAACTACTTGGAGTGCTCATAGACTCTTGTGATAGAGACTTCTGTTTGTACTCACCTCCAACATGAATTAATTTTTCTGTTGATTCAAGTGAAAAGTCGATGATGGATTGAATAATTGAGTATACACAATATTCTGACATTAAGGACATTTTTTTTTCTGTTTTTTTTTAGACGGAGTCTTGCTCTGTCGCCCAGGCTGGAGTGGGGTGGTGTGATCTCGGCTCACTGCAACCTCTGCCTCCTGGGTTCAAGCAATTCTCCTGCCTCAGCCTCCCGAGTAGCTGGGATCACAGGTGACTGCCACCACGTATAGCTAATTTTTTTTGTATTTTAGTAGAGATGGGGTTTACCATGTTGGTAGACTAGTTTTGAACTCCTGACCTTAAGTGATCTGCCCACCTCAGCCTCCCAAAGGGCTAGGATTATAGGCATGAGCCACCACGCCCAGCCCTGTTTCTTTTTTTCATTCATTGTTTGTTTTTCTTTTTTGAGACAGAGCCTTGCTCTCTTGCCCAGGCTGGAATGTGATGGTGCAATCTCAGATTACTGCAACCTCTGCCTCCTGGGTTCAAGAAGTTCTCATGCCTCAGCCTTTCAAGTAGCTGGGATTACAGGTGTGTGCCACCACACCTGGCTGATTTTTGTATTTTTAGTACAGATGGGGTTTTGCCAGTTTGCCCAGTCTGGTCTCGAACTCCTGGCGTCAAGTGATTTGCCTACCTCAGCCTCCCAAAGTGCTGGGATTACAGGCGTAAGCCACCACGCCCAGCTGTTGTTGTTGTTGTTGTTTTTTTGAGCACACTGCAGAATGTGGTGGGTGCATAGAACTCCTGTGAATGGCAGAGTTTAGGGAGCCCTTGGGTGGTCCTGCCAGATGCCTCCCTGATACAAGATTAGACCTGATTCTTCTAAGGATCTCCAGGGAGGGGTTTGATAGAACTCCTGTGAATGGCAGAGTTTAGGGAGCCCTTGGGTGGTCCTGCCAGATGCCTCCCTGATACAAGATTAGACCTGATTCTTCTAAGGATCTCCAGGGAGGGGTTTGGTAATTTATATTGAAATTTGTATTTAAAAATAGGAAGTAAATTTAATTTGGTGAAAGAGGAACATTTTAAACTTTAGCTAGAAAGAAAATTGCAAATACAAACATGGGTAATTCAGTAAGTTGTTTTTTATTTTGTTTGTTTTTGAGACAGAGTCTCGCTCGCTCTGTTGCCCAGTCTGGAGTGCAGTAGTGCAATCTCGGCTCACTCAACCTCCACCTCCCAGGTTCAAGCAATTCTCATGCCTCAGCCCCCCAAATAGCTATAGTTATAGGCATATGCCACCACACTCGGCCAATTTTTGTATTGTTATTAGAGGCGGGGTTTTGCTCACGTTGGCTAGGCTGGTCTCGAATTCCTGGCCTCAAGTGATCCATCTGCCTCTGCCTCCCAAAGCACTTGGATTACAGGCATGAGCCACCACACCTGGCCAGTAATTCAATAAGATTAAATAATTTTCTTTAGTTCTGTGTTCCAATAACTGTAGTCTCTTCTTGTTTTTCCCTCTTTCTCCATATATCAATGGTACTAACAGTCTGTTCCATCTTCCTCACAGACTTTTTGAATGATGTTTAATCCTCCAGAGATTACTGTCAGAGTCACTAGTAATCTTTAGTGACTAGTCCATCCGGTGACTGTTAGCTTAGTTTCTTTTTCCCTGGCCCCTCTTCTGTGTTACATCGTGGGGCATTTTTGAAATACTTCTTTTTTCTGGTGGCATTAAAATCCTGTCATTGTAGAACTAGAAGGAATCCTAGAGGCCATTTAGTTCAACTTGTATGTAATAAGCATATGCCTATCAGATAGCAACTTTAACAAGTTATGAAGTTCTTATCATCTTGAACACTTTCACGAGGAAGAAGCCTAGTGCTTCTTCAGTGCTCTTTAAAAATATATGAGGATAACATGCTTACATGACTAAAAATGATTCAAACGGCACGAAAGAGAATATAGTATACTAGTTTTCTGTTGCTGCATAACAAATTGTCACAAATTTAGCTGCTTAAAACAGCATCTGTTTGTTAGCTCACAGTTCTGTAGGTCAAAGGCCAGATGTGACCCATCTGCCTTCTCTGCTCTGGGTTTCATGCTCACGAGGTCAGCTGCTGGGTTCTTATCTGGAGGCTTTCCTTCCATACTCTTTCCGGTTGTTGGCAGAATTCAGTTCCCTACTGGCTGGGGGTTGTTGTCAGCTCCTAGAGACCATTCCATTCTGAAAGCCAGCAAGGGAGAACTGGCAGGTGGAGTTCCCTTCATGCTTCAAGTCTTTGGCCAGGAAGTGTCCAGGCCCTGTTAAGGATTTACCTCATGGCCGGGCACAGTGGCTCACACATGTAATCCTAACACTTTGGGAGGCCCAGGTGAGTGGATCACCTGAGGTCAAGAGTTCGAGACCTGTCTGACCAACATGGTGAAACCTTGTCTCTACTAAAAATACGAAAATTAGGTGGGCATGGTGGCAAGGACCTATAATCCCAGCTGCTTGAGAGGCTGAGGCAGGAGAATTATTTGAACCCAGGAGGCAGAGGTTGCAGTGAGCTGAGACCACATCATTGTACTCCAGCCTGAGCAACAGAGCAAAAACTCTGTCTCAAAAGAAAAAAAAAACAAAACAAAAAATGATTTACCTCATTAGGTCTGGCCCCCACCCAGGATAATCTCCCTTTCGAAGGCTGACTGACTGGTTTGGGAACTTAATCATTCTGTAAAATCTCTTCTCTGTGACACCTAGATTAGCATTTGATTTAATAACTGGGAGAAAGTTTGTGTGCACCAGGGGCATCAGTGTTAGCGACCATCTCAGAATTTTGCCCACTATGTACAATAAACAGCGATTTCTTCTCACCGCAGTCTGTTAGTCTACTGCTGACTGGTAACCACTCTCAATAGTCTGTCATCACCCTTTGAGACATTTACATCTCTCTGTGTGTGTGTGTGTGTGTGTGTGTGTGTGTGTGTATGTGTATGAATATATGATTATGTGAAAAATGCACATAATGCGTATTTTTAAAAACTCAAACCTCAGTAAATAAATCACTGTCGGGATACCTAGCTCGTCATCCATGTTGTGACATATATCAGTAGTTTAGTATACTACAATTTATCTATTCACCACTTGTTTGATATTTGGGATGTTTCCAGTTTTTGACCATTGGGAATAAAACTGCTGTGAACATTGATGCATAAGTTCTTGTGTGGACATATATTTTCATTATTTTGGATGCCTCCAAGCGGGTTTTTTTTGGCTATATAATAGCATGTTTTTAACTTCATAAGAAACTGCCAAGCTAGTTTCCAAAGCAACTGTACCATTTTGCATTCAGACTAGCAAATTTACCAGCATTCCAGTTCTTCATTATCTCTATCACTTGACATGTTCAGCCTTTTTATTTTAGCTGTTTTGTTGGATATTCAATTTTACTTTTTATTTATTTTTATTTTTATGAATTTTTTTGAGACAGAGTCTTGCTCTGTTGCACAGGCTGGAGCTCAATGGCAGGATCTTGGCTCACTGCAGCCTCCGCCTCAGGTTCAAGCGGTTCTCATGCTGTAGCCTCCTGAGTAGCTGGACTACAGGCATGCACCACCATGCCCAGCTAATTTTTGTATTTTTAGTAGAGATGGGGTTTTGCCATGCTGGTCCGGTTGGTCTCAAACTCCTGACCTCAAGTAACCTGCCTGCCTTGGCCTCCCAAAGTGCTGAGATTATAGGCGTGAGCCACCGCGCCTGACCTGACTGCTTGAACCTGGGAGGTGGAGGTTGCAGTGAGCCGAGATCACACCACTGCACTCTAGCCTGGGTGACAGAGCAAGACTCCATCTCAAAAACAAAAAACAAAAAACAAAACAAACAAACAACAAAAACAAACAAACAAAAAAAACCACGAAAATTACCCAGGCGTGGTGGCACCTATAATCCCAACTACTCGGGAGGCTGAGGTGGGAGGATCACTTAAACTCGGGAGGTGGACATTGTACATTTTCTTGATAACTAGTTTTCTATATGTGCCCTTGTCCTTTCGTTTTCTTCTTTCCTACCTTCTTTTGGATTAATAGAGAATTTTTATGACTCCATTTCATTTCTGCTTTTGGCTTATTAGCTATGCCTCTTTGGCTTTTTTTTTTTTTTTTTTTTTTTTTTTTTTTTTTATAGTAATTGACCTAGGCTCTAACTTACCACACCCAACCTTCAGACAATATAAAATTTTAGCCCAGCACGGTGGTTCAACGCCTGTAATCCTAGCACTTTGAGAAGCTGAAGTGAATGGATCACCTGAGGTCAGGAGTTTTAGACCAGCCTGGCCAACATGGTGAAACCCCATTTCTACTAAAAATACAAAGATTACCCAGGCATGGTGGTGGGCGCCTGTTATTCCAGCTACTCGGGAGGCTGAGGTAGGAGAATCCCTTGAACCTGGTGGTCGGAGGTTGTAGTGAGCCAAGATGACACCACTTCACTCCAGCCTGGGCAAAAGAACAAAACTCCATCTCAAAAAAAAAAATTTATATATGTAACACTTTATGTATACTGTAGAAACCTTATAACAATATTCCTTCAGTCCTCCTCCTGTATTTTGTGTTTCTTATACATTTTACTTGTGCATGTAACCTGTAACACATTGTTTTTGTTATTGCTTTAAACATTTCTATTTTCAAGAAGTAAAAAAAACCTCTCTTACATTTACCCACATATTTACCTTTCTGATGATCTTCATTCCTTTTTGTAGATCTGTTGTCATTTTCCTTTCTCTTGAAGAACTTTTATCATTTCTTATACCGTGGGCCAACTGTCAGTGGATTTTCTCAGATTTTATTTATCTGAAGTTGTCTTCATTTTGCCTTCATTTTTGAAGGATGTTTTTGTTGGCTATAGAATTCTACATTGTCTTTTTTTTTTTTTTCTGGCATTTTATAGGGGTTATTGTTTTGTCTTCTGGTTTGCATTGTTTCTTAAGCAACATCTGTAGCTTACTGCAATGTCTGCCTCCCGAGTTTAAGTGATCCTCCCACCTCAGCATCCCGAGTAGCTGGGATTATAGGCACCACCACGCCTGGGTAATTTTCGTGTTGTTGTTGTTGTTGTTGTTGTTGTTGTTGTTGTTTGAGATGGAGTCTCGCTCTGTCACCCAGGCTGGAGTGCAGTGGTGCAATCTCAGCTCACTGCAACCTCCACCTCTCAGGTTCAAGCGCTTCTCCTGCCTCAGCCTTCTGAGTAGCTGGGACTACAGGTGTGCGCCACCACACCTGGCTAATTTTTTGTATTTTTAGTAGAGACAGGGTTTCACCATGTTAGCCAGGATGGTCTCAATCTCCTGACCTCATGATCCACCTGCCTCGGCCTCCCAAAGTGATGGAATTACAGGCATGAGCCACCGTGCCGGGCCTAAAGTTTTCATTATCTTTGTTTTTTAGCAGTTTGCTGTGATGTCCCTAGATGTGGGTTCCTTTGGATATTTCCTCTTTGTAGTTTGCTAAAATTCTTGTTCTGAGTTCAAGTTTAGAAAATTAGAAAGTTTTCAGTCACTATTACTTAGATTTTTTTTTCCTCCCTCCTACCCCACACTTTCACCTTCTCTCCTCTTTCTCTAACTTTTCTCCTTGTATTCCAATTACTGGTGTGTTAGACCATTTGATACTCTCATGCAAGTTTTTAAGACTGGCATAGTTTTATCTTTTTTCTTTCTGTGAGATTTTTAGCTTGGATAACTATTGAACAAATGTCTCTTCCATTATTTGTTCTGCTGTTAGTACTAAATATATTTTTTACTTCAGATGTTGCATTTTTACATTCTAGAAATTGTCTGCTGCTTTTTGCTGTTGCGAGCTCTTTCATATCTTTCTGTAATTCCCTGTCATGCCACCCATGATAGCCGTCTTTTTTCTGTAGATTCTTTAGCATATTTGTTGTCATTATTTGAAGTTCTTACCTGCTAATTAAACATCTGGTTCATTGTGGATCTCTTTCTGTTGACTTTCTTTCTTGACCATGAATCACATTTTTCTGTTTTTTTCCCCTGTCATAATATTTTTTATTATATAGTAGATACTATGGAGATGCTAGATTCTGTTTTCTTCTGCAGAATGTTGAACTTTGTTCTGACAGATAATTAAATTGCTGACTGATCACATCGATCATGTTGAGCCTTGTTAAAGGCTTTGTTAAGGCACGTCTGCTTCAGCTATGCTTTCTGATTGCTGAGTTATGGACCTTACTCCTAGGGTTTCAGTAGAAGGCTAGGGTGTTTACAGGAGACCGTTTAATTTACAGGCTTAAAATTTAAGCTCTGTTCATCTCCTCAAGATGGCACTTGAAAACTCTGCATAACTCCTCCCAATTCCCATTTTCCCCTTTCTGGGATCTTTGTATTCCCTCTATATGTGTGCAGTTTGGCCATCAGCCATGGATTTGAGTGGAGTGTGTTTGTAGATTTTGGATTCCCTTCTTTCTGGAATTTTCTCCCTGAATTCCCAACCAATCTGCCTGCCCCAATCTCCAATGGACATCTTAACCCATGAAGACTATAACTTCCCTCCTGAACTCTATCTTCCTTTTGCCATAATGACTAGGGAGTGTCTTCAGGGGAAAAGCTAGATAAACTCATCTCACCTGATAAGTTTTCTTCCCTCTAGTCTTATTCTGTCCAGTGTCTATCTGCCTTTGGTTGCACTCTAGTGACTTAAAAAGGTTGCTTGTAATAGTTATCAGTAGGCGGATAAGTTTGACCTAAGTTACTCTGTCATTACCGGGAGCTGAACCTGTATCTGTACTTTTGTTGTGTATTTTTTTTTTCACTTGGCATTTTAATGTAAGAATTTTCTAAGTTGTTAAAAATTTATAAACAAATGGACTTTAACTTTTTATTTTGTAAGTGAATATGCCATAGTTGGATATTTTCCTATTTTGGAAATGTTACACATAGTGCTAGACTCTCGTTGTATGAAAGGGATAAGAAATGTGTGTTTTGAGGATTTGGACACAGGTTTCTTTTCCTGAAAATTTACTTAATCACTTGTATCTTAGGTATAATGATTATAAAATTTTTCATTTATTTGATATATTTATCCTTTCAAGTACACCTACATCCTATTTAAGTCAAAGTTTTTTATTACTGTTATTATTGCTGTTGTTTTTGTTCTTATTTTCCTTCAGAAAAGAGAAAACGTTCGTTCCTTGACTATGTCTGGCCATGTTGGTTTTGAGAGTTTGCCTGATCAGCTGGTGAACAGATCCATTCAGCAAGGTTTCTGTTTTAATATTCTCTGTGTGGGTACGTGCCACCTTATCTTCCTCTAAGTTGTTCCTTCATATTCCTTGTACTCACTTCATTCTTGTCATGGGCAGAACGATGCTTATGTTATCAATTTGAAATCATGATCCCAGGGATTCTCTTCAGTTGTTTAGATTCTGTTAGTTTTGTTTTTGTTAGCTTTAAACTTTTGGCTTGTTCTATAAACATTTCAGTGTTGTTGTCAGAGTCCTGAGTAGCTTAGCACACTTACTCTGTGCTCTGCTAATGACCTGGGGGACCAGCCATAGTGTGTATTTCTTTCATGTGCACCCTGGCCTTTGAAATACTTGGGATCTTTGAAACCACTCTAGGCATTTACAGTTGTATTTCTTTTCAGCCATTCGTACAACCATAAAGATGTACCTTTGTGTGTTTCAGGGGAAACTGGAATTGGAAAATCAACACTGATTGACACATTGTTTAATACTAATTTTGAAGACTATGAATCCTCACATTTTTGCCCAAATGTTAAACTTAAAGCTCAGACATATGAACTCCAGGAAAGTAATGTTCGATTGAAATTGACCATTGTGAATACAGTGGGATTTGGTGACCAAATAAATAAAGAAGAGAGGTACGTGTTTTCTTCTTGTAATAAAACAAGTTTTTCTTATTTCAAGACATTTGCCTTATAGCCCTATGAACTATGATTTGATTTTCTCCTATGGTAATCCATACCTTTCCTTCCATACATTAATTTTTAACAATAAAATAATTAAGCAATATTTTGTTCTTATTAGCACATTGACATTTTTCTATCCATTTGTCTAATTTCTTTAGAATAATTTGAATCACCTTATTAAAATGTGCATTTCAGCAAAAGTAGCTTTAATTATTTCCTGACATGCAAATTAAATGTATATTAATTATACTAATTTTCAGGCAGGGCTTATCTCCTTGAAGAAAAAAAAAATAAGACATGTAAGAACAATTATAGACAATGGCCAAATACCTGATGCGTGAATTTTTTGTAAAATTCTAATCAAATTAGCCAGTTAAATTAATAATCATTGCAGGAAAGTTTTGATAGTGAAATTTTAATTTATATTTTACCTGATGTCTCTATTTCTTTTCATATTTCTCCTAAGCTCATATAAAGATTGAGTAGAGATTCTGTATCAAATTTAAACTATAAAAGGGGGAAAAGGATTGTTAAAGCAATAACTTTTTGTTTCATTTTCTTTTTTGAAATGAATTTCAATTTTTTTTTTTTTTTTTTTTGAGGAGTCTCGCTCTGTCACCCAGTCTGGAGTACAGTGGCGTGATTTCAACTCACTGCAATTTCCACCTCCCCAGTTCAAGCGATTATCCTGCCTCAGCCTTCCAAGTACCTGGGATTACAGGCACCTGGCACCACACCTAATTTTTTTGTGTTTTTAGTAGAGACGGGGGTTTCACCACGTTGACCAGGCTGGTCTCGAACTCCTGACCTCAGGCGATCCACCGGCCTCGGCCTCCCAAAGTGCTGGGATTACAGGCGTGAGCAACTGCTCCCAGTCTTATTTCCATTTTTATAAGTATTTTTTTTTCCTTTTAAAAAACAATTTCAAATTTTCGTTTAGATTTGGGGTACAATTGCAGGTTTGTCACATGGGTATATTGTGTGATGCTGAGGTTTGGGGTACAAGTGATCCAGTTACCCAGGTAGTGAGCATAGTACCAGTAGTTAATTTTTCAGCCTTTACCCCCTTCTCCCTTCCCACTCTAGTAGTCACCAGTGTCTGTTGTTGCCATCTTTATATCCATGTGTACTCAATGTTTAGATCCCACTTTAACCCAATGTTTAGATCCCACTTACTTATAAGTGAGAACATATGGTATTTGGTTTTTTGTTCCTGAGTTAATTTGCTTAGGATAACGGCCTCCAGCTTCATCCATGTTGCTACAAAAGACTTGATTTTGTTCTTTTTTATGGCTGTGTAGGAGTCCATGGTATGTGTGTACCACATTTGCTTTATCCAGTCCACGTTAATGGGCAGCTAGGTTGATTCCATGTCTTTGCTATTGTGAACAGAGCTATGATGAACATACAAGTACATGTGTCTTTTTGGTAGAACGATGTATTTTCTTTTGGATATATTCTAAGTTGGAATAGCGGGGTCGAATCGTAGTTCTGTTTTAAGTTCTTCGAGAAATCTCCAAACTGCTTTCCACAGTGGCTGCATTAATTTACATTCCCACCAACAGGGTACAAGCATTTCCTTTTCTCTACAGTCTCGCCAGTATCTGCTGTGTTTTGACTTTTTAATAATAGCCATTCTGACTGTTGTAAGATGGTATGTCATTGTGGTTTTGATTTGCATTTCTCTGATGAGTTATGTTGAGCATTTTTTCATGTTTGTTGCTGCTTGTATGTCCATGTCTTTTGGCCACTTTTTAATGGGGTTGTTTTTTCCTTGTTTAATTGTTAGTTTCTTACAGATTCTGGCTGCTAGACTATAGTTGGATGTATAGTTTGTAAAAATTTTCTCCCATTGTGTAGGTTGTGTGTTTACTCTGATGATGGTTTGTTTTGCTATGTAGAAGCTCTTTAGTGTAATTAGGTCCCACCCGACAATTTTTGTTTTTGTTGCCTTTGCTTTTGAGGACTTAATCGTAAATTCTTTTCCAAGGCCAGTGTCCAGCATGGTGTTTTCTAGGGTTTCTCCCAGGATTCTTATTGTTTGAGGTCTTACATTTAAGTCTTTAATCCATCTTGAGTTAATTTTTGTTTATGGTAAAACGTAGGGGTCCTGTTCTCTTACACATTATCACATATAATCTTTCACTTAAGGTTGAAGATGAATGTTTATACTTCTCCTTGATAATACAAATAGACAATGAAATTAAATTTAGAACAGTTAAATTTTGTTAATCCCTTCTCCTGATTGCTATTATATACTAACTCTCTCTCTCTCTTTTTATTTTATTTTATTTTTTTGAGACAAAGTCTCACTCCATTACCCAGGCTGAAGTGCAGTGGTGCGATCTCGGCTTACTGTAGCCTCCCCCTCCTGGGTTCAAGTGATTCTTAAGCCTCAGCCTCCTGTGTAGCTGGGACTGCAGGCACACGCCACCCCACCAGCTAATTTTTGTATTTTCAGTGGAGATGGGATTTTGCCATGTTGGCCAGGCTGATTTCAAACTCCTGGCCTCAAGCAATCTTCTTGCCTTGGCCTCCCAAAGTGCTGGGATTGCAGGCATGAGCCACTATCTGACCAAGTTCTCTCTCTCTTTTTCTTTTTTTTTTTTTTTTTTTTAATTTTTGAGGTGGAGTCTCACTCTGTCACCCAGGCTAGAGTACAATGAAGTGATCTTGGCTCACTGCAACTTCTACCTCCTGCACTCCAGCAGTTCTCCTGCCTCAGCCTCCTGAGTACCTGGGATTACAGGCACCCGCCATCATGCTTGGCTAATTTTTGTATTTTTGTAGTGACAGGGTTTCACCATGTTGGCCAGGCTGGTCTTGAACTCCTGACCTCAGGTAATCCTCCAACTTTGGCCTCCCAAAGTGCTAGAGTTACAGTGAGCAACCATGCCTGGCCGAGTTCTCTATTTTTTAACTACACAAGGTATTATTATATGACCAGTATATGTTTATTACCATTTATTAACCAAAAATTTCTGTTTTACTCACATACTTGAAATTTTAGTTGGATATACAATTCTGGGTTGCCAGTTATTTTCTTTCTTGCATTGGAAATATCATTCCACTCTCTCCTGGCTTCCATCTTTGCTATTAAGGAGTCACCCTTAAGGGTTCTCTCCTTTTTTTCCTCCAGTGCTTTTAAGATCTTTGTTTTTATTGTTCTCCAATTTTGCTATGCTGTATCTGGGTTTTTATTATTTCTAATTTACGCTGCTTGTGATATGTTTGAGTTCTTGATTCTGAATAGTGTCCATCAGTTCTTTTTAAAAAATCTCAGACATTTCTTCTGTAAATATTGCCTCTGCCCCTTTTTCTTTGAAAACTTTGATGAAATGTGTGTTAGATCTTCTCATTATATCTTGTGTCTTTTAATCTCTCTGATTCATATTTTTTATCTTTTTGTCCAGATTATGAAAGAATGGCATATTATTTATTTAGCAGAAAATCTTTACAGTTTTCATTCTTGAATAGCATAAGACAAAACATTCAGATAGAGGTACATTTATGGTTATTTATTTAGGTCATATAATAGGTCCTCTTACTGACCTATTTCAGGTCATTAATAAAAGCTTCTTTGGAATGTTTATTTGAAATATATACTTAACAGATTAATTTTTCCCATTTTATTGTTTTGAGAAGTGAATCCTATTGGGTCACATTTAGACCACTTTCTGAAGGATCACTTACTGTTGTTTTAATAATCACTCTGATGATGAATTGAATTCTTGTAATGTTCAAGGTTTTATGCTATTTATTTAATTTATTTACTTGTTAAAAAAATATCATTTTTTGAGGCTGGATGTGGTGGCTCATGCCTGTCATCCCAGTGCTTTAGGAGGCCAAGGCAGGTTGATTGCTTCAGGCTAGGAGTTCAAGACCAGCCCGGGCAACACAGCAAGACCCTGTGTTTAAATGAATTTTTTTAAGAATCTTGCTTTGTCACCTAGGCTGGTGTGCAGTGGCACAATCACAGCTCACTGCAGCTTTGAATTTCTGGGCTTAAGGGATCTCCCGTCTCAGCCTCCCAAGTAGCTAGGACTATAGGCACCTCACAATGCCTGGCTGATTTTTAAAATTTTTTAGGGGGTCTTGCTGTGTTGTTGCCCAGGCTGTTCTTGAACTCCTGGCCTCAAGTGATCCTCCTGCCTTGGTCTCCCAAACCATTGGGATTACAGATGTGAGCCACTGAGCCTAGCCTATGCTAGTTGTAGTGGAAAACACAGATGTATAAGATACTGTCTCAGTCCTCACATTGTTTACCATTTGCATAGGGAGAACAATGTGTATTCTATAATTTTAAAAGAAGTGATGATCCTCAAGGACTAGAAGGTCAGGCAACTTTATAGAAGAATTTAATTCTGTACACATTTATTAAGTACCTCAGCTGCTCAAGGTACTGGTTCATTATAGGGCTAGAAGGATATTACAGAGGTTTCCAGGGAATTTGACATGGGAACTGTTTGCTGTTATTTTCACTTGGAAACCCAGATTTGTTTAATGAGAATAGTTAAGAGTAGAAAAGTAAGTTGCAAAGGCAGTGGTTTAACATATCAGAACTTGGAATGCTCACAGACTCTTCTTGGAACAGCATTAGCACACTGCTCTGCACATGCACTGTGATTTGATTTGCATCTTGAAGGCTGAATAACATGAGACAGCCAGAAGGAAGACTGCATTTCCAGGGAGGAGTTATCTGAGCAGAGGATATAATTGGCCTTTCCTTTATTTATAATCAAATGAAAATAAAAACATGCCAGCATTGCTAGTTAGATACTTTCAGCTGATGTATGCCTTTCTTCTTTACTTATGCTTTTCGTGCCTTATAAATCTAAGAGGCAAAGAGTCATGGACTTTGACTTAAATATCTTTTGAGTATTGATACCTATGCATTTTCTCAATTAGTTAAATAATAAGCCATGTACCAGTTTGATTACAAATTAGACTGCTGCCAGCCTCTTTCAGCAGTCTGGTAAGTGTGGGAAGCTATGTCAGAAAGGGACCCAGCGTGTGAATGACTGTGAGAATGAATCAATGTAAATTCAATACCGTTTCAAGCACAGATTGCCCTAACGGTTTTGGAAGTACAAATGATACTGAATTTAGGAGAGTTTGACTTAATGATTTCTCAACTTTATGATAGGTTTATTCAGATATTAAATGCATTTCAGC
This sequence comes from Macaca fascicularis, assembly GCF_037993035.2. Classification (NCBI taxonomy): domain Eukaryota; kingdom Metazoa; phylum Chordata; class Mammalia; order Primates; family Cercopithecidae; genus Macaca; species Macaca fascicularis. The sequence goes on along the minus strand of NC_088387.1, from coordinate 17,073,657 downwards.
TAATATTTTCAGCTTATGTGATGGATTTATCATGATGTAACATCATTGTAAGTTGAGAAGCATTTGTATAGCTTTTGTGCATGTTCTGCACATTTTTTTATCACTACAGTTATCTGTTCAGCATAGATATTAACTGTTTATTAATCAATGAAAATATAGACCTCAAACTTCCAAGAGTTGCACAGATATCTTAAGGTAGCACAAATAATGTTGTATTAAACATTTAAATAATTTTTCAGCTACCAACCAATAGTTGACTACATAGATGCTCAGTTTGAGGCCTATCTCCAAGAAGAGCTGAAGATTAAGCGTTCTCTCTTTACCTACCATGATTCTCGCATCCATGTGTGCCTCTACTTCATTTCACCGACAGGCCACTCTCTGAAGACACTTGATCTCTTAACCATGAAGAACCTTGACAGCAAGGTGGGTTGGGGAAAGGAATCAACTTACCATACTTTCATATTTATTTTGAACTATTAAAATATTTTTACAATATGGGTATGTATTGTAACTTTTATCCTGTGCATCTTTTTTTAATTATTATTTTTTTTAGAGATAGAGTCACTCTGTCACCCAGGCTGGAAGTAGTTGTGAGATCGTGGCTCACTGCAGCCTCAAACTGGTGGGCTCAAATGATCCTCCTGCCTCTGCCTCCCAGGTAGCTGGGACTGTAGGCATGTACTACCACACCAGCTAACTTTTTAATTTTTTTTTTTTATAGAGTTGGGTGTCTTGCTATGTTGCCCAGTTGGTCTCAAACTCCTGGACTTAAGTGATTTTCCTTCCTTGGTCTCTTCAAATGCTAGAACTACAGGCATGAGCCACCATGCCCAGTGCCTGGAAATCTTTAAAACATTTTATATTTCCATCTAGCTTATTTTTTCAGAGAAATTCAATTTGGAAGATGAGATGCAAAGAAGGAATATTGCAATAAAATTGTAGTTCCGTTTTTAGTGATTAAATTGCATGCCAGAACATGGGTATTTTCTACATTTTTATTGCAGAATTTACTTTATGAAACTATTAAGTGAGAAGAACTTCATTAACAAGGATGAAGGTCTAATGTTTCATTAGATATTGTCGTAAAATAGATTTTAATTTGGACCATACAGAGAAAACCTATTTTTGAATTTCCGAGTCAAGGAGCTATATATAAATTTGGGGGAGCTATAGAAAAATTCATAAACTAACTCACTTCAGATTTTTATATTTGTTTAAAAGATGGCTAAAGACAGTAATCTTATATTAAAGAAACATTAGAATTTTCCATAATCTCAAATGGTATGCGAAATGAAGCTTTCATGATCCAGTTACTAACTGTGTAAGTTGAATTCAAAATCCAAGGTTCTGGATGCTGCTGCTTTCTCTGCAGAAACCTGTATGGAAAGCCTGAAGGCCTGCCTAGTGAAGCTTTGGCACATCGGTCGATTTACTTTTGACTAGTCACTTGGTCCCCTGGTTTTAGCAAAAATTGATGTAGCTTATATGACAGTCTGTTCACCTGATCACATGTGATCAGATGTTCTAACCATTTAACCAGTTGTTTTCATAGTTGAGTCTGATTATGTGGAAATTCATATTTGTTAAAGGAACATAAAAACAAGAGTGTGCAGTTTTGTCTTAGCTAGAGTGGAGCAACATGAGGTAGTTTGTATAAAGAGTTGTAGAAGCTGGTGTCAGTGGAGGATGGCTCTAAATATTGGCTCTGTCATTTACTAGCTGTCTGATCTTGCACGTTTCTTTAGCCCTCTGAGCCTCAGTGAACTTAAGTGATTTTCAGTGTCCTCCACTTTTAAATAAAAACTAGGGAGAAGAACTACCTCAAGAGGCAGATATGAAAATTAATTAAATTGATCCATGTAAATAGAGGGTTTAGCAAATAGGCATGCTCAGTAAGAGCCTATCTGCCATAGAAGTTTGCTTTAGTATACTGTGTAAGTATATATTATCTAATCTTTTCCAACTTTGGTGACTTAAATATATTCTTTATTTTTTATGATAAAAGTGTAAACTACCCTGTAAACTATCTGCCTCTTATTTTACATAAGAAGGTTGTTGGGCCGGACATGGTGGCTCATGCCTGTAATCCCAGCACTTTGGGAGGCCAAGGTGGGTGGATCACAAGGTCAGGAGTTCGAGACCAGCCTGGCCAACATAGTGAAACCCTGTCTCTACTAAAAACACAAAAATTAGCCGGGCATGATGGCACACGCCTGTAGCCCTAGCTACTCGGGAGACTGAGGCAGGAGAATCGCTTGAACCTGGGAGGTGGAGGTTGTAGTAAGCCGAGATTACACCACTGCACTCCAGCCTGGGCAACAGAGCAAAACTCCATCTGAAAAAAAAAAAAAAAAGAAGGTTGTCTTAAAAGTTAGCTGAGGTCTCCCCGTCCGGGTATAAAACAGGCAGTCAAGAGGGGTTAGGACATGGCCGTCATGCTGAACTGCCTGGATTCTGCTTCAGCCCCGCCACTTAGCAGCTGTGTGGCCCTGGATGAACTCGGATTCAATTTTTCATGTGTAAAATAGTGCCAGAGGCCAGGCGCGGTGGCTCATGCTTGTAATCCCAGCACTTTGGGAGGCTGAGGCGGGCGAATCACGAGGTTAGGATATCGAGACCATCCTGGCTAACATGGTGAAACCCTGTCTCGCTAAAAATACAAAAAAAAAAATCAGCAGGGTGTGGTGGCGTGCACCTGTAGTTCCAGCTACTCGGGCGGCTGAGGCAGAAGAATGGGGTGAACTCGGAAGGTGGAACTTGCAATGAGCTGAATTCACGCCACTGCACTCCAGCCTGGGCAACAGAGTGAAACTCCATCTCAAAAAAAAAAAAAAGCGCTAGAGAGAGCTCACTCTAAGACTTTTGGGGAGATTAGCTGAGATGAACATTACAAAGCATTTAGCACAATGCCTGGCATATATGAAGGACCTCTGTTATTTATTGTTATTTAAAACTTATTTAAAAATTAACAGGCACAGTTTATTGAGGATATTTACGTATTGGTATTCGAGGTACTGGCCAACCCACCCACCTTTGAGTCATCAGAAGTCTTTAAGAAGTGTTAGCCAGGAGCAATTTATATTGATGTATTCCCTTAGTGGATTTTCAGGAATAAATGGAAGAGCTAATGAGCACTTGTTCAGAGGCAGTGCACCTTGAACCAGCAGTTCAACCTGCAAACTCTTGTAATAACTAATTCTAGATGCTTCCTAGTCATCCCTCGGTATCCAAGGGGGATTGGTTTCAATACCCTGAGGATGCTGAAATTCCTTATATAAAATAGTGTAGGACAGTCTTGCAGTGCAAAACTATATTTTAGTCAGCAAGAGACCAAATATAGAATAATGGTCCCATAAGATTATACCTTATTTTTACTGTACTGTATTATATGTTTCTGTATTTAGATATGTTTAGATATACACATACCATTGTATTATAGTTGCCTACATATACACATACTTACCATTGTATTATAGTTAGTCTACAGTATCCAGTGTAGTTACGTGCTATACAGGCTTCTAGTCTAGAAACAGTGAGCCATACCATACAGCCTAGGTGTGTTATAGGCTATAACATCAAGGTTTGTGTGAGTATACTCTGTGATGTTCACACAGCATCAAAATCACCTAAGGTCATATTCACATTCCTATCAACATGTGTATTAGTCCGTTCTTGCATTGCTATAAAGAACTATCTGAGACTGGGTAATTTATGAAGAAAAGAGGTTTAATTAACTTACAGTTCCTTAGGCTGTACAAGAAGCCTGGCTGGGGAGGCCTCAGGAAACTTAAAACCATGGCGGAAGGTGAAGGGAAAGCAGGTGTATCTTATGTGACCTGAGAAGGAGGAATAGAGAGCAGGGGGAGGTGCTACACACTTTTGAACAACCAGATCTCGTGAGAACTTGCTCACTACCACAAGAACAGCAAGGGGAAACTCTGTCCCCATGATCCAGTCCCCTCTCACCAGACCCCTCCAACACTGGGGGTTACAATTTTACATGAGATTTTGGGCGAAGACACAAATCCAAACCATGTCACCATGGTTAAGTAGCACGTGACTGTATATAACCTACTTGTATCCTTGCATATAGTTTAAATAATCTCTAGATTACTCATTATAATACCTACTACAGGCCAGGTGTGGTGGCCCATGCTTGTAATCCCAGCACTTTGGGAGGCCGAGGCGGGCGGATCATGAGGTCAGGAGATGAGACCATCCTGGCTAACACGGTGAAACCCGGTCTCTACTAAAAATACAGAAAATTAGCCGGGCAAGGTGGCGGGCACCTGTAGTCCCAGCTACTGGGAAGGCTGAGGCAGGAGAATGGCGTGAACCCGGGAGGCGGAGCTTGCAGTGAGCCGGGATCGCGCCACTGCACTCCAGCCTGGGCGACAGAGCGAGACTCCGTCTCAAAAAATAAATAAATAAAAATACAAAAAGTTAGCTGGGCATGGTAGCAGGCACCTGTAATCCCAGCTACTCGGGAGGCTGAGGCAGGAGAATCATTTGAACCTGGGAGGCGGAGGTTGCAGTGAGCCGAGATCACGCGACAGCACTCCAGCCTAGGCTACAGCTAGACTCCATCTTGAAAAAAAAAAAAAAAATCTAATACAATGTAAATGCTATGTGAATAGTTGCTATACTGTATTTTTAAATTTGTATAATTTTTATTGTATTGTCATTTAAAAAAAAATTTCCCCTAATATTTTTGATCCTCGGTTGAATCTGTGGATGCAGAACCCACAGATGATGAGGGGGGCAGCTGTAAAGACATTGATGAGCATTACAATATTACCTTTTGACCAATACCTTATTTCATTCAAACCAAAATGAAATCTTTTATGGTAACAGTAAAGGTCACGGGTATCATGCACTCATTTAAAGATTGTCACTACTCACTTCTGCCTTATTCAGTTGATGAGAGACGAATTCTAAAATTGGGACTCCCTTATCAAAATCCTGTGTTTATCTTTCTATTGTACAAACTAGACAGGAAGTTAACACCTAAGTTTTGTTATAAGTTTAAAGGAAAAACCAGGATATGCTTAAATTACTTGATTTGGCCCATTTTAAATAGCAATACCCAGATTTTTTGTAGGGGCAGCTGGCGGGTGTAGGGAAATTCTAACTTACACAAGGGCACTGCATAAAGATGAGAGGTGTGCTTGCTGACCTCATCTCTCCAACTCCCCAGGCTGCCTCCGGATAGTTGTCTTCTGTTCCTCAAAATCAGAACACTCAACCGCTTGATATGGAAAGTTATCTTCTCTTATGCCATTGGTGGCAAGTGACCCTCTTTGGGCAATATCTGTTACTTTCCCTCCCTCTAATAGTCATGTAAACATTGATGTTTAGTATTCAGTCTACTGCAGTTTATTGTGCAAGCAATTCTAAGTTATTAACTTGGCATAATTCGTTGAATACCTAAGTATATAATATTGAAACTAAGGACCTGGCATCAAAATGTTTATGTACTTTGACTAATTTAACAGGAAAGTTGTTTACTTAGGATTGCTAGAAAGTTTTCTGCCATTAATTTCATAGATAGATAGAAAAAATTTCTCTCCTTTGGAGCATATGGAAGACTGATACATTCAGATATATACTTGGCATCAATGTGAAATTTGAGAAGAGAAAAAATTAAGAATAGAATAGGAATTATAATTTTTTCCTCTTTTTAATTTATTTTTTATTATACTTTAAGTTCTAGGGTACATGTACACAATGTGCAGGTTTGTTACATATGTATACATGTGCCATGTTGGTGTGCTGCACCCATTAACTCGTCATTTGCATTAGATATATCTCCTAATGCTATCCCTCCCCGCTCCCCCACCCCACAACAGGCCCCAGTGTGTGATGTTCCCCTTCCTGTGTCCAAGTGTTCTCATTGATCGATTCCCACCTATAAGTGAGAACATGCGATGTTTGGTTTTCCGTTCTTGTGATAGTTTGCTGAGAATGATGGTTTCCAGCTGCATCTGTGTCCCTACAAAGGACATGAACTCATCCTTTTTTATGGTTGCATAGTATTCCATGGTGTATATGTGCCACATTTTCTTCACTCTTGTTGCCCAGGCTGAAGTGTGGAATGCAATGACGTGATCTCGGCTCACTGCAGCCTCTGCCTCCTGGGTTCAAGCGATTCTCCTGCTGCAGCCTACCAAGTAGCTGGGATTACAGGCATGCACCACCATGCCCACCTACTTTTTTTGGGTTTTTAGTAGAGATGGAGTTTCTCCATGTTGGTCAGGCTGGTCTCGAACTCCCGACCTCAGGTGATCCACCTGCCTCAGTCTCCCAAAGTGCTGGAATTACAGGTGTGAGCCACCATGCCCAGCCAATTTTTTACTTTTAATCTGAAAATTACATTGTGGTTTTACTCTCTTGATACATATGACTGATTAGCCTGAGGTTTTTGATGAAAACCAAACTAAAAAACTTAAGAACCACCAGTCACAAATTTGTGGAGCTATCAGTCTTTTGTGGGGATATTAAATTTACAAGTTATTCGGTCTTCACAGCCCCATATCTCTTCCCCTCTGTCAGTGATAGGACTTTAAATAATATTGAGAAAGTTATTCCTTTGCATCATGAACACTTTTAATTGGTATTAGTACGTACGGTTTCCTTCCTCTGCTGTCTAAGTAAGTCTGTGACAATGGGGCATAGGTAGGCTTGGAGTCAGTCCTGAAACAAGAGGCAGAAAGAGAAGCTTCACCTGTCTTTTAGTTTTGCTGAGGGATCAATCACCCTGGTTACTTAGTGCTTAGATTACTAAAAAATAAAAATTCTTGGCCGGGCGCGGTGGCTCAAGCCTGTAATCCCAGCACTTTGGGAGGCTGAGACGGGCGGATCACGAGGTCAGGAGATCGAGACCATCCTGGCTGACACGGTGAAACCCCGTCTCTACTTTAAAAATACAAAAAACTAGCCGGGCGAGGAGGCGGCGCCTGTAGTCCCAGCTACTTGGGAGGCTGAGGCAGGAGAATGGCGTGAACCCGGGAGGCGGAGCTTGCAGTGAGCTGAGATCCGGCCACTGCACTCCAGCCTGGGCGGCAGAGCAAGACTCTGTCTCAAAAAAAATAAATAAATAAAATAAAAAAATAAATAAAAAAAAAATAAAAATTCTTAGTGAATTAAGGAGCCAGTTCAGTTTACCTTTTATCACATTTTACTTTTTAAGTGTTTGATGAAATTGCAAGATTTTGAGAGAAAAGAAAATGTGAGATTTCTAAACCTAAACTCAAATGAAAGATTAATCTTACAAGAGTTCTGCTTTCTGAAAGCATTGATTGAGGTGCCTGTAATCCCAGCTACTTGGGAGGTTGAGGGAAGAGCATCGCTTGAACCCGGAACGCAGTGGTTGCAGTGAGTTGAGATTGCATCACTGCACACCAGCCTGGATTAGAGCGAGACTCCATCTCAAAAAAAAAAAAAAAAGATTGTGTGGCCAGCATCTGTAGGAATGAGCGTGTAAGGGGTGTATATATACAGGAGAGTGGCCATCTAGGTCCGGGTTGGCATACCTTTTCTGCAGAGGGCCAGGCTGTGAATACGCCGGGCTTCACAGGCCCTATGGTTTCTGGCAGCAGTAACTCATCTCTGCTGTTGTAGTGTGAATGCAACTGTAGACAGTACACAAGTAAATGGATATGGCAGTGTTCCTGTAAATCTTTATGTATAAAAATCAACAGCGAGATGGACCGTAGTTTGCCAGCCCTCCAATCTAGGTTTAGGGAAAAGAATGAATGGTTTTGAGTGAAAAAACAGCTGCAGGATTAAAAAAAAATCCTCAATAAGATTTTGTTTTTCTTTATTCTTAATAGGTAAACATTATACCAGTGATTGCCAAAGCAGATACGGTTTCTAAAACTGAATTACAGAAGTTTAAGATCAAGCTCATGAGTGAATTGGTCAGCAATGGTGTCCAGATATACCAGTTCCCAACGGATGATGACACTATCGCTAAGGTCAATGCTGCGATGAATGTGAGCTCCTGATTGAATGTTAATTGTTTTCCATGTGAAAATAAAACTAATTTGTGAGTAATATTGCTACTAATATACTTTCACTTGTGTCTTCCAAAAAGACTTCAAACAAGGTGAATTTTCAAAAAGTCCAGTATGAGAAATTGTTTTATTTTTTAAATTGGAAAAAGTATAAGGAGAATTTATTTTTAAGCATATTTTTCTTTCACCCTGCTTTCACCAAAATAAAGTGATACATTTGTGAGACTGGGATATACCTTTTGTGGAACCGTATGTAATTGCCTTAGAAAGATGACACCTTCCTACCCTGTCTTTATAAACATGAGAAGACTTTACAGCCTCTCTTTGCATGCTGTAGAATCTAACCCCATCTCTACTAAAAACACACAAAAAAAACTAGCCGGGCGAGGTGGCGGGCGCCTGTAGTCCCAGCTACTCGGGAGGCTGAGGCAGGAGAATGGCGTAAACCCGGGAGGCGGAGCTTGCAGTGAGCCGAGATTGCGCCACTGCACTCCAGCCTGGGGGACAGAGCAAGACTCCGTCTCAAAAAAAAAAAAAAAAAAAAAATCTTTAAGGAGGCCTCTTAAAGCTAGTATTTACGCTCCTTCTCTCTTATGGTGCCAAGTTACATTCACGTAACTTTTAGTTTAATACAATGGAAGGTTACTAAGTTCTTTATTTTACTTTCTTGAAGCTAACACATTTTTAAAACACCTGCTTATATTTTGTAGGATCATGGGTTTTGAAATCCGACAGGCTTGGCCATATGTTCATTGGAGTTACTAACCTCCCTGAGACTTAACATATCTACAAAGTTAGGTTAATACTGCCCATCTTAAGGATGGTTGTGAGGGATGAATGATGTCACCTTTGTTAAGCGCCTACCAGTGACTTTGAATAATTGTTCATTCCATTTCTTCTATTTTCCTTTTCTGATTTTTCATACCACTTTTATATTAATGTACCTAAACTAAGTCTATAAAAAAACTAATGTAAATGAGGTGATCTTAATTCCTGTATGTTAAATTGTCTTTACATCTAATTTTATTTCTTGTGCTCACCTAGAATATTCAGAAAGCCACCATTAAGAAACTAAATATGTCAATTTAAAAATATTAAACATAGTAATTAATACTTTTTACATTAGACTTTTCCCCTGTATTAATCCTCAACTTCAGACAGACCAGTCTGCTCCCTGCCCCTGAACCTAGCTATTATGTTTTGTTCAGAATCTTTTCCTTTTCTAAGCCATTTCTTGCCAATTTGCTCATCCATCTAAATCTTGTTCTTCTTGATCTGGCTTAGCTTGTATCTTCCTGCTCCCAGTGATCTCTCACTCCTCTCAATTTCTAGGACATTTACTATATTGACATTAATTTGGGACTTTGTATACTACTTTATATTAGTATCATATCTATACACACACACTGTACACACAGAATAGGAATACACTATTGTATAGTTACATACACAATATGTATACTGTGGGTGTGTGTATGTGTAATTTCCTCAACATTATCTTTGTCTTTTAGGGGAAAATTGTTTTTTCGGCCAGGTGTGGTGGCTGACACCTATAATCCCAAGACAGGTGGATCACCTGAGGTCAGGAGTTTGAGACAAGCCTGGCCAACATGGTGAAACCCCGTCTCTACTAAAAATACAAAAATTAGCTGGGTGTGGTGGCGAGCAACTGTAATCCCAGCTACTCGGGAGGCTGAGGAAGGAGAATCACTGAAACCCAGGAGGTGGAGGCTGCAGTGAGCTGAGATCATGTCACTGCACTTCAGCTTGGGCGACAGAGCAAGACTGTCTCAAAAAAATAAAAATAAAAATAAATAAGATTTTTTTTTGTTTGTGTGTATTCCCAATAGCATAATGCCTTGCATGTAAATACTTTTCTTTATGGGGCTCAAAGATGACTCTTGTAGAACAGTTAGCACATATTCACTGGCAGGTTTTAAAATCTGAGGCATAGCTGACCATTTGATTTTAATAGGTTTATTTAATAAATTATTCTCTTCTCTCTTACATAAAATGTCTTTTATCTAGTCAGTTATCACACTGGTATGAGATGTGTTTGATATTCTTTTTCAGGGACAGTTGCCATTTGCTGTTGTGGGAAGTATGGATGAGGTGAAAGTTGGAAACAAGATGGTCAAAGCTCGCCAGTACCCTTGGGGTGTTGTACAAGGTACATGAGACAAAGGATGACTAGAAATATGTATCTAGTAATCTCAAAGCTGCCTTTCATGCCACCTTTGGGGTGATGCTTAGTTTGGATGTGATTGGTTGTCAGAGGAGTTGGCTGTGTACTATTTTAGCCAAAGTCTGGAGGCCATGTAGGGCCTCCCCCTTCTCATTATGCCACACACACATTACCTCCCCGCGGTACCCTGTCAGTAGGTGGGAAACAACAGTGGGGCACTCTGATCCAAATGTGAATGTAGAAACTAGTGTTCAGACATAAAACATCACTAATTACCACTTAACTTGAGGACGGTCAACCATCTTATAAATTTATTTATTTTTACTGATCAAAGTATTGCCAGCTATTTCCAGAATAAACCAGTCAGCCAACTTAAAAAGTTAAATCCACTTGACATTTAGATTATTTATCTGACATTATAATGAGTAAGTAAGTAGTACTGTATGGTTCATTAATTAGCACTTATAGTGCTAATTAATGGTGAATAGATTACCCTTACTAGTATAGATTTCCAAATGCTGATTTTTTTTCTTAATTGATAAATTTTATAATTAGTGAAAAATATTGAGAAAATGTAACATTTTTAATTTTATAAAAAATATAAAAGTAATAATTATACCAAAGAGTGTTGGTCACAATAACACATATTTATTTGTAGTCCTCTAGTCACCGTAAACATAGAAGAAGGATCATGTGTGTTCACTAATTTTGAATAGTGTCTAACACAGGATCATAAATGTGTTGTATAAAATGAATTTGATAATTATAGCGTGGATGGATAGTATTCTTGAGTTTGTAGAATTTACTACTTTGAAGTTTTAGTGAACTAATATTATATACTCTTTTTAAACATTATGTGAAATGTCTTCAGGATAGTTTGTAAACTGCTAACAAAATATTCGTGTGAAATAACTAGAACAGTTGGTTAACAATAAGTTGTGTCTTTTTTGCTATTTCCTGGTGGTCCATTGGCTACTAAATTTAAAGTAAATCTCCTGGTCTGTTAATTCACCTTGCCTATGATACAGTGTTTACACTGCAAGAGTTTCTTCCTTAGTTACCTGTATAAAATAATCGTAGCAATTAAACAAACTGATCATTTTGCTATTTGTTATTTCACATTCAGCAAACACTTAATTGTGTGCCAGGAATTAAAATCCAGTGTTGCTCTTTTCTTTTTTTTTTTTTTTGGCTAGTGGAAAATGAAAACCACTGTGACTTTGTAAAGCTGCGGGAAATGCTCATTTGTACAAACATGGAGGACCTGCGAGAGCAGACCCATACCAGGCACTATGAGCTTTACAGGCGCTGCAAACTGGAGGAAATGGGCTTTACAGATGTGGGCCCAGAAAACAAGCCGGTCAGGTAGGGTTGGGTTCTTGGGAAGCCAACCAAAGAGGAAGTTAGAGAGGATTGCATATTTTTATATATCCAGGCTGATGGGGCATGTGTTGTTTAGAATCTCCCAAAACCACGATATAGAATCATTTGGTAATGACTAATTATTGTGCTTCTTGAATCACTTGACTCCTTCTTGCTTTTGAAGAGTCTTGCTTTTTAAGTCCTTGTCTGACTCAGAAAGAGTTAAACATGATGAAGAATGTATGACAGAGGCCCCCTGTTTCAGTTCATGCTGACATGAGTAACTGAAGGAAAGTACCCTCATTATTTGATTTATTTTTGTATTTATCTGAGACAGATGATATATTTAACTGTTTTCATAAAGGTAAGTTGGAACACAAATCATTTTCTTCTTTTTATTTGTTTATTTTTTGTAGAGACAGGGTCTTACTATGCTGCCCAGGCTGGTCTCAAACTCCTGGCCTCAAGTGATCCTCCTACCTCAGCCTCCCAAAGCTTTGGGATTACAAATGTGAGCCTCCATACCAGTCCTCAGGAATCATTTAAAATAAAGTAAAACACTTTCTGTTGGTTTTTCTTCTGTAAAAGTTTTGGAATGAGTGAAGCTTAGCGAAACATATTATAGAGGAAGAATGAGAGTGCTTGTAGGGAGTCGGAGATTAGATTGTTTCTTGCCATATTACAGCGTAGTTATAAGAATTTTAGAATCTGAATACCTCCTTTCTCAGTAATATAAAGCATTAAAAGTTGTAGAAACTTCCTTGGTAATTTCATATGGTGCTGTATCCCAGACTTTATGAAACTCAAATCCTTAGTGTACGGAATCAAATCGATTTGATGTAGCATTCCAGAACAGTGTTTGCATGGAGGAAAGCATGAGATCCTTGGGACAAATGCTATTGTAAACTCTCTTATGAGACTGAGGATTCCTTTTCCATTGCATTGTTTGCATTTGTTATTTCCCTGGTTCTTAGCACCTGCACCAGAGTAAACACAAAAGAAAGAGGGAGGAGTGCATCAAATCAGTGCTGCTGTTGCATATAAGCTTTTGGAAGACTTAATCTTAGATGAAGTTAAAATTTTAAATTTCTTCAGTCTATGGAGTTAATTAATGTTTTCGCTTCTGGTAGCACAGTGAATTAAGAATTGTGTATACTTACGGCCAGGTGTGGTGATTTATGCCTGTAATCCTAGCACTTTGGGAGGCCAAGGCGGGCAGACCACTTGAGGTCAGGAGTTCGAGACCAGCCTGGCCAACATGGTGAAACCCTGTCTCTACTAAAATTACACAAATTAGCTGGGTGTGGTGGCGCACTCCTGTAAAACCAGCTACTCAGGAGGCTGAGGTGGGAGAATCTCTTGAACCTGGGAGGCAGAGTTTACAGTGAACTGAGATCATGCCACTGCACTCCAACCTGGGCGACAGAGCAAGACTCCATCTCAAAGAAAAAAAAAAAGCATTGTATGTACTTAACCCACCCTCACCAAATTCAGGCATAGGATGCTTCTGGTTGTGGGCCATTCTGGTAAACTGACAATTTTCTCATGATACTGTCTTCACTAAAGATTAATCATCTTGAGTTAGCTTCCCTAGTGTTTCTCAGAGGAGGCTCTCTTCTCATTTCTTCCAAGTGTCAGGGTCACTTCAGAGGCCTCTGTGCACTGAGGTGGAAGGGGTCCTGAGTAAGAGCATGCAGGGACAGCTTTGAAGTCCTCTGTGAGGAGATGGGCCTGGGTGTCTGGTGGAGTTATCATCAGTCACCTGTGGATGATTAAGAAATTCAGGGTCAGAATTTCCAAGGATGAAGCCTAGAAATCTGCAGTCAGAATTCTTAGTCATTCAGCAAATAATTAGTTTGTCTGCTGTCTGCTCAGCCAAATGCTAGTCATTGGGTATATGTGCACTGTGGGATCAAACAAGAGACCCTGTCTGTGTAGAGTCTGTATTGTGGGGTGGGAGGAGGACCCCTATGTGAAGAAGAGAGTTGGGGGGAGGCAGGCAGAAGTGGGGAGACCAAGTTAGGAGGTTGCCATGAGAAGATGGAGGCATGAAAGAGAGTGGTAGTGACAGAGGGGTGAGAAGTATGCTTAGGACATGTAATTTTTTTAAATTTAATTTTATTATTATTATTTTTTTTGAGATGGAGTCTCGCTGTGTTGCCTAGGCTGGAGTTCAGTGGTGTGATCTCGGCTCACTGCAACCTCTGCCTCCCAGGTTCAAGCAATTCCCATGCCTCAGCCTCCTGAGTAGCTGGGACTACAGGCATGCACCACCACCCCCGGCTAATTTTTGTGTTTTTAGAAGAGACAGGGTTTCACCATGTTGGCCAGGCTGGTCTTGAATTCGTGGCCTCAGGTGATCTGCCTGCCTTGGGTTCCTGAACTGATGGGATTACAGACGTGAACCACCACACCTGGCTGAGGATATGTAATTTGAAGTTAAAGTCTGTAGGACCCACTGATAAATTATTTTTGGATATGGGATTTGAAGGAAAGAGAGGAGGACCCACTGATAAATTATTTTTGGATGGAAAGAGAGGAGGACCCACTGATAAATTATTTTTGGATATGGGATTTGAAGGAAAGAGAGGAATCAAGGATAACTCAGTCACCATTTTGACCTAGAAAGTGGGGTGACTGGTAGTGATCTTTATTGACCTGAGCAGGATGGAAATCGGAGAGTTTAGGGGTGTAATTGGTAATTCAGAGGTTTTAGAAATGTTACATTTAAGCTGCTTGTTAAATATTCAGTTGAAGAGTTTGAGTAGGTTATTACAAACATGAATCTGGAGCTAGGGAGAAGTTAGGGCTGCCATAGTAATTTGGGAGTCAACAGTGAATAATACTGGGTAAAATCTTAAGTGTTTTTTAAAAGGTTGTGCTAAATGCTAGAGATTACTATTATTTCTCATGGAGTTTACGTTCTCATAGGGGAGTTCAAAAATTAAACACCTAATTGCACAGTACATTGTAGCTGTGATATAAGCACTAAAGGAGAGGTAGACAGTGTAAAATGGGTGGTGTGGGTGGGGGGGGTCCCAAATTTAAGCTGGAAAATTCGGGAAGACTTTCTTGAGGCAGTGACTATTTTGAGCTGTAATAGCTTGGGGAAAACAGAGCAAGACATAGACAAAGGGCTGAAGATGGAGAGAGAATGGCATCTGTAAGACTCTGGAAGAAGATCAGTGCACCGCAGTACAGCAGGACAGATGAGGCAGGCCTGGGCTCGCATGAGATGAGAGAAGAGAACAGGCAGGCAGCAGCTGTGGAGGCCCTGGGGAGGATTTTGATCTTTGTGCTAAGGGGAAGGCAACGTTATTTTAGGAATAGTATTTGCATTTTAAAAATTATTCTTTGCTCTAATGTGAAGGAGGTATTGAAGGGGTGTGCAGAGATGCTTAGGAGAGGCCAGTTAGGAGAGCATTTCTTTGACCAAAGTGAGATCAATGACAATAAAGAGCTGGACATATTTGAGAGACGACTAGAAGGTAAAATTGGAAGAACTTAGTGGTTGTTTGGATACAATAAACTGAGAAAGCAGGAGGCTAGAAGGAGACTCCTAGTCTCCTGAATTTGTGGTTTCATGGTTAGGTGGATGGTTACTGCAATCATCTAGATAGGTATGGCTGAAGGAGGACTAGCTTTTTTGTGTGTGTGAGGCAGCAGTGGTAGGCACAATGGAGGTCACAGTTTTGGACCTGTTGACTTTGAGTTTCCTCTGAACCAGCAAAGTGACAATTACAAGTAAACACTTTGGGGTATCTTTCTGGAGGTCAGAGAAGGGCTGGGCCAAAGAAATACGCTTAAGAGTCATGGGCATTTCAATGATTAATTCTGAGTGTGACCAGGGATAAGACTGCCTGTAGAGAGAAGTACATCTAGAAAGAAAGTTGACTCGGAAACAGCCTTGAGTCACTTTAGTATTTGTCAGCTGGAGGAGCAGATAGGAGAGCATGAGAAGGGAGGAGGAGGAAAACCACCAGTGTCACGTCTTGAAACTTGACAGAGGGGATCAAGAAAGAGAGAGTGTGCTGCTGTGTCAAAGTTGATGGCCAAGTTTATGCTGCACAAGTACAGAGGTACTTCCTTGACAATTCTTGGAGAATAATGAAGACCACTTTGCGTTCAGTTTAAAAAGGCAGTGGTTGGGGCCGGGCGCAGTGGCTCACGCCTGTAATCTCAGCACTTTGGGAGGCTGAGGCAGGCAGATCACAAGGTCAGGAGATCGAGACCATCCTGGCTAACACGGTGAAACCCCATCTCTACTAAAAATACAAAAAATTAGCCGGCATGGTGGCGGGCACATGTAGTCCCAGCTACTCGGGAGGCTGAGGCAGGAGAATGGCGTGAACCCAGAAGGTGGAACTTGCAGTGAGCCGAGATCATGCCACTGCACTCCAGCCTGGGTAACAGCAAGATTCCGTCTCAAAAAAACAAAAAAAGAAAACCGGCAGTGGTTGGAAGGCTCCATAGGTCTGGACTTGCAGATTTGAAGGGAATGCCTACAACACGAAGAAACCATTTTCGTTCTAGCTCTGGGAGTGGAATGAATGAACTGAAACCATGGCCAGCCTTTTTTGTTCACTGCTCACAATTCGTATCCAGGGAAAGAAAGTCCAGTCGGCCCAATGTAGTTCATGTTCCCATCTCTTGTTTAGGAGTGAGTATGAACCTGATTAATTGTCCCACAAGACTGTATCCCATGGGGGACAGGTAACCCCCGAAAAGGTAATGAGGATAATGGTACCAAGAGGAAAGGGCTCAATGATAGGCAGTCAGGAATCATAGATTGCCCATCACATCCATTTACTGAGCATTTCTTCAGATTGGGAAGCATCTGCTCACTGATCACACAAAGAAGGGGAAATTAGAAAGGGAGGTTCTTCTGCTTAGGTCAGGCTATGGACTGGGTGGGAGCAGCGGCTGGAAGAAACTCAGTAAGTTTAGGTCAGGCTACAGAGCTAGTGGGAGCAGTGGCTCAGTATTTTCTTCTGAGAGAGCAGGCCTTTCTATGGTATTTCTGGATCACTTGGGTAAAGTTGAGGCAAAATGTCTCTTCTGGTGCTTTGTCGTATGTGATTAAATGATTTGATAAGGCTTTTATAGCTCATTATAGTCTGATGTATTAGGAAACTTTTATTTTTTATAGTTTCAAGAAGTTATATCTGGCCAGGCGCAGTAGCTTATGCCTGTAATCTCAGTACTTTGGGAGGCCGAGGCAGGTGGATCACCTGAGGTCAGGAGTTCAAGACCAGCCTGGCCAACATGGTGAAACCCTGTCTGTACTAAAAATACAAAAATTAGCTGGGTGTGGTGGCGGACACCTGTAATCCCAGCTATGTGGGATGCTGAGGCAGGAGAATTGCTTGAACCTGGGAGGTGGAGGCTGCAGTGAGCTGAGATCACACCACTGCACTCTAGCCTGGGCAGCAGAGTGAGACTGTATCTCAAAAAAAAAAAAAAAATAAAAGAGAATTTATATCTGTTTTCTGGGGAGTCTTTTCCCATTTAATTTGGTAGTTGTTGTAATTTGGTTGGCATGTAAAATCTGTCCCTCAGTATTACATCTATCTAGCAATAAAGACAAGTGATGCGAACCTGTTGGGTGACCTTTATGTCACTGTACTTCCTGGCCCTCTTTGTTGCCAGAACTTCCGTTTGTTTTTCCACTTACGTTTTATTGAGTGGGTATGCTGAGTCATAGTGGGTATCCTAATCTGCCAGCACCAATTGTAGGCTTGTCACGAGCCCCACGTGAATAGCATTATAGTCTTATAGTTTAATTTACTGATCTTAACATTTTATATTAATTATTTCAACCATTGGAAACATGCCTTTATAAAACTCTTTAAATCCCCAAGTTTAATAAAGATTAACCTAACTAATCTCTTTCCCACAGTTAATCACCTTTAACTTTTTAGCACAAAATCACTGTCATTGAAGTACTGTGGGACCTATAGCTTTGAAAGGAAGATTTATGCGTAGTAGTTTAGAGTTGCTTAAGTGTTTGATGTAATTTTAGTAAAACTTAATGTCTTTGGAACTCTCAAGAACTAAATAGTTCTTCAAGTAGTCCATAGTAGACTTGGAAAAAGTTCACTAGGCTTATTGGAACTGTACTTGAAACACAAACATGTCCCAATTGAAAGAAAGGACTTTTCTTGATGACATGAGCATCTGAGATTTTTTCTTTCTTTCTCTTTGGTTTTCAACTTTAAATCAGTGAGATTTGCAACAATAGTAGTATGTTGGCATTAAATATTCATGACAGGCCAGACGCAGTGGTTTACACCTATAATCCCAACACTTTGGGAGGCCAGACAGGTGCATCACTTAATCTTTGGAGTTTGAGACCAGCCTAGGTAACATGACAAAACTCCATCTCTACAAAGAATACAGAAATTAACCAGCTGTGGTGGCATGCTTATACAGCCCCAGCTACTTGCGTGATAGAGGCAGGATGATTGCCTGAGCCCAGGAGGTAGAGGCTACAGTAAGCTATAATTGCACTGCTGCTCTCCAGCCTGGATGACAGAGTGAGAGCCCATCTCAAAAAAAAAAAAAAAAAAAAGAAAAGAAAAAAATTATGACAGCAAGCTACTTTTATGCTAGAAAAGGGAATAGTATAGCAAGAAAAATGTTTTTATTTTTATTTAATAAATCTATCAGAAACAATGATTGCATTAGTTTTAGAATACTAACTTTATAGACCATTCTCTTCTAGATCTTTCGTTACCACCTTTTGAAAAATAGTACAAGTTTCTTTACTTGAAATTGGCCTTGTAAATTTACATTGTCAGAAGTTGGAAAGCAGCACAATAAGATGCAAAATATGCAGAAGCCGCCCGTCCCTTTCTTCCGCTGAGACATCACGTTGGGACAGTCCGATTTGTGGTAGTTGGGAATAGGAACTTTGGAACAAGTCTAATCTGCTTCAGATCCCAGCCTTTTACTTTTCAGTTGTGTTTCTTTGGGCGGATTACTCTCTGTGCTTTAGTTTTCTTATTTAGAATGTGAGGGCTTGTTCTTCAGGGTTGCTGTGGGAATTAAATAGTCAACATAAAGGAGTCCAGAAGAGTATCCTGCCAGTAGCAGATACTCAGCACATGTTAGATCTCTTCTCTTCACCGGGTAGGTGTATTTTCCTTGTGAACAACTCAAGTGCTTGTATAGATTAATGAAGCCATTGTTTTAAAAAATCTTATGTTTGTTATGAATTCAAGATATTTTTACATCAAGCTTGTCTATAAAGACTATCAGTCATGTTGGACTAGTGAAATGTAGTGAAGTTTCTAAAGATGATGAAAGTAGCTGATAAATATAGGGGCTTCTTTAAAAAAAAGATCAAAACAAACAAGCAAAAAGCCTGGTACTAAGTAAAATGCCTCCTTGGGGTATGAGACATATGATGTCTAGGGTATTTTGCACATTGGTAATCTCTTCTTTTAAAGAGCATGTTTCTGCAAGTGTTTAGGATCTGTTTCTTCTTGGAACCCCTCCTGTGCATGCCTCACACTCACCTCTCAGCCATGGTAGCTGTTGTGTAGTATTTCTTACTCTGTGTTTCTTTGAACTTACAGAATTCTATACTTAAAAGCTTGATGTCTCCAGTTATAAAATTTAAGATTAATAAGATTTCTTAATTCATCATATTTTGAAATTGATTTATTTTTATAAGCAATAGAAATTTCTCACTAATGCAGCTGGAAAGTGAATTTGTGTTCTCTGTCAAACCTTTGGGATATTCTGATAGCAAGCCCAAATGGAAGGGCTCAGCATTTCTGACATATAGGAAGGTTTATTATACTTCCAAAATGCTACACATAGGAAAGGGCAGCTACCGGTAGAGTTCCAGGATAGTCCTTTCTTTGCTGGTTATGCTGGTTCAGTCTGCCTCCCCTCTCCCAGAAATTTGTCATGGAATGAACATTGATAAAGAAACTGAAATGTCTAGAGAGTTCTGCTGGATAGTCAGTCAGAGATGAATAAGGATTCATTTTCTGTTCTCAAGGTTTGTGACCTATGAGAAGGGAGAGGTAGGCAGGATATAAATGCCATGGCAGTGCTTGGAAGGAACAGTTAATTCTAACTGGGGAGTGTGGCAGTCACTACAGGACTGAACGAAGGAGGACAAATGCAGAAATGAAAACTTAAACTGTTTTAAAGGAAGGGGCCAGGGGAAGAAGAGAGCACCCTGCTTCTAGTGGGCAAAGGCAGCCACCCCAATCTTCTTCAGCCCTTCATATTTATTGGGTAGAAAGAACAGGGAGGAAGAGGTAATGATTTGTCAGCTGCCTAATTGATCACAGGTTCATATTATTGCTAACAGGCTTCAGATGTGCCCTGTAGATGGTCACAAGAAACACTTGTGCCTGGGTTGTGACTGCCCTCAGCATTTCTTGTGGATGGCAGACGCAGTTTGTCAGTTTGCTAACATTCTGCATTTGTGAGAACAGTTTGCTCTTTACTTATAAAGCCTCCAGTGGTATACTGAGTTGATCATGACCCTCATTCTTTCAGCCTTCAACAGGGGAGAATGGGGAAGACTTTACAGAGGAAGTTGTATGTGAATTTGCCCTCGAGGGGCAGAGGATTAGCAGGGCAGCATGGGGGTAGAAAGTGGACAGTGGCCACAAATTGAAGCCTGAAATGCCAGGTACATTCTAGGAACAGTGAACTGGTGTGGCTGTTCATTGGTGTGACTGAAACCTGAGGGTGTCAGAATTGTTTGGTGAGAAATCAATCTGGAAAGGTAAAATTAGGCCAGATACAAAGTTTCTTGAGTGCAATTTAAAGGAGGTGGGACCTTATTCTATAGATAACATAACTTTAATGTGGTGAGAAAAGATAATGAGATCTGTGCTTTTGGTGGAAAATCTAGAGAGTGACAAGAAAAAAGTGAAAGAGGAACTAGAAGCTCAGAGATGAATTAGGAGATTGTTGCAGTAGTGAAGGCAGAAAATCACAAAGATCAGGTTCGGCTGTAATCAGATAATCTGTAGAAATGGAAAGAAGGTTATATTAAGAGGCTTAGCTTCAGAAGCTGAACTAATGGACCTTGGTGATAAGATAGGGAGATAGGGTAAGGGAAGAGTGAAAGTTGACTCAGGATTTCCAAGTTTCTACACATAGTGATTCCAGTTCTACTCATAGTGAGATTGAAAGAGGGATGTGTTTAGGCTGAAACGAGGGTATTTCTTGTAAAGGAGTTGCTTAAGCAGAGACTTCAGGACTCTAGGACTCCATATCAGCACTAACACAGGTGACTTCATATTTCATGCTATAGGAAATTTCATGTTTTGGGTTACCATGTGTAAAAAGATATTGGTACCTGTTACATATATGAGGCCGAACATGGGATGTATGGCAGGTTCTTGAATAACAATGTTTTGTTCAATGTCATTTTGTTATAACATTGATAAGAAAAAAAATTGATTCCTGGTG
This sequence comes from Macaca fascicularis, assembly GCF_037993035.2. Lineage (NCBI taxonomy): Eukaryota > Metazoa > Chordata > Mammalia > Primates > Cercopithecidae > Macaca > Macaca fascicularis. The sequence goes on along the minus strand of NC_088387.1, from coordinate 17,052,648 downwards.
ATGGCCACTGTCTGTGTAGAGTTGGCACATTCTCCCTGTATCTACAGGTTTTCTCTGGGTTCTTCATCCCAAAGCTGTCAGCGTTAAGTTCATGGCATGTCTAAATTGTCCCAGTCTGAGTTGGGTGTGGGTGGTGTGAGTGTGCCCTGCAGTGGAATGGCGTGCTGTCCAGGGCTGCTTTCCATTTAGCTTCCAGGATAGGCTCCAGCCATCCATGACCCTGAACTGGAGTAAGCAGGTTGGAGAATGAATGAATGAATACGTATTATTGTAACATAAAAATTTATTAAGTATACAGTACACAAATGTAGGACAGTAAGCAATGTGGTGTGAAAGAACTCAGTGAGCCTGCCATATTTGTTGTTATTTGTTTTTGAATTACATTGTGGTAGGAGATGATCTTTACAGTTTTCCCTTTGCAAACACTTATTCCCTGATTTCGCCTCCACTACGATGACTGCCATCACTCACTGATGCACCAAAAATTGGGTAATTAATTGTCCTACTTGTTTTTAATTTTTCTTAAATGTGTATATAGCTAACATTTATTTCTATGTTTAATATTAGGAAGGTTTTGAGTTTTTACTTACAAGTTTGATAGTGTTTTTGTGACCAGAAATATGCCATAGGAACTTAATTCTTATTTCTATCAATTACCCTACAGTAAAAATTGGTTTAATTATATGTTGCTTCACTTAAAGTTATAGTTTTCAAGAACCTGTTAATGTCATTAGGTGAGCACTTGTATTTTTTAAAGTTTATTATATCACTTTTTTTTTTTGGGGGGGGAGACAGAGTCTCGCTCTGTCGCCCAGGCTGGAATGCAGTGGCAGGATCTTGGCTCACTGCAGCCTCCACCTCCTGGGCTCAAGCAATTCTCCTGCCTCAGCCTCCCATGTAGCTGGGACTACAGGTGCACACCACCATGCCTGACTAATTTTTTGTATTTTTAATAGAGACAGGGTTTCACGATATTGGCCAGGCTGGTCTTGAACTCCTTACCTCAGGTGATCCTCCCACCTCAGCCTCCCAAAGTGCTAGGATTACAGGCATGAGTCACCAGGCACGGCCAATTATATAACTTTTTTTATTTTTGAGACAGAGTCTTGCTCTGTCACCCAGGCTGGAGTGCAATGGCGTGATCTCGGCTCACTGCAGTCTCTGCCTCCTGGGTTCAAGCAATTCTTTCATCTCAGCCTCCCAAGTAGCTGGGATTACAGGCACCTGCCATCATGCCCAGCAAATTTTTGTATTTTTGTAGAGACAGGGTTTCACCGTGTTGGCCAGGCTGGTCTTGAACTCCTGACATTAGGTGATCCACCTGCCTTGGCCTCCCAGAGTATTAGGATTACAGGCGTGAGCCACCATACCCGGCCTATATCACTTTTTAACAGGAGAGTAACACAAATAACTTTTTAGTCTTCAAGAGACCTATGAAGCCAAAAGACATGAGTTCCATGGTGAACGTCAGAGGAAGGAAGAAGAAATGAAGCAGATGTTTGTGCAACGAGTAAAGGAGAAAGAAGCCATATTGAAAGAAGCTGAGAGAGAGGCAAGTATGCTGGTTTGATGTGGTTTGCATTTATTTTTTAGATGTCCTATTAATTTGGAGAATTTATTCCAAGAATTTGCTTGAGATGCTTTTGTAGGCTACTTGTTCTTTAAAGAGTAGTTTTTCCAACACATAGTATTTGAATATTGACTTAAAATCATAGCCTGAAATTAAATGAAAACTTTGGCCTTCTTTTTTTTTTTTTTAAAGTAGTGCATTTATGGAGTGACTAATCGTTGAAATTCTTATAATGAACTGGAAGCTGCAGCAGCTACCCTCTTGGGTGCAAACATTTTTCTTTCATGAGATCCACCATGCCTTGAATCCACAGTATACAATTTTTAGGTGCCTCATTTAACCAGTCTCAGTGGTGGTTTGTCTTTGTTAGTGCCAAGGCTAAAGGAAGAAACACCACTGGATGTTTTCTTGTGCCTGGCAGGGTAAGCCACATTTGCCACAGGCCAACTCCTGAAGGTGGTGGGCCTCACAGCCACAGTGGCAACACAGTGTATGCGTCTTACTGTGATGCTTTCCAAACGATGACCTTCCCTTTGTCATCTCACTCCTTTAACTGAGACCAAAGAGAATTTTGGCCTTTTGAGCAAATATTTTTCCATTTGAAATGGTTTACCAAGGGCTCGTAATGGACTAGGTTACTGAGAAGTGTCTTAACCATGAGCCATAAACATTTTTACTATGGCTTAATAAAGCCTTTTTTGAGTGTTGCTGGGGTGGTTGTTTGCCCTGAAATGGGGATTTGTAAAGGCTGTGAAGTAGCTTTACTTCCCATTTGAACCCAGTCTCTCAGTCTGTCAGGGTGTAGTTAGGTGGTCTAGATCAGTGGTCCCCAACCTTTTTGGCACCAGGGACCAGTTTCCTAAAGACAATTTTTCCACGGACCAGGGGCGATGGTTTCAGGACGAAACTGTTCCACCTCACATCCTCAGGCATTAGATTCTCATACGGAGCGCACAACCTACATCCCTCACATGCGCAGTTTGCAATAGGGTTTGCTCTCCTGTGGGAATCAAATGCCACCACAGATCTAACAGGAGGCAGAGTTCAGGCAATACTGCTTGTTTGCCCGCCACTCACCCCATACTGTGCAGTGGTTCCTAACAGGCCATGGACCAGTACTGGTCCGTGGCCTGGGGACTGGGGACCCCTGGTCTAGATGACCTTGGGGTAGTCCTGGCACCAAAAAAAATCACCAGTGAACTTCCATAGTTTTGTTTGCTTCTAGTTCTCAAGCAGCAGTTTAGGTTTTGAGTAAAGCTATTTTCTTGAAAATACATGATTTCTTGAAGAGTTAATCTGTAATCCAGTTGTGCTAGTTTATTATTTCAAATACACTTATAGTACTTGCTGCGTAAGTGAACTGTGCAGGAAATGGTTTTGTAAAAGTAATAGTTTACTAATTTATTTATAATTCAAATTTTGATGTTGTATTTGGAAAAAGTTCAAACACCAGAAAAGTGAAAGTATAGGATACCTATGTCCTTCCCCTTACCTAGGAAAATAGGAATACCATAATCTCACCCAATCTTCAGTCCTTATTCAGATTTCCCCAGTTGTCCCAAGATTGGCTTTCAAAATCGTTCCTTTTTATTTGGTGATTTTTCTGTTTTTGTTTTTGAACCAGGATGCAATCACAGATTACATATTGTACATGGGTATTATGTTTGTTTAGTTTCTTTTATTCAAGAGTTTCTTATATAGCATGACTCTTAGTTTTACCAATTCACTAATAAAAAGATACCACTCAGAACATTATTTAATTCTATAATAAAGGACTGTTACTTAAATATGTCCTTGCCAATATTGTTGTGAAACAAATATCCCTTATCTTTTGTATAAATCTAGATTTTTATATGTAGGTTAGTAAAATGATGTATGCTTAGATAATAGTGTGTGAACATTAGATGAGTAGAGTGGGGAGATGCACAGAACAAATGATGTCTCCAAATATCGTTGACCTTCTGTCTTCCCTATTCCTTTATTGACAACATTCTAGAAGAACTCATGAGACATGTGTGTGTGACACATCGATTTCTTATATACCCTCTCCACTTTAAGAAAAAGTACCATTTATATTTATCCCTCAGGTTACATGACCATCATTAAGTTATTATTACTACCCAATTTGATATGTCAGTCTATATCTTGGGATAATTTTTTCATTTAACATTTATGCCCCTCATATTTCCAAAAAGTATGCTCAGTAATTTGCAATTTAAAAATGCAGCTACATTACAACCATGAACATGAAGAGAACAGGAGACTTATAATACAGGGTGTGAAGAAGGGGTTTGCACAGAGGGCAGCCGAGAACCCTGGTCGAGGGAATTTTTAAGTGAACACAAAGACTGGGCTCTAAGGCTCTAACTTCTAGGCAGGCGGGGCAGAAGGGACCACACAGAATTTAGATGGAAGTCATCTGCTAGCTCAGCAGAGTGAAATATTTTCCCTAGTATTTATTTCTAATTTCTAAAAATGGGGCCGGGCGTGGTGGCTCATGCCTGTAATCCTAGCACTTTGGGAGGCCAAGGCGGGTGGATCACTTGAGATCAGGAGTTCAAGACCAGCCTGGCCAATATGGTGAAACCCCATCTCTACTAAAAATACAAAAATTAGCCGGGCATGGCGGCGCATGCCTATAGTCCCAGCTACTCGGGAGGCTGAGGCAGGAGAATCGCCTGAACACAAGAGGCAGAGGTTGCGGTGAGCCGAGATTATGCCACTGCTCTCCAGCCTGGGCAACAGAGTGAGACTCTGTCTCAAAAAAAAAAAAGTTACTTTTTTTTTTTTGCAGTGGCGCAACCTCGGCCCACCGCAACCTCTGCCTCTTGTGTTCAGGCGATCCTCCTGCCTCAGCCTCCCGAGTAGCTGGGATTATAGGCATGCGCCGTCATGCCCGGCTAATTTTGTATTTTTAGTAGAGACGGGGTTTCTCCATGTTGGTCAGGCTGGTCTCGAACTCCTGACCTCACATGATCCGCCCACCTTGGCCTCCCAAAGAAAAAAGGTACTTTTAAAAGGATCTTTGAGTGACAGAATGTGTAGTATCCTTAAAAGTAGTGTTTACAAAAGGTATAGCATTGTACAGTAGTCCCCCTTTATCCTCAGTTTGGCTTTCTCAGGTTTCAGTTACCCGTGGTCAACCACGGTCTGAAAATATTACTATAAGATATTTTGAGAGAGAGAGAGAAAGAAACCACATTCGCATAACTTTTATTACATATATTGTTATAATTGTTCTATTGTATTATTAATTGTTATTGTTAGTCTCTTACACTGTGCCTTAACTTTACCATAGGTGTCTATATATAGGAAAAAACATAGGGTATGGTACTACCTGTGGTTTCAGGCATCCTCCTGGAGTCTTGGAACGTATCCCCCATGGAAAAGGGGAGACTGTCGTACCATATTGATGACTTAATCTTAAGAGAATTGGTGACTGTTGGTAGCACAAAAGATCCCTTGTTTTTAATTTTTTGAGAATTTGAAAATGTGTTTGAATTAACTGCCTGTCATAGTGAATAATGGAACCATGCATGCATGCTTCATGTATATGAAATAGTTGTTGATAGCCAGAGCTGGAAATGCCACACAGTGTGAATAATAGTCACATTCACACCTCCCCACCATCTTGTTTAATGTTTCCCTCTTTATAGTTTTCCTAGAAATTTTTAGTCAACCTCATGAATGATGTATGAAGGGCTCTGTGACCTTTCAAGATATTTAGTATGCATATGAGGTACGCAACCTCCATCTGAGTAACCAGAGAGCTATCTCTAGTCACGTGATAGAAACCTGCCCTTGCTGCTTCCTTTCCAGACTTTGCCCCACTACTGCTCCTCTCCCACATCACCGGTGCACACGTGTGCAGAAAACTGTCACTCTCTGTTTGTGCCACCGATTTGAATGACATCTGGGTAGCGTGCCCTTTAAACACACACACATACCTAGCATGTAACTTTTTTAAAAGCAGGAACCATTTAAATAAACAAATACTAAGGAACTGATGCTTCTCTGAAAAGACATCCTCTGGAATAAAAGCATCTTAGGTTAGAAGGGCCTTATTCGATTATCTGTTTTAACCTTGTTTCCCTTGGAATACTTCTCCTGTCAGGTGCTCGCTGGCTCACAGGACAACCTGTTCTGTATTTGGAACATAACACTTTTATTAGACCAGAGTTTAGCTCTCTGGTTTCTTCCCTCAGTCTCTGATTTTCAGTGAAATATTTCCTCAAATGTTATATGTCATCTTTTTTTTTTTTTGAGATGGAGCCTCACTCTGTTGGAGTATAATGGCGCCAGGCTGGAGTATAATGGCGCCATCTTGGCTCACTGCAACCTCAGCCTCCCGGGTTCAAGCATTTCTCCTATCTCAGCCTTCCGAGCAGCTGGGAGTACAGGCGCACACCACCACACCTGGTTAATTTTTTGTATTAGTAGAAACGGGGTTTCACCGTGTTGCCCAGCCTGGTCTTGACCTCTTGAGCTCAGGCAATCCACCCGCCTTGGCCTCCCAAAGGTCTCCCCCTTTCTAGACAACTAGGTGTCTTAGAAAAAGATGACATAGCCAGGTGCGGTGGCTCATGCCTGTAAACCTCCATGAGCCACCACGCCCAGCTATGTCATCTTTTTCTAGACACCAAGTCCTGCTTTGTTTGCATGAATGCTAGGTTTCTACCCAGAACTAAAACGTTAATGTTAGATTTACCTAACCAGATCAGAGGACCAAAAATACGGTTATCTTTTAAAATGTAGATTCTAGACACTGTCTTTGTGTTGTTAGAGGGCACAGCACACAGCTGATTCGTATGGAGCTGGCTTAAGACCCTAGATTTTTTTTTTTTGAGGTAAGCCACAATTAAACCAGGACCACCTACATTCTTCCTTGGACCTTGTCTCTTTGAACTTGCATGCAGAACTTGACATAACTTCCATCTGTATTTCTTCTCATTACTAGTTCTTCTACATCATTTAGAATTCTTTTATGAGCAGCGTTGTGTGCTGTGCTGGGGGTATAAAAATAAAAAAGACATAGCTCCTAAGTAATCCTCAGGGAGACGCTGCTCCACAGTTAGCCCAGCACGTGTGTGCTAAGGGTTTCTCTTTTGCACCTATAACAGAGCACAGGGCACAGAAAGAACTACCCGGGGTGGCAGTTGGAGCAAGATAAGTTTCCTATTTTTTGTTATTAACAATGGGTAATATTTATTGAGTGCTTACTCAGTGCCAGCCATCATGGTAAAAACATTAGATAGAATTTTTCTTTTGGTATATCCCAGTTGTTTTAAAGCTTCCTTTTTATTTGTAAGTTTCCAGAGTTTTATACCCTTCATAGCTTTGAGAAATATAGGGCATTCCTTAAATTGTGGAAAAATATAAAGTAAAAGACAGACCTGCCCCTAAGTTGACATCCAAGGTGACATTGCTCCCTTTATATGGTTTATCAAGTGATTTTCAGCCCCAAGGAGATGCAAAACTACTGAATTTTATTCTTTAAATAATTTTTTCTTCTGCTTTTTTCACTTAAGAGAAATCTCTTGTGGTAATGTTATAAACTTTTGTGAAACTCATTTAACAGTTGTATAGGGGAAGAATAACCCCTATAGGTTCTTAATTGGAATGACCCCTTATTCTCAGATTAACAAAAGAAAAACAAGTTTATTAGCATGTGTATTTCACATATACATGGGTGATACAGTCAATGAGTAGTTCTCAAAGAAGTGACTGCATTCTACCTTCTATAGCATCTTCAACAAAGAACAGTTAATTTTTACAAAAATGACAAGACAAAGGAAAAGGACTTGGAGTCTCTAGGGGCAGCAATTTGGAGGAAGGCACATAGCTGGCAGATGAAGGCTAGCCAGTAAAGCTAGTTAATGTAGAGCTGTCTGGTACCAGTCTCTAGGCCCAAAAGGGTCTGAAGTTGTCTTTGCTGGTTAACCTTTGTTCTCCCTGGTTGGGGAAGGGAGCTGGATACCTTTTGTCTTTGTACATCTATATCCTGCCTTTAGGCACCTAAAGGGAGGTCAGAGAGCTTTCCTGTATCTGCTGCTGCTTAGTTGCCCTCAGCTCAACTGTCCTGCACATTCTGCTCTCCTGCGGCTGCATCAGATGTGTTTAGCATTTATTCTTTGACTTTATCTTTATTGGATAGTGTAAATTCTAACACGATAAATATTTTTATATGTAAAACTTTCTCTGAGTTTAGGATTTTTTAAAGCCTAGATCTCAAGACATTGAAAGACTGGAAAAATAGAATACAGTTTTGACATTCTTGACATAGTTGACAGTTGACACTTGCTTTCCAGTGATGTTTACCAGTACAGTTTTCAATAACTGTTTACTGCACATATTTTACTTAGAAAATAGTGTTGTTGTTTTTTTCCTTTCTGGTGATTTCTTTCTATACTTTGCATCTCTTATTTTTATTGAGCATGGACTTAAGAGACTTTAAGAAGTTTTATGGGGAAAATATACACTGAGAAAATAAAAACTCTAGGAAAAGGTCACAGTGTTTTAAAAACAGTTTTGTTCATAAAGCTGTGATTTTTATTATATTTAGTTTAAGCATTTTTTGCATGGGAACTCATTTAAAATTAAAGTTACCAAGGGAATTCCATATGTAAACTTTTCCTTGAACTGTGAACTTCTGAGACTTCAGGAAGATTTTGACTGTGTAGGTTATTCTGTGTTGTGCTATGGGGTCCGCCTTTGTGTTGCTGAGCTGGAGAGCGTGCCTCTGCTGCCGTGCTGTGTCAGTAGTGGGGATTGCACTTTTGTTTCCAGCTACAGGCCAAATTTGAGCACCTTAAGAGACTTCACCAAGAAGAGAGAATGAAACTTGAAGAAAAGAGAAGACTTTTGGAAGAAGAAATAATTGCTTTCTCTAAAAAGAAAGCTACCTCCGAGATATTTCACGGCCAGTCCTTTCTGGCAACAGGCAGCAACCTGAGGAAGGACAAGGACCGTAAGAAGTAAGAGACCCAGCCACCCTCCTTGGCAGCCCTGCCCGCACTTGTCACATTGCCCTGTCGGATCTTCCTTGCGCTTCTTACTTCTGCTTCCTTATGCTTTGTCTGCCTCCTCCAACTAAATGTCAGCTCTTGGAGAGGAGAGACCTTGTCCCTCTTGTCCACTGCGGTTTCCCCAGCATCCAGAACAGCACCTGGCACATGTTATGTGTTCAGTATTTGCCAAAATGAATGAATGAACAAAATAAAAATACATCACAGTGTAGAAAGGATCAGTTAGCTGGGGGAAAAATGGCTGCTCTTATTTCATAGCCCAGTCGTGACCCTAGTACACAGCTAATGGCTACTGACCTACCATGAGTTATTTTGAATTTCATGTCTAAATGAAGCTGTACCCTTTGTTGGGGAATTATAGACATAGATAGTATTTCATTAAACTAATTCTTAGGTTCATTTTTTTAGAACAAATTCTACTGATACTGATTTTGTGAGAATTTTTATTTTAATAAGGGAACCAAGCTGTGGATTCGAACTCCTGTGCGTTGATGTCAGAACTTGTGAAAACAGTGGTGGACGTAAAGATGCAGAGAAAGGTAGAGAGGGCCACAGTGCAAGGGGGCGGCCATGAGTAGCATGTGGATGATAATCACAAGGCGTGTAGGTTTGGGGTATGTGTTAAAATCAGTTACCCAAGTTTTAGAAAATAAGTTTATTTTTCCTTTTTGATAATTTCCTTCTGTACTTTGTGTCCCTTGTTTTATTTCTCCCACTAAAGATGTCCCTGTTGGTTTAACTATTTGGCTGCTGAGGAAATTCATCACGCCTTGTTCTGTTCAGAATGCTCATTTGGTGGACTCTGCCTCAGTTTACTCTAGCTGCCTCTGTGCTAGCAGCTTTGCATGCTCCCATGTTCCCCACAGAGCAACACATCTGGTTTAATGCTCTCACTGCATCTATGTCAGACCCATTTTCAGAATATTGCAACTCAACTTTAAAATAGTAAAACATAACCTTGGCCCATTGGTGGCTTTCAATTTTTTAAACATGGAGAAGTAAACCACAGGACTTTGGCAGGTTTTATTGGCTTATATATTTTACAGGGTTTTTTTTGGGAAAAGAAGAAGGAATTCGCATGTATGATCTTTTAATGTAAGCTCTGCAAGGGCATGGATCATTATCTTGTTCATTGATATAGCCATCCCCAGAGCCTAGAGCAGTTGTCTGGTACATAGTAGGCATGCAATTACTTTTTAAAGAATAAGTAGTATAAAAGCTGTATTTTATTCAAGCATTGAATTTCAAAAGATAAACTATAAATTTATCACTGCTTTTCAACCTGCTTTGAATTTTAAAGCTTATAGCTCTTTTATTAATACCTTTTTTCCTTTCATCTTAACCCAGTGTTACTAAAATTAGATTTCCCATTTTTTCGCCTATATGAAAGATAATTTACATTTACCTTGTAAAAATTATTTCCCTGCTCCACTTGAGAACCCTGCTGTTGTTTGCAAAATCAGGGCCAAACCCGTATTTTTTGAGAGCTCTCTAGAAGAATTTATCTTCAAGAAAATATGGTTTGGTGTTTTTGGTTTTTTCTTTGCTTTTTCAAAGTCCCATAGCCAGATATCCTATAATATACTAGGTGCATATTTACTAATTTTTACTTCTTGAATGTTTTCTTTCAAAGTGTACCAATCAAAAGGTTCTTTTTCTTTCCAGCTCCAATTTTTTGTAAAACAGAAGTTCCAGAGCACAGAAGGTCATCATCACAAGCAAACTTTATTAAAAAAAAACTAGAAGTGTGCTTTGATTTTGCTGTTTTTATTTGTTTTATCACTTCTATATTTGGTGAACGGCCACAGTTACTGATATTTATGGAAAAGTACTTTCAAGTACAAGGTCAATACATAAGCCAGAGTGAATGATTCTACAAGTTGAGCATCTCTAATTCAAAAATCTGAAATCCAGAAGCTTCAAAATCTGAATCTTTCTGAGCACTGACTTGACCCCACAAGTGGAAAATTCCCCACCTGACACCTTTGCTTTCTGATGGTTCAGTTTAAACGGATTTTGTTTCTTGCACAAAATTATTAAAAATGTTATATAAATTACTTTCAGGCTATATGTATAAGGTGGATGTGAAACCTGAATTATGTAATTAGTCAGGTCCCATTGTATATATGCAGATATTCCAGAATCTGAAATCCAAAACACTTCTGGTCCCTAGCATTTTGGATAAGGGATACTCAGCTTGTACCTACATATTCATATATATTCACTGTTGTTAGAAATTTTTAAGTTGCTGTTTTGTGATGAATCCAAATCTTTTGTCTTGCTACCAAGCTATTGTCACTGCAGTGCATTATACCAAAGAGCAAAGTGTCAGTGCCATTGAAAATACAGAACCCATTAATATCGTGACTATATGATTGCATTTATATTCCAAGGTGAACCTTTTTTATACTAAAAATTTTGGGGAATATGTTTTGGGATGTATTATAGAGCTGAAACTCTAACCTCTTAATAGTTTTATAGAATTTAAAAATTTTTGATACAGTTACCCAATTGGTGATACGATCTTAAGCTTTTATGTCAAATTATTTAATATGACTTCATGCTTTATTATGCCTTATTATGGCTGATGTATTACTGTGGTGGAACAAAATCTCTTTAAAAGTTAAAACATCCAAATATATAAACTCTTTTTTCCTAATGATAAAGTACCTTTGAGTATGAGTGTATCACAGCTTTTATTAGGAAAACTTTTCATTACATGCTTGTTTAAACTCTGTCTTCCAGGGGAAAAATAATAAGGTTGAATCATTTTATTAAAAATACATTTTGAGAAAATAACTAGGAACATCTGAATATTAAAGATATGAAAATGCACATAATTCATATTTCAGGTGGTATTTGCACTCAGTGCCTTACTAGTATTCTCAGAACATTTTAATGATTTCTAACATTTCTTAACAGTCATAGATATATAAATTTTCATTTTTTGTACTTGAGTATTCTAAATAAAACTGACATTTACTCTTGACAAATAAAACATATATTTACTAAAATGTGTTTAATTTTCCTTTTTGAAAACTGTCATTTTCAAAACATTCATTTAATTACTCATTTGAATTATTTTGGAGATGAGGTATTTTATGAGTATTTTCAGACAATAAAACTTATTAGTCTGTGTCAGATTCTGAGCAATCATAAAGTCATCCAAGTTGTAAATAAAACCTTGCATAACACAATTTATCTGGACACTTTAAATTTTATTTTTGCGTTTGAAATTCACAGATATCTCTCAGTCTTAAAAAATTCAGTAAATTATATGTGTCACAGAACAAGCTCAGAAGTTTCTTCGCAAGATCAGTGACACCTGGGTTCTGGTAGGCAGGGAGTCCTGGAGGGTAGGTGACCTGAAGTACAGAGCCAGGCCAGCGCGCCACAGTACTTAGTGCCAGCTGAGCAGACTGTTCACAGAGGGACTCAATGACTCTGCGGGAGTGTTTGTTACATACGTGGCTATATCTGACCACACTGTTTATAAAGCAGCTCTCCTTAACTCTGAAGAAGGTACGTCGAAATGTGAGATGGGTTGTTGGAATGGTAAACAGTTATTCAAGTTTCTAGTTGAAAAGAACGTAATAAACCTGCCTAAGACTCTCTGGACTTAACAGCAGGGCGGTGGTTTTGTACTGCTGATGACTGCTGTGAGAAAGCCTCACTCCTGCTTCAACCACAATGTGAATTTTAAATTTATTTCATATATTTGGGTCTCATGTAAGATTTTATTTTAAAAGAGTTCAACAACAAAGAAAAAAATTTTTAACAATGACTTCTTATTACAAAGCTAATTTATTATCAGGCACATGATTAGAAAATGAATTATCCACTGATGCTTAAATTAATCTCCTGGGAATAAAATAAAGCTACTCATGTTTTGTTAAAAATTTTTCCCATTAAGCTTATGAAACAGCCATTAATCCTGGTACATACTCCCTCCAACTTTTAAAGCTGTTTCACATAGACTAGGATTTGAACTTCAAAGCAACACAAGGAAAAAGCATTACAGGGGTTATTATCACTATATTGTGGATAACCTCAGTGTAGGCCCTATGTTCCTATTGGGCCAGGAAATGGGGACACACACATGATTCAGGCCATCTATGCATCATGGAGCAGCTGGAGCAGGCTGGACAACCAAGTGGGTTTGGAGCAGGGCACTCTCAAAAGGGTGTCTGCCTCTCCTCACAGATCACGAGGAGCCGTCCAAGGAAGTGACTGGTCCTGAAGGACTGGAGCAGTTTGTCCAGAGTATGAAAGAATCAGAGTACCAGCGAGCAGCGGGACTCTGGTAAGGGCCAGGTTTCAGAAGCAGGTAAGGAATGGGTCAGGAAAGAGTTTATAAATCCTGTCCAGCAGGCAGTGGGAGCCATTGAAAGGCTTGGCCTCACAAGGTTAGGTGTTCTCCAGGGTTTATGGGAAGGAGATATTGGCAGGCAGGGGCAGCTGGGCCAGGGGCAGGCCAACCCTTTAGGGAGATACAATAGACTCACGTAAGGTATGTTTAAACAATACTGATGTAGAAAGGAATGTATAGTCATGAAAATGGTAGCTGTATGGATAAATCCAAATGAATAGCCTGTATAAAACAATTACAACGTTTTATGGACTTGAAAATACATAGTGAATTAAAATATGAGAAAATAGTGGCAAGAAAGGAATGGGGTAAATCGAGGGATCTCAGGTTCTTGCATTAACTGGGAAGTGGTTAAGAGTCCCAGTCACACAGGTAAATCAGAATTGCTTCTCGCCATCTCTAAGGTAACCATGAAACATGGTGATGTGTGTAACTTCCAGGCTAATAGGAGGAAAACTGGTTTTAAAATGCTAATACAGGAAAAAAAAAAAAACTACAGGAAATAGCACAGGTGTGACAACCAGAACACATGTAGTAATATGGTAGATTTAGACCCAAATGTATCAGTAAGTACTTGGATTACATGCTCAATTTTTTAAAATAAGTTTCCTAAAAAAGCAGCTATATGTAGTTTACAAGAGAACAGTCTAGAACTTTGTCTTTATAGACAACAGAAAGGTTAAAAGAAGATGGGAAAAGGTACATCATGCAAATTTTAACCAAAAGCTAATGTGTAGCTTTTTTTTTTTTTCTTGACAGGGTCTTGCTCTGTTGCTCAACCTGTTGTGCAGTGGCACAGTCATAGCTCACTGCAGCCTCAAACTCCTGGTCTCCAACAGTCCTCCTGCCTTAGGCACATCACCATGCTTGACTAATTTTTTTTTTTTTTTTCCTTTTTTGGTAGAGACAGAGTCTCACCCAGGCTGGTCTCAAACTCCTGGCCGCAAGTGATCCTCCCACCTCAGCCTCCCAAAGTGTTAGAAATACAGGCATGAGCCATTGTGCCTGGCCATATTTTCAATATATTAAGATAACTTTAAGGCCAAAAGCATTGCCAGAGATGAGAGAAAACTTGTAAAATAAATAGCAGTTCTCAGCTATACATCCCTATGTACAAAATAATAGCTTCAGCATATTTAGAGCAAAGATTGATGGGAATATAGGAAAATACAGATCCCCACTTAGCGATTTAAACATACCGCTTGTGAATGATAGGACAAGCAGACTGAAAATTAGTGCAGATATGGGAGACTTGAAGAAACTATGCAACAGCCTTGCCTTGTGAGCGCAGATAAAACAATGCACCCGGGGAATGCTTCAGGCACACGTGGAACATAGAGTTGACTATGTTTTACTGTAAAGCAAGCCTCAATACCTTTATATTCTTGATCATAATACAGTTAAGGTAGAAATCAATAATAAAAAGTGAAAAAATGTCTCTAAGGGAACTTGTTTTGCTCAGCACCATACAACCCAGCAATCCCAGTCCTAGATGTGTACTCAAGAGGAATGAAGATACCTGTCCCACCAGGACCTGTCTAAAAGTTTGTGGCAGCCTTCATAATCTGCCAAAACCCAAAACAGCCCAAGTGTCCATCAACTGGTGAACACACAAACAAGTTGTGGTTCATCCATACAATGAAAAGGAACAAGCTACTGGTGCGTGGAAAACCACAGATGAATCCCAATCATATTACGCTCTCAAGCCAGACACAGAAGGCTACGTACAGCATGACTTCATTTATGTGACATTTTTTCCAAAGCACAACTACAGGGACAAAACTGGTTGTGCTGGGCGCGGTGGCTCACGCCTGTAATCCCAGCACTTTGGGAGGCAAGGTGGGCGATCACCTGAGGTCGGGTATTCAAGACCAGCCTGGCCAGCGTGATGAAACCCCGTCTCTAGTAAAAATACAAAAATTAGCCCGGCATGGTGGCATGTACTTGTAGTCTTAGCTACCTGGGAGGCTGAGGCCGAAGAATTGCTTGAACCTGGGAGACCAAGGTTGCAGTTAGCCAAGATTGTGCCACTGCACCCCAGCATGGGTGACAGTGAGAATCCGCCTCAAAAAACAAAAAGCTGTGGTTGCCAGTCTTCACAGGTTGATTTCAAAGTGCACATGAAACCTTTTGGGGTGGTAGAACGTTCCATCCCATGTGTTTATTGTGGTGGTCACATGGCTACATATATTTGTAAAGACTCAGAACTGTGCACTCATCTTTTTTTTTTTTTTTTTTTTTTGGACAGAGACCTGCTCTGTCGCCCAGGCTGGAGTGCAGTAGCATCATCTCGGTTCACTGCAACCTCCACCTCCTGGATTCAAGCGATTCTCCTGCCTCAGCCTCCTGAATAGTTGGGGCTACAGGTGCATGCCACCACACCCAGCTGATTTTTGTATTTTTAGTAGAGACGGGGTTTCACCATATTGGACAGGCTGGTCTTGAACTCCTGACCTCGTGATCCGCCTGCCTCGGCCTCCCAAAGTTTTGGGACTACAGGCGTGAGCCACTGCGCCCAGCCAAAATATTGTTTATGCTATGTAAATACCTCAGCAAACCTGTTTTTTTCTTCAAAAGTAAAAAAATGGAGTAAAAAAGAGGATGTCACTACAAATGTGGTAGACATTAAAACCTTGTCAATACATTTGAAAATATAGAGGAAATGACAAATTTGTGTAGAAAATTAATGTGTGAATGTAAGAATTAATAGAAAATCTCACAACAAAGATAATGCAGGCCAGCTGTGGTGGCTCATGCCTGTAATCCCAGCACTTTGGGAGGCTGAGAGGGGTGGTTCACTTCACGCCAGGAATTCGAGACCAGCCTGGCCAACATGGCGAAACCCCATCTCTACTAAAAATATAAAAAATTAACCGGGTGTAATGGTGCATGCCTGTAATCTCAGCTACTCAGAGGCTGAGGTACGAGAATTGCTTGAACCTGGGAGGCAGAGGCCACTGTGGTGAGCCGAGATCATGCCACTGCACTCCAGCCCGGATAACAGAGTGAGACTCTGTCTGAAAAATAAAAGACAAGGTATAATTAAAGTTTCCATGAAGGTCAGGCTGAGATAACTTTAATTACAAATCATTTGAGACATTTAAAGACAGCCCGTCTTTCACAAACTCTCCCTGTGGTCGGCAAATAACGACCCCGAGAGACATCCACAGCCTTATTCTTGGACCTGTGAATATGTTCCCCTTCCTGGCAAACGGAACTTCACAGATGTGGTTAAGGCTGCAGACCTTGAGATAGAAAAATGATCCTGGACTGTCTAGGTGTGGTTGGGTCCTTGAAAGCTCAGAACCTTTTCTGGTTGTGAGCTGGAGGGAGATGTGACAGCTGAAGCCAGGTCAGAGAGTTACAATGCTGCTGGCTTTGAGAGTGGAGGAAGGGCTCCTTCCACAAGCCAAGTAGTGGAGGTTGCCTCTGGAGCTGGGAGGACCAAAGAAAAGGATGCCCCCAGAGCCTCCAGAAAGAGCACAGCCCTGCTGACAACTGGAGCCCAGTGAGGCGTGAGTCAGATTTCTAAATTCCAAAACCGTAAGATAAATATGTGTGTGTGTGTTTTGAGACAGGATCTTGCTCTGTTGCCTGAGCTAGAGTGCAATGGCACAATCATGGCTCACTGCAACCTCTGCCTCCTGGGCTCAAGCAGTCCTCTCACCTCAGCTTCACAAGTAGCTGGAGTCCCAGGTGGAAACCCACACCTAACTGGCTAATTTTTACATATTTTGTAGAGACAGGGTTTCGCCATGTTGCCCAGGCTTGTCTTGAACTCCTGAGTTCAAGCGATCCGCCCGCCCTGGCCTCCCAAAGTGCTGAGATTACAGATGTGAGCCACCATGCCTGGCTGTTCCTAAACATTTGTATTACTTTAAGCCACCAAGTTTATGGTAATTTGTTATGGCAGCAATAGAAAACTAATGCATCCCCAAGAACACGTTAAAAAAAATTCCCAAACTCATAAGGCCAGTATGACTTTTCATTTCAAAGCCTGGTAAGGACATTTGAGAAAGGATATTTATAGTCTGGTCTCACTCATCAGAAATGCAAAAATCCTAAACAAAATGCTAACGAACGGAACCCAAGAATATATAAAAAGGACAGTACCTCATGTCCATGTTGGTTTATTCCAGACATGCTAGGTGGTTTTAATTAACATTAGGAAGTTAATGTAATTCATAGTACGAACTAATGGGGAAAATAATCGTCATCCCCATAGATACAGAAAATATTAATAAAAACTAGCATATTTTTAAGACTTAAAAAATTGGCAAGAAAAATCTCTTAGAACACTGGCTAGAAGGAGACTTTCTGATTTTGATAAAGGATATCTACCCCCAAACACAGTAGCAAGCACCATACTTAATGCTGAAATATTGAAAACCTTTGGGAACAAGGTAAGAATGGCCAGAGTTATGCCCTTACATTCAGCATTTTACTAGAAGTTGTAGCCAGTGCAGGTGTATTAGTCCATTTTTACACTGCTGATAAAGACATACCCGAGACTGGGCAATTTACAAAAGAAAGAGCTTTAATTGGGCTTATAGTTCCATGTGGCTGGGGAAACCTCACACTCATGGTGGAAGGCAAGGAAGAGCAAGTCATGTCTTACATGGATGGCAGCAGGCAGAGAGAGCTTGTGCAGGGGAACTCCTCTTTTTAAAACCATCAGATCTCATGAAACTTATTTACTATCATGAGAACAGCACAGGAAAGACTTGGCCTCGTGATTCAATTACCTCCCACTGGTTCCTCCAACAATATATAGGAATTCAAGATGAGCTTCCAACGGGAACACAGCCAAACCATATCATTCCACCCCTGGCCCCAAATCTCACATCCTCACATTTCAAAACCAATCATGCCTTCCCAACAGCCCCGAAGTCTTAACTCATTTCAGCGTCAACTCAGAAGTCCACAGTCCAAAGTCTCATCCGAGACAAGGCAAGTCTCTTCCACCTATGAGCCTATCAAATCAAAAGCAGGTTACTTACTTCCTAGATATAGTGAGGGTACAGGCATTGGGTAAATAAGCCACTCCAAATGGGAGAAATTGGCCAAAACAAAGGGGCTACAGACCCCCATGCAAGTCTAAAATCCAGTAGGGCAGTCAAATCTTAAAGCTCCAAAATGATGTCCTTTGACTTCACGTCTCACATCCAGGTCATGCGATGCAAGAGGTGGGTTCCCATGGTCTTGGGTAGCTCCACCTCTGTGGTTTTGCAGGGTACATCCTCCCTCCTGGATGCTTTCATGGGCTGGCATTGAGTGTCTGCAGCTTTTCCAGGCACATGGTGCAAGTTGTCAGTGGATCTACCATTCTGGGGTCTGAAGGATGGTGGCCGTCTTCTCACAGCTCCACTAGGCAGTGCCCCAGTAGGGATTCTGTGTGGGGCTCCGACCCCAAATTTCTCTTTCACATTGCCCTAGTAGAGCTTCTCTATGAGAGATACCCCCTACTGCCCCACCTGCAGCAAACTTCCACCTGGACATCCAGGCACTTCCATACATTTTCTGAAATCTAGGCAGACGTTTCCAAACCTCAATTCTTGAGACTTCTGTGCACTTGCAGGTTCAACACCACGTGGAAGCTGCCAGGTTTAAAAGCCCCAAATTCTGTTCTACTCCCAGTGCAAAGACTCTCTTCTCTCTAAATTGTGTCCTTGACTCTTGGCTCCGTCGCACCCACTGCCTTCTGCCTTGATAGCTGCACTGACATTTACTTGTGTGTACTCAGGCTCCTGCTGCCACATGCCTATGCTAATTGTGGTTCAAGGTCAAGGTCTACTTTCAAGGTCCACTCTCTCTTGGGCTCATGCAAATGCCCTTTTGCCTTTGCTGAGGCCCAAGCAGCATCACATAAGGCCCAAACTTTTCTTACATTCCTGGCTGTGCAGAAACCCACCTGTGGACACAGCCCCTACAAGTAGCATCACCCACAAAGTTAAAGCAGCTTGTGCCCTGAACCCTAAGTTTTCTAGCCCAAGTCTAGAAGTTGGAAGCCAACTACACAACTCAAAACAGCCCACTTGGCCTAGTACATTCACAGGACACCAAGCTACAACCCTATCCATGTCAAATGTGTGAAGCCAGAAGTCTGAGGAATGTGCATTCCATGGGAGGCATAGTGACTGGGAGGGAGTTGGGAGGGCTCCGGGGACTGGTGCATTTTTAGGTCTTGGTGTTGGTGACGGTTCTGTGAAGATTCATCAAGCTGGCCATGTACATGTGCACTTTTCTGCCATGTTATACTTCAACAAAATGTTTAGAAATAAGGGAGGGATAAAGGGAGAAGAAAATGCCTGCATACTGAGGTCCACACATGGGGTAGTTCCCTTGGGTCTGCATCGTCCATTCTCTGCGTTCTCTCTCCATGCTTCTGACCAGTGCTCTAAGTGGTAGAATTTTCCAGGGGCCTAATAGCCTCCATCTTCCTCGTCTGGGTTCTGAAAGAAATTAAACAGTGCACCTGGAGGTGAAGTGTCAGCTCAATCACTGATAGAGGCTGAGCAAGTTGAGAGCCAGATGGGCTTACTGAGTGAGTCCACAGTCCTGCAGACACCCGGCACTCACAAGCAGTGCCGGAGGGGAGGGGGCCTTCTCAGGGGTATGTCCACCACCACTCTCCCAAATTACCCAGCTCGAGTCAGGTGAGAAACAAACCATGATGTGATAGCAATACTTAAAACAAAACTTTCATTCCCAGACTTTTTTTCTTTTTTTTTGAGATGGTGTCTCATTCTTGCCTAGGCTAGAGTGCAGTGGCACAATCTTGGCTCACTATAATCTCCACCTCCCAGGTTCAAGCGATTCTCCTGCCTCAGCCTCCTGAATAGCTGGGATTAAAGGCCCGTGCCACCACGCCCAGTTCATTTTTGTGTTTTCAGTAGAGACGGGGTTTCTGTATGTTGGCCAGGCTGGTCTCCAACTCCTAACCTCAAGGGATCCACTCACCTCGGCTTCCCAAAATGCTGGGATTACAGGCATGAGCCACTGTGTCCAGCTGTTCCTAAACATTTCAATAGCATTGGCTGAAATATAAACATTGCTTATTCTGGTATCTTCCCAGCTCTTAGTTGCTTATAAAGAGTTTTGTAATTTTCAGATTGCTCTAATGCCTGTGATCCTACTAGAACCTCAGGATGCAGGTGGATGGGTTAGGGAACTGAGGCCGAGCACCCTAAGGACTTGAGATGGCAGTGGCAGAGCTGGATGGGAATTGCACCTCACCTGTCTCCACACCAGGCTGACAAAACCAGGCATTTCTAGGTCTTTCTGAGGAAACAGGGAAGGTGTTTATCCACATAGCTTGACTCTGACAGTCTTACACACTAGCAGAGGCTCGTCCACAGAAATGAGGTCTCCAAGCAGAAGTGAGCTGAGGGGAATGCCTTTTGGACATCTGGAAGCAGCTAGTACTGTCCCTGAGGCTGGGCGACAGAACGAGAGGGCATGGGGCCGCTCACCTGCTTCTGGCACTGTGCAGCGCTGCCCTGGGCTCCTCCTGACCCGGCCTCACTGACTCTGCCCATTCCCAGTTTCTCCTCCAGGCAGTGTGAGTTTCAGTGCTAGGGGCCACTCCGCATGGCGGGAGACAGTAGCTTTACAAAGACAGGCTTAAAGAGTGAAAAATCTTCAAGACAAATAAATTTGAACTGTGGGAGTTCAGGAATATCAGGAGCTGGAGAAATCTTGAAAGCACCCCACCGGGACCTTTTCAATTATCCCACTCGATCATAGTAAAGGCTGCTTTTCTAACTGTTAGAAATTACACTTGACATGGGTAAGTGGGTTCACAGGCTGTCACTCTCATCCTTAGCTGTTTGTATTCGCTAAGAGCTAATTTTGTCTTTTAAAGCTTTTAAGTTTATTCTGTTAAAAGTTGGCATGACATTGAGTGGATAATATTGTTAGAATATTATGGGAATAGCACCCACGATACTGAACCTTTCCCCATCTGCAGCCTCCTCCTCGGGCCCGTGGTTCTGTCAATATGGCCCGGGGCATTCCGCACCAACGTTTCTGCCAGAAGATAGATGTTCTTTTGTTCTTGACTAGCAGAGAGAAATGAAACGTAACCATGTTTTCTAACAGAAACAAAATGTGTCTGGTACTTCTTTTAAAGATACATAGAAGAGCACACTAACAAAAAAGATAAGCAGATGTCCTGCTGTTCCTCATGGGGTCCCCAGGTCAGCAGTGAGGGCAGCCTGCCCCTCCGTCCGGCAGCAGGGCAAGTGCCCTCCAAGGTCTGTGTTGGCAGTAGCTCATGTGTGGGCATACATTGGTATAAGGATTTTTCAAATGCTTGCTTACCCTCCCTCCCTACTTCCTCCTTCCCTTCCTCTCTTCCTCCCTTCCTCCCTTCCTGCTCTTCCTTCCTTTCTTTCTGTTTCAGAGCTCCTTTGTGCTATCCTGGCCTCCCTCTCAGGTCAGCTCTGTGTCCTGAGGCCTTTGCTCATCACCTGACCTGTCTATTTGTGTCTGTGAGGGTGGTCTCTAGAGTGTGAGCCCCAGGACAGCAGGACCTCCTCTGCCTCGTTCGCTGCTGTATCGCAGGGCCAAGCGCGCACCTGATCAGTGAGTGTTTATTGAATGAATTAACAGAACGAAACAGAAGGAAGCAGGAGATTTTAGGCAGTTGGGGCCAAAGGTGTTGAGAGCGCCTGTGTGAGGTGACCACTGCCCACAGGGTAGAGGGGGCGTCACGGGGCGGAATGACAGCAATTCTGCATCATATATTTAAGTCTAAACTTCCTTACAAGATCCGTCAGGAGCTTATTAGAGCATCGTGGGCTCTCCCCAGGGCTTGGTAAGAGCTCCTTTGTGCTATCCTGGTCTCCTCCCAGGTCGGCTCTCTCTCCCAAGGCCTTTGGGTGTCATCTGATGTGTCCCATCATGCACAGCAGCTTTAGATTATAGACACATTGAGTTCACCTGAGAGAAATAAGGAGCAAGCCCACACCGGGATCAGGGCCCTTCTGTCACAGTGGCTTTCAGGCTGTGCTCCCCATGAGGCCTTAGGGAAGTCACAGGTGGGGGCACCCACGCACTGGGCTTCTAGGCCCCCACTGCTGTTTCAAGAAGAATAACTCCACTCTTACCTGGTTTATAAACCTTACCTGGCTTCTAGATATGATTTAATTTGAACAAAAAGTTCTAGGGCTTTGGAAATATAAAGCCTAAAACGCAGCTCTTTTGCAATTTACTTGGTTGATGCAATGTGAATGTTTTTACTGATGGATAATTCCCAAGTCTGGTAGTGACCAAGTCTGTAATTGAAGAGAGCCCTTCCTCCCTTGCAGGGGATGCTTCTGCCCACATCTCCTGGGAGGGCCCAGAAGCAATTCTAGCCCCTGAGTCCCAAGAGTGTGCTACGTCCTCCCAAGCCTTCTCCAGGATTCATGGCTCTGTGTCCTTTGGTGGCTCCCACATGCTCCCAAGATGTGCCAGCCACCTCATCTGGACTCTCTCTGGGCTGGTGCTGTGGGGTCCCGTGTGTCCACCCATGTAGGCAACTGTGTATTCATTTTTGTCACAGCCACGCCATACTTCTGGAAGAACCCGTCACCTTGAAAATGATCTTTGGCCAAGTGCAATCGATTTCTGGTTTCTATACATGAGGTTTTACAGTTACTTGGGTTGAGCCAGAGCTCACTGATGTTGGTGCACTAATCCCTCCCCTTGAGGTGACCATGACCTCAATTCTGCCACCTGTTGTATCTACCTGTTCTGCTCAGCTTTGGGTAATCAGTAGATGCGATATTTATGCATTGATGTCTTTATCTAAATTATAGAAATATTTGACATGACAGAGCCCTATGGTATGCCACTGGAGACTTCCCTCCAGGCTGGCAATGATTTAACTTGGCCCCATAGAAGATCCTGAAGTCTTTGATTAAAACCTAAGGTCCTTTGATGAGTTATTGAAAAAATATAATCAATCATGATTCCAATGAGCAGCCAAAAAGTCATGCCCAGACTGATTTACATTGATTAGGGCCATGATGCATATCCAAGAGACAGATGAAAGGGCTGAGTTCAGGGTAGAGGATGGATTCACCATGATTTCAGTAACTCAGGAGCCTTGTGGGTCAGCCCCGTCCTTCCCTTTGTAAGTGCGCAGTGCCAGATGGCTGTCATCAGAGAAGAGAGAAGTGGCCAAGGGTGAGACTTTACAGCTGGCACCTCTGCAGTCGCACAGACCACGTCGTGACCCCTGCAAGGGCTGACATCAAATGCAGAGCCGGTCTGTAGAGTGGGATATTTTCACATCAGAAACCAAGTGTCAGAATTGTGCCTTTGAACTTCAAGAAAGAGATGCTCTGATATTCAGGGACAGGCTCTGAGACCAAAGAGAGGGGCGCTTGTGCTAAATTCTCAAAGATCCTGGGTGAAGGGCTAGCCTGGCTCTGTGCTCTACTCTCCTGCTCTGTCCACACCTCCCTGCTGGATGGGAGACAGGGACCCACAAGGCCTGGGTATGGGCTAGAGAGATGCGGGAAGGACATCAAGCCCAACCTCCTCGGGAGCCTCTGATGCTCTTTCCCTCTTTCCCTCTTCCAGAGTCTCTATTTCATTTCCCAAGAAGCTCCTTGTCTTGAGGGTCGGTTCTCCCTTCCCTGTCCCCCTCTCCGTAGATGTGCAGTGGCCACTCCAGGAGCTGCCCAGGAACTGCCCTGGCCTGACCCTTCCTCTTGAATGTCTGGGGTGGGGCAAGACAAATACTCGGTTTAGTGATCCTCAGTAAATACCAAAGAGAGAGAGAGAGCGGGCTATCAGTGGTCAGCTTTGACTTCCAAAATAATTCCATTGTGAGTGTGTAAGATATTAGATGGTTAGAAAGTGAACTGACTAGGACATGGAGACACTGGAACCCTTGTGCATTCCTGGTTGGAATGTAAAATGGTGCAGCTGCTTTGGAGAAAGTTTGGCATTTCCTCAAAAGTTAAACATAGAGTTCCATATGACCCAGAAATTCCACTCCTAGGTGTATATACTCAAGAGTATTGAAAACATATACCCAGGTGAAAACTTGCACACAAATGTTCATAACAGTATCATTCATAACTGCCAAAAAGTAGACACCACTCAGATGTCCATCAACTGATAAATGAATAAGCAAATACGGCATAGCCATACCATGGGTTCAGGTGTAAAAAGCAATGAAGTGATGCAACATGGATGAGTCATACACAAAAGGCCACATATTATATGATTCTATTTATATGAAATGTCCAGAATAGGCAAATCCATACAGACAAAAAATAAATTAGTGGTTGTCAAGAGTTTATGGGGAGGAGTAATGGGGAGTAACTACTACTGGGTATGGGGCTTCTTTTGGGATGCTGAAAATGATCTAAAATTAAATAGTGGTGATGGTTGCACAACTCTGTGAACACACTAAAAACCAGTGAATTGTACACTTTAAGAGGATGAATTCTATGTTGTGTGAATTTAGTCTCAATAAAGTAGTTATTTTTAAAAAGTCAAAAAAAAAAAAAAGTGAACAGCACTTGGAAAGGTACACCCAGAGACAGCACATGTCCCCTTGGCTCTCTCAGCTGGTTTCTTCCTATCCCTTAGCCATTTTTATTAGAACCTTGCATATCATTCCGGTATTTCTTATGCAAAGCCAATGCCAAGATAGATAGATATAGACACACGTTTTCTTATTGCACTACTTTCTTACAAAAGAGCGTACACTATTTTATTGTTCTGTGCCTTGCTTTCTTCATTTAGTAATCTACACAGTGAACTTGGCAAATCCGTCCTCACTTCTGTATTTGTTTGCAGCTGCTTGGACTCCATGGAGTGGAAGCGCCACAGCCTGCTCACATGGCCCCGATCAGTGGACACGTGGCTGTCAGTTGCTTGATGTCACAGCAGTGTTGCCGTGACAGCCTGGCCACATGAATGCTCCTTTGTGCACAGGCAATCTGTGGCTCAGCTCCCCTCCCTGGGCCATGCTTTCTGGGTTCCCACCACGTTGCCACATCCACGGGTTCTGGCCACTCTGAGGGCGAACGCAGTGTCTGGTGTTGTGTGAACTGCATCTGCTGATGAGTGAGGCTGAGCATCTTCTATGAGGGAGAGGGACATTCGTATTTCCTTTTTTAAGAACTGTCTGTTCATTAGACTTATCAGACCCAAAGCAGAAACATCCATCTTAAAAGTCAGGCAACAGCTGTTTATTTTTCTTTTTTTTAAAAGAAAACAGTTGTTATGATTGCTAAGCGGCTTTTGGCCCAAGGGACCTAGCACATGAGACTCATTCTAGAAACAGCAGTGTGGGGAGAACGTGGGATGATTTCAGACAAGTTTCCATGCCTCAAAGGGCAAGAAGGCTCAGCCCAGTGGGGAAGTGAGGGCTAGAGGCAGGGCCCTGGGAAGGGGCTCCACACCCATCATCCCCCTCAGGTTGAGCCCCAGGGTTATGACAGGTGAGGTGACTTCTTATGACCTTCAGAGTCTGTCCCTCCTTCTGAGATTCCCTTCCTGCCCAGCCACCCCTCAACGCCTTCCATAGCTCCCCCTTCCTGGTGACCTGTAGACACGCACAGCTTTCCTTTGCCCTAAGCAAAGCAAAGCAAATGAAACCCAAACACCACTGCTCTCTGCAGCTCTTACCACATGTCCTTGGCACCTCGGGACCTCCTCAGCACCCTATTGCTCTGCTCTCCTGAAACACCTCCCTCTGTGGCCCGGGCTCTGCTACCTGCTTCCCCATGCAGGGGCTGGGCTCCCAGCTTCTCCCCTGCCCCCACCCTCCGGCCTCTCAGGCTCTCCCTCGAGGTCCCATCTGGTCCCGCAGCTTCCATCACCTTTTCAGGACACCACCCGTCACTCCACACTGTAGCCCTTCCTCCTCCTCCGCACTCCTGGCTGGCTGTCCACATTAGCCTGGCTACCCCCACCTTGTCTACGTTCAAACAAACCCACCCACTCCCTTCAGAGGCCCAGGACCAGACTGGGTGCCCCATGTGCCAGGCCCTGCAGGAATCTCCAATCCCTGAGCCCATCCAGGACCCACCACCATCAAGGAAGTGGCGGGGCTCACCTGCAGGGTCCCAGCAGCCTATAGCCACCGGGGCCCTGGATGGAGCCGCAGCCGTGGCCTCTGGGCTTGTTTCCTGTGGCTGCTGTGAAAAATCTCCACCAACTCAGTGCCCGTGACACAGGCTTATCCTCTAGTGGAGGAAGTCGGAGGCCCAGAATGGGTCTGAGCGCCGAGGTCAAGGCATGGGCAGGCCACAGCAGTCATCAGCTCAGCCCCTCCTTGGGGAGTCCTCCTCAGGTCGCGTCAGCCTACACCGACCCTTCTGCACCCATGGTCACTTCCAAGGACCCTGTGACCACATCACCCACCTCCAATAATCCAGGATGGTGTCTCCATCTCAAGATGGGCTGGTTGGCAACCTTAACCCCCTTCGTCATGTGGTGTGACCACAGGGTCTGGGGAGGGAGTAGGACGCTTTGGGGACTGTGGTTCTGTCTGCAAGACGCCTTTGTGCCTATCCCTCCTGTCCCACAGCCCCGCTGCTTTCCCTCCTGTTCTCTGGGCTCTGCCCGTAGCTGCAGCACCACAGCCTCCTGGGCCTGATTCCTTCCCTTTCTTTTCCCACCTCCTCAGAGTTGTCAGAATTACTCTTCTAAGCCGCAGACCCCTCCCATCCCTTCCGGCCGGGTCCTGGGACTGGCCATGGTGGGCATCCTGGTCTTGCGCCATTTGGCTTCAGCCTTCCCAGGAGGGCAGGGCACGGAAGGATTGGGCTCTGATACTTTCCCAGGGGCCATGTTGGCATAGCTTTAAAATGGCAAACCTGTAGACTTGGCACTCATGTTTATTGCGGGCAATTGGAAGAGCAGACCCCCTTGCTCTGCTGGGCCTTGCCCTGGGCTGGGGTCTGTGGGGTGGTCAGGATGGAGCGTGTGCTCAGGGCAGGGCATGGGGGTGGGGGGCACAGGGTATCCCTCCTGCATGCCACTTAGCTGAAACTTTACCTGGTGACATGGGGCATCGAATCTGCCCTGGTTGAAGCCCTGCTGGGCCCAGTCCTCCTCCCAGGATGCTGTGATTCATCTGGGCCTCGAGCTGACCCTGATGACCTCCCTTCAGCTGCTGGGATGCCTCAGCTGCATTCCTGGAAGAGCCCACGCTCAGTCACTCTGGAAACTGCTCATGGGCACAGCCCACAGACCGCCCACCCGTCCTGCCGCCTGGCTGCAGGGGTCTCCACTGGCACATCCTCCTCACCCTCCAGCCCTTGCCTGGCTTCTCCTGCTCTGCCCTGCCTGGCTCCTCGGTCATTATTTCCTTCTTTCCCTGGTGACTCTGACGACGGCTCGAGGGCCTTCAAAGGGAATCAGCTGCAAAGCAAACTTGCTAAGACTGGCGACCTGTCGGCCACATCTATTTATTTTTAACAATCTTTTACTTTGAAATAATTTTAGACCTACAAAACAGTTGCAAAGTTAGTACAGAAATCTCATATGCCTTCCCCACCACTCCCCGTGACATTAACGCCTGACTGATGAAATGATCTACCCTAGAAAATTCACATGATTTGATACTATCGACTCACCTATGGGATTCATCCTAATGTTGCTGTGGGTCCAGTGACATCCGTTCTCATGCCCCGGGTCCCACAGGGCCTGCGTTGTGCCTCTTGGGGCTCCTCCAGTCCATGGCGGCCCCCCAGTCTCTGGAGTGTAGGACCTGTGGGACACGTCACAGGTGTGGGGAAGTGCCTCCAGCACGTCTGTTTCTTTATCTTACTCAAACTCCTTTCCCACTGCAGGGGAAGGAAGCAAACACCATCCTTGTCCAAACATACCATGTTCTGCCTGTGTCAGCTTCCTAGGCAAGCAACTGGTTTTCTAGAGATGGGCTGCCTGGGGCCCAGGCCTCTCTGCTTAGTCTCCAGGACTAGCACAGCAAAGGCGTGCGGCAGCTGATGGATGAACTTCGGCTGAGCTGGGTTCAGGCACACACGTCGGCTTTGTGTGGGTTTGTGCGAGGTGTTGCACATGTAAACATTTGTAGGTATGTGTGTTTGTGCACACGTGTGTGTAGGGTCATCTGGTAGCTGTTATAAAAATCCATTATTTCTATAAGCTAAATTAAGACATTTAATTGTTCAAGCACAATTTGTCAAGCATCAGCTTTGTGGCAAGCACTATCCTGATTAGACACTACACCAAGTCCTGGTGCAGACACAGCCCCCACCCCGGGAAGGCTCGGGCCTCATGCTGGAGCTGAACACGTGCTGGCTGAGGCAGACACCACGTCTCTGAGAGCACATGTGTAGGCCATCAGAGAGGGCCTCCTAGAGGAAGCAGCCCACCAGAGGGTTGAATAGGAATTCACCAGGCTGAGGTGGTCCCAGGCAAGGGTAGAGAGAGGGTGCATCTGGGGACCCGAGAACCAGGGAGAATACCAATTGCAGTTGTCATTGGTGAGACCCCATGCCAGGGTGCGTGGCAGATGCATCCACGCACTTCCTTCCACCCTGTGCCTCCAGAAAGTCGGCTTTCTGATGTCATTTAAAGAGGAGGTGAGCCAGGCATGGTGGTTCACACCTGTAATCCCAGCACTTTGGGAGACCAAGGCAGGTGGATCACCTGAGGTCAGGAGTTCGACACCAGCCTGGCCAACATGGCAAAACCCGGCCTCTACTAAAATCACAAAAATTAGCAAGGCATAGTGGTGCACGCCTGTAGTCCCAGCTAACTACTCGGGAGGCTGAGGCACAAGAATCACTTGAACCCCAGAGGTGGAGGTTGCAGTGACCTGATTCCTGGTCACCTGTGGGTATGTGTCAGGGGCCCTGATGGTGACTGGTTGTGGTGGCTCTGGCACTCGGGATCGTGAGCAGCTCCAGAACCTGAGTGACACCACCTATCTTCCCACTCACCAGGCCACAGTGGGCTGCAGAGACTGTTAACACTGAGGCTTCTGAGCTGAGGAAATTGGCAATAGCAGCACAAAGGAAATTACGCTCCATCTGCTTCCAATGACAATGGTAGGACCAGCGAGATCCCAAAACCCGAACAGAGGAGGGAACTCGGAGCCACATCCAGGACGGGCCTCCAGCAGGTGGGAAGTGCAAGTAGGACACACATCGATGATTTAGAGAGGAGGTTGCTTTTCCTAGTAAGGACAGTGGCCAGACGGCCACCGAGAGCCTCCTCTCTGGCATCTTATGACAGATGGGCACCGAGCAGGTTGTCCTGAGCTACCTGATGGTGACCAAGGTGTTGTCCAGGAACGTTTCCATCCTGTCCTGAGTGCCGGGTGCTGGACCTCCTCATGGCTGCAGCTCCCTGGGGTTCACGTCACCAACCCATCACTTTGTGGCTGGCGTCAGCTCGGGGAGTGCAGGCCTGTGGGGCTGTGGCTGGTAAGGGTGCAAGTAACTAGCACTTTCAGCCCTCAGACATGGTGGCTCATGCCTGTAATCCCAGCACTTTGGGAGGCCAAGGTGGGCAGATCATTTAAGGTCAGGAGTTCGAGACCAGCCTGGCCAAGATGGTGAAACCCTGTCTCTATTTCTCATAAAAATTCAAAAAAATTAGCTGGGCGTGGTGGTGCATGCCTGTAGTCCCAGCTACTCAGGAGGCTGAGGCAGGCGAATCTCTTGAACCCGGGAGGCAGAGGTTGCAGTGAGCCGAGACCGCGTCACTGCACTCCATCCTGGGCAACAGAGGGAGACTCTGTCTCAAAAACCAAACAAACAAAAAAACAAAAACAAAAATGATGTCAAGGGATATTTGCTGAAGCCTCATCCATAACCACAAAAAATGGTAAAAATGGTAAGGAGCCTGAATGCCCACCATGGGGAAGTGTCGAACTAGTCTGTGATGTGGGGACACCAGGTAGCTGCAGAAGCACTGGGTGAAGATGCAGAGGGCAGGGTGAATCCTGACCCGGCAGAGAGGAACATAACCGAAGATCTGCGCCGAGGAGGAACCCGGGGCTTGGGGATTCCATGTGCCAGTCGTTTCCTTCTTGATTCTTTTCCCTTCTTTTCTATATATTCTACAATTAGGACCTTCTCATTTAGAAACCCTTAAAAATTTTAAAAGTAGAAGGCCTTTTTAAATTGTTGTGTTTTTATTTTTATTAATTAATTAATTTTTTTGAGACAGAGTCTTGCTTTGTCACCCAGGCTGGAGTGCAGTGGTGCGATCTCAGCTCACTGCAACCTCCACCTCCCAGGTTCAAGAGATTCTCCTTGCCTCAGCTGGGATTACAGGCGTGCACCACCACGCCTGGATAATTTCTGTATTTTTAGTAGAGACAGGGTTTCACCATGTTGGCCAGGCTGGTCTCGAACTCCTAGCCTCAAGTAATCTGCCTTCCTTGGCCTCCCAAAGTGCTGGGATTGCAGGCGTGACCCATTGCGCCCAGGCTTTTTTTTTTTTTTTTTTGAGACAGGGTCCCACTCTGTCCAAAACAAGATCCCTAGCAAGAGCTGATATTCATAGAGCGTGTCATGGCTGCTGTGCTCCGGCTTTCACACACATGATCTCATTCAAATCCCCATGTCATGAGAAGGTGACAGTGGGCAGCGTGTGACCACTGAGCCGTCCTTATGGTGGATGGAGAACTGCCCTCTGAGCCCCAGGTCCTCCCTACCAGCTAGAGCCTTTGGACAAGCTGTGTGGCTTCTCTGAGCCTCAGTTTTTGTTTGTGCAGTGGAGGGAGTGTCCTACTCTTGGGTCACCAGGCCCTGACCTGATGCATGATGTGCGAAACGGAGGCCCACAGAGTCCTAGCGAGTCTGTGGAGGCGAGACCAGGCAGGCGTGCATGGAACAGCCCCTGCTCCTGTCCCTCGGGGAAAGCAGGAGCTGGCTCAGGACTCCGAAGGATGCAGGTGGGCGGCTGTGATGCAGACAGCTACATGGGGCAAGGCTGTGTACCACAGCCCCTTACAGACGCTGGCTCAATAGGAACCATGCGTCAGAGCAGACAAGCATGGCCCTGAGATGCAAATAGGAAAATCTGAGAGGGGGACCATCCCAGGCTGCATGGTGGTCCATGTCCCAGTCTCTGAGGCATTAGCTGCAATGGATGTCAGGGATGCTCCCCAGCTTTGCTGGGACTGTACCCAGGCAGTTCAGGGAGATGGGGGACAGGGGTGGGCTGGGGCTGGGGGTGGGCAGATAGGGCTTGGGTATGAGGGCTGGGCGAGGTGCCAGCAGCTACTTCTCAGCGGCTCATGTGTCCAGTGGGAATTCCACCTCTCAGGTCCTTCTAAAGAGCTAATGAGTCATGGTTGAAAGGGGTGTGGCTGGAGCAGGGGCACCTACCCATTCTACACATGAGATCAATCAGTGAAAGAGCGCGTGTATCACAGCACACCTTGGGTGACCACCTGTGCACAGCCCAAGTCCCTGTGGGACCGGGGAAAGCAGGTGCAGCATCACCTAGTTACCTGGGCGACCTGACATTTCCATGCAGACCCTGAGCATCCTCGCCAAGTGAGGATGGCACAGCATGGCCACTGGGGTCTTCTAGCCTGGACAGCTCTCCAAGGCCTTCCAGCAACCCATGAGCGGGTCGCTTTCCCTAGGTGTGGCCTCAGCCACTGGCGGCATCTGCAGCCTCTCCGCCACATGATATGCAAAAACTGTGACATGGTGGTCCTGGAGGAAGAGCAGCCCCCAGAGATTGAAGGGCACTGTGAGTCTTGGGGCCCTGCAGGAAGAGCCTGTCGTCAGCCACATCTGCTCTGACTAACCCCAGGCGACCTCTCCAGGACCACAGAGCGCTGCCTGTCAATGGAGCAAGCGAAGACTCCGAGGGGTAGACCGATCACAGCAGGAAATGGAGTGACAGTGCCTGACACGGACTCACAGATTTGTGCCTTTTAGCACTTACTCTTAATGGGGCCATCTGCAATTCATAAGTGGAACTTGAATCTGCACAGCTGTGTCTAAACACACGAGTATTTTGAAGCACTGCTTCTCTCTCCCGGTCATCCTCACTAGTTAAGTCTGGCCGCCACGTGCTTCCACCCTGGGTAGGCACTGCTGACTGCGTGCTGCGTTTTCTTGAAATGAAGATAGTGATGGTTCCGAATCCCAGGAGCATATTAGTGTCACTGGGAAGCTTGTGGGAGATGCTGATGCCAGGGCCTGATCCTGGGCCCGATGCACTGATCCTTCGCGATGGGACTGAACACTTTGGGAGGCCAAGGCGGGAGGATTGCTTGAGCTCAGGAGTTTGAGACCATCTTAGAAAAAAAAAAAAGGCCAGGCACAGTGGCTCATGCCTGTTATCCCAGCACTTAGCACTTTGGGAGGCCGAGGTGGGTGGATCACCTGAGGTCAGGAGGAGTTCTAGACCAGCCTGGCCAACATGGTGAAACCCCGTCTCTACTAAAAGTACAAAAATTAGCCGGGCGTGGTGGCAGGCGCCTATAATCCCAGATACTCGGGAGCGGGGAGGTGCTGAGGCAGGAGAATCGCTTGAAACTGGGAGGCAGAGGTTGCAGTGAGCCAAGATTGCACTATTGCACTCCAGGCTGGGGAACAAGAGCAAGACTTGGTCTCCAAAAAAAAAAAAAAAAAAAAAAAAAAAAAAAAAAAAAAAGAAAAGAGAACCTTTGGGGTGGGGCAGGACACTGGTATTTTCTTCTCAGATGCTAACGTGCAGCTGGGATTGACACAGATCACCGGAAAAACAAAATACCCCACTCAAAGTCCGAAGTTTGAAACTTTGGACTGATCTCAACTGGTAGGAGGCTCAATGTGCATATGTTCATTCAGCAGGTTTTTTTTTTTAATTAAAATTTGAAAAACTGTTTTATCAAAACTTAAAACATTGCAAAGTAAAATGCTGCCATTGTGGAGTGACAGCTGTCCCATGTAAGCCGTGGCTGTCCTGGACCCTCGGTGGGTCTGGGAGCCTGGCTGATCAGCGGGCAGGGCAGCAGCTGCGACCCCTCCCTCCTCATCCCTGCAGAAAACTCATCTTCAAAGACTCAGCTTCAATTAACACCGACTGTAACAGGTCCTAATGAGAGGTACTTAGGTAATGAGCTGATTAAATCTGTAATTAAAGTGTCAAAAGCACAACTCCCAAGGAGATCAGCTGCTGCCAGGGTCTGCTCAGGGGACTCCACCCCGCTTTCTTGGATACACGCCATCTTTCTGTTGGAAAGCAGGCTTCCAGGTGACACGTCCAGCTAGCAATTTCTTTTGATCATCAAAAACATCAAGTGTCAAATAAAAGGGGTGGAAATAAATAGAACAGCGTAGAACAGAATAGACTTCAGTGAAAAGAGTGAAATCTCGGGACAGCGAGCACGCACTGAGTGCCAGCTCCATGTGATCATCCGTTCTGGCACGTGGCTGTCCTAGCTCCACTCGGACACTTCCAAGGGTGTGGGTTTCCTGCCCTACAAGGCAGCCCACGCCCCGGCTCGGCGGTTCTACTGAAGTGGTGAGGGAATCCTGGATTCCAGACTGTGTCTCAGCACCCTGGGGAGCCTGATCATCACTCATGGTGACTTGGCCACCATGCCCTGCACAGCCTGGGACACTGTTGCCAGCCCTGCTGTCCCTGCCCCTCTTGGCTTCATCCGAAGGTCATTCTCCTCCACCTGTCTTCTCTTCAGCATTTTCACCATCATAATTCTTTTTTTTTTTTTTTTTTGTAGATGGAGTCTCGCTCTGTCACCTAGACTAGAATGCAGTGGCGCGATCTCGGCTCACTGTGATGTCTGCCTTCCGGGTTCAAGTGATTCTCCTGCCTCAGCCTCCTTGAGTAGCTGGGATTACAGGCACCCACCACCACGCCTGGCTAATTTTTGTATTTTTAGTAGAAACAGGGTTTCACCATATTGGCCAGGCTGGTCTTGAACTTCTGACTTCAGGTGATCCACCCGCCTTGGCCTCCCAAAGTGCTGGGATTATAGGTGTGAGCCACCGTTCCTGGCCTCAACATCATAACTCTTTTTTTTTTTTTTTTTGAGATGGAGTCTTGCTCTGTCCACAGGCTGGAGTACAGTGGCGCCATCTTGGCTCACTGCAAGATCCGTCTCCCGAGTTCCAGCGATTCTTCTGCCTCAACCTCCCGAGTAGCTGGGACTACAGGCACATGCCACCACGCCCGGCTAATTTTTGTATTTTTAGTAGAGACGGAGTTTCACCATGTTGGCCAGGATGGTCTCGATCTCCTGACCTCATGATCTGCCCACCTTGGCTTCCCAAAGTGCTGGGATTACAGGCATGAGCTACCGTGCCTGGCCAACATCATAATTCTTAAGCAGAGCTCTTATTCCCACCCACCTTTATTATCTTTCTGCTCTGAATTCAGCTCCAACTCCTCCTTCCTTTTAGAAACAATTGTGGATTCACATGCGGTTTTTTTGTGTTTTTTGTTTTTTTTTTTTTGAGACAGAGTCTCGCTCTATCGCCCAGGCTGGAGTGCAGTGGCACAATCTCGACTCACTGCAAGCTCTGCCTCCTGGGTTCACACCATTCTCCTGCCTCAGCCTCCTGAGTAGCTGGGACTACAGGCTCCTGCCACCACGCCCAGCTAATTTTTTGTATTTCTAGTAGAGACGGGGTTTCACTGTGTTAGCCAGGAAGATCTCGATCTCCTGACCTCATGATTCACCTGCCTCAGCCTCCCAAAGTGCTGGGATTATAAGCATGAGCCACAGCCCCTGGCCCACATGCAGTTTTAAGAAATAAATTCAGAGATCCCACATACCCTTCACTAAGTTTTCCCCAATGGCAACATCTAGCAAAACTACACGTAGTACCGTATCACAGGAAATTAGCCTTGTACGATCCATTGACCTTGCTCAGATATGTTAACAAGCATGTGTGTGCATGCACACCAGTATTTAATTCCAGGTAATTTCATCTCATGTATAGATGCATGCAGCCACCTCCTCAGTCAGGACAAAGAATAGCCCGTCCTCACACAGACGCCTCGCTCCACCCTTTTGCAGCCACAGCTATCATTTTCACTTCCATTCTTACTCCACCCCCAGCTCCTGGCAATCACTCATCTGTTCCCCATCTCTATCATTTTGTAATTTCAGGGATGCTACATACATGGAACAGCAACAAGAGCAGGCAATAGAAAGCAATGCCCTCACATGCCCTTGACAAAAGTGTGCTGGATGTCCTGTGTCTTTATTTTTACCCAGGGTCTGGGCATCTCAGTGAAATGCTAACTAGCTGAGTGACATATGTGGTTATCTTTATTTTTAATGACTGTCTGCTCTTCTTTTAAAAGGGTGTAAACAGAATTTTCAAGTCACAACTGACCCTGGAGACCAGTGTGATCTCCCCAGCAACTGTAGGGACACAGTTGGTGCCCGGCCGGGGCTCAGCTTGTGAGACTTCTCTCTCGAGGTGCAGTTCTTTTAACAGTAGGATGACATACAGGTCAATGTTCCTAGAAATACAAGTTTGGGTAAATCGCACAGTAGCAAATATGCATTAAACTTGATAGGGTTTGGATCTGTGTCCCCACCCAAATCTCATGTTGAAATGTAATCCGCAATGCTGGAGGTGGGGCCTGGTGGGAGGTGATTGGATCATGGGGGCAGTTTCTAACAGTTTAGCACCACCCCCCTAGTGCTGTTCTTGTGATAAAGTTCTCAGGAAAGATCTGGTTGTTTAAAAGTGGGTAGCACCAGGCTGGGTTTGGTGGCTCATGCCTGTAATCCCAGCACTTCGGGAGGCTGAGGCAGGCAGATCACCTGAGGTCAGGAGTTCAAGACCAGCCTGACCATCATGGTGAAACCCCATCTCTACTAAAAATACAAAAATTAGCCAGGCATGGTTGCAGGCACCTGTAATCCCAGCTACTTGGGAGGCTGAGGCAGGAGAATCACTTGAACCCAGGAGGCTGAGGATGCAGTGAGCCAAGATTGCATCACTGCACTCCAGACTGGGCAACAGAGCAAGACTCCCTCAAAAAAATAAAAATACAAATAAGGTATGTAGCACCTTCCCCATCTCTCTCTTCCTCCTGCTGGGGCCATGTAAGATATGCCTGCTTCTGCCATGGTTGTAAGTTTCTTGAGGCCTCCCCAGAAGTTGAGCAGATGCTTCCTGTACAGCCTGTGGAACTGTGAGCCAAATAAACCTCTTTTCTTTATAAATTACCCAGTCTTGGGTATTTCTTTACAGGAGTGCAAGAATGGACTCATGCATTAAAAAAAATTACAACAAAGTTCAGTTAGAAATTTTGATTCAGTACTCACATATTTGCTTTACATACAATCTACTGCTGCTAATGGCGGGGATGTCCATCAGAGGCAACAAGGCGATGGTTCTTAGAGCAGACGCCCCCTGTTGGAGTTAGAGACTTGAAGCCGCGGGTATTTGTGGAACTGGGCCATAGGCTCTGGGGTCTGCAGGCGCTGAGTTAAGCTGTAGCTGGCTGTAAGCCCTGGGGGAAGCTACCTAACCTCCCTGAGCCCCTGCTATCCCATTTGTAAAATGACCATGATGAGAGTCCTCATAGGGTGCTTGTAAAGTGAGATGATGGAGTCAAGGGCCCAGCACCCTGCTCAGTTAACACAGCTAATGCCCTCTCTCTGGAGTGCCAGCCTGTGTAGGAGGAGAAACAAGAGGTATGTAGGTACAGCCCTTTTGGAAGGCTTAGAAACAGATTCATGCTGAATAGAAGGAAACCGGAAAAGAAACAATTGCCCACACTTATTTATATTTTACCCTGTGAGTTACTGTTGCAAGATGTGCGCAAGGATTCAAATGCCGCCAATTAGAGAAGCGGACCGTGTAGCTTGTGGCTTCACGGCTGCACACCAGGTAAGCGAGTTGCGGCTCGTGCCTGCAGGGCCTCAGTCCCTTGGCTTAGCCCACTTATTTTCATCCCAGTCTGCTCCTCTGAAGTTCTCAAATGGGACTCGAGCTCCCCTTGGGGGTTATATCCTTTGCAGCTGCACTTTCTGGGACCCTGCGGGCCACACGAAGCTGTAAAGACGTTGGGCGTCGTTATGTAGGCTTCCCAGTCACCTGGGGATGGCATTGTCCTTGTGGAACGCCGGGTCCCATGTTTGTGGGTGTGCTCCAGGCTCTCGACAGCATTGGGTGTCAGCCTGCACTGCACACTGGGCACTTGGGAGACGCAACCAGCCCCGTGGGATCAGAACCTCCAGCCAGAACCCAGCCCAGGACGGAGCAGTAAAGAACCCAGGCAGAGTCGGACAGGCGTGGTGTCCGCAGGCGTGGAGCTCACACCTCTGCTGAGCTGCGGAGGGGCCATGGGAGGAGGGCCTGGGCAGGATCCCGGATGTCAGAGCGCAGCCATTGCTCTAGTGCCATTCCCTGCACGGGGCTGAAGCAAGCACACGGCCAGGCGGGGTTAGCAGGTCTGAACCTGCGGTGTTTGGACTCTGTCCACTCACCCGACCTTCCTTGCTGCAGTGGTTCTGCAGCTTCCAGAAGATTCCAGCAGAGACTCCTGTAAGCCTTAGGTTGACACATGAATGATCAATGAACCTGTCAGGCTTTATTGAGCATGGACCAAGTCCCAGGCACCGCACAGTCCGGGGATAAAGAGGGTGGCTGGTGTGGAGATAAAGGGGCACTGAAGGCACGGGCGGTGGCACGGGAGGAGGTGGGCAATGCTGGCGGCAGGGGAGGACAGCAGCTTCCAGAGGCGGGGCAGGGCCTCTGTGTCCCTTTGCACATTCCGGGTGACCCTTTTTAAGGCTCGGACAGGGACACCAGTCCCCCAGAACTCAGTGTTTCTGGCCGGGTCTAGGCCTGTGGGGTGAGGGGTGGCCAGTGTTCCTGGAAGGCAGTTTGCAGGGGAGAAAAACTCAGTCGTATGTTCCCAGTGGGTACTGCGATCACCCTTACCCGAACTGCACACTTGAGGGCTGGGCTCTGGCTCATTTTGCTAAGGAATTCTGGGGGCCATGCTGCCCACCCTACCTCTGGCATCGAGATCCATTGAGACTGATGAGGAGCAGTGTTTAACCATTTTTCGCATTAAAAACATTGTGGGACAGTAACTGATCTATCAGTTTTGGAAAATGCAGTCATTGTTTAGCAGATTTCATCTGAAGGCAAGAGATAGGAAGTTGCCCTTAATTTGAATTGTTCTGTCGAGGGGATCCCGCTTGCACTGCAGTTACCTGTGCCTCACACGCCAACCCTGCTTGGGGGCTGGGGGCTCCTGTGAGAGACCAGACACGGGCTCACCTCCTTCCCACTTCTTCAGTAAGGAAAGCCTGCCTTGCAGAGCTATCTGTGGCCAGGCCTTGGGGTGGCTGGAGTGGGACCAGCACGCCCTCCAGTGGCGGCCCTCACAGCTGCCTTGCCTGTGCCCTGCCTGCGGAGGGGCGGGCTCTTTGTGAGCCGGTGGCCACAGCCTGGGAGACTGAGTGTCCACATATCAGGCCAGGCCTAAGTGCTCAGCCCCAGCTGTGGGCCCGTGCTGTCTGTGCCGGTGGAACCTCTCCTGCACCAGGCATTTACAAACCCTTAAGCCTCAGAACATGTCCGGTCATGGCCACATTTTCCAGGTGAGGAGACTCTGGCCTAAGACGGCACCATCAGTGACGCTGGTGTTGGAACTTAGGTCCTTCAGGCCCAGCAGGGTCCACACATTAACTGCTCGGGCCCATGTGTTGTAGAGCGCCAGGAGGCCTGGTGGGCTCAGCAGCCCACCTCAGGGTGACTGGGGGCTCCAGGACTCATAGGCTGCTGCCATGCCCCTTGGCCCAGGGAAGAGCCCTGAATCATAACCATTCCACTCAGCTTCCAGCTTAGAGCTGAGCTTGGAGCTGAGTGCTAAGCATTAAGCAGGTGGTTAGCACAGAGAATCCCCGCTGATATTGTCTGGATATTTGCTTGTTTGACCCTTCCAAATCCCCGGTGGAAATGTGATCCCTCGTGCTGGAGGTGGGGCCTGGCAGGCAGTGTTTGGGTCGTGGGGTGGATCCCTCAGGAATGGCTTGGTGCGCTCCTGGCGGTAATGAGTGAGCTCTTGCTCTGTTAGTTCACACAAGATCTGATTGCTTGAAAGAGTCCGCCATGGCCCCCACCCCTCCTATTCCCCCTTCGCCTCCCGAGGCCTCACCAGATGCAAATGCTGGTGTCATGCTTCCTGTACAGCCTGCAGAATCGTGAGCCAAATAAACCTTTTTTCTTGATAAATTATCCAGCCTCAGGTATTCCTTGATAGCAACGCAAAACAGACTAATCCTCCTACCCTGGGAAGAAGCGTCTCTGCAGCCATGGCCGAGTTTGGGGTGCTGGAGATCTGGCTGATGGGATGAGGCGCTCTCCTGAGGTCCTCAGTGGGGAGGTAGGTTTGAGATCTGGGGCCTGGGAAGGGCAGGAAGGGCCTGCACTGCCAATGGCTCTTGTCCTCCGCTCCATCAGGGCTTCGTCCTAGAGCCTGGCCACCCCCAAGATTAAGCGAGTTAGCAACAGGCAGGACATTCCACATCCCCCACGTGGCCGCTCTGCCCCAGCCCGCAGGCCCCCGTCTCTCAGCCACTGCCTGTAGGCCCTCCCTCCTCAACTTCCATTGAATCATCTGGGGCACACTGTTTGGAGTCACGGGGTGTGCCAAGCTTGCCATCGTGGAGTTCTGGGTGCCGCTGAGTTTCCATTTAGTCTGTTCCCGATGCCTGGAGAACCCTCCTGGCCCTGGCCGCCATTGGTCATCCAGGCTGAGTGCGGACCTGGACCCACATCCAGCATGTGCAGTGAACCCTGTGCCCAGCGGGCAGAGGCCACGAGTGATTTCCAAGGCAAAGGCCGTCCCTGGACTTGCATTCAGGCCCCAGGGCAGGGCTCTGGGCGTGAGCATTGGCAGGGGTGGTTGGCTCCCCATCCCGGGCATCTCTGGCTAATGGAAGTCAGGGGCTTGAGGAGAGGGGAGTGTGTGAGGGGCACGGGGAAAGATAAGAGGCAGGGAGGGTGGGAAGTACCACCAGACCAGGGGAAGGAGGAGGCAGTGAGAAAGTGACCACCGTGCCCAGGGCCTGGGGGTAACCCTCTCCCCTGGTGCCCAAACCCCCAAGGGAGTCAAGCTGTGGACCTCAAACCATGGAATAAAGCTGCAAGAAGAGTCCAGAGACCAGTCGGTCCCACAGCAACTGAAAGTGAAACATGAAGGGAAGGAATACTCCAGTCCAGGCTGTGGCCACACCCGAGGCCACTCTGGCAGAGCGCTGCAGGCTCGAGGCCCCTGCGTGACGGTCTGTACACAGGGGAAATAGCCCAACTCTAGGGACAGCCCTGGTCCCACAGCAGGGCTCCCCTGCAGCATCCCGCCTGGCCTGCACACAGGCTGGTTCCAACACGCAGCCGAGTGCCCCACACTGAACTCGTACAGGGCCTGCGAGTCTGCCTTTCATCCATGGAGGTCTGAGCTGTGCACAGTCGTAATTCACTAGCCCTGGGGGAGGCGGGCGGATGGGCCGCAGCTGTGGGCACTCACACACCTGGGGCTGAGTTTTCCTAACAGCCCTGGTCTGTGTTTTATAACGCGGTTTTCTGAGTCCATAGCAGAAACTCCTTATTTACCAGCTCAGAGCCATAACCAAGTTATGAATCATAAGATTCCAGAAACAGCCAGTCCAGCACATGGGAGTTTCCAGGGCGTTACATAAGCTCGGAATCTGGCCCGGCTAGCTGGTTGCTGAGTTTAAGTTTCAACCAAATCTCAGTGCTGCAAGAGCACTTGATGGAGCGACACAAACCAGGCTTACCGCCTTTCTAAGGGCCGTGGGAACATGCTCACATTAAGGCCCTTCTCCGTTCTAGCTTTGAGTGGTGAGGAGAACTCTGACATGGGGCCGCAGACTCGCTGGGGACCAGAAGGCCCCAGGCCCCGGAGGCTGCCCGGGCTCCACAGCGGCTGCTTCCTCTTCTAGGATGTGCTCATGGGCCACCATCACGGTGGGCCCCCTGGGGTGGCTGAGGTGCTTTGTTGGATGCTGAGGTTAGAACGTGGCTGTGGGTGAGGGTTTGGTTTGCTGGTGATACCCAATCCCCTACATCCCTGGCCACGTCCTCCGTGGCCACAGGCTGGCTCTGGAGAGGTGAGGCGGCACAGACTACAGTCTCCATGGGTGCCCTCCTCCCTCCCTCCCTTGTGGCGCTCCTCCTGCAAAGCCTCATCTATGCAGGTGTCCTAGAACTGGGAGAAGGGTGTGTGTACAAATGTGCAAGTGGTGTGTGTGCATGTGTGGTGTGTGCTGGTGGTGTGTGTGCATGTGCATATAGTGTGTGCATGTGTGTTTGCACATGCATATGGCTTGTGTGGTATGTGCATGCAGTGTGTATGTGCATATAGTGTGTGCATGTGTGTATGGTGTGTGTACACGTGGTGTGTGTGTGTGGAGCGTCTATATATGCACATGTGTGTGATGTGTGTGGTGTGCATATAGTGTGTATGCATGTGGAGTATGTGCATGCATGTGTACATGTGTGGGGTGTGTGCATGTGGGATGTGTGCATGTGGGATGTGTGTGCATGCATGTGTACATGTGTGGGGTGTGTGCATGTGGGATGTGTGTGCATGCATGTGTACATGTGTGGGGTGTGTGCATGTGGGATGTGTGTGCATGCACATGAGGTGTGTGTGGTGCGTCAGGTGTGAATCCATGGGGCCTGGGTGCTGAGACAGGTCTACTGTGCAGATGCTTTCTTTTGGGAAGAAATCCCAGGGCATGGGAGTGGAAGGTCAGGGCATTGTGCCAGGGAAGGAGCTGGGGCAGCACAGCATGGGGTGCCTCAGAACTGCCCCAGGAAGGACAGCACATCGGTCCACTGGCTCCTTTGGGCCTTGCACCTTCAGCGCTGTGCAGGGGAAAGGGCTGTGTGGGCTCCTGCAGGCTTCCCTCCCTCAGGTGACTGAGAAGCCACCCCAGGACAGGAAGAGGCTGCCAGGCCCCTCATGTGGAAGATGGTTACCATGGCAATGGCCAAGGTCATGGTGGACCTGAAGAACTGGAGGTGAACAGCAGGCAGCTGCTCCCCTGTTGGCCCAGGAGGGGGTGGGGAAGGGTCAGGGTCAGAGTCACGTGAGGGGTCTTGGGTCTTGGGGCACCCATGGTGAGGCCCTGGGAGACACAGGAGCACCTGGGAGGGGAAAGTCAAAGATGATACCCAAGGACTCTCCAGGGTGCCCAGCCTCCCGGCTTCTCTTTCTTGCTCAGCCTCTGCGGCTGACTTGCCTCCCACGAGGCCCAGCAAGCCGGCTCTAGTCAAGAATGTCCCAGGAAAACCTGGAGTGTAGAAAGAGAGACACAGTGAAGACCAGGAGACCAGGGGGCAGCTGCAGTAGCTCAGGGAGGGTAGTGGGGAGGACTTGTGATGTTAAAATCCCTGGGTGCCCAGTGCGGTATTCAGACCCCAGGCAGCCGGGGACCATCCCTGGGCATACTTGGAGCCTGACTCAGGACGGGGCAGGAGGGTGCGGAGGCCACAGTGAGAGGTGAAATCAGCTGCAGCACATCAGGCAGTTTGCTGGGCATCAGAAGGAGGAAGGACATGCTGAGGGCACCCTGGGAGCAGCAGGGATGCAGGGCAGGGGGGCGGGCTGCGCACAGGGGCTGGCGGAGGAGCCGGGGCACATGGGCCCACACGTCAGTCACTGAGGCACGCACGCAGCAAAGGACAGTGGGGCCAGGGCCCAGCAGGAGGAGGGCCAGGGTCCCAGGCCAGAGCCAGGAGGAAAGTTTCCAGCAGGCTGAGGAGGGCGGAGAAGTCCCCTAAAAGTGTTTGGATGTTGAGACAGATATCACAGCCTCCACTAGAGTTGTAGTGAAAGTTTATAATCACACATGATGGGACTCCTATGTGCCCTGGAGATGCGTCTGGCACCCAGCTCAACTCCCATCTGGGAGGCCCAGAGACTTCTGGGTAGAACGCCACCTAGGGCAACTCTGCAGCACTGTGCATCGGCACCTGCTGTGGGCAGCACCACACTGGGGGCCACCCCCACCTCCTGGCTGTGCCCTCCCAGGACGCAGGACCTCACCTCTCTCTTTGGCCACCCCAATTCCTTATTTGGGGGTGTGAGGCAGCAGCCATGAAAATGGAGGGAGGATGTGGACGAAGACCTTGTGGGGCAATTCCAATTCCATAGAAAAGACTTACAGTAGATGAGACAGCCCTGGCCCTGATCTCACCTTGGGTCACAGAAGCAGGGCTAGAACCTGCCCCTGACCCCAGGGCTTGTGCCCCTCCCTATCCCTCCCTGCAGGCTCCCACCCTCTGCAGGTGATCTGAGCCTTGCCCAGCAGTGGTTGGCCTTAGCTGATTGCCATGTGGTCCAGGCACCTTCAGGTGGGCAGGTTCTCCCAGTCTGACTGCAAGGACACCACCCCTCAGGCCACCAATCACCAGCCTGCAGGCCCAAGCAGAGGCACACTGGATCGGGGGAGGGGGGAACGTTTTGTTCTTTTTGATCAAAGAGTATGTTGTCACCAGGTGGGGGCATGTGGTATACTGGGCCTCCTGGTGCCATCATCAGAGGCCACAGACTACAACTGAGAACTTATTGTGGCTGTGGGACCTCATTCTCCAGTCCTGAGTCAGGCTTCAGGGAGCACTGTCACAGCAAGTCAGACAGGGACAAGTGTCAATGGCCCTGGCATCCACCAGGCCTCCCGAGGCCAAGAACAGGCTGAGGGGTTAGGAGGGTGGCCCTTGGCGCCGGACTGCCTGTGTTGGAATCCCAGCTGCCACACCTCTTTGCCCCTTCCTGAGGCAAGTTGGTTAACTGCTCTCTGCCTCACTTTCCCCATCTGTGAAATTGCATGGTTGTAATTCCTACTTCATAAGCCTGATGTGAGGGCAAAAACGAGGCAATGGATGTAGAGTGCTAAACACGGGGCAGACACAGAGCATGGGCTTAGTACATGCTTAACATGCACTTGCCATCCTCAGTGCCCACGAGGAGGCCAGGAGCTCCTGGGGGTCCCACTCCCCATGGCTCCGGTCACCCGTCCCACCTTTGCTCTCTGCCGCTTCCCCTGCGGGAGAGCCTCTCTCGCTTTGGCTGCAGCCACCCAGCATGGCCCCCACTCTGCTCACCCTGGCTTTAGCTGGAGGAGGCCGGTTCCTTGTCAGACGGGGCCCTTCCCCAGCCCAGGCTGGGCGTGGAGGAGGGGTCACCCCATGGCACACACAAGTGGCTGTTTTGTTGAGAAGGGACTGTGGCTGCTTGGAGCCCCTGGTCCCAGCTAGGAACAGAAATGAAGCCCTGGACCCCGCCAGCCCTCTGGCCTGCAGAGGGTGAGGATGGAACTGGGGTTCCTTAATTCTTGTAGTCACTGCACAAATGTGAGAAGACCTACTTCGGGGTTTCCCTCTAGGACATGTGGAAGGCTTCCCCTTGGCCTCCACATTGGCCCGGCTCGTCGGAGGACCCTCAGGGCTGTTTGCTCCCCCACATGCCTTCGCCGCCCCCTTGGCAGAGATGCCTTGCCTTCTGCCTGGCATCTGCCGTGCCAGCTTCCCACATTCATATGAGTCATTCCCTGTGCCACCAACAGAGGGAGCTCTCAACACAGTTTGCTTCTAAACACCCGCTGAGAGCCCAGGAAACGCTGCCTCCTGCTTCTGGCCTGGAAGGCTCGGAGACCACTCCTGGCCATTCTCACCTCAGACCTCTCCTCCACACCTGCTTCTGGCTCCCTCAGTTTCTTGATCCTTCCAAGCTCTCCCCAGCCTCAGGTATGTGCATGCACACTGTTCCCTCCAACCGAATATTCTTTCCCCTCTCCCTTCCTTGTGAATTTCTACAC
The DNA here is from genome assembly GCF_037993035.2 of Macaca fascicularis. NCBI lineage: Eukaryota > Metazoa > Chordata > Mammalia > Primates > Cercopithecidae > Macaca > Macaca fascicularis. The sequence continues at coordinate 17,007,901 of NC_088387.1, read as the reverse complement.
AAGACTGCAGTGTGAAGGTCCAGATAAGACCGGGACACCCTCTAAGTGGCCCTCCATGCCCCCCACCTCTCCAACTAGATGAGAGTTTCCTGTGATTCCTTAGTACTTTGCCCTAGAGTATTTGCCTAGTAGCCATTGCCTAGTTATTTTGATTAATTTAACTTCCGACTTCATTATGACCTGGTCTCCACAAGCACAGGCACTGTTACGGGCTGAATTATGTTCCCTGAAAATTCATAGGTTGAAGTCCTAGTCCCCAGTGCCTCAGCGTGTGTCTCTGCTTGGAGATTAAGTTAAAAGTTAAAATGAGGCCATTGGGTGGGCCTAATCCGGCCTGACTGGTGTCCTTGTGAGAAGGGTGAGGGTGGAGGGGGTGGACGATGAGAAATTGCTTAAAGGGGACAATGTACGTTATTCGGGTGATGAATACACTACAGGTCTTGACTTGACCACTATGGCATGTAACAAAATTGCACCCCATAAATTTAAACAAATTCATTTTAAAAAGAAGAGGAACATTGGATACAGACACACAGAGATGAATCCAGGTAAGACGACCCGCCACAGCTGCTTGACAGAGTGAGGAGACTGCGGTGTGTGAGTTGAGGAGAGAGGCCTCAGAGGAAACCAACCCTGCTGCAACTTCAACCTTGGACTTCCAGCCTCCAGCACTGCGAGAGAATATATTTCTGTTGTTTCAGCCACCCAGTGCATGGTATTTTGATATGGCAGCCCAAGCGACTGATACAGGCACTGTGGGTTTGCACACTTCTTTCCATAGCACCAAACACAGCATAATCTGACAGGCAGCTGGGCCCCACCAGGCAGACCTCCAGGAAGGCCTGAATACCTGGAGTGGATCCTCTTGCCTGGATTCATCTCCGTGACGCTGGTGCTGGGCCCAGAGTGGAAGTAGCTGTTGAATGAATGAGTACAGGCAAGTCCTGTATGACCCTGGTGGATGGGCACTTCCTTCCATTTCTCCTGGCAGGAATGGGTGAGCTGGTAGTGAGCTCCTTGCCTCATGTGCTGGTGTTGTGCATTCTTGCCGAGAACATCCAGGCAGGAAGCACTCTGGGATCCATCATGGAGTGGACTGCATTCCCCTGTCTCAGGCTTATAGAACCTTTGCTCCTCAGGCACAGACCACCGAGTCCATGACTACCCATGCAGCTTGCCTTCCTCTCCAGATGTGAACTCTGGCTGAGATGGGCAGCTGTGTCTGTCCTTTCATGCCTTGTCTGGGGTGCCCTGTCTGAGCACTTACATTCATCTGTGACTGCTCACTGATCTGATGAGTGACTGGGTGGAGCCAGGCCATCGAGGGGTGTGGTAAGTGGGTGTCCCATGTGACACTTCCTGGCTGTCTCCAGGCTTTCATCTGGTTCCATTTTTTTTAGAACATTACAGAACGTGAGTTCTTCCAAATAAAGAGTTCTTTTTTCACATTTGTAATGATGTCCACGTCTGTTGATGTTTCCTCTGGGACTTCTTTTAGATCCAGTTTTTATATCTCATTTTCCTAAATATGGTATGGTGGCCCTCGGATGCTCTTGCACACTGCCGTGGGGTTCTGGGGCAGTGTCCTAGGGCAGCGGCCCTGGGGAGTGTGCATCTGTAGTTTTTGTCTGCCCAGTCACAAGCTCCTTTTATTTTTGCCAATAGCTCTACATGCATCTTCTCACCCCCACTCCCAATCCATGAAGTCTGGGCAGCACTGACACCTCACGTGCTGTCAATCAGCATATACTTATCCCCTGTCCAAAATGACTGAGTCAGGGAGGGCAGCACGGGCCCAAATGGAGCCAGTGAGAGTCAATGCCAGGGTTTTGGCTGGGCCCATGGAGAAGGAGCAGGCCTGTTTCTGCGGGGATGGGGAAGGTGTCAGATGGCATCCTGAACCTGCTGGTCCTCATTGTGCTGTAAGGTGGGGAAATCCTGCTGAGGAAGGAGTCACAGGGTGGGCAGCAGAGCCCAGCAATACCCTCGAACGTCATGTGAGCACCTGGACCCAGCTATGCCTGAAGCAAACTCACCTAAACCGGTGTCTCTTAGTGAACCCACTCTTGGCATTTGGGACAGGACAGGCTTTGCCATGTGGGACTATTGTACACATTGCAAGATGTCCCACATCCCCAGGTCCAGCAGAATGCCAAGTGTCCTCATGGAACACCAGCCCCATCATTTGCACACGTCTGATTGACTGCCCTTGGCTTTCAGTTGAGTCAAGAAGTCCCCTTTTGATTTATTCCGGTTGGTTTTTGGGGCATGTTCAAATGATGGGCCCCGGACACACACGCTGCTGCCACTTTCTTGGGTGTCTGGGATTTAACCCTTGTTACCATGTGAAACACCAGCCGGCCCTGGTGAGGGATTGGGCCAAGCCCAGGATTTTCACTGAGGGAGGGGTCAAGGTCTGGAACCACAAGGTGGGCAGCACAGGCTCCTATCACTGTGGGAAGATGGAGACCACTGCTTCTGTGCTGGACGAGAGCACAGACAGGACAGTCAGCAGAACACAGCCAGCCTCAGATTCGGGGGCCACAGGTAGACCAGAAGCAGGGTTTCAACAGCTCACAGGCCCCGGATGTGTCCCATGTGGTCAGTTGAATGTGATCTTCTTTGAGAAGTGAAGGGAACCCCCTGGAAGGGTGACATGAAACAGAAGGGAGAAAAGAACTCTGACAGGTTGCTCAACGCTAGAAGGGTCCTGACCGATTGGCTGTGAGGCCCGGCCAGGGGTGGGGCCGGCTCGGGAGTGGGGTGCATCTCGAGCCTCAGCTGGAGTCTTGGGGCAGCACAGGCTTCATGGCGGTGGGCGGGCGCTGTGCTCTGCCTTGGCATTTAGGGCCTCAACACTGGCAAAGGCATTTAGACCTTCCTCCCTGCTCACGTTTTGCACAGGCCATTCTCCCCTAGGTAGAGCTCAGAGCCGACCACTCCTGGCCAGTCTCCACCTGCAGCCTCCAGCCCCCGAGACTGTGGGACTGGCATGGACTCCGCCCAGCTGTCAAGGCCTGCCCGAGCCTGTTCCTCTTCTCCCACTGCTCTGTGTGGGGCGACTGAGCACTGGGGCTGAACCACAGCTTGACCTGGCACGTGGCCTCATACCAAGCATTGGACTGTGGTGCCTCAGTTTCCCCATCTTTGGAATAATACGATAGCAGCCCCACCTTATTAGGTGGTTAGTGCTACCAGCAGAGCCCCTTGTCAGAACCATCATTTTAGTATTTCTGCTGCATTCAAGAAAAGCCAGAGATTGGAAGTCAGAAGTCCTGGCTCTGCCTCTGATTTAATTCAGAGCTAACAACAGAACTTGGAATCAAGTTTCTTTACCTGTAAAACAGGGATGATACGAACCACACTTTGGGGGCTGTTGTAAGGACCCAGTGACATAACATATGTGACAACTCTATGCAGATAAAAGGCTGTGAATGGTCTCCCTTCCCTCCATCTGAGAAGCCCCCACCCAGTCCTGTCCCACCCTCTGCAAGGCCCCAGGGGAGGTCTCCAGGAGCGTGGCTCCCTCTCCCCAGGGTCCTCACAAGGTTGTTTAGGTGCCTCTTCAAGATTAAATGTCTCGTGCCATGGCCACCTGTGTGTTGTCTTCGCAGCTCTGCCGAGAGCTAGTGGTGCTCACTCTCCTGGCTCACCCTGCAGCTCCTGGCATAGGCCTGGCCATGGAGCCTTTCTCCCGGGAAAGGAGACCCAACATCCCTCTGCAGTTCAGGCACACCACTTGTCAGTGTCAGTTACAGGCATGGATACCAACTCCCATAACAAAACCCACAGAGACTGAGGCCTCAACTGAAGGCCCAGTTCACTGGCAGCTAATGAAAAACATCTCAGCTACACAGGCCAAGTGGTAGACTACTGTTCAGATAGCACCCTGACTCCCACTGTTCTCCCTGTGGTTGCTAAATCAGTAAAGGCAAATTACTTGTTTGCTTAGGAGCATGGATTTGGAACACGGGCAGTGGGGTATGTGATTTGAATGTAAAATGGCATCAGACCCTGATGGGTTGCTGTGTAATTTCTATAGGCAGGATACCTCCACCCGGCAAGCTGGCTGGGATGGTCTGCCAGACACCCTCTCCAGACAGACTGTGATGGGCACTGCCTACATTTCCTCTGGCTCTCCTCTTCCTACACTCTTGTGCTTGAGATATCAATTCTACTAAGGAGTACAGGTTTGGCACCCAGCTTTTGAGTTGTGAGGGTAGACTTGACATTGGATAAGTAGACTTGAGTTTGAGTCATGGCTGTCCACTGAGCTATGTGACCTGGGGCAATTCATTTAACCTTTTACAAACTTGATTGCTCACGTAGCAAATGGAGGCAAGAGTGGTGTCCGCACAGCCTTGTCTGGAGAGTGAGTGAGCACACAGCAGATCTCCTTCCCACAGTGCCAGGCCTGCACCAACCTCCCAATGACTGTCCATGCTGTGTTCATTTAAAGTGAACTTGTACAAACAAGTTCAAAAAATTATTTTATTTGCTCATACAAGGATCTCTCTCTATTGCCCAGGCTGGACTTGAACTCCTGGGCTCAAGCAATCCTCCTGCCTTAGCCTCCGGAGTAGCTAGGACTACAGGCATGCACCACTGTGCCTGGCAAGCTCACTTTTTTTTTTTTGAGATGGAGTCTTGCTCTGTTGCCCAGGCTGGAGTGCAGTGGCGTGATCTCGGCTCACTGCAAGCTCTGCCTCCTGAGTTCTCACCATTCTCCTGCCTCAGCCTCCTGAGTAGCTGGGACTACAGGCACCTGCCACAATGCCTGGCTAATATTTTTTGTATTTTTAGTAGACAGGGTTTCACCGTGTTACCCAGGATGGTCTTGATCTCCTGACCTCGTGATCCACCCGCCTTGGCCTCCCAAAGTGCTGGGATTATAGGTGTGAGCCGCCATGCCCGGCCCATTTAATTTTTACAGTAGAGTAAAATGGCTGTTTGCTAAGTGTTCTTCCAGCTTAAATGTATACATGGATGTGTGTCTCAGCTAAGAGAACAGTGAAAGCCTGTTTCAAGAAACATGTGGTTCCAGGCATGGATCAGGCTGGTGGGCCAGCTCTCTGCCAGGTGTCAGGCTGGCTGACTGGAGACAGACGCACCTTTCTAGAGATCAGTGGCCTTCTGGGCCCTTCTGTTGGTGGGATTCCCTGCACCCCCATCCTGTGCTCCAGAGAATGGCTGCCATGGCTCAGGCACCCCAAGGACCACAGAGACAAGGGTAGGACCAGGAGAGTGCTGCTCTCAGAGGTCAATACCAGGCACTTCTGGTTGAGTGGGACTTGAATAATGACAAGAAAAGGAGGCGAGTCATCTACAGCAAGCCACATTGCCTTTCCAGGCACACGAGCCAGTAAAGGGGAACTGGAGACCCTTCCTGCCCAGCCCACTGATGGCTTCTGTGGCTTGGCTCTTACTGCCCAGCTCCTGGGTCTCTGGCGTGTGCTGGGTACAGACAGCTGATGTCACGACTTTCTCATCTCCTTGACCAACACCATCCTGATACAGACTCGCTGCCCGCCCCCGCCCCACCAAGAGCACTGAGGGGCAGGTGCATGAGCCAGCTGGGCTGGTCAGCAGGCATGTGGGCCATGCCTTCAGGTTCTGCTCCTACCCAGGTCCCTCTCGGCCTCTGCTGGACGCTGCTGCTCCCAACATGCAGACACAAGGCTTCTCCATGTTCATTTTTATTTAAAGACTCAGAAACACAGGCATCATGGTTTGTCATCACTGACAAGTCTTCCAAGATCACACGCTGACATTTGTGTCTAACAAAAACACTTGGGGTGGGGTGTGTGTGTGAACTGTGCAAAGTACAAAGGATCTCCCAGTCAGCTGAGCTTGTTTTGAGGTGCCTGGCCTGGCATCACCCCATGAGAATGCCAGGAGAGCGCATGCGGCCACCATCCTCTCTGCCTCCCTCTGGGCAGAGGCCCCTGGTGGCCTGCAGTCCTGTCCCCTCGGTGTCCACTGACTTCAGTCATGGCTGTGGACTCTACCAAGCTCCTCAAAGCCAATCTCTGTGGCCACCCAAGGCCACTGCATGGCTAAGATGTGTACATCATGGGACTAGGATGAAACATAAGGGTTAGTTTCATCTTAACCGCCAAAACATGTGTGCCCTTTGAGGCAAGACGGCCTGAAGAAAGGGCTAATTCTGCTCCTGCTCTTGTCTGCAAGCTACATCATCACGAAGGCTGCAGGGGCTGGACGAGTTTAAAATACTCAGAAATGCACATGGGCCATGCATTCCTCTGCCCTCAGGCAGCCTGGCATTGGCTCCAGAGCCCTGGCCAGACCCACGCATCACTCTCCTTCCTAAGGTGGCACCAATGCCCACCCGACTCTGCCCTGGAAGGGGCCAGCTGACATCTTCCAAGGACATGGCGACACTCGCCCCAGCTCTCTACCGTGTTGCATGTAGTGGGCTGTGGCCTCGCCCCCCATCAGGAGGGCGAAACACATTTCAACCGGAAGCACCATGTGAGCCATGCCTGGGAGAGAAAGAACGTTCAGGTTACTCTATTCTGTTGCTTGGTAGCTGCATGCCTTAAAAAAAAGACTTAAAAAAATTAACCTGGAGACTTGACTTCATCTGGTTTCCCTGGAGAACATCTGCGTCATCCAGGTTGTTGGATCTGTGCACCTCTTTGGTGACAACATGAATCTAAACACGCACAGGATTTTGGTGCTGGATGGGCAACTGATAGTTTGGCAATAATGGTAAATAGACAGCTTTTGGTTGTCATCAAACTGGCACACAGAAGTTCCTATGTTTAAGCCAGACTTTTTCTTCTTTGATTCTAAACAACCTTCCTAAGTCTATTAAATCCATTATCATCTGGAGGGAGGGAAAGGCATGACCCCTGTCGTGTGGCAGCCACCTGGAAGTAACAAGTAGCCAAGACACGTCCCAAAACAGGAACTCTGAAAATAAGCAGCCCGTGTTTCAAAGGCTTCATGCCAGGCAAGAGAATGTATTTCTGGAGTTGGTTACATCCCTGAAAACCAGTGTCACCCTATGTTACCAAAGGCTAGTTTATTCAGCTTAATTTAAGTCTGAATGGTTTTTGTAAAAATATAGGTGGAGAGAGGGGTGATGGATCAAAATTCGGAGGTGATAAAAATGTGTTCCTAAGGTATGAATCTTGAGAACAAAACTGTCTCCCAAAGGACTCCTCATCAGTCTTCCTAGGAGGTGAGCCGTGGTGCTAATGAATGTACATTCATCAGCCCCACTCAGGGAGTTCCCAGCCTCAAAGCTGCACCTCCTCCTCTCTCGCCCTCCCAGCTCCCCGATCTTGCAAGCCTCCAATGGTGCCGCAATCCCCTGATCTCCTCATACCTCTGGTCTCCAGCAGATGAAGGTTTGCACTGCCTGAAACGGGAGCAGTTATTTATTTTTTAAAAAGAAAAATGGTGGTGGTGATCTGAACTGTTGTAGAAACTGCACATTTTGATACCAAGAAATCATCTTCTGAGAATGCTAATGGCAGTTCTCTCTGAGGCAGTAAAGGAAAGATGTTGCCTTCCCGGCTGGGGTTGACCTGCGTGCTCCTTCTACCGCCACACAAAAGGACAATTATAGTGGTCCTTCCTCGAAATGTTTCCAGGTCTTGAATAATAATCATCACCGTCTAGACAGAGCACGGGGTTTTGGTAAGAGTTTAAAGAAACCGGCTGCTTCCAAGCTCCCTCCAACCCCCTCAATGGATCCACCCCGCCAGCTCCCGGAGTACTGGCCGGCACTGAGGTGCGGGATGGGGGCTTCTCGGCGCTCTCCCAAACCCATATGGGAAATATAAAAATTCTGCCCCTTTGATGTCGCCTCAGACATCCTTTCTTTCAAGCTCAACCAAGTCATTACTAGTTTTACAAAAAGGCAGCACCAGATGTATGAAAAATAGGCAATGTCTGACCTATTAGAAATATATAAAGTCTAACAGCTTTACGTTAAAAATATGCCGTAAGAAAGAAGTAACGCAAGGGACAGTGGTGGTGAACAGAAAGTGTTGCTTATACTACTGGCAGGAGACAAGCCCACAGATTCTGCTCCGGTTCCCACAGGGGCGGTGGGGTGGCTTTCCGGGGGATCCCCAGGGCCTCACGTGAGGCCCCCCAGGACCACGAACACCCCTGCTGAGCAGCCGGGCGGCAGGTGACTGAGGTATATAGAATGGTGACAGAGCAACCTAAGCCCCGCGGGAAGCCCAGGGCAGCGCAGAAAGATGATCTCCAGCGCTCTTGGCCCCCATGCCACCCACCTCGCCTGCAGACCTCCTGCAACCTCCAACCCTGCTTAGGTGGTAAATATGAACGCTGCCGTGGCTGCAAACCACAGCCACAGGCCTGCCTGCGCCGGCACCTGCCTCTCTTCCTCAAAGTGCTTTCTTTGCAGTTTCCACAGAGGGAGTGGACATTTCCTTGAAGAACATCCCAGGTGTGCTCTCCGTTGGGGGTTTTGGGAGAAGGCACGACCTCCACAGTCCCTGGCCCCCACCCTGGGCCAGGGCGGCCCCCGCCAGGTGCCTTGGAGACGACCTGGAACCCTTGGAGCGCCGTGGCTCCCTCTCTGTGTGCCGTGGGACTTCCCAGGCAGCCTCCCGCTCTGTGAGCCGGGTGCAGGGAGCACCAGTCCTCAGAAGCTCTCGACGAAGCTGCCCGGGAAGAGGCCCGTGCGGCCGTTCCGCTGCAGGGTTCCCTTGTACCAGCCGTCCTCACGCTTCTTGTGCACGAAGACGATGTCGCCTTCCTTCAGCTCGATCTCCGCCTCGCTCTGGGGTGGGTATGAGACCACCACGCGGTACCTGGGGAAACAGCACAGAGGGTGAGCCCTGCCCAGAGAGTCTCCGTCTGCCGGGTCGTGCTTTCTCTTTCTCTTTCCTCGGTGTGAATTATTGTCGTTTGCTGCTATTTTCCCACTTTATACAATTTATCTTTAAGTTTTTCAAAACTCTTTTGAAATTTTTCATTTTTTTGTAAAAAAAGTTTAAAAGACATTTCCCCCTGCTGTCCTTTTAGACATTGATCTATGCAGAAGCTGGACTGTTCCACCCCCCCCTGAAGATTCTCCACCCAAGCATAGCCCCCCATCTTACATCTGTGCTCCTGCCCTGGTCCACCCACCCAGACTGCAGCCTGCCAGGGGCAGGGGCCGGGGAGGGTCAGGACAAACTGTGTTCCGATATGCCCCATCCCAACGTCAAGACTCTGGGCTCCGGTCCTCATCTGTCCCTCTGTCGGTTCCTCTGAGAAGCGGAGCCCCTCAGCTGTAGCACCGCCCCACAGGCTGGTGCACCATGTGATGTGTGAAAGGTTCTTGGAACATTGTTTTGGTAAGTGGTCCTTGTTTTTTCCAGACAGGGTCTTGCTCTTCCACCCAGGCTGGAGTGCCGTGGTATGATCCTAGCTCACTGCAGCCTTGAGCTCCCAGGTTCAAGTGACCCTCCCACCTCAGCCTCCTGAGTAGCTGGGACCAAGGCACACACCACCATGCCCAGCCAATTTTTAAATTTTTTTTGTAGAGATGGGGTCTTGCTATGTTGCCCAGGCTGGTCTTGAACTCCTAAGTGCAAGTGATCCACTGGCCTCAGGCTCTCCAAGGGCTGGGATTACAAGCATGGGCCACCGTGCCCAACCTGTCCTTATTTTTAGATGTGCTCCAAAAATCGTAAGATTTTTTCCCAGTGCCTTAGCATTGGAACTGGCTGAGGCCACATTATCATCAATAAGGCCCAACTTTCCCCGCGTCTCATTTCCACAACACTCGTGCCCCCTGCAGCCTCTGAGGCCTCACTGGAGTCCCTGTTTTCAGACCAATACGCCATAGTGTAGAAGCAGAGACAGGAGCCTTCCCTGGGGCCTTCCCTGCATGGCCTCCGCTTGCAGGGGCCCAGGGGCATGAGGTGTGCTGCATGGCAGGTGCTGGAGCTCTGAGTGCACTCCAGGGGCTCTCTGGGCTGTGGCAGGTGCTCCTGACAACACTTAGCTGTGACACTGACCAAGAGTTCTCTCCTGGACCACACTCCAGCCTGGCTCCTCTGAACCCTCTTCTTGGCTGGGCCTCACCTCTGCCTATAACAACTTGAACAACCACTAACATAGCTTCCAACAGCTCAAGGTGACATCCCTAGGCTGACCCCAGCCCCCCTTAAAATGCCTGCCTGAGAAACCTCACGGCAGCCAAAAGAATCGACTGTGAGTTCCAGCCACACCTGAGGACAGGGCCTGTCTCCTGACTTCAGTCAGCACGTCAGCGTGTCCAGATGTGTTCGCACAGACCACCCGCTTCCACCATCTGTAACTTTTCACTTCCCTCACTCTCCTGAGCCCCCACTCACTGCCTCCCTGCTCCTCATTCTCTCTTGGAAACCCCCAGTCATTTGTGAGCCAATTGAACCCAAGCTCAGCTCACCCTGGACCCTATTCCTCATTGCAAATGTCCATCATGTTGCTGATTAAAACCTGTCTGACCACTTTCACTAGTGTCCGGCTGTGTTTGTGTTTGACAGGACACACACACACACACACACACACACACACACACACACACACACAGCCCTGCTCTGTCCCACACTCATCCTGCAAGCTGCAGAGGAGGAGGAACAAGGCTGAGAAGCAGCTGTGGTGGCCCCAGGAGAGCCTTCCTCTGAAACACTGCCAAGGACAAACCCGCTGGGCCTTGTGCCCTCGGCCCTCATGCTTGCGGCCCGACAGGCAGGGCCCCGTACTCACTCCCACCAGCTGGGTCTCCCTCTGCCCTGGGGAAACTCCATAGCGGCATGCTTGCCCGATGCCTGGCTGGGCCTCTGCATGCCCCCAGCCCTTGTGTGGGTGAGGAATGTGCAGTAAGGCCTGAGAGGAGACGCCCCTGGGGCACCAGGGTATTGGGCCTCCGGTCTAAAGCCCAGATCCCACATGTGGTGGATTTTGCGGGAGGCAGGGTGCAGCTGTTCTCTCTGCCTAAAAACTCCCCGGCTGACGGTTCCTCCGACACCCACTTTGCTGAGTAGCACTGAGATGGGCCTGGCAGGGCAAAGACACTCAATAACCAGCACTGGACTGCCCGGGTACCCATCTCCACAGACGCTGAGGCTGTCTAGGAGATAGGAGACATGGCCCCTGTGGCTCTGGATGCCTTCCCTGGTGGCCTCTGTGCAGCGCTTCTGTGGGTGGCTCCTGGTCCTGGCAGCTGCCCGCTCTGGGCCTCCTGCTTTCACCCTGCTCGGACTCAGTTGCCTCACAGCTGAGGCTCCTTTTGGGCAGAGGCCCAGAAGGCTCCAGCAGTCCCCATCCCTCTTAGAGGAGGGGCCACAGTCTAAACATCCCAGCATTTCCAGGCCCTCCATGCTGCGCCCCTCCCACTCCTCCAGCTCTGCTCCGCCGTGCCCTGGTGGCCCCAGGTGCACCCACCTCAGGGCTCCTGCGTATGCTGCTCTCTCTGCCCAGAACGCCCTTCCCTGTGTGGCCATGCGGGGCCTGCCCTTTCCCAGCTCTCACCTTCTACCGCCCGACCACTAACCTGTTTACCCAACTCATCCTGCCTCCTGCACCAGCCTGCAAGCCCCATCGCCACAGGGATTACTGCACACGTGCTCCAAGTGTGGCACACATACTTCAGGACCCCCTACAGTTCCCTGGGCCCATCCTGGACCTACTTGATATGACTTACGGGGAATGGACTAGGGAATGCGGATTTTCAGCAACTCTGGGAGGGAATGCGCGCACACTGGTGTCTGAAAATCGAGCTGAGTGCATGCTCAGGGAGGAAGCCTTTGCCCTCCCCCACCCCACATACTCATAGAGACTGGGGCGCAGAAGCCATGGCTTTGGGGCAGTTTGGCTTGGTGCCAGGCGCAGGAAAGATGTGCAGACAGGAGACAAAGGTCCAGCCCTATGGAGCGCACAGCCCATGGGCACATGGGTCCAGCTTGTGTCAGGCTGGTGAGAGGAGGTGGCATGGAGGAGGGGTTCCTGAGGCTGACTTAGGGGTGCAGTGTTCCTAATCCTGGGGAAGAAGAACAGACCAGGTTCTGGGTCCCAGCCCCGAGTACCAGCCAACTCTAAGTGTCTCGGAGTGTCTGCAGGTGCACGAGGGTTGGACTGGTTCCCATGGGCTGTCTGCTGGTGAACCAGACGCTGCTCTCAGGGACGTGCAGGCCGGGAGGAAGGAGGGCAGGCGGAGGCACCTCCTTCCTCCCAGCCCAGTGTCTCCGTGAGGGCTTCCTGCTGGCCCTCCTTGAAGGAGGACAGATGGCTGCTGAGATGCAGCCAGCAGTCTGTGAAATCAGACAGCATTCACACAAACCGAGGCTGCGAGGACCCACAGGACCAGCGCCATCCTACCTGTGGCCTTCTGCTATCTTCTACCTCTTCCGAACACCTGTTCCTCCTCTCTCTTCCCCAAGGAAAGAAAGGAAGGCAAAGGGCGAGATGATTTCTCAGACTCTGAATGCAAGTTTTGGCTTTTGCCTCAACTTCCAGATGTGAAATAAACAAGCAGCTTTAAAAATATAATTTGTTAGAAAGATGTAATTTGGTGCTTCTGAGCAATTCAATGATTTAATGAGCCCAGATGGATGTGGGCTGAATCTATACGAGACAAGCGTTTAACGTTTCTGTCCAGATCATTCCAAGACTCTGAGCTGTTCTTCCTGCTGCAGGAAAGTAATTGATACTCCCCGTTATAGACACAGAGGGCCGTTGTCGTGTCCGTGTGAGCAGCTGAGGATGACAGCTACTCCCAGGTCACAACTGTGCGTCATAAATCAGCAAGCAACTCTGCCCTGCTGAGTATAATTACGGTTATGGCAACCACAGCTAATTTTCAGACACGGGGCTCATGGAATCCAAATGGGCAAAATCAGAATGAATTCTCATTCCATTATTATTACCATTAGCTCTGTGTGTGAGGTTTGGATGTTCTACTTTCCTTGGGGGTCGTCTGTTTCCCTCCCTGACAAGGGGGACTGCAAAGCAGCCCTCCACGTGGTAGCCTTTTCAGAGCACCTGCTTCAACACACGAAGACGAATGAGCCCCTGAGTCCATGGAATGTGCTGGTAACAGAGTGGTGTCTGCTAGGAACTTGGGGATAAGAATACTTCTATACCCTGGACACTAAACTGTAATATCAACACACATATTAGTTGTTTATGGCTGTAACAAATGACCATAAATGTAGAGGCATCACACTCTACAAATTTATTATAGTTCTGTCTGTCAGAACTCCAACACGGTCTACTGGGCCAAAATCAAGGTGTCTGCAAGGCTGGTTCCTCCTGCAGGCTCTAGGGTAGAAGCTGTTTCCTTGCTTTTTCCAGTGGCTAGAAGCTGCCTTCATCTCTTCTCTGGAGGCTTCTTCCTGCATCTTCAAAGGGGAGTGCTCACATTATGCCACTCCGACCTTCTCCTCTGCCTCTCTCTTCTACTCATAAGGACCCTTTGTGATTACACAGGGCCCACCTGGATAATCCCAGGTAAGTTCTTTATTTTAAAGTTAGCTGGTTACCAACTTTATTTCCATCTGCAACCTGACTTCCTCTTTCCCATGTATGGTAACATAGTCATGAGTTTTTAGGGTTCAGGGCACAGACATCTTTGGGGGTCATTATTCCGCTCACCACACACATAATGGATCAGAGCAAGGAACGTTGAAATCCTAACAAAGCCAAATAACTCACAGGCCATCAAGAGCTGAGGATGAGCTGATCCGACGTGAACATCTGGGGAGAAGCCTGTGCAGGTCAAAGGGGTGGCAGTGGGCCAGGCCGTGCTGCAGGTGCCCTCACCATCACCATCTTACTATTATCATAGATGTCACAGCATATATTATTATTAGAGAGGTCATAGTGAAAGGTGAAGCCAGCTGGACTTCCTGGGTCGAGTGGGGACTTGGAGAACTTTTCTTTCTTACAAGAGGATTGTAAAACGGACCAATCAGCACTCAGTAGCTAGGAGAGTAAAATGCACCAATCAGCACTCTGTAGCTAGCAAGGGGATTGTAAAATGCACCAATCAGTACTCTGTAAAATGCACCAATCAGCACTCTGTAGCTAGCAAGAGGACTATAAAATGCACCAATCAGTGCTCTGTAAAATGCACCAGTCAGCAGGATCCTAAAAGTAGCCAATCACAAGGATGACAGAAAAAAGGGCATTCTGATAGGACAAAAACGGAACACGGGAGGGGACAAATAAGGGAATAAAAGCTGGCCACCCCAGGGCAACCTGCTGGGTCCCCTTCCATGCCGTGGAAGCTTTGTCCTTTCGTTCTTCACCACGAAGGTCCATAGCTCCATTCTTGAAGTCAGCGAGACCATGAACCCACCAGGAACCAACTCTGGACACAATAGCATATATTATTATTGTTGTGTTGTTTAGTGTGCACTCATACTTGTTCTGGTGTTAATCTAGGTGATTTACAAGTATTATACCCAGACATGTATTATTATCCCCATTTTATGTATGTGGAAACTAGGACTATAAAAATGAAGAAAGGGGGCCAGGTGCAGTGGCTCATGCTTGTAATCCTAGCACTCTGGGAGGCCGAGGTGGGCGGATCACTTGTGGCCATGAGTTTGAGACCAGCCTGGCTAACATGGCAAAACCCTGTTTCTACTAAAAACACAAAAATCAGCCAGGCACGTTGGTGGATGCCTGTATTCCCAGCTACCTGGGAAGCTGAGGCACAAGAATTGCTTGAATCTGGGAGGTGGAGGTTGCAGTGGGCCGAGACTGCACCACTGCACTCCAGCCTCGGCGACAGAGTGAGACTTTGTCTTAAAAAAAAAAAAGAAAGAAAGAAAGAAAGAAAGAAAGAAAGAAAGAAATGAAAGAACAAAAGATGGATGGAATGGCTGGTAGGTGGCCGGTGTGTTTGTCTACTCAAAGTCTCTCTACGATGCTTGATACTGCCAAGGTTCAGAAGAGCCAGCAGGCAGGCATCCAGTGGGCAGGAGGGGCTGGTCCCAGAACTCAGCTTGCCTGGCCCTGCACCAGAACAGCCTAGGGTTAGTGTAGCCCTGCTGGGAACCGGGGCATTAGACAGTTCTAACCTGATGCCATGTGCATTTGCTGCCTGCATTTCCCATGACCACACCCGTATTATGAGTTCCACAAGCAACTTCTGGAAATTCGGCTCCCTCTGCACATAGTCCGCAGGACAAGAATATACCAGACACGTAAAGATGAGGTCCCCTTGGAAGGAATGGGGCATGGCCTTCTGATTTACTTATACCCCAGGCTTGTGGGTTTGGCTCATAAGTCTACTTGTGAGACTGGCCTGCTGCCTGCCAGCTGCTGGGGCTGGGCTGCTGAGCCTGCAGGCCTGGCTGACTCGGCCCCAGGGAACTGCCCACAGTACACTCCCCTAGTCCTTTCTCAGAGGAGCTCCCTTTGCAGCACCTTCTACCTGAATGTCCTTCCTCTGAGATTGGAGAGGGGAGCAGTGCCCGCTCTCTTTCCAGAGTCTCAAGAGAGAAATGGTTGAGATCTGAAGGAGTCTGGGCATTGGAGAGGCCCAAGAAATGCAGGCAGCAACACTGCCCGTTCCTCCTTGGCATTTCAGGGTGGAAACCTTGACTCTGACAGCCCATACTGCCCTGCTGCCTGCATTCCCACTTTCATGACCACAGGTGAGCCTTGCACACCTCAGGCCCTCCAGGAGTGCTTGGCAGCCGAGGGTCCTGGCCCCATTGCAGGGACTCTCACTTCTGCACATGGCGCAACCCAGCTGCTCCTCCTCCCAAGTAAGCCTGGAAGTAAGTTTTACTCACAAGTCTGCAGGGCCCAAGTCCAAGTGCTCTCTGCTGCTGTCCCAGCCTGAGGAGTCAGCATTTTCCCAGTCATGCCCTCAGCTCTGCCCTGCCAGGGCTCCCCAGGAAACCAGCCAGTCTGTGGCTACCATGTTGAGGGGAGGGGGCATTTCTGGGGCTCATGAGCAGTTTGGTTTCAGGCTCTATGTTGGAAACACTTCTCTTTAACGAGTGCTACAGAGCGCTTTGGTGCAAGGAGGCCACCAAGAGTCTCCGGGTACAATGACCCCTGATTAGATGGAACACTCGGAGAACTGGAGAAAACTCCAGTTTTCTAATTCATCAGAGATGCCCACGGCTTTGTAGAACAGAGACTTTCAAGACCTTTTATGGAGGAGTCGGGAAGTCATGTCTTTGAAGATAAAGTTGAGGGTCTGGGGAAGAAGAATCCTAGGGCAGACATGAGAACAGCTTTGACATATCCCAAAGTCTGTCATTCTCACGGGCTGGCAGACCAACTCCGTGACTCCAGACAAGGGCCGGGACCCATTCGGAAAACACAGGCAGCAGGTGTTGGTCCCATGAAGGGAGGTTCTGATGCGGAGGAGACTCCTTAGGAGGGGATGGGAGGTGGACGAAGTGGGGGAGGAGGAGGTGAGAAGGAAAGAGAAGATGGGTGTGTGTTGTGTGTCTGAATGTGTGTTTGTGTGAGTGTTTGCTTGATGTGCAATTTGTGTATAGTATGTGTATCTGTGTGTTATGTGTGTTTGCCTGGTGTGGTGTGTGCAGTGCATGTTTGTGTGGTGTGCAGTGTGTGTGTCTGCACAATTTACATGGTGTGTGTATGTGGTGTGTATGTATGGTGTGTGATGTGTTTGCACAGTGTGTATGTGTATGGTGTATGTTTGCAGCATGTGTGGTGTGTGTGTGTTTGCAGTGTGTGCGGGGTGAGTGCAGTGTGTGGTGTGTGTATGGTGTATGTGGGGTGTGTGTTTACAGTGTGTGTGGTGTTTGTATGGTGTATGTGTGGGGTGTATGATGTATGTGTGGTGTGTGTGTTTGTATGGTGTATGTGTGGGGTGTGTTTGTATGGTGTATGTCTGGTGTGTGTATGTTTGTATGGTGTATGTGTGGGGTGTGTTTGTATGATGTATGTGGGGTGTGTGTGTTTGTATGGTGTATGTGTGGGGTGTGTTTGTATGATGTATGTGGGGTGTGTGTGTTTGTATGGTGTATGTCTGGTGTGTGTATGTTTGTGTAGTGTGGTGTGTGTGTTTGTATGATGTATGTGGGGTGTGTGTGTTTGTATGGTGTATGTGTGGTGGTGTTTGTATGATGTATGTGGGGTGTGTGTGTTTGTATGGTGTATGTGTGGTGTTTGTATGATGTATGTGGGGTGTGTGTGTTTGTATGGTGTATGTGTGGTGTGTGTATGTTTGTATAGTGTGGTGTGTGTGTTTGTATGATGTATGTGGGGTGTGTGTGTTTGTATGGTGTATGTGTGGGGTGTGTTTGTATGATGTATGTGGGGTGTGTGTGTTTGTATGGTGTATGTCTGGTGTGTGTATGTTTGTATAGTGTGGTGTGTGTTTGTATGGTGTATGTGTGGTGTGTGTATGTTTGTATAGTGTGGTGTGTGTGTTTGTATGGTGTATGTGTGGTGTGTGTATGTTTGTATAGTGTGGTGTGTGTGTTTGTATGGTGTATGTCTGGTGTGTGTATGTTTGTATAGTGTGGTGTGTGTGTTTGTATGGTGTATGTGTGGGGTGTGTTTGTATGATGTATGTGTGGTGTGTGTGTTTGTATGGTGTATGCCTGGTGTGTGTATGTTTGTATAGTGTGGTGTGTGTGTTTGTATGGTGTATGTCTGGTGTGTGTATGTTTGTATAGTGTGGTGTGTGTGTTTGTATGGTGTATGTGTGGGGTGTGTATGTTTGTATAGTGTGGTGTGTGTGTTTGTATGGTGTATGTGTGGTGTGTGTATGTTTGTATAGTGTGGTGTGTGTGTTTGTATGGTGTATGTCTGGTGTGTGTATGTTTGTATAGTGTGGTGTGTGTGTTTGTATGGTGTATGTGTGGGGTGTGTTTGTATGATGTATGTGGGGTGTGTGTGTTTGTATGGTGTATGTGTGGTGTGTGTATGTTTGTATAGTGTGGTGTGTGTGTTTGTATGATGTATGTGTGGTGTGTGAGTTTGTATGGTGTATGTGTGGTGTGTGTATGTTTGTATAGTGTGGTGTGTGTGTTTGTATGGTGTATGTGTGGTGTGTGTTTGTATGATGTATGTGTGGTGTGTGTGTTTGTATGGTGTATGTGTGGTGTGTGTATGTTTGTATAGTGTGGTGTGCAGTGTGAACCCGGTCCCCCAAGGGCCTGGGGCTCCGTGGAGGGGAAGGCAGTTCTCCCTGTGAGTGTGGCTGTTGGGTTGGGACTGGCATGGCAGTGCTGATGGATCTGCAGGACCCAACACTGGTGCTGACCCCTGGCAGGGCTGTGACATGTCCCACACTGTCCACAAGCTGATGATAGGCCCTGTGACTACACAGGACTGGGGGTGCTGCTGACTGCACACCCTACAGTCAGGTAGCTCAGGGCCTGGGCTCTGAGGTCAGAAAGCCCTCAGCTGAATCTCTGGCTTGGCTACTAACTAGCTATGTGATCTTGGGCCAGTTACCTAGCCTGTCACAAAACCTTGGTCTCCTCATCAGTAAAACGAGGATAACTGATTTCGTAGGGTTCTTGGGAGTGTTCACTGAGACCACACACATGTAGCGCTTGGGGAACACTGCAGGCAGCGCCTGGCTGTCCTGGGCACGCATAGCCGGAAATAATGCCCACTGCTGAGTGTTCTGAACGTTGCCCGTGTGCAGAACACCCAGCTCTTGTGAAACGAACAGCAGGTGTACATGTGACTTCCATTGTAACTGGTTAGCAGAAGTCAGTAGCTGTGGGTCCTGTAGACAGCCCTGTCCATTCTGGAGCCCTAGCCCCATAGGCTTGGCACTGGGCATCATCTCTGTCACGGCTGGCAAACTGTGCCTGCGGCTAATATGTGTAGTCTTAGAGCTATGAATGTTGTCACATTTTGAAATGGTTGAAAGAGAAATCAGAAGACTAGTTCATGCCCTACGGAAATTACATGAAACTTAAATTTCAGTGTTCACAAGTAGGGGTTTACTGGGACACCGGCCCATTCATCTACATAAGGTGCGTGGCCATTCTCCCACCGTGAAGGCAGAGGGAGTGGTCACCACAGACCCAGCAGGACTGCAACATCTGCAGTATTTACCATCTGGCTCTTGACGAAGAACTGGAGAAGCTAGAAAACGATACAGAAGAACTTGTGAGGCTAGAAAACTAGACCCTGATCTAGATAGGCCCCGTCTCATTCCCCACGTGGCACTCGGAATGGTGTCTGGGAGGGCAGCAGGTGTTCAGGGCAGAGGCTGCCTTCTCAGGTTGCAGGCACCCGAACAGCCAAGGGAGGAAAGGTTCTGGTGGAAACACCAGGACTGTCTTTTTGGGAGGTTGTTTGTGTTTTATTATTTCAGCAATGTGACAATGTGTAGGCACTCAGTAAGGATCACATCTTCCTGCCATCCTAACCTGACAGCCATTGTATTTCTCCGTGATGCCTTCAGCTTTTATCTGAGAGCCCTTTTAGGATGGATAACTCACACAGGGGGATCCAAGCCAGGTACGCCTCTAGCCCCAGGTGAAACCCAAGAACCTGCAGCCCCACGGCCCACAGCCTTAGTGGGCCATGTTGCCTCAACCAGACTCAGTTTCCAGATCGGTAGAAGCCTAGGCAGAACCATGTGAAGTTGCCATTAAGCATAGAAATGAATGAATATGGGCAATTTCAAAGGGTTCAAACTGACGGACTCTATACCCCCAAAGCCATCATAATTCAAGGGTATCTATAGACTTGAAGCCGTCTTGAGTAACATCATAATTCTAAGATGCCCAGTGGATTGAGGCTCACAAGGGAAGAGCTGCTCCCTGAGCGGGACACATAGGCCCACAGGGGACTCAGCCCAGGGGCCCGCTCCAGGGTCCCCCAGGGTTGAGGGGGCACAGACCACTCACTGCCTAGTCTCCCATTATTTACACTCAGAACCACTCGGTCCTGACGCATTTCCTGGTGGCGCCTTTGCAATCCCAAACTCAGGAACCAGACGGATGCAGAACATGAAATAACACTCCAGGTCCCAGACTCGTTTCATCCAGCGCTCACCACCGAAGCTCAGGACCACGTGGATCTGGGTGTTGAGGGACATCTGGTAAACCTAATCCCAGCAAGGCCACAGTGTCCCTGCTCCCTGAAGGCGGCTCCAGACCTCAGAGGCCAAACCACAGCATGCCACAGAGCAGGCAAGCCTCTCCACTTACCTCTCTCTGGGCAACGGCTTGGGCTCGGGGCGGATGGCAGCCATGGACAGAGGTGCTTGCCGGGAAGGAGATGCGAAGTTCAGATCCAAGGAGCCCGCCTTCCTGTGCAGAGGCTCCATCCCCATGGCACCCTGCATCTCGCTCTCTATGGGGCAGGACCCTGCCCTGCCGTGGGTAGACAGTGAGGACACTTCGGGGCCCACTGCACCTTGGAGCAGGGCGTCCATGGCCACCTGGGGGTCGTGGGTTGGAGACACAGATGGCGGGGAGCGTGACTTCTTCTTGGTGGATGCTCCGGCTAGAAGCTTCAGGAGCCCACTCTTCTTCTCTTTCTGGGGAGACACACAAGATGGAAACCAAACAGGTAAATGTTTCCCAATGCCCTTGCTGTCAGAGAGAGGGAAATGCATCTTCCTATGTGGAATTTTATTTTTTTATTTATTTTTTCAGAGACAAAAGACTTTACCATTCACAGCAACAGCAGTAGCCAGAGTACCAGCATTTTCTTCCACCAGTTCCCTGAACTCCAGTTCCCACATGGTGAACCAGTGAGGGCCAGGTGACGCTCGCAGGCACACCGGGCTGTGTTAAAGCAGAGGGCCCGGAGCTTCGGGAGACCAAATCCTCTCTACTGGACTGTGAGGATGCTGGCCCTCTGCGCTGGAGTCAGGCAGTAAGCATGCCTGCTCTTTGCTTTGACATTATTTCTATTTTCCAAAGCTGGTGCCTACACAGATATCTTGAAAAGACAGGCCAGCAGATGGCATCTCAGTTGTAAGATGGGCAGAAGGGTGAGAGACCCGTGGAGAATGGTTCCATTGGGAAACTTTAAAGATAACCTTGTAAAGTGGCTCAGAGGAGGAAAACAAAACTAAGCCCAAAAGCTCATCCAGGCTGGGAACGGAGGCTCATGCCTGTAATCTCAGCACTTTGGGAGGCCAAGGCGGGCAGATCACTTGAGGTCAGGAGTTCGAGACCAGCCTGGCCAACATGGTGAAACCCCGTCTCTACTAAAAATACAAAAATTAGCTGAGCATGGTGGCACTTGCCTGTAATCCTAGCTACTCAGGAGCCTGAGGTGGGAGAATCACTTGAACCCAGGAGCAGGCTGGGTGATAGTCCGAGACTCTGTGCCCCACACCCTGCCCCCCCAAAAAAACTCGTCCAACGCTTGTTTTCCTTTCTCTTCCAAAATCTAGCAGAAATGTCCAAAATAGGTCCCAAGGCCCCTGGGGCAGGCTGGCGATGCCATTCTCAGAGGAGGAAGCTGCTGACAGGCCATCCCCGACAACACAGCCCTCTCTGTCACGGGACCCTGGCCAAGCCTGGCAACGTCATTGTCTGTGTAGAGGAACCAGCAGTCAACGTCACCTGTTTTTTCCTCCCCCAACCCTTCTAAGTGGACTTTGTAGGACAGGTGACATGGTTCCTGATGGGACCTCCGGTGAGGCCCAAGTCACGCTGGGGTATGGGTCTGGGTCTGGTTGTCTAAGAGCACAACTGCTCCCGCCCCAGCCAAGTCCCCCCAAGCCACACGCCTGGACTATTGTTGCAGCGGCGCCAGAGTCTGGGGGCTGTGGCTGTGGGATACTGCTTAGTGCCTGGTGAAGGGTCTCCACCGGGTAAGGTGTCTAAAGGGACCGTCCCTATCATCCTTGGTGACCAGCATCTGTTCCACCGTATTCATTAATCCCGTTGCATTTAGAGCCTGTGCCCCAGGCCACTGCTGCTTATGCAATAGGGAGGGAAGGAGATATAACAAGGGTGTGCCCTGGGCAAGTGTGGATGGATCTCCTCTCATAGGTTTCAGAGTGAAAACCCAGGCCCGGACTCCACTGCCTGAGTCTCGGCCTTCGCTCCCCGCTTTTCTCAATGTGTTTCCTCCAAGGCTGGATTCATTTTGGAGGTCAGCTGTTTCTGCTTTCAGGCTCTGTCCTGACAGTCCATGGGGGGTTCTGGGCGATTTCAGGAGGAAGAGGCAGCCCAGCTCCGAGCCATGCAGCATGGGGATCCAGATACCTGACTCTGCTACTGGGCTTGCAGCCCCCTGGCCTATCTCCCCCTGCCTCACTCTCCCTCCAATAACTTCCTGAAGGTCTTGTGCATCGTGCCAGGCCCTGGAGGTTGTGGGCAATAGGAAACGGCCTGGTGCAATCAGTTAGACATAGATTTCGTTGCAGCCCTTCACGTGCTGGCATCTCAAAGGGCAGTGTTTCCCTAGTCTAGTTCTCAGAGAACCCTTGTTGGCGGCACAGCTTGAGAGAGTGTTCCCAGGAACACACATTGGGAACTGCTTGGGTAGAACTAGAAAGGAAAAGAAGAAACAGTGAGGCGTTGGGGGCAGAACCCTGGGATCTGACTGGGGTGCCTGGGGGCAGGGAGTGAGGAAGCTTGTTCAGGCCACGATGCAGGCAGGGCATACGGCCTGGGGATGGCAGACCCAGCAGCTGGGCCCGTCAGCCCCTCCGCAGGCCAGGATGGAAAGAACTGCAGTGCCTGGGGTGGGAACTGGCTTCCCAGGGGGCCTGCACCCACAGCAAGAGTTCTTGATGGGAGGGTGACCTTGCCCCCAGGGGACAGGTGGCAATGTCTGAAGACATCTGGGCTGTCACAACTCAGGGGCGCCACTGGCATCTGGTGGGCAGAGCCCAGGGATGTTGGTAAACACTCTCCAATGTGAGGGAAACCCCCACGGCAGGGTTATCCGGCCTCAAATGTCATCAGTGCTAAGGCTGGGATCCCTAGGTCACAAGGACAGCAGTCCAGGATGCAGGGACAGAAGCCAGGCCTGCCCCATGTGTTCCGTTGGGGCCCACTCTGCAGGCTCTGGGGCTGCTGGCCGCTCCTCCCCTCCTGGCACGCAGGAGACCTGGGTGGCCTTGCGTTGCCCAAAGGAAAAGGAATTAGCCTTTCTCTGCCCACCTCTGTTTCCTCTCCCCCGTGAAGGGGCCTGGTGGCTGTTCATCCCCTCCCAGGCTCCCCTCTAGAATCAAAGCTTTGGAAGTACAGGGGTCGTGTTCCTTTTGGTCACTGCAGTATCCCCACCAGCGCCTAGCACAGTGCTGAGGACACAAGAGGCATTCAACTCTTGTTTGCTGAATGGACTGAGTCCAGCTGAGGGCTCACGGGCCCCTCGGGGAGAGCCCTTCTGGCCACTGAGAGGGACTCGGTGGACAGATCCTTGCTCCCAGGGCACCGTGGGCCCTGTGGGCCTCGACATGGGGCACGGTGGAGCTGGAGAGGCTGAGGCCCTGCTGCCTCACCACCCAGCCCCTGAGAGTATCTGCAGTCAGGCCCAGCCTTAGCTGTCTGCTTTGGAAAGGGTGGGGTGCGTAAATGTGATGGATAATTTTCCTGTCTCAATTCTCCAGGATTAAACAAACTGAACACTTAATTAACTTGGAAAAACGCTGATGTCATGGCTAGAAAACCCTCTCCAAAATGTCCGCCTTCCAGGACAGAATTCTGCTAATGCCTTAAGCATCAGCTATTACCAATCACTGTGGAATTCCCCAGCACTAACAATCGTCATGCTCACGGAATCCATGGAATATGGAGGTAGACGATCCAGGCACTTCCCTGGTGGTCGTCTCGTGTGCGGCAAGAAAGAATAGCCAATGGATAGTTTGCACGTGGTGGGGAGAGGCTCATAGATTGACTTTGGGGACAACACTGTGGGAGGAGATGAGGTTTTAGAGGACACAATTTAGGACTGATCTGGGCTGAAAGATTATGTTAAGGAAAGAGGGATTTGCTGGGTTTCTCCTGGGACTGGGAGTAAGTGAGCAAAGTTCATGAGCCCAGTGGGATGGGGATTTGGCATCCCTGTTACGTTTTCCTGACTGCTTTCTTCTGCAGACGTTCCCTCTAGCACTCTGCTGTTTCCATCTGTGGCCTACACTCCTCTCCGTTGGGAGGATCACTTTCCATTCCAATGACCCTTCTGGATGGTCAGGCTCTAATCAGTTCAGCCTCTCAGGGAGAAAACCAAACAGACTGATCTGTTAGGAACAAAATGCCTCGTTTGCTCTGAAACGTCCTGGCCTGGGTGGGAGACAGATCTGCTGAGAAACGTGCACTGGTCTTTCCTCCACGGAAGTGATGGGCTGCTGTCACCCTGCTGGGATGTCCCTCTTCTGGAAGGCTCTCCCCACCACCCAGTGCCCTCAGTCTGCCCACCTTCCCCCTCCCCTTCCTCTATCACATCCTGTGCCAACCACACTGCTGGGTGCAGACTCTGCGGGTGTGGCAAAGGCCCGGCTCCGCGTCCTCTCCACTTGCGTTTTGTTTCTGCACCTTTGGAAGGGTACCAGCTGCCTTGCTGAGCTGCTGAGATGACAGATATAGGAGCACTTTTAAAGGATTAATGCATCTCATCAATATCTGGTGATTAGGTTGCTGTTTTTATGTGTTTACTCATCTCTGAATATTAAATAGTTTACGAAATACCTAGGACCTAGTTAGTTCCCAATATATTTTTGTCAAATAAATAAAATGAGATTCCTATCCAAGACCTCCACATGCCTCGCCTTGGGAGAGCACCCGAACCACTGGGGGTCTCTCAGCTCTCTAACTCTGTATACAAAGATTATCAGGGAGTTCCACAAAATGCAAAATGTGGGCCCCACCCCCAAAGATTCTGCTTCCGTGGGTCTGAAATGAGGACCAAAAAATGATTCTGATACAGAACATAGGAAGTGATCAATTAGAAGCCAGTGGTCGTCGTGCAACTCGGTAAGTGATTTCCAGATGACAAAGAGTAATGTCAAGACACAGAGAAGGGGCCAGCTCCTTGGGAAAGAGATGAAAGAAGGTTACTGAGGGTTTCTGACACCTACTCAGTGCCCCAGCCAGGTACGCACATGGGTTGAAAGCAGGGCCCCACGGTGCTGGACTTCCAGCTGGAGCACACACACTGATTCTGTGGACCTGAACTGTCTGTCTGGCTCCAGGTGAGCCCCCCTTCCCAGACACAAGGTGAGAAGCCAGGAGCTGGTAGGTGTGTAGGAGATCAAGGGCCAGGGAGGGCCAAGGACTGGAGGCCTGCCACGAGGCTGTGCTGCAGCCCTGGCTCTCAAGATCTAGGTGTGAAAGCATCCTTGTGTCCAGGCACAGAATACTGTCATGTTAGACAAGGGAGAGCTTGTGAGTTATATCCAGAAAAAGCCGTATGTGTGTGTGTGCTTACACACTCACACACACAGCCTAAAATCCAGTTGTACTTCACTTTAAAGAATCATCTAGGCCGGGCGCAGTGGCTCAAGCCTGTAATCCCAGCACTTTGGGAGGCCGAGACGGGCGGATCACGAGGTCGGGAGATCGAGACCATCCTGGCTAACACGGTGAAACCCCGTCTCTACTAAAAAGTACAAAAAACTAGCCGGGCGAGGTGACGGGCGCCTGTAGTCCCAGCTACTCGGGAGGCTGAGGCAGGAAAATGGCGTGAACCCGGGAGGCGGAGCTTGCAGTGAGCTGAGATCCGGCCACTGCACTCCAGCCTGGGCGACAGAGTGAGACTCCGTCTCAAAAAAAAAAAAAAAAAAAAAAAAAAAAAAAAAAAAAAAAAGAATCATCTAGAAATCTGATATTTAAAAAGGAGAATTTTGAAGGCATTTATTCATACTACACTCTATACAGGAAAACTATAAAACATTATACAAATGGTAAAGTAATAGATTTTTTTGTTATGATTAAGATGGGGGCTCCTCTAGGGACCTTAACTGTTTAACAGAACATTAGTATAAAATCTTGGCAAAAGCAATTGAAAGCCTAAATTAAGATTCAGTGCCAGTTAAAGGTCAATTACAAGTTATGAAAATTGTCTCTGAAATGTTAAGGAGCCAAAGGGAATCCAATTTGATTTGCAAAAAGCAACATTAAACAGAGATACAAGTCGTTGCATTAAAATGAAGTAAACCTGTACACGTGACCCGTAAGTGCACATTTATCCAGCTGCCTTCTTGATTAAGCCATGTGGAGAGAGAGGTGGCTGTCCCACCACTTCCTTCAAACAGATTCTCACCGTCAATCTCTTTGCCTCAGGCAATATTTAAAATCAGTTTGCGTTGGTTGGGCACACACCAAACGCTGGGTCAGGTACCATGGGAAGCGGGTAGAAAGGGGCTTAATTTGCAAAGTTAGCCATGATAACCCACGAGAACCTCAATCTGCAGAACCTTGCACACACTGCACTGCACACGCTGACGGGTTACGTACTATTTTCAGCACCAGAAGGGGAGCTAAAAACTCGCCAGCTTTGGGGATAAAGAATTGAACACAATCACACACTTTAACTCCACCAGGTGCACTCAAAGATGCTTTTGTGAGCTGAGACTTGGGAGATAGTGGTCACTGGGTAGGGATGTTCAGACACAACTGGATCCGCTGTGTCCTGGGAGCACCTGCAGACAGTCCCAGGAAAGCACAGAAATAAACAGGGCCTGGACTGTTGATACCGGGTCCCAGGGCAGGCAGGGTCAGGGGAGACAGGGCCGTCTTCAGGTTTGTTATACCCTTTTCCGTTACTTGACTGATTGCATCACATGTGAGTTTCTTTTTAAGAGGGGAAAAATAAAAAGGAGAAAGTTGCACCGTTGTTCTGAAACAATGGTACTAGGTAGGATGGACCAGGGAAGCTTTGCTGTTGATTAGCTGATAGGGCAGGAGGCAAGTCCACAGGAGGGGCGGGCCTCAAGAGCTGGGCTGATACAGGGATAATGAAAAGGCTGGGGCTGGTGGGTGGTGTGGCCCAAGGGAGTGGTCAGAGGGTGGAACAGGCAGATCTAGCAAAAAGCAGGTGCAGGCCAGAGTGTGGATGGGCCGAGAGTCGAGGTGCCTGGTGAGGTAAGAAAGGCCGGAGAATGGCCAGGTGCGGTGGCCCACGCCTGTAATCTCAGCACTTTGGGAGGCCAAGGTGGACGGATCACCTGAGGTCAGCAGTTCGAGACCAGCCTGGCCAACATAGTGAAACCCTGTCTCTACTAAAAATACGACAATTAGCTGGGCGTGGTGGCAGGCGCCTGTAATCCCCAGCTACTCAGGAGGCTGCGGCAGGAGAATCGCTTGAACCCAGAAGGCAGAGGTTGCAGTGAGCCAAGATCACGCCACTGCACTCCAGCCTGGGAGACAAGAGCAAGACTCCATCTCAAAAAAAAAAAAAAAAAAAAAAAAGGCCAGAGGATGGCACACCTTGGTGCCTCTAGGGCCAACTGAGGAGCCTGGGGTTGTCTGGTGGATGCTGGGAGCATCCAAGGAGCTGAGATGGAGGTGGAGGCACGGGGATGGCGGGGGTTGGAGGGGACTTAAAGGCCATGCAGTCAGCAGGATGTGGCCCTGGCTGCAGAGGTGCTTCTGAGGAGCTGAGCCAGCTGAGCAGGGGATGGCGGGGCTGCTGATGGGGACAGTCACAGGAGGAGTTTACAGGGAAGGCAACCCCAGTGCCTGCAGCCTGGGGAGGGGACAGGCATGGAGACAGCAAGTTGCGGGACTGTGACCTCATGTGGCACAGCTGGGTGACAGCCACAAAAAAGTGCTCTGTGCCTGCATGGGCGGGGACTCCTTTGTGTGTCCAGCCTTGACTTTGTACCAAACTCTATGCGAATTCCCACCCTCCAGCAATCTGTTGAATAACACCAGTATTTTGGCCGACACAGCAGTTAGGAAGTCAAAGGAAGCAAAGTGAGTTTTAAAAGATGGTCAAATGGTTCTCATATGCACCTCAACCCATAGGCAGTCAGGAAAACAGGCGTCAGGTGCCAAGGTCCTGCAGGGAGGCCTGGCCCACAGAAGGGAGCACCTTTTCTTCCTGGGCACCGGTAGCATAAGCTCCAGCGGGACATCTAACGAGCAGTGGGCGAGGCTGGAACCTGGCCAGAGGCCTGGGACATGTGAGAGGCACTGCTGGGGCTTGCAGGAAACTTTAGACATTCAGAAGAAAGAAACAGGGACTTATCTTTGTTGAGTCTGGCTCTCGGGCTGCAAGTTATACTTGGAAGCTTTTTGATTATTATTTTATGTTTGGAAATTTTCCTGTCAGAGACAGGGAAAAGGTAACTAAAAGCTGTGCTCTGTTAACATTTTAGTGGGGAAAGGGCACCTCTCTGGTTATGCTGAAAACAGTTACTGGAAGAGCACAGGAGGGTTTATAACAGTATAAACATGCAACACATTTTTAGAGAGGGCAGAGGAATAGAAGATCTACAATGAATAAAGAGGAAGAGGTGAACGAGTTAATTAAAAGAAACGGAAAAATTGTGCACCAGCTATTGGGTATTTTAAACATTAACATGTATCTTCAAAAATGCTGCCCTCGCCAAAGACGGAAGATAAAGAAAATTGGTTCATGAAAATAGCAGGGAACGGGAGGCAGCAGTCAGTGAAGTGCTGAGCTATTGTGCTTCTCTAGCTTGTTTTTGCAGGAAGACGTGACCGCCGCATCGTGTTGCTCTCTTGCTGTTATCAGTGGTGAAGCAGTTGTTCCCTGCCCTTCCTCCTGCAGGGGAGGAAGGAGCCGGGGGACCAGCAGGGACAGGGAGCTGAGGGCATCCTTGTTCCTGGAAGCTGAGCCCTGGGCATCAGGATTATTAAAATTTACAGCACTCAAAACCATGGCGAAGAGCAGAACAAACACTCCTCTCCCGCTCTTCAGGATCATGGCCCTGGGCTGGGCACGGGAGTGGGTTTGGATGACCAGCCAAGTTCACCACGGTGCGAAGGAGCTCCTGAAACAAAAGAGACTGACTCCCTGAGGAACTTCAAGAAGAACAGTCATGGCACGGTGTTCTGAGGGAAGTGCGTGAGCGTGACGCGGCGACAGCTTTGGCGACAGATGGAGCTAGGTGTCCCTGGCATTTATTAGTTGGCTGATCTTGAACAAGTTCCTGAACGGCTCTTAGCCCCACTTCCCTCATGTGTAAAATGGACTACATAATTATCTAAATATAATGATAATTATTACTATGCTGGGATCTATTTCTTGACAGCTCACTATGAGCCAGGCACTGTCTAAGTCTTGTCCATACATTCGTTCACTGAATTCTCAAAGCAGCCCTGAAGAAAAAACAAGCTCTGAGATGCTAAACAAGAGACACAGGATAATCAACTCAAAAGCTGCACAAGCCGCCTTCGAACCTGGGACTTGCTGAGGCCAAATGTTAACTGTGGCTCTACTGCCTCATCATGAAAATTAAGCAAGGCACAAAACCCTGGTATGCCATTCAGTAACTGGAAGGCATCCCTAGAATGCACTGTTGAGATCTGCATCTGTTTCAGTCATTTTGTAGGTGAGCACAGAGGCATTTACATTACAATGGCCATTACCAAACTCCAGCAGTGATTCTGTGATGATGAAACAGTGACTTGGCCAATTGCTCATCAACCTTGTGACCTGGGCAGGCACCTTGCTTCTCTGGGTTTCCTCAAGACAGAATTCTCATGGTAGCAGTCATCTCAGTCCGGAGGGGAGGCTGAGGAGTGACATCTGCAGAGCACACAGCAGAGTGTCTGCACTTACTGTGCTCTCTGTAAGTGGCAACTGTTTTGGAGGTGCTGCGAGGCAGGGCCCGCCATCCACGTGTCCAGCCCCTTGGCCGCTTTGGTTTCCTATTAGCACAGCCTGAGTGGAGGGATGAGCGCACGTTTAGCTATCTGCTCAAGAGGGAAGACGCAATGGGACTGGACAGCCAGCTACACATCTACAGCCTTCTGGAAACTTCCCGAGCAATAACAGGCCGAGGAGGTTCTCCAAGTCCTGAAACAGCCTAGCCTTGACCAGTCACTGAGAACATCTCAGAAGCTCTAAACTGGAGGAAACACACCAGTCTCTGGCCTGTGGGCAGGAAAGCCAGAAGCATAGCCGCAATACACGTGTTTTTCCGTATTTTGCTCAAACTCAGTTTGCTGAGTGGAAAGCACAGGTGCACCCTCCAGCTGCCAGCAGACACAGCAGCTGTGGTGAGAGCATGGCGACTGGAGCTTGAGCACAGAGAGACCTGCCTGGGAGGCTCCTCGCCACCCAACCTGACATCTGCAGGGCCCTGGCCTTCCCCTCACCTCCCCATCGAGACGTTCCCCTCTCACGGGTTTCTTGACACGTCTTAGGGTTTCTTCTCCTGCCTTTCTCAACAGCTGTCGGATTTTTTGGCAGCGGCAGGTGAGAAATGCCCCTCAGGCTGCCTGTCCCTGTTTCCCTATCAGTGTCCTCTTGCCTGAAGCGATGACACAGCTTGCCTCTTCAGTTCTCCCTTCTGTGGCTGAAGTATCTCTAACCCAACTGTCCAGTGAGCTCCAGGCCTTTTACCTGCCGCTTCTTCTAGACATTCTTTTAAGACAGAAACCACACAAATCAAACCATCCACAGATGCCCCAAGCTCCAAGCTAGAGAACAGGGAACCACCCTCCACGAGGTCCCACCTAGAGAGAGCCGGAGGTCATAATGTCCCAGGTCAATGTGCCCAGGCAAGCAGCCAGGTGAGCTCAGGAATCGAGGAGGAGAGGAGGGGAGTGAGACCAAGACAGCGGCTAGGAGCCTGTGCCCAGTGTGCTCCACCCCTCCACATGCCAGTACAGCGCTGTTCATCTCCATCCTCCTCCTCCTCCTCCTCCCAGAGGGCAGCAGAGAGCACCCCACGGCTGCTTGGGATGACCTTTGCCCTGCGAGACTTCCTGAGTGACAAGTGTTGGCTGCCCCCTGAGATGCTAATTCAGCTGGTCTGATGTCACCTCCCCATGACCTTGGCACCCTCAGGACTAACAGGGGCTAGCATCTGGACTCCTCTCCTTGTTACTCTCTTTTTCTCAGCCTCCTGGCCATCTTAGCTGGCTTCACTACTCACCAGCTGTGTACCCTCGAACAAATGCCTTACGTCTTCTGTTCAGTGCCCCCATCTGTAAACTGGGGAGAGTGGCAGCACCTGCCACAGAGGGTGGCTATGGGGATCAAATGTGGGGCTCAAGTGCCAGGCACCTGGGAGATGCCGCCTTGCCTGCTCTGGTCATCAACAAGGCTACAGTACAGACGTTTGGTGCCAGGCAGATGTTGGACACAATACCTTCTTTTCTGAAAGCAGATGTCTTAATGTGGGTGATAAGAAAGTATTACTTTCTCACTATGTTGGAAAAGAAAGTATCACCTCTCAGCTAAAGGAGAGTGCCAGGGATAGGGTCTTTTCCTCTAGACAACTGTCCTCAACCCACAGCAGTGCTGAAACCACTGCTTCCCTCAGGCTGAGATGACACGTGGCCTCCGGGGCTGTGTCACCTGCATACCACTGGGCTGCAGAGGGGCTGTCAGCAAAACGGGGCTGGGCTGGAGCAACAGCTCCAGGGAGATCCTCGTGTCTCACGGCTGCAGGTGGGTTAGGTGCTGCCGCATGAAGGCTCTGAGGCAGTGAGTCCCAGGGTCTTCATCAGTGGCCTGTGGATGGTTTTGGGGGTCTGCGAAACCTGTAGAATTGCGAAGTTGAGAGCAGTGTGGATAATTGGCTTTTAGTAGGTTCACAAGGGGGTTCATTCCCTCCTTCCTAACACTAAGAAAATGATCATTTAATTAATTTTGAAAAATGAGGAGACAAGGGTGCCTGTGGGAGCAGAGCCCTGAACCCCGGCCTTGGGCTGCAGAGTCTTGTATGGGCACACCTGGCCCTGCCCCGACCGCTGCTTCCTCTGCCCATGAGGCCAGTGGGAGCTGGACATCCTGACTCCCCAGGGAGAACGGACATGGTGGAACTTATTTTCGCACTTAACTAAAAAGTACCAAACCGAGGCAGCTGTGCCAGACAAGAAATGTTCCTACTGAACTCAAGGAAAGAATGACAGGTCACAGCGCTAAAAGGGAATCTTAGATCTTGTGGCAAATTGTATTTTCTAAATACAGTCACAACACTCTCTCCACTCACCAGCCCCCCTCTACAAAAAGACTTTGGCATTTCCCTAACTAAGTCACAGGACCATGTCGCCATCCTGTGTGCTCAGACCTCTTGTGACATCCTCCACAAGCAGGGGCTCAGGGGAGATGCCACTGCGTGACCGCGAGGCAAGGTCAAGGGCAGGCCATGCACTCACTCTCGGAACCCAGTCGCCATGTTGTGAGGAAGCTCATGCGGTCCACGCGAGAAGCGTGTGCCTGGTGCTCTGACCTGCAGCCCAGCCAAGGTTCCAGCCGGCAGCCAACACCACCCGCCAGACACACAAGCCAGCCCACCTCCAGGAGGCTGCAGCTCCCGCCAGCAAACCTCGAAGCCTGCAGGTCCTCTCAGCTAAGGCCTAAACGAGGTGAAGAGACAGCCTTCTTGTCACGTCCCACCCCAATTCCCAACCCACAGGATCCCTGAGTTTCACAAAGAAACTGTTGTCTTAAGCCACTGAGTTTTGAGATGATTTGTTATGCAGCAAAAGTAACTGGAGTGGGTTTCATTCTGACCCGTCATGAGCTTCCCAGGGCTAGACCCAACCTGTATTTATCATACGGGATAAGCCCGTCACATGGCCTCTGAGTATGACGATCTCACCTACTAGCTCAGACTCTCCCCCTCTCTCCCTTCTCCACCACACTGTATTTTTGATAAACAAGTGTGGGATGGAAAAATGAAAGCACATTCCAACAAACTTCTTAGGAAAAGTTGACAGAAATATTGAAGCATGTATAATTGTAGGGATACCAGACATCCAAATAACAGAGGGGAAGAATTCTGCAAGGAGAAATGCCAAGGACTGAACCTCAGTCTATTTTCACGGAAAGCATGAAGACATCTAGATAACCGAATACAATCAAACCAAATCACAGGGTCTTAAAAGCCAACAAGGTACCATCTCACACTGATGGGGCGTTTAGAAACTGGAATGCCCATCTTGATTTAAAGGCGTAACTGGGGATTGAGGGAGAAGGATTTTACTCAGAGGACACATTTTCAGACAGCCCGGGGAATCCAAACTGTGCATGTTTGAATGTATCATAGAGACAGCTAGACGGCTTTATGGGAACTGAGAGAGAGAAGGAATGAAAAATACAGTGGGAGCCAAAGCTGATGTGTGAAACTTAACAAGGCTGTCAGGTCATAAAACACGCTAGAATCGCCTGCCCCAAAGGCTGCCTCCAATCAGGCAGCTCCTCTCCCACTGCAGAGCTCAAAGCCCTTGGCAGGGCCCCTTCTTCTCTGCGGTGGATGGGACACTCAGGGACCTCCTCCCCAGGGACTCTCTCAGCTTTCTAATCATTCCAGTAATACTTCATGAGCAGAGGGGAGAGGTGAGGAGGAGGCCCTTGCAGGAACCCTCCAGCAAAGGCAGGGCAGGCTCTTTCCTGCAGGTCCACGCCAAGGGTGTGGGGCTGGTGCACTTGAATGCACGTGTTCCCCAAAGTCATGCCAACCCCAACCCCCGGTGTGATAGCCTTAGGAGGTGGGGTCTCTGGCAGACGATTGGGTTATTAGAGCTCCCTTGCCCTACTGACCATGTGAGGACACGGTGAGAAGGCGCTGTCTATGAACCAGGAAGCCAGTCCTCACCAGACACCGAATCTGCGGTGTCTGGATCTCAGACTTCCAGCCCGCAAAACTGTGGGAAATGACTTCCTGTTGCTGACATCCCTCACCAACACACACGCACACAGACACACACACACACACACCCATCTGTGGCATTTGGTTACAGCAGCTCAATGGACTACCACAGGCGCTGTGACCCCAGTCCCTTTAACTGCCCTCTTCCTGTCGGGAGACTCTCCTGGTCTCACCCCAGCATGTGTCTGGCTAGAGGGGGCCTCTCAGCCCACAGCTGGGAGAACTCTATGCCCTTTTCCAGACTTGGAGGTTGGGTTGGGGAGATAAGAATGGAGGAGCCTCCAAAGACAGTGGCTGCGGGGAATGAATGAGTATGGTGGGCCCATATGCCTGTCACTTCTTTCATGGAGGGGAGAGAGCGGCATGGTCTTTGGGCGTGAACGTTACGCCTGTGCAGGAATGGGGAGTGATTTCCCCCGGCTCTGGGCCAGTTCCTGACAGTCACCATATGAGGGTGTGCAACCCGGGGGGGTGCAGTAAGCTTCAAGGATTTCCAGTTCTAGGCCCACAGTCATTCAGGCCAATTGTCAGAGGCGTCTGAACCATAGCAACTCCATCTTGAGTAGGGGCTAGGTAAAATGAGGCTGAGACCTACTGGGCTGCATTCCCAGACAGTTGAGGCATTCTAAGTCACAGAAAGTCAGCACAAGGTACAGGTCATAAAGACCCTGCTGATAAAACAGTTTGGAGTAAAGAAGCTGGCTAAGTCCCACCAAAACCAAGGTGGTGATGAGGGTGACCTCTGGTTGTTCTCACTGCTACACTCCCATTAGCGCCATGACAGTCTACTGATGCCATGGCAATGTCACGAAGTTACCCGATATGATTTAATAAGGGGAGGCGTGAATAATCCACCCCCTGTTTAGCTTATCATCAAGAAACAACCATAAAAATGGGCAACCAGTAGCCCTCAGGGCTGCTGTCTATGGAACAGCCATTCTTTTATTCCTTTACTTTCCTAACAAATCTGCTTTCAGTTTACAGACTCGCCCTGAATTATTTCTTGTGGGAGATCCAAAACCCTCTCTTGGGATCTGGATCAGGACCCCTTTCCTGTAACACAATCACTTCATAACCATGAGCTTGAGGCTCATGGAGAGCCCGAGAGTTTTAGAGGAAAGTCCAGTATCCTTTAGCCTTTGACATGGTAGAGCCAGGCTTCACCTGAAGGTCCAAATATCTTGTGTTCTAGACCTCATCGTATGAACATTGTCCGAAGAGTCTGATGGGATTTGAGTACTACCACCTCCCCTAGGGGCCACCCAGTACCTCACCCAGGGGCTACCCAGTGCCTCACCTTGGGTTAGGCACTGTTATCAAAGGACTGACACATACGTGATCTCATCTGGTCTTCACTTGAGCCCCATGGGCACTGCGCCCACAACCCCACTATGTCTGGAGAACGCTGTGCTGCAGGGTGCTAGCAGGCCTGGTGGGGGCAGGGCTGAGTGGAGGACTCAGGTAATGGCTTATCTCTTGTACAGCCTTCTCCAGCCTTTGCTATGCTAATAAGCAAATTTTAAATAATCTCATCTTATTTTGATAAGAACACTTAACCTGAGATCTGCCCTCTTACAAGTTTCTAAGCATACAGTACCGTATCGCTAACTCTGGGCACAGCCAATCTCCAGGACTTACTGATCCGCAGACACACAGTTGCAGCTAAGCAAGAAGAGCCAGCTCCAATAAGCTTAATTTCACCGCAGAAAGTGCGGCCTTGGCCCTTTTGTTGATGAAGGTGAAGCTTCTGAAGATTTGGAAAGAGAAATGAGTTGCTTAAGGTAATCGATACCAGCATAGCCCAGGGGAGAGCCAGCCGGGCCCCAGGGTGCTGACACTCAGTCACTGTTTCAGAGGAACCAGGAATTCAACCAGGGAGATTCTGCCCCCGAGGAACCATCTGGCAACATTTGGAGATATTTTCAGCTGTCATAGCTGGGGTGCAGCAGCCTGCTACTGGCATCCACAAGGTAGAAATCGGGGTGCTGCTCGACATCCTACAATGCAGAGCACAGTCTTCAAAACAGAGGATTATCTGGCTCTGACAGTGCCAAGGTTGAGAAGCCCTGGCTACAGGGCAGGTGTCAGGCACTGTGGCATGTGTCCCTGTCCCTGCCCACAGCCAAGTGTATGATGCAGAAGTAGGCGGGTGGCTTCAACGCCCCAGGCTGCCTCTAGGCCCATTCCTCTCCCAGCTTTTGCTTTAAGACCCAAGAAGCTGCAGGTACCAAATTCTGAACAGTTCCTGGGAGGCAGGCGGACTGGTAGCCACTTTGCGTGGGTTTGCTTTGGAGCATGAGGTGGTGGAGAAACGAAGAGTCAATCTGGCAGACACAATGGTCCTATAGCCCTTGGAGATTTAAAATAACACTGAGGCCAGGCTCGGTGGCTCACGCCTGTAATCCCAGCACTTTGGGAGACCGAGGCGGGTGGATCACGAGGTCAAGAGATCGAGACCAGCCTGGCCAACATGGTGAAATCCCATCTCTACTAAAAACACAAAAAATTAGCTGGGCGTGGTGGTGTGCACCTGTAGTCCTAGCTACTGGAGAGGCTGAGGCAGAAGGATCGCTCGAACCTGGGAGGTAGCAGATGCAGTGAGCAGAGATTGCACCACTGCACTCCAGCCTGGTGACAGAGCAAGACTCCGTCTCAAAAAAAACACAAAACAAAAAACAAAGTAACACCGAAAGGTGCTATTTTAATGTCTGTGATTCAGGGAGGGGTGCTGCCCTTCCCTGCCGGCTCTGGAGGGTTGCTGGACTATGAGTGAGTGTAGAGTTTGGCGCACTCAGGGTGCTGGCCCTGGGCACTTGTTGTCA
Source organism: Macaca fascicularis (assembly GCF_037993035.2). Taxonomy (NCBI): domain Eukaryota; kingdom Metazoa; phylum Chordata; class Mammalia; order Primates; family Cercopithecidae; genus Macaca; species Macaca fascicularis. The sequence goes on along the minus strand of NC_088387.1, from coordinate 16,971,370 downwards.
GTCCTGCTGTGCTTCCTGTCCCAGGGTGTGCAGGGCCTTGGGTCACTGGAGCCATCCAGCCCTGCCCCACTGTTTCCTGTGACGGTGGTGAAGTATCTGTGATGCTTTGAAGAAAAGCTAGGGGCTGGCCCGATGCTGACCAGGGCAGGCCAGCGGGAAGCTTCTGGAATTTCACCTGTGTTCTCCTCCCCTGCCCGAGCCGGGTAGGTCTGAAGCAGGGACACTGTGCCCATGGCTATAAGCCCCGTTCGGTTTGGACTGTAATCCCAGCCTCAGGCCAACCGAGGGCCTCGCACTGCTGCCACCTGTCCCCAGGGATCATGGCCTGCTCTGGACCGCCTAGGTTCCCATCAGTAGCGAGCTGCATCCATAGTGGAAACAGCTCCTCCCTCTGTTAGAGGAAGAGCACTGTTAGACGCGGCTAGCTCACACTTACAGCCCAAATGGCTCACAGAAACCCACAGGGGTTTCTCTTCTCAAACAGCCTGACACACAACTAACTGTCTGGCTCAAAACTTCAGCTCTTTCTCCCACTGCAAAAGCACTGCCACAGACAAATGTGCCCTCACCCACCTCCCCAGAGAGCCACGGCATGGCTTACACCTGCTCACACACAGGTGTGTGCTCTTGTGCAGGTGCAGCCGAGCTTCCCTGGCCACCTGCGTCTTCCGAACACCTGCCACCTCCCTCAGCCCGGCCCAGTCTGTGCATCAGATGGAAGCTACGAACCCCAAAACCAAAGGTGAGGAGGCCACACAGAGGCACAGAAAGTCTCCAGCACCGAGGCCCATGTCATTACCTCACTGGCCTCCAGCACCTTCCAGGACAGAGCCTGTGAAGCCTTTCTGCCCCTGTGGGAGGGCAGCATTACCCTAGCGGTAACCACAGCACTGCTGATGATCGAGCGGCACAAGGAGAGCGGTTCAGGGACACCCCAAGGAAGACACAGCCCACGGCTAAGGTGGTGGCTGTGCATGGGGGGCTCAGAGGCCTCTCAGGCTCAGTGTTACAGGGAAGGAGGTACCCTGGGGCAGGCAGGAGCAGGTGGGGTGTGTGGCTGAGTGAGCCAGGCAGGGCAGCAGGACATGGCACGCTGCCTCCTCCCTCCACCCGGGACACATGTCCTCCCTCATCCCTCCCCCTTGAACCTTGTTTGTGCTTTAGGTCCCATTCAGAAAGCACCTTCTCTGAATCCTGGATGAGCAGTTAGGGAGGGTTTATTTCTCTCTCCTCTCTGTCGCTCTAACCCTGGCATGGCTCTGTTGCTCAGGCCTTCTTTATCGCCATATCTGCTATTTTACTTCTCCCACAGCCTCCCCAAATACAACAGGGGCTCAGACCTCATTGTATTTGTCCCGATTTGGTGTCAAGTGCTGATGGGGGCCCCCAGAGCACGCCCTATGCTGAACGTGATGTCAACATGTGCTTGGTAAATGGCCACAAGCCCGGGCACAGTTGCCCATGGCCAAGAGGCTCTCGCTCCTCAGGGCCCAGCCCCAGCTCCAGGCTCCCAGTGGTGCCCAGGCATAGAATGGGGCCAGCCCAGGCCTGTGTGAGGCGCTTGTATGTCCAGGCAGGAAGCCGCTTCCCTGGGAAAACCCATCACAGAGCTTTGCAGGAGTTAACTTGGGTTAATGCTGTTAAATGAGGAAGGATTAAATGCTAGGCTCTCAGTTCTCTTCAGATTCTTTGGGACTCAGCATCTGAGAGGCTGCAACACCATGTGACCCTGTCTCCTGGCCATCTCAGCCAACACATTATCTTTTCACTCAGGTAGGAAAGGCCCCACGAGTCGGGTAGAATTTATAGCATCACGTTCATTCATTTAAAATTGCCTTAAAGGAGATTAGGCCAAAGGTAGGACGGACAGAAATAAGAGGCTGGAGCAGCGCTGCCTGCCCTGGGATATGTCTGGGTGTGTCACGGCCCTGTCCATTAGGATAAGTTTGCCTTGTGCTGGATTTCCAACAGGCCTCTGGCTGGCTTTCTGCAGGACAAATACAACACAGCCATAAATTATTAGATCAAATGGAATGCATTCAGATGAAATCTCTGTAAAATCTGGCCTCCTTCTGAAGGATGCCTGGAATGAAACAGGAAAAATTAAACACACTATTATTTAGTCAGGTATGGCAAGCTCACATACTTCCTGAATTTTTTTTTAAAATGAAACAGATGGATGGAAATCGCTTCGTCCAACCAGAAGGCAGCTGCAGGCCGGTTCATCCATTGGATCGGGGTTTCTGAGGCAGCAGCCATAAATCAAAGCTCTTCTTTCCACAAGCCCTTCCTGCTGGCTGCTGGCTGACCAGGCCCTGTTGGGAAGCCCTGCAAGCTCTGCGGCACGGTTTGGATTTCCTCTTTCTGTGCTTCTTAAGGATGACTGCTTCCAGGACACCCTGCGTGCACACTGGCCCGAGACCACCGACAGTGCAGGTGAGGGGGGCCCGGGAGGCCCCTGGCCGGGTCCTCTTCTGCCACCGTCTTGCTGGAGCAGCCCAGACCCTGGCCAGGTGGCACCTCCCTGAATAAGTGTCCTGATTTGGGCTTTCATCCCTATCTGATTTTTAACTGGGGACTGCTCCTACATTTCTCTAGGGAGCTGCCACCATGAGGTCACGGATGGTTGTTAATCACATTAACAACTAATTAATAATAATTAACAATCCAATTAATAATAATTAGAAAAGGATGGGAATTTAAAAGAAGCTGAGATGTCAGAATCCAGGTGCACACTCTGCTACAGGACCACAGAGTACAGGGGGCCCAGGACTCTGCTTCTCCTTGAATTGCCGATATAACCATGGAGGAAAATGGCCTGCTTCAGACCAAGTTACATGAACTGCTGTCCACACAGCCCCTGCCTTCTAGAGAACTGCCAGGTGTCTGCTCTCCCTGTGCCTGCACAGTCTCAGCAAAGAGAGTGTGGAAGAAGTTTAACAAGACGTGCTCCATGCTAAAAGGCAGGACAAGCTATCCAGGGCTGTGCATTAGTCTATCTCCTATGGCTAAGCTCTTGGGACCGTCTTACTGGGTGTGTGAGGCTGAGACAGCAAGGGGGTGAGTGGAAAAGAAAGAGCATGTGTTCTGGAGCAGGTGGCTTGTCAACCTCCTCACCCATGAAATACAACAGTGTCTGGGCCTGCATGAGCTGTTCCAATGATGAATTTTGCCACTGACTGATACGGTTTGGCTCTGTGTTCCCACCCAAATCTCATCTAGAATTGTAATCCCCATGTGTCAAGGAGGGACCTGGAGGGAGGGGACTGGATCATGGGGTCAGTTTCTCCCATGCTGTTCCTGTGATAATGAGTGAGTTCTCATGAGATCCGATGGTTTTATGAGGGGTTCTTCCCCCTTCACTTTCTCTTCTCTCTCCTGCCGCCTTGTGAAGAAGGTGCTTGCTTCCCCTTTGCGTTCCACCATGATTGTAAGTTTCCTGTGGCACCCCCAGCTGAAACTGAGAGTCTATCAAACTTCTTTCCTTTATACATTACCCAGTCTCAGGTATTTCTTTCTTCCTTTTTTTTTTTTTTTCTGAGACAGAGACTGTTGCCTAGGCTGGAGTGCAATGGCACAATCTCAGCTCACTGCAAACTCCACCCCCTGGGTTCAAGCGATTCTCCTGCCTTAGCCTCCCGAATACCTGGGATTAGAGGCACCCACCACCATACCCAACTAATTTTTGTGTTTTTAGTGGAGATGGGGTTTCACCATGTTGGCTAGGCTGGTCTCGAACTCCTGACCTCAAGTGATCTGCCCTCCTTGGCCTCTCAAAGTGCTGGGATTACAGGCATGAGCCACCGCACTCAGCCTAGTCTCTGGTATTTCTTTACAGCAGTGTGAAAATTGACTAGTACACTGACTCTGCCTCAGGCAACAGAAGAGATTTCTTATCAAGAGGAAGAAGGAATGAAATGTCAGCACCCTTTCTTTGCTGTGAGCTGACTTCCCTGTAAAAGGTCTCTCCAAGTTGTGGCCTATGGAACAGGGGTGGCTGAGTCGAGGCCTCTACTTCCTACACATCTGCACCTCTGGCTCTGCTACTTCTGTGATGACCCATCCTCCACTAGCCCGGGATGCAGCAGTTTCCAGGCACCCCATGCATGGCACTGTCAGAGCCAGTCCAGGGAGCGTGGTGTAACTGCCTGTTCTCCTCCAGACCGCCTTGTTCAGCTCTGGACCCAGAGAACTGAGCCAGGGCGTGTCCCAAAGTGGGTGCTCCACAAATATTTTAAGTCAATAGATGAAAAATAAATGAATGACCAGAGGGCAACTATACTCAAGTGGGTGGTGTCTCCCCAGATGCGCAATAAGGAAGGGCAAATTCTGAGAACCAAAGATCGACAAGGTGCTTCCAGGGTCTTGTTGAGATCCAGCAAAACTCTGGAAAAGATGATCTTACAGATGGCACGGGAGTCTACCCGAAAGGCAAGCATGGATTCACATGTGGCTAGAGCTGCAGGGTGCTGTGGGTCATCCTTCTAACTCCTGTGACTTATTGATGAGGAAACAAATCATTCCAAAGTAATCTCATCTCTGTGGTGAGGTCGCGGAGCCTTTGGTGAGGAGACAGGGCCCTGCCACCCCAGAGGGGACAAGGAATCCTCGTGGTTGAGAAGGTGGATTTGTTTTCATTAGCCAGAAGACCGCTCTGTGCTTGCCCACCACCAGAACGGGCTCAGCTAACCCTCAAACAGGATGCACGAAGAATGAAATGATCAACACTAAGTAACTCCAGCTTGCAGGACCAAGCATATCTGCTCATGGGTTTATCTTACAGCGCGCATGTCCTGGAAAGTGCTCTGAGACCCCCACAGAAGAAAGTCTGAGGTTGTGGTTACAGTGGACAAACACCTGGCCCCAAACTGCACACATAGCCAGTGGCTGAAAAAATTCAGATCTACCTTCTGAGGAAAAGCACAGTTTTCTGGCTTTTCTTCATGAGATCTGGGGGATTCTTTTGCTCAGCAAAAACATAATAGTTAAGCTTTTCAGAGTTCCGCCAACCTTATTACTATTTGCTTGTTGGGTTTCTGGAGCTTATGGATTTGTCCTCAATCAGAAGTACACAAGACCAGTGCGGCGATGTCACTCTGAGCGACTGGGGCCCAGCTCCCACTGCCAGCCCTCCTAGGAGAAGTCACACACAGAGGACACATTAACTGTTATTTTCTAGGCAGCCTAAGTTTTGTGCTTTGATGAAATTAGGCCACAGAAGACCATCCCACTGCACACATTAGTGTGGCCCCTGCACAACAGGCGTTATTGTCAAACCCTTCCTCAACAGAGCAGCAGATCCATGCCTGGAAAAGCAGCAGACCAGGCGGGCAGTTCCAGCCCCAAAGCAAAGCACTGGGGCTAGTAAAGGGCCGCAGGGGCCCACCCCTATGCCACACACCCCAGGATGCAGAGTGGAGGACACAGTAAGGTGGTGTCTTTAGGGATTAGTTAGATCTAGGCCCTTCTCTCCTGATAAATTCTCACTCATCCAGGAATATTCTGGGATAATGCCCAATGCACAGAAGGAATATGCTGTGTAAGCACGTGCTGTGGAATGCTGCAGGGGCCTGGATTCTTGGGGTGGAAAAGAAAGGCATGGCTTGGGCTGCAAGGTGCAAAGCCACACTTCAGGCCCTGCACGGCCTGTATTCTCAGCTTACACGCCTGGCCCTGCTCCCATAGCCTCCTGAGCCAAGACCAGTGGCTGGGGCCCTTTAAAAGACCTTGAGGTTGACATGCATCTGGTAGCCCCAGGAGACCACCACTAACTGGGAAGGCAGTTCCAGTATCAAAGCCATAGAGGATTTAAAACGTCACCATGAGAAGTAGCTCTGAATTTAACTTTTTTTTTTTTTTTTTTGAGATAGTCTTGCTTTGTTGCCCAGGCTGGAGTGCATTGGCGCGATCTTGGCTCACTGCAAACTCCGCCTCCCAGGCTCAAGCGATTAACCTGCCTCAGCCTCTTGAGTAGCTGGGATTACAGGTGCCCGCCACCACGCCTGGCTAATTTTTTTATTTTTAGTAGAGATAGCGTTTCACCATGTTGGCCAGGCTGGTTTTGAACTCCTGACCTCAAATGATCCACCCGCCTTGGCCTCCCAAAGTGCTAGGATTACAGGCATGAGCCACCACGCCAGGCCTAACCTCTTTCTTATCCTGACTGGTCATTGTTTGTGCTCGTTTCTTGCCAGGCACATGTAAACATTTTGCTTCCGGACCCCTCTGAGATCCAGTGGGACCAAGTAACATGATGTGTTACATAAGGACGTTTTGGTCAATGACAGACCACAATGGGGGTCTCATAAGATGACAGTGAAACTGAAAAATTCCTGTTGCCTGTTGATGTCGCAGCTGTCGTAACATCACAGTGCAACACATTCCCAGTCCTATGTTTAGCTATGTTTAGACACATGGTACTTGCCGCTGTGTTTAGACACATAGTACTTGCCGCTGTGTTTAGACACACGGTACTTGCCGCTGTGTTACAGTTGCCTATGGTATTCAACACAGTCACATGCTGTGCAGGTTTTAGCCCAGGAGCCAGAAGCTCCACCACACAGCTAGGTGTGTCGTAGGCTGTGCCACCTAGGTTTGCATGAGTCCACTCTGTGATGTTCACAAGACAAAATCACCAAACGACGCATTTCTCAGAACATATCCCCTTTGTTAAACGACACACGACTGTACCTAGCTAGTTTTGATGAATGAGTTGTGGGAACCTTTGTGGGCAAATGTGATGTATGTCACTTCTGGGCTGAAATGTTTCCTGCTCTGAGAGGGTCCTCCAGGGTCTCTCTGCCTCTGCCCCAGCAGCACGCACAAAGGTGAAGCATGTGCGCCCTGGGGCGCTGGTGTGGCTGGCTATGGGCACTGAGGTCTGCGAGGGATGTGAATGAGGGCAGAGGGTGCTCAGCCTGGCTCCGTTCCTCCGTGTGTGCAGCCTGTGCTGACTGCTGCCAGGGGACTGTAGAACGGTCAGATCAGGAGAAAGGTGCCCAGTGGGATTAAATCAGAGGGGAGCTGCTTCAAATGCGTATTCTCAAATAGATATGGAAATCATGCTCGTCCTTTCTTCTGGCTCTAAAATCTATATACTCACAAAAATACATTATGTTCTTTTTAAAAATAAAGTGCTGTCTTAACTTTTAAAAATATGTATTTGACAAGTTTTGACATAGCAGACCCCCCTGCAGCAGCCCCACTATCTGGGCGATGTGCATTCCCGCCGCTCTCACCGTGGGCCCAGGCCCCTCAGTCCTGCCATCCTTCCAGGGCCTCTTCCAGCCCCCAGGAAACCCCTGAGCTGCTTTCTGTCACTAAACATGGGTGTGCATTTTCCAAAGTTTTATAGACATGGGGCCCTCCAGTGGCTATTCTGCTTTCTGTCTGGTTCTTGAATGATTTTGCGCCTCCCTTCCATTGCTGTGTGTATCAGCAGCTGGTTTCTTTTTCTTGCTGGGTGGTGCCCCTTTGCAGGGTTGAGCCACTGTCTGTGCATGCATTCATCGGCTGATTGACATCTGGGCCATTTCCAGTCTGAGGTTGTCACAAATAAAGCTGCTACGGATCCCTCATGCAGGAGCCTTTGTGTAGGCCTGTGTGTCTGCTTCTCCTAAGAGTGGAATGGCTAAGTGATAGGTGGCATGTTTAACTTCTTAAAAAATTGCTGAACTATTTTCTCAAATAGTTGTGCCATTTTACATTTCCACCAGCAGAGCAGGAGGGTTCTCAGCCTAATCCTTTAAATATGCAGCCTTTTCCTCTCTTTCACAGAGTATGGAGACATACACACACACACACACTCACACATATAGACACACACACATGCATATATACACATATAGACATGCATACACACATAGATACACATGTACAGACATGCACACACATATAGATACACACACATATAGACATACATACATATAGATACACACATGCATAAGTATAGACATGCACATATACAGATACACACATACATATATACACAGATATAGACATAAATACATAAACACACATGCACACGTATAGACATGCACACACATATACACACACACACACTCAAAATGAATTGTGGACCTAAACGTAAAATGCAAAACTACAGAACTCCTAGAAGATAACATACGGGAAAATCTAGAGGACCTTAGGCTTAGTGGTGCCTTTTAAGATAAAATGCCAAAGACACAATCGTGAAATAGTTAATAAACTGGACTCCATGAAAATTACTAACTTGTGCTCTGAAAAAGATACTGTCAAGAGAATGAGAAAACAAGTCACAGACTGAGAGAAAATATTTGCAAAGGAAAACTATGGTATATCTAAAATATACAAAGAATTCTTAAAACTTCATAAGAAAAGAAACAACCCAATTACAAACTCAGCAAAGATCTAAACAGACATCTCATTAAAAAAGATGTACAGGCCGGGCGCAGGACTCATGCCTGTAATCCCAGCACTTTGGGAGGCCGAGGCAGGCAGATCACGAGGTCAGGAGATCAAGACCATTCTGGTGAAGATGGTGAAACTCCGTCTCTACTAAATATACAAAAAATTAGCTGGGCATGGTGGTGGGGGCCTGTAGTCCCAGCTACTTGGGAGGCTGAGGCAGGAGAATTGCTTGAACCTCGGAGGTAGAGGTGGCAGTCAGCCAAGATCATGACACTGCACGCCAGCCTCAGCGACAGAGCGAGACTCTGTCTCAAAAAAAAAAAAAAAAAGTACAGGTAGCAAATATGTATATGAGAAGATGCTCAGCATTATATATTGATATGGTTCAGATCTATGTCCCCACCATATCTCATGTTGAATTGTAATCCCCAGTGTTGGAGGTGGGGTCTGGTGGGAGGTGATTGGATCATGGAAGTAGATTTCTCACCAATGATTTAGCACCATCCCCTTGGTGCTCTCCTCGTGACAGTGAGTGAGTTCTCATGAGATCTGATTGTTTAAAGGTGTATGGCACCTCCTCCCTCTCTCTTGCTCCTGCTCCTGCCATGTGAGACTCCTTGCTCCCCCTTTGTCTTCTGCCATGGTTGGAAGCTTCCTGAGGTCTCCCCAGAAGCAAAAGCTGCTATGCTTCCTGTACAGCCTGCAGAACCATAGCCAATTAAACCTCTTTTCTTTATAAACTACCCGGTCTCAGGTATTTCTTTATAGTGGTACAAGAATGGCCTAATACAGATGTCATTAGGGAATTGCAAAGTATAATAACAATGAGAGACCACTACATAACTATTAGGATGGCAAAAATCCAAAACATTGACAACACTGAATGCTGGTGAGGACATGAAGCAATGAGAACTCTCATTCACTGCGGGTAGGAAAGCAAAATGGTGCAGCCACTTTGGAAGACAGTTGGCAGTTTCTTTCAAAACTAAACGTACTTTTACCAATCTCAGCACATACTCTTACATACTTTTAGCAATCTCCCTTCTTGGTATTTATCCAAATTTATGTCTACATAAAAATCCACACAAGATGTTTACAGCGGCTGGATTCATAACTGCCAAAACTGGGAAGCAACTAAGATGTCCTTTGGTAGGTAAATTGATAAATAAACTGTGGTACATCTGGACAATGGAGTATTATTCAGTGCTAAAAAGAATTGAGCTACTAATCTATGAGAAGACACGGAGGAAACGTAAATGCTTATCACTAAATAAAATAAGCCAACGCAAAAAGGCTACAACATTGTGTATGATTCCAGTTGTATAACAATCTGTAAAAGGCCAATCTCTGAAGACAGTAAAAAGGTCAGTGGCTGCCAGGAGTTAGATGGGAAAGAGTGATCAACAGGCACAGCACAGAGGATTTTTAGGGCAGTCAAACTATTCTGTATGATACTATAATGGGGGACACATGTCATTATACATTTGTCAAAACCCATAGATTGAATAACACCAAGAGTGAACCGTAATGTAAACTATGGACATTGGGTAATGATGTGTCAAGGTAGGTTCATTAATCCTGACACACGGACCACTTTGGTGCAGGCCACTGATAGTGGAAGAGGTTGTGTGTGTGTGGGAGCAGGGAGTATACGAGGACTTTCTGCATTTTTTGCTCAATTTTTCTGTGAACCTAAATTTGCTCTAAAAATAAAGTCTCTTCAAAAAAAGTCTTGGAAGGATGACTTCCAATATCAGAAGGGCTATTTTTAGAAGAGGAAATTGATTGTGAGGGAGTAGAGCTGGCAGAAGTGGATCAACTCTGCAGGATGTGTATATATGTGAGGCTATGCATGCATGCATGTTTGTGTATGCATCTGTATATGTGTACACGTTTACATGTGTGCACATGTATTTTACATGCAGGTGAATATGTCTGTGCACATGTAGACATGTTTGTATGTGTATGTATGTTGTGTATTCATGTAGAGGTATGTACATGAATATGCTTATTGCACGTGAATGTTATTTGTATGTGTTCACGTGTATATGTGTATATGTATGTAGGCATGTGTGTGTATCTGTGTGTGGATGTGTATCTATGTGTGTAGACTCTGTAGATTTTGCCCAACAAGAGGATGAATCTTTCAATAGGTCAGTCCAGCCATAAAACAAACCCCCTCATTAAGTGGTGAGCTCTTGTCCCTGGAGGTATTTTAGAAGAACCTGAATGATCCCCTGTAAAAATGCTGCAGCCTGGCCTGCCGGCAGGGTGGGGACTGGCGGGTCTACCAGCACAGATGCCATCTGCTCTCCTTTCTAGAGCTATGTTCTGTGAACTGGGGACCCTCCTGAGCGAGGGTCTCTCCTTCCTCTTCTGGTGACCTCTTGCCAGGCACACTTTGTACAGGTGCCTCTTCCTAAGAGAAGACTCTGGATGTTCACCCCCGCCCTGTCTACACCACCCTCTGGCAATCAAGAGTCCTGAAAGCCCAGCTCAGGGAATCCGTTGTGACAGGGAGAATGGGGCCTCCACTGAGGGACAATTCCCTTGCAACTCTCCATGTCACAGGGGCATCCTTCTCCATGATCTTAGCATGTTCCTAATACAAACATTTGCAGCCAGGTCTCTTCAAGGTGTTAAAAGCTTCAGGTAGCTTGACTGCAGTGGAAACGAACATGAACATCTCCTCTTTTGTGAGCCTGGGGGACTGATGGCTTCTTCCGCATTGCTTCCAGAGTCTCTGTTTGTTACCAAGTTGCACAATACTCAGAAATTGGAAGTAACTATTATTTCCTCCCATCCCAGGAGGGTCCAGAGGACACGCCTTTCACCATGACCATGAGAAACAGATGTGTAAGGGGAGTCCTCACGCCCTTGAAAAGTTCTGGGGTCACACTTCTCCATAAGCCAGACCTTGCAGTGGGAACTACGGCCATGGAGCTGGGAAACCTGGAAGTGACCGGGCCCCAGAGGGAGGGGGCAGGGCCCACATAGAGGCACATAATTACCAAAGACAAGGCCGACCAGGCGGTAATACCACAAGACAAGTTACCAAAACAGACAGCACGGTCAAGGCAGTAATCAGCTGGCAACTGGCAGTCCATTATTTTCCTGGAAGAGAAATAGATGGGCTGTCTACTACATTCTTACTTGAGCTGTATAAACAGAAGAGTTCTAGGTCTAGTGAACAGAAGTATAACTTGAATCACAAAACAGAGTTGCAGCCCTTCAATCAATCCCCAGACTTCAGCTACTTTTCAGACCCAGAATCCCTTGAATTTACAGGTTAGGTCTCTTTGAGGAGAGACCCTAGCGCCATACCAAAAACTTACACTGTTAATCTTTCTCCCAGGCTTCCCCAAAGGGATCTACCCTAACAGGGTGACTGCGCATGAGGGAAAAGAAAATAATCAGACTTTTCAGGGACTGCTGGACACTGGATGTGAATTGACCCTAAGTTCATGTGAGCCAAACGTCACTATGGTCTGCCAGTCAGGGATGGGCTTATGGAGCACAGGTGATCAGTGGAGTTTTATCTCATGTCCTTCTCACAATGGTTCAAGTGTGGCCCTGAACCCATCCTGCGGGTTTTCTCCAGTTCTGAAATGCATCATCAGCCTATACGTACTCAGCAGCAGGCAGAATCCTCACATTGGTTTCCTGACCTGTGGAGCGAGGGCTGTTATGCAAGAAAGGCCAGTGGAAACCACTAACCTGTCTCTATTTCAGAAAACGGTAAAACAAAAGCAATACGCATTCCTAGAGGTACTGCAGAGAATAGTGCCACCATCAAAGACTTGAAGGATACAGGGGTGGTGATTCTCATCACATCCCTGTTCAGCTCTCCTGTTTGGCCTGTGCAAAAGACAGACGGATCATGGAGAATGACAGGATTATCATAAACTTAACCAGGTGGTGACTCCAATTGCAGATGCCAAACAATATTTCATTGTTTAAGCAAATGAACCCACCACACCTCTTGGTATCTGGTATGCAGTGATTAATCTGGCAAATGCTTTTTTTTGTTAGTAAAGACTGAAGCAGTTTGCTTTCAGCAGGCAAGGCCAGCAAAGCACCACAGGGGTAGATCAATTCTCCAACTCTGTGTCACAAAATAGTGTGCAGGGATGGTGATCACCTTTGCCTTCCTCAAGATGTCATAATGGCCCATGACATTGATGGCCTTGTGCTGACTGGACCTAGTGAGCAAGAAGTAGCAACTACTCTAGATTTGCTGGTAAGACGCCTGCATGTCAGAGGATGGGAAATCGATCGAATTAAAATTCAATGGCCTTCTACCTCAGTGAAGTTTGTAGGGGTTTGGTGGTGTGGGGGCACACTGAGACATCCCTTGTAAGGGATGAGAAAAAGTGGTTGCATCTAACCCTTCCTGTAGCCAGAGTAAAAAAACTGAGTGGGGCTCTTGGAATTTTTAGAGACAATATCCTCCTCAGATGGGTATACTAATTTGGCCCATTTATTAAATGACTCCCAAAATTCATAGTTTTGAGTGGAACCCAGAACAAAAAAAAGGCTCTGAAACAGGTCCAGGCTGCTGTGCAAGATGCTCTACCCCTTGGGCCACATGACCCAGCAGCCCCAATGGTGCCTGAGGCACTACTGTGGCAGACAGGGATGCTATGTGAGGCCTTTGGCAGGTGAATCACAGCGCAGGTCTTTAGGATTTTGGAGCAAGCCTTTCTTGTCTTCCAAGGACAACTACGCTCTTTCTGAGAGATAGTTCTTGGTCCGCCACTGGGCCTTGGTGGAGACTAAATGCTTGACCATGAGCCACCAATTACCATGCAACCAGAGCTGCCCACTGTGAACTGGTGTTATCTGACCCACCAAGCATACAGCTGGGTGTGCGCAGCAGCATTCCATGGCCAAATGGCAGGGTGGATACATGATTGGGCTAGAGCAGGTCCTGAAGGCACCAGTAAGTTACATGAGGAAGCAGCCTAAAATGCCCATGGTCCCCACTCCGGCTATGCTGCCTTCCCTCATCCAGCCTGCACCTGTGGCCTCCAGGGCAGTTCCATTGGATCACACAGGAAGATAAGACTTGAGCCTGGTTCACAGATGTTTCTGCACCATAGGCAGGCACCACCTGAAAGTGGACAGCTGCAGCACTGCAGTCCCTCTCTGGGACATCCCTGAGGGACAGCGGTGAAGGGAAAGCCTCTCAGTGGGCAGAACTTTGAGGAGTGCACCTGGTTGTGCACTTTGCTTGGAAGGAGAAGTGGCTAAAAGTGTGATTGTTTAATGATTCGCAGGCTGTGGCCGATGGTTTGGCTGGTTGTTCAGGGATTTGCAAGAAACGTAATTGGAAAACTGGTGACAAGGAAATTAGAAAAGTGCATGTGAAAAGACCTCTCTGAATGGGAAAACATGTGGTGAAATTTGTGTCCCATTTAAATGCTCACCAAAGGGTGACCTCAGCAGAAGAGGACTTTAGTAATTCCGCAGATGGGATTCTGGGGAGTGCAGTCAATGACTGAGCTTCTTTCCTCAGTCATTCCTGTCATTGCCCAGTGGACCCATGAATAGAGTGGCCACTGTGGATGGAGGTGACACATGGGCTCAGCATCATGGATTTCCTCTCACCAAGGCCAACCTGGCTACGGCCACCACTGGATCCAATCCACCAGCAGCAGAGAGCAAGTGAGTCCTCAGCATGGCACCATTTCCTGGGATGGTCAGCATCCACCTGGGGGCAAGGTGACTACCTTGGACCACCTCCATCAAGGAAGGGGTAGTGGTGTTTTGTCCTCACTGGAATAGACACTATTCACTCTAGATATGGATTTGTCTTCTCCTATGGAAGTGAATATCCATGAACTTCAGAATGCCTTAGCCACCATCACGGTATTCTGCACAGCACTGCTTCTGACTGAGGAGCTCACTCCATAGCAAATGAAGTGCAGCGATGGACTCGTGCGCATGGAACTCACTGGCTCTACCATGCTCCCCATCGTGCTGGCAGCTGGCTTGACAGAATGGTGGAATGACCTTTTGAAGACTCAGTTACAGCACCAGCTGGGTGACAGTCCCTTGCAGGGCTGGGGCAATATTCTCCAGAAGGCTCTGTATGCTCTGAATCAGCATCCAATATATGGTGCTATTTCTCCTACAGCCAGGACTCATGGGCCCAGGAATCATGGGGCAGAAAGGGGAGTGGCACCACTCACTATGATCCCCAGGGACCCACTAGCAAAATGTCTGCTTCTTGTTCTCACAACATTATGCTCTACTAGTCTAGAGGTCTTGGTTCCAGGGGGATGAATGCTGCCACCAGGAAACACCACAATGATTCCACTGAGCTGGAAGTCAAGACTGCCACCCAGCCGCTTTGGGATCCATGTGCTTTAGAATCAAAGGCAAAAACGGGAACTGCTGTGCTGGCTGGGGTGACTGATCCTGACCACTGCGGGAAACTGGACGGCCTTCCATAGTGGATGTGGGCAAGAGCACGTCTGGGATACAGGGGATCCCTTGGGGTGTCTCCTAGTGCGCTCTCAATCACAATGCCCCGTGACTGAGGTCAATGGAAAACTGTAACCACCCAATCCAGACAGGATTACAAATGGCCCAGACCCTTCGGGAGTGAAGGTTTGGGTCACCCCATCAGGTAAGGGTCCATGCCTAGCTGAGGCGCTTTCTGAAGGGAAGGGGAATACAGATTGGATAGGAGACAAAGTAATTATAAATACCAGCCATGACCATGTGAACAGTTACAGAAATGAGGATTGTAATTGTTGTAAGTGTTTCCTCCTATTTTGTTATGAATATGTCTGTGTGAATGTGTACATGAAACAGTACCTTTGTTTTCTTCTATCTCACCATGTAATATAAGTTGCACTGACTTTTATATGATATGATTATTATATGATAGTATTTAAGTTACAGGGTATCAAGGAGAAGAGGAAGCATCATTCAAAGACTCTGAATCCTCTTCTGGGAAGGGCGTGTGCAATCTTGGGGTACTCAGGCTTGTTGTATTATCATGTTAGGCAGAAGTAAGACTTTGCTTTTGTCTTTATGTAGAAACTAAGTATAGTTTAGGGAGATGTCAAGTTGACAAAGGGTGGACAGTGATGGTGAGTTTTATGTCAGTGTAGCTAGGCAGGTACCCAGTTGTTTGAGCAAACACTAATCTAGATGTTGCTATGAAGGCATTTTGCAAATGTGTTAATATCTACAGTCAGTTTACCTTAAGTAAAGGAGATTACTGAAAGTACATACCTTGATAATGTGGGTGGGCCTCACCCAATCAGCTGAATGCCTTAAAAGCAATCAGAGGCATCCTGTGGACAATGATTTTCTGCCTCAAGACTGCACAGCAACTCCTGACTGAGGGTCCAGCCTGCTGGGCTGCCCCACAGATTTCAGACTTGCCAGCCTCCACAATCACATAATTCCTTAAAATAAATACATTATCTCTCTCTTAATATCTCTCTCTCTCTCTCTTTCTCTCTCTCTCTCCTGCTGGTTCTGTTTCTCTGGAGACCCCTGACTGATACAAACCAATAACTAATTTTCATAGTATTTCCATTAGTAGAAAAAGACATTATTCCCATCTTAACACTACACAAACTGAAGTCTAGGGGAGTTGTAAGGTGACTTTAAAGTGAAGGAGAGAATAAATAAGAGTTAGAAGACAGATGATGTGTATGTTTATTGCAGCACTATTCACAATAGCAAAGACTTGGAACCAACCCAAATGTCCATCAATGACAGACTCTATTAAGCAAATGTGGCACATATACACCATGGAATACTATGCAGCCATAAAAAAGGATGAGTTCATGTCCTTTGTAGAGACATGGATGCAGCTGGAAACCATCATTCTCAGCAAACTATCGCAAGAACAGAAAACCAAACACCGCATGTTCTCATTCATAGGTGGAAATTGAACAATGAGAACACTTGGACACAGGAAGGGGAACATCACACACCGGGGCTTGTTGTGGGGAGGGGGAGGGAGGAGGGATAGCATTAGGAGATATACCTAATGTAAATGACGAGTTAATGGGTGCAGCACACCAACATGGCACATGTACACATATGTAACAAACCTGCACATTGTGCACATGTACCCTAGAACTTAAGGTATAATAAGAAAGAAAGAAAGAAAGAAAGAGAGAAAGAAAGAAAGAAAGAAAGAAAGAAAGAAAGAAAGAAAGAAAGAAAGAAAGAAAGAAAGAAAGAAAAAGAAAGAAAGAAGGAAGGAAGGAAAGAAAGAAAGAAAGGAAGGAAGGAAGGAAAGAAAGAAAGAAAGAAAGGAAAGAAAGAAAGAAAGAAAGAAAAAGAAAGAAAGAAAGAAAGAAAGAAAGAAAGAAAGAAAAGAAAGCAAGCAAGCAGTTGATGAAGCCATAAATGTAGCCATTTCTGCTGGTCTTACAAAGAAATCCTATAGGAATAACACTTTCATGAAGTTGACCTATTGGTTCTATCTGAGATCCAGATAGAGTGTGAATCCTCTGAAAAGATTAATGAGTTTCATTCTTACGCTATATACAAATGTGTCTCGTAATTTATTAAGATGCGGCCTGGAAGGAATTACCAAGCAAGCACATAACTTATCAGGTGAATAAAAACCAAACTGTCCCAGGAGTGACTTCTTCTAGAAGGAGATGATGGTATGAAGCTGTCTTATTCCCATGAGGTGACAGAGTGCCCTCCCCAGCTCCCTACCACATGGCCTGAGTGCCTGAAAAAAATAAAATAAAATAAAACCACAGTAAACAGAACGCCAAACGCAGCACTCTGTGTTCTTTCTCGGCATTGCCCTCAGTTATGGGACCAAAATGGAGAGCACTGGCAAGTGCTGTGGAATGTTCAGAGATGCCCTGCCTTGCTGACTTTGTTGCCTTCTGGGAGGGACAGATGGCTGGGTCCGATGTGTGGGCATGACCTTCTGATGTAGTTTATGGGACGTGTGCTTGTTTTTCTTTTGAACTGATGCCATCACTGAGTTTTTCTGGGCACGGATGGCTGGAAAAAAATCCTATGTCTTTGAAAGCACTGTGAGAATATATCAGTTGAAAAAGAAGGCAGTCACAGCAGTAGACTTTTGCAGAACAGAATCTAGACTTGACATGGGAATCGAGTTGTGCCAGGGGCTCCTGGCCATGAAGTGTGTGCATTGCCTGCCCCAGCCACATTGTCACACGCATCGCTTGCTTGTCCAGCTCATGTGGCACTAGAGTGTAGGATTTCACAGTAATCCTGATCAGTGATTCGTTACTAGTCGGTGCCCTTTGGGGAGGGTGGCAGAACCCTCACGATTACACGTGACTCACAAATCCTTTTCTTTTTCTAAAGTGTATTACTATTTTAAAGATGGATTTTGATTTAATGCTTTGCAGTTGAAACCCTACTTCTGAATAATAGTTTTCTTGAGTTCCCTTCATTGTTCAGGCTATAGGTCAGGTACAAAACTGCAATCTTAAACATCTTTTTCTATTTGTGTTTCTTGGCGGACATAGGATAAGTGAACCAGGAAATGGAATCTCCAGGGATTGAGGAGATAAATAAATGACATTTCACACACAGCTTGCACCAACCAATTAGGGCTCCCTTCTGAGTAGTCTACATCTCTCCATTTGTTGATGGATAGGAGTGTGTGTATGTGTGTGTATGTATATATGTATATACATATATACACACACACAAGTATATATATTTTTATATGTATATACATCCTTATAAGTATATATATTTATATATACACATACTTATAAGTATATATATTTATGTATACACCTACTTATAAGTATATATATTTTTATATATATATGTAAAAAAAATTAAACCCCCCTTTGATCTTTTAGAGAAGCCTCAGGGATATAAGTTTTATATCTGCATGGATCATATAATTCTTCTGGGATCCAGACTTCGATTAACTATCAAATTCTTAATAATAATTTCTAATATTTTTGTCTGGAATACTATGCTATGCATTCATCAGACTAACTAAATTTACTCTTCCCAACAACTCACGGTGGTAGGTGTTATCATCCCCATTTCACAGATGTGGAAACTGAGGCATGGAAGGTGGAGGAGCTTGCTTGAAGTCACACAGTTAGTAATCAGGAGACCTGATTCACACTAGGCAGCTGACCCCAGGTCCACCCTCCGTGCTGATTAATCCACTGTGTCTTCCTTCTCCAAATTCAAGCTTCACTGGCTGTTGAGATGACTGTGGCTCCTGCTCCTTCCCTCGTCCCTGCCACTTCCTCAAGGCTCAGCAGCAGGACCAGAGGAGAAGCTAACCAGCAGAAGCAGAGAATGGGGAGTGGGCACTTGTGGGTACTATGGAGCCTGGTTTCATTCCCAGTGCCCTACTTGTCATGTGGCCTTGGGCAGGTCACCTTGCCTCTCTGGACCTCATGTCCACATTTGTACCCTGAAAGGGTCACCGGCACTCACAACCACGCTGAGATCCAGAAGCCTCATCCCAATGCAGAGGCCATGGAGTTTCTACAGGAGAACTGGGGACAGCCAGCTTCACTTGCTGTCCTGGGAGGGCGCAGATAACAAGAGAAGCCTCCAGGCCACCACTGACCTCTGCTCAGACCAGGTTGGGCCACTGCCCTGCCCCACTCAGGGCCTATGCTCTGACAGGACATTCCTAACTTAGAGAAAGAGATTGCCACTCTTGTCATCAGGTAAGTGATGCTCCAGCAGTTTACACCTTCCAAAAAAGGCTGTCTGGAAAACTTCAGAATGTTCTTTGGCGGCTGGGATTAATGCTTTCAGGATGGGTTCATTTTCAGCTGCGCACGCTGGCTCCCCTTATCCCTCGGAAGACAGGCTGACAATGGGGGAACAGGAAGAGGACCTGGAGTCACCGGCGCTCCCAGCCACATGGGGCTGACTCTGTGAGCCCTTCTGCCCAGCCAACGCCAGTGCCACTGGCCGGCAGAGCTGCCGGGCATGAGTGGCCAGGGCGGAGGTGGTTTCCATGGCCCATGGCTGACCGTCAGACTCCTCAGTGACTTTGCTGTGGGGCAGACCCAAGGTTCCCAAGCCCCCCATGGACCTGGGAGCCCAGGGATGCATCAGGCTGTAGCTGCACCTGACGCCAGAGCATGGGCTGAGGGGCTCCGTGAGCAAGCTGGGGGGCAGGTCTCCCCTAAGATCCACATGATGGTTCCCACGTGGGTGAGCTCAGTTCTGGGTGAGGTCAGATCCAGCCCCTTCTATCTCTGATGCCAGTGTCTGCAGGTGACAGCAGGTCCCTCCCCACTCTGGCTGGTGGGAGCGTGTGGCCAGCCTGTGCCGGCAGAGTGTCGCTGTCACTTTGGAAGTGAATAGGGCTAGTAACTCTGGAGAAGCTGGCATGAAAGCTGGCGGTGGCTGGCTTCCCATGCTGCCTGTCAGCAGAAGTAGGATAGACGAGTAAGCGTCTACCTATTGCAGGGTGCCTCTACTCGAGAGGAAATACATTTATAAGCCAGCGCTTCTTCACTTTAGGGAGAGCTGCCTGGCTACTCAAAAGAGCTTCATCCTCAAGATTTCTTTGGATTGGATGTTCCTTGGTTTTCATTAAAAATATAATCACATTCCTATGTAATATCATAAGTGTATATGACATATGAAAGACATATATATATGAGATTATACATATATTGAATGGGTGGATGCACATATGTGTCCCACAGCTTCCATGCTCCAGACCAGGCCTTGCTGCCACCATTATGGGTCACTCTGTCAGGTCCTCTGTTCCTTTCACACCAAATTGGGTTTGCAGAGTCTTGATGACATAGATCATGCCGTCCACACGGACTTGGTCAGTGATTCATTGTTGCACGGGTTCTGGCTGTGGTTGGGTCCAATGTGGACCCAGAAGGCAGACACCTAGGGCCCATTCTCCCCCCAAGGCCAATCTCATGGTCTCCTGCCAGCCGCTACCCTGGACAGACGTGGGACTGTCCAGGCCCACTGTCTCACTGTGGGACTCCTGGACAGGCCATGGTCTCCCAGGGACTGGGAGGTCACCACAGTCAGCACTTGGACCCAAACACAGGAGGCGAGAGGCCAGCATTCCTGTGCCAGCTCCCCTGCCGATGCTGTGTGGCCCCAGGCAAGTCTCTCAAGGTCTCTGAGCCTCAGGAACACATGGAAAATGGGGAATTTAATAGAAAACATCTTTAGAGGCCCTTTCAAGTTTCAATATTCTATTACTCACTGAAACTAAAACTACCACACCCATAAAAGGAAAGTTACCTTTTTTTTTTTTTTCTGGCCCACAAAGAATTTCCCATAAGTTGTGAGAGTGAAAACTTAACTGGCAGCAGTTTTTCCAATTCTCTTTAGTCTACAGTCATCACCAGGTGCCTTCTATGGGCAGAGGCTGTCGGCCCAAGGCTTCGAGATGTTTTTGAATTAAGTTTTATGTCAGGACTCGCACACAACAACACAGAAGCTCCCCAGTGTACCGTCCCTACTGTACGCTCAGCATGAAGATCTATGCTACCCTGTTTCATTCTGTTTATCCCGTCCAATCTAAATAAAAATGTGGTCCCAATCCACTGGACTGATCATTTGAAGAATGCTGCTGTGGAGTCCATGGCCGGGCCAGAGCCTCGGGGAACCTCAGCACCAAGGAGAGGGCTCCACAGAAGTCAGGCGGCTGGCAGGAGCGCTCTCACCGTGTGGACTTGGTCAACTGCACAAGGACAGCAAGGGGCTCAGAACCCCGAGGAAGCAAGGGGCACCACTCATGGCCTCATGGCACCCATGGCACCCTCCTGCCCAGTGCCTGGCAGATTTTGCAGTGCTGAGAGGCTGGCAATGAGTCGTCTTAGGGCCACCTGCTACCTCTCCCATCCCTGGCCCTCACCTTTGGGCCGTGTCCTCTGGCTTCTGCTCGGGGTGACCCTCAACCGAGGATCCTCCCACCTGTGCCCCAGGAAGCCTCCCCTGACCTGGGCTGGCCAGGCGCCTTTTTCGGTGACGCTCTGTTCCCACACGCAGGTCCGTCACCCGCCCTCTCCTGCAATCAATCACCTGTGTACCTGTACAGCGACCTGTACTACACTCTGGCTCCTCCAGGCCAGGGTTGATCTTTCCATCACTATGAACCACGTGCCTGCGCTCTGCCAGGTACATCCTCATGCTCCTTGCAATACACAGATTAGTCAGGGATTGGGGCACAAATAAGAGAATGAGTGATGGCCGGCCGGGTGGTTAGGGATGCCGACCGCACGCAGCCCATTGGCAGGCACTGGCACCCTTCTCCTCTGGCTGACTCTCCCCTGGACTTAGGTAACCTGAGGGTTCATATCACCTGGTGCTGATGTGCTCACACAGTTTCAAAACCAGAAAACTGTCACGGATGGATACAATAGGCAGTGTTCCATGGTTGTTTCAAGCATAAAATTCATTTTTAAGTGCAAAAGGATAACTTAAATCCTGAAGATCACCTTTTAAAACCAGATTTGAGCTCTACTGTGTAATTTGTGGGTGTTGGGGACCTGGCCACAGGGCAGCCCCTGCAGGGAGCAATATGATCAGGCAGGTGGGCGGGAAGAGACCTGGGCGGGTAGGCTGGAGAGGTCCCTGCATAGGTTGGCAGATGCCTGGGCCCAGAGAGGAGCTCTGGTTCAGGACTGGGTCTGTAGAAAGAACTGCCACTCTGTCTGCACTTGTATTATCCCTAGAGGCCTCCACACCACATTGGGCCATGCAGGGAGCAGAGTTCAAAGGCCGAATCCCCCTGGATATAGCAGCAGAGCACCAGCCTCCTGGGGACCAGTTTCCCGGGGACCAGCCTCCTGGGATCAGCCTCCTGGCACCAGCCTCCTGTCATTGGCCTCCCGGGACCAGCCTCCCGGCACCAGTCTCCCAAGGACCAGCCTCCTGGGACCAGCCTCCTGTCACCAGCCTCGCGGGACCAGCCTCCTGTCAACAGCCTCCGGGGACCAGCCTTCCGGGGACCAGCCTCCCAGCACCAGCCTCCTGGGACCTCAACCATAGCCACTGACACCATACAACAAAGAGCTGGTTTTGGGGCCTCTTCCTTCTCCACACTCAGGGATATGGTGCATAAATCTCCCATGCTCCTAGGAGAAAATTACTCCCTACTCTACGGTGCCCAGGAGCTGCATCAACCCTGACTTCTCTGTGGTATATGCGTGGAAGGGCCTGGGTGGAATTTAGCAGCACTGGTGCTAGGAAACTGTGCCACACTGAGGTGTGTGTCTCAGTGGACATGGGAGTGAGGAGCTCACTGTCTTTTCCCAAAGAAAATTTAACAGAAACAGACTGGAGAATACCGCCGAATGCTTTAAAAAAACCTTTGCCATAATTAGACATGTGTACATCTATGATCAAGTTGTCCAAAGTTAGGAAGCCTGTTCAGCGTAGTCATGGCGGGCTGGGGCGCAGGAAGCGGCCTGCAGGGAGCGTGCTGGCCCCAGCCCCCTAGCCCAGCCCAGCCTGCTGGTGCAGGTCACACAGGCTCACTTGCTTCTGAGCAGTGGACTAAAATGACCATCATCTCTGCTCTTCTGCTACAAACGGCAGCTGTAGATGCCTTGGGCGTTGCTGCAAATTGGGAGAAATTCAAGTGGGAACACAGACGGGAAAAATGTTCACAGGTGGTTTTATAGACAGTGCTTGTCTTTGTTGGTTACGAGAGGTGGGAATGAAAAGCACACACAATGTGTGCGAGGGCGATGCGCTTCTCCGCTGGGGTTTACTGAACCTCTGGGCACGAGCTCACACGGCCTCACAAAAACCAAAAACCACTTCGCCTCCTGCCTGGAGTGCAGCGTGGACTGCTCCCTGTGTGCCCACAGCATGTGCCCAGCCCCAAGCGTGGCCTGCGCACTTCTGCTGCCCACAGAGGCTCAGGAGCTGCCAGGGGAGGAGGAGGCTGAGCCACTGTATGTGCAGCTTTCCCTGCACGGCAGGGCGTCCCTGCATGGTGCCTTTCATCAAGAGGGATGTTGGGGTGTCCTCTGGACTCAACTGCTCTTTGCTGATATAGGACAACTGTTAGAGGGCGTAAACCGTACGTGAAAGCGAAATAGTTGCAAAGTGTCTAATAGGCAGGCTAGGAACAGACCCAGCTGGTGTTCACTAGCTTCACACTTAGGTGGGTGACGGGGAAGAGCATTATCCTCATGTAGATTCCTACAGGACTCAATGTCATAGAAACCCACTCAGCAATGGTCGTATTGAAGCCGGTCCCATTTGCTTCACAAACTAGAGAGAGGGAATTCTTGTGCAAAGAACCAGAAATGCTGAAGGAACTATTACGGCCCCCACTTTCCAAGTCTGCCCCGGTTGTTCCTGAGCAGCTGGGAAGAAGGAAGAATGTTTAAGTGAGAGGGTAGGACTGTGAATCCCACCTCTCCCTCCTGATGAGACCCAGCCACATAACAAGAGCTGCAGGGCAGAAGTAAACAGATTCAAGACTGAACTGTTCTTCAAATAGACAGACACAAAACACAGAGCAGCTGTGGCCCTTCAAGTCAGGTGCCCTGTCAGGCTGGAGCAGACCTGAGCTTTGCTAGCTGCATGCCTCTGCCACACCAGTCAGCACAGGAACAACCATCGCTCTGGACTGAATAACACAGGAGGTGCTAAGGCCCTGCGGAACTTGGTATGGCCCACGTCTGCTGTGTTCCCGGCTCATGCAGAGGACAGGGGAGCAGGGCCTGCCTCCAGAGTGATGGGCAGAGAGCCCGTCAAGTCAGTGCTGTGTTTGGCAATGGCCTCGAGAAAGAGAGAGAGGCTGTCCCTGCATGGAACTCAATATCTAGTGTCCAGGATGCCCATCTAAGCCCTGGCTAAGACATCCTGATCCAAAGACTGATTTTACATGGAAAGATGTCAAAAGACCCACAGAATCAGTCAAGCCAAGAGAGAACAATCCCTAAACCGTTCAGGCAGCAAGGCCAATACACAGAGTGGCTCCCTGCCCAGGACCCAGTCCAACGCCCTAGGGATACAGTCTCAGGCAGCGCGTGGGCCCTGAGCCCTGGAGAATTGCTTACTGGATCTCACATGGGCGTCCAAAAACTTCATGTAAAAAAAACAGCAAAATATCTCATCAACAATTTTAAAATACAGGTTACATGTTGAAACAGTAATATTGTGGATATTGGGTTTAACGGAATAGGCTATTAAAATGAATTTCACCTTTTAAATTTATTTTTATTTATTTATTTTTTTTTGAGATGGAGTCTCGCTCTGTCACCCAGGCTGGAGTGCAGTGGCCGGATCTCAGCTCACTGCAAGCTCCGCCTCCTGGGTTTATGCCATTCTCCTGCCTCAGCCTCCCGAGTAGCTGGGACTACAGGCGCCTGCCACCTCGCCCGGCTAAGTTTTTTTTGTATTTTTAGTAGAGACGGGGTTTCACTGTGTTAGCCAGGATGGTCTCGATCTCCTGACCTCGTGATCCGCCCGTCTCGGCCTCCCAAAGTGCTGGGATTACAGGCTTGAGCCACCGCGCCCGGCCCTTAAATTTATTTTTAAATTAATTTTACTTTTTAAAAATGTGGCTACTTGAACATTTAAAATTCAATTTGTGGCTTGCATTATGTTTCTGCTGGACAGCACTGATTTGGAAGTCTGGATTCTCATCCTGGTTAATCTAATGTCTAGGTCGGTGGCAACTGGAACAAGTTTCTTGGACTCAGATTTTCTTTCTTTTTCTTTCTTTTTTCTTTTTTTTGAGATGCAGTCTTGCTCTGTTGTCCAGGTTGGAGTGCAGTGGCACAATCTCAGCTCACTGCAGTCTCTGTCCCCCAGTTTCCAGTGATTCTCCTGCCTCAGCCTCCTGGGTAGCTGGGATTACAGGCACATGCCACCATGCCTGGTTAATTTTTATATTTTTAGTAGAGATGGGGTTTTGCCATGTTGGCCAGGCTGGTCTCAAACTCCTGACCTCAGGTGATCCGCCTGCCTCAGCCTCTCAAAGTGCTGGGATTAAAGGCTTGAGCCACCGTGCCTGGCCCAGATTTTCTTTTATGAAATCAGCACTTCATGGCTAAAACAATAGCTAAAAAACACACCAGCTATCAGGTCAGCATTCTCTTGTTCCTTCTCATTGCTACTCAGGAAATAGGCCTGTCCCATATGGTTTAACAGGTTGTGGACTGCACAAGGATGACATATTAAAGGGAGTGGGTGCTGTTCACACTGCACATGTAGATTTATATATTTATCATTACAATATCCCAGCACGTGGCAATAAGTATCTCGTTCTAACAAAATGAGTATATTACAATGATTTTACAACAGATGGAACTAAGGCATTTTCAAGAGGGGACACCTTTTTCCAATTTGCATGAGAAATGTAGCTGGACTTGCACTGGCCCTGCCAGCACCCAAGGCCTGCCTGATTCCTCTCCAACCAGCTGCTGTGGTGGTTCGGCTCCCTCTCTGTCACACGCCTGGTTCATCTAGGGGCAGGCATTTGGTGCCCACATTCAAGCTTCCATTGCACAAATGCCACTGCCATCTAGTGCCAAAGAGTTACAGTAAGCAGCTGGCCTCGAGCTCAGGGCTCGTCCAGGACGGGCCTCTTACCTTTTCACTTTTCTTCTCGTCTAGTTTGCATCCTGTGTTGGTGGGGCTGGATGTGGACAGAACACCGATGGGCCCCCCTCCAGCCTCCCCGTTGAGGTTGGCGGCACTGACGTTGGGAGGTGTGATGGCTGATGCTGCTGATGTGAGGGGGATGGCCGGCCGTGGGCACATCTGCACTGGGGGCTGGTGGCTGTGCTGCGGGGACACCACCGAGTGGGGCCTGAGGCTGGTGGCAGGCAGGCGGGATGGAGAGTTCTGAGTGCGCAGGGGTGACACGGTGGCAGTTGGCCGGTCCTGAGCCTGGGCTGCAGAGTGGGCAGCTGGAGACGTGGTTGGAGAGAGAGCAGGATGAAAGGTTAGTTTGCAACCTGCCAGGCCTGCCAGGCAGCTGCAGTGCACACTCTTCTCAGGCTCCCTCCTCGAGCCCTCACAGCCTCTCTCTCACGTTTCTCCAGACCTGGCCACTTCACAGATGGAAAAATACGCCAAGAAACCCTGAAAATTCATTCCTATCTTCCAAAGCCCAAGGGATCAGGGGGCCCTGCCATGGCTCAAAACACCCCTTTCCTCAGGTGGAGCTAAAACAGCTTTGCCAAGGTTGCCATGAATATGGGCACGTGCCCAGTTCTATGAAGTCCTTTAACTCAGCGATCCCCAACCATTTTGGCACCAAGGACCCGTTTCGTGGAAGTCAATTTTTCCACAGACTGGGGCAGGAGAGGGTTTCGGGATGATTCAAGTGCATTACATTTATTATGTACTTTATTTCTATTATTACTACATTGTAATACATAGTGAAATAATTATACAGCTCACCATAATATAGAATCAGTGGGACCCCTGCGCTTGTTTTCCTGCAACTAGACAGCCTCATCTAGAGATGATGGGAGACAGTGACAGATCATCAGGCATTAGATTCTCATAAGGAGCGTGCAACCTAGATACCGCATATGTGCAGCAGGGTTTGCACTCCTGTGAGCATCTAATGCTGCTGCTAATCTGACAGGTGGTGGAGCTCAGGTGGTAATGCAAGCATTGAGGAGGGGCTGTAAATACAGATGAAGCTTTACTTGCTCACCCACCACTCACAACCTGCTGTGCGGCCCAGTTCCTAACAGGCCATGGACCGGAACTGGTCTGTGGCTTGGAGGTTGCGGACTCCTGCTCTAACTAATTTTCTCTGCTGTGATGAGCTAAAGCACTCAGAAAAATTTTGAAAATACGGTTTTGAAATATGCTTGTAAAAATGCTCATAAAAGTAAAGCCTGTGAAAGCATCTCAGTGAGGCCTCAAGATGTCCCCTGAATTATTAAGCACCACTGCATGTAAACCGATCAAGCTTGACTCCAGTTACTCTTGACCCCTGAACCGGCCCGGCTGGTCCTTGGTTTCCACACTGGGTATGTGATCTTGCTGAGTGAGGGCTGAGCCTACGAGAGCTGCCTTGGCCGGAGACAACCGCAGGAAGAAAGCAGCGGACATTTCTCCCAGCAGCAGCCTGGAGGAGAAGCCGCCCACCACCCTGCTGCCATCTGTCTGTATCTGCTGCTGTGCCTGCATGTCGAAGTCCCGGGCTTCCAGGTTTACAAAACTGGAACCTTACAACTGTGGATCCACCACCTTGCTGCCAGCAAAAACAATTCTTAAAGATGTTAGGGATTGAAAGTGGTAACATTTGTAAAAACCTCCCATATGAAAAGATACAGCTCCCTTTACACACAGCACCACCTTCATAGTAATTCTGCTACTATGTGTGTTAGTAATTTCAGGGAATCGTCTCCTTAATAAATATGGATGAAACAAATGTTGGGAGAGAATGAACGTCCCCGGGGGAATGGTGACTTTTGTCCTGGGTTGTTCTGGCCCAAGTGGAGACCTGGGCTGAGCATCAGACACTGCTTTATACCAAGTGGCCCAGGCAGCACCACGCAGCTCACATCCAGCTGCTGTGCATTCTTAAGGCAGAGAAAAATTATGTCATACTGTAATCATTTTCTACCAGCAGACTTTGTGGCATTCATGGCTTCAGAGCATGAAAGAAAATCCATGCAATAAAAACAATCTTCTCAGCCCCCAACTATGCACTCGTTAATCCTAACAGCGTTTGGAGGCCACGGGAAGTAGCACTGCGAGGCGTACAAAGCTCTCCATCTGGGAGTCGGGCCTTCTTCTGACACAGCCGTGTGTGAAGCGCTGGTGAGATCTAATTATGTGATCCCGGATTCTCCGGGACTTGGGCAGCTTGCTGCTTCTACGAGATGAAATACAGAAGGGCTGATTTATGCGTGGTTTTTTTTTCCCTTTTTTTTCTTTTCTTTTTTTCTTTTTTTTTTTTTTTTTTTAATATTCAGGGCTTCAGCTGGGTTGGAAACTTGAAATATTTGATCCTCACCCAACACAGCTCCATATTTACAAGGAAAGCAGGTCAGGCAATCACACAGATCCAGGGGCCTCAGGTCATTTAATCACCCTGAAAACACTGACTCGGAGGCTACTCCTGGAGATTTATTCATCTCTCCCCTCAACTGGCTGACTCCCCTTCCCTCGGCCCAGAGTCCCTGGAATGGGGTGACAGCCTGCCAGGGAAGCGCTGTGGCCCTTGGCCTTGGGACTGCACCAGGGTCTGCGCCCCTGGGCTGTGCATGGCTGGCCTCTACCTCCTGGCTGGCTTCCCCTTGCCTGCCACACTACTTTGCTCATCCAGGCACCAAAGAAGAGACAGAGTGTGTTCCAGCAACCTCCAACCTCACCTCCTAATACCCTCCCCTCAGCCACACTGGCCTCCTGGCCACTGCCAGTACGACTGGCTCCTGGTCACTTCAGAGGCACAGTGCCAGCACCCCTGCCCACAGACCTCACCTCCCTCAGAGCTGCAAGGCGGGACCCTCAGGTGCCTCAGAGGGTACCTTCTAGAGACCTGCCTACTGCCTTCACGGTGCTGCCTGCCCTCTGCAGCCTCAGCCTCCCCTGCTCCTGCTCTAGCTCCAGCTTTCTTTTGCCCGCAAGGTGCTTAGCTCCTCACAGTTGTGTAATTTACATGTTCACTGGAGGCTGATTGTTCATTGCCTGTCCCCACTGCAATGGAGCTCCATGAGGTAGGGACATGGCTGCTTAATTCACGGATAACCCCCGCAATGGTGCCTGGCATGTAGAAGGTGCTCTGTACATTTTTTGAATAAAAGAGTGAGTCTCTGAGAAAAAAGAACCCCAGCCACGTCACTTCCGATTTCACAGAATGGAACCACTGGAGAAGAAAAACTGTAGTGTGAGAAAGCAAGGCAAAGCTCAGGTCATGATACTGGCTGGTGAAGAGTGTGCTCATCTCTGGTAGGATTTACCCTTATTTTCACCCACCCCGGGTGCTCCCACCCTGAGCTGGCTGGGACTACTCGTTAGTGATGCCAAAGTAGCCCACACCTTCTTTGAAGTCAGGCTGACAGATGAAGGCTGTTTATGAAAGCACCAACCATGCTCCCTGCTTTTCCCTTTCCTCTCCTCTTTAAACCTTTGGTGTGTTTCAGTCCCATTACAGCTGCCCCAAGGACTGAGTCCTCACTCAGTTCACTGTATGTCCCTAGTATCTGTAGGTGCTTTATAAATGATAGGGGAATGAATAAATGACCTACTGCATCACCAGCTTTGTCCTTTCCTTATTTTCAGGGGTATTGCTTCCCACTTCAGGGATGAAATGGAACTCCCACAACTCCAGGCCAACCCCCCTCTCCACTTCCCCACACCCCTCCCTTCCAGTCACAAGGACTCTGGGTCCCACCAGGTCAACACCTTCACCCACATCCTTGATACCTTCGCTGGCTCATCCCTTCTCTCCTATATTTAGCCTCTTTATTAGCTTTTCCCCCATAATTTATTAACCAGTTGTCTCTCCCATTTAATAAATAATATTCCTTCTATACTTTGTCCTCTTTTAGCTAGTACCTCCTTTTCCCATTTTTCTTTACATTTAATATTTTTGAAATAGTGCGTACACTGGCTCTTTCTTATATTTTTATTCATTTCTATGTAAGTAATCTGTATCTGCCCTCTGGCAGCTTTTATAGTATTTTCTTTATCCTTTGATGCCTGAAGTTTAAGTTCAGCATGTTTAGACTTGGATTTTTGGTTATTTTTCCTACTCAGCACTCTTTGTGCTTTCTGTGTGAGAACCTGAGCCCCTCTTCAATTTTGGAGAATTCTCAGGGACTACTCCTTTAAATCTTCTCTTTGTCGCACCTCTTCTGTTTTCTAGTTATGAAAATCCTGTTAGAAGTAGTTTGGAGCTCCTCAATATATCCTCGATGTTTATACATCTCTTTCATATTTTTCGTCTCTGCTCTGTATTCTGGATAAATTCCTTTGTATGGTTTTTCAATTTCACTAATTCTACTTTCAATTGTGTCTACAGTTTATGCTACCTACAGAGGTTTTGTATTTAAACATATATTTTTCCTCTCCAAAATTTCAAATTGGTTCTTTTTCACATCCAGTTGTTTCTGATTCATAGCCATCCACCTATTTTTTCATAGCTTCCTGTTTTTATTTTTTTGTGTATGTTATTCCTTCTTTTCCTCTTAGATCTTAAACATACTGATTGCAAAGATGCTCTCAGATTTCTCCCGTATTTTCCTCCCATCTCTTGAGTTTATTGGCTAACTTATGTGTGAGTTTCCCTTTTGTGCTTTGAAATCTTAGTGTGCCAGCTCACCCTGAGCTTGCAGCTTTTTGTCTACTTTTCTGGGCCTGGCAGTTCTGTTGTTAGTGCTGCTTGGCCTCTGGGACCCTCCCTCAGAACTAGGTTTAATGGGCTTCTGGGAGTTCTGGTCCTGCAGGGAGGGTGCTGAGCTAGTCCTAGTCCTCAGGCCAGAGCCATCTTCAGCACCATGACCAGTGTTGGGGCTCTCTCTTCTCTCTTTCACACCCCAGGTGGAGGCTTAGTATGGCCCATCCCCTGGAAAATGATGGAGCTGTTAGAACTGGCACACCTGGCTCTGGTCCCCTGATTCTCACAGGACCTTCCTGTCCATATTCTCCTGCAGGAGTTGAAAATCAGCCAACAAGGCCTGCTTTTTATCCTAGAGCCAGTAGGTCAGTGCTTCAACACTTGGCTATTGTGTGTTCCATTTTACATAGATCATAGAGTTGACTTTTTCAATATTAAAAACAAACATCTTTACAATAAAATCACATAAACTTAATTATAGTAGTTTTATAAGAAGTCTCTAAATCAGTGTTAGCCCTCCCACGTTCACTGTTCTTTTTCATTTCATTCAGCTCAAAATGCTTTATAACACCCCTTTTGATTTGTTCTTTAATATATGGGTTATTTTGAAGTATGTTATTTAGTTTTCAAATATTTGAGCATATCAAATATGTTATTATTTGTATTACTGATTTCTAATTCAATGCCACTGTGGTCAGGGAATGTAGTTTCCATGACTTGAATCCCTTTAAATGTGCTGAAACTTAAAAATATCATGGCCCAGTATATAATCTATCTCAGTAAATGTTCCTTGTGCACTTGAAAAGAAGATGCATTTTGCTGTTGTTGGGTAGAATGTTCCACAAATGTCAACTAAGTCAAGTTGATTATACTGTTGTTCTAATGTTTTAAATTTTTACCATTTTATGTCTAACTGTTCTATCAAATATTGAGAGAGAGATGAAAGTCTCTGACCATAATTGTAGATTTGTTTATTTCTCCTTGTACCTTTATCCATAATTGCTTATGTATTTTGAGGTTCTGTTACTTGGTGTATAAATATTTAGAACTGTTATGTCCTTTTAATGAACTGACCCCTTTATTGTTACGAAATTGCCTTTTTATCTCTAATAATATAATTGTTATAAATTCTGCTCTGATTAAGATAACCACTCCAGCTTTCTTTTGATTAATATTAGTGTGGTATAATCTATTCTCATTATTGGCAGATTCTGTATTTGCAAATTCTTCTACTAGTGAAAAATGATTTATAACCCCCAAGTCATTATCTGTGGTGCTTTCAGTTATTTTCAGACATTCATGGAATGGTAAAAAATTTGAGTTGCCTGACACCCATATTCCCAGCTGAGGTTGAACAAGGCGACATTCTGTCTTTTTGTTTCAGCATCACACAGAGGTGACAGGAGGATAGATCCGATAGGTGGCAACACAGTACAGTGCAGGAAGTTTTGGCTCTGAGGCCAGTTGGACAGTATTTGAATCCCAGCTCTGGCACCTGTTAATAGAGCAGCCGCAGGTCAGCCACTTAATCCTTCTGAACCTCATTTTCTCTTTTGTCAAATAAATAAAATAGAATCTACTAGAACAAGATGATAATTTATGTGAGATATGTGTACACACCCATGCACGCACGCCACACACAATTTCACCTAGAAACAATAGTTAAGTATTCACAAATTCAGTGTTCATGATAATTTTATAGAATGTAACTACTATGAATAATGTGTATAACTTGTTCCATCCCTTCACTTTTAGCTTATTTGTGTCTTTAGACTTGAAGTATTAAAGTATGTTTCCTATTCACAGCATACCATTGGTTTTTTGTTTCTTTCTAGTAATATGTGAAAATCTCTGCATTTAGGGTTATTTAGACCATTTACATTTAGTGTGATTACTTACATGATTTATGTTTAAACCTACCATCCTACTATGTTTTCTCTTTGACCCATGTATTCATTGTTTCTTTTCCCTTCTGTTAATGCTTTCTTTTGGATTGATAGGATGTTTTCATGATTCCTTTTTATTCCCTTTTAGCTTATTTGCTGTAACTCTTTGTTTCATATTTAGTGACTGCTTACATCTTTACTTTATTATAGACATTTACAAATAATTTTATAACATAAAGATTCTTACAGTAGTATACCAAACTTCCACTTCTCCCTTCCTAAACTTTGTTTTTGTTTATTGTACATTTTACTTTTGAGTTTTAAATCCCAAACTAGATTGTTTTGACTTTTGTTTAAACAGTCAATTATATTTTAACGATATTCAAATAATAAGAAAACATCTCATATATTTATCTATGTAGTTACCATTTCCAATGCTTTTCATTCCTTTGTATAGATCTTCATTTTTACCTAGTATCATTTGCCTTCTTTCTAAATAATTTTATTTTTACATTTCTAATAGTGTGGATTTATTAGTGACAAAATCTTATAGTTCTACTATTTCTGAATAATTTTTTATTTTGCTTTTTTTGAAAGATATTTTTGCTTGGAGTAGATTGACAGGTATATTATTTTCAGTACTTTTTTTGGTTATTCTGTCGTCTCACTTGAACTGTTCTTGACATCATCCTTATCCTTATCATTTTTTCTATTTCATGTAATGTATCTTTTTTCTTCCAGCTATTTTCAGTGTTTTGTCAGAGATTTTGAACAATTTGGTTGTGATTTGCTTTGTTATAATTTTCTTCATGTTTCTTGTGCTTGGTGTTCACCAACTGTCTTTGAACTGTGTTTGTGGTTTTCATCAAATTTGGAACAATTTTGGTCATTATTTCTTCAAATCATTTTTCTGTCCTACCTCTCTCCTTTACATTGGAGGCTCCAATTACACATATATTAGGCCACTTAAAGTTGTCCCATTGCTCACTGATTCTGTTCATTTTTCAAAATTGTCTTTTATCTCTGTGTTTCACTTTCCATGGCTTCTATTATTATGTCTTCAAGTTTACTAATATTTTTTCTTCAGCAATGTTTAATTTGCCATTAATTCCATCTAGTATATTCTTGATCTCACATACTGTAGTTTTTACTTCTAGAAGTTTGATTTGGGTGTCTTATGTCTCTACTTAACTTTCTGAGTATGTGAAAGGCAACTGTAATATCATTTTTAAATGTCTTTGCAACATCTACGTCAATTTGAGGTCAGTTTTGATTGATTGACGGATCCCTTCATTATAAGTCATATTTTCTTGCTCCTTTGCATGCCTCATAATTTTTTATTGAACATGACACATTGTGATTTTTATGTTGTTGAGAGCTGGATTTTTTTTTTTTTTTTTTGTATCCCTATAAATATTCTTAAGCTTTGTTCTGGGACAAAGTTAAATTAATCAGAAATAGCTTGACTCTTGAGTGTTGCTTTTGAGCTGTTGGGTGAAACTGGAACAGTGCTCAGTCTGAAGAGAACATTCCCCACTACAGAGGCAAGGTCCTGTGTAGATTACTCAATGCTTGGTGATTTCTGCAATTTTTCCAGTCTGGCTGGTGGGAACAGGCACTATTTCCAGCTGGTGTGTATTCTGGGCACTGTGAGCACTAATCCTTTCTTTCTTTGATTCTTTTCCTGGCTTTGGGCATGTTTCTCATGTTCATATGCAGATTAGTTGTCGGCTGAAGATCTGAGGGCATGCTCTGCAGCCTCTCTGTGCTGCTCTCTCCTCTCTGATCACTGCCCTGGAAGCTCCAGACCTCTCTGTCACAGACTCTAATCTCCAGGTCCTCACTGCAGAGAGCCTGTGGGGCTCCTCCACCTGGTTACCTGCTCCCCTTTGCCAGTGCCTACAACGTCTCTCGTGAATCAGTCCTTGGTTGTCTGGTATCTTGAAAACTGTTGTTTTATATATTTGGCTTTTTAAATTTGTTTCATGTGGGAGGGTAACTCCCATCCTCATCACTTCAGATTGGCCATAAGCAGAAGTCTAGCTCAATCTTTTAAACACAAAAATATGACTATGTCTATTATTCAACACCCTTTAATGGGCCCCACTGCCCTTAGGATAAACATCTAAATTCCTGACATGGTCTAGAAGAACCTCCATGCTCTGTCCTGCTTAGCTTTTCAGCTTCACTGCGGGTCTTTCTTTGCTCCTGCACCCTACCCATATTCCAGTGTCCAGGGGCCCCTGGCTTCGGCAGGCCAGGAGCTCCCCATGCTTCCCCTTCCTGAGTGCTTCCCACACTCTCCTACTGTTGCATGCTGAGCTCTACCCACCTTTCAGATTTAAAGGACAGTGTGCCTCTGCAGGGAACTGTCATCTACACACTGGACTTCTCCTTCTTCCATACCTTTGCTTTAGTCATGTCACAGCTAAATAAAGTTTCCCAAAACAAAGAGTTATGCTCTTCCTCATTGCCAGGCCGTTGCTCATGCTGGTTCCTCTGCTCAGAATCTCTTTTCTGTTTTGTCTCAGACACTTCCTATTTGTCCTTTAAGATTCAAGTCATTATCACCTCCTCTTGAAAACTTTCCATATGCCTTACCCCTAATCCTCCTCCTATTTTCCTCCCCAGTTGGAATGAATTCCCTCCTTCATGCTCTCCTAATACCTAAGCAGGCCTCCTTTGCTGCGCTTTACCAAACCCACCACAGAACTTTGTTTTCCAGTCATTCTCTCTAACTGGGGTGGAAATGGGGCTTGTCCGGTTCTCCTCCATTTCCAGACCCCTGCAGGGTGCCTTGCCTGTATCTAGCTCCTTCTCAGTGCTTCTTTGCTGATGAATTCATGGCTCTGCTGGGCTCTTGCTCCTACTAAGCATAGACAGGAGTGTGCAAGGAACACTGGCACTTTACAGGGGGTGCTCTGCCCTTGGGAAAGGAGTTACATTAATCAAGGAGAACAAATCATATTGGATGCTATGGCCAGTGCAATTAAGCCTTTGTCAAACTGCCTGACTTTGGCTCGAGATGAGAACATTGATGAAATGCCTCCCACCCGCCAGGGTTGGGGTCTGCTGAAATGGGCAATTACTGCGGGGAACAATCCATTACTTGGACTGTCAACAGTGTTTTTTCTCTCTCTAAATGCAGAATGAAGTGGAAAATGCCGCGGGAACTCAGTGGCATTTAATTTACTGATATGGCTCGGTAGGAGCCATTCTTTAACCTGGCTGTGACAGCAATAGCGCGTGGGGACAAGTGCTGGGCTGGGATGCATGGGGGAGCCGTTTAACCATCCCGTGCCTTGCTCTCCCCGTGTGTAACATTAAACTGATGGAAGAGAATGCTCATGGCACCCTCGTGGTTACTATGGTGATGGAGGACTGAGACACAATGTTGCACGGCCCCACAGCCTTGCCAATTTCTTTTGATACTGCTTGTTATTCCACAGAGGGAGAAGTGACTGGCAGGGCTCCATTTCTTCTTTGAATTGGGAACGTTTCTAGCAAGGCTTGGTGTGGAAAGACCATTATACTGGCTATTCTGGGCAGACAACTCAGGGTCACTGCACTGGGATGCTGACTCACCGTGATGAGTAAGGCCACTCACCCTTTCTAGTGCTGGTGCATGTGGAAACATTTGTACAGCACGCCCGGCTGATTGGATGAGATGTTTAAAACCAGAAGGGACCTGGCCTGGGACTTTTGCTCCCCTGGTCCTGCCTGGGTGCTCCAGGGGCCAAACAGATAAGCATATTGGCTGCCTCTGACCAGTCAGGGAGCACGACTTCAGATCACCAGATCACTTGCCAACTGCAATGACTGTATCCCCAGCTACAGGCTACCAGAAAACACAGATCCCCGTAACCCATGCTGAAGGATGGCTGATCAGAAGGTCACGGGTTGCAGGGTGCGCTCGGGCACCTGGTAATATTGCTGCAGATTCTTTCCCAGGGCCCTGGAGCCAGGGTTGCGAAAACAAAGCATCATTCTTGGCTAATTTAAGTAAAAAAGATACTAGTAGAGACTTACAGATTCTCTGCGATGGCAGAGTAGGTCTTGAAGGCTCTGACACCAGGGTAGTGCTCAGGCCACCCATGAATCTTTCCTGGTGCTAAATTACCCACTGCTTGACAGGTACACCACCAGCACTGGGCACCTGAAGTCTCCCTGCACCCACTGATGGTGCCAGACACCAGGCATCCAAAGTCCACCTGAACCCAGTGATGACGCTGGGCACTGGGTACCTGAAGTCCGCCCTGCACCCACTTGGGTGGGCAAGTAGATGACAGACATTTACCCCTTGTCCCATCAGCTAAGCCAAAGAAGGAAATATGGCCTCTGCTGTGCTAAGTGTTGTCTCCTCTTTCCACACTTGAGAAGCTGCTTCTTCCTGGACACTTCGAATGGGTCATTGTGTTGGTTGGTTGAAGAAATAGTACATTTTATTGCTTCCATGAATTTACATTATTTTTGCCCTTTAAGCCTCACTGTGAGAAAAAGAGATGATTTCTGAGGACAGAGTTGGGGTGGGAAGAGAGATTCTGGGTTACGCCCTCCTGTCCCAGGGTAGTCGGCATCATGCCAGCGTCACTGGCTCCACCGTGGTGGAAAATGCCGTGGCATGGGCTCCCAGATCAGCCTGCGAATCCGGCATCAGCTGTTCTTACTAGCTCAACACTAAGCCACCAACCAAGATGTGCTTACCTTCTTTATGCCCTTAAGGTCCACCCCGTAATTTCTTTTCATCTCACAACATCCCGGGGCCAAACTGGTTTTCCTTAACTTTCTCCAGCTGCCATGAAGGCGAAGGATCAACAGCTGTCATTCCTCCTGCCTCAGAGCACTTCAGAAAGGGAAGAGTCTGGACCCGAGTGTACCCCAGCCCTGTCCTGTGAGATGCCGCCTAGCTGGGAAGCCCTGCAGGGCGGCAGATGGAAGACCCATGTGGCTGGCTCGCAGTCATTCACGGGGGAGGCATCTGAAAGTGCCGGTGTTAAATCTTATTAGCCCACGAGGCCCTCTTGCCACAGTGAAATGTGTAAATATTTGTAAATTAACTTCAGCTGCCAGGATGGGTAACATGATAAGGCAAGTGAACTTCCCAGAGATCAGACGTTCACGAGCATGACAAGCACATACCACCAGCCGCACACGCACTGCTGGAGCCTTGGGCCATGATGTGTCTCACAAGCATGTCCCAGGAAGCCCCACTGTTGATGCCCTGCAGGGTGAGGCCCCTGTGAGTCTGGGAACGTACCTGTTGAAATGGTGCTCCGGGCTTGGCTGGCCACTGGCTGGGCTGAGTGCCGCAGACAGCTGCCTGTTGGAGGCGAGGCTGTGGGGTGCTGGGCATGGGCCTGGGGAGTGGTGATGGGCAGGGAAGGCCTGGTGGCGGTGGCCAGGCTGCTCAGACTCCCACTGCCTGGGTGCATGGTTGTGGTTATTCCTTTGGCCAGTGGAGACCCTCCGACCACATTATTCCGGGGCGGCCCTGCCCCTCCTGCAGGCACCCTGTGGAGAGAAAGCAGAAGGAATTCTGATGAGAGGCTCAGAGGTAATGGCGCCACGTGGGCCTCTGGCAGAGCCTCGCTCTGACCTGCTGGCTCTGAGAGATGAAGGCCAACTCTTCTGGGGACAAAGTCCTAAAACAGTGCTCATCACTGGCACAAGGGCCCCCTTTACAAGAACTTCATGGGCTGCAAACTGTCAGTGTGAAATATTTAACAAACAGCAACGCCACCCTGAGAAACAGAGGAATGAGCCGAATCAAATCTTTTATACCAGAG
This sequence comes from Macaca fascicularis, assembly GCF_037993035.2. Classification (NCBI taxonomy): domain Eukaryota; kingdom Metazoa; phylum Chordata; class Mammalia; order Primates; family Cercopithecidae; genus Macaca; species Macaca fascicularis. Next base: position 16,933,040 of record NC_088387.1, on the reverse strand, counting down.
CTACTGCCTCAGTTTGTTCTTACAAACAGCTGTGTGTCTCCAGATACACCCAGAAAGAACAGATGACTCAGTCATGTCCCGCGAGGCCTTGACGCATCCAGCACGTTGGGGAAAGGATGGCAAGGATGCTGGCCCCCTCTGGGCACGACTGCCACCTCACACCTGCTGGCTGCTGGGAAAGGGCACACACAGCACGACGTCCTTCTGAATGTCTGGGAGCTTGCAGTTCCATACCAGAAATAGATGGCCTTTCACTCCGAAGTTTCCAGATGAAATCAGCTTCCACAAGACGAACACAGCCACTCTGGAAATTGGGCTTTTCACGCTTTCCCTCTGTGTATTTGTACTTAACCCATGTCCTGGAGGTAGCGATGTGAAATATGGCAGAGTTAGGGGCTTGGAAGCTTCTGTGGATTCAGTTTCAGGGGACTTAAATGTCTTCCATTTGTCCAAGAGCTGGGTAAATTCCCGTTTCCGTCCCTTCAGGATCTTATTCCAAGACACACCAAAAGCCACAGGTGGGAGAACAGGCTGCCTGCCCCTGTCTACTGGGCCTGGTCCAGCCATCTCCCTGTGGCTGGTACCACTGGGCATGACCTCTAGCAGGGAAGCTCCCGGCAACACAGAGGGCTTTCCGCACAGCAGCTGACAGGAGAGGGGCCTCTTGGAAAAGGACTCACCTGCTAAGAGAACCTGGTGGTGTCCTCCTTCCCCAGCCCTCAGAGCTGTGCTGAACTTCACCCCAGCAATCAAGCTTGTTAGCAGGTCAGCCAAAACCATGAATTTAAAAATCCCATTTGCTATCCGTTGAGCTCACTTTTCCCCGAGGAAATCATTTTTAAAAACTAAATAAAGTGAGCTCACAAATGAGTCACTAATTTGCAAGGTGATATTGACAAGTCTGAACACAACAGACACAGACACGCATCTGCCTCTCATGACAGCAGAAAACCCTCTCCCTCTGCCCTCATGGCAGGATGGCAGGGATACCCTGGGCTAGTCCTACTTCCTTAGTGCGTGCCGTCACGGAAAGAGCCACACACCGGCTCCCGCACCAGGTTTTTAAATGAACTCAGAATGCTCAACTCTGGGCACTATACTCGCAGCCCTGAGAGCCCACCAGCACTCCAGGGCCTCCCAGCACGATGAGGGCAAGCACAGCTGGTGAATCCAGGTCTATGCAGGAAGGGGTAGGCCTTCGCCCGCCCTCCAATCACTGCCAGATAAGGCATCGCCTTCTGCTGGGTGGCTTTGGCAATTGTCCTGAACCCAGTAGGGATCATGAAAGTTTTAAGTCCTGGGGGCACAGCCTTGGAGGGGGACAGCTGTCTTCCATTTCCGGGGATAAAGACCAAGGCCAGATTTCCTGTTTTGTGCTGAGCTATGGATTGCAGTGAGGGACCCATGGCCTCTAACATACTGACCTGGGGGCAGCCCACCCGGGGGCGGTTCGTTCTGTAAGGAACCAGAGAGGACACTCAATGACCTCCCAACACTGCTGTTACCGGGGCTCGATCTGGAGTGGCTTTTGCTTAATGTTTATTCCTGGCTCTGCCATTCTTTGGAAAACACACACCAAGAGGGCTTGAGGAGAGTGAGCAACCATGAGGTGCACAGCAGAGGTGGAGGGAGGGGCCCGGGCCCCGATACGAGTTCCAGTGTCAGGAGATGGAGGATCTTCCCATAACAAACTCCCTGGCAGCAGGAGAAGACAGTTCTTGAGGAGACATTTTGATCAGAACAACTAGATTTCATGTATTGATTCGATCAGCATTTATTGAGCACCTCGTATATGAACATGGTATGCAAGAAGCCAGGGAAACAAAGCTGGAGATGGCTACTGTGGCGCAGGGGCTGGCCTGTGAGGGGGGATCCTGCATGCCTGTAGATGACCCTAACAGGCAGAACTTGTCAGTGGGCTGCTTGGGATGACAAGGTGGGTAGAGCTGTCCATCCTGACTATGGCACAGGCAAGGATGAAGGCCTCCAGGCAAGGCTTCATATAGCAAGTGGACTTAGGACCCAGCTCTTGAAGGATATTCAGTGATTTAATTCAGAAGCAGGAAGAGGGTGGAAGGCATTCCAGTATTGTGGGGGTGAGGGCCGCCTAAGAGAGCTCCCCGTGGTGACGCTGACTGATGCACGTCAGGAGTTGCCCGGCCAGGTGGTGGAGGGCCCCAGTGCCACGCAAAGAAGCTGGAGTTAAACCGCAGGCTTTACATCTCTGAAGGTCTGTGGAAGTTCTCAGGTAAAGATAAAGGAAGAATCAGAGGAGAGAAACTGGAAACTGGGAAGCCGATGGCCTCCCTCAGAAGCTGCCGCTGTAACCTGCTGCGTGGAGGAAGAACCGCCTCCTCATACAAGAGTAGGGCGTGTGACAGAGTGATGCCCCCCAGCAGGGCGGGCGAGCCCGGAGGTGTGGACACGTACCATCTCAGGCTGTGCCTTCCTGGAGGGTGCCAGCTGGTCAGTGAGTCCCCTAATCTAGAGGGGTGACCTGTGCTTTCCTGCAAGGGCTATCTGATGACACGACAGGTGAGCCCAACTCCAGGTCAAGCGCTTCAAGCACAGGCCGGTTGCCAGCTGAGAGACACAACCCGTAGCTACTGGTGTGGGAAATCCAGACCAGAGACCTTCGGGGTTGCGCACGCTGGGCAAGTCGCCCCACACCACTGATGAAGCCCCAGAAGGCTGTGGGCAGCTCACCCCCTAAGCAGCCACCCCTCTGACCAGGTGGCTGGGTTTGAGGGGGTGCATTTCCTGAAGCCTCGCTGCAGTTTGCTTCTCAAGCTTTTCCCTGCTGAGCATCACCTGAGCAAAGGATTTCTAACTGCCCCTTTAGCCCTGTGCCTGCAGACCTTTCAGGCTTTGGGCAACTCCATCAATCCCTAGGCCCTTTCTGGGCACCTCGAGAGAGGCCCTGGCTGAAGATTGCCTTAGGAACTAGAGCTGCTCATATCAACACCACATGTGTCCCGAGAACACTCTGCAAGTAGGAATCAGCCCAGCAATCAATGCAGGGTCTACGGGTTATTTAATTGTTTCCACTGTAGCCCTGTTCCAAAGACAGGAGAAACCCAAGGCCACGTCTTTCACTTGTGTGTGTGTGCTGCAGTGTCAACACAGGGCCATGCCCAGTGAGGCTGACCGATGTCACCAAGCTGTGGACCCTCATCTCAGTGAAAAATTCCCAGACAACCCCCTTGTCTCTTCAGTGACGCTAAAATTACATATTCTATTTTATAAAAGCAGTAGAACAAAGAACTTATTAAACACTGACAACACAAAGAAAAAACAATCTATTACCACGATGCGACCACTCAACAACTGTTAACCTTTGGGAATATATCATTTTTCCTTTGCATATATGTATATAGTGTTTTACATATCACACATCTGTATGTGATGACACACAAGCATACATACTGCACACACAAGCATACATACTGCGTACACACATGCTGTACCTACATTATGCACACGTGCACATAAATTGTGCTTACAGTATGCATACGCACAGGCATGCACACTGCACATACACTGCACACATGTACAAATACCATACACGCAAGCACACAGAAGCGTGCACACACTCTGCACATGCATACACACTGAATATTACTGTATATATGTGCACACACTGTCCTCACATAAACACACACTCACACTTGAGACCTCACTCTGGTGACTTTCCTGTTCCTGCTCCTCCTGTTCCCGTTCTTCTCCCCTTGGTGGCCAATGTCTGCTGAGGACAGTCAAGGAGTTGAGTGCCAACCCAGCTCAGAAGGTGAAATGCGGGTCTGGGGACACCAGCGGGGGCTGAACCCTGGGCACTGGAGGCCTTGCTGCCTTCTGGGCCCGGCTCACAGAGTGGCCTCCGTCAGTAACAACAGCGGTAAGGCACGTAGGTCCTTGCCCTCTCCTTGCCCAGGCTGCCACCACCATGCCCTCACCTGGAAACGGGTGTCACGTAGTTTCCGGGGAACACCCCAGAGACCCCGGTCCTCAGGGACGCCCCCTTGAACCAGCCATCCTGACACTTCTCGAGGACCCGGTACATCTCTCCCTTGTGCAGCTCCAGCTCGTCACTCTTCTGGGGCTTGTAGGCATAGAGCGCCAGGTACCTGCGGGCAAAGCATGGGGCCAGTGTCAGTGGCAGCCCTCCTGGGGAACAGGGGACTGGCCGGCATTCCCGGGGGGAGGTTGTCTTTGGAGGAACCCAACCTAAAAAGACCCACAAGTCTCTATGGGGGCTCTGCAGTTTACAGAGGCCCCACACACCCTCCCCGGCTCACTCCTCACAACGAACCCACGAGGCAGGGGAGGGAGGGGGCCTGCAGGGAGCTGCCTGCAGGGGAGGGCTGTGCCTGTCACCCACAGCCTTAGGAGGATTCCACCTGTCCATCTGACAAGGTGGGAAGGCAGCTCAGTAAGGCACAGTGACCCCAAAGCCCTCGAGGACCTCCGAACTGCATCCCAGGGCCAGGTCTTTGGACTTTCCGGTGGTTTCCTCTTCTTCACACTGTCTCAAGTCTGATGCTCTGAGCAAGGGAAACCTTAGGGAAAACTGAGGGTGAGCTAAGCTAGTCTTGGGCTGGGTTTTCCTCACTTGATCTAACCTGGACTGGTTTTCCCGCCTGGCTTATCCAATCAAGCAGAGCTGGAAGAGACCCCAGAGGTCCTTATTAAGGGAAAGGTGGTTAAGTTAGAAAACTGTGGTTGCACACTTCTTTGCAGTAATTGTGCCATGATTAATTATTTGACCTTTTTTTATTTTCGAGACAGCATCTCACCCTGTCACCTAGGCTGGAGTGCAGTGGTGCAAACATGGCTCACTGCAGCCTCAACCGCCTGGGCTCCAGTGATCCTCCCACCTCAGCCTCCCAAGTAGCTGGGACCACAGGTGTGTGCCACCGTGCTGGCTAAGTTTTTTATTTTTTGTAAAGATGGGGTCCCCCTATGTTGCCCAGACTGGTCTTGAGCTCCTAGTCTCAAGCAATCCTCCCATTTCAGCCTCCCCAAAACGCTGGGATTACCCCGGCCTTAATTTTAAGTCTTATTTGCAAACAAGAAAAGATTAAATTTAGTGGTGAAAATCCTAGTTTAGGGTTTAGATGCTGTGCCTCCAACTCAGCCCACGGGCCAAGCTACTCTCATAAAATACTTAACTATACCCTCTATCTTTTCCTTACAAGGACTGGATAATACTTACAAAAGTGCTCTGCTACTTTTGGGATTTGGGGAAGGTTGGTTTTGAATGGATGGAGAGAATCAATCAGATTATTTTTATTTGCTCACAAGATTCAGCCACGGAAGCTGGTGGAGGCCTCAGTTCAATAAGAGACCAAAGATGAATGTTAATGAAGAGTCATCTGGTGGATCTCACACCAGTGTAGGCTGCTGGGTGGGGATGTTGACCCTCTCCAGTGGCTTGTGTACACAGTATGTCTCTGGGGATGTGAGGGAAGCTCACAGATCCCCCACTGCACCCTCCTGATGCTGGAGGAAGCTTCTACAGTGAAAACAGAAACAGAATGCAGCTCACGAGGGCTCAAGAAGGAAAAAAGGAGGACCAGTGTGGAATATTCTGGAACAGCATGAGAACCTTGTAGAGATTAAAAGTTTCTTGGCCTTAACATGAAATCTGCCACCCTTTTTGAACATCCTAATCCTACATAGCAAGTCCCTCTGCCCTCATTCAATGACCTTGGCTATTTCCTTTGTTTACAGGTGTCCCTCATGCCCTCCCCCTAGGGACATCCTGTGGGCTTCAACTGTGGCTGGCATCTTTGCTTCTTTCCCTGTTTGAAATGGTGAACACTGACAGTGAAGTCAGGACCAACTCTCGGCTTCAGGAGGATACACAAAGCCATCAGGAGAGGAACTCCACCTGCCCCCCAACTGTGTTCACAGTTTCAATGCTATGTCCAGGTGACAAATGGAGAGAACCCAGGGTGTGATTCTGTTTTGATCACCATAGAGGAAATACACTAAGGGAAAAGTGCAGTGAAAATGATAAACAACTGCAGCCAACATGTGCCTATGTACTGTGCAGAGAAGCTGGAGGGGAGGAGAGGAGAACTGGGAGGGATGGAGAAGGAGAGGGGATGAGAGAGATGGAGTGAGGGGGAGGTAGGAGGAGGGGGAGGAAGGAGGAGGAGATGGGGAGGGGATGGGAGAGGATGGGGAGAGGATAGAGGAGGAAAGAGAAGGGGAGGGGGGAGGAGGAAAGAGAAGGGGAGGGGGGAGGAGGAAAGAGAAGGGGAGCGGAGGGGACAGTGGCTTCCACACAGCCTGGGCTGAGGCAAAGGAAGGCAGACGAGGAGAGGAAGAGTGCAGAGACGGCTTGGATCCCTGGAAGGCTTGTGAATCAGTAACAATGATGCACAAAGTGATGTGCCTGCTCTCAAAGAAATACAGTTGAGTGTAAATCCTGCTTAAGTTAGCCTCATCTGTTGCTTTATGATGTCAGAACAGTTTGCTTCAGTGGCCACACGCAGAATATGCAGCCGGGCTGGCTCCTGGCCAGGGGCAGGTGGTATGCGACTCAGGCCGCACCAACAACTCCTTTTAGTTGGTTCTGGGGTCCGGGGCTGCCTTTGCTCTGGAGTGTGGACTTCATCAGCTGCCAAGGCAGGCTCAGAACACGCCCAAGCTGCTGACCACAGCTTATGGACTCCTCTCCCTCCTGCTCCTGGGCTGGGCTGGTAGGCAAGGTGCAGAGCTGGGGGCTCAGTGGCCTGTGCTCCGTGGAGGCCTCATTCCACGGATTGGCTGTGGCTACACGCCGACTGGGGCTGGGCCACTTCTCCCTCCAGACCACTGCTCCCGCACAACATGGAGCTCGGTGACCTGGGAGCATGGAACCCCTCGCAGGGCTATCCCTGCTCAGGAGGCCCCGTGCAACATGCTTCCTCCCCAGGGCTGTCTGTGGCCTTCTTGCAGAGGTTTCACGGCTGCGGACACAAAAGTTCGAGGGGATGGAGCTTCTGTCCATGGTCACGCATGTTCAGGGGTAGGGCCAGGGCTGGGCTGCTGGAGCTGTCGGTGCGGCCTGGGGCACAGCTGGGGCAGGGCTTGGGCAAGGTGAGAGCGGCAGTCGCACTGAGGTGTGACTCGGGGAGGCTGGGGTCCTGAATGGGGTATGCCGACCCCTCGCTCCAAGCACAGGCCCGGTGTGGCCCACCCATAGGGAGATGCTGCCCTGACGTGCACCACGGCACTAGTGCACTGGGCCTCTTTGTCTTATTTTAAGTTTGTTCTGTCGATGAGTAATCCTTCACTCTGGTCTCTATTTAAAGTTCGGCCTCTAGGTGCAGGTTGCTGGGGGAAGCGGAATGTAAATAAGCCTGGCTTCACTTTGGAAAATCTCTTCTCGGCCTACTTTTTTTTCCCTCTGGGCACCTCGTAGGGGACACCAAAAGCAGATGGATGTGCTGGCTCCGTTTTCTGGCATGCGGCTCGTGTTGGGGGGGCCCTGGCCCAGGCGGGGGTCACCTGCATCTGCTGTCCTCCCTGAGGTACTCAAGAGGAGGCCTTGGAAGGGCCACACTGAAGAGCAATTTGTGCTGAGAAGGGCCCTTCCCAACCTGCCTCCCTCCCACCTCTCAGGGTCTCTGCCGCTGTCCCCTGCAGCCACAGTGGCATCGCCTGTTACCCTGTTTCCCACCAACGTCTGTGAGTTGTGTCCTGTCAGGACTGCCAGTCCAGAGTCTCCTGGCTGAGCTGGACAGCGTCCCCTGCACTCAGTGGCGAGCCAGTCCTCACAGACACAAGCACCTGCGCCTGGCATGCAGGGAGAACCGGGCGGCACCTGTAGGTAGCAGGGCTCACATCATCCTAGCTCCTGGGCCCAACTCTCACCTTCCATTTGCTTCAAAACACCTTGGCAGCTCAACACAGGCCCTGCGGAGTGCTCAGGGCATCTCATTAACACTCAAGACCACCCCGCATGCTCAGACATCACCTCTGCAGATTCTCACAGGTTGGTACTTCAAGTACTTATTTAAGGCAATCATGGGATTTTAGGATCAGAGAGCCTTCCTCACCACTGCCTGGTAGCGTATATAGGGCTTTCACGCCAATTAGAAAAAGCACCTCTTGAGGGCAGGTTGCTGAGGACAAGTACAGCCTCCTCCAGGCATGGTGTGCAGTCAGGCACGGGGACTAGGGGCTCACTGCACCTGGGACAGTGCACAGACAGGATAGGCTGGCGGCTGGGCCGACTCGGCTGACCCAGCTGGGCATGGCATGTGTCTGCTTTCACGTGCAGCCTGTTGAAACTAACAGCACAGCCTTCGCTTACCCATACCACTTCCTTATTTCTATAGCAAGATCTTCACTTGCTGCTAATTGTCTGCAGATTTCTCTTCTGCTCTAATCAGAGTAAACCGAAGTATTTTAGTGCCTCCGCTAATTTCATCCCCTTTCTCCTCTAGATGGTGGCTTGCTCATGCTTCTTCTAAAATAAGTAAACAATTCCCAGTTCTCCTACCAGAAGTCCCACTTCTGCTCTTCTCCCAGGGCCATGCTGGCTCGAGTTAGGGAGGTGTGTGCTTCCTCCTCACCTCTTCCATCCAGGTGCAGCACCCACTCTGCAGGGAAGACCCACAGCAGGAGTGCTGTCAGGGGCTGCACTGGAGGCCAGGAGGCTGGGGAGGGCTGGGTAAGTCCTGCGGAAGGGCTGAAGCAGGCTCAGGAGCTCAGAGACGACCAGGAGCTGCAGGCAGGGCGAGGATGAGTGCAGATGCTCAGAGGAGCGTGCGGGACACCTATTTGTATACAATAGGCTACTGTATAGTATAAACATACTATGCGATAGCATTATGTCTAAAAAAATGTAAATACCTTAATTAACAAATATTTTATTTGGCCGGGCGCGGTGGCTCATGCCTGTAATCCCAGCACTTTGGGAGGCCGAGGTGGGCAGATCATGAAGTCAGGAGATCAAGACCATCCTGGCTAACACAGTGAAACCGCGTCTCTACTAAAAATACAAAAACGTAGCCAGGCGTGGTGGCAGGTGCCTGTAGTCCCAGCTACTCGGGAGGCTGAGGCAGGAGAATGGCATGAACCGGGTGAAGCTTGCAGTGAGCTGAGATTGTGCCACTGCGCTCCAGCCTGGGTGACAGAGCGAGACTCCATCTCAAAAAAAAAAAAAAATTTATTTGTCCAGCACAGTGACTCACGCCTGTAATCCCAGCACTTTGGTAGCCTGAGGCAGGTGGTTCACCTGAGGTCACGAGTTTGAGAGCAGCCAGGCCAAAATGGTGAAACCCTGTCTCTACTAAAAAGACGAAAATTAGCCTAGTGTGGTGGCGAGTACCTGCAATCCCAGCTACTAGGGAGGCTGGGGCTGGAGAATCACTTGAACCCAGGAGGCAGAGGTTCCAGTGAGCTGAGATCAAGCCACTGCACTCCAGCCTAGGCGACAGAGCGAGACTCGTAAAAAATAAAAAGAAAAAAAAGAGAAAGAAAGACTTTATTGCCCCAAAATGTTAATGATCATCTGAGCCTTCAGGGAGTTATAATTTATTTGCTGGTGGAGGGTCTTGTCTTGATGTGAACAGCTGCTGACTAATCAGGATGGTGGTGGCTGAAGGCAGGGATGGCTGTGGCAATTTCTTAAAATAAGACAGCAATGAGGTTTGCTACATTGACTCTTCCTTTCATGATAGATTTCTCTATAGCATTTGATGCTGTCTGACAGCATTTTACCCACAGTAGAATTTCTTTCAAAATTGGAGTCAATCCTCTTAAACCCTACTACTGCTTTATCAACTGTTTATGAGCTATTCTAAACCCTTTGTTGTCATTTCAATGATGTGCCCGCCATTTTCACCAGGAGTAGATTTTATCTCAAGAAACCACTTTCTTGCCCATCCATGAGGAGCAACTCCTCCTCTGTTCAGGTTTTCTCATGAGATTGCAGCAATTCAGTTATGTCTTCAGGTTCAATTTCTAATTCTAGTTCTCTTGCTGTTTCTCCACATCTGCAGTGACCTCCTCCACTGAAGTCTTGAACCAACCACTCAAAGTCATCCATGAGGATTGGAAGAACCTTCTTCAAAACTCCTATTAATGTTGATATTTTGACCTCCCCATGAATCACAAATGTTGTGATTTGTGAATGCTGAATCCTTTCCAAAAGGTTTTCAATTTACTTTGCCCAGATCCATGAGAGAAATCACCATCTATGGCAGCTATAGCCTATGAAAGGTACTTCTTGGCCGGGCACGCTGGCTCACGATTGTAATCCCAGCACTTTGGGAGGCCAAGGCAGGCGGATCACTTGAGGCCAGGAGTTAGAGACCAGCCTGTCCAACATGGCGAAAACCTGTCTCTAGTAAAAAAGAAAAAAAAAAAAAAAAATTGGCCAGCCGTGGTGGCACGCGCCTGTAATTCCAGCTACTTGGAAGGCTGAGGCAGGAGAATGGCTTGAACCTAGGAGGCGGAGGTTGCAGTGAGCTGAGATCATGCCACTGCACTCCAGCCTGGACAACAGAGTGAAACTCCATCTCAAAAAAAAACAATTAAAAAAATGTACTTTTTAAATAAGAACACTTGACAATCTAAACTATTCCTTGATGCATGAGCTGAGGAATGAATGCTGTGTCAGCAGACATGAAAACAACATTCATCTCCTTGTACATCTCCATCAGAGCTCTCGGATAACCAAGTACACTGTCAATGAGCAGTAATATTTTAAAAGGAATCATTTTTCTGAGCAGTAGGTCTTGACAATGGACTTAAAATATTCAGGAAACCATGCTGTAAACACGTGTGCTATCATCCAGGCTTGGTTGTCCCATTTACAGAGTACAGGCAGAGTAGATTTAGCATAATTCTTAAGAGCCCTAGGGTTCTCGGAATGGTAAATGAACACTGGCTTCACTTAAAGTCACCAGCTGCATTAGCCCCTAAAAAGAGAGTCAGCCTGTCCTCTAAAGCTTTGAAGCCAGGCCTTGGTGTCTCCTCTCTAGCTATGAAAGTCCTAGATGACATCATTGTCCAATATACGGCTGTTTTGTCTACACTGAAAATCTGTTGTTTAGTGTCACCACCTTCATCAGTGATTTTAGCTACATCCTCTGGATAACTTGCTTCAGCTTTTCCATCAGCACTTGCTGCTTTACCTTGTACTTTTATGTTACAGAGATGGCTTCTTTCTTTAAACCTCATGAACCAACCTCTGCTAGCTTCAAACTTTTCTCCTTTAGCTTCCTCACCTCTCTCAGGATTCATGGAGTTGAAGAGAGTTAGGGCTTCAACTCCATGGGCTTGTTAGGGCTTGCTCTGGATTAGGCTTTGACTCAAGGGAATGTTGCAGTTGGTCTGATCTTCTATCCAGGTCACTCAAACATTCTCCATATCAGCAATCAGGCTGTTTCACTTTCTTATAATTCATGTGTTCCCTGGAGCAGCACTTATAATTTCCTTCAATAACTTCTCTTTTCATTGACAACTTAGATAACTGTTTGGCACAAGTTTCAGCCTATCTCAGCTTTTAACATGACTTCCTCGCCAAGCTTAATCATTTCTAACTTTTGACCGAAAGTGAGAGATGTTCAACTCTAGCTTTTGCTTGACCACTTAGAGGTCATGTAGGGTTACTAAATGGCCTGATTTCAATGTCGTTGTATCTCAGGGAAAAGGTAGGCCTGAGGAGAGAAAGAGAGATGGGGGAACGGTGGGTCCGTGCAGCCGTCAGAACACACACATCACTTATTGAGCAAGTTTGCTGTCTTATATGGGCATGGTCCATGGTGTCCCAAACAATTCCAACAGTAACACCAAAAATCACTGATCATGTCACCATAAAGATATAATGAAAAAGTCTGAAATATTATGAGAATTAGCAAAATGGGACACAGAGCCTCGAAGTGAGCACATGCTGTTGGAAAAATGGCACCACTAGACTTGGTGGATGTTGGGTTGCCCCAACGCTTACATTTGTAAAAAAAAAAAAAAATGTAGTCTCTGTGAGGCACAACAAAATGAAGTGCAATGAAATGAGGTTTGCCTGTGTTTCAGATGCATTCTGAGGCTGAAGCCCCACCACTGGACAGGGCCCAGGGATGCCCAGCCTCGGGCCTCTGAAGGGCGATGAGTGGCTGATCACTCACTGTGGTGGCTGTGCTGGGAATTTCCCTCAGAGTGCATCATCACCCATGACTACCTCTTCAAAGGGCAGCCTGAAGCCAGCACTGGCTCACTTCCAATGGGGAAACTCCGCAGGGCTGTCTCGGCTCCAGAGCCCTGAGGATCAACGAGGCTTCCCTTCAGCCACAGCTCAGGTGTGTCCTGAGAGCACTCCCCAAAAACCTCCCCATCTCAGGGTCTGCCTCCAGGAAACCCAACCTGGAGGTAGACAATGCTGGTATCGCTGGGGATGTGCTGCTACCACCTGGGCCTGCATCTCCTTCCTTCCACTGCAACTGGCCCTGCAGCAGCCCCAGACATCTCTGACCTTTGCTCGCCAGGCTCTATGTCATCCAGAGACTCTCTCAATAAAAATCTCTGCTCTTCCCACTTGCATCTCCTCCACTTCTCCACCTGCTTGGGGTCCCAGCTCTGCCCTCTCTCTAGAGGTGCAGGCGGCAGGGGTGTGGATGAAGAGCACTCACCCCTCCAGTGGTTCTCAGGCTCACTCTCATATTCTTGGTCGCATCTATCTGTAATATCCTGAGGATGGTGCCGCCAATGCCTGGAAGGGCTGACCATGGGGCCAGGCTGACCACAAGGCTGGGCACTGTCAGAGGAGGCTAGATGGCTGACCTCTAAGACACCTCTTGGGAGCAGTACCCAGTGATTTTGCTGCTCCAGGCCTTCGTTCCAAGCCTGGCAGGGACTTATTTTACCGAGTCTGTTGTCTTGAACTCACGCTGATCCAGTCCATTGCAGGCTGAGTGCAGCACCAGCCTGTTCTCTGAACTGGCAGTGGAAGGTGCCCCTGTCTTGTGTTGGCATGGTTTGGTCAGCAGTCCTTTTCCTGTGTCCTAGAATGTGGGGACTGTTGTTATTGAGGCTGGTTTGGTGGCCTTTTGACCACATGCACAAATGGCAGTGGGAGGTCATGAGGAGGCCACTCCGGATCACATCAAGGCCTGCGAGGTCATCCCTGCCATGACAGAGAGCATGTCTCACATGACCAATGTCAACCACCAGATCCAGGGACCCTGGTCTGCACCCTAGCAGGGGAGGATGAAAACTGCTGGCCGCCATTCCCCTGGGCTTCCCTTTCCCTCTTGCAGGCCAACCCCCTCCTCTCCCTAAATCTTCCTCTGGGCTCCTGGATAGGACTCCCAGGCCCCTCAGGTGCCATCTGGGTGGTCATGCACCTCACAGGGCACCTGGTTTTCCCTGCAGGTGATGAACTGCACCCATCGACTGTGGAAGTTTCCTTCTCTGATGGCAGGCTGACATGCAGTCCTAGACCAAGGCTCTGTGCCAAGAGTTACGTTGCTCTCGGATTGCAGGCACGCAGATCAAGCCAGACCCAGGCATGTCTGTCTGATGCATGTTTCTTCCTCCTCCTCCACCTCCTCCATTGCTGTAGGTGATGACGGGACATCTTGGATGGCTCCTGCAGGGTAGCCCTATGCCCTCTCCCTGCCTCCTCTGGTTCTTCACATCAGGCAGTGGCTCTAAGATGCCCATGAAGAAGTGGAGGTGAGAATCAACCCTTCCGAATCAGGGGCAACTTACTCACAGCGTTTCATCAACCTTGAGACCCTCTGGGTGGGTTGGCCGTGCCCAGGAGCATGGCCTCTAGGAGCAGACACTCAGATTTCTGCTTCCCCAAATCACAGCAGGTCTGTCAGAGGAATAGCGGACAAGCCCCAGGGCCAGACAGTGGAATTCTCAACACAGTAGGGGGTGGAAAGGGGGTGCAGGAATGGGAGATGTCTCTGCAGACTCACAGTCGCCTCCATGCACTGGGTGAGCAAACTGAGACCCTTCTTGTGTTTCCAGGCAACTGAGCCCTTAGGGAATCCATGCCGTGGAAGCCTTTCACATGCTGGAAGAAGGGGCAAGAACATCATCCAGCCATCGACATGCTAACCGTGCGGGATCAGGCCTCTTAATCTCAAGGGCTCATGTTTCAGCGCACATGATGTGGCCTGGAGAGGTCAAAGCTATGCAATTACGAAGATCAGGAACGAGGTCTCCTGAAGTCACTGCATGGCTGACTTTCACATCAGCCCCATCTGGGCCCTGGCTGGAGTCCCCAAGCCATCATTCTCCGGGCAGCAGCGCACTGTTGTTTGCTGTGGTTGTTTTTGCAACGACAGCACATCTCATGTTCAATTTCAGACTTCTGAACGTGACTTACAGATACTATTTTGGGAACAATGGTTAGATCAGACCCCCACCCCAGGTACCTGCCACAGGTAAGGTACGTGTGGGAATACCAACGTCTTACAGCGGAAGAGGACAGGTGAGCAGTCAGGCTAATTCCCCTCCCTCATAAACTGATGTGGTCAGTCTGATCTTTTCCTCTCTGGGGATAAAATAAAGGATGTCATGTTTGCAGAACGCATCATGCATGCTGCTGTAACATATGTAATGTTACCCGGCGTGTGACTGCTACTCAGTATCTCAGTATAACAGCCACGAACACACATGGAACGGACCATCACCAGTCACAGGTCATGCTGCCCATGATCCAGCTGCTGCATGGAGGGCCGCTGTGTCACCTGCAGACACATTCCTACCTAAATCCTTGTCATCCTTAGAAGGATGTTGTCCGACACGTAAGTTTCCCTTCCCTCTTACCCAAATCTCAAGTTGAGTGGAAGGTACCCTTCCCTGGGGGAGAAGCCCAGAGGGAGACGGTGGAGGGCTAGAGGTCACAGCAACCTTGTCCCCCAGGGCAGGGGAACTGGGTGAAGAGGTCCCTCCACACCTGCACCAAATTCAGAAGCCATCCGGGACCTGGAGGTTTGTCCACGGTTGAGGCCTCCAGAATATTCACAACTCTTGAGGGGCGACATGCCTGGAACTGTTACCTTTTGGGTCTCCGGGACAGAGCAGCCTTCTCGGATGGCTAATCCTTGAGCTCGCCTCACGCTGGGGAGCCCTCTGCACCCAGGAAGGGGAGGCCTTTGCTCTCATAGAACAAGTGGCAGCTGCTGAGAGCCTGTGTACAGGCATTCAGCTGGTCATGGGGACTCCAAAACAAACCCATCTGGGCTTTGCCCTTGAAGCACTCATGGCCTCAGCAACCTGACGTGTGTCTTGCCTCTTGTTTGGGAAACTCCATCAGGGCCATCCCCTGTGGGCACAGGTTTCTTTCCTCAGATAGCATTCTGCATCCAATTCTTCAAGAGGAGCGAACCCATCACCCCCCACCCTCCCATGTGCCTCCTTGGCACCAGCTTTGCCTGAAGCTGCCAGGACTGAGCTAGGAGCATGGCAGGAGATGGAGGGAGTGTTTTATTTTGTCCAGTGCTGGTGAAAACTTGAATATCAGTCTCAAGGCATCCGGAAGTAGCCTGCTCAGGAAGCTAGGTAAAAAATAGGCACCTTTCAAATTCCTTTCATTACATTGCTTAATCACAGTGGGAGGATACTGGAAGCTTTCTTGCCGACCACTGGAGAAAGGCTGGCGTTTCCACTGGGCTTAGAGGTGGCTGAGCGTGTGCCAGCAGCTGAGCTACTTCTAGACCTTTTGAAGCTTGGCAAGTTGCTCTTCAAAATACTTTTTTGCTTGAAATACATCCTGTTCGGCCGGGCGCAGTGCCTCACGCCGGTAATCCCAGAATTTTGGGAGGCCGAGTCAGGCAGATCACGAGATCAGGAGATCGAGACCATCCTGGCTAATATGGTGAAACCCTGTCTCTACTAAAAATACAAAAAATTAGCCAGGCATGGTGGCAGGCGCCTGTAGTCCCAGCTACTTGGGAGGCTAAGGGAGGACAATGGTGTGAACCTGGGGTACGGAGCTTGCAGTGAGCCGAGATTGCACCACTGCACTCCAGCCTGGGAGACAGAGCAAGACTCCATCTCAAAAAAAAAAAAAAAAAAAAAGAAATACATCCTGTTCTGCAACAACACAGGTTCTGAGTGTCCCTCTGACCTCTGACCCAGCCTGCATTGACAGAGCTTTCTGTATTTGTCATATTGTTTGCCAAGTTCATAGACTTCACCTTAACATAGTCATTCCAGTGACTGAGCTCTGCCAAACACAAGAGCAAAAGGGAGTCTAATTCTTCAGAGCATGATTTAAATGGGGAATTTTAAAATTGCACTTATCTGTTAAGAGCTGTAATTTAACTGGGCAGATGTTCTAAACAAGATAAGTATCTCACTTCCTAGCACTGATTCATCTGGTTCTATTTGGGGATGAGATGCAGCTGGCATGCGCTGGTGTGGCCCTGGGATGGAGGCTGAAACACAGAACCACTTCCAAGCAGTTGGTGACTACTGGCTGCCCAAGCTCCTAGACTACCCGCTGCTCTGCGCACCTGCTTCCCTCCTGCCTCTCCCCGCCAATCTCGGACTTTCCATGCTATGGAGAGCCTGCTCCACGCTACGGCTGGCTCCTCTCCTGTTGACTGGGACCTGCATTGTGAATACTCTGAATATCCTCCCTGCTTAGAAGAAATGTCCTAGAAACATCAACATCAAAAGGAACTGCTAGACTTTTGTCTTCCACACTCTTCTTTCAGTGGTGTTATTAGATGCACATAACTATACTGGTCAACCAGTAACACATGGGAAAACCCCGCGGAAACCACACGTGGACAGGCCAGCCCAGGCAGGAGGGAGGGCTGCAGGCACGGGACCCCGACAGACACAAAGGGCAGCTCACACGTTGAGGGGCAGCTGGACCTTGGGAGGCGTGCCCTGCTCTCCAGACACCGAGGCAGCTCGCGGGACAGCTGTGGGGGTAGATCCTGCCGAGGAGGAGGCATCCTGGAAACAGACAAGAGGGGACAGGAGTGAGGAGACAGAGACCCCATCCAAGGGAAAGAGAAATGCAAGGTGAGGCTGCATCGACAGGTGCCTGTGCTTCCCCAGCTGCCGGGCTGTTTGGCCTCCAAAGTGCCGTGCCTACCTGGACTGTCAAAATGGTTCTCCAATCATGGGAGGGAGCCTGGCAGCCCAGGACCCCTGCCCTGAGGTGGTTTTCGAGAGCCCCTTCCCAGCAGCTCAGGGAGCCTTCTACGGCCTGCGTCCAGGCTGGTCAGCGTCACGCTATAGTCAGGACGCGGAGAGGCCGTGTTCCAGACCTCGCTTTGTTCTTAGACCTTGAATTAATTATTATTGTGTTTGTTTAAAAAAATCCACACGAAATCTTTCATGCTAGGAAACAGAGCTTATTTAAAAAGAGCATCCCCAGGAACTGGAGATTAATCCTTAAAGAAAATTAGTCCCATGACATTAGACAGAGCAGCAGGCCAAGAGGACCGGGAGTCACAGGGCGCCCCCCTCCCCCCAAGACCCCAAAGTGTTCCAAGCTTCAAGGGTTTTTTAAGCGAGGAGATGACCCGAGGAATGGTCAGCATCAGTGGTGCGCTGTGCTCTCCAGGGGCAGTGGAGGGGCTGAGGGAGGAATCTGGGTGGCACCATGGTCTTGCCAAGGGAATTCCTACATGGAGAATCCTCAGCCCCAGCCCGGGTAGGGCAGAGCTGCCCCCAGGTCCCCCTACCACCCAGCTTGCTCGCCCTGCCCCGGCCTTCCCTAGGACAGTGTCCTGTCTTCCTGTTCAGAGGCATTTGATGGCAGAGGGGTCTGACCTGTGTCCCTCTCAAACATCTGTCCGAGTCCCAGCCCTGGCACCAGTGCTTGTGGTCTTATCTGGAATAGGGGTCTTTGCAGATATGAGGTAAGGAGCCTGAGAATAGATCATCCTTGATTAGAGTGGGCCCCAAATCCAGTGATGAGTATCCTTACAAGACAGAGGAGGAGGAGCGGGATGTGGAGGGGAAGGAAGCCCATACGAGGACGGAGCAGAGATGGGAGTGATGCATCCACAAGCCAAGGGGTGCTGAGGATGCCAGCAGCCACCAAAGCCAGGAGGGAGCCCCGGAACAGACTCCCCTCAGCCTCGGGAGGAACTAGACCTGCCCACACCTTGACTTGGGGCTTCCGACCTCCAGAGCTGTGAGAGAACAACTTTCTGTTGCTTTTAGCCACCTAAGTTTGTGGTACTGCTCTGGAAGCCCCAGGATACCCCATCAGAGGGGCTGTCGGGGAGCCTGGAGGAGGAAGGGGTCCATCTCCCTTCAAGGAGAGAGCCATAGGTCTCCTCCCTTCCTCGAGGATCCCATTTAGGCCTGACAAGGGGCAGAATAGCAGTCCCGGCAGAAACTGGAGCAGAGGATGTGGCCAGGTTGCAGGTACCTTGGACAAAGACAGGTTTGGCGGGGTGCGGGGGCTGCCTGGCTCTGAATGGGGAAGGTGCCTGTGTCCCCAGTGTGTGTCCTCAGGTGAGTGAAAGGCACTAGAAGCAGAGACCATACAGATGGAGGGAGAGCCACCTGGAAGTTGCCCCAGGCAGGCAGCCAGCCCTGTACCCTGACTGGCCTCACACCACCTTCCTAGCTTAGGAGCAAGAAGCTTCTCAGCTTTCTCATCACTCACTGACCAGGTCTGGCCTTGCTTAATTGATAACCTCTGCATGCTGCCGGCCACCTACCTGCCCCTCCCTGGCTGGTCACAGCCCTCCCTGACCAGTGATCATGAGCAGAGCCTAAAACCATGCTACGCGGGCAGCGTCTACAAAGTCAGAAACGATTTCTTCCTCCTGTTTAAACCCAGTGCGCCTGGCAGAATGAGCAGGTGCAACTGAGAGACTCCCCTTGTGTCTCTAGGGTAACTCCAAGTCTCAAATGACTTCCATTGCAATGCAGACACTGTGAGAGAAACCTTTGATTTTCAAAGGCTCCTGAGAGAGCCAGGTGTCCAGAGGGCAGCCCCTCACGGACCTCATCCCTCGGCTACATGAAGAAGCAGGAAAGGCTGAGCACCATGTGGGAACAGGGCTGGAAGGGGGCATTCCTTCCCATGGATGGATTCCAGGGTCTTCTGTCTGCCCGGGACACCTGCCCTCTCCATGAAGGGAGACAGGGACCAGGAGGTCCCAACGATGCCAGGATCACTTTCCTTCTAGAAAACTCCCCAGAGCCGGTCCAGATCATGGGTCACCATCCATGGAGGTATAGGTGGGGGCTGGAGAGCGAGTATGAGGGCAGAGACACCCCAAGGGAGGGAGAAGGAGAAGCTGCCACCTCACTCTCCACCAGGCCCTCCCTGCCACAGGCATCTGTGCAGAGGAGAGGGTGTCCCCGTGCTGCTTTCTCCAGTGTCCACTGAAGAAACGTGTGGGAAGGATCTTAGGGTCATTCACTCACCCACTCAAATAGTTACCAAGCAGGTCCAGCACAGGGACAACAGGCTACACACGGACACTCGAGAAACCTGGTGTTCCCTCCCCCATGGGGAACACCATGGCCTGTGACTGTGTGGGACTTGCAATCCAGGTGGCCAAACACTGGACATATTTTTTTTTGAGATGAAGTCTCACTCTGTCGCCCAGGCTGGAGTGCAGTGGCGAGATCTCGCCTCACTGGAACCTCTGCTTCCGGGCTCAAGCGATTCTCCTGCCTCAGCCTCCTGAGTAGCTGGGATTACAGGTGCACACTAGCACGCCCGGCTATTATTTTGTTTGCTGTTGTTGTTTTGAGACAAGAGTCTTGCTCTGTCACCCAGGCTGGAGTGCAATGGCACAATATCGAGTGCAGTGGCTCAGACCTGTAATCACAGCATTTTGGGAGGCTGAGGCGGGAAGATCATGAGGTCAGGAGTTCGAGACCAGCCTGGCCAATATGGTGAAACCCCCATCTCTACTAAAAATACAACAATTAGCCAGGCGTGATGGCGCATGCCTGTAATCCCAGCTACTGGGGAGGCTGAGGCAGGAAAATTGCTTGAACCCAGGAGACGGAGGTTGCAGTGAGCTGAGCTATTTTGTATTTTTAATAGAAAAAGGGTTTCACCATTTTGGCCAGGCTAGTCTTGAACTCCTGACCTCAGGTGATCTGCCCTCATTAGCCTCCCAAAGTGCTGGGATTACAGGCGTGAGCCACTGTGCCTGGATTGGACATGTAATTCTAAGCATGCAGGAGCCCCGGGAAGTTCAGCGTGCACAGGCCCCTTACACAGGTACCCAACCTGGGCTGGGCGTGGCTGGGAGGGCTTCGAAAGGCATGAGGCAGGCTTGTCAGGGAATGTCTTAGTCTGTTTAGTGTTGCTCACGATAGAATACTTAAAACTGGGTAATTTATAACGAAAAGGAATTTATTTCTTATAGTTCTGGAGACTTGAAAAGTGCAGTGCCGCACGGCCACTTCTGGTGACAGCCTTCTTGCTGGTGGGGACTCCGCAGAGCATTGCATGACGAGGGAGCTGAGCGTGCTGGCTCAGGTCCTGCTCCTTCTTCTTAGAAAGCCACCAGCCCCGCTCCCATGAGTCTAGGGATCCACGAGTGATGATTCAGCCTTGCCCTCATGACCTAACTGCCTTTTAAAGGCTCCACCTCTCAGCGCTGCGTCTGGGGGATTAAATTTCAACATGAATTTCAGAGGGGACACTCAAGCCACGGCAGGGAGGTGGTGAGGGTGGGTGGTGGGCCTAGAGGAGCCCAGGCCAGCTCATGTGGGAGGCCAGATGAAGTGAGGGTTTGGAGGCAAAGGGGGCAGTATCCCCATGGGATGAGGACAGGCTGTGCGGGGCCTCCGGAGAGGGCCTTCACTCTGAGGGCACGGAATCCCTGCAAGACGGGCAGGGAGAAGGCAGCCACACGCCAGGACCTGCCAGCTTTGCAGGGAACCCATCAGGAAGTGCGAGGGAGCCCAGCCTGCACCGGCAGACGGCAAGGGAGCCAGGAGGGGACCTGGACGCGCTCAGGGGGCTGTTAGTAGGAATAGCAGCCGCGACTGTAGCACCTGTGACTGAAGCACTCGCCCTGTGCAGAGCCTACCATGGCTGGGCCCAGCTCTGGGCACTTCCCCGGAACAATGCTTTCAACCTTCGCAAGCCTGCGATGGGTATTTCGAACTCAGCCCATGCAGAGGCCACGTGCTCAGCCACCACACCGTGGTGTAAGTTCCTCACAGCTGCTGAAACCAACAGAGACTCAGGGGCTTACAATCACACAGAAGGTCTTTAAGTCAGAAGTTCTAAAATCAAGGTGTGGCATGGCTGTGTTCCCTCTGCGAGTCTAGAGGAGACTCCACTCCCTGCCCTTGTAGCTTCTAGAGGCTTCCAACGTTCCTTGGCCCCCTCCACGTTAAGGCCAGCAGTGGCGCGTCTTCCTCTCTCTCGCCTCTGCTTCCACCACCCCATCCCCTTCCCTGACTCTGGCCTCTGCTTCCCTCTCGGGAGGGCCTTTGTGGCTGAGGTGGCCCAGGTGATCCAGGAGCATCTCCATCTCAGGGTCTTTTCCCGTCTGCCACGTCAGATGACACATTCTCAGGTTCCGGGATCAGCACTTGGATATGTGTGGGGGCCATCATTCCCTTCTCCACCAACAAGATTAGGTCTGAGGGACGTTGAGGGAGGAGCATGGGCTGAGTTTCCAGCCTTGGCCAGATGGAGATGCTGTTGGAGAGACAGGAGCAAGAGACCAGAGAGGCCATGAGCTCGCTGCTGGACACGCAGTATTTGGTGTGCCTGGAAATGTCTCAGTGTGGATGATGAGGGTGCTGGTGCCGCCAACCAGGAACTCAGAGGGGATTGGCCTGGGCAGCAGATCTGGGGTCATGTATGTATAGCTGATCTACGAGGCAATGCAGTCTCGTGGCAAAGCCCTTAGCTCCCAGGTGCGTGACCTGTGTTTGTGACCATAGCCAAGATGGCACCTGTGAGCCTCCGATCTATCATCGTGTC
Source organism: Macaca fascicularis (assembly GCF_037993035.2). Taxonomy (NCBI): domain Eukaryota; kingdom Metazoa; phylum Chordata; class Mammalia; order Primates; family Cercopithecidae; genus Macaca; species Macaca fascicularis. Next base: position 16,911,142 of record NC_088387.1, on the reverse strand, counting down.
CATTGAGGGTCATGAACTTCTGCTCTGACCGTAATGGTAACGGGCCAGGTTTACCCTCCTGCCTAAAAAACTGAAAAACCAGATGAAACCTGAATCAAAGCTCCCAAGACTATAGAAATGAAGCAGTGGAGGACAGAGCCCCCAAGACATGAGAAGATGGGGTGGTGGAGGCTCGTATGGTCTACAGAGCTGTGGTACCAAGTAAGACAATCCATAGTCTATAAAGCAGTCACTCTAAGTCCACAGAATAGGCCCTCAACAAAGCTCGTGATAATGGTCCTGAAGCCAACAGGGTAGATGGTGCAGTGGCCTGGGAGACAGTGAGGAGGGAGGACGCCCTGGCCCCGCCTGCGGGACGCCACCCAGAAGAGGGCCCTGACGGAGGCCACGATGGGGCAGCCTGAGAAACAGCAGGAGACCCGCAGTCCAGGGGAGACGGTGCTTCAGAGGGGATGTCATTGTTCATTGAGCTGCACGCTGTGGAATGGCCAAGGAAGCCGAGGACCTAGACGGACCCAGCCGTCTTGGCTTTGCTGACATGCACGGGTGATTCCTGGGGCAGGTGACTACCCCTACGGGACCACTGGAGGGGAGTTACACCTCTTGATCCCACTCACAGGACACGGAGGACCCCAGTGTGCTTCGTGCAGGGAAAGCCCTCACTCCTGGCTTGGGCTAGTGGACCCACAGTCCCCTGGTTTCTGTCCCGTTCTGCCATAGTTAGTACCAGAGAAGCCTGAAAACTCAGGTCCCGCAGGGCATGGCCCTCGTGACATGCCCGTGCTGTGTGGAGGGCTGGTGGGGGCAGGGCCCCAGTGCACAGAATAGGGAGGCGAATGGGGGGCCGGAGAAGTTCTCACACAGTCGGCCCCACGTCTTGGTGATTTGGGCTTGTAGACAAAGCTGTTCTCCATTCTAGAGGGGGAGAGACAGACAGACAGAGACAGAGACCCAGAGAGAGACAGAGGTAGACAGACAGAAATAGAAAGAGACAGACAGACAGACAGAGAAGGAAAAAAAGCCTGTAGCCCCAGCAGTTTCCTGTTAAGAATGAATCCTAAAATAATCAGACAGGCCAGGCATGGTGGCTCACGCCTGTAATCCCGGCACTTTGGGAGGCCAAGGCAGGCAGATCACTTGAGGGCTGGAGTTTGAGACCAGCCTAGCCAACATGGTGAAACCTTGTCTCTACTAAAAATACAAAATGTAGCTGGGCATGATGGTGGGCACCTGTAATCCCAGTTATTGGGAGGCTGAGGCAGGAGAATTGCTTGAACCTAGGAGGTGGAGGTTGCAGTGAGCCGAGATCATGCCACTGCACTCCAGCCTGGGCGACAGAGCAAGACTCTGTCTCAAAAGTACATATATATATATATATACACACACATACATACATACATACATACATAAAATAATGATAATCAGACAAGTCAGAATGGAGGTACAAGTAAGGATTTCGCAGCAGCACTGTTTATGATATGAAAAACCTGCACTCCTGATGCAAGCTAAAATGTCCCATGGTGTTGGGCTGGCAGGCTGATGAGGAAAGAGAATGTCCCACTGCCGCCTGTGCCGTGGTCTCCATGGCCAGGCCTGAAGGGCCATGTAAGGTATGCAGAGTGGAAATGGAGGTGAGAGCCTTGCATATGAAGGCTTATCTAATTTTTGACAGTGATACATGTATTTTCATGGCAAAAAGTCAGGAAACTTACATACCAAACCACAACTTTGCTCCCCTGGGGAGCTGCCTTTTGGGATAATTGCATTGTTTTTTAATCTACACTTTAATATCAAGTGACAATGGTTTCCTGAAACATTTCCACAGTGGTATGAGAAGAATAACAGAGTTAACACTTGAGGTCTGGCTGATGGTAAACCTGTGTCTGTCTCAATCCCCCATGTGCCATCTTTGTCAGGGGATCCTGGGAGCTGACAAAGGGCAGGGGTGACCCTGTAGCACCAGCAGGGGCTGGGCCGGCAGTTCTGTGCTCCCAGGCACTGGGCACTCAGCTCTGTAGCAGCGGGAAGAGTGGGTATGTAAGATGATAGGCACGCACTGGTCCTGCTCTTGTTACCATGCCTGCTGTCCTGTTCCGATAAATGCTCCACAAGCAGCCAAGCTGTCCCAAACCAGCACAGCACAAGCAAAGTGCAGCCAGAGCCACGGTGGGGCCACACTGGGAGGGTGGCCTGCCTGGAGCCTGCCCCAGCACATAGATCTCCACCTCCCAATGTCCTGGAGCTGCTCAAGCCATACTCCAGTGAAAGGGGGGCAATGTGTCTGGCCAGGAGAGACCGAGGAGAATGTGTTTTGTCTGCTGGGCAGAGGCTGAAGGCTGGGCTGAGAGTGCACACCGTGCAGAGCACATGCACGTGCACCACGGCGGCCGAAGGCTCACCATCCCATCTGTGCCGGCCTCCACCGACTGCCCTGTGTGAGTCCAGCGTAAAGCAACCCACAGGGCTGGGTGTCAGGAGGCTCGGGAGGGCTCAGCCAAGGAGCCTGGGGCATGGACAGTGGGAGCTGCCACAGGGCCCATTCGGGGGGCTGGGGCCTTGGCTACCCTGACACAGGCTGTCCCTAAAGACAGCAGGAGGGAGACATTCCGGCGGCTTCACTGGAATCCTGGCCTTCAGCTGACACTTGATACAGCGAAAGCTCCTAGCAAATATGTGGGATTTAACAACAAGCTATTACTTAGAGCTGGAACGAGGAGCGGAGAGAGAGGTCAGATGTGTGGAAATGCTTTTTCCCAAAGGTCAAGATGAAGAATGCCTAAAACTGACATGGCTGAGCGTGGCTTTCGTGTGGCCGGCCCTCCTAGCATGGATGTCTGGTGTGGTGCCCAGAGCGAGAGGTGCCATAGGACATCCTGTTGTGTAGGAGGCAACGCTGGGTTGGGCTCTGCCCTCAGGGATATAGAAACTAAAAGTACAAAGAAGTGGCGGGCACACTGGTCGTGGCTTCCTGATGCTGACGGGGTCAGTCTGTCCTCTGAATCTGGTCTCTGTTGCTACGGATGCAAACAAGCAGCAGCTTCCTGGTGGCCACAGCGGGAGGGGGTCAGCGGTCCTCCCACTGACGGGCTCAGCAGCACCACACTGGGGGCCACAGGCCCAGCTGTACACAATGTGACTCCCAAGAACACGAGGCCTGCTGAGGGGCAGAGATGAGCAGCCACTGCTAACCCTGGCAGGAACCAACTGCAGGGCAAGGCACCTCTCCTTTAAATGACTGTAACCAGGAACTCCTGAGTAAAGGCACGGGCTTCCCCATGGCCAGCACCCTGCAAGGCCTGCGCTGGATGCGTTTCCAGCCCCCAACCAATGGCTCCTCTCCCCTGAAGTACTCACAACGAGGCTGAGAGTTGCTGACTGTGACACTGGGGACTTGAGGGCTCCTTGCCTCCAGCTCCAACCGTGGCACTTGGCCCTGGACGCAGGCCTGGCTTCCTCCTAACCATGAGCCACCTTTCTGATGCTGCTTTGATTTTTAATGGCTTGATTTTAAACGATTCCAGGCCTTAAGGGATAAGTAAAGACTTGGCAGGAGTGAGGGAGTCAGCCCGTGATAAAAACAAGAAAAGAGAAGGAGTTCCAGGTGCCTTTGAGTAAAAAGAACTGGGGACACGGCCCTCAGACAGATGTTCATCCTATCTCCAAGATCACCCGATGGAAATCTCTGCTCCGACTTCAAAGCTAAGTGCAGCCCTGTCTGCCACGAAGTCGCGCCCAGCAGCCCATGCCCAGGAAAAGGCTCTGACTAGAATAAAGTAGGTTTGCACCATGCTTTTTTTAAATGGCTCCATAATGGACATCCGCCAGGATTTGGCCTGGGCAAGTGGACACACGTGTTCCGAAGGAGCTGGCCGACCATGCAGCGGCCCAGTTCTCTGACGCACTGACCCTACAGAACACTCCAGCATTCCCTCCCCTGGGCAGGATGCTCAACAACACAGCCTGTGAGCATTTCACACGAGCGCAGTAGTGCAGGGTCAGCTGACAGGGCTATAGGTAGGAGAGGTTGGCCTCGTCTGATGGAAGTTAGCACAAGCAAACGGTAAAGTGACAGCGTGTGCGCTGATGGTGCGTGGAGCTGTGGGGGCCCTCCGCACCGAGGTCAGTGCTGGAGCTTAGCCTGACTGTGCAGTGCCCTGGATCCAGGCAAGCTCCACTGCTCCTGCATCTCTCTCCCTATCACAGAGCTCACAGGTGAATGGCACACAGCCCTGGAGCTGCTAGTCAGTAAAGACTGGGCTGTCATTTGTGACGGCAATATGTTTCATCAAATTCCAGCCTCCCCTGGTTGGAAGCCTGGTGTCAGCTCTGGCGGAAGTGCTGTGGCCACGGTTCCCCGATTCTAAACCGCCCGGTTGTAACCAGACACTAGAGACTCCTCCGCTGCGTTGTAATGGGGCCCCTAAGCAGTGGCTGGGAACCAGGCCATAGTAGTTTCCTACTGGGATTACTAAAAGGGAAAAAAGGGGGTCTGGGGGTTGGCAGGCTGTACGGGGGCTCTGAGTCTCTTTCAGTGACACTATGGAACAGACGAAGACCCCGAGAAGAAACATCTCGTTTAAACTTTTAATATGACTCCAGAAAACACTGTTATCACCCCCAAGGAGCAGTGAAACGGGCATGCATTATTCATCACTTGCTCCCACTCCATTACACGGGGTGTAAATCAGACCCTCATGAACTTGCTTCCCAAAGAAAACTCTAGAATAAAACATTTATGGCCTGATTCTTCTGCCTGGTTCTGCAAAGAGGAGCAAGCAGCTTGTGCAGCCAGAGGCCCCGCGTGCCTCTCGATCTCCCTCTCGGGGAGGGCAGCGGCCAGGAAGCCCCAGCGAGGGGGGTCTGTCCTGGGAGAGGCAGCGGCCATGCCTTCTGCCCACATAACTTCAGCACTCTCAGCTGGTGAGGGGAACTGCTTGCTCGCCGCTGAAGATGGAGGCCAGAACTCACCTCCGCTGCTGCCCACAGGCCACCTGCCCCCGCAGGAGTTCCAAATTTGCTGCTGGATATTTGATCCTCACCCACAGGTTGGATCTGGCCCAGCATTCTGCTTTTGTGAATAAAGTTTTATTGGCAGCCAGCCACGCCCACCATTCACTGCGGTCTCCAGCTGCTCTGACACTGCAGGGTGGAGCTGAGTCACTGCGGCAGACACCACCTGGCTGCAAAGTCTAGATTATTCACTATCTGGCTGTTTCCTTTAGAAAGTTTGTGCCCCTGCTCCAGGTGTCTATGATGAGAAGATGAACCTCCTCCCCTTTCTGCCCTTGTCTTACTGGGCCAATAACTGGAACCAAAAAGTGAAAGTTGTGATCAAAAGGTTAACAAGAAATTCCCACAATATCACTAAGGAGAATGGATTAAAACAGTGGAATACAGGAGGAGCACATCCACAACCCGACTCCAGTTTGGGGAATGAAAATCTCAAAACACTAAGAGGAAAGGGGAGGTCTGTCAAGGAAGTTATAGGACCCCTTTCTCACCTACCCGGGGCTTCCCAAGCCTCAGCTAAGAAGCAACCTATCTTGCCCTAGAGCCTTTCTTCTATCAGGAAGAGACGTGGATGGCCTCCGCTCATGGCCTTCCTCACAGATCTCGCTTGCCTGTTGCCTCTGATGGTAGCAAGGCCCTGGACCCTCCTCCCTGTGCACACCCATCAGGCCAGAGGCATCTCCGTCCTGCTTTGCATAAAAGGCACAATATTCATCCACATCCAACTGTGCATCCGTTCTGCCTTCAAACAGAAAGTGCCTCCTTTACAGGCAGTGGCTGCAGGAGGGGTGGACTTTGAAATATCCTTTTGTTCAACTCTAATTCACTGTGTCTGTCTATCCGTCCTTCTGTCTGAGAGTGCCAGTGCCAGGCACTGCCTATACAGAGAGGGAAAGCACTGTCTACCACAGCAAAGCTCACGGGCTGGTAGAGGGGACAGTGATGGGGGGACGAGGTCCTGAGAGCAAACCCTGCCTGGGCGTGAGGGCATGTGGGACCCCGTTTTTCTCGCCCCCCAAACCCACACTGCATCCAGATAATGCCTGTGGATAGGCAGGCGGTTTAGCCTGGAGCGAGAGGGCAGATGAGCTCTGGCAGAGGGAGGCCGAGGCAGTCAGGAGAACTGGGTGGAGAAGGTTCTTAGCTCCTCACAGTCCTCCCGTCTAGGGCCATCATGGGCCTTCACATTATAGCCCTGAGGACACGGACCTCAGTGGCCTGGTTTCCTCCTGCTTTACCTGTGCTGATCGAGGCCCTTCCTTCTTTCCACCCTCTGAGGCATGGACTGTATGCTAGTCTCCTGGTGGGCTCCATGGGGCCTACAGGTGGCCATTCATGAAAAACCTTCTGTAGATCCCTGCAGGATATGGCTTCAACAGCTGCTAGGACAAGGGAGTGGCTCTCCTATGCTGCCAGCCGATAAGTGCCCACCCAGAGCTCCCGGATGCTCTCCAAATGCCAAGAAGACCCAAGGATCTTTCCTGACACTGTCCAAGGATGGCCTGGAGGCACAGGCAGAAACCCGTGGATCCGGTTCCTAGCTTGTCATAGCAGCAAAAGAAACGCTGCCGGCACCCTGCACCGTGTTTGGCAAGCTTTGCAATTGACAAAAATCATCAGGACGCCAGGTCGCAGGCAGCCACGGTGTCCTCTGTTCCCACTTAAAGACCAGGATTGGTAAGTCACGGAGGTACAGCTATTTCCAGATTTGTAGAAGAAAGTTTTCTTGTGTAAGATTCTCACAATGGGATTTTTAAAAAATTCATCCCAGGCTCCCTTACTTTTTGTTTTGCCTCCTTATAAGGCACGTAATTAAATTCATAACTTTCTGAAAATGCTAAAAATAAGCCCAGGTGCTCCGCTATGCAGGCAGTTCGTGCTCTGCAGGTGAGAGCCAGAGCCGGAGCCAGAGGCTGCATAGGTTATAAGCAGTAAGTCTGGGGGCTGCCAGGCCTGAGGCAGGAAGGTCCTGCTTCAGCTCCTTCAGCTTTTCCCCAGCACTTCCTCCTGCTTGAAGCATCTGTCTGTCTGTCCTGTGGCAAAGATAAGACCCAGCCAACACAGGAAGCTGCATAGGAGACAAATAGCAGCTGGTGATGCATTTTAAAGTTGCCCAGAAGCTTCCATAAGGAACTCTCCTCATTTACTTCTCAGACACGAAGAGACTTGACAAATGTTCTCTTTTGATGTTCTCCCGGCTGAATTTCAAACACTTCCCCTTCCATTGATTTTAAAGGGTATGTTCCTAATCTCCAAGGGTTGCTTATTTGGAGGTAATTTGTAAGTCATGATGCTCTCTAGAGCAGGGAAGTTGGCAAGAGCCAGTGAAGGTGCTGGTCCTGGCTGGATGGCGAGTCAGCCTGCGTCTGACCACACTCTGGAGCCACCAAGAGCCCCTGCCCAGAGGCAGGACACTCATGGGCAGTATTAGTGGGTGCCACGGCAGTGCAAGCATAACGTCAGAGCCACACCAGCCTTACTTTGGAAAGGTGTCGGCTCTTCCTTTGAAGCTTCCCAACCTCTGTGCTCAGAAATGCAAACTTGCTGAGTTGCAGGGAAGTGACACCTGGAGACGGTTCTCCTCAAGGCCCTGCTGGACTCCATGTGCCCACCCCCTCAACAGGGCGGGGCTGTAGGATTGGTTTTGGCCACTGAAAAGAGCATGAGCAGAGGCTTCCTTGTGGAAACCTCATTTCTAGTTGCCTCATTTCTGCCCCTGCTACGGTCCTGGAGACATTCTACACCAGGAGTCAGCAGGCGTTTTCTGTAATGGGCTCCGTAATAAACATCTCAGGCTGTGTGGGTCTTACGAATCTCTGCCACAACTCCTCAATATCTCTGTTATGGCCTAAAAACAGCTGCGGATGATACACAAATGGGCGTGTGTGACCCTGTTCCAGCAAAGCTTTCATTTACCAAAAGAAGCAGTGGCTGGACTCAGCCTGTGGCTGTTTGCTGGTGTCCCAGGTGAGGATGGTAGAGCCAAGCCCTCTTCTGCCGGTGACTCACAGTATGAGTGAGAAGCAAGCGTCCGCAGCTTGGTGCCCTGGAGAACGTGGGCTGCTTATCACGTGATGTGGCCACTCTCAGTGATGGACGCAGGCACTCCAGAGCTGACTGCCCATAGAGGGTCCTCGGGCACCTGCTTGATTTCATACTTGGTTTATGAGGAAATTTTTCTAAAATGTAATCAATCATTTCCCAATTTGATCCAATAACTTAAAAGCAAATGTGTCATAGTAGAGGTGGCCTGAATGGCTTCTTTCCCCCTCCTCTGATTATCCTTCCTCCTCCACCAGAGCGCTGACATGTGAATGATACTCCATTACGCCTGAAGCACCAGCTGAGCCTCTGACCTCTCCCAATCGCAAAGGAAGAATCCCTAGGGGTGCAAACATGAGCAGGACGGGCCAGCTGAGGCTCAGCCAGCTGTATGCCCTGGACACCTTCAGCCAGGGCCCCACAGCTGTGTCCTCTCCCCAGCCATCGACGTGCAGCCAGGCCTGTGAGGGTTGGGGAAGGTCACACAGCCTCTTAGCTACCACGCTGCTTTACGTACAAGACCATCCAATGAGGAATGCTGCTGGTGCTGTTTTGTGGCCCACCCAAGAAGGAAGCTAGCGTGTGAGAGCCCCACCTGTGGGCCACTGGCACCTAGCTCCTGCCTTCAAGGACCTAAAAGCCCAGGGAGGAAGCGGGGACAGCCATACACACAAATAATGTTCCATCATGGGCACATGGGAAGTCCTGCAGGCAAAGAGATAGTGGGGGAACTGATTTGGCGGTGGAAAGGTGACATGGGGCCACAGAAAGCTGCCAAAGGAGGTGAACATGTCAGATGGCCTGAAGAGTGGGCAGGCGCCTTTCTGCACAGGTATGTGTCTGTGGTTGCCTGGTGGGTAGAATGCCATGCTGAGGGGCAGCAAAAGGGACATGGGCAGGTGGGAAGGGATTAGCTGCGGCAGTCTGGGGGAGAAACGAGCCAAGGCCAGAGCAGTGTGGGTCGCAGGCCGCAGATTGGCACGGGCTCTCGGGAGTGGAGAGTGCTGCCGGGAGCTGGAGAGGCAACCAAGGGCCAGTCTGAAGGCTCCCCAGAACCTTCCAAGGGACTCAGCAGGGAACTCAGGGGCAGGGAGTCAGCGTTGGGGAAGACGAAGAGTGTTAGCTCAGGGCACCTAAGGACGGTGGTGACTCCTTGAAGAGCAGATGGAACACAGAAGGGGAAGCAGGTTTGCGGAAAGAGGGGTGTCATCGGTTGCTCCTGGCATGCACTGAAGTCGAGGCGTCTCTCCAGGAAGCCAGCAGGTAGTTGGAGAAGAGAATCTGTAGTTTGAAAGAGGTGCCGGCAGGCAGAGTTTAGGGACGTTGGCTGGGGTTCTGGAAAGGGTGAGCCCCCATGGGTGAGTGTGCCCAGGATGGGAAGAGAAGGCGGGGGGCACTGGTATCTGTGTAGATGTAGGAGCTAGAAAGAAGGTCTGGCAGGAGGGGCCGGGACAGGGCTGCACTGGAAAGAAGAGTCACAGATCAAAGGGGACAGGCTCAGGAAGGGGTGCTGTCCACAGCGCCGACTGCTGTCAAGAGGTCAAGATGGTGGATGAGGAAGGAGGACACTGGGCAGGGCACTGGTAACTGTGGCTGGGTCAGCTTCAGCAGCAGGGGTGGTGGACAAGATCAGACTGCAGAGAGTCGAGCACATCCAGGGGAAAGAGGAAGCAGTAGGTCAGTGAGAGAAGAATGGGACTGGGCCTTCCACAGAGGTGCTGGGAGGGCACCCAGTGGGAGAAAGGTCAGCTCTGCTTGGCCGCCAGCCTGGGCCGCACCCCACCTGCGCAGGCCCCGTGTTCCCGTGGCAGCTTCTGGGAGGCGCCCAGCGGCAGCCCCAGCAGCTCCTTGGCCACCGTGACTGTGCCTGTGGCCGGCCTAGGCCTGGCAAAGCTTCCTTCTAGGCCCCACTCCCGCATCCTTCTGTCCCCCGTCCCTGCCCCTGCAGAGTAGCCGCTGAGACTCCCAGTCTCCAGCCTGTAGCATTTCCCACATGGCTACTCCGAACCCAGGCGCTGGCCTGTTCTGCATCGGCACCTCCCTCCCCGCCGGGTCTCGAGCTCACCTTACACAGCTCCCAGCTCTCTCCTCTGTTTCACAGCTCTTCTTTTTCAGCATTCTCATCAACAAAGCCTCAGCCTAAAGCCCTTTCCGGCAAAGAGCTGGACAGTGGATATTTCAGGCTGTGTGGGTGTCAGAGTCTCTGACGCTTTTTCTTCTCCTTCCTTTACTTCTTCCCCTCCTTCCCATCCTGCAGTGGTCTCGGCCACACCCACTCCTTACCCACCGCCAGCCTTCCAAAACCTCCAAGACCCAGCACAGCACCAAGCCAGAGACGGGCTCTTGGAGCAGACAACAGTGACTAGAGATGATGTGTCTGGTGTCTGGCGTCTTGGGCTGGTGATTCATTCCCCGATTCCCTGAGCAGCAGAAACAGCCACCACAGCCAACGCTCAAGGTACACCTACCGAGGAGGGCGGCCCGCACGCACCCCCTCACTCCACCCTCGCAACGACCATGAGGGTGTGGGGGGGCACAGCTTGGCTCTATTTAACAGACAGGAAGCGGAGTTTCTGGGAAGTCAGGCAGCTTTCCCACGGTTGCAGGTACAAGGATAAGTGCTCAACCTGGCCGTCTGGCTCTGGAGGCTGGCTCTTAACTGCAGGGCTCCAAGAGGTTCAGCAACTCTCCTGGGGTGACACAGTTAGAGAGAGGGAGCCCACACCTCCACCCCAGCACCCTGTCCTGTGCGCTGCACTGAGCCTGGCCTCAGCCTAAAAGAAAAGCAAAGCAGGGGCACTTTACGGAACACTGCAGGGACCTGCTGGCATTCTCCTGCGCGTCTCCTTTGGCTTGAGGTCAGCCCTGTGCATTTTACAGAGCAAACTGGAAAGTTAAGTGATATCCGTGTCCTGACAGCACTCCTAACAGCCAGGGTGGGGCCCTGGAAGGCCAGGGAGGGCTGGCACGGAAGCACGGCCCTGAGGCGTCACCTCCACCCGGGGGGGCCTCAGCTTCCTCATCTCTGAAGTAGAAATAATGAACGACTGGCTCACTGTGGGGTGAGGTGGGCCATACAACCGGGGAAGCTGAGAAGTGATGCAAGCCAGGACAGAGAAAGTGAGATCAGCAGAGGAAGCCAAAGGAGAGATGGGGACAGGCAAACCACAGATGCATCCCCGACAGCCGCAGGGAGGAAGCCAGCCTCGGCCAGCACGGGGCTCTCAGGCTGTGCGCCCAGGCTTCACGGTGCTCAGGCACTTTGAGAAGCAGGGAAGTGTCCTCTATGCTTCAGACTCATTTCTGAAGCATTCTTCCTTTCTATTTTAAGACAACACCAAAGAAAGAGCAAAACCAGTCCATTACAGCGAGAGCCCCTTAATTCGGCCAGCTGAGGGGCTTCCTCATCCACATCCCCCCACCAACCCTGACTGTGGATCAACTGCAGTCGATGCATTGGACAGCACAGTGCCCAGCAAATGGCTCATCTCTACTCCAGCTGGCTGCGTTTCCAGGGCAGACACCTGCTGTTTGGACCTTTCTACAGAACCCAGTGCAGTGTTCAATGAGGATTCAATAACTGTCGGGGACCATACCATGCTCACCCCAAAAGTAAACGCACTGGGACACACAACGCACGATCTGAAATCCTCTGCTCCCCATGGCCCAAAAGTCCTGGTCCAGATGACCAGCCTCGCACACTTCACCAGCCGGTCTTCCCCTACGGCCCCAGTCGCCAGGTGCCAAGAATTCATCCTGTCAGTCAAGATATTCTTTATCACAGCCTGAATGGACACGCTGGGTCCTGAGGGGACTATGAGAGGCAGGGGACTGGCTGCTGCAGTGGCCCTTGCTGGGGCCAGCATTGCCCCATGCTGTGGGCACCAAGGAGCCTGGGGTTGCAGGCCTTCCTGCTCTGTCCGCTCCACGTTTCCCAAGATGGCAGTGCTGGCACGCGAGAGGCCTCCGTTTGTGGATGAGCGCATGCACATAGCAATGCTGAATTTCTCCAGGCCAATGATCAAAGCCGACGTGCCATGCCACCCACTAACCACAGAATCCTGGGTCTGGGCTCCCTCTCCCGGGGTGTGGCCAGCATGGTGGGGAAGAGAGTCCCTGCAGCACTGTGGTCACAGAAGGACCTGAGTCTGGCTCGCCTTGGCTGCCACGGGCCAGTCCTCAGGCCAGGCACTTCCCGGTCAGACACACATGGCCAGCAAGGTGGTAGGAACCAGGAAGGCAGTGCAGAGCAGCGGCAGACCGGGAGGGCTTGGTCTCTGGGCACATCCAGACCATAGCAGGACACTGGAGCCCGCAAGGGCAGCACGCACAGCTCACACCTGCACCAGGTGCCCCTTCTGTCTCCCAGCAGCTCAATTAAATCAGGACAAGGAGACAGGCGGCATCTGCTTTATTTGACCTCCTGCCCTTTGAGGTGACCCAAACTAAAGTCAGGAGCCTGGCCATGACTTTCACTTCAAGTCGAACTGCTGGTAAATGGATCCCAGGATCCCAGTCCCACTAATCCCTAATTCCAATCCCTGTGGAGCCAGGTAGTATGCAAATTAATAGAAACATCTGTTCCCTTCCTGCCCCAGTAGACATCAGACTGCAGACGGCTTAGAAAGGTTCCCTCTGCTTGTTTTAACACAGAGGCCATGGCAACATGAGACGCTGGTGCAGGTGAGGATGCGGGAAGGAGAGGAAACCAGATCCTGCACCTGCGTGTGCTGAGCCCACATCTCAGGGGCCTGCGGGAAAGTGGTGGAGAAGATGCCCCAGGCCCTCTTGGGACACAGCAGCAGCTTTGCAAAGCTCATGGGCCCTGTGGGCTCCTTTTTTTAGAACTCCAAGGAACACCAAGGGCAGCTTTGGACATATTACCCACAAACTACAGGACACAGGCCGACCCTTGTGGGGGTAGGTGCTGGCCTGGCAGTTCCAGGGCCACCTCTGGCTGGTGATCAGGAAGAAGGGCCCTCCCTCTGGTTGATGGGGGTCCCCGACTACAGTGAGAGTGGCCTTTGCTCTTCTAGGAGGAAGGAGACAAAAGACCTACCCAAGTGGTACACAAGGGCCAGGCCGCTGCTCAGTCCTCTCCTTAGGGGCACCCCTCAAACCTGCCGCAACTTCCCTTTGAGCCAAATTTGTTTCACAACACAACTTTCGACTGTTCACATCGCCAGTAGCTGCTCAGGTTGCCAAGGAGGGACTCCAGCTCTGGGCCAGAGTTACCACAATTTGTCGTTGGTGACAAACACGGTGAGCTCCCCGAGTCTTAGCACCACCATGACAACCTGCCTGGTGTCCAGGATGTTTGAGCAAAGAATAAGCAAGACTCTTCCAAGAGCCACTGCTTGTGGCTTTACCCCCAAGATGTGCACACACGCACGGAGCACAGCCATGCTGGCCCGACACTGAGTTACCATGCCCCTCCCAGGCATTTCCAAATAGGAGGTGCTCAAGAAGAATTTAGCCCAGGTCAGGAGTGGAGTTAGGGTTGAGACCAAGGTTGTGCTTTTCCCCATAAGGAAAATGCACCAGCAGCCCCAGCTGGCTGTTCCTTGGGGAACGTTCCCAGGCACAGGCTGTGGAAGCTTCCAGGCAGTGGGGTAACCATGGGGGCAGATGACTGCACGGTTACGGCTCCAGATACTACAGCACCCATTTCAGACCACAGTCTCAGCCGCCGATGAGAGCTAGCATTTGTGTGTGTGTGCACACCTATGCGTGCAGGTGAGTGTGTATCCACCAATATGTGTGTGCATGTATAAATGTCTACATGTGTGCACGGGTGTTATGTGTGGGTGTTTATGTGGAAGGGAAGCATATAAGTTCACAAGTGTGTGCATGTGTGCACAGGTGCATATGTGTATATGTATGTGTGTGTGCATGTGTATGTGCGGGTGTGCACCTGGAGCGGTGTGTGTGTAAATGCACGTGTATGCATGTGTATGCATGTGGAGGGGGTGCATATAAGTGCACATGTGTGCACAGGTGTATATGTGTATACGTGTGTGTATGTGTAGGTGTGCATGTGGATGGTGGTGTATGTAAGTGCACGTGTGTGTGTGTGCAGGTATACGTGTGTGCCATGTGTATGTGTGAGTGCACATGTGCATGGGAGTGCATATGTGCGCACATGTGTGCATGTGTGTGTAGGCTGATGTGGCACATCTAGATCACACGGCTCTTCTCCAGAAGCTCAGCAATTTTTAAGACAATTCTCTGTGTGAAGTTGTCTGAGTTATCTGTGATTTTGAACAAGACAGTTCTTCTCAACCAGTTGCTTATGGGTGTCTGCCCCAGGATTCCCCGCACATCAGTGCCCTTGCTCTGAGGCGTGTCCAGGGCAGCCAGAGGGACTCTGGAGGGAATGTGGAGTGTGGCGGTGGGTGGGCCACTGGGTGGGAAGCAGCAGCGCAGGGAGAAATGGCGTGGGTACCATCGTGTGGGCACCTTGGGCTCACCCATGCACACCTGCCACAGTCCAGAGGAGGTCTGAGGACAATGGCACAGGAGTGTGACTGCAGGGTCGCCCTGTCGGGCACTTGGAGAGCCCCTTCCATCTCCGGCTGCAGTCTCTGCATTCATAAAAGGGAAACTTGCCCAATTCCTGCCCTGTGCATGGCACTGTGAAGGGTCTTGTCAGAGTTACAGGCAAGTACTTACTAAATATTGTTCATTATTTTTAAATTTTTAAAATCAATTTATTTTATTTTATTGACTGGTTGATTGTAGAGACAGAGTCTTGCCCAAGCTGATCTTGAACTCTTGGCCTCAAGCAATCCTCCTGCCTTGGCCTCCCAAAGCACCAGGATTACAGGCATGAGCCACTGTGCCCAGCCTTTAAATGCTTTGCTTTGGTTACTTCAATTTACAAAAAAAAACTAGTGGAAATGGAGTCTAGAAATAGAAGGTATCTGTAGAAACAATAGTAATGAAAGTACTCAACAATAGTTTATTCTGGTTCTGAGCTCTGGCTCTTTCTTTCTCTTGAAAGGGAAATTAGCAAACATTGCAGAGATGCTAAAAATATGCTAGCACTAAGCTAGCACTCTTCCAGGACATAATCAGACATTCAGAAGCCAAATGACATGGGAAAGAAAAACCTTGTCATGAGGTGGGTGGGTATTACTCAGACATTCCCTGGACCACTGAGAATCAGCTCACACACCACTAGGCCATCTTCTGAACCAGGTAGGGCACACTCACCATTCTCTACGCTTCTGATGGAGGGCGGGACCCAGTGCCAGGTAGCAAGGGGCAAACCCCGCTCAACCCCAAAGGGCAGTTCTGGCTGGCCTTCATGCTAGTTGAGGAACAGGGAGCACTGAACGTGGAGCTGAGGATAGAACCCCAGAGAACCCAGGGATGCCTGCCCTGGCCCGCGGATGTTACCTGGGTGGGAGCAGCGCATGACAGATGAGCAAGGTCTCCAATCCTGGCCGCGGCTCGGGGATCGCTGGAGCTGATCAACACTGGAGCGCTAATTTCCATGGAATGCCTGTGGCTGGCAGCCTGGGAGGATCTGTGTGTCACACTGAGCGCGGTGAAGGAGTGGCGTTTCTTGGTGTTCTTCTTGCCATCGACACGCCGCTGAAAGGCACTGACCGCCCCTGAGCTGCTTAAAGTGGGACTTGGGGCCATGCTGGCCACAGCGCCGGAGTCAGAGGGCAGGGAGGCATTGCAGCTGGATGCAGCGGCTGGGCACGGCTTGTCCATCTCAATGAGCTGCTTGGCGGAGTCGTTGAGCTGAGTGAGAAAGGGGAGAGCGGGGGCTTCATTAAATCATGGTCACGTGCCACACCAGCCCTCTGCACTCTCCAGGCCACGTTCCCATTCACAACCTGGCAATGTGTTCAAATCGGTCAGACGGCAGGGAAAACACAGCAGAGGCTGGTGGGGTGGCATAGGTTTTATTGACAAGGTTTTTGGAGCAGCTCAAAAACCCCAGGAGCCATGACGGAGAGAGGGGACTCAGAGAGAGGGAAGTGTTTTCCAAGGGCCACTACCTTGTCTCCCCAATCTTTTCAACTGTTGGCCATTTCTGGCATGCACGGTGCAGCCCTGTAGACAGTCAGGGACCAGGGACAAGACGGGAAGGAAGCCCCGCATGAGAAGACATGGGCTGGCCCTGCATGCTCCACAACAGCAGGTTCCCGGCCTGCCCTGAGCACTGCAGATCCCCGGAGGAGATTTCAAAGCATGTGACTGGAATGTACTTTCTAATGGCTGGTGACCAGCTGTGGCAGGGGAGTCTGCTCTGGTCAGCATGAACCAGGGAAGCTCTTTTCAGTAACCGCCTCCCCTCAGGCAGTCAAGCCCCAGAAGCTGGCCTTGAGTGCACCCCAGAAGTGTCAATCATCTGTCATCTTGAGTGATTTGGCGAGTCTCAGGACATGAATCCTTCCCACATCTCCCACCTGTTCTACAAGACAGCAGGCATTTTGTGCAGCGAAGAGTTTGACGAAACTCTGATCCTGGGTGGTGCTTATCAGGAAAGGTGACATGAAGATTCAAGTCCATGAGCAACTGGGGAAGAAACCCTCCTGGCCGGCTAAGCCACATCCTTCCTCTCAGGGCTGCAGCATCGCCTGGAGGGGCTGGGAGGGGCAGCCCAGGCACACCCACTGGGGGAAGGTCGGTGAATTACACAGCCTGGGGAGGTACCAGCTGTGAGAAAAGGCTCCCTGGGCTGGTGCTTGGGGCCTGGTAGGTCAGTTCACCACCTGTGAGTGACAGCGTCCCCTGGCCCTACACCTGGAGGAAGTTTCCCACTCGGTTGCCCAATGGAGCACCTTCCTCCTTAGGCTGTACTCGGCTCAACCTAAGTGCATACCTATATGGGGAGCTGGCAGTGATTTGAAAGAATAAAGCAGAGGGAACTCTTTACTGTGTACACAGAGGTGGCTGAGAAGAAAATATGATACTAGAATCAGCATGGGATGATTGCTACAAGCTGGGTTAAGCAAATGCCATCAGGCTGGGTAAATGCCTGTGAGCTTCCACTCTTTCTCCCTCACCTTTCCAGAAGTAGCAGAAGGAACTGAGTAAATGCCAGCTGCCCTCTGGGCAGAGCTCCCTGGAGGAGCACAGAGCTCGGGGCAGGAGGAAGCGGGAGCCGTCTCTGAGTTTTCTCCTCACCAAGCAGAAACTGTGCAGGGGCTGGCACATTCTGTCTGCCAGGGTACTGTTTTGGGTTTGGGGCCCACAGGGTCTCTGCAGCAGCATGACTGGGCTGTGTGCTGTAGGGCACCACAGAGGCACCTAGGCCAGTGGCCAGAGGGCTTTCCAAAAGCTGCAGGTAGGCCACTGCAGGTGGGGGGCAGTTTGAAGCCTTCATGGGAAAAACGGGACTCGGCAGTTGTCGGAAAGTAGTTACAGGATTCAGAAAGGAAGAGGAGAGAGGCAGTGAGTCAGTGAAATCCATGAAGGTGGGAAGACCATAGCAGGCAAGTGAAGGACCACGTGAGCCGCTGTGGACGTGCAGGCTACCTGGGGCAGTCACGTCCGCTCTGTGGCCAGCCATGGGTGTACACTTGGCATAGGCTAAGGATATAGGCTAAGCCCTGGCATGGGAGGCCAGCAGGTGCCAGGAGGGGCCTGTCCCCTACACCTACCAGGAGTTGAGTCTGACGTCAGCCTCGTCTAGGAGACTCCCCTCAATGCTGTGAACCAGTGAAGGGAGACGCCAGGTCTCACCCAGATACAGAGCTAGCATTTGCAGCTGGTAGCACCTTGATGAGTTAAAAAAACAAAAACAAAAAACCCAGAAGCCCTGCTGAGTTTAAGTGGCATGAGAAAGGGCGGCTCCATCACAGGGCTGCTCTGGGCAGGCCGAGCAGATCACAGGAGCAGATCACAGGAGCAGGGGAGCAGGGTAGCAGGACGGCTGCAAGTTCCAGCTGCCTTCAGACCCAGCCCAGGCACATGGCTGTCAGCGTTTCCACTACAAATATCTGCCTTTCAGAGGAAGGTTACGAAAAACCTCACTCCGGGCTCCAACATGTGTGATCTAAATCCAGGATTATTTCCTTTGAAATGTTTCCTCCAACCAGGCTCAGCTGTTTTGCTCAATTTTATGGCTGTATTCATTTGCTTCCTCCTAAGCGCTACTCAGAGAACAAACCAGTGCCTGTTCCCTCCCACAGCCCTCCGTGGGGCTCTCCAAATACCTGAGAGCCAGCTTCCTGGACCCCAGTGTTCTCTGCCCACTTGACAGGGTCTAGAGGAAGACAGAACAGCAGGGCACAGTGAGCTCGGTCCTCCATTCATCTCACTCACTGGCATGGGAGCACGTTCTAAACACACCTGCCACGCGCCTGCATTTGGGACATCATTACACAGCAATCATGGCAGCAATAATGCTGAGGCCAGGCTCAAATGATTCCCTTTTCCCCAAAGGAACAGGCCTGGAGTGTTTCACTTAGTCCCCCTGTGACTGTTGAGTTGGTACTGAAAACTGTTTTCAAAATCAGGAAATCCAAGCACCAACAGGTTGTTGTACACACGTCCAGAAGAGATGGGGCCCTGATCTGAATGTCAGCGTAGATTTCCAGGATCCCTATTCTCATCAGGGGCCACAGCAGCCAGGAGCATGGTGCCTGGCCCCTCAGCAGTGCCACATGTCACTGAGCACTGGGCGGCCACCAGCACGTGTCCCTGAGAGGCTGCTCACAAGTGACCGCACCATGCCCCCTTCACGGCCGAGACGGAGACTGAGGGTGGGGAGGCAGCATGCATCCCTCATGCCTTAGCAACCCCAGCCCAAGGCCGGTGCTGAAAGTGAAGGCAAAAAGCTTCCATCAAGATAGGCAGCTTCAACAGATGGCAAGAGAAGTAAGAACTCCTGACTCAAAGAAGAAAGTCCTCAATGCTTCATCCAAAGCTTCAGCATCCCCAGCAACCCTGCAGCCGCCAGGCAGGCAAACCGCTGCCAAGGGGTCTCCGAGGAAGAGGAGTGGTTAGGCTGTATCCTGTTGACTCATCTCTGCTTCTGAGCCAAGGGGCTTCTCCATGGGCCTGTTTCCTCCTGCCCTGTGCAGTCTTCGTTCTGGAAGTACAGAGTGGACTAACCCGGAGGGCCTCAACACGCTGATGCATCTCTACATGCATGGGACTGAGGTGTCATTTTCCACCCACCACTGGGGACCAGGTTTGCCAGACTCACACAGGCCATGGAGTCCCAGGCACTGCTACAGATCTGTGACTTGATCCTGGGACAAAACTCACCATCTGGGGAAGTTTTCATTGTCTGCACAACAAGCTCCAATTAGTCACGTCATAAAGCTGGGCCTAGATTTGGCACCAGTGCCATCCCAATCAGAAGGCCCCTCACCAGCCACACACATCCTTGTGGGCCCATGGTCACAGGACACCCTCGCCTGCCTGTACCTGTGCGGGACGGCAGCTCTCGTGCACCCATTAGGAGCAGCCGCGCTTTCCCAGCTCCTCACTATGCAAGTTGGTGCAGACTTGTCTCGCACACAGGCCTCCATGCTGCAGGGAAGCCCGGCGGCTCTGCCCTCCCGTGTGGTATGGATTCGGCCCGAGGGTGCACCCCCTTCCCAGCAAGGTGCCATCTGGAAAGGAAAGGACTCCAGTGGCTCTATCTGCATGTGGGGTCACCTTGTTTGTTCATCAGGTGGACACCGCCCTCCTACATGGATGTGCACACACATAACCAATGCACCCAATAACTACACTTTTCACGTTTTTTAATGGAAAGAGAACACATTTTCATCTTCCATACAAAATGGAAACAAAATGATAACTCAATATTTTAAACGTCTTGGCAACTTTATCCATTCATCACGAGGACTGCTGCTGGTACCTGGGCAGGAGTTTGCCCATCCCAGGGCCTGCCCCCGTTCTGGGGCCCCTCTGCAGGGGCTGATACTCCTGGGAACATGAAACTGGATGGGGTGGGAGATTAGCTCAAGTGAGCGGTGCAGTCTTGTCCATGGGACAGTGAAGACTGGGCCAGGGATCACCATCCCACAGGGGACCCCGCTCATCACCCTATGGCCTCTGTGACATCGAGTGGCTGCCTCCTGGCTCAGCAAAGCCCCTCCGAACACTTTGTCTCCCCAGCTTTCTTAGGTTAGATGTGATTTTCTTCCACAACCACTTTCTAACCACAGAACTGTCTAGAAAGGTAAGAAAAGCTGAAGAGTTTCTTCCATCCATCCTTTAAACAGTTCTACAGAATGGGCTCTTGGTTTAGAGTGTGCTGTAGCCTTGTGGCTGCATCCGAGGGTGGGGCTGGGTTGAATGAGAAGACTCTCTCCCCGCAGCTCCTGGAGCCATGGGTCTCCTAACTCTGGTGGGGAGGTGTGGCCAACCCGCGGATTTCAGCACTGGGTCCATGACAGCGCCAGAGTATAGTAACCCCAAATCCCTGGGTCTGGTTGAGGAGACTTTAAACTGAATGTATGCAGGGGGATTTTTTTTTTTTCTTATAAAGGAGTAAGATTGGCAAGCCAGTCATGAGGGAGGGCAGCAGCTGTAACATCAAAAGAAGAGCGGTGGTGTGGGAGGCGCCCAGCTACATAAGAAAACCGGCGCAAAATAGCTGTGTCCCCTCGGGCCCCTGCCCTGACCCAGAGTGGAGGAAGAGCAACCTTAGCACCGAGCGACGGGGCTTGTGAGCGCAATACAAGGGAGGGAACGTGTCCTGAAACCCATGTCTTGGTGGAAATCCAGGAAGCCAAGGGTGCAAGCAGGAGGGCAAGTGCTCACAGTTTAACAAGAAGGCAACACATGACTCTTTTCATGGATGTGCTATTCAGAAAACAAAACGGACTGAGCACTCACCATGTCCTGGGCTCTGCTCAAAGGCCTGCTCTAAAAGAGTTTCTATTTCAGTGCACACTGAACAACCTGGGGATCCTTCGCAGAGGCCAACTCTGGCTCAATAGGTGTGGGCTCGTGCCAAGTTTGTGCATTTCTTCTAGCTCCCAAGAGACGACGCTGCTGTTCTTTGCAGATGCCATCGCAGTAGCAAGCTTCTAGAACGCTGTTTGCAAGCTCAGGTTCCCAATGGCAGCACCCTCCCTGAGAACTCTCTATGGATCAGACTCTCGTGTTTGAGAGACTCCTGTGGGGCATTTGCCTTCCTCTGAAGCTTCCACTCTCATGGCTGAGTGTGGCAGAGGCCACCACGGCTGGCTGCTGGCCTGAGAGCTTCACAAACTCAGCAGCAGATGAAGAATGGCCTTTGCCTGCCTGACGCTTTTGTTGGGAGACATCTCGGGAGCTTCCCCTCACTGAGACGGGCAGGCAAGATGGTTGGGCTGGGCTTCGATCAGCACTTGCCAGTTGTAAAACACGTCATTCTTCAGGAGACTAAGCAGGAGCGGTGGAGAGGGAAGGATTCCCTTTAACACTAGGTTCCTTCACCCTCCTCATAGGCACCCCTCATCCTGAAGGGTTGTGTGTGGAACACTCCCAGAGCCTTTAAGGAGAAAGGCTGCCAAAACTGGGGACTCTTGGCCAGTGACTAAGCTGGTAAGAAGCTAGGGAGCCGGGTGCAGTGGCTCACGCCTGTAATCCCAGCACTTTGAGAGGCCGAGTGGGCGGATTGTGAGGTCAGGAGATCGAGACCATCCTGGTTAACATGGTGAAACCTCATCTCTACTAAAAAAACAAAAAACAAAACAAAACAAAACAAAAAAAATTAGCCAGGCATGGTGGCGGGCACCTGTAGTCCCAGCTACTTGGGAGGCTGAGGCAGGAGAATAGCTGGCGTGAACCCGGGAGGCAGAGCTTGCAGGGAGCCGAGATCACGCCACCGCACTCAGCCTGGGCGACAGAGCGAGAGTCCATCTCAAAAAAAAAAAAAAAAAAAAGGAAGAATCAAGGGGCCTGGTGACCACCCCTGGCCAAACCGACTTGACCTTCATCCCCACATGTGCCCATCAGACCCTCATATCAACCATCTGAGGTGCAGCAATGTGGCCATTTCACAGATGAGGAAACTGAGGCTCAGAGAGGTTAAGTGACCTGTTCCAAGTCACACGGTGAACAAGCAGCACCATTGCCACTGCTCACTCCTTTTCTGAGATGTCTCATTGACTCTGCTGCCATCCCCTCGTCACTGCATAGCATGAGGAGGCCCCTTCCCTCTCACTACATCTTGATGTAAAAAACAGAATATATTCACTGAGGTATACCTATGCCCTTGACTATTGGAATGGGTTGGGTACGTTTTAGAGATTCAAATGTGGGTCTTTAAAAATCAGGCCCTTTTGGGCTGGGTACAGTGGCTCATGTTTGTAAACTCAGCACTTTGGGAGCCCGAGGCAGGCAGACTGCTTGAGTCCAGGAGATTGAGACCAGACTGGGTAACATAGTCAGACCCAGTCTCTGTAAAAAATAAAAATTAGCTGGGCATGGTAGCATGCGCCTGTGGTCCTGGCGACTCAGGAGGCTGAGGTGGGAGGATCGCTTGAGCCTGAGAGATCATGCCACTGCACTTCAGCCTGGGTGACAGAGCAAGACCCTGTCTTAATTAAAACAAAAATCAGACCATTTTTTGGGAGGTTAAAGATGACATGAGAAGTAGGTCAGGCCAATTCTCATATGGGACAGATGCCAGCTATAGTTACCAAGGGTGGGTAGCTGTTCTGTTCCTTTCCCTTTGTTCACAGAAGTAGTGGCCTCAGAGGCCTGTGGACAATGCCAAACTCTTATTTCCTGGGGACATTGAACCCCAGGCATCTGTAGAATGCTGGTGCCAGCACTCTGGACTGATGCTCCCTGCCCAGCCACAAGCCATGGCCACGCACCTGCTATGGGAGAAGCTTCTACCCTGGAGGAGATTCCCTCCTTGGAATTACAGTTGGACGGAGGCTGAGCAACACTAGAGCACTGCAGGAGTGTGCTGGAGGCCTGCGTGAGGCCGCCGGTCCCGTCAGAGCGAGGCCCCGAGCCCGTGGGTGACCCGCATCTCTCCAGCACACGGCAGATGTGCCTTTCCCATCCTGTCCTCTTAGTGTTTGCATTTTAGCCCTGGTCCTCGTCCTGTGATGGCTGAAGCATACAGGTCAGGCTGCTGTCAGGCTGCCCAATGGGCCGGCAAGTTGAGGTGACTATTTGGATAACTGAAGTTTAAAACGCAGGTGCAGGCAGACCTGCACTGCACAAATGGCTGCCTAGTTTTACATGTAAAGCCTGAGTACAGGCAAGGCTTTTGGAAGAGCTGATGTCTAAAAAGCTTGAGGAGGGAGTCGGAGCGAATGATTTTCATTTCAGCCCCCTCTTATCATGGACTGGACAAAGCCCTGTCCCTGTCAGAGTGGTCCCATGAGAGGCAGGTGGCACCCATCCACCTCATCTGCCTTGGGGTGCTAGCTACTTGGGGGGTAGTTGGCCAAGCTGCAGACCGGTTTGTGGAGCCTGTCCGCCTACCCCAGCTGTCACGCAGCCCACAGTGGCATTCATGTCGGGACCCTCCAGAGAATTCAGCGGCCGCCCTCTGCCAGCACCCTATGACATGGCACGTGAATCTGCATACCCTGGGCCAGGCTCATCTCATAATGGGGCGCCCAGGAAGCAACCACCCCTGTGGTCCCCCAAGCAGGCCCTCAAAACCAAGGTCTGCCAAAGAATCTTCAGCGGCCCTGCGGCTAACAGTCAGTGCCTCCTTCCTCATCCGAGAGTCCATGGGTCTCTCCAGCACAACCAGAAATGCTGACCGCACCCCTACTTGCACCTCTGTCATAGTTACGTCACCCTCCCTGGATTCCCCCCCTAGTCCTCACAGGGAAATGAGGCTCCACCTGCTTTGAGTCTAACCTCTTGATATTGGGTGATGTATCCCTCCTGCACTGGCAACCACACTGTCATTTCAGTATTAAGACCTGCCAGAAGGAAGATTCCAGGACTAAGTAAGAAAACAGAAAACTTTATGCATTTGCTAGGAATGTGTGAAAGTCCATAAGAGGCCCAGGAGCAGCAGAACAACCTGATGAGCCCCTCAGCAGGGGTGCCCTGTGAGCAGAGGGACCGCTGATTAGAAGTTTCCAGACTGGGATAAGGACCCTGTGATAATTTTACCTCAAGATGAACTTAAAAGGAGATAAACTGGTAGTTTATGGGCAAAGAAGTGTGTGAAGGGCACCATTTATTCTCCACTTTCTCCAAGAACTGCTGCAATGAAAGTCTCTCTGTTGGGACAGTGAAGAGACCTAGACCCCTAGCAGCATGTGGCGACCCACATGGCCTCCGGTAGACACTTAAATCCTGGGTGAGCACCTCCATGGGGTGTGTGCTACACATGGATTTCTGGCCATTTTTAACCTGAGGACCAAAGTGATTAATTTTCCAGGGCCCTTCTGCCTTAGAAGTCACAGATCTCAGGTGGGTGAGGAGGAACAAGGGGAGCAAGAGGTGTGGCTGGCACAGATTCAGGAGAAGGCAGATGGCTGCTCCACCCAAAGGGCTCCTAGGGCTGGGCCAGCCACAGCCCAGGCAGGTGGGCTCTGACCTGTTCTCTGACAGTGCACCCCCATCAGGGAAGCTTTTCTGCACATTTATATTCTAATGCACCAAGACTCGTTCGCATTATACGTATGTAATGTGTATCTTTTGGTGTCTTTATCTAGTGGACCAAATAATATATTTGATTACCAAAAATATATAAAATAAGCATATACACAATAGAAATTAAAGCTAACAAGTTAAAGTTTGCAACAAGTTTGAATAGTAGTTCTCACATTTTCTTTGCACAGAGTGGCGCGCACCCCACCTTGGAGATCTTTGGCTTAGAGCAGTGGTTTTCAAACGATCCACTGATTGGGTCCTGACCAGCCTTTTTAAGAAACGGAACAGAATACATATTGGCATGTGTCCATGTGGTATGGAAGTAGCTTCACAGACCATTTTTCTAGGCTCACACACTCATGCAGTGTGCCCTCAGTCAAGATGTCAAATGCAGTGTCACTGTGGGTCACACCCACAAAGACAGAAAGCCGTTGGCACCCAGGGGAGATGACGGACATTTCCTCCAGCAGACATAAAAGGCCCTCTTCTCTCTGTTGGCACAGGGTGTGAACCTGATGCTCAAGGAGGGGGGCCTGGCCCGTGCTTGGCGCTCTTGCTGAGGACCAGGAGGGGCCCAGCAGCTGACTGAAAACCCGCAGGCACCTGAGGCTGGGACCGGATGTCCGTGTGTCTGCAGGTGCGCCCACCTGTGTTCTATGTGCAGCTTCTCTGGGACAGGAAACCAGCTTCCAAGGTTGGTGAGTGACACCTGAACTTATCCCGGCCTGTGTGGCCTTGGACCTATGATGCTGCATGCGGTGGGCTCCTGGTGTAGCTGGAGGGATGGTGCACTGGGCTGTGGTTTACAGGACACCAGCCAGACTATCATGGTGGCTGTGCACTGCAGCCCTCATGTTCTCACCTGCTACCTCCTCAACACTAATCTCTATTGCCTAGAGAGCCTCCAGGTGGCAAGCATTTCCTCCTTCCCTCCCCCTGTCTCTATACCCCCTTCTCTCCTCTAGTCTCTCTCTGACATCCCAGAGCAACCCCAGGAGCAACAAAGCCAAAGCGATCAGATCAAGATGTCACAGCTGATCCTGGGAGTTCTGAGGATCAGAGCCTACTTCATCCTCTTGCAGGAGTCTCATTTCACAGATGCTTCAAATTTTAGCGCTAGAGGCAAAGTACATGCTTGATAAACACCTATTCCATGCATAGGTGTTTGAATGACTGCAGCTAGCATTTGCATGTGCATGCAGCAATGTCTGTTTGTTGAGTATACTCTAAGCACTGCTCAGCACTTCTCACCCATCTACAGAGCTGTAACTCACATCGCACTTCACACACAGGGTCAGCAGTTGAGAGCACTTGGGGGACCTGGCTGGGGAGGGTGGTGGATCTTGCATGAGTCTGAGCCTCACTCAGCTCTCACTGAGTACCTGCTGCTGGTTGTGAGCTCTGCCAGGCAATCTGTGGCAGGTGGAGCTTTTTCACAGCAAGAACTTTTCTTTAGGATGTGTTCCACGTTCACAAAGGAGCTTAAGAATATGGCATGCTGCAACTAACTCATCAATGATAAATGGGATGAAAGCGCTACTAGAGAAAGGCTGGTCTGAGGGGGGAAGGCAACTCAGTTTCTATGGTTACAAACAGGACATAACCATAGAAAGTGACAAAGTATTTCAACCAAAAGTGACATAAGTGACCTAAGTATTTCAAGGTCGTGGACAGGCGTGGGCAGGAGTAGGACGGTGCATGTGTGTGCGCATGCATGTGCACAGGGGTCTACAGCTGTCTAAAGGGGCTCAGGTTGTGAGGGCTGAACAGGAGTCAGGATGGACACAAAGCCTCTGTCGACTCCTGAACAGGGATCGAGGAGTCCCCAGAATTGGTGTGGGGAGCCCCAGGGTGGTTGGAAGTCTGGGCCGGCGTGGGAGCAGTGGAATGAGTCAGGAAGTGCCGTGTGCAGGTAGATGGGCCACGGGGAGGAGACCCCCCAACCATCTGGGGCTGGTGGTTTGGAAGGAGAAGGTGGAATTGGGCACCTACTGCAGGCCAGGGGCTCGGCTTGGTACTGTGAAATGAATACAGACAAAACCCCCACTCTCACAGATACCCAGACAAGGAATAAGTGAATATTTCATTACATAGAGGACGTTGAATGGAAACTGACCTGTGAGCCAAGACGTTGAGATGTGGGAAGGAGCTGGCCCCATCGCATCTGGGGAAGGGTGTTGGGCAGGTGGGAATAGCATGTGCAAAGGCTCTGTGGCAGCAGCTGGCTGGAGTGTCTGAGGAAGAGCAAGAAGGCCAGTGTGGCTGGAGCAGACATGTGGGCAGAAATGAGGTGGGGTGATGGGGCCAACTAGTGCTGGAGCTTCTGGGCCCCGGGGAGGTCCTGGCTCTCCCCTGAGTGAGATGGGGGACTGGAGGGCTCTACAGCAGCACAGGGACACAACAGGATCCCCTGGCCGTGGCGCTGAGAAAAGGCTGCAGAGATGAGGCGCCTGGAAGCTACTACAATAATGTTATGAGAATATTCTCACAATTTAATGAGAAAAGCCAGGCAGAAATACTGATACAACACAATCTCAAATTTGTCCAAAATATATGTAAATTTATACATAGAAAAGAATAAAGGAAACAGAATACTATGCTAACACTTCGTTCTTTCCCTAAACGTATATTCATATTTGCTGGTAGGATTACGGGTGATTTTAATTTTCTTCTTTACACTTTTCTGAATTTTCCTATTTTGAGCAATAGCCAGGAATGATTTTTATAATCAGAAAAAGTCATTAAAAACAAAAGAGCAGATTAGGCTGGAGTCTCCATCGACCTGTGGGGAGACCTCCTGAGCTGTGGCAGTGACAGATTTTCTTTGATTTTGTACAAAGTGCGAGGTGCCCTAAAGAGCCTTTGGTGTCTTCGGTTTTGTGAGAACGCGGTCATTTTTTAAGAGCATGACGTTTCAGGCAAAGTGTAGCAAAAGTTTCCTCTTCCTTGGGCAGTTTGGTTTCCAGCCCTAGGTGACAGCCACCAGCTGAGGGGGACACAGACCTGGACTGACTCCTGAGGGAGATGCCAGGATCCTGGGGCTGCCCCTAGGAGAAGCTCTAAGAGCTCAGGAAGTGGTAGGGATTAGCCAGGCCCACACGGAAGGGAAGCAGAAAGCCAAAGAGGTGGGCAGAGGACTCACACTCAAGGGCCGCAAACCAAGGCCCAAGATCCAGCTGATGCCGGTTTTTGTAAATAACGTTGTTTGAGGCACAGCCCGTCTGCTGAGCTACTGTTTTTGACTGCACTCGCCACACAAGTCGCCACAGTTTTGTTTTGTTTTTTTAAACTTCTTGTAACAGTCATAGCGGCCCCCTGGTGTTTGGTCCTTTTGGCTTCATGTGTGGCCTGCCCTTCCCTGCTGCTTCCAGCAAATTGCAGACGACACACAATGTCACCTGTACATGCTCATATTAGGTGTACCTGTACACCTAATATGCGTCTCCAATGGATAGGGAGATCCACAGGGGCTAGGCCATCCTCAGGGACTGGGGAGAAGGCTGGAAGCCTGGGTCACTTCCTCCTTCCATCCCTAGCTCTGTTCAAAGGAGCAATTCTAGGCAAGGCGGTCGGCTTTGCAGCCTTGATCCTCTCTTCCGAGGTCTATGCACGTTCCTTAGTTTCCAGATCCAATCTACATTCTTCTGAGATTTTCCAGTCCTAAAGCTAGCACTTCCATTCCAGCTCACCCTCAGCTGGATCCAAGAACAGGGTATGCAAAATTGCCACAACTAAAACCCCAACTCAACCCAAAGGAACATGTTTAATAACAGGTGAACAGATGAACCGTGTTGCAAATTTACCAGTAACAAATATGAAGAAGAGCAGAGTTTCAAGCAAACGTTCATCAAAAGACTTTACGGAGGTGTAAATTTGGCCTCCTGTGTTTATTTTTCTGTTTCTGGTGCCAGGCCCTACCTCAGTCCAGTGGCTTCAGGATAAATCTGCAGCCATAACACAGTCCTCCCTGGCTGGCTGGGACACAGGGGCTTCGGCCTGGCCAGCCCCTTGAGGTCTGAGTGCTTGTGTGGGCTGCTCCCTGCCTCTGATGCTCAAGCAGCTGACCTCAGGCTCTGCCTACAATACACTGGCTGTCCCTTTCCCAAAAGCACTGATTATTTCAGACAGGTTCCTTTGCCCCCGATGGTTCAAGGAAACTCATTCTCTAAGTGATTGTTTCCTTTCATTGAATGAAACCTAAGACTATTCCAAACTGTATTTTCAAGAGGACTGGATATTCATATTGCAGCCTCAAAAACAACAAATGCAATTTTGCAACAGGACATGGGGGCTTCTTCCTGCTCTCTGCAGTGACATGGGAGGTGACACTGGGGTTGTGCAGGGCCCCCAAACTACAATTAAGGTAACAATCATTTCTAACACATAGTTCTCCCTTTGTGTACTGTTTTGTGCACTTCACTATGTCTCTAATTTAATCCTCCTAAGAACCTTTGGAGGTAGGTGAAGTTATTACCCCCATTACACAGATGAGGAACCTGAGGCACAGGGAGTGACAGAGCTGTGCCAGAGCCTCTTCTTGACTGTCTGATGCCAATGTGGGCAGGGGCCTGGCCTGTCAGAGGGACAGAAGGGACAGAGGAAGGCCAGCATGCCGGGACCGTGATCAAGGCCAGGCATGCAGGGAGGGTGTGAGGTTGGGTGGACCCACAGGGTGGACTGCAATGAGGAGTCTGGATTTATTCTAAGAGCAATGGGCCCCACTGGTGGCTTTAAGCAACAGTGAAGTACCCTCCTTAACTTTGCAGAAATGGTGCCTGGTTCCACTGCTGTGTGAGAATGAACTGTGGGGTAGGTGGGACTCTCAGAAGCCACATAGGAACCATGGGCCTGGAGTTGTCCTGAGGCCTTCTGCCCACATCCCCAGGGGCCCAAGACCCTGTGGGTTCCCTACGACCAGAGCTCAAAACCTTTAGTCTAGAAGGCTCTCTCCACATGCATTTTACACTATCAAAGTTCACCTCAGCAAAGCAGGAGTGGGCTTAGGAATGAAAAGGACGTGGTCAGGAGGAGTCTATGGACACAGGCACAAGGTCTCGAGCACTGGGCAGAGAAGGGGCCTTGAAGAGAGACCCCAGACTCAAACGCTGAGCAGATGCCAATGTCCTCAGAGTGACCTGCGGAACCCCCGAAGCCCGTTTCCCACTCCCGCGCTGGCCCCAACCCCTCTCCTCCCACCTGCCTGCTTGGTCACCCTGGCTTAGAGTCCCTCGGCCAGCTCAGGCCACCCCTGGACCTGCTCTTTCCCTGCCCCTCCCCGAAGGCTGCTTCCCCAGCCACGTTCCAGAACGCTGACATGAAGACTGCAGTTCCCTCCTCCCAGGCCCTTCCTCCTCTCCTGGTGTTACTTTCTCCGTGGAGAGTAGAAACCCCTCCAGACTTGCTTTTCTTCACTGTTGTGTCCTCCCTGGTGGATGTGGTCGCCAGGGTTCTCTTCTGCTTCATTCAGGCTTCATCCCCAGGGCCTGGCCCACAGCTGGTGCTTAAGGACTGGATGAACGTGGGACCCCAGGTGGCCTGGAAGGAACTGTGGGGAGGGCACTGCCCAGCAGTGGGACCTGCTCTTTCCACCAAAGGCTAAGCCACCAACAGAAACCTAAGGTGGAAGGAACAAGTGGCTGCTCACATCTGGCAGGTGACGATGGCCCTGATGTATCTCTGATTTATGATGAAGTCCAGAGCACAAATATCCCAGAACGCTGATCCCTCTGATGGAGGCAGAGTTGGAAAGGACGGGCTGCCTTCATTTGTAAGGGCCCTGAAGGAACTGTTTGTGGCAGCCAGGAAGCCTCTCGACTCTCATCAGAACCTTCTCCCTAACAAACACTGGAGACTCAGCAGGGTGGTAGGATGGAAGGGGCTGAGGGATGAGAAATTACTTAAAGGGTACAAGGACACACTGATCACTGAAAGCAGGACACCTGGAAAATGCGGCTGATGTCCCAAGAGCTTCAAACTAAGACTCTTAATTGCTCTCACTTTCAAGGATTTGGGAGGTGTTTGTAAAATCAACAGAGTAGCTCCGAGCTCCTCTGAGGCGGCTGAGCAGAAACGAGATGAAGCTGGAGTCACTGCTGTTTCTCATTCTGCATCACAGGTGGAATTCAGGTGGTTACAGAAAGTCCCCCCCATAGGGCACACACACAGTTCGAGCATTTCCCTGGACCTGAATCTTAAATATGCCTCAGTCCGCAGCACCCTGCACCCTCTCCATTGGAAACAGAAAGTATTGACAAAAGGTACCATGGAGGAGAAGCATGAAGACAAGAGAAGAACGTTTCCAACTGGCCCGAAGTGTCAAGCTTGGTCATAATTCATTGCCAAGTCCTAGAACTAAGGGTGAGGCAACAACCGAGACCTGCAGGCTAGAGCTCCCTGCAAAGATGGGCTGGTCTGGAATAGAGATGTTTGGGGTCCCCCAGGACCTCCCAGTGACTCCACACGGGTGTGCTTGGTTCCAGCTGAAAAATCAGACGTGGTTTCTTCTGCACCAAACATAGCCCTGGATCTCAGCCAAGAAGTGCTGCTGTCATCCTATAGGCACCCAGTGCCAAATCTCTCCACAGCTAAGTATGCTGTCACCTGAAAAACTGCAACCACTCACAAGGTCTGCCTAGGGACAAGTGCCTCGGAGCCAGGGCCCAACCTCAGGACTGCATGGAATCTGACACCGTTTTCCTCCCAACTTCTTTAAATGTGGGTGGTACTTCATGAGGCCCATCTCCAGGTTCAGGCACACTCTCCAGTCCTGAGTGTTGTGATCAGAACACTCAGGAAAGAAGTGAGCATGGGCCTGGAAGAGTGTGGTCCACACATTAATCCACAGAACGAGATGGTGGGAGGAGAAGCTGCAGGTCAGACTGGGGCAGGGTTCATAACCCAACAGCCAACTGTTTCTGCACTAGCAATCCTGAGAGCAGAGAACGTTGGGGGTGCTAACTTCAAATTCTGGCATGGAACTGCTCATCGGCTGCAGGCCCTGGATGGGGCTTGGCTGGTCCATCTCGCCAGGAGAATGCAGCCTTCCTCTTCCCCTAAGGCTGTTCTGAAGATTCAACGGCAGATGGATGTTAGAATGCACCAAAAGGATGTGAGGATGTGACAGGGCTGGGTGTTCCAAAGGAAGGTCCTGGAGACGACTGGGGTGCTGTGTGTGGGGTGACAGAGCGGCTGTTTTAAGATTGCTGAGGCCTGGGGACACAGCTGCAAGACGGAAGGGCATGTGCTGAGTGTAGAGAGTTCATGCAGATGAGGACTGAGGAAAGGCCAACCATGTTGGGGGTCAGGAGGTGGGCTGCTGAGGAAGGTGGGCTGCTGAGGGAGGTGGGCTGGCCAGTGGGCTGGGCGCAGGTGGGCCTGGTGCAGGCAGCCTCCGCCCCAGGCTCTGAGTCAGTCCCACTGCAGCAGGCTCTCCCCGGGGCTGGGCCTGCAGCTTTCCCAATGACTTGTGTGATCGGCAACCAAAACAGATGTCCCTTTAGCAACCAAGATAGACCCTATGGTTAAGGAAACAAAGTTACCTATGGGTTGGCATGGCAACTTCCTAAATTCCTGGGCTACAAGGAAAGCCACACTCTTGCTAAACTCCCTAACAATAGGTACTACCCAGACCACTGCAGCTCTGATGGGACAGAGGACAGACCTTACAAACACCCTTTCTGATAAACAACTGCAGACCTCAAGCCAGTTTCAGCAGCTTATGGAGGCTGTGCACAGGCTGTGTGTGTCCTATAGTTCACCTGTTGATGGAAAGAGCCAAATTCCACCTCATTTCAATGCTGAAACCCTACCCTAAAGTGATGTGAGATGTGTGTTACGTACATGTTTGCCCATTCCACACACGCTCAGCTCCCCTTATAAATATGCATAGCTTTCCCACAAACCTGCTAAATATGTATGATTCTACTGTGTAACACAGACCCTGCAAGCCATGAAACCCAACTGCCCTTCCCTTCTGTGAAGGGAGAGCAGCTTCGTTCCATGTCAGAGACTATCTATTCCTGGTTTGCAAACTGATGTCACCAGTTAAGCTGTCCTTTCTACTATTTAGCCATCCTGGGGGCCTTTCTGACAACACTCGAATGCTCACTGAAGTTTGCGAGCCACAGCCTAACTTACTCAGGCGGGAAAGGTAGACATGAAAGGGAAGACAAGAACATGGAAGCCTGGGAGGTGGGGGAAGCTGAGTCAGGGCACCGTGATGGCCACGCTGAAGGGAGGGCAGGTGGATGTGGACAGCCCAAGATGCCCTGCAGAGGGCAAGTGTGAGAACTCCGTCTCCTTAGGATTGGGTGGGTGCGCATGCTGAGGCCAGCAGGGCCCGGCAAGGAGCTAAAGTTAAGTGTAAAAGTAACCCTGCCATTGACCTGCTCAGTGGGAAGTGTACTGCCCACATGAGTGACAGGAGAAGCAGAAAGACAGCTGGAGCCTGAGGGAGAAGCAGTCTGGACACAAGGTTGGAGCTCGGTTACTTCCACCGGCCGCAGGCCAGACGCTCCAGCAGCTGCCCCAGGGCCACCTGGGTGTTCAGCTGCCCCTAAGCTGACACACTTCCAGTCCTGAGCAGTCCCTTGAGAAGGTGACTCACTTAAGCCTTCTATCATCGCTTCCAGATCAGGACAAGGCTCTGAACTCAGCAAGTGGTAGACCACTTGGTAGACTCATGGAGGAAGCCCTCTTCCTAACACACAATTTCACAACTACTGCTTAAAGCCAACACAGGTAGTCCACTTTAGTGACCAAAACAGTCAGCAATCAGCAACGACTCCTGCTGGTCAACATGCATGCAGCTTCTTTCCGGCAAGGCTGAGTGCACAGGTGCTGAGGACCACTGCATGCCCTGCTGGGGCCTCCAAAGGCCCTGAATTAGTGTCTGGCTCTCCAGCATCAACGTCTTGGGAGAAACCTAAAAGGTATGATGTCTGCCTATGCAGGTGGTGGGGAGCATCCAGTGGGCAGGGATTGCCTGGCTAAGGTGGGTAGCGTGAGATCAAACCTCAGGAACTATGGCACGAGGCTCCATTTGCCCCTTGGCCAGGCCGTGACAACATTTAAGGTGGGCTGCGGTCCCAGTGGTGACTGAGCCACTCAGGCTGCAGTCAGGGCTACTCACTGTCCCCAAAGAAGCTCCCAGGGAGGCTGGCAGTGAGGACAAGGGGCTTCACGAAAACTTACTAAGCTGTCTTGCCATGGATGTACAAGAATTGCTGCAAGCTTCCCAGCTTAGACCCGTTTAGAGATGGTCAGTGGGGCATTCCTCATGTTTCATGAGCTCTGTAAAACACTGAACCACAACCCAACAACACTGCACAGGTGCACAGGGTAGCACCTGGGCTCCACACTGTGCTAGGACCTAGAAGGGAAACAATTGTGCGTTACAGGTCTGGCCTCAAAGGGGCTTAGGGAGACAAAACAAACACAGCAACAAGACTCCCAGCAGCTATGGAATAGCTATGGAATGTGAGATATTCTAAGATGTTAATTTCACAAAAAGCTCAAAAAGACTTAAGAAGAGAGAAATCAGGGCAAGCTGGTACCTAGGCACCCACCTATTTTTGCTGGAGATAAACAAAGCCAAACTACAATTAACAGCCATGTATGTGTGGATCACACCTTGGGGGTCAGATAACAGCAAGAAAATGTACAGACCCCAACCATGAATGCAAGTGGAGTCTCCCTCTTATGTAGTCTTGTCTCATTTCTTTACACTCTTTTACTTCTTTATGTCGTTAATCCGATTGAAGGGTAAGGGGAACCAGTGGGTTGTTGGTGAAGGCAAGACCACTGCTTATTCTCCCTGATAGGTCTAAGGATTTGCCTCCTGGACCACTCTGTTCAGACACAGACACAACATCACCCTCCAGCAGACACCCAACTTGGTGCTTGCCTAGTCCCTGCCTTCTGGTCCCCGCCTCTGGCTTTCCTGCCCAGTGTTCTTGGCAGTGACTGGGCTTCACCTGCGGGAGGTCTTTACAAAGTATTCCTGGAGGCACAGTCCACACTGACACAGAAATGCAAGCAGGACTGGCATCCACACTAAGGCTGGGGGATCCCTTCCACAGGCTGTCGCTGCTGCAGGAGCTTGTAAAAACAGAGGATGACAAAAAGCAAGAAAAATAAAATGAAACTTCAAACAAAATTGCACCTTCCCCAACCTTCTTCGGAAGACATTCCTGAGTATTTTTCCTTCATACTTTCACATCCCTTCTGATGTGACATCATCAGGGTGTCCTGACTGTTAGAAGCAGCGGCCACATCTGTCAGAAGAAGTGTAGGGAACACCAGCAGTGAGAAAACATGCAAGGGGCTCGCCTGGAGAGTGGGACCATGGGATGGGCTTTGGAGCTTGGCTGTAACCCATCTCCATGGTAAACAACGACTTCAAAGGCATTTGCCAGTTCCTCATCTAAGGAAAAGTCCTGGATTATTACTTTCGCACTGAAACTGGGGAGATTCAGCCCTGGGGAACCTCTGACCCTTATTTCAAAATTCCTAAAGCATCACTGGCTAACATCTGCTTAGCCAAGATGAAATGATGGGAATCATTTTTACCCTCCTGCTCCAGACACTGAAACAAATCTATGAAACAAGATTTGCAGACATGGGACAGCAGAACGCACAGGACAGCAATCGCCAAGAGTGGAGGAGCCCATGACATGGGCTCTGTTACTGTCTCTGGGTTCTCCAGCCTCTCCCTGCATTGAGAAGACAGAGTTCTGGGTCTGGGGAGCCACAGTGGCTACAGGATGCAGGCTAGAGTTCTGGAGAGGAGGGAGCGGCAGAGAGAGACAGTCCTGGAGATCTGTAGAAAGTCCCCCGGAGTCTTCAGCTGACAGCTGATCAGGGCATTCATTTGAGGGAACTATCCAGCACTGGGGAAAGAACCGCCCATGAGGAAAAGGCAGAGCAATCTCTGGGCTCATATAAAGCCAGGAATAGTTTTCATTCCCAGCTTCCAGAGTGGAAGCCTCATAAATCACGGGGCATGGAGTAGAGAAGGTTATAGCCTCAGAAGTAGAGAAATTAGCCCCATATGAAAGGCTTTCCTGGCCCTGCCTAACAAAGCCTCAAAGCGAGCCTCAAAAGCACCAAACTGAATCTAAGCAACTCAACAAAAAACAAAGCTCAAGAACATTTGTAGGAATGCCAGGATGTCCAGTACACCAAACAGTAAAATTCACAAAGTCAGTAACCAGCTGAAAATTACCAGGCATGCAAAGAACCAGGAGGGTGCCTCAGAAGCATCACACAGCTCCATAAGCCTACGCGGCCTCCAGTTCACAGGCAAGACCAAGAGTCGGAGGCGTTCCAATCCCATCTCAGGTGGGGATGCATAAGGTCAACTGGGAGCTGAGAACTAGAGCCCCCATCCCTCCATCCCTCTCCCACTGCCTGTGTGGTTCTTGGCATGCTGGGTTTCTCTTTGAGAAGCTGAGGGGGTCTTTGAAAGGGGTGGGGAAGGCAGAGACCAGGACAGTGAATATGAGCCAGCTCCCTGACCCAGAGTGCAAGCTGGTGGGTGAACCCACCCAGACCACAGGATCAGATAGGTCTGGAGGCGCTGAGGAGGAGAGAGGAGACTCAGTTCAGCACCTGAAATACTTCCCTCGCGGCTCTCATTAGAAGTCACATCCTTCCTCTCTTTCTCTCTGAACACATCCCGCCTGGCCCAGGCAAGGGCTGAAAACCTTCAAGACCAAGGTGAAATGGCAAATCCAACCACGGCAGAGCTGCTCACTACTTTGAGGTGGTGCAGAACGCAGAGTGTGCACAATTAACAACAATGCCAGAGCTATCCACTCCCAATGAGAGCTGTGGTGCCTTTGAGTCATCACCACACGTCTCAACAGCATACTTAAGAGGCAGAGGTTCAAAATAGCCTCTCTTTGTAAAAGATAAAGTGACAAGGAGGCACCTGTGCTACAGGAGCAGGAGGAACTGAGGAGCTTGATGTTGCTGCATCCACCGAGGCTTAGAACCCAGTGGTCTGATGATGCATGCTATCATCATTGTGCTGAAGATAAGCACTCTCAAATGGGAAACGGCCATCAGCGGGAACTCCTGCTGTTTTTCTGGGTATTATATTATTTCGCTAAATAAGGATTTTCATTTTGGCTGCCATTATTTTTTCCAGGATCTATAAATAGCATTCCATCCACAATTTTCTCGAACACCACACCATATTCATTCAACACCCAACTAAGGCACAAGCATGCTGACATCAGACCAAGGCATGGGTCTGGCGTCACAGAATCTGAACCTTCTGCCCCCTGCAGCTCTGCTTCTTCCCCAGATCCTGGGGTTATCTTACCACAGCCACTGCTGCCATGGCCTTTATCTGAGTTAGCAGA
Organism: Macaca fascicularis; assembly: GCF_037993035.2. Classification (NCBI taxonomy): domain Eukaryota; kingdom Metazoa; phylum Chordata; class Mammalia; order Primates; family Cercopithecidae; genus Macaca; species Macaca fascicularis. The sequence goes on along the minus strand of NC_088387.1, from coordinate 16,874,174 downwards.
CACTGGGACGACCAGGAGGCTCATCATCATCAGCTGGGCCCCACCGCCACCTCTCATCTGTGACCCATTGCTCACCACGTGCTCCAGCATCTCCCGACATAGACCAACTCCCTGCTGGTCCACAGAGGTCCAACACCCTCAGGCTTCACACTTCTTATTAGCCAAGTGGAGAGGAGTATGCACCCATCACATGCTCCTGAAAATCTGCTCAAATAGAAGCAGACAATCAATGGAAAATGCCAAGAATAAACAGTTACAGCTCTAATCAAATTCTAGACCTTCCCCCGGGGAAAGGCACCTACTTTTTCATCCTAAGCCAAATCCAAAGGCCGTAAAATAGCCGGGACACTGAGCGGTTCTCTGTTCCTTCCGGAGCAGACCTGTCTGGGATGTGTGCCGGCTGCTGGGACAGGTGCTCCGCACCCACCCTGTGTCTGTCCTCACGTTGCAGACTCGGGTCTGTCTAGGCACAGGATGGTCACTGTTCACCACGGAAACTTGGAGGAACATAGGAAGGGGTCCCTCCTCCCCCGTTTACTGTCAGAAATGCCGAGATGCTGGCTGTCTCTAAGGATCCTTGGGATGCCACCATGTGCGTGTGTGGGGTGGGGGCATGAAGGTCTATCTAGGTGACCACTCACACATACACCAGCAACGCTTGGAGCAGCCAATTTCTGAATATCGTATTCAGGATAAATAAAGCACTACTTCTGGGGGGTCTTTTTCAGTTGGTTCCTTGAGATCCGGGTCTCCCCATTACTCTACCTGGACAACTGATGTTGTCAACGTGGAGGCAGAGCTTGACACTTGTGTCTGCTGCCTTTCATCATTTTTTGAACTACCTTTGGATCAGGATTCTGGCCCCATGGGGAGGTTTTCCCTGCAGACACGAGTCACTGGTGTATTTGCTAACATGCCTTCTAAGTCTCCACGCAAGCCGCCCACCCAGGCTCTGTGTGAGCAGCCAGAGGCAGCCTATGTCCCGCCCCCAAGTCTCTCCAACCCAAGCTGATTTCTGACAACGCTCCTTAACGACAGCTTCCAAGAGGGCTGCCTCTCCTAAGCGTCCACACCCTGGACCTGTGTCCTGGTTTTGTTGACATTATCCAGCTGCAAACCTCACTCAGGCAGGAAACTGCCCTGCCTTCAAACCCATTCAGCTACATCAGGCCAAATGTGTTCAGTGCTCAGGAATGACACGGAGATCTTCAACGAATACAGGAATGGACTGAGGAGCAGCTTTCACTCCACAAACATTTATACCACCACCACCACCGGCACACAACAGTGCTCTCCGCCTGCCCCGGCCAGCCCGGCCTATGTGTTCTTATCTTCTCTACGCCTCATGGCTAGCCCAAGACGTCTGCCACTGCCCTTGTTTGAGGGGGGAAACTGAGGCTCAGGAGGTTAAGGGGCTGACCACAGGCTATGCCCCCAATGTGCAGGTGATGTAGGACAAGCTGGGCCTAGTCAGGTCTGCTCTGAAGCCTACATCACCCTGAACTGCTCATGGTCCTGTCATCAGGGCCTATGAGGAATGGGCCCTGTTCTCAGGGAACAGCCGGGGGCTGGGCTGAGGCCTGACCCCAGGCAGGTCGGCTTGGACCCTGTGCAAAAAGAGAGGGGGGCTGTAAGGGTACTCAGCCCCGGCACTCATGCTACAGAGAGGGCAGAACTCTGGACGACAGAGTCCCTCACCTGCCATCCTCCTGCGAGTTCACCCCACTCTGGCCCACTGGGGAGGAGGAATTCCTTGGGTTGGCTCATCCTCACTCCCCTTAGAACAAGCGCCTTCTGAAATTCTGAAAAACCTCAAGGACTAAAGACCCAGAAGAAAGGCCCTGTGGAGTGTCTGGATTTAATTCTTGTCCCCATCCGCTGGACTAGAGTTCCAGAGGGTGAGAGGCCCGGCCCGCTCCTCTCTGTGCCCGAGTGGACACCGGGGCAGGGTCAGCCTAGGCTCCTGGCAAGGGGTGCTGCCCAGCTGGCATCTGATGAACAGGTGTCAGGGAGATGTGTCCTGGATCATGGCGTGGGGACGGCCACAGGAGAGTTTCTCACATCCTTTTGCAAAACAATGGGAGAAAAAGGACAAGAAGGCAGGTTCCAGGGCATGGGACGGTGGCTGCAGCCGTGGGCAGAAGAGCTGGGCAGGGAGTGAGGCATCTCTGGTGAGCACAGCACAAATGGGGTCAGTGCCCAGGGGCAGCAGGCCCAGTTCATGGGTGAATGAATGCCGGTGGCAGGTGGGCGCCAGGGGATGTGGAGACAGGATTATTTCTACAGAACAGCAGAGGGAAATGTAGGTATGTCCAGGGCGGGGTCCACCTCCTCCAAAAGCAGCCGCAGCAGTGCAAGGCCAGGCTGGCTCCAGGCCAGGTGTGTGCCCTTCAGCTCACGGTGCCACTGGCAGGTCCAGGCGGAGACACAGCCACGGAGGGAGAGCACTGTGCAGGGCACACTCACATTTACTTTGTAAGATCCACCATGGGCTTAGCATCATGGCCTGCACCGCGCTGACGGCAGGCTGAGGCCAGGTGAGGCCAGGCGAGGTGGGAGTCCCTCGGTGAAGCCCACAGGGCAGCTGTGTGCTGGGCAGAACCCTGCCGGGTGCCCGCGGATCCCAGCTGGAGCGGCTGTGGAGGGGACCTTCGTGCAATCCAAGCTTAGTGAGCATGAAAGAAGATACCCTCTAGTGTGAGGCGACGGGTCTGCTGCATTCCTTCATGCACCAGGGGACAAGCATCACTCGGACGGTGCCAGCTGCCTGCGCAGTAGCCCAGAACAGAGGCTCCAGGCTCCCTCCTGGCAGGTGGGTCTGACTCTCTCAGGAACCCTGTCAAACCCCCAAGCTCCCACCTCAAATGCCTGTGCGGCCTCCCAGAGGGAAGCAGTTTGGGCCGAACCAGGACTTTCTGATCCATCAGGATCCATGCGGTGTGTGGGGTGCATGCAGTAACTACAAAAGGAATGAAAAGTCCCAGGAAACAGCTGTTCAGGCTGGTCTTCAGTGGCTGCTGAGAGCCCCAGGGCCTGTGTCAGAGCCGAGGCCGCCAGGTTATGGGTGTGTGACGTGGGGCCAGCACTGCATGGGCAGCCATCTCAGGAAGGGGCAGGAGGGGCAGTGGGGCCCCTGCCCACGGATGCTCAGGGAGAGGTCTGCATCTCTGATCCTCAAGGACAGTCCAGGGCTTCCTATCCAGGTGGGTGGAACGGGCTGTGCTCAAGAGTGGAGGCAGAAGCTGTGAGTGGGTGCGGGCACAGGTGGGGCTGTGGAGCCCTCCTCACGGCCCTGAGGGAGGAGGGCTTTAAGGTGGCTTTCAGACCCACAGGCAGTCATGCCTCAGGCAGGCACAGATGCAACTGACTCCTCCGTTTGTCTCTGAGTGTGCCTGTGGAACCAGGAAGAGATGACAGCCTGCTGGACTGAGTCTCAGGCCTGAACCCGCTTGTGGACTCCCAGTGGCGCCTGACAGCTTCTTCCAGAGGAGGGGCTGAGGGGCCCAACGCAGGCTTCAGCCACCTCTGCTGCTGTCAGCTGCCTTGGCAAGATCTTACCTGCCCTGTAAGATTTGCTGTTAGCTTTTGAAATTGCAGTTAGAAGTGCACAAACCTTAACGGGACACCATTTCACAGCTGCATAATCTGTGCAGCCGTCCCGAGATCGGGACATGAAACCCTTCTGCAGCCCAGAACCTCCTTACCTCTTCCGGTCAGAATCCTCAAGGTCACCACTGCTCTGACTTCTGTCACAACAGAGGAGCTCTGCCTGCTTTTGAACCTCCTGAAAAACCCATACGGCATATACTTTTATGTCTAACTTCTTTCAAAAATTTGTCTTGGAGATTTGTTTATGCCCTTAAATGCTCTTTCATTCACACCCACGGTGGGCTAGCATTGCATTGTATGGATATACTGCATTTTCCTCAGCCATCCCACTGTTGATGGACACTTGAGTGGTGTGCTGTTTGGGGCCATCGTAATGAAGTTTCTGTGAACATTCATGTATATGATGGGCATCCCAGTAAGATTTTGCCTGGAGAAAATTCGCCAGATAAAAAATGCCCAAGAACTCAAATTTCTGACTTCTGGACAGCACTGTAAGTGGTATTCAGGCATTAAGTTCTTTGGTCTTAAGCACCAGGACAGAAAAGCTGAAGCAAATGTGCAAATACATGGAAACTCACAAAGTGTTGAGGGCAGATGTGAATCTTACAGGACAGCGTGTGTGTGTGAATCATCTGCCATGGCTGTGGGAGGGCCTCAGATGGCTTGGGCAGCACATTCAAACTAAATGTGCAAGAACTACTGGTCCCGAATATTTGGGGAAGAGGGTAAGAAATGAGAGAGACAAGGCTGCAAAATAGACTACGGCCTAACTGCAAAGGGCTTTGAATGCCACCCTAAAGCACTTGGACTTTATCCTGCAGGCAACGGGGAATTGACAGATGTTTTAAACGAACATCTTTAAGTATCTGCACACTGCTTGGTAGGTATGGCAAAGTTGGCCGTGTCACCTGTGGGCTTTCGGTGCCAACTCTGAAGCCCTTAAGTGTGTTAGGCAGGGGGGACACATGGAGCCCAGCACTGAGCTGAGTAAACTGCAGTTCATCAGCCAGAGACAGTGGAGAGGCAGGAGATGGTGTGAGGGCAGGAGAGCGAAGGGCCGGCTGAGTCTAGGGCCAAGAAGCCTACGGTCCAACCCTGGTTCTGCCACTCCTCGGCTGTAGGACCTTGAGAATGCTACATAAACTTCCTGCACCTCTGCTCATCTGTAAAGCAGGGCCATTCACAGTTTTCATATGCCATTGTCGCTGAGAAGGTTAAATGACCTAGTACTTACAAGTGTCTGGCACACAACAAGCACTCAGGAAGCATCCACTGAAGCCCCTCTTATGGGATGACACTGGTGGTTACAGGAATGAAAGCATGCGGTCAGCTCACCAATGTGCACGTGTGGCCTTGCACTGACAAATGGCAGGCATACACGCCATAGGCAAATACTCCTACACACACACACACACACACAGACCGACGCTAGCAGGTGTTTTAAAGACACATGTGCTAAGATGCTCCCCGCGCAGCAGCTACTCTAAACATACTCACTAGAAACCTGGTGCTTTAGTTACAGAAAAGGGAAAAGAAATTAGTAGGTCTGGAATTAGCCTCAAAGCACCTTTGCTGTGGTGCCTCTTAGGCAGGGAAGTTACCCAATAACCCAGAGTCCAAGGAGGACTTTGCAGACGGCCAGCAACGGTTCCTTCCAATCCGTGTGCAGTGGGAAGGGAAAATGCTGCCTTGGGACAGGTTCTTCCCCTCTGGAGCTCATGAGAAAAGAGCAGCTGCACTTGTGGGGGTTTCAGAAACATGGGTGCCAGGCGCATGGGTCCCTTGAGAAAACGGGGAAGGCGCACAAGGGGGCCCTGCTGTCACTGCCCACATGGCGAGACGATTTGCAGCCGGTCCTGGGACAGAACACTGAAAACTGGCCAAGGCAGTGCTCACAGCACCGACCCCGTGAGGTGAATCAAAGCCCACACCCAGCAGCTCTCTGGCTACAGGCTATTGTGGAGGATCCTCTTTCTCTCTCAGAAAACGGGTTTCAACGTCAGGTGACCCCACTGTAGTGAAACAAGGGTGGGCAAGAAGGAGCCAAACGCAGGGGGGCGGCACAGTCTTACCTCCACGTACAGGAGCGGGAAGATCCCGACCTTGTCTCCCAGCATGCCTTCCGCCCAGTTCTCATCCACTCTCCTGAGCACCGTCAGAATCTCGTCCTGCAGTTCCGGGTCCAACGTGGACACAAGCACATGGACATACACACAATGCGAAAGGAAACAAGACACTGGTTAGTACTGTGGAGGCTCGGAAGAGATTCTGAGGAATGTGTCCAAGAAGAGTGCATCATCCATGCAGGTATCTGACATCTTCACCCAGCAGCACCCTCTCTTTCTTTCTTTTTTTTTTGGAGGGAGGGGCGGAGTCTCGCTCTGCTACCCAGGCTGGAGTGCACTGGCACAATCTCAGCTCACTGAAGCCTCCGCCTCCCGGGTTCAAGCAATTCTCCTGTCTCAGCCTCCCGATTAGCTGGGATTACAGGCATGTGCCACCAAACCCAGCTAATTTTTGTATTTTTTGGTGGAAACGATGTTTCGCCATGTTGCCCAGGCTGATTTTGAACTCCTGAGCTCAGGCAATCTGCCCGCCTTGGCCTCCCAAAGTGCTGGGATTACAGGTGTGAGCCATTGCACCCGGCCAGAACCCTCTCTTTCTGACACTACTGATAATAGCTGCAAAAAGCCCCAAATGGGAAAGCCTGGCAATGTACCATACAGTTAGGACTTTAAAATGGAACTTCTATTATTTATTTAATGAAAAAAAATATTTGGAATAAAAATAAATTCAGCTAAACAGAAAAGGCTTTAAGATTCTGGCTCCATCCAAGAACAAAAAAAAACCCCAATCCAACTACATTTATTTAGAGTCGTGGGCACATAAAGCTTTCAATAACCCTCTTAAATTCTTTGGAATATTGAACAATACCAAGTACAAATGCACAAAGTGGAAACAGATGGAAGGAGAAAGGAAGAGGCAGGGAGCAAGGAGGAAAGGCAGGCTTTCCGGGGAGTTGAGACTGGGAGATGGGAAGCCATCGAGGAAGGAAATACTCAGGACATTGTCACAGGTGCCAGGAGACACAGAGACAAAGGGCAGGGCAGTGTGGGAAGGAGGGAGGGAGGGAGAGGAAAAGGACAGAGGAGAGATGGGGACTCACAGGGGGATGTGACCAGAGAGGAGCCCTGGGGGAGGGAGATAACAGCTGCAGCAAGTGTCATGAGAGACAGACGGGCAGGTGTGGTGGCTCACACCTGTAATCACAGCACTTTGGGAGGCCACGGGCACGGTGGCTCACGCCTGTAATCACAGCACTTTGGGAGGCCAAGGTGGGTGGATCACCTGAGATCAGCAGTTTGAGACCAGCCTGACCAATATGGTGAAACTCAGTCTCTACTAAAAACACAAAAATTAGCCGGGCATGGTGGTGCGCGCCTATAGTCCCAGCTACTTGCGAGGCTGAGGCAGGAGAATCTCTTGAACCCCGGAGGCAGAGGTTGCAGTGAGCCAAGATCGCACCTTTGCACTCCAGCCAGGGTGACAGAGCGAGACTCCATCTTAAAAAAAAAAAAAAAAAAAGAGAAAGAGAGAGAGACCACCACAGCAATGGCCTGGGCAAGATGGGTGTCACTCCAAGAGCCTTTGGTAAACCTCTGTTCCCTCCTCCAGAACCATCCTTCCTTCGGCAGCCAGGTGCATCATGGAACGCCCCAAGGCCTGTCAGCTACACTGCCCCCGTTATTTGTTCTCTGCTAGACCAGCTGGCCCATGTGTGACTTTAACAGGCTAAGGAGGAGATGGCCAAGAGTGGCCTCATGGAGAAGCCCGTCAGAGCTGAGTGTGCCACCTGCCTTTTCAAGGAGCCTCTAATGCTCTAATGCAAAGCAGCAATTCGGGACTTACAGGCCTCTTTTGGGGTCAGAGGAAGAGATGTTTTAGGCTGGTGGGGTCCATGAAATCATCAGAGAAAACTGCTTCACCGGGAGCCGAGGGGGCCATAGGGTTTGGTGTCCATTCGAGGTGAGGCAGCATTGATCTAACAGAGCTGGACAGCCCATCTGGGATCACACAGAAAGAGGGCAGGCCTGGCTCTGTGCTGGGAAGCTCCTCCCACGCCTCTTCCAAACCGCTCTCTCCCAGGAGAACAAGTAGAGCATGGGGGCCACCAGAGGCAGTCACCGCCTTCACTTTCCCCATCCTCTCCCCCAAACCCCAGCTTCAAAAACACCCAGACCAAAAAGATTTATGGCTTTACAATGCCACTTTTTCCAACTGACATTATAGGCCAGAAAACGTAAAAAGCATTCTAAGAGCATCATATCACTTCACATGGCCCAAAAGTCAGCCTCACGTCTGGGGGCATTTAGCAGAGCATCCCTCCAGCAACGCTCAGCTGTGAGTGTGGGGGCGCTTTTCTTTGTTTTCTTTTCTTTTCTTTTTTTTTTTTTTGTTTTTTAGATGGAGTCTCGCTCTGTCGCCAGACTGGAGTGCAATGGCCCAATCTCGGCTCACTGCAACCTCCGCCTCCTGAGTTCAAGCGATCCCCCTGTCTCAGCCTCCCGAGTAGCTGGGACTACAGGTGTGCACCAACACGCCCGGCTAATTTTTTTTTTTTTGTATTATAGTAGAGACGGGGTTTCACCATGTTGGCCAGGATGGTCTCGATCTCCTGACCTCATGATCTGCCTACCTCGGCCTCCCAAAGTGCTGGGATTATAGGCGTGAGCCACCGCGCCCGGCAGAGTGTGGCGGGGGGGCTTTTCTAATCACCACGAGGGCACTAGAATGGAGCCCTGGCTTGGGGGAGGCACTCACAGAATGCTCCAGAACTCTTGTGACTGACCTGCCTCTCAAGTTCACCACCAGCAGAGGCCCAAGACATGATTGGCCCAGCTCAGATCAGCCTAAGAGCCTGAGGCTTCGCTGATCACATAAAGGGAGAGGTAACCAAAGGCTTCCCACATGTCAGAGCAGTCAGAACAGCAAAATATCATGAGATAGAAATTTAATTTTATAGAAGTTAAAAACAAAAAGAAGAAAATACCAGATTAATTTTGTTTCTTTCTTTCTTTCTTTCTTTTTTTTTTTTTTAAAGAAAATACCATGCTATCCACACTGGTATCTAACACTGGTCTAGAAATTAGAGCCAAATAAATAGAAAAATAAGACAAGAAGTATACATATTAGAAAGAAGGGTATATAATTCGACCTAGAAAAATACAGAAGCAAGTGAATATTAGAATAAGAATTTAAGAAAGGCTGCCAATTTTAGGATAAATACATAAAAACCATTGACTTTTTCATATACCGGTAATAATCAGTTAGAAAATGTGACTACAATTGGCTAATCATTAAAAAAATACAATTAGTTCTCTAATCCACTGTATATGCCAAAATTCATTCCATAAGATTTAAACTTGAATGTCCAAGAAGAAAATATGAATAGATGTTTAATCTTGAACGGGGGAATGTATTTCAAGGTATGATAACAAAGATTTGGCTATAGCAAAACTAAATACTTGATGTTAAAAATAGCAGAAACAAAGCAAAAAGGCAAATAAACTAGAAAAGTACTTGCAGGATACATGAGAGACAAAGGCTTAACGTCTTTACTATATAAAGACTTTAACAAACAGTGGAAAGGCAGACAAATACCTCAGGAGAAAAACAGGCCAAGGCCAAAAATCAGGGAACTCTTGAAAAAAGAAAAACAAATTTCCATTCAACATATTTTAAAATGGCATACCTGGCCATTAATCAAAGAAACACAGTTTTAAACACAGGAAGAGTCCCCTTTTGTTCCTTTTGCCTGTCAAATTAGCAATGAGAAACATAAAGCCAACTCACAGTGTTGGCCAGTATGCACGGAACAGGCATTTTCCCATTTCTGGTGGGGATATAAATGTAGGGCAGGCACTTTGGTGATTCCTATCAAATATCAAAGCCTTGGAAGCCTGTGCAACCTCTGAGCTAACAATACCACTTCTAGGAACTGTATTCTAAGAAAAATCAAGTGTGCAGAAAGATTTGTCACTGAAGACATTCATTATAGTGTTTGTTAAACTAGAGAAAAACTAAAGACAAATGCAAAGCAAAAAGGGACGGGTTAAATAAATTACAGTATTGTGCATTTGATGGAATACACTCAGTCATTAAAAATGATATAGGAGAGAAATAATGGAAATTAAAAGAGAAATGTTAATATTAAATTCAAAAAACAGGCCAGGCACGGTGGCTCATGCCTGTAATCCCAGTACTTCGGGAGGCCGAGGTGGGTGGATCACCTGAGGTCAGGAGTTCAAGACCAGCCTGGCCGATATGGTGAAACCCCGTTTCTACTAAAAATACAAAAATTAGCCAGGCATGGTGCCACGTGCCTGTAGTCCCAGCTACTTGGGAGGCTGAGACAAGAGAATTGCTTGAATCCGGGAGGCAGAGGTTGCAGTGAGCTGAGATTTTACCACTGTACTCCAGCTTGGGTGACAAGAGCAAGACTCCATCTCAAAAAAAAAAAATAATAATAATAAATAAAAAATCCAAAAAGCAGGATGGGCACAGTAGCTCAGACCTGTAATTCCAGTACTTTGGTAGGCCAGGTTAGGCAGATCACTTGGGGCCAGGAGTTCGAGATCAGTCTGGCCAACATGGCAAAACCCTGTCTCTATTAAAAAAAAAAAAAAATAGCAGGGCACAGTGGCATGTGCCTGTAATCCCAGCTGCTCTAGAGGGTGAGGCATGAGAATCTCTTGAACCGGGAGACGAAGGTTGCAGTGAACCAAGATCGTGCCACTCCACTCCAGCTTGGGTGAGAGTGAGACACTGTCCCAAAAAATAAAATAAAATAAAATAAAATAAAATAAAATAAATTTTAAAAACGAATCCCAGTCCTGATCTCTGGTATTTAAGCTTACCTTCCACAAAGCAATCATTAATAAGTTTCTTTTTGTTTACTTATTTATATATTTTTGAGATGAGGTCTTGCTCTGTTGCCCAGGCTGGAGTGCAGTGGAACGATCACAGCTCACTGCAGCTTTGACCTTCCAGGCTCAAGTGATCCTTGCCACTCAGCCTCCTGAGTAGCTGGGACCACAGGCGTGTGCCACCACACACAGCTAATTTTGTTTATTATTATTTGTAGAGACAAGGTCTCACTATGCTGCTCAAGCTGGTCTCAAACTCCTGGGCTCAAGTGATCCTCCCACCTCAGCCTCCTAAAGTGCTGGGATTACAGGCATGAACCACCATGCCCAGCCAGAAAGTTTCTTGTAGAGCCTTCCAGAAGTACAGAGATATTCTCCTCAAGTACGTATATATATACATGCACAAACATACATATCTTTTAGAAAGATATAAATGGTAGCGAACTCACCACACTTTTCTGTATCTTGCCTTTTTCCACTTAATTTAGTCTAAAGGTCATTTAGTGACAGTACATACAGATCTCCCTCACTAACTACACAGTGAAATTCCATTATATGAATGTACTGTAATTTACTTAGCGGACTTAATAGTTATTTTTAAATGAAAAAAGCAAAGTAAGATACAAACCCATTTGCACGGTGTCCATAAAGTGGAATGTCATCATTAATTTTACTATTTTTGGTTAAAATATTTTAAATATATATATATATATATACATACACTTAGAAAAAGTCTGAAAATATATATGCCAAAATTTAAAGAATGGATAATTCTAGGAGATAGAAGAGGTAGAATACTTTTATATTTATTTTTTTCTTTCCTATTTTTCAAATAATCTCAGTGAATACCAAGTATTTAACAGTTTCATAAGAGAACTGTCTTATGAGCATGCAATTTTCTTGTGCTTCTAAACGACACGTATATTTCCACTCTGAAATTTTTTTAAATGTTGAAAAACCAAATATCAAAAAAACCAAATATCAATATACTTTTCTTTTGTAAAGAAAGTTGATTTCCAGGCAATGCAACAGTGAAAGGGACGGATACCTGCGATGGCAGGATCATAGTTTACAAGTACAGTCGACAGCCGGGACCATGGATACATGCAAATTGTAAATTTCTACATTTAGGCTAAAAAAATTAAATAACATAAATGTTCCTTGATACGAAGACGAATGAAATAAAACAGTGTCTGGGGCTCTTTAGTTAAATACAACCACCACAGTAACTGTCATTTAGTCCAGCTCCCAGTCTAGAATGTAAGAAGCTGAAAGTCACCACTCCATCTTAACGAGTAAAAAAGCTGAACAAACTGAAAAAGCAACTCCTCTTCTTCGATCTGTAAGAGAGAACTGAGGTCACAGGGCAAACTGCTGCCCCCCAAATTGAAGAGATCAATAGGGAAATACCAGAAATCCCCGAGCAGCAGCCTCCGTGGGAAGCAGTGCTGGGTTAGGAGAGCCTGAACTGTAAATGATGCGTGCTGGAGGTTCAGTGTGGACAGCCTGACAGGTAAGAACTGCAGGGGCCCAGTCACTGGGGGGCCCCACACCTTTGTGAATTGTGCCTCAAGGAGCAGCTCCACTAAGTCTTCATAGTGAGTATCAGAGAAAAATCCACTCATGCTTCTGGCAGGGGGAGGGGAAGAGGAACCACTGTGAAACATGCCAGAGCATTCTGTGCTCAATAAGCTCCACATACAGGATAAACCAGTTAACCAGAGCCTCACCCATTGGGGTGTTGTGCGTGTGTGTGTGTGTGTGTGTTTTGAGACAGAGTCTCACGATCCTTCTGCCTCAGCCTCCTAAGTAGCTGAGATTACAAGTGTGTGCCACTACACCCAGTTCATTTTTGCATTTTTAGCAGAGACAAGGTTTCACCATGTTGGCCAGGCTGGTCTTGAGTTCCTGACCTCAAGTCATCTGCCTGCCTTGGCCTCCCAAAATGCTGAGATTACAGGCATGAGCCACCACATCTGGCCCCCATTGGGGTTTTATGAGAGCCTTACCTACTGGGGCAAGGGAAATACCCAACTTCAGCCCACTGTAGCCATCCTGTCTCACCTACAGAGGAGTGGGTGAAACTGAGAAGCACTGGGGAACTTCACAGGCCAGGGGCACAGCCTAGATGAAAGACTGAGACCTGATCCCAGGACTATAGAATATTTGTGGCCGCATGGCCCCCACAGCATCAAAGGCCCCCACAGCACCAAAGGCCTATTTACAGCAGTTCTGTTTACCAGTCCATCAGTCCTTCATGTCTGAAAATATCACAGGACATACTGAAAGTCAAAAAAACGCCACACTTTGAAGAGACAGAGCAAGCATCAGAACCAGATTGAGATGTGGCAACTGATGTTAGATTTGTAAGACCAGGGATACAAAACAACCATGATCCACATGCTAAGGGCTTCAATGTATGAACTAGACAGCATGTAAGAACAGATGGGCGATATAAGCAAAGATAAAGAGCCAGAAGAGAAATGTTAGCAATCAAAAACACTGTAGCAGAAATGAAGAATGCCTTTGATGTTCTTACTAGGAGACTGGCCACAGCTGAGGAAAGACAGTCTCTGAGCTTGAGGATGTCTCAATAGAAACCTCCACCACGGAAAAGCAAACAGGAAAAAAAAAAAAAAAAAAAAAACCATAATGGAACATCCATGAACTGTAGGACAACTTCAAAGCAAGAATTGTGGGGCGATGATACATATGTAATAGGAATACTAGAAGGAGAAGAAAGAAAGGAACAGAAGGAATATTTGAAACAATAATAACTGAGAATTTCTCCAAATTATTCTCAGACACCAAACCACAGATGCAGGAAGCTCAGAAAACAACAAGCAGGATAGATGCCAGAAAAATGACACTGAGGTATAGCACTTTCAAACTACATAAAATAAAAGATAAAGAAAAAATCCTGAAAGAAGCCAAAGGGGAAAAAACACGTTACCTATAAAGGAGCAAAGGAAAAGAGTTACATTTGAATTTTCAAAAGAAAACGCAAGCAAGAGAGTGAAGTGAAATATTTAAGGTGTTGACAGAAGAAAAAATCTAACAACCTAGAATTCTGTACCCTGTGAAATTATCCTTCGAAAGTGAAGCATAAATAAAGATTTCTAAAACAAACAAGAATTGAGTGAATGTGTTGCCAGTAGATGTGCCTTGCAAGAAATGTTTTTAAAAAGTTCTTTGGAGAGAAGGAAAATAATATAGATCAGAAATTCAGTCTACAGAAAGAAAGGCAATGCATCAGAGAAGGAATGGCAGTAAACTTAAAACTATTATTTTTGCTATTCTTAATTGATTTAACAAATAACTATTTAAAATAAAAACAACGTATTTGATCATTTTATGCTTTTGTGTGTGTGTGTGTGTTACATATACTTACAATGCTCATGTACAACAGAAATGAATGACAGCAATGATACAAGGAACAGGAGAGAGAAATAAATATTATTTTGTTATTACAAGTACTCATACTGCTTGCGAAGCAGCACAGAGTTATTTGAAAGTGGGCTTGAATTCATTGCAAATGAATATTGCAGACTCCAATGCAACCATTTAAAAAAGTAAAAAAAAAGGTACAACTGATAGGCTAAGAAAAGAGAGAAAATAGAAAATTAAAAATGCTCAATAAAAACCACAAAAGACAGAAAAAGAGTGAAAGATAGGAAATGTAACAAAAAACAAGGGCAACAAATATAATAAAATAATGCAAATATGGTAGAATTTAACCTGACTCTATCACACATCACTTTGAAAATACACAAATTAAATATACAAATTAAAAATTGTAAGTTGATAGACACAACTATAAGTTGTTTAAGAAACCCACTTTAAATATACACACACAAGTAGATTAATAGCAAATGAAGAAAGAGGTAACATGCTAACACTAATCAAAATATATTCATATTAATTTCAGACAAAACAGACTTCAGAGTGAGAAAAGTTATCAGAATAAATAGGGGCATTACATAATGACAAAGGGGTCAATTCTCCAAGAAGACATAATAATCCTTACATTACATGCACCTAACAACAGTGTCAAAATACATGATGCAAAAACTGACAAAAGGAGAAGTAGTTGAATCCAATACTACAGCTGGAGACTTTAACAATCAGAAATGGACAGAGACAGCAAGCAGAAAATCAGTAAGGATATAACTGAACTTAATAGCACTTAATGGCACCATCAACCTACTGGATACAATTGACATCCACAGACTATTTCATCCAACAACAGGAGATTACACATTCTTCTCAAGCCCACAGGGAACATCCACCAAGATAGACCATATTCTGGTCCACAAAACACACCTTAACAAATTTAAACAAATAGAAATCATACAATGTCTACTCTCAGACCACAATGGCTTTAAATTAGAAATCCATAATAGAGAGCAGCTGTAAATCCCAAAATACTTGGAGATTTAACAACATACTTCCAAATAACACTTGGGTCTTAGAAAAACTCTCAAGAGAAATTTAAAAAAATATTTTGAACTGAATAAAAATGAAGATGTAATTTACCAACATTTGTGAGATGCTGCAAAAGTAGTGCTTAGAGGGAAATTTATAGCACTGAATGCACTGATTAGAAAAGAAGGAAGATCTAAAATAAATAATCTAAATCTCCACTTTAGGATACTAGGAAAAAAAAGAGCAAATTAAATAAAAAGAAGAAATAAAAGAAGAAATCAATGAAATTAAAAACAGATAAGCAATAGAGAAAAATCAATGAAACAAAAAAGATCAATAAAAATCATATGCTTCTAGCCAGCAAACTACAAAACACAGAGGACACAAATTACTAATATCAGAAATAAAAGAGGGGGCATCCCTCTATGTCCCATGGATGTTAAAAAAAAAAAAAAAAAAGGAATATTATGAATAATGCTATGCCCACAGATTTGATAACCCAGATTGTTGGGAGCAGGTCCCCCCAAATCTGGCCATAAACTGGCCCCAAGACTGGATATAAACAAAATCTCTGCAGCACTGTGACATGTTCATAATGGCCCTAACGCCCGCACTGGAAAGTTGTCGGTTTACGGGAATGAGGGCAAGGAACATCTGGCCCGCCCAGGGCGGAAAACCACTTAAAGGCATTCCTAAGCCACAAACAATGGCACGAGCGATCCGTGCCTAAGCATGTTCCTGCTGCAGTTAACTAGCCCAACCTATTCCTTTAATTTGGCCCATCCCTTCATTTCCCATAAGGGATACTTTTAGTTAATCTAATATCTATAGAAACAATGCTAATGACGGGTTTGCTGTTAAAAAATATGTGGGTAAATGTCTGATCAGAGTTCTCAGCTCTGAAGGCTGTGAGACCTCTGATTTCCCACTTCACATCTCTATATTTCTGTGTGTGTGTCTTTAAATCCTCTAGCGCTGCTGGGTTAAGGTCTCCCCGACCAAGCTGGTCTCAGCACCAGATGAAATGGAACAATTCCTTAAACGACAATCTGCTAAAATTCATACAAGAAGAAACAGATAATTCAATAGGCTTTTATCTATTAAAGAAACTGAGTAACACTTTGGGAAGCTTAGGTGGGCGGATCATTTGAAGTCAGGAGATCAAGACCAGCCTGACCAACATGGTGAAACCCCATCTCTGCTAAAAATAAAAAAAAATTAGCCAGGCATGGTGGTGCATGCCTGCAGACCCAGCGACTTGGGAGGCTGAGGCAGGAGAATCACTTGAACCAGGCAGGCAGAGGTTGCAGTGAGCTGAGATCATGGCACTGCACTCCCGCCTGGGCAACAGAGCGAGACTCTATTTTAAAAAAAGAAACTGAATAAATAACTAATAAACTTTCAAAACAGAAAGCACCAGGCCCAGATAAGTTCACTAGTGAGTTCTACCAAACATATAAATGAAGAAATTATACAAATTCTCTACAATCTCTTTCACTTCTGAAAGAAATGAAAAGAATACCTCACAGAAAGAATACTTCCTAACTTCTATGAGATTAACGTTACCCTAATACCAAAGCAGACAAAGCCATTGCAAGAAAATAAAATTACAAACCTATATATCTCATAAACATAAATGCAAATATCCTCAACAAAATATTAGAAAATTTAATCCAACAAGGTATAAGACAAATTACATACCACAGCCAAGTAGAATTTATCCCCGGTATGCAAGGCTGGCTCAACATTTTTTTTTTTTTTGAGACGGAGTCTTGCTTTATTGCCTAGGCTGGAGTGCAGTGGCACAATCTCAGCTCACTGCAACCTCCGCCTCCTGGGTTCACGCCATTCTCCTGCCTCAGCCTCCCGAGTATCTGGGACTATAGGCGCTCGCCACTACACCCAGCTAATTTTTTGTATTCTTTAGTAGAGACGGGGATTCACTGTATTAGCCAGGATGGTCTCGATCTCCTGACCTCGTGATCCACCCACCTTGGCCTCCCAAAGTGCTGGGATTACAGGTGTGAGCCACTGCGCCCGGCCGCTGGCTCAACATTTAAAAATCAATAAATGTAATCTATCATATCCACAGGCTAAAGAAGAAAAATCACATGCTCATATTAATAAATAAAGAAAAAGCTTTTAACAAAATCCAATACACTTTCATAATAAAAACTCTCAGTAAACTAGAAATAGGAACTTCTTCAATTTGATAAGGAATATCTACAAATAACCTACAGTTCACCTTAATTATGAGAAGCTTAATGGTGAGAAACTTTAAACTTTCCCACTAAGATCAAGAACGAGGTAAGAATGTACTCTCTGCCCCTGCTTTTTAACATCATACTAAAAATACTTGATAATACAATAAGACAAGAAAAGGAAATAAAAAGTGTACAGATTGGAGGGGAAGAAATAAAACTGCCTTTGTTTACAGATGACCATCTATTTAGAAAATCTGGAAGAACCAACTGAAGAACTTCTAGAACTAATACTTGATTATAGCAAGGTTGCAGGATACAAGGTTAATATGCAAAAGTCAATTGCTTTCCTATATACAGGCTGAGTATCTTTTATTTGAAATGCTTGAGATACAAATGTGTTTTGGACTTCAGATGTTTTCAGATTTTGGAATATTTGCATATATATAATGAGATATCTTGGGTATGGGACCCAAGTCTAAACACAAAATTCATTTGTGTTTTATATATACCTTATACACATAACCTGAAGGTAATTTTATATAACATTTTAATAATTTTGTGCATGAAACAAAGTTTGTGTACATTGAGCCTACAGAAAGCAAAGGGTGTCACCCATGTGGACCATCTGTGGTGGTTGTGGCATCAGCCTCACTTCTGACTCTGGATTTATATGCTACCAATAAGCAATCACATTCTTACAATTATTCACACATACATATTTAGCAGTAAAAAAATATGACATATTAATACAGTAAAAAAATTACATGTTCAGAATAACTAAGCAGCACAGTAGCCCCTCCAGAATACCTGTATCAGCTGTTAAACAATGGAACAACAAACAATGGCAGGCTTTCATCTCTACCTATGATGCTGTACTTTGATTAAAAGGTAAGTGTATACTTTATTTTATTTTATTTATTTATTTTTTTTGGTGCAAGGAAACATCAGAAGTGGTTAAGGGACCAGGAAGTGGGTCCTCTGTGGATGGGGAGACATTCTGCTGGATGGCTTTTAAAAATATTTTTTTCCAGAATCATCTGCCTCATCAACAATGGTCATAGAAATCTCTCCTTGCACGTGGAGAACCTGCCATTGGCATATGTAGCTACACATGTGTCATTTTATGACCCTTGATGGTTGTGCTTGCATGGGGGAATCCGGGCATGTGTGGAAAATAAATATCACAGCTGAAGGGGCCTGGGAGGGTCTTTTTTCCCTTGAGGATGCTGAAGAAACTGTGTGTTGTGTGCCTTCATTTTGACTACAACCCATTACATAAGGTCAGGTGTGGAATATTTCACTTGCAGCATCATGTTGGTGCTCAAAAAATTTTGGATTGTGGAGCATCCTGGATTTCAAATTTCCAGATTAGTGATGCTCAACCTGTACCACGAATGGACAAATGAAATTTAAAAGTTAAAACATGATACAATTTACATTAGACACAAATGTAAACGGTATCATGAAATACTTAGGTACAAATGAAATACTTAAGTATAAATGTAACAAAACATGTGCAAGATGTATATAGGGAAAACTAAAAGTCTCAGACGGAAGAAATCAAAGGAGAACTAAACAAATAGCTATTTCATGTTCATGGATTGGAAGTCTCAATATTGTCAAGATGTCAGTTCTTTTCAACTTGTTGTATAGATTTAACACAATCTCAATCAAAATACCAGCAAGTTCTTTTGTGAATATTGACAAACTGATTCTAAAGTTTATATGGAGAGGCAAGAGACCTAGAATAGCCAACAAATACTGAAGGAAAAGAACGAGGGCCAACATTACATGACTTCAAGATTGAAAATAAAGTTACAGTAATGAAGACGGTTATTGGCAATACAATAGACAACTAGATCAATGGAATGGAAGAGAGCACCCCATAAACAGACCCACATAAATACAGTCAGCTGATCTTTGACAAGGGAACAAAGACAATACAATGGAGAAAAGATAGTTTTTAAAATAAACCGTGGCAGGAAAACTAGACAACCACATGCAAAAAAATCTAGAAATAAACATTCCACCCCTCATAAAAATGAACTCAAAATAGATCACAGACCTAAATGTAAAATATAAAACTACAAAACTCCTAGAATATAATGTAGGAGAAAATCTAGATGACCTTGGGTTTGGCAATGACTTTTTGGATATACCACCAAAAGCATGATCCACAAAAGAAATAATTGGTAAGTTATACTTCATTAAAATTAGTAATTTGAACTCTGCAAAAGATATTGTCAAGATTATGAGAAGACAAGCTACAGACTGGGAGAAAATATTATCAAAAGACAACTACGATAAAGGATTATTATGTAAAATACACAAAAAACTCTTAAAGCTCAACAATAAGAAAACAGTCTGATTGAATGGTGAGTCAAAGACTTTCACCAAAGAAGATACACAAGTAGTAAACAGGAATGTGAAAATATGCTGCACATCATATGTCATCAGGGAAACGCAAATTAAAACTACAATGAGATACACAGTGAGATATACAGAGAGTATAGTGTGTAGTGTGTTGATGAGGATGTGGAGCAACAGGAACGCTCATTCACGGCTGGCAGAAATGCAAAATGGCACAGCAATTTTGGAACACGGTTTGGAAATTTCTTACAAAACTAGGCATGCTTTTACTATGCAAACTAGTAATCACACTCCTTGGTATTTATCCAAAGGAGCTGAAAGCTTATGTCCACACAAAAACCTGCATATGGATGTTTAGAGTGGCTTTATTAGTAATTACCCAAACATGGAAGTAACCAAGATGTCGTTTAGTAGGTGAAGGGATAAACCAACTGTGGTACATCCAGATAATGACATATTACTCAATGATAAAAAAGGAAATGAGCTATTAAGCTATGAAAAGACATGGAAGGACCTTAAATGCAAATTGCTAAGTGAAGGCAACCGTTATGAAAAGGCTATGTATTGTATGATTTCAACCGTATGACATTCTGGGAAAGGAACAAATATGAAGGCAGTACAAAGGTCAGTGGTTGCCAGGGGTGGTGGAGGAGGGAGGGATGGATAGGCAGGTCAGAGGATTTTCAGGGCAGTGAACCTACTTTGAGCCTATAACGGCAGATACATGACATTGTGCATTTGTCCACATCAGTAGACCCTGCACCAAGAGTGATTATAGGCTTAGAGTAATAACGATGTGTCAATATAGGCTCATTGATTGTAATAAATGCACCACTCTGGTGGGTGATGTTGACAATGGGGGAGGCTGTGCATGTGGGGGCAGGGGTTTATGGGAAATCTCTGTATCTTCTGCTCAATTTTGCTGTGAACTTAAAACTGCTCTAAAAATGTAACACCTATTTTTTAAAAAACCTAAAATAGCACCATACAGCAATGAAAATGAGCAAACTACAGTGCCCTACAACAACATGGGTATAGCTCACAAATATAAAACTGAGAGAAAGCAAAGTTGGACACAAAAATAAATCCTGCATGATTCCTTGATCTGAAGTTCAAGAGCAAACACAACTCATCTGCAATGTTGGTAGACATGTGGTGAGGGTGGGCTGGTAACTGTCAGAGGCACAGGAGCCCCAGTATCCATCATTTCATCACTAGGTAAGAATATATTCTGTTTGTGACAATCATCAAGCTGCATAATTATGATTAGTGAACTTTCTGGTATGTTATATATAATTATTAAATATATATTTTATATAACATAATTTAAAAAAAATTTTTTTAAAGGTAACAGTCTATCCGGTATGGACAAGTAACAGCATGCCTTGAATGTTGCATCCAGTGCTAGCATGTCTCTACAGGACATCTGTGCTGCAGAAGTGGACCATCGCGGGAACAGTCCAGAACCGAGTCATGGCAAGCCAGGGAAGGAGGTGGGATGGCTCAGCCTGGGAAGCGACAGTGCTGTGGGGGCCATGATCAGTCTTTAAGCTCTGACATCATTACCATGCTGAAGAACCAGGCTTATTTTCAGTCACCCAGGAGGGTGGGATTTGCACCAAGGACCCCATGTTACTGCGATGTGGGCAGGCTCCCTGTGAGGCAGGGCTGTCCAAAGATGGGTGTGCGTCACAGGCCAGGAGATGGCCATCACTCCTAGTGTTCAGCAGGGTCAGGTTGCTCCTCATCACGCCACCAATATATTCGAGCATCTCCTAAGTGCCAAGCCCTGGGAGGGGTCTTTGGCTGAGGAAGAAACTATCCTCTCCCAAGGAGGAGGAGGGGTCCTGCTGGTAAAGAGAAGGTCAGCATCTGGTATTGCGAAAGCACATGAAAACCCCACCAGGCTGTAACATGTGGCGTCTAAAACCCAAGCATGTCAAGTGTTGTGCTACTGTGAGATTAGTGAATGAGCAATGGCCCCTGCCACGGCTTCATCTGGCTAGAGAGACAAGTCCAACATAGACCTAGCTGCAGTATGGTGGCACCTGGCAGCAGGTGTCTGTTCTGGCTCAAATATCAATGGGGGAAATTCTGGTTTCTGTGGCTGTCTGGGACCTCAGGAGGGCGATGGGATCCAGAATGTCCCTATTTAGTTGGCACTCATTACGGTGTAGAGGCTGGGCTGGGAGAATACTGGGGTGCAGGGAGTCAGCCACTCCCTGTACCTAAAAATCCTTAATTAACAATGTCAAGGAAGGTTTCCCCAGCTTTGCCTCTAACCCAAACTTCCACAATAATTACAACCCCCAAAGAGGAATGGTTGAGTGCCGGGCAATGAAAACATTCACTGTAGCATGTTAGGGCTACCAGCATAAATCTGGTGTGTTCTGGAAACAATAATGATTCTCCACCCCCAATGCAGGACCAGGGAACCAATGGCAACTTTTCATGGCTAGATCACAACAGCTCTCTGATTTGTCCTCATGTTACAAAAACCTGGAGCCATTGCTTTCGGAAGGACAAGGAAGGAGGAAATACCTGCTTCACAGACTCATTAGTATAAGGAGAAATATCCCTCCTCAAAACACCAAATGGGCTTTGTATATGAAGATGGCAAGACTGATCCGCATGGGCTGGACCTGAGTGTTAAGTTGCTGCTTCACAGAGGATGGTGTCCCCAGGCTCTCCACTCACTGTCTCCCAACAGATGCACACTGAATACCAGAGGCTCCCAATGTCCGAAGAGGAAAGCCACGCTGAAGGGAGCACACAGGGACAACACCTGTGTCCTTGGCCCTGATAGTACTGTGCTCTGTCACAGGTCAGGAACATTTTCTACAAAGAGCCAGAGACTATTTCAGGAGTTGTAGGTCAATTACTCAACCCTCCTTTGTAGCATGACAGCAGTTACAGACAACACATACATGAATTATGGCTGTGTAGCAATAAAACTTTATTTACAAAAACAGTTGGCAGGCAGGATTTGGCCAGAGAGTCCTAGTCCACCAACCCTTGCTTGATGCAGATGAGTGAACTAAACCAAACCGGAAACCACGGGCATCACCGAGAGTCAGATGAGGCAGACAAGTTTCTGGGCCAATATGGCAGCATTCAAGAATTTTATGAATGAAACTTGTTTCCACGACATGGTTTCTCTTTCAGATACAAAGCTCAATTTCATTTACAGGTTTCATGCCAAGTGCTCATTACTCACTGTGGGCCCGTAGACTTCCATATGCTGTTTTCCCTATTCCCTGGTATTTCCAACTTTTGAAAATACACCAAATGCTGTTACCATACAGCAGTGGCTCTCCTTTGTATCCAGGTGGTCTCAGGGTGGTCCTAAATGATTGTAAGTCTGAGCTATGAACATAAAGTGGTTATTAAAAACCGGTATTGCCTTTCTTCCTAAGGCTTGGTAAATAATACATTCGCAAAGGATTCAGGTGACATGGTAGGACCTGCCATCTACAAGGGGTCTTTAAAGTGCATTTTAAACTCATTTACCAGCCTCTTCCAAAGTCTGTTTTCACTTCCACCTGGGGAGAAGGAAAGCCACGGACACAGATGGGCCTTTGTGAAGAACAGAGGCCGCGGGGCAGGGTGCCAGCGCTCGCCTTCCCTGTCCCTCGAGGATGCCACTGGAGGTGGCTGGCGGAGCACACTGCCCTTTGACACCACTTTAAAGGCACATCTTGGCAAATATCGCAGCTCACATATCAGGCATTTGGGAGCTCAGCATGAAATACCATGATCACTGAAAACCTTGGAGAGTTCCCTCAGCAGCTCTGGATAAACCCACATCCAGCACCTAAGATTTCCCTCTCCTAAGTAAACTGTGTGAAATAATCACATGTAAATGCCAGAAGCAATCCCTGAATGGCCATGAGTGGCCACAGCCCTGCTCTCCTGGAGGCCACAGGAACGCCCCCACTTTTCCCGCTCACGTGCAGTTGAGTGGTTTCCTAGAAGCAGTAACAAGCTGGAGCCCAGAGAAGCCCCCTGACCCTGTCGGGCCCCCCTCAGCCTCTGGGCCTGCAGGGGCGTGGGCTGCCTGCTCCACAAGGCCACCCCACGGCAGTGACCCAGCCTGACGCAGACAGAGTCCATTGGCAGCACACAGGCCAGCCACACACAGAGGGCCCAACCCGCTCTGTGTCACAGGGAGAAGGGCAAATTAAAAACGGAATAGTTCAGAAACTCCCTCAGCCTTTTGGTGCAGAAATAACCCACAACTGTGCCTCCGACAGCTGACTGCCATCTATGGTGGGGCACTTATGGAACTGTGAGCCACCATCAGCTCCCCCACCTAGCAGGCTGGCCCTGCATCCTTGTCCTGCTGTCACTGAGACTTCAGGGGGTTCTGACTTTCCAGAGCATCTAGGGTCTTCCTCTGGTGTTCCCATCGTGTTCATGTATCTGAACTCCAGAGGGAGGTAGGGGCAGACCCCTCACGGGGTCTCAGGGCTGCGGGTAACCTGCAGCCACAGGTGGAAGAGGAGACGTCAGAGGTCACACCCTCTCACTGCTGGCAGCCCCCACTGTGCACGGACACATGCATGCACACACTGGCAGGGGACACTCTCTCGTCTTGTCTCCACGTCTTTGGGTTGTAAGTGCCTAAGGGTAGTGCCCTCCTCAGTATCCCTGGCATTGGGCACACAGTCCAGGGTTGATAAACGTCTGAAAAGTGAAGACATGGACCAAGCAGGCTGGGCGAGGAGACAGAGGCACTCTCACCAGTAGGCCTGCCAGCCCTGGCCAGGGGACACAGGGCACCCCACTCCACTGTTAGGGCTTCCTTCCACGTCCCTCCAGGTGCCCCTTGCTGCTCTATGTTGGGGCCAGGCAGTGGAGGGGTCTCAACCCACCCTCAGGCAGGTGGTGTCACGTGACTATGAACACCTGCCTCACAGGAGAAGGCGTGTGGACAGGGAGTCTGGGTGTGGGGTGCTCCCTCCCACAGTGGGAGAGGGTAGCCCCCATCTCCAGCAGAAATTTGCTGAGGAGGGTCGAGCTATAAATGAGTGGGGGCACCCAGGCTAGGGGAGGCAACCACACAGGATGAGGGAGGTGGTGGGCTTGGCTACAGGGAGAACCCGCCAGGAGGCCAGTGCAGCTGGGCAGGCAATGAGCCAGGGGCCGGAAGTGGATCAGGCCCTTGAGGGAGCAAGGACTGGGTAAGGTGGGGTCTTGTGGGCAGCACCAACTTTTCCATGACTCCGGGACAGGTGGGTAGCCATTGAGGACTCTGAGCAGAGGCTCCATGTGGCGCAGATACGAGGGGTGGGTCTGGCACCCAGTGGACAGCAGGCGAGGCAGCTGCAGTGGCCAGGGCCAGGACCGCTCCCAGGAGCCAGGCGTGTCCATGGAGAGGAGCCCACATTCTGTGTAGGTTCTGAAAATTTCTGGCAAAGCTTCAGATACAGCCCAAGCTTTGCCTGCAAATCAAAACTGTTATCTGTGCAGTTCCTCCAAACTCCCTTTGCTGTCAGAAGACGCTGGGTGCGGGTGGTCTGCAGGGGCTGCGAGGGTGCTCTGCTCCCCTCTGCCCCATGCCCTGAGAGTTGAGCCTCCTTCATAGGAGTTATCATTGTGCACAGAGGTGGCTGCAGGTGCACTGAGCCTGGGAGGAGAAATCCATGAAGCAAGGAGTCAAAAGGAGAACTGGTTCCCTGAGTTTCCTGGATGACTTCAGGGTAAAGTAGCCCAAGAGGGTGCCCAGGAAGGCAGAGAATGACGTGGAGCCCCCAGCTCTGCACCAGCTTATCTCATGATATGAAAAGATGTAAAGCTAAAGTTTCCTCATCTTCTCAACCCCCAAAGCAATGTCAATTCTCAGTCAGGAAGAAGCAGAGATGACACTGCAAATTTGGAAGCTTGCCCATCGCCTGGCTCTGCTGGGAATATGGCCTCGACACAAAAGGGCTGAGCCCCACTAACCCCAGGCAATCCGCTCTGAAATTCAGCCACCAGGAAAGTAAAAGCATAGCAGACCAGTCCTGCAAGTTCTCATTCTCCATGCAGTCTGTCTTTAGGAGGGAGGCTTACTTTCCTGCAAATATTCTGGGCGAACATAAAAAGTGATACGTACCATCTGACAGAAGTGCAACTTTTCCTGAGACAGGAAGAAAGCAGAGGGCAGACAGCAAATATTTATTGGAATGCCTATTTTGAGCTCGGGTTTTAAAATGCCTTTGCTCATGTAATCCTAATATCAACTCCATTTGTAGTTAAAAAAAGCAACTCAAAGACTAAGTAAATGTTCGAGTCACCATGCATTACTCAAGAAAAGTGCCATGATCTGCATCTGTGTCTACTTCATGTTAGAGCCCGAACTCTCTCTATATTTGATTTTTATCCATCTACGTCTGTCCCTAGGATCAGAAGAGCAGAGTTTGGAATTAATGCTAGGTTAATTCACAAAGGTAAGACTTCCCATACTTTTGAGAAATGATTAAATGTTCAGTAGCATATGAAGGTCACATGGAAGAGTCTTAAGGTCTGACCAGATCAGGACAAATTGAGGGTGAGATGAGGGTCAGGACAGCGCAGTGGCTGCAGCCACCAAGCCCTGTGGCTCCTTCACATGGCACACCTGGTGGGGATTAGGGCAGACATGGCAAGCCTGGGGGCCCCGCTGCAGTCATGCGCAAAAGTGATTCCATGATCAGCGGGCACTCTCTAAGAAAACGCACGGCCTCTGAGGATGCCTGAGCATCCCAGCTGGAACTCACGAAAATCAGCACAGGCCCCGCACAGCAAACGCAGCTGCTTGGCAAGGCGACCACAATGTTCCCATTAACTGAAAGCTACAGAGTAGAGGCTCAATAAACCCTTGCCAAATCTGGCAGGTGAACTGAGTAAGACAATATAGAATTAGCCACTCAAAGAAAAGAGTAGTTCACATTCCCCTCCTGTGCTCCAAGCCCTAGGCTCAGCAATTTATTCGTATCACCCCAGAGTGCACACTGGCATCCTGACTGGGAAGACAAGGTGCTCCTGGCCCAGCAAGGTTATATGTCACCCTAAGTCACAGAGCTGGCATGGGGCCCTCACTGCAAGGCCCTGCCAAGGCCAGCCCCTCCCGGGTGACTGGCCCAGCACGTGTGGAGGCTCCTCAGAAACCAGCTGGCAGAGCTGGGCCCACAGCTCTTCCTACCTGTCATCTTTTTATTTGCATATGCCCAGCTTTCTGGAGTGGGACTACTAAGAAGTAATAAAATGTCATTTTTTAAAGCTGCTTTACAAAAACTGATTATTCATTCTCTTCTGAAATAAAGCAAAGACTAGATTTTAGAAGGACTTTAATTAATGCCCCTTTAACAGGACTATTCAAAAGCACACACCAAAGGTAAAAATCTTGCTTTGATCCACCTACTTTAAACTCCATCAGTCTGCCACAGTGATGCTGTATAAAGGCAGGTTACACCATCGTAGCTTTCAGAGACCCTTCTTTCCTCCCTGACTCTGGGACAGAACATATCCAAAGAATAAAAACATTTCCCAGAGGGGAGACCAAGCTGGCTTGAACCAGCACCTACGCTGCAGCACAGGAACCATTTGGTTCCTGGAGGTCTGATTCACAGGGAGACTGTCAGAGCCAGTGTGTCACCTCGGCCGCATGCCAGGCACGGGGGAAGTGAGGTGGGTCAGACCCACCGCGGGGGAAAACAGGAACTGAGCAGAGAGTCATGTGGAGTTGCCCATGTCTCTTGGAGCCTTTATTTGCGGACACTGGGGAGTGAGAGATGCAACAGGACAGGACAGGTAGCAGGGGTGGCCATTTGCTACCCGACCTCGCCCCGTGGAGGTCAGAGGGTGAAAGTGGGCACAGGGGCGTGGCAGGAAGGTTGTGTCACAGCACAGGTCCCTCTGGGGATCACACCCAAAGGCCTCTAATTCTCCCCATTAACCCACAGGATTCAAGTAAAGAAAGTCCTTGAACAAAGAATCTGTGATCTGACACTTTCCCCTCGCCTCCTGTGGGAGCCGTCACAGATCCTGTAACAGGAGACGCTGGGCCTCCCGTGGCTGGTGCCTCTGCCCTCAGTTCAACCCAGAGGTCACCTTCCAGAGAGCCTGGGCAGCCACGCCCACCTTGATGGTGACATTGGCCACCTGGGAACACACGGACCCCTGCTCGGCTACCCCCACTCCACATGCCAACCACAGAATGAGTCTAAGCCTGACGGCTCTAATTTCACTGTTTCTTGCGAATTATGGAACATGGAATTCCATCACTGACTACTCAGGAGCCCACACTAAATGCCTGGCCTACCCCTGGTGATCCGATGCAGCTCATGAGCCTCTGGCCTGTCTTCTGCACATTCTCCACTGGCCTGTCTCCCGCACCTGACTCTGGGCCCCAGAGGGCAGCACAGCAGCTCTAGTACCCGACACGGAGTCAGGGCCCAGTATGTTTCTGTGGAATAATGGGCAGGTGCCCTTTGTCCTCTTGTCCAGTGGGCTCTAGCCTTCAGCCTGGGGTTGCACATCCGGGGCAGAGGCCCGTGGAATGCAGCACGTTATATGGTGATGACAGGAAAGGCAGGCAGTTGCTCCCGCCCAGAGAAGCTGGGCCTGCCCACAGGCTCCAGGGCCCTGCGACAGCCCCTTCACAGCGGGCTCTCCTGTGAGGCCCCTGGAGGAGGGCCTGGGCTCTGCAGCTGGAGCCTGCCAAGCCTGGAGGAGCCTGGAGCCATTACGGGGTCTGTCTCCTTAGCAAGGCCGTGACCGGACCCTGAGAGTTCAGAGGTCCCTGCTCTTGATCATGAGTGACCATCTGGGCCACCAGTGGCCCCAGGTCTTCTCTTGGGGAAGAAGAGTCCACTGGGCAGAGAAGCAAGGTGGGTTTCTGTGTGCCTAAAAATAGCCCAAGGAGGCTGCTCCTCTCGCCCTCCGACTGAGCTGGGAGGGAGGGAGGCACCGGTGCAGTTTCCTGGGAAGCTGTGCAGCCAGATGACAATCGGAATTAGCATCAGAACACCTTGATAAAAGGAAGGGAGAAGGAGTTGAATCCCTGAATGAAAAATAGATTATTCACTGTCAGGCTGAACAATAGAACAAGACATAAATAGCAGCCACGCGCAGGACATGCCAATTTTGCTCAAAAACAGCGTGCATGGCTCTCCTACCGCCCTCCAGAGCGTGCCACCGCCGAGCTCTGCACTCAGCAGATGGGGGAGAGAGCAGTGGCCTCTCGGAGGCAGGAAGGACGTGGGCTTTAGAAGCAGAGATTTGAGTTAGAATTCTAGTTCTGTTATTTACAACTCTGTGTGTGTGTGTGTGTGTGTGTGTGTGTGTCAGAGAGAAAAGAGAGAGAGAGAGAAAGAGAAACACTGACACAGAGAGACACAGGCAAGACAGAACGAGTGAGGAGAGAGAACACAATGACTTCTTGGCATCTAAAATACCGTGAGGCTGACATAAGGGAAGAATTGCCTGTGTAGGGAGGTGGGAAGAATGTTGAGTGTTAACATTAGAGATCTGCATTAGGATTCTGGCTTTGTCATTTACATCTGGGGGCCGCAGGGAGCAGGTGTAGGAGGGGCAGGGGATGGAGGAGACACAGGAGACAGGACATGAAGATGAAAAGGAGGAAGGGGAAGCAGGAGGGAGAGAGGACCTAGCAACCAGCCTGGATAAGTTACAAAGCCTCTCAGAGCTTTGGTTTGCACATGGAGAAAACAAGGTTCCAACTATTTCCCCTGGAACCTGGGACAGCTGTAAAGACCAAGTGTGAGCTTGTTGGTTGAGCACTTGGTGCAGATAATTATTCAACAGCAACTGCCAGGACAGCCAGAACCAGTCTCCTCTGCACCTCACCCAGCCCTCGTACTCAACTTCACCTGTCAGTACTATTTCATTTGCTCCCAAATGTTTGCTTCACAGGGCTCCCTATGCACCTGGTTGGCCCTGCCTCAGGTGCCCTACAGGACAGGGCTGTGATGCACGGATGTGAGGCCCCAGCTGTCACCCCCCGTGAGCTGACCAGGGTCTCTGTAGCAGCTTCCCCTGATAAGCCCCTCTCGCGGGACCTCAAGAGTCCTGGAGAGGCGTCATTCCGCCACACCTGCGTCAGCGCTTAGACCCATGACTCAGGTTAACTGCGGGTTCTGCTCTTGGTGCTGATGGAGGCTCATATTATCTCAAGTTCTCATGTAGCTCTGAGCTGGAGCTGTGTGTCAGGCTGCTGCCCTCCATAGCATTCAACCAAAAAAACTACCACCCCATTCACGGAGGCACAGGGAGGGAGGCTGGGTCATTTGCTCAGGGTTCTGGGAGGAGCCAGGATTCAGAATCTGAGGAAAGGCACTGTCTGGCTGCAGGCCTGTGGCTGGGAAGAGCCCTGAGTGGCACAGAGGCTGCACGGGCTGGCGGGGCCCACCCCAGAGCCCACCTTACCTTGGTGAAGGTCAGACAGTCCTTGTCTTGGTCTTTGTCCTTCATCTCGAAATCATAAAGTGCTTTTCCCTGGGGCGGGGCGTGTGGCAAGGGCTGGATGCACTGGATATAGCTGGCTGGGAGGAAGCCCTGTGTGCCGTGCAGCTCGCCATGGTACCACTGTTCATCCACTTTGCGCCGCAGGACGATGATGTCCCCCTTATTGAACTTGAGGTCGCCGGGTTCCTTCCCCTCGTAGCTGTAGAGGGCCTTGCCATAGGGAAGCAGGCAGGGATTCTGCAAGCAAGAGACAGCGTGTGGTCAACGGGCAGGCTCCTTCCCAGTGCCCAGAGTGGATCTGCCGGGGCAGGCCGGGGCTTCCCGGGGGCTTTCTGTGTCCTGGGGGTGCGTACAAAGTGCCCCACAAGTGGAAAATATTTTAAAGAAACAGCCTGTCACAGGAACACGCACATACCGAGGCCCCACCGAGATAAGAGGGTCCCCATCATAGCCATTTCTCCTAAATAGGATACTGTCTGGGGCCTTCCACACAGACCACCTCATTCTGTGCAGAAAGGACTCTGAAGTAGGTGCTGGCTGATCTTCATGTACAGATGGGGACACTGAGGCACACAGAGGGAAGGTGACTTTCCCAAGGCGCACACCTAGGAGCAGTAGGTGGAATCTGAACCCAGGGGGTCTGGGCTCAGAATTTCTTACCCAATACTCCGCTGAATCACTTTCCATTGGTTCCTATTTCTCAGGCATTTTAGTCTAAGAAGCTGCCAGATTTCTAGCAAGTATCCAACAATTTTTTTTTTCTTTACTTCTTCTACGTAATAGTCACAGCAACTCAGAGCATGCTCCAGGGGTTGAAGCTGAGCAGCAGGCATGCATGGCATCCGTCGTGCTAAGCGTCCCACTCAGCAGACTCATGGCCAGCAGCACACACACGAGGACGATGACAAACAGCCTGTGTAGAGCACAAGAGCTGTGCCCAGGCACAGGGGTCCTAACAAGCAGTCCCCGGCCATCACAGACCCTCAACCATGACACACAACTTTCTGCTGCGTGTACCTGTAGCAGTCTGTTCCAGAAGTACATTTTCAAGGGCATAAGACTGTATCCTCCTAACACGAGCGACGTTCTTGTATCCGTTGGAGGAAAACCAATCTGTCTGCACCTGTTCTGTCATCCTCGGTCTCAAACCATGACTAGCTCTGAAATCCAAACAAGATTCTCGGCTGCTTCTGCTTGTCAGCGATAAGGAGCCTGTCAAAGAATCCCGAAACTGATGTGATGTCTTCGTCCACTTCCTGGGCTTCTCTTAACTGGCCCTGTCTCATCATGACCATCTGGCCACACGGGCCTCTCTCCCTTTCCTTTATGGGTGGCCAATACCCGCTCAACTGTGGGAGCTTTGTCAGAGGTCAATCCTGTGCCAGAGGAAAACCAAAGGAAAGCCTTGCATTGTCCGAGTGTCAATACCCAACGATTTTCCTACCAGAAGCCGCATTTTCTCACCAGGGCTGCCTATGCCAAGGAGTTCTTCAGTATTCGAATCAATCAATAGAAGCACAAAAGCCTGAAGCAGTAGTACATCGAAAAACTCTTTGTGGAGGACTTAATAGCATGTTGGCAACTCAATCATTCTACATTTATGTTTCAGCAACGTCAAACGACAGCAGTTAAGAGAGAGCCTGCTGGCAAATTGACAAACAGCCACCACTGACCAATTAAACAGTAACACCAGAGGATTTTTCATTGCAGAACTCGAAGAGAAAAAAAAATCCGTTTGCTTCCAATAATACTCATTCTGGATAGCTTTGTAGTGCGAGCACAATAGTGTGTAACGAGCCCCAATTTTAGAGAGTGGAGGCAAGGGGTAATTTGCAAGACAAGCACTGTGATCAGAAAAAAACTGGAAGGGGCAGTTGGCTGCAAGCCATCAGAATAATTCCACTGCCACACAGGGGCCACTCAGCCGCCAGCCAGGGAATCTCAATTTGGGACAATTCTGTCTGAAGATATTTTTGGCTATCACAACCAGAAGGTGGGGTGCTACCAACATGTAACAAGTAAAAGCCAGGGACATTGCCAAACATCCCACAATGCCCAGGACAGTCCCTGCTACAAAGAAAGACCCGGCCCAGAGCATCAGCAGGTTAAGAAACCCTGGTCCAGCCTGTTTGGTTAAGTTTACAAAAAAAGACAGAGTAAGGTTCCTTGTTCTAATAGAACTTAGTCTACGAACACTTTAAAAGTTAAATATAACATGTATTTTCATGATGGGAGTATTTTCACTATTGGCTACATGGAGACACTTAGATATCCATCAAGGTAAGCGGTTTTAAAGGGATGGTAAGAAAAAAAAACATGCTGTGAAGTTGAAAAACCAGCCTCAACAAGATGCACACAAAAAAAGCTTTGCTTTGTCAGGGAATGACTCCATTTCCTTTCATTCTCAAATCACAGGGGTAAGGCTTAAAAGCCGTGTTATAAGAGCTATAGACTTGGTGGCTGTTTGGTGACTTTTGCTACCATTGGTAACAACTGCGGGCAGGAAGGGCCAGCTTTGCACCTGCCTCCATGCGGCACTCCCTTCTGCAGCCAGCTCGTGCTATCTGAGCACACACACCTCCCTGCAATGCCCCTGTGAGAAGGGGACACTGTGTTTCCTCCCCGGCCTCCCCACCATCGGCCTTCTCTAGACTGGTTGACATAAAGGCCCCCTGAAGACACCACTCACACCCACACTGTGTAACTGCGGCCCCGACTTAGGTAGTGTGGCAGGGAAAGCTGGGGTGTAGGGCCAGAGAAACTGAGGCACCTTCCACCAGGCAGCCTGGGGCTGTAGGCCACCGCCCAGGACAGAGGCACTCTGTGAGGCACACACTCCTGAATCACAGGGGGATTCTGCCTTTCATGAATTCTCCAGAGGGACCATGGCCTCACTGGCATCAGCACTGTGGCCTGCAGGTCTCCTTGATGCCCCCCCTTCACTGTCGCAGACCCCAGCTTGACCTGCCTCTGTGCCAGTGGCCCTCAAATCAACCTGTGCCTGTGACGTCCCTTCTGATTAGCGGACTTGATGTGAACCCAGATGCCTGCCTGACGGCTCTGCTGGACATCCACAAGCTCCTAGAGGCCGTCGTCTGTCCCTCCAGCCCTGCCTCCTGTGGCCATGGAATCCCCACTCAGCTGCTGGGCAGGGACCTTCAGTCACCCCTGTGCCCACCCTTTCCCTTGGCCTGGGCACTCCTCCTGCCAACTCCACTTCAGAGCTCTCACCCAGAGGGCCGTGCACCCTCCCCCTCCCGCTGCCTTGCCTGCCATCTATCCTGCGCCCAGTGCAAACCTCCTCCAGTGGTCTCCTGGCTCATCAGCTTGTCATGGGCTGGATGCCCAAATGCAGGGCCAAGCTCACACAACTGCTACTTATGAGCTTCAATGGCTGCCTGCTGACCTCAGGGGATCCGAGCTCCTCGGCACAGCAGCCGAGGTCCCCTAAGCTGGCCTCAGCACACCTGCCCAGCCACAGCAGACAGCGTCCTCAGTCACAAGAAGTCTGTGCTTCTGGAACCTAGAACCTGCAGGGTTTTGCAGACAGAGCTCCATGCTACTTCCTCTGCCCTTCTCACTCCCTCTGAAACCCATACTGCTCCCCCGTTACCAACTGTGCCCTCCTAATTCCATCAGCCACTCACCAGCCATCCTAACTCTATCAGCCACCTTCCTAATTCCTTCGCTTCTATGCCACCAAGGCCCCCAGGACGAGGCTGTGCTGTTCACCCTGATGACCTCAGGCCCCAGGAGTGTTCTCCCTGCATAGCAGGTCCCCTCTATGTGCTGTTAATTCAAAGGCACTCAGGTTAGTCCTGAGTCAGGCCTGGATGGGGATGCAGAAGGTAAAGTTAGAAAAGAAGTATCTGGGACCGGGTATGGTGGCTCACGCCTATCATCTTAGCACTCTGGAAGGCTGAGGATGGAAAATCACTTGAGGCCAGGGGTTTAAGGCTAGCCTGGGCAACATACTGAGACCCTATCGCTAAAAAAAAAAAAGAAAGAATTTTTTTTTTTTAAAATAGCCAGACATTGTGGCAAGTACTTGTAGTCTCAGCTATTGGGAGGTTGAGGCAAGATGACTGAGTGAGCCTGGGAGTTCGAGGCTGCAGTGAGCAACGATCGAACCACTGCACTCCAGCCCGGGTGACAGAGCAAGACCCTGTGTCTAAGGAAAAAAAAGGAAACCAGGGCAGGAGTAGGGCAGAAGCAGGGACAGACTAGAGACTGTACTCCTGGCCACCACTCCACAGGCGGTGACCCACCTGCTGGCCCCAACCCGCCTGCTGGCCTCGAGGCTGGGACTGAGAGCATGACTCTCGGAGCAAGCAAGCTGTGAGAGCATGCGGGCTGCAGGTGGGGCCTGTTTGCCTTGCTGGCTGGTGAGCCAGGAGAAGTGGAGAAGCGTAGGGGAGAGAGAAGGCAGGAGAGAGAAGGCAAGAGAGCCCCCTGTATCCCCATCTCAGACTGCCAGACTCAGATTTGACAGAGCAAAACCAAGAGGGGGAATGAATCTTTTTAAGATGCAGGACACATTTCTGAGGGAAAGAAAAAAAAAAGAGTTAAGGAAGGTGCCGAGAGGCAGTTTACTTGGAGGAGCAGCAGCAGCCAGAAACTGGATCTCATCAGGAAATACTCATATGGGTGACACCCGGCACCTCCAGAGTCTTTCATCTTCAAAGCTCTTTATAAGATTAACTAATTAGTGCATGGAAGGGGCCTAGGGCAGGCAGTGCTATTATAGGGGAGAAAAGATTTCTGCAGATTTCGCAGCAGCAACCCGGAGGCCTCTATGTCCCAGCCTCCACACCCACCCAGGAGGGTGGCCAGCTGCTCCAGAGCCTGTTTGCTTTCTGCCCACAGACGCGTTTGCAAGAACTTCTCACACTGTGGCGTGCTCCCCTTTAGAGGAATTTCATTCAAACATTGTCACTAAGCCGCCATTATTTGGGCTCAAGACATTAAGAAAAAGAAACAAAAGGAAAAGGGAAAACCCATCTGGGATGCCTACAGGACAATTAACACCAGCCACCCCTGCAAGGCATTAATAATAATTAAAACTTATAATGTCAATTTCATGGCTCATTACTCAGATGTGGCACACACATCTTCCTCTGGGCTTAATGTCCTACCCGTGGAGACGGCGCTCACGTGGGCACAATGGCGCCATCTCTGGCTTCTACTGGAATCAGGCACGTGGCAGCAGGCTCTAATGAATGTGCTCCTGACAGCCCTGGGTGGGACTCTCAGGCAAGCCATACCCCTGAGCAAGGGCGGGTGCCAAAGCCGGCCTGCAGCGTGGGGAGGGCACGACCCCGACTGGCCTATTCCAGACCTCCCGGCAAGCTGAGGTGGAGAGCGTGGAGCACCGGCTCCCTGTGTTTAAGACCCTAAGGATGCAATCTTTCCAGGAGAGCACTTGCCACGGCTCTCGCTACCTGCTTTCAATGGAGGGCCCCCTCCACGGTTAGCCCATCGGGACAGATTCCCGCCTGTTTTGCTCACTGGTGGATCCCCCGCTGCTGGCCTGACACAGATCACACGCTCGATATATCTTCGGAACGAATTAACACACAGACTAGCAAACCAGTCCCCTGGGACGGGGGCCTTGGCTCACACCTTCTATCTGGCCCATTATTTTTCCCAAAATATGAGATTCACGGTCCAGGTGACCCAAGATCCTGTTGCTAACAGCAGCTGGGCCTGGAGGAATGGGGAAAATCCCAGGGATGGCTGATGGGGAGTGGGGCATTCCAGCCAGAGGTTCAGCCCATGCAAAGGCCCGGAGTTCCAGATGGACACAGGGCCTGCCCACGGGCAGTCTCCAGACCTGTATAGCACAGCATGTGGCCAGCCGAAAAGTGTCAGGAAGATGAACACGTTCGTCCACAGGCCCTGAAGGGTGAGACCCTAATCGTACACACACCAAGCACTGCAAGATCGGATAATGCGGCAGAGACAGTTAATGACCCCCTGATACCCACTCTCTGCTTCTTTTGTCTGGGAGAATACTCCAAATTTCAACTGAGGTCAAGCTTCCAGCAGAAGCCTTCATTTTCCAGCCTTGCCTGCAGGCAGCCGTGGGTAGGTGTCCACGTCTCTGTCCACAGAATGCAAGTCAAAGTGATTCCTGCACATTCTGGAGCATGTTTTATAATGACTCGCATAAGGAAATCTGTCTTCCCACGGGCTGCATGGTAGATATGGTAGGGTGGGCCAGTTTTTCCATCAAACATTATGCTCAGAGCAAAGGGGGAAGAAACCTGGGTCTTGGGGTGACCTTGCAGAACATACCCCCGGACCATGAAGTAAGAAAAAGGAAACTCGATCTTATCTGAGCCATCACGTTTTGGGATCTTATTCACAGCTTAGCCTATATTCTGACTCATTCAGGAAGTCTCAGGTGTATTTACAATTTCTTCAGCTCGTAAGCATTTTTCAAGCCAAGGCATTGACTTTCATAGCACTGCTGAGGGTTATCATTTATGTGCTGTCATCTTTAAATAGCACTTTCAACTCAGAGACTCTCAGATTTAGAAAAGGCACGACTCTTGGCCTTACCTTATTTTAAATAATGTATTTACCAGAGTGTACCCCATCTTTCAGTTCATAGATTTAATCTGCGATGAAGAAGTTTGTTACTGTATCACACTGCAACCAGAGGTTCCCAGGTTTTCGTTTTACAGATAATTAGATTTCGAGTTCCTTTGTCCCTTTTTCTCATTCAAAGCTGCTTGTTGGGTCCTTTTTCTTTCGTCCTCTCTTTTCTTCTGACAGTTTCTTCTTTTCCCGTATTTGCACACTCATTCGTCCAAGAATTGATGAAGAATTGATGAAATAAGACAAAGGAGGAAAACACAACTTGCCCTTCACATACAGGGTGACGAGGCCACTGCTAAGCTGCTGTGTGGGATGCAACTGTGAAGACATAAATTGTCTACAGCCAAGAGCTAGCTGCCTGTAGCAGTTTCATGTTGCAGCCAGATTAGAGACGATTTAAAAGCAAATTTACTTTTCTTTTTTTCTTCCTTTTTTTACTTTTCCCAGACTTTGTTGTGGCCTGTTTCCCTGTTGCATCAAAGCAGCGGTTAGGTCATCTGCGGTGGCCTTAGGCAGCACCTTTTGACAAAGTACCTTGGGCTTAGTTTTCCCATAAACCGGAGATACTCAAATCTGCCCTTCCATGCTTCTTAGTATGTCGAGAACAAAACTGATGATACGTAAAGAACTTTGTGTCTCCTAATGAAGAAGGAGTTATAAAGAAAAATGATCACTGACTACTTGCTGAGGGAAACAGATGTTCCAGGACATGGGTGCCCGGGCCAGGAAAGGCAGATGCTTCAAAGTGTAGAAAGCGGCCAGTGGTGATCCCTCCTCGTGCACTGCAGCAGAAGTCAGATGGGAGAACTGAGGACCACCCCTCCAGCATCTGCACACATTTGTTGAATAAGTGAATTCAGCAAAGAACCGATGCACAGTCCTTGGGTGTAGACCCTCTCTTGCCCTCAGGGTTGAGGTATGTGCTTCTCTGGGTTCCAGCAGTACTGGGGCTCTCATCCCGACCTCGCCCCTTCCTGTCCTGAGCACCTCCTGTGTGCCCGCTGCTCCTACCTCTACCTGTGAGACCCACAGGATCCTTACAGCAACCCTGTGAGCTTGGCCTTATATTATCTGCACTTTACAGATAGGAAATTGGGACACAGTGAGGTCCAGTAACTTGCCCAAGGTCCAAGAGGCAGGACTGGACCCAGGTGGTCTGACCTCTCAGCCTGTGCACTGCTGGCTACACACATCACCTCCTCAAAGTAACACAGCCATTATTTAGCTGCTGCTCCCCACCAGACACCCCTGATAGCTGATTACTGCTCACAGGACTCCTGTGAAATAGGAATTATGGTCCTTTTATAAGTGAGAAAAAATGCAGCAAGGTGGGCAAATTCCTTAGCATCACAGAGCATGTAATCGGGCAACCAGCTTCCAACCACCTGCCTCCTCCTCCCTCCCCCAGAAGGCGAGGGAGGCCTCTGTGGAGCCCTGATAATTGTTTAATTATGGAAGGAAAAGGGCAGCTGTGGGTCGGTCATCCATTAGGCCAGGAGGGTCCAGATCTGTTTACATTTACCCAGTTCGGAGATGCACTGCTCACTTCCTCACTTTCTGGGAAGACAGCTCCCATGCTGTGAGCTGGTATTTGCAGCGTTCTAGGCATGTTCTGATAATGTGTACTTACAGGAGCACTTGAGCAAGTCCCCAGCAACCACCAGGCACCTTGAAAAGTGCTCCTGTGATCCCTCCCAGGGAACAAAGGCCTCGCTACCTGCAACCCCTGCAGCCCCACCCAGGCCCTCCAGGACCTGCATCCAGCTGATTCCTGGCCGGCCCCATCTCTCACCTTTCAACTGGCCCTTTGGGCAGCACACTCACCAGGGCCTCCTTCATGGGTGGCCTCGGGTCAGCGGGGCCTTGCACTGGGGACCTGGATCTCCAGCCACCTCAGAAGACCAAGAGGACAGGAGGGAAACAAAAGAGGGGACTAAAGGCAGAGGATTCCTTGTAGGTCCTTATTTCAACCCAAACCAACCACCACATCATCTTAATATATACACATTTTTCACATCATTATTTTCATGTTACCCCTCACCCCCCCCCAAAAAAAGTTGACCCTTGAACCAACATGGGTTTAAACTGCAAGGGTCTACTGATATGTGGATTTTTTTCAATAAGTTATACTGAGTGTGCCCCCGTCCTCTGCCTCCCCGTCCACCTCCTCTACCTTTTCTCTGCCTGAGACAGCAAAGCCAACCCCTCCTCCTCCTCAGCCTACACAACGTGAAGATGATGAAAATGAAGACCTTTATGATGATTCACTTCCACTTAATGAATAGTAAATATATTTTCTCTTCCTTACAGTTTTTTAAATAACAATTTCTTTTCTCTAGCTCGCTTTATTATAAGAACACAGTATATAATGTATAGTTCTTCCAAGATATGTGTCTATCAACTGTGTGTGTTATCAGTAAGGCTTCTGGTCAACAGTAAACTCTTAGGGGTTGAGTTTGGGGGAGTCAAAAGTTACATGCAAGACTGGGCGCGGAGGCTCAGGCACTTTGGGCCTGAGGCGGGTGGATCACGTGAGGTCAGGAGTTCGAGACCAGCCTGGCCAACATGGTGAAACTCCATCTCTACTAAAAATACAAAAATTAGTTGGGCATGATGGCACATGCCCATAATCCCAGCTACTTTCGAGGCTGAAGCAGGAGAATTGCCTGAACCCGGGAGACAGAGGATGCAGTGAGCCAAGATTGTACCACTGCACTCCAGCCTGGGCGACAGAGTGAGGCTGTCTCAAAAAAAAAAAAAAAAAAAAGTTATACACAGGTTTTTGACTGTGCTGGGGGTTGTTGCCCTAACTCCCACATTGTTCAAGGGTCAAGTGTAATACAAAAAGGTAAGAAAAAATAAAGTATCTGTGAGCATCTGTGTAAAAAAATAAGTTTCCCTAAGAATCTGGCTCGAATGACAAAGGAAGGAGACCTGTGTTAGAACTGGGTCCCCAGCGCTCGAGGAGTTTTGAGGGTGGCCATGAAGCTTCTTGCTGAAGAGCTCAATTCTGCCACATCCTGCCTGCTCTGTGGGTCAGTTTTCGTACCTCCAAAAAGAGCGTGCTAATTATCTGTCTCACAGGTATCCTAAATGTGAGATCAAATGAGTTAATACAGATGAGTTACTCGTAACAGAGACTGGCACACCGTAAGTACCAAAGGATGGTCTCCTGTTAGTAGCAAATAACTTGCAACTGGGGAAGCCACGAGACGGCAGCACACAGCGTGTTTACTGAAGTTCTCCACATCACATGACACACAGACTGGCAAGCTCCATCAAAAACAGAAGGAGGCCAGGTACGGTCGGTCGCTCATGCCCATAATCCCAACACTTTGGGAGGCCACAGCAGGCAGATCACTTGAACTCAGGAGTTCCAGACCAGCCAGGGTAACATGGCGAAATCCCATCGCTACAAAAAAAAAAAAAAAAAATAGACAGGCGTGGTGGTGCATGCCGGTAGTCCCAGCTACTCAGGAGGCTGAGGTGGGAGGATCACTTGAGCCCAGCAGGTTGAAGCTGCAGTGAGCAAGCTATGATTATGCCACTGCACTCCAGTTTGGGTGACAGAGTGAGACCCTGTCCCCCCCCCCCAAAAAAAAAAAAAAAAAAAAAAAAAGGAGGCCTTAGCAAAACAAACTTGACCACCAAGATAACCCAGCTGGTAGCATACGGCATATGCTGATAGCATATGGCACAGCCATTCAAGAAGGTCCTAGGAAAGACGGTTCTTCCACCAACAGATGACGGACTTTCCTAGCAAACGTGCTAAAGGCTCAGGGAAGCTCCACAGACCTCTTGGGCAGGGTGGAAACGCTGAGGGTGATCCCGTGACCAGGGGTGCCTCCAGGACACCCGCCCTCGCCTGTACAGTCCCTTATCACCATCTGAGGAAAACATTTTGCCATATGTGAGGGGATGGCCACGGTGCAAGGCGCTGGGGACACCACATACAGGAGGACCTAGCCTTGGGTGCAGAGAAGTTATATGACAGATGGGAGCAGGGCCACAATGGGGCCAGCAGCCCCAAGCGCCCTGCACCCAGGGCTCCTGGAAGCCCTGCTGTGGGGAGAGAGGAGAGGGTCCCAGGACCAAGGGAGCCCAAGCTCTTACCTCTCAATACAGATAGGTCCAGAGGCTTTTACAAATCTTTAAATCATGTGGCCAATCTCAGGAAAAAAATCACCCAATGAGTCAGTTCGTACCTCCCTCTCTAGGAAGGCATTTAAGATACATAACATAAAAATGTGAAAACTATAAGTCCTGAATTTACATTTAGGATACTCAATAGGATTTGCTATCATGTTAAAAAATGTTAAGCCTGAATCAAAGCATACCTAATGGTTTGGGCTTATTTCACATAGATACTGCATTTGCCTGCTTTACACTGATTCTGTAATTTGCTGCCCACAGAGGATGAGGTCCGGCTGTCAGGGATGCAGACTGTCCTTGGCCCTGGGACAGGAGGAACTCAGCAGAATTCTTCACTGCACCAGGCGCTGATGGATACAGTTGGAGCAGGAGAGGGTCCCTTAGCATCCCATTTCCATGTTGATTTATAGAAATCCTTAACTCCAGATATTTAGTTACAAAACGCTTTGTCAACTTTGTAATGGAAATCTCCACAAAATTGGATGTTGCAGTTGCTTTTATAGACTTAAGGTGAACTTCATAAATAAGTTATTAATGCAAATAGTCTTAATGCAGAGAAACAAACAAACGCTCTCCCAAGTTGCTGCAAAGAGCATGTGCCTCAACGTGCTTAAATCATCATCCTCCCTTGGAAA
The DNA here is from genome assembly GCF_037993035.2 of Macaca fascicularis. Lineage (NCBI taxonomy): Eukaryota > Metazoa > Chordata > Mammalia > Primates > Cercopithecidae > Macaca > Macaca fascicularis. Next base: position 16,832,801 of record NC_088387.1, on the reverse strand, counting down.
TTGGTTCCTTCGAGAGCAGCCTGCAGGGTACACGAGGCCTCACAGTGAGCTCTCAGCACGTGCTAGCCGTGGGCACGCCAGGACATTTGTTTGTACTCAAGGGAGAATCTTACTGGTAGCAGCATCCCTTCCAAATGTATTTTGCATGCTAGTGAGTCAATCTGGTCATTTTCTGTTCTATCTGTGAGAAATTTGTTCTTGAAGACTTCACACTTTAATGTGACTTTGTAAACTCATTTTAAAGTAAAAATGGGTCTTTGGTTGTTGTTTTACCTAGTCTAGAGAACAAGACGGCCTTCCCAGCATGGCACTTCTTCCCCAGTGAGGGAGAATCCTTCTCCTGCAGGCCAGCTTCTGGGCAAGTGGTGATTTTTGAACTTCCTAAAGTAGTAAGTATTTTTGACCTTCTTAAGATATTAAATATTTTTGAACTTCCTAAAATATTAAAGAGCTTACTAGGCCTGCCTGAATTTTCAAAACGTAGGGAGAGGAATATCTTCTACGCTAAAGCTTTTCCTGATGGGTTCCAGATGTTGCCAGTCACTTAAATCAACCCGAATGTCTTAACAACATTGTGCTCTGAGTCTCACCCACATATCCCACTCCCAGCCCCCAAGTGCCTTTTTATGTTGAGTTGCTTCATTCATAAATACATCTTTCACATTCCTTTTATGCTTTCAGGTTTTCTAAGCATTTTCATAGGCTTTATTTAACTTTCACTCTTATCCTCTCTACAGCCGCGTAAGGTGGGAAGTGGTTTTGGGACATTTATGCAGTTAGTCAGCAAATCGGAATGAGTGCCCGTTACTTGCGGGGTGTGGTTCTGGCATGGGGTTTGGGAGTGAACAAAACGCTCAGAGGTCCCCACCCGGGTGGAGTTTATGTTCCAGTCAGGGGGCAGCAACAAAACATAGAAATAAGTAAAATCTAGAGAATATCAGAAAGTGGTTAAGTGTTAAGGGGACACATAAACCAGAGGAGGGGACATGAACGCTGGGATGGGGATAGGGTGAAATCTTAGAACGTCGTCACCAAGAAGGTAACTCAGCGACACGTGGACGAGCGAGGGCTAGTGGATGAGCATGTCCCAGCCCTGAAGGGCACGGGGGGCACTAGAGGAGCAGAGAGGAGGCGGCGTGTGGAGGAGGCACGGGCTTCCCAGGGTTGGCGCTGTGGAAGGGCTGGAACAGCCCAGCAGAGACTCAGAAGGAAATAATTGTCATTGAGAGTTTTCAATGTGGAAACTGAGGCATGGGGAGAGGATAAAGAAACACCTGAGAAAACATGCTAAAAAGAGCCGTCCTCGTGTGGGACGGGTGATCGGCTGTGCCCCACAGTCCCCACAGCTGCTCCTCTGAGGTGTGTAGGCCTGAGAACTCCAGATCAGGAGCAAGGAATGGGTAACACCCAAGGATGCTGCAAAACGTCCTGACGAATCTGCTCCAAGAACAGGAAATGTTTGGTTTTGAAGCAGGGAGTGGTATTACCACGATGATCCTAGGCAGAAACCAAACCGTGTCTTCAGTGATCAGGGAGGACGTGTGAGTCACCAACACGGTGATGTAAATGGCGTTCTCAGAGCCTCGCACCAGGACGCATGGCCTGGGAAGGCACGCAAAGAGTTAAAAGCAGAACCTTTCCAGGAAGGTCAGCCTAAAAAGCAAAGAGAAAGGGACTCAGGGGCTTCTCAACAAAAATGCTGGGTTCCGCAAATATGCAGTCCACCTGTCTCAGAAGTGCTATTGAGGGGAGCAAGTGGCACCTAACATTCTAGTTGGAGAAGGAGAGAGAAACAGAGGCAGGAACAAACTCTTTCAGCAGCCTCCGCGACCCGTCACCTCCTGTTCTCACGAGTTGAAGAGGCACATTTTGCAGCTTTTTCTCCGCATCTACGTGTCACTTTCCCCTCACATCTGCATTATTACGAAGTGTGACTTCCTGTCACCATGCCGCCATCCCCCATTGGAATCAGCGCAGGGGACACCGTGGCTGCCTCACTGCATCCCTGGCATCCCCAGAGTGGGTGGGGGTTCCCCTGCTGGCTGGCACCACTGGCACCCTTCCTTTAGCCAGCCCACTCTGTGCGCTTATTGCCAGAAAAGTCAGCAGGGCTCTGGACCAACAGGAAGCCAAGGCACCCACACGGCTTTGTTTCCTATGGGAGGTACCCTGATGATGAGGCGGTCTTTATTTTTTTTAAATATATATATATTTTTTGAGGCAAGGTCCCACTCTGTCACCCAGGCTGAAGTGCAGTGGTATGATCATGGCTCACTCAGCCTCGACTTCCTGGGCTCAAGCAATCCTCCCACCTCAGCCCCTCAGCTGAGACTGCAGGTGCATGCCACCACACCTGGCTAATTTTTTTCTATTTTTTTGTAGGGATGGGATCTCACTATGTTATAGCCCAGGCTGAACTTCTGGGCTCAAGCAATCCTCCCACCTTGGCCTCCCAAAATGCTGGAATTATAGGCGTGAGCCACTGAACCTGGTTTTGAGGTGGTCTTTAAATGCAGAATTGTCTGTGATTTGAGGAAGCAACTGGACTTTCCTAAAGTCTTGGAAACTCGCCTGCCACCTTAAAAATTTAACACATTACTACTTGTCAGCAAGTACTCTGAACATGTCCCCATTATTAATTCTTATGAACTTCATAGCAACCTTAGGAGACAAGTATTATTTTTGGTGATATCATTGTTATATCATCATAATTATAATTATTAACATTATTATAATGGAGACATTATCTCCATATTATCTCCATTTTACAGTGGAGGAAACTAAGTCACAGAGCGGTTAATTAACGTGCTCAAAGTCATGCTGCCAATACGTGGCAGAGCTGGGATTTAAACCCTAGCAGTTTGGTTTCAGAGTTTGTGCCCTTATCTTCTATGCCAGCAGTCGGCAAACTTTGTCTCTAGTGGAGCGAGGCAGCTTTGCACGCCGTCACTGTTAGCTGTAACTATTCAGCTCTGCCACTGTAGCAGCCAGAGCTCCATAGATTCCATGTAAATTAGTGGGTGCGATTGTGTTCCAATAGAACTTTACTTACAAAAACAGGTGAGGGGATGCTATGTGTGAAACCTCACTTTGTATACTGTAAAATGTGATCTCAAGTCCAGGATGACTGACCAAGGTTAGGCTTGTTCTATTGTGTGTTTTTAAAAGCAAGAATCTCAATAGATTCACTTTCTTAACATCTGATGCTGAAACCAATACATCACATTGATCACATTCAGTTTCTCGTGCATTGCAGCAATGAATGTATCCAGCAAGGATAGGCTAGGGCTTTTTTAAAAGGTGAAACTCATCACCCTGAACTTGAATTCTCAACCGCAGGCAGGAGAATGCCTGAACCTGACAGATACAGATAAGTCCATCATTCCTTTCCAAGGTGCAGGCCTGGTGCTGTCACGAGCAATATCAACCCTGGGACTTGAACTAGGGCTGGAAACTGAGGTCTCTCCTGGAACGCACTGAGGCAGCACTGGAGCTGCAGGGCACCAGGCAGTGAGCAGCTCTGCACTCACGCACATTCTCCATCCCAGGCTGCTGGAGAGGAATGCATGACCCAGCAGGCTAGGCTGTCTTCTGCATCCTGCTGATGTCGGGACCACCAAGGTCTCACTGTCACAGTTTATTTCCTCCCGTCAAAACAGCTCAAAGGAATCCATTGGTTTCTGATCATTCATTCTATAAGGCAATAAACACTTCAACACTTTGGTGAGGACACAATTGACATGCCGTGCACATTAAAAAGGGTGATTCCAAGTCTTATTTCTTACCACCCACACTAGCACCTGTGCCTCTCTACACACTAACCCTGGAGGTGGGGTGGCTGCTCCTGGATATGCTCTGTAGGAATCGCTCAGAAGGGTGACTCATCGCCCCATCCTTTCCCGCCTGGCAAATTAGAGGATGTTCCACCCACGGGGCAGCCCCGGCTTCCTTAGCACAGCACGGTGAGCTAAGAAAGGCAGAACTGTCTAGTCCAGGGAAGGCTGAACCGCGGGGAGCTCGGGACAGGAGTAAGCTCTGTTCCTTACACATCCTGGGACCCCTTAGGGGCACAGGCAGAAAAGGAGCCTTGTGCTGCTCCTGCTGCACTCAGCCTCAAGCTCATCCAGGAAGACCTGCGCCCAGCTCGGGGTGCTGGAGGAGTCGCGGGAGCGTCAGAGCTGAGCTACAGGTTGAGAAGGAAGGAGCAAGTGCAGCACCCCTGGGTGCAATTCTCAGAACACAGAATCAGGAGGAGGAGCTCTCCCAGGAGAGTTGGGGTGCCAGAGGGAAACAGGCGGATCAGCAGGTTGCTTCTACCCTGAACTCAGAGAGGCAAGACGGTCTGTTAGGGGTCCCACGGGGCAGCTTGCAGAGGGCTCCAGGCCGCAGACGCTTCCCTCTCATGGGTAAAGCACCTCTCTGCTGCTGTTTACCAGTAGCCTTGGCCAGTGTCTATGCTAAAGAGAAGCACCCAAAAGACTGGCAAATACATGCAGTCTTTTCTCTTTAGCTAAAGCAGAAAGGCACAGATTTCCGGTAACCGCTGCTCCCGGGCTCAGCGGGCATCCACGACTAGTCACAGTCACAGCACCAGGAAGATGCACCAGAGGATCCGCCAGGAGCTGAGGGTGCAGGCAAACTCCTCCAGAGAGGCAGGGGTCTCTCCTCAGGGGAGACCCCAGGGGCATTACACGGTGCCCCCGGCAAAGATCTGAACACGAGCCTTTTAAAAAATGATATTCATATTATATTCATTCAATCAGTCACCAAGTATTTATTGGCCACCTAATATGTGCCAGACATGGTTCTAGGAACTAATAAAATAGATAAAGAAAACAGAAACAAAATAGATAAAAACATCTCCACCTTAAGGGAGCATACACTTTAGAAGGGGACAGAGACATACACAAACTATTAAAAATACGCAGTATAGTGAAGACCGTAAGTACTCCAGAGAAAATACATCCAGAAGGGGACTGGAAGTGGGGTGGTGGTTGCAACTTTAAATTCAGGAGGGTGAGAAAGAGCCTGAAGGAGGAGAATGGGGAGCCCTGAGGTTTTGGGAGAAAGTGCTCCTGGCATAGAGAAGTTGCAAACCTGGTTAAGGCCCCAGTTCTCACACTCCAATCAGTTCATGATGCAGAACAAGGGGAGGGAGAGAAGCGGAGAGGAGGGAGACAGGAAAACAGGCCAGGTGGCTGTTAATTGATTGCAAATGAGGAACTCATTTGATGGCCAATTCCTGAATCTTGCTCTGGCACCCAGCCCTGCGGGACAGGCGGGTGGGGGTCTGTACACAATAATCAGGAAATTTCAGCTTCAAGAAATAAGACACCCAGCATTCCCCATGCTCCAGGAAACAGATCCAAAAGTGAAGGATGGGGAAGAATGAAACTGCCTTTGGGTTTATCTCCTGGCCATCTTGGAAAGAACTTCTGCTATGCCGGAAGGAAAAGCTGAGAAGTCCTTTTTAGATTTTGGGTGAAAGTCAACAGATACTACAATAACTCCAAACACCTGGCTTTTCATATGGACTAAGACCATGAACTAATGCATGACACAACCTTTATTCAACACACACTTCCTGGGGACCTCCACTGCACACACTGTGCAAGGTGCCAGACACAGATGAGTGACTCGTAGACCCTTACCAGAGGAATCAGTCCCTTAAGAGGGATCCTGCTTATTGAAGAAACCCAGGGTGAGAGGACACGCGCCTCTTTAGGACAGCGTGGGGAATGATGGTGTCCAGTTGTGTATCTGTGTATGTATCTGAAGAATATTTATCTACCCATCTCTCCATTTATTTGTTTATTCATCCATCCATCCATCCACCCATCACCCCTCAATCTATCATGTCTCCCTTCCGACTCTCCCTCCATCCATCCACCACACCTCTATTGATCCACTATGCATCCATCCATCCACTCATGCAAACAGTGACCATCTTGTCTGTGCCAGGCCTGTGTGAGGTACCAGAGATCTAACAATACAAGAAGGGACAACACCTTCCTCACAAAGTTCGTAAGGAAGATGGGATGTTTATTTAGAGTCATAATATATAGAATATACATGACTAAAGAATAATCAACAGGATAAAAGTCTTGGATAATTCTGAGATATGCCAAGAAGAGAAAAAAAAGAAGAAGAAGTAAGAGACAGAGACAGATAGGCACAAGAGAATTTTGCCATTTTTCTTTAGTTTCGCAATAATATCTGAAATGCAAACCAAAATTCAGGAAAAGGCAACATTCTTCTTTCTGCAACCCACAGAGTTGGGGAGACTTACCACACATTCCAGTGGGACAGACACTGGGCAGAAGACATTCCTTCCAGCACGTTCCCTCCGAGTATCTCCCAGCTGCCCCAGAGTGGGAGCAAACGGAATGTATGCCTGTACTACATATATTTCATTACACGTTTCAAACTTTTAAACCATTTGCTCCACTTAGATGAAATTCAGTGTTTTTTAAGGGCCAGGAACGTTGACTTTTTCTGCTCAACATTCTCTCAACGCTAGTCAAACTGTCACCATGACTAGTGGTCCAAGAACCCACTGAAGAAAGTTGCAGTTTCTGCACCTAAAGTTAAGAGGTTCTGCAGAGAGACTTTTGGAAACCATTCACATTCACATAACTTTTATTTCTCTCCTGTGCAGTTCCAAACCTTACAAAACTGGCTGTAGCTGGGTTGAAGGTGGGCTGAAGGTGAGGCTGGGCCTCTGTAAGAAAAGGCATCTCCAGCCTCGTTTGTGTCACACTCCTGCAATTCATTTCACCTTCCGCCTGCTTTCTTACTTCTTGGCTCTAAATCAGGCTGAGCACTGCCCTCTTGCAGCCTCTGAAACTGTGCAAATCTCTCTGCTAAAGTGTCCTCCCCTGAGGGAGGCCTGTCTGCTCCAGACTTATCATCAGCCTTCCACCTCTGAAACTTGCTGCAGGAAGGCTGCACCCCAAGGCAGGGAAGGGAGAACAGGGGGATGTGTTCAATTGTTCTCCAGCCAGCACAGAGGGAAAGGCACCGCTCCAGCCATGGCCTCTGGAACCATTTGAAGCCACTGATTTACATCTCATTGAAAAAGTCTTGGTGAATAACCCCACCTGCAGGTCCATTTGATTCTTTGGGGCCTGACGTATTCCTCATGAGGATTTGCTCTCAATGCAAAAGTCCTTTCCTCTCATGAGTTGTGTTTTTTTCCAAATCTCCAGGACGTTTCTCAGATGGAGAGATTTAGAAGCAATCAACCAGGCCTCATGGGGTCTGGTCAGAGACCAGGCCTGGTAACTGGGAAAACCAGGAGAAGACTGAGCGTAGAGGGAACACCAAACAAATGCACAGAGAAACCACGTTAGAGAAACCACTGTAGGAGACAGGAGGACATATAGACATGAAAGAGTAAGAAAAGGAAGAGATAGGTATTCTGAGAAGAAATGTGAGAGGATTCCAGGCCACTGGACTAAGATGACTGCCTCTGTGGACACATGGCCAATTCCTCAAGAAGACCACAGAGCAGCCACCAGGATGTGGGAGGAAGGACGTGGCCAAGCTTGTCATGACTACCCCGTTAACAACCCCAGGGAAGCCTCAGCTCTCAGCCCTGCTCAGAGCCTGGAGAAGGGAACCAGGAGTCCAGGGACACATTTGACACTCAGTCATTCCACCTCTGGATAACACTGTGTTCAGGTGAAATATTGTCATGTCCCTGCCACCAAAGTGGTCATGAACTGCTATGGTTCACACACACATATTTGGGGGTGAGGAGGACCATACTGACAGATCACAGGTCATGGTGATGACCAGGAGCCTACAATGGTGAATGGCATCATCCCACACTGCTTCTGGAATTCCCTTCCTATATCAGTACCATGACCTAGGCATCCTGGATCACCCGAAACGCTAGATTACAAAGTACAAAGATGATTCTGAATGCACTGCTGAAATCAGAGGCTCACAGCCCCACCTAGAAAGTGTTCTTGGAAAAACAAACATACGTGTAAACGAATGAATCTAGCCAAGTCCTCAGAGGTAACTACCAGTCTACAGGAAATACAGGGAATGGAGGAACAGGTGAGACAGCACCACGAGAATGCAGCCCACACAGTCCAGGGCGGGGCAGCTCTGCAGGGCAAGGGACTAGGTTCTTCAACAAATTAATGGAATGAAGAAAATAGGTGGAAAAGAGTAGGAACTACCAGAAATAGAAAGAAGTAAGAGAGATGGAATCCTATGCCATGGGTGGACCTTATTTGAATCCAGGTTTGAACAAAACCACCATAAAAAGACATTTTAGAGACTATGAAATCCACACATGGACTAATATTAGGTAACTACTGTTAATTCTGACAATGTGACAATGGTTTGGATGGGTTTTTTTTGTTTTAAGACTACATCTGTTGGTAATACATACTGAAATATTTAAGGATAAAATAATATGATGTATGGGATTTTCTTTGAAAGAGTCCCCAAAAAACAAAAAAAGTGGAGGGACACATGGAATAAGCTTGGCACCATGTTGACAGCTGCTGATGCTGGCTATCGCCCAACACAGGGTCATTGTCCTAGACCCTCCATGATTGTGTAAGTTTGAAGGTATCCATAATAACAAGAAAAAGAAATGAATTGCTAAACTGACACCAAAGGAAGGTTTATGCAAAGGGCAAACATGAAAACAGGAACACTGAGAAATGGTATATGTAAAAGTCAACTGCTTTTCTATCTACCATGCACAAGTAGTTAAAATATATAATTAAAAATACTTTATATTTTTGTTGCTATTTTAAGTGGTACTAGATAGAAATTTAACCAAACATGTACATTCCCTTTATGGAGGATATTATGCAATTTTACTAAGAGACATTAAAGATGGCCTAAATACATTGCAAGAAGTATGATGTTCTTGAGTAAGAGGATTCAGAAAAGCTGTAATTTTCTCCCAACTTGATGTATAGTTCAAATGCATTTCCAATTTAAATCTCGACGGGATTTTGAAGTACTTGACAAAGTACCTGACAAATTGATTTAAAATGTATGTGGAAGAGTGAAAGTCCTTGCCCTGCTAGATATCAAGGCTTTAAATAAAGTACAGTAATTACAAAAGTATAGCTGAATCAAGAATAGACAAATAGACCGACGGAACTGAAGGGAGGATCCAGACACAAAAACACGTGCAGACGATGTGATTCACCAGCAGCAGGGAAAGGCTGGCTGTTGAATCAATGGTGTTGGCAAGTTACGTTATCTACCTGGAAAAAGAAATTGTCCTCCACCTCATCCTATATACAATATTATTTCTAGCTGAATTAATGTCTTAAATGTGAAAAGCAAAACTGTAAAACTTTTAGAAGTTAATAAAAAGCTCCAGGGCAGGAAATGATTTTTAAATAAGACACAAAACACTGACCATAAAAGAAAATTTGTTCAGTTGAACAACATTTAAATGTTTTTTAAACCTTCTATTTATCATAGGACATTAAATACAAAGGAAAAAGACAATCCATAAACAGAAGATATTAACAACACATTTCAGAAACAAGGTATTAGCATCCAAAATAGGTCAATAACCCAGCAGTTGAATTGGAACCGAATGGTAGAGCCAGCGTGCTCAGGTGTGAGCCCCTGCTCTGCCCTCACCTGCTGGGGAACACGGGGCCAGTGGCTGCGTGCACTTACGGATACTCACCCGTGAGACAGGCATCCGCATCCCCCTAAGAAAACCTACTTTATTGGGAAGGACTGAAACAGTTACTATATCCAGAACCACTTAGAACAGTGACAGTAAACACCAGGTAAGTACTACCCATCTATCTTCAAGAACACATAGATCTTTCAAGAAAAAGATAAGTTAACTCAAACAGGCATTATAGAAAAGGCTATGAACACAAATGGTCCCCAAAGACCTGAAAAGTGACTCAACAGCATTGGTAATCAGAGAACTGCAAATTAAACCACAATGAGATGCCATTTCACACCCACCAGATTGGCAAAATTTTAAAAGTCTGGCAAGAGCAAGTGTCGGCAAGGGTGCAGAAGGAAACGTCTCTCACCACTGCTGGTAGGAGTGCAAAGTGCTGCCTGATCGCCAAGCTATCCTGTTCCAAAGAACATAGTATTCTCCAGGGTAAGGATGTACTTCTACATGAACATTAAAAAAAAAGAAGAACTGAAATACCCATTAACTGTGAAGTAGATAGTGTGTGATATACTCAGATCATGAAAAACTGTACGTTATATAAAAAAACAAATGAGTGACATCTATGGACATCAACATGGCTGATTCCTTGTTGGGTGGAAGAAGCAAGTTACAGAAAGACACATTCTGAGGCTAAATCTGTAATATTCAGCACCAAGCACAGGTAGGTAAAATCAAATAAACAATGTAGAGACACATTATGTATGTGTCCTTAAATGTTTTACCACTGTGGAGAAAAGGTGGCGTACGCTCAAGATACCACCTGGAGGGCCTCTAGGTCTCCATATGTGTTAGGCTGATGGTAGATATACTAATGTTTGTTGTATTTGTTCTTCTTTAAACATGGCATACACTTTACGGTTCACAGTGAAAATATCATTAAAAATGAAGCAGAAAGACTATTCATTTTTAATGGAAACACCAGGTATACTTTCAACCCTCTCTGAACTTTTTCCCAGGAGTGATTTGGAACAAAGGGAGGTGTAGTCCCTACACTGGCCAGCATCTTTGCCCTGCAGTAAAACAAGGAGGGTGCAGCAGGCACCTGAACCCCTACACACTACTCCAGGCTGGCAGAGTCTGCAGGACATTCCAAGAAACATGTAGGGATGCCTGGTTTGGAAACCAAGAGATGAGTGGGCATATAGAAAAGAACCTTCTAGTGATCAGTGCTGAGAATGGAACAGGCTGCTTTGGGAAGGTGGTGAGTTCTGTAACTGTTTTGGATTAAAGTAGACTCAGAGAAGCCATATTGAGGAATGCTGTAAAGGGGCTGATTGCACTGAGGGAAGTGGAAAACCAAGAAATGAAATGATATGCTGCGCATGGTGGCACATGCCTGTAGTCCCAGCTACTCAGGAGGCTGAAGTGGGAGGACTGCTAGAGCCCAGGAGTTTGAGGTTACAGTAAGCCATGATCACACCACTGAACTCCAGCCTGAGTGACAGAGCAAGACTTGGTCTCAAAAAAAAAAAGAAGAAAAAGAAAAAAGAAATTAAATGGCAGTCTCTGAAATCCACTGCACTCCTGGGATTCTATGATTTCTTGGCTTGCTCTGTGTAAACCGACTCACCTTGACTCCAGCCATGCCAGCTGGAGGGATGAAGTAAGACACTGATCTTCCTAGAAAATTAAAGACCAGTGAGTTGTTTCCGAGCACTGCAGAGGAAATGTGGCCAAGGGACCCCTCCCTGACCTCTTGGGCCTTGTCAGAGCCATGGCATCCTCCCTTCTAGCCTCTAGGAAAAACAAGACACAAAAACCACACACATTTTAAAAACATCTCTTATGCAAGCCAAAGGCCTGTCCCAGAACAGACCTTTCCTTGCCAAAACTGTGTGATTACATTTGTTGATACTAGTCATTACTGTATAGGAATGGGAAGAGGAGAGGGTTTGGGGAAGCGACAGCTCCCCTGTTCCTTCCAGGAGACAGTGTGCCAATGTGCGTGCTTGCACACACCTCAAGGAGACTCAAATGCTCTGCACAGTGAGGGGCAGAGAGTACTGTCCTTGGAGACTGAGGCAGATTTATAGTTGGTCTCTATCCCCGTTTGGACATTTACACTCTCCTTCAAGTCATTTAGTGCTTATGCAGCAATTCTAATTTCATCTACTTTACTACCAGCAGGGATCCACAGCTTCTGGATCCAGGAGAAAGGAGTTCCAGGAGAAAGTATCAACTTTGCCTTCTTCAAACACTGTCTTCAAAGGGCTTATTAGCACTTTGCAAATATTAGTCAACAGATCATCAACCTGGTTTTCCTCCCATTGAGATGACAACTGTAACTTTCATTATTATTTTAAAATCTAAAAGATTAATCAAAATCACTTCACATCCACTAGGACGGCTACAATCACAAAGACTGGCAATAATAAGTGTTGACAAAGATGTGGAGAAACTGGAACATCATACATTGCTGGTGGGAATGGAAAATGGTGCAGCCACTTGGAACAACTGCCTGGCAGCCCCTCAGAAGGTTAAAGAGTACCATGTGACCCAGTACCCCCACTCCTGGAGCAATGGAAACCTGTCCACAAAAAATCTTGTACGTGAATAGTCACAGGGCACTACCTGTGATGGTGAAAAAGTGAGAACACCCCAGATGTCCATCCACTGATTCATGGTATAAGCAAAACGTGGTCTAGCCACACAATGGATTATTATTCAGCTGTAAAAACACGAAGCAGTGATACATGCTACAACCAAGACGAACCTTGAAAATATGCTAAGTGAAAGAAGTAAGACACAAAAGGCCACATACTATCTGCTTCCATTCATAGAAATGTCCAGAAAGAAAGATCCACAGGGACAGAAATTACATTAGTGTTTTCCAGGGGCTAGGGGAAGGGGCACAGAGAGTGACTACTGATGGGTATGGTGTTTCTTTTTACGGTGATGGAAAGTTTGTGAAATTAGACAGTGGTGGTGGTTGCACAGCTGTCAGTATACTACAAATCACTTTTAAAAAGATAAAAACACAACAAAAGCTAAAAGATTAGCACTCTGAGATATATGGAGACCTAAAATAACAAAAATAATTAACATCTATAAAACATGTCGACAGCTTAGAGCAGCATCTTCATGCCCACTCTTGCAGGAGGGTGGAAGAGCAGGCCACCTTCACCTTATCTCCTCTGGGCACAGGCTCAGGGAGCTTGGAGGACACACAGCTCAACCTCACCAAAACCCCATGCACACCAGGAGTCTCCAGCCCTAGCATAGATGTACATTCAGTTCAGGTCAAGCTTCGCTGGGGGCTTAGACTTATGCCCTATCTACCACCACCTACAGTGTTCTTCCTGGAGACGGACAGCACGTTACCAATCACTAATAGAGAATACACTTGGGTTGGTTGTTTTTTATAATCTCACTGAATATTCTTTGGGATAGTATGTGCGTATGTGTGTTTGGGATACTTCATTTACACAAATACCCACTGTGGTGAAAATGTGGATCCTATAGCTGGAGTCATACAGGTCTCTTCTTCAGCTGGTCTTCCTCTGTGTCACCTGCTTCACAGACACCTGCCCCTGTGCCAGTCAGTGCCTGCTATACACCCGATGACTCCCAGCCCAAGACCTGATGAGCCAGAGGGTCCGGATGGCCCCAGCCCTCCTTCCCACTCCAGAAATACACACCTCCCCTTCCAACCCATTGCATTGTCCCTGGAAGCCAAGGCCTCTCTCTGGAGCATATGCTGGGAGCCCAGGCACAGTGGCAAAAGCAGAAGCCCCACAAAGTCTGCGAGCTCCCCCCTGTCTCTGATATAACATTTCAGTGAGACCACCTAGGGGTATAAGAACATCCCTCTGCAACAAGGCTGTGAGCAGCCTTGCCCACAGCCAGACTTGGCCTCTTTATATTGTCCGCCCACTCTCATTAAATTCCAATCTAGCCAGGGAAAAGCCACCTCTTGGCCTCATCTTAACATTACAAGGTTTGTGCATGGAACTTTAATTGATAGCAATAAAGCTGTCTGCCCATATCCTGACGTGGGGAGATTTGCAGGCACCAGAAGCCTGATTTCTGAGTTGGAGAAGGGTTCTTATTTGAATTCTTATCTGCTGGAAAAGCAAAATATGAGCCGATCACCTACCTCTTAATGAATTAGAAATCACTTATATGGATGCCCTGTGTGCTCAGCTAATGAGTCCTTTTTAAAAGGTTATTTCTGCTGGAGACCAGCCTTTGACATTTGACTGGTGACTATTGCAGATTTATTCACTCAGCAAATTCATTCTTGCAGTAACTCTCAAAATCAGTGCGCACTATTACACAGCACAGGCCCTATTTGTGAAATTATTTATAGGCTTATTTAGAAATTTCAGCTTCCTTAAGACTGACAATTTTATTGACTGATTTAAGCTCAACTCTCAGGCAAAGACAACTCACCCGCCTCCTGGTTCAGGATCCTGGATTCCTGCCACCCCAACTGCCTAGTCTGCCTGTGGGAACATTTCGGCACATGTTGAAATGTTCTGCCTCTGCCGGCCCTGGCTGCCCTCAGACTCCATGGGTTTACAGAGCAGGATCTGGATTTATGACTTCAACAGGAAATGCAAAATACACAAAGTTCCAGCAAAAAGGGAGAAGGAGTGGTGATTATTTGGGGGATTCCAGGATGTTTGAAGGGACGCTGAGTCTCCTGTCTGTCCGTCTCTTGTCTCTCTCTTCCTCCCCCTTACTCCTTACCCTTCTATTTCCCTTTCCTCATTCTTTCCTCTCCCCGCTTCTCTCCCTTACCCTTTCTCATTCCTTGCTGTGCCTTCCAGTTGTCAAGGTGACTTATTTTAAAAAGAGCCATCCACTTCTTGAAATGTGGTATTTGCTTTTGTACTGAATTACCAGGACCAATCATCTTCAGAGCTCTGATCCTCCACAAAAGGGCTCCATCTCCCCTTCAGAGAAGTCCTGAAGTCCTGACCACACTGGGACTTGAAGCAAACAGTGGGAATCCACTGGAATTTGGCAGAACCTTGGGATTTTCATGGCCAGCCTCTGATGTCCATATGTGACCAATCCCTTGTGAACACATCTCTCCAGCAGAATGACAGTAGTTGGAAGTAGATCTCCCCTCCAAAAATCAGTCTATCCTTGAGTTGCACGGGAGGGGGCCAGGGTTGACACCTATTACAATTTTATTGATATTTGCCAGATCCCTTCTGCCACAAGAGGGTTTTATCTAGACAAGGCTCCTAAATTGGCTTTATAAAATGTAATCCCCTATGGATTGTCTCATCTGTAATCCATGCAGTTATTGGAGAATGTTTGTTAAATTTCTATTTTAATAAAAACATCGACTACAACATTTATCTTCTTTGTTAAATGGAAACAAAGCATAATCTAATTTTAAAAATACTATAAGCTGATAATCAAAATTCAACAGCTGTACGCCCTGAACTCAACTAATTTCCACTTCAAATGCTCCTAATCCACACAGGCTTTGGCAATGAATGATGACGTGCCGGTATGGAAGAGGCAATTTGCATGCCACATTTGCTCTACCAATTTACTAAATTAAGTGGTGAGATAATAAAGGAATGGCGTTTTGATGAGAACAATCTAATTAAAAGTGAATCCGAGGATATAAGGTTTGAGTTCTATTACTGCCTACACACCTCAAAGAATGTGAAGAGCTGCAAAGAAGTGTTTGAGAGATGCATCCATGCACATGGCGTCTTGTGCGTCCGTGAGTCTTTCTTCCATGAATACTACTTATCACTAATCATTATCAGTAGTAATCATTACTTACATGTCTGTAAGTTATCAGTAAGAGCAGCCATTTTTGAGCTTCCATGGAATAATCTTAGATGCCTTACATACACTCTAATCCATATCCTAAAACCCTGCAAGGTGGCGATATTACCATTACTTTACAGATGAAGTGTTTGTGGTTCAGAAGGTTAACCCAGGTGATGAGTATTGTAGGGCAGGGATTTGAATCTTGGTCTGGTGCCCGAGTCCACGGCCATTCCCTCTGTTCCATCTGACTACTCTGCCTGTCCATGTACAGCAAGCAAAGCAATGTGTCTCGAGTTTTATTTTCTCCCAGCAAGAAGAAGTTCATCTGCCTGACATTGTTTACTGGTCTGTTCATCTGCTGGGCTGATATCTTTACAGAAGACGAATGCCAGTAATTTTACAAGAACAACAGTGGTGCATATTGAGTGTTATAGAGCTGGAATCCAGCACCGATTTTGGTGACCCAGTAAGCAGAGGATTTAGACATTCTGATTAGGTGGGGGAGAAGCTTAAACTTCTCCCAGATAACAAACATGTATCCAGCAGGTAGGACAGCCTCCCTTTGAGCATGAAAGGGTATAACTGGCCTTGGATAAGACGCGAGGAGGAAGTCGTGGTTCACTGCTGAGGACGTGCGCCTGCAGTGGTTCCAGCAGGAAAGATGGCTTTGCGCTCACTGTGGTGAGAACAAACGTTGTACCTGCTGCTCAGGTGGGCTTGGGAAAGGGTGAGAGCCTGTACTTCCCTCTCTAGTCCAGGTGGCCACTGGCCACTGTGCGGAGAACAGGAAGGAAACCTCTGCTCTCATTCCCACCACCCTCCTCTGCCTGGAAAGCAGCCCTTGAAAATGGAATTAGAGTCAACGAGCCAAGCAGAGGCAAGCCCAGGGCTGTGGTGGCCATGAGAACTGGGCTGAGGGAAGAGTTGTGTTGCTTCTACAGGCTTTACAGGAGCACTAGTAGGACTTGGCTCCAGACCTAAGGAAGGGACCATAAAAGGCCACTCCCAGCTTCAAGGAAGAAGCTCCGTGAAGACCTAGAATGGAAACAGCTCCAGCTGGGAACCTCCAGAATAGCACCCCCAACTCCCCATCATCCACTCTGACCTCTCCTACTTCTCACAGCAAGTCGTTCACCTTGCCCCTGCAAGGAGGGACTCCAGATGTAACCATGAGGGGATTTCTAGATCCCAAATGAAGGGCAAACGGGATGATATTCCTATTGGCTCTCTCTCCTGTAAGCAGACACAGGTGCCTTTGGCTGGAAAAAAGCTCCAGATTGGACTGGGCAGTGAAGGGAAACAGCCACACATGGCCTGGACAGGCTGGGGGCACCTGCCCACACCATTTGGCTCCAGCACGGCACTCTTCAAGATCGCACACTTTAAAAAGAGAGAAGGAGATGATAAGGGGAATGTTTAAAAACAACAGGGGTGATAAGAGAAGATGGGGGAGTGTGGGCCTTTCTGCTCTGGAACGAGCCCTCCTGGGCTTGTTTTCTGCCCTGTGAGCCCTGTCTCACTCAGAATACACATCTGTACTAATATGTGTTTCTCTTGACCATCACCACCCCAGCAAAAGTGCAAGAGTGAGAAAACAAATCACTTATAAATCCAAACTTTCAGCCCAGAGGCTGAAAAGGATACCCTGGGTGATCCCCGGGACCCCACTGAGCCCACAGGCAGACATAGTGTGCACAGGACATTGTCTCTTTGCAGCCAACTGACCTGCACTGGCTTAGGAAGAGGGGAAATCAATGTAGAGTTCATATCACAATGCCAGGAACCGACTCTTTCTCAACTCCAAAAAATGCAGCAAGCTCAACACTTGGTCCTGCAAAACCATGCCATTGTCACTATCTAGCATATATAGGGTGACAGCCAAAAACTGGATACTGGAGAGGTACCAAGCCATGCCCACATCTAGGCAGAGATGGGAGTGCCTCTTCTGCAGACACCTACAAGCAGTTGCAGTCCCTAAAGTGAGCTGTTCCAGTCAGGATACAAACACCAGGATCGATGGAGAGACACTCCTTTCCCATCTGTAATCCCAGTTAGCAGAGGGCTTTGATCTGTTCCGGGACAGACACTTGAAATACGGATGTTCTCAGGGAAGTTATGAAGTAGTTTCATTGCATATTGAATCCACTTGGCTCACCTACCAGAGGCAAGGAATTCCAGTTGGCTTTGGATCCAGAAGTTCATCCCTCTTTTCTTCTCCAAGCCAATGTCTGCCTCTGAGTGGAGGGGTGGCCTCAGGCCAGAGCTCATCAGGGCTGGGCTTTCATGCTTTGTCTTTAGATTGGATACCAACAGAAGGGTCAGTGTCTGGCAGCTGGCCAGGGCAGCCCTAGCTTCTGGCCAGAGCGTGACCTGAGAGACCATTCTGGCTTCCCTAGGACCCTGATCTCACAGCCGACAAGTCACAAATCCTGCCCCCAGTGGGAGCATGAGACAATCCCCTCAGGAGTTGGCTCTACTCACATGACTTTGAACCAACACACCCACAAGGGCAAACCACAGTTCTCTCACACAGTTTATCCCATGGTTGCCAAAATGATTGTGCTATGATTCAGTCACTGAGATAAATGCGTATTCTGAGAGCCATCCTGGCTTTGAGAGCAGGCCTCACACAATTCCCTCCTAATCTTCTGGCACTCGGCGGCGTTTCTTCCTCACCCCAGGCCCTTGCAGCGAGTGGGCAGAGGACAAGCACTGGGGACCGGGCTGGGGGCCGGGAGGCACCAGCCAGTCACGCTAGGAGGAGCAGCCGCATGGAAACGCTCCCGAACATCTGGGGCTATGCTTCGGATTTCAAAGTGATTCTTCTGCTTGCACAACTTTACAATCTCGGCATCTGCCAAATGCTTATGTTTTGCTTAATCTGAAATTAGGCAAGGATTTCTAGTCTCTCAATATCTCTAGAATGGTTTTTCTGCTTAAAGGGGGCTTTTTCCGCCTACTGAAATTCAGCCTGCTCACGGCTTAGAAAATCAGAGGAGAGAAAGGATCACGATGATTCTCCACGCCCTCTGCTTTTTCATGCCTGGCCTTCCGTTCAGATGCAGGCTGTCCCCGGCCTTTGCCACAGAATCCATCAGGACAGACGGCAGAGTTGTCTGAGTCCCCTCAGTGGTGCAGCCAGCGAGCTGCTCCTGACCACATACATCTTTCCTCTTGGCTGGGACTCCAGTTATGCGCCTTCCTGAGAAACCTGACCCAAGACGGATGCGCTAGTTCTTAAAGTCCTAGGATACACCCCCAGTGAGCACCAGGATACCACAAAGGCACTCACGAGCAGAAGCCTGTTCACAGGGAGGCACCCTCGCACTCTGCACCGACCTCACTGTGATACCGTGGTAGAGAAACCACAGCAACTGATATTTATGTACCTGAAGTCATTTTAAACTCAAGCCAGTTCTCTTTTTCCAGACCCAGCAAGTCACAGAAACCAAGGTGGATTTTGACTGTTCTGTACCTCAGAAGGAGCAAGGAGAGAGATGAGACAGGCCTGGCAGAACGAGACCTAGAACCAAGTCCCTGCTATGAGCGGGGCTGCTACCAAAACTATGCCTCCCAGACCCAGGGGAAGGGCAGGGTAGGGGGTTGGGCCTCCCCGGCATGGAGTAGACAGTGTCCCTTCTGAGGGCTAACAGGGGAAAAAGAGTCCCACACCTCTGGACTCTCCTCCACTCCCCGGGGCTGGGGCGGCACCTGCCCACCTGCCCACAGACGCCCCCTCAGGGACAGGAATTGCTGTCGCCCTGTCGCCATGGGCAAGACTTGACACTGTCTGTGCACAAGCAGGAAATGCTACACTAGGAGACTCCATCTGGGTGGGAGGTGAGCTGGGGTCCCGAAAACCCCAACACCATGAAAACAGAGGATGAAAACTTACATCCACACGGAAACCCACTCGTGAAAGTTTAGAGCAGCTTTATTCGTAACTGCCTGAATGCGGAAGCCACCAAGATAGCCTCAGGAGGTGAGTGGATGACCAAACGGGTCCACCCAGACAACGGAGTGTTATTCAGCGATAAAAAGAAATCAACTATGAAGCCATGAAAAGACATGGAGGAAGCTCAAACATGAATTACTAAGTGAGAGAAGCCAGTCTGAAAAGGCTACACACTGTGTGCTTCCAACTGTAAGATGTTCTGGAGAACGCAGAACTATGGAGACACTACAAAGACCCACGGCAGCCAGAGGGTGGGGCAGGGAGGGATGACCAGGTAGAGCACGTGGATTGTTCAGGGCAGGGAAAGTACTGAGTGTGAAACTCTAATGGTGGATACATGGCATTATAGATGTGTCCAAACCCATGGAATGTCCAACACCAAGAGTAAACCCTAATGTGACACCACTCTGGTGGCGGATGCTGATGGAAAGGCTGCACATGGGCGGGCAGGAGGTCTATGGGAATTCTCTGTACGTTCTGCTCCACCTTACTGGGAACCTAAAACTGCTCTAAAACAGAAAGTCTATTTAAGACAGAAAAGTAGAGGAAATCTCTAAGAGGAGTGACAAGTTATCTTCATGTCATGGGCCACCTTGTTAAAGGCTGTGTGTAGTGAGGATCACACTGACATCACACCTGTGTTCCTCCTGTGATAGACAGGAAGCCAGAGCCAGGGAGAAACATGACACCCGGGGCCTCTCTAGGGACAGGGGTATGCAGAGCCAGCCACCATCACCTGGCAACATGCCTTCCCTCCATCCCCTTCCCAGCAACCACCCAGCCTCCTGGACCAAGGCCCACAGCACTGATAGCCCAGTTGGAGCTATGCAGATCTGTGCAGATGAAGCCGAAGAGCCAGGACACCGGTGGAACCCTCCCCAGGCCCAAAAGTTCAACAAAACCAGCTCTGAACACTTCCTCCAGCCTGCCTTGCCCTCTCTTTTTGAAAGCTTTAAGTTTTTCCTGCTTTACAATTGCATACTGGAAATTCACTTTCCTAACCACATCAAATCCCTAAATACTAGGAATCTTTGCAATTTGGGTGAAAAAAGCCCCTGATACGTACATACGTAATCTCACACAGTCAGACCACAAAGACTTCTGCTAATACATCTCAAAAGGCTCCCTATTCTCCAAAGTAACACAGAGACAGAGACCTACTCTGGTCACAGGTGATGTTCTGGGAACTGGTGGCTTTGATGCCTAGATCACGTCCTGACAGGTAAGATCACAGGTCATTCCAGGGTGGAAAAGTGACAATGTCCCTTCCACACCAAGGCAGCAACCAGCAATCACCTGAATGCTCTAAATGTCACAAGAACCAGACCTAATGAGATGAAAGAGCCCCAGAGGAACTCTGGTTGGGAAAGTCTGGACTGAGACAGAGCTCACCCCTTTACAGGCTGCCAGGAAAGCCTGCACAGGCCTCTCTTCTCTGGACACACACGTCCTGGTGCATCACCGACAGTTTCTGACAGTTCTGCACAGACAGTGCACAACAGGTACACATGGTCCCCTTTGCTAACACCAAAAACCGATGGTCATTCTGTATATGCACATTTTCATACTGAGATAGTTCCTTACTGCCTCTTAGTAAAAGCAAGTGCATTCTACAGACATAAACTATTGTTTCCCTGCAACTATCCTACAGAAAAAGGGACAGAGGTTTACTTTGCTTTGTTTTGAATCATTAATGGAGTTGCAAGACTCAATGAACAAAGCATTTTGCCTGGCTTGGTATTAGTTAAGAGCCCCAAGTTGGTGTTGGACCCAGGGCCCTATTAAATTGCTGGGTGTTGCCCAGTAGGCACTTCATTCTGCCTTATTATGGACAGACTATCGCCCTCTCCACTCAGAGGACTCACACGTGACAAGGGGGCCCCAGAGAAAAGTCAACAAATAAGACCTTCTGCTAATTATACTTAGTAAAGTAAAACAGGTCTCCTTTTTCTTCCTTATTCTGGAGCAGTGCTATCCAGTGGAACTTTCTGCACTGACGGAAACGTGTCGTATTTGGGCTCTTCAATGTGGTAGCTGTTCACTGAGTGTGGTCAGTGGCTACCTTATGGGACAGTGCAGCTCTGGAATGCCTACTAGGGGTTCTCAAACTGCGGGCTTCGCCAAGAATGAGATTCACATGGGGAGACTAAGTTTCTTATGGTCATCAGCGAGGGCTTAGCTCTGCTTCAATCTCTACCAACTCAGAGGGTCTCCTCTAATATTTTGGTGGTCTGATTCTCCTATCCACTAGACAGAAATTTGATGCCAGTACTGTCACACCCCAAATTAAACAAAATCAAAATGGCAAAATAATTTATAGAATAAGAAACTGGCTGGTGGATATTATGCACTTGTAAAAAGATTCATCAACAAGGGTTTCATCAAGGAGCTGGTTTGCCTTATGCATGTAAAGGAGGACTAATTTACAGATTTATACAAACCTTTAAAGACCATGGAGAGTGACAGACACATGCAAATTAAGATGGAGACACTATTTATGAAGTGGCAGGAATAATAAAAATGTATTAGTTGATGGTGTTACTCATATGGTAAAGAAATTCATTCCCGCAGGGAGGTGACATCAAAGGTCATGCCGTTTCAGGCTGACCCGCTTTCCCCAGGGGAATCTGGTTCCTACCCTCCATCTCTGCTCCCTGGCTATACCAAGGCAGGGTTACAATCACTCTTCTAAGATCTACGCGATTTACTCTTCAACTGAGCCATTTTCTGGAATCCTGAGCCTTTGGGATAACTGAGGATTTATGAGTTCAACCATTTCAAGAAATAAAACTTTCTTCAAAAACATATGCCAAGCCCCTGCTTTCTCAAACCGGCAGCATTAAATACACAGGACCCACATGGCTGTGGTGCCCGTATCTCTGGACACCCACCCCCTGGTCTCCTGGGACACAGACCACTATCTTGGCACTAGCAGTTAGGTGACTGCCCATGCCTGCTGCTTTTCACTACTGTGCCCCCCAAGTCCACACTTGCCCCAGGTCTCATGGCCCCTCTTTTCCCCCATAGCCTCTTCCCTTTCTCAATGTCCAGTGTCCCATGGCCTGGCACTCCTTCTTGTCACTTTCCTCCCAGTTCCAAAGCCTTCAACTGTCTTGTGCCCTACAAAACAAAGTCCAAACATGGCACCCTGCATACAGGTCCCAACACACCTTTCCAAATATCTCCTCCACTGTCACTCTTCAAACCCCTCTGCTCTGGCTGAGCCCACCTCTCTCCTCTCCCCCACATGCACTGGAATAAGCTCCTCTGCCTCACTCATGATGCCACAGGTGCCTGGAGCAGCTGACCCCACTGCTACAAAGAAACCGGAAGCACCTTTCAGCTCAAGGCACACGCCATCACCTACAGAGAATCAGTCTCTCTCCAATCATCTCCCAGAATGTTTTCTTCCCATCCCCCCGGGGATGTTCAACCTGAGAGGCAGTGAGCCCCACTACTGGCCACAACCCCTACTCAAGGCTAGGAGGCCTTGGCCAAGGACAGTCCCTATCTGGGCCTCAATGTCCTCCTCTACCACAGGGTGATGACAGTGATGCTTCAGACCATTGCGATGACCAACTGGTACAGCACCCACCCAGCAAGGACGGCAGGGCCTGGCGCATGGCAAGTACCCAAATGTCAGCCACGGAGGCCTGGCCTTGTATCCATGCCTCTTATGAGCACATCTTAAAATCTGACACTTCGCCTGCAGTCTCATCCCGGGCTGTGCATTAGGGCTGAACTACATTTAAATAAAAGCAGCAAGAAACACAGATGCCAGCCTCTGCCCTTGGGATGGATGTGCAGCAGGTTTGGGGTAAGGCCTGGGCCTCATGAAGAAGAATAAGGATCCTGATATCATGCCAGTGATGCTGGCATGGACAAGATCCCTAACCCCTTTCCAGGTCCCCTGGTTCTTTCCAGCTCAGCCCATGCACACGGATGAGGCTGACAGGCACAGGGCAAACATTACCTACAGTGTGAGCCAGGAGCACCACCTGCCTCTGAAGGTGTGTGGATTGCATGGCGTTCCTTGCCTCCTGCCTCTTCTTAACACTGCAGATTTGCCCACCTGTCACAAATTGACCCCCTTCTTCCACTTTACTGTCAATAAAAGTGCAATCCAAGGGCTGCTGTGGAAAACATCGGGCAGCTCTTCAGTAACATACACCGAGCATGGCCACGTGACCCAGCAAGTCCATTCCTAGGTATATACCCAAAATCTAAGACAGGTGTTCAAACAAATGCTTGTACCCAAATGTTAAGTGCAGTTCTACCCACAAGAGTCAAAAGGTGGAAACAGCCCAGTCCATCAGCAGATGAATGGATAAACAAAATGTGGAAACACCATACAGTGGGATATTCTTCAGCTAGAAAGGGGAATGGAATTCTGATACACGCTATGATCCTGGATGAACTTCAAAAATACGAAGTCAAAGAAGCTAGACCAAAGGGCCATGTATTGGATGATTCCATTTATATCATATCTCCAGAGTAGGCAAATTCATAGAGAAAGAAAGCAGGTTGTGGTGGCCTGGGGCCAGGAAGAAGGGGCCCAGGGGGGTGGCTGCTGACGGGGTAGAGTTTCCCTTTGGGGAGATGAAAACTTCAGACAGTGCTGATGGTCACAACACACCATGAATGAGATAAATGCCACTGGTACACTTTATAATGACTTTCAGGTTATGGGCACTGCACCACAATAAAGAACCCACTAAACTTGTTAGAATTATTAGAAAGAGGCGCAAGCCAACCTCGCGTGGGAAACTCATTCACAAGAAAAGTGGGCAGGACTCAGAGCTCCAGTTCTGAGGTACATTTGTCCCTCTGGCCTTTTGTGTTTTGCTTACTAAACTGTGTAAGATTGTGTAAGATTTTTATTAGACTTTGTAAGATTTGGAGTTCCGAAATAACCAAATAACCAGTTCTGAATGGGTGACATATATTTGAACTAACAATGCTAAAAGAAACCATAAAAACACATATACCAAGGTTCCCCTAGTCTACGTCTGACAGCTGGACCAGCCACCACAATGCTCAAGTCAGTTCAAAACTGGACAGCACCAGTAGCAGCCGACCTCACCACCAAACAGCTGCGACTCATAGAAGACACCAGCTCCAAAACCTGTGTGACCCCATCCCATCCACTGGCAGGGCACGGAAGAAAATGTGGGCCTGAGAAAATGAGAAAACAACTTCAAAGCTGTAATTAAAAAAATAACAAGAAAGAAAGGGACAAATCACCATTTTAGTAAAGTCTGCTGACTGTGCCACGTAGGTAGCCTCGATATGACTCGCCCATCGCTTGAAATTACTGCCGTTTTCAGAGTGAAGTCAGACAAGGGAAAACAAAACCACCTCCAGGATACATCAGTCAGAAGGGCATGTCCACAGACTGGGTCTCCTCTCAAGTGCTCAGCAGTCCTTTAGTCTTGCCATCAAGGGCCACTGCTTTTAGGAAGCTGGAATAAAAGCGCATCTTATCTGTTCCAAGCTGCAGCCCAGAGCATGGACACAGCTTCCTGCTTGCCCACAAACTGTCCCCTTCCTAACTCTGGCCGAGTGCTCCTGCAAGCACCCTATCAGAACATCTTCAATATCATATATTACAACGCAAATTTCAGAATTAAATCAATGTGGCTACCCACAAGTCCAATCTGCAAAAAGGTAATTATGAATATTCAATTTTCAAATGTGCACCTCCCAGCAATGGAAACTCAATGTGAATGTTACCTGATGAAGAGTACAAGAGGCACATTTTCTCTTTTAAATTTCAAGCCACTGTAAGAGAGAAATAAAGAATGTCTGTTGATTACACAAAGAATCAACAAAGACACAAAAGCCTCACATTTATAAGCTGAAACTGCACTGCAATAACAGCACGTGCCCTCAATTATGTTACCTGTGTTGTTCATGCCAAGTGGCAAGCAACTGAGCAAAAAGACCTCCACAGCACACCGTCAGCCATCCACACGGGCCTGCATGCCGCGGCCCTGCCGTGCACCGCACACCTGCTGAACCAAGCTTCGGCTCTCCTGTGGCTTACTCAACATATACATCAACCACAGCAACCTAGAAAATACGTAATCAACCAGTCTATCAAACGGCCCTGTAGTTTTTTTTTTCTTTGTTTGTTTGTTTTGTTTTTTGTTTTTTTTGAGACGGAGTTTCACTCTGTCGCCCAGGCTGGAGTGCGGTGGCACGATCTGAGCTCACTGCAAGCTCCACCTCCCAGGTTCATGCCTCAGCCTCCCGAGTAGCTGGGACCACAGGCGCCCACCACCACACCCGGCTAATTTTTTGAATTTTTTAGTAGAGACGGGGTTTCACTGTGTTAGCCAGGATGGTCTCTATCTCCTGACCTCGTGATCTGCCCGTCTCGGCCTCCCAAAGTGCTGGGATTACAGGCTTGAGCCACCGCGCCCGGCCGGGGCCCTGTAGTTTTTAGTTTCTTCCTGCACCATGCCCTAGTGGAATCACCAAGCAACAGGAAATGTGATTCTGCCATCCAGGTTGGAGTTGTATTAAGTAACATGCTAGGTCACAGGGCATTTAGAGTCCACCAACAGCTAACAGCATTAAATCATTCTGATACTTGCATAACAGTGGGTTGCAGTCATGGCATGTCGCTTCCTGCCTGGAGAACACCACCAGCCACTATACAGTCAGAGAAACAGCATCCACAAGGGCAGGTTGGAGATGTAGGGACAGAGAGGCCCTGCCCTGCCCCTCCATGGCACCTGCTCAGCTCTCATACCTTCTGTGATATGTGCAGCCTGCCTGCAAGGGCAGCAGCAGGATGGAATCGGAAGCCCTGGGAAGCCTCCAGGAAGAATCTCCAAGCACTTGGCAGGTGCTGCTGGAGTACGTGCAGGGTTTGGAGGCCGGGTCAGAACAACGTTGCAGGGTGGACTGCAAATGCACACGTGGCACCCCTCTATCTGCCCCTCGTCCAGGCCCCACCACTGACACTTCCTGGGGTCTGCATCTGGCAGACTCTGCATCTCTCCTGAAAGACGGTCTGCTCTGATCATTTTAGTGGATTTTCTCTATAAGCGATGTGTTGACAATATGGTATCTGTTTCCTGCTGATTTTGAATGAAGCAACCATGGCGTGAGGTAGGACAAAAGCAGTATCCCAAGCGCATCCAACTGTCGCTGCCAGTAAGAGCCTAGCAGAAGGCAGCAAACCACTCCGGAAGTCACCTTTAACTCTGTAATGCCCAGATCTACTGACCTCACTAAATACTGGGCTGAATGAGCAAGGAACAGGCAGCCGGAGGAGCAGCCCGAAGGGCAGAGCTCAAGGGAACTCCCAGTGTGGGAAAGGGCTCTGCGTGGATTGCTTTCTTCTCTGTCACCTGCTCTTTCTCAGTGAGAGATGCCGAGTAGCCCCAGCCTCTGAGACGACCTCCAGCAAGTTTTGTGGCATCCGTCCGTCTTAGGGAGCCGCAGACAGTGCTGCCTGGAACGTGCGTCCTCCCACATTGTGGCCACACACCGCACATGAAGGAGTGTACAGTGACAGGCATGCACTGGGACTGAGCGAATGCTGCATGCAGATGAGGCCCACAGTCAAGAGGACCTGCCAGAGCTTTGCATTCTCGTCTCCCTTAGCTTAGCTGAGACTGTCTACTGCTTGTACGGAGCTCCCTGGTGCATAATTTTCACACAATACTTCGGTACCCAGAGTGCGAAATAAGGTGGGGAGACCAGAGGGAAACTAGCAGGTGCTCCTTGAGCCTCCAGGGGCCAGAACCGGGCTGGGGACAGGGAAAATAGGAAGCACAATGATCCCCTAAGAAGGGGCCTTGGATTGCCCCGAGACACCTGTACGGGTCTCCATGGCCACACCTGCCATTAAAGGTAACCACAGAAGAGGTACTTTATCCTCTCAGGGGAGTTCATGACAGTCCTCAGTCAAAAAGCCTCCAGTCTGGAATGAATCACTGAGTTTCCCAGGAGGAAACCGTCAGCAGGTTAAAGCCAGCTGAGAAAAAGATATATTAGAACATCACAACCCTGGCAACTAATCCAGAAGATCAACATACCTCCCCCCGCTGTGGACCCCTTTCTAAGAGATTAATATTATCAGAATAATCAGAAGTCTCTTACAAGGCAATCTTACAGCATGGACCCAAATAACATTCGGGGAACCGCACCAAACCCAGGCTGGGGAAGTACCAGTGAAACCAGATATCCAGACAAATCAGGCACTCAACACATATTAAACACTCCTACTCAAAGCTGACACTGATTTTACAGACAGGACAGAAACCAGCTGAGCGGTTTTCACTCTGGTTCTTGACCTCAGCAGTGTCACCCCATGTCTTCTAAGGTGGTTCTCTGAACTCCTACTTCCCCCTGAAGTGGCTCTCACGAGATCTAATCTAGCAATTCACAGCTGTCCCCAGCAGGGCTGAGCCTGGCCCCTGCTCCTTTCCTCCATGGGCCATACCTCTCCTTAGCTTAGCTCCCATATGCTATGGTCACTAGCACCAAGCACTGAGCAGTGGCTAGTGAGACTGAGAAACCAAATGTTTATTTTTCTCTAATTTTAATTCATTTAAATTCAAACTCCAATATATCTAAATAATCTGAACTCAAAGATAGAGGGTGAGGGCAGTGCCAGTGGGTACAGCGGAGTTAATCACTCTTATGCAGTCAGAACCAACATCACACTGACACCCTGGGGTTGGAGACAGGAGACTCAGGAAGCAGGTCCAGAGACAGGGAACAAGGAACACCTAGCAGACAACATGGGGCAATTCAGCCTTAGAAAAGAAGGAAGTCCTGTCACTTGTGACAACATGGGTGAACTTGGAGGACAGTATGTTAAATGAAATAAGCCAGTCACAGAAAAATAAGCATCACATGATCTCACTTATATGTTGGAGCTAAACAGTCAAACTCCTAGAAGCAGGGAGTAGAATGGTGGTTACCAGGGGCTGGAGTTGGAATGGGGAGGTGTTGGTCCAAGACTATAGTTTAGTTCTGCAAGATGAGTAAGTTCTGGAGATCTATTGTACAGCAGTGTGACTCCAGCTAACAATACTGTACTGTCTCCTTAAAACTGCTAGCAGGGTAGATCTTTTTTTTTTTTTTTTTTTTTTTGAAACGGAATTTCACTCTTGGTGCCCAGGCTGGAGTGCAATGGCACAATCTCGGCTCACTGCAACTTCTGCTTTCCAAGTTCAAGCAATTCTCCTGCCTCAGCCTCCCAAGTGTAGCTGGGATTACAGGCATGTGCCACCATGCCTGGCTAATTTTGTATTTTTAGTAGAGACAGGGTTAGATCTTATAGTAAGGATTCTTTCCAAAAATAATAACAATGTTAATAACTAAGGGGGCAGGAGGTGACGTACAA
The DNA here is from genome assembly GCF_037993035.2 of Macaca fascicularis. Lineage (NCBI taxonomy): Eukaryota > Metazoa > Chordata > Mammalia > Primates > Cercopithecidae > Macaca > Macaca fascicularis. The sequence goes on along the minus strand of NC_088387.1, from coordinate 16,804,046 downwards.
CTCAGAGGTGACGAACTTGTTCATGGTCTTGATGGTGGTGATGGCTTCACAGATTCACCCCCAGACTCATTGAGACATAGAAATTAAATATGTAAAATATGCCCAGCTTTTTATATGCCAACCAGGCCTCAATAAAGTGGTTTTTAAAAAACTAAAAAACCAAGCAAAACAAAACCTGAACATGGGCAGTCTCCTGCACCTGCCAGCTGGCTCTGTCGCCTCCCTGACTTTGTCTCGCCAGCCTGTGTAGCGGCCCTCTCCTGTCCCTCGGGCATCATTGGGCGGGTTTCTTTCCTCAAGGCCCAGAAGGAAACAGACCACTGAAGGGTCACCACCCTTACTGGCTACCTAGGCCTGGAAATATTTTCACTTAAAAAAGTCTCATCTTCTCAGTGTTCTGCCATCTACCACTCTACACAAAGATCATCCTATATTAAAAATACAGTGTGGGCCGGGCGCGGTGGCTCACGCCTGTAATCCCAGCACTTTGGGAGGCCGAGGCGGGCGGATCACAAGGTCAGGAGATCGAGACCACGGTGAAACCCCGTCTCTACTAAAAATACAAAAAATTAGCCGGGCGCGGTTGTGGGCGCCTGTAGTCCCAGCTACTCGGGAGGCTGAGGCAGGAGAATGGCGTGAACCCGGGAGGCGGAGCTTGCAGTGAGCCGAGATCGCGCCACTGCACTCCAGCCTGGGCGACAGAGCGAGACTCCGTCTCAAAAAAAAAAAAAAAAAAATACAGTGTGACAGAAGGAGAAGAGTCTGGTCCTCAAAGTGGGGAGTGCCCACCCTCATTCATCTGAGTACACGCCTTGTCTTAACCCTGCCAGAGGCAAACTCTTTCCTCACACGGATGGACGTTCCAAATTCACTGGGAAGCACATGTGAGGGAGATGGTTCTCAGACCCTGTTGGGGCCAAGTCAATCTTTCCCAAAGTTCCTTGGCTACGATGGAGTTTAAAAACTAAGGAAATGGCCGGGCGCGGTGGCTCAAGCCTGTAATCCCAGCACTTTGGGAGGCCGAGACGGGCGGATCACGAGGTCAGGAGATCGAGACCATCCTGGCTAACATGGTGAAACCCCGTCTCTACTGAAAATACGAAAAAACTAGCCGGGCGAGGTGGCGGGCGCCTGTAGTCCCAGCTACTCGGGAGGCTGAGGCAGGAGAATGGCGTGAACCCGGGAGGTGGAGCTTGCAGTGAGCTGCGATCCGGTCACTGCACTGCAGCCTGGGCGACAGAGCGAGACTCAGTCTCAAAAAAAAAAAAAAAAAAAAAACAACAACAACAACAACAAAAAAAAAAAACTAAGGAAATCGGCTGGGCACAGTGGCTCATGCCTGTAATCCCGGCACTTTGGGAGGCTGAGGCGAATGGATCACCTGAGGTTGGGAGTTGGAGACCAGCCTGGCCAACATGATGAAACCCAGCCTAAAAATATGAAATTTTGAATGAAATATGAAACCCTACTAAAAATACAAAATTAGCTGGGCATGATGGTACGCGCCTGGATTCCCAGCTACTAGGGAAGCTGAAGCAGGAGAATGTTAATAACAATGTTAATAACAAAACGGGGCAGGAGATGAATCCAGGAGGCGAGGTTGCAGTGAGCTAAGATCGTGCCACTGCACTCCAGCCTGGGCGACAGAGCAACACTCTGCCTCAACAAACAAACAAACAAACAAACAAACAAACAAAGAAAATCTAAGGAGATCAGATAATCTGGTTTCATGTTCAGATGCAGAGATCACGCTTTCCTCCAGCACACCCCTATTTAACTGATTTCAGCCTCTGAGGGGCAAGTGAAATGTCATGTCTGAAAATAGGAAGAACGTAGGAGCACTGTGGTGCCTTGTCTCCCGGGACCACTTCTAACGGCAGGAATGTGGGGAACTCCAGAGGCCACGCCATCCTGAGCCAGCCGTGGCACGCCACACTGGCTGATCCCCTACGCAGCAATGACATTTAGCACTGTCAAGATTTAATACCGTCAGCAGCACAGCACAGGGTCTCTGGCCTGGTCTCCAAGCTCCTAGACGGTCGTGGAGCATCTTTGCCCCCACTGTGGGGGCCCTAAGAGGAGGCACACGCTGTCTCTGGTTATTCCTGGCTCTCTGCCTCCACGGCATGGCAGGATTGCCCCCAGTTTTGTGTTTGGGTATAGTCAGCATGAACAGAAGCGGCAAGCATTTCTCCTCGCTGTTCCTGCAGCCAAACCTTTCCCACCCTGACTGAGCCATCACAGATAAACTGTTATTGATGATTACAGTCACAAAAAAATGCCCCAGGGTTCAGGTATGTCAAACGGACACTTAGAGCAACCCAAAAGCGTCACACACCATCAATTGCATGCGTCCCAGCACTGGCTGTAGGAGCACCAAGGCCAACTTTGCAGAAACGTGCTCAAGGGAGCCGTCTGAAAAAATGACCAGCCACTCCATTCTCTGGTATTGATTGGGGTGGGAGGAGAGAAGACACAGTGGGCGGAATTCTTCAAATGCTGAAAGCTCTAGAAAGAAAAACACACGATGCCGCACCTCCATGGCTTCCTGAGGAGCACTGAGTCACACAACGAAGATGGTGAAATCAGTGCAGCTCCAGGAAGACATGCAGAAGAGGCTGCGGGAAGGAGGGCAGGAAATGGACCCCGTCCCGCACAGGGGGAGCTACTTAGGCCAACGCCCTTGAGAGCAGACTTCTCTCCATTTGTCCGAACTTCTCAAACATTCTAAAGAGGCAAGACAGGGCCAGGATCAAGACAAGAAGGATGGTACTTGTGGGTCACCCACCTGAAATGGATGGGTAGCAAAGTGCAAGGCCAGCTTAGCAAATACATGTAAATCAAAGGCCTTTGAGATATCACTTGTCTCCTCAAAACAACAAAATACAGCTCAAATTTCTATGCAGAGGAGCCTAGTGGTCTTGGCATGGCCTGAGGTGGGGAGAATGCTCTGAGCCCACACGGGCCCTGAGGATGGTGGTAGCATAGACACTAGGCTGTGGTTTACGGGCTCTGGGCACCCCAGTGTCCTGGCATGCCCTGTGCTGTCACTCTGCGACACTGCCCTCTCCATCCTCAGACACCTGCTATCAAAGAGCGAAGGGGCCAGCAACCCCCAGAAGAAAGGAATGCAGGGGAGACTACACGAGCTCATACCCAGAGACACAAGGTCCCCCGCACCACACACAAAACACACACACACGCACGTATCACACAGATACACTGCCCGCCCCCCGCCACACACACACAGACAGACACCACACACAGCAAGTGTGGTCACGTGGGAGAAAGTCTGAGTCCTGGTGCACAGAGATCAGCAAACCCCTGACATCAGCCTGCACTGAGCAACCAGGGCAATTCCCCTCTCGTCTCTGCTGTATTTGGACAAATCTAAAGCTTGCAGCAAGTGAGCTGGCCTTCTATTCCCACAGTATTAAAATAGTAATGATTATTTATTGAGAATTTACTGTACTGGGCACTTCATACACAACTGGATTGAAGTCTCCCAACTTTAACGTGAGACACCCTGCCCCTCTGCAGATGAGGAAGCCAGACTCAGGCAAGGCTAGTTGGCACCAGATTCTGCAGCTGGTAGCCAACGGCAGTGCTGTGGCCCTCACCCTCTAACCAGGGTCCAGCTGCCTCCAAGGCAGCACAGAGGGCACTCTGTTTGCTTTGTAAGTTGTTCTGATTTAGCAGGAGCCTTGGGAGCCAAGGACTATCGTAATGACGCTCTAGGTGATGACACTCACTTCTGAGAAAGGAGCTGGAGCCCAGCCCACATGAAGTCTGTTCCAGCTGGTGGGCGCTGAAGAGTGTGCTCAGTCTGATGTTGGAAGGTGGTGACGGAGGAAGAGGAAGGTGGATTGATGGAGGAGGAAGAAGAAGATGGATGGAGGAGGAGTGGTTTTTTACCACCAGGAAGAACTTGAAGTCCCAGTACATATTTGCTAATCATACCCCTAACTATCCCCTGTGGAAAAGGATGACTGTTATCTCTGGAGCATGGATTCATGTCTTTTCCTCACTCAAAGGCTTACCTGGTATAAAAACTCAAGGTGCGGTAGGCACGGTGGCTCACACCTATAATCCCAGCACTTTGGGATGCCGAGATGGGTGGATCACTTGAAGTCAGGAGTTGGAGACCAGCCTGACCAACATGGTGAAACCCTGTCTCTACTAAAAATACAATAATTAGCCAGACATGGTGGCGTGTGACTATATATAGTCCCAGCTACTCAGGAGGCTGAGACAGGAGAACTGCTTGAACCCTGGAGGTGAAGGTTCACGGCACTGTAGCCTGGGCGACACAGTGAGACTCCATCTCAAAAAAAAAAAAACAAAAAAAAAACATCTCAGGATGCCCTCTCGAGAGCATATCTCGGGGCCATTATTCTCCCCATCCCTCTGTGGGCAGCGACACATGCACCTAGCTATCACCAAATGTCCACCTCTCTTATCCTTGCTGCTCACCCAACACTGTGCAAGCTTCGTTCATTCACTCACCCACACAATGACTGCGCACTGTGGAGTGCAGTGCCTTCCAGTTTCCAAATTCTAGAAGAAAGAGCGAAATAAATAAATAGAACAAATCCTTCCCTGCTTAAAGCTTTATCATCTTATTCCTTTGCTGAGAGCTGGCTCTGCACATCCTACTTGTCATTCAGGAGTTCTGAATTTTCATTTTGGGCTTTTTAATTGAATGTTCAGCCTGGCTGTACATGCTGGGTTTTGTAAGCATTTTAATCAATAAATAAATGAGCCCACACCACGGCCACATCCACCATCTGGTGCTGCCAACTGAGCAGAGAGTGAAAGAAAAGCCTTGCTTGTGGATTCTCTTTCTTTATCCCCCTGATTATTTCGAATATTCTGGGCAGAACCGGCTTTTAGGTTCAGCAAATATAGGGCAAAAGAACGGCCTTACAATTCAAGGTTTCCTGTGAGCTCGTGCGAGGAAACTTTAGGAAATGGAAGGAAATGTCACCCCATGATGATGCTTGGCGACTCCCCTCGGAGTGCAGTCCCCGTCCTGGGGCTCAAGGATAAAGCCTGGGGGTACATCATGGGAGGTCTCCCTGCTTCAAAAGGCCCTGGTGGCTGGCAGACTGTCCTAAGGGTGATCTTAAGGATGGCCACTCAAGGATGTGTCAAGGACTCTGACGTGCCAAGCACTCTCTGGAATATGTGGTCACCGCAGTGACCCAAATGGGAAAATATCCCTGCCCCCGTGAGCTTCAAATTCTCATCTGAAATAACAAAATAAAATCTATAAACAAAATCCCAAGAAGGCTAAAGAGTGAGAAGTCCTTTGGAGAAAGCAGCAGGCAGTCCTTGGGGAGGCAGGGTTGCAGTTTTAAGTGGAGTGGTCAGAAAAGGCCCCGCGAGCAGGTGGCATGGAGGCAACACCCAAGGGGGAGTGCAAATGCCCTGGGGGAGCCTGCCCAGTGGCTTGTGGGGAAGGCAGGGCTGGTGTGGCTGGAGCAGGTGACCCAGAGGGCACTGCAGGGACACATCACCAGGGAGGCAGTGGGTGGGGGTTGGTGCAGGCCCACATGGGCCGTGTCATAGCGCCTGGCTTTTTCTCTGACAGTGATGGGAGGCACTGGGGGATTCTGAGCTGAGGACTGGCATGATCTGCCTTCCCTTTCAACAGGATCACTCTGGCCGCTGTTTGACAATAGATGCCAGGACAAGGGCAGAAACAGGACCCTCTGGTGGCAGCTCCGTCATCCTGGGGCGAGACACAGAGGGACCAGACCAGGGGTGGGAGGTTAAATCAGGGATATTTCGCAGGGTGAGCTGAGGGGGTATGTGAATGGGGGGCAAGGGACCCACAGGAACCAGGGAAGGCCTGGCCAGAGGGAGCACGGAATGGGTGTGCTCCAAGGAGCATTTGACTGACACCCCTTTTAGCTGGGACTCCTTGAGGACCCTGGGGCTGGTCCTCCCGCAGGGCTGGCAGAGCACAGTTGGCCAAAGTCAAGGTCAGGGTGGGGCTCACCACCTGGAGAAAAGTGACCTAAATCATCCCCCACCCAGCCTGGGCTCAGAAATGGTTTTTCCCTGAGCTGTGGGAGACCCTCCTTCAACGACTCACAGACCATGGGAACTAGGGCAGCCATCGCTCTGCTCTGAGGTACTTCTACCCTGGCAGAAACTGAACCAGGTTCCAGAACTGCATGGACAAGGATGACAGACACAGACGCGCTTCCCTTCCCGCCTGTCTAGCCAGCCACGGAGTTCTCTCTGCTCCTCGGGGACATAGCTGAGATTGTGTCCTGCCTGCTTTCCGTGCCTCTCCTTCTCTTCTCTCCATCTATTTGGTGACTTCTCTACCCCCAGCTACTTCCACCAGCTGGGCCGTCCACCCGCCCTTGGCTGCTGCCCCAAAGCCCTGTCCACCTCTGCATCCCCCTGAGAAGCAGGTCTGGGTGAGACAGATCCCCACCTCCAGTGCACAACATCCCACAGGGTACATTCCCACACCGTACCACACACCACTCTCAGCTGGCACCAGCTCAGGCGCAAACCCAAGGCTGCCTGGGGTACTGGTCTGGTTGAGGGGCACTAGTCTGGTGGGCGGGGAGCAGTGACATGACTGTGGGCACTGACCCATGTGGGGAGTATTGGCTTGGGTGGGAGGAACTGGCCCACGACCGGGGCCCTGTCCTGGTGAGGAGCACTGACCTAGTGGGGACAGCTGACCTAGTTGGGAGCAATGACTGGGTGGGAGGCACTGACTGGATAGGGGACACTGTCCTGGTGGGAGGCACGGACCCAGGAGGGGGGCACTGGCAGAATGGGGGGCATTGGCCCAGTGGAAGGCACTGACCAGAGTGGGGGACACTGACCTGGTGGGGTGGGGCTGGCCTGGGTAGAGGGTACTGACCCAGGTTGGTTGGAGGCACTGGCGTGGGTGGAAGGCATTGACTTGGGTTGGGGGCATGGTCTGGTGGGGAGCACTGACCCACACCAGGCACCCCTCTGGCTCTGGAGGAGGTATGCCCGGGGTGGGTACACAGGCCTCTCACAGGCGGCTATGTGGGCTGCTCCCCTGGGGGGCAGAACCTCTCCTCCTTCCCTTCCCCTCTTTAGTGCGTTTTCTCTCAACTGGGCAAACGGTCTCATGAAAGATGGAAGCAGAAGTCAGTCTTCTCTGTTACGTACAGCATTTGTATTAACAGTGATGATGATGATGATGTCAATGAAAAACAGATGACTGAATCGCAGGGTCTTCCTGGGGAACTCGCCCCCGTGCAGAGGCCCCGCTCCCTCTGCTGTCCTTCCTGGCTCACTGCCGCCCCCTACCCCCCCGCAGCTTTCTTACTCTCTGCGGAGCTGTATTGGACTTCCCATTCTGATCACCTCCCACCTGGACCAACAGCTGCGGTCTATTTGGCCCCACCAACTATCCAGGGCCAGGCACACAGCAGGTTCTCAGTAAGAGAATGCTACAGGAATGGAGGAAATAGGTAAATCACGAGCTCCTCGGGGTAGGTCCCAAGCCTAGTTAATCCACACTGTAGCCCAATCCACACTCCTGGGTTTAAAACTCAAAATAAGATCTGGCAATGCTATAGCAGTGCTGTCAGGAGGTGAGATGCCTTGGGGCCATTGGCAGCAGCTCTGCTGGTGTGGCCAGTGTCCCCAGCTGACCCTTGCCTGTTCCCACATGCCATGGCAAGTCCTGGGCCACGCGAACCCTCGGCACTCCCCCCACCTCAAAGGGGACTCTGCAGAACCTCTGCTACCCATGACACCTGCCTCCACCCACAGGAGCAAAGGCAGCAAGAGCGGATGGTGCAGGGCCCAGCTCACTTACCCTGAGTCCCTGAGAAGCCACAGGTGGGTGTTAAGGAGGGGCAGGAATCGTGCCCTGATGACCTTTAAAAGGTCATTCTGAAGGCCGGGAGCAGAGGCTCACACCTGTAATCCCAGCACTTTGGGAAACTGAGGCGGGTGGATCAGTTGAGATCAGGAGTTTGAGACCAGCCTGACCAACATGGTGAAACCCTGTCCCTACCAGCAATACAAAAAAAAAAAAAAGCTGGGCGTGGTGGTGCACACCTGTAATCCCAACTACTTGGGAGGCTGAGGCAGGAGAATCACTTGAACCTGGGAGGCAGGGGTTGCAGTGAGCCAAGATCATGCCACTGCACTCCAGCCTGGGCAACAAGAGTGAAACTCCATCTCAAATAATAATAATAATAATAATAATAATAATAATAATAATAATAAAAGGTCATTCTGTTTAGAGTGGAAACCAGGAGATGGGAGGAGGCTCTGGGCCCTGGGGGATAATGCTGACATGGGCGGGGTTGGGGGCTGTGCACGGATATAGAGAACAGTGAATGGACCCGGCAGCCTCCCAGGGGGCCAACCTGGCTGGGGCAGGAAAGGGATCTTGGGGAGGAAACTTCATTACAGCACCTTCAGAGCCTCCCATCAACCCTTTACCGATGTGTCAGTCTCCAGCCAAGCTACAGTGAAGGGCTGCAGTGTCTCTCACAGTCACGGAGGGAGCAGTGTTGGGACAGGCAGGAGGCTGGGTTCTATCCCCAAGCCCCACCTCTAAGGAGCTCCCACTTACACCTGAGAGAGAGTCCAGCTTCAAGCTACACAGAGATGCCTGTGCAGGGAGCGCCGATTGCAGCCATCCGTAAAGCCGGCCAGAGTCCACCACAGACATGCCCACAAGATCTCACGACCACGGGAGATTCAGGTGAGCCTCCCCAGGTAAACCTCCCCTTCCCTGATCTTCATGTCCCCAAATGCCGGCCTCCCGACACCAACCAGGCAGCAGGCCCCTGTCCTGGGGGGCTGCAGTGATTCTCCAGCGTGCCTGGGCACCTGCAGGTGGCTGCCAGCGTGTGGCTGGGATCACAACCTGGCCTTCTACAGTGAGACTTTCTCTCAATATGAAGCTCCCTTCTTCAAAAGAAGGACAAAGCTGTTAGGGTCCAGCCCTGCTTCCCTTCCCAGCCTCACCTGCCTGGGTCCTCTCCTTGCCCTGCATGCCCCTTGGCTTCCGCCCTGGGTTCTTTAGACTCGAAGGACTTCAGAGCCAGGCGGCCTGGGGTACAGCCTGGCTGGTGCTCACCAGCTGTGTGACTTGGGCAATTGTTTAACCTCTCTGAGCTGTGGTTTCATCTACAAATCGGGGATGACAAGAGCACCTGCTTCCTGGAGCCACTGCAGGCTTGAGCGAGGGAGTGTGTGCAGAGGAGCCCAGGGTGCCTGCATGCCAGCCATGAGCTCGTTCATCACTGGACAGGGGTGGGGAAGGACAGGCACCTGCAGGCCAGGCGTGGAAGACGCTCCGTACCACACCACTTGCGTGCCACTGGGCAAGATACTCTAAGTCTGCATCTTAATTTTCTCATCTGTGACATGGACAACAGTGGTATTTCTCGCAGGGATCCTGAGAATTCATAGGGATGGCTAATCCATGGAATAGCTTGGAAAAGGCCTGGCTGCCATGAGTCCTGAATGAACAATGGCTGAAAGAACAACTGGGAAAGTGCTCTTTCCACTGCCACACACTTCCTTCCCTCCCTGCTTCTCTTCTCACTAAGTCTTTCTCACTCATGCAGCGCCTCCTCTGCACCTCAAGGTGCCTGGCTCTGGGGCAGAGGCTTGGCTAAGCCTGGGCTGAGTTGGTGCCTCCTCGCTTGGAACCATCCTCCCACTCGGGTCGTGACTGCCCCGTTCTTGGGTGTGGTCCTAGCCCCCGCTCTGGGGCTGTGTCTGTCTTCCTCCAAGCTGAGCCTGGCCCCGTCACCACATCACGCAGCAGGGTGCTCAAGCTTGTGATGATCAGATGGAAGAATGCAAGGATGGCTCTCACAGAATTTTTTTTTTTTTTTTTTTTTTTGAGATTGAGTCTCCCTCTATCACACAAGCTGGAGTGCAGTGGTGTGATCTTGGCTCACTGCAACCTCCACCTCCTGGGTTCAGGTGATTCTTGTGCCTCAGCCTCCCGAGTAGCTGGGACTATAGGCACCCACAACCATGCCCAGCTAATTTTTGTATTTTTAGTAGAGACGAGGTTTCACCATGTTGACCAAGCTGGTCTCAAGCTCCTGGCCTCAAGCAATCCACCCACCTTGGCCGCCCAAAGTGCTGGAATTACAGGCATGAGCCACCACACCCGGCAAAATGATTCTTTATACCGCCAGGACACTATCTTCAGAGTAGCTCCCCATGCCTTGAGCAAAATCCCCCACCAAGGAGCTGTATGTGACACACAGATTCCTCCTTTGAAACAGTGGAAGAAAGACTTCTGGGCAAAGTAAACTGATCACATGGAGCGGCCCAAGGAGCAATGAGAAACCACAACAGAGCTCCGTCCCACAAGTCAGAAGGAAGAATCCAGGTCACTTTTCAGGCAGAGAAAAGACCATTCCAGGAAGGGATGCAACACAACCAGCTGCCTGGCCAAGCACTGCCCCCCGGATGCTAGACCCCCCACCCAGGGAAGCTCGTGGAGAACATAGAGGAGGGCGCCGGCCGTTGGTAAAGAGTCAGGGCTACTCGGCAACAAGCCTCAGGCTGTTTCACAGGAGGGAAATGTGAGGTAGAGGAGCAAGGCGCCTAGGCTGTGGCTTCCAGCACTCCTGACTCCTGATCTGTAACAAAGCTCTAGCGTTCACCCACAGCTGGGAGAGGGTGTACCCTGTTCACACGGCTTTGAGCAGGTGATTCAGGGAAGGCTGACAGCCAACACGGACGTTGCTAGGACAGGACACTCACTTTCTGATATAACTCATCCCCGCTTTGAGAGGGCCCTGCCCAAAGACAAATGAAGGAGTCGGAAACTTGACTTACTTTCAGGAAGCGGCTTCTCAGGTTGGTGTGGGCTTCGCACCCTTTGTTTTCTAGTGGTCAGTGCACGCAGGGGACAGAGGATGACTGCCTGACACGGGGGCGGACCCACCACTGGCAGTGGAAAGAGAGGGGGGCAGGATACGGCAGGCAGCCCGGTTACCTTTGGGGTAGCCTGGGCCATCAGGGGCTCAGGGTCCAGATCAGTCCAGACAAGAGAACAGGCAGCCCCCTTTCTCAGATTTTGCTGGCCTGTGATGACGCACAAATGGATACTTCTATGTCCTACAAGTTGTAACCCAAACCCCACGGGAAGGAGGAGACCCCCGGTTAGCTGTGTGGCCCTGCTTGTTTGCAGTGCAGTGCTGGGTATTTTTAGCAGAAGGCTTTCCCTCCACTGTTCCTGTGTCCTCCCTCCTGCGGTTGCCCTAAGACAGGTGAGTCTGTCTGCAGGGCCCCACAGGGCACCATCCGAGACCCAGGGCACTGCCTGTGGAGCTCTGCCCCGGCGTCCCATTCCTCCTAGTGTGTCCCCTGCAGTGTCATGATGAGACAGTCCTTTCTGCTTGTGCAGGGACCCTCCCTGAACTGCAGACGACAGCTGCCACTTAAATGTCAAATTGGGGTGTGGTGCCTCACACCTGTAATCCCAGAACTTTGGGAGGCTGAAATGGGTGGATCACCTGAGGTTAGGAGTTTGAGACAAGTCTGACCAACATGGTGAAACCCTGTCTCTACTAAAAATACAAAATTAGCCGGGCATGGTGGCGCATGCCTGTAATCTCAGCTACTGGGGAGGCTGAGGCAAGAGAATCGCTTTAACCTGGGAGGCAGAGGTTGCAGTGAGCCAAGATCATGCCACTGCACTCCAGCCTGGGCAACAAGAGTGAAACTCCATCTCAATAAAAAATGAATAAATAAATGTCAAATTGCTGTTACATGGACCAGGCAGGTTCGTGCTCCTCTCAGCACCATCCCGACAAGACGCTTTTCCAGGAAGAGTCTATAGATAGAAAACTGGCAAAAGAGGAAAGAAAAATGCCCAAAATAGAAATCAGGGAATGCAATGTGAAACTAGGGGATGACGTCATTTAAAGTAGAGAAAAACTGGAACAAGCTAAACATCGGATAGGTGAACAGTTACAGAAATTATGGGAAATATGTGCAATGATTTCTTCCACAGCTATGAAATATGCTATTTTGAGAACATTTTAGTGTAGTAAAAATATTCCAATTAAATATAGCATTAAGTGAAAAGACCAGGATACAAAACTTCATGTTTACATGATCCCAGTCATGTTTGGAAAACAAACACATATGTGGAACCCCAATACACCAACAAGGCGACTCTCTGGCTTCTGAAAAGGGCAAGTCTTCTTTCCTGTTTAAAAATATTATGTTTATACATTTATACGTTACAATTTTTCTGTAGAGAACATAAATGATGCTTTTAATTAGAAGGAAACATTTAAAAATACATATTGGGGCCAGGCGTGGTAGCTCACGCCTATAATCCCAGCACTTTGGGAGGCTGAGGCAGGCAGATCACAAAGTCTGGAGATGGAGACCATCCTGGCCAACACGGTGAAACCCCGTCTCTACTAAAAATATAAAAAATTAGCCAGGTGTGGTGGCGGGCACCTGTAGTCCCAGCTACTCGAGAGGCTGAGGCAGGAGAATGGCGTGAACCCGGGAGGCGGAGCTTGCAGTGAGCCGAGATTGTGCCACTGCACTCCAGCCTGGCAACAGAGTGAGACTCCGTCTCAAAAAAAAAAAAAAAAAGTGTATATATATAATCTTTCACTGAGGAGGCATGAAATATGGCTCAGTTTGGAGCTGTTCCCTGACAGAGCTGAGACACAACAGTCACCTGAAACTGGAGACCTTACTAAGTTCAGGTTCCCCACTTTGAAACCTGCGAATAAGCCCGGCCTGGGAGACAACGAGGAGCAAAGAGGAGCAATTTAAGGCCAGAGGACCTCACATCCCACTGGAACAATATCCAGTCTTCCAAAATTCCTCCACACATTTCCCCACCACGAGGGGCTGCCTGGGCTCAGCAGATCACAGGGACAGTAGCAGGAGCTTCTTCCAAGGGCATCACCGGGTACAGACATGGCGTGTGCATCTCACAAGCGCCTCTCCACAGCACGTGCCCGAAGGCCCCTGGCCCCGAGCCCGGTCCTCCCGGCCCTACCATCTGACTCCTGCACGGCAGCCAGGCGAGACTGCAGGAACTGAGACACATAATCCCCACTCACTTTTTGGGCAGATGGGCCTGGTCCAACCAAAAGCAATAGAGGCAGCTGCATCTAGAACACTGAAGCGCAAACAACCTCCCTCCCCTTCAAGCATAACGCAAAAAAAAAAAAAAAAAAAAAAAAAAAAAAGAGATTACTCTGTTTCTTTTTCTCCCAACAGCCTTCTGTTGTTGCTTTCTGGCATTTCTCCATAATATCCTGACAGCATTTTCAAAGGAATCATGTGAGATGGTGCCCTCCCACTCTCCCCACGTTCGTGAGACAAGTGCCCCAAATCAGGGTCCATTTGAGCTGTTCAGTGACTGGTTCTGGACACCTCTGGGGTCAAGGAAGCTATGGGATTATTTGTCGTGATAGGCATTACCCCAGCACATGAGAATGTATGACTCAGTGCTGCTCCAAGCAGTCAGCTCATCATTTAATGTGCACCTACTATGCACACCCGGCATATTGCCGGGCACCCCAGGAAAACAGTAAAAAGTAGCTATTGTCAACGAATTTACCATCTGGCAAAACAGGAAGAGAATATATACATGAAGAATAAAATCGTATTTAAGCCTTAAATTAGGGATGGAAAAGATGTTTCAGGCAGTTGTTAGAAGCCATCAAGAGTACTGTGTTGTAAAGAATCTGAAACAGACCTAAGCCCAGGAAAGGTATGTGTGCAACAGCAGTGCCTCCCTTGAGTGCAGCTGGGCAGGTGCAGCGGTCAGGTCTGGGTCTGCATCCTTGCTCTGGAAGACCATGGATACAACAGGGAGGGAGGGCATTCAGGTTGGAGGAATCCAGAGGCTTCAAGGAACACTTAGGACTTGCACTGATCTAAAAGATGACAGGCATTGGGTGCGCCAAAGGATAGTCAGAGGACATAGTGTATCTAGGCATAATATGTGTAGGAGACAGTGAGGAAAATAGAAGTTGGGTGCTATAGAATACGAACATGAGGATTCCAGGTAATGAAATCTAGTGCATGCATATATGTGTGTGTTCGTGTGTGGCAGGTTGGAGGGACTCTGACTATGTATGGTACAGTCCCTGATCACACTAATTTCTCTTATCACTCATTTACTGTAATAGGTATGTACTGTGTGCCTGGGAGCAATGTGTTATACTACTGGAATGAGAAGTTCTCACTTCATTCTCCTTGTCTGTCTTTATTGACAAACAGATGGAATGATGTGATGTGTCTGAAGATGTGAAGGAGCCACCCAGACCTAAGCCACCTGGACAAAGAAGGGATCTGGCTCATCCAGGACCATGCAACTTGGGCCATCTATATCTGTGGTAATCAAAGTGTGGTCCCTGGACCAGCAGCACTGGCAGCACAAGAGAGTTTCCTTAGTTAGTCCTGAATTCCAGGCATCCCCCTGTACCCATAGAATCAGAATCTGCATTTTAACAAGGTCCCCCCAGTGGTCTGTTTGAAACTTAAAGATTAGAAGCCTTGAGCTACTCCAAGAGCCCTATAGGCTTTGGATTTAAGAACTAGAAGCAGAGCTGGGAGGAACCTCAGCAATCCTCTGGTTCAAGCCCACGATGCGATACACAATATGAGGAAACCAAGATCTGAGAAAGTTAGCTGATTTCCCAATTTCCCCAGTTTTTAAGATTTCACCCAGTTTCCGGCCAAAAAAAAAAAAGTGTATTTTCATGACCACACATCTTCCCTCAGCACGCATTCCTGAAGTCATATCATGTTTCATCTTCCATGCTATGAAGTGCAGCCTCCCAACACCAGAGAGCCGTGGAACAGGATGAAAACCAACATAGCTTTCCACGTGATGTCTCAAAACCAAAAGCAGAGACATCTAAGTGCAAAGTAAGACATCCCAGCGCTATACCACGGTCCCCATAATTACTGAGATCCTTACACAGATTTCCATCACACATAATGTCTGACCAAGAGTGCACAGCTGTTCAGTGACTGGTTCTGGACACCTCTGGGGTCAAGGAAGCTATGGGATTATTTGTTGTGATAGGCATTACCCCAGCACATGAGAATGTATGACTCAGTGCTGCTCCAGGCAGTCAGCTCATCATTTAATGTGCACCTACTGTGCACCCGGCAGCACCACCCAGATCATTTCTTGCCAATCTGTGACATGTAGCATCAAGAAATCCAAGCTCATGTTCCAACAACAGGTTGTCTGCAGAAGAGTACCTAAAACTCTGATGCAAGGAATTATCTGAAATGGTTGTTTCTAAGATTCCTTTGTATGGGAGCATGGGAGGTGAAATCCTGTTCCCGTTGGAAATAAAAAACAAGAAGGCTCACCCCAGCCAGTGGGTGATAATGTGGCATTCATTACACCGTGTGCACATAGAGCGTGCAGTCCAAGTCATATGACAGCAGAGAAAGGGGCCTTTTTCTGTAGAGAGAGAGAGGGGGGATGGAGGAGGAGATAGTTAATAATTTTCTTTTCATATGACAGCTTGGAAAATCCCAGTTCAGCTTTATAACGCCAGCTCCTCAGTTATAATTTAACACCTATTCCAAGAACAGTTGACAAACGAATGTTAGTGAGCAACACAATGCCATTTTCATTTGCCAGCCAGAATGATTTTTTTATGTCCTTGATAAGCCCACAAATAAATTTGTCAATTTATTCATAGCTATGGGTTGGAGTCAAGATGCAATCTCTCATGCTCTGCAGACACTGGTACCGCTTTCTTTACGGAACGCCCATCTGTTTTTCTACCACATGGGCATAAAGATTTCCAGAAGCTACTAAATAAGAAAGTGATTTGAGTCCTCCTGTAGTAGCTTTCTAGCCATCTGCTGTCCCAGCCATGTGTCCTCCACCATGACAACTTTCACCCATGTTCCAAAGGCGGGGGTCAGGTATAGCAATCTCCCAGGCTCCTGGCAAGGAGAAAAAAACGTAATGGAGTGAAAAGAAGTCAGTCTCCTTGGGTGACGATGCCTTGCCTTGCAAAAATCCCAGTGTGCTGTCAGGAAACAGAACAATCCTCAACAGAAAGGGAATGGAGGTGACTCCAGACCGACATGACAAAAATTCTGTTTTGGGAGGTCACCTGGGGTGCCTCTATTTTGGGAGGAAATAATTTCCTTAATGACATCTCTGCGGGCTCTCATACTTTCTGGCTTTATCCGGTTTTAAAGCTGGCATATTCACATTCAAATGCCTCCTTTGTGAACTGGTCTTTAGATTAGAATACCTCTGAGTGTTCCTGTTCCCTAATACATTAAAAACTATGGGCAACTCCCCGGACTCCATGCCTGCAATAACTCTGAAAGGAGTTATGCAAAAGCAATTACAGTTAATGACAGTCATCCTGATTTTTAACTTTCTTTGTTCATGAGGCCCAGGGATTTGGATCCTTGCACCTATTCTGAATGACTGCAAGCACAATGCATCTAGGTTTCTGAGTTCTTCTTGGAAACCAAGGTTCACAGCATTTTCCTGGTAGCCTCATCTTTTGGGCAAACAAGACAACTTCAGGGCATGAGACTGGTGTGACTATATTAAGGCCAGTGATGTGACAATGGGACAGCTCAACCATGCTGGTGGCAGTCATGCCAGGGCTCAATCTGCCTTTCAAATAAGAACTTGAACCTTTCTCTGGCTTGCTGATTTGAACAGGCAGGTCCTGGATGTAGAGAGGTGGCACACTTAATCCGGTCACTAAGGGTAGGAGTTAGCAAAAGAAAAACGATGGGACTATGAGTGAGATTAAGAAATTGCACACAGGAGAGTGAAGCACCCTACAACTGGCAACAGGGCGCAGCTTTAATATCTGAGGCCTGAAAGGGAAGGGCCTCAGATGGGAAGGGCCTGCAGAGGCTACAGAGAAAAGCTCTGTGCAGAGGGCCTCTGATGGGAGGATCTGAGGCCTCTGATAGGACCCGAGGGAGGGCCCAGAAGGGGAACACCCTGATCTCACAGTTCCCCTCTTGCCTCGCATTGGACAAAACCAACCACCTGCGCCTGAGTATATGGTGGAGATGGTGCAGCCCGCAGCACGAACAGGGTCAAGGGGGAGGGTGACTCTGCAGGGTGCATGGAAGTCACCTGAGCATGGTGTCCCAACCTGGTGCTCTCAGAAGACAGGTATCTCTCTTAGGTCTCTTGGGCAGCCTGGAGATAACCTAAAGCACCTCCAGAAAAGATTTTTTATGTCTCTGTAAGCCCACAAATAAACATGTCAATTTATTTACAGCTGTGGTTCGGAGTCAAGATGCAGTTTCTCATGGTCTGCGGACAGTGGTATCACCTCTCCACCAGGGCGTCGGGAATCCAGGGTGACTGTGATCACGAACCACCACACAGGAGAGACCAAGGGGCCATTCGCTGGACGCAAGCAGGAAAAAGTCCCTTGGAATAATTTAAAATGCAAATTTTAGATCAAAATTCTGTGGCATGTAATCACTGGGTCTTTTTTATCTCTGGACAACCCCCCATGAGGCCAATACCATGGCTGTCATCTGCACGTCACAGATGAGATCACAGAAACACGGAGAGCAAGCACGGATGCAAAATCAGGAGGCTGCTGAGCAGCGCAGAGCTGAGCACGGGGACAGTTGCACGTCCCATTTCAGTGCTGCCAGTCTGTGGAAGATGGCGGAACCACCTGGGCAGGGTCCACAAATGCTCACTGTCTTTTCAGATGCAGACTCACAGCACTGACCGCTACCCCTGGGGATGGACCAGCTGAGTAATTTGGAGTTGGAGAAGTTTGGATTTGGGAAAGGTAGAATGGCTATGGGCCCTGTGAGATGTCACTCCTCCCAGGATGTATGGGGCAGCGTCTGCTCTGCACCGCGTCTCTGCAGGGAAACCCAACCCTCCCAAAGGCACTGGGGCTCCTGGTAGCTCAAAGCAGGTTTTGCTATCAGATGAGCTGTGCCAAACAGGGGAAAAGATTCTTGCTTCAGAGCTCCTGGGATTTAGAATCATGGGCGTGGAAGCTCCCCTCACCATGTGCCAATCCAGAATGGGCCTTGGTCACAGCAGTGGGCCAGCCATCAGCTCAGCATGGTGCCTTGATGGCCTGTTGGGGGCTGAGCTGAGAGTCCAGGCCCACCTGGAGCAAACCCCTGACTCTGGGGTTTTAGTGACTTGGTCTTCTGCACCCAGGTGATAAGCATAGATGGCCTTGTGCGGGACTGTGGTGCAGCTGAGAGAACACGTGCTGAGTGACCACAGGACCTGAGCCCTGCACTCTTTGCCCCTCTGGGCCTCCAGGTTCCTGTTTGCCTTCGAATTGCAACCAAGGGCCCCCTGGAGTGACCACTGCACGGGCAGCACGCCTTCATGTTTCTTACAGGAGGGTCAAACACATCCCTCGACCACACTTTTCCATCATCACAAGGAAATCTGCGGACGGCAGAGCATCACCTCCCTCAGAGAAACACAGAATGCTGCCTATCCCTTTGCCAGGCCCTTACTTAAAGAACTGGAAGTGAAATGAAATCCTTGAATAAAGTGACTTGGAAAACCCACAGGTACAAAGCACCAGGACCCTGTAGGGTCCAAGCACCTTCCTACTGCCATGTAACGACAGGCGCCTGAATGGCCACCTCTCCATGTCAGAAATACTATTTGATACTAAGCAGGAGATCAGGCTTCCACCAGCCCCTGATGTGTAATGGCTTATCCTAGGCAAACTGTCCTGCAGGCCATGGACCCTCAGAACCCAGGGCAGCAAAGAGGAAAACTGGGTGAGTGGACAAAAATCTGAATGCAGTAGAAGGAGGCACTCTGGGGGCACGGGGGGAAGGAAGCGGTCAGGCTTGGCGCCACGCAGAGGCAGTGAAGCCAACAAGGCCAGGACTGGAAGGAGGATGCTCTCCAAGGCGCAGACTCACACCCTGCCGGGTCCGGATCCAGGCTCCACAAGGCGTCAGCTTGCTCACACTGGACCAGGCTTATGGACAGATGCAAAAGCAAGCTTTCATGAGCCCCAAGTGAACCTTTTCCCCACAGGACTCTCAGAGAGGACTGACACAGATGATAGATTAGGCTCCCCTCAGAGCGCACACACACTCCGTGGCTTGACCGTGGCCAGAACAGGATGCACCCCCCCAGCCTCTGGGCTCCCACCGCGAGGCAAGCGATTGCCCTGCAGTCCAAGTGCCCCAGCATGCACTGTTAATATATGATTACCACGTCCAGACACGCTAACAAAAAAGCACTGCACAGCAGGCACACTGCACTGGAGAATCAGCGGTTTGCGCCTCAAGTCTAATTAAGACAAAAGTTTTAGTGCGTTGGCTGTGGAAAGGCATGCTAATGATTCACAAGCTGGCTTAACGCCGCCATGAACACCTGTATTTCAGCAGCTTCCCAGGAGGTGATGGGGTGATGTGGAAAGGGGAACCTGTCCTTCCCTTCACACTGAGTGGATCTGCAAGCACAGGGCAGGGCAACTCAGTCTCCAAAACCAACAGGGCCAGTGCCAGGCTCAATTTGTTCTTTCTTTAAAGTAGCTTCCATAGAAAGCGTCACTGTCACCCCTACTCCAGACCCTGGGCTCTTTCCAAACCGGGTGAAGGGGTGACAGCTGCCTGGGACTCTTCCAGGACAGGGCTGTGTGGCCGGCCATGGAGCAGAGGCCCCGTGGCACAGTGCACAGACAGCGTCCTCCCAGAGGCAGCTGTTCCCCACACTGACTTCAATTCTGATGGCACAAGGCCAGAATGTCTTTCATTAGTTCCCCAAACTCTGTCATCAGGGAAGCAGACGAGCCCAGTGTGGATTTTTTAAAGTCAGCACATTCAAAAGCATCACCCGACATGAGGCCACACATCCTAAAACACACACACTCCACACACATGTGCTTAGCCATGCAGGGACTTCACCCTCAGAGGTGTGCCCAGAAGATGATCTGCCTGGCCTAGACTGGGAAGGGTCTCAAAAAAATCACCAAAGCCTCAAAAACATGGTTTCCCATGACATTGGCAGTGGCCTCCCACTCATTTCTAGATACCACTCTATGCCCTTCGTCCAGCCAAAGCCACCCTGTGACTGCTTCTCACATCACTCAAACACAGGATTTCCTGCAGCAGATGTGACTCCAGTGGCTTCCAAGGCTGGATGAGAGGAGAGTGATGGGAGCGGTATGTCCCCTTCCTCATGCCCACCTCCCGGTCCACACGCCCTAGACCAGCCGCCTTCGAGAATAAGGTCCTGTCCCACAATCCCCAAATTCCACTGATTTCATCTCCTGCAGCTTCTCTTATAATTTTGGTTGCTATCAGTCCCTGAATGCTTTAAGAATAAAAATGCCTTTCAGTAATACTCATGGCTACTAATATAAGGACGATGTTCAAGGAAACTAACACCCACCAAAATGACAAGATCACCAAAAAGAAATCCCTGAGGGGCACACCACACGTGAGAAAACTGCAGGCCCCAACCCCCTTCCCCTGGGGCCGCCCCTCGGTAAGACCCTGGGCTCAGCGCCTGAGGGATCGTGTTCTTTCAAGGTCCTTCATTACAGTGGATCTGGGAAGGCCCAGGGAGCAGGACAAGGGAGGTGACAGCAAGTAAGAAGGCAGCCCAATACCACCCTCCCCCGCTGGCTTTCCTACCCAGGGAAAGTTCTCCTGGAAAAGCACCCACAGGCAGAGGTGTGGGGACAGGAGGGAGCCGGAAACACGGCCTCCCCAGGTGAGATGGAAACGGGGGTTATTTGACAAGCGCTTCACCAGCTGATGCACACGGAATGCTCGCTCCCCAGCGCCCCCGGTGGCTTAGCAGCAAGGCTGGCTGATCCTCCCAAGGAGCGGAGAGAACAAACACAAGCTTAGGAGCCAGGCATGGCCAAGTTCAAGTCCCAAATCCACCACGTAGCACCTCTGTGGCTCAGGCCAGCCATTTAGCATCCCCACTTCTCAAATTTCCTGACCACAAAAGGGGGCTACTGTCCCCTGCTTCCAGGTCCCCACGCACACTGGATCACAGTGCAGCACAGCTCCCTGCAGCGCACTCCCTCAGCCCCAGCTTTTAGGAAGGGCGGAAGTGTGCCCCCATCCTCCTCACCAGGGTTCTGCCTCAGCTCTGGATGGCCCACCCCTCCCCTACTCTCTTCTGGAGACCTCTGTGGACAACACCAGGGGTCTCTGGTTACCAGCATTTCTGAGTGCTCCTCCACAGGGGAGCAAAGCTCCACTCCCTCTGTGAACTCAATGCTGGCCACCAGAACACTCCATTTCAACGCACTGAGGTGAGGCCTGGCGGAGACTGGCAATGGGGCGGCAAGGAAGGAGCAGGGGAGCAGGTGTCCAGCAGGCCCACAAGCAGGGAGGGGGAACAGAGGCCTTCAGTAGAAGGAAGGCTGTGGCCACGGCCCAAGCACCCAGGCATGGAGACCGCCAGGCTGGGGCCTGGAGGCAGCGAACAGAGGCATGCTCCAGGCACGTTTGGGACTGTCACAGCCATTTCTGGGCTGTACCCTGGGCATTTTTATTATCTTTCAGGACTTATCATCTGCCATCATCACCGCTGCAGCCCACGACTCTGGCCCTGGCCAAGCCCGGACTTACCTTCTGTCTGCATACACAGTTCATGCAGTCCTCGTCCACCCACGCCAAGCAGTCACCCGTTCCTCCACGTGAGGGAGGAGGACCCCGGGAGAGTAATGAGCCAGCCCCAATGCCACCATTGCTACACTGAGTTTCTCCTCCTCACTGTCACCTGAGTCCACAGGGGCCACCAGACTCCCCAGCCATGGCTCCTCTCCTCACAGGAGGACCATTACCCCTCTGCCTCCTCCTGCCTGCCAGCCCTGGAGGATGCAGACACGGTTCTACCTCCTGGTGAGCTCTTCCGCGGCTTTCTCCTTTGGCCGTTCCGAGGACTAAACTATGAAACAAAGACACAAAGCTGGGAAGTACAAGAAGATGACCAGCCAGACCCACTTTAAGTGAAGTACTCCAAGCAAATGAAGGTGCCCAGACGTCTCCCACCATGGAGGCGAGAGGTGGAGTGCGTGCAGTGGCTCCCTGCACCGTTCTCCTGGCCAGTGTCCCCAGGCCCTGCAGCCAGCTGAGGCCCAGGGCAGTACCACCCCTCCCCTGTCCTCCCACCGCAGGGCAGGCCAGCATCTCGGTGACCCTCGGGACTTCCTGCCATGCTCATGACTTGGCAGGTGGCAGAGCAGGACCGGAAGATTCCTAGAGCTCTCCTACGTACTTCACACCCATGTTTTGGTATCTCAGCAAAACCGGAGTCCACTTTTTCCCTGGGGTACATTCTTTTGGTTAAGAAAATGCAGACAACTTGTACCAATTATGAACATGTTAGACTAAATAATCAATCTAATCTACACCCATTTGTCAAAGCCAATATCTCCCTACATTAATGTGTAAAGGAAAGATGCAGGTTTAACCCCAATAAACACTCATGGCAATAAGATAAAAAGAAAAATAGCTGCTATTCATCACCAATCAGAAACTGCTCCTTAGGAAGGAAGCAAGCCCACCTTCCCTGAGCCAGAATGCAACTAGAGACAGGCTCCGCCATGCAGCCCCCACTCATTTCCCACCAGCATCCCCTCTGACACCAAGCAGAGATGTAGCATCTTGAACCTGCGCCCTGAAGCATCCCGAAGGCCTGGCCCAGGGCTCGGCCATGGGGCTCCTAGTCCACAAACCACAGAGCCAGGCAGGCCTTTCAGCCCTGCCACGTGGCCATCTCTACATTCTGCCTCCCTCCCAGTGGGAACCGTCAGCTCTAGACCCCGGGGGTCTGTGTGCTCCCCAGCACCCTCCCGTGGTCAGTGTGCCCCCTACAGTCAGTGTGCCCATTGGCACAGAACTTCTGCACAGGCTTGCTCTTGCTCTCTGGGCCGGCACTCACTCCACCATCATGGAAATCAGAGACGGACTCTTCTGATTTCCTCTACCCTGAATCTAAAGAGCTGTGGGAAATTCGGAAGCTGCTCACTCTAAACGCTTACACTCAAATTAAGTAAAGCACTTTCCCAGCCAGCAGACCTGGAGCTTGATCTCAGAGGCTCCCGTCTTTAACTCCCCCACAATGAATCACCCTCCCTCATCCCCTTGCATGCTCTGCTGAGGCCCAGCAGGTAAAAGGCACCCCCAGAGTCAGAACCAGAAGAGCTGCCTCCAGTCTAAGTGCTGTACGTGTGCTGGATGCAGGACACCAGAGGGACGTCCTGTTCTGAGACTGTCACATCAGGAGAGCTAGTCCTTCCCTCTCCTCACTTTCCAAGTCCCAGGGTAGAATTCCTGATGGAGAATGGAGGGGGCCAGGGCAAGGAAAAGGCAAGAGGGGTCTGAGGGTGCTCCACCCCAACAAAATTCACAACCTGTTGTCAGGTGTGTTCATGCCCCAAAGTGTGCCCTCCAGCAGCCCAGGCAGCAGCCCAGGGCAGAAGCTGGGGTTGCAGGAGGAACAGGGAGAACCATGACTCACTGCATTGTGCAGGTGGCACTCCATTTCCTATGGCATAGGTGACAACTGTGCCCATTCCTGTCTCTTAGGGTGTGCAGTAAGTAACCAGTCCTCTCTCTAGCCCTGTCATGACATACAAGGACGGCTCTGGGGACAGCACGGCTCAGTTGTCAGGAGTCTGAGGCTTTGAGGTCTGCAGATTTGTGTGTGTTCTACATCACCATTGCCACCTGGGGAACCCGATGCAAGTTCCTAGCACAGAGCTTTAGTTTCCACACTTGCAGTGAGGATAATGCACCCACTTCTACAGGCTTATTAGACACGGTATGCAATAATGTGCAATGGACATAAAACAGCTGACCACTGTTATCCAACAGGTGCTCGATACATGGAGAGAGAAATGAAATGAACCCTGCAGCACCCTCGAGGCTCACGCTCACGGCCCTCATCGGGTGAGCGCAATTTCCAACTTCTCCAGATTCTCACTGCTGGGTGCTACGATGCAGGAGGGTTGTTTACATCACCTGAATGGTCTCAAAATAATCTTTTGATGAGCAGAGCTATCAGTGTAGATTGCTTTTAGCTTAGAGACTCCTTACGCAGGGTTTTTAAGGATTGGGAGACTGAAGCCCCCTATTTCGATGACTGCTAGGACTGGATTGGACCATGGCTGCAGTGGAGCCCCAGTCTGGTAGACCAGCACCCGGGAACAGGAAGAGATTCGCCACTGCTCCCCTTCCTATTGCTGAGCATCCACCAGACTGGGCCCCCATCAGCCTGCCCAACCAAGAGCGTACTCAGGTGGGGTGCTGCTGTCCAGAGCCCACTGTCACTGGCTGGCTGTGGGGCCCCCTCTCTGGGCCTCAGTTTCCTTGCATGTAAAATGAGGAGATTAAACCAAGGGGCCTCTGTGTTTCCTTCCAGTGCCAACACGCTAGGTCCTGCTGCTGCTTCTCCACAGCCAGGTATTCTGTGTGCCACAGGCACGCACGAGTGCAGACCACTGAAATTAATTATAGATGTCAGCTCTTTATGATTCTGATAGCATTGCAGCAAGAAAGGAGGAGTCCCCAAAAAACACGCAGAAAAAAGAACTCTGTTGTTTCTGGGATAGAAAAAAAATAAGAGGGGAGCCTGGCTGGCATTCTGAAGTCCAGAATCTTCTCTATTCCCACCCTGGGGCAGTGCAGCCTAAGATAAACCATGGCCAAGGGGGTGTGTTTTGGGGGCCCTCTCACCCCTCACCCTCCACCTCTTACCGCCCCCCCATTACCTCCCAACTCTCATCCCTTGTCTTCCCTCACCCCCCAGGGGCCCGCACCCTAAGTCTTGCTACAGGGCAGGCACCACCAGCACCCCACACGCCTGATAGATCCTCCCGGACTTCTTCTTGCCCGGCCTGGCTCTGTCAGCAAGGTCAGCGTCTGTGACAGTTTCGCGTCACTGCTCCCAAGGGTACTGAATTTCAAAAGAAACGCAAGCTGACAAGAGCTGCAAAAGCAGGAAATTCCAGCGACAGAATTCCAAAAGGAAACAGTGATGAGAGCATTTCTGGGAAAAGGTGAAGGGGTGGGGAAGGAAGGTATCCCGTTTCCTTGAAATCCCATCCACTAGGCAACCACAAGTGCTCCTCGTTCCAGCTTGACCTGCAGGACATGGGTGATGGAGGAGGCAGTGGCGACTTTCCCAGTTAAAGCCTGAGTTCACATTAGCAGCACAGCAGCATTAAAGAGAGGTGGAGGAAGACCCCGTAGACAGGAGGAGATCAAGGGACAGTCACTCCAGCAGGTTGATGCAACTTCCATGCAAGAACCTACCACTGCCGATTTAGCCTAATTGTCAGTGTGCTTGAATCTTCACTAGCCCTCCAATGGCCACTGAAATCCCTTTGCAGTGGTTAGCCTTGGAAGAACAAAGGACATGGCTGGAGCTAAGCCACATTCAGAAGTGAGCAGGGCTCTCAACAAGCTAACAGCACACTTCAGGTCAGCCTCTTCCCAAAATGTATGCATGGAATCCGGACCACAGCTCTTGGTCCGCTACTCAATACCCCATGGATGGTTTTCCAGGTGATACATGGATTTGCCATAAAATTAATGGGCACAGCAGTTCTCAAGATCCTCTTACTTTCATGCTCTCCCCTCACCCTGGAAGAAAGATCACTTCAAAGTCAAGCACAAGCACACCAACTTTGGAATGAGGAAACCTGCAAGCCTAAAATCTGTGTCTTCTCTTGACTACCAAAAGTAGACATTCTCACGGAGCCTCGGGTATACTACTGCCCAGCAAACACTCATCCCCACCCTCCACTTCTGCAGAGTGCACATCCCCACCCTCGACCCTGGGCTCAGTCACAAGATTTGCCTTGGCCGATGCAATACCCACCAACAAGATACAGGAGAAGGATAACATGGGTTTCAGTTGGGTACAGATGGGCTTGCATCCCTGGGGACCTGCCTTTCACCATGAAAACACGGCTCTGGAAGCTGCTGGTCCAAAGAAGGTAAAATGCAACAGACCTGGACCTAATCAAAGCTTGAAGCCAAGCCAAGCAGATGTTCACAAGTGACTGTGAACAGTAGGTGCTTATCCTATATGCCGCTGACTCCTGGGATATATCGCTATGCAGTGACATTGGGGCCCTGGCTGCCACACAGAGTGCCTGACATTCCAGTAACCCCAGGGTTGGCCGTCCCTTCTATTGAATCCTTGTGCCTCATCATCAGCCATGAGTCTTTGTTCATCAGGCACGTTTATTTTAGTTGAACAGAGAGCACTGAACACCAAGTTAGATGAAATTCTCCCATTCCTTCAGAAGTGTCATCACCACTGAAGACTAGCAAGCCCCACTGGGACGCCCCTGGGCCCACCCCCATTACGGGCACCAGCCTGCTGCTACGTGTGCACCTGGGTGGCTGAAGCACAGGGCCCTGCCAATAAAGTGCCCACCGTGGGCTCCGGGAAACATCCTCCACAGAGGAGTGCAGAGAAAACAGTCCCAGTGAATTTACTGAAATGGATTTTTTTTAAAGACAGGGTCTTGCTCTATTAGTCAAGCTGAACTGCAGTGGCATGATTATGGCTCACTGCAGCCTTGACCTCCTGGGCTCAAGCCATCCTCCCACCTCAGCCTTCTGAGTAGCTGGGACT
This sequence comes from Macaca fascicularis, assembly GCF_037993035.2. Classification (NCBI taxonomy): domain Eukaryota; kingdom Metazoa; phylum Chordata; class Mammalia; order Primates; family Cercopithecidae; genus Macaca; species Macaca fascicularis. The sequence continues at coordinate 16,777,426 of NC_088387.1, read as the reverse complement.
ATAGGTGCATGCCGCTATGCCTGGCCTTTTTTTTTTTTTTTCAGAGACAGGGTCTCCTTGTTGCCCAGGCTGGTCTCTAACTCCTGGCCTCAACTGATCCTCTCGCCTCAGCCTCCCAACATGTTGGGATTACAGGAATGAACCACCACACCTGGCCTGAAATTTTTTCAGCAGAAGAAATGCCCTTATAATTCACAGCAAGGTCTACCTGGCCACTGTTTCTCCACTTTTAAGAGGTGAGACTGCCAGGTATAAGAATGTAATTTTCCAAGTGATCATTTCCCAAAACCTACACATTCACCCACAGCCACGCTTGTGGTAATGATCTTGTTGTCACACAATACACTTGGGGCTCCTCATGAATGGGAGGCACGCTGAGTGGGAGAGGCCATCCAAACCCAAGCACTGCCTGTTTAATTCAGAGTCAGTTCTGAGCTACGCACGCGGAGGAGTGCAGGGTGATGCATAATGACAATGTACACGTCGGTCTCAGGGAGGCACTTTCAACAGACCCGCGCCTGTCACTTGGTATTCCACCGACTGCTCGGAGATGCGGCAGCTGCCTGATGTCCTAGCAGAAGTAGGACTCTTCACAGGAGATACTAAATCTTATGAAATTATACAGTCGTAGTAATTGAGAACACCAAGTAGATTTCCATCACCAAGGCCACGGTCACGTAAAGAGCCGTAAATGAAATGACACTGTAATCATTTCAAAATCCAGTCAAACCATCATCTGCAAACCTCAGTGATCCTGATTCCAGAGTCACATCCAGGTTCCTGTACAGTGAGGGAGGGGCCGAGCGTGACACACCCGAAATGCAGGGCACACCTGGCACAGATGTGGCTGAAATTCTAGGAACTGTTTCTAACTACATACTGAAGACACAGAAGGTTGACCTGCCACCCTATGCCCCCTCCTCCAGCCCTGCGGGCTCTGGACAGTTGCGGGACCACCAGCGTTCTTCAGCTTTATCCTAGCACAGAGCACGGTGCCCACCATTTGACAGGTGCTCAAGGGAAGTCTGTTGACTTCTGTCCATTTGCCCACCACTCCTTTCAGGGAGAAGCTGAGTCCTCCAGCTCAGGACTCCCCCTCTTACATCCTCCCCCAAGCATGAACCTTGGTCATCTCTACTCTCTTCACCTCACTTTTTTCCATGTGAATTTAGGTTATTTTATCTTGCTTAACTATATTGTTTGTATAAGGCCCCTTAGATCCTTTTAGGAAAAAGGTAGTATATATGTATGTAAATCAAAACTGATTTCTCTAGAAGCGAACAACAGAGAAGGCTGAGGTATCACAAAAGCTGGAATAATGTGATTTAAAACAAGCCAAAAAAGGTCTCCATCCAACTTAGAATATTTGTCTGGTAAGAGTTCAGATTTCTCCAGTGCCTCAGCCCAAAGCACCATGGCAAAACAATAACAACCATGCCATTTAGTTTCACAATATACAACTGAAACACAAGTTTTCTCCAGTTACTATTACGTCTACTTTCCAGGTGAGAAAATACATCACTAAGTGGCTTGAACAAGGCCTTCCATGCAGCAACACCTGGGCTAAGGCTTCTTGCCCTCCCTAGGTCCTGGAGGACAGTCACAGCCTTCAGATGGGCCTGGACTCTGACAGTCAGTCTCAGACCATCACCCAGTGACAGCTGCTACATCTACTACAGGACACGTATTTGCCATCAATGGCATTCCTAGCTCAAAGGACAAATCCCATATCCATCTAATCATGATCCTTTTCTAGAGCAAATAACTTTTTCTTCTTCTAAGACATGAGCGTATGCCACCTCCAGGGATGTTCAAACTCACACATATGGTGATGTGGGAGAACGCTGGTGTTTTCTCAGGTCTTAAGTCGAATGCCTGCTCCTAACTCGAACCCTTGTGGGTTCAGCCAAAGAATGCCTTCTACCATCTCTGGGTCTGAATCCCCCTTCCTGGGAAGAGCACTGCCCCCTGAATGAAGGGTTGCTGGGTTCCTCTCTGCCAACTAAACCATGAAATCCTCTCTGGGATGGGAGGCCAAATGGGGGCATGTTCATCTCCCCTCACCCCGTTAAACATGATGTCAGCTATAAATCCATTCCATGTTCATAGCCAAATAATGTCAGATTATAATGAATTTTCCTCTCCATAAACTTAGAGCGGACTCAAAAAACCAACCGACCTTGAAGGAAAAAGCCTAGATCCTATTACCAGCTCCCCGCGAACCCTTCAGATCCTTCTCACTGTGCCTCGCTTCATAAACTGTCATTAGCACAGGGAAGCAGGTGTGGCTGTCCGGGAGAGGAAGGGTACGCCGGCAAACAGCGAGATGGGGAATGAACCTTTTAAAAGGACGCGCTAATCAAGCATCCAGACAACCTCGGCTAATCCTTGAACTTGAAAGTGCAACCGTCCCCCAGGCAGGGCAGGAAAAGCAGGAAAAAGGCAGAAGCACGGTGGGTGCAGGGCGCTCTTTGAGTGCTCGTCAACCGACTTGCACATTTCCTGTGATGCTTTCTAGTCAGCTAGGTCATCGGGAACAGCCTACAACCCAGAATAAACAAATAAGGCCCTGATTCAGCTGCTGCCTTGGCCTACAGCAGACTTCCAGTGTCTGTCCTACTGAATGGAGGGTCACGGGACCCTGCTCAGGCCACATCGCACTCACCAACAGGCATGGCTCTGAGCAACTTACCAACATTATCACAAACGTAAAGTGAAGCCTGGTGATCTGATTTCCCCTGGCGTGCCTCTAGGCTCTCCTACTTCTCTGGATCACGAGAGAGGGTAGGGTGAATATCAGTCTCACGTGGCAGCCTCTGTGGGCCTCACCGTATGCAGCAAAGTACGAGAAACCACTTTTCACGATGATTGTGCAAAGCTTCGTGAAAGGTCAATCTCAGGCTCTTGCTGTGGTGGTGATAAGGCAGACAAGCATGGAACACATTTTCTTTTTTTAAAGGTGGAAGCTGTTCTAAGTCAGATGTTCTAAGGGGACAATTTTACATTATGGTAATCTACAAATATTACAGTATAAATGGTGCTTACAACTAGCTTTTTTATTGATGCAAAATTCATATAACATGAAATTAACCATTTTAAAGTGAACAATTCAGTGGCATTTACTACATTCACAATGTTGTGCAGCCACCACATCTATCGGAACATTTTTATCACCCCAAAATAAAGCCCTACCCCTGTGAGGCAATTCTACTCCATAGCCGCCTCCTCTCAGCCCATGGCAACCACCAATCTGCTTTCTGTTTCCATGGATTTACCTATTCTGGATACTTCATACCAATGAAATCATACAATATGTGACCTTTTGTGGCTGGCTTTTTTTTGAGCATAATGTTTTCCAGGTTCACACAAGTTGCAGCATATATGACAATTTCATTTCCTTTGATGGCTGAATAAAAGTCCACTGTAGGCACAGGCCACATTTTGTTTATCCACTCATCCATTGATAGACACTTGGGCTGGTTCCACCTTTTGGCTACTGTGTAAATAGGGCTACTATGAACATTTGTATACTTGTTTGACCACCTGTTTTTCAATTGTTTTGGGCACACACCTGGGAGTGAAATTACTATAATTCACTTTTGATATACAAAAAAGAAATGGTAATATATTTAGGACCAATGAACTTGAAATCTCAAATCTCCATAATGTGTGTTCCAAGGAATAATGACTTTTTAACTTTCTAAGAAATCCAGATCCTGGAAGATTTCCAAAACTACAAGTTGCCTTTGACATATTACCACAAATGATTTTCCTTGCCATGACAATAAAGATAATAAAATGGCAGTAATGTTAATAATAATCACACAGAGAAGGTAATATGACTGACATTCTCTTATAAGCCCAGAACTATGGTATTATCCTTGCCAGCATAATTAATATTCCATTTTCCATGGAGAAAATCACATAGCCCTAAAGCAAGCACCAAACCCAGTCCTATCACACCAGAGCCCACATTCTTCATCTGCTAGCCTACTTGTTTCCCTTCACATCAAGCAGCCCGTTTATAAGCAACCAGTATTTACGCTGAGCCTGGTCTCAAGCAGCGTATCTGGACTTCAGTCACAACTTGCATACCCTGTCACCATATAAAAGGGACATCTATGACCTTCTAAATGTGATTCCTACCCTGCAATGTGATAGATCTCATGCGTCCCTGACAACCTGTGTCCCCATCAGCAGTTGCGCATGTTTAACGCCTGTCGTCAGATGAAGCCATAACATAAGCTCTAGCAGAGGAGGGCTCTGAGTCTGTCCCACCACAAAACTCCCCACCTGTGCATGACACCTGGCACTTTACATGCATTCACTAAACACGTGCCCAGTGAGTGGGGTCTGCATTCACCTGGTCCTCCACTGGCACATCCTTCAGGCTCTCAGTTCTCCCTTCTCCCCATCTCCATCCATCCCTGTATACCTCCTGGGGGTAGGAATGGGTCTCAGGGTCCCCTTGGAGACCTGCCTCCCCTCATCCATGGGTTAAGGCTCAGTGGAGCTTGGGATGCCCAAGGGAAGCACTCCTCCCAGACAGGTTCAGGAATACTCTGCCTCCAGGGCCCTCAGCGCCCCACAGATACATCCACAGAAACACATGTGCCTTCCCAGCCTGGCAGGCAGCACTGAACAGACGACTGTGCAATCATTCTCAGGACAGGCCTAGGATCTTCCTAGTTAATGAGCACTGCCTTAATTTCTTATACAGCAGATTTTAAAATGCATCCTAAATCATCCAGATGGTCATCAAGAACCAGTATCTCTTCAACCCAAAATACTCAGTAAACAACTTCTATTTGACTCCTGGTCTCTCTCCCACTGGTAACATTAAAGCCAACTTTTAAAGGTAACCATTTTCTTTCCCTGTTTTAATTTCTTACAGTAGCTTAACAGGGAAAAAATATGGGTCCTTTGTGATTCCTTTCATGATTAAGGCTGCTAGGAAACTGTCTTGGCATTACTAGGGAGACGAGTCGGGATGTTAGAGAGTTTGCCGACAGAACCCCAGGCCAGGCACCCAGACACACCAAGCCTGACGTCCTGTGTGCGCGGCAGCACTGGGGGCTGTTTAACTGAGATGCATTGATGCTGGTTCATAATCCTCTCGCACACCCATCCAGCTGGGCCAGTGCCCCTCTGCTGACCACACACAGCCCAGCCTGTATCGTCTCCATGACAGCTCAGCGCTGGTCTGGAGGAGGACTGTTGGCAGCTGTGTCTGTGCAAAGCACGTGCTCACCATTCGCCCGCTGAGGGGTGTCCAAAGGAACGAGCACTCTGAGCCTTCAGCCCAAGTAGACATCCTCACCAAAAGAAACAGGCACTACTCGGCCCCTGTGAGTGCAGCATAGTTAGAGGCGAAGGGGGCTCCCTGCGTCCCGCACACCAGGAAAGCGGTGTGGAGCTGCGGGATGCTGATGCGTCTGTGCAGATGGCTGGCTTCATGCTTGCCCTCATGGTGCCTGCACGGTTCTGCTTCCACACCGGCTCTTCAGGGTTCCAGCCTTGAAAAGGTCTTGCTTTTCAGAGGTACCCTCAGGGGATGCGTAGCCATCAGCTCTAAGTCCCAGTTTTTGGTTGAGCAATTGCTAGAGATTTCACCTAGACAAGCAGGCAGCAGCTTACTAGGAAAAAGGCTGTCAGACAGTCATTGCAGAGGGCTGTGGGAGATTCTGACCCAAGGGTACATCTTATTCTTCAGACCAGGGAGAGGTAAGTCCAGCCCCGACAGCTGGCCAAAGACAGAGGGGCTGCGCTGAGTGGTGGGGGCAGGAGGCCCGGTGATGACACAGGGATGGGACAGGGCAGCACCCCAATGTCACTCAGTGTCAAGACAGGGCTTACCCATGCCAGATGCACCCAAAGACCCCATGATCTGAAAATTATCCATCACCATGCTGAAAGAACACACACAAAGGAGGATCCAGGGCTGTGAATGTGTGTGCGTAGTGGTTAGAATCTCAATTCCGCCTCGGGATGATCTGGCCACAGTCAATACTCAAGTTACAGGATACTCATATTCAATTCAGATTTGTACAGCACTTTAAAGGTGGTCAGATACATTGTGGGCCTCAATACTGATACCACAGAAGTCCAATATTGAGGACACATGACTTGCTGTGCAAACAGGCAGTGAATTGGCAGAGGGAGGCTCTTGGTCCTAAACGACAATGCAGCACCCACCACGTATCTCGACACGGGGCTTCCGGCATTCTGGGAACCACGCGTGGCCTCACGCCATTGTTGGTCCCCACTCCAGAAGGTCCTGGCTGGGATGCCATAGTTACAACTTGACGATCTTGAGTCTGAGGGTCCCCTGGGCTCTGTTCACTGCTGTCATGTTGGCTGACAGCAAAGTCTCACGTTGATTTATGGGAAAGTGAATAGCAATATGGTCTGCATCCACTGTTTAAAACTCTTACTCCAAAAGTCAAATGCTAAATGTTTTTACTCTACATGTATTTTGAGCTTTTGAGTTAAGATTTTCTTTGCACATCCCTCTAGGTTCCTCCCGGGAGGAGCTGTGTCTCTGAGGAAGGAGATGTCTACAGATTTCACACCAAACAAGGTAGGAGACTCCTGGGTGCAGAGCCAGGGCTTTTCTGGAGCAGTTCATTCCTGGTTTCCTGTTGCTTTTCCATTTCGAGCTGGCAAACCTTGTTTTGCTCATTAGCAAACGCTCCAGGAAGCCGAGCGCATGCCCTCATTGCTTCTGGCTCTCTGCCTGCACTTCGCCCCGTTCGCTGGCTGGGTGCTTGAGCTGGGGAGGAATGGATCAACATTGACTCTGCCTTAGATTAATGTATACTCAGGACATCGCCAGGCACAAAGTAAATGTTCAATGAGGCGTGACCCAGGAAATGGAATAAACATATAAAAGAAATTGCAATCCAGAAGCAGAAGCCACTTAGCCACAGAGGGCCCAGCCGGTGTCTCCCTCCTGATGCTGTGCGAGGTGGGCAGTGTCAGTACAGGCTCCTCTCACAGGTTCCCTGACCACTCCGTCCTACCAACGCTCTGTCTCTGTGACTTCTGTCTGTAATGGTTTTGGTTTTCCATGGGCAGGTATGCCTGGCCCAGCATCCCCAGCTAGAGAAAGGTCAATCTATGTAAGAGGAGTAACAGTCCAGGAATGGTCTCCGAAGGATGCTCCAGACACCACCTGCGTGGTCCAGATACGGGGCCGAGACACCTACGTCGTACCTCTGCTTAGCACCCAGTATCTCTGGGTCATGCCCTGCACCCATGGCCTCCTGGGATGATGTCCGCTTTGACTGCTTTTCACTGCCCCAGGCTGTCACTGCTGATCACAGAGGAATGGATGGATTCTACTCACCCTCCTGTCCAGCTAAGTCCAGTGGCTCAGAGCCCCGGCTCAGGCAGTGGAAACAAGAAGAAACGCGTCCTTCCCTGTGGCAGCTGCAGGCACCCTCCGCCGGTCCTACAGCAGGATTTACGACCACTCTGTGAGCTTGCCTGTCCCGCTAGGCAGCTTTCTGCCTCTGAATGGCAATCCTCCCCATGCCCGGCATTCCAACAGGGCCGCTTGTCACCTCAGGCGACCACAGGCTTGCCTCAAGGAGGTTATGCTTCAGGTTTCCCAGCCTAACCAGCACCTCCGCTCCCCAGATCTTCCTTGTGACAGGCCACATGCTGCCCCAATTTGCTGATCATCAATCCAAACCCTCCTCCAACACCCCCAGGTGAGGGCTGAGACTGCTGGGAGGAGGGTGGTAGGGTAGAGAAGAGGGACTGGTGCCCCTGCCCCGTGGCAGCCGAGCTCCTTCCTCCTTCAGCTTCAGACAGTGGCTTCAATCCGTAATCTATTAAGTATTTCATCACATTCTCTTTCCTAGGGCTTCATTAATTTCTGTACAGCCAGGAATTCTCTGTACAACCAGCTTATTAGTAGTAGTTACATTTTGCTTTCCTGGGAGGGGATGAGGGGATGCTGGGACTGAGGCTGATGTAATTAACAAATGCCTAAGCACATGAGCATTCTGCAGTCTTGGTCCCAATTCCTAAAATGCACAGTATCTTGGCAACTATCTTCAGTACCCCTCACCCCTCCCCGCCGCTGTCACCCAGGCTGGAGTGCAGTGGCACGATCTCACCTCACTGCAATCCCCACCACCTCCTTGGTTCAAGTGAATCTCCTGCCTCAGCCTCCTGAGTAGCTGGGACTACAGGCACATGCCACCATGCCCAGCTAATTTATTTATTTTTAATAGAGATGGGGTTTCACCGTGTTGGCCAGGCTGGTCTCCAACTCCTGCGCTCAAGTGATCCACCAGCCTTGGCCTCCCAAAGTGCTGGGATTACAGGCGTGAGCCACCACGCCTGGCTTGGCAACTATCTTTTAAGCACGACCTGGTGCTTAAAGTCAGAAGAAAGAGGGGCTGGATTCTTAAAGGGTTAGGAGGACGTGGTCGGCCGGCAGAGCCATGGAGAAGCACCGGTGTTTTCCAGAAATTACACGGTGTATGGGGAGGCTTCCTCTGTTCTCCGGGGGGGAAGGCGAGGCTTTCCCATCTTGGCTGCGGCTATCCTGCCTTGTTTGGTGTCAGTCTCTTTATGTCATTTCAAAATACCATGAACGAGAACTTGGGAATCTGGCTCTATCACAGTAGCCACTCCCAGGGCGAAGGTTGGAGAGGAACCTCAGCCTCTGGTCCCTCTCCCAAGGAGCCTGCCTATGATGCCATGCTTCTAACGCCACTCAGCACAAAATCCACATGCGGCCCTTGTGCCTCGTGGCTCCATGCACAGTGTGGGCCAAGAGAAAGGGCTGTGCCTGGGAGGAGCTGTCCTCAAGTCTCATCACCTGGGCATGTCTTAGGGCTCGGAAAGTCCTCCTCAGACATTTGTGTCGCCCAGAAAAGGGAAAAAGATACTGATGCTTCCTGACTTATAATGGGGTTACATTTTGATAAATCCAATATAAATTGGAAATATCATTAGGTCTAAAATTCATTGAATACACCCAACCTGCCAAACCTCACAGCATAGCCTGGCTCACTGTAAACATGCTCAGAACACACACATTAGCCTACAGTAGGCGACATCATCGGACTCAAAGCCTTATTTTATAATAAAGTATTAAATAACTTATGCAGTTTATTGAACACTGCCCTGAAAGTGAAAAACAGAGTGGTTGTGTGGGAACTCAAAAGTACAGATTCTATTGAATGTGTATCACTTCTGCACCATCTTGAAGTTAAAAATCGTTAAGTGGAACCACGGTAAGTGGGGGACCACCTGCACCTCACTTCAGCAGGCAGGGCTCAGGGTTTTCAATTCCACACAGAAACCACTGGGGGAGATAAACCTATTCCAGCCTGCCCGTCTCCTCCCATCTCTTTTAACATCATAAACATCAGCAAAAGTGACAACCAAAGGAGGTGAGTGGAGCCACCCAGCCCCTTCCTCCTCATCGGCCCTTTCTCTGGGCTCCAGGTGGGATTGCGGGACAGGCCGGAAGACCCCCTCACCCACAAGGACTGGAGACAGAGCCCAAGGACCCTTAGTGGGGATGTCCGGTTCCCCCACACAACTGCAGCAGGGCTGAGAGCTGGGGCGCTCTGTTCTCTCCCATCTCGTCCTGTCCAGGGGCCCAGGAGTGTGGCTGCAGCAGCTCTGTTCTCCCCTCAGTGGCCTCCCAAGCAACCTCTGTCCAGCAGGAGCCTGGCCCCATTGCCTGACCACAGGGCCTGACTCTCCCCCCAACAGAGCCTGACTCGGTCTCGCTCCAGGGACTGTGTTCCGTCTGATGCTTCCCTGACATGCACTGAGAAACAGGGAAGGGAGAGTAAAAGAAGGGAAAGGGGATTATGCATGGGGCTCCTGCCTCCCAGACCTCAGGGGTGGCAGCTGGGAGAGGCTCCCCTGGCTCCTGGCCCTCCCTCAGCCTGGTCCACCCATCACAGCCGGCACTCAGGGGCCCTCATTAGGATAGGCTCTGTTGGAAGGGAGCAGGTCTGATCAAAGAAGTAAGCACAAAGACTTTCCACCTGTGTCTCAGAAACACTGCCTCTGTCTTTATGAAAAGCAGCCCAGGAGCCAGGCTTCCTCGGTGTTGCTTCTCTTTTGCGTTTCTTTCTTTCTTTGGGCAAGCTCAGCACTTGTACAGAGCACACAGGGATCATCTTCAGGGTCTGTTTGGGTTTTCTTCCCCTGGTCGTGCTTGTGTTTGGATCCTGCCCTTTTGCCAGCCATGACCTCCCACAGACCTAACAGGAAGCTCTGTCTGGTTCCATTGTTTGCCTTGACATGTACTTCCTATTCAGAGGAAGGGAGATTCCTAAAAAATATTACGCAACCTAAGCACACATGGGGAAATCACCGATCGGAAGCAACTCCCATCCTGTTTGACCACCTCCCCGGCTGATTACTGAGCGATCCCCAACAGAGACCAGAGGCATTCAGGGTGCCTTCACTGATAATATATCTCAGTACTGAGCAATGCTTTTATCCACCTCTGTCTGCAGATATTATTGTTTCTTCTTCAAGTCTTATAAAGACGTAGATTTGCAAATTAAGAACTGCCACTTACACGAATTTGTGAATAAGCCAGCTCGCTGACATCCTCTCCTGCTCAGGGACATACGTCAGCTTGTCCTTAGTGGGAGGCGGTCTGCAGCAGTGGTCTCCAGCTCTGAATAGTTGGAGGGTGATTAAATAACATGAGGTGACTTTCTCCCTGACTCTCACATGCACGTGCGAGTGGGCACACGCTCACCCCTGTCTCGTTAGACTGTTAATGAAGAAGCGTGGGCCATGTCACTGCCCACTGACCATGGCTTGGAAGCCTTCCCAATCCGTGGCTGAGCACTGGCTCCTGAGCTGCCCTTTGTGCTGAGGACTCTGCTGAGCTGAGCCCTGAGGGGAGCCCTGCTCTGCACTCCGAGTCTTAGTGATAGGTGTCAGGCACAAAACATCCCTGGTGTCCCCAGTGGTTTAAGGATTTCGCTGTATTTGAACAGTGAGAGTTGAAGGCATTGAAGAGGCAGATGAAGGATGCCGTTGGGACACTCCCAAACGTAGGTGTCCCTCGTCAAGTCCTCAGACTTACTCCTGCGAGTCTTGTTGTATCGGAGGATGCTCCTGCTTGGGGCAGCCTCTTGTCAGATGCAGAGTGGATCCTGTGTATATACACACATACAACACACACACCATACAACACACACACAACACATACAACACAAACATGCAAACACCACGCATGCACACAACAGACACGTGCACAACACACACATGCACGCACAACACACATACCACACAACACACAGCATATGTGCACACAAAACACACTGAATACATGCAAATACACACATGTGTGAAACATACAACACACATATGCATGCACAACACACATACCATACACAACACACACAGCACACATGCACATACAACACACTGAATACACATACACACAACACACACGTGCACAACACACACACCACACACAAAGCAAACACATATACCATACACAACACACACAGCACACATGCACACACAACACACTGGATACACATACACACAACACACACATGCACACAACACACACATGCATGCACACATACCATACACAAAGCAAACACATACCATACACAGCACACACATGCACACACAACACACTGAATACACATACACACAACACACACATGCACACAACACACACATGCACAACACATACCATACACAACACACAGCACACATGCACATACAACACACCAAATACACATATACACATAATACACACACATGCACATATGACACACATGCACACATAAGCAAACATCTGGGCTCTTAAGGATTTCTCCAGGATTTGGTGGGTAATTTGAAGTTTCCTTCAATCTCTGAAACTTCAGACTGGGCACAGCTGGTGCTGGCAGGGTCTCAACGCCCCAGGTCAGTGGTGTGCACCCCTTGACCCACCCGGGACCTCTCATTATTTCTCTCTGTCCTTGCAACCCTGCATACTAAAAGCTTTTATGTGCCAATCACTTTTTTTACATTAAACATTTTTTATTGCTAAAAACCCTGTAACTTCCCTTCAGAGCTTCTGACTATAATCAGATGACCTGTGGCTGTAACTTCAACCCAAATCAAAGACACATTCTGTTTCAGCATTGGCCACCTGGCAGGACCCATGCAGGCCCCTGGGGGGCTTTCTGAGTCATCGGGGAGAGGAAGAGCCACACCTGCCCTGAAGGAGACCTGGGCTTGCAGGGACCCCAGCCTACACTGGCCTACAGCAGCCTAAGTGTGGGCAGCAGGGTGCCACTGCCCTGAGTGGCTTATTTCCACACTGGGAGGTGGGGGCTCACTGTCAGGATGGGGCTTATTTCTAGAATTATAGTGTTTCCTTCCACCATCTGATAAACTGTGAGGAGAAAGGGTAACAGGAAAGGTCAGTTTTTCTTCCATTTTGCAGTATGTTGCTTGTTTTCCGCATCTCACCCATCTCCAGCATTGGCGAACACAGCCCACGAGCTGCCCTCCAAGCTCCCTTGGCCTTGTCCTGCCTTGGCCCTTTAATCCTAATGGGTAGCTGTTCTTCTCCCTGCCTTCCTTTCCACTAGGAACCCTCCTGGCTCTCTTCAATGTTCCTTCTTAAGTAACAAGGAAAAAAACAACAACAAAATAAAACACCATCCAATCTGGCAAAGCCTCAGGGGGCAGAGTCTAAGCAGCCCACTCACTCTGCAGGGAGCAGGTCAATTAGACTGCGGTCCACAAGAGCCTGCCAGGTTCCCCAGGCAGATGATGCCTCTAAGACAGAGCATGGGGCTATCCCTGATGCATGTTCTCTAGTCCCCCCACCACCACAAAATCCTACATTTCTTACAAGAACAATTGTGCTAGGAAGGCAGACTGAGATGTCTGGAAAACATGAGGATGTTTAAGATGTCTGTCCAACAGCAAGTGGAAAATAGCACACTCCAGAATGCCTCAGGAGGGTCCGGCATGCACGATATGTGATGCCCAGGCTCTGCGGCCCTCAGGAGAATGAGATGCCCACCTGGTGGGCCTGGGAATGGCACTGGCTAAGGATACAGAGAAAGCCTTTACGGAAACATCTGGCATCTACTGGGCTCAGTGGGAGGGGCTGTTATTATCTCTGTTGTAAAATTCACTTCCACCTAGACTCCTTACCTCCCGACTTCCAACTGTCAGCTCATGCACATGGTTTTAAATCGTGCCTTGAGATCTTACAAAAAGTGTGGTTTTGGCCCTGAGACTTGATTCATTCTGCCACCTTCTATCTACCGAGCACCTCTAAGGGTAAGAAACCTAGCAGGACATACAGGGAGGTGGACAGGGGGCACACACAGACTCGGGGTGGATCCTGTGGACGTGGATGGGGGGCACCCCCAGACTCGAGGTGGATCCTGTGGACGTGGATGGGGGGCACCCACAGACTCGAGGTGGATCCTGGGGAGGTGGACAGGTAACACCCACAGACTGAGATCTGCAGCTTAAAGACAGGGAGGAGCTGAAACATCCCAGATGGCTTTGCAAACCATGTAGGGCTTCTGGAGTGTCCTGACCAGGGACTGACATGTCCAGCTCACATTCCTTTCTATTAATAGCACAGTCTCTCCACTGATGGGCTGTCCTGGCAGAATACGCTAAGTTCATCTATTGGCTTTGCTCAAGGAATGAAAATCCACCTCCTAGAAGCAAATTCTCTACCTGGCTCCCTAGGAATAAAACTGAGAGAATCAATCTTGCTATGCATCAGCCCCCTAATCCACAGAGGGCATTTTAAAGTCTCCATATTCTAGCTACTACTTCATGACTTATTTGGTTCAAGGCTGTCAACCAAGAATTTTACAACCAGGAAAGCTAGCTATCAAAAACAAAGACAAAATAAACACATTCCAGATATACAAAAACTGGGAAAATTTGATGCTACTGATCTATCCACCTTATAGAAAGTATCAAGGAAAGCTTTTTTGGGCTGAAATCAAGTGAACACAGATAATAATTTAAATCAACATAAAATGACAAAGAGCACTGGTAAAGGTAACTGGGTCATTATAAAAGATAGTACGAATGCACATGTCTCTGACCCCCTCTTTTTTTTTTGGAGACGAGTCTCTGTCGCCCAGGCTGGAGTGCAGTGGTGCAATCTCGGCTCACTGCAAGCTCCGCCTCCCGGGTTCACGTCAGTCTCCTGCCTCAGCCTCCCGTGTAGCTGGGACTACAGGCACCCGCCACCACGCTCGGCTAATTTTTTTGTATTTTTAGTAGAGACGGGGTTTCACCGTGTTAGCCAGGTGTTAGCCAGGATTGTCTCGATCTTCTGATCTCATGATCTGCCCACCTCGGCCTCCCAAAGGGCTGGGGTTATAGGTGTGAGCCACCACACCCGGCCGTCTCTGCGTCTCTTAACTCATTTAACAAAGTGATTGCGGCTGGGCACTGTGGCTCACGCCTACAACCCCAGCCCTTTGGGAGGCCGAAGTGGGTGAATTACCTAAGATCAGGAGTTCAAGACCAGCCTGGCCAACATGGTGAAACCCCGTCTCCACTAAAAATACAAAAAACGAGCCGGATGTGGTGGTGGGCACCTGTAATCCCAGCTACATGGGAGGCTGAGACAGAAGAATTGCTGGAACCCGGGAGGCGGAGGTTGCAGTGAGCCAAGATGATGCTACTGCACTCCAGCCTGGGCGACTGAGTGAGACTCTGTCTCACAAAAATAAATAAATAAATAAGAAAGTACTGTATACAAATGTAAATATAATTGTATCATTGGGCCCAATACATACATAAATGTAATATATTTTCAAATAATGGAACCAAGGAGGTGAGTGAGAACAAAGCTGTTTGGAGGTAAAGAATTATCTCTTGATAATGACTTGAATACACCAACACAAATGAGGAAAACCAGAAATTCAAAATAAGGTTAATATCACAAAAACTGAAGACATATAATTGCTCTTTCATTTCTCAGCTTCTTTAAAGGAAACACAGTTACACAAAATAATAAAACAAGAAAACCTTTGAAGGATGAGGCCGCAAGGAAAGGGTCTGGGTAGGTTTACCTGGCTGTAGAGAGTGGGGCCTCCAGACACTGTCCTATGGGCTCTCGGGTACCCCACAGGTGCCATGAGAGGCTCCCAGGGCATCAAAAGCAGGGTTTGAAGGCAGTAACCCCAAAGCTCCTGCAGTCAGCATGGCCGCCCCCGGGTACAGTGAAAGCACCACCCTTCTGGTGTTTTCCATTGTGGTTACTCGAAACATTTCTCTCTCCCATTTACAAAACCACTTAGACAACTGGTTTCTCTCTGAGCTTTCAAGCCTCAGATGGCTATATGCAGAATCATGATGCTGGTCTTCTTTAAATAAGACTGTTAGACAAACACAA
Source organism: Macaca fascicularis (assembly GCF_037993035.2). NCBI lineage: Eukaryota > Metazoa > Chordata > Mammalia > Primates > Cercopithecidae > Macaca > Macaca fascicularis. The sequence continues at coordinate 16,762,035 of NC_088387.1, read as the reverse complement.
CTGTAACCATAACAGGAAAGACCCCAGCAGTGTCATAATAAGCATTTCCCAGGGCTTTCCTGCCCCGAGGCCGAGGGGCACCTGTGGGCTTGCTCATGCTTGCTGGCACCGTCGGGGCTCATGCATCAGCAGCTGGGCCACCGACCTGTCTCCTGCTCTGGCCACTCTTGGGCACCTGGTTTTAAAGAGCTCTGTGGCCCTTCCTCTGATGTAATGAAGTGGAATGCTACACATCCAGTAAAGATCTTAATACACACCACACTTAATGCATCAAAATGTCTCGTATCAGCAGACAGCCCAATTAATAAAATACAAAGGCAAGCCTCAGTTTCCCTACTGTAAGTGAAGGGGTGGGGAGGCTGACCAGTAGGGTGACCCACCTCCCAAACACTGTATAAATCCATGATAAAGGCCTGAAATGCCCGCCGATGACACTGATTCTCAATGAGCCAAATTTTAAATACACACCCAATTCAACAAGAGCCAATTCAACAAGAGTCCTAAGCTTTACCTGTCATCACGGGGGGCCTGGCCAGCACACAGCCATCAGAGTCTCAATGAACCCTGAACACCACCTGCAGCCCCATGCCACTTCTTTCTGGGCACACCCTTCCCTTCAAATGCACTTGTTTGTGTTTGTCCCTGGGAGATGGGAGGTGCCTGGCTGCTGCACACACAGGTGGGAGGCATGCACATATGTGTGCATGGGTCAGCTGAGCATATTTCACACACGCCTGACACCTCCAAAGCCAAGACGCAAACATTCTTGACCTCTGCCTGTCCAGCTTCACAGACTGCACATTTTACTGCTCTGCTGTAATTACAATGAAAACAAACAAAATGCAGTCTTCGTGATTAACTAGAGCTCCTGCTGTGTGCCATTCAGCACAGTGTGAGGATCAAGGCTTCCTGGAGCCCTGGGGAGAGGACAATCACCTCCACATCATTGCTTTGTTCTGCATGACAGGAAGAGCCATCAACCAGGGCTCTCGCTTTACACCTATGCAACTACAAAGGGCCCTGACCATATATGTGTGACAGAGCCAGAAATGTTGATGTGTCCACACAACAGAAGGCTAGCTCACGGCCCCCGCTGTTGGGCCCCCACTGGGCGTCTTGGTAGAAAGGGACCCATGTAAGCCACTTCAGGTCAAGTCTTCATGCTACTGACCTCCTTCCTGCAGACACAGCCTCCTCTAAAGGGAGGGAAAGGCTCTCCATCCAGAGAAGGGCACACGGGGCTGAGAACACCTCAAACAGACCAGCCTCACTGGCTTGTAAACAGAGTGGCCTTCCTCTCACAGCAGAGGCAGGATGGGGTTCCGAAGTCACCTGCCTGCCTGGCTTGGTCCATTTACCTTCCATTCCTCTCTATAGGGGAGGAAGAAGTCCCTCCCCTGGAAACATGCACTTAGGAACTTGGTTCAGACACACGCTAGGGTCACCGGAAGCTTCGGTGCGTTCTGTCCCTGGATTGCCCGTGCACAGTATCAGGCCATAAGCTTGCAAGTCTTCTCTTCACCCTCTGCAGGCCGCTTCTCCCATGGGCATCTGTTGGCCCTGGACAGCCTCTCAGTTCTCAGCCATGGGCCACCTGCCCAGTCAGATCCTGCATCAGGCACTCCACATACAAGATCGGGAGCCCTCTTGCCTATGACCAAGGTGTCCCTGTGGCCACCCTATAAGCAAAAGTGCCAAGTTCCACAGAGGGTAAGTATGGAGCTGGAATTAAAACCCAGATACAGCCACTGGGAGGCAGATGCTTTCTAGATGCTTTCTCCACCTTTCTCTGGCCCAGAACCCACTCAAGCCAACTGCAGCTACTCTCCCGCTTTGGTGGTTCCGGGTAGGGCACATGCAGCTCCCTGACCCTGGGTCACAGGTACCCCTCACTCACCTCACCTGGGCCTTGCCTAGCACTTGAGGTCAGCAGTGACTGTGCATGGCACCTTGGGTTTAGGCGTCAGTTTGCATGGTTTCCCACTAGGGAGAGGAAAGTAAATCACAGGGCTGCCAAATGTCACTAGCACACTGCAGGCTTATCAACAACCGCCAGGAAAGTCTCAGGAATGCATTTATTCCCTAAATGCACTGAGAATTTAGAAAATGAAAAGATCCCAGAGAGCCTCTCTGCTCTCAAAAAGGTATTCCCAGGGTTGAGATAAATATCACAAATAGCCCTCCACCAAGAAAAATTACAATTACTACTTGGAAAAGATCTCTCTGGCCAGGGGAGAAAAGAGAACCTAAGCAGAGAAAGCCCCTGGGCACCTGAGGACATGGACGTCGTCTGCAGAGCCCCTGTTGTGCACGGCGTAGCACACGCATGACTGACAGTTTCTAGAGCCATCCCCACAGTGCCTGGCCCAGAGGCTGTCCAAACACCAGACGCTCTTGAAGCCGGGCAAACAGAGAGCTCCCAGAGACGTCAAGGAAACTTGTCTGAATAAAGCTCCCTCCACATGCATCTATGTTAAGCCTCCATGAAGCAAAAGTAGTGAAAGGAACCAAATCAAGAAAAACAAATTCTTCCTCCGTAGGACGTGAGAGCAAGTATAGACATTATCACAATTCAAGTTACATCGCGGTCTCCCTGTCACCAACGTCTCCATAAATAACACACCACCCAAACATGGTAACTGCAGGACATTGTGGAAGAAAATAACAAAACAAGCTCCTTGGGATGTTAAGGCATGAAGGGCCCCGGAGAGCCCTGACTTTGCACAGAAGGAAAATCAAGGACTCTAGTCCACCAATAGGCCCACAACAGCCCATGCCTCACTGTCACACAACCCAGGAGAAATCACAACAGAGTAGCCTGGAGTTCCAGCCTCCCCTTGCAGGCAGGTATGTAGGATGCCCCAGCTCTGGATGTTAGTCTCAGGGGGGCCTTGGGTAGGCTCAGCTGTCAGAGCCAGCCCTCTGCACACTTAAGAGCCAGCTGCTCAGGAGCCAGCAGCAGCTGCAGGTCTGGGTGCTCCTCACGGCCAGGAAACCCCTTCATCAGACCCATGAAGGCCAGAGAAGCCTACACTTTATGGATTCCCCAACCTGGCTTTTGTAAGGAACTTCAGCCGCAAGCCGCGCAGCGTGTTACGGCTATTACACAGGATCTGGCAGTAGGTACGTGTCAGAAAGTCTCTGATGAAGCCAAATGGAAACGAGTGCCCCGCCAGCACAAGGCTCTCCCTCCTTCCCCAGGCAGCCTACATGGTGAGCTGACCCCACACAGCTCACCCAGGTAGAGAGCACATGGGGATGCCCTGTGGGCAGAATCTGGGGAAACAGCAGGACAGAGAGGGTCTCTCTGCAGCTCGAGCTGAAAGGCAAAACCCCTGACCGCAGAGCGTTCTGGTCAAATCCAGCACAGCCAAGGAGCTCGGCACAGGTCACTGCCCCTGGATGGGTCCTGCTCTGACCTTTCACTATTAGAAAGGACAACAGCAGTGCAGCCCACTGTCCTCAAAGCAGCACGTCTTGCATGTCTGAATTACAAACCAGAACTTTCTGGCAGTCAGGCTCCCAGAGGTACTGGTGCAGGGATGTTAGGAGCACAGCCAGCTGTGGCCTAGCCTGGGGAATTGCGGAATGACCGATTGGATTCCTGGTGAGGACAAGGACTGGTGGCACCACCCACACATTGTTCAGAGGCTCACCGCCCTGGCCAGCCTACATGGTTGGATTGGCCCTGGCAGGTGTGGGCTGTGCTGAGGGCCCAAGGAAGGCTCCAATACACAGGAGGTGATAAGGCCTAGAGGCTCTGAGCTACAGAGACCCCTGCAGAAACCCCGGCTGCACAAGGGTTTGTGGTCCTCTCAGCTCTGCAGTTTATTGCTCTTTAAAATGGGGACAAGACCCCCTGACTGGCTGTCACAGTGGCCACTGCATCAGGATCCCCTCAGTAAACATTTCCTTCAGCCCCTACAAACAGCCCCAGGCTGTCCCCCACTCCTGGAAACCTTGCCACTAGGCATTATTAAGGTAAGTCTATTATTTCGTAAGCCTCGGTTGATGGGGTAAGTCTTACCGGCCGCCAGTTGCTTGGTGTTTCCAATGTCTGGGCCGGATAAGCTCCAGATCAGAAAATCTGCCTGGCAGCCCAGGGATGGCAGGGCTGCCAGGGTCAGCAAATAAGAAAGTGTACATGTGTGCAAAGGCATGTGGATATGTGTGTGCACATGTGGTGCCAACCAAGCAGGGAAAGAAACGCTAGAATGGCGAACACAAAAGCCAAGCTGGTCTAATTCACTCTGAGCCCAGGACAGCCCTGGCCCTGGTGACAGGGAAGCAGTGTGCTGTCTGTGTTTACTGTGACTCACTGGGAAAGTGGGATTTCCAAAAAAGCCTCCACTCAAACAGGCTGGCTGTCTCCTGTCTGTAAAACACACATTCTTAGCCCTGGTTTCTGCATTTGGGGACCCTTGGTTTTCTCGGACACTGAGACAGGGAGCTCTAGCTGTGTAATTCAGGAAAACAGGCAATGAAGGTGTCAGTGGCTTCCCTGAAGCGCAAACCAAGGCACTGAGAAGGAAAGTCTTCTTCCTGGGACGCGTGGCAGGCAGAGTCCGTCCTGCTCCAGTGGTCAAGGAGAGAAAGTAACTCCTCACTCACCACGAACTTGGGCCACAGTTTCCGGGCTGACAACTTTCCAGCCAGACTCTTGGTGTGCCCTTCACAGACATCAGGGCAGCTGCCATTTACAGGAAAGCCATGGGGCTTCCTCCTCCCTCCCTCCCCTTCCTCTCCCTCCTTCCCTTCCTCCCTTCCTCCCTTCCTCTCCCTTCTTCCCTTCCTCTCCCTTCTTCCCTTTCTCTCCCTCTCTTTCTCCCTCCTCCCTTCCCTTCCTCTCCCTTCTTCCCTTTCTCTCCCTCTCTTCCTCCCTCCTTCCCTTCCTCTCCCTCCTTCCCTTCCTCTCCCTTCTTCCCTTTCTCTCCCTCTCTTCCTCCCTCCTTCCCTTCCTCTCCCTCCTTCCCTTCCTCTCCCTTCTTCCCTTTCTCTCCCTCTCTTCCTCTCTCCTTCCCTTCCTCTCCCTCCTTCCCTTCCTCTCCCTTCTTCCCTTTCTCTCCCTCTCTTCCTCCCTCCTTCCCTTCCTCTCCCTCCTTCCCTTCCTCTCCCTCTTTCCCTTCCTCTCCCGCCTTCCCTTCCTCTCCCTTCTTCCCTTCCTCTCCCTCTTTCCCTTCCTCTCCCGCCTTCCCTTCCTCTCCCTTCTTCCCTTTCTCTCCCTCTCTTCCTCCCTCCTTCCCTTCCTCTCCCTCCTTCCCTTCCTCTCCCTTCCTTTTCTCTCCCTCTCTTCCTCCCTCCTTCCCTTCCTCTCCCTCTTTCCCTTTCTCTCCCTCTTTCCCTTCCTCTCCCTCCTTCCCTTCCTCTCCCTTCTTCCATTTCTCTCCCTCCCTTCTCCCTCCCTCTCCTTCTTTCATTCCCTCCTCACTTCCTTTCTTTCCATCATTCCTCCCTCCCTCTTCCTTAAGCCCACATCATTTAAAAGCAGGAACAGCTGACTCAATACCTCCTGGCCACAGAACGAACAGCATGATTTGATGCTGCCTGTCCAAGAAGGACTTACCTTCATGTCCACATGAGCAAGAGAAGCTCCTGCCCCAATGGGCACTTTTCCAGGATGCTGAGTGAATGTCGGCTGCAGAGTGGACAAGAGGGATTCGGTGGCTTTTGGGCTGCCTAGACACAGCCACTGAAATACACAGCGCTGCTACATGACATTCAAATACCATAGAGGGCAAGTCCTGGGCAGCAATGTGACCCGTGCCTGGTCATAGGCTGTCTGAGGGCAGAGGTGGAATAACTCCCTCCAGCATGAAGAGCTGCTAGTCCCCCACCCATCTCCATCCACCACTGTTCATGAAAAACACATAAAAATGCTGTTTGATTAGGCAGAGGCTGATGTCAGTCTCTGGGACAATGGAAGACAAGGGACACCCCCACCTGTTGCCCACCCGGCACTGCCACCTAAGACACCCTGAAATAAAAATCCCACTTCACTGTTTTCTCCAGTGATTCATTCATCAATAGCTTGATGTATTCCCTTTCCCTGATTAAAAGTTAACTCCACACAAAGATGAGAAAAGAAAGATGAAAACAAAACTTAGACCATGAGGACTAGGGAAAAAGTAATAAAGATTGTGGCCCAATCCCATTGGCAAATCCCCTTGAAGCTCTCAGGCCAGTGCACCTAGCAAAGGGGCTCCTGTACCCTTTACACACTAGACCCTCAAAGGTCCAGGAGTGGACTGAACCTGGGCCTTGGTGTTAGTGACTGATCCCGAATCTGCCCTGTTTCCAGGAGAGAGCACTTGTCTCCCTGTTTCAGTCAACGGTAAGTCTGAAACATCTCCTTCCTTGCAAGCAGGACATCGCATTGCCGCCCATATCCCTAAGGACACACTGTCAACTGACAAGCCCAGAGCACCTTCCAAGCTTGCCCCAGGACTACGTCACAGCATCAGCTTCCCCCACCTCCCAGGAAAACGCTGAACCAGACCCAGGTGAAACAATGGGCGACCTGTCCATGGCAGGCTCTCCAACTGTGGGGTCTTCCTTGTCTACCACCTTTCACCTCCACTCAGGGGACAGGGCTCAGTGAGGGGCCTCCACCAGGTCCTCAGTCACAGCGGCCAGGAGCACGGGCCTGGCCTCTCCCTCCAGACTTCGCAGTCTCATGGAAAGGCCAGGTATTAATACGAAGCACACACAGGTTTACATTTGTGAGGAGGAAAAAGAGGACAGTAAGAGAGTATGTACATTTACATACAAGCACACACAGGGAATCTTCCTCAGGGGAAAGGTGCGTCCTACTCACTAAGCAAGGAAACATTTCCTCTTCCCCTTCCTTTCAAAGGCCTCAATCTGCAGGACGGAAGCAGCAAAAATGAAAGGGGCAAAAACGAAAGCCAATTTAACTGTCTTCTCTTTCTGAAAACTCTGCCTATTAAAAGCACAAACAGTCGGCAGGATGGTTTCATTTCCTTGTCTTCATTAAATCAGGAAGCTGAGATTCAGCAGAGATTCTGGCCCCAGAAGTAGCTTATCGGAAATGACCATGAGTTATCACCCCAGTGTCCTCCACATGTTTTCTGGTAAGTAGTTTCTTTACTTAACTGAGAAGGTTGTTCCAACAGTTCTTAAAAGGTGTCCAGATTCCCAAGCCTACCTCATACCACATTTTCATAATTATAGAGGTGATAGCAACCTTGGTGAGAACAACTGTCAGGATGATTTTGATGGGGTTATTTGCTAATTTGGCCTCTTCTGTGAATAAACATACCCAGTTGGCTCACTAATATGAACCCCCGTCCAACCCTGAATGTGTCCACAACCCCACAAACCTTCATACTGATCCTTAAAATGAGAACAACTCAGACATTCACTGGTGGTGGTGAAGTTAACTGAATAAAGCACTGCTCCTACGCTCTGTATTCTTAGAGCTTTGCTCAAGTTTCACCAGTGGGTGGTATGGGGTCTGCTGCAAGCCCAGTGTGACCCACTCCCTGTGAGATACTCCCAACCTAGATACACTATTCTGAAGCCCCAACAGGTTGCCTAAATTTGATTAGGAAAGAGAAATGCCACACACACAAAGCAAGCGTTGCACACCTGCACATGTACACACAGACACACACACACAAACACTAATCTTTAGACTGCCACCACCATGACACGGGTACCACCTTGTGTCTTTTAGCCTTAGGAGGACTGCAGGCTTGTACAGTGTTGGAGCCATCTCTGCTCTTTCCAGAGAGAAATGACCTAAAGGAGTAACCTAACCTGAACCACAGAGCCCCACACAGGTGTTCAATATCCTTCCAGAGCATTTCTCTAGCTTTTGAGACCAGAGCGGGGCACGTGGAGAGCACTGCCTCACTGAGCCCACCCGCAAGAATTCGGACATCCACAGAGGGCAGATACTGCCCTGGAGAGGCAGTGCCTCCAGCCTCGAAGTACCCATCTGTTGGCTTAACTGGAGCGCTCATGGGGCACCGCCCTGAGCCACTAAAGTCCCGGCAATGAGGGGCTCCTCTCATGGGAGCGGCTGGCACAGAAAGAGACAACCGCACACCAACGTTAAGGGGTGCAGTTGAGACAGCAGGAAGTGAAACCCGGCAGAAGACAATGAAATTATCTGCCCAGTCTTCTCACAGGGTCATGGGAATAGTCATGGTTTCTTCATGTGTCTCAAGTTTTAATCAGCATCTCCGATGCCGTGTTGCCAGACCCAAGGGAGCATCAGCCCAGTGTCAGAGGCAAAGCTGAACGAGGCTGGTAACATTTACATACAATGCGTCAGGCCCCATTCTAAGTACTTTACAGTATTAACCCATTTAACCTCCCCAACAGCCCAATGAGGAAGGTGCTGCCCCCACTTTACAGATGGGGAAACTGAGGCACAGAGCGGCAACTCGCCCAGGATTATACAGCTAGAAAATTATAGTACTGACTCCTCAGTCTGCACTCTAAGCCACTATGCTGCTGCGTGTTAAAAACTCTAGAAAAACGTATCGATTGTCCTCAGGTCAGACATCCAAAGGTCTGATGTGAAGAAGTCTAGAAAATGTTAGGAGAAGAAAAATGTGATTTCCTTCATGTTTTCCTCTAAGTGTCCTTGCTAGAGGGGTTGGCGAGGCAGTCATGCTGGCTGCCACTAGCCCGGGGAAATTCTCATGTGGGTTAGGAAAAGCACCCCTTCAAGACAAATCTAGGATAAATGTGACGTGAATGGTGCCTGGCCCCTGAGTTGTATGGTGTATAACCTACGCATCTCAGGGCCCAGGCACCATTCCCACTACATCTGACAGCCTTAAGAGCTGTGGGAGGGGAATTAAAGAGTTCCATGCTTTTAGAAAGAAGAAAATGCAGTTCAAGACAAAATACTCATATATTACTTTCTGGTTTCTGCTCCCTGAACAATTATTTTCTTAAATTACAAATTACAAATCTTTGTGTGTCAACCTCTATAGTAGTCTTTGCATCTAAATCAAAGAGAAGTCATGGTCTCCACTTGGCCTGGTGGTTTAATAACCACCTGTTCTATTATATGGTCTATTTTCCAGACAGCCTAATTCCTTTCCAAATGACCCAGATACAACCATTTTTATCAAAATTCTAAGCACAGCCCCAAGCACAGGCTAAACCGAAAGACTGTTAAATTAGTCAGAATAAGAATTTGCTGCCTCAACATCTTAGATCCAGCATGAAAATCATGGACACAAGTGGTGTTTCTGCTGCCTGGATTAGAAAACAAGTAGCAAGCCTGGGAAACCTGAGAGCTGGGCAGCAAAAAAATGCCCTCGCCAGCCCACCCAGAGAGCGGTGCCCACGTCCTGAAACCACATGGACACAGCCTATCCTGGGGCCCCTTTCTTTGTAAACACTTCTGCCTCCCAAGGAAATGAACTAATCAAAGCACCTTAATCAAATTTAAAGGGTAGGCCGGGCAAGGTGGCTCATGCCTGCAATCCCAGCACTTTGGAAGGCTGAGGCAGGCGGATCACTTCAGGTCAGCAGTTCCAGACCAGCCTTGTGAAACCCCACCTCTACTAAAAATACAAAAACTAGCCAGACGTGGTGGCGCAAGGCTGTAGTCCCAACTACTCGGAAGCCTGAGGCAGGAGAATCACTTGAACCCGGGAGGTGGAGGTTGCAGTGAGCTGAGATTGCACCACTGCACTCCAGCCTGGGCAACAGAGCAAGACTTCAGCTCCAAAAAAAAAAAAAAGAAAGAAAAGAAAGAAAGAAAAGAAATTAAAGGCTAGACATGTGGGTCTAAATTCAAACTGATGGATTTTGCTTTTTGAGGTTCAAGAAGACTAGGGTGATTGACTACAGTCAGTCTTCTACTTCAGTCCCCTACTTACGATGGGCTGACTTAGGACTTTTCCACTTTATTATGGTACAATACAATACACAAACCATACTTCACATAGCTACATAGCCACTGTTTTTCACTTTCAAGACAGTATTTGGTAAATGACACAGATATTCAACACTTCATTATACAACAGGCTTTGTGTTAGATGATTCAGCCCAACTGTAGGCTGATTACATTAGCCAGCCTAATGTATATTGTTCTGAGTACATTTCAAGTAGGCTAGGCTGAGCGATGAGGTTCTGTAGGTTTGGTGTATTACATGCATTTTCAACTTATGATACTTCCAACGACTGATGGGTTTATCGGGACATGACCCATCTTAACTCATTCTTTCATTCTAGTTTGCCTGAAATATCCCTAGTTTTAGCACTGAGAGTCCCACATCCCAAGAAACTCCTCAGTCCCAGGAACACCAGGACAGCTGATCAACCCATGACAAAGCTAAAACTGAAGGCCTGTAAAAAGACAAAGCTTATAAAACGAACCTGAGGAAGCAGTTTCAGAAGTAAACATTAAGTTCAGAAAATTTTGACAGTTTGCACCCAAATATTCCTCTGAAAATAAACTCTGCTTCTGTTGAACGATGTAAACTTCTAAATTAAGCCTAAAACATCTTTTTAAATTATAATGTTGAAAGTTTGGGGTTTTTTTTTCCTCCTCTGAGACAGGGTCTGTCTCACTCTGTCACCCGGGCTGAAGTGCAGTGGTGCAATCTTGGTTCACTGCAACCTCTGCCTCCCAGGCTTAAGCAATCCATCCTCCAACCTCAGCCTCCTGAATAGCTCAGAATACAGGCCTGTGACACCTCACCCAGCTAATTTTTGTATTTTTTGTAGAGATGGCATCTCACTATGTTGCCCAGGCTGATCTCTAACTCTTTGGCTCAAGTGATCCTCCTGCCTTGGCCTCCCAAAGTGGTGGGACTATAGGCAAGATCCATTGTGTTCGGTCAAAGTTTTATCTTGTTTTATTTGGGGGGTACTTTTGCCAATTTAAGAACATAAGGTTGAGAACTCAAAGTCTAGAACCCTGGAACCCATTCTCTTAAAACTCACTATGTATTTTAAAGGGATTAGAAAACTGGTATTAAAAATATTAAATATTTGGTATTTTTTAGTATATCTAATTTTTTTTGACTATTACAAAAGTTTAACAAAAAGTATAATATGAAAATGTACACGACCTAATTTTTACATCATAGTAAAATAGACCCTATGAAGAGACGACATGGGTTTCTCTGCAAAACAGCCATTATTTATACTCGTTCCAATGCTTCTAACATGATGATACTATTTCCTCATATTACCACCATTCCAATATTGTTCTGTTGCTCACCAGTCGCCATCTCCATGCATTCATCCACCACAAGACTCATAAAGGGATCAAATGCCTGCAATATTCCTTGGACATGCCTGCCACCATTTAATTTCAATGACAACTTCTTGTCCATAAACTTTTTCAACTCGGGAGGGTGAGCTTTGCTCATGGTGTCTACTCCATGGGTTCACAGATGCCTTGGAACATAATGCACGGCCTCCCTCATGCTCCCGCAGTAGGCCCGGTGTCTTGTGTCTCTCTAATTCTTTATTAAAGATAATTTGGGCAGGGCATGGTGGCTCACGCCTGTAATTAATCCCAGCACTTTGGGAGGCTGAGGCGGGTGGATAACCCAAGGTAAGGAGTTCGAGACCAGCCTGGCCAACATGGTGAAACCCCGTCTCTACTAAAAATAAAAAAATTAGCCAGGCATGGTGGCAGATGCCCGTAATCCCAGCTACTTGGGAGGCTGAGGCAGGGGAATCACGTGAACTTGGGAGGCAGAGGTTGCCATGAGCCAAGATCACGCCACTGCACTCCAGTCTGGGCGACAGAGTGAGACTCAATCTCAAAAAAAAAACAAAAATAATAATAATTTGAAAAAAAAAAGCTATGCAGAATACAATGTATATGCCTAAATAACGTTAATTTAGAAATTTTAAAAAGGTAATTTTTAAAATGGTTTCACTTTTTTGGATTTACTCCAGGTAAGTGATTTGACTTTTTTGTTCTACCTAAATAGCATTGGATGTAATTATTTCCCAGGGCTTCAAAATCCTGAAAATCTTAATTCCCTATTGAAGCACTTTTTTTTTTTTTTCTAAAATAGCTAATTACTAAACTACAACAAACATAGAAGTTGAATTTGGCAAGTTTTAGTAGTGTGCTTCTAGGTCCTCCTTTGATATAAATATGTTTTCCATATTTGCTCATACTCAAAAGTTTTCTAAATTTAGCCCAGGAAACATACCATCATCATTATTATTATTATTATTACTACTGTTATTATTTTGTTAAAGGTTTTTCTGTATTTATCATGTTTTGAAAAACAAATTCTAGATCCTTTAAAATCCAGTCCATTATTACTCCATTCATTTTATTAATATTAATAAATATTTAAGCCTGCTAAGTTTTCCGAGTACATCAAAATTACAATGATCGTTTCATGAAGAAACGAAGTCGTATATAATACAAGCTTACATTGCTAAGCTCAGAGGTGAATTCAGAGCTGATGGAGACTGTTAGTTCATGCATGTTTAGAAGCCCCCACGTTGGCTCTGTCCGACCGGCAATGGGTGAGACGTCTTCCCCAGGGCTTCCAATGTTCTAAAAATTCTTATAACTTGGTTCAGGTGCCTTTCCCTAAATACAAATTCCTGAATTATATCAAAACCTTAGGGAACATTCCTAGGAGTGGAGAAAAACCTTAAGGACAGAAAAAAACAAGAATTCTAATTAGACAAAAAAGAAAAAAAAGAAACACTGTTTTACCCTCAAAAACACTGATGTCAGTCATGGTAAATATACTAAGTTTTCATTTATATTTCACTGACTTAAAATTTTGTAGAAAGAGATCTGGTGCAGGCCGGGCACGGTGGTTCACACCTGTATCCCAGCACTTTGGGAGGCCGAAGCGGGTGGATGACAAGGTCAGGAGATCAAGACCATCCTGGCTAACACGGTGAAACCCCATCTCTACTTTAAAAAAAAAAAAAAAAAATACAAAAAATTAGCCAGGCATGGTGGCAGGTGCCTGTAGTCCCAGCTACTCCGGAGGCTGAGGCAGGAGAATAGCGTGAACCTGGGAGGTGGAGCTTGCAGTGAGCCGAGATGGCGCCACTGCACTGTAGCCCGGGCAACAGAGCAAACTTCTGTCAGACAGAAAGACAGAAAGAAAGACAGGAAAGAAGGAAAGAGAAAGGAAAGAGAAAGGAAAGAGGAAAGAGAAAGGGAAAGGGAAAGGGAAAGGGAAAGGGAAAGGAAAGGAAAGGGAAAAGAAGGAATAAAGGAAGAAAGATCTCATGCAGGAGGGAACGGTTCCTTACTCAACGATTCTCCAGATACCCAACGAAAACAGGCGGATACCACAGAAGCTCAGTCTGATCTGGCTGGAACACCAACCACCCAATCCCCTCGGACAAGTCTCTGGCAGCCTCCTGTGAGCTCTGGTTTTCTTATGGAGCCATGGCAATAATACCAACTTGCTCGGGGATTTTTGCGAAGATTATGTATTAGGTTTCCTTCCCTCTATCTTAAAAATCACTGCTCAGGCCCTCTTCTTTTACCAAGTAACTTTTCAACAGAAACCTGAAGAAAGTACCGGATAGGAGTGGGGGGTTTGCTTAGCTGAAGTTAACGAATGTAGTTCTTGGCCAGGCGCCATGGCCCACACCTGTAATCAATCCTTTTGAGAGGCCAAGACAGGGAAATTGCTTGAAGCCAGGAGTTTAAGACCAGGCTAGGCAACATAGTGAGCTGTGGTCTCCACAAAAAATTAAAAATTAGCCAGGCATGGTGGCATGCACCTATAGTCCCAGCTACTCAGGAGGCTGAGCTGGGAGGATCACTTAAGCCCAGGAGTTAGAGGCTGCATCTCAGCCTGGGTGACACAGCAAGACAAGGAAGGAAGGAAAGAAGGAACGAAGGAAGGAACGAAGGAAGGGAGGGAGGGAGGGAGGGAGGGGAGAGAAAGAGAAAAAGGAAAAGAAAGGAAAGAGAAAGAGAGAGAAAGAGAGAAAGAAGGAAAGAGAAAGAGAGAAAGAAGGAAAGAGAGAAGGAAGGAAAGAAGGAAAAGAAGGAAAGGAAGAAAGAAAGGAAAGAAGTGCAGTACTTCATTTTTCTCTTCACTCACAAAATGTACTAATTATTTGCTTGCACTTGAATATTCAAACCTATTTAAAATACATGTTTGGTCGATTAATGTCTCAAGGTTTCTGTCTGCATTGCAATTGTCTTAGACTGGAATTAACTACAGGGTAGTAACATCCATTTAATTCCACGTGGAAAATGCCACTTGCAGAGCAGGCCTGCATAAACGACTTGGATGCGGTGAGAAAATGGAGCTTACCTAATAAAAACACTTCTCAATTATCCTACCAAAAGGAAAAGAATGAGAGAGAGAACACATCACCACAAGAGGCAAAACCATAAAACTTTCAGGAAACAATATAGAAGAATATCTGTATGGCTTTAAGGTTGGGGAAGATTTTTAAAACAATAACCAAAATGAGCACATCAGAAAAGAAAAAGATTGAGAGAAGTGACCTTGTTTATTAAAATTAAGAACTCCTATTCATCTGAAACCAACATATATAGCAATGAAATAATTAGTATCCAGAATATATAAAAAACTCCTCCTAATATAAAAGATTAACAATCAAAAGAAAACAGGCAATGGACGTTGTGGTGGATCGTACAGTAACAGCCTCCAATTGATTCATGTTCCCCGGATCCAGGCCCTTGGAATATTCCATCCAAGGTTGCCTCTAGATTTGACAGCCCTGTGACTTCCTTTGGCTAATGAGACAACAACAATTACGATGCAGATGGAGGTTTAAAAAGTGCTTGCACATTGGAGTCTGCCTTTTCTTGTTGCTTACTGGGACCCTCAGTCCACCACATGAAGACGCCCAGGCTAGCCTTTGGGGGATAAGAGACCATGTGGAAAGGAACCCAGGCCATCCTTGCTGCCCCAGTAATCCCAGCCAACACACAGAACTGTGAGCTACATAAACGGGTATTGTTTTAAGCCTCTAAGTTTTGGGTTGTCTGTTATACAGCAAATCCTGATTGATATAGGATTCTCCTTCACTGGCCATCAGAAACTAACAAAGGAAGAGCTAACGCAGCCAAAGGTATTAAGGACACTCACACCTTTGTTTATAAAGAGAAGCTACCAAGTGTAACCAGGCAAGAGTTTCTGCACAGAAAGAGCACAGCGGGCTGGACTGACACGTGGCCACCCATGCCTGTCTAAGGTGGGAAGAAGAATGGTTTTGCACAAAAACTCCCAGGAAGTGTCCTCAGAGGAAGGGTCAGGAGCTGTGATGTGCGGGCCTCATCTGGGAAGCTCAGCTGGTCTTGCAAGTTTGCTAAGTTACTTAGGAAGTAAACTGATCTGGAGACTAACGGGAGTTCAGGGAGGAGACTGCGGAGATTTGGAGAAATGGCTCAAGAAAGCTCTTGAAAGCCATCCTTGATGTGTCACTGATTGCAGGACATTAAGAACTCACTGCAGCACAAAATCTGTGGGCATCTGTGTGGGGTGTGACTTCATTCTGCTCTCCCATATCTCATAGCTTCCTTGTCCTCTGCAAATCCAAACTCCATGTTTCATGTCTCTGGACAATATCCATACACCCATGGGATTATAGTCCCCCAAACATGGGAAAATGAAAAATTAAAATGGTTTTACAGTTGAATGTAGTTGTGATTACAGGAAAGATGCCACATCAACTCAAAAAGTGAAGGTCTGACCAGAAAGAAACTAACCAGCATCCTCCAACATGAGTCCTCCTCATGCTCTGGGAACTCTTCCTCAAGGCTGAGCTGCAGCACTGGCCTGGAGCCCTAAGTCAGAGGGACCCTGGCATTCAGTCTGTGTCAAATACACTCACGGAATGGAAGGAAGACACCCCCAGCATCGCTGTCAGATCAGAAGCACATGGACGAGCCAGGGCGTGTGACTGCAGTTCAACTCAGAGCAAGCGAGGCTCTCCAGGCTCAGGTATCATCTCTACCCCTGCATCCCCACTGCCTCCCAGTCCATCTGAGCTGAGACATCCAGCCTTAGGATGAGCCAGGGCAATTCCACCAGGCACGTTAACTCCACAGGTCAAATGAGACACTTGCAGGGAGATACTCTGGCTGTGTGTGGAAGGGAAGGCTGGAGGGGACTACAGTGGTGGAACATCTACACTTTCCAGCCATCCTGTTAGGCATGATATTCCTTGGAGTATGCAATGGACTGAATGTATGTGTCATCCCAAAAGTCATATGTTAAATCCTAACCTCCAAGGCAATGCTATCAGGAGCTGAGGCCTTTGGGGAGGTGACTGGGTCCTGAGGATGGAGCCCTCGTGAATGGGATTATTGTCTCACTACAGAGGCCTCGGAGAGTTGCCTTGCCCCCTCTACCACAGGAGGACACAGTGAGAAGGCACCATCTGTGAACCAGGAGGCCAGTCTCCACCAGACATCGAATCTGCCAGTGCCTTGATCTTGGACTTCCAGCCTCTAGAACTGTGGGAAATAAATTACTGCTGCTCATAAGTCACTGCGTTTATGGCATTTTGTTACAGTAGCCTGAAGAGCCTAAGACAGCCTCTGTCAACCTCACAACCACCCTGCCAAGCAGGCATCCTCCCACTTCACAAATGAAGAAACGGAAGTCAAAGAAGCTAAGTAATTTGCCCAATGTTACCACAGTCCTAGGTGTAAAACTGAAGTATGAATCCAGGTGTCCTGATTTCAAAAATTCACGCTCTTTTTTGCTTCACCACACTGGATTTTTGTGAATAAGCCAGCTTAGAGACTTTCATTATAGCAGTAATATTTTTGTTCCCTCAAAGGATTTCCTGAGACCAGTAAATGATGCCCAGGATTGTGTTAAGTACTCTTGATTTCAAATGTTAAGTACTCTAGATTCAATCTCTCATAATGGATTTACAAACTCTATAAGAGATCTGAGGGTCCCCTGAGGCAACTTTAAGCAGAAAAACTTGAAGGTCCAGGAATTATAGCAAAAATGATGACTTAGAATGAATTTCCTGAATTTGTTAAGATATTTATTGTGGCCAACGTCAGAGAGAAATCTTAACAAATATGGTCTCAGTTCAAGGGATAGGAAGCAAATATGAAAATTCATAAAGTTATTTTATATACAGATTTAAATTTGTCTCCTCAAAGCCCAAGTTCCTACAATAATATGTCAGGCTAGAGATGCAGTTTGTCCAATGAAAATAAAAAATTAATTTACTTTTTATTTCTAGTTGACTCTTAGAAAGGAAAATAATCACCCTGCATAGGAAGAACTAATGTGCAAATTATTCTGCCAGACTCTGAGGGTCTGAATATCCAGAGGAAAACCACAAAGAAACAAAAATTACATGAAAGCACCAAGAGGGAAGTCCAGTTACAGCAGAGGTTGACACTGTCCCCAGGTTGGGGACCGAAGGAATAACCACAGGCATCGGCCTCACCTTGACCATGGCAGTAGACAGCTTTTCTCCTGTCTCAGTGGTCTGAAAACCTCAGAGCAGCCAGTAAGATGACCCTAGAGAGACAGAAGCTATACATTCACCAGGAGCATGGAGGCCACATGGCAAGAACCCACTGGGCCCCGGCAGGGGAGCTTCCCATGAGATGGTGCAGGGGCTCTCATTCCATCTGCTGAGAGCTGGGCAGACTGTGCTCAGCAATGGGTCCCTCAGCACGAGGTTGCCCAGACAACAGGACTGAACATTTAAAGACAGCAAGAACTGTACTCACAGCCCTCCATAGAGATACTGGCACCGGATCAGGTCTGAAACCCAAGGGCAAGCTCAGGGCCAGCCACTTTTGTCTTGCTTCTAACTTGTGTCCACACCCTGCAGAATACGACGATGGTGCAGGCTGCAGTGGGAAAGGTGTGTAAAATCTCCCCTGGTGTAGGCAGGGAGGGCTGTTCTCAGGCCACCCCTCCAAGGCCAGCAGCAGAAGGGGCACCTGCCCTGGGCCACAGGCTGCCTGAAGGGCCTGGGTATTGAGGTTTTGAGTGACTCTGACTCCTGTCTCTGGAGGCTGTGATTCTCAGTGCCGCAGACAATACAATCTCCGTATTTCCTCCCTGTGTTTGCCTAACAGAAACTCCGGTATCTTCTCCTGCTAACTGGCATTCTTGGGTTTTCCTCATCCTGCCAGCTTATTCCTATAGCAACTATTAGGTGGAACAGCTCTCATCTTAAAAACAGTTCCAAACAGCTTAGGGCCCTGTACATTTAATTTTCAATCTCACATTTGGCATTTGTTTGGGGGCAGTTCCAACATATCAGCAAGACAGAATTGCATTCATGGGTGGAAACCAGCACTGATGGCTGTGCCTAAAGACTGAATATAGTATTTACTTTCATAATACTACCTGAGGTTTATATATTAGGACAATTCTGCTCTGTGTCACTTTTCTCAGCTGCTCCCAGATGCAAAATGTGCACATTTTCCTGAAGAAGCTGTTGCATAATGCTTTGTTGTGCCTCATGTGTGCTTCTTAAATGTTTTATGCCCCCGTCATGTTTTATCTCCAACTCAGATTAGAATCTATTGTTTTGCAGTCCATAAATAGTACATCCTTCAAACAGTACAAAAAAATAGCTACAGAGGATTTGCTGAATTTTAAGTTCAAGGAAAACTATTCTTTCTATCAGGATTCTAGGCAGTCTAGGACCAACAAAAAAATACCCTCGCTACAATTACCCATCTCACTGTTTAATGATCACTGCTGACAGCAAAAACTTCACCTATGAGCACATGAGCTGGGCGGGGCAAACAGAACCACCAAGTGCCCGTGACTGTCGTGCTGCATGTGGGGTGGCACCAGCTGTTCTGGTGTCTAAGCCTCTCTCACTCACCACTCACTCATTTATTTACTCACTCAAGATCTTTCTAAAGCAAACCAGATCCCGTATTGTCCTGATTACAGCCTTTCAATGGCTTCCCAATGCACAGAGAACAGGTACCAAACTCCTTTCCTGGATTGCAAAACCATTTGGGCCACGCCAGGGTTCTCTGAAAACACCACGCTCAATCTTTCCTTAGTCTCCCTGCACCAGGCGGTCCTCCCCGACCTTTGCCTCCCCGGCCCCATCTCACTACTCACATCTCAGCTCTCAACTTAGACAACATCTCTTTAAAAATGTTCTCCAGCCACCAAACATAAAAGTCATTCTCTGTCATTCTCCATTATACGATCCCATGGTGTTAATTACCTGTATGTCACCTGCCCCATCTGACTTTTTTCATGAGCATTTCCTGTTCATTGGCCTCCCTGGCTGGAACGCACACTAGGAGAATATGAAAATCCCTTCCTCATTTGCCACCACACATTCGATGTAAGAAGAAAGGACAGGCACCCCAGCATGTGTCCTGGGAATATCTGGTAAGGGGTGAACAGAAGGAGACTAAGCACACGGAGTCTCAGGGCTGTGAAAGCACACAGGGGTCTCAGGATTCATGCGGCGTACAGCTGACACCATGTCTGGCCCAGGAATGGCAGCTGCTGATGGGTCCCTCTCCCAATGGGGGTGTGCAGGCCTCTCGACTACTGCCCAGACCTCAAGAAGCTTTCCTCAGCCCTTACAAGACATCTGTGCAAGGCAATATGCAAAATGCTCCCAATTGTCTGCCCGAAAGACAACACCTCCCATCTCATCCGCTGCTGATGCTACAGGAATATGAATGGCCTATTTCATTGTTCTCACAAATCACGACCCTCTAAATTCAATTTCCTTAATAGTCTCAAACTCTCAGAATAACAGAACCATGAGTCATGGAAGTCCGACTTAGCCTCACACAGAGGACAAGAGTCCCTTTGGCTGCAATCCCTGATTTCCTAATGCTACTCTGTGAGGTTTTTGGATGCTTGTTCCCTTTGTGAGAATAGATATTCTGAAGCAGAAGAAAAAGGCCCTGTTGCTCTATTTGGGACACACAGTAAGGGTCCCCATCCTCTCCGAGCTTGTCACACCCCAGCCTGAGGATGCCACTGGGGAAAGAAGATCAAGGTCCAGCTGCGGCCTCCAAACCTCTGATCCCAGACCAGGACTCGGGAAACATGTCCAAACTGTCTGGCCAAGCAGCCACTGGATTAATTTTACTGGGGTTTTCACAAGGTAGGCATAGTCGAGTACAGAAAGTCAAAGCAGGAGGTCTCTTTGGACTAGACCGGCCTGGGGCACGGTGGTCAGCGCAGACACAGGCTTCTCACTTGGCCTTGTTGCCATTCACTCCCGCTTCTCCAGAGGCCAATCAGTGCCTGTGGCACTGGGGTCGCTCAGCAGGTAGGCCTGGCCCCATTCCTGAGCCCCAAGGCCCAGGACTCTAGGCACGGGCTGCTGTATGTGTGTGACCATCTACAACGAGGCATGACACAGACAGGAGACAAGGTCCTCAGTGTGGCTGCCGGCAGACTCAGCAGGGAGCTTCCAGACTCCCAGGCCTGGCTTCCACCCAATCGATGACCTTAAAACTGCTAGGGGCAACCCATGCCTCAGGACTACGAAGCTCCCCAGATGGTGCCAAGGTGCTACCAAAGTTGAGAACAGCAGGAAAAGGGGCCACCTAAGCTAGGACACCAACACAGACGAGAGGAGAAGTGATTCCTCAGGGACCCTGCCATGACCAGGGAAAACAGGAGGGGAACGGAGAAGGAGCCAACCTGTGTGGCAGGCTACCTATGACAGCCCCGTCTACACCAGAGCCAGTCACTTGCAGGAGGAAGGACAGGGAAATGGAATCCTCTTTCCCAGTCTGATACTCACAGGTGTCAGGCCAGGAAAAGCACCACAAGCGCAGCACTCTGGGGAACATCGTGTCTCAGGTCCAAGCAGAGTAAAAAAATTCTTCAAGAGACTAGGGAAACACGAAGGGTGGGAACAGAAAACTGGCCGATACAGAAGCCAGAGAAGAGGGACTGCAGGGGCTGGGGGAGAGAACTGCCGAACCCTCACCGTGGCGAGGCCAGGAGACAGAGGGTCCCAGAGGCCCTCCCAGCAGACCTGACCGAACAAAGCCAAAGGTCAATGCCTGAGGCCAAGTGGGAGGGAAGAAGGTTGCGTGGGAGGGAAGAAGGATGGTTATAAATCTTATTTTCTGCCAACAAAATGTAATACGAGCTCATGTAGGAAATTGCAAAAGATACAAAGAAAAAAAAAAGGATATTCCTAAAGTATTCCTTCCAGGCATTTTTTTCCCCAATGCATCTATACCCATATGACCCTGGAAAAGGAAAGAGGGTCCCACCACAAGATGAATTTCGTATCCCTTTTTTTCCACTTCAAATGCTCCAATATCCTTCCATCTTTTATAATGGCCATTATTACAAATGCATTTGTCTTTTCTGTTGTTGTTGTTGTTGTTGTTGTTGTTGTTGTTGTTGTTATATGCTTAGGCTGAAAGTGTTAGTTCAAGAGACAAACTGCTTTTTCAGAGTTTTTGTTTTGAGGTATAGAAGTACAAACTTGTCTCACACTCTCTTCTTGTCACATTGACTTCAACTAATTTGTATTAACTTATTAGACAGCGAGTCTTCTCATTCTCAGAGCTTACTACTAAGGCCACTTATTTTAAACATATATTTTTAGTAATTATTCTTCTGATGCTCTATAGAGTTCTTTTTGGCCAAAAGGGAGGCATGGGGTTTTTGGGGAGACGTGGACTTGTCTGGATGTGGATTATAAGGAGGTGAGGGAGAAAGAAGATGGAACATGAGAAAAGAAGCGGGGAGCAAGACAGAGAGAGAGAGAGAAATAGAGAGAAAAAGAGAGAGAGAGAGGTGGAATCAAGTTCCCAAGGGTAGGGGTGGGGGTGGGGGTGTCAGGAGTCCAGTAGGAAGAAGTAGTCTTAGAAGAGAAGAGAAACCCTTCAGGGTCTAGAGAGGAGAAGGACGACAGGAGGAAATAGGAAGAAGCTCAGAAGGAAACAAAAGGGCGCTCAGAAGTGGGAGGGAGGGAAGATGAAGGCATTCTCACCTAATGGCCTCTCTGGTTCGTGTGAAATAATCGTCAGTGGCAGGGGATATAGAGAAGCTGAAGGTTTGAAACTGCAGCAATGAAAAACCTATTTATCCACAAGTCAAAGTGCCACACCAGGGGACTCTGCTACTGATAGGGACCATCAAGCTCAACCCTGACTCTGGTTTTAGTTGTTGTTTGTTTGTTTTGAGACGGAGTCTCACTCTGTCGCCCAGGCTGGAGTGCAGTGGTGCGATCTGGGTCTCTGCAAGCTCCGCCTCCCAGTTTAAGCAATTCTCCTGCCTCAGCCTCCCAAGTAGCTGGGATTACAGGCATGAGCCACCACACCTGACTAATTTTTTTGTATTTTTAGTAGAGATGAAGTTTCAACCATGTTGGATTCCTGACCTCAAGTGATCTGCACTCCTGGGCCTCCCAAAGGGCTGAAATTACAGGCATGAGCCACCGTGCCTGGCTTCAATCCTGATTTTGCATGTGAGAAAACTGAGGCCCGGAGATGGTAAATGGGTGACCCATGGTTCCACAAGAAGAGAGGGCAGGGCCAAGTCTAGAATCCCCAGGTGTGGTTCACCCACTATGCAATGCAACAGCCTTCACTCACATAAGAAAACAGAGAAGGATCTGGGCCACAGCCCTGGCCACCACTACAGACAAGTGACTCATCTATCATGAGCCAGCAAGCCCTCCACAGAGGATACCCGCCTGCAAGCCCCACTGCAACTAGAGCACATTTTGCCCATCAGTCACCTCCGCCTGGCTGCCAGTGATTGAGTGACTCCTCACCTTCAGCACACATTTCTCCAAGTCTCCAAGGAGAGCGTCGGAAATTCGGTAAGTTGCTGTGAGCTGTGGGGATGAAAGGCAGGTGGCCGTGAAACACCCCCTCCCGAAGACAAGGGACTCCCAGAGCAGTGCCGCCAGCTCCTCTCCACAGTTGGCTCCATTTAAGCTGAAGCACTTGGCAGAGCAGCCCCCTCCTAAAATCTATTACTCCAGCAAGAAAGCTCTTAAAAATCAGTGCCTTCATCGGCCTCTATTTCCTCCTTGTTTTCCAGGATGATCATGCCTGGCTCCGTACCCAGTCTCGTGTGTGCAAACAAGGGTGTCTGCCCACGAACCCTGTTTTCCCTCATCAGACTACAGAGTCAAATACAAGGCCAAATTCAAAATTACTTCAGAATAGTGTAGTCCATTTGTTCTAAAACTTTTACTTGATTGGAGGCTGGGAGCAGGGAAGGCCACAATTTCCACTAGAAAACTGTATCCTTATTCGTTCATTTTTGTGTGAGGAGAAAGAAATGACTACTTTGGAAATGACCCATTGAATCTTAACAACAATACTCTTATAGACCCCTAGGAGTGGGTAAAAGCTTCCTTACAGAGGCCCCCAAGGAAAGAAATCCACGTGAGAAACCCAGGTGAGCTGTTTGCCATCCGTATTTACGGACCCCAGCTCTCTGCGGAGCACTGTGCAGGGCTCACACCCAGGGAAGAAAGAGGTCTGGGAGAACCTCAAAGTGCTCACACAGTTCTGAGCTCTGGGACACTTGGAGGAGACGTGTCTTGGACATCTTCTCCTGTATACAACCATCATGACATCTGGCACTGCATAAACCCAGGGAACTTGCTTATTTTTATTACATTTAGCATTGTTCTATCTACCACTAGCTTTTCCTCTCATGAATAGAAAGAACTGGAGGCAGAAAAGTCAACTGAAGGGCCCTCTCATCTGTTGTCTCTCGATGGATGCACCTACTCGCATAGAGCCAGTGACCACCGTGGAGCTGTGTCCTCCCTTGGGACAGAGAGAAGGGACTGCCCCCCACACTGGCTGCTGTCCTCCAGGACAGACCACCCCTTGCTGGGTTTCATCTGGGGCCTCCCCTCTGTATCGCAAGAGCCACGGAGGACGCAAGCACGTAGCAGCTGCCTGGGGGAAGGAAGGCTTGAGCAACAAGGGCATCTTCTGTGGAGTGAGGCCATCCTGTGAGCGCTCTCCTCCTCCATCCATCACACTCTGGGTTTAAGAAACTCTGAAACAGTAGCATCCATAACGCTAAAAAGAATTCCTGAAAAAATATCCCCTCCAAAGTTTCCAGTTTCCAGCCGAGATCGCGCCACTGCACTCCAGCCTGGGCAACAGGGTGAGGCTCTGTCTCACACACACACACAAAAGTATACATAACAAACAAGAAATGTATAAATTAAAGAGAAAGAGAAAATTTTTTTCAAGCACTCACAATCTAGCTGTCATGCTCTGGTAGTTGTCTTCCAGCCTCGTCTCCGTGCATAGATTTACAAGGTTTTTAAAAATACAGTGATATTAGTGTTCACGCCATCTGGTATCCTGCTTCATTTTAAGAGCCAACACTTTTCTATTAAATTAAGTCTTCATAAAAACCTTTTTATTTTACTTTTTTTTTAAGAGGCAGGCTTCACTCTGTCACCCAAGCTAGAGTGCACCCGCATGATCATGGTTCACTGCAGCCTCCAACTCTGAGGCTCAAGCAATGCTCCTGCTTCAGCCTCACCTGGGATTACAGGCAGATACACCATGCTTGGCTAATTTTTTAATATTTTGTAGAGATGGGGCCTCATCATGTTTCCCAGGCTGGTCTTGAACTCCTGACCTCAAGCACTCCTCCCTCCTTGGTCTCCCAAAGTGCTAGGATTACAAGCATGAGCCACCACATGATCATAAAAACCATTTTAATTTGGCTGCATAACCCTAAGCTAATTTATACACCATAGCTTATTTAGCAATCTCCACACTATTAATATATCCAAGTCGTTCTTCATTTTTTGCTTTATTTAAAATGAAAACTTTGTATAGAAAGTATTTGTTTTTTGTGTTTGTTTTGAGGATGATTTTCTTTTGGAAGATCCCCAGATGTCATCGCTAAATCAAAGACATGGGCATTTTAAGGCAGGAGTGTCCAATCTTTTGGCTTCCCTGGGCCACACTGGAAAAATTGTCTTGAGCCTCACATACAATACACTAACACTAACAACAGCTGATGAGCTTTAAAAAAATTCACACAAAAAAAATCTCATAATGTTTTAAGAACGTTTGCAAATTTGTGTTGGGTCACATTCAAAGACATGCCCTGGGCCACATGCAGCCTGCAGACCGTGGGCTGGACAAGCTTGTCTTAAAGACTTCTAATCCATCATGCTGGTTCCCAAAAGCATTATCTGACCAGCCTTCCACCAACTTTCTCCATAGACTTGTTAAGACTGTGCACTTTTTTATACTCTTTGTTAATTTGAAAGCTGAGAACTAACATTTTTATTCAATGTGTACCTCTTTGATTACCAAGATCAAACATTTCTCCATGTTTTCAGATAAAGATAATGTCTTCCAACATTAATTACTGTCAGTTCCTTTATTATGACTTCTTTCTTTACGTTCTTTGCTGGTGGTCTGGTTTTAGAACTTTTAAACAAACACTTTTAACAGAGTGTTCATATATTACAAATATTAACTCTTTAAAATCTATTCCGTGAATATCTTTCCTCCATGTGTATTTTGTCTTTGGGCCTGACAGTATTGTTTATTTCTTATTTTAACATTGTTTGCAGTGAGATGATGTCACTGCTTTCATTTGTGTTGGCTTCTCTACCTCCTAAGTTTAGCTTCCCCTGATCCTTCTGTGTCCGGGGTATTTAATATTAAACCCTTAGGGCAGTTGAAATTTCTCTAGGGACTGCCTCTCCCTGTCCTATATTTATGCCTTGTCCCCTGAGCTGTAAGCACAGGTCACCTCAGCGTTTCACGGCCTGGGACTGTACCTGCAATTCTGATCTCTGAGGAGAGTCCTCTTAAATGTACAGACTGTTTCCTGGCTAAGGAGGCTCACCCCTCATTTCAGGACAGCTCCAGTTTGCAAACAGGAAACAGTCCATGCATGTCAGGCTGTAAGAATAAAGCAAGGGGCAGTGTCACCTGGGATTTCCTTTCTTCGACCTTGGTCATTAATAAGAGGTCCAAAGGCAAGTATATTACACTGTTGTTGGTAGGCAGTTTTCACTTCCGGAAAGTTTTCTTTCTTTTGGCAGTGATTAAGAGCTCTAAAAATGTCCCCCAGAAATAAACTATTTATCTTGGAGAGGTTCCAAGTGTGAATAACTTAATGCATATTACAATAGGTCAAGGTGAAACCAACCCCACAGCCTCTTACAGTAAGGGCAGTGAGCTTAGAAGACCCTCTCCTGTGCAATCTGGCTTAGCAGGGTTAAGCGGTTTTATCGGTCAAGCACATAGGACAGGAGGCCCACTCGGTGCCGAGTGCATGTGAAGATGAAACAACAACAGGCAGAGAGGGGCTCAGTAGAGAGTCTAACAAGTGTTGTCATCAGAGCTCACACTTCCCTCAGGGATGCCTCGACTGCACACCTTCAGTCTTTATGTTGGTAGACATGTACACTCTCCCACTCTCCCTCTCTCCCTCTAATGACACCAAAAAACAGCAAAAGCAAAACAAACGAACAACAGCCTTCAAGGCCCATGCCATGGCATCTCTCAAACCCAGCAGGGCCATCTTACCAGTCACTTCTAGCAGCACCTGCTTCTTGCTGTCCAGGTGACCAGATGGCCCCATGTGCCACCACACCTGTTGTCCTGGTATGAGGGTTAATAGGGCCACTTGCTCTCAAAAGTAACCTGATTTGTATGGTACCTAGTCACCCTCCTCTGCTAACACACACAAAGGCTTTGAAAAGATTAGGGTCTCTCAAACTGGTCTCTTTGGTGGCCCTCAGAGATCCCTGGGGTGGATGAGGAGGAGGCAGGAAGGGAGAGAGGGAGAAGAAAGACCCTGCAGTGAGAATTCTTGACCTACCAACCAGTTCTCTCAGAACCATTCAGAGTTATCTATTTTATATGCTCACTGTCCTTGTAAACCTTCATTAGAAGACAGGTTCCTCCCGCTCTGAAGTGTTTAGAAACCATGGGCCAGACAGTCTCCCAGGGCCCCCCTCCTAACTCTAAAACCATATTGCTTATTGCTCTGTGGTCTGGTTCTAAAGCTCTGCCTCACCATAAACGAGAACATGATGGCCTACTGGGCTGAAGGGACCAGAGCAGCTTTTAAAGACGTCAGATAAAGATATGTGATAGTCAAACTTTGGGATCTGGTGACAACAGGTGCTGAGGTTAGGACACTCATATAACAAGTCAGATACACAGAAACACAAAATGGAACAAACTACTTTGCCCTGAATCCTTTAGAATCTGAGGTGGTAACTAGAACTGTTCAACATTCCATTTCTCTTTTTCTCAGGAACGTATCATGGTTGAATTTCCCCAGGAAGTCAGGTGTGAAGATGCAACTTGTTTCAGCAAATAAACATGGAGTGTGCTGCTCCCACACAGAAGACTCCAAGAGCCTATGTGCTATCAGCCTCATTCTCACTTCATCAGCCCGCACCCCTGTGAGATCAACAAGAAGCAGAGCTCTTTGCCTGCTGAGATAATCTAACAGCGCGAATGAGAAACAAACATTTATTGTTTTAAACAGCTGTCAATGAGGGCAGCCTGTTACTGCAGCACAACAGAGCCTATCCTGACCAATACAGAGATGTTTCAGATAAAATACAAGCTACTTGCTGAGAAGAATGTGTGTTCTCTAGCCCAATGTCCTCCAAAATTGGTTCCAAAGAACACTAGCTCCATGAGACATTCATGGTCAAAAAAATTTAGAGAAATTGCCTGTTTCATTTTTCCCCTTAAGGGTTGTATATTTTAGGCATGAAGTATCCTGCAATAAAGAAATCGTTTCACTTTGTCTTACCTAAAGTTTTCCTACATGAACTGTCCATGGAAGGTGCATTTACTGGCATCCTTACTAACAGTTGCAGAATCTAGTCCATTCAGAAAAGTATACATGAATATCAAGATACAGGCATATTCTTAACTAAGTGATTAATAACAAATTCAGAGATTCCGATGGCCTATTATTGGTTAAAATATTATTAATTTCATGGTATAGCTCTTTTGAAAAACAATCTGGCAATTTCTTATAAGGAAATTAAATGCACATTCACCATATGATCCAGCAATTCTACTCCTAAATGTTAATATTTATCCAAGAGAAATGGAAACATATTAACACAAAAACCTTCAAGTGAATGTTTAGTATGGCTTTATCAATGACTGCCAAAAACTGGAAACAATCCAAATATCCTTCAGTGTTAAATGGATATGCAAACTGTGGTACCTCCATATGATGGAATATTATGCAGCAATAAAAAGGAACACACTACTGATAGACAAAACAATGCAGACCAATCACAAATGTGCTACATAAGTGAGAGAAGCCAGACTCAAGAGCTACATACTCCATGATCCTATTTATATGGCATTCTTGAAATGCAAAACTGCAGGAACAGAAAGCTGATGTGGGACTGCAAGGGTGGCCACAGCTGATGAATGTTCTGAGCCAAAAGGATGGAGCTCTGCATCTTGACTGTGGTGGTGATATGAACAGGAGGCAGGGAAGTACTGGGTAGAAGAGGGTGGTTCCCCGGCAAAGGCCCCACCCTCAAACCTGGACACCGTGGCCCTAAATGATAACAGTTATCCCCGTTTTCCCAATCAAATGTTGCTTTTTCCAAAACCACCCTGGCCCACCACACCCTCATCTTGTACCTATAAAAACCCCAAACTCTACTGGCAGAGAAGTAGTAGAGCAGTAGAGCAGAGGAGGGAAGAGAGGAGGTGTCTGAACATTCAGAGGAATTCAGCTGGGGATGGTCAGAGAGGAGTTCAACTGGCGACAGCTGAACTCCAGGGGAAGATTATCTTCCCACTCTCTCCCCTTTCCAGCTCCCCATCCCACTGGGAGCCACCTCCATCACTCAATACAACCTCTGCATTCACCATTCTTCAAGTCCCTGAGACCTGATTCTTCCAGGATGCTGGACAAGAACCTGGGTACCAAGAGGATAAGGTGTAAAAAGCTGTCACCCTGACTCTCCACTGAGCCAGTTAACAGTTAGCCATCCATGGACAGCACCTGCTAAAGGAGCATTAATTGCAACACACCCCTAAACACTGCCATCCGTGGATGGCAACTGCTAATGGAGCACTAATTGTAACACACCCCTAGACACTGCTGTGGGGATGGAGCCCAAAAGCACTAGCTCCAGCCCTAGCACCCGGTCGCCTGCATGCTTCCCATCCTGCAAGGAGTTTGAGCACCGTGGTGGCCAAGTAAGCAAGCCACACCCCTACTGCAAGTCTTGCAAAGGGGTAAGGGAACTCTCCTGTCTCAGTGGCACTCACTCAACTGCAGCTGTTTGTCAAAATGCACAGAACTGTAAACCAAAAAGTATGAATTCTACTGTATATAAATTGAACCTCAATAAAATTTTGCATTAAAATTTAGTTTTCAAGTATAAAATGGAAGTCTCAGCTGTGTTTAGGGGACCCTTTAAGTATCATCAGGGAATATCCAGAAACAGCTCATAGAACTCCTGGTTCCGTCACCATGATGCTTCCTATCCACTCATCTTTGCTTTGGATGATCCCACACTTCTCTAAAACATATTGTTAGTTAATCACCCCTTTCCAGAAAAGGGATGGACAGGGTAGAAGGAGGGGCAGAGACTCACAGTTGGTCTCCTCTCAGGCATGATGAGAAAGGTCCACACTTACTGAACATTATGGATGGGAGATGCTGTGCTGTTTCATTTCGCCCACAGTCAGTGCTCACAAGCACCCTACGGGACAGGTGTAACCATCTCCTGTTTACAGATAGATAGGCAGACCAGGGCTCAGAGAAATTAAGCAACTCAGCCAGGTAACACAGTTAGTAAGTGATAAGTACTAACCTGAACCACATTTATACTTTCAGCAACTACTCTCTCCCATTTTCCAACTCTGAAAAAATGATCCTTCTAGGATGGCTACAGTCAACAAGACAGTTCATAAACATGTGTTGACAAGGATATGGAGAACTGTAATTCTCCTATGTTGTTGGGTGGTAGTGATGCAGCCACTTTAGTAAATAGTCTGGAAGTTCCTTAAATGGTTAAACAGAGTTACCACATGATCCGGCCATTCCACTACCAGAGAAATGTAAACGTAAGTCCAAACAGACACTTACACATAAATACTTGTAGCGGCATTGTTCATAATAGCCCCAAAGTGAAAACTACCCAAATGTCCATCATCTAATGAATGGGTAAATAAAATATGGCAGATTCATACACATCAGTACTAAAAAGGATAAAATATTCTACAACGTATTGTGGTGATGGATACAACTCTGTGAATACACTGCAAGCCACTAGATTGAACACTTTAAAAGGGCAAATTATATGGCATGTGAATTACATCTCAATAAAGCTGGTTTTTTTAATGGCAAATACCTAATCCAGCTAGAGTAAATTCTACATTACTAAAAATGAATAAGAGGAGAACAAGGAATAGAAGATTCAACACAACAAATAAATCCCAAATGCTCTGTAGCCGCCTTTAGCATGCACGGTAAGATTTAATTTGGAAGCAGACTAAAAATACTAATTATATTTTTACTTAGGCTAATGTTAGAATTAGTATGAAGTTCTCAGCCACATGTCATCTGAGAGCAGAGGGAAGCAGCCTACTTAACTAGTAGGTGGAAAGAAGTAGCTTATCATGCAGTAAAGAAATATAGGAAAAGCCCAAGTGGAAAAATCTATGAGCAGAGCACAATCTTCGCTCTTCATAGATGTTTCTGGAAAAAAAAAATTTAAGCACTATCCATTAGAATGTGGGTAAGACTTGGTCTGCACAAGAAAAGCAAAGCATCCTGCCCCAACCAGGCACAGATCTAAGGCTGCCAACATGAACGTGGTAATAACTGCATTAACCTTCTCCCAGGGGAGTTATTTTTTATTGTAACACACTTGTCAAAATGTCATCACATTAGCTCGCCTCTCCCACATCCGCCCACCAATTCCTCTCAGCTGTAGAAGAAAGAGCAGTAATTAGAGCAGGAAACAGCCCCTGGATGAAGAACTGCTCCAGCCTGACAGTTCATCCGAGACTTCGGCAAAGCCACTCTGGCCTGGCTCCGGGAGGGGAGGAGGTGGGGTCACTAAGCCCACGCTAGGCAAGCCACCTAAGCCTCCTTCCAGGCAGGGACAGCAGATGGAAATTGTGTCCCAGAAGCCAACTCTGCTGCTCTATCCATGCTGACATTCGGGAACTGTGACAATTAATCACACTTAACAAAGTACACTTTTGTCTTACACAATCCACCCAACTCCTACTGCAAACGAGTTTGACCTATCCTGCCTTCCTGTTTCAGCTGTCCCTTAGCCGAGATGGGAGAAGCCCCCAAAGCCCCCAAAAGGAGTTCTATTGGCCAGTGAACTCCTAGGGGATTTAGAAATGAAGTGGAATTTTTTGTCTTCTCTAGAAACAAATACAGATGCTCCAGCACTTATGATGGGGTCATGTCCAGACAAACCCATTGTAAGTCAACCATATCCTAAGTCAAAATATGTACTTAATGCTGGTGACATAGCAGATAATCCCTGACTTACGAATTTCTGACATTACAATGGGTTTATCAGGACATAACCCCACCATAAGTGGAAGACTGACTTACAATGGGGTTACAGTTTCTTTTCTTTCCTTTTTTTTTTTTTTAATTTTTTATTTTTTAGATGGTCTGTCTCTGTTGCCCAGGCTGGAATGCAGTGGTACTATCTCAGCTCACTTCAACTTCCACCTACAAGGTTCAAGCAATTCTCCTGCCTCAGCACCCCCGCCACCCTCCCCGAATAGCTGGGATTACAGGCATGCACCACCATGCCCAGCTAAGTTTTGTATTTTTTTAGTAAAGATGGGGTTTCACCATGTTGGCCAGGCTGGTCTCAAACTCCTGGCCTCAAGAGAGTCCCCCACCTTGGCCTCCCAAAGTGCTGGGTTTACAGGCGTGAGGCACTATGCCTGGCCAGGGTTACGGATTTCTACTAGAAGTACATGGCTTTTGCACCATCATAAAGTCAAAAACTCTTAAGTCAAACCATCCCAAGTTGAGGAATGTCCGTATTTGAACGGATAAATAACATATAGTATATCCATACAATGGAATATTAGTCAGCCTTAAAAAGAAAAAAAATCGGCTGGGCGCAGTGGCTCACGCCTGTAATCCCAGCACTTTGGGAGGCTGAGGCAGGAAGATCACAAAGTCCGGAGATGGAGACCATCCTGGCTAACATGGTGAAACCCCGTCTCTACTAAATATACAAAAAATTAGACGGACGTGGTGGCAGGTGCCTGTAGTCCCAACTACTCAGGAGGCTGAGGCAGGAGAATGGTGTGAACCTGGGAGGTGGAGCTTGCAGTGAGCCGAGACTGTGCCACTGCACTCCAGCCTGAGCAACAGAGCGAGACTCCATCTCAAAAAAAAAAAATCTAAACACATACCAAAACATGGATGAGCCTGGATGATGTTAAGTGAAAT
This sequence comes from Macaca fascicularis, assembly GCF_037993035.2. Classification (NCBI taxonomy): domain Eukaryota; kingdom Metazoa; phylum Chordata; class Mammalia; order Primates; family Cercopithecidae; genus Macaca; species Macaca fascicularis. The sequence goes on along the minus strand of NC_088387.1, from coordinate 16,729,654 downwards.
ATGCCAGACACAAAGGACAAATATTCTATGATTCCAGTTATACGAGGTACCTAGATGTAGTCACCGTGTCTTATTTTCTGTATGCTGATGCTTTCACATCTGGGGCCTTCCTGACCCTGGAGGGCTGCCAATTCCTAGAGACAGCGAGCAGCTTGCCCATGAGTGTGCCTTTTTAATGCAAACCAACCAATTCAGAGCCCACATCCCAAAGAGCTCCCATATCGGGCTCTCAAGCTCCAGGTCACTATCCACCTGCCATGGCACCCCCAGGGCCAGTCTGAGAAGCTGTCATAGCCAGAGGAGCCCATGGAGACATGACAACTGTGATGCAGTGTGGGATCCTGGGACAAAGGACGGTAGGGAAAAAGTACAGCTTTCCAAATGGAGAATTGTCACTGTTAACGTATGAAAAGTACCATGCTAATGACAGATGTTAACAACAGAGGAAGTGGGATGTGTGAATGTGAGAATTCCTCATACTCTATTCACCACTGCTCTAAATAACAAGTATACTAAAAGGAGGGAAGGGAACGGCTGTGTGACATAATAAAAATACATATTTGGTCTCTGTCCCTAGTTCCTGGCATGGAGCTCCTAAACCCCTGGTAATTTTCTTAGTGATAGTGGGGCTAGGAGTATCTTTTGTTCTGATATTTGGTCTTTGACTGGGGTTCCTAACATAGAGCTCCTAATCCCTTGGAATTTGCTGGGTGATGAAAGCCTTTTTTGTGGGCTGATGAGGTGACTCTGGTGGCTCCTGGATGAAGGCTGGTCACCAGAAAGACCTAGCCATGACGAGAAATTGGAGTTTTCAGCCCCATACCCCATCCTCCAAAGAAGGTAGAGGAGCTGGAGACTGTGTCGATAACCAATCATGCCCATGTGACGAAGCCTCCATAAAAATCCCTACAAGTTGGGGTTTGGGGAGATTCTGGTTGGTGAATGCATCCACGCACCTGGAGAGGGTACACCTAACTCCACAGAGACAGAAGCCCCTGTGTTCAGGATCCTTCCAGACCTCGCCCCATGTACTTCTCCATCTGGCTGCTTGCCTGTATCTTTTATCATGCCCTCCATTAATATAATAAATCAGATTTGCAGCCACGCCACACAGCAGTTCCAGGTAACCTGGAGACACCTCTTGCTACTGGCCTCTGAAGTGAGGGCAGCCTAGTGAGACTCAGCCCGTAACCTGCAGGGTCCATACTAGCTCCACGTGGAAGGGGTCAGAACTGAACCGAATACCCAGTTGGCATCTGCAAACAACTGGAAAATTGCTTGGTGTGGGAGAACCCCACACACACATCTGGTATCAGAAGTGTTCTGGGCACAGTGTGAGTATTGAGGAAAACAGTTGCTTTTCCTGTACAGGGTGACATGTGGAGATAGAACACACATCCCAAACATCTTCAGACTAACAAAGATGCTATCTACAACACATTTATTGCACCTGCTCATTAATGAGACAATAAAAGGCTTTGGGGGATAGACACGCACAGCTAACACCTGCCACCAAGCACATTCCTGGGGACTAGGAGGGCCGCTGATTGAATTTCTGACAATATTATAAGCAAGTGGCGCAATGTTTGCCAAACATTGCAAGTACATCATTTGTAGCATGAAAACGCAGCCATTAGAGACCACCTATGTGTCAGGAGAGAGCAAAAGTATCAAACCAGACACTCGTACCTGTGTCTGGGCATCACTTTCTTACAAATAAAGGAAAACACTGAGCTGTTCCCCACTCTTTCCTACCCACAGCAAATGTAAATCCCACGCCCTTGAGCCAGAAAAGCACCAATGCACGTTCATTTGGGAAACATCAGGAATGACGGTCACCATCATGGAGCCTACAGGGAACTGGGGTTGCAGACAAACCGATGAAAGACAGAGCGACCGAAGGGCCAAGGGAGATTGCCAGAGCGAGCGGGAATTCAGGGAAGGAAGTGTTGACTCCAGCTGGCTAGGGGGTTACCTACCCAGAAAAAGAACTTGCGTTGGACCTGAAAGGACTGTGCAAGACTCTGGCACGCGCAGAGAAGTGGACCCTGTGACCTGGAGGGGAGCTGCCGTGTATCCCATGAAGCCAGTGGGCATGGCCAGGCCAGATCCAGGGGAATCTCCCATACACAGACAATCCCAAGAGCCAGGGATCCCCCATAGAAGCAGACAGGGATGAAGGGCAGGGCCCAGGCAGACCCAGGAGCCCATACAAAGAACCCAACATGAAGCAGTCCCCAATAGCTCCAATGTCGCCATCCTCAGAACTCCAATCACATTTAGTTTTTACTTGCCTGTGACTCTCGTGAAGTCCTTTAGTATTGCGACTTTCTGGCATGGATGTATAGCACTGTGTACCTGACATTCACAGATCTTCTTCTAGCTACAGGCATCAGTTTTCTCTTAGCCCCCTCCCCCAGCTTTCAGCCCCTAGGGCCTGGGTGGGATCCTTTCAATTTCAGGAGAAAACACACACCCTAGGTCTGAGTCAACTGCTGCCATTGCCATCAGTTCACTCAGCCAGAGTGAATCTCGTGAGTTCTGCAGATGTTCCAGCAAAGACCCCAGAAACATGACAAAGACCCCTACAGCCCTCTTGCACCTGTCAAGAGGACAGTGGAGCTGCTAGGCCACCACGGAAAGTCTTGGTGGGACTCAAAGCTAGAAAGAGGCCAAGTCCTGATGGCATCATCTGAGTCATGAACCCAGCCATGGTGGATGCATCTACCTCAGGATCCTTGGTTATCTGGGCCACCACACAGCTTTCCTTCTCTCTGTGTTTTGGCTGACTCCGGTTAGTTCCTCTCCTGCAGCTAAAGGGGTCCTGGTTCATTTCTGTAACCAGCTGTTCTTGCTAAGCCACAAGCTCCTTAATGGCACAAAGCATGTCTACATCTGAATGTCCCCCAAAGATCCAGCACCACGCCTTCTGCATGGAGGTCCTGCAAAAACCTAGGAGCGAACCGAGCCACAAAGGGAGCAGATACATGGCCCCGGGAGGAGTCAAGATGGCCGACCAAGAAACACTCAGGAAAGGGGAGTGATTCAAGAAGCAATGAGAAAAAGCTAAGAGTCACCCTAAGAACAGTAAAAATCTAAAACTTTAAAGGGACTTAAAAAGAGGTGGTTGCTACAGTTTGTTTTTGGTTTACATCTTAAGAGGTCAGTAGGGTACTTACTTAATGATGGGGACTGCACATGGGCCACATGTGTCATTCGACCTCACATGACTCCAGTTCCTCCATGGACCACAGACACTGCAGATGAAACAGCTGATGTTCCTGAGTCAATGTGACTTTAGCTTTGAAACAGTTGGCAGGGTCATGTTCAAAATGAGCTTAATGATCTGTTTACGCAACTGCTCTTACATTAACTATTATAACAAAAAAAATGTACAAGGAGCTAGGCTTTCTCTAAGTTCCTTCTTCAGATGTTGACAAGCAGAGCTGTGTATTGCGTTCATAAACCTGGGAAACAGAAAATAACTGCTATTTGGGAACAACCTCCTCTGACATTTCCTCCTAAAATTAACAAGTGATTTAGCCTGAGTTAAAAATGACAATATTACAGCTATGCAGATAAGTTGTTCAGGGTCAGGCCTATTTTTTCCTGACAAAATACTACTCTAATATTAAAATGGTATTTTGGTAATTCATTGTGGAGAGCTCCAACAACAGATTAGAATAGGGACTCTTTGAAAGCAAACTTTTAACTGGCATGGTGGCACGCGACTATAGAGTTCCAGCCACTTGGGAGGCTGAGGGGGGAGGATCACTTGATCCCTGGAGGTCAAGGCTACAGTGAGCCGGGATCGCACCTCTGCACTGCAGCCTGGGCAACACAGCGAGACCCTATCTCAATTTTAAGAACGAAAGAAAGCAAACTTGAAACTAACTTATAAAAATAAATATTAAAATTAAGTCTAGGACAAATACCCACCTGCTCTTCTCTCTGTTCATGATATTTACAGGAAAGAAGAGGGTCATCTTTCGATTTTCTAAATTCAAACATGAAAGTGACTTAAGCCATTGCAACTGGCAAGCCCCAGAGGAGAACGTGGAGCACCCCGCATTAGAAATCATTCCCTGGCCTAACTCCACATGGTGAGTGTGAGCGGGCCAGGTGGGTCAGCCCACCCAGTCCCCAGTGGGGAGTCGGCCTGGCCTATATCTTTAAAGGGAGATGTTGGTGTAAGAATCGCTGTGAAACCTGTTGACATGCAGATTTCCAGTCCCTGCAATGGGTCTAAGTGGAGCACAGAAACCCACATTTTGAAACTGTCCTTGGTTACTTTCAGGTCTCTCCACTCAGCTGAGTACAATGGTTTGAGGACTATTCAGCCGGACCCCCACTGTTTAATAAGCCTTCTTTATTATTATTATTATTAAAACAGTTCTTCAAAACCCAATTGCCCAGAATGGGGCAAGACAGAATCTCAGAACTAGCAGAAACCACAGAACCTCATTTTACATGAGAGGAAACTGAGGCTAGGGAATTTAAGGGACTATGCTGGTGTAATCCAGCTTAGTCGGTTGGTCTAAAGGAAAACGCTCCAGGCCAGGTGTCAAAAAGTCATGTCTCAGTCACTTCCTTCTTCCAGATAATCTTTCCTTCGAACCCACAAAATTATTTTTAAAATAAGATTTTTAAAAAGATAAGGTTATGCTGCAGTTCTCTAGCTGTCCATTAGAGTAGCCAGTAGCCACAGGTAATTATTTAAATTTCAGCTTTAATTGACTAGAATTAAATGAAAAAAAAAATTTTGAGACAGTCTTGCTCTGTCACCCAGGCTGGAGTGCAGTGGCATGATCTCAGCCCACTGCAACCTCCCTCTCCTGGTTTCAAGCAATTCTCCTGCCTCAGTCTCCCAAGTAGCTGAGATTACAGGTGCCCACCACCATGCCTGGCTAATTTTTGTATTTTAGTAGAGACAGAGTTTCACCATGTTAGCCAGGTTGGTCACGAACTCCTGATCTCAAGTGATCTGCCCACCTCGGCCTCCCAAAGTGCCGCAATTACAGGTGTGAGCCACTGCACCCGGCAAAATGAAATTTAAAAAGCCGGTTCCTGAGCCACGCTGGCCACATTCATGAGCTCAGTAGTCACCTGTGGCTGGTCACTACCGTACTGAACAGAGCAGACACAGGACATATCCACCACTTTTGCTATGCACATGACCTCAAAAACTGCTTCAAGTCCCTTTTACATCAGAACAAAATGCAGATTTAATCTTGGACTAAACCCAGCATGCAATCAAAATCCCACATGCGTATCTGAATATGTGCTTATTTGTCCAATATGTGACATATAGTTTTAGCATCACTAATAATACCAAACAAGTCTTATTTTGCTATGCTTGGTAAAAACCTAATTTTGATAGATTTGATTAGCTATTCAAGCCAAGTTTAAACTCCCAATGCCCACACCCCCTCCATTTGCACATGCACCCACACTTTCTAGGTCTGCCAAGCAGGCACAGAAGTGGGAGACCAGGCCTCAGTTTCTTTTTGTGTAAAACTAGGGGTTAGGCTAGGTAAACTCTGAGGCTATTCCAGCTCTAACATTCTATCTGTTTATGAGCCATGTGGACAGATTTTATTGACTGAATTTTTTTTTTTTGAGACAGAGTCTTACTCTGTCACCTAGGCTGGAGTGCAGTGGCACAATCATGGCTCACTGCAACCCACACCTCCCAGGCTCCAGTGATCTGATCCTCCTACCTCAGCCTCCTGAGTAGCTGGAACAACAGATGTGTGCCACCACATTCAGCTACCAAGTGGACAGATTTTCATTTCACTTTCTGCACAAACATGTATTGAACACTTTCATGTGCCAGGAGCAGAGACTAGCAGGGGCGGCTCAGACGCTGTCCTCCAGGGCTCTGCCAGGAGAGACAATGACACATCCCGGATCTCCACGTCAGGGCAGCATCACGCGGGGGGCAGAGATCAGGGCAGAGCCATGGAAAGGTGTGGGGCCGCCCAGGGGGCACTGAGGAGCTCCAGGTGTCTGCATGATGCTACTGCCCGCCACTGACGCTTGAATGGAGCCCGCAGCTGAAGCACGTGCTCACACCCCTCAGCCCTTCCTGCGGCTCCATTCTGCTCATTTCCAGCCACTGACCTAGGACTGACGTGGGCAGGTCATGCCTACTCCCAAAGGGAGACAACGCCTGAAACAACTGAGGAATTAAAGCACTTCAGCAACTCCATCACAGCGAGTCCACGGCAGCTCCAGTGGCCACTCTTGCTTCTCCAGGCTTCAGAGCGTCCCTCTCAGCTCTGTCAGCTCTGGGAAACACACCAGGTAGGCTGATCACGCGGCCCTTGAGGGATCTGGATCTGGAGACAGGCAGGTCCTGGTTATAAGGGCACCTGACTGCATGGGATGGCAGCAAAGGGGGACAAAGCGTTCATGATCTGTGGCAGCAGCACCCACACTGGTTTTAGGAGAAGGTGGCAACCTCATCTTCCCACCTCTCTCCAACCACCTGCTTCCCCGTCTGGGATGGAGAAGCATCAGGGTGTGGTGCCAGCCTCTGCCAAGAGGTGGGATCATGCCATCTGATGGCCACAGGGGAGGACAGTGCCCGCCCTCTTCACACTGAGGGGTGCAGTGAGCGCAGACCTGTTGACAGAAGAGCATGGGGACCCCAGCCCCAGGCAAGGGCAGGTCCATCCCTCTCACAGCTGGCCAAGTCCCCATGTGGGATACACACAGATGCCTGTGGGGATGCCATGTGGTCACAGAGGACCTGAGCTGCTGGCTGACAACTAGAAAATGTGCTTTATTTCCTGTGTTTAGTTTTGTCTTTTAGCAAACCAAAAAGTCCTTAGGCAGACCACCTAATTTAACAGAAACACTGGATGTCAGTGGTAGAAGAAAGGAACCCACGCCATCTCAGGGTTTTAGGGAGGAGGTGCAGGGAGGCCCTGGCCAGGTTCCGCAGGGCTAGCATAGGCCACCAGGGCACCCCCCTTCCCAGGCCCAGTCCAGGGCACATGTGTGCTGTGGATGCTGGAGGCCAAGCCCAGGGCCTGCTCTCCCGACTCTCACCCTTGCCTTCCAACAATGCACTCCCTCTTGTTGGACTCTTTTTTTTTTTTTTGGAGGAACTTTTATTGATAGATAATAATTGTACATATGTATGGGGTACATATAATATTTTGATACAATGAGTAATGATCAAATCAGGATAATTAGCATATCCATCACCTCAAATCTTTATAATTTGTGTTGGGAACATATTCAAATCTCTTTTAGTTATTCTAAAATATACAATAAATTATTGTTAACTAGTCACCCTGCTGTACTATGGAACATGAGAATTCATTCCTTCTGACTGTATGTTTATACCCTTAACCAAACTTTTTTCATCTCCCTACCTCCAACGCATCCTTCCCAGACAGTGGGATCTGGCACTCTACTCTCTACCTTCATGCGAGCACCTTTTTCAGACTCCACATATGAGTTAGATTGTGCAATATTTGCCTTTCTGTGCCTGGCTTGTTTCACTTACCATAACAACCTGCAGTTTCATCCATGTTGCTGCAAATGACATGATTTCATTCTTTTGAAAGGCTGAATAGTATCCCCTGTTTTTTTTTAATACACTCATCAGTTGATGGACACATTGGCTGATTCACATCTTTGCTATTGTGACCACTGCTGCAATAAATGCAGGGGTGCAGGTATCCCTTTGATATAGTGATTTCTTTTCCTTTGGATAAATACCCAGCAGTGGGACTATTGGATCATATGGTAGTTCTAGTTTTAGTTTTCTGAGAAACCTTCCTACCGGTTTCCATAGTGGCTGCCTTACTTATGTTCCCACCAATAGTCTATACGCGAGTTTCCTTTTCTCCACATCCTTAATCCCATTAAATAATGGGGAAGGACAAGAAGAGACATTTCTCAAAAGACACAGGAATGGCCAACAGATTTATGAAAAAATGCTCAACATTACTAACCATCAGGAAGATGTATACTTTTTTTTTTTTTTTTGAGATCAAGTCTCACCCTGTCACCCAGGCTGGAGTGCACTGGCACGATTGCAGCTCACTGCAGTCTCTGCTTCCCAGGTTTAAGCAATTCTCTGCCTCAGCCTCCCGAGTAGCTGGGATTACAGGCATGCACCACCACACTTGGCTAATTTTTGTATTTGTAGTAGAGACAGGGTTTTGCCATGTTGGCTAGGCTGGTCTCGAACTCCCGAGCTCAAGTGATCTGCCTGTCTCAGCCTCCCAAACTGCTGGGATTACAGCCATGAGTCACCTCACTCAGCCAGGAAGATGCACATTAAAACCACAATAAAATATCACCTCCACCCAGTTAGAATGGCTGTTGTTGAAAAGAAAAAAATTAAGAGAGGCTGACTAGGATGTGGAAGACTGACTTTTTATTCCAGGTCCATGGTTCCTCTGTGCCTGACTTGTGTGCACCTCACTTATTTCACTTAGCATAATGACTTCAAAGTTCATCTATGCAGCATGTGCCAGAACTTCGTTTCTTTCTACGGCTGAATACTCCTCCACTGTGTGTACATACCACCTTTTGTTCATCCCATCATCTGTCAGTGGACATTTGGCTATTATGAATAATGCAATTATGAACATTGGTGTACACATGTCTGTTTCAGTCCCGGTTTACAATTCATCTGGGTGTAAGCCTAGGAATAGAACTGCTGGATTATATAGTAATTCTGTGTTCAAATTATACAGTAATTGTATGTTCAAATTCCTTTCACGCTGTTTTGCACGGCAGCTGCACCATTTTATATGCCCACTGGCAATGCACTAGGATTACAATTTCTCCACATCCTAACCCTTGTTATTTTCTACTTTTTGGAAAATGCCCCTTCTAACAGGTGGGAATGGTTTCTCATTGTGGTTCTGATTTGCATTCCTCTAGTAACTAATGACGTGGAGCATCTTTCCATGTGCTTACTGGCCACTTGCATATCTTTGGGAAAGTGTTTACTCAAAACCTTGACCCATTTTTGAATTGGGTTTTTTTATTATTGAGTTATAGAAATTCTTTATACATTCCAGATATTGATCATTTACCAAACAATGATTTGCAAATATTTTCTCCCATTCTTTAGGTTATCTTTTCACTCTCTTGATAGTATCCTTTGAAGCACAAAACTTCTGAATTCTGATGAAATCCAAATTATCTATTTTTTTCTTGTATTGCCTGTGCTTTTGGTGTCACACTCAAGAAATCACTGCCTAATTCCAGGCCATGAAGGTTTTAACCTGTGTATTGTTATAATAGTTTTATAATTTTAGCTCTTATGTTGGGATCTTTAACTCATTTTGAGTTAATTTTCTAGGCCGTGTTAAAGGTTTGACTTCATTGTTTTGCATAGGAATATCCAGTTTTCCCAGCACCATTTGTTAAAAAGGCTGCCCATTCCTCATTGACTGATCTTGGCTTCTTTGTTGAAAAATCAGTGGACCATACATGTGACAGTTCGTTTACGGGATCTCTGTTCTATTCCATTGGTTTATAGATCTCCCCCTTACGCTAATAACATACTGTTTTGATTTAATATTGCTTACAGTACATTTTGAAATCAGGAAGTGTGAGTCTTCCAATTTTGCTCCTCCTTTTCAAGATTGTTTTGGTTATTTGGGGTCCCTTGAGATTCCATGTAAATTTTAGAGTGCTTTTTTTCTATTTCTCTAAAAAACGCCACTGGGGTTCTGATGGAGACTGCGCTGAATCTGTAGATCACTTCGAGTAGCAGTGTCATCTCAACAATATTAAGTCTTCCAATCCATGAACAAAAGATGCACTTCCATTTATTCGTATCAAAAACACTTTGTAGTTTTCAGTGTACTGATCTTTCGCCTCTTTGGTTAAGTTTATTCCCAAGTCTTTTATTCTTTTTGATGAGAATGTAAATTGAATTTTTTATTTCCTTTTCAGATTGTTCATTTCGAGTCTATAGAAATACAACTGAACTGTGAGCTTTAATTTTATATTTTGCAACTTTGCCTAATTCATTTGTTAGCTCTGAAAACTTTGAGAACTCCTTAGAGTTTTCTATGCATAAGATCGTGTCAGCCAATAATTTCTTTTCCTTGCCTAATTTCTCTGTCCAGAGCTTCCAATTCTATGTTGGATAAAAATAGCTGTCCTTCCTACTTCTGCAATACTAAAATGTTCCTTATTTTATCAACTGATGGTGAAAAAACTGTAACGTTTTACTTGGCAAATTAAAGAAGTAAAAACCTTATGTAGTTACACAAAATGTTCTGGAAACAATACTAAGCCCCCCAAAAAAGTGTTGAGCAAAAACAGCAGTCTGAGAACAACTCAAATACATGCCCTCATGGAAGCTCCCAAGTTCAGGATCCTCTCATGCTCCAGGCGGTGGCCCCTCTATCCCCATTGTGAATGGGGTGTGAGCGAGAGAGGTGGAACTCCACGAAGTCAGTTATGTGCAATGCCAGTTGAGGGAAAGTTGGGAACAATCCAAATTAAGGTCAGCTAAATGAGGACGGAGCCCCAAACGGCACTGCAGCCAAGAAAGAGAGGTCAGTGCCCAAAACAGGCATTATCCCAGAACAGAAACAGTGAGGAAGAGAGACACACCACTCTACAAGCCTGGTCCCTGCAGGGAAGGCAGGGCTCTCACTTGGTTCTTGTTTTTCTCCACCTATATATTTTTAATCGCATTGACTGTGTGTTTGTGTGTGTGCCTGATTTATCACCTCGAATTTATTTTTATCAAGGAAGAGAAGCAGTAAATAAATAGCAAATATAGCCAGAGCCCAAGTCAGCGGCTATTTTTGTTTTCACTTAGAGAACAAAGTGCCAAAGTCCAGCCATGATGAAAGGGCAAGAAAACACCAGCCCCCTCACTCCCGCTGGCCGGCAGGACCTGCTCCTATGCCCAAACTGTGCATTTCTGTGTTGCTTTTTGGCTGAGAGGAGCGGTGATGAGGCTGTATTTTGACCGAGAGATGAAAAGGTCTATTGTTTGATTTTGTGGTCAGAAGGCGTCCGTACCACACACCCTTCCATCTGCTCTTCTATTTCTGCCTAATAAGCAGCACCACATAGGTTTGTAGAGCAGAAAGGAAGTGGAAACTGAAGCTCGTTTTGTTAAGCATAACATTTTCACTCAAAGACTGTTTCTAGAACATTTTATCCAGCAACTCAGAAGCCCATATTTTGAATTAAAAGGACAATTCTGGTGAAGGAGAAGAAATCCACACCTTCCTGTAAGCCACAAAAACGAGGGCAAGAGAGCCAAGAAAGTTTCAAATAAATACTGAAATGTCCTTTTTTGTGCCATGCCACATGAAGGACCCTGATGAAAACTAAACTTTGTCACATGCCTCAGAAACTGGTGAGGCCAGCCAGGATTTGTTTTTAATAGAACAGAAAAGGAGAGGAAAATGGTTTTCTGTCTCTACTCAGTTTCCAAAAACCTCTATTGACTACTCTCACCACCACACAGCAGCCCTCCCCGCAGCTGTCTGCAGCCCGCTTCACTTGTGGCACCTGGTTCCATCCAAGCACGCTCAAGAGTCTGCACAACTGTGGGAAGGCAACCAGAAGCAGCAAGGCAGAGCCCTCGAGGGAAAGGTCCTGGCTGAGGTGTCTTGCAAGGCATCCCACAGCCAGGCCGGCTCCTTTGTGCCAGGCCACAACAGAGATCCCCCTGTATGGGGGAGACAGGGGCTCCCCTGCCTGGGGGAAGCTGGTGGTGTGCAGCCTGCCCAGCACCACAGCCAGGCCAGCAATCAGACGCAGGCGGGAGAAGAATGATCTGTTAGTTGAGTGACCATAGTTATTTGGTGTTAGGCAACACGCCACTTCCCCCAAAAAGGTCTTGGGACATCTGGTCTCCTAGTCAGTAAGACAGCTTCCTCATCTCATTCCCATCACTGGCAGGTTGTTCTCATTCTGGTGGACTGATTTTGTTTATAACACATGCAGGATGTGGTAGGTCCTGGTAGAGAAAAATCTGCCGGACGCTCAACATTCTAAAGATACTTGAGGTCTGGGGAAGCCCGGGATGACTTCTTCCTATTACTAAGATGTGGGGTGAGTCTATTTACCAATTGTGGCCATAAACCTGGAGCTGGGAGAAACAATCTGGTGAGCAGACTAAGGTCAAGACCGGGGTGACGGCTGCAACTAGGCCCAGGGGACGTGGGGGACCCCAGAAGAGGAAACTAAGAGACATCAACAGGTAATGTTCAGGTGGGAATTTGACCTGTAGCCTCATTCACGATATGGTAACTGCAGTTCCAACTATGTATCTGCAAAGAGAACCACCAAGGTTCTCCAAGGACTCTGTATTTCAAAAACCGTAATAAAAGATACCCGAAAGGTTCAATGGAAGACAGAATTGTATTAAAAGAGTGATTGTTCCCAAATATTGTCTACAGAAAACAACCCCAAGTGTCCATGAGCAGATGAATGGACAAACAAGATGTGGATGACCGTTCGATGGAAAAGGATTCAACCTTAAAGAGGAACGAGATTTTGACACACACTGCAGCATGGATGAGCCTGGAGGACACTGTGCTGAGTGAAAGAAGCCAACACAGAAAGATAAATACTGTGTGACTCCACTTAAATCCAGCCAAATTCATAGCAACAAAGTAGAAGAGTGGGTGCCAGGGTCTGGAGGGTGGAGGAATGGGGAGTTAGTGTTTATGGGGACAGAGTTTCAGTTTGGGACGGCGGAAAGAGTTCTGAAGATGGATGGTGGTGATGGTTTCACAACAATGAGAATGTGCTTAACGCCACTGAACTGTTCGCTTACAAATGGCTAAAATGGTAAATTTTAATGTTATGTATATTTTTCCACAATTTAAAAAATATATTTGTATGCCAATTTAAATCAGGTCCTAGCAGATGATCAGACAAGCATGTGACCCCACAGTTTCACCCTGCCTTGGGCACTGGCTAGAGCGGGCAGGAGGTCCCAGCGAGCATGCAGGGTGGGTTTTGGTGGCATGGTGCCAGCCCCAGGGCACCCATCAGCCTACAGAGCACGGCTGGCCATCTCTCCTTCAGGAAACGCTCTGCCCTACCTCCAGCTTCAGGCTGTGTGTTCTCTGATGACTTTCTGTATCACAGAAGCGAGGCACTTAAGCTTTGCATCCAGGTGGGCGTGCACTGCCACTTCTCCACGGACAAGCCCTGCACCACCCTCAAGTGACCAACTCCCCCAGACTCAGGTTCCTCCTCTACAAAGTGGAACTCACCATTTTAACACAGAAGGTGGTTTTGGAGCTAAATAAATGATATGCTGTGAGGTGTGGAAACACCGTCCTCAAGTTGGGATCACTAAGCTGGGAATGCTATTTCCTTAAATTCCCCTCCCTTTAAGTCAGGGCTAGAGCTGGCCAGAGAGAAAGTAGTCAGGACCTGGAAGCAGGCAGGGAGCCAGCAGTGGATGCAATGATGGGCAGGTGCCTAGTGAATCCCAGTTCACTCTCTCTCCCAACTCACTCCCCACTGATGCTGAGCTGGGAACCAGACCCCACGATGCCCTCCGGGTTCCCTCCTCCAGCAGCTGACAGACTCCGTTCTTCAGATTCACTGCTTGGTTTCTTACCTGTTCCTGCCCCAGCTCCCCCACGAATGGGTGTAGTCATGGCCAAGGGAAAATTCGAGACTCGGAAGTTAGTAAGCCATGGGACGTGGGCACCAAGCTCACGTGGCTGCTGGCACGGTAGAAGCCCAGTTCCACATTCGCAGCTCTGTGTGGACCCCTCTGTGCGCTGGTTCCTCGGCACTCCTAACATCTGCTTCCACGTCAGAAGAAAGAAAAGGAACAAACTCGTGCGACCTGAACACAGGGCAAATCCCAGCTCACCCCTCCATCCTTAGATGCACAACTGTGCAGCGATGTCCCCTGTTAGATGTCCTAGCAGCTTCTCAGTAAAATCATAGGTGAGAGCCCAGCACCCTTCCTGGCATCCGGAATCACTGAGGAAGAATTCTACCCAGAGAGGCACATCACAGGCAAAGAACTACATTAGACAGGGTCTCTCCCGAGAGGAAACCACACAGAAGCAGGAGTGCACTCCGAGTACACACTGCTGAAATCGGGGCCCGGCTGCCTCCCACCGCTGTTCTGATGGTGGAAAGTGGCTTGAGGAGGGGTCAGCTGAGTATTTTACAAAGCATCTGGGTTCACTGATCTTTATCTACATACCTTCTCCAGATTGCAACCTCCCTTCTCGGGTGTTAAATCGACTCTCCTAATTTTAATCACAAAACAATTGTATAATGAAGACTCATTCTCTCTTTGCCCATGGCCCAACGTGGCCTTCTCCCCTACCCTCCAGCTTCCTCTGCTCCTGACATTATCAAGGGGGCAGAGACCATGAGGGAAGGTTACAGACGTCTTATTCTAGAATCGAGCAATGCTCAGAGAGAGAGACAGAAACACAGAAAGACACATAGATGCTTAACATGGTCAATTGTGATGTGTGTGGAGGTTAATTGTCCCACTGAAGGTTTAACACTGCTCATTTTTTCCAAGGACAGCTTTACTGGTTAGAAGTACAAAAGCTGTTTTCCCAGATTATTTGAGATCTCACTCTGCCTCCACCAAGATGTGCGAGCTCAGTGACGTGCCCCTTCTCTCCTCAGCTCACTGCATCTGGTACAGAGCTCCTGGGCAGTGGTGTCAGTGCCTACCGCCCTCCAAGTATCAGATCTCCCAAAACACTGTTGTCCGCGTCACCCCCAGCAGTGCTTGGAGCTCAGTCTCTGATGTGCATAGATCTTGCTCCCTTTTAGGGGTGAGGACACAAGCCCAGAGGGGTGAAGCCATGGGCTCAAGGCCACACAGCTAATCATCACCAGAGCTGCAGCTGGAGCAGAGCCCGTCCGTCTTCTGACTGTCCTCTCCATGGGACGGAGAGAGCCCGCAGATGCCAGCAAGAGTATCCGGCAGAGACGTTCTTCCAGGGCTGTTCAGATGTCCTCCTCAAAAAGGATTCCTGTTTGGCTGTCTTTCAATTAGCCCCGTTTTGTTTCATGTCAATGAAATTTATTAGTCCTTGTCTCACAGATCTTCTCTGCGGGGCCTGGCTGGCCTGGGCTTCACTCCTTTCTAGAAGTCTCTACTCAGCACACGTGGCCCTGGCCCACTGCTGCCCCCACAGCCCCAAGGCCCCTCCTCGGCCAGGGCAGCAATGCTCCTGGGAGAATGAGGCAAGTCCTTCTGCCCCAGCTCCTGGAGCCACTCCCTTTGGGTGATCTTATCTCTTGTGGTTTTACCCATAAACCGCATGCTGACAGCTTTATTTCCAGTCATTTCCAGTCTGCGTCATAGCCTCACCTCCAACAGCCTGCTGAGGCCCCAACCTAGACACAGCATGGAGGCACCTGGCACAGCCAAGACAACTGGCAGAAATACCCCTCCTCGCTGTCCAATGACCACTGCCTGCCCTCCACTTCCTCCAACCAGAACTCTTCCTCCTCGCTGTCCAATGACCACTGCCTGCCCTCCACTTCCTCCAACCAGAACTCTTCCTCCTCGCTGTCCAATGACCACTGCCTGCCCTCCACATCCTCCAACCAGAACTCTTCCTCCTCGCTGTCCAATGACCACTGCCTGCCCTCCACTTCCTCCAACCAGAACTCTTCCTCCTCGCTGTCCAATGACCACTGCCTGCCCTCCACTTCCTCCAACCAGAACTCTTCCTCCTCGCTGTCCAATGACCACTGCCTGCCCTCCACTTCCTCCAACCAGAACTCTTCCTCCTCGCTGTCCAATGACCACTGCCTGCCCTCCACTTCCTCCAACCAGAACTGCAGGGCTGCTCTCAGAGCTTCTCCCTCCCCTGCTCTCCATGGCGCCCCAGTCCACAGGTCCTTTGCAGAGACTGCTCCAGGCCTCTAAGGGCAGTCACTGAGTCAGCTTCCTCCACACTCTGCCACCAGGGTCCTGGGAGGCTTTGCCTCACGGGCCTGGGTTACTTCAGTGACCTCAGAACAACCCACGGGCTATACCCTGCCCTTCCAGCCCATCCACTACACCACACCACAGACAGACCATGTCACGTTCCTATTTAAAACCATCCCCATGTTCCCCACTCAAGGTAAAGGATAAAGGCTAGGCTCTGACACGTGACAGATGAAGCCACCTTGACCTGACCTTAGCATGCCTATGTAGACACACAGTCTGCCACCCTGACATGGCTCAAAGGTGCCTGCTGTGTTGGACACAGCTGATGTCCACGCAATGCCCCCCATCTTCCTTGCTCTAAGAGGCCAGCCCCCTGTTAGGTGATGGAGGCTGCAGATGGCAGATACGCCCTTCTCCAGGCTCCCTGCAGATCCTGCGGCCACGTCCTCACCAATGAGATATTAGGGGAAGTGTCCTGGCTGCTTTTGGGAACACTTTCTTCCCTAATAAAATGAGGGAGGTATAAGGAGCCCTGGCCCGTCCCTCCTGTCACCCAGCCATTATCACTGGAGGACAAGATGCCCGGGCTGCGTGTGGCATACACATAGCCCTATGCTATGAACACGCCAGGGTGTGGAAGGGCAGAAAGAGAGGAAGAGCCGTGTCCTGAATACATCACTGAGCTCAGAAGCAGCCCTGAGACCACCTACTCCCAGAGTTCTTGCCAAGGAAGATAATGAGCAACCGCGCCCGTGTGGTTTAAACCACTTTCAGCTGGGTGTTCATGACTTGCAGCCAAGAGCACCCAAAGTGACACATCTGCTTGACAGTGCTTTCAGATTCCTCCAACCCTTCCCAGGACTGCATCCTCCACCTGCTCAGAGTGCACTCCTACCCCGCTGCTGACACCTGCATACCACTCAGCACGGGGCTTCCCCGCGATGTGTGGGCAGAGTCTGTCTTCTCATCATCCATTATATTCCAATCATCTTTCTCCTAGACCCAACAGAAGCTCCCTAAAGGCCAAGACTGTGTCTGATCCACCCTTGTTCTTCCAGTGCCCAGCCTGGTATGGCACCTACCTCACACCAGCTCACCAGCAGGTCTAACTCCTCCAGCGGGGAGACAGTAGGGGCAGAGGGAACTGACGGGTGGGGGAGAAGGCCGCTTTGGGCCATGGGCAAAGAGAGAATGGGTCTTTATTATATACAACAATTGGTTTGTGATTAAAATCAGGTGAGTCGATTTAAGACAAGAAAAGGGAGGTTGCTATCTGGAGAAGAAACATTGACAAAGATCAATGAACCCAAAAGATCTGTAAAATGTGCGGTCAGCCGACTTCTCCTCAAGCCACTCCACCTGATCTCATTTCTCCGGCCACCTGGGCAAAGCTACCTCAAGCCAACCTCCCTGGAGCTGTCGGGAAGCCTCACAGTGCAGTCCGGATGGCTACTAACCATTTCATTTTGAGACTTTTGTATTGTTTTTCCTTGTCAGGATTCTAAATGAAATACTGTCCAAGTTGGGATTTGTCATCACATATAACCAGCCAAAGCAGTCCCCTACTTTTCCAACAACGTGATCAGACTCTAATTGAAAACTGCCCCTCCTCCATAGCGAGCCAACTGACTTCCTTCAGCCTTGTCTGGGCAGCCTCATTTCATGAAGTTGGAGGGAAGTGAGGAGTCGACAAAAAGAGGAAGAAAATCCCAGACCAGACACCAGTGGCTGGTACCCTGACAAGTCATCCAGAAGCCAAACAAAACCACAGCCAGCCACCCAGAGGCTCGATTCGGACCATTGCCTGGCAAGCCGCACCAACCACCCATTCACCAGCTCTTGCTCCAAGTTTCAGTATCTCCCTGGAATTCCGCAAAGCCCACCCGCTGCACCAACGCAGGTGCTCGGTCATTGATTGAATTCAGTGGCATTCACATTCAGGTTTCTAGAAAGAGGTAACAGAAATGTGGGAAGGGGCCAGGCGCGGTGACTCACACCTGTAATCCCAGCACTTTGGGAGGCTGAGGAGGGCGGATCGCCAGTGGTCCAGAGTTTGAAACTAGCCTGGCCAACATGGCAAAACTCCGTCTCTCCTAAAAAGACAAAAATTAGCTGGGCATGGTGAACGCCTGTAATCCCAGCTACTCAGGAGGCTGAGGCAGGAGAACTGCTTAAACCCAGGAGACGGAGGTTGAAGTGAGCCAAGATCGTGTTACTGCACTCCAGCTTGGGCAACAGAGCGAGACTCCATCTCAAAAAAAAAAAAGAAAAGAAAAGAAAAGAAATGCGGGAAGGGCCAAAGGGCTCATGTGCATCAGTTGGTCTAACACTCCCCAGTGCTGTGCTTTTCAGCGTGTAGCCGCCTGTTCTGTGACAGCCCTGGAGCTTGCTGATCCGCTCCTCCCAGATACCTGGCAGACTGGGCTCCCCCTCCACCCACAGCTGCGCCCATCTACATTCTTCTCAGACAAGGCCCATCCTCCTTCCTCTCCATGCTTCCCACCTCCCCAGGGCGTCCCTGCTGTTTATAACACCTTCTGATTTAGCATCTTCTGTGAATTTCATTACATTGCTGTTTACTGTTGCCTCCAGCATTATTAATAAAGATGTTAAACAGAACCCAGGCTTGTAACCAATGCCTTGCTGCAAATGGCAGGACATCACCTCCCCACCTAGCCAGCTGCCATTTATCAGGGTCGTCTCCTTGCCTTTTATCCCAGCTAAGGAGCAGCCCCCACCTGCTTTCAGGTCAGCAGGGTTCACCTCTCCTTTAATTGAGGTTATTCTGCAAGTAACGTTTTCTCCAGAGGCCCCACAGACATGCATAAACGGGTGTATTAACCAAATAGGTGCGCTCCCTACCAGACAGAGCAAAACAGACTCAACTCAAGGGCTGTCATCAACCCCTGTGTGCCAGCAGGAAGGAGGAACTGAGCAGCGCGGGCACGCACCCCACTCCTTCCCAAACCCAGCCCACTGGGAGGCTCTGACGGGAAAGGACAGCAGCAATTCCACCGTGTGTCAAGTGGGGTTGTATTTTCCTTCACAATTAAAATAAAGATTTCTCACCTAGGTTGTCAACAGATTTTTAAATTTAAAAAGCTACATTTTGTAGTGACTCATGCTTTAGAAACAGGTCGTGCTTGCCAGAGAAGCAGTTGACTAATTCACAGTGTTTCTCCCTTTCCTCCCTGCCTACACCCGGAGAGAACCCCGGGAGGAAAACCCAGCGTCCTTCCTTGGCCTCCCACCTGCAGTAAGCTCCTCAGACCCCACCGCTCCCCTTTCTCCAGGCCCTGCCAGGCCCGGACACTTCCCTGAGCTGGGCACAACCCACACCTGCAGGGCCACCTGCTTAGGCCATTTGCCCTGAACTCTTTAAAGCCCCAGATGTCCCATCTGATGGTCTGGTTGGTGTCTCCCCGGCATGCAGCTCCAGCAGTCCCCAGCCACCCACTAGCTGGGCAACTCTGAACACACCACATAGCCTCACTGTGCTCCATGCCTACAGACAGAACGAGGGGGTGCAGAAAAGACCAGCTTTTCCCGCTTTGGACTTCACAGACTGTCTACATTAAAAATCCTGAAATATCACTGCTAGGTCTATACTCAAAAAAACGCAAAGCAAGGACTCAAACAGATGTTTGTACACCTACGTGCATAGTGACGTTATTCACAATAGTCAAAAGACAGAAACACCCAAATGTCTGTGAACAGATAAATGAATACACAAAATGTGATCTATCCATACAATGGAATATTATTCAGCATGAAAGAGGAAGAAGATTGTGACGCATGCAGCTATGTGGAGGAACCTTGAGGATCCTGCGCTCAGTGAAATAAGCCAGACACAAAAGGACAAATACTGTTTGACTCCACTTATATAAGGTCCCTAGAACAGTCATTCACAGAGACAGAACATAGAACAGAGGTTACTGGGGGGCTGAGGGTGGAGAAGTTCGTGTTTAATGGGGACACAGTTTGGAAAGGTGTTGCTCGGAAATAGTGACAGTGGGTACAAAACAGTGTGGATGTACTTAATGCCACTGAACTATAGACTTAAAAATGGTAAAATTTATGTGATGTATGTTTTGTCACAATAATAAATCTTGGAATACCGCAGTGTCCAATTTGTCATTCTACCAAGTAAGCACAGGAGCTGAACAAACCATCTACTCTCACCTAGGGTTTGTAAATAGATTTTTCCATTTAAAAAGCCACATTTTGCAGTGACTCATGCTTTAGAAATGGGTCCTGCTTGCCAGAGGAGCAGCCGACTGATTCACAGCGTTTCTCCCTTTCCTCCCCACCTACACAGCAGGAAGTGGATAGAAAACTCAAAAGGAAGGAAAATCTTCCCCATGAGAGCTGGGAACTTTCCTCAGATAACACACTGCACAGTTCTCGCCTCCCTTGCTATACCCGGGGCCTGCTCTCCCAGCTCAGGAGTGTTTGCAGCTCTCCCAACCCATGGCATCACATAAGCAGCTTGGAATTGGCCAGGGGGGAGTGTTTACACCCTGGAAATGGACGAACACTATCATTCGGAGCATCTTCCCAGAAATCCAACTGTTAAACGTTTGCCAGCACACCGCTGGAGCCAAGAAAACTCAGTCATGGTCACTAAAATCACCCGCACAGGACCTGGCACAGGGGGATCTCTGAATCTGATGACCTCTCGGTTTTCCTACTGCCCAGAAACAGGTGATGACGCTGCAGCATATGAGACCACCAGCCTCAGGTACACAACTATGATGCCCAGGCAGACCACAGCACAGAGGGTTTGGACCCACTCCCCAGCTGCAGCAGTAGAAAAAGTTGGGCGATATTTGTGGGATTTATTGAAGGTACCGACTGCCATGGAAAGCTGGTGTTGATCTACAGGTGCTGGGGCCAGGACTGCTCACTCTGGGTCCGTATGTCCCTGTTATGTTGGGCTTCTGTGTGAACATGAACCCTGCCTGCCCATGGTCAAAGGCACCTCTGTCTGATGGCCTGGATCCTACAGCCCTTCTCCAGACGCCCACACTGTCCCTTTTTAAGGATCTTCTCTAGCAGGCCTGTAAGACAAAACGATCCTGAATTTGCCTTTTCCTGGAGATGCTTATGTATCTCATGCTTGAGATACCTGCTCAACATATGCATTTCTAGGGCAGGATTCCCTTGACCTCACTTCCTCTGACAAGGAAATTAGACACTGGCATATTCCCACTGCAACAGTACAGGATTACAGAAAAAAAACTGAGTATTCTGGTTATCTATTGCTACATAACAAACTTGCTCCAAACTTAGTGTATTAAAACAGTAACAGTCAAGTGACTGCTTACAAACATGCAACCTGAACAGAGCTTGGTGGGAACAGCTCATCTCTGCTGCAGGTGGGTCGGCTGGTGTTGGTGGTTCTACTTCCAAGAAAGTTCAATCACATAGAGCTTAGCTGTAAATGTTACTGGGAGCCTTTGCCCTTCTCCACAGGGCTGCTTGGGCTTCCTCGCATGATGGCTGGGCTCCTAGAGAGCGAGTGTTCCCAGATACAGAAGGCATAAGCTGCCCATCCCTGAAGACCCAGCGTGGGAAACTTCTGCTGTATTTGATTGGTCAAAGCAGCCATGGAGCCCAGGTTTAAGGAAAGGGATATGCCCCACCTGCAGGTGGCAGGAGTGTCTGTGGATCCGCAATTTTGCAACCATATCGAATCCATCACATGAAGATGTGAACTAAAACCTCAGCTCTGCTCTGCCAGCAGAGCCACGTAGGTGCCACAGAGCAGTTGCATGCTGTCTCCACAGAGCTCGAGCTCAGACTCGGAGCCCATGGGGACAGGAGCATGTGTGTCTGAGGGCTCAGCACTGCCCAGCACAGGCATTCCATAAATATTTGCAGAATTGTTAAATTTAACAAGTCGCATGCTAAAGTTTCTTCTTTTAAATCTCACCAGAATTTAAAAATGGGGGAGAGGGAATGCTCAACTGCATAACAGTAAAAGAAAGAATTCCAGATTAGAGCAAAATTAAGCCAAGATCCCTGGGAAAATGATGATACAGGGAAACTGCCATAGGCCAATTTGTTAAATTGGTCCCCAAACAATATGAGGTATAGTTTAATTTTTTTAAAAAAAAAGAAAACGGTGCCACTTAAACTGATCAAAATCAGTTATTAACCTGAATGCAGTTGATTTTAGCAATTTACAACATAAAATAATTCAGTCTCAGCTAAGTCTTCCTATACAAATGTTTTGTTTCCATGTGAAAATAGCTTTCCAAATTCTATAGGTGGCGCATTACATCATACAGCAATTGCACCCCTGGAAACAATCTTAGGGCTCCATCGCATCTTTATTGTCCACAATTTAAATATCTTAATAGCACACAAAGAACATTTTGTTCCTAAGAGAAACACTGTTTTACCGTGAAATTCCAGGACACACATCTCTCCAAAGGTAGACGGTTCTGCAGCATAACATTATTACATATATAATTACCTACATCACAAAATATTTTCAAAATCGAAACTGCTAAGCCTTCTTGCCTGTCACTTTTTCTTATGTTGTCTCCATAGCAACCTGCTTCCCTCCCCCAGAGACAAACAGAATACAGAAGACATCTTTAAATTGGCATAAATTAGAGACAAATTCTTTATTGAATCAGACACATGGTTTACTCTAATGATTACCATACACCAAAATTATCCAGAAATAATCATTGTAACTCATAAAAATGAACTGCTGTAAACAGACCTGTTTGCACACGATGACAGCACAGTTCTAAAATGTGGCACTGTGTCATCATTGCACACTCACCCTCAGTTTATCATCCTCGATAGCACACAGGGCCCTATCTGCCTTCTTCTTGAGTCCACTCAGTTCCCCAGGCCCTCTCCCCCAAATAAGCATAGTCCGGTTCTGCCTCAGGCCCTGAGTGGTCATTCACAGTTCTCACCTCCGGCAAACACAGCACTCAGCCAAACAGAGGTGCTAAGTTCATTCCAGGCAACCGTAACAAGCCACACATGACACAGGGACATGCTAACCCAAACACAAGCTTGTGGCCCATGACTGGGCAGAAGGGGCACTGAGAATGCTGAGTTAACTTTGACAACTAGTACAGAAATAGCAAATGCCAGAGTTGAGTAACTAATAGTGTCTCTCTCTGTCACCCAGGCTGGAGTGCAGTGGCACAATCATAGCGTTGAACCCCTGGGCTTAAGCAATTCTTTGGCCTCAGTCTCCTGTGTAGCTGGAATTATAAGCATACGCTAACATGCCCAGCTAATTTTTAGAAATTATTTTTTGGTAGAGACAGGGTCTTGCTTACATTTCCCAGGCTGGTCTTGAACTCCAGCCTCAAGCTATCCTCCCTCCTTGACCTCCCAAAGTGCTGGGATTACAGGTGTGAGCTACCACACCCAGCCTCCTCTAATTCTTTGTTTGTTTGTTTTGAGACGGAGTCTTGCTCTGTCGCCCAGGATGGAGTGTGGTTCACTGCAAGCTCCACCTCCCAGGTTCACGCCATTCTTCTGCCTCAGCCTCCCGAGTAGCTGGGACTACAGGCACCCGCCAACATGCCCGGCTAATTTTTGGTATTTTTTAGTAGAGACGGGGTTTCACCGCGTTAGCCAGGATGGTCTCAGTCTCCTGACCATATTCCATCCACTTCGGCCTCTCAAAGTGCTGGGATTACAGGCATGAGCCACCATGCCTGGCCCAGCCTCCTCTAATCTTGACCATAGTTAAACATACGGTGCCATGTCCCCAGAATAACATTCTACACCAAGCAAAACCTCCAGGGAGAGAGGGCTGGCTTGGGTCACCCATCCATGCACGTTCAGGTCATACAATGCCCAGCACAGTGGCTGGAATGGCATCTCAGGGTACAAGTGACAGTTCACCAAGTTAGTCTCCAACTACTACTTGGCCTTGAAACATTTTTGGAGTAAACATGGTACATCTCAATGTGACACGGAGCTCAGAAAAACACACACCTACTTTTTTCAGCCAACAAATAACTCATAACCCTTCAGTTGGTTTCTTTTTTTTTTTTTTTTTTTTTTTTTTTTTGAGACGGAGTCTCGCTCTGTCGCCCAGGCTGGAGTGCAGTGGCCGGATCTCAGCTCACTGCAAGTTCCGCCTTCTGGGTTCATGCCATTCTCCTGCCTCAGCCTCCCGAGTAGCTGGGACTACAGGCGCCCGCCACCTCGCCCAGCTAGTTTTTTTTGTATTTTTTTAGTAGAGACGGGGTTTCACCGTGTTAGCCAGGATGGTCTCGATCTCCTGACCTCGTGATCCACCCGTCTCGGCCCCTTCAGTTGGTTTCTATGAAAAAACAGGAAGCGGAAAGGAGAAAACTCCAACTTTAGGCTCAGGAGTGTTTTACACACACAGCGTGCTTCCCTGTCTCTGATCCCCCCGCTGCTTCAGGGAGGCTGCTGAGGAAGGCTACACAGAGCGGGGCTGCCTTCCTGCTAGCGAGCGAGGTGCACCGCCCCGAAACAATACCTTCGCCCAGAGCTCTGGGGCAGACAGGGTGGAGGGGCCTGACACCAGCAGACTGAGGCATGTGATTCTCACCGAGGCCTTCTCCCATCTGATGAATATACCCTTCTCCACCCCTAGAATGTACTTTCTGTGTGAGCATAAAGAGTCCCATAAGTTAGGTGGAGCACAGTGGCTCACACCTGTCATCCCAGCACTTTGGGAGGCAGAGGCAGGTGGATCACTTGAGGTCAGGAGTTCGAGACCAGCCTGGCCAACATGGTGAAACCCTGTCTCTACTAGAAATACAAAAAACAAAAACAAAAAATTATCCGGGCATGGTGGCGCATGCCTGTAGTCCCAGCTACTCAGGAGGCTGAGGCAGGAGAATCACTTGAGCTGAGATTGAGCCACTGCACTCCAACCTGGACGACAGAGCAAGACTCAGTCTCAAAAAAAAAAAAAAAAAAAAAGTCACATAAGTAGCCGTAATTTTTTTTATCTTATTTTATTATTTATTTATTTTTAGAGACAAAGTCTCTTTCTGTTGCCCAGGCTGGAGTGCGGTGGCATAAACACAGCTCACTGCAGCCTCAATCTCTTGTACTCAAGCCATCCTCCTGCCTCGGCCTCCCAAGTAGCTGAGACTACAGGCATGTACTTCTACGCCCAGTTAATATTTTTAGTTTTGTAGAGACAGGGTATCACTATATTGACCAGGCTGGGCTCAGCCTCGTGGCCTCAAGTGATCCTCCTGCCTCAGCCTCCTGGAGCACAAGGATTACGGGTAAGCCACCCTGCCCACGCAGCTGCTCTACTTTAAAAGTCAGACTTCTGAAATTATTTCCCTGGAACATAAGAAAGCCTTTAGTTTAGCCCCCACTTCCACGCTACAGAAAATAACAGGGAATCAAGCAACAAGTTCAATGGCACCACCCAGAAATGACCCAATAAATCCACAATGCAGGACATTTGACAAAATAATCGGCTTGGTCTCTTCAAAGGGTCAATACCTTGAAAAGCAAAGTAGGAGACTGCTAGAACAGTTCTCCAATGGGGCATCCAGCAGGGCCCTGGCAATGTGTGGGTTGTTACACCTGGTGGTGGGGTAGGTGGTGCTGCTGGCACCTGGAGGATGGAGGCCGGGGACGCTGCTGAACATACACATTTATATGTACATTGTACATTATACACAAATGTATGTACAATGTTGAGAAACTGATCTAGAATAAGGGAGACTGAAGGGGCATAACAAAAGCCGCAAGTGAACCCAGTTTTAACAAAAACGACAGAAGATTTTTTAGGGACAATCAGGAAACCTGAATGTGAACTGGTATTGACATTGATTTAAGAGATAAGATAAGGAAATTCCTGCTAACTCTCTTAGGTGAGTCAACAGGATCACAGAAGAGTGCCCTTATTCTGCAGAGGTGTCTGCTAAATTATCTAGGAATGAAGCAACAGGGCATAAGCAAAGTAAGTTTCATGGTTCGCCCCAGACAGACAGACAGACATATAGACAGATAAAAGGAAAGACCAGATGTGGCAGAGTTACTGGCTGAATCTAAATGGAGAAGAGACAGGCCTTCGCTGGATCCTCCTTCCCCTCTTCGTCTTGTCTGAGACTGTTCATGACGGCCAGTGGGCAGGAGGTGCAAATCCAGGCACTTTTCGAATGGCCTCCTGACGTTTCACAGGTGTAGACTGCTCGGGTTTTTGCACTCAGAGCCCCTTCAAGCCTGCGAACACGTCACACTGGAGCCCCGTGCGGAAGCTCTGCTGGGAGGCCTTGGGGCCACAACAGCACACACCCCAGCCCTGCCATCGAGCGCTGACAGGACGCACAGGGAACAAGAAGGGCCCCGGGGTAGGTAGCGAGGCACCCACACAAGAGAGCGAACACTTCAGAGTCGAGGCGTGCACGAGACCAAGGGCAGGAATGGATGGACCGAGGGTGTGGCGGGTATGTGGGTTCTGTGGGCTGGGCAGAGCACACCCATGGAGAGAAGATGGGGCTCCAGGCCCAGGGGTGGAAGTGCAGGGTGCACAGAGACACGGGGCCAGGATACTTGTCATGCAAAGGGAAAGTGGGGAACAGTGTTCCAGAGGGCTGGGTGAACCACACAGAGCAGTCCCAGAGGGCTCCAAATGTAGGCCCTGGGACCACAGTAACTGCATTCAGGAGGCAATGGGGAGCTGTGGGACTTCGGAACCAAGATGCGACTTAAAGAACATGTCATGGCCGGGGATACAGAGATCACCTGACCACAGCTGATGCGCTCGCAGGGACGCGGAAACACCCTCCCAAGGCCATCCGTCTCACAACAGGGCAGTATAAGGACTAGCAAGCTCCTCTGCATCTGCACCACTGTCTGCTGCATCCACCCGAGAGAGCCACTTGTAGCCTCTTAATGACAGCCACACAGCCTGCCTCATCCCATTGCTGCCCTGGGGCTCTCTGAAGGGGCTCCCGGCTCTCTGCGGGGTCCTTCTTGTGGGCAAGGCATCCTCAATGAGTGGGCAGTGCTCCTTGACTACTGAGGACGAGGATAGGCCCAGGGCACCATGCAGGGCCACCACAGTGTTCCAGGCTCGACAGAGCTTCTGCAGCCCTGGGAGCCTCTTCCCCTCCAATCACTGCAGGACCATGGCCAGGCCACTATCCTCAGGGACAAGTGTTAGCACAAGACCAGCTCCCATTGTGTTTGCATTCCTTCCATGACACCTACACTCTGAAACGTTACTATCAGGATACAACTGCGCTCATCAGCGAAGCAGTTGCTCAGTTCATAAATTCTGCAACACTTAAAGTTGGGCCCATTCCCGGGAATGGTGCTCTCAACCCCCTTCACTTAAATGTGTGTATGATCCCAAGAGCTCCATAGTATGGGAAGGGCTGTCGACGGCCCCAGGGGAAGGGCCGTGGCGTTTCCAGATAGGGAAACTGAGGCTCAGGGACAGAAGATGCTCACCCAAGGCTGTGCGCTGGCTGTTTGCCCAGGAACCAGGTTCCTGGGGCCAGGCCGATGCTTCACCCTCTATGCTCTGAAAAAGGAATTCTCCATTTTTAAAGAAGAATCACTGCTGACTGCTGGGAGGGGGAGGGGAAAGCAGCCATGCTGACCAGCCACCAGCTACCCAGACATGTGAGGAACAGGAATGCACCCCAGGGACAAAGAAAAAAAGTACCGTGCAATTGTAATTGTACTACATTTAGTAATTGTGCTACAAAGTATAATTAAGTTCAGGCAATTAAGATGTCCCTTTACAAAATCTCAAACAGAGAGTGGAAAGCCCAGAGCAGCTGAGACACACTCCTAGGGAGTTTCATCATCCATCGCTCCCTCCGAAGGGGTCCGGACGCTGCCGAGATGGACCTGGGAGGCAGCACCGGAGGCAAGGTGGGGGCCACGTCCTCGCTCTGCAGTCTGCAGGCGGCTCGGAAAACGAGGGAGGGAGGAGGAGGGCTGTTTTTTTCCCTGTGTTCATCTACAAGCTGTTTAAGTGCGTCCATTTGCTGATCTGTCAAGGTGAGAAAGTGGCCGAGATCGCCTCGAGGGGAGGCTGTGTGCCTCCTCCCTGCTGTGCTGTCACCAGACCCAGCCAGGCTCCAAGGCAAATACAATGTGGCCTGCGTTCTGTACCTGTGTCCCGTTTCCTTTGAACATATTATAGGTCACTTTAATTAAAACATCTGCTTCTCAACCAGTTTTTTTATGTTGCCACGGGTCCTTGTATTGATTTCAGATGTGTCAGACACATTGGTAGGAGGCTGAGCAACAGAGGATGTAATTCTCCCTGGAGGGAGGGCACTATGTCCCACTTAAAGAACCCAAGAGATCAGCTGAGCAGTATTTACTCCCATGTCCCATGTTCCTACCAATGCTCCTTTCACTGCTTGGCTGTGTCCCTGGGCTGTGCACGGCTCCCTGTGCAAGGTGCAGCGCTTCCCATGCTGCTGGACGGGCTGGAGACCTCAAAACTGAAAGAGGAGGAAAGCAACTTCCAAACCAGGGAGGGGAGACTCTAGCAGGAGACAGCAAGGGTGGCCTGGGGTGGCCAGGGGGAGAGAGAGATAAGAGAGAGAGAGGTGGGACTGCTGGCCTGTGGCGGTTGAGATACCTGGATGCGTGCCTGGAGGCAGAGAGAGCCGAGAAACAGCTTGCACACAGGCAAGGGGTCGAGGCCCAAAGCCCAGGCCATGTCCCTGTGGGTTCCAGGTCGCAGATCAGAGAGGCCTGTGGGAGAGCAGGGCTGGGGTCTGCCTGTGAAAGGCTTCAAACCCAAGGCCAGCAAAATTTTCATTTTGCAAAATGAGTTTTTAAATGCAGAAGAGGCAAAACTAAAGCATCATTTCAGGACCGTGCATCTTGCAGCCACGCAGAGGACGGGCTGGAAGGAAGACGTGTGAAGCCAGCGCCGTATCTGGTATAAAATAAGGGCTGCGCTGAGGGACAGGGGAGAGAACTGAGAGTCCCTGAGCATGGCTGCTTCGGTCTGGAGCTCCAGCTCACAGGTTCCCACCCAGGTCCCCACAGCCACTTAGCTGCTGCTGCCGCCCCACTGTCCCCAGCAGCATCCCGGATGCCAGTGTGGGTGGGTCCGAGGCCACTGTGAGGTCTGCACTCTCCCAACAGCACCCAGAGCCCAAGGAGGAGTGACATGAAACAGCACACAGGAAACCCCATTACAGGCTGAGAGGCCGCACCTAGGGGAAAGGCTTTTCTCTTGTCCTGTGAACTCAGGGCCCTGTGTTCTCCTTCTGTGCTCGGCCGGCCCTAAAGGACCTGGTCATGGAGTGGGCATGAGGGGTGAGGAGGGGCAGCAAGAAATAGAACCTGTGAACCGGTGAACCAACCGGAGTGTGGGGACACCAGGAGAAAAGAGGCCTCCAGCTTGGCCAGGTGGGGGTCGGGCAGGCACCTGGGACAAGCTCCCTTGAAGAGGCTGTGGCAGCTCCAGGTGGAAAAGGTCGGGGGTGCCTAGAAGAGCAAGGCTGGAGGCTGGGAGCCTGGAGGCTCTGCACACAGGGCAGAGTGGGAGGCTTGGATCCCCCAACTGAGCAGGACACAGGGGACTACAAAGGAAATGAAGGTCACAGCCACACTCGGGGACCAGGCAGGACACAGGAGACATCAGAGATGGAGGGAAGAAAGAAAGGCAAGTTGGGAAAACTACAGGCAACCCCACGAAGGAGCCTATGGAAAGGAGGACGCTGGGGAGTTCTGCGGCAGGGTCTGGGAAGGGTCTGGGTCTGGGAAGGCCTCTGAGCAGACAGACACCCACTGAGAACACCTTGCTGAAAGCCCCAACTACAGGTGCAGGATAGGGTCCCTCTGGCAACTCTGCGGATGGGGCGTTCTGGAGTTTCTTACTATGTTCTCTTGTAAACTAGAAATGTTCCGTACCAACAGAGTCACCCTAGGAGCACGTGGGGCACATCTGCAACATTTCCTCCACATCACGAGGGCTTGGAAGGAAAATGTCGGTTTCTTGTCCTGGCCACTGGTGACATTTCTCTGTGGGAGGCTGTCCCATGCATCACGGCATGCTCAGCAGCATCCACCCCACCTTAGTTGTGACAACCAAAACTGTCCCCAGACACTGCAAACGTCCCTGGGGACACGTGCTGTACGGCTGGTGCTATGGACTGAAGGTTCTGTACGCTTCAGCTTTCTACATCTAAGCCCCAATCCCCAAGACAATTTTGTTTTATTTTATTTTTATTTTTATTTTTTGAGATGGAGTGTCACTCTGTTACCTAGGCTGGAGTGCAGTGGCGCCATCTCGGCTCACTGCAAGCTCTGTCTGCCGGGTTCATGCCATTCTCCTGCCTCAGCCTCCCATAGCTGGGACTACAGACTCCTGCCACCGCGCCCAGCTGGGTTTTTTTTTTTGTATTTTTAGTAGAGACAGGGTTTCACCGTGTTAGCCAGGATGGTCCCGATCTCCTGACCTCGTGATCCACCCGCCTCAGCCTCCCAAAGTGCCGAGATTACAGGTATCAACCACCACGCCTGGTCCCCCAAGACAATTTTTAAAATGGCACTGTGTAGAAAAACTCAAGACAGTACTTAAGGCCACCATGTAAATACAGTCACACACCATGTGAAGACCTGTGGTCCATGATGACTGCATACACCATGGGGCCCCATAAGATTGTATTTTTACTGTACCTTTTCTGCATTTAGCTACACAAACATTTGCCACTATGTCTCAACGGCCTACGGTGTTCAGCACAGTCACATACTGCACTGGTCTGTAGCCAGGGAACACAGGCTGTGCCAGGTAGCCTAGGAGTGTCAAAGGCTGTACTTCCTAGGTTTGGTGTCAGGAGGCGAGGCCTCTGGAAGGCGATTAGGTCATGAGGGTGGAGCCTTCATGAATAGGATTAGTCCCCTTTTAAGAGACACGAAAAATTTTCTGTCTCCACCATGTGAGGAGCAAGACACTGGCTGTCTACAAACCAGGGTGAGAGCCTGCACTGGGAATGAGGCCTGCTGGCAGCTTGACCTTGAACTTCCCACCTCCAGGACTGTGAGAAACAAACATCTCACAGAAATCGATGTCTGTTGTTTAAGCCATGCAGTGTATGGTATTTTGTTATAGCAGCCTGAGAAACTCAGACAGCTGGCATCCTCCAGTCTGCGCTGGGCAGGGTACCCGAGAGGTAGCCCACTGTGCCCCTCCGCCTCTTGCACACACCCCTTGCTCACTGAGTTTTATGTTTAAGTTGCCACAGGGGTGTCTGAAGTGATCCTGTCTTGCACTGTTGATAATTTATTCCTCAGGGTCATAAATTGCTGCCATTTAGAGACGACACTGCAGCTGTGATCTCACAGGGCTTAGATCACAGGCTGGTTGGCTGGTTTGCTTCCATTTACAACCTACGCAGGCCATGTCTTGCGGGGTCCAGAAGGTCCCTGCTGTGGCCATCCCTGCACTGGGCAGGACTAGGACTTCTATGTGTTCTGCACAGGGCACTGAGAGACTTCGAGCATCACAGCAGGCTCCACACTCCCAAGCACCCCCGACTGACACACGGCATGGGGACTGCGCTTAGCCACAACTCTGCTGGAAACCTGCCCATTACTTAACTACAGGTCCAACTCCGTGAAAAACCTCAACCCCTCCGACCTCTTGGGCCTCACCCAGATGACAAATAACCAAGGCTGCCCATGGGGCAGGCTACATACTCTGTGGGATTTGATGCAAAAGGCAAGTGGGGAGTCTTCTGTGCAAAAAGTAAGAGTAAGGCTGTTTCCTTTCTCCTAGAGTCCCTCCCCGACCCACCATAGCGTTTTTTAATTTGCTATTTCATGCCAGGCTTCCTCAGGCAGGGCCAGCACACAGCCTCATAGGGGCCAGGGCCACCCTTCTACTCCAGCAGGGCACACACCCAGCCCTACTGGGCCCCGGCAGGCTTACTGTCCCAACACACCTCACAAAACACAAATGCAAAGGTAAATAACCAAGAATCTCAAGATAGCAACTGCAGAGCATTAAACCCCAAGCACAGGTCCCCCTAAAAGGGCCTTCCACCCCTCCCCGGCCACCAGCATCAAGGATGCCTGTGGGAATATGGGCATCCGAGTCCTGAGTAGCCTTCACAAACAGGGTCTCGTTTGCTGGGGCTGGGGAGAGCCTCATCCCCATTTACTGATGAAGAAACAAGACGAGAGAAATCAAGCCACCCGTCCGAGGACAAACAGCTTACAAGTGGCAGAGGAAAGACTGAAGTCCAAGTGGGTCTGGCTCTTCCCTTCCCTTCTTAACCCCTCCTGTGTCAGGCAGAACAGCAGCCCTCCCGGAATGAGGCCAAGTGCATCCCGGCATCCCTAACGACCAATGAGTTACCCTGGCAGCCCCTCGACCTGGTGGTCCCTGAGATTCTGCAGTGGGCTGGCAGGAAGGGCAACAAGACTACTGCCTTCCTGGGCTGCAGGGCTGCAGCAGGAGCTCAGGAGCCATCTGCATAGGTTCAAACCCAACCTCTGCCTCTACTAGCTGTGTGGCCTTGGGCCAGTTCTTCCACCTCTCTGTGCCTCAGTGTACTCTCGTGCAGAAAAGGGAAAACAGTGGCACCCACTCACAGGGCTATGGTGAGGGCTAAGGGAAATCAAACTAAGCACCTGTTCCCAGTGCCCAGCACAGGGGAGCACTGTGTAGGGGGAGCCTTCGCACTACTCAGCAAGTAGTGCCAGCCTCTATGATGTGCCGGGGTCCTCAAAGGAAGTCCATCGAGGCCCACCTCTGCCTCTCGACAGCATCTCCCCGTGAGTTGTGTGCCAAAGATCAGCAGTCACACTGTATGCTGTTGGCGCCTGATCTCATTTGGCCACAAGTAGACCCAGAAAGCCGCAGGGCATGTGGTGCAGCTCCCTCCTACTGGAGGAGGCACACTTCATACCAGGATTCACACGGCCAGCCCCTCACTGCAAGCAGACCTCAGCCAGCCAGGCCAGGTACAGCTGCAACCACAGCGCAGCAGCATTCGGAGTTTCAAGGCCAACTCCACATCCAGCCACACGATGTGGGGCCACTCTTGCAGGAGGATAAACCACAGACTTCTCAGCGTAGGTGCTAAGTAGCTGGTCCCAGACACTCTACAAACAGACTGGAGGGGAGTCACCTGTGTCTTTCTCCCTTGCAGGGCTGCCCAGGATGGAGGAAGGGCTGTGGGAGCCATGTCACAGCAGAAGGCTGCCCGCCACGGGATTAAATGATAGTAAGGACCAGTGGCAGGACCGAGCCAGGCCTGAAAGCCACAGCCTAAGGCCAGGCCTTGGGGCCAGGAGAGCTGCACTGATCCAGGGCTACTGGCCTCGAGCAGCCCAGGGACCCAGGAGAGCAGCGGGTACAGGAGAGTGCAAAGTCTCTGCCACCCCAAACACCCCCGACATGGCCTCAAGGGTGGACAAGGCCTCCAGGCTGCAGCTCTGCCATGGCGAACCAGCCATGTGACCCTGCGTGGGACGTATGCCTGTCGGCCTCTGTCCCTCGTCCCATCAAAGGCGGCTTAGAGCCAGGTGGTCTGCGTTCCCTCTGGGGCCCTTCAACATCACCTGGGTTCCCACTTTGGAAAAACAGGTGTGCGTACAGATTTGCTACAGCAAATGGGAGTTTCTGGTGGTGTCTCCAGAAGGCCCGCAAGATGGACAAGGTACCCGGCCCTTCTCACCGCAGGGCGGGGTGCTCAGTAATGAGGCAATGCAACCCTGAGAGGTGGAAGGGAAATTCGAGAGACCTTCTAAACGCACAGCCAGACTCCATGCCGGGATCAGGCGACACAAATCAGCAGGTATTTAAAAGTAGAGGGGAGATTTTCAGAAGTCCAATTACCCACAGGAAGTCCAAAGGCTATTTTTAAACGCCTTATCGGAAGCCCAGGTCAAATGAGTACCAAAAAAATAAAAATAGCAAGTGCTCAGAAAAATAAGATGCAAACGCGGAGCTCTCTGGCACACGGTCAGAGGCTGCCTGCGGGGAAAAAGGCATCCTTCCAGAAAGCGATGCAAAAATAGCTCCAACAAGGGAAGCCCATCAAGCATGCCAGGGTTAGGTGCAAATGGGAAACTTAATTAAGCAGGCCTCTAAAGAACGTGGGTTTCCAAAATAAAGCACACAGCTCTTTATGTGGCAAAGCCAAGAAGGGGTGGGGATACTTGACAGCTGACACTCAGGCCTGAGTGGCAGGTGCTGGTGTCCGCAGGCCAGGGCCTGCCTGCTCCCGGAGGGCAGGGAAGCTTGGCAGCAGCTCCTCACTTGCCCCTTGTCCTGGCCGTCACCCCTCCTTCCTCCCAGGAATTGCCTGCCACATGACCCCAGCTATGGGACCCTCCTGTCACCTCCCTGTTCCCATGGACTGCAGTCCTCGTGTGGGCAGTCCTAGTCCTCGTCCTATCACTCTCCTAGCCCCGTCTCCCATGAGCTTTTTACTTCAGAGAGAACCAAATTGTCCTTTTTTTTCCTATTAGTTTTTATCCATCTGCCAGCTACAAATATATTTGCAAAATGCTCTTCTTTTCAAAGAACCAAGGTATTAGGATTCCTTTTAAAAACCATCTTCCCTTTCCATTTTTGTTTCCCTCGCTTCAAAAAAGGAGTGTGTTCTCAAAATCCACAAACGAGGATCCTAGAGTTGAGGTTCCCTTCCCAGCTCTTCTACTTTCTCCCTTCCTTGGATTTTTTCTTTTTCTTTTTTCTTTTTCAAGGAGCATTTTTAAAAAACTGAGTTTGTAGCAAGCTAGGGGTTCTCTATGTGGCATGTCAAGCACTGTAAGCTTCTGGATCTTTTCGTCCTGTGAATTTTGGTTGCCCTGACAACCACATTCTGGGCAGAGCTGGAGCATTCAGGATTGGAAGCATCCCCGGCCTGCAGGGCAGTGTTTAGGGCGGAGGAAATGAAGCTCAGCACCTGCCCTGATGAAACCTAAGTTCTGATGATCACCAAACCCGTCTCTTCCTGTATATGCAGAAGATACAGAGTGCTCGTCGTGTGTGCATGTGTGCCTGCCCTCCCTACCCAGCCCACCTGCCGGGCCCTGAAAGTGGGGGTGCTCCTCGCCCTTCAGTGCTGCTGGAGTAAATGCCCCTCCTCCTCAGATGTGCACCACCCACCTGTCAGAGGACTTCTCCACTCTACAGAGCCCCAACACGGCTGCCATCAGCCAGCTGAGAGCGTGGCTAAAGACTGGGACGGCAGGGGTTGAGGCCCAGCCCACTGGGAAGCAGCGGTGGTAGCAGAGACACACAGATCAGGGAAACAGGGCACAGCTGGGGACATCGCAGCACAAGCTTCTGAAAGTCTCCCGCAGGTGAGAAACACAAGACCGGCATCTGTGTTATGAATCCACCTGTGTTACGAGGCTGACGGATGCTAAGTTCCTGAAACGTGGTCTGCAGGGGAAGTGCCTGCGCCTGTTTCAGGGATTCCTACCAGTGCTGGGAAGGGTGTGGACACATGTGAGGCAGTGAGTCCATCAACAGCCAACTGCCCATGCATCCAGCGTCTTGGGGAGTTTTTATCAGAATATCCTGACCTGGAGATTTGGCACACTGTGTACACACACAGGCAGAACAGACTGTTCTAAAACTTTCAAAAGTTTATTTTCAGCAGTCAGTCGCTCACTCTGGTGCCCCAGAAGGAGCATGGCAGCTGGACTCCAACTGATCTCACTCTTTCCCTGCCAGGAGACCTGGGGCAAGGTTCGCAGACTGCCAAACCCTGTAAACTGAGATTATCAGAAAACCCATCCCCGGGGCTAGATGAGGACTTAAATCAGGTGCTGGGTAGGAAACACCTTTCTAAGGCACTAAGCGCTACACAAATGTTCTTTTCCCTTTAATTGCAAGAAAAATAATGCTTTGGGTCAGAATGTTTACTATATACTGATCTTTCTAGACCATCATTAAACATAGAGGTAGAAACAACTCAAATGTCCATCAGCTGACGAACGGAGAAAGAAATGTGGTGCATCCATACAACAGAATATTACGCAGCATTAAAAAAACGAATGGCACATACTACGCAGGTGAGCTTCGGAAACATCATGGCGTATGAAAGAAGCCAGATATAAAAAGGCCACAAACTGTATGATTCCATTCATACGAAAAGTCCAGAATAGGGAGACCCACAGAGTTGCCCAGGGCTCAGGTAACAGTAAGGAGGACAGTTTCTTTAGAGGTGATAAAAATGTTCTATGATTGACTGTGGCAATGGCTACACATATCTGTTGAATGTACTAAAACAACCACTGAACTGTACACTTTGAATGGATGAATTCACAGTATGTGAATTCTGTCTCAAAAAGCCTTAAAAGAAAAAAATGTAAATGGTGGCTAAATGACAGGAACCTATTTCTCTCTCACTCACTCAGCTCATCTTCCCAGGAAGGGCAGACAATCTGCCCTGATTCCAGTTCTCTTAAAATGTGAGACCTCTGGCATTTCCTCTGGGATCCAAAATCCAACTGCTATGAGTTAAGAATGTTCCTTCACAATTTTGACTTCTATGTACTCACCTTTGAACCACACTAAGTGATTTCTTTGCACGTTGACATCTGTTGATGGATCTGTATTATAACTTTTCCAACCTGCAGGTTTCCAAGTCACAAAAGGTTCATCACAATACCTCTCCTTTTTGCAAAACGCCCTTAATTTAACCACAGCTATGATGATAGCAACTGGCATCTTACTGGAATGTCATAAATTGAAAACTCATAAAATCAGGGCACAGAAACGGGTGCTGGAGAACTATACGGTGAATCAAAGCCATCCCAGTGACCATTCATATTTGTCAAAGTCTGAACTTGTCTGTCATTGCTGTGACCTCCATGGGTGGCTGCACTGGAGGCTCCAGGGACTGAAATAAGTTTCCAGATTTTAAAATTAAAGTCCTTGAAAAACGCAGTCCTCTATAAGAGTCTTCCTCTGCAGGTGGAAGGCCTATTGTCATTACCTTCTGTATATTTACTTCCAGCTTCTGTCTTCATCTCACAGACTATTCCATGCCGTTTCAAGACAGAAATTCCACACGAGGACCATGCTGGCACAGGCATATAAATTACCAAATCTTTATATGAAAGGCTTACTCTGATCCAACACAAATGTATACTAGGCTAATACAAGTTAAATTTCTAATAATAAAAGTGCATTTCTTCTTAATAATTGGGAAGTTAATGTCTCCTATGAGTAACATATGCTATAAATACTCTACATTTTCAGAATGAGGCCTGCTCAAAGAAGAGATTTTTTAAAACTCATTTTCTGCTTTTCGTATCGAAGCATCTCAAATCACTTTCCAATAAGCCATGATTTCTCCAAACATCCCATGAGATGCAGTGCCAGGGACAGGCTCCCTCTTTAGATACAGACAGAACCATAAAGAGGTGAAGTAGCCTGTGGAGTGGACGAGTCAGTGCCATGTGTCGAGTCACTCTCAAAGAACCAATATTGGGCACCGTGAAGAACTCTGAGTCCAAAATTAACCAGTGTTGACTTCTGTCGCTCAGTTTGCAAAGTGAAGGCGCAGGTAGACAAACTCAATGCTTTTCAAACTGTGTCTGCCAAAATGACTGTGGGGGTTGAGGGGGAGGGGGAGGGTTTGTAGGGGCTGGAGTATGAGGCCCTTTTTATCAATCCGAGAAGTACCACTTTCAACTGTTTTTGTTAAGCAGAAGGGTCTTTTGTTGAAAATAATAATAGTAAAGGTTTCAAAAACGCTGGTCTCAGTGACCTTAACGGGTTATTGTTTTTATAACCACAGAGAAGAGGAATCCTCGGTCCCAACCTGGGGACTTTGCCTAACAGGTGACTGTGACTGCGATCCCTGTGACTTCTGGAGCCTGGCTCAGGGCTTCCCCTCGCATCAGTACCTCGAGGAGAAACGCGCTGGTCCTCACTGTCACACCACCCAGCTACACGACCACAGGCAAGTGGCTCCAATTATTGGGACTGCCCTTGCCGTAACTCCACTTTCTTCATGTGAAAGGGTGGGAAATGCCTGCCCAAGTCACATAATGCGGGAGGCAGCGTCAAGCCTGAGCAGACCCTCAGGAGGGGCACCCTACCCCTCTCCCAGGCTGTGAGAATGAGGATGGGAGATGAATCACTCAACAATACGGCCTGGCCACATCCAAACACATTGATTTGTAACTCACCCCACTTTCTGCTAAATAGCATTCATAATAGGTATGCAAGAGAGTAAGCTGACCAGCACTTCCGCTGGGACTGCAAGGCCCCTCCAGCGTCCTCACGGAGACCCCAGTGATTCTCCAGGGCATTGCACACTTCCTTTCCATTTGCAACAGCTCCCTTTCCTCTCGGTGTCAGAAACAAGCTTCCTGTCCACTTTTTTAAGCATGTGTCCTACACAACACCCATCCCATTGGCATCACTGCATCCTTCCTCCTACCCGGTTGATAGCACGTGGG
This sequence comes from Macaca fascicularis, assembly GCF_037993035.2. NCBI lineage: Eukaryota > Metazoa > Chordata > Mammalia > Primates > Cercopithecidae > Macaca > Macaca fascicularis. The sequence continues at coordinate 16,691,355 of NC_088387.1, read as the reverse complement.
AACCCTCTACTCTCATTGGCAATCTCTCCCTCTGGATCTCTCTCCATTCATTTATATGTTGTCTACAGCTACTCTCCCAATACAACTGAAGAGGTTAGACTCTATGTGGCCCAAGAAGCCTGAAATATTTACTCTCTGGCCCTTTACAGAAAGGATGTGCTAACTCCTCGCCTGACGCAATTATTAAAATGAATTAGAATTATCTCCCCCGGCCGGGCGCGGTGGCTCAAGCCTGTAATCCCAGCACTTTGGGAGGCCAAGACGGGTGGATCATGAGGTCAGGAGATCGAGACCATCCTGGCTAACACAGTGAAACCCCGTCTCTACTAAAAAATACAAAAAACTAGCCGGGTGAGTTGGCGGGCGCCTGTAATCCCAGCTACTCGGGAGGCTGAGGCAGGAGAATGGCGTAAACCCGGGAGGCGGAGCTTGCAGTGAGCTGAGATCCGGCCACTGCACTCCAGCCTGGGCGACAGAGCGAGACTCCGTCTCAAAAAAAAAAAAAGAATTATCTCCCCCACAAAAATATTGGCATCTAGCGGGCAAAGTATCACAATACTCTTCATATTTTCTGATTAGGTACAGCATAGTGCTTTACATACAGTAAGTGCTTAACCAGATGTTTTCTGAATTGAACAGTCCCTTAAGATGATTAATTTGAGCCTAGGTCTATGCAACACCTACGGGTGATCCCATTCTAAGGGTGTGAGTCACATGACTGGAAAAAGAAGGGAGACACCCAACACCTAGCGAATTTTTTAAAAGACAATTTGCAGGTGATTTTAAATGCACATAGACGTAGAAATGAAACAATAAGAAAGATTTTCACCAAGTCGCTGCAACATAATTAGGTGAAATGGGAGTTTGGTAATTTACCCATCTCCATTAACAATCTGTTCACTCAGGTGTTACACAATTCCACAGGAAACACAATCAACATTTTGGAAGATTACAACGCATCAGAAACAATCTACAAAAATAGGATGTCGACCAGGTGCGGTGGCTCACGCCTATAATCCCAGCACTTTGGGAGGCCAACGCGGGTGGATCACCAGAGGTCAGGAGTTCGAGACCAGGCTGGCCAACATGGCGACACTCCACATCTACTACAAGTACAAAACTTAGCCAGGCATGGTAGTGGGCGCCTGTAATCCCAGCTACTCAGGAGGCTGAGGCAGGAGAATCACTTGAACCCACGAGGCGGAGGTTGCAGTGGGCCAAGATGACGCCACTGCACTCCAGCCTGGGCAACAAGAGCGAGACTCCGTCTCAAAAAAAAAAATAGGATGTCAAGGTGATTGTAATAGAGGGAAAGATTCTTATCACAGTGTTTATTAAAATTCACCTACACAGAATCATCCCACACGATTACAGGCAAAGTTGAAAGCAACGACAATTACAACATCAAAGAGCACCTGGAAGTTTCCTCTTCTTTTTAGTTCTGTCGACTTCTTCCATGATAAACCACGAACAGATCTGTTAGAGAAACACCAAGGGAACATCCCACACAAACAGAGTTTGCATCCAACCTCCTGGAGGCATCCATTATGCAATCAAGTGCAGAAAGTAACATCGCTCCAACCTTACGCCAACCACTAGATGTGCCTAAGACCATGATCTCTGACCACTGTCAGCTTGAGAACTCTGACCAGTGTTGAGAAGTGGGTCTCACTGTTGCGGAATTTCTAAAAGATCTGCTTGAAGCTCCAGACAGTGCAGATAATGATGCAAACCTAAAAGCTATCTTTACTGGGCTTTTACATTCAACTTTGATTATTACACAATTGATTAAATTGATAGGGAGTAAATTTTTAAAGTAGAGAATATGGACTCACTTTGGGAGGCCAAGGTGGGCAGATCATGAGGTCAGGAGTTCGAGACCAGCCTTTCCAACACAGTGAAACCCTGTCTCTACTAAAAATACAAAAATTAGCTGGGTGTGGTGGTGTGTGCCTGTAGTCCCAGCTACTCGGGAGGCTGAGGCAGAAGAATTGCTTGAACCCGGGAGGCAGAGGTTGCAGCGAGCCGAGATAGCGCCACTGCACTCCAGCCTGGGTGACAGAGGGAGACTCCGTCTCAAAAAAAAAAAAAAAAGTCAAAGGACTGAACACATAAATACCCTTCCTGTCTGCCTGGTAGATGGAGGGGTGTCAGGTGGAGCCTGACGATCAGAATGCCAAGGCTGGGTAACTCCAGATCAAGCTTGGCCAGACCTCACGCCACCTCCTTCTTAACACACCAGAGCCTCCTCTATCTCGGGGGTATCAGAAGCAGCATTTTCCATCCCCGAAGAAACACGACACTGTCAGCGAGGTCACAGCCTGGGGACGCCTCTGCTAGCAGGGCAGTGGAGGCATCTCTCTCAGAGAGTGGCTTCAGGGGGGATGAGCGGGTTTCCACTGGAGGGACTCCTATGGGAGGGTGGAAGGGGCTGGTGAAGACAGACGCTGCCTGCTTCCCTCAGAAGCAGCTTCCATTTCACAAGATGAAAAGAGCACTTCACAAACATTTTCAGTTTTTTTTTTTTAATTAAACAAAGAAAAAGGTGTGAGACTAAATGCCAGCTGCTACACAATGCCCCAGCAAAGTGAACACGTTCCCCCTGGCAACTGCACAGAGAGAAGCACCCTAGAAAGCAGGAACAGTTTTTAATCTGTTCATGGATGTCAATAACCAAACTGTAATGCTTGCCTTCTGCAATGGTGTCTCTCAGAGTCTCAAAGCACACACTGACAGCAAGCACCATGTGGTGGGAGGTGGTCTTGCAAAGTCAGGAGCAAACCCAAGCACTTTGCATTCCAGACCTCAGCACCCGGCCCAGGTGGATGACTGCACCCTCACCATAGGCAAACTGCTGCCAGAGAGGGGACGGGACCCCTGCCCCTCCATAGGGATGCAGTCACATTGACTGGGGATGTCGCTTCTCTGCACGTGGTCTCTTTCATTCAGACCAAGAGCCAAACCCAGGGACAGCACAAACCCCAGGGGGAACCAATGTGCATGCTTCATCCACACCTGCTGTGTGGATGGCTGGGCCCACGGGGTCCCAGCCCCCGCTGAGCAGCAGCACCCCCCACATGGAACCCTGGAGGTGGTGATCACTGTGAGGAAGACAGGACCAAGAGACCAGGCTCCAGGCCAGACAGCTTCCATTTTCTGTATCCCAGATCCCACAGAAAGATTGGCACAGTTGTCTGCTGGGGTGGCAGTGGGGTGTTCAGAGGCACCCCTGCTACATGGCAAAGCTGCAGCAGGGAAGCCCTTCGGGCCCAGGGAGCAAGGTCTGGTTCTCGGGAAGTTAATACACCGCTGTCAGTCATGTCCTGTTTCCCAGGCTCATTAGATGTCCGAGAGCACCGCACAGAGCACACATCTGCAGTTGGGAACCACTCACTGCACTCACGGGGTGGGCCGCAAGCCGGTGCAGACTCCACCCAAGCAGGTGAGATGGTGCAGAGGCAACCCCTGCTGTGCACCCCTTCCTTACAATCCCTACTGCCCTCCAAAGACAGGCTGCTCTGAGAGGGTCCTGAGAGTCCTGACAGGCACAACACAGGCAGGCTTAACACCCACGGTGAGAGCAGCAGGAAAAGAGCACCCAGTCCGTGCTGATGAGCTGAGAATGGGGTCCTGGTCACAATGGCAGAAGATGGTGTCAGAGGGAAGTCTGAAGCAAGGCCACCTGTGTGCGTGTGTGGACATACAGACGTATATACACGGTCATGTACCACTTAACAATGGGAATACATTCTGAAACGTGAGTCCTTAGGTGACATCATTGTGTGAACATCAGAGTGTACACACACAACTCCAGATGGCACAGCCTAAGACATACCTAGGCTATGTGGCCCAGCCTATGCTCCTAGCCTACAAGGCTGTGCAGCATGGACTGTACTGAACACCTCAGGCATTGGAACACAATGGTAAATGTTTGTATCTAAACACATGAAAGGTACAGTAAAGATATAATCTTATCACACGGTATATGCAGCTGTCAACAACAGCAACGTCTTCATGCAGTACATGACCGTATTTACGTGTGTGTGGCCTTAAGCACCATCTTAGCTTTTTCTAAACAATGCCTTAAAAAAAAAAAGAAGAAGAAGTCGTCGTCGTCTTTGGTTGTCTTTTGTACTCTGGAGAAAACAGCTTTCCTAATTCAGACTAAACAGAAAAGACTAAACAGGTCATGTCAGATCAAAGGTTTTTTAAATTGCACAATTACAGGAATTCAAGTAGATTTTAAAACTCAACCTAAGATAACAAGTAAACTGATGCCTTTGGGAATAATTTCTTGTAATGACAAATAAGTGGTCGGCACCTTGGGGAGAGAGTCCTTGTCCCTCACCTTGTGGCTCCGGAGGCAGCACAGAGTGTGGCCATGATGCTAGAGAAATATGCTTAAATGATCCGTGACAGGTGGGGCCAGCACTTACGGGGTCAGGTGCCAGGGCTGGGCCCAGCTCTGCCTCTGGGAGACAAGCAAACTTCCTAGGGGCACAGGCTGGGGAGGCAGCATTGTGGCTTCTACGTCTCCAGTTAGTTCCACCACGCTTTTTTGCTATAAACTGGGTGAATATGTGGACCCACAGAATCACACATTTACTGAAAATGAAACTGAACTCTGACCCCACAGCTGGGGAGGTGAGACCGGTGCTGGCGCTGTAGGTGGAACCTATGGCAGCGATATTCACTGAAGCCTCTGCATTCCCACATGCTGCCCAGTCTTCAGAGTACCCCAAGAAAAATGATCACCTCAAAGCTGTGTGTGTGGCTCCTTTGAGAAAAGCTAGTAAGACGCATTTCCGGCAGAGTCTTCCTAGGATGCTCTATCCCAACCTCAAACCCCATTCCAATAGGATCTGTCTTTTAATAAACTGGGGGCAGGAGGGTATTTGTTTGCTTTACTGGTTGCTGGAAATGTCAAAAACAGAAGTAACTTTCTAAATCAAGGTCTGGGTAATTGGCCCTACATGCTTTTATTTTACACACACCTTACTGGACTCCCACGGGAGGTCCAGCACGGCGGTGAAGTGTTTGCACTCGAAAGCCTCACTCCCCAGGTTCATATCCAGGCTCTGCCTCTTAATGCTATGTGACCTCACACAAGATACTCAACTTCTCTGTGCCTCAGCATTCTCATCTGCAGGATGGGGATAATCGCAGCACCTGCCGCTAGGGCTGCAGTCAGCATTATAGGAATTCATCTGGGCAAATGCGAAGGCGAGCATCTCGTACACGGGAAGCACTTCAGTTCTCTTCATCTTCTTTTCAGTGAGGCAAAAACAGAAGTCTCAGTAATGACGTTTTCAAACGCTGGGAAAATTAATAAAAGGAGCATTTCAAGGACGCAGAGACAGGGCCTGCCCTCTCCTGAAGTTAAAATCACCCTGGGAATGTACAACACAAGTGAAGACACTAGGTTAGGTACAAAACAGGATCCCAGTGACTAAGGGAATAAAAACGGTTCAGAGAACGGTATGAAATGGGCTCGTGACAGCCAAAGCCAGGCCTGTGCTGGCCAAGCATGGGGCACGGGGCACGGGCCACAGGGCCAGCCGTCTCAGGAGCCAGGGGAAGATGCATCCACACCACCCGACTTGGCCCCTTTGACAGGCACAAGAATGTCCCTAATTACAAGACACTGTCGCCTCACTTCTCCTACCATGCTATAGAAGATTAATAACTGAAGTATTAGTGTGCCAAGTTAATTTGAAATCACAATATAAAATCCTGGGTAAGTTTTGTCTGTCTCAAGTCTCCCACTTCCTCTCCAGAAATCGTCTTTTCCACCAAGAGCCATGTGCCTAGTGAACTAAGGTGAACCAGCGGTGTCTGAGGGCTGTCCTGTCCAGGGACTTGGCTCCGGCTTCTCTGCCATCCTCAGGGGCAGGAAAACCAACGCCTGGCCAAAGACACAGAGACTCCACCCCCAGCATTCTGTGAAATCCTTTGATGCCTTGTGATGTCTGCACCTTTCAACATGCTCTGTGACTCAAGTAAATGTGATGTGTCCGGAGTTTACTTTGTTAAATTAATTCGCCTCTTTGGATCAAGGATTTAAAGTAAGAATTTTTCTTTAGGCTTCCTGCAATAAAAAGCACAGCTGTCTTCACTCTTCTCAGACGTTCTAACAATCCAATCTTTTATTGTTTAAAAAAATATGCAAACACACTGAGCTTCTCTTACATGGGATTTTATTCACAACAATTAGGAAAGATGCCTTATCTGATAATATGTCCCTGTCAAATTATTCTTCCACCTGATCAATATATGAGAAAATGACCACCCTTTAAATCCCAATGGGAGAGAAATTCTAACAATCAGGAAAATATCTCAGATGCAATTCGAACTGTCTACGAATGAATATATCCCACTCTAATCACATTTTACTATCTCCATGGTATAACAGCCCCAACAAAAGAAATCGAAATACACAAACAGATAAGCAGGTTCCATATTTTAATCAGGTGGGTGGTGCTACAATATGGGCACATTCACAGACACCTACAATTCTTTTCCTATTTTTCAGGTGGAAATAAATGGAAAATGTATGTATTTTCTTACACTCTTTGTTGTTTGAAGAGGCCTTTGTCGCTGAGGGACCAGCTTCAATGACCATCATTGCCCAGTTTTCTGGACAACCACGTAACTGCCTCATTGGGCTTGGCAAATACTTTCTTGAACGTGGCACAACTCTCTGAACTCTGCAAACCCAACCAGAAAGTTCTGGTAGAACAGGAGGCTGCACATTCACAGGAGGAACCTGGAGAGGCTGCTTCCTGGTGGCAGGGGAAGCAGGCAGCCCAGTGTGGGGTGGGGCCTCTGGGGGGATCAGCTCACTCTCTCTGGGAAGCCCATACAGGCACAGGAGCACCCCAGCACTGGATGGGGGAAGCCAACAACCTGGATCAAAGGGACTCAAAGCTGAGCAACAGTTCAGCCTCCAAGCGCAGCTCTATCCCCACAGGACTCTGAGCAGACCCATGGCTAGGACAGGAGGGGGACCAGAGCTCTCCCAGGGCCCCGCCATAACAGTAGCAAAGACCACATCTGATATATCTGCTTTCATCACCTGAAAAGCTGCCTTTATTTCATCCTGCTAGGAAACTCCTGGCCTTTGTGCGATAAACATCTTATTTTTATCAACGAGGATATGAACTTGATCATTTGAAGTAAGGCAGAAGGAACAGAGTTGAACACTGCTTTAACCAGTCACCTATACAAGCCCCTAGAACTCCCAGTGGAGAGTGTAGAAATTCAGACCACCTGGAAGGAGAGATGGATCTACCCAAACATCACAGGGCCAGCCAAGGCAACTGGGACAGCACCTTGAAGCACATGCAGGAGACTTGCAAGCACATGGAACCATTGCGTGGGCTCAACACCCCACATCCACAGAGAGATCGTGATACGCTGGACAGCACCCAGCACTCAACACACACCATGTCACTCAACCCCACTGAGGACCACAGGGCTCCACTCTACAGAAGAGAACAACTGAGGCTTTGAGGAGCAACTGGTAGGTGCAGGGGCACCAGTGTCTGGGATTCCAGAGCCCACTTTCCTTGGGACAATGCCCTAGAGAGAATGGCCCAGGGACAACACAGTGGCCTGGTATGGGCCCCTGGACAGGTAACTTAACCCTCTTGGCCTTACCTCCTTATATGTAAATAGTATAAATAATTCCTGACCCGACCGAGTTGCTGGTAGGATCAAATGCTCCAAGTAGGAAAGTGCTGAGAGACTCATTAGTTTTGTTTTTGCTTTCAGGAACGAACTGTACATTTTCAGAATCAAAGAGTGAGTGGACAGGCAGGATAAAAGAAGTTAATTTCTCATTTTTTGATTTAAAAAATAAAAGTTAAGGCTGAATTGTGAAGAGCTGGGGTAAGACTCAAATGTTCCAGTCCTGGTTTATACACAAAAGGCACTACTTTCAAAAGGCCACTGAAACCTCTCCCTCTCCAGGCTTCAATTTCCAGATCTTTACTGTGTGGGAGTTGAACTACTATATGCATCTAGATATAAGGTAGAGCTTTGTTTCCAAAATCCCCAGCAGCAAGGGAGAGGTCACCATCTCTTTGGTTCCCTGTGTAGACTCTCACCTTGCAAAGCACTCTACCAGATACTTTATTAAGAACACAAAAGTAGTATACGGAGAAAATACACAAGCCTGAAACTGACTCAACTGGTAGTCATCTCAGGACGTGCTTTTTGAGAATCAGTATACAAGAAGGCAAGTTAACACAGACTCCGTAATTAACCCAAAAGGAGTGACTCACAATTCGGGGTCAGTTTTGGACAGTGCTGGACAGTTTTGTACACAATCTTCTAAAGATTACTTTTAAAAAGTTAATTTTTAGTGCTGAATAAATTAGTCATTGTGGCTTGGGATAAAAATGACTAGAAAATACATCTCACAACACAGTCATGTGGAAGCACGATGAGCTCTGAAGCCTGTTAGGAGACCCCAAATGGGGTCCTGTGATGAGGAAGACACCAATGTCAAACATTCGTGGGAAATTTTTAAATTACTTTATGAAATATGAGAGTGAAAACCAATATAATTTTATATGGAAATATGCATATGGAAATAAACTAAATATTAGAAACAGGCAGTTAAGCATTCTATTTCCTAGAAATTCAAATATTTGAGTTGGCCTGACACATTAATTTTAAAATGAAAATTAAAAACAAGAAATCATTTAAATTGAGAATTACTTTATATGTAGACCACTGCGACAGCTGACACCAAGGAAATACCAGCCTAGCCTCAAAGCATTACAATGTAACTGGAGCCATTACCTATCCACTCGTTCATTCCTTTAGTCACCAATTCACGCAACATCAATTCATTCTTGCAATTAATGCAAAATATCTCTTCTGCAAGTTCCACATGGCTTCTATGTCCCAAGCACATCCAGGAAGAAAAACACCTGACTATGCGAGATTATCCTATGCAGACACCTTTCTGGGACACTATGGCTTGAGTGTGTACCCCAAAGTTTATGTGTTGGAAATTTGATCCCGGATGCAGAGGATTTGGACCTTTAAGAGGTGATCAGGTCATGAGGGCTTCACCCTCATAAATGGATTAATGCCGTTGACATGGGAGTGGGCTAGTTACAAGAGCAGGGAGTTCAGCCCCATTCTCTCACGTGCACACATACTCTCTCGCCATGCGATGCCTTCTGCCGTGGGATGACTCTCACCAAATGGGATGACTTCTGCCATGGGATGACTCTCACCATGGGATGACTCTCACCATGCATGACTCTCACCATGCTCTCAGACTTCCCAGCCTTCAAAATCATGAGTCCAATACACTTCTATTGTTTATAAGTTACCCAGTTTGTGTTATTCTTTTATAGCAGCAGAAAACTAAGACAAACCTCTTCATGCTTCAACAGGTGAAGCAATTACCCACTTTTAAAAAATTATTCAGGTTTACAACATACATGTTTATCACACAATTTTTTTAAAGTTCAAAATCAGGCTCCTCCTCCCCTGAGCAATGGGCAAACATCGTTAAACTGGCCTTTGGTTGCTCATTCAAGGTCCTTACAGCCATGACAACATAATTACAGTAAAACCTAAAAGGAAAACCAGAGAATATACTAACAACATAAACCCAATTCCCGCCAGGATGGAAAAAAAAGGTGTAGGTCATGGAAAAATGGCATGGATGAAGCATGCTTAGAGATGTCAACAAAAAGTCAGAGAGACAGATGGAACCCAGCATCCACTGCCATGGCTGGAGAAGAAAGAGGAGGCAGGAGAGCGGACTCAGAGAATAGGAGTGCCCTGTGGCTGGGAGGGAAATTTGGATTTTGGTGTGTTCAGCAACACACATCTACTGTAGGTCCTTAGGCCAGAGGGGAAGGTAAAAACCTAACTTTTAATAGAGAGGAATCTGGTGAAAGTAGTAGTGTGGTATGGACTGGAGGATAAAGAAACTTTTAGGGACTTTTCTGCTGTGGTTGTTAGTATGTGTGTGTATGTATGTGTGTTAACCAGTGGAATCCTTTCTTCACACAAACCCTTACACAGCTAGATGAAATGTGCCATTCTCTACTGGATCCTGGAACAGAAAAAGGACATGAGTAGCAAGACTGCTGAAACCCTTGTGAAGTCTGTAATTTAGTGAACAGTAATGTGCCCACGTTAATTTCTTAGTTTTGACAAATGTACCATTGTAGCATAAGATGTCAACATTAGTGGAGACTGCGCAAAGGGTATATAGGAATCCTTTGTGCTGTTTTTTCAACTTTTCCATAAATCTAAAATCATTCCCAAATAACAGGTTTATTTGAAAACCTGTGACACAGAAGTCCAACACTGAACACAGACTAGCTGGAAGAGCCTGGCTGCACCATCACTTCTCCTCACCACCTCCACATGCTCATGCTGACAAGCGGCCCTGAGTTCAGTGTGCGCACAGCAGGCTGGCCCCTCAGAAGGCTTTGTCAAGAAGGGGAAAATTGGTAAGCAGGATTGGAACGTTACCAATCTGAGGAAGCTTGCTCAGGGTAAACATATTGCATGGAGAAATCTGCTGACAAATCCCACTGTAGAGCTCTCTACATGGGGTGGTCCCTTCCAACTAAACTTGCCCTGGACTCAGCCCCAGAAGCCCCTGTGACCACACTCTTAGCCGATTGGGTATATTAGTCTGTTTCCACACTGCTGATAAAGACATACCCAAGACTAGCCAATTTACAAAATAAAGAGGTTTAATGGACTTACAGTTCCACATGGCTGGGGAAGCCTCACAATCATGGCAGAAAGCAAGGAGGAGCAAGTCACATCTTACATAGAGGGCAGAAGGCAAAGAGAGCCAAGCAAAAAGGGTTTCTCCCTTATAAAACCATCAGACCTCATGAGACTTATTTACTACCACAAGAACAGTATGGGAGAAACCGCCCCCATGATTCAATTATCTCCCACCAGGTCCCTCCCACAACACGTGGGAATAATGAGAGTACAATTCAAGATGAAATTTGGATGGGGACACAAACCATATCACTGAGCCAGGGGAAGTCACCTGACCCCTGAGGAGCCAAATCATTGGCTCTGTGGACCTGCTGTGAAATAATTCCCTGAGCCAATGAGATGGTCCCTTTTGGGGAATGGAATCAGGAAACAGACAAGAAGTCATCAATAGCATCTGCCAAATCAGAAAGGCAGCAGAGCTGGAGTCAGAGAGAAGCAGAGATCGTGGGCAAAGGAAGGAGTCCGAAGCTCTGACTGGTGGGGAACACTGGTGGAGGGCAGTGGTTCAGCAGCAGCACAGGTAGAGAGGGAAGCAGACAGAGAACAGGGCACAGCTGTGTGGCTGGCAGACTAGAAAAAAAATGACTTCTCCTGTGGTTCCTAACCCCACTGAGGCCCAGTTGTTCAGCTGTGCCCGGGTCCCCACAGAAGGGAAACCTTACAGGAAGATCCCACTACTTGAGGTAATTTGAGTGGGTCTGATTCTTGCAAATACCTTTGGGCCCAAATGATCCAGCCTCTGTCTTGTTTAATAGCTCTAGTTCTTTCATCAGTGACTTTTCTGGTCCCTGTATTTTCCTGCGATAAGGAACACTTTGAGGTGTAACAGACAGCGTGGTTTAGCCAAGAGGGCTATGGTTTGAATGTGTCCCCCAGATCTCATGTGTTGAAAACACAATCTCCAAATTCCTATGTTGATGGCATCTGGAGGTAGGGTCTTTGGAGGTAATTAGGATTACACAAAGTCATCAGGGTAGAGCCCTCATGATGAGACTTGTGGCTTTAGAAGAACAGGAAGAGAGACCTTAGCTAGCACATTCTTGCCCTCTCACCACGTGATGCCCTCCACGATATTACAACACAGCAGAAAGGATCTCGTCAGACACCAGTACCATGCTCTTGGACTTCCCAGTCTCCAGAACTGTGAGCTCATGAAACTTGTTTTCTTTATAAGTTACCCAGTCTTTGGTATTACATTAGAGCAACAGAAAACACACTAAGACAAGGACACCAGGCTGGGCAGCAGTTAGGAGATCTCTGGGCTACCCCCCAGCTCCGAGCCACAACTGTGAGCAAGTCATGTCCTCTCACATTCTGCTTTTTCATCTAACACAAGAAGAGTCTGGACTCACTGTCAGCAGCTCCAAAAATCTACAGACTGCCTTTCTTTATATCATTCTCTTATCCTCTTACTCCTTAGCCATCACCTCCAGAATCAGAGGATAAAAAGGACCACATGTCAGAACAGGAAGTAGAACCTAATTTTGATTATCTCCATTTCCACGCAGCTGCAAGATATGTGTTTCTCTGGTCAGGGACATTGCACATCCTACTCGCTTCCTTTCAGCTGCCATGACATTTCACAGACTCTTATGAGGCTCCATTAAAGAATGTGAATCTCAGTTTACTTACAGACTCTCATTCTGGTTTAAAAATACACACACACACACACACACACATTATTATACTTTAAAAGAAAAAAAAGTATTTCCCCCAACACCTTCACACAAACACAAAAAGTCAATTTGAATATCTTACATGGGGAAGATTGTCCCTAACTACTTTCTCAGGAGGTTTCCATGAAGTCATCACTTAATTCATTTATTAATTCAGTGAATATGTCCATATTCATTTCACTGTAACACAATTATTTTGCGCATTAAACATTTTGTGCTGCCAGAGACACCTGTGAAATTTAATAAGCAGTTTCCAGAACTACATGACACACCAATCAAAAATGTTAATTAGATCTAAGTGGACAACACAAGAACTTTAACAAAGTGAATTCCTGGGAGGACAGGAAGAGGAGCATGATCCGTAAATAAGCCAACTGCCCTGCCTTGCTGTCTCACTACAGACTCTTTTGGTTCTGAAAAACACCGCATTTGAGTCCAAAGGCTTTGGGTTAAAGAGTTGACATAAATAATACATAGCAATGTTGGGAATAATCTCTGACAAATACAGTTAGAGAATATAAACTACCCAAGTATAACATCTCTGGAGGACCTGCTACAGGAGACCCTCTAGAGCTCACAAAACAATAAAAAAAAGCAAATTAAAGCAGACCACCAATATTCCTCCACCACATTGAGCATATATCTTTTCCAGCAGAAGCAGTATTATTCATGGGGGCTCAATGAATTGCAATAGAGAACATTCAAAAAAGAGCTCTAAAAATTAAAGCAAAGAGGCAGATAAAAAAGTGACAACTATGTTCCCAAAATGTATAGAAGATGACTCTGCAATGCATGAAATACACAGGAAAATATTCTGCTGGGTACATTGGCGCCTCATATTTTTTCCTTACTCAAAGAAGGGGTAGATTTGTTGTATAGCAGCACAGATTGATATGGATATAGAAAGAGAAAGTACTTTTAGTTTTAGGGTAGGCTTGTTTGTTTGCTTATACCTTAGCACAGAAACATACTTGAACTATTGGGAGAAAAGATTTAGGCCTTTTGTTTAGGTCTAATTTTCTGATTATGTTAGATGATTTGGGAGATGTGTTGGCAAATCAAATGAGACTCCTGCTAAAAACTTCCAATTTAATAGAGAAATCCTACCTCAAAGGAGAAGGGTGAATTAAACAAACAACTAACTTTACTTGCTCTTGACCTACAAGCCATCTGGCAGTTGGCCAGAATAAATTAAACAAATTGCCCTGTCTAACAGGCTTTAATATTTCTTACATCTGAAAATCTACTAGATGATCAAGTTGAAGGGGGTTCTTAGTATTTTCCTGGGGAGTCTACATGTCCTAAGTTACTCAAAGAGTTTTTAGATTACTACACATGCAGGATCTCCGCGTGGTCTAGACACTATCATTTCTCCCCTCACCCTCACCCTCACCTCAACACCCTGTGTGGCCTTGTTCTTTCTCTGGACCACTGATGCTAACTTTGTGGGAATGGTGCACCCCAGGGCAGGTGACAGTCACACTCCCCAGAGAGATTAAACAGCGGCTTCACATACAGTTCCAAGGAGTCATGGAGCTGCCAAGTCCATGCATGAACGCTCTGGTAGATCACAGGCCCCAAATCTAAAAAATCTCTGCCCCAGACTACTTCATGTCCAACTTATTCATGCTATGATGGCAAAGCCTGGTTAGTTACAGTCCCTTGTACCACTCTAAGTATCTTTCGTAGTAGATATAAAAGAAAATCACCATGCATTGGGCTCCTTCTCTACACCAGCCCCAGGTTTGGCATTTAATATTCCTGCTTCACGATCCTGCACAGGAGCTATCATCGTCCCTGGTTTTGCATCTGAAAACACAGTCCCCCTTATCCTGACTCTGGGCTGAGTGTGTCTGTAAAGAAAAGATAAAGGCAGATGGCTAATCTTAGCACCACACAAGTGACTTTTCCAGTAAACAGAGCTTATTGTCTCAGATTCTGGAACATTTAAATGTAACTCCCACCAGGTCACACAGCAAGTGGCTGACAAAGCTGGGGAGAAGCCTGCTCACCCCAGTGCAGGGCTCTCCTGAGGCCATCATACCTCACCTAAAATATCAAATCTCCTAAGTGATCGATCTCTTTTCCACCAGTCTAACCCTGACAAATGCATCCTTATCCTTCAGCTACTGATCTTTCTCCCCTAAATACACATCATGGGCTGAAAAACGTTCAACAGTGCTGTGTCACCTGTAACATAAGGTTCATGGCTGAGCCTAACTTCTGCCAGTGGAACAGCCTCTATTCCTGTGACCACGCCCTTATGCCTTTTTTTTTATACAGGGTCTGTGACCCAGGCTAGAGTGTGGTGGTGCCATCATAGCTCACTGAAGTCTGAAACTCCCAGGTTCAAGTGATTCTCCTGCCTCAACCTTCTGGGTTGCTGGGACTACACGCATGCGCCACCATACCTGGCTAATTTTTTTTATTTTAATTTTTTGTAGAGATAGAATCTCATTATGTTGCCAAGGCTGATCTCGAACCCCTGGACTCAAGTGATCCTCCCGCCTTGGCCTCACAAAGTGTTAGCATTAGAGGCATGAGCCACCATGGCTGGCCCCTATGCCTTTGATCAAGAAATTGTGAGCAACTACTGGGCTCCTAAAAACAAAGCATTCCTTTGCACATGGTGATCTCTCAGAGTATCTCATTGCTGTTCAGCTGCCTTCTCTCAAAACACCTCCTTCCAGCCCTCAATGAAATAACCTTTCAATTAATTGGCTTCCCCCTCTGTACCCTTTTCTATTTTATGAAACTCCACAATTGCTACTTGACTCAAGAATCACAAAATAATCATTGCATAAGTCTGCTTTTCCCCCACGAGTTGTATGTTGGTTATCACCCTTTGAATGTTCAAGATTTAGCACTGTGCCAAGTAAAGAGCAGACACCCAGGAAATGGCAGGTGGACGGAATGAGGCTTTCCAGGGTGCTGACCAAAACCCAAAGGAGCTAGGCCCCAGTGAAGACAGAGTCTCAAGGATATAACATGCAGAATATCACTTAGACCACGTGGATCTTTTCTGCTTGCTCTCTGATTTGCTTCAACACAAGTGATCCAGAAAAATAAAGTATTACTATAAAATATTCAAAGAACTCCCTGGAAAAAAATTAATTAGTGCCTACCCAATAAATAATTAAGATGCAAAACTAAAAGACATGTTTAAAAATCTATTACTGGCATGGCAGCTTATAGCTGTTAAAAGATGAATTACTCCTTACTCTATCTAGACTGTCTTTGAAGCCAGTAGATTACACTGTTCAAAGTTACTCACTTCACTTTCATGTACACTCTACCTAGAAAAGTCCCTTAGTTGAGGCAACCCAAAATGTATCCTATTACTGATTCTGGAGATCCTTAAAAATAAGGTTTCCACTGAGACTGCACTTTTAAGCCAAAGCAATAACCTAAGATTTCAGATTTGCAGCTCCTGCACCTGAGCAGCCACAGTGCTGGTCTCATTCAGGGGAGCTACAAGCTCACCCTTGTTTGCTCTCAGTTAATACTTGTTGAGTAAAGGAACAAACAGATGCAAAACCACCTGCCAACTCATGAAGCTTCCTGGTTACACAGATGACTGCCAAACAGTCTGCATTTATTTCCAAGCGTGCCTGAATTCACCAGTGTTTGCTTTTCAATGAGCTAACCTTTGTTTCTGTGCTGCAGGATGAAATACAAACCCCTCAGACATCTCATCAAGATAAAACCATGCAAAGATTAGTGTGCCAACAGGGGAAAGGATGAAGTACAAGTGTCAGGCAAAGAAAACAGGAAGCACCACAGGCCATGGTACCAAACTGACCTCACCACTGACTCTGAAATGATGGACTCCGATTTCTAGTCTGGACCGGGACTAGGCCCCAGGCTTTAGTGAGACTGATGATGACGAGGACTACTAGCAGGCATGAATGCACTTCTTAGCAGCATCTCAAAATCATTTAAATATGGGATTTTGCTGTGCAACTCAAATAAAGACTACTCAAGGAAGCTGAAAGACAGCTGAGCAATATATTGTTTTGGAAAAAGGTATAAATCACTCTTTAAATATGCCCTATTTAAGGGAAATGCAAAGACTCTCCCCATTAGATGGCATCAGTGCTGGACAAGCCTAAAAGAGAATCTGAAATATGTTGACAGAAGGGCAGAAAGAAACTGCCTGTGCTCCTGCTATCCTATCTCTGAAACGTGTGCGCTAAGCCTCTGCCCTCGTGGGTTTGCCAACAGGGCTCCAGCAAGTGAGCCACACAAGGCATCATTTCCAACTTTTCCTCCAAAGACGCTGTTAAAATCTCCCACCTCAATGCATGTGCCCTATCCTGAAAAGATTATCTTCCAAATAAATTACATTTATTAACCACTTATCTTCCCATTCCTTATCAAACATAGCAAGGCTTCAGCCACCTAGAAATGAACACCATAGCCACCATGGAGGGAATTCCAGACACCACAGGTTGTTGTAGAAAGACCACAGGCTTTGATTCCAGGACTGCCTGTTACCCTGGCTGGGCCTGGCAGCAGCCGAGTGAGTGTGGCCTGGTGCCTACTCTGATCAGGGCACCACTCTGGCCCCACCCACACCTCAGCTGTGGAGTATTGGCTGCCAACTGCATGAGGTAGGGTAAAGAAAAAAAAACGAAAGGAGGCCAAAAACCCAGCACCCAGTCTGGTACACAGGAAGCATCCCCACACGTCTGTTCCCTCTCCCCTCTTTCCAAAACTAAAGCAACTTAGTTCTTCTCTCTGCCTGTGTTTCCCAGTCATAGATAACTATGATGTCCACCTTACTCTTTGAAACAGTAAAATGGCCAGGGACATCCATGGCTACCTTTGTGAACTCCACAGCATCCTGGAGCCTCTGGCTGGGAGGCTCTGCTCTATGGCACAGCCCCGCTGTCCTGAGGCCACTGCACAGGCAGGGAAGGCTGTGGGGACACTGTGGGAGCAGCCACCAGACCGCACTGCCGTGCGTTCTCTGAATCAAGGACTTGAGCCCAGTGCTGTCCGCCACCAATGTCAGTCTCAGGACTCAGTGCCCACAGCCTGAACCCGACATCTGCTTTAAAGGGCATAAGAACTGGCCCACACCGGATTTCACATTCCTAACAAGAACATTCCAGATGAAGCAACAGCAAAAGAGCTGAGTCTGAACATCCAATTCCAAGAACGACGGCAGTGTTCCAGCCCCATTGCATGCCTTTGGTCAGGGGCCGACGCTGAGCTCACGGCACACACCACAGGCAGGCTACCGCAGTCCCTGCTCCCCCTAGACATTGCCCCTCCAGACAGCGGATTTCCCATCTTACGTTCACCATCTTTGCCGTGGGTCTCCTGCTCACATCCCACTGTCTAATGAGTCTCAGGAGGGGTCCGTGAAAGGTCCAGAGGGGAACCACTGCAGGCCGCGGGGTCTGTGTGGTCTTCCCCGCAGCCACCAGCTCTGTTGTTAGAGTTCTGTTGTTAGGCAGCCACAGACAATACATAGCCTGCAGGCAGTGTGCCAACCTTGGTCTTAAATCTGCCTGTGGGTAAGGCACAGTTAACTGGAGAGGCAATGAAGAACTATGTCACTTATCCAAAGTCTTCCAAACCAAGACAACCCGCCTTTATCTGAAACAGTCACACGACAGACAACCCAGGCAGGGACGACTCGATTGATAACGGACAGAGCACAGGAAGGAGCCGAGGAGAATAGCCAAGTGCAGGCTCAGGCGGCTCTCATCTCAATCACAGGTTGTGAGCCAGACAATTCTTAAGGTTCTTTTCAACTTGATAATTACAGAATTCTAAGAACCGTGACTCAGTCTGTGTTCGATTTCCATGAAGAAAAAAAGATTTCAAAGCCCTAGAAGTTACAAATTTATAAAATTTGAGTTAACAAGATGTTCATTTATTGAAACTTAAATAGACCAGAAAATATGAAGAAGAAAGTAAAATTTTCCCTTAAATCCCACCACCCAGGGATGACTAACACAGGCTTTGGAAGTCTTGCTGACATCTGTGTGAAGACAAGCGCAAGGTCAAACATGACACTCACTATGTTCCCACAGCTACCAGTCACACAACAGTTATACCCACAGACAAGTAATCGCTTTGATCATGCACGTTTATTTTGGAAGAGAAATACTGGACTCAGCTAAGGCAGTGCTCTTCTACAATACTCACCAGTCGAGGCTTTGTGCTGGAACTGGGAAACTTAGACCACTTCCGTAACCCACATGCAGTTTGGTTTCTTAGCTAGGACAAAAAGTCCAGCATCCCTGCCAGAGCTCAACATGGGCAGACATGTGTCCCCATTTCCAAGACAAGGAAAATGAGGGCCCAGCAGTATCAGATTCCATACAATTGCTTCCTGCTATGGGCTCCGGAGAGGGGATGCTGCTGATTAAAAACACCAGCCTGGGAGGCCAGGTGCAGCCCAGTAATCCACACTGTTTGGAATAACAGAGCTAGGATGGGACAAGCGGAGGGAGGGAAGACGGGAAAATTACACCATTAAGGACTATTTTCACTCCAAAGACCATGAGAACAAAAGTTTGCTATCTCAATAAATGTATTTTAATGTTTTTAGGTTACAGTCACAGAAAAAGGAAGACCTCCAGGAGCAGGGAGAGGGCGGCTGAGCTCCGTGCATGGTGAAGAGGGGTTTGACCGCTGGCTCGCTCGTTTCCACGCCATTTGCGAGGTCCTTGTCAGGAAAGAAACGGCACAGGCCACACGCGGTTGTTGTCCGCAGATCCCTGTGGCAGCTGACACCTAGACGCTGTGCTCAGAGGCTTGGCTGCTAGAGGACCCTGGTCTGAGAGCTAATGCACAGCTCACTCATCGGCATATTCCAGATGGCTCTGAGACCCGCTCCCCACCCGCTCTGCCTCGGGTCATTGCCTGGAACTGGGAAATGACGTGCATATCAAGTTTTCCCTCGTGCTCCAAACCAAGCAACCAAGCAGGCCCTCGTGGAGCCCACAGCGCTGGGCGCTGCCTTTTATTGGGAAACAGGGGCGACTCAGCTGAGAATCACGCTGAAAATAAACAAGCTCACCGCAGCCAAAGGAGGGAGTCGGGGCTGGGCTCGGCACATGCATGCCCTTTATGGGAACACAGAATGATCATTTCAAAGTGAATCCATATAAAACACAATTAGAACGTCTTCATTCCTGGATGACAGGCCAGCTCGGGGCAGGCAGCCACTCTCCGCTGCAAGCGAGCGTGGCCCGGACGCGCGCAGGGAGCCAGCCGGGGCGGGCACCAGGAGGGCAGCGCCAGGCGCGGGGACTGGGCCTCTGGAAGGCATTAGCTGCACCGAACTCCCAAAGGCCCAGACTAAACAGCCCTGGAGCCCTGGATTCATTCCCACACAGGAAGTGTCTCAGAGGCAGCTCTGCACAGACCGCGGGTGGCGAGAAGGAAATAGCTCCGTGTGCTCCGTGTTCTAATGTGCTTCTCTGGCCCACCACGGGCGAAGCCAGGGCGCTGACCATGCCCGCGAGCCCAGCAGCAGCAAGGGGTCGGGGTAGGGGGACAAGCCTGGAGGAGGAGGGAAGCATTTTTGGTAGGAAGAGTATTTCAAGTCAATATGCAGATAATTTTCTCCGAATATTCATAGTAACTAACAGCAAATTGCCATCATTTTGTATGGAGATGACAAAAACTTTGAATTCTTAACAGGCTATAGATAAGAAATAAATATGAGGAAATAAAAGGACATTCAACTCTACGTATATAACCAAAACAACCAAAAACAATCTATGTAAGCAAATACAGCCATAATATGGTTATATTTGGTGATGCATTTATTTTATACACATAAATAAACCAAAAATGTACACATATATAAAAAACAAAACAAAACCTGAATGGTCTAGGTGCTGTAGATTACTGAGGAAGAGATAAGTCACACAGCAAATAGGCTACATAAAACCAGGATGCCCATGAACCAAACCAGGACACAGAGTCCCCCAGCCCACAGCACCTGGCACGCAGGTGTGCCTCCCAGGCTGGGTTCCTGGGAGGAGCGCCCCGTGTGCCTGTGTGCCTCAGCACCCAGCCTGGTGTGGGCCACCTGCAGGCAACAGCTGCTTAGTGAGGTGATTTATCAGTCCTCTTTGAACAGAGGAAGGTGACGCAAGGTAGCTTACTGAGGGGAGAAAAGTACCCTCTCTGTTCACAGGTAAACTATGCCCTGTGCACCCGGATGTCAGCTTCCTGAGACAAGCAGATGGGTCATCCGTACCCCTTGAGTCCCAGTGCTTGGCACATGGTCAATGCCCAACAAATATTTGTTTAATTAACAAATAACAAACTCAGACTGTGGAGCAGGATGAACCCTTAGGAAATATCCTGTTTGACTAGGCGCGGTGGCTCACGCCTATGATCCCAGCACTTTGGGAGGCCGAGGCGGGTGGATCAGGAGGTCGAGGTCAGGAGATCAAGATGATCCTGGCCAACATGGTGAAACCCCGTCTCTACTAAAAATACAAAAATTAGCCGGGCGTGGTGGCATGTGCCTGTAGTCCCAGCTACTCAGGAGGCTGAGGCAGGAGAATCACTTGAACCCAGGAGGCAGAGGTTGTGGTGAGCCGAGATTGCGCCATTGCACTCCAGCCTAGGTGACAGAGCGAGAGGACAGGAGAGGAGAGGGGCGAGGAGACCGGAAGAGATGGGAGGGGAGGGAAAGGGAGGGGAGGGGAGGGGAGGGGAAGAGAGGGAAGGGAGGGGAGGGCAGGGGAGGGGAGGGGAGGGGAGGGCAGGGGAAGGGAGGGGAAGGGAGGGGAAGGGAGGGGAGGGGAGGGGAGGGGAGGGGAAGGGAAGGGAGGGGAGGGGAGGGGAGGGGGAAAGAAAACATCCCGTTCATCTGCAGATAAGGAAACAAGAGTCAATGATGGTATTAGGTGTATGTAAAATTATGATCCTCTGAAACACCTTCATAGCCTAAGGAAACTTGTAAAGATGTGGGAATTATAGTTTCTGGCAAAGTGTTTTAGCCAAAATGCCATGATTATCAAAACTATAACAGTTATGGGCCATATGAAGATAAAAGACTATTCAGGAAAATAGGATGTGATGCTTCTTTTGTTATCCATTAAAACATTAAAGTCTCTTGAAGATTTAAAACTCATATACTTTTGCTCTTAAATATAAAGCACCTGCCAGGCATGCCAGGTGCCAGTGGGAGGGAGCATCTGCGTTCATGGAAGTTCTGGTTTTATATAGCCCACTTGCTATGTGACTTATCTTTTTCTGAGTAATCTACAAAATTTAACAGCCTATTTGATCTTGGGAGGTCATATATATATATGGTTTTTTTATACATATGTATTTTGGTTATATATATGTGTGTATAGATATATAAAATGAAACAATGAAAAGAATTAAACACATGCTATGTTCATATACATTGCCCAACCCTATTAAACTTATGGAGAGCTATCCTACTTGCTAAAGCTAGGTCAGTTTGTTCAGCATAAAGCAATTTTATGCCTTTAGCCTGGACCCCTTAGAAGCTACAGAAATGAAAATGGACTCATGCACAAGAGAGCACAGAGCAAGAGATAAGAAACTCCCTCCAGCTTCCTCCCTGACAATTCAACACCCTCCTCCACCACAGGAAGCTGAGCTGTGTTCTTCACCAGTACAGCATCATCATCCACATCATCACCATCATAGCACGGAGCAAGGGACCCTTCCTGAAACTTCGGTGGGCTCAGAAATTAATTTCATACCACCAATGGATGGTACTATGAACTTGGGAAAAATAATATACCCGCCTCTCAGCAAGTACGAACACATTCCAAATGATTTTAAATGCTTAGAGACAAACCAGCACTGTTCGTCCCACAGCTCGTTTTCTAACCACAAATAAAGTCACAATTCAGTATTATTAAATAGTACATGTGCCGAGATCTGGGCTTTACAACTAACAAATCGACCAGCAATCCTGCTCCAGAGAATTCTGGCTCCTCCACAGTCTGCCTCGGTGGTGGTTCCTAGTGCCACTTCTCAGCCCTCAGTGACCAATGGAGAGTCCTGTTAGGCAAACTCATGAGCTGCCTTTCATCCAGGCCACACACCACAGGTGACAGCTCAATGCGTACCGAGCCCTCGAGAAGACGATGAAATCAGGTTTGGCTCAGGAGTCCTGAAGATACAGCAAAGAACAGACCAGCGTGCAATGTTCCATTCGTTTCCAAAGACAACTCTCACTGAGGTCTTAAAAAAACACAGTTGCCCACTGGGAAGACAGAGATCTACCGTTCAGGCCTAATTCCTACTGTGAAGAAGGCAATGAGAAGGGCCAACAGTGCTGATGGCCTCTCACAAGCCAGTGCCAGAAGGCATCACAACAGACCTAAGAGACGGGAACTCCTGAACTGAAAGGTTTTCAGTTTGAGCAGCTGCCAGTTCATGGCATGGATTTGTAAGATCCTTACCACCTATGGCCAGATCAGTCAGTCTGGGCAACATCACAGTCTGAGGATTAGAAGTAGGGGGAGACTAAGGTCAAGTGTAAGGATCTGTTGCAAAAGGTCCCCGTCTGAACAGGGAAGCCCTCTCCCTCCTGCCAAGAGCCCATCTCGCCCTCTCCCTCCTGCCAAGAGCCCATCTCGCAAGCGCAGGCATCTAGCTAGTATTAGCAAGGCTTTTGAAGTCATCATATTTTTCCATTCATCTCACTCCTGATAGCCGGGTTCCAAATGAAGGCAGCACTGCACTCTGAGATCACTCAACAAATGACCAGAATTAATGCAAGAACAGGAATGTCATTTCCCAACAGTCACACCCAGACCCCCATCAGGTGGTGAAATGTATAGTTTTGATCTCTCCAGAAAAGCTCTCAATTTGTAACCCAATGATGAAATGTTTGCAAATCACAGTCTTCATTGCTGTTTTGGCTCCCTGAAAGCGCATAATTTAAGCCTAACAAGGAGGCACTCAACGCATCATAAAAGCCCTGTCTTAATTGGGTTTGTAGGATGATTTCATTTTTGAAAATGAAAGTCCCACAGAGACTTTGCACAGAACAGACTTCCCTCCCATGCCACATTTAGAGTGATCACCTTGTATCCTATGTTCAACATTTAATAAATGTTTCTCTGCTACATGTCTCCACTCTGAAAGGTGCCACAGCTCTCCAGTGAGGCTCACCAAGGTATGTATCTACAGAATGAGCAGCAAATTGGGGGAAAAGGAAAAAATGAATGAATAGTGCAAGAGCAGCAGGAAAAAGAGGAAAGGAAGACAGAGCTAAAGTCAGATACTAAAACATAAAACTAGTGACCATCCATGTCACAAACAACATGGTCTTGCACAGGCACCCGGCCTGGGCACACATGAGAGCACTGAATGTCTAGGGTGAGTCACAGATGCACTGAGATGTGCTAAAATAAACTCATTTAACTCACTCATGCTATATGATGATTTTTAAGTAACTAAAAAAAGAACGATCTGAGTGGGGAGGGTAGGGGCAGCAGAAAGCCTCCCCACCCGTCCATACCACCAGGCCATGGGGGACCCGCTATGTGGGCTCCAAGTATGGCCTTTTCACTCCTATAGTTAGTGCGGCATGCTGCTCTAAGGCAGAGTTGGCAATGTCTGTCAAGGGCCAAAATGTTCTGGGTTTTGCTGGCCACACAGTCCCCTGCAGACAAGGCATCTGTGAGCATGTGTAGCTGGGTCCCAACTACTGCTGGTCATCGTTTGCCAGCTCTTATCTTAAGGCTTTTCCCTATTCCCCTTCCATCCAAACATAATTTTCCTTCTAGGAGGAGTGGTGGGGTCTCTGAGCACGCCATTCTCATTTCTCCAGCCACTGTGTCAAGGGACAGCATCTGCCAACATCTCCTGTTTGCAGCAGGAAGGAGGAGGGAGGGAATGAGGAAACACAAGCAGTGGCCCTGCTGGTTGCACCAGCAGTTACTCCTTCCTCCAAAATGACTCTGAACCTTCTTGATACACCTAGTGAAGACTTCTTTGCAGGATTACCACAGTCTTCCCTCAGCTTTTGAGGGTGATGATTTAATGTGGCTTGGGGAGCAAGTGGATGACCTAAGTTCATTTGTCCTTACCAAAGGAGGGGGAAAGCCTGGAACAACTAACCCTGGGAATGAGAACACAGAATTCTGTCCAGGCCCACTGCTAACAGAGATGGAAAACGATTCCGCGAAGGAAACTGGCCTTCCTCATTCATGTTCCAAGGAAGACTGCCTGAGAAGAGGCTTTAAAAGGAAAAACAATTACAACCTCCCCACTGTCTTTTTTTTTTTTTTTTTTTTTTTTTTTTTGGTAGGGGGAACAGAATCTTGCTCTGTAGCCCAGGCTGGAGTGCAGTGGCACGATCTCGGCTCACTGCAAGCTCCACCTCCTGGGTTCACGCCATTCTCCTGCCTCAGCCTCCTGAGTAGCTGGGACTACAGGCACCCACCACCCACATCCAGCTAATTTTGTTTTTTGTTGTTGTTGTTTTGTATTTTTAGTAGAGATGGGGTTTCACCATGTTAGCCAGGATGGTCTCGATTTCCTGACCCTCGTGATCCACCGACCTTGGCCTCCCAAAGTGCTGGGATTATAGGCATGAGCCACTGCACCCGGTCCCCATTGTCATTTTTATTTGCAATGGTCCAGTTGTAGTGTCGTGACCATCATCCATAGGTGCCTTTGAAACCCTAAAGGAACCTGCAGCATTGATTAGAAACAGGAAGAAAAGGGGAAGTTAGAAACTCACTTCCTGGATCAATAGGGTGCCAGTGGCAGTTTTTGCCAGCTTGCCAGGGCTGACTATTACATTGCAGAGGTTCTGCAAGCCAGGTGATATCACATTGGTAGCTTGATTGATCATGATAGGAGTATTTACACCTCGGATATTGGCAGATAATACAAGTCAGTGCTCTTTTTTCCTCCTCCCAAAGATCCAATTTTTACACCTTTACCATCACATTGCTGCCTGGCTGAGTTCTAGAAAAGGTGAAAGTTTGAATGGGTAGAAGAGTAAATACTAGCTGCAAACTGGGAAACAGCCAGGCTAGGCCAAAGAGTCTACAGAAAAATAAAATTAAAAAGGGCAGCTGAGCGCGGTGGCTCACACCTGTAATCCCAGCACTTTGGGAGGCTGAGGCGGGCAGATCGCAAGGTCAGGAGATCGAGACCATCCTGGCTAACACGGTGAAACCCCGTCTCTACTAAAAATACAAAAAAATTAGCCAGGCCTGGTGGCGAGCACCTGTAGTCCCAGCTACTCAGGAGGCTGAGGCAGGAGAATGGCGTGAACCCAGGAGGCGGAGCTTGCAGTGAGCAGAGATCGTGCCACTGCACTCCAGCCTGGGCGACAGGGCGAGACTCCACCTCAAAAAAAGAAAAAGGAAGGAAGGAAGGAAGGAAGGAAGGAAGGAAGGAAGGAAGGAAGGAAGGAAGGAGGGAGGGAGGGAGGGAGGGAGGGAGGGAAGGACGGAAGGAAGGGAGAAAGAAAAAGGGGCCAAGTACTGTGGCTCACAGCTACAGCCCCAGCTACTCAGGAAGCTGAGGCAGGAGGAGTGCTTGAGGCCAAGAGTTTGGAACCAGCCTGAGCAACACAGCAAGACCCCATCTCTAACAAAATTTTTAAAAATTAGCCAGGGGTTGCAGCCTGTGCTGTAGTCCTAGCTACTCAAGGAGGCTGAGGTGGGAGGATCACTTGCGCCCAGGAGGTCGAGGCAGCAGTGAGTTATGATCAATTGTGTTACTGCACTTCAGCCTGGGCAACAGAGCAAGGCCATAACTCTTTTTAAAAAAAGTAAAAGAAAAAAAAAAACAGAGAGGCATGAGAGTTTTCCTGGACCAAAAATAATTCCTTAAGGATTTAACAGACATAAGAGAAGAGTAGGGCCCCCTCATCCCCCACAGCCAGTGGGGTTCACCTTAGAAGCAAATTTATAAATACAAAAGTCATGTAGCATCTCATTGTACCAAACAAACTAAAGCCCTGGAGAGGAGGTAGGGGGAAGGGAAGGACGTTAAGAAGCAAAAACATATCCAGATCACAAAACTGAAATCAGTCCTAGCCCATCTATCAAACTCTAAGTGCATTCTTTCATTCATACTTGGTCCAACCACAAATAGTTGGTAATAGACCAGAGAGATCATGGAAAACACATTGTTTGGAGAGAAAGCAGGGCCATTATTAAGAAGTTTCATTCTTATCCTGAGCTGCCGACTGCACACAGGATGGCGATTCCAGTTACTCACTGTGGAATCGTAAAGTCTCCAAGCGTAAGAATATTTCTCTTGGTGAATCTACTGAGAACTCCAGTCTGCCCTTTGATGGCCCTTAAACTTGCACTTGCAATTTCCTTTCTTTCAACACGGTAATCACCTGTTTCATTAGAGAGGAAATGAATGACAGAGCCCTACGGTCAACACACCACACACCAAAAATAGTTCTGGGCTTGTGCCAAAGCTGCCCACAAGTTCCTATTCCTGCCTCGGAGGTGAGCTCTGTTCTCAGATTCTGTGGGATCTCCTTGCTGGGTCCTGCAATTCCACTGTGGAAAAGCTGCCAAGGTCAACAAGGCTCTATTATTCTCAACTTCGGCCTCCTATTTGGCGGGATCCGTGCCCTAGCCATCACTATATAGACTTTGGGGGACTTTTCCCTCCAAATCAAAGGAGTCCCTCAGTCAAAGAGGGTGCAAATCCCTTGGAGAGGTGACAATTTCAGCTATCTTGAAAGGCATCAGCCAAGAGACTCTTACCACCAAGCCATGCTAAGGAAGAGGTGGCTTTTCTAGTAATCATCTGTACCTCTAACCCTGTGATATCAAGGTGAGAAAAGGACCCAGTCAAGGGGCTAAACATTCTTCTCATTGCTAAAAGGCTGAGGAGTCCTAAGAGGGAACAAATGAGAGAGGCCCGGCTCTCTGACGGCTTACGTGTCAGAGCAACTTCTCGCAGTAGCTGTATTTACGCCAGCGCCTAGCAAGAATTTTAACAGCTCCACTGAGATGTTCCACCATCACTTGTCTTCAGCAAGACTTTCTAAGGAGATCAAGTCTAGGCACACATAAAGTGAGGTCCATGGTATCTGTCCTGGCGTCCTTCGATCTTTCCAGGTCGATGTTAGAGCCAAAGCATTTGTAAAGGAAAGCAAGCAGGTATCCATCCTCAGCTCCTGTCTCTGCCAGCCAGCAGAATTCCCAAATCAGCATCCATAAACTCCCTCTAGATCCTGAGGACACATCCCAAGGAGGGGGCTGGAGGAGGGGAGGTGCTTTCTGACACCATCTACACTTTAGACACCTGCGACATATGAGATACACAGCCGCCAACCCTCCCCAGGAGGCACCACTGAGTGGTGACAGGCTATAGTTTGGATATTTGTGCCCCAAACCTTGTATTAAAATGTGATCTCCAGTGTTGGAGGGGGCCCGATGGGAGGTATTTGCATCCCCTATGAATAGACTAATGCCCTCCCAGGGGGTGGTGGTGAATGAGCTCTTGTTCTACTAGTTCCCCTGAGAGCTGGTTATTACAAAGAGCCTGGCACGCCCTGCCACCCACTTCCTCTCTCACTGTATGATCCCTGCACACCAGCTCCCCTTCGCCTTCCACAAGCGGAAGTAGCCTGAGACCCTCACCAGTTGTCCAATCTTCCAGCCAGCACAATTGTGACACAAATAAACCTTTTTTTCTTTATAACTTCCCCAGATTTAGGTAGGTGCTGGACTATAAGACACCTTCCCCTCCCCAGGAAACATCGCCTTTTGATATGCAATGCATGGCACCCAACCATGCCCCAGGGAGGGTGTCCAGAGGAAGAACAGACCATCAAGAAGCATCACACTTTCACTGGACAGAAAGGAAATGAAGGCTCAGGAGGCTTCCCCTCCTCCTGGAGTCACCCAGCTGGTGGGTGGGAGAGAGGAATCTGTGCACACCACACTTAGCCCCACCTTGTCTTCCTACACACTCCTAACTCTGCTGCACCCTGAACTAAACTCAACTCATCACTGCAGACTCGTGCCTCACTTACAAGGTGGGGATTCCCCACCTCTCACCTGCCCCCAGGATTTAAC
The DNA here is from genome assembly GCF_037993035.2 of Macaca fascicularis. Lineage (NCBI taxonomy): Eukaryota > Metazoa > Chordata > Mammalia > Primates > Cercopithecidae > Macaca > Macaca fascicularis. The sequence goes on along the minus strand of NC_088387.1, from coordinate 16,662,863 downwards.
TATTGTTCCGGAAGAACCAGTCTCGCTGGCATTGCCCATGCTTTATGCCTAGTAACAAGGATACATCAGGAAGCCTCAAACCGCTTCTCTTCTAAATAAACAGTCGATTGCTTTGTGATCACAAGCACCCTCGCCTACTTCTGCCTATCCATCTCTCTCTAAGTTCACAGCCTTCACATCCAAGCTAGCACCAGGCTCAGTTCTCCCAGCGATCCCCCACCTCTCTGAGCCCCTGCCCCGCCCCCCCTCAGCCACAACCTTGGCTGAGGCTCTAATCCTGTAATCTCCAGACACTCAAACAACTCCTGCCACAGGGGCCCACCTGCAGCTATGACTGTCCCCAAATGAACCTCTTCTAGCATCACACCTCAACCCCGGGGGATGTTCACATTTCTCAGCCAGTCCTCAAACCCTTCCAGACCAGCTCCCAGAGTAGGAGCAGATACAGACTGAGAGCATAGCCTCTGCAGTCAGAGAGGCTTTGAACCCTAGCCCTATCGTTGTTGAGTTCTGGGACCTGGTGGGCCTCATGTAGCTTTTCCATTGGAAAACAGGACTCACAAATATCCTTGCATCTTGGCGTTACTGCTAGAATCAGACAAGATGAAGCCAGAGAGGCACGGCCCAGAGCCCATCACAGAGTCCTCAGATGTTCTCCCTGTCAGAGGGTCTTTCAGCTGTGTCCTCTTGGGACCAAGTGTCCACCCTGTTGCTTGAAAGCACAAGGCCGCATGACTACCTGCTCCTTTACTTCCGTTTCCAACTTTAGCCCTGCCCTGCTTTGGGCACACAAATGTGTTTCTTGCCTTCTCACCCAACAAAGTATGGGCTGCGCCCCACGAAAGCCCTCTCTGGCCTCCTCTGTCTTGGGCAGCAACCTCATGCCTGTGTGTCACTCCATGTCACACACATGGGTCACCCTGCTCAGCAGACACCAACTGACCTGGCTGTTCATCTCACAAGACCCTCAGCTTCCTGAGGGCAGAGATGTGACTTCCTGGTGACACCTGACCCACGCAGATCCTGTCCCACGTCTGACACTCTGGGTCCATAAATCGACTGATAATGTCATAAATCAATGGTCTCCAACCTTTTTGGCACCAAGGACTGGTTTCATGGAAGACGACTTTTCCACGGACCTGGTGGATGGTTTTGGGATGATTCAAGCACATCACATTTATTGTGCATTTTATTTCTATTATTATTACATTGTAATATAGAATGAAATAATTATACAACTCACCATAACGTAGAATCAGTTGGAGCCATTAGTTTGTTTTTCTGCAAGGAGACAGTCTCATCTGAAGGTGACGGGAGACAGTGACAGATCATCAGGCATTAGATTCTCATAAGGAGCGTGAAACCTAGATCCCCCACATGTGCAGTTCACAATAGGGTTCGTGCTCCTGTGAGAATCTGATCAGACAAAATGTGGAAATCAGCGGTAACGTGAGTGATGGGAGCTTCTGTAAATAGAGATATAGCTTTCCTTGCTCTCCCACCACTCACCTCCTGCTGTGCAACCCAGTTCCTAACAGGGCACAGACTGGTATCAGTCCATGGCCCAGGGGCTGGTGACCCCTGTCATAAATAACAGCCAGATTTCTCAATTGTACTCAGTACACGGGCAGTAAGCTGTGAGCAGGAGTCCTGTGTTAACAAGGAAACCTGACTTGTTAAAACAAGCCAATTCTTCCCCCACTAAAATCCACAGGAACGCAGGCGGCCTCCGTTACAGAAATGCCACCGTCTCATGCCCGCCCTGGTTCCCAAGTCCCTTCTGCATGCATACACCCTCGCCCTGGGGCTGGGCAGGGCAGGCAGCACCCTCTCGGCAGGATGAGGAAACCGAGGTACAGCAATGGTCCTAAGGGACTGGCAGCTGAGCCAGGATACAGCTCATGCAGGAAGGCCAGCAGCAGAGCACAGGGAGGGCAAGCTCAAAGCAGAGTCTGGCACCACAGCTCAAACCCTGCTCTGCACCTGAGTCCCCTTCTCATGGGTGAACAGTGTGTAAGGGCACCTTTTTGTTTGTTTCTTTGTTTTGAGACCAAGTCTCGCTCTGTCGCCCAGGCTGGAGTGCAGTGGTGCGATCTCGGTTCACTGCAACTTCTGCCTCCTGGGTTCAAGCAATTCCCCTGCCTCAGCCTCCCAAGTAGCTGGGATTACAGGCACATGCCACCACACCCAGCTAATTTTTTAGTATTTTTAGTAGAAACGGGGTTTCACCATGTTTGCCAAGCTGATCTTGAACTCCTGACCTCAGGTGATCCACCCGCCTTGACCTCACAGCTGACTGACTTGTCGTAAGGACACACTGAACTTTTCACACATAAAGCATGTAGAGCAGGGCTGGTCCAGAGTGCACACTCGGGAATCAGCCATTGCTACTTGCTTTGAAAGGAACACTTAGCAACTTCCAGAATATGTGTTAAAACATTCATCCATGATGTGGAATAATTACATCTGATTCTCAGAAGTCCTCAAACCTCTGATCAGAAGAAACAAGGATGCTCTCATGACTAAGATCCCTCAAGCCTCAAAGTCCTGAGCCACAAGCCTCATCATTCCAGGTGGTGAGGTGAACACCCTCTGTCTGCAAGTCAGACAGCCCTGGGCGCCTCCGGACATAACACCATTCAGGTCCCCCAGCCGAGGCATCTTTCAGTGTGAAGGATGAAGTGGCTGAGCCTTGGGGAATTGAACCTGCCCCCAGCTGAACCTGCCCCCAAGGTTGGTGCCCAATGACCCACGAAGGCAAGCCATGGAGACTCCTGCACATACACAGTGGATTCTCCTCGGGATGAGAGGAGAGGACGCCCAAGGGTTGAGGGAGTCCCCAAAGCCATCCTTGATTCACCTGTACCAGAAAGAGCCAAGTGGCAACCGGGAGCCTGGAGGTGGCCCTGGACTTCCTGTCAGTCATCCACAGGAGCCTGAGGACAGTGTCCTCCCCAGAGCGACCATTTTCCGGCACAGTGTGCAGTCGTGTGTTTTGAAGTCTGACACGCCTGGGTCACAGTCCTGTCTTGGCATCTCACTAGCTATGGGACCCTCTTGCCACTTCTGTTTGCTTGTCTGTAAAATGGGAGTCCAGTTCCAGGCTTGGGAGCCAAAGAGGCTCAGATGACACCATGCAATTGAAGCACACAGCCCAGAACTGGAGCATACCACGGGCTCAAGGAGGTTCACTTACTAGCAAGGCAAGTACTCCCTTGTCACTAAACAGTGGATTTGTATTAGCAGCCTATAAATCAAACACCAGCAGCTGCCACAGAGAAAAGCCATCCTGAGGGTCTCCTAGGAGAGCTGCGTGGCCTTGATCCTGGACATGCTTTGCAGTGCTCCTCCCGTACAATCCTCAGTCATGATAAAGGCGTCCTTTTACACTCCGGATGATGAGGGCAAAGTCCCTGTTGATGACATCAAGAACTTTGTATGTCACCCTAGGATGATTCATGCTATTAAATTCAATTGTAGGTGATAAAACAGGCAGCTCAGTAACCAACTGAATCACATCTTCACATTCCTTTCAGGTGGCTGTGAAGCACATTAGACTGGGATTCAGGAAGCCCAAGTTCCAATCTCCTTTTAACAGTCAGATGAGACCAAGGAAGTCTTTTTCCTCATTTGTTCTTGAAGACCCAATGAGATTGTCTGTAAGGCCTGCTTCAGATCCAGAGGATGTCCAGACAGTATGGAAATGTAGATATTTTATTTTTACAGACCGAAAATATCACTTATATTCAAGGCAACATTATATATATTCACCTTTTTAAATGATTTTTATGGATGGCACGTAAGAGTCTATAAAATAGAGTGAACGCAATATTTGTAATGCAGTGTTGAATTTTAAGTTTTTAAAAAGGTGCTGTGAAGGGTCATTGTGGAAGGAGATAGGAATGTGGGCTCTCTGCTGGCCTGATTGCAAGTTTAAAACTAGACCTACTGGCAGAGCCGAGGAGTAGAAGAGACAGTGAATATCCCCAGTCAATACTATGATCCCCTCTGATAACATTCTAACACTCTCGGACATCAAATTCAAGTGCTCTCATCCTAAAACCTAAGAAGGTCCTGGGGGTGCTATGAGCCTGGAGCCACCTGTGTTTACCAAAGAGAGCCCTTCCCAGGGTCAGATGATGCAAATCCTTTGATGGAAAAACGACCTGGAGTAATATGTAATCTATGTGTTATTTCAGAGGGAAATAAAAGCCTTTATTAACTTATTGGTAGTCTTTAAATAAGAGATAGTATTTGAACTGGAAAAAGAGCATTAACTGCCTCCATTAGCCATTAGCAATAAATCACAAGCTGCCTCCTCTACTCCTCAGCTCTGTGAGTAGGTCTAGTTTTAAACAGGGAATCAGGTCAGCAGAGAGCCTACATTTCTATCTCCTAAAGCAACACTTCCCATCCCTTTTTTAAAAACTTAAAAGTCAGGCCGGGCACAGTGGCTTATGCCTGTAATCCCAGCACTTTGGGAGGCAAAGGCGAGCAGATCACCTGAGGTCAGGTGTTCATGACCAGCCTGGCCAACATGGTAAAACCCCATACCTACTACAAATACAAAAATTAGCCGGGTATAGTGGTGGACACCTGTAATCTAAGCTACTCGGGAGGCTGAGGCAGAAGAATCGCTTGAACTCAGGAGGTGAAGGCTACAGTGAGTCAAGATTGAGCCATTGCACTCCAGCCTGGGCAACAAGAGCAAAACTCCATCTCAAAAAAAAAACACTTAAAATTCATCTCTTAGTGTATCCTCTCCCCTGAATCCCTCAAAAGTTCAGAAACGGCCAGGCGCAGTGGCTCACACCTGTAATCCCAGCACTTTGGGAGGCCGAGGCAGGCGGATCACCAGGTCAGGAGATCGAGACCATCCTGGCTAACACGGTGAAACCCTGTCTCTATTTAAAAACAAAAAATTAGCAGGGCGTGGTGGCAGGCACCTGTAGTCCCAGCTACTCGGGAGGCTGAGGCAGGAGAATGGCGTGAACGTGGGAGGCGGAGCTTGCAGTGAGCTGAGATCACACCACTGCACTCCAGCCTGGGCGACAGAGCGAGACTCCGTCTCAAAAAAAAAAAAAAGTTCAGAAACAAACACACGAGTGGATACTTCCTTCTCCTGCAAGATCAACATCTAGGAGAGAAAGCACAGTCCCAGCAGGGGAAGATGCAAGCGACAGAGAAAACACTGAAGATGAGATAGGAACTCGATCTCCGGTGGTCGGACTGCATGTGAGCCAAGGCAGCACTGCCAACACCCCCACCCACAACTCAACCCCCAGCGCTAATTTACTGAGTTAAGAAGCTGAGCTCCAAACTGCTAAGATGGACTGCAAATCAGACAGTGCAGAAACTGGGAGGATGACTAGCAAGCAGGCAGCATCCTGAAAGGCCAAAGAGGAGAGGACCCAGCTTCCCAAAGTAAGGGTGATTTCAGACAGGGACAAAATGACCCCAATGGAAATGTGGGGCTCTGGGGCCCCACATAATCCCTGCAGAGCTCAGTGACAGCATGCAGAATGATCCTGAGTTGCCAAGGAAACGTTAGCCCGATTCAATATAGTACTTGTTACAATACGCATGACCATCTTAGAAAGACAGCTACCAAAATAGTCATAACAAAGCTTCAGCAGTTTGAAGGGTGACCACCTAGTTCTGGAATATCTTCCTTTCTACGTTATTCACACACACCAGCACGTGTGCTATGATCCACATTGGCGGGGCTCCCTTTTTGTTCTCAAGTACTGCTAGAAACCCTATCGAAGTTCCCATGGGAACAATGTTATAATTCAGGATGGAGTTACAGGCCAGGCTCTGCTTGAAATAAATCATAAATAGCCAAAATTGTGTCATCAAAACAAAGATCCAGCCGGGTGCGGTGGCTCACGCCTGTAATCCCAGCACTTCGGGAGGCCCAGGCGGGCGGATCACGAGGGCAGGAGATCAAGGCCATCCTGGCTAACATGGTGAAACCCCATCTCTGCTAAAAATACAAAAATTTAGCCAGGCATCGTGGTGGGCGCCTGTAGTCCCAGCTACTCGAGAGGCTGAGGCAGGAGTATGGTGGGTGAACCCATGAGGCAGAGCTTGCAGTGAGCCGAGATCGCGCCACTGCACTCCAGCCTGGGTGACAGAGCAAGACTCCGTCTCTTTAAAAAAAAAAAAAAAATCCAACTTCAAAACTCTATAATCACTTGAAATAGGAAAATTATTCCACATATACTATAAAATAGGCATAGATGCAAGGTGCTCATGAATGAGAACACCACTGACCATCAGCATAGCAAGTTGCAGGTTGCAAAACGCCTTTAGATGGCTCATGGGACCCTTGCCCTGGCCCGGAGGGAGGCCAGAGCCCCAGCTTCCGTGAGCACACCAGAACACACTCGACTCTATTTTATGAACCCAACAGAAAAACGACTCCTACGAAGGCTGGTTATCAATCCAACATGCCCTGATATCTGGAAAGCCTCTTTTGACAAGTCGTGATTTGGAAAGCCAATGCTCTCCAAAGGCCACCTGAGGAAGCTGGAGCTCACTCTGCTCCCAAAGAATTTCCTTAGGGCAATCCAGGGCCACAGCAGAAAGTGGGGCTTCGGAAGGCTATATGCAGCAGGTTGGCGTCCCCACAGGTCTCCAAAAACACATACGCTCTGAGACTTCTAAGGGATGGCCCAAAGTCCCTACCACCACTCCCCACAGACCTTGTCCAAACCCTGGTACCACCTGACCTTGTCCAAACCCTGGCCAGCACTACAGCAAGGCCAAAAGTATTCGTTTGGAGGCCAGGAGGGCCAGGACAAAGAGAAAGACAGACCCCAGGGCATGGCGACCTTCAGTGGGCTTCTGGCCATTAGCTAGGGCCAATTCAAATTTAGGGAGCCTTGGTTTCTTGGCCAGTGAAGAATTCAAGCAAGTTAAGGAAGCCTCAAGGCCCGAACCCTCAAAAAGGCTGGTGGTCCCTTCCCAGGAGCCGTGCCCATGATGCCGCAGTTTCAACACTGGCAGGCAATGGCAGCAGGGCTGGGGGCCTTCTGTGTATCTGTACTCCCTACCCAGAAGCTTCCCCAAAACCACTCCACGATAACCCCAATCATCTTCCCAAGCTGGGAAACGGGGGCTCCCTTCCTTGGTCCCTCCATTTCCCAGCTTCCATCCAATGTGGTCACCCAAGTGAGGCCAGAAATGACAGAAAGCACCACACGGATGCTAGGCCTGATTAGACCCACCGGCCGAGCCCCATGCAGGGATGACATTTTCAACCCTAACCAAGACGAAGCTCTGGAAACCAGTTTTAAACACACGAGATAAAAGTCTGGTAACCACAGCATATTGACAGTGTTTATACTTTGACAGCATCAACACAGAAGGTTCTCGTCTGCAGTTCCATGTCCACCAACCAGAATCACTGACCAGGTCACTTGGCTACCGCCCAAATTTGGCTTAATGCTCTGTGGTCACATAATGAAATTCTTCATAATTTTATAATTGCACTTCATTTTGTCCCCGGCCCTGCAACTGGTGTAGCAAGTTCCGACTGCTAATGTCCCAGAGCAGTGGGAGACCGGGAGCCAGCCCTGAGGAAGCAGGTCTGCAGGAAATCCCAGCTCCATCAAGATGGTGGCGTCGGGGAGGGGGGTTAATGTGGCTTGAGCCAAAATGCACAAGAACCCAGCTCAGCACAAAATGCACAGCAGAGAAGTACACACCCTGCAGACTGGATCCAGATTCATTCCCAATGTGTCAGAAATAAAATACCTGGGGTGATCTCATGTTTTACTATGCCACACTCTTCCACAGCGGCACCTTCCACACACAGAGGGCGTCTGTCGCGCATGCCTCCTGGGGCAGATGACCCAGGGATCAGGCATTGCACACAGCCAAGCCCGTGCTTCCTCTGCTTTGGACCTTAATATTTCTCCTGGCAAGTCTCAGTTATTTTATGCCCTTTCATACCTTCGTTACTTCTTTCTCAGCAGAACTAATCTGTCCAAATTTTGGGCAAAAGCAGCATAATTGCCTTTCCAAGCCTCAGCAAAAATACAGACTTTTAAAAATCACTAAGAAGAAGCAAGACAAAAAAAAAAAACACACACACAATTTTAGCTTCTTCTCAGAAATGGGTTTCCAGTGACAGCTTAAACACCTACATTCCCTTCAAGAATAAATGTAATTTCTTTTATTAGAAATGAATGCACTCATTCAGCCTCACCCACAGCAGGGTTTAGTGGAACGCTGCAGTGTGTAAGTTTAGACACTAGTTCTGTTCCATTGAAATATTTGCCCCACTGCTTCCTTCCTCCCCATTGGGAATGGGTTTTCTGACAAAAGCTTCACAATGACTGTCTTGTCTTTGCAGATGGTCCCTTGTCTGCAGATTGGGTCCATTTCTGCCCATCAAAACGTGCTTCTAAGACAGGCTCAAGCTCAGCTGCATCATAACAGCGATGACTTCAGGCTAAAGTGCTGCCTTTCCCAGAAGTGTTCAACCCAGAGATTAAAGCTTTCAACTGGGTGACTCCATCGAGAATGAGGAGCAAGTACTAAGATTTACTCTTCGAGTCTGAAAGACAGGAGATATTCACTGTGAGAGTGCCCATGTGGGAGGCAATGATGGGCACCCCGCCATCAGTCCTGGGAGGGGACACTGGGTCCCCCCGCCCCTCTGCCCATGCCTACTGAACCCGTTAATTGAATTTCCAATGATGAGCTGGGTTCAGCAGTCTTGAAACCATGAAATCCTTACTCTTTATTAAATAATGCCGTTTAAAGAGAATGATAATCCCCACAGCTTTAAATATAAATCTGATAATACACAATGTAAATAATAAAAGGCAAAAATCCAATTTCCATGCAGTGAACTTTCAAACACTCGTTGTTTCCAGTAAATGAGCTTTCGCTCTGAATGCTGTAATACCACTGTAGGCCCATCAGGCACCCGGAACAAGACTATCATGCTCTCGTTCTCAACTTGAGATCGAAGCCCAGAATTATTTATTTGATTTGTTGTACACGTGAGCTAACAAAAGCACCGTACGAGGGATTTGCCAAATGCACCAGGGAAAGTGCAGGCCACCCACCCACATTACCCAGAACTATAAAGACACACCACAACGACAAGGGGAACATGCCCACACCCGTGATTATAGGTACTGCCTGTCACCTCGGAAAATGAACCACCTGACAGGTGACAGTTTCGCGATAATTTATTTTTAAGATGCTGAGCACTTTTCCTAGGAAGAAACGTAAATCCAGACACCAAATTTCATCCCCACCAAAAAGACGCTAGGAGAAAAACAAAATTAGACTCCGTGTCCATCAAGACCACTGAAAATAGACTGCTGATGAGACTTGTCAGAGAAGTAATAACTTCCCGTTGGGAAATTTAAATAATCAGCTGGGTATGAAAAATATGCTCATTCTGGATTTCAGACCAATTTCTCAGCATGTATTTTATAAGCCCTCCAGGCTGTTATTATATTAACTTCAAACCGAAAATTCCTGCAGTCCTCTGCAGATTCTATCATGATGACAATTCGGAAATCATGGGAAACGTCATACTGTTGCCTATAAACCACCACAATTTGCAGGTGCAAATCTATTAGAGTCATAAAAAGTGCATTGGCGCCACAACTTTATTATGATATCTGAAGTGGTCTGATCTGTCAGAGCTGAGCCTTTCTACACAGCCGCCACCCATGGGCACCACGTGCCTACTGGGCCCTGGAAACCAAGGAGTGTGACCTCAGAGGTGCTGCAGAGGTGAAAAACACATGGGCTTCAGGCTCGGCATGGATGAAAGGATGCAAAGTAGCTCATTAATAAGTTTTCATAGTAATTACATGCTGACATATTTTGGATACAGTGGGTTAAATATATTCTTAAAATTAATTTCACCAATTTCTTTTTACCATGTGTGATGTGGCTACTAGAAATTTTTAAATTACATATGTGGCTCAAATTCTATTTGTATTGGACGGTGCTGCTTTGGAGCATAAAATTAGGAATTTGAACCATCAAAGGATGGTTTATTTGAACACCTGTTAAACCATTAGCTTTTCATAAATGTTTCTGAGACGTGTAGGCACGGATTTCCAGGAAGGAAAAAATTCTGTATTCGGTCTGTTTCCATGGCCACAAACATGGAGCCCCACAAACACTGGGGCTGATTTTGACACTCGCTCCTGAGGAGAGCAGACCCGGATGGCAAGGAGAAGTACCTATGTGAAAAAGCCTCGGACAAAAAGATAGCATGGATACGTCAGTGTCCTGGGCCACTGGACACATATTTTCAATATATTCATTGCACTGTGGGAATCAAGAACACATCAAATATAAGCAAGAGCCCAAGGACCACCGCCCCTCACCAAATGCAGGGCAAATACATTGGTGTGGCTATTGGCTTTTGTGCAATGATGCAATATTATCCATAAAAGCCTCTCCATGGCACTCCATAAGCAGGGTCGACCTTCATCAGCGTTTCAGCAATGGGCAAGGTACCACCTGACTTTCCCCATCGGTACCTTGAAATAACTAGCTTCTTTATCTGTATGCTCCTTATGTTCTGCCATGAAGCTCTCCCACTGACTTACATGTCCATATTTTTTTTTCACATTTATAGAATGGTAAAAGACAGCACAAAATTTTTTTTAATCTCTCCCCAAGTCTGAACAGCCTGATAAGGAGGTAATAGTGTGAGATTTGAGGAGGTCAGAACAGAATTCTAACCTCAACCCACACCTCCACTTCCTGCTCTGTGAAATGAGGCTCATCGCGCCAATCCCACAGAAACGTAGAGCCAGACTGGAGCCAGAGGCAGCCTGAGCTCAGATCCCAGCTCCACGATTCACCAGCTGTGTGATAAGCTACTAAACTTCTCTCGGCCTCACTTTCCCCATCTGCACAATAGGGGTAATCATAGTACCTACCTGTACCTATCCCACTGTGTTGTGTTTAAAAGACTAAGTGAATTAATAAGTTGAATTCCTTGTTTTCGTAAAAAACTATTTTTCTAAGAAATTGTTTTTTAAGTGAAATAATGAGCAGAGCAGTGACAGGCTCATAAATAAAATGGCTTCAACTACGATCAGGTTATGGACAAAAATCCGTAGTGTGGTCTTGCACCACCTGCCTCGGCCATCCTCTCTATCCTCATGCTCCCTCCCCTGACCCTTCCTCTCCTTTCATTTGCTCCAAGCTCCTTAGGACCCTAGGCTTCCATGCTTGCCATTCCCTCCACTGAACACTCTTCCTCTCTCTTCACCTGGCCATGTCCAACTCATCTTGCAGGTGCAGATCTGGCAGAGTTCTCCAGGTGTTGACTCTCACAACCACTTCCTCTACACCACCTTTTGCTGGCCTTCCGCAGTTTAGATCAGTGCTGCTCACCCCAGCGCTGGCATCACCTGGGGACCTTTGAACCTGATGCCAGGCTGCACCCAGACCCATCACAGGGCCCCGGACTGAGACAGACTTCAGTGTTTGGGGAGGTTCCCCAGGGGACTTCAACATGCAGTCCAAGTCAAGAACCACTAGTTTAATAAAAGAACACAGCTGCAATTAAAAAGTGATTTCAACGTTCCACTGGGACAAAAAATATCCACGAGTAGAAAAAGAACCCCCGATACTTTAATCTTAATTAAGTCCAACTGGAGTACAAAAATACCTGCATTACAAAGCATCTCCATTGTAGTTAAGGTTTTCCAATTGTCTTTTACTCACAACATCTTGACAGAGCCCCCATGGCACCGACTAGAATGTAAGCACCACAAGGCCAGACTGTATCTTGCTCTCTGCAATGTTGCTGCTGCCACAGAGAGCCAAAGGACATGTGGGTGCTGAATGGACAGGTGCAGGGAGATGCTCAGCCGTCCTCCTGCTGGACCCTGCATGCCAGGTCACAGGCGCAGCGCGTCCTACAAGACCCAGGCACGGCTGCCTTAATGCACTTGCTCTGTCAAACAAGCAAATTCCCCCGGGTCCTCATGATAGAGAGCCCTGTGCCTTCCTTTGAAGCCATTCATCTGAGGTCCATGAAATGCTGTGGTAACCTCTGAGATGAAAGAGGTTTAGAAGTGCAAATGACTGTCAATGTGAATATTAATAGCTACGTTATTAACAACTGAAGTCTCTGCCAGACACTTGACTCTTGATTAAATGGAGTGGAGGAGCTCAAGTCAAGCCAGAGACTTCTCAGGTCTAAGCCAACGGATCTCCTAGAGAACCGGTCCCAGAGGGACCATAGAACCTTCTTAGTGTCTGCTAGAGAAGTCCGAATAAGAGTGGTGGGTGTGGACCAAGGACAGCAATGTGGTCCTTCCCTGAACCTGCCTGCTCCATCAATGTGAGGTCCCTCGGCCAGTCTCAGCTTGGCCCCCTGCTCCTTCCTAGAGCCCAGAACAGTGTCTGGCCTGCGTGAAGCACTCAATTGAAGCCTCTGAAGGCAGAAAAGAACAAATGAATACATGAGAAGAGGAAGAGGGATCTGCAGTTGAAAGCCAGAAGTACAAACAGGGAAACAAAAATTCCCAAAGCTTGCCTGGGCTCTGTCTGCTCCGCAAAGAATAAAGTCTAGAACTTGATTTTTTGGGTAAAACCACCAATCAGAATTGTTCCACAAGCCACGAATTCACCTAAAATACTTTAAAAAAAAAAAAAAAACAAACAAACACTGCCATGATTGCTGTCCCTACACATTTTTAAGACCTAAAAATAAAAGAACACCAGCTGCCCTGCTAAACAAGCATCTGTCTATGACCGAGCCCCAGTAACTTCAGAACTCAATGCACTACACATTATGCTCTGCTTCTTCAGCCATGAATGCACTTTTCAGCATTAGAAATTATCCCTTTCACATTTTTAAATGCTGTGGCTTCTGCCTGACTAATGCCATCTTTAATTATACATAATCGAGTATTTCACTGTGATCTAATGGGGTCTATTACTCATCAAAATGGCACCAGTCAGCAGTAATATTCCCCAGAGCCAATTACTCAACCCTTCTTTCATTCTTCCCAAGTATCAGCCCACACGTGCAAAAATTTGTACACAGTTTGAGCTACAGCATCTTACCAATTTGTCCATAAAGGAAAAAAAAGAACGCCTTTAAGAAGCCCTCCCTATGATGGCTGGCTCACGAGCTCTGCCACAGTGACAGGAAGAACCACGGATGGCGCTCTGGCCTGGGCTGGCTGCTGCACACCGTCCCGGTGGATCCCCTCCCATGCTCTGCTCATGTGGCATGATCAGGGCCCATCTCACAAGAGGAAACAGATATTGCAGAAGGTACCCAATTTGCCTAAGTCCTAGGGCAGGCAGGTGGGAGAAGCAGGTTTCCACTGTCGGTGAGAACACACTGCATACCGGTTGCATGAGACCAAAAGACCACATAAAGGGGGCTGTCTAGGACCCAGCTGGCAGCCCAGCCAGATGGGCCCTTCCCTGAACTTGAATTCCACAGTCACCATGCAGCAAACCACCCGACTGACCTTGTCCATGATACAATGGATTTTGAGGCGCCCACAGATCTTGAGCAAACCTGTGAAGATCAGACTAGAAATGAGCTAGTCCCCAAAACTCTTCATTCAAAGAGATGAACAGCCAATCAATTAATAATTACAAATGCAGAGTTCATAAAAGGTCTAACTGTATACATTATATATGGAAATACATATGCATACTCATCTGCATGAGTTATTGAATGAAAGATGAAAGGGCTAGGCTCCAATTCGGGACATTTTAGCTAAAGCAACTGCTTGTTAACTTCTTAATACTTACAAGAGAAATTAAAATTACAAAACCAAAGTGCCCTAAGACCCAGAAGCAGGAAAATATACTAGAAAGGTCACTTGATGGGCAATTGACAAATAAATCATTTTCAAGAGAACTGGGAATCAATAATGCACTATGAGACCTTGATATGCCCCTCTTGAATAATTGACTAGGCCTCTTTTTGGACCATTTACAGTACTATGTTTAGCATTCCATTTAGCACTAATTCCCTCAAGTGTGGGCTTCTTATCAGCTCTGTTGACCAAGCGGTAGATGGAAAATAATAAATACGCACAGATACGATGTTTCTCTAACATACAAACAGCACACTGAAGCTGCAACTCGACAACTACCTTTCCTCTGGCCCCAGCAACAGCAAGGTGCTCGTCAGCGCAGAGACAGTCTCGTCCACAAAAGCATTTGAGGTTCCCCGATGTGCCTCTGATAGGGAGAGAGGAGCACCACCTGCCCCCACCCCCGTATTTACGTCTGTCTTTTGAGCAAACCTCTCAGTAGCAGTGGACAGCTGTAATTCCAAGAAAGACCAGGCATCCTGGTCTTTTCTCCCAGGCACCTTGAGGAAGTGCCAGTCAACACCTCTGTATTTTGGACAAAAAGAAACCCATCCTCTGACTCACTCCAGGGTCACCAAGAGGGGGAAAACGAATACACACGAGACAGGGAAGAAGAGAACTTGTTTGGACAGTTGTTGGGGAGGGGAGAGCCTCTGCTTAGGAGAAAGCCTGAGAGGTCATCAGGTTGGGAGATGAGCCCCAGGGAAGGCCCCAGGAGGAAAGATGGGAACAGTTACTGCCAGAAGTGTTTTCTATCAGGACTCTTGAGGATTTCATAGGATATGGGGTGGGGGGGGTGTCGGGGAGGGAAAAAATAAGAGAAGAGGGGAAGAGAGGGAGGGGAGGGGAGTGGAGGGTAAGGAAGGGGAGGGCGGAGGAAAAACAGAAGGAAAGGGGACACTAAAGAAAGGAGAGAGACACAATTTTTCGAAGGAAGGATTGTAAAAAAGATACTCAGATGTAGACTCTATGGGGCCCCCCATCCAGGTCCTTTCTCAGGGTCCCAGCCTGACTTTGGGGACCAAAGCAGCCTCAAGCAGAGGGAGATGGTCAGTTGGCCACCCACGGTGCTGACCCATGGTGGAGGAAGGACTGGGCCTGAAGGTGACGGTGGGGAAAGTGTGCCTTCAGAGGTAGGCTTCTCGGCTCCTAAACAGAAACAAGAAAGTGCTAGGAAGTGTCCATCCTCCTGCCATTGGGCGTTCACGGGACCCATGAGCTTCTCCACCACACTGGAGGCCTCTTGGCATGGAATTAATGCAAGAAGACTCCACAGACTCCACAGAAACGGGCCAGCAATACAGAGGAGGGATTAGTCACTACTATTGTTTTGCACTTGAGGCCCTGGCCACCTTTGGCAATTTGTCCCAGTGACATTTCAGTGACCTTTACTGATGCCCTTTGCCTGGCCCTTAATCTGGCTGTAAGAGCAGCCAGCACTAAGTGACCAACAAGTGTGAGCTCCAATAATAATGGCCATTATTATTGTACCATGCATTCTAATATGTAGTCTAATGAAAATTTAAGACTCAAGAACAGTAATGGTGGTGACACCTCACCTTTACCAAAGCTAACGGTTCAGCTGGTACTTCTCTTGGCGCTTTTCCTGCATGGACTCCCTCAGCCCACACAGACAAGGACACTGCAGCCTGGAGGTCACACTGCCAAGGCCCTTGACTTGCTCAGGCGTACACAGCAAACATGTGTGGGGAGGGGGACGTGAACCCAGGCATTCGCGCTCCAGGGCTCCACGCACACCCACAGCCCTACGCAGCCTCCCCAGCTCTGCTGCTCCGTCCTGCCTTTCAGCCTAGTGATGTGGAAGCATTGCCACTGGCCACTACGCTCCTGAGCCCATGCCAATCAACAAACCAATATTGCTCTTGGGTTCCCGCCCTTTCACAGATGGGGAGGCTCAATGGATGGTGTGGTCCTGACCTGTGAGAACACCCAAGACCTGTAAAACAACCAGAAGACGAATTCTAGAACAGTGCTCCAAGAAGTCCATGAGAATCTAGAAACGCATGGCGAGAGCAGTGCCAAGGGTCACTCGACCATGCGTGGAGCAGTGAGGCCCCCAGGACAGCCTAGCGGTAGAGGATGTGTGAGGAAGCAGCCGCTTTCATGAGGGCTTCTCTGCAGCCTCCCACAGATGAGAAAGGAGGCGGCAGTCCCTCACGGACAGACAGACCAGTGGTGAAGGCGACCGGTCTTCCATAAGCAAACAGCCAACAGCAGGAATGGACGCACAGTGCAGGAATAAGAGAGGGGCAGGGCTCCCAGGGTCACGGGGAGCAGGGCCGTGGGACCTCGAGCCTGGCATGAAGTCAGGCCAAAAGGGGGCTGAGTGGGCTTGTAACCACCAAACAGCATTTTAAGACAATCACCAGGGCCATGGGCACAGATGGACCAGGGAGACCGTGGTCAGGAAGCACCCAGCCAGGACACGGCTCTGTCTCAGAAGCAGCAGAAAGGCAGGAGTGAACCGCCCTTTTCAAGAGAAAGAAAGAAATGACCAAACCTGGAGACACAGACAGAGCCAGTGAGGGAAGAAGACTCAAAGATGACTCTAGGTCCTATAAGAGGGCCCTTAATATTCTGCTTATGAGCTTCTCCAAAGGGCCCTTCCTGACACGGAGCCCTGAGTTTCTTATGCTACATCTGTTAGAGCCCAGGGGCCGGGTGTGAGCCTGCTGCCCTGAGACTGGCACTGAACATGCTCACCTCACAGTGTGCACTGTCCACACTGCCCCAGCACCCCAGCTCTGGGAACAAAGCTTGCTGAGCGAGGCCTACTCCCACCATGCCTTCTGCCCCCTGCCCATCTCTTGGTTCTCAACCCCGGGTCAGTGCTCTGCTGTGGCTCAGGCTCCAGCCTGGTGCCTGACTGATGCAGACAGGTGTGAGGCGGCTCCGTGCCAGGCATGCTTCACTGGCTGCAGGTGGGCCTGGGAGGGGCCCAACCTGGACCCAGTGCAGTGGCACAAGGATTTGGGGAACGCATGTCACACTTCTTGCCCCACTGATAGTTTCAGCCCAAAATAAATCCCAAAGGCTGGGTTTGCTATTTAGGTTTAAAAATCAAACAAAGCAGCCGGGCGCAGTGGTTCACGCCTGTAATCCTAGCACTTTGGGAGGCCAAGGCGGGTGGATCACGAAGTCAGGAGATCGAGACCATCCTGGATAACACGGTGAAACCCCATTTTTACTAAAAATACAAAAAATTAGCTGGGCGAGGTGGCGGGCGCCTGTAGTCCCAGCTACTTGGGAGGCTGAGGCAGGAGAATGGCATGAACCCGGGAGGCAGAGCTTGCAGTGAGCCAAGATCGTGCCACTGCACTCCAGCCTGGGCGACAGAGTGAGACTCCATCTCAAAAAAAAATAGAAATCAAACAAAGCAATTTTCCCAATGCTGCTTGTAAGCGTAAAATTGCCCTGTTCCTCATATTCACCTCGTTCAACCTCTCCCCTCATACAAACCCTTAGCACATCCATAGCTGGGCTCCAGCTTTCAGACACGCAGGAAACCAGGGCTGAAAGGACAAACCTGGAGACGCCGTGGCGAAAGCTAGGTCTGCTTGTTCTATTACTCGAGGCAGTTTTATGTATTTTTTTAAATACCTTTCATTATCATGTAAAATTTGTATTTCCCTAGCTTTACTGAGGTATAATAGACAAATAACAATGGTATATATTTAAGGTATACAAATGATAATTTGATATACGTATACATTCCAGTTAATGTATCTATCACCTCACATAGTTGCCTTTGTGGTGTCCTGAAAATACTTAAAATCTACTAGCAAATTTCAAGTATATAATCGAGTATTGTTAACCATGGTCACCATGCTGCACAGTAGAACTCCAGAATTCATTCATCTTATAACTGAAAGTGTTACCCTATTTTTTTTTATTTTTATTTTTTTTGAGACAGAGTCTCGCTTTGTCGCCCAGGCTGGAGTGCAGTGGCGCAATCTCAGCTCACTGCAAGCTCCGCCTCCCAGGTTCAAGCCATTCTCCTGCCTCACCCTCCCGAGTAGCTAGGACTACAGGCACCTGCCACCATGCCCGGCTAATTTTTGTAGTTTTTTGTTTTGTTTTGTTTTGTTTTGTTTTCAGTAGAGACAGGGTTTCACCACGTTAGCCAGGATGGTCTCGATCTCCCAACCTCGTGATCTGCCCGCCTCAGCCTCCCAAAGTGCTGGGATTGCAAGTGTGAGCCACCATGCCTGGCCCAAAAGTGTTACCCTTTGACCAGTATCTCCTCTTCCTACACCTCCAACGCCTCATAACCACCTTTCTACTCTCTGCTTCTATGAATTCAATGTTTTTAGATTCCAGATATGAATGAGATCACACAGTATTTGCCTTTCTGTGTCTGTGGCTTGTTTCACTTCGCATAATATCCTCTAGGCTCATCCACGTTGTCACAAATGGGAAGAGTTCCTTCTTTTTTAAGATTGAATAATATTCCATTATTTGTGTATATACGTGTGTGTGTGTGTGTGTGTGTGTGTGTGTATACAGCACAGGCTGCCTTTTTTTTTTTTTTTTTTTTTGAGACAGGGTGTCATTCTGTTGCCTAGGCTGGAGTGCAGTGGTGCGGTCATGGCTCACTGCAGTCTCAACCTCCTGGGCTTGAGAAATCCTCCCACCTCAGCCTCTTAAGTATTTAGGACTACAGGCATGTGCACCACCATGCCCAGCTAATTCTTTTTTATTCTTTGTAGAGACGGGGACTTGCTATGTTGCCCAGGCTGGTCTCGAGCTCAATTTCCTTTTTTTTTTTTTTTTTTGAGACAGAGTCTCGCTCTGCCACCCAGGCTGGAGTGCAGTGACACAATCTCGGCTCACTGCAAGTTCCGCCTCCCGGGTTCACGCCATTCTCCTGCCTCAACCTCCTGAGTAGCTGGGACTACAGGCACCTGCCACCATGCCTGGCTAATTTTTTACATTTTTTTTTAGTAGAGATGGGGTTTCACCTTGTTAGCCAGGATGGTCTCGATCTCCTGACCTCGTGATCCACAAGCCTCGGCCTCCCAAAGTGCTGGGATTACAGGCGTGAGCCACCGCTCCCGGCCTGCAATTTCTTTATCCATTCATCTGTTGATGGACATCTGGGATGCTTTCAGATCCTGGCTCTGTGAATAATGCTGCAATGAACGTGAGAGTGCACATCTCACGCTGAGGTTCTGATTTCGCTTCAGCTCAAGGCAGTTTTTATCCAAACTACTGTCCTCCAAGCCTCACTTTCACAAGACTAGCTTAATGACTTCCTTCAAATTGACTCATTTTTTCATTTAAATTTGTTTCCAAATGAAATTCCACGCAACTACCACAGTTTTTCTATATGCACCACTTGACATAAATAGAAAGGACTATTAAACGGAAACTTTAATATAAAACATGTTTCCCAGGTTCCTCCTGAGGTCACCTTGTGGCCACCATGGCAGGTCCCCCACACTGGGTTCCCTGGGCTCAGGGCCACCACCAGGAATGCCAGCATCCCAGGGGCGCTTTCCCTTTCCTCATCTCTAGTGTCAAATCACACTCCAGCAGCCAGGACGCCAGCCCCAAGCCCCCGGCACTCCATTACCACCCGCGTGCTGTATCTGTCAGCAGGACAATTGTCACCTTGAAAGTCGACATCCTTGACAATTCCTCAACCCGGCAGAAATTTCCCACTTAAGTTTATAGAGTGAAAGCGTCCCGCAATGACAGTCACCTTTCCCCACATTTGCTGACGAGCCTATAGCACTTCCGTCACTCAACAACAATCCTCCATGCCTTGGCAGGTGAAACCAGAGGACACCAACGATCAGAAAATAAACCCTGGCCCGACAGCCCATGCTCCGCTCAGCCGACCTCACAGATGACTCCAGGATGGAGGGCTCCGAGGTGCAGCCCAGCAGAGGTGTTCGGCCCCCAGAGAACCAAGAGAAGCTTCTGGTGACAAGATTAGAATCCTCCTCCCTCAGCCACTGGGAAGAGCAGAGTGCCCCGCTGTCCCTGGGGAGCCCGAGAGGCAGCCCCTCCCTCACTCTCAGCCACTGTGCCTGCAAGTTGGGTGTCTGTGTGGGTGCTGGGGGCCAGGGAATGGGAAGAAGTCACGGGACATATTTTTGATTCCAAGTTTGTGGAGCTAACCCCATAGGGTGCTTTAGGGGTTCTATTAAAATCAGAGGAAGCACATTTTGGAGTAGAATATAACATGCACGGGAATTTTTAAGAAAAAATTAAGACCATAAACACCTATTCCTAAGAACACCAGTGGAAGGAATGTGGGTAGGGAGGTGGGGCAGCTGGCAAAGAACTGGTAGCGCACAGCTCGCCCAGTCACAAAGGCACGAGAGTCTGCCCAGGGGGACTGGACCGTGGGAAGCATTCCCTTGCTGCTTTCCAGGGGCTCAGGGACCCCCTCCTGGCAGGTGGCTTGGGGTGGGGCCCAGGGGACAAGCCAGGTGCTGTGGCAAAAATTCTAGGCACATACCTGAGACCCCCACCCCCCCAAGAGACTCAAGGACCCCAGAAGAGGACTGGGGAGGTTGGGAAATGATGGCCACACACCAGAGGAGGTTTCCTTGAGACTTCTGTGAGTATAGAAAGGGCCCTGCCGCCTGCGGAGCTTGCAGGGGGTGGCAGAAGTGGGCAGCTGACAGCAGACTGGGCACACCTGGGGGGGTCCCAT
Source organism: Macaca fascicularis (assembly GCF_037993035.2). Classification (NCBI taxonomy): domain Eukaryota; kingdom Metazoa; phylum Chordata; class Mammalia; order Primates; family Cercopithecidae; genus Macaca; species Macaca fascicularis. The sequence goes on along the minus strand of NC_088387.1, from coordinate 16,642,328 downwards.
GCATGAAAGGAGGCGAGGACCTGGCTTTGCTGAGCTGGACACGACCATCACCCTGACCTCCTTCTCCAACCAGTACCCTCTCCCGTTGATACTGTCAGGAGACTTGTTCCCCGGGGTCTAGAAAATGAGTATTTTGCTTTCTCCTGGGAGATGCTGGCTTTGGGTCCTAACTCTTCTGTCAAGACGCAGGCGTCATCGTTCTTCCTGAGACCTGCACCCTAAATTCACATCCTATTTCATGATAGAGAAAGATGCAGTGGGTTGGAGCTTCAGCCTACACCTGTAAAGAACTGGTCAGCCTGGGGACTGGTGATCTCTGCAGCTGTGGGCTCAGCTCTGGGCTGGACCTGGTCACTGGGAAAGGCAGGCATGTGCCCAGGGACTGCAGAGGTCTCAAGCCCCTCCCATGAGCTTGGCATGGTGCCGAGGACAGCCTGTGATTGAGGATCTGAGCCCCACTCATCACTGAGCAAGTTGGAGGAAGAGGGACCCAGGCAGAGATGAGAGGCTGCCTCCGGAAAGCCAGCCGGTGGCAACAACACAGGCTGACAGAGCAGTGGTTGCCAGGAATGCGCACAGTCCACAGAAGGGAAGAGTGAGGAAGAGTCACTGAAAACAGCCTGAAGAAATAAAAACAGAGACAGAAACTGCGCAGAAGGGAGACAAAAGAGAGGAATCCGCAGAAACCTGGGCTCTGGGGGTGTGGTTACATCTGTCCACCTGGATAAAGTTGACTAAAATGGGGTCACCAAGGGTGGATCCCAGCATAGCACTGATCCCTTCAATACAGCTGATATAAATGGCTCACACCAGCCAGAGACCACCCAACAGGGGTCTGGTTGTCAGGGTGCTTCAGGGATGTCCAGTTCACAGCAGCCCCAGACGGAAGGTGGGGGGTGACGAAAGCAAGGGCTTCTCAGCCCATGAAGATGTTTACAGCAACGATAGCACCGAGTGGAAAATCGATACCCCTGGGGCCAGACTGTGTAGGTGTTGACACTCAAAGATGGGGCATTTAGTTTGGGAACGCAGAGGAGATGTTACCTTTAACATCAATCACATTGCACAGACTGGCTATTAACCGCGTGTAGAGCACACAGGCCTTTTGCAGAAGGGGAAAAAAAATTCTATTTCCTATAAATTTAAAAAGCAAGAAATTGCTGAAGTCTGGGAAAAATAGAAAAAGAACATCAGTATGTAAAGGCATTGTAAGCAGATTTATGATTTGCAAAGAACCAGCGAAAGAGAGGGTCCATGGCTGGATGCAGCTGATCTCAGGAACAGAGAGAGAGAAGTCCAAACACGTGCGTCAACCACACGCAACCACACGCATCAATCGACCACATGCACCAACCACGTGCATCAATGCAGCCTTCAGAAAAGAAGCAACAGTGATGGTGCTGGAGGGGACGGTGGATAGAGGAAAAAGGGGCCTCCCAGGACTAAGCGGAAAGCCTTCTGCAGACCTGTCCTCTTCACCCCAGCCTTGTCATGTGAGTTATGTAGGCACAGTTTCAGTATGTCATGAGTCACTACCTCTGATCAATAAACCATTCTGTTTCTTTAAAGCAGCTATATTTGAGACAAACAGCCTCCATCTGCCTAGGAACACAAATTTGAACAAATTAAGCCCCAGGGGCGCTGCCCTTCGGATGCAGACCCCTGTCCACACAACTCCAGATGTCAAACTGCCAAGCAATGGACACAATGGTCTTTGGCAAACAGGTGATTGAAAAGCTCAAAAACTGCAAGTTTTAAACTCCATTGTTCAATGGGCTGCTGACCCACAGCAGGCGCCCTTCTGCACTGTGAGGCCCAACCACAGAATCTGACATACGTCACCTCATTTGGTATGCTGGGGACAACGACTTTAAATCCAGGAAAACTCCTACTGTGCACAAGTGAGAGCTTAGTTTGTCAAACCGAGACAGCAGACACACTCCCAATTCCATAAAGATCACATTTTTAAAATTAATTTTTAAAACCCAGATTTCTAGCATTGGAAGTCTCCCCCCTGCTGTAGTCCACAACACAAATTCAGCCACAGAAGGCACAAGAGGGCTGCTGCTCAGGATACAAGAGGATTATCTTTCTATTAGGAGTGTGACTGTGTGAGAGCATTCACCTTTCACACTGCACATGTTTAGACTACAAACTTGGTCCGGACAATGACTGTTAGTGACAAAATTAACCCATCGGCATCATGTACGTAATTTAAAAAAAAGGTTAGTCTCATTGGCTATCTTTGTTGAGGTGACATTAATTTAGCACCATCTACATTCTTGATGCTCTGCACGCATTATCTCATGCAAACACATCTGGTTTTAATTACCTTTGGCTGTGCTTGGGAAGAGAAAATAGGATGCAATTTTTAAGTTATGCAGATTTGGGATATGATTATAAAGAGTTAAGGAATTCAGTGGCTTATCCATAAAAAAGTAAATACGTGGATACATTTTGATAAATAAAATAAGCTGCATAATTAAATCCACAGACACCACCCATGACTCCACGTTCCCTGCCATCACCAGGCTGTGCCCCTTGCCTTCACGTCTCTTATTACCACATGTCAAGAGATACCTATTGGCTATTTGTTTACAGTATCCTCTGAATGGTCAGTTGCAGAAAGGCCTGGATCACTTCTGGTTTTGTGACCAATGTATATCCCAGTGCCTAACACAGTGTTTGCAACAGGGTGGATAGTCAGTACATATGTGTGGACTGAATTAATTCCTAACATCACTCATTATGGGCCAGACTTCAAGAGCAGCACTCACAGAGGGCCATGGTGACAGCTCCACAGCCCCAGCACCTGGGCCACCATTCATTCTGTGTGTTCCCTACAGCTGCAGCCTTCTGGAAGGGTGTGCAGACCCAGAGGAAGAGTGACCCACTTCCCCGCTGCAGATGAAGGGGAAGACTAGAATGAACCACCAGCAGCGGGCTGCCCAGGGGCTGCCCTGACCCCTCTCTGAAAGACCCAGTTCAATACAATACATGAAGTCCAGAATATTACTCAAAATTTGCTTGCCACCTCGCCAGCAAATGCGGCACCAAGCTAATTTTTAAAACAGCCTCGAAGTCCCAGCAACAGCAGCAACTGTCCATTCTTTCACAGTTAAACTCCCAAGCCTTTTTTTCTCACAGCAAAACTGAAGCCCCATTACTTTCTCCCTACATATTTTTTAGAAATTTCTATCTGAGAGGCCGGCCACAGTGGCTCATACCTGTAATCCCAGCACTCTGGGAGGCCAAGGTGGGCGGATCACAAGGTCAGGAGTTCGAGACCAGCCTGGCCAATATGGTGAAAACCTGTCTCTACTAAAAACATAAAAAAATTAGCCGGGCATTAGCCGGGCGTGGTGGCGCTTGCCTGTAGTCCCAGCCACTTGGGAGGCTGAGGCAGAAAAATCGCTTGAACCCGGGAGGCAGAGGTAGCAGTGAGCCAAGATCGTGCCACTGCACTCCAGCTAGGGTAACAGAGCGAGACTCCATCTCAAAAAAAAAGAAAAGAAATTTCTATCTGAGAAATAAACGTACGTGTCTGCCATTGCATTTATGGGCAAAGGCACTCCACACAGGCAAGACGTCCAGAAGACGGCCTGGCCCGAGATTCAGCTGGCCCAGCCCCAGCAGTACTTTCCTCAACCCACATGGGTGAGCACTCCAAGTGTTCAGTAATCATCTGAAGGATTCCTTGACCCTTCAAATCAAACAGCAACACTGGCAGGCAAAGCTTGGAGGATTAACCGATTAGTCTTTGAACGCAAAAACAACGGCTGATCAGGACGGGTGGTGTCTGATGAGATTAGTTAACCTGCAACTATTTACTGAAACGTGCCTAAGCCTCCCTCATCTTTCTTCTTTCTCTCCAGTATCTCTGGGTCCATCCTGAAGCAACAAACGGCATGCAGTCGCCCATGAATGTGTCTTAGATCCTAAATGATAACTCCAAATAATTCTCACCTAAGGTGGTGTGCTTTGATGGCCAACAAAAATCAAAAGAAGCTTCAGAAAACGTGCTGGACACTCCTGACCTTCATCGTTCTAGCCACAGCAGTAAGTTCTCTTGTTTCCTGAGCATGTGGCACTTCCAGAGCATCTGCTCAAGAGCCAGCAACCGGGAGACACCTCTGAAAGGTGCTGCCCGCAACACCAAGCTGCTCTCAGAAAGCCTCCAGCTGTGGGATGGACCCACCTCACCATCGTCACTCCCCACCACAAAGTCAGCAAGATTCAGAAAGCGGAAGTGCAAAGTCCTCCTTTGGCAAATCTAGACTATGGAAGAAGAAACGAAAAGAGGTGAGAATCCACTGCAAACTCACAAAGCCCCAAATCGCACCGATGCCACTTTCCTCATTAGAAATTCCTGTCAGATAAACAGAGAATACAAAGATATAGACACATGTTTTCCTCTGCAGCATATCACCTAACTAAATGGGAAAAAAAATACATTTCATTATAAATAGAGACCAATGCAACTGCTGTCCCTGGAGCCCCCAGTGCCCACTGTGGTGCCTGGTACACAGCAGGTACTTAAATATGTGTGCAGTGAAGCCAGAGAGAAAAGCATCAGCGTCCCATTCCTTGAACCAGGGTAAACACAGTTCCCTGCGAACTCCCCGATTCTCTGGTGAGGTCTTGCTCTCAGTGAGCCCGGCCCCAGCACATTTACAGGTGCTCGGTGCAAGCAGGCTTCTAAATTCTCTCACGCCTCCTCCTGACCCGAATTCCTGTGGTCAATCCTAATTCATTTAAACTCACATAAATTCATGTGAGCCTTATGCACACATTCCATTAAGTGGAAATGCAAATACCATCCTATCTTCATTTTTGTTATCAGTTAAAAAATGTAAACACGTGCTACCCAAGAGAGCGGTGACTCTTCTCAGGCCTCCTTCAGGTCTCCCAAAGGACAGCTGCAGCTGTAAATGCCCTCCAAGGATGTGCAGAGCCATCAAGGGCCAGAGGAGCCTAAAGAAGGCAGAATCCAAATCGTGCTGCAACTTTATACACTTTTTCATCCCAATTTCACTCAATGGGAAAAGTGAGGCCCACATTACAGGGTGCCTGCATGATCTGTAAACCATTCACTGTTGCCAATACCTTTAGCTTGACACCCTGTTCTTTCAAAGTTAATTAAAATTCCCATAGGATACCCATCAAGCATGCATTTCACATTCATCAAATCTGAAGATCTCCCAAGCAAGGCAAATCTGATAAAAATTGACCTTGGCCTCTTCAACTGGTGCTATCAAGAGCATTTTCCTCAGCAAATGCTTGCTGATGTGTGTTTTTTTTAAATGCACCTCAAAAAAGATCATGTTAACTGTAAAAGATAGAGATTAAATACAGATTGAACTGAAATGCACACTAGAAACAATTGCGAAACTGAGCCCCGAATTTGTCATGCTCCAGCAAGCAGGCAGGCTCTCAAAAGCCAGGAGGAAGAAACAATTGGATAGAATTCTGCTCAGCTCAATCACAGCAAGCAGCCTGATTCTAGGCAGCTGTAGACAAGCTATTGTGTCCTGCGGATGACAGAGGTGGGCTCGTTTTCAGGACAGCCTGCCAACAGGCTGGATCAGCAACTGAGCAGGATTATTTTCCCCTGCTGTTTTTTTTAAAGCAGATTATGGCTTAGACATTTCTTCCCTTTTAATGAAGTTTGTAAGAATCAGAAACACTGCCTCTGATAATAAAGATAAACTTGGAGCAAATTAAAAAAGGAAACCAACAGATTCAAGCAACTACTCAGCATAGATGCCCAGTAATGCTTGACAATCCAGTTTGCACAACATGGGCTGACTGAATCTAGAGGCAAAGCGTGGTATCAGACTCACAACACACACACACACACACCCATGCACATCCACACATATACACACACACATCCTTAACTTAGAATACTAAATACCACAAATCCACCAGCAGCCAGGCAGGCACTCTGAGGTGTGCCTCACGCTTGATAAGAGACTTTAAGATTGTCGTATTAGGAATAGGCACTGAAACGACAGCCAATCATGTGTGCCAGGCACTGTATGTACGTCATCCTATTTATCCAAAGAAGCAGATAGGGCCAGGCGCAGTGGCTCCCACCTGTAATCCCAGCACTTTGGGAGGCCCAGGCGGGCGGATCACGAGGTCAGGAGATCGAGACCATCCTGGCTAACACGGTGACACCCCGTCTCTACTAAAAATACAAAATATTTAGCCGAGTGTGGTGGCGCATGCCTGTAGTCCCAGCTACTTGGGAGGCTGAGGCAGGAGAATGGCGTGAACCCGGGAGGCGGAGCTTGCAGTGAGCCAAGATCGCGCCACTGCACTCCAGCCTGGGCCACAGAGCAAGACTCCATCTCAAAAAAAAAAAAAAAAAAAAAAAATACGAAGCAGACAGTATTCCTAATTCACTGATAAGAAGTCTCAGGAAAGCTAGCCCAGGGCACATAGTGAGAAAGTGTGGAAGCCAGGATTAAAACCACTTTCAGTGGGATTCCCACCAGTCCTTCCCCTCCTTCCACGTGTCCTGGGGGAGGTGGCAGGATATTGCCTCAAGAGAAAAGGTAGTCCTGTGTGCAGGCTTCAGATACCAGCCTGGAAGGCAACATTGTCCCCAAGAGTGTGATGGGAAACATGGGGTTGGGGCTGGGTACCATTTGCTCACCGACTGGGAGACCAAGTACAAGGGGAAGAAACCCTACTGTCTCCACTACTGGGTGTTGTCATGGGACTGTGACACCTGAAGCCACGGCCTCTCTTTGAGACCTACGGGGTAGGGATGAAAGTGAAGCCAACACAAGAGCAGAGCAGAAGGACACACCAAGTATGGATCAGTGGGGAGAGGGCAGAGCTGCTGCGTTAGCCAGCTCGGCCACTCAGGCTAATGTCCTGTTCATGTCACTTACATATTAATAGAGCTGCCTGGCACCTGTGGCCAAAGCCACAACAGATTTGATGCTGTTTCCTGTGGGCCACGCCGCTCTGCACACTCTGTGGGTTTACAAGACAGCAGCCTTGCACAGAAGAGCATCTGCAGCCCTGAGGCGTGGTGAATGGAAGGGGTGGCCACTGCTTATGTTTAGAATCTTGCCACTAACAAGCTGAGCCTGTGGTAGAGTAAGAGGACTCCTCTAACCAAGGCCAAAGTTAATCTTCCAAGAAACACCCCTATTAACTGCGTGCCGCTCAGCAATGAAATTCTGGAGCCTTAATTTGCCTACCTATATAACTAGCAACCTCACCAAGTTGTAGTAAGGGCCAGATAAGCCACACTTCAACACCGCTCAACCCTTAGCCCACAGCAGAGGCTTCATCCACGCCTGGTCCCAGTGGGTCCTCAATGAATAATAATTTAGATTATCCACTCGCTGGCTACAAACTGCTGTTTCCACGCTCAGGCGCCTTCTGAAAAGGACTTTGCTGTAACTCAGCTGTCATATCAACCACTTGTCTACTCTCTTGTGAGCTGTCTGGTTTTCTGTGAGGCCCCCCAAGTGCTGGTCTTTTCCTCTGGAGTCCTTATGACATCCAAGACCAAACCACGACAACACCCCAACCATCCAGCCAAACTGGACAGAAGGGCAGAGGAACGGAATCCTAACTCAATCACCTCCTAGCTCTCTGACTTGCCCAAATATCTCTCTGGGCCTCAAAATAATAATTAGACCAGCCACTTGGCAGGATTATTGTCAACTTTCCATAAGGTGATATAAGTCAAAGTGCCCAGCATGCAGCAGGTACTTAGTAAACGTTCAACACAAAATCTCGGGTACATAAGCAGTTCAACTGTTGAGAGCCAAAGAACATGGTAACTAGCTTCCAGATACCATAGACACCCTCTCTATCCCGGCCTCCACTAGCCGACCAGCTGGACTAATCAACTTTCTACGTCCTCTGTAACACAGCCAAAGTCACCCACACCCACCGGAGACTACAGCCTGGCAAGGCTGGGCCAGCCACTCCTGCCTGGGGAGGCCTGTGCTTATCAGGGATCTGTTGTCCTTATTCCCAACTATGCTAATGCAACTTGTACTTATAATGCTAAATATGCACCATAATTCAATAGTTTGTAACAGGGGAAGAAGTTTGAATGCAAAAAAAAAAAAAAAAAAAAAAGGCCCCTTGGGAAATCAAGATGACCATGTAGGAAAGACTCAAACACTGATAAAATGGTCAAATCAGGTGTAAATGAGAACATCAAACATTATCAGGGAGGACCTATATAAAATCTAAAAGCTGCTCTACACAGAATCCTTTGAAAGTCTTAGTCTTCACTCTATTTGAAAGAAACAAATAGAAAATCATAAAAGGTGACTGTGGTTTCAGCTAAAAAGACAATCTGGAACTGAAAGAAAGGTCCTCAGCCCTGTACTCAAAAAATGGTGGAAGCATCACACATGTGTGTGCTTATAAAATATTTAACATATATAATTTTATGATTCTCCAACTTAAAATATTTTTTCCATTAAGTCCCAGTCACATTGTCAAAGAGACATGGAAGAGACTTTCAAACAGACCCAATGTGAACATATACCATTGTACCTCAAGATACAAAATGCAGATAAACTAATTAGGCTCTAATGCCTACCTTTGTATCATCAAACGCACTGCTTAAGCTTTCTAGAGTTCTTTAATTTGTGACAATGTCCTTCCTTATAACCCTCACAGAATTCTGGAGTGACACCAGCCACTCCTGTAATCCCAGCACTTTGGGAGGCCAAGATGGGCGGATCACGAGGTCAGGAGATGAGACCATCCTGGCTAACACGGTGAAACCCCGTCTCTACTAAAAATACAAAAATTAGCAGGGCGCGGTGGCGGGCGCCTGTAGTCCCAGCTACTTGGGAGGCTGAGGCAGGAGAATGGCGTGAACCTGGGAGGCGGAGCTTGCAGTGAGTGGAGATCGCGCCACTGCACTCCAGCCTGGGTGACAGAGCGAGACTCCATCTCAAAAAAAAAAAAAAAAAAAAGAAAGCCCAAGCCAGTCTTGTTCACCTATAATAGTGCCTAGTACAGTCCAGGTGAACTGCAGAAGATGTTCTGTATAGGCTCAAATATAAGTCAAGGATTTTTTTAAAAAATTCAAAAAAAAAAAAAAGGAATTGTCTTATATTCCAGTCCTTATTAAATCACTTACATTAAAAAGCATGCTTTGAATTAGTCAATGTGGAACCACAAAACCCTTTTAGCAAGATTCTCACTGCACTGAAACAATTTGATTGATGCTAGCTTGGGATGTTAAAGGGATTTTCTTGCAAAATAGTGAAAACAAAACAATAAACAAACAAGTTGGCCTGAGAAATTTAGCATACATTAGCAACTGCAAGGGTTGGATAGTACCATTAAAACAGGACTGTTTAAAGGTCATTTTAAGGAGTAACAAAGAAGCAACACACATACAGTATTTGCCAACAGGCATATAAAAACACCAACAAGTCCCGATCTAAGGCTATGGGTACTCGTCACTGGGTATATGATTTCCGGGGCAGCAGCGTTAACTGACTCCAAAAACGTGCTTTATCTCAAACGGCTCAGGTGAAAGCACAGCTGAGAGGTTCTGCTAACCACGTCAGGGGACTCCAAGTACTCTGGCGATCACCAAAGCCGATGAAAAAGACGCAGGTAAAGAGTTCAGGAAAACACTGTTTCGTGCCCTGCCAGTAAAAGCAAATAGAAACTAAAACTTTTTTGAAAATAATGTTGTCACAAGGTCTAACTGTAACAAAATTAATAAAATAAGCTACACAAATACTTACCTTCTTACCTAAAAAAGTATACATATCCTAATTGACATCTAAAAGAAGATGTGAGGAGCTTCTAATTGGGAAATGATGGGACTGTCATATTTATGGTTACCTATCATGGCACATTAGTTAAGTAAGTGTCCCTCTATTAAACAACATGCAGCAACACCCAGCATTCAACTTTCCTGGGAGGAGTCAAGCAATTCCAATGGACAGTAAAGTATCTAAAGTAATTTTCAGCTGAAATCTTTGTCAACCAAATGTATAGGGTTGCTCAATGCCCCATACGGTATTACAATCCTTCCCACCCCTGAAGCATGTGCTGGACCTAATGCTATTATCCCAACATGGTAGAACAGTGCTAGTGTAGTGTGAATACAGCATGCAGGACTCCTGGTTATTAGTTAAATAAGTGCTCGTCTATTAAACAACATCCAGAAACATCCCAAACACAAAAAGTCATGAACATGACTATGTACCCATAAGGAAAGTCAACCAAGGGTCTCAAAATATGGTAAGTAAAACATCAATTTCCTGCTACTACTAAATGTTACTACTAAAAAGTTCCAATCTTCAACCCCTTTGATAAGTTCTAAAAGGTACTACAAATGCCACAGAATTCCCAGAGTGGCATCAAAGCTTCAGCCTGTTTCATTTCAGAGGTTACCTCCTAACCTCCTGGTCAAACACAAGTCCCCCAAGATAAACTAGGAGGACATCTGTAAAGAGATGGTCATCAGAATGTCCCAGCGTTTTACCAGAAGCAGGGCTCCAAATACCATATATCAGAACAGAAGAAGGTAATCCGCCTATTCAGCAAATAAAGATATTTAATTATAAATACCTTAGAACAAAAACAGCAACAAGGCCAGGAAGGAAGAGTTTGAAAATTTCTAACGCAAGCATTTAGCTAGATTTAATCACAATTAAAACCAAAGAAAAAAAATTCCCCTTCGGCAGGCAGCGCCCCCAGGTGACCCCCAGTGACTACCCCTGACTGTCGCCATTATTCCTGATCCATAGGAAAAAAAGCCCATTGCAGCAAAGAATGGCATTTAACTCAAGGTCAACATCCAAAAGTTCTTTTTTTTTTTTTTTTACCTTTTTTTTTATTATTATACTTTTAAGTTCTAGGATACATGTGCACAACGTGCAGGTTTGTTACATACGTAGACACGTGCCATGTTGGTGTGCTGTACCCATTAATTCGTCATTTACATTAGGCATATCTCCTAATGCTATCCCTCGCCCCGGCCCCTCCCCAAAATAGGCCCGGGTGGGTGATGTTCCCCTTCCTGTGTCCAAGTGATCTCATTGTCCAATTCCCACCTTAACCTTAGAGATTGGCAGTACTGCCTAAACCAGGTGCTAGAATGTTCCCAGCATTTCAGGATTACACATGGTGGAAGGACTAGGCATCACCAACTCCTTAAATAGTCAAAAGTAGAGGAATAAAGTTGTGTTTCTAAAGCAAATGATTATTCCAATAGACGACATGTTTTGTTTTGTTTTGTTCTTTTAACATTTAAGAGCTTTTCTCCTTTTAAACAAATTAACAAAACCCGGGTCCTTTTGTTCCCACTTAAACCAGCATCCCATGCCCTCTTCCCTGATGACAGTTCACAAGGTGGCAAGGGTGTGTAAAGACAAGCTGTAAGACGCTTTTAAAACCAAATCACTGAAGCCATCCAGAGAAGGTCCTTCGTCTAAAACAGAAGCAGTGAAGGCCCTAAAATGCGGCTGTACCAAAAATAAAAATAATAATAAAAATAAATAACCCCCGTGGGAATGCAACCCTGCCTGGGAGCCCAGGAGACGACCTTGGCTTCTGGTCAGACACTGCCAAGTCCAAAAAGGGCTGGGTCAAAAGGCTCCTGGAGCCTCCAGATCAACTCCTTCTAGACTACAAGGAGTTTGCGATCAGCATTCTTCCAAACCCCAGTCCTACTCTGCCTTCTGCCCTCCCCTCCTTAGCCAGACCGCAGGCAGGAGGCCCGCCGGCTTCCCAATGCAGCCATCAGAGCCCGGTCACAAACGTTAAGCTCTAACTTTTCTCCCGGCAGGCCCAGAGTGTGCAGAGGGAGTGCCTGGGGATCCAGAGGAAGAAGGTCCCGTTTCTAGAGAGATGCAAGGATGATGCTAAGTTGAAGACGCAGGGTAACAAGTCCGGCCAAGGAATCGGGGGTGAGCGGCGGGACAGGAAGGCGTGCCCACACCGCAGAGGACGGGACGCACGTGAACAAGCGACGAGGTGCCCTGGGACCGGATGCCGCCACCGAGCAAGGGAAGTTGGAGGAAGAGCAACAGCGGAGTGGGCCAACACCAGGCCACGCTTGGTCTCTTCCACACCTCATCATTGCCCCCACGCTGAAGCACCCACACACTCCCACGTGCCGTGGCCACTTCCGCGGAGACAGATACCCACCTTTGCCACCGGTGCGCTCCTGCTGGTCGCCAGGTCCCGCAGACTGCCGGTAGCGCTGCCCGCGGCTGCGGAGAGGAAAATCGGGGAACCCGGGGCGCTGCCTGTCGCGCCGCCCCCGCCGCCCGCGAGCGTGGGGGCCGCACTCTGGCCGGGGACGGGACGCGCGGGCGGGCTGCCGCCGGGGCTGGTGCCCGCGCGGGGCCGCTGACGGATGCCGTCCAGCAGGCGCACCAGCAAGATGTTGGCGGGGAGCTCGTCCACGCCGCAGCCCACCAGGATGCGGCACTCGGGGCAGCGCAGCTCGTGGCGCGAGCACACGATGCTCTCCAGGCAGCGGCGGCAGAAAGTGTGTTGGCATGGCAGCACCTTGGCCGTGGTGTCCAGGCGCTCCAGGCACACGGAGCACTCCAGCAAGTCCAGCAGCGACGACTCGTCCATGTCCTCGCCCGCCCCCGCGGCGGTGGCCGCCGCCCGCCGCCGCCGCCGCTCGCCTGGCCTGTCCTCGTCGCCCTCGCTCTGCGCAGCAGCGGCGGCCGCCTTGGATGCGCACAGCCAGGACGCTCCGAGCAGCATGGGGGAGGCGCCCGCAGCGGTCTCGCGCGGCTGCCTAGGTCCCAGGGCCGGCGGGGAGCCCGCCACCGGCAGCCGGCATCAGAACCGGGGAGCCGGGCTCCGCCGTGACTTTCTTCACCCCGGCTGGTGGCCCGAGGCTAGGGCTGTGGCGGTGTGAAGTGGCTCGCCGACCGGCCTGCGTGGCGGGGACCTGAGTTCCGCGCGCAGCGAGCTAACTCCCTGCCAGCCGAGCCCGCCCAGTCCTGCGCGCAGCGCCAGCGGCTGCCGGCTACACCTGTCCCGCCGCGCGTCCGCCCCGCGCGGGGACCGGGGGTGCTGCCGGGCCCGAAGCTCAATGGGTTCTGTGCTGTAAGCGGTGGCTCGCGCCTGGGAGACCAGCGGCAGGAAGTGCGGGAAGCGGCCGGCCAGGTCCCCGGGGAGGCCGGGGCGCGGCGTGCGCGCTCCCCCGCGCAGCTGGCGAGCCGCACCGCCCCCGCGACACCTCCATGCGCCCCTGGCCTGCTCGCAAGTCGCTGTTCTCCAGAGGGTTTAGCCGGACCGTTCCTCTTCCTCGGCCGCGAGCACGTGCGCGGGGGTGCGCGCGGAGGTCACGGTCACTGCGGGGCGCAGGGAAGGAGGCGCCGCGCCTGCAGGACCTCCCTTCGCCTCGGCGCACGCCGCGCACGCAGGCGATTAGCCTCGTCCCCTAGGACATTGCCAGGGCTCTAGGGAACCCCTCCTGCGCAGGCTTGGCCCTGCCTCCTCCAGGCTTCCGAGTCTTTTTCGGCTTTTCGTGAGCCTCAGAGAGGGACGTTTCCTGCCAACGCTGCTGCGAAGGAAAGTTTGGGCGGCGTTATCCCGACTGCCTTCCTCGCCAGCGCCGGCGAGCAGCTTGGGGACACGGCCGACGCCCGGGCATCCTCCCCGACGACTCCCCGGAGCGCTCCCGGTGCTGACTCCTTTCCGAGCGGCGTGCAGAAGTGACAGCCCCGGAGCTTCGTTCGGGTGTAGGTGTGGGGATGTCCCTCAAGGCAGGAGGGGAAGGCGCTCCGGTTGAAGGGGGTACCCCAGGGCCCGCGCCGACTCCTCCCGGTGCAGCCTTGGCTCTCTGGAGTCACGGGTCGTAGGTTGGCGCCGCTGCCCGCCGACCAGCACCCTGGCGCCAGGCGCCCGGCCTCGCGCCGCACCCTTGGCGGTGCTGTACGAGGGGCTCCACCGCCCGCTGCGGCGCAGTCTCGTGAACCCCGCTCCAATTTTTTCCTACGGAGACGCAGAGGAGGGGAAATTCGCGCTCTCCTTCCCGACGCCCCGGCTTCTGGGAGCGTCAGAGCAACGGAAGTACGTACAGGAGAACCGAGAGCAGCAGGGAAGTTTGGCGGTGGGCTGGGGTCGGCGGCGAAGATTCCCTGCCGTGCGCTGCCCCCTCGTGGCCGCTTTGCGTTTCCGTCGGGAACGGCTGGGTTCCCGTCAGGGGCCCAGCACAAACCAGGACTGGCTGGACGCTCCACAGCGGGTTCAGCCACGGCTAACATCAGAAGAGTCGCGGAGGGCCCGCCTACCGGCCAGCCTGTCCTTGTGGTTTGTGAAGTTGTATGATCTTTCTGTTATTCGGGAAAAAAGTAGTATTTATTGAGGCTGAAAGACCAAAAGTGTGCTATATATATTATTTAATCCTCTAAACAGCTCTGCGAGATAATTATTTTATTTATTTATATTTACTTACATAGCTTTAGACAGGATCTCGTTCTATCAGGCAGGCTAGAGCGCAGGGTGCGATCACGGCTCACTGCAGCCTCGAACTCTTGGGCTCAAGCCATCCTTTCACCTCAGCCTCCTGAATAGTTGAAACTACAGGTGCGCCACTACGCCTGGCTGAATTTTAAATTTAAATTTTTTTTTAATTTAAATTTTCAGAGTCTCCTTTTGTTGCCTAGGCTAGTCTCAAACTCCTGGGCTCAAGAGATCCTCCAACCTCGTCCTCACAAAGTGCTGGGAGTACAGGGGCCAGCCACCATGCCCAACCTATGATAATTATTTTAAACTCATTTTACAGATGAGGAAAGTGATATTCATACTTGTAAAGCCATTGGGGCTGAATTTTCATTTTTGTATCCCCAGAACTAACACATAAAGCTGACATGCCATTACAGTGTAAGCTCTCTGTAAGCTACAGATCGTTTCCACTATAATACCCTTAGTGCCTAGGGCAGTGCCTAGCATATAGTAGGTGCTCAACAAATACTTGGAGAATGAATGAAAGGACACCTCTCTCTCTCTCTCTCTCTCTCTCTCTCTCTCTCTCTCTCTCTCTCTCTCTTTCTGTCTCTCTCTCCACCTTCTCGTGATTTGAAGGCAGATCTTAGTATCTCAATTACACATACCCTGTGCTTATATCAGGATGCTAGTCCCGGAAGCTTTGCTTCTGATAGCAGCAGGTGGCTTTCCTAACCCAGATGTCTCTCAGCAGTGTGGAGTTCCATCTGTATGATTTACATCAGCGCCAACAACAGGGTGAGATGGAAGGCATCCCAGAGCTGCCTGGCTTCCCTTGAGGGCTGAAGGAAGGGCACACACCTTGCAGTGCATGGAAACATATTCACATGAACCACCTTTCACGCTTACCCTTGCTCAGGAATAAGGGGAATTTTTGAGAGGACCCAGGATACTTGATCCAAGAGCAGATGGTAGACACAGCATCCAAGGGGGAGCATAAAGAGGGGACCCGTCAGGCACTGGGAGGGCTCACAGAGAGCAAGGACTGCCTGTAATGACATCCCCGGGTGATTTTGGTTGCAAGCAACAGAAACCAACTCTAGGTAGATTTTAAAGGAAGCAGAATATACACTAATAGTAAGAGGCATCTCATAGGATCCCAGGCTAAGAGCTGGGCCAGATTAACACAGATAGAGAGCCTGCATTGTGTGTTGCTGACCCTGTCTCTAGTTGATGACTCGACCCTTCACTTTCTTGCACCAGCTGCCTCTGCTTCCCAACCCACGTGACAGAAAACATGGTCAAAGCTCCATAAGCCTTTCTTGCAACCACATGAGCCACTCCTGGAAGTTCTAAAACTCTTATCACTAGCATGGACCAGTGGTCATTCTTTGGACCCGTGTGCCTTGGCCACAGGAGCAGGATCATCTGCAACCTGGCAGCACTCTCTGTAGTCACACAGGAGAAGCAAGAATTTCCAGAAGAATTGCTATGCTGGGCAGTCAGAACAACAGATGCCCGTGCCAGAAGCTCACCGCCACATCTCTGCCCTCAGTACATCTTTATCTTGCACAACCTAAGACAAGAGCAAGAGAGGGCTACTGAAGCCCACCTTTCCCAGCTTTCTTCTGCCTCCACTTTACCCCTTTTGCCCCTGCCATAACCAGCACCCACAGGACACACAGACTGTGCACCCAGATGTCCACAGTGACTGGGCAGGGCATGAAATTAATGAAGCAGGGTGAACCCCAGGCAGTAGGGCCTGGTGGGGACTGCAGTGAGCTTCGTCTGCACCTTTCAGAGGAAGTAGCTGCTGCCCAGCTCCAGCCCTGGGGAAATGATGACCAAATGTTGCTAGATCTTCATACCTTTCAAGAGAAGTTGGAAGTGCTGCTTTTTGCATGACATCTCCTGATGTTCAACAGTTGGCAACCGATTCAGTTCTCAAAAACCACCATATTAGCCAAACAAAATAAATGTGTGGTCAGATTGGCCCATAGACCGCCAGTTTCCAATTTCTGGTTGAAGTCGCCAAGTACACTACGCTACAGTGTGAGGGAATTTAAGGGTGTGAACTAAATAGTTGAAGTATTACAAATACGGTCTTATGTTACTCGGTTACATTTGCACATGTTCAATAAGCCAATTATATAAGTAAATAATTGAGAAGACCTGGCTTTACAGCCATTCCTAAAAAGATCTGGGGATTTCAGTTGACCACAAGCATCCCGTGAGCCAACATGAGTCATCTATGTAGTACGGCTGACTAGAGAAGTAATGAAATCTTCAGATGCCTTCATGAAAGTTAAGGTGAGGGGTGGTCAGGGTTTGGAAAAAAATAATCCCATTGTCCCTCAGACTTGTGAGATTACTTCCAATTCTGGGTACCAAAAATTAATGACAATGTGGTAAGGGATCCGGAGGCCTCATCCATGAGTTTTAGTTGAAGGAACACAGGGCGTCTGTCCAGAGGAGAAAAAGCTCAGAGGAAACAGGACTGGACGGCTATATGTCAGGTTTTTGGCTGCCCAAAATTTGAACTTCTTTTTAGATTTGGAAGATGCTCCACGTGGTGATAGTCAGATAATTCTAACTCCCACCCCACTCTGCTAAGGTGTGGGAATGTGACAGGCTCAGCCAGTCAAAAGCTTCCCCTCCCCAACAACACTCTGAGAAGTAGAGGGACCTGAGCAGAGGAAGCACCGAGAGTTCAGCCACTGTGGGGCAGGTGGCCAGCAGCAGCAGTGCCTGCAACCTGGTGCCCGCCTGGTGGGCAGAGTGGCCTGTAGCATCTCAGAGCGGGGTAACGCCTTGGCAACAGGCCAACCCTGGACGTGACCGTCTGGTAAGCCTGGGCTGTAGCCTTCACTGCTTTCCTGGTCTTGCTGTTGATCCTATGGATTTCCCAATTTCATTTCCTTAGTTTCTTTTTTGTTAAATCAACCAGAGTCCATTTTTGTTGTTTTCAACTGGGAAACCAAATTCATACACATTATTTACGACCAACGAAGCCCCTCTATATGAGACAGGCGTCACTGCACTGAGCAGCAGCTCCATTTGCAGAACCCTGGAGGATCTCTACCAGGCATTGCACCATGTGGGGTTGAAGCAGGTTTAGTCAGGCAACCCTAAATGTGCTCATTTGGGGCAAGAAAAAATCTGATGCAGGGAGACACAAAATTGGAAGTTACTGGTTAAAAACTAACACAGGATGACAACAAAGCAAATTCACTTAATGCCACTGAACTATACACTTTAAAATGGGTAAAATGGTCACTTTTATGTTATGTATTTTCCCACAATTTTAAAAATAAAACTGCAGCCGGGCAAGGTGGCTCATGCCTGTAATCCCAGCATTTTGGGCGGCTGAGACGGGCGGATCACCTGAGGTCAGGAGTTCGAGACCAACCTGGCCAACATAGTGAAACCCTGTCTTTACTAAAAATAAAAATAAAAAAAATTAGCCCGGGCACAGTGGCTCACGCCTGTAATCCCAGAACTTTGGGAGGCCGAGGCGGGCAGATCACATGAGGTCAGGAGTTCGAGACCATCCTGACTAACATGGTGAAACCCTGTCTCTACTAAAATACAAAAATTTGCCAGATGTGGTGGTGGGCACCTGTAACCTCAGCTATTTGGGAGGTTGAGGCAGGAGAATCGCTTGAACCCAGAAGGTAGAGGTTGCAATGAGCTGAGATCATGCCATTGCACTCCAGCCTGGGCAACAAGAGCGAGACTCTGTCTCCAAAAAAAAAAAAAAATTAACTAGATGTGGTGGCATGCACCTGTAATCCCAGTTACTCGGGAGACTAAGGCATGAGACTCACTTGAACCCGGGAGGTGGAGGCTGCAGCATGTTTAGAGTGCACCACCACACTCTAACCTGGGCGACACAGCTAGACCGTCTCAAAAATATAATAAATAAATGGCCAGGCGCGGTGGCTCACGCCTGTAATCCCACCACTTTGGGAGGCCAAGGCGGGTGGATCACAAGGTCAGGAGAATGAGACCATCCTGGCCAACACGGTGAAACCTCGTCTCTACTAAAAATAAAAAATACCAAAAATTAGCTGGACATGGTGGTGCGCGCCTGTAGTCCCAGCTGCTCGGGAGGCTGAGGCAGGAGAATGGCATGAACCCGGGAAGTGGAGCTTACAGTGAGCTGAGATCCCACCACTGCACTCCAGCCTGGGTGAGAGAGTGAGACTCTGTCTCAAAAAAAAAAAATACAGATATATATATATATGTGTGTGTGTGTGTGTGTGTGTGTGTGTGTGTGTGTGTGTATATATATATATATAAAAAAAATAAATAAAACTGAAAAGTAAAATAACAGAGGAGTAAAGAGTCCAGTGCTAAGAACCTTGGTTTCAGTTATGTCCATGGGAGTTCATTCAACAACCTATAAATTGAGCACCAACTGTATACCAGCAAGGTCTTAGACCTTCCCTTGAAACACTGGCATTCTAGAAGGGCAGGATGGAACTGTCAAAAACAGGTGCAGCCATGGGTGAGAACTGGCAGCCAGCCACAGCACCGTGCTCTCTGTCCTGGTGAACTCATTCTTCCTCCACACAGCCCTATGAGGCAAGTATTAATGTGGTACCTTCATTTCACAGGTGAGGAAACTGAGGCAAAAAGAGACTATGTAACCAACCCAATGTCACACTGCTGCTGAGTGGAATAGTCAAGACTTGCATCCAAAGTGGGGAACTTGAGTCTATATTTTACATCCACCCAGCCCCTGGAGCTCATGAATAAGACCAGAGCTAAAAATACAGACTTGAATTCATCCGCATATAGGCAGTAGGAAGACCCAGGGGAGCAAATGCTTTCACCCATGGAGAAGAGAGAAAGGCATGCTTGGGGCAGAGCCCCAGAGAGCACCGTGCTTCAGGGGAAGGAAGGAAGGAGGGAGGGAGGGAAGGAGGGAGGGAGGGGGAGAGAGAGAGAGAAGGAGAGAGGGAGGGAAAGCCTCAGTGAGGAAGCCTGAGTTGGGATGACACAGGGCTTGAGAAAGAGCAAAAGAGGGTGGTGAGAGCTCAGGGCACCTGTCTAGTTAACACCCAGAGGGAGATGGATATGAGGGTGTCACTAACTCTGAGCCATGGCTGATACCTGCACTCTGAGAATGGCCACACGCATTCACCACTCTTCTCTGATGCCTCCTCCTCCCTGCAGTCTTCCATGATCTCCCAGCTATGTGATGTCAGGCACAACTGTGGGCTACATAGTCCACCCGGCATGGGTTCAAGCCTGTTTCTCCTGTTAGGGTTCAAGCCTGTTAACTGTCACTGTGCAAGTTATCAAGGCTGCTTAAGACACAACTTGAGGTGAGAGGAATTAAACACCACAGTGTTAAATTACCTTGTTTATTGTTTGGTTTTGGCCTTGGGTTTTTTGTTTTGTTTTGTTTTTTTGTTTGTGTGTGTGTGTGTAGTAGCATAATCATGGTTCACTGTAGCCTGGAACTCCTGAGCTAAAGGGATCCTCCCACCTTTGCCTATTGAGTAGCTGGGACCACAGGCGCATGCCACCATGTCTGGCTAATTTTTTAAATTTTTGTAGAGACTAGGTCTCCCTATGTTGCCCAGGCTGGTCTCAAACTCCTGGGTTCAAGTGGTCCTCCCACCTTGGCCTCCCAAAGTACTAGGATTACAGGCATGAGCCCCCACACCTGGCCTAAATTACTGCGTTGATGGGGGCTTTAGTAAGACAAAACTCATACAGTGGAGGCTGTGAAATCACACTTGAATCCTCCTATCCCTGCTACCCAACATCTCTGGGCTTGTGCCCACATGCACAGGCTGCAAACACCAGGGGCAGTCCTCAGCAATGGCAGATGACAGCTATCCTGTCCTTCAGGAGGGATAGCTTTACACTGTCCCCTAGCAGGGTTAAGCCTCACACAAGCTAACTTGCCCACAGTGAACCTGCTGATTTGCTCGTGCTTCCTCTCTAAGTCCCTTTCCAATCCCTGTTGACGTTTCCTGGGGGTCCCCTCCCAAATAAACTACTTGGCCACAAATCCTTCTCTTAAGATCTGCTTCTGGGAAACGACAGCAGTGTGGAAAATACTAAGCAAACAATGGGCACTCACTACCTGTAAATTTCTTTCAACAAAAGCGTGTTCCCTCCTGAATCCCTTCTGAAACCACATCTGTTCTTCTCATCCTGACTTGATCCCTCTCTCTCACAGTTGCCTTATCTTGCTTTCTTGAACTTGAGCTCCTTGAGTAGCAGACTCAAGCTTGTATCCTCCCCACTAACAAGCACAGTGCTTTACACCAGCAGGTACTCAGTAGACACCTGCTGAATACACACATGAAAAAAGATAGCCTCCTCGGCCACTGATTAAATGCCAGAGGTAGCAGGAGGAGAAGTTTTATTTTAGACACATGAGTTAGAGGTGCTAGCAGGCAGGGAGGTACAGATATCTGGCAGTTAGGGATATGATTCAAACAGGGCTCCAGAGGGAGGTCAGGGCTGGGGGTGTGAATCTGGGAGTCATTTTCCTGGAGGTGATAGATGAAGCCTCCAAGGGGAAGAGTAACCCCTGGTTTTTACTCCGGAAACTGCAGGAGAGCCTTTCCCACTAGCTAAGCAGAGGACAGGGGATCAGGGGGAACTTGCAGCAGGGGGTCTCATCAGTCACTGAGCTGCTCAGAACACTCTCCATCTGCAGGTTGCAAAATGCTTTACAGATGTGATTTAGTGCTACACAAATGTTGCCGTTCCCATGACAGAGAGGGTGACAGAGGAAAGTTCTTAAGCTTGAGAAATAGATGCTGTGCACCTATTTAAGCTTTCAAAGCAGTTGCTCTAGGTAATTGCAATGTAAATATCATCAGTGCAAGTGACGGGTTTTTTTATTCCTGGAAAGGAATAAAAATTAAGACTTTGTTTTTTAATTTTTAGACACCTGGGTCCCTGGTTAGGTAGAACTTCACTTTTTTTTTTTTTTTTTTTTTTTTGAGACGGAGTCTCACTCTGTTGCCCAGGCTGGAATGCAGTGGTGCGATCTCAGCTCACTGCAAGCTCCGCCTCCTAAGTTCATGCAGTTCTCCTGCCTCAGCCTCCCGAGTAGCTGGGACTACAGGTACCCTGCCACCATGTCCAGCTAATTTTTTGTATTTTTAGTAGAGACGAAGTTTCACCATTTTAGCCAGGATGGTCTCGATCTCCTGACCTCATGAACCACCCGCCTCGGACTCCCAAAGTGCTGGGATTACAGGTGTGAGCCACCGCACCTGGCCCTATCTGCTTCTTTGGATAAATAGGATGACATACATACAGTGCCTGGCACACATGATCGGCTGTCGTTTCAGTGCCTATTCCTAATACAACAGTCTTAAAATCTCTTATCAAGCGTGAGGCACACCTCAGAGTGCCTCCTCTTACAAATGAGTTGGGCAGGGTGACTCCACCCTACAAGTAGCCTGCAGTGAGCAGGGATGCCATGAGGAGCCCTGTGGGTGGTCACATCCTCAAGTTCCCACTCTGCACAGCCTTGGAGCCAGCCCCTTCAGGCTGCATAGTTCTTGGACAATTCAGAGGGAGGACCAAAGACAAATATCTGAACTTCTCTTAATCTGATCAGGTGAAGGCCTGAATGATTACTTGGAACATTAAGAACATTTTGAATATGAAATTGTTTAAATTGATGGGATACATCATTCAATTACGTTTCTTTTGGTCCATAAAAATCTTAATAAACAATGGCAATTTTTTCAACTTTAAAGCAATGTACATTTTACTCTGATGAGGTATCTCCTTGTTACCAACTGCAGTTTCCATAGCACTGTGACGAAAATATTTCAAAATCTTTTTCAGTATTAAAAATAATCCTGCAGTTGTCTATGTTTTCTTTTGCAGTCTTCAAAAGAATTATAATAAATTTTCTTCTCCAATTTGGAGACATAATATACTTTATTTTAATTTGGCTCAAGATCTTAGAAAATACTTAAACTTGTATGCATGGTACAGTTATTAAGCTATAGCACTGCATTGATAATACATTTAATGCAATAAAGAAAATCCCTTATTTAAATTACAGTCATAAGCAGAATGAATGAAAATTGAATATAAAAAAAGCTTCCAGCATAATCACAGCATAATTGACATTGAATAATATTTAACATCTGAATTCTCGTCTTGGCAGAAGTATATCCTAAATCATCCAAGGGGAGATTGTCAATTATAAATAATACTCATGTGTATTTTAGAAAAATGTGAAATCCTTTATGAAAGATATAGGGCTAAAGTGGAATAACCAACCTCGGGGGAAGAGCAATGGGACCGTTTCACGGACCAGATAATGGCGGTCCCCTCCTTATGAGAGAGATATGGATTGCGAATGTGCCAAGAGTTGTGTCCATTCTGCTCTGTAAATACCTAGACCTTTCTAGAATAAAATGCATGTTGAACTTTGCAAGTGCCTCAGTGGCCATTCTATCCAGGAACTCCACACCTGAGAAAGTGTCTTAGCATTTCCCCAGAGCTCCTACCAAGCTCTCAGATATTTCTTCAGGTCAGAGCCTCATGGCACCTAGGATGATGCCTTCTAAGAAAAGCCTGGTGGACGTTGCAAAGGCAAGTCAGTTATAGAATCACAGAGTCAAATTTAAAACTTCCTCATTCAACCATCCTGGTTTCACACTACCACCCCTGCAGCCAGGTGGTCACCCCCTCTGCCTAGACATTGCCAGTGATGGAGAACTGCCAGCCTCACCCCCTCAAATGACGGTCTGGTTTATTATGGGATCCCACGACTTAGAAAGTCCTTCCACATACCAGGCCTGTGTCCATCTTTCAGGGACTTTTATCTGTTTTTCCTTCTATAAGCAACTGGGAATGAAATCTGGTCCCTTGTCCACATGGCCCTCCAAATATTTGAAATCATGACTTATTGAGGTATTGTGCACCTCAGAGAGGGCACCAGTTGAGGTATTGTTCCTCACAAGAGGGCATTAGCTTCAGGGGTCTGCCCGCAGACCCTGACTCAAACGACAGATGAATAAAACATACACTGACACACAGATATTCTGTTTTGCCAGTCCAGTTGAGTGGCCAGCCACAGCGACAAACCTCTCTTGGTGTGTAGGCGGTTGGACACTCAGCAGGACTGGCAAAACAGTGTATCTGTGTGTCAGTGGACGTTTCATTCATCTGTCATTTGGGTCAGGGTCTGCGGGCAGACTCCCACAGCTAATGCCCTCTTGTGACGAGCAATACCTCAACTTTTTGTTTGTTTGCTGTTTGCGAGAATATCATCTGGTGGGCCTGGGATAGCTGTGTTGTCGTGCCTGCTCTTACACACCGAAGAACAGGAGCAGCATTTGTATAGCTTTGTCACAGGATGTCAGAGTGAAATGTTGCAGTTGTCTTTTGTGGCGTAAAAAACTACCCCAAAAACATGGTAGTTGAAAACGATGGTGCTATTTATTTTGCTCATGCATCTACCATTTGGGCAGGACTCAGTAGGAACAGCTTATCTCTCCTCCCCTCAGCTCAAAGGCTGGATATGGGGGTCCACAGAAGGCCTGTGTGCCTGGCAGTCGGTGCTGGTTGATCTTCGCCAGACACCATTATGTGGCCTTTCCATGTTAACTGAGCACCAGGGTGGCACAACCTTGGAAAGTGAGCCAAGTCTCATTTTTACAATCTTGCCTCAGAGGGCAGGCAGTGGCACTTCCTCTGCATTCTGTTCCTCAAGGTGGTTACAAAAGCACACCCAGAGAAAGGATCAGAGAAATAGACTCCACTTTTTGATGAGAGTGGACAAGGTTTTAGAAGAATACACAGGATCGAAAATATTACTGTAGCTTTGCTTTTGGAAAAATGCCAGCTCCCAAATGCTGCGGGTTTGCAACGCCATTGTAGAGATGGGCTTCTGCTAAAATGCTGAAGGCGAGAAGGGACACTCAGAGTGTGTGTGGCAGGGTGTAGAGTTCAGATCTAAGCCTGTGCATTTCATCCTTAAGGGCTATGATTCATTCCTTACAGTTTCACCCATAAGCTTGATCTAGTCACATCCTGATATTCAAATGCTTAGTGGTGCAATGGGTGTATAACACCATTCCTAGTCCTTCAGTATTCCCACAATAAAGCTGTATTTCAACTATCAGTAAATATAAACCTTTGAAAATACAAGATCTGCTTCTAAAAAATGGAATTTGAATTGTGGCAGAGTTGAGGCCAGTGCATGGTAGGTAGTGGGAAGGGGAATTTTGATTCATGATAAAGAATGCTGCTCCATTAATCCAGAAATAGAGTGGGCTACCTTGTAAAGCAGTAAGTTTTTCAGCATGTGATATTCAAGAAGTAACTGGACGATCATCTGTGCACTAGCTAGGGTAATGCTAGTAACTGTAATACACCCAACCCCAAAATGTCCATGCCTTAACACAATGAAAGTTGGTTTCCAATCATGTCCAGCATGGACATGATCAGTATCATGGTCAGTAGATGTCTACCCTGCAAATGATGATGCAGAACTCACACCCCATCCTGCTGCCCTGCCACACTGTAGGGTCTTAGAGTCCTCTGCTTCCAGCCAGAGGACTGTGCACAGCAACAACTCAGGCCTGAGTGACACATGTCACTTCCACTCCACCCACCAGTGTGAACTAGCCACCTGATCTCACCTGCATCCAAGAAGGCATGGACAGTTGTCTCCCAGACAACTCCACACCAGAGAACAGAAACATGATGTGACTGGCCTGCCACCTCTGTCCTAGACAGAGTGCAGATGAAACTCTTGCATTGGCCGCGAGATTGGGCCAATTATCTTTAAGGTTTCTACAACTCTAAGATTCTATACTTATAGCAACTGTATATTTAAATTTTAAATCTTGCCAAGACAGTGGGTGGGAAGGATGTCTCCCTCAGTTCCAGGTGTTATTTTTATGGGTGATGCTACTGATCTACCTTATGGCTTGAAAGGGAGCTCGCAAATATTCCAGCCCTTTCTAAATGCCATGCCTAAGTGATCGCAAGATTAAAGACACGGATATGTTGGAAATCAGCCAAGTTCCAATGATGGTAGATGCCATCTGCCTGGGTTAGTGGTTCAGAGACGATCAGGCCTCATTGTAATTTCCAACATCCTAACTCTGCTGCCCCCAGAGCAGTCTCACCCACTCACAGCATAAGCGCTGCTTGCCAGGAAGGCGAACAATGACTCCTATTTACTAAAGACCCCAGCAGGATAGACACCAGGGCATTATTGGGCAACTAGGATTTCATTTACAATTTACTACATGCCATTGCACAAAAATGCCTGTGTGTACTAGACTGTAGCCTCCCTCCTCTATATTCCAGCATTTTGTCTCAAGCAAGATCTGGAGATTAAGTGAGGAGGTGAAGGGGTCTCAGATCTCCAGGATCTGAGAGGAGAGGTTCCATGTGGCTTGTCAGAAGTGATTGTCTCCTATTTTCAGGGTCTGTTCTAAACAACTCCCTGAGATTGTCTCCTATTTTCAGAGTCTGTTCTAAACAACTTTCAGCACAGAACCAAAGGAAAGGAGGGTTGTGGGGTGGGGGGTTGCATGCTCAATTTTCCATATTGGGGGTGGCAGAATTTGAAATCAAGCATTCTTTTTATAACGATGAGAACATAAGGGCCATAGAAAAGTGTGAGAATCATTCCAAGACTACTATCTTCATGAAAATAAAATTGGTTCAAAGTCCTTTTAAATTCACCTAATTGCATCAAGATTAGTGTAGTTGAATCTCTAATCTATTGGTACAAGTTAAATATAATTTGCATCCACATTTATGAAGTCTTATTTTGTCTGTAAAGTATGATGGGATAATAAGTATTCATATCACATAAATAGAAAACATATTTTTATTAATCAGCACTGTGTTGCATTTGAAGGAAGCAATTTAATTAAACTTGCAATACAATAAATAACTGGTCATTAAAAACCTATTAGTGTTCTTGGATTTCCTGTGTCTGCATGCCTTTAAGTAATCACTTGCCTATACTTACCTATGTTATCTATAATTAAATACAAAAGCCATTTTAAAATGCCATTAAGGTCCTGAATGAAATTCGTAGCTAGAACTCTCACTGTGTCCGAGTCTCCCCAGGTCGGCTGTGCCCTGCATTCCATGTGTGCCTGGATCACAAGTGACATAGGCCTGAATCGTGTGCCCTGGGGCAAGAGTTTCGGAACAGTTCTCCCCACTTTTTTTTTTTTTTTTGAGACGGAGTCTTGCTCTGTCATCCAGGCTGGAGTGCAGTGGCACGATCTCGGCTCACTGCAAGCTACGCCTCCCTGGTTCACGCCATTCTGCCACCTCAGCCTCCAGAGTACCTGGGACTACAGGCGCCCACCACCATGCCCAGCTAATTTTTTGTATTTTTTAGTAGAGACAGCGTCTCACCATGTTAGCCAGGATGGTCTCGATCCCCTGACCTCGTGATCTGCCCGCCTCGGTCTCCCAAAGTGCTGGGATTACAGGTGTGAGCCACCGCGCCAGGCCTCTCCCCATTTTTCATTGACAAAACAATGAACCTTCTTGGAAAGGTGCCCTGCTCTTCAATTGTGTTTATTGGTTCATTCATTCACTCACAGATTCATTCAGAAGACATATTGAACACAGCCAAGCACAGTGCTAAGACTCAGATCTCCAGGATCTGAGAGGAGAGGTTCCATGTGGCTCTGTCAGAAGTGATTGTCTCCTCAGTGGAAGACAGAGCTTCCACTGAGACAGAATCCCTCCTGTCTAGTGCAGGAAGCAGACAGTGCCTAGCACAGAGCATATGTATTAGGTAAATGGACCAAGTAATATAGGGGGAGTTGGAAAAGTGAAAGCATACAGTAAGAATTAGGCAGCACTTATACCCAGCAGCAGCCTGAATTGTCCAATCATATCCCAACACAGAGGGACTGAATTTGCTGACGTCTGAGTCTCCCAGAGTTCCAAGTCTGCCCCTCAGCACCCTCACAGACGAGGTTTTTCGGACCAGTTCTTTGGGCTTTGTAACCCAGACATGGAGGTGGCAAAAACTGAGAGAGGAATTCCTAGGAAGGCACCCCAGGAGCTTTGGGGGACCGGTGGGTGCAGCCATCCAGCTTGCCTGGGCACTCTTGCCCTATGTGCTCTGTTCTGGTGACTTTGCATCCTGTCGATTTTGCTAAGCGGGAGCTTTATTTCCCAGAATTCTTTTTCCTGTACGTTTCCAGGTTAGGGTGGGCACAAGAGAAACGTGAGCACACTTTGGAAGGCAGAAGTGTGTCAGCTGCATGCCCCGGTCCATGTGTGTAACAACCTTGTGAGGACTTGGTCATCAGCTCCCACAACTGCAGAGGTTGGCTCTACAATAAATTCTTTCCTCTGTATCATTCCTGGTAGGCTTGCTTCTCCAGTAGAGCCCTGAATGATATTATTATCACTAGTGCTTCCTCTTAAGTTTAAATGATAAACTATGTGTTCACCTAAATATAAATTGACAAGAAAAGGAGAGTTTTAAAAATGGTTCCTGGCCGGGCGTGGTGGCTCAAGCCTGTAATCCCAGCACTTTGGGATTGCTGAGGCTGAGGCAGGCAGGTCACGAGGTCAAGAGATCAAGACCATCCTAGCCAACATGGTGAAATCCCGTCTCTACTAAAAGTACAAAAATTAGCCAGGTATGGTGGCAGGCGCCTGTAATCCCAGCTACTGGGGAGGCTGGGGCAGGAGAACCATTGGAACCCAGCAGGTGGAAGTTGCAGTGAGCTGAGATTGCGCCACTGTACTCCAGCCTGGTGACAGAGAGAGACTCTGTCTCAAAAAAAAAAAAGAAAAGAAAAGAAAAAAAGAAAAGAAAGTTGCTGCAGATTAAATATCCTGTTTACAAAGCTAAAAACACAATAATGTATGTTGAAATTTCTTTTCTGTTACTGAGGCCGAGTTTCTTTGATCCAGTCTCCCTGAAACTGGGCCATGAGGACCGTGACTTCAAAAGCAAACCCTATGAAGAAGAACGAACCATGGCCAGTAATATCTGAATGAAGGTAGAGAGGAAAGTAGACTTGATTTATCCCAGCTGAAGCTACCCATATGGCAGAGACATGTCATCACTTCCAGAGATGCCGGAAGCAACAAGACCAGAGACTGGGTACTGCTCCTGGACCCTTTTGGAAACCCCTCAGGGGATACTCGGTCAGCATACTTCGCTGGCTCTACTTTGTTCTCTTTCCATCCACTCTGTCAACTCTCCTCAGTTTCAGACTCTAGATCTGGACGTGTGCTTATCCCTTGATGGTCTCCAGCATCCTTTTAAACTCCAGAAGTCTTTTGCAGCTGGAAAAAAAAGTGGGGGGGAGGGGAGGGCTGGGCACATTGGCTCACATCTGTAATCCCAGCACTTTCGGAGGCCGAGGCAGGTGGATCACTTGAGGTCAGGAGTTCAAGACCAGCCTGGCTGGTCGTGAAACCCCATCTCTACTAAAAACTTACAAAAACTAGCCGGGTATGGTGGCGGGTGCCTGTAATCCCAGCTACTTGGGAGGCTGAGGAAGGAGAAGCGCTTGAACCCAGGAAGCAGAGGTTGCAGTGAGCCAAGATTGTGGCATTGCACTCTAGGCTGGGCCACAGAGAGAGGCTCTGTCTTAAAAAAAAAAAAAAAAAAAAAAGGAGAAGGTCCGCAAAACCTTAGTTATAAGCAGGAACAGTGGAGGGGAAAACACTAAGGGATTAGAATTACTTTTTTCTTTTTTTCTTCCCTTTTTTTTTTTTCCTGAGACAGTGTCTTGCGCTGTCGCCCAGGCTTGAGTGCAGTGGCACGATCTCGATTCACTGCAAGCTCCGCCTCCTGGGTTCACACCATTTTCCTGCCTCATCCTCCCGAGTAGCTGGGACTACAGGTGCCCGCTACCACGCCCAGCTAATTTTTTGTATTTTTGGTAGAGACAGGGTTTCACCATGTTAGCCAGAATGGTCTGGATCTCCTGATCTCGTGATCCACCCGCCTCGGCCTCCCAAAGTGCTGGGATTACAGGTGTGAGCCACCAGCCCAGCCAGGATTACTTTTTACTTAAAAAGTGGCTAATTTTGGCTGGGTGCAGTGGCTCACGCCTGTAATCCCAGCACTTTGGGAGGCCCAGACAGGCGGATCAGAAGTTCAGATCATAGAGACCAACCTGGCTAACACGGTGAAACCCCATCTCTACTAAAACATACAAAAAAAATTAGCCGGGCGTGGTGGCGGGCGCCTGTAGTCCCAGCTATTCTGGAGGCTGAGGCAGGAGAATGGCGTGAACCTGGGAGGCGGAGCTCGCAGTGAGCCGAGATTGCACCACTGCACTCCAGCCTACGTGACAGACTGAGACTTAAAAAAAAAAAAAAAAAAAAAAAAAAATCTGCATTCATGTAACTAGATCTTTTCCCTTCCAGATTCTCCCAATCCTACAGAGATTAGCTGAGAGCCTAGCACCTTTTAAAGGTCTAAACAGGAAACATTTGCTATTTATTGCTTCTAAGAGTTCACCTAAAAATTTCACCTATGCAACAAGAACCTTGGCTTCCATAACCTCCCGCTTATCTTAACCCCAAGCATTTCTTTCTGCTGACTACAACTCTTTAGATAATATTGTGTCTGGAATTGGTGGGTTTTTGGTCTCACTGACTTCAACAATGAAGCCGCGGACCCTCGCGGTGAGTGTTACAGTTCTTAAAGATGGGGTGCCCGGAGTTTGTTCCTTCAGACGTTCAGATGTGTCTGGAGCTTCTTCCTTCTGGTGGGGTGGGTTAGTGCTCTCGCCGTCAGGAGTGAAGCTGCAGACCTTCGTGGTAAGTCTTACAGCCCTCAAAGGCAGCACGTCTGGAATTGTTCCTTCTTCCCGGTGGGTTTGTGGTCTCGCTGGCTTTAGGAGTGAAGCTGCAGACCTTCACAGTGAGTGTTACAGCTCATAAAGGCAATGTGAACCCAAAGACTGAGCAGCAGCAAGATTTATCGCAAAGAAGGAAATCACAAAGCTTCCACAGCGTGGAAGGGAACGCCAAGGGTTTCCGGCTGGGGCAACCTGCTTTTATTCCCTTATCTGGCCCCACCCACATCCTGCTGATTGGTCCATTTTATAGAGAGCTGATTGGTCCACTTTATAGAGAGCTGATTGGTCTGCTTTGACAGAGTGCTGATTGGTGCATTTACAATGCTTGAGCTAGACACAGTCACAGAGTGCTAGTTAGCTAGATACAGAGTACCAATTGGTGTATTTACAAACCCTGAGCTAGACACAGAGTGCTGACTGATGCGTTTACAATCCTTGAGCTAGACACAGAGTCACAGAGTGCTAGTCCTCCACATCTCCACTAGGTTAGCTAGATACAGAGTGCTGATTGGTGCACATAGGATTCTCTAGCTAGGTATAAAAGTTCTCCAAGTCCCCATCCAGTTCAGAAGCCCAGCTGGCTTCACCCAGTGGATCCTGCACCAGGGCTGCAGGCGGAGCTGCCCACCAGTCCCAAGTTGCACCTGCACTCCTCAGCCCTTGGGCTGTGGATGGGACAGGGGTCCATGGAGCAGGGGCGGTTGGAGGCTCAGGCCGTGTGGGAGCCCATCGCAGGGCAGGAGCTCAGACATCACAGGCTGCACGTCCCAAGCCTGCCCCGCCAGGAAGCAGCTAAGGCCCGGTGAGAATTTTGAGTGCCTCACTCGCGGGCCGGCACTGCTGGGGGACCCGTCGCAACCTCTGCAGCTGCTGGCCCGGGTGCTAAGCCCCTCACTGCTCTGGGAAGCAGCGCCGGCTGGCCGCTCCGTGTGCAGGGCCAGCTGAGCCCACACCGGCGCCAGCCAGAAGTCACACTGGTCTGTGAGCGCAGCTCTGGTTCCCACCCGCGCCTCTCCCTCCACACCTCCCCACAAGCAGAGGGAGGAGGCTCCAGCCTCAGCCAGCCCAGAGAGGGGCTCCCACGGTGCCATGGTGGGCTGAAGGGCTCCTCAAGCACCGCCAGAGTGGACTTCGAGGCCAGAGGCTGAGGAGGCACTGAGAGTGAGGGTTGCCAGCACATTGTCACCTCTCAATATCTTAACTCTTTCAACCAACTGCTGATCAGAAAATCTTTGAATCCATCTGTGAGCCCCAACTCCACCTGCCTTCCAGTTGTCCCACCTTTCAGGACCAAATGTATACCTCACATGGATTGACTGAAGTCTTACATCTCCATGGGTTATAGCTTGGCTTTATATATTTTAGGGAGACATAAGGCATCAATCAATACATGTGAGGTATACGTTGGGCACATGTTCTCACGACCTCCTTAGGCTGTGTCAGAAGTCATGGTCCTCATGTTTGGCTCAGAATAAATCTCCTTAAATATTTGACAGAGTTTGACTGCTTTTGTCAACACCATCATGGTTTTATAATGTTAGGGCAGAGCTGAGGCTGAACTCAAGCTGCCTGCCTTTCCTTCCACTTCAATGCTTTCTCCCACCAGGGCACTTGTCAGCCAGGGAGCAGACAGCTGAGAGCCACTTGCCTAAGTCAAGCACAGTGCTGCACACAGGTGGTGCTCAGTAAATGTTACTTTCCTTATTCTTTAGTCATGCAGCTTACTGTTTTCTGCCCCCTGCTTGCTCCCTCCCTTTACTAAGGCGACCTGAGGGTTTTATGAGACTCTCAGCTGCTTTGCAATCCGCTCCTCTCACCCATCAGCAGCGCCCCACTTCCCAAAGCGGTTTCTTAGAACAAAGCAATTCATTAAATAATTTACAGCAATACATTTGTTCTCTCAGCAGGTACTTAGTAGCTCCCATTATTCTCTGCTACTTGCCACCTCTTCTGAAATTTAAAGTTCTTAAACAGCAGAGAGTAGAACACCCTGCACTTAGGCTGCTGATGGGCTGGGGCTCTCCTTCCTCTCCCTTCCTCATCCTCCCTCTCCCGCAAGGCTCTGCCAGATGCGTTTTGACAGATGATGGGCTTTTGAGAAAAATAGCTCTAGATCGTTGGGATTATTATTCCTAACCACCAAAGAGTTGTGTCAAGGGAGAAAAATGTCTAAGTGCTATTCTCGCCTCATTAAATTATCTGAGTATTTTGAGATTAAAGGTTAAAGAGAACTTGGCAGAATTTTTCCTTTTAAGACACATTTTGCGATGCTTTTATTTTAGTTTTTTTCTTTTCTTTCTTCCCTTTTTTATTTTTTATTTTTTTTGAAACAGAGTCTCACTCTGTTCCCTAGGCTGGAGTGCACTGGCGCGATCTCAGCTCACTGTAAGCCCCCGGGTTCACGCCATTCTCCTGCCTCAGTCTCCCGAGTAGCTGGGACTATAGGCACCCACCACCTCGCCCGGCTAATTTTTTGTATTTTTAGTAAAGGTGGGGTTTCACCGTGTTAGCCAGGATGGTCTCGATCTCCTGACCTTGTGATCCACCCGCCTCAGCCTTCCAAAGTGCCAGGATTACAGGCGTGAGCCACCGCGCCCAGCCACGGAATTCTTTTAAAAATATACATTGTGCCACTCCTAATGTTTTGCAGGAGTGGGGGCAAGCTACTTTATACACCTTCTGGATTTTTGTTATGATCTTTAGAAACTGAGGATGGAGATTTCACCCTGATCCACCTGAGAGCTGTCAGGCATCCAGCCAGAGAATGGTTGGGCGTCCAGATTCCTCAGGCTTCCAGCGTCTGAAAGCACTTATCGAATCCACTTTCAGATGTAGAACTGGGCTCACCAGCACCTAAAACGCTCAAGCAACCAAGCGTTTCCCTGAATTAGAGGCAACTCCATCCTCTGCATCACCCCCTGCTTGGTGCTCTCGGGCAGTCTCCAGTAGAGCTTGTGTTACCTCCTGTTACTCTGTCCTTTTATCTTCTCAACCCTACTTCCACAACAAATCTCTCCTTCCTTCTCTTGTTTTCACTCTTTCTGCCTCTGGATCTTTATTTTTATCTTTGTATCGTTGTGTTACTCACAGTAACTATGTGAATACTTTTGATGGATTGCACATTATGGGGTTTCTCTACATTTTTATTTTTATGAAAGTAATATACGTCCAAGGCAATGCATGAACTACAAGAGGGCAGCTAGTATGGAAGTGGTAGCCTGCGCTTCCCTGTAGCCTCCCACCCCAGGCCACTCCCACTGTGTCTGTTTCCCTTTCTACTCACCTCTAGTTCTTGACTCTGAACCCAGGCAGTTATCTGAAAGTATAACAAGGATTTAGTACCCACCCTCCTCCCCACCACTCCTCACCTCCTCTTCTCCCATCGTGATATTGCACCATTGGATTTTAGTTCTTCCATTGGTTAGCTGGATAACATTGCATAATTGACTTAAATCTCTGCTTGCATTCCTAACTACCCTGGCAACACGGTTAAGTTTTGGGCTTGTGAGCTGGATGTTAGCAGCCTTACTTTGTTCTTACCTTTTCTTTAAACCATGAATTTCTGGGCTTTTTTTTTTTTTTTTTTTTTCCGGAAGTCCTTATTGTCTCCCTTTTTCTTGCATTATTTGCCTTTATTATAACTTTAATTCTTTTTTCAGCACTATATCATAAAATTTATTTGTGGCATCCTTCCTCTCCCCTAGAGACCTCCCTGGGGAGACCATCCATTCCTACTTCAGATTGCCCGACTTTCTCTCCAGGCTGGTCTGCTACTGTCATCTTTGGACTTCTTTTTTTTTTTCTGAGACAGAGTCTTGCTCTGTCGCCCAGGCTGGAGTGCAGTGGCACCATCTCGGCTCACTGCAAGCTCCGCCACCCGGGTTCAAGCCATTCTCCTGCCTCAGCCTCCGGAGTAGCTGGGACTACAGGCACCCACCACCACGCCTGGCTAGTTTTTTGTATTTTTAGTAGAGATGGGGTTTCACCGTGTTATCCAGGATGGTCTCGATCTCCTAACCTCGTGATCCACCTGCCTCAGCCTCCCAAAGTGCTGGGATTACAGGCATGAGCCACCATGCCCGGCCATCTTTGGACCTCTTAATGCTCTTCTGGGGTAGAGCCCCTCTTTCCTTCCTGTGTCTTGGTTTATTCCCTCATCTGGTTAGAGCAGTGGCCCCTAACCTTTCTGGCATCGGGGACTGATTTTGTGGAAGATAATTTTTCTACAGACTGAGATGGGGGTTGAGGAGTGGTTTCAGGATGAAACTGTTCCACCCCAGATCATCAGGCATTAGATTCTCATAAGGAGATCGCAACCTAGATCCCTCGCATGTGCAGTTCACAATAGGGTTCACACAGTCCTATGAGAATCTAATGCCCCGCTGAGCTAACAGGAGGCAGACCTCAGGCAGTAATTCTCACTTGCCCACCATTTACCTCCTGCTGTGTGGCCCAGTTCCTAACAGGCCACGGACTGGTACTTGTCCATGCCTCAGAAGTTGGGGACCCCTGGGTTAGAGAATAACCTCAAGAATTCCTAAGAAAGAATGCATGAGATGTAAACTAAGCTCAGGAAAATGTAATTAATCTCACCTCACACTTGACAGATTGAACACTATCTTCTGGGACTTATGGGTTCTGCAATACAATAGTCTATTTTACTGAAATATTGTCTCAGTATAAATTCTAGAAAATCTGGATACAATATCACAAGCTATCAGATTTGAAAAATAAAGTGGAAACTGAAAACCAAAGTGGTTATAGATGACCCGCCAGGAACACCAAGTGTTTTAGTGATCACGTGGAGACAGCAGGTTTAGAACCCCCAATAATTTAGATAAGAGGATGACAAACTGAAAAAGAATATAAAATAATAAATATGATTTTAAAAACAAAAATGATAGTTAAAACTCAAAGAAAAGAAAAACTATGCAAAAAGGATGTGGACTCCTGGTTCCACTAGGGATATAGAGGGCTGGAAAGAGCAGTTTCCCCACTCCCCATCCCCTCCCCTCCACCCCTTATAAGAGCACCAGCAGAAACAGTGAGAAATAAAAATAAAATCCTAAGCCTCTCAGCTAACTGAATGGACCCCCGCTTGTCAAGGGGACCTCAGAGAAATCTTAAAAACTGAGTTCTGAGCCAGGACAGGAGGGAAGGTCAGCACACTTCGCTATACCCCACCTTGCTAACTACGATCAGACTTCCCTTCCTAAGGGTTAAACCAAACCCAGCCCTTTGGAAAGACTTGCTCCACTGCTGATTTACACAACAACCCTCTGGTAAGAGACCACCGACCCGAAGTGGACTGGATTTGGCTGGTTTACAGAGACTGAGCATAGGATGCCTTTGTCCTCTCTGTTTTACCTGTTGACATATAGAGCCTAATTTTACTGCATTTAAACATTAAGTTAATGTTTACTGCATGAAGTGGTAAGTCTCCACCCAAAGTGAACATGGGATGTATGTAACAAGCACGTGTGCTTACTATGCACACACCCCACCTTGTGACTATTCATAGCTTCTGTTGTAACCTGTTAAATAAGTACACTTAGCCAACCCACTGGGTATACATTGCTGTTCCACTCGTTCCTTTCTCAAAGTGCCTGCTTATTATGGTCTCTGCTGGAGGCCACGCTTCCAAACCTACTGCACGGCCAGTCTGCAGGCTGCAATCCTTCGTGAGAAATAAAGCTCTCCTTTCCAGATTTATGAACCTCATGATTCTTCAGTTGACAACAACAAAACTAACACAGAGCAATTTACAACTTCACAACTTTTCCTGAACCCATCCGAGATTTGAGATTGGAGAGCAGCTAAATAACCTGGTATCACAGGAAAGACAGACACCTCCCAGAAAAGACAGACACAGGCACTTGCTTACCTGCAGCAGAGGTCCCAGGACACTGGTAAGGATTCTGCTAACATACATAATGCATTGCTAACAGTGGGCAAAGGAAAAAAATTACAGTACATTTAACTTCAAGGTCTCAATTGGCTTTATTATGACTATAAGATTGGGCAACACTCCATTCCATGAAACAGGATGTGTTCCAATGAGCTGAGTTTGGTTTTATAAACAGACAAAGGGTTGAAGAAAGCAGAAACAAAGAACAAAGAGTGTATCAGTCATTTTAAAGCTACTTTTCTTGTAAGAGGAGAACAGGGAGACAGAACAATAGGAAAATAACTAATCAGTGACCATCAGGTTCTGCTTCTTTTGTGTGAGGATTAATGCAAGGGAAACCTCATTGTCACACCCACTGGAGATTGAGACTGGCCTACTCAGAAAACAGGCTGTTATCTCGCTCTCCTGATTTCTTGGCAGGTCAGATAACAACTTAGTTTGGGTTTGGTGATGTGGAGCTTTAGCATGAGTGACTCCATGTTGATTTTCAGTCTGGACTGCTGGGGCCTAGTACATGAGCTTAGTTCAAAACAATGGCCTTCTATAATTTTTACCCAACAAGGCTGAATGTGGGCTAGCCAGAGCAGGCAGATTTAGGAAGGATTTGGACCTACTTGCAAGCTCTCTCCACCTCCTTCCACTGGGGTGCTCACACAACTGTGAGAGAGTCCTGAGGAAGGGATCCTGGTGATGCGGCCACCAAGGGAAATGCACAGAACCTACCCTACTCCCTCACCCTGTTCCTGCCACAGAGCAAAAGCTTTGACTTCCAGGGGAAGGGCAACACAGTCCGTGTCTTTATGGTACTGGCAAAGCCCTATTGCAGCCTGGTCAAGGGAATGGAAAAAGTCCTCCATCCGTGGTGGGACAGGAACACATGCTGGACTCAGAACCAGAGCAGGCAGGATCCCCAAGATCTCAATCAGAACAATGGAACATGCCCATCCCCCGACCACCTCAAGGCAAGCAGGCCTGCAGGCACAGGGTGGGAGTGTGAAGACAAACTGTCTCTGGGACTCAGCTGAGGAAAGACCTAAAGCTGAGGGAGTGGTCAACACCGAGAAAAACCCTCTGAGGAACCAGGCCTACCCTGAACATAAGGTAACCCTAGAGGAATTTAAAGCTTCAGTGCACTGAGTGTAACCACAGAACAAGAAACCCCAGGCCCAGCTCAGTTCCTGCCTAGATTGACTCCCACTCCCACACAAAGCCTCAGCAGAAGGAAAGATGGGCCCATTTCCAGGCGTAAAATCTATTTACCTGCATCTCTTCTGGCTCACACAAGATGTCAGGCTTTCAAGGGCATACTCCAAGGCATACATACAGAAAAGCAACAGAAAAGATCCACATTGCCAAGAGACAAAGCCATCAACATATATGACACAGATTTTGGAACTAACAGACAAATAATTACAATAACTATGATTAATATATTAAAGAATCTAGTGGAAAAGTTGGAATATGCAATCTCAGGTGGGTAATTTCAGCAGAGAGCTGGAAACTATTAGAATCAAATGGAAATGATAGAAACAAAAAGCCTTGGTAACAGATATGAAGAATACTGTCAACAGGTTCATCGACCAACTCAACTCAGCCAAGACGGGAATCGGTGAGCCTGGAGATGGACCAGTAGAAACTACCCCAAATAAAGCACAATGTGAAAAAAGTAGGGGGAAAAAACTAAGCATGTAAGAGCTGTGGAACAATATCAAATGGTCTAATAGACATATAGCTGAAATTCTAGAAAAAGAGGAGAGAGGGAATGGAGATGAATTATTTTGGAGAAAAGAAAAGGCTAAGCATCTTCTAAAATTAATGACAGATACCAAACCGCAAATCCAACAAGCTGAGAAACACCAAGTGGATAAATACCTGTTTGCATGCACACACACACACACACACACACACACACCCTAAGCATGTCATATTTAAACATATATTAAAATCAAAGACAAAGAGAAAACCTCCAAGGTAACCAAAGTAAAAAAACACATTACGCATAGGAAAAAAAAAAAAAGATTATAATGGACTTCTTGTCAAGAAACTATGGTAGCCAAAAGACAACACAATGACATATTTTCAACTGTCACACTATACACAAAATAAATTTCAGATGGATTGTAGTTCTAAATATGAAAGGCAAGCAATAAGGCCTCTTCTTATTGCTATCTTCTTGACCTTAGAATAAGCAGAATTTTTTTTTTTGTCTTGTTTGTTTGTTTGTTTGTAGGAGACTGGAGTTTTATTATTACTCAAGTTAGTCTCCCTGAACATTCAGGGATCAGAGGTTTCATTTTGTTTTGTTTTGTTTTTGAGATGGAGTCTCACTCTGTCACCAGGCTGGAGTGCAGTGGCGTGATCTCAGCTCACTGCAACCTCCACCTCCCAGGTTCAAGCGATTCTCCTGCCTCAGCCTCCCAAGTAGCTGGGACTACAGGCGCAAGCCACCATGCCTGGCTAATTTTTGTATTTTTAGTAGAGACAGGATTTCACCATGTTAGCCAGGATGGTCTCAATCTCTTGACCTCGTGATCCACCCACCTTGGCCTCCCAAAGTGCTAGGATTACAGGTATGAGCCACCGTGCCCAGCCGAGTTTTTATGTACAATTTGGTGGGTGGGGGGAAGCCAGTGAGCTGGGAGTGCTGATTGGGTTGAGACAGAATCATAGGGAGTCAAAGCTGTCTTCTTGTGCTGAGTCAGTTTCTGGATGGGGGCCACAAGATCATATGAACAAGTTTATCAATCTGGGTGGTGCCAGCTGATCCATCAACTGTAGGGTCTGCAAAATATCTTAGGAGCAGTTCAGAGGGGGTCAGAATCTTGTAGCCTTCAGTTGCATGACTCCTAAACCATAATTCCTAATATTATGGCTAATTTCTTAGTCTCATAAAGGCAGTGTAGTCCTCAGGCAAGAAGAAGGTTTGTTTTGGGAAAGGGCTGTTACTGTCATTGTTTTCAACTATAAACTAAATTCCTCCCAAAGTTAATTCAGTCTGTGCCCAGGAATGAACAAGGACAGCTTGGAGGTTAGAAACAAGATAAAGTTGGTTGGCTCAAATCTCTTTCACTGTCTCAGTTACAATTTCGCAATGGCAGTACCAATCCCTCCCTTTGGGTTTTATAACATCTTAACCTTAAGATTTTGGCTAATGAAGATGGAAAAAGGGCAAAGATCACTCTAACTTCTTCTTGCTGATCAGGGGTATGGTGGGGGTAGGTGTTGACCCCAAGGTAAGACGAGTGGACCTGCTTTGCAACTGTCTGAATATACTCATGCAGGTCCGGCTGGGGTTCCAAGGCTTGCATGGCAAAGGCATTAGTATTGTCATCTATAGTTTCATAGTTTTAGTACCTCATTTAAGTGACAGCATACTATAAAGTAAATAATGACTACTAGGATAAGGAGTGCAATTCCCAGTTTTAAAAGTAAACATTTGAAAGCATTAACTAACAATAGGTGTACTATAGTTTTTCTTTTGAAGCATATTTTTCTCTCTCCAGTCCCTATTTTTATTAAAAACAAATCATGATAGAACTGATTTGTTTACAAAGTAAACTTTAGTCTTATTGTATTTGGCCTGATTATTTGCATAAAGTGCAGCAGAAATAACTATTTTTCACATAGGCTTTTTAAATTG
Source organism: Macaca fascicularis (assembly GCF_037993035.2). Classification (NCBI taxonomy): domain Eukaryota; kingdom Metazoa; phylum Chordata; class Mammalia; order Primates; family Cercopithecidae; genus Macaca; species Macaca fascicularis. Next base: position 16,602,523 of record NC_088387.1, on the reverse strand, counting down.
ACTTTGATGGAACTCTGTTTCATAAAGAATCTCAGATGAGACTTTTTTAAAGCTGAGCCCAGCCATGAGTTTGTATCTCAAATACCTATGAGTTGGGTAAATTCTCCTCCTATTGAGGTAGAAAACTTGAGGCTCTGGAGCCTGTTAGAAAGTGACATTCTTTACTTACCACAGGTCAAGAACCTTGTAACGGGACTGTGTAAACAAGGTATGAGGCCAGGTTTCCCCAGGGGTTTTTATTGATTCTATAAGTCAAGTTTGATTCTTTAAAAGAAAGCATGCCGGCCGGGCGCGGTGGCTCAAGCCTGTAATCCCAGCACTTTGGGAGGCCGAGACGGGCAGATCACGAGGTCAGGAGATCGAGACCATCCTGGCTAACACGGTGAAACCCCGTCTCTACTAAAAATACAAAAAATTAGCCGGGCGAGGTGGCGGGCGCCTGTAGTCCCAGCTACACGGGAGGCTGAGGCAGGAGAATGGCGTAAACCCGGGAGGCGGAGCTTGCAGTGAGCTGAGATCCGGCCACTGCACTCCAGCCCGGGCGACAGAGCGAGACTCCGTCTCAACAAACAAACAAAAAAAAGACAGCATGCCATTCCAGCCTTGGTAAAATGACCCATTTTTCCAATTGTGCCCTATTAAAAAAGAAAACAGATTCTTACTGCATTTATGCAAATAACTATACTACCATAAGTTGAGAATATTCACAAATAGTTTCCAAATTCCGAAGAAATCAGGTAGAAAGAGAAACAAATATGCTCCAAATTTTGTTCATAGGAGTATACCTTACTCAATTGTTAAAAGCTGTAAATAGAAAAGTTTTCTTGGCTCTGGGAAAGAAAAAAGGATCAGCAACATTTTAAGCAAAAAAAAGTCAAGAATCATTACTCAGTTTTCGATTAGTTCAGTCCATTCATTTAACTCCTGTTCTACTTGATATTCATGAACATTTCAGCTCTCCATGAGAGCCCTGAAAGATTTTTCCTTTATTCTGATGTCATAATCTCTAGAGTTAACAGAAAACTTGCATTCAAGAGCACCTCTCAAAAGTTTTATAGCTGATTATAAAACCATCTTCTCAAAAGGACCAAAATGAGACAACAATTGTCTGTGGATGACAAAAACATTTTAGGGCAGCCCCAGTCAAAGACATAATTGACAAGGAAATTTGTTACTTCTGTGGCACACAATAATTTAACAAATTATAATTATTACTGATAATATATACTGAGCCATATTAGAATTATAGGAATCTTATACAATTTTGTAACACATACTAATAACGTATTTATATGAATATAACCCAAAGAAAGTTAAACACCATTTTATATTCGACAATGTTTCCTGTGTGGTTTTAATACATTAAATAAGCCTAATGTCTTTTTGGACTTTAGTGAACCTAATTATTTTTTAAATTTAGAATTTGATCCTGTAAGGTTTATCAAATATCAGAGGTGTAAAACACTAGATATCACAAAATAGAATCTCACATCACCATAAGTCATTCATTTAGTTAAAATGATAACTCAAAACTTTTAAAAAAGAAAAACCTTTACTCTGATAGGAGACTCAGCTTTCCAAACAACAAGACCCAATGAGGGCAGCATGAAGCCAACCAAATCTGTATCTTCTCTCACCTCCCCTTTTTTCCTTGCCATTTACCCAAAGGGGCAGATAAAACCTTTCGTTATCTTTTAATATTCCATGAAAATATTTTTCAAAAGAGAAAACCAAATTTTATTTTTGCATTAGTGCCTTTTTAATGCTAAGGCTAGTTTTTAAATAAAATTTTATAAATCTATACAGTTTCAATTAGTGTGACCATAAAGTAAAATTTTCATAAACCTTTTAGAACCCTTTACAATTTTCTGTTAAACAGCAGATTAATTTTCTGAGAAACCTTTGTTGTTTGGACACATGGGCCCCAATTATGGCCCCCATGTTAGTGTGCTTTCATTTTAATGTTCAAAATTAAATAATTCCCTTCAAATCTTAGCCAACTTGCTCAACCCTTGCTCAAGTTGGTCTTGAACTTTCTTTACAAGACCAACCTTTCACAAACCATTTTCACCTTGCTTAAAAACCTTCAATTTTGTCCCGTTACTCTTTTAGGTTAAGATGACTTTTAAAACCCTCTGAATTAGACAAAATTACATTTCTTTTAACAAAAGCCATATCCCCATGCCTTCTTGTAATCTTTTACCAAAAACACATTCTATTTTCCCTACATGTTGTATGTAAAACTGTTTCTCCAGTAGTCTCAACTATATGTTACAATGTAACTCTTAGCAACTTTTATTTTTGGTGAAAAACCTGGTAAGTAAGCCATTTTAATTATGTACTAGGGGTGGAGCCCAGTACATCAGACAAGTGAAGATAAGGTCTGACAGTTTCCAGCATAACTAGCGGGGGCATGGCTAACTCCACATGTTCCCAGGCCATATCTAGAGTCTAATGCTCCCAGGTAGGTAAACTGAACAATTTTCAAAAGTCAAGGAAGTAGTTTATGACCTTAAAGCATTTAGCAAATCTGATATCTGACCTTAATTGAGAACAAACGTCTACATTTTGAAGACATTTTGTTTTGCCATAATCTTTAAAACAGGATTTCCAAAAGATTACTAAAGTCACATAAACAAAATACATTAAATTTCTATTTTTCTGACAAAATATTTGATTTAAGCACTTATTTTTCCAAGACAATTAATCAGAGCTTTTTTGTTTGTTTTTTGTTGTTTTTGTTTTTTGTTTTTTGTTTTTTGAGATGGAGCCTCACTCTTATCACCCATGCTGGAGTGTAATGACATGATCTCAGCTCACCACAACCTCCGCCTCCTGAGTTGAAGCGATTCTCCTGCCTCAGCCTCCTGAGTAGCTGGGATTACAGGCACCCGCCACTATGCCCGGCTAATTTTTGTACTTTTAGTAGAGACAGGGTTTTGTCATGTTAGCAGGCTGGTCTTGAACTCCTGACCTCAGGTGATCTGCCCACTTCAGCCTCCCAAAGTTCTGGGATTACACTGCACCTGGCCCAGCTTTTTTTAGATAAACATCACACACACAACACATATAAATCCAGTAGTTGTAAGATTTTTCATTTGCCAGTTTCTTAATTGGATTACTGGTTTCAGGGTGGAGCCCTTGGAGGAACAGGTCCAGGAAAGCATGCAGTTTCTAGGGCCTAATAAGCCAGCACAGCTGGAAGAAAGATCCCCAAAATTAAGGGTGTCCTTTTATACTGAATACCGGATCCCCCAAAAGGAGGGAAATACCACGGGAGAAGATAGTGCAATGCTTCTATCATGCATTTTGTTTCAAGGCAAACCAAAGCCAATTAGCCCATTATGTAATCAGCCTGTCCCCCACGATAGTCTCATCTCTCATTGAGGGTTGTGGATATTTCCATTTTCTTCCAGGTGGCCAAGAGCTTGCTTCTCTAACTGAAACATCAAAGAGCTGAGTAACCCCCCATAACTGCCATTAACCATCCCCAAAAGTGTATTTCCTAACTAGTTATTACACACCAAGTTTCTCTCATAATGCAGAGTAATTTCTGATACCTGTAAAAGTCAAAACTGTCAGCTAATACCGTGCAAAACAGAATAGAGCCTTAGATTTTGAGAGAGATCTATTCTCTTTCAATTCCTGGGCTTCTGTGAGAATAACAGAGGTTTTCCCAGAATGGGGTCTGTGGTGCCTCCTCTGATTTTCCCCAGGAGTCCCAGGCTGTTAGTAATTATCTTAAGTTTTCTCATATGGGCATCAAGAGTGGCAAGAAGACAAAATGGAGAATAATAATTCAGTGTACTGAGAAGAAAAAATATTTTCATAAAAACTCAATTCAAGAAGAGGAAAAATATAAAGGCCTCTTAAATACATATAGCTTGTATATCAGCTTTTAATTAAACTGATTTTAAGCATAGAGCTCTTTTTTCTTAAAAAAAAAAAAAAAAATCCTTTTACATCTCTTATTACCAGACTCTAGTTACCTTGGCTGTCCTGGCTAGAGTCTGGTAATAAGGTAACTTCCCACATGAAATTAATAAGTTTTAATGAAGGTATATAATAACTTACCCATGGACACATAAGCTGTCTCAAAGTGATGGTAAGCAGTTTATTTCTTTTCTTTTTTTTTAATTTGATATGGAGTTTCACTCTGTTGCCCAGGCTGGAGTGCAGTGACGCCATCTCAGCTCACTACAAGCTCTGCCTTCCAGGTTCACGCCATTCTCCTGCCTCAGCCTCCCAAGTAGCTGGGACTACAGGCGCCCGCCACCAAGCATGGCTAATTTTTTTGTATTTTTAGTAGAGACAGGGTTTCACCATGTTAGCCAGGATGGTCTCGATCTCCTGACCTTGTGGTCCGCCCACCTCAGCCTCCCAAAGTGATTAAGGAGAAGTCTCCTGAACCAAGACTCTCCTACTAGTTAAGGAGAGCCAACTGAGACCTCCCCAGGAGCCGAACTGAGACAGATGACACTCTGTGGTGGAGCTACAAACAGACACCCACAATGGGGCTACAGACACCCCAACATGAGGCTACAGACAGATACCCTGTGATAGGGCTACAGTTAAGGGACATCTTCCCAGGACTAGTTCTCTACTGCAGTTAAATCCATGCACATTGGGTCAGCAGTGCCCCAGCAGTAAACAGTACCACAACCAGCTCCTAGTCCAAGAGAACTAGGAGGCCTCTTGGGCTGGCCTCTGGATCCCTTGCCAGAGGGGGCTACCAAACCATGGGCAGGTAGCCACAGGGGCAATCCTGGACAAGCCCCCAAATTTGTAACTGCCCAATGGGTTCACCTTGCCCACTGCCTAGACAGAGTCGATTTTATCAAGACAGGGGAATTGCAATAGAGAAAGAGTAGTTCACACAGAGGTGGCTGTGCAGAAGACTGGACTTTTATTATTACTCAAATCAGTCTCCAGGATGTTTTTAACATGATAGGAAAACTAAGTAAGTAAGAAAAATACATAAAATCCATTAAATTTGGAAGCTTCTAATCAGGGGCAGGACTAAAACAGGGGGAGCCGTGATGAGGCACAAAATGTAAAGGGAGAGGACACCAAAAATATTCAGAGGATTCCTATTTTAATACAAGATTAATTGATTTTTATTTTTAAATTTTATTTTATTTATTAAGAGATGGGATCTTGCTCCGTTGCCCAGGCTGGAGTGCAGTGGTGCCATCACAGCTCACTGTAGCCTCAAACTCCCAGGCTCAAGCGATTCTCCCGCCTCATCTCTGGAGTAGCAGGGACTGGACATGTACCACCATGCCTGACTATTTTACTTTTTTATTTTTTGTAGAGATCAGGGTTTCACAATATTTATTTTAAAGCTCAGAATTAATGCAAAAGGTCCTTGATGAACAAAATATCAAAACTTTAAATAAAAATGATCAGCTTTCTCAAAATCAGAGTGAGGTGGCATGGAGAAAGGAACATCTGATAGGTTGTGGGAAAATTATATGAAAAAATAGTGTGTTGTATTGAGTAGAGGATGGAAATCAATGATATATATAAGCTTGGCTGGAAATTTAAGAAGTGAGCTCTTATTACTGTTATCTAAAAAAATTATTTGAAAAATATTTTTAATAGTTCTATGTTTAGCTAAGCATTAGGGCCCTGAAGAAATTCACTGAAGAAAACAATTTTAACAAGTCTAATAAACAAAAATAAAGCCCCAAAATATTAAAAATTAAAGCAATTAATTAAATAAATGAAACCAAGATTGGACAAGGCTGGGATTAAAATGAGGCCACCATCATGCCTATCAGATTCTGTGAGGAAAACAACAGTGATTTTGCTCCAGAAGCTGGAGAGTCTCCCAGGGTCTCGATGCTGGTCATTAGGAGGTGGATGCCAGCCTGATTCTCATTCCCTTGTAAAGGACTTATTTTTGTTATTTCAACTTCATTTAATTTCTGACTTTTGCTTTTTATCTTGCTAGGGACTTTTCATAGGCTCTTTGCACTTAATATTCTGAAAATTCCATAGACATGGTGTGTGTGTCTGATGGAGATGTCCTACAACCCCATAATTCTGATTTTAGGAACCAACCTGGAACACTCCCTGCCCCCACATGCACCAAGACGAGCATAAGGACATACCCTTGGCAGCAGGTGGACACCTTGTTGTCTTTCAGGACAAAACCCAGGTCTGAAAGTTCTAAGCTTTCACTCCTCTGCACATTTCCTCTTCTGTGTGGTCTCTGTTGTCGCTTTCCAGGACACCTATCAGTCACCTGCCAGGTAGCTTGGGCTGCTCCTTTTTCTCTTGTTATAAGAGAGCAACAGTTTGGAGAAGGCATGGAAAGATGCTCTAGGACATCCAATCCTGTGCCTGGCTGGTATTTAAAAGACAGAGGGCATAGGGAGCAATGGTCAGTAGCATGGGGATGAACAGCCAATTTGCATCAGCTGGGAGGAGCCCTTGGTCTAGCAGCAGGACATGAATTGAATGCTGTGCCTGCCAAGTGATGATGCCCTTCTGAATCAGACCCAGTAGTGCCACAGATGGCTCTTTAGGATAAACATAGAAGTTGACCCTTCTGGTCTTGAAGCTTGAAACTTACATTTGTTTTATCTGAGTTCCTTCCTCAGGAAATGACCCACAGAGGTCTCTCAAAAAATATCAAAGAACTGATACTCAACCAAATCACATCCAGACAATGAGATGCCCAACCCCTCATTTTGTTTTCTTATCCCTTCTGAGTTCCTGTTTTCCAACACATTGTTACTTTTCCTTCCTGCTGTATAAACCCCAATTTTAGTCGGTCAGGAGGATAGATTTGAGACTGAGGTCCCATCTCCTCGGCTGCAGCACCCAGTTAAAGCCTTCTTCCTTGGCAATACACGTCATCTCGGTGACGGGCTTTCTGGGCCTAGACCGAACCCTGGTGTTTCAGTAACACCTCCATGCTGATGACGCTTGCTGAGGTTTCTCTGTCTATATCACTCTGCAGGTTCACTTGGCTGCCAAGGCCATTTGATTGCCCCTGATGTTCATTGCCACGTACACATGGCTCCTCTGAGGTCAGCCACTTCTATACATCATAAAATTCTCAACCTTTAAACAGCCCAATACATAAAAGACTCAGAAACACATAGTGTTTAGGCACCATGTTATACTTGGTAAGTTCCAAATAGGTGACAGATGTTTGACATTACAACCTAGAGAATTTTATCTGATTATTCAAGTATATTTAAGTAATTGATTTAGTTTGAAAAGATATTTTGTGAATACATGTCCAAGGTGGATCTCTCCTTACAGGCACCCACAGGCCAGTGCTGTCTTTAGTAAAAGAAAAAATAAAAGTTATTCTTATGGTTAAAAAAAATAGAAAACGGTGTATCTACTCCAGGTTCCAAGAGGATGTTATAATAATAATGGTAGCATCATTATTGGTAATTAGGAAGTGCCATTTCACATAGTTGCCTCTTTGTTGACTGGGACAAGCCTGTGAAAGCCAAGTATTCTGAACCAAGGAACATGTCCCCACAGGGTTTTTTGGTCTGTTTTTCTTTTAGAGACAAGGTCTCGCTCTGTTGCCCAGGCTGGAGTGCGGTAGTGCTATCACAGCTCATTGAAGCCTTGAACTCCTGGGCTCAAGCAATCCTCGCATCTCAGTCTCCCAAGTAGCTGAGACCACACCTGTGTACCAACATACCTGGCTAATTTTATTGTTCTTTTAAATAGAGATGGGGGTCTCGCTGTGTTGCTTAGGCTGATCTGAAATTCCTGGGCTCAAACTATCCTCCCACTTTGGCCTCCCAAAGTGCTGGGATTACAGGCATGAGCCACCGCACCCAGCCAACCCTTGTGTTTTTAACACAGACATATTTTCACGCATTCCATCCTCTCCTGCTCTCAGAAAAAAATCCCAGCTGCTTTTACCTTGAACCTTTTTCTCATGGTTTATTTCCTCCTGCCCTCACTAGAATTGCTGGTTCCCTCCCCATCCCACCCATCTGGCTCTCCCAAAGGAAGCGTTCTTGCTTGCTTCTCCTCGCTTTTCCTCCTGTGGGGCTTCCTGTTCACCTTCATTACTTCCCCTGTTCTCCTTCACTTTCCCCCACCGTGCCCTGACAGGACTCGAGTTTGCTCCCCACCCTTCTCCCGAAGCCCCTCTTGCCTTTGCAGACCTGCTTCATGCATGTAAGGAGATGCCGCCAATTCAGCGATGGCTTTTCATCTTTTGTTTGGGGCTCAACTCTCCCTCCCTTTTATTATAACATCCTCTTGGAACCTGGCGTAGATACACTGTTTTCTATTTTTTTAACCACAAGAATTACTTTTATTTTTTCTTTTACTAAAGACAGCACTGGTCGGGCACGGTGGCTCACACCTGTAATCCCAGCACTTTGGGAGGCCGAGGTGGGCAGACTACCTGAGGTCAGGAGTTCGAGACCAGCCTGACCAACATGGTGAAACCCCGTCTCTTCTAAAAATACAAAAATTAGCCAGGCATGGTGGTGCACGCCTATTGTCCCAGCTACTTGGGAGGCTGAGGCATGAGAATTGCTTGAACCCAGGAGGTTGCAGTGAGCCGAGATCACACCACTGCACTCCAGCCTGGGAGACAAAATGAAGGTTTGTCTCAAAAAACATATAATAATAATAAAGACAGCATTGTTTCCTGGCTCCCTACCCTAAAACATCCTAGGTGATTAATGTAACTACCTCTATACCATGTTTTTGTCTCTTACGCTGCTAATGTTTTTGTTTTTTGTTTTTTGTTTTTTTGAGATAGAGTCTCACTCTGTCACCCAGGCTGGAGTGCAGTGGAGTAATCTTGGCTCACTGCAACCTCTGCCTCCTGGGTTCAAGTGATTCTCCTGCCTCAGCCTCCTGAGTAGCTGAGACAATAGGCATGCACCACCCTGCCTGGCTAATTTTTGTATTTTTAGTAGAGATGAGGCTTCACCATGTTGGCCAGGATGGTCTCGATCTCTTGACCTCATGATCTGCCCACCTCGGCCTCCCAAAGTGCTGGGATTACAGGCGTGAGTCACCCCACCCGGCCTCATTTTTGGACTTTAACTTAGAGTTGATTAATTCTCCCCTTCTCATGACATAGTTCTAATCCATCTTTTTAATCCTTTAGTCTATACTCCTAAACCGATTTCTTCAATTTAATTACTTGCTGTCTTTTCAAAATCATTTCCTAATTGCACTATTGCACACTTGAAAAGGATTTATAAGGCTTGAGCCATGATCTGTGTTGGAGTGAGGATATTTATTCCTAGGTGTGTCCCTGGGGAGGAATTTTCCCTAAACACTTTCGGTCTCTTGCCCTGTCTGTCCCTTATCACTCCCAACAGAGAAGTGTGTGCTCTGGCCTGGCGTTGGGGTGGCACACTGCTGGTCCAGATTCTCTGTCTCTGTTAACAGCCCCAATCAGAGGGCCATCCCTCCTCCCTGCACCATGAGGAGGTGGCAAGGTGGTGGTTGGGGATGGGGGGCAGGCCACGCCACTAACAGCACTTTATCAGAGGATGCTCTTGTCTCCGTCTTCCTGCTTCTATGACTACATCTCAACTAGTTCTGAGGTTGGAGTCCAAGCTCAACAATCTGCTGAGCATTTCTCACATCCCTGATCCTTTTCTTCCCGATACAGTCTCCAAAATGAATCCACTTCCTCTGTTCTTCTTACAGCCATATCAGACTCCTTCACTCCAGGCAGGTGACCAAGGTTTCCACCTTCCCCAGAAGCTTCCACCTTTGACGCTTTAGAAGATAATACGGCTGGGCGCGGTGGCTCACGCCTGTAATCCCAGCACTTTGGGAGGCCAAGGCTGGCAGATCACGAGGTCAGGAGATTGAGACCATCCTGACTAACACGGTGAAACCCCGTCTCTACTAAAAATACAAAAATTAGCGGGGCGTGGTGGCGGGCACCTGTAATCCCAGCTACTCAGGGGGCTGAGGCAGGAGAATGGCATGAACCAGGGAGGTGGAGCTTGCAGTGAGCTGAGATTGTGCCACTGCACTCCAGCCTGAGTGACAGAGCGAGACTCTGTCTCAAACAACAACAACAAAAAAAGATAATACAATTACATTAATAATAACAACAGCAATAATAATGCTTCTTCAGTACTAACCATGCCATGTGATTTGCTTTAAGTGTATTATTCCATTTCCATTTCTTTTTTCTTTCCTTTACTTTTTTTTTTTTTCAAGAAGGAGTCTCGCTCTGTTGCCCAGGCTAGAATGCAGTGGTGCGATCTCAGCTCACTGCAACCTCTGCCTCCTGGGTTCAAGCAATTCTCGTGCCTCAGCCTCCCGAGTTGCCGGGACTACAGGCGCGCGCCATCACACGCAGCTAACTTTTTTGTATTTTTAGTAGAGACGGGTTTTCACCATATTGTTCAGGCTGGTCTTAAACTCCTGACCTCAGGTGATCCACCTGCCTTGGCCTCCTAAAGTGTTGGGATTACAGGCTTGAGCCACTGTGCTTGGCCTTGTTTTGTCTTTTCTTTTTGAAATCGGGTCTTACTGTCACCCAGACTGGAGTGTGGCACAATTATAGCTCACTCCCTGCACGCAAGCAATCCTCCTGGCTCAGCCTCCCAAGTAGCTAGGACTACAGGCGCATGCCACGACGCCTGACTATTTATTTATTTTTTTATTTGTTTATTGAGATGGAGTCTTGCTCTGTCACCCAGGCTAGGGTGCAGTGGCGTGATCTCAGCTCACTGCAACCTCTGCCTCCTGGGTTCAAGTGATTCTCCTGCCTCAGCCTCCCGAGTAGCTGGGATTACAGGTGCCTGCTACCACACCTGGCTAATTTTTGTATTTTAGTAGACATGGGTGTTCATCATGTTGGCCAGGATGGTCTCAAACTCCTGACCTGGCCAGGATGGTCTCAAACTCCTGACCTCGTGATCCACCCACCTCGGCCTCCCAAACTGCTGGGATTACAGGCGTGAGCCACCGCGCCCGACCTTATTTTTTTATTGTAGAGATAGGGTCTCACCATGCTGCCCATGTTGGTCTCGAACTCCCGGCCTCAAATGATTCTCCCATCTTTGACATACGAAAGTGCTGAGATTACAGGTGTGATCCACCACATCCAGCCCATTTATCTTCAATAACCCTAAAAACAAGATTAATTTTAAGTACCCTCACCTCAACAACGAGGAAACTAATTTTTTTTTTTTTTTTTGATACGAACTTTCACTCTTGTTGCCCAGGCTGGAGTGCAATGGCGCAATCTTGGCTCACTGCAATATTCGCCTCCCCAGTTCAGTGATTCTCCTGCCTCAGCCTCCCAAGTAGCTGGGATTACAGGTGCCCGCCACCACACCAGGCTAATTTTTTTTTTTTTTTTTAATTTTAGATGAAATCTTGCTCTGTCGCCCAGGCTGGAGTGCAGTGGTGCAATCTCGGCTCATTGCAATGTCTACCTCCCAGGTTCACACCATTCTCCTGCCTCAGCTTCCCAAGTAGCTGGGACTACAGGTGCCCACCACCACGCCCTGCTAATTTTTTTTTGTATTTTTAGTAGAGACGGGGTTTCACCTTGTTAGCCAGGATGGTCTCGATCTCCTGACCTCGTAATCCACCTGCCTCAGCCTCCCAAAGTGCTGGGATTACAGGCATGAGTCACCGCACCTGGCCTAATTTTTGTATTTTTAGTAGAGATGGGGTTTCGCCATGTTGACCAGGCTAGTCTCGAACTCCTGACCTGATGATCCGCCCGCCTCGGCCTCCCACAGTGTTGGGATTACAGGTGTGAGCCACCGCGCCCAGCCGAGGGAACTAAATTTTAACAGCATTAGACAAGTTGCCCAAGGCCACACAATGGGGGAGCCAGAATTCACAGCCTGGTCTGCCTGGCACCAAGCTGGTGCTAGAACCACCATGCTCTGATTTTTAAGAAGCTGAGCCATGAAATCAACCTCCCACTCTCCTAATGGAGGCTGCCCTCTTCCTGCTCTCCCATCCCTCCAGAGCTGCACCTGCAGCATCTGCTTCCTCCCACTGCCTGACCACATCCTTCCAAGCTCCCCGTTGCAGCTCACAGCTTCCACCCACTGTTTCCCACGCCAGGTGCCATCGTTCCCATTTTAAGCATCAATAAGGCCCAGAGAGTTTCAGTAACTTGCCTTAGGTAACAGTTTTAGCGGGAGGACTTGAACCCGAAACTGTCTGACTCCAAGTCGCCCGGCCTTGACCTTACGCTGTGCTGCCTGACAGTTTAAACGGAGCTGACCCTCCAAAGCACCTTGGTTATGGAGTGGAGAGAGCACTGAGCTCAGAGTCAGGAACAAATCCAAGTCTGGTCTGTTTTGCCAGAGAGGTGATCTCACCCTCAGCGCCTCTGTTGCTGCATCTGTGAGAATGAGAGGAGGGGGCCAGGAGATCCCTAAACACCCCCTGCGGTAGCATTCTGTGAGGCAATACAAGGAAAAGAAGGGGAAAACACAGCGGAGAGAGGCCACCTCCCTTGCCAAGAGTCATCCGAAGTGTCTGCAGCATCCGCCAGCAGGCCTAGTGCGCAGCCTGGTCATCCTGTTGAGTGTCCTGCATGACCACATCCAGCTCCCATGGCCCTGACCAGAGCCTTCTGAGCATCTCCAAGGACCCCAAAGGGAACAGAGGCCTCTCTCTGGCCCAGGGACAATTTGTGGTTTTCAGTTCATTCGCCTTGTCTTCAGGGGGTCCCCTGTGCCAACTTGCTACCTAAAAATCCTGGTGCTTTCAAGACTTCTTAACAACCCTTCAACCAAGCACATGTGAATTCATCCTTTATCTGATAGAATCACTGTGCTGTGGGCCCAGGAGCTTAGCATCACCCCTTGTGAAGAGCTGATTTGTAGGGCCAAGGGCAAGCCTCTCCATGTGGCCTTGGCAGTTGCAGGTAAAGACGATGTGGGCTTGGGGAGGCACTGTTTTTTTTTTTTTTTTTTTTTTTTTTTAGACGGAGTCTCGCTCTGTCACCCTGGCTGGAGTGCAGTGGCCGGATCTCAGCTCACTGCAAGCTCCACCTCCCGGGTTCCCGCCATTCTCCTGCCTCAGCCTCCCGAGTAGCTGGGACTACAGGCGCCCGCCACCTCGCCCGGCTAGTTTTTTGTATTTTTTAGTAGAGACGGGGTTTCACCGTATTAGCCAGGATGGCCTCGATCTCCTGACCTCGTGATCCACCTGTCTCGGCCTCCCAAAGTGCTGGGATTACAGGCTTGAGCCACCGCGCCCGGCCAAGGGAGGCACTGTTTTCAGCCACACAAAGGACTCCTTTCCTGGGTCTCTCTGTTGCTTGGAAAGCTGTGGCTGCACACCAGCAAGTCTGCAGTCTGAGTGAACAGGGAAGACGGTCCCAAGAGCAGTGGTTACTGGACCTTGCTGCTCATGGTGTTGTCCCACAGCAGAGTCAGTGTCACCTGGCAGGGGACTTAGGAAATGCAGTCTCAGGCCCTGGACCTGCTGAGACAGAGCCTGCACTTTACAAAGGTTGCAGAAGACTCACTCAACGGGCAGGGAAGTCTGACACACCCAAGACTGGTCTTGGCTCAGCCCAGCTCGGTTGGCATGAGGGTCTGTTCCTTCCCGCACAGGGCCTTGGCAAGTTTCCAACCCGAGCCTTATCTGTAAAAGTGAAACAAGACCCCTACCAACCCCCAGGGTTGTTTGGAGAATTATGTGAGATCATATATAGAAAAGGACTTCAAGGACTTCACACAGCATTTGGTGCATGGCAATAGAGAAATATTAGGGCCCTGCACCCAGGAGTTTCAGGAGCTCCTTCAATGGCAGGAATGAATGAGTGCCTTTACAATGACCGTCCCCCTCCCCCAACAACTGCAGACCCTAACAGGTACCTGCACCTGCGTGCTTAGCAGCACTGTCGACAACAGCCAGAGGTGGAAGCAGCCCAAGTGTCCACTGATGGATGACTGGATGAGCAAAACGTGCTACATCCGTGCAATGGAATGTTATTCAGCCATGAAAAGGAAGGAAACTCTGATGCATGCTACAACGTGGATGAACCTTGAGGACGTTATGCTTTGTGAAATAAACCCTTCACCAAAGGACAAATATGGTATGATTCCACTAATATGAACTCCCTAGAGCTTTCAAGAGATGGATGGTGGTGATGGCAGTACACGGCGTGAATGTACTTAATGCCATGGAACTGTGCACTTAGAAATGGTTCTGATGGGTCAGGTGCGGTGGCTCACACCTGTAATCCTAGCACTTTGGGAGGCCGAGGTGGGTGGATCACTTGAGGCCAGGAGTTCGAGACCAGCCTGGCCAACATGGTGAAACCCTGTCTCCACTAAAAAAAAAAAATACAAAAATTAGCTGGGCATGGTGGCAGGTGCCTGTAATCCCAGCTTCTTGGGAGGCTGAGGCAGGAGAATTGCTTGAACCTGAGAGGTGGAGGTTGCAGTGAGCCAAGACTGTGCCATTACACTCCAGCCTGGGCAACAAGAGCGAAACTCCATCTCAAAAAAAAAAAAAAGGTGAGGCTCCTTGGGAAGGCGATTCCTGATGTGAGCCTTCCAGGAGGGGTAGGAATTCTCTACACAGGCAGGTGGGAACTCCAGGCAGAGGGGAGGCCTGAAACACACTGCAGGCTACCCTGTCCCCAGACTGCTGGGAGGCAGGAAGGGGCTACGGGGCCACGGGAGTGAGTTACCAAGGGCCCTGTGCCTGCTGAGGCATGAGGATGCATCTCTGGGACAACAGAAAGGCAGCAAAGGGCTTCAGACTATGGGATACCCGGAATAGGGCTCTAAGCACCTCCTCCCAATGATTGTGGACTCAATGCAGGAAATGTGGAGGCTTCGGACTAGACCACTGATGGAGGAGGGAAAAGGAGATGGGGCCCATCAATATTTGAAACTTGGCGAAACGCAGTAAGATTTTAATTGTTAATCAAAAATGAGAGGTGAATGGGAGAAAGAGGAGCTGACAACCACTCCCACGATTCTGGTTTCCAGAGCGTGTTGTAGCTGAGAGGGCAGCAGTTTGAGTGGCAGCAGAGGCTGGGGTTGAGGCTGGGAAGTGGAGGCAGCAGGGGAGATTGCTCCATCAGGAGCCCGCCGTGAGCATGGGATGCAGAAGGACTGGAAGGTGCTGGAAGGGATGTGGAGTTTTGGGAGAGGGTCGGAAGGATGGAATAAATTGATGCCTGTTCCTAGACCAAGAAGTGGGGAGCAACTGAAGAAACGAGAGTGGGAACCGGGATGCAGTCAGTACCCAGATGCTGCACTCTCTGACAGCTCTCGTCTGTCTCACTGTCACCCAGGATTGGACAGGACATCTACAAATGTGCATGTGTATTTGCTATAAGGTGCATTTTTTTTTTTCCTCTGGAGATAGTGACTAACCTTTCAAATACTATTTTTGGATATATTTTATCATTTCTTTCTTTTAGTATCTATGAAGGGAACATTATAGAAGCCATGTTAACACTGGAGAAACCAATGTTATTAATTTTAATTAATATTAAAAAACCAGTATTCTAGCAAGTAAAATTATATATTTGTGTAACCTTGTTCTACATCTGGGAAATCATTAAACTAGTAGGGGGTTGTATCCATCAGAGCTCTCTGTTACAAGCAACAGATACTCACTCTGGATGATTTAAAAGGAACAGAAATGTATTAAGAGGATATTGGATAGTTCACAAAACCTCCAAGAGGGCTGGAGAGCCAGGCTGGATGCTGTGCCACTGACACAACATTCAAAACTCACTGATTCTTCTGCTGCCATCCATTGTGCTAGCTACCAGCCATGCATGGCCATGCGGCACTTCATATGTGCCTGGCCCGACTGAGATGTCCTGCAGGTGCAAAATACTCACTGGACTTTGAAGACTAAATGCGAAGAAAGGACATAAAATCTCACTCATACTTACAGGTTAAAATGATATTTGCACACACTGGGTATAAGTAAAATATATTGAAATTAATTTCACCTGTTTCTTTTTGCTTTTTAAATGCAGTTACTAGAAAATTTTACATTACCTGTGGGAAACTGGCTCCACATCATTTTCTCTGTTTTGATCGAATTGAGTCTCAAGGCCACTTCTGATATTTGGGGGAAAGGAAATATGTATCACCTCCAGATGGGTGCAGCCCCCCCATGCAGGGATGGGGAGCTGCCCGAGGCTATTTTTGGAGACATCTGCGGTCCCCAACAACAGTGCATCTGGCCTGTTTTTTCACATGGGGCTCTGCGTCTGTAGCTGACTCAACGCTGGGCTTGCGGTGGGGGTGACTCTCGCATGACAGATCAGGTCAAGCCTCCATCGTGCTCAGGGTTTATGAGACAGATCACAAGGGCCTCTGGGGACTGCCTGTCGCTTGTGGTCCTGGAGAACCAACCGCATGGTCAACTCCACCTCTGAACCGCTCCTGCAAGGGGCCAGAGCATCCTGGTAGCCTCACCCATCCTGACACCTGCTGTGGTACCCCATTCCCTGCTCTGGCACTTGAGCACCCTCTCTGCCCCGCCATCCCAGGACTTCACGTCCTGCCGCTGCCAGGGAGCCCTCTGCAACCACAGTGCCTGGCAGCAGTGACATGGCCTGCGGAAAAGCATCCTTGCTATTCAGTTGCACTTGCTAACGAGGCATCTTCTGGGGCCTTGTAGGGGAGATCATTGGGGGATGGCGAGCTGTTATCATAGGAAAAGTCTGCTCTGGTTCTTCATCTCCATATTCATCGTCCACACTACTCACTGCATTTCTGCATCCTGGCTTTGTGTGGGCCATTCTGCTGTGGACTCCAGCATCTGTCAACCCAAATGCAAAGGCGGAGTCCACCTCAGCTGCTGGAACCACCACACTGAAGTGCTCTACCCATGCTTCAGCTGCCTCCGGAATCGGTTCCCACATGGGCTCACCAGATGTGTGCAGCTAATCAATAGTTAGCATTTCTGTCTTTGGATAGTAAGGACTTCTGCTTCCAGACTTCAGACCTCTCCTCAGGTAGCAGCTCTGACCCAAGGTTAGGATTCCAGGACACAGTCAGCTCCTGGTATTCCTTAGCACCTTATTTTATTTTATTTTATTTTATTTTATTTTATTTTATTTATTTTTTTGAGACAGTCTCTCTCTGTGGCCCAGGCTAGAGTACAGTGGTACTATCTCGGCTCACTACAACCTCCACCTCCCGCGTTCACACCATTCTCCTGCCTCAGCCTCCCGAGTAGCTGGGACTACAGGCACATGCCACCACATCTGGCCAATTTTTGTATTTTTAGTAGAGATGGGATTTCACCATGTTGGCCAGGCTGGTCTCGATCTCCTGACCTTGTGATCTGCCCGCCTAGGCCTCCCAAAGTGCTGGGATTACAGGTGTGAGCCACCGCACCCAGCCTAGCACCCCTATTTAAAACAAATTAAACTGTTTTTATCATAGTAAAATATACACAACATAAAATTTACCATTTTGAGCTGGCACAGTGGCCTATGCCTATGGTCCCAGGCACTTCAGAGGCTGAGGCAGGAAAATTCTGTGAGGTTAGAAGTTGGAGGCTGCAGTGCACTATGACGGCAACTGTAAATAATCTCTGCACTCCAGCCTGGGCAACATATCAAGACCCCATCTCTTTTCTTTTTGTTTTTTTGTTTTGTTTTGTTTTGTTTTTGAGACGGAGTCTAGCTCTGTCGCCTAGGCTGGAGTGCAGTGGCGCAATCTCGGCTCACTGCAAGCTCCGCCTCCTGGGTTCATGCTATTCTCCTGCCTCGGCCTCCCGAGTAGCCGGGACTACAGGTGCCCACCACCACGCCCAGTTAATTTTTTTGTATTTTCAGTAGAGACGGTGTTTCACTGTGTTAGCCAGGATGGTCTCGATCTCCTGACCTTGTGATCCACCTGCCGCAGCTTCCCAAAGTGCTGGGATTACAGGCGTGAACTACCACGCCCAGCTAAGACCCCATCTCTTAAAGAAAACTACCATTTAAACCATTTTCAAGCATACAGGTCAGTGGCATTAAGTACATTCACATTGTTGTGCAGTCATCACCACCATCCATCTCTATAACTCGTTGTACCTTCCCAGACTGAAACTCTGTTCCCATCAAGCACTAACTCCTCATCCTCCCCACCCACCACAGTCCCTGGCACCCGGTATTCTACTTTCTGTCTCTGTGAACTTGACTTCCCTGAGTACCTCATATTAATGAAACCATACAGTATTTGTCGTTTAGTGACTGGCTTATTTCACAGAGCATCACGGCCTCCAGCTTCATCCACGCTGCAGCATATGTCAGAATTTCCTTTCTTTTTAAGACTGAATCATATCCATTGTATGGATGTAGCACACTTTCTTTATCCATTCATCCTCCGATGGACACTTGGGATGCACACTCGGTTTGCTTCTGCCTCTTTTCTGTCGTGAATAATGTTGCTGTGAACATGGATGTGCAAATATCTCTCGAAGACTCTGCTTTCAGTTCTTCTGGATATACTCAGAAGTGGGACTGCTGGATCATATGGTGATTCTATATTTAATTTCTTGCAGAAGCGCCATCCTGTTTTCCGCAGTGGCTGCACCCTCTTACATTCCCACTCGCAGTGCACAGCGTGGCACCCCGCTTTACCCAGTGTCATCACCTCCCTTTCTCATTTTCCTTGGCAGCTTTTCCAAAACATTTTTCAGTTTCCCTAGGCTTCTCTCTTATCTGCATACTCTCCCCTCTCCCGCCCCAAACCCCACCCAGTCCAGTAGCCAATGAACTGCGTAGCAAGAGGCCTGCCAGCATGAGTAGTCTCCAGCGAGATCATGATTTTACCCTGATCTTAATGCTTTGTGTTCCCCTTCCCCTACAGATGTCCTAAAACCATCACCAACTGATTGCAAAGCCAATTTGTGTGGAACTTTAGGAGTTAGGTTCCTGGCACAGCTTCACCTCCCCCCAGGCAGCTCCATCCATGACACCTTCTGCTGCCTTCAAAGCTCCTCCCTCTTTTTCTGGAGAAAGACCTACAATTCAAGATCTCCAGTGGAAACTGAACTAACTAGGTACCAGCATGGCCTATTTCTCCAACTTCAAGTTAATGTCAACCAAACTAATCTGGGATGTTGAGACTGAAAGACATCTAGGAAAATCTTCACAGTGGTGAGAAGGGTGTTGGATATTTGAAGACGGAGAACCAAGAAGGCTGATTTTCAAGTGAGAAAGGCACCTGCATTGACTGTGACTCTTTGAGGACACAGGCTGTTGCTGTAAGCACTGGATGATACTGGAGTGACATGACAGGCCTGAGGAGCCCTCTTGTAGTCATTCAGATTCCCAGCAGTCTCTACAACAGGGCTAGCCCAAGACCAGGTTGACGTTGGCAGTGACATTGCCATCTCTGTAGGATTCTAGAACGTAGCCTCTTGTCCCTGCTCCTCAGAGGTGAGGGGAGTGGAGTGACTCAGACTCAGACTGCCAGGTTGTGCCAGCTGGGGTCCAGGTTGGAAGGAGCTGAGGCCTATGAAGCTGTTCAGAACAACACAAAGGGCGTTCCTCATCCTGGGGACCAGGAGGAGAGGCGTGCAGGGCCCACCACTTGTCAGCAGAAACGACAGCATGAACACTGCGGACGCCACTCATATTTTGCTTGTTTTCTCCATCAAGGAGCATGAACTTCAAATGGTGGAGGGCACTGTCAAGAGGAAACTGATGCCTGCAGGAGGGAAGGTAGCTGCAGAGGGAATTTACCTCCGCAGGCCTTGGCAAATTACAGTCCAGCATTGTGAGTGAATCTCTGTTGATAACGCCTGAGCCTGAGCTGGTGAACCTTGGGCAATGACAGAGCAGTTGCTCTCACTGCCAGGACACAGAATCATCCGCCCTGTTGCTGAACAACACGGGTCCACCTCCCAGTGGCCAGGTAAGACCTCCAAAGGAATAAGAGACTCCACGAAGCCGAGGAGGACCGGGTTTGAGCGTTTCCTGCCTGGTTATGAAGGAACTGAGCCTATTCCCGTTTGAGAGGCTGCGCTGCCCGCCTTTGGGCTCCACCACTCCATAGTACGGGGCACATCAGTGATCAGTTAATCCATGTTTTGCATTGTGGAAAAATATGCATAACAAAGTTTACCATCAAAACGATTTTGTTTTTTCAGACGGAGTCTCCGTCTGTCGCCCAGGCTGGAGTGCAATGGCGCCATCTGGACTCACTGCAAGCTCCGCCTCCCGGGTTCACGCCATTCTCCTGCCTCAGTATCCCGAGTAGCTGGGACTACAGGCTCCCGCCACCACACCAGGCTAATTTTTTTTTTTTTTTTTTAGTAGAGATGCGGTTTCACCGTGTTAGCCAGGATGGTCTCCATCTCCTGAACTCGTGATCTGCCTGCCTCAGCCTCCCAAAGTGCTGGAATTACAGGTGTGAGCCACCGCGCCTGGCCTAACTCATGTTTTTGATAATAGCCATCCTAACAGATGTGAGATGAAATCTCATTCTAGTTTTGATTTGCATTTCCCTGATGATAGTGATATTGGGTATCTTTTCATATACCTATTGGCCATTTGTATGTATGTCCTCTTTCGAAAAATGTCTGTTCAAGTCCTTTGCCCCTTTTTAATCAGGTTTTTCATCTTTTGCTATAGAGTTACATGTGTTCCTTATGTATTTTGTATACTAACGCCCTTATCAGATATATGGGTTGTATTTTCTCCCATTCTGTTAGTTGATTTTTCATTTCATTGATTCATTCCTTTCCTGCACAGAAGCTTCTCGTTTAATCTAGTCCCACTTGTTTATTTTTGCATATGTTGCTTGTGCATTTGGTGTTACATCCAAAAAAATCATTGCCAAGACATTAAGTGGACTTTATTCATTAAGTGGAAGCAGATCATCATAAAAGTCTTTATCAAAAAACATTCCTCTTTGAATCTTCAAGGAGATTTTGTATATGGTGTGATAAAGGACTAATTTTATTCTTTTGCATGTGGATATCCAGTTTTTCCAAAACCATTTATTTAGACTATCTTTCCCCATTGTGTATTCTTGGAGTCCTTGTTGAAAATTAGCCATATTTTTGTGAGCTTATTTTGGGGCTATTTTGTTCCATTGGTTTATGTGTCTGTTTTTATGCCAATAGCATCAAGTTTTGATTAGTATAGTTTTGCAGTATCATTTGAAATCAAGGAATGCGATGTGTCTAACTTTGTTCTTCTTTCTCCAGATTACCTTAGCTATTCAGGGTCTTTTGTGGTTCCATATAAATTTCAGAATTGTTTTCCTATTTCTGAGAAAAATGCCATTAGAATTTTGATAGGGATTGCATTCAATATATAGATCACTTTGGGCAGTGTAAGTGTTTACACAATATTCTTCCAATTAATTAAGATGACATATCATTCCATTTATTTGTGTCTTCTTCAATTTCTTTCATTAGTGTTTCATAAGTTTCAGTGTACAGATTTTTTTCACCTCCTTGGTTAAATTTATTTCTAAATATTTTTTATGCTATTGTAAATGAGATTGTTCCTTGATTTCCTTTTTAGATATTTCATTGTTGGTATAAAGAAATGCTATTAATTTTTGTATATTGATTTTGCATCCTACAGATTTACTATACTTATCAGTTCTGACTTTTTAATGGAATTATTAGGATTTTCTACATGTAGGGCCATGTCACCCACAAACAGACAATTTTCCTTGTTTCTTTTTAAGTTAGATATTTTTTATTTCTTTTTCCTATCTAATTTCTCTGGGTAGGACTTCTAGTATTGTGTTGAATAGACATGGTGAGACCAAGAAAGGAAAAGCTTTTAATCTTTCTTCAATTATTATGATGTTAGTTACAGACTTTTCCTAATTAGTCTTTATTGGATTAAGGCAAGTTCCTTCCACACATATTTTGTTTAGAGTTTTTGTCATAAATGAATATTGAATTTTTTCAAATACTTTCTGCATCTATTGAGATGGTCTTTTTTTTTTTTTTTTTTTTTTTTTGAGACGGAGTCTCACTCTATCGCCCAGGCTGCAGTGCAGTGGTGTGATCTGGGCTCACTGCAAGCTCCACCTCCCAGGTTCACACCATTCTCCTGCCTCAGCCTCCCAAGCAGCTGGGACTGCAGGTGCCCGCCACCACACCCGGCTAATTTTTTGTATTTTTAGTAGAGACAGGGTTTCACCATGTTAGCCAGGATGGTCTCGATCTCCTGACCTTGTGATCCACCTGCCTCGGCCTCCCAAAGTGCTAGGATTACAGGTGTGAGCCACTGTGCCCGGCTGAGATGGTCTTTTTTTTTTAATCTTTCATTCTGTTAATGTGGTGTATTACATTGACTTATTTGCATATATTGAACCAAACCTGCATCCCAGGGATAAATCTCACTTTAGTCACAATGTATAAAATTTTTAGTGTGCTATTGAATTCATTTTGCTAATATTTTATTGAGGATTTTTGCATCTATGTTCATCAGAGATATTGGCATGTGGTTTTCTTTTCTTGTGGTTTCTTTGGCTCTGGTATCAGGGTAATGCTGACCTCATAAAATGAGTTTGGAAGTGTTTCCTCTTTTTCTATTTTTAAAAGAGTTTAAGAAGTATTAGTTATTCTTTGAATGTGTGGTGGAATTCAACCACAAAGCCATCGATTTTTCTTTTTTGGGAGGTCTTTGATTAATGCCTCAATCTCCTTATTTGTAACTCATCTGTTAAGGTTTTCTGTTGCTTCTTGATTAAGTCTTGGTAGGTTGCATGCTTCTAGGAATTTACCCATTTCTTATACTTTATCCAATATGTTGGCATATAATTTGTTTATAATGGTCTTTTATGATCCTTTTTATTTCTCAGATATCCATTGTAATGTCTTCTCTCATTTTTTATTTCATTTATTTGAATCCATTCTTCTTTTTTTTTTTTTTTTTTTGGTCTAAGGGCATGTTGATTTTCTCTATCTTTTTTTAAAAAAACAACTCTGGACAGGGCGGGTGGCTCATGCCTGTAATCCTAGCACTTTGGGAGGCCCAGGCGGGCAGATCACCTGAGATCAGGAGTTCGAAACCAGCCCAGCCAACATGACAAAACCAGGTCTCTACTTAAAAATTCAAAAATTAGCCGGGTGTGGTGGCAGGTGCCTATAATCCGAGCTACTCGGGAGGCTGAGGCAGGAGAATTGCTTGAACCCGAGAGGCAGAGGGTGCAGTGAGCCGGGATCCACCATTGCATTCCAGCCTGGGGGACAAGAGCAAGACTTTGTCTCAAAACAAACAAACAAACAAACGAAAAACCTCTGATTTTGCTGGGGTTTTTCTATTGCTTTTCGATTCCCTACTTATTTCTGCTCTGATCTTTGTAATTTCCTTTCTTCTGCTAACTTTGGGCTTAGTTTATTCTTTTTCTAGTTCCTTACGGTGTGACATTATCTCATTTACTTGAGATCTTTCTTTTTTCTTTGTTTTTTGTTGTTTTTGTTTGTTTGTTTTGAGACAGAGTATCGCTCTGTCACCCAGGCTGGAGTGCAGTGGTGTGATCTTGGCTCACTGCAACCTTTGCCTCCCAGATGCTGGTTAAGCAATTCTCCTGCCTCAGCCTCCCTAGTTGCTGGGACTATAGGTGCCCGTCACCATGCCCAGCTAATTTTTGTATTTTTAGTAGAGACGGGGTTTCACCATGTTGACCAGGCTGGTCTTGAACTCCTGACCTCATATTCCTCCTGCCTCAGCCTCCCAAAGTGCTGAGATTACAAGCATGAACCCGGCCAATCCATTTACATTTTAAGTAATTATTACTATTATTATTATTATTATTATTATTATTATTTGAGATGAAGTCTTGCTCTGTTGCCCAGGCTGGAGTGCAGCAGCATGATCTCAGCTCAATGAAGCCTCCGCTTCCCAGATTCAAGCTATTCTCTGCCTCAGCCTCCCGAGTAGCTGGGATTACAGGCACATGCCACCACACTCAGCTAATTTTTGTATTTTTAGTAGAGATGGGGTTTCGTCATGTTGGCCAGACTGGTCTTGAACTCCTGGCCTCTGGTGATCTACCTGCCTTGGCCTCCCAAAGTGCTGGGATTATAGGCATAAGCCACTGCACTCAGCCATTTTAAGTAATTATTGATAGGGCAAGATTTACTATTGCCTTTTTTTTTTCAGACAGAGTCTTGCTCTGTCGCCCAGGCTGGAGTGCAATGACGCGATCTCGGCTCACTGCAAGCTCCGCCTCCCAGGCTCACGCCATTCTCCTGCCTCAGCCTCCCAAGTAGCTGGGACTACAGGCGCCTGCCACCATGCCCAGCTAATTTTTTGTATTTTTAGTAGAGACAGGGTTTCACTATGTTAGCCAGGATGGTCTCGATCTCCTGACCTCATGATCTGCCTGCTTCAGCCTCCCAAAATGCTGCGATTACAGGCGTGAGCCACCGCGCCCTGCCTTTTTTTTTTTTTTTTTGAGACAGAGTCTCACTCTGTTGTCCAGGCTGGAGTGCAGTGGCCGGATCTCAGCTCACTGCAACCTCTACCTCCCAGGTTCAAGTGATTCTTGTGCTTCAGCCTCCCGAGTAGCTGGATTACAGGCTCCTGCCGCCACGCCTGGATAAATTTTGTGTATTTCTAGTGGAGACCAGGTTTCACCATGTTGGCCAGGTTGGTCTCAAACTCCTGACCTCGAGTGATCTGCCCGTCTTGGCCTTCCTAAGTGCTGGGATTACAGGCATGAACCACCATATTGCCATTTTTTTAAAAAAATTGTTTACGTTTGTCTTGTAGTTCTTTTGTCCCTCTTTTTCTCTCTTGCTGTCTTCCTTTATGTTTCATTGTTGGGTTTTGTTTGCTTGTTTTCGTTTTGTTGTTTTGCATTGATAGGCTTTGTTACTTTTCTCTTCCTTTTGTGTGATTTCTATGGGTAGCTTCTTTGTGGTTACCAGGGGCTTACATAACACATATTTATAACAGGTTAAACTGATAATACTTCTATGGAAGTGCTCTACAATTTTGCCTCTCCTCCTCCCACATTCTGTGTTACTGATATCATAAGGTCTGAGTGTCTCATAATGCATGTATAAGTCTGCTGGATGGTGTTCATAAGTTTTTTAAGGTATCTTCACTATCATTTTTTTTGTTGTTGTTGTTTTTGTTTTAAGACAGAGTCTTGCTCTGTCGCCCAGGCTACAGTGCAGTGGTGCAATTTCAGCTCACTGTAATCTCAGCCTCCCCGGTTCAAGCGATTTTCCTTCCTCAGCCTCCTGAGTAGCTGGGATTATAGGCGTGTGCCACCACACCCTGCTAATTTTTTTTGTATTTTTAGTAGAGACGGGGTTTCACCATGTTAGCCAGGATGGTCTCGATCTCCTGATCTCGTGATCCGCCCACCTCAGCCTCCCAAAGTGTTGGGATTACAGGCGTGAGCCACCGCACCCGGCCCTTCATTCTTTTTTCTTTTTAATGCTGTGACTGAATGATTGCCAGTGATGGGTCGAGTTCACTAATCCTTTCTTTCAGTTGACCTAGTCTGCTATAGAACCCCTCTATTAAATTTTTCTGTTCTTTTATTATATTCTTCAGCTCCATGATTTCTGTTTGGCACTTTTTAATATTTTCTACCTTTTTGGTTTAAGTTCTTGCTTTATTCATGCATTACTCTCCTGATCTCACTGAGCATCTTTGCTCAGTGGTAAATCACAGATCTCCATTCCGTTTGAGTCAGTTGCTGAAGATTTATCTTGTTCTTTTATTTATAACGTATTTCCTGTTTGCTCATTGTCTTTGACTGTGTTGGTTTCTGCACATTTGATAAAATAGCCACCTCCCTTAATCTTCACAGATGAGCGTCCTCACAGCCCAGTCAGAGATTCTGCATGCCTCTCAAACCAGTGTGTTCGTCCAAAATGCTATTCTTGTTCTTGGTGGCCCCAGGAGACTAGTGTGTGCCAAGTACCATCATGCCCTGAGACAGGTGAGTCAGGAGTCCGTCCTTCTAGTAGTTGTCAGAAAAGTTGGGGTGCTAGATGTGTGGTCCATTTCTTCTCTCCTCACAGAGAAGCTAAGAGCAGAAGCTTATCTCCTGCTTGCTCTGCACTGAGCTGGGAAGGGGAGCTGTGGCAAAGGCCTGCATGCTCATTCAGACTGCATATTCTTTCAAACTTTTGCTTTGCTCTCTGTCACCCCTAGAGTCCAAGTGAATGTCAGGCCCTGTCGGCTCTTTGACACAGATGGTTATAGGCCAGACCCTCTGGTAGCAGCCAGGAAAGTTGGAGGATAGACAGGTAGTCAATTCTTTCTGAGAAGAAGCTGGAGGCTTGAGAACGAGGACCTTCTTTGGTGCTCTCCCAAGCATGTGGTCAACCAGATGCCCCAAGTGTCCAGGACTCCATGGTGAGGGCCCATGCAGGAAAGCCTGGCGAGTGAGTGCATCTTCTGGCCAGCACAGAGTTTCTTTCACGGAATCATGTGTGATTTGGGCTCCAGAATGGCACTGATGCACTGATTTAGGAAAACACACTTACATTAGACATAGGATAAAGAAGCTTCAGATGCACTAACTGGCACATAAACAAATCCAAAATCATCTCTTCCTACCCATTATTCTAAATCTTCATCAATAAATCACTATATCCCACATAAGCCCAATAATATGTAGTATATTTTTAAATAACATTGCATATATGGACAGGGGTTCCACAACAAATATTTGGGTTTCACACACACTAGAGGCAGCTCATCCTCGGTATTCCAAGAGAACTTTGTGTTTACTTCTATAGCCTGTGATAACAGCATTTGACACATTCAAACATACTCCTCTTTGTGACATATTCTGTTGTCACCTTCTGTGATAACACCCTTTTGCTTTTCCTTCTATTGACATCTCTGCCATCTCCTCCTTCTCCATCGTCCTCTAAATGCTGGCATGTTCCCGTGTTTGCTCTTGGCCCCTCTTCTCTAACTCTCTTCCTCAGTTATTTTATCTTCTATTGTGGTTCTGAATATGATCTACATGCTAATGAATCCCAAATTTTCATTTCTGGTCCTGACCTTGCCCTGAAACTCAAGACCATTATCCAACTGCCAACCTAACATCTCTACACAAATGTCTTTTTTTCTTTTTTTTGAGATGGAGTCTTGCTTTGTCACCCTGGCTAGAGTGCAGTGGTATGATCTTGGCTCGCTGCAACCTCTACCTCCCAGGTTCAAGTGATTCTCGTGCCTCAGCCTCCTGAGTAGCTGGGATTACAGGTGCACACCATCACAGCCAGCTAATTTTTGTATTTTTAGTAAAGACAGAGTTTCACCATGTTGGCCAGGCTCTCAAACTCCTAACCTCAAGTGATCCACCCACCTTGGCCTCCCAAAGTGTTGGGATTACAGGAATGAGCCACTATGCCTGGCCCTCTATGCAGATGTCTAACGGGTGTCTAAATTTCACACATGCAAGACAGAATTGTTGACTGCATGTATATATACTCCAAACCCATTTGGAGTATATATGCATATACTTCCCAGTCTTCCATATCTCTGTATCCAGATGCTTAAGCCAAAAACCCAGGAGACATCCTTGAATTTACCCTTTCCATTACAGTTTGTGACTATTCTATCAGCAAGGCCTACTTTTCTTCTTCAGAGTGTATCTCAAAGCCACGATCCTGTCTCCTCAGCCACCACCCTGGTCCAACTTGCTGCTCTATTACTGTACTAGTGTGAAAACACCGCTGATCTCCCTGCTTTCCCTTTCCCCGTTGTAGTAGCTATAAAGAAATCCCTAAATATGGGTAATTTATAAAGAAAAGAGGTTTAATGTGCTCACATCTGCTCTTGGTGAGGCCTCTGGAAGCTCACAATCATGGTGGAAGACGAAGAAGCAGCCTGTGCCTCACATGGCGAGAGAAGGAGCCAGAGTGGGAGGGAAGGGGTGCCGCACTCTATTTTTTTTTTTTTTTTTTTTTTTTTTTTTGAGATAGGGCCTGGCTTTGTTGCCCAGGCTGGAGTGCACTGGCACAATCTTGGCTCACTGCAACCTCCGCCTCCTGGGCTCAAGTGATCCTCCCACCTCAGCCTCCCAGGTAGCTGAGACTATAGG
Source organism: Macaca fascicularis (assembly GCF_037993035.2). Taxonomy (NCBI): domain Eukaryota; kingdom Metazoa; phylum Chordata; class Mammalia; order Primates; family Cercopithecidae; genus Macaca; species Macaca fascicularis. The sequence continues at coordinate 16,574,543 of NC_088387.1, read as the reverse complement.
TGGCACGCCATCACACCCGGCTAATATTTCTATTTTTAGTAGAAATGGGTTTCGCCCTGTTGCCGAGGCTGGTGTTGAACTCCTGAGCTCAAGGGATCCTCCTGCCTTTACCTCCCAAAGTGCTAGGATCACAGGCATGAGCCACTGCACTTGACCGCCACACTCTTTTAAACAGGCAGACCTCATGTGAACTACCAGACTGAGAACTCACTCACTGCCAAGGGGATGTCACTAGCCATTCATGAAGGACCTGCTCCATGACCCAATCATCTCCCACCAGACCCCACCTCCAACACTGACCATCACATTTCAACACAAGATTTGGAGAGGACAAACATCCAAACTATATCATCCCACTATAGTCCTTTCTCTCAAAGCAGCTAGAGAACGCTTTTCATAAGGTAAATCAGTGCATCCCACTTCTCTACTTAAAATATTTCAGTAACTTCCCACTCCCCTTAAACAACATCCAAATTCATTCCACAGCATAGTCATCAATGCTCCAAAGGGTCTGGCCCCTCCTGACCCTTTAGCACCTCCCTGTCTTTGTTCTCCCTCACTCACTGTGCTCCAGGCCCTTGACACACTTTCTGTGAACTCATGCCTGCCTCACACCCTTTGAACGTATAGTGTCTCTGCCTGTCTTCCCAGCACGTCGCAGGCTGGCTCCCTTCTTGCCAGCATCACCTGTCCTGACTGGCCCTTCTTAATGGCCCTCCTTTGAGGTGAAAAGAAGCTCTGTTACATCACAATCTCCTCCCTTGAGAACACGGACTACATTCTGAAAGTATACTGCTTATTCCTGTGCTCACTGTTTGATGTCTCTAGATTATAGGCGTTATGAGGGCAGGGTACTGGTTTAACACAAAATTCTTGGGACTTAGAACACTGCCCAGCACAAATAATGATTTGATCAATAATTGTTGAAGGAATAGACTAAATGAAGGAAGTGACAACTCAAGGGAAAGAGTAATGACTCCGTGAAAGAGCCAAAAAAAGAAGAAAAAAAAGTGTTATGTTGCTAGGTAAATAATATTTATATTCATCTGTTATCAACGTCTCCAAAGCCTCTTTCAATCTTAATCCCCACTGAGCCAGAAAGGTGAAACTATGAACCACGTTTTGGAACAAAGTACGTTGTCTCAGGTGGCTGGCCAGGCCATGCCACTCACTCTTTGATGTTGCAAATCTTTAGCCAAAGGCCCTTGGGCCATCTGTCAGGAGAGGCCATTCATTGCCAACAGGGCGGAAGGCACTCCCTGGAGCTTTACTCCTGACTTCACGAGTGAGCAAGGAAGCATTCAGCTGGCCATTTCTGCTCTCCAAGACACACGTTTGCCAATGTGATTGCATCTACTGCCGTATGCCTTTTGATGTTTCATTCATAAGAAGTACGCTATCCTATTGCAAGATTCCATGTGTCCAAATCAAACATCTGGGATCCTTGCACTCAAAGGCTATATTGAGAACGGCTAGAAGCCCACTCTCTTGATTTATAAACCCCCCTTTTTATGATCTCTATTTTATTGAGTTTTTCTTTAATTATTTTCCCTTGGAATATGTCTGAGATACATTACTCAAGATAGAAAATTTATTAGTACTATTTTGAGCATATTGTCCGCATTTTAAATGCAAAAAGCTGTTCAGTGAAATGCATGTGTTATGTGCAATGTATTTTAAAGGCCACCTGCTCCTTCTCTTGTCTCAAGATACCTGTCTAAGGGAGGAGTGCCATATGGAAAGAAATGGAAACACACTGAAATTATGAATAATCGGCTCCTCACAACCGATGTAAGATTGTCAGCCATGGTAAAATCAATTGCTTTTTCCATTTTGCAGGAGGGACCACATAATGACAATAACTGGAAGGTATTTAGTACTTACAAGCATTCTGACATATCATCATATTTGCTCATCTCACCAGCTTGCACGATGAGGAGGAAAACAAATTGTATTCCAACTCAACAAATGTGGAAACAAAACCTCAGAGAGGTTAAGTGAGTTTCCCAGAGCGACACAGCTCATAACGGCCAAGCTGGGGCTCAGACAGGGGTCTCTGATTCCACGTCCAACACTCTTTCCCTCTGTTGCACTGCCCAGGGGAAAAGCAGAGACCTTCCTGAAAACCTGAGGCACAGAAACAATACAAACCCATGAGAAATAATGATAATAATGACCAACATTTCCCCAGTTCTGCGTATGTACCAGTCTCTGTTTGTTCCCCATTTACTGGGCATCTGTGATGTCAAGCCCTGTTCTGGGTGCTGGAGATGTTGCAGTGATCAAAACAGGGGACGGGGCCCTTGCCCTCGCAGGGCTTACAGTCTGGATGAGGATTTCTCAACCTCTTCTGTGTTGGCATGTGGGATGGGGGTTCTTTGGGTGGGTGTTCTTAATCCTGTGCACTCCTGCCTGTGCCCACTGGGTGCCTGGAACACCCCACCCCTAGTTATGATCACTCCAAATGTATCTAGACACTGACAGATGGCCCATGGTTGAGAACCGCCATTCTAGAGAGAAGAACAGTTCAGCGAAAAGATGAAAAAGTAAATGACATGGTGTGCCAGAGGGGAATACACACTATGGATAAAAATGATCCAGGGAAGCGGGGTAGCCCGTGAGAGGGTGGTGTGGGTGGTAGTAGTCAGGGCAGCTTCACTGAGGAGGTGCCCTTGGAGCAAGGCTTACGGGAGAGCATGTGAGCAGGCAGGTGTGTGGGGACGTGCAATTCCAGGAGAAGGAACAGCAAAGAGCAGAGTCTCCAAAGCAGCCGCGAGCCCAGCCTCCACCCAGCAGCTGGAGCTGGAGCCCTGTGGCTGAGGGAGGAAGGGGCTGGGACTGTCAGGGTCAGAATAGGGTGGTCGTGATGGAGGAGGGGGCAGGGCAGCGTGCACATGCGTTTTGAAGCTGGAGCCCACAGCATTAGCTAGTGGATTAAATGTGAGGTGTGAGAGGGAGAGATAAATCCAAGATGACTCCAGGAATCAGCCTGAGGAGCTGAAGGATTGCGCAGCCAGGAGAGGGTGGTTTGGGGAGCAGGGGCAGAGTCCAGGTTGATTTCAGTCAACTGGCAACATCTACTAAATATTCTTAGTGACTGCATATAGATCTAGACGTGTGTAACCTTCCCAACACCCGAGAGAGATAGACAGAGTCACATCCCCACTTATAGATGAAGACTTCAAGACGCAGAGTGGTGGAGGGACTTGCCCGAGTCCTGGATCTGGGAGACCTCTTGAGACCCTGGGATGGTCGCATGGCCCCTGCACCTGCGCTGCCTCCCCTGTGGTGAAAGCGCAGCACAGGCGGGGCTGCAGGAGAGCGGCGGAGGGGTTATGCAGTAGCTATCTTTGGAGGCGTCACTGCCCACGGTGTTTTTAGGATGAATAATTGCTTTAATCCCTCAAGGCTTTATAAATAGATGGAGAGGTAATTATACACAGCAGGACAAAATCGACTGACTTTTTCTAATCCTTGTCACAGTGGCCTTCCCCCAGGAAAGCACAGCAGGGCCCTCAAGTCACCAGGCCTCATGAGGCCTGCGTCCTCACTGTGCGTCCTTCGCTGAACAAGCCGACCCAGGCTGGCCTCACCCCCAACCTTTATGTCCTTTCTTTGCAACATCAGGTTGTTTCTTTTAATTTCTTTCTGTATTCCTTTTTATTTTACCTCTCTGCTATATGTTGTGTGCTGCTGAGAAATTCAAAGGCTATGCCATAGGATAAAACATTAGGTTTTCTGTCTGCATCTTGTGCGCTTTAGAGAAAATGGAGTATCAACGTGTTGAAAGGAAATAATATTGTTGTCAGAGCACCCTGGTCACTCTCGGCCTCAGAGAAGTCTTATTCATGGGGAGTTCTCAGAACCTTTGGGGCTGCTTTTCTCCCTTTGTCCCTGGGGCCCCTCCTTCCTTTACCGCTCAGCTCTGACATAATCTCCTCCTGTGACTCAGGCAATCCTGGGCATAGCCTCCCACCGCCCCTGCCCCACCATTCCCCAATGAAGCCATCTGTCACATGCAACATGATTACTTCCCCAGGGGACTGAATGACAATGCGGGAGGGGACAGACACAAGAGACCTGGGTCTAGAAAGGCAGCTGGGGCCAGTTGCAAATGGAATCGGAATTGACCTGTGGGCAGCAGGAACCAACTGTCTTTCTTTCGGTAGGAGGGACCCTCACTCCTGTTTGAGTTTGGAGGGCACCCCCCTCAACACTGCTGAGTGTGGTGAGGGACAAGTTGGTGTGGGAACAGTTAGCACTGTTTGCGTGGCGAGGTGTGGATGGAGAGGGCATGCCTTTATAAAAAAAGAATCCACGGCTGGCACAGTGGCTCACACCTATAATCCTAGCACTTTCGGAGGCCAAGGCAGGCAGATCACAAGGTCAGGAGTTCAAGACCAGCCTGGCCAACATAGTGAAACCCCATCTCTACTAAAAATACAAAAATTAGCCAGGTATGGTGGCAAACACCTGTAATCCTAGCTACTTAGGAGGTTGAGGCAGGAGAATCGCTTGAACCCAGGAGACAGAGGTTGCAGTGAGCTAAGATCACGCCACTGCACTCCAGCCTGGGCAACAAGAGTGAAACTGTCAAAAAAAAAAAAAATCCACAAGAAGCTGAAGACTAGAGTGGAAAAAAATGATAGTGTCTTAGGATGGAAAGGGCCTACATCACCTCACTTTGCTGCCTCCGCCTGCAGGAATTGCTGGGCAGCATCGGAGGCAGATGACAGGAAGCTCAAGCAGCTCGTAAGATGCAGAGGCCAGCACTCCACTGATAGTCTCTTCCCTCTTTGCACAAGATTTCCTAACATTGACCCCAAATTAGAATCTCTGAGACTTCCCACGTGCGTCCTTAACTTTTCTCTTTGGAGCTCTCAGGTGTCAGAGCATCACCATCTTTAAACAGCCACTACGCTACCTCTCTCCACTGGACCTCCTCCTTTCCAGGCTGAGTGCCACAGTTGCCAGTTTGCTGTCCTCCAGTCAGTCCCAGGCATTTGGGGCTGCATGTGATCCAGCAGAAATGTCCTGGCTGGGCTGAATGAGGGCTGATTCCTCCATTCTACACAGCATGCTGCAGCCCCAAGGACCTGTCCTTCACGCACACAAAGATGAGCAAAAGCCGTCAGAATCAACTTTGTGGAACTCTGGGAAATAGTCAAAGATTTACAGCAAGCAAGAAAAGAAAAAAAAAAAAAAGCACTGATGACTTAAATACAGCATTTGTGGAAATCTCAGTCAAACATCTAGCTGACCACGAGCTACAGGACCAGGGACTTCAGAGAACACACATGACAAAGAATATAGTCTTCAACTAGAATGCCTCCTAGTGTTGGTTTTGTTGGAAGCTGGGCCAACAGTATTTGCTAGTTTGCTTTGTGCTCAGCTATGCCTTTCGATGTGGCTTAATGAGACGCCAGGACTCCTGAACCCAAGTCTCAAGTTCATTTTTCAAGTCTAAGTGTTACACGTTAAATGAATCCCTACGATATTCCATTTTATTTATTTAAACCCCAAGGCTCCTGCCTGCCAAAATCTTGTGAAATTTTTATTTCAATATCCAGCTCATGGGCTATCCCTCCCAGATTTGTGCTTTCCATAATTTCTAAAGCATTTTGTCTATGTCTTTCTTAAAATTATTGATTAAAAAGTGTCAAACAGGACTGGATCAATACGGAGCCCCAGGCACATCAACAGAGGCCCCCGTTTCAATAACCTTAGTTCTGTGGGTGCATTTACCCATCAAATACAACCCACAGGGATGTCTAACACACCAGAAGGTTGTACTCAGAAAAGAATATTAGTTTCATTTGGCTCGATGTATCTGTTTAAAAATCCACTTTTTAAACAGAAGAAATCTTTCACTTTTTAAAGAATTTCCATAGCATTTTCTCTGCCTTTCCCTTACAGCACATTTCACACCCTACTGTGTGAAGGTTCAGGTCACATCTAAAGGTAAAGACTTTGCATTGAGAGAACTGGGTACAAATCCAAGCTCTGCCATTTACCAGTTCTAAGACTCAGTCTCCTCATGTCTAAAATGGGAATAACATTAGTATATACCTTACAGAGTTATCATAGGATTAAAAAAGATACAGCCAATAAACACAGTGCTTGACACTTTAGAACTCAAAGTCTCTCTTCTCGTATAAGCTCAGTGCAGCACGCCTAGAATCCAACCCACTCACATGAAACGGACACGATGGCTGGAACTGTGGCAGCCATTTTATAGCCATGAAGCAACAATCATGAGAATAAGCCCAAAAGAATTACACTTACCAATTATTGCCGAATCCCTAAACCAAAGTCACAATTTAGTATTGTGGGAAGGGGAAAAATATCTCCTTGTAAAAGACACTACGTTGCTTTTTTTTTTTTTTTTTCTATTACTCACAGTTACCCTTTTTGGCCAGGCTGCCCTAACTCAAGCCACTAACTAGATAACGATTTGTCAGAAATTACACCTCCATTTAAGGAAGAAAATCCGTTGGGAATTTGTAGTGCACATGCATGGGTATCTGTATCTCTTGTATGTGCCTGTGTGTGTGTATCCAGGTGCCTGCAGGGAAGTTCAAGCTGTTTGTTCTAATGCCAGTTTTATAGCCATTGAGCAAGAAACCCCGGGACTGTTCCCCCTCGCGCATGCGGGGCAGCAGACGGCAGGTGTTTCTGGCAGACTTGCTGCCACGTGGGGGCCTCTGCTACATTCATCCTCCATGCTCTCGTTTCTGAAGCTGCATACCTGCTGAAAGAAAGGCCACAGCAAAGCCGGGCGCTGCTGGTGTGGACCCCACTGTGTCGAGTTCTCCCAGGGCTCCTGAAGGAAAGAAAAGAAAACCCAGGCACAGGGCATTCTGTGAGGGAGGGAGCAGGAAATGCTCAAAGGTTTCACCGTAATTTGAAGCAAGATCAAAAGCCCCAGGAGTGGGTGGCTCTCCAGCGTCTTCCCAGCCCCCGGGGATATACAAGCATAGTTGGAAGACCTCCAGGTCTCACTCAGAGCCCAGGGACCCAACAGGCACAAGCCAGAGGGGAAGGATGTGGCTGCACAGCCCTAGGGGAACGGCATGAGAGGGTCTTAGGTTGGCATGGGGGTGGGGGGCGCACACTCCAGCAGGTGGACAAGGGGAGGAAGGTGCTGCCAAGAAAGGAGAAAGGGGACATCAAGGAGGTGCCTCCTGTCCTGAGGCCATGGGCCCTGGCTCTTCTGGCACAGGGGCAGCATGGGTGGGTGGGCTGCCTGCAGTTGGCACCAGTTCTGTCTGCACAGGTGGTCGCCCTGAGGCAGGCAGAGGCAACAGCCTGCCAGCCCCTTCACCTCCACCCCCTCCCAGGGCCCCCAACACATCCCTCCACCCCCTCACCATCCCAGCACCCCCACCCCATCCTAGTATCCCTGGGATCAAAAGCAAATGGATTTTTCTTCCCCAGGACTCCAGAGCAGGCTTGCACTATGCTCTGTCTCACGGGAGAGGGCACTGTCCATGAGGATTCGCTGCTGGGGAGGAGGTGTGAGGCCTGCTGTCCTGCCTTCTCCAAGCTTTGGCCCCCTCATCTGTAATTGGGAAAAATGCATCCACCTGAATAGGGGCTTTGGGGACAGGAGGTGGCACCAGGGGACTTTCCTGGGTGTGGAAATCTGTCTTGATCTGAGTGGTGATGACTCAGGTGCACGCACACGGAAAAATCCACCGGGCTATACACACAAGATCATGCACTTTACTAGGTGGAAGAGACCCCTACAATACGGTCTGGTTGTAGGGGCCCAGGGTGTGTCTCTTTCTCAGACACATCCATTCCAGCCTTACTCCCTCTGTCGCTGATGCAGGAAATTCAACTATTACAAATGACTGCCCTTGGCTTAAGGCTGTGTCTGTGTCTCTGACTGGTAGGAAGAGTAACATGTTTCCTTATCTCGCCTGCACCTTGGAGTCTCAGAGGAGGGAAGTCAGGGGTGGAGAACGAGATCTGAAAATATGTTTTCCTTGCCTGATAACTTTTGTCCAAAGCAAGCTCTGTGAGTGAAAGGCTGTGCTTGTGCCTCTGGGAGAGGGAGAGAAACGGATTGAGAAGGGACAAGATGGCTGCCCGGCCCTGCCCAGCCATTCTGCCTCCCTCCCCTACAAGCCAGGAAACCAGACTCTCGGGGCTGGAGGGTCTGTGAGGATGACAGGAGGACTGGACATTTAGGACCCTAATGAGGGAGGGGTAGTCTCAGGGACAAGACATCCACCCTGACAGCCCCACGGTCAGCTGACCCCCACTGTTGGGAATGCATGCATGGCTCCAGTCTGATCCCACACCGGAGGGCCATCACTTCTGTTCGAATCAACCAAAGGGAAACAAGTCCATGGGCCCACCAGACCTTAAATGCAAGGCTTGAAAGTGAGGTCAGTGCCCCACATTTTGATAATATGGATTGACTACTTTTTAATGTCCAGAATTGTACACTCTCCCATAATATTTTGTAGAAAATCCACAACATCCAAAGCTACTATGAACTGAGGAATATTTTTCAATTATTGCACATATTATTGCATTTATTACCCATGACAATATCAACTAGTGTTTGAAATACAGTGAGTGTGCATGATGAATGGTTTCAATGGGTAGACCAGTAGGAAACCTCAGTGCCTCCCTGTTATTTCCCTGAAGCCTTCCAAGTCCAGGGGCCCTGAGGGCTTGCCATGCACACAGGCTGCTTGCAAACCCACCAAACAAGCACACACAGACCCAATAGAGATGAGCAAGATGACCCCAAAGGAAGGAAAATCAGCGATGACAAATGATGTCAAGGAAACCATCCCTGTACTGAATGAGCCTCTTGGCTTTCCCTTAGCATATATTTTTACAAACTTACCTACAATTTCCCAGAAATGTTGCTTCAAGAGGGCATTCAGCCTCAGCCTGGGAATCTGTGTGCATAGGTGTTTGTGTGCATAAGTACACACACTCTCACCAAGAATCAACTAACACTGCACAGCTCCCAGGGTTTTCCTTGGACAACAGCAAGTGGCTGGGAAGGACAGCCTTCTCTGACCTACAAACTTTACATCCTATACACCTTCTATTAATAGAGGACACCAAGGGTATCCGCTGGTCCTTTAGGGGAAATACCAGCATCCTGGAAAGCCTAACTCAAGGCTGGCCTCACTGTCAGCCCGGTGGCAAGGCAGTGCTGTGCACACTTCAGAGGGCTGACTGCTGTCGGGGAGTCTAGGCTGGATTCCTAAGACCTGGACCTGGGCCCCCACGCGGTAAGCTCAGCGTCCTCATCCAGATGGCGGTCTCTAAGATCACTAGCTCTGGTTCTCTGCTTTCACTGTCTTAAAGCAAATAGAATCTCAGCACCAACCTAGAGCTCCAAGGAAATTTTAGAAACACGGAAGAAATAATAAGACCCCAATCAGGCACAGCATGTGATGGTAACTGACAGTGCTCTGCTTTTCCTCCTCCTTCCCTTGGATTTTGGTTCCAAGGCAACAGCTTAGAGGGCTGCTGAGTCTTCCATCTCTGCAAAGACAGCAAAACAACAACAGCACCCCAGGAGACCACGGGGGTGAGCAGGCTTCAGGATGTCTGCGAGGGCTTGATGGTTAGAAACGACTGCCACAAAGTCTGCCCTGAAATAAAGTGCGTGTGTGTATATATATATGTATGTGTGTGTACATTTGTATATATATGAAACCACTATTATTCAAGCAGAGGACAAATAGGTTTTTTCATACCTAGTTCTTCATAGAAATGGAGCAAGTTTGAAGAGCTTACTAGAAGGATGTCCTCTAATCTAAAAATATTAATACCTGCTTCCTTAGGGTGCTGGACTATGAGTAATCTCCTAATTTTTTTAACTTTTTCTAAATTTTCTATAATGAGCATGTAAATTAACCATGAAGACATATATATGTTATATATGTCATACACATATATATGACAAATATAACATTTATAAATAAATTATAATCTCAGAGAAAATCACAAAATGTGAGAAGCTGGTTAAAGACCCGACAGGAACACCATCATCTATAGACACATGGGAAACTGAGGCCTAGGGTGGCAAAGGGATCATCCTGGGGCTGGTGTCCGGCCCTCGGCCTCCACACACCTACTCAGTGAAGCTGCCTCGGGAGAGCCATCTTGACTCAAGAGAGGAGTTTAACTGCAGTGGTTTTCAGCACCAAAGCTAACTTTACTAGATCTTCATAATTTAGAAAATTGAGTATTATCTATTCACAAGGTTCTTAAAAGGCTATAGAGAGACAAAAGCAAGGGTGGGAAGTGGAGAGAAAAGGTAAGTATGATGGTCCTGATTCTCTCCCCTCCCCAGTTTAGTAAAATGAGGGACCTGGGTGTGGCCATGGAAGTTCTATCAACATTCAGCTCTGTTTTTTGCTTGTTCCAAAGGCACATTCATGCAACATGTAACCAGCCCAACAGGGAGCAGACAAAGGACTCCAGGAGATTGAGTCCAGGAGACACGTGTATTCAGTTACCAACAGCTCAGTTCTTTATGTTTCTGCACTTTCAGTTTCTAAGTATGTGTATTATTAAATTCTCCATTTTATTATTTATTTATTTATTTACTTATTTTTGAGACAGAGTCTTGCTCTGTCGCCCAGGCTGGAGTGCAGCGGCGCGATCTTGGCTCACTGCAAAATTCTCCATTTTCAATCAGCTGTAACTGCAAAGTATCCTAAGGATTTACTCCACACGCCTCAAAAAGACACGTTATCAAAATGTCTGAGTCCAGGTTGCCAGTCAGGTTCTTGTGAGCTGAGGGTATTCTAGAGGTCAAGGAGCAGGTCTGGGAAGGAGAATCTGGGAAGTCAGAGGGCCCTGGCCAGTCCTAACAGCCAGGGCTAGGATGCGACAGCCACTCTCAGGCCTGTGAGGCAGCAGAATGCTACCCACCCCATTACCCTCTCGGGCACAGTGGCTCTTGTCTGCCACATCCCCCCCACCCACCAAAACCCCTTCCCTACACTGCAGGGCATGGGGCCTGACTGCATCCCAGGCTCTACCGTGTTTAGTGCTCTAAGTGTAGCTGAGGTCAGCCTACCTTCTGCAGGAGCGGTGGCTCCGTGGGCAGAGGCCCCTGTCCCGGGGCTGGCACAGTGCCGCAGTGCCAGAGGAGAGGCGGTGGTGGCTGGAGTTAGCAGGAGTGCAGCTGCTCCCTGCCCTGGACAACGGCCATGCTGTGTGACCCTGACACTGGGAGTTTAGGTGGACGCCTAGGTTGCTGTTCTCTCGGCCACCCCGTGATGTTACGGGCTCCTGGTTCCCTGGCACAGTAGAGGGGCCTCTGTTTCCTGAACTACACCCTGACTGGACCCGCCAGCAGGTCCAAGCTGTGGAGGAGGGTCCTCTAACTCCCCTTCCCCAAGCCCGCTTTGGAACGATAAGGCCCGGAGGTGGCAAGTCGGTCTATCCCAGCTGTCCATCTCCTCTCAGTCTGCCACTATGCCCCATATCTCTGGCTGTGCACAGGCCACTGTGTCCTGTCTCCCCTCCCCTTCACCTGTGTGAGTGGCTTCTGCCTCTCCGCTGTCCATGTGAACTGTGCTATCGGCAGAGGCGAAAGGGACCCCACACAAGATCCTGCTTTCCCGGGCTCCCTCCCCAACTCACTGCCCCCATTAGCCTCCTGTGGGGTTCCCCTTCTACCTCCCAGAGCCCTGCCTTGGAGACCAACTCTACTCTCTGCCCGTCTCCTCTCAGCATCCCAATCAATTCCACTCTTCTGACTCCAGAGGCCTGTTTATCATAATTCCCAGTCTGTAAAAATGGTTGCTCCCAACTCCTTACAGGACGTTTCCTTTGTGACAAGTCAGCTGCACAGTAGCAGCAGAACTGTCATTGTTTAATGAACTGCATCACAAAAATGGGGAGGTGAGGCCTTGGATGAGCTTGGGACTAAATGTTTAAGCAGGCGCCACATTTATGCAAATCCCTCAGGCCGCTGCATAATCTCTTTGCAGTCAAGGAGCCTATAAATATCTCAGCAAGGAGAGCTGAGAGCCTTTTCCTAAGGGCTGCCCGCATCGTTTTAGGGGTAAGCTCACGGCGCTGCGACAGGGCCTGGCAGCCAGGGATCTTGGCAGAAGCTATAATAAGAATGTGGGGCTTTGAAAACCCTAGTCCCATTGGATGCCTCCAGTCCGGCCGTAGCTGGCCGGGAAGTCAGTACCCTCTCCACACTGCAGCTAAATGATCGACCTGAGGATAATTGGGGTCATTTGTCACACAGAAAGAAAAGGGGCTGGAGCAGAAAAAGCTGCTCCAACTGCATGCAGATGGGGTTTTCTGTGACTGCCCCCACCTGCCAGGGACAGTGCGAGCCTACGGGCATCACCGGCAGGATGGACCTCGTGGCCTCCACCGCCAGCACACAGGCGAGCTGTGGCAACCCCCAATGACCCCTGCTCCTGTGGGACCTGAAAACTGTAAAGGTGGGCGGGATAGATTCTTCTCCTGCCCCTCTCACAGCTGCAAAGGCCCCTCCTTGCCACAGAAGCGCTTAATCAGCATAATGAGCAACTACTGAGCTGATCGTTATCATCTCCCTCCTGGTTAAAAGTGGAACCATGCTGGGGCCAAACCAGGAGCCAGCCAGGCAGACCCAGGCAGGACAGAACACACAGAGATGAGTAACCACCGCAGGCTGGCACTCCGTGAGGCAGGTGTCTCTTCTTTGGCCCGGGGCGGAGCAAAGGAGGTGAAGTGTTTTGCTCATCCTGCAGAGCCAGGCCCCTCAGCCTGCACCTCTGCCCACCGTCAGATGCATTCTACTTAGAAAGGGAACACAGCTAACCGGAAGCTCAGAAAGACCAAGGTGTGATGTTATCTCTACTCCTTCCACAGTTTACTGGCCACGAATGGCCCAAGCTCCACCACTGGAAGTGACTCTCCACAGAGTTCCGTGAGAGAGACAGAGAGACACCATAGAAATCTGAAGATGGCTTTGCCCTTCAACTCTGCAGTCTGCTCACTGCTCTCAGGTACATCATATTTATTAGATGGCAATTATCCTACCTGCCGTAAATGCCAGAGTCAAGGACAGAACTGTCTTCTGTCACTAAGACCCATTGGAAATAATCTGAGATATCACATTGTCATTTGCATCACTGGAAATATGAAAATCCAGTTTCTCTTTACATAATTCATACAGACCATAGATCAACTTAATAAACATTCTGACCCCTTTCTTGAAAAATAAATGGCTTCAGTTTAAAGTATGAAAGCTGTGGATTTATGGGGGACATTGAAGATTGATTTAAGAGGACTAATTAGATCTTATTATGCATAATGACATTCTCAAGTGAGTACTGCAGGATCAGAAATGAACATCTGCAAATTTCTTGCCTAAAACCCCAGAAACCCTAGGTATTCAAAAACTCATTTCAAAAGATAACTGGGTAATATCAAAGACACATGAGGAAATGCTTGATTTCTAATCAAAGAGGAGAGATAGATTAAACCCAAGAGACTGAAAAACAGGAACATAGCAATTTTCTCTCTCTCCCAGGCACTTCCCTCCTACCAGTAACTTCAAGAATATTGAACTCTGTTAACCATGTTACAGCTTGACTGTGAGCCTTCACTTTGGTCTTGGGAGGACCATGTACCACTGCTTCTACAGCATATTCACTCAGTGCCTCCAAGGTATCTAACAGGTACCTACTGTGTGTCAGGCACTGCGCACAGCACAGCCAGAGTGCAGGAGACCAGTGTTGAACCACACCTTCGCTCTTATGGGGCTTACATCAAAGAACTTACCAAAAGAACTTACATCAACTTCTGAGAACCAATTATCTTTAGAAGACTGTACTTAATCCTAAATCCTCGAAAAGCCAGCTTATAATCCAATAGGAAACAGAGGAAAGATCTGTTAATTTGGCTGCAGAGTTAGTAGAAGAGCCAATCCATCAATCAACAAATGCTGTCAATCAGGGGAATGCTTTGAGTTCTGCCCGTAGGGTGGGAAGAAGAGATCTAAAGACTATAAACTGGCCAGGTGCGGTGGTTCACGCCTGTAATCCCAGCACTTTGGGAAGCCAAAACGGGAGGATCACTTAATGCCAGGATTTCGAATCTAGCTTAAGTAGCATAATGAGACTCCCGTCTCTACAAAAAAAAAAAAAAAGTTAGCCAAGGATGGTGGCCTGCATCTCTAGACCTAGTTACTCCACAGGCTGAGGCAGGAGGATTGCTTAGGCCCAGGAGTTCAAGATCACAGTCAGCTATGACATTGCATCACTGCATTCCAGCCTAGGTGAAGAGAACAAGACCCAGGGCAAGATCCTGTCTGCCCCCACCCCCTAAAAAAAGGATAGAACCCAAAGCCCCTGTTTTAAGGAACGGCCATTGAGTAAATTCTGAGCAACATCAAAATAATCATAACAGATAATACTAGAGCTGTTGGCTGGGCTCAATGGCTCACGCCTGTAATCCCAGCACTTTGGGAAGCTGAGGCGGGTGGATCATGAGATCAGGAGTTCAAGACCAGCCTGGCCAAGATGGTGAAACCCTGTCTCTACTAAAAATACGAAAATTAGCCAGGCGTGGTGGCGGGTGCCTATAATCCCAGCTACTCAGGAGGCTGAGGCAGAGAATTGCTTGAACCCAGGAGGCAGAGGTTGCAGTGAGCCAAGATCGTGCCACTGAACTCCAGCCTGGGTGACAGAGTGAGACTCCATCTCAAAAAAAAAAAAAAATGCTAAAACTGTCACAAGGGTTCCTGAAAAGACATTATGACGGATACCAGGAAGACGTGTAAGAAAATGAAAAGGCAACTGGACACGGTGGCTCACGTCTGTAATCCCAGCACTTCGGGTGGCCAAGGTGGGCAGATCACTAGGTCAGGAGTTCGAGACCAGCCTGGCCAATCTGGTAAAACTCCATCTCTACTAAAGCACACACACAAAAAAATTAGCCAGGCATAGCGGTACGTACCTGTAGTCCCGCTACTTGAGAGGCTGAGGCAGAAGAATCGCTTGAATCCGGGAGGCGGAAGTTGCAGTGAGCAGAATTTGTACTACTGCACTCCAGCCTAGGTGACAGAGTGAGACTCCATCTCAGAAAAAAAAAAAAAAAAAGGAAAGAAAGAAAAGGCAAGACATATACTGGAATATACTGGAAGAGACTATTAACGATACATGTAGCTGACCAAGAAGTGCCCTCATTTTAACAATAGTAAAACAAGAAACTCAATTCTTTAAAAGGGGCACAAGATTTGAACAGACACTTCAGAAAAGAATATATATGAATGGCTAATAAGCACATGAAAAGGTGCTAATATCATTAGTCATCGTGAAAATGCAAGTTAAAACTATCAAGAAATGCTACCACATGCCTACTCAGGGGAGAATACAAGAATGTTCATAGCAGCTTTATTCATAAGGGCAAAAAACTGGAAAGAGTCCAGACCTTCATCAACGGGTGAATGGAAAAAAAAAAAAATCAGGATATGTACATGCCAGTGAATCCTACTTAGCAATAAAAAGGACTTCTGAGACACAGAGCAACATGGAAATCTTGAGAGAACCTATCGCCTGTCCCATGTGCATGACTTCTACAATAGGCTAAACTAAGCTATGGTGATAGAAACTGGAGAGGGGGCCAGGGCAGGGAAGGGACAAGAGAACATACTGGCGACGGGAACACTCTATGTCTTGACTGGTGTGGAGGTGACACAGGTGTATGTATTTGTCCAAATTTGGCTCACCAAACTCCTTTTTTTTTTTTTTTTTTCTGAGATGGAGTCTCACTCTGTCTCCAGGCTGGAGTGCAATGGCTCAATCTTGGCTCACTGCAACCTCCACCTTCCTGATTCAAGCAATTCCCCTGCCTCAGCCTCCCAAAGAACTGGGACTACAAGTGCGTGCCACCACGCCCAGCTAATATTTGTATTTTTAGAGTGGACTTCACCATGTTGGCTAGGATGGTCTCAATCTCTTGACCTCGTGATCTGCCCACCTCAGCCTCCCAAAGTGCTGGGATTACAGGCGTAAGCCACGGCGCCCAGCCAACTCACTGAACTTTTAAGACCTGTGTGTCTTGTTTTATGTAAATTATAATCCAATTTTAAAAAGCAAAGATGTTATCAAGGAGCGGGCAAATCTGTATAGGAGCCTAGGATGCCCTGGGGAGAGCAGGGATGGGCACCTCTTTCCTTTTGAAGCTCCACTTGCATAGACCATGTCTGATGCCAGATTGTCTCTGTGAAGAGCAGGGGCTCCAGGGAAGTCTGTTAACGAGGGAAGGGGTTTTTACACCGGCAACCCTGCCTCTTGCCCCAGACTGTGATGGGAGCAGGGACTGACTTGGAGCACGGCACACAGATGGATGTGCCAGGCTGGGCATGCTGAGACCCCACACCATGAACACGCCTAGTACAGTGGCCTCCACCTCGGCCCCATAACCCTGAAAGATGCAGCACCTGGTCTCTTGATGATGATGGGATTCCCTTGAACTGGCCCCAGAACCTGGATAGACAATGTCCCTGGTGCCCTCTGGACTGCGCTGGCAGTGGGGTGGTGGGGCCTGTGAGCCAGTGCCAGGCAGATGGATGATGCTCAGAAAGGGGACTTGATGGGGGAGATGGGAGAGGGACATGCTTTTCAGACTTCAAGCCGGAGAAATGGCTCACGCCCCTGACGAATGGAGTCCTTACCCCTGTTTATAGAGCAGCAGCCTAGGAAGCAGGTTCGTTGAGCGCTGGTTTCCAACCTGTCTGATTCCGGTGAGACAGAGCACACTCACATGCAGGAAGTGACATGAAGCAGGTTTATTACTTACAGATAAGCAGTCAGGGAGAACAAAGCCTAGGACTCATCACCAGCCAGTCTCCAGTCTCCCAAGGCTCGGGAAAGCTGCTGGAGCAGAGAGTCTGGTCTGAAAGGGCTCCACTTGCACTCCAGCTGGGGATCCCTGAAAAGCAGCCCGCTCTGCCTTTATACCCCAGGGGAACATGATATGCTGGACATCCTGTTTCTATGGGGCACTGGAGCAGAACCTCAGCTGTCCAGGCCATTCCTCTTTCTCTCAGGATGCTGCAGGCCTGGCACATTTCAGGTATTTGTGAGAACTACAAGCAAGAAAAAGGAAGAACTGTCCTGCATGCTCCTGCTTTGGCAAAATGTCATTTTCGTCTCTCTTGCCCCAGTGTTTCGGCCTCTCACACCCTCTCTTGGGCAGGGGAGTCTGAACATAACAAACCTTGGAAGTGCAGATGTTGCTGGTGGGGATTTGTGCGGAAGGACGAGGTGCACCAGCCTGAGGCTTGGAGATCCAATACCTGGAGGGTATTTGGGTCCCCTCACAGCAAAGATGGACCACAACACCCTCACCCTCTGGAGAAAGGCCTCACCCTGGCAGGGTTCTGCTGGAGTGAGGTTTGAACCAGGAGAAGAGGTGGGTGAGGAGACTCAGCAGGGGAAGGGACGCCCCATGCCCATCTGAGGTGAGCTCTGACATGCAATGATGGTTGGTTTAAAGACAAACACAGAGAAATGTCTTAGGGAATCTAGGGGTTAATGTGAGAATTTCCTCTAGTAATAGCCTTGACCAATACAGCCCTGCTTTCCCAAGGATTTATTCTCCCATTCCACAGTTGTTATTTAATTAAGACAGGTTGGGCCGGGTGGCTCACACCTGTAATCCCAGCACTTTGGGAGGCCAAGGCAGGAGGATCACTTGAGGTCAGGAGTTCGAGACTAGCCTGGCCAACATGGTGAAACCCCGTCTCTACTAAAAATACAAAAATTAGCCGGGCGTGGTGGCGGGCGCCTGTAATCCCAGCTACTCAGGAGGCTGAAGCAGGAGAATCACTTGAACCCGGGAGGCAAAGATTGCCGTGAGCCAAGAGCAGCTGGGTGACAGAGCGAGACTCTGTCTCGAAAAATTAATTTTTTAAAAAATGTAATTAAGACAGACTTAGCCTCTATTACGTGCCAGGCACTGCACAGTGCGCTGGGATCCAGCAGGACACATGACAGACAAAATCCCCACACTCCTGGATCTTACACATGAAAATGACAGATGAACAAACAGACACCGATACTGCCAGGTGAGGATAAGGGGCACGGGAGAAAATAAAGCCAGGCAAAAGCAGGGAGAATAGTGGGTTTCAGGGTTGGTGGGGACCGTCTATTTTACAGAGGTGGCCAGGGACATCCTCCTGAGATGATGTTTGTGCAGACACTGAGGAGACCCCCTGGTGCCCTGGGGATTAACGTCCCAGGCAAGGGTTGCAGAGAGCACCAGCCTGGAGAGCGCACCCTGCCTGGGTGTGGGGCGGAAAGCACAGGATGAGAAAATGCAGCCTGGAAGTCTGTGGAGGGGGCAGGTTATTAGGGCCTGTAGGCCAAGATGGATGCTGAGTGCGATGGGTAACCCTGGAAGGCTCTGAGCCAAGGCTGGACGAGCTGGGGGTTCTAAGCCGGGATGGACCTGCGGTTCGGAGCCGACTGTAGGAGGGCACCGCACCCTGCCTCTGCCCCGCCTGCGTTCCCTGCCAGGAGGCCCGACACCTGCGCCCTCCTGCGCTCCAGCCCAGGTCTGCAGCCACCGCTGGAGGAAGAAGAGCGGGGCCGGGACTGCCCTCACAGCCCAGCCGCAGGCCGAGTCCCGACCCGCCCCTCGGAAGCCGGAGCAGGCCTGTGCTGATCGTGCTGCATAGGAGGACGCGCCGTGGAACTCCCATCGCTTCCGCACAGACGCTCTCACTCCATCCAGCCACTAATGCGAGGATGGCAGCGTCTGAGCGTCTGCGTGGGATGGGCCCCGTGAACGCGCTCAGCGCTGCGAGGTGGCACCCAGGCTCCAGCCCAGAGCAACCAGGCGCAGCCGGACGTGCCAGAGGGCCAGGGCGTGTCCCCAGAGCCCCAGGGCCAGCGGGGCTCGGGCGGCAGAGGAGGAGCGCAGAATGCTCTCCACCAGCACTTCTGACTGAGAAACTCAAACGAGTTTCTGTTCCCTTTCCAGGACTTAGAACGAACAGAAAACCAAACATTTCACCAGAGCCATTTGCTGCTTCTCCAGGAAAACACCTGGCAGGACTTATCTCTAGGGCCGCTAGCTGACTGCACAACGAATGCACAATGCACAACGGCGAGTCTTTCCAGGTAGCCTCACACGTGGGGCTGGCAACCAGGGACTCCCTGCCACCCGCCTCCTGCTAGCACAGTCGCTCCTGTGGAAGCGCTGGGCTTCCTCAGCTTTGTTGCTCGTGTGCAGCAGAAACTACGAGGACGCTAGGCATTGCATATTTTGAAATGCCTCTAAAATAAATTTTTGGAATGTTTGCCTTTTACCATATTTGCCCCAGGAGACATTTAGGATTAAGAATTGGTTTGCTGCTTTCGAAAATCAGACGATGTTGAGGCAAAGCTTACGCCAAAAAAATATAAATGGTGATTTCCCAAAAGTATAAATGTAATATGCTGAGCCTAGGCTTAAGAAACTGATATAGCCACCTATACTATTAATATATAGGCATAATGTTGCAATATGCCCCCCTTTCTATAAATTATACCATCTGCGTTTATTTTTATTGAAATGAATGCAGCTTAAATTTGAAGGACTTTCTCATATTTCTTAGGATGACTGGAGAATTCTTGGAGCATCAGAAAACCAACGCTAGAGATGATTGTTCAAAACTGGGATTACTGTTAGTGAATACAGTTGAACAGTGAAACAGTGAAGAAGTGGATATACATGCCTTCCTTCATTATGTTGTTTACCTATTGGATACTTTTGTTAACACGAATTATTTGCAAGGGGCTGCATAATCTGTTAGAAGGTAGTGTGGGCTAGGCTGGGTGCAGTGGCTCACACCTGTAATCCCAGCACTTTGGGAGGCAGAGGCGGGGAGATCATGAGGTCAGGAGATTGAGACCATCGTGGCTAACACGGTGAAACCCCGTCTCTACTAAAAATACAAAAAATTAGCCAGGCATGGTGGCGGGCACCTGTAGTCCCAGCTACTGGGGAGGCTGAGGTAGGAGAATGGCATGAATCCGGGAGGTGGAGATTGCAGTGATCCGAGATCGCGCCACTGCACTGCAGCCTGGGCGACAGAGAGAGACTCTGTCTCAAAAAAAAAAAAAAGAATTTAGAAAAATCTAAACAGTTTCTTGAGCAATTATTACAAAAGCAGAGAGACATTGCTGTCTTAGCCAGCCAAATGCCCTTTTTCGTTCTTTTCTTTCTTTTGAAATTTGAAAAACAAAAACAAAAGACTCTTTAATAGAACTACCCCTCTCCCTCTTGGTTTGTTATTTCTAAGGCTTAGATATGCCAACTATTGGTTTGACCCCAGAAACTTTGAAAATACACATTTTGCATACTTCTGCACATTGTGGACGACTCTACGCAGCTTGCATGTGAGTATGGGGTTTGATGCCCCTTAAATCGGTATAAGGCGGTGGAGAAATTCCCTTCCAGGAAAAAAACTGTTTTTATTGGCTAAACATTTTGATCAAGTGTTTGGGACCATGGGGCAGGGGGTGAAAGCTTCACAGTGAAACACAGACAAAAAAGCCAGGATGAGATGTGAGACTTCTTGTGACACAGCAACTCAGAACAGACAAGAAAGGTACAAAAACCTTCTGCAGACAGCAGGGTAGGCAGAGTTAACCTCCTTAGCGCCTATGCTGTTGCAAGCATAGTTACAGAAATTTGTTGAAGATGTTCTATTTTGAATCCTTCAACTGAGTAAGACAGATAGACTGACAGCTCTCTCTGCGATTGGTGTCCAAAATTCGGATATAAGGAGGCATGCATTTCAGAGCAGAATGGTTTGGGGTAAAAACAGTGTGGGCACTGGAGAGACCAATAACAGGAAAACTGGGGCAGAGGAAGCTGTGTTGACTCCCACCTGGCTAAATCATCAGATGTTTAGTGAGGAGGGATGGGAAGTTGATACCAAAACTAAGCCACATCTCCTGTGTAATTATATGTTTAGATATATTACACATCTCCTAAATATGCAGTACACTATACATGGTCCCCTTTTGTAGTGTGGGTGCAATTATTTAATAATTATATAATAATCCTTTTCTTGTCGCTTTAAAAACATTTAAGAACGTCTAAATCACATTTTCTAGTATTGTAAGAAGCCATACTGGATTCATCTGGACCCAAAATGATATTTACAGTTAAGTGTTAGGTGCCTGGAGAGAAAGTACAGATGCACAGACTCTTAAAATTGTGGTTTTAGGTAGTGGGTGTGCCAGCTGTCCAGTAGAAATATGAGCCACATGTGTAATTTTAAACTTTCTAGTAATCACATTAAAAAGTAAAAAAGACTGGACATGGTGTCACACCTGTGATCCCAGCACTATGGGAGGCCGAGACAGGTGGATTACTTGAGGCCAGGAGTTCAAAACCAGCCTGGGCAACCTTGTGAGACTCCCATCTCTACAAAAATTAAAAAATTCTCCTAGTGTGGTGGCTTGCACCTGTGATCCCAGCTATTTGGGAGACTGAGGTGGGAGGATTACTTGAGCCCAGGAGTTTGAGGCTGCAGTGAACTATGATTGCACCACTGCACTCCAGCCCAGGTGACAGAGAAATAAATACCCTGTTTAAAATTTTTTTTTAAAAGTAAAAAGAAACAGGTAAAATTAATTCAAAGAATATGTTTTATTTAGGCCATTATATCCAAAATGACATTATTCCAACATGCAATCAATTATACAAACAATTGAGATATTATACAATTTTTTCATACTTAATTTTTGAAATCCAGTGTGTATTTTATATTCACAGCACATCTCAATTTAGACTTACCGTATCTTAAGGGCCCAAGAGACACCGTGGCAAGCTAGTGGCCACCAATAGGACTGCTCAAACGTGTAACACACACTTCCACACACAAATACACGCACATGGTGATGTGGACATAGCCAGCAGCTGACAGAACCCAGGGGAGACAAGCATGTACTCTGGCCAGATGTGTTGGTCAGCCCTGTGGTCTTGGTTTGGTTGTTTATTCTGAGCAAATGAAGAATAGCCCCCCAAACAGGGGAAAACCTGAAGTTCTGATGCTGTTTCTCTGGCAACATTTTTGCACTAGTATGATCCAAAGGTTTTATTGAAACACTCCATAAATCCCCATGTTTCATAAAAGCTTGACAGATAAGGGAGGCAATTTTTCAAAGTGAGGGCCTGGATAATGAAAGTCCAACGACATTGATAGAAATAAATGTGAAAAGCAATTTAATCAGATCCCATAGTGCTTATTAACTCAGAAGAAAGAGGGCCTCAGGCCCACCTCTGTCCTTGGATACCAAGAGAAGCATCCGCTGAAATAAGCCTGGCCATGCCTGCTCCTCGGCGCAGTTACCCCCAAGGGGAGCTTCTTCAGAGGGGCGAGGGGCCATCTCTTTGAAAGGTTTCTCTGAACAGGACAAGCAGAGAAGTGCTCGCCGTAAACGGCTCTGAGCTGAGACAATTGGCTGCTATAAAGAAAATATACACTAAAAATACACCTAACACGCCTCCCAGGGGCATGTTTAGCAAAATAGTGCTAGGGAGAGAAGAGGCGAGTGTGGGAAGGAAGACAAGACAGAGAAAGAAAGCATCTCCCTTGGCCTTCTCTTAATTCAACGTGCTGCCCTCTGTGCAGCCTGCATCAGCAGGATCCAGCAGAGGATGAAGTGTAAACTCCCTCTTCCATCAACTCCAGGACCTTCCTGTAATTAGCTCAGCAAGAAAATACAGCCGCCTCCTCCCCATGGTCTCCTAGGATAGCTCTACTGAAAAATATCATCGTTTGAAATTCTTGCCTTCCGGATACTTTAAAACTGTTTTCTTTCTTCCCCATCTTATTCACAAAGAGCACATTTAATAGTTGTAAACATAAAGACTCCTTAAAAAGGAGACAGAGAGAAGATTGTGAACTGTTCAGAAATGAGAAACATCATATCAATCTAGCGATGGGATTTCTTCTAAGACTGAGAAAATACAATGCTCAGTTTTCAGGTTCATTAACTCTCTTCAGCTGTGTTTTCTGGTCTAGATACGGAAGTATATAATTTATGAGATGGACCTCTTGCTCCTGCTCTAAAAATGTCAACTTCTTTATTCCATCTCCAACCCCCATGAAAAGCGAAGGTATGGTCTTCTTTTAGGAGGAGGCTGTCAGGAGCCGCAGGGATGTCTATGGAATATAGAACAGCAGCCTCAAGAGGTTCCCACTCCAAAAAAAATGATTGATTTTACTTTTTATAATAATTAAAAGAGAAATATGAATGGTCTCAAAAGAGCAGATACTGAAGCGTAGATTTTGGAGGCTTCACGTGCGCTCCCTGCAATTCAATTACTGTGATGGAGACTCAGTACAGGAGGAATTGTTACGGTGCCCCAGGGAAGGTCAATAGGTTGCGTGGTGGGGTCTCAGCTCCCATTTTATCACGAATATAACGTAGATAAAGACTCAAGACTCCACATGTTTGCAGCTGCCCTAAACTAATTTTCCAGGATAGCATCAAATAATTGCCAAAGATGATTAAATTTAATGTCCCCATGGTACTATAAGTTATGTCTTTTGGGAGAGACTCTGAGCCTAATATTTAATGCCAAAGATATGATTAAACCCTAAAAAGTAAGTAAATAAATCATGTAGCAAGAAAGAGCAAAAATATTCAGCTGCAGCAATTACATTTACAGACAAAAGTAATGGCCTGAGTGCTTAGAAAAATTAGATCACACAGAATTTCTAAGTATCTTATCAAATTAGCTTTTCTCCATGCAAATTATCCAATGTTTAGAAAGCTGTAAAGTTCTGTCACCCTTTAGTGGCTACTAACAGCTGATTGGGATGATGTGTGTCCTCAGAAGTAATGACAGGAGGAGAGGTACGTTTAGCTTTGTCTCCACTCCCACCCACTAGAGTCAAGGTGGGCAGAGGGCCATGGGACAGCCTAGTTTGCTTGCAAGGGAGCAGCTGTGGAGAAGCGCCTAGAAAAACTGGAATCCAGTTCCAGCCCTGCCACGTCCTCACTATGTGAGTTGAGGTAAAGGTTTTGTTTTCAGTTTGGTTTTTGTATTTTCGTTTTTGAGATGGAGTCACGCTCTGTTGCCCAGGCTGGAGTGCAGTGGCGCGATCTCAGCTCACTATAACCTCTGCCTCCTGGGTTCAAGCAATTCTTGTGCCTCAGCCTCCTGAGTAGCTGGGATTACAGGCGCGTGCCACCAGGCTCAGCTAATTTTTGTATTTTTTAGTAGAGATGGGGTTTCACCATGTTGGCCAGGCTGGTCTCAAACTCCTGACCTCAAGTGATTCACCCACCTTGGCCTCCCAAAGTGCTGGGATTACAAGCATGAGCCACTGTGCCTGGTCCTTTTTTTTTTTTTTTTTTTTTTTTTTTTAGCCCTCAGTGTCTCTGCTTGTAATCCGGGGGCAATAAGCCCTTCCTATGAGGCGATGGTGGCAGATCCCCAGGCGTGGGAACTGAATGCAGACTGCACAGAGGCTTAAGACATGCTAGTTATTTTCTTGTACCTCACTGAGTCATCAAGAGTCCCCTGCTAACATGAAACAAAAGTCCCCTGTGGCCTCTAGGAAGGTCACAGAGTGGCTGTGCATTGACTAATCACTAGCTGTTGCACAGCAGTGGGGGACTAGGACCTCTACCAAGAATTGGGGGAAGCAATGGGAGCAGGGCTGTGTTGAGGCCCAGGGTAGCAGGGCTGGGCCGAGTGGCACAGGGAAGGAAGCAAGGATTTTGCTGCCAGAGGAGCACCAGGGAGAGCTGAAGGAGGAGCTGGGTTCTCAGTGGGAGGACTTCCCACTGGCAGTGCATAAGGCTGCCCCCCACGTCCAGTCTCTGGCACTGCAGGGCAGGGCAGGGCAGGCTGGGTGCAGCTGGGAGGATGAGCTGGGTGGCTGACAGAACCAAGAGGACTGGTGAGGACTGTGGGGCAGGCTTCCTTCTCCCCAGCCAGCAGGGGTTGGGGGCACTGCCTTACTTTTCCTGCTCCCCTCTCCACTGTCAGCTGTTCAGTCCGCTCAGGACCTTGGCTCCTAAGAGGTCCTATGGTCCAGACATAACCACAGGAGCCCAGAGAAGGCAGGAAGGGACCAAGGGCTTGGTGCTGTGTCTGTCTCCAGTCTGTTCAAGTGGACAGCCTTATAGTTAGTTTTGTTTTGAACAATAAGAAGCAATACAGAGCCGGGCAAGTGGCTCACACCTGTAGTCCCAGCACTTTGGGAGGCCAAAGCGGGCGGATCACTTGAGGTCAGGAGTTTGAGACCAGCCTGGCCAAAATACAAAAATTAGCTGGGTGTGGTGGCGGGCACCTCTAATCCCAGCTACTTGGGAGGCTGAGGCAAGAGAATAGCTTGCACCTGGGAGGTAGAGGTTGCAGTGAGCCGAGACTGCGCCATTGCACTCCAGCCTGGGCAACAAGAGGGAAACTCTGTCTCAGAAAAAAAGAAAAGAAAAGAAAAAAAGTAAGTTAAAAAAAAAAAAAGCAATTACCCAGATCTCACCTCACCACCAAAACCAAAAACCTTTCGGGTTTTTTTGTTTTGTTTTGTTTTTTGAGACAGAGTCTCGCTGTTGGCCAGGCTGGAGTGCAGTGGCACAATCTCGGCTCGTGGCAACCTCCGCCTCTCCGGTTCAATAGATTCTCCTGCCTCAGCCTCCCGAGTAGTTGGGATTACAAGCGCCCGCCACCACACCCGGCTAATTTTTTTGTATTTTTAGTAGAGACGGGGTTTCACCGTGCTAACCAGAATGATCTCGATCTCCTGACCTCATGATCCAACCACCTCGGCCTCCCAAAGTGTTGGGATTACAGGCATGAGTCACCGCACTCGGCGTTGGATTTTTTAAAATATAAATTAATATACACACATTTAAGGACTGAGGCTTGCAAAACGTGTGGATGTTTTATTTCCTAGAACCGTGCTCTTCTTGTCCCGAGCCCCACACCCCTGTCACAGACAGGAGGAGGATGCTTCAAAGCTGCCACTGGAGACGGAGACAGCACATGGTTGTTGTGGAAAAGTCTCTTTCAGGTGAGCACTCTCTTCGGAGGTAATTGTGTGTTCAGGAGTGTTTCTTCCTCCTCCCCTCTTTCCGCCAAGGCAATAAAAAGTTAAAAGTAAATACACACAGGACCCCCCAATCACGGGAAGTGGCAGCACTGGGTCCCCGGGCCAAGCGCCACCCTTATGTTCGGGAAGGACGCCCGGCAGATGAGTTGAGTCTTGAGTCCCCTTACTTGTGGTCCTGGGGTTTCTATCAGGGTCTCTGTTGGTTTGCACCTCCTTTATATCAGATTGTTGTTAGCCCCTTTCCCCATGACGGAGCCATCCGTGTCCTAACCCTCCAGTCTCTTCACTGTGACTTGTGGAAAACCAAACTTTGATTCTGTGACATTAAAGCCCTTCCTCCCCAGGCTGACAGTCCTCTGGGCCCAGCCCTTATGGGAAAAGGGTTACGGCGAAATATAGAACAAACAATACATGTATTATTTGCAAGATATAATCCCTGTTAAACATGAAATAGCGTTTTGTGAGCTATCTGTATTTCAACAGCATATGTTGAACATCACCAAGAGGCAGCCCTCCACCTGCCTCCTCCAGCCTCCCCCTCCTCCTCTTCTAGAATACTCTCTTTGTCCTTCTTCAACACCTTCAACTCTTTCCAGGCAGGTATCAATGTGCCCTCCCTGCAGCCTCCTCAGATGTCCCTGCACTTAGAACAAGACTGTAAATTAGAGGTTCGTGCAAAGGATTTCTCCAACTCCCTCTGCCCTCAGGTCTTCTGAGAGGATTAAGGTGGTCACAGGACAGAGAGACTTTTGGAATAAAAACTCCTGCTGGAACTATTCCCATTGTTTTCTCAGGCCTGTTACAGTAAATCCTTTTCCTGTAATAATCCTTATGAAGACGTTAGTAGAATCACTTACTTGTACATAAGAAATCACCTCTTTTACATGACAAAAATATTCTGGGGATGCTCGTCATTAAAACATTAAAGGCCTGCTTTTCAGATGAAGAGTGTGCCTTCACTGCACTAAAAATGCCCAGCATGAGTTGAACAGACTTGGAGTCAAACATGCTTATTTTCTCCAGCCGGTCTCCCTCCCCTAGCTCCACAGAGATACTCAAAAGCTGGAGTGGGGACGGAGAAAGACAGCACAGTAAACCCTATTAGTTTACACTCTACCACTCTATAGCTTTGTGGCGATGTAAAAGTTTAACAGAATGAGTCAGATAAAGACAATTCCACAAATATTTTTTTATTGAAATTGGTATTTATCTCATTACATTTATTTATTTATTTATTTATTTATTTTTGAAACAGAATCTCCCTCTGTCGCCCAGGCTGGAGCGCAGTGGCGCGATCTCGGCTCACTGCAAGCTCCGCCTCCTGGGTTCACGCCATTCTCCTGCCTCAGCCTCCCGAGTAGCTGGGACTACAGGCGCCGCCACCACGCCTGGCTAATTTTTTGTATTTTTTTTTTAGTAGAGACGGGGTTTCACCATGTTGGCCAGGATGGTCTCGATCTCCTAACCTCATGATGTGCCCGCCTCGGCTTGCCAAAGTGCTGGGATTGCAGGCGTGAGCCACCGTGCCTGGCCATTACTTTTTTTTTTTAATTTCTATTCTAATTAAATAATAATGAGATAAAATGTCATGGCGGTTCTCCCCTTCATTATTTCTTTAGGGATAGAATAATTCTATGTTTTTAATTATATAAAGTTCTTCCAAGCACAGTTGGAATTTTCTTTACTACAGCTAAAAACCACTTTTGATTTCTTCCTTTTGATTATGCCTTTTATTAATCAGGCAACACCTCTCCATCATCCACACCAGCCTGGCCTCACCATCCCTGCTGCCGTACCCTCCCAGGCCTCCACTACCACTGGACCGCACAACTGGAGCAGCTTCCTAACCAGGGGGCCAGCCTGAGGCTGTTCCCCCAAATTATTTCCATCTTTCCAACCACCTTTCTAAAGCATTCCTTAGCTTATACACAGGTAGATATTAACTAGAAGATAAAATCCAACTTATTCAGCGTGATGTTCCAATCTCTTGACAGTCTTCCAACTGGATCAAGGACCCATTCATTTTTGTCTCCTGATGTCTGTCTTCCCTACCAGGCTTCAGGTAACATTTAAGTAACTATGCTTGTGATTGCTTAAAAATACATTCAGGCCAGGCACGGTGGCTCATGCCTGTAATCCCAGCACTCTGGGAGGCTGAGACAGGCAGATCACTTGAGGTCAGGAGTTCGAGACCAGCCTGGCCAACATAGTAAAACCCTGAAAAATACAAAAATCAACCCGGCATGATGGCGTCCACCTGTAGTCCCAGCTACTCGGGAGGCTGAGGCAGGAGAATCACTTGATCCTGGGAGGCGGAGGTTGCAGTGAGCTGAGATGGTGTCACTGCACTCCAGCCTGGGGGACAGAACAAGACTCCATCTCAAAAAAAAAAAAAAAAAGCTCATGTTATAAAATCATCTTCCCTACTAAAGAGCTCTTATGCAAACATGGGATTTTACTGTAAGTCAGAGGTAATTGCATAAAGTAATGAAGAAATCAAAATTTACATTCAAATGACACACTAATGATAAGTCGTTTTTGGCTATTCCTTAATTCAGAAGGCTTCTCACCCTATCCCCTTCTGAAACATAACCTGTTTCAGGCCCCCTGCAGATGCTTGTGGCCAAAACCACCTTATTTACTTTTGTGGTGGCTGTTCTTGCTGGGGCTTCATAAATGTTGGTTGAATCGAAATAAAATGATGGTCCTTTCATTTCTTTACTCAGAAATATTTACTTATTACGTGGACCACAGAATTCGGGACAGTTATTGTGAGTAGTTCCTGATTCTCTTTGTGTCTCAAGCACTTACATAGAAACTACTATTTTTCAAATACGTGTGTAGTTATTACATACAAATAATACATTAGAAATTCATTTTTAACATTCATAAAATTCAGTAGAATATGATCATTGGATAGTTTCACAATCAATGAATTCTAAAGGCAATGTAAACTTATGATCACAATGGTTATTAGGATTTCCATTTATGTGGACTAGATGTAGACTAGATGATTAGAACCAGTCTTCCCTCCTGAGACATCCAGAAAATTCAATAAACTATTTTTTAAATCTGCTTGAGGGACTTGGAGAGCTAACAACCTAGACAAGAATTATAAGGCTAAGATCCAGGAGGATACCAAAGTCAGGGAGTTCGGCCTTTAGAACTGCTCTTGCTCTGGCTGAAATGAAAAGGATGGATGATAGGCTAATGGTGTTTTTGACAGCCTCTCAGGGTTAGAGAGAAAAGCACTGGGACTCAGTACCTTACAAGGATTGGACCTGGCAAACCTCCTGAGTTTGGAATGAGACCTAGTGATAAGTGAGAACTGATCAAAGATGTCAATCCACACATTCAAATCCGAAACAAGATAAATACAAATACATACATCAGTAATAAAACTGCAGGAAAAAAAGTCAAACATAAATATCTTAAAATAGCCAGAGATAGAACATAGATTGCATTCAGTTACTTAAAATAAGACCACTCAACAGAATTATGAAATCTGGAATATAGGAAAATGCTATCTTCAGTGTGCTGGAACAAAGTGACTGACTTTGTGAGTGCAACGCTCTGAGACTAGGAAAAGAAGTGAATTATTTAATGAAGAAAGCTTAAACTTGATACCAAAACTAGACAAGGACCTTATAAGAAAGTAAGATAAGTAGCTAATTTCTCTCATGAATATAGATGTGGAAACTCCAAACTACCTATAATCAAACTGAATCCACCTATAGATAAAAATGTATCATCAGTAATTTACGTTTAGTCTAACAATGCAAAATTTATTTAACATTACAAAACAAACATTGTAATTCACCACATTGACAGAATAAAGGAGAACATATAATATAAATGACTCAATGCATGCAGAAAAAACATTTGATAAAATTTAACAGCCATCAGGCCAGGCGGGGTGGCTCACACCTGTAAATCCAGCACTTTGGGAGGCCGAGGTAGGCAGATCATTTGAGGTCTGGAGTTCGAGACCAAGCTGACCAATATGGTGAAACCCTGTCTCTAGTAAAAATACCACACACACACACAAAAAAAATAGCCAGGCGTGGTGGCGGGCATCTGTAGTCCCAGCTCCTCGGGAGGCTGAGGCAGGAGACTTGGTTGAACCCAGAGGCAAAGGTTGCAGTGAGCCAAGATCGAGCCACTACACTCCAGCCTGGGCGACAGAGTGAGACTCTGTCTCAAAAAAAAAAGAAGAAATTAACATCTGTTAATTATATATTTTTAAAACTCTTAGCAACCTAGAAATAGAACATGCTAATCAAATAAAGGGTAACTACAAGAAGATCTCTAGTGAATATCACACTTAAGAGTGAAATGTGTGGAAAGTTTTCTTTTTGAAATAAGGATCAGGACAAGGATGTTGTCTATCAGTGTCCCTATTCAACATTGTCCTGGAGGCCTTAGGCAGTGCAGTAAAGCAACAATAAATAAGAGAGCAGGGGAAAGAAATGACCATTATCTATGAATGCTGTGCTCGTATAAGTAGAAAATACAAAAGAATATACAGATAAATGATTAAGATGAATAACTATGTTTAGCAACATTGCTGGATATACAGAAGTCAATATTTTAAAAATCAATTGCATTTGTATATACCAGTAAACAACCAAAAAAATAAATTTGAGATTAAAAGTACATTAATCTTTTAAAAGAATTAAATTTAATTAAAATTTGAGATTAAGAGGTATAATAGGAAAGGTTTTGACATAGCATCAAGAAAATAGGAATGAATCTAACAAGAAATGTGTGAGACTTCCAGACAGAAAGTTAAGTCAGTAGTGAGAAAATTAAAGACCTAAACAAATGCAAAGAGATATCACCTCTGTGGATTGGAAAATTTAATATTACACAGATGTCAATTCTCCTTAAATCGATCTAGATTTAATGCAATTCCAACAAAAAATTCCAATAGATTTTTTGTGTGTGCGTACGTTTCGAAAGTATTCTAAAATTTATATAAAACTACAAATTGTCCAGCAGAGTCAAGCACTCTTCAAAAAAGAAAAATGAACAAGGTGGGAGAGTTTATTCTATTGGATATCAAGGCTTCATATAAAGCTGAAAGTAATGAAATCAGTGTGTTACTAGTCCAAGAACAGAAAAATAAAACCAATGGAACAGAATGGAGACCCCAGAAACACATCGTGAATATATAGACACTTGATTTATGAAAAAGATGTAGAATAAGGGGGGCAAGAATGCTCTTTTCAATAAATTGTACTGGAACAATTAGACATCCATATGGGGAAAAAGGTGAAACGTGACTCCCACTTCATGCCATATAGAAAAATTAATTCCAGATGCATTATAGAGCTAGCTGTGATAGAAAAAAAAAAGTAAAGCCTTTAGAAAGTGATATAGATAGAAAAATAACTTTATGTTTCTGGGTTAGGAATACAAAAAGCACTAACTTAAGGAAAGATTGACAAATTAGACCACATTAAAATTATGAACTTTAATTTATTAAATGATACCATTGGGAGAGTGAAAAGGCAAGCTGCAAGGGAATACATTTGTAAAATGTATCACTGCATAAAGATCATACACAGACTATTTTAAATGCCTACAAGTTATACAAAAAAGATACATATAACAAATAGAAAAAAAAGCTCATATTGTGGCTTGAAGTAAAAAATATTTAATTAAAAAATAAATTTCAAAAGAAAAAAGGGAAAAGACTGGAATAAGTACTTAACAAAAGAGGAAATCCATACGGCCAAAAAACATCTGAGGGCCAGGTGCAGTGGCTAACGCCTGTAATCCCAGCACTTTGGGAGGCCAAGGTGGGCAGATCACGATGTCAAGAGATCAAGACCATCCTGGCCAACATGGTGAAACCCCATTTCTACTAAAAATACAAAAATGAGCTGGGCGTGGTGGCACGTGCCTGTAATCCCAGCTACTCAGGAGGCCGAGGCACGAGAATTGCTTGAACCTGGGAGGTGGAGGTTGCAGTGAGCTGAGACTGCGCCACTGCACTCCAGCTTGGCGACAGAGCAAGACTCTGTCTCAAAAAAAAAAAAAAAAAATCTGAAAAGACATTGAAGTATTAGGGCTTGCTAGAGAAACAGAACCAATAGGATGTGTGTGCGAGAGAGAGAGATTTATTTTAGAATTGACTCATACGTTTGTGGAAACTGAAAAGTCTGAAATCCACATGAAAGACCAGCACGCTGGAGACCCAAAGGAGGGTTGATGTTTCAGGCCTGAGTCCAAAGGCAGTCCAGAGGCTGAATTCCTTCTCTATCGGGGAACCCCACCCCCGATATTCAATGTGGGTCCTTTTCTATTTCCCTAAGCATTGGCTGGTCTGAGAAATAAAGGGAAAGAGTACAAGAGAGAGAAATTTTAAAGCTGGGTGTCTGGGGGAGACATCAGATGTCAGCAGGTTCCGTGATGCCCCCAAGCCGTAAAACCAGCAAGTTTTTATTAGTGATTTTCAAAAGGGGAGGGAGTGCACAAATAGGGTGTGGGTCACAGAGATCACATGCTTCACAAGGTAATAAAATATCACAAAGCAAATGGAGGCAGGGCGAGATCACAGGACCACAGGATGGGGTGAAATTAAAATTGCTAATGAAGTTTCAGGCACACATTGTCATTGATAACATCTTATCAGGAGACAGGGTTTGAGAGCAGACAACCTGTCTGACCAAAATTTATTAGGCGGGAATTTCCTTGTCCTAATAAGCCTGGGAGCACTACAGGAGACAGGGCTTATTTCATCCCTTTGGCTTCGACCATAAAAGACAGCTGCCCCCAAGGGGGCCATTCATAGGCTTACCCTCAGGGGCGCATTCTCTTTCTCAGGGATGTTCCTTGCTGAAAAAAAGAATTCAGCGATACTTCTCCTATTTGTTTTTGAAAGAAGAGAAATATGGCTCTGTTCCACCTGGCTCACCAGCAGTCAGAGTTTAAGGTTATCTCTCTTTTTCCCTGAAGATTTCTGTTATCCTGTTCTTTTTTCAAGGTGCCCAGATTTCATATTGTTCAAACACACATGCCCTACCAACAATTTGTGCAGTTAATGCAATCATCACAGGGTCCTGAGGCAACATACATCCTCCTCAGCTTATGAAGATGACAGGATTAAGAGATTAAAGATAGACATAGGAAATCACAAGGGTATTGATTGGGGAAGTGATAAGTGTCCATGAAATCTTCACAATTTATGTTCAGAGATTGCAGTAAAGACAGGCATAAGAAATTATAAAAGTATTAATTTGGGGATCTAATAAATGTCCACAAAAATCTTCACAATTGATGTTCTTCTGCCGCGACTTCAGCCAGTCCCTCCGTTAGGGGTCCCTGACTTCCCACAATACTTCTCCTTCAGTGATCTCAGTCTTTGCTTTTAAAGTCTTCCATTGATTGGATTGGATTCTGCTTGCCAAATGGAGGGTAAGTTACTTTATTCAAAGTCTACTGATTTCGATGTTAATCACTTCTGAAAAACACCTTCACAGCAACATCTGGACTAGTGTTTGACCAAACAACTAGATACCATAGCCTAGCCAGTTGGACACATAGTTTACCATCACATTCAACCTCTTTAATAATGGAAAAATGCAAATTAAAACTACAAAGAGAAAGCACTACACTTACATGAGAATGTCTAAAATTAAAAAGACAAATCATGTAAACTACTAGAATGTGGAGAAACAGGAACTTTCATATGCTGCTAGTTAATATGAAAGTTACTGCAACCACTTTGGAAATCAGTTAAGGATTACCTTAAGCTATGACCCAGTAATCCCACCCCTTCATATTTACCCAAAAGAAATACATGTACATGTTCTTGAATTTTGAAAGTTCTTTATTCTAGATTCCAGTCCTTTGTCAGCTATATGGTTTGCAAATATTTTCTCTCAGTCTGTAGCTTGCCTTCAGGTCTTCTTCATAAGGTCTTTCACAGGGCAAAATTTTGGGGTTTTTAATTTATTTTTAATTTTAATATATTTATTTATTTAGAGACCGGGTTATGACACTGGCTAGTTTTTGTATTTTTGACAGGATGGGGTTTTATCATATTGCCAAGTTTGGTCTTGTATCCCTGGGCTTAAGCAATCTACCCTCCTCAGCCTCCCAAAGTGCTGGGATTACAGGGTGAGCCACCACACTTGGCCAGGGCAAAAGTTTTTAATTTTGCTGAGGTTCAATTCATATATTGTTTAAGTCTGTGATCCATTTTGAGCTAATTTTTGTATATGGTTTGAGACAGGTCAAGGTTCATTTTTGCCTATGAATGTCAATTTCTCCAGAACCATTTATTGAAAAGGCTATCATTCCTCTATTGAATTGCTTTTCACCTTTGATAAAAATCAGTCCAGCATGTTTGTGCGGGTCTATTTCTGGGTTTTCTGTTCTGCCACATTTGTCTACATGTCTGTCTCTCTGCCCATACCACACTCCCTTGATTACTGTAGCCACATAGTGAGATAGACTGGCTCCTCCTACTTTATTCTTTATCCAGTTTGGTTAAGCTATTCCAGGACATGTGCCTTTCCATGTAAATTTGGGATAAGATTGTCTGTGTCTACAAAGCACCTTGCTGGGATTTTAAGAGTAATTGTATTAAACTTATTAATCAGTCTGGAGAGAATTGACATCCTTATGAAGTTGAGTCATCCAACTCATGAAGTTGGTTGGATTTACTTAGTTAAATCCTCTGTTATTTCTTTCAAAATCATTACATAATTTTAGTGTGCAAATGTTGTACATATTTTGTTATATTCATGCCCAAGTATATCATTTTCTTTGGAACTGTCATAAATGGTATTGTATTATTAATGCTAGTTTTGAAATGTTCATTGTTAATATATAGAAATGCCATTTATTTTTCTGTATTGCTATTATATCCTGCTACCTTGCTGACTTTACGTTAATTCTAGGAGTTATTTGTAAATTCCTTGGTATTTTCTGTGTAGACAACCAGGTCTTTGACAAATAAAGGCAGTTTTCTTTCTTTCCTTCCAATCTTTGTGCTTTTTATTTCTCTTTCTTGTCTTATTTTGGTGGTCAGAATTTCTAGCACTATGTTGAATTAGAGTGGTGAGAACAGATTGCTTGTCTCTTTCCCAATCTTAGGGAAAAGCATTCCATCTTTTTCCATTAATTATTTGGTTCCTTTTTTTTTTTTTTTTTTTTTGGAGGCGTGGTCTTTCTTGCTCTGTCACCCAGACTGGAGTGCAGTGGCACAATTATGGCTCACTGCATCCCTGAACTCCCAGGATCAGGTGATCCTCCTGCCTCAGCCTCCCGAGTAGCTGGGACCACAGGCACACCACCCCGTCTGACTAATTTTGTTTTGTTTTGTTTTGTTTTGAGACAGGGTCTTACTCTGTCACACAGGCTGGAGAGCAGCGGCGTGATCTCGGCTCACTGCAACCTCCACCTCCCAGGTTCAAGCAATTCTCCCACCCACCTCAGCCTTCCAAGTAGCTGGGACTACAGGTGCACACCACCATGCCCGGCTAATTTTTGTATTGTTTGTTAGAGGTGAGGTCTCACCACGTTGGCCAGACTGGTCTGAAACTCCAGACCTCAAGTGATCTGCCCACCTCGGCCTCCCAAAGTGTTGGGATTACAAGCATGAGCCACCGTGCCCAGCCTGATTTTTGTATTTTTTTGAAGAGACAGGGTTTTACGATGTTGCCCAGGCTAGTTTTGAACTTCTGGGCTCAAGCAATCTGCCCATCTCAGCGTCTCAAAGTGTTGGGACTACAGGCATGAGCTACTGTGCCCAGCCTAGATTTTTAAATAGATGCTCTTTCTCAACTTAAGGATTCTCCACACCAATCCCCGCCATTCCCAGTCTGCTGAGACTTTTTACTGTGAATGGGCATAGGATTGTGCTGGTCTTTTTTTCTGCATCAAATGATATAATCATTTTTATTCTTTAGCAGGTTAACATGGTAAATTACATTGATTGATTCTGGAATATCGAACCAACCTTGCATATCTGGAATAAATCCCTCTTCATCATGGTGTATATAATTTTTTATATACGATGCTGTATTAGATTTACAAAATTTTGTTGAGAAATTTTGTGTCTAAATTTATAGAGATAGTGATCTATAACTTTCTTTTTTGTACTGCATTTTCCTGATTTTGGTATCAGGGTAATACTAGCCTTATACAATGAGCTGGGAAATGTTCTTTCTTTTACTTTCTGAGATACAGTATGTAAAATTGGTATTAATACTCCTTAAAGTATTTTCATATGAAGATTAATTTTTGAGAGCCTTTTACTTATAACTTTAATTACTGTAGTGGCTATGGAACTATTCAGGTTGTCTCTATCATCCTAGTTGAGTTTGGTAGTTTGTAGTTTTCTTGGCATTAGCACATTTCTTCTAGGTTGGCAGTAAATTCTCTTAAGTTTTCTTTCATCTGAGAATGTCTGATTTCTCCTTCATTCCCAAAGGGCATTTTCAGTGGCTATTGGATTTGTGATTCTAAGTTCTGTCTTCAACTTGAAAAATGTTGTGCTTCTTCCTTTTGGCCTCCATGGTTTCAAGATGAGAAATCCACTGTCATTCAAACAAATATTCCCCGTGAATAATGCTTCATTTCTCTCTGGTTCTTTCAATATTTTCTCCTTTGTTTGTAGTTTTGGGTGTTTAATTATGATGTTAAGAAGTTTAGGCCGGGCGCGGTGGCTCAAGCCTGTAATCCCAGCACTTTGGGAGGCCGAGACGGGCAGATCACGAGGTCAGGAGATCGAGACCATCCTGGCGAACACGGTGAAACCCCGTCTCTACTAAAAAAATACAAAAAACTAGCCGGGCGCAGTGGCGGGCGCCTGTAGTCCCAGCTACACAGGAGGCTGAGGCAGGAGAATGGCGTAAACCCGGGAGGCGGAGCTTGCAGTGAGCTGAGATCCGGCCACTGCGCTCCAGCCCCGGCGACAGAGCGAGACTCCGTCTCAAAAAAAAAAAAAAAAAAAAGAAGTTTAATTGTGCTTTTTTTGTGTTTACCCATTTGGGTTTGCTCTGCCAAGGGGACAGAGGATTAGCTCCCAGCTTGAGTGCTCACCCAACTAGGCCAGAGAGTTCAAGCACTCAGCCAGCTTCTGCAGAGCAGAAGCTCAGGTGAGGCTGGAAGGTCCTGTTCAGCCCACTAGAGTTTTACTGGGATAGGGTGGGTATCGCCAAAAAGGTTTCCTTCTGTTGTCAGGCAAGCCTTTTCCCTGTGCTTTGACCAGGGGTGGGGGTGGGGGGGCAGGCCTTTCTTAGAACTTTCTCATCTGTGCCTGTTGGTGGTTGGAGGCTTCTGCAGTGCCTCAATCAGGGTATGGGGGAGTGATAAGGAAATCCAAGGACTCACATCTGTCATTCTTCAAGGTCTGAGATCCGTAGGCTTTTGTTTCTTCCTTTCTCCAGCTTTCAGACTCTTCTTCTGCTGTCTGTTGTGTTATGTCCAGATATTTTACCTGTAAGAGGGAGTGCATGGGAGGAATGGAAGTCTCCATCTTTGGGGAACCAGCAGTCAACACTCAGGTTTTAATGCACTTTCCTCTGTTTGTCATATTTCACTATTAAAAAGAGTTAACAGGCAAGAGATAAGATGGCCACCACACTTGAGAAGGTTGGGAGCCCTGACTTGGTACAAACTACTTTTTGATCTGACACATGACAAATGATGTCTTATAATATCTTACAAAAAACATATGTGTATCATGCTGATCCTTCTGGATAATCCAATCTAGGGAGGTTATTTAACAAATAACTCCTCACAAACCAGGGATAGCTCTCCAGCACTGGGTCCTCCGGCTGATAGCCCCCACCAAGTGTCAGACCTACCTAGGCCTCATTCTTGTCTCGTTCTCTTTTTTCTTTAAATGTGCCCCCTCACTTCTCTGTAATATTTCCCATGCCCTTTTCATACCTGCTCCTCCTGCCTGGGCTTTTGGATAATATAACCATGACTGGTTATTGACCACTCACAGTGTGTTCTGTACAGGAGAGGGGTTTTACAAACTAACGCCCCATGGTTTCTGAGGAGGCCTTCTCGGCTACTTATGGTGGACAAAGAATGGGCTCCTGTACCACCCCATCATTCATCCCAGAAGGCCCTAAAACTCAGAGCAAACTATTTGCAGTGAATCTAGGAGTGCAGGATGATGGAGATGGGGCATCTGGCCCCACCTTAGCTCCATGAAGTGTCCTGAGCCAGGTATAAAAGGAGCTGAATTTGCTCACATAGTGGCTCCAGAACTTGCTTTTGCCTCACTGTGCCTCCTTCTGCCTGCTGGCTTGCTGCTTTGTCTTTCTTCATCACCTCTCTTGCCACAGCCCCTCAGCTTGGCCCTGCAATACTCCACATTCCTCACTTCCCTGTGCTTAGTTCACTCCCTAAACACCAATCTCTTCCTCCTCTAGGGCATTCCTGGGGCCTCCCACTGAAACTAACCCAACACAACAGTCCCATAGATAGGTTTTTGGATAAACATACAAATGAATCCTTCTGGTCCTAAAGTTTGAACCTTACTTTTTTTTTTTTTTGAGATTCAGTCTCACTGTCGCCAGGGCAATCTTGGCTCACTGCAACCTCCACCTCCCAGGTTCAAGAGATTCTCCTGCCTCAGCCTCCTGAGTAGCTGGGACTACAGGTGTGCACCACCATGCCCAGCTGATTTTTGTACTTTTAGTAGAGATGGGGTTTTACCATGTTGGCCAGGATGTTCTTGATCTCTTGACCTCGTGATCTGCCCCCTCGGCCTCCCAAAGGGATGACAGGCATGAGCCACTGCGCCTGGCCTGAACCTTACTTCGTTTTTTTGTTTTGTTTTATTTTTTGAGACGGAGTTTCACTCTTGTTGCCCAGGCTGGAGTGCAGTGGCACGATCTCGGCTCACTGCAACCTCCGCCTCCCAGGTTCAAGTGATATTCTCCTGCCTCAGCCTCCCGAGTAGCTGGAACTATAGGTGCCCGCCACCACACCCAGCTAATTTTTTTGCATTTTTAGTAGAGACGGGGTTTCACCATGTTGGCCAAGATGGTCTCCATCTCTTGACCTCGTGATCCATCCACCTGGCCTCCAAAAGTGCTGGGATTACAGGCTGAGCCAACACACCTGGCTGAACCTGACATTTTTAAAATCTGAGTTCCTTCCTCAGGAAACACCCTCAGTCCTCTCAAAAAAAAAAAAAAAAAAAAAAAAAAAAGTATCAAAGAAGAGAAACTCCCCAGGTCAACACATCCAGACAATGAGATGCCTGCCCAGTCCTTCATGGTGACTGCTTCCTTGCCCCTCCCTAGTTCCTGTTTTCTTACACATTGTTACCTTTCTTCCCTGGTGTATAAACCCCTAGTTTTAGGTGGATAGGGAGATGGATTTGAGACTGAGCTCCCATCTTCTCATCTTCTCAGCCGCAGCACCTGATGAAAGCCTTCTTCCTCGGCAATACTTGTCATCTCTGTGATTGGCTTTCTGTGCAGGGAGCAGCAGGACCTAGACAGAACCTGGGTGTTTGGGCAACACCATCTGCCTCTGCTTCCCAGGACACACTCAAAAAGGAGGGGACTGGGCCAGTGCATTCACCTCAGTGTCTCTGTTTCACAAGAGGAGTCGTGGAAATTGGAATGATCAAAATCCCAGCTCACAGAAATGAGCCAGGCTGAGTGCAAAATTAAAGTGGACAGGGCCCATCCACGGCCTGAAAAGGGCTTTGTTATTCCTTCCTAGGAAAGTTGTCACCTCTCAGGGAAGTGTCTGGCTGAGTAATGACAAGCATGGAAGGTCTCTGTCCACTCAAGGAATGGATCATACTGAGGCCTGGTGATCAGTTTAAAGGAAATTTATTTCCCATGGCTGACGTCCACAACGTTCAGCTTCCAAGAGTTCAGAAAGGACTTATATTTCACCTTGCCATGACATGGGTCAAATAGGAAGCCTCTTTGAGGATCCAGGGAAAATTAACCCCTGGTGACAAAGGATCATTTCTTAGCCCCTAGTTGCCCATCTGGAGTTCTCCGTTAGGCCCACAGAATCAGCAAACTCTGTGTGGAATTAGGCGATTGCTCCTCAGTAGTGGCAGTGCAACCGGAGGGAAATAATTGTTCCATTCTGACCTGTGAGTTCAAATACTCTGTGAGTTGCTATAGGAGTTTTATTTAAGCCACCAGCCTGTGCAAGAGGTGAGCAGTGGCCCGGCCCAACTGTGACATCCCAGAAGACACATCTAGTTGGCCAAGGCCTCTGCTCCCAGCTGGAGGAAAGGCCCCCACCCCCACCCCATGGGGAGGGGAGAAAGCGCATGGATGGAGTGGGATGAAGAAGGGAGAGTGAGGAGAAAGCCCTTCCATGGTGTAAAAGTCGGCATCCGCGGAAGCCTCTCACACATTCGACTGATGTCACCCCAAGGAGCAGTTTCACCAGACAGGGTGCTGAGGCCAGCATAGCATCTGTTTGCAGACAGTGCTTGAAGGGATTGAGGTTGGGTCCTGGAGTTCTAAAGTTCTAATCCTTTTCTTCTGTCCTAGTTCACCTTCCTGCAAAAGAAAGGGGGGGCGGGTGGGGAGGGACAAAAAAAATCGCTATGCAGAAGTTCACTCCGGAAAATGCCTTGAAATAAAATCAACAAGATTGATGTGCAGGCAGACAGGTAATAACTTTAAAAGTGAAAGACATCTCCGAAGATCTATGGCATTTTTAACAAAACGGGGGGAAGGTGGGCAGCGCTCAACACTGCAGAGCGGTAATTACACCCACAGGAAGTCTCTAATGAACTTGAAAACAAAGCTCCGAAGAAAGGGAAAGAAGATAAATGCAGAGTTCTGTTTACGTAACCGTAGGGGGTTTGAACACCGAGAGCTTACAGTGCCTGAAACGCGGTGAGGAAATGGGAGGGAGAACAGCGAGCGTTCAGAAATTTTGGCAAAAGGTCAAAGAGAGTGAACGGATGTGGGGGGAGGGGAAGGGGGTGGCGTGGGGTGGGTGCTAGCGCTCATGGTACAAGAAGTTTAGCAAACATACAAGTTTAGTTGCTGAAGAAAATACTTAGAGGAAGGAGGGTTCTCTGCTGGGGACAAAGAGAAGCGGCTTTATCCCGCCTGTGGCCCGCAGGTGGGCGTTGGCGCAGGTCTCCCCGCGCCCGCAGCGCGTCCAGGTTTCCACCGGCTGAGCCCGGCCCACGTGGCCGACGCTGAAGCGTCGCTCTCCGTTCCTCCAGCGGGCGCCTCCCGGCCGAGCTGCAGGGGGTGCACACAGCAGAGCTCTACTGCGCCCTCCTCGCCGCGCGTGGGGCCAGGCCATGCCCTAGAGACCCGCCTGGGCCTGCCCCGAGGGCTCGGTGCAGCTGGAGGTCTGAGCGCGCGTCCCCTGCTGCTACTGATTGAAGCCCAGTCCCCTGTCCCCAGTAGTAAGAGGGGGCCTCCAGGGAAGTGATTCCGTAGTAGGGGGAACGGGGCTGATAACCTTATGAGAGGGTTGGAGGGAGCTGTTTCCTCCCTTCCACTCTTTCTGCAGAGCGTTCCCCTCTCTACCCCACCCCTGCCAGGACAGAGCCCCCATCTGTGGTAAGTCAGCACCCAGCAAGAAGCCCCATATGGGAGGAACAGGCCCCCCCTCACTGCTGATGATGACCCCTTGATGGCGGACTTCCAGCCTCCAGCACAGTGAGAAGGAAATGTCAGTTTATAAATTACTCTCTGAGGTGTTTTGTTAACAGCAGCAGGAATGGACCAAGGGACACCGAGTTCTTACCATTGCCCAGTCACAATACCCTTAGACTCCAGCATCTCCCTGTCTTACCAGGAGTCAGTGAGACAAAAGGTGCAGGTGTCACTAATGGTGGTATACATGCACACTGTGTTAGTCTGTGTACTAGTTATGAGTATATATACTAATTATTAAACCATTTTAGAAAGAAAATACAGACTTGGGAGGTTTTAAAACCTGTCAAAGTCGGGTGTGGTGCACCTGTGGTCCCAGCTACTCTGGAGACCGAGGCAGAAGGACTTCTTGAGCCCAGGAGTTCAAGACCAGCCTGGGCAACATAGTGAGACCTGGAAAACAAACAACAACAAAAAAACTGTCAAGAGGCAGAACCTGGATAAGAAGTGGGTTATGTAAACCAGAGTGGTCCAAAACTTTAGATGCCTGAGGGGCCCCAAGCTGGTCCTAGATACTCATGAAAGTGCAATTCTAGAAGGAGCCATCTGCTCAACAGCCCGCCTGGTCATCCTCAAAGAGGCCACCACTCCCCACTCCTTCTCAGGGAGCCTCATCCCATCAGACCGTGAGGCCCATTCTTTCATTCATTCAGGTCATATTTACTGTCTTATCCACAATGCACCAGGCACTGTGCTGGGTGCTACTATACACATTATCACATTTGGCAAGGTATAGCACACCTCTTAATTTCAAAATAACCTTTCCAATGACATTAAAAATGGGCTTTACTTATGTGAAATTCACTTAAAATAGAAATCTAAGGAATTTTCAGTAGCATACCATAATTTGGCTAGAGGAGAAGGCTGGGTCTTCAGTGGGAAAATGTTAGAGGTAAAGCACTTGAGCACATGGCCTGCTGGGGAGAGTGCTGAGCCAGCTGGCTGTGCAGGGGAGGATTGAGGAAAAGGCTGAACATGAAGGCTAAGGATCAGTTTCATGAGCCCTCGAATCCAGGTTGATTTGAAACTTTGCATAGGCAGAACATTCTGAGGTAGCAAACAAAAGTTAGAGTCAAAAAGTTCTTTCTAAAGAATGATGTCAAGGAGGCAGCCAATTTAAGACTCACCCACACACTCGAACGGGCACTCAGTAAATTCTTACTGAATTAATGAATCAATCAGTCCATCAATACAGAGACAGCAACCAGGATCCTTGTCAAGTCAAGAGGGTTGTTAGTATTTCTTTAAAAGAAACAGCCTTATCTGTGAGCAAAATGAGAGGCTGCCCCTGAAGGCTAAGGATGTCCATTTGAGAGAAGCAGCCTTTCATTGTGCAATGATTAGGCTTAACTTGCTGGCAAGGCTGGAGACAAGGATAGAGATGAAAGGCTGGATGATGGCTGCGGGGGGTGC
Source organism: Macaca fascicularis (assembly GCF_037993035.2). Lineage (NCBI taxonomy): Eukaryota > Metazoa > Chordata > Mammalia > Primates > Cercopithecidae > Macaca > Macaca fascicularis. The sequence goes on along the minus strand of NC_088387.1, from coordinate 16,531,418 downwards.
CCTGTCCTGTAGCTGTTCCAGCCAGGAAAGGAGACGGGAACAGAGGAGACAGCACAGGCGGCAGGCAGGCATCCTGGGCCGAGGAAGGAGGGAGGGCTCCCCAGGGTCACCCTGCTCTACTTTTGGAGCCTGATGCTGTAAAGGCAGCCCAGCAGGGACACACATTCTGCAGAATCTCCTCTGTCCCCTCGTTGAGAGGACCAGGTTTTCCCTTGGAAATGGATAGACACACACTGAGCTGCTGCTTCCCAGGAGGGCTGAGGCATCCTTCAGTAACTTCAGGCGTCCTGTCAGCCACGTCATGGTTTCCCACCTCTGGATTCCCATGCCTTCCTTACCCTGATGAGGTTTCTCCCATTTACACGTCATCCCTCATCATCCCTCTCCTGGATGCTTTGCTAGCTTTATGGAAGGAACTTGGAGGAGTGGCCAAGGCAGGGCCCAGCAGCTGCAGCCATGGGGGTGAATGGGGGCCGGGATGAGGAGGGACTCCATAGACTCAGTGTCGACATGAAGGAGGAAAGGGCCCAGGTGTCCTATTAACAGTAATAACAATAATCTTGCCTTAAACCTTATTTATTGATTTATTTTTGTAGTTTAGAATGAGGTGAGGCCTAAAGAAAGAAACAATCACATAGGCCAGGCACAGTGCCTCACGCCTATAATCCTAGCACTTTAGGATTGAGGTGGGAAGATTGCTTGAGCCCAGGAGTTTGAGACCAGCCTGGGCAATATGGCAAAATCCTGTCTCTACTAGATAAATAAATAAACAATCACAACTAAAGTCGTGACAGCCAAATTCACACATGCATTCTCAGTTGGCCCTCACAGTCCCCGACAGCCACACAGATGCTGAGAGTGTGAGGCTGCTCTGGAAGACAGGAGTGGGGCTAGACCCGATGACCTCTAAGGTCTGCTCTGCTGCTTTCGGTCCAGGGTCAAGGTGTTGGAGGGGCAAGATATGTGTGGGGGAAGGGCAAGAACCGGGCATGCGTACTTAAGCTACTCATTTGGGTGCATGTCTGCCAGCCTCCCGAGGGCCTATGGAATAGACCAGAGCGATCCTCTAAGTGAGGACCGCTGGGATCAGATGCTTGGGCCGCAGCAGAGGTGATTGAAACGGGATTCGGCACTGTCCAGATGTTGATGCAAGGAGTGTCACCCTCAAATACAGCGTGTCAGCCACCGTGAGCCACTCGGCAGGAGAGCCTGAGAGTGGCATGTGGAGACAGGCCTCCCAGCAACGGGGAAGCCAGGGCGCAGCAGCAGGGCGCACCTTCTAGATGCAACGCTCTTCCTTCAGTGGAGCTAAGCGCCATGCTGTCTATTGTGGCCCAGCATGCACTTCGTGCTTTCCATTAGCCCTGAGGCTCAGGCGTCAATTATGATTTATCATTTAAAATCCAACAATATGTTTTTATTGTATTTCTTTCTTTTGAGACAGGGTCTCACTCTGTCACCCAGACTGGAGTGCAGTGGCATGATCATGGCTCACTGCAGCCTCAACCTCCTGGGTTCAGGTGATCCACCCACCTCAGCCTCCTCAGTAGCGGAGACCACAGGCGTACACCACCAGGCCCAGCTAATTTTTTGCATTTTTTGTACAGACGGGGTTTCACCACGTTGCCCAGGCCGGTCTCAAACTCCTGGACTCAAGATGTCTGCCTGTCTTGGCCTCCCAATGTGCTGGAATTACAGGCATGAGCCACTGCACCCTGCCAGTATGCTTTTAAACAGTACCAGGAAAGCCTCGAGCTCTTCCCCGCCTCAGCAGGACACATGCATTAACTGGCAGAGCCCAGTCTCCCTCTGAGGATGGGTCTGTGAGTGGCAGCTCTGGGAGAGACAGAAGTAGGGGACTGGCAGGGACTCAGAGCCTGCAGGGAGAAGGAAGATGCATGGTGGGGAGGCCAGCATGCCAGGCCGCCGAGCTCCCGCCCACTCCTGGAGCCCAGGCCCTCGTCAACTCTAGGTCTTGCTCCTGGCCTAGGTCCTGCTGAGTCCCCATAGTCATAACGACGCTTACACAGCACTGCCTCCTTCCAGATACTTTTTCACGGGGTTATTGTCAGTGCCCAATAACCCTGTGAGGCTTTTCACCACTTATAGGAGGGGAGCTGAGGCCCAGGAGGGCTTAGGCCCTGCCCAGGGTATCATAAGCAGAGGGTGGATGGACGTGCCAGGCTCAGAGCCTGTGCCTTCATGTCAGGCTCCACAGGCTTCCTTGGCTCCTTGCTGCCTTCAAAAGAGGAAAGTTACTTTTGTTTTCAAAATCCAGTCTTTCCTTATGGCTTCAAAAGCTCTTCCCTTGAAGCCTCCACAAAGGAACAAGATGTCTGGGGTCTGGCTGGACCTGGGAGAGCTCTGCAATGCCTCCAAGATGAGGCTAGTCCCCCAGGGGAGCCCACCCTCCTTCAAGATGTCTTCAGAGGTTCTATTCTATTCTATTCTATTCTATTCTATTCTATTCTATTCTATTCTATTCTGAGACAGAGACTCACTCACTCACTCTGTTGCCCAGGCTGGAGGGCAGTGGTGCAAATCTTGGGTCACTGCAACCTCCGCCTCCAGGATTCTAGTGATTCTCCTGTCTCAGCCTCCCAAGTAGCTGCTATTACAGGTGCGAACCACCATGCTCAACTAATTTTTGTATTTCTAGTAGAGACAGGATTTCACCATGTTCACTAAGCTGGTCTTGAACTCCTGACCTCAAGTGATCTGCCTGCTTCGGCCTCCCAAAGGGCTGCAATTACAGGTGTGAGCCACTGCACCCTGCCAGTGTCTTCAGAGGTTCTTTTTTTTGAGACGGAGTCTCGCTCTGTCGCCCAGGCTGGAGTGCAGTGCAGTGGCATGATCTCGGCTCACTGCAACCCTCTTCAGAGGTTCTTCATATCCAACACCCTGCAGTGATGAAATAAAGCATGGCATATTAACTGAGTGGACAGTTACGCAGCCATTTAAGCTGACAAATACACAGACACATTATAAACTATTCAAAAGTAATTTTCAGTGAAAATATTACCACCATGGAAAGCATGTATATAGATAAAAATGGATGTAGAAACAGAAATATATATGATTTGATATTATTGGGTGATGAAGCTATGGCTGTAATTATTTTTTTTCTTGACGTTCAACTGCTTTTAATAATATTTTTTTTTTTTTTGAGATGGATCTCGCTCTGTCGCCCAGGCTGGAGTGCAGTGGTGTGATCTCGGCTCACTGCAAGCTCTGTCTCCTGCGCTCATGCCATTCTCCTGCCTCAGCCTCCTGAGTAGCTGGGACTACAGGCGCCCGCCACCACGCCCGGCTAATTTTTTGTATTTTCAATAGAGATGGGGTTTCACTGTGTTAGCCAGGACAGTCTCGATCTCTTGACCTCGTGATCCACCCACCTTGTCCTCCCAAAGTGCTGGGATTACAGGCGTGAGCCACCGAGCCCAGCCGCTTTTAATGATTTTTAAAAAGTATTTGGTAGCTCTGAACTGGCAATTGTGGAAATATGACAGAGGAGCAGCTATTTCTAGAAGATCATTTTGACCTTTTTCCCCACCTAGAGGGAGCTAATCAATCAGGATGTGAGGGGGACAGTCTGAGCTGCTGCTTTCCCCACTTGAATACATGACATAATCCAGTGTATCCTACACTAAGGGTGCTTCCTCACCTTAGAGCCGGGAGCTCATGACTGCACAGCCAGCCTTCAGTCCCCTTGCTCCGGAGGGAAGAGGGGCCCAAGGGACAGGCAATACTTCAGACATACTCTTCTAAAAGCAAAAACAGTGGCCATTAAAATAATGCGCTGGCCAGGTGTGATGGCTCTTACCTATTGTCCCAGCACTTTGGGAGGCAGAAGCAGGAAGATTGCTTGAGCCTAGGAGTTCAGGACCAGTCTGAGCAACATAGCAAGACCCCATCTCTTTAAAAAAAAAAAATAGCTAGGCATGGTGGTGTGTGCCTATAGTCCCAGCTACTCAGGAGGCTGAAGCAGGAAGACGCTGAGCCCAGGAGCTCAGGTGAGCTACAGTCATGCCACTGCACTCCAGCCTGGGTGACAGAGTGAGACTCTTTCTCTAGAATAAACAAAATTAAAAGTTTAAATATAAAATGTGCTGTCTTCCACGCACTGGATCTTTCTGAGCTGCTTTTCTGTGGTGGCGCTGAGCCAACTCCCCTTGCTCTCTCTTCCCACCTGCTCTGAACTGCAAGCGTTTCTGCTCCCCCAGGGAAGGCAGGCCTTGGTGAGGGTGAAGGGGACAACCAACAATTACACCAGGATGAGGACGTCAGCTGGGACTGTCCCAGGCCAGCTGGGACATGTCGTCCCCCATCTCTATGAAAAACTAGAAATCTGGGAATTAACCATATGGCTGCCAGAATATCTACCTGAAGCTCTAACCTAATGATGCAATTTTTTTTTTTTTTTTTTTTTTAAGACAGAGTCTCGCTCTGTCGCCCAGGCTGGAGTGCAGTGGCGTGATCCCGGCTCACTGCAAGCTCTGCCTCCCAAGTTCACGCCATTCTCCTGCCTCAGCCTCCCAAGTAGCTGGGACTAAAGGTGCCCACCTCCACGCCCGGCTAATGTTTTTGTGTGTGTGTGTGTTTTTAGTAGAGGCAGGGTTTCACTGTGTTAGCCAGGATAGTCTCAATCTCCTGACCTCATGATCCACCCGCCTCGGCCTCCCAAAGTGTTGGGATTACGGGTGTGAGCCACCACCCCCGGCCTAGGTCCTTTTTTTTTATAATGAACTTTTTGCAGAAAATATTTTGTGCTCCCCAAAATACGTACGTCAAGTTATAAATCATATCTTTACTACTCTGCTAACCTATTGTATATAAACACAAAAACAGATATTTTTAAACATAAAAAATAGAAACTCCACTCCTTAATATATACCCAAAAGAATTGAAAACAAGCGCTCAAAACAGATACCCCAGTGATTAGAACAGCATTATTCACAAAGCTAGAATCAACTGAAAGTCTATCAAAAGTTTAACAGTTAAACAAAGTGCAGTATGTCCACACAATGGAATATTATTCAGCCTTAAAAAGGACGGAAATTCTGATAAACACTACATACAACATGGGCAAGCCTTGAAAACCCAAGTTAAACAAGCCAGTCACAAAAGGACAAATACAAATATTGTATGATTCTATGTCTATAAATTATCTAGAATGGTCAAATTCATAGAGACCAATTCATAGAGGGAACGGTTAAGGAGTCTTTGCTTAATGGGCAGAGGTTCCATCTGGGGTGATGAAATATTTTGGAAGGAGTGGCAATGGCTGCACAACTTGTGAATGTAATTAATCCCAATGAATTCTATATGTAAAAGTGGCTAATAAGGTCAATTATATTATATTATATATATATATATAGCAATCATAAAAGAAGTTAAAAATATATATCAATTTAAAATACTTTTAGATAAACAATGAATATAAGTTGAAGTTCCAATATTTTCTTCCCCTCTTCCAGTGAAGGTGTGCCCCTGGGTGCATATGCCCAAGACTGGGGCCCACGGTCCTAACCAGCCGGGCCAAGCCTCCCACTGCCTGTCACCTGGAAGGACGTAGGATGAACTGGACACCCTGAGGTGCCTCTTTGCTGGTAGACATGCCTGTCTCCAGCCACATCACCTCCAGGTTCAGGCATCAGTTGTCAGAGGTGAAGCTTGAAGGCTAAAGGCAAGAGGGAGTTGGCTAGACCAGAATCCCCTCACTGCTGTAATTTTCTCACTGTTAGAATTTTTGCAAAGGGAGTTTCCACCCCAACACCTTCTGTTCGGGAATCTACCTGCAAAGTTTTGAAATTTTCGAGAGTAGCCATGAAAAGATTCAAAGAGACTGATAATTCTTTGCAAACTTACACCAGCTTCTTATACACTTAAACTGATATTTTGTCTTTTTATAGAATTAGGGTATAAAGGAAGTTTTTGTACATTCTCAATAACATCTAGCTTATATTCTTGAAACCAACAACACCATTTTACCCAGAAATAAAAGCGGGGGGCTGGACGCTGTGGCTCACGCCTGTAATCCCAGCACTTTGGGAGGCCGAGGTAGGTGGATCACCTGAGGTTGGGAGTTCAACACCAGCCTGACCAACATGAAGAAACCCCATCTCTACTAAAAATACAAAATTAGCAGGGCGTGGTGGCGCGTGCCTGTAATCCCAGCTACTCAGGAGGCTGAGGCAGGAGAATTGCTTCAACCTGGGAGGCGGAGGTTGTGGTGAGCTGAGATGGTGCCATTGCACTCCAGCCTGGGCAACAAGAGTGAAACTCCATCTCAAAATAAATAAATAAATAAATAAATAAATAAATAAATAAAATAAAATAAAAGCAGTGATCACAAAATGCAGGTACATTACCTTGAAGGAGAGAAGAGACTATTAGGTAGAAATTAAGATTGTTTGTTTGTTTGTTTGTTTGTTTGTTTGTTTGTTTTGAGATAGGGTCTCACTTCGTTGCCCAAGCTGGAGAGCAGTAGTGCAAACAAGGCTCACTGCAGCCCCAAACTCCTGGGCTCAAGCAATTCTCCTGCTTCAGCCTCCTGAGTAGCTAGGGCTATAGGTATACACACTGCACCCAGCTAGAGATTTTTATTTGATGTTTTTGTAGAGACAAGGTCTCACTCTGTTGTCCAGGCTGGTCTCAAATTCCTAGCCTCCAGAGATCCTCCCACCTAAGCCTCCCGAAGCTCTGGGATTGCAAGTATGAGCCATTGTGCCCAGGCTGAGACTTTGAATGGTTGTACCTACTGCTGCCAACAACGTAATGACAGTTATGGCTGGCAGCAAAAGGCTATTTTAAATCTCATCTCAGTGATTTTAATTTTTCTTTTATTATTTTGTGCATACAAATTTTCTACAATGGACATGTAATACTGTTGTAATTAGAAAAAGGGGAGTTTTTAAAACTGCCTAGTTCTCTTGTTTCCTAGGTCATATTTGTATTTTGGGCACTGAAGTTTGGGATCGTTCACTGCAGGGGACAGCAGTTCTGCATGTCCTGTGCGTCCACAGGGCACCTCTGTTAACGCAGCCCGCGCCATTGCAGGCATTCATGATGACAGTGCTCAGTCATCACAAGGTGACCCACGGTATGTGTGTTTTGCTTAAGAGTGCAGAAGCATCCTGTACATATTATCAAGGTTTTCATCAAAACAGTGATTATCTTAATCCTAGAGTAATTTTTTTTTTCTTTTTTGAGATGGAGTCTCGCTCTGTCACCCAGGCTGGAGTGCAGTGGCATGATCTCGGCTCACTGCAACCTCCGCCTCCCAGGTTCAAGCGATTCTCCTGCCTCAGCCTGCTGAGTAGCTGGGATTACAGGTGCCTGCCACCACACCCAACTAATTTTTGTATTTTTAGTAGAGACTGAGTTTCACCATATTGGTCAGTCTGGTCTCAAACTCCTGACCTCAGGTGATCCACCCATCTCGGCCTCTCAAAGTGCTGGCATTACAGGTGTGAGCCACCATGCCCAGCCCATAATTATTTTTTTAAAAATAGATTTAGTGGGTACAAGTGCAGTTTTGTTACCTGGATCTATTGTGTAGTGACGAAGGCTAGGCTTTTAGTGTGACCATCACCCGAATAGCATATATGATACCCGTTAGGTAATTTCTCATCCCTCTTCCCTCTCCCCCTCCCACCTTTTGGAGTATCTGATGTCTATTATTCCACTCTTCATGTCCATGTGTACACACTGTTTTTATAAGTGAGAAATGCAGTACTTGACTTTCTGAAAAACAGTAATTTTTAAAGATTTTACACGGCAAAATGGAACTGTCCATGATCTGGAAAATCCACCTTTCTGAACACCTGGCTCCCCAAGATCACGGGACAAAATGAGGCGACGCTGTCCACATAATTGCCCCGATGCCTGAGGACAGTAACAGTGCTCTCCCTGGGGAAGGTAGATGGAGTGCTGTGGCAGCGGCACATGCGTGAGTGGGGCGGGGGAAGCACAGTTGCTGGTTATTGAGGCGTTTCGTGTTGGCGTTCCCAGCCCAACCCCTAACTGCAGGCACCCCCCTTCGCATGCCTGGGCCTCCGCTCCTCTGCCTGAGTTCCAGACACTGCCCCTGGATCCAGGCTAAAGGGCAGTAGGGGACGGTGTGGCGCACCCTAGATGCGGAACCCACAGCACCCGGTGCCTGCCAGATATAACAAGCAAGCCGGGGCACACGGCTGGGGCACGTTTTCCAGAAGCCTTCGAATTGTGTAAACTCTGTGCAGGCCAAAGGGCCTCTTGTGTAAGAGTCACATGCCAAGGCCCATCTAAAAGTTTCACTCCTGCTTGGCTCCAGGGTTCCTTTCAACCCTGCCGGGCACTTCTCAGTTCCTGGTGGGAGGTGAAAACTCATGCCTCCCAGATTCTCTTCTTAGAAGACAATCCTGAAAGTGATTTTGTTTGGATTTCTTAACACCCAGACAACTGTCTGCTTCTGCTGTCTCATTTTCAAGGACTTCGGGGTATGCCGAGGTGAGTTCACAGCTTCCTCCACACCCTGTGGCCCTGGGGACCTGGTAATGGACACAAACTACCTGCGAAGCCAGTGATCTTTCCTCTGCTCTCTTACCTCGCCTCCAACGTCTGCCGCTGCCCATACCTGCCGGCCATCTTCTCCCCAGACTCCTCAGCTCTGGAGGAGAACTAGCACATGTCAGAACTCATTCACAGGGAAAGTCCCTCTTTGCCAGCACCTGTTTGTTTTTTTTTTGAGACAGAGTCTCGCTCTGTCACCCAGGCTGGAGGGCAGTGGCCGGATCTCAACTCACTGCAAGCTCCGCCTCCCGGGTTCCCGCCATTCTCCTGCCTCAGCCTCTCGAGTAGCTGGGACTACAGGCGCCCGCCACCTCGCCCGGCTAGTTTTTTGTATTTTTAGTAAAGACAGGGTTTCACCGGCGGCTTTGCCAGCACTTTTCACACAGACCCCATGCTGATCCGCGTTGCTTATCACTTGGTAAACACTAATCAATGTGCCACAGCCCAGGCAGCTGCCTCATTCTGTCCCCCAGGAACTCTCAGCCTCTGCAAAGCTCCAGCCCAAGAAGCATTCTCACCGGCCCCCAGTTCTGCCCCTTTTGCTGGAAAATGAGTTTGAAACAGTTTCTGCTTCAGAGGCAGCTCCTGTGGTGGGGAGTCGCCTGGGTGTGCCTGCCCTGTCTGGATTCCTTGCCTGTGATGGGTCATGGTGGTCTTTCAGCCTTGGTCTGAGCATTTCTGCCACCAGGTGCCCCCCACAATCTGCCCTTGGAACGTCCAAGCTTCTCCTTTGCAAAATGCTATAGCTTTTCACAAAGCTATACTGGCAATGGCTTTTGGACTATTACCTTGACTGGTAAAACTAAAAATGCTCCCTGATGTGGCTGTTATTAACCACAGTCACCTCATGGAAAATCACATGCCTTTGGCCTGCACTCAGGCAGGCTTCCTGACCGCCTGGTGGTGTCACGCCTCCATCTACCAATCCCTCATTGTTAGATTACTGTTCATATCATTGTGGGGTTTCTTCTTCCCCTCTGGATCCAATAAAGTTGTCAGACTGTGGTATTCTCTCTCTTCCATCTGGGGCAGAGGTCACCTGCCAAGTAACCATTGTTCAGGTGGGAGTCTGCGACTCCAAAGGGTTTTCTTCTTTGCTTTCACTAAAAATAGCTCTAATCCCTTTAACCATCACTTGACTTCCTCTACTGGAACCTGAATGGAGAGGCTGTTATACGTAATTCTAACCCTGACCTCCCTCGTTTGATCTCTGTTTTGTAAACAGGGGGGAAGGGTTATCGTAAGGTGCCTGTGGTGGCTTGTCTTTGAGCTCCCTTTAATGGCCAGTCTTTTAACAGAGCTGGAAACTGCCTCTGCTGTTTACTCTGCCTGTGTGCGCTGCTCCAGGGCTTCTCTGTTATTTTCGCAAATGGCGTTTTATATGTTTCCACGTCTTTCTAACATGTCATGCCTCCCATCAGAACACCTATTCCAGTATTAACAGTGATGTTATAAAAGACAGCGAACAATCAGAAGAAAAATAGTGCAAAACATGTCCCAAATGGCTACCTGTTCAAACAGAGTTGTTCCCTTCAACACGCTGCCCCGAAACTTCACCCCCACTTTTTCACCCCCTGTTTTCCCTGGGCTCTGTAACTCTGTTCACAGAGAGCTCTGTTCCTGGGAAAGCAGACACTGGCTGTGCTGATTTAGGTGATTTCAGAACTATCTCCATTATAGAAAACCCCTTGAAACAGGAGACAAAACTCAGTAACAAATCCCCAGACCCCAGAGTGGGCAAGTCCTTTTATTGTACTATGGACAGGAGAAGCCAAAGGCATTTTGTTTATTTTCCAGATAGGAAGATGGATGGATAGACAGATGGACAGAATGATAGGTTTTCTTTATAAGTCAGTATGAACTGAGTAGGAATTACATATTTGCAAAACTCAGTGAGCCAAAAATCAAACCAGCACATCAAATTGCTCTCCAAACTGAACTAAACCAAAGGGTGTGTGGCTTGAGTCTGACCACAGAGAATGCCCGCTTAAGATCACCTGCGTTGGGCGTTCTTCCCTTGGGGAGCGAAACACTGGCAGTGTCAGGCATCGTGGAGAAGCCACCCCATAGACTGTGGGGTGATGGTGCAGCCCTCCTTATCACCTTCCTAAGACCAGCAATGTCAGAATGTTCAGTGACACTTTACTCATCTCAAGGGTCTAGACATAGGCTCTGGGCCAAAACAGCTCCCCACACCTCTTTGCTCTGTGACAACAAAGTTGATCTATTTCATTCAAAATTGGTGAGTCCTTGGAGCTCAGCACACCACACCCGAGGCACACAACAGCACCAGCACCACACACAGATGAGCACTGGGCTGAGCATCTGAGTGAGTATCTAACGCAAACCAAGCCTGAGTCAGGCACTACTGTTCCCATTTTCAAATGGGGAAACTGAGGCACAGGGCGGTTGTGCAGTTTGCCCAAGGGCGTGCAGCCAGGACCTTACTGAGAAGGAATTTGATCAAGGGCTTCCACTCTGGCTATAAACCATTACACTAAACACTTTGCTGCCATAACTAGCGACTGATCTGATCTGAGCTAGAACATACGTCTCTGTGACTACAATCACAGGTCCTAAATGCATTTTTGGCTATACTCCCTTTTCCATTAATTCTGCAGATGTTTACTGAAGGCATGCTACGTGTCACCACTGTCTTGGTGCTCGGGACACGATCAGTGGTGAGCAAACACTTACTCTCCTCATAGAACTTTACTGGGAAAGAAACGTAATCCAGCCAGCAAATGTGTAATCCATGTAGGACAAGTGGTGCTGTATGTGCTGTCAGCAGGGAACCTGGCCTGAGGGTCTGAGTGGCTTCTCTAAGTAAGGCCAGTGCCTGAAGGATAAGTTACAGTGGAAAGGGGATGGAGATATGTAATCCAGACAGAGGGAAAGGGTGTGCTAAGGGCCTGTGGCTGTGGGAGCATAGCTAGAGCTTATGGCTCAACAAGAGGTTAGCAGAAGCATGCAGAGCGAAGGGGAGTGGAGAGCAGGGGTCAGCACACACTGCATGCTACCGGCAGAGGGAACACTTTGGTTTAGGCAACAGGGAGCCCTGAAGGGGTTTAATCAGGAGGGTGGCAGGGGACAGAGGATAACAGGATCTTATTTGTACTGGGAAAAGAGCCCCTGGCTGCAGGATAGGGTGTGGGTTGGGGGCCACAGTGCACGCTGGAGCCTGGTTAGCAGACCGTGGCCGACAGTCTACTGGACAAGGCAGTGAGACCTCATTTTTGTGATTCTGCAGACAGCTTTGCTCCTGCTTCTTCCATCCTGCTTTGAGGATCTTAAGTGCTAGGTCTGTTTGCCAGTGAAAGTTACCTTCTCCTTATCATGTCTTGTCATAGAAACCCCTACACCAGGCTTACATGTGGCTCCATTTCACAGAAGTCGTCATGGATAGGATGACCTAATCTGTCTGACTCCGTCCTTGTTAATTCTATTTCTGAGGTAATGGTCTGATTTTAAGAAAATGCTTCCTAGTGCAAACGCCCTTTTCTGAGCAAGCATCATTAGTGCCGATTAATGAGACATCTGTGAGACTGCAAAGTCAAGGCTGCATCTCTCTGTCATTTAACTAGAATTCTCTCCATCTCCACCACCATTTCCACCATCTAAGGTAAAAAAAAAAAAAACCCAGTGCATTATTTCAAAGGCAAAGACAGTAGGATACACAACAGTGAGGACTGCCATGCTCAGCCTAACAACAGGGGATTTAGAAGGTGCCTTCACCCCTCCCAGCCTACATGGTCTCTGCTCCTAAGAACCGGTTAGTGCAGGTGTGGGTACCCAGGGACTGAATGCATCATTAATATGCTATTATTAAGATTCCAAGGGTCTAAAGTATAATAATAATAAAATAAATAAATAAAGTATAATAATAATAATAAAAGATTCCAAGGGTCTCATGTCCTCACGGTGATACAACAATATGCCAAAATATCCACTGACCTCACACATGAGCTCTGCCCATCAAAATAAATAGATTGTTACAAAAAAGAGATTGGAAAAAAGAGCAATTAAAAAAAAAAAAAAAAGCTTTAACCAAACTTGACAAGGTAACACTTCCGAGGTCTTCCTGCATTTCGAATAAGGCTTTCTTGAGGTCTGCCCAAGAGCCGCTGAGGAAAGTGGCTAGAAGTGGATGAGGCCAGGCCAGCCAAGAGCAGGAGCGACCCCATGCTATCCTGTGATTCCCAAGGTCTCTTGTTGCTTACACCGCTTTCTCTGTCTCTCTCTCTCTGTCTCTCTCTCTCTCTTTCTCTCTCTCTCTGTCTCTCTCTCTCTCTCTCTCTCATTCAGAAGCTGATGGACAGCAGGGACAGGGGCTGCCTGCGCGCCAAGCCCGTGACTCCAGGGAGCCTCAGGATCGTATCAAAGAGGTTCAATCATTCAGCTGCCCGCAGAGCTTTGGGAAAGTTGTGACACATTCATGGCATGAACAAAGAAACACACCACTTCCAGGATCTGAACTCTGATCAGTCGTTCGTGGTATGAGCCTTTGGCAAGCAGAGAAGGGCAAGGTTTCTACAGGGCGTGACTCAAGGGAGAGAGCCCTTTCTGTGCTAAGAGAAACGATGGGAGAATAAGTCAAGATAGAGAAACATTGAGGAAACTACGCTCAGCACATTCAGAGCAACTAGATATTCCCTGGTGCCATGCTTTGCATGGGAGGCAGGGTCGGCTTCCTGACTCCAAATCACAGACCTCAAACCGGTCATCCTACCCTTTCACACCCTAGTTTCCACGGGGGACAGTGGGAATTGTATCCCGTTCTTTCCCCTCCTGTGTCCCTCCATAATAGCTCATGAACTTCCACCCCATTAACTCTCCTATTGTATCTGCCAGCGACTGCCACAATTATGCCAAATAAAACGCCCCCCCAAACTCACTGCTTCACATAATCATTTATTCTCACTCACATGCGTGCACTTGCCTTGAGCCCACTGGCCAGCAGGGCTTGGTTTGGGCAGCAGGTTGAGCCACCCCTGCCTCCCTGCCTCAGTGTCTCTCCTGCTCCCTGCCCCAGCCAGGTCCCGGGCTTGCTTTCGTGGATGAGGTTTGAAGCTCACAAGCATATGTGGAAACACGCTAACCTCGGGAGGCCTAGGATCGGGACTGGCATGTGTCCTTTAATCACACACGACTGGCCGAAGCAAGTCACATGGTCAAACCTCAAATCAAATGGTGAGGAAGCACATTCCGCCTCTGGTGGAAGAACTTCAAAGTCTCATGGGAAGGAAAGGAGGAAGGCTGGTAACAATAATTCCACCTACCACACCTGCGAAGAAAATAATGGGAATATGAATGCTAACGCTGTTTAAGATGGCCCATGTGTGCTATACACACTTCATGTATCCATTGACCCTGGAACAGCATGATGTGGGGGCACCGACCCCTGTATAGCTGAAAATCCAGGTATAACTTTTGACTCCTCGAAAACTTAACTACTAATAAACTGCTGTTGACCAGAAGCCTTACGGATAACATTAACAGTTGATTAGCACATATTTTATATGTTATGTGCATTATATACTGTATTCCCTTTTTTTTTTTTTTTTTTTTTTGGAGACAGAGTCTTGCCTTGTCACCCAAGCGACACGATCTTGGCTCACTACAACCTCCACCTCCTGAGTTTAAGCGATTCTCCTGCCTCAGCCTCCCAAGTAGATGGGACTACAGCACTCCCCACCACGCCCAGCTAATTTTTGTATTTTTAGTAAAGGTGGGGTTTCACCATGTTGGCCAGGCTGGTCTCAGACTCCTGGCCTTAAATGATCCACCCACCTCGGCCTCCAAAAGTGCTGGGATTACAGGCATGAGCCACTGCGCCCAGCCTGTATACTGTATTTACAATAAAGCAAGCTAGAGAAAAGAACATGTTACTGAGAAAAGCATAAGGGAGAGAAAATATAATTACTATTCATTAAGGAGAAGTGGGTCATCATAAAGGACTTCATCCTCGCCATCTTCACATTGAGTGGGCTGAGGAGGAAGAGCAGGAGGGGTTGGTCTTGCTGTCTCTGTCTTGGGTCACAGAGAAGGAAGAAAATCCACTTGTTAGTGGACCCAGTAGTTCAAACCTGGGTTGTTCAAGGGTCAACTGTATTAATACATTTATTCCCACCACAACTCTCTGAGTTCTATTACTATCTTTTTTTTTTTTTTTTTGAGACGGAGTCTCACTCTGTCACCAGGCTGGAGTGCGGTGGTGTGATCTTGGCTCACTGCAACCTCTGACTTCCTGGTTCAAATGATTCTCCTGCCTCAGCCTCCCAAGTAGCTGGGATTACAGGCATGTACCACCACGCCCGGTTAATTTTTGTATTTCTAGTAGAAACGGGTTTTCACCATATTTGCCAGGATGGTCTCCATCTCCTGACCTTGTGATCTACCCACCTTGACCTCCCAAAGTGCTGGGATTACAGGCGTGAGCCACTGCGCCCAGCCTATTACTATCTTTTATTTGTAAATTAGGAGAATGAGGAAGAAAGACATTAAGTCACTTGCCTGCACCACACCCATGCTGGGGCTGGGATCTGGAGCCGTGTCTGGCTCTGCGCCCTGCCTCTCACCTGTGCGTCCTGCAACACCACAGCAGGGTCTCTGCCAGGAAGCTGGGGAAGGCCCACACAGGCTCCAGGCATGGGAAAACCTGGTCAGAAATGAGTGACTTGTGACTGTAGGTTCTGAGGACTTGGAACTGGCCAGAGGAACAAAGGTTACTTCTGTTTTGTTCAAGGTCACCAGTGAGACCTTGGTTGTATTTAACATAGAAACTGGCTCAAGAACACGGTCGTGTTTTTTAACACTACCCAGACAACGAATGTCTTCCCCCTTGCTCAATGGATATGAACCACAGGTGCTGAGGAAAGAGGTTCAAGCTGAGAGAGAAGAATCCAAACTACAGGGAGGTCCTGCTCCAGGAGAACAGGCCCAGGACACATCCACATCAGGGTTTTCAAATTGGGTTTTGGCCACCTGGTCTTCACCACAGCGTGGGTGTCTTGCCTCATCTCCATCCAGGATCCTTGTGCCTCTCAACTCCATTTTCCTAAAGTAATGGCTGTTGGGCAGCCCCGCTGAAAGAAAACCTGTCTTTTCACATCGGAGAGACTGTTACTGTCTAGCAGGAGAGAATTTGATGGATTTCAATGACTTATTAAAAATCAATTTATTGTACAGCTGAAAGGCTTGCTGGTTAGTAAACAACAGTGCATACCAAATTTTGTCCTTAAGATACTCAACTTCCAGCTGGCTTACTGCACTATCTAGCAAGCTCAGAACTGGAATGTCTCCATTGTTGCTCAAGAATGAGGAGCAAAATAACTGTAACTTACTTTCAAAACTCCAACTTTAGTAACAAGCCAGAAATGGTGATAGGCAAAAGCCATGAAGAATGACTAGAAAGGGCCGGGCGTGGTGGTTCATGCCTGTAATCACAGCACTTTGGGAGGCTGAGGTGGGCGGATCATGAGGTCAAGAGTTCCAGACCAGCCTGGCTAACATGGTGAAATCCCGTCTATACTACAAATACAAAAATTAGCCAGGCATGGTGGTACGTGCCTGTAATCCCAGCTACTAGAAGGTTGAGACAGGAGAATTGATTGAACCCAGGAGGCAGAGGTTCCAGTGAGCCAGGATCATGCCACTGCACCCCAGATTGAGACTCCGTCTCAAAAAAAACAAAAGATTGGAAAGAGATTACTCTGCACTTTGCAATATAAACACATACACATGTGTATGTCAAAGAATTGCTGTATTGCGACATCACCGGAGCCCACACCCTTTGTATTTGTACATTATTCAGTTGTCTGTAACCCAAGTGCACTGATGCCTCCCACAAACTCTCACAGTGGTCAGGTGTGCCTCTAAAGTGAACCACCCATTGTATGTGTAAGAAAATGCTTCCTATGCTGACAATAAAATCATAGTTTTGTAAAAACCTGCTGCAAACTTGACCTCACTTTGGTGAGGCCGTAACTGATGACTGACAAGTCATCTCTGCACAGGTTAATCCCCTGGCTGATATCAAGCCCCGAAGGAAGCAGATGTCCTTATTGAGTAGTTGCTTGCCAAAGGAAGGCACTACTGGAACGAGAAATTGATGTCATTAGAAGTAGAGAAACTATGTGAAGCAGCCACTGGGCTGAACCAGTGTTGTCAATTACAGGCTTCTTGGATGAAATTCTGCAAAATCTTAAAGAAGGTGTTAAGTGTTAAACTCACCTATGGTGAGCATGGAGTTTCTCCCTACTCAGCTCTTTTTTTTTTTTTTTTTTTTTTTTTTTGAGACAGAGTCTCCCTCTGTGGCCCAGGCTGGAGTGCAGTGGCGCGATCTCAGCTCACTGCAAGCTCCACCTCCCAGGTTCACCCCATTCTCCTGCCTCAGCCTCCCGAGTAGCTGGGACTACAGGTGCCCACCACCACACCCGACTAATTTTTTGTATTTTTAGTAGAGATAGGGTTTCACCGTGTTAGCCAGGATGGTCTCCATCTCCTGACCTCATGATCCGCCCACCTTGGCCTCTCAAAGTGCTGGGATTACAGGTGTGAGCCACCGTGCCCGGCCTATCCATGGAATTTTTTTCCCCCTTTTCTCAGCAGCTGCTCAACCATTCATTAGCACCACATTCTGACTTGGGAGATGGGACATGGACCAAGTGCCCAGGTATCTGGCCCTGCCCTGGTGTCTGCCATGGGTCACAGGAAAGGGCAAAATTGTTTCTGTTAAAATATTGAGCTTGTTTTTGTGGTGCAGTGTTTGCTGGTTGTGATTTGGAAGTTGACTACAGTCGAGTCTCCTTCATCTATCATATCTCCTTACCACCTCCATCTCATTCATTCATTCATCCATTCATTCCACAAACACAATTACATTCTCTGCTACACAGTATGAGGACTCAGATCTATCCCAACCTCAAGGAGTTTACGCTCTAGCAGTGAAAATACAGAAACACATAGGTAACTATAACACGGGATCAAATTTGGCAAGGGCACGAGGAAGGTACACAAGGTTTCCAAAGGAATGAAGGGAAATACAAACTCCCAACTCTTTTGTGAGTCATGTGGGGCCAGTTCTGTAAAATGCTCTCATGTTGAAGGGTGCTCATTCCTTGCATGATTTACCATTTCACAAAAATTGACTCTTTAAAAGCATGGTGTTTAAACATAGACGAAGTCATCCTGCTATAGTCGGCTTACCCTGAAATGTATTAATAACTCCGGCCCCGACGTGGTTCCCCCAGCAAGCTGCTAACAGGTTCAGATTTCTACTTGTGGTTTCTTGATTGTGTGAGCATGCAAGAAGGTTGTGTTTTGTTTTGTTTTGTTTTTGCTATTTCCAACAGATAAGAGTACCGATCTTTATCTCTAAGACAGCACAGAAAAGATGTCCATTTCTACCCATATTCATTCCAGTAAAATATCTGTTACTAACAGGGATATCTTTCTACCCACAAGTAGTGGGTGAAGGGCCCATGCTTCTGAAGATTACTGTCCTTCTTCCCTGCCTCTGCTGTCCCCCACATCAAGGCTGTGCTATGTGAGAGGGAGTCAGAGGGGAGCTCTGCCATCTGCTCCTGATATCTGTGGAACAGCTCCAGGCAGGCTACTCTCGGACCTCCTGGGCAGCAATATGCCTTTACTAAATTAGAGGTGGCAGTAAATATGGGATGAGTTAGTTTGCAAGTGGTCACAACCTCACCCTGAAAATACTAAAAGCTATAAGTACATGTTGTTTAGCCAGGAAGAGTGTTCCTGGCAATTGCAGAGCTAAGTCAACCAGCCATACACCGAGCAGCTTTAGCACACTACTGATGGAGCTGTGTTCCCAATATGGTATGTGTCTATCTGATCTGATAGAAAGATAGCTAGCTGGTGGTTTGATCAAAATAGTAAAAGTGGGGAATCATTCTAAGAAAATACATACATAACCCCTTTAACTTAAAACACATATTTGCCAATCTTTTGAACTTGGGCCAAGGCACTTTCCTGAGTCTCTGTGGTTCCTTCTGCAAAATCCACATATGCAATGCATCAAAGCTGATTTCCAGGTCAGGCTTCTTTATAATGCAGTTAGATTTTAAGACACCTTGAAGCAATCAGAGTACAGAGTCTTCTATATGTTGGTAACTCCCCAGCTCTTTCCCCTACAATTGTCTCACAACCAACCAATTTAACAATCATTTTTAATCAATTCACCCTAGCCAAGTTTTCCAAAGTAATCAAATTTATTTTATTATTTAAAAATGTATTTTTCGCTCATAACCTGTTATACTCATGTTTGTGTAACATCAATTAAATTTAAAGTTTCAAATAATTGGAATAGCTGCCCTAAGAAGGTTTAGGAGCAAATCCACCCAATGCTTGAAGGACAGGCAGTGCCTGGGATGCGCTAGAAAGTACCTTCCAGCCAGGGTTGTCCGGCCTCTGCGCAGCCCGAGGGGCCTCCACTCCCACTTAGCCGCCCACCAAAAGCTCTATGGACTTTGAGGATTTAGTCTTTGTTCCCCGGGTACACAGAGCTAGGCCAAAAGCGGAACCCCACATCCCACTGAGGTCACTCCCTTGGGCTGCCACAGCTCGCAAGTGTATTTTAACCTGAAAATACACGTGAAATTATCCTGTGTGTGTTTGGACTTAAGAAAATTACCCCCAAATAGGCCGCGCACGGTGGCTCACGCCTGTAATTCCAGCACTTTGGGAGGCCGAGGCAGGCGGATCATGAGGTCAGGAGTTCACTGGCCAACACAGTAAAACCCCGTCTCTAATAAAAATACAAAAAATTACCCAGGCGTGGTGGCGGGTGCCTGTAATCCCACCTATTCCGGGAGGCTGAGGCAGGAGAATTGCTTGAACCCAGGAGGCAGAGATTGCAGTGAGCCGAGATCACGCCATTGCACTCCAACCTGGGTGACAGTGCGAGACTCTGTCTAAAAACAACAACAACAACAACAACAACACTAAAATTACCCCCAAATAATTGCTCTGTTTCATCCAGCAGCGTCACTCCAAACGCGCTCACATTGTTTCCCCCCAACCCCACCCACGTTTCCGCTATGGGCAGCCACGTGACTGTTGGTGGGCCAATGGAACCCACGGAAGCCACCCCTGCCACTTCCGGGCTGGCCGTAGGAACCTCTCACGTGACCCACTGGCTCGTGTGACCTCTGTGCTTCCTATCGTCTTTTCGGCAGAACACAAGGGCAGCTCCACGACTCTGAAACCTTGGGAATTGGATGGAGGCAGTGGGCAACGTTCCCCAGGCTGAATTGGTTTGTGGTTGAGCAAGAGGTTAGCTGTTGAAATGTGAAGTGGTTACAGCTGATGTCCAGGAAAATACAGGGATAATGGCCAAAAGCCAAAGCATGGAAGGATAAGCAAAGGTTTGTGACCCAGTGCTCCATGCTCCAGCTGACATTGCCAGATGGAAGATGGACTCCTCGAGGTAGAACAAAATGCTGGTTGTAAGAGCCGTGTGCCCGCAGTTTAATTTGGGGAACATGAATACGTATTAAAAAGCAAAAAAAAAAAAAAAGAACGATATGTACTACGTGCCAAACGAGAGGAGAACAGACTGTGACTGCCCAGGAAGGCTTCAGAGAGGTAGGGAAAGGCAAACTGCTTCTGCAGACCGGGTGGAAGGAAAGATAGCACACCAGGCAGAAGGATGAGAGGTCAAAGAACCAGAGACGGGAATGACCCTGAGACTTGGAGGGCAGTTTGGGAAGTTCTGGAAAGTAAGCTTGGAGAGGAAGATCCAAGGTCTGTGTGTGGAGATCGGGAATTTGGACTTGACCCTCTGTGGAACATGCAGATGCATTATAGAAAACTTAGGACAAGGGAATGAATTCCCAGTATTTTAGAAAGATTAGTCTGGAGGAAGGTTAATTAATAGATTGCTGCAGTGATTCAGGAACCAGAGCAAGGCCCATGTTAATCCTCTGTTTTGTGACAGTGGGGCCTGGCACACAGGGTATTCTAGGTTCTAGGTACCAAATACCTATGTCTTGAGTTGGATTAGGATGAAGAGTGTCTTGACTAGTGTAGAGGCCAGGGGCCTGGAGAACAAGGAACAGATGCGAGAGATTATATGAAAACCTATCAGACTGGGCCTGTGGAAGAGCGAGAAGTGAAAATAACCACTGGGCTCTGAACATATGTGAGTGAGAATTAGTGATAGCATGGACAATAGAGACTCTCCCAGCACAGAGCGTGGCTGTAGGAGCCCTTGTTCAATAATTAGGAGAAGGAGAGAATCATGAAAACAGGGAGTCAGACGAATAAAACTGGAAGAAGATGGTGAGTTTTGTTTTAGATACTTCTGATTTGAAGCAGTGATAGGCTCCACAGATTTAAATGACTAGTGGGGAGTGAAGACAGCTCAAGGAAGAAATAAGGGCAGAAATCAGAGATGAGAGATTCTTTCCAGGAGGTGAGAGCTAGAACCAAGAGTGTGAATTAACCTGAGGGAGCGGAGAGAGAAAAGGCCCAGGACAGATCCTCTACTCCACCCTGTCCTCGCTTCTCACTGTGCCTTTGCACAGGTGGAACCCACTCCCGTACCCCCAACTCTGTTCCCAAAGATGATGCCCAATGATTGGACTCTGGCAGCGCTTTCCGAACCTGAATGGGCACAAGAACACCTGAAGCATGCTTTAAAAAACAACTTGCTGGGCTTCATCCCAGAGTTTCTGCTTCAGGAGGTGGCGTAGAGTCTGAGAATGTGCATTTCTAACACACTTTTGAGTGTTGCTGATGCTGTTAGTCTGAGACCACTCTTTGAGAACCTCTGGACGATGAGGACCTTGGCTCCTGTTGGGAACAGCCTCCCTGAGTTCAGGCTCCCCTACTCCCTCACACCCACAGCACATGAGGGTGGACCATCAGGGGTCCTAAGGTCATCCCTTCAGTTCAGGAAACTTGGTTTACAAAGTTGCCGTGAGCTCCTGAGATAAAAGACCAAGTCTCTTGGGCTTACACCCTTATTGCCAAAATGATTTTACATTCTTTTACACAAACACGCAGATGTCAACATTCCTTTCAGAATACACAAAATAAAAAAAGCTTATCTCCCATTCACTCTTCGTCCTTAAAGTGCTTCACTTCCCTCAACGCCTGTCATCCCTCTTTGATGTCAGCTGGAAGAGCGTAGAATGTCTGTACCTCGGGGAACGTGGGAGACCTCACCACTCTATGAGGCAGTGAGGGAAGACCACTCCAGTGCAGGCAAACCAAGAGCTAAACCAACAACTCTGCTGGTGTCTCTTCATATAATATCTCACACCCTGAGAGCTGCCTGCCAATGTCCCTTGCTAGCACATTTTATTCCCACCTGCAGAATAGAGCTGCTCAAGTTGCACCTTAAGGAGACATGGGTTTTTGTTGTAAGCCCTAGTTCAAAATGAGAGAATTGGCTGGGTGCAGTGGCTCATGCCTGTAATCCCAGCACTTTGGGAGACCGAGGTGGGCAGATCACTTGAGGTCAGGAGTTCAAGACCAGCCTGACCAACGTTATGAAACCCCGTCTCTACTAAAAATACAAAAATCAGCCGGGCCGGGTGGTGCACACCTGTAATCCCAGCTACTTGGGAGGCTGAGGCAGGAGAATCACTTGAACCCAGAGATGGACGTTGCATGGGCCAAGATCATGCCGTTGCACTCCAGCCTGGGCAACAAGAGAGGAACTCCTCAAAAAAAAAAAAAATTATAAAGGGAGGGCCACAACTGTCCATCATTCACTCATGCATCCTTTCAGGAAGGTATTGAGGGCCTACTATGTGCCAAGTGCTATGCTAAGCTCGTAAAGTCTTGTTCTTTGCCTGAAAGGAGCTGACAGCTGGTGAAGAAGACAGACAAGTGCACGTGTACTTTGCTGGCATCCCTTTTTTTGAGAGGGAGACTCGCTCTGCCACCCTGGCTGGAGTGCAATGGCATGATCTCAGCTCGCTGCAACCTCTGCCTCCCGAGTTCAAGCGATTCTTCTGCCTCAGCCTCCCGAGTAGCTGGAATTACAGGCGAGCATCGCCATGCCGGCTAATTTTTGTGTTTTTCATAGAGACAGGGTTTCACCATATTGGCCAGGATTGTCTCGAACTCCTGACCTCGTGATCTGCCCACCTCGGCCTCCCAAAGTGCTGGGATTACAGGCGTGAGCCACTGCACCCAGCCACTTTGCTGGCATCTTAAAAGCCTTTAGTTAAGAGGTATTATGAGGCGTGAAACTTCATAGGTAGAAATGGGTAAGGATGGTCTGAGCAGAGGAGCCTAGAAGTGGAGAACAGCATGACACAGCCTTCCGCAAACTGTGAGTGTCTTGGTATAACTGAAATGAAGGATTGTTATTTATCCCACCAAAACAAACAAAAACGAAACAACCCAAAACCCCAATGGCAGGTCTGGCTTTAGAACCTGATCAGCGCCTGGTGCTTGAGGGACTCTCCCACCTGCTGGAGGGTGGCGGGAAGCAGAGGGAACCTAGCTCCATGTGAGGTTAGAGAGACGACTGGGCCAGGTTGTGAAGAGCTCGGTGCACTGAGGTGTGGTAATTAAGGCAGCGACCTAGGACTTTATGCCAAGGCCAGTGGGGAGCCAAGTCTTCAATGTGGAGGTCGCCTGATAGGAAAAACATCATAGAAACATCATAGAAAGGCCACTCCAGCTGAGAGTGGAGGATGGAAGCAAGGAGACATTGGGAGAAGCCAAAGCAGTGGTTTGAGAGAGACATGGTGAGTGAGAAGGAAGCAAGTGTGGTGCCCTTTGCATTAAACCTAAGAGCCTAGCAAGCTGGGAAGTGGAGTCCCAGCTCACAAGCGTGAGGAACCCAGGGGTGGACAACTGGCCCCAGACACCATTCCAGGAGCAAGCACAGGGCCAGGGCCAGAAAGCTGGGTCCTCCTCTGGGGGCCTCCTGCATGGGTCGGCCTCTTGGAAGCATCACCTAGAGGCCAGAGCAGAAAGAGTCGGGGGCCAGCAAGGGTGTAGTGCACACATGGGACACAAGGGACAGCAAATGGCAGCCACCACCTCCCTGCTCTTGGGTGGAAAATAGCTTTTTGGGTTCCATTAAAGTCTTCAGTGGGTCGGGCACTGTGGCTCACACCTGTAATCCCAGCACTTTGGGAGGCCAAGGTGGGCAGATCACGAGGTCAGGAGATTGAGACTATCCTGGCTAATACCATGAAACCCCATCTCTACTAAAAATACAAAACAAAATTAGCTGGGTGTGGTGGCGGGTGCCTGTAGTCCCAGCTACTCGGGAGGCTGAGGCAGGAGAATGGCGTGAACCCAGGAGGCGGAGCTTGCAGTGAGCTGAGATGGCGCCAGTGCACTCCAGCCTGGGCGACAGAGCGAGACTCCATCTCAAAAAACAAACAAACAAACCAAAAAAGCCTCAATGACAAATTATAAAAATAAGCCCTCCTAGAGACAGTAGCATGGAGAATTTAGGGCCAATTCTGTGTGTCCCCTTTCCAAAAGGGAGGCCAGGGGACATGAGGGATCTTCATGCAGCAGGGCCACAACGTGGTAGTCAGTAGCTGCTGTGCTCTTTGCTGTGCCCACTTTTACAGGCACAGTGGGAGGGTCCCCCTCTCCCTCACTGTCCAGCTCCTCTCTCTTGCCCATCCCTTTGCCATCAGCCAGCCATGGAGCTGGCACAGTTCCTGCAGTTACTGCCTGCCACCCATCTGAGAGCCAGGCCCGGACTTGCCTGTTCTTATGTGAAAGCTGCCCTGCCCGTACTGTGACCCCACGTGTCCTGGACAAGCCATTTCCTTGGCCTCAGCATTGGCTACACAGCTGATTGCGAGGAGCCTTCTCAGCCAAGGGTCCTGATTCTTTGTGTGATTGGCCCATGGTGCCCAAGACTGTGTGGCCTGGAGCTCAGCCTCGGGAGTGAATGGTTCCTGGGCTTGCTGTGAGTGCCTTTACTTTTATGCCTGCGGCACAGTTCATTCCTTTAGGATTGTCTTACACGAGCCACTCATGTAGCAGTGAAACTCTGAGCACCCTTGCTGATAAGGAGAAAGTTATCAGAACCAAACGGGAAACCTACAATGGGGTGAGGGTTCTCTGATCTGCTCTTTACTTCCCCCTGGAAGGATGCTAAACTCAGAGGCTCCCAGCACATGGAACGCAGTCCCTCACCTGGGCCTCAGGGCAGGGCACTGAAGGAATTCAGCACTCCGACCCAGCAGTCTGGTTGTCAGCTTTGAGTCCTGGCTCTGCTCCTGACTAGGCACGTGACCCGGGACATATTCTTCATCCTGTGTGCCTCTGTTTTCTCAGTGAGGTGATAGATAAGACTATCTCATAGGGTTGCAGTAAGGGCTGTATGAGATCAGTCACATAAAGTGCTTAGTGCCTGGCTCATGGGAAACGCTCAGTAATGCTGGACATTATTATTTTTTATTATGTGTTGTTATTATCTCTCCAAGGCCTAACTCCTGTGCCCCTTTCCCAAGAAGCCGTCCCCAGTTTCCAACTGGAAGAAACTTGACCTGTTGCATGCTTTAAGGCTTTACTTTTTATTTATGTTTTGTTTATTTTGGGTTTTTGTTGGTTGGTTTGTTTTTGAGACGGTCTTGCTCTGTCACCCAGGCTGGAGCGCAGTGGCACGACCATAGCTCACTGCAGCCTGCAGCCTCTGTCTCCCAGGTTCAAGCAGTCCTCCCACCTCATCCTCCTGATAGCTGGGACTATAGGAGCACACCATTATGCCTGGCTAATTTTTAAATTTTTTGTAGAGAGGGGGTCTTGCTATGTTGCCCAGGCTGAGCTCAAACTCCTGGGCTCAAGTGATCCTCCCACCTCGGCCTCCTAAAGTGCTGGGATTACAGACATGAGCCACTGTGCCCGGCCTAGGACTTTATTTGCATTTCTTCTGTGGCTCTTGAGCCATCTACACCCAAATGTATTGTTTGCCTCCTCATCTGGAACACTGTTATGGCCCTCACTCTAATTCCTAATAGGTCGAACTTTTCCCCAGGATACACACTCTGGATTCAGGTGCTTGCCCTGAAGATACGTTGCTGCATTTCTGCACTGTAGCTGTTCCCAGACCCAGTTTTGCTAAAGTAAGCACAGATTTGTCTAAAACCTAAAGATGGCCTTTGAGAGCAGGTCATTACTTACCAGGCAGGAAGCAGCCTAGGCAAAGGCACGTAAGATGGGACTAAACTAAACATTGCTGTGATGGACCCCAGGGCTGTGGAGTCACCTCTTACAGCCCTGGGTTCAAGCCCTTGGCCTCTGCCACTGATGGAAAGTCAGAAATCCAGTCTTATTTCATTACTCCCCATGCCTCCCCCCACCACGTTTTTGTAATAATAAAAAGGGGAATTTTGTGATTTTTTAAAAAACTAATCTTTGCCTTCTAGGAAGCCTAAAATCCTTAATTTCAGGGATTTCACACAAATTTGTGAAATGTGGAAACCGAAAAGTGTACATAACACAGCCCGTGCTTTTTGCCCTCAGCCTACCAAGAATCTCCACGTGGCATCACCATATCCAAGACTGTGGCAAGCTTTTGTGCTGAAAGATTTAAAAGCCCCATTTAGCGGCCTGCTCTCACCATAAAGCAAGTACTTAATCTCTGATCAAGACCAGGGTCACCTTGCTCAGTTAGATGTGTGGGAAAGTCATCTGGGTGATTCACCTAAAATGGAGCAGATCATTTAGTTCTGAGCTGCTGTGTAGCTGCTGAATCCACAAGTCACTTCACTTATAGCCAAAGGTAATGTTAAGGAATGAAATGGGTAATTTGAAAGAGAGAGCGTAATTGCTAATTATAGGAATGGGAGCTAACATTACTTAACACTTACGCAAAGCTCCAGCCTAAGCCCCGTGTTTATGTTACCTCATTTAATGCTCACAGCAATCCTATGAAGTAGGTACTGTTATTTTCCCCACTTTTCAGATGAGGAACCCAAGGCTTCTGGAGGTTAAGCAAGTTAGAAACCAAGCCAGGAGAATGCAGCTTGTCAGCACCAGGGTATCTCCAATCAACCACGTATTTCACATATTTACAACAATAAGAATTTTAAACTCTATAGTCAGCTTGACAATAAGCACTAAAATGGATAAATTTATTTGCAAAATCACATCTTGGAAAAACAGAATGGCTTGAGATCATAAACCTTTTGCTGCCATTAGAGTCTGAAGATCAAAGCAAGCTTGGGGACAGTGAAGCTAGCAAGGAACCAGATTCTGGTGGTGCAGGCACAGGCCCAGCAGCTTTCAGCCTTCAGGCTAGAGGACACCAACTGGCCACCTGGGGGCCTGAGCCACGCCGGAGCCATTTTTTGTGTTTATTTGGGCCACACAGTCAGATAAGTTGCCAGTATTTTAAAAATGGGAAGATGTTACCTTAAAAAAAAAAAAAAATCCAGATCTTTGGATTTCTCTGCGGTCTGCATTCCAGGAACACTGGGCAGGGGCCAATGAAGGCCAATAATGACCTTCATTATTAAGGTCAGTGGCTGGGGCTCGGAGTTTGCATTTCAGATAAATCACTGTGGAGGCTGGGTTGAGGAAGAGAAAGTCAGAAGCAGGATAAACAGAGAGAAGACGCTGAAAATTATTCTGTGATGTCTCCTTAGGAGGATTAGTGGTGGTCCTGGCTGAGCTAGGAAACGAGGAGGATTGGATGTGTTGAGGGTGTTGCATTTCCAGCATCTCTGAGACTTCCCAACGAGATGTTTTGCACTCCGTTGAATACAAGAATCAAAGCTCAAAAGACAAAGCCTGGGCTCAAAATTAAGTGCAGGAGTCGCCAGGCTGCTGAAACAATGAGCCTGGGAGAATATGGAGACCCTGGCGGTGGGACCCGGGAAACAGCATTATCTGAGGGGCAGGTCGAGATCAATCGCCCACCGGAGACTAAGAATAAACCAGGAGTCAGCTTTCACAGAAGAAGAAGAGATCATGGTCTCGTTGCATGGCAGTTAAAAGCTCCAGGAGAATAAAGACTGAAAGGTATCTACTGGCTTTAGCAATTAGGAGATCCCTGGTGACCTAGGCAAGAACAATCCCAGAGTGTAGGGAGAACAGCAGTTCTGGCAGACTGAAGAGTAGATAGAACCATCTAGCTGTGCAATTCAGCATGACCCCGTAAAAGACAATCACCATTATTCAGAGATGCACACTGAGACTTGCCGAGGCTGAGGACTTAGCTAACTTGCTCATGCCAGGAAGTTCAGAGCAGTGTGTTGTTGTTGTTGTTGTTGTTGTTGTTGTTGTTGTTGTTGTTTTGAGATGGAGTCGTGCTCTGCTGCCCAGGCTGGAGTGCAGTGGCACAGTCTCGGCCCACTGCAACCTCCGCCCTCCGAGTTCAGGTGATTCTCCTGCCTCAGTCTCCCGAGCAGCTGGGATTACAGGTGCCTGCCACCGTGCCCAGCTAATTTTTTGCATTTTTAGTGAAGACGGGATTTCACCATCGTGTCCAGGCTGGTCTTGAACTCCTGACCTCATGATCCACTCACCTCGGCCTCCCAAAGTGCTGGGATTACAGGCGTGAGCCACTGTGCCTGGCCACAGAGCAGTGTCTTAACACCAGGTCTTCAGGCTCCAGGGCCAGATATCCAGCCAGCCATCCTGCCTCTTTCTATCTGTTAGATACACCAAAGATTGGAAATGCAGCATGATCTCTGGATATTTCTAAACCCTTAGTGACCATCACCTTTTATGCTCATACTAGGGCATCCTGTGCTTCAGACCCGCTGGCTAGAGGTTTTGTTTAAACAGAATGAGGAGTTTAGAAAAGTTTCTGGCAACAGAGACTAGTTACACTCTTGAATCCCATTTTCTGCTCCTGGACACACAAAAACACTGCACTCCCCACCCTTACAGCAGTCAGCCTGGAGACTTGTGAGTAGATGCTAGCCAGATGAAGTGATATGCCACTGCCGGGCCTGGTCCTGAACATCCCATGTGCTCATCCAAGCCTTTGCTCCTATCTGCCTGGAGAATAGGCAGATGGTGGGGCCACAGGCTGGAAGGAGTTTGGGTTTCTGAGTCACTGCTGGCAGGAGAACCTTCAGGAAAAGCCACCCAGCCCGCATCAGACGTGACATGAGCAAGAAAGGAGCTATGATTGTATTACACCACCGAGACTTCAGGGCTCCTGTGTTACTGCCACACTGTTGACCTGCACGATGGATGTCGCTGGTAAGATCACTGAGTCAGAGGCACAGGGCAACAGCACAGCAGGCTTGGGCTCCATGCTCATGGGCAGGGGGAATGGAAGGAGAAGTTTCAACATTCTCTCTGCCAATCAGTGAATCCCCTTGATCCCTTCTGGGATATGTATTTCATTGTTGAAGCCCCTGGTACATAGAGTTAATGGACCTACTTAACGAGGCCAGTGTCCTGGTGCCCGCTCACCTATCTGGAGCCTTTCTTATATACTTTGAGCTGCTCCCAAGGAGTGTGGTTGGAAATTACCAGCCCCCTTGAAGGCATGAGTAGAGGAGAGCTCTCTAGTGTCCAACCCAGTTTGGGATTGTGAGAAACAGTGCTGGACTGAAACCTACATCCCTGCACCTGGGATGTAAAGATCCCTAAACTGTGTGGCTTAGGGTGGAGCCAAGACCCAGACTCAGACCTTCCTAGGGTTCAAACCTGGTCAACACCAGGAGCCTGGCACCTGTCCCCACTGTTAGGTAGGAGGGAGCTCTCACTTTTCACTCCCTCTTCCCAAATCAGAAACTTTCCAGTTAATCAACACTTGGGGAATCATTTTATACTGTGAAGGATACCCCAGTAGAACCAATATGAAAGCTAAGATTGCCATAAAGCAGACTTTCTTAAACCTTGCTTATCTAGAAAAAAATAAATTGCATATCCCAATTTTTCATAACAAGAAACTGCAAATTAATTAGTCTTTATTAATAAGGCCTGGCTACAGTGGCTGAAAGACATCAGAGTTTATTCTTTCCCATGAATGAGGCAGGTAATTTGGGCCTGGTGGGGCAGCTCCACAAGGCATTGGAGCTCCTTCCGTCCGACTCTGATGTCTACCCAGCTGCCACGTTCACACTCCAGGCGGCAGCAAAGGGGACGCATGGAAAGGGGCAGAATAGCTTCCTCCCAGATGAGTTGGCAGCCTTTTTGGAAGTCTCTTGCCACCTGCCGTGGCTCATTGGACAGTTCTGAAGCATGTGGCTACATCTAACTACACTAAGAAATGCAGCCATTTAGCCAGGCATATTGCCCTGAGCAGAGCTGGGAGATTCCTGCTGGAGAAGGGATGCTGGAAACAGGTGGCAGGCAGCAGCTCTGCCAGCCAGGGTGAATTCCTGTTAAAATACCTGGTTGTTCCCATTTTGGCTTTCGTTTGCTGACCACAGCTTTGGGGATCTTTGGACAATGAGTTCATATCCATAGAAGATGAAGAGTAAGCAAGAATTAACATGCCCACCCCCCTAAAACACAGTAGCCCTTCTAAATCGATCATTCCTCTGCCTTACAGGTTACCCACAAAATGGTCTAATAGGTGTGATTTTAAAATCCATTAATTTGGCCAGGCATACCTGTAATCCCAGCAACTTGGGAAGCCAAGGTGGGAGGATCACTTGAGCATAGGAATTTGAGGCTGCAGTGAGCCACAGTCTCACCACTGCACTCCAGCCCAGGTGATAGAGCGAGACCCTGTCTCTACAAAAAGATCCATTGATTAATAAATATGATTAACTATAACCCAATGCACGGATAATTTTTTTTTTTTTTTTTTTTTTTGAGATGGAGTCTCGCTCTATCGCCCAGGCTGGAGTGCAGTGGCGCGATCTCAGCTCACTGCAAGCTCCGCCTCCCGGGTTCACACCATTCTCCTGCCTCAGCCTCCCGAGTAGCTGGGACTACAGGTGCCGCCACCTCGCCCAGCTAGTTTTTTGTATTTTTTAGTAGAGACGGGGTTTCACCGTGTTCACCAGGATGGTCTCGATCTCCTGACCTCGTGATCCGCCCGTCTCGGCCTCCCAAACTGCTGGGATTACAGGCTTGAGCCACCACGCCCAGCAGATAATTTTTTATGTTTATACTATGGACACATACTTCCCTTCTTTTAGATATCCACTGGTTAATAGCATGATAATCCCATGACACCATAATCCCTTCCCCTGGGGCCATGATTTATGATAGAAATATGTACTCGCCTATTGGAAGGATGAAGTTGTTGATTTTCAAATGAAGACATCAATATTTCATATTTCTAAACTCAGTTTTCTCCTCTCTTAATTTTTCTGGTGTCGTGCAAATAGGTTTTATAATACTCTTGTGGTTTCCTTTATTAGAAAAACATAGTGATGTGTACTGTTGAGCTAAATGACAATATTACTGGTCATAAAAAAGATTTAGTATTTGAACCTTTGCACTATTCAAGCTCGTAAAGCCATTCTCAGCAAGGATCAATTTCAATTATGATTTCACTGCTTACATAATGGAGGTGGTGGGGGCCGTCTCAAACCCTGGCTGGGGAGCAGAGAGAGCTCAGGCCACGGGGGAGGGCACACCCTCACCCTGCACACAGCTCCTGGCCTGGAGCTTTCCCTCATCCATGGAGGCGGTTAATTATGGTCCTTCCTTTATGTGACCAGAGTCATTATTGACAGCTGTGTTCCAAATCCAGCTTGCATTTTTAATAAGGTGTCCATGGGGGGACTCCTGGGCAAAGGGGAAGTGCTGTGGTCTGGGTGTCTAAATTCATATATTGAAATCCTAAGCTCCAGGTGATGGTATTTGGAGGTGGGGTCTTTGGGAGGTGATTAGGTCATGGAGGCTAGAGATGGAGCCTCATGAATGGGATTAGTGCCCTTGTAAATGACACCCCAGACAGCTGCCTCACCCCTTCTGCCATGAGACATGACTAGACACTGGGTCTGCTGGGCACCTTGATCTCGGACTTCCCAGCCTCCAGAACTGGGAGAAAGAAATATCTGTTGTTGAGGCCTCCCAGCCTACGGGATTTTTGTTACAGCAGCCCAAACTAAGGCAGGTAGCCAAAGAAAAGTCAGGCTTTTGTTTAATCAGCAGCAGGGGGTCAGTGTTCGAAGTTTAGTTAAATAACTAAATGCAGAATCTCATTCTCCAGTAGGGTACAATCAGCGCAAAGCCTAGCTCTTTCATCTGCCTTTGACCTGGAGCCGTCCCATCTGAATTCAAGCTGGGGGAGGACAGATCACCCAAGCTTGACAGTGGTTCACTTAGCATTTCATCTTGCTGTGTCTAGATGACACCCTAAAGGCCCTCCCTGTGCAAATACTCCCCCAAACTTGCTCTCTCCCCTTCCTCATTTTGCTAAGGATAGTGGCCCATTCTACTTCTGAAACAAGTTTCCATTATCTTCAAATCATGGTATACTTGGAAAAGAATCCATACCCTTTTGTCCAGCCCCCACATGGAATGTGGGGCTCAGCTGCCTCCCAGGCCAGCTCCCTGCTTTATGGTCACAGTTTCCTCTCAGTTTCCTCAGCACACCTGGCTGTTGGCCCCACAGAACCTTTGCACAAAATCTTTGGTCCGTCTAAAACACCTTCTGCCCAACTCCGCAGGACTGCCTCCTTCCTTCACGAGTCTCTGTGTGAGCTTTCCTTCTCAACCAAAGCGCCACCTTTCACACCCCTTATGCCCCATCGGCTTGCTGGTGTCCTCCATATCACCCAATTCCATTCTCGTATTTTAGGCACATTTGCAAGCCAAGGAAGGTGTGGTTCCTAAGAGAGACTTTAAATCACAAATATTTATGTTCCTGTTTTTTCTGCCTACAGAGCTGTGACCACCTGAGTAGCAGGGGCTCTGAGATGATACTTTAAAAACTAGCTGGCCAGTGCTGAGGAGGGCAGAGCCCTGTGAGGTCACCACTGACAGAGCTGGGGACAAATGCATCTTAGGAAAGCAGAGAAGCCAGGCCAGGTCAGTCCTGGGAGCCACTGTCCCACGAGGCAGGGATAACGTTCTTCCAGAAAGCAATTCCAGTTCTGGGACAAATTTGAAGCTGCCAATTCTACACTATAGACAGAACTGTGATCATTTTATTCTGAATAACTTAGTGGGTGTCACCATGAGCTTAAAAACATTTCACCAAATATGCACGCGCTGTCTTAGGATTTGAGCAATGTCATTTCCTGGAAGGTTTTCTGAGATGAACTTCACCTGTAGGTAGCCAGAAGCTTACTTGCTGTGGTGAGTTGTTAGGTAAAGTCAGTGATACGTCAGGGCCCAGCTGCCAGACAGGAGCACCTTGCTTTTGGAGTGTTGGATCCCGTGCCACTTTTTGAGACAGTAATTAGTAGCAGGAAACTGTCACCAGCCGACTGGTAATCCCCCCGCCTACAAACACAAATAATCCAGGCATCCTATGCATCCTTGCTTATCACGGCCAGAAAGTACTTTTCATCTCCATTTCATAACTTGATTGCTCTGTGCCTCCCCAAACAGAGCGTAAGCTTCTTGAGGCCAGAGATTTTGACTGTCATTCTCATTGTGATCTACTCAGCAACTGGAACAGTGCCGGCACGTAGAAGACACATCGTGCATTTGCTGCGTGAATAAACACGTGAACATGATGGCATAGAAGAATGCTACTTTGTTGGGGTAATGGGTATCAAGGATTTTCTTTCTGCTCACACAACATGAGATTTGTAATTAAGATACAGATTTAAGACAGGTGTGGTGGCTCACACCTGTAATCCCAGCACTTTGGGAGACTAAGGCAGGAGGATCACTTGAAGTCAGGAGTTTGAGAGCAGCCTGGCCAACATGGTGAAACTCTGTCTCTACTAAAAATACAAAAATTAGATGGGCACAGTGGCACGTGTC
Source organism: Macaca fascicularis (assembly GCF_037993035.2). Classification (NCBI taxonomy): domain Eukaryota; kingdom Metazoa; phylum Chordata; class Mammalia; order Primates; family Cercopithecidae; genus Macaca; species Macaca fascicularis. The sequence continues at coordinate 16,498,046 of NC_088387.1, read as the reverse complement.
TGTAATTCCAGCTCCTCGGGAGGCTGAGAATTGCTTAAACCTGGGAGGCAGAGGTTCCAGTGGGCCAAGATCACGCTACTGCACTCCAGTCTGGGCGACAGAGAAAGACTCCGTCTCACCAAAAAAATAAAAGACACAAATTTAAAATCATGATGACCAGAATATGGCTCCGTTTCACTCACTGGAAATTATCTGATCTGTAAGATCATTTTTACCAACCCGTGAGTATTTTTTACAGGCGTGGGAGTCCACTGACTCTCTAAAATCACTTGCAAAGTTTTGTTGCAGTGGAGCTGAGAGCTGGGGCCGGCCTGCCTGTTGTGCCCCTCCACGAGACTCCTGGCCACGCATTTGAGCACACCCCACGAAGGGGGCAGGTGTCTGGCTGGGCTGTTATGTGTATCAAGCATGTGTTCTAAATTACAGTTCATTTGTTCTAAATTACATTCATCATTTCTAAATTTGTTCTACATTTAGAACACAGCCCCAGGAGACCCCTTTCGCCCAACCATGGTCTGCAGTCTTGATTCATGTTCTTATTTGAAAAATGCTTTTGATAACCTTTTGCTATTTCTGCCTCAGTCTCTTAGGAAATGTATAAAACAGAAAATCACATGTCTTCAAAGCTCTGGGGCCTTACATGATGAAGACAAGCAATGATTTCTCATTTCATCCTTTCTCTTAATCAACTGAATTAATTATATACTCATTTTCATTTGAATATGATGACTAGGCAGACTTCAAGTATAACCATTGCCTAATGCCATGACGTTTGGATTTTTTTTCAAAGAGAGGAAAAAAACTCCCTTGGCTTCTATTACAGCATCCATATTTTGTGCCATTTTAATTTTTTCTCGTGTCTTTTTTCTCTCTCTTTGGGCAATGTCAGTATCATTTGTTTCTGGTAAATTTTAAATCACCACTTAATTTCCAATAGAAAAAAAAAGAAGGTTTAGTTACACCTAAAATAATCCTGAACGTCAGACACACGGTGGGCACGCCAGAAAGTCAACGTTACATGAATAAAACAGATTAGCCCAGAATACCTCCCATTCATTTTCCCAGGTTCCTAATTTAATAATTGCAGTGACTTTAATTTATCCAGACCCTCAGTCTGAACTCGGCATGGGCAGGGTAGACAGCCAAACCTGAAAATTCAAGTTAAAATTCTCATTTGGGAGCTTATATTGTCTAGATTAATCATCCACAAGGGTCAAGTCAGCCAAGTAATTCTGGTTCAGCTTAATCTCTGTGGAGGCAGAATTAGTCCTTTACAGTCAAGGTCCTTGCCCCAGCCCCATATATTTCTGGTTTTTTTGTTTGTTTGTTTTTTTAGACAGAGTCTCGCTCTATTGCCCAGGCTGGAGTGCAGTGGCACAATCTCGGCTCACTGCAACTTCCATCTCCTGGGTTCAAACGATTTTCCTGCTTTAGCCTCCTGAGTAACTGGGTTTACAGACACATGCCACCACGACTGGCTCATTTTTGTATTTTTAGTAGGGACAGAGTTTCACCATGTTGGCCAGGCTGGTCCTGAACTCCTGACCTCAAGTGATCCACCCGCCTCGGCCTCCCAAAGTGCTGGGATTACAGGTGTGAGCCACCATGCCCAGACTGTTTCTTTCTTAAGCTCTTACTTTCTCACGTGTGAGTTACCTTGTAGGTTTCCAAGACAGAGGGGGCAAGATGGAAAAGGAGAACACAGAAATCTAGCCTGGAGGAGCTGCTCTGTTCCTGTATTTATCTGTGTAGGTGTGAATGAGGGAGAAAATGACAAGAGAATTACATTATTTTAAGGCTGGTTCCCCCCCGCCCCCATCATTTACTTTTTGAGAAATAATTGCCCAATACTGAAAGGTATGTCCTTCCAAAATGTTTGTGTTTCAAATGGCTTCCTAATTACCTAGTTTACAGGGGGTGTGTATGGTTATCTGAAGTTACATGGGTAGACACTGGTGGTGTGAGGTGTCCAGGGAAAGGAAGAGCAGTCCTGGTGGCTCAAACCCTGAGGGATGTGCGGGGGATGGGTGAGAATGTGAACAGACATGTTGGAAGCTAATCGTGCAGTGGCACCCATGCCTGTAGCCATCTCAGTGGGGGGTCCTTCTACGAACAAGCTTTGATTAATGATATTTTAATGCTAGTTTAGGTTTTTAGCACTCCCATGCCTAAAGGCTCTGATAGAAGCAAGACCCCCACCCCAGCAAAAAAAAAAAAAAAAAAAAAAAGGCAATGATTTTTATGCCTTCCAACAGATCTCTTAAGGGGCAGACGTCCAGAGAGCCAGGTGTGCCAGGGACCTATGGCAGCAGGGCTGAACGTGCCCGCTCCAGTCTCTCCAGTGCTGGGAGAGACCTCTAGATGGTGCAGGTGAGTTTGCAATGAGGGAAAGCCCCTCCGCAAGGACTGCGTTTCCAAACTTGCAGACAGGACGGGGAGCAGTAAAGGAAGAGTTCCCGGGAAGCCCTTTAAATTGAAAGGAAAAGAAGCAAGGCTGGTGGCAGAGAGGTGTGCCAGGTCCCAGGCAGCCCTACTGGCCCCTAAGGACATAGAGTACCTGCTTCTGAGAGGGCTGCCAGGGTAGCCACCGGTGAAGCCTGTCACCCAGAACTGGATGTACCTGGCTTTCTTCACAGACCCATCTTCTGCTGGGACTGAAGCTGACCCACAACAGAAGCCGGGTAAGCTTTGGTCCTTTCCTCTGGTTTTCTAAACTCTTCAGCTGTGGCCGAGACGGAGGTGTCATGGGCTGGGAGAGAGCCTGGGTGCATTTTTGAAATGCATGTCATTTTTGGGTTGCGTTTGAACAAGCTTTACCGATTGCAGTATGTCTGCGCTACCAGTTATAAGACCTGAGATTGTTCCTTTGTTTTCAGGAAAACATCAGAAACCCCATTTTGCTGTTGGTTGCACATTTGGTTAGGGAGCCAAATTCTGTGTGCGCTTCACAGGCTTTAAGATTTGGGCTACTGAAGCAACGGGTTCCTCCAGGGAGCGTGAAAAGTATGTTTCTCAGGTTTGCCCCTGTGCCTGGCTCACTGGGGAAGGCAGGCGCGGCTGGGACTCTAGCTGGGCTCTGTACCTGCCTCCAACTCTGTGTACCTGCTGTGCCCTAAGAGACCTTCCAAGTAGGGTATCCAGTCATGCCTGAGACCCCCCCATATCCTGGCCTCTGTGTTGGTGGTGGAGGGGTGGGGAGAGGGAGAGAAGGAGGGGAATGGGTACCTATTTGTGATGATTGAGGTTTTCATTTCCAGCCAAGAGGTTCCTCTCAACACTCTGACAGACAGTGGGGCTGTTTGGGCTCCTAGACAGGAGCCGGCTCTGATTCCCAGCGTCCCGTAGCAGCCAGGCTTTGAGATATCAGCTCAGGGAGAAGAAGGTGGCTGGGAAGGGAGGACAGCAGGCGAGGTTCCCACTGGGTTTCCCTGCCCATGTTGTGCTGGGTCAGCAACAAGAGGGACAGTTCAAATCTACGAGGGCAAATGCCGGTCAGTGGGGAGTGCCACACAGTCAGGGGCACACGCATATGAGGAGACTTACGGAGAGGCAGGAGCACCACCGTCCTCTTCCCCGGTCCCCAGGCCACTGCTCTGTGGCTCTCAAGTGGCATTTTTGAGACACTTTTTAAGCAAGAGTGAAACTGTAACAAAGAGGTGAAGAGCCATAATAGACTGAAGGAGAAAAGGGATCCAGGCATCTAAAATAGAGAATGTGTCTTTCCTGGCTTGATACGCTGAGGTTTCTGTCATAGCCACTTAAAGCCTTTAAAGATACATTTTGACAGAGGCTACCAAAAAGAGAGTGACTCTAGTCAAGGTTGGGAAATAAGCGTTTGTTCCGATGACTGTCCACGTGCACCCTTCACAGCTGGGAAAGTTTGGCGATCCTGGTGGTGATCAGCGGGGGTCTCCGCTGTACCCCTCCCCATCCCTAAGTGGGCCAGGCTGTGCCGTGGGAGGATTAATTTGTGACAGTACAGTTGGAGGATAATCTTGGAAGGACCGGTCTTCGAGAGGAAAAAGTAAATACAATTTCCCTGAAATGCTTGATTTTCACTCCCTGGCCGCTACCTGGTTTCTTGCTTTTGTGAGCTGGACTTCCATTTTGTTGGGGATACACATTTGTGAAGTTCAGAAGTGTCAGGGGCTCATCTTCGTTTCTCAGGCATCATGGTAGCCTCAATGCCTAGCCCAGTGCCTGCCATTGGGCGGCAGCCCAGCATTGCTCGGGAGTGCAGACAGACCTGGTCTTACCCCATCTCACGGAGCACAAAACCGACTTGCCTCTGTTAAATAGGGAGCCTCTTCATCAAAGTTCCTCAGGTGTCACAGGCCCACAGACGGAAGCTGGGTTACCTGACGCTCCTTTCTGGGTCCAGGTGAGTGCGTTTTGTGGTTTCCAAAGAATAGAATTTATTCTCCAGGAAACGCCCAGGAACCCAGCTTCAAAGACTCAAGCAAATCTGAAATTCAAATACAGGAGCTGTAAACAGGATGGCGTTTGGCAGACAGCCTTGCTGCTCAAGTGGCTCAACCCCTCAGCTGGGCTCAGTTTCCCCTCACCCTCCTCCTAGCCTGCCTGGTGGCTGCCTGCATGCCTCAATTATCCTGGATGACACCTGCCTGCTCATTCCTTTGATGCTGTTTGTGGCTCTGCCTAGGTATTCCACCCACCAATAGTATCATTAATTAACTTACATTAAGCCCACTTAGCACATTAGATCAATTAGGAGACAAAAGCTCCGGCCAACCCTGCCTATGAGCCTGCCGCCTCCATCTCACTGCCTATGATTCTGTCCTTACTGAATTCGTATATTACAGGAAGGAATTTTTTTAAGTCCCCAATGTTACTATTTTCCTAAAAAATAAAGCAAGGAAACATAAGCCGATGCCTAGTCATTTAACCTCTGCTGAACATTTCTCTAGCACTTTACAAAGCGTTTTCATGAATGTCTTCTCTATTTTCCCAAAAAGGAAATTGAGGCTCAGAGAGGTTCACTGACTTGCCCAAAGTCACACAGCTCATAATGATTATGGGAACACCAAGAACCGGTCTAGATTAGCACTCGGAATGCGCAGGCCTTGTGAGGAGCCTGTCGCTGGTAATTGGAGGGGCTGAGACTAGAATTTGTGTCCTCTGCCACCAACACTGCCACATTTTCCCCCACAAGGAGATGATGCAATGACAGCCACCAGGGATTATAAAAATAAGTGTGGAGTGAGCAACACCCGCCTTCCTGTATCTTAGTTTCCCAGGGCCGTGTCAGCCCCAGACACACTCATATCCTGTCCTCAGCGGGGAGGGATCCAGAGGAAACAATCTCAGTTTTGTTCTTTGTGAACCCTCCTGATAAAAGTTAGAGTGTTTGTAGTTTTTATATAGTGAAAAAACTGTCAAATATAGGCCATTGTAGGTGGTTCAGTCGAAGGTAGTCTAGTAACTAAAAAATAATTCAAAATGGCATTTGGGGCTCGGGCATCCCAACAGCCCATTGGCCCCTGAGACAAATGAGCTTGACCATATTTAATTTTTCATCATTGTCCTTAGAGTGTCACAAAGCATTACCCAAGGATAACTAACCCTGTACAGTCAAAGCTATGGAAAAAGCTTTGCCCTGGTTCTTGGCAGGAGTCAGCCATTCATTAGGTCGTGTATTAAGGGATCCTGCAACCTGAAGAGTCTTCAGTGATAGCACACCCCAAGCACATCATGCATTCCATGAAAATATGTCCAATGAATGAATGAATGGGCTCCTTCATCCTTCTTGTTAAGAGAAAGGTCACCAATTGTTCCAATGACACAGTTAGGGACAAGGGAGCTGCTCGAACATCAGCATCCCCTAAGTCAACAGCAAACAAATCCTAGTTAGCAAAGGTACCCTCTCTGGGGACAGAGACACCTGTTATTTCTCAAATGCTGCGTGCCCAAGGGTGTCAAACACACTGTTTGGCCCCCAGGAAGGAGCAGACACATGCGGGTGAAGCTGGAGGCCCTGCCCCCTTGCCCAGATCCTCTTGCCCAGGCACACTCTGGAAATGCCCATCACGTTATACACCTACGTACACATGCAATCAACCAGGAGGCCTTCGTTTTCCATTTCCGACAAAACAGAGGACTATGGAAAACAGGTGGGCCATAAGGAGCCCCACAGAGGAAGATGCACCTGTGGTGGTAGCCCTCGCTGCACCACCCTGCGAGCTCATGCCAGCTGAACTCACTTCACGGTAATTCAGACCTACTGCTGCAAACACAGGAGGAAGGCGCGCCTTCACTTGTGAGTCAGATGAAATCAGCAATGAGAGCAATAACAGCCACAGTCACGTTACTCTTACTGACAGCCCTGAGACCCGCAGTGCAGTGCAGAAGCCAAGCTTAGCAGTGGGCTTAAGGCTGATATTGTTAACTGATACCATTCAATGGCTAGATATAGGCAACTAAAAAGTGAGCCCAAATACTGAAATATGATACAGTATTAGTCTCCTGAAAATAAAAAAAGAGTTGATTCTGCCAACAATACCTTAATCCTAAGAGAAAGCACTGCAAAACCAGGCTGCAAGCAAAAAACGGGAGGGCATGCACTGTTTTGATGACTCTCAGATCGTTACCAAATCTATTCTCTTAAAGCTTCCATTTGCCATATTTCCAACCCCGTGTTTGCACGGAATCTCGCATGCACAGGAGGAAACAGGCAGGATTTCAAATTGGTTTTAGTGCACATTCATTCATTCAGCAAATGTTTTATGGGCATCTGCTACATGCCAGGCACCAAGCTGGGATGTAGTGAGTGACACAGTGGTCCCATGGGTGAGGAGAGAGAATATCCCTGCACTCGCAGAACTTAGATTCTGCCACAAGGAGAGAAGCCATAATGCATAAATCCAGCGCCATGAAAAAAAAAAAAAAAACAAACCAGCAGGGCAGGCAGAAAGAAGGTGCCCGGGGTAGTAGTGGGGGCCTCTTGGGAAATGAAATAGTTGAGTAAAGACCCGGATGAAATGAGGGAGTGAACCAGGACACCCGGAAGAAAGGAGGCCCTGGGGTGGGGTGAGCTGGAGATGTTCCTGCACCAGCAGGAAGGCTGTGCTGCCAGAGCAGAGGGGAAGGAGGGTTGAACAGGAGGAGAGGAGAACCAGGAGCCTGAGCGAGCCGTGGCAAGGGGGCTGCGCTCTCATTGAGTGTGACAGAAGGGCAAATAGAAGTCAAGTCAAGGCAGAAGTTCAGCCATGGTGGCTCACGCCCTGTGTCGTTCTGGAACAGTCAGTGCCCACACCACCCCATCCCATACCACGCCGGTTGCTGTATTCTGAGTATTAGCTCCTAAGGAGCTGGGTCTCCAAGTAGCCTCTTCCTGAGAGAGCTGGCTTGGCTGGGGTGCAGGGCAGGAAGGGCAGGCAGCAGGAGGGCTGGCAGGAGAGGAATGATCCATTTCCACCCACACCTGCTCCCTTAGCCGTTAACACGTGCCAAAGGGATCCATTGTGAGAAAAATTACAAAGACCCTAACTTGAAACACGTGATTACACTTCCAAAAATCTGAAAGTAGATTATCAAGACTCAATAAGTTGTGCAGAGAAAGAACACTCAGCAACAGACATCGCAGTTGCCCTCCTTGCAGCCCTGCTGGGACACTCCCATAGTCGCAGAGCCACTGGCCAGCTGCACTCGCTTCCTCCTCATTTGGAAAGAGGGACACCTTCCAGCATCGGATACGAGATGGAGTGATGGAGTAGGGACACAGTGGCTCCCTGACAGCTCAGTTGGCAAAACTGTTGGAGAATGGGTTCAGAGATCACTGATGCCCTGGGCCAGCATGCCAGAGCTGTTCCTGTTGACTCCATATGGCCTTTGGAGTTGGGGAGAAACTGGCTTCCCTGCCCTGTCCCACACAGAGCCACCAGCACTTGGAAAGTTTGATTTCCTTCCTCGTAACTGGAGGACGGAGGTCAATTAGGAGGGAAGTCAGCCTGGAGGAAGATACCTGTCTCTGGGAAGTCCAGGGCAGTCAAGGCAGACAGATGGATCATGAGGGAGGAGCTGGAAGCGCAGGATTGTTGACTTGATGTCTGGTTGGGGTCTGATGAATACAGGAAAGTGCAAGTCCACAGGGAATGCTCCAGTGGGATGCAGATGTCTATTAAGTTGGCTGATCTTATTTACCCAGTTAGATGTGGTTTTATGGTTTACTGTTTGGATTGAGGCTCTGTGTCCATGCATAATAAACATTACCTCTGGCCCAGAAAAATCCTAATCCTTAAAAGTACGGCAATGCACTGAGCATCCCTAAAAGGTACTTTAGAGGAGTCTCAAGGTTCGTTTTCTTTAAGATTTAGTCCTTAATAAAGACTCAAAATGGCTGTTCCTAAAGCCTCCTGTCCATAATGAAGAAGATAAATCAGAGTATACACTTTGGGGATGTGTTTGTTGACATGCGGCATCCCCTGCAGAAAGCCTGTATCTCCAAGAAGTGTGGCCGAGGGAGGGCACTGACAGCTGAGTTTAGAGTGGGATCTGTAAGCAGCACAAACTAATCATGCATCGGTAGATTTGCAGAGTGTGGTTTTCTGTTGATGGGTTTCTTTATGGGCAATAAAATCTCTAATAAGTATCATTTACATTCAGCAGAACTCTTTGAATTTTAGCTCATTCTTAGAGAGATTTGGAGAGAAAGAGACCATCCCTGCACATGCAGCAAGCACCTGGCCTCTCTGGATGGCCAGTCCTTGTTCTGTGGCCACTGTGATCCCTGCCAATGTCCAAGTTTCCCGCCAGCACTCACTAAGCAATTTTGCTTCTCATTTTATGGGCAGAGGTAACCAAAACAAGGAGACTTAGGTGACTCAGGACACTCGGTTTTGAGTCATCTCTTAAAACCAGGAGACAAAACTTTCTCTAGAATTACTGCCAGTTGGTTTCCAACTTGAGGTTTCCAGATGAAAATTATTATCCAAACAGACCACACACAGCACTCTGACTTGCCTTCGGTGCCTGGCGTGTGCGAGGGAAATGGCGCTGGAGAATATTATCCTGATGATTATCACAGTTGTTGCTTTTGAAGGCAAATATTTATTTTGTGAAGATTGCAAAATGAGGTACAACAGAATGTTGAGCTCCTCCTTATGTTTACAGAATAAACAGAACTGAGACACTGGCAAACGCCAATGTCCCTAGTTCTCAAAGGACTGGCTGCATGCCTCCTGCGGCATCAGTTAAAGCAGGAGCCTCTGGAGATGCAGGCCTTTGGTGGTGGGATAGCCTCCCACCGGGGAGGGTCTGAGGCTTCCACCCACCTCCATGGGTTCATCTCTGTAAACGGCTCTCCCAATGTGGGCTGGATGGGGTTTGAGGTGGCTGCTTTCCTGTTTACGCTGGAGCATAGAGAGGACACTGCATTTGCCGTAATGCAATGGGCTCTAGATCTTACTCAAGGCTTTGTGAGAAGATCTAATAGAAATAGAAGACCTGGCCCCTATTCTCGTGGCCTAAAGCATTGAAAGGAGGAAATAGGAGAGATAGCCAAATTGCACTGCGCTGTGACTGAGCTGTTAAACATCTGTCCCCGCCATGGCACTGACTATACCCTCTTTGAGGACGGGGAGCATCGTCTGTTCATTCTCTGGCACCTAGCACAGTGGCTGCACAGAGTAGGTATTCAATAAATGTTGAAGAAACCCACATTTATTGGGCGTTTGTTACACTCTTAGCATTTCCGTCTTAATCTGCACAGCAGTCCTGTGAAATAGAGACAGTCATCACTGCTTCACACATGGGCAAAGTAAGGCTTGGAGAGGTGAGGTGGCTTGCCTGAGACCTCCCTCCTGGTAAGTTCATGGACTTCGCCTTGCTGTCGTTTCCATGGGCTCATTCAGAAATGAGAGCTGGGATGATGTGGGCTGTTTCAAATTAACTTGAAGTCTAACCTTGTATCATAACTATCTCAGATGCGGGGACAGTATATATCGGGCAGGGGTCTAGGTATAGACATATGTGTAAAAGGCTAAACATGGCTGAGCTCCCCAGAGACACCTCAGCAGACAGCCCTGCTGGCTGGCTCCAGGTCCTGGACAGGTGTTGTGTGGGCTGCAGGATGCTGGGAACTAGAGTGGAAAATGGAAGCTTCTCTTTCTATCCTCAAGGCCAAGAGCAGACCTGGCCAGTCATTCTTCTAACAATAGCAGTCACACCAGACCTAAGACGCGCCAGACAACTTCAACCTCAGGAGCCTTTCTTCTTCCCTGAAGTCGGGTTGGACTGGTCCTGGTGGGGTTGGACTGGCACAGGTTAGCCACCTGGGGCGGGTGCGGCTCTGGAAAGAATGCTGGCGGCAGGGTGGGGAGGAGCCCAGCCTCAGGTGGACACAGTCCCAGAGCCAGCCCCTTCCCGTGCTAGTGGTGGAACTTCAGATCATCATTGCTGGGTAACTCTTGTCACTTCAATTCCCCGAGGGAAGGTCACATACTTGCCTCATGGGAATATTGTGTGGATTTGCGAGAGCCAAGGCAGGCAGAGTGCTTAGAACGGGGCATGAGCATGCTGGAAGACCCACCCACGCTCCGTATGCACTCACGGGCTGAGTTTAACGGGTCACCTCAGCCTCTTCCTGGCAGTCATTCCCCGTGGTCTAGTCCATCAGAGGTCCCTGTCTTTCCTTGGAGCAATCTATCAATTTGGCCAGGTTTCAAAACGCCATCTGGACCCTGCAGTTAAGGGGCAGCTACACAGGGGTTGGTGTGGGGACACCGCAGGCTTTGCCAGCCCCCATGGAGTATGATGCCAGGTTGGCCACCTCCCCACCAGTGACACCCTGACCCCACTCTGACCACACTTATTCAAGCTCAGGGCTGCTGCATTTGTTCCTTCTGCCTAAAACACACTGGCCCCAGATGTCTGTGTGTCTTGCTCATTCCCTTCAGTTCTATGCTAACCCATCGTCCTATCAGAGAAACCCTCCCTGGCCCCACGCTGTATAAAACAGCAGCTCCCACCACCAAACTCCCGTTTTACCTTTATTCATAATAGTGTCCACTAAACAACTTATGCAGACACACGTAATATCACATAAATATTATATATGTTTGAACCTAGAACTTGGTGAGTAATAAGCATTAGCTTAAAATCACGACTTGCTGCTGAGGTGAGGGGCAGGACATGCCCACCAGAGCGGGAGCGGCAGTTTCCTCCTTGCTCTCCAGAGTCTCCCAAGGGGGCTTTTGCTCTCCTCACCTTTGCAGAGGTTTCGAGATGTGACTCACATGGGCCTCCCTGGGATTCTCTCACTGCAGAACTGTCCGGAATCAGTGAAGCAAATAGGGAAGAGAATGCAATGAGCTGGGGTTAAAGAAAAACCAGGAGGCCTTGAAATAGTACAGTATCAGGTTGAGAGCAGAGGAAGTGGTGAGTGACTTGCCTGCCGCCCCCCCCCCCCCCCCGCACCACACCATCCAGTTGAACTTGACAATGGCCGATCTGTTAAGTGTGAGTGTGTCCATGATCACTGATACAGCAGGCTTGGGAGGTGAGTGCATCACACTGATTTTCAAGTAAAGAAGCAGAGGCCAGGAGAGTCACGTGCCTGCCTCATCTCAGCCAGCGCAATAGAGCCACAGCACCCTGCTTCCCACCCCCTAGCTGTGATGCCAGGTGTTCCCCCACCCATGTGTTGCCCGTCAGAGCCAAGCTGATTGTCAGGGCCTAGAGGGAAGCATGTCATGTCAGATGGCCAAAGTGAAGAAACTTTATTCAAGGGACCCATTTGGCTGGTGGCGTGTGCCTTGGTGGCTCCTCTGTTGGCTACATCTGCCTGGACCTGCTCAAGCACTCCTCTGCTCTGCAGTTCCTGCCGTCTGCATCCTTCATGATTAATCTGACCCTGGGTAGGGAGGCAGGAGGGGCTTCTCTTCTCCACAGCCCTGCACCTCAGCAGCCTGGCTCAGGGTCTCCAGGTCCCCAGCCACCACCTGACATGCCCCTAGCTTACTAGCTTGCTTTCTCCAACCTCCCCCCCGCTTCAGCTGCTGAAGGGTATGCCATACGTGTGTGTGTGTGTGTGTGTGTGTGTGTGTGAGAGAGAGAGAGAGAGAGAGAGAGAGCCACCAAAGCTTGGGATGGGGATTGAACCAGGCTGGGGGAAGTGGTAGGGCAGGAGGCAGCCCAGCCCAGGGTCAGCCCCTGCAAACAAGAGTGTTGGAGGAGTGAGGTTCACCAAATGGAAGAGGCAAATCTGACTCTGAACTTCCCCGACCAGATGACACCTTTGATTCTGCATCTAAGGTGCTCTAAGGTGCAGATTCTCCTTTTACCCAACAGCAAGAAAGATCTATTCCTCAGGTGAGGGTCAAGTACTGGGGCGGTGGATGGAGAAACACAGTGAGAGGGAGGGAGAGTCTGGGCATCCTCAGATGGTTCCGCATTTCCGAGTTTTCGGTGAATCTCATTTTCCACAACACTGAACGTTTTTGAAGCTGGCACCTCTCTGCTTACTGAGTCGATGCCTCATTGGAAATGGAATGTCTGTGCTTCACACACCACACCCCCTCCTGCCCCTGCTGAGAACTCTCCCGGGTTAATGGTTTCCTTTTGGAAAGCTTTCAAGTGGTCTTCGTTGGAGTTTACATTATCTGCTTCCCTCTGCTCTGTATGTGGATTATTTGCCTGTTGGGTTTAATTTAACCAGATTTGCAGCTGTGCTAACAACTTCATTGGTGCCCTCCTGCTTTCAGTACGGATTTTCCCGTCTTTTCTTCAGCGTACCGATAGACGGTCTTCATACCGAAGCCTACGCAGCGTTGGGCGGCTTCTGCTGGTGTTCTGCCTCACTACAGAACGCATTTCCTCTGACCGAACTTCACTGCATCTCAGGCTCTAACTAGGTCGCTCTAATATTTTAATAGGAATAGTTAAAATAAATTATGTATTAAAAGCCACTGTTAAAGAAGAAAAAAAAGCCTTTCCTCGGTGCTCTGAACCTCAGCCTCCTTGGGAGGATCTGCGTGTTCCCTAAGCCCGTGGCTCCCTCGGAGCTCTACCCTCTAGAAATACATTGTGAAACTCTTGAGGCGTCTACCAAATATGACAAACCCACAGATTAGCAAAGACACGCAGAGTCGACCAAGTTTGATATTTTTGTTTTTTTAATGAGCTTTTTGTACTTAATAGGAGACCTGGCCACCTAATACAACGGTGATTATTGGGAACCACAGAGATGTAATCAGATGTTCTAGACATGGATGGTGTATCTACCCCTTAAAACACTTCCACGCCCTGCCTGGATCCTTTTCTGCTCCATAGACCATTCCCAGTGAAGGCCGTAGCTCAGCAGGCCCTGCACTTGGCATTACAGCGCGGGACCTGTGTAGCCTTGCCCTCTGGGGCCCCTTGCTGGTCTTCCTACCCTGGGCTCTTCCCTATGTCAGTACCATTTGTTGGGAGAAGGAAGAACGACTTTGAACCGCAGCCCTGTTCTATGGATGAAGGTGGCTGGAGTTCCTCTACGAGAATAGAAGCTCCCTGAGGAGTTTCATCTACATCCACAGAGGCCATAGATCCTGCCTGTGGATAAGAGAAAAAGCAAATGGCCGTCGTTTCTTTACTGTGTCATTTAGTGTGATGTCTTGTGGTTGATGAAGGCTTCAAAAGTGTGTGAACCAGAAGTAGAACAAGAAAAGAGGGCGCGGCACTCAGCAGGAGCTGTCCGGAGGTCTCTGTGGGTCCCTCAGACACCAAGTCCTGTTTCCACCATCAGCTCTGAGGCCTTCTGTTCACCGGGGAATCTCCAGGGCTTTGTCAGCATTTGAAACAACAGTGACTCCTAGTGAGAGCCAGGTCCCAGGAGGGAGGACGTCCAGATGCCCCCAGTCCCACCTCACACCCAGGAACAGTCTTCCAGTTCAGGAACACTTAGAAAGGGTAAGCTCCTGGCCGGGCGCGGTGGCTCACGCCTGTAATCCCAGCACTTTGGGAGTCCGAGGCGGGCAGATCACAAGGTCAGGAGATCGAGACCATCCTGGCTAACACGGTGAAACCCCGTCTCTACTAAAAATACAAAAAATAAGCCGGGCGTGGTGGCAGCCTCCTGTAGTCCCAGCTACTCGGGAGACTGAGGCAGGAAATGGCGTGAACCCGGGAAGCAGAGCTTGCAGTGAGCCAAGATTGTGCCACTGCACTCCAGCCTGGGCAACAGAGCAAGACTCCATCTAAAAAAAAAGAAAAAAGAAAAAAAGAAAGGGTGAGCTCCTCAGGAGTGGAGCTGAGAAGCCACCACATCTCTGGGCAGCATGGGCAGTGCTGTTGGGCCGTGGCAGGGTGGTCACTCCTCCTAGCCAGGGTTGAAGGGCACGTTGGCACCCTTTAGCCTTACCCATCTAGGAAAACCCAGGCCCAGGCTAGTGGGGGCCACTGGAATCATTCAGCGCCTCCTTATTGGCGTGCTGATCACAGCACAGGTGTCTTTCTAAATGGGAGCTTGTTCTTTCCAAACTGGGAAGTCAGAGGTATTTGGATAGTTTTAGATTTAGTGCACCCTCAGACACCTTTTCATCTTAGCATTTGTCAGTCCTCACTGTGCACCCAGATCTGGGATTCAAATGCCAATCTCCAGTAAAAAGAACCAGGGCTCCTTGGAGAAGCGGCTGACTCCAGAGCTGGGGGAGGGAAATTACAAGAGGAGCCTGGAGCACCTTGTAGTGCTAGAAAGTGAAGAGATCCTAAGAAAAGAAAAAGAAGAAAAAGAAAAAAAAAAAATGGGAGCATGTCTAAGGGACACACAAACCAATTAAAAGAGCTCCCAGTCACCGAAGCTGGGACAATCTGAGCAGCAAAATAAATAATGTAATATTGGATTATAACCCGGAGTTTAAAATGAATACCCATGTGTTCACACTGAAAATAAATGATGGACGGATGGACAAATACATAACAGAGAAGAGGCAGGTCTCCCGTGTAGAGAAACTCCAGGCAATTCTTGTAGATGCTGTGCCCTTGAGGAGGTGGAGCAGATAACTCCCTCCCTTAAGTGTGTGCTCCACCTGGAGACTTCCTTCCGAGGAGCACCGAAAGGAGTCACTTCACAGTGGGGAATCCTGCCAGTCACTGCCTCATCCCAGTGATCAAGGCCAGCATTAGCAATCCTGAGCCATGCTGGTAGCATGAACCATTCACGTGATGAGAATGGCACATTGCCTCTGTGGTCTTCCTCCCAAACCCATACCCCCAGTCTGTCACTGGGGAAAAACATCTGACAACTCTCAGTTGAGGAGGGTTCTACAAAACACCTGGGCAGTGCTCCTTAAAACTTCTGAGTCATCAAAAACAAGGCAAGTCAGAAATTGTCTTGTTAGCCAAGAAGAGCCTAAGGAGGTATGATGACTAAATGTAAAGTGGGATGCTGGATGCGATCCTGGTACAGAAAAAGAACGTTAGGAGAAAGCTAAGGACATCTGAAGATGTATGAAATTCAGTTAACAATAATGCACCAGTATTTGTTCATCAGGGATGACCACTGTATCGCATCATGTAAGATCCTAAAAGGAAAACTGGTGTGGGTTCCCAGGGAACACTCTGTATGTATTTGCAACTTTTCTTTTCTTTTTCTTTTTCTTTTTCTTTTTTTTTTTTCTTTTTTTTTTTTTTGAGACAGAGTCTCGCTCTGCCACCCAGGCTGGAGGTGCAGTGGTGCGATCTCGGCTCACTGAAACCTTTGCCTCCCGGGTTCAAGCAATTCTCCTGCCTCGGCCTCCTGAGTAGCTGGGATTACAGGCGTGCTAATTTTTGTATTTTTAGTAGAGGTGGGGTTTCACCATGTTGGTCAGGCTGATCTCCAACTCCTGACGTCGGCCTCCACTCGTGATGCTTGTGATCCACTCCCCTCGGCCTCCCAAAGTGCTGGGATTACAGGCATGAGCCACCATGCCCATGTCTACTTTTCATGGTGTAAATCATTAAGATAATGTCCATAAACAGGGTACCATAGTGTCTAACACAAAATACACCGTCAATATGTGGCATTTCTATTTTTCTTATTATTTCTATTTGCAGAATGGATGGACAGGATGGTCTTACTCTCCTGCAAGTGGAATGTTGAGCTTTTTGTGAACAAAGATGATGCTTACAGCTCCGCAGTTAGTTTAAAATGGGTAAGAGCCTTGTGCTGAAAACCCTGCGAGCCTCATTTTCAATCCCAAGAAAAGTTGTTATTTACATAACACCAAGAGCCAGTGGGGCATCCAAAAGTTGAAGGGCCTTTGAGAACTCCGATGATGTTTTCTTTATTGTGAGATGGAAGCCAAGCTTGTGGCTCCAACCAAAAAATTTCCAGGTTTTGTAGTCGCTGTGGAGGTGGGAACAGGCAGTGGTCACCATGTGTGGCATGGGTTCTCGGACACAGGACCCTGGAAAGTGCATTCCTCCTTCTGTTCTTCCGGGGGCAGCCAGCACCCTGGCAGGTGAGGGAAGAAGTCATTGAGGGTTCCAGGAGCCACACTCACAGGCTGGAAGTGTCCATGGCAGTCACGAAGGATTCTGCCAGGGTTCAGGCCCATGGCATCCTCAGGTGCTGGAAAGCACTGGGAAGCAGGAGAAATGAAGGTGGGAGGAAGAGTGAATGCCCCTGCTAGAGGCCCCCTTCTGAGTCTCAGCATCTGCGTGGGCTGTGAGCCATTGCTTTGTGACTGACAGATCAGATGAGGGCTGTTTGTTTATTTTTCAAGTGATCCCATCAAGTTCTCCAATCACAGCCATAGCTACAAGGCAAGCAGAGCGGGGAAGACACCCGTCACCCTTGTGCAGACACTGGTTTTACCAACACTTGGCGGGCAGGGCAAGGCACCAGCTTCTGAATCCAGGTCACCTACAGTCTCTTTTTTCCTAGGCTGCCTCAGCCCGTGGCAGCCTGACTTGGCCCTGCCCCGGCACTCGCACAGTAGGCAGGATTGGAAAGGGCAGTGGCTGGCTCGTTGGCACAAAAGCCAGCCAGGAGGGTTGGGCAGGTGCTCCAGGGCCTGGGAGGAAAGAGTGGCGACCACACCATGCAGTGCCCTGCCCCTGTTTTGATTTGGTCATCATTGTCTGTATTCAGTCCCAAGCTTGTTGAGAACTGGGCCGGCATGGCTATTGAAGTTCTGTGGAACAGAAGCTGGTCTCTTACAGGGGTGTGGCTGAAACAGCAAAGGACTGGAAGGCGTATTAGTCATCTGTGCTGTGTAATAAATGACCCCAAAATGTAGCTGCTTAAAACAACAAACGTGACCGTTTCACAGCTTCTGAGGGTCAGGAATCAGGGAGCGGCTCTGCTGGGTGGTTCTGGCTCAGGGTCCCTCCTGAGGCTGCAGTCGCCTGGGCTGCAACATCTGCGGGCCAGGCCAGGCTGGAGGACCCACATCCGGAGGCCTCGCAAGTGGCTGTGGGCAGGAGGCCTCAGCTCCCTGCCACGGGAGCTCCCCGTGGCTGGTCCTATGTTGCCCCTAAGTGACTGAGCAGCAGCCAGGGCAGAGCAGGAAGCTCAGTGCCTTCGGTGACCTGGTCTCTGTAATTGCACTGTCCCTTCTGCCCTTTTTTCTGTTGACTAGAAATGAGTCACTAAAATCCAGCCCATTCTCACAGGAAGAGGAATTAGGCTCCACCTTTTGAAGGTGGTATCAAAGAGTTTGTGTTCGTGTTATAAACCGCAACACCTGACTTCTAATGCCAACTCCTCTTTAACTTCTGTGTAACCTTAGGCAAATCGCTCTAAATCTCTGGGCCTCAGTTTCTTCTTCCATAAAATGAGAGAGCTGATCCTATCTCTAATACCCTTCCTCTTAGCCCTCACACCCTCACACCTTCATTCATTCTGGGTATTTATTTACTAAACATTTACTCGGCTCTCTGCTAGAATGCCTGGGGAGTTTCAAAAAGACTGATGCCTGGTTTTAAGTCTCCCCTGGTGATGCTAGTGTGTGGGCAGGGTTGAAGGTCCTCCTCCTGGTGTCATAACCTGAAAATGTGATGTGCACGCAAATCACCTGGGGGTTTTATTACAATGCAGATTTTAATACCGGAGGTATCGGGTGTGGCCTGAAATTTGGCATTTCTATCGAGCTCCTGCGTAATGCAGTGCATCCCAGGGACCACTCTTTGAAGAGCAAGTTCCTAGATGCTGGAAGAAAGGCACAGAAATATAAAGATGATTCCCACCCTCACGGAACAAGGAATTCAGTTGGAGACAGAAAACATGTAGCCAGCACCATCAGGGCCTGACCGCCTGCCCAGGATGTGGCCCAGGCACCAGGACTGAGTCGGAGGGGGTGAAGAATCCCCCAGTGAGCCCGGTCCCGTCCGACCCTATGATTTCCCCACCATCAGCATCATCCCCTGTCCCCTCATCTCCGCAGCAGGACACAGCATCAATCCAGATCCTCTGTGATCTTTGCAAGTCTTCCACAAGTTAGGTCGTTTTGCTGAACTGTAGTTATTTCCACAGAGAAAGAAAAGAATTAGCAAATGTATCACTTGTATTTGTTCAGTCATGTAGACTATTCTCCAGGTTAAACATCTCTTTAGTGAGCCTGCTTTTATTGGCGCCATGAACAAATTTAAGTGTGTTTTCTGAACTTATCTTCATGGAGTGAAATTCTAGGCTTATGGAAATTCTAGTAAAATATCTTTTAAAAACCTGAAAGTAACCATCATCCTAGCTTTTATTCTTTCTACCTTATGATTTTTCTGTCTTCTCCACAGGGACCTCTTCCTATCCCCTGAGCAGGAAGGAAGTGAAGTATTCGAAGAATCTTGGGCCTTGGTCCCCTGCCCCGCTCTGGTTATTCTCTCTCCCTGGGCCCAGTGCTGTGTGGCCTGCCTGCACTCCTGTCCACCTCCCTGCCCAGCCAGGCTCCCTGGGCACCGTCCAGGGGCTCCAGCTCCCAGACCATCTCCACTGGGTGTCCTGCCCTCCCTGTGCCTCTATATAACCAAGGCGATGTGAGGATCCTCCTCACTTCATATCTCAGCCTTTGAAACAGACTCCTAGGTGAACTCTGGGTTCCCAGGTTCTCTTCGCACTAACCTTTACACACCATTAGTAGATTAATAGTCCTGAAATATTTCCTGCATCCTGTCACTGACTCCAAACATCTCATGTCTCCTGGTGTCCTAAAGAAGCTTCTGGCCGGGCGCGGTGGCTCAAGCCTGTAATCCCAGCACTTTGGGAGGCTGAGACGGGCGGATCACAAGGTCAGGAGATCGAGACCATCCTGGCTAACATGGTGAAACCCCGTCTCTACTAAAAATACAAAAAACTAGCCGGGCGAGGTGGCGGGCGCCTGTAGTCCCAGCTACTCAGGAGGCTGAGGCAGGAGAATGGCGTAAACCCGGGAGGCGGAGCTTGCAGTGAGCCGAGATCCGGCCACTGCACTCCAGCCTGGGCGACAGAGCGAGACTCCGTCTCAAAAAAAAAAAAAAAAAAAAAAGAAGCTTCTGTAACTCAAATGCGTACCACCTGGGGTTCTGCCAAAAAAGCAGATTCTGACCCACTGGGCCTGAGGTAGGACCTGAGATTTTCCAGCTCTGAGGGGCTCCCAGGCGATGCTCCCCTCTCAGTGCAAAGTTCAAGCAGCAAGATTCTGCAGGATGAGGTCCCACTACCTATCCGTCATTTTCCACAGGGGAAAGTGTCTTCTGAGCCAGACTCATCACGTCACCCACATAACCAAGGCTCAGATGTCACCAAAGCCTGTGCTGGGCCGGCAAGCCCCTCCATTAGCAATTTCCCCACTTTTAACTGTGTTTAAAGAAATGTTTAAAGACATCTGAGTTGTATGTTCTTATGACCCAGATTGAACTCTGGATTCTCCTTGAAGCGTCCTCTAACTCAGTGATTCTTTTGCCCCTTTTTGGATCCCTGCACAAGTTAGCTCTTCATCACACACTGCCTTGCATTGTTATTAATATTTTGGGATTTTTGTTTTGTTTTGGTTTTGGTTTTGGGTTTTTTTTGAGACATAGTCTCGCTCTGTTGCCCAGGCTGGAGTTCAGTGGTGCGACCTCGGCTCACTGCAAGCTCCGCCTCCCAGGTTCACGCCATTCTCCTGCCTCAGCCTCCCAAGTAGCTGGGACTCCAGGTGCCCGCCACCACACCCGGCTAATTTTTTGTATTTTTAGTAGAGACAGGGTTTCACCGTGTTAGCCAGGATGGTCTCCATCTCCTGACCTCGTGATCCGCCCATCTCAGCCTCCCAAAGTGCTGGGATTACAGGCGTGAGCCACCGTGCATGGCCTATTTTGTTTGATTTTGATTTTTTTTTTTTTTTTTACATGTTTCTGTCTTTCCAGCTAGCTGCTGAGACCCCTGGGACTGCAGCTCACACATCTTTCACTTCTTTTATATTTCTTTCAGCACAGAGATAGTGTTGTGCCTTTAGTAAGCACTTAATAAATATCTTTTCTTTAAATGACTCAAAGCAAAATTCCTGTACTTAATGAAAAATTAGTTTGAGAAATAAAGGGAATAAAAACACAATTGAAACAGAAAGACCCCCCTTTTACAGCCCTCCGTGAATAGCATATAAAGGTCTGCTTCATGCCAACATCCTCACCGAGTCCTTGGGGCCAGGACCTGTATGCCTTTGGAGGCCTGGCGTGGTGTCTGCCCATAAACATTTGAAAAATGCATGATTCCTGAGTTCATTAATCGTTCTCCTCTCACCGAAGACACAACCATCTGAACTTAGCCAGCACATACAGATCAATAGCAGCAAGAACAAGACCAAGAAAGTGGGTAATTTCAAATGAGGTCTTGGAAAGACAGAATCAAAGTGCATATCTAAAAATAGGTGGGGCGGAGGTTGGAGCTGAGGGCAGAGAGAAGAGCAGAAAGAAAAGAAGGTTGTCAAAGCCAAGGTTCAGCTGCCGGAGATCAAGAGCAGCATAGGGCAGAGGAGGCTTCCTTCTTCATCAGCCTTGTTGAATCCAATTCTCAAGGAGCTAAAACCATGACTGTCACACAAGGTAAACTGTGCATCAGGGACTCATTCAGCTGCTTAATGAGGGATCCCTTGAGGTGGCCTCGCTGATTCCAGGAGCATCTGAGGAACGGAGTAAGTTAGGATAACAAAACTGCTTAAGGTCCCACAGAGCAATGAAGTCTTATAAACTTTGTGGTTGTCTTTTTTATCAGGCTAAAATCTGCAAGCTAACGTGTAACCCTGCCGTGACTGGGATTTGGCCGAATAGCGCATAGCAGAGTGAAGCTCAGGTACACGCCCCTGGAGATGACATCATCTCAGGCAGGCCTGGGTCCCTGGAAAGCTAGTTTCCTTCCACATGACCTTATTTCCTAGCGTTCGATGACTTTTTGTGTCAGCATCTAGCTCTACCAGGGCTACCCAGAGTAAAGGGGGCAAATTCTGGGCACAGCAGTGGAGAAGAAAGAGCCAGCTCACTTCTTCCCTGACACCATGCCTGTGATCAGGAGGCACAACAGACAGACTGGTCACCACGTAGCCTTGGCTTGCCCTCTGAGCGTGCCTACCACCCTTCTGCTCCAACTCTCAACAAGCCAGAAGGTTTCTGTGGGCTCCATGTTACCTCCTCCTGGTTAGAACTGCTAGGGGGCAACCTCCCCAGACCGAACAGAAAGCACTACATCCCTGATTTGCAAAGCTTCAACCGTCAAAAGGACGCATGCGCCATTATTTTTCTATTCGGGATGCATAATCCAGAAAAAAAAAAGGGCTCAGAGACCTATGAGTTAAACCATTCCATCTCAAATGTTGAAGTATGTCTGGGTCAGCCCTGATTTAGTAGATCTAGGGGGCTCCAGGTTCTTCATTTCCAACAGGCCGTCTGGCGATAGTGATGCAGCTGGCCTGTGGACCCCACTTGGAGAAGAGACAGTTTCCACTAAAGTGAGAACAATGACAGTGCCTTCCCCAGGTGGTTGCTGTGAAAATCAGATGATATTGTCGCTGTGCAGCACTCAGCTCCATGCCAGGCTGACCTTCCGCCCTGGGCCTGGGACTGAGGCATTCTTGGGACAGTGGGCACATGGCCTAGCCTCAGTAACACGTCTCTCTATGATGTCTCCACGCGTCCTGTTCTGTGTGCACGAGCTGTTGTCTGCACCTGTGGCTGGGGCCCTCTGTCTCCGCAAAGCTGGATTTGACAGGTCTTAGACTCGCTAATCTTGAGGGTTTTCCATCTTTTGTTTCTGTGAAGTCACTGCTCTCAATAACATTGTTACATGAAGAGAAATTTATCTTGGTGGGTTCTTACTTTCCTTTTAAAAAATATCCACCTATGAAGCTCTCAAACAAGCAGAAATCCACCGTCTAGTTTTTCCCAATAGATTGTGTTATCGGAAGCTTTGAGGGATAAGGGGAAAAGAAATTGGTTTATGAAGTAAAATTGAAGCAATTAAAGGATCAAAATCACCTTAAATTTTTCTACAAAGACACACTCTGTCAGGCATGGACAGCCCCCTGCTCTTTCAAGTTTTATAGCCACCCCGTTTTGGCAGAAAAATTAGGAAGTCACTTGTTGTGCACAGGACTGTTGTAAACCTCTTTGATAATAAAAAAAGGATAAAAAGACAAGTAGGAGAGCCGTAAACACAAACTTTAAAGGCCTGGAGAACAGCAGGCTTCCCCTCCTCTGCTCCTGCTCTTAGCCCACAAGCCCTCAAACCATTTTCTACAGCACATTTGCTGCAACCTCAGGGACAACATGAACTATTGAAGTAAAAGAAAATTCTAGCCTTTGATATTCTTCATTTTTTTTTCTGTTTTTCCCTGTGAAATATGAACCTACAACTGATTATCCCAGGGACTTGATCTCAAAAACATAATTTGGCCGGGTGCAGTGGCTCATGCCTGTAATCCCAGCACTTTGGGAGGCCAAGGCAGGTGGATCAGTTGAGGTCAGGAGTTCAAAACCAGCCTGGCCAACATGGCAAAACTCCGTCTCTACTAAAAATAGAAAAATTAGCTTGGCATGGTGGCGGGTGCCTATAATCCCAGCTACTTGGGAGGCTGGGGCAGGAGAATTGCTTGAACCTGGGGAGCAAAGGTTTCAGTGAGCCAAGATTGCACCACTGCACTCCAGCCTGGGCAACAGAGTGAGACTCCATCTCAAAAAAAAAAACAAAACTACACACACACATTGGCTGGTCTTTGGGACAGACTCCAGTAAAGAGGGTCCTGCTCTGTCTTCCTTTCGCTTCACCATGTTTGTGGAGTTGTTTGTCCTACTCGGCAGTTTAGCCAAGGATAGTGGTCCCCAGGCAGTCAATCTTCCCTCCACTGTGCTCCCTTCCAGGGCTGGCACGTGGCCTCTGCCAGCAGGGAGCCCTGCATGTGGGCTCAGTAGCTTGGGAAGCCCTTCTCCACAGGCAGAGCCAACACAGCTGAAGCTCATTTTCTCAGAAACCCTATAGCCAAACACAGTAGTGCTCCTGAAGTCAGTAGGGTTTCCTTACTATTTGAATGCACTTGGGCACCACAGAACTCTCTGATGACTTCTGTTCAGACAGAAGTTGACCATTTCCTCAGTCTTCAGGTTGAAAGAGCACCGGGTATGGCTGAGACCACAGGCTCTAACCCTGCATAACTGCACTGGGTCCCGTGACATGAGGCATAGGACTTCCTGTGCCCTGTGAGGAGTCACTCCACAGGAGCTCCGCCTGTGACTGGCCTCCAATACCACTGCATTTCTTAAAGCTTTGAAGGGACTTAATGCCAGTCTCTGCATAGTAAATCTAAACCCTTCACCCAAAGTTCATGTGTTAATTGCTAAGGTCATCTGACTTTAAAATATTGATAACAGAAATAACAAAGACGGAACTTGAGTAGGCAGCAACATGCTAGGCAGATAGGTCTTTGCATTCTTGAAATTTGATACATAAGATGGCAGAGGAGATAAAAGACCAGGAGGAGAGGCTTGCTTCAAAGTTGGTCTTATCAAAACACCTTGATATGTTAATGACTTTCTTTACAGAAGTTCAAGGCTATAAACTGCTTTAGATCCAAGGATATGGTGATGCTGAATGTTTTAATTGTGGTATTAACAGCCCCAGTTGTAAAAGGGAAGGTGTCACTCAGAGATGAGGGACAAGGCCCAAATTTTATAACTGAATTTAATTGGCACTGATTTGAGGTTGATAGTACCTGGTTTTTCCAGTTTTCAGGAAATACATCTTTGCCTGGGGGGGAGAGGGGGGAGCACAGAAGGGAAAGGTGGAGGGAGAGTACATGATGCAGGAGGGGAGGGGAGGGTGCTGCACATCAAAAGGCCCATCTTGAATTTCCTGTGATGTGCTAAAACCCCAGCCCCCCACCACCACATCAATGCACAGAGCAGTCACACCTCTCCTACATCAAACCCCAATTACTACACACCTAGGGAAGGTGCCCAGCTCTCCCACTGCAGCAGTCACCCAAATGAGAAGGAAGGAGGCACACAGACACCCAAAGGTAAGAGGAAAAGACCCAAAGCCAGTAGAGCCAAAGAGGAGAAAATCCTGATGGGGTGAAAACCTTCTAAGGATCTTCCTGTCTGTAATGTCTTTCTCTCCCCAAAAGACCTGCATCTGGGAACAACTGGGTCATTTATTATCTTTTTTTTTTGAGACAAAATCTCGCTCTGTCTCCCAGGCTGGGGTGCAGTGGCGTGATCTCGGCCTCCCAGGTTCATGCCATTCTCCTGCCTCGGCCTCCCAAGTAGCTGGGACTACAGGCGCCCGCCACCATGCCCGGCTCATTTTGCTTTTGTATTTTTAGTAGAGGCAGGGTTTCACCATGTTAGCCAGGATGGTCTCGATCTCCTGACCTCGTGATCCGCCTGCCTCTGCCTCCCAAAGTGCTGGGATCACAGGCGTGAGTCACCATGCCTGGCCCATTTATTATCATTAAAAGATGTAATCATGACACTCCGGACACTCAAAAAAAAAAAAAAAAAACCACTACCCTTCACACACACACACACACACATGCACACACACACACGTGCTTCACGCACACACATACTTTTCTGAGTGGGTGGCATAATTAAAACATGTTCGGGGGAATATTAAAATAAGTTTTTAGAATGTTCACGTAAAAGGCAGGTTGTGCTTTTGAAGAGAGTCTTAGATCATTAAAAAAATGTTAAATGTTAAGCTGAACTTTATATGATTTAATTAGAATTAATGAATCGTTCCTTATTCCAGACGTGCTGTTGTTAAGTATGTTTTGTCATGCTACACGGTTTGTGGAATTATTTCCAAACATTTGGGGTCTGTGGCTCTCTGGAAGGTCTTCTGATTAGGAACCTCAGCTCTCTGGGTAGAAGCAAGCCAACGGCTGCTGCCTGCTGTCACTTAGTGAGCGCCGAGTGTGGTGTAAGGGAGAGTGTGGATTCCAGCCCTGGGAAGCTCTCCTGTGGACACGCCTCCAGGACTTTTTCTTTCTGGAATTGGAGTGCTATTTGCTGCTCCATTTGCTCAGAGAAAGCTAGTTCTTTCAACAGCAGTCCCTTTGTTGTTAAAAGATTATCCTCATTTCACTCACTGGTGACTGTGGTTTGGTTGGGTTTTTGGATTTTGTTGAGGTTTTTTTTCCCCCCAAAGTACCTGATTTCCTCTTAGAGTAGGGACTTTTATTTCTCATATTTTGGGGTTCCTCTTCAGTCTAGGGAAGGATGGACAGCTCCATGACCTGATCCCTTTTCGTCACAGTTCCCTGTTAGTGGGACTGCTTTTGAGTCGTGGCATCATGTGGCAGAGACTGAGATTTGAACTGGAGTCCAGATGACCTGGCAGGGGCTTCTGGCTGTAGCACAGCTCACCGGTGGGACCTCAGAAAAGTCCTGGATCTCTCAGAGTCTCAGTTTCCCCAGGAGTAAATAAAAAACGTGCCCCATCTATATAAGCCTGGATGTTTTAAATTAGAACATTTCAGGGGGTGGGAGGGATCTGAAAGACTATCTTCTGTGCTGCCCAGTGGGGTAGGCACAGCCATATGTGTCTGTTTAAATTTAAATTAAGTAGAATTCATTAACATGAGAAACTCAGTGCTTCAGGGACGCTGGCCACAGTTCAGGCTCGGCAGCCACAGCGGCCATAGTCCTGGACAGTGCCAGGCTCGGCTGCCTCAGCTGATGGTTGAGGAAAACAGTCCAAGAAGTGAGTCCGGGATTGGCCCGTGCTCCAGCCAGAGCTGATCCTACTGGCTCCTCGGTCTGTGGTCATCTGCTTCTGAGTGTGTGGGTGTCTCTCCAGCTAGCTCACACTTTCCTCCCTCTGCCTCATCTTCCCAAGAGAAGGAAGAGTCTACAGATGGAAGGGCCCCTCTTTGCAGGTTGCAGGCCCCAGGCCAGGCAGTCCTGTGATACCCACAGCCTGGGAATTGCCCAGAATTGGCCGCAACATTCTGCAGAGCTCCCAGGTTCATTCTTCTGTTGAGAGGGCTGCTGGCTTTTGCAGATCATGGAGCTTTATCAAACGGAGTCTCTAAAACCCCTCTTGTAATTGTCTTCTATCTTGACTATATTGCTGTCCACACCTGACTGTGCAGGTGCTATCATCCTGTAATTTTACAAGATGAAACCGTTGGGGTACACTGGGTAATGGGGGACATGGGATCTCCCTGTATTATCTGTATTATCTCTGTATTATCACGAACAAGTGCACGTGAATCCACTTTCAAATAGAAAGCTTAATTTCTTTTAAATGTCCTTGTGCAATTTTTATAATTCGAATCTCTTAAATTTTAGAACGTCGGCTTTGGGCATCCTAGAAACAGATTTCGAAGGACCCTTGAAAGCAAACTGAATTCTTTTCCCATAGTTGCTGTGAACAATTTAACAGTGTGTGGTGCGTGATGATTTTTGCTTACGTAGCCCTTTTACATTGGCCACAGAATTTCAGATAAGAATACATCATGTAAAACTTCAGATGTATTTTCCCAAAACTGGAATATGTCTTTGTTGTACGACTCGTGCACACACTCAAACGGTTGAAGTTAGGGGTCTACAGCGGTTTGTGGCCTCTGCAGGGCTGGACAGGGGACTTACAAGTGACAATGAGTGAACTTCACTGACACAGAGCCACCGGACTTTGTTCAGTTCGATTGATCGCTGGCACAGATGTTCCTGACAAGGGTAAGACAAGTGCACAGTCAGCTTCCCTGTCCTTGGCATCTCTGTAGCTATCTCTCCTTATCTTGGAACAACACTGGGATTGTCTGCAGATCTCTTGTTTGTAGATCGTTGACAAAACCATTGAAGAGTGAGGATCTTTGGATTTCTGCTTTTAATTCAGCATCATTCTGTTGAGTCTCTTGGACAGAACAGTACTGCGGTTGATCTTGAAAAGAGTGTGTGTGCGATGGTGTCATGCCAGCAAGAGGTGGCCTTTGCATGGAAGGCCCTTGGATTACGTTCCTTTTTCATCACTTACTGGTTGTTTGAGCTTTGACAATTATCCCAAACTCTTTAATCCTCCATTTCATTATCTGTAAGACAGGGACAACACTATTTCATAAGATTTTCCTGCGAATGAACTTTGGTTCACATGTGTGAAAGGCTGTGAGAGTGTCCGAGCATCTCAGTGCAATCTGCAATGCACTATCTGCCATCAGGGAACCCTAAGGAAAGCCTGGGAGGCTGCCTAGACAGGGAGTTCACAGTCTCACTTGGACATCTTTGTGGATTTCCTTCTGTGATTTACACAAAGAAAAAAGTCCGTCCAGGATTTTATCCAAACTGTTAGATTCTGGGAGAGGTGTCAGGAGAAACAGCTCATGACTTAACTTACGGCTGTGCTTCCCCTCTTTGATTTCCCTGAACACAACTAGAGTTTTTCTTACAAATATTAACTTGGAAAAATGAGAGTTGGCCCAGCCATGCTTGCTATGGACTCACGGCTTCCATTCGTTTCCAGCACAGGGGCCATTAGTGTGAAGCAAGGGTCTCTCTCCCGGGCTTAGGCCATGAGAGAGCAACAGCAGGTTAAAAGACCCAACATGGGCCTGATCACTTCTTACCTCTTCCAGGAAGCCTCCCCCAGGCTTTTCTGCGCCCACCCAAGGCTGAGTTGTGCCCAAGGCCCCTTGCATGAGAATGAATGCATTCTGACCACAGAGTTTCAGAAAAGAAAACATAATTATAACACCATCTGCCAATGAGTGCTTATTTAATGTAAGTGTCTGTTTTTGCAGAACGTCCATAATCAAAAGAGTAGTTCCGCCTTTGGCACATAAATCTGACATAAGCAGCGGGAACCAGGAGCTCTACCTCCCTCTGAAGAGGGCCTGGCTGTGAGCAGGGCAGGACAGCCAAGGAGGGTGGCTGGTCCCAGAGAAGCTGTGCTCCAATGCTGGCTCCTCCCTGCCTACCTCCACTGCTGTTAGGTGCACCGGACGCCCCTGAGTGAGCGAGGGGAGGCCAGCCTACACTACTGTGTCCTGAGGGCAGAGGTCCCCAGGCTGCAGTGTGTCTCCCCCTCTTAATTATTTAGGAGGGAAAGGGCTGGCAACTGTTCCCTTTCTTGAATCTGTTTCTTTATCCTTTCATTAAAAATTGTGGTCATTCTTCTTTTTCTCTCTGGGCCTCCAAAACCCAGTCAGGGTCAGGCCCAAAGGTTCTGCAGCGGGGGCCACTCTGCAGGGCCTGCTCCAGTGCTGGTCGGGAGGTGGCCGAGCATTTCTGCATCCATGTGTGCTCACACGCCATTCATTTATACGCCTGACCTCTGACCCAACAATTCAACCACTGGGACTCTATTCTAAGGAAATAATTAGAAGTCTGTCCACTGTGTCTTTTGTGTACCTTGTGGCATTCATTATAATAGTGAAAAACATTGAAATAAAGTTGAATGTCCAACCTTAGGGGATACTCTTGGTACATTCACACGGTGGAATACTATACAGCCATGTTCCTGAAGAGTATTTCAAATGAAGAGGCTCATTAAATCCTTAAGCAAACAGGATACAAAACTCAATATACAATATGACTCCTAATGATATATCTATATATCTATACATAATGAAAGGAAATATATCAAAATCTCAATAATGTTTCCATATGGTAGGACCAGCAGTGATTTTTAGTTTTCTTCTTTATACTTTGACATACTTGAAAACTTTTTACAATTAGTATATACCGTTTTTATAATCAGGAAAATGTGAAAAACACTGAAAAACCTATCAGTGACTGAGCCAGTGTGGTGGAAGTTGTCGTCCACTAAAATTCTGGTATCCTGTATTTTGGGGGAGCACCGCAGGTGAACCCATAGAGGTACTCATCAGCAAGAACGTCTTGAGAACGTAGACCACCCCCCACTAAACATTCTGAGGCAGTGATCACTTTTTTTGTTCAGACAGTCTCTTAGGAAAGTGTCAAACCAGATCCTAAAAACACAGAGTTAAAACCTTGGGGAATCCTCAGTTTGGGGCTGCTATGGACAAATAGAGAAACTGCAACCCCGGGGATAACTGGTGGTTGCCAGGACACCCAGGCCAGACTGAACCAGGGCTAGAATCCCCACCCCACTCCTCTTAGCACCCTGTCCTATCAGTGGACTCAGCCACAGGGTGTGCAGGGTGGACAGGCCAGCACCCAGCCTCCCTCTTGGGAGGGCACTGCTTTCTCAGAGCCACCGTGGCCGCGTTAGTGCATCGTGACATTGACTGAGTGGCTGCCGACTAGCATGTTTTAAATGGAAAGGGACCATGTAGTATGCACCGCGTAACATGGTCTAGGATGGAGAATGTCATGTAGGGCAGGTGTTGGTTTTGCATGGATACGTGTGTGTTTGTATGTATGTGTAAGTGTGTTTAGAGAAGGCTTGAGTTTCTTGAGAGACCTGTGGAAAAGCTGGTGTCTCGGAAGACACGTCTTTCTCATTTTCAGCCAGCACTCCTCATCAAGCTCCTGAATCCCCTGCAGACATTTGGCTCTCAGAAGGCAGATGTACGCTGGGGAAAGGCAAAATCCCCACTGCCCACTGCCCCGGCAGCCATTCACCGGGTATCCAGAGCTGAGACCCAGGGCACATGCCACATCTGGCACTGGCCTGGCTGGAGCCCCAAGGGTGTGTGAGGCCCCAGCTCCCCTCAGTCCCATGACTGCTGTGAGAACCAGCTCCCTTGGAAACCTGACAACCTGAGTCATCTTGGCACAGGTTTTAAGCATCACAGAGAAACAAAGCATTGAAAGATGCAATATTCTGTTCGTGAAAGACCCAGGAGGACATGCACTGGGTTGGAGCAGGGAGAGCCCCAAGTCACAGCACAGCGTCCCCTGCATTGCAGACACTGAGGAGCTCTGATTTCTCTGCTGCGTGTCTTGCTCTTTGGGAAAACAAATCTCCAACACCAGATCATCTCTCCATCCCCAAGGCTATGAAAGTTCCCAGATCCCAGACCACACGGCTCCATAGGCCATCATCTGCCCCTCTGCACAAACTTGGCCTTGCAATGGCCCCATCAGCTTTACTGAAGCCTTGGCTTCCCCCAGGCCACCTGCCACCAGCATGCCGCATGTACACTGCATTAATCACGATACTAACTGTTCCAGAGTCAGGAATTCATGGGAAGCCACAGAGAGCTAGTGTTGACACACATATTTTTCTGGCTCTAGCCCACTTTCTAAGCATGATTTTCGGAGCACAGTGTCCCGTTCTTCATGGGTGCCAATTCCAATGGCCTCAGCCACTGGCCATGGAGGCCACTTCATGAGGACTTGCAGGACAGTGGCATTCTATGATGTGGATGTGGCTCTCAGGTTCTCTCATGAACTGTGTTGTCACCTGCCCCAAACCTGGTGCCATTTCCCAGCCAGCCATGAGCCTGGAAAGCCCACTATCTCTGGCTGACACTTCCAAGTGGCCGTAAGGTCACAACATTCGACAAAATCAGAAGCTTTGCTCTTGAGCTTTAGGTCTCCTGGACCAGATATCTTGGGGTGTTCCAACAAAAGTCACCTGCAGAGGCTTGAGAGCTGGACTGGGGCCTCTTAACCACAGAGACTGACTCCTGGCTCTGCCATTGCTAATGGAGTGGCTATGGGGTGCCCTCCCACTGTCCTTCTGCCCTCTATGCTGTGCGTCCTGGTCCAGTGTCTTGCCGTGCCCCCCAGTTCTGCCCCCTGCCTGAGCACACCCACCCTGTGAGCCTTCCGCCTTAGCCCATGGAAGGCACTGGCCTGGGTTTTGTTGTGTTTTTTTTTCCTGCTAAAGGAATGACTATTTCATGGTTATTAATGAAAGTGATAGCAATTCCCTGTGTATTTATCTTAGATTATGTGGTCGTTACAAGCTGAAGTACCTCAAGCAGCCAGTCTGCGGTTGATTTGAAAACAGGCGAGTCTCAACAGTGAGCTTAAGGAAAGGTGTCAGGTATAAATCTTGTCTTCAAACAGCCAGGGTGCATTCCAGACTTCAGAGACACTTCTTTGTATAAAGGCCCTTTTTTTTCTCTCCCGCCTTTCTTTTTCTTGGGCCTGGAGGAGGATGAAAGTGCAGGGGTGTGTGCGTTCGTTTAGTCTGATAATGAGGGTGAGGCTCACGGGCATGGTAATTTGGCAGCTTTGGCACTTCCTGTAACAGTTTTGATTTTTTTTTAATCCGAAGGGCTGCTTAAAGACAAGCATTTTTTGTTAAACTGCTGGTAGTTCATTTTATGCAGGAACTGTGCAATTAATCTTGTTTATATTAAAGAGACAGGTTGCTTTTGTCAGCTTTCCTGCGCTATAATTAATGAAGATCAAAAACGTTACAAAAACATAATATTTAGCTTAATGCAGATGAGGCTAGGCAACAGCTGCATCAATTAGAGGAGCAAAAGGGGAAAGAAATACCCTTTGCTTCGGAATAACTCGGATGCATGAAAAAACACGGATTGTGAGGCTCCTCACCTCCGCTCGCCTCCCCTGGTAGGCCCGGTGAAGGATGGGGTTTGGACGTCAAATAGTTTGTAAGGCCACACCAATTATGTTGTAAATGCAGTTGGAGGCACCTACACTTAACCCACGTTTATCCAGGTGTGTGGCTGTAGATTAGAAGCATGGAGCCTGAGGACCTCTGCGGCAGAGGAGGGTGAAGAAATCAGATGGCAGGCAGAACCTGATAGAACCATCCAGCCCGCTGGAGGGCCTCCATGAGCCTGGGGCCACTTGATTTATAGCTCTCTATTTGAAGGACTGTCATGAGAAACCAAAACAGTGATTAGATATGCCCAAACAGATGGCATTACCTGCCCGTGACTTCCTAAACCAGTGACTAAGACCTTTGGCTTCCGCAAGGGAGTTCAAACAGGGTCATCTCTGCCGATAAACAACAGGCTTTGCTCTGTCTCATGAAGTGAAGGTGAACAGCTACCTGGGAGCCCACCAGAAATTTGGTGGAGCTGCAGTGTGAGGGCTGGAACTGGCTGTCAGTGGCACCCAGGCCAGTTACCTCACTTAGATTTCAAGGAATTAAGGCCTGGGGAAAGTGTAGAGATGCAAGTCCCATAGTTAGAGAGCCTTGGCTGGGCATGGTGGCTTACGCCTGTAATTCCAGCATTTTGGGAGGCCGAGGCAGGCAGATCACCTGAGGTCGGGAGCTTGACACCAGCCTAACCAACATGGAGAAACCCTGTCTCCACTGAAAATACAAAAAATTAGCCGGGCATGATGGTGGGCACCTGTAATCCCAGCTACTCGGGAGGCTGAGGCAGGAGAATCGCTTGAACCTGGGAGGTGGAGGCTGCGGTGAGCTGAGATCGTGCCATTGCACCCCAGCCTGGGCAACAAGAACAAAATTCTGTCTCAAAAAAATCAAAGAGCCTTCACCTTTTCTGCTGAGCTTCAAAACTTGGGATCCTAATCGTAAAAGTCCAGGACAAGGAGGGATATGCAAAATGAATCATAACCCAAATATTTTCAGCAAATTCTGGTGACACAAGAAGGCAGCTGAGCAGATGGAAGGAAGTGCCCATAATCGAGCATCTATGAGGGAAATGTCACTGTCAGTCAACCATCTAACCAGAAAAGCACCCAAGGGAGCCTTGCGCCTTGCCAGATTTCAACGTCATGTGAAGTTTCTTGGCTACCCAGAATGCACTGGTAAACATCAGAACCTGCTGGCGTGAGAGACTCTTGGTGCAACGGAGGGATTTGAGTGGCATCAGGAATGCCAGTATTCTAAACCAAATGGTGTTCCTACCTGAAATCAAACCAAAGTCATCTCCAAGTTTTAGAGGACACCTCTACAGGCATCATAACACTCTCATGCCCTTTAACTTCTGCTCTTCAGAATGTATAAAAAGGGCATCTCCAGCCAGGCACAAAGATGTTCATTGCAACTGTATTTATGATAGTGAAAATTGGGAACCAACCTGAAGGGCAAACATTAGGGGATTGGTTGATTTAATTATGGCTTGTGCATATGATGGGATACTTCAGTCCATTAAAAAGGCTGTCGTTAAGAATAATTAAGACAATAGGGAATGAAATAGTCAAACCACAAGTAGCCTGAACAGTGTTTTAATTTAATTTAATTTATTTTTTTGAGACAGAGTCTCAATCTGTCGCCAGGCTGGAGTGCAGTGGCACAATCTCAGCTTATTGCAAGCTCTGCCTCCCGGGTTCACGCCATTCTTCTGCCTCAGCCTCCCGAGTAGCTGGGACTATAGGCACCTGCCACCACGCCCGGCTATTTTTTTTGTATTTTTTTTTTAGCAGAGACAGGGTTTCACCATGTTAGCCAGGATGGTCTCAATTTCCTGACCTTGTGATCCGCTTGCCCTGGCCTCCCAAAGTGCTGGGATTACAGGCGTGAGCCACTGCGCCCAACCTCTAATTTTATTTTTTGTTGTTGTATTTATTTATTTTTTGAGACAGAGTCTCATTCTGTCACCCAGGCTATAGTGAGTGGTGTGATCTTGGCTCACTGAAACCTCCGCCTCCTGGGTTCAAGTAATTCTCCTGCTTCAGTTTCCCGAGTAGCTGGGATTACAGGCATGCACCACAATGCCATGTTGGCCAGGCAGGTCTCGACCCCTGACCTCAGGTGATCTGTTCACCGCGGCCTCCCAAAGTGCTAGCATTACAGGAGTGAGCCACTGCACCTGGCCTAATTTCATTTTTTAAAATGTATATATCTTTTAAGATATATACATCTCTACAAATAAGGGACTGAAAGAAAATGCCAAAACCCAAAACTGATGGGTTATGGTTTTATTTCCTCTTTATATTTTTCTTTTATTTTCCAATTCTTCCATAATTGGAAAATAATTATATTACCTTGCATTCATTAGCATTTACTGTTGTAAATACTTTATACACATCATCTCATTTAATTTCTCTCATTAATCCTCACATTCTGACCTAGGTTCTATAAATATCATAATTTTACTGATAAGACAACCAAAGCACAGAGAGATTTATTACCTGTCCAAAGTTGCATAGCTAGTAAATTAAGCCCAGATTTGAACCCAGGAAATCAGACATCAGACTCCTGTTCTTATAATCACTACCCTTTGATGCTATTATTAAAATTAGTTGTGAGCACTTCCCTGGGGGAGAAATGCCAGTCACTCACAGCCTGGTGGGAATTCCTGTGTAAGATTATCTTCCTGGCCGGGTCCAGTGGCTCACACATGTAATCCCAGCACTCTGGGAGGCTGAGGCAGGTGGATCACCTGAGGTTAGGAGTTCAAGGCCAGGCTGGCCAACATTGGTGAAACCCCATCTCAATTAAAAATATATATAAACAAAAATTAGCCAGCCATGGTGGCGGGCGCCTGTAATACCAGTTACTCAAGAGGCTGAGACAGGAGAATCACTTGAACCTGGGAGGTGGAGGTTGCAGTGAGCTGAGATTGCACCACTGCACTCCAGCCTGGGCAATAGAGCGAGACTCTGTCTCAAAAAAAAAGATTATCTTCCCAGTGACAGATGCTTGAATAAAAGTTACTGAGGGAATGGGACAGAGGAAAACAGAGACACAGAGACATAGAATTCAAGGACCATATATACCAGGCACAGGGCTGGGTGCGATGAGCTTTGACTAAGATGAAAAGAGCAAAGCACGTGGCTCACAATTTTGCCAAGGAGAGTGGGTGGGGAGCCTTTTCCAAGGATACTTTCAGGACTGGTGGCCACATAATGGGATAGAGACCACCATACCTGTCCAAAGTTAGCAGGCCGAGAGAGGGCAGGTTGGTTGCAGAATGCCTGTGAAATTCCTTTAAGTAATGAGCTATTCAAATGGTAAACATATACATTAAGATGGGAAAATGGCAGCCCATGTATCTTGGGGTATAGATCTTGATGTATAGCCATCTGCCCACACACCACCATCCGCTGCTGGTCTCTGGAACAGGATCTTCCATTCTAAAGAGAAAATGATCTAGGACACAGTGTGGAAATGCCATCTATGTTATCTAGGTTGCTATAACTGCAGGATTTTATAAGAAGGTGGTGAGGGAAATGGTGGATAAGGTGTGTCACTTTTCCTCACTGAGAGACTATAGCAAGAGATCGTAGAGGGGATAGTCTTACACAAAGAGAGGGACTCCTTTAATTCTCTTTGTCTGACCCTAGAAGACTTATCATGCTTTTCAGGAGCAACCTAAGAAGTTTTAGGATCTTGATAATCTTTAGTGTCTCACTCATAATATGTAGAAAAACATTTCAAAGGATATCCATATTCTTGATCCTTCTTACCAGTCTGGTTCAACTTCATTTGACTCTTGGGCACCCAAATGGTGTTAAAGAGCAGAGGAAAGGCTCAAAGCCTCAGAACCATTTTCTCCTGCCTAACTGGCCTCTCCTCCCGCCAGTTTTCTGGTGCTTCCTTTTTGTTTCCGTTGCCACCAGCCTACCTTAGGTCCTTGTTCACATAGCTGCCTCAAGGGTCTCATCAGTCACATTCATCAGACAATGACACCACCAAATTAGTCTTCCTAGAAAATCATCTGGTTGTGTCCTGGTCCACCAAAAACAACTCTAGAACTGGACAAGTATGGGAGGTAACTGCAACTGTCATCAGGCGTTGGACAACAAACAGCACTGGACCGTGATCCTTAAGAAAAGTAAAATGTACCCATTCACCCCGGCTTCCTAGCCAGAGGGAATTTGTAGACTGCAGTGAGACCAAGCAGGAAGGATGTCTTAATGCAATGAAGAGGCAGAGTTTGGAGATAAAGTATCTAGAATTTGTGGAAGAGGATACCAGAGAAGAGAGGGATGCACAGAAAAAAAGTCCCAGAAATCAGCATGAAGTTTACCTGTGGGTCTTGGCCAAGACTCGGCACAAGCTAGCAGACAACAGAGAGCAGCTGTTGTGGGCTAAGGGCTGAGCAGAGAGCTCAGATGCCTCACAGGGATAGGCAATTCTGAAGCATCGGCTTAGCCAGAATGCAGAAAGCTCAGCTACCACTTGGAGCATCCAGTAGAGACTCCAAGAGCACAGATGGATTATTTGTAACACAAAGGATGAATGCTTGAGGGGATGGATACCCCACTTTTCATGGTGTGGTTATTACGCATTGCATGCCTATATCAAAATATCTCACATACCCCATAAATATATACACCTACTACATACAGACAAAAATTTAAAAAATTTTTAAAAAGACCTCAGAAAGTCTATACCTCGGGAATAAGGATAATGTCTTGGAACTAAAAGCAAAACCATAAATAGACCAACCCTAATAAAGAAAAAAGTCAAGCCTGACAGGTTCAGGAGGATCTTCCAGTAATTTGACACTTGCCCAGAGTAAAACTCAGTGCTATTTAAAGTAGATTCCACATATCATTACGATGTCTGGCATATGATAAAACATTACCACACATATGAAGAAGTAGGAAAATGTGACCCATAATCCAAAAATAATGAATTCAATAGAAACAGAGCCCAGGATAATCCAGATGTTGGAATTAACTAAGACTTTAGAACAACTCATATTAATATGTTCAAGGATTTAAAGAAAAAGTTGGATTTAATCAGTGAATAGATGGAGAATTCAGCAGAGCAAGTGAGAGTATTTTTTAAAAAGGAAATCCTAGAAATGAAAAGTATATCTGAAATGAAAAATTCACCAGAAGGGCTTAACAATGTATTGGAGGCTGTAGAAGAGAGAAGCAGTGAATTAAAGTCAGATCAATTGAACCTTCCTAATCTGCATAATAGAGTATTTAAACAATTTCATCATGTCCTCATTATTCAGAAATCCCCCTCTCCTATCTTGTGTACTTAAAGGAAACAAAATCCTGATATTTAAGGTATTTTGTAATTAGTCACCAAACTACCTTCTACCCAATCTCCCAATCCCCTTCACATTCACCCATTGTTTCAACCAAATCAATAAACAAGCTGCCCCAGGACCTGCACCTCCCGACTTTGGCCCCTCCACGCATGGTGCTCATACCTGAAATTCTCTCCCCTCTTTCAGGTCCTTGCGATGATACCAAATGCCACCATTTCGCCATTGAAACTTTCTTCAATGTGCCTAACTAGCAATGTGATTTCTCCCTTTTGACCTTCCGTCAAACAAACAAATGAAAAAACAAAGCAGTAACAAGAGAAGAAAAAACCATGCTTTTGCTTCTTTGTGAAAATATTCTTGGTCCTGCCTGCATGGTCCTTTGTCTAGGATCTAAGCCCTCTTATTAGACTGTAAGAGTGTCAAGGGCAAGTCTGTGTCTTACTCATCATTGTACACCATTCGGTACGTCAAGAGACCTTGTGAAGATCATAATGTCTGCCGAATTAATTGAAATATAACTGTGATTTGAGAAGATAGTCCATAACACAGGCATTGGTTCTGATACAGTGTTGCCAAGAGCTTTCACTGCATATCATAGATCTAAGAGAACCTCACGGACTAGCAGAAATGGAAGAACTTTTAGAATGATCTAAAAGAACTTTTAGAATGATCTAAAATAAGACCCTCATTTTACAGTTAAAGAAATTGCAGGCTTTAGTGAAGTGTCTTACCCAAGGCCCCATCCTGATCCAGTGCCCTTCCCTGTAAACCATATCACCTTTATACCTGTGCCAATATCTATACAGGATTGCATATAGGATTTGGAACAATAAATTTAAACACACATTTAAATTTTGACAAGAGTAAGCCCCTCCCATCAAGCTGTGCTTTATATGAAATTCGTTCCAATTTTCCTGGAGTTCACTACCTGCTAGTACAATAATCACATAAGACATCCTGGCCTTTCTGGTCGAATTCCCGTATGACCTTGGACACAGTGCTGCCCAGCTAACAGAAATAATTGATGGTTCAGTTCTTTGTGACCATTTGCTAAGTTCAGAGTTTCTTCAGTACCTGTACAGTAGCGTGGTCATTGGAATTACATGGCATTGGCCTGGACAAATGCAGAAGACCGATATTAAGACCCTCCAAGACATAGCTGCTACAGGGGGAACTGAGCTCATATAACCAGGAGAAGGGGAAAGATGGGTTTCTGAAAAAAGGCTTCAAGTTACATAGAATCCTCTCGGGATGCTGAGAAACTCCCAGGGCAGGTAGTTATCAGCCTGGTGAGCAAGTGCAAGAAATAACTGGATTATGAGAGGCCTGGCTCGCAAGTGGCCCCTTCAATACAGAAGCATCAGTGCTCCCAGATGCTGCACAATGGACAGCAGACAAACGCTGCAGCTGAGTCCCCCACCTGGCAGCTACCCTTGGTTGAAGAAGCCTGCCTCATGCAAGGTCACACCCCTTCCTGGAGACCTGGTTAATGTGGATGTGTGAAGGCCTGGGCCCCTTGCTCCAGTTCAGGACAGCTCTGTAGGGCCATCCCTGTGCTGAGAATGTATTGCCCCTTCTGCCAACAGTGTTGATTCCAAAGTTTCTGATAAATATCTCGCACTTACATCTCCAGCCCAAGATCTGATTCCTGGAGAACTGGACTCATGAAAGGAGCAAGGGCAGGGATGAAGGCTGAAGGCAGCTCCAGCAGAGCAGAGGGGACAGCACATGGCTGTGTGTTACATCCAGAATGCAGACTTGGAGCCTTGTGGTGTTCAGGATGAAGTCACGCACTATCCAGCTTTCAGCCACATCATGTCAGAATATGAACGAATAAACAATCTCTTGTGCTTCCTGGTTGATCTGGCCCTGGCTGGCTCAAGTGCTGTTAAACACCATCAGCCCTGTAAACAGAGATACAACATGCTCTACATAAAGACATCACATCTAAATTAGCTACAGGCAGTGGCATGCACCTGTAGTCCCAGCTACTCTCCAGGCTGAGGCGGGAGGATCATTTGAGCCCAAAAGTTTGAGGCTTCAGTTAGCTATGCTTGATTGAGAACCCCATGTCAAAAAAAAGAAGAGAGAAAAGGAAAGAAAGAAAAAAAGAGAGAGAGAGAGAGAGAAGGAAGGAAGGAAGGAAGGAAGGAAGGAAGAAAGACAGAAAGATGAAGAAAGAAAGAGAAAGAAAGAAGAAAAGGAAGGAAGAAAAGGAAGGAAGGAAGAGAGAGGAAGGGAGGAAGGGAAAGAAAGAGAAAAAAGACATGACGTCTTAGATGGCTGTCATCTGTTCTGCCTTGTAGGGCTGAATATGTCCCTTCGTGTGCTGCATTCACTCTTCAGCCAGCAGGCCCCTCCTGGGGTCATAAGTGCCCCTCCCCATGGCACCATGTCCAGGCCGCACTAAATGAATAAACCGTCTGACAATTGATTTGTCCAGTTTGCTTCACCCAATCTCCACAGTTCCCCCTACTCCCAAATACATTTGTTACTTCAAAAACCTCAGGAAATGAGGGCATTGGCCTCCATGAGATCATAGAATCTTTGATTTGGAAGGGACATATTACTCGGAGGTTATTTTCCAGTCACATCTGCTTCTAAGGCACCATGAAGACCTAGCCCATGATAAATCACTGGCTACATACATCATCATCATAACTGAGTCACTCTTTCTCTTTGGAGTTTGAGAAGAAATAAGGACATGCATGTTCCATATGGCACACAGGACCGGGGTTCAGTGGCCTCTCTGGTTGGGTGATTAGTTCCTGCAGCCCCAAACCAATCCTCCCACCTCAGATGATTATGTTTTATGAGCAAGAGGGAGAAATCTCATCACATTTTTAGGAAAAAAAAAAAGATTTTATGATGCAATTAATTGCAAGTCATGCACTGGTTTGGAGGGTGTTTTCTAAGACTTGATGGCAGCAGGAAGTGGATGTCCCCATAGAGTTGTGGGATGCAGTAGGCAACATCATTCAGAGCCAACTGCAGGCTCAGGCCAAACACAGCTGTTTGTCAGCACAAGATGCCCAAGCTGTATCTTCCCACTAACTGAAAAGCAAAATTATCCAATATCATGCATGTGAATATTAATGCATTGCTTTTCTCTTTAGAATAATTAATACTTGTATTATTGCTTTTATTAAAAATAGCCAATGTTAGCCAGGCTTGGTGGCTCACACTTCTAATCCTAGCACTTTGGGAGGGCAAGGCAGGTGGAACACTTGAGCCCACGAGTACAATCCCAGCATGGGCAACATGGGGAAACTCAATCTCTGCAAAAAACTACAAAAAAATTAACCAGACATGGCGTTGCAAGCCTGTAGATTCAACTACTCAGGAGGCTGAGGTGAGAGAATCACTTGAGCTCTGGAGGTCGAGACTGCAGTGAAGCCATGATTATACCACTGCACTCCAGCCTGGGTGACAGAGTGAGACTTTGTCTAAAAACATATGTGTTTTTAACTAATTTTTTTAGTTTTTTAGTGATGGGGGTCTCACTATCTTGTCCAGACTGGTCTTGAACTCCTGGCCTCAAGTGATCATCCTGCCTCAGAATCCCAAAGTGCTGGGATTATAGGCATGAGCCACCATGCCCGGCCAACTCTACTTTTTAGTGTATGATGATTTGTCTCTGTTTCCCCAGCCAAATCTCATCTCAAACTGTAAATCTCATCCCCACATGTCCAGGGAGAGACCTAGTGGGAGCTGGTTGGATCATGGGAGCAGTTTTCCCCATGCTGTTCTCATGATATTGAGAGTGGTTTTCCCCATGCTGTTCTCATGATATATTGAGTTAGGTCTCATAATATTTGGTTATTTATCATGTCTGGCGCTCCCCACTTCACACTCTCTCTCTCTCCTGCCACCATGTAATACGTGCCTTGCTTCCTCTTTGCCTTCTGCCATGATTCTGAGTTTCTCGAGGCCTCCCAGCCATTCAGAACTGTGAGTCAATTGAATCTCCTTTCTTTATAAATTACCCAGTCTCAGGTAGTATCGTTATAGCAGTGTGAGAACGGACTAATACAGAGAATTGGTACTGGCAGAGTGGGGTACTGCTATAAAGACAACCTGAAAATGTGGAAGCAACTTTGGAACTGAATAACAGAGGTTGAAACAGTCTGGAAAGCTCAGAAGAAGACAGGAAGATATGGGAACGTTTGGAACTTCCTACAGACTTGTTGAATGATTTTGACCAAAATGCCAATAGTGATATAGACAATGAAGTCCAGGCTTAGGTGGTCTCAGATGGAAATGAGGGACTTATTGGGAACTGAAACAAAGGTCACTCTTGCTATGCTTTAGCAAAGAGACTGGTGGCATTTTGCCCCTGCTCTAGAGATCTGTGGAACTTTGAAATTGAGAATGACGATTTAGGGCATCTGGCAGAAGAAATTTCTATAGCAAAGCATTCAAGATGTGACCTGACTTTTTCTGAAAGCATTCAGTCATGTGCATTCACAAAAAGATGGTTTGAAATTGTTGGAACCGAACTGTCGATTCCTTCCTGGGCAGGGGTTGCCGCGAAGGATTACCGACACGAGATTCACAGCAGAGAGTTATTTATTACTAGCGCGCTAGGGTCCCAAGCTCTAAGTTGGCCCTGGGACCCCGACTGCTTGTTACAGGCTGTTTATATAGGCAAACACAAGTTCAAACACAGCTTAGGGCGCGAAATTTAAACAAAGCTTTAGGCGCGTGGTAATTGGGTCTGTCTATGGCCTGAGCAAGGTGTCTTGTTCTAATTGGTTAGAGCAGGACCTTATGAGGTTTTTTTCCTGGAGTTGTTGATTCCGGGAACTTCGAGGCAGGGTGGGACCCCCGGAATTGGCAGGGTGGGACCCCATGAGGTTGTTT
Source organism: Macaca fascicularis (assembly GCF_037993035.2). Classification (NCBI taxonomy): domain Eukaryota; kingdom Metazoa; phylum Chordata; class Mammalia; order Primates; family Cercopithecidae; genus Macaca; species Macaca fascicularis. The sequence continues at coordinate 16,455,987 of NC_088387.1, read as the reverse complement.
CCCGGAATTGGCAGGGTGGGACCCTATCAGGGTGGGACCCTATTGAGGCAGGGTGGGACCCTATCCAGAGCCACCTGGTGTTAATTTTTTTAAGTTCTTTTTTTATGAGGCCTAGTTTCTAAGTTTTATGCGGCCTAGTTTCAAAATTGTAACTTATGTTTAAAAAGGAAGCAGAGCATAAAGGTTTGGAAAATTTGCAGCCTAACCATATGGTAGAAAAGAAAAACCCATTTTCTGGGGAGGAATTCAAGCTGGCTGCAGAAATTTGCATAGGTAACAAGGAGCTGAATGTTAATAGTCAAGACAATGGAGGAAATGTCTTCAAGGCATGTCAGAGATCTTCACACCAGCCCCTCCCACCACAGACCCGGAGGCCTGGAAGGGAAAAATGGTTTCATAGGCCCTATGCAACCCCAGGACTTGGTGTCCTGCATTCCCAGCCACTCCAGCTCCAGCTGCAGCTAAAAGGGGCCAATGTACAGCTCAGGCCATTGCTTCAGAGGGTGCAAGCCCCAAGCCTTGGCAACTTCCACTTGGTGTTGGGACTGCGGGGGTGCAGAAGACAGGAGTTGAGCTTTGGGAGCCTCCACCTAGATTTCAGAGTATGTATGAAAATGCCTGGTTCTCCAGGCAGAAGTCTGCTGCAGGGGTGAAGCCCTCATGGAGAACCTCTACTAGGGCAATGCAGAAAGTAAGTGTGGGGTTGGAACCCCCACACAGAGTCCTCACTGGGGCACTGCCTAGTGGAGCTTTGAGAAGAGCACCACCATTTTCCAGACCCAAGGATGGTAGATCAACTGACAGCTTGAAAATCCACAGGCACTTAATGCCAGCCCATGAAAGCAGCTACAGGAGCTGTACCCTGCAGAGCCACAGAGGCAGAGCTTTCCAAGCCCATGGGAGCCCACCCCTTGCATCAGCATGCCCTGTATGTAAGACATGGAGTCAAGGAAGATTGGAGCTTTAAGATTTAATGACTGCCCAGCCAGGTTTCAGACTTTTTCATGGGTCCTATGGCCCCTTTGTTTTGGCCAATTTTTCCCATTTGGAATGAAGACTTAATGGCTGTACCTCCATAGTATCTTGGAAGTAACTAACTTACTTTTGATTTCACAGGCTCATAGGCAGAAGGGATTTGCCTTATCTCAGATGAGACTTTGGACTTTTGGGCTAATGCTGGAGTCAGTTAAGACTTTGGGAAACTGTTGGGAAGGCATGATTGGTTTTGAAATGTGGGAAAAAAAAAAAAAAAAAACAAAAACAAAAAAAAAAACGAGATTTGGGAGGGACCAGAGGTGGAATGATAAGGTTTGGCTCTGTATCCACACCCAAATCTCATCTCAAATTGTAATACTCACATGTCGAGGGAGAAACCTGGTGGGAGGTGATTGGATCATGGCAGTTTCCCCATGATGTTCTCATGATAGTGAGTGAGTTCTCATGAGATCTGATTGTTTGATATGTATCTGGCACTTCCCTTTTCACTCTCTCTCTCGCCACCATGTAAGATGTGTTTTTCTTCCCCTTTGCCTTCTGCTATGATTGTAAGTTTCCTGAGGCCTGCCAGTCACGTGGAGCTGTTTGTCAATTAAACCTTCTTTCTTTATAGATTACCCAGTCTTTATAGCAGTGTGAGAATGGGAGAATGGACTCATACAACTCCACTTTTTAGTATGTAAAATATATGTTTGGCCAGAGAGCCAACTTTTTAAGAATTGTTTGGTGCTGCCAATATTCCTGACACCAGTTCCTGAGGGGTTGTCTTTGTGCATAATTCAGCTCTGCAAGTCCTTACCAAGTCCCATGGTGTGCAGGCACAGGGTGATGCTGAACACATTCAGGTGTGTGTTGTCCCAGGTGCTACTCCCATCACTGTCACCTGTAGGTATTGACATGAGTTTGGGGTGTATCTGAAGAGCCTGTGATAAAGTCAGGGGAGGCTGAGGATACCCAGTCATGCCCTGGTGCATTTTGTACCTGACAGCTCCTCACAGCTGCTGGGACACACTCTGAGCACATCTCACAGGGTGTGGAGGACTGCCAGGAGAAGGGGCTGGTGTGTCCTCGGAGTCACCAGAAACTTGGCAGCCCTCCCAAATGTCAGATTCCTTCATGTCTGAGGACTAACGCTGCCAGTACTACTACAGAGAATGGAGTGAGAAAATGCAATTGAGTCATGAGTTTGCTTGAACTGTCTTTTACTTTGAGGAAGAGTCAGATGGAAGCATAGGATAGAATAGGCATCTTCATGATAAAGTAACATGTGGCCCTGGCAACCCACACTCTACTTTCCGTCTCTGTGAATCTGACTACCCTGGGGACCTCATACAAGTGGGATGACATTAGCAAAATGTCCTCAAGGTTCATGCATACTGTAGCATGTGTCAGAAAGTCTTTGCTTTTTAAGGCTGAGTGATACTCCATTGTGTGCATGTGTCAGAAATTCTTCCCTTTTTAAGGCTGAGTAATATTCCATTGTGTGCATGGGCCATACTTTGTTTATCCATTTGGGATCCACGGCATTTAGAAATAAATCGATCTCAGATTTTTAGGAATGTAGCTGCATTTTTATTTTCCATTCATTTCCAGTCCTTTTTCCTGGTGTTCTTGGTGACTGGCATTTAAAATGCAGGCAGTGCCAACAAGCCCAGCGGATCCATCCTGTCCAGTCCTCTGTTGCCTCCTGTTAAGACCCAGAGACATTGTCCCTTTTAGTAATTTAATAAATTAATAAGTCTCAAGGCTTTAAAATAGGTTTTCATTTTATTTTAGTACTAGCATACTCTAGTTCCAAATGCCTTGGCATTGCTTGGGGGCTCTTGGCATGGGGGTAAATAAATAAATGGCCTTGGAACTGCTGGAGTAGTGAAATGCATAATGAAACACCTAATAAAAGATGTCTTTAAAGATTACATGCTTGGACTTAGTGGCATAGCATCCCATTGGCCCCTGGAATATACAGTGCCCCAGGACGGGGAGCTCGCCCCCACCCAAGCTGGGCTTGGCTGAGTGCCTTATAGCTGTTGCTCCCCACACAGGATCGAGCTTCCTGAGCTGTCTCATGGACAGGCAGCGCCCATATGCATAGTCAAAACTCCTTTGCACATTCAAGGGCAGAAAGCACCAGACCGTACAATGCAAGCCAGACAGCAGGGAGCAACTTTTTTAAATCACCAGACTGGTATAAATAATATGGTGATCATGGAAACCTTGCCCTTTGCACCACGGGAAACATCCAAGCAGGGACACCCTAGGCCTTCTGCTCATGTCAAAGGGCTCAAAGAACCTCCCCGACATCAATTCCTCTGGGACCTGCAGGTGGTGGGGACCACAGCTCCTGGCCTGGGATTAGAAGCTTGGTCTCTGCCGTCAGCTCTCTGGCTCAGCCCTCTCCCTTGACTCTGTGACCCCAGGAAGGTCTGAGACCGGCTCTGTGTGGCAACTCCCTCCTCTGCACCGTGGGGGCGCTGCAGCCTCTCCCTCCCAGGCCAAGACACGGGGGCCCAGGACCTCTCCTGGTTTTGCTGCCTGTGCCCACCCTATCCCCCACCCTGGCACTTAGCCCAACAAGGCTTAGTAAGTTCTGCTGAGGGCAGGCATGTGGGCCAGATCTGCTTGTGAAGGAGCCCATTATCAATCCAGGAGAGCCTGCTCCACCCACAGCCAGATTAACAGCCCCATTGAGGTTAGAGGCAACAACATTGCCTCCATGGCCATGGCCATCGTTGCCGCAGCCATAGTCAGACTATATTAAATTATCAGCGTATTTGTGAAGGGCTAATCCAGCGCCAGACTTGTCATTAAACCTCCCCAGCATTGCAAGGGAGGCACTCACTACTCCCCACTTAACACATGGAGTCAATGGCGGCTCAGAGAGGGTGAGCGACTTGCTAAGGTCACACAGACAGAGGTGGGAGAGCCGAGGCACAATGCCATATCTACTTGACTTTCGACACTTCTACACAGCTTTGGGAACAGAGGTCGGGGTATATTAGCAGAATATACCATTCCTGCTGAGCAGAGGCAAGAACAGAGCGTTCGCTCCTACGTGGCTGGATAGCAATTGCATGTGTACATTCCTGAGAAACCACAGTCTACATCAAGCCTTTTACATTCCAAACACTTCCACATGCATTCACCTCAGTTTACCCTCTGAGAAATGAGTGAGCAGGAAAACCTGTCTCCCTGTTTTGGAAGCAAGGTAACTGAGGTGGGTGGAAATGGCATGCAAGGTCACAGGCTCAGAGCAATTCTAGTCTCTGCTCAGCCCCGGGCTGGCATCCAGCCCTCTGCCCCAGCCTGGGGTATGCTGCAGAGCATCACAGAGTAGCCTGGAGAAAGGAGGGGTGCTCAGCCCCATGGATTCATCTCCCCCAAACTGGAGAGCAGACACCAGCCACCAAGAAAGAGCCCAGAAAGGATGGCTGCTGTTTCTCAACACACCAGGCCACAGAAAATACACGGAGTCTTCACTCTGGATATTTTGTTGTGCTCGGAAGTGAGTCCTCCCAAGCCCGTGGTGACTGCCCCGTGTCACACTGGTTCTGGATCATTCGGACTAGTCACCACCTGCCCCAGCAATCTCTTTTTCAAAAAGTTTGTCCAGGACTTCAGTAGTGACATCAGCTCTTTCACCTTGGAAAAAATGCACAGGGTAGAGAGAAGAATACGGTGTGATTGCAGTTTAATCTGTGTCCCATTAATACATAAATTTAACTGTATAAAGAATGAAGTAAGCCAGAAATGAAAGGTTTTACTCTGATCCCCAAGCTCTGAGGGACAGAAAGGCTCCCCTCCATTTCTCCCAGGGTGTAGCAGAGACCACTGGAGTTGGAGCAGATCCGTCTCAGGTGCTCTGGCTAAACCTGGAGGTGCCTTTGCTAAGCTTGCCCTTCTCAAGGCCTTCCCGTTACTGTACTTCTAAAGACAATGACGAAAAAACGAATTCTCTTTCAAACCGGTAGAACAAGACCCTGAGTTTGACAGGAAGGATCCAAATTTATGAGTTACTTGCTTCATGCTGGGACTCGAAAGTAAGGGAGGGAAAAAAAAAGCCCACTGTGAAAGGGACATTTAATGGTTATTTATAGCCCTGCACCATCCGGGTCACCTGCCTGGTGAAACGCCATCTGTGCCGGGTTACCTCCACGTCAGCGAAGGGGCTGGGAAGGTATGGTCTAATCCCAGGATTAGGAGCAGGGAGAAAATCCATCTATTAAATAGTTCAAAACAAACAAACAAACACAAATCCTACCCACTCAAACTTAAAAGACTGGGAGCCTGAAAATGTTTTTGCTGCTGCTGTTGAGTTTTCTGAGCACACCTCCTCCTGAAGTTCTCAGGGCATGAACCTTCATGAGAGTCCAGATGGCCAGGGTTGTGCCTGGGAGCTAAGCTGGCTTCATGGTGAAAGGAGAAGTGGAAACAGGAACGCGCTGGAACCGCAGGGCTTCCAACATCTTCAAAGGCCTCTAGTGTGGGAAGCAGGTGGCGGAATCGCCCGCCTCGTGGCCTCACTCAGTGCAGACTCACAAAATGAAGACACCATTTATGTCTTCTAGAACGGGAGGGAGACGGGGATGCTGGCCCCTGCCGTCCGCGTGGTTCATCATGGTTCACCTGGCCTCACCGAGAACCTTCTAACTGCCACAGGTCCACAGGGTAGGATGAAACCAAGTCCATGGCTCCAAGCCCGGGCCCCTTGACTCACTTGGAGCCCTTCCTCCCCTCAGCCCCAGCCATCGCCAGCCTTTCTCTTGGCTCCCAGACCTCTGTTCCCAAAGCTGTGTAGAAGTGTCGAAAGTCGAGTAGATATGGCATTGTGCCTCGGCTCTCCCACCTCTGTCTGTGTGACCTTAGCAAGTCGCTCACCCTCTCTGAGCCGCCATTGACTCCACGTGTTAAGTGGGGAGTAGTGAGTGCCTCCCTTGCAATGCTGGGGAGGTTTAATGACAGGTCTGGCGCTGGATTGGCCCTTCACAAATACCCTCAGCAGGTTGAGAGATGGGGCCTCTGCCCCCAGCACACACACCTGCAGCTCCACTCCCAAACATAGGTTCCAGAAGAAGCCCAACAAACCTTCTCTTAGGCACCTGTGCAGCTTCCATCACACAAGGAGCACCTGAAAGGCAGCCGCCTTCAAGCCCAGCCAGCAGGGAACCATGGCGTGGACAGGCCTCTCTGTGCAACACAGCTTTGTCGGCTGTGACTTGATCAGCTCCCACCTGCTGTCGGGCACTGGCCTCCTTGGGCATACACGTTCACTGAGGCTGGAAAGAGGCTGCCAGGACCAGGGCAGAAGTGCCCTGGGGCAGTGAGGGCCTCACACATGGGCTGTGTACTTCTCTGAGCCAATTCTGTGTGCGAGCATAGCACACATCCTAGGAGAGAAGGCTTGGATTGAGGGGATTATTTACAATGGCGGTCAGGTTGTTGTAGGGCACTCACACCATCTTTTGGAAGTGACTTTTTGAGAACTAGTCCCTGGGTGGCTCTGGACCAAGGAGATCATTTTCCTTCTCCTTCGACCCTTCCCTATTGGCCATGCCCACGGCTGGTGCAGGGGACCCTCAGAGCTGAGTGTAACTTACCCATGGCAGCTGCCAGCTGGCCAGGCAGGGTCGCCAGAAAGCCCCTCAAAGGGAACAGCTCAGGGGAAGCTGTTTGGAAGCTCAGTGCCTCCGCCTTGCCCTGGTGACTGGCAGGAAGGTTGTGAGCTACAAGGACTCTCCTCTGGCCAGAGCAGATTCAGACAAAAACCGGGGGCAGCCCCTTTGGGAACCTGCCTCATGTTTGAGTCACTGACATCAAAAGCAAGGTCAGGACTGCCGAGGTCCAGAAAACAACCGAAAACCATTTTGCAAATGTAGTCTTAGCAAAAACAAATGGAATGGGCAAATGGAGAAACATGGTGGTTTCCGAATGCAGTGGAATACGATTCGGCAATAAAAAGGACTAAAGTCCTAATTCCCACAATGCAAACGCACCACAGGTATTACATTCAGTGAAAGAAGCCAGCTGCCCGATTCCATGTATATGAAGATCTAGAACAGGCAAAAATCAGCTTAAATGTATGGTAACGGCCGGTGACAGCCCAGGGTGGGGCAGGTTGATGATCAAGGGCACAAGATACGCTCTGGAAGAGATGGGCTCTGTATCATGCCACACGGGGTGTATACATGTTATCAAAGTCTCCCAGCTGTAACTGGAAATATGTAAAGCTTATTGCAAGTTAATTACAACTCAAAAAAGCTGATTATTTTTAAAACTATCAGTAATAAGAATACAAAAATCTGTGCCACTAATCAGGACATCAACTTGTAGGTTCTTATGGGACATGTAGACTCTGAGAACGCCGCTCTCATCATTTTGCACTGTTGCCACTGGAAGCCTGCCCCGTTCAGCCCCACATCATCGCGTGGTGTGACATGTAATTGCGCTTAGTCTTTGCTCAGAAGCTGTTTCTTTGTTATTCTGCACATGACTCCACATTCACATTGTGTGATGATGGCACTGGATGCTTGATACAGAGGAGGAGCAGAGAGCCTGGCTGCCCTCACCTCTGCCCCATCTGGGACTCAGGCATGGCTCAGGGGAGCCCAGAGTGCACAGGCCACGCGCTGAGATTCCCACTACTCCCTGGGCTCATAGTAGCTTCAAAGGGGCAGCTCAAGTGGGGAGTGGGAGGCAGGGGCTGCAGAGTAGGGGGCACGTGGGCAGGCTCGGCCATGGAGGAGCCACACGTATTTTGCCAGCCCACATATGTCCTCCCTCCCTCCACCTTCCCCTTCAGACCATCCGAGCCATCCTGGGAGGCTCAGCCTCCACTACCCATGTGGGCGCCTTCTGAGTTACCTACGATAGCCAGCCTGAGAGGAGCAGCAAGCCCTCTCAGGCCCTCGGGACAGGTAATAATGGCAGTCATCGTTACTGCCTCTTCATGTTGTTGCCTGCAGCAGCTGTGTACTATTTTAGACTCTATTGATCCCGGTGCCAATAGATGGTTCATCTTCTTCAACTTCCTTAACTTAGAGGCTATCATCTCCTTCAAATTGATGTCTTCTGTCTGGCTGACATAGCTTGGGATTCTAGCAGCGTGTCTTTCAGTGATTAAGGATTATGTTCTTGTTTTGCTTTTGTAGTGAAGCAGAATCGGTGTCACTGGGACACGTTCATGCAGGAGGCCTCGTCTCCATCACACCACAATTATTTTAAGGTGCCGACTTTCTGTTCTCTAGTGGAGTCCAGATCCAAAAGGAATTGCTGGGTCTGGGGGAGGCAGGGCGGACTGAAGGTATTGCTTTCCAAATCTCTGAGCTGATGAGAGCAAAGAAATGCAGACAAGAGCTGAGGGAGGACCCAGCACAGTAGCCCATTGGCAGAAAACAAGAAAGAGTTCTTGGTTTTATCAGAATGCAGTTCAGCAAATAACTCATTCATCTATTGCTGAGAGAAGAGGGTATAGCAATGGCCTTAGAGGGGATACACTGTGACTGCATTTCCTAACGGGACATGTTCTCCTCCTCCCAGCCCTCACCCATGCTGTTCCCTCTTTCTCTCTACTTTTCCGTTGTGATTCCTGGCTAACTCCTAGCCATCTTCCTGGGACTTGGGACAGTCCTCCTGACCTCCCCACCTGGTAATCTGTCATTAGCACCCATTTTCACACACATATACTCTGCACTAGACACTTGAAATCAGGAGTTCAAGAACAGCCTGGCCAACACGGTGAAACCCCATCTCTATTAAAAATACAAAAATTAGCCAGGTGTGGTAGCACATGCCTGTAGTCCCAGCTACTATGGAGGCTGAGGCAGGAGAATCGTTTGAACCTGGGAGGCGGAGGTTGAGGAGGTTGCAGTGACCTGAGATTATGCCACTGCACTCTAGCCTGAGTGACACAGCAAGACTCCGTCTCAAAAAAAAAAAAAAATGGAAGGATGAGCGGTATGTGTATTAAAATTCTGGAGAGTGGCTCCTATCATGTTTCAACAAACTTCATGTTAATATGCTTATATGAGTCCTACAGTGGCCAGGCACAGTGGCTTACACCTGTAATCCCAGCACTTTGGGAGGCTGAGCTGGGCAGATCACGAGGTCAGGAGTTCGACACCAGCCTGGCCAACATGGTGAAACCCCATCAGTACTAAAATTACAAAAATTAGCCAGGTGTGGTAGCAGGCACCTATAGTCCCAGCTACTCGAGAGGCTGAGGCAAGAGAATTGCTTGAACCTGGGAGGTGGAGGTTGCAGTGAGCCTAGATTGTGCCACTGCACTCCAGCCTGGGCGACAGAGCGAGACTCTGTCTGGAAAAAAAAAAAAAGAGTCCTAGAAAAACTTGCATTTTGTAATTTAAAGCAATGCATTAGTTATGATAACTTTCCTGATTTCACCCTGAAAATGCTTTCACTCAATTTTGATAAGGCAAAAGAGTAGGGTTTTTTTTTTTTCAAAACTTCCCTGAGCTTGTTAGTTCGACAAGATCCTTTCAGCTCTGAGGCATTCAATGAAACAGAAATGAAATTGTGAACACCTATCTTTACAGCGGGACATTGGAATGAGGATAATTGCTCTCCCTCTGAACTTCTGCATGGAGATTTGCAAGCCGCGTTATTTTCGTGAGCAATTCTCCAAGAGTGCAGAGCACCCAAGCACCACAAGCTGCAGGAAATGCTGGAGAGAGCTTCTTGCTCTTTGGGACGTCAGCCCCACTTCTGTCTGTGTACAAATGCACACACGCACCTGCTTCATAACATAATTAGCATTCCGAGAAGCCCCAGCCTAGTCTGACGAGCAACAGTAACCATGTCGGTGTTCAGAAATGTTTTTAGGCCATGACTGTTTACTGCACTTCAGAAATAATCATCATTGTCACTGGTTTATATGTAGGAAAATAAAGACTAACGGAAAAAGTTGAGTCAAATAGAAAGATGAGATGTGAACAGATAATGTCCAAAATACTGATTTTCCATGCTCTTACTGCCTCTGTGGGTTCTGCTGAAGAGTCAGTGATCCACAGAGAGTTCTGAAGAATTGGACATGCTTATTTGTATTAGTAGTGATCCTTCAAAAGAAAATCTAGAAGTGAATAAGTGTTTCATGCATTATATTTATTACTCTATGTGCGCAAGAATATCTATTTTCTGAGTATTATCTCAATTCAAATTAACAAAGTTGAGAACTTGGATTTTAAATTTTCAACTCAAACCAACCTCTCTGTCCACGTCTTTTGGGAAGGCCCCACCCCAGGGCTCAGGGCCACTTGGTTTGCCCTCATCCGTGCCCCTCCAGGCAGGTCTCCTGGGCATGGGGCCTGTCTGGGTTTGCCACATACACACACACATACATTCACACACACACATTCATATGCATACACTCATACACCGATACACACACACACATTCACACACATTCATATGCATACACTCATACACAGATACACACACACACATGCACACACATTCATATGCATACACAGATACACACACACACATACATTCGCATACACATATACTCACACATGTAAACATACACATATGCACACACACAAACATACTCACACATACAGACACCCACACACACATATTCACACATACTCATATGCCGATACACTCACACACAAGCATACTCACACACACACATATGCATTCACACACACACATAGTCACCTACACTTACACATGCATCCATTCATACATACACACACACATACCCTTATACACACATACACTCACATATACACACACACACACATAACCTCACATATACACATACACACATCTACTCACACGTATGTGCTCGCAGACAGATACGCATACACTCACGTGTATGCACACACTCACACCCACACGTTTGGGGTGGGCAACACCCTTGACAGACTTAGGGCTTGAGAGAATTCAGGGACACAGCCCACCGCGTTTGAGAGGCTGCCAAAGGTCAGTTTGCCCCTCATAGCCCTGAAATCCTCACCAGGGAGTTTGCAAATGAAAGGTTTTCAGTGCAATGATAAAGAAGAGTGGCTGCTTGTAAACCCCCGTGTGATGCTGTTTGAAGCTCTGGGACCCGCCAGTGTGCTCTGTTGCCAGTCACTTCTGTGTCAGCATCACCCTCCGCTCCAGCCTTGGGAAGGACGGCGCCCGTGGTCTTGACAAGACGTTTGGCCTGTGCTCTGCGTGTCTGTTCCCTGGCACAGCACCGGGGGGCCTCCCCTGCCTGGCCAGAGAGGCTGGGAACAGGACCGGCTATTTAATTTGTGGGGTCCAGTGCCAAATAGAAATGGGTCAGAAATCACTGAGGACTTCAGGCTGGCAAGGCCAGCAGAACACTAAGTGCGGCATGGGGCAGGAGGGACTCCAGGCTACCTTCTCTGCCTTCCTCCTGCTCCAGTGAAACAGATCCGACTAAAGCGGAAGCGGAAAGAGAATGCATCCCTCTCCTCCCAATGTAGTATTAATTAGCACCACCGGCTGAGACAGGGAAGATTCGGAGCTGTAAATCACATCAAATGGAAGTGTTTTCAGCTGCTCTGATGATGACCTTGCGGGCTCCCTGCAGGGCAGGGAGGTCTGTCTGGGTTGATGGGAAGTGGGGGCCCTGAGGGAGGCTGAGGAGCAAGCAATCCTGCTGGGCGTGGGGAGGAGGCCACCAGCAGCCTCCCCTCGGGTCTTCCTGTAGGAAGGAGAGCGTGGGAGGCCAGGGGAGCAGAGTAGTGCTGGGTGGGCAGGGAGCCGCAGCCAGCTCTGTGGCCGCCTCCCAGACACAGGCAGCTGCCAGCACCTTGCCTCCCGCCGTGGAAGAGCTTATGCCCATGGAGCTGGGTGGGCCGGCCACAGCCTCTCCCCTCCCTGTCCATGATGTGGTCAACCCAGGCGTGGTGAGCCCTGCTGGGCCAGGCCAGGTGAGCACGCCGGAGGGATGGAGAGGGGCCACAGACACAAGCGACATCCGCCCTATAGACTTTAAAAGGTAACTCCGAACCATCAGGCCTGCCAAGGCTTCCCACAGCCACCTGGTCTCAGCTGCTTCCCACAGATATGAGGTGTGGCCCTTTTAGGGAGAACCTTTTGGAAGAGGTGGCACCATCACAGTCAAGGGGGGCCCAGCTGGATGGAAGAATGGGAAGTCCCGGAGGCTGGACCGTCTGCCAGCCCAGGCAGTGACTCTGCGTCTCCTAATGCTGGTGACTAGTAGGGAGGATGGCCACCTTCTTCCTGCAGTGGGCGCTGTCTGTGCTCTGGAGGCAGCCATGATGACAAGTGTAGACAGTCAAAACCACACCGCCAAGGGTGAAGGCCATTCCAAGAGGCGGGCAGCTCAGAGAGGAGACCGAGTCTAGGGGAGGGCGGCTAGGAAAGCGGGCCAAACTTGTATATTATGATGTCTTCCATGTCTGGCTCCCTGGACAGATAAAGGCCCAATAGAGCAGGGACCCTCTCTATCTGGCACTGTCCTTAGGGCCTATAAGATTGCCACATAGTAGCAGCTCCACAGCTCTTTGTTGAATAACTGATGAATAAATGAATGAACTCTAACAAACAAGATTAAGGGAATCAATGTCTAGTGCAGAGCATGTGTGTGTGCGAAAAGGGGTGCTAATGACGGCATTTGTTCTTTGGAAGCAGGCCAGAACTTAAAGAGGGAGAGATGCAGCCAAGGCTTTCTTCCTGGGCTCCCAGAAGGAATTAAACATTAATTAAACATTAAACGTTCTCTCCCCACCTCAGCAAGATGTTGCTAGGAGATCGTCTAGACCAGCGCTTCTCAAACTTTAATGTGCACGCAGACCACCTGCGGATCTGGTTGAAAAGCAGATCCCAGACAGCAGGTCTGGGCGGGGCTGAGATTTTGCATTTCTAATGAGCTCCCAGGTGATGCTGATGCTGCCGGTCCAGGGCCCCACTTTGAGCAACAAAGTGGTAGTGGTGAGAATTAAGCCATGGCAGTGCCTGGCTGGGGTCCGAGCTCAGTAGTCATAAGCTGATGTGATTACAGCTGTGTCATCTTTCTAGCTGGGAACTGAAGAAGGAAGGTCCAAAGGCAGAGAAAGAGAGAGCAGGTCGGGGAAGAGAAGCTGTCAATTCAGGCAGGAGTGGACAGACCTTTTCCATAAAGGGCCAGATTTAAGATATTCTAGACTTACCAGGTCATGGGGTCTCTTATATCATGAAATGCCCACAGGCACTAGGTAACCAACAGGTGAGGCTGGACTCCGAAAGAGTGTGTTCACAGAACCTGCTGGGTGGCTACTGGCTTCACAGCCCCTGAACTGGATCACTAGCCAATTAACTGATTAGTTCCACATTAAGCAGCAGCCTTGTCTGCCTCGGATGGGAGGAGACATTTCCACACTGCTTTGGGTTGAACGTTTTCCCCACAGCCTATGTGTTAAAAACTTAATCCCTTAATTTCTGGTGAACAGGTTTGAAAGGTGGGAGGTGATGAGGTCATGAGGCTCTGCCCTCATGAATGACTTAATGTCATCATCACGGGAGTGGGTTCGTTATCTCGAGAGTGGGCTGGTTGTAACAGTGAGTTGGCCCCGCTTGCACTCTCTCACTATGTGATGCTCTCTGCCATGTTATGACATGGAAACTAAGCTCTCACCAGATGCAGCCACTCGCTCTTGGACTTCCCAACCCCAGAACCCCAAATAAACTTCAGTTCTCAGCCTGTCCGTGGTATTCTGTTCTAGCAGCACAAAACACACTAAGACAGGTGCTCTCTCTCCCCATCACTGTCACAAACATGGGAGCTCGGTGTGCACAAGGCTGGAGCCCCACCTCAGTCAGCTCCTTGGTCTCATACCCCAGCAGCATTGCCAGGCACTGATGGAGATTGGAGATCCCCAAAGTAAAACAAACAGGAGATCACGATTGGGAGCAGTTGGCCCCCCAGCGCCCAGTGGCCCACCTCCTGCCTGCATCTGCAGTCTGAGAAGTGGGATCCGAACCACAGGCTGCCCTGTGCTCCCCTCGCCCAGACCCCACTCGCCCTCTCAGAGAATTGGTAACGTAATGAAACACATCTAAGGCCACAGACTTTTGGTTCTGCTTTGTGCATCTATTTATTTGTTTTTCTTTTCTCTCTGCTTGGGTTTACCTGGGAACCTTTTAATTGCGCCTTTTGATAAGTGCTCCTGGTTGACACTGAGGTGCGGCAGGCCCAGCCCTTCTCAGTTATTCAGGGAAGCCCTCCAAGGCTCAGCTATAATTAGAAGTCAATTAAATTAGAAACCATTCATATGGTTCTTGGAAGGCCTCCAGCCCTGCTGAGAGCCTCTGGCCCTATCCACAGACTCAGTGGAAACCTCTCTCTGCTAACCCCACCATCCTGAAGCCAAGTCCAGGGCTGCTGGGAGGGGGAACAGGCTCCTATCGGTTCCCTTTCAGGCCTTTGCTTGTACCCAAACTCCCGCCTCACCCGGCGGGCTGTAGGTCGCCCTTGCCTCCCCACCACCCCGACCTCCCGTCGCTGCCTGCCCCAGCTTGCTCTGTTGCTAGAAGGAAAACACCCAGCGAGTTCACCTCTGGGGTGGCTGGCTCCTCAATCTTGCCTCAGTCCATTTAGTGTTTTCCAAACGGTAAATGCAGCACTGAAGTGCACGTAGTGTGTGGGAAAAGGCAGTTTTTGAACCTCATCAAGAAGGTCTGGAAATAGAACCCTTCCCCAAAGCCACCTGGAGGTCTCCACCGAGTGAGACACCTCCGAGGTGACTGGGCCAACAGCCAGGGCCCAAGGAAAGACCCAGGACCGCCACTGTGCTTTGCCAGTGACCCTAGTCAGGTCCGTCCTCTGGGACCCCTCCCCCCGGGGACCCCCTTCCCCCGCCTATTCTTAGAGCAGCCAGGGACACACGCTTTTTCCTTTATCACAGAGTTCATACTCTCTGTTCTAGACCATTCAGACAATACAGACCTGCATAAAATAAAAAGTGAATGTTCCCTGGAATGCTCCCTCAGTCCTTGGCCACCCCCATCTGATTTCGGTTACTGCCAAAAAAAAATCTTTGCTGGAAGTTCAGCAGGCATCACTCCAGACCTGCTTTCATGCATTTAGAAACTTTACAAATACACCCGGAGGCATTCTCCTGTATGATTTCTTTCTCACCCAACAACAGGTGGTACAGCCCTGCTTGGTGTTCCAGGAAACTGAAGTTCCTTTGGATTTTTCGTGGGTGTGCATTTGTTGCGATGATAAACAAGCATACTATCCTACAGGATCGAGGGCATGTGCTGTTGTACTCGGGAGGCAGGACGGGTGTGCTCCCCAGGGATCTCTGGAAGGCCGGCCGACTGGAAGCTCCCTTGCAGCCAATTAACTGATTAGTTCCACAAATTAAGCAGCAGCTTCTCTGCCTCGGATGGGAAGGGACATTTTCCACGCTGCTATGGTTTGAATGTTTTCCCCACAGTTTATGTGTTAAAAACACATACATACTTGGCATTGGGTGCATCCCCTAAAGGGCCATTCTCTTTCCAGAAATCTCCGTGAACAAGCCGTTAAGTCCTGGGGGATTTGGAAAAGAAGATTGTGGCTGTCGGTCCCCACCGACAGGGCCTCTGGTCTTTTGCTCTCCTCCGCCATTCCCTGGCTGCTGACTTACACAGCTCCCGCCTCCTTCTCCAACTTAATTTCTTTTTTTCTTTTCTTTTCTTTTTTTTTTTTTTTTTTGAGATGCAGTCTCACTCAGTCGCCCAGGCTGGAGTGCAGTGGCGCGATCTTGGCTCACTGCAAGCTCCGCCTCCCGGGTTCATGCCATTCTCCTGCCTCAGCCTCCTGAGTAGCTGGGAGTACAGGCACCCACTACCATGCCCGGCTAATTTTTTTTGTATTTTTAGTAGAGACAGAGTTTCACCGTGTTAGCCAGGATGGTCTCGATCTCCTGACCTCGTTATCTGCCTGCCTCAGCCTCCCAAAGTGTTGGGATTACAGGCATGAGCCACCATGCCCAGCCTCTCCAACTTAATTTCTTTATTTCCAATAAATAATCTTTGGCTACTTTTCTCCCTCATGCCTTTAGGATGTTGCAGGACTTTTCCAAAAGAAAGAAAAGAATAGGAGGAAGGGAGGGAAGTTTCCTGTGTATCATGGCATATGTTCATCACGGTATTTTTGTGTGCCTTATTGGGAATTAATTGGTTTTCATGACTAGTGGTGGCTTGCTAAGGACAAGAGGATGCTGAGGGTGAAAGGTCTTGGGGAGTTTGGGTTCCAGGGCCCAGTTGGGCTTCTGGTCTGAGTCAGTGGTTGATTCTAGAAGGTTCCTCACACAACCCAGCATCTAGAAGAGGACTTGCTGTTTTGTCATGGCAAGAGGACAGTGAACCAGAGTGCAGCCACTGGGGAATCTAGGCGACCACAAGTGCACATTATCTCTCTTTGTAGAGCCAGGCTAATTAATACCCAGACTCCCAAGTAAAATTGCTTTGAGTCAGAAACACAGGTCTCCATTCAGAAAGTGAAAAACCAAACAAGCAAAAAATAAATAAAAAAATAAAAAATAAAAAAATAAACCCACCTCTTCCTTCAAGGCAGTGCATTCGTGTAATATTAATAGTTGGTGAAAAGCATCAGAACACCTCAGCTGCAGCCATGCTCAGTCCCTTAAGTAGCTGTGTGACCCGGGGCAAGTCACTTAACCTCTCTGGGCTCCCACTATCTCAACTGTAAAGTTAGGTTGTTGGACTTGTCCACTTGGATGGACAACCTGTTCTTAACAGAGAGAGGGAAGAACCTTATGGTGGGGCTGGGAGAGCATTCAGAAGGGGCACAGACCAGAATCTGATTCCTGGCAGTCTCTCCCAGGGGTGGGGCCCAAAGGCCAGGACTGGCCTAGAGGACTCCAGACTTAAAGCTCATGTAAGGCTGGGTTTCTCCAAACCCTCTGAACACGAGAAACACAATTACTAACCTCAGGTTTAACCGTGGGCCCTCCATGTGCTCCCAGCCTTCTTTCAGGCTCCCTCCTGGGCGTGGCCGCGAGGCTGGAAAGGCCCCAGAATCAGCTCAAATGGCATGGGTACAGCTTCAGCTTCACGTCTGCCTTTTCTTTTAGGATGTATAGTTTCCCCTCTGTTTGCTGGAAGGCACTTTATATCCAGTGGGGTTAAATTACAGGTAGCCGGACCCCCGGTTGGGGGGCTACCGCCAGTGCCCAGCTAATGATGCATGTCTTTCAGGTAAGCCCTTGGGAGAGGATGGCCCATGTGGGGGACTACACGCAGACGCCCTGGCTCCCTGTCCTGGTGGTAAGTGGTCAGAGCCCCTCACTCTCACAGCGCCCTCATCCTGGTGATGGCTGGACTGTTTCTCAGCCTCCTCAGCCGTAAAATGGGAATGCTGGTCATAGTCCCTCCTTCACAGGGTTCTTCTGAGGGTGAAATGAAACCAGGCCTGCAAAGCACAGAACTTGGCCCCAAGCTGAAGTTAGATTGATTTCGTTGGTAGCTCCCTTCATAGGGTCTCAAGGATATAAACGCTCTTGAGTGCTTGTTTGTGGTGTGATACACACAGCCCAGTGTCTGTGTGATGAGCTCATGCTTAGGGGCCACACAGCTGAGAAAGACTTGAACGACTCAGACCCCCACCCCCATCCTCCTGGACATGCCGGCCTTCTGAGAAGCCACTGTATTAGAGGCTCAGTGGGGGACAGGGGCGCCTCCTCCATGACCTTGGCAAGTGCATTGACGAGGAGAATTCAGAGCAGGCCTTGATGGTGGGACGAGGCTTGGCCAGCAGGGGTGAGGCAGGGTGGTTCTAGTGGGGGCTGGCCGTGCCCAGGTGATCAACCAGGAGCCACTGGAGACTCAGCAGCAGTGAGCACTCACAAGCTGGCACCTTCCCAGACTGAGCCCCCACCACAGAGCACCCCCTTCCTATGTCAACCTTGGGCTCTTGGGGGAGTCACACATGTTTCTAAGGAGATATGGAGGCCACAACACCCCTCTTTGTTGGCAGGTGTCTCTGATGTGCTCGGCCCGAGCGGAATACTCAAACTGCGGCGAGAACGAATACTACAACCAGACTACGGGGCTGTGCCAGGAGTGCCCCCCTTGCGGGCCAGGGGAGGAGCCCTACCTGGTAAGGACCCAGCCCTCCTGGGGCCTCGTGCGCTCTCAGGGGAGGCCTCCTGCTTGCGGCATTGGTGCCCTGAGCCTGCATTGCTGTATGAGAGGTCGCCAGGGTGTATCAAACCAGCCAGTCACACTCCCTGGACGTTGAGATTGACGGCGAGAGCTGCCGTGAGCCCAGGAACGGCACTCTCCGGCTGAGCATTTGTAAACAGATTTTTCAGCAGTTCTGCAATGTTTTTAAAGGACCACTTTCCCACTCTACCCTGATTAAACGAGCATCAGGTCATCTGATTGGAAGCAGGATTGAAATGTTCTCCAGTACTAGTACATTTTTTTCCTGAGTGCTGTATCTCCCTCCTCCTCTGGGCAAGCTAAGCACTAAGGGAAACCTCCAGGGTTTCAGCGTCTGGTTCTTGTAGCAAGCTGAGGAAAGTTAGATGCCAAGTGCTACCTGCACTGCCTGGGCATTCCAGCAGCTCGCTGAATTCACCTCAGGCTCAGAAGAGGGGCAGCGTCTAGAGAGTGGCAAGGAAAGGGACAAACCCGGAGCGTGAGCTGGTTCCTGGGGGCTTTGCAGTTAGGACAAGCCAGGAAACCAAGGCCCAGCAAGAGTAGCTTCCGGAGACAGCCGGCACGTCACTGCCCAAGGACCGTGGGCCGAGTCGGTGTGGTTTGGCTGCTGCACCTACCTGTGTCTCCTCTCTTCTTCCCCCGGCCAGTCCTGTGGTTACGGCACCAAAGACGAGGACTATGGCTGCGTCCCCTGCCCGGCGGAGAAATTTTCCAAAGGAGGCTACCAGATATGCAGGCGCCACAAAGACTGTGAGGGCTTCTTCCGGGCCACCGTGCTGACGCCGGGGGACATGGAGAACGACGCCGAGTGTGGCCCTTGTCTTCCTGGGTAAGCACAGGCCCTCCTGGCAAACCCGGGGATGCTTTCTGCAGAAAACCCCAAGGGGCTATGGGCAAGGACCTTGGGAACAGGGGGTCATGGACACTGCAGGCCTCAGTGCAGCCACACACCTGGCCTTGGTCCTGTCCCGCAAGGGGCAGCATCCAGGACGGAGAGTCCTGGCCCCTGCGGTGGACAGGCAGCCCATCAGGCTCTGCCTCTGTGTCTCCTAAGTGGCCATTAACCATCCTAATATCTTCTGACCACCAAAAGGAAGCAAATTGCTTGAATACTTACAGTAGAGTAACACATGTGAAACACTTTGGGAAAAAGAAAACTAAAAGTTCATACAAAAGCAGTATCTTTAGTATTCTGGGAACACTGTGGGGACGCTATCAATAAAAATATTTGAGTCATATGATACTATAATCCCACCAAAATGATTATGCATCAGAGATTTTCCAAAAAAAAAAAAAAAAAACTGAAAATGCAATTAGCCTGAAAGAGAGAAAGAAAATCTTCCTTTTTCCAGGCAGGACACCTCAGCAAGTTCTGCCAGGGACCAGGAAAATACACCGTCAATCCCCAGAAAATCCTGAGCCACAGCTATTGCTGGTTCCTCCCCCTAGTGGCCACAACGCATAATGCTTTGCAAAGGCTACAAATAGAGACTAAAAATAAAAGCAGTGGTGGTGTCCCTGGTACAGCTGGTACAGGTGGGAGAGGTGGCGGCAGTGATGAGGCCGGTGGGGATGGGGGAGATGACCACAGCTCAGTGCATAAGGCACACTCAGAGTGTCTTAGGAGTTGCAGAAGGACTTCTCACCTCATGGCTGGGGAGGTAGTGTCAGCAGGGGTCTTGGGAGATTTGTGGAGGTGATACCTGGATGAGTTAGGCTAAGAAGTAGGACAGAGGCCTGCAGGTGGAGATGCTGACGCCAGAGCTCAGAGGGCTGGGCAGCTGGGCAGCGCCTGGGACTCTGATTGGGTCCCTGTGGCCAGAGCAAGAGTTGCACACCTGGAGGTGTGCACAAGCCGGGGAGGAGGGCAGGGACCAGATGGAACCAGGCTCTGGAAACCACCGCTGAAGACTTGAACCTTCAGCTTGAAGCCGATGCAGGTCAGCACACAGACTGCTGAGCCAGGTAGGACACAGCAGGACGTCCTTCTGGAAGCTTCTGGAAGCAGCGAGGGACATGGCTGAGCCCGGAAAGCCTAGAGCCCTGGGACCAGGGGTGCTGTGGGCAGGGAGAGGGCTGGAGCAGAGGCGTTGGGGGTAGAGGAGAGGAAGAATCTGAGAGCCCCCTGAAAGAGAGCACTGACCGGGGTGCAGACGGCACACAGCAGGGGAAAGAGATTCAGAAGAGGACACTCAGGTGTCTCCGTGGCTGGCCGTGTGGACATGGTGCCACTTGATCAGCTGCAGAAGGCAGGAGCCAGAGGGTGCTTGGTGGGGAGGTGGAGGGAGGATAGAGGCTGTGTGTGTGGAATTTGAGGGGACTGTGGGACATCCAGACCTAGATAGCTAACCCAGAGACGGCCTGAAGCTCCAGGTGGAGATTCAGAGCTGGGAAGTCAGCTACGCACTCAGGGTGCTGGGAGCAGCTGTGGTAGAAGAGTTCCCCAGGAGGCAAATTCCCCCTGCAGGGAGAGGGCGGGTGCACCACGCAACCTCGCTGATCTGTGCTGCTGGCTCTGGCCTGGCTACGGTTCAGATCCGAGAAGGTGTCCACCAGTACTCGAAGGCCAGGGCTGACTCTGTGGCCTGAAGACAACGTGCTTGGTTCTGATACATTTACCAGAAAGTGTGTAATGTTTAAAGAAGTTGGACGCTGGAAGGGTGGTGAGCTCCCTGCCTCTGGAAGGATTCAGGTGAATGTGGACGGCCATCTGCAGAATTAGTGGGCAGGCTGCTCTCTGGGCTTTTAACATTCTTTCCAGTGCTGGAATCTTGATGCCTCCTGCCCTGCTCCGTGGGACAGTGACCTGCTCAGTCCACACCACCCTCAGCACCCAGGACATAGCAAGGCCCAGCACACTTGCTGGGCAGGCAAGGGACCCAGTGCAGAGACACCCTCAGCACGCGCCTCAGAGCGCCTTCGCACTGCACAGGGGTGCAGACGATGGGAACAGTTTCCAGGCTGGCTTCACTATGTGCTGTGTCTGCTCAAATCATCACTGCCAGTCCCAATGCCACCAAAATTGAAAGCCCCCGCCTTGCCTCCGAATCCCAGCTCCTCTTAGGGGCTCATGCCGCCCCCTCTACTGCAGACAAGGCTTCCCCACGGTAGGACCCTGGAGGCCCCACTTCCTCTTGTGAGGCTGTCATGCTGTGTCACAGAGGAGGATCACAGGAGTCTTGGCAGACCGGTGTGACTAGCTCCATGAAAGGCTGCGTTCATTCCTGAATCCGAGTGGCTGTCAGGCTACGGATGCGAATTGCCTCGTCCCAGTGTGTCCTGGGCCCCGGCCGCTGCCTGTGGTTTGGTTTGGCAGGTACTCCTCCTGATGCTCCGCCCTCCCGGTTGTGTGGCCAGGACACTCGCTGAACAATGAGCAGCACCCGAGGCTTTCCTGTGGGGAGAGGTTCTGTGGGAGGACCTGGGAGGAGGAAAGCAGGAGAGAGAGGTTACGTTTCCCCACCTCTCCAGGGCGCCTTCTCACCCCAGAGGATTCGCCAGCCCGTGGTTCTGGATGGCAGGGGCAGGGGGCAGGACACAGCGGCTCTGCACTTGTTCTGCACACCAACATGGCTGGAGGAAAATGAACATCTGGGAACCTGCAGCGTCCCTTACAGGCATGAGAGTTCTGAAGAAAGGAACTCTCTGGGAAAATCTATATCTACTGACTGAGAGAAAGTCCGTCCCTAAACAACAGATCGTAGGGGACCCAATTAAACTGACTCTTGTCCTGGGCTGTACACCTTAATCAACCGATATAGAACAGAGGTCGGGGGACCTAGGAAGAAAGCCAAATATGGATCAAAATGTAGGAAATTAGACCTTTCCAGAAAGACGAAGGGAGCAGACACTCTGTAGCTGGGCCAGAGATCCCTAAATGAACACCTGATTTCGGGTTGGTGACAAGCTCAGGCAGAAAAAGATAGGCACGTGTTCCTCGTTGCTGTGCAGCCCAGGATGAGAGACCCAGGTGTAAGCCACACCGTGCGGAGTTTAGGCTAGTCCCACAGAGAGAACCTAACATTTAGAAATGTTGTGTGCAGCAGTACGTGCTAGAAAACGGTGGCTTCTCCTTGTCAGGAGGCACTGAACACTCACGGGGTGAGGAAGCACAGTTTCATAACAGCTTCTTGGAGCCAATGTGTTTTTAAAAGTTTATCACCGGCCAGGCACAGTGCCTCAGGCCTGTAATTCCAATGCTTTGGGAGGCCAAGGCAGGTGGATCGCTTGAGGTCAGGACTTCGAGACCAGCCTGGCCAACTGGTGAAACCCCGTCTCTACTAAAGATGCAAAAATTAGCCAGGCATCATGATGCATGCCTGTAATCCCAGCTACTTGGGAGGCTGAGGCAGGAGAATTGTTTGCACCTGGGAGGTGGAAGTTGCAGTGAGCCAAGATTGCTCCTCTGCACTCCAGCCTGGGTAACAGAGGGAGACTCTATCTCAGGAAAAAAAAAAAAAAGAAAAAGTTTATTACCTTTCAATATTCCTTAACTGAGTGACTGGATAGGTTGCATAGCTGTACCCATGCACATGACCCCCACGGATGAGGGTGGCCAGCCTGTGACAGAAGGTGCCTGGGTTCCCAGGACAAGCCAAAGACGCAGTTGTGGGACAGAGCCACCGCCCTCCCCATGCTCAGAATGTAGTGGCCCCAGTGGGCACCCATCCTACGGCCGGGTGTTCTGCACCCACCGTGTGGCCGTGGAGCATCACCCATGACAGAGAGCAAGCCCGGCACCTGGGGTGTGAACGAGGATGGGCAGAGAGGCCTTCTGGGGCCTCTGTCCACCTCAGCATCCAGGTTCCACAGAGAAGAACTTGGCATCATTCATTCATTCAGCCAGTGTTTACAGAGAACCATCCTTCCTCAGTACCTAGCACAAGGTCCAAGGAAATATAGATGTGAACAAGGCTTGCCCTGGAGGGCCTCTGAGTCCAGGAGCAGGACCAATCCCCCTAGGTGGGAGAGAGAATGCCTGGAGGCAGAGTGAGAAAAGGTGGAGGAGGCGAGGGACGAGGAGGTAACACACGGAGGAGGTGAGATGGGGAGTAGGGGGCCGCCTAGGAGCCCGAGATGTTTCTCAGAAGTGTCAGCTTGGGCTGGGGACATTAGAAAGCTGCAGGTGGACCTGGTCTGGCCCACATGCCCGTGAGCTCACAAGGCCAGGTGGCAGACACGTGCCTTGGCCTGCCTCATAGAAAGAGGTGGCTTCTGGAGGGCAGAAGGTAGATTTGCGAGAGGCTTAGCTGTAAAACTAGCTGTCGTGGCTTCTCTGGGAGGTGTTTTGAGATTGGTTAATTAATGTTTACAAGATACACAGGGATCTGAGGATAAAGGGCTTTGAGGGAGAGCAGGCAATTATGGTCCTAACATTACTGGTAACAGTCCAGGCTCAGGAAGGCAGGAGCCCACAGACCCCCGCGCCAGGTTGCTGCTTAGCACTACCATCAGCAGGGGCCTCTGTGGGGCCTGGCTAATAAAAAAGAGATTAGAAAACAGTCATGGAAATATTCCTTCTCATCCCAGCTCTTGAATCGCAATAGGGAAAGCATTGGCGCCACTCATGTTATTTAATCAACTTCTCACCTTGTGACAAATGGCTCCACGCTCTCCGCTGAGCATTTGTTTATGGAAAATGGGCCCAGCCTAGGGTAGGAGCCACAGCCTGCAGAGGGAAGGCGCCCAAGCTGGGAGCCCCAAGGAGAGGGTGGTGCCAGCAGAGGCTGTGCCTGGGAGTGGGGCAGCCGCAGGGAGCACAGGCACAGGGCAGACCCCTGAGAGCAGGACCTGAGCTGTCATATAGCCACGGGGCTGGCGCTGTGACTTCGGGGAGCTGAAAGACAAAATGGAGCATCACTGGGAGCTGAAGGACTTCAAACGGAGCTACTGTGAATGATTTGTTCCTTGCGCTGTATGTGCAACCCCAGCGTAAAGGCTTTGCTCTTCCAAGGGTGTCTTCCGTAAAGTGCTTCCTGAGGAGGAGGTACTTGCAACCTGGTTGTGTTGCCGGCTGTCATGAGGGCCACCTGCATTGACCTCTCTGGACAGCACAACCGTCTGTCTCCTGCAGCTGCACTCTGGTGGCATTCAGCAGCAATGCAGATGGCCTGGGAGTTCCACGTGTCCCAGAGGCACACTCACGCCCGTAATCCCAGCAGGCTGCAGGCTCTGGGGAGGGCGCCCACCGAGGGCGTGTTCCTCTTCCAGGAGGGTCTGGCCTTGGTTGGTGTGACCCCTGGGGGGCTAAGCAGGGCCTACATGTGGGGGCACAGGGATATTTCTGGTGGATGATGGTGATGGCACACACACTAAACACAGCCACCAGAGAGAGGAATCAGAAAGGGGCTGAGATTAAAAGAAAGGCCCACACTGGCGGCTCAATATTGTTAAAAGAATGCTCCATTTTAATACAGGCTGAAACCCCAAGGAAACTGAGTGGACAGAGCGGGCGGCTGACTGGACGTGGCCTCATGCCCAACTTGGATTGTGGGCCTGCAGACCGGCCGCCGTGCTCTCTGTGCCAGTCCCTGCCTGCGTGCTGTCCAGCTCACCTGTCTCTGTTTTGTCTTGTCTCTCCCCCATAGCTACTACATGCTGGAGAACAGACCCAGGAACATCTACGGCATGGTCTGCTACTCCTGCCTCCTGGCGCCCCCCAACACCAAGGAATGTGAGTGTCTTTGTCCTCCCACCAGCACGGTATTTGTTCAGCACGGGTCTCTTTCACTCGAGAGGGTGTAGGAAGCAGCCGGTCCTGGCACCTGGACAAGGTGAATCACAGTAACAGCATTAGTGAAAGTGTGCCTGTGGCCTGTCTAGACAGGTCTATGAAGGCAGGGAGGTCTGCCACAGCTGAGCCTTGAGTCAGAGGCTGAGGTGCTAGTGCAGGTTGGCCACCGGCTACCTGACAAGTCACTTAACCTCCATGAGCCTCGGTTTTCTCATCTGTAATGTGGGGGTACTAACATCTGACCTACCAATCTCACATGGTTATTGTAAAAACCAAGGAGATCACAGAGGCGAAGTACTACTATTTTGCAAAGTACTACGAAGCGCTAGGTGAGAATGAGGCCAAGGAAAATCTAAATGTGATCACAATTAATGAAACCGATTCCACAAAGCACATGTTAACAGTCTCAGGAGTTTATAATCCTGCCTGGGGGTGTTTCTGTCCTGTTCTTTCAGTCTGGCTTTCATGGGCATCTGTTTATGAGGAAGGGCCAGGTACCTCTGCCTCAGAGGAATGTACTGGGTGGACTCTTGGATGTGTGGTCTGGGAGAGACGAAGGCAGGTAGGACAGGCAGCTGGGAGGAAGCTGGGTGTCTGGTCCCGGGCTGCAGGAGCACTTGCCACCCTCTGGCTCCTTCAAGGCTGGAGGAGCAGCTGACCCTGGGACCCTGCCTCTCTTTGCTCTCCGTAAGGCCCCACTACCCCCGTGTCTCGTAATAATGTTGTCCAGGAGAAAGAGGGCCTGCATCTTACCACGCTGGAAGGAAGGGAGGAGCAGGAATGGGGTGCAGCATGTCCTCCCTCCTTCTGGTCAAGTCAGGAGGAGGGTTCTGTGCTGTGGGCTGTGCTGCAGGGAGAGCCATTCTGTCCCTTCCAAATCACTGAAGTGCATGAGCCCTGCACCAGTGGGTTTGCTCATCTTCAAAACCATTTCCCTTGCCAGCCGTATGCTAATTAATTCACAAATTAGAGGAGGCCGCAGCTCGGCTGCCAGCCTGACCCATGGTGGAGCCAGCTGCCATGGCCCACGTGTCCTCTGTGGGGATCTAGGCTGACTCAAGGCCAGATCATTGCGGGATGAAGAACCAGTCTGGAAAGATGTCAGACACTCCCTACCTATTCGGAAAAGCATCTTTGCCTGTGGAACCTGGGAGAAGAGCAGCCCTCCTCAGGGGCCCTTCTGTTCCAGAGCTCTCACACGGCGCAGCCTTCCGTGTCCAATGTGGCAGCCAGAATAGACTCGAGTTGCGGCAGGGGCGCCTCTCTAAGTCCAGCAGTGAGGTCTGTCACATGTGGAAAGCAAGCACAGTCCCCTGAGTCCTGAAGATTTTAAAGATGAGCGCACCCCACTCCCACCTCCTGCCCTTGCCTGCTTAACGGAAAGCCGGCTCCCAGGAAGGCCTTGGGGTAGGGCCTTAGAATCCAGCCCTGAGGGAGATCAGCGGAGAAATAGACAGTCCTGCTGTGTTCTCGTTAGAAGCCCCTTGGGCAAGGCCCCAGGCCTCAGCTTGCCCATCTGGGAAATGGGGAGATGCGGCCAGCTAGGCCTTGGGGTGGATGGACCCCTGCCTGGCTCGGGGCCTCAGTGTGAATGCCAAACAGAGTGATGCTCTCCACCTCTGGGCCTGCACTGGTCTCAATCCAGAGATCTTTTTACCCCGGGCACCTGCCCAGCAGTCAGCAAAACGTCAGAGCTAGAAAGCCCCGTGGAGTCACTGAGACCCACACACAGGACCGTTGTCAGCAGCCTCACCCTGGACAGCCAGGGATTCAGGAAACATTTCATCAGGAGTCCGAAATTGCCAACTGGCTGCCCAGGTCCAGCAGGCCCTGTCTTCCTCAAACCCATGGTTGTGGTCAAGAGCACCTCCTCCCCTCTGTTTTCTTGATTTACCTGGGCCCTCGCCAAACGAAATTCACATCCTTGGTACTCTGTAGCAACAAATGGTGGATTATGCAAACCACAGTCAGACTTGCCAAGAGCCCCTGACTGAGGATGACACACACCTTAGGAGAGCTGCAGCAGACAATGGGTCGCAGCTGCAGGGGAGGCACCAGCCAGGAGTGAGCCCAGGTCAGTGCCAGGGTCTCCCCAGCCTAGGAGTGCCCACAGCGCTCCCCCACACCTCCTGGACTCGAACCCCACGCTGAGGCACCTGTGCGGTGCAATCACCTCCTATCCTAAAAGAGATGGCGGCTTCTCTGCATCTCTGTGAAGCAGAGGGTTTCAGGGGGGTGATTCTCAGGGGAGCACCATGGGAGTTTCTTACGACTCCAATTGCTGGGCCCCCCCTCCCCCGATTCATCAGGTCTGAATGAACCAGAGAATGTACCTTTTTAGCAAGTTTGGGAACCACTAGGGTAGGTTATGAGCTTGCTCTGGAGCTTCACTGCCTGAGTTAAACGAATTATCTCACCTCCCGGAGCCTCCATGTCCTCTCCTGCCCAGGGCAGCTCCCAGTGGTGCCCACTGCCCAGGCTGCTGTGTGGCTCAGGGGCAATTTTGCCCACCGTATCCACCCAGAAGCACATCGTGAGTGCCCCAGGGTGTTAATTAATGTGATGCAGCCCTCAAATAATCCTGAGGAGAAATGAAAAAGCAACGTATATTTTCCTTTAAAATGGAATAAAATCATTCCAGTTTCTGGGGTTGCCAAGTAACAAGAGGGAAATCAAAGAGGACAGACGTCAGATTGTAGATCAGTCCTGGCTGTGGGTTGGTTGTCACCTTGGATTAAAACATGCTCACCGCCAGCTCTGAGCCTGTACTCAGTGACTGCAATACTGTGGAGCCCTGTAGCCTGGTGAAAAGAGATGAAAAGGCCTTCGGTTACTTTTCAGTTAAATTACAGAGCAAGACGTACTTGGGGCGACCAGAGCTTTCTGGTTTTCTGTTTTCCCTGCACCATCCTGCATAAATGGATCTGTGTTGTAATGACAGTGCGGGCAGCGAGGTCAACACGTTGCCCTGGCGTAATAGGGAGGAAGATAGGGTCCAGCATCAGGCTTGGGTTTCATTACAAGTGATCACCCCTGGGAAAGTTTCTCATCTGCAAACTGGGGACATGATTGTTGGGAGGAGAGGTGTGATGGCGTGGGCGATGCATGTGGAGTGCCCACTCCAGGGCCAGGCGCTGGGCACTGACCAGAGATGAAGTATCCCAGCCCAGCAGGCGGCATGGCTCCACAGCCCGTGAGCTGGCCTGCATTTTCCTCACTGACCAGGGGTGCAGACGGCACACAGCAGGGAAAAGAGATTCAGAAGAGGACACTCAGGTGTCTCCGTGACTGGCCATGTGGACATGGTGCCACTTGCTCAGCTGCAGAAGGCAGGGGCAAGAGGGTGCTTAGTGGGGACGTGGAGGGAAGATAGAGACTCTGTGTGTGGAATTTGAGGCGACTGTGGGAAATCCAGACCGAGATAGCTAACCCAGAGATGGCCTGAAGCTCCAGGCGGAGATCCAGGGCTGGGAAGTCAGCTACGCACTCAGGGTGCTGGGAACACTGGGCAGAAGGCCTCCCCATGAGGCAGCTTCCTAGTGCGGAGAGAGGGCGGGTGCACCACGGAGCCTCGTCGACCTACACTGCCGGTTCTAGCCTGGCTACGGTTCAGACCCGAGAGGGCGCCCCAGGGCCTGGGACACTGGGCAGCAGAAATCCCTCCCTAGAAAGAATGGTCAGGGTCGGGTGCGGTGGCTCACCCCTGAAATCCCAGCACCTTGGGAGGCCTAGGCGGGTGGATCACCTGAGGTCAGGGGTTCAAGATCAGCCTGACCAACATGGAGAAACCCCATCTCTACTAAAAATACAAAATTAACTGGGCATGATGGCGCATGCCTGTCATCCCAGCTACTCAGGAGGCTGAGGAGGAGAATCGCTTGAACCTGGGAGGTGGAGGTTGCGGTGAACTGAGATTGCGCCATTGCACTCCAGCCTGGGCAACAAGAGCGAAACTCTGTCTCTAAATAAGTAAATAAATAAATAGCAGTCAGAGGGTTAAGATTGCAATAGCCTGGCAGCTGTTTTCTTATCATCGGTGATGCAGGCCCCCGAGGCAAAGCCCCAGTAGGCTGGCCTTTTGGAGAAATCTCTGCTACTCTGCGTACTCCATGGTTTCCATCTCTCGTGCCTGGGTGCCCTACTGTGATGCGAAACAGCAAGCACCTCCCCTCAGGTGTGATGCGGGTTTCCCAGCCTCCCAGACACCAGCGTTCATCTGCTCCTGGCGCAGAGCCTCTCAGACCTGACTGCGCACACATCTCCAGGGACCCGCTGAGCAATGGATTCTGTCACAGCGGGTCCCGGTGGGCCCGAGACTCAGCATTTCTAGCAGGTTCCCATGGAATCCCACTTGGAGCAGCTAGGGAGTCTCTGCTGAGTCTGCCCACAGTTCAGAATCTGCCACTAGGGGGTACACAGCCAGTGCCACAGTCTGGGACCCCTTGTCGACAGCTGTAAGAGTCAATAAACAGGTCATTCCTAAAAACGCAATCTTTTACCCTCTGCAGAGAACCCCAGCCAGCCTCTAATGCATACTGGTGAGGTTCCAAATTGTGTGGATTAACAGACCTCAAAGGCCCCCATATGAGCTATTGTGGCTGTGAATGGAGGCGTAGCTCCCTCCGGCCATGTGCTTCTGGCTGGCTGAGGCTTCCTGGGGAAGGGGAACACAGTGCCTGGCAGGACGCTTCCCGGAGTCACCGCTGCCTCGAACTCCACGGCGAGCTAGGCAGAACCAGTCCCTGCTCATTTTCACCACCGCTGCCTCGAACTCCACGGCGAGCTAGGCAGAACCAGTCCCTGCTCATTTTCACTTTGTTTATTTATTTATTTTTTTGAGACAGATTCTTGCTCTGTCACCCAGGCTGGAGTGCAGTGGTGTGATCTGGGCTCACTGCAACCTCCGCCTCGTGGGTTCAAGTGATTCTCCTGC
Source organism: Macaca fascicularis (assembly GCF_037993035.2). NCBI lineage: Eukaryota > Metazoa > Chordata > Mammalia > Primates > Cercopithecidae > Macaca > Macaca fascicularis. The sequence goes on along the minus strand of NC_088387.1, from coordinate 16,426,177 downwards.
CTCAGCCTCCTGAGTAGCTAGGACTACAGGTGTGTGCCACCACCCCCAGCTAATTATTTTTTTGTATTTGTAGTAGAGATGGGGTTTCACCATGTTGGCCAGAATGGTCTCGATCTCCTGACCTCGTGATCTGCCCGCCTCAGCCTCCCAAAGTGCTGGGATTACAGACGTGAGCCACCTGGCCTGGTCTTATTTTCACTTTAATATAGGCCTTATATGGACATTTTTGCCTGTTTTCTGGGACTGCAGTTCATACCAGCTTTTATCAAACACCCCAGCTTTGCTTATTCAAAACTCGGGTGCACATGGAAGTGTACGAGGGGAGATGGACCCGCAGTTGGCCACCCAACAGAGACCCATGGAGCACCTTCCACTTAACAGGCATCCCAAGAGGCAGATGAACCGAAACACACAGCACACAGTGGAACGGGGGGAAAGCTCCAGACACTGTATATTTGGTTAGTGAGGAGTTAATCCTCAGTAGACAGGCGTAGACCCCGGCCCAGGAGAACCTGCACGCAGGTGCAGGGGGTGCCAGTGCCTGTCCTGGGGGCTGCACCAGGGCTGCATCTCCAGCCCAGGCCCCTGGGCCTGCTCGCGCCCCACCCTGCCCAGCCCCACCCACCACCCTGCAAGGCTCGAGGGTTTGTCTGTGGACCCACAGCTGGTAACAGCAGAAGGAGTGGAAGAGGATTAGCCCAGGCCGCTCTCTTTTCCTTTTAATATGCTGGGTTTTGCCCAAACCTCTTTTAGACATCACGTGCATTCAACAGGATGCTGGTATGCTAATAATATCGAAATGCATACTTGTGTGATTCTGGGATGGATTTTTTCAAGCGTTTAGGGGTAATGCAGAGTAGGTGCTTGTTTCCCATGGCGATTTTTCTGACTCTCCTGAAAAATAGCAGAACAACCTGGGCTTATTACCCAACCCCTGCTTCAAGCTCTGCAGGTGCCTTCATTAGCTGTCCTCAAGCCACACCCAGTGCTACCCAAGGTTGGCACTTTGGGACCGGATCTGCCCACCTGTTCTTGTAGGTTGTATGTGTAGTGACAGTGGCAGCAAGCAGAGGTGAGAGACGTGTGCGGGGGCAGCCAGGGATGGCAAGGCCCACCACCTCCCGTTTGACACCCCCTCTGGTCTTAGCACACCTTCTGTCTTGCCCAAGGGCAGAGGCACTGAATTGTGGATAAAACAGACCAAGTAAGCTAGATGTTGGTTCTTTCAGTTGACACATAATAATTGCACATATTTATGGGGTACCGAGTGAAATTTCCATACATGTATACAAAGTGTCATGATCCGGTCAGGGCAATTATGATATGCATGACCTCAAACATGTATCACTTCTTTGTGTAGCGAACATTCCAAATCCTCTCTTGTAGCTGTGAGAAATACACAGTGCATTATTGTCAGCTGTAGTCTGGGTGCTAGAGCTCAGAACAACTGCTCCTGCCGGGCTGGACTTTTGTATTTGTTAACCAGCCTCTCCTTCCCCACCTCTATTCTGCTCCACTTCTGTGAGATCCACTCCTTTGGCTTCCACACGAGCCATGCGTTGCTTTTATAAAACAGCTGCTCTTGGGACAGATCCTTTTCCTTTTTTGCCACAAGCACACTCCCTCAAGGTCTGTCGGCCACGGGGCTGCCACTCTGGAAATTCTAGCTCACCCTTGCCTGTATTTGTGATTTGAGGGTCTTCGCCCCTCTCCCTTCTGCTGAAAGGGCAGCTCCATTCCTTGTTGCCGAGCTCTGAGCACAGGGAAGAGGCCCAATGTCAGGAAGTGAGCTGCTGCCCTTTGGTGGCCTGGGTGGCCTGTAGGCAAGTCTGAAATCCCCATGTCCTCCTGCTCCTTGGGCAACGATCTAGCGACTGGGATTCTCCTGACCGACCTCGTGGGAAGCGTCTCCCTGTAGATGCTCTGGTGGCCCTGGGAACTTCGGAACCTGAGGAGGCTTGTGGGGTCTGGCTGATTGGATGCTGGCTTTCAGCTCCAGTCCTGACATGAGAGGGTGAGCTCTGGAGAAATGTCAGGGTCCACCATCCCGCCCACCTTGCCGCACCTCTTCGGCTGCGCACACATGCTCAGAGCAAGCGTTTCTCTCAGCAACTCAGGGATCCCTGCACACCAGGGAGCACCCAGCCTACATCTGCAGCCCGGCACAGTCAGGGACTGTTTGGTTGGTGCCAGCTGGGGGTGTTTGGGGAAGGAAATGTCAGGATAGAGGCACAGCCGGCCGGCCGAGGGCAGGTGGGTGCCTGTGGGTGCAGGAAGATGTCATGTCTGCAGGCATTGTTTGGGGACGTCATTGCGTAACCAGCCCTGCAGGGCTGCAGGGGCATTCCACAAGCGTCTGTGTGCTCACTAGGCTGCGTTTATCGCTCCACTCTAGACCACAGGCCTGGGCATATTTGTGTCCCTATCCCCAACCCTGTCACCTGAAGCAGCCTGCAAGCCCCGGCAGGAAGGGACAAGAAGAGACCAAGATGACAAACATTCACAGACAGCCCATGGCTGTTGTTTTGCTCTGACAGTGTATCCCTTGAGCGCCTTACTGAACAGACAGATCAGCTTCTTTTCAATGTCTTGTTTGCCCTTATAAAGGAAATTAGGTCATGCTGGAAACTGTGCTATGATGCCCCTGTGCTTACTCACCTGATAAAGTTGGGGAGGCTACCTCCCAGCAAACAGAAACGGGCACACAGTCTGAAGCCCCCTTATCACGCTGGAGACTTCCAGAGCAACTTCAGTAAGGTCTGTGAGGGGGATGCTCTGTTGTTTGACATGGGCTTGTGGTTTCCAGCCAGGGGCACGCACCTCTCCACCAGCTGTTTATTTATTTATCTATCTATCTATCTATCTATCTATCTATCTATCTATCTATCTATCTATCTATTTATTTATTTTGAGATGGAGTTTCCCTCTTGTTGCCCAGCCTGGAGTGCAATGGTGCGGTCTCGACTCACTGCAACCTCTGCCTCCTGGGTTCCAGCGATTCTCTTGCCTCAGCCTCCCCAGTAGATGGGATTACAGGCGCCTGCCCCCAGACCCTGCTAATTTTTGTATTTTTAGTAGAAATGGGGTTTCACCATGTTGGCCGGGCTGGTCTCAAACTCCTCTTAGGTGATCCTCCCACCTCGGCCTTCCACAGTGCTGGGATTACAGGCGTGAGCCACGGCGCCTGGCCATCTCTTTCCCGAACAAGAACACTGGTTCCAAGGCCAAGTAAGAGGCTAAATTAAGAAAGCAAAGACTTGTCATAAGTGTGAGGCCCAGGAGGAAAAAATCTTCCGTTCATCATCCAGAAACACAAGGAAACATCACTCGGCCCTCAGTGGGCAGGTGACGTTTCTTACATACCCTATGACAGTCCCAGGCACTCTTAGCTGCCCTGGGACTCCCAAGCCCAATGTTTCCTTGGCCAAGCTGCCAATTTGCTTTACCAGGTGTGAGGACAGAGAAGCATACAGTCCGTTCTCCTGTGGCCCCACTCCATTTAGGGGAGACACGAGTGGATAGCTCAGCTGGTCACTAGCTCCTGGGCTGCCCCCACTCACAGAACAAGAGTGTGCATTTCTCCTGAGAACTTCCTACTAAAGAAAACAGCCAGCCTGGGTGTGGATTACAGGCTCCCACCTGTAATCCTAGCACTTTGGGAGGCTGAGGCAGGTGGATCACTTGAGGTTAGGAGTTCAAGACCAGCCTGACCAACATGTATTTTTCTCTACTAAAAATACAAAAATTAGTCAGGTGTGGTGGCACACACCTGTACTCCCAGCCTCTCAGGAGGCTGAGGTGGGAGGATCACTTGAGCCCAGGAGGCAGAGGCTGCAGTGAGCCAAGATCATGCCACAGCACTCCCGACTGGGTGACAGAGTGAGATCCTCCTTGTCTCAAACAAAACAAAACAAAACAAAAAAACAGCCCAACTAGGAAGCTTGCTTCTCCTGGAAGCCTTGCTGCATGGGCTGACCAGGCGCAGTGCTGGGCCATTCCTCTGGGCTGGGCCAGGCTGGGGAGGTACCTTGATTTGGGGAGAGCAGCTGGCCTTGTCCTTGACTCAGGGGCTGCTTTTCTTTAGACCAAATGCACTTCACAGATTTCTCCAGAACTGGTAGAAGCAAAAGCGAGAGAGTGGGAGATGCATTTGAAACATGTTGGTTTTTATTATTTGCAAAACTGAAGTCTGGCCTAAAAGAAGGTTGGTCTTCTTTTAGGAGGTCTGGAACAGGACGTGATCTGTTCTGTGGTGGAATGCTTTTGTTTTGGCTGAATGGTTGTTTCTTAGTGATTTGACTGAGAGCAAAATCGGCTTCCATTTTATCCCCGCTAAGTGACACTTCTTCCGTAGAAGGGGAGTTTTAGGAAGCATAGTTGTAAGGGAAGGCAGAGCACACCTTGCTCGGAAACTGGTCACAGCTATGTAAAACATGTCTGAGGAAAAATCCTAGGGAGAAATACAGCAAAAGTCAACTTAGCCAAGGAGGCCATGGGTAGTTCTTTTCCTCCTTTCTCGTGTTCTTATTTTTCCAGATTTTTATTTTATTTTATTTTTATTTTTATTTTTTTGAGACGGAGTTTCACTCTTGTTGCCCAGGCTGGAGTGCAGTAGTGTGATCTCAGCTCACTGCAACCTCCGCCTCCCAGGTTCAAGCGATTTTCCTACCTCAGCTTCCTAAATAACTGGGATTACAGGCATGTGCCACCATACCCAGCTAATTTTTTGTATTTAGTAAAGATGCGGTTTCACCATGTTGGCCAGGCTAGTCTCGAACCCCTGACCTCAAGTGATCCACCCACCTTGGCCTCCCAAAGTGCTGGGATTACAGGCATGAGCCACTATGCCCGGCCCCTTTTCTACTTTTTTTTTTTTTTTAAGACAGAGTCTCGCTGTGTCACCCAGGCTGGAGTGCAATGACGCAATCTCCACTCACTGCAAGCTCCATCTCCCAGATTCATACCATTCTCCTGCCTCAGCCTCCCCAGTAGCTGGGACTACAGGCGCCCGCCACCACACCTGGCTAATTTGTTGTATTTTTAGTAGAGACGGGGTTTCACAGTATTAGCCAGGATGGTCTCGATCTCCTGACCTCGTGATCCGCTGCCTCTTGTTCTTCTAACAAGAAGAACTTGTACCCATACTACATACAGATAGCTATCTCATACGCTTTTATCACCAGCCTCCTTCCCGCAACAATATTTATATGTATAAATCAAGAAGCTATTTTCTCAGACTGATGCTGAACAACAATCCAAACCCAAAGTGCTGGGATTACAGGCGTGAGCCACCGCATCCAGTCCCCTTTTCTAGATTTTTAATAGTAAGCATATATTACTTTTATGACTGGAAAAAGTATTAACACATTCCTACTGTATGTAATTGAAGGAATTAGTCAAGTATTGTATCACCCTAATGGTACTTTCATATACACATTCTATGTTGCTTATTTTTATGGATTTCATATACTTCGTCTCCATGCATAGGAAAATTGAGTTGGTGAGGCTTGCAAAACTCCTCAACCTATACTGTTTAGTTTTAGCAGACTTATCACATGAATGTTTTTATTTAAAAAACAATAACGGGCCAGGCGCAGTGACTCACGCCTGTAATCCCAGCACTTTGGGAGGCCGAGGCGGGCAGATCACGAGGTCAGGAGATCGAGACCATCCTGGCTAACATGGTGAAACCCCATCTCTACTAAAAATACAAAAAAAATTAGCCGGGTGTGGTGGCGGGCACCTGTCGTCCCAGCTACTCGGGAGACTGAGACAGGAGAATGGCATGAACCTGGGAGGCGGAACTTTCAGTGAGCCAAGATTGTGCCACTGCACTCCAACCTGGGTGACAGAGTGAGACTCTGTCTCAAAAAAAAAAAAAAAAAAAAAAAAAAAAAAAAAAAAGAACAATAATGATGACTCTCTTTAGGGTTCATTAAACACTCTAAGAAATACAAATATTTAGCTCCCTCAGCCATCACTGCCTCAAGCCCATTCATGATCGCGAATCCAGATCCACGAGCTCTGTGGCGGCGTTTTTGAAGGTGGAGTTTCTCTGGATCATTTGAGGGACTCTATTTTCCTTGCAGGTGTGGGAGCCACTTCGGGAGCTTCTGCCAACTTCCCTGGCACCTCGGGCAGCAGCACCCTGTCTCCCTTGCAGCATGCCCACAAAGGTGAGAAGGGTGCTCGGGTATCGATCACCTGGAGTTAGGTGGTGCTTGGATGAAAGCTCGGAAGAAGAGAGGAAATGATTATGAGTAATGATTATGGTGCGCTTCCCCACCTGGTCTCACCTCCCTAATGTAACTGAATGACATGGTGCCCCCCTCATCCCGTGCAGGAAGTCATTATCTCTGCAAGGAGCGGAGTTGATCCCTCCATGGGTGTCCTGGGCCCGATGGGAGGTGCTGGTGATGAAGGCGGGGGCAGAGCGGCAGGTGGGCAGCACAGGCAGCTGCAAGCCGGGCCAGGAGGAGAGACTAGGCGTCCTGGGCTTTGGTTTGGCTGGGAGTCAACAGCAGTTCTATCACTGGCTTTCATATAAACCTGCTGACCATGGCACTTTAATATTCACTTGCAGAAAGCACATTTCATTCTCCCTAACCAGGGAAGAAGGGATTTAGGAAGACCCCAAAGTTCAATATGTCTCTCAGAGTCAGCCCTGCAGCTGGCTTGGCCTTTCCCTCTCACTGGTTTAGTGTCAGCCCGTTATTGAAACATGTTTCGGGTCTGGGTCTCAGTGAGCCATGAGGTACCTTCCAGATCCCTCAGAGCACCCAGCTCGTCAGCCTCATCACTGGGCCTCTCACACGCTAATGCAGAGCAAAAGGCAGGACTGCTGGGCGAGGATATATGAATCTCATTTGCACAGACCCTGGGGGGAGGAGCTCACAACATGGAGAATATCAAAATACTTATGTCATCTAGACCTGGCAAGCAAATGCTATTACAGGTATTCCTCAGATGATGCTGGGAGGCTGGTTTTCCTGTAGATGCACCCACAGGGGAGGCTCAGCGCCCACATGCGCGGTTTTCAGCTCTGGCACTACCTCCCCCGAGATGATCCGAGAGCTTCAGATGCTTGTCTCCTGTCTATTTGGGTGGTGGCAAATCTGGATCTTACTTCAAGAGAATCAGAGTCCCGTTTGGTTATTTTAGAGAATGAGAACGAGCTTCAGGGCATTTTATGCAATCCAAGGTCGACATTAACCTGGGAAGTGAGCAAAATCCCCCGGGGTGACTGAGGGACTGCCTGGTGGAGGCAGCAGAGCAGGTGGACTAGGTGGCCCCGCCCAGGCACCACCTGTGCCCTGGAGCTCTTACAATGACACTTAGGTTGAAATTGCATGAGGTGCAGGATGGAGCCAAACCCGGAATCCAGAGCTGATCCTGGAGTTAGGTGATGCTCGGATGAAAGCTCGGAAGGAGAGAGGAATCCTGACTTTTGTTTGGAAATACCCAAACTTGAACTGTGCTGCCTTCCAGACACTCTTGTTCACTGGCCTTTCTTCCTCTCCACACCAAACCCTGCCCTCAGGTTCCCAAAGTAGTAGAAGCAAGAGCAAACTCCCTAGGAACAACCAGATGACCCCAGAGAAGTCTGGAGAGGCCAGTGTGAGGGCAGCAAGCAGGGCTGTGGGCAGTCCTGGTCTGGCAGCCAAAACCAACGCGGAAGACTTGGTTCTCAGCCTAAGCAAGAGCCTCAGATTTCAGGGTTCCCTGAAAGCATCCCAGGGGCAGGGACATTGCTTCCAGGGGCTGTAGTCCTGGAGGGAAGAGCAGCAGGAACCCTGAGCTCTGGGTCACTCATGTCTTCTCTCCACCCACAGAACTCTCAGGCCAAGGACACCTGGCCACTGCCCTGATCATTGCAATGTCCACCATCTTCATCATGGCCATCGCCATCGTCCTCATCATCATGTTCTACATCCTGAAGACAAAGCCCTCTGCCCCAGGTGACGGCCCCCATGCGCCGGTGCCCTGCCTCCTGGACTCTCCGTCAACTCCCCCTGTCGGAGAGCCTGGCTGCTCACTCCCTCCTCTCTCCCCAGCCTGTTGCACCAGCCACCCGGGGAAGAGTGTGGAGGCCCAAGTGAGCAAGGACGAGGAGAAGAAAGAGACCCCAGGTCTGTGAACCGGGGCTTCCACACCCCACGTGCGTGGTGCCCGTCTCCGGGTGGAGGGCGTCCCCAGCAGCGGCCTACTCGCTGCTTCTGCTCTCGCATGCTGAACCATGCTGTGCTTACCGCGGGGTGGTGCCACGCAGACACCGGGCAGCTCTGCCCAACAGGAAGAACAGGCTTGAGCTGAGCGCAGAGCCATGAGCCAATTCTAACTCCTGTCTCCCCAACCTCCCCATTTCCCTGCAGACAACGTGGTGATGTTCTCTGAGAAGGATGAATTTGAGAAGCTGACAGCAACTCCAGCAAAGCCCACCAAGAGGTATGTGGAAGCCCCCAGCACCAGGCTGAAGCTGGGGTCCTGTGGATCCTGAGCAGGGAGGGGAGCCAGGGTGCAGCCAGGTGCACTGACAGGCTAGCCTGGGACACCATGGGGATGTTCAGGGACAGACAGTCCCTGCCGCCTCTCTGCTGACTGGCAGGGGTCAGGCGGTGTGAGGAGCCTGTGGGAACAGCTGCCTGCTGCTCTCGGGTGAGGCTCCTGTCCCTGCACCCTGCCAAATTCCCTGGGCCTTCCTCCTTAACATCCGACTTCCTCATGCCCCTTCTCCAGACCTGGAGGACAGAACGTAAGCCAAGGATGCATGCAGCAGCCCCTATGACTGCTGCTGCAGCCAACACACCAGTACCACTCGCGGCGGTGCCAATACTGCTGCCACCGCAATGCTGGTAACAACCGCGGTGATGATGGCTAACAGCATTCGGTGCCTGCTGCCCACCAGGTGCTGGGCTCGGGCTGTGAACACATCTCCCCTCCACAGCCAGGAGCAAGGTGCTCACATCATCCCTGTTTATAGGATACCACACTGGGGTGTGGAAGTTGTCACTTGCCCAAGGTCACACATTAGTGAGCAGCAGGGCTGGGGTCTGAGTCCAGGCTCCCAAGGAGCCACGTGGCGTAAAGAGGCCCCTGGAGGAGGAGATTTGGCAGGTAAAGCCTTTCCCGTGTTTCCCACACAGGAAGGTGTGGAACCAGCCCCTGCTCTGAAATCGAGGGAAGAGGGAAGTCAATGTTCTATTCATCCAGTGGGATGGTCATTTGGACTTTGTCCTGCATAGCTTCCAAAAATCAACCCCACAGCACGAGTTCCCAGCCTGGCAATGTGCCTGGACACCACTGCCAGCCTCTGCCCCACGGCCACTGCAGGCTGCGCTGGAAGGACACCCCCACAACAGTGCCTCCCTTGGCAGATGGGGCACAGAGGCCACCAGAAAGTCACCAAACCGGTTAGAGGAAGAGCAGAGGTTAAGCCCTCCTCTCCTGCCCCCACCCCATGATCTTCCTGTGGTTCGCCTTGCAAAGCCATTCCTGTCGAGAAATAATGATCGATCCAGCATCTGTGTGGAGCTTTGGCATTCATAAAGCACTGCCAGGTGCATTGTCTCACCTGGGAAACTCCAACGTCTCTTCACACCCCTGACACACGGGCAGGAGGCAGACAAATACGAAGTCTTTGCATACGAGGAAGGAAAAGCGGAGTATGTGTTGGGGTGGTTATTTCCTCCAAGTGACTCAATTCCAGTTGATCAGTTTTCAGCCACCACCACCCCTGCAGGAATTTGTGGTCTAAGCCCCATTGTGCCTGACTGGCGGGAGGTGCCAGATCCAAGCTGCTGCTCCCAGGACCCAGGGCAGGACCTGGTCACCCTGCGTGGATGTCTTAAATAGGGCCTCCCTAGAGACTGAACGTGCTCCTCAGCCTCCAGCCCAGCCTTTTCTCATTCTGTCTCAGCCTCTCCCTTCTGTTTTTCAGGCTTTTCTTATTTCCAGAAATTAAAAGGGCAGAGACATGCCCCATGACTTGAGTTGCAGTTGAAGACAGGGAAAATTCAGAGGCCCTGCTAGGAAAAAATATATACTTATTTCATATACAAATATTACATACAAATTGAACCCTGACAATTGTACATTAAAAGACAGCAAGGCACTGAGCTTTTGTCCCTGCTGTTTGTCCTTGGGTCTTGGAGACAGGACCTGGGGTGCCACCTCACCTGCTCCATCTCACCTGCTCCACCTCACCTGCTCCATCTCACCTGCTCCACCTCACCTGCTCCATCTCACCTGCTCCATCTCACCTGCTCTCAAGTGGGGACAGCGATGGGCCCTACCACCTCCTTGTGAGGCCCTGAAGCCTGATGAGGAAGTGGATCCCACTGGGGCTTCATGATGGTTCTCATTTTCTTTGTATTACCCTGTCTGTAGGGTTGTGTTTGCCTGTGGGCTTCACTGCTGTAACCTAGTTACTAACAAATATAATCCTTTTTTTAAGAAAAAAAAGGTCTTCAGCCAAACCACAGGAAGCAAGCAGGATGCCTCTAAAAAAGAATATTGTTTTTCATAGACTTGGAATGGTTTTAAGAGAGTTTCAGCTCCAACCCACATGTGCCAAGGGCAGAACCTGGGTTCTTTGTGGGCTGTGAACCACAAGGTGGCATGAACCTGGGCTTCGTGCCTCCGACCGCCCACCCACCTCACCCGCTGGGGCTTGCTGTGCCACCCTCTGCAATGCACACAGGTCAGCCAGGTCACCCCCCTAGTCAAGAGGGGGCTTTCCAGGCATAAGGCTCCATTCAGCTCCCTTTTCAATGACTCCAGACAGCCAGCACGGATTCAGTGCCAGCCACATCAATCTATTTGCTTAACACGAAGACACCAGGTGAACTTGGTGCTTACTGGGATCAGATACAGGGATCTAGGACATATTCAATGAACCTTTATGGAGCATCCACTGCATGTCAGATAGCAGAGAGGAGAGGCCTGTGGATGCCTCCCACGCTCAGTGGCAGCCCCAGCCCATAGACGCCTGCAGGTCACCCACGATGGACTTGTTTGGAAGGAAGCAGGAAGCCACCGGTGTATCTGTCTCATCTCACGTCCCCTGGTCCCGTGCCCACAAGGTGCCCAGTTGAAAAACAAGTCATTGCCCCCCACTGTCCACAGCTGGGCAATGGACAAGTTCACCACAGGAGAACCTGTCAGGGCTGCAGTCCCCCCAGGCGCTGCTAATGACCATCGCTCTTGTTTTTGCAGCGAGAACGATGCCTCGTCCGAGAATGAGCAGCTGCTGAGCCGGAGTGTGGACAGTGACGAGGAGCCCGCCCCTGACAAGCAGGGCTCCCCGGAGCTGTGCCTGCTGTCGCTGGTTCACCTGGCCAGGGAGAAGTCTGCCACCAGCAACAAGTCAGCTGGGGTGAGGCTCCTGCAGATGCCGTGATGAGCTGTGAGATGTGGCCCCCTCACAGCCACAAGACTAGAACTTTCTCACCGAATCAGTTCTCCTGCAAGACGGGGTGTTTCTCCCAAAAGTCCAAGCAAGGAGACCTGGACAGTGACAGGTTCACAGCAAGATAGTTAAAAGGGGGGAAAAAACTTTCTTTCCTTTTTTTTTTTTTTTTTTGAGATGGGACCCAGCCTGTCTGTCACCCAGCCTGGGGTGCAGTGGTGCGATCTCGGCTCACTGCAACCTCCGCCTCCTGGGTTCAAGCAATTCTTCTGTCTCAGCCTCCCAAGTAGCTAGGACTACAGGCGCATGCTGCCATGCCCAGCTAGTTTTTTTGTATTTTAGTAGAGACGAGGTTTCACTGTGTTGCCCAGGCTGATCTCAAACTCCTGAGTTCAGGCAATCCACCTGCCTCAGCCTCCCAAAGCGCTAGGATTACAGGTGTGAGCCATCACACCCAACCACTTTGTTTTTATTATATAGCTTCATACACAAACATGAAAAAGAATAAGCAAAGAGAAAAAAGGTAAAATCACTTGGAATGCCAGACGGCAGAAAAAGACCCTTGTAAATATACTGGGTTTTATCCAGCCAGACAATTTTCTAAACACACACACACACACACACACACACACACACACACACACACACACACACACACTTTTCTTGTATGCATTTTTAAAAATATAAAAACAGGCTCACATGTAGAAACTGTCCCCAGGGTTTTATCACCTACTGCCCTGTAATGTGCCGTGGCCAGGAGCAGGGCAGGGGTGGGGGCAGAGATGACCAGAGCCCTCTTGGGCTCCCTGTGGACCTGGCCTGTGGTCGTCCCTCTAGTCTGTGCCCTGGCTGCAGACCCCAGCCGCAGGACAGCTGTGTTGCTAGGCAACATCACTGATGGCAAAAACGCCCAGTTGGGATCCTGGCTCCGGCCTGGTCCTGATAGGATGCCATGCTCTGCCTGCTCCGAGTTCAGTGACCTCGGTAATGGGGCTGCCACTTGCAGAGACCCTGGAAGCCTGTGGGGTTGTTACAAAAGAAATAGGTAGCCGTGGCCCCGGGACTCTTCAGCCAGGGCCACTGAGCACCTGTGCACCATGGGCCTGGTCTCCTGGCACCAGCCACATGATCCAGGATGGGAGCCCCGCACGGCTCTGCTGCAGCACAGGTGTCCTGAGGGCAAGTGGGGGTCCCCATGGTCATCTTTTCAAACAGACTGATGCCGGGGTATCCCCAACTATCTTCTGAGTCTGACCACCCAGCTGAGCCTGAGAAGATGTTTGAGTGGGAAGACCTGAAGGAGACCCTCCTCCCTGTGTGTTGGGGCTGGGGTGCTGACACGGGGCTGGGGTGCTGACACGGGGGCTGGGTGCAGCGTCTCTGGTGTCAGGCGTAGCTGCTGCCTGTCCCTGCTGACATGGAAGATTTGCCTCCTCACTACTGTTGCCCATCTCTGGAGGTGAAAATTCTCCTGACTCTTTTTTACAGATTCAAAGCCGGAGGAAAAAGATCTTGGATGTGTATGCCAACGTGTGTGGAGTCGTGGAAGGTAAGCTGAGAGAGGTGGTGTAGACATAAGAGCTGTGGTCCTGTGAGGGGAACTCAGGAAAGTCGCCCATCCAGTTGCCGCACTCTGGTCAGAACGGCCACTGGAACCGACTTCAGGTGTGGAGAAACAGAATCTGGCTCCCAGATATTAGAAGGCATCTCCCAGTGCTTCCATGGGCCTTCCCCTCATGGCGGGAGACAGCCCGGTGCAGGCACCCACTACAGAGACACGCAGGGTCGGGGAGCAGCAGCCATGGAGCCTTGGACCTCCCGTGTCCCCAGTGCCCATCTCCACACTGGCATCGTCATCTGGGAAACATAGTCACTTAGTCACTTATCCTAGACTTAGCCGCCCTCTCCCTGCCCTCGAGCATCCTCGATGTCCGAAGGCCCTGGGAGCCTCCAGCCTCCCCTCCCAGCGGCCTTCCGAGCCAAGTCAGTGTCTCCCCGTAACCTGGGCTTGGGTGTGGGCAGGTAAAAGGCAACAGGACAGGGCCATCAGTGCTGCAATCTGAAATCATAATCCTCAGCTTCCAGTTCCTGCAAAATCCTCTTTCTAAATTACCTTCTTATTAACCCCAAAGATAAACCCCTCGTGGCTGAGGTCAGGAGTTTTCCTGCTGCTGGCCTCGCTGGCCTCCCTCCTCGGACTCCTTGATCCCGGGCAGCGGGAGTGGAGCCTGGTGCATGCCAGGCAGCTTGCCAATGCTCCCAATACCCCTCCTCCCACCCCCACACCCCATCGTAGGCCAAGTGCAGCCCCCTGTTCCCTGGCAGGCTTTCTGGTCCAGTGCTTTGTTGGCCAGAAATAACTATACTGTGGGTGAGCTCCAGGGCCAAGAATTCTTGGCTGCCGCTGAAACATGGCATCTCTCCATAAACACATGCCCCAGGTCAGCCTGCCTGATCTCACCTGGCATGGCCTGGGGCTGTCAGCTGCCCAGGGGAGGATGGTCTAGGACTCACCTTCCATCCACCAGCAAGCTCTTCTCTGTTCCAAAAAATATTGAGTTCACACCCCGGGACAGGGGTTTTCAAACCTCAGCCAGGGCTGAGAACTTGTGCTCTGTGCCCAGCCCTGATGAATATTAGAGTCACCTGCAGGTCTTAACAGCATCTCTGCCCATCCAGCCCACCCAATCTGCCCCAACACCCTGATGTAATTAGTCAGGGGTGAATCCCAGGCATCTGCGTCTCTGTTTTTTGTTTTGTTTTGTTTTGTTTTTAATTAAACTTTTTATTTTGAGATACTTCTTACCATGCAGTGGTAAGAGAGAATACAGAGAGATCCTGCAAGCCCTTTACCCAGTTTCTCCTCATGATAACATCTTACAAAACTATACACAGAAGTCACAACCAGGACACTGATATCGACACAGTGAAGCTAGACTCAGCTCCCATACAAAAACTCCTCGTGTTGTCCTTTTACAGCCACAGCCAATTCCCACCCGTCTCACCCTCACCTAGGCCCCTGGAAACCAGTAATCTGTTCTCCATTCCTACAGTTTTGTCATTTCAAGAGTGTTATAAAAGCGGAATCACATAGTATGTAACCATTGGTGAATGGCCTTTTTCACTCAGCATAATTCACTGGAGGTCCAGCCGGGTTGTTGCATGTATCAATCGTCCATTCCTCTCTCTTGCTGAGTAGTAATCTGTGGCATAAACAGACCAGAGCTGATTTAACCATTCACTTGCTGAAGGACATCAGGGTTATTGCCACTTAAGGGCTATTATGAACAAAGGTGCTATAAATATTTGTGTATAGGTTTTCGTGTGGACATCAGTCGTGATTTATCCAGGATAAAGACCCAGGAGTACATTTGTTGGCTTGTATGATAGTTGCGTGGTTGGTTTTTTTAAAAAACTGCCAAACTGTTTTCCAAAGTTGTTGTACCATTTTACATTCCTACGAGCAGTGTGTGAATGGTCTAGTTTCTCCATATCCTTGCCAGCATTTGGTGGTGTTACTATGTTTTATTTTAGCTATTCTGAGAAGTGTGTTATGATATCTTAGTGTGGTCTTAATTTGCATGTTCCTATTGTTTGAATATCCTTTCTTGTGTTTATTTTTCATCTGTATGTCCTCTTCAGTAAAATGAATGTTTCTTCATGTCTTTGCCCATTTTTCAATGGCATTATATGATTTTTTGCTGTTGAGTTTTGAGGGTTTTTAACAATATATTCTAGACACTAGTCCTATGATGGATATGTGGTTTTGTAAATGTTTTCTCTATTCTATAGCTAGTTTAACTTATCTTTTCAGTCTCTTAACAGGGTCTTTCACAGAATTATGCTTTAAATTTTTATGAGTCAAATTTATGAAACTAATTATAAAGTTTCCCTTTTATGGATGGTGCTTTTGGTGTCAAATCTAAGCTCTCTCTTGCCTAGTCCTAGATCCCAGAGATTTGCTCCCACAATTTTTTCTAGAAGTTTTATAGCTTAATGTTTTATATTTAAGTCCACATAGTTTTTATGTTTTGCATTTAAGTTCACATAGTTCACATTTTGCAGTTAAGTTTGAGTTGATTCTTATAGAAGATATGAAATTGGATCAAAGTTCTTTTTTTGTCTATGGATATCCAATTGCTCCAGCACTGTTTTTTTTTTTTTTTTTTTTTTTGAAAAAGTATCTTTCCTCCATTGAATTGCTTTTCAAACTTTGTCAAAAATCAGTTTGGTATATTTGTATGGGTCTATTTTCTGGGGTCACTGTTCTGTTGTATTGATCTACATGTCTGTCCCTCTTATAATACCACACATTCTTGATTCTTGTATAAGTTATATAATAACTTATATAAGTCTTGAAATCAAATAGACTGCTCCCACTTTCTTCTTTCAAAAATCTTTTAGCTATTCTAGTTCCTTTGTCTTTCTATATAAGTTTTAGAATAGTCTTCCCTATATGTACAAAATGCCTTGCTGGGATTTTAATGAGTTGCAACAAAACTGTATATCAATTGGGAAGATTTGACATCTTTATTATGTTGAATCTTCTGAGCCATGGACATGGTATATCTCTTCATTTATTTAGCACAACTTTAAATTTTTTTATCTACATTGTGTAGTTTCCAAAAGACAAGTTCTATGCATATTTTGCTAGATTTACATCGTAAGTATATCGTTTATTTTTTGAGCAGCTGTAAATGATAATTTAAATTCAGTAGCCATACATTCATTGTTAGCTATATAGAAATACAATTGATTTTTGTATGTTTATCATGTATCCTGTGACCTTGCTGAATTCACTTATAAGATCTGGGAGTCTTCTTGTAGATTCCTTGGGATTTTCTATATAGATAATCACATCTGCAAATGGGACCGTTTTATTTCTTCCTTTCCAATGTGTATACCTTTTCCTTCCTTTTCTCATTTTATTGCACTGGCTACACCTTCCAGCGCTACAGTGAATGTAAGTGATGAAGCAGAAGCAGAAATCCTTGCCTCATTTCTGATCTTAAAAGCATTCCATTTTTCACCATTAAGTATAATATTAGCTCTAGGCTTTTTATAAATTGTTGACATTAATTTTTTGAGTGGATTACAGTAGTTTTTAAATATTGAACCAGCCTTGCCTCCCATACCTGATGTGGTACAATTCTTTTTTATATGGTTGCATTCCATTTGCTAATGTTTTGTTAAGGATTTTGCATTTATATTCATGAGAGATATTGGTCTGTGGTTTGTGGTTTGTTTTTTGTCTTTGTCTGGTTTTGGTATCCAGTTTATACTACCCTCACAGAGTAAGTTTTCTATGTCTAGAAAATATAGTGTAGAATTGCTATTAATTATTTCTTAAACATTTTGTAGAATTCTTCAGTGAAATCATGTGGACCTAAAGATTTCTTTTGGGGAGTTTTTGTTTGTTTGTTTTTTGAGATGGAGTCTTGCTCTGTCACCCAGGTTGGAGTGCAGTGGCACGATCCTGGTTCACTGCAACCTCTGCCTCCCAAGTTCAAGCGATTCTACTGCCTCAGCCTCCCAAGTAGCTGGGATTATAGGCTCGTGCCACCACAGCCCAGCTAATTTTTTTTTTTGAGATGGAGTCTCACCCTGTCCCAGGCTGGCAACCTCCACCTCCCAGGTTCAAGTGATTCTCCTGCCTCAGCCTCCTGAGTAGCTAGGATTACATGTATATGCTACCATGCCCAGCTAATTTCTGTATTTTTTAGTAGAGATGGGGTTTCACCATGTTGGTCAGGCTGGTCTTGAATTCCTGACCGTGCGGTCCACCTGCTTTGGTCTCCCAAAATGCTGGGATTACAGGCGTGAGCCATCATGCCTGGCCCTAATTTTTGTATTTTAGTAGAAACAGGGTTTCACCATCTTGGCCAGAGTGGTCTTGAACTCCTGACCTCAAGCAACATAACCACCTCGGCCTCTCAAAGTGCTGGGATTACAGGCGTGAGCCACCGCGTTTGGCTGAAGATTTTTACAGTTACACATTCAGCTTCCTTAATAGTTATAAGTCTGTTCAAATGATCTGTTTTACATTGGGTAAGTTGTGATAGTTTATGTTTTTTGAGGAACTGTTTATTTTCACCTGTCAAATTTATATGTATAGAGTTAAAGTTGCATAGTTTTCCCTTATTATCTGTTTGATATCTATGGTGTCTGTAGTAATATCTCCTGCTTCTTTCTTGATATTGGTAATTTGTGTCTTGTCTATTTTTTTCCTTGTCAGTTATATTGATCTTTTCAAATAACTGTTTCTTTTCATATTGCTCTCTTTTACTTTACTGTTTTCAATTTCAGTGATTACTGCTCTTATTTCTAAATTACTTATTTCCTTCTATGTACATTTGGTTTATTTTGTTAATCTTTTTCTAAGTGCTTGAGATGGGAGCTTAGATTATTAAGAGATTTCCTCCTTTGTGTTTCTGCTATAAATTTTCCTCTCAGTACTACTTCAGCTGTGTCTCACAAATACTGACATCTGGTATTTTTATTTTCATTCATTTTTAAATTTTCTTTGAGACTTCCTCTTTGACCTGTGGATTATTTAGAAGACTGTTGTCTAGTTTTCAAATGTGTAAAGATTTTTCTGTTATTGATTTAAATTCTAATTATATTGTGGTAGGGGAATATATTTTGTATAGTTTCAATTCTTTTAATTTGTTGAGGTGTAAGGCCCATAATTATAAAGAATGTGTATTCTGCTGTTGTTGAATGGAGTGTTCTATAAATGTTGATTAGATCTTGTTGGTTGATGATGTTGGTAAGTTCTATATTCTTGCTGATTTTTTTCTAATTGTTCTATCATTTACTGAGGGAGGAATGTTAAAGTTTTCAACTATAATTGTGGGCTTATCTCTTCTTTCAGGTCTATCAGTTTTTGTTTCACATATTTTGGAGCTCTGTTGTTTGGTGCATATTCATTTAGGATTGCTATGTCTTCTTGGATTGACCCTTTTATCATTATTAAATGTCACTTTCTGGTAATTTTTTTCCTCTGAAGTCTACTTTAACTGATGTTATAGCCATTCTGCCTTCCTTTTATTAAAGTTTGCATGATATGTATTTTTCCATCCTTTTACTTCCAACCAGCCTCTCTCATTATATTGAAGTGAGTTTCTTGTAGGCAGCATATAACTGAGTATATTTTAAAATCTCCTCTACCAAGTTCTGCCTTTTAGGTTTTTGTTTGTTTGTTTGTCTGTTTTTTATGGAGTTTCCGCTCCTGTTGCCCAGGCTGGAGTGCAATGGTGTGATCTTGGCTCACTGCAACCTCTGCTTCCCAGGTTCAAGCAATTCTCCTGCCTCAGCCTTTCAAGTAGCTGGGATCACAGGCATGCACCACCACACCAGCTAATTTTGTATATTTAGTAGAAACAGGGTTTCACCATGTTGGCCAGGCAGGTCTCAAACTCCTGACCTCAGCTGATCCACCTGCCTTGGCCTCCCAAAGTGCTGGTATTACAGGCATAAGCCACCACACCCAGCCTTTAGTTGGTATTTAAACCATTGACATTAAATGTAGTCATTATTATGTTAGGGCTTAATTAAGTCTGCTATTTTATATTTTGTTTACTATTTGTTGTCTCTGTTTTTCATTTCTGTGTTTTTGTATTCCTGCTTTTCTGTGGGTCACTTGAACAT
Source organism: Macaca fascicularis (assembly GCF_037993035.2). Lineage (NCBI taxonomy): Eukaryota > Metazoa > Chordata > Mammalia > Primates > Cercopithecidae > Macaca > Macaca fascicularis. The sequence continues at coordinate 16,407,120 of NC_088387.1, read as the reverse complement.
ATTTCAGAATTTGATTTTGGTGTTTTTTGAGTGATATGTTTTGATTTTATCTTTTTCCATAGTTATTTTAGTAGTTTGTCTAGAGATTGCATTTACACATACAACTTATCAGTCTACTGGTGTTATTAGTATTTTTTTTATTTTTATTTTTGAGATGGAGTCTTGCTCTGTTGCCCAGGTTGGAGAGCAGTGGCGCAATCTCAGCTCACTGCAACCTCCGCCTCCCAGGTTCAAGTGATTCTCCTGCCTCAGCCTTCCGAGTAGCTGGGATTACAGCTGTGCACCACCATGCCAACCAGTTGTGTTTTTAGTAGAGACAGGGTTTCACCATGTTGGCCGGGCTGGTCTCGAACTCCTGACCTCAGGTGAACTGCCCACCTCGGCCTCCCAAAGTCCTTGGTTTACAGGTGTGAGCCACTGTGTCTGGCCTTCCTGGTGTTATTATTTTGCCAGTTTGAATGAAGTATAAAAACTTTACCTTTCTCTTTGTCCCTTTACCTTCCCTGTTTATAGTAGTTGTAAATATTTCCTCTACATATATTTAGAACAACATAAATTGCTTCAACTGCCTAACATAATTCAGAAAACTTAAAAAGGGAAGGAAAGTCTATTTTATTTCCCTGAATTTTTGCTCACTATGTTCTTTTCTGTCTTTTCTGATGTCTCAAGTTTCATTCTTTTATTATTTCCTTTCTGTTTATAGAATTTCCTTTTGCTTCTTTTAGGGTGGTCTGCTGGTGAAAAATTCTTAATTTTTCTTTGGCTTGGAATGTCTTGATATTCTCATGTCATCCTGAAGGATATTTTCACTCAGCTCACTGCAACCTGGTATGCAACTCTGGGTTGAAAGTTCTCTTCCTTCAGTACTTGGAAATACTGTGCTACTTCTCTCTGGTCTCCAGGTTTCTGATTATAAATTTACTGTCATTCTAATTGTTTTCTCTCTCTAGGTCAGGCGTTGTTTTTCTTTGGCTGTTTCTAAGACTTCGTCTTTAGTTTTCAGAAGTTCATTTATGATGTATCTTGACATGAATATATTTGGGTTTATCCTGTTTGGGATTTGCTTAGCTTCTTGAATCTGTAGACTTGTATCTCTTTACAAATTTGGGGAGTTTTAAGCCATCATTTATTTGAGTACTTTAGTCCCACTCTCTTCTCCTCTCCTTCTGAAACTTCATGACGCAAATGTTAGCTCTTTTGTTATAACCCCACAGTTCCCTAAGGCTCTGTGTTTTTCAGTTTATTTTCTCTGATTGAGTAATTTCCACTGCTAGCTTCCATTATCCATCTCACTGATTCTTTCCTCTGTCTTTACTCTGCCATTGGGCACATCCACTGAGCTTTTTATTGTGGTTATTGTATTTTTTTAGTTCTAATATTTTCATTTCTTTTATACATTTTGTATATTTTCGCTGAGGATTTCTATTTTTTTCTATTTTCTATTTCTGTTTTTCTATTATTGCATTTGTTTTAAGCATGTTCATAATTGCTTGTTGAAGCACTTTTATTATGGCTTCTTTAAAACCTTTTTCAGATTATCTAACATCTGTCATCTCAGTGTTAGCATCTATTGTTTTTCTTTTTTTACTCATTTGACATCTTCCTGGTTCTTGGTATGATGAGTGAATTCACTTTGAAACCTGTATAGTTTTATGTCCTGATATGAAACTCTGGGTCTTATTTAAGCCTTCCATTTTAGCTGACTCCTTTCGATAGGCAGCCCTGTGGCAGGAGAATGAGGGTGCTGTCTTGCTACTGTTAGGTGAAGGTAGACATCCAAATTCCCCACTCAACCTTCACTAACACCCAAGGGACTCCTTTTTACTGCTTTTCGGGTTTGGGAGTATGGCTCCTGACATGGTCACCACAGGGGCAGAGGAGTTGTTACCAGCTGGTTGATGAGAAAGCCCCATCTCCCTACATGGCCTTTCCTGACACCACCTGGCACAGTGTTACAGCTTGGTGAGGGTGGAAGTCTAGGCTCCCCACTCAGTCTTTGCTACCCTGGATGGAGTGGGGACACAGTTTTTCTGTGGTGTTTGGCTGGAATAGAGCAATTATTGTCTAAATGTTTTATGCTTGCTAGGCTGCTCTTTTCCTAGTGCTCTGACTAGAGAGGGAAGACTTTTGTTGGGGCTGTTTTTGTCTGTGGTTGCTATTATTTCTGGATTTTTGGACTTTTCTGCCCCATGTCTGGAATTTATGAGGCAAAAGAAAACCCAGGGAACTCACCACCATCACCATCCTTAGGTATCGAGGTCCCTAGTTGGTCCATCTTCTTTTCTCCACTTTTCAGAGACTTCTTGTATTTGTTTTATACGGAATGTTCAGGGCTTTTAGCTGCACTTAGTGGGAGGATTAGGGAAAATTATATCTACTCATCTTCCAGAAGCAGCAATATCAAGTTTTTAAATGCTCCTAGGTAAGTCTAATGTACCGTGAACCCCCAAAACCATCAGACCACTGAGTTGGCAGTGACTTGGTTCAGATAACCCCAATCTGGGGCTATCATTGAGAGCACCCATTACAAAGTTGACTACTATTCCCTAAAGAGACACGATATTGTCTCTTTGACCCCCTCCTCAGCCCAGCCCCATGGGAGACAGGGTTACCCAACTAAGGATAACTTGTCTTGAAGTCTTTGAGAATTGCTAAAAATGGTCATCAGGGAATTATTATCATGGTCAATAGAGCAGTCATATTCCTAGTGGGGAAGGGGCTATTACCGGGGTTAGGGTACATGCACAGCCCTCTCTTGTGGCTGGCAGTGTTCTAGGTGTCGTTTGCCTTAAGTTATGCATTTGTTTTAGGTGGCTTTCTGCATGCTTTGTTTTACAATTTTTTAAATGTTTTTTTCAATAATTTTTATTTCATTTAAATAATTTTTCACAGTGTTGACCTTCTATTGACTGCGACTTGCAACATCTAACTGTGGCCATTGGTGTCTGCAGGTCTTAGCCCCACGGAGCTGCCATTTGATTGCCTCGAGAAAACTAGCCGAATGCTCAGCTCCACGTACAACTCTGAGAAGGCTGTTGTGAAAACGTGGCGCCACCTCGCCGAGAGCTTCGGCCTGAAGAGGGATGAGATTGGGGGCATGACAGACGGCATGCAGCTCTTCGACCGCATCAGCACGGCAGGTTACAGCATCCCTGAGCTGCTCACAAAACTGGTGCAGATTGAGCGGCTGGATGCTGTGGAGTCCTTGTGTGCAGACATACTGGAGTGGGCGGGGGTTGTGCCACCTGCTTCCCAGCCACATGCTGCATCCTGAAAAGCATGCCTGTGGGTTGTCCTCCCAGGACAAGCCAAGGATCAATGAGGGCTCTGGAGCTGTGAGTGGTGCCAAAAGACTGCCAAGAATCAAGGCTTTTGTGATGTCACCATATGCCTTAGGATGTTCAAGGAGCCAGATGAAATAAGGCCTGTCTTCCAATTTAACCAAAGATAAAGGACTAGAGCTGGGCTACTTTCAGATGCTCGCCTGTACTTCACCAGGCAGAGTAAATATCCACTCACTCATAGAGCGAGCCCACCAGCCCACCATTAACTCACTGAACAATGAGACAATGTTGAGGACTCAAAGGAACCAAACCCCGTGGGACTGACAGAAGTGAAGAATCTGGTCCCTGTCTTTAAGGAGTTTGCACTCCAGTAGAAGACAGAAGGAACGTATGTTTACAAACCACTTCATTGGAAGACATCAAACCATCTAATGAAGGGGCACTTAGAAAATGTAATAGAAGTTCTACGCGGGAGATGACTCCCTACTGGGATGATGAAGGATGGCATCCTAGTGAAGAAGCAGCTCAAACATTTTGGTAAAATGGCTACAAAATGCAAACACCCTGCTCCAGGTATTATTTCAGGTTTAGTACAAGTCTGTTAACACCCTATGTGGTTTCATTAGGATAACTTTACCTATCCTTGAGGTCATCCATATTCTTACAGGCCTTCCAGTCAATAACGGAAGAGCTCACTCTGTACAAAACCAATATGCAAGGCATGTGTTTGTCCAAGCAATTGGATGTGTGTAGTAGCCAGTTCCATTTACTGCATGAATCTTTGGCCTGGGTACCCTGTGGTTTGCATTACATGTGAATGGCCTTCCACTCTCAGCCTTAGGCAGATTTGACCTTTTAGGGGCAGCAATGCTCAAGGACACAGCAATTTAAATTATAACGTGTCAGGCTGTGTTTTCACTTCAAACATATATGAGTAGTCAACTGTAATTAGAGAAATGATGACTTCCTAAGAGCTCAGCCACGCATAATTCTAGATTTCAAGAGCTCATCTGAGACTCGTAGATTAGCCTCATGGCATGAGAGTTTCAGACTCAGCCTTCTGAGCCAGTCAGGGGAAGTGGAGTCCTGCAGTGCAAATGAGGGCCTGGGCTTGGAGTCCAGGGAGCTGGCTTCTAGTGCCACCTTGGGTCTTGTCTTTTCCTCTCTCAACCTCAGTTTCTCTTCTGCAAATGAGATGTTAGCCAGTGATTCTATAATCGGGGCAGGTAGGGTTCAGGTGAGCAAAAAGAAAGTGGAGCTATAGGAAATGCCAGGCCTTTGAGGTGCTCTATGGAAGTGAATACAGTGTGGTTTGTCCGTTTAAATGGGAATTAAAACAGAAAAACTCAGAATTGGCATTTTCACAGTAACTGCAATGGTTTGACATAACATTTATAGGCAGAAAGCTAATAATCTGGCATTGTTCTTGGCAGACTCTCGTACTATCCCTGTAACTGCCAAGAGCTCAGGAGGCAGGCTAGTGATCACACCAGGGGTTAATTTAGAGTTCACTGCTGAGCTCCCTGATGGCAGGTCTGACTGTGTTTATTACTAAATTAAAACAAAGTTTCTGACTTATAAAGCGAGGTTGTAAAAATGACAAGTTGCATGACTGAAAAAATGCTTTGGGGGGAAAATCAGTCATATCTTTAACACCAATAAGCAATTTCCCACCAACGAATGTAGTACATACTGTGAGAGGATCATAATGAGGTCCTGAATATTTAATATCATCATTTACTGTGTCTGTTTGCTGCTGTTTTTCAGAACCTATTTGGTTTATCTTGCAAGCTAAATACTCCACGGCAGAGCTTAATTATACTTTTAATTCCTCTTTGAAATCCTGTGGTGCCCCCTTCCCCCTGCATTGTGATAATGATGATGAGTCTCCCTTTAATTAGACTGCAAATGTCACTTGTGATGAGTGTGCCGTTCCAGGATAACAGCTTGTACCCTCCTCAGAATGTTTTCAGTGAAGGAGTAGGGTGGCTGTTCTCTGCTCCTGGTGCTTTGGCCTCATTTCACGCTATTGGAATTCTGGGACTGTAAGGCCAGCCAGTGTCAGCTCATGTTCCGCTGGCTCTCCACCTGCCATTTTTAGGGAGCTATTCCTTATATAGTTACACATTCTCTTGTCATTTACTTATTTGGAAACATGGAATTTACTCTGACAAGCTTTAGCCTTTGTTATGGGATTCAGAACAATGAGATCATAATAATTCTCACTGAACAAAGCTGGGACTCCATCCTGCCATTTTTGTGTGGAGATATTACTTTGCAATACTTTAAAACATTTAGAAAACACCCCAGGGTAGGTCTGTGGCCCTTAGACAGTGAAGTCTTAATTGTCAATATTTTTGTCTAACTCTGTATATATATAACTTATTATATTTTATAATCTCAATAAACACACTAATAAGATTTATAGACTGCTGTAATATGAGCTCTTTGTATTTGGGGTGGTGGGTCAGTGGGTGAGTGCAGAAGGTTCTGATTGCTCTGTTCCTGGTTATTGCACTATGTGTGATGAGACTGTAGGATTGCAACCAGCTATAAACACAGTGCCTAAAATGTTATGGCCTGGGCCATTCACTAGAGTCCACTGCTCTAGTGAACGTCTGGTGTTCTAGAAGTAGAACGCTAGAACTTCTAGTGTAGAAGCAAACAACATTACAAGGAGATCATGTAAAAACCACCTGGAGCATTGTTTTCCAAGTTGCTGTTATTAGCACATAAGGCATTGTATCACTTATCTATTTCTGTGTAACAAACTATCTTAAAATTCAATGGCTTAAAGCTACAGGCATTTATTATCATAGCTTGGGGGTTAGTAGAGGGTCAGTCAGCTGACTTAGGTTGGGCTCAGTTGAATGTGGGTCAACTGGGGCCTCTGCCTGTTGGAATACCTTAACTGGGGCAGCTCTACTCCATCATCTCTGTCAACCTAGATAACAGAGAGAGGCTCTCTAAAAGAAAATGATGATATGTATTGGGGAATAGGGCATTACAATGGGAATACATGTGCCATAGTAAACTACGTGTGTTTTTGAAGAGGTAAAGGAAGACAACAGTTCTTAAAGGAAAAATAAGAAGGATTACATAATTATTTTGAGACAATTATCCTTGGCTGCAAGGATCAACAATAAGGGTGGTGCCAGTCCAAGGCTGGACAGGGAGTTGTTGGGCAGAGGTCCTTGCAGGAGGCTTTGTGTGTGTTTAAGATTGTGATGGCTTTTGCGCAAGGTTTTGGTTTTTTCAGAGTCTTGTGATGGCTCTTGTCATCAGTCATTTATCTAGGAGAACCCTTCTTTCATGGCCTTCCGTGGCTCTATTTGTCAGGGTTGTTTTTTGTTTTTGTTTTTGGCACAAGTGACTCCTTTATAATACTGACAACTTTCACATTTCCCCCATTTGATCAAGATCTTTATCAGAGAGCATCCCCGATGAGCCATCCCGTAGTTAGGTTTTGATTATTCCTTGGTGCCAGGATAGACCTGTCCTAGGTGGCTGGTCTGGTCTCACACTGGAGGGATTTCATGGTGACTAGGAGTCAGTGTCAAAACCCTTTAGCCATGTTTGAGCAAAAGGGAAGTTTGGAGAGACTGGCTCTCAGGCTAGGTCTACTTGAAGTCTATTGTTAAGTTCGATTTTGTCTGTTCTGTAAACATTTGCTATCATCTCAAAATGCAGGGCCCGTATTATTCTGTTAGAAGGTGTACTTCTACTGAGATTTGACAAGTAACAGATAGGAAGTTTAAAAAACGAAAATGTAAAGGAAAAATAAAATCAATAGTAATATGAGAATTCCAGTTTGCATAATGGTTTTGAGCCATGAATGTAGGTTTAAAGGCAAACAAATGAATAAATGAAATAACCGTGAGGAATTGGGTGACCCTTCTTGTAACCTTGTGGCCTTTTTCTTTATTTTGTGAACATGGGTCTCAACTTTCCCAGAGGAATTTACCTAGGTACAGCATGTAGTATTAGAAATAGCACAGACAAAGATGGCTACCAGAAGCATTTCATGTCAGCCTCTTCCACTTAGAACAAACATAGTGTGTAGACAGTCACACTTTGAATACATTATCCAATAGAGAACACTGGAATTCAACAGAGAAGTGGCAGGAAACACCAAAAGCAGGGAAGGAGAAGGGAGACAAGCAGCCTGCCTAGCCAGGATCAACTAGGAGCTGGGACTGACTTCCCAATTCTGGGAAAGGGTGAATGAGAGACTTCCAGTGGCCCAGATCCCCACCATGAAATCATGTAATCCTGGCCATGAGACCCCCTCAACCCTCCCAACCACTGAAGCTAACATAGGGAGCTTCCGGGAGACCGTGGGATGGAACTGCTCCAAAGATGGAGCTTGCACTGGATCCCACACTTGTCTGAGACCTAAGCAACTACAGCAAGACACCATTTTCAAACCTAGCCGTGGGTAGACTGCATGCTGTCCTGGGGCCCAGAGGCACTGGGACTGAGGTGTTACAGAAACCCAGATTGCTGCTGCTGGGAATAGGGAGTAAGCTGTGAGCACTCCCACAGCCAGGGCTAAGAAACAAACAAGGAAAGGGTTGCAGTTGCTGATGCCAGGAAGTGGGTGCTGCTGGGACGGAGATTAGGATGCTGAAAGGGTGTAAGCTGCCGCTGGGACTTGCTCACCAGCTGAAATGGGGCCTCCTGCAGCCAGGGTGGGAGCGTGAGACAGGCATGGGCTAACACTGTCAAGGCTGGAAAGCAAACCCCACTGGGACTGTGGGAAGGACATACATTCCCACTTACCAGCCCAGGCTGTGACCACAGAGCACAGCCACACTCTGTCCAGTCGTAGCACTTCAGCACAGCTGCTAGCATCTCTTACCTGAGCACTCTGCCTGGGGCCTGAGGATCACCCTACCCTGGCCCCCAATGGTGGTTCTTGCTCTCACCAAGAGGCCTGAGCACAAACCTGCACAGCCCAGCTTTGCCCCCCTCTTTGAGACAGGACACATATCCTGGGGTCCTGGGGACTGTGCAAGGCAATCCACCACCTTGGGTACCTGAGCACTCTTTCTGGGGCCTATGGTTGGGCCTAAACTCCCAGCCACCATCACGTCACCTGGCACCTCCTTGCAAGTGCCACCTGAAGGCCTAGAGATTGTCCCACCCAGCCCATCACAGCAACCACCAACATCAATGCACACCACTTGGGACCCACACAATCATCCTGCTCCTGCTGCTGCCATCGCTCATGCTATGCCAGCTGCCCAAAGGCCCCAAAACCCACCTACACACCCAGTCCATTGCTGCCACTACCAGCAACTGAACAAGCCACCTGGAGGCCCAGAAATCAGCCTGCCAAATAACTGCCAACAGAGATGCCAGCATATACAGCCCTGGGCACAAATGGGCACATTTAGCCCATTGCTGTCATCACTAGGGCCTGAAGACTGGCCCATCTGGCATCCCAATCCCTAGTACAACTTCACCACAGCCTCCACTAGTAACTTCACCCTAACCCAGTGGGGAAATCATGGATGCCACCAACACTATTTACAGCCTACAAAATTATACAGAGACTACATTACTACATGCATCCAGAATCAAAGCCAAAGTACCCTACTAAACCAAAACCATAGATATATCTTTAGGAAAAAATCCTCTTCTATGAAAGAAAATTTCAAAAACAGGAAGAAGCAACAGTTACACCAGATGTGCAGAGATCCACTTAAGGACAAATGAAACATGAAAAATTAAGGAAATGTGATGCCTCTAAACGAACATCAGAATTCTCAAGCAATACATCTTAATCAAAAAGAAATTTTTGAAATCCCATATAAAAAATTTGAAATATTGATTTTAAAGGAGCTCAGTGATATACAAAAGAACTCTGAAAAACAATACAAAGAAATCAGGAAAACAATACGGGATATGAATGAAAAATTTACCAAGGAGATACGTTTTTTTTTTTAAAGAACCAAATAGAAATTCCAGAACCGAAGAATTCATTGAAGGAAGTATAAAATACATTTGAAAACTTCAAAAACAGATTAGATAAGGGAGAATAAAGAATCTCAGAACTTGAAGACAGAATATTTTAAATAATCCAGTCAGACAAAAAGAAAAAGAATAAAACAAAATGAGTAAAGCCTTCATGACACTTGGGAAAACACAAAGTGATCAAATATTTGAGTTATTAATATCCCTGAGACTAAAGAGACAAAGAAAATATTAGAAAATTTAATTAATAAAATAATAGATGAAAACTTCCTAAGTCTAGAGATTTAGACATTGAAATACAGGAGACTCACTGATCTCCAGGAATATACATTCTGCAAGCGTTTTCTCCATGACACACTATAGTCCAACTGTCTAAAGTCAAAGATAAAGGGTGAATCCTAAAAAGAGCAAGAGAAAAGCATACGGTTACCTGAAAACCCCTGACCAAGTGCGGTGGCTCATGCCTGTAATCCTGACACTTTGGGAGGCTCAGATGGGTAATCACTCATACTCAGGAGTACAAGACCAGCCTGAGCAACATGGCAAAACCCCATCTCTACCAAAAATACAAAAAATTAGCCAGGCATGGTGGCTTGTGCCTGTGGTCCCAGCTACTAAGGAGGCTGAGATGGGAGGACTGCTTGAGCCTGGGAGGCAGAGGCTGCAGTAAGCCCATATCATGTCACTGTACTGCACTCTGGCCTAGGTGACAGAGTGAGACCCCAGTGAGACCCCATCTGAAAAAAAAGAAAGAAAGACAACCCCATCAGCCTAAGAGTGAGTTTCTCAGCAGAAACCTTACAGGCCAGAAGAGAATGGTATGATATACTCAAAGTGCTGAAAGAAAAAAATGTCAGCCAAGAATACTATATCCAGCAAAATTATCCTTCATAAATGAAAAAGAAGTAGTCTTTCCTGGACAAGCAAATGCTGAGGGAATTCACTACCACTAGACCACTCCTACAAGAAATGCTCAAGGGAATTTTAAGCCTGGAAGCAAAATAACAACATTTACCATCATGGAAACAAATGAAAGTATAAAACTCACTGGTAAAGCAATCACATAAAATAGGAAGAGAAATGGTACCACTGTAGAAACCCACCAACCACAACAACAATCAATAAGAGAAAAAGAAAGGAACAAAGAATATATGAAACAACCAGAAAAGACAACAAAACCTCACATATCAATAACCTTGAACACAAACAGATTTAACTCTCCACTTAAAAGATATACAATAGCTGAATGGATTAAGAAGCATGATCTAACTATACGCTTCTTACAAGAAACTCACCTTACCACTTTACGTCTGAAAGTAAAGTGATGTACATATTCCATACAAATGAAAAACAAAATTGAGCAGGTATAGTTGTACTTATGAAATAGAATAGACTTTAAGTCAAAAATAGTAAAAAAAAAAAAAAAAAAAAGACAAAAAAGGTTCTTATATAATGATAAATGGATCAATCCAGCAAGAGGATATAATTATTCTAAATATGTATGTCTAGAACATTGGAGCACTCATAAAAATAAAGTTAATATTATTAGATCTAAGGAGAGATAGATGCAATACAGTAATAGTCAAAGACTTCATCTCTCCCACTCAGCATTAGATAGATCACCTGGACAGAAAATCAAGCAGCACTGGATTTAAACTAAACTTTAGAGCAACTGGTCCTAACAGATCTTTTTTTTTTTTTTTTTTGAGACGGAGTCTCACTCTGTTGCCCAGGCTGGAGTGCAGTGGCACAATCTCGGCTCACTGCAAGCTCCACCTCCCAGGTTCATGCCATTCTCCTGCCTCAGCCTCCCGTGTAGCTGGGACTACAGGTGCCCGCCACTGCACCCGGCTAATTTTTTGTATTTTTAGTAGAGACGGGGTTTCACCGTGTTAGCCAGAATGGTCTCGATCTACCTCGTGATCCGCCCGTCTTGGCCTCCCAGTGCTGGGATTACAGGCGTGAGCCACCGTACCCGGCCCTCTAACAGATCTTTACAGAACATTCTATCTGACTACAGAATATACATTCTCTCATCAGCATGTGGAACATTCTCCAGGATAGACCATATGTTAGGCCACAAAACAAGTCTCAATAAAACTTAACAAACCAAAATCATATCAAGTATTTTCTTAGACCACATGGATAAAACTAGAAATCAATACCATGAGGAACTTTAGAAACTATACAAAGACATGGAAATTAAATAGAATGCTCTGAATAACTGCTGGATAAAAAAGAAATTAATATAAAAACTTTAAAAAATTTCAAAGAAATAAAAATGGAGAAACAATATACCAAAACTGATGGGATACAACAAAAGCAGCGCAAAGGGGTAGGTTTACAGCAACAAACACCTACACCAAAAAAAGGAGAAAGAGTACAAATTAACAATCAAACAATATACCTCAAGGAAATAGAAAAGCAAGAACAAACCAAACCCAAAAATAGACAAAAAGAAATAATAAAGATCAGAGCAGGAGTAAATAAAGTAGGGACTTAAAAAAATACAAAGACTCAACAAAATGAAAAATTGTCCCAAAAGGTTAAAAAAAAAAAAAAAAGATAAATTGTTAGCTAAATTAACCAAGGAAAGAAGACCCAAATAAAATCAGAAATGAAAAAGAAGATATTACAAGTGATACCACAGAATTACAAAAGTATAATCAGACTATTATGAACAAGTATTTGCTCACAAATTAGAAAACACAGAGGAAATGGATAAATTCCCAGAAACATACAACCTACCAAGACTGAATCAGGAAGAAAGAGAAAACATGAAAAGATCAATAAGAAGATTGAATCAGTGATAAAAAGTCACCCAAGAAAAAAAGCCCAGGACTAAATGGATTCAAACTGAATTCTAGCAAACATACAAAGAAATAACACCAACCCCCCTGAAACTATTCCCAAAAATTGAAGAGAGGGACATTCTCCTTAACTTATTCCATGAGGCGAGCATTACCCTAATACCAAAACCAGACAAAGATATAACAAGAAAACTATAGGCCAATATCCCTGGTGAATGAACATATATGCAAAAATCCTCCATAAAATACAAGCAAACCAAATCCAACAGCATATCAAAAACATAATACACCATTATCAAATGGGATTTATGCCAGGGATGCAAGGATAGTTCAACATATGCAAATCAATAAAGGTGATAGATCACATCAACAGAATGAAGGACAAAAACCATGTGATCATCTCAACAGATGCAGAAAAAGCATTTGAAAAAATTCAACATCGGCGGAGCAAGATGGCCAAATAGGAACAGCTCCAGTCTCCAACTCCCAGCGCGAGCGACATAGAAGACCGGTGATTTCTGCATTTTCAACTGAGGTACTGGGTTCATCTCACTGGGGAGTGCCGGACGATCGGTGCTGGTCAGCTGCTGCAGCCCGACCAGCGAGAGCTGAAGCAGGGCGAGGCATTGCCTCACCTGAGAAGCGCAAGGGGGAAGGGAATCCCTTTTCCTAGCCAGGGGAACTGAGACACACAACACCTGGAAAATCGGGTAACTCCCACCCCAATACTGCGCTTTAAGCAAACAGGCACACCAGGAGATCATATCCCACACCTGGCCGGGAGGGTCCCACACCCACGGAGCCTCCCTCATTGCTAGCACAGCAGTCTGTGATCTACCGGCAAGGCAGCAGCGAGGCTGGGGGAGGGGCGCCCGCCATTGCTGAGGCTTAAGTAGGTAAACAAAGCTGCTGGGAAGCTCGAACTGGGTGGAGCTCACAGCAGCTCAAGGAAACCTGCCTGTCTCTGTAGACTCCACCTCTGGGGACAGGGCAATAACAAACACAGCCGAAACCTCTGCAGACGCAAACGACTCTGTCTGACAGCTTTGAAGAGAGCAGTGGATCTCCCAACACGGAGGTTGAGATCTGAGAAGGGACAGACTCCCTGCTCAAGTGGGTCCCTGACCCCTGAGTAGCCTAACTGGGAGACATCCCCCACTAGGGGCAGTCTGACACCCCACACCTCACAGGGTGGAGTACACACCTGAGAGGAAGCTTCCAAAGCAAGAATCAGACAGGTACACTCGCTGTTCAGAAATATTCTATCTTCTGCAGCCTCTGCTGCTGATACCCAGGCAAACAGGGTCTGGAGTGGACCTCAAGCAATCTCCAACAGACGTACAGCTGAGGGTCCTGACTGTTAGAAGGAAAACTATCAAACAGGAAGGACACCTACACCAAAACTCCATCAGTACATCACCATCATCAAAGACCAGAGGCAGATAAAACCACAAAGATGGGGAAAAAGCAGGGCAGAAAAGCTGGAAGTTCAAAAAATAAGAGCGCATCTCCCCCGGCAAAGGAGCGCAGCTCATCGCCAGCAACGGATCAAAGCTGGACGGAGAATGACTTTGATGAGATGAGAGAAGAAGGCTTCAGTCCATCAAATTTCTCAGAGCTAAAGGAGGAATTACGTACCCAGCGCAAAGAAACTAAAAATCTTGAAAAAAAAGTGGAAGAATTGATGGCTAGAGTAATTAATGCAGAGAAGGTCATAAACGAAATGAAAGAGATGAAAACCATGACACGAGAAATACGTGACAAATGCACAAGCTTCAGTAACCGACTCGATCAACTGGAAGAAAGAGTATCTGCGATTGAGGATCAAATGAATGAAATGAAGCGAGAAGAGAAACCAAAAGAAAAAAGAAGAAAAAGAAATGAACAAAGCCTGCAAGAAGTATGGGATTATGTAAAAAGACCAAATCTACGTCTGATTGGGGTGCCTGAAAGTGAGGGGGAAAATGGAACCAAGTTGGAAAACACTCTTCAGGATATCATCCAGGAGAACTTCCCCAACCTAGTAGGGCAGGCCAACATTCAAATCCAGGAAATACAGAGAACACCACAAAGATACTCCTCAAGAAGAGCAACTCCAACACACATAATTGCCAGATTCACCAAAGTTGAAATGAAGGAAAAACTGTTAAGGGCAGCCAGAGAGAAAGGTCGGGTTACCCACAAAGGGAAACCCATCAGACTAACAGCAGATCTCTCGGCAGAAACTCTCCAAGCCAGAAGAGAGTGGGGGCCAATATTCAACATTCTTAAAGAAAAGAATTTTCAACCCAGAATTTCATATCCAGCCAAACTAAGTTTCATAAGTGAAGGAGAAATAAAATCCTTTACAGATAAGCAAATGCTTAGAGATTTTGTCACCACTAGGCCTGCCTTACAAGAGACCCTGAAGGAAGCACTCAACATGGAAAGGAACAACCAGTACCAGCCATTGCAAAAACATGCCAAAATGTAAAGACCATCGAGGCTAGGAAGAAACTGCATCAACTAACGAGCAAAATAACCAGTTAATATCATAATGGCAGGATCAAGTTCACACATAACAATCTTAACCTTAAATGTAAATGGACTAAATGCTCCAATTAAAAGACACAGACTGGCAAACTGGATAAAGAGTCAAGACCCATCAGTCTGCTGTATTCAGGAGACCCATCTCACACGCAGAGACATACATAGGCTCAAAATAAAGGGATGGAGGAAGATTTACCAAGCAAATGGAGAACAAAAAAAAGCGGGGGTTGCAATACTACTCTCTGATAAAACAGACTTTAAACCATCAAAGATCAAAAGAGACAAAGAAGGCCATTACATAATGGTAAAGGGATCAATTCAACAGGAAGAGCTAACTATCCTAAATATATATGCACCCAATACAGGAGCACCCAGATTCATCAAGCAAGTCCTTAGAGACTTACAAAGAGACTTAGACTCCCATACAATAATAATGGGAGACTTCAACACTCCACTGTCAACATTAGACAGATCAACGAGACAGAAAGTTAACAAGGATATCCAGGAATTGAACTCATCTCTGCAGCAAGCAGACCTAATAGACATCTATAGAACTCTCCACCCCAAATCAACAGAATATACATTCTTCTCAGCACCACATCGTACTTACTCCAAAATCGACCACGTAATTGGAAGTAAAGCACTCCTCAGCAAATGTACAAGAACAGAAATTATAACAAACTGTCTCTCAGACCACAGTGCAATCAAACTAGAACTCAGGACTAAGAAACTCAATCAAAACTGCTCAACTACATGGAAACTGAACAACCTGCTCCTGAATGACTACTGGGTACATAACGAAATGAAGGCAGAAATAAAGATGTTCTTTGAAACCAATGAGAACAAAGACACAACATACCAGAATCTCTGGGACACATTTAAAGCAGTGTGTAGAGGGAAATTTATAGCACTAAATGCCCACAAGAGAAAGCAGGAAAGATCTAAAATTGACACTCTAACATCAAAATTAAAAGAACTAGAGAAGCAAGAGCAAACACATTCGAAAGCTAGCAGAAGGCTAGAAATAACTAAGATCAGAGCAGAACTGAAGGAGATAGAGACACAAAAAACTCTCCAAAAAATCAATGAATCCAGGAGTTGGTTTTTTGAAAAGATCAACAAAATTGACAGACCACTAGCAAGACTAATAAAGAAGAAAAGAGAGAAGAATCAAACCGACGCAATTAAAAATGATAAAGGGGATATCACCACCAACCCCACAGAAATACAAACTACCATCAGAGAATACTATAAACACCTCTACGCAAATAAACTGGAAAATCTAGAAGAAATGGATAATTTCCTGGACACTTACACTATCCCAAGACTAAACCAGGAAGAAGTTGAATCCCTGAATAGACCAATAGCAGGCTCTGAAATTGAGGCAATAATTAATAGCCTACCAACCAAAAAAAGTCCAGGACCAGATGGATTCACAGCTGAATTCTACCAGAGGTACAAGGAGGAGTTGGTACCATTCCTTCTGAAACTATTCCAATCAATAGAAAAAGAGGGAATCCTCCCCTAACTCATTTTATGAGGCCAACATCATCCTGATACCAAAGCCTGGCAGAGACACAACAAAAAAAGAGAATTTTAGACCAATATCCCTGATGAACATCGATGCAAAAATCCTCAATAAAATACTGGCAAACCAGATTCAGCAACACATCAAAAAGCTTATCCACCATGATCAAGTGGGCTTCATCCCTGGGATGCAAGGCTGGTTCAACATTTGCAAATCAATAAACATAATCCAGCATATAAACAGAACCAAAGACAAGAACCACATGATTATCTCAATTGATGCAGAAAAGGCTTTTGACAAAATTCAACAGCCCTTCATGCTAAAAACGCTCAATAAATTCGGTATTGATGGAACGTACCTCAAAATAAAACAGCTATTTATGACAAACCCACAGCCAATATCATACTGAATGGGCAAAAACTGGAAAAATTCCCTTTGAAAACTGGCACAAGACAGGGATGCCCTCTCTCACCACTCCTATTCAACATAGTGTTGGAAGTTCTGGCTAGGGCAATTAGGCAAGAGAAAGAAATCAAGGGTATTCAGTTAGGAAAAGAAGAAGTCAAACTGTCCCTGTTTGCAGATGACATGATTGTATATTTAGAAAACCCCATTGTCTCAGCCCAAAATCTCCTTAAGCTGATAAGCAACTTCAGCAAAGTCTCAGGATACAAAATTAATGTGCAAAAATCACAAGCATTCTTATACACCAGTAACAGACAAACAGAGAGCCAAATCAGGAATGAACTTCCATTCACAATTGCTTCAAAGAGAATAAAATACCTAGGAATCCAACTTACAAGGGATGTAAAGGACCTCTTCAAGGAGAACTACAAACCACTGCTCAGTGAAATAAAAGAGGACACAAACAAATGGAAGAACATACCATGCTCATGGATAGGAAGAATCAATATCGTGAAAATGGCCATACTGCCCAAGGTAATTTATAGATTCAATGCCATCCCCATCAAGCTACAAATGACTTTCTTCACAGAATTGGAAAAAACTGCTTTAAAGTTCATATGGAACCAAAAAAGAGTCCGCATCTCCAAGACAATCCTAAGTCAAAAGAACAAAGCTGGAGGCATCACGCTACCTGACTTCAAACTATACTACAAGGCTACAGTAACCAAAACAGCATGGTACTGGTACCAAAACAGAGATATAGACCAATGGAACAGAACAGAGTCCTCAGAAATAATACCACACATCTACAGCCATCTGATCTTTGACAAACCTGACAAAAACAAGAAATGGGGAAAGGATTCCCTATTTAATAAATGGTGCTGGGAAAATTGGCTAGCCATAAGTAGAAAGCTGAAACTGGATCCTTTCCTTACTCCTTATACGAAAATTAATTCAAGATGGATTAGAGACTTAAATGTTAGACCTAATACCATAAAAATCCTAGAGGAAAACCTAGGTAGTACCATTCAGGACATAGGCATGGGCAAAGACTTCATGTCTAAAACATCAAAAGCAATGGCAGCAAAAGCCAAAATTGACAAATGGGATCTCATTAAATTAAAGAGCTTCTGCACAGCAAAAGAAACTACCATCAGAGTGAACAGGCAACCTACAGAATGGGAGAAAATTTTTGCAATCTACTCATCTGACAAAGGGCTAATATCCAGAACCTACAAAGAACTCAAACAAATTTACAAGAAAAAAACAAACAACCCCATCAAAAAGTGGGCAAAGGATATAAACAGACATTTCTCAAAAGAAGACATTCATACAGCCAACAGACACATGAAAAAATGCTCATCATCACTGGCCATCAGAGAAATGCAAATCAAAACCACAATGAGATACCATCTCACACCAGTTAGAATGGTGATCATTAAAAAGTCAGGAAACAACAGGTGCCGGAGAGGATGTGGAGAAATAGGAACACTTTTACACTGTTGGTGGGATTGTAAACTAGTTCAACCATTATGGAAAACAGTATGGCGATTCCTCAAGGATCTAGAACTAGATGTACCATATGACCCAGCCATCCCATTACTGGGTATATACCCAAAGGATTATAAATTATGCTGCTATAAAGACACATGCACACGTATGTTTATTGCAGCACTATTCACAATAGCAAAGACTTGGAATCAACCCAAAGGTCCATCAGTGACAGATTGGATTAAGAAAATGTGGCACATATACACCATAGAATACTATGCAGCCATCAAAAAGGATGAGTTTGCATCCTTTGTAGGGACATGGATGCAGCTGGAAACCATCATTCTTAGCAAACTATCACAAGAACAGAAAACCAAACACCACATGTTCTCACTCATAGGTGGGAACTGAACAATGAGATCACTTGGACTCAGGAAGGGGAACATCACACACAGGGGCCTATCATGGGGAGGGGGGAGGGGGGAGGGATTGCATTGGGAGTTATACCTGATGTAAATGATGAGTTGATGGGTGCAGCACACCAACATGGCACAAGTATACATATGTAACAAACCTGCACGTTATGCACATGTATCCTACAACTTAAAGTATAATAATAATAAATTAATTAATTAATTAAAAAAACAAAAAAAATTCAACATCACTCCAGGATAAAAACTGTCAACAAACTAGGCATAGAAGAAACTTACCTCGAAATAAGAAAGGCTATGACAAGCCCACAGCTAACATCATACTGAACGGAGAAAAGCTAAAAGCCTTTCCTCTAAGAACTGAAATAAGACAAGGATACCCCAGTTTCCCACTGAAATTCAACATAGTACTGGAAATCCTAGCCAGAGCACTCAGGCAAGAGAAAGAAAGAAATAAAAAGCATCCAGATTGGAAAAGAGGAAATCAAATTGGCCCTCCTTGCTGATGCTATGGCCTTATATCTACCTGAATACTCCACCAAAATCTCTTATATCTAATAAATAAATTCAGTAAAGTTGCAGGATACAAAACCAACATAACAAAAATCAGTAGCATTTCTATACCAATAATGATCTAACTGAGAAAGAAATCAAGAAGGCAATCCCATTTACGATAGCTACAAAAATAAAATACCTAGGAATAAATTTAACCAAGGGAGTGGAAAATCTCTATAAGGAAAACTATAAAACACTGATGAAAGAAATTGAAGAAGACACAAATAAAATGGAGAAAGGTCCCATGCTCATGGATAAGAGAAATTAATATCATTAAAATAACCACATTGCCCAAAGCAATCTACAGATTCAATGCAATCCCCATCAAAATACCAACGTCACTTTTCACAGAATTAAAAAAGCAATCCTAAAATTTATATGGAACCAAAAAAGAGCTCAAAGTCATCATGAGCAAAAAGACAAAAGCTGCAGGTATCACAATGACTCACTTCAAAACATTTTACAAGCATATAGTAACCAAAGCAGCATGATACTGTTATAAAAACAGACACGTAGACCAATGGAACAAAATAAAGAAACCAGAAATAAAGGCACATATTTATGGCCAAGTGATCTTTGACAAAGCCAAAAAGAACTTACATTGGGGAAAGTTCACCCTCTTCAATAAATGATAGTGAGAAAATTGGTTAACTACATGCAGAAGAATGAACATGGACCTCTATCTCTCATCATATACAAAAATAAACTAAAAATTAGATTAGAGATGTACACATAAGATGTGAAACTATAAAAAAAATATCATAAGAAAGCCTAGGGAAAACTCTCCTGGACATTGGTCTGGGGAAAG
Organism: Macaca fascicularis; assembly: GCF_037993035.2. NCBI lineage: Eukaryota > Metazoa > Chordata > Mammalia > Primates > Cercopithecidae > Macaca > Macaca fascicularis. The sequence continues at coordinate 16,387,300 of NC_088387.1, read as the reverse complement.
AATTTATGACTGAGACCTCAAAAGCACAGGCGACAAAACAAAAATAGACAAATAGGATTATAATAAACTAAAAATATTTGACACAGCAAAGGAAATGATCAACAGAGTGAAGAGACAACCTATTGAAGAGTAGAAAATATCTGCAAACTATTCATCCAACAAGGGACTAATATTCCAAATACACAAGGAACTCAAACAGCCCAACAGTTAAAAAAATTTTTTTACATCCCATTAAAAAGTGGGCAAAGGGGGCTGGGCGTGGTGGTTCACACCTGTAATCCCAGCACTTTTGGAAGCCAAGACAGGTGGATCATGAGGTTAGGAGATCGAGACCATCCTGACTAATGCAGTGAAACACCGTCTCTACTAAAAATACAAAAATTAGCTGGTCGTGGTGGCAGACGCCTGTAGTCCCAGCTACTCGGGAGGCTGAGGCAGGAGAATGGCATGAACCCGGGAAGCAGAGTGTGCAGTGAGCCGAGATTGCGCCACTGCACTCCAGCCTGGGCGGCAAACAGCGGCTCCATCTCAAAAAAAAAAAAAAAAAAGCGGGGGGGCGGTAAAGGACATGAATGGACATTGTTCAAAAGAAGACATACAGGTAACCAACAGATACGTGAAAAAATGCCCAACATCAGAATCAAAATCAAAATCACAATTAGATATCATCTTACCCCAGTCAGAATAGCTATTATGAAAAAGACAAAAAATAACAGATGTTGGCAAGGATGTAGATAAAAATAATTCTTACCCACTGTTGGTGAGAATTTAAACATCCACCATGGAAAAGTAAGATTTCTCAAAAAACTAAAATTAGAATTACCACTGGATCCAGCAACACCTCTACTGGGTATTTCCCAGAGGAAAAGAAAACAGTATATTGATATATATCACCCTCATGTTTATTGCAGCACTATTCACAATAGCAAAGATATGGAATCAGCCTGAGTGCCCAACAGCGGACAAATGGATAAAGGAAATGTGGTACCTATACACAATGAAATACTATTCAGCCACAAAAAGAATGAAGTCATGTCATTTGCAGCAACATGGATAAAACCAGAGGTCATTATTTTAAGTGAAAACAGCCAAGCAAGCAAGCCCAATGACGCATGTTTCCATTTATATGTGAAAGCTAAAACTTTTGATCACACAGAGGTAGAGAGGGAAAGAGATGCCAGAGACTGGGAATCAAGAGTGGTGGGAGGAAGAGGGTAAGGAGAACTCGGTTCAAGTGTACAAACATACAATAAGTTAGAAGGAAAAACATCAATGTTCAACAGCTGAGTAGGGTGATTATACTTAACAAACATGTATTGTACTCAGGTGGACAATCCAAATACCCTGACTTGATCGCCACACATTATACACATGTAACAAAATTTCTCATGTATCCCATAGATTTGTACAAATAAAAAATAAAAAGCCTGGTCCCATTAATTCTTTATATTTAAAAAGGAATTAATTTTTACATATATAATACTTACTTTTCAATTTTATTGCATAACTTTTCATTAAAGTGAGAAAGCCATTACATTCATAAGACAAACACAGTATCAAAGAAGTTAAAGTCATTAGGTAAATGAAATAACGATCATCTCAAATTTGGATGCACATGCTCAATAACTTTTTCTCTCAGCCTAAATGCCTTATTGGCAGGGAAAAGTTATATGAGAGGAAAACAAAGTGCCAAGCAAACTGCACTGGCCCCTCAGTACAAAGACTCATCAGGGAAATCAAATGTTTTAAAGTTCTGCAAAAGCAACATGAAAAACCAAAGTTCAGCATTGGGGGCAGGTGAAGGTGGGTTTGTGAATAGGAAGAAAGGTTGGAAGTTTCAGCTCCCTTACAGAATACCTGGAAAAGAGATACTGATTAGTACTTATATGAGCTAAATTATCCTTTAGCATCTCTCAGGATTGATTCTCTGCAAAGATTCGTATTGCAATATTCCAATTAGCTCCTTGGGAAGAAATGTTGGTGTAACTGTTCTCATTCTACAGACAGGGAAATTCCAGAAGCCACTGCTGATGGGGAGTGGGGAGGGCCTGAAAAACCTGGCCACAGAGCAGAGGTGTTTCGAACGAGGGTGTGTGGCTTGGCAGGCCCACCTTCAATTCCTGAGCCTGCACCCAGGAGTGACAAGCCTGGACTCACAGCTGCCTGGCTTTCGAAAGAGAAAAAGAGGTCAAGTGGCCTTTCCCAGCTAGAAGATGCCTGTTGCAGCTGCTTTGGAGTCCCATTCGCGAGGACACGATCTCGAAAAGGAGACCTGCCAGGGCAGCTGTGGCATGTCATTTGCTCCTTGGCCAAAACCATCATCCTGGACTTTCTCATGTTTATTATGTGGAGCTTTGTAACAGGTTTCTACATGAAATACACTGTCGCTACCATAAAGAAACAAGCAAAAACAAAACAAAGATCCTTTCTCCTCTTATTCTCTTCAGTGGTGCCCTTTCTTCTATTTTAATTGCATCAAGCTTTTCGGAATGGAAACATATTCACTGTCTCAGAGGTTTCCTTTTCTCACAAAGGATGCTCCACTTCCAGTCAGGCTATGCACTGAATGCCCATTCTGCGCCTTGTGGAATTACACTGCTAGCTCCCATTCTGAGGAGTGTTATGTCTTCCAAAGTGCCTCTCTACCTGTTTTCTTTGACATTCACAATCTGGGAGACCCGGCACCATGGTCCCTGCTTGACAAGTAAAGCAAGTTGGGCCCAGAGAACTGAAGTGACTTACTAAAAGTTCACATCATTGGGCAGGTGCAGTGGCTCATACCTGTAATCCCAACACTTTAGGAAGCTGAGGCAGAAGGATCACTTGAGCCCTGGAGTTCAAGACCAGTCTGGCAACATAGCGAGACCTCATCTCTACAAATATTTTAAAACTTAGCCAAGCCTGGTGGTGCACGCTTATAGTCCCAGCTACTGGGATGGCTAAGGTGGAAGGATTGCTTGAGCCCAGAAGGCAGAAGCTACAGTGAGCCAAGACCATGCCACTGCACTCTAGCCTAGGAAACAGAGTGAGACTGCCTCAAACAAAAAATCAAAACAAGCTCACATTATTTAGGAGTGATGCTAGTGAGTCAGTCCTGCTCCTGACAGAAAGCAGATGACACCCTCAAAGTGGGTAATTTATGTATGTATATATTTATTTTTTGAGACGAAGTCTTGCTCTGTTGCCCAGGCTGCAGTGCAGTGGCACGATCTCGGCTCACTGCAAGCTCCGCCTCCTGGGTTCACACCATTCTCCTGCCTCAGCCTCCCGAGTAGCTGGGACTACAGGTGCCTGCCACCACTCCCGGCTAATTTTTTGTATTTTTTAGTAGAGACAGGGTTTCACCAGGTTAACCAGGATGGTCTTGATCTCCTGACCTCATGATCCGCCCGCCTCGGACTCCCAAAGTACTGGGATTACAGGCATGAGCCACCGGGCCCAGCTGAGGTGGGTAATTTATGAAGGGGCTGTTTATAAAGAGAGGAGTGAGGTTTAGAGAAACCATGAGGGGCAGACCCTGGAGTCACAGAGCACTGTGCCCTCGGGGATGCCCTGGAGAAGCAGATGCCCTGTCGTCTCCTGATGGCAACACCCACTGGCTAAGCCCAGCAAGAAGCCCACTCGAGTGAGCCTCCCCAGCCAGGGAGGAACGTAGAGTGGAAGGGTCAACAAAGATTCCAGCCCAGCCAGTGCGATTGAAACTGAACATCCTGAATCCTGTCCTCACTTAAGGCAAACCGTTCTGGAGAGAAAACTGCACACATGTGAGCCCTGGGAATCAGGCACACATGGATTGTTTCCCAGCCCTGCCCTTGCTGGTTATGTCTGGATCTTCATCTCCTCATCTATATGTCAGGGATGGCACAACTGGCATTGTGCTCAAAACTGAAAGAGGCAATGTCTGAAAAGCACATGGCCCTGTGGAGGTGAGTGCTCAGTAAACAGTGCACATTCTTGTCACTGGTCCCATCTTCATCTTACAGAACTGACAATAATCACAGCCACAGAGATTTTTCCAGTTTGGTCTCATCTCAACTGGGTGCTACAGATTTTCCATGAAATATTTTCAGGGATTTGTATAAATAACTGCAGACCTCATGATACAAAGTATTTCTTGGGCAAATTTCAAGAATTTGAAAGCTGTATCACACCTTCTTTTACACATATCTAAAGGCTTTGGGCTCATTTAAAATATAGAGGATGGGTTGAAACGAAATACAGTGGAAAATAAGAAATGAACACTGCTGAATTCAGTACCAAGTTTAATCTTGATGCTATTAAAGATGACAAGGTCTTTTTTAACCCCACCCTACTTGCACAATCCTTAAACCCCTACCTCACACCCTTCCAGCAGTCCCAGATCTGCGCACAGTTCCATCTATCTAGGGAAGACTGATGCTCTTAGGTGCTTACCTCTCAGTGCCAGGCCAGCTTAGGATTTCAAGAATTTCAATAACTTAGAGAGATGGCAAGAGAGAAAGAGGAGGCCTGAGAAGAAAATGAAGAGACATGTGGATATCAGAAGGGCATGGAGGATGCCATGGAAAGGGGATGGGAGGTGAACAGAAGAGGTGAGAGAAAAGGGCCTCAGGGGCTCAACCTGCAATAACACAGCAAGTGGGTCTACAATGGGTGGGAAGTTTGAAAAGGCAAACAAGAGAATGAGATAAAGCACTGCTTTGCCCAATAACACCCTCCTAAGAGCTTTACACTTTTAGAGAATTCCAAACTCTTAAAATCCTTTGCTAGCATAGAAAAGGATCTGATACTTCTGTCTGTTCATCAGAAGGGTGTGAGCTCTGCATTTGCATACAGGCATACTTAATTTTGGTGCACTTCACCTTTATTGTGGTTCACAGATACTGTGTCTTTTACAAATTGAAGATTTGTGGCAACCCTGCATCTTGTGAAAAATGTAATTTGCATTTTTCAAACTTTTCTGTTACTATTATTTTATCTGTCATGGTGATCTGTGATCAGTTATTTTTATTTATTTTTAGAGACAGGGTCTCACTGTTGCCCAGACTGGAGTGCAGTGGTGTGATCATAGCTCACTGCAGCCTCCAACTCCTAGGTTCATGTGATCCTCCTGCCTCAGCTTCTCGAGTTGCTAGGACTACAAGTGCCTGCCACCACACCTGGCTGGTTTATTTTTATTTTTACTCTTTTTGTAGAAACAGGGTCTTGTTATGTTGCCCAGGCTGGTCTCAAACTCCTGGCCTCAAGCAATCCTCCAGCCTCAGCTTCCCAAAGTGTTGGGATTATAAGAGTGAGCCATCGTGCCTGGCCAATAATCTCTGATGTTACTATTGTAATTGTTTCAGGATGCCAAGAACCACACCCATGTAAGACAGCAAACCTAACTGATAAATGTGTAAGTGTTCTGACTGCTCCACTGACTGGCTGATCCCCCCATCTCTCCCTCTCCTTAGATCGCTCTCCATTTCCTGAGACATAACAATACTGATATTAGGCCAATTAATAACCTTAAAATGCCCTCTAAGTGTCCAAGTGAAAGAAAGAGTCTCACATCTCTCACTTTAAATGAAAAGCTAGAAATGGTTGGGTGATTTAGCATGTCCAAAGCCAAGAAAAGCTGAAGGCTAGGCCTCTTGCGCCAAACTACGAAGTTGTGAAAGCAAAAGAAAAAGTTCTTAAACGAAATTAGAAGTGCTACTCCAGAGAATACACAAATGATAAGAAAACACCGCAGCCTTATTGCTGATAAGGAGAAAGTTTTAATGGTATTGACAGATCAAATCAGCCACAATATTCCTTTAAGCCAAAGCCTAATCCAAAGCAAGGCCCTAACTCTCTTCAATTCTAAGAAGGCTGAGGAAGCTGCAGAAGGAAAGGTTGAAGCTAGCAGAGGTTGGTTCATGACGTTTTAGGAAAGAAATCATCTCCATAACACAAAAGTGCAAGGTGAAGCAGCAAGTGCTGGTGTAGAAGCTGCAGTAAGTTCTCCAGAAGACTGAGGTAAGGCCACTGATGAAGTGACTACACTACACAACAGATTTCCAGTGTAGATGAAACAGCCTTCTTCTGGAAGACCATGCCATCTTAGGCTCCACATCTGATTCTAGTTCATTTGCAATTTCCTCCACATCTGCAGTTACTTCCTCCATTGAAGTCTTAAACCCCTCAAAGTCATTTATGAGGATTGGAATCAACTTTTTCCAAACTCCTGTTAACGTCGACATTTTGACCTTCTCCCATGAATTATAAAGTATATATGGAGAAGCAAATTGACTTGAAAGTTGAAATTACGTTTTGGTTCACAGGCTGTAGAATGGATGTTATGTTATCGGGCATGGAAACATTAATCTTGTACATCTCCATTAGAGCTCTTTGGTCACTGGGTGCACTGTTAATAAGTGGTAATGTTTTCAGAAAAGTCTGTTTTATCTGAGCAGTAGGTCTCAACAGCAGGCTTAAAGTATTCAGGAAATGATGTTGTAAACAGATATGCTGTCATCCAGGCTTTGTTCTTCCATTTACAGAGTAAAGGTAGGGGAGATTTAGCATGATTCTTAAGGGCCCTAGGATTTTCAGAATGGTAAATGAGCATTGCCTTCAAGTTAAAGTCACCAGCTCCATTAAACTCTAACAAGAGAGTCAGCCTGTCCTTTGAAGCTTTGAAGCCAGGCCTTGATGTCTCCTCCCTAGCTCCTCTCTAGCTATGAAAACCTAGAAAGTTTAGCCTTCTAGATGCCATTAAGAAAGTTCACAATTCATGGGAGAAAGTCAGTTGGTACTCACAAAGTAACTTGTTAGGATTTTGAATAGGATTTCCATTGTATTTATAGATCAAGTTGGGAAGAACAGACATCTTAACAATATTGAGTCTTCCTATCTATGAACATGGAATCTACAGTAATGTCCCCTCTTTCATTTTTGGTATTAGCAATTTGTGCCTTCTCTCGTTTTTTTTTTAAGTTAGCCTGGCTGGAAGCTTATTAATTTTATTGATATTTTCAAAGAAATAGCTTTTGGTTTTGTTGACTTCCTTTTTTCTACTTCATTGATTTCTGGTTTTTAATTTTTTTTCTTTTGCTTTGGATTTGTTTCTTATGTCTGGTCTCCAAGGAACTGTTTTACTTTGCTACCAGCTCAACCACATGCCTATGTACTCGTAACATTTTTAGTTGCACTGCACCTGGAGAATAGATATAGTCCACCACACTGCTGAAAATAAAAATTTTCTATTTTACATCGTTTACTCTAGAAAAATTTCTTTTGTTATTCCAATAAATTTGGAGGTTGGAAGAGAGGAGGTAAACTCAAGGACTCTAGTTACAACTATAATATGAGTAAAAATCTAGTATTGCAAATTCCCTCTCACTCCCCTTCAACTAACAGAGCTCTAGTCACAACAATGATAGTGACTTAGTTACTCAGATCTCCCTAACCCCATTTCTTTTTTGATCTATAAAATGGTAACAATTAAAAAAACCCATCACAAAGTTTTTATGAGGATTAAAGAATAATAATATACTAAAAACTTAGCCTGGCCAAAATATATTTTTCTATTAAAAAGCTAATCTTGTATTTCTGGAATGTATGTTATCCTACTTAATCATGGATTAATGTTTCTGTCATATGCAGTTGGTATTAATTTCTCCATAATTCTTTAAGACTTTTAAATCTTATTCTTTCTCATTTTGCCAACTGTTTGATACTAGGTTCATGTTAACTGCATAAAATGAATTTGATTTTTCTACATTCTGGGACAGTTTAAATAACTTTAAATATTTCATGTTGAAATTGTAAAACAATCCACTTGTAAAACACCTGGACTTGCAGCCATTTAAAAAAATAATTCTTTGATAATTTTATAAAAGACTGTAGGCTAGGCGCACTGGCTCATGCTTGCAATCCCAGCATTCTGGAAGGCTGAGGCAGGCAGACTGCTCAAGTTCAGAAGTTCAAGACCAGCCTGGACAACATGGCAAAACTCTGCCTCTACAAAAAAATTAAATAAATAAATAAATGACTGCAATGGTTTGCTAGTGCAGATTTCTTAAGCCAATTTTGATCTTTCCCTAGAGAATAGTCCATTTCATTCAGATTTTCAAATTTATTAGCACATGTCCATAAAGAACAACTAATTTTTAAAACCTCCTTTATTTATCCTAAATATTTTTGTTCTTTTCATTTTCCTGTCATTCTATTTTTTGCTATATCTATTTCATTTTTCTTTTTCAGTGTTTTGAGAATATTTATGCTATTTTTATTTTAATAGTTTCCTTGATATTTTCCAAAAGGATTGTTTATCTTACAGGTTTCTAATAGTGAAATGGAACACTTCGACTCTTTCTGATGATAATGTAGAATATTGTACTTAACAGCTCCTCTTTCATCTCTACCTCAATCTCAAGGCCCCATCAATTCTTAGTTTTTGTTAACAAAAGCTAAGATAGTCTTACCCAGATACTCACTACTAACATATTGCTTCTCCCATTATTTAAAAACAAATGTTTTCAAATAAAAGGTCTCAGAGATTTGTTACTAAACCACCCTGCTAGTGCATAACATATACACAAAGAGAAAAACGATTTTCCCAATAAACATATCTGACGGTCCAGATAGTGGTGACATTTTCAGTCTGATATGGTAAGATGACAGTGACCTTGATACAGCATAAATATGTGTGCCATCTCATTTGCAATTGCTTACAGACCCAGCGTGGTTCCCCTCCAGTGTCTCCTCTTGGAACTGTACCTGATTTTATCATCAGTTTTCATCTGAATACAATGGGGAATGAGACAATTTTGCTTTTGTTTCTTGGCCTGAAATCACTTGACCCTGAAAGACTTATGAAGACAGGGTGAGAAATGGAGTCAACTGTACACATCATGATGATGGAGGAAGGAAGAGCGAGGGGGCTGCTTTTTCCATCATTTATCCTTTTGAGGAATTTAACATCTCACTCCATCTCATAAACAGTTACAACAATTATTTAATGTTTAAGTTGTTTCAGTGTTCAGTGCTTTTGATATGAGGTTGATTTAATAAACTGTTTTCTTTCATCTCTAAGTTGATTAATCTTTAAGTCATTGCTTTCTCCAGAATAGTACGTAAGTGGTATAACATCTCAACGCCTGAATGTCTGAAGATGTCTTTCCATTGTCCTCACTTATGACAGGCATCTTCACTAGGGATAAAGTCTTGGATTAAAAATCTTCTCCTCTAGAGCTCCCTATTACCTTCCAGCATTCTATAAGGCTAGCCTGGTTTTTCCTTTCTTGTAAGTAACTGGCTTTTGTTTGTGCTTTTATCCTTATAAATTAACATTTGGCCAGGATGCATCTAATTATAGAACCCTTTTCTCATAGGTTTTTCTGGAACATGATGAGCCCTTTCAATCTGTACATGCAGCTCTTTCCTTGGCCGCCAGAATCTTTATTCAACTGTATTTCTGAATATTTCTTCCGCTCCATTTGTTCCGTTCTCTTCTTCAGAAACACCAAATGCCGCCCTGCAGAAGTGCCAGGCTCTGTCCTAGAATCTGCCATCCACTCTCATGAGTACAATCTCTATGTACTCTGAGTTCCGAGAGAACTTCTTGTTTGTTCTTGTCATGCTAATCCTATTTTATGAAGTATCGATGTTATTTTTTGTTTCTAATGTGCACTTTGGCTTCTGCATTTTTATTTTACTTATTTTTATTTTTTTGAGACAGAATCTCACTTTGTTGCCCAGGCTGGAGTGCAACGGCACAATCTTGGCTCACTGGAACCTCTGCCGCCCGGGCTCAAGTGATTCTCCTGCCTCAGCCTCCTGAGTAGCTGGGATCACAGGCACCCACCACCGCCCGGCTAATTTTGTATTTTTAGTAGAGATGGGGTTTCACCATGTTGGCCAGGCTGGTCTTGAACTCCTGACCTTTGGTGATCTGCCCACCTCAGCCTCCCAAAGTTCCAGGATTACAGGTGTGAGTCACCGTGCCTGGCCTTCTGCATTTTTAAGTTCCTGTGGTTCCAGCATTCTCACCTTGGCCTGTTCTTTCATTATGGCTTTCTGTTTCTACTTCAAAAATGGCACATTTTCTGGTATTTTTTGAAGAGGCCCAGTAGTTTCTTGAAAATTTCTTCTAACTCCTGAAACTGAGATTATACACTGATCATATATGATTTTATGACTTTTTAACACAATGCTCCTCAGTATCGTGTCCTAAGTCCCAAGTTTTACCACCTTTACTTCACCCAGACCTCTGGCCACTTTACTCATCTTTGGCTATACCAAGAGATATTTCTGGTAACAGGACTATTATTTTTGTTTACCTTTCGATGTTTAAAAAATGTCTTGCCTTGTATTACATGCTCCAGTAATAATTATTTTGAAAACAAAAAAAAGTTTTTAAACCTGTGAACAGCACAATAAAAAACAACTTTTTCTATCCCACAAAGAGCACAATAAAAAAAAAAAATCATCATTTGTTAATCTAGGATACAGTATATAGAAAAGTTATGGTATCAAGATGACAGTTTAAAGATATATACTTTTGCTTTCAAAAGGAAGGATTCTAATATATTAAGAAAATAGAAAGACAGTATTATTTAACCCTGTTCTCACATAAGCACCGATTTTATTCCAAATAATCACATAATTAAGAAAGAAATTTCCTAATATATTTTTACAAAAAGTAACTTCAGTGTCATACATTCTAGAAATGTTATCTTGTACATTAGCACTACCTTAGTTGAACTGAAACCTTCTACAGATTTCATTTTTAAAGTTCAAAAAAGTACTTATTTTTCATGATAAATGATGCTACTGATAACTTTCCTTGGTAGAATTGTAGTTACTTTGGTAATTTCTACATGTTTATAAATAAGCACCACATATACTATATTAAAAAATTAGCCAGTCTAATGGCTTGCACTGGAGACCAGGGAGTTACATTTTGTTAAACCCAAATTGAACAGGGTTGAATTTAGATTAATACAGAGAAATGCATGCTCTGGGTTTGTTGTCCTTTGTATTTCTTGAAGCATCAGATGAATTGTGAAAAGTTCAAAGAGCTTCTTATTACTCCTGTTAAAAAAATGAATATATTATTTAATTACACATACTTAAGAGAGTTTATCTGCAATGACACGAAGATAATTTATGTGTAAACATGAGGAAACGGCATCTGTTTTTAAAAACAGTGGAGAAAATAGGCGACAAAAATATTAGGATGCTGAAACAAACAAAACAGGTTTTAGGAGATAAACCTGAAGCAGAAAACCACTGGGGAAAAAAGGAAACTTTTTCTTCTTTTGAGACAAGGTCTTGTTCTGACACCCAGGTGGAGTGCAGTGGCATGAACACAACTTACTGCAGCCTCAACCTCCCCAGCTCAAGCAATCCTCCCACCTCAGCCTCCCAAGTAGCTAGAACTACAAGTACACACCCCCAAACCTGGCTAATTTTGTTTATTTTTTGTAGAGACATGGTGTCACTATGTTGCTAAGGCTGGTCTTGAACTTCTGGGCTCAAGCAATCCTCCTTCCTTGGCCTCCCAAAGTGCTGAGACTATAGATGCGAACCACTGTGCCCAGCCTGGAACCATTTTATAATCCTGAAAACTGCACCCTATTCACTATTAGCGTGAGAATTTTTTTTCACTGCTAGCAAAGCAAACATTTGATCATGCTATTTAGAGTAAGCAGGCCTTTTTAAAGTGGCAGAATATTGGTCCATCTTTTGACTTGGCTACAGAACACTTGTTCAACCATTCTCTTTCTAATGACCCGTCAGTAGTTTCATTTCAATCATTAAGAATTTATGTTTCTTATTTCCTTGTCTAGCTATTTTTACCTCTTGAGAGAATTTGTCAAATAACCTTATGTACTATCCTAATACAAAAGGATTTACATCTTTTGTGATCTTAAAGATTTATTTTAAGACTTGCTTGAGCATCAGCTATTCCCAGTCTTCTTGTTCAAGTCTTGTTCAAGCTTTTAGTTTTTTATCTAAGTCTAAAATGAACCCAAGCTACAAACACATCACGAATAGTAAAACATTTTGGCACAAGGATATACTTGCACTTCGGGACTACTTTTTAAAAAAATCCCATGAATTAAGAACTAAAAAATAATTAAATCTAAGTAATGTTATTGCAGCTTCATGGCACCATAGGGTAACTGCAATAGGCCTTACTAGAAATTTACTAAAATCAAGAGAATCACGGTATAGTCTGCAAGAAAAGGAAGACAGTAAATTGATATATTCAGCAGATATCAGACCAAAACTAGTAATCTGGTCAGTTGGAAAATAAGGTTATAATTTGACAATAATTTATTACAATCCGCTACTAGGCATGATACCAAACAGAACATATGGATCTCTTAATTCCTACCTATAAATAATTTCAAGATGCATTGCATTTACTACTCAAGTATATGGAAGCCTGGTAAAATCTAAATTCTCTACCATGGGAATCATGGATGAGGGGATGAGGCCAGGGGAAGAAGAGTTGAACCTAAATCAAAATAAAAATGTTACTGTTATACAAATGAGATGAGAAAGAAGGTGTCCAGATTTGCCTCAAAGGAAACACTAGAGTATACCAAGAACCAAGGAAAATACAACTTAAAATCGATATCCTTATTTGTAGTTTAGTAACTGTTATACAAATTTCTGAGTCAGGAGAAAGATGAGGAAACAGAAAGCCCTTGATTCTCATAAAAAAATCCAAATTAGTGGCAGTAGGCAGTCCATAAGAGTTTACTAAAATAAATACCATTACAAAAGTAATTTAAAATCTCTTCTGCTTGCTTCATTCTCATCCCCTAAATTCACTTTAGTACATCAATAAGAATTTGCAAAATATACTTTTATTATCTTTTTATTTTCACCTGTGGTATTAGAAAATACCAATATGCAAGAATTTATTCTGATATTATTACTTGGTTGCTAAAAACTGCTCTTACTTTTATATGATTTATTTAAAGTTCACTTACCTGAAATGAGCTATAGAAACAACTAGATGTTCTGAGATCAGAACTCTAATTCTAGTCTGTCACTAAATATGTGGTCTTAGATCAACATTAGTATTCATGAATCTTAATTTTCTACATCTGTATAATGGAAATTTTTATTTAATAATGAAAGCTTAAGTAGCATGGGATTCAGAAAGGTCTAAATCAAGCTTGTCCAACCTGCAGCCCACGGACTGCATGCGGCCCAGGACGGCTTTGAATGCCACCCAACACAAATTTGTAAACTTTCTGAAAATACTATGAGGTTTTGTTTTGTTTTTAGCACATCAGCTATCATTAGTGTTAGTGTATTCATGTGTGGCCCAAGGCAATTCTTCTTCATCCAGTGTGGCCCAGGGAAGCCAAAAGATTAAACACCCCTGGTCTAAATGATCACGGTAAGGTATTTTTCAATGAAAAATGTTAGCAATAAGAAATTCTTACTTGATTTTGGAAAGTTTCTGTAAAATAATACTGAGCTTTTCTAGTATTTGAAGATCAAGCTTAGGGGCTCGAAGCAGCACAGAGCAAGTACGAAAAAATGAAGAGTTGCTACAGGCTTCCAGGAAAGGCTGCAAGGATTCTGCAAAACAAATCAACAGTGCTTTACCATCAGGGAGCAGCTAAAAAGGAAATTAAAAACAAATTAAAATCAGAACTATGTGAGGCATTTATAAATATTCATTTAGATTTTCATTCTTTTCATACTTAAATTTTTGAGTGAAAATATCATCATCTGAAAAATTAAAACATCTACTGGCTCTTATTCAACAGTGCAAACAAAAGATAAGATTATTTACACTAATATTAAATTCCTAATAGGCAAAATCTAGAGGAAATCCCATGTTTGAAAGAAAGGAGGAAAGCCATTTCTTCAGTAAGTTCATAATAAGTTCAGTTTAAATACTGTAATTAGCAACAAGAAATTCTGCTTCAGTAGTAAATTTAAAAAAAAAAAACAAAACAAATCAAAGAGCCCCCAAATTTGTGAATTTCACTTGAATATTAATGACAATTTACATAGTCACTGGATAAGGAAGAACCTTTGGAGCATAAAAGCAAAAAGGGAAAAGATTCATTTGAAAAAAAAAGACTAGTCTCACATTTAATTTATATGAGACTCTGGTCTTTTACATTGGAAGCTGTTACAAGTTACGACTTGTGGGGCTACTTAGATGAAATGAATTATTTTGTTTATGAGGACATGGGATGTGGGGGCCTGCAGGCAGAATGCTAGAGTCTGAAGATTTGTCCCCCCTAAAACTCATGCTAAATTTAATTGCCATTGTAATCGTATTAAGAGGGGGACCTTTAAGAAGAGGTGATAAGGCCATGAGGCTCTACCCTCATGTGTGAGTGCAGCCCCCTCTTGCTCTCTCTTGCCCTCTTGTCTTCTACCAGGCGATGATGCAACAAGAAGCCCTCCAAGATGCCAGCACCTTGATACTGGATTTCCCAGCGTCTAGAATATAAGCCATTACACTTCTGTTCATTATAACATACCAGTCTCAGGCATTCTGCTACAGTAGGATAAAACAGACTAAGTGGTATATGCTAGGAATGGAGCACTGGAGACAATGGTTATGTGCCCTTTGCATGCAACTATGTGGTAAAAGTAGGGTAACCAAACTCATTACTTTCACAATAATAGTCCAACAAAAGCATGGTCTAAACATAGTTTACCGAGGTATGTGTGTGCACGTCTGTGTGTGTGTGTGTCTTTGTGTGTGTGAGAGACAGAGAGAGCCTGACAGAGAGAGCGTGAGTCCACGTGAGAGAGTGTTACACAGAATCTTCCTAAAGACTAAAAACTTAGGTTACAAATACAGCACCATCTACAAATAGAGCTAAAAATAAATCAACTGAAATTTCAAGCAGCCTCATTAACAAACCGTACACAGTTTTAGTTCAGGTCCTGAGACAGGATTCATATGAACTGTAAACAAGAAAGTTAACTGTTGTATAGCTAAGAGAATTCAAACTAGTGCGTAAAGAACCACCTAAATCGGCTGGGCATGGTGGCTCATACCTGTTATCCCAGCACTCTGGGAGGCCGAGGCAGGTGGATCACCCGAGGGCAGGAGTTTGAGACCAGCCTGCCCAAAATGGCAAAACCCCATCTCTACTAAAAACACAAAAAATCAGCCGGGCCTGGTGGCGGGCGCCTATAAACCCAGCTACTCGGGAGGCTGAGGCAGGAGAATTGCTTGAACCTGCAAGGCAGAGGTTGCAGTGAGCCAAGATCGTGCCACTACACTCCAGCCCGGGCAACATGAGCAAAACTCCATCTCAAAAAAAAGAACAACGTAAATCATTACCAGAAAGGTAACTGAGGGGTTCTTAACATACGTACAATCTACAGTATCAATGTTTTCACTCAAAAAGCCCAGAAAGCACACAAGAAAATTATAATCATTTTTCTGCATACTGCAAAAGCATGAAAGAGAATACATCTTACTTTATTTTACTGTACTTTTATCTAAATCAAGTCTTTGGCACACATTTAAGGGTTATTACATGAAGCCCCAAATAGAATCCCAAGCCAAATAAAAGTAAACTTCCTTACATGACCTCTGCAATGGAAAAAAAACCCAACATCCCCCAAACATTTTAATATATCAGAATTATTTTTAAAGTGAAGCCTGTACAGGTCTTTTAGAAGTAAAAGAGGTCCAGCCAGGCACGGTGGCTCACACCTGTAATTCCAGCACTTTGGGAGGCCGAGGTGGGCAGATCATGGGGTCAGGAGATCGAGACCATCCTGGCTAATACTGTGAAACCCCGTCTCTTCTAAAAATACAAAAAATTAGCCAGGCGTGGTGGCAGACGCCTGTAGTCCCAGCTACTCGGGAGGCTGAGGCAGAAGAATGGCATGAACCCAGGAGGCGGAGCTTGCAGTGAGCCGAGATCGCGCCACTGCACTCCAGCCTGGGAGACAGAGCGAGACCCCATCTCAAAAAAAAAAAAAAAGGAAGTAAAAGAGGTTCACTGGTTTGGTTTCCAATTTCTTTTTTAAAGCTGTGAGGCAGATGTAAAATACAGGAGAGAAAAAGTTCTGGGATTCTGTAGATGAGACAGGCTAACTATAAAATAGAAACACTGTGGTTTTAACATTTTTTCAATATTATAATGTTCAAATGGATTACACCCTCTCAAGTTTAGAATTTCGACCTGAATACACTTGGTGTTATGGACTGAACGTCTGTGTCCCCCTCTAAATTCCTATGTTGAAAGCCTAACCCCACTGTGATAGTTATGGGGGGAAGGGGCCTATGGCAGGTAATTACAGCATCAGAGTAGAACTCTCATGAATGAGTTTAGTGCTCGCTCTAATCTGAATGTCCTCCTCAAACTTCCTATGTTAAAACTCCCAAGGTGATGGTTTTCGGAGGAGGGGCCTTTGGGAGGCAGTTAGGTCATGAAGGCTCCGCCCTCATGAATAAGATTAGTACCATTATGAGAGGTCTGAGGAAGCCTGTTTGCCCCTTCTGTGATGCAATAGCTAGAAGGTACCATCTATGAGAAACAGGCCCTTATCAGACTCTGAATCTGCTGGTGCCTTGGTTTTAGACTTCCCAGCCTCTAGAAATGTGAACAGTAAATTTGTTTATAAATTATCCAGTCTGAGAATTTTGTTATAGGAGCCTGAACATACTAAGACAGAAGTTGGCAACGGTAGCAGGAAGCTGCCGTAACAAATACCTAAAAATGTGGAAGTAACTTTGGAACTGGGTAATGGGTAGAGGCTGGAAGAGTATGGATGTGCATGCTAGAAAAAGCCTACACTGCTGTGGAAGGAGCATTACGAGTGGTGAGGGCTCAAAAGAAAAGGAGAACTGTTGAGAAGGCTTCAATCTTCTTAGAGATTACCTTAGTGGTCACTATCAAAATGTTGGATGGTAAAGGCTACTCTAATGAGGTCTCAGAAAAAAATGAGAAACATGTTACTGGAAACAGAAGAAAAGGTGATCTTGTAATAAAGTGGCAAAGAACCTGGTGGGATTGTGCTTGTGTCCTAGCGCTCTGTGGAAGAAATTTGACAGTGATGAAACAGGGTATTTAGTGGAAAAAATATCCAAGCAAAGTCTTGAGGGTGCTCTGTGGCTTGACTTACAGAAAAATGTGAGAAGACAGAAACAAAAGATGAAATCTATAATCACAAGGGAAGCAAAATTTAAAGATCTGGAAAATTCTCAGCCTAGCCATGTTGTAAAGAATGAAACAGCATGCTGAGGAAAGAAACCAAAGGTGTGGTGCAAGCATCTGTTAAGGAGATTTGTGTGGATGGAAGGAAGCCAGGTGCTATTTATTGAGACAATGGGAGAAGGACCAGTAAGGTATTTCAGAGATGTCCAGAGTTGCCCTACCCATCACAGGCCCAGAATGCTGGGGCCTGTGACAGAACAATTTCGAGGCTCTTCTCCCTAAATTCTGGTGCAGTGCTCCTTGGTAACCTCAGCTGTTGTTCAAGTAGGCTTAGGTGCAGCTCAGATCACCCTTCTAGAAGGCACAGGTGATAAACCTTGGCATGGTGTTTGCATGGTGCCATCTCCACGGGTGTGCAAGTGCATGAGCTGTGATGGTGTGGCTGCCTCCACCTATATTCAAAGGATGCCAGAAAAGCGTGAGGGCCCAGGCTGAGAGCTGTCACGGGGCAGGGCCACTGCGGAAAGCCCCCAATAGAGTGATATGAAATAGAGGTGTGAGGGCAGAGCCAACACAGGGAGCCTCCAGTAGGGCAATGCTCAGACATGCCATGGGATGGGGGCTGTATCTGAAACCCTGGAAGGGTAGGGCCTACCAGTGTGCCACTCCAGCCTAGGAGAGACACAAGACTCCAATCTGTGAGAGCTGCAGCATGGTCTGTGCCATGCAAAAAAACAGGAGCAGAGTCGCCCAAACTTGCAGCTGGATATGGTCTAGATATTTGTGCCCTCCAAATCTCACATTGAAATGTAATTCCCAGTGTTGGAGGTGGGGCCTGGTGGGAGGTGTTTGGATCACTGGGGTGGATTCCTCAATGAATAGCTCAGCATCATGCCCTTGGTGATGAGTGAGTTCACATGCAATCTGCTTGTTAAAGAGGATGTGGCACCTCCCTCCTCTCTCCTGCTCCTGCTCTTCCATGTAACTTGCTGGCTCCTTGCTGACTTCTACCATGATTTTGAGCTTCCTGAGACCCTCGCCAGAAGCAGATGGCAGCACCATGCTTCCTGTACAGCCTGCAGTACCATGAGACAAAAAAAAACCTCTTTTCTTTATAAATTACCCAGTCTCAGGTACTCCTTTATAGCAACCTAAGTCCTACCCCAATGTGTCCAGAGGTGGGACATGGAATCAAAGATTATTCTTGAGCCTTAAGATTTAATGCTGTTTACCTTGTTGGTTTTAGACTTGCTTGGGATTTATCATTTCTTTCCTCCTAGTTTTCCCTTTTGGAATGGAAATGTCTGTGCTATGCCTGTCCCACCACTGTGTTTTGAATGCACATAACCTGTTTCATTTCACAGGCTCACAGCTTGAGAACAACTGGCCTCATCCACATCTGATTTAAATGATATTAGGTTAAACTCTGGACTTTAGACTTCTTAGTTATGGAATGAATGTATTCTGCATATGAGAAGGACATCAATTTTGGGGGCCAATGGCAGAATGCTATGGTGGGGGGAGGAAGAGGAGGAGGGAGGAAGAGGAAATGATCACACACTTCTCTGAATTCTCCCAGGCAACAATGAATGCCTGAAGACAACAGAGCAATGTTTATTTACAAAGTTCTGAACAAAAGCAAAAGAGATTCAAAACCACTCAGCCAAGATCTGGTTAAGTATAAAAGCCTCAGGCATTCTCAAACATGAAGTACCTCTTTAAATTGGTGGAGGGAAATAGGGCAAAGTATGTGTGAGAGAGGGGAATTAAAAGATCATTCAAAATTAAGAACACAGACATGGAGAAGCCACAGTAAAAGACTAGCCTTGAGCACTGAATATAATTAACTGTAAAACTAGATAAAATAAAGCTAGTTATGTAGCAAATGTGGAAATTGTAGTCACAAAACAAAAGGTAAAAATATAAACTATGACTATAAAAATAGCAATATCACTTAAAAATCAGAAAGTTGAGGTGGGGAAGATGAAAAGTGCAATACTGCTAATGTCCTCATCTTTCAGGCTGGAAGTCAATCAATTCTGTGTAGAACACAGTATTTAAATAAGGCATACAATTAGGCACGGGCAAGCAATTCATGTCTAAAACACCAAAAGCAACGGCAGCAAAAGCCAAAATTGACAAATGGGATCTAATTAAACTAAAGAGCTTCTGCACAGCAAAAGAAACTACCATCAGAGTGAACAGGCAACCTACAGAACAGAGGGCTAATATACAGAACCTACAAAGAACTCAAACAAATTTACAAGAAAAAAACAAACAACCCCATCAAAAAGTGGGCAAAGGATATAAACAGACATTTCTCAAAAGAAGACATTCATACAGCCAACAGACACATGAAAAAATGCTCATCATCACTCACCATCAGAGAAATGCAAATCAAAACCACAATGAGCTACCATCTCACACCAGTTAGAATGGCGATCATTAAAAAGTCAGGAAACAAGAGGTGCTGGAGAGGATGTGGAGAAATAGGAACATTTTTACACTGTTGGTGGGATTGTAAACTAGTTCAACCATTATGGAAAACAGTATGGAGATTCCTCAAGGATCTAGAACCAGAAGTACCATATGACCCAGCCATCCCATTACTGGGTATATACCCAAAGGATTATAAATCATGCTGCTATAAAGACACATGCACACGTATGTTTATTGCGGCACTATTCACAATAGCAAAGACTTGGAATCAACCCAAATGTCCATCAGTGACACACTAGATTAAGAAAATGTGGCACATATACACCATGGAATACTATGCAGCCATCAAAAAGGATGAGTTTGTGTCCTTTTTAGGGACATGGATGCAGCTGGAAACCATCATTCTCAGCAAACTATCGCAAGAACAGAAAACCAAACACCGCATGTTCTCACTCATAGGTGGGAACTGAACAATGAGATCACTTAGACTCGGGAAGGGGAACATCACACACCGGGGCCTATCACGGGGAGGGGGAAGGGATTGCATTGGGAGTTATACCTGATGTAAATGACGAGTTGATGGGTGCTGACGAGTTGATGGGTGCAGCACACCAACATGGCACAAGTATACATATGTAACAAACCTGCACGTTATGCACATGTACCCTAGAACTTAAAGTATAATAAAAAAAAAAATCAAAAAATCAAAAATAAAAATAATAATGGATAAAAAATAAAAAAATAAATGGATAAAATGGTAAATTTTATGTTATGTATATTTTACCAACATAAACAATGTACAAAAAATGGGACTTTTTTATCTTGCTTTTTTTTTCAACAGAAGGAACTTTTATTTTTTTTGGAGAAGAAGTCTTGCTTTGTTGCCCAGGCTGGAGTACAGTGGCACGATCTCGGCTCACTGAAGCCTCCTCCCTCTGGGTTCAAGGGATTCTCCTGCCTCGCCTCCGAGTAACTGGGATTATAGGC
Organism: Macaca fascicularis; assembly: GCF_037993035.2. Taxonomy (NCBI): domain Eukaryota; kingdom Metazoa; phylum Chordata; class Mammalia; order Primates; family Cercopithecidae; genus Macaca; species Macaca fascicularis. The sequence goes on along the minus strand of NC_088387.1, from coordinate 16,366,757 downwards.
ACATACTACCATGCCCAGTTAATTTTTGTATTTTTTTAGTAGAGTTGGGGTTTCATCATGTTGGCCAAGCTGGGCTTGAACTCCTGACCTCAAGAGATCCACCCACCTCAGCCTCCCAAAGTGCTGGGATTACAGGCGTGAGACACCACGCCTGGCCAGGAACTTATATTTTAAAAAATTTATGACTCAAATCCATTTTATTTTTCCTGTTGAATACTATTTCATTAAATAACATGTATAATGCATGCCATTTCTGTAAAAGTATTTCCTTCTATCCATCCATCTCTTCATGTGAACGCAACCATAGGAATGTGTCTAAAATAATGTTCACCTAACATTAATGATGGCTATTTCCAAATAATGAGGTTCATTTGAATTTTTTGAGTTCTAAGAGTTTATTTATATTCATTCTTTAAATTGGTGTTAAATATGCATAACACTTATCATTTTAACCATTCTTAAGTGTTCAGTTCTGTGGTATTAAGTAAATCCACATTACTGTGCAACCATCCATCTCCAGAGCTTTTTCCATCTTCCTCTGAAACTGCACACATTAAACAGTAACTTCAATTTTCCCATTTCCCTCTTGCCCAACACTTGACAATCACCAATCTACTTATTTCTCTACTCCAGGCACCTCATGTAAAAGGAATCATACAAGATATATCCTTTTGTGCCTGGCTTGTTTCATTTAGCATAATGTCTTCCAGGTTCATCCATTTTGTAGCATGTATCAGAATTTCATTTCTTTCTTAGACTGAATAATATTCTACCATATGTACATACCACATTTACCTTTGCTGCTTTCCAGATAGTCTTTGTTTTTTACTTTTGACAGTTTCATGATAATGTGTCTTGATGTCAGACTCTGGGTTTATCAAACGTGGATTCCTTTAGTTTCTCTGATTTGTAGAGCTGTGTCTTTCCTCAAATTTGGTAAGTTTCCAACTATTATTTCCATAAACTATCTCTACATCCTTTCTCTTTTTTCTCTTTCTGGACTCTAGCAGTGGATCAATTGGTCTGCCTGATGGTACTGCATAAGTCCTTCAGACTCTGTTCACTTTTCTTTTTTCTTTGATTTTGCTCCTCGGACTTGATCATTTCAAATAACTTGCCTTCAAGATCACTGATTCTTTCTTTTGCCTGTTCAAGTCTGCTGTTGAATCCTTCTAGTAAATTTTTCAATTCAGCTACTGTATTTTCCTGTTCCAGAATTTGGTTCTTTTAACTAATTTCTATTTCTTTGTTGATAGAAATTTTGTTCATGTATCATTTTCCTGAATTCATTATTTCTCATTAGCTCATTGAGCATATTTAAGATAGTTGTTTTAAAGTCTTTTCTGAGCAAATCCAATTAATTTGTGTGTCTTTACAGGATAGTTTCTGAAGATTTATTTTGTTCCTTTGGATGGGCCAGGTTGCATCCTTTCTTTGCATGTTCTATGATTTTTTGCTGAAAATCTGACATTTGAAAAAACCACCCCTCCCACTCTTTGAAGACTGACATGAAAGACCTCCACTACTTATCAAGCCCCTGAGCCCTGGGAACAGTGCAGGGAGTGTGCTTAAGGTCATCTCAGGTCTTTTCTGGGCATGCATCCTGTCTGGGCCTGTGTGCATTTTCTGTATTTTTTTTTTTCTTGTTTCCTCTGGCTGCCTGCAAATGTCTTAATTTCCCAGAATCTCACCCAAACTTCTTCTCAAGGCCTTAGATGTTGTATGGTATTCCTCTGTGCATAACCTTCCTCCCACACATCTAGGTCTGTGGTCTCCCTGTAGTTTTCATGTGCTATAGTGCCCATCACTGCCTTTCTTGGCCATCAGCCTGAGATTCAAACCATGCCTCATTCCCTGTATGTGCTCTGAACGAGGCGAGTCTGCAATCAGTCTCTTGGGTAACCCACTGATAGGTAAGAATGCTTCATACTAGTTCTGCTCGAATCCTTCTCTCCTGAGGAAGAGAATGGAGAACTGGGCCATTTACTTCTCTCTGTGCTGCACTGTGCCAGAGACAGAGTAGGGTAAGGGTGAGTAAAATTATCACAGAATTTCCTATCATTTTGCATGTGGCTTTTTCTTGATTGGGCATTTGCTGGGTTGCTACAGATCTCTGACTGGTTTCCATAGTTCCTACAAAGTTATTTTAGTCAGTCTATAGCTATTTATTTGATGTTTCTGTGGGGAAACAAGCACCTGCAACATCCTAGTCAGCCATTTTGCTAATGTTTGGATTTTGCTCTGCTTGAGCATGTATAATACTATGAAAAAATTTTTCTTTAAGGAAACATTTTTATAAAGTAAAATAAAACCCACTCTAAGAATGAAATAAACTCTGTGTTAATTAAGCTGGGAATGTAGAGAAAATCCAACTTACAGCTTAATCAAATAGAAAAAAATTTCATTTTTTTTCTTTCATAAAAGGTAGGCACTTCATAGAACCAATTCAGGTGCAAGACAACGTCATCAGAAACCCAGATTCTTTGTTTCCGCCCCAAAATCCCTAGCTTTTTTTTCTTATTCAAGTTTTCTCATGAAAATATCCTTAGTATTCGTTTTTATGTGTCATGGTCAAAGGTTCCACACAACAAAGCAAAAAAGGAGGACAGTATGGGAATGAGTGCCAATTGTATCTGTTCTTCTTTAGAAGAAAAGCAAAAGGTTTCCCAGAAACTCTCAGCAGACTTCTAGTTTCCATCTTATTGGCCTCAAGTGTGTCAAAGATGTAGCTACCCTGCCAGCAATGAAAGGCTGGAGGAGAAAGATTTTAGGTGTTAAAGTCTCCAGAAGAGAGGCAGGTGAGGTAGAAAGAGGTGAGAATGATGACGGGGGAGCCAAGCCATAGTCTCTGCTGCAAGGGTCTAAGTTATTTCTTGAAACAATTTTTTCAGTGCTTTTGTTGAGTCACAGTATTTTACATAAATTTATAGTTAATAAACTTGGTAGAAAGTATTTACATCTTCAATTTGAGAAAGATTACCTGAAGACACAACCAATCTCAGCTACAAGTTACTTTCAGTAATAAGGAAAAAGGGGCACCACGGACTCCCTGCACCAATACTACACTAATGTGATATCTGACAAAAATCCATTGCGGGTAACTTAAGAAAATAAACGTGATTTTTATTAATTTAAAAGTCAATACTGAAATCTCTCAAGAGAATTATTTATCTGCCAACACTTCCTACAGCGGTTGTACATTTTTTAAAAGTCCATGCTGTCAACAAGTCAGCACACTCTTTGGTAATGATAATGTCCACATATGTTAGTCATCAGCCTGTCGATAACTGACTAGAACATTCTTCCAGTTCAAATGCTCAGAATCCAAGTTCCTCAGATAACAGCTATTTTAATCTTTTCAGAATTCTAAGACAAGGGTAATCAGAATAAAATTATGTTTTAAAGAAAACTCACCTCAGTTCTCAGATAATAACATGCTATTTATTACATGGGACAAAAATGTATGATGTTGAGTTAGTAAGGCTTTCATTCCAGTTCTGATGACTCAAAAGCTGGAACATAACACAGCAACATTCAATACCAACCAAAAACCTTCAGTTGCCCGTCCCTCCAACTGGATAAAGGTCAATAAAAATTTAAAAAGAAAAAAAAAAAAAGCAATAGTATGAATAGACTTAGGTAGTCTTTGAAAAACACCCAAATGAATTTTCCTCTTCAGTATTTTCTTCAAGTCCACCCTCATTCCTTTTTGGAAGGAGGAATGGTGTGAAATGCACTAAAGATGAGCTATTTCTTGAAAGATGAGTAGGAACTTGCCAAAGGCTTGAGGAGTGGTGCTAGTCCGGGGACAAAGGTGCTCTTGGAGCAGGGTAATCCATATTCATAACTAACAACTCCCCAAGTAAACTTCCTAGTCTGCCATTTTCCCAGTTTTGAACCACGTTGTTCCTTCTACTTCTCATTCCTGAGAGAATTTCAAGACTTTTATTTTTTCCTTTCTTGCTTGCTTTTTCAGTTCCTAAGACACACTAGTGCTGCCAGTAATTCCCACTCTGGAATCTCTCAGTTCTGGAGTCCTAGCTTCCAGCAGGGAGCTTCTCTCTTATGTCTACCTCTTCTTCTTCTAAAAGACTTAGTTATTCCTCTCATCACTGCCCTGGCCCTAGCCCTGTAACATTAAATAAGTCACTTAATTTCTCAGAGCCCTAGGTTTCCTATCTATTTATATAAATTATAGGTATATATAAAAACATAGCTGAGCTGGTGGAACAGTTCTCAACCCAGTGACTCAGTAGAATCTTTTCATAATAAATATAATTCCCCTTTAATTATCCTAAAAATAACCATAAACAATATAATCTATTTACATGTATCCTTTTAATCAATATAATGCACTATTTATAATACAGGGGAGGAAAAGGAAATTTATAATAAAGTAATATTTTAATCATTTCTTTATTTTTTTTTTCAGACAGTCTTACTCTGTCGCCCAGGCTGGAGTACAGTGGCACGATCTCGGCTCACTACAACCTCTGCCTCCCAGGTTCAAGCAATTCTCCTGCCTCAGTCTCCCGAGTAACTGGGATTACAGGCGCCCGTCACCGCATCCAGCTAATTTTTGTATTTTTAGTGGAGGCGGGGTTTTACCATCTTGGCCAGGCTGGTCTCTAACTCCTGACCTCGTGAACCACCCGCCTCGGCCTCCCAAAGTGCTGGGATTACAGGCGTGAGCCACCACGCCTGGCCTATTTTAATCATTTCAATGTGTCAAAACTTGAGGATAACTGCGCTGTAGGACATAATGAAGTAGTCAAATGCTTGTACCTATACATGGAATACCCTAAATGCAGCAGATACACATGCAAACTGGTACCAAGAAAATTCTCAAACTGATGAGGAGAGAAAAATGAAAGCCTAGTGTGGTAGGCTGAATGATGGTTCCCCCAAAAGATGTCCACATCCCTGTCATAGGAACCTGTGAATGTTAGCTTATAAGACAAAGGCTTTGCAGATGTGATTAAATTAGAGATCTTGAGATGGAGGTGATGATCCTGGATCATTTTATTGGGTCTAACTACAATCACAAGTATCCTTATAAAAGGGAGGCAGAAGGGATGACATCATCAAGATGGCAGAAGAGCCATCTTGGACCTTCCTTCTTCCAACAAGCAAACTGATTCCACAACAATCCCCATGGCCAAATTCCCTTTCTGTGAAATCCAGAAACTTTAAGAGGCTCCTGCATCCCAGTAAGTGTGAAACCAGTCACATCAAAGCCAGTAAGTCAATTCCGATACCATACTACCATAATCCTCTGGCACAGCTCCATATGAGAGGAACAAGATCCCCCAGCTCCTAGCTTCTCCCCAGGAAGAGAAAGAGGTACCCTATGTGTCTAATGTCCAAAGTTTTCTAGGAACTACCCAGAAAACTGAGCTATGTCTACCCTGTCTTGGAGCACTGGCAGAACCCAACAAACTCTGGACACTCATAGCAATTTGGGGTATTGGTCACCATAGCCACCCCACCCTCCACCTCTGGCTCATCACGGAGTAAGCAGGCAAAAATCCCAGCTCTTTAGCTTCTACCTGGGAATGGATAGGGGAGTACCATGTGTTCAACCACTCACCTTAAATGGGGACTGCCTGAGGAAATGGCTTCAGTCTCCATGGTCTCAGAAGCTGAAGGGACCTGAAATATTCTAGATGCCTAGAGACTATTAAGAACAAAGAAAGTGGACAGGACTGGCAGGAAGGTTTGAAAGATCCCAGAATTTCTGTCAGGGCTGATTAGGGAGGGTCTTCTCTAGAATGAGTCCATGCCATGAAGACTAAGAGAGGTAACTATTTTGTCTATGGCACAAAAACATCAACAGAGAATGTCAAGGAAAAAGAAGAAACAGGGAAATATTTTCCCCAAAAGACAAAGAGATGAATCTCTAGAAACTGATCCTAATGAAATGGAGATACATCAATTAACTGACAGAGAATTTGAAATCATTACTACTGAATAAGCTCCCACATGTACACACTTAAGTTTTGTATACAGTTATTCACAGAAGCACTGTTTATACTAGCCAAAGACTAGAAACAGCCAAAATATCCATCAATGGTGGTCTGCTTAAATGAATGAATTTTAATTGAAGAAATTATGCATTTATATAAGAAGATCTTTAAGATATAAAGCTGACAACAAATATTATATATTATATATAATATATAAAACTTAGTAGCATTCCTGTGATAAAAAGTAAAAAGTAAAAATGAGTATGTATTTGTGTGTGTGTGTGTGTGTGTGTTTGTATGTGTCTGCAGTTGTTCCCTCCAGGGAGGGAAACAGTAACTGAAAGCAGACTTCTCACTTTTGCACTTTTGAAATTATGAGATAGGCGAATGTGTTACTATTTATTTGTTTTCTTAAAACAGGGCCTCACTCTTGCCCAGGCTGGTGTGCAGTGGCATATTAATAGCTCAGTACAACCTTGAACTCCAGGGCTCAAGCGATTCTCCCACCAAAGCCTCTCAAGTAGCTGGGACTGCAAGTGCACACCATTATGCCAAGCTAATTTTTTTTTTTTTTTTAGACGGAGTCTCGCTCTGTTGCCCAGGCTGGAGTGCAGTAGCACATTCTCAGCTCACTGCAACCTCTGCCTCCTGGGTGCAAGTGATTCTCCTGCCTCAGCCTCCCGAGTAGCTGGGACTACGGGTATGTGCCACCACGCCTGACTAACTTTTTGTATTTTTAGTAGAGATGGGGCTTCACCATGTTAGCCAGGCTGGTCTCAATCTCCTGACCTCATGATCTGCCCGCCTTGGTCTCCCAAAGTGCCGGGATTACAGGCATGAGCCACCGTGTCTGGCCAATTTTTAAATTTTTTTGTAGAGATGGGCCTTACTATGCTGCCCAGGCTGGTCTCAAACTCCTGGGATCAAGCAGTCCTCCCTCCTAATACTCCCAAAGTGCTGGGATTACAGGCATAGGCCACCACACCTGGCCTTGAATGTGTTACCTTTTAAACAATAAACACAATTTTGTTAAAAATAATTCCCTAAGTTAAATAGCTGGAGAACTTTAATTTTAAAAAAATAAATAAATAAAAATAGTGTGTTCATCATCCAGATATTTAATTATTCGCTTTCTTAGCTTTTTCTACTACACTAATTGGTGGGTTAGATTTTATCCTCCATCATATGCAATGTTTTGTTTTTTTTCCACAAAATATTAGAATGGGTTTCTTCAAAATATGCTATATAACACAAACTTAAAAGTTGACCAAAAAGGGCTCACTAGTGTTACATACTAGCGTAATGCATCGTCTGTTACCTAGTGTTACACATGAGAAAGACCAGCCTTTTATCTTAGAAACAGATTCTGTTAACAGTGTCAAACAAGGGGATGCAAACTATCATTAAAGTGATTATGTAACTTTTAATAGAGCTGTAAATATGGCAGCATTCAGAGGCCAGTAGCAAATATATGGCTACAAGCACTCATTAATTGACTCTTAAGTAGACTTCAGAAGTTACAGAAGGAACTGTTAGTTCATTAGGTCCCTGTGCCACGTATCCCTGAAGTGGCTGACCAAGAACAACTTCAAAGCTCTTTTGTGCTGGGAAAGAATGCCAATGAATCAATTTTCTTATCCAATTTCATAAAACTCAATTGCCTTAATAAATAATAAACGATAGTAAACATAATGAAATATTAAGCAATAATTAAAAACAAAGGTTATGTGGAAATATATTAAAAAGCTCCTCACTTAATTAAAGTCAACAAACCAGAATAGAAAGAAAAAGATCTAGGAGTTTTACTACCTAAAAATCCCCAAGTCTTGATGATGCCCAACAAAGCTCTTCCCAATGAGCAACCCAGCTTGTTTTCTGATTCTTCTACTTCTCTGCCCTCACTACCTCTGCTTCAGCTACACTGGCTTCTCTAATGTTTCTTGAAAACACTACACATCTAAAGTACAGCACAGCCTTTGCTACAGTTGTATATTATTCAGTTATTAAAAATAAACCTTCCTATTGTATTTCCTAAAGGGAATTTTTCCATGTAAAAGCTTGTAACTGAGGAAACAGATTATATGTATGTAGGATTGATTAGGTTGGTGCTTTGTTAGAAACATTGCATCTATAATTTCATTGAAATTATCCTTCCTTTAATCTCCTAAATAATAAAAAAAATAATAGAATGATTGAATAAATTTAAAATAGCAAAAAGGGAAGAAGTTATGTTGTTCAAATCAAGAAAAACTTGTCAATGAAAAATAGTACCTGCATCAGATAGAAAGATCTCAAATTAACAACCTAATATTGCAACTAAACAATATGGATATGTTCAGAAGTAAGTTCTAGATTTGCAGAACAACTTTAATGCCTGGAGTATGGTACAAAGTTTTTGTTGATTCTTTGTTATCTTTATTATTTTTTACCCAAATTGACACAAAGAATTTAAACAGAACAACTCAAGTATGTCCTTGTAATATTTCCTAGGATTTTCTTGCATTTTAAACAGATAAACATAGCCTACTTGCAAATATGCAACTGTATATGCACTAGTATCTAACCATGTAAAAAAAAGAAAAGGTGGCCAACATCAAAAAAACCGTCTGTAGAAAAAAAGATACAAAATAGTTATGTATCTTTGATAGCAAAGATATATTTTTCTGGGATATCTGTTGGTTTTTTAATTAAATGAAAATTATATATCTTTACCATGTACAATATATTTCAATATCATGTAGTATGTAGACATTGTGGAATGGCTAAATCAGGCTAAATAACATATCCATTACCTCACATATTTGCTTTGTTGTGGTGGTAACATTTAAAATGTACTCTGTTAGCAATTTTCAAGTATGTAATATACCTGTTATTAACTGTAATCACCACATTATACAGGTTGAGCATCCCTAATCTGAAAATCCAAAATCCCCCATCATATGCAATGGGAACCAGTCACAGGCACTTGGAGTAAGGCCCACTGACACCACCTCCCAGCCTGTGAAGACTCCTGAGGAAGCTCTGCACTCCCTAGAGCACTGTAAACACAATGCTTTGAAACATGGCACCTCACAAGGCTGGTCAGCAATGCCATTTAGTAAGATAAGATAACCCATTTGCAAATAAATTCCATCGAGATTTCTTTTGCAGCAACTTTTTCCTTTTTTTAAGTGGCATGGGTCATTCCCACAACCACAGAATATATATTCTTCTCATCTGCATGTGAAACGTACTCTATGATTGACCACATGCTCAGTAAAGTCTCAACAAATCAAAAACAAACAAACAAACAAACAAAACTGAAATCATACCAAGAATCCTCTTGGGCCACAGTGGAATAAAAATAGAAATCAATACAAAGAGGAACTCTCAAAAACATGCAAACACATGAAAACTAAAGAACTTACTCCCAGATGACTTCTGGGTAAACAACAAAATTAAGGCAGAAATAAAAAAAATTCTGTGAAACAATGAAAATCAAGATATAACATATTAAAACCTTTAGGATGCAGTAAAAACAGTGTGAAGAAGAAAGTTTAGGCCAGGCGCGGTGGCTCACGCCTGTAATCCCAGCACTTTGGGAGGCTGAGGTGGGCAGATCACTGGAGGTCAGGAGTTTGAGACCAGCCTGGCCAATATGGTGAAACCCCAACTCTACTAAAAATCTGAAAATTAGCTGGGTGTGGCAGTGTGCGCCTGTAGTCCCAGCTACTCAGGAGGCTGAGGCAGAAGAATAGCTTGAACCCAGGAGGGGGAGAATGCAGTGAGCCGAGATCGTGCGACTGCACTCCAGCCTGGCTGACAGAGCAAGACTCTGTCTCAAAAAAAAAAAAAAAAAAAAAAAAGGAAGAAAGTTTATAGTGCTAAATGTCTACATAAAAAAGAAAAATCTCAAATTAACAACCTAATGTCACACCTACAGGAACTAGAAAAAAAAGAACAAATTAAATCCAAAGCTAGCTGAAGAAATAATAAAAACAGAGCAGAAGTAAATGAAGTTGAGACTAAAAGAACTATACAAGGATCGACGAAATGAAAACGTGGTTTTTTGAAAGGATAAACGAGATCAATAAACCACTAGCTAGATTAACAAAGAAAAAAAGAGAGACGATCCAAATAAGCACAACCAGAAATGACAAAGGTGACATTACAACTAATCCCACAAAAATAAATTTAAAAAAAAATCCTCGGAGACTACTATGAACATCTCTATGCACATAAACTAGAAAATCTAGAGGAAATGGATAATTACCCAGAAATATACAACCTCCCAAGATAGAATCAGGAAGAAATTGAAACCCTGAACAGACCAGTATCGAGCTCCAAAATTGAATCAGTAATAAAACCCTTACCTTACCAACCAAAAAAAAAAAAAAAAGGTCCTGGACCAGATGGATTCACAGCCAAATTCCACCAGATGAACAAAGTAAGAGCTGATACCAATTCTACTGAAACTATTTCCAATATATCGAGGAGGAGGGACTCCTCCCTAACTCACTCCAAAACCCAGTATCATCCTGATGCCAAAATCTGGCAAAGACACAACACAAGTAGAAAACTATAGGTCAATATCCCTGATCAACACAGAATCAAAAATCTTCAACAAAATACTGGCAAACAGAACCTAGTAGCACATCAAATAGGTAATCCACCACGATCAAGTGAACTTTATTCCTCAGATGCAAGGATGATTCAATATACGTAAATCAGTAAATGTAAAAAGAGAATTAAAAACAAAAACCATATGATCTTATCAATAGATGCAGAAAAAACGTTAGGGCCGGGCGCGGTGGCTCAAGCCTGTAATCCCAGCACTTTGGGAGGCCGAGACAGGTGGATCACGAGGTCAGGAGATCGAGACCATCCTGGCTAACACGGTGAAACCCCGTCTCTACAAAAAAAAATACAAAAAACTAGCCGGGCGAGGTGGCGGGCGCCTGTAGTCCCAGCTACTCGGGAGGCTGAGGCAGGAGAATGGCGGGAACCCGGGAGGCGGAGTTTGCAGTGAGCCGAGATCTGGTCACTGCGCTCCAGCCTGGGCGACAGAGCAAGACTCCGTCTCAAAAAAAAACAAACAAACAAACAAACAAAAAAAACGTTAGATAAAATCCAAGATCTCTTTAGGATAAAAAGAAAACCCTCAACAAACTAGGCATCGAAACAATAAGAGTCATCTATGACTAAACTATAGTCAATATCATATTTAATGGGGAAAAGTTAAAAGAGTTTCCCCTAAAATTTGGAGCAAAACAGGTATGTCCACTTTCACGACTCCTACAACAAAATACTAAAGTCCTAGCAAGAGCAATCAGCCAAGAGAAAGAAAGAAAAGGCATCCAAAGAGGAAGACAAGTTATCTCTGTTCACTGACAACAGGATTCTATATCTAGAAAACCCTAAAGATCCTGCCAAAAGACTCCCAGACCTGAAACATGACTTCAGTGAAGTTTGAAGGTACAAATTCAATGTACAAAATCAGTAGCTTACATCAAAACAACATATTTAAGAAAAAAAATCAGAAGCATTTCTATACACCAATAACATTCAAGCTGAAAACCAAATCAAGAGTGCAATCCCATTTACAACAGCCACACACACACAAGATGCTTAGGAATACACCTAACCAGGAAGGTGAAATATCTCTACAAGGAGAACTATAAAACAGTACTAAAGGAAATCACAGATGACATAAACAGATGGAAAAACATTCCATGCTCATGGACTGGAAGAATTAAGATCATTTAAATGGTTATATTGCCTAAAGCAATCTATGGATTCAACACAATTCCTATCAAATTACCAATATAATTCTTCACAGAATTAGAAAAAAAAATTTGAAGAGCCATATGGAACCAAGAAAGAGCCCAAATAGCCAAAACAATCTTAAGCAAAAAGAACAAAGCTGGAAGCATCATGTTAATCTGACTTCAAACTATACTACAAGGCTATAGTAACCGAACACCATGGTACTGGTATATAAAGAGACACATAGACCAATGGAACAGAATAGAGAAACCAGAAACAAAGTCACATACCTACAACCAACTGATTTTCAACAAAGAAAATCACAATATACAAAAATTAACCCAAGATAGAACAAAGACTTAAATGAAAGATGTCAAATTATAAAAATCCTAGAAGAAAATCTAGGAAATACTCTTCTGGACATTGGCCTAGGTGAAAAATTTAAGATAAAGTCCTCAAAAGCAAATGCAATAAAAATAAAAATTGACAACTGGGACTTAATTAAAATAAAGAGCTTCTGCGCAGCAAAAGAAACTATCAACAGAGTAAACAGACAACCTACAGAATGGGAGAAAATATTTGCAAACTCTGCATCCAGCAAAGGACTAATATCCAGAATCTACAAGGAGCTCAAACAAATCAACAAGAAAAAGGAACCCCCTTAAAAAGTGGGCAAAGGACACGAACAAATACTTCTCAAAAGAAGACATACAAGTGGCCAATAAGTATATTAAAAAATGCTCAACATCACTAATCATCAGAGAAATGCAAACCAAAACCACAGTGAGATGCCATCTCACACCAGTCAGAACGGCTATTATTAAAAAGTCAAATAGAACTGCCATTCGATTCAGCAATCCCACTACTGGGTATATACCCAAAGGAAATGAAATTGTTCTACCAAAAAGATACCTGCACTCACATGCGTATTGCAGCAGCTGTATTCAAAATAGCAAAGATGTGTAATCAACCTAGATGCCCATCAATGACGGATCAGATAAAGAAAATGTGGTATATATACACCATGGAATACCATGCAACCATGAAAAAAGAATGAAATAATGTTCTTTGCAGCAACATGGATGCAGCTGGATGCCATTATCCTAAGTGACGAGTTCAACTGAAGCCCAAACCTCAGTTAGCATCACACAATAAATCCATGTAACACACCTGCACATGTACCCGCTAAATCTAAAATTAAAAAAAAAAAAAAAAAAATAGCATGAGAAAATTAAATACATGGTAAAAGGGGTTTCCAATCTCAAACCTAGAAAAATGAAAAACCAACAGCTAAAGAAGTATTTGCTACACTTTGATCGATCTTTCATCCCTCTAATAAATTGTACTAGCTGACCAACAGGACTGAATTTACAGTAAAATTCAAGCAAGTAAATGCTCTTCAGACAGACATCATCAAAGATTCACCCATTTCCAAACTTCCAAATTTTTCTCATCACTGAAAAACAATATGGCTTTAGTAGTGATCACCATTAGATACTGCTTATTAATTTGAACAAGAAGGGCACAGCGTTTTGTTTTTTTTTTTGAGACAGAGACTTGCTCTGTCACCCAGGCTGGCGTACTGTGGCACAATCTTGGCTCACTGCAACCACCACCTCCTGGGTTCAAGCGATTCTTCTGCCTCAGTGTCCTGAGTAGCTGGCATTGTATACAGGCGCACACCACCATGCCTGGCTAATTTTTGTATTTTTAGTAGAGACAGGATTTCACCATGTTGGCCAGGCTGGCCTTGAACTCCTGACCTCCAGTGATCTGCCCGCCTTGACCTCCCAAAGTGCTAGGATTACAGGCATGAGCCACTGCACCCGGGTGAATTTGAGAGTAACCTGAACAATGGTCAACTAATGTGAATGACTGTTGACTATCTCATCTAACAGAATTTTTTCAAATTTGCATTTGCAGTACCACAATTGTCATTTCACCCAAGCAGGTCAACTATTTCATAAAATTATATTTTGTTTTCCTTTGACAATGAGAAAGATGTCATCTCTGTCATATTCAGAAAGATTTGTTTCTAATGAACAGACATTTGCATCTGGTATGACTTTTGTTTTTCTCATTAAAAGAAAAATCCCTGTGAAACAAGTTGGGAATCTAGGCACTGAAGTAATACTGGATCCCTCAGTTCACTAACTTTTCACTTTTCATTCTACTCCTTACATTAGTAAACTGAAATACAAAACTCCACAATTACTAATCTAGGTAGCTAGTCATCAACTATAAGTCCAATATTTTAACAGTTACAAATAGCTAAAAACGTTGATAAAACATATCAGACAATATAGGACATTTTGGGACAGAAGAAGAAAATAAACCTGGAAAACCTAGTTACAGTGCTTCGGCAGAATAAGCCTTATGTCTAGAGTCAGAGATCTGGCTTTAAGTCTCAGTTCTACTTGTGTTTAGCTGGGGAGTCCCTGGAGAACTTACCTAATTTTTTAGTGATATTATTAATGACTCAATTAAATAGCATCAAAAATATTCTTAAGCATTTAAAAATGCAATAGTCTGGGCGTGGTGGCTCATGCCTGTAATCCTGGCACTTTGGGAGGCCGAGGCTGGCGGATTCTGAGGTCAGAAGATAGAGACCATCCTGGCCAACATGGTGAAACCCCATTTCTACTAAAAATACAAAAATTAGCTGGGCGTGGTGGCGTGTGCCTGTAATTCCAGCTACTCAGGAGGCTGAGGCAGGAGAATTGCTTGAACCAGGGAGTTGGAGGTTGCAGTGAGCTGAGATTGTGCCACTGCACTCCAACGTGGTGACAAAGCGAGACTCTGTCTCAAAAGAAAAAAAGCAATAGTATCTGATATGTGGAGTTATACATGCAGACAAGATGAAGACAGAAAAATCATCCTGCTTTCTTTACACATATAGAACTTAAAAACTTACTAGATTCCACCGTCATCTGTAGCAAACTGTCAATAACATTAGACAGTAGTCCTTTACTGGATATTCTTAGATGACTTAATATTACTGGAACAGCTTGATACTCCAAAAACAAGGTTTTTCCTTCTTCTGTCTTCAAGTCCAAACAAAGAGAATCGAATGCCTGAGCCAGGTAATCAGCTGGAAAATAGTTATGTACAATCAACTGCAGTTTTGCTAGTTTAGGTGGCAATCAGAAACAGAATGTAAAAAAAGCAATGTCGTTACTTTAACTTAAAAGAGAAACAAAAATCAAATAAGAGATCACAGTCTAAATTTAGATTCTAACCAATTTGTCAGAACTGGAAGGGGGAAGGAGAGAGGAGACACTATGACAGGGTAAATTTCATTTAGAATTTTCATGTTTTAACACCAAAATAACAACTAAGCCGCATTTTTTAATACTAAGGAAGAAAAACAATGCTTATTAGTATCACACATGTTTATTTTCCATATTTGATACTACTAAATGCTTCCAAAAACTTAGTATTTCTATCTCTATAAAAGCTTTCTAAGACTATGTTTTTTGTTGCTGCTTCCTAAATGTTTACCTACTTCAAAATGTAATTTATACAAACACGCTAAATGAATTTTAAATAAGGATTTCTGTCTCCTAGTAAAGCTGAAACAAAAGACCAAAGATAATTTCAAGAAGATGAAATACGCTCTGGTGTGTCACTTTTCATGACACATCTGCCATTAAAAATGGCAGCAAGATTTTAACCAGGCCAGCGCTGTGACGAATCCTGAATCAGAATCCCTGAAACCTTCTTAAAGATGTCCCACAGATGACTGAGAAACCTGCAATGCCAGGACTGGGAAGCACTAATTTAACCAGAATCAATGCAAATGTAGTAGTAAGATAGTTGCATCATTACACTTCAGTACACTACACAACCCAAGTCCCTACGCTTACAACAGTCTTACCTTGTGCTTTTAACGTACAATAATCAAGTTTTCTAAAACTCACCTTTCAAAATGCTATTCAGAGGAATAAAAAAACTGCTCATGCTATCCAAGTAAAAATTTTTACACTGAGATTTCTGTTTAAAGGAGAAGACTCAAGAGCACCATGAAATACTGAAAGTACAACAGAATCACCGTATTAAAATGTACTCTTTTGTAGCTTCATGTTGCATTTCTTTTTTGCTGTTTCAGCTTACATAATAAATAATTTAAAACCCTGGTTATTAAGAATGAGAAGTTTAGAATAACTTATGTGAAGTGAGAATACATATGAAACTATTTTGAGAAATTAAGATCTGTGCCTCTGGATCAATTATACTGAACTCCATTTTTACCGCTGGTAGAATTTAGTTCAAGGAACACTAACAGTACTGTACTTAATTTTGTTTAAAAAAAAGTTGTAAATAAATGAGTATTAAGTTAAACAAAGTTGCTACATTCTGTTCAGACTTGCCTTATTTAGAAACATCCTTTTTTTTTTTTTTTTTTAGCAACACCACAGGTAGAAGAGTATACACAGATGAAGCCTGAACGCAACTCTTTAGAGGAACAAAAGTTTTATCACAGTGCCACCTACTGTATTTGACACAAATTATTCTTAGTATATAATCTGACAAGATTAAACAGGTTAAATACTATAACAGTTTTTAAAAATGCGCTGACTACTATATGGTATTAAGTTTGCAAACTTTAAAAAATTGCCCTTCAGGATTAGAAAAACTGTATTTGGTTACTTTGTCACAAGTGACCTTATCTTTTAGGGATAAATCAAAATTATGTCCTCATTTTAATTCTGTCTTCATTTTAATTTATTGAGTATTTCAGATTTTCTAAAAAGACCAATTTAACTTCTAAAAGAGTATTTTTAAAATTTTAGTTATCAATTATATCAAAGTTGATTTTTTATAAATGTTGTATTATTGAGTCTTTTAACAGTGTCCTGGCAATCAAATGTAACCTTTTTACTCCCTAACAAAAGTCAAACTTCAAACTATTGATCTTAATCAGTATGAAATAGGGTTTTCCATTATTTTGTTTATATGGCAAATTTTAAAATGATTAGAAAGTCTTTTGCAGAAACTCCCATCGAAAGGTGAACTCTACTGCGCACCCTTTGAATCTGGGCTAACCTCGTGACTTAACCAATAAAATGTAGCAGAAATGATGCTGTGTGAATTAGGAGCCTGAGGCTCAGCTAGATACTCTTCACCTATAAACAAGCCCCTGGAGAGAGGCCAACAAAGAACAGCAGAACCTAGCCCAGCCCAGCCAAATATCCAGCTGAGCTGAGCCCAAATTACCAACCCAAAGAACTGTGAGCTGGTGAATAAAATGGTGGTTGAGCTAAGTCACTAAGTGTCTGGCAGTTAATTAGGCAGGAATAGACAGACAACTAATGTAGTCTAACAGACCTCAATTCTGGTCTCAAGTAAAACCAACTCTTAAAAGTTTTATAATAAGTGATAATGTCTACTGATAACAACAGTAGCTAGTTTAAGACTTTATGCCAGACTTGCTAAACCTTTACATCAATTCTCTCATTAAAAAATAATTGTAGTGGAAATAGTAAAACAAACAAAAAAGACCTTCCAAATATCACACAGCTAGTAGTGAAGTGAAGATTCAAACCTTAGTTGTCTGACTATAGAGTTGAAGGAACTACTACATTATACTGGCTTCCTACCAAATCAAACCTTCCTATTAACTGAGAACAGCAACAATTCCCTACATTTCTCTAGACCTAAAGCATAAGTTTACAATTTAAAAATACATAAATCTGCTTTAAGAGCCAAGTGCCAAGTAGAACAGACAAATGTCCTAGTCCTAATGTACACATTTTAAATATATATATTTATATATATAATATATTGCATATTTTATATGCAATTATTTTATATGCAAAATCATTTTATATGCAAAATTATTTTATATGCAAATTATTTTATATGCAAATAGAAGACAGTTGGCTGGGGATGGCTCGTGCCTGTAACTCCACTGCTTTGAGGGGCCAAGGTGGGAATATAGCTTCAGCCCAGGAGTTTGAGACCAGCTTGGGCAACACGGCAAGAGCTCATCTCTACAAAAAATAAAAAATTAGTTGGGCATCGTAGTGCACGACTGTAGTCCCAGTTACTTGGAAGCCTGAGGCAAGAGGACTGCTTGAGCCCAGGAGTTCAAGGTTGTGGTGAGCTATGATTGCACCACTGCATTACAGCCTGAGTGACAGAGTGAGACCTCATCTCTCAAAAAAAAAAAAAAAAAGAAGAAGAAAGCTATCAGTAAACCAAATAATTCTATCAAGTAAAATTCCTACAACTTCTTTTAACAATTTCTAGATTACAATGGTACAAATATATTGAAGGTTTTATTAATTAAAATATGCATAGATTTCTATATCTCCATACTTATCATTGTTAATGACATATAATATTGCACCATGCTCATGATGCTATGGTTAAGGGCCCAATATTTCTAGAAAATCTGGGTCAATTATATTAGACTGACCCTGTTTGCTCTTCCATAAAAATGACATCACCACCTACGTCATAGTTATTGCAGGGAATAAATTTGAAACAATCAAGTATAATGACTAAAACAATGCCAGCAAGGTCCAAGAACTTGGCTGATGTTCATTTTCTTCACTATTCCGATTGTGGGTCTACCAGCTATTTATCTTTTCTCATTATTACAAACAGCATATTAACACCTTTGAACATTTTTACCTTTGCAATTATTTCTTGCAATAGATCTCATGAAAAGTTATGATGTATTTTGGTGATGTTTGTGAGCAAAGTGCACTTCAAAAATATTTTTGATACAAACAAAATTGTGCCTATATCCTCTCAGTGACACATTATATTTGATCATTTTACTTCTGTAATGGTTACGTTATATATATATATTTTTTAGTTCAGGGGTACATGTGCAGGTTTGTTACATAGGTAAACTTGTGTCATGGGGGTTTGTTGTACAGATTATTTCATTATCCAGGTATTAAGCCTAGTACCCATTAGTTATTTTTCCTGATCCTGCCCCTCCTCCCACCCTCTTATAGGCCCCAGTGTGTGCTGTTCCCCTCTTGTGTATCCATGTGTTCTCATCATTTAGCTCCCACTTATAAATGAGAACATGTGCTATTTGATTTTCTGTTCCTGCATTAGTCTGCTAAGGATAATGGCCTCCAGCTCCATCCACGTCCCTGCAAAGGACATGATCTCATTCTTTTTGATGGCTGCATAGTATTCCATAGTGTATATGTACCACATTTTCTTTATCCAGGTTATCTTCGATGGGCATTTGGGTTGATTCCATGACTTTGCTATTGTGAATAGTGCTGCAATGAACCTAACGCATGCATGTGTCCCTATAATAGAACAATTTCTATTCCTTTGGGTATATACCCAGTAATGGGATTGCTAGGTTGAATGGCATTCGTCTTTAGGTCTTTGAGGAATTCCCACACTGTCTTCCACAATGGCTGAACTAATTTACACTCTCACCAACAGTGTATAAGTGTTCCTTTCTTTCCATAAAGAAGAGTTACATCTTACAGTTAAATTTTATTTCAGAGATTGAGCATAATAACATACTGATTAAGTGTGCAAGCTAAACGTTTTTATGCCTCAATTTCCTCATTTGTAAAATTACAACAATAATATTGACATCCATGAACTGTTGTAAGGATTAAATGAGTTAATATATATAAAGTGCTCGGCCTATAACATAGTAAGTGCTATACAGGTGTTTGTTATTTCTTTGGTTATCTCAGGAAGTGCACGTTCTTACGTAGTCATAAAATAGGCTTCAGAAGGTAGGCTTCAGCAATTGAGAGAGGCTAAATTAGGCTCTGTCAAATGCAGATTGTATCGCTTTGGCACAATTATCTACCTTTGTAAACCTCATCACTAATATGAGGATAACAATCTTCAGAGATAAGGTATAAAGAGCTTAGCATCTGTAGTGTGATGATATATACATAAGTTTTCCTCTCGTTAGTCTTTTGTTATCATGTTGGGTGTGTGAGGCCTCAGGGGAAGGTCTCTGACCTTCTCCTGCCCTCCTTTCACCTGGCCCAAGCCAGGACTCTAATCTTTCCTGGATTTTCTGATTGTGGGTCTTAAGACCCTCCCCAGTGAGAGTCCTGCCCTATATCCTGGGGGACAGAATTGTGATGTCAGGAAGTCTCCATAAAAACCCAAGAGAAAGGCCGGGCATGGCGGCTCACGCCTGTAATCTCAGCACTTTGGGATGCCGAGGTGGGTGGATCACCTGAGTTCAGGAGTTCAACACCAGCCTGGCCGACATGGTGGAACCCTGTCTCTACTAAAAAGACAAAAATCAGCTGGGCATGGTGGCAGGCACCCATAAGCCCAGCTACTCAGGAGGCTGAGGCAGCAGAATTGCTTGAACCTGGGAGGCAGAGGTTGCAGTGAGCCGAGATTACGCCATTGCACTCCAGCCTGGGCAACAAGAGCAAAACTCCGTCTCAAAAACAAACAAACAACAAAAAAGAAAACACTCAAGAGAAATGGGTTCAGAGAGCTTCCAGATGGCTGGACACATGGAGGTTCCTGGAGCATGGTGCCCCAGAGAGGGCGCAGAGGCTCCACACCCCTTCCCCTATACCTTGCCCTCTCTCTTCATCCACATCATTTGCAATATCCTTTATAATAAACTGGTTAAGTGTTTCCCTGAGTTCTATGAGCTATTCCAGCAAATTAAACCCAAAGAGGGGGTTGTGGAAACCCCAATTTGAAGCCAGTTGGTCAGAAGTTCCAGAGGGCCAGACTTGCAACTGGTGTGGCATGAGGCAGCCTTGGAGACTGAGCACCCAACTTGTGGGATCTGACACTATCTCCAGGTGGATCGTGTCAGAAGTGAATTGGAGCAGCTTTGTGTCTGCTGCTTGGTGTGTGGGGAAAAACCTCCAAACGTTTTGTCACAGAAGTCTTCTTCTGTGTGGATGATTATTGTCATGTGAGAGTAGAGAAAAAAACACAGTTATAGAGTTTTCCCTAGACAGCACTGTGGTGTCAAAACTCACCAAGTGGCCGGGCGCAGTGGCTCACGCCTATAATCCCGGCACTTTGGGAGGCTGAGGCAGGTGGACCACAAGGTCAGGAGTTCAAGATCAGCCTGGCCAACATGGTGAAACCCCGTGTCTACTAAAGATACAAAAAATTAGCCGGGCGTGGTGGCGCATGCCTGTAATCCCAGCTACTCAGGAGGCTGAGGCAGGAGAATCGCTTGAACCTGGGAGGTGGAGGTTGCAGTGAGCCAAGATCATGCCATTGCACTCCAGCCTGGGTGACAGGGCGAGACTCTGTCTCAAAAAAAAAAAAAAACTTACCAAGTATTATGTATGCTGATTCTTATATGAACAGTCTATTCAATAAAACCAGGTATCATCTTTATAGATCTATATATATCTGGATTAAGCAGCTAATATTATGTGTATTATTCAATGCATCTACCTATTACCAATGTGTATTATCCAGTGCATCTGCCTATTACCAATACATTTGCCTACTTTATATTTTCTACTAAATTTATCAAATTTGAAACTGATGTTCCTATTTTATAAATAGGAAACATCTTCTTACTAGAGTTAGGTAAGTCTACTCTTATGATTTAAGAGTTTTTCTTATGTTTAAATTTTTAGTTCTCCCATAATTTTTTTCAGTATATTTATATTTAATGATAAAGGATAAATAGCTGTATCATGACAGCGTCCGACAGTGGTTCTGAGCACCATCTGGCTCTGACATTTCTTCCTAGTTCTGGCATGTGCTGGGATTTGGCCAGGACAAAGGCCCCTTTTACACCTGTATTCACTGGCCGGTGCATCCTGTTGAACCCTCCTAGCCCCAAGTCTTGTGTGCAGGCACACCCTACCCGCCTGCAGCTGCTGGAGAGAAGACCTGCAGTTAGAAAGTGCTCTTCTCCCTGAGATTCATCAGCATTCAGGCTTCTTTCTTGATGGCAGCAGCTTGTACCTTGGCCCCAGGTAGTAGATGAACACTGGAACCCCACAGGTTTGGGCCTAGGCTGGGAGCGGCCAGACTATAAGGAAAGGGAGAACTCTTGTATCTCTTCCTTGTTCCACAGTGTTTAGTGTCAGATTTTTTTTTTCTTTTTCATTTTTGAGGCTTATGAGGCTGAGGAGCCTGCAGCAAAGGGCATCTATTAGGCAAGAACCTTGTGAGAAAGAATCGGTCATAACAAGTGTGGAGGGAAACTAGACAGTGAAGCCAGGAAGACGTGTCAGGGCCTGTCTGTGGTCTAGGGAGCGGTGATGAAGTCACTGAAAAGGTCACGGAGAGTCACCACAGGAGGCAGTAGTCCTGAAATCTGGTGGCCAGGGTGTGGAGGAAAGGGGTGGCACACAGGTATCTAGAGGAGGCTAAGGAGAAGGGAATAGGAGTGACCATGAGCTCAGTTGGACATGCTCCTTGGATTTCTATGTTTACAGTTTTTACCATATTTGGAAAATTTGGAGTCATTATGTCTTGAAATAGTTTTTTTTTTTTTTTTTTTTTTTTTGAGACGGAGTCTTGCTCTGTCACCCAGGCTGGAGTGCAGTGGCCGGATCTCAGCTCACTGCAAGCTCCGCCGCCCGGGTTTACGCCATTCTCCTGCCTCAGCCTCCCGAGTAGCTGGGACTACAGGCGCCCACCACCTCGCCCGGCTATTTTTTTGTATTTTTTAGTAGAGACAGGGTTTCACCGTGTTAGCCGGGATCGTCTCTCGATCTCCTGACCTCGTGATCCGCCCATCTCGGCCTCCCAAAGTGCTGGGATTACAGGCTTGAGCCACCGCGCCCGGCCTGAAATAGTTTTTGTGTCCCCTCTTCACAGACTCTAAGTACATAATATTAGAATATATGATTTTGCCTCAAAACTCACTGATGTTCTGTTTTCTCTTTTGTAGATTTTTTTTTTCTCTGTGTGATTCATTTCGGACAGTTTCTACTGCTACATATTCCAGTTCACTAGTCTTTTGTCTGAAATGTCTAATTCTCTCCAGTGCATTTTTAAATTTCAGGCATTGGGATTTTCATCTCTAGAAATCTGATTGATGTCTTTTTATCCTGTATCTCCCAAGTATCCCCTCACCAGGCTCATATTTTCCTTTACCTTCTTGAACACAGGAATATAGTGATAATAACTCTAGTAAAGTCTTGTCTACTAATTCTATCATCTGTGTCATGATATGATTTGACATGATTCTATGTTCTTAAAAAAATGACTTGCACAGGGAAGCAACGTCATTAATTCAATAAATAATATGAAGTGCCAATTTTGATTCATTTCTGCACTTCCTATTCCCATTGTCCTATTTTGATTAAATAAATTATTACTCATTTTGTATCATTACATATTAGGATTCTTTTGAAGTCGGCTAAAGCCTCTGCCCCAGTGTTGCTGTTTTACTTGTTTTAAATCATCGCATTTGTTGCAAAGTTTTCCACATAAATTTCCCTATCACTTCCGCAACTTATGCAAACTATATTAGAATTTTAACTGGTATTATACACTAAGCCATGTGGGACATCTTATTCTTAAAATACTTCATCTTCACAGGCAAGAAGAATAAAAGTTCTTTATTTCTGACATTGAACTTCAGCAATAATCTTCATCAACCTATTCATTCATGCATTATTTATGCATATTCTTATGCGCCATTATATTTCTTTGAAAGCCCTCGATTAATATAGTCTCCACAAATAAATGGTTTTCTCTACTCCTTCCCAATATTCATACTTCATTGTTTCATAGCTCATTACAGATGTCCAAAACTGCTGCACGCAAGTGGTGACAGAGAGCACCTAATTCCCTTCTATTTCACATAAGTATCCCTTATTGTATTTTTGCTTTTTAGCATATTATCAGAAATGAACATTATATGTTATTAAATGATATACTAATGTATGTTGATATATTATTTCAAACATTTTAGTTAAATGATAAATGATTAATAATTTTCCTTATATTAAATTGGCTTCAAATTCTTGATACTAATCTTATTTGATCTTTGGTGAATACATGCTTTAATGTGTGGCTATGGTCTGTCAGCTAAAATTCTTATTTAGAATCTATTTACCTGTGCGTATGTAAGTGTGTGTGTAATTTTTTTTTAATTCGGAGATAGGCCTGTGGTGAGCTTTATTTTGAGCTAATCCCTGCTTCTCGTAAGTCACCTTTCACACACTTACCACCTACTCTATTGTAATTTTGAGAACCATAACCATAAGGAGGCAAAATAATTAAGAAAGCAGTTATATGGTGTTTTACTTTTTCACCGATTCCATACCATCGGGAGAAACTAAATAAACCATACTTCAAAGAAAGAAGTCAAATTAAATTACTGTCATTGCCCATTAATAAAAACAACAATCTGAGTCATATAATTTAACAAACAGGAAAGACAAAAAGATGATATATTTATTGCCTGACTACACTGGCATAACTCACTTTAACAAAAAATTACCACATTTAATAATATAACCTGTTATAGCTAAATATTAAACACGTATTAATTAGGGCCAACTCTGAAGGATTTCTAATTCATCCATTTCCTTATTCACTATTATATATGAAGCACTACGCTAGGTGCAGGGTCATTATAAACAAGTTTTTTCTTCAGGAAACTTACAAGCTAGTGCAAGCACTGAAAAACATTTTCTGTAAAGGGCCAGATGACAATATTATAGGTTTTGGGGTCCATACAGTCTCTGCTGCCAGCTACTCAACTCTGTCACTGTAGGGCAAAGAGTCACAGACAATATACAACACATGAGCATGGTTGTGGGAGAAAACTTCATTTACAACACACAGGTGGTAGGCCAGATTTTGCCCATGGACTAGTTTGCCAACCCATTCGCTAGTGGAAAATAATAAACTAACTAGCAATTTCAATTTGATGTGACAAATACAAACAAATGTAGGCAAAAGCTGTTATGGGAATATGACCGAAGACAGTCAAGGCCTCTTGGGAGGCGGCAACAATTCAACTAAAGACTTCAATTTCTGAAATTCAGCAAATACAAGTAGCTTTTTATAACGTGTAACCATTATGAAACAACTCAAAACCTCATTCTGAAAATGTACCACATATGTGATTATAAAAGAATTGCTTTAATATATGATATTCTCTACTGTTTCTCAAAATTAACCATAAGTACACTTCAAAGCTTACCTTGAGTGACTGTTTTGAGAACAATTAAGGTTGATAAAAATCTCAATGGCAAATTGGAGCTCTTAAAGAAAGCAGCTGTCTTTGGTTTATTCTCCACAGAATGCTGTGGTGAACTATCCTGAATTCCTTTAGTTACCACTCCTTTAAAAATGTCTTCACCCAGTCTCCTCAATGTTGATGTCATAGTCGAGTGCTGTTAAAAATATGTACAATCTTAGTATATTTATTCACATTCAGAATATATCTTCTTTTTTTTTTTTGAGACACAGTCTTGCTCTGTCATCCAGGTTGGAGTGCGGTGGTGCAATCATGGCTCACTGCAGCCTCAAACTCCTGGGCTCAAGCAATCCTCCTACCTCAGCCTCCCAAGAAGCTGGGACTATAGGCACTCACTACCACACCCAGGTTTTTTGGGGTTTTTTGGTAGGGATGGGTCTAAGTTGCTGAGGCTGGTCTTGAACTCTTGGGCTCAAGTGATCCTCCTACCTTGGCCTCCCAAAATGCTGGGATTACAGGATCATGAGCCACTGCGCCTGGCCAATAACTATTTCAAATATTAAATCAAATATATGTATTAAAAGTAAGTGAATCTGTGGCTAATATAAAGTTGGAAATATGCAAAATTGGAAAGTGATCATTTTATCAACTTAAAAATTATTTAAAAGTATGACTGTACATTTTTCTAAAATGTGTAAGAACATAAGATCATGCTATATTTCTGACACAGAGAACTATCAAGGGAACAGAGGTGGACTACCTGCATTCTCGGTTGCTGATTGCTCCACCATCAATGAAAACCAGCTTATCTTTCTGTGTTCGCTTATGAAATGATTATCTAGACCCTCAGTTCCCCTCAGCTCGCTCTGACTACAAAAGTCACAGTGACTCCAAAAACTTTCAGCAATTTCAAAACAGTAAAATATTGGGTTAGAATCATGGATAATTCTCATGGAGAATAAAACAAAAACAAAATGGGCAAAACAGAAATATTAGCAAGAAACTACTCCTAAAATAATATATGATCTAATGGTATTTGATATATCTATTAAGAATCAAATGAGGCCAGGCACGGTGGCTCACGCCTGTAATCCCAACACTTTGGGAGGCTGAGGCAGGTGGATCATGAGTTCAGGAGATCAAGACCATCCTGGCTAACACAGTGAAATCTCATCTCTACTAAAAATATAAAAACTTAGCCAGGCGTCGTGGCAGGCGCCTGTAATCCCAGCTACTCGGGAGACTGAGGAGGAGAATGGCGTGAACCCGGGAGGCGGAGCTTGCAGTGAGCCAAGATTGCGCCACTGCACTCCAGCCTGGGTGATAAAGTGAGACTGCATCTCAAAAAAAAAAAAAAAAAAAGAATCAAATGAAAGGAAAGCATTTCAAACTGTTGCAGATCAGAATGCTTAACCCAGATTTAGTAACAACTTAAAATTTCCTTTATTATGACCCAATTCTCCAATCTCATGTGACTGAGTTTTATAGCAGTTTCCCCTATCTGCATGGAAATTTGTGACCAAATGGTTTCTAACTCAGTGTTGATCCTGCAATGTGGGTAAGTTTTGGCTTTTAAATTTCTGCATCTAAAATTAAAAACAAATCTATTGAGGTTTTGCCAGTGTCAAAGGCCAAATGGTTGAGTGGTGAGACACACAAGCAGTGCAATCTAATTTACATACACTGTCAATACAATTTTATTAGAAAAAATAATACATAGGTGTTTTTAAACCTTTGTGTAAAAAATAGAAAAAAATGTTCAAAACTCTACTTACACTAAGTGTGTTAAAATGACAGGATTAAGGTAAACTTTTTTTGTTTTTAAAATTATCTCTAATGCTTACTACTACACTTTCATAATGAAAAAATAAACTTGAAAAAAATATGTGGGCTGGGCTCAGTGGCTCACGCCTGTAATTCCAGCACTTTGGGAGGCCAAGGCGGGCAGATCACAAGGTCAGGAGATCAAGACCATCCTGGTCAACATGGTGAAACCCCACCTCTACTAAAAGTACAAAAATTAACTGGGCTTGGTGGCGCGCACCTCTAATCCCAGCTATTCAGGAGGGTGAGGCAGCAAAATCGCTTGAACCTGGGAGTCGGAGGTTGAAGTGAGCCAAGATCGCGCCACTGCTCTCCAGCCTGGGCGACACAGCAAGACTCTGTCTCAAAAAAAAAAAAAAAGAAAAAAGAAAAAGAAATACAGGAAAAAAAAATGTGGATAGTATTTGCCTTTAATTGAAGGAAAAGTGAAAAAAAATCCAAAACTAGCACTCTGGGTTGTTGCTGAAGCTTCACCTAAGTTATGCTAAAACTTTTGCTGAAACAAATCTAGACCCAAAATGTCTAGTTTTCAATTTAAAATCACCCATCATTCCAAGGACGAGAAAGATTTCAAACTAAATGAAGAAAAGTCAATCAACAGCTGCCAACACCAACAGGACAGAATGTTAGAATTGTCTGACAAAGATTCTAAAGTAGCCATGAGAAAAGGAGCACGTGCATACGCTTTTAGAAAATCTCATCGAAGACACAGAAAGCCTTACCAAAGAAGAAATAGAAAAACAACCAAGTGAATATTTCAGAACTGGAAATACAATAACCGTCTCCATAACAGAATGGAGAGGATGGAGGAAAGAATAACTGGAAAATAAAACAACAGAAAACACCCAACCTGAACAACTGTAAACGACCTGGAAAAATAACAACAACAACAACAACCACCACCAGAACTTCGGGGAATAACAACATCTAAAATCATGTCATTAGAGTCCCAGGAAAGGAAAAATCAGGTAGGGCTGAAAAAGTACTTGAAGAAACTGGGGGCTGTGGCTCATGGTTGTACTCTCGGCACTTTGGGAGGGCAAGATGGAAGATCACTTGAGCCTAGGAGTTCAAGACCAGCCTGGGCAACATAGGGAGATCCTATCTCTAACAAAGCAAAAAAACTAGCCAGGTAAGGTAGTACATGCCTGTAGTTCCAGCTTGAGCCCAGGAGGGTGAGGCTCACTGCACTCCAGCCTGGGCAACAGAGCAAGACCCTGTCTCAAAAAACAAAACAAAACAAAAAACACATACACATGCACACAGAACATGAAATTGAAGAAACAATGACTGAAAACTTCCTGGACTTGGCAAAAAACGTGCCCAGAGACTGAAGAAACTAAGCAAACACCAAACAGGCTAAAATAAAGAGATCAACACCAAGACCCATCATAGTCAAACATAAAAACTAAAGACAAATGTGTGTGAGAGAAATGACACCTTACATCTATGGGGAAAATAACTCAAATGACAGTAGATTTCTTATCAGAAACCATGGAGGGCAGAAAGAATTTGCACATTTTTTAAGTACTGAAAGTAAAGAACTGTCACCCTGGAATCTGATACCCAGTGAAAATATCCTTCAGGAATTGAAAAGAAATCAAAATATGTTAAGAAAAACTAAGAGAATGTGTCATCAGCAAACCTACTCTAGGCCAGGTGCGGTGGGTCATGCCTGTAATCCCAGCACTTTGGGAGGCTGCAGCAGGTGGATCACTTGAGGTCAGGAGTTCGAGACCAGCCTGGCCAACATGGCGAACTCCATCTCTACTAAAAATACAAAAAGTAGATGGGCATGGTGGTGGGCACCTGTAATCCCAGCTACTTGGAAGGGTGAGGCAGAAGCATCGTTTGAACCCAGGAGACGGAGGTTGCAGTGAGCTGAGATCATACCACTGCATCTAGCCTGGGCAGCAGAGCAACACCCTGTCTCAAAAGAAAAAAAAAAAACTACTCTAAAGAACTGATAAAGAAGTCCTCTAAACAGACAGGATATAATGAAAGAGGGAACTGTGGCATATCTGGAAGGAGAGAAGAACAAAGTAAGCAAAAATATGGGTAAATACAACAAACTTTCCTTCTCTTCTTGAGTTTTATAAATTATGTTTGATGCTTGAAGCAAAAATGACAACATTCTCTAATGTGGTTCTAAGCGTATATAGAAAAGGTTAAGGGATAAAAAGGGAAGTAAAGTTTCTGTATTTTATTCAAACCGGTAAACTGACAATAGCAATAGACTGAATAAGTTATACATAATGTTGTAGTGAACGTTTATAATTTTATGTTGCCCTGGCATTCATTTTAAATATAAGTTGAACTTTTTCACACTAGAAGCAGGGATCAGTCACTTTTAACATGGTTTCCAGTTCTAAATCCCCATCCCCATCCCCAGTTCCTAAATGTGTTTGATCCAGATATCTGCCTTAGACAACTCCTCTCTGATGACCACTTCCCTGTGGGATAGCTAAATGCAGTCCGCACAACTTGTCTCACAGACCCTCACACCTCACTACAGACTGTGTGAATATGCCACAGTGACTACCTCCTAGAACTCATGCCTGCTTGCTTTAAACTCAACAAACAAAACACCCTGTGAAAAACCTGTATGGGTAACATCCTGGAATCCAATAAGGGCACTTGTCCACAGGTCCCTTTCTCTCTCACTCGCTCTCTCTCCCTGCCTGTGCTTCCTGACTTCCAAATATGTGGACTCCAGGTTTGCCATGTAACTCCCAGGACCTAAAAGTAATGAATTCTTGGCCGGGCACGGTGGCTCACGCCTGTAATCCCAGCACTTTGGGAGGCCAAGATGGGTGGATCACGAGGTCAGGAGATGGAGACCATCCTGGCTAACACGGTGAAACCCCGTCTCTACTAAAAATACAAAAAAAAAAAATTAGCTGGGCGTGGTGGCAGGTGCCTGTGGTCTCAGCTACATGGGAGGCTGAGGCAGGAGAATGGTGTGAACCCGGGAGGCGGAGCTTGCAGTGAGCTGAGATCCGGCCACTGCACTCCAGCCTGGGTGACACAGCGAGACTCCATCTCAAAAAATAAATAAATAAATAAATAAATAAATAAATAAATAAATAAATGCTTTATTGCAGCCAGATGGGTTGGCTCATGGCTGTAATTCCAACAATTTGGGAGGCCAAGGCAGGAGGATCACTTGAGGCCAAGAGTTAGAGACCAGCCTGGGCAACAAAGCAAGACACTGCCTCTACCAAAAAAAAAACAAAAAAACTTTTTAATTAGCTATGTGTGGTGGCAAACGTCTATAATCCTAGCTATGCAGGAGGCTGAGGGAGGATTGCTTCAGCCCAGTAGCTGGAGGCTGCAGTGTTCTATGATCACCACTGCACTCCTGCTTGAGCAACAGAGTGAGACTCTGTCTCAAAAACAAACAAAAAAACAAACAAGAAAAACCCTTTACTTCCATCTTCTATGGCTTCTAATCATTGGAGGGGTACTCTCCATCTTAAAGATCCTAAATTAAAACAAATGTAATACCAAGAAGAACTATTAGAAAAGTTATACAAAGAGATACACTCAATACACTACAGATAAAGGAAAATAAAATTCTAAAAAATGTTCAAGTAACCCGTAAGAAAGCAGGAAAAGGAACCAAAGAAATGAAAAAGAAACAAAAAGAACCACCCAGTAGTTAAAAAAACAGTTACAGCTTAAGCCCTAACATATCAATAAGTACATTACATGTAAATGGCCTAAAACACCAATTAAAACACAGAGCTTGACAGAGTTTATTTTTCCGAAATCCAGCTATATACCATTTATTAAAAAAAAAAAAACTCATTCTAGATATAATATAAGCAGGTCAAAAGAAAAAGACTGGGAAAGAAATATTATTAGAACATGAATCAAAAGAAGGCAGAAGTCTCTATATTAGTATTAGATAAAGAGATTTCAGAGGCAATGCAAATGATCAGAGATAGAGAAGGACATTATAAAATAATAAAAAGGGTGAATCCACCAAGACATAATCCTAAATTTACAAGAACACAGTTACAAAATATGTGAGGCAAAACAGATGAAGGTTATAACATATAAATCTACAATTATAGCCGGAGACTTCAACATCCATCTATCTCTCCACATTTGATAGAACAGCACAAAGTATCAGCAAGGGTATAGACAACTCACAAACACCATCAACCAACAGGATCAAATTGACATTTATGCAACACTCCACCAAACAACAGAATACATATTCTCAGCCATAAAACAACCTCAACAATACAATAAACTAGAAAAATAGAATAACAGAAAGATGACAAACTTCTGAAGAATTCAAGGGTTCAGCCAGACATGGTGGCTCACACCTGTAATCCCAGCACTTTGGGAGGCCGAGGTGGGCAGATCACTTGAGGTCAACATGGTAAAACTCCATCTCTACTAAAAAAAAAAAAAAAAAAAGAAAAGAAACCACAAAAATTAGCCAGGTGTGGTGGTGCGTCTGTAATCCCAGCTACTTGGGAGGCTGAGGCAGGAGAATCGCTTGAGCCCAGGAGGCGGAGGTTGCGGTGAGCCAAGACTGTGCCAGTGAACTCCAGCCTGGGTAAGAGAGTGAGTGAGACTCTGTCTCAATAAATAAATAAATAAATAAATAAATAAATAAAAATGAAACAAAGAGATGATCCTTTGAAAGATCAATAAAATGGAGAAACAGAGAAACTTCCAGCAAAAAAGACGAAGTAAAGAAAGAAAACACAAATTATCCATATTAAGAAGGAAATAAGGGCCGGGCGCAGTGGCTCAAGCCTGTAATCCCAGCACTTTGGGAGGCCGAGACGGGTGGATCACAAGGTCAGGAGATCGAGACCATCCTGGCTAACACCGTGAAACCCCGTCTCTACTAAAAAATACAAAAAACTAGCCGGGCGAGGTGGCGGGCGCCTGTAGTCCCAGCTACTCGGGAGACTGAGGCAGGAGAATGGCGTAAACCTGGGAGGCGGAGCTTGCAGTGAGCTGAGATCCGGCCACTGCACTCCAGCCCGGGCGACAGAGCGAGACTCCGTCTCAAAAAAAAAAAAAAAAAAAAAAAGAAGGAAATAAGGCTACCACTACAGATACTGAAGACATCAAAAGGATAAGAGAATACTATGAAAAACTCCATACACATAAATTTGCATACATTTGAATGGTTCAGTTTCTCAAAAAGCACAAACTATTACAAATCATCGATATGAATTATGTAACTAGAACAGACCTGTAACTATTAGAGAACTTAAATTCATGATTTAAAACCTCCTCCAAAAGAAATCTCATCCACATAGTTTCACTGGAGAATTCTACCAAATGTTTAAAGAAGAATGAACACTAAGTCTACATAATTTCTTCCAGAAAACATAAAGGATAAGACCCTTCCCAATTCATTTGATGAACCTAACATTGCCCTGATACAAAACCAAAGAGAGTTCAAAACTATAGACAAATATCTCTCATGAATATAGAAACAAAAGTCCTTAACAAAATATTAGCAAATAGAATTAGCTAATATAAAAACATATAAAAAGAATTAAACACCACAACCAAGTAGGTTTTATTCCAGAGACACATGGCTAATTTAATATTTCAAAGTCAATGTAATTCATATTAACAAGTTAAAGATGAAAAAGATCATTTGATCTTATCAATCAATGCAAAAAAAGTATCTAAAAAAATTCAACACCATTAATGATTTTTTAAAAACTCAGAAAAGCAGGAATACAGGAGAACTTGATTGAAAGTATCTATGAAAATACCACAGCTAATATTATACTTAGTAATCGCAGAATGAATTTTCCACCTAAGAGGAGAAACAAGGCGAGGATGACTACTCTCACCACTCACATTCAACATACTGCTAGAAACTCTAGCTAATGCAGTAAGGTTGGAAAAGGAAATTAAAGACATACATATCAAAAAGGAAAAAAAACACAACGCTGTCTTCATTTGCAGATAACATGATTTGCTATGTAAAAATCCTGAGGAACCTTCAAGAAAACTCCTAAAACTAATAAAGTCAGGATACAAAACAAACAAAAAACAATTTTATGTCTACACATTATCAATGAACATGTAAACATCAAAAGTAAAAAGACAACACCAATTAAAAGTGCTCAAAAAATGTCAATACTCAGCCAAAAATCTAAACAAGAATGCAGCAATTTTATGCTGAAAAGTATACAACATTGATTAATTAAAGTTTTAAATAAATGGACATTTTATGTTCGTAAGTTGTAAGACTCAACAAAGGAAAGATGTCAATTATTCTCAAATTGATATACAGGTTTAACACAATTCCTATCAAAATCCCAGCAAGATATCTTATAGACAGGGAAGATTGTTCTGAAATACAGAGAATATATTCAAAATAGATATTGTGAAACAAGATCAAGAATATTAGGTGGAGTATTACTTGAAGAAAAATTTCTATTAACCAATTACCTGTGCTCCAGCATCTAGCTGCCTTAGAGACCAATATATAAATTTTACAAAAGGCTCGTGAAGTTTGGTATTCACAAATGGCATCCATTGTAGTTGCTCTGTCATCAGAGGCAAAAGCTAAAGACAAAATGATGGAAAATAAATACAAAGGCACAGTATTTTTAAATGTCTGAAATCAATTACCACAATTTTCCAAAATCATCTTTAAAAACAAAAAAACAGTTCTCCAACAAAAAATCTTCAGTTTAAAACTATATGCAATACTATTTGGCAATATGTATTTGAATTTTTATATATGCATTTTCTTTCATCCAGCAATAATAGCACATCTAGTTTAAGGAGATTAACCTAAACAAAGATATTCTCTGAACCTTAAATGATTAAATAAATTAATAGTACATATGTAACCTTTAAAAATGATAACCTAGATTTACATTTATTGCTATGGCATATTCTGGGGTGAAAAAAGGTGTTTACAAGGAAGCAAATGGAATAAAAATCTCATTTACATAAACTACATCTATATAAATTTATACTGAAAAAGATATATGAAAGGATTTCTTTTTTTTTTTTGAGACGTAGTCTCGCTGTGTCTCCCAGGCTGGAGTGCAGTGGCGTGATCTCGGCTCACTGCAAGCTCCGCCTCCCGGGTTCACGCCATTCTCCCGCCTCAGCCTCCCAAGTAGCTGAGACTACAGGCACCCGCCACCACGCCCGGCTAGTTTTTTGTATTTTTAGTAGAGACGGGGTTTCACCATGTTAGCCAGGATAGTCTCGATCTCCTGACCTCGTGATCCACCCGCCTCGGCCTCCCAAAGTGCTGGGATTACAGGCTTGAGCCACCGCGCCCAGCCGAAAGGATTTCTTAAAAAGCTAGATTTCAGAAACTGGAGTAATACTTTTTTATATGTCTCCCTTGCATGTATATCTTAATATGCTAATTTATAAAAATAATATTTAAATGTTTAAGGATGTCTATGAACTTTGCTTCAAAAGTATAACATTTTGCTAAATGATTTCAGGACCAGAAAGATAAATTCTAAGGCTCTAACAGAATATTCCCACTTCTTAGATACCAGCCTAAGGAAATCGTTTTAAGAAGATCCCTCCAAAAGCCATGTACAAAGATACTTATTGCTACACTGTTTATAAGAGTATAAACCTGGAAGTAATTGTACAGCAATCAGGAAAATGGTTATGTCAACTGTATAAAGATTCTCTGGACTAATGATTATGAGCATATTGTGTGTATATACATACATGTATTTTAAAAAATTTTCTGTATATGATGATGTTTTGACATCTTAAAAAACCTTTCCAGTTGGGGAGAGACTGCCCCTCCCTGGACCAGTCAATTCTTAGATATAGCAAAGTGCTCAGCCTAGAGTATGCCTCTGATAGACAAACGAACCAATTCAGAGCCAGACCCCTTCTATCTGGCCCTTGTATCCCAGGAGGCAATATTCTCTGCTGTAATCTTACCAGTGTCACTAGGGACCACCCCTAGAGCTTAGTACCAGCCAAAATTATTCAAACTAGCCAATCCTATTTGTTCACCCTGCCCTGCATTGCCCTTCATGTGGAAACCAAAATAAAGGGTCTGCCCAATGCCTTCCCCTAGGCTCCTGTCTTCCTACCATCTGACCACTCTGGTGTCTTAAAAAAAAAAAAATCGAAAAAATTATAGACCCCTCCCAAGCTGAGAAATGTCTAAATAGTCTTTTCATGGAATAAAAGTTGGTAGCCATATACTCTCTTACAGTCATAATCTCAGTAAAATTTTATATAAACTTCTCCCCCCAACTTTTTAATAAAGCCATGCATCAGTTAATGAGAGATACACTGTAAAATAACAATAAATAGTAAATACATAAACCAGTAATATGGTTGTTTATCAAGTATTATGTACTGTATATAACTGTGTGTGCTATACTTTTATGTAACTGGCGGCACAGGTTTATTTACATCAGCATCATCACAAACGTGAGTAATGTGTTCTGCTACAATATTATGACACCTATGATGTCACAAAGTGACAGGACATTTTCAGCTCCATTATAATGTGCTTTTTTATATATTCTTTTTTTCTTTGCTCCATTATATTATGGGACCACCATCATAGATATGGTCTACCATTGTCTTAAACATCATTATGCAGTGCATGGCTGTATATTAAAAGGATTATACATCATGACTAAGTGAGATTTATTCTTTCAATGCAAGGACAGTTCGACATTTTAACAAAATGAAGGACAAAACCCACACGATTATTTCAACTGACAAAGAAAAAGCACTGAACAAGATTCAACACCCTTTCATGATAAAAATACTCAGCAAACTTAATAGAGGGAAACTACCTCGATATAATAAAGGCTATATATAAAAAGCCCACAGATTACACTATAAAGGTAAAAGAATGAAAGCCTTTCCTCCAAAATCAGGAAGAAGACAAGGATGCACACCCTCACCTCTTCTGTTCACCACAGTACCAGCCAGTGAAACTGGGCAAAAAAAAAGAAATAAAAAGTATCCAAATTGTAAAAGTAGTAGTAAAATCATCTCTCTTCTCAGATGGCATGACCTCGTATGTCGAAAGTCTTAAAGATTCCACAATTAAAAAAAAAAAAAGTTAGAATACATAAATTCAGCAAAGTCGCTGAATACAAAATCGAACTCAAAAATCAGGTGTGGTTCTATACACTAACAATGAACAATCCAAACAGGAAATAAGGAAAACAGTTCCATTTACAAAGAGCATCAAAATTAATAAAAATACTTAGGAATAAATCTAAGCAAGGAGGTAAAAAACGTATACACTAAAAACCACAAAACAGTGATGAAAAAAATTAAAACAGACCCAAATAGAATGAAATTTCATGTTTATGGGTCAGAAAACTTGGTATTATTAAGGTGCCCATGCTACCCAAAGCGATCTACAGATTCGAGGTAATTGCTACCAAAATCCCTACAGCATTAATTTACTATGGTGAACAGTATAGCAGTTCTTCAAAAGTTGAAAATAGAACTATCAAATGATCTAGCAATCCCACTTCTGAGTATCCGTCCAAAGGGATTGAAAACAGGGTCTTGAAAGGATATTTGCAAGCCCATATTCCTATCAGCACTATTCACAATAGCCATGAGATGGTAGCTGCCCAAATATCCATCAACGAATGAACAGATAAGCAATATGTGGTATTCATGCATAAACAAATATTGTTCCACCTTAAAAAGTTAGGAAATCCTGTCACATGCTACAACATGGACGAACCTTAAGGATATTATGCTAAATGAAATAAGCCAGTCACAAAAAGGCCCATATTATTATGATTCCACCCATATGAGAAATCTAATGTCAAATTCATTGAAGCAGAAAATTGAATTGTGGTCATCAGGGGCTGGGGTAGGTGAAATGGGGAGTTGTTACTTAATAAGCGCTATGGTTTGAATATGTTCCTCAAAATTTGTGTTGGAAACTTAATGCCCAAAACATCAGTGTTGTGAGGCGGGGATCTACTGGGAAGTATTTACGTCAGGAGGACTCTGCCCTAAGGAATGGATTAACGGCATTGTAATAAAGGCATGTGGGAGCGGGATCCCTTTCTCCTGTTCTTCCACCCTGTGGGCACACAACGTTCATCTGGTTTTTGCTCTTTTGCCTTGTGCCACGTGAGGATGCAGCAAGAAAGCCCCAATCAGATGCCTGGACATCCAGCTGCCAGAACTGTGAGAAATAAGTTTCTGTTGTTTACAGATTGCCCAGTCTCAGATATTCTGTTGTAACAGCACAAAACAAAGACAATGGGTACTGAGTTTTAGTTTTGCAAGATAAAGTATTTCTGGAGAGCTGTTGAAGGACAATGTGAATATACTAATGAACTGTATACTTAAAAATTATTAAGATAATAAATTTATGTTTTCATCACAGTTTGAGAAATTATATGGGTGGACCAGAAAAAGACTTACTTGAACAGATTTACAAATCTTATGATATGTAAGGTATTTAAACTATGGTTAGTCATTATACTATCTGTAAGCCAATACTTTGTGAAAAATATTTGAATACATTATGTGTTTTCATATCGCTGTTATCAGTGGTGAATTTCATTTGCTCTGGGGGACTTAACTATCAACAGTTTCGTGAATTTTTTATCAGAAATAGAGGTATAATATCCTTAATGGCCTTAACACATGGCAGTGAATTTTTTTAATTTTTGAGCTCATGGCTGAGATGAACATTTTCTGAATAAGAACAGCACTCAATCATTGAACAGTTTTGGAAATTACCTTTTGCTGCACATTATTCATTTTTTTTACTAGAGTCAACCTGAAATTACAAGTCAAAACAGTGCTTACATATGAAACTTACACTACAGTAGTCATTTCAACAACTGGTATTGTTTGAATCATAATGTTAAGCTGCATAAACTTCCTTTGTTGTCAGATATTTTAAAAAGAGAGGAGACCTCCACTACCATTCCAACACAGATTTGCAGCGGATATGTTTTCTGACTCCAAACTACAGTTCTAGCAGCATTATTTGAATCTCAATGCAAGTGCAAAATGATCTGCATATTTCAAGATCCATTCGACTGCAACTAAGGAGCTGCCAACTGACCTTCAATTGGACGTGATTACTCTCCAATACAGTGATACACAAAAAGAAATATCAAGAGAAGAATCAAAAAGAATTCTGTAAATGCTTTTCAAGTGACAGAGTCATATGCATGTCTGTGGTCCCACTTATGAGATACTTAGAATAGGCAAATTCTTAGAGATAGAAAGTAGATGAGAGACTACCAGGGTCTACGGGGGAGGGAGGAATGGGAAGATATTGTTAAATGGGTACAGAATTTGTTTCAGATGATAAAAAATTCTTGAAATTGATAGTGATGATGGTTGTACAGCATTGGGAATATACTTAATGCCACTAAATTGTACATTTATAAATGGTTAAAACGATAAATATTAAGCTATGCATATTTTACCACAATGAAACAAGATCATATGCTCACGGATTGATGTCAATTATTTGACAATATTTAGTGTATGAAAAGACATTTTCAGGCCGGGCATGGTGGCTCATGCCTATAATCCCAGCACTTTGGGAGGCCAAGGCGGGTGGATCACCTGAGGTCAGCAGTTCAATACCAGCCTGGCCAACATGGTAAAACCCCCATCTGTCTCTACTAAAAATGCAAAAATTAGCTGGGAGTGGTGGACACCTGTAATCCCAGCTACTTGGGAGGCTGAGGCAAGAGAATTGCTTGAACTCGGGAGGCAGAGGTTGCAGTGAGCCGAGATCACGCCACTGGACTCCAGCTCATGCGACAGAGTGAGGCTCCGTAAAAAAAAAAAAAAAATGCAAAGATGAAATATGTAAAGTCTCATTACAGATCAGCATTAACAGATAAAAATATGCAATTGATTCTGATGAAACGAAACACTTGGAACCCCAATTAAGTAAAATGATACCCCCAAATTCTAGTTTCTTCATTATTCGATCTACTGCAAAAAGTTTACTCCACATTACATTTTTAATTTTGTCAACAAAAAAACTGGTGAAAATTTG
The DNA here is from genome assembly GCF_037993035.2 of Macaca fascicularis. Classification (NCBI taxonomy): domain Eukaryota; kingdom Metazoa; phylum Chordata; class Mammalia; order Primates; family Cercopithecidae; genus Macaca; species Macaca fascicularis. The sequence goes on along the minus strand of NC_088387.1, from coordinate 16,328,095 downwards.
TTTCATTTCTTATTATGTAAGTACTGGTATCTTTCACTTTGCTTTTTGGCCTGCAAATCCTAAAATATTCATCATTTGTCCTTTTACAAAAAAGGTCTGCTGACCTTTGTCATGGGCTATAAACATTCCCATAGCTTAAGAAAAACCAGACTTCACTAAATTCATCTGGCATTGTCTTCTTTGTAGTTCCTGCCTACTCTATCTCTACTTCCTGTTTACTTTTAAACTAACAGACCTTGTTTTTAAAGAGCAGTTTTAGGTTTCTGAGTATACTGAGTAGGAAGTTGAGAATGCTTATATGCCCCCTGTCCTACTCCCACCTGCCAGTACCTTCCATTATTAACATCTTTACTAGTGTGGTACATTTGTAACAATTGTTAACACTGACACACTATGATTAACTAAAATCTATAGTTTACATTAGGATTCGCTCTGTTGTATAGCCTACAGATTTTGACAACATATAATCACACATATCCACCATGTATCACAGGAAATAATTTCACTGTCCTAAACATCGCCTGTGCTTCTCTCCTCTTTCTTTCTCAGAACCCTTGGCAGCTACTGATCTTTTTACTCCCGTTTTTGCCTTTTCCAAAATGTCATTATAGTTGGAATCATACAGCATGTAGCCTTTTCAGGCTGGCTTCTTTCACTTAGCAATGTACATTTAAGGTTTCTCCATGGTAAAATATAGATCCCTTGCTTAAAATCATTTCCTGTCTCCCTCTTCTCTGAGGGATGACATTCAAACTTGCCAGCATAGTTCTAGAACAGCAGTGACTCCACTTCCAGCTCATTGTAACTTTCCTCACATCATACCTCACCCACACCCTGTAACAGATGCATGTCATGACGAAGGCAGCTCATGTCTTCTCCTTCAACTACTAGGTGTCTGTCTCACAAACACCTACTCATCCTTCAAAGCTTAACTTTTAGCAGTCACTTCTACAAGGCTTTTTCATATATTTTCTTATCTTAGGATGTAATTTATCTACACCAGTGGTTCTCAAATTGTGGTCCCTACAACTACAGAAAGAGCATCACTTGGGAACCTGTCAGAAATACAAATTCTGGGTGGGGAGTTTCAGACCAGTCTGACCAACATGGAGAAACCCCATCTCTACTAAAAATACAAAATTAGCTGGGTGTGGTGGTACATGCCTGTAATCCCAGCTACTCGGGAGGCTAAGGCAGGAGAATCACTTGAACCTGGGAGGCAGAGGTTGCGGTGAGCCGAGATTGCACCATTGCACTCCAGCCTGGGCAACAAGAGTGAAACTTCGTCTCAAAAAAAAAAAAAAAAAGAAAGAAGAAAAAAAAAAAAAGAAAAGAAATACAAATTCTGGCCAGGCGTGGTGGGTCACGCCTGTAATCTCAGCACTTTGGGAGGCTGAGGCAGGCAATCACTTGAGGTCAGGAGTTTGAGACCAGCCAGGCCAACGTAGTGAAACCCTGTCTCTACTAAAAATATAAAAATTAGCCAGGTGTGGTGGCGTACACCTGTAATCCCAGCTACTCGGGAGGCTGAGGCAGGATAACTGCTTAAACCCAAGAGGCGGAGGTTGCAGGGAGCTGAGATTGCACCACTGCACTCCAGCATGGGCGACAGAGCGAGACTCCATTTCAAAAAAACAGAAAAAAAAGCAGGGCGCGATGGCTCACGCCTGTAATCCCAGCACTTTGGGAGGCCGAGGAGGGTAGATCACCTGAGGTCAGAAGTTCAAGACCAGCCCAGTCAACATGGTGAAACCCCACCTCTACTAAATATACAAAAATTAGTCGGGCATGGTGACGGGCGCCTGTTATCCCAGCTACTCAGGAGGCTGACGCAGAAGAATCGCTTGAACCCAGGAGGTGGTTGCAGTGAGCCGAGATCGTGCCATTGCGCTCCAGCCTGGGCAACAAGACTGGAACTTCATTTCAAAAAAAAAAAGAAAGAAATACAAAATTCTGTGCCACATTGGATCTACTAAATCAGATTCCAGGGCTAGGAACCTGAGTTTTAACAAGCCCTGCAAATGATTCTGATATGTGCTAAAATTGGAAAGTCAAGTTTCTCTTAGATATCTGACTTTCAGTTTCTTCACAGCAAACACTGCCTTTTTCTAGTGATTTCATTTTTTCATGAAAAATATCCACTTCATTTATATCCTTATCCCCTCTAAATACTAAGCCTTTTCCGACAGTATTTATATTCTTAATCCAAACATAACAAAAAAGTATTTTTTCTTATCTTCTGAATGTTTCAAGAGATTTGGCATATTTCATCCTACTAACACTGTAACAACGGTCCTTGTTCACGGGGTGGCAGTAATAGTGAACTGTGAACTCTTTCCAAACTCACTTTTTACAATTTGTCCTTTCAGCGTTTAAGATCATCTGGTGATCTTTACATCAGATACATTGCCTTTTCTTTCTTACTGTGATGACTTGAAATTGTCAGAATTTTTTTTCCTTTTTTTTGAGACAGAGTCCCGCTCTACAGCCCAGGCTGGAGTGCAGTAAGCAGCATGATCTCGGCTCGCTGAAACTTCTACCTCTGGGATTTAAGCGATTCTGGCACCTCAGCCCCACGAGTAGCTGGGATTACAGGTGTGCACCACCATGCCTGGCTAATTTTTGTATTTTTAATAGAGACAGAGTTTCTCCATGTTGGTCAGGCTGGTCTTGAACTGCTGGCCTCAAGTGATCTGCCCGCCTCGGCATCCCAAAGTGCTGGGATTACAGGCGTGAGCCACTGCACCTGGCTAAATTGTCCTGGTCAAAATGTCACAATGAAGAACATTTTCTGGCTTCCTTCCCAAGGTGCCTTTGGTTTTTTGTTTTTGTTTTTGTTTTTGTTTTTGAGACAGAGTCTTGCTCTTATTGCCCAGGCTGGAGTGCAATGGCACGATCTCGGCTCACTGCAACCTCCGCTTCCTGGGTTCAAGCGACTCTCCTGCCTCAGCCTCCCGAGTAGCTGGGATTACAGGTGCCCACCACCATGCCCGGCTAATTTTTGTATTTTTTAGTAGAGAGAGGGTTTTACCACATTGGCCAGGCTAGTCTTGAACTCCTGACATCAGGTCATCCGCCCACCTCAGCCTCCCAAAGTGCTGGGATTACAGGCGTGAGCCATGCCTTTGGTTTCTGACTGGCAACTGCCTAACTTTTGCAAAGTGAGCACCCTAAAGTTTAGGGTGGCCTGTCTTAGAATGCAGAATCCTGGTGAAAATGTATCCTAGTCAACACTTTGTTGAAAAATCTTTATTATGGCAAAATATATGTAACTTAAAATTTACCAATGGCATTAGTGTAATCACACTGTTGTATAACCATCACCACTATCCATCCCCAAAACTTTTGCATCATGCCAAACTGAAACTTTGTATCTATTAAATAATAACCCTCCATTCTCTTCCCCCAGCCCCTGGTAACTACCATCCTACTTTGTCTCCACAAAATTTGACTATTCTAGGTATTGCACACATGGAAGTGGAATCATGTAATATTTGTCATCTGGTGTCTAGCTTATTTCATTTACAATGTCTTCAGGGTTCATTCATGTTGTAGCACGTGTTAATTTCATGCCTGAATAATAGTCTTGTGTGTGTATATACCACATCTTGTTTATCCACTCATTCATGGATGAGCATTTACATTGTGTCCACCTTCATTTTATTATGTATAATCTTGCTATAAACTTGGCGCTTAAGTATCTGTTCAAGCCTCTGCTTTCAATTATTATGACTATATATCCAGAAGTAAAACTGCATAGTATAAGGTAATTCTATGATTAAATTTTTGAAGAACCACCATACTGTCTTCCATAGCAGCTGCATTGTACATTCCTATCACCAATAAACAAAGATTCCGCTTTCTGACATCCTTGCCAACACTTGTATGTACATATGTATGTATGTACGTACGTACCGAGACACAGTCTCAATCTGTCTCCCAGGCTGGAGTGTGGTCGCACAATCTCGGCTCACTGTAACCTCCGCCTCCCAGGTTCAAGCAATTCCCGTGCCTCAGCCTCCCAAGTAGCTGGAACTACAGGTTTGCATCACCATGCCAGGCTAATTTTTATATTTTTAGTAAAGATGGGGTTTCCCCATGTTGGCCAGGCTGGTCTCAAGTTCCTGACCTCAAGTGATCCGCCTGCCTCGGCCTCCCAAAGTGCCGGGATTACAAGTGTAAGCCACCACGCCTAGCCCTATTTTTTAAAATAAACATTCTAATAGGTGTTAAGTGGTATCTTACTGTGGTTGTGTATTTCCTTAGAGAGTAGTGATGGTAAGCATCTTTTTATGTGCTTAGGGGCCATTTCTTTATCTTTGGAGAAATAGCTATTTAGGTTCTTTGCTTGCTTTTTAAAAAATAAGTTTTTTTGGTTTTGTTTTTTGCTGGGTTGAAGGAGTTCCTTATATATTGTGGGTAGCAATCGCTTGTCAGATACACAATTTGCTAATATTTCCTCCCATTCTGGAGATTACCATTTCAATCTGTTGATGCACAAACGTTTTTAATTTTGATGAAGTTCGGTTTATTTTTGCTTTTGTTGCCTGTGCTTTTGGTGTCTTAGCCATGTAACCACTGCCTAATCTAATATCATGAAGATTTTCCTCTATGGCTTCTTCTAAGAGTTTTATAGTTTTAAATTCTCACATTTAAGCCTTTGACCCATTTTGAGTTAAAATTTTTTTGAGAGGGACTCTCGCACTGTCACCCGGGCTGGAGTGCAATGGTGTGATCTCAGCTCACTGCAACCTCCACCTCCTGGGTCCAAGCAATTCTCCTGCGTCAGCCTCCCGAGTAGCTGGGATTACAGGTGCCTGCCACTATGTCTGGCTAATTTTTTGTATTTTTAGTAGAGATAGGGTTTCACTATGTTGGCCAGGCTGGTCTCGAACTCCTGACCTTGTGATCTGCCCACCTTGGCCTCCCAAAGTGCTGGAATTACAGGTGTGAGCCACCACGCGCAGCTGAGTTAAATTTTACATATCGTATAAGGTAAGGCTCATACTCATTTTGTTGCATGACAGTATCCAGTTTTTCAGCATCATTTGTTGAAGACTGTCCTTCCTTCATTGAGTGGTCTCTGTACCCTTGTCAAAAATCACTGGACTATATGTAAGGCCTTATATTGGGCTCTCCATTCTATCCCATTGGTCTACATGTCTTATGTCAGTATCACAGAGTTTAGATTACTGTAGCTTTGTACTAAGTTTTGAAATCAGAAAGTATGAGATCTCTAACTTTGTTCTTTTTATGGTTGTTTTGGCTTTTCATTGTGCCTTCAGATTCCATATGAATTTTAGGATAAGTAGTATTCTTTGACATATAACAGTTTTATGTTTTTATGTCGTTAAATCTAGAGCCCTTGTTTTGTTATTTTTACCATTTGTGTAAACATTATGGTAAAATGCTTTACCTTGTCCTCGTATTTAATCAATATTTAATGTTATATTTTTGGGTTTTCTATGGTTTCATGATAACTTCCAAATATTTATCTACAATATATTTTGGTGTTAAGTATGGCACAGAACCACCTTCTTTTTTTTTTTTTTTTTTTTTTTTTTTTTTTGTTGAGACAGAGTCTCGCTTTGTCACCCAGGCTGGAGTGCAGTGGCCAGATCTCAGCTCACTGCAAGCTCCGCCTCCCGGGTTTACGCCATTCTCCTGCCTCAGCCTCCCAAGTAGCTTGGACTACAGGCACCCGCCACCTCGCCCGGCTAGTTTTTTGTATTTTTTAGTAGAGACGGGGTTTCACCATGTTAGCCAGGATGGTCTCGATCTCCTGACCTCGTGATCCGCCCGTCTCGGCCTCCCAAAGTGCTGGGATTACAGGCTTGAGCCACCGCGCCCGGCCCACCTTCTTGTTTTTAATGGTAAATCAGTAGTCTTGATACATTTATGAAATAATCCCTATTTTCCTCCATTGATTTAACACGCTACTTTTATCATATGTGAAATCCATTTACAAGTTTGGATCTGTTTTTGTGGTCACAGTTCTATCAATTTGTGTGCTCCTATACTACTACCATAATGTTCTAATCACTGTGGTTCTAACATATTTACATATGGGAATGAAATCTCTGATGAATTTTTCTTCAGGAACAGTGATCCAAGAGTATGTAACGTAATCTTTAAGTTTTTTTTTTTTTCTGAGACGGAGTCTCACTTGTTGCCCAGGCTTGAGTGTTGTGGCGTGATCTGGGCTCACTGCAAGCTCCGCCTCCCGGGTTCAAGCCATTCTCCTGCCTCAGCCTCCCGAGTAGCTGGAACTACAGGTGCCCACCACCACGCCCAGCTAATTTTTTGTATTTTTAGTAGAGACGGGGTTTCACCGTGTTAGCCAGGATGGTCTCGATCTCCTGACCTCATGATCCGTCCACTTCAGCCTCCCAAAGTGCTGGGATTACAGGCGTGAGCCACCACACCCAGCCAAAATCATTTTTATTGTTACATTTAACTTTTTGATTTAGTAAGAAATGTCATATATCTTTCTATCCAGCATATGTGAAATCCCTTGATTATCAAATTAAGTTTTCATATTGTTAAATGAAATTTGTAATTTTCTACATTTTGTTTTACACATTTTCTCTTTTATTTATTTTACTAGGTTTGTAAATTTGGTATTGTAAATACATTCTTTTCTTTAAATTACATATTGATGTATTTGGAAGATTTTTTGCTTTTTAGCCACTGGATACTTTACTGAAATCACGAGTTCTAATTAATTTTTTGGCTGGTTTCCTTTCCATTATTTTAAAGTGATGAAGATAGGTCTGCTTTTCAATGCTAAACATTTCAGTCCATTTTCTCATCATTTTGCTTTAGAATAATGTTTAACAGTAGAGGTGATAGTAGGTGGCATCCCTATCTTGACCTTCCTTTAATTGTGTAACCATACATTAGCAACGTATCATCCAAAAATGAATTTAAGAAAATGATTCTATTTTTGGCATCACCAAAAATAATAAAAATACTCTGAAATTAACTTTTCAAAAGAAGTACAAAACTTATACCCTGAAAATGAGAAAATACAGCTGAAAGAAATTAAAAAGATCTAAATACAATGGAAAGACATCTTGTTCATGGATTAGCAGACAATATTGTTAAGATTCCAAGACTTCCCAAATTAATCCACAGATTCAGTGCAGTCCTTAATCAAAATCCCAGCTGGCTTCTTTGCAGAAATTGAAAGGCTGCCCCTGAAATTCATATGAAAATGCCACTGACCCACAACATATTTGGAAAAGAAGGACAAAGTTGGAAGACTCACACTTTCTGATTTTAAAATTTACTACAAAGCTACAGTAATGAATCAAGTGTGACACTGGCATAAGGATAGACAAATAGAACAAGGGAATGGAATTGAGAATCCAGACATGGACCCTCTTATTTACACTGTATTTATTTTCGACATGGTACCAAAACAATTCAATAGGGAAGGAACAGATTTTTCAACCAATGATGTTGAAACAAATGGGTACCTATATGTAAAAAATGAGGTTACACCCTTCTCGCACTATATAGGAAAACTAACTCAAAATGCATCAAAGGCCTAAACATGTAAGAGGTAAAGGTATTAAACTCTTGAAAGAAAACATACAGATAAATCTTTGTGGCTCTTGATTTAGCAACGTTTTCTTAAATATGACGCAAAACATACAAGCAAAGAAAAAAGCTAAATTGGACTCTATAAAAATTTAAAACCTTTATGCTTCAAAGGGTACTATCAAGAAAGTCAACAGACAACTACTGAATGGAGAAAATATTTTCAAATCACATATTGGATAAGGTACATCCATCTTGAATATTTAAAAACAAAACCTCCTACAAATAACTCAGTAATAAAAAAGATAGCTCAATTAAAAATGCTCAGTGGATTTAAACAGACACTTACCTATAAAAGATATCCAAACAGTCAATAAGCACATGAAATGATGCTCAACATTAGTCATCAGGGAAACATGAATCAAAACCATGATGATTGACCACTTCATACTCACTGAGATGACAAAAATTTTAAATCGTTCTGACCATGATATAAAGAAATCGAAACTCCTGCAGACTGCTGGCAGGATTGTACAATTGTTGAACCACTTTGACAAACAGTCTGGCAGTTTAGCAGTTTCACTCTTAGGTATGTAGTCAAGAAAAATGAAAAACTACATGCATACAAAAATCTGTAGATAAGTGTTCATAGCAACACCATTCATAACAGCCAACAAATGGAAACAACCCAAATGTCTCTCAAATGATATGGGCAAGTAAAACGTTATATCTATATTACAGAATATTATTTGGTAATAAAAAGGAATGAAGTATTGATACATGTGATGACATAAGTGAATTTCAAAAACATAATAAATGAGTCAGTCATGGAACACTACATATTGTATGAATCTGTTTATATGAAAAGTCCAGATAGGAAAATCTATAAAGACAGAAAGCAGATGAGTGGTTGCCTAGCACTGGAAATGCTGAATAAAGGGCTGGGCAACTGATAATGGATTGGATTTTTTTTTTGGAGAGAGGAGATAAAATGTTCTAAAACTGATTAAGGTGATGGTTATACAACTCTGTGAATATAGAAAAAAAACCACTGAATTGCACAGTTAAAAGCCTACTTGTATAAGATGTGAATTATATCTCAATAAAGCTGTTACCAAAAAAAACCCCACCAGAACAAAAACAAGATATAATCAGGCCTGCTTGGTGCTCTTGGTCTTTGTGTCTCCTGTCTCTTTAAGTTTTGGACACTTTACATCCTCCCACCTCCTTATTATTTACACGATTAACTTGTTGAAGAGTCTAGGTCAGTTAATTATCTCACGTTCCTAATTTATTTTGCATGATTCTTTGTGTTGCTACGTAACTTGTTTTCTGGCAGGAATACTTTATAGGTAAATCTGTGTACTGTATCTTCCATACATATGTCTAGTTCCATGTGAAAGAGTTCCCTCTGAAACGACTCAAGTTCATTCTTTACCAATTTTTAATCTTACACAGTCATGCACTGCATAACATTTCAGTCAATTGACCGCATATAACAATGCTGGTCCCGTGAGATTATAAGGGAGCTAAAAATTCCTATTGTCTTAGTGATGTTGTAGCTGTTACAATGTCATACGGCAGTAAATTATTCATGTGTTTGTGACAATGCTGGTGTAAAAAAAAACTACTGTGTTGCCAGTAGTATAAAAGTGTAACACATACAATTATGTATAGTACATACTACTTGATAACAAACTATGTTACTGGTTACGTATCTGCTACACTATACTTTCTATCATTATTTTAGATGTACTTCTTCCAGTTATTAAAAAAAAAAAAGTTAAATGTAAAACAGCCTCAGGCAGGTCCTTCAGCAGGTATTCCAGGCAAAGGCATTGTTTTTTTTTTTTTTTTTTTTGAGAGGGAGTCTCGCGCTGTCGCCCGGGCTGGAGTGCAGTGGCCGGATCTCAGCTCACTGCAAGCTCCGCCTCCCGGGTTTACGCCATTCTCCCGCCTCAGCCTCCCGAGTAGCTGGGACTACAGGCGCCCGCCACCTCGCCCGGCTATTTTTTGTATTTTTTAGTAGAGACGGGGTTTCACTGCGTTAGCCAGAATGGTCTCGATCTCCTGACCTCGTGATCCGCCCGTCTCGGCCTCCCAAAGTGCTGGGATTACAGGCTTGAGCCACCGCGCCCGGCCTAAGGCATTGTTATTATAGGAGGTGATAGCTATTTGTGTGTTACTCCCCCGAAGACCTTCCAGTGGAACCAACTGCAGAGGTGGAAGACACTGATATTGATTATCCTGACCCTGTGTAAGCCTAAGCTAACATGTGCGTCTGTCTTAGTTTTTAACAAAATAGTTGAGAAAGTAAAAAATAAAATAAAAATTTTTTAAATAGAAAAAAACATATAGGATAGAAAGTATTTTTGTACACCTGTACAATGTGTTTGTGTTTTAAACAAAGTGTTAATATTACGAAGTCAAAAAGTTAAAAAAAAAAAAAAACTAGAAAGTTTATAAAGTAAAAAGATTACAGTAAGCTAAGCTTAATTTGTTAGTGAAAAAAATTTTTTTTCTAAATTTAGTGTAGTCTAAGTGCATACTGTTTATAAAATTTACTGTAGTGTGCACGTCTTAGAATTTCATTTACTCACTACTCACTCACTGACTCGCTCAGAGCAACTTCCAGTCCTGAAAGCTCCATTCATGGTAAGTGATCTATTCAGGTGTACCTGCCCTTTTTTTTTTTTTTTGAGACAGTCTCACTCTGTGGCCCAGGCTGGAATGCAGTGGCACAATCTCGGCTCACTGCAATCTCTGCCTCACGGGTTAAAGCAATTCTCTTGCCTCAGCCTCCCGAGTAGCTGAGATTACAGACGTCCACCACCAGGTCCAGCTAATTTTTGTATTTTTAGTAAAAACAGGGTTTCACCATGTTGGCCAAGGTGGTCTCGAATTCCTGACCTCAGGTAATCACCTGCCTCAGCCTCCCAAAGTGCTGGGATTACAGGCATGAGCCACAAGCCTGGCCCAGGTGTACCCTTTTTAATCTGTTATATTGTATCTTTACTGCACATTTTATATGTTTAGATGCACAAATACTTCACATTGTGTTACAACTGCCTAAGATATTCAGCATTGTAGATGCTGTACAGGATCATAGCCTAGGAACAACAGGCTACATAATATAGCCTAGGCTGGTAGTAGGCTATATTACCTACGGTTATGTACATACTCTACAATGTTTACACAAAAAGTCACCTAACAATACATTTCTCAGAATGTGGTCCCATTGTTAAACAATGCATGACTGTACTGTTGAATTCAGTTTGCTACTATTTTGTTGAAGATTTTTGCATCTATATTTATCAAGGTATTAGTCAGTAGTTTTTTCACTGTGTCTTTGTCTAGCTTTGGTATCAGGGTAATGTAGGCCCCAAAGAGTAAGTCTGGAAGTGTTACTTCCCTTTCAATTTTTTCGAAGACTATGAGGAGGATGGGTGTTAATTCTTCAAATGTTTGATAGAATTCTAAAGTGAAGCTCTCTGGCTTTTCATTGTTGGGTTTTTTTTTTTTTTTTTTTTTTTTTTTTTTTTTAGTGATTGAATCTCCTTACTTATCATTGGCCTTTTCAGATTTTCTATTTCATCAGGATTCAGTCTTGGAAAGCTGTGTTTTTATAGGAACTTACTCATTTCTTCTATGTGATGCAATCTGTTGGCATGTAATTGTTGATAATATTGTCTTATAATCCTTTTTATTTCTGTGGTATTGCTTGCAAGATCCCTTCTTTCCTTTCTAATTTGAGTTATTCCAGTCTTCTCTTTTTTCTCCCTTCATCTAGCTAGTGATTTGTCAATTTTGTTGATACTTTCAAGGAACCAAATCAGCCAGGCTGTTGATTTTGATTTTGATCTCTCTTCCTTTTCAATGTAAGCATCTACAGCTACAAACTTCCCTGTTAACACTGCATCCTATAAATTTTGTTATGATGTGTTTTTTTGTTTCAAGGTATTTGCCAATTTTCCTTGGGATTTCTTCTTTGACCCCATGGTTGCTGTAGAGTGAGTTTTTAAATTTTCACATATTTGTGGATTTTATAGTTATCCTTCCTTGGTTTGAGGTTTCACTTCATTGTGATCAGAAATTTTGTAACAACGTCAGTCTTTGAAAATTTATTAAGACTTGTTTTGTGGCCAAACACGTGGTTTATCTGGAGGATGTTCCACGTACACTTGAGAAGAATGTATCATCTGCTGTTGTTGGGTGGTGTTCTGTATATGTCTGACATCGAGTTAATTTATTATGTTGCTCAAGTCCTCCATTTCCTTACTTATATGCTGTCTGGTTATTCTATCTATTTCTGAAAGTAGGGTATTGAAGTTTCCTAGTATTATTATGTTACTATTTCTTCAATTCTGTCAATGTTTGCTTCACATTATTTTAGAAGTCTGATGTTTTGGGGCATAAATATTTCTCATTTGTATCTTCTTGGTGAATTTACCTTTTTATCACTTATATAGTGTCCTTGTCTCTTGTAACAGTTTTTGACATAAAGTATATTTTGTCTTACATTAGTATTACTACTACTATTCTCTTCTGGTGACCACTGACAAGGATTGTCTTTTTCCATCCTTTCATTTTCAGCCTACATGTGTCTTTACATCTAAAATGAGTCCCTTGTAGACAGCATACAGTTGGGTGCTGGCTGTTTAAATCCAATCAGCCACTCTAATTAGTTTTTTGATTTCATCCATTTACATTTAAAGTAATTACTGATAAAGGAAGGACATACTTTTTTTTTTTTTGGAGACAAAGTTTCACTCTTGTTGCCCATGCTGGAGCACAATGGTGTGATCTCAGCTCACTGCAACCTCTGCCTCCTGGGTTCAAGCAATTCTCCTGCCTCAGCCTCCGGAGTAGCTGGGATTACAGGTGCCTGCCACCGCGCCCGGCTAATTTTTGTATTTTTAGTAGAGATGGGGTTTCACCATGTTGACCAGGCTGGTCTTGAACTTCTGACCTCAGGTGATCCACCCGCCTCAGCCTCCCAAAGTGCTGGGATTACAGGCATGAGGCACCGTGCCAGGCCAGGAAGGACATACTATTACCATTTTGTTAATTTTTTCTGCATGTCTTGCAGCTTTTTTGTCCCTCCTTTCCTCTCTTACTGCCTTTGGGTTTCACTGATTTTTGTGTGTGTTACACACTTAGATTCTCTTTTAATTTCCTTCTGTGTATATTCTATAAGTATTTTCTTTGCAATCAGTTATATAAAACATCTTAAAGTTATAACTATTTTACATCAATAATGTCAACTGAATACACTAACTGCACCATTATGGCTCCACATTCCCACTTCATGTTACTGATGTCACAATTCTTTTTTTTTGAGACGGAGTCTCACTCTGTTGCCCAGGCTGGAGTGCAATGGCACGATATCAGCTCACTGCAACCTCCGCCTCCCAGGTTCAAGCAATTCTCCTGCTTCAGCCTCCCAAGTAGCTGGGAGTACAGGCACGTATGCCTGGCTAATTTTTGTACTTTTAGTGGAGATGGGGTTTCACCATGTTGGCCAGGCTGGTCTCAAACTCCTGACCTTGGGTGATCCACCTACCTTAGCCTCCCAAAGTGCTGGGATTACAGGCGTCAGCCACTGCACCAGGCCACAAATTATATCTTTATATGTTGTATTACCCCCAGCATAGACTTAGTTTTTTTTTTTTTAAATACTTCTGTCTTTTACATTCTATGCAATAATTAAAAATCAACTTATATGTCAAGATTACAATAATATAGGCTACTTACTGTATTCGTCCATTTATTTGCCTTTAACACAGAATGTTATACTTTCATATGGCTTCATGTTGCTGTGTAGTGTGCTTTCATTTCAACCTGAAGGACTCTCTTCAGTATTTTTTATAGGGCAGGTGTAATAGTTACTGAACTCCTTCAACTATTGTTTATCTGAGAAAGTCTTAAGGACAGTTTAGCTGAATATACTACTCTTGGTTAACAGTTTTGTTTTTTTTTTTTTTTTGCACTTAGAATGTACCACCCCACTGCCTGTTGGCCTGCAAGGTTTCTGCTGAGAAATCTGCTGAAATTCTTATAGAACTCCCTTGAACGAGACCAGCTGCTTTTCTCTTGTCAATTTCAAGATTCTCTTTGTATTTTACTTTTGACAATTTGATTATAATGTATCTTAGAGTTGGGTGTCTTTGGAATTGTCCTCTCTGGAGTTCCTTGAGCTTCCTGAATTTGTATGCCCAATCCTTTCCTCAAAAAAGGGCAAGTTTGGGACATTTTCAGCCATTATTTCTACAAATAAGCTCTCTCCCCCTTCTTCTCTCTTCTCATTCCAAGACTTACATTATGCATATACTGGTTCACTTGATGATCTCCCATGAGTCCCTTAGACTGTCGTTACTTTTCTTCATTTTTTTCTCTTTGCTCCTCTAACATAATTTTATTATTACGTTAGAACTTTTCGTAGACACGGGGTCTCATTATGTTGACCAGGCTGGTCTTGAACACCTGGCTTCAAGTGACCCTCCTGCCTTGGCTTCCCAAAGCACTGAAATTACAGGTGTAAGCCACTGTGCCCAGCCTCTGACTTAATTTTAGATGATCTGTCTTCAAATGTGTTGATGTCTTCTGTGTAATCAAGTCTGCTGTTGACTTTTATAGTTCAGATATTGTATTCTCCAGCTCCAGAATTTATTTGGTTCCTTCTTATAATTTGTATCTTCTAGTTTACACTGTCACTTTGTTCTTGCATCATTTTCCTGACTTTGCTTAGTTTTTTGTGTTCTCTTAAGTTTTTAAATTATTTGTCACAGTTTTTAAGTCATCTGTCACAAAGTTCAGAGATCTGCATTTCTTTAGGGTGAGTTTCTGAAGCTTTGTTTTCTTCTTTGACTTGATCAATGTCCCTGCTCCTTTGTATGCCTTCTGATCCTTTTTTAATGGGTATTTGGGCATTTGAAAAAACAGAAAACAAATACCTTTCTGAGTCTTTACAACTGGCTTCATACAGGGAAACACTTTCATGAATCAGCCCAGTTAGAGGTTTTAGGACCACCCAAATTTTTCTGAGACATTTGTCTTCTCTGGGCTTCTATGTGTGTTTTTGACAGTCTTAATTTCCCTAGCAACCTATTGCTATTCCCTCGCAGAAACCCATTAATCTCTGTGTCCCTCAGACCTCTCCCAGCAGAAGTGCAGATCTCTGCAGCTCTTATGTGCTGCAGCAATCACTTCTGTTTCCTGCAGCTCCCAAACTATGCTACTGTTGTGGGAAGGGAGGGACCCTGAACAGAGGGACTGGCTGAAGCCATGGCAGAACATAAAGCCATAGTGAAGATTTCATAGATATTTATTAGTTCCCCAAATTAATACTTTTATAATTTCTTATGGCTGTCTTTACTGCAATCTCTGAACATAAATTGTGACGATTTCATCATCTCTTTTGTAAGCTGAGGAGGATGTATGTTGCCTCAGGACCCTGTGATGATTGTGTTAACTGCACAAATTGTTTGTAGAGCATGTGTGTTTGAACAATATGAAATCTGGGCACCTTGAAAAAAGAAAAGGGTAACAGCAATATTCAGGGAACAAGGGAAATAACCTTCAACTCTGACTGCCAGTGAGCTGGGCAGAACAGAGCCATATTTCTCTTCTTTCAAAAGCAAAGAGGAGAAATATCGCTAAAGTCTTTTTCTCAGTCAGGAACATCCCTGAGAAAGAGAATGCGCCCCTGAGGGTAGGCCTCTGAAATGGCCGCTTTGGGGGCAGCTGTCTTTTACAGTCGAAGCCGAAGGGATGAAATAAGCCCTGGTCTCTTGTAGCGTTCCCAGGCTTATTAGGATGAGGAAATTCCCGCCTAATAAATTTTGCTCAGACCGGTTGTCTGCTCTCAAACCCTGTCTCCTGATAAGATGTTATCAATGAAAATGCGTGCCCGAAACTTCATTAGCAATTTTAATTTCGCCCCGTCCTGTGGTCCTGTGATCTAGCCTTGCCTCCATTTGCTTTGTGATATTTTATTACCTTGTGAAGCACGTGATCTCTGTGACCCACACCCTTATTCGTGCACTCCCTCCCCTTTTGAAAATCGCTGATAAAAACTTGCTGGTTTTATGGCTCAGGGAGCATCATGGAACCTGCCGACATGTGATGTCTTCCCTGGACACCCAGCTTTAAAATTTCTCTTTTGTACTCTTTCCCTTTATTTCATCAGAGCAGCTGACGCTCAGGGAAATAGAAAAGAACCCACGTTGAATATCGGGGGTGGGGGTTTCCCCGATATGCTATCATTCCCTTCAGCACTCTGAGTGAGATGAGATGCAAACCAGTCCTGTGGGCAGACTTTGGATAAGCCAAAATATTGAACACACAGTCCATTATTTCGTTTTTGTCCCAAGGGAGAAGGCAGGGCATAGGAAATTTCCTCCTGGTTGCACTGCACTATACTGGGAGGGGAACACACATGCAAAATGCCACAAACTTTTCCACTCCTTCTGAAGGAGTCCCTTCTTTTTAACGTTTTAGCCTGAGTGCTGCAGCTTCTCAATTGGTCTCTACAATTCTCACTAACATGTCCTTGTCACTGTATTGAAATTAACTGGTGTTTCCATGAAGGAATAAGGGCCTGAAACTACCTACTCCAACATATTGATGATGTTAGTCCTACAGCCAAATTTTACTATCATTAGTTATAACACATATTACCTTCCACCTCAGGTTGTACTGAATTTTTCTATCTCAATTTCTTTGATAATAGCTCACCCTTATGTTACTGAATCACACAAGAAAATCAGTCTTATAAGGTATACCCAGTATATCAGATTTACTCCTCAATGGCTTTAGTTGTTTTTAAATATTAAATCCATCCTTAAACAAGTTATAACTGTGATCAAATATACAAAAAAACCCTGTCAGAAGTTTCCAAAGGTAATTTCTGAAGAGATTACTTTGCTAAAATATTTTGAGTTATACTAGTATTCTTAGAATAAATATAATGCCTGCCCAAATGGTTAACAGAATCCTATAACAAAAAAAAAAAAGATTTTAAGATAAGGTTACATTATTTAAAATCACAAATTTTACATCTTCCTAAAGAGATGTGAATACCTGCTTGTGATGCCCACACGTATTTAATTAATCTGGTACTACTTACTCTTCTATTATTATATTTAAAAGTTTATTTATACACCTTAAAATTGTTCTACCTTTATGAATATACAGTAATTAAGTTGAAAACAATATTTTAACTAAAAGGATCTAGGTTCAACAGAAACTGTAAATCCTGAACATGTCAACAGACAACTTTTTATTTAGAGATGTTAAAATGAATCCTGAGAAATACGTGTGCTAAATATTATTCTCTTATGTTATTAGACTAATATAAAAACACAGTATTACATGATCCCGATTCCATTATTTTTCTTCAGACAGGGTCTCACTCTGTTGCCCAGGCTGGAGTACAGTGGTACAATCACAGCTCACTGCAGCCTCGACCTCCCCAGGTTCAGGTGATCCTCCCACCTCAGCCTCCGAGGGAACTGGGGTTACAGGCGCATGCCACCACGCCTCGTTAATTTTTGTATTTTTTGTAGATATGGGGTACTGCCATGTTGCCAAAGCTGATCTCAAACTCCTAGGCTCAAGCTATCCTCCGACTTCAACCTCCCAAAGGGCAAGGATTACAGGTATGAGACACCGTGCCCAGCCCTCATCTAGTTCTAACAAATAAAATTTCTCTGCAGAACTTTAATACTGCAGGCCTTCCTAATTAGCAGTTACTTCTAAAATAAGGCTAGATTTAGGGAAATAATTGATGTAGGTACTAAGAGACAGAATTCTAAACAAAGGTGTATTTGTGTTCTATTGCTGCCATAACAAATACCACAAACTTAACATTTAAACAACACAAATTCATTATTTTACACTTTTGTAGGTTCAAAAGTCTAATACGGGTCTCAGCCAGCCAAAATCAATGTATATTCAGAGCTGTGTTCCTCTCCGGAGGCTAAGGGAGGATTCATTTCCTTGCTTATTCAAGTTGCATGCAGAATCCAGTTTGCTGCAGTTAGAGCACTGAGATTTGTATGTCCTTTGTGACTGTCGGCAGAGGGCAATTCCCAGCTTCTAGAAGATATCTGATGGCCGGGCACGGTGGCTCACACCAGTAATCCCAGGACTTTGGGAGGCCAAGGTGGGCAGATCACAAGGTCAAGAGTTTGAGACTATCCTGGCTGACACAGTGAAAACCCGTCTCTACTAAAAATACAAAAATTAGCTGAGTGTGGTGGTGCACACCTGTAGTCCCAGCTACTTGGGAGACTGAGGCAGAAGAATCACTTGAACCCGGGAGGCAGAGGTTGCAGTGAGCCAAGATGGCACCACGGCACTACAGCCTGGTGACAGAGTAAAACTCCATCTCAAAAAAAATAAATAAATAAAGATTATCTGAATTCCATGTCTTATGGCCCTCTTTCTCCATCTTCAAAAGCCAGCAAGAGTGGGGTGAGTCTCTGGCCTACTCTTCTGAATCCTCCTGGTTTAAAGAGTTTATGTGATTACTAAGACCACTCACATAATCCTGGATAATCTCCCTATTTTAAGGTCAGCTGATTAGCAACTTTAATTCCCTTTTGCCATGTGCTATGGTTTGAACGTTTGTTTCCTCCAAAAGTCATGTTGAAACTTAATTCCCAATATGACAGTATTGATAAGTGGGGCCTTTAAGAAGTGACTGGGTCCGGGCACAGTGGCCCACATCTGTAATGACAACATTTTGGGAGGCCAAGGCAGGAGGAATGCTTGAAGCTAGGAGTTCAAGATCATCCTGTGCAACGAAGCGAGGTCTGATCTCTATACAAATTTTTTAAAAATTAGCTGGGCAGGCCGGGCGTGGTGGCTCAAGCCTGTAATCCCAGCACTTTGGGAGGCCGAGACGGGCGGATCACGAGGTCAGGAGATCGAGACCATCTGGCTAACACGGTGAAACCCTGTCTCTACTAAAAAATATAAAAAAACTAGCCAGGCGATGTGGCGGGTGTCTGTAGTCCCAGCTATTTGGGAGGCTGAGGCAGGAGAATGGCGCAAACCCGGGAGGCGGAGCTTGCAGTGAGCTGAGATCCTACCACTGCACTCCAGCCTGGGCGACAGAGCGAGACTCTGTCTCAAAAGAAAAAAGAAAAAAATTAGCTGGGCAAAGTGGTATATACCTGTAGTCCCTACTCAAAGGGACGAGGCAGGAAGACTGCTTGAGGCTAGGAGTTTGGAGGCTGCAGTAAGCAATGACTGGGCCACTGCACTCCAGCCTAGGTGACACGAGGAGACCCCATCTCCAAAACAAAAGCTTTTTTAAAAAAAGGTGACCGGGTTATGAGGGATGCCCTCAGGAAAGGATTAATTCATCCAAGGGTTAATGGATTAATGGATTATCATGGGAATTGGACTGGTGGCTTTATAAAAGGGAGAGAGACCTTAGCTAGCACACTCAGCCCCCAGCCATGTGATACCCTGCATCACCTCTGGACTCTGCAGGAGACCAGGAAGAAGGGCCTCATCAGAGGCAGCCCCTCAAATTTGTTCGTTTTTTTTTTCTTTTGAAACAATCTTGCTCTGTTGCCCAGGATGGAGTGCAGTGGTGCAATATCAGCTCACTGCAACCTCCACCTCCCAGATTCAAGCGTTTCTCCTGCCTCAGCCTCCCAAGTAGCTGAGATTACAGGCACATGCCATGATGCCCACCTATTTTTTGTATTTTTAGTAGAGACAGGGTTGCCCATTGCACCATGTTGCCCAGGCTGGTCTCGAACTCCCGACCTCAGGTGAACGGCCCACCTTGAACTCCCAAAGTGCTGGGATTACAGGCATGAGCCACCGTGCCTGACCCTGGCTTTTCCCTTTTTTAATCTTCATATATTCTGAGTCACATATTTCAAATTAAAAAACAAACCTTTACACACTTCTCCTGAATATCATTTCTCTGGGAAGCGAATTTGAGTTGTGGTTTTTTACCATCCATTCCAGATTCTTCATGTTTCACTTTGCTAAGATGATGATCCGAAATCCAGTCCATGAAGACAGTTAAAAGTTCATAAACTTGTCCATTAAGTGGTACCTATATGTCAAAAATTAAATCATTCATTTCAGTTCACAACTTCATAAAACTTCAAAGACAAGTCTTAAATTTGGTAAATAATTAAAGAATAATTTGACTAAAGTAATTCACTAAAATGTGTTAAGGACAGAGCTTCTCCAAACAAAAGAAATTCAAAATCAAAGTTTCCCAATTTGCCTGGTGCTGGGGCTCAAGCCTGCAATCCCAGCACTTTGGGAGGCTGAGGTGGTTGGATCACCTGAAGTTCCCTAGAAGTTCGAGACCAGCCTGGCCAACATGGTGAAACCTGTCTTTACTAAAAATACAAAAATTAGCTGGGCATGGTGGCGCATGCCTGTAATCCCAGTTACTTGGAAGGCTGGGGCAGGAGAATCACTTGAATCCAGGAGGTGGAGGCTGTAGTGAGCCGAGATTGCACCACTGCACACCGGTCTGGGAAAAAGAGCAAGACTCCATCTCAAAAAAGAAAAAACAACAACAAAAAAAACCAAACAAACACAAAAACCTCCCCATCTAATATTAAAAACATGTTAAATGATGACTGAGAGAAGGCAAGAAAAGTCATCATAATTAGGAAGTTAAAATAACTTGTACCTTATTACTAAAAGAAAACTTTTCATAAAAATTCTTTATCCAAGTTTGATAAGATGGAAAAAAAGTAAAATTAGCCTTAACTCAAGAGCATGAACCTCCCACAATTAAAAGACTAAAAAAAATTAAAGGTTTCCAGAGCTAAAGAATTTCCACTATGGAACTTCCTTTTTCTTCTCACAAAAATTGTTACTTTGTCTTTCCAGTATATCATTGAATACACATATGAACTTTTTTCCCCTAGAAATCTTGTCCTCCGAGAGTCTACCAAAATGAAAAGTAAAATAACAAAGTAATTTATAAATTTAATTAGACTAATTTTAAGTATTATTACAAAACACATTTCTAATTTAATTCAATTTTTTTAAAATAAGATACCACTATACATATCCACCTTAAGCAGGGAACTATGTTAAATTTATTTATTTTTTTAATCTGCAGGCCAGGCATGGTGGCTCACGCCTATAATCCCAGCACTTTGGGAGGCAGAGGCAGCTGGATCACCTGAGGTCAGGGGATCGAGACCAGCCTAGCCAACATGGTGAAACCCTGTCTCTACTAAAAATACAAAAAATAGCCAGGTGTGGTGGTGGGTGCCTGTAATCCCATTTCTTCAGGAGGCTTGAACCCAGAAGGCAGAGGCTGCAGTGAGCCAAGGTTGTGCCACTGCACTCCAGCCTGGGTGACAGAGTGAGACCCCCATCTCAAAAAAAAAATAAAATTAAAAATATTAATAAATTAAAAAATAAAAAAACAAAAAAATTCAAAGACAGAGAAATATAAAAGCAAATTAATAAAAAGGCAACATTAAGTCAATGGCAATCCACAAAATCAGAATGAATAAAGACAAAATGATAAATAGTAGCATTAGTGCATTATTCTGAAGAGCAATTTTTCACTTTCTCAATTTTTTTCAAATAGAAACTAACTCCCTTTAGATGAAAACTTCAATTATCTTCAGTCCCTGAATATAAAATCTGTACCTTTTCAATTTACTCCAATTTTCTCAATTTATAAAGAACTAGAAAATTTATCAAAATATCTGAATGATCAAAGCCCATAAGATACTACTACACACCCACTGGAAGGGTCAAAATGAACAAAACTGAAAACACCAAATGTTGACAAGGTTGTGGAGCAACCAAAACTTTGATACACTGTTAATGGGAGTATAAAACAGTACAACCAATTTGGAAAACCGTCAGTTTCTTAAAAACATACATCTACCTTTATCTACTTTATGACCCAGAGATTGTAGTCCTGGTATATACCCAAAACAAATGAAAACATATATCCATAAAAACCCTGCACATCAATATTCGTAGCAGCTTTATTTATTGCAGACAAAAACTAGAAAAAGCCCAGGTGTCTATCAACAGAAGAATGAAGGAACAAACTCTGATACATTAATACAATGAAAAACTACTGAGCAATAGAAGGGAACAAACTACTGATACACTCATAATTATGCTGACAAAAGCCTTACACAAACAAGTACACACAATACAATTCCACTGACCAAATGTCTCACACAGGCAAAACT
Source organism: Macaca fascicularis (assembly GCF_037993035.2). Taxonomy (NCBI): domain Eukaryota; kingdom Metazoa; phylum Chordata; class Mammalia; order Primates; family Cercopithecidae; genus Macaca; species Macaca fascicularis. Next base: position 16,306,334 of record NC_088387.1, on the reverse strand, counting down.
AATTTCTGCAAAACTTCTGGCAGAAAAGAATGACCAGGAAAGGACATTAGAGAACTTCCTAAGATAGTTGAAAGTTCTATATTCTAGTACAGTGGAAATATTCTACATTTGGTTGTAGGCAACATAAATATTTATCAAAATTAATCAAACTTTACGCTACAGGATTTGTGCATTATGTTACCACATGTAATTTATATCTCAAATTTTACAAATTTTTAGGGAAAAAAAGATACATGGAAATCCATTCAGGGATGGGTTGCAGTCTTGACTGAAAAATAGCAAATGCTTGTGGAGTGTCAAAACATACTAAGCAATAAAGCCACGAATGAAGTGTCAATGATACTGTACCTGAAACACTACCAAAATATAATAGTTTTGTTTTTGCAAATGAAAGTATATTTTAAATATTCTTGAGATATTTCCCTTTTAAGAAAGTATTATGGTGAATCCTTTCTCTTTTCAAAGAGAAAAGATTAAAGCACAAGAGAAATCTTCCTGGCTTTCCATTGGAGAAATTTTCAATCATATCATACCTTGTAAGTTTTTGAAACTGGTGCTTTTTCTTGTTTTAAACTTTTCATTTCATGAACAGCATGGGAACTTCCTTTCAATCTCTGTATTGTCATAAACTCGTACTTCCTCTGCAACAGTACATATGCATGAATTAAAGGACAATTGTATCAAAATGAGTAAACTCAAAGGCAATCATCTAAAAATATACTTATGTCTGTAAAGAACAGGCAACTTACCTGTAAATTATCTAAACGAGCTTGAACTCTTTTCGCCTGAATGTCCATCTTCCTGTTTTCCTCACTTGCTTCATTCAACTAAAGGGTAGAAAAAGTTAGATATTTCAATCTAAACCTTCAACTGGTTTCATACTAAGGGTTCTCAATCTACTTTTCCCTAAAATATTAATGATTCGTAAGATAATTTACTTTATCTTATGAAAAATGTACAAGACACCAGATGTCTTAAAAGCATATACATATATTTTAGTGGAAAATGCTTTTATTAATAAGTAAATTGTTATTAGAACTATAACATATATAAAGAAAAGTATAAAATCCTAAGTATGCAGTACAATGAGCTATAACTGGGATTGCATTACTGGGATTATGTGTGTGTGTGTGTGTGTGTGTGTGTGTGTGCGCATATACTGATATGTATATGTATGGAAGAACTGACATATTTACCATATTGAGTCTTCCTATACATGAACATATCTTTAATTTATTTAGGTTTTATTTTCTTTTAATAATGTTTTGTAGTTTTCAGTAGTGATGTCTTGCACATCTCCCTTTAGATTTATTCCTGGGTATCCAATTACTTTTTTATGATGTTACTTATGGTATCTTACAATAAAATTTATGATATATATACACCATGAATAGAATACTATGTGGCCATAGAAAAGAATGAAATCATGTCTTTTGCAGCAACATGGATGGAGTTGGAGGTCATTAATCCTAAGTGAAATAACTTAGAAACAGAAAATTAAATACTGTATGTTCTCACTTATAAGTCAAAGATAAACAATGGGTACACACATACGGACATAAACATGGAAATAACAGATACTGGGGACTCCAAAAGGGAAGGGGGGAGAAGGGTAGGTGTGGAAAATTAACCTATTGGGTACAATGTTCACTATTTGAGTGAAGAGTACATTTTAGAAGCCCAGACCTCACTGTTAGACAATATATCCACGTAACAAAGCTGCACATGTACCCTCTGAATCTAAAATAATGTTCTTAAAAAATGAAAAGTAGCTTTTTGAACAAATAAAAAACCAAACAAACCATGAGCTAGACTAAGAAAAAAAGAAGAGGTTGAGTGCAGTAGCTCACACCTGTAATCCCAGCACTTTGGGAGGGTGAGGCAGGAGGATCACTTGAGCCCAGTTCAACACCAGCCTCAGCAACACAGTAAGACCTCATCTCTACAACAAAATTTAAAAATTAACCAGAGGTGGTGGCGCATGCCTGCAGTCCCAGCTACTAAGCAGGCTGAGGTAGAAGGGTGGTTTAAGTCCTGGAGGTTAAGGTTACAGCAAGCCGTGGTGATGCCACTGCACTTCAGCCTGGGAAACAGATGGAGACAGTCAAAACAAAAAAAACATAGAGAAAGAAAGAAAAGGAAGAGAAGAAATAGTACCAAGAGAAGGAAGGGAAGAAAAGAGAAAAGGAAAGCAGGGGGAGGGGAGGGGAGGGGAGGAAGGGAAGAAGAAGAAAGAAAAATAAGAAAAGAAAAAAGGAGAAAAGACCCAAATAGATAAAATCAGAAACAAAAAAGGAGACATTACAAGTGGTACCACAGAAATACAAGGATCACTAGAGACTACAGAGATCATTATGAAAGAACTATAGGCCAACAAACTGGAAAACCCAGAGGAAATGGATAAATTCCTAGGCACATAAAACCTACCAAGACTGAATCAAGAAGAAATAGAAAACTAGAACAGACCAATAACAAGTAACAAGACCGAATGGTGGTCAAAAGTTTCCCAGCAAAGTAAAGCCCAAACTAAATGGCTTCACTGCTGAACTGTACTTTTAAATTCACTAAATGGTTTCACTGCTGAATTCAAACTTTTAAAGTACAAATACCAATTCTTCTCAGACTATCCCAAAAACCTCAAGGGTAGAGAATTCTTCCAAACTCATTGTACAAAGCCAGCATTACCCTGATACCAAAACCAAACCAAGACACAACAAGAAAACTCCAGGCCAATAGTCCTGATGAACACAGATGCTAAAATCCTCAACAAAATATTAGCAAACCAAATTCAACAACACACCAAAAAGATAATATACCATAACCAAGTGAGATTTATCCCAGGGAAACAAGGAAGGCTCAAATATGCAAATAAAAAAATGTGATATATCACGTTTTAACAGAATAACAATGAAGTATAAAAACCTTACGATCACTTCAACAGACACAGAAAAAGTATGATAAAATTCAACATCTCTTCACAGTAAAAACTCTCAACAAATTAGGTACAGAAGGAATGTACTTCAACACACTAAAAGCTATGTGTAACAAACCCACAATTAACATCTTACTGAACAGGGAAAAGCTGAAAATTTTTCCCCTAAGAACTAGAACAAGACAAGGATGCCCATTCTCACCACTCTTGTTCAACATGGTACTAGAAGTACTAGCCAGAGTAATTAAGTAAGAAAAAGAAATAAAAGACATCCAAATTGGAAATAACAGGCTGGGTGTGGTGACTCATGCCTGTAATCCCAGCAATATGGGAGGCTGAGGCAGGCAGATCACCTGAGGCCAGGAGTTCAAGACCAGCCTGGCCAACACAGCAAAACCCCGTCTCTACTAAAAATACAAAAATTAGCCAGATGTGGTGGCGCATGCCTGTAATCTCAGCTACTCAAGAGGCTGAGGCAGGAGAATGGTGTGAACTCAGGAGGCGGATATTGCAGTGAGCAGATATTGTGCCACTGTACTCCAGCCTGGGCGACAGAGCGCGACTCCATCTCAAAAAAACAAACAAAAAACAAATTGGAAATAAGTCAACTTGTCCTTCTTTGCAGACGACATGATCTTCAATGCAAAGAAACTGACAGGCTCCACCAAAAATTTCTTAGAACTGATAAATTCAGTAAAGTTGAAGGACACAAAATCAACATACAAAAATCAGTAGCATTTCCAAACACTAACAACAAACTAACTGAAAAAGAAATAAAGAAATCTATCCTGTTTACAATGGCTACAAAAATAAAATAAAATACCTGGGAATAAATGTAATCAAGGAAGTGAAAGATTTCCACAATGAAAACTATAAAACACTGATGAATGAAACTGAAGATCACACACACAAAAAGAAAAGATATTTCATATTCATGGACTGGAACAATTAATACTGTCAAAATAACCAAAGTCATCTATAGATTCAACATAATGTCTATTAAAATACCAACAACATGCTTCACAGAAATAGAAAAAAATCCTAAAATGTGTATGAAATCATGAAAAACCCAAATAAGCAAAAGCAATCCTGTGTGAAAACAACAAACCCAGAGGCATCACACTAAACTCAAAATACACTACAAAATTGTAGTAACCAGAACAGCATAGTACTGGCATAAAAATAGACACATAGACTAATGGAACAGCATAGAGAACTCAGAAACAAATCCACACATTTATGGCCAACTGATTTTCTACAAAGGTGCCATGAGCGTTAATAAGGGAGATGACAGTCTCCTCAACAAATGGTGCTGGGAAATGGATATCCATATGCCTAAGAATAAAACTAGACCCCATCTCTCATCACAGACAAAAATCAACCTGAAATATAAGACCCAAAACTATGAAACTACTAGAGGAAAAAGTGGGAAATAGTTCAGGACACTCGCCTGGGCAAAGATATTATGGATAAGACCTCAAAAGCACAAGCAACAAAAGCAAAAACAGACAATTGAGATTGGAAACAATAAAAAGAAAAATGATACAACCTGCAGAATAGGAGAAAATATATGCAAACTATTCATCCAACAAGGATGAAAATCCAGACAATACAACGAACTCAATAGCAAAAAAAAAAAAAATCCAAATAAAAAAATGGGTAAATAATCTGAAGAGACATTTCTCAAACAAAGGCATACAAACAGTCAACAGGTATATGAAAAAATGCTCAGTATCACTAATCATCAGGTTAATGCAAATCGAAACCATGATCAGGTATCAATCTCATCCCAGTTAGAATGGTTATGAAGAAGACAAAAAGTAATAAACGTTGGTGATGATGTGGAGAAGGAAAACTCTTTTACATTGTTGGTGGGGATATAAATTAGCACAGCCATTATGAAAAACAGTATTCAGGTTCCCCAAAAAACTAAAATCACAACTACCATATGATCCTGCAATACCACTTCTGGGTATATATTCACAGGAAAGAAAATCAGTATATTGAAGAGAGATCTGCACTCCCATGTTTACTGCAGTAGTAGGTGCAATAACCAAAGTATGGAAAGTTGCTAACCCATGTGTCCATCAATAGATAAATTTATAAAGAAAATATAGTGTATACATAAACAATGAAATACTATTCAGCTATGAAAAAGAACAAAATCTTGTTATTTGCTGCAACATGGATGAGCCTGAAAGACCTTACGTTAAGTGAAATAAGTCAAGCACAGAACGATAAATACCACATGTTCTTACTCATGTGGAAGCTAAAAAACAAGTTGATCTCACAGAAGTACAGAACATAATATTGGTTATTAGAGGTTGCAAAGGCTGTGGAAAGGAAGGAATGGAGAGAAGTTGGTTAACAGACACAAAATTAGAACTGGATGGGGAGCCGGGCGCAGTGGCTCAGGCCTGTAATCCAAGCACTTTGGGAAGCCGAGAAGCAGGTGGATCACTTGAAGCCAGGCATTTGAGACCACCCTGGCCAACATGGTGAAACCCCATCTCTACTAAAAATACAAAAATTAGCCGGGTGTGGTGGTGGGTGCCTGAAATCCCAGATACTTGGGAGGCTGAGGCAGGAGAATCGCTTGAGTCCAGGAGGTAGAGGTTGCAGTGAGCCGAGATCAAGTCACTGCACTCCTGCCTGGGCAACAGAGTGAGACTCATCTCAAACAAAACAAAACAAAACAAAACAAAACAAAACAAAAAGAAGAACTAGATAGGAGGAGTAAGTTCTAGCTTTACAGCACTACAGGGTAACTACAATCAAGAATTTATGGCATATTTTCTAATAGAAAAAGAGAGGATTTTGAATATTTCCAATACAAAGAAATGATAAATGTTGAGTTGACGGATTTGCTAATTACTCTGATTGATCATTACACATTACTGTATTGAATATCACTGTACCCCATAATTATGCACAATTAAGTCAATTAAAAATAATTTTAAAACCCCATTCGATGGAATTCTTAAATTCAACTGATGTGTTTTTTAGTTTTCAAATTTCAATTTAATTCCTTTCCACAGACTTACTATATAGGCAAAAATGTACCTACGCTAGGAATTCTCTAATGAAGCTGTCAATCTATTTTTCTACTTTCTTGAACATATTAATCATTATTTTAAAGTCATTGCCTGTTAAATGTGGATCACTTGCAAGTACCCTTATATTCTCTGGGGTTTTCTTCTTCATTTTGAGTTATGCAATTCTGTCTTTTGATATGCTTATTCATTTTGTATAGAATGAAAGACGTATTTTCCTCTGCTAGGCATTTAAACTGAGGAGTAAGCACCTTAATCTGATCAGGAACTGCACTTAATCAAGGCCAGGTTTCAATTTAGGAAAGTTCTGTCTCCCTCTAATTCACCCAGTCCCAAGGCACAACCCTGCTCCTTTCAACTGAGATCTTGGGGTGTTCACTGGGACTATCTCCCCATGATGACGCTTGAACATTAATCCTTGCCTCCTCAGTTCAGCTAGACTTAACAAGAAATGCTTTTAAATTATTAGAAAATGTATATCCAGTGTTAGCATAAATTACTGTGTAAGTCAGTCACAGAAATAACATATCTTTTTCTTCAGCAATTTCAAAGTACATGTCATTCATCTGGCCAGGAGCTGGCTAAATATGCCCATTGCTTGTTTTTATAAATACAGTTGTTTTGGAACACAGCCACACTCATTCACTTATTGCCTATGGCTGTTTTTGCATTATGATGGCAGAGCTGGGTCAGTAAAGAGAGACCACATGGCCTACAAAGCCCAAAATACTTACTATCTAGTCCTTAACAGAAAAAGTGCGCTGACCTCTGATCTATTCTTAACAAAGAAACCATAAAAAAGCATTCTGCCACATTTTTTCAGTTTGTACACATTAGCTCATAAATCCAATTACCAATAGGTCCAAATATTTAATAATCCACATATCCACCCCAATTACCACACACGCATGCAACCACATGCAAAATTATTAAGGGTTACAGAAACCTAAGAGATGGGTATGGGCAACAGTTTATCTAGCTAGGAATTTTTAAAATCCTCATGAGAGAGTGGTAGAATGAGACTGTAATGAGAAAAAGTGATCTCTCCAGGGATAAAGCGGGATTCCGAACAGACAACAGGCCATCAAATTCATAGTCCAATAGTAACAGTCATAAATGAACTGAGGAAAGCCAAAGAATTAGAATCAGGTGAGAAACAGGGTACCTATGTATCACTGCCAAGGAGGAGGATCACAACAAGTAGAGATTAAAGGGAAACAAAAGCAGAAACAGAAAAGGACAGCTGGCAAAGGAACTCCGGGAGAGTCTGAGGCTTAAGTTACATTTTATAATCCGTACAGATTCACAGCCCAATGCTTTCATTTTCAAAGTGACGGGGTTTACTCCAATTTCTGCTCCAACATCTACTCCCCACACAATCTAAAAAATACATAATCTTCTCTTGTCTCTCTTTAACATACTCCTTTACTTTCACATCTTTCTGCCAAAAACTGGCAGAGGGAAGGAAAAAAATAGACATAACTCACAAAAATATTTATGTTATGCAACTTTGATATTATGTATTAATCTAAATTACAATGCTTTTTTTTTTAATTTTTTTTTTTTTTTTTTGAGATGGAGTCTCGTTCTGTCGCCCAGGCTGGAGTGCAGTGGGACGATCTTGGCTCACTGAAAGCTCCGCCTCCTGGGTTCACGCCGTTCTCCTGTCTCAGCCTATCGAGTAGCTGGGACTACAGGCGCCCGCCACCTCGCCCAGCTAATTTTTTTTTGGTATTTTTAGTAGAGACGGGGTTTCACTGCGTTAGCCAGGATGGTCTCGATCTCCTGACCTCGTGATTCACCCGTCTTGGCCTCCCAAAGTGCTGGGATTACATGCATGAGCCACCGTGCACGGCCTACAAAACTTATTTGTAAGTATACTGCAATGTGATACCAGTTTATAACCATGAGAACACGAGCAATGTGAAGGTCTGAGTCTAGCACGATGCCTAGGATATAATAGATACTAAAAAATAAATGAATGTTAAATAAGTAGTGATAAATAATAAGTATTAAAGCCAGACATCACTACCTAAAAATGTAATTAGTTCTCAGGTTATCAGGTTTTCTTCTTTTGCTTGTCTTTTTTTCTTTTGCTTGTCTTTTTTTCCTTTGCCTGTCAGTTGGTTGCAGAACAAATAAAGAAAGAAACCAAAGAGTTGAAGAATATTTTATTTACATTTGGAAGTATTTTAAAATAAAGCTAACAAATGTAATCCAAATTTTCTCTAGCCGAAACGTGTTCTAAGGCTGACTTTAATTTGTTGTATATGAAATATGGTTCTTAGAATGTCTTATGTCCAATATCTATTCAAACTGGTCTTACCTGTTTTTTTAAGGTATCATTCAATTCTTTCAACGCATCAAAAGAGGACCTCAGTCTCTTGGTTTCTTTATTCTTTTCTTTAAGAACTTCAGTTAAGTGTTCAACTTCTGCATCATGTTGCTAGGAGGAGAAAAAAGAAACAACTGTGACCTAAAACTTGTAAGGATTGTATATCACTAATACTATGGAACATGAATTAATTACAAGTAAGAACTCCTTCAATCACAAAACCTTTAATAAGCGTATTTAAGCACAAGTGACTAGTGTGGCAAATAATTTATAAAAACCATGCAATCTACCAAGATAACAACAAAACGTCAAAGGCATTTACAACATACTTATTAAAACATATTAGCATTTACAAAGTAGCAGTAAGTCTATTTTCTGCTTCTGCTCAGAAAAATCCACTCACGCAAACTCACAGAAATATTTTGTTTGACATCATGGAATAATAAAACAATAAAGAATTTCTGATACTCTTCAAGAGATAAGTAAGCTATTTATGGCTTTATAAAGTGTATAATTTACATTACCCTTGAGAAATAGAAGAAATCTTTTATAAAACCAACTAATTTCTTGTCCTCATACAGCAGCTAAAATTTTTGATGCCTGCTTTTCATCTCAAAACATGTTAAATACATAATACAATTTCTGAGCCCCAAACGATTTGACTCTTCTTAATCAGTTTTAAAAATAACTCAAATCAACTTCCCCTCTCATTACATTTAAATGGGATAGCATGTTTTAGATTTCAAATGTGAACACTTAATAGTTTCACCTTTCACTCTCAACCTACTCACAAAGTTTTAAAACAAGTCTCTACAGGAAATAAAAAAACTGAATTAATTCCCTTCTTCCAAGTAATGATATAAATATGATGAAAATAAGGCAATTATCTTTATACTTAATAAAATAGATACACAAATCTAAAGAGAGAGAATCAAGAACAAGACTAAAATGGAGAGATCAGAGAATCTAAGCATCCTTTAGCCCTGTGAAAAAAATCCAATATTCTAAGAAGTTAATCTTTGTATGATTTTACTATATTAATTCCTTTAATAACTTGGGATATAGTCACAAATAGTTATTTTTAAAACTAATATTTTCATTGTCCAACTTTTTCCATATCTAAAAGATATTAAAAACATATGCATTCCATTTCTGGCACAGCAGGATAAGCTCAATACAGTCTTCTCCCACTGATTACAGCAAAAAGCCCTAATTAAAACAAAACAACTAACTGACAACTGTGAAAAGAAAAAAGGGGAGGACATTGTGATGAGGGAGAAAACTTGTAGAAGCAACTCTCAAGGGTAAAGTTTCCTGCATTTTTGTTTTTCCTCTTCTGTCAACATTTTGCCTCAGGGTGGGTCCCAGACACAGAGAAGTAGAACAAAAACTTCCACTAGCTGGGCACAGTGGTACACATCTATAGTCCCAGCCACTCAGGAGGCTGAGGGACGAAGATGACTTGAGAGTGCAGTGAGCTATGATGACGTCTGTGAATAGCCACTGCACTCCAGCCTGGGCAACACAGTGACTCTGTCTCTGCAACAATTAAAAAAAAATTTTTTTTTTAAATTTCCACTAAAGCTCTAAAAAATGTCCACTAAAGAATGAGAGAAAACCAGTCTTCCTGCAGGAAAATCAGGAAGAGGGGCCCCGACGAGCCAGAGTGTAGGGAGAATCCCGCAGAAGAGAGACTCAAAGAGGATCCTCTCACTCTGGTGTTTACGAACCTGTACAAATTGGGCTCACCTTTGAGCCGCTCAGGCACAGGACAGACCAAAAGCAGTAGAGCAAACACTTGGAGAATGGAGCTCAGTTTAAAACCGTTACCTAAGTCTTGGCTAACACTTCAATGCCTCTTTACCTGCACAAAAAAGACCCAGAGCACCACAGCAAAAGCTTTGAGAAATGCATCAGGATTTTAAACTGTTACCCAAGTCTCAGACCGACCTTTAAGAGGCACAGGCACAACTCCACAGCAACACTGCAAAGGCTTTGAAAGCTGAACTGAGATGAGAGCCACTGCCCAGAGGAGGTGAGAAAAAACTGAGGCCTGGCCAGGCACGTCTGTGATTCCAGCAGTTTGGCAGGCCAAGGCAGGTGGATTGCTTGAGGTCAGGAGTTCAAGACCAGCCTGACCAACATGGTGAAACCCCATCTCTACTAAAAATACAAAAAAATTAGCCGGGCATGGTGGTGGGCGCCTGTATTCCCAGCTACTCAGGAGGCTGAGGTAGGAGAATCGCTTGAACCCAGGAAGTGGAGGTTGCAGTTAGCTGAGATCGCACCACTGTACTCCAGCCTGGACAACAGAGCAAGACTATCTCAAAAAAAAAAAAAAAAAAAAAGGGAGGCCTAAATCTAATTGGGCTGAATGCTTTAAAATCAACATTCTCCAGAGGGTAACAATAGAACCCAAAATCTATACATTAACCAGAAGGTCTTGAATATACCCTAAAAATCACCGAACATACCAAGAACCAAAGAATGTGACTAAGCCTCAAGAAAAAAGACAATCAACAGATCCCAATCTCGAGATGATACAGGTGATACATAGTTTTTAAACTATGCTTCATGAGGTAAAAGTAAATATATATAAATGTAAATATAAACACAGAAATGCTTATGAGAAAAACAAAAATAAATGCTTTAAACAACTTGAAATTTTAGAATGTTTAAATATCAAAAATAAAAATTTCACTAGATGAGCTCAATAGCAACATGGAGATTAAAAAAGAAGTAATGAACTTTAAGATGGATCAAGAAATTATCTGAAGAACACTGAATAAAATAATGGGAAAAAAGGAATGGAACCTCAGAAATCTCTGGGGAAACAGCACAAGGAGTCACTGGAGATCCAGGAGGAGACAAGAAAGAAAGTGGAAAAAATATTTCATGCAATATTGGCTGAAGATTCCCCAAATTTGGCAAAAGACAGACATTTCCAAATTCAAGCTCAGTTAACCACAAACAGAACAAACTGAAAGAAAACTGTCAAGAAACACTGTAAATAAACTGCTACTGAAAACCAAAGACAAAGAAAAATCATAAAATGATGCTATTAACATGACATTCTGGAAAAGGTGGATGTACTGGGGGGGGGAAATAGGTCAGTGGTTGCCAGGGGCTGAGGCTGGAGGAAAGGGATAGCTACAAGAGAGCGTAAGGGAACTGCTGGTGAGCTGAACTATTCTTGATCTTGATGATGGTTGTGATTACAAAACTGTATGCATTTTTCAAAACTCACAGAAATGTACAACAGACAATGAATTTTACTCCAAGTAAGTCATATGTACAGTAATGTATGTCTTGATATGACGCAAGGTATATTATCCCACTTAATATCCTTGTCAAAAATATTTTATTGTTAGGAAGCAATCAGGAAAATCCACAATGTGACATATAAGACTTCTGGCCTGAACTCTTCAAAGAAAAAGCTCACGAAAAACAAAAAAGCTGAGGTTAAGTGCTCTAGATTCATAGAAACCAAAAAAGATATAACAACCAAATATAACGCACGAATCTTGTCTAGTTCCTTGATCAAACAAATGACCCACCCCTACAAACAATAAAAGACATACTGAAGACCAACTGAAAAAGTAAATATGGACTATAAATAAGTTATTTAGTTAGCATTAATTTCCTGATATGCTAATGGTCTGGAGAATGTCTTTATTCTTAAGAGATACTTACTGAGGTACTTAGTGACAGAACCATGATTTTTACAAACTGCTTTCATATGGATCAGAAAAAAGGGTGTGTGTGTGTGTGTGTGTGTGTGTAGGTGAGGAGGAGGAAGGGAAGGAGAAATAAGCAAATGTGGCAAAATGTTAGTAACTAGTGAATCTAAGAAGAAAAGAAGAAATATACCACTCTAACATCAAAGGCTATATAGTTACCTCTTTCATAATTTGAAATCTTGTAAGAACCTCTTCTTCCACACCTTTAATTTTACTCAAGGCATCTTCATGTCTGAAAAGCAGTTGTTCTCTTTCAAGTAAAAAACGTTCTCGCTTTTGAAGTTCTTCAGCAAACTTCTGTTGTGCTGCAGTTTCACACTGTATCAAAATGGCAGATTTTAATGCTCTTGAAAAGTCACAAATTCTGCAAATTCTATTCCTATTGGCTAACATTGTGGTTTAACCAAGTGATTTTCAGGAACACAGGGGTACCTAAGGACAATCTGGATTATAGTAGCTAGACTAGTATAGCAAGTAAACTTGTACAGAAATTATATCTTGATTTTAAATGATAACACACTATAGTAAGAGTCCACTGCGATGATGCAAGAGAATCTGGGGTCCAAAATGGATCAGCACTATGCAGATTTAGTTCCCGATCCAGTTTAAATTCCATGCTCCACTTCCACATCACAGTCCACTATTTTACCTATACCCTTCCCTCCCTCACCTTGTTGTCTATCACCTTGGACTGAAAGAACGAGGCCTGGATTAGCACACTGACCATCTTCCCTGGCCCCATGCTACTCAGTTCAGTACCACTGGAGAAAAAAAAAAAAATCACACACCATGAAAAGTGGCCCCATTGCAAATTCATGGTCTCAATCCTGTACTAGATTCTCAATGCAGTACAAAAATCTTTTTATATGTTCACAGCCAGCTCTCTCTTGCTCACTCTCCAAAGTGTCTATTTTGAGCCTTCTCCATTCTATTAATTTGGAATACATCATGTCCTATATACCACTCTCTGTGAATAGCCTCGTCTCTAACTTCACAGGGAAAAAAACAGAAGACAAAGTTAAGTCCAAAGAGTCTACTTAACATCCCCACCAAGGTGACAGGGATATCTATTACCTCAAACATTTATTCTTTCTTTATGTTGAGAACATTACAATTCTTCTTCTCCAGCTACTTTAAAATATACGATAAATTATCATTAACTATAATTTCCCTATTGTACTAGTAAACACTGAAACTTACTCCTATCTAACTGTATTTTTGTACCCATTAACTAACCTCTCTTCACCCCTGCTACTCTTCCCCTCCCAGCCTCTGGTAACCACCATTCCAGCTCTATTTCTATGAGATTCATTTCTTTAGTTCCCATCCCACACGACTGAGAACATGCAATGTCTGTCCTTCTGTGCCTGGCTTATTTCTCTTAATATAATGACCTCCAATTCTATCTATGCTGCCGTGAATGATAGGATTTCATTCTTTTTACGGCTGAATAATATTCCATTGTGCATAGATACCACATTTTCTTTATCTGCCAATGGACACTTAGATTGACTCCATATTTTGGTTATTATGAACACAGTTGATGAACATGGAAGTGCAGGTATCTCTTCAATACACCGTTTTCTCTTTTGGGGGATACACCCAGCGATGGGAATCCTGGATCATACAGTAGTTCTATTTACAGTTTAAGGAACCTCCAAAGTGTTTTCCACAGTGGTTGTACTTACAAAGTAAATTTTAAAGTCAGATTAAACTATAGATTGATGAAACCAGTTAATCCACTGTACTTCATTTTTTTCTTATTAAACATCTTTATGTTTGCTACAAATGACAGATATATCCTTGCAATCTTGCCTATTCTTTTTTATTCTATAAAGTGTTATCAAAGGAATCTTCCTAAAATCTGACTTTTTACTCTGACACTCCTTTCCCTAAAAACTTGTAAAATACCCAGCCTGAGTTTTCATTATTTTCTTTCCTCCAGACAGGCTAATAAATGCACAATTGGACAATCACTGCTTTTCAGAACACCTCTCATTTCCAATTCCTTATACCTGGAATGACCTTCCCACTATTATCTTTCTCAGTCAAAGACCAGACTAAGTCTCTCCCTAAACTTTTCCTGGTGATTTTAGGCTAAAATAATCTTTTTCTAAAATGCTATGGTAATTACAATCTGAATTATTTTGACAAAACAAGATACTGGTTTTAAAGAAATGCTTAACTATTTCATGTGTTTCCAATGGGAAGGATTTCAAACAGATGGTGTGCATTACATACACTTTTGCTTCCTTCTCTACTTCTCATGGGTGCTTAATATATAAATTATACTCTTTAGGCTGGGCGCAGTGGCTCACGCCTGTAATCCCAGCACTCTGGGAGGCCAAGTGGGGGCAGATCACCTGACATCAGGAGTTCAAGACCAGCCTAGCCAACATGGTAAAACCCCAACTCTACTAAAAATACAAAAAATTGGCTGGATGGGGTGGCATGCACCTGTAATCCCAGCTACTCAGGAGGCTGAGGCAGGAGAATCACTGGAACCCAGGAGGCAGAGGTTGCAGTGAGCCAAGATCGCACCACTGCACTCCAGCCTGGATGACAGAACAAGACACCATTGCAAAAAAAAAAAAAAAAGAAATACACTTTAGAAACAAAAAAACCCCAAAGGCAGATATAGGCGAATGTTAAGAGTTCAATTTTGATGAGAGTTGACAAGAGGACTCTTCATATATAAGTACTTAAAACAATAAAGCTAGAGCATCTACTTCAAAAAGCATACTTTATCAGATTTTATTGCTGAAGTAAGGATGGGATGGGAATCAAATAAAATACAAGACAGTCTGAAACACACACCTACAAATAAAAACGCCACTGTCTCTATTTTATCTCAGCCACTGTATTTTTCCCTTCCTTAGTCCCTATAATTTGAGTTTGTCCCCTGCTGTCCTTGTCTTGACAAACTTATCTAAAGTAACTAAAACGAAATATATACAAATTATGTAAGTGCTTGGTTCTTAGAACATAAATATTTCTGAATTCTCGATTCAGTATTTAGTTCTTACCTGCAGTTTCAGATGTATCTGAAATAATTCGTCATATATCTGACTGATCTGCCGTGGAAGTAAACTCCGCTTGTCTGATGCTTTAGATTTGGGATAGCTGACAAGTTTCAAAGGAGAGTCACCTGCATCACTACAACACTCAGTCCGAGGTCTCGATGAGGTCGTATTAGTTGGCAGGGCAACTGCAAAGAAAATAACATTTGCATTATAAACTTTATTAACTTATCGTTTCAAATATTTTCAGAGTAACCTTTAGGAAGAGATGCTTTAAATACAAATTATAACATTAAAAAGTTTCAGGGCCGGGCGCGGTGGCTCAAGCCTGTAATCCCAGCACTTTGGGAGGCCGAGACGGGCGGATCACGAGGTCAGGAGATCGAGACCATCCTGGCTGACACGGTGAAACCCCGTCTCTACTTTAAAAATACAAAAAACTAGCCGGGCGAGGTGGCGGCGCCTGTAGTCCCAGCTACTCGGGAGGCTGAGGCAGGAGAATGGCGTGAACCCGGGAGGCGGAGCTTGCAGTGAGCTGAAATCCGGCCACTGCACTCCAGCCTGGGCGGCAGAGCGAGACTCCGTCTCAAAAAAAAAAAAAAAAGGCCGTGCGCGGTGGCTCAAGCCTGTAATCCCAGCACTTTGGGAGGCCGAGACGGGCGGATCACGAGGTCAGGAGATCGAGACCATCCTGGCTAACACAGTGAAACCCCGTCTCTACTAAAAATACAAAAAAAACTTAGCCGGGCGAGGTGGCAGGCGCCTGTAGTCCCAGCTACTCGGGAGGCTGAGGCAGGAGAATGGCGTGAACCCGGGAGGCGGAGCTTGCAGTGAGCTGAGATCCGGCCACTGCACTCCAGCCTGGGCGGCAGAGGGAGACTCCGTCTCAAAAAAAAAAAAAAAAAAAAAAAAAAAGTTTCAAGAGAGACAAAGAATAATATAGTAAATATGGTAAAGTGGTAACATCGGAAAATGTGGGTGAAGGGTATACAGGAATTGACTGCACTATTTTTGCAACTTTTCTGTAAGTCTGAAATGATTTCAAAATAAAATACTTTAAAGGACATAAAAAGACACTAATTGCCAAGAAATGGAAAGTAACCTCAGAAACCCCTAATCATGTTTAGAAATCCCCTAAACCAAATTTATCACTAACACAAATGAATGTTAAATGCTGCTTTACTTTGCTGTTTAATCTCCACTACTTACATTTTAAAAGTCCTTGCTTTGCCTGCTTTTATATTATATATGTAATTATATTAACATAATTTCTATAACCTCTTCCTTTAAACAGGTTCACAAATCTTCACTGTCTACCCTATTTTGCAAACACCATATACAGTATCCTCCTACAGGTGGAAATTTGAGCTGCTTTCGCTATACAGATGCTACACAGTCTTGTACATGGCTTCTGGTGCACAAGTTTAAGAGTTTCCTGAGGGTATGTAAATAGTAGCAAAATTGCTAGATCACAGGGTATATATGCAGTTTCAACTTTACTAGTGATTCCAAATTGTTTTCCAAAGTGGTTGTATTAATTTACTCTCCCAACAGCGTAGATAAGTGAGTTCCTCTTGCTTGATATTCTTGCCAACACTGTACTGTCAGAATTTATTTTCTGCTAACAATTAAGAGTATAAAATGCCCTCACTCAGTGGTTGCTTTTTTTGTCTTTGTTTTTTGAGACAGAGTCTTGCTCTGTCGCCCAGGCTGGAGTGCAGTGGCGCTATCTTGTCTCACTGCAAGCTCCGCCTCCCGGGTTCACGTCATTCTCCTGCCTCAGTCTCCCAAGCAGCTGGGACTACAGGTGCCCACCACCATGCCCAACTAATTTTTTTGTATTTTGTTAGAGATGGGGTTTCACCGTGTTAGCCAGGATAGTCTCGATCTCCTGACCTCGTGATCCATCCGCCTCGGCCTCCCAAAGTGCTGGGATTATAGGCACAAGCCACCACGCTTGGCTTTTTTTTTTTTTTTTTTTTTTTTTGAGAGAGTCCCACTATGTCACCCAGACTAGAGTGCAGTGGCACAATCTCAGCTCACTGCAACCCCTGCTTCCCGAGTTCAAGTGATTCTCCTGCTTCAGGCTCCCAAGTAGCTGGGACTACAGGCGCCCACCACCACGTCTGGCTAATTTTTTGTATTTTTAATAGAGACGGGGTTTTACCATGTTAGCCAGGATAGTCTCGATCTCCTGACCTCAGGATCCACCCATCTCGGCCTCCCAAAGTGCTGGGATTAAAGGCGTGAGCCACCACGTCTGGCAGACGTTCAGTGGTTTTAACTTGCGCTAGACTCATGGAAGCCCCAGGTTTAAAAGGGGAGGGTGGGTGTCTTCCATTATACTTCAGTATGAACAGACAATGGAGAAGCAAAAATAAAACATAGTATGAATTTTTTTAAATGAAAAGCTTCACTTCAGTCAGTTCAGCAAATGCCCTAAAAGTGAAAGACACATTCACAGAGCTCTACTTGCCTGTTTAGGTTCCCGACTCACCAATCCCTGGCCTGAACATTTCTTAATTTTGTCTACTTTCAAGTAAGAGGTTGGTGCAAAAGTCATTGCGGTTTTTACCATTACTTTTAATGGAATACAAGCAACATTTTCTTTATACCTTATCCCATGTTTTCCACTGGGAAAATCGACCATATAGCAGGAAACACAAGTCCACACAGAATTATTTTTCATCTTCCTCAAATGCTGAGAATAATGAGACAAAGGAAAACGAAGGAGAAGGAAAAGAGGAAAATGAATGTTGTTGTGTGTAGACCATAATACTGGCACCCGTATTATCAGTAATATCAACACGGCAACTTGAAGTCGTGTAGCCCAGAGGGTGAAGGGTGCCATTTGCGGTTGTCCAGTCCTTGAAATCCTGCCACAACTATGCAATGCAGCCAGATACACAGAAAACTGCTGGTAGGTCAGTGCCCAGAAAGCCATACTTTAAATAATCTGGAGTATTTTCTCAAAATATTGCAGTCAAATACTATCACAGTCATTTACTCAGTTATTAATTTATTTGGATAAATTTTGAGGGTACAGGAATATTACTGAAAAATAATGAAGTTTAATTTCCTCTGCTCCTTTAATTTAATAATAAGCACAGTAACTATCTCCTGGCTTATAGAAGTTCAGAACACAGAAATATGCAGACTCTTGGGGGCCAGTGTTATTACCAGGAGGAAAGCTTCATGTACTCTATTTGACAAAGTTACTATTTAATTGATAGTTCTAAAATATTTATTTTACCTTTTTCTATGTCTTTAAAAGACTGCTTGGTTATTTTGGAGGTACTAACTCTATAATCATTTTCAATTAACTCTTCTTCTGTTTCCTGTTTCTTCAAATCATGGAAAGAATCCAGTTCATCATCTAGGCTTTAAAAAAAATAATTGTATCACAGCCATCTAGAAGTTTACTACAGCATTTTAAAAAGATAAAACTGCTTTTCAAATATTAACAGCATAACTGGAAAAAATGCAAAAGCATTTTTTAAACTGCAAAATGTAAACATGTAAAAAGGAAAAATGTAAAAAGTAACAGTCACGGATCATTGATAACCCACTACAAGATATTTTTCTACACATTAAAGAGACAATTTAAAATGACATATACCTACCTGTGGTATACTCTACAGCTGAGGAACACTTTATTTTGACTCCCAATAATCTGTTGTTATTTATAAGGTAGTTTTAGCCAAAATAATGAATGTTTAACATAAGAAAACTAAACCTAAAGAAGTCAAATAACTGATGCGTGACATAAAAAGTAGAAAGTGGAGCAGAACTAGAATCCCAGGTGTTCTCTCCAAAAAGACAATCTGAGTTGAAATTTCTAGAATAGTATTGTTCAAAAGCAATATAACACAAGTCATATAGGTAATTTAAAATGTTCTAGTAGCACATTAAAAAACAATTTTTAAAAATACTATTTAATATAGTATATCTAAAAGTTTATCATTTCAACATGTAATCAATGTTAAACATTATTAAGATATAACAGGCATGGTGGCTCATGCCTGTGATCTCAGCACTTTGGGAGGCTGAAGTGGGAGTATCTCTTGAGTCCAGGAGTTCAAGATCAGCCTGGACAACACAGTGAGATTCCATCTCTACAAAAAAAAATAAATTAAATAAAATAAATTAGCCAGGAGTAGTGGTACACATATGTAATCCCGGCTACTCAGGAGGCTGAGGTGAAAGGATCATTTGAGCACAGGATTTGGAGGCTACAGTGAGTTACAATTATGCCACTGCACTCACAGCCTGGGCAACAGAGCATGACCCTGCCCCCTGCAAATCCACAAACACACACATACAAAATTAAGATATTTTACATTATTTTATCCATGCTTTATTTATTTATTTATTTTTTTTTTTTTTTTGAGACGGAGTCTCGCTCTGTCGCCCAGGCTGGAGTGCAGTGGCCAGATCTCAGCTCACTGCAAGCTCCACCTCCCGGGTTCACGCCATTCTCCTGCCTCAGCCTCCCAAGTAGCTGGGACTACAGGCGCCCGCCACCTTGCCCGGCTAGTTTTTTGTACTTTTTAGTAGAGACGGGGTTTCACCGTATTAACCAGGATGGTCTCGATCTCCTGACCTTGTGATCCGCCCGTCTCGGCCTCCCAAAGTGCTGGGATTACAGGCTTGAGCCACCGCGCCCGGCCGCTTATTTATTTTTTGAGAGAGAGTCTCACTCTATCACCCAGGTTGTAGTGCAGTGGCACGATCTTGGCTCACTGCAACCTCCGCCTCACAGGTCCAAGCAATTCTCCTGTCTCAGCCTCCTGAGTAGTTGGGACTACAGGCACCTGCCACCATGCCCTGCTAATTTTTGTTATCTATGCTAAGTCTTAGAAAGCCCGTGTGTATATGACAGTTACAGCATATGTCAATTCAGACCAGCCCCATTTCAAGTACTCAATAGATACATGTGGCCTGTTGCTACTGTGCTGGACAGCATAGTTTCAGACCAGATCACAACTAGGGGTCCAATGTTATGAAAATCTTCATAGTACAAAACCTTTATAGTTCAGAATTATACCCAGGTCATTATTTTAAAAATCATAAAACTCAGTTAAAAAGAAAATAATTTCCATGAATTTATTACCTTAAAAGCAATTTTCACTTTCCTTACCCTACATTCAACATAGCTCATGTCTAAATCCTAAATCTAGATCAACTAGATTTTGTGAGTGCAAAATGAAACAGTAAAAACAATGATAATAGCTAACATTTGAGTACTTATTATTTACCCAGAACTGTTCAGTGTATTACACAGATTTAACCTATTTAAGAAGAGAAAGGGAAAACTGTATTTAAAAAAAGTCAAGCTCCCAAATACTAATTATGTTAGTAACATACAGATACTTTAGGTATAATTAGTTTTTCTCTCCACAATTATCTCAACATTTCATTTTATATACATATACATCTTTATTTCAAAATGCTTACTCCTTCTTGATACCCATAGCATTTCTTTCTACCACATATTTTTGGCATTAAATAATATCCAACTTAGATCTTTATTTTACCTTAGCTTCCACTGTTTTTTGTACTTTTTCCCCATAGTAAATAGTATCTTCCTTACAGAATGGCAACTTCTTTTAATCCAGCACTGTAGTTCCCATCTCCCCAGACTGCCTTCTTGAATCTCTCTCTTAACCACCTAAATACAATGTGTACCACGCTACCAGACACACCAGAGATAGTAAAATGCTGCTGCCTAACGAAACTTGTATGGCAGTTTTTTTTGTAGTTCCTTTTTTCTTTCTTTCTTCAGGACAGAGATTTGCTCTTGTCAACCAGGCTGGAGTGCAATGGCGCAATCTCAGCTCACTGCAACCTCCACCTCCTGGGTTCAAGTGATTCTCCTGCCTCAGCCTCTCAAGTAGCTGAGATTCCAGACGCACACCACCACACCCGGCTAATTTTTCTATTTTTAGTAGAAACGGGGTTTCACCATGTTGGCCAGAGTGGTCTCGAACTCCTGACCTCAGGTGAACCACCCGCCTCGGCCTCCCAAAGTGCTGGGATTACAGGTATGAGCCACCGCACCGGGTCCATAGTTCCTTTTCTAAACATTTTTATTTAAAGAAAGGGAGCAGAGTCTGCATTTGGGTCCCGGATGAATAACCATAAAAATATTTTTTCATCTTTTACATTATATAAATAATTTTCCATTATGCTACACTAAACATAATGCTACGTCTATGCTTTTATTACAGAGATCCTCAGTAAAAATTAGTAAGTGACTCGCTTCAACTATTTAGCAGGCTCCAGACTGCCTTACACTTGTTCTCAGGAAAGAGCAAAAATATAACTTGCCCTTTTCGCTTTCTCAGTTTCTTGAGATACTGAGGGGGTAGCAACAGTAAAGTTTCAGGGTACTTTACCAATTCACATTTACGCGCTTGAATAAGCTGCACAATGGTGTTCTACAATGCTTGCTTTCATCAGAATATTTTAATGATGAACCAACTTTATCTCCAGAGTAGATATCCAAATCACCTGTCAACGACAAATAAACCACGAAAGATTACCAGAACAATATATCACAAAATATCTGGCACTGGCCACAAGTCTAAATAATATTAGTTTTAAAATCTTCTCTCTCAAATTTTTTTTACTTTTTTGAGACTGAGTTTCGCTCTTGTTGCCCAAGCTGGAGTGCAGTGGCGCCATCTCAGCTCACTGCAACCTCCGCCTCCCAGGTTCAACCGATTCTCCTGCCTCAGCATTCCCAGCAGCTGGGATTACAGGCGCCCGCCACCAAGCTCGGCTAATTTTTTGTATTTTTAGTAGAGACGGGATTTCACCGTGTTGGCCTGGCTGGTCTCGAACTCCTGACCTCAGGCGATTCGCCTGTCTCGGCCTCCCAAAGTGCTGGGATTACAGACGTGAGCCACCGCGCCCGGCCTCAAATTAAACTTTTGAAACCCCCAAATATACAAAATACTGGCTTACCTGGGGAGGTTAGAGTTCTTCTCTTACATTTAGACTGATCAAAATTTGAAAAATCATACTAAAAAGGAGAAAAGATATTTAATTTGTATCCTAAGACTCAATTTACTGTCTCAAAATATTTCCCTACAAATTATGTATTAACTACAAAGGTTAGAGTGGAGAAATCCTGTAGACACCATCTTAACCAAGTGATCAAAGTTAATATCATCAATAATGTGACAAACCAACATCATGTGCCTCCCCACAGCAGATCACACATCACTCATCTCATGCTCCCGCCAAAAACACATAATCAATCTAACGAAGAGGCATCCATAAGATAAATCTAAATGGAGGAACATTCCAATAAATAATTCTTACACTTTTCAAAAAAACCAATCTTACAGAAAACAAAGGCTGTGAACCTGATCCAGGTTAAAGGCAACAAAAAAGACAATCAAATGCAATCAATGCTCGTTCTTGGATTGGATCTGCACTAGGAAAAAATTTTTCCTATAAAAGGCATTATCGAGATAATTGTTGAAATTTCATATGAACTCAAGATTACCAAATATATCAATTGTAAATTTCCTGAAAATATTACTGTGGTTATTAAAAGAGAACGTCCTTATGCTTAGGAAAAGCACACAAGTTATTTCTATCTAGAGGTAAAGGGGCATGATGCCTGCAAATTACCCTCAAATAGTTCAAAGGGAAAAAACGCGTGTAGGGAAAGAAGGCGAGAAAACGAATGGTAAAGCAAATGTGGCAAAATATTAATTTGTGAATGCAAGTGAGGGTACAAGGGAATTATTGGTACTACGGCAGCAACTTTTGAGTAAGTCTGAAATTATTTCGAAATAAGCCGCTTTTAAAAAGCAATTCAGCTGTTTTCTCAACTCCACTCACATCACTGCAAAAATAAAAAACTGAATAATACTTTCTCTAACATCACACCATGCCCCGTATACCACGAACACAGAGGCACAGGTGAAGTGGCGACCCTGCGCCCCTGCACCGCAACGCCCGCCCCTCCCGCCCGCTTCCACGAGGCCCGAGCCGCAGCCACCGCGGGAGTGCCGGGGCCGGGACCAGAGCCGCTGCGCGCCCCCAGGCCGGCTGGGCGGGGCACGGGGTGAGTTGCTCCGCAGCAGCAGGAGCCCACCCGCGGACCTCTGAGCGGCGGCTTCACCTCGTCCGGGCAGCTGCCCCCGAGTCCGTAGCGGCTTTTGAGACGCTCCACTACTAAATCCTGCCCCGGAGGCTTGACGACTCTCGGCTCCATAGTACACCGCAACCGCAGCGGTCTCCCCGGGAACCGCGTTCATCAAACCCGCGGCGCAACGCGACCGCGGTGCGTCACGACGTGCAAGGCCCCGCCCCCAGAGGCACGCAGGGCCGCAGGGAAGGGGCGGGGCAGAACTGGAGAACCCGGAGAAAGCAGCCAGGCTTGACCGCGCGTCCTCCAGGTCTCTAGTGCTATGGCTGCAGACCTCATAACTTGAGTAGTATTGCATCTCCCCGCGCTAGTGCCGCCCCGGCCGCCTGGGTACGACGACGGGTGGAGGGGCACCGAGGCCCCACACCTGCCTGCAGCGCTCCGCTTCAGCTCCATTTAACCTGTAAGTTTAGTGTGCGTTTGCGCTCACCATAGACCTGTCGCTCCATCAGAAGTGGCCTTTCCTAACTGCCATATAAAAGAAAAACCAAGACTATATCTGAGCCAGGAGTGGTGGTGCGCGTGTAATCCTGGCTGCTTAGGGAGCCTGGGAGTTACATCTACTCTGGGTAACATAACAAGACTCTCATCTCCTAAAAAAAAAAAAAAAAAGGAAAGCTGAGCATAGAAATTGCAGATTACCTCACTTTTCCTGTGTTCCATATGGGGTATAACCAGGTATTAAAAAGAATAATTAGAATGTAAGCTCCTTGAAAACAAACTTTTGTTTTTTGAAAAGAAAAAAGCTTTTGCCAGTACCCACAACAGTGCTAGCCATAGTATACATCAACCTGAAAACCTGTTAAGCAAAACTGAGGGGAACTGTACAACCACTTCATTTCTCATTCATACAATTACAGTGGTGTAATATTTTACTTTTCTAAGTTGTGACTGTCAGCTGCATCTCTGGACTAATAACTCCTAAAGTTTCTGGATTAAAGTTCCCAAATGCCCAAGTTTTATAAAATCTATACTTAAGCAGTTATTATCTGAAAATTACTTAAGCCATACTTTTTGCCATAAAGTACCACTTAAGATGTACAAATAATGAATTACTTTATTCTATCTTTAAGCAGATTTCAATGAGACAATATAAAATCCAGTTTAAAAGGAAAGATACATATCATCGTGGGTTTAGACCACATCAGTGATTAAATAACAAAATCAAACTCCTTTCCTGAAATGTGACACAAAGACTTTCTCATAAATGCCACAAGCCACTGTTAAGCATCTTTGGAATACTAATACTAGAAAAGTCAGTTTACATGTCATTTTGTCAAATTTTTGGTCAAAGTTTAAAGCTTTTTAATTTGTAACTTCAATGCTTTAGGAAAGCATAGAAATCTGCAAAAAGTCTGTTAAAACGCACTTGCATTGTTAAGAATTTATTCTAAAATCATGACGAAGGCATCAGCTGTCTCAGCTGAAAAGTTACAACACACTTTACATCAGTTTATATTACATAGATTTCCAAATAAGCCAATTTGAAATATTTAGTGTAAACATATGTATTCCATGGTTCTTGAGTAGGTTTATTTCAGGTATCTGGCTTTGTGGCTGAGTGGAATGGTGATGGTATACCATCAATCATTACTCGCACAACATCCCTCCCCTCTTTTGAACAGTTACTTGCTTTAGGATACCCAATTTCCAAATCCCCATATAACAGGGAATAAACCTGTCTTTCCTCACTAAATAAAATGAGGTAATTTCACCAGAAAGAATGTGTTCTTTGGGTGGAAGAGAGTCAGTATTCATAATTGCAATATACAGAATTTTGTGTTCTACCTGGATTCTTTGTAGTTCCATATCGAGTAGGCCAATAAGAACATCCTCTTTTCTTTAGCAATTTGCCTAACATTTGATACAAGCCATTTCCAAATACATTTTCAGTGTATATCAAACTTGAGAAACTAGCTCTGGAAGTTAGGCGGCAGTTTGAATTTACTGCCTCTGAATTGTCTTCCTTTAGAATAACCAGAAGCACAAGTAATGAATTTTTTGAATGTCAGTGGCTCTTATGAATTGTCATTTTATTTCTGCTACAAAATTTACCAGAAAAGGGTACTGCAACAATCCTGTATAAAGCAAATCTTTAACCAAATAACATGGCATAGACTTTCTAAAAATATTCATACTTTATCACAGTAACTACAAGGAAAAATTCAATTTCTATCATCAGAACCAAGCTGCAGTTTCTGAGGTAGTAGAGACAGATGACAGAAAAGTTTAAAACAAAACCCCTAAAGGAAATAGTCAACTTGTTTAAAATGTAAAAATTAATTGAATACCTATGAAAGAGCACAGGAAGCTAGATATTTTAAGGAAGGAAGGTACACTACTTACAAAGTTAACTTGTAACCACACAGGAGGTGTAAAGATTCTAGAGAAGAGCACTTTGGTTAACTCTGTACGTTCTGTGGCTCTACCCATTCATTAATGAGTCTCTATGCATAAATGAGTACACCAATAGTTAAGATTACCAAATATATTTCAAATCTAAAGTAAAATTATCCAAGTTGTGGTCCCTTTATTCAAATGGTAAGTATATCCATGCAGGAAGTCCAAATATCTTAAAAGGAATTAAAATTAAATTGCATATATCATATTCCTTCAATAGTTTGAGAAGGTCTATTGCTTTTAACAAGATTAGTATTATTCCATTTTAATACAAATATGTCAGGAGTACATAAACACAAGTACACCTGAAATACACCAGTGTTTAAACTTTTATTTCACACCATGCAAGGTCAATTATAACATTAAAAAGTGACAACAGCTATAAGCTGCAATTTTACATCTGTACATCAGAAACGTCCATTTTCAAAAGCTGAACATAATTATCAAATTGTAATAACTAAGCTTCAACTCAACTGCTTATACAGATAAAATTTTCTATGAAACACAATGATTTTATATCTGTCCACATTCTGTGATAGTTACTCTTCGACAAACAGACCCTTTGGGAGAACCAAATGATTCAATCTTTTTCACAGTATCCATGCCATCCTTAACAAACCCAAATACTACATGCTTAAAGTCCAAATGTTCTGCTTTTTTCAGTGTTATAAAAAATTGAGAATTATTGGTATTCTGGCCTCGATTGGCCATGGATAGTAAACCAGGACCAGTATGTTTCACATCAAAATTTTCATCTTCAAATTTATCTCCATAAATGGACTGTCCGCCTGTTCCATCATTTTTGGTGATATCTCCTCCCTGAAAAAAAAATGTATAACAAAAGTTTAAAAATTTTTTTCAATTAATAGGAATCCTGAGTAAAATACTAAAATACACACAGAACTCATCACTACAGGATAAATCCTAAAGCCCAGCTTTCCTGAGTATAATCTGAAACCTAAGAAATTCATATTGTTGGAAAGAAGATGAAAAATGAAAAGGTTTTTCCCATCCCTTAGTCTCTTATCTACTAGGTCTCAAGTACTGAAAATTTAACTTTTTTTTTTTTTTTTTTTTAAGACAGGCTGTCTCACCGGGCGCGGTGGCTCAAGCCTGTAATCCCAGCACTTTGGGAGGCCGAGACGGGCGGATCACAAGGTCAGGAGATCGAGACCATCCTGGCTAACACGGTGAAACCCCGTCTCTACTAAAAAATACAAAAAACTAGCCGGGCGAGGTGGCGGGTGCCTGTAGTCCCAGCTACTCTGGAGGCTGAGGCAGGAGAATGGCGTGAACCCGGGAGGCGGAGCTTGCAGTGAGCTGAGATCCGGCCACTGCACTCCAGCCTGGGCGACAGAGCGAGACTCCGTCTCAAAAAAAAAAAAAAAAAAAAGACAGGCTGTCTCACTCTGTCGCCCAGGATGGAGTGCAGTGACGCAAACCTAGCTCACTGCAGCCTTGGCTTCCTGGATGCTCCCACCTCAGCCACCATGTAGCTGGGACCACAGACGGACACCATCACGCCTTATTTCTGTATTTTTTGTCCAGATGAGATTTTTGCCACATTGCCCAGGCTGGTCTCAAATTCTGGGGCTCAAGCAATCTGCCTGCCTTGGCCTCCTAAAGTGCTGGAATTACAGGTGTGAGTCATTGTGCCCAGCCTAAATTATTTTAGGGTGAAAGTTTTAGGCAGGAGCAGGGAATGGGTAGTGATGCCATGTGATTCCATGTGTGGAAAACCTAAAGAAATCTTAAACAAAACTACAGGATGAGGTCCAGGAAAAACACCCAAATTTCCCGCTGGTGTGGTGCACTCTTTAAGACCTCAATTGCGGTATGTACTTAATAATACCTACTTGGCAAACAAAATCCGGAATTACTCTGTGAAAAATGGAATTCTTGAAACCAAAGCCTTTCTCTCCAGTGCATAGTGCTCTGAAGTTCTCAGCAGTCCGAGGAACAATGTTCGAAAATAACTCCATAGTTATCCGCCCTAGAGGTTCACCGTCCGCACAAACATCAAAAAACACCACAGGATTGGTCTCCTTTGATAATTCTGCTGCATGTCCTTTCTGGAGTTGCAATAAATTCTGCTGACATTCTTCAAATGTTTTCTTGAAACAATCAGCTACTTCTTTAGTTTTAAATCTCACTGCAAGCTGTTCTACTTTTGCTTCTCCATCTATTAAGGAGGGAAAGGGGAAGGAGTGACCTTAGTGTTAAAATAACTGTTATAAGTTGTTTTGTTATAGATTTTAGAAAAGTCCAAAAAATGAAAAGTACATTTGAATGTAAAAACTCACCAGCATAATCTGAGGCAGTCCAAACTAAAGCATTATTTGAAACATTTAAGGGCTTTAATTCCATTGTTTTAGTAATAACGTGGTTTGCACACACTTTAAAAACCTGGTCTCTTCTCATAAGGATCCGGTAATAGTTCTTCATTGTATGCCAAAGAATCTTTATATCTCCAACACCACGTTCCTTCCACTGACTGACATCCCGATCCCATCTATAAAGTTTGGCTCTCTCTTTAAACAAAATTTCTTCATCTTCTTCTCCAGATTTTACTTCTACCTATAATAGGAGATGAAATACTCTATAAGCTGCTGCTTATAATAAATTCCATGACAAATTTCAAAGATCCAAATTCTTTTAAGGCATTTTCTTTGTGATGACAAAGAGAATTTGTTAATATAATAATTGGTTATATATCTTAGGGCTAGGAATACATCTGATGTGGCTGAGGGAGTAAAGACCTGATTTGTCATTAAATATTTTCTTTTATATAGTATTCATTTTCCCTTTGGAAATTAAATGCTTTTCTTTATAGGAACAGAGGTTTCAAAAGTGTCTGCTACTGAAGAGAAATATATAAGATACTGAGGTTAAAAATGACAAAATAATTTTCCTAGAACAATGTTCTTGTCCAAAAAACACAGATTAATGTTTATTGAAAGGACTTTCGTATGAGGTTAATTTTTCCCCAGAATCATGTTATAAAAACAAACATGATATTCTAGAAACATACGAAAAAATTATTTCTTCCCAACAATTACATATAGAATTTATAAACCAATATTTATGTAAAAACTGCAAAAAGATAATTTATACTTAAAGGCTAGACATCTAATAAATAGAGCTTCCATTTCAAACTGTAAACATTCTTAAATGCAAACAATGATATCCTGACAGATCAAGCCAGGGTAAGTTTTAAACTTAAAAATGAAAAATAAGTTATTAGTAAAAGTTTAATCCCTTAACATTTACCTCTGGTAGTGACACTATTGGTTCAAAATGGATATCTTCATTATGAACTACTTCTTCATCACTACCATCTTCATCTTCACCAACTTTACCAATTGACTGGGTTCCAACTGACTGTGTTCCAAACACAGCCGCTCCAGTATTTGCCCATTGGAAATTTTTATCTGATGAATAAATCAAGATATTTAAACACTGGTATCTATTTTTTACATTTTTCATCCCCCTCTTATTTTATCAATCCTTCTAATTCCCGATGATGTAATATGTACATCAATTTTAAATGTTTAAAACTATATTATTCTAGTAAATTCCTCACACCTGTAATCCCAGCACTTTGGGAGGCCAAGGTCATCTGAGGTCAGGGGTTCCAGACCAAACCATAGCCAACATGGTGAAACCCTATCTCTTCTAATAATACAAAAATTAGGCCGGGCGCAGTGGCTCATGCCTGTAATCCCAGCACTTTGGGAGGCGAAGGTGAGCGGATCGCCTGAAGTCAGGAGTTCGAAACCAATCTGACCAACATGGAGAAACCCCATCTCTACTAAAAATACAAAATTAGCTGGGCATGGTGGCACATGCCTGTAATCCCAGCTACTCAGGAGGCTAAGGCAGGAGAATCACTTGAACCCAGGACGCAGAGGTTGCAGTGAGCCGAGATGGCGCCACTGTACTCTAGCCTGGGCAGTAAGAGGGAAACTCCGTCTCAAAAAAAAAAAAAAAAAGCCAGGCGTGGTGGTATGCGCCTGTGGTCCTAGCTACTTGGGAGGCTGAAGCAGAAGAATCGCTTGAACCTGAGAGGTGGAGGTTGCAGTGAGCCGAGATCGCCCCACTGCAGTCCAGCCTAGGCAACAGAGCAAGATTCTGTCTTTAAAAAAAAAAAAAAAAAAAAAAGTTAGCGGTGTGTGGTTATGGGTGACTGTAATCCCAGCTACTCAGGAGGGCTGGGGCAGAAGAATCGCTTGAACTTGAGAGGCAGAGGTTGCAGTGATCCAATATCACCCCACTGCACTCCAGCCTGGGCAACAGCAAGACTCTGTCTTACAAAAAAAAAAATTAGCCGGGCGTGGTGGCGGGTGCCTGTAATCCCAGCTACTCAGGAGGCTAAGGCAGGAGAATCACTTGAACTTTGGTGGCAGAGGTTGCAATGAGCAGAGATCATGCCATTGTATTCCAGCCTGGGTGACAGAGCAAGACTGTCACCAAAAAAAAAAAAAAAAAAAAAAAAAAAACTTCATACTGGGAGTACAGAATACATTTGTTATTGTTTATGCTTAGAGATACAAAGATAACACTGTCACTGCCTTGGATAAACTTCATAATACTAAACTACACAAGGACTTCCAGTAAAGAAGTTAAGTTCTTTATCTACTTCTAAAATTTCAAGTATTCACCTTGAAATTTTGTAAACTTAGCTCAGCAGGCCAAACCTGCTACTTCCAAATTAGCCACAATAGCCTAAACATGTTTATAATTTCTGCATCTCTACTTCTTCCTGAAGAAGCTAGTGCTGGAATGTAGATTTCTTGGCTGGGCTGGTGGATAGCAGCCTTGGGGGAACCTCACTGACTTCAACTGCCCAAAGGGTATTAGACTGTTAAACATTCTACTTCTGTGTGGGGGAACAATGATGGTCTCTCTCTTGCATACCTGCAAGAAGGTGAGAACTAGAAACTTCTCCATCCCACACCTCAATTTAGATGACCAAGTCCCCACTATCTTAGAGGAAAGAAACACCTCTCAACTTTTCATCACTTGCTGAATCACTGTCTTAAAGAACCCTACACCTTCTGCTAAAAACTCATAAGAAAGAAAAAATGTCACAGGGTCCATAACTCAGTATCTTAAAGAACACAATAAAAAACTCTCTTTAAGAAGGATTTAATGGAGGGGAAAAAAAACGTTTTTAAAGAGGAGAGAGGGAGGGCCAGGTGTGGTGGCTCAACACCTGTAATCCCAGCACTTCAGGAGGCCGAGGCGGGCTGATCACTTGAGGTCAGGAGTTCGAGATGAACCTGGCCAACATGGCGAAACCCCATCTCTACTAAAAATACTAAAAGAATTAGCGGGGTGTTGCAGCACACACCTATAATCCCAGCTACTCAGGAGGCTGAGGCAGGAGAATCACTTCATCCTAGCAAGCAGAGGTTGCAGTAAGCTGAGATCTGCGCCACTGCACTCCAGCCTGGGTAACAGAGTGATCGTCTCAAAAAAAAAAAAAAGAGAGACAAAGACAAAAATTCTTAAGGACATAAAACAATTGTATTGCAAAGGAATGATCCGAGAACAAAAATCACAGGTTGCATGGGGACTTCCTGAGACCAGTAACCACTGATCTGGATGAGATACCAACTTAGGGGCTCAAAAATAACTGTTCAGGGCCAGGTGCAGTGGCTCATGCCTACAATCCCAGCACTTTGCAGGGCCAAGGTGGGAGGACTGCTTGAGCCCAGGAGTTTGAGACCAGCCTGGGCAACATAGTGAGACCTCTGTCTCTACAAAAAATGCAAAAATTAGCTAGGCATGGTGGTACACACCTGTGGTCCCCGCTACTTGGCAGGCTGAGGTGAAAGGATTGCTGAAGGGCCCAGGAGGTCAAGGCAGCAGTGAGCTGTGTTCATGCCACTGCACTCCAGCCTGGGCAACAGAGTGAAATCCTGTCTCAAAAACAAAAAAACACAAAATTGTTCAGCAACTTTTTTGTTGAAAGCAAAAATTTAAAAAATAACCCCAAGGGACATGTGGCAGAAGAATTCAAAATTCTTTCAAAATAGTGGTTCTCTACCCTGGGAATACATTAGAATCAACCATTTGTAAAAATATGTTATAATATATCAGTATCTGGGTCTCACAGGTCATAAGGGGGTCTACAGTGATGTTACTGTAAGTGAATAATTAATTCAGCAAGCTTTGAGACATTAGAGAAAATAAGATTGAATCTCTAAATTATCTGGAAATTAACAAAAATATAAAGATTCCCTATGAAAACCTATGGATACAAACAAAACTGACTGCAGGGCATTTACAGTTTCAAATACTATTTTTAACAAGCACAATCTAAACTAACTAAAGCGTTCAATACACAAGAGCTTGGTGAATAATCTCACTAAAAATGACAAGTGGTAGTGAGAAGTGAATGTCAATGCATAAGGCTTATTTAGGCATGGTTTTCCTCCTGATATGTGAGTATTTTCTACTTTACACTTTAGTGTCCAATATTGACATAATACTTCAAAAAGGCTACACTGATTAACAAGGAGCCTATCTATTTTTATTTGGGATTTTTTTGTGTAAGTGTACCTACTATATTGCTTATTTGCTGACACACTACCCTTTGATTTCAGGCTATTTAATAAATTAAAACAAAAATAAATAACATCAGTGAAGCCCACGAATTCCAACATAACATCACATCTGAAGGTAATTTCTAAAAGTTTTATGTGTTTCTACAGGTGGCAGGAGCTGTGAAAAAAGTGCAAATATGGAGGAGGAAAGAACAGAATTCTGAACTGCATTAATCATTTAAGCATATATCCTCAATAAAATGTATTCCATAAATCAAACACCTTGTACTACAACTATTTAAGTGGTGCTATAAAGAACAATGTGAAAGATATTACAAGAATGAGAAAATACAATGAATGGTCTTTACTGGTAAACCCGATACAATCAGGGAAATGGATTATTTTCTAGAAATGTTACCAAAATGGATTAAAAATAGAAACTCCACTAAAGAAGATGGGCAAGCTCACCAATTATAAACTTAGCACAATAAATTAGCACAACCCTAATACTGAAATCCAAAGATAGTACAGAAAACTACAAAATCATACCCTTAAAAAGTAATAAACTCACAAATCCTGAAATATTAACAAATCAAATCTGAAAGTATAGTTAAAAGAATAATGACCAAAGTCAGAGTCATTCCAAAGCTCGAAAATGGTTCTGCATTTCAGAATGGGGAGGACTATCAGCATGGCTTACATAAAATTTAGAGAAAATTCTTATGATTATGTTGATGTCAAATAATAATAAAGTGTAGAAGCCCTTCATTATTAAAACACTAAACAAACTGGGGGGTAAGGGAAGAAACTTCTAATTTAGTTACATACTGCAACAAAAAACTAGTTTTTCAGTTGTGCTTGATTCTGCAGCAATGTCATTAAAAGTCTCTCCTCTTCATCTTACCTTTAGAACCAAAAGCAAAATCTCCAGAATTACTGGAAGCCAAGTCTGCAAATGAGAGCCCTGTGCTACTTCCAAATCCAAATGAAACTATTTTGCTTTCCCCTGGCAAAAGAAAAAACAATTTACTATTTCATTTGTGCTGAATATCAAAGCTTTACCCAGGACCTAGAGAGAACAGTAGAGCCTTGTATACTCTGGGATGAGGGGAGTTATTTCAATTCTGACAAGTTACAAAATACATCCAATTCTGAGCTGCTTCAGTATTACTAATTTTACAGGTGCTATTCACAAAGAATACTACAATACTACACCAGATGCAAATGCATGCCAAAACTTATTTTTTATAAATGAGATGTAGCGCTATCTATATTACACCAGATAATAAACTACCGTTTCTGCTCTATGGAGCCTACTATACTCCAAAGCAAGCATTCAATCAAAGGCAGGGTTTTAGGAAACATCTGTATAAAAACTTTTTGTGTTCTGTACTATAAGCTCATAAAAACCAAATGTCTCATTTACACTTTGTCATAAGGACTTTTGGGGTCTTCTCTTAATTCTGCTGATGTGAAGCTGCATGATCTCTGAAAGCCCCATGCCTTATTTTCCTCATATGAAAATATATGAGGCTTTAGGTATGAAGTCATCTTCTTCTTTTAGCACATTAAGACTCTCAAATGCCTATAAATGTAGTATTTGTGACACTGAAGGCTATTTCTTTTTTTAAAAGTAGGTAATATACACAAAGCAATACAACTTAAACTTCCCACTTCCATCCCCGAAATCGAAATGAAAGAGAGACAGCAATACCAAATATGTTACTGTAACTGATTAATTTAGCAAGCTTTGAAACTATTAAAGAAACATTAAATAGTACCATAAAACTTTCTTAAATCCCTATTATATTTCTACAATTTCTTCATAATTAAAACACTTTGAATATGCTTGAGTGATAATATAATTCAAACAATATTTAAATGAAAACGCTATCACAAAGGAAATTACATGTAACAACACTCTTGTCTTTTAAACTTAGGAAAATAGGTCAGAGTCATAATGCTTTGTATTCCCTAATAACCACAACTCTATCAATAAAAACATATTTGTTGGCAAGACAATACAATTTTTCTGATGATTATTACTACTACTACTAAGATGCCCCTTTATATACACATCAAAATTTGTTTTAAAGGGAGTTTTCAGGATCTGCCTTTAAAAGTCTATCTTCTCAAATATAAATAAGGTGTCCCTTATGTAATACATGATACACATATATCAAGTTTTACCTTGGCTTGTAGAATCTGTATCAAGTTCCTTTCTAGTTGACAAATCTACAGGTTTGTCCACAGTTTCACAGGAAACAGATGGTGAACTAATGGATTTGGTAGTAGAATCAGCTTCTTCAGATTTACAGAAAGAAGGTACCATCACTTCAGTCCCAACTGGATATACACTGTCAGTTGTGCTAGTTATTTCTTCTGTCTGAGATTTCTGCAAAGAGGAAGTCACAAAACACTATGCCACTTAAATGCTAAATTACAAAAATGGCTATATAATCTATTTCAAAGGGAACTGAGAACTTGGGCTTCTGGAGAAGACAGAATAAACACACTTCACCCTATCTCTCCCCAAAACCTACAACTAGATGCCTAGACTGAAACATACAGAGCACCTCTAAGAAGCCTTGGAAAGGTGGATAAAAACAGGAAGAAAAAGGATCTTGGGACCAGAGAGATAATCTGGAGGTTAAGATCCACGTGGAGTTTTTCTGCCACTCCTATAACCCAGCCTGGGTGCTACAGCAGCCAGAAAAAACTGGAACTGCCAATGGCACAATGTCAACAAAACAAGAGACTCTACTTTCTTCTCAAGTACACATGAGACATTCACCAAGACAGACCTCACAACATTTATGAAAATTGAAATTATTCAAAATGTTTTCATAAACCATAAAGGAATTAAACTAGAAATCAGTAAGAGAAAGATATACGGAAGGAAAATCACCAAATATTTGGAAATGGCACAGTAGCATCTAATGTACAGATCACAAAGAATGACTCAAGGAAAATAAGAAAATATTTCGAACTGCATGAAAGAGAAAATACCACATATTAAAACTTGGCCAGTTGCAGATAGGAAGTGCTTAGAAGGAAACTTATAGTATTAAATACTTATACTAGAAATAAAGAATGATCTTAAATTCGTAATTTAAGCTTTTTTTAAATTAAGAAACTAGGCCAGGCACAGGGGCTCACGCCTGTAATCCCAGCACTTCGGGAGGCCAGGGCAGGAGGATCATTTGAAGTCAGGAGTTCGAGATCAGCCTGACCAACATGGTGAAACCCCGTCTCTACTAAAAATACAAAAATTAGCCACGCCTATAATCCCAGCTACTCAGGTGGCTGAGACACGAGAATTGCTTGAACCCAGGAAGTGGAGGTTGCAGTGAACTGAGATCATGCCACTGCACTCCAGCATGGGAGACAGAGCAAGACTCTGTCTCAAAAGCAAAAAAAAGAAAAAAGAAAAGAGACTAGACAAAAGAGCAAAATAAACCCGAGGCAAGAAGGAAAGAAGGAAATAATAAAGAAGAGAAATAAATAGTATTTTTTAAAACTTAAGAAAACTCCAGCCATGGTTTCATTGGTGAAAACAGCTCAACATTTAAAGGGAAAATGGCACCAAGTCAACACACTCTCTTCCAGAAGACAGCAATACAGAAAATGCTTCTCAATTCATTTTATGACACCAGTATTACCATGTTTTTAAGAGGTGGTTTCACTATGTTGTTGTCCAGGCTGGAGAGCAGTGGCTATACACAGGCACCATCTCAGCGCACTGCAGCCTGGAACTCCTGGACTCCCGAGCAATCCTCCTACTCCTCAGCCTCCCAAATAGCTGGGACTACACACACACATATCACTGAGCCCAACCAGCATTACTCTTACATGGAAAACAAAGACAGTTTCAGAAAACTACAAGTATCCTGATAAATATAAACCCAAAAATTTATAACAAGATTTATGCAAATTGAACGCAACCACATATCAAAATTATACCCTGACCAAGTGAAGTTTACCCTGGAATGCAAAGTTAATTTTCTGAACATTTGAAAAGCAATGTCATTCACAGATTTAATAAAAAGAATCACGATTGTATCAATAGTTAAAATTTTTGACAAAAAGGTAAAAACGTTAGGTGATGATGTGTCAGTGTAGCCCCTTCATCAACTGTAACAAATGTATAAGCTTTTCTTTCCATAGAAATTTTAGAATTCACTTATGTATATCCATAAAGAATTCTTGGCTGGGCACGGTGGCTCACACCTGTAATCCCAGCACTTTGGGAGGCCGAGGCGGGTGGATCACAAGGTCAAGAGATCAAGACCATCCTGGTCAACATGGTGAAACCCTGTCTCTACTTAAAAAATACAAAAATTAGCTGGGCATGGTGGCGCGTTCCTATAGTCCCAGCTGCTCAGGAGGCTGAGGCAGGAGAATCACTTGAACCTGGGAGGCAGAGGTTGAGGTGAGCAGAGATTGCCCCACTGCACTCCATCTTGGCGACAGAGCGAGACTCCATCTCACCCAAAAAAAAAAAAAATTCCTGGAGGGGTTTTGACTGGTATTGTATTAAATCTATAGATTAATTTTGGAAAACTGATATTCTAGTTATTTTGAGTTTTCCAATCCAGGAACAGTATACCTTTCCATTAATTTAGATTTTTTATTTCATCAGTGTTTTGTGGCTTTTGGCATATAGCTCTTGTGTAGAACAAAATTAAAATTCCTTATTTCCTGGCCATAGCTGATTTAGTCTAGACCCCTCAACCCATTTAGTAGCCACAACCCATTATTACTATTTGGTAAGAACATTCTAGGTCAGGCGCAGTGGCTCACACCTATAATCTCAGCACTTTGGGAGGCCCAGGCGGGTGGATCACCTGAGGTCTGGAGTTCGAGACCAGCCTGCCCAACATGGTGAAACCCCGTCTCTACTAAAAATACAAAAATTAGCCAGGCAGGATGCCACCACAACTACTCGTGAGGCTGAGGCAGGAGATTCACTTGAACCTGGGAGGTAGAGGCTGCAGTGAGCCACGAGCATGCCATTGCACTCCAGCCTGGGCAACAAGAGTGAAATTCTGTCTCAAAAATAAACAAATGAGAACATTCTAAAGTTTACCGCATCAACAAAAGCAATGGAACTAAAAGGAAAATTTATTAGAGATATTCTTACTTGAGCTTCCTGAACTTTTTGAAGCTCTGATTGAAAGTCTTCCCCATTTCCATTGTCTTCATCAGTATCACTACAGACTCCACAAAAAAATGTAGGTGGAAGTTTTAACGTATCTGCTTTTGCCTTCTCTTCAACTGTTGGTTTCTTTTCCCAAACAATAATGCATTCTTTCTCATTATCTGAAAAATCAGTACAACACAAGCAAACGAAATTAGATGAAGCCCAACTTCTCTACAACAATGGTAGTCATCAATATAATCTACAGACCCAGGTAACAAGACCTGTACATGCTAATGAAAAACAAGGACCACCCAGAAAAGAATATTTTTCACCTAATGTTAAAGTATTTTAAATCACCATGGGCATAGTAAAATTGATAATTATAGAAATTGCCAGACTAGGTTATTCCTTCTAAATAGAAGACTTGTTAAAAGCAGTATAAATGTCCTTTACATTTAACATACCTGCTGTATTTTCTTCCAAGGGTCTACATTTTTCTGAGCCATCCAGATACAGTTTTCCATTAAGTTTCTTGACAGCTGTTTCGAAATCTTCATCTTAAAATACAATTGATTAAAAGAATTTCTAGTTAATTTTGGGGGGTTTTCCTTGCTTAGGGACTATAGGGACTATCTCCAACTTCACCCTTTCTCCCTCTCCCCATTTGAATTGCAGTCAATTTTGCCAATTTTATATCCTTAATACCTCTCTTACTGCTAGAGCTTTAGCTCAGCCTCTCATCTTGTTTGAGCTGCTCTCATTTTAACTCATCTTCCAATCTCCTTGTCCCATAATCCAATACTGTATACCACTGTCCAACTGATTCTATTGAGACTTTTATTTAACTGCTTAGCTTAAAAAATGGCATACAAAGTTTTCCATTGGAACCTTGTCTGCCTTATCTCTCTTCCACATGTTTAAGACTCCAGAAAAATTATGATTATTTTAAATCCCCTCAAAACATGTGCCTGGCACATTAGCCATCCAAAAAATGCTTGCTCAATGATCACAGTCCTTTTGATCCTTATATCCATTGACCACTTACACATACATTTAGGGTGAATATACCTGCAAGGATATTAGTGATAAGTTCTAAGAGGCAGGCTTAAAATAATTACACCACACTCCCAATTTTACTAAGATTAGCAGGAACACAGTGTTTTTGAAATAACAAAAGTTTTACCATCCTCCTCTTCTTCACTAACATAATCTGGTCTATTCTTGTAGCAGAAGAAAGTTGGAGGAAGTTTCAGTTTGGTTGCAAGGGCTTTCTGCTCAGCAGTTGGAGTTAGTTCATATACAATGAGAACATCATCATCTGAGGGAGAATCCTCAGGTTTTTTCTTCTCTTTTGCTGTAACACCAGTCAAAAAAATTGACAAAGGTAAGGTATTAAGTATTGACATTAATACTCTAACTGAAAATAAAAACCATAGAACTTGTCTGCAGGTTAAAACAGCATACTGATAAAAAATACATATACTTTGATGCAGAGATGTACGATAATCATGAATTAGAATTAGCATCCTGATTTAGTGTTCTACCAAAAACCCTTAGTGAACATAGAATCTATTTAAAACCAAAGAAAACAAAAGTCTTGTGTTTACTTAATAGTTATTGAAAAGAATTACTACTGATTTCTAGAATTTAAAAAGGTTAAAAATTTGAAAGTGTTGCCTAACTATACTTAGCATACAGTAGGTTTATGAAAATATCCATGCATTTGCAGCAACTAAAAAAATCTTAAAGAAAACATAAGCAAGTATTAGTAGACATATGAAACTAATCCAAAGCCAACTGTGATTAGTTCCTGTAAGGAGAGTTAACAATTGCCAAGAATGGAAGGTGATTAGAGTTGCATCTACTTTGTCTACATTCCAAGCATGATACTAGATAAAATTAAATAAAAACTGTTACTCTATGGGTAACTAACACTATAAAATCTAAGATGATTCATATGGCTGAAAACCACCCATCTCCAGCCACCATCAATGCAAAGGGCAAAAAATTAGAGAGAGAAAAAACTTCTATATGCAACCTGTTCTGATCTATTAATGTAAAGAAGAATTTCTGGCTAAAGGAGTTTAATAAAGTAAGCCAGTCAAGAAGCATGCCATGTATACCAACTGGTGACAGGGAAACATTCTGAGAGCTATGCTGTCCAATATGGTAGCCTAGCAACATTCTATTAAAACCTTACAAGGTAGCTAGTCCAAATCAAGACATGCTAATACTAAGTGTAAACACACACACTGGATTTTGAAGACTTGGTGAAAAACAATAATGTAAAATATCAATTTTTATGTTAATTAGAAGTTAAAATGATATTTTGGATATCATGAGTGAAATCAAATATATCAATAAAATTACTTTCATCTGTTTCCCTTTTTTTTTTTTTTATTTTTTTTTTTTTTTTGAGACGGAGTCTCGCTCTGTCGCCCAGGGTGGAGTGCAGTGGCGCGATCTCGGCTCACTGCAAGCTCCGCCTCCCGGTTCACGCCATTCTCCTGCCTCAGCCTCCCGAGTAGCTGGGACTACAGGCGCCCACAACCGCGCCCGGCTAATTTTTTTTGTATTTTTAGTAGAGACGGGGTTTCACCATGGTCTCGATCTCCTGACCTTGTGATCCGCCCGCCTCGGCCTCCCAAAGTGCTGGGATTACAGGCGTGAGCCACCGCGCCCGGCCCTGTTTCCCTTTTTAACTGTTTCTTTTTATTCTTTTTAATATGGCTACTAGAAAATTTATTTATTTAATTTATTTGAGATGTGGTCTTGCTTTGTCACCCAGAGCTGGAGTGTAGTGATGTGATCATAGTTTACTGAAGCCTGGAACTTGTGGGCTCAAGTGATCCCTCTGCCTCAGCCTCCCAAGTAGCTGGGATTATAGGCACAAGCCTGCACCAAATGACAATTTTAAATTACATACACAGGTTATACTTTATTTCTATTGGATGACACTGCTCTGGAGAACCAGCGCCCTTCCTTTCACAATGTTAAATTTGTCCTTCTCCTACATTATAAACAAAAACTTAGTATCATTACCTAGATAGGAGAAATAACAGTACACCGTAAGATAAAGGTTCTTGTTCCAGTTCTAC
This sequence comes from Macaca fascicularis, assembly GCF_037993035.2. Classification (NCBI taxonomy): domain Eukaryota; kingdom Metazoa; phylum Chordata; class Mammalia; order Primates; family Cercopithecidae; genus Macaca; species Macaca fascicularis. The sequence goes on along the minus strand of NC_088387.1, from coordinate 16,265,895 downwards.
TATTACTCAGTCAAGACACCTTGGGTAAATGAGATAGCCTCTCTTGGCCTCAGTTTACTCATGTCTAAAGTCTTCATTTCTAAGGTGCCTTGGGACAATGACATTATCAGATTCAAAACAGAATAAGGCTCTTTGTTCTACAGTAGTGTATAGACACATTCGTTCTTAGGTCAGGGATTCCTAACCTAGAGCTCACAGAAACTGTATGCAAGTATACATCCACTTTCGAAACTGTATGCTAGTATACATCCACTTTTAAGTTCACTTTTCATATTTCTCAAAGACTGTATCTTTAAAAATAAAAGATTAAGAGCTACCTTAGCCAGTAATAAAACTGGTATACTTAAAAAAAATCAGAGATTGTTACTTTATCATTGTACTTGTTTGGCATGGCTAAGATGTGTTACTGGTCACTAATGGTGAGATTTCACTTCCCTAAACTTTCTAGAAGGCCTTCAACAGATCCCACTTCTTGTTCCACTCTAGCAGCCACACTTCTAAAAATGATCTGTGCAACATATATAATACACAAGCTGTAGAATGCTGGCTGTTAAAAATGGGGTCCATTTTCAAATACAACATTTTTCTAAACCGTGCACAAAAGAACAGCCCTACAGGGACACTCTTCCATATTGTATACATGCCGTTGCCAATACATTTGAATACTGGCAGACGTTAGTGGCTAAAGATAAACATTAGATAAAACATAGGTCTTCATTGAGCAGACTTGAAATAACAGAGTAATGAAGTACATTACAAATCAGCATCCCAGTATATTTTAAAAAACAAACCAAAAATAAAGGATGTCATGCCACCAGTCAAAAGGTGCTTTGCTTAAACTGGCATTCTTTAACATGCATGTTGTAGTGTTAAGTACTTAATTTCATACAGCCACAGTTATTAATACTTTGCTAAGGGCTACCAGCTGCTAAAAACTGCTGTTATCTCATACTGAGAATGCTAGTTCTATACCTTTGTTCTCAGGCTGTGAGGAAGGGGTGCTAGTCCAAAAGGCCATGGGATTAGATTTAAAAAGGCTAAAATTAAATCCTAGAAAATGAAGAATATTTCATTTTTTAACATTTTGGGAAACAAAATGAATATGCTTTTAAAACATAAAAAGCCAGAATCCCTCAATTTATACCACCAATCTGATTGTCTTATATATTCATTTACCCCTGTAGTTTCATTCTTTGCTCATTTAATAAATGAGCAAGACTAACATACAACATATAAAATGAGAACATCTCAGTATCATGTTCTTTTTTTTTTTTTTTGGAGACAAAGTCTCACTCTGTCACCCAGCCAGGCTGGAGTGCAGTGGCATGATTTCAGCTCACTGCTACCTCCATCTCCTGTGTCAAGTGATCCTCCTGCCTCAATCTCCTGAGTAGCTGCTAATTCTAGGCACGCACCACCATGCCCGGCTAATTTTTGTATTTTCAGTAGAAACAGGGTTTCACCATGTTGGCCAGGCTGGTCTCGAACTCCTGAGCTTAAGCGATCTGCCTACTTCAACCTCCGAAAGTGCTGGGATTCTAGGCATGAGCCACTGTGCCCGGCCTCAGTATCATGTTTTCTGAGTGACAAACTGAACAAATGAAAATGAAAACTTTTTTTTAAAAAAAGACTCGTTAACGCGCATGATTCAAGCATGAGTCCGTACACTGTACTGAGTTCTTTTGCTCTGCCCTAGCATGAAAGAAGTATCTTCCAGTTACTGAAATGTCTTAAACTAAGTTCTGTTGCTCTTTGAAACCTCACCGTGAACTTATTAAGGGAGAAAAATATATTGCTCAAATATTTTGGGGGTGTTCACAAAGCATCGTTTATATCCCAACATTAGTATTCTACAAAGAGTGCATCAAGTTAAACATTAAAAGAAAAATTGTGCTTAACTTTAACAACAAAGTACTTACCCTTTTCTGGTGTTTTAAATGTGTAATTGATTGAAGATTCTTCCGTTGGAAAGGAAGCAAAGAGATTTTTGACTTTGCTATCTGAAGACTGTTCGGTATCAGAGTTCTTTGACAGTTCACATTTGTTAGGTTCCACTTTGCTTTCAGATCCACTCTGGGCTACTGAACTAGTTTCGCTATTGTTACTTTTCAAAGGTGCATTAAAACTAAATCCAAACAAAGACCCAGTGGCTGAACTGTTGCCAAATGCAAATGGTTTTGATTTTTCACTACTAAAAATGCTTTTAACAGACTCTGAACCAAATACAAACTTTGGAGGAGAAACCACTGCTTTTGTTGTTGTTTCAGATGTGCTAGACACTTCAACTTCTGAAGTTGCATCTGCTACATCATCACCCTGAATAACATCTGTCCTCTCTCTTGTGGTCTCTTCTAATACAGCTACAGCAATTTTGCCACATGGTGACTCTCTGGGAGTGCCTGACCGAGAAACATGAGGTGTTATCAAAGAATCTTTTTCCTGGGCTGTTTTTGCTTCATCAAAAATTTTCTTAAATGAGTCTGCAACATCCTGTAGTTTAAAACGAACAGCTAAATGCTCTACTCTTCTTTCTCCATCTGCAAAATCACATGCAGTCCACACCCATACTCTTTCTGTCCCTTTCATATTTTGCAAAGTCATGTCTGGAGTTATTCTGTGATTGGCACAAAGTTTTAATACTTGGTCTCTTCTCATCACTATACGAACTTGCTTATTATCATAATTCTGTAAAATCTTTATATCACCAATGCCCCTTTCTTTCCACTGACCAACATCTTTATCGTATCTGTAGAGTTTTGCCCTGTGACTAAAAACAACTTGTTCATTTTCCTCACCACTGGATACTTCAACTAGATCAGGTAAAGGAACAACAGGTTCAAAGTACTGTCCATCTCTCTCTTCTTCTTGAGTAACATCAGATTCTTCATCAGTGCCAACTGATGTCCCACTCTGATTCAACTTGGCAGGAGACTTAGATGGACTCAAAGCAGATTTAAAACTGAAGTTAAATCCTGTTGTTGACTCACCAAAGCGGAAAAGATTTTTTCTCACAGGGCTACTTGCCAATGGAGAAGCATGTACTGAGCTACTACTAACACTATCATCCAAAGCATCTTCCCTTAAATCATAGTTATCCCATTCTAATGTGGGCCCAGTGTTTTCGGGATTGGGTTTTATTGTTGTGTCTGAGGCACTGGCAGAACCTGTACCTGAATTCTTATTCTCTTCTTCAGTGACTTTTGTTTGATCATTTGTCAAAAATGTCTTGAAATCTTTCAGTCCACTCTTCATTTCTTCAGCTCTCTGTATTAACTTGGCAGCTCTGCCAGTATCTACAAGTTTATGGGGAGTTTGAAGTGGTATGTCTAACAGAAGCCGCTGGCATTCCTCAAACTTCTGCTTGAATTCTTCAGCCAGCTCTGGTGTTTTAAATTTTGCTGCCAACTGCTCTAGTTTGGCATCACCATCAGAGAAATCACTGGCTAACCACATCCATGCTCTGTCTGATCCAGAGAGAGGCTTCAGATTCATCGTAGTCGTTATCCAATGATTAGCACACACTTTTAGTACTTGTTCTCTTCGCATCAGCATTCTTAGTTTGCCATTGACCTCATTTTTGAGAATTTTTAAGTTCCCCAAGCCCCTTTCTTTCCACTGACTTATCTCAGCATCAAACCTAAATAGTTTTACCCGCTGTGAATACAAAACTTTTTCATCTTCTTCTCCTGTTACAAGTTCTACTTTTTCAGGCATTTGAACTACTGGTTCAAAATGGATGTCATCACTGTCCTCAGTCTTATAGGCATCATCATCTTTCTCAAAGTCACCAGAAGTGTTTGCTTTATCGGCCATTTTACCACATTGTGATGAGAATAATTTTTCTCCAGCACCTGAAAATCCCTTGAAATTGGGGTCTTTTTTGCCAAACTGAAATCCTTCTCCTGAGGTTGATTTTGCAAGATCTGCAAATGTAAAAGTGCTACTTGTTTGACCAAAAATCACACCACTACCATTCTTCTGGCTACTAATATCCTGAGCCTGGAAGCCAGAATCATTTTCAAGAGGCTTTTCACTTTTCTTTTCTTGATTCCCTGGTTCCGAAATGCCAAATTTAAATCCATCAGCAGACACAGGGATGGAAAATCCTTCTTTGGTTGACTTAAATTCTGTATTAGAAGAACCCTGAAACATAAATGAAGGTGAATTTTCTTGATCCACATGCCCAAATTTGAATCCTTGCTCTGTATTGCCAAACTTAAAAGCTTTTTCTGAGAAATTACTTTTAAATCCTGTTCCCACCTGACTTCCAGAAGAGTCATGCAACTTCATTTCTGAGCCCAATGTGAAAGCTGAAGGAGCTTCTGCAATAGGTTTATGAGTTGGTTTAGAGGCATCACAAGCCACACATGTTAAGGAAGAACTCTCATTTTGTACACAGCAAACACTACAATCCCACTGTCCTTTCTTGATGAACATTCCTTCAAATCCACTCTTTGGAGCCTTGCTTACCTCCGAAGAGGTAGGTGTTGAAATTGCAGTTGTTTGATTTTGTTTACTTGGATACTGACAAGCAATACATTTGGTAGTACTGGCTTCATTTCTTACTAAGCACATACTGCAATCCCACTGTCCTTCCTTCTTAGTGAACATTCCCTCAAATCCACTCTTTGGAGCCTTGCTTGTCTCTGAAGAGGCAGGTGTTGAAATTGCAGTAGTAGTCTGATTTTGTTTACCTGGATTCTGACAAGCAATACATTTGGTAGCACTGGCTTCATTTCTTAGTAAGCACACACTGCAATCCCATTGTCCTTCCTTCTTAGTGAACATTCCCTCAAATCCGCTCTTTGGAGCCTTGCTTGTCTCTGAAGAGGCAGGTGTTGAAATTGCAGAAGCAGTTTGATTTTGTTTACCTGGATTCTGACACGCAATACATTTGGTGGCACTGGCTTCATTTCTTACTAAGCACACACTACAATCCCATTGTCCTTCCTTCTTAGTGAACATTCCCTCAAATCCGCTCTTTGGAGCCTTGCTTGTCTCTGAAGTACCAAACTTAAAAGAGGCAGGAGCTGAAACAGAAGTAGATGGACTTGGTTTATCTGGATTCTGACAAGCAACACATCTTGTAGCATTTGCTTCATTTCGCACTAAGCATGAACTGCAATCCCACTGTCCTTCCTTCTTAGCAAACATGTCCTCAAATCCACTTTTTGGAGTTTTACTTGTCTCTGAAGTACCAAACTTAAAAGAGGCAGGTGTTGGAATAGCAGTAGCAGGTAGACTCTGTTTTCTCGGATTCAGACAAGCAGCACATTTTGTAGAGCTCCCCTCATTTTGTACCAAACATACACTGCACTCCCACTGTCCTTCCTTTGTAGAAAAAACAGATCTGAAGTCACTGTTAACAGGTTTAGGAAGATCTCCCTGGCCAAATGTAAATGAAGCCTGATGAACAAATGAAGATCCACTTTTGTTAGCAGATTTTGTGTTCTGACACGCAATGCACCTAGATACAGTAGGTTCATTTCTTACTAAACAAATACTACAATCCCAGTGACCTTCTTTCTTTGGAGTCATCAATGCAAATCGATCTTGAATATTCTCTGGGCCAGTTTTAGGAGTAAAAACAGTTTCAGATAATGGTGGGCCAACGAGTTCTTTATTGCTTGGGTTTAGATTTTGGCATGATACACATTTCTTAGCAGTTGCAGCATTCTTTAATGAGCAGCTGTTACAATGCCACCAAGACCCTTCTTTCTTTCCAACTTGAAATTCAAAATTCATGTTTCCAGCATCAGATTTGCAAATATCCTTGTTATCATGACTTGTGGGTTCTTTTACAATTCTGATAGCCTGATTTGATGCTGTGGCTACATTTGTTCCTGGGGCTTTTAAAATGCTCTGGGCTTCTTCAAACTTGCACTTAAAAAGTGCTGCTTCCTCAGGAGTTTTGAACCTAATAGCAAGTTGTTCTGGTTTTGGCAACTCATCTGCATAATCAAGGGCATGCCAGACAAAAGATCTGTCTGATCCAGCATTTGGTGTCAATTTCATATCTGGACTGATATAATGATTTGCACAGATTTTCAACACTTGCTCTCGTCTCATTAGAAGGCGAATTTTACCAGATGTTTTATGCCTCAGTATTTTTACATTGCCAATCCCACGTTCCTTCCATTCTTTGGATTCTACATCAAAACGGAACAATTTCGCACGGTTGCAAAAGAATTCTTCTTCATCTTCCTCACCAGTTTTTACTTCAATCTTATCAGGAAGAGGTACTACAGGCTCAAAGTGAGGACCATCATCATCATCATCCCCATGGGCACTTCCTCCATCTGTCTCATGGTTCTTGTTTGCTGTCTCTAAAGTGGGTGTTCCAAATACTGATTTCCCTGGACCACGGAAAGTAAACATATCATCACTTCGCCGAAAACCAGAATTCTTTTGCTGAGCTGACCCCATGTTTTCTGTAAACGAAATTCCAGACACATTTTTGCTTCCAAAATTGAATGTATTTCGAGGCCCAATGGTCTGACCACCAGGAACTGGTTTGGGTCCACTATAGCCATCTCCTTGCAAGGGTTTATCTGAAGTCAGGAGACCTAAAAGGCTTTCACTGTTACTGTAAGCTGCAGGAGGGGGCTGTGTCACAACCTGTGGTGAGGAAAATGTGAAGTCACCATCATTTGATTTGAAATTTGAGTTAAATTTAAAAGGAGGTGGCTGTGTTGTGTGTGCTGGTGTTGGCAAAGATGGCCTTATTCCTTCACCTGGCATGGGCTGAACAAAATTAGTTTTCCCAAATTCTATAGTCTTAGATTCTGCAGATCTTGAAGCATGAGCTGCAATTGGAGGTTTTGTGAAATATCCTGGTTCTGGCAAAGGTGGATTTGTGCTTGTCTGCTGAACATTGTAATTAAAGTAATCATCACCCCTGGGCGATAGAATTCCTGTTGCAGGAGACTCAAAACGCAATGCAGGAGGACCATACATCTCCTGAGAGAACATACAAGCAGATGAGCTTTGCACTGGTGGTGTGTGCATCTGTTGCGGATAGGCATAAATATGCTGTTGGGGTGGAAGCCTATTCATGCCATAGACTGGGCCCTAGAAGACAGAAAGTTAAAACATTTTGTAGATTGTCTACAAAACTACAGATAACTAAATGCAAACCAATTCTCACAAACTTCAAACATGAATATTAAGTGAAGAAGATATCATTAGGGGATGTAGTACACATCATTAACCCGTTTATGCCAGAGGCTGCAAATTTTCTGTGTGAAAAATCAGACCTTGGCAATGACCCTGAGCAGTAAGATATAAATAACTCCCAAAAGCTTAGTGTTCCAATAATGGAACACTAGGCATAAATAGGTTAAGAGAAAACCACATTGCTACAAAGATACTTGCATATATACTTGGCATATAATGAAAATTAATTACAGCATCTTAAAATCTACAACTAAAGTCATAAAATAAATACCATCTTCATTCCTAAACAATTTATCAAATGATGTTAATAATGATGATGATGATGATGATGGTAACATTTATTGAGCATTTATTAATGTGCCAGCTGGGCACTATTCTAAGCACTTTACATTATTATCTCATTTTAATATCCTCAAAAACCCTATGAATTAAGGTATTATTATTATCCTCATTTTACATATGAGGCAACTGATGCATTGAGAGGTTAAGAAACTTGCCTGTGGTCAAAATAAGCAGAAGAGCAAGGGTCTAAATGCACCCCATCACTCTGTCCTCAAAGCTATCACATTCAACTACCACTGTAATTTTGAGTCTTCAATCAATTGTTATATATATAGCTGTATCAGGCCTGAAAGTACTTACCACATAGTGGGTCAGCAAGGGCATTGTAGTTCTATTTCTGTTAAAACAGAATGATGAAGGATCCACCACTACCACTCCCATTTTTAAAATATTCTAAATATTCACACTTATTGTAACACAAAAGGTGACTAAGAAGTATAATTTCTATATCTGGAGATAAATTTAAATTATCTACACCTTAAGGGACATAAAAGTTTTAATACTGAACTGCTTTCTTGAATTTCTTTGAAGGAACCCTAAACAATTTAAAATGGAAATAATTATAAATGTATAAATTATTCCTTTGTTACCTTTGTGGGAGTAACATTAGCTGCTGGTCTGAGAAGATACTGGGAATTATATGCTGGTGACTGACTATAATATACTGAAGGGCCAGTAGTTGCAACTAAAAAAAAAAAAAGAAAATAAAGAAAACACTGTTAAAGTCTATACTACAGTTAAGACTATCTAGGCAAGAGCTATAAATACAAAAACAATAGAAATTAAAGAAAGATTTAACTACATAAATTTTAAATTTCTGTACATCAAAATACACCAATCAAGATTATCAAATGACAAACTAGAAAAAAACTGCTAAATATGACATGAAGAATAAGAGAATAGCATCGCGTGATCAACAAGAACAACTACCTCACAAGCATTAAAAAAGGAATAAAGAAGAAAGTAGCTGGTGCCTTTTCTAAGAAAGATCAGTATGATGTGGAATTATGGACATTCAGTCACAGAAAGGACGTAAGGAACCAAGATGCCATCTGATGGTCAATGCATTTGAAGTGGGTCTAGAAAATCTGCAGAAAGACTAGGTTGTATTTTGTAAACTAAAGCTATTACTGCGAATGTTCAGCTCAAAAATCACCTGACAAATTCATGGAAAGGATCTCACAAATAACACAAAATGTGTTCCTTGGCTTAAAACAAAAAGCACATCAACACTCATGCTGATGTAAACTATCTGCTCCGCCTGTTCTGTGTTTTACCAGGAAGCCACACAACTAGAAGGCACCCATGTTAATGGCAAAACTACCAACAGTCATTTGCTTGAACTGTTTTATGACAGTTTTACCAGAAAACCACCAAAAGACCTTTTATGCCTGTACATGGAAGAAGAAACAAATTGTGCCAAGAGGTTCCAAACAATTGCCTCTGGAAAGCACTGAAAAATCAAGACCTAGAAAAGGCTAGCCAGAAGCCCAAGTTTGATTTTGGAAACCTAATAGAGGTGAGGATAGCAATTTGGAAATTCCTATGGGGAGGAAGCAGGCACAGAACACAGAACAACCTGACAGAAAATGGCCCAAGAATCTTAAAGTCTTACGAGATGTCTGTCTGCATGAAAGCAAAAAGAAAAAATAAAAAAATAAAATTTTAAATTAAAAAAAAAATCTTAAAGTCTGAAATTTAAGTAGGGACTTTAATTGACTACTGACTCTAAACTGTGGGGAAAAAAACTAAAGAGCTCTAATAAATCTACTAAAAGTAATCTAATTTTTGAAAGCACCACATGAATAGACAATTTAGGAAAGAAATGTAATAGCCTCAAGGGCCGTGTTTTTGAAGTGAGCCTCGAAAATCTGCAAAATGACAAGGCTGCATCGTGCAAACTCAAGCTATTATGAAAACATTCAGGTCAAAAAAATTACCGACAAATTCATGCAAAGGATCTCACAAGGAACACAAATGTGTTCGTTTGCTTAAAAAAAACACATTGACACTCATGTTGATACACAAACTCTTCTCCATCTGTTCTGTGAGTTTTACCAAAGAAACCAAACAACTGGAAGGTACCCACGTCGAAGATGGCACAACTGCCAACAGCCATTTGCACAAACTGTTGAGCATGACTAGTATTAAAAAAAACTTAAAAATTGGTATCACTTTTGTTCCTACAAATTGGCAAAGGATTTTATAAACTAGTAAGTCAGCATTAGCAAAAGTGCGAAGATGGCACTATCAGATACTAGTGGTAAGAACATAAACTGATTCTACAAAACTAGGACAGTGTCCTAGAATTTGTAATGGCATAAACCAGAAACAACATAAATAAAGGAACAGAATTTACAGTACTTCCATGTGATGGGATACCACAAACTCATTAATATTCAAAAACATTTCAGTTTAAAAATGCTCAGAACTAAAGTAACATTTAAAAAACAGGCTAGCTCATCCACACACAACATACTAACATGGTAACAATCTCATAAAAAATACTATATGTATAGAGAAAGAACCAGAAGGAAATGCTCTCAAATATAAGAAATGTTAATAAGATGGTTAGTTTTTAGTTTTCTTCAACCTGTTCAGTACTTCTGAGCATCTCCTACGAGCTTATTAATCTTTAATTTTAATCATCTTATTTTAAAAAAATAAGGACCATCTTGATATGTTTACTATTAAGGAAAAAAAATGTATGAACACAGGAACAGAAATCAGGAGATCCTGGCTCTCCCCCTTTCAGTGCCACAAAGCTGTTCTGTGATTGGAGTCTCCATTTTTCTCAATTGTAAAATGAGGATGTGCTGTTTGTACACATTTCATAGGGTCATTGCAAGAATAAAATGAGACAATGAGAATGTTGTATTTATATGCTTGTAAAAGAACAGAAGGCCTTTTATACCTGTACACAGAAGAAATGGAACTCATGACCCAAAAGGCACCAAATAACTGACTGCACACAGCACTAAAAAAGCCCCAGAAAAGGTCAGCCCGTTTGTTTATCCTCTTACAAGCACCTATATGATGTGTAAGGTTTTTAAGTAAATAAGGTTTGAGTGTTAGACATTTCATATACTTATCTATGACTTATGACATTTAATAAGCTTCACTTCACAAAGATTTTCTGTTACTTTGCTTGTGTTGAGAAGATACCATCGCAAAAGGCTAGTGGGGTTGCTTTAACTATATGAACCATCACACAAATGTGCTCATCTAAACTAGATTTTATTCTAAATCTTTCCTGGGCTAAAAAGAGAGAAAAAAAAATGTGCACTACTGCCATTTCAGGAGTCTGTCTTACGTAAAAGGAACATTTTTTGTTTTTTCTGGCTGCCTGGGAGCAATGTATTATACTGGCAAGTGCTTTGGAGTTACACCACTGGAGTTTGAATCTTGGTTCTATCAATAACTAGCTGTATAATAATGAGTAAGTTACCTAACCTTTCTTTATCCATTTCCTCATTTATAAAAAAGGGATTAATAATGGTACCAGCCATTCTAAGTTACTGTAATTAAATAAAATTACGTTCACAAAGCACTTTTGCACATAGCCAACCCACAGTAAACACTAATAGTAACCTTAGTTCATTAACTGTTTACTGTATACTCTAATAAATGTCTGATATACAGCCACGCCCATCTGCACATACACAAATGCTCATAGTAATTATGTGAGGCAAGTATTATCTCCACATTTCAAACAGGTTAACTTACACAGCTATTACAGTGACAGAGCACAACTTAAAAACCCAGTATGATTCAGGTCCAAAGTCCTTTTCTTTCTTTATGTAACCATAATATTTCAAATTAAGTAAGATTTCCTATATAATGTCCTGCCTCTCATCATTATCATCAAAATAATTCCCCAGAGGTGTAGGTTCTTAATTAAGCATTTCTTAGTGCATAACTCTATTCATTAACATTTTTCAATTTAAGGAATAATCTCATCTCAGACAGCTTATCTGAGGTGTGGATTAAGGGTTCTTTAAGCCTTTATATACACGTGATCACATACAGCTCGTCTTTTCTGCTTGGGGTTATAAAAATCTCAGTAACACCAAATATAGCTTTTGAAGTAACATATAAACAGACGTTGACATGTACATTAACAAATATATATAAACAAGGTGATTTCACAAGTTATCTACTTAAAAGAGGCTAGTAGTTTTACTAAAATATGCGATTATCCACTTGCCAGCTCACCTGTTAGTGGAGCCCCATGAAATGTCTGTGACCCCTGATACCCATCAGGCACTGAGTCTGGTCCATAACTCTCTGTGGGCCAACGATGAGGGGATGCTGAGTTACTGCTATTTAGTTTCAACTCCTGCATTTCTTTCTATTGGAAGAAAAAAAAATCAAATAATTTTAAACATTTAATTATATCATGCCAGAAACAGTGCTGGGGAAACTTACTCTTTTAAATTTAAATAACTGATTTTTCTTTTTTTTTCTTTTTTTTTTTTTTGAGATGGAGTCTCGATCTGTCATCCAGGCTGAAGTGCAATGGCACAATCTTGGCTCACCGCAACCTCCACCTCCTGGGCTCAAGCAGTTCTCCCACCTCAGCCTCCTGAATAGCTGGGATTTATAGGCATCAGCCAGCACACCCGGCCAATGTTTTGCATTTTTAAAGTAGAGACAGGGTTTCACCATGTTTGCCAGGCGAGTCTTGAACTCCTGACCTCAACTGATCCACTGCCTTGGCCTCCCAAAGTGCTGGGATTATAGGTTGTATCTTTTTTTTTTTTTTTTTTTTTTTGAGACAGTGTCTCGCTCTGTCCCCAGGCTGGACTGCAGTGGCACTATTTCAGCTCACTGCAAGCGCCGCCTCCTGGATTCATGCCATTCTCCAGCCTCAGCCTCCCGAGTAGCTGGGACTACAGGCACCCAACAACATGCCCGGCTAATTTTTTGTATTTTTAGTAGAGATGGGGTTTCACGGTGTTAGCCAGGATGGTCTCGATCTCCTGACCTCGTGATCCGCCTGCCTCAGCCTCCCAAAGTGTTGGGATTACAGATGTGAGCCACCGTGCCTGGCCCTGATTATATCTTTTGAAAAATTCTATTTGCCAATGAGTTCTAGGTACCTGGTGCCAATTTTAAAATATGATTCTTAATTTGTTAAAACTTTACCTGCTCCCATTTTCATTCCTTAATACAAAACCTAATTCGTTAACTCTCTCACCTAAACAAATAACCTCTCCTAAATGATCATACCTTCGTTTCTATTCTACACTTGCCTACATTAATCTTTCTGACATTCACTTCCAGCCAAGACAATTCCCTGCTCAAAAAAACAAGTAACTTCAAATTAAACTTCTTTCCCCAACTTTCACAGTCCTCTAACATTACACTGAACATCTTTTCAGTGTGTTCTTTCTACACTGCTTTACTTTTCTGTCCATCTGGACTACTTGACATTCCAAATCACCTCCCCAAACTAGCTTTTCACTTAACCCCGTGCTGTAACAAAATACAACTAATTCTCAAGGTGATGTTCAAATGCCCCACCCGGAAAGGGAAAAAAGTAGTAGCTGCAGATAATTTATTATGTATATAATAATATGTCCAATGCACTTAAACTCTTAATTTTTATGCTGTCTACACTGTAGACGGTAAACAATATTGGCTCCTACCTTAAAATGAGAGAAAGGGATGCAGGGAATAATAGCTGGAATTTGAACCAGATCTGACTCCAAAAATGTTTTCTTTTTTTTTTTTTTTGAGACGGAGTCTCACTCTGTCGCCCAGGCTGGAGTACAGTGGCCAGATCTCAGCTCACTGCAAGCTCCGCCTCCCGGGTTTACGTCATTCTCCTGCCTCAGCCTCCCGAGTAGCTGGGACTACAGGCGCCCGCCACCTCGCCCGGCTAGTTTTTTTTTGTATTTTTTTAGTAGAGACGGGGTTTCACTGTGTTAGCCAGGATGGTCTCGATCCCCTGGCCTCGTGATCCGCCCATCTCGGCCTCCCAAAGTGCTGGGATTACAGGCTTGAGCCACCGCGCCCGGCCCAAAAATGTTTTCTTAACACAACTCTGCTGCCTTGACAAGATGGCAGAGAGATACAATGCCATCTAGTGTAGCTATGTGGCTATCTGATCTCTGCTGAAGAAAACTAAATGACAGCACCATACCCAACCCTAGCACCTACAAAATGTCCCCTTACAAAACAGACACTTAACAGGAAATCTTTCTTTTTCCAAAGAAACTGTAGTGGTATCAGAAAACAGGTAAATTTTGAAAAGTTTCAAACTTCTCTGTATCAGCCCCGGAATCTGACCAGTTGTAACAAGTGAGGTCAGAGACAGATCTAGCATGTCTGCTTTCTTTTTCTACAAGTGTTTCAAATAAAAATTTCCCAGAAAGACCTAACTATGAGGTCCAAAACTATCTCAAAATTTCAAGCTAAATAAAATTTCCCCCACTCATTCATCTACAGTGCCTAGTCCCGATGCTACATACACACATCCAAGAAATAAGAAACTAGTGGAATCCCCTGGAAAACTTTATGGTCACTGTTGGTATGCGCAACACAGCTGTGAATTTGCAATCACTGTTTTAACTGTAATTTTTAACATTCAATGTGAACTGGCTTCAATAATTCTCTCATTTTAAAGATAAGAAGCCAAACAGTCACAAAGGAAGTGACTGGCCCAAGATCATTAATTAATGGCAGAGTCAGTACTAGTACCAAGCTTTTCAAGCTAATGGACTAGTGCTCCACTATACTTCCAGAGAATACAATGTCGGTAGCCTGAAACCTGTATGTTAAGTCAAAATTGTATGTAATTATCATAGGCCACGACTACACAAAATTAACATTCAAAATTTTGGTGCAAATTCAAAAATGTCTTCCCCACCAAATAGTATTCTCTTAAGTTGCAAGCACTGCTGATCACACTGTAATAATCACCACATATCAGCATATCCTTGGTGTAACTTTAGAAGTATGAGTAATTTAGTTCTTGCCTGATAAGCATGAAAGAACATACTTGTATTTCCAATTCCAAAAAAGTCAAACTCCTTTGAACCCTATTGTTAAAATAACATATACATACGTAACTATTTCCTTACATAATTAAGTCAAATTCTTATGGAAGTATTAAAATACAGTAAGACTTTTTGAAGCTCAGACCACTTTTAATTCCTAGCTATAAATTTGAAACACATGTACTCCACAGTTAATCTGGGAATGAACTCATAGACGAGAATATGATTAGTACATTGCAGTAGTTCAATCACTCAGGAACCTTCTCTGTGCCAGGAATTCTAATATTTGAAATAAAACAGTCTCTACCTTTGAAGGTCTCAAATTTTGTGGAAGATGAGGAGAGAGACACATAAAGTACTTTCAAAAATATGGTAAAGGGCTGGGCGTGGTGGCTTACGCCTATAATCCCAGCACTTTGGGAGGCCAAGGTGGGCAGATCACCTGAGGTCAGAAGTTCAAAACCAGCCTGGCCAACATGGTGAAACCCTGTGTCTACTAAAAACACAAAAATTAGCCGGGCCTGGTGGCGGGTGCCTGTAATCCCAGCTACTCGGGAGGCTGGGACAGGAGAATCACTTGAACCTGGGAGGTAGAGGTTGCAGTGCGCCAAGATTGCGCCATTGCACTCCAGACTGGGCAACAGAGTGAGACTCCATCTCAAAACAAAACAAAATATGGTAAAGGGTCAACTTCGGGAGGCTGAGCCAGGAGTTCAAGGCCACCCTGGGCAACCTGGCAAAATCCCATCTCTACAAAAAATACAAAAACTAGCTGGGCATGGTGGCGTGTGACTATTTGTAGTCCTGGCTTCCCGAGAGGCTGAGCTAAGAGGCTCTCTTGAGCTAGGAGGTCGAAGCTGCAGTAAGCTGTGGTCATACCACTGCACTCCAGCCTGCACAACAGAACAAGACCCTGTCTTTTAAAAAAAAAAAAAAAAAAAAGACAAAACGTCCCCTTGCCATACTATTTGGATGGCAAGGGGACATTCTGACCAGCTTCAGAAAAAAAGCAAGGGAGTGGCCAGGGAAGGAATCTTGGAATAAAAAGTATAGCTAGAGAAATTAAGTAACTTACCTTAATGGCCTCTACTTGTTGGCAAATCATTTTCAGTAAAGAATTCTGATCTTCTGCCCATCGAGGTGGTGTTTTGGGAGAATACTAAAAAAAATAAAAATAATAAAACAGTATTTAAAACACTTAGAAACATATTTCACAATGAAATGATTCATTTCTTCCCTGTGTACCTTGTAACTTTTACTTGGTGATAGTGAATATTTGGTAGGAGACGGTGTAGAATGTTTTATTTCTGAATCTGCATTTCGCGAAGAACCGTTTTTATAAAGAGGACCTCCTTCACTATAGTCTTCGAGTTCCTGCATGACTGAATTAAGCATCTCTTTTACAGACTCCAGGGGCACAGGCAACTAAAAATAAAAGACATTAATTAACAGCTTTCATTTGCAAAAAATTCCAAAAGTAAAAACTCTAAAATGATATATTTACATTTTTGTCACTTTAATAAGCACTTTATACTTTAATAATATACGTGAAAGTTTTTTAAATTATCTTTCTTTTTCTGTTGTTTTGTATAATTTTTATTTTTTTGTCTTTATTCTATAATTTTTTTCTTCATGAACACAGAAAAATGGTATACAATCTAACATCTTCGGATTCTAAAGTCCACGCTCTTCCTATTACTTCTGATAGCCATGAAAATGATAAAAGAATGTTAACTTAGAAAGCTTTTCCAAGGGAACAAAATAAGTTACTGATGTTTTCTAACTGATTTTGAATGGTGACAGAAATAGAGATGCTACAATACACCAGACAACATAAATCCTAATAAAAGAGTAGCAACACAAATTAATCAACAAAACACTCAGAAGACTGAACATAATTTAACATCATCATGACAATCTCAAACAGCTGACAGCAAGAAAACAAGGGCGTTCATAATGGCTGATGAAGATGAGAAGAAATGCTCTTAAGTTGTCAGCAACAACTTTCAATTTCAGCAGAGTTCATTAAGAATTAGTCCTGAGGTTATATTTGTTTTGATTACATTGCTAAGATAACAAAATCAATGTCTTATCTTAGAAATCTTTTCTAATTCCCCAGGAAGTACTTTTTAAGAACATATACCTAGATTTCCAAGTTTAAAAAGACTCACCAAACCTAAGACAAAGCAAGCAAATATAAGCATTTAGACACACACATCCCTTCTATGCATTAGTAACAACATATTACTGAGTATTTTTGAAATTACCAAAATGTAAGACCAACGCAAAAACACTAATCAGTGAGTTATCTGTAAGAATATACATACAACAACCTGCTACTTACTTTCTTGACCACTGAAAGATTTGAATCACTGTCATCTAAAATCTTTATTAGGTAGTCCCTGGTCTTTCTCAGGTAATTTTTGCATTCTTCTTGTTCTTCAGGAGAAAGGGCATCATTTTCAATGTCTTCTGCCTTCCTGTGAAAAATCTACACAAGTAGTGCTTTTATGAAATAATCAGGTTTTTAAAACAAAAAACTTTTAGCTTGGCCAGGCATGGTGGCTCATGCCTGTAATCCCAGCTACTCGGGAGCTGAGGCACAAGAATCGCTTGAGCCTGGGAAGCAGAGGTTGCAGTGAGCCAAGATCGTGCCACTACACTCTAGCCTGGCCAACAAAGAAACCCTGTCTTTAAAAATAAATAAATAAATAAACAAACAAACAAACAAATAAAACTTTTCGCTCAAGTACCACATCTACTTACCAGTGCAAGATTCCAATAAGAAACAACACTTTTTATAGATTCAAAAGCAGTCATAGCATCTTCTATATTTCCATTTACTGCATCCAATATAGCAAAAGTTATGTGTGCGTCTTCTTCATATGCACCAATTTCTGATGCCTAAACACACAGAATAGTTTTCAGTCAAACTGTTTATACTCAGAATATAAAACCCAAATGATTTTCCAAAGATTTTATATGATCTTAAGAGATAAGCAACTCATTACTCTTCTCTGTCATATCTTATTTGTGAGAGCTAGTCAATTTAGAAAACAAGATTACCATTAAATAACAAGACAATTAATTTAAGCAGTTTATAGCTTCATGTTCATGTCTTTGTTTATAAACTGGAAATTCCCATCTCCAGTAAATTCACAAAGGAACTCTGTTACCTGAATGTCTACACTATGAAAATGTTTAAACAGAGGATCAATAGGTTCAGGAATACTGTTCTTCTTTTTTATTATCTTCAACAATGGCAAAACTTTCTTCCAATAATGAACACTTCTCCCTATGTATTCTCGTTGATCATAAAAAGAATTAAGACCGCTGCCCTAAAAAAGAAAGTTAAAAGCACACACCTTTAAGGAACACGTATGATTAGATCTAAAGTTCATTTACAAGTTGTAAGAACTGGCTAAAATTTCAAGTCAAAACCAAATGGAACCTCAGTAGTCATTTGTTCAACTTCCAAATGCTGTAATAACTAAACCACTTAATACCAGTGGTCATTCTACACTCAACGTTTTGTGTTTTTTCTTTTTTTTTTTTGAGACAGAATCTCGCTCTGTCGCCCAGGCTGGAGTGCAGTTGCGCGATCTCGGCTCACTACAAGCTCTGTCTCCTGGATTCATGCCGTTCTCCTGCCTCAGCCTCCCAACTAGCTGGGACTACAGGTGCCCGCCACCACGCCTGGCTAATTTTTTTGTTGTTGTTGTATTTTTAGTAGAAACGGGATTTCACTGTGTTAGCCAGTATGATCTCGATCTCCTGACCTCATGATCCGCCTGCCTCAGCCTCCCAAAGTGCTGGGATTACAGGTTGAGCCACGGTGCCTGGCCTCTACACTCAACTTTTAAACACTTCTAATGATACCACCCTAATGTAGCAATCCAAACTACTTTTTAACAGTTGCCATTTTTAGACAGCTGAAACCTGCCTCTTCTGTAGTGTCATTCTGTTCAAAAGGCTGACCATCTACACCTAATCCTGACCCAGAACACACCTTAAATATTTAGAAAGATCTATAATGCTCTTACTTACAAAGTCTTGTGGTAATTTTTTTTAATTTTCAGGCTGAATAATTATCAGAACTTAATTATTAAGGAATAACAGTAACAGCTCAGCTAATACATAATATTCACTGTGTGCCAGGCATTGCTCCTCTAACTGCTTATATTTAACTACATTAACTATTTTGTAGCAATAAAAAACACATTCATCTGTCATAATATGAACAAGCTGCTGTTTTCAGAACAAAAAGACTTTCAATAAAAAGTTCATGATTTTAAAAAATTAAGGTAATGTTCTTTAAAATGTTTATACTTGAAAACTCACCGTTTTCTGAAGGCATTTTGCCCAATGTATAAGCAGAGCAGGTTGAAGGCCATGTTTTTCCTGGGCTCTTAGAGTGTTTATTTCATGCTGAACTAGAAGTCGCAATTTTGCTGAGTTTCCAGGTCTAAAAAATAGTTTAATTTACTAAAATAGCTTTCTAAATACACAGTTCAGCACTTACATACATATATGTTAGTGGGTCACAGGACAAATTAAATCTTCACATGAGGATTAAATCCCTGTTAAAACCTACGCACTAAGTTAAAGCAATATTTTTGTTTTACTACTTACACTGCTTTTCTGTGAATCAGAGTACAAACCGCATCCCACCAAGACTTTTGTCGTTCTGTACAAAGTTGTTTACACACAGGAAGGGGCAGGCATAATGGCTGATAGGAGCTGTGGTAAGAATTACATTTCTCCTTTAATTGTAAGTGGCTGGTATATACTACTCCAAGTAGAAATACCTGTTTTATTTAAGGAAAAGTTAAGTTAGGAAAAAAAAAAATTAAACAAAATTCAGAATATTTAATTTGTTAAAATCTTTGCTTACTTCAAGATCTAAAATACATATTGATTCAGGTGCATTTGTTTCAAGCCTTGAGGTTTCCTGGGGCAAATGATGGAAAAGCTGTTTTAGCCATTTTCGGATTGCAGGTAAGGCAGGCAATGAATTCCACTGTAAGCCAAGCCAAGTAAGGTGCTGAAGACTACCATTATGTGCCCGAATAGCGCCTGAAATAAAATTTAAAAATCAGCTTAAGGTTTTGCAAATTTTCTTTGTGCCATTAGTTTTGCCAAAATAAACAATTAATTCACATTATATATATCTTAATTATATAACTGCTTTTCTATATCAAAGCTGGGGGGAATTCTATGTTAGGCAAAATCTCATGTTCTTATTAAATGCATTCTCACTTATTTCTAGAAATTTTAATTAAAAAAGTAGTGAAGAATGTTTAAGTCCATCTAAAAAAAATGACACTGACTAGAACTCAATAAACCAAAATCAACTGAGAAAAGACAAATAAAGAACACCTAACCTAATAAGAAATTCCAAAACAATGGGTTTTCCTTTCAGTTAAGTCATTAAAGCAATGGAACACCACTATATTAATCCATAGGTATAGTAATCTGTTTTTCTACAAGAAAGTCAATACTGAAAAAGTTATGTGCAGTCAGGAGTTCGAGACCAGCCTGGCCAGCATGGTGAAACTCCCTCTCTACTAAAAAATACAAAAAATTAGCCAAGCATGGTGTCACCTGCCTGTAGTCCCAGCTACTTGGGAGGCTGAGGCAAGACAACTGCTTGAACCTGGCAGGCGGAAGTTGCAGTGAGCCGAGACTGCGCCACTGCACTCCAGCCTGGGCGACACAGCAAGACTCCATCTCAAAAAACAAAAAAAAGGTTATGCACTTCTGGAAGCATAAAGAGGTATAATCTTTCTGTCATTTTGGCAATTTGCAAGACTTAAAAGATGTTAATGTCCTTTGTCTCAGTAATTCTGTTTCTAGGTATCTCTATGGAGATAACTTGCAATGAAGACACTTTTTGTTGAAGTTTTTATCAGAGTATGATTATTAACAGTGGAAAAGCTGAAAACAACTTGGATGCCCAGTAACAGAAAGTAGCAAATTATGACTACTTCATAAAAAAGATTACATTGCCAATAAAAGTGATATTTGTACTTTTAATACAGAGTCTATGGTAGAGAATTCATGAAGGAAGCAAGCTGAATCATACATATAGTATAAACATTATTTAGATGAAAAATATGGCCAGATGCAGTGGCTCATGCCTATAATTCCAACACTGTTTGAGATGAAGTCTCGCTCTGTTGCCCAGGCTGCAGCGCAGGGGTGTGATCTCTGCTCACTGCAACCTCCACCTCCCGGGTTCAAGCGACTCTCCTGCCTCAACCTCCCGAGCAACTGGGACTACAGGCACACACCACCAAGCCCAGCTAATTTTTGTATTTTTAGTAGAGACGGGGTTTCACCACGTTGGCCAGAATGGTCTCGAACTCCTAACCTCAGGTGATCTGCCCGCCTCGGCCTTCCAAAGTGCTGGGATTACAGATGTGAGCCACTGTGCCTGCAGGGCCTAATCCCAACACTTTGGGAGGCTTAGGCAGGAGGATCACTCGAACCTAGGAGTTTGAGACTAGCCTGGGCATCAGAGTTAGACCTTGTCTCTACCAATTAAAAAAAAAGATTATCTGGGCAGAGTGGCATGTGCCTGTGGTACCAGCTACTCAGGAGGCTGAGGCAAGAGAATCCCTTGAGCCCAAAAGTTCAAGGTAGCAGTGACCTACGATCATGCCACTACACTCCAGCCTGGGTGACAAGGCAAGACCCTGTCTCAAAAAACAACAAGGCTGGGCGCGGTGGCTCACACCTGTAATCCCAGCACTTTGGGAGGCCAAGGCAGGTGGATCACCTGAGGTCAGGAGTTTGAGACCAGCCTGACCAACATGATGAAACCCCATCTGTACTAAAAATACAAAAAATTAGCTAGGCCTGGTGGTGGGCACCTGTAATCCCACTACTTGGGAGACTGAGGCAGGAGAATTGCTTGAACCCAAGAGGCAGAGGTTACAGTGAGGCGAGATCGCACCACTGCACTCTAGCCTGGGCGACAAGAGCAAAGCTTGGTCTCAAAAACAATAACAACAAAAAAATACATGCCACCTCCACAGCACCACATTCGAACTCCCCCCAGCCCAACTCACACACGAAAGGAATACAGGAAAATATTAAGGCATTATTTCTGGGTAATAAGATTATGGGCAATTTATAAGAATTAAGATGCAGACAGTTTCCTCTGAAACATGTAACTTACCAACATCGTATCTAGCCAAATCTTCAAGCTCTGGTTCTTGTACATCAATGTTTCCAATACTATCGCTACCAAGAAAAGATGTATCCTTAGGTGACTGACTAGAAAACAGAGCATCATATAATGCAGACTGCCCGCTTTTGTTGGCAAAAGACTCGACAATATCTTTTAAAAAATCTTGCTTTCCACGACTTAAGTTTAGCAACATGTGCCCTGAAAAAAAAATTAAGTTATTTCCATCACTTTAAAAATACAGATTGCATTTGCTCATATTGTTTCATTTGTACACCCAAAGGGGAAATAACATGATTATTGCAGACCTAACTCTCCAACCCAAAAAACATAGCTGGACAACAAAACAGGGGCTTATGTAGAAAATGAGAAGAGTACAGGTTTAATATTATCAGTATCTACATAAGACAGCAGAAGGCGGAAAAAAGGAATGTGTATGAAAAATGCTAAACATATTTGCATTTTAGATGAAAAGATCTGGATTTAAGTGGCCACAGGAGAGCAGGGACAAGCTCTTATTTTCAGATGTCATAAATTTTCTGATTTTAGATACACTGATTTCTAAACCTGACTGATCAGAATTCTCCTTTAAACAGCTTTTAAGAATTACTTCCGGCCAGGCACGGTGGCTCATGCCTGTAATCCCAGCACTTTGGGAGGATCATGAGGTCAGGAGATGAGACCGTCCTGGCTAACACGGTGAAACCCCACCTCTACTAAAGATACAAAAAAAAAAAAAAAGCCCGGCGTGGTGGCGGGTGCTTATAGTCCCAGCTACTTGGGAGGCTGAGGCAGGAGAATGGCGTGAACCCGGGAGGTGGAGTTTATAGTGAGCCAAGATGGCATCACTGCACTCCATCCTGGGCGACAGAGCGAGACTCTGTCTCAGGGAGAGAGAAAAAAAAAAAAATTTCCAGGCCTCGCTCCCAGAGATTTTTATTCCATAGGTTTGCAATAAGCAATCTAAAAAATCACAGTCATCGGATAAAATACTGATACATGCTATAACACAGATGAACCTTGAAAACCTTGCTAAATGAAAGAAGCCAGTCACAAAAGACCACATACTATATGATTCCATTTAAGTGAAATGTTCAGAATAGGCAAACATACAGAGCCAGATTAGTGGTTGCCAAGGCTGAGAGGTTTGGGTAAAATGGGAAGTGACTGCTAATAGGTAAGGAATTCCTCATGGAGTGATGAAAATCTTCTAAAACTGATTGTGGTGACAATGGTAATACTCTATGAACATATTAAAGCCACTGAACTGTACACTTTAAATGGGTGAAGCATATGGTATATGAATTGCATTTCAATTAAATTTTTTTTAAAAAACCCTCCCTTAATTCTGCTGGGCAATCAGGTTTGGTTACCACTACACAGTTGTGTCTCAGCACACTTGCAGAGGCACCCTCGGGATGCCCAGATCAAAGACATAAAAAAAATACAGGGAATTTTTTTTTTATTTTTTTGTTGTTGTTGTTGAGACGGAGTCTCACTTTGTCGCCCAGGCTGGGGTGCAGCGGCCAGATCTCAGCTCACTGCAAGCTCCGCCTCCCAGGTTTACGCCATTCTCCTGCCTCAGCCTCCCGAGTAGCTGGGACTACAGGCGCCCGCCACCTCGCCCGGCTAGTTTTTTGTATTTTTTAGTAGAGACGGGGTTTCACTGTGTTAGCCAGGATGGTCTCGATCTCCTGACCTCGTGATCCGCCCGTCTCGGCCTCCCAAAGTGCTGGGATTACAGGCTTGAGCCACCGCGCCCGGCCTGGCAATTTTTATCTAACTGTGGCACCATGCAAAGGCACTTACGACAGCCCTGCAAGGGTAGAAGGAAAACAGAAAAGGAAAAAAGTAGAAAGTCACTTTAAGGACTGAAAGTCTAACTCCCACAAAAAAAGTGAGCTATGGAATAGAAGAGCAATGTGAGCTTTGGCCAACAGCTTAACTATACACCAAAGCTTACAATAACTTTGATTTAATATTACGTCTTGCTCTTTACAAAATTCATCCAATTTTATATCAAAACTGTTCATTATAGAAAGCATTATGTTTCTTCAGTTCACTGCTTGATTCAATGGCCACCTAACTACCTTAAAGTTCGAATCTTAGCAAAAGCACAGGTAATACGTAACAGACCTTTAGGATTCATCCCAAGCCAAAAATGGGGAAAAAAAATAGACAAATTCTAAGAGACTAATATAAGGTAAGTATATATCGTCTATCTTCCTCACTATGCTCTCAGCTCTTTAAGACAGATCTATATCTTCTTCATCTTTATATCCCCACAGCAGTGTTTTTAGAAGCAGCTGGTGTTAAATGGTCGGCAAATCAATAATTATACTTAGTTCAGGAAGTGACTAAACAGGATAGAGGCTCTAGCAGCCAGATAAGGAGTTAAGAAATCCTCCCCACCTAGGAACAAACAATATCAAATATTCGTTTCTTTTAAAGAATGTGCTATTTTCTTCCCATCTCTTCCATACCTATTGCTCTTAACTGATACGGCAAAAAGAAATAATTTTGACAAATTATCTCCTGGACAGATGAAGATTTTATCGTAAGATATAACTTAACAGAAATTTCCTTTTTCTTTTTAAATTAAATTAGTTTAATATTACTATTACCTGATTGGCTCAGACGGTCACAGGCCATCATTTCCAGCAGATTTTGTCCAGTTTCTCCTTTTATTAATTTAATCTTTGGTCTTGGAACCTAATAATTTTAAAATCAAAAATCTTAATTTGATGATACCCACACTTCTAATAGTAAGATGGTCTTTTCTATTACACTGTACTTTTTTTGATAATGAATGAACAGTTAACCATTAACTAAACTGAATTGGAAACGACTGCAAAAACTGGGAACCAAGGAATTTATATAACCTATGAAAGACTGGCCAGGTACAGGCGCAGTGGCTCACATCTGTAATCCCAACACTCTGGGAGGCCAAGGTAGGCGGATCACTTGAGGTCAGGAGTTCGAGACCAGCCTGGCCAACACGGTAGAACCCAGTCTCTATTTTTTTTTTTTTTTTTTTGAGACGGAGTCTCACTCTGTCACCCAGGCTGGAGTACAGTGGCCGGATCTCAGCTCACTGCAAGCTCTGTCTCCCAGGTTTATGCCATTCTCCTGCCTCAGCCTCCCGAGTAGCTGGGACTACAGGCGCCCGCCACCTCGCCCGGCTAGTTTTTTTGTATTTTGTAGTAGAGACGGGGTTTCACCGTGTTAGCCAGGATGGTCTCGATCTCCTGACCTCGTGATCCGCCCGTCTCGGCCTCCCAAAGTGCTGGGATTACAGGCTTGAGCCACTGCGCCCGGCCCCCCAGTCTCTATTAAAAATACAATTAAAAAAAAAAAAAAAGAATCAGGCATGGTAGCACACACCTATAATTCCAGCTACACGGGAGGCTGAGGTACAAGGATAGCTTGAACCTGGGAGGCAGAGGTTGTAGTGAGCCAAGACTGCGTCACTGCACTCCAGCCTGGGTGAAAGAGCAAGACTCCATCTCGTGAAAAAAAAAAAAAAAAGGATGAGCCAGACACAGTGGCTCACACCTGTAATCCCAGCACTTTGGGAGTCCAAGGTGGGGGAATCGCTTAAGCCCAGAGTTCGAGACCAGCCTGAACAACGTGGCGAGACCCTATCTCTAAAAAAAATTTTTTTTAATTAGCCAGGCGTGGTGGCACACACCTGTGGTCCCAGCAACAAAGAGGCTTGAGGCAGGAGGATCACTTAAATCCAGGAGGTCAAGGCTGCAGTGAGCCATGATCATGCCACTGTGCTCCAGCCTGGGCGACAGAGTGAGACTCTATCTCAAAAAAAAAAAAACAAAAAAAAACAAAAATGCATACACAGAGCACTTCTGAGATACTAAGTTTCTACTAAAAGCACATTCATGTTACGTTCAGAGAAACGGAAAATTTAATTACATTACTTTTCTACCCTGAATAGGACAACAGCAGATGTTGTCTTACTCGAGTAGGTATGACAACTCTACTTTAAAAAGTACAGGTGAAATGACACTTGGAAATGCCACACTGTAGGTAGCACATGTTCAGAGTATGGATAATATGGGATAGCACTGGAATAAATGGGACAACCAGGAGATTAAAGAGATTCTAATGCCATAACCTATGAAAAAAAAAAGCTGAAAGCATGATGAATAGAATGGCAAAAGGAAGATGTGACATCTGCCTTCAAATATTAAAATTATTTTATAAAAGAAATCATCAAAAGAAGAAACAAGACCAACAGGCAGAAGGTTTGAGGAATATTTTTATTCTATATAAGGAAGTTCCAAGAGCCAAATCACCTAAACATGCACTGGGCTATCTTGGTAAGTAATGAATGTCCATCACTGAAAATGTCCAGTCATAGGCAATGCCCACTTACTAGAAACATGCCAAAAGTAACTATATGGGGGACTAGAGCATTGGCTTTTAATTCTATCACCACTTTCTTGTGTGGTGGAAATGTAATTTGATACAACCTCTTTAGGGTTAGATATTTGGCAATAGCTCTAAAAATTATAAATGCACAGATATACTTTGATACTGCAATTCCTTCAGGAATTCATGGCACAAGTTAATCATTGCTAAATTACTTGAAGTAGCATTAAAAAAAAAAAAAAAGTGAAAGCAAGCTAATGTCCTGGTTTTAGGGCCCTGGTTTTAAAAACTCCAAAACTACAGTACATCCATACAACGGAATAATATGCAAGCATCCAAACTAATGAGAATGCCCGTTATATATACTGACATGGAAATATCTCCAAGATACAGTTAATGGAAATAAAGTAAAAACAATGTTTAAACATTTTCCTCCTCTTTTTAAGGACAGGGGATGTGTGTGTGTTTCCTTGGAGATGCATAAAACATTTCCTGAAGAACACACAAGAAAGCAGTAACATTAGTTTCTTTACGGGTGGAAAAAGTAAATAACTAGGGAACACAAAGGAATATTCTTAAGAGCCCCTAGAATTTTAAACCATGTATATATAATTCTTTCCAAACATGCTCTTTTTTCAAAAATATATTCTTTAAGAACTTAAGAGCTTCTGATTTTCAATTTTAGAAACATCCACATTGCCTATCCTTTTACTCACAAGTTTTCTATTTTTTTTTTTTTTGAGACGGAGTCTCGCTCTGTCACCCAGGCTGGAGTGCAGTGGCCGGATCTCAGCTCACTGCAAGCTCCGCCTCCCGGGTTCACGCCATTCTCCTGCCTCAGCCTCCCGAGTAGCTGGGACTACAGGCGCCCGCCACCTCGCCCGGCTAGTTTTTTGTATTTTTTAGTAGAGACGGGGTTTCACCGTGTTAGCCAGGATGGTCTCGATCTCCTGACCTCGCGATCCGCCCGTCTCGGCCTCCCAAAGTGCTGGGATTACAGGCGTGAGCCACCGCGCCCGGCTACTCACAAGTTTTCTAAACATCATATCAAAGTTTGTCATCTATATGTTGAAAAGAACACACAAAATAAGAAACAAAAAGTTGACATCATTCTTTTTGTTTTCGAACTGACCTCAATTCATAAACCTGGCCTCTTTTACAAAATCACTCAACAGCTGAATTTGTGACCAGTTAATTAGCTGTGAATCCACTCAGTCAAATCATCTCAAGTCACTATTTTCTTTTTTTTCTTTTTTTTTTTTTTTGAGACAGAGTCTCGCTCTGTAGCCAGGCTGGAGCATTGCAGTGGCATGATCTCGGCTCACTGCAACCTCCGCCTCCTGGTTTCAAGCAATTCTCCTATCTCGGTCTCTCGAGTAGCTGGGACTACAGGCACCTGCCACCATGACCGGCTAATTTTCGTATTTTTAGTAGAGAAGGGGTTTCACCATATTGGTCAGGATGGTCTCGAACTCCTGACCTCAGGTGATCCGCCTGCCTCGGCCTCCCAAAGTGCTCAGATTACAGGTGTGAGCCACCGCGCCTGACTATTTCCTCATTTTAACTAAAAGGTTTCAAGAGACTTTGTTAAATACCCAGCTGCAATGTAGACGTACTTACTAGAACCACGGTATTCCTCTGATTAAGAGTCTGAAAATCATACCATAAAAGCTAGCCAATTCTCAAATACCCAAATGCCAGCACATAACCGACATTTTATGCTTATAATCATTTGATCATTAAGCTTTAAAATAAAATGATAAAATACAAGCATCTAAGATGTTTCTATTATATATTCATTCTAGAGAAATATGTCGTACTTAATAAAGACTTAGGTAGGCATCTCTGTGCTAAAGTGGAACAATGAAGAAACATTTAGAAAAGCAAGGCATCTGGCAATAGGTAAAGCACACCCACACTGAGGCACAGTATTTTTCAAAAGTAGAGAAAGAATGTATTGCACATTTGCATATGCAAAAAATATTTCTGAACACCCAAGAAACTCCTAATAGTAGTTGTCATCTAGGAAACGAGACCTGAGTGAATAGATTAAGGGGGAAACTAACTTTTTATTACTAAAAGTTCACACTCAGGTGTGGTGGCTCATACCTGTAATCCCAGCACTTTGGGAGGGCAGCGCAGAAGGATCACTTGAAGCCAGGAATTCAAGAACCACCAGCCCGGGAAACACAACAAGACCCTGTCTTTTTTTTTTTTTTTTTTGAGACAGAGTCTCGCTCTGTCGCCCAGCCCAGGCTGGAGTGCAGTGGCGCGATCTCGGCTCACTGCAAGCTCCGCCTCCCGGGTTCACGCCATTCTCCTGCCTCAGCCTCCCGAGTAGCTGGGACTACAGGCGCCCACAACCGCGCCCGGCTAATTTTTTGTCATTTTTAGTAGAGACGGGGTTTCACCGTGGTCTCGATCTCCTGACCTTGTGATCCGCCCGCCTCGGCCTCCCAAAGTGCTGGGATTACAGGCGTGAGCCACCGCGCCCGGCCGCAAGACCCTGTCTTTACAAAAAATTTAAAAATGTAGCCAGGCACGGTGGCAGGCACCTGTAGTCCCAGCTACTGAGCTGAGGCTGAGGCAGAAGAGGATCACTTGAGCCCAGGAGTTCGAGGATGCAGGGAGCTATGATCACGCCACTGCACTCCAGCCAGAGCAACAAGAGTGAGACTCTGCCTCCAAAAACTACGTATCAAAAAATTTGAGGCTGTGCACAGTAGCTCACACCTATAATCCCAAGCATCTGGGAAGCTCAAGTCCAATTCAGCGTTACAGTGAGCTACGATTACACAACTGCACTCCAGCCTGGGTGACACAGCAAGACTCTAATAGACACAAAGACAGATAACTTTCAAAAGTTTCCATTAAAAATAAGAACTACCAGTCGGGCGCGGTGGCTCACGCCCGTAATCCCACCACTTTGGGAGGCCCAGGC
Organism: Macaca fascicularis; assembly: GCF_037993035.2. Lineage (NCBI taxonomy): Eukaryota > Metazoa > Chordata > Mammalia > Primates > Cercopithecidae > Macaca > Macaca fascicularis. Next base: position 16,236,851 of record NC_088387.1, on the reverse strand, counting down.
GGGTGGATCATGAGGTCAGGAGATCGAGACCACCCTGGCTAACAGAGTGAAACCCCGTCTCTACTGAAAACACAAAACAAATAAGCCGGGCATGGTGGCAGGCGCCTGTAGTCCCAGCTACTCGGGAGGCTGAGACAGGAAAATAGTGTGAACCCGGGAGGCAGAGCTTGCAGTGAGCCGAGATCACACCACTGTGCTCCAGCCGGGGCAATAGAGCTAGACTCCGACTCAAAAAAAACAAAATAAAATAAAAATAAGAACCATCAGCTACTTGAGAATTTCTATAACAACCTTTTAACGTTCATATTACCTAGTGAACCTCACTAAATCCATTAACTCAGAAGTACTGAGCCAATATTAGCAATTAACATGTGAACTGCCTATCAACAGTGTTTTTAAAAGATTTACAGGCCGGGCGCTGTTGATCATGCCAGTAATCCCAGCACTTTGAGAGGCCGAGTAGGGTGGATCACAAGGTCAGAAGATTGAGACCATCCTGTCTAACATGGTGAAACCCCATCTCTATTAAAAAATACAAAAAATTGGCCGGGCGCGGTGGCTCACGCCTGTAATCCCAGCACTTTGGGAGGCCGAGGCGGGCAGATCACGAGGTCAGGAGATCAAGACCATCCTGGCGAACATGGTGAAACTCTGTTTCTACTAAAAATACAAAAAAATTAGCCGGGCGTGGTGGCGGACGCCTGTAGTCCCAGCTTCTCGGGAGGCTGAGACAGGAGAATGGCGTGAACCCAGGAGGCAACGGAGCTTGTAGTGAGCGGAGTTTGCGCCACTACACTCCAGCCTGGGAGACAGAGCGAGACTCCCTCTCAAAAAAAAAAAAAAAATTGATCTATGTTGGGCCAGGCGTGGTGGCTCACGCCTAAAATCCCAGCACTTTGGGAGGCTGAGGCAGGCGGATCACGAGGTCAGGATATCAAGACCATCCTGGCCAACATGGTGAAACCGTGTCTCTACTAAAAATACAAAATTAGCTGGGCGTGGTGACGCGTGCCTGTAATCCCAGCTACTCGGGAGGCTGAGGCAGGTCAATCGCTTGAACCCAGGAGGCAGAGGTTGCGGTGAGCCAGATCGCACCATTGCACTCCAGCCAAATTCCATCCCAAAAAAAAAAAAAAAAAGATTTCTATTAGAAGGAGGGGCCTTCTCTAAAAGTAATGAATCCTTTATTTTCCCTCCCCAGACAAAAAATCCTTCTCTAAAATTAACAATCATTTTTCTAAGCCTGGTTTAATGCTTTTTTTGGGGAGACTGCTTATTTCTTTTCCTTTCAAAAGTAATGCAAGCTCATTAAAAACAAACAAACAAAAAAAAGGCCGGGCGCAGTGGCTCACGCCTGTAATCCCTGCACTTTGGGAGACTAAGGCAGGAAGATCATGAGGTCAAGAGATTGAGAGCATCCTGGCCAACATGGTGAAATCCCATCTCTATTAAAAATGCAAAACATTAGGCCGGGCGCGGTGGCTCAAGCCTGTAATCCCAGCACTTTGGGAGGCCGAGGCGGGCGGATCACAAGGTCAGGAGATCGAGACCACAGTGAAACCCCGTCTCTACTAAAAATACAAAAAATTAGCCGGGCGCGGTGGCGGGCGCCTGTAGTCCCAGCTACTCAGGAGGCTGAGGCAGGAGAATGGCGGGAACCCGGCAGGCGGAGCTTGCAGTGAGCGGAGATTGCGCCACTGCACTCCAACCTGGGCAACAGCGTGAGACTCCGTCTCAAAAAAAAAAAAAAAAAAAAAAGCAAAACATTAGCTGGGCGTGGTGGCACGCGCCTGTAGTCCCAGCTACTTGGGAGGCTAAGGCAGGAGAATGGCGTGAACCCAGGAGGTGGAGGTTGCAGTGAGCTGAGATCAGGCCACTGCACTCCAGCCTGGTGAGACAGACTTGGTCTCAAAAAAATAAATAAATAGTAAGAAAAGGCTTTATGTTTTCAAATATTAATATATTGTTACATATCATACACAACACAGTCATAAATGTTATATACATGTTTTTCAATTAACATGTTAAATGCAATCATATTCTTCTTTCATAGGTTATAAAGCCATTGCCCTACACGTACTTATTAGGATTTTGTCCAAGTCACACATCTTTTTGGATCAAGCTTTACCCATAAAGTGGGATTACATCTTTATCATGTTCCCAAAAATGGCAGAGTAATAAGATCAAACTCTTCAAATTTGTTTACAAACAAATCATAGCAATGCAGGCTTTCAACAGCAGTGCATTCAACATCCCTGTTTCACCAGCCTCACCACTATTGTGTACGCTTAGTTATTTTCCACTGTATCAAATTGACTATTTCATTTTAACTTTAATTCCACAGGTTTATTCACATATTGTCATTACATACCAGAGCACACCTTCATTTAAAACACATCAAGACTCAGTGAAATGTCAATTGCTCCTACAAGTGGAAGACTTACCTGAAATGCTATGAGATAGCACAATGCAGCCAGCTCAGAAAGAGCTCGCCATTGAACATCACTATGCTGACCCATCTTCAAAAGCAGAGAACCAGCATGCATGTAGAAATGTCCTTTCATTTCTAAGAAAGTAGCTGACAGTTCATCATTTCCACCCAAAGAAGATTTCACGGACTGAAGAGCACTATCAAAACTGTAATATGAAAATATCAAACAGATAATCCACTTACTGCACTGTGAATAATCATGGTTTATTTAATTCAAAACAAAATAAAAATTTTATTTCAAGCTTCATCTTCCACATTCAGCTTCTAATAATTCTTATTCCCCATGTTGTAAGTTATGAATCATCTAATGCTTATTTTTATCCTGCATACTTCCTATACTTCAAGCTTAACCTCTCAAATGATGTCTTATTCCCAGTTATTTCCAGCCCTCCAATCACAGGATAAATATAAGATTAGTGATTATAGGTGCACATTTCAAAATAAACCAGGATAAAGTTGGGAGACTATTTTGTAGTTTCTTCCTGATCATATAGTTTCATTAGTTAATTAACAGTTGTAATTTCTCAAATTAAGACATACCATTTCCAAATTATAAATAAATAACTGACACATATTTGAGTAACAATACAGTAATTGCTCTTTTTACTATATAAATTACAGAGTTAAATTTTTTTTTTTTTTTTTTTTTTTTTTGAGATGGAGTCTCTCACTATCACCTGGGCTGGAGTGCAATGCAACGATCTCCACCTCCCAGGTTCAAGCGATTCTCCTGCCTCAGCCTCCTGAGTAGCTGGGACTACAGGCGCCTGCCACCATGCCCAGCTAAACTTTTTTTATATTTTTAGAAGAGATGGGGTTTCACTATGTTGGCCAGGCTGGTCTGGAACTCCTGACCTCATGATCCCCCCGCCTCAGCTTACCAATGTGCTGGGATTACAAGTATGAGCCACTGCGCCTGGCCTATTATTTGTAATCTATATTCTAAATTAGTTCTTCTAAATCCTAATGTTTCTCCAAATCTTCACTTTGGAAGAAAAGTAAAAGCAAACACTTAAACGTGAAGCATGATTTTAAAGTAGCTTACAATAAAGCAACCAGAGCAACTGAGGTCTAAAGATCTCTGAGGGTTCTTAAAAACCCCTTCAGGGGATCCAAGAGGTTAAAATTACTTTTACAATAATACCAAAAAATTTTATATTTTACATTCTCATTTTCTCATGTATGTAGAGCTGAGTTGTTTTTTGTTTTGTTTTGTTTTTGTTTTTCTGCCCACCTCGGCCTCCCAAAGTGCTGGGATTACAGGCCTGGGCCACCCCACCCGGCTGAGCTGAGTTTTCCAGAGGCTTCATGACATGTAATATAGTTTTACAGACTGAAAGAGGAAGCAAATGAGAATCTAGCCATGTTCTATTAAGTGAGACATTAAAAAGATTTACAAAAATGCAAAAACAATGACACTTTTCTGACTACTTTTTTGTTGTTGCAAAATAATTATCTTTCATAAAAAATGCTATTATTGGTCTGGCGCAGCAGCTCACACATGTAATACCAGCACTTTGGGAGGCCGAGGCAGGTGGATCACCTGAGTTCAGGAGTTCAAGACCAGCCTGGCCGACATGGTGAAACCCCGTCTCTACTAAAAATACAAAAAATTAGCTGGGCGTGGTGGTGGGCACCTGTAGTCCCAGCTACTTGGGAGGCTGAGGCAGGAGAATCGCTTGAACCTGGAAAGCAGAGATTTCAGTGATCCGAGATCACACCATTGCACTCTAGCCTGGGCAACAAGAGCAAAACTGTCTCAAAAAAAAAAAAAAAGCTATTATCATTAACATGCAATGGGCTTATTACATTTTTAATGGATTACATATTTTTTCTTTAATTTCTAATGTAATAAACACTAATAGAAATAACCCACATACGGCCAGGAGCAGTGGCTTAGGCCTGTAATCCCAGCACTTTGGGAGGCCAACGCAGGCGGATCACGAGGTCAAGAGATTGAGACTTCTCAGTACTTTGGGAGGCCAAAGTGGGCGGATCAGGAGGTCAAGAGATCGAGACTGGACAGTCACGGTGGCTCACGACTGTAATCCCAGCACTTTGGGAGGCCGAGGCGGGCGGATCCCAAGGTCAGGAGATCGAGACCATCCTGGCTAACACAGTGAAACCCCGTCTCTACTAAAAAGACAAAAAATTAGCCGAGTGTGGTGGCGGGTGCCTGTAGTCCCAGCTACTCGTGAGGCTGAGGCAGGAGAACGGCGTGAACCCTAGAGGTGGAGCTGGTGGTGAGCCGAGATGGCTCCACTGCACTCCAGCCTGGGCGACAGAGTGAGACTCCATCTCAAAAAAAAAAAAAAAGCTCGAGACCATCCTGGCCAACATGATGAAACCCCATCTCTACTAAAAATACAAAAATTAGCCAGGTGTGGGCTGGATGCGGTGGCTCACGCCTGTAATCCCAGTACTTTGGGAGGCCAAGGAGGGCAGATGACGAGCTCAGGAGATCGAGACCATCCTGGATGACAGGGTGAAACTCCATCTCTACTAAAAATATAAAAAATTAGCCGGGTGTTGTGGCAGGCGCCTGTAGTCCCACCAACTCAGGAGGCTGAGGCAGAATGGCGTGAACCCAGGAGGCAGAGCTTGCAGTGAGCCGAGATTGCGCCACTGCACTCCAGCCTGGGCGACTTCTGTCTCAAAAAAAAAAAAAAATAACTAGGTGCGGTGGTGGGCTCCTGTAGTCCCACCTACTCAGGAGGCTGAGACAAGAGAATCACTTGAACCCAGGAGGCAGAGGCTGCAGTGAGCCAAGATTGCGCCAGTGCATGCCAGCCTCACGAGAGTGACACTCAGTCTCAAAAAAAAAAAAAAAAAGATTGAGACCACCCTGAACCCTGTCTCTACTAAAAATACAAAAATTAGCTGGGCGTGGTGGTGCGCGCCTGTGGTCCCAGCTACTCGGGAGGCGGAGGTTACAGTGAGCCAAAGTCGCACCACTGCACTCCAGCCTGGCAACAGAGCAAGACTCCATCTAAAAAACAGAGACGAGAGGGGACAGGAGGGGTGGGGAGTGGGGAGGGATGGGAAGCAGGGAGGGAAGGTGGGAAGGGAAGGCAGGAAGGGGGAGGGATGGGAGGAGGGGGGAGGAAAGGGGAGGGGACAGGAGGAAAAGAAAATAACCCACATACAAAGATCTTTGATGTCCTTAAGAAAAATGTAAAAGGAACTTGTGACCAAAAAATTGAGTACACAAGGAATACAAACTAAAACATCCTACATGTTTTCTAAAATAATCTTAAAGTTATTTCTTTCAGATACTGGTCTTACCCTACCAATTTAGGACACTATGTACTTTTTCAAGAAAATTACCTACTCCCTGCACTCAATGAAATGAGTTTCTTTCTTTATACCAGATGGGGAAATAACTTCCAAACAAATGGACAGCCTAAACTGGCAATCAGTAAACTTTTTCTATAAAGAGGAGATACTAATCTGGCTTTACAGGCATACAATCTCTGCTGCAACCACTCAACTCCAACCCTATAGTATGTAAGCAGCCACAGACAATTACATAACCAGAGGCATGTTGTATTCCAATAAAACTTTATTAACAAAATTAGGCAGGGGCCATATTTGGCCCACAAGTTCTAATCAACTCCTGCTCTAAACTAGCATCTTTATATAAATCCAAGTGATGTTTTTGTCCAATGGAATTTATTTTCAGAATGGAGACACTGGTTCTCAAAATCAAAATTTAAGAAAAAAGAAAAATCACATAGTTGTGTCATTTTGTTTCTTAGCTAAAACAGTATTTTCTGAAATACTAGTGATGCTAAGTACATATGAACCTAGCCATCTGATGACAGATGAACTTTTTCACTCAAGATTATATCATTATAAAAAATAAAATATGAAATAGCAGTTAGAACATTCATTTTAAGTTTGACTATGACAAAACTGAGTAACCATAAGGCTAATTTTAATCAAGCTTGAACTGTAAGAATTCTCTAAAAAGCAGTCATATAAAACCAATTAGAACTTCTCCATAAAAGAAGAAAAATAAGATTGCCTCCTAGTGGTTCACTGTATTAACTATAACTCCTAGGTACATTATAGAAATAACGATTCAGTAAAGAAGTTTAGAGCAATGAACTTACTGTAAAAAGAAAAACTGAATTTACACTAAAGTGTTCTCGTCAAAGTCAACGTACCTTTCCAGTAATTCTCTACTTTCCTGCACATCTCTAGTGGAAAGCGTAAGAAGTGTGAGATTAGCATAGGCCAGCAGTAAGTCTGTATTGGTTGCTCGCCAGTCACTTTTATCAGACTCCAAACACTCTAAAGACTCCAGATATTCCTATTTTGTGGAATGAACAGTAAGTTACAAAACTTAACCAAATGTTAAGAAATTAACCATTTTATGCCTACAAATTCCTTTTCCCACTCCATGTTTGTGAAACTATATTGATTTTTACATCAACCTTATAAATGAAAACACCAAAAATATATACATTCATCACAGTTATCTCCCCAATCTTCCCATTATAAATTTAACTGATCCTAGTAAAAAATTTCATTTTATAATTGTTCTACATAAATAAAAGAAATGTAAGTCTTGAGGGGCACTGCTGCTTTAGTACAAAAAGAAATATGCTAATTGCCTACATAGAAATGTAAAGACCCAATAGCTTTTACCTACCTTAAGGGTCTGTACAACACATGAATTCCATTCTAAACTTGAACGCAAAGCTATGTTCCTCTCTGCCTCATGGCAGTGGGCCACAGCATCCTTCAACCTTTTATTTGAGCGATACAACTCCACTAGCCGGATGTTCACATGGACGTCATCAGGTCTTACATAAAGTTCTGACTGAATCAAGTCAAAAAGTTTATTCCATCCATCTTCACCTTCACAATCTAGAAGCTGTTCCTATTTAGAGGGGAAAAAAATCATTAGAGTAACACTTGTGCAATTTTAAACAAGTCATGCTCCCAAAGAGCACCATTCCACTATGTCTAGCTTTATGATGATGCCACCAAAAACACCATCCTATAAGCCTTATTCATCCCTTCTGAGAGTTGCTTACAACCTAGAAACTAACCCTCAAGAACTGTATATGAAGAAAAGCATCTGTGAGTACTGCAGTAGCTCATACTCTCCTCAAAGAGACTACCAGGACTATTGCCACACATCCCTGTCCATCTGAGTCACCACCAGAAGCCTAGACGTCCCCAGTGAATCCTCGGCAACAAAGTTCTTACCTTCAAACTGCTCTGTGTCTCCTCAAATCTGACTCAATCCCGCATCCCCTCTCCTCCCACTGTTCTGTTACCTTCATCATCATCTCAAAGCACTGTCATCACCTCCTGACCTTAAATGAAGAGAGTGTCATCTCAGGATAACCCCCACTGCCATGATGACGAGGAGAGGAAGTAGGGTTTGTGGCCACTCACTTCTCATTTGCGATGCTCTCACATCAGCCTCTCAAGAAGCTAGGACCACAGGCATGCACCACCATGCCTGGCTAAATTTTTTTTAATGTTCTGTAGAGATGGGGTCTTGCCGTGTTGCCCAGGCTGACTACTCAGTTCTTTAATCACCTCATCTCCAGTGACGTTGTCCTCCACTCCAACCTCAACCATCCACTTGCCACTGACACAGGTTTTCAAAATCTGTATTTTGGTCATACCACTGAAACCAGCATACCACCCTTCTTACTCTTCCACCTCACTGGGAGCCTATATAACCTTACTGCCAGAAATATACTTCTCCACCACATGACAAGTTCCCTTCAGGATAACGACATCATCAAGTTTTAAACACCTGTAAACACATATAAATACACACACTTTCTTCTGTCAGGCAAAAAATGCTATAATCCCTTATATCCATAATTGCTGTTTGCTTACAGATCCCTTCAACTAATTCCCTCTTATCCTCAGAAGAACCCTCCCAATTGGTTTCTGCGTGCTTAGATCTGGGAAATCACAATCCCAGGCTAACTGATTTCATTTTCATTATCTCAACCCTCAAACTGGTCCTGCCTAGAACAAAATACCATTTTAGTACTAACAGTTCACTTTCTCCACTCCCTAACACTTCACACCTCCTATTTCCTCAACTTTCCCATACCTTCCTTTGACTCTCACTTTCAACTTATAACCGAGATTCAACCTTCACTGAGAAACCTGATGCTATCACATATAAATTCCATTTTACTTTACCTACTTAAACTCATCTTCCCCCAACTCTCTCTGCTATCAAAGACCAAGCCACCCATTTGTAGTCTGTATTTCATTCCCCTCTCTCCTTTATCAATTTCTCCTCTTCTGGATAAGATGGATGATACCCTGGCCTCTCCCTATCTGCAAAAGCCCTAGTCTTTGACTCTATGTTAAAAAAATTTTTTTAAACCACTGAGTGCTTTTAAAAAGTTCTATCTCATACTCGAGAGAAAAAGCCTTCTCAACAGTAATACATTAATAATTCATTAAACAAATGTCAGAAATTGTTTACCTTAGCAAGCCTTAAATTTTAGGAGAAATGGATTTGCTTTGCATGAGAGTTATAAATCTCATGGATTTCAATTCCAAAAAAAAAAAAAATCTGACACAGGAAAGGTGTAACAGTGCCTTCAAGTTATTAAAGAAAGTCTTTAAAGAATGCTTCAAAGTATCTAACTTGTTACACTGCAAGAAAAGAATCCCCTACCATTATGTATGTTCTTTAACACTACTGACACCAAATTAACTGGATTGCCACGCCCAACATGGGAATTATGTTTGAGGCATAACACCTAAAGAATATAGTAAAGAAATCTGCACAATTAGACCTAACATTTTAGACTAATATTTAAAATCCAGCAGCTTACTACTGGGGAGAAAAACTTAACTTGTCAGTAATATGTATCTTTGGAAGCATTTTCTTTTTTTTTTTTTTTGAGACGGAGTCTCGCTCTGTCGCCCAGGTTAGAGTGCAGTGGCCGGATCTCAGCTCACTGCAAGCTCCACCTCCCAGGTTTACGCCATTCTCCTGCCTCAGCCTCCTGAGTAGCTGGGACTACAGGTGCCCGCCACCTCGCCCGGCTAGTTTTTTGTATTTTTAGTAGAGACGGGGTTTCACCGTGTTAGCCAGGATGGTCTCGATCTCCTGACCTCGTGATCCGCCCGTCTCGGCCTCCCAAAGTGCTGGGATTACAGGCTTGAGCCACCGCGCCCGGCCAGGAAGCATTTTCAATGCTTTTTCAGCTTCAAAAATCTGTACATGATTGTTCATAGCAGTTGAACAATAGCCAAAACCTAGAAATAACCAAAATGCCCCTCAAAAGTGAATGGTTAAGGTTGGGCGCTGTGGCTCACACCTGTAATCCCAGCACTTTGAGAGGCTGAGGTGGGTGGATCACCTGAGAACCCGGGAGGCAGAAGTTGCAGTGAGCCGAGATAGTACCACTGCACTCCAGCATGGGCGATAGACAGAGCAAGACTCTGTCTCAAAAAAGAAGAAAAAAACAAACAAACAGTGACTGGTTAAATTGTGGACCATGAAATACTACTCAGAAGTAAACGAACCAACTATGGATATACAAAACTTAGATGAATCACAAATTGTATTATGCTGAGTGAACAAGCCAACCTCAAAAGGTCACATGCTTGCCCAGCACGGTGGCTCATGCCTGTAATCCCAGCACTTTGGGAGGCTGGGGTGGGCAGATCACTTCAGGTCAGAAGTTCGAGACCAGCCAGGCCAACATGGTGAAACCCTGTTTCTACTAAAAATACAAAACTTAGCGGGGCATGGTAACGTGTGTCCATAGTCCCAGCTACGAAGGAGGCTGAGGCAGAATAGCTTGAACCTGGGAGGCGGAGGTTGCAGTGAGCCAAGATTGCGCCACTGAACTCCAACCTGGGCAACAGAGCGAGACTCCATCTCAAAAAAAAAAAGAAAAAAGAAAAAAAAGTCACATGCTTCATGATGACATTTACATAACATTTTGAAATCACAAAAGTATAAAGATGGAGAACAGATTAATGGTTGCCAGAGGTTAGGCATAGTGAAGAGAAGGAAGTAGCGTGACTACAAAAGGGGTAGCATGAGGAATATCTCTGTGGTAATAGTTCTGTATTTTGACGGCAGTGGTGGTATGAATCTACACATGTGATAAAATGAAAGAAAACTATACACACACATTGTGCCAATGTCAAAATTCCTGATTTTGATATTGTGCTTGGTCAGGTAAAACAGGTTGAGTATCCCTTATCCAAAATGCTTGGGACCAGAAGTATTTCAGATTTTGAATTTTTTCAGACTTTGGAATATTTGCAGGATACTTAGCAGGTAGAGCATCCCAAATTTGAAAATCTGACATCCAAAATGTTCCAATGAGCATTTCCTTTGAGCATCAGGTCAGTGCTCAAAAAATTTCAGATTTTGGAGCATTTAGGATTTCGGATTTGGAATGCTCAACCTGGGGAAAAATGAAGTAGTATACAGGATCTTTCTGTACAATCTTTGCAACTTCTTGTGCAAAAAAATCTATAATTATTTCAAAATTAAAATTTTTTAAATTTCTATCAGAAACATATAATGGGAGTAGGAGGCTGCTAAAGGCAAATATACATTTATAATTTAATATTGTACATGCACAATAAAATATACATTAATAAACATTACAATATACATTTTAAATGTTTGCCAAACATATTTGTGTAGATTTTCTCCAGAACAGTTAGTTTACTAAGTAACTGTTTACTCTATAAAGAATATCAGAACCAGTCAACACACTGGCAAGAACTTCCTATCATTTTTAGTAATTACATCTTATATACTAGACAAACCACCTTTATCTTTTGCTTGAAAACCTTACTATCTCAAAATATAATCCCTTCTACTTTCAGACAATAGTTATTAGAAAACTGTTCTTTAAAATATCCCTAAACTGTCATCCTGTAGGTAATTTTCACTTAATGAAGCAAAAATTGTACACCAAATTCTTTAATGTAAATCTTAGCTCTACTTAATTTACAGCTACTAAACTGTAAAATCCCTAAAATATTAATTATCCCAGAAGGGTAAATGTCACTTATAAAGTATAAGAATGCCTAATAAGACAGCAGTTACTCAGAAAGGTTTTAATACACTTTTTAAAGAAAAATTTTAAAGGAAACACAAACACCTAGGCTTAAGGTTTGCTACTGAAAAGTAATTTGAACTCCAAATATTAGAAATGGTTATGTCTCAAGTTTTCTCCCTTTAAGTTTTTTTTTACCTTTAGTTTATAAATTGCAGGACTTCCTGGGAAAAGTTTAGCTGCTCTTTCAACCCAGTATTTTGCTCTTCCATCAGTAACATCATTTTTACAAAGCAATTCTGCAATCTTCAACACAAGATCTTTTTGTGTTGGGTTTAATTCCACTGAACGCTAATATCAGAAAAGAAACTAAAGATTAGTAAATTGTATGTATGTATGTAGGAGGATATATACTTATATATAAAGGTTAAAAAATTATCACTCCAACCATTAAAAAATTATACTTCTAGAGAAAACATGTTACTTCAAAGGTGTTAAAGTGCCTTGGAATTTTCTGGAAATTAATCAAATAAAAGTTATATCTGTATCATTTGAATGCAAAAAACACAAAAGAACACCGTGTCTGACCGTTAGACTTACGATTTACAGGTGTTAAACAATTCTAAATCTGTTCCAAGCTGTGTCGCATAATGGTACTGTGATACCAATGCCTGTTTTATCATATTCATAAAATATATTTGACTTACTCATATAAATTTGTCTTGGCATCATGTGTTTGGCTATGCAAAGGCTATATTTGAATCCTATAACTTACCCTGTAACATTCAACAGCTTTGTCTGTGTTTTCTTCCAATTCATAAAGAAGACCCAGAAATCTGTGAGCTTTGGGATCTCTCTCTTGCACATTTATATAAGTACATATGTATCTGTTTTTCAAAATACAAAAGTAAATTAAACTTAGAACTGTACTTTTAAATGCTAACTGAAGAATACATCTTAAACCAAAGCAACCACTAAACTTGTTATATATTGTTACTCAAGACCACCACTATTTATGCAGATAACTCAAAAGTATTCATAGAAAGAAATGGGTAATACTTAAAAACACGTACATAGAGTTGACCACATACTCATTTTACCATTAAATGTCACAATTACCAAATTTTTCTCCAGTGTTATCCACACATAAGAAAGGAACATATAAATTGCTTTTTCTTTCTGATCACATTTTAGTAAAGCACTAACAGTTTTGCAAATACATTAGAAAAGTAATTACAGTAAACATTTTTAAAGTTATCATAATGCAAAATATTAAAGAGCAACAACTTCCCAAACAACAAAGGGAAATATATTTACCCTTTAAGCGAGAAAGTAATTTCTAACAGTACTATATCCAGCTAAAATCAAACAGAAGAAAAATTACTAATTACAGTACCAAATACAGGAAATTTCCATTTCTCAAATCAGGTAACAACTAAAATAAGTAAATATCCTCTAGGTTCCTTGACAGTATTACAATCAGAGAAATTAGGCCAGACCTAAACTAAGGGAGCAAAGTCTCACAGTAAAAAGGTACAAGGGTTAACAGTCACAGTGCTGCTAGTTACATAACTTATGTACCACTATTTTTCCTTTCTTACCAGCATTTCCATCTTTGAATGCCTTTAAAAGCCTGCCTCCCGGCTGGGAGCAATAACACACACCTGTAGTCCCAACACTACAGGAGGCTGAGGCAGGCAGACTTCTGTGCTCAGAAGTTCAAGATCAGCCTGGGCAAAACAGTGAAACCTGTCTCTACCAAAATATGCAAATCTTAGCTAGGTGTGGTGGTGCACATCTGTATCCCCAGCTACTTGGGGCGCTGAGGTGGGAAGATCTCTTGAGCCCGGAAGTCAGAGGTTACAGTGAGCCAAGATGGAGCCAGCCACTGCACTCCAGTCCGGGCAAGAAAGACAGATACTGCCACAAAAAAAAAAAAAAAAAAAATGCCTGCCTCCCTCTTCATTTCCTGATTTAATCCACCCCAAGTCAGGAAATCAGAATCACCAAGCTTCTTATCCCTAGGATAGAGCCTTAGAGCATCACATATTGTGTCAATTAAAGATCTTTTATACGAGCTATTCTCCTGTCTTGCAATTACAGTTTAATTTTTATTCACTGCTATTTCCCATCTGATTAAGGTATCGGATATCTAACCAAAAATAAATTAAGCTATAGGCATGGTCCTCTTTTACTCTAACACAAGACAATTTTTAGAAAAAGTGTTTTAAGGCCGGGCGCGGTGGCTCACGCCTGTAATCCCAGCACTTTGGGAGGCTGAGACGGGCGGATCACGAGGTCAGGAGATCGAGACCATCCTGGCTAACACGGTGAAACCCCGTCTCTACTAAAAAATACAAAAAACTAGCCGGGCGAGGTGGCGGGCGCCTATAGTCCCAGCTACTCGGGAGGCTGAGGCAGGAGAATGGCGTGAACCCGGGAGGCGGAGCTTGCAGTGAGCTGAGATCCGGCCACTGCACTCCAGCCTGGGTGACAGAGCAAGACTCCGTCTCAAAAAAAAAAAAAAAAAGAAAAGAAAAAAAAAAAAGTGTTTTAAGACAAACAATTTCTTGCCCTTGGTATAAACAAACAGCAGCATGCAGAAAACACTAATTACAGTTTCAATCTCAATGGAATCTAGGTTGGTCCTTAGCATCAGTCTGAGTGATAAATCCCTTATTTCAGAATACACTTAGGAAGAACTACTAAAGAACATATTTTTACCTATTTCAAATAAAATGAGAAAAGGCATTGATTTTTAAAAAAACGAATACATGTTACAGTTTGTACTTACTTTTTAGCAAGATCATATTCTTTAGCTTCATAATACAGCTTTGCAAAATAGAATCCTTTCATTGACTTCTAAAAAAATATTGAAAATTGTTTTACTTTTCATACAGAAATATTTTCTAACATTTTTTCAAAAGTAGTAAAAATTTGTCCTAAGTTTATGTTCAGATATGTCGTTTTCATTCATTTAAAAGTTTTTTTAAAAGCCTGAAAAATGCATAATTCCATGTTTTATAATTTCCTGTCATAAAACAAAAAATAGAGCTGGATGCGGTGGCTCATGCCTATAACCCCAGCATTTTGGGAGGCTGAAATGGGCAGATCATCTGAGCTCGGAAGTTTGAGACTAGCGTGGCCAACATGGTGAAACCCCATCTCTACAAAAATACAAAAATTAGCCAGGCACGATGGCGGATGCCTCCCAGCTACTCGGGAGGCTGAGGCACAAGAATCAGTTGAACCCAGGAGACGGAGGTTGCAGTGAGCTGAGATCGTGCCACTGCACTCCAGCCTGGGCAACAGATCAAGACCCCATCTCCAAAAAAAAATACTACTAATAATAAATAAGCTGGGTGCAGTTGGTCACACCTTTAATTCTATTTAACTAACACTTTCAGAGACCAAGGTGGGAGGCCTGCTTTGAGGCCAAGAGTTTGAAACCAGTCTGTGCAACACAACAAAATCCTGTCTCCAGGGGGAAAAAAACAGCCGGGCATAGTGGAGTATGCCTGTGTTCCTAGCTACTCAGAAGGCCAAGACAGGAGAATCACTTGAGCCCAGGAGATTAACTCTGCTGTGAGTTATGACTGTGACACTGCACTCCAGCCTGGGTGACACAGGGAGACCCTGTCTCTAAATAATAAATACATACACACAAAAAATAAATTCAAGAAAGACAGACAGACAACAGAAGTTAAGAATTTTCATCAGCCTTGGAAATCTTGGAAACCCTGTGGTACCACTCTCTCACTCAACAAACAAAAGAAACCAGCTTTCTCGGGGGAGGAAAGGTATTCCAGAAATCTCTTCTCCTACCATGTATAAATCTCTATGGGAAAGAATAAGTAAGTACTTAGGACCTATTAAGGCACTGAGGATTCCCTGGTCCATGTACTGTTCTCCCTACAGATCAGATCAGTATTTTACAGTCAAGTATTCAAAAAGGCAGAAATAAACATTGAATTCTTCAAGTAATAAACAAGGTCCACATCCTGGTTCCTTGGTTACATAAACTCCAAAGTTCAAAATGCTGATACACACCAGGCTGGGTGCGGTGGCTCACACCTGTAATCCCAGTACATTGGGAGACTGAGGCAGGCGGATCACTTGAAGACAAGAGTTCGAGACCAGCCTGGCCAACATGCAGAAACCTCATTTCTACTAAAAATACGAAAATTAGCTGGGTATGGTGGCACACACCTGTAATTCCCGCTGCTCAGGAGGCTGAAGCCAAGAATCGCTTGAACCCAGAAGGCAGAGGCTGCAGTGAGCCAAGATCGCACCACTGAACTCCAGCCTGGGCAACAGAATGACTCCATTTCAAAAAAAAAAAAATGCTGATACAACCAGATTATGTTCCATCCATGTGATAAAGAGTATACAGCTACTCAAACATCTTATTTTTGAAATTCCAAGACCCCAGTGAATGTCCAAAACGATGAACAGTACCAAACCAGGTTGCCATCAATCGAAACATGTTTCCTGTTTGTGTCCTCCACCCACAAATTTAATGTCTTGTCCATCTTAACTAAGCACTTATCACACACTGTGGCTGTAACTTTTGCAGTTTGGGGTGTCACAACAAAACTAGCACAAATTTCTTTTTCCTTCTTCACAATTTCATGGACAAAAGATTTGTTCTTACCATAGATCTTAGCAAGCCCAGTACATGATCTTTTTTCTTTCCTAAGTCAAAAACTCACCTTTTCACTTAAAGGAAGAACTGTATGGCTTCTCTCTGGCATATGTGAATTGCCAGCATTGCTACTCTTGCTCTTTGGTGCCATTTTAAATAGCATAAGGGTTACCTGAACACAAGCACTGCAATACTCCAACAGTTGATCTGATAACTGAGATGGCTAGTATGTAATTAGCGGGTGGGGAGCACATACAGCGTGAATATGTTGGACAAAGGGATGATTCGTGTCCTGGGTAGGACGCAGCAGGCTGTGAAATTTTATCATATTATTCAGAACGATTTGCAATTTAAAACTTATGAAAGGTTTAATCTTCCATTCAATTTTTTTTTTTTTTTTTTTGAGATGCAGTCTCGCTCTGTCGCCCAGGCTGGAGTGCAGTGGCGCAATCTCGGCTCACTGCAAGCTCCGCCTCCTGGGTTCACGCCATTCTCCTGCCTCAACCTCCAGAGTAGCTGGGACTACAGGCGCCTGCCACCTCGCCCAGCTAATTTTTTTTTGTATTTTTAGTAGAAACGGGGTTTCACCGTGTTAGCCAGGATGGTCTAGATCTCCTGACCTCGTGATCCGCCCGCCTCAGCCTCCCAAAGTGCTGGGATTACAGGCGTGAGCCACCACGCCCGGCCTCATTCAATATTTTTGGACCATGGGTGACGCAGGTAAGTAAAACTACGTAAGGCAATACTGTGGATAAGAAGGGACTACTGTACCATCAACGAGCACTCAGAAAAGGAAGTTAAGAAAGCAATTCCATTTACAATCACATCTAAAAGAAAAAATGCCTGGGAATAAATGTAAACGAGGTGAAATACTTGTACGTTTAAATTATAAAACGGTGCTCAAGGCCAGGCTAACACCTGCAATCCCAGCACTTTGGGAGGCCTCAGCAGGGGATCACTTGAGCCCAAGGGTTCGGGGCCAGCCTAGGCAACATGGAAAAACTCTGCATCTACTAAAAATGCAAAATAAATATCCAGGCATGGCAGCATTTGCCTGTAGTCCCAGCTACTCCAGAGACTGAGGCAGGAGGATGGCTTGAGCCCGGGGAGTCAGGGCTGCAGTGAGCAGTGATAGCACTACTGCACTCAAGCCTGGGTGACACAGCCAAACCCTGTCTAAACAAAAACAAAAACAAAACTGCTCAAAGAATTTAACAGACCTAAATAAATGTAAAGACATCTATGTTCATACATAGGAAGACTTAATATTGTTGAGCTGTCAATATTCTCCAAAGTGAGCTACAGATTCAATGCAATCCCTATTTCCCAAATTTGGAATCCCAAAACTCCAATGGTCACTTCTACAGAAATGGAAAAGCCAATCCTCAAACTCAGATGAGATTGCAAAGTGCCCAAAAGCCAAACTCTTAAAAAAGAACAAACTTGGAGGAACTCACACTTCTCAATTTCAAAACTTACCACAAAGCTACAACAATCAAAACAGTGTCATACGGCATAAAGATACACACAGACCAATAAAACAGAATTGAGAGTTCAGAAATAAACCCATAAATCTATGGCCAGTTGGTGCTGACAAGGGACCCAAGTCCATTAAATAAGGAAACAACAGTCTCTATAAAAATGGTGAAGGTACAACGAAATTTCCACATGCAAAAGAATAAAGTTGGACCCTACCACACTCTATATACAAAAATGACCCCAAAATGGACCAACAACTTAAATATAAGAGCAAAAAGCACAACACTCTAAGAAAAACAGGGTAAATCTTCATGACCCAGGATTTAGCAATGTATTCTTAGATATGACACCAAAAGCACAAGAAACAAACAAAAAAAAACCCAGATAAAATGGATTTAATTAAAATTATTCTGTAGCCTGGCATGGTGGCTCACGCCTGTAATCCCAGCACTTTGGGAGGCCAAGGTAGGTGGATCACCTGAGGTTGGGGGTTCAAGACCAACCTAACCAACATGGAGAAACCCTGTCTCTACTAAAAACACAAAATTAGCCAGCCATGGTGGCGCATGCCTGTAATCGCAGCTGCTCAGGAGGCTGAAGCAGGAGAATCGCTTGAACCTGGAAGGCAGAGGTTGCGACGAGCCAGGATGGTGCCACTGAACTCCAGCCTGGGCAACAAGAGTGAAACTGCATCTCAAAAAAAAAAAAAATTATTCTGCAAAACCTACAGAATGGGAGAAAATATTCGGAAACCACATATGTGACAAGGGTTTAATATTCAGAATATATTAAGAATTTTTACAATTCAACAAAAAAGACACCCCAATTAAAAAACCCAAGTCATAAAAGTAGTAGAATACACTAAAAAAAAATTAAAAATAAATAAAATAAAAGCCCAAATCAAAGGACTTGAATAGGCCAGGCTGGTGGCTCATGCCTGTAATCCCAGCACTTTGGGAGGCTGTGGGAGACTAGCCTGGGCAACATGGCAAAACCCAGCCTCTACCAAAAAAAAAAAAGAACATCACCCAGGCGTGGTGGCACATGCCTATACTACGCGGGAGGCTGAGGCGAGAGGGTTGCTTGAACCCAAGAGGTCAAGGCTGTAACCCTAGCCTGGGCGACAGAGCGAGAGCCTGATTTTTTTTTTAAAAAAGGACTTGAATAAACATTTCTATAAGGACATATACAAATGGCCAATAAACCATGAGAACATTCTCAACATCATGATTCATTAGAATATGCAAATCAAAACCACAATGAGATATCACTTCACACCTATCCCAGCCGATACAATCAAAAAGAATAGAAACTAAGTGTTGACAAAGATGTAGAGAAATTGGAACTCTCATACATTGCTGGTGGGAATGTAAAATAGTGCAGCCACTATGGAAAACAATTTAGGGGTTCCTCATAAAGCTAAACATAAAATGTTTCCATATGATCCAGCAATTCTACTGCTAGGTATATAACCAAGGAAACTGAGAGCAGGTACTCAAGATACTGTTCGCCAGTGTTGACTGCATTATTTGCAAGTCAAAAGAAGGAAACAACCCAGGTATCCAATGACACATGAAGAGGTAAATGAAATGTGGAATATATATACAATAGACTATTATTCGGCTATAAAAAGGAATGAAATTCTGGCACATGCTATAAAACATATGAACCCTGAAAACATGGTAAGTGAAATGAGCCAGACACAAAAGCACAAATACTATATAACCCTATTAATATGAAATATCCAGAATAGGCAAAGTCATGACAAACAAAGTAGGCAGAGGTTTCCAGGGACTGCAGAAAAGAGGACCTGTAGAGTTACTACTAAATAGCTACAGGATCTCTGTAATAGAATCTTTTGAAAATAGACAGTGGTGATGTCTAAACAACACTGTAAATGTAGTTAATGTCACCAAATTGCACAACTAAAAATGGTTAAAATGGCAAATTGTTATAGTTTTCTACAACTTAAAAAATTAATATGTAATACACCAAAAATCAAGTAATTGTACACTTTAAATGGATTAATTGTATGGTATATCAATTCTACCTTAATAAAGTTGATTTTTTAAAAAAACTATGTCAAAAAGTGACACTCAGAGCTGGGAGTGTAGCTCACATCTGTAATCCCAGCACTTTGGGAGGCCAAAGCAGGCAAATCACTTAATCCCAGGAGTTTGAGACCAGCCTGAGCAACATGGCAGATTCTGTGACACTCAGAAAACTATTCCAAGTGATCCTGGTATGACAGTATTTTGACTGTCCATCCTAAACAGAATACATCTTAAAAGTAAAAAACTGTAAGCGGCTGGGCGCGGGGGCTCATGTCTGTAATCCCAGCACTCTGGGAGGCCGAGGCGGGCGGATCATGAGGTCTGGAGATCTAGACCATCCTGACCAACACGGTGAAACCCTGTCTCTACTGAAAATACAAAAAAATTAGCCGGGCGTGGTGGCAGGCGCCTGTAACCCCAGCTACTTGGGAGGCTGAGGCAGGAGAACAGCGTGAACCCGGGATGCGGAGGTTGCAGTGAGCCAAGATGGCTACACTGCACTCCAGTCTGGCAACAGAGCAAGACTCCATCTCAAAAAAATAAATAAAATAAAAAGAACTATAAGCAATCTTAAACTTCACTTAGTATTCTTAACAAAGACTTGAGAAAACAGGTTAAGAACTGAACTGCAATTAAACACAAATACTTTTTAAAGCAAGGAAGAGAATACATAAGAACTGGGTACACAGTCTCCCCTCCCCATTAAATGCACAAATTTAAAAGATACAGGAGAAAATATGTGACAAAAATAATACACAATAGTCAGGACAGCATGTAAAGAAACAAGAGCTTGTTTCCCCCTCTCTTTTTTCGACATGGAGTCTCGCTCTGTTGCCAGGCTGGAGAACAATGGCTTGATCTCAGCTCACTGCAACTTCCGCCTCCCTGGTACAAGCTGGGACTACAGGCGCACGCCACCACACCCAGCTAATTTTTGTATTTTTAGTAGAGATGGGGGTTTCACCATGTTGGCCAAGATGGTCTCGATCTCTCGACCCCATGATCTGACCTCCTCCACCTCCCAAAGTGCAAGTATTACAGGCGTGAGCCACCGTGTCCGGCCAGTTCCCCCTTTTCAAAATGAAGAAACAGATTCAAGGTACAACGCGAACACATAATAGAAAAATAATTCCATTACCTTCTTTGCTTCCAACTATGTTATTAAAGTAGACAATCTTAAGATAAACAACTTTATAAATTATTTTTCTATATTCTATTTTGCCTCTAACCTCATTTTACAAGGGAACTGAAGCTCAAACAGGTAAGTGCCGTGTTTAAAGATATACAGCTAGGAAGCAGCAGAGCCCATGTTATGTAAACAGGACAATACTTGATTCAAGCAGTACTTCTTTCCATGACAGCAGATGTCACTATAAGCAAATACCTGAATTCACTTAAGCTGCCAAATATCAAGAACTGATGTAGGGCTGACAACAGGAACAGTCAGACCCTAAGAGACACCACATCATCTCTATCTTGCACAGTCAAATGGATTCCTCTACCCCTAAAATCCTCCAAAAAAGCTGCTGTTCTCAGCAAACCCATCTGATCAGATCCAAATCTGTGAAGTTCCAACAAGGGTGAAGGCAGTGATTATATAGGACAATGAAGAAAAGTCTAGGCCGGGCGCAGTGGCTCACGCCTGTAATCCCAGCACTTTCGGAGGCCGAGACGGGCGGATCACAAGGTCAGGAGATAGAGACCATCCTGGCTAACACGGCGAAACCCCGTCTCTACTAAAAACACAAAAAATTAGCCGGGCGAGGTGGCGGCGCCTGTGGTCCCAGCTACTCAGGAGGCTGAGGCAGGAGAATGGCGGGAACCCGGGAGGCGGAGCTTGCAGTGAGCTGAGATCGCGCCACTGCACTCCAGCCTGGGTGACAGAGCGAAACTCCGTCTCAAAAAAAAAAAAAAAAAAAAAAAAGAAAAGTCTATATAGTGAACCATGAGTTCCCCAATCTACTTCCCCTGGAACATAACGGTAAATCTCTCAAAAGGCAGAACAAAAAGAGGAGGAGGCTGGGTGCGGTGGCTCACACCTGTAATCCCAGCACTTTGGGAGGCCAAGGTGGGCAGATCACGAGGTCAGGAGATCAAGACCATCCTGGATAACAAGGTGAAACCCCGTCACTACTAAAAATACAAAAAAATTAGCCGGGTGCGGTGGCAGGCGCCTGTAGTCCCAGCTACTTGGGAGGCAGAGGCAAGAGAATGGCGTGAACCTGGGAGGTGGAGCTTGCAGTGAGCTGAGATTGCACACTGCACTCCAGCCTGGGTAACAGAGCGAGACTCCGTCTCAAAAAAGAAAAAGAAAAAAAAAAAAAGGAGGAGAATAAGAGAAAAATTAGAGAAACTCCAACTTTCAGGTAAACATCATAAAAAAAAAAGCTAAGAAATGGTCAAAGAAATAATACAAGAAATGTTACAGAACTGAAAGAAATGAGTTCCCAATTGAAAGGACACTTCCAGAAAACCTTTAAGTTACCAAGAACAAGAATCTCATGGGACTTCTAACAGAACTTCTAGAAAATGGAGCAATGATCTCAAAATCGAGAAAAAAATTATTTCAAGCTCAGAATTCGATAACCAAATGATCAACTAAATTAAGTAAAGATGTTTTGCAGGCATACCATTAGTTTCAAGACCAGCCTGACCAACATGGTGAAATCCCATCTCTACTAAAAAGAAAACAATTAGCCGGGCATGGTAGCGCACACCTGTAATCCCGCTATTCAGGAGGCTGAGGCAGGAGAATCCCTTGAACCCGGGAGAAGGAGGCTGCAGTGAGCCGAGACCACCCCACTGCACTCCAGTCTAGGCAATAGAGCAAGACTCCGTATCAAAAAAAAAAAAAAAAAACACACACACAACAAAACAAAAACCTCTCATCCACTTTTCCTCAAAGCAAGTGAGGCTATGCTACACCAAAACAAAGAAAGTAAATCAAGAGGACACGAGATACAAGAAATAAAGTGTCTAACTCAGAAAAGAGGTGAAGGGACTTCTCAAGCTGATGACAAAGGGAAGTCCCAAGAGCACAGCTGTATAGTAAAGAGGAAGAAAAACCAGTCCGGGTTGGAGGAGTCTGTTAGTAAGGGTATCTTAGGTAGAAAGACAATCAATCAAGCAATGTTTTAAGCTGAAATTGATGGGATTATGTGACTAGTATGACCACATTTGAGGGTTTAAATTGCTGAGTTTAAGTAAACAAGGAGTAACACAACATAAACAAACCAAAAAATAAAGCAATTATTCAGTCCAGGAAAAACAAAACTGCATAACAGGGGCAATTCAAATGCAAAAATATTTACCTTATGATATTTATATAAATGTGAAATATTCATTTAAACAAAAACTGCAATAACAGTACTGAAAGAATGAGGGGCAAACCAAAGTGTCTGAGGACAGTTTGGGAGGAGCATAGTAGAAAGTCAGTAGAAAATGTCTAAAATGGGGCTGGGCGCGGTGGCTCACACCTGTAATCCCAGCACTTTGGGAGGCCGAGGTGGGCGGATTACGAGGTCAGGAGATCAAGACCATCCTGGCTAACACGGTGACACCCCGTCTCTACTGAAAATACAAAAAAAAATTAGCTGGGCATTGCGGCGGGTGCCTGTAGTCCCAGCTACTCGGGAGGCTGAGGCAGGAGAACGGCATGAACCCGGGAGGTGGAGTTTGCAGTGAGCCAAGATCGTGCCACCGCACTCCAGCCTGGGCAATAGAGCGAGACTCTGCCCCAAAAAAGAAAAAGTCCAAAATGGGAGACAGGGAATTAAAAATAACAAAAGTATATATGTGTGTTGCTCAGAAGTATGAAGTATAGATGTAAAGGGCAGAAAAAACAACTAACAGCTGTCAAAGGCGCCTGCTTGTAGTCCTAGGTACTCAGGAAACAGAGGTAGGAAGATCATTTATGCCCAAAAATTTGATGCCAGCCTGGGCAACACAGCAAGACCCTATTCTAAAAAAAAAAATAATAATAATAATAATAATAATAAGAGCTGTCAAGTAGCCTTTGAGAAGTAGGAAGCAGCTGCAGAAGAAGAAACCAACTTGACAGAACCTAGAAAAACTAAACAGAAGCCATATGGAAAAAGAAAAACTAGAGAAAGAATTATATATTTTTTTTAATTTTTTTTTTTTTTTTTTTTTGAGACAAGAGTCTTGCTCTGTCACACAGGCTGGAGTGCAGTGGCGCAATCTCTTCTCACCGCAACGTCCGCCTCCAGGGTTCAAGCAATTCTCCTGTCTCAGCCTCCCAAGTAGCTGGGACTACAGGCGCCTGCCACCACGCCCGGCTAATTTTTGTTATTTTTAATAGAGACGGATTTTCACCATATTGGTCAGGCTGGTCTCTCGGCCTCCGAAAGTGCTTGAATTACAGGCGAATAATATTTTTAAGAAGGGCAAAAGCACGTGAGGAGAGTAGAAAAATGGCAAAACAAAGAGGAGACTAACAAATGAAAGCACAATGGAAGACTAGAAAGATAAGATACACAGACACATCATCACACTCCAAAACTCAGACATTCTAGAAAGCATGGTCAGTTCACAGATGGCCAGCCTCTGCCAAACTGGGGGAGAATACTAACCTCTTTATATTCTTCACAGACACTGCCTCTTCTCCCTCCATTCTTTACCTTCTATCCAAGCGCACTGTTTTGTCATTTCACTCAAACCTAACTTTATAGAATAGCTTCACATGTTCCAAAGTTACTCACTAGCTAATCCATATTCCACTGAAATCCCCCAAATTCTAATGTAAATGACTTTCAATTTGTTTGGGGGAAAAAAAATATTCTTTAAGTGTAAAGAGAGAAGTGGTCATAACAATGAATCCTCAAAATTTTGCCACCACTCCACTTTATTTAATGGAAAAGTTATGTAGTTGAAAGAACATTCTAACTTCTGTCTAGACCAGTGGTTTTTAATCTTTTGGAAGCCAAGGTCCCCCCTAAGAATCTCAGAAAGGCTCTAAGCTTGCTTTTTTTTTTTTTTAAGCTTGTTTAAAAAAAAAAAAAAAAAAACAGGCTGAGCAGAGTGGCTCACACCTGTAATCTCAGCACCTGGGGCCAAGGCGGGAGGATCACTCGAGCCCAGGAGTTGGAGACCAGCCTGGGTAACATAGTAAGACCCCGTCTCTACATTAAAGAAAAAAGTTAGCCGGGCATGGTGGTGCATGCCTGTAGCTGGCATGCCTGTAGTCTCAGCTACCCAGGAGGCTAAGGTGGGAGAATGGATTGAGTCCAGGACGTCAACGCTACAGTGAGCCATGATCCCGCCACAGCACTCCAGCCTGGGAGATAGAAAGAGACCTTGTCTCAAAAATAAAATAATGGATGTTGCAGTGGCTCACGCCTGGAATCCCAACACTTTGGGAGGTGGAGGCAGGGAAATCACTTGAGCCCAGGAGTTCGAGAACAGCCTGGGCAACATGGTGAAATCCAGTCTCTACCAAAAATACAAAACAAAACAAAAAAAAAACAAGCCGGTGTGGTGGGTGCACCTGTGGTACCAACTACTCGGGAGACTGAGGTGGGAGGACCGCTTGAGCTGGGGAGGCGCAAGTTGCAGTGAGTCGAGATAGCGCCACTGCATCCAGCTGGGTGACAAGAGTGAGTGAGACCCCACCTCAAAAAAAAAAAACCATAAAAATTAAAGTCTTTAATTTCAGGAGTTACTGGAACCCTCAATAAGGTCTGTTTTAGACTCTATCACCACGTTCATATTTATGACTACGCCAGCAGTTTGAAATTACAATGTACAAGTAGGTATCTATTCCTCCTCTCTGGAGGAACAGGCTGTAACTTACTCCACTGTTCCCAAGAGAAACTAAATCAGAACCACTGCCAAAATTCTGCTGCACTTCCTATTTGACCCTGAACAGGTATCTTTAATCTCTACAGGTCTCAATATCCACAGGGCTGCTGGAAGCACAAAATAAGATAACCTACACTTAGTTATGATAAAAGACACAATTGTGCTGCTATTATAATCATGGTCATCCGTGAGTTTCCGTTTGTTTTTTTGGTTTTTTTGTTTTTAATTTTTATTTTTGATGGAGTCTCCCTCTGTCGCCCAAGCTGGAGAGCAGTGGCACGATATCGGCTCACTGGAACCTCCGCCTGCCAGGTTCAAGCGACTCTCCTGCCTCAGCCTCCGGAGTACCTGGGACTACGAGCGTGCGCCACCACGCCCGGCTTTTTTTTTTTTTTTTTTTTTTGGATTTTTAGTAGAGACGGTGTTTCAACATGTTAGCCAGGTTGGTCTCGAACTCCTGACCTCAGGCAATCCGCCCTCCTTGGACTCCCAAAGTGGTGGGATTACAGGCGTGAGCCACCGGGCCCCGCCAATATCCTTTTAACATCAACAATAAAAACAGTGACTTGTAGCTAACATTCAGTGCTATGTATCAAGCACAACCCTAAATGTTTAAAATGGATCCTATCAAATTCTATCAATGTTACAACTCCACCTATGGATGGAAAGTGCAACTGGCCCCAAATACCCAGCTTATGAACGACAGGGCTGATTATTCAAGCCAAAGCAAACTGACTCAACATTCTGTGCACATCCACCTTTAATAGCTTCTTCCGTCACTCTTTAGATCCAATTGCTAAAGTCTTACTGAATCCAAAACAGATCACATTATTTACCTATAAAGAGGAAAAATATCCTAAGAACATTTGTGGAAAAGGTTAAAAATTGTAAGCCATACTAACGATTTATAAGAAATTTATAATTTTTTTTTTTAAAGCAAAAGCACCTACCAAACTGTTCTGGGGGTGGGGGAGGTGAGTATGAGGAGTGGAGCTGGACCCTTATAAAGGGACAGCGACAAACATCTCATACTCAAAACAAGGGGACTTCGCGTGTCATTTGCGCCGTCGGGCCGTTGCAAACGTTCGCGCTGAGATCCCTACGTTGTCACTCGTCACAGCCGCCAAAGCGCACCCGGGAGCTGCGTCAGTCCCCACTGGGTTCCCCCAGGCCAAGGAGGTACGACCTCCGCCGCAACACGTAAAATGTCCGGGGGATGGGAAGAATCCCGCCGACATAGCACCCGGGTGCCCAAGCCCCCCGAGAACTAGGCCGCGCGGGTACTACGCGGCGCGCGACCGGCCAGAAAGCCCGGGCCAGGGCGGGCCCACGAGCGAGGACCGTCGGGAACAGGCCGGGAGAAAGAGGAAGCGCCGGCGCCAACGGTCTCCCGCCCACAGCGGTCCCCCCAGGGCTCTCCCTGCGCTTGCCAGCGCCACGCCGCCCACAGGACCGCGCTAGCCGGCCGGCGCCTCAACAGTGCGCGCCAGGGAGCAGCGCCCGTCGGGAGCCATGACGCCCGAGCCTCGCGAGGCCGCCGCCCGGCCAGGTCGAAGCCGTCGGTCTCTTCGAGATCCACTCACCTCTCGAGGCGACGGGGCGGAGCCCTGCACCGAGGCGATGTACCGCTCCACGTCGGCCTTGCTGCGCCTCATCGCGCCGCCAACCTGGCTCCCGAGGCGCGGGAGACCAGCGCTCAGCCCCGCAGCAGTCGCAACTTCCAAGAGGAAAGCGCCTGCAAACCAGTGACGCAGCGACGTCGCCGGCGGAGGACCATCCCGACGAACTTGCGTACTGCGTCAGCACTGTGCGCCACGTTGGCGACGTCGGCGCTAGAGCTGCACACAGCCGGGCTCTTGGTAGCTCCCTGGGTTCTGAGCGGTGTCTTGGGAAGCCGGGATCAGATTTCGGCCCCCGCGTCCACAGCGTGGGGGTAGATTTCCAGCAGATAACAATTTGCGTGATGGGCTCTTAAGCGTTTTGGTCGCTTGTTCTAAATTATAAGTGCGCCACGCATTGGAAGAAAAAAGCACTCAGGCCAAGTTGGTGAGCGTGTAAATTGGAACAACGTTTCTGGAGATGACTGGTTAAATACGTTGCATCGGACGTGTGAATACTAAAGTATACATTTTAAAATTCGTATTTATTAAAAGAAATGAGGGCCGGGCGTGGTGACTCACGCCTGTAATCCCAGCACTTTGGGAGGCCGAGGCGGCCGGATCATGAGGTCAGGAAATCGAGACCATCCTGGTTAACCCAGTGAAACCCCATCTCTACTAAAAATACAAAAAAAAAAAAAAAAAAAAAAATCAGCGGGACGGGGTCGCACGCACCTGTAGTCCCAGCTACTCGGGAGGCTGAGGCTGGAGAATCGCTTGAACCTGGGAAGCGGAGGTTGCAGTGAGCAGAGATTGCGCCACTGCCCTCCGCTTGGGCGACAAAGCAAGACTCCGTCTGAATTTAAAAAAAAAAAAAAAATTGGCTGGGCGCGGTGGCTCAAGCCTGTAATCCCAGCACTTTGGGAGGCCGAGATGGGCGGATCACGAGGTCAGGAGATCGAGACCATCCTGGCTAACACGGTGAAACCCCGTCTCTACTAAGAAATACAAAAACTAGCCGGGCGAGGTGGCAGCGCTTGTAGTCCCAGCTACTCGGGAGGCTGAGGCCGGAGAATGGCGTGAACCCGGGAGGCGGAGCTTGCAGTGAGCTGAGATCCGGCCACTGCACTCCAGCCTGGGCTACAGAGCGAGACTCCGTCTCAAAAAAAAAAAAAAAAATTTAGAATTGCATAATGAAAAAGTAGGCCACAAATACTAAGTTTTGGACAATTACAATTTTTTAAAGTCATCCCTTGGCGGGGGATTGGTTCCAGAACCACCGGTTTATGCCAAAACCCACGCATTCCGCTGGGCGCGGTGGCTCACGCCTGTAATCCCAGCACTTTGGGAGGCTGAGGCAGGCGGATCACCTGAGATCAGGAGTTCGAGACCAGCCTGGCCAACATGGCGAAAGCCCGTTTCTACTAAAAATGCAAAAAAAAAAAAAAAATTACCTGGGCATGGAGGTGGCCACCTGTAATCCCAGCTACTCGGGAGGCTGAGGCACGAGAATCGCTTGAAACTGAGAGGCGGAAGTTGCAGTGAGCTGAGGTCGCGCCACTGTACTCCAGCCTGGGCGAGAGTAAGACTTCCTCTTAAAAACAACAACAACAAAAAAAAATCCGCGGATTTTCAAATCCCGCAGTCAGTGCTGAGGATGGAACTCTCAGAGGAAAAGTCGGACCTCTCTATATGCCGGCCCCTCGAATACTGTATTTTCTGTCGGCTTATAAGTGGACCCAGGCAGTTCAAACCCATGTTATTCCAGGTTCAACCGTGTATATAGGAATAACCATTCGCCCCACAGAGTGGCTCAAGCCCATAGCCCCAGCACTTTGGGAGGTCGACGCGGGAGGACCCCTCCAGTCCAGGAGTTCCAGGTTACAATGAACTATGATAGCGCCGCTGCATTCCATCCTGGGCACCAGAGTGAGACCCTTGTCTCAGAAAAAAAAAAAAAGAAAAAAGAAAAGGAATAGCGCCCCAAATGTATATATATTTCACTAGCAGAATAACAGGGCATACCAAAATTTAACGGTAATAATGTCAAGATTTTGAACCATCTGTATCTTCCAAATCTTCAAAAATGTCTATTTTGGGAATTTGGATGTTAAACTCTTACTTTTAAAACAAGATTTAACAAAATGTTTTTAACAGTGAGAACCTTTTACATTTTAAAAGATCACATTTGTGTAAACATTACGGTCTTAATTATGCGGGCAAATATCAAATGCGTTGACATTTTTAACTGGAAATTTAGGCTATTTTGGTTGTGGATAAATTTTTATCCTGTTTGTTTTTCCATATTTTCTTTTTTTCTTTTTTCTTTTTTTTTTTTTTTTTTTTTGAGACAGAGTCTTGCTGTGTCCCCCAAGCTGGAGTGCAGTGGCGCGATCTCGGCTCACTGCAAGCTCCGCCTCCCGGATTCACGCCATTCTTCTGCCTCAGCCTCCCGAGTAGCTGGGACTACAGGCGCCCACTACCGCGCCCGGCTAATTTTTTGTATTTTTAGTAGAGACGGTGTTTCACCGTGGTCTCGATCTCCTGACCTTGTGATCCGCCCGCCTCGGCCTCCCAAAGTGCTGGGATTACAGGCGTGAGCCACCGCGCCCGGCCTGTTTTTCCATATTTTCTAAATTTTGTATAATGAACAAGTATTGCCTTTCTAAAAAAAGGAAAAACAGCATTTTGTTTTGTTTTGTTTCAACCATACTGGATGTGAATAAAAGAAAAGAAAAAGATGATTCTGAGCTTACCAGTGTGTGTGACCCACGTTAACAGAAATGACATGTAAAGAAAATCTAGTTTGGAGTGGAAAATCCTATTTTAGGTAGTTGATTTCTTTCACTTGAGGTACCATTTATATATCCATGTGGGATAGGCTAGTAGGAAGATGAAATGGTAGGACAAAGATCCTGATGGAAGCCAGTAGTCATGGCACAGTTCGGAGGCCCAGCTACTCCAAAGGCAGGGGGGGAGAAATCCCTTTAGCCCGGGAGTTGGAGACTGCGATTAGTTATGTTCATGCCTTTGCACTCCAGCCTCTGGAAGAGAATGAGATTCCTATCTCTAAAACGAAAAGAGGGCTAGGCACAATGGCTCACACCTGTAATCCCAGCACGCTGGGAGGCCCAGATGGGCGGATTGCTTGAGGCCAGGAGTTCAAGACCAGCCTGGCCAACATGGTGAAACCCCATCTCTACTAAAAATGCAAAAATTAACTGGGTGTGGTGGTGCATGCCTGTAATCCCAGCTTCTTTGGATGACTGAGGCACTGGAATTGCTTGAACCTGGGAGGTTGCAGTGAGCTGAGATTGTGCCAATGCACTCCAGCCTGGGCAACAGAGCAGACTCTGTCTCAAAAAATAACAATAATAATATTTAATTAATTTTAAAATAAAAACAAAAAGAGAAGATCTGATGGAATTAGAAGTCATAAACCTTGGCTGGGCACAGTGGCTCACGCCTGTAATCCCAGCAATTTGGGAGGCCAAGGTGGGCGGATCACGAAGTCAGGAGATTGAGACCACCCTGGCTAACACGCTGAAAACCCGTCTCCACTAAAATACAAAAAATTTTCTGGGCATGGTGGCGGGTGCCTGTAGTCCCAGCTACTCAGGAGGCTGAGGCAGGAGAATGGTGTGAGCCCGGGAGGCGGAGCTTGCAGTGAGTTGAGATGGTGCCACTGCACTCCAGCCTGGGCGACAGAGCGAGAAAAAAAAAAAAAGTAATAAACCTCAGGTGATAGGTGAAACCACGAATTTGCCTTTGAAAACTGTGTTGGTAACAATAGCCATAGCTAACAAGTACTTGCTGTGTTCCAAAGCTCTTTTTTTTCTTTAGCACTTCACTTGTATTAACTAATTTCGTTCTTCCAACAACTTTGTACGAGTACTGTTATTATCCTCGGTTTTGACAGACAAGAAAACCAAAAGACAACCAAGCACCATGGCTCATGCCTGTAATCCAAAATTTTGGGAGGCTGAGGTGGGAGGATCACTTGAGCCCAGTAGTTCAAGACCAGCCTGGGCAACATAGCAACACCCTGTGCTTACAAACAAAAAGAAATTAAAAACTAGCCAGGCATGGTGATGCATGCCAGTAGTCCCAGCTATTTGGGAGGCTGAAGCAGGAGGATCTCTTGAGGCTAGGTGTTGGAGGCTGCAGTGAGCTATGTTCACCTCACTACATTCCAGCTTAGGTGACAGAGAAAGACCCTGTCTCCAAAAAAAAAAAAAAGGAAACCAAGAGAACGAGCATTGAAGCAACTTGCCCAAACACACTCACCTTGTAAAAATGGTATCGTTAATCCATTTACATTGAATGTATTGAAAAGGAGTGCCCAAAGAGAGAATCTTCTTTTTTGTTGTTGTTTTTTTTTTGTTTTTTTTTTTTCCTTGAGACAGTGTTTTGCTCTGTGGCCCAGGCTGGACTGCAGTGGCGCAGTCTCGGCTCACTGCAACCTCTGCCTCCCAGGTTCAAGCAATTCTTGTGCCTCAGCCTCCTGAGTAGCTGAGATTACAGGTACGTGCCACCACACCCAGCTAATTGTTTTATTCTTTGTAGAGATGGGGTTTCACCATGTTGGACAGGCTGGTCTTGAACTCCTGGCCTCCAGTGATCCATCTGCATTGGCCTCCCAAAGTGCTCGGATACAGGTGCCCAGCATCCACCGTGCCCAGCATCCAAAGAGAGAATCTTCTTGAGGAACTCAAAAGACTTTTATCTTTTGGACAAGCAGTTCATATTTCTGCATTAATTAGGGATTTTCACATTTTACTTCATTTTACACTACTTTTTTGTTGTTGTTGTTCAGTGGTATGACATTTTCACCAAGGCACTGAAAATTCCATTTGCACTAATGTCCAATGTCATATATTCCTACCATGTTGCAAATATAGTTCATTTGCCCAGCTTTATTGAGGTATAATTCACAAATAAAAATTATATATATTTACTAGGTACAACATGATGTTTTGCTATCCAAGCATACCTCATGTAATTGCACTACATTTTATTGTACTTCACAGATACTATGTTTTTTACAAATTGAAAGTTTGTGCCCACCCTGTGTCAAACAAATCTTTCGGCATCATTTTTCTTTTTTGAGACAGAGTCTCACTCTGCCGCCCAGGCTGGAGTATAGTGACACGATCTCAGCTCACTGCAACCTCCTGTGGCAGGCCAGGTCTCACCAATGCAGGCTTCCATAACAACTCTTTCAGTAATGACTGAGTGGTTAAATTAAATATTAAAAGCCAGTGCCCTTATAGAAAGGCTGGGATATAACAAAAGGCCATCGAAACGTTTGCCTAGGCTTTTCCTAGGCCTTAAAGCATGAGAAAATAACGAAGGAATTCTTTTTTTTTTTTTTTTTTTTTTGAGATGGAGTCTTGCTGTGTCACCCAGGCAGAGTGCAGTGGCGGGATCTTGGCTCACTGCAACCTCTGCCTCCCAGGTTCAAGCAATTCTCCTGTCTCAGCCTCCTGAGTAGCTGGGATTACAGGCGTGCGTCACCACGCCTGGCTAATTTTTTTAATTTTAGTAGAGACAGGCTTTCACCATGTTGGCCAGGCTGGTCTTGATCTCTTGACCTCATGATCCACCCGCGTCAGCTTCCCAAAGTGTTGGGATTACAGGCATGAGCCACCGCATTCAGCCCATAAGGAAGAAGTTCTTAACAGGACCCATTTAGGATTAAACAAGTTTTATTGTGGGTCTGAAGAAACTCCCCAGGTCTCCACAGACAAGTTTACTGGGAGTCTGAAAGAACTTCCCAAACCTCCATGATTTAGCGGAAGCCAAGATAAGGGTAATCACCGGGCACCAAGGCAGAGCTTGCGGTGAGCCGAGATTGTGCCGCTGCACTCCAGCCTGGGGAACAGAGCAAGATTCCATCTCAAAAAAAAAATCACCCCAGCATCTAGATCCATTAGATTAAGTGAATTTACTGAGGCTCCAGAGGAAGGTCTTTAGGACTCAGACCTTAGTTATAGATTAAAAGAAGTGAATCACTTATGTCTTTAGATGAATGGGCACTTACACGTAGACATATAGCTTAGAAGGAATATAAGCTCTGGAAAACTTTGTAATTTTGAGTGGGTCTGGTGATAATTTCCAGGCCTTCTCCCTGTAACTGGTTGCAGAAATAAAAACTCTCTTTCTCCCCAGTTCCTCTGCATCTCATTATTGGGCCACGAGAAACAGCAGCCCGACCCTCAGTTTGGTCAGGGAACAGTCCATCTCCCAGGTTCAAGTGATTCTCCTGCCTCAGCTTCCCTCGTAGCTGGGATTACAGGTGTGTGCCACCACGCCTAGCTAAATTTTTTTGTATTTTTAGTAGAAATGGGGTTTCACCATGTTGGCCAGGCTGGTCTCCAACTCCTGACCTCAAACGATCTGCCCGCCTCAGCGTCCCAAAGTGCTGGGATTACAGGCATGAGCCACTGCACTGGCCTCAGCACCATTTTTCCAACAGCACGTACTCACCTCGTGTCTCTGCATCCCATTTTGGTAATTCTCACAATATTTCAAATTTTTTCTTTAGTATAATATCTGTTATGCTGATCTGTGATCGGTGATTTTTGATGTTACTTATTGTAATTGTTTTGGGGTACCACAAGCCATGCTCATACAAGACAGCAAACTTAACTGATGAATGTGTGTGTTGCATCTGACTGCTTCACTGACCCGCCATTCCCAGTCTCTCTCCGTCTCCTCGGAGCTCCCTGTTCACCTAGACACAACAATACTGAAATCAGGGCCCTTAAGAACCCTATAATGCCTTCTGTGTGTTTACATGAAAGGAAGAGTTGCATGTCGCTCACTTTAAATCAAAGCTAGAAATGGTTAAGCTTAGTGAGGAAGGCATATCAGAAGCCAAGATAAGCCAAAATCATTTTCCAGAAAAATGATTCCTTTCAAATTCTGCTGCTCATTGACAATGCACCTAGTTACTCAAGAGCTCTGACGGAGATGTACAAGTAGATTAATGTTTACCTGCCAGCTAACACTATGTCCATTCTGCAGCCCATGGATCAAGGAGTAATCTTGACTTTTAAGCTTTTTTTTTTTTTTTTGAGATGGAGTTTTGCTCTTGTCAACCAGCTGGAGGCCAGTGGCGCAATTTTGGCTCACTGCAACCTCTGCCTCCCAGGTTCAAGCGATTCTCCTGCCTCAGCCTCCCAAGTAGCTGGGATTACAGGCGCTGGCCACCATGCCCGGCTAATTTTTGTCTTTTTTTTAGTAGAGATGGGTTTCACCATGTTTGGCCAGGCTGGTCTCAAACTCCTGACCTCCGGTTTAAGTTTTATTATTTAAGAAATGCATTGCTCTTTCTCTTAAGCACGCCACTGAAGATCCTGGTGTCACCATGGGCCACCGCCCCGTCCGTTGTTACCGGTATTGTAAGAACAAGCCGTACCCAAAGCCTCGCTTCTGCCGAGGTGTCCCTGATACCAACATTCTCATCTTTGACCTGGGGCGGAAGAAGGCAAAAGTGGATGAGTTTCCACTCTGTGGCCACATGGTGTCAGGTGAATATGGGCAGCACTCCTCTGAAGACCTGGAGGCTGCCTGAATTTGTGCCAATAAGTACACGGTAGAAAGTTGTGGCAAAGACGGCTTTCATATCCCAGTGCAGCTCCACCCCTTCCACGTCATCCGCATCAACAAGATG
The DNA here is from genome assembly GCF_037993035.2 of Macaca fascicularis. NCBI lineage: Eukaryota > Metazoa > Chordata > Mammalia > Primates > Cercopithecidae > Macaca > Macaca fascicularis. The sequence goes on along the minus strand of NC_088387.1, from coordinate 16,202,060 downwards.
TTGTCCTGTGCTGGGGCTGACAGGCTCCCCACAGGTATGCAAAGTGCCTTTGGAAAGCCCCAGGGCACGGTGGCCAGGGTCACATTGGCCAAGTTATCACGTCCATCCGCACCAAGCTGCAGAACAAGGAGCATGCGAATGAGGCCCTGCACTGGGCCAAGTTCAAGTTCCCTGGCGGACAGAAGATCCACATCTCAAAGAAGTGAGAGCTTCATCAAGTTCAATGCGGATGAATTTGAAGACACGGTGACTGAGAAGCGGCTCATCCCAGATGGATGGTGGGTCAAGTACGTCCCTAGTTGTGGTCCTCTGGGCAAGTGGCAGGCCCTGCACTCATGAGGGCTTCCACTGTGCTGCCCCCTCTTAATACTCACCAATAAATCCTACTTCCTGTCCACCTTAAGTTTTTTTTTAAACAATGCATTTAGTAATGTTACAGCTGCCATAGGTGGTGATTCCTCTGGTGGATCTGATCAAAGTAAATCTGGAAAAGATTCACCGTTCTAGGTGGCATTTAAAACATTCATGAATAGGCCAGGGGCGGTGGCTCATGCCTGTAATCCCAGCACTTTGGGAGACTGAAGTGGGCGAATCACCTGAGGTCAGGAGTTCAAGACCAGCCTGATGAAACCCTGTCTCTACTGAAAATACAAAAATCAGCTGGGCATGGTGGCGTTTGCCTGTAATCTCAGCTACTCAGGAGGGTGAGGCAGGAAAATCGCATGAATGCGGGAGGCAGAGGTTGCAGTGAGCTTAGATCACGCCACTACACCCCAGCCTGGGTGATAGCAGGCATGCACCACCATGCCTGGCTAATTTTGGTATTTTTAGTAGAGACGGAGATTCATCATGGTGGCCAGGCTGGTCTCAAACTCCTGACCTCAGGAGATCTGCCCACCTCAGCCTCCCAAAGTGCTGGGATTACAGGTGTGAGCTGCGGCACCTGCCCTGTGTTTTGGTTATTAATGCCTTGTCAGATAGATAGTTTGCAGATAATTTCTCCCCTTCTATGGGTTGTCCGCTCACTTTGTTGATGTTTTCCTTTGGGGTGCAGGAGCTTTTTAACTTAACGTGATCCCATTTGTCCATTTTTGCTTTGCTTGCCTGTGCTTTTGAGGTATTACTCAGGAAATCTTTGCCCGGACCAATGTCCTGAAGACTTCTCCCAATATTTTCTTGTAGTAGTTTCATAGTTTGAGGTCTTAGTTTTAAGTGTTTAATCCATTTTGATTTGATTTTTGTATATGGTGAGCGAGAAGTGTAGTTTCATTCTTTTGCATATGGATATCCAGTTTTCCCAGCACCATTTATTGAAGAGACTGTTCTTTCCCCAGTGTATGTTTCTGATAACATTGTTATAACGAGTCCACTGTACTGTGTGGATTTCTTTCTGGGTTCTCTATTCTGTCCTAGTGGTCTATGCATCTGTTTTTATGCCAGTACCATGCTGTTCAATTACTATAGCTCTGTAGTATAATTTGAAGTCAGGTAATGTGACTCCTCCAGTTTTGTTCTGTTTGCTCATGATGGCTTTGGCTATTCTGGGTCTTTTGTGGCTTCATATAAATTTTAGGATTATTTTTTCTATCTCTGTGAAGAATGTCATTGGTATCTAATAGGGATTGTGTTGAATCTATAGATTGCTTTGGGTAGTATGGACATTTAAAAAATATTGATTCTTCCAATCCATGAATATGGAATATTCTTCCATTTATTGGTGTCCTCTTCAATTTCTTTCATCAGTATTTTATTATTTTCATTATTAGAGGTCTTTCACCTTTTTGGTTAATTCCTAGGTATTTTATTTTATTTGCAGCTATTGTAAATAGGATTACTTTCTTGATTTTTCAGATTTTTGCTGTTGGCATATAGAAATGCTACTGATGTTTGTATGTTTATTTTTTATCATCCAATTTTACTGAATTTGTTTTTCAGTTCTAATAGTTTTTTGGGGGGAGCAGGTCATTAGATTTTTCAAATATAAGATTATATCATCTGCAAACAAGAATAATTTAACTTCTTTCTTTTCTATTTGAATGCCCTTTGTTTCTTTCTCTTCTCTGATTTCTTTCTCTTCTCTGATTTCTCTAGCTAGGACTTCCAGTACTATGCTGAATAACAGTGGTGAAAGTGGGCATCCTTCTCTTGTTCCAGGTCTTAGAGGAAAGGCTTTCAGTTTTCCCCCATTGAGTATGATACTGGCTGTGGGTCTGTCATATGTGGTTTTTATTATGTTGAATTATGTTCCTTCTATACGCAGTTTCTTGAGAGTTTTTTTTTTTTTTAATCACAAAATACATTGATTTTCCCATCTCAGCCTCCTGAGTAGGTGGGACTACAGGGACACACCACCACACTTGGTTAATTTTTTATTTTTAGTGGAGGTGGAGTCTTGCTATATTGGCCAGACTGGTTTCAAACTGTTGGCTTCAACTGATTCTCTCACCTTGGCCCCCCAACGTGCTGGGATTACAGGCATGAGACACTCACTGTGCCTGACCAAGATGTTGAATATTATCAAATGTTTTTTCAGCATCTAGTGAAGTAGTCATATCGTTTCTGTCCTTCATTTTGTTGATATGATGTATTACATTGATAGCTTTGCATATGCTGAGCCATTCTTGTATCCCTGGGATAAATCCCACTTGGTCATGATAAATGATCTTTTTTAATGTGTCGTTGAATTTGGCTTGCTAGTATGTTGCTGAGGATTTTTGCATCAACATTTATCAAGAATATTGGCCTCTAGCTTCCCCTTCCTTTCCCTTCCCTTCCCTTCCCTTCCCTTCCCTTCCCTTCCCTTCCCTTCCCTTCCCTTCCCTCCCCTCCCCTCCCCTCCCCTCCCCTCCCCTCCCCTCCCCTCCCCTCCCCTCCCTTCCTTTCTTTTTCTTTCTTTCTTTCATATTTTGGATGTGCCTCTGGTTTTGGTATCAGGGTAATACTGGCTTTGTAGAATGAATTTAGAAGTATTCCCTTCTCCTCTATATTTTTGAACAGTTTGAGTCGGATTGGTATTAGTTCTTTTTTAAATGTTTGGTAAAATTCAAGGGTGAAGCCATTGGGTCCCAGGCCTTCCTTTGCGGGGAGACTTTTTATTGTGGCTTTGATCTCATTACCTGTTACCAATCTATTCAGGTTTTTTATTTCTTCATGATTCAATCTTGGTAGCTTGTATGTGTCTAGGAATTTCTCCATGTCTTCTAAATTTTCCAATTTACTGGCATATAGTTGCTCAAAGTAGTCTCTATTGATCCTTTGAATTTCTGCGTTGTCAGTTGTCATGTCCCATTTTTCATCTCTGACTTTATTCATTTGGGTCTTCTCTCTTAGTAAGTCTGGCTAAAGGTTTGCCAATTTTGTTTATCTTTTTAAAAAAACAAGTTTTCAGGCCGGGCGCGGTGGCTCAAGCCTGTAATCCCAGCACTTTGGGAGGCCGAGGCGGGCGGATCACAAGGTCAGGAGATCGAGACCACAGTGAAACCCCGTCTCTACTAAAAATACAGAAAATTAGCCGGGCGCGGTGGCAGGCGCCTGTAGTCCCAGCTACTCAGGAGGCTGAGGCAGGAGAATGGCGTGGACCCAGGAGGCGGAGCTTGCAGTGAGCCGAGATCGCGCCACTGCACTCCAGCCTGGGCAACAGCCTGAGACTCCGTCTCAAAAAAAAAAAAAAAAAAAAAAAAAAAAAACAAGTTTTCATTTCATTGATCTTTTGTATTGTTTTTTCATTTCCATTTTATTTGTTTTTACTCTGATCTTTATTATTTCTTTCCTTCTAGCAATTGTGGGGGTTTTTTTCTTGCTTTTCAGTTCCTTAAGATGCATCTTAGGTTGTTTATTTAAAGTTTTTCTACTTTATCGATGTAGGTGTTTATTGCTATAAACTTTTCTCTTACTATTGCTTTTGCTGTATTCCGTAAGTTTTGGTATGTTGTGTTTTCATTTTCATTTCTTTCAAGAATTTTTTTTTTTTTTTTTTTTTTTTTTTTTTTTTTTGAGACGGAGTCTTGTTCATTCCCCCAGGCTGGAGTGCGGTAGCGCGATCTCGGCTCACTGCAAGCTCCGCCTCCCGGGTTCTCGCCATTCTCCTGCCTCAGCCTCCCGAGTAGCTGGGACTACAGGCGCCTGCCACCTCGCCCGGCTAGTTTTTTATACTTTTTAGTAGAGACGGGGTTTCACTGTGTTAGCCAGGATGGTCTGGATCTCCTGACCTCGTGATCCGCCCGTCTAGGCCTCCCAAAGTGCTGGGATTACAGGCTTGAGCCACCGCGCCCGGCCAAGAAATGTTTAAATTTCTATCTTAATTTCTTCATTGACCCACTGGTCATTCAGGAGCATAGTATTGAATTTCCATGTGTTTGCATAGTTTCTAAAGTTCCTCTTATTTTTTATTTCTAGTTTAATTCCATTGTGGTGAGAGAAGATACTAAATAGATTTCCTTTTTTTTTTTTTCACTTTTTTTTTTTTATTTTGAGACAGAGTCTTGCTCTGTTGCCAGGCTGGAGTGCAGTGGCGTTATCTCGGCTCACTGCAAGCTCTGCCTCCCAGGTTCACACCATTCTCCTGCTTCAGCTTCCCGAGTAGCTGGGACTACAGGCACCCACCACCCTGCCGGACTAATTTTTTGTATTTTTAGTAGAGACAGGGTTTCACCATGTTAGCCAGGATGGTCTCGATCTCCTGACCTCGTGTTCCACCTGCCTTGGCCTCTCAAAGTGCTGGGATTACAGGGGTGAGCCACCGCGCCTGGCTTTTTTTCACTTTTTAAAGACTTGTTTTTTTTGGCCTAAGATATGTTCTCTCCTTGAGAATGCTCCATTTACTTAGGAGAAGAATGTGTATTCTGCAGCTATTGCATGAAATGCTCTGTAAATATCTATTAGGTCCATTTGGTCTGTAGTGCATATTAAGTCTGACTTTTTTGTTGTTGATTTTCTGTCTTGATGATCTATCCAGTGCTAAAAGTGGAGTCTTGAAGTCTCTAGCTATTATTGTATTGAGGGCTATCTCCCTCTTAAGCTCTGATAATACTTGCTTTATATATCTGGGTGCTCTAGTATTGGATGCATATATATTTGTAATTGTTATATCTCTTGATGAATAGACCCTTTGTCATTATATAATGAACTTCTTTGTAGTTTTTATAGTTTTTGTCTTGAAATCTATTTGGTATGATGTAGTATAGTTACTCTGGCTCTTTTTTGGCTTCCATTTGCATGAAATATCCTTTCCCTATTTTCAATCTATGTGTGTCTTTATAGGTGAAGTGTGTTTCTTGTAGGCAACAGGTTGTTGGGTCTTTTTTTTTTTTTTAATCTATTCTGCCACTCTGTGTCTTTTGATTGGAGAGTTTAGTCCATTTACATTCAATATTATTATTGAAAAGTAAGCACTTAACTACTTCAATGGTGATACTTGTTTCCTGGTGGTTTTGTAGTTCCTTCCCTTCCTTCCTTCCTTCCTTCTTGTGAAGGTGATTTTCTCTGGTGATATGTTTTAATTTCTTGCTTTTTATTTTTTGTGTATCTGTTTTAGGGTTTTTTTTTATTTGAAGTTACCACAAGGCTTGTAAATATCATGTTATAATTTATTATTTTAAACTGATGAAAACATAACACTGTAAAAACAAATAAGCAAAGAGAAAACTAATAAAAATTCTACACTTTACCTTCATCTCCCCACTTTTTAACATTTTGTTTTTTCTTTCTATATCTTATTATATTGTCTATGTCTTGAAAAACTTGTTTTTTGATAGGTTCATCTTTTAGTCTTTCTACTCAAGGTATGAATAGTTTACGCACCACAATTACAGTGTTATCATATTCTATGTTTACGTGTGTACTTACTATTACCAATGAGGGTTTTTTTTTTAACCTTCAGATGATTTCTTATTGCTTATTAATGTCCTTTTCTTTCATATTGAAGACCTCCCTTTAGCATTTCTTGTAGGACAGATCTATTGTTGATGAAGTTCCTCCGCTTTTGTTTGTCTGGGAAAGTATTTCTCGATGAAGTTCCTCAGCTTTTGTTTGTCTGGGAAAGTATTTCTCCTTCATGTTTGAAGGATTTTTTCACTGGATATACTATTCTAGGAAAACAGTTGAGTTTGTTGCGGTAGTTGTTGCTGTTGTTGTTGTTGTTTTTCTGATCTTTAAATATGTTATGTCACTCTCTCCTGGCCTGCAAGGTTTCCACTGAGAAGTCTGATGCCAGATGTGTTGGAGCTCCTTTGTATGTTATTTGTTTCTTTTTTCTTGCCATTTTTAATATTTCTTCTTTATCCTTGACCTTTAGGAGTTTAATTATTAAATGTCTTGAGGCAGTCTTATTTGGGTTAAATCTACTTGGTGTTCTATAACCTTCTTGTACTTGAATATTGATATTTTTCTCTAGGTTAAGAAAGTTCTCAGTTATTGGCTGGGCGTGGTGGCTCACATTTGTAATTCTAGCACTTTAGGAAGGTGGATCACCTGAGGTCAGGAGTTTGAGACCAGCCTGACCAACATGGAGAAACCCCATCTCTACTAAAAATACAAAATTAGCCCAGCAAGGTGGTGCACGCCTGTAATCCAAGCTACTTGGGAGGCTGAGGCAGGAGAATCACTTGAACCCAGGACACAGAGGTTGTGGTGAGCGGAGATTGCACCATTGCACTCCAGCCTAGGCAACAAGAGTGAAACTCCGTCTCAAAAAAAAAAAAGAAAAAGAAAAAGAAAAGTATCTGTTATTACCCCTTTGAGTACACTTTCTACCATGATCTCTCTTTTTATCTCCTCTTTAAGGGCTGTAACTTTTAGGTTTGCCCGTTTGAGGCTGTTTTCTAAATCTGGTGGGCATGCTTCACCATTTTTTTCTTTTTTCTTTTGTCTCTTCTGATTGTGTATTTTCAAATAGCTTATCTTCAAACTCACTAATTCTTTCTTCTACTTGATCAATTCTGCTGTTGAGAAACTCTGATGCATTCTTTGGGATGTCGATTAAATTTTTCAGCTCCAGAATTTCTGCTTGATTCTCTTTATTTCAATCTCTCTGTTAAATTCATCTGAGAGGATTCTGAATTCCTTCTCTGTGTTATCTAGAATTTCATTGAGCTTCCTCAAAACAGCTGTTTTGAATTCTGTGTCTGAAAGATCACATATCTCTGTCAGTCTGGGATTGGCCACTGGTGCCTTATTTAGTTAGTTTGGTAAGGTCACATTTTCCTGGATGGTCTTAACGTTTGTGGATGATTGTTAGTATTTGAGCATTGAAAGTTTAGATATTCATTTTTAAATTATTTTTTAATTAATTAATTTTTTTTTTTTTTTTTTTTTTTTTTTTGAGACGGAGTCTTGCTCTGTCGCCCAGGCTGGAGTGCAGTGGCCGGATCTCAGCTCACTGCAAGCTCTGCCTCCCGGGTTTACGCCATTCTCCTGCCTCAGCCTCCCGAGTAGCTGGGACTACAGGCGTCCGCCACCTCGCCCGGCTAGTTTTTTGTATTTTTAGTAGAGACGGGGTTTCACCATGTTAGCCAGGATGGTCTCGATCTCCTGACCTCGTGATCCGCCCGTCTCAGCCTCCCAAAGTGCTGGGATTACAGGCTTGAGCCACCGCGCCCGGCAATTTTTTTTTTTTTTTTTTTTTTTTGAGACAGGGTCTCGCTCTGTCACCCAGGCTGGAGTACAGTGATGAGATTGCAGCTCAATGCACCCTTGACTTTCTGGGCTCCAGCAGTCCACCCACCTGAGCCTCCCAAGTAGCTAGGACCACACGCATGTGCCACCACACCTGGCTAATTTTTGCATTTTTGGTAGAGACAGGGTTTCACTTGTTGCCCAGTCTGGTCTTGAACTCCTGAGCTCAAGCAGTCCACCCACCTTGGCCTCACAAAATCCTGGGATTATAGGCATGAGCCACCATGCCCGGCCTGGTTAGATATTTATTACAATTTTTGCAGTCTGGCTTATTTGTTTCTGTCCTTCTTGGGAAGGCTTTCCAAGTATTCAAAGGGAATTGAGTGTTGTGATCTAAGATTTTGGTGACTGCAGCTGTATCTGCATTAGGATGCACCCCAAGCCCAATGATGCTGTGACTCTTGCAGACTTGTAGAGGTACTACCCCAGTGGTCTTGGGTAAGATCTGGGAGAATTCCCTAGATTACCTGGCAGAGACTCTTGTTCTCTTTCCTTGCCTTCCCCTAACCAGAGTCTCTCTCTCTCTCCATGCTGAGCTGACTAGACCTTGGGGAAGGGTGACATATGAACCCCTGTGGCCACGACCACTGGGACTGCACTGGGTCAGACCTAAAGCTAGCACAATACTGGGTCTCACCCAAGGCCTGTGGCAACCACTGCCTGGTTACCGTTGTTTCCTCACAGCCCACAGGCTCTACTGTCAGGAGGTTGTGAAACCAGGCTTACTGTCTTCCTTTCAGGGAAGTGCATTCCCCATGTTTCCAAGTATGTCCAGAGATGTCATCCCATCTGGGAGTCAGGGCCTGGGGTTGGAAAACTTAGGAGTCTATCTGGTGCTCTATTCTACTGCTGACCTGGCACCCATGCCACAAGACAAAGTCCTTCCACTCTTCTCTCTCCTTTCCTCAAACAGAAGGAACCTCTCCCTATGGCCACCACCACCCCAGGCCCGCAGCGAGTATGACTTGGCTACTGCCAGTGTTCACTCAAGCCCCAAGAGCTCTTCAGCCAGCTTCTGGTAATTGCTGCCAGGCTGGGTCTCTTCTTTGAGGACAAAGGGCTCCTTCTCACCTAAAGCAAGTCCAGAAATGCCATACAGGAGCCAAGGCCTGGAATCAGGGACCCCAGGAGCCCACCTGGTGCTCTATCTCACTGTGACCAAGCTGATATCCTAGCTGCAAGAGGAAGTCCGCTTTACTCTTCCTTCTCTTTTCGTCAAGCAGAGGGAGCCTCTCCCCATGGCCATTGCAGCTGGGAATGCACTGGGTCATACCTGAGGCCACCACGGCACTGGGTCTCACCCAAGGCCCACAGTGGGTAGGGCCTGGCAACCACTGATGTTTATTCAAGGCCCAGGCCCTCTTTAGTCAGCAGATGATAAATTCTGCCAGGACCGGGTTTTTCCCTTCAAGGTGGCGGGTTCCGTTCCAGCCCAGGGTGTGTTCAGAAATGTCATCTGGGAGCTAGGGCCTAAATGGGGGCCTCAGGACTCTGCCTGGTGCCCTATTCTACTGTGGCTGAGCTGGTATCCAAGCTGCAAGATACAGTCCTCTTTACTATCCCCTGTCCTCTCTTCAAGCAGAAGAAAAAAGTCTTGGCCAGCTATGGTGGCCCATACCTGTAATCCCAGCACTTTGGGCCATCAAGGCTGGAGGACTGCGTTAGCCCAGGAGTTTGAGAGCAGCCTGGGCAACATAGTGAGACCCTTGTCTCTACAGAGAAAAACAAATTAGCCAGGCATCGTGGGGCATGTCTGTAGTCCCAGCTCCTTGGGAGGCTGATGTGAGAGGATCACTTGAGCCTGGGAGGTCAAGCCTGCAGTGAGCCATGACTGCATCACTGCATTCCAGTTTGGGTGACAAACCAAGAGCCTGTCTCAAAAAAAAAAAGAAAAAAGAAAAAAAAGAAAAGAGTCTCTCCCACAGCTACACTACCTGGGGTGCTGGGCCCTCAGCCACCCCATCTGATGTCTCATTATGTCATGTGCACCCCAAGTTCACTGGCTCTGAGCCCAACAAAGCACAGCACCGGAGTTGCTAAGAAATTGCAGTCCTTGTGGCCTGGACTGCCTTCTAAGTTTAGTGCCCTAGGACAGGAGGGCACTTTGGCCCACGGTGACAAGGCTTGCTGGAGTTCAGGTTCTGACAGCTAGGACGGATAGTTCCCTTCTGGCTAGGGCTGGTCTAAATGCTGCCTCCAAGGGTACCTGCTGAATGTTGCCCTGTGTTGCTTTCCGGTGTTACAGGGAAGCACTGAGTTCCAAGGCAAAGTTTCACAATCACGGCACTGTCCCTCCCCAGATCACACAGATTCTCTCTCGTCATGAGGCCGCTGCTACTTCTGGGGAGATGGGGGAAAGGTGGCATCAGCTGTTCAAGACAGTCTTTCCTTCCCTCTTCAATGCCTCTTTCCTTGATATGATGTTACAAACTAGTACTGTGATCGCTCGTCTGATCTTTGTGTCTTATGAAGGTGCTTTCTTGTGCAGATAGTTGTTCCATTTGGTGTTCCTGCAGGGCAGAGGATTGGGGCGATGCTTGCTGGAGGGTTCTATTCAGACATGTGCTCTGCCTCGTCCTCTAAAAGCTCACTTTTGAAAAAGTGGTACAGACCAAAACCCAAGGGCCTATGGAAAAGGAGGAAGTAGGTGGTAAGGAAACAGGTGCTCAAAGTGGTGATTACCTTTTTGTGAAATAGAGAGAATGGATATAGGTATTTTCAGTATATAATCATATAGAAAAGTTGCCCATTTAGGGGGTGTAGAGTTCTACATGTTTTTTTTTTTTTTTTTTTTTTTTGAGATGGAGTCTTGCTGTGTCGCCCAGGCTGGAGTACAGTGGTTCAATCTCAGCTCACTGCAACCTCCGCCTCCCAGGTTCAAGCGATTCTCCTGCCTCAGCCTCCTGAGTAACTGGGAGTACAGGCACGCACCATCACACCGGGCTAATTTTTGTATTTTTAGTAGAGGCGGAGTTTCGCCATGTTGGCCAAACTGGTCTCAAACTCCTGACCTCAGGTGATCCACCCGCCTTGGCCTCCCAAAATTCTGGAATTACAGGCGTGAACCAATGCGCCCGGCCAGTTCTACAAATTTTTTGTAGAAAAAATTTGACATGTACGTCCAGATTCATGTAACCACTACCACAGTAAGGATACATAACAATTCCAACATTCTAAAAACTCATTCATATTATTATTCCTTTTATAGTTATACCTTCCACTCACCCCCTTACCACTGATTACTTCTCCACACTATATACCATATAAATGGACTTATATGGTATGTAACCCTTTGATAAGTTTGCTCACAATGGTGTGTAACCATCATCACTATCCATTTCCAAAACTTTTGATCATCTCAAATAGAAACTCTGTGCCTATTAAACAATTACTCCCCACTCCCCACTCCACAAGCCCCTGGTAACCCTAACTCTACTTTTTGTCTTTATGAATTTGCCTACTAGCATTTTTTTCTTATTGTTTTGTTTTGTTTTTTGAAACAGAGTCCTGCTGTGTCGCTCAGCCTGGAGTGCAGTGGCATGATCTTGGCTCACTGCAACCTCCGCCTACTGGTTTCAAGTGATTCTCAAGCCTCAGTCTCCTGAGTAGCTGAGACTACAGGCGTGTGCTACCACGCACAGATAATTTTTGTATTTTCAGTAGAGATGGGGTCTCGCCATATTGGCCAGGCTGGTCTCGAACTCCTGGCCTCAAGTGATCCACCTGCCTCAGCCTCCCAAAATGCTAGGATTACAGGCATGAGCCAGTGCGCCCGACGTTGTAGCTTTTAATGACTGAATGTGTGTTAACATTTTATAAACTACTTGATTCAATTTGCAAATTTTTTTTGAGGGTTTTGGCATCTAATTTCAAGAGGGATATTTATATTTTCTAATTTCTCTTCAAATATTCTCTTTGATACATGGATTAATTTAGAAGTCTGTTGTTTAATTTATAAGTGTTCAGGGATGCTCCTATTACGTTTGTCTTATGGATTCCTGGTCTACTTTTGTTATGGTCAGAGACCACGCTTGGCATGATTTCACTTCATTTAAGTTTGCTAAGGCTTGTTTTATGACCCAGGATATGGTCTATCTTGGTGAATGGTTCTGTGTGCACTTGAAATAATGTATAGTCTGCTGTTTACGGGTAGCATGTTCCTCAAAGTTCAATTAGATCCAGTTGGCTAGTGGTGCTGTTTAATTCTCCTCTTCTTTGCTGATTTTCTTTTTCTTTTTTTTCTTTCTTTCTTTTTTTTTTTTTTGAGACGGAGTCTCCCTCTGTCGCCCAGACTAGAGTGCAGTGGCGCGATCTCGGCTCACTGCAAGCTCCGCCTCCCAGGTTCACGCCATTCTCCTGCCTCAGCCTCCCGAGTAGCTGGGACTACAGGTGCCCGCCACCATGCCCAGCTAATTTTCTGTATTTTTAGTAGAGACGGGGTTTCACCGTGTTAGCCAGGATGGTCTTGATCTCCTGACCTTGTGATCCGCCCATCTCGGCCTCCCAAAGTGCTGGAATTACAGGCGTGAGCCACCATGCCCAGCCTTCTTTGCTGATTTTCTATCTAATAGTTCTACCAGTGATTGAGAGAGGAGTATTGAAGTCTCCAAATATAATTTTGGGTTTGTCTATTTGCTTTGAGAATTTTGAAGCTGTGGTGTAAGGCGCAAACATATTTAGGATTGTTATGTCTCCTTGGTGAATGAACTATTTTATCAGGATGTATGATCCTTTTTGGTCCCTAATGATTTTCATTGCTCTGGAATTTGCTGTGTATGATATTAACACAGCCACACCAGCTCTTTTGATTAATATTTCCATGGTATATGTTTTCCTTTTTTTTTTTTTTTGAGATGGAGTCTTGTTCTGTCACCTGGGCTGGAGTGCAGTGGCGTGATCTCAGCTCGCTGCAACCTCCACCTCTCGGATTCAAGTGATTCTCCTGCCACTGCCTTCTGAGTAAATGGGGCTACAGGCAACACCACTACACCTGACTAAGTTTTGTGTTTTTGGTAGAGATGGGGTTTCGCCGTGTTGGCCAGGCTGGTGTCGAACTCCTGACCTCAAGCAATCCACCCGCCTTGGCCTCCCAAAGTGCTGGGATTACAGGCATGAGCCACTCGGCCCAGCCTCTATTCTTTACTTTTAACCTACATATATAATGTTTAAAGCAAGTTTTGACTGGGTATGGTGGCTAATGCTTGTAATTCCCGTGCTTTGGAAGGCTGAGGTGGGGGGATTGCTTGAGGCCAGGAATTTGAGACTAGCCTGGGCAACTTGGTGAGCCCCTGTCTCTATAAACAAAACAAAACACAGCAAAACAAAAAACTAGTCAGACATGATGGTACATGCCTGTAGTCTTAGCTACATGGGAAGCTGAGGCAGGAGGATTGCCTGAGTCCAGGAGCTGGGAGCTGCAGTGAGCTATGATCATTCCATTGCACTCCAGTCTGGGCAACAGAGCAAAACCTTGTCTAATAAATAAATAAATGAATAAATAAATGCAAAACTTTTTTTTTTTTTTTTTTTTTTTTTTTTTTTTTTTTTTTTGAGACGGAGTCTAGCTCTGTAGCCCAGGCTAGAGTGCAGTGGCCAGATCTCAGCTCACTGCAAGCTCCACCTCCTGGGTTCACGCCATTCTCCGGCCTCAGCCTCCAGAGTAGCTGGGACTACAGGCGCCCGCCACCTCGCCCGGCTAGTTTTTTGTATTTTTAGTAGAGACGGAGTTTCACCGTGTTAGCCAGGATGGTCTCGATCTCCTGACCTCGTGATCCGCCCATCTCGGCCTCCCAAAGTGCTGGGATTACAGGCTTGAGCCACCGCGCCCGGCCAGAACACTCTTTAGCATAAACAATATGCTAGAGCATAAGACAAACCTCAATGATTCTTTTTTCAATAAGCCTTTGTACTCCTAAACCCTCAATAAATTTAAAATAATTGAAATAATAAAGCATATGTGTTCTGACCAGAATGAAATGAAATTAGAAATCAACAACAGAAATTTGAGAAATTCACAAACATTTGGACATTAAACAACACACTTCTAAATAACCAATGAGTCAAATAAGAAATCACAAGGGAGGCCGGGTGTGATGACTCACGCCTGTAATCCCAACACTTTGGGAGGCTGAGGTGGGCGGATCACGAGGTCAGGAGATTGAGAACATCCTGACTAACACGGTGAAACCCGTCTCTACTAAAAATACAAAAAAACCCAAACCAAAACAAAAAATTAGCCAGGCGTGGTGGCGGGCGCCTGTAATCCCAGCTACTCACGAGGGTGAGGTAGGAGAATGGCGTGAACCCAGGAAGCAGAGCTTGCAGTGAGCTGAGATCGCGCCACTGCACTCCAGCCTGGGTGACAGAGCGAGAATCCGACGCAAAATGAAAAAAAAAAAAAAAAAGAAAGAAATCACAAGGGAAATTAGAAAGTACACAGGAAATTAGAAGAAATCACAACTTGTGAAATTAGAAAATTAGAGAAATTTGAGATGGATAAAATGAAGATACAACATACAAAAACGTATGGGATGCAGCTAAAGCAACACTAAGAAGGAAGTGTATACCTGTAAAGACTATGTTTAAAGAAGAATGACCTCTAAAAAGTAAGGTATCAAAGCATACCACTACAGAAAGTCATCTAATCATAAAGGAAGACAGCAAGAGGGGAAGAAAGGAAAAAAGGATCTATAAAACAACTAGAAAACAATTTTTTTTATTTTTGAGACACAGTCTTACTCTGTCACCCAGGCTGGTGGAGTGCAGTGGCGCAATCTTGGCTCACTGCAACCTCTGCCTCCCGGGTTCAAGCAATCCTTGTGCCTCAGCCTCCCAGGTAGCTGGGACCACAGGTGTGCACCACCTAGTGGGACTAATTTTTGTATTTTTAGTAAAGACAGAATTTCACCATGCTGGCCAGGCTGGTCTTGAACTCATGGCCTCAAGTGATCCGCCCACCTCAGCCTCCCAAAATGCTGGAATTACAGGCATGATGGGATTACAGGCATGAGCCACTGTGCCCAGCCGGAAAACATTTTTTTTTTTTTTTTTGATATGGAGTTTTGCTCTTGTTGCCCAGGCTGGAGTGCAATGGCACGATCTTGGCTTACGACAACCTCCGCCCACCGGGTTCAAGTGATTCTCCTACCTCAGCCTCCTGAGTAGCTGGGATTACAGGCATGTGCCACCACGCCTGGCTAATTTTGTATTTTTAGTAGAGACTGGGTTTCTTCATGTTTGTCAGGCTGGTCTTGAACTCCCAACCTCAGGTGATCCGCCTGCCTCGGCCTTCCAAAGTGCTGGGATTACAGGTGTGAGCTACTGCGCCCGGCCCGGAAAACAATTTTTTAAATGACAGTGGTAATCCTTACCTATCAATAATTACCTTGAATATCAGTGGACTTAAAAAGAATGATCTCAAATCAATAGCCTGGGAAAAAAAGAACAAACCACGCCTAAGGCAAGCAGAAGGAAGGACATAAAGGTCAAAGCTGAAATTAGTGAAATAGAAACTAGAAAGACAACAGAGACCTCAACAACAACAAACAAAAGTGAGCAAAATGCTTGACATTTTTCTAAAGATGATACACAAATGTATAAAAAACATAAGAAAAGATGCTCAGGCTGGGCGCGGTGACTCACGCCTGCAATTCCAGCATTTTGGGAGGCCAAGGCGCAGTGGATCACTTGAGGTCAGGAGCTCAAGACCAGCCTGGCCAACGTGGCAAAACCCCGTCTTTATTAAAAATACAAAAATTGGAATTTGCACCAAAGCAGCAGCTGCATTCCCACAGTTCTTTCTTCACCTTCACAAAGTTTCACTTGGTCAAAAACCGCACTAAGTCATCTGCAAGTTTGAAGCATTCAGCAAACAATGGCAAGGCAGAGCCACCAGAAAAGTACACCTGATTTTCATGACAAATACGGTAATGCTGTATTAACTAGTGGAGCCACTTGCTATATGGACATATGTAGCAACACAAATCGGAATAGAATGGAACTTGTCCTCTGTTGGCAGAGTCACCCAAAGGAATGGAGACATCAGTAATCATCCCGGCTGGTATGATAATGAATTGTTTAAAAAACAGCTCATAATTGATGGCAAGTTAAAACACTGTGACTCATTAAGATATGGCATTATTGAAGAAATAAAGTATATTTGAAACCTTCAAAAAAAAAAAATTAGCCGGGCATGGTGGCAGGCACCTGTAATCCCAGTTACTTGGGAAGCAGAGGCACGAGAATAGCTTGAACTCAGGAGGCAGAGGTTTCAGTGAGCCAGGATCGCAACACTGTACTCCAGCCTGAGTGACAGAGTGAGACTGTGTCTCAAAACAAAACCAACACCAAAAACAAAACAAAACAAAACAAAAAAGATGCTCAACATTCCTAATCATCATTAGAGAAATGCAAATGAAAATCACAAGGAAACATTATCTTACACCCATTAGGATGTCTACTGTCAAAAAAGCAGAAAACACAAGTGTTAAAGAGGATGTACAGAAATTGGAGCCTTTGTGCAATGCAAGGTGTAGCTACTACCGAAAACAATTTGATGGGTTCTCAAAAGAATAAAAATAGAATTGCCATATTCACTTCTGGACATATATCCAAAAGAATTGAGAACAGGGTCTTTAAGAGATATTTACACATCCATATTTATAGCAGTATTATTCATAATAGCCAACATGCAGAAGTAGCCTAAATGTCTATCAACAAACGAGGGGATAAACAAAATGTGGTGTATACAAATAATGGAATGTTACTCAGCCTTAAAAAGGAAAGGAATTCTGTTACATGATGTAACATGGAAGAACCTTGAGGACATCATGCTAAGTGGAATAAGCCAGTTGCAAAAATACAAATACTGTATGCTTCCACTTATATGAGGTATCTAAAGTAGTCAAATTCACAGAAACAGCAAATCAAATGATTGTCACTAGAAACTAGGGGGAGGAGAAAATGGAGAGTTGTTGTTTCATGGGTATAGATGTTCAGTTTTAAAAGATAAAAAGTTGGGCCAAGTGGTGGCTCACTCCTGTAATCCCAGCACTTTGGGAGGCTGAGGTGGGAGAATTGCTTGAAGCCAGGAGTTCAAGAACAGCTTAGGCAACAAAGCAAGACTCTCTCCAAAAAAAAAAAAAAAAATTAACCCAGTTCAGTGGTGCACATCTGTAGTCCCCAGCTACCTGGGAGGCTGAGGCAGGAGGATTGATTGAGCACAAGAGTTCAAAGTTGCAGTGACCTATAATCACACCAATGCATTCCAGCCCAGGTGACAGTGAGATCATGTCTCAA
Source organism: Macaca fascicularis (assembly GCF_037993035.2). Classification (NCBI taxonomy): domain Eukaryota; kingdom Metazoa; phylum Chordata; class Mammalia; order Primates; family Cercopithecidae; genus Macaca; species Macaca fascicularis. The sequence goes on along the minus strand of NC_088387.1, from coordinate 16,185,092 downwards.
AATAATAAATAAATAAATAAATAAATAAATAAATAAATAAATAAATAGAAATAAAAGATGAAAACGTCCTGGAAATATATTGCACAACAACATAAGGCTACTGCATTGCACACTTAAAAATGGTTAAGTTGGGCCGGGCACGGTGGCTCATGCCTGTAATCCCAGCACTTCAGGAGGTCGAGGTGGGCTGATCATGAGGTCAGGAGATCAAGACCATCCTGGCTAACACAGTGAAACCCCGACTCTACTAAAAAATACAAAAAAAAAAAAAAAAAAAAAAATTAGTTGGGCGTGGTGGCAGGCACCTGTAGTCCCAGCTACTCAGGAGGCTGAGGCAGGAGAATGGCATGAACTCTGGAGGCAAGCTTGCAGTGAGCCAAGATTACGCCACTGCACTCCAGCCTGGGTGACAGACTCCATCTCAAAAAAAAAAAAGGTTAAGTTGGGCTGGGTGCGGTGGCTCACGCCAGTAAACCCAGTACTTTGGGAGGCCGAGGTGGGCAGATCACGAGGTCAGGAGTTCGAGACCAGCCTGCCAACATAGTGAAACCCTGTCTCTAATAAAAATACAAAAAATAAGCCAGGCATGGTCGTGGGCGCCTGTAATTCCAGCTACTCAGGAGGCTGAGGCAGGAGAATTGCTTGAACCCGGGAGGCAGAGGTTGCAGTGAGCCAAGATTGTGCCATTGCACTCCAGCCTGGGCCAAAGTGTGAGACTCCATGTCAAAACAAAACAAAAAAAAAACAAAACAAAAACTTGACTTGCAAGGATGCCTTCTTTCTTCACTTTTATTTAACACTGTACTGGATGTTCTAGCCCAGGCAATTAGGCAAGAAATGCAAACAAAAGGCATCGAAATAGGAATAGAATAAATAAAACTATATTCTAGATGACATGATCTTATATATAGAAAACCCTAATGAAACTTCAAAAAAAAAAAAAAGATCTAAACTATCAGTGATAATAAATGAGTTCAAGGAGATTGTACGATACAAGGTCAATTAAAAAAATGAGTTGTCTACTTACACACTAGCAATGAACAATTCAAATAAAATTAAGTAACCAATTCCATTTATAATATTATCAAAAATAATAAAATAATTATGAATAAATTTAATCCAAAAGGGTAAGCCTTGTAGACTGGAAACTACACAACACTGTTGAAAGAAAGAAGAGCTAAATCAATGGAAAGACACACGGTGTTCATTAATTGGATGTAAACATGTCTACACAAAAACTTGTGTACAGGCCAGGCATGGTGGCTCACGCCTGTAATCCCAGCACTTTGGGAGTTCTCAATGGCAGGATCACTTGAGTCCAGCAGCTTGAGACTAGCCTGGGTAACACAGCGAGACCCCCATCTCTACAAAAAAGAAAAAACAAAAACAAAAGAAAACTTACACATGAATGTTATAACAGTACTATTTTTATTAGTAAAAGGTAGAAATAGTCCAAATTTCCATCTACTGAAGATGGATTTTTTTAAAATGTGGTATTGCTGGGCACAGACACACATGTCTATAGTCCCAGCTACTGGGGAGGTTGAGGCAGGAGGGTCGCTTGAGCCTGAGAGTTTGAAGTTGCAGTTTGAAGCTGCAGTGACACTCTTTGATCCATGCAGGAGCTGTAATCAGGCCTGTGAAGAGCCACTATACTCCAGCCTGGGGGACATAGTGAGATCTCTGTCTCAAAGAAAAATGTGGTATAGCCAAACAATAGAGCATTACTTTTGCATAAAAAAATAATGAAGTACCAATGCATACTGCAACATGAATCAGTCTTGAAAACATTCTTCTAAATGAAAGGAGCCAATCACAAAACCTCATATATCATTTCATTTATATGAAATATCCAGGCCGGGCGCGGTGGCTCAAGCCTGTAATCCCAGCACTTTGGGAGGCCGAGACGGGTGGATCACGAGGTCAGGAGATCGAGACCATCCTGGTGAACACAGTGAAACCCCGTCTCTACTAAAACTACAAAAAAAACTAGCCGGGCGAGGTGGCGGGCGCCTGTAGTCCCAGGTACTCGGGAGGCTGAGGCAGGAGAATGGCGTGAACCCGGGAGGCGGAGCTTGCAGTGAGCTGAGATCAGGCCACTGCACTCCAGCCTGGGCGACAGAGCGAGACTCCGTCTCAGAAAAAAAAAAAAAAGAAAAAAAAAGAAATATCCAGAGTAGGCAAACTCAAAGACACGGAAAGTAGATTAGTGATTGCCAAGGGCTTGGCGGAGGGAGAATCTGGGAGGGCATGTGACTGGCAACATGAATGGAGTCTCTCATTGGGGTGATAGAGGTATTTTGGAATTAGATTTTGGGGATGGCTGTAAAACACTGCAAATTTACTTAAAAAAATCACTGAATGAAATTAAATGCTATGGAGATTGTAGATATTTTCATTTTGGCCAGGCAATCTACCTGATTTAGGTTCAAACCACAAGTTCCCACCCCTCCATTCTGCAGTCTGTGGTTCCAAAGCCAGTTCAGTGTCCAAAGTCTTCACAGGACTATTCAGTTCTGTCCCACTTGTGCGCCACCCAGTGGCCAGTTGTGTCTGTGGGTGATGGTCTCTCAGTTCAGCTCTCGGCCTCTGGTGTGTTGAACAGGACCAGATCTATGTGGGAGCAGCTCAAGAATGAGCCCTGGGGTTCATAAACAACTTAGTGGGTTTGCTTCACTGATTAACTCTCTCTCAGCAATTACCCTGTTGCTTTCATTTGCTGAGGCTTCTCTCTTTCGTCTTCCAAGCAGAAAACTGAGGCTTTCGTTATCTGGCTCTACCATGCATTTCTACATCTGAAACCAAGCAGTGGGAGGACTGAATTGGAAGAGAAGCAACATGGGCTGTTTCTGCCCTTTTGGGACCACAGCTCTGTCAACTGGAGAAGGTTCCCGCCTGCGTCTTGGCGCTTCTGGGGCTCCTCTTGGGGCTGGTGCCAGTGCCACTGTGGGACTGCTTGGGGGCTGAGGTATGAGAGAATAGGGAAAAGAAACATGGGGAGGAACGAACTTCTGGATTCCCTTGGAAAGTTAGGAGACCCTTTTCCTGTTACTTGAGCTAGAAATAGAGGCATGTTCTGGAGCTCTTTCTATCTACACCCTGGTGCCCACTGCCAGGTTAGTCAGGGGATACCATACGGGAAACATGGTTATCTCACCACCGATTTGGTGTTACTTCCAGTTCTGGTCTTCCTGGGAAAGCTGCCTGCAACGATTTCGTTTTCAGTGCCTTGCAATAGCTGCTCCATGCATTCCGTGCTGTCTCCTGGCTGCACTCCATGCAGGACGCCTGTCTCCTCCACAGTGTGCGCTCACTCAGGTCATTGCTCAGTTTTATTGTTGGCATTTGTTTGCTTTAATTTTTCAGACTGGCTTCCTAGAGGTCACTTCTTATCTGCATAGTTTGTCAGTCAAACATCAGTTAAAGCCAATACGGTTTCCACCATCTGCTGCTGGCTCTACGCGCAATGGGGAGGAGGCACGCCCCGGGCCATTTGCAGTGGTGTTCTGGCTTTTACTTCCTAACACTGGCACCGGCACAGACACAGGCTGTGTGCCCTGGGCATATGGACATGGCTTGGGCTTGCTCTAATCTCTGCCAGCCGGGAGCCTTCAGTCCATTTGGGTAGTGTGAAGAGTTTACCAAGCTCCCTTTGGCTCTCCCATCTCCTGGAGCTCCCTCTTACATCCCTGACTAGTCTGTAGGCCATTTGGTTATCTCCAAAGGCCCAGAGCCTCAGGCTAGGAGTCAGCGGCCTTTCTTCCTCCTGGTCATTGATATCACCACCTTAACTAGCCATGCTGCAAATCAAAACCTTCCTCAATCTTGCATCCAGCCCCTGCAGCGAGGTGGCGGGGGATCTTATTTCCACAGGCTGCCCTGCTGGGGGCTGCGGTGTGTGTTACCAGCAGCTGGGGTAGATGGGGGTAGCAGCCTGGGCAAAGATGCCATGGACACAGGCTGGTCTTCTCCAAGGCTCACTTTAATTCTTTTTTTTTTTTTTCTTTTGAGACAGGGTCTGCCTCACTCTGTTGCCCAGGTTGGAGCGCAGTGGTGTGATCACAGCTCACTGCAGACTCAATCTCCTGGGCTCAAATGATTCTCCTGCCTTAGCCTCCCATGTAGCTGGGACCACAGGTGTGTACCACCATGCCTTTTTTTATTTTTTATTTTTTTGTAGAGACGGGGATCTCACTACTTTGCCCAGGCTGTTCTTGAACTCCTGAGCTCAAGTGGTCCTCCTGCTTCAGCCTCCCAAAGTGCTGGGGTTACAGGCATGAGCCACTGCGCCCAGCGAGCTTTCATTCTTAAACACATCCCCATTTGCGCCTTTGGTAAAATTACAGAATGCTCAATGGTTTGTCCAGCTATATAGTTACATTTTGGAAAGATTTGTTGACCTCCGCACTTCATCATGCTAGAAGTGGGAACTTCGATTACTCTTTAAAGAATCTGAAGATGAAGGGAAGGCCGATGCATGATTTGAGAGAACGGCAAGACTGAGAAAGGTTTCTGTAGCATGGTGCATGCATGTGTGTGTATGCGTGTGTTGGGGGAGGAGGCAAAGGGTTCTGACAAGAGGAAGAGACAGAGAGCAGGCTCATCTCCACAACATGCTGCTGCCACCCAGTCATAGGGTCTCTTGCAGCAGTTTTAGTCCTGATCTCACAGTGCTCTCTTGGACAAACCTCACGCCCTGACTACTGTCCCCTTAATTGGGGTCCCTCCTCAGAGCTTTCCTAAGCCACCCAACGTCTGACAATTAATCAGCAGATATTACTGACTGCCTCTGCCGTGTCAGGTGCTGTGCTAGGCACAGGTCCACGTTCGCCATCCGTCTCCAACTTCATCTCTCTCACCAGAGCTTAACCTCAACTCAGTGAGAATTCTCACCATTCTCTGATCAGACCAGGCTCTTCTTACAGGCGCGTCTCTTTGCCTAAAAAGCCCGCTCACCCCCCTGCCCTTTCCCCTTTCTCCCTCTGGAAAGCTCCTTCCATGTCTTTCAAACCCCAGTGCAGCCATCACCACCTTTGGGAAATCTTTGCAGATGCCCTACAATCACCCAGTCTCTCTGAGCAATCGCTGTATCCCATTCATACATATATATACACACACACACACATTTTATATATATATATTTATACATAAATATATATACATATATACACATATATATTTATATATATATACACACACACATATATATATTTCTTTAGATGGAGTCTCGCTCTGTCACCCAGGCTGGAGTGCACTGGCACAATTGCGGCTCACTGCAACCTCTGCCTCCCAGGTTCAAGCAATTCTCCTGCCTCAGCCTCCTGAGTAGTTGGGACTACAGGCGCCCACCAACACGGCCAGCTAATTTTTGTATTTTCAGTAGAGACAAGGTTTCACCATGTTGGTCAGGCTGGTCTCGAACTCCTGATCTCAGGTGATCCACCCGCCTCGGCCTCTCAAAGTACTGGGATTACAGGCGTGAGCTACCACGCCCGGCCTCGCATTCATATTTCTAACATTGATTCTTATCACATTATATGCTGATGCTTTTGTTTTGTTTGTTTGAGACAAGGTCTCACTTTGTCGCCCAGGCTGGAGTGCAGTGGTATGATCATGGCTCACTGCAGCCTTGACGTCCTGGGCTCAGGACCCTCAGCCTCCCAAGTAGCTGGGACTACAGGTGCATGCTACCATACTTGGCTAATTTTTTGTATTTTTAGTAGAGAGAGGGTTTCGTTGTGTTGCTCAGGCTGGTTTTGAACTCCTGGACTCAAGCCATCTGCCTGCCTAGGCCTCTCAAAGTGCTGGGATTACAGCCTTGAGGCGCCGTGCCTGGCCTCTGATGCACTTCTTTTTTTTGTTGACACAGAGTCTAGCTCTGTCACCCGGCTGGAGTGCAGTGACTCGATCTCAGCTCACCACAACCTCCACCCTCCCGGGTTCAAGCGATTCTCTTGCCTCAGCCTCCTGAGTAGCTAGGAATACAGGCGTGCACCACCACGCCCGGCTAATTTTTGTAATTTTAGTAGAGATGAGGTTTCACCATGTTGGTCAGACTGGGCTCGAGCTCCTGACCTTGTGATCCGCCCACCTCGGCCTCCCAAAGTGTTGGGATTACAGGCCTGAGCCACCGTGACCGGCCACTGATGCACTTCTTATAGCCCCTGGTAAACCATAAGCTTTTCAAGGACTGAAGGTTTATTGTTGTTTAACTATCTTCCGGCACAGTGGCTGACAACAGTTGACATTCAATGTCTCTTTAATTTGCTTGCCTTTAGTCTACCCTCTCCCCGCTTTTAATCTGCGGTCTTTGTTTGGTATAGGAAACTCAGGAAGTTTGTTAGAGCTGTGTAAACATTTCTAGTACGCAGCTGATAAGCAAGGCCCAAGGGATATTTCTAAGAGTAAAGATAGGAACTTTAGAGTATTTGGCATACATTTTGGTCTTTTTAAGGCTTTTAGGTCCTAATTTTTGCCTATAACTTGAGGGAAGTTGCCAGGAAGATCAGTTCCAAATAGTTCAGGTCTCATTACAGGTACACAAAATTAGAAGACTCTAGCTCGGCTGGGCGCAGTGGCTCATGCCTGTTATCCCAGCACTTTGGGAGGCCGAGGCGGGTGGATCACGAGGTCAGGAGTTCAAGACCAGCCTGGCCAAGATGGTGAAACCCCATCTCTACTAAAAATACAAAAAAAGTAGCCGGGCGTGGTGGCGTGTGCCTGTAATCCCAGCTACTCCGGAGGCTGAGGCAGAGAATTGCTTAAACCTGGAGGGGCGGAGGTTGCAGTGAGCCGAGATTGTGCCACTGCACTCCAGCCTGGGCGACAGAGGGAGACTCTGTCTCAAAAAAAAAAAAAAAAAAAAAAAAAGAAGACTCTAGGTCAGTGGTCCTCAACCTTTTTGGCACCATGGACCAGTTTCGTGGAAAGCAATTTTCCACAGACGGTGGTGGTGGGAGTGGTTTCAGGATTATTCAAGTGCATTACATTTATTGTGCACCTTATTTCTATTATTATTACATTGTAATATATAAGGAGATAATTATACAACTCACCATAATGTAGAATCTGCGGGAGCCTGAGCTTGTTTTCCTGCAACTAGATGGTCCCATCTGAGGGTGATGGGGGACAGTGACAGATCATCAGGCATGAGATTCTCATAAGGAGCGTGAAACCTAGATTCCCCACATGGATCTAGTGGAATTTACCACTTGAGAGAAAATAGGCACGTAAAAGTCTCGGAAAAAAGTCTTTGAACTCATGTTCAAACACAATACCTCTTGATTAAACGTGGGGTTTGGTGTAGGGGACTGTGGAATCATTAAAGTATGTGAATAATTTTCGAAATACTGATATCAATGCTTTGATATCAACATAATCTCTCTTATGTTATCTGACATGATGCTAAACATATGTGGAAAAGGAATATCCTTATAAGCTGTTCTTTCCATGATGCTTGTCTCTACTATCTTTGGGATTAAGATCTTCTTGGACCATATAAATGAAACTGGTATTTCTAGTAGTGAACTTATTCTATTCCAAGTGTGCTTCAAATACTGTATCGTGACTGCCTGAACCTGAAGGGCTTACCCAGTAAGGACTCCATGATCATGAGTTCAGTGGTCCCTGACCCACAACCCTCCCCATGTCTTGAGCTCCCAGGGGACACTGGGTAGCACAAGTGAGCTTGCTACTAGATCCTAACCTGTGCCTTCACACTCCATCCCCAAAGAGACATCTCAGTGTTTTACAAAGAGAACAGGGCAGTTTCTCCTCACCTCTGAAACGTGGGGTTTCCTGCTTTTCTTTTTAATTTTGCCGATATATTAGAATTTTTGTCTGTTTTAGACAGAGTCTCACTCTGTCACCCAGGCTGGAGTGCAGTGGTGTGGTCATAGCTCACTGCAGCCTTCAACTCCTGAGCTCAAGCGATCCTCCCACCTCAGCCTCCTGAGTTGCTGGCATGAGCCACTGTGCCCTGGCCAGTATTACAATTTTTGATGCCCTTCTACAGGGTCAAGTAGAAGATTCTCTACTTAATGATTGTCACTATTTTTTTTTTTTTTTTGAGAGAGTTTCACTCTTGTTGCCCAGGCTGGAGTGCAATGGTGCGATCTCAGCTCTCCACAACCTCTGCCTCGTGGGTTCCAGCAAACCTTGTGGGTTCCAGTTCCTGACTCAGCCTCCCAAGTAGCTGGGATTACAGGCATGTGCCACCTCGCCTGGCTAATTTTGTATTTGTAGTTGAGACGGGGGTTTCTCCATGTTGGTCAGGCTGGTCTCGAACTCCCAACCTCAGGTGATCTGCCCGCCTCGGCCTCCCAAAGTGCTGAGATTACAGGTGTGAGCCACTGCGCCTGGCCAGAATGTCACTAATTTTTATTGCAAGGGTAAATGGCTTCTGAGATCTAAAATTTTACCAGGCAGGGTGACTGGTTCATCAGAGTGAAGACTTTACTTTTAGCTCTACTAAGTTAGAATTTGCAATAACTAAGACAGGAGCTGCTTAAAAGCAGCTAAAGTTCAGCATGGCTCCATCTATGGGAAAAATTTTGCTAAAAAATTATGAAAACAATGTTGTAGCATATGCATTTAATTCATTTAACAGAGCACGTTCAAAAAATAGTTACTATTTCCTATTATTATAGAGTTTTTTTTGGCAAGCTGAAAACACCACCTGAAGAGTCCCCTTTCTCAAAAAAAACTCCAAACAAAATTTTTTTTTTTTTTTTTTTTTTTTTTTTTTTTTTTTTTTGAGACGGAGTCTCGCTCTGTCGCCCAGGCTGGAGTGCAGTGGCCTGATCTCAGCTCACTGCAAGCTCCGCCTCCCGGGTTCACGCCATTCTCCTGCCTCAGCCTCCCGAGTAGCTGGGACTACAGGCGCCCGCCACCTCGCCCGGCTAGTTTTTTGTGTAGTTTTAGTAGAGACGGGGTTTCACCGTGTTCACCAGGATGGTCTCGATCTCCTGACCTCGTGATCCACCCGTCTCGGCCTCCCAAAGTGCTGGGATTACAGGCTTGAGCCACCGCGCCCGGCCAACAAAAAATTTAAAAAGCATTTCTGTAACATTTTGATGTATTTCCTCCATCTTTACAAAAGGCCATTTTGCACATATTTGTGATCATGTGTAGTATTTTTAGATCCTGTTTTTACATTCTAAGTATTCCCCAAGTAGACTGTGTTTAAATTTAATTATTTTTCAGACAGGGTCTTGCTGTCGCCCAAGCCAGAGTACAGTGGTGCGATCATAGCTCACTGCAGCCTTGACCTGGACTCAAGCCATCCTCAGCTTCCAGAGTAGCTAGGGACCATACGCATGTGCCACCATGCCTAACTTTCTGATTTGTTTGTAGAGATGGGGTCTCACCACCACACCTGCCTAATTTTTAATTTTTTATAGAACTGAGGTCTTGCTATGTTGCCCAGGCTTGTCTTCAACTCTTGGGCTCAAGCAGTCCTTCTGCCGTGGCCTCCCAAAGTGCTGGCATTAGAGGCGTAAGCTACCATGCTCGGCCCCAAGTAGACTTTTTTTTTTTTTTTTGAGACGGAGTCTCGCTCTGTCGCCCAGGCTGGAGTGCAGTGGCCGGATCTCAGCTCACTGCAAGCTCCGCCTCCCGGGTTCACGCCATTCTCCTGCCTCAGCCTCCCGAGTAGCTGGGACTACAGGCGCCCGCCACCTCGCCCGGCTAGTTTTTTGTATTTTTTAGTGGAGACGGGGTTTCACCATGTTAGCCCATGTTGGGATGGTCTCGATCTCCTGACCTCGTGATCCGCCCGTCTCGGCCTCCCAAAGTGCTGGGATTACAGGCTTGAGCCACCGCGCCCGGCCTTGACTTTTTTTTTTTAAGCAAGGAAGGAGTATTTTTGTTTTTTAGTAAGAAAACCCTGGTTGTGGTCTTTGTGCTGATTTTTAGTTTTAACAGCTTTTAGAATACTTGAATATGGCAAGGGCGTAACGTATACTGCCCACGTATTCACTCACTCATTCAGTGATCACCGAGTTCTTATTGGGGGCTGGGCACTGTGACTGGCAGAGGATACAATGATAAAGTTGCCACAGTCCTTCCCCTCAGGGAGCCAACCTTCTGGTGGGAACATAAACCAATACTTAAATGGCACATCAGAACCACTGAGACAGAGGTGCATACCAAGAACTAGGGGAACAAAGAGAGGGTGACTTGTTGCTTGAAAAAGTCAGGAAACGCTTCACAAGTCAGGTGATATTGAGCTGAGTCTCAAAAGCAAGAAGGGTCCATTTACTAGAAGAGGGCGGGTCAAGATCCGGGAAGACGATCAATTCTGTGGGCACTTGCATTGGCCACTGAGAGAAAAACACACGGACAACCAGTTGCCATGGGAGAGCTGGGACTTCTTGGACTATCCTGCTTCAGCGAGCCAAACCGAGGCTGACAGCAAGGGCAAGGTGACTGATGGGTACCTAGCAAGGGCAGCTAAGGCAGGCAGGGGCTGCAAGTCAGGAGCAGAATAAAGATTTCTGGGAACTTTCCACAGCGGAGGTGATGAATTTTGGAGTTAGATGTGGGGGCAAATGTAGGTTGTAGGGAGGAGGCATTGAAGTCAAACTGTTATTAGCTTGGCAGCCTGCACTGATGGTAACGCCACCAAGAGAAATAGAGAAAACGGGAGTGGAAGAGGGCCTGGGATGCCCACTCCCTATCCTCCTTCCCTGCCTGGCCAACTTCTGTTCATCTCTCAAGATCCAGCTCCTTTAGGAAGCCTGCCGTCTCCTCCCCTCCCTGGGCTCCTGCCACTGTGGTCTAGCATGCTCTGTGCTCACCCCATCCAATACCTCCTACAGGGAGATGTAATGACCTGTCTCACCTCGCCAGGGAAGGAAATGGAATGCAAGACTCAGAGGCCCCAGGATTCTCTACATTTAAGGTGGATGCAGAGCTGGGCAGGCCAAGCACTGGAAGAGGAATGCCCTGGTAGTGGGTATCTTCCCAACACACTGCACACAGTGACTCAGGGCTGGCTCAATGTTTTTATTAAGCTGTATCTCTCCATTTTTTTTTTTTTTTGAGACAGGGTCTTACTCTGTCAGTCAAGCTGGAGTGCAATGGCGCAATCTCAGCTCACTGTAACCTCTGTCTCCTGGGTTCAAGGGATTCTCCTGCCTCAGCCTCCCAAGTAGCTGGGACTACAGGTGCACACCACCACGCCCTACTAATTTTTGTATTTTTAGTAGAGATGAGGTTTCACCGTGTTGGCCAGGCTGGTCTCAAACTCCTGACCTCAAGTGATCCACTGGCCTCGGCCTCCCAAAGTGTTGGGATTACAGGTGTGAGCCACCATGCCTGGCCTGTATCTCCTTTCTTAATAATAATAATAATAATAAAAACCCAGCATTTATATTGAATAGAAGGAAGACTACACCATTGTTCTAGATGGTTTAAAATTTGGCTTATCTATAGTAACCAGGTCATTTTATTCATTTACTTATTTCTATTATACATTCATGAATACTTCAATTTTCATAGGTATTTCATATATATACCATTCAAATTAAACAATATACAACAGGTTATTGTTAATTATAAACATTTATTAAGCACCAAGAGTATACTGTGATGGTTGCTATATGAAAACATAATGATCGATATAGTATCCCTGCCATTGAGCTTACAATCTAAAATGAAATACAAGGCTATCAGCCTACCTAAAAATTTCCTTAACTTAGAAATGGCTACTTTGGCAAATGAGTGAGGCAAAATGACCTATTATTCAGGTGCAGTGTTAATAAGGCTATGAGTATGATCCAAAGAATGTTTTACTTGTACCCATTTTTCCTGATTATATTATACTTGCTAAGAAAAACAGTACTTAGAATTTTGGCATGAACAATGAATTATTTCAAATTGTCTTATAGGACTTGAAACAAAGAGATGCTTACTGGCCTAAGTTTTCCAGCAGCCAGGGAAAGCCGTATTAAAAATATTATGAACTAGACCAAGTTTCTCTTTTAATCCACTTACAATTCTTTTTTTTTTTTTTTTTTTGAGAGGGAGTCTTGCTCTGTCGCCCAGGCTGGAGTACAGTGGCGCGATCTCGGCTCACTGCAAGCTCTGCCTCCTGGGTTCAGGCCATTCTCCTGCCTCAGCCTCCTGAGTAGCTGGGACTACAGGCACCGGCCGCCACGCCCAACTGATTTTTTGTATTTTTAGTAGAGACGGGGTTTCACCATGTTAGCCAGGATGGTCTCGATCTCCTGACCTCGTGATCCACCTGCCTCGGCCTCCCAAAGTGCTAGGACTACAGGCTTGAGCCACCGCGCCCAGCCCACTTACACTTTTTAAACTTCTTCCTCTTCTCCTATATTTAAGGGCTCCAATGATACTACTTATCAGGGAAGAAAGTACTGTATCTAGATAAACTACCCTTAAATATTAGAGGCTTAGCAAGTTGAAATTCTAGAAAACACTAATTCATAATTTTTTTTTTAAATTGTTTTATTTGAGACGGAGTCTTGCTCTGTCACCCAGGTTGGAGTGCAGTGGCATGATCTGGGCTCACTGCAAGCTCTGCCTCCTGGGCTCATGCCATTCTCCTGCCTCAGCCTCCCGAGTAGCTGGGACTACAGGCGCCCGCCACCTCGCCCAGCTAATTTTTTTGTAGTAGAGACGGGGTTTCACCGTGTTAGCCAGGATGGTCTCGATCTCCTGACTTCGTGATCTACCCACCTCGGCCTCCCAAAGTGCTGGGATTACAGGCATAAGCCACCATGTCCGGTCTATTTTTATTTTTATTTTTGAGATGGAGTCTCACTCTGTTGCCCAGGCTGCAGTGCAGTGGCGCGATCTCGGCTCACTGCAACCTCTGCCTCCCTGGTTCAAGCGATTCTCCTGCCTCAGCCTCCCGAGTAGCTGGGACTATAGGCGCCCGCCACCACTCCTGGCTAATTTTTTTGTATTTTTAGTAGAGACAGGGTTTTACTGTGTTAGCCAGGATGGTCTCGATCTCCTGACCTCGTGATCCAGCCGCCTCGGCCTCCCAAAGTGCTGGGATTACAGGTGTGAGCCACTGCATCTGGCCACTAATTTGTATTTTAAAAGAGGACTGAGTAAAGACAGCAGTGGAACCTCTAGCTACAGGAGATGCTTGGCTATGCCTGATACGTAAACAAACACAAGCAGTTGAGTTCAGGCCATGCATCTTCAAAGTGATGAAGAATGTATGTAAATGCTTGTTTTCCTGCTCCATATTTCTCGTGTAGAGGTATATGAAAATTTAGCATCAAGACTCTGTACTGCAAACCCTGTCCTATGTTGCCTATATTCATAGTATAATACTTAATAAATATTCCCAAGGTTGTCATTGCTGGTCACATATTAGCTGACAAAGGCACACTGAAGGGACTTTGATTCTTACTGTCAAATGCAAAGATTGTTTTAAACTACTGAATACATACAATCTTCAACTATGTGATGATTATTTTCAATCATTTATGATAATTTTAATTTTAAAAGATTACTAAAAAAATAATTGGTTGTAGGGTATCTGAAAACAAAAATAGAATGTACTCCATAACGTACATGCACAGAATTTTTAAAAATGCAGGCATACAAATATTTAATGGCAGAGTGGTAATAACCTGAGACTCTTTAAAAATGGCAAAACAATATTTCAGCAATTTTTGGAAAACACAGTATTTTCCCTAAGAAGTCTCTCTTGGCAACTTTCTCTTTAAGTAACAAAGCAGCAGCAACATTTTTTAAATGTTCATAAAGCTCGCTTTACATTAACAAGTTTATTAAGGAAGAGTGGTCCTGAAACCTCAGGATAAAAATTTGATAAAAGTAGAAGCACTAATTTTGACCTAAAACAGACACTAAAACACTCCTCCTTCCAATTTAAGAGTGTCATTTATACCTCCTACTTGTAGTAAATAAATCCAATTAATTATAAGATTTGAAACGGAAAATCTGAAACACCTATCAACATCATTTTCTTCTAAGATGACAGAAATTAACAATGGATTTCCCCCAAAAAAGGAGAAGAGAGTTTTTAAAAACTTCATTATAGCTGTGGTAAATGAATCTGGGTTTACCAATCTCAGATCTCAATGCACTTAGTTTTAGTTGGTATTCTGTGAGATGGCTACAATTCCTGATTTAAGTATGCAGTATGTATTTTTTTAAGGCAAGGCAAGTTTGAATATGTATAAAGCATAGATATCAGCATGGTTATAAAGGCAATATGATGGACATACACATTCACTTTTCTGAAGCAAGACATTCCAAGCTACATACAATTTAATTTCATGTCCTATTCTAAGATTACATGCTTAACATTAAGCTTAGAAACATAATTGCTGTAATACATTAAAAATACTTCATTTTCCAATATTGTAAAGTATATTTTCAAATGCCTGGTATAAATTTTTTTGCACAAAAATTTAAAAGACATCCTACTAGCTAGCTATTCCTACTGTGTTACATAATCATTCGAAGGAAGAATTCACAAGGAGAGCAGGTTATAAAACTAAGTATAATAATTATTGCATTTAACTAAAAAAAAAATCAAGTAGTTCTGAATTACACTTGTTTTTTGTCTTAGTAATGGGTATATTCACTTTATAGCTACTCGTTTGATAAATATACTAAGATCGTATAAGATTCATTTTTCTTGTTTTTGTTTTTCTTGGGTGGTTATTTTTTCTGTGTCCTTCCCCAACAGCAGTTGGAATTTTCTTTTGAATACAAAGTAAATTCATGTTTATACTGTGTTTTCACCTGAGTCATGTAGAAGGTGACTCCTTTCATTTTAAAAAGTTATATTTAATTTTGGGGGGCCCTAATTAAAATTTAACATTTAACCATGTGTTTTTTTTGTAAACAATCTACATGTCAACAAATGGATAAGGGTTAACAAAGGTGAATACTGACTTCATCTGTGTTTTAAACACGATTATATGAATTTTTCTTTTTTAATTAAAAAACAGCATAAAACCATTCATATAGGTCCTTTTCTCGCTCAACTGCTTTGAGATATAGCTTTAAATATGGGTAGATCAAGACAAGTATGTTGGTAATCTCTTATCTTGCATAGAAAAGAAAAAATAACGCAACTTATTTCCTTCCTAAGGTCTCAGCTAGTTTCTTAAGTCTTTTCTTCAGCTCCAGTGGAAATTTCTCATAGCACTTCTTACAGACCGGCTTCATGTCAAACTCCACAAACTTATTCCTAAAGATAATAATTATAAAAAAAAAAGAAATTAGTGGAAACATATTCAACAAAGATATATAAATAATGTGAAGTAATTGTACTGAACTAAATGAAGGCAACTAGGTGATGATATCTATATTCATGTTAGTAAAAAAACCATAATTCTAACCTCAATTCTTATTGTGATATATATATATAAATTCAGTATCATTTGAAAAAAAAAGTCCTTATAAATTGGTTCTATACATCCACCTGTGTAACACAGACTGTAGATTACATATATAATTTACTTAAGTATAGTCAATCACTTTTTTTTTTGGAAACAGAGCCTCAACTGTCACCCAGGCTGGAGTGCAGTGGTGATCACAGCTCACTGCAGCCTCTAACTCCTGGACTCAAGTCATCCTCCCACCTCAACCTCCTGAATGGCTGGGACACAAGTGCATACTACTATGCCTGGCTAACTTAAAAAAAATTTTTTTTTGGAGAGACAGGGTCCTGCTGTATTGCCCAGGATGGTAATCACATTTTAAAATATCTTGGGAATACCTTAAAGATAAATTTATCTAAAGGAAAGAATCATATTTTTATAATGTGAATGATTTCTTTACTGGAGGCAATATGATCTTACTTAGTACTTTAAATTAGGTAGCCATGAGGTTTCATTAATTTTAAATTATAAGGGGTTATTTTGGTTATCTGACAGAAAGGTTGGAAGAAAGTTTTCAATCACTCTTAACATAAACGTAACGAAATCACCTGTGGTTGTATTGTAAATGGTAGCTATTTGAAGAACTCAACTATTCTTTTGAAAAGCTAGGGCAATACACATCAATTTATTTTTAAAACAGTCCTGGAGAAGACAACTTTTCAGATAGCCTCCTGACCATCTGTAATGCATTTCCAACAGGTAATTACAGGAGCATATTACTGTTGAAATCCAGAGTGTTTAATTTTGAATTGAATAAATATACAACTTGATAACTTGTTCATTGTCCGTGAAATCATATTGAGGTAGCATTTGTGAAATAAATCTAGTGGTATATTGCTATCTATGACAAAAATGATAAAATCTACTGATATTTTTTACTGCATTTAAACATTAAACTAGACTTTGCTTCAAGATCATTTTAAAGGACAATACTAGTAACAAAGGAAATTCCTAAACACATATTTAAAATGAAAAATCTTCTCTTTTAAAACACCACACTGGGAATTATTTTACGGCTTTTCTCCCAAGGTCTTCTTAGAGCAAAAGCTATTAAAACTGCCATTTTTGTGACAAACACAAAAAAATTATTCCTGTTTTCAGAGAGACTACCTTAGCAAGCTTTCCACTGTTTGAATCTTTTTGTTTTTGAGACGGAGTCTCACTCTGTTGCCCAGGGTAGAATGCAGTGGCACGATCCTGGCTCACTGCAACCTCTGCCTCTCAGGTTCAAGCGATCCTCCTGTCTCAGCCTCACAAGTAGCTGGGATTACAGGCGCCCGCCACCATGCCTGGCTAATTTTTTTTGTATTTTTAGTAGAGATGGGGTTTCAACATGTTGCCCAGGCTGGTCTCAAGTAATCTGCTGCCTCGGCCTCTCAAAGTGCTGGCATCACAGGCGTGAGCCACCATGCCCTGCCTCATTGTTTTAATCTTACATTTACATTTAATTCCTCTTTATAGAAGGAAACATGTAAACTGAAACAAAATATTTTTAGAGCTCCAAACACAATGGTAACTCTGAGGGAAAACTGGAACAATCATGCCAGTAATTCAAGAGAATTTCAAAGATTGAAATACTTCTCATAAAAATCACGAATAAAAAAAAGAGTTTGAAGACACTGAGGACATGAATTCATAAACAATAGCATATGGGTATTGTATCAATGCATATTCAAACATCATAGAAGAGGTCTTATGTAAATCAGATAGACTTTGCTTAGATATGAAACATGTTGTAAGAGTTTTTTTTTTTTTTTTTTTTTTTTGAGACAAGAGTCTCACTCTGTCAGAGCCCAAGCTGGAGTGTGGTGGCACAGTCATGGCTCACTGCAACCTCAGCCTCCTGAGTAGCTGGGACTATAGGTATGGGCCACCACACCTGGCTAATTTTTTTTTTTTTTTTTACGGATGGGGTCTAGGCATGTTGTCCAGGCTGGTCTCAAAATTCTGGGCTCAAGCAATCCTTCCGCTCTGGCTTCCCAAAGTGCTGGGATTATAGGCATGAGCCACCATGCCTGGCCATGCTGAAATAATTTAATACATAACTTAGAATATATGCATTTTTAAAAATAGCAAACAACACTTATAATTTATCAATTAAATGATTTTGGCAAGGAAACCAAAAACCAGGGTTTTAAAAGCTACAGTTATCAGACAAAAATCCTTTAAAACTTTTTCCAGGTTCTATTAACAGATTAGAATTCTTCCCTTTGAATCCATTAAAAAAAGGAAAGAAATGTACACCATATGGTATTTAAAAAATGAGGTGAGTGACTCTACAGAGTAAGTGAAATATATGACCACAAACTTGTATTAAGTATGGAGCGTATTCATTTAATCTTTGTAATTTTAGCAATTATGCAAAAGGACCAGTTCTACACAGGACAAATACTTGTATTTCAATCTCTGATGACTACAAATACATGCCCAAAAGTTGTGATGAGGGGGGAAGAAAGCAAAAGACAGAAACAGAACACAAACATATTCCAAAGAACTAACCAAAGGAGAAAGTAGCGAAAATGATGACAGAGCGATAGAAAAGTTTACAAACAGACTGGCTTTTTCTTTTTCTGCTTGTCCTTATCCTTTGCTTCTCTCTCCCGTTTGGCAAGCCGCCTCTTAAATTCTTCTGGCATTTTCTCATAACAGTGTTTGCAGACTGGCTTTAGGTCAATTTCAACAAACTTATCCCTTTGAGTAGGACAAAGAAGGAATAGAAAAAAGAACAGGGAACAATTAAAGGAAGAACCTTTACTTTCAGAAGGCCTGAACAGAAAGAGGAAATAAGAAATCAAATAATTCTTTTTCTAAATTCTAGGATTTTTTTTAAGTGTCACCCCAAAGTTTTCAGTCTTAGGATTCACACTGGACAAAACCGTAGACTTACTTGAGTGTTAACTTAGTGTTGCAGGTAGAACAGGCAAAGCAGTTCACACACCAGGCCTTATTAAGAGCAGAGACCACTAGAGAAAGAGGAAAGAGATCTGGTCACATGGAAATACATCCTTATGGGGAGCAGGGCAGCTCAGAATTTCAACTCTAAAACAGAACTACGACTGTGTCTGTGGCACTTGGTGGAGGTTCTCAATAACCTTAAAAAAAAAAAAAAAAGAGACAGGGTCTTGCTCTATTGCCCAGGCTGGAGTACAGTGGCACAATCATGGCTCACTGTAGCCCCAACCTCCCAGGCTCAAGTGATCCTCCCACCTCAGCCTCCTGACTAGCTGAGACTACAGGTGCACGCCACTAAACCTGGCTAATTTTTTTTTTTGATACGGACTGTTACTCTGTTGCCAGGCTGGAGTGCAGTGACACAATCGTGGCTCACTGCAACCTCTGCCTCCTGGGTTCAAGTGATTCTCCTGCCTCATTTTCTTGAGTAGCTGGGACTACAGGCGTGCGCCACCATGACCAGCTAATTTTTGTATTTTTAGCAGAGACAGGATTTCACCATGTTGGCCAGGATGGTCTCGATCTCTTGACTTTGTGATCCGCCCGTCTTGGCCTCCCAAAGTGCTGGGACTACAGGCGTGAGCCACTGCGCCCGGCTTATACCTGGCTAATTTTTATATTTTTTGTAGAAACACAGTTTTGCCATGTTTCCCAGGCCGGTCTTGAACTCCTGGGCTCAAGCAATCTCCCTGCCTCAGTCTCCCAAAATGCTGAGATTACAGGCATGAGCCACCATGCCCAGCCAAAGAACCTCTTTCTTGAGAGCTTCTTTTCTTTTGTTTTTCAGACAGGGTCTCGCTCTGTTGCCCAGGCTGTACTGCAGTGGTGTGATCACAGCTCGAACTCCTGGGCTCAGGCAGTCTTCTCATCTCATCCTCCTGTGTAGCTGGGACCACAGGTGTGTGCCACCATATCTGGCTAATTTTTTATTTTTATTTTGTAGAGATGGAGGGTCTTGCTATGTTGCCCAGGCTGGTCTTGAACGCCTGGCCCCAAGAAATTCTTCTGCCTTGGCCTCCTTAAGTGCTGGGATTACAGGTGTAAGCCACCACACCCGGCCCTCAACCTTTATGTATACAGTTGTTGCTCAGTATGTGCAGGATGCTGTTTCTAGGATGCCTTGAGGATACCAAAATCTAAGATGCTCAAGTCCCTGATATAAAATGCATATAGCAGCTTTCCAGCTTGGACCCGGCAGAATGGCTCCCGCAAAGAAGGGTGGCGAGAAGAAAAAGGGCCGTTCTGCCATCGACGAGGTGGTGACCCGAGAATACACCATCAACATTCACAAGCGCATCCATGGAGGGGGCTTCCAGAAGTGTGCCCCTCGGGCACTCAAAGAGATTCGGAAATTTGCCATGAAGGAGATGGGAACTCCAGATGTGCGCATTGATACCAGGCTCAACAAAGCTGTCTGGGCCAAAGGAATAAGGAATGTCCCATACCGAATCCGTGTGCGGCTGTCCAGAAAACATAATGAGGATGAAGATTCACCAAATAAACTCTATACTTTGGTTGCCTATGTACCTGTTACCACTTTCAAAAATCTACAGACAGTCAATGTGGATGAGAACTAATTGCTGATCATCAAATACATCAAATAAAGTTATAAAATTGAAAAAATAAAATAAAATAAAATAAAATGCATATAGCCTATGTACATTGTCTTGTATACTTTTTTTTTTTTTTTCTGAGACGAAGTTTCGCTCTTGTTGCCCAGGCTGGAGTGCAATGGTGTGATCTTGGCTCACGGCAACCTCAAGTGATTCTCCTGCCTCTGCCTCCCGAGTAGCTGGGATTACAGGCATGCACCACCACACCCGGATAATATTTTGTATTTTTAGTAGAGACGGGGTTTCACCATGTTGGCCAGACTGGTCTTGAACTCCTGACCTCAGGTGATCTGCCCGCCTCAGCCTCCCAAAGTGTTGGAATTACAGGCGTGAGCCACTGCTCCTGGTCCTGTCTCATATAGTTTAGATCATCTCTAGATTAATTACAATGCCTAGTACAATGCAAATGATATGTAAATAGTCATTATACTGTATTATTTGTATTGTTATACTGTTATTTTTCTCTAAATATTTTTGATTCATAGTTGGCTGAATCCACGGATGTTTGCATCCAGCTGTTGGATACGGAGGGCTGACTTTAATCTTTCCCTGTCCTTAAGTATCCTGTGAAGTTATAAATGTGTGCCATGTCTTACACCAGCAACTGTGCCCCCTAGACCTGGGCACATGTGGCGACTGTCCATGCCTCATGTTGTTTAGGTGAGCTTGCTGTTTCTGTCCCTACTGCTGTTGGCCCAACACGGAAATATGAACTAGGTATATAATTTTCAAAAATCCAGACATTAACTTATTCGCCCCTGTAGGAGTCTTTTTTCCAGAGCTGGTAACAAGACAGCTTCCTTTGCAGCTTCTTTCACCTGGCGTCTGTTTCACAGAGGAGGGAGGTAAGTTTTATTTTCAATGGCACTAAAGATTGTTTTCCTGGGTTGTTTTCACAAACTGCACATGAACAGTGTTTCAAAAGTATTTCCTGAATTAGGTGATGTCTGCAGGGAGCCATGAATCATGCTGAAAACAGGATTGTTCAAAACTTTGCCAGGAAGTCTCTGGCAGAATTGTGTTAGCGACTGTTAGCAAACACAGCTGCTTCCTTTCTGTTCCAATCAATCAGCCCAGCCTAATTACCAAAGTACATTACCAAAGGGTGGTAAGTCCTAGATATGCTTGCTGATAACTGCCAGGTTTTAGTATATGGAGGTTAAAGTGCCTCTTCCTAACTACAATAGCAGATGAAACCGTTCCTAATAAACGTTGTTGTAGAGTTTCCTGAAACTGGACACAGAAACTAGTCTTAGGGTCCACCAGGGACAGTTCCCATGATTGCTGGCATACAACACTGTGGTAGTGACCGGAAGTAGTATCATAAATCAGTAACAAATCCAACTCTTTGATACTATCATCTTACTGCTACAGATTACTTGGGAAATATGCCAAAGAAAGAGAAAAAGCAACTGATAACGATCATATTCCAAACAATAGCAATCACCAACCTGAATTTCCACATTACCCTAGTGTTTTTGTGTCAAAGTGGTACGAATCTAAAACTCACACAGATACTTACCATCACCTTCTATAACACGATTGCAGTGGAAGCAAACATCACCAAATAGCTGAAAATACAAAAAGGTGGTCAAAGTTCAAGATGTGTTAAATATTTTAGAACACTGAACATTTAAAAATAGCTGGTTATCTAAATTGAGAATTTATCACTACTAGAGAAAATTAGTAAAAGTTCTTTGACAAGTTTTTACTTCTTACAATGAAAGTAATTCACTGTCATCAATTAAAAAGAAAAACTTTCCAGATGACAGTTTGAACACCCAAATAAGTAATGCAAAATACAGAAATCTGTGAGTCCATATGGATAAGAAACAGATAAATGAATAAACCTATAGATAGGAGAGGAGGTGGGCTGTTCCTCAGGCAGAGCCCTGAGGTGGAGACTATGGGTGGAGGATGTGGGGCTGGAGAACTGTCGTTTGCAGCTGGCACAGAGACAAGAATCATCAAGGGGTGCTAAATCTAGGGCAGGTTGATGAGGAACAGGACATTTCCATGGTCATAAAATGAATGCCCACAGATTGCTTCTTTCTTACAAAAGAGGGAAGGAAATTGTAATTCATAGTGATGTTATCGGCCAGCACCATGCCTGGGAGATCACCAGTGGCAGGAGAGGTATAAAGTGCTCCAGAGACAAGGTTCTGAGAGGATGCCTGCCACTGTTATGGGGCTGCAACCTGCTGTGTATAACCTCATCTAAGCACAGAGAAGCAGCAGGTGAACCCAAGTGGAAAGTAGTCTATTAAAAGGGGGTAGGGGCCCTCTGTACCCCTCCAAAATGTCAATGTCATCAAAAATTTGAAAAGGCTCTGGAAATATTCCAGATTTAAGAAGGCTAAAGAAACATCACAACCCCAGGCTGGGTCCAGTCTGGGAGTGGAAAAAGTGCTGTGAGGATGTTACTGACTCAAGCGACAAAATTGGAATAAATGGGTTAAAGTATGGTATCAATATTGATAACTACGATTATGTTAGAGAGTCCCATATTCTTGGGAAATATACACTGAAGTATTTAGGGGTAAAGGAGTATGATGAACTTACTGGCAAATGCTTTAGAAACGGCCATCATACTTGTATATAATATTTACGTAAGTACGTGTTTTACACAGGAAGACCGAGCGCGGGAAACGATAAAGCGAACTGTGGACTTGAATGAAAGGCATACAGGTATTCTTTGTATTTTCCATTTTATAGTTAGCTTCTGAGTCTGAAATTATTTCCCAAATACAAAGTTAAAAACAAATTTCTACTGAACAATGTACATCTTCCAAGAGATTTACTTGTAGTTAAACTACTGATAAGCTTAGGTTCATAAAAGTCTATCTGGCACCCAGTGACTAAGGTCAATACCTGGTTATAGTGGGTTTCACAATACGCCAGGCCTTTCCTCTCGTAATGGCGATGTCCAAGAAAGGGTTTCTCACACTTGGCGCACACAAAATGCTGAAAAGAAAAACTGCTATAGGTCATTTTTGAATTGCCATATTTTATATCTAATAAAGGAAACCCCGAAGTTAACCTATTTTCAGAGAAGACGAATGAAAGTTTGAGACAGTCATTTCATTTGGCCATAAGTGGCCTCATAATATAATACTTTCGCAGTTTTAATTCAGGTGTCTGTCTTTAAAGGTTACTTTAAGACATAGCCTATTACAATAGCCCAAAAAGAGAACAGAGGTGAGCATCTCAGTAGCACCTATAAAGGACGAGCTGCTGCTGGATATAGACCGTGGCACTTCCTGCTTCAAGAAGGCTTTAGGAGCAAAAGTGCACATCCTGTATCATTACTGAGACATTCACAAAAGCAGTGTACATTCTATATTCTTAACTGTCAGCAAAGTCAATTGTCTTTAAAATGTCCATGTTTAATCTTTAGACTCTCCTAATCTTGCCAGGACACCTGAATCACAGAGATTTGAAAGTACTAGTTACCCCTGAATCATGAAGATTTGAAAGTATTGGTTACACCTTAATCATGGAGATTTGAAAGAACTGGTTGCCCTTTGCCATTCAGAACTCACCTCCACATGCCACTGCTTGCCCATGGCGTTCACCACGCGCCCTTCAATGGGCCGTCGGCAAGCGCCACAGATGGGGACCCCCATTTTATCATGGCATGGCAGGCAGTACAGCTCCCCTTTCAGCTCCCGTGCATCGGCAGTCAGTTCCTTCCTGTCCATGAGAAAGACAGCCAGCTTAATACTAATACTAAGAGAGAAAAACGGCCAACCGATGGGGCTAGCACACTTTTCAGGTTTTTAAAGACATTACTATGACGATTCCTGCAAACTTCTTTTTCCCCCTTTAGAGGTGATCAGAGTAACCTGAATTAATAGGCCCGAACAGGTTTCAGACTCCTACCAAAAAATCTGTATCTTAAAAGGATAAGATGCAAGACTAGGTCAGATACACACCAACACACCAGGCATATTCATCATTTCCTTCTTATATTATCACATTACATTTTAGTCCATTTGCCTTCCTTTAAAAGTTACAGGGAATAATCACAGTGCTGAGGGTAGACTCAGTAATACTACCTGCTATGGTGTGACTGTGCCCTCCAAAGTTCATGATTCCCAGTGCAGGTGTTGGGAAGTAAGACCTCTAAGGGTTGATTACATCATGAAGGCTCTGACCTCACGGATGGATTAATGCTGTTATTGAGGGGGTGGGTTCCTTATAAAAGGACGAGTTCAGCCTCCTTCCTTCTCTTCCTTCCCCCCTCTTCTCTCCCCCACCATGTGATGCCCTCTGCTATGTTTTGATGCAGAAGGTCCTCACCAGATGCCAGCCCCTTGATCTTGGACTTTCCAGCCTCCAGAACCATGAGCCAAATACATTTCTGCTGGTTACAAATTACCCAGTTTGTGGTATTCTGTTATAAGCGCATACAATAGACTAAGACATGACCTTTCCAAGCAAACTGAGAAGTTGGGAGACTAGTTCCATTTACTAACATATTTAAATTGTCACAAGCTGTTGAAAAGAGTTATAGGTTAACAGGTTTATTTTCATAAACAATAAAATTCCCAGAATTTCCTTCTCCAAATACTCAAATTAAATATTATTTTCAGTCTCCTGCATCAATAAACATTTGGTCAGAGATGGTCCCAATTAGTCAAATGGATTTGTTCGGATTTCACCCCTTTTATGTAATTCTCTAGGAGAGATGCTAATGAAAAGTGGACAGAGGAGAATCCCCCAAGAGGAAGGATAGGTAAGAAAATGAAGTAAGGCACAAACTGATAATTCATTCATAAAAGATGAGATGGCTGAACTTATACGACCAAACTGTTTTCTTTTTTTTCACTTTTTTTTAATGAGACGGAGTCTTGCTCTGTCATGCAGGCTGAGTGCAGTGGTGCGATCTTGGCTCACGGCAAGCTCCGCCTCCCGGGTTCACACCATTCTCCTGCCCCAGCCTCCCGAGTAGCTGGGACTACAGGTGCCTGCCACCATGCCCGGCTAATTTTTGTATTTTTAGTAGAGATAGGGTTTCACTGTGCTAGCCAGGATGGTCTTGATCTCCTGACCTCGTGATCTACCTGCCTCGGCCTCCCAAAGTGCTGGGATTACAGGTGTGAGCCACCACGCCTGGCCAGTTATTGCTAATTTTCTCAGGCACAATAAGAGTATTGTGGTTCTGACCAGGTGCAGTGGCTCATGCCTATAATCCCAGCACTTTGGGAGGCTGAGATGGGTGCACTGCTTGAGCCCAGGAGTTTGAGACCAGTCTGGGCAACACAGCAAGACTCCATCTCTACAAAAAATTAAAAAAGGGTGGCGTGTGCCTGTGGTCCCAGCTATTCTGGAGGCTGAGGGGGGAGGATTGCTTGAGCCCAGGAGGATGTGGCTGCAGTGAGCTATGACTGCCCACTGCACTTCAGCCTGGGCAATAGAGCGAGACCCTGTCTCAAGAGAAAAATAAAAAAAATTAAAAATAGTATCGTGGTTCCATAGGAAAATGCCCTTATTCTCAGGAGATATATACTGAGAGTCATGAGAAATTTTAGAGGTATGTGTATACATGCACACGCACACACATACACAGGAGGGTGAAACGAGAATGTACTGTATACACACAAGCCTGGCAAAATGTTAACTGGTGAAACAAAATTAAGGGTATACAGGTTTCATTATATCATTCTCTTAACTCTTCTATAGTTTAACATTTTCTAGACTAAAAATTGGAGAAAAACAATTTGGTTTGCTAGAGTAACAGAACTATAGATAAATGTAGTCTTTCATTCCCACTGCTTGTGTAATAAAAAAGAAACAATTCCAGTACCCGCAGTTGGCACAGTTGAAATGGTCTGGATGGTAGGGGTCGTTCTTGAATATCAGAGGCTGCTCGTCGATGATAGCATGGCATTTCTGGCAGATATATTTCCCAAGGCCTCTCGCTTTCTCACGATTATGACAGGGGCGACACAGGTGTCTAAACAGAGCCAAAACTTAAATTTAAAATTTTAGGTTCTTTCTAATGGTTAAAAAGAAATATGCTTCCCTTATCTCTGAAAAGAAATTAAACACACCATTTCTTAAAAAAATCACTCCTGTGCTTAACAGAGCAGAATCAAGCTACACGAAAATTGTGTTCCAACCCTAATATCTGACTGATTTTCATGAAACTCCATCTAGGCACATCCCCCGTTGGTAGTTCAGCCATGCATGGAGCAGTTATGCCCTGTGCACAGCAATGCAAGGGTCCTCTCCCAGCAGCAGCACTCAGTCAACACACTGCAGTGTCTGAGTTCCCATGCCCTCAATTCGGTGTCCTACAGAACTGCCTTACATCCCGCGTGGAGAAGACACGTGATCTTGTCACAGTCACATTATCCACCCACATCTGACAAGGATGAAAATCCACCTACCTCCCAGCATTCTTGACAAACCCGATATCCGCCAGAACTTCCTGGCAGAGGTCACAGCGGAAGCACTCTGGATGCCAGCTGTTATTCATGGCTTTGATAACTCGGCCAATGATGAATTCACCTGTGGGAAAGCAACACACAAAGGATGTTACTAAGTAACAAGCATGGCACTTTATTTACCAAGAGAGCAATTAAGGAAAAACAGTGAGGGAAAAAACCATTTAAGCCTTTCTCAATAAAGGAACTATTTTCATTTTTTTTTTTTTTGAGACAGAGTTTCGCCCTTGTTGTCCAGGCTGGAGTGTAATGGTGCCATCTTGGCTCACTGCAACCTCCACCTCCTGGGTTCAAGCGATTCTCCTGCCTCAGCCTTCCAAGTAGCTGGGATTACAGGCATGCACCACCACGCCCGGCTAATTTTGTATTTTCAGTAGAGATGGGGTTTCTCCATGTTGGTCAGGCTGGTCTCAAATTCCCGACCTCAGGTGATCCTCCCGCCTTGGCCTCCCAAAGTGCTAGGATTATAGGTGTGAGCCACCACACCTGGCCAGTAGAGGAACTTTTTATTTATGTGTCTACCAGAGTAAGCACATTAAAAAAAAGTTTTTATTTCATCTGAGTTTTTGTTTTTGATTCAGTAGCCATGTTTTTGGGCTGTTGTTTCATCTCTGAATCTAGTTTTCCTTTCCAAATGAGGTACTGGGCTGTCTTGAATGCCTTTTGGTTATTTCTGTCATTGTCAACATAGACAACTGAAATCTCCAGCACAGTTTCTAATAACCTATACTTAATTTATTCTTTCATTAAACCTTTAGAACATTCTACTCAGTTCCTTCAATCTCTGGAAACCTAGCAGAGGGATTAGCAACCAGTGAAGTGGACAACATGCAAGCAAGTCCATCGCTTACGCGCCATGCAAGCAATGCTGAAGCATCCCTAAGCATCGAAAGCACCTCACTGATGTCTTCCCTGCCTCTTTCCTGGCAAAACCAAAAGCAAGTAGATAAAGGTTGTGTTAACACAGGAAAAGAACAATCCTAATCGCCACCCGATAGGAGTCCTAGTTCATCCCAAAATACCTCTACCTTAAATGTCCATAAAAATCAATTCTCTCTAGGTTTTGATACTCCTCCAGCTAGTTATATATTAACAATAGGGAAATGGAGTGATGAAGTATCCAACAGTTATTCATAATGAGCACCAAAAACCATCTTTACCATTGATACTTCACCAGTGTGAAATGACTTAAGGAATTTGGAAACTTATTTTTTTTTTCCCCCCAAGATGGAGTTTTGCTCTGTTGCCCAGGCTGGAGTGAAGTGGCCCAATCTGGGCTCACTGCAACCTCTGCCACCTGGGTTAAAGCGATTCTCCTGCCTCAGCCTCTTGAGTAACTGGGATTACAGGCACCTGCCACCACGTCCAGCTAATTTTTGAATTTTTAGTAGAGATGGGGTTTCCCCATGTTGGCCAGGCTGGTGTCAAACTCCTGACCTCAGGTGATCCTCCTCCCTCCGCCTCCCAAAGTGCTAGGATTACAGGTGTGAGCCACCGCACCTGGCCGGAAACTTACTTTTTACTTGACGTTCAGCAGTAAAACTTACCACACTGATGACAGCAAGGGGCAAAGAGCATCTGAAAGTCATGTTCACAGTACTTTCTTCCTTCAAACTGAAAGAGAGGGTACCACCAACTTACAAACACGAAATAATCACAGGAGAAATATAATTATTTGATGGAGATATACAGGAAAGGTGTTTCCGAGCTAAGAGTTTATAACTCTACCGGGATTTAGAAAAGGAGATACACTTTCGCACCATCCATACATCTGCATGTTGGTACAGGAAAGACACATGGAATGAGCTGAGGCCAGAGTGACTAGTACACCTACAGGGATGGTGACCCGGCCTCTGACTGCGCTGAATTGTTTTCTGGCTCAAATACCCTGCCTTTAATGAATCTGATGAAAGCTACGGATCACCTCTCCCTCCAGAAAATATGCACATACATACAACTCACTTCCCACATTTTTTAGGTCGATATCTGTAATTCTCACTGTAACCTTAAATATTTACAAAGGGCAAATATTCTAGCACACTGTACTTTATTTATTTTTTTTAAATGGGAGTCGTGCTATGTTGCCTAGACTGGTTATTGGACTCCTGGCCCAAAGCAATCCTCCTACCTCAGCCTCTCAAAGCACTGGGACCACAGGCGTTAGCCAGTACGCTCAGCCCCAGCACATTTTAAAATGACCAAAATCCATTAAAAAAAATCCTTTTAACAGCCGCGATTTTTACATCTTTCATTTCTTGAACTGTTTCCATTTCATGTCCTCCAATTTTATCCGAGTATATTTTTTGTACTTGTCTTTAACTGATCGCCCTGCCATACTTTTCTGCAATTAAAAAAAAAAAATATATATATACAAAAACCACGAAACTTTAAAATGTGCTTTCTGAATCCATAAGGCTGTAAAGGTTAACATTTATTTTCTTCTGTAATATCATTACAATGATTAGTACAGGACAAGCAAGACATAAATATTAATTTTTTAATACTATCTGTTTACTTGAAAAGCATATCTTAGTGATAGTGAAATGAGTAGGGCTGCCCTTTCCTCCTCCAATTATTTCATGTATCTCATGCATCAATATGGCTTTCCACTAGAAGACTCAGGTTCAATATGAATTCTAGGTCTATTTTCTATTTTGGGTGTTGCTTTTTTAAAAAAATATATAAATGCTAAGAAGCCTTTTTCATATTACCAAGTCGTGAGACTTGTTATAGTACTGTCTCCCCTTGAGTCTTTGAGCTCCTTACAAGTTACATGTCAAAAGTCATACACTGTTTGATTATCAAAATCCATCTTTAACGACATCCATTTTTAATGTATCACTTGTCAACTCAATTTCCTCAAATTATGGCTATAGATTTAGTTCATCCAATTTAGTGAACATATCTACCACAGCTTAACTGGCAAAGTCAGTTCTTACTATTGAACCAACCAAAGCAGATTTTCTCCTAGAAAAATAACTTTTTTTTCCCCCCCGAGTCTCACTCTGTTGCCCAGGCTGGAGTGCAGAGGTACAATCTTGGCTCACTGTAACCTCTGCCTCTTGGGTTCAAGCGATTCTCCTGCCTCAGCTTCCTGAGTAGCTGGGATTAGAGGCACCCGCCACCATATCCAGCTAATTTTTGTATTTTTAATAGAGACAGGGTTTCACCATGTTGGCCAGGCTGGTCTTGAACTCCTGACCTCAAGTGATCCGCCTGCCTTGGCCTCCCAAAGTGCTGGGATTACAGGTGTGAGCTACTATGTTCAGCTTTCATTTAATTCAAATTAATAAGCTGTCATATATTTAATGTATCTTTTTGTTTTTAGACTAGGTCTTGCTATGTTGTTCAGGCTTGTCTTGAACTCTTGGGCTCAAGTGATCCTTCCACATCAGCCTCTTGAGTAGCTGGGATTACAGGCACACACTACCTTGCCCAGATTAATGTATTTGGTTTTAAAGTTTATTAACAGAGGAGAATAAATTGATATGCTATTACTCATACTCTGCCATACTACATTATAATGTGAAGTCAAAAGTACAAGTATTTATGAAGTGTGATATATTTCTGATAAATGTATGCCATCTATGTGTATAAAAATCTGATGTTTAGCTTTTAGCAGTAATTCATGGAACTACCATATGATCCAGCAATCTCACTACTGGGAATATATCCAAAGGAAATAGAATCAATATGTGGAAGAGATATCTGCACTCTCATGTTTAGTGCAGCACTATTCACAATAGCCAAGATTTGGAAGCAACCTAACTGTCCATCAACAGATGAATGGATAAAAAAAATATGGTACATATACCCAGTGGAGTACTCTTTGGCCATACAAAAGAATGAGATCTTGTCATCTGTGGCGACATGGATGAACCTGGAGGACGTTACATTAAGTGAAATAAGCACTGAAGGACAAATACTACATGATCTCACTCATATGTGGAATCTTTTTTTTTTTTTTTTTTTTTTTGAGACGGAGTCTGGCTCTGTTGCCCAGGCTAGAGTGCAGTGGCCGGATCTCAGCTCACTGCAAGCTCCGCCTCCCGGGTTTACGCCATTCTCCTGCCTCAGCGTCCCGAGTAGCTGGGACTACAGGCGCCCGCCACCTCGCCCGGCTAGTTTTTTTGTATTTTTTAGTAGAGACGGGGTTTCACCGTGTTAGCCAGGATGGTCTCGATCTCCTGACCTCGTGATCCGCCCGTCTCGGCCTCCCAAAGTGCTGAGATTACAGGCTTGACCCACCGCGCCCGGCCATGTGGAATCTAAAGAGGTTGATTTCATAGAAATAGTAAGATAGAGGCTGCCGGAGCCTGGGGAGAATGGAGTGGAGAGCATGGGGAGAAGATGATCAATGGGTACAAAGTTACAGTTGGGATGAGTAAGTTCTAGTGTTCTATTGCACAGTAGCGTGACTGTGGTTAATAATATTGCATTTCAAAATAGCTATTTCAAAATAGCTAGGAAAGGGGTATTCTGAATGTTCTCACTACAAAGAAATTATAAATGTACGAGGTGATGGATATGTTAAATACCCTGATTTGATTTTTACACAATGTATACATGTATTGAAACATCACACTGTGCCTCATATGTGTAATTATTATGTCAGTTAGAAACAAACAAACAAAAAAATAAAACGACCACAAAACAGCCTTCTGTATATTCTGGGTCTGCATCCTTGGATTCAATCAACCAAGGATAAAAAAATATGTGGAGGGAAAAACCCCAAACAATAAAAAATACCACTAGAAAAATAAAAATAAGACAAATTTAAAAACACAGTATAACAACTATTTACAGAGCATTTACATTTCATTAGCTATTATAAGTAATCTAGAGGTAATGAAAAGTATAAGGAGGATGTGCATAGGTTATATGCAAATAAGTACACCATTTTATATCAGGGACTTGAGCGTTCGAAGATTTTGGTAAACTCTGAGGGTGAGGTGGGAGTGGGGTGGAGGGGGTGTCCTGGAACCAATCCTCTGTGGACACCATAAGACAACTGTATAAAAACTCAGAAATAACTCCATTAATTTAGTTAGAAATGATCAACTTTTATTCTGTATTAAATGAAAGAGAATGATGCATATTGCATAAAAACACAAAAAAGTAGCCCAGCAGTTAACATATATATAGATTTTAGAAGGTGTATATATATATATATATTTTGGAAGGTTGAAAATATAATCCCTGGCTAAGATAAAATAAAATTAGGATTAGCTGTAATTTGGAAACACCTTTTAACAAGACAGGTAGGAGTCAAGAACACTGACCATGGATCCAGACTGCCTGCGTTCAAGATCTGACTGAAAGACTCATTCAAGTTGCTTAACCTTTCAGGGCCTCCCAAGAGTCAAAAAGCGATAATGCTTTGGTCTGTTTGTTCTAGCTCATGGCATGCCCTCACTGGGACATTGTGAAATACATATTTGGTCTTCCTCCCAGTTTCTTGGCATACAGCTCCTAAAATCCTTGGAATCTTAAAAGTGATGTCTTTTTATATGTTAATGAGGTGACTCATGACTGGCAGCCCCTGGGTAGATTCAGGATGGGACTGGGTTACCAGAAAGACCAAGGCAGACTTAGACGGTTGGGGTTTTCAGCCCCACCCTCCAGCCTCCAGGGAAGGCAGAGAGGAGCTGAAGGTGAAGTTGATCACGATGGCCAAGTGTTTAATGAATCACGCCCACATAACGAAGCCTCCGTAAACACGTGAAAGGACAGGTGCAGACAGCCTCTGGACAGCTGAACACAGTGCAGCTTCCCAGAGGGTGGTGCAGCCAGAGAAGGTGCGGAGGCTCTGACCACCTTCCCCCATATACCTCACCCTATTTATCTCTTCATCTGTAGCCTTTGTAATATCCTTTTTTAAAGTTTATTTTTATGTATTATTATTATTATTATTTTTTCAGAAACAGGGTCTTGCCCTGTTTTTCAGGCTGGAGTGCAGTGGCATGAGTATAGCTCACTGTAGCCTCCAACTCCTGGGCTCAAATGATCTTCCCACCTCAGCCTCCCAAGTAGCTGGGACTGTGTGTGTCATCATGCCTGGCTAATTTTGTTATTTTTTGTAGAGACGGGATCTCACTATGTTGTCCAGGCTGCTCTTGAACTCCTGGCTTCAAGCAATCCTCCCACCTGAGTCTGTCAAAGTGCTAGGATTACAGGTGTGCTCCACCATGCCTGGCTGGTAATATTGTTTATAATAAACTGGTAAAGCCAGGCATGGTATCATGTGCCTATAGTCCCAGCTACTGGGAAGGCGGAGGCAGGAAGACTGCTTGAGTCCACGAGATGGAGGCTGCAGTGAACTGCGATTGTTCCACTGCACTCCAGTTTAGGCGACAGAGCTTGGCCTTGTCTCAAAACAAACAAACAAACAAAATACTAATAATAAACCAGTAAACGTGTTTCCCTGAGCTCTATGAGTTGCTCTAGCAAATTAACAGAACCAGAAGAGGGGGCTGTGGGATCCCCAATTTACAGAGCATGTCAGCCAGAAGTACAGAGAAAGCAATCTGGGGCTTTCAATTGGCATCAGAAGGAGAAGACAGTCCTGTGGCTGACCCCTCAATCTGTGGGATCTGAGGCTATCTCCAGGTAGATAGTGTGGGAACTGAATCAGAGAACGCCCAGCTGGTGTCCACTGCAGAACTGATTGCTTGCTTTGTGTGTGGGGAAAAACTTCCATATATTTGGTCACAGAAGAACTTCTGTGGTGACTGTTGTGGTGTGCAAGCAGAAGAAAAATGGTTTGTGTTTTCTATCCAGCTCATTCACAATTTCTTACCAATGCTCTTTGCTTTGCTCTCCCAGAGCTTTCTCTTAAAAAGGATGAATTCTTCTGAAATTAGTCGGGGGATGAAAAAGGCTAAGTCCTAAAAGGAAAGCTGTTGGCTGGGCGCAGTGGCTCACGCCTGTAATCTCAGCACTTTGGAAGGCTGAGATGGGCAGATCACAAGATCAGGAGTTCGAGACCAGCCTGACCAACATGTTGAAACCTGTCTCTACTAAAAATACAAAAATTAGCCAGCTGTGGTGGCATGCGCCTGTAATTCCAGCTACTGAGGAGGCCGAGTCAGGAGAATTGCTTGAACCCAGGAGGCAGAGGTTGCAGTGAGCCGAGATGGTGCCACTGCACTCCAGCCTGGGCAACAGAGCAAAACTCAGAAAGAAATAAAGAAAGAAGAAAGAAGCAAGAAAAGAAAGGAAAAGAAAGGAAAAGGAAAGGAAAGGAAAGAAGGAAGGAAGGAAGAAAGAGAGAAAAAAAAAAAAGAAAGAAAGAAAGAGAAAAAGAAAGAAAGAAAGCTGTTGTAACTACTGTCTACATCTCTAAACTCAGCATATACAATCATGCGCTGGATAACATTTCTGTCAACAATGAACCATATACACTACCATGGTATATGGTATATTTACTGTACTTTTTCTAAGTTTGGATACTTTTAGATACACAAATACTCACCATTGTGTTACAACTGCCTGCGGTATTCTGTATAGTAACATGCTGTACAGGTTTGTAGCCTAGAGGAATAGCTTATACCATATAGACTAGATGTGCTGTAGGCTATTACACTTAGGTTAAATACATTCTCTGATTTTTGCACAACAATGAACTCGCCTAATGACACCTTTCTCAGACATTTCCCTGTGGTTAAGGGACGTGCATATCTGTACCTGAATACAGGATATCCAACACAGTTCCTAAAGCCAAGCTTCTCCTTAACAAGAAAATATACAAGGCAGGGAAAGACTAAGCTTATGGGTTTCAGCACTCCTAACTAATCCTTTTTGATGGGTATCCTGGAGCAATTAATGGTAGTAAGATTTGAGATTTCTTTCTTTTGCAATGTGAGAGAAGTGCTATTGTGAATATAAGTATGTTTTCAGTCAAAGAGAAAAGGATCCAGAAATTGAGACCTTTAAAACCAGAATAAGAGGACTTAGAAATAGATTTCCTTGCCACCATTCATCCTGCAAATCTCCTGCACTCTGGGCTATGCTTCTCCAGTGTCACAACGACTGTTAATTCCAGGTGGAGAACTTCTGCTATAACGAGCTGCCTCTTTTCTACAGAGTGTAGAAATGATCAAACACAGTATAGCCCAACTTTTGGGTCTGACAGGCCAGAAGTTTATCCAAAGTAAAACTCCAGGATTTAAATTTTTTAAAAAGTCAAGAATCATAAATTGGGAAGAATTAAACTTCTATAAACATAGCTTTTCTAGGTAACTCCACATTACATCCCAAAATTGATTTAAACAAGGAATACAATAAGCCTATTAGAAATATTAAAGGTCCAAATTAGTGGTATTTATAAACAAAATGCCGTAAGAACCCTGAGGTCCCACCACCTGTGGAAATGGGTCGCTCTGTGTGGGGGAAGATGAACTCCAAGAACGGCTCTGTTCTTAACTGTTTTAAGTTTTGGAGTTCTGTAAATATTCCCTTCAGGGGAAAAAACAGAATTATTCTGAGCTTTCAAGTAAGCTCAGGATGAGAAATCAGCTGCAAGTCTCATTTCCAGTCAAGTGCAGATTTGCAAATCTTCATTTGGTGCTTTACACCGGTTTGTCATAAACTGCCCTGAAGTGAGTGGGTCCACAGATAAACAGATGTGCTGGTTGGAAGTGGCTTCCATTCTCAGTTTCCGCCTTCCTGAATAATCAGAGTAAATGAGTGAAGAAACCTCTCTGTAAAACATCTTGCTACAAACTTACTCATCATAAATGGGTCTTTCCTGGCCAGGGGCAGTGGCTCACGCCTGTAAACTCAGCACTTTGGGAGGACAAGGCGAGCAGATCACCTGAGGTCGGGAGTTTGAGACCAGCCTGACCAACATGGAGAAACCCCGTCTCTACTAAAAATACAAAATTAGCCGGGCGTGGTGGCACATGCCTGTAATCCCAGCTACTTGGGAGGCTGAGGCAGGAGAATTGCTTGAACCTGCGAGATGGAGGTTGTCGTGAGCTAAGATTGCGCATTTGCATTCCAGCCTGGGCAACAAGAGTGAAACTCCATCTCAAAAAAAATAAAAAAAAAAATAAAAATATGGATCTTTCCTGTTAATGCATTTTGTGATGGGAAAAAAGGACATTTGTGAAATTCAAACTAAGGAGAGAGAAATGTGAAGCACCAACAAAGAACCCAGCCCTGAGAATGTACTAAGTCAGGGTTAATCAGCTGCACACCAGGTCCCTGGTCCTTGGTTCAGTCCATCACACTCTGCAACACTTCCTGGACTTAAATCACTCTTGCAACTGTTGGCTCCACCTCACTCCCAAAAGT
The DNA here is from genome assembly GCF_037993035.2 of Macaca fascicularis. Lineage (NCBI taxonomy): Eukaryota > Metazoa > Chordata > Mammalia > Primates > Cercopithecidae > Macaca > Macaca fascicularis. Next base: position 16,149,380 of record NC_088387.1, on the reverse strand, counting down.
ATTTTCTTATGGAAAAAATTAAGATATTCCTTTTACTGGAGATAACGCTGGATGTCACAAAGTTAGATTGAGGAATCACTAAAGTTAGCGTTAGGGCCTCTAGGCTGAAAGCGTATTTTCCCAGGGAAATGGCATCTAATCACTTGAGTACAGGAAGTCGAGACCAGCCTGGGCAACATGGCAAGACCCTGTTTCTGCAAAAAAATTTTTTTAATTATCTGGCTGTGGTAGTGTGCGCCTGTAGTCCCAGCTCCTAGGGAGGCTGAGATGGGAGGATTGCTTGAGCCCAGAAGTCAAGGCTGCAGTGAGCCATGATGGTGCCACTGCACTCCAGCCTGGGTAACAGGGTGAGACCCTGTCTTAAGAAAAAGAAAAAAAGGCCAGGCGTGGTGGCTCAAGCCTGTAATCCCAGCACTTTGGAGGCCGAGATGGGCGGATCACAAGGTCAGGAGATCGAGACCATCCTGTCTAACATGGTGAAACCCCATCTCTACTAAAAAAAATACAAAAAACTAGCCGGGCGAGGTGGCAGGTGCCTGTAGTCCCAGCTACTCGGGAGGCTGAGGCAGGAGAACGGTGTAAACCCGGGAGGGAGAGCTTGCAGTGAGCCGAGATCCGGCCACTGCACTCCAGCCTGGGCGACAGAGCAAGACTCCGTCTCAAAAAAAAAAAAAAAAAAAAGAAAAGAAAAGAGAAACTGTAGTTGAGACAGAAATACTGGTGCTCATTTCTTCAGATATATGTTCTAGTTAAGTGGTTAGGAAACAAGGATCTCATTCCATACTTGCCTCTGTGGCCAAAGGGAAGAATGTCCTATTTAATTCAAAGTACCACAAAGTTCTACCATAAAAGTAAATCACATTTTCAAGGGGAAGCCAGTGCACAGAACCCACCTCTAAGTCTTCACAGCTAGTCTTCTAGAGAAAAGAACACATAGAGGCTGTGGAAATCAGGGAAGGAAGTTGTTCTGATAATGAGACAAAAGCAATAACCAAGATACAGAGTGGCGAAGATGCATTTGTTATTATACAAAGACTGAAGCACATCAGTCATGTCCCACATGGAAGGCAAACCGGGTAAGCTTCCAAGCTTCCTTTTCTGGAAAACAACTTATTGCTGATATAATTGAAAGTAAAGATTATTTGTTAGCAGCCTTGGATGGTTTTTTCTCTAATATCATTTAACCAAAAAGAAATTTCTTATTCTCCACATGCGGGTTTACACATTCCTGGGCTGGTTTTAATGATAAACAATGTAGCCAAAATAGTAATCTTCCTCAGGACCCAACAGCTTGAACTGGGCAACAGCCCATGAATAGCCTAGTTCTGGGTATTCAACACATCTTTTGGAATAACAGCACACAGACCCAGGGAGGGTATTTATAGTCCAGTGTGAGGGGTGGGCAGGACGAGATGAGTCACACTTTATTCTTCGCTGCTCAAGGCTGTTCTGAGCCTTTCCCTCTGACTCAGCACCAGTGGCCTCACAGCTGACAGGGCCTAAATGCGGCAGCAGGAGCTCAGGAAGCGGTCATGCTGCTTAATGAAGGTAGCTTAACCATCATGTTCATTCCTAAGTCACAGGCAAAATGGGAGAAAGAAGGTGACGGAGTGCTGGGGCTCCAGGGTGCTCTCATGGGAAACAGCAGGCCAGGGATATAAGGAAAATGTTTGGGACAACAGAGCCTGTCTTTTTCTCTGAGTTCTTCTCTATTGCTCCCCTGGACCAAGCTCTCCTAAGGCCTTTGTCATAATCGCCCATTTCAATAAAAATATATTTAAAAAGAATATGTCAGGGAAAGAATACTGTATTGGATACTAGGAGACCAGATAGGTTCTCATCTCTTTCATGTCACAAACAAGCTGTGTTATCAGACATTTCAACCTCTCTGGACCACAGGATTAAAAAAAAAAAAAGGGAGGGATAAAGAAGGGATTCATATAGTGAGAAGACCAATGCTCTCTCCAAGCCAGCTTTCCAGAATTCCCTTCAATGTGCCTTGGGAGTCTCATCTCCTTCCTTGCCACAGTCCTGGCAGGCCTCCATGGTGCTGAGGTAGAGCAGGTCCTCAGGTCCCTCTACCTGAATTGAGTCATGGCTCACCACCACTAGCACCAGCAAACGCCCTCTCTTCTTGCTGCCTTAGCACCTAGGGATTTCCTTTTCCTTCTCCTCACCAGCCAATCACAGTCTACCTATAGCCTCAGTAGGGGTCTCTATGCCTGATGCCTCCATTCACACCTCTGGAGCTCCTCTCCCGCCCTCTTCTGCTGTGGTACATTGGCCTCTCCTGCTCCTGTCCATCCTCACAACTGTCATTTGCCCATCCCTAAACCCATCATCCTTGCCCAAAAGACTCCCACTGCCCAGGGAAGGAGTCAGGAAGAACAGGAAAAACTGCAAGAAAATACACAGAGCATGTTTGGAGGTCTAAAGAAATAAAGTAAAAAAAAGAATTAGAAGAAAAGAGAAAATGAAGACCTCTTTCCACTGCTAAGGTTTTTGTTGTCGGGAATGTGTGTTTTGGGGACACAATAGGAGCTTAAAAAAAATGTGTACTAGTGAATAAAATAGCATTCCCTAACCCAAACCCTTAAAGCTGTTTCCCAGAGTGACATTATTACATACTTGCTAGCCCTAAATTTCATGTACCCGTGATGGGGTAAACAGCTTTTCTGTGGGCTGGCCTGGGAACCCCCATCTCATGATGTTTGTTTCTATGGGAAAATGCTGCCTGAGAGGCACACAACGGACTTACCAATGATCTTTGTAAACTACCTTTCCTTGCTCAAGCATGGTTTATATAACAGGGAAATATAAAAATCCACTAGGCAAAGGAAGAAATCAAAGAGCAGCCACCTCCAGCTATAAAATAATTCTACATACATATATTATCATATATAGATGTGCAGATATGTACAAATATGTAAGAAGTAAGGTGGTAACAGTAAATTACCTATTTGATCTAACACACACCAAATACCTCATTCTCACCTTCATTTACAGCCTGGGGTCAGCATCCCTAGATTATCCCCCAAAATACATGTTTACTGTGAGAAAGGGGTTTCAGTAGGCTGGACATGGTGGTTCATGCCTGTAATCCTAGCACTTTGGGAGGCCGAGGATCACCTGAGACCAGGAGTTCAAGACCAGCCTGGGCAACATAGACTCCGTTCTAGAAAAAATAAAATTAGTCGGGCGTGGTGGCATACGCCTGTAGTCCCAGCTACTCAGGAGGCAGAGGCTGGAGGATCACTTGAGCTTAGCAGTTCAAGGCTGCAATGAGCTATAATCATACCACTACACTCTAGCCTGGGCTATACAATAGGACTTTGTCTCAAACAAAACAAAACAATACAAAACAACGAGAAAGGGGTTTCAGTAATGTTGAGAATACCAAATACACTACAAAGGAAGTGCAGACCATATGCTAACACCTGACGGCCAAGAAAAACAAGTATTTGGAAAAGAACATACACACCCAGAAGAGCTAAATGTAGATAAATGTAGACAGTCTAGTTCCCTAAAATACTTATTTTTTCCTTAGAAAATAAATGCATGGACGCTCCTGGCTCGAGGCTGGGAAGTTGTGGAGGGGGTGACGTACAGCACACACTGTCCTTTAGAGCGGGTCCAGTGGTCCTCTGAGAAGCGGGACAGACACAGAGACAGGAATGGGTGAGGTGTGTTGGGGGCCTGAGTGTGGGTGAAGACTCGGAAAGAATTTTGTATGTGGAGCTGAGCTGCTTAGGTCTGAAAGGCTCTGTCATAAGGGACTCTGGGTTCTGAAATAGGACAACGAACTGAGCAATATGAATGCAGGGTTTGTGAGGGTGTCCCATCCATGCCACTGTCCATACGGGCCATACAGATTCCACCTCTGACCTCATAGCTATCAAATACCTGGCATGCATCCGACACTTCAATTCAGTCTTTCCTCATGAAACTGAACATGAAGGAGGAGGCCTCAGAAAAGAAGGGCAGGAAGCGGGAGGGCGGGGAATGGCACCTCCCTGCTTTTGTCTAGCACAACTCACCTCATAGAAGAGTCCTTCTGGGAACTGCTGGAAGCACTGAGCGCACACGAAACACTGTTCATGGTACAGCTCCCCGTTACTGTTTACGATCTTCTCAGCGGGTGCAAAGCCGCCCTTGCAGCGCTCACAAGTGGCGCTGGCCAGGGCATTGGCCATGTTGCTGTAACACACAAAGAACAGCAGGTTGCAGACCGTCAGCCTCTTCTTAGATTGAAGACCAAACCACACCAAGAACCGTGAGCAGCGAATTCTATCTGATCACAAAAACCCTATTTTATCTAAAAAGTTTAGTTTTTCGCTTGTTCCTTACGTGCTCTGAACTTGGACTCCTCAGCCTCTACCCTAGCATCTGAGGCTCTGTAAGGGTGTCCCACTTTGATTCTGTCTCTAACATTTTTGGCATTTTTCTTGCTAAATATATTATGAGTGCGTGCCTACTATGTGTTAGGCACCTGAGACAGAGATGAAAGTTATAAGCTGCTCTCAAGGAACTTGGTTTACGGCTTTATAAGAAGCTTAATTAAAATATCCAAAAGTCAGCATCTCAAGGCCAATTTCTTTCCCTTCTAAGAATAGAATCTAAAATGCTTGTCAACTAAATGCCATACCATATAACCTAGACACAGGTTACCCCTTTGATTAAATTCTGTGGAAAGCAACTGCTTAAGTAACCTTAAAACCAGCCAAGATGCCCCGGTCCTGTTCCCTAATCGGTAAGACGAACCTGATTACCAGTATTATAAAGTGTATCTTAAAACCACAAAATTTTACATAATAAAGATCATTTTACAGATGGCAAAAGAGGTTCACAGAGATGGAAGGATCAGACCAACATCACAAGGCTAATTAGTTAAAGGAAGGCACGGGACTAGAAATCCAGGTTCCCTGCTCATAAAATCACACTCTCAATCAAAACAGATTACACCACGAATTTCAAACACTTGAAAGGACATGACAGGGATACCATCACGTTTCATGGTTAGGAAAGTGATACCAGGCTGTCAAGTAACCACTGTTGTGGCTGGTGGTGTGGGAAATCCCCCCATCAGTAACCCCACTACACCTTAAAACACAGAAGGCATTCAATAAATAATCTCAGGCTCTAACCATTGTGCAGTTTGCAAGAAGAAAAGCAACATGGCAGCTGGGTGAGGTGGCTCACACCTGTAATCCCAGGACTTTGGGAGGCTGAGGCCGATGGATTACTTGAGGTCAAGAGTTCGAGACCAGTGTGACCAACATGGTAAAACCTCGTCTCTAATAAAAATACAAAATTAGCCAGGTGTGGTGGTGCATGCCTGTAGTCCCAGCTGCTTGGGAGGCTGAGGCAAGAGAATCACTTGAACCTGGGAGGCAGAGGTTGCAGTGAGCCGAGATTTCACCACTGCACTCCAGCCTGGGCAACAAGAACAAAACTCCATTTCAAAAAGGAAAAAAAAAAAAGAAAAGAAAAGCAACACGGCTTCGACAGGCATACAATTAGATCAGGATTTCACATGAAGACCTATTTGTAGGGAGAAGGTCCCCCATGCAGGGCAGGAACTGGTCAAGTGGTCCTTCAATTTTTGGCCAGTTTATTTTCACAGAACTACTCACAGCATGAGCTCTACACCTGTGTGTCTAGTCCGCTGGTACAGCTTCTGACCTTCCAAATATTTAATCAATGTACTTCATGAAGTTATTACCAACTTTCTCCTGAATTTTCACAACCAACTAGTGAGACAGACAGGTGGACAGTCTCCATTCTATAGACAGAGTAACTAACTGCCTTGCCCCTATTGGTTTCCAAATTTTGCTGTTTCCTTAGCAAAAGTGGTCCCACTTACTTGCTTCACTCCCCTCCACACCTCTGGAAGACAACTTTCCCTCTGCCTTCCTCCCACAAATGTTTCACAAAACAGTCAGCCCGTTTTGTAGCCTTGCCATAAATAACTGCGTGTAGACACACCATGTTCATCACTTCAGACCAGTCAAAGATCAACTTTATCTAACAGGTTTGAATGCAGAATTAAATGTCACAAAAAAAAGGAAGGAAGGGAGAAAGGGAAGCAGCTTCACTGCTCAGTAAACCTGGCCTAAGCCTCATGTTAAAATGAATTTCCATTTTGTCATTTCAAAGTTCCTGTGGGCTGGGGAAAAAATCTGTACAATTCTCATCATCGCCCAGCTTTGCCACAAGCCAGATGACTGTGGCAGTTTCACAAAACTCTGGAGAGGTCTGTGCTTCTTCCTTCTTCCTGACCAAAGTCCACAGGTGTTCCTGGATGGAGCAACATGGTAAGCTCCACACCTGCCTGGTCATTCTCAGTACTGTTCTCATTATTGTTCCAAGGAAAAAGTATTTAAAACCATTTGGAAACCAGAAGATGCTGCTCAAATATATGGCACTGTGGTTAATTCTAAACCCTCTCAAAAGATTCACCAAACCTCAACAATCTTAATGGGACTCTAAAAGAGCCCAAAAAGAATATTCTAGAATGTCCTGGCTCATTATCACCTAAATCAGTGGTTTCCAAAATGTCGGGGTCACCATGACTCTTTCAGGAGGTGGAAAGCTCCTCTGTTTTCCAACTACATCTCTGTGGGAGGCCACATTTTCTTCATATATTTCATCTAAAACAATATACCGTAATAGGTTGAATGCAGAAACAAATATGAGAAACTTTTATTAAGACAGATATTAACGGCCGGGCGCGGTGGCTCAAGCCTGTAATCCCAGCACTTTGGGAGGCCGAGACGGGCGGATCACGAGGTCAGGAGATCGAGACCATCCTGGCGAACACGGTGAAACCCCGTCTCTACTAAAAAAATACAAAAAACTAGCCGGGTGAGGCGGCGGGCGCCTGTAGTCCCAGCTACTCGGGAGGCTGAGGCAGGAGAATGGCGTAAACCCGGGGGGCGGAGCTTGCAGTGAGCTGAGATCAGGCCACTGCACTCCAGCCCGGGCGACAGAGCCAGACTCCGTCTCAAAGGAAAAAAAAAAAAAAAAAAAAAAAAAAAGACAGATATTAACAAGATTCACAAAAATGTAACATAATGCCATCCTTTCCTCTAAACCTCTTCCATTTTGGAAAACAGTTATTTTTCATGAAAACATTAATATTAACATTTGCTATTAACATGTAATAAGCTTATTGTTTTTTTTTAAATGAAATAATAAGTATTTTAAATTGTTCCCAGTTTAAATTTCTCATACAGTAAATACTGATAAATGAAAGTTCTTTGGAGACCTTAATAGTTTTTAAGTGTTAAGAGGCCCTTAGATGAAAATGTTTGATTATCACTGACCAGTTTAAACTCATTATAATATAGATTGTTTCTACTTAAGTTCAAATACTCAAGTAGAATTAGGAAATAGGTAGCTACATCATAAAAACAAGCACATAGTTACTTCCCACACACGGGAAAAATGCGCTAGTTTTAGAAGTAACATAATATGTATTTTGCAAGAAGTATTCCTTTTTATAACAAGCAGAGGAAAAAAGGAAACAGAACAATCCCCTTGCTGCCCCCTGAACCAGTCAGGCTTCCCTTTCCTCTTTTGCCTTTGACCCTCTGGCACAATGCCTGTTTTTTATTTTTTATTTTTTTTAAATGTTGATTTTATATTTAATACAGATGACAGAAATTACTTTAAAAAAGTCATTAGTGACAGTTATAGCTATCGGATTAGTTATAATTAATTAGCTAATTTTTAAGAAAAAGATTTTCACTAAAAACTGTTGATGACAAGAAATACATAAGTGGGGAAGTATCTACCTATCTATAGATATTTATATGTAAAAATCAGGCCAGGCATGACTGATGAAGCTGATCTACTTCCACAAATCAACCTCACACAGCACACTTGATATCTTGCTTTCCATTATTCAAGTGTGCAAAACAAATTGTTTGGTCCTAAAATGCAGCAATGTATAAATCCAAAAATCATCTTGAGAGTTCAAGCAGTGAAAAAATTGGTGACTGTATTATTACAATTCCCCAGTTACTGTCCAACTGACCAAGAGCTCTCGGTGAGTTGTGAAGATAAGTGACATCTGTACCACAGAGAACGGATTATGGAAGTAGAGAACCGGGTCAGTTAAATTCCTATTAACTCTTACTTGACAAATTGGGGATATGCAGTAATTCTAAGCTCACAACTTTGAATGAGGTCAATAATCTTGAGCTGGTCTGATGGCTACTCTGCATTTTCTCAAAAAATGTGTTTACTAAAACCCATTTAATAATATAAATTAGCCTAGCTTTTTCGAGTTAACAGTATGTTCTATATGTGTATTGATTTGCTACTTATACAATGTATGTATTTATTCATTCAATTAAGAAACCCAGTTAGCTTACTTCAAACTGTTGATTGTTACACATAACAAAAATATTTATCTTTAAACAGTCTGTAATTTGTTTTTTTCACTGTTCCAACCCATCTGCCCCTTATCTTTGGGCTGTTTTAGAGTGCAGAATTTTTCTAATGTAATTCCTGACAGCGACAACGATAAGCCTCCCCTGCGGACGACATGATGAAAATGCAGCTACCAAGTGATCAGGAATCTACTGAAGACGGGGCCGCGGTGCTCTCAGTGAGGGCAGCACCTCCCTCCCATCTGCGTGTCGCTGCATGTCTTACCGACAAGGAGCCTCCTGTCTCCCTAAACGTGCTGTACTGCGAGCCCCTCAGAGCCCTACCACCCTGGAAAACTCCCACTCAAAGTCCAGTCAATAAAATTGTATGGGCCAGCTCAGGATGGCTCCTGAACAGCCAGCCAAGAACGCCCGACCTGGAAGAGGGCACTCCAGGAGAGGAGACACTCACAATTTTGCATAAAAGTCACAGAACTCCTTGTAGACTTTCACGTCACTGTGCCTGCGCTGCAGTTTGGAGACAGCCCTCTCGTCCTCGGTCCCATTGGCCTCGGGGACACTGTTAAGGGCCGCTGGTGGGATTTCTTCGTTCTCTGGGATAACGCAGGGGCGCGCTCGGCCTGAGAAGGCCATCGTGGGTGCTTGCGAGCTCTGAGCACAGGGACGAGAGCCGCAGGACACAGAGCCAGGAGAAACAATATCCAGGCCTCCCTGCTTCCCAGCCAGGGTCACTCCCACCGTTCCCACGCACGTCAGCCCGACCCGCCAGGGTCACTGCTGCTGCTTCATGTTAAGAGCTCAGCAGCACAGGACAGTTACATGGCAGTCAGGATTTACTGAGGCTTTCTGGAAGTTCCAAAAAACATTCCACAAAATAGTGACACAGTCTGTCAGAGCAGCAGTCCCAGTGGACTATGCTATAAACACCGCACTAGGAGACAGGGGCTACCTCCTAAGCCTCCAAGAGAAGGAAATATCCACATGTGCCTTGCATATTTGCCACAGGACTTCATCACCAATGCCGTGCTTTTCACTCTGAAGGGCATAAGAGGCTTTTGGAGACCTTGTAAAACACCCCCTGACAAGCTCTCCCTGAGGCTGAGGCTGCTGGCACACTCTGAGGAGCATTTGAACCCTGCCTGGCCCTGGGTTTCCACAACCCTGGCCATGACTGCCAGCTATGCCCGATGGGTCCCTTCCCCAGCAGGCCGTGAGCCCCTAAAACTAACAGCAATGTTTGACTTCTATCACCTTTGCAACTGGTACATAGTCACAGTCCAATCTCAGCTTCAATGAATGGGCACCAGTGGAAACAGACAAGGGCCGGTGCTTAGTTATAACTCTTCTACTGGACTCCAGCTAACCTCAAAGCTTAGGTGAGCTGACGTTTCTCAATCTCTACCATGACTAAGGAAGCTGTTACATACTCTGGCATTCTTGCTATAATCAGTCCACACTCCTGTCTCCTGTGATTGAGTTAGCAATGCAAAAGGAAACTAAATCACTAAGCCAAGAGAAAAGTCAAGCTGGAAACTACGTCAGGCAAACCTGCCTCCCATTTTATTTGCTAAATAAGATAGCTACAAAGATAACAACCCACATCCCTTCCTCACCATTTGCCCACAAGAAAATTCCTTATGGACAAAGGACAGACACAACTCAAAGTCATCCCTCTGAAGCTCACCTGAGACAAATACGTATCTGATTGCTTCCTCTACCCTATTGCTCATGTAAAAATGTAGGTTCACTGAGTCACACACAATTGTGTATTCATTAGAAGGCTGATAAAGAACTCAAAAGAATGCAACTTTTTGTCTCTTACCTACTTGACTTGGAAACCCCCCACCCACTTCGAATTGCTCCGCCTTACTGGACCGAACATATATGTATGTACATCTTACATACATTGCTTGATGTCTCATGTCTCCCTAAAGTGTATAAAAGCAAGCTGTACCTCGACCACCCTGGGGCACATGTTGTCGGGACCTCCTGAGGCTGTGTCATGGGTGCGTCATTAACTTTAGCAAAACACACATTCTAAATCGACTAAGACTTGTCTCAGATACTTTTTGGTTTACAGCAATGATGACAATCATGATGTAGCACTAGAGACAACTAAAGGGCTCAGAATCCTTCTCACGTCCCCGTCCTCTCAGGGCAGTGTGCCACCCACCAAAACCAAGAGACTGTGAAATAAAATCTACAGAACAGGCACAAGGCACACTGATGGGCAGTCACGGAACCGGCAGCGGATAAACAAAATGCAGTAGAGACACCAAGTAATGACCATAAATAATGACATCCAAGAGTCAGTGAGTGCTTCCTACCACGGCCCTTAATCCTTCCCATGGCTTCTGAGATAGGTGGTAGTTACAAATGAAGAAACTGAGGCACAAAGAGACTGAAGAACTACTAAGGAGGTAGTGGAGTCAAGACTTAAACCTAGGCACTCTGAGTCCAGAGCCTATGCTGTTAATCCCTATGTCAGAAAATGGTAAACATAATTACTGGGAAGCACAATTAGCCAGAAAAGATTAGGCAGCGGGTACCAGACAGGACTGGAAGCAGAAAGTGGGACCAAATCTTTCTACTTTGAACCCTAAAAATCTCACAGAATGGGTCCAGAACTCAAAGGCTGCGGGCTACAGATCCTGCCCAGGCCCAAGGGACTCACCATATTTAAATAAGAAAGAAACCACCTCATGGTTTAAAATTTTTCCTTTCAATTTATCTACATTTCCTAATTTTTTAGGTTTCTCTTTTATAATGACCATGTGAAACAGTGAGGAGGCAGGGAGGGAGGGAGGAAAAGAGACAGACAGACAGAGGGATGAGGACAGAGGCAGGCTGACTCAGACTGTAAGTTTAATGCATCCGGTGGAGGTGGCATGGTAGGAGGCAGGAAGCCACGTGAGCCTTCTGCTTAGAATTCTCCCTCACAGTCTCCCCAGTTATCATGTTACGTGACTACAGTACAGGAGTAAAACCAGGAATCTGACATTGCTGCAACGTGTGTGTGCAGGTCTCTGTCATTTCATCACACGGGTGGCTTCCTGTAACAACAGCCTCTATCAACTTACAGGACTATTCCATCACCACAGAGTTCTCTTTCATGTTATCTCTGACCATCACATACCTCCGCACACTGCAACACTCCTAACCTCTGGCAACCACTCCTTTGTTTTTCATTTCTATGATTCTGCTATTTAAAGAATGTTACCTAAATGGAATCGTTCACGTGACATCTTCAGGCTTTTCATTCAGCACAATGCCCTGAGACCAAGTTGCTCCACATGCCCACAGTTTGCTCTTGTTTACTGCCAAGTAATATTCCATGACATGGATGCGTAATTTGTTTCACCGTTCACCCGCTGAAGGACATTTAAGTACTTTCCTTCCAATTTGTGGCACTGTGAATAAAACTATAGACATTTCTGTATTGAATATATTTTATTTCTCTGGGATAAATGCCCAACAGTAAAACTGCTGAGTTGTACGGTAAGTGAATGTTTAGTTTTTAAAGAAACTGCCTGTGATATTGTGACTTTTAATAATAAATCTATTATTGGTCTCTGCCCCCATTTCCTGGCACAGGGCTCCGAAAACTCTTGACTCTCTGAAGTGGTACATGTCTTTTGCAGGCTAATGTGACAGGTGTGGGGCTGGTTGCTGGAGAACCCATCATGCAATAAGAAGGCTGAAACTTCCGGCTCCAGCCCCAACCCCTTGGAAACGAGAGGAGCTGGGGATTTTGATAATCACCAGTTGTCAATGATCAAATCAATCATGCCTATGAAATGAAGCCTCCATAAAAACTCAATAGGATAGAGTTTGGGGAACTTCTGGGTTGCTGAACATATGGAGGTGCTGGGAGGGTGGCGCTCCCAGAGGAGAGAAGCTCTGCTGCTTCCCTACACCTTGCCCCATGTATCTCTTCCATCTGGCTGTTCTTAAGTTATGCTAGGTAAGGATTGCTAGGGGGAAGCAGATAGAGATCTTCCTTTTATCTGGTTTCCTCTACCTACATCTGTGACTATTTTAATGAGGGTGGTTGGCACACAGTGACCCTAAACAGAACTCTTCAATAGAGGTCACCTTAATATGACCTGGTTTTATGATCAAAGGTACCATATACTATGAAGATATTTTTAAACTGTTTAATCAATCAATGTAACATTTTATGTGAATGTAAAATAGGTTTGTGGCTCTGTTCCTTTGTTTACAATTTTGCTCGATCTCATTCTCTCCTCTTGGCCTTTTTTTCACTTCGGAGTATCCTAATGGGAGTCGGGCGGGAGAAGAGAGGCTGAAGTTCTGAAGGAAGAAAAGATGCAGCAAGAAAGCTTGATTGTCTTCTATCACATTGTATAGATCACCTTCCCATTAGCTTCTCCCTAGGAACTGACCACCCAACCAGCTGATTCTCAGCATAAATAACACAAGGCAAAGAAATTCTCTGCACATTACCCAAGCTACTTACACTGAAACAACGAAGGAGCTAATGTGGCAGGTAAAGCCAAGCAGGAGGTTCAGACACGTCCTCCACTGCAATGGTGGGAGTAAACAAGCCCTGGGGTTTCAGGAGCTGGTGACAGCACTGATGGGCTGCCCTTCCTTTAGCAGCCCATTTTGGCATTCTGGTAAAGTCTATTTCTTCTCGAAAAACAGTTGCTCGCATTATTCCACTGTTGGCTTTACATCATTCCTGGACATATGGAACTTTTACTATGTGCCCATGATGCAATAGGCCCAGTGTGGTACCTAAGAAGTATCCAGCCCACCATCAGTAGAAGATACTACAATCTGCTGAATGAATGAATGAATAAATAAATAAAAGTCATAGCCTCTGCTTCTATGAGTATACAGTGTATAGTTTGGTGCCCAGTGCTGAGTGAACAAGGTTGTTTTTATGTCCCTACTACTCTGAATAAGGATCTGTAACAGTGTGGCCATGGAAAGTTGAGGTGGTGGTCGGGTGCGGTGCCTCACGCCTGTAATCCCTGCACTTTGGGAGGCCGAGGCGGGTGGATCACCTGAGGTCAGGAGTTTGAGACTTGGCCAGGAGCCTGGCCAACATGATGAAACCCCATCTCTACTAAAAATACAAAAAATTAGCTGGGCGTGGTGGTGGGCACCTATAATCCCAGCTACTCAGGAGGCTGAGGCAGGAGAATCGCTTGAACCCAGGAGGCAAAGGCTGCAGTGAGCCAAGATCGTACCACTGCACTCAGACCTGGGCAATGAGAGCAAAACTCCGTCTCAAAAGGAAAAAAAGAAAAAAAGAGAGAGAAAGTATAGGCAGTACACAATTCTCCCAAAAAGATTACCTGTAGTCACTCCTCTTATTTAGCTACAAGAGAGTAAAGCTAAAAGAAATATGTTATTTTTCCAAGAGGACAAGGGAGTGGTTTAATTCTGAATAAACACCATAGCTCAACTTTTATATTCAGCATTTTGATACTGTGAAATCATTTTCAGGAATTATTAATGCCACTCTAAGAACTGCAAACAAATTTAATTCGAACTACTACTGCCACGGCAGTGGCATCAGAATAGCCATTGAAGTAGGGTGGGAGGATGTTATTTGAAAATACCAAAAACGTCAGATTCGTCTGAATAGCAGGTCTGCTAGGTGGCTTTTGATGAAGAATTAGGATTGTGTGAGGTCCTCAATACCCTAAGGGTGTTTCTTTTTTTAAATGTTGAAAGTATTTATTTATTTTACTGTTGAAAGTATTTATTTATTTTATTATACTTTAAGTTCTGAGGTAGGTACATATGCAGAATGTACAGGTTTGTTACATGGGTATACATGTGCCGTGGTGGTTTGCTGCACCCATCAACCTGTCATCTACATTAGGTATTTCTCCTAATGCTATCCCTCCCCTAGTCCCCACCCACTGACAGGCCCCAGTGTGTGATGTTCCCCTCCCTGTGTCCATGTGTTCTCATTGATCAACTCCCACTTATGAGTGAGAACATGCGGTGTTTGGTTTTCTGTTCTTGTGATAGTTTGCCGAGAATGATGGTTTCCAGAGTCATCCATGTCCCTGCAAAGGGCATGAACTCATCCTTTTTTATGGCTGCATAATATTCTATGGTGTATATGTGCTACATTTTCTTTATCCAGTCTATCATTGATGGGCATTTGGGTTGGTTCCAAGTCTTTGCTATTGTAAACAGTGTGGCAATCAACATACACGTGCATGTGTCTTTATAGAAAGATTTATAATACTTTGGGTATATAACCAGTAATGGGATTGCTGGGTCAAATGGTATTTCTAGTTCCAGATCCTTGAGGAATCGCCACACTGTCTTCCACAATGGTTGAACTAATATACACTCCCACCAACAGTGCAAAAGTGTTCCTATTTCTCCACATCCACTCCAGCATCTGTTGTTTGCTGACTTTTTAATGATCGCCACTCTAACTGGTCTGAGATGGTATCTCATTGTGGTTTTGATTTCCATTTCTCTAATGATCAGTGATGATGAGCTGTTTTTCATGTTTGTTGGCTGCATAAGTATCTTCTTTTGAGAAGTGTCTGTTCATATCCTTTGCCCACTTTTTGATGGTTTTTTTTTTTTTTTTTTTTTTGTAAATCTGTTTCAGTTCTTTCTAGATTCTGGATATTAGCCCTTTGTCAGAGGAATACATTGCAAAAACCTTCTCCCATTCTGTAGGTTGCCTGTTCACTCTGATGATTGTTTCTTCTGCTGGGCAGAAGCTCTTTAGTTTAGTCAGATCCCATTTGTCAATTCTGGCTTTTGTTGCCATTGCTTTTGGTGTTTTACTCATGAAGTCTTTGCCCATGCCTATGTCCTGAATGGTACTGTCTAGGTTTTCTTCTAGGGTTTTTATGGTTTTAGGTCTTACATTTTAAGTCTTTAAACCGTCTTAACTTTTGTATAAGGTGATCTAGTTTCAGCTTTCTGCATATGGCTAGCCAGTTTTCCCAACACCACTTATTAAATAGGGAAACATTTCCCTATGGCTTTTGTCAGGTTTGTCAAAGATCAGATGGTTGTAGATGTGTGGCATTATTTCTGAGGCTTCTGTTCTGTTCCATTGGTCTATATATCTGTTTTGGTATCAGTACCATGCTGTTTTTGTTACTGTAGCCTTGTAGTATAGTTTGAAATCAGGTAGCATGCTGTCTCCAGCTTTGTTCTTTTTGCTTAGGATTGTCTTGGCTATGTGGGCTCTTTTTTGGTTCCATGTGAAATTCAAAGTAGTTTTTTCCAATTCTGTGAAGAAACTCAATGTAGCTTGATGGGGACAGCATTTAATCTATAAATTACTTTGGGCAGTATAGCCATTTTCATGATATTGATTCTTCCTATCCATAAGCATGGAATATTTTTCCATTTGTTTGTGTCCTCTCTTATTTCCTTGAGCAGTGGTTTGTACTTCTCCTTGAAGAGGTCCTTCACATTCCTTGTAAGTTGTATTCCTAGGTGTTTTATTCTCTTAGTAACAACTGTGAATGGGAGTTTACTCGTGATTTGGCTCTCTGTTTGTCTGTTATTGGTGTATAGGAATGCTTGTGATTCTTGCACGTTAATTTTGTATCTCGAGACTTTACTGAAGTTGCTTATCAGCTTAAGGAGTTTCTGGGCTGACACAATGGGGTTTTCTAAATATACAATCATGTCATCTGCAAACAGAGACAATTTGACTTGCTCTTTTCCTAACTGAATACCCTTTATTTCTTTCTCTTGCCTGACTGCCCTGGCCAGAACTTCCAATACTATGTTGAATAGGAGTGGTGAGAGAGGGCATCCTTGTCTTGTGCTGGTTTTTAAAGGTAATGCTTCCAGTTTTTGCCCATTCAGTATGCTATTGGCTGTGGGTTTGTCATAAATAGCTCTTATTATTTTGAGATACACTCCATCAATGCCTAGTTTATTGAGAGTTTTTAGCATGGAGCACTGCTGAATTTTGTCGAAGGCCTTTTGTGCATCTATTGAGATAATCATGTGGTATTTATCATTGGTTCTGTTTATGTGATGGATTACGTTTATTGATTTGCGTATGTCGAATGAGCCTTGTATCCCAGGGATGAAGCTGACTTTACCGAGGTGGATAAGCTTCTTGATATCTGCTGGATTCAGTTTGCTAGTATTTATTGAGGATTTTCACACTGATGTTCATCAGGGATATTGGTCTGAAATTTTTTTTGTTGTTGTGTCTCTGCCAGATTTTGGTATCAGGATGATGCTGGCCTCATAAAATGAGTTAGGGAGGAGTCCCTCTTTTTCTATTGTTTGGAATAGTTTCAGAAGGAATGGTACCAGCTCCTCTTTGTACCTCTGGTAGAATTCGGCTGTGGATCTGTTTGGTCCTGGACTTTTTTTGGTTGGTAGGCTATTAATTGCTGCCTCAATTTCAGAACTTGTTATTGGTCTATTCAGGGATTTGACTTCTTCTTGGTTTAGTCTTGGGAGTGTGTACGTGTCCAGCGATTTATCCATTTCTTCTAGATCTTCTGGTTTATTTGTGTAGAGATGTTTATAGTATTCTCTGATGGCTCTGATGGTAGTCTGTATTTCTGTGGAATCAGTGGTGATACCCCCTTTATCATTTTTCATTGCATCTATTTGATTCTTCTCTCTTTTCTTCTTTATTAGGCTCACTAGTGGTCTATTTTGTTGATCTTTTCAAAAAACCAGCTCCTGGATTCACTGATTTTTTAAAGGGTTTTTCGTGTCTCTATCTCCTTCAGTTCTGCTCTTAGTTATTTCTTGTCTTCTGCTAGCTTTTGAATTTGTTTGCTCTTGCCTCTCTAATTCTTTTAATTGTGATGTTCAGGTGTCGATTTTAGATCTTTCCTGCTTTCTCTTGTGAGCATTTAGTGCTATAAATTTCCCTCTACACACTGCTTTAAATGTGTCCCAGAGATTCTGGTACATTGTGTCTTTGCTCTCACTGGCTTCTAATAACATCTTTATTTCCGCCTTCATTTTGTTACCTACCCAGTAGTCATTCAGGAGCAGGTTGTTCAGTTTCAACGCAGTTGTGTGGTTTTGAGTGAGTTTCTTAGTACTGAGTTCTACTTTCATTGCACTGTGGTCTGAGAGACTGTTACGATTTCCGTTCTTTTGCATTTGCTGAGGAGTGTTTTACTTCCAATTATGTGGTCAATTTTAGAATAAGTGCTATGTGGTGCTGAGAAGAATGTATATTCTGTTGATTTATGGTGGAGAGTTCTGTAGATGTCTATTAGGTCTGCTTGCTCCACAGCTGAGTTCAAGTCCTGGTTAATTTTCTGTCTCATTGATCTGTCTAATATTGACAGTGAGGTGTCAAAGTCTCCCACTATTATTGTGTGGGAGTCTAAGTCTCTTTGTAGATCTCTAAGAACTTGCGTTACAAATCTGGGTAGTCCTGTATTGAGTGCATATATATTTAGAATAGTTAGCCCTTCTCATTGCATTGATCTCTCTACCATTACGTAATGCCCTTCTTTGCCTCTTTTGATCTTTGTGGTTTAAACTCTGGTTTATCAGACACTAGGATTGCAGCTCCTGGTTTTTTCTGCTATTTGCTTGGTAAATATTCCTCCACCCCTTTATTTTGAGCCTATGTGTGTCTTTTCATTTGAGATGGGTCTCCTGAATACAGCACACTGATGGGTCTTGACTCTTCATCCAATTTGCCATTCTGTGTCTTTTAATTGGGGCATTTAGCCCGTTTACATTTAAGGTTAATATTGTTATGTGTGAATTTGATACTATCATTATGATGCTAGTTGGTTATTTTGCCGTTAGTTGACGCAGTTTCTTCATAGCGTTGATGGTCTTTACAATTTGGTATGCTTTTGCAGTGGCTGGTACTGGTTGTTCCTTTCCATGTTTAGTGCTTCCTTCAGGAGCTCTTGTAAGGCAGGCCTGGTGGTAACAAACTCTCTCAGTGTTTCCTTGTCTGTAAAGGATTTTATTTCTCCTTTGCTTATGAAGTTTTGTTTGGCTGTATATGAAATTCTGGATTGAATATTCAGCATTTAAGAATGCTGAATATTGGCCCCCATTCTCTTCTGGCTTGTAGGGTTTCTGCCAAGATCCACTGTTAGTCTGATGGGCTTCCCTTTATGGGTAACCCGACCTTTCTCTCTGGCTGCCCTTAACATTTTTTCCTTCATTTCAACCTTGGTGATCTGATGATTATGGGTCTTGGCGCTGCTCTTCTCGAGGAGTATCTTTCAGGTGTTCTATTTACTTAATTTGAATGTTGGCCTGCCTTGCTAGGTTGGAGAAGTTCTCCAAGATAATATCCTGAAGAGTGTTTTCCAACTTGGTTCCATTCTCCCTGTCACTTTCAGGTATACCAATCAAACATAGATTTGGTCTTTTCACATAGTCCTATATTTCTTGGAGGCTTTGTTTGTTTCTTTTCACTTTTTTCCCTCTGATCTTGTCTTCACGCTTTATTTCATTGAGTTGATCTTCAATCTCTGATATCCTTTCTTCTGCTTGATCGATTCGGCTATTGATACTTGTGTATGCTTCATGAAGTTCTTGTGCTGTGTTTTTCAGCTCCATCAGATCATTTATGTTCTTCTCTAACTGGTTATTCTAGTTAGCAATTCATCTAACCTTTTTTCAGCGTTCTTAGCGTCCTTGCATTGGGTTAGCACATGTTCCTTTATCTCGCAGGAGTTTGTTATTACCCACCTTCCGAAGCCTACTTCTGTCATTCATCAAACTCATTCTCCTTCCAGTTTTGTTCCCTTGCTGGTGAGGAGTTGTGATCCTTTGGAGGAGAAGAGATGTTCTGGTTTTTGGAATTTTCAGCCTTTTTGTGCTGGTTTTTCCCCATCTTTGTGGATTTATGTACCTTTGGTCTTTGAAGTTGGTGACCTTCAGATGGGGTCTCTGAGTGGATGTCATTTTTGTTGATGTTGACGCTATCCCCTTTCTGTTTGTTAGTATTCCTTCTAACAGTCAGACCCCCATCTCTGCTGCAGGTCTGCTGGAGTTTGCTGGAGGTCCGCTCCAGACCCTGTTTGCCTGGGTATCACCGGTGGAGGCTGCAGGAACAGCAAAGATTGCTGTCTGTTCCTTCCTCCGGATGCTTCATTCCAGAGGGGCACCCACCAGATGCCAGCCAGAGCTCTCCTGCGTGAGGTATCTGTCGGCCCCTACTAGGAGGTGTCTCCCAGTTAGGATACATGGGGATCAGGGACCCACTTGAGGAGGCAGGCTGTCCCTTATCAGAGCTCCAATGCTGTGCTGGGAGATCTGCTGTTCTCTTCAGAGCTGCCAGGTAGGGACAGCTGAAGCTGTGCCCACAACCACCCCTTCCCCCAGGTGCTCTGTCCCAGGGAGGTGGGGGTTTTATCTATAAGTCCCTGACTGGGGCTGCTGCCTTTTTTTCAGAGATGCCCTGTCCAAAGAGGAGGGAATCTCTGCTGGTAGCGGCCTTGCTGAGCTGCGGTGGGCTCTGCCAAGTTTGAACTTCCCAGCGGTTTTGTTTACATTGTGAGGGTAAAACCACCTACTCAAGCCTCAGCAATGGTGGGCGCCCCTCCCCCAACCAAGCTTGAGCATCCCAGGTCGAGCTCAGTCTGCTGTGCTGGCACAAGAATTTCAAGCCAGTGGATGTTAGCTTGCTGGGCTCTTGGGGTGGGACCCACCAAGCCAGATCTCTTGGCTCCCTGGCTTCAGCCCACTTTCCAGGGCTGTGAATGATTCTGTCTCGTTGGCATTCCAGGCGCCGCTGGGGTATGAAAAAAAACTCAAATGCCACCACTGGGGTATGAAAAAAAAAAAAAACAAAACTGCAGTTAGCTCAGTGTCTGCCCTAAAGGTCGCCCAGTTCTGTGCTGGAAACCCAGGGCCCTAGTGGTGTAGACGTAGGAGGGAATCTCCTGGTCTGTGGGTTGCGAAGACCGTGGGAAAAGTGCAGTATCTGGGCCAGGGTGCACGGTACAGTCCCTAATGGCTTCCCTTGGCTAGAAGAGGGAGTTCCTCGATCCCTTGCGCTTCCCGGGTGAGGCAACGCCCCACCCTGCTTCGGCTCACCCTCCTTGGGCTGTACCCACTGTCCAACCAGTCCCAATGAGATGAACTGGGTACCTTAGTTGGAAATGCAGAAATCACCCGCTTTCTGTGCCAATCTCGCCGGGAGCTACAGAACGGAGCTGTTCCTATTTGCCATCTTGCCAGCAAATCCAGGGCGTTTCTTAAGAGGTTCTATACTCTAATCAACCCTCATGGCTAAGTTGGGTCTTTGGGAGATCCCACAGGACAGGTCTGAACCCCAAATGTTCCTTAAATCCACTCACAGCAGAGCGATTTCTACTTTATGAAAACAGTTGATGAATTTGTCATTTTTTGATCATCTACTGCGTGTTTCACTTACGGAATGACTGACCTACTGTGGCAAATCTGGGACCCCAGCTGCATGGGTCCAATAGCTTGGTTAAGGGCCCCCACTCACTGCACAGTGATGCAAAGTTGGCACACAGTAGTGTCCTGTAAAGAAGGTTGTAGAGCTTTAGATTCCAACTGTCTGCTAACTTTATGGTTTTAGTCAAAACTAACTCCACCTCTGACATAAGGCATGGCCAAAAACAAATAAGCTACTTAGAGATATCATACAAAAAATTACAGCTATTTCTAGCAGCTTAAATAATTAAAGCCTGGATAAACTCATGAAAATAGCAGCCAACATTTTTTAAAAAGCAGCTTTTAAAAAACCACTAGCAGCTTAAAATTACTCCTCTTAAGAAGTAACGATGGAATTATGTACATCATTACCAAATATTTCATCTGTAGGATTTAAAAGCCAAACTGGACATTTTAACCAATTGTCTCTAAAATACAGGACTCCAATACAGAAAAAGAGGAGTGCTTAGTAAATGCTTCACTCTATTCCACAAAGAGATTTGTATAACTGATGACTAAACAGAGCACTTGGCAATAACAACTACTAGATGAAGCTTCTCCAACTGCATTCAAAGGCTTCCAGGTCATAATGGGGCATCTGAATTGTTGGGGTGGCCTGGTTAAATTACCATATGCCAAAATGAACTGTTTCCACTATCATCCTCTATCCTGCTCAAATGGAAAAATATAATCTAATTTTCCCCAGACTATGAAAAACAAAACAATCATGACACGCAAGTAAAGATAATGAAACTGGGAAGTTCCTTCCCATTTCGTAGCTTCCAGAACAAATGCACTGTGTTTTATTTCAACAGAGAGTGAGAAAATAGACAAAGTTTGGCCACAAAAAGATTTGAATTTGTAATTAATATGCCATTTGGCCTTGTCAGTTTTTTTTCCCCTAATTCTTGATTGAACAGGCAAAAAGAAATTATTCATTACCACAGAAGCAAGAGAGTGATAAAGAAATAATGTACATTTCCTCAAGCTAGCTTAAAATAAAGAAAATAGCACGTTTTTTATGTGTTTGTATTAGCATTGCTTATTGGGATTATTATCAAAGGCAGAGCTACTGTGGCTTTGTTACGTATGTTAAAAATAACTGAAGAGTCACTAAAAGATTATCACCTAACAAAGATGAAATGAACGAAACAAATTCTCTCCCTATGCACCATCAACCCCATCCCAGGGGCCCAAACCATCCCAAACACTGGAATCAAAGTCCAGAAATTACAATGAGGTTGTAATTGTGAGAAGGCTATTTGCATCTGACAGTTTGCAAGAAACTCCCTCTGAAATGAAACTTAATCTAAGAGTTAGGAGACTCTCTTTGGTGTTGCAGATAGGTTTCTAGCATCCCAAACTTTATGATATCTTAACTGCATTTATTTCCCTTAAAAGGAAAATGAGTGAAATGCCATTCGATTATCAGGTTGAAATATTTCTGGAAGGAAACTAGCAGGCACCTATTTAAGTCTTAAAATCAGCTAAAATACAGTGTTTCAGATGGAATATCATCAGCCACAAAAAAAGAGAAAGAATTAGATCCTGTCAGTTGTGGCATCATGATGAGACTGGGGTACATTATGTTAAGTGAGATAAGTCAGGCACTGAACGACAAATGCCAGATGTTCTCACTCATATGTGAAAGCAAACATAAAACTGAACTCATAGAAGTAGAGCACAGAGTTGGTTATTAGAGGGTGGGAAGGGTGGCTGGGAGGGGAGACAGGGAGAGGTTGCTTAAGGGACTCAACATTACAGCCAAATAACAGGAATAGTTCTCGGGTTCCTCAGCACTGTAGAGTGACTAATGTTAACAATAATTTATTGCATATGTCCAAAAAGCTAGAAGAGGAATGTGAAAGTTCTAAACCCAAGGAAATGATAAATGTTTGAAGTGATGGATATGCTGGTTACCCCGATTTGATCCTTATGCATTACATGCATGCATCAAAATAACACATGCACCCCATAAATATGTACAATTATTATGTATCAATAAAAAATTCCTCCTCCAGTATCTGAGGGAAAAGTATCCTAGTTTTATTCCCAAAGCCCACAAAAGAGAGGCAAAACAGAGTGGCCACTCAGAAGCCCCAGGCAGAGGTGTGTCGAGGGACAGCCCAGAGAAGGCAGGAATGGCCCCACATTCAACCTCAACGCCCATGGGGTTCTGCAATACAAGGCAGGTCTGAAAGTGCTGTGTTGCCTCAGAGACACTGCCCACAACAGGCAGAAAGTACTGCAAATAAATAGTTCAGTTACTCAATCCTAACCAGTTTTTAAAGTCTTGACGGCCTATGTGGTGGCCTGTTGCTTAAGAAGCGCCTCTCCCTGGATGATCTCTAAAAAAGTTTCTAACATGAACCAAGCAACAAATACCTGCCCACAAAGGACTCTGTAAAGGACATGGAGCCTGGGGAAGGGAAAGGAGAAAGACTGAAATCAAGCTCCTCCCAGCACTCTCTCCTTTCCCGTGATATTCCCTGAGTGCCTCAGACACTCTTGTGACGCTCTTGCTCCCTGCAACAAGCCATCCTGTCCCTATGATAATGGAGACACTTCCATCACACAGGAAACCCATCATGGAAAGACACGAGACTGGATGGGAAAACAGAATGGGCAGCAAAAAGGTGTAATCATTAAAAGCAGAACACTAACAAATGACTGTACAATGGCAAGCCTGTTTCTGTAAGCCCGTGAGCTTGGATGTGTAAGTGCTTTGGGATGGGATCACTGGATTGTACTGTTTTGGTTTGGCAAGTTGTATTTGTCAACTTTTGTCAGCCCAACAGCAATATAGCTTATTACAGAAAATGTATGAAAGGCAGAGAAGAATCACTCATATTCCTGCCAACTAGAAACAAACTTTAACATTTTGAACTCTATTCTTTTTAAAATACATGTACACGGCTGGGCATGGTGGCTCACGCCTGTAATCCCAGCACTTTGGGAGGCCGAAGTGGGTGGATCACAAGGTAAGGAGTTCAAGATCAGCCTGACCAACATGGTGAAACTCTGTCTCTACTAAAAATACAAAAATTAGCCGGGCATGATGGCAGGTGCCTGTATTCCCAGCTACTCAGGAGGCTAAGGCAGGAGAATCACTTGAACCCAGGAGGTGGAGGTTGCAATGAGCCGAGATGGCTCAACTGTACTCCAGCCTGGGCAACAGAGCGAGACTTCGTCTCAAAACAAAACAAAAACATGTACACATATAGGATATATGATCTTAAATATAAATACAGGGTTGTTGCAAGGTGACTTTAGAATTATCTTTAAATGTGATGATCAACATTTCTAGCACTGGGTGAAACATATAAAGGACACATAATTTTCTGGATGAATGCCACTGTCCCCTTTTTCTCCTGAACTTTCTGCTCATCAGAAACCTGCCCAGTCCTCAAGTACCTGCTCAAGATCTTCTCCAGGAAGCTTTCTTGACATTCCAGGCCTTATCAATCTTCTGTTCAGCAGCCACAGCAGCCACTGTGTGTCCCATGCAGTGAGTGGGTAAGATTTTCATTGGATATAATGTTGTGTTTTGTATTGCAAAGGTGCTCCTCATCTCCTCAAGAACACCAGGAGGCCCTTAAGTAGACATTTCTTTTTTTTTGTTTGTTTTGAGACGGAGTCTCGCACTGTCGCCCAGGCTGGAGTGCAGTGGCGCAATCTCGGCTCACTGCAAACTCTGCCTCCTGGGTTCATGCCATTCTCCTGCCTCAGTCTCCTGAGTAGCTGGGACTACAGGCGCCCGCCACCACGTCTGGCTAATTTTTGTATTTTTAGTAGAGACAGGATTTCACTGTGTTAGCCAGGATGGTCTCCATCTCCTGCCCTCATGATCTGCCCGCCTCAGCCTCCCAAAGTGCTGGGATTACAGGCATGAGCCACCGTGCCCAGGCTGTGTTTTGTTTTGTTTTGAGACAGAGTCTCACTCTGTCGCCAGACTGGAGTGCAGTGGTGCAATTTTCACTCACTGCAACCTGTATCTCCTGGGTTCAAGTGATTCTTGTGCCTCAGCCTCCCGAGTAGCTGGAATTATAGGCATATGCAACCACACCAGGCTAATTTTTTATTTTTAGTAGCAGAGACAGGGTTTCACCATGTTGGCCACGCTGGTCTCGAACTCCTGACCTCAGGTGATCCGCCCGCTCCAGCTTCCCAAAGTGCTGGGATTACAGGCATGAGCCACCACGCCCAGCCTCTGTTGAATCTTTATACCCCTCATGGCACCAAGTACACTGTCATCATGTAATTAATCAAACTGGACATCTTGAAAGAAGTCCCTAGACTGCCCGCAGAGGGCGTCTAAAGAGGACAAGCCCTGGTGAGCTGTGTCTCTCCCCAGACACCCAGACAGCTCAGTCTATCTTGTGGCCTTCGGCGTAACTTTCTCTCCTCAAGAAAGACAGCTCAATTAACCAGAATCACTATAGTTTGAAATCTACAAGCCATCTCACAATTATTTTTCTTCCATGGTCCCTCAAATAAGCAGTGTTTGGTCAGTTTAAAAACATTCTTGGGCTGGGCATGGCACCTCATGCCTGTAATCCCAGCACTTTGGGAAGCTGAGGCAGGAGGATCACCTGAGCTCAGGAGCTGGAGACCAGCCTGGGCAACATGGTGACACCCCATCTCTACAAAAAATACAAAAATTAGCCGGGCATGTTGGCATGCACCTGTAGGCGCTACTAAGGATGCTGAGGTGGGAGGATTGCTTGAGCCTGTGAGCTGTGATCACGCCACTGCACTCCAGCCTGGGAGACATAGCTACTGTCTAAAAAAAAAAAAAAAAAACCTTCACATTTTCTCTCATAGGTTAGGTGATTTTTGTTTAGAAACTTTTACTAGAAAATGTCTCTGTACTAGTTCCTTCATATTTCAAATCACATATCTTTTTATTCTTTTATTGTTATTCATATTGTGATCCATTAACATACATTCTCACACCTAAACATCTTTTTTAAAAGATAACATTGTGTTCTGGTCAAAACAGACAAATTAGAGGAAGCCATATTTCCAATACAGAATGGCAGTATTTTTAGCTAGGAATGCTGACTTAGGAGAACGCCCACATCACCAGTGACAGCCTCCAGTGTGTCAGGAGCTCTTGACATGGCTGTAGTGGCTGCAGCACCAGAGTCTCTGGCTCTAAATCACACCCTTATTTTAGTTCTGACTCAGTCAAGGCTATCTCCCCGGACACTGACCTTCAGCTACACCGGGAGGGAAGTCCGTGGGAGTTTTTATTTCGCGACTAAGCTTAATGTGGGGTTTACTTGCCTCAGTAAGGTAAAAGAGAACCATGAGAATTTCAGAATAGAAGAACAGAATAAAAAACATTTTACTTGATTCAAGTGAAAACAATGAACCCCTTCAAATTCAAATGTACATTATCTTTCACTGCCAGTTATTTTCTTTGTGACACAGAACATGTTTTGTGTAGATTTTACTGCATTAAACAGCATTTGAAAATACTGACCAGGATGAAGCAGAGGAACTAAAAAAATATATGTATACACACATATATACACACATATATACATATACACATATACACATACACACACATATATATTTTGCTGAATTTAAAAAGGTTTCCTCTCTTTCATTAACTTTTAATTTTGTGAAATGTACACAGAAAGGCAAGGGATTATTTCAGCTACCGCAACTTAGACTTTGCCATCAGTGCAATGAAAAAAGTTGTGGAAATGATATAAGGTCAGGAGGTCAACTTCTGTAAGCTGGTGCTCATGTAACACCACCCAGCTACAGCCAGGCTGGCAGCATCTCCCGGGGGTCTCAGTTGCTCCTCTTGTTCTGCAGGCTCCTGTGCTCAGCCTTCCTCTCTCCCCACAGAGCTCACCATTCTCTGTCATGGAATGAAGCTATGGTTTTTGAAAGCAGTTCACAGGGCTAAGTAGGAAGCTCTTTGTTCCATTCCTTACCTCTTCTCAAAAAGCGGTATTCTATACATCTAGCAATAATATATAAAATTATGGCAATTACCCACTTAGACAGACCCCTTGTGTCCTGTAGGAGGCAGCACTGGGATATTGCGGGGTGCTGGTGATGCAGTCACTGCCGCCTCCGTGAATCTCTGTCCTCTGTGAGCAGCACTGAGGCCTTGTCAGTAGAGGGTGCTGGAGAGATGCAGGAGGAAGAGGTGTGCTTCCCAGTCCTGCCTGCTCCCTGGGCAAAGCTCCTGCAGCACTCTGGCTTCTTCGGTGTCTAGCTCCCGCAGGGCATGGTGGCCAGCACCAGCTTCCCTGGCACCGGCCCCTCGATAGTTTTGCAGCAGAGTGCCTTGGACCCTGATGGTGCATGCAGCCAGCAGCACCCACCCCTTGGCAGTCAGCTATGTAGGGGGTGCCTTGGGTGAGGGTCCTCACTGGGAACAGCCTTCCCTGGTACTCGAAAGGGGGATTTACAGCAATCTGTGCCAGCGACTTTTCTGCCATGCAGCGCACCCTGGTAGTGTGACCCTGGGCACGGAGGAGGGCTCCTCCCTGGGCGCTCTAACTCAGCTCTAGGGTCCGTGGCTGCTCCTTACAGCGGCTAGTCCTATACTCTTGCTTTCTCTTCCCTTACTAGCCAATTCCTTATTACTCCAAAACCCTGTTAGAGTTAGTAATTCTATCTTTATATTAAACCTTTCCTATTCAAATTAGTGTGTGGGTTTTCTCTCCTGGTTGGACCCAGGCCAACAGAGGCAGCCTATATCAGGACTCTGCAGCTGATGGTACTTAGACCTTTTGGGCTCTTTCTCCAAGATCTCACTTACCAATTTAAACAACTGTATTTACATTCAAAACTAGGAAGAGACTGGGGGAGAAGTGTGTTACCACGTAAAGGTACAAAATAAAAAACCCGTCAGTTAAATG
The DNA here is from genome assembly GCF_037993035.2 of Macaca fascicularis. NCBI lineage: Eukaryota > Metazoa > Chordata > Mammalia > Primates > Cercopithecidae > Macaca > Macaca fascicularis. The sequence continues at coordinate 16,121,704 of NC_088387.1, read as the reverse complement.
GGAGTCCGGTTCACTGAAACCCCCCCTTCCCGGGTTCAAGCAATTCTCTGCCTCAGCCTCACGTGCAGCTGGGATTACAAGCGCATGCCACCACGCCTGACTAATTTTTGTATTTGTAGTAGAGACAGGTTTCACCATCTTGGCCAGGCTGGTCTTGAATTCCTGACCTCGTGATTCGCCTGTCTCAGCCTCCTGAAGTGCTGGGATTACAGCCATTCTTTTTTTTTTTTTTTTTTTTTGAGATGAAGTCTTGCTCTTGTCCCCCAGGCTGGAGTGTGACGGTGTGATCTCGGCTCACTGCCACCTCCACCTCCTGGGTTCAAGCGATTCTCCTGCTTCAGCCCCCCGAGTAGCTGGAATTACAGGCACCTGCCACCATGCTCAGCTAATCTTTGTATTTTTAGAGATGGGGTTTCACCATGTTGGCCAGCCTGGTCTTGAACTCCTGACCTCAGGTGATCCACCCGCCTGGGCCTCCCAAAGTGCTGGGGTTACAGGCGTGAGCCACCGTGCCCGGCCACAGCCATTCTTTATTTATGTAAATGAGAGGCCACACATGGACTCACTGTTCAAGTCAGGGCCAGAAGATACGGCCACCCCACACCCCCAGTGTAGACCTCCCCATCCTGATGGCACTTTCTGGTCCCAGTGACATGTCTGGGGGCCACTCAATGTGAGCCCCTGAGTTCCTCTGTGACCCCAGCAAAGAGGCAAAGAGGGACACACACCCACTGGTCAGTCCTCAAGGAACAAGAGGAGAATAAAGGAACCGAGGCGGTCAGTGAACTTTGCTTTTGTTGAAGATGACTGGGAGGGTGCTAGGACAGCAGCTCCTCGGTGAGTCGCTGCGCTCTGCTGCGCCTGGCCGTGAGGGCTTCTGTGAAGCTTTACTGTGAGTGCGCCGCACGCTTTCCTGTCATGGTCATTCCTGAGCCTCCCTTCCTGTCACATCACTCCCACAATAGAATGAAGCAGCAGCCTGTTTTCTAAATAGTCCCTCGATTTCAGGACATCTGTGGTGAAAAGGACCATGTGTACCACTTAACACTGACGTGTGTGGCGTCTCTCCAGAGGTGTGGCCAGGACAAGCTGTCACATTCAGAAGGCACAGCTTCAGGGGCCTGAAAGCCAGCCCTGGGAGGGCTGGAAGATTTGCCTCATGCTAGTGGAAGGGGCAATGTTCTGGACGAGCTTCTTTGTTTTCTGAGGGGATTGGGAAAAATCTAAAATGTAATGCAGTAATAGTCTGGACAATTTCTGTTACAAAATGAACTTTTAGGAGATGACATATTACCTCATTATTTCTTCTCTTTCCTCATCATCTACCTCTCTCCCAATCCCCATTGGTATAGACATTAAATTGAACAGCTGGCATGCTGAATTAACATGAGAGTCACTGAAAACTGAGTGCTGCATGAGAGCTGGCAGCTGGCACACCAGAGAGCCCTGCAGTCCTTCCCTGCCCCAGACATCCTGCTAGAAGGAGACCCCAACCTGACACAGGTCAGTTATTGCACAGACTTCCGTGAGCTTTGCCTAGCCTACTTCCTCCCTCTCTAACCTTGCTGGAGTCTTTGAGGACAATGCTCCCTCCTCTTTCCTCTGAAGCCACAAAGGGGCCACAGCCAGCATCCAGTCCCCATCTCAACCACAAACCTCCAAGAAATACTACTTCTAAAGAACGGCGGTGTGCAAGAGAGAATCACAAGAAAAGCTTGGTGGGAGAACCGCCACAATGGAGCCCAGGGAGATGATTTCAGGAAATTTTGTGATTGAGGCACAAGGATGGACACACATACACAACTGTGTGAAAACTTTTTAACATTTAATTACTTAAATAATATAAAATAAAACTTGAATTTCCTGACTGTAGGGCAACAAAACTCCCTGCTCTAATCCTTTCATAAACAGCACTGGCACCAGGGATTTCAGTTCAGGATGGCAAACGTGCACCTGTATGACTCTGGGCCAATCCAGTCCTTTAATTCAAACCTTTCACCGACTATTAGTAAAGCCTAAGACAGAACAATGTCTTCTATGGCAGCTCATAAATAAAAAAGCAAAAATGTAACCAAAACTAACTTGGCACGAGGCCAAATTCATAGGCTGAGAAAACAGAACAAAATAACTGAGCTTCAAAGAGCTTAGAACCTATTAGGAAAGCAAATCAAACGGTGAAACTGAGAGTGGTTCAAATAAACTAATAAATACAGTGACTGTTTGGACTGAATATAAGTAGAAGAGGTCTGACCCTCTAATGATAGCACCTATGCTGGTTGTATAAAAAGTCAATAATTTAAGCCTATTTAAAAGCAGCAGTCATTTTTACTCTTCTATGTATGGCAATATTCTAACCTGTTAGAGACAAACCACCACATGACTATTTCAAGAGACAGTTTTATTCTTTTAAATAAAACTGCTCTGAAATACAGAAAATAATTATGTGTTAAAAGAATACATAAAAAGAATCTCACCAAATCAATTAGTAAGAATTAAGATGCTGGCAAAAAACAAAGGGACGGAAGAGCAGGAAGCAATTCAAAAGGCAAAAGCAAATCTTCCACTGCCGTCATGATGAACATTAAATGTTCTACGTCAGAGCAGAGCAGAGGATACATGGATGCTTCCTGAAGTGGAGGGTGAAGGGGACGGGGGAGTCACCTGGTACACCTTATTAACCTGAGCACAAACATAATCAGAAGAACAATATAATGGCTCATAAGGCAATGTCAGTGCTTTCTCATTCAGAAATCAATGTGTACACTTGCTATGCAGGTACAGATTGCCTCTAAGTAATCTGCTTATATAAACAGACTTGTCAAGGTCAATTTACCTTCCTTTTGGTTTCATATTTTCATCTACATTTAAGTAGCCTGAGCCAGTATTCCAGTTCTCTGAGGCCACAATCCCAGGCACTCACGCACAGCTCTGCAGAAGCTGCTGAAGTCACGCCGCTACTCACATGTTGGTTCTATAGCAGTGTCTGCATCCCCTTTTACATCTTCAAAGCTGAGGAGGCACAGAGGCTTGTCTTTGGCTCGCTTACCATTTTCATTTGGCCCCAAATACCATTTTATGCAATAAGGTCTAGCACTGCCTGATAAAGAACAAGGTGTCCAGAACATCAGGACTCTGGCTACATTCTCCCTTGAGTTTTCCTTCACTGTTCATCACGCTCTCTGAGAACGCACGTTGCCTGATTTTCAGACACCTGAACCCTACATCCTGTGCAGCATCAGCACTTAACTTTTAACATGGTGTCTTTCAAGGTGGAGAAGATGGCTGAATTCAGCGGATGAAATCACTGACACGAGCTACTTAGAAAGAAAAGGGCAATTAACTTTCTGCTTTTCAAACATGTGTGGCTTCCCAAAGAGTAAAAAGGGAAAGTATTAGCCGGGCTGGATGGCTCAAGCCTATAATTCCAGCACTTTGGGAGGCCAAGGCGGGTGGATCACCTGAGGTCAGGAGTTTGAGACCAGCATGGCCAACATGGTGAAAACCTGTCTCTACTAAAAATAGAAACATTAGCGAGGCGTGGTGGCAGGCACCTGTACTCCCAGCTACTCGGGAGGCTAAGGCAGGAGAAACGCTTGGACCCAGGAGGTGGAGGTTACAGTGAGCCAAGGCTGCACCACTGCACTCCAGCCGGGGTGACAAGAGCAAAACTACATCTCAAAAAAAAAAAAAAAATCTATTCTGTGAAGGAGGCATATATGCAAAGCGGCCCCAAATGTGAAGGAGCTGAGACACTAAAGAAGGAGGAAGACAAATCTAGTTTGTTGGTACTGGGTGATTTACTGAGGAACTTACAGACAGAAGTGTGGTCTCGGTCAGCCACAAGACAGGCAGATCTCTGCACCACTGCCCCCAGACCCAGGGCTTACAGACCATGAGGAAAGGGCATGCGTGCAGAGAACCCTCCAGAACATGGATGCTGTGCGCATCACAGCCTGGAATCTGTGTGGCAACATCCAGGCTGACATGCTCTCACACTAGGGACAGTAAGAAAGTAGTAATCAGGAGGCATTCAAAGGTCTTGAAGGAGGTTGATCAGAAGTCAACATGGCATGCTATAACAGATGTCTTAGAAAAAAAAAAAAAGGCAACATGGCAGATTAGCAGCCAAGATGGAGTCCCTTTTGTTTCCACAGCATACAATCATTTGACATTTAAAATGAAACACAATAAATCCTCCTTGAGTAGGTCTAAATCTGTTAATATAAAAACATTCACTTCTTTTACAAATCATATTCAACTAGCAAAGGGAGAAACTCAAGCTCCTAAAAATAACTGACTTGCAGAAGTCAATTACTAAGTAGTTATTCAAGATACTGGACCCAGTCCGTGGGCTATCCCCAGACTCTTCACCCACTCTACACCTATGTCTCACTCAGCAACTTAAAACAAGTGTATTTACACTCAAAACTAGGAAGGGATGGGGGGAGGTAAATATTATCAAGTACAGGTACAGAATAATAAAATTTTCAGTTAAATCAGAGCCCAAGTCAGTCTACCCCATTCTTTATATATCTAAGCCAGAGGCTAGAAGCGGACTCATTAAGTGTCCCACACTCTGTAAGCCAAGTTCATCCTGTCATAATAAATTTAAATTGTCTGACAAATCAAACGATTCCATCTCTGCTCCACAGAGGTAAAAGTAGTAACTTGAGATGCTCATTTTTCTGAATCTAATCTTTTACACCCACATTATCATTTTCACTTTCTAACAACATTAAGAAATACTGGTTTTTTTTGTTTTGACACAAAATATGAAAGGCTTAATGATTACCATAGGAAGACAGACTAGATTAAGGTAAAGAATCCTACTTTTTTCCACCCTCCTCCTCCCACTCAACCTCCAAATTACTCGTATTAGAGCCACCGGTGGTGAAATCCTGGTGTGGCGTACATCCCAACAGACACACAGGCAGCTAACAGCAGAGGGAGCCTCAGGGGCTTTGCTGTATTCCTGACTACTGGGATAGATGTTTGGATGGGGCACAACCACTGATAACCCCTAAATAAATGAAAAACTATAATGTGTTAGTTACATAAAAGGGAAATATTAAAACTGTGCCACTCATCATGATACATATTTCAAAAAATTTAAACCCTTTGATTACTGAAGATTCCCAACATATATTAAATGAGTGAGTATAACGAATCCCTCTGAACCATTACCCAGCTCCAAAAGTCATCAACTCGTGATCAGTTTGTTCTATCTACTCATCAACCATAAAATATTTTGAAACAAATTCCCTACATTGTATCATTGGATCCCTGAGTTCTTAAGCTCCTGTGATATAATTAAGCTCCGATTTCCCATAGCAGCACAGTTAATCTTGAGGGAGGCTCAGTAGAGGGATGCCTGAATTCTACTATTTTTAAAAATCACACTTTTCAGTGAGGCAGGCTGTGTTCTGGTTTTCTTTTTCTTTTCTCTTTTTTTTTGAGACAGGGTCTCACTCTGTTGCCCAGGCTGAAGTACAATGGAGTGATCTCACCTCACTACAGTCTCAACCTCCCAGGCTCAAGCAATCCTCCAGCCTCAGCCTCCCAAGTTGCCAGGACTACAGGTGCATGCCACCACACTTGGCTAATTTTTGTATTTTTTGTGGAAACGTGGTTTTGCCATGTTGACCAGTCTGGTCTTGAACTCCTGGACTCAAGTGATCCACCCGCCTTGGCCTCCCAAAGTGCTGGGGTTACAGGCATGAGCCACTGAGCCTGGCCTTCCCCTGGTTTTCAAATCTTGATCTCCTAAACCGAGACGCCTCTGCAGCTGCCACGGGACAAAGGAAGGGCCTCAGGAACGGAATCTGCAGTCTAGGCCACATAGCCTTCTCTCTTCACATCACCTCCATGGAGAATCGCTGACTTTGTTTCATACACCACAATCCACAGGGAAATCCTGTCTGGGGAAAAAATGACTCTTTAAAGCTTCTGAATGGACCAACCCTTTCTTTTTATATTTGGAGGAAACTGGGCTTCAGAGAGGCCCAAGGTGAAGTTCCACTTCCTCACATGCTAACCAAGCTAATTAAAGGATGCAATGTCAAACAAACACAGTAACGACCCACACCTTTTCTGGAGTCTCAAACGGAAAGTCTTCTATATAACTCATATTTGCATTTTTTCATCTGTTCTTGTGACAATCAGAAGCTCTAAAAACATTGACTGGCTTTCTGAAATAATCCAACCTCTAGCTATTTCTACTATGAGTGAAAGTTAACTCACTAGAGTTGAAAGAGTCAATTTCAGTCTCTGTCTCCTCTCTTTCTTTATATACATCTCTGAAGACCATCCTCGGTTCATTCATAGACAAGAAACTTTTTAGGAAACAATCCTATACATCTTCTTTCCACCCAAACATGGCTGAAACATTACAAATTAGAAGCCAAAATTTAAGTTGTGATCCGTTTCTAGTTCCATGCATATGAATACTTCTTCCCTATAACACTGTCATTTTTTCATTCTCATTATCTCTAATCAATTAGAATTCTGGCAATAAAATGTTCCATTTCCTCCCAATACCACACCACACTGGCTTCCTTTAAACAGCTGTAATAGCGGATGGCCACAGAGATAGACAAAGGTGATGGCAATACATTTCTGTTGAATTGTACAGCTGCTTATGATGGACACCAAACCTATCGATATTGCTTTAAGCACATACGGTCAAAGAAGCATTCTGCTTTTAAAAAAAATACTTTAATGCAGTCCCAGCTACTCAGAAGGCTGAAGATTGCTTGAGCCCGGGAGCAAAGATCGTGCCACTGCACTCCAGCCTGGGTGAGAGAGCAAGACCCTGTCTCAGAAAAAAACAACAAAAACCTTCATAAAACTCATTACTGTTATATCTTCAAAAGCTAATGCACTGAGGCTGGGTGCAGTGGCTCATGCCTGTAATCCCAGCACTTTGGGAGGCCGAGGAGGGTGGATCACTGAGGTCAGGAGTTCGAGACCAGCCTGGTCAACATGGTGAAACCCCGTCTCTACTAAAAATACAAAAATTAGCCGGATGTGGTGGTTCACCTCTAATCCTAGCTACTCGGGAGGCTGAGGTGGGAGAATTGCTTGAACCTGGGAGGCGAAGGCTACAGTGAGCCAAGATGATGCCACTGCGCTCCAACCTAGGAAACAGAGCAAGAGCCCGTCTTAAAAAAAAAAAAAAAAAAAAAAAATTAATGGACTGAAATGCCTTTTCACATTTTAAAATACATTAAAACATACTCTGCACTCCTCTACCTAGGTAACAAGTGCTTTACTTTGGAGGGGTTTGAAAGGAGGTACAGTCACAATCTTGTCTTCAAAATCTCTACTTATGTTATATTGTATTACCTTTTTAATGGCTTTAAGTTTAGTTTGTAAAGAAAAATCCAAATACTGTATTTTGATTTCACTGCCTATTCAATAAATGATCCAATAAATTGCTTTCATAGCTCATTTCATTCATTTATTGATTCACAAATATTAACTGGAAATCCCTAGTTTAAACTGGTGCTAGTCACTAAGTGACAGCTAGAAATGACTCCTGGCCTCATTTGACAGTGACTGCACATGGATGGTATCTGAGCCATACATACTGAAGAGCTATGGGAGACACCGAAAGACAAGGGAAAAATTGAAAAGAAGTAACTAGCAGGAAAACTAGGAAAAGGCAGGGCTGAGAAGACAAGGGAGGAGAAAATTTTAAGAAGAAAGTATTGCTGCTGTCAAACCAAGAAGTCAAGGGAAAGTGACCAGAGCTGTGGTGAAGACAGACACACTGAGAAGATGGCCTTATGACCACAGGGGCAGAAACAGGAGCAAGGCACCTGCAAGTCAGGAACACTCAGCACTGTAGGCAAAGCCCAGTGCTCGGAAAGGCAAGGAAGCATCTCCCTTCAGGGTTCAGAGTGGGCATGGCCCTGCTGACATGCTGGTTTCTGACTTCTGGTGTCCCGAACTCTAAGACAACAAATTTCTGTAGTTTGAAGCTACAAAGTTTATGGTACTTGGTGATGACAGCCCTAGGAAACAGATATAAGCATTTAAAAAAACATAAGGAGGTTCATATTTATGTGAAACATATTTAATCATTATTTCTAAAAGATTTTTTTAAAGTAAGAAAATATTCACTTCTAAAGTTTGTTTTAGTCACAGAATAGCCACTGGGTAGCACAGACATTGCTGTGTCTCTAAGATATACACATGTAGAATAAATAGTACTGTTTCCTTTTAATAACATCTATCCAAAGTCAGGTAGGTAAAGCACAAGTTTTGGACAACTGTCTTTTCTGACTTTTATAAGTAATTTATACCTGAGACTTCAAGATTTTGTTTGCTTTTTAAAAAACCAACAGGAAAGCAACCAAATTATTAATATTTTGGAATTGTCACAATAAATAATTTAGATAATTTGATGTTTACTGACAACAAAATTACAGATTGATTCTGTTAAAGTGGAGGTTGGTTCATTCCTAAATGTCTCTTATAGCAGTGCAAAAAAAAAAAAAACCAGAAAGGGATCATTATTCATTAACTTTTTACTTCTTATCATTCCTTTAACAGACCTGATTTTTAAGCATCAACACTGCTATTTTTAATTTCAGCATAAACTCCCTCTACTATAGTCATACATTGCTTAATAACAAGGATATGATCTGAGAAATGCATCGTCAGGTGATTTAGTCATGTGTGAACATCATAAATATATAAATGTTCACATAAACATACATAACCCTGGACAGTACAGCCTATTACATGCCTAGGCTATGTGGTATAGCCTGTTGCTCCAAGGCCACAAACCTGTACAGCACAGGACGGTACCGAATACTGTAGGCAACTGTAACACAATGGATTAAGTGTACATATAAAATAGCTAAAAATATTATAGTATAGTAGAGTAAAAATATGGCTTAAAAGATTAAAATGGTACATCTGCATAGGGCAACTTCCTTATAATCTTAAGAGACCAATGTCATGTCTGTAGTCTCTCGTTGACTGAAACGTTTTAGGCAGCACATGACTATATACAGAAATATTTTAGATGACTGAAAAATATATTTCCCTTCGGAAATTAAGCTTTCCAGAACTACTGAAAGAGAAAAGCAAAATAATCATGATCTATACTCTGGTAGATGCATCCCTCTCTTAGTCTTCTCTCAGTGTGATACTGTACATAAATAAAAAGTTAATAATTAAGACTTCAAAAGTAGAGTGTAAAGAGTTTAATGTAGAATAAAAGAGGTAGCTTTAGGCCAGTTCAGTTTCTCATTCCTTAACTCACTCAATGAGAGACAGATTCTGAACCTCGGTAGGTGCTAGACGCACAGGAAATATGGTAAAGTCTCTCGCCTTGCAGAATCCCCTCTCTATTATATGGGGGAGGGAGGTGAGAGGGGGTGAAGAGGGGACCTGTAAAACCAGTTATTACAATATAAGTATTTGCAGGTTACAATCAAACATATAGGAGAAAACACTATTAACTTTTAAAAAGCAACACTAGCAAGTGGTTTTTCTCTTTGCTGCAGCAAAGAGAAAATTCAATTAATTTCTTATTGTCCCATGTGTTTGCTCATTGTTAGGCAGACTAAACGTGCCCTCACTGAACCATCAAATAATAAGAACAGATAATATCACATAATAAGATGATAGCAAAACTGCAATTTTATCCCTATTGTCTAACAGACTACATTTCTAAAACTAAAATTCAAACATAATTTTTCAGTTAAAAGTTGGGCCGAAAAGTGATCGGCAAACTGCAAAAGACGTAAGCAAGAAACACACAGCCCAGGCTGAGCTACTCCAGCGTTGACTGAACTCTAGGCACTAACTTAGTTGAATCAAGGACAGAAACTGGTTTCATAACGATGACCAGCTTTATAGCCTTCAGTTCTTTCTCCCTTAAACGGGATCATGAGAAGTTGTGGGCCCACACACAAAAAAGCCCTTATTTAATGCAGTGCCTGGCCTATCACAGGGGTTCAATTAATGGTAATGTACTAGTCAGGAATACATGATCTGAGTTTTCACTCTCAAACCAAAGCAAGGACATTCCCGCAACTTAAAAATGATTTTACATGCTATATCTATAAAAATACGAGCTTGGAAGGTTTATTCTATAACCAGAAAGTCAAGGTTACATTTCTTTGCACTTCCATTCTTGGTTAACGTGATCCATCTAGGAATCAGGAGAAGGGCACTACTTCAAGGTCAACGCTGCAGGCAAGGAGGAAAAGGAGGTCTAAGAAGCCAAGAGCTCACTGCTGCAGTGTGGCAACTTCACATTTTCACTTTACTCCTAAACTATTAGGGATACAAATTTCAAACTGCATTTTGTTTGTTTGGTTTTTTTTTTTGGATTCACATTCTTTTCAAATGGCTGACGTAGCCCTGATTTTATCCAGGCAAGATAAACCTAACTGGGAGGTGAGGCCGTGAGGAGGGCAGAAGCATGGCCGAAGGAACAGGGAAAAGGGAAAGCTCTAGGAGTTCTTATCTCAGCACTAGACCAGGGTCAGCCCAGGTTTTCCGTGAAGGGCCTGAAGGTAAATAAATTGTTGTCTTTGTGGGCCACATTGGTCTGTGTCACAAAACCACCACAGGCAACACACACAAATAAGCATGGCTGTGTTCCAGTAAAACTTCATTTGTGGACACTGAAATTTGAATTTCATGTATTTCACACGTGAAAAATATTTTTATTTCCAACCATTCAAAAACGTAAAATCCATCCTGAGCTTATAGGCCATACACAAAAGGCAGCAGGCCAGATTTGGCCTGAGGGTCATAGTTCACCTGCCCCTATATATATATATATATTTTGTTTGTTTGTTTGTTTGAGATAGAGTCTCACCCTGTAGCCCAAGCTGCAGTGCAACGGCATGATCTCGGCTCACTGCAACCTCTGCTTTCCAGGCTCAAGCAATTCTCGTGCCTTAGCATCCTCAGTAGCTGGGACTATAGGTGTGCACCTCTACACCTGGCTAATTTTTTGTATTTTAGTAGAGACGGGGTTTCACCATGTTGCCCAGAGTGGTCTTGAACTCCTGAGCTCAGGTGATCTGTCTGCCTCAGCCTCCCAAAGTGTTGGGATTACAGGCGTGAGCCACCTACCAGCCCCATATTTTTATTTATTTATTTATTTAGAGACATAGTCTTGCTCAGTCACCCAGGCTACAGTGCAGTGGCGCAATCTCGGCTCACTGCAACCTCTGTCTCCTGGGTTCAAGCAATTCTCCTGCCTCAGCCTCCACAGTAGCTGCGACTACAGGCGCGTGCCACCAAGCCCAGCTAATTTTTGTATTTTTAGTAGAGATGGGGTTTCACTATGTTGGCCAGACTGGTCTTGAACTTCTGACCTCAAGTGATCCACCTGCATTGGCCTCCCAAAGTGCTGGGATTATAGGCGTGAGCCACTGCATCCAGCCACCAGCCCCTATATTAAGCTGTTTTGAACCCAACCAGGAGAAACTTGAATTTTGCACTGTTTCTAATCAGTTATTTATAGATCCCTTCCATCTGAGGCAGAGAAAAAGTGACTTTGAGAATTTTTAAAGGGCAGGAATTTCTCAGGTGTGTTTGTCATTCAGGTATCCTCAAAAAACAACTATGTTTGACTACAACATAATTTAAAAGATAGAACAGCTAAAGGAGTAAGTATATGTACGTGGGTTTATCTTAGATGTTATTTTGGGACACCAAAAACTTCAGGGAAAAAAGGGTCAATGCCTTGTGAAGGTCTGGGGCTTCCGACCCACCGGAACGAGCATGTCACTTGTGTCACTTCACTCTAACTGTAACCCCCAAACACAGTGGGCAATGCTCCACTGTACAAAGTATGTGAATAAAGTCAGCTTCAAGTCATATTTAATGCTTTAAAACAAAAGTCTAGGAAGCCCAGTGTTTGTCATGCCACCTTTTACCTGCTTCAGTTTTGAATAATTTCAAGTTTGAAGCCAGAACTATTTTCATGTGTTACAGTGCTCTTTAAGCACCTGCCTCGCACGTTTCAGAGCACAGCCTTTTATTTAAACTTTAGGAGAAAAAAATGTTTTCTGGCAGTGGCCACGGCCAATTTTAGTCTCTGAAAGTTTTTTGTTAAGAGTCCACAAACACAACAAGAAATGAACACGTGAGTAAGAAGGAATGAGAGTTGGAACGGGTCTTATGCAATACTTGCGACAGAATAAAAGATGTTTGATAGCACATGTATTCAAAATCAAATAACTGCTCATGGAGAGAAAATCTGTGGTCATATTCAATATGCACAAACCTAGGTGGGTGTTCCTATGGCGAGGCCTGTGTCTTATTCATCACTGTATCTTTACTTTGCAAATAGTAGGCACTCAATAAAAACTAAACAATGAATTAACTGTATGGCACTATTCGCAAGATAACAATGCCACCCACCTCACTGAATTAGTAGTTCGAATTCTGTAAGAGAGTAAATAATGTTCAATAACAGTAGTTACTTTTATTCTCATTTTAAAAAAATAAACCAAGGCTTAAAAAGATTATACAACTTGTCCAGCTGAGTGACACTGAAACTTCGGTGTACCTAACTTCAAAGTCCTTATTCTGTCTGATTCCTATTAGCTCAGAAACCTCATTTAATCCTGAAAACAGGCTTAGTATAACTAGGGTAAAAAAAAAAATTACCTTTCTAAGCTGATTTAAAAAAAAATCCAGGGATAAACAGACAATGGTTTACCTTTCTTGGCTAACCTATGCTTCTAAATAAGGAAAATGATCATTTTCTCGACATTAAGGGACAAAAGTGGCAGAAATAAAAGTTCCGTCCATCACCAGATACCTGCATCACCAGAATGGGTGACAAAATATTTCTCTTTAAACAATTAGGCAATACTCAAGAATTACTCTTCCTCTTTTAATTAAATTCTAAGCAAAAAATAACAACAACAACTAGTTGTTTGAAAGAACATTGTAACTATGTAAATATATGTAAATAACTACCTCCTTGGCATTTACGTTATTTTATTCATGGGTACTTTGGCTATTGTCTGAAAATAAAGAAAAGGTTGGTTTAGAATATTACTTTATATAACTTAATTTTTTTAAAAAAGGAAATTCCTCCAAACCCCGAAATCTGATATTAAAACTGTTTTTGATAGATAACTTCACTCTTGGATCCATTGTAGACTGGAGTCTACCAATAAATGTTGGTTTCGGAGGTCACTTCCAATTGTCTCTCTGGTTAGCAATATAGAGCTCAATATTTTCACTAACCTCACATATAAAATTCATAACAATTTAAACTCTGAGACTTTTAAATTGTTTAATCCAGTCAATTCAAAGTTAATACATTAAATGTAACTAAGAGACACTTGACATAGTAGGCAATAAACTCTAATAATGTTAGTGTCAATAATAGTCCTTTAATGTTACCCTCTTCAAAAACTGGTGAGTCAACAATTTTAAAATAAATATGTCTTTAGCAAATTACAGTTCCTGTAGTATAGCTGTCTATGACAAATACAAATTTAATAGAGAATTTTTAAGCTCGTCAATCTGTCCTTACTACATACAAATAGATAATTTAAAATAAACTCTGGAAGTGAGTGTAGGAAAAAGAGCAATGGTACACAAAGTATAGATAATCTTCCCGCCATCTAATTAGTATATTCACACACTTAAATCAAGACCTCCAAATTAAAGTACTAAACAGTAAATGTAACCTAGAAAAAGGAAGTCTCTCTTTACTGCAGCCTTCTGTCATCAGTAAAACAGGAACGTCCTAGGAACAGAGAAAATCTAAACCCTTCAGTTAACGCGGGATTTTAACACATAGGCTTAATGTTGTAGAGGCTTTCAGAACCTCACATCTAAAATAAATTTTCAGTAGTTGCAACACAAAACTACAATTGTGTTGTTTTAGGGAAATTCAGTTTGAAAGCCAAGAACTCTAACCTTTTTAGTTAAAGAGGTTTCCAGATTTTTGATGTCCTTCCTTCCTAGGCTACATTCAATAGTTCCATTGCATTCCTTTGTTACACCATTCCAGCAACAATCCCCACGACACCCCTCCCCCAACCCCAAACCACCACAAGCTACCCCCCTTCATCAAAACGCAGACAAAAACATGTTCCAATCAGCCAAAGAAAACTCTCTTTAAAATAAGGGGAAAAATTAATCGTTTTCAATTTAAAATATTACTCTGGTGAGTATATAATTTTTAAAGACATAACAACACTGCAGGTTTGGAGAAGAGGTAAAACAACTTAAAGGATTTGTGAAGAAATGGGCAAGTGTTCTGGTTTTGCACAGTTCCAATCAGTACAATCTTGATATTGTGTTCAGTCTTTAATTACAGACTAGAAGGTTACTTTTCAATGAGTACTTCCCAATGCTGCATCCACTTAGGCATGAATCCCCACTGCACTTACTAGATTAGATGCCTTGACCTTTAGCCAACCATGACTTTGCACTCACCTTAGCTCTTCCTCCGGTAATCCATTTACTCTCAAACTATCGGGACGATCTCGTCTCCTCCTGTAGAGACCTGAATGTGAAAGCTCTTTAAGCTGTAATGCAGTCATACTTCTCTCCACACATCAATTGCTGACACTTTAAGCATTTATGCTCAGCAGTGTGGCCGCCAGGGGAAAGCAATGTCCCTTGCCGAGGGACCTCAGCACACCTGACTCAGCCTTAGAAACCTCCAGGCAGGCCAGGCTGCTGAAGCACAGCTTCCTGTTTCTCACTGGTTGGTACACACCCTCCTTAGCAAGGCACAACTTGCCTTATCTCTGGGCCTTGCACCTTGGGAAGGGGGGAGTCGGTGACCAAGAAGGCAGGTTACTTACTTGTTTATTAATAAGAAAAATGTAATTGTTATGAATAATCACACCAATTCCTTTATAAACCTTGCCAGGACCACTCTGAACTAAAATTGGGCTAAAAAGCTCCAGTAAGGTAGTCACTAAAGAAGGGTCCTGCTGTTTTATTTCCCAGGAAATCCATTAACACTTCACAGGCAGTTGTCAGTTTAAAGAACTGCCTGGTTACAGTGAGCTCCTTAGGGACAATTCTCCTTAAAAAGGAGAGGAGGGGCAGAATTCTAAAGGGAAGCAGTCCAATTCCTCCCCCTTACCACTCTACTCCAAATTCTCTTCAGAAGGGAAGGAAGTGTCTTTGGTCCACCCACCCCTCATTAAATATTACTAAAAAATTCATAACTGAAAGGAAGACGGTTTCTTCCTTCATTCAGTGATTTTCCGAATCTGTAATTACTGGCTGTGAATAATGCCCTCTTGTAGTGCAGGCCACCCCGGATGACACAATGCTGTTGCCTTTAAGGTGGAATGGGTCCTATGTACCCTATATTTATCTGTACATCTGACCTTGGAAAGTGACAATGTTTAGGAAGGTTTTGGGTGTGGGGATGTGGACAATAGAGGGCAGGTTTGGGGCAAGTGTCATCCAGCTCAAAGTGATGCTACCCCACAGCAGGCACAGTGCGGCCCTCCAATCCACTTCAGTCCCGCTGGGAACATAGGACCACACCACAAACACAGGCTACCTCCCAGCAAGCTCTTAGCCAGTAGTATGACTGCATGGTTCTAGGAATTTCTCTCTGGGCAATTTATACCAGCCTCTTTTCCTTTAGAATCTTCTCGACAAGAGCACACAGAAATGGGTCTGATACTATTTTTACACCAAGAGTTAGAGAGTTAATATATTCCCATCTTTGAGAGAATCTGCACTATACACACAAAAATGAAGGCAACCCACAGGAAAGGGAAGTCTACATCTTACTCCTTCACTCAGGACATAGATGCTAGTTCCCCTGAGGGCTACCATTTGTTATGCTAGGTCTATGGCCCCAGGAAAAACAAGTGACTTTTCATAATTGCCATCCAAACACAGCACATGCTTTTAAAGATGCAGGGACAAAATTTACCATTTTTGTCACTACATTAGATTTAATGAGTGATGAAACACGTTTTAAAAAATCAGTTGACAGTTATATCTATCTCTGGAATGGCACACAAAACACTGGTAATACTGGCTGCTTCTGAGGGACCTGGGAGGATAGGAGCAGAAGGAAGCATTTCCACTACATACCACTCTACCTTCTGAACTTTGAATATATTGCCACTCAAAATCAAATAGAATTTAGAAGATTTAAATACCAAACAACTTAGTTTACAGTAATAGGAACATTTTAATTTAGACCTCCTAAAGTATCCAATTCTTTTTTTTTTTTTTTTTTTTTGAGACAGAGTCTCCTTCTGTCACCCAGGCTGGAGTGCAGCGGCACAATCTCGGCTCACTGCAGCCTCCGCCTCCCGGGTTCAAGTGATTCTCGTGCCTCAGCCTCCCCAGTAGCTGGGATTACAGGTTTGTGCCACCATGCCCAGCAGAGATAGGGTTTTGCCATGTTGGCCAGGCTAGTCTGGAACTCCTGGCCTCAAGTGATCCACCCGCCTCGGCCTCCCAAATTGCTGGGATTATGGGCGTGTGCCACCGTGCCCAGCCTTCGTTTTTAAAAATCAAGACGAGTTAAAAAAAAAAGAACAGAAATAACCACTAATCTTCCTTGTTTTCCCCTCACCATCAATACAGAATAGACGCCTAATGAATAAAACATAAATCAATTGTATATTCGTTGCAAATACAGAAATCCCAACATTAAATATGACCTGTCTCCATAGGAAATGTAAATAATTGCTTTCTTTTTAAAAGAGTTTTTAAAAATTAATGCAGCTTGCTGACAAGGGAAAAGAACTTGGTGACTACTAAAGGTTAACCAGACAGGAAACACCTAACTGTGTAGGATGAATCCTGTATTTGATGAGACTAGTGTTAAAAGGATGTGCAGGGGTGGGACAGGGCGGGGAAGAGCGGTAACAGGGACAGTTAGTTACCAAGCCATAAAACAAACGAGCTGAAACAATTCTTGCCCTCTGACTTTTAAAATGGCTGTACTGACAAACAGGAACTTCAGCAAATCAATGCTTATGTTCTGATGAAACTGCCACAACTGAGTAAAATTAAATTTTGGGCCTTTGGGGAAGGCCCTTTTAACCAGGATCTTTTTTTTTTCTTTTTTTTCTTTTTTTTTCTTTTTTTTTTTTTTTGAGACGGAGTCTAGCTCTGTTGCCCAGGCTGGAGTGCAATGGCAGGATCTCAGCTCACTGCAAGCCCCGCCTCCCGGGTTCACGCCATTCTCCTGCCTCAGCCTCCCGAGTAGCTGGGACTACAGGCGCCCGCCACCTTGCCCGGCTAGTTTTTTTTGTATTTTAGTAGAGACGGGGTTTCACCGTGTTAGCCAGGATGGTCTCGATCTCCTGAACTCGTGATCCGCCCGTCTCGGCCTCCCAAAGTGCTGGGATTACAGGCTTGAGCCACCGCGCCCGGCCTTTTTTTTCTTTTTGAGACGGAGTCTTGCTCTGTGGCCAGGCTGGAGTGCAGTGGCGCAATCTCAGCTCACTGCAACCTCCACCTCCCGGGTTCAAGCGATTCCCCTGCCTCAGCCTTCCAAGTAGCTGGGATTACAGGCAAGCGCCACCGCGCCACCATGCCGGGCTAATTTTTTGTATTTTAGTAGAGATGGGGTTTCACCATGTTGGCCAAGACGGTCTCGATTTCCTGCCCTCGTGATCCGAGGGCTGGGATTACAGGCGTGAGCCACCGTGCCCGGCCTAACCAGGATCTTTTCACTGAAGACAGAGACAGAGACAGAGACAGAGGACTGCTTTCCCTCCCCAGCACCCTTCAGACAGCAGCACATCAGCACAGGGAAGGGGGGCAGATGCACAAACACCCAGCACACACAGCAGGGCCGTGACAAAGAGGAGGAGGAGGAGTCCCCATCTACTTATCCTTTCAAATGTACTTCCCCATGGAAATGGAATTATTAATTATGCCTGAATTCTCAGATCAGGCCAATTTAAAAAGCTTTTAAATTTCAAATAACTGTCTTAGCATGATTTTGACAGTACAGAGGGAGGCCTGTATAAATGCATTTTCTGTGGGTTTCCATATAGATATGTTTTTCATTTTAGCACTCTAAAAAAATCTTTGAAGGTCAGTCCAGACTCTCATTCAATGCAGAATTCCCCACCGTCATTTTCCCCATGGCCTCATCCCTATACAATATCTACGACCTGGGATTTTGTCTCTTCATGGACACTTGCAGTGATGGGGAACTCACTACCTCATAAAACTCCTGGGGCTTTCCCCCATATGCCCCGTGGTTGCCAAGGAACAACAGTTCACAAAAACTGTGAATAAGACAAATTTGCCTTAACAACTGGTCTGGTCTTTGAACCTCATGACAACTTTTGTCCTTTTTTCCGAACTGTCGGGTTCTCCTCAAATCTGTACTTTGACTCCAGCAGATCTCACGTCCCCATCCCAGCTGAGAGGACTGGACTCCAGGAGTTCCCTGGATAGACTGTGCTTCCTCTCACTTTCTAGCCTTTGCACATACGGCTTGGTAAGACTGGAAGAAAGATCACTGGCAGGACTAGCTCCTGATCATCCCACTAGGACTCACTGCAAGGATCATCTCTTCCAAGAAACCTTTCTAAACCCCATACCCAACTTATCACTGCATCTGTAGGGCCAGGGACATGGAAGAGAGTCATGTTTGTTAAATAAGCTTTACGCTTTAGTTGTTCAACCAATTAATTTTGAGAGCCTAATCATTTTGCAATGTTATGTTTGAGGAGAAATCTCCAGAGTTTTGAAGCTTTTTCATTTCTGCATGTAATACTCAATGTTACCTAAATGAGATTTTAAAAGACACACTCGTTCTACGGTTTTGGAAAAATTTACTTTCTTGGTGAGACTAAAACTCTGAAGCTTTCATATTTGTGGGGTTGAACAGTACCTTCCACAAGTATAAACATTTTCCATTTGTGATAAGAATAAAAAATTAGCCTGGATTTTTGCCTAAACTTGTCACAGTCCAGCTTTTAGCATCCTGTTGCAATTAACCCCTTCAGATATAAGAGGGTAAAGAAACCTAATTAAACATCAAGCCGTTTGTTAAATATGATCATTGATGAATCATCAATTATTTCTCGTATACAGAGTTAAGAAAGCTGCAAGCTGGTTTCCATGGCTAACTGGGGCTCACTGCCAGTACACTAGGTACTAATGGCCTGTAAACTGGTCAAGCAGCTGTACATTTCCAGGCCATTAATTTCCTTGTGCGACATAAAAGAAGAATTTTATGTTTTGCAGCTAACTTTGAACTTGATGGAAAGGAATCATTTTTAGTTTATGTTTTATCTCATAAATAATCATTTACAGGGAAAATCAAATTTTATCTAATAAAGCAAGAATATCCATCCATACTGTCCAACACACATTCATCTGGCAAACATTTATTTGCCAGCCAAGCCGTCTTCCTAAATGAGGCCTCTCAAGAGTGCTCTAGGCTATACATTTGAAGGAAGAACAGTGCTATATATCTGCTGCAGAAAAGGGTTCAATGATGTACCATTGTGAGTAGGCTCAAGGTCAAGCTAACTGGAGCAGAGAGTATGAGAAGGCAGAAGCAACTGTCCACAAAAACTGTTCACTGTGCGGAAAAAAATCTCCAAAATATGGTCCCACTCACAAGCAGATAATATTGCAACTGTCTATAAGCCCCTCTGAACTTTCTCCTTAATCAGGCTTCCTGGACCTCTGCCACATCTAAGTGGATAGGCTGAGCTGTCATTAAAGCTCATGTGAAGCCAGTGTGGTGGCTCACGCCTGGAATCCCAGCAATGTGGGAGGCCGAGGTGAACAGACGGCTTGAGCCCAGGAGTTTGAGACCAGCCTGGGCAGCACAGTGAGACCTCATCTTTACAATACAAAATGAGCTGGGCGTGGTGGCGAGTGCCTGTAGCCCCAACTATTAGGGAGGCTGAGATGGGGGGATCATGATCACCTGAGCCTGGGAGGTCGAGGCAGGAATGAGCTATGGTCATACCACTGTGCTCCAGCCTGGGTGACAGAGTAAGACCCCTATATACCAAAAAAAAAAAAAAAAAAAAAAGTCATGAAAACCTGCCTGTGTCATTCTCATTCAGCAGCCTCTTCCACAACCAGTAACATGGGGTCATCAACAGTTTTCAATTTAGACCATTAATAAATGTTCTCAAAAGCCACTGATACAAAACGGCAAATTTTCCGGGTATAATTCCAGGTATATTCCCAAATAATTTAGAATGAAATTCTAAGTAACCTATCCAATCCCACACTTTCGAGGGGCCAAGGGAGAGTACAAGGTATGTTAGTGGAAGGATACAAGAGAGGACCAGTAGACATTTAGCTGACAGATCCACATTTGGAAACTTCCTTGCTGTGACTACCTTAGAAGTACACAGGAAGTCATTTAACTACCACAGTCCTCCATTGTTCCATTTGGAACAGAAGTGACTGAATTAGGTGACCTCCATGGTCTTCTCTGTAGGCAAACATTACTTGGTTTTCCAGACAGGATCTGTGCAACGTGACTCCCTGACTGAGCACACTTTTCTCCTTCGTCATTTAGTCAGAAATCTCATTCCTGAATAAAGTAGGCACACGTGGGCAGGCTCTGCACATTCAGCAATTCAACAGACATTTCCCAAAGGCCTCAGCGTGCCAGGCCTTTGGGGTGTGGAAGAGAACCCTGAGCAGCCTCTGGGCTCCCCAGATCCTTCTCCATGAACACCTTTTCTTTGGTCACAAAGCTGCTTGAGGATAAGAGCTCTAGAGGAGATAAAGGACCACAAAAAGGTATGCTGATCACCCTAGACCCAACATACACCCGACCTTGCCCAAAGAGAACAGAGGATCCTCCTCAACAGAGCACTGACCTTTCAGGGTAGGAACACAGACTAAAGCTTGCAGCGGGACTGCACTTTTCTTCCCTGAGAGCAAAATACAGGGTATCTCACTGAATGTAGTACACTTGCTTCTGGAAAACTACAGATAAAGCTAAGACTTCAGCACATAGATTAATTTTTCTTTCCCTAAATGAACCTGTTTTTAAAAGGAATTCTAGTGGTACTCTTCACAAATGAGAGCTTTTCTACAATCCAGATTTTCCCATAATTTGACTTAAAACAAGATACATATTAATGTATTGAAGTAACTTTTTAGATACTGTTTCTATCCATTCTGCCTGTCCACCACTATACATAGAACTACACGCTATAGATTCTAGTGTATCTATATCTGCTTAGCATATTTCTAAACCAAACTGTCATTACAAAAAAATCCAATAGGTGAAATACTTCTTTGTGAGAGGAGAAATGTAACAGTTACTTGCAAGCTAACAGTTCTGATATTCTGAAGACCAGAAAGAACAAAAACGGTTCTTCTCCCTACCCTGGAATTCAAGGGGTGTGTCTTAAAAAATAAACCACAATTCCTGCCCCACCCAGTATAGGTTCATGACTATAGCCAATACTGTCAACACATTGGCTTTCACTTCAAAATTGTTTTTACCAGGTTATCAAAATACTTCCCAGATTTTATGTGAAGCCTAATCTTAAAGGCAACAACACACATAACAAGTTGTATGGACACATTTCTGATATCTGTATTATCCCTTTATTTACTGTTATTTTTTCCTAACTCAGATATAAAAGTTCAATTCAATGATACAAATATAATTTAGAAATTTAAGGATATCTAGCACTAAAGACAAAAGTTTTTCAAAAACTTGTATTTCCTATATAGTGTTACGATGCCAGAGTGATTGATGGCAACTGAAAACGATAATGTAAACATGTATTTGGCATAAAAAGGTGTGTTCATGATCTACCATTGAGTGAAAAAAAAGACCATAGGATACAAGCTATGAGATTCCATTCCACATGAAAAGACCACATATGTATGTATCATGTAAGTATGTCTGGCTCATGCTGTACTTCACCAGGTCTGTTTGTTGCTATGTCCACGAAAGAATGTGGGGAGAAACGTTAGCAGGGTCGGAGCTCCAGCCTCCCTCCCTGGCCCTCTGTGTCCAGTCTGCCCTTCTCTCCTCCCTTCCTACACATCTCTGTGTCCACTCTCCTTGCTCTTCTCTCTGTCACCACCCTGGCTAGCTCAAGCTGCTATCTGTTCCCTGGACTGCCATGTGGCTCTGCACAGCTCTGCTGGTCCTCACCCTGGGGCCTCTGCTGCCTCAGAGAGAGGAGTCCTAAGCAAACAGATAGGGTCTTGTCAGTACCCTGCTTAAGACATGGGCTGCCCTTGGCTCTGAGGGTGAAGAACACTAGGCCCTTCGAAACATGCCACCTCCCGTGTCTCTTGTCTCATTTCACCTCCCAGCCTTCCCCTCAGCCACAGGATCAGGCCCTCTTGCTTTTGAGCCTGGTTTCTTGGATGAGATCCAGTGTTTCTCAGGAAGCTTGCCCCTGCTGTCCTGCTCGCCTCCCTGCTTTCAGCATCCACTCTGCACCCTACCTTCTACCACTTGACATGTTTCACATTACATATTCATCTGTGTGATTATATGGTTGATACCAGTGTCCCCTACTCGACTGCAGGCTCCATGAGGCCACTGAGTCTCTGCTGCTAAGAGCAGACCCCAGCCTAGGTTAGACGCTCACTAAAGGTTTGTGAGGGCCACAGCTGGGTTGGGGGCACACCAGGCACCCTTCTGTGTTGCCTCTTATACTTGGCTGACGACACACCCGCCGCATGTGACTTTTGCTGTTTTCTTATCCACTTTAAACCTGTGTTTCCAGTTTGGAAGGCCCGTGCCTCTGCCAGTCTCATCCCCTTGACAGGTCCTCACCATGCTCAGACATCTCCTCCACGTGAACTGCCCTGCGCTTGCTCTCTCACCACCCAGACACTGCCTAGGCTTCCAGCCCCTGCCAACCAGAGATGTCTTGGTAGACACTCTCCCAGATGCTGGGGAGGGTGTGGACACATTATGTTGCCTTAATCTTGTCCACAGAAAGGTAAGCGTTTTAAACCTACTTTGACTCTAATAATAAAGACTTTTATGAGTTTACAAAAGAAAAAAGCTAGGACACAAAAATGTTTGCTTTTCAACTATCGCAAGGACAAAAAACCAAACACTGCATGTTCGCACTCATAGGTGGGAACTGAACAATAAGAACCCTTGGACACAGGAAGGGGAACATCACACACCAGGGCCTGTCGTGGGGAGGGGGGAGGGATAGCATCAGGAGATATACCTAATGTAAATGATGAGTTAATGGGTGCAGCACACCAACAGGGCACATGTATACGTATGTAACAAACCTGCACATGCACCCTAGAACTTAAAGAATAATAATTTAAAAAAAGTTTGCTTCTCACTATTGTAAAGCTCAGTCTCTCAACTATTTATGTAACATAATTATTACTAACAACTGAGGTTAGAGTACCTACCCAGCACACTATGTGTTGTTAACCTCCATCTCAACTCTGTGAGGTATGTATCACCATTATTCCCATTTACAGATGGGAAAACTGAGTCTTAAAGCAGTTAAATGACTTGACCAAACAATATAACCAATAAAGAGAGTGTGGGTCCAACCAAAGTCGATTTGACTAAAACAATCCTGTTTCAGTCATTAAACTGCACTGTCCCATGGCCTAAAACATTCTCCCCCACAGACCATCACAAGGTCAAGTCTGAACTAGCATTGCCTCTCAACAAGACAACCTAATCATGGAAGCTTCTGGGAAACGGGGTGCATGACAGGCGCAGGAGCTGCAGCGCAAGCCCCAGACTGTAAACACAGACTAGAAACCACCCAGACACCTCCGCCAGCCCACACCTTCCCTCCCTCCAAATGACCCAGACCTAGTCCACGTGAATACTGCGAATGGTCGGTTTGAGGGTTCTGAAAGGAGCCTTTTGGGGTGCTCAGGTGCAGTCCCCACTCATATGTGTGTTCCTTTTCAGCTGGTTTTCTCCTGCAGGTTTGGAGGCAAAAGCTAGTGAAAGAAAGTGACCTTCTATGTAACTGAATTCCTAGATTCCTTAGGAGTCTTTGGGTCCAAATTACCCAAACTACTTTATTTCCTTTTACAGTACATGGAATTATTCAATGTTTCCAACAGTTCTGAAAAAAAAAAAAAAAAAAAAGGCAGATTCTAACAGGTTTTCATCATCATAGCAACTATCCTGAAACCAAGGGTACTGTTGAACAGCAACAGGCGCTAGAAGCAACACAAACAGCAACCTTCAGGAGGGCGTGGGTGTATGAAGAGGCACTGATGATGTGTGACCACACCGATTTCGGTTCCTCTGAGAACACTTCATACCACAAACACACTTTAGAGCTCAAGCCAGTTAAGCAGCCACTTGCTCCTACTGCTTCATGCAAAGGAAGTCTGGTAAAGAAGGTGATTCTAATTCGAAAGCACAAATCAAACCAGTCACTCTGTGAGACTAATAAAAGAAAGGCCTGCAGTTTTAATCCTCCAATCCTGATCTCAAGAACTCCTGCCAAGAGAAAAAATCACTCTTAGGGTGTCTATATATATAAATACACACACACACATATATATATTTATATAATATGTAAATACAATTATATTTATATATAAATATATGTACATGTATGTACATATATTTATACATTTATATAAAAATATATTTACACACATATATCTATATATATATTAGATCACAGCTCACAGCAACCTCCGCCTCCACAGCTCAAGCAATCCTCCCACCTCAGCCTCCTGAGTAGCTGAGACTACAGGCTCACGCCACCACGCCCAGCTAATTTCTGTATTTTTGTAGAGACAGGGTTTCGCCATGTTGCCCAGGCTGGTCTCGAATTCCTGAGCTCAAGCGATCCCCATGCCCCGGCCTCCCACAGAGCTGGGATTACAGGTGAGCTACTGCACCCCGCCTAAAGCCAATATTTTCGATTGATCAAAACATACTAGGGAACTATGTTCTACTGAATAAAAATTCCCAAAATAGAAGTGAAACACCTCAAAACGTAGTGAGACCACTATACAGAACCAAAGCAAATGCACTATTTCTAAGGCAAGTGGAAAAAAACATCGATACAGTATTTTCTAAATAATAGTGAGCCTCGGGGAAGACCCAGTTCCTTCCCCGGGGTTTGGTATGATTTAGGAATAGCACCTTGGTCAAGAGCTAGGTGTACTGAGTGCTTCTTATGTGCCCAGAACTGTGATAAGCACTTTGTATACACTTACCAAATTTATTTTTTTTTACAATAATCCAATGAAACGGTACTATTATTATTCCCATTTCAAAGGTGATGAGACAGACATGGAAAGTATAACTTACTATACAGTTATTACGTAATTGAGTGGAAAACTGAAACCTGGCCTCAGCCTGGTTTTTAAACCGTAACGGTGTACTGCCTTCTAGTCAGAAAATGGTTATTTTTTTCAGCAGTAGATGAGAACTTATAACCAGAAATCATTTAAATATTGAACTATGGCTAAACACAATGTGGTATCCTGGATTGGATGATGGCACAGAAAAAAGACATGATGAAGGTAATGGAAGGTGCTGACAAGAGGGGAAGCTAGGTGAGGACTATGTGAGGATTCTCTTGAGCTCCTGACCTCTGCAACTTTTCTATAAATCTAAAATTATTCCAAAATAAGGTTTATTTTAAAAATTCAAAACTTTAATTCTACATGACAACAGAGCTGGTGTCTCTGTCAGTGACTGGAGGAAAAACAGAGAAGGGGTTTTCCTGAAGATTAAGAGACACTTAAGAGACATATCAATTAAACGTATTATTAAACTATGGCCTTTGTTTAGATCTTGGTTTAAACAAAACAAATGTAAAAGGCTACTCTTGGGACAAGTGAGGACATTTGATTATGGGTGGCGTACTGGATGGTGATAAAGAATTACCACTCATTTGTTAGATATGGTAATAGCATGTCCATCTTCTCAGACACCAGCTTATATAAGAAAATGTCCATCTCCTCAGGCACCAGCTCTGATGTATTTTGGGATGAAATGTCCTGATGTCTCGGATTTGCTTTTAAATAATTAAGAAAGAAAAGAAAAGAAAAAAGAACATGTGAAGCAAATATGGCAAGATGGTATTAAGTGTGGGTGATGAGTATAAGAGGATTGTTTCTTCTATTTTTATATCAGAATGAAAATTTTCAGGCTAAGTGCAGTGGCTCACGCCTGTAATTCCAGCACTCTGGGAGGCCAAGGCAGAAGGACTGCTTGAGGCCAGGAGTCTGAGACCACCTTGACCAACATAGTGAGACTCCATCTCTATTTTTAGAAAATAAAAAATAACATTTTTATAATAATATATATGTATACACATACACACACATATATACATATATATATATGTGTGTGTGTGTGTGTGTGTGTGTGTGTGTGTATATATATATATATATGAAATGGAGTCTCACTCTGTTGCCCAGTCTGGAGTGCAGTGGCGTGATCTCAGCTCTCTGCAAGCTCCACCTGCCGGGTTCATGCTATTCTCCTGCCTCAGCCTCCCAAGTAGCTGGGACTGCAGGCGCCTGCCACTACGCCCGGCAATTTTTTTGTATTTTTAGTAGAGATGGGGTTTCACCGTGTTAGCCAGGATAGTCTTGATCTCCTGACCTTGTGATCCTCCCGCCTCGGCCTCCCAAAGTGCTGAGATTACAGGCATGAGACACCGTGCCCGGCCAATAAAGTATTTTTAAGTTAAAAAAAAAAAGTTCAACCGTGGGGATGAAAACAAGCATAACTTCCTTAAAGCCAGA
This sequence comes from Macaca fascicularis, assembly GCF_037993035.2. Lineage (NCBI taxonomy): Eukaryota > Metazoa > Chordata > Mammalia > Primates > Cercopithecidae > Macaca > Macaca fascicularis. The sequence continues at coordinate 16,095,022 of NC_088387.1, read as the reverse complement.
ACGCCATACACTGCTGTATCACGCGCGCAGTGTGATGCCCCGACGGCACAGCAGAGGGCATCAGGTCAGGATTCCTGGCTTTTCCGGGTGCTTCCTCTAATGAGGGATCTGAAGTGTCATATCTGAGGATGTTAAATAGGTTGCCCAAGATCATATGAAATGCATTCAGGGATATGTTACATTGTGAAAGAATGGCACCAGGAAAGGGGAGGAGAGAATATTCTAGGTGGAGAAGAGAGTGCCAAGGCATGGGAAGGTGGAGAAGTGAGCCAGGGAACAGTGGGTGCCTCACTCTGGAAGCAGTAGGAGCAATGACTGCGGGGAGCCAGGCAGTTTAGAGTCAGCTTTTGAAAAAGTCAGAGCCAGGCTGATGGGGGTATGTGACAGGTGAGAGCCGCACAAGGTTAGAATTCCAGGTGGGGAGGGTGCAATCCTGGAGACAAGCAGTAGTGGAAGCGGCTCCAGGTAGCAACACCTGCCATGGCAGAGGGGAGAGAAGACTCTAGAGGAGAAGCCTTTTATACTTTGCCAGGTAAACAGGTTGCTAAGAAAAAAATCAAACAAGATTAGCACACGCACCAACACAGGAAATTATTTTGCATGTATTTAGCCAGATCGTGCCGCAAACAAGGACACTTGAAACCCTCAGTACTCTCGAATCACCGATCCCACCCTCTTTTTCTATTACCACCTACGTCAGAGAAAACAGACGTCTTCAGAAAGACGCCACCTCAGCTGTCTCAAGCTATTGTCCCCACTTCTTTCAGCGTGCCCTCTGTTCGACTGGAAATTAAAACATAGCACAAAATTAGCCCTGCCCTGAGTCTGCACTACTGTTATCTTGTTCTAATGGCAGTAATGTCATCTTGTTCTAATGGCAGTAATGATCATGCACTACTATCATCTTCTTCTAATAGCAGTAATGATCATGGTGCTAATGCTTCACATACTATTTCATCTGATCCCCCTAACACCCTGTGAAATGAGCGGTATCCCTACTTCGCGGAAGTAGAAACTGGGCCCTCAACTGGTGAGTGACAGAATGGGGACTGGAATGGGCATCAGGGGCCCCATCTATGATCACTCTACTACCCTGCTTCTCTCAAGATCAAGAAAACAGATTTCTAAAATTGTGATGTCTTCAACGAAACGCTGTAGAGCTGTAAAAGAAAATTCACTGAAGCACAAATCTACATAAATGTTTTTAAAAAGTGAGTGAAAAAGGCAACTTGCACAGTAACACAAACAGTAAACACCAAGTAAAATCTGAAACGAAAGAAGGAATCCCATGCACTGTTAAGAATATATAAATGTGTAATGAAAGTATAAAGATATGCACAAAAGTGAGCCAAAAGCCAAACTCCGTTAAGGAAAGGGTTTCCTCGTGGATGAAAACAGGAGGGGGGAATGTGATTGATTGGAAGAGGAAACTGAACCAAGAGACCTCAACTCTGTTTGTAAGGTTTTATTTCTTGAGGTGGGTGGTAGATATTTGGAGGTTCTTTTTTATTAATTTCAATATCTTCATTGTTTTTAAAGGAAGGAAAGATGAAGATGCACAGCAAACACTCTGAGTATGTAAGTCCACAAAGTTTCAAAGCACTGTGCCTGCCACCATGTGGCTCCTAAAGACATTACAGGCACACAATTTTCAGAGGATGAAAGAAAGGGGCATTAACTCTGAGACAAATATCACATGAATGTTACCCACAGTGAAAGCCCAAGGAGCCCCTACCTGATACATAACCAATACTAAAATCATATCCATTTCCAAATACTGCTTAATAAAACAGAAGACATAAAACATTATGCTAGGAGCCCACTCAAAGGAAGATGAGAAAAGTTACAGGATATAAACTCTAAGACTAGCAAAAACAGATGGGAAAGACTGGGTTTCAGGCACAATTAACAGGTAAATGAGGACCTGTGAACCGACTTTAAGACCCAGAAGTAAATAAGCAAAAAGAATACAGTAAAAAGGAACTCTGCCCATGGTATTAATAATTTCACTTGTAAAACTTAGTACTTTTAATAGGCAGATTTATTAGAGAGATCAATATCTCTTTTCTGGTTATATCCAGGTTAGAGAGAAATACCTAAAAACTACACCATAGTGAATCCTATTAGATGCACAAAAATATACTCTTATGTAAAAATCACTTCTATATGTGCACACACGTACTATTTATGTGATGATACCAGACAACTGGTGTGCTCAATTATGTTCTATTTGTGTTTCATCTGGAGGGGGAATAACTCAATATTGTGCAACAGCACCCCCCATGTCATGTATCTTGATTCAGCGCGTCCCTCATCACCTTGGCTGTCCAAGCTAAGCTCTCCGTGCTCACAGATGGCACCCTCTCACTGTTTCCTCACATGCAGGAAGGGGCAAGCAGGCTCCCTTGGGCCTATTTTATAAGGGCACTAATCTCATTCATGAAAGCTCTGTTCTCATGACCTAATCATCTCTCCAAAAGCTTCACCTCCTAATACCCTCACTTTGGGGTTAGAAGTTCAACATACGAATTTGGGGGAGACACATTCGGACCACAGCAGCAAGGTACATGAGACATATCCTTTACTGCATACTCACCTGTGTGGCCTCATTCCAATCACCTTTTCCCTTCTAACAACTGATTGTGCTATATTTTAATTTCCCAACCACTGCCCTAGACTCAGCACACTCTTGTGTTTCCAGGATCTACCATTTCTCTACGTGGATGAACCTCCAGCCTCTCTCCTCACATAGGACTCCCGCAATATTGCCATTTGGTGGAGCCTTCTAGAGCTCTCCCAGGGAGGCAGTGGAAGCTGTTCTCTCCTCTGGGATCCTACTGAACTTTAGACAAATCCATTCTGTTGCACTTGCTGTACTGTGTGTTGTTCATATGTTGGTTGGTCTTCCTCACTGAAATGTGAGCTCTTCAAGCCTGGCAACAGTAGGTACCTAAGAAATGCTTCTTGAATGGTTGAATTAAGTTCAGAAGCTTCACAGAAACATGAAAGTGCTGATAAAATTTTTAAAGTATCTTACAAATTGTGATTTTTCTTACTGACATACACACACGCACATATACTGAAGTCCACCCCCCCTCCCAAAAAAAAAGTCCTCAGTTCAGTGACAGAGTTTGCTGGTGAATCCAGCTGGCTTCCTATAAAGAATCCCACCTTCGTGAATTTTTAAGAATGTAAAGTCTGACCTTCAGCTTCTGAAGCTGGGTAATCAATGTTGTCAACACACCTAAGGTAGATGTGCCACTTAAGCATCCTCATTCACCAACTTTTAGAACTGATGTGTAAAATCAGAACTCCAACTTGCAAACTAAAATATCTAGCTTTCATAAGTAATGTGTTCTCTCCTAGGCACAGGTCAAATGAAAATCTAAGTTATAATCAGAAGGTTGTCTGGTGTGCTTGAATTCATAAAAATAGCTACACAGTCTGAATATTCAGTGACTATGACATCCAGATTCACCTCCCCCAAACTGGGGGCAGAGCTGGCAACAGGAACCTGGTACTTGGGCCCGAGGGCTACGCTGCCTGGCCCCCAGGCCTGGTTGCCAGCTTCACCTCTGTGACTGCCCATACACCTGCTGCTTCCATGCTCACCGGGCCTTTCAGATGGTCATGTCCTTTCTTTACATATACATCCAGAGCCACTCCATCCCCTTTAGGAGACTACAGAGCTCTACTCCTGGGTCAAGTCTGAAGTTTCACTCTCAGAGGATAATCTGACTTCTTTTCTTTCCAAGTTGCCGTTGGGACCCTCACTGTAGTCAAGTGTGGCCCACAATACACAGATACAATGACCTGGTTATAAGGATCAAGACTACACTGTATGGCATTCTCTAAGTGGGGCATCACTAAATCCAAACACTGACACATTCTTCCGCCTGTGTTTCTGCTTATGTGAAGCCATGTGCTGGGCATGTAGTAGGTACTCGGCAGACATTTTTGGAACAAATAAAGAGGAAAACGGGGACAGCATAAGATGCTGAAAGAAATGAATTTCAGTAAGTTTCAAAATAGGGAAATTTTTTCAAAATTTTATAAAACATTAGATATTTTGAGTGAGCTCTTTATTTAGCTTGACACATGTAGGTTTCTAAGATGCAAGCAACAGAAACCACCTTGGGTTAGTTTTAAGCAGAAGAGATATTTAATAATGATATTGCAATGCTCACAGACTCTGCAGGATTAACAAAGAACCCAGCTTGTAACAACACCCTGCCCAGCGGGGGAAGTCTGCCCCCAGCCCTACACCTCTGGACCGAGTGTACCACATGGACCAAGGCTGGGTACTGGACTGTGCTGCTCACACCGGGTTCTACTGCTGCCCCTAAACAATGGGTGTCGTGAGTGCTGTTACAACCGAGCTCTCCAGAAATGATTCCAGGCAATCCCTATTTCTTTGCATCTCTAGCAGGTCACAGTCCAGTACAAGTGTACCTGATGGCCAGAGTCCAAGGCACATTCCTGTGCCTCGGCTGCAGCTGCAGGGGAGGCTGTGAAGGCAGGCATCTGGCCCTTCCGGATTCTCAAGAGGGAGCAAGCTTCAGTATCCTGTTCAGACTCACAAGGTAGGGAATCACCAGACAACTGGATTCCAATGAAAAAGGAACTATGTGGCATTAATCCGTGACCCATCAATCCTTCCTGCAAGTAAACTGCTCCTACCTGGCAGAGATCAAATTTCAGACTACCAAGTGCTCTGTACAGTCGAGATGCTGCCACACACTCTGTCCAACAGACTCTACTCCTGCTGGTCCCCTGCTCCTCCTTCATCCAACTCAGAGGAGCAGGGGCAGTGGGGCGGTCTTAGACAACTCTCTAGTAGTCTTCCGGGACAGAAAGAAAGGAAGCTAACTAATCCTAGTTACAAGAAGCCCATCTTGAGGAAGGGGGATGAGGAGCAAGACTTGTTTTAAGGTAATTAAAATACGTTAATATCCAGTCATTTCTATTAGAACAAAATTTAATTTGAGAGGCTAAGGATAAAAGATCTGAAGGCAGTAACCATCTAAAATTTGAAAATGTTAATGTTTTCAAAAACTGCTACAACTCTTCTATGGCAGGAATCATCAAACTTCTGTAAAAGGCCAGATAGTAAATATTTTAGGCCTTGCAGGCTACAAAGTCTTTGTGGTGACTAGCCAACCCTGCCCTCGTGGTTCAAAAACAGCCACAAACAATAGTAAATATGTAAATGTGGTTGTGGTCCCAAGAAGACTTTATTTATGAACACTGAAACTTGAATTTCGTAAAATTTCCATATCATCCTTTTATTTTTTTCTCAACCATTAAAAAAGGTCAAAATATTCTTAGCTCACAGGCTGCAAAACAAAACAAAACAAAACTGGAGGCCAGAATAAAACTACAAATAAATAACAAGAGGAATTTTGGAAACGATATAAATACATGGAAATTAAACAATATGTTACTGAATGACCAGTGGGCCAGTGAAGAAATTAAGGAAAATGAAAAAGTTCTTCAAACAAATGATAATAGAAACATAACATACCAAAACCTATGAGATATAGGAAAAGCAGTAATAACAGGGATGTTTAGAGCTCTAAATGTCTACATCAACAACCAAAAACCCTTCAAATAAATAACCTAACAATGCATCTTAAAGAACTAGACAGGCAAGAGCAAACCAAACCCAAAATTAATAATAGAAGAAAAGAAATAGTAAAGTTCAGAATAGAAATAAATGAAACTGAAATGAAGGAAACAAAAAAATCAGTAAAATAGTTTTTTTGAAAAGTTAAACAAAATTGATAAACCTTTAGCCAGACTGAGAAAAAGAGAGGACCCAAATAAAATCAGAGATTAAAAGGAGGCCAGGCATGGTGGCTCACAGTACTTTGGGAGGCCAAGGTAGGCGGATCATTTGAGGTCAGGAGCTCAAGACCAGCCTGACCAAGAGGTAAAACTCCGTCTCTACAAAAACAAAACAAAACAAAACAAAAAAACTTAGCCAGGCATGGCGGCACATGCTTGTAATCCCAGCTAGTCAGGAGGCTGAAGCAGAAGAATCACTTGAACCCAGGAGGTGGAGGTTGCAGTAAGCCAAGATCACTCCAGCCTGGGTGACACAGCAAGACTGTCTCGGGGGGTGGGGGGAGAAGGGGGATGAAAAGGAGACATTACAACTGAGACTGCAGAAATTCAAAGGATCATTAGTGACTACTATGAGCAACTATATGCCAATAAATTGGAAAATTTAGAAGGAATGGAAAAATTTCTAGATACATACAACCTACCAAGATTGAACCATGAAGAAATCCAAAACCCGAACAGACCAATAAGAAGTAATGAGATCAAAGCCGTAATAAAAAGTCTCCCAGTAAATAAAAGGCCAGGACCTGACGGCTTCACTGCTGAATTATACCAGACATTTAAAGAAGAACTAATACTAATCCTACTCAAACTATTCTGAAAAATAGAGGAGAGGGGAATACTTCCAAACTCATTCTACAAGGCCAGTGTTACCCTGACAACAAAACCAGAAAAAGACATGTCGAAAAAAAGAAAACCTGGCCGGGCGAGTGGCTCATGCCTGTAAATCTCAGCATTTTGGGACACCAAGGCCGGCAGATCATTTGAACCCAGGTGTTCCAGACCAGCCTGGGTACCATGGCGAAACCCTAAAAATACAAATACGTCTCTACAAAAAATACAAAAAAATTCGCCGGGCATAGTGGCACATGCCTATACTCCCAGCTGCTCAGGTGGATGAGATGGGAGGATTGCTTGAACTCAGTAGGTTGAGGTTTCAATGAACCATGATTAAACTACTCACTCCAGCCTGGGCAACACAGCAAGACCCTGTCTCAATAAAAAAATAATAATAATAAAACAAAACTACAGGTCAATATCTCTGATGAATTTTGACGCAAAAATCTTCAGCAAAATATTACAAAACAGAATTCAACAATACAATCATTCATTGTAATCAAGTGGGATTTATGCAAGGATGGTTCAACACATGCAAACCAATCAATGTGATAAATCAATCAATGTGATACATCATATCAACAGAACGAAGGATAAAAACCTTATGATCATTTCAACTGATGCTGAAAAAGCATTTGATAAAATTTGACATCACTTCCTGATTGTAAAAAACCCTAAAAAAACTGGGTATAGAAGCATTCCTCAACATAATAAAAGCCATATATGACAGACCCACAGCTAGTATCATACTGTGGGGAAAAACTGAAAGCCTTTGCTCTAAAATCTGGAACATGACAATATGCCACTGTCACCACTGTTATCAACACAGTACTGGAAGTGCTAGCTAGGGCAATCAGAGAAGAGAAATAAAGGGCATCCAAATTGGAAAGGAAGTCTTCAAACTATCCTTGTTTGCAGATATGATTTTATATTTGGAAAAACCTAAAGACTTCACCAAAAAACTATTACAGTTGATAAATTCAGTAAAGTTGGAGTATACAAAATCAACATACAAAAGTCAGTACCATTTCTATATGCCAACAGTGAATGACCCGAAAAAGAAATTTAAAAAGTACTCCCATTTACAATAGATACAAATAAAATAAAATACCCAGGAATTAATTTAACCAAAGAAGTGAAACATTTCTTACAATGAAAACTATAAAACACTGATGAACAAAATTGAAGAGAACACCAAAAAATGGAAAGACATTCCATGGGTTGAAAGAATCAATATTGTTAATATGTCCATACTACTCAATTTCTAGATTCAATAAAATCCTCATCAAAATGCCAATGACATTCTTCACAGAAATAGAATAAACAATTCTAGGCTGGGTGCAGTGGCTCACATCTATAATCCCAGCACTCTGGGAGGCCAAGGTGGGTGGATCACCTGAGTTCAGGAGTTTGAGACCAGCCTGGCCAACATGGTGAAACCCTGTCTCTACCAAAAATACAAAAATTAGCCAGGCGTGTGTGGAGGAAAAGTTAAATATTATATTTGAACTCAACTGAACATGGACACAAACAATGGTCACCAAGTTCTGGAACAGGCTGTGTGAGCCCTTTGAGGCATTCATCCAGCGCTGTTTCGGAGAAATCTCTATTTCAATCTATTCCTATACGTTAGTTATTGAAAAACAATAGACAATCGCAAAAACAAGTTGTGACCTTTTTGTGTTCCTTGAGCCCAGTCACGAAGGGCACTCGTGACTGGGTCTCATGCCAAACAACTTGTTACAAAAAGAGCTAGAGTCCCAGACAGCACTGAAACTTCATGAGACCCTCCCTCGCTGCGCACAGACAAGCGGCTGACTCTGGAGCCCAGGCTGTTGCTTCCTACTCTGGTGGTGAATCCTCCATAGTTTGGTGAGTGTAATACGTTACGTATATATATAGTAACCAAAACAGCATGGTATTGGCATAAAAACACACATACAGACCAATGGAACAGAACAGAGAACCCAGAAAGAAAATCCACACACCTACAGTGAAGTCATTTTCCACAAAGGTGCCAAGAACATACACTTTGAGGAAAAGACAGTCTCTTTAATAAATGGTGCTGGGAAAACTGGATATCCATAATGCAGAAGAATGAAACTAGACCCCTACCTCTCATCATAAACAAAAATCAAATCAAAATGAATTAAATACTTAAATCTAAGATCTTAAACTATGAAACTAGTATAAGGAAATGTTTGGGAAACTCTCAAACGGAAATACTATGAACTGATGATATACCGGCAAACTTACCAGATGGAGGGCTTTGAGCCAGCTACTTACACATCAGGTCCTAACCTATGAAATAACACATGCTGCAGTTGTAGGGATAAGGGGCAAAGTTCATAAGCCACCCAGTGCACAGCCAACCACGGTGGGTGCTCATAATTGGCAGCTATTCCTGGGATGATGAAAAACAAGGATATATTAGAAAACATGCAGAATTCATCTGTAGAACATGTGGGAGAAGGCTTTTAAAAAAACAGCATTTCTGGCTAGGCATGGTGGCTCACGAGGTCAGGAGTTCAAGACCAGCCTTGCCAACATAGTGAAACTCTGTCTCTACTAAAAAATACAAAAAATTAGCTGGGTGTGGCAGCAGGCACCTGTAATCCCAGTTATTCAGGAGGCTGAGGCAGGGGAATCACTTGAACCCGGGAGGCAGAGGATGCAGTGAGACGAGATTGCGTCATTGCACTCCAGCCTGGGTAACATGCAAGACTCTGTCTCAAAAAAAAAAAAGAGGAAAAAGCATTTCTGCTTGTATTACAGATAAGTGAAAAGGAGAAAAAAGAAACATGCACAAAGAAATTCTTTTAGCTATGCAGGTAGAGACAGTGTGTGTGTGCCTCTGTCTCTCTCACACACAGACACAGACATACATACAAGCAAGCACATACACAGGAACCTACAATGGCAACCTGCCAGAAAGAACTTGATGTTGTATGCTAGAAAATATCACCCTCTAGTGACTGCTAGTGAATTTGCTGCTTATTCAATTATCGAGAATTCACATTTTAACTCTCCTATCCAAAAAAAGGCTTTAAAAAAGTCTTCAGAAATGCAATCATCATTACAATCATGTGTTGCTGTGGAGGGACTGGGGGCATGAATTCCTTGACGTTACACACAAATTTTCTATGCATGTGCCTTTGTGCATTTTTTTCTATGAAGGTCGTAAGTGTTAGAGTCTCAAAGTGGTCTGTGAATTTAAAAAAGGTCCAATTAAGATGTTTTGACCAAGCACAGTGGCTCACTCCTGTAATCCCAGCACTTTCGGAGGCTGAGGTGGGCATATCACCTGAGGTCAGGAGTTCGACACCAGACTGGCCAACAAGGAGAAACTCCGCTTCAACTAAAAACACAAAAATTAGCTATGTGTGGTGGCGTGTGCCTGTAATCTCAGCTTCTCAGGAGGCTGAGGCAGGATAATTGCTTGAACCCAGGAGGTGGAGGCTGCAGTGAGCCAAGATCATGCCACTGCACTCCAGCAACAGAGCAAGACTCTGTCTTAAAAAAAAAAAAAAAGGTTTCGTAGGGAAATTAATGAACCATTGCACATACTTCAAGCTCCTATTTCCTCAACATGCCCAACATGCCCTTTCTTTTTTGAGACGGAGTTTCGCTCTTGTTGCCCAGGCTGTGCAATGGCGCGATCTCGGCTCACCGCAACCTCCGCCTCCCAGGTTCAAGCGATTCTCCTGCCTCAGCCTCCTGAGTAGCAGGGATTACAGGCATGCGCCACCACGCCTGGCTAATTTTGTATTTTTAGTAGAGATGAGGTTTCTCCATGTTGGTCAGGCTGGTCTCAAACTCCTGACCTCAGGTGATCTGCCCGTCTCGGCCTCCCAAAGTGCTGGGGATTAAAGGCGTGAACTACCACGCCTGGCCAACATGCCCTTTCTTTACATACACCCTTAATGGGGAACGTAAAATCTGAGACCTAACTGAATTCCATTGAAATGTTCTGTAAATCATTTTACATTTATGTTAATATTCCAAAAAGTGATTTTCCCCACCTCTTATTTTTAAAATGTTGTCATCATATGTATCACCAGACTCCTGAGCCACTCTCTGGCTTCTCTGCCCCTTCCACAGCTACCGTGTGATCTACAGCTCATCTTCCTCAGACCCTTTCATTTCCTCCTTTGTCAACTGAAGACAGCACATGCTCATTTATCTCACACTCTTGTAAGAATTACGAATTGATTTGTATTAATACTAAGAGTATTAATTATTAATTAAAAATAAGCTGAGAAAGATAAAATACTATACAAATGTTGGCTGCTGAATGGCTACTGAGACACAGGAAGTCAAAACAGTATCAGGTCTTTCTATGTCTGGACAGAATGCCAAAGCCCTGACACACATACTTTTAGCAGTTTTAAGTTACTTCTGCAAGTGAATACTGGGAGATCGTTCCCTCACTCCTGATCTTCGCTCTCAGGGAGCCACTCCAGCATAAGCCTTCCACCCTCCACAGATAACCTCAGGTTCTCCTCAAGCCTCTAGATCTTATTTGACATTTTATTATAAGTAGCAACTTCTTGTGCACTTAACACTGTTGAACTGTCGAGTTTAAAAATGATTAAGATGGTACATTTTATGTGTTTTTTACCACAATAAAAAAATGAGGCTCCAAATGAGCTGCAAAATGAGGGCCCCCCAAAATTATAAAGGACTCTAATTCTAATCCTTTTCATTTTTCAGATGAAGGAACCGAATTAAAGTCCCATAGCTCAGCGCCAAGAACAGGACCTGGGGGGTACACTGATTCCTAGTACATAGTTGACTACAAAACAGCAGCAGCAACAAAATAAACCATGTATAATGCAACAAACAACCAAGTGGGACAAAGACCATAAAGGAGGCAGAGTCACAAGGAGAAAGAAGACCAAGCGGAAATTTCAAGAATATTTTTTAAAGTAAGAAAGCATGGAAGAAATGACTGAATATTACAAACACAGGACGGCCCCTGTTCTGCTGGAATAGCAGTCTGAAACCATCATTTATCTTGGTCTGGGTGGAGCTGAAGTCTGGGAATTCCCATATAAGGTAGTTGGTTCATGCTTACTTCCTCAAGCACACATCACACCTCCTCATCTGAAAAAGGCACTGGAAGAAAAGATTCTTTGGGAATGACATCCACACACACGTTAAAGGCTGTGGTTTCCACTCCTAATGGTGAGTAGATTTGCCAAGACACAGCACCCTCGCAACTCCGCCCAAATACGGTTCAGCATCTAGCAGTCAACACCACAGAGCCTTCCTGTGGTCACCACGGGCGGTGGTGATAAAGGTCGGTATGACCTTGCTGCTCTCCATAAATAGCCCTTCAGTCAGTAATGTCCTCGCATGATAAGGTCACATTCTTTCCTTTCAAGAGCAGCCCTGCTTTTACGTATGGTACCTTCCTTCCACACAGCTTTCCACCTCAGGTGAAGCTGCTTTCTTTCCCCACCATAATTCCTCTCAATGGCTTCAAAGCAGGGCCTCTACCTTCAATTTTTTTAGGATGAGTCTCTCTACCTTTTTTTTAGAGCTATGCTGTCCACTTTGGTAGCCAGCAGTCACATGCAGCAACTTGAAATGTGGCTAGTCTGAATTCAGATGGACTTTAAAGTACACACTGGATTCTCTTGGTAATTTTAAAATGCTGATGACATGATATGTATATAGCTTGGACATGACAGTTTGATATACTGGGTTAAATTAAACATACTATTAAAATTAATCTTCCCTATCTCTTCTTGCCTGTTTTAAATGGCTACCAGAAAGTCTTAAACTACACATGGGGTTCACATTATATTTCTAAAGGATAGCACCATTCTAGACAGTATAATAAGCCCTACTTATTGAATAAGCTCAGTAGAAAGAAACCCTGGAATCCTTTCATTTCAAACGATCTCTTATCGGCCAGGCGACTTTCTTCATTTGCACGTGAGATTCTTCATCTGTAATGTAGACAAAATAAACCCCCCTCACAGACTGGTAAGGACTGAGAACACAAAGAAAGCATTTTAAGCATGCAGCAGCATAAAATGTGTTCTCAGTAAATGTCACTTCCCTTTCTGTGGGTGCATTCAGTTTAGTCATCTTGGGGTTAGTCATGGAACGTCTGGATTCCAACCCTCTTTGTTCCTTCTCCACTCTAATCACTTCCACAGAATTCACTGCAACTTATAGGGCAGGCGTGTGTGGTGAACTTTCTAAGCAAAAGCTACCCCTTCCCCACAGCTGAATTCTTCATTCCTGCCACTTGTTGACCATATCCTTCCCACTTCTTCCCTGCTGGTCCATTCATTAATAAATTATTAAAATTAATCTCAAAATTCTGGCTGCTGCTCATTTTCTCCTTAGGGCTGTTACCAGTAGCTCATTGCCACTGCCTGAATTTAAAGGGTGCTTTGTTACTATTCTAGCTATTTCAGATACGAACACTTCCTTCCCCTCAAGTGCATGGATATCCTTTACTTATCACTAAGGTCTCACCAGATATGTAATGACTGAAGGATTCTATAATGGTCCTAGAAATAAGTAAAATAAAACTGAATGTTGACTTTTAATTATTGACCAGGCCAATCAGGATTACAGGAATGAAAAGTACCTTTTATGACTAAGAAATCACACTGACTTGGCAGTCTGGTGTTTATTTCTGGCTGGTTTGTCTGTGGAAAATTCACTTTATGATTTCTTCCCAGCTGTTGCTAGCAGCGTGCTAGGCTGGCAGCCCTGACAGTTGAATTACTCCCATGGATGATGCTATTTTCTCATTCCCCACCCAACCTTTCCCAAATACTTGGCATTTTTTAGTATTATACAGGTGCTAATTTTTCTGAAAGTCTGGCTTACAGTTTATTGTAAATTGATGTTATCTAGCATCTGGATGTCATTCTGTTTCTATGTCCCTCTTCACAAAGACAGCAACTCCAGGTCTGGGTAGGCTTGAGAGTGGCGATGGAGAAGTAACCCCTGCAAGACCTTTTCCCCAGCATTCCTTTATAGAAGGCAGGAGGTGAGAAGGAAAGAATTAGTGAGGGAAAGAAAAGGCAATCGAAGGGGAGAAGATTTAAGAAAGAAAAAAGCAAAAGAAAGAAGAACGGCTTTTTTCACAGTAGAAGTCAGACAGTGGGAGGCTTGGACAAGGTTTGGACATGTTTGGAAGTGGAGAAAAACCATGAGACTACCAGGCACTAAAGTGAATTTGGCTGATCTCAACCTTGACCTCTAGCAATTCTGGATCTTAAAGGAGATATGCATAAATGATGCAGAGTAAACTAAAAAACAAAGGCAGAGAATGACTGGAAGTCCCTCAAAAAGTTAAACATAGAATTACCATATTACCCAGCAACCCCAGTTCTGGGTATATATCCAAAAGAACTGAAAACAAGGATGCAAACAGGTATGTGTACACGCATGTTTACAGCAGCATTATTCACAATATCCAAGGTATGGAACTAACCTAAGTGTCCTTCACAGGTGAATGTTATACACATTTTACTATTAATACAATAAAAAGGGGAACATTTGTTGGCCACCTAGATCCCACCAAATATCAAGCTAGGATCCTTTTACATACACTACTCACAGATTAAATACTATTGCCATTTACAGATGAGGAATATACAACTCAGATATTAAATAATTTGTTCAAAATCACACAAATGGCAGAAGTAAAATTTAAACCTGTAGTCTTTCAACTTACACCACAGTATTTCAAGGATAAACAGGCTCAACGAATAAGGAACAAGTGACAATATGCTCCTTATGTTCTGAAACTGTTAAATAAGTGACAAGAAAAACCATAAACAGTTGAACCCAAAGAACTAGGTAGTCTAAATGTCTTCCCAGGCTGCAAACAAACTTTCTTTTAGCATAGCACATTTTAAAGCCCTATAAGGGAATCTCTGTCTCTTCTCCACACATCCCCTCCCACACACAAAAATTGGTAAAAGTTATTTTTCAATTTTTTAGATTCTATATGTCCCATCTGGGCTGATAAAGTATCCATTTCTCCCAACAATATTACCATACATTTGTGGCAACATGTGGGGTATAAAATACCTCCCTACAGACAGGTGCGGTGGTTCTCACCTGTAATCCCAGCACTTTGGGAAGCTGAGGCGGGTGGATCACAAGGTCAGGAGATCGAGAACATTCTGGCTAACATGGTAAAACCCTGTCTCTACTAAAAATACAAAACATTAGCTGGGTGTGGTGGCTCATGCCTGTAGTCCCAGCTACTTGGGAGGCTGAGGCAGGAGAATGGCATGAACCCAGGAAGCGAAGCTTGCAGTGAGCTGAGATCGCGCCACTGCACTCCAGCCTGGGCAACAGTGCAAGACTCCGTCTCAAAATAAATAAAGAATGGCATGAACCCAGGAAGCGAAGCTTGCAGTGAGCTGAGATCGCACCACTGCACTCCAGCCTGGGCAACAGTGCAAGACTCCGTCTCAAAATAAATAAGGAATGGCATGAACCCAGGAAGCAAAGCTTGCAGTGAGCTGAGATTGCGCCACTGCACTCCAGCCTGGGCAACAGTGCAAGACTCCGTCTCAAAATAAATAAAATAAAATAAAATAAAATAAAAATAAATAAATAAAATACCTCCCCACCTGCCACTTCACTTATTTTAATCAAGCACTCTACAGGACATCAATATTTCATCCTGTAACTATTCTGACAAACTGTGCCCCAGAAGTGACACTTTGACTCGGAGTTAAAACACTGCTCCTGTATACCTCTTTCTCCTGGAACTAATGGGTCAATCAACACATTACTAATTTTTGGGCAAGATGCAATTTAAAATCACTGTTAAGTCCCTGTATTAAAAAAATAAAACTAGGCTGGGCATGGTGGCTCACGTCTGTAATCCCAGCACTTTGGGAGGCCAAGGTAGGTGGATCACCTGAGGTCAGGAGTTCAAGAACAGCCTGGTCAACATGGTGAAACCTCGTCTCTACCAAAAATACAAAAATTAGCCGGGCATGGTGGTGCATGCCTATAATTCCAGCTACTTGGGAGGCTGAGACAGGAGAATCACTTGAACCTGCAAGGCGGAGGTTGCAGTGAGCTGAGATCGCGCCACTGCACTCCAGCCTGGATGTCGGCGAGACTCTGTCTCAAAAAAAAAAAAAACTAAAAACATTTTTAAAAGTTCCCTTAAAGGGCCAAGCATGGTGGCTCAAGTCTGTAATCTCAGCAGGTTGAGAGGCCAAAGCAAGAAGATCTCTTGAGGCCAGGAGTTCAAGACAAGCCTGGGCAACACAGCGAGACTCTGTTTTTACAAAAATTTAAAAAATTACCCAGTCATGGTGGTACGTGTTTGTAGTCATAGCTATTTGGGAGGCTGGAGCAGGAGAATCTCTTGAGCCCAGAAGGTCAGGGCTGCAGTGAGCCATGATCGTGCCACTGCACTCTAGCCTGGGTGACAGAGCAAGACCTTGTCAATCAATCAATTTTTTAAAACAAAAGTTTCACTGAAGGCTTCCTCTTTTTTTCTGGGAACTCTCGGAACTACTGACATCAAGAAACTACCAATGAGACTTCAGACTCCTTCCCACGCCTCTGACAAGGCCCAGGTTCAGGCCCCACCACATCATTTGCTCAGTCCTTTGCTACAAGATGTTCACACATCTGGCACTACCCATGGAAACCATTTCTCAGTCACCTTTGTGTACCCCAGAACCTAACACAGTGCTTAGCATGGGGAAACCACTCAAATGTCAACTGAATGAAGGACCCACTGACACATCCTTTCATTTGGTATTGCTATCTTGCTCTTTTGTCCTTCTAATCCATTCTCTACACTGTAATATTAGCAAACACTTCACAGCAACATCATAGATGCTTCCCTAATGTCCCCAAATTTTACACTGCCCTCAAGACCAGTACTCCACATACACCCTCCCTCCCTGCCATTCTTATCCTTCAAACATTCCAGCACAGTAGATAATTTTAGAATTTCTTTCATTCATTCAACATTTATTTATTGAGCACTTACTACTGCTCTGGGCACTGGGAATACAGAGGTTAACAAGAGGAAACAAAGCCCCTGCTTTAACATATCTTCCAGGCTAATGCGGAAAACACAGCACAGAAAGGAATAGGGCAGGGAGTAGATCCAGAAAGCACTTGCAGCCCAGAATAAAAACTGGATTTTACTCTAAGTGAGATGGAAAGGCAGTGGAGGATTCTGAACAGAAAGTAACATTGATCTGCAAACCTTTGCTCAAGCTATTGCCAACTCTGCCTAGAACAACACTCTTTTCCATCATTTGTCAAATTCTTCAAAGCCCAACTCAAAAGTCACTACCTCCATGGTGCCATCTCTTAGACTTACAGGGGGTTCCCCGTTTTTTGGTTAGCCTCAAAATCTTGACACAATCTGTGATGGCCTGATGTTTATTTCTGTATATTTTAAAAAACACCACCAAGTGTTTATGTTCATTAAGAATATTTTATCCTATTTTCATTCTATCAGCTATGCAGTGCTGCCTTGTTTGCAAACTAAAAAGCATGAACCCTTTTTATCAACTGAAAGACTAAATTAAAATGATCATCCTCTTTTCAACGTTTCCTTTCTTATCCATGAAAAATACTTGTGTTCTCCTGTTCATTATAACTATTCCTTATTTCCTGACTACATATGTAAATGTACACATATACATGTGTACATACACACAACATACATCTACATAAGAGAATCCCTTACACATGCAATCAGTATCACTCTTAATGTTCTTGAAGGTTAACTGTAAAATCAATGCTTTTGCAAATACATTTAAATCTATAGGAAGTCCACTGTATAGGGCAAGTCATGTAGTAAAGTAAAAGATTCTTTTGTGGGTAAATAATCACCCCTTAATAAATGTTTTCCAAATGTAGGTCTGAGGCATTAGAGTTCCTTTAAGGGTGGCCTGCAGGGGAAATTCCACCCAACAGCAACAGAATACATATTCTTCTCAAGTGCACATGAAACATTCTCTAGGACAGGTCAAGAAGCGTGAAATTATATCAGGAATCTTTTCTGATCACAATGGTATGAAACTAGAATAGTTTCTACATTAACAGGAGGACATGGAAAATTAACAAATATGTGGAAATTAAACAATACGCTCCTAAACGACTATCGAGTCAAAGAAAAAATTAAAGGGGAAATTAAAGAAAATAAAGGAAAAATGTAAAAATATCTTGTGACAAACGAAGATGGAAACACAACATACTAAAACTTATGTGATGCAGCAAAAGTTAGTGCTAAAGGAAGTTTACAGCAATAGACACCTACATCAAAAAAGAAAGATCTCAAATAACAGCCTGACATTACACCTCAAGGAACTAGAAAAATAACAAACTAGGCTCAATGTTAGCAGAAGGAAGGAAATAACAAATATTGGAACAGAAATAATTGAAAAAGAGACTAGAAAAACAACAGAATCAATGAAACTAAGAGTTTGTCAACAGGTACAAAATTAGATGGGAAGAGTAAGTTCTGGTGATCTATTGTACAGCAAGGTGATTATAATTAATAATACTGTATTGTATATCTCAAAATACCTCAAGAGGATTTTAAGTGTTGTTACCACAAAAAAGTGATATTTAAGATGATTGATTGGCTAATTACCCTGCTTTGATCACTGTACAATGTACATATGAACCAAAACATCACACTGTACTCCATAAATATGTGTCAATTAAAAAACAAAACTTTAAAAAAAATGACCAGCAGTTTTTTCTTTCGTTTTTTTTTTTTTAAACTAGAGTTTTACAAGTTAATGAATAAGAGTAACTCCTTAATTAGTTATAGCTGCTTTCTTCTTACCATGACAGGACAAAAGTTCACTAAACATATTGTTAAATAGTACATTTCCCCGCCAAAGATCCTAGGCAGCAGAAATAATGTTTCAAAAAATTAATGTAATAAAATGCCAAAAGCTAAAGTCTTTTATAGAAGGTTCTGCAGGACATAACCATATGACACTAAATACTATTTATCAATTGTTTTTAAATTTTTCTTTGCAAACAAAAGGCATAGTTTCCCTTCCATACCCACCCTACTTTCAAACCAATAAAACATAAAGTTTTCACATATTTCAATAATTAAATATATATCTACAAGATAAAAGAACCACAATCATAACCTCTGCAGCAGGGGGAAATTTTAATCAGCACGGCTAAAGGTGACTACAACTCACCCAAGACCCGTTCTGCATAGAGAGTTTCAACAAACATCCTTTAGATTTGCTTCTTAAATAACTGAGAAAGATAGGTCATAAGGAAAACAAATCCAGAAATACAACAATACCCTGTGTTTGGCTGATTTAGGCGATCAGGTCCATTTCTTCTCTTAAACTTCCACTCCCCCGCCTTAGTCACTTTACACACACAGACCTAGTTCTGCAAACCTCCGCACCCTACCTGAGGCACCTCCAGCTCCCCTTCTCTTAATTCAAGAGTAAAGAACCTCCCTCTGGGCTCCTACTCTTATTTAACTTACTTATCAGGGCTTGGGAGGCCAGTTTCACATCACTGTGAATTATCTTTGAAAGCCCCTATTTCCTAAACTGTATAGAACTTCCTCATCTTAGCTTTGCCTCCGTTGTCTTGAACTATATTTGAGCCAATGAAACCAAGTTTAGGGTTTTTTTTTCCTGTATTTAGTCAAATCATGTGACATGGTGTATTACACGAAAACCCCACTGTTCTGAAGCAATAGGACAACACCCCTAAATGTCATAACTCATATCCTGCTAAGTTGTTTTATATACTTTATGAAGTTAAGAAATTCATCCAAAACTTACTGAAAGCACATATAACATGCAGACAAATATTTAGAAAAATGAATAACTGATCAGCATAGAAAGAGGTTACTTTAAAAAAATGACAGCCTCTGGCCCTCTGGATCTCTATAATACCTACGTGTTTGAATTAACGGAGCTTCTTTATGTGCCCTCTGAATGCTACTTTGGGGTCAAGCAGCTTCTCTACATTACATCTTCCGGTGGCAAGGCGCAGGCCAGCTTAGAGACGGGCATGCCAGGCTCTGGCTGCCCCAGCAGCGGAAATTATTTTCTGTCCCAGATATCCCTGACAAACACAGTGCAGAGAAGCAGCAAAGCCAGTGGTGCCAAGGCCTCACATATCCGACTGAGTCACCTCCTGGGACTCCTCAGTGCCAAGTTTCCACTGAAGAATAAGGGGATCTTTAGTTGAAGCTAAGAAAGAACTTGAGAGCAATTAATTCAGCCTTCCCCTTCCATGAATGAAGGTGTCCTCGCCTGGATTCACTAAAAATACAGTAAGAAAGCTCCTTTACCCAATTTCTTTATTATAGAGGAATCATTTTTTAGGATGACGGCATTTCCAGGATGATAACATAACTAGGGCCTGAGGTTAATCTTTAAAAACAAGAAAATGGCCAGGTGCAGTGGCTTACACCTGCCTGTAATATCAGTGCTTTCCGAGGCTGAAGTAGATCACTTGAGCCCAGGAGTTCAGGACCAGACTAGCCAACACAGGGAGACCGTCTCTAAAAAAACAAAAACAAAAACAAACATACCACCACAACAAAACAAACCAAACACACAAAAATCCCAAGAAAACAACTCATTACTTTTGCTTGTTATCCAACACTGAGACTGGGCACTAGCCCCTTTTAGAGCTGGTGACAAGCTATATAACCTGAGGGCACCCTGGCAGGTGACTATTTGCAGGGAAGGGTTTAGAGCTTGAAAGAGTGGAAGAGCACATCCAAGACAAGCTAAAGGCAGAGGGAGTTCTAAAACTCAGGGTTCTGCCCAGCACTCCTGGGAGAACCTCACAGGCTTCACCTTTATTCTGAAGTCCAACCATCACAGCGAGTTTGGGAGCTTTCACACAGTATTGAATCTAATAAAATTCCAGCCAGAATGTTTTTCTGGCTTTGATTTATTTACTTTATTTTGGGAGGTGGGAGTGGAAGGCGGATGGAAGCTGGAAGTGAAAAGGCTGCTTTGGAGTGGGAAGCAGTTCCCTCTCCCATTCCCAGCAGGGACAGTCCTATGTCATGGACATAAACCCTGGGAAGCAGCTGCGATCTCTCTCGGGAGAGGGGAAAGAGAATGGAAGTCTTCTGAGCTACAGCCCCAAAATACAGAATTCCCTCTAGGAAGGCAGCTCACGATGCTGCAGTTAAAATCTAAAGGAAGGAAACTGGGTGTTTTTCTGTGTCCCAGCAGAACATCCTGGGCAGACTGGCATTGTTGTTAACATCTCTACTCATGGATGGGCCCCACCAACCCTCCTCTTGAAGACACGCACCACTTGCATAAGGACTTACTGTGCTTGAGAGGCTTCCCGTAATCGACCTTTCTTCTCTCAGCAGATACTACCTTATTACTTATTCATGAAGAAAACAGATCATCTGGAAGGTTCTCTTTCAACTACCTCCCACCCATATGCTTAACTCTTCAGGCCTTCAGTCCCAACAAGGTCTGTCTGATGTCAGTCCATAAACTCACATCCAGACAGCCACTTTCCTTCTTTTTGGGTTCTTTCCCACGAACATTTTGTAAATAGGCTCCAGTTTCTGCTACATTAAAATGAATCTATCTTGAGTCACTCTCCAGCTACCATCACAGCTCTCTCCTCTTTTCAGACACCATTTTCTTTTTCGTCTGCTGCTTTTTTTTTTTTTCCTTGAGACGGAGTCTCGCTCTGTCGTCCAGGCTGGAGTGCAGTAGCGCGATCTGAGTTCACTGCAAGCTCCGCATTCCGGGTTCACACCATTCTCCTGCCTCAGCCTCCCGAGTAGCTGGGACCACAGGCGCCCGCCACCTCGCCCGGCTAATTTTCTGTATTTTTAGTAGAGACGGGGTTTCACCGTGTTAGCCAGGATGGTCTCCATCTCCTGATCTCGTGATCCGCCCGCCTGGGCCTCCTGAAGTGCCGAGATTACAGGGATGAGCCACCACGCCCAGCCTCAGACACCATTTTCTAAAAGTTATCTCAACTCCTATTTACTCATTAACCTACTGCAGTCTGGAAACACCTCTTACAGTCACAGTCAGCTCTTAGAAGCCAAATCCAGAGGACATTTTTCAGTTCTTATCTTACATTTGACATTTTTAAATGACGCTTTCCTGGGAATTTTCTATTCCTTTGGCTTCCAGATCATCGTACTTTTATCCCTCTGGTCATCCTATTACCATCTCCTTTGCAAGAGCCTCTGCCTGGCTGTAGGTATGGCTACTCCCCAGCCTGACCTTGGTTTTTTGCTCTTCTCATTGTGCACATTCTCCCTGATGACTTCAACATTTCTCATGGCTCAACTACTTCCTCCCTGTTAGTGGCACTAGCTGGACCTTCTTAAACTTCACAATCATACATCGAATTGTCTGCTGATGTCTCCATACAGATATCGTCACAGGCGACTCAAACTCATGATGCCTAAAATAAACTTCCCTCCCCACTATGCCTAAATCCAATTCTTCCTCTTAATGTGCCCTCTCTCAGGCATGGCAACATTATCCAAGCAGGCATGCCGCAGCCTCCTAGATAGAGTCCCCATCTCCAGCCTGGTCCCCTTCAATCAAATCCAACAGACACAGCCAGTAAGTGGTCTCTCTAAGGAACCTGCTATCACTACCCTGCTTAAACTCTTTACTGCACTGAGGACAGTCAGCATCCCTTAAGGTAACATACAAAACCCTACATCACCTGGCCCCATCTTTTTTTTTTTTTTTTTGAGACAGAGTTGTGCTCTGTTGCCCAGGCTGGAGGGCAGTGGAGCGATTTCAGCTCGCTGCAGTCTTCACTTCCTAGGTTCAAGTCATTTTCCTGCCTCAGCCTCCCAAGTAGCTGGGACAACAGGTGTGTGCCACCACGCTTGGCTAATTTTTGTATTTTTGGTAGAGATATGATTTCGCCATGTTGCCAAGATGGTCTTGAACTCCTGACCTCAAATGATCCGCCCATCTTGGCCTCCCGAAATGCTGGGATTACAAGTGTGAACCTACTGCGTCAGGCCCTACCTGGCTCCATCTATGTCCCCAAACCCTCATCCCTGGACACTTCCTGCTGCTCAGTTTACATAGCCTAAGAGGGACATACACACACCACACAGGCCCTCATCTCCATGCCGCTGCTCACGCTGACCTCGGCTGGGAAGGGCGTCCCTTCGCTAATGCTCACATCCTCAAACAACTCAGAAAACCCGTCCATACATTCCTAGTCGACTCTCCTGCCTGGATCCCACACTCCTCCTCAGGGATCCCATTATACATTCTCATTTACTCTGCGAGGATCCTTTTATGAGCTCCTGTTTCTAACCTCGTGGTGGGCAGGGACTAGATTCCTACTCATCTTTATGCTCCTTGGGCCTCTGCCTAATAGACACACTATATATTTAATAAAGTTTAGCTAAACTGAGGCCTATAGGAGGGGCCCTGTTATTCCTTACCTCTGAAAAGGAACAGGAAGCTCAGAATGAGGTTACATGGCTTTAAAAGTCACCCAAGGAGAAGTCTAGGGGGAAACCTAGAATGCATAAGCGCACCAGCTAAAACAAGTCTTCTTGACAGCAGAAGGCCTCTCAGAGCTAAGCATGGTGGGAACAGGGAACATGCCTATGTTTTTCCTCTGTTACCCTAAGCCTGACAAAGTGTTACACAGTGGCCGGGCGCGGTGGCTCAAGCCTGTAATCCCAGCACTTTGGGAGGCCGAGACGGGCGGATCACGAGGTCAGGAGTTCGAGACCATCCTGGCTAACACGGTGAAACCCCGTCTCTACTAAAAAATACAAAAAACTAGCCGGGCGAGGTGGTGGGCGCCTGTAGTCCCGGCTACTCGGGAGGCTGAGGCAGGAGAATGGCGTAAAAACCCGGGAGGCGGAGCTTGCAGTGAGCTGAGATCCGGCCACTGCACTCCACCCTGGGCGACACAGCAAGACTCCGTCTCAAAAAAAAGACAAAACAAAAAAACAAAAAAAAAAACAAAGTGTTACACAGTGTACAGCAAGTGCTTAGCAAACACGGGCTGGCTCACTATGATTGTGGAGAGATCACTTTCATTTATAGACTATGCAAGAGAGAGTTTGCTTCTCTCCAGCAGATGGAGCTACAACTCTGTGTTATCTCCAGCTCTGGGAACCCTGAGAGAAGAACCAGCCTTTTCCATCCATCCCTTGCCAGGCTTCTTTTTGTCCTTTATTAGTCTCACACAGAAACAGCAATGACAGCCGGGTGCAGTGGTTCACGCCTGTAATCTCAGCACTTTGGGAGGCCAAGGCAAGCAGATCACTTGAGGTCAGGAGTTCAAAATCAGCCTGGCCAACATGGTGAAACCTCATCTCTACTAAAAAATACAAAAATCAGCCAGGTGTGGTAGTGGGTGCCTGTGATCCCGGTTGCCCAGGAGGCTGAGGCAGGAGAATCCCTTGAACCCGGGAGTCAGAGGTTGCAGTGAGCCCGAGATCATACTACTGCACTCCGCCTGAGCAACAGAGTAAGACTCTGTTTCAAAAAAAGAAAAAAAAAAAAAAAAAAGAAACAGCAACAAAATAGCAGGATAAATGTTTTCCACAGAATATTCTGAATGGACATAGATCTTTTTTAAAAACAATTTGTTCAATGCCCAACATACTTGCATATCTTTTCCTCCCAGGACTTTAAAAAAATCAGGGATAATTTCACCCAACTTGATTTGCCCAATCTATCAAGTGTGAATCAGTGTTTCTACCTTTATATACTCTTCATAGGTCCTTGCTATGAAAGTCATTTATAACCCAAAATGTTCACCATATTCATCTCTATGTATATACCCTATGTCACCTGGGAAAATATTAGTTTACTAACCATCTCTCATTTAAAAACAAAACCCTTTGGGCCAGGTGTGGTGGCTCACATCTGTGGTCCCGGAACTTTGGGAGGTCTAGGCGGGCGGATCATCTGAGGTCAGGAGTTCGAGACCAGCCTGCCCAACATGGTGAGACCCCATCTCTACTAAAAACAAAATACAAACATTAGCCGGGTGTGGTGGCAGGCACCTGTAATCCCAGCTACTCAGGAGGCTGAGGCAGGAGAATCGCTTGAACTCGGGAGGCAGAGGTTGGAGTGAGCTGAGGTTGCGCCACTGCACTCCAGCCTGGGAAATAAGAATGAAACTCCGTCACAAAACAAAACAAAACAAAACAAAACAAAAACATACCCCTTTTAAATATATTCTAAACATTGTCTTTTTTTTTTTTTTTTTTTTTTTTTTTTGAGACGGAGTCTCGCTCTGTCGCCCAGGCTGGAGTGCAGTGGCCGGATCTCAGCTCACTGCAAGCTCCGCCTCCCGGGTTTACGCCATTCTCCTGCCTCAGCCTCCCGAGTAGCTGGGACTACAGGCGCCCGCCACCTCGCCCGGCTAGTTTTTTTTGTATTTTTAGTAGAGACGGGGTTTCACCATGTTAGCCAGGATGGTCTCGATCTCCTGACCTTGTGATCCGCCCGTCTCGGCCTCCCAAAGTGCTGGGATTACAGGCTTGAGCCATCTAAACATTGTCTTAAAGGATTTGAGCTTCTAAACAGAATATGAAAGAACAATTAAGGGCAAAATGTTCATAGGTGGTAATGTCAGTAAAGCATAAAGTCCAAGCAAATTTCATTCTTCACTCAATTTATAATTTCATGGCATTCCCAGAAAACTTAGTGCTTACTGAAACTGTTGAAAAGTACTTCATGATGGTATCTTATTTATTTATTTATTTTCTTGAGACAAGATCTTGTTCTGCTGCCCAGGCTTGAGTGCCCAGGCAGTGGTGTGATCTTGGCTCACTGCAACCTCTGCCTCCTGGATTCAAACGATCCTTCCACCTTAGTCTCTCAAGTAGCTGGGACTGCAGGCGCGCGCCACCATACCTAGGAAATTTTTGTATTTTTAGTAGAAACGGGGTTTCATCATGTTGGCCAGGCTGGTCTCAAACTCCTGGACTCAAGTGATCCACCCACCTTGGCCTCCCAAAACTGCTGGGATTACAGGTGTGAGCCACTGTGCCCAGCCGATGATATCTGAAACAGATATCAACCTAAACACAGTTAGGTTCTATGTTCATCATTATACAAAGGTGTTTTTCTTTCTTATGTTCTTAACCAGCATCAAAGTCCTGTGGATGAATACTTCATGACATTCAGCATCTCTGGCCTTAGTCCATTTAGTGCCTATGGTACCCCTTTCCTCAAACCATCGAGATAAACTAAAAATGCCCCACAAGTTCCCACTTGCTCCTTAGGGAACAGTTCCAGATCCACTGAGGACGACAGACTCAGAGGATTTCTGAGGCCAGTAAGCATTAATGCCAAAAGTGCTCACTAAAGTACCTAAGGGAACCACTTGTCAGGGTTTGGCTTAACTCATTAATATTATACAACATTGAATACTATTAAAATTAAAGCACTGTAACTAAATTCATTTATCAACTTTACATTTTAATCAAGGAAGTCCCCAATCTGAAGCTCTGTCAAGAAAACAGTGTCAGCATATAGCAAGCTTTATTTATTTATTTATTTATTTATTTATTTATTTATTGAGATGGAGTTTTACTCTTATTGCCTAGACTGGAGTGCAATGGTGCAATCTTGGCTCACTGCAACCTCCACCCCCTGGGTTCAAGCAATTCTGTTGCCTCAGCCTCCCTAGTAGCTGGGATTACAGGCATGCGCCTGTAATGGAGAGTTCTGTCTGCTCTGCTTCCTGCTGTATCCCCAGAGCCCAGCACACGCCCGGTCTCTACCAGGCATTCAGCAGTATTTGTTAAATAATACCTGATTACAAGTGAGGTAATTCATCCCTGCAGTGGGGCTAATACCACTTACTTTGCAGGGTTGTTTTGAGGGTCACCTAGAAATAAAAAATAAAAATGCTTTGCCCATTGGCTGGTGTATCCTTAAGTATTCAGGAGCTACTGTAAGTTTCTTTTCATTTCTTAGACCAAAATAACTGGCCAAAAGCTGCAGAATATTCCAAATGGAAAACTCTAAAAGCGTGGCCAAAAGATCACTGTACCCCTTGTGGGGAGGGGGGGGAAGAAAATGGGAGAAGCAGGACTGCCAATCAGCGTTGCTCAGTGTGGCTCATGAATCACAAAATTTTGCAATCACTCTGCAATAAAATCCATGCAGAAATTGAGTATAAGTATTTAGAAACTTACCAATGTACATAGAAATTTTATATCTGCTGAATCTAAAGAGAAACAACTGGGACTTGTATTCATATGACTTTTTAAATTTCATTTTTCTAGTATCCCATTTTAATTGTCTTTTACAGAAGTATCACTTAACAATAGACCAGAAATTATTTCTTAAAATCCTCGTTCTTCACCAGTTTGGAAAGCACCGGCAAGCATCCACTCAGTCTGATGTGGCCCAGGAAGCTGTGGAACAGCAACAAAGCTAGCACACACTACAAGTTTACAACTGCAATTTATGTGGGTTCTAGGACAAAAGAGACCTCGATGCCAGAAGGGTGGCGAGGCAGGTTCAGTGGCCTGTTCCAGAATTTAGAGAATTCTCTAAAACAGTGTTTCTCAGAATGTTTTCCTATACACATCAAGAGCAAGAGTCAGGCTGGGCGTAGTGGCTCACGCCTGTAATCCCAGCACTTTGGAAGGCCGAGGCAGGCGGATCACAAGGTCAGGAGTTCGAGACCCGCCTGGCCAACATGGTGAAACCCTATCTCTACTAAAAATACAAAAAATTAGCTGGGCGTAGTAATCCTGCCTGTAATCCCAGATACTCGGGAGGCTGAGGCAGGAGAATCACTTGAATCTGGGAGGCAGACTTGCAGTGAGCTGAGACTGCACCATTGCACTCCAGCCTGGGCAACAGAGTGAGACTCTATTTCAAAAAAAGAAAAAAGAAAAAAAGCTAAAGAGTCCCAGAGACCAAGGGAGAGGAGGATTACAAAGGTTTATGCTCATTTTCTTGACTGTAGTAACAATATCATGGGTCAGAACTTATATTGTAAAATGGAATACAAGTAGCTTATTGTATGTAAAGTATATTTCAATGAAAGGAAGTTTAAGGAAGGGAGACGAGAACACTAAGACACAACAGACATGTATACAAAGTCAGGATTAGAATATAAATTCCACGATTAAAAAAAAGCCCAGTCCCTCAAATCCTCTTTCAAAAGAACTTTTCTAGTGGCTTTATAATAGGCCACTCATGACACAACCAGTATTTAGACATAAGCTCAACATGCATTCATGTATATTATTACAGTTTTGGCATTGCTACACTACATGCATATTTTCCAACAGAACATCCCCTTACCCATCCTTTTTACATTATAAGGGCCCATGGTTCCTGGCTTAGAGACAGCTGTTGTCAGGTCCAGTTGAGCTCTGGAAGAGCAGCTGGGCTCAATGAGACACATTTCAAGACAGTTTCTCAGGTGCCCATCTCTACATCGAACAGCTTTCCTCAATAGCATGAGGCCCATGTCCCCATCTGTATTTTCTTATCATACAGAATTATGTGCTAAATTGTCAGAAACTGAAAAGCAAGAGTCTTCAACGAAAGATTAAATGTTTAAGATGCACTGTCTAAAACACTCATTCCTACTTCTATCACAGCATTAGTAAGCTTTTATACTAGTCATGTTATATAACAGACTGCTTTGTTCACAATAAAATGCTATTCCAATGTAACGGATTACAACATTTTTTAAAGACTTTATTGTACCACTTTAGATGAGTAACATGGAGTCAGTGCAATTGTGTACGCCCATGTTTATTTTCAAAGAAGTATATTTCCTGTTTGCAAATAGCTCAAGGAGAATGTCCAGCACACTGGGAACAGTAGTGGACTGTGGCTCAAAACATTCACGATCACTATTCACACTAACATGACCAACAGAGTCACTTTCATGGAGCCTCTTGCTATTTACATGTCAGATATAATGTGTGGAAGACCCAGACCTGTAAAGTTTACATAATCTTTAGCTCTCAGTTTCTCCATCCTTAAAAAGATCTTTCTCCTCCCTCCAGATAAGCCTCAAAAGGTTAACTAGAAAGACAACATTATGTCTTATGATTACTATTATTACCACTGGTATCATAACTATTTACCATTATTTATAAACATTCTGTCTTCTCTACTGCAATCTAAGCTTCCTGAGCTTACATCCCTCCCAACAAACAGTATACGTAATAATATCTGATGCAGAGAGGAAAGGAAATAAAGATACAAATAAGATTTCTATAACTGATTAATGCCAGAGATTTTAACAGAAGATGCAGACATTTGAAATGTTTTAGCAACTTTGAGAAATGTTACCACATTAGCCCAAAAGCTATATAATTTTGCTTCAGTTAGCTATTAAAAGCTCCTAGAGGCTGGGATTAGTTAGCTGAGGGCTAACACTTAAGGGATGGAGGAGCAGTCTTGGCCTCCCTTTCCCCTCCAGGGCAGGACTACAGAGCCGGTACCTTTAGCCTGGTGTTCTTCCTCAAGGTTGCTGCTCACAACCACCCTCAGCACTGCCGACCTCCAGGGCTCTCCCTTGCTAACTCCTCCTGCTCTTCTCCACTGCCTCCCAGGATGGCCACATTCCCTCTGAGACACGGCCACTCCCTCTGTGAATCAGGCCATCACAGTATACAGGAGACAACCTCTTAGAGTTCAGCTTTTTTAATCTTCTATGTTTGTTTGCTTGTGGGAGTTCAGAGACTTATTAGTTTGGCATTAAAAGGTTTCCTCCCCCACCACCAACCTGCCAGCAACTTCTGGATTCCAGAAACCCTGAGTTTCTGGAAAGCTGGTCTCTTCGTAGCCAAAGAGAATATAGTATTACTTTATTTATTTATTTATTTATTTATTTTTGAGATGGAGTCTTGCTCTGCCGCCCAGGCTGGAAGCAGTGGTGAGATCTTGGCTCACTGCAACCTCCACCTCCTGGGTTCAAGCGATTCTCCTACCTTGGCCACCCAAGTAGCTGGGATTACAGGCACACGCCACCATGTCGGCTAATGTTTGTATTTTTAATAGAGATAGGGGTTCACCATGTTGGCCAAGCGGGTCTTGAACTCCTAACCTCAAGTGATCTGCCCCCCCTTGGCCTGGGATTACAGGCGTGAGCCACCATTCCCAGACTAGTATTACTATAATGTCTTGATTTGCTTTCCCCATACAAACAAATATTAATAATAAACTCCTCTATATCTGTCAAACAAGTTCTCCATAATTCCTGTAAATATATTATCCTAGCAAAGATTTATGTACACTTTTCTCCATTTATGTAGCGGCAAACAAGCTAAAAAATACTTCTGCATTATTTTTTCTCCCAAAATAAATATCCCCTCTCTTCACTCTCTCTCCTCTACCCTTACAAAACAGCATGATGGATGAGCACAGTGGCTCACGCCTGTAATCCCAGCACTTTGGGAAGCCAAGATCACTTGAGGTCAGGAGTTCGAGATCAGCCTGGGCAACACAGCACACAGCAAGACCTCATCACTTAAAAAAAAAAAAAAAAAAAAAAAAAAAAAAGAGCCAGACTTGGTAGTGAGTGTTTGTAATTCTATAATAGCTACTTGGGAGACTAAGGTAGGAGGATTCCTGGAGCCTAGGTGTTCAAGGCCATAGTGAACTAGGATTATACCACTTCAGCATGGATGACACAAGAGAGACCCTGTCTCAAAAACAACAACAAACAACAAAAACCCCAGCAAGATGGAAAAGAACAGTTTCTTCAACAAATGATGCTAGGAAAACTGGACATCCACATTCAAGAGAATGAATTACATACAAAAATTAACTCAAAATGGATTAAAGACCTAAACATAAGTCCCCAAAGTATAAAACTCCTAGAAGAAAATACAAGGAGAAAGGCATGACATTGGACTAGGCAATGGTTTCCCAGTCCAAAACTAAAAGCACAGGCAACGAAAGCAAAACTAGACAAATGGAACTATATCAAACTTCGAAACTTCTGTGCATCAAAGGATCCAATCAGAGGGAAAAGGCAAACATGAAACAGGAGAAAATATTTGCAAATCATGTATGGGATGAGGCTTTAATATCCAGAATATATAAAGAACAGCTGTACCTCAAGAACAACAACACGGCCGGGTGTGGTGGCTCACGCCCACAATCTCAGCACTTTGGGAGGATGAAGCAGGCAGATCATGAGGTCAAGAGTTTCAGACCAGCCTGGTCAACACAGTGAAACCCCGTCTCTACTAAAAATGCAAAAAATTAGCTGGGCGTGGTGGTGCATGCCTGTAGTACCAGCTTCCCAGGAGGCTGAGGCAGGAGAATCGCTGGAACCTGGGAGGTGGAAGTTGCAGTAAACTGAGATCACGCCACTGCACTCCAGCCTGGGCAACAGAGTGAGATTCCATCTCAAAAAAAAAAAAAGAAAGAATAACAACAAAAAAAATCAAATAGCCTGGTTACAACATGGGCAAATAACTTAACAGACATTTTTCCAAAGATGGAAATACAAATAACAAGCATATTAAAAAAAGGTGTTCAACAGCATTGACTATCAGAAATACAAATCAAAACCACAATGAAACATCACCTCACACCCATTACGATGGCTACTATTAAAACGAAACAAAACAACAACGAACAACAAGCGTTGGTGGGGATGTAGAGAAATTGGAACCCTTGTGTGTTGTCGGTGTAAAATGGTGTGGTTACTATGGAAAACAGTAAGGTGGTTCTTCAAAAATCTAAAAATTGACCTACCATTTGATCCAGCAATCCTACTTCTGAGTAAATATCCAGAACAATCTAAAGCAGGGTACTGAAGAGGTATTTGTAACCCATGTTCATAGCAGCACTATTCACAATAGCTAAAAGGTGGAAGAACTCAAGGGTCCCCTAACAGATTAATAGATAAATAAAATGTGGTATACATAACAACGGAATACTATGAACCCGAAGGAAATCTTGTTATAAGCTACAACATGGATGAAGCTTGAGGACATTATGTGAAGTGAAATATAAAGCCAGTCACAAAAAACAAATATTACATGATTCCACCTATACAAGGTATCTAAAGTACAGGAAATCCTCAATATTATCAATTGGTTGTCAGAAACCTATGACTTTAAATGAAGGGACACATAATGAAACCATTTTTTCTACAGGCTAATTGATACAAACAACAGTTAAGTTCCTATGGCTGATTTCTGGTCACAAAAATATCACCAAACTTCTAAATACCAAAACACTTCTAATATTGAGCACTAAAATAAATATGAGCTATACAGACATTTAAGACAGATGAATAAAAATAATTATTTACCCAATTTTTGGTGAATCAGTGAGTGACAGCAGTCATAATGGTGGTTAAATCAATGAATCAACGTTTGCAAAGTGAAAATTGCAAGTAGCACCTCCTGACACCACGCTATTTGGAAACTAATAAGAACACAGGGCAGGCTGGGTGAGGTGGCTCACGCCGGTAATCCTAGCATTTTGGGAGGCCGAGGTGGGAGGATCACTTGAGGTCAGGAGTTCAAAACCAGCCTGAACAACATGGAGAAACCCTGTCTCTACTAAAAATACAAAACTTAGTTGGGCGTGGTGACGCATGTCTATAATTCCAGCTACTTGGGAGGCTGAGGCAGGAGAATCGCTTGAACCCAGGAGGCAGAGGTTGCAGTGAGCCAAGATTACGACACTGCACTCCAGCCTGGATGACAGAGTGAAACTCCATCTCAAAAAACAAAAAACAAACAAAAAAAGGAAAACATGGCATGTTCATTGAGTGCTTTTGTACCACATCGTTTACTGTCATGTATTTTATTATTTATTGTATGATCATATACTTTACAAATTTTTATTTTACAATAATGTATGTCCATTCATTCATGCATTTTCCACCCTGCTTATTCCAGTTCAGGGTTGTAGGTGGCTGGAGCCTATCCCAGCTGCTCAGGGAGCAAGATGGGAACCAACCCTGGACAAGACTCCATCCCGTCACAGGGCACACTCACAGCCACACCCACTCACACTGCGACGATTTAAACACCAATTAACCTAACATGTACATCTTTGGGATGCGGGAGGAAACTGCAGTACCAGGAGAAAACCCAAGCAGACATGGGAGAAACACGTAAACCCCACACAGACACTGGCCCCAACTGGGAATCAATTTTTTGTTCTCATCAACATTATAACAAAATCATGTTGAATAAAACAACATTTGAGAATCTGCTGTATTCAAATTTATAGACATAGAAAGTAGAATAGTGGTTGCCAGGAGCTGGGGATAAAGCAGGAGTTGCCATTCAGTGGATATAGAGTTTCAGTCCTGCAAGATGAAAAAGTTCTGGAGAGCTAATTCATAACAATATAAACATACTTAACACCACTGAACTACACACTTAAAAAGGGTTTCGATGGGCCAGGCACAGTGGCTCACACCTGTAATCCCAGCACTCTGGGAAGCTGAGGTGGGCACACCACCTGAGGTCAGGAGTTTGAGACCAGCCTGGCCAACATGGCGAAACCCCATCTCTACTAAAAATACAAAAATTAGCCGGGTGTGGTGCTGGGCACCTGTAATCCCAGCTACTTGGGAGGCTGAGACAGGAGAATCGCTTAAACCCAGGCGGCAGAGGTTGCAATGAGCTGAGATCATGCCACTGCACTCCAGCCTGGGTAACAAGAGCGAAACTCCATCTCGAAAAAAAAAAGGTTAAGATGGTAAATTTTATGTTGGCATTTTATGACAACAACAGCATGATACACTGGAAAGAGTAGGGTTTGGGTTTTAAAGACCCAAGTTTGAAACTCTAACAGCTCTGCCACTTACTGTGTGGCCCTGGGCAATTTACCCTCTGAGAATCAGTTTCCTCATCTATATAAATGGGGGTATAAATAATACATATCTTAAAAGTGATCTGAAGAGTAGATGAGAACTGCTGACATAGAAGACACTCACAGCTGGATTCCCTAAATCTTCTTCTGGGGATTGCATCAATGCATCACTCTCATCAAAGCAGCTAACACGAATTAAAGGCTGAGTCTTGCACTGCTCTGGGTGATATGCCAGGAACCACATTTAATACTTGCAGAAAGGAAAGTAGGGAGGACTGTAATCCCCACTTTGCTGATGAGGAAAGCAAAGCAGAGAAGTGGCCTAACTTGCCCAGACACCACAGTAAGTGATGGAGCCTGCTTCATTTGACTTCAGAGACATGAGACAGAGCTAGCAACACAGAAAATAAAACTGACAGCAAAACATCAAACTCAACAAGGAGCTGCTATGGTGTGAATGTCTGTGTTCCCTCCAAAATTCATGTTGAAACTTAATCCCCAATGCAACAGTATTAAGAAGTGAGGCCTTTAGGAGGTGATTAGGCATGAGGGCTCTGTCTCACGGATGAGAAGAGTGCTTTGTGAAGGGCTGATGGGAACTGTCCGTGCCCTTTTGTTGCTTCCTGCCATATGAAGCCAGGGCCTTCAAGGTGCCATCCTGGAGAAGATGGCAGCCCTCACCAGACACTGAACCTGCTGGCACCTTCATTTAGGACTTCCCAGCCTCCAAAACTGTGAAAAGTATGTTTCTGTTATTTAAAAATTACCCAGTCTGTGGTATTTTGTTATAGCAGCAGGAATGCACTAAGACAGGATCACAATATATAAAACAGTCTACAAGGGCTGTGTCTCAGAGGTCAATGATCAGATAAGATTAAGGAAAACCATTTTATTTTTAAAATTTACATTTCCAAAGAATGGTTTAAAAGGTCATGATTTCCCTGTTTACCTTTTAAACAAATTCATTCCCTCCTTCAGCATTCACTTTAATATTCAGTTGTCTTTCAAGATAGAACTATAACTCTAACTCATAATGCAGTTTAAGTAACTTTACTTCTTACTCCAATTAAGATAGAAAATAGTTACTTAACACCATCTATGATTACTAGATGACTAAATAATGTGCCACCCAATTTTTTTTTTTTTTTTTTTTTTTTTTTTTTTTTTTTTGAGACGGAGTCTCGCTCTGCCGCCCAGGCTGGAGTGCAGTGGCCGGATCTCAGCTCACTGCAAGCTCCGCCTCCCGGGTTCACGCCATTCTCCTGCCTCAGCCTCCGGAGTAGCTGGGACTACAGGCGCCCGCCACCGCGCCCGGCTAGTTTTTTGTATTTTTTAGTAGAGACGGGGTTTCACCGTGTTAGCCAGGATGGTCTCGATCTCCTGACCTCGTGATCCGCCCGTCTCGGCCTCCCAAAGTGCTGGGATTACAGGCTTGAGCCACCGCGCCCGGCCTACCCAAATTTTATTAGACTTTTGTGCTACCAAATTTTAAAGTAGCTACTGTAATAAACTTCCCAGAAATTGTGTCATCTTGGCTCTGTCCTAATGAGTCGACACAGCTGTAGCAACCTTTCCATACATTCCATTTCAAAAACCCTGTGGAATGAAGACAGGGTATCCAAGTAAGGAAAAAGTTACCTCCTGGCTTTTAACAGTAGCCATAAGTAACAAAGTTGAGTTGAGAGAATCAAGTATTCCAGAGGTCAACTCAGTTATAGAGTAGTTCTGAATTTTGACAGAAATGGACTTGGAGAAAGCTCAGAGATTTTGTCCAGCACAAACACTTCCTGAAACTACGGGTTTCTCTTAAAGAACGAGGGCAGAGCGCTGGCCCTTTCCTTCCCTGTAACCCTGGGGTACAGTGACCACAGTACAGAGTGCTCATTTTGGACGTTTACAACAGACAAGTTCCCCTAGGCTACACAGCGTTACCCACACCCTTATTTCTTTTACGGTGTTGCCATTCCCTCTTTGACAATCCCAATTCCAGCTTCAGCCCTAACATGACAACACAGCTGTAGCAATCTTACATACCTTACATTTCAAACATTCTTGTGAAATACTAAATTGTATGATGTGCCAAGCACTGAGCTAACGGGCTTATGTAAGAGGCACAGCATAATGGTAAAAGCAACTGAGAAGTACAAGTGAGTTTGAATTGTGCCAATATACAGCGTTCAGACTTGAAATGCAACACCGGCTCCTCCCTGGGTCTCAAGATTGGGGCGGCCTCTGTGGATTTTAAACTTGCCAGCCTCCAAAATCCTGCAAGCCTGTTCCTCAAAATAAGTCTCTCTATCTCTTTATCTATCTCTATACAGGCATACCTTGGAGCTACTAAGGGTTCAGCTTCAGACCACCACAATGGAGTGTGTATCACAATAAAGCGAGTCACATGAATTTTTTGGTTTCCCAGTGCATATAAAATTATGTTCACACTACACTGTGGTCTATTAAGTGTGCAAGAGCATTATGTCTAAAATGTGCAAGAGTATTAGGTCTAGAAAGAAGTACAAACCTTCATATTAAAATACTTCATTGCTCAAAAATGCTAACAATCATCGGAGCCTTCAGCAAGTCATTATCTTTCGCAGGGTCTTCCGTGATGTAGACAGCTGCTGACTGATCAGGATGGTGGCTGCTGAAGCCTGGGGTGGCTGGGGCAATTGAAGAAAACCTCATTGTGGCAAACAATGTTTCTTTTCTTGTTCCTTTTTTTTTGAGACAGGGTCTTGGCCTGTCACCCAGGTGTGATCAGAGCTCACTGTGGCCTTAAACTCCTGGGCTTAAGCGATCCTCCCACCTCAGCCTCCTAAGTAGCTGGGATTATAGTGCACCACCACACCTGGCTAATTATTTTTATTTTTGTAGAGACGGGATCTCACTGTATTGCCCAGGGACATCTTAAATTCCGGTGCTCATGCAATCCTCCCACCTTGGCCTCCCAAAGTGCTGGGTTTACAGGCATGAGCTACACACCTGGCCACTAGAACATTCAAAACTGCAGTCAGTTCTCTCAAACTCTGTCACTGCTTTACTAAGTTTATGTATTATTCTAAATCCTTTGTTATAATTTCAATAATGTTCACAGGAAGTTCACCAGGAGTAGACCACATTTCAAGAAATCACTTTCTTTGTTCATCCATTAGAAGCAACCCCTCATCTGTTCAAGTTTTATCATGAAATTGCAACAATTCAGTGACATCTTAGACTCCACTTCTAATTCTAGTTATCTTGTGATTTCCACCACATCTGCAGTTACTTCTTCCACTGAAGTCTTGAGCCCCTGAAAGTCATCCATGAAGGCTGGAATCAACTTCTTCCAAACTCCTATTAATGTTGATATTTTGACCTCCTGCCATAAATCATGAATGTTCTTAATGGCAAGAAGAATGGTTAATCTTTTTCAGAAGGTTTTCATTTTACTTGCCCAGGTTCATTAGAGGATCATCATCTGCAACAGCTATAGCCTATGGAATGTATTTGTTAAATAATAAGAATGAAGTTACTCCTTCATCCCTGGGCTGCAGAATGGATGCTGTGTTAACAGGCATGGAAATAACATTAATCTCCTTATACATCTCCATCAGAGCTCTTAGGTGATCAGATGCATTGTCAATGAACAATAATGTTTTGAAAGGAATCTTTTTTTCTGAGCAGGTCTCAACAGTGGGCTTAAAGTATTCAGGAAACCATGCTGTACACACATACCTGGTCATCCAGAATTCAGTGTTCCATTTACAGAGCAGAGGCAGAGTAGATTTAGTATAATTCTTAAGGGCTCTGGCTTTTTTTGGAATAGTAAATGAGCACTGGCTTCAATTTAAAGTCACCAGGTACATTATCTCCTAACAAGAGAGTCAACCTGCCCTTTGAGGCTTTGAAACCTTGAAGCCAGGCATTCACTTTCCCCTCTCCAGCCACGAGTCCTAGATGGCATCTTCTCCCAACAGAAGGCTATTCTGTCTACACTGACAATCTGTTGTTTGGTGTAGTCACCTTCATTAATCATCTTGCCAGATCTTCTGGATAACTTGGTGCAGCTTCTACATCAACACTTGCTGCTTCACCTTGCACTTTTATGTTTCGGAGATCTTTCCTCATGAATGAACTTCTGCTAGCTTCTAACTTTTCTTCTGCAGCTTCCTCACCTCTCTCTGCCTTCACAGAATTGAAGAGTTAAGGCCTTGCTTTGGATTAGGTTTTGACTTAAGGGAATGTTGTGGCTGGTTTTATGTTCTACCCAAACCACTAAAACTTTCCCTGTATCAGCAATAAAGCTGTTCTGCTGTCTTATCATTTGCGTTTTCACTGGAGTAGCACTTTTCCAAGAACTTTTCCTTTGTATTCCCAACTTGGCCAGCTGGTGCAAGAGGCTTAGCTTTCAGCCTGTCTTGGCTTTCAACACGCCTTCCTCACTAAGCTTAATCATTTCTCGCTTTTGATTTAAAGTGAGAGATGTGTGATTCTTTCTTTCACTGTAACACTTAAAAGATTATTGTAGGGCTATTAATTGGTCTAATTTCAACATTGTTGTGTCTCAGGGAACAGGGAGGCCCAAGGAGAGGGTGAGAGATGGGCAAATGGCCAGTAAGTACAGCAGTTAGAACACATACAACATTTATCAATTGAGTTTGGTATCTTGTTTTACGTGCATTTTGTAGTATCTCAAAACAATTACAATGGTAACATAAAAGACTGCTGATCACTGGCCAGGCGTGGTGGCTCACGCCTGTAATCCCAACACTATGGGGGGCCAAGGCGGTCGGATCATGAGGTCAAGAGATCGAGACCATTCTGGCCAACATTGTGAAACCCTATCTCTACTAAAAATAGAAAAATTAGCCGGGTGCGGTGGCGCGTGCCTGTAATCCCAGCTATTCGGGAGGCTGAGGCTGGAGAGTCGCTTGAACCCGGGAGGTGGAGCTTGCAGTGAGCCAAGATCACGCCACTGCACTCCAGCCTGGCGAAAGAGCGACACTTCGTCTCAAAAAAGAAAAAAAAAAAAGACTGCTGATCCCAGAGAACGATAACATATAATTATAACAAAGAAGTTTGAAATATTGTGAGAATTACCAAAATGTGACACACAGACATGAAGTGAGCACATGCCATTGGAAAAATGGCACCAACAGACTTGCTTGACGTAGGGTTTTACAAACCTTAATTTTGTAAAATATGCAATATCTGTGAAGTACAATAAAATGAAGTATGTCTTTCTCCATCTACACACACATAGATGCATACACTCCCCCCACCCCACACACACATATATACTGCATTGGTTCTGCCTCAATACCAATTATTGTTAATTTACCACATGACCTTGATCACACTGTTTAGCCTTTCTAAACCTCGGGTTCCTTATCTGTCAGATGGGCTCATAATAGTACCTACTTCATAGGCCACTTATGAAGATACACTGTGTTAAACAGAGATCCAAACAGATTAAGCACAGTCAGAAAATAACAGATGCTGGTGAGGCTGCAGAGAAAAGGAACACTTTACACTGCTGGTAGGAATGGAAATTAGTTCAGCCACTGTGGAAAGCAGTTTGGAGACTTCTCAAACAAAATACCCAGAGTGAGAGATTCCAACAGCAGGTAAGTGACAAATACCAAACAACTGAGAGGAAGGTCTGTACTGGTGTTTGCACTTTGCAGGCGAATGACAAATGCAGCTGATTTTTTCACTGAGCTACTGGGTTTATCAGGAAAGACAGGGGTTCAACCTTTCTTTTGACCCATTGGTAACAGAATCAGACCAATTAGCATTGAGCTACAGTGTGGCAAAACCAATGATTATTTATCAAAGCACATACAGACACGCAGAAGGCATCATTTTGGCCCTACTAAAAGTGTACTTCAGGCAGAAACGTTGGTTAAGAGTTTTTAAAATTAATTTGACAAATATTGACTGGGTGTACTAACAGGCACTCTTCCAGCTGTTGTGGATACAATGAACAAAACAGAAAAACTCTTGCCATGGTGAGAAATGACAACAAAATTAAAATCCACCCATCCATCCATCCACTGAAGCTGTGTGTGTGTGTTTGTGTTTAGCAGTGAACAAAGAGACATTTATATTCTAAGTGTCAGGAGAAAAGCAAGCCGGGAGGGGGCAATCAGGAGTGTCAGGGCAATTTTTGATAGGCCAGCTATGGAGGACCCCCCAGAGGAGGTGAAAGAGTGAGCTCTGCCAGTCTTTGGGTAGGAAGGCTGGTAAAAGCCTCTGGGATTGAAGCCTGGCTGGTGAGTTTGAAAAGAGCTAGGGGACAGATGTGGATAAAGCAGAATGAATGAGGGGAAGAATAGTAGGAGATGAGATCAGAGGGCAGCAGGGGGCCAAACACTGTGAGGCCTCATGGGTCTCTCTAAAGACTATGGCTTTCCTTAGGGTAAAACGGAGACCCACTGGAGGGCTTTGAACAAGACTAACAGGATCTGACTTAGTAAATTTTAACAAGATCATGTTGGCTGCTTTGTTAAGAATAGACTGGAGCTGGCGAGGGGCAGGGAGGGAGACTCGTTAGGAAGCTAATAAAACAGTCCAGTTGAGAGGTGACAGCAACCTCACCATCCACTCAGAAAACACCTGTGGACACCCACGCTGTGGCCCGTCATCTGCTGGCCCTGAGAATACACAGTTGAACAACTCCCTGCAGGAAGGACACCAGGGAGGCATTCTCCACCACCTCTTCCTCAGGCAGGAAATGAGGAGGCAAAGGACACTCCAACCTGGGGAGAACCCAGGACTCCATGGGAGGTGGTGGGGCTGGCGGGTGAGCTCCATTTGTTCACTGCTGACTCCCCAGCACCTATGACAGTCCCTGGGATAAATATTTGTGCTCGAAGTGACTTTCAGATAACAGTTTTTAAGGCTGCTTTAGTGTCAAACCAGTTTATAATTGTTTGCCAGTTTAAATGTTGATCAACTCACTGAAAATATAAAAGGACACACACCCACATACCTACACACGCCACACACTTCCCACAAGTATATGTTGAAGACTGACAGATTCTATAACAAGCACATTGGAGATAGAATATTTCCAATTTCATAGAAGTTTCATTTGAGGGAGAGGGTAATAGAAAAATGTCTTTTAAATGCGAAGAATGTGATCCCTATAAAGAGATTAGATTTTTATCATGCCTCTTCATAATTATAGTTTCTAATATAAAACTAGCACTGTGCTGCAAACTAAAAGTAACAGTTTTTAAAAATTAAGAGAGTTGATTAGAAGACCACAATTAGAAAGTCTTATTTTCTTACTCCTTATGGAACGTAATTATGTATCACAGGCAATTCAAATCAACTCATATTTACCGACTAACAAACGTTTTAAATTACATGTAATGTAAATCACTCTAGAACAACATATTTTTACAAGTTATTCTGAAGTGTTTTATTGTCACTGAGGACATTTTAAAATTCTCAGGAACTAATTCTCAAATTTTCCTGGCTAGCATTTCTCATACCCATGGATGTCAAGGGATACTGTGATTATGTATTTTCATAGCCTTCTACAGAAGACTTTATGTGCAAACTCTGAATTAAAGCCAATGTCTAAGGGTATATAAATTATTCTATACAGAATAATTTCGTGGAAGTGATATTTCGCTCCTCGCTCAGCCAGTCATAACAGTGGGAATCAGAAGCTACCCCCGGCACCTCGGCAGTTTCTGAAGAGTTATTCTTGCACGTTTAAATATGTTCTTGGCCGGGTGCCGTGGCTCACGCCTGTAATCCCAGCACTTTGGGAGACCAAAGTGGGTGGATCACCTGAGGCCAGGAGTTTGGGACCAGCCTGGCCAACATGGTGAAACCTTGTCTCTACTAAAAATAAAACATTAGCCAGGTGTGGTGGTATACAACTGTAGGCCCAGCTACTCAAGAGGCTGAGGCAGAAGAATTGCCTGAACCCAGGCGGCAGAGGTTGCAGTGAGCCGAGGCTGCACCACTGCATTCCAGGCTGGGTGACAGAGTGAGAATCCGTCTCAAATAAATAAATAAATAAATAAATAAATTCTTACAAGTTTTCTCACAGTTGATGTAAAAGGATATTTGTCTCCAATGCACTCTATAGACTGTCAATTTATTCATATTTAACAAAAGACGAGAAATGCCAGTGCAACAAAGGCATTTTGAGTACTACAAAAACGCACAAATCCGCCAGGCGCAGTGGCTCACGCCTGTAATCCCAGCACTTTGGGAGGCCTAGGCGGGTGGATCACAAGGTCAGGAGATCGAGACCATCCTGGCTAACATGGTGAAACCCTGTCTCCACTAAAAAATTCAAAAAATTAGCTGGACGTGGTGGCAGGCGCCTGTAGTCCCAGCTACTAGGGAGGCTGGGGCAGGAAAATTGCTTGAACACGGGAAGTAGAGGTTGCAGTGAGCCTAGATTGCGCCACTGCACTCTAGTCTGGGCAACAGAGCAAGACTAGGTTTCAAACAAAAAATCCTACTATTTTCTAACGAGGGTAAAATAAGAATCTGTTCGTATGTTCAATATCTCATAAAATGGTCAGTTCAGAAGTTCCACGTTAAAATTATTAAGTCCTCTCAATCAATGAAAAACTACAATCTTAAGAAAAAAAGGCTGGGCGTGGTAGCTCACACCTGTAATCTCAACACTTTGGGAGGCTGAAGCAGGAGCAACACTTGAGCCCAGGAGTTCAAGACCAGTCTGGGCAACATAGAGAGACACCATCTCTACAAAAAATGAAAAATTAGCCGGGCATGGTAGTGTGCGCCTGCGGTCCCAGCTACTCAGAAGGCTGAAGTGGGAGGATTGCTTGAGCTCAGGAGGTTGTGGCTGCAATGAGCTGTGATGACTCTACTGCACTCTAGCCTGGGAGACACAATGAGACCCTATGGCAAGGGTAGGAGAAGGAAGGAAGGAAAGTAGGTAGGTAGGTAGGCAGTGACAGTTACTATGGGACTGAACAAAGGGGGATGAATGCAGAAATGAAAACAAAAACAAAAGAAACTGTTTTAAAGAAGGGGTCAGGGGGATCCTTGCTTCTAGTGAGCAAAGGCAGCCCTGAGCTTCTATAGCCTTTGTATTTATTGGGTAGAAAGAGCAGGGAGGAGGAGGTAACTATTGGTCAGCTGCTTGATTGATCACAGGTTCATATTATTGCTAACAGGCTCCAGATTTGCCTAATCACAAGAAACACTGTGCCTGGGGTGTGACTGCCCTCAGCATTCCTTCCGGGCTGCAGACGCAGTTGTTAGCTTGCCAACATCCTGCATTCATGAGAACAGTTTGCTGTTTACCCATATAGCCCCCAGTGGTATACTGAGTTGATCACCAACACTTATCCTTTCAGTCTCCAACAAAGGAAGGGAGGGAGGGAAAGGACACAAAGAGAAAAAGCCTAAGTCCATCTTCCAATCTATGTCTGAAAATATAAATAACATAAGAGTTAAGTTTTCAACAGTTTGACAGGTCCTAAAAGGTAAATACAGAATTAACATATGATCTGGCAACTCCACTCCTAGGTATATGCCCCAAAGCATTAAAAGCAGGGACTCTAACAGATACTTGTACACCAGCGTTCACAGTACTCAGGTGTTCGTAAGTGACATTACTCACAATAGCCAAAAGGTGAAAATCACCCATGTCCATCAACAGATAAATGGATAAACAAGTACAGTATATACATACAATGGAATATTATTCAGCCATAAAAAGGAACAAAATTCTGATACAGCTGCAACATGGATGAACCTTGGGGACATTATGCCAAGTAAAATTAGCAAGACACAAAAGGATAAAAATATATACTTCTACTTATATGAAGTACCTACAGCAGGCAAATTCATAGAGACAAAAAGTAGAACAGAAGCTACCAGGGGCCGGGAGGAAGGGAGAATGGGAGTTATTGTTTAATGTGTACAGAGTTTCTGTTTAGGAAGATGAAGAAGTTCTGGAAATAGTGGTGATGGTTGAACATTGTGAATGTGAAGTTACTATCACTGAATTATACACTTAAAAATGATTATGATGATACATTTTGTGTTATTTATATTTTGCTATAGTAAAAAAGAAAAAAAAACAGGATAATTAAACTGGGCAAAAAAGAGTCAAGTTTTCAAAGCATTTCCAATCTACCTCCACTATTTCATGATGATTCTTTTTATTTTACAGATAAGGAAACTGAGGTTCAAACACCAAATGAGGCGCAAAGCGTGGACCAGCACTCTAGCCAGTGGGCTCCACAGCCAGCCAATTGCAGCCTGGCTCACCCCACAGTCCAGCACACAACACTTCTGAGTGCAAGGCTGCCTTCCCTCAGGACAGTCTCCCAGTTCTTCTCTCTGCCCTTATAGCTTTCCTCTCCCTCCGCCAACTTCCATGTGAACAATGGAATAATCATCACAGGGTAAAAGCACAATTCACAAGACTAGGGGCAAAGCCTAGGAGCACCTGAGAATGTAGGCCTTTCACAAGAGGACCACGCACACAGCACCACGTGCTCAGAGCGCTCATTACCAAAGCAGAGCTAACTAGGATGCTTCCAGCTGCAGAAAATCAGAAAACCCAAAGTCAAACTGGCATAAACCATAAGAAAATTTATTATCACACATAACTATGAGATGAGAGGCAGAGAGAGACCCCGGCCTAGATCCTATGACCAGCAGGTGAGTGCCAGAACCAAAAATGCAGGTTCCTTCCGTCTTTCGGCTCTGACTTCAGTGTCAGACTCATCTCACGACCGATCCCCTCATGGTCACAGAATGGCTGCCAGTGGAAATGCGGTCACGGCTATGCTTCATTATTTGCTCTCTCATTCTGGATGTGAAGGAAAATGCTTCCCCCACCCCCCTCAAAAAATAAAGTCTTTACTTATGACTGAGTCAACCCAGATTATGCAGGACCGTAAACAGTCACCATGGGAAAACCACGCTCTCACCGACTCAAAGAATGGATTCTCATGGCTGTCTAAGGGTGAAGGGAAAGTAACTGAAGAAAATCTGAATCTCGTTATTAGGAAAGACAAAGGAAATGGATGCTGATAGGCAGCCAGCACTGTCCACTATTCCTGTGTTTCTCAAACTGTAATGCACATGAACTCCCACAGGATCTCACTACAACACAGATTTGGATTTGGTAGGTCTGAGATAGATAGGGCCCAAGATTCTACATCTTCGATAAGCTTCCAGATAACGATCATGCCCCTGGTCCCTCTCTGCACACAGGAGCTACTCAACAATGGTTTGTGTGTACTTACCTAAAGAGCACACCTCCCCTAGTGACCAGGGTGTCTGGCCGCCTTCTGAGAGCATTACGTCATGTACTTTTGTCAGGCTGGTTGCCAGCTGTGCTCTGAACATTAGAGGCCAGCCCACTCCCCTCAGCTGTAATGGCACGGATGTTGAATAGTGCAGGTGACAAATTACCCTGAGGCATCAGGAAACTAAGAAGCTTTTTAAACAAAACACTTGGCAAAATAATCAATGGTGATAAATAATATACTCCAGCTCTAATGGCAAGCCATTATAAATTTCTTGCATTTTATCACCCCATCTATGTTAAGAGT
This sequence comes from Macaca fascicularis, assembly GCF_037993035.2. Classification (NCBI taxonomy): domain Eukaryota; kingdom Metazoa; phylum Chordata; class Mammalia; order Primates; family Cercopithecidae; genus Macaca; species Macaca fascicularis. The sequence continues at coordinate 16,050,213 of NC_088387.1, read as the reverse complement.
TTCTACCCCAAGAATAAGGAAGATACTCTTCTTCAGAGACTGTCCTCCAGCAGCACTACCCCAATGGGACACCATGCCAAGAACAGGGGGAGAAGGTGACCAGTCCTCGGGAATAGAGTGTAGTCTGGGATGAAGTGGAGCCATGGGTTGGTCTGGCTCATATTGAAGAAGACGTAAAAGGCAGTAGGTATCAAGCGAATACAGACGAAACAAGCAGCAGCATCGCCTAGATTTTCCACAGGATCTCAATACAGACCCCACCAAGAGCTGTCATTCCTCCTCTACCTCTTCTATCTTCTCCTCAGCAATTCTATCCTCTCCTGGCAATTTCCTTGGCTTCAGAATAACAGGGTGTTCCCCACCACTGAATAGATTCCTCAGAGAAAATGTAATGCTACAGGAAAGGCACGGGATCTGAAATTCCAGGGCCCAGGTCTCAGTATCAGCTCTGTCATTTTACCAACCAACTATGTGAGTAAACAAGCATTTCCTGAGTCTTGGTTTGCTCATCTAAAAACATAAAAGAGAATGAGGATAATCATGCCTATCTATATCATCAAATACTACATACATGTTTGTCCCTATCATTCAAAGTTCTCTGTATGGCAGAAGAGTAATTTCAGTTTTCCCCATACACCAGGACCTCTGTAATTCTCACAAATCCTGGACATTCAGATTGCAAATTATCCGAGGCATGGCTCCTCCACATACTATAATGTCCAAGAGAGTCATCACAGCATTTCTGGGGGTGCATGGCCTGAAGCTAGGTTCACAGAGATTCTGGGAAGGCTGGTCTGGGTCTGTACTAGCCTGCAATTTGGAATTTCCTGTTCCTTAGTAGTTTATGGCACTACTAAGAGTGGTTTGCAAAGCAAGGGATCTTCTTTCCAAGTAGAGAGAAGACCACAAAATAGGAATGTCAATGCAAAACTATCATTATTTCTAATGAAAGAGAACTGGATAGTTCTCCAAAGTCTCTTCTAACTCTAGTATTTTGGGACTGTGTGATCCCGGGCCTTTCCTAGAGAAACGTTAGCCCAGAATCCACTGCTAACAAAGCTTCTATTATGACCCCCACTTACTCCTGCCAAGTACAAAGCATTGTCCTCACTGGTTCTCCAAATTTATATAACAGTGAAAGGCCATTTGCTTCAATCGTGGAGCAATGATTTTAAAATGACCAAAAGAATAAAAGCACACAAACGGCAGTGAGCCCCAGACAAGTACTAACTCTCTCCCTCAAAAGATATTTATCTGCACTCAGGCTGCATCTGGACAGCGAGAGAAGGAAACCTTGACCCCTACACATTGTGTCCAGGAGAGGGCATGGAAGACCATGCTAGAAAGTGGCAGCAGATTCTCTTATGTAAGGAGGAGGCCCACATGAATTATGACGCTTTTTATCCTTTTCTCTTTAACATCCCATCAGTGCCCACCGTGATTTCTCATGCACTGGTACCTTCTTCGGAGCCTTCCTGATTAAACTTTAGTTTTCATTGGATATGGCTGTGACAAAGGGTTCTAAGATGAAGATCCTTCATTTTCCCCAATCTATCTCTATGCCTCAGAAACATAAGTACTGAAAAAACTTCTGGTGTTTATAGTTAAATTGGACTAGGCACAGTGGCTCATGCCTGTAATTCCAGCACTTTGGGAGGCCAAGCTGAAAGGATTGCTTGAGCCCAGGAGTTCCAGACTAGCCTGGGCAACATGGTGTGACCTCATCTCTACAAAAAAATGTAAAAATTAGCTTGTCATGGTGGCACATGCCTGTAGTCCCAGCTACTTGGGAGGACTGCTTGAGTCTGGGAGGTCAAGGCTGCGGTGAGTGGTGATCATGCAGTATGGCCGACAGAGTAATACCCTGTCTCCAAAAAACAAAAAAAATTGTGTATATTATATATATACACACATACACCCCCAAATATATATATATCCCAAAGTTCACTCATAGTGAACTTAAAGTATATATGTGTATATATACTTTATATATAATATATAAATATATATAAGCTCACCTATATATAAATATATATAAGTTCACCTTTATATAAATATATATAAGTTCACTTATATATAAGATATATTTATATATTTTATTTCTATATAATATATAACTAATGTATTATATAGTATATATTAATATATATTTAACTGTATATTTTATATTTATATATTTAACTATATACAATTACATAGTTAAGTATATTCAGTATGCATAATATATATAGGTATATATATATGGAGGAACCATGCCTCAGCTCATTTTCAATCTGAATGTCCAGGATTTGTGAGAATTAAAGAGGTTTCCGGTGCGTGTGTGTGTGTGTGTGTGTGTGTGTGTGTCTGTGTGTGTATATATATAAAGAGAGAGAGTTAACTATATATTACATATACCACATCTATATTAATATATAATACATTAGTTATATATTATAAAATCTATTATATATAAATATATATTACATATTTATATGTGTATATATATACACGAGTGAACTTTGGAGTGATGAAACTATTCTCAAACAGCATTGTTGTAATGGTTGTGCAACTGTATAAATACATAAAAGCCTTATACACTTGTAACAAGTGAATTTTATAGTATTTAAATTATACTTCAACAAAGCTGTGTGTGGCTTTGTTTTTGTTTCTTGAGGTAGGCTCTTGCTCTGTAGCCCAGGCTGGAGTGCAGCTGGGTGCAATCATAGCTCCCTGCACCCAACTTCCTGGGCTCCAGTGATCTTCACACCTCAGCCTCCCAATTAGCTGGGACTACAAGTTTGTGCCACCATGCCCAGCTGAATTAGAGAAACAATTTTTTTTTTTGTAGAGTGAGGTCTTGCTATTTTGCCCAGGCTGGTCTCAAACTTCTGGCCTCAAGCAATCCTCCCACCTTGGCCTCCCAAAGTGCTGGGATTACAGGCACAAGTCACTGCACCTGGCCTAAAGCTGTTTATTTTTTAAAAAGCACTTTGTATTTTTCCTAGTCATTTTATGTTTAAACATTATAAAGTTCTAATCATACCACATTTATAATTTCACATCCTGTTTTTCTTAAAATGTCATGACATTAAAATATTACAAAGCTTTAATAAATATGATAAATATTGTATAATTTCACTAAACTCTAGGGTATCATCATGCATTTTAAGTGATCCTTTTATTATCTACATAGTTTCAAACCTTCTGCTAGTATAAATAATGCTGCCAAAATCTACTCACACCCAGTTTTCTCCACACATTCTTAGATCTGATTAACAAAAGTAGAAATTATGAATTACAAGTTATAAATCATTTTAAACTTGATGCATACTGACAAATTATTTTACTAACAGATTTTATCCATTTATCTTTCTTTTTAATAATTAGCTTTTTGCTATTCTTGCCTGTTTATTCCAAATCTCAATGAACTTCATAATTCTGTCCATTTTACCAAAAGAATTCCACTTGGAATTCTGATTAATAGTATTGAAGCTATATATTAATATGGAAAATTGAGGAAATTCATAAGAAAAAAATTAATGTTTCAGCTAAAAAATTTAACCCAGTAATCTGGAAGCTTCATTTATCTAAAATATAGCCTCTTCCCATATCAAGTAACTTGTTCCTGCATTGCCTGTTAACGGAGAAAGCAAACACTGTACTTACCATCCTTGCCAACATGGTGAAACCCTATTTCTACTAAAAATACAAAACTTAGCTGGGCATGGTGGTACACGCCTGTAGTCCCAGCTACTAGGGAGGGTGAGGCAGGAGAATTGCTTGAACTCAGGAGGCAGAGGTTGCAGTGAGCCAAGATGGTGCCACCACACTCCAGCCTGAGCCTGGGAGACAGAGCAAGACTGCGTTTCCAAAAAAAAAAAAAAAAAAAAGAAAGAAAGAAACATTGTACTTGTACAGTATTATTGAAATAATTCATGTCTAATTTAATGTCAACTGAAAGGTTACTTACTAGCAACTACCTACATGTTATTTTATGGCAATATTTAAAGAAATATACTTCACTAAACCAAACAAAAAGCCATATATACCAAATAAAATGTACTGCATCATTATTTATTCATTTGACAAGTATTCACTGAATGGTTACTATATGCAATGTACTGTCTCATGAGCATGAGATTTTTAAGTATCTCAAAAAGCATAAGTAGCTTTTTGCAGAAAAATGCTATATTCTTATAAAGTAACGTTTCATCAAAATTTATTTAAAATATCCAACTGCATATTTTAGCTTTCATCTCATTTGTTCAGCTAATCTCCAGTAATGCTCTATCCTGGAAAGCATGACAGTGCAGAACAAAACTTCATTTCTAAAAAGTTCCCAAGCCTTATATCCTTGGAGTTCCCATCACCCTCCACATTCCAAAACCTATCGCCACAACTTCCTTCATAGAAAGCATTCTAAGTGAATGAGCAAATTATTAGAGATGTTGGTTTTTATCTGTTCCCACGGTCCCAAAATGACCCTTTGCCAGGGGACTGGTGGGGGGAGCAGGGAACAGACCTCTGAAATTTTGAGGAACTGCTGGAACTTGTTTTGTCTTTCATCAAACTCAGTAGAGAGTTCTGTATTAAAATTAAGTGTCACATTCTACCCTTCACCAATGTCCTCTGTCATCATGAATACCACTCCCAAAGGGAAAGCACCCGAATACTGGAAAACCCAGGTCTAAAACAAAGTAGCTTTCATACAGTATATACCACATGCTCAGGGTTAAAACATTCTATTATGAAATATAAAGAAATTGCGTTAAACAGACATCTGCAGATGTTTCATGCTTTGTATAGATCTGGCAAACGCCCAAAAGACAAAAAAGTTCTCAGTTCCTGATGTGGGTTAGCCAGCATTGAAAAAAAAAAAAAAAAAAAAAAATCCCAAACATTGTTAAATTGTTTCAGAAATTACCCTTACACCCACCCACCTCAAAGTTACATCACTGTAATTCTCATCCACCTTACTAACCAGGTAACCTAGTGTCCTAGATATCTATCATTTTAAAATCTTTAACCACATTTTTTCATCATCATCCTCAGTCACGTAAATACACTCAATGACCTGAAATGGGCTAAGTGCGAACACAGCTTTCCAGATTTCATGGGGCTAGTCACAAAGCTCCTACTTTCTTGAACTCATTTTTAAAAAGAGAAAACCAGTCTCTAGCCATGTTTACAAAGGTTTCATGGCTATTGCAAAAATATCACTACCCACGCTCCTAAAACAAAAGGCTGCTCATTTGATGGATGAATTACTCCATCTCCAGATTCTAATTAAGACTACTATATATTCCCTAAAACATGCTTCACTATGACAAAGTCCATATTGTATTCCAAAGAAAGAACTATTCTGACAACAATCCAGTAAAACCCAAGGGAACCGATATATTCTAATGTAGGCAATGACCTTAAACTCTGGTATTTTGGGCACCATTTCCTCCACACTCTCTCTCAATGAGAAAATTTGAAAGTGGAGAATGAATAATTGTTTTGTTCTGAAACTTCCCATTAGAATAACAGAAAGAGACGTTCAACACAACACTGAGGAACCAGGCTAAATTTTAACCTGTATTCCTATGCTTTAGCTTCTAGGACACCCAAAGAACAAACCTCAACTGGATAGAAGACATAAGTCAAACTGCCAACAGCCCCTTTTGGCTAATTATGCGCCTAGCACCTGTCATTTTTAACTCTTTCTTCCTCTGTGTTGTGGGCCCAGCTATGAGAACTACCCCACTCAAGAGAGTGTCCAGACTCTTGGAGCCAGCAGTTAGCAAACTGTCCTGTGCTGGAGACACTAAGCATCACGTTCTAAGGGTATGAAAGAGAAAGACACCCTCAACCTCATCAATTCCACCTCTGCCCTACACTGTCCCTTGGTGATGAAGGGTACAGCAGGGTAATCCCTAAGGATGTCCTGCCTGACCATCCACCACCCAATCCACAACAGGACTTGGCCTATTTCCCAGCAACTTAAAAGTTTCACAACACTATCAGTAAGTGTGGAAGCACACCAGTCTTGTGTTGAAGTTAAAGTCTAATTTGTAATACAAAGCGCAAGGTGAAAACTTTATCCAAAATTTACATGAAACAACTTCAAACCACAACTCCCCCAATGAACTCCATCAACCCTTCTTCTTACCTTGTAATGAAATCAGAACTCTTATCTACCAGCCGTTTCATTTTTTCTGTAACAGACTAAAGATATAACACAATTATAGCCAGGGAGACCATTACTGAAAAGCAAAACGTCACACTTCAAACACAAGCATCATTAAGGAAACTTTATTCTCCATTATAAAATATGCAGAGTATTAACACCCAAATGATTTACAGGTGCTTTACAGAAATCTCCATAACCAACTTACTTTGCCCTATAGAGATTAGCTTCCTTCCATTTCTCATTGAACATTTCAAACTCTGTATGACATTTAACATAAAACTATACCATTGTCTTTTTAAAAAAAAAAAAAAAAGATCACTCAAATTAGACAGGCTTGCTAGAGAATGATCCGCTAGGCTCTGCTGGTTTAGCTATAAATGACGCAAACATTAATGACTGAATGCTAATCAGCCAATGAACAGGGATTACTTAATATATTGAGTGGGAAGTTATCACCATTCCAGTGGACTTCCAAGTGCAGATGCCATCCTAACCAGAGGGGCTCATAATACAAGAGCAACATCCACTTAAAGAGTAGGAGGGCGGGGCAGGCACTGTGGCTCACACCTGTAATCCCAGCATTTTGGGAGGCTGATGCAGGAGGACCCCTTGAGCCCAGGAGTTCAAGGTTTACAGTGAGCTGTGATCAATCCACTGCATGCACTCCAGCCTCAAGGACAGAATAAGACTCTGTATCCCTTAAAAAAAAAAAAAAAAAAAAAAGAAGAAGGCAGCAGTCCGATAGCAAGGAAAAACAATCACTCGTCCAAGTCAGAAAGTGACACTTCAACCCTAATTTAGTACTCTGTAAACCTAAAGCATCCAAAAGTGAAGGACTATCTAGATACCATAAACAATGTATTTTTGGGGCACAGATTCTATAACCACTATTATACTAAAGTGATACATGCTAAGGCGATACACATATTATTGAGTAGGAGACTGGACAGGATTACATGCTAACAACATAAGAGTGATGTGTAATCTGTCAAATTACATCATCAGATTACCAAATAGTTAAGGAGGGCTACTCTTTTTAGAAGTACAGCAGGTAAGACCTGCAATGTCTTCAATAACAATTAAAATATTTCCATCTTTCAAACCCCCTAATGCATTAATAATAATCTAGACTGAACCGTCTGCAAAGTGGGGTCCAGAGGCCAAACCAGCCTGTCCCTGTTTTTATACAGCCTGGGAGGTAAAATAGTTCTGTCATTTTCCCATTTATTATGAAAGAGGTGCATCTGAATCAGATATGGGTAAGACTCAAGGCACCATTCATCCTGAGGCAAATTCTCCTCTAGCTGTGAACCCTTAAGATCAAACAAGTTACCTATTTCCAAAAGACACAGCAGTCCTCAATAATTTCTAAGAGTAAAAACGGAGCCAAGAACGGAGACCAAGAACGGAGAACTGCTTTTTTAGATCCAACTACCAATTTACAGAATATATTAATGTAATAGAGGATGTGCCAGCGGGGTGACTCAGGCCTGTAATCCCTGCACTTTGGGAAGCTGAGGTGGGTGGATCACTTGAGGTCAAGAGTTTGAGATCAGCCAGGCCAACATGGTGAAATCCCGTCTCTACTAAAAATACAAAAAATTAGCTAGGTGTGGTGGCGGACGCCTGTAATCCCAGCTACTTGGGAGGCTGAAGCAGGAGAACCGCTTGAACCTGGGAGGTGGAGGTTGCAATGAGCCGAGATCAAGCCACTGCACTTCAGCTTGGGTAATAAGACTGACTCACTCATTCTCTCTTTACATAGATAGATTAGATAGATAGGCAGATAGATAGATAGATACATACATAGATAGATAGATAGGAAGGAAACCATATACCCTGAGGATACAAGTTGGTAAATCCAGATGGTAGGAAATTCTTCAAGATAACCAGCAATTTCTTCAACAACAAAATCACAAGAGAAAAGAAAAAGATGGAAGGTGTACTTATACGTTGAAAGAGACTAAAAGACTTATCAACCTATCAAATTTGTGAACCTTATTCAGATCTCAATTTAGAAAAACCACAAAATAAAATCGATGTTTGAGATAAACAGAAATTTAAACACGTACTGTGTAGTTGATGATATCAAGCAATTACTACTCTTCTTTTTTAGGTGTGATGATGCTGAGGTTATGTTTAAAGTTTTTCGAAGAGTCCTTATCTTTTAAGGATACATATTAAAATCTCTATAATATGACATAGTGGAGAGAAAAGTGAAAAAAGATTGGCCTTCAGTCAAAGATTTACCATCAGTCAGTAATTACTGAAGCTGGCCGGGTGTGGTGGTTCACACCTGTAATCCTAGCACTTTGGGAGGCTAAGGTGGGTGGATCACCTGAGGCCAAGAGTTTGAGACCAGCCTGGCCAACACGGTAAAACCTCATGTCTACTAAAAATACAAAAATTAGCCAGGCGTGGTGGTAGGCACCTGTAATCCCAGCTACTTGGGAGGCTGAGGCAGGAGAATTGCTTGAACCCAAGAGGCGGAGGTTGCAATGAGCCAAGAGTGCTACTGAACTCCAGCCTGGGCAACAGAGCAAAAACTTCACCTCAAAAATTAATAAATAAAATAATAATAATAATAATTGGGTTTTTTTGTTTTTTGTTTTTTTGAGGCGGAGTCTCGCTCTGTCACCCAGGCTGGAGTGCAGTGGCCGGATCTCGGCTCACTGCAAGCTCCGCCTCCCGGATTTACACCATTCTCCTGCCTCAGCCTCCCGAGTAGCTGGGACTACAGGCGCCCGCCACCTCGCCCGGCTAGTTTTTTTGTATTTTTTAGTAGAGACGGGGTTTCACCGTGTTAGCCAGGATGGTCTCGATCTCCTGACCTCATGATCCGCCCGTCTCGGCCTCCCAAAGTGCTGGGATTACAGGCGTGAGCCACCGCGCCCGGCCCAATAATAATAATTGTTGAAGCTGAGCGGAAGCACATGGAGACACATTATTCTCTCTGCTTTTGTATATGTTTGAAATCCTCCACAATAAAAAATTAAAAAGCACAGACTTCATGACATTTCTCCCTCAAGAAGTACGGGATGAGGCTGAGCAACCAGCATTTTTAGCACGAACCCCATGCCATGAGAAGTCTGCAGCCCATGTTTTGAGAGCGCTGCTCTCCCTGATTCTTGAATTTTCCCTACAACATTCCAAATCAGCCAGGCGTCTGGTTGAACCCTACAATGACCGATACATCTCTACCTGCTGAGAATCCAATAACATTTGACTGGTCCTAATGTCTTCAGTAAGTAACAACTAATCTATAATAACTAGTGACAAATTACCACTTCCTTCTTTAAATTTCTTATTTCTTTTTTCTTTTTTGAGAGAGAGAGGGAAAGAAAGAAGAGAGAAGATAGAGGGAAGGAAAGGAGAGAGAAAAGAGAGGGAGAGAAAGAGAAAGAGTCTTGCTGTGTTGCCCAGGCTGGAGTGCAGTGGCAAGACTCAACCTCCCAGGCTCAAGGGATCCTCCCACCTCAGCCTGCTGAGTATCTGGGACTGTTCCCAGACCAAACTGAGGGTCGGGCTGCTATTTCTCGTGGCCCAATAGAGAGATGCAGACAAACTTGGGAGGAAAAGAGTTTTTATTTCTGCAACCAGTTACAGGGAGAAGGCCTGGAAATTATCACCAGACCCACTCAAAATTACAAAGTTTTCCAGAGCTTATATACCTTCTAAGCCATATGTCTACGTGTAAGTGTGCATTCATCTAAAGACATAAGTGATTCACTTCTTTTAATCTATAACTAAGGTCTGAGTGTTGGAGACCTTCTTCTGGATCCTCAGTAAATTTACTTCATGTAAATGGGTCCAGGTGCTAAGGTGATTACCCTTATCTTGTCTCCTACTAAATCACAGAGGTTTGGGTAGCTTCTTCAGACCCACAATAAAATTTGTTTAATCCTAAAAGGGTCCTGTTAAGAATTCTTTTGTTGGCCGGGTGTGGTGGCTCATGCCTGTAATCCCAGCACTTTGGGAGGCCGAGGAGGGCGGATCACAAGGTCAGAAGATTTGAGACCACGGTGAAACCCCATCTCTACTAAAAATACAAAAAATTAGCTGGGCGTGGTGGCGGGCGCCTGTAGTCCCAGCTACTCTGGAGGCTGAGGCAGGAGAATGGCGTGAACCCGGGAGGCGGAGCTTGCAGTGAGCCGAGATCTCGCCACTGCACTCCAGCCTGGGCGACAGAGCGAGACTCCGTCTCAAGAAAATAAATAAATAAAATAAAAAATAAATAATTATTTTGTTATTTTGTCATGCTTTAAGGCCCAGGAAAGGCCTAGGCAAAACTCTTGGTGGGTTTCATTTGCAGTCCAGCCTTTGATAAGGGCACTGGCTTTTTGAGCTTTTACTATTTAACTTAACCACTCACTCAGTATTGAAACAGTTGTTATGGAGGCCCGCATTAGCGAGACCTGGCCGCCACAGGACTACGGGCGCGTGCCACTATGCCTAGCTAATTTTAAAATTTTTTGTAGAGATGGGGTACCACTATGTTGCCCAGGCTCATCTTGAACTCCTGGGCTCAAGTGATCCTCTTGCTTCAGCCTCCCAAAGTGCTGAGATTACAGGTGTGAGCCACCATGCCCAGTCAAATTTCTAAAAGACTTTTCTAAACAGTCTCTTATGGGAGTTGTACACACAAAGCTACAATATTAGACAATGTGTCCTTCACTCTATTACAGCTGTATACTCCATGGCCTATAGCATAGTACAGTGTATATAATGGACACAAACTGTACTGAAAGATGTCTTCCGAAATTTGTAAATATCACTTTCACATATACAAGCACAGCCGAGAGTTCAACTAAAAATAATGAAGTCTGTGTGTTGCACACAAATATAGACACACTAAATCTGGGTAAAGAACTGAATCTTACCCAATGCATTCTCCGGGAGGTCAAGGACAGAAAGCCTAACAGGTGTTGAAGCAGCCAGGGAAGCCATCTTCAAGATAGAGGAGTTTGCTGAGACTTGAGTGTAAGACTTGGGAACTCCTACCCCCTTCAAAAAGGAAAGGCTACTCCTGGCAGAATAACAAAAATCAAGTTCAGAAAGAGGGACTGTGGTATGGTTGGCAATAAGATGATGGAAGCTTAAGGGTAGTAGGGAATAAAACTGGATAGGTTGTCTGGACATGCCAAGAAAAAGCCTTGAGACTTGGAAAAACAATTAGCAAGCTGTGACCTCTTCTTGACCAGTGATGTGAAGTGAGGAGACACAGGGCTCTACAGGGCACTTCGGTTTGAACCCCAGCTGTCACTAATTGTAAGACCTGGTGAGTTTTTAATCTCTTGAGCTTGGCTTCCTTATCTGTAAAATAGATACAAAGATCCTATTTCATGGTGTGGCTATGATGGTAAGATTATATAAAATAGTATCTTTAAGGTATTTGTGTGGAAGTAGGTAATTAAGAAAAGGTGGTTATGACTAAGAGAGTTTCCAAAAGAGTGGCCTAGGAGGAAACTAGACTAAACAAGGATGCCTAAATATCATTTGAATTTCTCTTCAATGTTTCATGATGTTGGGTCTCTGCCAGCAGTCTGTAATACACTGTAGACTCACTAAACCAAAGAAAATGATTCTGTCTTACTCAGTTTTGTGAATTTATTCAAACAATGTCAAAGACACTAAGCAGAGCTAGCTCTGAACTTTCTGATTCACTAACAAAAGGAGAAATAAAGCCTAATGTCCAGTTTGTTTTTCTTTGGATATTTAACAAATTTGATTAAGACATTCCTTTACTTCCAGAGATTACATTTTGGAGAAAAGATTAGACATATATACAAAAAAACTATAAAACAAAATAGAAATTGGTAATTACCAAAAAAGAATTCAAAATGCTTTGGGAGAACAGAAAAAGCTCTGAATCCCTAATTCCCTACTGCACAGCAGGGGCTAAATTAATGCTCCAGGAATTCGTTGTTTTATAAGGGAAGTGGCAATTTTGCTCCCCCTGCCAAGAAAACACAAAAGATTATGATTTTCCAGGCCAAGAGAAGGGCATGAACAGCACTGAGGCAGGAAATCATCATTTTCAGAAAAGGCAGTGGGCTAGAGAGACACAGGCTAAGGAAATAGTGTGTGACAAGGCTATTAAGATGGGCTGGGCCAGATCACAAACAGCCTTAAATTCCAGGAGCTGGAGTTTGGACCTACTTGACAGGCAATAAGCAGCTTCTCAATATTTTGAAAACATGTGACCAAAGTAGTGCTTTAGAAAAATCTGAAACCGGCCGGGCGCGGTGGCTCAAGCCTGTAATCCCAGCACTTTGGGAGGCCGAGACGGGCGGATCACGAGGTCAGGAGATCGAGACCATCCTGGGTAACACAGTGAAACCCCGTCTCTACTAAAAATACAAAAACTTAGCCGGGCGAGGTGGCAGGCGCCTGTAGTCCCAGCTACTTGGGAGGCTGAGGCAGGAGAATGGCGTGAACCCGGGAGGCGGAGCTTGCAGTGAGCTGAGATCCGGCCACTGCACTCCAGCCTGGGTGACAGAGCGAGACTCCGTCTCAAAAAAAAAAAAAAAAAAAAAAAAAAAAAAAGAAAAATCTGAAACCAACACGGATGACAGATCAGTCAGGTGTACCTGCACTGTACCTTCCACAGAAAAACAAATCCTGTTGAATCTACTGCACTGAGAAGGAGAAACAGCCAGCTGTGGCAAAAGCTGCAACTGCCTACCCAATGTCCATTCTCCCTCCCTTCCTTGCTGTATTAACAAGGCAGATTTTACATGGGACAGCAATGTGCCTAGCTTTAAAAGCAAACAAAAACAAAACAACAACTACATTTACCAATGAGAAATAAACATATGTTTAAGTAGTTGGTAACATTTGTCACTCAGCTGATGCATCGGTAAGGAAGCCCATCAATAGGAAGGGATCTCTCTGGAGAGGAAAAAGTTGCAAGCACCAGCACATGTGGCTAGGATATCAGGTCTTCAACAACACTTCTGAAGTGTTCTTCAAAAGGAATCACTTGAAAGAGCCTGACATCCAGGACACCTGTAATAGAACAATTCTGGGCCAATATCCATAATTCATTCAGACATTTCCAAATACACCATGTTAACGGGCTCAGCTATAGGCCTTAGTCCTCAAGGTATTTACTACATACTGTAGACAAAAAGATAAAATATATACATACAACAAACTGTAACAATGCAATGTGAATAAAGTAACAGAGCAAACCAGTGTAATACAGCAGAGGAGACCCCACAATACAACTATAGCTTGGGCTGTATTCCTAACCCTGCTGTTAACTCACTTTTCAGCCTTGAATAAACTATTTTACCTCTCTAGCCAAATCCTGTCCTATAAAATAAAGGAGCAGTTTAAATAAAGGGCTAACACAGGAGACCCACTAAAGTGCTTAGCGCATTAGTTCAGTAGGTTCCAACTTTTTCACATATAAAGCCATTTTTAAAATGTTAAATAAATTATCTTAGATCTTCACATCACTATGATTGTCTTTTTAGCACATGTTAACAGATAAAGCATGCACTATATAAATACCACCACAAATTCCACAAACCCCTTAAAAGAATCTGTACTTTATCAACATTTAAATGAAAATTAGAAACATTCACAAACATTATTTCTTCCACTTCAAACACTTCATATGTGCATGGATTTTTATTTCCAGCCAGTTGGAGTAAGTTTACAGTCCACAGGTCACTGGCTCTGCATTCTCTCAAGTCTTTCCCAGCCTTAATACTGTCATCTTATGTTCATTTGAAAGATTTTCAGAACCAGGGTGAAAAGGAAATCAGTAAGAAAGGAGTGAAAAAAGAAAACAAAGGATTCAAAAGAAAATTCGAAGGTAAGAACTCAGCCAGAAAGTGGCTATAGGGAGGGGAAGGACAGGAAGAAACAAAAGCAACCATGTTAAGTGCCATCAGCAGCAGTATAAGTCCGGGGGAAAAGAACCAGGATGATGGGAAACGATGACTCACTGAGCAACTACTATGTTCCTGGCATGGCGTTCAATGGTTTAAAAATGAAAACATATACATGATTTTAAAAATCAAAACAGTTTGCGGCACTATTCACAATAGCAAAGACTTGGAATCAACCCAAATGTCCATCAGTGGCAGACTGGATTAAGAAAATGTGGCACATATACACCATGGGATACTATGCAGCCATAAAAAAGGATGAGTTTGTGTCCTTTGTAGGGACATGGATGCAGCTGGAAACCATCATTCTCAGCAAACTATCGCAAGAACAGAAAACCAAACACCGCATGTTCTCACTCGTAAGTGGGAACTGAACAACGAGATCACTTGGACTCGGGAAGGGGAACATCACACACCGGGGCCTATTATGGGGAGGGGGGAGAGAGCAGGGATTGCATTGGGAGTTATATCTGATGTAAATGACGAGTTGATGGGTGCTGACGAGTTGATGGGTGCAGCACACCAACATGGCACAAATATACATATGTAACAAACCTGCATGTTATGCACATGTACCCTAGAACTTAAACTATAATAATAAAAAAAGAAAAAAAATCAAAACAGTACAAAAAGCTATACAACAAAAAATTTCCCTCTCATCCTGGATTCTCAGGTGCCTAGACTCCCTCTCCAGAAGCAACAATCACTAAAAATTTCTCCTGTATCCTTTCAGAAATATTTGCATTTGCCTTCATATTTAATTATCACAACAACCTCTGAGATAGGTGGGATTACTTTATAAATTAAGAATCTGAGGCTTAAAGATGCTGACAGGTCCAAGATCAAAGAGCCTTGAAGGGACAGAACTAGGACTAGAACATGGACCCAACCACCCATGTACATACTAACTCTACACTCAGAAAGCTACGAAAACTCTGGTAGCTGGATGCAGTGGCTCACGCCTATAATCCCAGAACTTTGGGAGGCCGAGGAGGGAGGATCGCTTGAGTCCAGGAATTGAAGACTACGCTGGGCAACATGGGGAAACCCTGTCTCTACAAAAAATACAAAATATTAGCCGGGCATAGTGGCGTGCACCTGTTGTCCCAGCTACTCTGGAGGCTAAGGTGAAAGGATCACCTGACCCCAGGAGGTTGAGGCCGCAGTGAGCCATGACTGTACCACTTTACTCCAGCCACGGTGACAGAGTGAGACCCTGTCTCAAAAACAAAACAAAACAAAACAAAACAAAAAACACTGTGGCAGAGATGTTCAAAGTGTTTGCGATAATTAAAAAACAGAACCCAAATAACCACTAGTCAAAGACTGGTTGTATAAATCATATCACATGTACACTGTGAAATACTATGCAGCCATTAAAACTAAGGTTAAAAAAATAAGGCAAACCCAGATATACCACTCTAAGACAGCTTGTTGAAGTAAAAAGGCAATTGCAAGAAATGGGCAGTTGGTATTTATTGGACATAGAGTCTCAGTTTAGGAAGATGAAAAAGTTCTCGGAAGGAAGGGTAATGATGGTTGCACAGCAACGTGAATGTACATAATGCCACAAAACTGTACACTTAAAAACAGTTAAAATAGCAAATTTTGTTTTGCATATTTTACCGTAACTTTTTTTTTTTTTTTTTTTTTTTGAGACGGAGTCTCGCTCTGCCGCCCAGGCTGGAGTGCAGTGGCCGGATCTCAGCTCACTGCAAGCTCCGCCTCCCGGGTTCACGCCATTCTCCTGCCTCAGCCTCCCGAGTAGCTGGGACTACAGGCGCCGCCACCTCGCCCGGCTAGTTTTTTGTATTTTTAAAGTAGAGACGGGGTTTCACCGTGTCAGCCAGGATGGTCTCGATCTCCTGACCTCGTGATCCGCCCGTCTCGGCCTCCCAAAGTGCTGGGATTACAGGCTTGAGCCACCGCGCCCGGCCTACCGTAACTTTTTTATTTTATTTTATTTTTATTTTATTTTATTTTTTTTTTTTTTGAGACGGAGTCTCGCTTTGTCGCCCAGGCTGGAGTGCAGTGGCCGGATCTCAGCTCACTGCAAGCTCCCCTCCCGGGTTTACGCCATTCTCCTGCCTCAGCCTCCCGAGTAGCTGGGACTACAGGCGCCCACCACCTCACCCGGCTAGTTTTTTGTATTTTTAGTAGAGACGGGGTTTCACCATATTAGCCAGGATGGTCTCGATCTCCTGACCTCGTGATCCGCCCGTCTCGGCCTCCCAAAGTGCTGGGATTACAGGCTTGAGCCACCGCGCCCGGCCCGTAATTTTTTAATACTAAAAAAAGCAACTGCAGAACAGTATGGCTATGATTCCACTTTTGTAGAAAGTATGTGTAAACATTTTTTGTAAATGCATGTTGTCTATTATCTTGCTTTACCTTGCCTGCTACTTAGACATCCTGAAAGCCCTGGATTCCTGGTGTGCTGATGCTGAGTCCCATGCCTCCCACCGCCAAGCACATACTGCCAGCAGTTGAACTACTACCTTCACCTTTCTTCCAACTTCTCATGGAATGCACTCTTCAGCCCTTGCTTTATCTGCAGCTGCCCCGCCCCACTGTTAAATGTCACTGCAGACTCATCGAGCTCCAAAACATGCTCCAACGTGAAAAAAGATGCAGCAAAATGACTCCCTTACTCACCCCTGCAGTAAGCTCCAGGGTGGAAATGTCTGATATGATCAAATAAAAGAGATGAGATTATATCAGAAAGAGGGAAAAGAAAACCTCTGTTGCTGAAGAATGCACAGTATATGGCAACAGGTAGTGCAGCTCCTGCTTCTCAAGTCTCTTAAAATTAAAGTTTTTGGAAGATAATGTGGCAACAGTCCAGCATGTAACGTAGACGACATCCCTGTGGGTGGAAAACCACAGCTTAAAGTACAGTTACGAGAACTATAAAACTGACAGAATGGTTTGAGATGTTTTTCCTTCCATGTAAGTGCAAACCTAGGTAAGAATATGACCTATACTGAGGTGTATTTATTTAAATGATTATCCAAAGAGCAAACACAACATTGCTAAAAACAGAGGCTTTCAGAGTAAAGCTCTGCTCTCCTGTTACTGATCTGTTGTAGCTACGGAAGTTTCTCTGACCCAGTGGAGGGGCTCCAAGGTCCCCCTCTCTAGGAGGAAAGGAAAGCCTACTTGCTGTACCCACATTTAGCAAAGGAAAGAACTGCCCAGGAGACAGGTCAAGGGGCTATAGCAAAGGGAAAAGGGTGGGAATGATCAAATAAAATCAAGACAGCACAATCCTGATGGACGGTTTTCTCTAAGCCTGCGAGAAACGGAACCACCAGAACTGAAATGATCTTTTCTACCACCAAACTTTCCTTAGCTTTCTTAAACATCAAGAGTTTGATTTTCTCACCATACAAACAGGGACAGCGCACTGAAAAGGTGTGAAGACACACAGGCCCATGGCATTTTCCCTCTTCACAGTGGCACTGGCCATTTTCTTACCAGGGAAAATCCTGAAAGGCAGAGAGTTGCTTCTTCCATAGTGGTCGAAGTCTTAGTCATTATGTCCTACTAAATCTCCCCAAAACTACAAGGCACACACTACCACAAGCATTCAAGAACAATTTTAAGAGAAACCTTGTTTTTGTTCCTTTTTAAATATCCCCAATACCTGCATATCCCTCATCATTTAGGATTATGTCTTTAACAGTGGTTCTTAAAGTATGGCCTTGAACCCCTGAGGGTCTCCAAGACCTTTTTAAGGGGTCTGAGAGATCGAAGCTATTTTCATCAAACTAAGATATTCCTAAGAAGTCACTGTAGCATTGTGCACTGTGTTGACACACAGATAGTGCAAAAACAACAGTCGGTACAACTGCTGGCCGCTCAGCACTAAAGAGGGCCACGGTAGCGTCCCTAATCTTTACCTCTAGGTACTCACAGGAAAATAATGTCAATTTCACCTTTTTAAGTGAAATGGTACAGTCACGCTGGAAAAAAACTGTCAGTTTCTTAAAAAGCTAAACATGCAATTTCTGTACAACCTGGCAATTGCACACTCTTGGACATTTATCCCAGAAAAGGAAAACTTACGTTCACATAAAACCTAGACAGTCCGGGCACAGTGGCTCTAAAATTCCAGCACTTTGGGAGGCTGAGGTGGGTGGATTGCTGGAACCCAGGAGTTTGGGACTCCTGGACTAGCCTGGACAACATGGCGAAACGCTGTCTCTACCAAAAAAACACAAAAATCATCCAGGCATGGTGGCGTGTGCCTGTAGTCCCAGCTAGGTGGGGGACTGAGGTAGGAGGACTGCTTCAGCCTGGGAGGTCGAGAGTGCAGTCAGTCATGACCATGTTACTGCACTCCACTCCAGCCTGGGTGACAGAGCAAGACACTGTCTCAAAAACAACAACAAATACTTGTCTATTTGTTCATAGTAGTTTTCTTAACAGTCCAAAACTAACAGCTTGAATGTCCTTCAACACGTGAACAGTTAAACTCCTGTACATCCATACCACGAAGCACTACTCAGCAACAAAAAGGAACAAACCATGACATACACAACAAATAGTGTATGATTCCACTTACATGAGATATGAGGTACCAGCAGTAGTTAAAGTCATAGAAAGTAGGATGATGGCTGCCAGGGGCTGGCGGGAGAAGGGGAATGGAGAGTTGTTTAATAGGTACAGAGTTTCAGTTTTGGTAAGACAAAGATTCCTGGACATGTATGATGGTTATGAATGCACAATAATTTGAATGAACTTATTACCCTCCCCCCAAAAAGTAAATTATTAATGGTAAATTCAGGATGGGAAGGGGACAGGAGGGGGAGGGACACTGCACTAGAGAGGTTTGAAGGTCTTAAAAGGAAACTATTATCTCCTTTATTACACTACATATCCATTATTCTTAATATCTCACAAATACTTTAAATTTTATATCAACTTACTAATCAATACTTGAAGGAAAAAAGTCCATGATGAAGGAGTACAAATTATTGTTATCAAATCTTGAGCTTTGACTCTTTTTTGTTACTTGTGACCAACTGGCAGGTGTGCACTTCTGTAATAGAACGATGAGCTGAATTACTTGCTTGTTTCATGAAATACCATTTTTACTGGAAAGAACAACTGACAAACTAGGGTTATTTAAACCTGCATTGCCAGACATTCCCTTGAAACTGAACAAAGTGAGTCTGTCACTTTAAGGAAAACAATTGACAATATTTGGTTTCCAATGATAAAAAGCAAGCTTTCAACTGAAAATTAGAATTTTGGAAAACTTGTAAGCACCACACCTTGTATCTGACAGCTTTTAACATAAAGACTTTGCTAATGAAATCAATAGTGATAGTAACGAATGTTATTCGGCGCTATTAATGAAATGTGTCAGCTTGGGATCTGCCAAACTCAGTGAGCCAGTATCTTCCAAATGACAAACACATGGCGTTACAATGGGTAACAGGTCCATTCAAACTGCAAGACAGACCAAGGAATTTTAATGTAACTCTGTGCAAAGGCCATTGACAGAAGCTTCAGCTGCATTCAAACTGCAAGACAGACCAAGGAATTTCTAACGAAACTGTGTGAAAAGTCCGCTGACAGCAGCTTCAGATAACTGCAAGACAGACCAAGAAATTTTAATATAACTGTGTGAAAAGTCCACTGATAGTAGCTTCAGATTCCACGCCCAAACCAGCCTTTGAGAAACTTCCACTTACGTAGTTTTGGGGTAGTAATAAAGAATACCCATAATTATCTGAAAAAGCTATTAAGACAGTACTCCCTTTTTCAACTATACATCTGTGTAAGATCAGATTTTCTTCATATGAAAACATACCGCAACAGACTGAACGCAAAGCAGATGGAAAAACGCAGTTGTCTCTAAGTCAGACAACTCAAGAGATTCGCAAACTGTAAAGGACGCCACTAGTCCCACGAACTCTTTGTTTTAGCAAAACCCTACGTTGCATAAAAATGCGGAACCCTATGTTGCATAAAAATGCGGTATGTACGTTAACATACCACGGATTTATTCAATTAGTTAATTGTAACTTCACTGTCTCGGTTTTGCTTTCTAGTATAGTCTATGGAGACAGCCATCCTTCCAGGTCCTCTAGTCCCAAGAGGGGTCCCGAGACCAAGACGTCTGCGACCTGCTGATCCCTAGTGCTAGAAGATAAATGATTAGCTAGGCAAATACTGATTTGTCTTAAGGAACTCTGGGGGCAGCGAGGCGGCGTCAGCGCCCGTGCCACCGCGGACACCCGGGAGTGAACAGCAGGGGTCTCCTCCGCGGGCCCGCACGCAGCCACGCCGCCGCCCGAGCGCTGGGGGTCCGGTCTCCGGGCTCCGGGCTCCGCGCCGCCCGGGTGAGGCCGCAGGGAGGCCGCGGGGAAAGCCCGGCCGCCCGCCCGCGCCAGGCCCGGCCCGAAGGCCCGCCGGGAGCGGCGGGGCGGACGTGGCGGGCGCCGCGCGGCGCGGCCCGTACCTGTGGGTCATCCCGGCCGCCACGCCCAGCATCTCTCCGCTTTCCACCGCCGCAGTCTCTCAGCCCCTCGCCTCACGGCACCACTCCAGCCGCGTCCTAGTCCCTCGTCGCCGCGGCCGGGTACTGGCGGGCCCGGAGCAGGAAGGGGAGGAGGGCCGGGGTGGGCCGCGCGGGGGCGAGCGAGGCGGGGGCAGGAGAGGCAGGCCGCGCGGGAAGGCGGGGAGGGGCGGGGACTGGCGGGGCGGGCGCGGGAGGGCGGGGACTGGAGAGGTAGGCGCGGGGGGCGGGGAGGGGCGTGGTAGGGCGGGGCGCGGGTCAGACCCCGCCCCAACCCGTGGCTCGGGCCCGCCCCCATCTCAGCACCCCAGGCGAGCTAGTCTGGGAGGCTGGCGCAAAGGCAGCTGGTGGCGGGGTTGGGGGCTACTTTGGGATCCCCCGACGTGCGGCGGCTACTCTGAGGCCGACTTCCCTACAACAAGGATGGCGGTGACGGGCGCAGAGAGCGGGCCCGGCTCTCCTTGCGTCGAGGCTCCTTTGATTCCACTCGCGTAGCTGCGCGGCCCTGGCAGCGGCCTCGGTCCCGGGGGTGGGCGCTCCACAGGGTTCCGCCCCGTCCTGGCCACTACGCCTGAGGGGACTCTATGCTAAAGTTCTGTCGGGCAGGCGGGGCGTCCGGGAGAACCTGGTCTGGATCGGCCACCGCTGGGTCCCTGAGCTCCGCACGGAGCCTGCAGGCTTTGTTTAACTTGTGAGTTAAGAAGTTAACCTTTCTTGGAGAGATTTCCAGTCTTGCCTCTGAATCCTGTTCTTCCTTGCTAGCTCTCATTGTCTTCACTCATTCCATCTATCAAAATCTGAAATTTCGGGGCCGTGCAGTGACTCATGCCTGTAATCCCAGCACTTTGGGAGGCCAAGGCAGGCGGATCACCTGGGGTCAGGAGTTCGAGACCAGCCTGACCAACATGGAGAAACCCCGTCTCTGCTAAAAATACAAAATTAGCAGGGCATGGTGTTGGCGCATGCATGTAATCCCAGCTACTCGGGAGGCTGAGGCAGGAGAATCGCTTGAACTTGGAAGGCGGAGGTTACGGTGAGCTGGGAGATCGTGCCACTGCACTCCAGCCTAGGCAACAGGAGCGAAACTCCGTCAAAAACAAACAAACAAACAAAAAACCCCTGCAATCTCCAAAGGATCTAATAGATAAGACAGGTTATTCATCCTGAGCATAAATGATCTCTCTCAGGGTACCTGATTCAGTAACTATACTTACTCTCTGGTAATAGAATGGAAACTTTGGTCTCCTGCCAGTCGAGGCATGTGGGAGAAAAACACTGGATCTATTTGATATCCTGACATCAAAGTAAATTCCAAACAAAGCAAATAGTTAAATATTCAAAAAAAATAAAAAATAAAAAAATAAAGAGAGGGAGAGAGAGGATATAAAAATACCAGAAGAAAACAAGGGGAAAAAAACTAAGGTTGGAGTGGTGAGAGGCTTTTCAAAGAGCATATAAACCATAAAATTAAAAATTGATAAACGTAGGCTGGGCGCGGTGACTCCCGCCTGTAATCCAAGCACTTTGAGAGGCTGAGGTGGGTGGATCACCTGTGGTCAGGAGTTTGAGACCAGCCTGACCAACATGGTGAAACCCTGTCTCTACCAAAAATGCAAAACTTTCGCCAGGTGTGGTGGAGGGTGCCTGTAATCCCAGCTACTTGGGAGACTGAGGCAGGAGAATTACTTGAACCCGGGACACAGAGGTTGCAGTGAGCCGAGGTCGTGCCATTGCACTCCAGCCTGGGTGACAGAGCGAGATTCTGTCTCTAAATAAATAAATAAAAATTGATAAACATTTAAATTGATAAATATAATGTAGAAATTAAATTTTCTGCATAGCAAATAAATATAACAAACCCCAAGAAAAATATCTGTAAAATGTATGACAAAAATTATATTTTTATCTAATTTTTAAAAAAAGAAGTACAAAAATGTTCAACTCAGAGAAAAACAGGCTTCTACAGAAAATACAAACGATTTTTTGGAGTACAAGAATCTAACACCATAAAACAAAAATAAAATATGATTTTTCACAAATGCAAAGATGAAAAGTTTGACTATGTACTGTTTTGATGAGGATATAGGGAAACCCCTTTTTTCCCCCCTAGAGGAGGTCTCCCTATGTTACCCACACTGGTCTTGAACTCTTGGACTTAAACTATCCTTTTGAATAGCAGGGCTTATGAGTGCATGCCAGCATGCCTGGCTAATTTATTGTTGATAGGAGTATAAATCCATACACGCTTTGTAAAGAACAAGTGGGCAATAGGTGTCAATGTAAAATTCAGCTCTACTTTGACCCAGGAAATTCATATTTTGGAATTTATCTTACAAATGTATTCTTATATGTACACCAAAAGAATGTACAAATTTGACTGGGCACGGTGGCTCACACCTGTAACTCCAGCACTTTTGGAGGTTGAAGTCGGAGGATCCCTTGAGGTTAGGAGTTCAAGACCAGCCTGGGAAGAAAAGGGAGACCCCCATCTCTACAAAAAAAAATTTTTTTTAATTAGCTGGGCATGGTGGTGGGCACCTGTAGTTCCAACCAGCCATAATTGCACCACTGCACTGCAGCCTGGGTGACAGAGTGAGACCCCGATTCAAAGAAAAAAAAAAAAAAACAAATTTTAAAGATCCCTTGGCAACTCTCTGTACACTAAATGATATCACTGAAATTTACTTTAAAATAAAATGTAGGGGTGGGGAATGTGGGTTGATAACTTGAAACTACCTCATAAATACATGATATTCTTTATATTAGCTTGTCTACTTTAGTGTATATGTGAAAATTTCTATAATAAAAAAGTTTTTAAAAATTGAAAGCGGCCAGGCTCAGTGGCTCAGGCCTGTAATCCCAGCAATTTGGGAGGCCAAGGCAGGTGGAGCACGACGTCAGGAGATTGAGACCATCTTGGCTAACACCGTGAAACCCCGTCTCTACCAAAAATTACAAAAAAAAAAAATTAGCCAGGCGTGGTGGGCGCGCGCCTGTAGTCCCAGCTACTCCGGAGGCGGAGGCAGGAGAATGGCGTGAACCCCGGGAGGCTGAGCTTGCAGTTAGCCAAGATCATGCCACTGCACTCCAGCCTGGGTCGACAGAGCGAGACTCGGTCTAAAAAAAAAAAAAAAAAAAGAAATCGAAAACAGAAGAATGTACAAGGAGAGTCATTGCAGTTTTGTTTTTAAGAACTGAGAAAGTTTATTTATCCAGGACATTCTTTAAGTAAATTATGGTTTCTACCAGTAATACTCTGCAGCTGTTAAATAAGAATAGCCAGTAAGTATATGAAAAAATGCTCAACATCACTAATCATTAGGGAAATGCAAATCAAAACCATGGTGAGATATACCTCCTACCCTTTCAGATGGCTACTATCAAAAAAACAGAAAATAATGTTGGCAAGGATGTGAAGAAATTGGAACCTTGTGCACTGTTGGAGGGAGTGTAAAATGGTGCAGCTCCTGTGGAAAACAATAAGGCAGTTCTTTAAAAAATTCAAGATACAGTTGCCATATGATCTAGCAATTCCACTTCTGGATATATATCCCAAAGAAGTGAAAGCAAGGTCTGGAAGAGATATTTGCACGTGCACATTCATAGTAGCATTATTCACAATAGCTGAAAGGTGGAAACCACCCAAATGTCCAGAAATGGATAAATGGATAAGTAAAATGTGGTACATTCATACAATGGAATATTTATTCACCCTTATAAAGGAAGGAAATGTTGGCTGGGCGTGGTGGCTCATGCCTGTAATCCCAGCACTTTGGGAGGCCAAGGCAGGCAGATCACCTGAGGTCAGGAGTTCGAGACCAGCCTGGCCAACATGGTGAAACCCCATCTCTACTGAAAATACAAAAATTAGCTGGGCGTTGTGGCGGGCACCTGTAATCCTAGCTATTTGGGAGGCTGAGGCAGGAGAATCACTTGAACCCAGCAGGTGGAGGTTGCAGGGAGCTGAGATTGTGCCATTGCACTCCAGTCTGGGCAACAAGAGCAAGACTCCATCTCAAAAAAAAAAAAAAAAAAAAGGAAGGAAATTCTGACTCATGCTGCAAAATGGATGAACCTTGAGAACGTTACACTAAGTGAAAGAAGCAAATCATAAAAAGGACAAATATTGTATGATCCCACTTACATAAGGTACCTAGAGTAATGAAATTCAGAGAGAGAAAGTAGAATGGGTGTTGTCAAGGGTATGGATTGGGGAGTGGAGAGTTGTTGTTTAATGGGGACAGAGTTTCAGTTTTGCAAGAGAAAAAATTCTGGAGATGGATGGTGGTGATGGTTGCACAGCAATGTGAATGTACTTCACGCTACAGCACTGTGCATTTAAAAACAGTTAAGACAAATACATCTTAATTTAAAAAATAAAAGGAAGTTGACTGGCTGTATGGGTGTAAAGATGGTGGCATGATCTGGGAATAAGTAGCCAAAGGAATGGGCATAAAGTTGAAACAAGCAAGGAAGAGCCAGGTCATTAGGGTCCTGAATGTTAGGGGATGCCAGGTTTTATTATGAAAAAAAATGTAAGCCGGCTGCGGTGGCTCGCGCCGTAATTCCAGCACTCTGGGAGGCCGAGGCAGGCGGATCACGAAGTCACGAGATCGAGACCATCCTGGCTAACATGGTGAAACCCTGTCTCTACTAAAAATAAAAATAAAAAAATTAGGCGGGCGTGATGGCGGGCGTTTGTACTCCCAGCTACTCCGGAGGCTGAGGCAGGAGAATGGCGTGAACCTGGAAGGCCGAGCTTGCAGTGAGCCGAGATTGCGCCGCTGCACTCCAGCCTGGGCGACAATGCAAGACTCCGTCTCAAAAAAAAAAAAAAAAGAAAAAGAAAAAAATGTATAAATAAGAATGTGTAGTGTAGATATGGATGTTTTTATTTTATTTTTATTTATTTATTTATTTATTTATTTTGAGACGGAGTCTCGCTCTGTCGCCCAGGCTGGAGTGCAGTGGCCGGATCTCAGCTCACTGCAAGCTCCGCCTCCCGGGTTTACGCCATTCTCCTGCCTCAGCCTCCCGAGTAGCTGGGACTACAGGCGCCCGCCACCGCGCCCGGCCGATATGGATGTTTTTAAATAAAAACTTAATGAAGGGCATTATTTATGAAAGTGTTCATGTGTATGTGCTTTGAGAGAAGGAACTCACGTGCCAAGGAGAGAAGTTAGGAGTCGGTTTTAATAATTCAGCAAGTGATATTTATAGAAATGGAGGAAGGGTGTAGAAAACACCTATCCAACTCTCCCTGTCTGTGGGACCTGCCCCATATTTGTACAATGGACCCCACTCTTCTGGCTGGAGGTCATTAGACCAGAGAAGGGCACCAAAGTCTGCAGGACCAGAACCCCTACATAGGGATTTAGAATTGAAGCTAAGAGGTTTCAGTCTCACTCGGAGCTGGGTTCTTCAGTGGAGGTGCAAACTCTTGGGAGCTTTGGAGAGAAGCCCTTTCCTACTGTGTGAAACCAGTAGTTGAGAATGAGTGTCCACGGAGAAATATAAGTAAATATAGATCAAAACAAATACAAAGAAATGATAAAAGTGTAAGCATAAAGTAATATAATCGTATTTTAAAGCTAACATGAGGCCAGGCTCGGTGACTCACACCTGTAATGCCAGCACTTTGGGAGGCGGAGGCGGATGGATCACGACGTCAGGAGATAGAGACCACCGTGGCTAACACGGTGAAACCACATCTCTACTAAAAAAAAATATAAAAAATTAGCCGCGCATGGTGGCGGGCGCCTATAGTCCCAGCTACTCGGGAGGCTGAGGCAGGAGAATGGTGTGAACCCACGAGGTGGAGCTTGCAGTGAGCCGAGATCACACCACTGCACTCCAGCCTGGGCGACAGAAGGAGACTCCGTCTGAGGGGGGAAAAAAAAAAGCTAACTTGAAAATTGCAGTCCCTATAATCCTGCTTCCTAGATCGAATTGGTGATCTTGCACTTTTAGTGTCATTTTCTGTCCATCATAGTTATATGTATCCCAATGTAATACATATATTACCTATTAACATGAAAAATTTTAAGCACAAAGAAATTTAAAGGAAATATGCTCATCTATGAATATTATAAAGCCACCATCTAGATTTATCAATTAATATTTTGCAGTGTTTAATTTTTTTACTGTAGTTTGAAGTAAATAACTTTAAACTCTTCATCCCTAAATACTTTAGAATGCATCTTTTTTTTTAAGAGGCAGTTCTTTTACAGTATAATCACACAATTTTCACAAGTAATAGTGCTTTCTAAATGTTGTCTAATAACCAAACTATATTCACATTTCCCTTTTTGATCCCAAAAAATGTCTTTGAGAGCTGGTTTGTTTAAATAGCGTTCTAATTAAGGAGCATAGGTTGCATTTCATTGTTTGTCTCTAAGCTTTTTAAAAATCAAGTGTAGGCCGGGCGCGGTGGCTCAAGCCTGTAATCCCAGCACTTTGGGAGGCCGAGACGGGCGGATCACGAGGTCAGGAGATCCAGACCATCCTGGCTAACATGGTGAAACCCCGTCTCTACTAAAAAATACAAAAAAACTAGCCGGGCGATGTGGCGGGCGCCTGTAGTCCCAGCTACTCGGGAGGCTGAGGCAGGAGAATGGCGTGAACCCGGGAGGCGGAGCTTGCAGTGAGCTGAGATCCGGCCACTGCACTCCAGCCTGGACGACAGAGCGAGACTCTGTCTCAAAAAAAAAAAAAAAAAAAAAAAAAAAAAAAAAAAAATCAAGCGTAGTACCTGGCCCCCCCCCTTTTTTTTTTCTTGACTTTGAACTTATTGGAGAAACCTAGCCAGCTTGTAGAAGTTGGGTCAATGTTCTCACTTTCTGTATGTATCTGATTGTTTCCTCATGGTGTTCTTTAACTGTATTCCCTTTTGTTTCCGGTAAAGCAGAATTTTAGGCTTGAATACAATTACATTAAACGTGTTGGGCAACAATTCTTCACCGTTGATGCCATTTTCTTTCTTCCTCGCTTGCTTGCTGGCTTTCTTTCTTTGTCTTTTTTTTCTTTTTTTGACGGAGTTTCACTCTTGTCACCCAGGCTGGCGTGCAGTGGCACTATCTTGGCTCACTGCAACCTCCGCTTCCCAGGTTCAAGTGATTCTCCTCCCTCAGCCTCCCAAGTAGCTGGGATTACAGGCGCTCGCCACCACGCCCAGCAAATTTTGGTATTTTTAGTAGAGATGGTGTTTTATCATGTTAGTCAGGCTGGTCTCGAACTCCTGATCTCAGGTGATCCACCCACCTCTGCCTCCCAAAGTGCTGGGATTACAAGCATGCGCCAGGACGCCCAGCCTGATGCCATTTTCTTCACATAATATCTAGTGTACTCACTATTAGAGATTCTAAGATCGTAGGGTTAAGGTAACTATTCCTTTATCTTCTTGCTACTAGAAAGTATTCTATGGGTTGATACACCGAGATCTTTGACATCTTTCCCTAAATGGTTTTAGCATGCAGTAATGATTCTTTCTCACATCAGTTACTTAATTAGAAGTTGCCAAATGGTAATTAAATTCTCTTCTTTTTTCTACATTTATTAACTGTCATTCTAATCTCTAATGAAGTTTCCCTCATCCACTGGGGTTATTTTGTATCTAAAACTTAGTTCCACTGCAGAGAAAGAATAAATTATTCTTTATTTACCTTTAATTACCAAGTTTTAGAATAAGAAATTGAATAATAGCCAACCCCAGCAGTGACAAAAAAGATGGTTTGTTTTCATCTTTATTGAATATGATTATGGACTCAAGAAGTTTTATGCTTTAAATGTGTTCCAGTCAATTATGGTTCATTACTTTTATTGATGCTCAAACTGTCAAAATGTTCCAGATTTGGCCAAGAGGAGTCCTTTCTGCTGGCTCCTGAGACCTTTTCAGACCATAGCTGTATCTATCATTAATTTGGGGAAATTTTCAGTCCCTGTTGCTTCAAATGTTTCTTCTGTTAATTTCTCTTTTTCTTCTCTTTCTGGTATTTCCAAAAGTCTCCATGTTCCACCTTTTGTAATTGTCTTGCAGTTCTTTACTCTTGTTCAGTTTTCCCTTTTTCATTCTTTTTTCTCATTGTATGTCAGCTTTTGAAGTATCTATTGACATCTCTTCGAGCTCACTGATGCTTTCACTGGCCATATCCATTCTTTTGATGAATCCATCAAAGGCATTCTTCATTTTTGTTACGGTGTTTTTTATTTCTAATATTTCATTTTTATTTCTTCTTAGTGTTTTTATCTCTCTGCTTACATTATCCATCTGTTCTTGCATGTTATGCTCTTTTTACATTAGAGGCCCTAGCATGTTAATCTTAGTTATTGTAAATTCCTAGTTGGATACTTCCAATATCTCTTTCATATCTGAGTCTGGTTCTGATGCTTGCTCTGTGTCTTCAAACTGTGGGGCTTTTTGTGTTTTAGTATGCTTTGTAATTTCTTGTTTGAGGCTGTACATGATGTACTGGGTGAAAGGAACTGAATTAAATAAGGTTTTAGTATGAGGTTTTGTGTTTCTCTGACTGGGAGATAGGCTTTGTTTGCTATTTGCTATAGTCATGGATGTCAGAGGCTAAAATTTCCTCTAGTGTCCTTGTGTTGTCTCCCCTGTTTTCTCTGGGGAGCTCGCTAGAGGCTTCTTTGTAAAGTGGCTCTGAGTCTTGCAGTGTCTATCCCTCATCATGGGAAAACATCAAACAAACCCATACAGAGGGACATCTGACAAAGTACCAAGTGTGAAGGATCATGGATTGAATCCTGAAACAGAGGAAGGACACTGAAGGAAAGACTGGGAAAACCTGACGGAAGTCTGGAGTTCAGTTAGTGATATTATACCAAGACTAATTTCTTAGTTTTGATAATTTGTTAACAGTTATGTTAACATTGGGGGTAGCTGCGCAAGGGGTGTGAGAATGCTTTTATATCTTTAACTTTGGTCCCTGTGTTTCCAGTGTAAGGTCACTGTTATTACTTGTAGTTCACATATTTGGCACCACAGGATTCATTATGGAATTCTCCTTGGCTTATTTATAACTTTTTTTCTTTTTCTAGTAGTGAGAAACCTGGTTTTCATATCTCATGCAGAGTTTACAAAGTCAGTTTAAACTTTTGTTTTGTCATATGCAATGATTTTATTACCTGTATTTATTTCAAAGCTTATGAATTTTTAATTATTCTAAGGGCTAACAGAACTTCTTCTTGTTTTCTACTCTTCAAGAGTAGGTAAGACTTTAATTTAGTTTGTAATTCATGAATCACATTACAAAAGGAATCCTGTGGCTCTCTGAGAGCTAATTTATCTTGGCAAAAGGCTTTAGAGAGCTGTGAGTGATGGCTCACGCCTGTAATCCCAGCACTTTCACCTGAGGCGGGTGGATCACCTGAGGCCAGGAGTATGAGACCAGTCTTGCCAACATGGCGAAACCCCATCTCTACTAAAAATACAAAAAATTAGCCAGGCATAATGGCATGCACCTGTAGTCCCAGCTACTTGGGAGGCTGAGTCAGGAGAATCTCTTGAACCTCAGAAGCGGAGGTTGCAGTGAGCTGAGATCGTGCCACTGCACTCCAGCCTGGGAAACAGAGAGACTCCATCTCAAAACAAACAGACAAACAAAAAAACAAAAACAAAAAAATTAGACGGGCGTGGTGGCATGCACCTATAGTCCCAGCTACTCAGGAGGCAGAGGCAGGAGAATTGCTTGAACCTGGGAGTTGGAGGTTGCAATGAGCAGAGATCACGCAGCTGCACTCCAGCCTGGGTGACACAGTCTCCATCTCAAAAACAAACAAACCAACCAACAACAACAAAACAAGCAAACAAACAAAAAAACTAAACAGGCTTTAGGGAAAGAGCAATCTAATCATCTGATTATATAATTGGCACTCAGCTCGGGAATGACTCTGGCCTAATTTCTTCAATTTGCATTTTAAAATAGGAGCTTAGTTAGCCTCCCAATAATACGCAATTGATGTATTAGGGTTGGGGAGTGAATATTTTTCAAAGCAGAAGATATTTCTCAATTCTTGCTTACTTTTAGAGGCTGAAGTTCAAGGAAGCCCCTACCTTGGCACTATATTCCAGGGAGGTATTTGGAGTTAATTTCAGGGCTTAGCAGAGTGACTCTTTAGAACAGCAGTATTATGATTGAAATGTAATGTGTTACAAATGAGATCACTACAAGTAATTTAAAAATGTTCTGGCCGGGCGCGGTGGCTCAAGCCTGTAATCCCAGCACTTTGGGAGGCCGAGACGGGCGGATCACGAGGTCAGGAGATCGAGACCATCCTGGCTAATATGGTGAAACCCCGTCTCTACTAAAAATACAAAAAACTAGCCGGGCGAGGTGGTGGGCGCCTGTAGTCCCAGCTACTCGGGAGGCTGAGGCAGGAGAATGGCGTAAACCCGGGAGGCGGAGCTTGCAGTGAGCTGAGATCCGGCCACTGCACTCCAGCCTGGGCGACAAAGTGAGACTCCGTCTCAAAAAAAAAAAAAAAAAAAAAAAAAAAAAAATGTTCTAGTAGTACTTTTATCAAAAGTAAATAGAAACATGAAATTTTCACAATATATTTTATTTAAACTAATACGTTCACGATGTTAAAATTTCAACATGTACTCTCTATAAAAACTACTAGTGAGATATTTCACATTAATTTTTTCATGTAAGCTTTTGAAATCTGGTGTTTATTTTATATTTACCGTACGCCCTGATTTGGAATAACCAAATTTCAATCTTTCAATAGCCACATGTGGCCAGTAGCTACTGTATTAGAGCAGTCCTAGAACGAAGGAGTCCCTTTAAAAATATTTTGAGGCTGGGCGCGGTGGCTCAAGCCTGTAATCCCAGCACTTTGGGAGGCCAAGACGGGTGGATCACGAGGTCAGGAGATCCAGACCATCCTGGCTAACATGGTGAAACCCCGTCTCTACTAAAAAAATACAAAAAAACTAGCCAGACGTGGTGGCGGGCGCCTGTAGTCCCAGATACTCAGGAGGCCGAGGCAGGAGAATGGTGTAAACCAGGGAGGCGGAGCTTGCAGTGAGCTGAGATCGGGCCACTGCACTCCAGCCTGGGCGACAGAGCAAGACTCTGTCTCAAAAAAAAAAAAAATTTTTTTTTTGAGGTCATAGTCTATAAGGCATTATGAAAGCTGATCTGAATAATTTCTCCTTTTCCAGGAAAGGAAACAAAAATGAAATCATGTTAGGGCTGCATATTTTATGAGTCCCAGGAGAAATACACAGTCTGAAAGAATGATCTCAGTCAGAAACTCAGAATGAATCATATGAATTAAACATTGGACAATGTCCAGTGCTCAGCATGTGTTTTTGGTTTACAATAAGGCATATTATGCCACCAAATACAGAGATTTACTATTATACTTAGGGTAGGAGGTATGTTGAGACATTGTTCTAGACTACTGCAGTTCCATATTTTGTGAAAACTTATACTGCACCTTTTTTTTTTTTTTTTTGAGACGGAGTTTCACTCCTGTCACCCAGGCTGGAGTGCAATGGCGCGATCTCAGCTCACTCCAGGCTCCGCCTCCCGGGTTCAAGTGATTCTCCTGCCTCAGCCTCCCTAGTAGCTGGGATTACAGGTGCATGCCACCATGCCTGGCTAATTATTATATTTTTAGTAGAGACGGGGTTTTACCACGTTGGCCAGGCTGGTCTCGAACTCCTGACCTCAGGTGATCCACCCACTTCGGCCTCCCAAACTGTTAGGATTACAGGCACAATCCCCCGTGCCCAGCCTTATATTTCACTCTTTAGGAATTATATCTTATTGTAATCTTAAACTACACCAAAATAAATAATGTAAACCTTTTGTCAAATTGCTCAGAGTAGGTTTCTACTTTGGTTATAAGGAATAAAAAATCATGCTTTTGTGTACACACTAGACATCTAAAGCAATCAACTGTAGTTAACAAGCAGTGCTCTTACCAAAAGGTAACTCTTTCTAGAATCTGGCACACCATTTAATATCCGTATGAGCATATGGTTGGTTTAATAATTGTTTTCCATGTTTATAAGTTTTCTTTACTTTTATAAGCAGTTAAAAAGAATCCCTTTCACTGAAATACAATCTGTGGTGGGACTTCTAGCTTTCCTCGATCTTACTCTGCTAGATTTATGTCGCTGCCATAGCTATGCGATGGGTGATGTTTACACTATGCTCAAAGAAAGTAACCATAAAAACACATCACTGGGCCGGGTGCGGTGGCTCAACCCTGTAATCCGAGCACTTTGGGAGGCCGAGACAGGCGGATCACGAGGTCAGGAGATCGAGACCATCCTGGCTAACACAGTGAAACCCTGTCTCTACTAAAAAATACAAAAAACTAGCCGGGCGAGGTGGCGGGCGCCTGTAGTCCCAGCTACTCGGGAGGCTGAGGCAGGAGAATGGCGTAAACCCGGAGGCGGAGCTTGCAGTGAGCTGAGATCCGGCCACTGCACTCCAGCCTGGGCGACAGAGCAGACTCCGTCTCAAAAAAAAAAAAAAAAAAAAAAAAAAAAAAAAAAAAAACCAACAACAAAAAAAACACATCACTGAATAATACAGATATTCTGAAGTCAGGCAAACCAGCCTTCATTAACTGATCAATTTCCTTAGAAAAGTTGATGAAACTAAAGACTGAGGTTCAAACAAAAAGCCCTCTCAAGGGGGTATGAATTTCTGATAACTTAGGGGGTAAGAAAAAGAGCAAGAAACTTGGAAGTAGGGAAGAGAAAAAAAAGAAAAGGAGCAAGAGGGGATAGCCAGCTCTCAAAAGAGTCTTCACTAGGAAAGCAAAATCTGTATCTAACCAGTACCAACATGTGAAGAAAGAGTGAGCATAGCAAAATTTAGAAGGGTTGCTTGAAAACCAAACAAAAAACGAAACACCTGGCTGGGCATGGTGGCTCACGCCTGTAATCCTAGCACTTTGGGAAGGCGAGGTGGGCAGATTGCCTGCACTCAGGAGTTCGAGACCAGCCTGGGCAACATGGTGAAACCTCATCTCTACTAAAATAATAATAATTAAAAAAAAAAAAAAAAAAGCTGGGCTTGGTGGTGGGCACCTGTAGTTCCAGCTACTCGGGAGGCTGAGGCAGGAGACTCGCATGAACCCGGGAGGTGGAGCTTGCAGTGAGTTGACATCGTGCCACTGCACTCCAGCCTCGGCGACAGAACGAGACTCCGTCTCAAACGAACAAACAAACAAAAACCCCAAATACCCATTTACTCCTAAGGTAACAAAAACTAACAGAAATTGCCCTATTCTGAATAAACTGTGTTTAGATTGCTTTTGCTAATTGGGAAAGCAGTAACAGAAATGAACTCAAAAGCCATTTATAATAACTTTTCAAATATTTACATTTGTATTTAGACTTCAGTATGTCTCTTGGAAAAGAGTTGTAGCCATAAACAATTATTTGACTAAATAACAATAATTTAGGGTAGGAGCAGAGGCTTATGCCTGTAATCCCAGCACTTTGGGAGGCCCGGGTGGGCGGATCACTTGAGGTGAGGAATTTGAGACCAGCCTGGCCAACATGGTGAAACCCTGTCTCTACTAGTAATACCAAAATTAGCCAGGTGTGGTGGCCCATGCCTGTAATCGCAGCTACTCGGGAGGCTGAGGCAGGAGAATTGCTTGAACCTGGGAAGCGCAGGTGGCAGTGAGCAGAGATCGTGCCCCTGCACTCCAGCCTAGGTGACAGAGTGAGACTTAGTCTCAAAAAAAAGAAAAGAAAAGAAAAAAAACATTATTGTTAATCTTCTGGTTAGTGACAGTGACAAGAGCATGCTGAAATTTGTTTGTAATTACACATTTGAAGTGGACAATAAAAACATTTAACATGTATTGTGTATGTCCTGTGTACCAGGTACTGTGCCGAGTCAGCCTTTTCCCTGCATTATTTCACTTAATTCCATTATATTATTATCTTTATTTGAAAATTAGGAGTGAGCCAGAGGCACGCAACAGGAATTATACTAATAAGGGTTTATTTTTCTCATATAACAAGAAATGAGAGATAAGTCATGGACAATTGGTTAACAAGAATTAATTAAAATTTTTTCTGTTTTCAAATCCACCATTCTTAGCATATCTGTTGCCTCATGGTCACAAGATGGTTGCCACAGCTCTAGGCAGCAGTACTTTCTTTTTTTTGACAGAGTCTCGCTCTGTCGCCCAGGCTGGAGTACAGTGGCACTGTCTCGGCTCGCTGCAAGCTCTGCCTCCTGGGTTCACGCCATTCTCCTGCCTCAGCCTCCCGAGTAGCTGGGACTACAGGTGCCTACCACCACATCCAGCTAATTTGTATATTTTTAGTAGAGATGGGGTTTCACCATGTTGGCCAGGCTGGTCTTGAACTCCTGACCTCAGGTGATCCACTCGCTTTGGCCTCCCCAGGTGTTGGGATTACTGGCATGAGTCACTGCACCCAGCCATGTTTTACTTTCAAATATGTGATCGATTTTAGAGGAAGTGCCATGTATTGCTGAGAAGAATGTATGTTTGTTGTTTTTGGGTGGTGAGTTCTGTAGATATCTATCAGGTCCACTTGATCCAGAACTGAGTTCAAGTCCCGAATATCTTTGTTAATTTTCTATCTCGATGATCTGTCTAATATAGACAGTGGGATATTAAAATCTCCTGCTATTATTGTATGGTGCTCTAAGTTTCTTTATAGGTCTTCAAGAACTTGTTTTATGAATCTGGGTGCTCCTGTATTGGGTGCATATATATTTAGGATAGTTAGCTCTTCTCATTGAATTGAACCCTTTACCATTAAATAATGCCCTTCTTTGTCTTTTTTGACCTTTGTTGGTTAAAGTCTACTTTGTTAGAAACTAGGATTGCAACCCCTGCTTTTTTCTGTTTCCGCTTTCTTAGTAAATTTTCCTCCATCCCTTTATTTTGAACCTATGTGTGTCTTTGCATGTGAGTTGTGTCTCTTGAATACAGCCCACCAATCGATCTTCTCTTTTTATCTAGCTTGCCATTCTGTGTCTTTTAATTGGGGCATTTAGCCCATTTACATTTATGGCTAATATTGTTATGTGTGAATTTGATCCAGTCATCATGATGCTGGCTGGTTAATTTTGCAAACTTGTTAATATAATTGCTTCATAGTGTTGTTGGTTTGTGTACTTCAGTGTGTTTTCCTAGTGGCAGGTAATGGTTTTTCCTCTCCATGTTTAGCACTTCCTTCAGGAGCTCTTGCAAGGCAGGCCTGGTGGTGACAAAATCCCTCAGGATTTGCTTGTCTGAAAAGGATGTTTGGTCGGATAGGAAAAGCTTAGTTTAGCTGGATATGAAATTCTGGGTTGAAAATTTTTTTCTTCAAGAATGTTGAATATTGGCTCCCACTCTCTTTTGGCTTGTAGGGTTTCTGCTGAGAAATCCACTGTTAGTCTGACGGGCTTCCCTTTGTAGGTGACCTGGCCATTGTCTCTGACTGCCCTTAACATTTTTTCTTTCATTTCAACCTTGGAGAATCTGATGATTATGTGTCTTGGGTTTAATCTTCTTACGAAGTATCTTATTGAGGTTCTCTGGATTTCCTGAATTTGAATGTTGGCCTGTCTTGCTAGGCTGGGGAAGTTTTCCTGGATGATATCCTGAAGTGTGTTTTCTCCAACTTGGTTCCATTTTCCCCATCTCTTTCAGCTACTCCAATCAGTCATATGTTCAGTCTTTTGACTAGTCCCATAGTTCTTGGAGGTGTTGTTCATTCCTTTGGGTTGTTTTTTCTCTAATCTTGTCTGCTTGCCTTATTTCAGAAGATAGTCTTCAAGCACTGATATTCTCTCTTTCACTTGGCTGATTTGGCTACTGATACTTGTGCTTGCATCATGAAATTCTTGTGCTGTGTTTTTCAGCTCCATCAGGCCATTTATGTTCCTCTCTAAACTAGTTATTCTAGTTAACAGCTCCTGTAATCTTTTATCATGGTTCTTAGCTTCTTTGCATTGGGTTAGAACATAATCCTTTAGCTTAGTGAAGTTGATTGTTGGGGTCCGCGTGTTTCCTAAACAAAGGAATGAACACACAAGACAACACAGGACAAGACATACATGGCGGCCACCCCGAACGGCACACACTGCTTTATTTTATCCAGCCGTTTGTGGAATGTTGCCAAGTAACGGGACATGTGTTGCTTCTCTGACCTTTCCTTGACTCGCAAGATCAGTAAAACACTGACCAGTTCCCAGAGCCCACTGTTTACAGCTGGCTCCTTTATCCTTCTTGTTTGCAGAGAAGGAATGTCCTGCTTTGTTTGCAAGAGCTGGGCTTATTGGGAACTTCTCGTTTGTGAGCACACAGTCCTCTACAGTTGATTATTACCCACTTTCTGATGCCAGCTTCTGTCAGTTCATCCCTCTCAGCTTCAGTCCAGTTCCGTGCCTTTGCTGGAGAGGTGTTGTGATCATTTGGAGGAGAAAAGGCATTCTGGCTTTTGGAATTTTCGGTGTTTTTGTGTTTTTTCCCCCTCATCTTCGTGGATTCTACCTTTGATCTTTGAGTCTGTTGACCTTTGATGGGGGTTTTGTGGGGTCTTTTTTGTTGATGTGGTTGTTGTTGCTTTCTCTTTCTTTGTTTTTCTTTTAACAGTCAGGCCCTTCCTCTGCAGGTTTGCTGCAGTTTGCTAGGGGTCTACTACAGATTGTTTGCCTGGGTATCACCAGTGGAGGGAGCAGAACAGCAAAGATTGCTGCCTGCTCCTTCCTCTGGAAGCTTCATTTCAGAGGGGCACTGACCTGATGCCAGCGAGAACTCTTCTGTATGAGGTGTCTGGCAACCCCTGTTGGGAGGTCTTGCCCAATCAGGGTGACCCACTTAAGGAAGCAGTCTGGCTGCCCCTTAGCAGTGCGGGTGCACTGTGCTGGGGTGAATCCCCCTCTCATCTGAATTGCCCATACTCTTCAGAGACAGCAGGCAGGAAAGATTGTGTCCACTGAACCTGAGACCATGGCTGCCCCTCCCCCGAGGTGCTGTGTCTCAGGCTGATGAGAGTTCTGTCTGTGAACTGCTGGCGGAGTTGCTGGAATTTCTGCAGGGAGACCCTGCCTGGTGAAGAGAGATGGATCCAGGTCCCACCTAAAGAAGCAGTCTGGCCACCATCTCCCACAGCCACTGTGCTGCACTGTGGGGAATTCCACCCAGTCCAAACCTCCCAGTCTCCCTAGCACTCACAAAGGAAAACCTCTGACTAGAACCACAGTAATAGCCGGTCCCCCTTCCGCCAGGAACTCAGTCCTCTTAGGCAGACTCCAGGCTGCTGTGCTGGCCGGCAGGGATTCCAAGCCAGTGGGTCTTAGCTTGCCTGGTTCTGTGGGAGTGGGACCTGCTGAGCAAGGCCTTTTGGCTCCCTGGCTTCAGCCCCCTTCCCACGGGAGTGGATGGATCTCCTGCCTCACTGGAGTTCTGGGAGTTGTTGGAGTATGCAAAAATTCCTGCAGCTCAGTGCTTGTATAAAACATCAATGAAATTAAGTTAGTTTTTTGAAAAGATAAACAAAATCAACAAATCACTAGCTAACCATGAGAAAAAAAGAGCCAAGAAAATAAGGAATAAAAAAAGGAAACATTAAAACTCATACCACAAAAATACAAAGGATCATTACAGACTATTATGAACAAGTATACACTAACAAATTGGAAAACCTAGCAGAAATAGATACATTTCAAGACACAATCTACCAAGATTGAATCAAGAAGAAATAGAAAACCTGAACAGACTGTGAATAACAAACTGAATTTATAATAAAAAGTGTCCCATTAAAAAAAGCCCTTGACTCAATGACTTCACTGTAGAATTCTGCCAAACATTTAAGGAACTAACACCAACTCTTTTCAAACTGTTGCAGAAAATTGAAGTGGATCTCTTCCAAGCTCATTCTACAGTATTTCCCTGATATCAAAACCAGACAGGGACTAAAAAAAAAAAAAAAGGAAACTATAGACCAATATCCCTGATGAACATAGATGCAAAAATCCTCAACATAATACTAGCAAATTGAATCTAGCAGCACATTAAAAAGATCATTCACTATTATCAAGTGGGATTTATCTCAGGGATGCAAGGATGGTTCCATATATGCAAATTAATAAATGTGACACATCTGGTCAACAAAGTGAAGGACAAAAACCATATACTCATCTTAAGAGACAGAAAAAGTATTTGGTAAAATTCAACATCCATCCTTGATAAAACTCCTAACAAATTAGGTGTAGAAGAACCATATCTCAACACAGTAGAAGCCGTGTATGACAAACCCATAGCCAACATCATACTGAATAGCAAAAAGTTGAAAGCTTTTCCTCTAAGAACTGGAAAAAGACAAGGATGCCCCCTTTCACCACTCTTAATCGACATAGTAAAGTAAATATTAGCCAGAAAAATTAGGATAAGAGAAAGAAAAAAAAGGTCATCCAAATTGGTGAGAAGGAAATCAGATTGTCCCTGTTTGCAGATAACATGATCGTATATACATATAAACCCTAAACACTCCACAGAACACTCCGAATTGATAAACTGATGAAGTTGCAGGATACAAAAAATCAACATACAAAAATTAGCTGAAAAACAAATCAAGAAAGCAAGCCCATTTACAATAGCAAAAACAAGATACCTAAGAATAAATTTAACTATGGAAGTGAAAGATCTCTACAAGGAAAACTATAACACATTAATGAAAGAAATTGAAGAGGACAGAAAAAGATAGAAAGATATCCCATGTTTATGAATTGGAAGAATTGATATTATAAAAATGGCCATACTACTAAAATCAATCTACAGATTCTATGTAATTCCTATCAAAATTCCAATGATATTCAGTGTCTCAAGTCTGTAATCTCAGTACTTTAGAAGGCCAAGGCAAGAGGACTGCTTGAGTCCAGGAGTTGGAGACCAGCACGGGAACCATAGTGAGACCCCGCCTCTACAGAAATAAAAAATTAGCCAGGTGTGGTGTCACACGTCTGTGGTCCAAGCTACTTGGGATGTTGAGGTAGAGGGATCACTTGAGCCCAGGAGTTAGAGGCTGTAGGGAGCCATAATTGTGCCACTGCAGTCCAGCCTGGACAAAAGAGTGAGACCCTGTCCTGGAAGGAAAGGGAAGGGGAGGGGAGGCGCAGGGAGGGGGGAAAAAAGGGAAGGGAAAGGAGAAAGAAGGGAAGGGGGAAGGGAGAAGGAAGGGAAGGGAAGGTAGGAGGAAGGAAGAAAGGAATGAAGAAAGGAAGGGAGGAAGGGAGGGAGGAAGAAGGAAGGAAGGAAGGAAGGACGGACGGACGGACGGAAGGAAGGAAGGAAGGAAGGAAAGAAGGAAGGAAGGAAGGAAGGAAGGAAGGAAGGAAGGAGCTGGAGGAATCACACTACCAGACTAAAAAATATAATAGAAAGCTGTAGTAATCAAAACATCATGGCACTGGCATAAAAACCGACACATAGACCAGTGTAACAAAAGAGAGCCCAGAAATAAATCCACATATTTACAGCCAACTTATTTTCAACAAAGGTACCAAGAATATTCATTAGGGGAAGGGAAAGTTTCTTCAATAAAGGATGCTGGGAAAATTGGATACTCATACTCAGAAAATCAAAATGAGACCTCTATCTCTTACCATACACAAATATCAACTAAAAATGGATTAAAGACTTAAATGTAAGACCTGAAAATATGAAACTACGAAACTACTAGAAGAAAACACAGCGAAAATGTGTCAGGACATTGGTCTAGGCAAATATTTTATGGCTGAGACCTCAAAAGCATAGGCAACAAAAGCAAAAATAGACAAATGATACATATCAAACTACAAAGTTTCTGCACGGCAAAGGAAACAGTCAACAAGGTGAAGAGGCAGTCTGCAAAGTTGGAGAAAATATTTGCAAACGATTCATCCAACAACGGAGTAATATCCAAACCTCAGTATTATGCAATATACTCTTGTAACAAACCTGCATATGTACTCCTTGAATCTTAAAAACAACAAAGCAAAAAAGGCTTTGCTTTTGGCCTCAGTCTCAGCTTTTGACTTGCTTTCTTCACTAAGCTTAATTATCTCTAGCTTTTGATTTTGAGTGAGAGATGTGTGAGTCTTTCTATGACTTAAACACTTAGAAGGCATTGTAGGGTTTGTAATTTGCCTAATTTCAATATTGCTGTGTTTCAGGGAACAGGTAGGCTCTGTCGCCCAGGCTGGAGTGCAGTGTCGCAATCTCGGCTCACTGCAACCCCCAACTCCTGGGTTCATGCCATTCTCCTGCCTCAGCCTCCCAAGTAGCTGGGACTACAGGCGCCCACCACCACACCTGGCTAATTTTTTTGTATTTTTAGTAGAGACGGGGTTTCACCGTGTTAGCCAGGATGGTCTCGATCTCCTGACCTCATGATCCACCCACCTCGGCCTCCCAAAGTGCTGGGATTACAGGCGTGAGCCACTGCGCCCGGCCGTCTGTGCTGGGTTTTATGATGTCATCCAATAACTCACAACTATGTAATTTATCTCCTTTTTACAGATAAAGAAATGGGGGCTCAGAGCAGTCAAGAACGTTCCCCAAGTTATTCGTCAGTGAAGCAGAAATTGTGGTGTCCTTGTGTAAGTTCAGTTTATACTTTACCATTATACTGTGCTCCAAAATATCTGATATTCACTTTCAAAGTATGTGTAGGAAGTTTACTATGATGATGCAGAGACATTGTACAGAATCCAGTCCCTTGACTCTCAGGTCCCCAGAATACTC
Organism: Macaca fascicularis; assembly: GCF_037993035.2. Lineage (NCBI taxonomy): Eukaryota > Metazoa > Chordata > Mammalia > Primates > Cercopithecidae > Macaca > Macaca fascicularis. Next base: position 16,008,884 of record NC_088387.1, on the reverse strand, counting down.
ACTTCACAATTTTGTTGACCTCTTACATCAAATTAAAGTTGGCACTCTCTTGGCTGGTTTTCTCTGCTCTTTCTGGGCACTCCAAAGCTTCTGTACTTACATGCTACAATTCCAGTCACAGGAAGATGCTGACTTGATTCTTTAGTCCCAGATCCATATTCCTGAGAAAACCTAACTGCCTAGGCACAGGTCAGAACTCTTGTTTCAGTTGATTATGGCTGGGCCTACTGCCCCTCTGTATGGTGGTGGGGCAAAAGTTCCCAGAGAGAGGCAGGGGTGACACGGACTGTTGTCTCAAATGCTAGGCAGACATCTGGGGTGGTAACCACTACATCTGTTCACAGTGAGCACATCCTTGCAGGGAAACTGGGTTAATCATCTCTATTATTGAAACTCAGAGGCATAGTGTTTCTTCATAGGAATTTTCTTTCCTTTTTTGAGATGGGGTCTCGCTTTGTCGTCCAGAATGGAGTGCAGTGGTGTGATCTTGGCTCACTGCAGTCTCGCCTCCCGAGTTCAAGCAATTCTCCTATCTCAGCCTGCTGAGCAGCTATGACTACAGGCATGGGCCAACACGCCTGGGTAATTTTTGTATTTCTAGTAGAGACAAGGTTTCACCATATAGGCCAGGCTGGTCTTGGACTCCTGACCTCAGGTGATCTGCCCACCTGGGCCTCCCAAACTGCTGGGAATACAGGTGTGAGCCATCGCGCCCAGCCTATTTATAGGAATTTTCTCTATGTATATAATAATTTGAAGATCACAACTAGATGCCTTTTCGTGTAATCGTATCTTGAATGGAATAAATATTTTCATTCTGCATAGAAATTATACATAAATAACTCACTGCTTTTTAATACCCATGAAAAAGCATTAGCTCAAGGACACTTGCAAAATTGTTATCAGGTTGTTTTCCTTGGTGTGTATTAAGTTTGAAGCAAAGGGGATTTTCAGATACCAAGACAAAGTAGAAGTCTTCCAGCAAGCTGAAATCATTACATTGCAATTTAATCATATGATACAACCAACTTTTTGATGTGTTATGCCATTCACCAAATACCAACGATTTTTAGGGGAAACTTTACATCCTCAATACTGTACACTTCCAGCTACGCCACCACCTAACATGGACTTTAAAAAGAATACAAAGTACAGTATGCCTTCTCAGTGCCTTGGTAGTAATTCAGTTACAATTCTGCCAAACTTTAAGAAATACAATTCTCAATCTTACACTGTTCAGAGCACAAGCACAGCTTATTGTACACAAGAGATGTGCATCTGTTCCCACTCCTCAGGGACTGTATGAATTTGGCTTTTTTTTTAGATGGAGTCTCACTCTGTTGCCAGGCTAGAGTGCAGTGGTGTGATCTCGACTCACTGAACTCTGTCTTCTGGGTTCAAGTGATTCTCCTGCCTCAGCCTCCCAAGTAGCTAGGACTACAGGCACACACCACCAAGCCCAGTTGATTTTTTTTTATTTTTTTATTTTTAGTAGACACGGGGTTTCACCATGTTGGCCAGGATGGTCTTGATCTCTTAACCTCATGATCCACCCACTTCAGCCTCCCAAGGTGCTGGGATTACAGGCTTGAGCCACTGTGCCCAGTCAAATTTGGCTCTTAAGAAACCAAGGAGAAATGTGTGCAGTAGGCCCAGGGCTGAAGAGCTGCTTCTCATCAGATGCCTCTCTTGGTCTGGCTGCTGTATCCAGTCCTGTCCGGGGTTAGCTCTGTTCCTCCTCCTTGTGGCATCTGTGTTCTCTGTCTGCTCTGTCTCTCCCCATCTCCCAGTCCAAACATCCAAAGAAATTAGTTATCTCCAGGAGATCGAGACCATCCTGGCTAACACGGTGAAACCCCATCTCTACTAAAAATACAAAAAATTAGCCGGGCGTGGTGGTGGGCGCCTGTAGTCCCAGCTACTCAGGAGGCTGAGGCAGGAGAATGGCATAAACCCGGGAGGTGGAGGTTGCAGTAAGCTGAGATTGCGCCACCGCACTCCAGCCTGGGCGACAGAGCGAGACTCTGTCTCAAAAAAAAAAAAAAATTAATGACCTCTGCCCCTAACTAAACAAAGCCTTTCATCTAAGGCCAACCTTACGTTGGCAGCCTTAGCTAGACATCTGCCTCTGGTCAAATCAATGTCTTGTCCACAGGGAGGCCCAGTGCTGTTTCTAGTTTTAGCTGGATGCAGGGTGTCAGACATGGCAGGTACCACGGTCTACCTGGCGGGTATCAAAGAGTTGGCCAACATTCTCTCAACCACCTAATAGGTCCCAACCATGTAAGGCCAGTAGTAAAGGAGTTTGCAGTTCCATTTCATAGACCAATGAACAACCCCAAAGAGACAGTGTGTAACATAAAAGAACAGCCATAAAAATATACATATTTTTATGTATATTTAATAGAAGTTAAACATATTTAATAGAAATATTAAAATAATCATTACACTTCCTCTCATTGCGGAAACCATGAAAGAATAGGCCTTTTGTAATCAAAGTAATAATTTTTTATCATGCAAAAAGGTATTTTTGTTATGACATTCATAAGTAGAGACTGTATTTTAAAACAAGTTTATACAGACTTCAAAAGGTCTAAAGTCAAAGAGAAAGTAAAATATATTTAAATATGATTAGTTACATTGTAGGCAGGTGGCATACTCAAATTCACAGTTTATAAAGTAAAAAAACTAAACTCTTCATGTCAGCTCTGAAATAGATGCATTTTCATTAATACATTCACTAGTTAGGTCTGTTCTTCTAAGACAGGAGGAAAGACAGATATATGAGATATTATTTAAAGAACAAACTCAACATATCAGCAGCAAATTTCAGTTAAACTAAATTGGAAACCAATGTTCTGCATAACCAAAGTGCAAAGTCAGTTCTCCAGCTCAGAATGAGAATTAAGAGTATAAACTGAAGGCTTAAGAGAACTTCAGAGAGCATACTGTGTGGTGATTAACACATAAATATTAAAAATAGAATTATCAAATTTTTGATTGAAGAACACCACAATTTTGATCTAGTCATTAAAACATATGCAGAGGCGTCAAAGGCAAGTAATGCTACCACCTAAGTTTATTCAGAGGAACTGTGAAGATGTAGCACGGACCTCCAAGGTGTCTTTCTAAAATCCCTTCTGATGGAAAGCTGATGGAAAGCTTACGGAACACTATCTGCCACAACACTGAAAGCACCAGTTTTATACTTAGATACAACGCTGAGTGATCTAGTCACTGTTGTGACAGGTTTTTATTTGGGAAAATGGAGAGGATTCTCAAAACGGATTCATGGCTTGCATGTAGCGACACCATACCAAGAGCCTGGAGAGAGAGCATGAAATCACCTCAACTCAGGGGGTGGGCCCGCCTATTCAGAGTCAGTGTTACACTAGCCAGCTCTAGGGCTCTGACAACATCGTGAGTTTTGAGAGAATATACTTTAAAGAAAAAAAGAACAGTTTATTTTAAAGTAACTAAATTATATTTCAACTTCACATAATTAACTGCAGCATATTTACTTCATAGCCCCTTAATAAACATGTCACTTTTACCAATAAAGCTTTTTCCTTCATATTCTAATCACAAAAATTTCTCAACAATTTATAACTAGTAACAATCTACAAATCTGACCTTGCAATAAATAGTCATAAAACATTATTTTTATTTTATTACTATTATTATTTTTAGAGACAAGGTCTCGCTCGCTCTGTTCCCCGAGCTGGAGTGCAGTGGTACGATCACAGCTCACTAGCCTCAAGTGATTCTCCAGCCTCAGCCTCCCAAAGTGCTGGGATTACAGGCCTGAATCACCACACATGGCCTTGAAACATTATTTTTAAAGCCTAAATTCCAGTTGGTATGGTACCAAAATTTAGTTTAACTTCAAAATTCACAGTACTGCCGAGAAATGGGTCCTGAGGTTCCAGAGAAGTGGGGAGTGAATTCATTCCTGGTGGTTTGATTCTGGCAGCATGCACGGGAGATCACATGAGTTAGAGGGCTGTCGCCTGGTATCAGCACTTCAAGCTGTTATACTTTTACTTCAAGTTGAAACTTTTAAAATACATCTGTCATATAGATGTACAAATATATGTAGATGCAAACATATATACACACTTTTGGACAAAAGGATGATGGTAATATACATGAACCATTTTTGTAAATAGATTCTATTTGGTTAATAAAAATACTCCTTCCATCAATCTATCGAAGTCCAGACCAACTATGAAGATAGGATGCCCATCCAGAAGAACGGGAAGCATTTTCTTCCTCACCTTTGGAAAGTAAAAAGAGAGTATTAAAATTTCTCAATGTAAAATCTGTATTTTAGAACCACTCTACAATATAAGCAAATAATGTCTTTTTTACTGATTATATGCCTTTTTTGGGGGCCGGGGGGTTCTTTTTTGTTGAGACAAGGTCTTGCTCTGTTGCCCAGGCTGGAGTGCAGTGGCGTGATGAGACTTCAATGCAGCCTTGGTCTCCCAGGCTCAAGTGATTCCCCCACCTCAGCCTCCCAAGTAACTGGCACCATAAGATGTGTGCCACCGTGCCTGGGTAAGTTTTTTTTTTTTTTTTTTTTTTTTGTAGAGTTTTTTTTTTGCGGGTCTCACTATTTTCCAGGCTGGTCTCAAACTCCTGGGCTCAAGTGATCCTCCCACGTCAGCCTCACAAAGTGTTGGGATTATAGCCGTGAGCCACTGCATCCATCCATAGGTCATCCTTTAGACATATTACTTACTAAATTTCTCTTTTTAAAGGATATACTGAATTTCTGGTTGAGCCAACCTAACAGCTACTTTTATTTTAGCTTTAAAACATTGATAAGCAACATGAAGCAATCTAGAACTTAACCTCTGAATGGCTTTATTAAAGAAATCCAGCTATGAAAATTATGCAGAAATGATTCTCTACAAACAATCCTACCAGCACATAAGAAATTCTTCCTCCATTCTGAAATACCATCTTCTCATAACATACTTTGATGTTATGAATCAATGTCTGTTCTTGAACATTATTTATTGTCTCTATTAAACAATTCCAAAATAAGATTTCTAGCACAACTAAATATTGTTGACAATAAGAGAATGAAAAATAAAATTCTTTTAAAACAGAAGCTTATATGCAACTTGGAATCTAAAATCAATAGATTTATGGTAAACCTTAAAACTTAACCAAAACAAACAAAAACCAAAGTTTTAATCATTTAAAAATCATGTTTATTGAGGTACAACTTACTTATAGTAAAACCTGCCCTTTTCAGCATATAGCACTGAGTCTTGACAAATGCACAGTTATGTACCATCACTGACCAAGGCCTGGCACATTTTCACCTCCTCAAAGCTCCCCCTGGCTTCTTCTCCCACTCTTTGGCAACCACTAATCTGTTTTCTGTCCTTACAGTTCTGCTTTTTTCCGAATGTCATATAAGTAGAATCACACTGCATGTAGTCTTTTGAGTCTGACCTCTGTCAACTGGCATAATGCATTTGAGAATTATCCATGTACTGGCAGTGCATTCTTTTTTTATTGCTGAGCAGTATTAAACTGCATGGCTGTACCAGTTTGTTTATTCATTTGCTAGCTGAAGGATAACTGAGACTTCCTAGTTTTTAGCAATTTTTAAAGAAAGTTTCTATGAATAATTGTGTACAGGTTTTTCATGAAATGTTTTGGAGATATAATTCATATAGCACATAATTCACCTTTTCAAAGTGCACAGTTCACTGGTTTTTAATGTATTCACAAGGTTTGTGCATACGTTTCTGTGTGAATACTGGTTTTCATTCCTCTTGGATAAAGATATTTAATTTGGTATTACCCTTCCAGACACCTTTCTGTGTTTTCATACATATACATGTACCACAGTTTGATCTCAGGCAGAGAAGCATTTTCAAAATTTTACATGGGGAAACTCTTTCTAGAGTTAAAGCCATTTTCATTTATTTTTCTGTTCTGTCTGGTTTTATCTGCATATTATTTACAATCGGCTGCATAACAAATTACTACAAACTTAGTACCTTAACACATTTCAGAGTTTCTGTGGGTCAGGAGATCAGAAACGGTTCTGTTTTCAAGGTCTCTCACAGGGGTGCAATCAAGATGTTGGCATGGCTGGGGTCTCATCTGAAGGCTGGACTGGAGAAGAATCTACTTCCAAACTTATGTGCTAGTTGGAAGAATTTAGTTCCTCAAGGCTGCTAAGCTGATGGCCTGTTCCTTGCCTATGGGCCTGTCTGGGATGGTAGCTTGTTTCATCAAAGTGTTCAAGCAATGAAGGCAGAGAGAGTCTGCTAGCAAGATAGAAGCCACAATCTCTTGTAATTTATCACTTTTGCTGTATTCTACTGGTTAAAAATAACTCATTAGGTTAACCTACTGGCTCTCAAGGGGAAGAGATTATACAAAGGCATGAATTTCTGGAGGAGTGAATGAGGGCAAAGAATTCTGAGAAGTCTGGCTTCCACAATCTTTAGAACTTCCAGAAAGTAAGAGGAAGAAATAATGCTTAGGGATGGACAACTTGGCACTGGTTATGTGTTCCAAGTGAGGTAACCTTGTTTCCAAGAATAAAGAGAACCAGATGACTGTAAACATTTCCCTAAACTGAAATGCAGACTGCTTGCTGTATGTTCACCTGAAATGAATGGTATAAGCCGAGTATAAGATTTTTGACAAAATAAAAATTTTGCTGTGTTCTCAGATCTGGCAGGCCCCTGCCCTTGTGCAGACAATGTTCCTGGCAGCTATTCATCTCCTTAGGTAAATAAGAACTGGAGAAAAGCTGTGCCGAGATAGGGTGCATTTGCTTTTGCCTTGGAAGGTCATTTTCTGATAAGGTTCTATATCCTCTGCAAATCAAGTCAGGTACTTATAGCGAGTATGCATTCTCCTCCTGCCAGTCTGGAGATGATCAAAAAGCATATAACAGGTTGGGCGCGGTGGCTCACGCCTGTAATCCCAGCACTTTGGGAGGCCGAGGTGGGCGGATCATGAGGTCAGGAGATCGAGACCATCCTGGCTAACACGGTAAAATTCCGTCTCTACTAAAAATGCAAAAAATTAGCTGGGCGTGGCGGTGGGCGCCTGTAGTCCCAGCTATTCGGGAGGCTGAGGCAGGAGAATGGCGTGAACTCGGGAGGCGGAGCTTGCAGTGAGCCGAGATTGCGCCACTGCACTCCAGCCTGGGCGACTGAGCAAGACTCCATCTCAAAAAAAAAAAAAAAAAAGCCTATAACAGGCTTGGTCTATTTTCCTATTGGGTTGTTGGGCTTTTTTTCCTCTTTATTTACTTGTATAGAGTTTTAGACCTCTGTGTATGTATGGTGTACAAGTGACAATATTCAGATCTGTAAATTGTAACCCAGTCTGGGAGCAAAGAAGATACAGAAAAATGACTTACTTTCTGCTTGAGTAGTAAAATTGAGATTCAAATTTTGCATACAGAATTACTATATGGCTAACTTACTTGGGGAGCAAAGCTGACTTACCAAAGTCTATCTCAAATAGAAATGAAACAATTTGTGAACGATGCTGAATTTTAATGTGTGTGGGGGCAGGGTGAATGAACATTTGAGATACAATGAGAGGAGCAATCTACACTTAGCAGTATCTATTTGACATTAATTGTTCGGGGACTACTGCTACACTCTAAGTCATTTTACCTTGTAACACAGAATTGTAACAGGCTACTCTGAACAGCTCATGCCATCTGCTTGAAATTTAATGTGTTTATTTATAAAGAGTTTGTGTTTGTTTCTTTATAAGGAGTTTGATGCTGCTTTTCAGAGTTGGGTAATCTACTTTACCCCCTAAGCTAACGTTTCCCAAATACACCCAAACCCACAGAAAGGAAAACTATTCCCCATAAACTTACAGCCAACATCATAAACATTTTATATCTAGAGCTGATGATACAGTCAGGTATTTACCAATACTCATGCACATATGTAGAGTTTCAAGAAATAACTGCTTACCCTTACTAACATATTCTAATGTTTGACATACCATTTTAATTTTTTTAAAAAAATGGGATTTTACTGTCGCCCAGGCTGAAATGCAGTGGCATGACCAGGATTTCAACCAGAAGTTTGATTGCAGCCTCAAATTCCTTATAGTAAACAATCCTGCTGTCTTAGCCTCCTGGTAGCTAGGACTACAGGCACATGCCACCACGTCTGATATTTTCTAAAATTTTTGTAGCCATAGGTTCTTGCCATGTTGCCCAGGCCGATTTTGAACTCCTGTCCTCAAGCAATCCTCCTGCCTGGTATTCCCAAACTGTTGGGATTACAGGTATGAGTCACTGAGCCCAGCTTGTATTCTTCTGATTAAAAAAAAAATATTCTGAATGTGATCCACCAAATTAATTTCACCATCCACTAATAGGTAGCAACCTGAATGAAAAATACTGTTATAAACTTTAGACAAAACCAGAGATTACAAACATTTGCTTCCAAGGAGATGAAGGAGGCAAGAGGTACTTGTTTGCTCTGATGGGCCCTGTTTCCTTCAGTGCCAGGAAGAGTGGCTCTCAGACCTTTAGTACTTTCAAGGCTTTGGTAACAAAATGCCCCTAGTGTGACCAGTCAGGCTGACAGTCCACACCTGTAATACGGTGGTTACGTTTCCTTTGCATGTCTTTCTTGCATCTTAGACTTTTTATCTAGGAAATTTTCTTTTTGCTTGGAGTACATCATTAAGAATTTTCGATGAAGGCGAATTCTTAAAAAGTTTTTGTTTTCCAGAAGAGATCTTGGAAAATATAAAAGGTTGGCAGTTATTTCTTTTAGTACATGAGATAGTATCACACCAATGGTGTTGAGAAGTCTATTGTGAGGCAATGTGTCTTCTTTCTCTGGCTGCTTTTGAGATTTCTCTGTCTTGTTTATTTAGAGGCAGTTTTACTCTTATGTGACTAGAAGTAGATTTCTTCTTTTTTTTAAATACTGCTTGAGATTTTATTGGGTTTTTGAATCTGTGGATAGACATCCGTCTCCATTTCTAAAAGATTTCTAGACATTCTCTTCATAAATGATCTGTGCTCTATTCTTTTCTCTCCTTTTAGAACTTCAATTAGTAAAAACATGTTTGATGTCTTTATTTATCCTCTATGTCTTTTCCCATTCTTTTTCTTTTTTGTTTCTCCCATGCTGAATTCTGTGTAATTTCTTCTGAACTATCTTCTAGTTTACATTCTCTTTTTTTTTTTTTTTGAGACAGAGTTTTGCTCTTGTTACCCAGGCTGGAGTGCAACGGCACCATCTTGGCTCACTGCAACCTCCACCTCCTGGGTTCGAGCGATTCTCCTACCTCAGCCTCCCAAGTAGCTGGGATTACAGGCATGTGCCACCACGCCTGGCTAATTTTTGTATTTTTAGTAGAGACGGGGGTTTCACCATGTTGGCCAGGCTGGTCTCAAACTCCTGACCTCAGGTGATTCGCCCTCCTCGGCCTCCCAAAGTTCTGGGATTACAGGTGTGAGCCACCACACCTGCCCTTACATTGTCTAAATCTGTTGCTAAACCATCATTGCTTTTAATTGTTATAAGATGTCTTTTATGTACTCACATTGATAAGAGACAAGTAGTAAATAATCTCTAAAGGGCAAACTAATTTAAATGTAAGTGTTTTCCTGTATGTTTACAGGACTTAGCAAATGCACACCTTCGAGTTCTGGGATTCTAATGTATATCTCCTCTATGATATTCTTTAAAAATATGTTATTGGTATCCCTTAGGTTAGTCTCTTTTAGAACTTCTAATCAACGGACGCTTAACTTACAGGAGCCACCTGGATGTTAGCAACATCCACATTAAACGTGCTGAGCTTTTAAAAGAGGGCTGTTAGACATGCTAAGTATTTTGAGATATCATTGTTCTATTGAAAACTATTGAAAACTTTAATTTTAAAATGCAAATGTTCTTAAAGTCCTGGTTAATTTTATAATTATAAAATTAGTTATAATTTTGAGATTTCTCTGTCTTGTTTTTATAGGGGCAGTTTTACTCTTATGTGACTAGAAGTAGATTTCTTCTTTTTTACAACTATAAAATTAGGTTTACTTTTGTTAGAATAAATTAAAGACAGTGAATTTGTAATTTGCAAATTTGTAACTGGAATAACTATTTACTAAAAATATACATGATGTATTCTTATTTGGGCTCTTGTGACAAAAATACTATTGTGGCTATAGAAATCTAAGAACTGAGATTACTGTCAGTATTGAGAACATTCCTCCTTCATCATTAGAAAGACTATAAAAAACCAGATTCAAAGAAACTATCAATACTACTTATGAAGTACGTCTGTAAAAAAAAAAAATTAAGCCTGCATCTTATCAGGCCTCTAGACCAGGGGTTCTCAAGGTATGGGCCCCAGACCAGAAGTATCAGCAACAAATTGTTAAAAATGCAGAATCTTGCGTCAGAAACTGGGGACCAGCAACTGGAATTTTAGTAAGTATACCAGATGATTCAGATGTCTGCTCAATTTTGAGGATGACTCTATCAGTTTAGTTATTAGGATTTACAGGGGATAGGGGAACATGTTAAAGAGCACCAACTAGATGAGGTCAATCAGTCAAAAGTAAGACGTCTGGACATTCTGGGCCTCCTGATGTCTTAGAAAGTACACAGTACTATCTATGATGTATTTCTGTCTACCATCCCACCCAATTGCACCTGGATCTTCCTATTTATAGGCAATTGGAACAAGCTCAGTGTTACCCTGTAATGATTAAAACCAGAATATAGGACTGCTATAGCATAAATGACCAGTTTCTTCAATTAATAAGTGGCACATTAAAAAAATATATTTATATATATAATTGTCATAGATTAAAACAACAACAAAATGGCCGGGCGTGGTGGCTCACGCCTGTAATCACAGCACTTTGGGAGGCTGAGGTGGGCAGATCACAAGGTCAAGAGATTGAGACCATCCTGGTCAACATGGTGAAAGCTCGTCTCTACTAAAAATACAAAAATTAGCTGGGTGTGGTGGTGCGTGCCTGTAGTCCCAGCTACTCGGGAGGCTGAGGCAGAAGAATTGCTTGAATCCAGGAGGCAGAGGTTGTAGTGAGCCGAGATTGGACCACTGCCCTCTAGCCTGGGTAACAGAGCAACACTACATCTCAAACAAACAAAACAACAACAACAAAATAAAGCTTAAGGAACATCAACCAAATGCAATATATAAGCCCTATTTAGGATACTATACAAAGACATTCACAATAACCCAGGCAAAATGAACATAAACTGGGTATAGGTGACAAAGAAATCCAATAAACACTGAATTATTCATTGGGCAAATAAATGATGTGTGGGATTTGTTTTAAAGTCTCTAACTCTCCCCTGTTTGTGCCAAGATTGTCCATGAGTTGAAAACTGTTAGAGGTGGGTGACAGCTACAAGAGAGATTGTAGTGTCCTCCTTGTATGCTTGAAAATGTCAACAATAAAATTTAAAACTAAAAATAAAAATGAAACCATAATTCTTAAGATGCAGTTTGAATTAACTACAGCAGCTGTATGTGAAGCATTTCAAAGGAGTTAATGACATCACAGTATTAAATCCATCTGACATGGAAACCAACTCCAACCACATCATAGTTGTTTTTTTTTTGAGACGGAATCTTGCCCTGTTGTCAGGCTGGAGTACTGTGGCGTGACAGATCACTGCATCCTCCGTCTCCAGGGTTCAAGTGATTCTCCTACCTCAGCCTCCCAAGTAGCTGGGACTACAGGTGCACGCTACCACGCCCAGCTAATTTTTGTATTTTTAGTAGAGACGAGATTTCACCATGTTGGCCAGGATGGTCTCGATATCCTGACCTCGTGATCTGCCCGCCTCAGCCTCTCAATGTGGTGGGAATACAGGTGTGAGCCACCGGTGCCTGGCCTATGGCACAGTTTTAAAACTGCATTTGCCTAGAAAGTGGATTTCTGTATATAGACCAAGTGTTGGGCTATATGACTCCATTGTCTTAGGCTATTTGGGGTTGGAGGAGGGAAGAGGGGTGAAGTAGAAAAGGAACAAGCTAACAAATGTCTTTTAAAAAGTAGAATTTAAAACAAAACCACATTCAACTGAACACCAGAACTCAATACCAGGATACAAGTTCAATTTTCAAAGAGCTAGAAGATCAAGCTAAGCACTGTATTGTATTTTGCTGAACGTTAAAATGACATAAATGTACTACAATTGCCTAAAGATGTTAAAAAAGCCAGCTTTTCAAATCTAGTCATGGCCTACTCATATGATAAACCCAATCCAAATGAGCAAAATTTAAAAGTTACACATACAGACAAATTCTCAACCACAAGACTGTTTAGTTTAAGTTATAAGTTAGAAGTTCTAAGACTCTCCTTTTACCCACCTTGAGCAATCGCAGCAAGTTTTCCCTTTTCTTCAGGGCTGAGCTGCAACATTGTATTTATAACAGGAAGAAGTCTTTCTCTTTCACTACCTGGTTTCAGGAAAATGAACTGTAGCAAGACATTCTTCAAGTATTCCAGGTTAGCTGCAGACTTCTCTCGCTCTTGATTCCTTTCTAATCTTCTTATTTCACTTTTGAGAAGCTGGTGTTAGAGAAATGAATTAAAAATGGGCTTTAGGAGCTTCTGATTAAATATGGCAGACTGAACTCATGTATTTTTCTTCTCCCCGCTAAACGTCCCCCTTCCCTCCATATGGCAATAAAGGAGGGAATTTAGTTAACTGTAGCAGCTGTATGTGAAGCATTTCAAAGGAGTTTATGACATTACAGTATAAAATCCATTTGACATGAAAACCTGAACTCCAACTATGAGATAGTTTCAAAGCTGCATTTGCCTAGAAAGTGGATTGCTGCATATGCACCAAGTGTTGGGCTATATGACTCCATTGTCCTAAGCTATTTAGGGTTGGAGGGAAGAGGGGTGAAGTTGAAAAGGAACAAGCTAATACAAGAGGAGAAAAAGTAGATGAGACACATCAAGAAATTCTCACAAGATGAGAAGCAGACGAAGAAGTGGAAATGAGTCAGTCCAGCAGCTTACCAAGTATCACTGACAAGAGGAGAGGATGCATCCTGTGTAAATACCGGGGTTATTGCTTCAGAAGCACAGGGTATCATGGAAATTGGAGTTGAAAGCTGGGGAACTGATGGAATGTCTACATGAGGAGCAACTAACTGGAGCCATGGGTTGGTACCAAGATGTTTCCTCTGCCTTCTACTTTCTATAGAAACTAAGCCTGTATGGCATGGGGCTCTGAAAATGGGCTGAGGGGAACATCTGTAGCCTCCACTAACTCCCTGCCCCTATCTTGTTCCTAAAGTCCCAGGCAGTTAAGACGTCCACAGTGAATGGCACTTAATCAAAAGTTCAGACACGGTGAAAATTCAAGAATATAAGACAATGTAAAACACTATCAAAGAAATGAGGCAAAGAATGATATAAAAAAGGTAACAGCATGTTCAAGTCTTTGAGGAAGATTTCCAGGTTGAAACCAAGCCGTGGCTTTTAGCATATTTTCATTTTAGGTTAGACAAGAAAGTTAGCCAACTTTGTCCTAAAACCTAGGACCATTTAAAAAAGTGACAATAAAGAAGACTAAGAAATCATCAAGAGAGTATAAATTTATGAAAATATAACATTTGGCCAGGCGGGGTGGCTCATGCCTGTAATCCCAACACTTTGGGAGGCTGAGGCGGGCAGATCATGAGGTCAGGACATCAAGACCATCCTGGCCAACATGGTGAAACCCTGTCTTTACTAAAATACAAAAAATTAGCCGGGCATGGTGGTGCGTGCCTGTAGTCCCAGCTACTTGGGAGGCTGAGGCAGGGGAATCGCTTTAACCTGGGAGGCGGAGATTGCAGTGAGCCGAGATCACACCAGTGCACTCCAACCTGGTGACAGAGCAAGACTCTGTCTCAAAAAAGAAAAAAAAAAAAAAAAAGAAAATAAAACATTTAAATAAGTAACTTAGGTTTACTGGGCTAGTTAGTGATTTGTTAGCTAATGATGTTTTTATTAGTGTGAAAATGTTATTTTATAGAGATGCATACTGAAGTATTTAGTGGTGGAATGTCATGATATATTAAATTTACTAAAAATAACTGAATTCAGCTTTAAAATAATCTGATAAGGATAGCTAGTGGCCTTGCACAGTGGCAGGACAGATCTATTAGGAGCAGCAAAGTACAGGGGAAAAGTATGTACTTTTCAGACAGCTATGAGTTTGAACTTTGTTCCACCATTCACCAGCCTCAATTTTTCTCTCAACCAGTGATGAGATTAAATAATATATGTAAAGCCTAGGGCCTGGGTCATAAGAACTCCTCAGTAAGTAGTATGACTGTATTCTGAGGGGTGATTATCAGTGAGCCAGGGTGGAAATATCTCATTTGAGTAATTCTCAACTGCTCTACAACATTCCTACATGTTTCTGGTGTCTACTTGAAACAGGAGAAAAACTTCCCATGCCACTTTGCCATCTCCACTTGAAAACTGTTTAGTAGTTCAGTACCATAAATATCATGTGAATGATTTAAATTTACTGTTTATCTTTAGAATTCAAAGACTCACACCCAGTAAGTTTTATTTAAGCATATGTGGAACAATGACTTGTGAGCATCTCTCTAGTTTCTAAATCTATTATGGTTTCTTAGAAAAAGTAGGAATTAAGAAATAATCTTTATGTAATAGGTATAAAAGCAATATTTTGGCCGGGCACAGTGGCTCATGCCTGTAATACCAGCACTTTGGGAGGCTGAGGTGGGTGGATCACAAGGTCAGGAGATCGAGACCATCCTGGCTAACATGGTGAAACCCTGTCTCTACTAAAAATACAAAAAAATTAGTAGGGTGTGGTGGCGGGCGCCTGTAGTCCCAGCTACTCGGGAGGCTGAGGCAGGAGAATGGTGCGAACCCGGGAGGCGGAGCTTGCAGTGAGCCGAGATTGTGACACTGCACTCCAGTCTGGGCGACAGAGTAAGACTCTGTCTCAAAAAAAAAAAAAAAAAAAAAAAAAGAAAAGAAAAGCAGTATTTCTCACCATCAGGAATCTAATATAAAGATCAAGACGTTATGGATGCATCTGCAATGTGAATTTTTAAACTTGGGTGCCTGTGTATGGAGGACCAAGAAAACCAAACTGGCGGTTTTCATGGTGGCCAGGTTCGCTGATCTCACCTTAATTTGCTCCATAAGGATTGCATTGGTTGCTTCTGTTTCCCGAAGCAGGCCGTTTAAGTGATCTGCACTTTTTGTGGTGGAACTGAGTTTCTGAACCAATTCTTCTTTGGTAAATTTGGCATGCCATAATGGAGGCTCTGCAAGATGTTCCAAGAATTAATTTTCAAAATCACAGATACAGATGAAGATTCTAAATAAGAAAACATCTAAATATAAATATCTTACTATGTGATATTTTATAGGTCTGCTTTCTTTGCCATTCATCTATTCAACATACCTTGATCAACAGATTATATTGTAGGTGACACAAATAACACAGTATCCCTGTTGTAAAGCATATAATCTAACTGAATATAAGCCCTATAAGTCCCAGTTCTGAAATTTGTCAGAACTGTGTTTATAGGCAGTTTTATTACACATCTTCTTCCCATCTATGAATATTGCAAGACTTTATGTCATTTCACTTATAATGAGGAAAGCATTAACATTTACTGGTCATGTATCATGTACCCTCATAAGAATCTTCTATCAGGTGGGGTAGGTATCATTATTCAAACTTTATAGACGATGAAACAGGCTCACAGATGACAGGTAATTTTGGCAGGAATCACAAAGTCAAATCGGCTTCTGGAGTCTGCTGCTGCTCTATCACGATGCCTCCATGTCACCACTACTAACTTTGCCTGAAGGAACCATGACTTGCAATTTCTACCCCACATAGTCAGTGACCATGAATACAAATGACCCTTACTCCAGGTGATCCTGAAGTTTCAGGAAGATGACAAACAGATTCCCCCTAAATTTTGAACAGTAATATTGATTATAGGTAAGAATAAAATATACCAAAACATCACTACAAAAATTTAGCATTACTTCATCAAGAGGAATAAACTGAAACTGTCAGTTTCTTGGAAGGGTGAGAAGATAGTTTATCCTGCTTTCTAATACCCACTGCCTATTTGTGACTGTAAACTTCCCACCACTTATTTATGGTTCAAACCTAGGGCAAGAGTTAACATTTTATTTTAAAAAAGATTTGTTTTGTAATTTTCCCATTTGGACAGTGTGATGGTTAATGCTGGGTGTCAACTTGATTGGATTAAAGGATGCAACGTATTAATCCTGAGTGTGTCTGTGAGGGTGTTGCCAAAGGAGATTAACATTTGAGTCAGTGGGCTGGGGAAGGCAGACCCACCCTTAATCTGGTAGGTACCATTTAATCAGCTGCCAGCGAACATAAAGCAGGCAGAAAAACGTGAAAAGGTGAGACTGGCCTAGCCTCCCAGCCTACATCTTTCTCCTGTGCTGGATGCTTCCTGCCCTTGAACATCAGACTCTTAGTTCTTCAGTTTTGGAACTTGGACTGGCTCTCGTTGCTCCTCAGCCTGCAGATGGCCTAGTGATCGTGTAAGGTAATACTTAATAAGCATCCATCTGTCCATCAAATTAGTTCTGTCCCTCTAGAGAACCGTAATACAAACAGGTAGTGGAATATTGAAATAAATTTTATTGGAGCAGCCCAAAAAAGCATATGTAACTTAGAGTAATAGTAATTAAATAAGACAAAGAAATTAAATAAGAAAAACATATTTAGATAGAGTAACATACCAAATTTAGTTTCGGGAGAATTAAGCAGCTGTTCTAAAGACTGTGTATATGTGCTGGCGGAAGACACAGACTCAGTATCAGTTGTCTCCATGCCTTCTCCCTCTTCCCGGGTTACAGTGTGCATGTCTAGAAGTGGGAGGTCTGTGTTTCTCCTTTCTCGAAGGTTCTTCAAAGATTGTTGAGAGGAAACTGGGCCTATTAGATTTTTTTTTAAAGGTTAAGTGTGAGATTGTTCAAAATCTATGGATTTGACCTTACAGAGATACACAATAAAATGAAAATATCAAATGATAAGAGCAGAGGAATTAAGTAACTATAAGACAAGTGAAAGGTACATGAAGAATTGCTAAAACATTTCTTAAAATTTAGTCATCAAGGCTGGGCATGGTTGCTCACACCTGTAATCCTAGCACTTTGGGAGGCTGAGGTGGGTGGCTCACGAGGTCAGGAAGTTCAAGACCAGCCTGGCCAAGATGGTGAAACCCTATCTCTACTAAAAATACAAAAGGTGGGCACGGTGGCAGGTGCCTGTAATCCCAGCTGCTGGGGAGGCTGAGGCAGAGAATTGCTGGAACCCAGCAGGCAGAGGTTGCAGTGAGCTGAGACCACGCCACTGTGCTTCAGTCTGGTGACAGAGCGAGTCTCAAAAGAAAAAAAAAAAATTTAGTTATCAAATATCAAACTTTTAACTACGTTAGTCATTTTAGCAGAAGCTATAAATTAATTGCTACTAGCTAAGATAAACTGTGAGATAACACAGCTCATAATACAGTACTACTTGTTTTTTATTAATTTAGAGTAGAGGGCCATACTGCTGCTAAATACTGGCCAAAATTAAAAAACTAGATTCTGGCAATTTTTCAGGATTAGGTATTTGAGATTGCTGCATACTTCTTGAAACACACTTGCTGAAATCTGCTCGGCAGACATCCTCGATCACTGCCCTTATACCTTTACCTCTGCAGCTTCTTAACTGTTGCTGCTCATACCTACAGTGTTCATACAATAAGAGCCCAGAATCCAGAGCATGGAACGAATCAATTACATTGTCTAGCAAGACTTTCCTGTTTGCTGATGAACTGTAAAGTGCTTTTTTTTTTTTCCCCCCGAGACGGGTCTCACTCTGTCACACAGTTTGGAGTGCAGTGGCACAATCTTGGCTCACAGCAACCTCTGCCTCCTAGGCTTAAGCCATCCTCCCACCTCAGCCCCACGAGTAGCTGGGACTTACATGTGCATGCCATGCTGCCCAGATAATTTCTGTGTTTTTAGTAGAGATGAGGTTTCACCATGTTGCCCAGACCGGTCTCAAACTCCTGGCCTCATGTGATCCACCTGACTTGGCCTCCCAAAGTGCTGAGACTGCAGGCGTGAGCCACCATGTCCGGTCTAAACTGTCAAGTTTATCAGGCCCTTTGACATCTATTAGTTTATTGACCCTGAAACATCTGAAGTTCAGATAAATTTAATGACTTTGCCCAAGGTCTCATAACTGAGTTAGAAACCAGAACTGTAATCTAGATTTTTAAACTTCAGATTTCATTTATTTTGCATTTCATTAAGTTGCCTTAGGCCTGACTGCCCTTTCTAAAGCATTTTCCTGAGTTTCTGATAAGCTGACTACTTATTCCACTGCTAATTCCTAGATTACAATCTCCTGTACGAACTTTGCCCTGGCCAATTACTTCTTTTGTTGATTCTTTGGCATATGTTAAATTATCTTGAAGTTGCTTTTTTACCCTAATAAGTGACCGATAGCTGCTAATGCTCCAGTGACAGTATTTCCCATGGGAAACCAAAACACTATCAACTTGCTACTAAAATACTACATCATCATGGCTGACATTTTTCCACTTCTTCCTGGAAGCAGAATGGAAGACACTGGGTGCAGGTGAACTAAAACTCCAACTAGTTGTAAATGTGAAAGGAAAGAAGCTATATTGGCCATGCAATTCTACACATTCAGTGCCGCCTGAGTGTTTCTAAGCTCCTTGCTCTATCTCTAATGTTTCTATTTAAAAAGTAGACAAACTTGATGACTAACAACAAAGAACATGAAACAAATCTGGTGAATACTAGAATTAAGACATATGTTATGAGACTACCAGAGTATGTTTAAGTCAGAGAAAAAGAAATACTCCTTTCCATTGAGGGTAAGAAATACATCAAAGTCAGCATTCTAAGAGGTTATACAGGCCTCTATAAGTATAATCAAGGAAGGATTCAGATGGTTCAAATATCTTCCTAGTAAGCAAATCCAAAATTCATTAATCACAGAATTGATTCTGGTGACACCTAGTAAATTTTCTTTCTTATGAATTTGGAAGAATGTATTTAAGAGACATAAACACACGAAAATTTGAACAACTAATATTTCCATGTGTACATACATACTTCTTGTGGTCGGTTCATTCTTAAGCTGGAAGAGCTGTGCTTCCACCCTGGAGAGCTGCTGCTGTAATGTCTCCACTGTCTTTCTGTGCTCTTCCTGCAAATGTCGCACTTGATCTCGGAAGCTATTTCGAAGGACCTCATTCTGGGATGTTAGCTGACTCACAGTCTGTGTATGCTCAGACTTCATCATCATGTTCTCTGATTGTATGGAACACAATCTGAAAGACGAGAAACTTAGTTCACAAAAGATCTTTCAACTTTATATGTTGACTTTAGCCTTTCTCCACTGGGTTCTGCAAGAGAATTAGCTCTAAGACCTCTATTGAATGTATGAATCAACTTCTCTCCTACATACCTACATTGTACTCATTGTGTAATAACTTGATGAGAACTGACACTGGCTGTCATCTAGTTCAAATAATCTGCGTTCCACATTTCAGATGAAGAACCCCAGTTGAGAAACTGCGTTGTGTGGTCCAGACTAGGAACTTCATAGTTCATCAGAAAAAAGGACCATATTTAAAGCAAAAAATAATTATACTTTTAATTAGTTCACTTCTTCATGTCATCGTACGTGGTAGCTCACATAAAGATTAATCTCCCTTTTATCTACTACCCTGAAAATATGAGGGGGGGGAACTCACACTCTTAATTCACTCAGAAAACTTTAGAGGAAAGTATCCATTTTTGAGTTGATTAACACGAACCACAAACACAGACTTGGTTTACTATAGCTGTTTCAAATCTCACTGCACGTACGAATTGCTGGAGTACCTTGTTGAAAATAGAGACATCTAGTTTTCATGTTACACCCACTGAATCAGGATCTCAGTAGTATTCTAGGAATTCCCTACTTTTAGCAGTTTTCAATGTGATTTTTATGTGCTCAGCCTGAAACTAACCAGTGGGCCTACAATTTGGGAACCATCACTTTTAAGGGTTTACCTGCAGTTTTCATGTTTTATATGTTTGGCTTTGGTAAAACAAAAGAAAACAAAAAAAATTTCCTTTTATACAGGGGATCCACATAATTCTCTCATAAAAATACAAAAGCTGTCGGAGAAAAAAGTAAAAGCCCTCATTAATTACTCTCATGCCTGGCAGGATGAAATCCCAATTCCACAGGTAGATAAATGTTGTTAACGGTTTAGCCTATACTTTTCCAAGATATTTTTTCTACCTGCTACACTTATACGCACCATATAAGGTTTAAAACAGGGGTTAGTGGCTGAAGAGAGAAAGGCAATAAAATACCATGTTTTAGGAAAGAAATCTTAATTACTAAGTTCATATTGATTAATGAATCTAGAAAATACTAGTGTATACACATTTCTCTGCAAGCATTTTGTTCAAACAATATCTACCAAGAAAGTAAAGGAAGAACCATCGGTAGTTACAAAAATAGTCCAAGCAGGATAAATATTAGAGGTAGGGTAAAGTGTCTATTCTCAGGCAGTATCAGTGACATTTCTAAATTTACCTACTTGAAAGCTAAATATTTAAACCCCCCATCTGGAATAAGAATGACTGTGCTGATGAAAGTTCACTGTTCTGTCTCAGTTGTTACTGAAGTGTTTATATTAACTGTAGTCTCTGGGTAATACAGATATTAATTAGCCTAATTATCACATTCCTCTGGAACCATTTTCACAATCTACTACAGAGAAAGTATAAATATTAAAACATTTTTAAAAGTGGAGACTATATAAAGAGGCTATTTCTTCATACTTGGGCACAGACAGTAACAATACTGTTAGTTTTTAACATTTCTGAAGAAGAGCAAAGACTCCTAAAGATACCTCAAAATGCTATGAAAAGTGACTGGCACATAGTAGGTGCTCAAAAAACACTTACTGAAAGATTGAATTACTTTAGAGGAATCAACAGTTACTTTGTGTTAGCAATGTAATTTGCAATAACTTTCCTAAAGAATAAGTGTTGGAGAATATCAAGCAAACATCACCTAATCTCATGGTAAACCCTGGTGATAGGCAGCTAGAAAACTGGTCCATCTCCCTGAAACTTTTGGTTTACATGATTAACATGCACATTACACTGTTAACAGACAGAAGCCACAAAAAGCTAAGTGCTTTCACTTTTCAGATTAGCATAAGATTAGATATATATTATATAAGAAAATCTGTGATAAAAGTATCAACACCCTTGATAAAAGATGCTCAATGAAGAATTCTTTTCCTCAGCCTAATACTCCTATTACCCTATTTCTTTATCACAGGAGTTGAAAACTTCTTGTTCACAATCTATTTTGCCAATATTCCTACTGTCTATTTAAAGTATTATAGTGATGAACAAAATATGACAAATTGAAGACAGAATTGCAAAGATAAGTTGCATATTCTTTTTCAGTTAGCAACTATTTGGGTGTTTTCTTCTAGAAAAAAAAATGCTTATGATTTGGATTGGAAAGTAGTATGTTTTTGTTTTTTTAGAGAAACATCCTAGCCAAGAAGGCTGTAGGAGATGCAGAATACTGGATGAGCAGACAGACATTAGTTGTTCTTAAAAATGCAAAATACAAAAGCAACGTAAAAGGTGAAGCTCTAAGGTAGATAAAGCAAAGTTACCAAGCCTTTAGATATGTCTGTTTTTTATTTTCTCATCTGCATTTATCTCAAGGAGCAACATATTAGAAGTTTCAACAAAGAAATACATTGCTGTCTGGTACAGCGTTAGTGCTGCTAACAACCTTACTTTTCCCGGAGTTCCGCCTCTTTGGACACAGTTTCCTGAAGCATCTTGTTGTGCCTTTCTAGCAGTGTATCATGTTCAGACTGCAATGTTTGAAGTTCAGATACATTCATCTGTAAGTTATTTTGGCTATCTTGTAATTTGATTTTTAGTTGGTCAATCAGCATTTCCAGATGTTCCCTAAAACAGAAATACAGTTTTAAAATTTTTTGAAAAAGGTGAATTTGATTTTGTGGTTTTAAATATAGTTAACCATTTAATCTTTCAATGTCATACTCTTGGATGATTCTAAAGGAAATATAATAGAAGAATTCAAGACTAGGATTAAATATAATACAAAAGATACAGCCAGATTTAAAATCTTAGGCACTATAGATTTACAAAAAATTTCTCCAAAATTTAGAATTTCATATTCAAAAAGGGGCATCAAAATAGCCTATTTTATGTTACAGGACTACGTCAGCTAAAGAAAAAACGTCACGTTACTTTTTTTTTTTTTTTTTTTTTTTTGAGATGGAGTTTGGCTCTGTTGCCCAGGCTGGAGTGCAGTGGCGCAATCTTGGCTCACTGCAACCTCTGCCTCCCAGGTTCAAGCGATTCTCCTGACTCAGCCTCCCGAGTAGCTGGGACTACAGGCACACACCACCACACTCAGTTAATTTTTTATTTTTAGTAGAGGCGGGGTTTCACCATGTTGGTCAGGTTAGTCTTGAACTCCTGACCTCAGGTGATCCGCCAGCCTTGGACTCCCAATGTGCTGGGATTACAGGTGTGAACCACCACACCTGGCACACTCACAGTTCTTAAATTGTTGTTTTAAAAATGGTATGTCAGACCAAGTTACAGTGAAAGATAATCCCTGAAGAAAAGCAGGTCTTTTCAGACTTGGAAAAAAAACTAGGTGGAAATAGTTAAAATCCTAATTCTGCCACAATAAGTACAATACACTATTAGTTTCTTTTTTAAAAAATGTATTTATATTATAAGAAAGTAGAAGCAACACAAAACATTTACATTCATATAATCTGAACTCAAAATTTAGGCATGGTCAAAAATGGCTCTTGAAAATGGTGACTTTTTTTTTTTTTTTTTTTTTTTTGAGACGGAGTCTCGCTCTGTCACCCAGGCTGGAGTGCAGTGGCCGGACCTCAGCTCACTGCAAGCTCCGCCTCCCGGGTTTACGCCATTCTCCTGCCTCAGCCTCCCAAGTAGCTGGGACTACAAGCGCCCGCCACCTCGCCCGGCTAGTTTTTTTTTTTGTATTTTTTAGTAGAGACGGGGTTTCACGGTGTTCGCCAGGATGGTCTCGATCTCCTGACCTCGTGATCCGCCCGTCTCGGCCTCCCAAAGTGCTGGGATTACAGGCTTGAGCCACCGCGCCCGGCGAAAATGGTGACTTTTTTAATTTATGAAATGCATCAGTATCTAATTTCCCCTTTATATAATGGGCTACTGGAGAGAAAATACCATGTTTCAATCTACAGTCTCTATATTTAATAGATTCCTAAATGAAAGTAACAGAAACATAAACATACAAAAATCCATAATAATTAGTCTTGTTTAGAACAGTAAGAGTCAGATGTAAAACTGCTTTGAATACTGAACTGCTACTCAAAGACAAAACACAGATGCCATGGAATGCCCCATCTCTTACTCCCAGTGCAAACAGGATTTGTATGCTACTTTTAAAGCAGCATAAACAACATACCATTCATATAGAACTGAAATGGTCATAAACAAGAAAAGTTTAATTCTAGACCAAAATTCAGTATGAAATTTAAAATTTTTTGAAATAAGTAAAATATTTTAAAGCAACTTCTGTTTAACCTAAATTAATGGCAAATAAGTATACTTTGCATTTTAATTTTCACTTCTGAATTTTCAAAATTGGAAAAACAAATCATAATGTAATTTTAATGCCGGTATTTCTACCATGACAAGATCTTATTAAGACCAGATTGAACTGTTAGCCTATTATCTCATATCCTGGCCTCACTGTGCACTTTAACATCTAATTTTAGAGTTTGTAACAGTGTCCTTTGTAATGAAGTTTCCCTGTTACTGTCTGCAGACACAGTGAAGCCAAGAAATCCTGTTTTCTTTGGTAACAATATACATAATTTCACAGTTGAAAATCATAATAGGATTTTAGGCTGGGTGCCGTGGCTCACGCCTGTAATCCCAGCACTCTGAGAGGCTGAGGTGGGTGGATCATCTGAGGTCAGGAGTTTGAGACCAGCCTGGCCAACATGGTGAAACCCTGTCTCTACTAAAAATACAAAAATTAGCTGGGCGTGATGGTGCATGCCTGTAATCCCAGCTACTCAGGAGGCTGAGGCAGGAGAATCACTTGAACCCGGGAAGCGGAGGTGACAGCAAGCTGAGATTGCATCACTGCACTCCAGCCTGGGCAACAAGAGCGAAACTCTGTCTCAAAAAAAAAAAGCCACACAAAAAAACACAAAAAAATCACACACAAAACATAATAGGATTTTCAATCTACTTGGTGAAGAACCTGCATTGTGGGAGGAAAACTCTGCATATTTAATTTAGACTTTACCTTTCTTGTTTAGCGCCCTCAGTTTCAGCCTGAGACATAGATTTATTTTTCTGTTGTTTTAGAACGTTATGAACTCGGACTTTGTAGCTCTCGAATTCAGAGGTTACAGTAGCTTGTTCTGCCTATAACATTTAAAAGAGAGAAACGTTTTGTATCATAACAGGGTCCTTCTATTTTCTTTCAGAGATTAACAAATTGAGATAAAAACCTGTTTTTTAAAGTAAGAAAAATGGCTGACATACTTTTTGGTTCCTTGATTAACCCTGCTAAAAAGTATACTTCTGTTGGCTTTACACGTAATTTTTTCAATTGATACATAATTGTACATATTTATGGGGTGCATGTGATATTCTGATGGATACACACAATGTGTAATAAGCAAATCAGGGTAATTAGGATATCCATTGCCTCAAATATTTATCAGGTCTTTGTGTTGGGAGGCCTTACACTTTTTAAAGGCCTCTCAATAATACATTTTTTTTTTTCTGATAAGAGATCCGTTTCTACCATGTCTTCTACCCTGGTAGATTAATTTACTAACCATACATTTTATAGTGGCACTATGTGCTTTTGGAACTTTATAAACATTTTCTCTTATGATATCCCTTTTATAAATTTGAGGCAAATTAACTCAAATAAATTATTTGAACTTCAGTTTTCAAAACAGAGTGGTAAGCGTTAAGTTCTAGGTCTTCCACTTTCCTGAAGTGATCTGTGAACTCCCACAACAGTGTTGCCATGATTGCTTAAATAAGACCTGCATCTAACACAACCACTGCACTTGGCCTGTTTTGGATGATGACAAGAAAGTAGGCCCCCACAGCCGTGCTACTAAAATGTTATTTTATCATCATTTAGCCCTAGAAAGAACCGTAACACCTTCCTAATAAAAAAAAGTTTTATAAAGAAGTGACACATAAATTGCAAAACAAGGTTGAAATGGAAAAAAACATCATGTTTTTCCTTTTGGCAAAAAAAGTGATCCAAATTATGACTGGGGTTGGCACGGGATTGGGGTTAGAGGCAGATTAACTGAACAGGTCTTAATCTAATAAGTGCTCTTAACAGCAAAATACTAAAAAGGGAGAGCACAGCCCTGGAGTAAACACCAATGACTAGCTGACAATAAAATCCCAGTGGCTCGCTGTGGCTGCTCTGAAGAACGCACCTTGGCGGCACGACTCTCCTCCTGTAGCGCTGTCACTCTCTGCCGGTACGCACTTAGCGTACGCTGGTGCTGTTCTGCAGAGGTTTTCAGGTGCTCGTGGATTTTGTGTTTCTCTGATGTTATTTCAGCCAGCTGTATCTGGGGGTAAATCTTTAAACTTAGCTTTAGCAAATCCTACCTTCACTAGTTAAAGAGGTTTTCCTTAAAACACAAACTTTAGGTTTGAGACATAAGTACATATAAGGCATAATTAAGTAGCGAAATATTTTTATTTTTAAATATTTTATATTTTTTATTCTTGAAAAAGAGACAAGTAGAACATTTTCTCACTAATTTATCTTTTCTTAAACCAACATCGATTAAAAAAAAATGAAAATCCCAGACTACATATTTAACATACAATATTTAAATACTTCAAGACATTATATATATAAAAATATATACAAACGTAGCAAACATAGAAAATCATTTTATAAACTGTTTCTTGTGACTGCAATATCATTTAGAAAGTTCGGATGCATGCTTATTTTGCACTATTCTACCGTGTATTACAAATTTCCAAATATATGAAAATAATCTAGCTTGAGCTAAACAATATACTCCAGTTATATACCAGACTTGATTTATTGTTGCAAATTCCTCAAAATGTTGAGGAATCTTTCTAGATATCCTTACAGGATAATTAGTAAAATCTCTGAATGGTACCTCACTTCTACATGAAAAAACATTTTTTTAATCTTAAAAAGTAAAAACCTTACTTTATAGACTTCTACTTGCTGCTGGCTTGCCTCCAGCTCACCTTTTAAAGATGCTTGAAGTATTAAGTGATCAGTTTCCTACAAGAATGAGAATCTTGGTTAAATTTTTAAAAATGTTACTCATAAATAAATTATAAATAAGTACTAAAATATGAAACTAAAAAAATTAACATACTGCTTGCTTTGAATCTGCCAGTTCCTTTTTGGTTTTCACAAGCAATTGCTTGATTTTGGTGTTTTTTTCTTCATATTGTTGTACTGAAGACTGTAATGAAGCTAGCACAAGAAATAATTTCAGCAGAAAAAGATGAAACATTTTTTATGAGTGAATTTGAATACACAAATAATGTCTTCTTTGTATTGGCTTATCTTTAAAAGAAGCCTGTTTTAGCTTTTTATTATGGAATACTTCAAACATATGTGACAGTAGTAATAACAGTGCCATAAACTCTACTGTACCCATCTCCCAGCTTTTACAATTACAACCCATGACAATCTCAGTTAATCCAGACAACAGCAAGGTACTTAAGAAATGTTAAAGTGAATAAATGTGGACTATAAACATCTTAATGGCAAACAGTTTTACACCCATTCTGGACCCCAGTAACATTTATCCCGTTAAACACCCGACAGTGAAAGACTGGTGAAATAAACAAGAAATGCCCCCCACTAAATCAAGTTGTTATGATGAAATAATTAAAAGGCAAAGTGAACTTTATTTAACTCACTTATTTCTTCTTGTAGGGTTTCTTGTTTCTGTTTTTGAATTTTTATTTCTTGCTCCAAATCTTCTATCTTGTTGTTTTTATTACTTAACTTTTGATTTAGTTCTTTCATCAAACGTTCATAATCAGCTATTTCCATATTCATCAATGTGGTTTGTTGGGCATCCTGCACATTTATAAATAAAAGATTTAGACAATAGTAGATCAGTTCATTTGTAAAATTGCTAAAATGATGCCACAGCAATAAATGGATGCTTTTCTGTAATACTCAAATCGTTTACACTGTAACGAAAAAATGAGGAGTTGGATATTTTCTAGTTTTTAATTTCACAAAATATTTTCTAATAGTTTAACCCAACTTTCTTAGTTTCATTTTATTTCATTATAACGAACTACAACGGGCAGTTGTAGCCTGTGGAGCTCTTATTTATAAAATACTAATATTTCAAGTGGCTCTTATATAATAGTACATTTCTTTTTAGCCTAATCTTTGAATGAGTAAAGTCAGCCAAAGTTTTAAGTATAATACAAATTTCAAGCTTTGACATTAATTAAATCTTAATGTGTCATACAACAATCATGTACATAAAATGAAATGTCAAACCAAAATCTTGTAACTCATGAGCCTAGATTCTTCTGAAAGGACTGGTACTTAGAGAAGTTAAATTTTCAATTTTTTGAGCAAATAATTTATAAAGCATTATTTTAGTACCACAAGTAACATTCTAAAATATTTCTTTTCAACATGTATAGAATAGTTTAACAATGCAGGCTGGGTGTGGTGGCTCACACCTGTAATCCCAGCACTTTGGGAGGCTGAGATGGGCAGATCATTTGAAGTCAGGAGTTCCAGACAAGCCTCACCAAAATGGTGAAACTCCTTCACTACCAAAAATACAAAAAGTTAGCCGGGTGTGGTGGTGCATGCATGGAATCTCGGCTACTCGGGAGGCTGAGGCTCAATAATTGCTTTGAACTCGGAAGGCAGAGGTTGCAGTGAGCCGAGATCATGCCACTGCACTCCAGCCTGGACCACAGAGCAGGAACACAGAAAGAACAGAACAAACAGAAAAACAAAACAGAACAACGTGAATATTACACCAATTTTGATCCTAGTGTTTTGTTTTACCTTTTTAACCAGCTCTAATTCTTGCATGGTTTTCTGAAGCTGTTTCTTTTCCTTTTGAAGTTGTACCTGAAGTTCTTCAAGTTCATTTACAGTAGTGGCATGTTCCTGAAATTAAAAATAAAAACAACCCACACAACCCAACCAACATTAAAAAGGTATTTTTAAGGGGCTTTAAAATAAATCTGACGGTCGGGCGCAGTGGTTCACGCCTGTAATCCCAGCACTTTGAGAGGCCCAGGCAGGCAGATCATAAGGTCAGGAGACTGAGACCATCCTGGCTAACACAGTGAAGCCCCGTCTACTAAAAACACACACAAAAAATTAGCTGGGCTTGGTGGTGAGTGCCTGTAATCCTAGCTACTCGGGAGGCTCAGGCAGGAGAATGGCGTGAATCTGGGAGGCGGAGCTTGCAGTGAGCTGAGACTGCGCCACTGCACTCCAGCCTGGGCAACAGAGCAAGACTCCGTCTCTAAATAAATAAATAAATAAATAAATAAAATAAATCGGACACACTAAAATACAAAAAGTTTGGTAATATTTCAATGTTTAAAATATATACACCCCCAGATCACAGCATGGATTCTCAAATTTATGGTTGGTATTAAGGAATTAATGAACTGTGCTGTATTCATAAATGCTACTCTTTAGTAAGTCTTCCCTTCATTTAAATAATATTTTGGTAAATGCATCATATATATGTGAATCAATCTCGCAGGATTGTTTTTACCTTTATCTTCTGTTCTTTCTGAAGTTTTTCAGCTTCTAATTCTTTGTCTACCATTGCTTTGGCTCTCTGGACTTCTAAAATCTGTACTTCTAATAATTTGGCATTAGACTGTAGTGTCTCAATACGAGCCAGCAGATCTTCATTATCAGAATTTATTTTTTCACACTGAAATGACCAATGATTCATTACTATAAACATGCAGAAAACATATACAGCAGAGAAGAATGAACAGGTACATTAATGAGAATACTGGTATAGTGTGACAAATGAAGATTTCAAAGTCCATGCTACAGAACGATAATGTTAAATTAAGAATAAGTTTTAAAATCTGTCACTGAAACACTAAAATGGTAAACCTTACAAGAGACCAGGTGCACTGGCAGAGTAAAGAGCAGAAATGAAAAACCCACCCCCAACCAACCAACCAATCCTCTAGGGGAATTAAGACTAGAATAATAAGCAAGATAGTTGCTGTTTCGTCTTATTCTTCTCTCACAAGTGGGGAGGAGGGTAAAGCGGGGGGTGGGGGGAACAAATTCTGTTTCCGACTATTTTTTTTTATGTTTATGCACAAAGTATTGAGATTAAAATACACCTGTTATAGTTTTCATTTTTGAATTTATTAAAAAATTACCTGCAAAGTCGAATTTCTTAGTTGTCTTGTAAGGTCTTCAACATGATGCTCAAAATTGTTAGCACGTTCTTTTTCCACATCCAGTTGCTCTGACTGCTTTTCATATTCTAATAAAAGATTCTTCAATAAAAGAAGGATTTAACTTTGGTATATTATTATGCATTCAACAGGTCAGACTTTATCATCAAGCCACCTTAAGATTCATGAGTCCATTCTGGATGCTTAAAATATTTACCCAAGTTGAACAGAATACCTAACTGGCATTAGGTAATAAAAATAGCACATTTTGGAAAACTTTTAGTATTGGAGGGTGGGGGAAATGTATGAAAGGAGAAGAAAATTTTAAATACAAACAATATAATAGCTCCAAGGTTAAATAGTCTACTCATTAACAACAATGAACTTCCAAAATGTAAACACAACTTAAGGATAGAGGATAAAAAGTTTAACCTGGATACCTAACTCCACCTGAAGAATTCTGATGAGAGAAATACTCCAGGCCTGGCCTAATATAAGGTAAAGGTGCTAATGAAAGAACACTGGAAGACATTCATAGATTTAGTCTCTCATACTCTGCAGTGACACTTTCAATATTTCCTGAAGAATCCAAAGCCAACTGAATTTGCTTTGATATTCCCAGTTGGCCTACTGAAGGACAGAATGATCAGACTTTTTTTTGCCACACACAAGCTAATTAGGTTATCCACCAAAATATGTAAATGAGATTGTTTTGAGACTACATGTAGTTCTTTATGTTCTTCTCTCTCTCCTTCCTTATAAATCCTGTTTTTGCCTTTGTTTCTGGAAAACTTCTATTCTTCCCACAAATGTGCATGCAAAATTACTAGCAAAATGGTGTGTTTTTTTTTTTTTCCTAGAGGTTCATATTTATTGACATTTGACCTAGAGTCCTCAGCATAAGGAAGGCACAGCCCTGGGCCATGGGTAGGAAAATCAGCATCCTACTCTCTCCTCAATTCCATCTGTTAATCCACCAACCCAAATCCCTCCCACCCCACTTGTAGTCCAAAGAAGATAAAATGATAAAAATGATGTGCTGCTCTCTCAACAGTCAGGTGAGTCTGAATTGGAGGGAAGGAAGTATTTGAAGTTCTGCTCATTTAGTTCCAGAACAAGAAATAAGCAGAGGCAGGAGGTGGAGAGCAAAGATGCTGGTAGCCCTGCAGCTTGCTAGGTCTTTATAGCTGTGTCTCTGGATTTGTAGGCACTTCGACTTTTCAGCTCCCACACAATTCCTTGAGGCAGGCAACCAGTGACCGACACCGCATATACACCCGGCTTAAAGTCACTGACTCGCTGCCACTTGGAGACCCAGCTGTCCTCTGGACTCATCATCACAATGATTCCATCAAAGGAAGAGCTGGTGGAGTCATACGCCATCTCTCAGTTACCTTTCGTTTGTAGATATGCATCACAACTGTCAAAACCATCACATTCAAACTGGTCTATAGTCTTGACCAGTCAACACAGCAAACAGGCCCACAGATGCCGCAGGTCCTTCGGCACCATCTCCAGGGCCATCTTCTCTGATGGGAAGAGCAACAGAGAGGTAGATGGCCACAGCCTGCGCACCCGCAGGAAGTAAATGGTGTTTTTAAAAAAATTGTAACTTTTCATTTCAGGGGTACATGTGCAGGTTTGTTATGTAGGCAAACTTGTGTCACAGGGGTTTGCTGTACAGATTATTTCACCATCCAAGTATTAAGCCTAGTACCCATTAGTTATTTTTCCTGATCCTCTCCCTCCTTCCACCCTCCGTTAGGCCCCAGTGTCTGTTGTTCCTCTGTATGTGTCCCTGTGTTCTCATCATTTAGCTCCCACTTGTAAGAGAGAACATGTGGTATTTGGTTTTCCGTTCCTGCATTAGTGTGCTCAGGATAGTGGCTTCCAGCTTCATCCATGTCCCTGCAAAGGACATAATCTCATATTTTTTTATGGCTGTGTAGTATTCCATGGTGTATATATACCAATTTTCTTTATCCAGTCTACCACTGACAGGCCTTTAGGTTGATTCCATGTCTTTGCTATCATGAATAGTGCTGCAGAGAACATACGCGTACATGTGTCTTTATTACACAATGACTTATATTCCTTTGGGTATATACCCAGGAACGGGATTGCTGGGTCAAATGGTATTTCTGTTTTTAGGTCTTTGAGGAATCTGTTTTCCACAATGGCTGAACTAATTTACACTCCCACCAAAAGTGTAAGTGTTCCTTTTTCTCTGCAACCTCACCAGCACCTGTTATTCTTTTGACTTTTTAATAGTAGCCATCCTGACTTAAGTGAGGTGGTATCTAAATGTGGTTTTATTGTTAGCACAGTGTTTACGTTTTCTTGCAAAGTTTACTTTTGGAAGTTCCACTGAGATACTATGCGTAAAAAAGAAATGACATTAACCAAGAGGACTGTGAAGCCTGGCAGTGGCCTTCCTCTGGACCTGGACCTCTTACGTCCTTGGCTCACCTCTGCAGGCTTCTCCGGTGGGTTTTTTTTTTTTTTTTTTTTGAGATGGAGTCTCTGTTGCCAGGCTGGGGTGCAGTGGCGCGATCTTGGCTCACTGCACCCTCCGCCTCCCAGGTTCCAGTGATTCTCCTGCCTCAGCCTCCTGGGTAGTTGGGATTACAGGCACGTGCCACCACATCCGGCTAATTTTTATATTTTTAGTAGAGACAGGGTTTCACCATGTTGGCCAGGCTGGTGTTGAACTGACCTCAGGTGATCCACATGCCTCAGCCTCCCAAAGTGTTGGAATTACAGGCATAAGCCACTGAGCCTGGCCTCTGGTGGGTCTTCTGGGGCATTTACACTCTTTTGGATCGTGCTTGCCAGATCTTTTTTTTTTGAGATGGGGTCTTGCTCCGTCGCCCAGGCTGGAGTGCAGCGGCGCAACTTCAGCTCACTGTAACCTTTGTCTCCTGGGTTCAAGTGATTCTCCTCCCTCAGCCTCCCAAGTATCTGGGACTATAGGTGTGTGCCACTACGGCCAACTAATATTTGTATTTTTAGTAGAGACAGGGTTTTGCCATGTTGCCCAGGCTGGTCTCAAACTCCTGAGCTCAGGCAATCTGCCTGCCTAGGTCTCCCAAAGTGCTAGGGTAACAGGTGTGAGCCACCATGCCCGGCTCTTGCTTCCCAGATCAGATCCTTGACTAATGCACTTTTGTTTCTAATTCTGATCTACACATGGTGAATTATTTGACTCAACTGGTGGCTGACTGTTAGAATCTGAATTTTGATTTTATAGTCTGTCCATTTAGTGATTTCGAAAAGTGGTAGAAGACAGCACTTGGGAATCTAGAATCTGCCTTATTTTTTATTTTTTTTGAGACGTTGTCTTGCTCTGTCACTAGGCTGGAGTGCAGTGGTGCGATCTTAGCTCACTGCAACCTCCATCTCCCTGCTTCAAGCAATTCCCCTGCCTCAGCCTCCCGAGTAGCTGGGACTACAGGCACACACCACCACATCCGGCTATTTTTTCTGTATCTTTAGTAGAGAGGGGGTTTCACTATGTGGCCAGACTGGTCTTGAACTCCTAACCTCAGGCAGTCCTCAAGCCACGGCCTCCCAAAGTGTGTTTTTGTATGTTTATTTATCTGAGTCTGCTACTTCCTGGCACACATGCACACAGGGCTGAGGTATCACTAAGGTCTTTTCTTTTCCATAGAAAGAAGATTCTGTGCTTCTTTTATATTTGGGTAGGCTCCTCTAAAAATCAGAGATATTTATCCACTTAGTCTCTAACTGGCCTTCTTCATTTTTACTCATTCTGGTTCCATTGCTGTCAATAGCTGTAAAAACTGAATTGCTATGCCAAGGCATAATAAATAATGGCTCCCTATGGGAAATTCTGATTTTAATCAAGTATTATTCCTAAGGGGAGTCTTGGAACAAAAACGAATGCCAGGCATACAAGAGTCTACTTTTACTTTCCGTATGTAGGGTAGACACTTCTAAACATCCGAATAATTATAAATTATTGTTCCTCTAGGACTCCTGTGTGTTCAGATCTTTTAATAAACTGATACAAGTTATTACAAGTGATGTGAACACTGAAAAAAACAGCCAAATTAACAAACTCCAAAATTATTCAGTATCTTTATAATGATGCATCCTGAAGAACTTAAGAGCGTAGGTATATGTGTTTTTAAAAGTGATCATTCTTGGCCGGGCGCGGTGGCTCAAGCCTGTAATCCCAGCACTTTGGGAGGCCGAGACGGGTGGATCACGAGGTCAGGAGATCGAGACCATCCTGGCTAACACGGTGAAACCCCATCTCTACTAAAAAAAAATACAAAAAACTAGCCGGGCGAGGTGGCGGGCGCCTGTAGTCCCAGCTACTCAGGAGGCTGAGGCAGGAGAATGGCGTAAACCCGGGAGGTGGAGCTTGCAGTGAGCTGAGATCCGGCCACTGCACCCCAGCCTGGGCGACAGAGCAAGACTCCGTCTCAAAAAAAAAAAAAAAAAAAAAAAAAAGTGATCATTCTTAAACATTTCAGCACTTCTAGTTCTACCTTAAATCCTGTCACATTTTTATACATGTTTATATTACATATGAAAATATGGTAATGAAATTTGAAAATTTAAATCTACACATGACAAAATTAGTATGCTCATATATAAAGATCTTACAAATCCATTAAAAAACCCATTTAAAATTTATATATGGGCTTCTTCATAAGAGCAAGTTACATGAGGAACTTGCTTCTTTACATTTTAAGAGACCTTATAATCAATTAATTTCTTCCAGAGGTACACCAGGCATATCAATTTCAAATAGTTAAATCTTTCAATCTTTCCCTTTGTAATTCATTAAAATACTTTAGGTAGGAGTACAGTGGTACAATCTCCCCGCTCACTGCAACTGCCACCTTGCATGTTCAAGTGATTCTCGTGCCTCAGCCATCAGAGTAGCTAGGAATACAGGCATGTGCCACCATGCCCAGCTAAATTTTGTATATTTTGTAGAAATAGGGTTTCACTGTGTTGGCTAGGCTGATCTCAAACTCCTGGACTCAAGTGACTCACCCACCTCGGCCTCCCAAAGTGCTGGAATTATAGGCGTAAGCAACTGCACCCGGCCTAAATTTAGTATTTCAAGTTTGAAAAAGTCTTTTGTATCCAGAAGTCAGTTAAAGGATCAAGTATTTCATTCTAGGTTTTTAAAAAATATTTTTCACAAAATTTTTTAATCCATCCAGAATACATTTTGGTACGTGGAGCGAAATAAAAAGCTAATTCCTTAGAAGGAATTTCTTTCTTCATTGGTTTCTGTTTCAAATTTTACTGGGATGGTATAGCTTAGTGGATGAAACAACAGATCTGGAACGAGACTGCCTGAATTCAAATTCCAGCTCTGCTCTGTCACTTGTTCTGTGACCCGGAGGTCTCTTAAGAAATCTGAGTCTGCGACTTTTGAGTTCTTTAATCGATTTATGCCTCAGAGTCCTCACTTGTAAAGTGTTGATGCTAATATACTTGGGGGTTGTTTTGAGAATTAAGTGTATTGAGATATGTAAAGTGCTTAGAAGAGAGCCTGGCACCTGTTTGTTGTTATGCGGAAGTAACTATCTCTTCTGCTATGTTAATCTGTACCATTCCTGCATCAGAATTCTACCACATTACTGTAATTCTGTCATAAGTTTTAGTGTCTCTTTCAGTAGGATGTCACTTTATTCTTTTCATTAAAAAAAAAAATTTAGCTGCTCTTGCTAGTTTTTTACTTAAAACTTAGAATTTTGTGTCAAGATCCAGCCAAAAAAAAAAAAATCTAAAATGTTTAATGAATTTGTTTTAGAATTTATAAGCCAATTTGAGAACTGATAGTTCAAATATAGTCAGTCACCGTACGTAAGTTTTGCAGTTTTTTTCACTGAGTGCCAAAACTTCTCATTTAAGTGCTTCTTAAGATTGGATTTTATGACTGTTGTGGTATTTTTTTTTCATCAAATCCTGCCTGATTACCGCTCACTCTCTTCTCCCTACCCAACTAACTTTTCTACATAGTATGTATCTTCTATTTTTGTATGTTTGCCTGTTATTGCCATTGGGATTTTTTTAAGTCCTAAGAGGACAGGAACTTAGTCTATTTGGTTGACCTCCAACTTGCCCCAGAACTCAGAACTCAGTCTGCCATATAAAATTTGCTGAATGAATACCTGAAGAAATGTAGTGATGTCTATCTTGCGTTCAGTGATTTTGTTGTACTTTCATTTTTAATTCTTGTATTTTTAATAATACATTTTCGTGTTACTAAGATAAACAAGCATATTGCCTCCAAATAACAATGCTTCACCTTGTTTAAGCTTCAGGTTTATTCACTTGGCCAGAAAAATATCAAATAATCGTAGTAGTAATAGGTTATCTTTTTGTTACTGATTTTATTAGGAAATCCCAAAACTAAATTTTACTTTTATAAACAACAGTTTAAAGGCACTATTTAGGCCAGGTGCAGTGGCGCATGCCTGTAATCCTAGCACTATGGAAGGCCGAGGCAGGTGGATCACGAAGTCAGGAGTTCAAGACCAGCCTGGCCAGCATAGTGAAACCCTGTCTCTACTAAAAATACAAAAATTAGCCGGGCATGGTGTCATGCGCCTGTAGTCCCAGCTACTCGGGAGGCTGTGGCAGGAGAATTGCTGGAACCTGGGGGCAGAGGTTGCAGTGAGCCAAGATTACACCACTGCACTCCAGCCTGGGCGACAAGACCGAGACTTCATTAAAAAAAAAAAAAAGCATGCCACTATTTAAAGCTTAACCACTTTAAAATCTTGATGTTAGTATTCTATTACATTGCACTCCAAAACAGAATATTTACTGAAAAATACAAGGTGACTGTTTTGTGGACAATAGTTTTATATTTCCACTACATTTCTTAGAAGTTATAACTTTTATAACTTGTTATTAAAATGACTATTTTTACCTTATAGCTTTCTGCTGCTTGAATGAGATCTCTCATGGAAGCAGATAACTGGTCCTTTTCTGACCGAAGAGATTCAAGTTCTTCCCTTACAGTCTGGGTCTGTTTTAAATACAAGCAAAATTAAAGAGGTTTTTGTTTGTTTTTTTTAATGGATAGAAAAACTCTTGATTTTTTAAAATATAAGATTCCTGAATCTTACATTTTTAAAGTAAGCTCACCTCTTTTCTGCTGGAATCTAGTTCTTTCTTTGCCTTCACGGCAACTAATTTTATCTTATTTATTTTCTCCTCCTTTTCTTTGCCTTCTTTTTCCAGATTTTCTAAAAATAGAAAATATATGGATTACATACGAACTCAAAAGGAAAAAATTCAAATTACTTGCTTATTTTAGCCCTAGATTATTTGGAAGCACAAAATTGGTAATTTGATATTAAAATAAGCAGTAAAAACAGTAATACCATTTTTTAAAGTGGAAGCTTATTTGTTATGTGAGGCAATGTAAAAAGTTTCCATTGTCTTTAATTCTCCAAAATAGTCTACTTTTCTCTAGCCATTTCATAAGTTTCTAGGAATTACAGGCTTTTAAAACTTCTCATTAGATTTCCTGGAAATGCAGGTATGCCAGGACTTTAGATAATAGTGTGCCAATTAGGATCAAGTATTG
The DNA here is from genome assembly GCF_037993035.2 of Macaca fascicularis. Lineage (NCBI taxonomy): Eukaryota > Metazoa > Chordata > Mammalia > Primates > Cercopithecidae > Macaca > Macaca fascicularis. The sequence continues at coordinate 15,971,682 of NC_088387.1, read as the reverse complement.
GAGATATCAGATGCAGATCAGTATTTATGCTCCATAGGTACACTCTTCCTCTTGGCTGGTGGGTCTGACTTTCCCAACTAAACCTGTAATATGTTTTACCTATCCAATATGGATCTCTCTGTTAACTTCTTTAGCTACCTACCCCATTTGAACTCCAGAGTTCAGGACTTCTTGGTATTTGTTTCTAAAAATTCAGTTATGATCCAAATTTCTGTCCTGGCCTATTAATTTACTTGCAGCGGTACCTTCCCTCTGGCTACCATAGTGAAGTGTCTCTGTGTGGAGCAAAGGCCAATCGTTCCACATCTGCATTTCATCCTATGTCTCCTTACCTACTCAAGCATCAGAGCAACAATTCTCCCTCCTTCTTCTCCAGCAGCAATTTTCCCCTTTCTAGCAGATTTTTTCCCAATATTTTATAAACATGCAACAAGAAAAATTACCATCAAGAAATTAAGGCCAGGAATAAATAGTGAAAGCAGTTAAAGAGGGTAGGGGATAGGTGAAACATCTCAAACATGCTGTTATTCTTCCCATAAAATAAAAAATTAAACCACAAGGTCCCTCTAGTTTTGTCCCATTGCTTTTTCTTTCCCCTATAGCAAATCCCTTGAAAAGAGTCATCTATATATGCTCTCAAACATTGCCTCCCCCATTTTTTTCTAGAATCAACTACAATCAAGCTCTGGTTCCAGCATGTCATGGACACTGACCTCTTTGTTGCTTAAGGCAGTGGTCTTAAGTGTTGCTTAAGGCATCTTATTTGATACATCAGGAGCACTAGCAATGGCTAACCACTTTTTCCCTCTTGAAGCACTTCACTTCCTGTCACTTGCCTTAGCTTTCAAGACATTTTATGTTCCAGGTTTTCCTACCTCACTAGCTGCTCCTTCTCAATTTCCTGTGTTGTCTCTATCTTCTCTATCTTTACATGAATGGACAACTGTCTCTGGTCTCCATCTTTTGGCTATACTCCCTTAATAATTTCAATCTCCCAGCTTTTTTTTTGGTTTTTTTTTGAGACGGAGTCTTGCTCTGTCACCCAGGCTGGAGTGCAGTGGCGTGATCTTGGCTCACTGTAAGCTCCGCCTCCTGGGTTCACGCCATTCTACTGCCTCAGCCTCCCAAGTAGCTGGGACTATAGGCACCCACCACCATGCCCGGCTAATTTTTTTTTGTTTTGATTTTTAGTAGAGACGGGGTTTCACAGCGTTAGCCAGGATAGTCTCCATCTCCTGACCTCGTGATTTGCCCACCTCGGCCTCCCAAAGTGCTGGGATTACAGGTGTGAACCACCGGGCCCCCTCTCTCGGCTTTTATGCCCACTCTTTAACTACAAATATTTATCTCTAGCTTAGGTCTCTCCCCTTAACTCCAGATTTGCGTAGCATTCTAACATCTCTACTTGGACTGGTATTTCAACTTACTTCTAAAACTGAACATCCCAATCTGCCCCAATAACCTATTATAAACAACTGGGAGTTATTCTACTCTTCAACTTCCCTTACCCTAATCTAATAGGGCACTAAATTCAGGATCATTGGCACATTACATACTTCTAAGTCTTTGTTTCCTGATCCTTATATGGGAATAAGAGAGCTATCCTATAATGTTACTGTGAGGAATAAATGGATAAGATAAAGCCCTAACTCCTCTGCATATCAATCATACTGTTGGGTTCATGATCTGGCTCTTATCTCTCCAGGAACTTTCTAGTATGTGCCTTGATGTATGCTATATGTCAATCTACAAGCACCTGCTCTTCCTTCTTCCTAGAATACCTTTCTTCCCGTGTAAAATTTCTCATTCTTCAAGACTTGGCTAAAAACACTATTCTATGCTGCTTTTCTTAACTCGAAACAGTGTAAGTTCCTATGTTGTCAGTACTGTATCTTGTCCATACCTCAAACTACTGCAATAACAGTGAGATCTTTGAGCACATGGTCTGTACCTCAACCACTTTTCTATCACCAGTGTCTAGAATAATTGGGCATTTAAATAAAGTTTGCTAAATAACTGAAAAATCCAAAATAAATCAGGAAACCATTTATAAATCACACCAATCTTGCCTGGGTTAAACAATAGAAAGTAACACTTTTGAAAGAGAAGGTAAACAGGTGTCAGAGGGGCAAGAATGTGAGCTCGAGGAAAAGACAGCTACGAACTGTGCTTTTAACAACACATTATTTGGCTACTGTATTTCCCAATCTATTCTAACACTAACAAGAATCTGTCTAATTGTGACAACATCTGTAAAACCATAGTTACCTAATTTTTCTTCCAACTCTTTTACTGAAGACAGAGGATCATTTTGTACAGAAGGTGATTTTGCTAAGGAATCCTAGATTTTACAGGGGGAAAAAACAAAACAAAACAAAATAAAAATCAGAATCAGAATTCATTTTCCATAATGAACCGGCCATCATGTTAAGTATAAGAAAATCATTATCAAAGAGAATTCCTACAAAAAGCAATTTGGTCACAGATTTTCCCTTGTTAGACCAGAAAATTAATACTGACCTTACTATGCATATGGCATTTACTATTAAAAAAAAATAGTAACCAAGGCCAAGATACATAACCTGATACATCAAATACATGTGTAATAAGGAAATGAATAAACGACTTTTATTCTTTAATTTTTAAAGAAAACCCTAAAAATTTTAGCAATACCACCAAAGCTCACTCTCTTGCTTAAAAGTGCTCTTTACAAAAGATAACTAGACATTTCACACAAGAATGAAACTCAAGTTTTTTCATGTTTAGTTGTTTTGCTAGCGACTGATAAACTTCTGACCAAGACATTTAAATCCCTAATCATTTACTCTTCTATAAACTCAAGATTTTAAAATTATCTAAAACTCCCCAAAAATAAATGTAATAAACTGGACATACAACATGGAAATGTCTAACGCACTTTTCAGAAAGTTGCCACTTGAACTTGAATGGTAAAAATTTACTTTTGATGTCAAGGTGTAAAAATGTTTAACGTATATATTTTAGAGTTGAACTAAGAATTTATTTGAAACAATACAATTCAAATGAACAGTACCTTTAATAGTATCAACTCTGCTCTCGTATCTCGTAATTCTGATTCTTTTTGTTCTAGTAATGGCTTTAGGTTTTCATGTTCCTTTATAGAACATTTTTCTTTTTCATTATGGATTTCATTTTTGTTACATGTTTGAGATACTTCTTCAACTTGAATTAGAAGATTCTGATTTTCAAGCCTTGTTTTTTCATTAGCATTCTTCATTTCTAGAAGATCAGATTGCAGGGCCTCTTTTTCTGACTGGATTTCTTCTAACTCTTTCCTTAAGAGAACTTTCTCTTGCTCATAGTCTCTCAATAAAGACTTAAGTTCTTCACACTGAACTACACTCTCTTCTTGAAGGCACTTAATCTCTTTTTCTAACTCGAATACCTTTTTATCACACTGAAAAACCAGGTTGCATTTTTCCTCATTTATTTTTGCCAAGGATTCACTGACTGCCTGTAGGATATTAACAACATCTTTCTCTTCACCGTCTTCTGAAACTTCAGACCCCATATCTTTAAGAAAACCATACAACTGAGTTTTGACAAATAACTTCTGAACTTGTTCATTTTCAAGCAATTTATTTAAATTATCTCGCTCTTCAACCATTAACTGAAGTTTCTTTTCTAATTCAGTAGTATGTTCTTTAAGGATAACATCATTTTTTTGAGACAAAAAAACTTCCAAATCCCTACTCAATTGTTTTTTTTCTGAACTGAGTTTATTGTTTTCCTCATAAAGAGACTTCACTTCAGCTGACAATACTTCTTTGTCTTCAGAGAGAACTTTCATTTGAACCATAAGTTTTTCTAGTTTTTGGTCATTTTGATCCTTTTCTTTTAAAGTCTCCTCTAGTCCTCCTGTTAATTCATTTACCTTTTGTTCTAGTTCACTGTTGTACTGGGTTGTCTGCTCTACTTTCTTCCCAAGTTCAAGAATCAATCTTTCTTCCCTCTCACATTTCTTATGGAAATTATCCATTTCTTCATAGGAATTTTTCAGTTTATTTATAAAATCATCTTTTTCCTCAGTAAGAGAATTTATCTTTGCTTCTAATTCTTTTAACATGGTATCTCTTTGACTGAGACTAAGTAAGTATACTCCATTCTTTTCTTCAAGGTTCTTTATGGTATTTTCAAGTTCTGGTACCAATTCTTGTTGAGATAGTAACTTTTCATTTTCTCCCTGGAGGTGATTCACAGTTTCGAGAAGAGCATCTTTCTCAGTAAAGGCAGTTCTGAGCTTCTGCTGCAGTTCATGAACATCAGATGCTTGCTGTTGCTTCATTGATTCAAATTCTTGACTTATTTTTCCAGCAGATTCCCCCAGTTCTGTCTGTAAAATTTCCATAATCTCTCGTAAACTCTCATAATTTAAAATTGCTTCTTGCTTTTCTTGCTGTAGGTTGTCACACTGTTCCTTAAGACCCTGTATTTCAAACATTAATGTTAATTTTTCTTTTTCTGAATCTGACAAAAATGTCTCATTTAGCTCTGATATTTCTTTTTGATGTTGTTCCTTAAGACTCTGTACTTCTTTGTTATGCTGTTCTACGGTACAGCAAAACTGTTTATTTAAACCTGCTAGCTCAGATTTTAATTTTTCAATTACACAGCCCTGTTCTTCTTTAGCTAGTAATAACTCATTAATTTTAAACTCTAAGTCTTCCCGTTCATGAAAAAACTCATCCTTTATATGTTGAGCATCCATTTCAAGTTTTAACTTAAGATTATTCATATAAGTTACCTCATCTTTTAAGATACTATGTTGAGATTCAAGTTCTTTTAAGGTATCTTCTAAGTGTTTGACTTTTTCATTTACTACTTGTTCTACAAATGTATTTTCTTGGAAGAGAAGAGAACACATCTGATTGTCTTGGTTTGCATTTGAGGTGGCTTTCCTTAAATTTTCTAACTCACATTCATATTTCTCCTGGATGTTCTTTTCACTTGCCTCACATTGTTTTACTAAGTTCTCTTTTAGCTCATTCAACTTATTTATCTCTGTTTCATGTTCCTTAGCTGATGCTTCAATCTGGCACATTAATTCTTTCACCTCTTCTTGGTGTATAGCTTTCAACTGTAAAAGTTCCTCCTGCAAACTATTAATATTTTTTTGGTAATGCTGAGAATTAGCCTCAATGATATTTTGGAGTTGAGTAACTGTTTCCTTCTTTTCATCAGTGGTAGTGTCTAATTGCTTTTGCAGATATAAAATTTGCTCCTCAAAGGCTGGCCTAATTTTCTCAATCTCTTCTTGTAGTTTTTTAACATTATCTTCAGAGTTGTTCTGAAACTTAAGTTGTTCTGAGAGCTCTAATTGCTTATTCATTGCTTCTTCCAGTTCCTTTTGTAAGTTAGCTTTGTCTTCACTGTATTTGGCACGTACCGCCATCAATTCATTTTTCAAATTTTCAATTTCTTTCACATAGTTTATATGTGATTGTTCCAACTCCTTATGTGCATCTTCCATCTTAGTTACAGAATCCTATTACAAAACATAAGCACACATAAATTATTTAAGTAAGACAAAAGAAGCCTCTGCCCTTAGGAAAAATATTAGCCACAAACTAAGTAGAGAGAAAAGTAAATGAGAATAAACGTATTTGGAGAAACATGATACTGATATTCCAATAATTCTCCTTAGGTGCTGCCTATCTAAAGTATGACAATATACATCTACAATATTAGATCTACAACTCAAATTAGCTCAGACCTAATAGGCAAGAAACAGAAGCATGTCTCTGAATAGCCTAGAACTAAAGAGATAACGGTATTTAGTCATGTGTGAAAATCAACTTACTTTTTTTTGCTTTTATTAAAGAATAGCATTATAGCTGTAAAAAAGATAAAGCAACAAGTAAATTCACCTCTGTTGCTGTATAGTTAGGTGATTCAGTTATTTTTCTTTTAAAATCTCAATCTCAGTTTCTTTGTTTATATTACAAAATGTTAATCAGATTAGATGCTTTTTAAAGTCTTACCTCTAAAATTAGTGACTACACTATATAAGTTAATAAAAAAGAACACTAAAATATTGACTTACCTCAACCTCTTGCTTCATTTTTATATTTTCCTTTTTCAGAGAAAGACACTGTTGCTCAGTCTCTGCTTTTTCCAGAAGAATAGCATCCAGACGTTCAGTTAATGCCTATTTTAGAACAGGATTTATATGCCTGGGGTTAAAAAAATGGCGGATTGACCACATGCATAATTTTCTCCTGACCTTTTCAAAACACACTAAAGTGAGAATAAGAGATTTTAAAAGGTAGAATACATTAAGCAAAGAGAAAAGGAGAAAAGACATAAGGGTAAGAGAAATTTCAACACATTTTTGGAAAACTGAATTATGGAGGAGGATGAACTGAATTAGAAGCAGGAAGAAAGCTATAACCTAAGGACCTACACAAGGAAACACATATGAGAACCTGGCAAATATTTTGCAGAACTGAAATGCTCAGAATTGGAGGCAACAGATATTGTTGAGGGAGGTGTAATGTGTGGGCTCAAAAATTGGGGATTGGTCAACAATCTGAATAGGGACCAGTCAGAGAGTAAGTAAGAAATAATCTATGTCCTTCTCCCATCAGAGACAGGCTATTCTCTGCAGAAATTAAAGAGGAAGTTAATGAGATGGAAAAAAAAAACTCAATAAGCCAAGAGTCAGCTCTTTTAAGACAGCTATCAAAATAGACACCTTTTAGTAAAACTGATCAAAAGACAGAATTTCCAAAAAATAATACAGTGTAAAAGGATGCACATCTACATAAGTCGGGCATGGTGGCTCATGCCTGTAATCCTAGCACTTTGGGAGGCCGAGGTGGGCAGATCACCTGAGGTCAGGAGTTCGAGACCAGCCTGGACAACATGGTGAAACCCTGTCTCTACTAAAAAATACAAAGAAAATTAGCTGGGTGTGGTGGTGGGTGCCTGTAGTCCCAGTTACCCTGGAGGCTAAGGCAGGAGCATTCCTTGAACCCAGGAGGTGGGGGTTGCAGTGAGCCAAGATTGCTCCACTGTACTCTAGCCTGGTCCAGCCTGGGTGACAGAGCAAGACTATGTCTCAAAAAAAAAAAAAAAAAAAAGAAAGTTAAAGAAAATTATTATGAGTAACTATTTGTCAATAATAATGAAAACTCAATGGAAATGGATTCCTATAAAAATAAACCTTGGCTGGGCGCGGTGGCTCAAGCCTGTAATCCCAGCACTTTGGGAGGCTGAGACGGGTGGATCACGAGGTCAGGAGATTGAGACCATCTTTGGCTAACACGGTGAAACCCCGTCTCCACTAAGAAATACAAAAAACTAGCCAGGCGAGGTGGCGGGCACCTGTAGTCCCAGCTACTCGGGAGGCTGAGGCCGGAGAATGGCGTGAACCCGGGAGGCGGAGCTTGCAGTGAGCTGAGATCCGGCCACTGCACTCCAGCCTGGGCTACAGAGCGAGACTCCATCTCAAAAAAAATAAATAAATAAAAAATAAACCTTTACTGACTCACAAAAAATTTAAAAAGCATAATACTATATTTAAAAATCAAAAAAAACAGTTAAAAATTGTCCACCAAAGACAACAGGAGGAATAGATGGTTTTTAAGCTGAGTTCTATCAAATTTTCAAGGAACAGACAGATCATCCCAATTTCATACAAACTTGTTCAGACAAAGTAAGAAGCAAGAATAATTCCCAAGGTATTCTATAAAATCAGCATAACTTGAAACCAATATCCATGTACTTACAGAAAGGAAAAATCAAAGACCCATTTTATGACAAATCTAGATGCAAAAATCCTAAATAAAACATTAGTACACTATCACTATTGCTAATCAACAATTGTTATTAAAGACCTCAGCCTGTAAATAAAGCTTTAAGAGGACAGGAGGTGGTCAGGAGTGGTGGCTCATGCCTGTAATCCCAACACTGGGAGACGGAAGTGGGAGGATCAATGTTTAAGCCTCGGCAACAGGCGAGGCTCTGTCTCAAAAATAAATAAAAAAATAAGACGTGAGGCATAAAGACTCAAAAAAAAATGTTTTTTTCAGATGATATGACTGTTTATATAAAAAATCTAGAAGAATCTATAGGTAATTAGAAACAACAGTTTCACAAAGTAGATATAGGATTAATATACAAAGTCAGTTCCATTTCTGGATACTAAAGAATTAGAAAATACAGTTAAAAAGAAGACAGCATTTACAATGGTATCAAAGAATATCGACGGTCTAGAAAAAACTTTACCAGAAGATGTGTGAAGGCATTCCACAGGGGAAACTATAAAACTACAGATTCCATGCAATTCCAATTAATTGCAATGAAGTTTTTCATGGAATATGACAAGATTCTAAATGCATATGGAAAAGTAAAAAACCAAGAATAGCCAGGACACTTTTGAAGAGAACAAAGAGAGGACTTACTCTCCTAGATACCATGATTTACTATAAGGCTATAAAAAATAATAAAGACAATACAGTATTGGCAAAGGCACAGACAACCAATGGAATAGAAAAAAGAGTTCAGACAATTCAGACAAACACAAACATTTTTAACTATAATATTAGATTAATGGAGAAAGACTATTCAATAATTAAGGTTGTAAAATAGTTATTTATATTAAAAAATACTTCGAACCATATTATAAACAACCTCCAGATGGATTAATATTTAAATGTCAAAAACACAGTTTTAAATTCTTAAGAAACCTTAAGATGGCCGGGCGCAGTGGCTTATGCCTATAATCCCAGCACTTTGGGAGGCCAAGGCGGGCGGATCACAAGGTGAGGAGATTGAGACCATCCTGGCTAACACAGTGAAACCCCGTCTCTACTAAAAATACAAAAAATTAGCCAGGCGTGGTGGCAGGTGCCTGTGGTCCCAGCTACTCAGGAGGCTCAGGCAGGAGAACGGCAGGGACCCAGGAGGCGGAGCTTGCAGTGAGCCAGGATCGGGCTACTGCACTCCAGCCTGGGCAACAGAGCGAGACCGTCTCAAAAAAAACAAAAAAAACCATAAGCTGGGAGAAGGTATTTAACACATAAACAACAAAAATAACAAAAAATATATATTTTTAAAAATTCTACAAACCCGTAGGAAACCCATTGGCCCATTAAAAAAATGGATGTTGGTCAGGCGTGGGGGCTGACACCTGTAATACCAGCACTTTGGGAGGCTGAGGTGGGTGGATCACAAGGTCAGGAGATCAAGACCGTCGTGGACAACACGGTGAAACCCCGTCTCTACTAAAATACAAAAAATTAGCTGGGCGTGGTGGCACATGCCTGTAATCCCAGCTACTTGGGAGGCTGAGGCAGAGGAACCGCTTGAACCGAGAAGGTGGAGATTGCAGTGAGCTGAGATTGTGCCACTGTACTCCAGCCTGGCAACAGAGCAAGACTCCGTCTTAAAAAAAAAAAAAAAAAAAGAAAGAAGAAAAAATAAAATGGATGTTATACACAAAAAGAATACTTTCAATCCAGACCACATGATCTATCATTTTATACCTATTTGGCAAAAATAAAAATGTATGACAATACCTAGTGCTGGAGAGGATATGGATCCACAGTATCCCTTGTACATTGCTGGTAAAAGTTATTTCCAATACTTAATAGTGGTTTGGCACTATCTCCCGAGGTTGAACCTTCATGTAACTTTTGACACAAAGATTTCACCCATTTACTTATAAGAATCCTTTGCACATTTATAAAGGAGATGTATACGAGAAGGTTCATTCTGCTTGTACTCCATCGCATAAACCTCAGCATAACCCCAACATCCATTAACAGTCTAGTTCATGAATGAACTGTTATTGTAATACAATGTCATACTCTATAGCAGCATGGTGACATGCAATGATACAGATGAGCTTTAGAAAAATATTAAGTGCAAAAAGTCCTAATACATTACAAACAACGTGATACCCTTTTAGTGAAGTTAAAAACTAAAATGAAAAAAAATTATAAAATGATACTTATAAATGCCATAAAACTTCATAAAAGGAAAAGGAATGATGAACATGGGACTTAGGATTATGGTTTCCTGAGGTGTGGGAAACTAGGGGGGGTGGAGTAGCAAGGGGGTGGGGATTACACTGCAAGATGTCTATTATTTTAAAGATCCTAGCTTTTGGGGGAGTTCATTTGTGATTATATCACAAATAATTAAATTGGAAGGAAATGGAGACAATGCAAAGGAGGCAGAAATGAAGTCCAAGACAGAAAAAATTTATTAGCTCAGAAAGATTATAGAACTTGTTGAATCTTTAAGATGAAAACAGAATATTCATGTATCAAGAATGAGCTCTTTGAAATATTTAACATCAAATAGAAATTTTAATACAGTGATGGAAAAATTAAAAGTGGATGACATTTCTTCTTAGACAAAAGGGAAAACTATTGAGAAAAAGGAAAAATTCTATTGAAAATATAAATCTAGATGAGCATTCTAGAAAGTTTTGTGGCATACTCTATATATAGACTGTCTCCTTCAGCTTCTATAATCAACAAGTTCTTTCTTGCCTGTCTCTTTTACATACAGTATAAAAGCTAAAACCTAAAACCCCTGATTTCTCAGATCAACAGGATAAGGATACAGGAGCACAGGGATGAAGAGTGTCTGGGTCCTGATGACATCACTGGAAGACTGCACCAGCCTGAGAACTGCTATGTCTAAACTTCTTAGATGAAATAATACTAATTTAAAAACTTTATTATTTAAGAAAACAAAAACAAAACAGATATAGAAAAATTCAGAGTTCTATATCAAGTTACAGCTATCATTCAAACGTGAAAGTAAAATAAAGGAATATTTAAATACAAGACAATACAAAAATTTACCTACATGTGTTCATTCTTAGGAAGCTACAGAAGAATGTGCTCTACCAAAATGAGACGGTTAACCCAGAGAGTGAATGACGTGTGACCTAGCAAAGAACAGGGGGTCAATACAAGTAAGCAGTGTAGTTCACAGGATCATCACAAAAGGCCTGTCCCAAAGTACAGGAAGACAGAAGGCAGGTACCAGGAATAAAGATAAAACAAAGATTATTTAATCTGTTTGATCATTTGGAAAGTAGAAGGGGTGGTGAAAGACAGCTAGATTTTCATCTGTTGTAACAGGAAGTTTTAGAACTGATAATTCATGTAATAGCAGTATAAGCATATTATTTAGAAATACAGAGATAATTTTCAGAAGTTATTGGGTATTATAAGTTATTTAGAATTTAGTATTAAAAATTACGTGGATATGACTTTGGTTAAAACAACCTGAATTTTAAAATTAGTTTTTTCACATTATACGTAAGTATTGCAATAAAACTTCTGATTGGTAAGTATCGAAAGTCTCAATAAATTAATTTTAGGAGATCTATATATACAGGCTAAATGCAAACAACTATTTAAAAAAAAACTTAAAGATCAGAAGCACAGAATGGACAGTATTTCTTAGGAAATACAAATTTGATTTCAACTTAAAAGAAAAATTATTAACAGTGATATGGACTAGAAATTCAAGTATCTTAACATGCAACTTTTTCATGTTTCTTGCATTTAGAAGCAGCATAAATATTAACCATAATGCTGTGCACCTCAAATTTTGACATGAGAAATATGGTTTCTTAGTCTTTCTTTAAAAGTCAAACCTGTGAGGTTTGCAATGAAACTAAGATTGTATTCTAATGCACTAGATGTTTACCAGAGGTTTTAGTCACAATTTAAACTTGTAAGGACATACATTTTGACATGTTATATAAAGAATAAAAAAGTTTCTATTAAAAGCTATAGGTTTTTCCAGTGTATTTTCCCAAAAAAGTGATATAACTTAGCAAGAAAGCCTTTTCAGTTTTCTAGAAATGTAGAGAACATATTATATTGCTATATGAGTTTTCTAAAATAGAGAACTTAATTGTAGCAGTTAAGTGATGAACACCTGTTAACACTCCCAAAATAATTTTCTTAAATTGTTACCTTCTGAGACTTGAATGGTCAGGATAACACGCTTTAATATTAAATCAATAACCTGGCCTAAGCAAAGAATTCATGACTAATACCTCAAAAGCAAATGTAACATAAACAAAAATAAACAAATAGGACCTAATTAAACTCTTTAATTGCTTATACCCCAAAAGCTACTGAAATAAAAATTAAACTTTTTAATTAGCTTCTGCACAGCAAAAGAAATAATCAACCAAGTACAGACCACTCACAGAATGGGAGAAAATATTTGCAAACTACGCATCTGACAAAGCACTAGTATCCAGAATCTACAAGGACTCAACAAATCAGCAATAAAAAAACCCCAAATAATTCCATTAAAAAGTGGGCAAAGGACACGAATAGACATATGAATAGACATTTCTTAAAAGGATATATACAAATGGCCAACAAATATATTAAAAAATGCTCAACATCATAATCATCAGGGAAATGCAACTTAAAGCCACAATGAGATACCACCTTAATCCCAGCTACTCGGGAGACTGAGGGAGAATTGCTTGAACCTGGGAAGCAGAGGTTGCAGTGAGACGAGACTGCGACACTGTACTCCGGCCTGGGCGACAGAGTAAGACTACATTTCAAAAAAAGTCAAAAAACAAATGTTTGTGTGGATGTGGGGAAAAGGGAACACTTATACACTGCTGGTGGGAATGCAAATTAGTACAACTTCTATGGAAAACAGTATGGAGATACCTTAAAGAGCTAAACAGATCTATCAATCAATTCAGCAATCCAAAATGACTTATTTTCTTTTGGGTAGATACCAAAAGAACGTAAGTCATTAGATGACTACACTTGTAAACAAATGTTTATGGCAGCACAATTCACCATTGTAAAGATGTGGAACCAACCTAAGTGTCCACTGACTAATGAGTAGATAAAAGTAAACGTGGCACATATACACCATGGAATACTACTCAGTCATAAAAAGGAATGAAATAATGTCTTTTTAGGCAACTTGGATGGAGCTAGAGGCCATTATTCCAAATGAAATAAAACCAAAAACCATACATATTCCCACTTATAAGTGGGAGCTAAGCTATGAGTATGCAAAGCCATACAGAGTGACATAATGGACGTTAGAGACTCAAAAGAGGGAGGGTGGAAGGGGAGCTAGGGATAAAAAACTACACAGTAGGTATTATGTTCACCACTCTGGTGATGGGTACACTAAAATCTCAGACTTCACCACTATATAATTCATCCATGTAACAAAAAACCTCTTGTACCCCAAAAGCTATTGACGTAAAAACTTTTTAAAAAATCAATAATCTGAGAGGAAGGTTAGGAGAGGGCTTCAAAGGTGGCTGATTAGAGGCATCTCTTACTTCCTCCACTATGAACCAAAATAGTGAGTAGATAATTACATACATATAGATCATCCAAGAGAGAACATAAATTCAACAGAGAAGTGACAGAAAACACCTTAAGGTGGTAGTTTGGAAATTTGTCCCCACCCAAATCTCATGTTGAAATGTAATCCCCAATGTTGGTGGTGGGGTCTGGTGGGAGGTGTTTGGATCATGTGGGTGGATCCCTCACGAATGGCTTGGGCCATCCCCTTGGTGAAAAGTGAGCTCTCACTCTGCGTTCACAAGATTTGGGTGTTTAAAATTGTGTGGCACCTCTTCCCACAGTGCTCTCTCACATGCTCCTGCTTTCGCCATGTGATGTGCCTTGCTTCCCCTTTGCCTTCTGCCATAAATAAAAGCTCCCAGAGGCCTCCCTAGAAGCCAAGCAGATGCCAAAACTATGCTTCCTGAACAGCCTGCAGAACGATGAGCCAATTAAACCTCTTTTCTTTTTAATTACCCAGTCTCAGGTCTCCCTCCCTTCCTTTTTCCCTCTTTCCTTCCATCCTTCCATTTTTCCCATAGACTTCTGGTATTTCTTTATAGCAATGCAAAAATGGCCTAAAACATAAGGAAAGAGTTCGAAGCAAGGCAGCCTGCTCAGCTACAGTTGGCTGGGAGAAGAGAGAAATTCCCCAATGCTCAGAAAGGCTAAGTGAGAGACTCTCAGCTATCCACATTCCTGTTGCAGACTTCTAGAATCCTAGCCACAGAAGGGTCCCTTGACCCCTGTGGGTCCCAAGACTCACATAGGGAGTTTCCTGGAAGCCGCATGAAGGCACTGCTCCAGAGAGCTCACGCTGCCCCCACAAGCCTCTGAGTTTTGAATAGTGGCAGCACAGTGCCATGGCCTCCACTCCACTGGATTATATCTTGTCCGGCAACCTGGGCTGAGGTGTCAGCATGGGTGGCAATCTTGCCCCTTCTAACCATGCAGAGGGGGGCAGCTGAGCATTGTTATGAACCCTGAGGACAAATTCTACTGCCTGCAGCTGCTGTGGCTAAAGACTGCTGCGGGCCGAGGCACAGGTGATGCTGCCTACCTACGGCTGCTCCCAGGGGAAGCAACTTCACTCTCCTCAGTAGCAGGGACACAACACACTGCTGTCTTCACCTGAACGTTCCGCTGGTGGCCTGGGACGCTCACCCCACCCTTATACACCACAGTCGGAATCTTCACGCACCACCGAGGAACCTAAGGGCACACAGCCTGTCCTGGCTCCAGCCCCTACCAGAACCTGAGCGCAATGTCCAGGGGACTAGGTATTGTCCAGCCCAGTCCATTACCAGTGGCACCTGAGCCCTCCTCCTGGGGCCTGAGATAGGGCCCACTGAACCTGCTGCTACCACCACAGCTGGCACTCATTGCCATGTACCACCTGTGGATATGGAGACTGGCCCAATCAACAAATCAGTCACTGCCAAAACCAATGCTGATCAGTGAGGCCCCAGAGGGTTGTCCTACCACTGCTGTTGCCAATTCCCATGCTATATCCACTGCCCGGGGGCTTAAGAACCCACCCAACAGCCTGGCCCACTGTTGCCATTCCCAGCACCTGATCAAGCTACCTGGAGGCTCAAGAATTGGCCTGCTAACACTGGTGCCAGCAGACACACCTTGGGGCCCAGGGACAGGCATGCTGAATCCACAACTGCCACCACTGCGACTTGAAGACTGGCTTACTTGGCATTCCAGGCCCCAGCAAAACTTTACCACAGCCTCCACTAAAAACTGCACCCTAAGTCACTCACGAAATCACAGTCACCACTGACGCTGTTTACAGCCAAGTCAGTCATACTGATCCTATGCTACAGCACCCACCTAGAATCAAAGCCACTGTGCTCTACCCAATCAATCCTAAAGATACGTCCTCAGGAAAAAGTTCTTCCCTAAAAAAGTAAATTAAAAAAAAAAAACTGGAAAAAGTGACTATTATACCAGATGCAGATATCAAGGTAAAGGACATAGAAAGCATTAAAAAGCACGGAAATATGACATCTCCAAAGGAACACAATAATTCTCTAGCAACAGATCTCAAATCAAGAAGAATTTCATAAAATCCTGGAAAACGAATTCAAAATTTTGATACTAAAGAAGCTCAGTGAGATACAAAAATTTCCAAAAAACAATACAAAGAAATCAGAAAAACAATTCAGGATATGAATGACAAATTTATCAGAGATAGGTATCAGAAAAAAGAACCACATAGAAATTCTAGAACTGAAGAATTCATAGAAAAAAAAATACATTCAAAAGCTTCAACAATGGACTAGATCAAGCAAAAGAAAGAATGTCAGAACTTAAAGACAGGTCTTTTTTTTCTGATATAGTCACACACACAAAAATAACGGAAAAAGAATTTTCAAAAATGAGCAAAGTCGGCCGGGTGTCGTGGCTCGTGCCTGTAATCCCAGCACTTTGGGAGGCCGAGGCAGGTGGATCATCTGAGGTCAGGAGTTCAAGACCAGCCTGGCCAACATGGTGAAACCTCATCTCTACTAAAACTACAAAAATTTTAGTAGCTGGGCGAGGTGATAGGCATCTGTAATCCCAGCTACTTGGGAGCCTGAGGCAGAAGAATAGCTTGAACCCAGGAGGCAGAGGTTGCAGTGAGCAGAGATCACATCACTGCACTCCAGCCTGGGCGACAGAGTGAGATTTTGTCTCAACAACAACAACAGGCAGCAAAGTCTTTGTGACCTATGCAGCTCCATAAAGTGACCAAATATTTATTTGAATTATTGGGGTATCTGAAAGCAAAGAGAGAACAAAAGGATTAGAAAACCTATTTAGTGGCCAGGTACAGTGGCTCATGCTTGTAATTCCAGCACTTTGGGAGGCTGAGGCGGGTGGATCACCTGAGGTCAGGAGTTTCAGACCAGCCTGGCAAACATGGTGAAATCCGGTCTCTACTAAAAATACAAAAAATTAGCTGGGCGTGGTGGCAGACAGCTGTAATCCCAGCTACTTGGGAGCCTGAGAGAGGATCACTTGAACCCGGGAGGCGGAGGTTGCAGCGAGCTGAAATTGTGCCACTGCACTCCAGCCTGGGCAGCAAGAGTGAAAATATGCCTCCAAATCAAAACAAAACAAAACCAAAAAATACCAGAAAACCTATTTAGCGAAATAATACATGAAAGCTCACCAACTCTAGCAAGAGAGGTAGACATCCAGATACAGGAGGCCCAGGTATCCCCAAACAAATACAACGCAAAAAGGTATTCTCCATGGCATATTTATAGTCAATTGCCATAAGTCAAAGACAAAGAGAATTCTAAAAGCAGCAAAGAGAAAAAAAAAAAAAATCCAGCAAAGAGAAAAGCATCTAGTCACCTATAAAGGAGCCTCCATCAGACTAACAGCAGGTTTCTCAGCAGGAAGCTTACAGACCCAGAGAAAAGAGAGTAATATATTCATTGGAGATAAGAGAACGATATATTCAAAATGCTGAAGGAAAAACTCTCAGCCAAAGTATATTAGTCTGATCTTGCACTGCTATAAAGAACTGAGATTGGATAATTTATAAAGAAAAGAGATTAAATTGGCTTATGGTTCTTCAAGCTGTAGAGGAAGCATGGCTGGGAAGGCCTCAGGAAACTTATAATCATGGCAGAAGGCAAAGAGGAAGGAGGCACGTCATACACGGTTGGAGCAGAAGGACGAGAGCGAAGGGGAAAATGCTACACACTTTTAAACAACCAGATCTTGTGAGAAGTCACTCACTATCATGAGAACAGCAAGAAGGAAGTTCATCCCCATGATCCAGTCATTTCCTACTAGGCCTCGCCTCCAACACTGAAGATTACAATTTGACAAGAAATTTGGGCAGGGACACAAATCCAAACCATATCACAAAGATACTATAATCAGCAAAATTACCATTCATAAATGAAGGAGAAATGAAGTCTTCTCCAGACAAGCAAAAGCTGAGGGAATTCATTACCACTAGACCAGACCTACAAGAAATGTTCAAGGAAGTCCTAAACCTGAAAGTGAAAGGATGACATTTACAATCATAAAAACACAAACAGAAAACTCACTGGTAAAGCAACACAAAAATAAGGAAGAGAAAGGACTCAAATGGTACCACTATAAAAAGCCAGCAAACCACTATAACAAACAATGAGAGAAAGAGAAAGGAACGAAGAAAATATAAAGCAAAGAGAAAACCATTAATATGACAAAAAATAGGCTCACACATCATTAATAACTTTGCATGTAAATGGAGTTCAGTTCTCTTCTTAAAAGATACAGGCTGGCTAAAAGGACAAAAAACATAATCTAACCATGTCCTACCCACAACAAATGCACTTTCCCTGTAAAGAGACATATAGAAGAAAGTTAAAGCGTAGAAAAAGATATTCCATGGAAATAAAAACCAAATGAGCAGAGAGAACAAAAGGATTTGAAAACCTATTTAGTGGCCAGGCACAGTGGCTCATGCTTGTAAACCTAGCACTTTGGGAGGCTGAGGCGGGTTCATCACCTGAGGTCATGAGCTCGAGACCAGACTGGCCAACATGGTGAAACCCTGTCTCTACTAAAAATACAAAAAATTAGCTGGGCATGGTGGTAGACGGCTGGAATCCCAGCTACTTGGGGGGCTGAGGCAGGATTGCTTGAACCCGGGAGGCGGAGACTGCAGTGAGCCGAGATCGCGCCACTGCACTCCAGCCTGGCAGTGGCGTGATCTCCGCTCATTGCAACCTCTGCCTCCCGGGTTCAAGCGATTTTCCTGCCTCAGGCTCCTGTGTAGCTATACTTATATTAGATAAAACAGACTTTAAGTCAAAAATAGTAAAAAAAAAAAAAAAAAAAAAAAAGGCAAAGAAGGTCATTATATAATGGCAAAAGAATCAAACCAGCAAACAGATATAACAATTCCAAACATATATGAACCCGACATTGCAGCACCCAGATTCCTAAAGCATTACTAGATCTAGAGAGAGACAGACTCCAACGCAATAATACTGGGCAACCTCACCCCGCTCTCAGCATTAGACAGATCTAGACAGAAAATTAACAAAGAAATATTGCATTTAAACCAGACTTCAGACCAAATGGACCTAACAGATGTTTACAGAACATTTTATCCAAAAACTGCAGAATACATATTTTTCTCAACAGCATATGACACATTCATTCTCCAGAAAGACCATATGTTAGGCCACAAAACCATTTTCAACAAATTTTTAAAAATCAAAATCATATCAAGTATGTTCTCAAACCACAATGAAATATTAGAAATCAGTACCAAGGGGAACTTTGGAAGTGACAGAAATACATGAAAATTAAATAACATGGTCCCAAATGACCATGGGTCAATAAGGAAATTAAAACAAAAATAAAAAAATTTCTTGGAACAAATGAAAATGGAAACTACAACATACCAAAACCTATGTGATACAACAAAAGCAGTGCTAAGAGGTAAGTTCATGGCAATAAACGCCTACATCCAAAAAGTAAAAAGATTTCAAACAATCTAATGATGTACCTCAATGAACCAGAAAGAACAAGCCAAACCCAAAGTTAGCAGAAGTAATACAGATCAAAGCAGAACTAAATGAAATAGAGACTTTTTAAAAAGGCAGAAGATTAACAAAATGAAAAGCTGGTTCTTCAAAAAAAGAAACAACACTGATAAACTACTAGTTAGGCTAACAACAACAAAAAAGAGGACCTAAATAAAATCAGAAATGGAAAAGGAGACATTACAACCATTATCATGGA
This sequence comes from Macaca fascicularis, assembly GCF_037993035.2. Lineage (NCBI taxonomy): Eukaryota > Metazoa > Chordata > Mammalia > Primates > Cercopithecidae > Macaca > Macaca fascicularis. Next base: position 15,952,582 of record NC_088387.1, on the reverse strand, counting down.
AATAAATAGACCATCAGAGAATATTATGAACAGCTATGCACTCACAAGCTGGAAAACCTGGAGGAAATGGATAAATTTCTGGAAACACACAACCTACAAAAAAAAATCCAGGAAAAAACAGAAAACCTGAACAAATTAATAAAGAGTAGCAAGAATGAATCAGTAATAAAAAGTCTCCCCACAAAGAAAAGCCCAGAACCAGATGGATGCACACTGAATTCTACCAAATGCATAAAGACCTAATACCAAATCCTCCTGAAATACTCCAAAAAACTGAAGAGATGGCAATTTCCCCTCATTCATTCTAGAAAGCTGGCACTACCCTGATACTAAAACCAGACAAGGACACAGCAAAAACAAACAAACAAACAAAAACCAACAACAACCAATATCCTTGATGAACACCAATGCAAAAATCCTCAACAAAATACTAGCAAACCAAATCTAACAGCACATTGAAAAGATAATACACCATGATCAAGTGAATTTATTCCAGGGATGCAAGGATGGTTCAACATATGGAAATCAACGTGACATATCACATCAACAGAATCAAGGACAAAAGTCATACGTCACCTCAATAGACGCAGAAAAAGGAATTCATAAACTTCAACATCCCTTCAGGATAAAAACTCTTAGCAAACTAGGCACAGAAGGATTAAACCTCAAAATAATAAAGGCCACATATGACAAACTCAAATTAACAGCACACAAAAATGGGGAAAAATTGAAAATCTTTCCTCTAAGAACCGAAACAAGACAAGAGGCCCACTTTCACCACTACTATTCAACATGGGACTGACAGTCCTAGCCAGAACAATCAGGCAAGAGAAAGAAATAAAAGGCATCCAAATTGGAAACATGAAAGTTAAACTGTCCCTCTCTACAGATGACAAAAGACTATCAAAAAACTCTTAGAGCTGATAAATTCAGTAAAGTTGCTGGATACAAACAATATACAAAAACCAGTAACATTTCTATAGACTGACAATAAAATAGCTAAAAAAGGAAATCAAGAACCTTTTACAACCTTTCACAGCAGCTCAAAAAAAAAAAAAAAAAAAAAGCAAAAAACAAAAGCCAAAGAAGTGAAAGATCTCTATAATGAAAACCACAAAAACACAGATGAATTAACTGAAGAGGACACAAATAAGTGGGAAGACATTTCATGCTCATAGAATATTGTTAAAATGACCATACTACCCAAAGTAACGTACAGTTCAATGAAATCCCTATTAAAATACCAACATCATTTTTCGCAGAAACAGAAAAAAGAATCCTAATATTTTTATGAAACCAAAAAAAAAAAAAAAAAAAAAGGCAGAAGAGCTAAAGAAATTCTGAGTTAAAAAACAAAGTGGAGGCATCACACTACTTGACTTCAAAACATATTACAAGGCTATAGTAACCAAAGAAACAAAGTATTGGTATATAAACAAGCATACAGACCAACAGAACAAAATAGAGAACCAAAAAATAAATCCTCATATTTATAGACAACCGATCTTCGACAATGCCATTAAGAACACACACTGGGCAAAGGACACCCTCTTCAACAAATGGTGCTAGGAAAACCAGGTAACTATATGCAGAAGAATGAAAGTGAGTCCCTCTCTCACCATTCACTTGATACAAATATCAACTAAAATAGATTAAAAACTTAAATATAAGACCCAAAAGTGTAAAACTAGAAGAAGAAAACACAGGGTAAACGCATCAAGATATTGGCCTAGAAAGATTTTATTAAGATCTCAAAAGCCCAGGCATCAAAAACAGACAAATAGGACATTAAACTGAAAGGCTTCTTAAAATTTTTTGTTTTTTAGATGAGGGCCCCCTCTGTCACCCAGGCTGGAGTGCAGTAGTGTGATTATGGCTCACAGCAGCCTCAACCTAACGGGATCAAGTGATCTTCCTAGTGTCCCAAGAAGATGGGACTACATGCACTCTCCACCATGTCTGGCTAATTTTTATTTTTTTTTTTTGTGGAAATGGATCTTGCTATGTTTCTCACGATGGTCTGAAAATGCTGGGCTCAAGTGATCCTCCTGCCATGGCTTCCCTTAATGCTGAAATTATAGGCTAAAAAGCTTCTGCATAGCAAAACAATCAACAGCGTGAAGAAGACAACTCTTAAATGGGACAAAATATTTACAATCTCTTCATCCAATATGGGACTAATATCCAGAGTATACAAAGAACTCAAACACAACATTTAAAAATAACCCCATTAAAAGACAGGCAAGGGACATGAATAGACATTTCTCAAAAGACAAAGAAATGGTCAACAAATATATGATACTCAACATCACTAATCATCAGGGATGTGCAAATCAAAACCACAATGAGGAATGGCTATTAAGAATAAAAAAATGTAACAGACGTTGGTGACAATGTGGAGAAAGGAGAACCCTTCTACATTGTTGGTGGAAGTGTAGGTAAGTATAGCCACTATAGAAAACAGTTGGGGATTCCTCAGGCCGGGAGCGGGGGCTCTCGCCAGTACTTTGGGAGGCCGAGGTGGGCAAATCACAAAGTCAGGGGATCGAGACCATCCTGGCTAATATGGTGAAACCCCGTCTCTACTAAAAATACAAAAAACTAGCCAGGCGTGGTGGCGGGCGCCTGTAGTTCCAGCTACTCGGAAGCTGAGGCAGGAGAATGATGTGAACCCGGGAGGCGGAGCTTGCAGTGAGCCGAGATCGCGCCACTGCACTCCAGCCTGGGCAACAGAAGGAGGCTCCGTCTCAAAAAAAAAAAACCCCAAAAAATTAGCCCGGCATGGTGGCAGGCACCTTTAGTCACAGCTACTCAGGATGGTGAGGCAGGAGAATGGTGTGAACCTGGGAGGAAGAGCTTGCAGTGAGCTCTCGAGATCACGTCACTGCTCTACAGCCTAGGTGACAGAGCAAGACTCCATCTAAAAAACAAAACAGTCGGGGATTTCTCAAAAAACTAAAAATAGAGCTACCATACAATCCAAAAACCCCAATGTTGGTAGTTATTGAAAAGAAATCAATACAACAAAGGGATACATGCACTCCCGTGTTTACTGCAGCACTATTCACAATAGCAAACATGAAATCAACCTAAGTGCCCATCAAAGGATGAATGCTATATATATACAATGTATATAGCCATAAAAAAGAATGAGATCACATCATTTCCAGCAATATGGATGGAGCTGAGGTCATTATGTTAAGTAAAATCTAAGTCAGGCAGAGAAAGATAAGTATTTTTCAAAATAGCCAGAAGACCTGAAATGTACCCAACACATATATATGATAAATACCTGGGTGTGGATACTACTCTGATTTGATGATTATTCTATGCATTTAACAAAATTTCACATGTACCCCATGAATACGTATAAATATAACGGATTAAGAAAAAAAAAAAAAGAAGGAAAAGAAAAAAAACCCTTAAAGGTAAAGTTGGCTAACTTGGATAAATTTTGTTTTTCTTGAGACGGAATCTCATTCTGTTGCCCAGGCTGTAGTACAGTGGCACTATCTCGGCTCACTCAACTTCTGCCTCCTGGGTTCAAGCGACTCTTCTGCCTCAGCCTCCTGAGTAGCCTGAGCTACAGGTGTGTGCCACCATGCCCGGTTAATTTTTGTATTTTGAGATGGGGTTTCACAAGTTGGCCAGGCTGGTCTCCAACTCCTGACCTTAGGTGATCCATCTGCCTCAGCCTCCCAAAGTGCTGGGATTACAGGTGTGAGCCACTGAGCTCAGCCGAAATTTTCTAATCTTGTCTTTAGGAGCAGTTTTGACAGTGGGAGAATACATTGATGAGTGATAAGAAGGAAATAGCAGGTAGGTATTTAAACGTTCTTATTCTGAAATGCAATTCTGTAAAAAGTATTTTAAGAATTAATGGATAAAAAACTAGAAAACACTCTAGAGGTTGCAGTGGACGGAGATCATGCCACTGCACTCCAGCCTGGGCGATAGGGAGAAACCCTATCTCAAGAAAAAAAAAAAATCCCCCAGAAATAATACATGGTAATAACAACAATGATAACTAACAATTATTGGGTACTTACGTGGCCAACCCAGTTCTATGTGCAGTAGATGTATTACCTTATCAATCCTACATTTCTACATCAATCCTATTTGTACCTCAATCCTACAAACAAAGTATTATTATCGCTGTTCTACAGATGACAAAACTGAATCATAGAGAAAGAATTTAAGAAACTTAGTCAAGGTCACACAGCTGGTCAGTGGAGGAACAAGGATTTGAAAGCCTAACTCAGGCAGTCTGGGTGTAATTGACCTTCTTCCTTAATTACCATATAGTTGTGTTGTGGCTATCATGGATTAAGAAAACACATAATGATCAAATATACAAAGAAGACTACTGTGAACTCAATAATACTTAAATGAAACAGTACATTATAAAACGAAATGGCATTTGTGTACATCATTCTAGCTTCATAGATTGTAACTAAATAAAGAACAAAATGATACAGCGTGACATGCATATGGATTTAAAGATGCCTTGTAATAACTCTCTGGGAGTCCCTCAGTAGTCCACAGCTCATAAGTAGGGAGCCACTGATGAGAAAGTAAGATAATATATAACCACGCTGGGCGCAGTGGCTCACGCTTGTAATTTCAGCACTTTGGGAGGACGAGGCGGGTAGATCACGAGGTCAGGAGATTGAGACCATTCCGGCTAATGCGGTGAAACCCCGTCTCTACTAAAAGGACAAAAAATTAACCAGGTGTAGTGGTGGGTGCCTGTAGTCCCAGCTACTTGGGAGGCTGAAGCAGGAGAACAGCATGAACCCAGGAGGCGGAGCTTACAGTGAGCTGAGATTGTGCCATTGCACTCTAGCCTGGGTGGCAGGGCAAGACTCCATCTCAAAAATAAATAAATAAATATATAACCAAAGGATATTATGCAAAAGCAGTGAATACAGTATTGCAGAGCTCTGACATGCAAAAGAAACTTTACAGAAGCTTGGCCTAAGGTGGGGAATAAAAAAGCATTTGTTAGCATTAAGGGAGTGGAAATAATAAGCAACTCAGTTTTTTTTTTTTTTTTTTGAGATGGAGTCTTACTCTGTTGCCCAGGCTGGAGTACAGTGGCTCAATCTCAACACACTGCAATCTCTGCCTCCTGGGTTCAAGCAAACCTCGTGCCTCAGCCTCCTGAGTAGCTGGGATTTCAGGTGTGGGCAATCACGCCCAGCTAAATGTATTTTTAGTAGAGACCGGGTTTCACCATGCTGGCCAGGCTGATCTCAAACTCCTAACTTCAAGTGATCCTCCCACCTTGGCCTCCCAAAGTGCTGGGATTACAGGTGTGAGCCACTGCGTCCGGCCTGCAACTCAGGTTTTTAAACAGGGAATAAAAATAATATTTTGTTATCTGGCAGGATTATATAAGACTAAAAAGAGAAAGAGAACCCAGTTAGGTTTTTATTGAAATAGGTTAAGTATTTGATGTTTTTAACATAAAGCCATAGAAATGGAGAGAAAAGAGATAAACTGGAACAATATCTTATAGCTATGATAGGTCTCTGGTGGCTGACGCATATAGAGAATAAAGGAAATAGAAAAGTTAAAGTGTCTCTAAAGTCAAAAGGTATGAAAAACTGTGGTGCCACTGGTCTAACCAAGGGAAGCAATTTGGTTATGTTGAGTTTGATGAGATAAGTGAGATGTGTGAGAGGGAAACACAACTGTGATATCTGGGTCAGTAGTCATGTCCAGGGATATGAATCTATCTATAGATTATATACTGCACACCTAAAATCACTGAAGTCCTGAGCATGGCCAGGTTTTCTCAGGAGGCTGGGGAAGAGCAGACAGAGAATGAAGTAATAACCATAATTAGAAAATATGGGCTGGGCGTGGTGGCTCATGCCTGTAATCCCAGCACTTTGGGAGGCCAAAGTGGGTGGATCATGAGGTCAAGAGAGCAAGACCATCTTGGCCAACATGGTGAAATCCCGTCTCTACTAAAAATACAAAAATTAGCTGGGCATGGTGACGTGCACCTGTAGTCCCAGCTACTTGCGAGGCTGAGGCAGGAGAATCGCCTGAACCCAGGAGGCAGAGGTTACAGTGAGCCAAGATCACACCACTGCACTCCAGCCTGGTGACAGAGTGAGAGTCCATCTCAGAAAAAGAAAGAAAGAAAAAAGAAAATACGTGGGAAGAAAGAGTAGAATAATTTCAGAACAGAAAGAGACCTAAAGGTAATTAACCCACTCTTTTTACAGTGAATCAGATAGGTAAAACCAACCATGGCAGAGAGGAAGTAGAAGAACAGGGACACAAAGCCAGACAGCCTCCAGCAGACTGACAATCCTCATGGAAATTTTATTTCTCTTTAGACATTTCCCAACTTAATAATTACCTTAATAATATCATCAGTTCCTTCAGTAACAGGTTTTGATTTGAGTTCTTCAATTTCTTTCTCCAATTCTAAACAATTAAAAAATAAAGGACTCCGGTTCAGAAATAAAGAACATAATTACTGGGAAACTGATAAGTACATTCTTACAAAACCCCCCAAAATCTGCAAATTAGAATATATGTAAGCAGAATAGTATGATTAATCTCTGCACTCATCACTATGCTTCAACATTATTACATGGCCAATTTTGTTTCCTCCCAACCTGTATTCACTTCCTCCTTCACTGCTCTTATCCATCTGATAATTTTCAAGCATACTCCAGACATCATATTATTTCACCTGTAAGTACATATAACCTTAAAAGCCACAATCGCATATTAAGAATAAACATTATTGAGAACGGCCTGGCCAACATGGTGAAATCTTGTCTTTACTAAAAATACAAAAATTAGCCAGGCATGGTGGTGGCCGCCTGCAGTCCCAGTTACTCGGGAGGACTTGGCAGGCTGAGGCAGGAGAATCGCTTGAACCCAGGAAGGGGAGGTTGCAGTGAGCTGAGATTGTGCCCCTGCACTCCAGCCTAGCCAACAAGAGCAACACTGTCTCAAAAAAAAAAAAAAAAAGAAGAAACGAAACGTTAATCGAAGTGTTTCACTAGCGAATGCCTAGATCTCAGGCCTAGAACTTCTTTCCAAATAAATTATTCTCTTTATTGCAAAGTGATCCAAACTCCCAAGACATAATTTTATCTTTTCTAATAGAAAACAAGTCTCGGCTTTTAGGCTAAGCAGTTAATATTTGTAAGTCACTGGAAATTCAAGAGCTCATGTACATATACTAAGAAAAAGATCTAAGATCTTTTTCCTTCTGGAATAAAAAGAAAACTGAATAGGGAATCAATCAACTTCAACAGATAAATATACTTTAATGTCTATAAATGGAAATCTTTTATTATTTTAATTGAGGAAGCGTTCCATCTCTTTGGGCTTATCTTCTGTCTCTAACATTTCAACTGACTTCTCTTGAAAAAACGCTTTACTCAGAATAATCTAAAGTCTACATGAAGGAAAAACACTTAACTTGCACAAACTTTAAAAATCCTCCTCCCTGACTTTAACAACTCAAAAGTCACTGTGGTTTAAAGACGTGGGAATAATTTAGAAATCAGAGGTAAATTTTTAGAATGTTAAATAACAGATTCTACTACACTAAGGTGTACTTGGAATCACTGGAAAACAAAAACAAGCCAATGCATTATTTTAAAAACTACCATTTTAAACCACGATTAAAGAGACTGTGATCAAGATGAGTATTTTCAACCCAATACCTGTACACCTTGACTTAGCTTTCTGTATTAGCATCATCTGTTTCTTGGCAAACTTGATGAGGTCTTCTTTGGGCAATGTTTCCAGCTGAAAGATGTGGTTATGTTACCAACTTGTTACAACTCATGTTTCTAGTATACCACAAAAAACAAACAATGTCTGCCAGAAAACAAAAACATTCTACAGAATAAATCTTTATGCCAACAGCATACTTTGTTCCACTTTTTTTTTTTTTGAGACAGAGTCTCGCTCTATTGCCCAGGCCGGAGTGCAATGACACGATTTTGGCTCACTGCAACCTCTGCCTCCCAGGTTCAAGCAATTCTCCTGCCTCAGCCTCCCAAATAGCTGGGATCACAGGCGCCCGCTACCACGCCCGGCTAATTTTTGTAGTCTGAGTAGAAACGGGGTTTCACCATGTTGGCCAGGCTGGTCTCAAACTCCTGACCTCAGGTGATCCACCCGCCTCGGCCTCCCAAAGTGTTGGGATTACAGGCGTGAGCCACCGCGCCCGGCCACATCTTTTAAAATAAGGAAATGCAACGTCAACTCTGTAATTGCTATGCAAGTACTAAAAATTAGTTATGCGACTACTATTAAACGCAAATACCAGGGCATATCCTCTTATAGCTAATGTTACAGGTTGACATTGCTAGCTTTTGATTTAATTGTAAAATTAGTGGGTTGGAGCTAATGCTACTTAAAATTGCTTGGAGCTGTAAAAGTATTTCATTCTATTTAAGGCTGAAAGTGTCACAAGAAAATGTAAGCATAATTACAGCAGCAAGATGAACCAGGTGACATTCAGGCTTTAATTAAAAAATTAAGCTTTACCACTTGAAAAAATTACTTAAGCCTGTAGTCTCAGGTTTAAGCTTTACCACTTGAGAAAATTACTTAAGCCTGTGGTCTCAGGTTTCTCAACAACAGTACCTATCTCACGGTTATCATGAAGCTTAAATGAAGTAACTGAGTGGTTAGGCAAGTGCCTGAAATTTAGCATGCAAGCAATAAACCTTAGCAATAAACTACTATCGTTTAGCATGATTAAATGTTAAACACCGTACAAGGCCATAAAACTGGACTAATTCAACGCTTTGACAATGTAAAAACTGGAGCCCACAGATCAGAATCCCTTGATCCCTACACTATGTCACTGCTCCTTCCACTACATCACTATATAAACCTTCTTAAATTAGACTGCTTTGTTTCATGTTCGAAAAATCGCAGGATCTCCCAGCAGTGCTAACCAGGAGCAGGAAGTAAACAAAAAGTCTTTTTATATCGGGGTGGGCGGGGGAGAAAGAAACAGGAAATGGATTGGTGACTGCGTCAACTAAAATTGAGATCCCTTGGAGCAAGGATATTAAAAAAATAAATTATATGTGTGTGTGTATATATACATATATATATAGCGCCCCCCTTCTTCATGCCAAAGTTTTCCAATTCATCACCCTTCCAGTCTTCAGGGAGCCCGCTATTCAAGTATCCTCTTCACCTTAGATTTCCCGGTCCCAGGGGTAGCTGGTGAAGCCACCCCATCTTGAACAGGATCCTACAAAACAAAATCAAACGCAGGTGTCAGAAGAACTCTTTTCCTAATCCCACACGGAACGCGTGGAACCTTTACAGGGAAAAACCTTCTATGGAATCAAGTGGTGGAAAGCCTTGTGAGACAGAGAATGAGGGCGGACGGAGGCGGTCGCTGTGGCAAATCGTATACAAACGGGCTCTATGGGGACAGGTAACCGCCAGGGATGGAGTTTAGGGAAGATGTGGCAGGCGACTGCAGAGCGGGCTTCGGGGTACCCTCCGCGCCCTCCCACCGGGCCCACCCCCACATCCCAAGTAGCTGCGCGGAAGGCTTGATGGGAGGCAGTGGGCCCGACCTGAGTTACCTCCATCGCCGCCTGCCTGCCGCTGGCCCGCAACCAGCCGCCGCCACCGCTGCACTTCTGTTTGCGCCAGCCTCTGACGTAGGCTCGACTGCAGGTCAAAGGTCGCGCTCTCCGGGCGGCCCGCCCCCCGCGTCTCCATAGCTACGGCTCGGCAGCACTTCCGCTTACGCCTCTGTGTCCGGGTTAAGGTTTCCCGCGCCGCGCCGAGGGCGGAGTCGGTGTAGGCGTTCTACCTGGGGCTCGACCCCTGGGCCTGCGGGTCACAGGGTAGGTGTGGTTCCCGCCACCGCCGGTTATTGGCATGGGAACGCGGGCCGATTACCCCTTGGGGCCTCGGTTTCCACGTCTGTAAAATCTTGTGAGAGTGAGGAGAGCATTGGATTGAAGTACAAGTCCCTCAGGCCCCGAAGGTGTCTACTAGCCTGCGAGTGCCTGCGGGACCCACAGTTGCTTCCGGGGGTGGCTCCTTAGGCATTTGTGGCCAGCATGGTGCCCGGGAGCTCCGTGACTCACAGGTCAGTGATGAGGTGGAGGACTTCCCTGAGGAGGCGTTCCTTGACTCTGGAGGCTGTGAGGAGGTCCCGGGACAGCTCTGCCCTGTAGCCGCCCAGTACTGCTGGTGATGTGGTAGAGGCAAGATAGTCTGCCAGGGAGCTGGGCAGCTGTGGGAGGAGACTCTGTAGAATAGGGGGCACGAGGGCACGCCGAAGAATCTGTGGTCGAATCCCAGAGCTGCTGCAGTGTCCTGATTGGCGGTCCAGTGCTCTGAGAGCCTTTCTGTTAACTGCTGAAGTGGTTTGCTACACTTTTACCTTTCCATTCATGTTTTCCATACACTCCCATAACTAAGGTGACCTGAAGATAACTCAGTTTCCTGTAGTTTAAATGGTCAAAAGGATGAAGAGGCAGCATACAGTATGTAACCAGTAAATGGTAGCTGCTTATTACTAGGTAAAAGAAGTGTTATTGTGGACATCTACTCTTTGTCTTTGACAGGGTGTATCACCCATAGTGTTTGACTAGGATTGGTTCAGGGGTGGTGTGTGACCTAAGATGTACAGTCAGAAATTTTGAGACTTCTATTTAGTATTTTGGTTTAGTGATACTATTTTCTCTTTCTTTGGATGTGATTGAAGAAACATACAGCCCTGATTGCTGTTGGCAGACAGCTGCCGCTATGGTAGAAAGCAGCCTGAGGACAAAATTGTTAAGAGGAAAAAGCAGCCTAAGGACAAAATTGTTAAGAGGAAAAAAGCAGAGCCGAGGCAGCTCCGGAGGAATGAAACTGGAGCTTTGATAGGTTATCACTGAGTCGGTAAATTCCCTTTAAGTGATCCAGTTAACACTGGGGTTTGCTGTTACTTGTAACAGTGTACACATCTATTGGGAGGAAGAGTTTTCCAACTTGAAGAAAAAAATCTCTATTAATGAGATGACTAGAGAAAATGTCCATAAATCTGGACATTGTGCAGTGGTATAAAATGGGCAACTTTCCTACTGGAGTAGAAAAATTACTGCAGACAATATTTGAAGAAAAGATCTAAGAGCCACCAACATTTTATGGCAGCACATGCTATTAAAGAAGCATTCTCCTTGAAAACCGGCACAAGGTTGAGTGGGGTGGCTCACGCCTGTAATCCCAGCACTTTGGGAGGCCAAGGCGGGCAGATCACTTGAGACCAGGAGTTTGAGACCATCCTGGCCAACATGGTGAAACCCCGTCTCTACTAAAAATACAAAAATTAGCTGGTCGTGGTGGTGCATGCCTGTAGTTGTAGCTACTTAGGAGGCTGAGGCAGGAGAATCTGTTGAACCTGAGAGGCGGAGGTTGTGTGGAGGTTGTAGTGAGTTGAGATTGTGCCGCTGCTCTCCAGCTGGGGTGACAGTGAGACTCCGTCTCAAAAAAAAAAAAAAAAAAAAAAAAGCTGGCACAAGACAAGGATGCCCTCTCAGCACTCCTATTCAACATAGTATTGAAGGTTCTGGCCACAGCAATCAGGAAAGAGAAATAAAGGGCATTCAAATAGGAAGAGAGGAAGCCAAACTACCTGTTTGCAGATGCCGTGATCCTATATCTAGAAAACCCCATTGTCTCAGCCCAAAAGCTTCTTAAGCTGATACGCAAGTTCAGCAGTCTCATGATACACAATCAATGTGCAGAAATTGCTAGCATTCCTATACATTGACAACAGTCAAGCTGAGAGCCAAATCACAAGAGAACTCATTCACAATTGCCACAAAAAGAATAAAGTACCTAGAAATACAGCTAACAAGGGAAGGGAAAGAGCTCTACAAATCAGATGACACAAATGAAAAAATATTCCATGCTCATGGATAGGAAGAATCAATATCATTGAAATGGCCACACTGCCCAAAGCAGTTTATAGATTCAATACTATTCCTATCAAACTACCACCTACTTTATTTGCAGAATTAGAAAAAGCTATTTTAAAATTCATGTGGAACTTGCTGGGCGTGGTGGCTTACGCCTGTAATCCCAGCACTTTGGGAAGCCAAGGCGGGTGGATCACAAGGTCAGGAGATCCAGATCATCCTGGCTAACACAGTGAAACCCTGTGTCTACTAAAAATACAAAAATAAAGTTAGCCAGGCATGGTGGTGGACGCCTGTAGTCCCCACTACTCGGGAGGCTGAGGCAGGAGAATGGCATGAACCCAGGAGGCAGAGCTTACAGTGAGCTGAGATCGCGCCACTGCACTCCAGCCTGGGTGACAGAGCAAGACTCCGTCTCAAAAAAATAAATAAATAAAAATAAAATTCATGTAGAACTAAAAAAGAGCCCAAATAGCCAAGGCAGTCCTAAGCAAAAAGAACAAAGCTGGAGGCATCATGGTACCTGACTTCAAACTATATTGCAGGGCTACAGTAACCAAAACAGCATGGCACTGGTACAAGAGCATACACATTGACCAATGGAACAGAATAGACAACCCAGAAATAAGATCGTATACCTACAACCATCTGATCTTCAACAAACCTGATGGAAACAAGCAATGGGGAAAGGATTCCCTATTCAGTAAATGGTGCTGGGATAACTGGCTAGCCATATGCAGAAAATTGAAACTGGACCCCTTTCTTACACTATATAGAAAAACTAACTCAAGATGGATTAAAGACTTAAATGTAAAACCCAAAACTATAGAAATCCTGGAAGACAATCTAGGCAATACCGTTCAGGATATAGGCATGGGCAAAGATTTCATGACAAAGCAATTGCAACAAAAGCAAAAATTGACAAGTGGGATCTAATTAAACTAAAGAGCTTCTCACAGCAAAATAAACTATCAGAGTAAACAACCTACAGAATGGGAGAAAATTTTTGCAAACTATGATCTGACAAAGGTCTAATAGCCAACACCTATAAGAAACTTAAATTTATTTATTTATTTTATTATACTTTAAGTTCTAGGGTACATGTGCACAATGTGCAGGTTTGTTACATATGCATACATGTGCCATGTTGGTGTGCTGCACCCGTTAACTCGTCATTTACATTAGGTATATCTAAATACCGCATGTTCTCACTCATAGGTGGGAATTGAACAATGAGATCACTGGGACACAGGAAGGGGGTCATCACATACCGGGTCCTATGGTGGGGGCGGGGCGGGGAGGGATACCATTAAGAAACTTAAATTTACAAGAAAAAAATCTATTGAAAAGTTGGCAAAAGACGTGAACAGACACTTCTCCAAAGAAGACATACATGTGGCCAACAAACAAAAAAAAGCTCAACATCACTGATCATTAGAGAAATGCAAATCAAAATCACAATGAGATACCATCTTATGCCAGTCAGAATGACCATTATTAAAAAGTAAAAAAAAAATAACAGATGCTGGCAAGGTTGTGGAGAAAAAGGAATGCTTATACACTGTTGGTGGGTGTGTAAATTAGTTCAACCATTATGGAAGACAGTGTGGCAGTATGGTGATTCCTCAAAGATCTAAAAACAGAAATACCATTTGACCAGCAATCGCCTTATTGTGTATATACCCAAAGCAGTATAAATCATTCTCTTATAAAGACACGTGCACATATATGTTCACTGCAGCACTATTTAAAATATCAAAGACATGGAATCAACCTAACTGCCCATCAATGATAGACTGGATAAAGGAAACGTAGTACATATACACCATGGAATACTATGTAGCTATTAAAAGAAACAAGATCATGTCCTTTGCAGGAACATGAATGAGGCTGGAGGCCATTATCCTCAGAAAACTAATGCAGGAACAGAAAACCAATACCACATGTTCTCACTTATAAGTGGGAGCTAAATGATAAGAACAAATTGACACATAGTGGGGAACAACACACAGTGGGGCCTAATGGAGGGGTTGGAGGGTGGGAGAAGGGAGAGGATCAGGAAAAATAACTAATAGATACTAGGCTTAATAACTGGGTGATGAAGTAATTGGTACAACCACCATGACACATGCTTACCTATGTAACCTGCATGTCATGCACAGGTACCCCTGAACTTAAATGTTAAAAAAAAAGTGGATAAATGATTTCACAGACAGCATTGTTAGAACTGGAAGACTGAGCGGCGTTTGAGAAAAGAGGAATTCCTACATAAAGTATAATACATTGCCTTTTATATAGCAGGCATTCCATGAATGCTTAATTGAATCAATTAATGTATTAAAGGATCAAGGAACAGAACATAAGATCACTAGTCAGTTTTTCCCCAGGTTTTGAATAAGCTTGAAGCTAAAACTTTGGAGTTATTTGTTCTATCTGTTGATACAAATGATGTTATAGCATTTTTTTTTTTCCTTTCTGGTATGGAATCCAGTCTGGGATCAGGTATTACATTTGTCACGTCTCTTCAGACTCCTTTAATCTGGAGCACACAGTTTTTTTTGGTGTTTTGTAAAATTAACATTTTCAAGACTGTAATTCTCCCCATCTTTTTTTTTTTTCAGTTAACATAGAATGGATTTTCCTTTTGGCATGCAGTTCTTTGAATTTTTTTTTTTTTTTTTTTTTTAGACGGGGTCTTGCTCTGTCACCCAGGCTGGAGTGCAGTGGCCAGATCTAAGCTCACTGCAAGCTCCGCCTCCCGGGTTCACGCCATTCTCCTGCCTCAGCCTCCCGAGTAGCTGGGACTACAGGCGCCCGCCACCTCGCCCGGCTAGTTTTTTGTATTTTTAAAGTAGAGACGGGGTTTCACCGGGTTCGCCAGGATGGTCTCGATCTCCTGACCTCGTGATCTGCCCGTCTTGGCCTCCCAAAGTGCTGGGATTACAGGCTTGAGCCACCGCGCCCGGCCCAGTTCTTTGAATTTTAATACACATATAGACATGTAACCATCAGCACAATCAAGTTACAAAAAAGCACTATTATCTTTCAAACTCCCTTATACTTGTCTGTTTTAGCCACGCTCTCCTTCCATCCCTAATTCCTGGCAACACCATGATCTGTTTTTCATCACTATACTTTTGTCCTTTCATGAATATAACATAAATGGAAATATACAGTATGAACCTTTTGAGACTGGCTTCTTCCAGTCAGCATAATGCCTTTGAGATTCATCCAAATTGTTGCATTTACTGATAATTTGTTTCTTTTTATTGCTAAGTAATATTCATGGTACGGATGCATGACAATTTGCTTATTAGGTTATTAATCCTAATAAAATTAAACAGTAAGTATATGTTTAACTTTTTTTTCTTTTTTTTTGTTTGTTTGTTTGTTTTTGAGACAGAGTCTCACTCTGTTGCCCAGGCTGGAGTGCAGTGGCAAGATCTCGGCTCACTGCAAGCCATGCCTCCTGCGTTCACACCATTGTCCTGCCTCAGCCTCCCAAGTATGTATGTAGGACTATAGGCACCTGCCACCACGCCCAGCTATTTTTTTTTTGTCTTTTTAGTAGAGATGGGGTTTCACTGTATTAGCCAGGATGGTCTCGATCTCCTGACCTCGTGATCCACCCGCCTCGATCTCCAAAAGTGCTGAGATTACAGGTGTGAGCCACCGCGCCCGGCCATTTTTTTTTTTGTTTTTTTGAGACAAGGCCTCACTCTTTCACCCAGGTGGGAGTGCAGTGGTGTGATCATGGCTCACTGCAGCCTTGAACTCCTAGGCTCAAGAGATCCTCCCACCTCAACCTCCTAAGTAGCTGTGACTACAGGCACATGCCACCATGCCTGGCTAATTTTTAATTTTTTTTTTTTTTTTGTAGACATGACGTCTCACTATGTTGCTCAGGCTGATTTGAGCTTCTGGCCTCAAGTGATCCTCCTATCTCGGCCTCCAAAGTGCTGGGATTACAGACATAAGCCACTGTGCCCAGCCATGTTTAACTTTTTAAGAAACTGCCAAACTGTTAATCCTGATTGTTACCCAGGACATCACCAAGAGGAGATGATCTTTTCCTGGGGATGGCTGCATTTAGTGACCAACTGCCTGAGCAAGAGGCACAGACCACGAGATGAGAAAGACAATCAAAAAGCTTTCTGGGCTGGATAAAGTGGCTCACACCTGTAATCCCAGCACTTTGAGAGGCCAAGGTGGGTGGATTGCTTGAGCCCAGGAGTTCAAGACCAGCCTGGGCAATGTGGCAAGACCCCATCTCAAAAAAACCAAAAAAAACCCTTTCTGATTTTGTTTTAATGGAGGCTTTTTGAATGCTTAACAATATCAGATGCCTTTGGATGGGAAACAGCATTGAGTACCTTGGCTATCAACCCATTGTTGAGTAGCTGTTGCAATAAAAGTTGTACCATGGTTAGGTTGCAAATTGTCCAGAAAACCAAACACAGGATACATATTAGTTTCAGGGCCATACAAGTGTAACTATGGTTGGCTGATTGGACTGAAATGACAGCACTGTAGCCTGAAAAATTGTCAACAGAGTTGAGGCACCACCAATAGCCTGGGAGGGCTCAAAGGTCTACTGTCATCAGTCTGCTGGAGAGAATCAGACCAACTTTGGGCAGGAGCCACAAGTGACAGCCTCTGCAGAACAGAGTCCTTCCCTTTTTGCCTTGTCTGCCGTGGTGGATATGTGGCCATATCTGGTGTGATGATGGATCTAGGTAGCAACAGAGTAGCAATCAAGGCAATGCAAACTCAGCAACTTGATTCTGGTTGGTCTCATCAGGGAATGGGCCCTTCCTGTGGGTGTTTACATAGGAATCCCCAAAAGTTTAATCAGCAGCTGTAATTCATTTCGACAGTTCACAGCCCTATGATGCATGTCTTTAATCTGCTAATCTGTAGTTTTCAAAGTGACAGACCAATGGCTAGGCCGTTGGCAACAGCGTAAGTCTGTAAACATATAGCAAAATTCACCAAGGGAGGTATTGGCCGAAACTCTGAGAAGGTCCTTGAGTTCTGTTCTTTGAGTAGAGGTACTATATCTGTTTTTAGTTCTGCAAAGCTGGCACTGAAGTTGAAAAGCTGCTGCAGTCTGGTGGAAACCATTCAGATTCAACCTAGCCACACCAGACTCAAGATTTAAGAGAATCTTTGTGAAGTGAGGGCCCCATTGAGCTAGTAAAATGGCTCACATGGCTGAGTCAGGGTAAAATTTTCCCAAGAGAGCCGCGAATTTTTTTTTCGAGACAGAGTCTTGCTCTGTCGCCCAGGCTGGAGTGCAGAGGTGGGATCTCAGCTCACTGCAACCTCCACCTCCCAGGTTCAACCAGTTCTCCTGCCTCAGCCTCTCAGTTAGTGGGATTACAGGCGCTCGCTACCATGCCCGGCTAATTTTTTGCCGGGGAAAGGTGGGAATGCAAATTAATTCAGACCCTATGGAAAACAGTTTGGAGATTTCTCAAAGAATCCAAAGGGAAACAAATCATTCTACAAAAAAGACACCTGCATTTATATGTTTACTGCAGCACTATTTATTTATAATAGCAAAGACAGATCATCAACCTAGCTGCCCATCAGTGGTGGATTGGATAAAGAAAATGTGATACATATATACCAGGGAATACTATGTAGCCATAAAAAGAATGAAATCATGGCCAGGTGTGATGGCTCACACCTGTAATCCCAGCACAATGGGAGGCCTAGGCGGGTGGATTGAGCGCAGGAGTTTGAGACCAACCTGGACAACATGGGAAAACCCCATCTCCACAAAAAATACAAAAATTAGCTGGGTGTGGTGGCATGCCTCTGTAGTCCTAGGTACTTGGGAGGCTGAGGTGGGGGGATGGCTTGAGCCCAGGAGGCAGAGGTTGCAATGAGCTGAGATCATGCCACTGTACTTCAGCCTGGGCGGCAGAGCCATACCCTGCCTCAAAAAGAAAAAAAAAAAAAAAGGAAAAAGAAATCATGTCCTTTCCAGTAACATGTATGCAGCTGAAGGCCATTATCCTAAGTGAATTAATGCAGAAACATAAAGCCAAATACTGCAGATTCTCACTTACAAGTCAAAGCTAAACATTGGGTACACACAGACAGAAAGATGGGAACAATAGACAACGGGGATTCCAAAAGTGGAGAGGGAGGAAGGGAAGGGTTGGAAAACTATCTATCTGGTATTATGTTTACTACTCGGGCAACAGCATCATTAGGAGCCCAAACCTCAGCATCCCACAATATACCCATGTAACAAACCTGCACAAGTACCCCCTGAATCTAAAATAAAAATGAAAATAAAAGCTGCTTTTGAAAAGGGATGGTAGCCATGCCAGAGAGACAATGAGTCCAAAACCCAAGGGGTACTTCCAGGTGAAGGCTGCCTCCCTTCACTAGAGGCTATCATCGACAAAATCATCAGTCACAGGCACTTTTGGATTCAAGTGGTAATTAGGGGTGTGGAACCCTCTAAGTAGCGAGCATGCTACAGCTCAACAGCTTCCAGTGCAGCCTATCAATTTGCAGCCCACTTAAATGATACTCATTTATGAGTTAGCCAAGTAGAATGCCCAAATGAAGCAGATACTGTCTCTGGTGTCCAAAGAGCCCCATAAGGCTCTGGGCCTCCATTTTGTTGGGAGAGAGCAAATAGATAGCCGTCTTTCCTTCACTTTCAAAGTGATGGAGCATTGTGAGTTCACTCAATCCACATAGTTCTAAGAAACTTGTTAACAGGCCCCTCAATTTATTTACTTTTATTATTATTTTCTGAGTCAGTCTCACTCTGTTGCCCAGACTGGAGTGTAGTGGTGCAATCTCAACTCACTGCAACCTCTACCTCCTGGGTTCAAGCAATTCTTGTACCTCAGTCTCCTGAGTAGCTAGGATTATAGGCAAGCACCACCACACACTGATAATTTTTTTAAATTAATTAATTAATTTTGAGACAGTCTCGCTCTGTCGCCCAGGCTGGAGTGCAGTGGTGTGATCTCGGCTCATTGCAAGTTCTGCCTTCCGAGTTCACTCCATTCTCCTGCCTCAGCCTCCCGAGTAGCCAGGACTATAGGTTCCTGCTACCAGGCCTGGCTAATTTTTTTTGTATTTTTAGTAGAGACAGGGTCTCACTGTGTTAGCCAGGATGGTCTCAATCTCCTGACCTCATGATCTGCCTGCCTCAGTCCCCCAAAGTGCTGGGATTACAGGCGTGAGCCATCGCACCTGTCTCACACTACTAATTTTTGTATTTTTAGTAGAGATGGAGTTTTGTCATGTTGGCCAGACTGGTCTTGTATTCCTGGCCTTAAGTGATCTGCCTGCCTCTTCCTCCCAAAGTGCTAGGATTACAGGCATTAGCCACCTCACCCGGCTCAGGCCCCTGAATTTCACTGGGGTTATTGGCAGAGGTGTGGTAGCACCACAATCAGGTCCATTGAAACCAAGGTTGCTGATTTGCCAACCAATAGCACACTCTATGGTGAATGATTTGGATATCAGAGGGGAGATGCATTTACATTAAATCTTCACCCACCCACTGGTAGCAAATGACAGAAGAGTTTGTCCCACTAGCTGTTTTTAACATGAAGCCGTTTCTTATTGGAAAGATCGTCTTTGGCACTTATGGGAGAGGGAAGTACAAACATGGAATCCAGTGGTTCCTATATAACAGGGGTCCCCAACCCCCTGGCTGTGGCCATTAGATTCTCATAGTGCAAACTCTATGGTGAACTGTGCATGTGAGTTTGCATGCTCCTTATGATAATCTTTACACCTTGAAACAATTTCATCCTGAAACTGTTACTGGAAAGGGGTCCTGATCCAGACCCCAAGAGAGGATTCTTGGATCTTGTGCAAGAAAGAATTCAAGGTGAGTCCATAAAGTGAGAACAAGTTTATTAAGAAAGTAAAGGAATAAAATAATGGCTACTCCATAGGCAGAGCAGCCCTGAGCTGCTGGTTGCCCATTTTATGGTTATTTCTTGATTATATGCTAAACAAGGAGTGAATTATTCATGAATTTTCTTAGAAAGGGGTGGGCAATTCCTGGAGCTGAGGGTTCCTCCCTTTTTTGGACCATGTAGGTAACTTCCTGATGTTGCCATGGTATCGGGGGAATCACTCCCCAATATTTCAACTAAATGTTGGCCAGTCTGAGAAATAAAGAGAAAGAGTACAAAGAGAGGAATTTTACAGCTCGGCTGCCGGGGGTGACATCACATATTGGTAGGTCCGTGATGCCTCCTGAGCCGCAAAACCAGCAAGTTTTTATTAGGGATTTCAAAAGGGGAGGGGGTGTACGAACAGGGAGTAGGGCACAAAGATCACATGCTTCAAAGGGCAAAAAAGGAGAACAAAGTTCACATGCTTCTGAGGCCAATAAAGATCACAAGGCAAAGGGCAAAGCAAGATTACAAGGCAAGGGCAAAATTAGAATTACTGATGAGGGTCTATGTTTGGCTATGCACGTATTGATAAACATTTTAAACAACAGAAAACAGAGTTCAAGAGCAGAGAACCGGTCTGACCTCAAATTCACCAGGGTGGGATTTTTTTCCTACCCTAATAAGTCTGAGGGTACTGCAGGAGACCAGGGCATATTTCAGTCCTTATCTGAACCACATAAGATAGATACTCTCAGAGTGGCTGTTTATAGACCTCCCCCCAGGAATCCATGCCATGCCATGCCATGCCATGCCATGCCATTCCATTCCAGTCCATTCCATTCGTCTTAATATTTAATATTCCTTGCTAGGATAAGAATTGCTAGAGATATCTGTCCTACTTGCACGTCCATTTATAGGCTCCCTGCAAGAAGAAAAATATTGCTCTATTCTGCCCGACCCTGCAGGCAGTCACACCTAATGGTTGTCTTCCCTTGTTCCCGAAAATCACTGTTACTCTGTTTGTTTTCAAGGTGCACTGATTTCATGTTGTTCAAACACCCATGTTTTAAAATTTGTACAATAGTGGTCCTGAGGTGATGTATATCCTTAGCTTACGAAGATAACAGGATTAAGAGATTAAAGTAAGACAGGCGTAAGAAATTATAAGAATATTATTAGGGAAGTGATAAATGTCCGTGTTAAAATGAAATCTTCACAATTTATGTTCAGAGATTGCAGTAGAGACAGGCATATGAAATTATAAAAGTATTAATTTTTGGAACTGATAAATGTCCATGAGATCTTCACAATTTATGTTCCTCTGCTGTGGCTCCAGCTGGTCCCTCCATTTGGGGTCCCTGACTTCCTGCAACACCATGGCATTTGTAAACTGTCATGGTGCTGGTAGGAGTGTAGCAGTGATGACAACCTGAGGTCACTCTCATAGCCATCTTGGTTTTGGTGGATTTTAGCAGGCTTCTTTACTGCAACCTGTTATCAGCAAGGTCTTTATGACCTGTATCTTTTTTTTTTTTTTTTTGAGATGAAGTTTTGCTCTTGTTGCGCAGGCTGGAGTGCAATGGCATGATCTCAGCACACTGCAACATCCGCCTCCTGGGTTCAAGCAATTCTACTACCTCAGCCTCCTAAGTAGCTGGGATTACAGGAATGCACCACTACGCCCAGCTACTTTTTGTATTTTTAGTAGAGACAGGGTTTCTCTATGTTGGTCAGGCTGATCTCAAACTCCCAACCTCAGGTGATTCATCCGCCTCGGCCTCCCAAAGTGCTGGGATTACAGGCATGAGCCACCGCACCCAGCCTATGACCTGTATCTTATACTGACCTCCTATCTCATCCTGTGACTAACAATCTGGGAACACAGCCCAGTAGCTCTCAGCCTTATTTACCCAGTACCTATTCAAGATAGAGTTGCTCTGGTTCAAACATCTCTGACAAAACCATTCCTACCCCCTGGTCTGTGGAAATGTTGTTTTCTACAAAACTAGTCCCTGGTGCCAAAAAATTTGGGGACCCCTGCTATATAACATACAGGCCAAGAAAAAAACAACAAAACAACGATACATTGAATCAACTGAAAGGGCCCTTCCACAAGGTCACTTTAGCTTCCTTCCTCCACTGTGAACCCTGTGCTGACCCTGTCAATTGAATGTGGGTGTTTTCTCCCAATAATGGACCAGGGAGGGGGGTGACTTTGATGTCTTTGTCTAACGAGTCACACAAATTGTAGTCCCTTTCTTTTGAGGTTTCCTAGCATATTCAGCTGGGTACATATGGACTTATATCCCCCTCTTGTGGAAACAGACACCTCTGCCCAAATCCTAATCACCTTTTAAAAGCAGCTCAGTAGAGAGAGTAGAAGGGAAGCAAAGTGGTTCAGAGGGAGAGGATGGCTCCATATCAGTAAACAAGGCATTATATTACATTTTGTTTTGATCAGAGTGGTGACTGCTTGGGGCTCAAATACATAAACTTTGAATGCTTATGATCCACCAAAAGCTCTATGCCATAATTGCTACACCATTTATTTCAGCTATATAACATCCCTGAAAAGATAGTCCAATAAAAAACTGTTTATAGGCCAGGCATGGTGGCCCACGCCTGTAATGCCAGCACTTCGGGGGGGGCCTAGGCATGTGGGTCACCTGAGGTCAGGAGTTCAGGATCATCCTGCCCAATATGGTGAAACCCTGTCTCTACTGAAAATACAAAAATTAGCTGGGTGTGGTGGCGCACACCTGTAATCCCACCTGCTCAGGAAGCTGAGGCAGGAGAATTGCTTAAACCTGGGAGGCAGAAGTTGCAGTGAGCAGAGATCATGCCACTGCACTCCAGCCTGGATGACAGAGCAAGACTCTCTCAACAACAACAACAACAACAACAACAACAACAAAAACCAAAAAACGGTTTCTCTGCTTGAAAGATTTACAGAAATGTGAGAAATCCATGCAGAATTGCCTAGTATCCTGTGACCTTGCTAAACATATTACTTGTAGATATTTTTTCCTGGATATTTTTATGTAGACAATCATGTCACTGTTTTATTTTTTATTTTCTAATATGTATGCTTAAATTAAGCTAAGATTAATAGGAGTGTGAGAGTGCATATTCTTGCCTTGATCTGATCCAAAGGGAAAGGCATTCAGTCTTTCACTGTGAAGTATAATGTTAGCTGTAAGTTTTTGTGGATGCCCTTCCTTTATCAACCCTCTGCATCTGCAGTTAAACCCTTTCTTTTATAACAACATCTGTCTTTATTATGAAAATTAAATGCAGGTCTGGTGAAATGAAAGTGAGCAAATAAATAAAAATAAATGAATAAATACAATGTGCCTCAACCTACTACACTTCTGGAAGTGCTCCTGTTCTTGTCCTATCACCTTTGTCTCACTAAGTGGCCCGTTCCTTCACTTTGTATATACTTAGTTGACATTCTAATTACATTGAAGTCTTTGTGGCCCAAAACGTTATGGTCTTGTTTATTTAGGGCCTCTGTTTCACTGGGGTAACATGGCCAAGGAGGTTACATTTTTTTGTTATCCATCCATTCATCCATCCATCCATCCATCCATCCATCCATCCATCCATCCATCCATCCATCTTTCTGTCTACATTCCCAAACATATATACACCCATATATATTAATCTATCTTCAATAATCGGCAACTTAGAACTAATCTTGTTTCACTTCTACTCACATCTACTACTTCTCCTAATTTTCCTATATTATTTTTAAATAAATCTAAGCCATCATGTCATTTCATTTATAAGTATTTCTGGATGTATCGCTAAAAGACAGAGACACTTTTTAAGAAGTAGAACAATACCACAGTCACACAAATAACAGTGATTTCTTTATATAATCACACGTCCAATTGCTGTGCACATTTGCCAGATTTTCTTAACAAAATATTCTTCTAGAGTTTGGTTGGTTGATTCAGGATTTTAAACAAGGTCCATACATTGACTGTCTTATCCTCATGAGCAGCCTGCTCTGAATTGTCTCTCAGAGTATACTGCCTATTCTGCACCTAGTTTTTTTAAAAAAGGTCCAGGCCAGGCGTGGTGGCTCCTGCTTGTAATCCTAGCACTTTGGGAGGCAGAAGAGGGCAGATCATCTGAGGTCAGGAGTTCGAGACCAGCCTGGCTAATATGGTGAAACCCCAGCTCTACAAAAAAAATCAGCCAGGTGTGGTAGTGGGCGCCTGTAATCCCAGCTACTGGGGATGCTGAGGCAGGAGAATCACTTGAACCTGGGAGGCAGAGGTTGCAGTTAACCAAGATCACACCATTACAGTCCAGCCTGAGCAACAAGAGCAAAACTCCATCTCAAAAAAAAAAAAAAAAAAAAAAATCCATTATATCCAATTGAATTCATGTCTCTTGAGTCTCTTTTAATCTGAAGGTTCCCTCTTTATTTTTTTATTCCTTGCAATTATTAAGGAGTCATTTGCCCCAGAGACTTTTTACCATTGGATTTTGCTGATTGTATTCTTATGGTCTCATTGACCGTGGCACCTTTCTCACAGTATTTTCTATAAATTACTGGTTTAATTTAATGGCTTTACCAAGCTCAATTTGTGTGATGCATGTGTGTGTGTAAAGAATACTTCATAGATGATAATGTAATTCCATGAGGAAATGGATAAAATCTGCAGTCTTGTGAAGTGAGCAGTAACTGATGATCATTGCCTGGATCTATTAATTCATCAGGAGTCACAAAATGGTAATTTTCTGATCCAATCTTTTGATTTATTAGCTGAGATGCTCCTCTAAGGAGAAATTTCCTCTCATCAACAGTTACATTATCCTGATGATTAGTATTTGACTCTCATTTTACTTTTACTTATAGTTTTCAAAGTGATGGATTTCAAAGCAATTCTCCAAAAGTGGCCAGAATTTTTTTTTTTTTCAGAATCATTCAGGATTCTTGGGTTTAAAATTATTTGATGAGTGCCAATCTATTTTAGCTCTTATCCTCCCAATGTTTACATTGTCCCATTCTTGGCTTATAGGAGGGAGCCACTTCAAGTTGGCTCCGTAGTTGGCCATGTCCTTTTACATAGACCCTTGGTGTTTAACTCTCAAGGTTGGATTGTACGTTAGAGGTCAGCTTCTTCAATCTCTCTTCTCTTCTCATTTCTGCTTGCTATTCAAAGAGGCATCTTGAGGCCCTCTAATTAAATTTTTTTTTTTTTTTTTTTGAGACAGGGTCTCACTCTGTTGCCAAGGCTGGAGAGCAGTGGCACAATCGTGACAGTCTTAACCTCTCAGGCTCAAGCAATCCTCCCACCTCAGCCTTCCAAGTAGCTGGAACTACAGGCATGCATATGCCATCACGCCTGGCTAATATTTTATTTTTTGTAGGGTCAGGGTCTCAGTATGTTACCCAGGCTGGTCTCTAACTCCTGAGCTTAAGTGATGCTCCTGCCTTGGCCTCACAAAGTGTTGGAATTATAGGCGTGAGCCATCACTCCTGGCTCCTAATTGTATATTTACAGCTAACTTCCTTCTTATGCTAATTGTTATCGATATTGCCCCAACACAACAATCATTTCTAGTTGAATTTAGAATATTTTTGTGCTTTTTTGCTTTAACCTGACAATTCAAATACAGCAACAAAACTATATATATATACACACAGGTTAACTAGATGCTATGCACGTTCCAATCCTGTAAACATTTCTCAGAGAAACACTATAAGAAATAGTTACATTCCAGGAATCTGGCTACATGAATAGCTACAGAAGAGTTGATGTTCTCCCAGTGGAACTCTCTTTTTCTCATACTTGAAATCAAAAAGAACCTTTCTTATCTTCCTTTTGATCTTCCTTCCCTCGCCAGCTCTCCACTGCACTTGGTTGGGTAACAGGGTCTGTGAGTTGCAGCCACAGGTAGGGCGGCATCTCCTGGGAATCCCCAGGGAGATGAGGGTCAGCGCACCCCTAAGCTCCAGGTCACCTGTGGCCTCCTTACACAGCTCCAGCTCACCCCCATCTGCCTTCCTGGTTGCCATTGGACAGGGATTTTATTTTCTGAGATGATGGAGGCAGGTATAATGTTCTTGACCATCGGATACCTTCCGTTGTTCCTCTTAAGGAAGAAAATCATTTATTTCTTCCTTCATCAGTTATAGTAAGTGCTAAAATCTTCTAAATATATTTATCATCTTTCATGCTTTAAGAATGAATATTTGTGAATTGACTGTGAGTACTCTGAGATCTTGTGATATTCATAAACCTATAGGAAAGGCCTTAATTTAGATTTTAGGAAAAAAAAGTCTTTATATTTCACATTCTCTGGACTGCAGATAAGTTCACATTTTAAAGATGTATATTACCTTAATGAGCAGAACTATGACCTGTTTAATGAATATGTTTCTTTCCAGTTGTAAAAGTAACACAGTTTCATTGTAGAAGATCTGGAAAATATAGGAAAATTCCAAAAAGAAAATAAAAATCACCTTGAACCATTTATGGAAATAGAAAATAGGAACAATGTTAATAACAATGTCAATAATATGTGCTGTGCTGGTCACATTGTATACTAGATAGAGACTGCTGTATGTTAACCAGCACTACTGACATAATATAATTTGAGCAAGTTGCAGGGCCTTGCCTAAGTAAAAATAGCTTCTTTACCAGCTTGGAATGGTGCCAACATTCCATTATTTCCTGAAGAGCCACATTAAAAGGCACTTGTTGCTCAGGGAGGGTTCAGAGAGACACTTGATCTTTTTTGGTTAGTTCGCTAGCAAGTTTTATTTCAGAAAAATCCTTGGCTCTTCAGCACTTCCATTAACTCTTCAGGTAAGTATGGAAAAATCACATTTGCATTGTATTCTTTTTTCTTTTTTTTTTTTTTTGAGACAGAGTCTTGCTGTGTTACCCAGGCTGGAGTGCTGTGGCGTGATCTTGGCTCACTGCAACCTCTGCTTCTTGGGTTCAAGTGATTCTCTTGCCTCAGCCTCCCGAGTAGTGGAGACTACAGGCAAGTGCCACCATACCTGGCTAATTTTTGTATTTTTAGTAGAGACGGGGTTTCACCATCTTGGCCAGGCTGGTCTTGAACTCCTGACCTCAGGTGATCCACCTGCCTCAGCCTCCCAAAGTGCTAGGATTACAGGCATGAGCCACCACGCCTGGCCCATTTATATTGTATTGATGCAGCTAAAAGATACGACATATGTTTTAATTTACTTTTAATATACTTATTACTTACAAGTGAATGTAGTTCTGACCTAACCTATTGCCTCTTATTATACAGGATAAGAAACCAAGCCAGAATTTAAGGTACTTGCTAAGGTCCATAATATGATTAGGGGTAGAGCCAGTACCAGAACTGAGGATTTTTTTTTTTTTTTTTTAGACTGAGTTTTGCTCTTGTTGCCCAGGCTGGAGTGCAGTGGCACAATCTCGGCTCACTGCAACCTCCGACTCCCAGGTTCTAGCGATTCTCCTGCCTCAGCCTCCCGAATAGCTGGGATTACAGGCATGCGCCACCACACCCAGCTAATTTTTGTATTTTTAGTAGAGACGGGGTTTCACCATGTTGGTCAGGCTGGTCTCGAACTCCCAACCTTAGGTGATCTGCCCACCTCAGCCTCTCAAAGTGCTGGGACTACAGGTGTGAGCCACCACACCCAGTCAGAACTGAGGATTCTTGACCCTCAGTGCAATGCTTTCTCCTCCATGACACAAAAATATTATCTACCTGGTATTATACTGTAGTCACATGAACATGCTATAGCTAGCCAGCATTATTTTTTAATTTATAAAGTAAATTGTTATAACAATATTGAAAATAAATGTTCATGAGTCTTAGATGTTCATACTGGTGATGCAGGATTTTTTTGCTCCTTAGTTCAGCTAATCTGGATTCTTTTCTCATGATCAGGAAGAATTAGGCATGCAGACACATTGAAGGATGAGAAAAGTGGAATTTATTAAGTGAAAAGAAAGCTCTCAGCAAAGAGAGGGGCCCTGAGAGCAAGTTTTCACCTCACAAATTGAATACCAGGGCCACCACACATGAGTTGAAGAGGCCAGGCTCCTCCCCTGCATAAGGCGCAAATTCCTGGTGACTCCATCCTATTCCCCCAGTGCATGTGGGCCTCCAGTCCACTGCGGGCATGCCCAGGCATGCCCCCTGTGCAGGTTCCCCTATCTGCACAAAACATCTGGTGTAAACCCTTGTGTGGCTGGTCAGAGATTCTCTGGGGACCCTTCCCTATCTGCCTAGGCATTTGGCTGTCTCCTGCTTCTGTCGCTGGTGAATTTGGTTTCTGCTTTAAGTCAGGATACACTTCTGTGCATTTAGTTTATTCGATTATGTAATTATTTTATTTGTTTGCCAGGGCTTCTGTAACAGGGTATCACAGACTGGTTGGCTTACACAACAGAAATGTATTGTTTCACAGTCCTGGAGGCTGGAAGTTCAGAGGTGTTGGCAGTGCTGGTTCCTCAGAGGCTGTGAGGAAAGGATCTGTTTCTGGCCTCACTCCTTGGCTCATAGATGGCTGTCTTCCCTTTGTTTCTCTTCCCATCATTTTCCTTCTATGCATGTTTTTGTGGCCAAATTTCCCCTTTTTGTAAGGAGCACAATTACATTGGATCAGGGTATATCTTAATGACCTCATTTTGAGTTGATTACCTTTGTAAAGACCCATCTCCAAAAGGTCACATTTTGTGGGACTCTGGGAGTTAGGACTTTAAAATATGAGTTTGGGGGATGGGGCACAATTCATCCCATAGCAGTTATTTTAAAAAGGCACATAACTGACTTTCAGCCTATGAGATTCAGGAATATCATGTCTTGGAGGAAACGGAGATGATGAAGCCAAAGAGCAGTGGTGATAATGAAACTGACCCAATAGTCCCATAGATAGTATTTTTGATAAACACAGAAATGGACCTTCTGGTCTTAAAACTTGAAACTTACATTTGTTTTATCCGGAGTTCCTTCCTCAGGAAATGACTTTTAGGCCTCTCAAAAAAGTATCAAAGAATTGAAACTTACCAGATCACCGCATCCTGACAATGAGATGGTGGACCCTTCATTCATTATGATTGCTTCCTTGCCCCTCCCTAGTTCCTATTTCCTTATACGTTGTTACATTTCTTCCCTGTTGTATACACTCCTAATTTTAGTCAGTCAGAGAAATGGATTTGAGAATGAGCTCCCATCTCCTCAGCTGCAGCACCCAATTAAAGTCTTCTTCCTTGGTGATACTCATCATCTCAGTGATTGGCTTTCCTTTGTGGTGAGCGGCAGAGCATAGACTTTCCCCTTGGTGTTTCTGTAACAGATTTTAGTTCCCTGATTGGGAATGTCTTGCTCTTGGCTTGGCTGTTAGGGCTGGGAGTCTCAGAAGACCACCTAAGTGGCTGCCCACCCAATTTTGACTGGAAGTGAGTTTCCATCTCTCTCTGGCCCTGATGCTGCTGGCCCCAAATGCATTCCTGATTTCCTAGGAAGAACTGCCTTTGAAATTTCACATCTACATCCAGATAGGTGAGTGTCCTTTGTGGGCCCAGAAAGCAGGATCTGCTCCTCCTAATTTGGGAAATTTTAAACTGAATTTCCATTTGTAGGTTGAACAAGGCCAACTGACAGAGAGGGAAGCATTCTGACTGTTTCAATTTGGACAGTTTTGGAGGCTTCTTCATAATTGTGTGTTTTGTGTCTGGGCAAGTGAGTGTCTTTTGTGGGTACCAGACAGTGGGATCAGTTCCTCTTAATTTGGGAATTTTTTTTTTTTTTTTTCGAGATGGAGTCTCACTCTGTTGCCCAGGCTGGAGTGCAGTGGCGCGATCTCGGCTCACTGCAAGCTCCACCTCCCCCAAGTTCATGCCATTCTCCTGCCTCAGCCTCCTGAGTAGCTGGGACTACAGGCGCCCACCACCACGCCTGGCTAATTTTTTGTATTTTTGGTAGAGACAGGGTTTCAGCGTGTTAGCTAGGATAGTCTCCATCTCCTGACCTTGTGATCTGCCTTGGCCTCCCAAAGTGCTGGGATTACAGGCATGAGCCACCGTGCCCGGCCAATTTGGGAAATTATGAAGGAATTTTTGTTTGCAGGTTGACCAAGCTCATCCCATGGAGAGAGGAAACACCCTGTCTGTTTCAGTTTGGACACTTTTGGGACTTGTTTGTTCCTGTTGCAGTTGAATTGTGTTTTCGTTATTGTGTGTGTGTTTGGTATCATCATGGGAAACTAGAATTCAGTAAAGTGATATTATTTTGTAATGCTGTTTGGCCCCAATATTCTTTGGAATCTGGAGTTAAATGGAAAAGTGGACCATGTATTGCGGCTTTCATTTTGCTATTCTAAACAAGGTTGGGCCTAATTGATAGGTTGCAGGTGGTGTTCTTCTGTAGTGTTGTTTGGCCCTGGTGTTCTTTGGAGTCTGGGATGTATGGCCTTTAAAAATCCAATTTCCATGGAGACTGCTTTGCCCAAAATTTTGGTTTACAGCCTTCATTGGATTACCTACTGGGTCTAACAGAGTTCAGCCATGTGAACATGTTTGTAGACTGATGAGTTTGTATTGCTATCTCATGGCTAGAGTTTTCAAATAAAAGCCCCTGGATCTTTGTTTATGTGTATATACATATCTAGATGTTTTTATGTGAATGTTTATTTATTTGTTTATTTGAGACAGAGTCTCTCTGTTACTGGTATGTTACCCCATACTGGAGTGCAGTGGCACAATCTTGGCTCACTGCAACCTCTGCCTCCTGGGTTCAAGCGATTGTCCTTCCTCAGCCTCCTGAGTAGCTGGAATTACAGGTGCCCACTGCCACACACAACTAATTTCTGTATTTTTAGTAGAGATGGGGTTTCACCATATTGGCCAGGCTGGCCTCAAACTCCTGACCTCACATGATCAGCCCGTCTTGGCCTCCCAAAGTGTTGGGATTACAGACATGAGCCACTGTATCTGGCCTGAGTGTACATTTATTAAGTTATATGTTGTGTCTATCAAATTGGCTTATAAATAAAAGAGTAGTCATAAATAGAGTAAATATGTCCAAAGTATTTTTCAAATTCACGTGACCTAAATAAATCTTTACCAAACTAGCTAGCTGGCTTTAAAATTATTGGTACAATAAAAATAGAAATGTCTTCGGAATTGTCAGCACATATGTTTTTATCTGAGGTTTATATTTGTCTCTGCTAGATATTTTGAGATATCAGGGTTTTGCATAGAAGGTTATAAAACTATAAACCCAGTCAAAGCAAAATGATCTTGGTTAATGTGCCTTCTTTGACAAATGAGACTAATGCTGTTAGCTGAATCTTCTGAGTTATTGACAAAAATACCTATGTATTTAACTTTGAGACTCTTACATAGGTGAGCACCTGATGTTCACTGACTATTGAAAAATGGTTAACAAGGAAATAACTTTACATGATGATGTCTAATATTTTAGTTTTCAGAAGTAAGATAAACTGTTAAAAATGAAAGAATTGAGTACATATAAATGAGAAACTTGTTTTAGGTAAACTTTTTGTGTAATTTAAAATCTTTAAATTATTTTTGATGCTTTTTGGATGCTTATTGGATACCTGGGTCATTTCCAATTAAGAAAGGATTACAATATGGGAAAATACATTTCTGAAAATTGTATAATTGTTCTTCTCTATAGAGTGCTGATATCTGATATTTCAAGGAAATTTTCAATAAAATTTAAGGTTACTATGATCATAATTATAGTTAATATATAATTCTTTATATAAAATGTGCCATAAAGGTGTGTTGTTAGAAAAAGAATAATTTTGTCTAATTCAAAGTTATCAAAGATTAATTCGAATTCTGGACTTGCAAAAGGTTATTTGTAAAACAAGGTAGTAAAGAACCAATAAGTGGGGGAGAGAGATGTGAAGAAAGTTATGGATATGAAGATGTATGTTTGGTAAGGAAAGTTATAGAGAAAAGAGAATAATTTTGTATGAGAAAGGATCTTGTATGGTGAATTTTTGTTCTAAAATAAAATGACTGGTTATTTAAAAAAAGAATTGGCTGGGCTTGGTGGCTCATGCCTGTAATCCCAGAACTTTGGGAGGCCAAGGTGGGTGGATCACAAGATCAGGAAATTGAGACCATCCAACCCCGTATCTACTAAAAATACAAAAACAGGCTGGGTGTGGTGGCTCAAACCTGTAATCCCAGAACTTTGGGAGGCCAAGGCAGGTGGATCATGAGGTCAGCAGATTGAGACCATCCTGGCTAACATGGTGAAACGCCGTCTGTACTAAAAAATACAAAAAATTAGCCAGGCGTGGTGGCGGGTGCTGGTAGTCCCAGCTACTCAGGAGGCTGAGGCAGGAGAATGGTGTGAACCCAGGAGGCAGATCTTGCAATGAACCGAGGTTGTGCCACTGCACTGCAGCCTGGGTGAGAGAGCGAGACTCCTCAAAAAAAAACAAAAACAAAAACAAAATTAGCTAGGTGTTGTGGCAGGTGCCTATAGCCCCCTGAGATGGGAGAATGGCGTGAACCGGGAGGTGGAGCTTTCAGTGAGCTAATATTGTGCCACTGCACTCCAGCCTGGGCGACAGAGCAAGACTCCGTCTCAAAACAAAAAAAAAATGTAGGACAAAACAGAAAGTCCAAACATGTCATAGATGGTCTGTGTAAGTCATACATGCTTTTCTGACTGCTTCTCTGTATGTCTATATTTGTGCACATACAGAGAAAATATGAAGTTGAAAAAGTTTAGATAATATTCTTTAAAACCTGATAGAAAATTGGAGAAATTTGGCTAATTAACATTGCATTTAAACATTTGTTTAAATGCTCTTAGTTTAAAGCTCTTAAATACTATTGTTTAAAGCTCTTAGTTTTGATGAAAATAAAATAAATATTATGAAGAAATACATTTGCAGTTTGGCAATTCTTTTTTAATATAGTTAAGCATGAAGCAAGATTTAACATGGAGCCAGGTTTAACATGGAGCCAAATTTCACATAAATGTTTGCATTGCTTTGTTTTACACTGTATAGATAATACTAGCACAAAGTACTTACTGGTCATGTGCCTAAAGTGAATTTCTTAATTGTACAAAATGTACAGTGGTATTGGTGAACTTAAATACATTAATTTACATACCTAGAACAAAATATCTACCTTGTGTATGTGTGTGGATTTTTTTGGCACTAGGTAACACTTTAGCTTCCAAGATAAACTGAGTAGGAGAAAAACTTGGGGTTGGTTTTCTGTTGGTTTTCACTTCTAATTTTCGCTTATTCGCTCTTTTTTTTTGGGGGGGGGTTTACTTATATATACATATATAAAACCATTAATGTTTTTTAGTTTCTAATGGAATGCTTTTATTTGGCTTCATGAATAGCCATTTTGTTTCCTGTGCATTTGTAACAATTCATTATTTGTTCTGTTTATCTAGAATTCCTAAGCTACAGTTGTCAATCCTGGAAAAATTGGTAGAGCACACCAGCCACTTAAAATTTGCTTGGTTTTTCTTACCTCTAATGATCTCTAGAGCTAAAAGAGCTTTAAGGTTCCTGGAAAAAGTAAAACAAAAGACTTAAGTTCTGAACAGAAATAGTACATTATACATTTTGTTATTTGGAAAGTAGATGAGAGCAGAAATATTTAAATGGTGTTTATTTCCAGGGTAATTCTCTTCAATCAATAGCTTGAATTGGTTTCAGATCTTTTCCTTTAATGAGGAAAAACTGATATGGATACAAAGTTTTAAGGTTCAGGAAAGAGTGGCCTTATCTTTAAGGAAATTATGTTGATTGGGATTTCTCTCAAATTAAAGACTTTAGTTGTGTTGAACATTATTAAAATTAAGTGACATTCATCTGGATTAAGTAGTAATAAAAGATGTGAGACTTTCTACTGATGTGTGATCCCAAGCCATTTATCACTGATGGGCCTTCCTGTGTGTACTTGGAAACACAATGTATATAAGTGTTGCACTGGTCTGAAGATTTTTGGTTATGAAAGTTACCTAATCAGTTTTCAGTACTGTATCTAGAAATCAATCTTGGGAAGTGTGTGATGATGCTCTTTTAAAATAGCTGAGAAGAAATTATTGTGTGCTTGTTCTTACTTTGTCCCTGTTTTGTTGTATTTAAGTGAAAGAAAAGTATTTATTTTTATTGAATTTTCAAAACTGATATTTGTGCTTACCATTTTTTTAAAAATAGAAAAGTTAACCATCTTACTTTGATAAGTTTGGTATAGAACCTATCCCTATGATGCTTTTGCTCACAGTTTTGTCACTAGAATACTAGCAATTAGGCATATGCAATGTATAACCTAACTACTTTAATACAGTGGTTTGAAGTGCTTCAGGCAGTAACTCCTGAACAGCAAATCACATTGTTTTAATTTGTAACAGGTTAG
Source organism: Macaca fascicularis (assembly GCF_037993035.2). Lineage (NCBI taxonomy): Eukaryota > Metazoa > Chordata > Mammalia > Primates > Cercopithecidae > Macaca > Macaca fascicularis. The sequence goes on along the minus strand of NC_088387.1, from coordinate 15,918,358 downwards.
AAAGAATGATATGACTTTCTGTTGTGTAAATTTCCTATTAACTAATCCATGTGCTGTTAAGTTACAGAGCTTTGACTCCTGGGTCTGAAAAAGTCACTGACCTCTGCTAAATCTTGAGCATTAACATAGGTTGAAGCCTCATCTTAAGTACCAGGAGAAGGTGATTGACCAAATAACTTGGTTTCATGAGACACAGGGCCAGAAATTAAAATGACTCAATCCCTCTAGGCCCAGGGACTATTGTGGAAGAGGTGGACCCATGAGATTGTAAGTGCAGATTTTGAGGGATAAGATTAAAGTGTTTCTATAAATTTAACATTAATATCAAAAGCCAGTGATGCAAACCCAGTGTCTGGGATCGTGTCAGAATAACAGGGTTTTCTTGGAACATTGATCTGCACTTTAATAGAAAATTGTAAAACATTATAAAAGGTTTATGGAAATCTTACCTTATAGTCAAACTGATTAAAATCAGATACATTTGTTTATAAAGTTTTATTAAAATTAGCTTTAATGTTAATTATATATGATACAAAGGTAAAATTTTGGTTTTCTCTTTTGAACAAAATATTTGTGTAATATTAATAAGAGATAACAGATTTATTTTACCTTTTGAGTAAACTGCAGGGAGAAAATGGAGGAGGGAGAGACAGGTTTAGTTGGTCTCATGCTGTCTTTATTAGGGCTTATTGTTTGGGAAACTGAGTCTCTTTTCTATCAAATAGAAGATGTTTTTGTATTATAATTTTGGCTAAATGAATGACTCTTTTATAGTAAATTGTGATCCTATTTTGAGATATCAAGTGTCTTGAACCTTTGATATTTGACAGATTTTCCAATAGCAAAATTTCAAGTTCTAAATTCAGACTTTTTGAATTTACACTACTTGTTTGGATATTCACATTCCCTGAAGTCCAAAGAGATAGTAGGCATACTTGTTATGTTAGAATTATATAGGAAGTGTTGTCAAATGTGAGGTGGTACTTAACTTTCTTTGGGTTATATTTGTACAGATATGTTGTTAATATGTGTTCCAGGATTGTATACATTTCTGAAATTCTGATATGTCTTAATATATTTTGTCATAATTATGACAAAGTAATAATTATGGCTATTATGTTAAATTGTTGTATGCCATAGAAAGAACCGAATTTCTTTGTCACCTGTGTCTTTGATTATGGCTGTCTTAAGACTTTTGTCATCCACAATTGATGTTTGCTTTGATCCTTCTCAAAAAATTGATATATCAGCTACAGTTCAGGGCTTGTTTCTTTGAAGTAGTTCATGAAAAGGACTCTTGAATGGAGGTTTCTGATAACTTTGGGTGTGCCATTGGATTGGAGAGAAAACTTTCAGGGCACTAATTGAAAGGCTGATGTGTTCGTAAAGATTGCTAACCCAATATGAAGCAGAGCAGGAGTTAATTGCATAGACTGAACTAATGGATGACAGAAATAATTTTGTATGGCTATTTTCCTTTGAAATATTGCTTATTCTTTTTGTTTTGTTTTTCAGAGTCTGGAGGACTTTTTTCTTTTGAGCTATTTATAGCCTATAAGTATATTTTAAGTATATTGAGTAGAGTATACTTTTATAAACAGAATTTGAGGCATTAATTTCTCCCGAGTTTGTAAACTATTTTTGAAGATTGTTAATTGGGAATATGGTTAATAACAACATATTTTCTTTTATAATGGGACACAGTTGGAGGAACTGCTTACTTTCTGTGGGACTTGTTTGAAATGGCCCTGTGAGATGTTCTAACAAAGCCAGTTTAGGAGCGCCTATGTAAACAACGATTCTTGCTGCACTTTGTGTGGGTAATCTAGGCCAAGTATATGGGACTGAAGCTTATTTTGCAGGTAGATTGGTCCTGCTGTGATTTGCCTTTGGTGGAATTGTTGGGGGTCCTGGAAAGAGAAAGATTGTGTTTCAGAAGAAAACTATAGTATTAGATTAACCTTTGATTCCTGGGTGGCCATGAGGTCACCTGTGGTATTGAGGTGCCCAGGACATCCTTCCTTAGCATGAAACAGCCAGAAAGATTAATGACCAGATTCCCCATGACTGAGGAATTGATAAATAAAAAGGGGGCGGGGACTGACATCAACTTAATAGTGCCTAAGGTAGTTTTTTGGATATACATAGACATTGACTTTCTGGTCTTAAAGCTTGAAACTTACATTTGCTTTATCTGAGTTCCTTCCTCAGGAAATTACCTTCAGGCCTCTAAAAAAAGTATCAAAGAACTGAAACTTACCAGACCACCACATCCCTCCAATGAGACTTGGCCCCTCAATCATCATGATTGCTTCCTTGCCTCTCACTAGTTCCTGTTTTCTTACACATTGTTACATTTCTTCCCTGCTATATAAATCCCTAATTTTAGTCAATCAGAAAAATGGATTTGAAATTGAACTTCCATCTCCTTGGCTGCAGCTCCTAATTAAAGTTTTCTTCCTTGGCAATACTCACTGTCTCAGTGATTGGCTTTCTGTGCGGAGAGCAGCAGGACTTAGACCGAACCCCAGGTGTTTTGGTAACAATAATGTCTGAATGTTTGGGGCAGATTAAGGGGCTGGCAGAGGCAGGCCTAGGCACAGCCTGCTGTTAGGCATTCACAAATGGAAGGGCTTTCTTTCCACTCCATAATCCACCATTTTACTTGGTCTTTCAGATTTAAAAGTTACGAAAATGTATACCTTTTATCCAGATTAATAACTTACTGAATTTGCTTTATCATTCTTTATGTATATACATAATTATTTTTTCTAAGCTGTTGAGAATAAATTGCAGACATCATGCTTCTTTATCCCTAAACACTTCAGTGTATTTCCTCAAAACATTATTCAACGTAATCATACAACAATCAAAATCAGAAACTCAACATGGATTCTGTTATTATCTAATCTACAGATCTGAAATTCCACTTATTGTCCCACCAATGCCCATTATAATAAAAGGGGGAAAATGCCTTTGTGCTCCAGGGTCCAGTGCATTTAGGTATCATCTTCTTTAATCCCTTTTTAAAAAATTATTATACTTTAAATTCTGGGATACATGTGTAGAACATGCAGGTTTGTTGTATACATGTGCCGTGGTGGTTTGCTGCACTCATCAACCTGTCATCTATATTAGGTATTTCTGCTAATGCTATCCCTCCCCTAGCCCCCACCCACTGACAGGCCCCAGTGTGTGATGTTCCCCTCCCTGTGTCCATGTGTCCTCATTGATCAACTCCCACTTATGAGTGAGAACTTGCAGTTTTTGGTTTTCTGTTCCTGTGTTAGTTTGCTGAGAATGATGGTTTCCAGCTTCATCCATGTCCCCGCAAAGGACATGAACTCATCCTTTTTTATGGCTGCACAGTATTCCATGGTGTATCTGTGCCACATTTTCTTTATCCAGTCTGTCATTGATGGGCATTTGGGTTGGTTCCAAGACTTTGCTATTGTGAATAGTGCTGTAATAAACATATGTGTGCATGTGTGTTTATAGTAGAATAATTTATAACTCTTTGGGTATATACCCAGTAATGGGATTGCTGGGTCAAATGGTGTTTCTGGTTGTAGATCCTTGAGGAATCGCCACACTGTGTTCCACAATGGTTGAATTAATTTACACTTTCACCAACAGTGTAAAAGCGTTCCTATTTCTCCACATCCTCTCCATCATCTGTTGTTTCCTGACTTTTGTTTTAGACAGAGTCTCGCTCTGTCACCCAGGCTGGAGTGCAGGGATGTGATCTCTGCTCAGTGCAAGCTCTGGCTCCCGGGTTCATGCCATTCTCCTGCCTCAGCCTCCCAAGTAGCTGGGACTACAGGTGTCTGCCACCATACCCGTCTAATTTTTTGTATTTTTAGCAGAGACGGGGTTTCACCGTGTTAGGCAGGATGGTCTTGATCTCCTGACCTCGTGATCCACCTGCATTGGCCTCCCAAAGTGCTGGGATTACAGATGTGAGCCACTGCATCCGGGGATTTCCTGACTTTTTAATGATCACCATTCTAACTGACATGAGATGGTATCTCATTGTGGTTTTGATTTGCATTTCTCTAATGACCAGTGATGATGAGCATTTTTTTCATATGCTTGTTGGCTGCATAAAAGTCTTTGAGAAGTGTCTGTTCATATCCTTTTCCCACTTTTTGATGGGGTTGTTTTTTTTTTCCTGTAAATTTATTTAAATTCTTTGTAGATTCTGGATATTAGCCTTTTGTCGGATGGATAGACTGCAAAAATTTTCACCCATTCTGTAGGTTGCCTTTTCACTCTGATGATAGTTTCTTTTGCTGTGCAGAAGCTCTTTAGTTTACTTAGATACCATTTGTCAGTTTTGGCTTTTGTTGCCATTTCTTTCGGTGTTTAGTCATGAAGCCTTTGCTCATGACTATGTCCTGAATGGTATTGTCTAGGTTTCCTTCTAGGGTTTTTATGGTTTTAGGTCTTACGTTAAAGTTTTTTTTTTTTTTTTTTTTTTTTTTTTCTTTTTGAGACAGAGTCTTGCTCTGTCGCCCAGGCTGGAGTGCAGTGGCACGATCTTGGTTCACTGCAAGCTCTCCCTCCGGGGTTCATGCCATTCTCCTGCCTCAGTCTCCCACGTAGCTGGGACTACAGGCACCTGCCACCATGCCTGGCTAATTTTTTGTATTTTTAGTAGAGACGGGGTTTCACCATGTTAGACAGGATGGTCTCAATCTCCTGACCTCATGATCTGTCTGCCTTGGCCTCCCAAAGTGCTGGGATTACAGGCATGAGCCACCACACCCGGCCACATCTAAGTCTTTAGTCTATCTTGAGTTGATTTTTTAATAAGGTGTAAGGAAGGGGTCTAGTTTCAGTTTTCTGCATATGGCTAGCCGGTTTTCCCAACACCATTTATTAAATAGGGAATCCTTTCCCCATTGCTTGTTTGTGTCAGGTTTGTGAAAGATCAGATGGTGGTAGATGTGTGGTATTATTTCTGAGGCCTCTGTTGTGTTCCATTGGTCTATATATCTGTTTTGGCACCAGTACCATGCTGTTTTGGTTACTGTAGCCTTGTAGTATAAATTGAGTTCAAGTAGCATGATGCCTCCAGCTTTCTTCTTTTTGCTTAGGATTATTTTGGCTATATGGGCTCTTTTTTGGTTCCATATGAAATTTAAAGTAGTTTTTTCCAATTCTGTGAAGAAAGTAAATTGTAGCTTGATGGGGATAGCATTGAATCTATAAATTACTTTGGGCAGTATGGCCATTTTCATGATATTGATTCTTCCTATCCATGAGCATGGAATGTTTTTTCATTTGTTTGTGTACTCTCTTATTTCCTTGAGCAGATCCTTCACATCCCTTGTAAGTTGTATTCCTAGGTATTTTATTCTGTTTGTAGCAATTGTAAATGGGAGTTCATTTACGATTTTGCTCTCTATTATTGGTGTATAGGAATGCTTGTGATTTTTGCACACTGATTTCGTATCCTGAGACTTTGCTGAACTTGCTTATTAGCTTAGGGAGATTTTGTGCTGAGACAATGGGGTTTTTTAAATACACAATCATGTCATTTGCAAATAGAGACAATTTGACTTGTTTTCTTTCTATTAGAATACCCTTCATTTCTTTCTCTTGCCTGATTGCCCTGTTCAGAACTTCCAATACTATGTTAAATAGGAGGCATGAGAGAGGGCATCCTTGTCTTGTGCCAGTTTTCAAAGAGAATGCTTCCAGCTTTTGCCTAGTCAGTATGATGTTGGCTGTGGGTTTGTCATAAATAGCTCTTATTATTTTGAGATCTGTTCCATCAATACCTAGTTTATTGAGAGTTTTTAGCATTAAGTGGTGTTGAATTTTACCAAAGGCCTTTTCTGCATCTGTTAAGATAATCATGTGGTTTTTGTCATTGGTTCTGTTTATATGATAGATTGTATTTATTGATTTGCACATGTTGAAGCAGCCTTGCATCCCAGGGATGAAGCCAACTTGATCATGGTGGATAAGCTTTTTGATGTGCTACTGGATTTGGTTTGCCAGTATTTTATGGAGGATTTTTGCATCGATGTTCATCAGGGATATTGACCTGAAATTTTCTTTCTTTCTTTCTTTTTTTTTTTGTGTGTGTGTGTCTCTGCCAGGTTTTGTTATCAGGATGATGCTGGCCTCATAAAATGAGGTAGGGTGGCGTCCGTCTTTTTCTATTGTTTGGAATAGTTTCAGAAGGAATGGCACCAGCTCCTCTTTTTACCTCAGATAGAATTCAGCTGTGAATCTTTCTGGTCCTGGGCTTTTTTTGGTTGGCAGACTAGTAATTACTGCCTCAATTTAAGAACTTGTTATTGGTGCATTTAGGGATTCCCCGTCTTCCTGGTTTAGTCTTGGGAGGGTGTGTGTGTCCAGAAATTTATCAGTTTCTTCTAGATCTTCTAGTTTATTTGGGTAGAGGTGTTTATAGTATTCTTTGTATTTCTGTGGGATCAGTGGTGATATCCCCTTTATTATTTTTTATCATGTCTATTTGATTCTTCTCTCTTTTCTTCTTTATTAGTCTGGCTAGCATTTTATTTTGTTAATCTTTTTAAAAAATTAGCTTCTTGATTTATTGATTTTTTGAAGGATTTTTCATGTCTCTATCTCCTTCAGTTCTGCTCTGATCTTAGTTATTTCTTGTTTTCTGCTAGTTTTTGAATTTGTTTGCTCTTGCTTCTCCAGTTCTTTTAATTTTGATGTTAAGATGTTGAATTTAGGTCTTTTCTCCTTTCTCCTGTGGCCATTTAGTGCTATAAACTTCCCTGTAAACACTGCTTTAGCTGTGCTCCAGAGATTCTTGTACATTGTGTCTTTGTTCTCATTCGTTTCAAATAACTTATTTATTTCTGCCTTAAGTTTATTATTTATCCAGTAGTCATTCAGGAGCAGGTTGTTCAGTTTTCATGTAGTTGTGTGGTTTTGAGTGAATTTCTTAAACCTGAGTTCTAATTTGATTGCGCTGTGGTCTGAGAGACTGTTTGTTATGATTTTAGTTCTTTTGCATTTGCTGAGGAGGGTTTTACTTCTAATTATGTGGTCAATTTTAGAATAAGTGCTATATGGTGCTGAGAAGAATGTATATTCTGTTGATTTGTTGTGGAGAGATCTGTAGATGTCTATTAGGTCCGCTTGGCCCAGAGCTGAGTTCAAGTCCTGAATATCCTTGTTAATTTTCTGTCTCATTGATCTAATATTGACCGTGGGGTGTTAAAGTCTCCCACTAGTATTGTGTGGGAGTCCTAAGTCTTTTTGTAGGTTTCTGAGGACTTGCATTATGAATCTGGGTGCGCCTGTATTGGGTGCATATATATTGAGGATAGTTAACTCTTTTTGTTGCATTGATCCCTTTACCATTACATAATACCCTTTGTCTCTTTTGATCTTTGTGGTTTAAAGTCTGTTTTATCAGAAACTAGGATTGCAACCTCTGCCTCTTTTTTGCTTTCCATTTGCTTGTTAAATACTCCTCCATCCCTTTATTTTGAGCCTATGTGTGTCTTTCCATGTGAGATGGGTCTCCTGAATACAGCACACTGATGGGTCTTGATTCTTCATCCAATTTGCCAGTATGTGTCTTTTAATTGGGGCATTTAGCCCATTTATGTTTAAGGTTAATATTGTTATGTGTGAATTTCATCCTGTCATTGTGATGCTAGCTGGTTATTTTGCCTGTTAGTTGACGCAATTTCTTCATAGTGTTGATGATCTTAACAATTTGATATGTTTTTGCAGTGGCTGGTACCAGTTGTTCCTTTCCATGTTGAGCACTTCCTTCAGGAGTCCTTGTAAGGCAGACCTGGTGGTGACAAAATCTCTCAGCATTTCCTTTTCTGTAAAGGATTTTATTTCTCCTTCACTTGTGAAGTTTAGTTTGGCTGGATATGAAATTCTGGGTTGAAAATTCTTTTCTTTAATAATGTTGAATATTGGCCCCCACTCTCTTCTGGCATGTAGGGTTTCTATAGAGAGATCCACTGTTAGTATGATGGGCTTCCCTTTGTGCATAACCCGTCCCTTCTCTCTGGCTGCCCTTAACATCTTTTTCTTCATTTCAACTTTGGTAAATCTGACAATTATGTATCTTGGGGAGTATCTTAGTGGTGTTCTCTGTATTTCCTGAATTTGAATGTTGGCCGGTCTTGCTAGATTGGGGAAGTTCTCCTGAATTATATCCTGAAGAGTATTTTCCAACTTGGTTCCATTCTCCTGGTTACTTTATCAAACAAATGTAGGTTTGGTCTTTTGACACCAGTCAAATGTAGGTTTGATCTTTTCACGTAGTCCCATATTTCTTGGAGGCTTTGTTCATTCCTTTTCATTTTTTTCTCTAATCTTGTCTTCATGCTTTATTTCATTAAGTTGATCTTCTATCTCTGATATCCTTTCTTCTGCTCAATTGGTTCGGCTATTGATATTTGTGTGTGCTTCACTAAGTTCTTGTGCTGTGTTTTTCAGCTCCATCAGGTCATTTATGTTCTTCTCTAAACTGGTTATTCTAGTTAGCAATTTGTGTACCCCTTTTTCAAGTTTCTTAACTTCCTTGCATTTGGTTAGAACATGCTCCTTTAGCTCGGAGGAGTTTGTTATTATCCACCTTCTGAAGCCTACTTCTGTCAATTCGTCAAACTCATTCTCCTTCCAGTTTTGTTTCCTTGCTGGTGAGCAGTTGTTATCCTTTGGAGGAGAAGAGGCATTCTGGTTTTTGGAATTTTCAGCCTTTTTGCTCTGGTTTTTCCTCATCTTCATGGGTTCATCTATATTTGATCTTTGATGTTGGTGACCTTCAAATGGGGTTTTTGTGTGGATGTCCTTTTTCTTGATGTTGATGCTATTCCTTGCTGTTTGCTAGTTTTCCTTCTAACAGTCATGCCCATCTACTGCAGGTCTGTTGGAGTTTGCTGGAGGTCCACTCCAGACCCTGTTTGCCCATGCATCACCAGCAGAGGCTGCAGAACAGCAAAGATTGCTGCCTGTTCCTTCCTGTGGAAGCTTTGTCCCAGTGGGGCACCCACCAGATGCTGGCTGGAGCTCTCCTGTATCAAGTGTCTGTTGACCCCAGCTGGGAGGTATCTCCCAGTCAGGAGGCACGGGGGTCAGGGGCCCACTTGAGGAGGCAGTCTGTCCCTTAGTAGAGCTCGAGCACTGTCGAGCACTGTCCTGGGAGATCTGCTGTTCTCTTCAGAGCTGGCAGGCAGGAACGTTCAAGTCTGCTGAAGCTGCGCCCTGTGGCGGCAAGCCACCCAGGTGCTGAGGCAAGAGATCAAGGGCACAAGCTATTCCAGTATAATAAAATATATAAAATAAGAATAGTTATACTAGATATAGATAATAGACATGATTATATATGAATATCATTAATCATTAGTTTGTAGTAATTACTCTTTATTCCAATATTATAATAATCCTTGCTCTATAATCATAACCTAGGAAAAACCAGGCCATACAGAGATGGGAGCTGATGGGACATAGTGAGAAATGACCAGAAGACAGGAGTGTGAGCCTTTTGTTATGCCCGGGCAGGGCTACCAGAAGGCTCCTTGGTCTAGCGGTAACACCAGCGTCTGCGAAGATGCCCGTTGCCAAGCGGACCGTGGTCTAGCAGTAGCGTCAGTGTCAAGGAAAAACACTCGCTACTTAGCAGACTGGGAAAGGGAGTCTCCCTTTCACCAGAGGAGTTCAGAGAAGACTCTACTCCTCCACTTCTTGTGGAGGGCCTGACTGATGTCAGTCCTTCCTGCAGTTATCTGGAGGCCTAACCATCTCCCGGTGATGCTGTGCTTCAGTGGTCAGGCTCCTAGTCCGCCTTCATGTTCCATCCTGTACACCTGGCTCTGCCTTCTAGATAACAGTAGCAAATTAGTGAAAGTACTAAAAGTCTCTGATATGCAGAAATAATGGCGTAGTCTGTGTCCTCTCTCTTTCTCTCTCTGTCTCTCTGCCTCGGCTGCCAGGCAGGGAAGGGCCCCCGTCCACTGGACATGTGACCCACGTGACCTTCCATATAACTGGAGATGGTTCTCACTCCTTACCCTGCCCCTTTGTCTTGTATCCAACAAATATCAGCGCAGCCTGGCATTCGGGGCCACTACCGGTCTCTGCGTGTTGGTGGTAGTGGTCCCCTGGGCCTAGCTGTCTTTTCTTTTATTTCTTTGTCTTGTGTCTTTACCTACAATCTCTCGTCTCTGCACATGGGGAGAAAAACCCACCGACCCTGTAGCGCTGGACCCTACAGTGCCCACAGCCACCCCTTCCCCCAGGTGCTCTGTCCCAGGAAGATGGGAGTTCTATCTATGAGCCCCTGACTGGGGCTGCTGCCTTTCTTTCAGCTATGCCCTGCCTAGGGAGGAGGAATCTAGAGAGGCAGTCTGGCTATAGCGGCTTTGCCGAGCTGCAGTGGGCTTTACCCAATTTGAACTTCCCTGTAGCTTTGTTTACAGCGTGAGGGGAAAACCACCTACTGAAGCCTCAGTAGTGGCAGATGCTTCTCCCCACACCAACCTCCAGCATCTTGGGTCGACTTCAGACTGCTGTGCTGGCAGTGAGAATTTCAAGCCAGTGGATCTTAGCTTGTTGGGCTCCGTGGGGGTGGGACCTGCTGAGTTAGACCACTTGGCTCTCTGGTTTCAGCCCTTTTTCCAGGGGGAGTGAATGGTTCTGTCTTGCTGTGGTTCCAGGTACCCCTGGGTATGAAAAAAAAGTCCTGCAGCTAGCTCAGTATCTCCCCAGATGGCTGCTCAGTTTTGTGCTTGAAACCCAGGGACCTGGTGGTGTAGGCACCCGAGGGAATCTCCTGGTCTGCAGGTTGCAAAGACCACAGGAAAAGTGTAGTTTCTGGGCTGGAATGTACCATTCCTCATGGTACTGTCCCTCAAGGCTTCCCTTGGCTATGGGAGGGAGTTCCCTGACCCCTTGTGCTTCCCGGGTGAGGTGATGTCCTACCCCGATTCGGCTAGCCCTCTCTGGGCTGCATCCACTGTCTAACCAGTCCCAGTGAGATGAGCTGGGTACCTCAGTTGGAAATGCAGAAATCACCCACCTTCTGCGTTGATCTTGCTGAGAGCTGCAGACCGGAGCTGTTCCTAGTCAGCCATCTTGCCAGCCACCTCTTTAATATCTTTAAATCCAAAAAACTTATCTTTCATGACCCTGACATTTTTTAAGATAACAGGCCCATAATTTTTTAGGGTCTCCCTCAGTTTGGGTGTGCAGGTTCTGCAGTTTTGCCAGCATTACCAATGAAGCCATGTTGTGTCATATCACGAGGCATATGATGTTGATATATCTTGCTATTGGTGATGTTAACAGTGACCATTTCATTAGGGTGGTGTCTGCCAGGTTCCTCACCTTAAAGTTGTGATTTTTTTCCCATTATCATTAACAAGTATCTTGTGGGAGATGCCTTGACACTATATAAATATCCAGTGTCTCATTAAACTTTCATCCACTAGTTTAAGCATCCCCTGATAATTCTTGCTTGTAACTTATTACTTTTATGGTGAGTTTCTGATACCATAATTCCTCCTACATTTATTAGTCATTTTATTGTAAGAAAGAGCTCTCCCTTTTTCTCCTATTTATTTATTTATTTATTTATTTATAATACTATGAATTCTTGGATTCTTATTTTATCCTATGGGTTATAATCTGTTATGAATGCTGTTTATTTTGATATTTAAATTGTACAAGATTTGATCAGGGGATAACCTTTCAAGCTGATTCCTGTGTTCTTTTTACATGTCCCCCTGGTGCTTAGAGCCTTTTCTCATTTCCTGTTAGAAAAAGATATTCTGACTAACCTTATGTTTTCCCTGCCCCCGTTCTAAAATCAACCATGTCTCTAAGGAGCTCTGGTTCCTGTTGCTGGAGTATGGTATTTAGAAATCAGGAACTGGGGAAGCATTGTGCTCATTGCCAGTGAGTACCATGGCTTCTAGGTCTTCTCAGCCTAGAAGAGTGAGGACTGGGGAATATATGTATATACAGGTGTGTGTATATATACATATCTCCCCCCCTCCACATACACATTGTGGTGCATAGAAAAGTGGCTGCCCTTGGCTGGGCGCAGTGGCTCACGCCTGTAATCTCAGCACTTTGGGAGGCTGAGGTAGATGGATCACGAGGTCAGGAGATAGAGACCATCCTGGTAGCCAAACCCCGTCTCCACTAAAAATACGAAAAATTAGCTGGGAGTGGTGGCGGGCGCCTGTAGTCCCGGCTACTTGGGAGGCTGAGGCAGGAGAATGGCGAATGGCATGAACCCGGGAGGTGGAGCTTGCAATGAGCTGAGATTGCACCAGTGCACTCCAGCCGGGGTGACAGAGCGAGACTCCATCTCAAAAAAAAAAAAAAAAAAAAAAAAAAAAAAAAAAAAGAAAAAAAGAAAAATGCCTTCATATGTCCTAATCCTGGAACCTGTGAATATATTACCTTACATTCAAAAGGAACTCTGTGGATGAAGTTAAGGATCTTAAGATAATTACCCTGGTTTATCTGGGTGGGCCTGGTATAATCACAGGGTTCTTATGAGAGGGAGGGAAGAATCAAAGAGGAGGGGAACAGATTCTCTTCTGAGGTCCTTGATTTTAGACTTCTGTCCTCCAGAACTGTAAAAGAATAAATTTGTACTGTTTTAAACCACTAAGTTTGTGCTAATTTGTTACAGTACCAATAGGAAACTAATTCCGAAGTAAGAGATATATGTATGTGTATGTATATCTATATCTATATGATATATAGATATTTATATAATACACTCACACCCACACCCACTGGTATCTATTTATCTAGTAAAAACTATGAGTTTCTATTGATACCTAAAATTCCATTTAAACACTGCAAGGATTATTGTAACTTCCCCCCTGTGAGAGGAAAAAAAAAACCACTGAGATTTTTTTCTATTCTTTCACTCTACAATAGCCATCAAGTTTGTGACCAAATGAGTGGGTTTTTTTCCCCACATGCCAAGTAGCAGACACTAGCTAGATGTCCTATAATTCAAATCCGACACTCTCTGCCTGGAGATAGCTTTAGATTCCACAGGTTGAGGGCTCAGTCCCCAAACTGCCCCCTCCTTCAGACACCAGTCGCAAGTCCAGGCCTCTGGAATTTCTGGCTGATCCACTCCAAGTTGAAGTTCCCATGGCCCCGTTTTTAGATATGGTTAATTTGCAGGAGCTGTTCACAAAACTCAGGGAAACTCATTTACCAGTTCATTATAAAGAAGGATTTTTTTTTTTGACAGAGTCTTGCTCTGTTACTCACGCTGGAGTGCAGTGGTGCAATCTCGGCTCACTGCAACCTCTGCCTCCTGGGTTCAAGCGATCCTTGTGCCTCAGCCTCCCTGGTAGCTGGGACGACAAACATGCACCACTGTGCTTGGCTAATTTTTGTATTTTTAGTAGAGACAAGGTTTCATTATGTTGGCCAGGCTGGTCTGGAACTCCTGGCGTCAAGTGATCCACCTGCCTTGGCCTCTCAAAGTGGGGATTTACAGGCATGAGCCACTGCACCTGGACACAAAGGGTATTTTAGAGGATACAAATAAATAGCCAGATGGAGATACACAGGGCAAGGTCACGATTAAACTGCAGTAAAATTGTGGATTGAGTGGGCATTGGTGATCTCTAGAACTAGGGACTATAAAGTGGATTGCAGAGTAAAGAGAAACATGAGATTCACAGAGTGCATAACTTAGAAATGAGTAATTACAGCAGCTTGTCCTGGCATAAAGACCTAAAAAGTATTTTTATGTGGATCCTCATGGAAGCCAGTGTGATAGGATACACAGCATCCCTGACAACATTGCTCAAACAAATAGACTTGGTTTCTTATGATTCTCAAGGAAAGCAGTTCTATAATGAGTGAAGATGGTGTGGTCCAGGTTGTCAGGCTTATTGTTGTAGTAATTTTATGTGCTATTTTTAAATGTATATATTTATTTTCACTTTTTGTTACGGAAAATTTCAAATACATTCGAAACTTGAATGCCCATGTTCCTAATCACCCAGCTTTAACAATTACCAACTGATGGCTAGTCTTGTTTCATCTGTTGCTCCTCCTCTACCTCCAAGTACCTTTTTTTCTTTAATATTTTAGAGCAAATTCTAGATATGATGATGATTTCCCTCTTGAGTACTTCAGCATGTGTCAGGGTCTTTACTCATTTCTTTTTTTTTTTCTTCAACTTTTAAGTTCCAAGGTACAAGTGCAGGATGTGCAGGTTTGTTACATAGGTATACATGTGCCACGGTGGTTTGCTGCACAGATCAACCCATCACCCAGGTATTAAGCTGAGCATCCATTAGCTATTCTTCCTGATGCTCTCCCTCCCCCTGCCCCACTGATAGGCCCCAGTGTGTGTTGTTCCCCCAATGTGCCCATGTGTTCTCATTGTTCAGCTCCCACTTATAAGTGAGAACATGCAGTGTTTGCTTTTCTGTTCTTGTGTTAGTTTGCTGAGAATAATGGCTCCCAGCTCCATTCATGTCCCTGCAAAGGACATTATCTCATTCCTTTGTATGGCTGCATAGTATTCTGCAGTGTATATGTACCACATAGTATTCCATAGTGTATATGTACCAGTCTATCATTGATGGGCATTTGGGTTGGTTTCATATCTTTGCTATTGTGAATAGTGCTGCAATGAACATACTCATGAACGTATCTTTACATAATAATGGAATGATTTGTATTCCTTTGGGTATATACCCAGTAATGGCATTGCTGGGTCAAATGGTATTTCTGCTTCTGGATCTCTAAGGAATTGCTGTACTGTCTTTTATAATGGTTGAACTAATTTATACTCCCACCAACAGTGTAAAAGCATTCTGTTTTCTCTGCAGCCTCACTAGCATCTGTGGTTTCTTGACTTTTTAATAATTGCCATTCTGACTGGCATGAGGGGGTATCTCATTGTGGTTTTGATTAGGTGCTTTACTTTTTTTTGAGATGGAGTTTCGCTCTTGTTACCCAGGCTAGAGTGCAATGGTGCGGTCTCGGCTCACTGCAACCTCCGCCTCCTGGGTTCAAGCGATTCTCCTACCTCATCCTCCCGAGTAGCTGGGATTACAGGTGCCTGCCACCACACTCAGCTAATTTTTCTATTTTTAATAGAGACGGGGTTTCATCATGTTGGCCAAGCTGGTCTTGAACTCCTGACCTCAGGTGATCTGTCTACCTCGACCTCTCAAAGTGCTGGAATTACAGGCGTGAGCCACTGTGCCTGGCACCGTGTCTGTCTTATTTGATGTTTCTTCACACCTGGGATGGCCTTACACAGTGCTTTGCACATTGCAGATACTCAGTGAATGTTTGTCCATTAAATGTACTTTATTTATTCCTAACAAGAAGCTTTGGTAATTCTGTGACACTGTCTTATCTAAAATTGCATGTATTTTTTGTTATTTAGACATAGTTATTTAAACATTATGTTTAATTTAAAAAATGTATTAGGCCCCCCAAAGGGCATAAAAGCAGTAATAGTTAAAAACAATATGGTATATACAATGTAAACTTTTTCTGGGGTGAGGGTGAGAATTTATGAACAAGAGAGTGTCCTTGATTGTGAATAGCTGACTGTCTTCTAGATGGTTGCCAGTTGGCTCACTTCCTTCCCACCTCCAGATTTTGAGAGGAACCTTGGGGTCTCTTGTTTGCATGCTTGCATGTATATATTTAATTCCAACACTATGAAGTATGCATATGGCATGGCATACGTTATAAAAGGCAGTAAGCCTCTGCCTCACCCCATTCTGACTTTCCATTTGCATTTTATGTGATTATATCAGCACAGGGTGAATACAGCCTTCTAGCATTCAATATGAACACAGTTCTAGAGACAGTGATGATTCTAGTCTACTGGCGAGGACCTTGTGTTTGTTAGGTAATCATAGATACATAGAATTGAGTGAAAGACTGGCTTTAGAATCAGCCGCTACTGGTTTGGTTTTGACTTTTTAATAATAAATTTTCACATTCAGTTTCTTTGGTTCCAAGATACTGTTCAAGTACCCAAACAATCTTTTCAGTCTTTTGGTCTAGGATTTTGTCCTAATCTAAACTAAAATCTATCCTAAATGATTCTCCTATTGTTCAGCCCTGGAAACCTGGCCCTTACAAGAACCTGTTATTCAGGTTTTTGTTGTTCTGCAGAAGCCATGACATTCTTGCATAAAGATGAGATTATTTATTGTATAAGCCATACCCAGGTACATGTTGATAGTCATTAACCCACTTCTTCACAGTAGCGATCTGTTTGACCACAAGAAAAAAAGTCTAGATCATTCTTTTTAATTTTTATTTTAATTTAGCTGGTTTTATTTTGGTCATGTCAAGTGATTGATGTGCAATAGATGTAATCATTTCATTGAAAAGATGTTAGCCCAGCAAAGTGTCAACTGCTCAGCGTCCCACTATTAAACAACAGCATTCTGATTCACTTCCAAACCAGAGACTTCAAGCTTCTGTTAATTAGGAATAGGCAATCCAAAAGCAAAAACCAAGGCAAAAGCAGTGACAAAAGTACTTGACAGATCTTTAAAGTGTCAAAGAATCAGATTATGTTAAACACAACTTACTGTTAAATAAAAGGTAAAACAATAACCACACACATAGAGCAATAATTGAAAAATCATAAATTCTTTGTTTTGCAACTCCTAGCTATAATTGCTCTCTATTGTTATCTCCCTTCAGGAAGATAATTAATCTTGAAATTGTCAATAACTTTAAAATGTATATTTCTTTGAGAAAACTGAATAATAGATTTCAATATTTTTTTAACAGCTATTTTGCAAGTCATTTTTACACTGCTTCTAAAGACAAATTACATCATTATATAAGTATTATTTTACCCACTTTGACGAGATACATACTGAAAGATGGTTTATGTAGTAAGTCTGGAGTAATTCAATTTAATTTTTTTGGCAAACTAGTGAAGGGAACCAGGTAGATTTTTTTTTTTTTTTTTTTTTGAGACAGAGTCTCCCTCTGTCATCCAGGCTGGAGTGCAATGGTGCCATCATGGCTCCCTGCTGCCTTGACCTCCCAAGGGCTCAGGTGATACTCCCACCTCAGTCTCTCTAGTAGCTGGGACTACATAGGCATGTGCCACCACACTTGCCTATTCTTGCATTTTTTTTTTTTTTTGAGACAGAGTTTCACTCTTGTTGCTGAGGCTGGAGTGCAATGGCACAATCTTGGCTCACTGCAACCTCTACCTCCTAGGTTCAAGCAATTCTTCTGTCTCATCCTCCCTAGTAGCTGGGATTACAGGCGCCTGCCACCACACCCAGCTAATTTCTTTTTATATATATTTTTAGTAGACGGGGTTTCACTACCTACATTGGCCAGGCTGGTCTCGAACTCCTGACCTCAGGCGATCCACCCGCCTCGGCCTCTCAAAGTGCTGGGATTACAGGCCTGAGCCCCTGCGCCCGGCCTATTCTTGTATTTTTTCTAGAGATGTGGTCTGTCTCCCTGTGTTGCCCAGGCTGGCCTCAAACTCCTGGGCTTGAGCAATCCTCCCTCCTCAACTGTCTCAAGTGTTAGGATTACAGGCATGAGCCACCATGCCTGGTCAGATGGATTTTTGAACTCTTCCCAT
Organism: Macaca fascicularis; assembly: GCF_037993035.2. Lineage (NCBI taxonomy): Eukaryota > Metazoa > Chordata > Mammalia > Primates > Cercopithecidae > Macaca > Macaca fascicularis. The sequence continues at coordinate 15,900,756 of NC_088387.1, read as the reverse complement.
TGCAAACTGAAAAGAGACAAGTAACTATCCCTTCTCAAGGCAACACCCACATCCCATCCATTCTCCCTTGAGGCCAAACTGCTTTCCCACGGAGACTGACAGCCAGTGTGCATTTCATAACACTCTTCCCCACAGTGCACCCATAGGCTTGGAAGCCTGAACATTTGTGGCCACTATACAACAGATGCAGTTTTCAGCCAGAACCCTCTAGTGCCTTCCTTTTCCCTGGCCCTCAGCTGCTGCTGGCTCTGCCTGCCATCAAGGAGCAGCCAGTGTGTGTGTGGCTGAGGTGTGGGAGGGGCCAGGGTGAGCAACAAAGCAGATCAGAGGTGAATTCTGGGGCTGGGTGGACACAGTGGCAGGACCAGTCGTGGCCCACAGTAAGACCAAAGGGCCTTGTGTCCTCCATTAATTCTTTTCTGGGCGATTTCTGCTAAGGACACCTTCAGGGAAAATTCCAGCTTGCCCTTAAGGCTCATCACCTGGGTGTGCTCCTTGTCAAGCAACTCACCGAGTTTGTGATCCTCCCAGTGCTCTGAGATGCTCTTCTCCTCCTCCACAGGCCTGGGATCCTTTTCCCTGATGAACTGTTCCAGGTGGCATCCCATCCATAGCCCTAACTATGAAGGCCACAGGAAATGTGACATAGCGAGCATAGGTATGCATCACAGTTCAAAGTACAGGGCATGTGACATTTGCGGCCCAGTCTGGCCTGCTCTCCCTGGCTCTCCTAGAGCACATCACAGACATTGCTGCTCCCAGACCCTAGTTTTTCTTTTATTCATTGCTTTTTTATTAGGATTTGGCTGCAAAATTGTTGCATCCCGTCCAGACTATATTCTACACATGAAATATCCAGAGGAATTGAGAGGTCCATTCTTGAAGCATTCCCAGAAGAATGAGAAATGTCCTACAAGTCAGAATTCTCTTCCAGCCTCTTCCTGACTCTTATTGACCAAAGTACATTCCAAGGCAGCTCCTAAACGGACCACTGCCCAGGAGAATGGCTTATTCTTAGCCAATCAGTCTAGTTCCTGAAGCTGAAGTTGAGATCAATGTCCTTGGAGGCATGTGGGCTGCATGGGGAAGAGGCAGACACCAGAACTGGGTTTTATTAGGAAGAATGAAGAGGAGATAGATGCTGGGTATGGAATCAACAATGTCCAATTCAGTGAGAATGGAAGGAGGCAGGAAGGTTTGAAAAATATTAAGGGGATTAATGTGTGGGGAAGTGTTGTGGGGAATATGGGAAGAGATTTGGACTTGGCAACTGGTTGGGTATTTGATGAAATAAGAAACCAGACAAAACAGGTGTAGTGCTGGGGAGGTGATAAGTTCAGTTTTGAATGAGCTGAATCTGAGATGCCAATGGGATATCCAAATAGTAGTTTGATGTTCTCAAGAACAAGCATTGGCCTGAAGGTACGTCTGAGAGTCCAAGAGGCATCAGCATGTAGAAAGAATTGAAGCCATTGAGTGGATGACTCAGAGAATAAAGAGAATGAAACAAAAACAAACAGAAAAACAAAACTAGAAGAATTTTGGAACCCCTCAGAAAGAAGATGCGAGTAGGTGAGAAAGTATTGTGGGAAAGGTGGGAGGAAAAGTCTGGAATGTTCGTTATCAGAGAAACTGAGGGATGAGAGCATTTCATGAAAGTAATGATGGTTACATTGTCAAAGGCTGCAAGAAATATTTGGATTTAAAAGTATCCATTGGATTTAGTGGCAAGAAGGTTCTTAAGACCTTGGCAATAACACTTTTGATGGACTTCTGGAGACAGAGCCTGACTCTGCTGGAGTGAGATGGAAAATGAGAAAATGGAGAAGGTGTGTGTAATCACCTATTTTAAAAGGCAAAAATAATTTTTTTGAAAAAACCAGGAGAGACTTTAGCATATTTAAATGCTAAACAGCCATTCTGATTCAAGATGGGTGGCTACTCAGTACACACTTTAATCTTTGCTCCTTTCAAAATGCTGTGCGGTTAAAGAGCAAGATCTGCAGCAGCGCTGGGAAACGTTCACATTGCCGTCCGCAAACAGGAAACAGTGAGGGATTTCTGGGAGACACAAAGCATGGGATTCGATCTTTGGCAAAAGCAAAGATCCTAAAAAGCAATATAGTAGAGGAAGAGACTATTGGAACATTGAGGTTTTTTGAAAGAACCTTGAAAAAATCCTCAAGACTACAGTCATTAGTAGCTGTGTGGGGGAAGAAGCAGTGGAGAAGAGTAGATTATGGGGCAGAGGGCCGGGTCATTAGTTCCAAGACGGCTGGAATAGGGTCAGGCCCAGAGAGTGCCCAAATGAGTGTTCCTCTTCTAGGCTATAGCTAGAGACAGCCTTGCTCTTAATGACCAGAAAGTGGGGAGGGCCTCCTTTGGGAGACGGAATGTCGTAGTATAATCTTGGAGAGAGATAGTTCAGGTTCTAGCCACCAAAATGGACACAGAGTCTCACATTCTGAAAGCAAGTTCCCCAAGAAGCGTGAAAGGTGATTTTCCTGGCTGCACTTCGCTGTCCACTCACCATGGCCAGTGCTCTGCCCTCAGCCATATATTCACACTGCAAAGGACACAGTGACTTTAGAACACTAGCTAGAAACACTTCTCATTTATAAACTTGAATAGATAACTAAAAGTCATCAGACATTAGCATGAAGAAGAAGAACAAAGAAGAATAATTAGTAAATAGTTACTGAGAAAACGGATAATTTAGAAAATTAGATAACTTAAATTTTCAGTATTTCTAGAAATGATTGAGATTATGTTGCACTCACAAAGCATTTCTAGGCTACTCTGGGCCAAGTGCTGGTGGCTCACACTTGTAATCACAGCATTTTGGGAGGCCGGGGCAGGCGGATGATATAAGGATCACTTAAGATCAGGAGTTCGTCTCTACTAAAAAAAAAAATACAAAAAAAAAAAAAAAAAAAAATCAGGAGTTTGAGACCAGCCTGGCCAATATGATGAAACCCCATCTCTACTAAAAATACAAAAATTAGCTGGGTGTTGCACACCTGTAGTCCTAGCTACTCAGGAGGCTGAGGCAGGAGAATTGCTTGAACCTGGGAGGTGGAGGCTGCAGTGAGCAGAGATCACGCCACTGCACTCCAGCTGGGCAACAGAGTGAGACTGTCTCAAAGGAAAAAAACAAAACAAAACAAAAAGAACAAGTTACCAAAACAGTATGAAAATAAGTTTATAAGTAGACTGGACGTGGAGGAAAATTATTTTATAAGCTGAAATATGGTGCCAATGAATTTCCCAGAACTTACTGCAGAAAGACAAATAGTTGAAATTATGGAAGAAAAGTTAGAAGACAATTTATTATTTCATTTGATAAGTACTTTGAATGCCTACTAGGTGCCCTCTTGGTGGCCTCATAGAGTCTATAATTTAGTGAGGAGTAAGGCAATAAACCAAACGTTACAACAATGAGTATATAAATTGGAATTGTGATAATTTGCTATGAAGAACAAGAACAAAGAGTCATAATATTAATAATAGCTGAAATTTACATAACTTAGAAACTGTGCCAAGAACAGTTGAAAGTGCAAACTTTGTTTATTTAATTTTTTAAATTAAAAAAATTTTTTTTTTTTTTGGATGGAGTCTTGTTCTGTCACCAAGCTGGAGTGTAGTGGGTGCAGTGGCACGATCTCGGCTCACTGCAACCTCCACCTCCCGGGTTCAAGCGATTCTCCTGCCTTAGCCTCCTGAGTAGCTGGGACTACAGGCACGTGCCGCCACGCTCAGCTGATTTTTGTATTTTTAGTAGAGACAGGGTTTCACCATGTTTGCCAGGATGGTCTTGATCTCTTGACCTCGTGATCCACCTGCCTTGGCCCCCCAAAGTGCTGGGATTACAGGCGTGAGCCACCGCTCCTGGACTTTGCTTTGTCACCCAGGCTAGAGTGCAGTGGTGTGATCTCAGCTCACTGCAGCCTCGACTTCCAGGCTCAAGCCATCCTTCCACTTCAGCCTCCCCAAGTAGTTGGGACTACAGGCATGCACCACCACACCCGGCAAATTTGTAATTTTTGTAGAGATGGGGTTTTGCTGTGTTGCCCAGGCTGGTCTCAAACTCCTGAACTCAGGCAATCCACCTGCCTTGTCCTTCCAAAGTGCTCAAATTATAAGCATCAGCCACCACACCCAGCCTGTATTTGTTTATTTAATCTTTAACATAATCCTATGTCAGTCAGGGAGTAAATATTTTAGACTTTATAGGAAATATACAATCTCTGTCACATATTTCTTTTTTCAATTCTATAAATGTATTATTATTTTAAATTAAAAAAATTGAAAAAATTTTTGGTAGAATCAGAGTCTCCCTATTTTGCCTATAAATGTATTATGATGTCAGGAACTTTGAAGGATCTGAGATTTTACCCTAGTTATATCCTAATAAGTTAGATAGAAGCTGACAGAAGACATGAGACTTCTGGGTCAGAGACAAAGGACTTTATTACTGAAGACATAATGGGTGGCATAGATCTCATGGACTTCAGGTTTTCAGGTGTGCATACAGTGGGTCTGTGTTACAGCTGAGGAGTACTGAGATCAGGGAACCCAATCTTATGGTGGGCTGAAGCACACCCACTCTTTCTTAGAGGGAGATATTATCATTGTTACACTTGACAGTAAACGAGGCTGCTCTTTACTGCAGAGGGAAGCACTCTCTTTTCCAAGGCTGTTCTCTATATAAATATCTTTGAAAAAGTAGTTCGTGACAAAGATGTACAGAAATGAGATAAATCCATGGTGAATTGTCTCCTATCAGAAAGCCAAGGCATAGAGAGGTTGAGGCTTGTCTGAGGCCCCAGAACTAAGTAGATGCAGAGCCAGGATTCAATCCCACGCTGTCTATGTAAGACATACTCTTAACCAAGGGTTGGTACACCATGACCTTCCAGCCTAATGTGGACCTGTTTTGCATAGCTGGTGAGCCAAGAATAGTTTTTACATTTATAAAGCGTTGTAAAAAACAAAGAATATGTGATAGAGATTGTTTATGTCCTATAAAGTCTAAAATATTTACTATCTGGCTGACACTTTACAAAAAAATGTTTGCCCACCCATACTCCTAGCCAGTGCACCTGACTGCCTTTTAGGATGTTTAGTAGGGTGTGCATGGGGGGCTAGCATAGTTCTAGGTAATGGTAGTAGGGAAGACATGAATTAAAAATTGAATCAGAGGCCAGGCACAGTGGCTCATGCCTGTAATCCCAGCACTCTGGGTGGCCGAGGTGGACAGATCACCTGAAGTCAGGATTAAGAGCAGCCTGGCCAACATGGGGAAGCCCTGTCTGTACTGAAAATAGAAAAATTAGCCGGGCATAGTGGCAGGCGCTTGTAATCCCAGCTACTTGGGAGGCTGAGGCAGGAGAATCGCTGGAACCAGGGGAGCAGAGGTTGCAATGAGCCAAGACTGCGCTACTGCACTCCAGCCTGGGTGACAGAGTGAGACTCCATCTCAAAATAAACAAAAAGTGAAAAAAATAAAAATAAAGATTGAATCAGGCCCTGAAAGGTGAGTAAGAGTTGAATGAAGAAAAGAGGGAAGCTGGTTCCATGAAGAAAAAAATTTCCCTGAGTGGAGAGATACTTGGGTTTTTAGACAAACTACCACCCACACTGTGTGAATGTGCACCGTCCCCTAAGCCCAGCGTGGGTGGTGGTTGTCGTCACTGAGTGCTGTGCACTGAGCCAGTACGTGGGAGTCGGGACAAAGAGATACCGGACAAAGTCTTCTGAGAAGACGTGGCTAAAATGTGGCCACTTAACCGCTGGTCTACACAGCTCTCAGACCAGAACCCTAGGAGTCATCCTTGATTCCTTTCTTTTCCTTACCCTACTTCTAATTTATCTGGCACTACCTCCAAAATATAGACTGAATCCAACTGCTAGTAATCTTCATCACCACCCCTGCATTCCAGCCACAATTAGAACAGCTTCCTAAGCAGATCTAACTGCATTCACTGTTGCTGCTTTCTATTTTCCATGCAGCAACCAGAGTTTTACTTTTAGAACTCAAGTCAGATAATGTTATTCTCCTGCCTCAATCCTCTGCTGACTTCTCCACACTTTTAAAATAAAATTCAAACTCCTTCCTATGGCTCTGTCCACCTTTTCAGCTGCATTTCTTATTCTTTCTATCTATGTTCACCTTGGTTTCTCAAGTCAATCTCTTCAGAGATACCTTCTCTGACTAACCTCCCTAAAATTAACTCATCCCTGCAATTATATAACCCTGGACCCTGCTTTATTTTCTCCATGACACTTATCCCTTCTTAAAAGTTATATTTATTGATTTATTTGCTTAAAAACACAATATACGCCTTTCTCAATGAGAAAGACTAGAATATACTTATTAGAATGAAGGATTCCTGAATGCAGGGATTTAGTCTTTTTTAGCACTGTATTCTCTGTGCTTGGGGTGCTTGGGAAAGTGTCTGCTACATAAGTGGAAGGTTAATGCATATTTATTGAAAGAATAAACACATCTTTTAATTAATTTGTGAGCTTCTTATGAAAACGCACCAAGTGTCTCCTATGATTTAATAAAACTTTAACAGTGAAGAAGATAAGCTGATCCTATTGATGACAGAGTTTGGCAAGAACCACCTGCCTTTTCTGGTTTTAACATTGAGGGTCTATGAAATAAGTAGACAAGGAGGAAGACATAGATAGATGTGTAGGCCACATAACATGGGGTGCCACCAAGCAAATCAAACCTTGTTTTTGTGACTGTCATGTTTGCAGCCTGCCTTTAGTCATGGCCACTGCGTAACTCCCTTGGGGTGGATAGTCTACCGCTAGGTAGAATGTTGGAATGCAACCTGGTGGAATGGACCACACTTTCCTTACCAGTAGAGTCGATAATATGCTGCTGACACCAAGTCAGCCAGATACTTCCCATTGGCTCAGGGGCTGAGAAGGACATCCTACAATTAGCTGTGAGCTTGGTAAGGATAGTGAAATGGTTTACATGGAATTTGAAACATTATTTCCAGGCCTCTAAGTGACTACAAAAATAACCAGTAGGGGATTTCAAAACTGTCTGACAGAGCATCAGTTAATCTTGCATTTTAGTTTAAGAACTTCTTTGATACAATCAAGAGATGGCCTAAAAATATGGGCTGTGTTTTTGCATACCATGTATTCCACCTACCATATCATCCTGGCAACGTCTACTGACAGACCCTGCTCCTCCTTCTCCCCATCCCAAGCGTTAAGAGTAGTGACTAATTCTTTTCTGTTTTAGAAAGCTAAACTGTTTCTATAAAGGGTTAGATAACAAATATTTTAGGTTTTCTGGGCCATATGGTCTCTGCCACAACTTCTCAACTCTGCCGTTGTAGTGCAAAAGCAGCCGGAGACAATACCTATTTAAATGAATGATCATGACTGTGTTCCAATAAAACTTTTTTTTTGTTTTTTTTTGTTTTTTTTTGAGTGAGGGTCTCACTCTGTCACACAGGTTGGAGTGCAGTGGCACAATCTCGGCTCACTGCAATCTCCACCTCCCCAGTAGCTGGGACTACAGGCACGTGCCACCACGCCTGCATAATTTTTGTATATTTTGTAGAAACGGGGTTTCACCTTGTTGGCCAGGCTGGTCTTGAACTCCAGACCTCAGGTGATCTGCCTGCCTCTGCCTCCTAAAGTGCTGGGATTACAGGTGTGAGCCAGTACACCTGACCCCAATAAAATTTATTTACAAAAGCAAGTGGATTTGGCCAAAGGGCCATAGTTGGCTGATGTGATTTAGACTATCACATAAACACAACTGGGAGATTAGAACAGTGGGCCTGTCAGTCATTTGCTCTGATTCGTACTCCATTGTGGATGAGTCACTATCTATTGATTTAATACGGTACATCTTTTAGGAGACTCAGTAAGGTATTAGCAAGCAACCTTCTTCTCTCAAAGATTTGGTCACTGTGTGCTCTATTTCAAGATACTGTTACTTTTTCCAAGTAAACAACTTTTGCTTGCTATCAAAATTTTACTCTTGGTAAACCAAACACCCTTCTATAAAGATGGAAAAATTACGTTAGAACCCCAGAAGAATATATAATCCTATCCCTTATATAATTCATCTTTTAATTCTCAGAGCGCCTTATTCAAACCCTTAAGGAGTCCTTGTTTCTATTCATATAAAATTAAACCAGAAACTGAGATCTTTATCAAGTTATGGATCATATAAGAAATCACAGCTATAATCTGATTTCTTCAGTCCAGCTTGAGTTTTAGGTGTACTCATTTCTGATTATCTATTATTATAGGACTGAATTTGGGACGTGTCCAAAACAAGGTGACTTACGTGTTTAGAATGACTGATCTCTACTGTATCTGAAGAACAGTGGCCTCATGAAGCTGTTCTGTCATTGTATATTTTAAAAATATATATAAAGTATATATATTTATATATAAATAAATATATACTTTGTATATATATTATATACAATATATCAAATCTATTATATATACTATATATTGTATACATAAAATATATAGTATACATTGTATACTATGTATATGTTGTATACATAGTATACTATATATGTGTATATAGTATATATTGTATACTATATATTTGAGTATATATATTGTATATATTACACACACACACACACACACACACACACACACACACACACACACACTAGCACCAACTAAAGACCAGGACACGGTCAGAGAAGGCACTGGTAGAGTGGATATTTCCCATTGGCTTAGGGACCGAGAAGGACATCCCACAATTGACTGTTGAATAGACTTTGGATTCAGCTAGAAGAGTATAAGATAGGAGAAGCTATTGTGTAGCAGTTCCTTCAGTCTGGTATACATTTACAGAGCATCTACCGTGCACTAACCATTATGCTAGGCACTGGTCAGGGAAGGGGGAATGATGCAATTGTAATTAAGACAGAAAAATTCTCACTTGTTGAATTAGTAGTAGACATAGGCTATATGTGCATAAATGAGCAATATTAATTGTTTTTAGTTCTAGGAATGAAAATGGCTTCCCACCGTTGCTAGCCCTGGGAGACTAACCATTCCTTATTGGTTTTGCTGCTCACATCTTTGTAAACAATCCCTTTTTGAATTGTCCTGTTGGATTCCCAACTGACATAGATGATAATGACCTTGTCATGTTTGAGGAAGAGCAAGAAGACCAAGGTGATTAGAGAGTCATGACTAGTGGGTAGTAGTCACTTCGCATTCTCTAATCACCTTTGCCTTCTTGCTCTTCCTCAAACATGCCAAGGTCATGTAGTAGGAGGTGCAGTTGAAAAGGACTTGGGCAGTTCCTGGGGGCTTTGAAGTTTGTGCTGAGTTTGGGCTGTGTTGTTTGCAAAATGGAAAAGCATTGGTTGGTTTTAAGCAGGGGAAACATGATCTGAATTATGCATCAAGAAGGTCATTCTGGCTCTTTTGTGTAAAGAGGCTATTGGAGCAGGTGTATAGGAGTGAAAGCTGTTAGGAAGACTTGTAGTGGTTCTGAGGTGATGGTGCTGTGGGTGAGGGGGGTTGTAAAGGAGGTAATGAACAGTGATCGGATTAGGATAACATTTGAAATTAGTGCCAATTTTGAGGAACAACTTGGATTTTCTGTTGCACTTATATGGGCATGAGGGAAAGAGAGGGTTCAAAGAAGACTCTTAGGTTTTAGGCCAGAGTAACTCTGAATAGTGGGACTGTTAATCAAGGTGGCAGAAGGCTAGGGGTGAAGATCAGGTAGGATATTTACAAGCCATGTTTTGGGCATATTTGAACAAATTCGAGTTGTCTATTAGGCATCCAAGTAGATATGCTAATTAGGCAATTAGTTTAAAGACCATCTGTCAAATGTGAAATTTGAGTTTGAATTTCAATGCTACTCTTTTCTAGCTGTTTATTGTTATCTTCTCCCCCTGGTTTTCTTGTTTGCCCTGGATGTCGACATCCAATGATAGAATGGAAAACAGACTTTCAAAGTAGCAGGTTGAAGATTTAAAAACTCAGCTGGGGCTGTATGAAAGGGGTAGGGAGAACGCAGATGTGTATGGACACTAGAGGAAGTGGAGCCAGATCCCACTGCTGCAGAAGGGGAGACTGAGAGCAATGTTTCTACTCCCATGAAAGCCACACAAGTCACTGAGGGCCCAGATAACTCAAAAGCAGACAGAACACAAAGTTTTGAGGAACAGGACATGGTTTGGGCAATATCAATCCTCACATAGACTTTATGAAATGATTTATAGTAATTATAATAATCATCAACATTATAATTGATAGCTTTCATTGGTTGCGGATGATGTCCCAAGCACATTTCTTTTTTTTTTGAGATGGAGTCTCACTCTGTTGCCCAGGCCAGAGTGCAGGGGCGTGATCTCGGCTCACTGTAAGCTCTGCCTCTTGGGTTCACCCATTCTCCTGCCTCAGCCTCCCGAGTAGCTGGGACTACAGGCATCTGCCATGCCTGGCTAATTTTTTTTGTATTTTTAGTATTTTTAGTAGAGACAGGGTATTATACAGGATGGTCTCGATCTCCTGACCTCATGATCTACCCACCTCAGCCTCCCAAAGTGCTGGGATTACAGGCGTGGGCCACCGTGCCCGGCCCCAAGCACATTTCTAAATGCTTCACATGCATTAGCTCACATAATTCTTAAAGCAAAAGAGAAGTAGTTACTATTAGTAGTTACTATTAGTAGCTCCAGTTACAGAGGAGGAAACTGAGGTGCAGTTAAATAAATTGCTGACATTTCACACAGTGAGAAAAGTGGAGTGGGGTCTGGAACCTGAGCAATCTGATTGCAGACCTCATTTGACCACTATGCTAAGAATCTTTCAAGAAGGATAATTTCTAGTTGGGAGACTAAAAATAAACACTGATTGAGAGATGACTAATCAATGGTGAGACCAACAGTGTCTGTTCTGTCAGTGAATCCTCCTTCCCTTTTCCTTCATTCCCACTGCTCTGGTTTTGGCACCATGATGAGAACCTAAGTTTTTAAACTGCACCTTCCAACATCATTTTAAGTGGCTGTGAACCACAGCAGTAGAAAGTATGCCTATACCTGAGGGCTGCTAGCTCACCTCTTCATTCTAACTGGCTTCATAGCAGGTATGATCTCAATGAAGTTAACATCAGGGGCTGGAGGCCGGATGGCCCTCAGGGGCCGACTGTAGGTCTCTTGACCTCTGGGAACAGCAGTGAAAGAGTCCTGCATGACTCATCGCCCCAGGCAGTGGGGTTCTGGAAGAGAGCTACCACACAGCTCATGTCCAGTCTGTTAGAGGACCACCCAAGTGGAAAGGGGACAATTTGGGTCTCTCGCTTGCCTATTGCACAAGTGTAACAGTCATTTTTGTTTAGTGTGCGAACAGAATATTTAATGCATTCCAGCCAAGAATTTGCGTCCTGATACCCTGTTTCAATTGCTATAGTTTGTTTTAAATCTTTCACCTCTACAACAGCTACTTTGGTTTTATCATTGGGTATATAACAAGAGAACTTAGGAGAGGGAGAAGGGGTGCAGGAGGTGGGGAAGCAATGAAGCACATTTCAAAGGATCCTATGGAGTCCTTCCCTGAGACTTCTGCTCTGATACCATAGAATAGGCTTAATGAAGGGGAAGACGTCTGGGGAGCAGAGATGGTCATCTGTACTGGATTACATTGGTTCAGCTGACAATTGGGAGGGGTAACTCCTTTAGTGAAATGAATATATGGTTTCAAGAAACTCCAAGTACTAGTTGGGGCAGTCCATCCTTGCTCTTTAGTATTTCATAGAGCATTGGACCAACTTTGGCAGAAAAGCTCTGCTCGAGGAGGACAAGATTTCCAGTTCATACTGGAATCTTTGTCAAACTATTCCCAGACTAACTTATCCCAGTTAACAGATTTCCAGTCTGAGGAGAGCTAGGAAGGACAAAGATACTTTTCTGAAGTGGAGAGTTTCCTCTGGCTTGGCAAATCTCCACAGGGCATCACAAGGCAAGCATCAGAAGTAATAGTTTGGGGTGAACTCGACCTAGGTGCATTAATAATGAGAGGACTAACAATAGAAGGGGAAAAGAAAGGGATGCAACATAAGAGGATCAAACCCATTTTAGCTTTAGCTTGGTTGGAGTTGGTGCTGGAATAGCTGTCTATGATTCTGAAGGAGGTGGTGCTCTTTTGACCCGGGTGTGATGAGTCCATCCTCTTTCTGCTGTTTGAACTGTGGCCTCGGTGTTTAGAAACACTAGGTAGGGTCCTTCCCAAGCTGGTTTGAGTTTTCCTTCTCTCCAACTTTTGATGAGGATGTGGTCCCCAGGCTGATGTTGGTGTACTGGAAACTCCAGGGGTGGCGCCTACGCTAAAAAAACCTTTAGTTCTGAGGGAAGAGAAAGTGGAAGATAAACCAAGTGTATAATTTCTGAGAAACTGATCTTTTGTTTCAAATGTCGGAAGATCAGTAGTAGAATGTAGATAAGGCAATTCATAAAGGTTAACAACCAGCGGGTCTTAATTTCTCCTTACCACTAGAGTGCTCAGTAATCGTACAAGTTTGTTGTTTTTCTTGTTATTAGTTTGTTTCTGTTTTTGTTGTTGTTTTGTGCTTTTTCCCATTTGGGTTACATCAACTCTATCTGACTTGATCACATCTGAAGGAAAGTTCCAAATTATGGGGAACAAGGCCTTCGAAGTGCCTAAATTTCCACATACAAAAAAGGTGGTGTGGTGTTGGGAGAAAAATGGCTGGCAAAAGGTGGTGCTGGGAGGCGGTGGAAAGGGAAGGTTTTTTATTTTGACTATTTAAGGGGTTTTATTTATATAACAAGGCCACCTTTTAGCTAGGCAGGCTAAACTGGAACAGCAATGGCTGTCACCCCACACTGCAGTTCCATAGCTAAGGATTCTGCCTTCTTTTTTCCACCATGACAGCCTGGTTTTTCCTAAATCAAGTCCTTTCTGGTTTGATACTTGGTACTTCTGAAATAGCAGCAATTTGTTCTAGCTGAAATATGGTAATGAAATATAAAAAGATTTTTTTTTTTCTTTTTGAGATGGAGTTTCGCTCTTGTTGCCCAAGCTGGAGTGCAATGGTGCGATGTCGGCTCACTGCAACCTCTGCCTCCTGGGTTCAAGAGATTCTCCTACCTCAGCCTCCCAAGTAACTGGGGTTACAGGCACATGCCACCATGCCCTGCTAATTTTTTGTATTTTTAGTAGAGATGGGCTTTCACCATGTTGGCCAAGCTGGTCCTGAACTCCTGACCTCAGGTGATCTGCCCACCTCAGCCTCCCAAAGTGCTGGGATTACAGGAATGAGCCACTGCACCCGGCCTTAAAAGGATTTTTTAAAAGGTGCTCAGTGGTTAAAAGTCAGCTTAATTAAAAGATAACTTTCAACATGTGTGTATATGTGCATGTGTATGTGTGTTTGTATTTAAAAGGCCTTCAAGTTTTAATTTTGCTCCTAGGACCTCGTTCCTTTTTTGAGCGAAAGTTTTCTTCTTTTCAGTTGACTGAATTCTGTTTTCTAAATTTACTGGTGCTGTCTCTCCTTTCTCTTGCACCCTCTGCTGCATGAGGGACTTCAAATAGTTTATAATAGCCTGGGATTTTTTTTGTTTTTTTTTTTTTCCCATTTTTTTAATTTTAATTTTTTTAAATTATACTTTAAGTTCCAGGGTACATGTGCATAACGTGCAGGTTTGTTACATATGTATACTTGTGCCGTGTTGGTGTGCTGCACCCATCAACTCGTCAGCACCCATCAACTCGTCATTTACATCAGGTGTAACTCACAGTGCAATCCCTCCCCCCTCCCTCCTCCCCATAATAGGCCCCGGTGTGTGATGTTCCCCTTCCCGAGTCCAACTGATCTCATTATTCAGTTCCCACCTATGAGTGAGAACATGCGGTGTTTGGTTTTCTGTTCTTGCGATAGTTTGCTGAGAATGATGGTTTCCAGCGGCATCCATGTCCCTACAAAGGACACAAACTCATCCTTTTTTATGGCTGCATAGTATTCCATGGTGTATATGTGCCACATTTGCTTAATCCAGTCTGTCACTGATGGACATTTGGGTTGATTCCAAGTCTTTGCTATTGTGAATAGTGCCGCAATAAACATACGTGTGCATGTGTCTTTATAGCAGCATGATTTATAATCCTTTGGGTATATACCCAGTAATGGGATGGCTGAGTCATATGGTACTTCTAGTTCTAGATCCTTGAGGAATCGCCATACTGTTTTCCATAATGGTTGAACTAGTTTACAATCCCACCAACAGTGTAAAAGTGTTCCTATTCCTTCACATCCTCTCCAGCACCTGTTGTTTCCTGACTTTTTAATGATCGCCATTCTAACTGGTGTGAGATGGTATCTCATTGTGGTTTTGATTTGCATTTCTCTGATGGCCAGTGATGACAAGCATTTTTTCATGTGTCTGTTGAATAGCCTGGGGTTTCTTAAAGAAGATGGAGAAGGTGCCAGACTCGCTTTGGGAGAGACCTGTTTTCCCTTATGGAACCCTGGGAGTGTAAGCAGACAAGTTCATCTCAGCTCTTAAATTGCTTCCTTTCATGTTGTGTTACCTGATTTATTAACTAGAATAGTTATCGCAACAGAGGCTACTCTTGGGTTTCTAAGGAAGAGCGTAGTTTAGACACTTAGAAATGCCTTTGTTTAAAAAGAATTTTTTAAAGTGCACTGTAAAAGCATCACGTGGTCTAGCCTCATAGTAATTCTCCTTTTTTGGAGACCCAGGATTCACTGTGGGCGCTGCCCAGAGCTCAGAGATCCAGTTAAAAGATAGGTAGTTCCTAGCTAAATAAAACTGGTCTCCTCATACAATCTTATGATAGATTTCTATAAATTTTATGTTTGATTTGGCATCCATCTTTAATCTCCCTCTAGCACCATTAGACTTTTTCTCTCAGTACTTTAAGATGTAAATTTTGCTATCTGATTTTTTGTCTAAGAGTTGTTTTCCTTCAATATGCAGATTTAGGCCTGCTTATCTGACAACTGCCTAGGGTAGCAAACAGATTATTGAGAATTTGAAAGTCTAAGACAAGAAAAAAAGGTTTTTATGAATCTATAAGATGTACTTCTATTGGCATGCCTAATGTATCTATGTATTTATGTGTTGTGTACGCAATGGTTTACTGCATACATATATATGAGCTCTAATTAATTGACTTAAGAAAAAAGCGCTTGAATCAAATACTTTTATCAGGAAAAAAGACTAGTCAAAAGCTTTTTCAAGGTTATATAACTTAAGTAAAATTTTAAATAAATAAGTTGGCTTTAAAATTATTGGTAATGTTAGAAATGTCTTGAGAACTCCCAGAATATATTTTTATTTGCATTTATTGATCAAGCAATTTTATACTTATCCCTGCCAAATACTATAAGAGGTCAAAATTTGGCATAGGGGTTACAAAACTATAAACCCAGCCCAAAACAGAATGATCTTTGCTTGTGTAATATTTAATAAATAAGATATTGATATTGGTTTAAGGAAAATGGCTACATCTTGAATTATTCAGTAAAATTACTATAACTTCTAATTTTGTGGCTTTAGGCAGTTTAGTCCACAGGCAGTAAGGTTTGTTTTGGGAAAGGACTGTTATCATCTTGTTTCAAAACTAAAGTAGAAATTAAATTCCTCCCAAAGTTAGTTTGGCCCACGTCCAGGAATGAACAAGGACAACTTGGAGGTTAGAAGCAAAATGGAGGAGTTGGTTAGGTCATATCTTTTTAACTGTTTCGGTTATAATTTTGCAATGGTGAGTTTCATATCTTTAAATGATGACTATCGCGGTTTTCATAGTCTAGGTAAACAATTAAAATAAGATAATTAGGTGAATGTAATGGAATAAATACTTGTAGACTTGTCATAATTTGGAATCTGAAGTTAAAATAATAATAGATATTTCATTATTTGAATATTTTTTAATAAAAATATATTGTAGGAAAACATTCTAAAAAAAGTGAACAACTTTTGTCTAATTCAAAGCATTTTTAAAGGTTATGGGTCAGTCACGGTGGCTCACGCCTGTAATCTCAGGACTTTGGGAGGCTGAGGCAGGTGGATCACCTGAGATCAGGAGATCAAGACCAGCCTGACCGACATGGAGAAACCCCGTCTCTACTAAAAAAATACAAAATTGGCCAGGCACGGTGACTCACGCCTGTAATCCCAGCACTTTGGGAGGCCGAGGCGGGTGGATCACGAGGTCAGGAGATTGAGACCATCCTGGTGAACACGGTGAAACCCCGTCTCTACTGAAAATACAAAAAAATTAGCTGGGCGTGGTGTGGGCGCCTGTAGTCCAGCTTCTAGGGAGGCTGAGGTAGGAGAATGGCCTTAACCTGGCAGGCGGTGGAGCTTGCAGTGAGCCGAGATCGTGCCACTGCACTCCAGCCTGGGCGACAGAGCAAGACTCTGTCTCAAAAACAACAACAACAACAACAAAAAACAACAACAAAAAACAAAATTAGTGAGGCATGGTGGCACATGCCTGTAATCTGACCTCCTCGGGAGGCTGAGGCAGGAGAATCACTTGAACCTGGGAGGCGGAGGTTGCAGTGAGCTGAGATCAAGCCATTGCACTTCAGCCTGGGCAATAAGAGTGAAACTCCGTCTCATAAAAAAAAAAAAAAAAAAAAATTCAATGCAGTGCAGAAGGGTGCTATAATGAGCCACCTTTGTTCTCAGTGGCACCCAACCTGAGTATGCTGTTGTTTCTGTTAGCACTTCAAGTTAGGTGATATGGAAACCATCTACTTTGTAATTTTCTGTTTCATGTGGTATTTCTAATTCTAGGGTGAATTTTCATTTCTCAAACACTGGATTTAAGTTTGAAACAGTATGACATGTATTTATTTTTAAAATTATGTTCCTACTGGTTATTCAGAGATAAATAGGATCCAGGTGGCCTCCTGAGGCCTTTCAGTCATATAAAATCTCCTCTTAACATTGCCAAAGTGTATGAGTTTCTAAATACTTTACATAGAATCGTAATACTTATATTATTGCAGTAGGTTACCTCTTGCATCTCTACACATGAGCTTTGATTTCCTTTAATATTTTCTTGGTTCAAGTCCAGACCTCCTCCACAGAAGTAAAAGGTTATTGCTTTGGTGTGGCAAAACACCAAATGTGTACCCTGTATTTACAAACGCAATGTATCAGAAAGGTTCCAAAGTCTAAATGCATTATTTTAATTCTCTGATGAAATGGAAATAATCTTGAATAGATCTAGAATATAATATCCTAATCACTAGTTTCAAAAGACTTGAGAGAATAGGCCAAGTGAAGACCAAACCGAGTTGGTCTAGTTGGGGCTGGAGCTAAAGTAACTAAACCACAGAGATTGGTTTTGCTTGCTGGGGATATGGAGGGGGTTTGCAGGAAAGTAAGAGGTAGGCTGGGCATGGTGGCTCATGCCTGTGATCCCAGCACTTTAGGAAGCCAAGGCAGGTGGATTGCTTGTGCCTAGGACTTCGAGACCAGCCTGGGGCAACTGGCAAAATCTTGTCTCTACAAAAAACAACAAAACCAAAAAAAGTAGCTGGGAGTGGTGGTGCATGCTCGTAGTCCCAGCTACTCTGGTGGCAGAGGTGGGAGGATCACTTGAGCTCAAGGGTTTGAGATCAGCCTGGGCAACAGGGTTGAAACTCTGCTCTACAAAAATTAGCCAGTGTGGTGGTGTGAGCCTCTGGTCCCAGTTGCTTGGGAGGCTGAGGTGAGAGGATTGCCCTTGAGCACAGCAGGTGGAGGTTTCAGTGAGCTATGATCACGCCACTGCATTCCAGCCTCGGTGACAAAGCGAGACCCTGTCTCAAAAAAAAAAAAAAAAAAAAAAAAAAATCTTGTCCAATAGAAAGTTCTCTGATGTTAGAAATGTTTTAGAATCTGCACCGTCCAATATGATACCCTCTAGCCATTCATGGCTACTGAGCAATTGAAAGTTGGCTGGTAAAAATGAAGAACTGAATTATAATTGTATTTTGTTTTAATTAATTTAAATTTAAATAGCCACATGTGACTAGTGTCTAGCATATTGAACATCATAGCTGTAAATTAGAGTGCTTTTAGGGACTGTCTGCTTGAAATATAAGAGTTAGCTTTTTAGAATTTCCCTGACATGTTTTTTCAGCCATTTATATTTGAGCGTGTTATATACCGTTTGGTGTGCAATGAAATATACAGCAATATCCCTATCTTGGAGAAAAAAGCAAACAAGTAAAAATTAAAATAAGCAAAGAGAGACAATACAGAAACACGAGAGTTGCCATAATACACTTTAATCTTCATCACAGAAGAGTTACCCCAAGTGTAGAGGACTTCGGAAAAGCAAGAGTGCTTTCCAGGTTGTAGGGTTTGTAGGAGGAAGGGACTGGTTATTGAAGCATATTATATGTCTTGGGTAGGTAGAAAGAAAGGAAAGGAAATTTCAGGAGGAGGCTTGGTATAAATAAAACTGGGAGGGTAGGAAGCTGTAAGATGTGACTAGGAACAAGTAAGTAGGCTAATTTGCTGGAATATGGAGGTGGTTTGGAAGGTGAAGCTGGAAGTGAAGGCTAGAGTCATTATGGTTACAGCTGCTTTTGAATTCATAGCTAAAAGCTTGGGATTTATCTTCCAGGCAGTGAAAATTCAGTCATTGAAGGATTTTGAGCTAAGGAACAACATAATAAGGGTCTTTTTAAGGAAAATAACCTTACCATATGTGTGAAATAGAGAGAAAGGAGTTAGGAAGCTATTACATTAGTTGAGACAAGAAGTAAAAGGTTTCTGAACCAGAAGGATGGCTATAGAAATAGAAGGAAAACAAGGAATGGTTAGATGGAAATACTGTAAGAGATTTCATAGATTAAAACTGACAGATTTTGCTGACAGGTGAGAATGGATTGTGGCGGCACTGGGAAAGATGAGTCAAAAGGTGACTCCAGGATTGTAGCATTAGCTGAAGATGGGAGAGTGAGTCCAGTTAAATATATAGGCTGGTGAGAAATGGGGCCAGATGTATTACACTAGGACCCTGAAGTTTTTCTTGGAGGGTTCCAAGAGGAAACTGAGTCATTTGACAGTTCACCACCAAAAAATTGCTGGAACGAACAGTCTCTATTTACACATTAGTGATGCATTTAAAAATTAACTTGAACGAAAACTTAATCTGAAAATGTTAGTGTATTATCATGTGAGGACTGAAGCATTTTCAATATGTTAATAAGCACATGATTGTAGGAAATGTAAATATGATAATTGGCAATGATATCAGGATTGTAACTAGTGACTTATTGAGCTTCCCTCTCTCCATGTTGCCACCCTGCTGCCTGTCACCACCTTGCCCCCAGCCTTTTTAATTTTTTTTTTAGTAGAGTGAACAAGAGCAAACACAATAAACTATTCTGATAACTGGAATCCGATATCATTTGTTGTGAGAATTAAACTTTCATTATTACCTAAATATACTGGGTAATAAACTAAAATATTTTTAGTTCTTTTTCTTCCTTACTAGAATTGGAAGTGGAAAGTTAGTCTGGTATCCGCCATTTTCTTCTTGTAATCTTCATCAAATCTCTCATTCTGAGCCACGGTGAAGTGTTTCTTCCAATCTCCCACTGCCCCTGAAATACAGTTATGTGGGAGAGGGTCAGTAGTTGTTGGAAGAGTCTGTACTTCCCTGTTCTCCTGTTTCTGTGTGATGATTTCTATGCCATGTTCCAGGAAGAGCAGTATTGGACAAAACGTTTCTCTTGCTATCCTGTCACTTCCTTATCCTGAAGGGAAGACGACTTTCCTGTCTGATTTGTGAGACGAGGAGAGCCTCTTACCGCCTGGCTGCATTAGTGAGTGAGCAAGACCACTGTGTTACAACAGCAGGCCTGAAGGCTTTCTTGTCTTTCTCTGTGCCCTGCTGCACATCGAAGCATGGTGGGTGCTCATGACTGTAGCTCCCATGCTGTAAGCTGACCAAGAAGGGCCTATTTCTGGGAGGCCCAAGGTACCATTTGAAGAAGAAAAAATATGACCCCTCCCCCAAATTCTCTGATTGTAATCCCTGTTACCTTTCCCAGTTTTATTTTTCTTAATGTTATCTATGTATTCTTTTATTTTGCTTATCACTAGAATATAATTTCCATGCAGGAATGAATTTTTGTGTTTTGTTCACTGCTGCAAACAGTGACTAGAACAGTGCCTGGCACATAGAAGCCCCTCAGTAAGTACCTTTGAATGACTGAATCTGATAGCATAGAACCGACTATAAAATGGATTCTTTCCCCTCTCTGACTTAATTCCATATATTTTCATGTTATTAGCCAGAACTCTTAAGGGAAAGTGGGGATAAGTGGTTGGATTTAGACATCAAATCTTACTCTCTGAATCTTAATAATAATTGGCTAATTAAATACTATTTTCATTTTATCAGTGGCTTCTTAAATACTTCTTTTCCCCAAATCATTTATTAAAGATATTATTTTTTCCTAGCCATAGGAAAGAAAACTCCTCTCAAATGCTATAAAATATTTGACAGTTCTTTTAAGATTATAACGAAAAGAAACTATAAAAACCTTTTCTCATGAATGGAGAAATGGAGTGGTCCATAATTTCAGCAGGAATCGATGAATAGTTTGCCATTGAATTCTGTTTCATAACATCAAATGAAGTGTAATGGACAATTTTATCTAGAACTTTGTCATCTAGTTTCTTCTCAATAAATTCTGTTAGCTTCTGAACTTCATGCTTTGGGTTCTATGATCAGAGTCAAAAGAAGAGTAATGATTTAATAGAATTAGTTTAAAAAGAATATTGTGATGGATTAATGACAGTAACCGGTAACATATTCGAGTTAAAATAAAAATCAAATCTTAACAAATGCTCAAGTGACTCATTTTAACGTGATGACCCATATTGTTCTTTTTTTAGTAATTGGAATCACTAATAATTTTTTCCCCTTAATATGTAATCAACTGGGTAAGCTTAGTGAAACATTCACCAGACAATGACGTACAGTGCCTAGTGAATGGTTCACTGAGGGAGTGTGCCAGGGTTATGTCCACAAGCCCTGCGCAAGACATTTCAGAAGCACAGGAGCAGAAGATTAAAGACCTGACCAAGAGGAAGCTATATCCTGTTTCTGACATTGACAGAAATGTCCCCAGACTGCAGTGATGGCAGGAGGAGGGGAGAGAAATTTTTATTTTTATTTTTTGCATATGTCAAGAGGTACCCATGGCTAGTACCTCTGGTACCAGACCACCAAGTCAAGTGGAACTGAGAGTAGCTCAGTTCCAGTGTAACCACTGATTTCTCATCAGAGGGACATACAACCTTGTGACATCACTGTGGCTGTGGGACTCCTCCGTCTCTGGGAGCAGGGAGCGGGTGGGAAGGGAAAGTGGAAGCGCTTACCCCAACCACTGTGTCTGTAGTGGGCTTCTGCTGTAAAAGCTTGTATGTCAGAAATGTTTCATTTAATTGACCTCACACAGACTAGGAATCAGAGTACTGAGAATTGTGAGCTTTGTGAGGGGACATTCCCAAACAAGATCACAGCAATATTTTAAAAAGTTTTAGGGACTCTGAGGTTAGATTACCTGTTTCGGTAAAGTTTCTTCCTGGCATGCATAATACGCTAGGGTCTACCTAAGCAAAAGAGCCCGATTCCCGGCGACATATCCTTTCTCTGACACGGCTATGATACATGCCGTAGGCAAACATCATCTGCCCGGAGTCTTCCTATGGGGCACAACACTGTTGTACCAAGTAAAAACAATGTAAACACAAGGAGGGAATTTTATACTGATAACCTCATAGGTTGTTCTGCTGGTTCTTTAGTCATGCTTCTGAAAATCCTGGAGCTATAACAATTATTTTAAAAACCACATGAAAATGGTCTGTGTTTACCACTCCTTTGATATTTTGTAGAAATCACTGATATCACAAGGCCCAGCAGTGATTGAACCTTAGAGAAGTGCATCTAAATGGTGATGTGCGCTTGAATCTCGTGGGAATTTTATAAAACTCCAGACTTAGCAGGCCTAGAGCAGGCTCCAGTAGCTTATGCAAACTAGTCTGTGAAGTACCTGTTGAGAATCAAGGCTTTCAATGACCAATTCAAGAACAGAGACTATAATTCTGTATAGAGCTCTGTATTTAGTGGGGTCACAGAAAGTAGCAGAGTAGATGATTATTTACAACAAACATCCACTGATATTTAGTCCTCAAATAAATCTTGAATAGGTAAATCTTATTATCTTCATTTTTACATTTAAGAAAACTAAGCCCCCAAGATGTTAAGTGTCTTTACCAAGAATTGACGGAACTTGATTTCAAGAATTTTGAATCTAAATCCATTTTCCATTGAACTACTTCCTAAACTGTTTCTTAAAGCTATTGGCTGGGCGTCGTGGCTCACGCCTATAATCCCAGCACTTTGGGAGGCCGGGCGGGCAGATCACAGGGTCAGGAGATAGAGACCATCCTGGCTAACACGGTGAAACCCCGTCTCTACTAAAAAATACAAAAAATTAGCCGGGCGTGGTGGCGGGTGCCTGTAGTCCCAGCTATTCGGGAGGCTGACGCAGGAGAATGGCGTGAACCCGGGAGGCGGAGCTTGCAGTGAGCCGAGATCGGGCCACCGCACTCCAGGCTGGGCGACAGAGCAAGACTCCGTCTCAAAAAAAAACAAAAAACAAAAAACCGTATTATGTTCCTCAGTGCTAATAAAAAAACCCAAAAACTCCGGGCACGGTAGTTCATGCCTGTAATCCTAGCACTTTGGCAGGTGGAGGTGGGTGGAACACTTGAGGTCAGAAGTTCAAAATCAGCCTGGCCAACATGGTGAAACCCCGTTTCTACTAAAAGTACAAATAATTAGCTGGGTGTGGTGGCAGGCGACTGTAATCCCAACTACTCCAGAGGCTGAGGCAGGAGAATCGCTTGAACTTGGGATGCGGAGCTTGCAGTAACTTGAGATCGCATCACTGCACTCCAGTCTGGGCGACAGAGTGAAACTCCTCTGTCTTAAAACAACAACAACAACAACAACAACAACAACAACAAAACAAAACCAAAGAAACCAAAATGTGCTAGGATTTTTTTCCTGCTAAACTGCATTTTAAAATAGATATGCAAGGGAGAAATGACACAATCCATATTGGGTAATAACCTCCCTGTAAGGGAGATGTGCAGCATCCTGGGGAGCACCAGGAAGCTGCAGGTGAGACTGTGTGATACTTAAACTCATGATCAGCCATGTGCATTTGGACAAATGACAGCTGTAGCCAACGAAGTGCAGCAATTTTCTGTTCCCCACATCAATCTGAGTCCCTGATGGGGTCAATACATTATGACTTACATGTTTTATGGCCCAGTGGGCACACATTAGATGGCACTGTGCTCACCTTCTTCATGTCCTCATAGAAGAGATAGAGAATACGGTGTTTGTCTTTGGCTTCCCACCATCCTTTCACATGTTCATGCCAGGAGCCCCAGCACACTGGAAGATGGGATGGAAAACAGGGCAATGAGTCACAGAGGTCCTATTATCCCTCTGAAAGGAGAATTTCTGAAGTGAGAGTGTTCCATTAGAGAAGGTAGAGCCCCTGCCGTTCAAAAGAGAGGATTCTTTCCTTCTAGGGTGTTTGGAGATTTTGAGAAATGAAGGGAAACAAAACTAAATTCTCTCACCTTTCCCAGCCAGAAAAGTCTCAAAATACTCTTCCCATGTTCCTGGATCAGGAAGTGCTTTATTCATTCTTTGGAAATGGTAATAGGACACCATGTTGTCCTTGGGATTTCTTGCTACATAGATTATCTGGGAATGATGAGGGGAGGGGAGGGAAGAAGCAAAAAAAAAAACAACAGGTTTTTTTTTTTTGTTTGTTTTTGCTATTACTGCCCAGGCGAGTCGTGTTAGGGTGGATACATTTCACACAGTTCAGTTTTTCTGAGGCTGCATTTTTGTCATCCTCGTTATGGGAGACTTTTTTGTTTTGTTTTGTTTTTGAGATGGAGTCTCGCTCTGTCACCCAGGCTGGAGTGCAGTGGCACCATCTTGGCTCACTGCAACCTCCGCCTCCCGTGTTCAAGCAAGTCTCCTGCCTCAGCCTCCCGAGTAGCTTGGATTACAGGCGTGTGCCACCCCATCCTGCGAATTTTGTGTTTTTAGTAGAGATGGGGTTTCACCATGTTGGTCAGGCTGGTCTCGAAGTCCTGACCTCAGCTGATCCACCCATCTCAGTCTCCCAAAATGCTATGATTACAGGCATAAGCCACTGTGCCTGGCTAGGATTTGTATTAATTTGTGTATTGATGATTGTGAAGAGGTAGACTTTTTTTTTTTTTAAACAAGTGAAGTGTTTTAAGAGGAAATGGAAGACTAAGGTTGTTTTAAGGAGTACAGCTCTGAATTCCTTTTGCTTTTTACCTTACAGTTTTTCTCTAGGAAGGATGGTGGCAACAAGTGAAAAGGAAGATGTGTTTTCAGGATCCGTGGTGAGGGCATTGCCTGAGCTTGTTCCAAACCTGCAAAATTGGTTTTTGATCAATTTCTACTATTTTTTTCTCTATTTGCTTCCAGGTTCTGCTGCTTCCGTTATTGCTACTACAAGTCAAAGCATCTGCAAGAACATTGTAACTATAGATCTGGTGTGAGAGAATATGTCTAGCCCATGAAGAGATGTTTGGCTAGAACTATTCCTAACCATAACAGTCAACCAAATAAATAAGAACCTAAAAAATTCAAATCCTTTCACCAGGGTTATCTTACTTGAGCTTATCCTTTTGAAGTAAAATTAATTTCTAACTAGAGAAACAAAATTTAACTCACTTTTGTATAAACAATAATTCCATTAGAAAACGTCTGTAGTATAACAGTGGCCAGACACAGTTAAAAAAAGACAAAACCACAAAACTCACCAATCATTGTTTGAAAGCCTATAATTTTGAAAGGTTCAAAGACAGTAAAAATCCTAAGTGCATTTTAGGACTGTAGTGAAGTGTGGCTATTCCATACTTACCAGATCCTAAGGATGGGATTTTCCATTCGAGGAAAGGAAATCGTTGATGAGTTGGTGCCCGTTTACTTTTCTCTACATCACCTTCATTTTGTATTAATTCCACTATCTCCTGTGTCCATGTTGTTCCTTATCCCACATGTAAAATGAAGATGGATGGACATTTAGTACAGCATATTCCTTAAAATATGATCAAATACTTGTTAGAACATCTATGTCTTTTTTTTTTTTTTTTTGAGACAGGGTCTTGCTCTGTAGCAAGGCTGGAGTTCAATGGTGCAATCTCAGCTCACTGCGACCTCTGCCTCCTGGGTTCAAATGATCTCACCTCAGCCTCCTGAGTAGTGGGGGTTACACGTATGCACAATCACCCCTGGCTAATTTTTGTGCTTTTTGTAGAGACAGGATTTTCCCATGTTGCTCAGGCTGATCTGGAACTCCTGAGCTCAAGTGATCTGCTTGCCTTGGCCTCCTAAAATCCTGGGATTACAGGTGAGAGTCACCCTGACTGGACCATCTATGTGAATTTAAAAGATAGGTTTTAAATGGGATTCAGAAGATAACATTCCTTATTTATATCTTATTATCATAATATGAATTTTAAAAAAATACTCCAATTTTGAATGGACATTAGACTGATAAATATATATTTTTTTCTGTCACAACTATTAATTTGGATTGTTATTGTTCTCTTGATTTAGCTGTATTGTCCTTAGAAAGGGCATTCTCCCCAAATTGTGTTCTCCTATAGAGAAATGACTAAATGGCTTTCAAACTCTCTTTTTCCCAGTCACATAGCATAGGAGACACTTAGTATTTGTTGGCTGAATAAATGAACCATTAGGGTTTGAACTTGATATTGACTATTAGCACTTAGTATTCATTTTTCTATTTTCTCTGTTTCCCCCATATTTCATGGGCTGAAAGGCTATAAAAGGCCTTCCCTAAACTCCTTTGCCACTAAGATTCTGAAGGCTATTTAGATCCCTCCAGTGAGATGCATTAGCCTGAGTTTTGGAAGGCAGTGGGGAGATAGAAGTCATCCTTCCTGAGGAGGTGTCTGCTGATAGTAGCCCCAGCAGACAGAAATTTTGCAAAGACCATTCCACATTCCATGGCCCAGTGCCCTAGACCCAACCACTGCCACTGTGGCCATAGGTAGAATGGAATCCCCCAGCTTCAGTCTGTCTGTGTCTTGCACTGATCCTGACTTATACAGTGATATTGTGCTATCAACATAATCTTCACCCTTTGATGAATATCTGTTGCACCAGTTGTTTTGGCAAAATCCAGGTTAAGAGGATGTTGAGTTATTTTAAGACGGCTTTTTTATCCAGAGACAGGGTCTTGCTCTATTGCCCAGGCTGGAGTGCAGTGGTGGGATCCTAGCTCTGTGCAGCCTCCCAACTCCTGGGCTCAATGGTCCTCTTGCTTCAGCCTCCCAAATAGCTAGGACTATGAGTACACACCACCACGCCCGGCTAATTTTTAATTTTTTTTTTTGTAGATAGGAGTCTCCCTATGTTGCCCAGGCTGGACGCAATCTTCTGGCCTCAAACAATCCTCCTGCCTTGGCCTCCCAAATTGATGGGATTACAGGTGTGAGCCACCACGCCTAGCCAGGATGGCTTTCTGAATCCTGATCTAGGTTGATCTTTCCTGTATTATCTGGCTGAAGTTCTATAGATTCCTTTTTCCATATTCTCAATGTAGTGCTTTTAAAGGCCTAGAATAAGGGCATAAGTTAGAAATAAATTAAATTATATTTTATATTTTATATGAGTTGGTCTCCTGTATTTTCTGGCAGCAACTTTTATTACAGGACGAAGGGTCAAGATATCTTTAGTTATCCATGCAAAGAATATTCTAGCCATTTGTACTAGTTTTATGACAATTCATAGCCACAACACTGAATGTCTATAATGAATGAATTGAATGAATTTATAGACATGAGCCAACATGAGGGCAGATTGAAATGTTGCTAGAGGTTCTGGGGTGAGTGGAATGACTTCTCAATTTATTCTCTAGAGGTCAGTGATTCCATGATGTATTTTTTCTTGTCATTCAGAGTATTATTCTTTTAAAAATTTAGGGTGAACTATTTTTGCCATCTATGCTTGTTTCTTCTTCCTTTTAATAAAATAGACTTCATTAACGTATATGGTTTTAGTTATGATTAAATATTACTTTAGATGGCAAGCATTTAATTTTCTTAGTGTGCTTTTTGAATTGCTTAAACCTCATTAATGCCAGGAAAAACCTAAATGAACCATATTTTAGTACTTGCATTTGGCAGGTAGAGAAAAGATTATTTAGGTACTGAATTGATAATCAAGTGGAATTGTCGATGAAGTTAAGATGGTAAGATGTGATCCTCACCAGTGGCTACTTTTAGAAATTTACATTCAGACAAATTTGATCCTGAATGGGCTCCCGATGAGTAAGTTTGGGAAATCAGGACCAACATGAAACAGACGGACAAAGAAGAGACCAAGGCCTCCGTGTTCCTGCAGAATCTTCTGTCAGGATCTTGAGAGATAAGAACAAAAGAGGGTTTTGAACAGTCTCAGAAAATACTGAGGTTTAGATTTTTTGGTGTGTGTGTATTTGTGTGTGTATAACAAGAGTTTTTGACAGCTTGATTTTGCAAAGAGCAAACGTATATATAATTTGTGTGTAGACCAAGTAAACTATTTCTGGTAGATATGTAGATATGCAAAAATATTTATAGAGAACTATTTCCACCTCATCATCCCCCAATTTTTATGATGTGGTTGCTGGGCTCAAGCTAGTCCTACTTTTACAGACAACTTTGTTAAACTGATTGTTGAGATAAGAGAGTTGGTTCACAATTTACCACAAAGGAAGGTGGAAATCAGAAGGATGGTTCTCAGACCGTGAGATGGGAGGGCTGCTGAGGTGGTATCAGCATTGCAGAACCAAAGCTCCCCTATTTCTTTTCCAAATCAGCCTCGGGATCTCCTTTCTAGCTCACACACTCAAAGCAGCTTTTTACAAGATTTGCAATAAGGGCCTAGATTGGGAACGAATAAATAAACAAGTATACCCTTTTGCTCTTAGCTGTTTTCACTGTCTCCTGGGAAAGTAAAAAAAAAAAAAAAAAAAGTAAGTACATCATAACATCATAGGAAGGTTGAATTCTAAAAATTTGTGTGTCATTTTAGTATGTTTCGGTATAGCTTCAGTTTCCACTAGTAACTTTCTTTAGCCGTATCACTCCGTCCAGTAGAGTTTTCCAGATCAACTTCTTTATTTCATGACTAATGCATCCTTCCCACTTACCTTCCTAACTCTCCTCTTCCCCTTCCCCTGTAAGCCCTTCCACCTACCTGCTTTAGGATAGGTAGAAATAAGCAGGTCATCAGGCTTGGCTTGGAAGTTCCAGATCTCATCCCAGATGTCACAGGTGACTGTGGGTTGAAGAATTCCCTTCACGTAGTTGACACTTAAGCGCTTTGTTCCATCAAATGTAAAATCCTCCATCTTGTGTAAGGCCGTTAGTATAGGAAATCAGAGGGCTCTTCCAGACACAAAGTTATCTCTCAGTCAGCATATGGCTGCATTGTGGATAGAAGCAGCTCTCTGTCCACCACTCTACCACACTATCCAGCCCTCTAGCATAGGCCTGTCTGGGAAAGCCTGGTGCTGGCCAGCAAACAGACAGAAAGTGAACTGCAGGCCTCCCGACTCAGGTTCCAGGGAACTGGAACTCTTGTTTGAACTTTGTCCACTGGCAGTTTCCTGAGGACTGCAGCCCCCTCCCTACCAGGCTGTGACGTCACAGCAGAGGCGGTCATAAACCCTGCTGTCTGGGTCCCGTTCCAGCCCTTCTGTTCTCTGTCAGTTAACAGGACATAGTGTCACATTGTTTATATCCCTCGTCTCTGTATCCATTCAACCCTTCACAGATATTTTCATTAATTGTTTCTTAGTTGTAGGATTTGCCTGTGAAATTACGGATTCTACACAGAATGACTTCCCTGAGAGACTGCAGGGACTTTCCCATGGGCTATTAACAGTGGTGGCCTGGATGGATCTGAACCTCCCAGTACAAACATCTGCCAGGGTCAGCTTTGTTATTTTTTAAGAGTAACATAAATATTGCTAAACTGGAGAAGGCTCCTTCCTTTGTAGGGGTTTCATCACAGCCATGAAAACATGCATGCCTCATTTAAAGCAAAATGGATGCAGAAAACTCCAGAGTTAACAGAAGACAGTGGCTGCCTTAGGAATCCATTCTGCCCCTGGCAATCAGAAATTTTACAACTTGCTTCAGTCCCTGCCCCCAGCCTGGCCTGCACCCCAGGGCCATGCCACACTTGCTCCCCGTGGCAGCACTCCTTCTTCTGGAGATCTTGTTGGCTCTTGTGTGTCTGGCTCTTGTCTGATTCTCTTTCTTCATGTCCCGGCTTGGGTGCCCCCTTTCTGGAGAAGTCTTCTTTGACTTTCAGTGTCATCTCAAGTAGGTCCCTCCTATTTCCCTGCTCATGGCAACTTGTGTTCCTTTAGAGCAACCATTGACAGTTAGTTTTGCTTGTTTACTTGTTGGCATTTTCTGTCTCTTTCACTATAAGGTGCATGAAATGGGGTCTGTTGTTTTCTCACTGTTTGCCAGCTGTATGCCTAGTGCCTGGCATCCTTCTATTTCTCGAAAGAATGAACGAGTAAAACTAAGCAAAAATTGAGGAAGCGAGTTCTTTGGGCCATGATTATGTGGGGACTAGGTGAGTATGGTGACTGTGGCTTGACATCCTTCAGACAGATGTCAGGCTGCCTGTATTTGGATCCTGTGCCAACTCCCAGTAGCTGTGGGCAATGGCAGGTTACAGAATCTCTCTGTTTCATATCACGCTTTTCCTCAGGTTTGAATTGAGGATCTTAACATTTCCTACCTAATAGCATGGTTGTGGGGAGATAAAACAGCTTATTTAATGCTTGGGAACAGGGAAATGTTGAATAAATTGTAGTTATTAATAATAATCAGTGACTTTGTGCACCATTTCTCTGTGGTCCACTTTCTGGATGCAAACTCAGAAAAGATCAGTTCTTTGGCTTTCCCTGTTCCTCATCCCCTCCCTCCTGGCTGTGGTGAGGTGGATGGGCCTTTGAGACAGAGACTACCAGGTGGAATGCCTGGGATGCATATGCATTTAAACAGACTGATAAAAATCACCTATAATTTTTCAGTTAGATTTTGTTCTACAATCTTTTCAGCCCTGTGTGCCATCAGAGTACAGTGGTAGATATTTGGCAATGCCTTAGCAGTTTTGACTAGTGCGTTGTGTGCTAGAGGGGAAGGGCTGGGAGACGGGGGAGGTTATGCTCCCGGACCCAAAGATGACTGATTGGCATTGAAAATAGATTCGGGAAAGATAGAAAGTTCCAAATAATCTGAAAAGTGATCTCGACTACGAACACTGCTCTTACTCTTACTTAATGTTTTTACTCAATAGTACTTTCTCATGAGGTTAGGAGAATTAAACAGATGTATTTAGTGATTATAAGAATAAAATTGGTGCTAAGTCTACATTTGACAAGCATTGCTTTGGAATTCTAAATATATGGGTTTGAATTTAAACGACCCCTTAATAGCTGTGTAACTTTTCTAGTACTTATCTCTTCTGAACCTTTCATTTTTTGTTAATCTCACTGGGTTAATGTAAAGTTGGATGTAAATAAGGTAGCCTGTAGTCTTGGGACATATTGGGTACCCAAGATAAAGCTAATATACTCTCCTCCTCTAATTCTTCCCTGAACCTCCTTTTCAACCCTGTCACTGTTTGTTTCTGAGCATGGAGAGGAGATTCCAACTCTCAACGCACTTTAGACGTCCTTGTTATAATCGTCCTTGTTATAATCTACCATCTTGTTCAGGCCTCTAATGTGATTCATTTGCAAAATTTATAACTGGGGTTTCCAAACTCTTTTTTTTTTTTGTTAGGAAAATCCAGAATGCTGGTTACTACCCTTAAACAGGTCTCTGTTTGTTTGCTTTTTCTAAAAGGAATATGTCTAAAAGATGTTTTGACTCAGCACACTGTTTTAAAAGACACCCGGCCAGGCGCGATGGCTCATGCCTGTAATCCTAGCACCTTGGGAGGCCAAGGTGGGCAGATCACCTGAGGTCAGGAGTTCGAGACTAGCCGGGCCAACGTAACGAAACCATTACTCTACTAAAAATACAAAAATTAGCCAGGTGTGGTGGTGCATGCCTGTAATCCCAACTACTCAGGAGGCTGAGGCAGGAGACTCGCTTGAACCCGGGAGGTGGAGGTTGCAGTGAGCCCAGACTGCACCACTGCCCTCCAGCCTGGGCGACAGAGCAAGACTCCGTCTCAAAAAGAAAAAAACAAAAAGACACCCATTGGAGAGTGAACTAAGCCTGTGTTGAAAAATTTGAATCGAAATGGTCTTTGATCTTTGAATCAATATTTAGCATAGGGTTATTATAAATTACTTATTTGTTGTTCAGTACTTGAAACCAAAGCAAGAGGAAGAACTAACAAGTCCACATAATTAAAACTGGAATCAAATCCAGATTGTTTAATTATTGATAAATATCTATGGTTTATTCATAACTTTTCTCCCTTCCTCTATTTAGATGGCCTTAAGGTCATTCTATTTGCAGTGCACTATTCCAGAAGCTGAGTAGGGAGAAAATGAAACTCAAGTGAATTATATTACTCTTTGCTATAATACTTTAATCAGCTTCAGAGATTGAGGGTAATTGTGAGTTCTTAGTGAGGGGAAGCAAGGATGTAGGCAATCTGTAATTTCAGACAATTCCTTAAAACACAACCTAAGAACCTCTTACATTCTCAGAAAAAATGAAAAGCTGTGTCAAATGGTGGGTCATGTAGAGCTTCCAGCTGCAGCAAATATAGATACAGGAAGCCCAGTTAAATTTGAATTTTAGATAAACAGTGAATTAATTTTTAGTACATGCATTTTCTGTGCAATATTTGGAAGATGAATGGTGGCCTACCCCTCCACACCTGTAGGTATTTCTCATCAGGTGGGACGAGAGACTGAGAAAAGAAATAAGACACAGAGACAAAGGACAGAGAAAGAACAGTGGGCCCAGGAGACCAGTGCTCAGCATACAGAGGATGTACACCAGCAGTGGTCTCTGATTTCCCTCAGTATTTATTGATTAGTATTTTCACTATCTCAGCAAGGGGAATGTGGCAGGAGAATAGGGTGATAGTGGGGAGAAGGTCAGCAAGAAAACATGTGAGCAAAGGAATCTGTGTCACAAGTTCAAGGGAAGGTACTATGCCTGGATGTGCACGTGGGCCAGATTTATGCTTCTCTCCACCCAAACATTTTAGTGTAGTAAAGAATAACAGAGCAGCATTGCCACCAGCATGTGTCACCTCCTGCCACAGGGCGGTTTTTCTCCTATCTCAGAATAGAACAAATGTACAATCGGGTTTTATACCCAGACATTCTGTATAATGTCCCAGGGGCAGGCAGGAGACAGAGGCCTTTCTCTTATCTCATCTGCAAAAGACCTTCCTCTTTCACTAATCCTCCTCACCACAGACCCTTCACGGGTGTCAGGCTGGGGGACGGTCAGGTCCTTCCCATCCCATGAGGCCATATCTCAGGCTATCTCAGTGGGGAGAAACCCTGGACAATACCCGACTTTCCAGGGCAGAGGTCCCTGTGGCTTTCCACAGTGCATTGTGCCCCTGGTTTATCGAGAATGGAGAATGGCGATGACTTTTACCAAGCATACTGCCCCGTAAACATATTGTTAACAAGGCACATCCTGCACAGCCCTAGATCCCTTAACCTTTATTCCATAGAACACGTGTTTTTGTGAGCACAAGGTTGGGGCTAAAGTGACAGATTAACAGCATCTCAAGGCAAAACAATTGTTAAGGGTACAGATCAAAATGGAGTTTGTTATGTCTTCCTTTTCTACATAGACACAGTCACAGTCTGATCTCTCTTTGCCTGACATATCCCCCTTTTCTTTTTGACAAAACCGCCATCGTCATTATGTCTCGTTTTTGCGGGTTGCTGTCTCTTCGGAGCTGCTGGATATACCTGTAGACTAACAACAGACAGAACAGGCATGCAAGGATTGATACAGAATTTACAATAGTGGAACTTTTGATGGTTTTAACCCAAGTGACGGGGTTAAGATTTGTGAGGCCACCAGCAGCTTTCACGATTGCCTCAGTTCCTGGCACCACATTTAAATGGGCTTTTGATACCTCAAAAATTTGTTCTTTTAATTTTGAAATATCTAAAGTAAAATTATTTTCTCTTTCTTGTAGATGGCATTTAACCATGTCCCAGTGATGCTCAGACTCATTATGGGCTTGGAGTGTAATACAGAAATCTGACATATTCTAGTCACACTGTAACTGAAAAAGATATTTCAAGCACATGAGCCTATCTCCCATCCAAATGACAGTTTGTCTAAGATCATTAATTTGGTTTGCCAATTTTGATTTATTTGGGTCTGAGAATTCCACTATTTTGAGGAATTCTTTTGCCAATTATTTACATATTCTGCAGTTTGAACAGCAGCTGCAGCAGTAGCTGTGACTGCAGTAAGGCCCATAATCACTGCAATCAAAGTAAAAATAAATCTTTTGGATCTAGTTAGAACTCCTTTTAATACTTTTGTTAAAATACAGATGGATGACGAAGCTTCCCATGGTCGGTCTATGGACACAGGGATCCACACGCCCTCTCTTGCCCTCACCAGCAGAATATGGTGCTACCACTTAAAAGTTGAATCAATGCAAGGAAACAATCTACAATTTTCACAGTTGTAGTTTGGGAATCTGGTTTAATAATTATGTTTCCTACAACTAGCACATAAGGGGGTTTTACACAACTCTGCGAAGGAATTGTCAGATTGGAATTTAGGTAGATAGTATAATATGGCTTACGATCTCTTGTTCCTATAGCTTGATTTCCAGACCAAATTCTAATGTGGTGCGAGAACACAGTAAGCTTCCATTATTCTGGATGTTCAGGACCAGTAACAGGACTAACTAACTTTGGTCGAGGTGATGAAATTACCTTTTCACCCCATTTCCATGGATAGGGTGATTTTAACCTTCTATAAACCTGGTCCAGCTTTTCAGTTAAATCACTATCGTAGCCGGATTAATGGGGCAGATGGATGGGGCCTGTGAACATGAGTGAGTCTGGTCCGTACAATTATAATATAATTGGCCTCGAGGGGCCCAGTCTGTAATAGTTCCAAATTTATTGTTTTGTAATACCACCACCGTTATTAGCCACACATTCTTTCCAAACTAAGACTTCCGGGCCTTTGATTCTTTGGGAATTTCCTTGGGGCAAGGCTTCCCCTTAGGCCTAAATTTTAATGATCTTTGACAAGAAGAGTCCTTTAAATTATTTATCTGTGGCCCGAGTGACATTCCATTTACCATGTGATAAGTAAATCTACTGGTGGCACTGACAGTAGGTACTTCTACTAACCAATTTTGGGTTGTAGGCATTAAACATTCTGGTGCCTTCCCTAGGTAAATAGGAGGATAATGATACCCAATGGAAATATTTATCATTATTCCTTCTTTTTTAGGTTGGGCAGCGCAACGATCATCTGTGGGGCCTGGTACCCATGCACTGTTATTAACATATACTTCAATAGGATTATCCATCCATGTGACTGCCGGAATTAAGGACGGGAAAGGCACATAGGTCAAGTAAGTATAATTAGCTGCAGCTGCTTCTGCAGACATGGGGAGACATCACCGTTGATATAATCATCAAAGCTGCAAGCAGCATATTCTCTGGAGTTCATGTTACCCTTGTGTTTTTTAGGCTTTTTTTTTTTTTTTTTTTTAAAACTAACTGTGACAGCTTCTTTAATTGGGCCCAAGTCAGCGGCTCCGCTTTCTTGGTGGATGGCAACTTCATCTCTTCCTCTGATATCACCATTTTTGTTTACCTGGCAAGTCAGTGATAGTCGATTGCCGGTTTTCTGTGTCTGTGGAGGTGCATTTTTCTGCATCTCCAATGGGTTTATTGTAGAACTTTAGATGTCTAGTGGGTATCCAAACAGGAAGCTGATTTTTCTCCTGGTGAAACACAAGCAAAGCCTCTTCCCATGTTATCACCTTCCCTATTTTCCATGTCCTATTTTTGATGTCTTTTTACCAAATCAGTTTTTCTTTATGTGGGCTGTTTTTTTTTCCCCAGTAAAATGTTGTTTTGCAGAAGTAGCGGTCTGATTTTTATAAATGTTTAAAAAGTGTAAAGTATAGAGTGCTAGGTTAAGTTGCATCTGGGGAGTGTTATACTCCTTTTTCCTTTATTTGTTTCGCCCATTGAGCTTTGAGTGTTTTATTAGTTTTTTCAATTATGGCCTGTCTTTGGGAATTATAGGGGATTCCTGTGTATGTGTAATTTTTCACTGATTTAAGAATTTTTGTAATGTTTTACTACAGTATTCTGGCTCATTATTTGTTTAGTCGTGTTTTATGACTGGAGAGAATGTGTGGGGAATTAAGAGAGCAATGAATGATGTTCAGGTCAAGTAGTAATGTGGCTGAGACCTGGTCACAGTGCCTTTAATTTGTGTAGTGCTTTGCCTCACTTGCATGTTCTTACATATCCGCCTGAAGACATGACAGCATAAGCCTTGAGGGCAGCAGAGCATGGAATACTCAGAGAAATTCTAAGTGGAATGGCACCCAAACTTGGAAGCAGTACCCATAGCAGATGTCCTTGATGGAGGATCCAGGCAAGGAGACTATCTTGTTCCTCCTCATCACCACTTTCCAGTGTTTATGAATGAGACTTATGGGCATGTAAAGATTGAGATTGCCTGGTGATTTGATCAGTGTCAATTCTTACAGTTTTAGGGATTGCCATTGTGTATTTTCTCTATTTAGACCTTTTCCAATAGACCCAGGAGTGCTGGGAAGTGGAAGAGGTGGAATTATCTACCCAGAAGGTAGAGAAGCTTGAGGTGATAGTTTAGGGCAGGGGGTCCCCAACCTTTTTGGCATCAGGGACCAGTTTCATGCAAGACAATTTTTTTTCAGACGGAGGGAGGGGGCAGTGCAGTGGATGGTTTTGGGTTGATTCAAGCACATTACATTTATTGTGCACTTTATTTATATTATTATTACATTGTAATATATAATGAAGTAATTATACAACTCACCATAATGTAGAATCAGTGGGAGCCCTGAGCTTGTTTTCCTGCAACTAGACAGTCCCATCTAGGGAGGATGGTAGACAGTGACAGATCATCAGGCATTAGATTCTCATAAGGAGCGTGAAACCTAGATCCCTTGCATGTGCTGTTCACAATAGGGTTTGTGTTCCTATGAGAATCTAATGGCACTGCTGATCTGACAGGATGTGGAGCTTGGGCAGCGATGGAGGGAGGCTGTAAATACAGATGAAACTTCACTCACTCACATGCTGCCTACTTCTTGTTTTGTGGCCCTGTTCCTAACAGGCCATGGACCGGTACCGGTCCCATCTCTCATCTCTCTCCTCCTGTTAGAATTAATGACACTGAACTTGTATCTTTTGGTTTGCATGTCCTCTTGAACAATGAATATTTTTATTTTGAGTGCATGTATTTTTAAATTCATATAAATTGTATTGAGTTAGGTTTAGTCATTTGTTAGGTTAGCCATTTGTTTACTTTCTTCCTTCAAGCACAATATTTTAAAGATACCTGCACACCAGTATAAACCTGTTGCTTCTAGCAAATTGCTTTCTAATATCCCAAGATGTGCATCCACTACATTTTTACCTATTTATTCTCCTAGCAGTGGGAACCCAGACAACCTTCAACTCCCATCCAGCACAAATAAGGCTGCAGAAAACATGAATATGAATATTTTTGTACATGTTGTCTTACGGAACTGCTTATACGTGTTTTTGGAGTATGTAGCTACAGGTGGAATTTCTGGGTCAAATAATGTTTGTTTACTTATTTCGATTAAGGATTGTCAGAGTGCTCTTCTGAATTGCTGTGCTTGTCTACAGTTCACCAGCAGGGTATTACCTGGCTTCCTAACTTTTGCTTAACAGATACAAAGTTATAGCTCATTCTTTTCATTTGTATTTACTCTTATTCATGATTTTGAGCATCTCTTCAAAGACTTGTTCATTTTGGGGGTTTTATCTTCTGAAAATTGCCTTCCCCTAGGTCTTCTTTGTCCATTTCTCTGGATTATTATCTTTTCCTTGCTGATTTGAGAATTTCTTGTGCATTCTGAATATTCTCCCTTTTTAGTTTTAGACGTCACAAATAACTTTTTCCATTCTGTCATCTATGAACATTTTTCATGGTGCTTGTTGCTAAACAGAAAATTTTAATATTGATGTATTCGTTAAGTATTTTTGCATTATGTTTTGTGTGTTTGAAGTTTTGCTTTAAAAATCTCTTTTGTCATTAGGTTACAAAAACAGGTTATCATCTTTTTGAATGGAATGCACTTTTTTTTTTTCTGAGATGGAGTCTCACTCTGTCACCCAGGCTGGACTGTAGTGCTGCCATCTTGGGTCACTGCAACCTACACCTCCTGGGTTCAAGTGATTCTCCTGCTTCAGCCTCCTGAGTAGCTGGGATTACAGGTGCATGCCACCATGCCTGGCTAATTTTTGTATTTTTAGTAGAGACGGGGTTTTACTATGTTGGCCAGACTGGTCTCGAACTCCAGACCACAAGCAATGCACCCATCTTGGCCTCCCAAATAGCTGGGATTACAGGCATGAGCCAACTTGCCTGACTGAATGGAATACACTCTTATCCCTACACTTTTACCTCTCACATTTAGTGTTTACCTAGATTCCTCCTTTGCATAAGTCGATAGACTGGAATTCAGCTTTATTTTTTCCATATGTTAAGCTAAAGCCATTTTAAAAATATGATCTATTAGCCATCAGTGCTTTCCCCATTGATTTGAGATGGCTACTTTATCATATACGAAGTTTCCACATACTCGGCCTCCAGTCTTTGGGCTTTCTGTTCTGTTCCCTGACTGTGTGTCTACTCTGGTGACATGCCACCTGGGGGCATTGGTCCTGCTCTGG
Organism: Macaca fascicularis; assembly: GCF_037993035.2. Taxonomy (NCBI): domain Eukaryota; kingdom Metazoa; phylum Chordata; class Mammalia; order Primates; family Cercopithecidae; genus Macaca; species Macaca fascicularis. Next base: position 15,862,658 of record NC_088387.1, on the reverse strand, counting down.
GGCCGTCCTGCTGGCTGGCAGAGCAGGTCCCATAGCTGCTGCTTTTTCAGATTGGCTTGGTTGTTGTGAGCCTTTCATTCCTTCCTGTACATTTTACATTAAGATTTCTTAAGCTTGACTGGGGTTGTGCTGAATTTGTGTTAATTTAGAAATTGTGACTGGGCGCGGTGACTCACGCCTGTAATCCCAACACTTTGGGAGGCTGAGGTGGGCAGATCACAAGGTCAGGAGATCGAGACCATCCTGACCAATATGGTGAAACCCCATCTCTACTAAAAACAAAAAAAATTAGCTGGGTGTGGTGGCGCGTGACTGTAATCCCAGCTACTTCGGAGGCTGAGGCAGGAGAATTGCTTGAATCAGGGAGCCAGAGGCCGCAGTGAGCCGAGATCGTGCCACTGCACTACAGCCTGGTGATAGAGCAAGACTCCATCTCAAAAAACAAAACAAAACAAAATAAAACAAAACAAAAAGAAATTGTATTAGTAGATGTAATTCTTTTTCTACAATGTTTTAAAGTAATGACCACATTTAGAATTTTTCTTTGGCTTTTTCTTAAACATATAGATTTTTATCTATGTGAGTTTTTTTCATCTGCTCCTTTCTGCTAGTCTGACCCCTGAATCCTCTCCCCAGTACCTGTTTCCCACCTCTCTTGTTAACCCAGTAGTGTGGGACACCACCACCCCGTCCCTAGCTGCTCACCATTATCCCATCAAAATCTAATTAAAAGACCCCTCCAAATTTCCCAATGTTTCCCAATACCCCATCTCTCTCACCTACCAAAAAGGCCTACAGGCCATTATAAACAAGTTCTGCTTGTGTGGTCTCCTTAGACCAACTCACTCTCCATATAACACCCCCATCCTCCCTGTTAAGAAATCAGATGGCTTGTACCGACTTGTCCAGTACCTCTGAGCCATCAATTAGGCTGTTGTCCCTACTCATCCTGTAGTCCCTAACCCCTATACACTTCTCTCTCTTGTCCCCTCCAACAGTACCCACCATACCGCCATTGACCTAAAGGATGCCTTCTTTACCATTCCCTTACACCCTGATTCCCAAAACCTTTTTGCTTTCACCTGGACTGACCCTGAGACCCTTCAATCACAACAACTCACATGGACTGTCTTCTCCCAAGGCTTCAGAGATAGTCCTCATTTCTTTGAACAAGCCCTAGCCTGAGACCTCACCTCCTTAGACCTTTACCCCAGCCGTCTTCTTCAATATGTGGATGACCTCCTTCTCTGTAGCCCCTCCCTAGAAGACTCTCAAACTTACACTATTACCCTTCTAAACTCTCTTGCTAATAAAGGATATAAGTTCTCCCCTTCCAAAGCACAACTCTCCACCCCAACAGTAACATACTTAGGAGTCCAACTCTCTCCCAGGGCCTGAGCCATGACCCCAGCATGGGCAGCCTTAATAGACAGCCTACCTCCACCTTCCTCTAAGAGTAAAATTCTCTCTTTCTTAGGACTGACAGGCTTCGTTAGGATATAGATTCCCAACTTTGCCCTCCTAGCTTGCCCCCTCTATAAAGCAGCCAAAGCCACCCTCAGTGAACCCCTGAGCCCCTCACATAACATACTCCTCAGTTTCCACAAGCCCCAAACTGCTCTTATGACTGCCCCAGCCCTGTCCTTACCTGATATCTCCAAACCTTTCACTCTCTATACTGCTGAAAGCCAAGGGATATCCCTCGGTGTCTTAGGGCAACAGGAAAGAAATCCTCCTTCCTTTGCCCCTGTAGCTTACCTCTCTGAACAACTAGACAACAGTCAAAGGGTGGCCAACCTGTCTTACAGCACTAGTAGCAGTGGCCATTTTAGCTCTGGAAAGCAAGAAACTTACATTCGGCCAAAACACCACTGTCCACAGTCATCACAATTAATGAGATCTCCTCTCTTCTGGAGGATTAAGCTCCTTTTCTCCTTCCCGGATCCACTCACTCCATGCCCTCTTTATTGAAAATCCCGAATTCTGTCTTGCCAAAAGTGCTCCCCTCAACCCGGTGTCCTTACTCCCCATGTCCTCTTCCTCTCCTACTCATTCTTGCACTGACATCCTCGACCACCTACAGCCACATTTTCGAAACATCTCTGAGCCTCTCACCAACCCCAATGACCAACTATTCATAGATGGCTCTTCCTGCGGGCCCACTGACTCCCCCAAAGTGGCTAGATGTATGGTCGTTTCTCTTAACTGAGTAATTAAAGCCAAGCCCCTATGCCCAAAACCTCCTCCCAAAAGGCAGTACTCATAGCCCTCACTAGGGCCCTAACTCTTTCCAAATGCAAATGAGCCAACATTTACACAGACTCCAAATACACCTCACATTCTGTATTCCCATGCCACCATCTGGCAGGAGAGAGGATTCCTTACTGCCAAAGGCACCCCCATCACTAACAGACCCCTCATTTACCAACTCCTTCAGGCTGTGAACCTCCCCACTAAAGTGGGAGTTACACACTGTCAGGGACATCAAATAGGATCAGATGAGATCTTAAGAGGGAACAGAAAGGCCAATAAGGTAGCAAAGGAACTCTCCCTTTCTTCTGCACCTGCCTTCCTCCTCATTACTCCCACAATCCAACCCCAATATTCTCCCACCAAAAAAGCTTCGCTACTACAACAAGGAGCTTCCTTCCAAGGAAACTGGCCAGTGAAAAATCAAAAACTCATCCTCCCCCAAGAACAAACCAAAGAAATTCTAACATCCCTTCACTAATCTTTCCATATTAGTGCCTACCCCCTGTATCTTCTCCTTTGCCCATATTTCTCTTCCCTGCACCTATTTGCCTTACTAAAAGACATAGCCAGTTCTGTCTGCCTAGCCAAAGTATATTTTTCTTGTGCGGAACTTCAATCTATGTGTGCCTCCCTATGAATTAGACTGGTACTTGCACCCTAGTCTTCTTAAGCCCCAAAACTGACATTGCCCCTGGAAATCAGAGTTTACCAGTCCTTATTAAAGCTCAAGTCCATCAACACAGAGCCGTACAGCTAACACCCCTGCTTATAGGACTAAGAATTGCCACTGAGACAGGAACAAAGATAGCAGGCTTGTCCACCTTCCTGTCCCACTATCACTCCTTTCAAAAGATCTCTCAGACAGCCTACAAGATGTAGCCAAATCCATCCTTACTCTCCAATCCCAAATAGACTCTTTTTTTTTTTTTTTTGTTAGAACAACTCAGCAAAATAAAATTCCTGTTTATTGTTGGACAACATTGTTTCACACATACATCAAACAGGCCAAAAAAAATAAACAGCAACTTCATAGACAAAAAAGGAAAAAAATGAAACCTTTTATCTTTGGCCTTTTTAACAATCTCATACAAACCAACTACTTATAGTACAGCTAAGTACATACACAAAAAAGTTACTGGAATGCTCGGAATAAGATTGTTTTTCTCTTGTCGTTTTTGCTTTTTTTACAAGGTTTTTTTTCTCCTTTGAGATTATAATGAACACGGTCACACCACAAGTAAAGTCAGAAGTAGGACAGAGAACGCTCCGAAGGCTGGTTTGGTCATCTGAGATCATTAAAAATGGCTGACCCTAACAATATGTACAAAAATATAAAATGTAAATAAAAAATACAAACAAATTTCCTTTTTAAAGTACTTTTAAGAAAAAAAGCAGGGCCTTGGAAGTTTTGGTTCTTTTTTCCTCCCCTGTTGCAAATTCTCATGGTTTGGGTTGGGTGGTGGAGAGCGCGTGTCATCTGCGGGTGGCACTGCCCACGGTGGGCGGGCGGGCGGGCCTCTCTACTCGAAGGTGACCACGTTTAGATTCTGAGACGGGAAGTGGAGGGTGAATAGGTCACGGCGGCCTTTTTTTTTTAGTTTAACTTTTCCTTTTTTGCTGTCTAGTCATCCTCGTCGGTCTTCTGCTTCTTGGTATCAACATCGTCATCCTCATCATCTTCAGCTGCCCGCTTGCCCGCAGCTGACTCAGCTTCTTCATCTTCATCTCCATCCTCTTCCTCACCATCACCTTCTTCTTCCTCCTCCTCTTCCTCCCCACCTTCTTCCTCTTCTTCGTCTACCTCATTGTCAGCCTCTCGCTCCCCATTTTCCTCATTCTCAGCATTCCCGTTAGCAGGGGCGTCTCTTCCATTTTCTGCCTCTTCCACAACTTCCTTCTTCTCCTTTAAGTCCTTGGTGGTGATTTCGGAGCTGGTGTCTACGGCTGCGTCTGACATGGTGGGGCACGCCGGTGATGCGATGCAGGGGATTTTAAAAGAAAGCGAGAGTTCAGGGACTCCGGCGATAAAGCTGCCGGAGTCCGCGGCCGCGGAGGAGGCGCGCGGCAGAGGCGGAGGAGGAACAATGCAAAGATGGCTTTTCAGAGCAGCCAGTGGGGGCCCAAATAGACTCTTTAGCAGCAGTAACTCTTCAAAACCGTCAAAGTTTAGATCTCCTCGCTGCCGAAAAAGGTGGACTGTGCATCTCTTTAAGAATGCTGTTTCTATACTAACTAGTCAGGAATTGTACGAGATGCTGCCTGACAGTTAAATAAAAAAGCTTCTTTGGGTATATACCCAGTAATGGGATGGCTGGGTCATATGGTACATCTAGTTCTAGATCCTTGAGGAATCGCCATACTGTTTTCCACAATGGTTGAACTAGTTTACAGTCCCACCAACAGTGTAAAAGTGTTCCTATTTCTCCACATCCTCTCCAGCACCTGTTGTTTCCTGACAAGAACAGAAAACCAAACACCGCATGTTCTCACTCATAGGTGGGAACTGAACAATGAGATCACTTGGACTCGGGAAGGGGAACATCACACACCTGGGCCTATCATGGGGGGAGGGGGGAGGGGGGAGGGGGGAGGGGGAGGGGGAGGGGGAGGGATTGCATTGGGAGTTATACCTGATGTAAATGACGAGTTGATGGGTGCTGACGAGTTGATGGGTGCAGCACAGCAACATGGCACAAGTATACATATGTAACAAACCTGCACGTTATGCACATGTACCCTAGAACTTAAAGTATAATAATAATAATAATAAAAAGCTTCTAAAATCAGTCAATGCCTTTCAGAGTCCTGGTCCCAGTAGTTTTGTAATTCCTAGGCACCCTGGCTACTGCCCCTCCTAGGCCCTGCCATAACCGTTTTTCTCCTTTTAGCATTTGGCCCCTGCCTCTTACGTCTCCTTAACCAGGTTTTACGAGATGGTATTAGAGCCTTCACCCATGGAACAGTACAAGGCATGATGCTACTCCAAGGACACCGACAGCTCCAGGAATGGCAGTCCCTACCATCCAGCCTCTCCCACTAACCGTCGCCCCTACCCAGCAGGAAGCAGCCGGATGACAACGGTGCCCCTCTTCTGTTACCTACTAAAAGGCTGGAATGTTAAGGACCCCAAAAGAATGCAACAAGCCCCCTCCCCTAAATGCAGTTTATATTTCTTCCAAAAAGTTGCCCCTGCCCCAAGTTCCCAGAATGACAGGTACAGCTATAACCACTCCCAGGCTAAACCATATCCTGATACCCTGAGCCAAGTAAGGCAAGAACTGACAATTGCAGATGTAGACACACCCCAAAAGCCCCTAAACACCCCCACACCCTCTCCAGAAAATACTTACACCCCCTAGCCTGTAAGCTCAGGTGCTGCCTCCTCTGACTGTTAAGGAGCAGCCCGGCAGGTTAATAAATTTGCTTGCCTGACTTTAGGTCTTCTCATCCTTTCTCTAGGCTAACGTTACACTTTCTACTTACCTCGGCGTTGCTTCTACATTTCCCATCTTTTTAAATCATTTCCTGCTATCCCTCTGTCTGCAAGAATTCCTCCATCTGATCTTTCCTTCATTAATAACTTGTTTTTAAGATGTAGCTATTCTACTATGTATTTGATCTGTTGTGTACTTCTACTATTCTACCTTTCATACTTCATTTGGATGGCATGTGATTTCTTATTTTGTTCCCATACTTTGGCAAGTGCTCTCTAGTTGTCTTTCTTTTGAGGTGGCTGTGTTCCCCAAGGGTCCAGTTATTCTGGCCTGTGAACTTTGGGAAGCTGAGGTAGATGGATCACAAGGTCAGGAGTTTGAGACCAGCCTGGCCAACATGGTGAAACGCTTTTTCTACTAAAATTACAAAAATTAGCCAGGTGTGGTGGCAGGCACCTGTAATTCCAGCTACTCAGGAAGCTGAGGCAGGAGAATCACTTGAACCCGGGAGGTGGAGGTTGCAGTGAGCCGAGATCGCGCCACTGCTCTCCAGCCTGGCAACAGAGCGAGACTCTATCTCAAAACAAAAACAAAAACAAACAAAAATATATATCTATAAAAGATTGTAAGCCTTAGTTTTCTTACCTGTAAAATGGGAGTAATATTACTTTCCTGATGTATTGCTGAACATTCGAATGTGTTTGAACTGTCAGACATATAAATGCTTAACACAGTGTCTGGTGCAAAGACTCCTTACACTCTAAGTCCTTTCGTACTTGGCGTGGGGCACTCCATCTTCCCCTTTAGCAAGGGGCACCCATTCTCATTGCTGCCTTCTGCAGATGCCCTGATTCATGGAGTTGGTTTGAATACCCTGAGCTTACTGGGATATTTAGCATCCACAAGACAACATCAGTTTTTCAAATGTATCACCAGGGCTTTCAAACACGATTATGAGATAAGTTCTTCATTTGGCAAATGGTATATTGTTAAGCTCATCCTCAGGTTGAAGTGAAAGTTCAATTGTCATTCACTATGTCATCCAGCCTGGCTTACATCTCAAGCTAGAAAAAAATGTGCATCTAACTTAGCAGAGACAAAGCCTCTGGGCAGATTTTCTCTCCACAAAGTGTTCGCTGTTGTCCCATCTCTATTCCTGGGGAAGAAACTAGATAAAGTGGGAGGCCAGGTCCTACCATGTGAGCCAAAAAATGGGGGGAGCTGGGGTACAGAGGTCAGGGGACACAATGGAAAAGAATGCCTTAAAGCAGTGCTAGAGCACATGCTGGGGCTGAGGTGGGGAACTACGTGCCTGTGTGTGCACACGCATGCGCCCGGAGGGATTGCAGAGCCAGCAAAGGGCAAAGGGCAATAATTGGAACAAGAAGAAAGGGAGATTGCCTGGTTAAATACCACAGGTAGTGCCTCTAGCTGAGTTTGTGCCTGCTCCTAGCTACAAGTACAAAATCAATATTCTGGAGCAAATAAACACCTGTGAGAAGGTTCTGACTGTTCTCTTTCATTTCAAGAACATTCAGGGCTTCCTATTTTTGGAAGCTGTTGTCTTTCACTTTCAAAGTGTGTCTCTCTTCTCCCTCTCTCTGTTATTTCACTCCTCCAGGGCTAGGAAAGGACCTGCTTGCCCCTGGTTCCTTGGAGCTCAGGCCCATTTTCGATTCTCTCCTAGCATCTTCCTTATGTTACTCTCAGGCTGACCTGTTAGCTCTTGGTATCTATCGTGCAAACAGGCTTTTCAAACCCTCATGGGGGTGGGGGGACCACTCTGCAAACTCAACCCCTTTTGGTCCAGTTGTTTAGCTTCCCCTGTGTGTTCATCACACAGTCAGAGATAAACTCTCAGAGAATAAAACATGTCCTTTTTGACACTTGATGGCATGAGCTGGGCCCCTGGCATAGTCTGCTATGGCCCATTTGTGGAAGCCTGCATGTGTAACCCAAGCAGAGAGGGGATGAACAATCTGCAGCATCAGGAATTCTGCTCTGAACAGACTGTAATTCTAAGACTATTCATTTAGCGAAGTAATAATTTTTTGCTTTCATTACTGGATTAGCAAGTTGGTGTGTTTTGCGTTTTTACTAATATCCTTGAGGTATGTCTTAGGAAATATTAAATACTTGGCCAAGATTGCTGTATTATTTATTATTCATTAGGAACTAAAAAGATTATTAAAGGTCTTGTATATGCCTCATGGGAGAGAGCAGTACTCCACCTGCTTTAAACATTTAATATATGCTAAAATGTACTTTTTTGGTCTACAGGTCTGTGAGTTTTAGCAGATGTATAGGTTAGTGTAACCACCACCAGTCAGGAAACTGGTCCTACCATCCCACAAAACTCCATCGTACTTGCCTTCGTAGTCGCATTTCCCCCTGACCTGTAGCCTCTGGACACCACTGATCTGTTCTCTATCATTATAGTTTTATCTTCACAAAAGTATTATAAATGGAATCACACAGCATGTGACCTTTTGAAACAGACTCCTGTCACTCACCGAAATGTTTCTGAGATTCATCCAAGTTGTTGCCTGTGTTAATAGTTGGTGCATTTTTGTTGCTATAATATCCATTTTATGGATGGACTACAGTTTGTAAATCCATTCACTAGTTGAATGATGTTTGGGCTGTTTTCAGTTTTTAACGATCATGAACAGATGTGCTATAAACATCCATGTACATATTTTTTTTGTAAATATGAATTTTCATTTCTCTAGGGAAGAGGTTGGCAAACTTTATCTATAAAGGGCCAGATGGTAATTTTTCTGTCTTGTAAAGTCACGGGATCTCACTGTGTTGTCTGGGCTGGAGTGCAGTAGCTGTCATACGTGTGATCATAGTGCATTGCAGCCCCAAACTCATGTGATCTTCCTGCCTCAGCCTCCAGAGTAGCTGGGGCTATAGGTGCATGCCACCACGCCTGGCTCTCAGATGGTAAATATATGAAGATTTGTGGACTTTGTGGTCTCTGTTGCAATTACTCAACTCTGCTGTTATAGTATAAAAACAGGCAGAGATAATATGTAAATGGATGAATGTGGATGTGTACCACACGCTTTTTTTTTTTTTTTTTTTTTTTTCTGAGAGGGCGCCTGGCTCTGTCGTCCAGGCTGGAGTGCAGTGGCGTGATCTTGGCTCACTGCAAGCCCCACCACCCAGGTTCATGCCATTCTCCTGCCTCAGCCTCCTGAGTAGCGGGGACTACAGGCGCCCACCACCATGCCTGGCTAATTTTTTTTTTTGTATTTTTAGTAGAGACAGGGTTTCACCGTGTTAGCCAGGATGGTCTTGATCTCCTGACCTCGTGATCTGCCTGCCTTGGCCTCACAAAGTGCTGGAATTACAGGCGTGAGCCACCATGCCCGGGCGTACCGCACTCTTAAAATAAAAGATGGATTTGACTGATGGAGGTAGTTTGCCAACCACTATTCAAGGTAAATATCTAGGAGTGTGATTTCTGGGCCACGTAGTAAGTGTGTGTGTAATGTTATCAGTGCACGGCCAAATTACTTTCCAGAGTGGATGTATCATTTTGTATTCCCACTATTAATATATTAGAGATCTAGTTAAATTGTATTTTTGTATTCAGGTATTGTCTGTATTTTTTTTAGTCATTCTGATAAGTATTCTATGGTATCTCATTGATCTCACTGTGGTTTTGCTTCGTATTTCTCTAATGGGTAATGAGATTGAACATCTTTTCATGTGCATATTTGCCATTCACATGTCTTCTTTGGTGAAGCATATGTTCAAATCTTTTGCTTCTCTTTAAATTGTAAGGGAATTTATATCCTCAAATCTTTTATTCTGTTGAAAAGCAATTCTACTCTTCAGTATTGGTAACAAACAGTCTTGATGTTTCAGTGGCTACTAGCATAAGTCTTTTTCTGTCTCATGCTGCCTGTCTGTTGTGGGTCACCTGAGATCTGTTCATGATGCCTTAGTCCAGGCTTCTCACTGTGAAACCCAGCCTGGCACCCTGCCCCATCTGGAGTCTTGTTGATTGGCATGGTAAAGGTAAGCCACGCTCTAACTCTTCACATTTCTACCCATGAGAAATACATGTAACTTCATCTTATATTTAATTAGCCAAGCAGGCCATCTGGCATATCTTAACTTCAGAGGTGGGGACGTCCAATCTTTCCATGTCCCTAGGAGAAGAATGTAGCCATAATGACAACAGCAACATTGTTACTAACAATAAGGTATCTAGGCAGTTCTCATGTATGTCATATTCTCTTACCATTTCTTTTCAATTAAATTTCTAAAATATACCTGTAATCTCAGCACTTTGGGAGGCTGAGGTGGGCAGATCACTTGAGGCCAGGCGTTTGGGACCAGCCTGGCCAACATGGCAAAACCCCATCTCTGCTAGAACACAAAAATCAGCTGGGCTTGGTGGCACACACCTGTAATCCCAGCTACTCAGGAGGCTGAGGCAAGAGAATCGCTTGAACCTGGGAGGCAGAGGTTGCAGTGAACCAAGATCATCCCACTGCACTCCAGGCTGGGTGAGAGAGAAACACTGTCTCAAAAAAATTTTTTTTTCTAAAATGTAAAAGCACTACTAACAGAAGCTATCTTTTAAGGGGAGGCTCACTGACTTATGTATTTCATAAATCAATGTAAAAAATGTAGGGCCTGATGTTTATTTTTCCAAGTAAGAATATTTCCAAAAAAAGTTACAATCACACTTCCATTTCATTAAGAAGGATATTTTAACATCAAGTGTGAGAGCATAATCTCAGAGTAAAAAGAAAATTGAATGTACCTAGTTGTATGAAAAACTTGTATTATCCTTAACTTTTACATCTCATTAGTAACTCATACCATTGTAAGGATGACATATGAGATTTCTTAGTAGTGGATTTTGGATTAGGAATTACAGGGAAATGGTCCTGGGTATGTATCCAGGATTAGGAATGACTGTGCCATGATCAAATTAGGGCCTCACAGAGGTTTAGAAAGGCCATTAGAGAGAAAACTAATGCATATTTCTTTTACTTTAGGTTATTATTTATTTTAAAAAGTGTTACAAGGAACCACATGGGTTATTAATTGCATTGAAAACAAAATGTACTTTGGCTGCATTGTAACTGGTCGGTGTGAGTGATGAGGTAGTCTCTATCACTTGTCTTGATTTTTATCTAGCTTTACTTTTCAGAGCCCTGCAGAAAGTACAAGAGCAGTCAAACCTTTTCATAGTCATTTAATTGCTCATTCTGAACCACTATGAAGTGACTTTTTCCAGCCTCCAACAGTACTTAAAATGTAGCAACAAAAAATACTTTACCATAAAAATACATGTATAGTGGCTGGGCGCGGTGGCTCACGCCTGTAATCCCAGTACTTTGGGAGGCCGAGGTGGGTGGATCACAAGGTCAGGAGATCAAGACCATCCTGGCTAACACGGTGCAACCCTGTCTCTACTAAAAATATAAAAAGAAATTAGCCGGGCGTGGTGGTGGGCGCCTGTAGTTCCAGCTACTTGGGAGGCTGAGGCAGGAGAATGGCATGAACTCAGGAAGTGAAGCTTGTAGTGAGCCGAGATCACACCACTGCACTCCAGCCTGGGCAACAGAGTGAGACTCGGTCTCAAAAACAAACAAAAAAGCAAACAAACAAAAAAATCAAAAAACATGCGTAGAAAAACTTGATGAATGTATGCTAAAACGTTAAAGCTATCTCTAGAAGATGGGATGACATTTAACTTAATATCTGGAATGTTCAATAAGTATATATTATTTTATAATATGAAAGTTATTTAAAAATTAGAACAGTTCATAATTTAAATATCATGGGAAACTTTTTTGGAGATTCAAAGTGTCTCAAAGTTGGTTTTCTTCTAACATCTTAGTGAGAAATGAATTATTATTAGGTTCCTATAATATATCAGGAAACATGGGCTAGGAAAATTCTGTAATTTTGGTCTGGACAAATGAATGAGAGATCAGAAGAGTCTGGTGTTCGGATTCCTACCTCTGTGTTAATTGTATCTCTTTGAGGAGGGGTTGCAATGTTGCAGGTGTCATCCTAAACTCTTTACATGTAATAATTCATTTACTGTCCACAACATCTACTTGAAGTGGATACTAATATTTTCCCATTTTATGTAAGATACAACAGAAGAACAGAGAGGTTGAGTAACTTGTCCAAGGTAATACACCCCATGGGTGGCAGCACTGGTATTTGAATGCAGGAAATTTGGCCACTGCCCTAAGTATCAGCAGCTGCCTTTCACAAAGATTCTTACTTCTTAATTTGAACTCTGTAATGATGAAGGATGCACACAAATGACATGTATGCTAAATGCTGACAGAATGACAGATATGTTATAATATCACGGAGTCTACCTATAACAGTTTTTATAGCCATTTTATTGAGAGCCCTAGGCCTCCAGGTATTGTCTTCCAGAGGTTACTGTGCATTGGGACGGGAAGAGGAACAGGGCGGGGAATGGGAGAGGGATAGTGTCATTGGGTAAGATCATATACTTAATATTGTTATTTACTGTTTATTACACGAGGTTCAATTATTTGTTCACATTGCTGCCTCGCACCATGGTGTCATAATCTTCACAAGGGCAACCACAATGATTTATTTCTTTCTGCTTCATCATTACCTTAGAATATACTTGATACATAGTAGACAATGTGGTTAAGAATAAATGAAGGAATGAGTTACATTCATACCTTTCTATCCTGTTGCCCTCAAAACAAAGCATACTAAATGTAATGCCCCAGGTGTTACATTTAGTATGTAATGTAATAGGTGACTCATCTCAAGCTTATGCTATACCAATACTTATTTTACAACCTGCTCTTCAAAGTAAAATCATTTTTAAACAAATAGAACCCCTTCTTTCTCTTCTTCAGCCCCATCTTCAGAGGTACTGGAAGTGCAGGCAACTGTGGCTGGAGCCACTGTCTGATTCTTTAGTTCAGACAAAATTTCCAGCACCGCTGATGTTCTGAAGTGTAATTTTAAAATCTATACCTTCTCCCTGAACATTTAATCCAGAGGGAAAGTAATGTGAAGAAGAGATTGAATTGGCCATATTCGTTTCAGACATACTCAATTTTGCCCTAGGAGCTTCCAGCTCTTCTTGTTATTGAAGAATTTATGAGCCAGGTAATTGAGAATTGGTTGTTATATTAAAAGCAAAAAGGAAGATGTAAAGATCCATGTGGTGTGATCTCACTTACGTAAAAAATACATAAAATGCTGAAAGGAAATGTACAAATAGAACATCTCTGGGTGCAGTTAGAGGTGATTGTACATTTTAATAAATAATCATGGATTCATTATAAATTTGGGGAGAATTAAGCTTCTGATGTCATCTACTGCCACCTCCTTACTAATGTGCCAGGTGATGTTCAAGACAGAGTTTTTCATTACGGAAAGAAACAAAAGAACTTCCCATCACATCCTTTGCACAGGACTTTCAGGTGGAGCTTTGTTTGTGAAATATCTTTATACCAAAGCCCCTGTCCTGTTCCCTAGGAAGACCACTGCTATTGCCTGCAGACTAACCTTTCCATCATTCATTCATCAACACTTCATGTGTACCTGATGTATGTACAACATGTACAGAGCAAATGCTACTGTACTTATTCACTTGATTCAAAATGGAAGACATCTGGAGAGCATCACCTACCGTACATCGTTTGCCATTGCTGGGAAAGGATGCTTCAGAGTGTTCACGGTCCTAGTTCTGGAAGTACATTATTTATCCTGTGATTATGGCAAAAAGATACAATATCATCATTGACATTTCTTATCTCATAAACTAGCTGGAATATATTTTTAAAAATAGAGCAAGAGACTGTAAAATGGAAAAAGATATGTATGAAATGGCATTATATTTTATAGGCTTTGTGTGTTTTGAGGGCAACAGGATAGAAAGGTATGAATGTAGAATGTAAATCATTCCTTCATTTATACCTAACTATATTGTTTACTATGTACTAAGTATATTCTAAGATAATGAGGAAGCAGAAAGAAAGAAATCATAGTGGTTGCCCTCGTGAAGATTATGACAGAGCGGTGGGAGGCAGAAATGTAAATAAATAATTGAACCTCATGTAATAAATAGTAAATAATTATATTAAGTATATGGACTTACCCAATGACATCAAATTACCACAATGCAAAGAATTTCTGGTGCTCTCACCTTAAATTACTTGGTAAATATGGTATCAACTCAAAATAAGAGGCATATATGGTTTAGGGGAGCACTTTGTAAATTCAGAATTTGTGAAGTATACAATTCTAATTGTTACACTAAGATGGACATGACAAATAAATAATGGGAAGTGTGCTGTAGACTTTTTCCTAGGAATAGGAATGGATATTTCATTCTCCTGCATGTTGGGAAAGTTTTAAAACAATTGATTTTAGATTGCTTCAGAAAGAATCAAGCTCTAATCTAACTTTTGGGGCAATGGATGCCACATGTTAGGTCAAAAAAGTAGAATATTAATGTGATCACTCAGGCGATCAAAGGGACTATGCTGGCCTGTTGGAACTGGTGTGCCAGATCGATGTCCTGGGGAGAGGTGATGTTTAAATTTGTACCAGCTGGCTGGGCGCAGTGGTTCATTTCTGTAATCCCAGCACATTGGTATGCTGAGGCAGGCAGATCACCTGAGGTCAAGAGTTCAAGACCAGCCTGACCAACATGGTGAAGCCCGTCTCTACTAAAAATACAAAAATTAGCTGGCACACTCCCGTAATCCCAGCTGCTCCGGAGGCTGAGACAGGAGAATTGCTTGAACTCAGGAGGCAGAGGTTGCAGTGAGCTGAGAGTGTGCCACTGCACTCTAGCCTGGGCGACAGAGCGAGACTTCATCTCAAAAACAAAACAAAACAACACAAAACACGTGTACCACAGTGTACCATGGACACTGTGATCTTTGCCTATGTTCTAGATCTTTCTTTGTTTAAATTCCACATCCGTAGAGAAAGACATGCCAAAAATAATACAGCAGCTACTGTAGTGACTGAAATCCTGTTTTGCTTCCTGACATATGCTATTGACATATGCTTCCTGACAATGTTTATGCATTTCTGACATTTGTTGTATTTTTTCTTTTGGAATGTTTTTTGTAGGAAATTACAGCAGATACATAAGAGAAAAATGAGAAGTTTCCTATTCATTTTCATCACCCCTTTTCCTGGTTATTTTTAAGGGTGAAGATATAATATTTACTAGTTCCAGTGCAAATAAATTTCTCACTGCTCTGGAAGAATTCCGGTTGTACTCTACTACATGATGATTCTGTGTGTTGTGCTTGAAACTAATGTTGCAGTTGATAAGTGGCAGGAAGTCAAGGCTGAAGTTAAACTCAACAGTTGTCTACCAGCTGAACTCCCCAGCCTTGGCATGCTTTTTACAACTCATGCTGTTCTTTTCAAGGTGTTCTTTATTTGACGTTCTCATTTTCAACTTCATGGTCTTCTGCTCTTTGAACGTGGCAAACCATTGCTGTTTGTATGTGGAGGATGCCCAGGCTGAAGATTCCAGGGACGACAGATCATTGATGATGTGACCTAATCTGATTTGCCTCACCAATGAAATGCTTTTCCTTCTTTGGTTTTACGGAAGACAGTGTCTTCAAAAATTTTAAATGTATCTGGGAAACCTGGCATCTTCTTCACTTAGAGGCAAGCATTAATGATTTATTTCAAGACAACACTAGAAGAAAGAACTGCATTGTTTCCTTACGTTACAAGTGGGTTAGAACATAGAGGAGTTGCTGCGTGAGATTTTACAATGTTTTCCGAAAAGTTCCTCACAGGTGAGTCACCAACTTGTTTAGAATCCATTTAAGACACATTTTGCACCTTTCTAAAAAAAAAATTGAATTGAATCATAGCTCCCTACTGATGTGGGAGAGCCACAAATTGTTTTCTTATTTTTTTATTTTTATTTTTATTTATTTATTTATTTATTATACTTTAAGTTCCAGGGTACATATGTACAACTTGCAGGTTTGTTACATATGTATACATGTGCCATGTTGGTGTGCTGCACCCATCAACTTGTCAGTACCCATCAACTTGTCATTTACATCAGTTATAACTCCCAATGCCATCCGTCCCCGCCTTCCCCCTCCCCATAATAGGCCCCGGTATGTGATGTTCCCTTTCCCATGTCCAAGTGATCTCATTGTTCAATTCCCACCTATGAGTGAGAACATGCGGTGTTTGGTTTTCTGTTCTTGCGATAGTTTGCTGAGAATGATGGTTTCCAGCTGCACCCATGTCCCTACAAAGGACACAAACTCATCCTTTTTTATGGCTGCATAGTATCCCATGGTGTATATGTGCCACATTTTCTTAATCCAGTCTGTCACTGATGGACATTTGGGTTGATTCCAAGTCTTTGCTATTGTGAATAGTGCCACAATAAACATACATGTGCATGTCTTTATAGCAGCATGATTTATAATCCTTTGGGTATATACCCAGTAATGGGATGGCTGGGTCATATGGTACATCTAGTTCTAGATCCTTGAGGAATCGCCATACTGTTTTCCACAATGGTTGAACTAGTTTACAATCCCACCAACAGTGTAAAAGTGTTCCTGTTTCTCCACATCCTCTCCAGCACCTGTTGTTTCCTGACTTTTTAATGATTGCCATTCTAACTGGTGTGAGGTGGTATCTCATTGTGGTTTTGATTTGCATTTCTCTGATGGCCAGTGATGATGAGCATTTTTTCATGTATCTGTTGGCTGTATGCATGTCTTCTTTTGAGAAATGTCTGTTCATATCCTTTGCCCACTTTTTGATTGGGTTGTTTGTTTTTTTCTTGTAAATTTGTTTGAGTTCTTTGTAGGTTCTGGATATTAGCCCTTTGTCAGACGAGTAGATTGCAAAAATTTTCTCCCATTTTGTAGGTTGCCTGTTTACTCTGATGGTAGTTTATTTTACTGTGCAGAAGCTCTTTAGTTTAATGAGATCCCATTTGTCAATTTTGGCTTTTGTTGCCGTTGCTTTTGGTGTTTTAGACATGAAGTCCTTACCCGTGCCTGTGTCCTGAATGGTATTACCTAGGTTTTCTTCTAGGGTTTTTATGGTATTAGGTCTAACATTTAAATCTCTAATCCATCTTGAATTAATTTTCGTATACGGAGTAAGGAAAGGATCCAGTTTCAGCTTTCTGCTTATGGGCAGCCAATTTTCCTAGCACCATTTATGAAATAGGGAATCCTTTCCCCATTTCTTGTTTTTGTCAGGTTTGGCAAAGATCAGATGGCTGTAGATGTGTGGTATTATTTCTGAGGGCTCTGTTCTGTTCCATTGGTCTATATCTCTGTTTTGGTACCAGTACCATGCTGTTTTGGTTACTGTAGCCTTGTAGTATAGTTTGAAGTCAGGTCGCGTGATGCCTCCAGCTTTGTTCTTTTGACTTAGGATTGTCTTGGCAGTGCAGGCTCTTTTTTGGTTCCGTATGAACTTTAAAGCAGTTTTTCCAATTCTGTGAAGAAACTCATTGGTAGCTTGATGGAGATGGCATTGAATCTATAAATTACCTTGGGCAGTTTGGGCATTTTCACAATATTGATTCTTCCTATCCATGAGCATGGTATGTTCTTCCATTTGTTTGTGTCCTCTTTTATTTCACTGAGCAGTAGTTTGTAGTTCTCCTTGAAGAGGTCCTTTACATCCCTTGTAAGTTGGATTCCTAGGTATTTTATTCTCTTTGAAGCAATTGTGAATGGAAGTTCATTCATGATTTGGCTCTCTGTTTGTCTGTTACTGGTGTATAAGAATGTTTGTAATTTTTTGCACATTAATTTTGTATCCTGAGACTTTGCTGAAGTTGCTTATCAGCTTAAGGAGATTTTGGGCTGAGATGATGGGCTTTTCTAAATATACAATCATGTCATCTGCAAACAGGGACAGTTTGACTTCTTCTTTTCCTAACTGAATACCCTTGATTTCTTTCTCTTGCCTGATTGCCCTAGCCAGAACTTCCAACACTATGTTGAATAGGAGTGGTGAGAGAGGGCATCCCTGTCTTGTGCCAGTTTTCAAAGGGAATTTTTCCAGTTTTTGCCCATTCAGTATGATATTGGCTGTGGGTTTGTCATAAATAGCTCTTATTATTTTGAGATATGTTCCATCAATACTGAATTTTTTGAGAGTTTTTAGCATGAAGGGCTGTTGAATTTTGTCAAAGGCCTTTTCTGCATCTATTGAGATAATCATGTGGTTTTTTTTCTTTGGTTCTGTTTATATGCTGGATTATGTTTATTGATTTGTGCATGTTGAACAAGCCTTGCATCCCAGGGATGAAGCCCACTTGATCATGGTGGATAAGCTTTTTGATGTGCTGCTGGATTTGGTTTGCCAGTATTTTATTGAGGATTTTTGCATCGATGTTTATCAGGGATATTGGTCTAAAATTCTCTTTTTTTGTTTGTCTCTGCCAGGTTTTTTGTATCAGGATGATGTTGGCCTCGTAAAATGAGTTAGGGAGGATTCCCTCTTTTTCTATTGATTGGAATAGTTTCAGAAGGAATGGTACCAGCTCCTCCTTGTACCTCTGGTAGAATTCGACTGTGAATCCATCTGGTCCTGGACTTTTTTTGGTTGGTAGGCTATTAATCATTGCCTCAATTTCACAGCCTGCTATTGGTCTATTCAGGGATTCAGCTTCTTCCTGGTTTAGTCTTGAGAGAGTGTAGGTGTCCATGAAATTATCCGTTTCTTTTAGGTTTTCTAGTTTATTTGCGTAGAGGTGTTTATAGTATTCTCTGATGGTAGTTTGTATTTCTGTGGGGTCGGTGGTGATATCCTCTTTATCATTTTTTATTACATCTATTTGATTCTTCTCTCTTTTCTTCTTTATTAGTCTTGCTAGCAGTCTATCAATTTTGTTGATGTTTTCAAAAACCGGCTCCTGGATTCATTGATAATTTTGAAGGGTTTTTTGTGTCTCTATCTCCTTCAGTTCTGCTCTGATCTTAGTTATTTCTTGCCTTCTGCTAGCTTTTGAATGTGTTTGCTCTTGCTTCTCTAGTTCTTTTGTGATGTTAGGGTGTCAATTTTAGATCTTTCCTGCTTTCTCTTGTGGGCATTTAGTGCTATAAATTTCCCTCTACACACTGCTTGAAATGTGTCCCAGAGATTCTGGTATGTTGTATCTTTGTTCTCATTGGTTTCAAAGAACATCTTTATTTCTGCCTTCATTTCATTATGTACCCAGTAGTCATTCAGGAGCAGGTTATTCAGTTTCCATGTAGTTGAGCGGTTTTGATTGAGTTTCTTAGTCCTGAGTTCTAGTTTGATTGCACTGTGGTCTGACAGACAGTTTGTTACAATTTCTGTTCTTTCACATTTGCTGAGGAGTGCTTTACTTCCAATTTTGTGGTCAATTTTGGAGTAAGTGTGATGTGGTGCTGAGAAGAATGTATATTCTGTTGACTTAGGGTAGAGAGTTCTGTAGGTATCTATTAGGTCTGCTTGGTGCAGAGTTGAGTTCAACTCCTGGATATCCTTGTCAACTTTCTGTCTCTTTGATCTGTCTAATGTTGACAGTAGGGTGTTAAAGTTTCCCATTATTATTGTATGGGATTCTAAGTTTCATTTTAAGTCTCTAAGGACTTGCTTTATGAATCTGGGTGCTCCTGTATTGGGTGCATATGTATTTAGGATAGTTAGCTCTTCCTGTTGAATTGATCCCTTTACCATTATGTAATGGCCTTATTTGTCTCTTGATCTTTGATGGTTTAAAGTCTGTTTTATCAGAGACTAGGATTGCAACCCCTGCTTTTTTTTTGTTTTCCATTTGCTTGGTAGCTCTTTCTCCATCCCTTTATTTTGAGAGTATGTGTGTCTCTGCATGTGAGATGCATCTCCTTAATACAGCAAACTGATGGGTCTTGACTCTATCCAATTTGCCAGTCTGTGTCTTTTAATTGGACTGTTTACATTTAAGATTAATATTGTTATGTGTGAACTTGATCCTGTCATTATGATATTAGTTGGTTATTTTGCTCACTAGTTGATGCAGTTTCTTCCTAGCATCGATGGACTTTACATTTTGACATGTTTTTTGCAATGGCTGGTACCTGTTGTCCCTTTCCATGTTTAGTGTTTCCTTCAGGATCTCTTGTAGGGCAGGCCTGGTGGTGACAAAATCTCGAAGCATTTGCTTGTCTGTAAAGTATTTTATTTCTCCTTCACTTATGAAACTTAGTTTGGCTGGATATGAAATTCTTGGTTGAAAATTCTTTTCTTTAAGAATGTTGAATATTGGCTCCCACTCTCTTATGGCTTGGAGAGTTTCTGCCAAGAGATCTGCTGTTAGTCTGATGGGCTTCCCTTTGTGGGTAACCCGACCTTTGTCTCTGGCTGTCCTTCACATTTTTTCCTTCATTTCAACTTTGGTGAATCTGACAATTATGTGTCTTGGAGTTGCTCTTCTCGAGTATTATCTTTGTGGCATTCTCTGTATTTCCTGAATTTGAATGTTGGCCTACCTTACTACGTTGGGGAAGTTCTCCTGGATGATATCCTGCAGAGTGTTTTCCAATTTGGTTCCATTTTCCCCGTCACTTTCAGGCACACCAATCAGACGTAGATTTGGTCTTTTCACATATTCCTATATTTCTTGGTGGCTTTGTTCATTTCTTTTTACTCTTTTTTCTCTACACTTCTCACTTCATGTCATTCATTTGATCTTCAATCACTGATACTCTTTTTTCCAGTTGATGCAGTCAGTTACTGAAGCTTGTGCATTTGTCACGTAGTTCTCGTGTTATGGTTTTCATCTCTCAGTTCTTTTAAGGACTTCTCTACATTAGTCTAGTTGGCCATTCGTCGAATCATTTTTCAAGGTTTTTAGTTTCTTTGCGCTGGTTACATAGTTCCTCCTTTAGCTCTGAGAAGTTTGATGGACTGAAGCCTTCTTTTCTCAACTCGTCAAAGTGATTCTCTGTCCAGCTTTGTTCTGTTGCTGGCAATGAGCTGCATTCCTTCGGAGGAGGAGAAGCGCTCTGATTTTTTGAATTTCCAGCTTTTCGGCACTGCTTTTTCCCTATCTTTGTGGTTTTATCTGCCTTTGGTCTTTGATGATGGTGATGTACTGATGGGGTTTTGGTGTGGGTGTCCTTTCTGTTTGTTAGTTTTCCTCCTAACCGTCAGTACCCTCAGCTGCAGGTCTATTGGAGTTTGCTTGAGGTCCACTCCAGACCCTGATTGCCTGGGTATCAGTAGTGGAGTCTGCAGAAAATAGAATATTGCCAAACAGCGAGTGTTGCTGTCTGATTCTTGCTCTGGAAGCTTCATCTCAGCGGTGTACCCAGCTGTGTGAGGTGTGAGGTGTCGGTCTGCACCTAGTGGGGGATGTCTCCCAGTTAGGCTACTCAGGGGTCAGGGACCCACTTGAGCAGGCAGTCTGTCCGTTCTTAGATCTCAACCTCCGTGCTGGGAGATCCACTGCTCTCTTCAAAGCTGTCAGACAGGGATATTTACCTCTGCCGAGGTTTCTGCTGCTTTTTGTGTAGCTGTGCCTTGTCCCCAGAGGTGGAGTCTACAGAGTCAGTCAGGCCTCCTTGAGCTGTGGTGGGCTCCACCGAATTCGAGCTTCCCAGCAGCTTTGTTTACCTACTTAAGCCTCAGCAATGGCGGGCGCCCCTCTCCCAGCCTCCCTGCTGCCTTGCAGTTAGATCTCAGACTGCTGTGCTAGCAATGAGGGAGGCTCTGTGGGTGTGGAACCCTCTGGGCCAGGTGTAGGATATCATCTCTTGGTGTGCCGTTTGCTAAGACCCTTGTTAAAGCACAGTATTAGGATGGAGTTACCCGATTTTCCAGGTGTTGTGTGTTTCAATTTCCTTTCACTAGGTAAAGGAATTCCCTTCCCCCTTGTGCTTCCCAGGTGAGGCAATACCTCACCCTGCTTCAGCTCTCGCTGGTGGGGCTGCATCAACGGACCAGCACCGACCTAGTGAGATGAACCCGGTACCTCATTTGAAAATGCAGAAATCACCCATCTTCTGTGTCACTGACGCTGGCAGCTGGAGGCTTGAGCTGTTCCTATTTGGCCATCTTGGTCGTGTCCCCCACTTTTTTTTGTTTTTTGAGATAGGGTCTTCCTATTTTGCCCAGGGTGGTCTCAAACTCCTGGGCTCAAGCCATTCTCTTGCCTCACCTCTCGAGTAGCTGGGACTACAGGCGTGAGCTACCAGGCCTCTCTATTTTATTATTATTATTTTTTTGTAGAGATGGGGTTTTACTATGTTGCCTAGGCTGGTCTGAAACTCCTGGGCTCAAGCAGTCCTCCCACTTCAGTCTCCTGAGTAGCTGGAATACATGCATGCACCACGATTCCTGGTTTTATTTATTTCTTAGTAAAGAGGATTGCTAAAATTGAGTTACTTGTCCAAGGTTACATAGCTTGAGTGGTAGAGCTAAGATCCTGATCATCTATCTTTATGTTCATTTAACTCATGCCTACTTTCTAAACACTAGCAAATACCAACATTTCAAATGCTGCAAATCATGGAACTGTTTCTGTGGCAGATGTATACTATCTCCCAACTTTGAACGCTAGAGATAAATATCTCGTTTTGCTTTTTGGAAGGAATGGGGCAGAAAATTTATTAAATGAACAACAAATACCAGTCTCTTGGTTGTTAAACTTAGTATCTACAGCTGATAAGCCACTTGCATATATGAGTTACTCCTTTACATTCACTGAAGAGGGGTAACAAGTAATGCATTGATGCCAGTCATTTCTAGGTGTTCTGACTGGGGCATGGATTCTGGGTGTGTATGTTTTCCTTGCTGGTTCCTGTGGCTGAGTTACTTATAAATCAGATGATTTTGTATGGGAAACTGCTTGCATCAGATACCAAAGTGGACTGGTCTTACCCACTCAAGCACTGAATGCTGAGATTGAATGGCAGCTTGTCTTTTTCCAGTATTTTCATTATTCTGTGCCATATCTATAATCTCATGTCCAAGTGATTCCTGATGGGATATAAGAAAAGAAAATCAAGGTACGTTAATTATCTGTAAAATATTAGTTAGAGAAACTTTCTATAGTAAAAAGTGAAATCTGTAATGGCAATTTTAGCAAAAGATGAACAGAAAAACTAGGTTATAAGTGGGAATAATGAGCAAGGCTAGTAAAGATAACTCTGGAAATTTGCAGAAAATCTGTAAGTGTAATTTTAGTGACTGTATTATTTTGGGAATGGGTGCTTGGTGTCACAAAAATCAACACTGAGACAAAGGATCTCTCAACAAGGCTAGTTTACTTTCTGCAGAAAGGGTGCTGCTCACTAGCAGTCTTGCCATGAGAGCACACATGAACAAAGAAGATAGGGTCATTTATAACCTGACACATCCACCCTGCTGCAGTGTCTGGTTTCTGTTGGCTGGAACAGGACCTCACATTCTGTACTTGACTCGATTGGCTAGCAACTTAGAACTTCCCAAAACAGGCAAAGGCAGAGGAGAGAACAAAGGAAGAGAAGAAGTAACTTGTGGAATGCTGAGAGAGGCAAAAACACTTCCAAATAAGGAAAAGAAATAGGCTGTGACCTAACCCTTGCTTGGACTGGTTCAGGCATGCCAGGGCAAATATCTAGGTTAAAATGTGGGGACTAAGAACACAGAGTATATTGATTTCTTTATTACAGCTGGCAGATATTTAAGAATATTAGCACAGGTCTTTGAGTAAATTATGCTTCTAAGAGAGATTAATATCTATTCTCAATTAGACTGGGAGGAAAGTCCCTTTGAAGAGGAACCTCTACTTATTTCTTTTTCTACATATTAGCAAATAGTAAAACAGATCTGAGATTTCCCTTGCTTTTCTTCCTCTGTCCTCCCTTTTAGATTCCTGCCATGGTCAAACGAAGGGAAAAGAAGTGATTCATGTCAGAAAAATTGCATATATTGGAAAATAATTAACATTTTAGGGGATGAGAATTTGCAAATCTTTCTTGTTAAAAAAATTAGATAATGAAGGATAACAGGATTAGGATTCTGAGGTAGCCTCTAAGTGAAAACAACTTTTGGTTCTTTTCGGTTGCTTACTTTTTCTCTCTATAGGTTCTTTTATCAGAATCACTAAAGAACTATGAATATGAGGAAAAAAATCCAAGAATGTTCCCTATTCTCCTCTGTCTTCCTGAAGCTTATTTATTTATATTGTAAATTGATAAATGATACTTATATATATTTTGGGGATATAAAATGATGTTATCATTTATGAATACAATGTGGAATAATTATATCAGCTAATTAACATTTCTATTACTTCAAATATTTATCATTTCTAAAATTTGTTTTGTTTTCATTTTATGGAGTTATTTGTGTTCTTTGTATATTTTGGAGACTATCCCCTTATTAGATGTATGACTGACAGATATTTTCTCCCAATTTTTAGGTTGTCTTTTCAATCTGTTAATTGTTTCTTTTGTTGTGCAGAAGTCTTTTATTTTGTGGTAATCTCATCTTTGCTTTCATTGCCTACACTTTTGGGATCAAATCTCAAAAAGTCATTGCTCAGAACAATGCCATATAGTTTCCCTCTAATATTTTCTTCTAGTAGCTTTACAGTTTCAGGTCTTATGTTTAAGTCTTTAATCCATTTTGAGTTGATTTTCATATATGGCATGAGATAAGGATCCAGTTTTATTTTTCTACGTCTGAATATTCAGTTTCCCCAACACCATTTATTGAAGAGCCTGTTCTTTTCTCATTGTGTATTCTTGGCATTTTTGTTGAAAATCAACCATACATATAAATGTTCATTTCTGGGCACATATTCTGTTCCATTGTTCAGTATGTCTACTTTTATACTAGTACCATGCTGCTTTAATTACTACTGCTTTGTAATATAGCTTGAAATCAGCTTGTGTGATGTCTACAGCTTTGTTGTTTTTCCTCATGGTTGCCTTTGCTATTTGTTTTTTTTGTGTGTGTGGTTCCATATGAATTTTAGATTTTTAAAATTTCTGTGAAAAATGACATTGGAATTCTGATAGAGGCTGCATTAAATCTGTAGATTGCTTCAGGGACATTTTAGCAATATTAATTATTTGGTTCCACAAACATGGGATATTACATCATTAATCTGTGTCTTCTTTAACTTCTTTTATCAGTTTTTTGTAGTTTTTATGGTACATTTCTTTTACCTACTAGGTTAAATTTATTCCTAAGAATTTTATTTTATTTTATTTTGTGGCTATTATCAGTGGAATTGCTTTCTTGATTTCTTTTTCAGAAAGCTCATTGTTAGAGTATTAGAAATTCTACTGATTTTTGTATGTTGATGTTGTATCCTGCAACTTTACTGTGTTTTTTATTAGTCCTAACAGTTTTGTGGTGGAATTTTTAGGGTTTTCTATATATAAGATCATGTCATTTGCAAATAGTGGCAATTTCATTTCTTTCTTTCCTATTTGGATGACTTTTATTTCTTTCTCTTGTCTACTGCTCTAGCAAGAATGTCCAATACTGTGTTGACTAGAAATGGCAAAAGTAGGCATCCTTGTGTTATTCCAGATCTTTGAGGAAAGGTTTTCAGCTTTTCACTATTGAATGTAATGTTAACTTTTGGCTTATCATTTATGCCCTTTATTGCGTTGAGGTACATTCCATCCATATCTAATTTTTGGAGTTTTTTTAATGACGAAAGGATGTTGAATTTTGTCAAATGCTTTTGTTTGAATCATATTAGATGATCATATGGTTTTTGTCCTGCATTCTGTTAATGTGATGTGGCACATTTATTGATTTGTGTTTGTTGAACCATTCTTACATCTCAGGGATAAAAATCCACTTAATCGTAAGTGGGATTTATGATCAAATAAGTAATCCATTAATGTGTTGGATTAATTCATTTAATGTGTTGTCGAATATGGATTGCTGGTATTTTGATGAGGATTTTTGCATCTATATTAATCAATAATATAGCCTGTAATTTTTTTTTTTTTCTTGTGTGTGTGTGTGTGATGTTCTTGTCTGGCACTAGGATCAGATAATGCTGGCCTTGTAAAAAGAGTTTGGAAGCAGTAGCTCCTCTTTGCCTTTTGGAAGAGTTTGTGAAGGGTTGGTATTAGTTCTTCTTTAAATGTTTGGTAGAATTCAGCAGTAAAGCAATCAGATCCTGGGCTTCTCTTTGATGGGAGTTTTTTTGTTTTGTTTTTTGTTTTTTTTTACTGATTACATTTCCTTACTTGCTATTGACCTTTTTAAATTTTCTATTTTTGATGGTTCAGTCTTAGTAGGTTTATATGTCTAGTAATTCATTAATTTCTTCTAATTTGTCCAATTTTTTTTTATAAACTATGAGCTGTTAAACTAACATTAACAGTTAATATGAACATAGAGTTGTTCATAATAGTCTCTTATGATTCTTTGTATTTCTGTGGCATCAGTTCTAATGTCTCCACTTTCTGATTTTATTAATTTGAGTCCTCTATTTTTTTTAGTCTGCCAAAGGTTTGCCAACTTTGTTTATCCTTTCAAAACAGCAAACTCTTAGTTCTGTTGATATTTTATATTGTTTTTCTAGCCTCACATTTATTTATGGTCTATTGTTTATTTCTGTTCTTCTGTGAACATTGGCTTACTTTGTTTTTCTCTATTTACTTGGTTCCTTGGGGTGTAACATTAAGTTGTTTATTTGAGATCTTTCTTCTTCTTCTCTTTTTTTTTTTTGAGATGGAGCCTCCTTCTGTCGCTCAGGCTGGAGTGCAGTGGCACAATCTTGGCTCACTGCAAGCTCCACCTCCCGGGTTCATACCATTCTCCTGCCTCAGTCTCCCAAGTAGCTGGGACTACAGGTGCGCGCCACCGTGCCCGCTAATTTTTTTTGGATTTTTAGTAGAGATGGGATTTCACCATGTTAGCCAGGATGGTCTTGATCTCCTGACCTCGTGATCCACCCGCCTCGGCCTCTCAAAGTGCTGGGATTACAGGCGTGAGACACTGTGCTTGGATGAGACCTTTCTTCTTTTCTGATGTAATCATTTATTGCTATAAAATTTCCTTTTAGAATTGTTTTTGCTGCATCTCGTAAGTTTTGGTATATTGTTTCCATTTCTGTTTGTCTCATGGTATTTTTAGATATTGTTTTCTTTTTAATTTATTTATTGACATAAGTTGTTCAGGAGCATAGTGTTTAATTTCTATGTGTTTGTGAATTTTCTAAAAGTCCTCCTGTTATTGATGTCTGGTTTCATACTATTGTGATTGGAAAAGCTACTTGGTATGATTTCGGGCTTCTTAAATGTGCTGACTTGCGTTGTGGTTGAATGTGTGATTTATCCAGGAGAATGTTTTGTGTGTGTTTGGGTGGAATGTTCTTTACATATGTTAGGTTCATTTGGTCTAAAGGTGTTCTTCAAGTCCAGTGTTTCTTTATTAATTTTATGTCTCGATAATCTGTCCCTTATTGAAAGTGGGGTAATGAAGTTTCCTACTCTTATTGTATTGAGATCTATTGCTTCTGTTCGATTCTTTAATATTTGTTTTATATATTTAGGTGCTCTGATGCTGGGATATATTGTTATATCTCTTTTATCATGATATAATGTCCTTCTTTGTCTCTTTTTATAGTTTTTGATTAAAGTATATTTTGTCTTATGTAAGTATAGCTATCCATGCTCTCTTTTGATTTTCATTTGTATGAAATACATTTTTCCATCCCTTCACTTTCAGTTTATGTGTATCCTTAAAGGTGAGGTCAATCTCATTTAGACAGCATGTAGTTGAGTCTCTTTAAAATGTCCATTCAGTCACTCTCTTTGGAGAATTAAATTCATTTACATTTGGTAATGATAGATAGGTAAGTACCTACTACTGTTATTTTATTACTCTCTGGTTATTTTATAGATACTTTCTTTCTTCCTATCTTGCTATCTTTCTTTGTGGTTGGATGATTTCTGTAGCAGGTTGCTTTGAATCCTTTATATTTTTATTTTATGCATCTATGATAGATTTTGCTTTGTGATTTCCATGAGGCTTATCTTGGACATCTTATCACACATACACACATACACACACACACACGTACACACACAGAACTATTTGACAGATGGTACCCTGTCTTATTCATCACAGTATTCTCATCTCCTAAAACACAGGAATGACTCAATACATATTTACTGAATTAAAGAATTAAAAGAATGTTCTAAGTACTAAGTCATCCAATCACCAAAGGCTGTGACAATTGGGAAAATGTTCGTGAGATGCCTAGGACTTTGAGTCATAGAGAAAGGGAAGATAATTCTAGGGAGGTATATGGAAGCATAAAAATGGAAGGCATATTGAAAAACAGTCTATATAAAGAAAATGATTAAGAATTATCCTGTTGGCCGGGTGCAGTGGCTCACGCCTGTGATCCCAGCACTTTGGGACGCCGAGGTTGGCAGATTGCCTGAGGTCAGGAGTTCAAGACTAGCCTGGCCAACATGGTGAAACCCCATCTCTACTAAAAATACAAAAAATTAGCTGGGCATGGTGGAGTATGCCTGTAATCCCAGCAACTTGAGAGGCTGAGGCAGGAGAATTGCTTGAACTGGGACCTGGGAGGCAGAGGTTGCAGTGAGCTGAGATTGCGCCACTGCACTCCAGCCTGGGTTACAGAGCAAGACTCTGTCTAAAAAACAAACAAACAAACAAAAGAATTATCCTGTCAAAGTAAGTAG
Source organism: Macaca fascicularis (assembly GCF_037993035.2). Classification (NCBI taxonomy): domain Eukaryota; kingdom Metazoa; phylum Chordata; class Mammalia; order Primates; family Cercopithecidae; genus Macaca; species Macaca fascicularis. The sequence goes on along the minus strand of NC_088387.1, from coordinate 15,834,274 downwards.
AACCACAGTGCAACTGCTCTGTTAAAGAGTTAGGCTGTTCCTCAAAAAGTTAAACATATATTTACCATATTCCACTCCTAGGTATATACCCTAGAGAACTGAAAAACATATGTCCACAAAAACTTGTACACAAATGTTCATAGCGGCACTATTCACAACAACCAAAAGGTGAAAATGACCCAAATGCCCATTAACTGATGAATGAATAACAAAACGTGGTATATTCTTATAATGGGATATTATTCAGCCATAAAAGTAATAAAGTACTGATGTATGATACAATATGGATGAACCCTGAAATTATTATGCTAAGTGAAAAGAGACATACATAAAAGGCCACATATTATATGTCTGCATTCATATGAAATATCCAGAATGAGCAAATACAGAGACAGAAAGAAGATGAGTGGTTGCCAGGGAATGGAAAAGGATGCCGGAAGAGAGGGGAATGAGAAGTGGCTGCTCCTGGGTTTGTGGGGAGAAGTGATGTAATAAAAATTAGATAGTGGTGGTTGCACAGCTTCGTGAATATAAACCCCTTGATTGTACACTACAAAAAATTTTTAAAATAAACTTTAAAAATTTTACCTATATAAAAATGAAAAAAATAAAAGTAAATAAAGGCGGGAAGCAGAAGGCACTGTATAACATCAGACACTCTTGAGTGCCTGAACATTAACGATTTCTGGGCAGGAAAAAGGCAACAAGGCAGTGCTTAAGCCAATAAGCTTTTCAAAGAATTGGAGAAACACCTTGGGGGAAGGATAGCCAGTGAGAGGACAACTGTTAAGGCACCAGTCAGTGAGGGCCTGGATTTGACTTTTGACAATGGAATTGAAAGGAAAGAGAGATTCAAAAGACAGGACACAAGAAAAACAGACAGGATTTTATGACTGAGGGACTGTGGAAAGAAAAGTAGATGGTGCTAACAGAGCTGATTTAGAAGCCAGCTTCATGGAAGGAGGAAAAAAGGAGAAGCTAGCACGAAGCTTTGAAAGCCAAGGCAATGAAAATATCATGAAGACCAAAGTAGAAGTGGTTTTCAAGAAACTGTAGTGAAACACTTTAAAAGCTGCAGGTAGGTGATAGCAGCAAAATGGCAGAATAGAAGGTCCGAGGCTTCACTACGCCCAACAGAAAGCTCAACTAACAACAAAAAAACACCTTGGTAAAAGTCCCAAACTTTGGGTATAAGCTGAAGTTGCCTGCATTGTCCCCAGAACTGAATAAAAACGACATTAAAAGGATAAGAGAAATAGAAACGACATTAAAAGGATAAGACATTAACCACGTCACCCTTTCCACTCCCGCAAATTGGCACGGTGCCACACAGAGGGTATTCCCCAGGACCCATGATTTCTACAGTGAGAAATAGAGCCAAAGGAGGACATCCAACTTCCCTAGGCTTCCGAGATGCTTCCCAGAAAGCCCTTTCCAGTTTTACTTTATGGAAATACAGCGGGAAACAGCACGGCTAGACCACTTGGGGTTAGGTAGAAACAAAGCAAAGAGGTGGTAACAAAGCAGTGTCGGTGGTAACTCAGTGTATCTGTCAGCGGTGGCGCCCAATCAGAGGTACCAGCTAACAGATGTGATGTAATGCTCTACCTAGCTTGAGTCTCTAGATGGTCAGCCTCCATGACCTGCCTTAGACCCTACCCAGGGATTCCACTCAAGGAGGAAGATGATCACTGCAGCAAATTTCAGCAAAGGGTAGGGACTAGTTCTGCCACACCCAGAAGTTCAAACTGCATTTAAAGCATCTTCAAAGCCCATCCCCAAACCCCACCCACAGAGGGGGACAACCGCTGCAGCAAAATTTGGCAAAGAGCCAAGGCTAGATCTGCCATACGCAGGAGTTTAAATAGTTCTCAGCCCAACCTTAAAGCCCACCCAAGGACTCACTTAGGCAGGGCAGCAAACCTCAACCATCCATTGCTATTAAGCATAGCAGCTGGTTCCATCCATCCCAATCAATGACTCCACCTAACCTCATGGTCCCTCCTGCAACACTGTTTAGCTGCTGAACTCAAATATCAGTACCGTCTGACCAGGGAATACACCCTATGGCCCTGCCTGATCAGAAGCCATTGTAGCACCAATTGTGCAGCTCGGCCTGATAGCAGAGCTCAGCCAGTAAGTTTTGTCAGACAGCAGAGCCTAGCCATCTGTCCCATTTAATTTCAGAGCAAAAACAGGAGTCCAGCCATCTAGAGAAGCTGAAAGTAAGCTCTGCCTTCTCTGAGTCATTACCAACTGACCCATCCAGGGATAGGTCCTGTTCTTTTTTTTTTTTTTTTTCCAAGATGGAGTCTTGCTCTGTCACCTAGGCTGGAGTGCAGTGGCACAATCTCGGCTCACTCCAGCCTCCACCTCCTGGTTTCAAGCGATTCTCCTGCCTCAGCCTCCTGAGCAACTGGGACTACAGGCGCCCACCACCACGCCCAGCTAATTTTTTTTATTTTTAGTAGAGATAGGGTTTCACTAAGTTGGCCAGGCTGGTCTCGAACTCTTGACCTCAGGTGATGTGCCCGCCTTGGCCTTCCAAAGTGCTGGGATTATAGGTGTGAGTCACTGAGCCTGGCCCTAATTTTGAAAGAGTTTGAGAAGAATTGGTGTTCATTCTGTGAATATTTGGTATAATTCACTAGTGAAACCCTCTGAACATGAGTTTTTCTTTGTTGGAAGTTGTGTCACTACTGACATTTTCTTTGCTTATTATAGATTTATTTAGGTTTTTTATTTTTTCATGAGTCAGTTTCAGTAGCATGTGTATGTCTAGCAATTTCGCCATTTCATCTGGGTTATCTAGCTTGGTATACATTTGTTCATAGTGTTCTATTCCTTTTATTTCTGTGAAGTCAGTAGTATGAAAGAGGTGGGGTCTCTTTCATCTCTGGCTTTAGTAAGTTGAATCTTCTGTCTACTTTTCTTGGTCAGTCTCACGAAAGATTTGTTAATTTTGTTGTTATTTTCAAAGAATCAACTTTTGGGGTCATTGATTCAATTGTTTTTCTATGTTCTATTTCCTTTATCTCCACATTAATCTTTACTATTTTCTCCCTTCTTCTTGCTTTAGGTTTGGTGTACTGTTATTTTTCTATTTTCTTGAGGTGGGAGAAAGGTACATAATGATGCAGAGGTGATCCGCCAGTGGTGGTGGTAGGTGGAAAGGAAGAGGGATAGAGTGAAGGAGTAGGGTCATGCTGAAGCATATTAACTTCATCCTAAGGAAAATGACAAGCTACTGAAGGGATTTAAGTGGAAAAGTGAGAAAATCAGAGTTCTGATTTAGACAAATCATCCTAACTATAGTGAAAAAACCAACCAACCAAACAAAAAAACTCGGAGTGGGGGAATATGGGAGCCAGAGTCCAGAATCCAGAACCTTAGAGTTGGAAAGGACATTGCAAGTGTTCTAATCCTAGTCCTACTTCCCAGATGGTGTAAGAATCTCCTCTACCACATCTCTACAGTTGCTGTTATACTTTTTCAGCCTAGTTATCACCACCTAACAGGTTGTCTATTCCATTTTTATCAGCTCTATTTTTAGAACTTTTTTTCTTATCCTGAATTAAACTCCTCACTGTAGCATCCATCCATTGTCCAACTTTTGTTCATTGGAGCCATACAGAATAAGCTCATTCTGCTTTTCATGAAAACTTTTTAAACAGTTGAAGAATTATATCTTCCCCAAGTCTACTTTTTTCCAAGATGCTTTAAATGTTTCTTACGCTACATAATTTTAAGATCCCTGTCACTTCAGTTACCTTCCTCTGGACACACCCTGGCAGGTCAAGATCTAATTTATTCTGAAGTGCCAAGTAAGTCTTTACTTTTCAGTTTTATGAAGAATACTATTTCCATAATTTTTAAACATAAATAGTAAATAATTTCATAGTAGCAAGAAAGCCTATGAGCATAGTTGTTAAACTAACTTTGTAATGATCATAGCTCAGGTTTATAAGTTGAATTTATGTAGTCACTTGAGATTTATTATTTTTATTTTTTTATTTTTCCATAAGTTATTGGGGTACAGGTGGTATTGGTTTCATGAGTAAGTTCTTTAGTGGTAATTTGTGAGATTTTGGTGTATCCATCACCTGAACAGTATGCACTGCACCGTATTTGTAGTCTCTTATCCCTTGCCCCCTCCCACTCTTCCCACAAAGTCCCCAAAGTCCACTGTATCATTCTTATGCTTTCTCATCCTCATAGCTTAGCTCCCACATATCAGTGAGACCATACTGTGTCCGTAATTGATGGGTTTTTGGTCTCACTGACTTCAGGAATGAAACTGCAGCCCCTCACAGTGAGTGTTACAGTTCTTAAAGATGGTGTGTCCGGAGTTTGTTCCTTCTGATGTTCGGACGTGTTTGGAGTTTCTTCCTTCTGGTGGGTTCGTGGTCTCACTGGCTTCAGGAGTGAAGCTGCAGACCTTCGCGGTGAGTGTTACCACTCATAAAGGTAGTGTGGACCCAAAGAGTGAGCAGCAGCAAGATTTATTGCAAAGAGCGAAAGAACAAAGCGTCCACAGTGTGGAAGTAGACCCCAGCCGGTTGCTGCTGCTGGCTGGGGCAACCTGCTTTTATTCCCTTATCTGACTCCACCCACATCCTGCTGATTGGTCCATTTTACAGAGAGCTAATTGGTCCATTTTACAGAGAGCTGATTGGTCTGTTTTGACAGAGTGCTGATTGGTGCGTTTACAATCTCTGAGCTAGACACAGAGTGCTGATTGGTGCATTTACAATCCTTTAGCTAGAAACAAAAGTTCTCCAAGCCCCCACTAGATTAGCTAGATACAGACCACTGATTGCTGCATTTACAAACCTTGAGCTAGACACAGAGTGCTGATTGGTGCATTTACAATCCTTTAGCTAGACATAAAAGTTCTCCAAGTCCCCACCCAACTCAGGAGCCCAGCTGGCTTCCTCTAGTGGATCCTGCGTCCAGGCTGCAGGCAGAGCTGCCTGCCAGTCCCTGTGGGATCCCATAGGGTTGGGGGGCTCAGGCATGGCTGGCTGCAGGTCCAGAGCCCTGCCCCGTGGGGAGGCAGCTGAGGCCTGGGGATTATTTGGGCACAGCGCAGGCAGGGCGGCACTGCTGGGGAACCTGGTGCACCCTCCGCAGCTGCTGGCCCAGGTGCTAAGCCCCTCACTGTCTGGGGCCAGTGGCTCCCGCGGGTGCTGTGAGTGTGGGGCCCGCCCAGCCTGCACCCACCCGGAACTCGCATTGGCCTGCGGGCGCCTTGCACAGCCTCCATTCCCGCCCACTCCTCTCCCTCCACACCTCCCTGCAAGCAGAAGGAGCCGGCTCTGGCCTCTGCCAGCCCAGAGAGGGGCTCCCACAGTACAGCAGCAGGCTGAAGGGCTACTCAAGCACGGCCAGAGTGGGTGCTGAGGCCGAGGAGGCACCGAGAGCAAGCAAGGGCCGCCAGCATGCTGTCACCTCTCAAGACCATGTTTGGTTTTCCATTCCTGAGTTACTTCACTTAGAATAATAGTCTCCAATTTCATTCAGGTAGCTGCAAATGCTGTTAATTCATTCCTTTTGTTAAAGGAATCCCCACACTGTTTTCCACAGTGGCTTGTACTAGTTGACATTCCCACCAGCAGTGTAGAAGTATTTCCTGATCACCACATCAATGCCAGCATCTACTGTTTTTTTTTTGATTATGGCCATTCTTGCAGGAATGAGGTGGTATCACATTGTGGTTTTGATTTGCATTTCCCTGATCATTAGATCATTAGTAATGTTGAGCATTTTTTTCATGTCTGTTGTCCATTTGTATATCTTCTTTTGAGAATTGTCTATTCATGTCCTTAGCCCACTTTTTGATGGGTTTGTTTGTTTGTTTCTTACTGATTTGTTTGAGTTTGTTGTAGATTCTGGATATTAGTCCTTTGTCAGGTGTATAGATTGTGAAGATTTTCTCCCACTCTGTGGGTTGTCTGTTTACTCTGCTGACTCTTCCTTTTGCCATACAAAAGCTCTTAGTTTAATTAGGTCCCAGTTATTTCTCTTTGTTTTTATTGCATTTGCTTTTGGGTTCTGGATCATGAAATCCTTGCCTAAGCCAGTGTCTAGAAGGGTTTTTCCAATGTTATGTTCTAGAATTTTTATAGTTTTAGGTCTTAGATTTAAGTCCTTAATCCATCTTGAGTTGATTTTTGTGTAAGGAGAGAAATGAGGATCCAGTTTCATTCTCCTGCATGTGGCTAGCCAAGTATCCCAGCACCATTTGTTGAAAAGGGTGTCCTTTCCCCACTTTATGTTTTTGTTTGCTTTGTTGAAGATTAGATGGCTGTAAGTATTTGAGTTTATTTCTGGGTTCTCTATTTTGTTCCATTGGTCTATGTGCCTATTTTTATACCAGTACTACTTTGTTTTGGTGCCTGTAGCCTCATAGTATAGTTTGAAATCAGGTAGTGTGATGCCTCCAGATTTCTTCTTTTTGCTTAGTCTTGCTTTGGCTATGTGGTCTCTTTTTTGGTTCCATATGAATTTAAAAATCATCTTTTTTTTAATTCTGTGAAGAATGATAGTCGTATTTTGATAGGGATTGCATTGAATTTGTAGATTGCTTTTTTCAGTATGGTCATTTTTACAATATTAGTTCTACCCATCCATGAGCATGGGATGTGTTTCCATCTGTTTGTGTCGTCTGTTATTTCTTTCAGCAGTGTTTTGTAGTTTTCCTTTTAGAAGTCTTCTGACTCCTTGGTTAGGTATTTTCCTAAGTATTTTATTATGACTATTTTTTACATCTATTGTAAAAGAGGTTGAGTTCTTGATTTGATTCTCCACTTGATTTCTGTTGGTGTACGGAAGAGCTGCTGATTTGTGTACATTAATCTTGTATCCAGAAACTTTGCTGAATTCTTTTATCAGTTCTAGGAGCTTTCTGGAGGAGTCTTAAGGGTTTTCAAGGTAAACGTATCATCAGCAAACAGTGACAGTTTGATTTCCTCTTTACCGATTTGGATGCCCTTTATTTCTTTCTCCTGTCTGATTGTTCTGGCTAGGACTACCAGTACTATGTTGAAGAGGAGTGGTAAGAGTGGGCATCCTTGTCTCATTCCCATTCTCAAGAGAATGCTTTCAACTTTTTTTCCATTCAATGTTACGTTGGCTGTGGATTTGTCATAGATGGCTTTAATTACATTGAAATATGTCCCTTCTATGCCAATTTTGCTGAAAGTTTTAATCATGAAGGGATGATGGATTTTGTTGGATGCTTTTTCTGCATTCATCAAGATGATAATGTGATTTTTGTTTATAATTCTGTTTATGTGGTGCATCATATTTATTGACTTGCATATGTTAAACCATCCCTGCATCCCTGGTGTGAAACCCACTTGATCATGGTGGATTATCTTTTTGATATGTTGTTGGATTTGGTTAGCTAGTATTTCGTTAAGGATTTTAACGTCTATGTTCATCAAGGATATTGGTCTGTAGTTTTCTTCTTTGGTTATGTCCTTTCCTGGTTTTGTTATTAGGGCGATGCTGGCTTCATAGAATGAATTAGGGGAGGGTTCCTTCTTTCTCTATCTTGTGGAATAGGCTCAATAGAAATGGTACCAATTATTCTTTGAATGTCTGGTAGAATTCTCCTGTGACTGCATCTGGTCCTGGACTGTTTTTTATTGTTATTTTTTAAATTACCATTTCAATCTCGCTGATTGTTATTGGTCTGTTGCAGGTATCTAATTCTTCCCAATTTAAACTAGGAGGGTTTTATTTTTCCAGGAATTTATCCATCTCTTCTAGGTTTTATAGTTTATGTGCATAAAGGTGTTCATAGTAGCCTTGAATGATCTTTTGTATTTCAGTGGTGTCAGTTGTAATAGCTCCTATTTCATTTCTTAGTGAGGTTATTTGGATTCTTCTCCTTCTCCTTCTCCTTCTCCTTCTCCTTCTCCTTCTCCTTCTCTTTCTCCTTCTCCTTCTCCTTCTCCTTCTCCTTCTTCTTCTTCTGCGTCTTCGTCTTTCTTCTTCTTCTTCCTTTTGATGAAGTCTCACCCTTATCACCCAGGCTGGAGGGCAATGGCACAATCTCAGCTCACTGCAACCTCTGCCTCTTGGGTTCAAGCAATTTTCCTGCCTCTGCCTCCTGAGTAGCTGGGATTACAGGTGCCTGCCACCATGCCCAGCTAATTTTTGTATTTTTAGTAGAGTTAGGGTTTCACCATATTGGCTAGCCTGGTCTCTAACTACTGACCTCAGGTGATCTGCCTGCCTTGGCCTCCCAAAGTGCTGGGATTACAGGCATGAGTCACCATGCCTGGCCCTCTCTTGTCTTAGTTAATCTTGCTAATGTTCTATCTATTTTATTTATCTTTTCAAAGAACTAGCTTTTTGTTTCATTTATCTTTTGTATTGTTTTTCTTTGTTTCAATTTCATTTAGTTCTGCACTGATTTTGGTTATTCCCTTTCCTCTGCTGGATTTGGATTTGTTTTTGTTCTTGTTTCTCTAGTTCCTTGAGGTCTGACCTTAGAAGGTCAGTTTGTGCTCTGTCCGTCTTTTTGATGTAGGCATTTATGGCTGTGAACTTTCCTCTTAGCACTGCCTTTGTTGTATCCCGGAGGTTTTGATAGGTTGTGTCATTATTGTTGTTCAGTTTGAAGAATTTTTACATTTCCATGTTGGTTTCTTTTTTGACCCAATGCTTGCTCAGGAGCAGATTATTTAATTTCCATGTATTTGCTGGGTTTTGAAGGTCCCTTTTGAAGTTGATTTCCAGTTTTATTCCACTGTGGTCTGAGAGAGTGCTTGATATAATTTCAACTTTCTTAAATTTATTGAGACTTTTTTGTTTTTTTCTATTATATAGTCTAACCTTGGAGAAAGTTCCATGTGCTGTTGAATAGAATGTGTATTCTGTGGTTGTTGGATGAAATGTTCTGTATATATCTGTTAAGTCCATTTGTTCCAAGGTATATTTTAAATCCATTGTTTCTCTGTTGACTTTCTGTCTTAATGACCTGTGTAATGCTGTCAGTGGAGTATTGAAGTCCCCAACTATTATTGTGTTGCTGTATATCTCATTTACTATTATTGTGTTGCTGTCTGTCTCATTTACTAACCCTATTAGTAGTTGTTTTATGAACTTGAGAGCTCCAGTGTTAGGTGCGTATATGTTTAGGATTGTGATATTTTCCTGTTGGATAAGGCTTTTTACCATTACACAATGTCCCTCTTTGTCTCTTTTAACTGCTGTGCTTTAAAGTTTGTTTTGTCTGATATAAGAATAGCTACCCTGCTCACTTTTGGTGTCCATTTGCATGAAATGCCTTTTTCCACCCCTTTACTTAAGTTTATGTGAGTCCTTATGTGTTAGGTGAGTCTTCTGAAGGCAGCAGATAAATTGGTTGATGAATTCTTATCCATTCTGTGGTTCTGTATTTTTTTTTTTTGAGACAGAGTCTCGCTCCGTCACCTAGGCTGTAGTGCAGTGGCGCTATCTCAGCTCACTGCAAGCTCCGTCTCCTGGGTTCACGCCATTCTCCTTCCTCTGTCTCCCAAGTATGTAGGACTGCAGGTGCCTGCAACCACGCCTGGCTAATTTTTTTGGTATTTGAAGTAGAGACGGAGTTTCACCGTGTTAGCCAGGATAGTCTTGATCTCCTGACCTTGTGATCTGCCTGCCTCAGCCTCCCAAAGTGCTGAGATTACAGGCGTGAGCCACGTCGCCCAGCCTTCTGTATTTTTTAAGTGGAGCATTTAGGCCATTTACATTCAATGTTAGTATTGAGATGTGAGATGCCATTTCAATCATTGTGCTATTTGTTGCCTGCATACTTTTTTTTTTGTTTGTTTTTTGTTTTTGATTTTTAACTTGTATTTTTGTTTTATAGGTCCTGTGTGATTTATGCTCTAAAGAGGTTCTTTTTTGATGTGTTTCCAGGATTTCTTTCAAGATTTAGAACCCTTTTAGCAGTTCTTGCAGTGGTGGCTTGGTAATGGCAAATTGTTTCAGCATTTCTTTGTCTGAAAAAGACTGTATCTTTCCTTTGTATGTGATATTTAATTTTGCTGGATACAAATTCTTGGCTGATAATTGTTTTGTTTGAGGAGGCTGAAAATAGGGCCCATTCCCTTATACCTTGTTGGGTTTCTGCTGAGAAATCTGCTGTTAATCTGAGACAGGTTACTTGGTGCTTCTGTCTCACAGCTCTTGAGATCCTTCCTTTGCCTTAACTTTGGATAACCTGATGACAATGTGCCTAGACAATGATCTGAATTTCCCAGGTGTTCTTTGAGCCTCTTGTATTTTGATGTCTGGGTCTGGTTTTCCTTAATTATTCCCCCAAATATGTTTTCCAAGCTTTTAGAATTCTCTTCTTCCTCAGGAACACTGATTATTCTTAGGTATGGTCATTTAATTTAATCCCAGACTTCTTGGAGACTTTGTTCATATTTTCTTATTCTTTTTTATTTTTCTTTGTTGGACTGGGTTAATTCAAAGACCTTGTCTTTGAGCTCTGAATTTCTTTCTTCTACTCATTTAGTTCTATTTCTGAGACTTTCAGGAGTATTTTGCATTTCTATAAGTGTGTCCAATGTTTCATGAATTTTTGATTGTTCTTTCTTTAAGCTATCGATCTTGAATATTTCTCCCTTCACTTCTTGTAATGTGTTTTGGATTTCCTTGCATTGGGCTTTGCTTTTCTCTGGTGCCTCCCTGATTAGCTTAATAACTAACCTCCTGAATTCTTTTTCCGGTAAATCAAGATTTCTTCTTGGTTTGGATCAATTGCTGGTGAACTAGTCTGAATTTTTGGGGTGTTAAACTGCCTTGTTTTGTCATATTACTAGAATAGGTTTTCTGGCTCCTTCTCATTTCAGTAGGCTCTGTCAGAGGGAAGGTCTTAGGCTGAAGGCTGTTGTTCAGATTCTTTTGTCCCTTGGGGTGTTCCCTTGATGTAGTACTCTCCCCCTTTTCCTATGTGTGTGGCTTCCTGTGGGCTGAACTGTAGTGATTGTTGTCTCTCTTCTGGGTCTAGCCACCTAGCAAATCTACCTGGCTCTGGGCTGATACTGGGGGTTGTCTGCACCGAGTCCCATGATGTGAACTATCTATGGGTCTCTCAGCTGTGGATACCAGAGCCTGTTTTGGCGGAGGTGGCAGTGGGTACAATGGACTCCATGAGAGTTCTTAGCTTTGGTGGTTTAATGCTCTATTTTTGTTCTGGTTGGCCTTCTGCTGGGAGGTGGCACTTTCCAGAGAGCACCAGCTGTGGTAGTATGGAGAAACCAGTGGTGATTGGACCCTATAACTGCCAAGATTATATGCCCTTTGTCTTGCTAGAAACACACATCCTCCTGAAACTGACTCATGAAGAAATAGAAAATCTAAACAAATCTATAATAAGCAAAGAAGTCAGTAATGACACAACTTCCAACAAAGAAAAAAAAAACTCATGTTCAGATGGCTTCAATAGAGAATTCTACCAAATATTCACAGAATAAACACCAATCCTCAAACTCTTCCAAAAATTAAAAAAGAAGAGAACACTTTCTAATTCATTCTATGAGGCCAACATTACCCTAATACCAAAGCCAGAGAAATACATAACCAACAAAGAAAACTATAGACCAATATTCCTTATTAATATAAGTGCAAAATCCTCAAAAAAATAATAAACTGAATCCAGCAGCATAGAGAAACGATTATACACTATGATGAAGTGGGATTTCTTCCAGGAATGCAGGATTGATTCAACGTATCAAAATCAATGTAATGTACAATATTAATAGAATTATAATTTGAAAAACATAAGTTTCTTAATAGATGCAGAAAAAGCAGTCAACAAAATCCAATACCCTTTCATAAATAAAATAAAACAAACTGGTAATAGAAGATATTCTAGACTGAATAATGCTCTTCTAAAAGATATCCATGTCCTAATCCCTGGAACCTGAAAACACTAACTTGTATGCCAAAAAGGAGTCTGAAGATGTGATTAAATTAAGGATCTTGAGATGAGAAGATTTCCCTGAATTCTGTGTGGTCACAAGATGCAATCACATGTATCCTTACAAAAGGGAGACAGAGATTTGTCCACAGAAAATAAGAAGGCAATGTGACCATGGAGGCAGATTAGAGTGATGTGGCTACAAGACAAGGAATGCCAGTAGCTACCAGAAGCCAGAAGAGGCAAGGTACAAATTGTCTCCTAGGGCCTCTGGAGGGAGCCCAGCCTTGTTGCAACCTTGATCTTGGCCCAGTGAAACTGATTTTACACATCTGGCCTCTGTAAAAGAGTAAATATGTGTTGTTTTCAGCCACCAAGTTTGTGGTAATTTGCTGAGGGTTTTGCAGCCATAGGAAATGAATGTAGATCTGTTAGTCATGTTACAAAATCCAACATATTTCCATGATAAAAATATTCACCCATGTAGTAATAGAAGGGAACTTGTTCATTCTTATAAAGGGCACTTATGAAAGTCACACAGTTAACATTATACTTATGGTGAAAGCGAAATATTTGCCTTTAAAATCTGGAATGAGGCAAGGATGTCTGCTCTCACTATTTCCAATCAACATTACACTTGAAGCCCTAGTCACAAAACTTGCATAAGAAAAAGATATCCAGATGGGAAAAGAGGAAGTATAACTATCTCTATTTGCGTATGACATGATCTTATATCATCATGAGCCATATAATGACGTTTTAGTCAACAATGGACTGCATATATGAGAATGGTCCCATAAGATTATAATGGAGCCATATGATGGAGTAGGGTGTACCATCCAGGTTTGTGTAAGTACACTCTATGATGTTCACTCAGTGACAAAATTGTCTAATGACACATTTCTCAGACATTTCCCCATCATTAAGCAAGGCATGACTGCATACAGAAAGCCCTAATGAATCCCTTCAAAACTATTAGAGCTAATAAATGAATTTAGCAAAGTTGCAGATTACCTGATCAATATACAAAAATTCATTATATTTCTTTACACTAATAATGAACAATCCAAAAATGCAATTGAGAAAATAATTCCATTTATTATAGCATTGAAAAGAAAAAATATTAAGAAATGAAACCATAAAACATTGTTGAAATAAATTAAAGGCCTAAATATGGAATAATATCCTATGTTTGTGGATTGGGTCACTTAACATTGTTAAGATGCCACTACTTCCCAAGTTGATCTACAGATTCAATACAATCCCTATCAAAATTCCAACTGTATTTTTTTTGCAGAAATTGATGATTTGATTGTAAAGTTCATATGGGAATACAAGGGAACCACAATAGCTAAAACAATCTTGAAAAGAAGAATGAAGTTGGAGGACTCACATTTCCTGATTTAAAACTTAGTTTGAGGCTACAGTAGTCAAGACAGTGTGGTAGTGACATAAGGATAAACACATAGATCAATAGAATAGAATTTAGCATCCAGATATAAACCCATATAACTACAGTTAACTGATGTTTGACAAGACCATATAATGGGGAGTCTTTTAAACAAATGATTCTGGGACAACTGGATGTAAACATGTGAAAGAATAGGGGAATCAGGAGTGACTGCTACATGGTATGGGGTTTCTTTCTGGGGTAGTGTAAGTATTCTAGAAAACTGTAGTGGTGATTGATGGTTGTACAACATTGCAAATATGCTAAAACAACGGAATTATATACTTTAAAATGGTTAAAATTGTAAACTTTGTGTTATATAAATTTTAGCTTAATAAACTATTGCAAGAAAAGAGGAAATTTGAAAAGATGTTGATTGTTAATGTTGAGTTTAGAGATTTAATAACATAAAAAGCATGAGAAAGGTATTTATTTCTCTTTAGAAAGATAAATGGATGAAATAGCTCTATTTCTCAGATACCTAGTTTAGTCTATACTTAATGCCAGTACTTCAAAATATTGACTTAAAGGGATTTTATTTGGTTGGGATCTCTTAATTCTCCACTATTTATTCTGTGGCCACAGATCCTAACTCTAAGCCAACAGCTTACAAAGTTGTGCTCTTAAAGATGATAATTTCAAATCCATTATTGCAACCGGACAACTCTCTGCAATATATGCTTAAGAAAACACCTCAGGACAGGCGCAGTGGCTCACGCCTGTAATCCCAGCACTATGGGAGGCCAAGGTGGGCAGATCACGAGGTCAAGAGATCGAGACCATCTGGCCAACATGGTGAAACCGCTTCTCTACTAAAAAATACAAAACTTAGCTGGGCCTGGTGGCGCGCACTTGTATGTAGTCCCAGCTACTAGAGAGGCCGAGGCAGGAGAATCACTTGGACCTGGGAGGCAGAGGTTGCAGTGAGCTGAGATTGTACCACTGCACTCCAGCCTGGTGATGGAGCAAGACTCCGTCTCAAAAAAAAAAAAAAAAAAAAAAAAAAAAAAAAGAAAAGACCTCTAAGAAGAGCCTGCGGGGCCGGGCGCGGTGGCTCAAGCCTGTAATCCCAGCACTTTGGGAGGCCGAGACGGGTGGATCACGAGGTCAGGAGATCGAGACCATCCTGGCGAACACCGTGAAACCCCGTCTCTACTAAAAAATACAAAAAACTAGCCGGGCGAGGTGGCGGGCGCCTGTAGTCCCAGCTACTCGGGAGGCTGAGGCAGGAGAATGGCGTAAACCTGGGAGGCGGAGCTTACAGTGAGCTGAGATCCGGCCACTGCACTCCAGCCCGGGCTACAGAGCGAGACTCCGTCTCAAAAAAAAAAAAAAAAAAAGAAGAGCCTGCGGTGTGTGTGTGAGGATGGGTCAGCAGAGCAGCTGCACTTCAGCACTTTCTCCTGACGAAGTTTGATCACTCCCTTAGTCTCTGTGTTTTATCCTTAATCGCTATCATCATACCAAATTTGCCTTTCTCTAACTTGAGAAAGTTTTCCAAAACTAACTTTATTAAAGGGAAACAAAAATCTGAAATAAAATAAAATAAAAGTACATGGAAATGGGTGGTTTTATTTATCTGAAGATTATTATTCAGGAGTCTGCCTCCATTGGCTGGCACAATTCCCTGCCTCCAAGGCTTTGGATCCCCTTTCCTGCATGAGTCCTGTTAAGCTCTGTGTCAGGATTTATGGATTTATGCATTTCAATCGCAAACTGTGAGCCACACAGTCTGTTAGAGTCGCAACCCCAGTGTCTGAAGGGGCAGGGCAGTAAGCAGGTGGAGTGAACTTTTTGGCATCTGGAGAATGCCAGCCCCATTTACAGCAGGAGACCATGGAGCTCTGGGGGCTATTGGTGGCAGAAATTGGGAGTTTATGGAACATCTCCTGACTTTTACACGTTGACAACTAATTCAACATTTAAAAAAAAAACACAACTGCAAGCCGTAGTCAACCTAAAAGCCACTAGTTGGAAACCTCTGCTCCGAGTGGAGAGCTTGGTGGAATTATGTCTTTGAGACCAAGGTATTTTCCCTAGGTGGAGTTTAGCCTGACTCCCACAGCCGTGGTGTTACTCCAAGCAGTATTAGTTTGCTGTTTCTGGGTCCAGAGTTTGAGCTCCTGAAGGGCAGAATCCAGAAGCTTCTCACCTTTATACTCTCCTCAGCTCCAAATCATGAAATTGTGCATTAAGAAACAGACCCAAAACGTGGTGAGAAGACTCATATTCATTTCTCTGCAAGGAGAGAGCAGGAAATTGGCACATGCTCCCCACTCCTGATGTTTTCAAAACAAGACGGTTACATGTGAGAATATGTGTTTTAATTCCAAAGTTCTGTTTTGAGACAATCCTTAGTAACACAGGACTTGGTGCCAAAAGCTTTTAGTACTTACATTGGGTTACATAAAATTAGAATTCTGCATGTTGCCCAACCATTTCAATGCCCAGTGGTCAGAGAGAAAATAAAAGCAAGAACAAGACTTATAGTTCATTCTGTGTCTCCCCACAGAAGCACCTCAAGGGTAGGGGCTGTGTCTGATTCCTCCTTTCCTCTCCAGTATGTGGCACTAGGTCTACAGAGTCAGCTGTGAATCTGTAATACTCATTATTAAAAGTATTAATACCTTTAATACTCACTATTAATACTATTAATGTTTTTAGTACTCATTATTAAAAGTATTATCTTAGGCTAGTGTCCTTAAGCTCTTTTTGACCTGTCTCACAGCATCCATTGTCGTAGAAGCCTCCGATTGATCTCAAAGCCCCCGCATCTGACTTTGTATAGATCTTCAAAGCCCCCCATCTGACTCTGTATAGATCAGTGTGTGGGTAGGCTGCCATGACCAGGGAACTCCCAACACACAGAAGACCACACTCCTTTCCTTAGATCAGCTTTAATCAGAAGTTAGCTCAGAGGTGAGGAGCCAAATGTGGATAAGACATCCCCACCTTCCAGGTTAAGACAGGTTCTACATTTTACATTTTGCTGACTGGTCTGCTGCTTGCTCCCTGGATGTGCTCAGTCTCCAGTGGGACACAGGGAGGGATGAAGAAAACCCGACTTACTTGGGACCTGTTGGTGCCAAACTGATCTTTTGGATATTCTGAGAACAACGTGTAGTGTCCATTTCTGAGTCAAAATTTATAATTCTATAAATAGCAAGAACAAATTTTACTGCTTACTCAGACTTATAATTAGATTTTGCAAAGAATTTGGGCATCCCTCAAACAGGAAGGCTGTCATTTTATTGACTTACCGTGAAGTGAGAACAGTCTATGACTAGGGTCAGGGGTCAGTATCTCTTGGCAGATTCCTACCCCTGGAAGCAACCTATAGCATCAGCCTATCCACACACTTTAACCTTCCTAGATCTATACAAAATTAGATAGAGAGAGCAAGCTTCAAGATTTAATATAATAAAAGGTAAGAATCTGAGGAAGTTACGTGGGTGATGACTTTTCAGACCCACCCTTTCATGTCCTGCGGATATTTGTTTAAAGCAGTACCATTTGCCTGAGATGGAGGTGTTTGCGATTGGGCAGGCTGGCTTTGCTAATTTTCAATTCACCAAAATATATCATTTTGGCATTGACAGGTATATTAGTCTGTTCTCACGCTGCTATAAGGACATACCTGAGGCTGGGTAATTTACAAAGAAAACAGGTTTAATTGACTCACAGTTTCTCATGGCTGGGGAGGCCTCAGCAAATTTACAATCATGGTGGAAGGGGAAGCAAACATGTCCTTCACATGGTGGCAACAAAAGGAAGTGCTGAGCAAAAGGGGAAAAGGCCCTTAGAAAACCATCAGATCCCATGAGAACTCACTCTCATGAGAACAGCATGGAGGTAACCTCCCATGATTCCATTACCTCCCACTGGATCCCTCCCGCAACATGTGGGGATTATGGAAACTACAAGGTGAGATTTGGGTGGGGACACAGCCGAACCATAACAACAGGAGCAACCAATTTCTCTGATGTGGCAGTAACTCATTATACCCACTGTAGCGTGCTACTCTACCTCCTCAAGATAGGCAGTTTCCATGATTGTTGATTAATTGATTCATTCATTCAGTTACATATTGAATGGGGACAAGGCTCTTCCAGGTCCTGTGCTCACACGGTGGCCTCCTTCATGTGATGGTGGGGTTGAGTTGTTTGCACATCCAACTTTGCCCAAACCCCTCTTCATCTCGAGGTATGCCTGCTACACCCTCCTGGTGCTTTCTCCTCTGTATTTCTTCTGTTGTTGACCTGGGTGAACAGGATTTGTGTGTGTGTGTGTGTTTTTTTTTTCTCTGGTGTCTCCTCTCCTTCATCTCTCTGCCACACCGCCATACCCTACCCCTGATAAGACGGGATGGGAGTGGATGATCTCAGGGAAGTGGGACTCACATTCTCCCTCTTGGGCACTGGAGCAAAAATACAGAAAGAGCTTGTCAATTTGTAGTGAAAATGGCCCACCTAAGGAAAGTGTTGAGGAGGCAGAAAATAGGAAAAAGTAGAAGAAATAGCTGGGGAGGAGCAAGAGGAAAATGGAATCCCTACTTGGCTAGAAGCAGCAGTGAAAGGGAGCCAGGCAGACCACAGAGAAACAAAGTTTCATCAGCCCAGGCTCCCACTTCCAGTTCAGCTGCCCTTGTCCTGTCTCCTCCCATGAGCACCTCTTTTGCCAGGATAAATTGAGAAAGTCTGTAGCTTGCATCCTGTCTAAGTGGGGCAGCTGGGTGTAACCCCTGAGATTTGTTGTGGGTTCTCTCTTTGCAGAAAGATGTTCCCACATGGGTCTGTTTATCTTAAGAGATCATATTTTCAATAATCTTTAATTTCTCTGGGTGAAAGCCACCTCTGGAACCCTCTCCTTTATATTTGCCAGCCTTTGGCCTTGTTTCTGTTGTATATAATCAGCCATAGACATTTTACCTTACCTCAAAATACTCTGACAAGAAAGGGAGAAGACTGGGGCCCTGAACTTGGGAAAGAAAGACTGGACAGAGGGTCTTAGCAGAGTGAGAGAAACAGCAGCAAGCCAGGGACCCAAGGGGAAGAGGACTAGGTAAGGAGATTTCCCAGCAATTATTGACAGATGAGTTGAATAATAATGAGGTCTGTGTTAGATTTTTTTTCTTCTTATTTGATGCAAGTACCTTAGATTTGTCCCAATCTTCAGCAAAGGTCTGCTATAATAGTCTTGCATTTGTGGTTCCCTGGCAGTGCAGGGAGGTTGTTCTCTCTTTGGATTAAGAGGGGCAAGGCATGTGGTCCAAACTATGTAGGTCAAGTGGCAGGCAGGCAAATGGGACTGGGGATTGAATTGGCTGCAAGACCCTTGAGAGCAGGAGGTGAAGAGCCACCTCCAGCAGAATAGCAACTCTCTCCATCTCCACTTCTTATTTTCTACAATGAAGTCCTTGGAGGTCTCAGAGAGGTTTGCCTGTTGAGCATCCTCGTTTTCTTTTCCTTGGTATTTTATTGTTGTGGACAGGAATAAATTGTCAGTTTTGAAACATCTTCATAAGGGGCTGTTTAGACCAACCCTGGGCAACTAAATCTGGATTTAATATTAGAGATTAATAAACTTCTATCAGACTTTTATGTTGTTATAACCACTGGATTTTCTATTAACTGCAGACAAACCTATACATTGAGGAGAATATTGGATCTCCTGTCATGCGTGATGAGTGCCTGAGTTATTTTCTTTTACATTATTCCAAATTTAAACCCTATGTATTAAGCAGTGTTATTTAAAATAATGGTTAAGCAATTTTACAAATACAAAATCGCCTTTTAATGTCAGTTTTATTTCAAACCAAGGAATGTCAGCTTTAAACCTACAGTGTTTCCAGCATGTAAGAATGTCTCTCATGAATAAAATATCTGACACTGGGCATGGTGGCTCACACCTGTAATCCCAGCACTTTGGAAGGCCAAGGTGGGTGGATCATTTGAGGTCAGGAATTCGAGACCAGCTTGGCCAACAGGGCGAAACCCTGTCTCTACTGAAAATACAAAAATTAGGCCAGGCGCGGTGGCTCATGCCTGTAATCCCAGCACTTTGGGAGGCTGAGGTGGGTGGATCACTTGAGGTCACGAGTTCCAGACCAGCCTGACCAATATAGTGAAGCCTCATCTGTACTAAAAGTACAAAAATTAACCGGGCATGGTGGGGCATGCCTGTAATCCCAGCTACTTGGGAGGCTGAGACAGAAGAATCACTTGAACCCAGGAGGCAGAGGTTGCAGTGAGCTGAGATTATACCACTGCACTCCAGCATGAGTGACAGAGCGAGACTCCATCTCAAAAAACCAAACCAAACCAAACCAAACCAAACAAACAAAAAAATTAGCTGGGCATGGTGGTGCATGCCTATAATCCCAGCTACTCAGGAGAATCACACTCTGACTCAACCTGGGAGATGGAGGTTGCAGTGAGCCAAGATTGCACCCCTGCACTCCGTCTCAAAAAGAAAAAAATCTGACAATAACCATACCAATTAATCCCATATTCTGTGCCAGGCACTTTATACACATTAACTTATTTAATGCCTCCAACAACCCAGTGATAAGGTAAATCACCAACCACCTTCTACATGGTGTAGAAGGAGTACAAGGTGGATAATCTAGCCAAAGATGCCACCTAGTGGGTAAAGACAACTGCCCTGGTGCCTGGAAGGCTGGTTCAGCACCATGCCCTGCTGCTTCTGAGAGCCTCAGCCTGGCCACAGACCCACAAGACCTCCCTGGATTCTTGTCCTTTCGTATTCCTGTCTGTGGAACTGTCTGCTGAGCCTGTCTGGAAAACAGGGAAATTCTTTGCCCTGGATTTTGCTCTCTTTCTCTCTGAGGAGAAGTAGAAGGTGAGTTGTTTTCTCTAGCTCTTTCTTGGTGTACCATGGATGGAAAGTGCCAGGAACTACTGATTCTGAGAGTTCCTATATATTTTGACTCAAGCAAAGATCCTAAAGTAATAATATTTGCTAACATATCTTGTGTTACTCATGATATTTCTTTCTTCTTCTCATGTCATCATTATTTTTTCTTGAATCAAGATATAGCCAGGTCCTAAGTGTACCAGTCTAAATTATGACAAGTCTCACTTATTTCTGTGTTCTAATGGGACTATTTGAGTGACTTGCATTTTGCTGACTTTGGCTTCTACCTACCCCGTGGTCAGAGCGCTGCCTTCCACAGGGCTCTTGGGTGAGTCAAGCTGGGGTTTAGTGGGACACACTTCTGAATGTCACACACCACACCATCTGCAGATGGCTCTGCTGCTCCTCTGCCAGAGACATAGTGACCAGATTATACTCATCCATGAGACGTCTCAATTTTTATGCATACAGACATCTGATGTGCTTTCTCACTAACTCACCCATGAATTCATCATGCATCCCTGCATCCATCCATCCATCCATCCATCCATCCATCCATCCATCCATCCGACAGGTGCTTGCTGAAAACTTGCCAAATGCAGAGGATGATAATGCAGTGAAAAGGCAGACACAGTTCCTGCTTGCTTAGAGTTCACAGCCTTTTGACAGAAAGCATGGCCAAGGAGCTCATTTGTGGATGAGAAACGTAGGTGGAGAGACAAGGTAACCTGCCAGCATCCTCAGGCTCTTGGCCGCACTGCATTGCCCATCCTTAGTCTCCTCATCTCATGCCCTTTCCCCATGCTGGTGTTTCCCCAGTCTGCCTGAGCATGGGTATCCACTCAGGTGCTTAGGTGCATACCCAGGTGGCTTCCCTGAGAGTCAGATTCAGTCTGTCCAGAGGGAGGCAAATGGGTGGGAATTGGAAGCCAACCAGGCACATCTGGAACATGCTGCATTACACCAGAGTTTGTGAAAAGGTCATGTGTTGAAGACACAATATCTGAAATGATAAATAGTGAGCTTCTCTTTCTCTTCTGCTTCTGCTGCCACAGTTGCCTTCAGCTTCTCCCATAGTTTCTTTCTTAGAAAGATGAGGGTAAAAACCAAAAAGTCTTTAGCTTCCATGGAGATAGTGCTTTGCCTCATTCTATTCCAGATTAGATAGCCTTGTGTTGTATCCTAAACTTTGATTAAGGAATTTCAAGTGAACTTTGTAATGAATCTCCCTGCATGAGTTACATTTTTCCCCTCTCTCTTTTTTATCATATGTATTTAAGGTATACAACATAATATTTTGATATACATAGTGAAGTGGTTACTACAGTCAAACAAATTAACGTATCAATCATCTCACATAGGAACCTTTTAAAAAATTATTGTGGAAACAGTACCTAAAATCTGTTCTCTTAGCAAATTTATAGTATACAATACAATATTACTAACTATAATGCTCACTGCATGAATGACTTATTGGCTCTATCCTTGGTTCAATGTGGGCAAATTAGAAAATGAGAATAGAATGAACTCATTGGTACAACAGAAGAGGGGTGGTAAGTGTTTGGAGTAAGTATTTGTAGTTCTGTAGACCCACAGGTAGCATTGGGGTAGCATTGGGAAGGACCACTGATTACATTCAGGCTACCAGATATTGCACAGAAATGAGAAAACTAGTACTGGAGATGCTGAGGCACCAGCTGAAGACTACATATTCAACGTTGGAGGGTCCATACTAGAACCCAGCTGTCTTCTACTCTATAAAGCAGGTTCATCGAGTTTTACTGCAGTAGACAAATAAAGATTGACTGTGTGAATGCCATTTTCTTTTTGTTTTCACTTCACCCTTTCGATTTCTCTGCATTACCAAAAAGACAAAAAATAACAAACACTGGCAGGGATGTGGAGAAAGGCAAACCCAGGCTCAGGCAGATTGGGGAAACTCCAACATGGGGGAGGAGCAGGAGGTGAGGAGACTGGGGTGGGGATGGACATCGCAGTGCTACCAAGAGCCAGGGGAGTTCCCCTTTCTCCACACCTTTAGTGAGAATGTAAATTAGTAGAGCCATCATGAAAAACAATATGGGGGTTCTTCAAAAAATAAAAAATAGAGCTACCATATGATCCAGCAATACCACTGCTGGGTATGTAGCCAAAGGAAATGAAATCAATATGTTAAAGAGATAGCTGCACTCCCATGTTTATTGCAGCACTATTCACAATAGCCAAGATATGGAATCAATGTAAGTGTCCTTTAATGGATGAATAGATTTAAAAATGTGTTATATATACACAGTGGAATACTATGGAGCTATAAAAATAATAAAATCTTGTCATTTGTGACACCATGGATTAACTAGAGGACGTTATGTGAAGTGAAATAAGTTAGGCACAGAAGGACAAATACTGCATGATCTCACTCAAATGTGGAATCTAAAACAGTTCATCTCATAGAAATAGAGAGTGTGATAGTGGTTACCAGAAACTGGCGAGAAGGTGAGGTAGGGCAGCTTGGGGAGCGATTTGTCAATGAGAACAAGGTTGCAGTTAGATAGGAGAAGTTCTGGTGTTTTGTTGCAAAGTAGGGTGATTATAGTTGACAGTAATGTATTGTGTATTTCAAAATGTCTAAAGAGAGGATTTTGAATGTTCTCACCACAAATGACAAGTGTTTGAGGTGATGGATATCCTAACTACTCTTATTTTATTATTAGATGATATATTCATATATTGAAATGTCACACTGTAGCCCATAAATATGTACAATTATGTGTCAATTAGAAACAAAATAAAACTTAAAAAGTCAGATGATTCCTTTTCCTTTTTAACCTTGTTTCTCCCTCTTATCTATGTATTATAGCCGCTCTGTGTGTTTCTCCTTCTCCCCCTGAATCCCTTGTTCTTGTCAGTGGCACCATGTGAGACACTCTCGTTGGACAGATGACTGAGATGCAAAAGAGGCAGAATGAGTGAAGCCGTTATCTGTGAGGTGGGTCTATTGTTCATTGTATTAATCTTGGGTCCTGCTTAGGATCCTTGACCTCATTCTTTAGTGCCCATCTACCTCCTCCCCGACCTTTTCTATGTGGTCTGAGGATTCTTCTCTTACTCCAGCATCGGCTTTAGAGCAGCGGTTTCCTTTCTCAATTTGGGAAGCTGGAATCTCAGATCTTGTTCTGCTCACTTCCTCTAGACTTCCTTCTTTTGAGTTGTGACTATTTATTTTCTGCTTTTTCCATAGTTGCATGCACAGAGGAATATGGGAGTATAGAAGGCACCAAGTCTTAATAGGACTCCCCTGTTGCTCCCCCCAACCTCCTGTCCCTCCTCCATTGCAGCTGCTCACCAAGGTGTTTTCCTGATAGCTGTTCAGCAGTGCTTTATTTGCTTGTTCTGGCCAAATGTTGCCTCCTGACTTCTTTTGCTTGCTTATTGGTTTGACTCTTTCCTGGATCTTCCTGATTCTCATTGTCCTCAGCTGCCCCTTTTGTCCATGCACATCTTGCCAAGTCCTCAACATCTTGATTCTCCAGATTTCCACTTCCTCTCCTGCCCTTCTGCCTGGTGCCGCCACCATCTCTCTCTTCATCTCTGCCTATTCTCTCTAGAAACCAAGCCTGCTTCCCTGAGTTTTTAGTCTAACATGCCAAAGAAGAACCAAACCTGTGACCCAGATGTAAACACGTTGCTTTCATTTTTGGAGCGTTTTATTGCTAGGAGTCTACCTAAGTAGCCTGTCCACATGTTGATCCTATATCTCTGGCATTCTGGCCTTGGCCTTTGTTCAGAGGAATAATCCAATGGTCACACTGGTAGACAGGTGGGCAGGATGCCAGTGTAAAATGTGCACTTGAATAAGGAAATGGTTGAACACTCATTTGTTTAAAAAAAATCTTTGTTGTGGTTTATAGTTTTATAAGGTTAAGCGGTAGCAACATAGTATTTTAGTTTGTACTGAAACCAGTAGTTCCATTTCAAAACAACATCTCTATGTGGACTTCCTCTTATATTTGTGATGGGTTTGTGATCCTCACTGGTGGCTTTTTTCCCCTGGATCTACTAAGCAGAATCCTTGTTAGCTGAAGTGTGAGGCTGTGTCTCCATGTCTTCTAAGTTGAGGTGAAAGGACCTAAGGAACAGGCTCCTCTCTCCTCTCTTTTTCTTCCTCTTCTGTGACCACAGATGTTATGTCCTCTCTTTCCCAAAAGGAAAGAGTCAGGAAGCATTACTGTAGCAGGATGAGCCGCAGACAAAACCTCTCAGACACCGAGTTGTAGAAGGAAGGGCTTTATTCAGCTGGGAGCATCGGCAAGCTACTGCCTTAAAATCCGAGCTCCCCGAGTGCACAATTTCTGTTCCTTTTAAGGGCTCACAACACTAAAGATTTCATAGGAAAGGCTTGTGATTGATTAAGCAAAATAGGGGATACATGACAGGAGTTTCATGCACTGGTAGTCAGAGAGAAACAGGACAGGGCAGGGAGTTTCACAGTGTTCTTCTATACAATGTCAGGAACATCGGTTTCTAAGTCATGAGTTGATTTTTAACTACTGGGTTTAGGCCAGGCAGACCCAGGCCTGGTTCTGGGCCTGGCATTGGGCTGCCTGTCTTTGATTTTACTTCCTTTTTTCTTAAAAGAGGTACTGAGTATAAAACAATATAAAACAATTTGAGAGGGTCTCTCTCTTTCCTCCTTCCCCCCTTTTGAGACTCTCACTTTTCATTAGTGGGAGTTCTCACTCTTATTTTTGCTACTTATGTATTTTTGTGCAATAAATTGATAGTGATTCATATAGTACACTTGTGCTGAAGCATTTTGGTGAACTAAAGTAGCAACAAAGCTTTTTATCATTTGGAGAAGTACAGGTATCAGACAAGGGAGCAGTAAGTAGGTTCTTCTTATTATTATAACTTTTATTATAAGAGTTTTAAATCCTCCTAGTGCTGGGAAATAATTTTTAAATATGGTTTCAGGGTTGAATTTGTGCTACACTAGTATGGGCACATGTGACTATGTCTTTAAGTACTTGTCTTTGATTATCTATGTGCAGACAGTAATTAGTAAGGTTAAATTTCTTATAGACCTCTCTTTCAGCTGCTAGCAAGTAGTTGAGAGCCAATCTATTTTGATAGACAGCATTTCTTATCTGAGTTTCTTGCCGGGCCAGAATAGTCAAGGCTTGACCGGTTTTATTAGTGATGATTTTTAAAACAGCTTGCAACCATATGATTCAGTTGAGCATGTAAATGGGGGTCCAGTATTCCTATGAGCCTTCTTGTGTCTAAGTGGCAGGCCTATAGTATTGTATAATTTTTTAGGAGGTCATTTATCATCTTTTTAATTCCCTATGGCTATGCTTCATTTTCTACGGGAAGCATAGACAGGGAAGCCCCGAAGTTCACCTGTTTTTATGGGCAGTAAGAACAAAGATGATTTAATAGTGCCAATAACACAACCACCTGTCTACAGGTCAGGCAGCTTAGCGTAGGCTCTGTCTACATATTCAGTATAAACTGGTGGGGGCAGTCTAGTCCTGGTGGAATTCTGGGTGGGACTAGACAGTCTGCTACCTTGGATATTTACTGAATGGATCTCTCTGTGTAATTGGAACTCCACCATGTAACTGTTTTTTTTTTTTTTGTTTGTTTGTTTGTTTTTTTGTGGGAGGGTATCATTATACAGTTTTTGCCCTAGACAACTAAGTCATCCTACAGAATAACTGAATTTTTTTTTTCATAGCTATGCAATATTGTCTAATAATTGAGACTTTTAGAACCTAGAGATGATCAAGGTGATTCTTTTTGGGTTGGGAATTCATCAGGAACTAGGTTTGTGGGCACTAATTCTCGGACTTTTTATGGCCATTGATCTCTTATTATAGTTTTTTTACAAACATAATATGAAGTGACCTTTAGAGACTGGGCTACATGCTCAGCTAATTGCAAAAAAAAATTTCTGGTTTTTCCTGGAGTCTCTGGTACTGGCATATTTAGTTTATCATAGAAAGTCTGAAATACTGGTTCTGGAGAGAGTTTACAAACCTCCTCTTTTACTAAGATATTTACTTTAGGACCTAATCCTTTTCTATTGATGCCCAGAGATAAGTGTTTTCTTTTTTTTCTTTTTCTTTTTACCTTGGGTTTAAGGGATTTGTAATTACCAATTCTAAAGGGTTGTAGCTCCCACTCATGCAGGAGGGGCTAACTTTTTCTGTTTTTGAAGCTAAACAGGATCTTTTTCATCCTTTTTTAAAGTAGTCTAGATGACACAAGACCAGTAATTACACACATTTGCACATAAGCTTAATTTATGGCAGATATACTTATTTTTTGCCGTGTAACCTTTTTTTCCTAATCTAGAGAACCACATCCCATCCCATGCTGCTTATTATTCACAGTGGCACAGGCGTCAAATTTTAAGGTTACATTTTTGGGGACCTCTCTCTCTTTTTTTTTTTTTTTTTTTTTTTTTCTGTTCTAGCTATTACTTTACTTGTGTCACTTAGAAAAGGACCAATCTTTAATTTTATTTTAAAAACTGTGATCATGGGAGGTTCAGAGGAGTCATAGCACACATTAGGCTATTCACTTTTTGGATTATATACTTTGTACTGGGTGTCATTATACAAACAAGTTTCTTTTAGAGTCCTGGTACACTTATAATAACCATAAAATAATAGGACTGTAGCAATCTTTTGTCCTACCTCAGTGACTTGACGTATACACTGGGAACAGCCCTCAGTCTGAGAAAGGTTAGTTGAAGTCCTTACTGTACACGTCCAAATTTTAAGGAAAATGAGTCCCACGATGAGATTCCTCATGCTTCGGCCTTGTGTGAACCAGTCAGCTTCCAGATGTGACTGGAGCAGGGCTTGTCGTCTTTCTCAGAGTCACTTTGCAGGGGTTAGTGAAGCCGCTCCCATCCATGTACAGCTCCCAGTCTACAGATGTTTAAGGATGGTCTCGGAGGTTAGGCCCACTAGAATAAACTGAGTCCAGTACTTTTACACAGTTATGTTTAACTGGGTTCTCTGATACCAGGAGCAAAGTGGTGGTTTTAGGGTATTGCAGACTTCAATGGTTATGTGGGGATTTTCACAGAGCAAGCTTTGGTATCTAGTTAGTCTAGCATTTATTACCTAATGGTGTCCTTTAGTATTTATTAAAATCACCACAGCATTGGGGGACTTTAGGTTTTGCCTAAGAGTTAGCTTATCTGCTTCTTGTGCTAACAGTGCCATTGCTGCCAGGGCCCTTGGACATGGGGGCCAGCCTTTGGAAACCTCGTCTAGTTGTTTTGAGAGAGGCCACTGGCCTTGGCCAGGGCCCTACAGTCTGGGTTAAAACTCTAACTGCCATTTTTTTTTTTTTTGGACACATACAGTGTAAAGAATTTTGACAGGTCAGGTAGCCTCAGGGCTGGGGCCGACATGAGTTTTTCTTTTTAACTCATGAGAACTTGTTGCTTTTGGTTGTAATAGATGTAGTTTATTTAATGTACATTTTTATTGACTGTCATCTACTAAAATATTGACTTAAATCCTGTAACTATTTGATTTCAAGCTTTAAATTGATCTAGTATTCCTTGCTGGGCTCTAATTTCATCTAAATAGATGTGAGAGTTGAAAGACTTATAAGGGGCTTCTCTCGCTTTATCATTTCTTCTTCTTCTTCTTCTTCTTCTTCTTCTTCTTCTTCTTCTTCTTCTTCTTCTTCTTCTTCTTCTTCTTCTTCTTCTTCTTCTTCTTCTTCTTCTTCTTCTTCTTCTTCTTCTTCTTCTTCTTCTTCTTCTTCTTCTTCTTCTTCTTCTTCTTCTTCTTCTTCTTCTTCTTCTTCTTCCTGTTCTTCTTCTTCTTCTTCCTGTTCTTCCTTTTCTTCTTCTTCTTCTTCTTCTTCTTCCTCTTCTTCTTCCTCTTCCTCCTCCTCTTCCTCCTCCTCTTCTTCTTCCTCCTCTTCTTCTTCCTCTTCTTCTTCCTCCTCTTCTTCTTCTTCTTCCTCTTCTTCCTCCTCTTCCTCCTCCTCTTCTTCCTCCTCTTCCTCCTCCTCTTCCTCCTCTTCTTCCTCCTGTTCTTCTTCTCCTCCTTCTGTTCTTCTTCTCCTCCCCCTCTTCTTCCTCCTCCTCCTCCTCCTCCTCCTCCTCCTCCTCCTCCTCCTCCTCCTCCTCCTCCTCCTCCTCCTCCTCCTCCTCCTCCTCCTCCTCCTTCTTCTTCTTCTTCTTCTTCTTCTTCTTCTTCTTCTTCTTCTTCTTCTTCTTCTTCTTCTTCTTCTTCTTCTTCTTCTTCTTCTTCTTCTTTCTTCTTCTTTCTTCTTCTTTCTTCTTTCTTCTTTCTTCTTCTTTCTTCCAATGCCAGAGTGAGAGGGATAGCCAAATGGACTAAAGCACAAGTGCCACTCTAGTTATTTGACAGAGTGCCCAGTAAAGGTCCACCACAATATCACCACACATCTGCTCAGGGATGAACAAGGGCTGACTGATTGATAAACTCTTGAAAAATCTTAAGCTCACTGCATCCCTTCAGGTCTCCAAGTAATGCTAAGTTTCCTCTCTGCCATGAGAGACATGAAGTGAACTTAGTGTTGGGAGATGGAAGCTGGATGGCCCTTGGGGGCTGACCTGCAGGGACTTTGGGATATAGCAGAGAGAGCTTGGCATGACTTATTACTCCAGGCTGTAGAATCCTGGAAAAGAGCTACCATGCAGCCCATGCCTGGTCGACTGGAGGACCAGCTTAGCAGAAGGGGGACAATCAGGGCCTCTGGTCTGCCATGTGCACAAGCATAACAATTGCTTTTGTTTAATGTGCAGATGGAATATTTGATCCATTTCAACCAGGCATTTGCATCTTGGTATGCTGTCTTAATTGCCAAAGTTTAAGTCTTTAACTTCTGTGATCCTCTAGTAAAATGAATGTTTTCTTTAGCACCTGTTTTTATTAGTTTTCAGACCAAAGAAAGTTAAACACCATTTTATATTTAATAATACTTCTTGTATGATTTTTTTTACCAGATAAGCTAAATTTTACCTTTATATTAGTATGTTACTAATTTTAATAAAACCTTGTAGACATATTTATCCAATTTTTCATGTTTGACCATAAGGTAAGATTTTACAGACTCTTTTTAACCTTTTATAATTTTTGTTAAAGAGAAGGTTGATATTTTAAGAAAAACCTGTTGCATTTTTACATTAATGTCCAGTTCACAGAAAAACTGGATGATACCTTTTTAACTTTAGCTATTATGTTTTCACACAGAATTTTCTTTACAGTGAATGTTTTAAAACTTGCCTAAACTTTGAAAACAATAATTTTTTGACCTTTTAATGTAGGTAAAAATCCACATTCTTATGCCTCTTTATAATCTTTTTACTAAAGGTATATTTTACTTTTTTATACACCTTGCACATAAACTGTTTTTTCAGTAGTACTCAGGAGGCCTTATTACTTTTAAATTATACAACATTTTTGGAATAAAAATTTTTTTATAACTTTTTTCTTTTACAATTTTCACAGAAAATTTTTTTTGACATGTCTCAATATTTTGACTTATGATAAATATTTTAAAAAAATAACCAGTTAATTTATTTCAGGAGAAGAATTTGCCATATAACATTCTTTTTATATAAATTCTGCTTCCACCCCGCTTTTTTTTTCTTTATTAAAATTTTTCAACATAGTTCTTAGTAGGGTGGGCTTATTTTGCGCCTGACCCATGTTTTCTCAAGACAGAATACTACACTCACACCACACACACTCACCACAAAACAAAGAATGGGTAAAGAGAGCACACACACACTTTTATCATTTATACCAAACCAAAATCAGAATACCATGAATTCAAAATCTGAGTACCAAGAAATTTAAGCCAAGTCAAAACCAAAACCAAAGTATCCGGCAATGTAAGTCAAGACAAAACCAGAACAAAAGTGCTGATACAGGCACACCGTGGGTGATCAGGCCACGCTTCCACTCAGATGGAGTGGGGAAAGTTCCAGAGACTAGTCTTACCAAGTCAAGTCAAGTCAAAACCAGAACAAAAGTGCCAATCCAGGCACACTGTGGGTGATCAGGCCACACTTCCACTCAGATGGAGTGGGGCAAGTTCCAAAGACTATTCTTACCAAGTTTCAGATGTCTGGACTCTAAGTGCCAGTTCCTTCCCAGTGTTAAGCCACTGTGTTAATCCTCTGGGGGGGCCTGCTATGCGCTGCTCTGGTGAGGTGTTCCACCGGGACAATTGCCTACCAGGGAGCACTCTTGGATCGCGTCACTTAGGCTGGTCGGAGTCCCCTGCAGGGAAGCTCCACAGGGCAGGCCTAAGCCACCTAAGGGGCTGCCTTGGCAGTCCGTCAGTTACCTCACTTTACTGGTCAGGGAACCAAGAAATGTAGCAGGACAAGTCACAGACAAAACCTCTGAGACACCGAGTTGTAGAAGGAAGGGCTTTATTCAGATGGGAGCATCGGCAAGCTACTGCCTTAAAATCCAAGCTCCCTGAGTGCAAAATTTCTGTCCCTTTTAAGGGCTCACAACACTAAAGATTTCATATGAAAGGCTTGTGATTGATTAAGCAATCTAGGGGATACGTGACAGGGGTTTCATGCACTGGTAGTCAGAGAGAAAGAGAACAGGGCAGCGAATTTCACAGTGTTCTTCTATACAATGTCAGGAACATCAGTTTCTAAGTCATGAGTTGATTTTTAACTACTGGGTTTAGGCCAGGCAGACCCAGGCCTGATTCCAGGCCTGGTTTCGGGCTGCCTGTCTTTGGTTTTACTTCCTTGTTTTTTTCTTAAAAGAGGTACTGAATATAAAACAATGTAAAACCATATGAGAGGGTCTCTCTCTTTCCTCATTACTGTGAATACCACTTTCTCAACTCTGGCTTCTTGTTAAAACCATCTGGTGGAGGAGGCGCCAAGAGGCTGACTAGGAACAGCTGTGGTCAGAGGCTCCCACTGAGAAGAACAAAAATGGCGAGTGAATCCTGCACTGGCAACTGAGGTATCCAGGTTCTCTCACTGGAACTGACTAGGCAGTTGGCGTGACCCGCAGAAAGTGAGGATAAGCAGGGTTGAGCAATGGTCCACCTGGGAGCTGCATGGTCAAGGGGAGTCCCCACCCCCAGCCAAGGGAGGTGGTGAATTGATTGTGCTACCCTGCCTGGGAAACCAGTTTTTCCACGGATTTGTGCAACCGGCGGATCAGGAGATCTTCTCATGAGCCCACACCACCAGGGCCTTGGGACCCAAGCACAGAGCTATGCAGATTTCTCGGCAGCCACTGGGCTGGAGACTGCCTAAGGCTACGGAGTTCCTGTGGGGAGGGGTGGCAGCCATTGCTGCAGGTCCAGTCTGCCATTTTCCCCTGCTGGTGCCTGGGAGACTGGGCAATTTGAACCTAGGAGGCATTCCCCACAGTGCAGCACAGTGGCTGTGGCAGATCATGGCCAGATTACCTCTTTGGGCTGGATCTGGACCCATCTCTCCTCACCAGGCAGGGCCTCCCTGTGGGAATTTCAGCAACTTCAGCCAGAGGTTTACAGACAGAACTCTGATCTCCCTGGGACAGAGCCCCTCAGGGGAGGGTTGTCTGTCATCTCAGTGTATCAGCAGACTTAGTCTTTCCCCCTGCTGGCTCTGAGGAATCTGGAGAGTTCAGATGAGTGGCATTCTACCCAGCACAGTGCATCCCCTTTGACAAGGGGCAGCCAGAGTGCTTCGTTAAGTGGGTCCCTGATCCTGTGCCTCCTGACTGGGTGAAACCCCCAAACAGGGTTCACCAGACACCTCATACTGGAGTATTCCCACTGGTATCAGGTTGGTGCCACTCAGACTCAGGGTTGGAGCTCCCAGAGGAATGAGCAGGCAGCCATCTTTGCTGCTCTGCAACCTCTGCTGGTGACACCTCCAAGTGCAGGAGAGACCCAGGAAAATAGGGTCTGAAGTGGACCCCTAGAAAACCACAGCAGCCCTATGGAAGAGGAATCTTACTGTTAAATGAAAAACAAATAGAAAGCAATAAAAACAACAGCATCAACAAAAAAGTTCCCACAAAAACCCCATCCAAAGGTCAGCAACCTCAGAGATCAAAGTTAGATAAACTCATGAAGATGAGAAAGAATCAATGAAAAAACATTGAAAACTCAAAAAGCCAGAGCGTCTTTCTTTTCTTCTCCTAATGATTGCAACACCTCTCCAGCTAGGGCATGGAGTTGGCTGAGGCTGAGATGGTTGAACTGACAGAATTAGGCTTCAGAAGGTGGGTAGTAATGAAAGTCAGTGAGCTAAAAGAGCATGTTCTAACCCAATGCAAAGAACTAAGAATCATGATGAAACATTACAAGAGCTGTTAACCAAAATAACCAGTTTAGAGAGGGACATAAATGACTTAATGGAGCTGAGAAACACAACATGAGGACTTCACAATGCAACCATAAGTATAAATAGCAGAATAGACCAAGTTGAGGGGAGAATTTCAGAGCCTGAAGACTACCTTGCTTAAATAAGACAGGCAGACAAGATTAGAGAAAAGAGAATGAAAAGGATTGAACAAAACTTCTGAGAATGAAGGGATAATGTAAAAAGGCCGAACCTATGACTGATTGGGGTACCTGAAGGAGACAGGGAGAATGGAACCAAGCTGGAAAACATATTTTAGGATATTATCCAGGAGAACTTCCCCAATCTAGTGAAATAGGCCAACATTCAAATTCAGGAAATTCAGAGAACCCCTGTAAGTATTCCATGAGAAGATCAACCTCAAGACACATAATCATCAGATTCTCTGAGGTTGAAATGAAGAAAAAAATGTTAAGGGCACCCAGAGAGAAAAATCCAGGTCACCTACAAAGGAAAGCCCATCAGACTTAGCAGCACACCCCTCAGCAGAAACCCTATAAGCCAGAAGAGATTGGGGACCAATATTCAACATTCTTAAAGAAAAGAATTTCCAACCCAGAATTTCATATCTGGTTAAACTAAACTTCATAGGTGAAGGAGAAATAAAATCCGTTTCAGACAAGAAAATGCTGAGGGAATTCACCACCAGGCCTGCCTTGAAAGAGCTCCTAAAGGAAGCACTAAATATAGAAAGGAAAAATCATTACCAGTCACTAAAGAAACACACTGAAGTACAAAGACCAATGACACTGTAAAGCAACTACATCACAAGCCTGCAAAATAATTAGTTAGCATCATGATGACAGAACCAAATTCACACATAATAAAATTAACCTTAAATGTAAATGCACTAAATGTCCCCAATTAAAAGACACAGAATGGGACACTGGATAAAGAATCAAGACCCATAGGTGTGCTGTATTCAAGAGACCCATCTCACATGCAAAGACACACATAGGCTCAAAATAAAGGGACAGAGGAAAATTTACTAAACAAATGGAAAGCAGAAAAAAAAACAGGGATTGTGATCCTAGTTTCTGACAAAACAGACTTTAAACCAACAAAGATAAAAAAAGACAAGGGCATTACATAATGGTAAAGGGTTCAATTCAATAAGAAGAGCTAACTATCCAAAAACTGTGTACCCAGTAAAGGAGCACCCAAATTCATAAAGCAAGTTCTTAGAGACCTACAAAGAGACTTAGACTCCCACACAATAGTAGTGGGAGATTTAACACCCCATTGTCAATATTAGGTCATTGAGACGGAAAATTAACAAAGATATTCAGGACTTGAAATTAGCTCTGGTTCAAGTAGACCTAATAAATATCTACAGAACTCTCCACCCCAAAACAACAGAATATATAACACATTCTTCTCAGCACGATGTGTCACTTACTCTAAAATCAATAATCACATGATCAAATCATTCCTCAGCAAATGCAAAATTAAGATAAATCATAACAGTCTCTCAGACCACAGTACAATAAAATTAGAACTCAAGATTAAGAAACTCACTCAAAACCACCCAACTACATGGAAATTGAACAACCTGCTCCTGAATGACTCCTGGGTAAATAATGAAATTAAGGCAGATATCAAGAAGTTCTTTGAAACCAATGAGAACAAAGAGACAATGTACCATAATCTCTGGGTCACAGCCAAGCAGTGTTAAGAGGGAAATTTTTAGCACTAAATGCCCACATCAAACAGCTAGAAATACCTCAAATGACACCATAACATCACAACTGAAAGAACTAGAAAACCAAGAGCAAACAAATCCGACAGCTGGCAGAAGACAAACAACCAAGATCAGAGCAGAACTGAAGGAGATAGAGACATGAAAAACCATTAAAATCAATAAATCCAGGAGCTGTTTTTTTTTTTTTTTTGAGAGGGAGTCTCGCTCTGTCGCCCAGGCTGGAGTACAGTGGCCGGATCTCAGCTCACTGCAAGCTCCACCTCCCGGGTTTATGCCATTCTCCTGCCTCAGCCTCCAGAGTAGCTGGGACTACAGGCGCCCACCACCTCGCCTGGCTAGTTTTTTTGTATTTTTCAGTAGAGACGGGGTTTCACCGTGTTAGCCAGGATGGTCTCGATCTCCTGACCTCGTGATCCACCCATCTCGGCCTCCCAAAGTGCTAGGATTACAGGCTTGAGCCACCGTGCCCGGCCTGGGAGCTGTTTTTTTTGAAAAAATGAATAAAATAGACTGCTAGCTAAACTCAGAAAGAATAAAGAGAGAAGACTCAAATAGACACAATAAAAAAAGATAAAGAGGATATCACCACTGTCCCCACAGAAATATACACAACCATCAGAGAATACTGTAAATACCTCTATGCAAAAAAACTAGAAAATCTAGAAGAAATGGATAAATTCCTGAACACATACACCCTTCCAAGACTGAACCAGGAAGAAGTTGAATCTCTGAATAGAATACTAACAAGTTCTGAATTTGAGGGAGTAATTCATCCCTGAACAGAATAACAATTACTGGGTATATACCCAAAGGATTATAAGTCATGCTGCTATAAAGACACATGCACACATATGTTTATTGCGGCACTATTCACAATAGCAAAGACTTGGAATCAACCCAAATGTCCATCAGTGACAGACTGGATTAAGAAAATGTGGCACATATACACCATGGAATACTATGCAGTCATAAGAAAGGATGAGTTTGTGTCTTTTGTAGGGACATGGATGTAGCTGGAAACCATCATTCTCAGCAAAGTATTGCAAGAACGGAAAACCAAATATTGCATGTTCTCACTCATAGGTGGGAATTGAACAATGAGATCTCTTGGACACAGGAAGGGGAACATCACACACTGGGTCCTATTGTGGGGAGGGGGTAGGGGATAGGGATAGCATTAGGAGATATACCTAATATAAATGATAAGTTAATGGGTGCAGCACACCAACACGGCACATGTATACATATGTAACAAACCTGCGCATTGTGCTTATGTACCCTAGAACTTGAAGTATAATAAATATAAATAAATAAAATGTAGGGGGGCGGAGCAAGATGGCCGAATAGGAACAGCTCCAGTCTCCAACTCCCAGCGCAAGCGACACAGAAGACCGGTGATTTCTGCATTTTCAACCGAGGTACTGGGTTCATCTCACTGGGGAGTGCCGGACGATCGGTGCTGGTCAGCTGCTGCAGCCCGACCAGCGAGAGCTGAAGCAG
Source organism: Macaca fascicularis (assembly GCF_037993035.2). NCBI lineage: Eukaryota > Metazoa > Chordata > Mammalia > Primates > Cercopithecidae > Macaca > Macaca fascicularis. The sequence continues at coordinate 15,798,423 of NC_088387.1, read as the reverse complement.
GGCGAGGCATTGCCTCACCTGGGAAGGGCAAGGGGGAAGGGAATCCCTTTTCCTAGCCAGGGGAACTGAGACACACAACACCTGGAAAATAGGGTAACTCCCACCCCAATACTGCGCTTTAAGCAAACAGGCACACCAGGAGATCATATCCCACACCTGGCCGGGAGGGTCCCACACCCACGGAGCCTCCCTCATTGCTAGCACAGCAGTCTGCGATCTACCGGCAAGGCAGCAGCGAGGCTGGGGGAGGGGCGCCTGCCATTGCTGAGGCTTAAGTAGGTAAACAAAGCTGCTGGGAAGCTCGAACTGGGTGGAGCTCACAGCAGCTCAAGGAAACCTGCCTGTCTCTGTATACTCCACCTCTGGGGACAGGGCACAGTAAACAATAACAAACGCAGCAGAAAGCTCTGCAGACGCAAATGACTCTGTCTGACAGCTTTGAAGAGAGCAGTGGATCTCCCAACACGGAGGTTGAGATCTGAGAAGGGACAGACTCCCTGCTCAAGTGGGTCCCTGACCCCTGAGTAGCCTAACTGGGAGACATCCCCCACTAGGGGCAGTCTGACACCCCACACCTCACAGGGTGGAGTACACCCCTGAGAGGAAGCTTCCAAAACAAGAATCAGACAGGTACACTCGCTGTTCAGAAATATTCTATCTTCTGCAGCCTCTGCTGCTGATACCCAGGCAAACAGGGTCTGGAGTGGACCGCAAGCAATCTCCAACAGACCTACAGCTGAGGGTCCTGACTGTTAGAAGGAAAACTATCAAACAGGAAGGACACCTACACCAAAACCCCATCAGTACATCACCATCATCAAAGACCAGAGGCAGATAAAACCACAAAGATGGGGAAAAAGCAGGGCAGAAAAGCTGGAAATTCAAAAAATAAGAGCGCATCTCCCCCGGCAAAGGAGCGCAGCTCATCGCCAGCAACGGATCAAAGCTGGACGGAGAATGACTTTGACGAGGTGAGAGAAGAAGGCTTCAGTCCATCAAATTTCTCAGAGCTAAAGGAGGAATTACGTACCCAGCACAAAGAAACTAAAAATCTTGAAAAAAAAAGTGGAAGAATTGATGGCTAGAGTAATTAATGCAGAGAAGGTCCTAAACGAAATGAAAGAGATGAAAACCATGACACGAGAAATACGTGACAAATGCACAAGCTTCAGTAACCGACTCAATCAACTGGAAGAAAGAGTATCTGCGATTGAGGATCAAATGAATGAAATGAAGCGAGAAGAGAAACCAAAAGAAAAAAGAAGAAAAAGAAATGAACAAAGCCTGCAAGAAGTATGGGATTATGTAAAAAGACCAAATCTACGTCTGATTGGGGTGCCTGAAAGTGAGGGGGAAAATGTAACCAAGTTGGAAAACACTCTTCAGGATATCATCCAGGAGAACTTCCCCAACCTAGTAGGGCAGGCCAACATTCAAATCCAGGAAATACAGAGAACGCCACAAAGATACTCCTCGAGAAGAGCAACTCCAACACACATAATTGCCAGATTCACCAAAGTTGAAATGAAGGAAAAACTGTTAAGGGCAGCCAGAGAGAAAGGTCGGGTTACCCACAAAGGGAAGCCCATCAGACTAACAGCAGATCTCTCGGCAGAAACTCTCCAAGCCAGAAGAGAGTGGGGGCCAATATTCAACGTTCTTAAAGAAAAGAATTTTAAACCCAGAATTTCATATCCAGCCAAACTAAGTTTCATAAGTGAAGGAGAAATAAAATCCTTTACAGATAAGCAAATGCTTAGAGGTTTTGTCACCACTAGGCCTGCCTTACAAGAGACCCTGAAGGAAGCACTCAACATGGAAAGGAACAACTGGTACCAGCCATTGCAAAAACATGCCAAAATGTAAAGACCATCGAGGCTAGGAAGAAACTGCATCAACTAACGAGCAAAATAACCAGTTAATATCATAATGGCAGGATCAAGTTCACACATAACAATCTTAACCTTAAATGTAAATGGACTAAATGGTCCAATTAAAAGACACAGACTGGCAAACTGGATAAAGAGTCAAGACCCATCAGTCTGCTGTATTCAGGAGACCCTTTTCACACGCAGAGACATACATAGGCTCAAAATAAAGGGATGGAGGAAGATTTACCAAGCAAATGGAGAACAAAAAAAAGCGGGGGTTGCAATACTAGTCTCTGATAAAACAGACTTTAAACCATCAAAGATCAAAAGAGACAAAGAAGGCCATTACATAATGGTAAAGGGATCAATTCAACAGGAAGAGCTAACTATCCTAAATATATATGCACCCAATACAGGAGCACCCAGATTCATAAAGCAAGTCCTTAGAGACTTACAAAGAGACTTAGACTCCCATACAATAATAATGGGAGACTTCAACACTCCACTGTCAACATTAGACAGATCAACGAGACAGAAAGTTAACAAGGATATCCAGGAATTGAACTCATCTCTGCAGCAAGCAGACCTAATAGACATCTATAGAACTCTCCACCCCAAATCAACAGAATATACATTCTTCTCAGCACCACATCGTACTTACTCCAAAATCGACCACGTAATTGGAAGTAAAGCACTCCTCAGCAAATGTACAAGAACAGAAATTATAACAAACTGTCTCTCAGACCACAGTGCAATCAAACTAGAACTCAGGACTAAGAAACTCAATCAAAACCGCTCAACTACATGGAAACTGAACAACCTGCTCCTGAATGACTACTGGGTACATAACGAAATGAAGGCAGAAATAAAGATGTTCTTTGAAACCAATGAGAACAAAGATACAACATACCAGAATCTCTGGGACACATTTAAAGCAGTGTGTAGAGGGAAATTTATAGCACTAAATGCCCACAAGAGAAAGCAGGAAAGATCTAAAATTGACACTCTAACATCACAATTAAAAGAACTAGAGAAGCAAGAGCAAACACATTCGAAAGCTAGCAGAAGGCAAGAAATAACTAAGATCAGAGCAGAACTGAAGGAGATAGAGACACAAAAAACCCTCCAAAAAATCAATGAATCCAGGAGTTGGTTTTTTGAAAAGATCAACAAAATTGACAGACCACTAGCAAGACTAATAAAGAAGAAAAGAGACTAATAAAGAGAGAAGAATCAAATTGACGCAATTAAAAATGATAAAGGGGATATCACCACCGACCCCACAGAAATACAAACTACCATCAGAGAATACTATAAACACCTCTACGCAAATAAACTGGAAAATCTAGAAGAAATGGATAATTTCCTGGACACTTACACTCTCCCAAGACTAAACCAGGAAGAAGTTGAATCCCTGAATAGACCAATAGCAGGCTCTGAAATTGAGGCAAAAATTAATAGCCTACCAACCAAAAAAAGTCCAGGACCAGATGGATTCACAGCTGAATTCTACCAGAGGTACAAGGAGGAGTTGGTACCATTCCTTCTGAAACTATTCCAATCAATAGGAAAAGAGGGAATCCTCCCTAACTCATTTTATGAGGCCAACATCATCCTGATACCAAAGCCTGGCAGAGACACAACAAAAAAAGAGAATTTTAGACCAATATCCCTGATAAACATCGATGCAAAAATCCTCAATAAAATACTGGCAAACCGGATTCAGCAACACATCAAAAAGCTTATCCACCATGATCAAGTGGGCTTCATCCCTGGGATGCAAGGTTGGTTCAATATTCGCAAATCAATAAACATAATCCAGCATATAAACAGAACCAAAGACAAGAACCACATGATTATCTCAATAGATGCAGAAAAGGCTTTTGACAAAATTCAACAGCCCTTCATGCTAAAAACGCTCAATAAATTCGGTATTGATGGAACGTACCTCAAAATAATAAGAGCTATTTATGATAAACCCACAGCCAATATCATACTGAATGGGCAAAAACTGGAAAAATTCCCTTTGAAAACTGGCACAAGACAGGGATGCCCTCTCTCACCACTCCTATTCAACATAGTGTTGGAAGTTCTGGCTAGGGCAATTAGTCAAGAGAAAGAAATCAAGGGTATTCAGTTAGGAAAAGAAGAAATCAAATTGTCCCTCTTTGCAGATGACATGATTGTATATTTAGAAAACCCCATTGTCTCAGCCCAAAATCTTCTTAAGCTGATCAGCAACTTCAGCAAAGTCTCAGGATACAAAATTAATGTGCAAAAATCACAAGCATTCTTATACACCAGTAACAGACAAACAGAGAGCCAAATCAGGAATGAACTTCCATTCACAATTGCTTCAAAGAGAATAAAATACCTAGGAATCCAACTTACAAGGGATGTAAAGGACCTCTTCAAGGAGAACTACAAACCACTGCTCAGTGAAATCAAAGAGGACACAAACAAATGGAAGAACATACCATGCTCATGGATAGGAAGAATCAATATCGTGAAAATGGCCATACTGCACAAGGTAATTTATAGATTCAATGCCATCCCCATCAAGCTACCAATGCGTTTCTTCACAGAATTGGAAAAACTGCTTTAAAGTTCATATGGAACCAAAAAAGAGCCCGCATCTCCAAGACAATCCTAAGTCAAAAGAACAAAGCTGGAGGCATCACGCTACCTGACTTCAAACTATACTACAAGGCTACAGTAACCAAAACAGCATGGTACTGGTACCAAAACAGAGATATAGACCAATGGAACAGAACAGAGTCCTCAGAAATAATACCACACATCTACAGCCATCTGATCTTTGACAAACCTGAGAGAAACAAGAAATGGGGAAAGGATTCCCTATTTAATAAATGGTGCTGGGAAAATTGGCTAGCCATAAGTAGAAAGCTGAAACTGGATCCTTTCCTTACTTCTTATACGAAAATTAATTCAAGATGGATTAGAGACTTAAATGTTAGACCTAATACCATAAAAATCCTAGAGGAAAACCTAGGTAGTACCATTCAGGACATAGGCATGGGCAAAGACTTCATGTCTAAAACACCAAAAACAACAGCAGCAAAAGCCAAAATTGACAAATGGGATCTAATTAAACTAAAGAGCTTCTGCACAGCAAAAGAAACTACCATCAGAGTGAACAGGCAACCTACAGAATGGGAGAAAATTTTTGCAATCTACTCATCTGACAAAGGGCTAATATCCAGAACCTACAAAGAACTCAAACAAATTTACAAGAAAAAAACAAACAACCCCATCAAAAAGTGGGCAAAGGATATGAACAGACATTTCTCAAAAGAAGACATTCATACAGCCAACAGACACATGAAAAAATGCTCATCATCACTGGCCATCAGAGAATTGCAAATCAAAACCACAATGAGATACCATCTCACACCAGTTAGAATGGCAATCATTCAAAAGTGAGGAAACAACAGGTGCTGGAGAGGATGTGGAGAAATAGGAACACTTTTACACTGTTGGTGGGATTGTAAACTAGTTCAACCATTATGGAAAACAGTATGGCGATTCCTCAAGGATCTAGAACTAGATGTACCATATGACCCAGCCATCCCATTACTGGGTATTTACCCAAAGGATTATAAATCATGCTGCTATAAAGACACATGCACACGTATGTTTATTGCGGCACTATTCATAAGAGCAAAGACTTGGAATCAACCCAAATGTCCATCAGTGACAGATTGGATTAAGAAAATGTGGCACATATACACCATGGAATACTATGCAGCCATAAAAAAGGATGAGTTTGTGTCCTTTGTAGGGACATGGATGCAGCTGGAAACCATCATTCTTAGCAAACTATCACAAGAACAGAAAACCAAACACCGCATGTTCTCACTCATAGGTGGGAACTGAACAATGAGATCACTTGGACTCAGGAAGGGGAACATCACACACCGGGGCCTATCATGGGGAGGGGGGAGGGGGGAGGGATTGCATTGGGATTTATACCTGATGTAAATGACTAGGTGATGGGTGCAGCACACCAACATGGCACAAATATACATATGTAACAAACCTGCACGTTATGCACATGTACCCTACAACTTAAAGTATAATAATAATAAATAAATTAAAAAAATAAATATAAATAAATAGAATAAAATACCTGCAAAAGCAGAGACAGCAAAAAAAAAAAAAACTGCATTTTCAATATGGGATTAAAAAAATAAAGATTTCACAAGTTAAAAAAAAAGAATAATAATAGTTCTGAATTTGAGGCAGTAATTAATAGCCTGCCAAACAAAAAAAGCCCAGGACCAGATGGATTTAAAGCTGAATTCTAGTAGAGGTACAAAGAGGAGCTGATACTGTTTTTTCTGAAACTATTCCAAACAGTTGAAAAGGAGGGACTCCTCCCTAACTCATTTTATGAGGCCTGCATCATCCTGATACAAAAATCTGGAAGAGTTACAAGAAAAAAAGAAAACTTCAGGCCAACATTTGTGACAAACATTGATGCACAAATCCTCAATAAAATACTGGCAAACCAAACCCAGCAACACATCAAGAAGTGTATCCACCACGATCAAATCTACTTCATCCTAGAGATGCAAAGTTGGCTCAACATATGCAAATCAATAAACATAATTCATCACATAAACAGAACTAAAGACAAAAACTACATGATTATCTGAATAGACACCGAAAAGACCTTTGATAAAATTCAATATCCCTTCATGTCAAAAACTCTCAATAAACTAGGTATTGATACAACATGTCTCAAAATAAAAAGTCATTTATGACAAACCCACAGCCAATATCATACTGAATGGGCAAAAGCTGGAAGCATTCCAGTTGAAAACTGGCACAGGACAAGGAGACCCTCTCTCACCACTCCTATTCAACAGAGTATTGGAAGTTCTGGAGTTCTGGCCAGGGCAATCAGGCAAGAGAAAGAAAGAAAAGGTATTCAAATAGGAGGAGAGGAAGTCAAACTGTCTTTGTTTGCAGAGGACATGATCCTTTATCTAGAAAACCCCATTATCTTGGCCCAAAAGCTTCTTAAGCTGATAAGCAACTGAGCAAAGTGTGAGGATACAAAATCAATGTGCAAAAATTACTAACATTCCTATATACCAACAATAGACAAGCAGATAGCCAAATCATGATCGAAACCTCATTCACAATTGCTACGAAGAAAATAAAATACCTATAAATACAGCTAACAAGGGAAGTGAATGAACTCTTCAAGGAGACCTGCAAACCACTTCTCAAGGAAATCAGAGAGGACACAAACAAATGGAAAAACTTTCCATGTTCATGACTAGGAAGAATCAATATTGTGAAAATGGCCATACTGCCCAAAGCAATTTATACATTCAATGTTATTCCCTTTAAACTACCATTGACATTCTTCACAGAATTTGAAAAAAAAAAGTGTTTAAAAATTCAGATGGAACCAAAAAAGAGCCGAAATAGCCAAGGCAATCCTAAGCAAAAAGAACAAAGCTGAAGGCATTGTGCTACCTGATTTCAAACTATACTGCAAGGCTATGGTAAGCAAAACAGCATGATACTGGTACAAAGAAGAAAATCTAGGCAATACCATTGAGGACATAGGCACAGGCAAAGATTTCATGATAAAAGCATCAAAAGCAATTGCAACAAAAGCAAAAATTGACATATGGGGTCAAGAAACTATCATCAGAGTGAACAGACTACCTACAGAATGGGAGAGAATGTTTGGAATGTATCCATCTGACAGTGGCCTAATATCCAGAATTTACAAGGAACTTAAACAAATTTGCAGGAAAAAAAAAACCCATTAAAAAGTGGGCAAAGAACAAGAACAGACACTTCTCAAAAGAAGACATTTATGCAGCCAACAAACATACGAAAAAAGCTCAACGTCACTGATCATTACTAAAAAGCAAATCAAAACCACAATTAGATGCCATCTCATGTCAGAATGGCAGTTGCTAAAAAGTCAAGAAACAACAGAAGGTGCAAGGCTGTGGAGAAATAGGAATGCTTTTACACTACTGGTGGGAATATAAATTAGTTCAACCATTGTGAACGACAGTGTGGTGATTCCTTAAAGACCTAGAATCAGAAATATGATTTGACCCAGCAATTCCATTACTGGTTATATGCCCAAAGGAATATAAATCATTCTATTTTAAAGATACATTCTTGCATATGTTCATTGCAACACTATTCACAATAACAAAGACATGGAATCAACCCAAATGCACATCAATGATAGACTACAGAAAGAAAACGTGGTTTTCTTTCTGTAGTCTATACCTAATGGAATACTTTGCAGCCATAAAAAGGAATAAGATCATGTGCTTTGCAGGCTCATGGATGGAGCTGGAAGCCATTATCCTCAGCAAACTAATGTGGGAAAGAAAATAAAACACTGCATGTTCTCACTTATAAGTGGGAGCTGATTGATGAGAACACATGGACACAGGAATGGGAACAACACACACTGGGGTCTGTTGGCAGGGCGTGGAGGGAGAGCATCGGGAATAACAGCTAATACATGCTGGGCTTAATACCTAGGTGATGGGTTAACAGGTGCAGCAAACCACCATAGCATGTGTTTACCTATGTAACAAACCTGCACATCCTGCACATGTATCCTGGAACTTAAATTAAAAAACAAAACAAAACAAAACAAACTCATCTAGCGAGCTTCAGAAGAGCATCTATATCCAGGCCCCATCTCAGATGATTCTAATGCATGGCAGGGTGAGTCCGCTGCCGTAAAGGGGTGCCTGATTTCTCCTGGGATCCGACTCTGACTCCCTTTATCCTCATCCCAATCCTAAGCCCATAGGTGGCCAGAGAAAATGGAAGTGGGTTATGTTCACCAGTTCACATGCCTATGAAATTGGCCAAAGTCTGTAATGTGTGCATGTGAGGCTCCTCTGAGTGTTCTATGCCAAAACAACAAGCAGAAAGTGAAACAGGACAAAATGGATCAAAAAGCCTTATCTCCCTTAGTGACCTAGAATTCCTATTTGTTCAAAAGTCCCTAGACACTATTTCCCTTTTTGCCTTGATTTCCATAAGCCCAGAGCTAGATTTGACGAATCACATGAACTATTCTTAGCCTTTGCTTTGTGTGATTATATTTCCTGCTTCACAATATGAATTTTGAGCTTTTATTGAAACACACAATAATATTGTGCAAACAACTACTCCTATGTGGGTTTTGGACATCACATAGGAATATGCATTAGGGAAGAGTGTGGGTTATGGGGTTATGGGGTTGATGGGGAAAATGTACCCACAGGAAGCTGGCAGGACTTGCCAAAGGGATGGCTTTAGTGGGAGAGATGAAGAAATATGACAGTAATAACAGAAAGTTTTCTTGGTACACTAGAGAGCATTCCTCCTGTAATTCATTGTGGTTAAGGTCAGCTAAGGCAGACATGCCCATAGTTGAAAGCTGCTAATGACTATTTATGGCCCACCTTTGAAATCTAGGGCTGGCAGCAGTTGAGCTGTCAAGCTTATATACTCTCACACATGGCTCATTCAGAGTCTTTGCCATTTCTCTGCATGGGGTTTATTGTGTACCTATTCAGAAAGCTTTCAGGGTTCACTTTATTTTCCTTTTTACTGATGTACTTTTCCCTTTCTGATCACAATTCTTCCTTACACTTTATTTTCTTTAGGAATATCTCATCATAGCACAGACTGCCCTGCAAGATCCCCTAGGCTCATGCCTCCGGGTTAGGGTGCTGTGCCCCTTTTGCAGCTACTTCAGGTACTTCAGCTCCTGGTTCAGCTCTCACTCTTTTGCTACTTTGCCTCAAGGTGCCTGGAAGTTAAAGTAGGAAATCCTCCCTCCTTGCGTTGGTTGTACAGAAGTCCTCTTGCCTCAAAGCATGACAGCTTCTGCAGCCCCCTGACCCCCATTTTTTCTGAAGTCCTATTCTTGTGGTTCCTTTCTCTTCCCTGTCCTGGATTGCCTCAGTTAACCACAGTGCCTATGAATCCCTGTCTCAGTTTCTGCTTCTTGGGAACCTACTGGAGACACTGGTGTGACTACTTCTTGAAAGAAAAAATGGATACTTCAGAGGAAACTATATTGTTCCTCCTATTTATGTCTTTCCTTCCAAGTCAAAGTATTAGCAAGAGCCTGAGGACTAACCTCTGATTTTTTTTTTTATCTTGCCCAAATTCCTATCTAAGAGATCTGGAGAGTCATGCTATACAAAGCATAAATTCTCATCAATGGGTTTTATTTAATCCTATATATCATGATTTACTTTCCAATCTGACTCTGACATAACATTATGTGACAAAGAAGAAAGTAAAAATATTTTACCCCAAAACATGTTTCTTTGCCATATTTTGAAATGGCCTGCAAAGCTATCTTTTGTGGGGGAAAATTTGCATTCTATAAAGAATCTCTATTAACATAGCTATAGCTTTTCTTCCAGGCTCTCCCAGTCCTGAAGAGATTAAGAGTCTGACATCTTTTAAAGGAATGAATGGGAGACATTTGTCATCTATTCTCTCTAAGGGTAGCCATATAAGACTTCAAAAGAACCTCGGTTTCCACAATCTTTTAACCTGAACATTTCCTTTCTATTGATCTCAGGTCTTAAACTCAACCAGTTGTCAACCAGAGAATGTTTAAATTTACCTACATCCTTGAAGATCCTCTACCTTTTGACTTGTCCCACCTTTCTGAACCAAACCAATGTATTTCTTAAATGTATTTGATTGATGTCTCATTCCTCCCTGAAATGTATAAAACCAAGCTACACCCCGACGGCCTTGAGAACACGTTCTGAGGACCTCCTGGGGGCTGGTTTATTCTGGTTCAGAATAAATCTCTTCAAAATATTTTACAGAGTTTGACTCTTTTGTCAACAAGTCTTTGAACCCCCTATTTTAATAGTATTAGTGATCAATGTTTCAGTTTTATTCATTCAGAATTAACTAGCATCTGTTATGGAAAGAGTCCCTGGCATTTTGGCCACAGAGTAGGTGCAGGTATAGGTGCAGGTGTTACAGGAAGGGTCTTGATTCAGATCTCCAGAGAGGGTTCTTAGATTTCATGCAGGAAAGAATTCAGGGAAAGTGAAAGCAAATTTAATAAGAAAGTGAAGGAATGAAGAATGCCTACTCCATAGACAGAGCAGCCCCAAGGGCTTCTGGTTGCCTGTTTTTATGGTTATTTCTTAGTTATATGCTAAACTAGGGGTGGATTACTCATGCCTCCCCTTTTTAGACCATATAGGATAACTTCCTGATGTTGCCATAACATTTATTAACTGTCATGGCGCTGGTGGGAGTGCAGCAGTGAGGACGACCAGAGGTCACTGTCATTACCATTTTGGTTTTGGTGGGTTTTAGCCAGCTTCTTTACTGCAACCTGTTTTATCAGCAAGGTGTTTATGACCTATCTTTTGCTGACCTCCTATCTCATCCTGTGACTTACCGTGCCTTAGCTGTCTGGGAATGAAGTCCAGCAGGTGTCTGCCTCATCCAGCCCCTATTCAGTATGGAGTTGTTCTGGTTTACATACCACTGACATATTTTCCCTATTCCTTTTATAAGAGAACCCTTAATCCTAAGGGTTGTAGAGGGATGAAGATCCATCTTCTGTAACTTTTTCAGACTAAGTAGAGGTGATGATTTTCCTACCTAACCATTAGAGTCTGTTGTATTCAGGGTAGAGAGGAACTCAGTCAGAAAGTATCAGTATGGCAAGTACCATTCATGACTCTTGAGTTCTGACAAGAGGTGATATCTGGAATATTAATAAATATTCAATTAAAGAAAACATTCAGGAAGCTTATCCTGCATTCCTATACAAAGAGCACAACAGCAGTATATTCCACAAGAGTAAAGCAAAATAAGCAAAACTATCCCAAGTAAACTAAATTGGAAGGCTTTCAATGAAATGGGCAACTGTTGGGACCAAACTGATATAGGATTGCTAGCTGATTGCAATGTGCCCAGAATTAGAATACTGATCTGGATTTTTGCATTACCTATCCTTCTTGTTTCTTCTGAGCAGCAGTCAGAGACCAATGGTTGGTTCACAAGAATAGGAAGGGTTAACCTAAATTGCAGAAACAACTTTAAAAACAACTGATCAGACTAGAATCTAATAACAAGTGTTTGTTCCATAATTCTTTTTTTTTTTTTTTTGAGACGGAGTCTCGCTCTGTAGCCCGGGCTGGAGTGCAGTGGCCGGATCTCAGCTCACTGCCAGCTCCGCCTCCCAGGTTTACGCCATTCTCCTGCCTCAGCCTCCTGAGTAGCTGGGACTACAGGCGCCCGCCACCTCGCCCGGCTAGTTTTTTGTATTTTTTAGTAGAGATGGGGTTTCACGGTGTTCGCCAGGATGGTCTCGATCTCCTGACCTCGTGATCCGCCCGTCTCGGCCTCCCAAAGTGCTGGGATTACAGGCTTGAGCCACCGCGCCCGGCCCGTGTTCCATAATTCTTGAAACATAATTTCTTTCTCTAGTTTCCCATTTTTACAAAGACATACCGTAGCAAGAGCAATTTGATTTATTATACTTGTCCTGATTATTTGCATACAGTGCAGCAAGAATAATTGTTTTCTACATAAGCTTCTTGTAAATTGGCTTTGATGGAACTCTGTTCCATGGAAGGAATCTCAGATAATACTTTAAAGCTGAGCCCTGCCATGGGTTTGTACCCTCCAATACTTATGAATTGAATAAATTCGTCTCCTCCTGAGGTCTCAAGATAACCTGGGCATCCTGGACCTGTTAGAAAGCAACATTCTTTACTTACTATCAGTCAGAAAACCTGTACAGGGCCTGTGTAGGCAAAGTATGAGGCCAGTTCCCCAAAAACCTTTTATTGACTTTACAAGTCAAGTTTGATTCCTTAATGGAGAGCACACAATTCTAGTCAAAGCCTTGTAAAATAACCAATTTCTCTAATTGTGTCCTGTTACAAATGAAAATATATTCTTATTGCACTTATGCAAATAACTATATTACCATAAATTAAGAATACTCACAAATAGTTTTCAAATTCTAGAGAAATTAGTTGGAGAGAAATAAATATGCTCCAAATTTTTTTCACAGGTATATACTTTATTCAATTGCTATGAGCTATAAATAGCTCAAAAGAAAAGTTTTATTGACTCTGAAAAACAAAACAAGAGATTAGCAAAGTTTTAAGCAAATATAAAAAGATTACTTTAGACTTCTTTAGTTTATGCAGTTAACTCCTGTTCTGCTTGATATTCATGAACATTTGAGCTTTCCATGAGTCTTGAAAGTTTTCCCTCTATTCTAATGTCACAGTCTTCAAAGTTATCAGACACCTGCATTCAAGAACACCTGTTAGAGTCCCATAGCTGATTATAAACCACCTTTTAAAGAGGATCAAAACAAGACAATTGTCTGTAGATGACAAAACATCTTAGAATAGCCACAGTCAAAAACACGATTGACAAAGAAATTTGGTTACCTCTGTGGCATACAATGATTTAATGCATCAATTATTAATAACTTATGCTGTCATATTAGAATTATAAGTGTTTCTTATAATTTTGGAGTACATACCAATAACATATTTATGCAAATATAGCCCAAAGAAAGCCAAACACCATTTCATATTTGACAGTGTTTCCTGTATGATTTTTATACAAAATAAGCCAAATGTCACGGTTACATTAGTGCATTATTGATGTCTAACCCAATTCTTAATAAAACCTTAGAGACAAAAGTATCCAATTTTAATTAATTTGACCATAAGGTAAGATTTTTATAAACCTTTATAATCTTTTACAATTTTTTGTTAAAGACCTATATCATAAGCAGGTTTTTGCTCTAAGAAAAACCGGTTGTGCTTTTGTTCCAATGTTGAATTACAGAAAAACTGAAGAATACCCCTTTAACTGTAGCCAATATGTTCACACACAGAATTTCTTTTACAAGATTAATTTTTCACAAACCTTCCACAACTTGGTAAAAGCTTTAGCTATATCTTGACTTAAAACAATCCTTTAACCCTTTAGGCAAAAAAAAAAAAAAAAAAAAAAAAAAAAAATTCCACATTCCCATGCCTTCTTATAATCTTCTACCAAAAGTATTAGTGTATTCTACTTTCCTTACATGCCTTGCACGTAGAATTGTTTCTTCAGTAGTCTCAATTACATGTTACAACATTAACTCTTAGCAACTTTTACTTTTGGTGGAAACCTTGGTAAGTTTGGGATTTTAATTATGTACTAGCTGTGGAGTCTAGCCTAGGACACACCAGGCAAAAGTGCAGACAAAGCCTATTCTTTCCAGCATCTAACTCCATGTGTCCCTTACCTAGCTGTAAAGCATGCAAGTTGTACTGTTAAGAGTCATAGTGGCATTTTTGAAGCATTTAGGAGGCCTAATCATTAAGTTGGGCATTTTTGAGTAAATTCCCTTTCATAAATTCTTTTATGACTTACACAGACCATGTAAGATATATTTAGACTTTCTGACTTGTGTAAACATCCCTCTTTTTAAACAATCAGTCATTTTACTTTAGGACAAGAATTTACCATACAAGATCTTTTCTTATATAAATTGTTGCAGGAAGTCAGGGACCCCGAATAGAGGGACTGGCTGGAGCTGCAGCAGAGAAACATAAATTGTGAAGATTTCATGGACATTTAACAGTTCCCAAATAATACTTTTACAATTTCTTATGCCTGTCTTTACTTTAATCTCTTAATCCTGTTATCTTCGGAAGCTGAGGATGTACATCACCTCAAGACCATTGTGATAATTGTGTTAACTGTACCAATTGATTGTACAATATGAAACAATATGAAATCAGTGCACCTTGAAAAAGAACAGAGTAACAGCGATTTTTAGGGAACAAGGGAAGACAACCATAAGGTCTGACTGCCTGAGGGGTTGGGCAAAAAGAGCTATATTTTTCTTCTTGCAGAGAGCCTATAAACAGATGTGCAAGTAGGAGAGATATCACTAAATTCTTTTCCTAGCAAGGAATATTAATATTAATACCCTGGAAAAGGAATGCATTCCTGGGGGGAGGTCTATAAATGGCCGCTCTGGGAATGTCTGTTGAGATAAGGACTGAGATATGCCCTGGTCTCCTGCAGTACCCTCAGGCTTACTAGGGAGAGGAAAAACTCTGCCCTGGTAAATTTGTGGTCAGACCAGTTCTCTGCTCTCGAACCCTGTTTTCTGTTGTTTAAGACGTTTATCAAGACAATATGTGCACTGCTGAACATAGACCCTTATCAGTGGTTCTGCTTTTTCCCTTTGTCCTGTTACCTCAGAAGCATGTGATCTTTGTTACACCCTTATTAGTAGTTCTGCTTTTTGCCCTTTGGAGTATGTGATCTTTGTACCTACTCCCTGTTCTTACACCCCCTCCCCTTTTGAAACCCTTAATAAAAACATCCTGGTCTGAGACTCAGGTGGGCATCACAGTCCTACCAATATGTGATGTTACCCCTGGTGGCCCAGCTGTAAAATTCCTTTTTTGTACTGTCTCTCTTTCTCATCTGGCCGACACTTATGGAAAATAGGAAGAACCTATGTTGAAATATTGGGGGCGGGTTCCCCCAATAATAAATTTCTTTTCTTTATAACTTTCTTTGCATAGCTAGGGACCATGGATAATCCACATGTTCCAAGGTCTTATCTAGACTTCAATGCTCCCAAATAAATTGAACAAGTTTTTAAAGTCAAATAAGCAGTTTGTGACCTGAAAGCATTTAATAAACTTAATATCTGACCTGAAAAATTTAGACCAAATGTTTACATTTTTGAAGATATTTATATTTTACCAATAATCTTTAAAACTGTCTTTATTTCCCAAAGATTACTTAAGTCACATGGACCAAAAGGCATTACACTTTTTACTTTTCTGACAAAATATTTCATTTAAGATATTATTATTATATAAAGCAATTAATTAAAACTCTTTCATATATAAACATCACACAGATAATACGTATAAATACACAGACAAAAGATAAAGGATCATCCTCTAAGCCAAGAATTGTACCCTGGACCTGGGCTACCATTGTAAAAAGAGAAAGCATGGCCACATGGTTACAAGGGCAAGCTCCCAAGGACATACAAGACAAGAGGGAAACCTCATACAGTGTTTTCAGGGATCTGCAGCAAAGTTTGTAACTGATCAGTTTGCTGGGCCATCTTGAAAAGTGGGCTTACAGGTGTCCTAAGCCCACATTCTATCACAAGGTACTCCTCTCCATTACAGAACACAGAAAGACACAAAAAGCACACCAAATTCACTGCAGCTTAAGACTAGCCTCGTAAGTCCTTTTTCCCATTAATTAAAATATTACAGGAAATAACCAGTGATTTTTTTTTCCATTTATTCAACCAGTTTATACAGAGAAAGAGAGAGAGAGAGAAAGAGAGATACTGAGTAAGAGGAAAGCATTGCCTGAGGCAGAGTGGGGAAGGCAAGGCACTCAGGACGGCCAGAGAAAAGACCCATCCATTGCAGCTGACACTGAAAAGTTCAGGCAGCTGCTTGTTAGTACAGTAGCAAAGGGATCTTTTCCAGCAGTCCCATTTATTGGGAGATCCCGCTCCCAATGTTTAACGTGGGTTCTTTTCTATTTCCTAGGTGTCGGCTGGTTTGAGAAATAAAGGGAAAGAGCTTAAGAGAGAGAAATTTAAAGCTGGATGTCCAGGGGAGACATCACATATTGGCAGGATCCATGATGTTCCCTGAGCTGTAAAACCAGCAAGTTTTTATTAGCGATTTTCAAAAGAGGAGGGAGTGCATGAATAGGGTGTGGGTTACAGAGATCACATACTTCACAAGGTAATAAAATATCACAAAACAAATGGAGGCAGGGCGAGGTCACAGGACCAAGGTCACAGGACCACCGGATGGGGCAAAATTAAAATTGCTAATGAAGTTTTGGGCACGCATTGTTGTTGATAACATCTTATCAGGAAACAGGGTTTGAGAGCAGATAACCTGTCTGACCAAAATTTATTAGGTGGGAATTTTCCTCTTCCTAATAAGCCTGGGAGCGCTACAGGAGACCGAGGCTTATTTCATCCCTTCGGCTTCGACCATAAAAGATGCACACCTTGAGGGGGCTGTTCATAAGCCTATCCTCAGGGCACATTCTCTTTCTCAGGGATGTTCCTTGCTGAAAAAAAGAATTCAGTGATATTTCTCCTATTTGCTTTTGAAAGAGGAGAAATATAGCTCTGTTCCGTCTGGCTCACCGGCGGCCAGTTCAAAGTTACCTCTCTTGTTCCCTGAACATTGCTGTTATCCTGTTCTTTTTGCAAGATGCCCAGATTTCATGTTGTTCAAACACACATGCTCTACAAACAATTTGTGCAGTTAACACAATCATCACAGGGTCCTGAGGTGACATTCATCCTCCTCAGCTTAAGTGTCCATGAAATCTTCACAATTTATGTTCAGAGATTGCAGTAAATACAGGCATAATAAATTATAAAAGTATTAATTTGGGGAACTAATAAATGTCCATGAAATCTTCACAATTTATGTTCTTCTGCTGTGGCTTCAGCCTGTCCCTCCGTTTGGGGTCCCTGACTTCCTGCAACACCCATTAGCTCTCAAGTTTCGTCTTTTAGGGAGGAAAAAGCTCTCCATGTCCAATGGTCCTGTCCATGCCTAGTCCTGTCACCTATAACCATTATCAAGCAGTGCAGGGCAGATTAATTCGAAGAGAATAGCAGTTAACATCCCATAGTGCCAAACCTGTTCTTAGCTGAAAGGGACTTTACCAAGAGGGACCTCTAAACCCCTAAATTGGGCCTCTAACCCAAGGTCAGTCAAGTGTCCATGCCTTTTAAGAACAGTCTCTAACCCGCTCTGTCTTAGGAGAGACTCTAACTCCCCTAAGTTGGGCCTCTAACCCAATCCCATCCTTTACCTAGCTACTCCACCACTTATCCAAAGTTGGTCAATCAGTGCTGCAGTCTATTTCCTTTGGATAGGAGGGGTCTTCTCAGTATCATCCCTTTAAGGTTAGCCAGAAAGGTTTTACTGGAGCCCATCACTTACCAAAAGTTAAGTCATTGAGTCAGAAGTTTCGGCACTATTGTCGCTTCCATGGTTGCCAGAAAGATGTTACAGGAAAGGGGTATTGATCCAGACCCCCAGAGAGGGTTCTTGGATGTTGCACAAGAAAGAATTCAGGGCGAGTCCATAGAATAAAGTGAAAGCAAGTTTATTAAGACAGCAAAGGAATAAAGAATGGCTACTCCATAGAGCAGGGCCAACAACTGCTGGTTGCCCATTTTTATGGTTATTTCTTGATTACATGCTAAACAATGGGTGGATTATTCATGCCTCCCCTTTTTAGACCAATAGGGTAACTTCCTGATGTTGCCATGGCATTTGTAAACTGTCATGGCGCTGGTGGGAATGTAGTAGTGAGGATGACCAGAGGTCACTCTCGTGGCCATGTTGCTTTTAGTGGGTTTCAGCCGGCTTCTTTACTGCAAGCTGTTTTATCAGTAAGGACTTTATGACCTGTATCTTGTACCAATCTCCTATCTCATCCTGTGACTCAGAATGCCTCAGCAGGTCTCTGCCTCATTTTACCCAGCCCCTATTCAAGATGCAGTCGCCCTGGTTTACACACCTCTGACACAGGGGTTGGGGGAAATGATAGAACTACATTCTCTTTTTCCTAAATATTGCTCTGCTTCTTGCTGCCTTTGGGTTTTGTCACTGGAGACTTACTTCATTGGGCCTTAAAGGATTTCTGGGTCTCAGGAGAGACCCCTGAAATGGGTGTCCCTAAGGTTTTTAAAAGTAAGCTATTAAGTAGGGCAAACTTGAACTCTTGAGGAAGAGGAGACATGAATGTTGACTGTGCTGAATGTGGAATGTGTGCTTTGAGGCCGGAGCATGGACTGTTGAAAAATATCCAAGGCTGCATATCTTAATTTCCACTGTTGCTTTCCTGGGACTCCATGCCATACAACTTTGTTTATTCTCCTCTTTGATCCCTCTGCACCAACAGTTTAGTGTAGTGCTTACCTGGTAATAACAGCTGTGCTCATGCTGTGATCTTTTATTAGGCTGTGCATTTCTTAGGGGTAAGGATCTTATTCTTATCATCTTTTGGTGCTGCCCATTGCCTGGCATGAAAAAGGTGCTCAAAATATGTCTGTTTTCAAATGAATGGGGCTGAAATTTTTGCTAAGTAAGATTATATTGCATAAAACTCTTGCAAGTAATGAAATAGATGTTTTAATTCAAATAAAACTATAAGAAAATACAGAAGGAGAATATATACATGGAACAGAAATGATTAAATATGTTTTATGTATATTACATGTTGAGATGTTGAAATTCACCCAAACCCTAAAAATCTGTGGAGAAGGGAGAAAAACACAAAGCATAATAATTACATAACAAGTCGGATTGTGGGTAATCCAAAAAGCAGATCAGATATTCAAGGATAAAGAATGTTCATGCCTTTGTTTAAAAACTCTTACACTGAGTCAGACAAACCATTAGTGGTATTTGGAAACAGATTTCTTTTTCACTTTGCAGAGGCTAGGGAGAGAATAAGTTTTATCCTCTCGCTGTGTTTATTTGAGTCCCATGCAAAATGACAGTGAAGTGTCAGCCATATTTTTCTCATGATATTCATTAAATTGCTTGTTCTGAGCTTCAGTGAACTGATTTTTCCAATCTCCCACAACTCCTGCAAAGAGTAATGCAGAGCATATTCAATGATATTTTCATAAACTTTGACTATTTTGGATTTAGATAATCTCATGCCTCTCAATACTTAGATTGCTTATATAGATATTAACACATTGTCCTGCTGACATTGAAATGAGAAAAGAGGTCACAGGTATGATTACTCCATTTCATAGGTGAGGTATTTGTAAATAGCAAATTTTGTGTTTCAGTAAAGCCTGAACTCTAGATCACAGGTTCCCTAATTATCTGCACTTCTCTACTGTACCAGCACTTTCTTAAACCTCAATACATCTAACATTCTATTCAAGTTAGTGAGACCTAATTTTCTTACCCTCTCTTCAGAGGTCACCGAATGACCACATTCTCAGAGTATCATATGCTCCTTCCATCTGTGCCTCTAGTTCAGGCAAAATTCTCAGTTGAACACAACTGAGAATTCTCCTTTCCTATCTAAATTCTCATTGCTGTAAACATATCATTAAATTAAAGTAATAGAATATGAAGGAATGGTAGGATTGGCTAACTTTGTTTTATACTTATGCAATAGAGTATTCAATTTTTTTTTGGCTTCAACAGCCAAAAATTGTCAGACAGCTGACAGCAAGCTATTTTTCTTCTATTTGCCCCATAGTATTGAATCTATTTAGGCACTTTGAGCTGTATAACGTAATTTTCATGTGTGCTATGTAAATTTGCTTAATTGTCTATGAGTAATACCATCACATCACTTACCAGTTGGTTTAAAAGAAAACTAGGCTAATTGATTAAATTGGAGTGGATACTTCTCCAATAAGCCTTGGATTTTTGCTTACTTTTTTAAAAAAAGGTACTAGATAATTTTTTTAAAAGTTACCAAAATAAAGAGAATGAAACAAAATTTGTCTTCATTTAAGGAGCCAACCATTGGATAGTGAAGGGTGCTCAATGGGCTGGAGGCTGAATCCTGTTCTGGCTAGCCTCTGACAATGATGACTCATAGTCCTACCTTGGCCATTCTGTGAGATGACACAGACTGAGTAACACTCGAAGCGCCACCCTCTGACTCCTACGGCCAACAACATTTGCCACTATCTCCCAGAATATATTGGGAGGAACACTTGTTTCATGGAGATTAATAGGCTTTACTGGAGAAAGAGTTTTTGGTCACATATATTTTTGAAGCTTTGAGTTATGCAGAGTTAAACCAGTTTCCTTGCAGAAACTATAATATGCTTCAAAGGGTGTAGGGCAAGGTGTGTAGTGTCCCACACTTCTCTGATGGCGAAGCACATGCTCTCAGAATAAAGCTTTGAACAACTCACTTCAGGAAACACTGTAAACAGTGGTTTCAACTAGCTTGAACGTGGGAAGACATTGATAAATTGATATTGTTTATTCTGTTGTCAGAAGAAAGAGAAAGCAACTATACCTCACCTTTTCTCAAGAATGGAGAGAGATTATGATTCATTTTAATTTCATTTATGTAGTTGGTCATGGGGTTCTTTTTCATTACATCAAATGAAGTGTTATAGACAATTTTGTCTAAAATCTCTTCTTTTAGGTTCTTCCCAAGGAATTCCATTATCTTTCTAATTTCACGTTTTGGATCCTGTTGGGGAGAGTAGAAGAAGAGAGCTCTCTAACAAAGGAAAAAATATAACAACAGTCAAACCTTAAAGAATTATGGGAATAATGGTTAAAATATTTTAAACAATGTCAGTTTATGTTTAAAAGTAATTTTGAAATGCTTTGCTTATTAACATATGCAGATCTGTAAATGTCAGTTCAACAAATATGGCAATCTTAAAGTGCAGTGATATGCAAACAAGTGTGTTTGTTCCTGTGCTGTAGCTGATGTTAAGGGGACATGCTGAGAACGGTTTCATCTGGGAAGTTTAATGTTTTACTGGGAAGTATAATATTTTACTCACTTTCATTGTTAGCAGATAAGAAGTTATTTGGGAAAAACATCACAAGACAGCTGAAAAATTCTGAAGAGAAAAGACACAAACTCTTGGGAGCTCTATCACCTGAGAAACTCAAGTACTCATCCTGGAAGACGTAGGGCAAGATTATATTGCCTTTCTACTGCTGCAGCTGGTGGTCTCTTGAAAGGTCTACCTCCTGGCTGGAGGCCATGCAACTCAAGTCATTATAGCAACTCATAACAGAACAACCCTGCTCCAAAGAAGGAGAAAAAACAATAGCTAATTCCACTGCCCACATCACCCTGGCTAACCAGAAGTCTTGAGTCTTTCCATGTGGCAACTTCATTGCTAGAATAACCAGCATTCAAGAAAACCAGTGCACTAAACAAAACTACGAACAAGGACTCCTACAGAGTTCATTTCACTCCCTTGCCACCTCCATCACAATAGGTGCTGGTATCCATTGCTGAGACACCTGAAGATGGATCACATCACAGGACTCTCTGCAGACACTCCCCAGTGTCAGCCCATAGCCTGGTAACTCTATTCGGTGGTTAGGCCCAGAAGGGCAATAACAATCACTGCAGTATGGCTCTCAGAAAGCCCTAATCTTAGAGGAAAAGCAGGGAGAGCACCACATCAAGGAGTTACCCTGTGGGACAAAAGAATCTGAACAACAGTCCTTGGATTCCAGATCTTTCCACTGAAAGAGTCTACCCAAATGAGAAGGAACCAGAAAAGTATTTCTGGTAGTATGACAAAACGAGGTTCTGTAACATCCCTAAAAGATCACACTAGTTCTCCAGCAATGAATCCAAACCAAGAAGAAATCTCTGAATTACCAGAAAAAGAATTCAGAAGATTGATTATTAAGCTACTCAAGAAGATACCAGAGAAAGATAAAAACCAATTTAAAGATATTTAAAAAATTAGAGGATATGAATGAAAAAGTCTCCAGAGAAATAGATATCATAGGGAAAAGACAATCAGAACTTCTGGAAATGAAAGACACACTTAGAGAAATGGAAAATATACTGGCAAATTTCAACAATAGAATTGAACAAGTAGAAAAAAGTAGTTCAGAACTTGAAGGCAAGGCTTTTGAATTAACCCCATTCAACAGAGACAAAAAAGAACCAAAAAATGAACAAAGCCTTCAAGAAATTTGGGATTATGTTAAACAAAAATAAGAATAATTGGTGTTCCTGAAGAAGAGAAATCTAACAGTTTGGGAAAGTTATTTAAGAGAATAATCGAGAAAAATTTCCCTGGTCTTGCTAGAGATCTGGACATCCAAATACAAGAAGCTCAAAGAATACCTAGGAAATTCATTGTGAAAAAGATCTTCACCCGGGTACATAGTCATCAGGTTATCTAAAGTCCAGACAAAGTAACGATTTTTTTTTTTTTTTTTGATATGGTCTTTTGCTCTTGTCGCTCAGGCTAGAGTGCAATGAATGGCATGATCTTGGGTCATCGCAACCTACACCTCCCAGGTTCAAGCGATTCTCCTTCCTGCCTCAGCCTTCCAAGTAGCTGGGATTACAGGCATGCACCACCACTCCCCACTACTTTTGCATTTTTAGTAGAGATGGGGTTTCTCCATGTTGGTCAGGCTGGTCTTGAACTCCAAACCTCAGGTGATCCACCCGCCTTGGCCTCCCAAAGTGCTGGGATTACAGGCATAAGCCACCATGCCCGGCTAGAATCTTAAGAGCTGTGAATCAAAAACATCAGTTAACCTATATAGAAAAACCTATTGGATTAATGCAGATTTCTCAGCAGAAACCTTGCAAACCAGAAGGGATTAGGGTCCTACCTTTAGCCTCCTTAAACAATATAATTAACAGCCAAGAACTTTGTATCTAACAAAACTAGCTTTGTAATGAAGGAGAGATAAACTCTTTTTCAGACAAACAAATGCTCAGGGAATTCAGCGCTTGCAGAGTGCTGGCAAGCTCTGCAAGACATGCCAAAAGGAGTTCTAAATCTTGAAACAAAACCTTAAAATACGCAAAAATAGAACCTCCTTAAGGCATAAACCTCACAGGACCTATAAAACAATAACACAGTGAAAAAAGCCCAAAGTATTCAGGCAACAACTAGCATCATGAATAGAACGGCACCTCAAATCTCATTACAGACATTGAATGTAAATGACCTACAGGCTCCACTTACAAGATACAGAATGGCAGAATGGATAAAAATCCACCAACCACATATCTCCTGTCTTCAAGAGACTCACCTAACACATAAAGACTCATATAAACTTAAGGTAAGGGGGTGGAGAAAGATAATCCATGAAAATGGAAACCAAAAGTGAGCAGGAGTAGCTATTCTTATATTGGACAAAACAGACTTTAAAGCAACAACAGTTAAAAAAGACAAAAGGGAAGATGGTCAAATAGGAACAGCTCTGGTCTACAGCTCCCAGTGAGATCGATGCAGAAGATGGGTGATTTCTGCATTTCCAACTGAGGTACCTGGTTCATCTCATGGGGACTGGTTGGACAGTGGGTGCAGCTCACGGAGGGTGAGCTGAAGCAGGGCAGGGTGTCACCTCACCCAGGAAGTGCAAGGGGTCAGGGGATTTCCCTTTCCTAGCCATGGGAAGCCATGAGTGACTGTACCTGGAGGAGCAGTACACTCCTGCCCAAATACTGCAATTTTCCCACTGTCTTTGCAACCAGCAGACCAGGAGATCCCCTCCTGTGCCTGGCTTGGCAGCTCCCACACTCATGGAGCCGTGTTTGCTGCTAGCGCAGCAGTCTGAGATTGACCTGGGACGTGGTAGCTTGGTGGGGGGAGGGGCATCCACCATTGATGAGGCTTGAGTAGATAATTCCATGCTCACAGTGTAAACAAAGTGGCAGGGAAGCTCGAACTGGGTGGAGCCCACCACAGCTCAGCAAGGCCTAATACCTCTCTAGATTCCACCTCTGGGGGTAGGGCATATCTGAACAAAAGGCAGCAGACAGCTTATCCAGACTTAAACATCCCTGTCTAACAGCTCTGAAGGAGGAGTGGATCTCCCAGCATCGTGTTCGAGCTCCAATAATGGACAGACTGCCTCCTCAAGTGGGTCCCTGAGTCCCATGTAGCCTGACTGGGAGAAACCTCCCAGTAGGGGCCGACAGACACCTTATACAGGCAGGTGCCCCTCTGGGATGAAGCTTCCAGAAGAAGGATCAGGCAGCAATATTTGCTGTCCTTCAGCCTCCACTGGTGATACCTAGGCAAACAGGGTCTGGAGCGGACCTCCAGCAAACTTCAACAGACCTGCAGCTAAGGGGCCTGTTAGAAAATTCCAAAAACCAGAAGGCCTCTTCTCCTCCAAAGTATCACAGCTCCTCACTAGCAAGGGAAGAAAACTGGACAGAGAATGAGTTTGATGAGTTGAGAGAAGTAGGCTTCAGAAGGTGGGCAATAACAAACTTCTCCAAGCTAAAGGAGCATGTTCTAACCCATTGCAAGGAAGCGAAAATTCTTGAAAAAAGGTTAGATGAATGGCTAACTATAATAAACAGTGCAGAAAAGAGCTTAAATGACCTGACGGAGCTGAAAACCACAGTACAAGAACTTAGTGAAGCATACACAAGCTTCAGTAGCCAATTTGATCAAATGGAAGAAAGGATATCAGTGATTGAAGATCAAATGGAATAAAGTGAGAAGACAAGATTAGAGAAAAAAGAGTGAAAAGAAATGAACAAAGCCTCCAAGAAATATGGGACTATGTGAAAAGACCAAGTCTACGTTTGCTTGGTGTACCTGAAAGTGACCGGGAGAATGGAACCAAGTTAGAAAACACTCTTCAGGATATTATCCAGGAGAACTTCCCCAGTGAAGGAGAAATAAAATCCTTTACAGACAAGGAAATGCTGAGAGATTTTGTCATCACTAGGCCGGCCTTACAAGAGCTCCTGAAGTAAGCAGTAAACATGGATAGGAACAACCGGTACCAGCCACTGAAAAAACATGCCAGATTATAAAGACCATTGTTGCTATGAAGAAACTGCATCAATTAACAGGCAAAATAATCAGCTAGCATCATAATGACAGGATCAAATTCACACATAAAAATATTAACCTTAAATGTAAATGGGCTAAATGCCCCAGTTAAAAGACACAGACTAGCAAACTGGATAAAGAGTCAAGACTCATTGGTGTGCTGTATTCAGGAGACCCATCTCATGTGCAAAGACACACATAGGCTCAAAATAAAGGGATGGAGGAATATTTACCAAGCAAATGGAAAGCAAAAAAAATGCAGGGCATTGCAATCCTGGTCTCTGATAAAACATACTTTAAGCCATCAAAGATCAAAAGAGACAAAGAAGGCCATTACATAATGGTAAATGGATCAATTCAACAAGAAGAGCTAACTATCCTAAACATATATGCACCCAATACAGGAGCATCCAGATTCATAAAGCAAGTTCTTACAGACCTACAAAGAGACTTACACTCCCACACAATAATAATGGGAGACTTTAACACCCCACTGTCAATATTGGACAGATCAACAAGACAGAAAATTGACAAGGATATCCAGGACTTGAACGTAGCTCTGGACCAAGCAGACCTAAGAGACATCTACACAACTCTCCACCCCAAATCAGCAGAATATACATTCTTCTCAGCATCACATCACACTTATTCTAAAATTGAGCACATAATTGGAAGTAAAACATTCCTCAGCAAATGTAAAAGAACAGAAATCACAACAAACTGTCTCTTAGACCACAGTGCAATCAAATTAGAACTCAGGATTAAGAAACTCACTCAAAACTGCACAACTACATGGAAACTGAACAACCTGTTCCTAAATGACTACTGGGTAAATAACAAAATAAAGGCAAAAATAAAGCTGTTCTTTGAAACCAATGAGAACAAAAACACAACGTACCACAATCTCGGACACATTTAAAGCAGTGTATAGAGGGAAATTTATAGTGCACTAAATGCCCATAAGAAAAAGCAGGAGAGATATAAATTTGACACCTTAACATTACAATTGAAAGAAGCAATGCTTCTAGAGAAGCAAGAGCAAACAAATTCGAAAGCTAACAGAAGACAAGAAATAACTAAGATCAGAGCAGAACTGAAGGAGATAGAGGCACAAAACCCTTCAAAAAAATCAATGAATCCAGGAGCTGGTTTTTTGAAAAGATCAACAAAATAGACCAATTGCAAGAGTAATAAAGAAGAAAAGAGAGAAGAATCAAATAGACGCAATAAAAAATGATAAAGGGGATATCACCACCAATCCCACAGAAATACAAACTGCTGTCAGAGAATACTATAAACACCACTATGCAAATAAACTAGAAAATCTAGAAGAAATAGACAAATTCCCAGATACATACACCCTTCCAAGACTAAACCGGGAAGAAGGTGAGTCTCTGAATAGACCAATAACAGGTTCTGAAATTGAGGCAATAATTAATAGTCTACCAACCAAAAAAAGTCCAGAACCAGACAGATTCACTGCTGAATTCTACCAGAGGTACAAAGAGGAGCTGGTACTATTCCTTCTGAAACTATTCGACCAATGGAAAAAGAGGGAATCCTCCCTAACTCATTTTATGAGGCCATTATCATCCTGATACCAAAGCCTGGCAGAGACACAACAAAAGAAGAGAATTTTAGGCCAATATTTCTGATGAACATTGATGCAAAAATCCTCAATAAAATACTGGCAAACCAAATCCAGCAGCACATCAAAAAGCTTATCCACCATGATCAAGTCAGCTTCATCCCTGGGCTGCAAGGCTGGTTCCACATAGGCAAATGAATAAATGTAATCCATCACATAAACGGAACCAATGACAAAATCCACATGATTATCTCAATAGATGCAGAAAAGGCCTTTGACAAAATTTAATAGCCTTTTGTGCTAAAAACTCCCAAAAAACTAGGTATTGATGCAATGTATCTCAACATAATAAGAGCTATTTATGACAAGCCCACAGCCAATATCATACTGAATGGGCAAAAACTGGAAGCATTCCCTTTGAAAACTGGCACAAGACAAGGATGCCCTCTCTCACCACTCCTATTCAACATAGTATTGGAAGTTCTGCCCAGGGCAATCAGGCAAGAGAAAGCAATAAATGGCATTCAAATAGGAAGAAAGGAAGTTAAATTGTCTCTGTTTGCAGATGACATGATTGTATATTTAGAAAACCCCATCATCTCAGCCCCAAATCTCTTCAGGCTGATAGGCAACTTCAGCAAAGTCTCAGGATACAAAATCAATGTGCAAAAATCACAAGCATTCCTATACACCAATAACAGACAAACAGAGAGCCAAATCATGAGTGAACTCCCATTCACAATTGCTTCAAAGAGAACAAAATACCTAGGAATACAACTTACAAGGGATGTGAAGGACGTCTTCAAGGAGAACTACAAACCACTGCTCAACAAAATAAAAGAGGACACAAACAAATGGAAGAACATTCCATGCTGATGTATAGGAAGAACCAATCTCGTGAAAATGGCCTTATTGCCCAAAGTAATTTATAGATTCAATGCTATTCCCATCAAACTACCACTGACTTTCTTCACAAAATTGGAAAAAAAACTACTTTAAACTTCATATGGAACCAAAAAAGAGCCTGTATAGCCAAGACAATCCTTCACAAGAAGAACAAAGCTGGAGGCATCACGCGACCTGACTTCAAACTTTACTACAAGGCTACAGTAACCAATACATCATGGTACTGGTACCAAAATAGATATATAGACCAATGGAACCTAACGGAGGGCTCAGAAATAACATCACACATCTGCCACCATCTGATCTTTGACAAACTTGACACACACAAGCAATGGGGAAAAGATTCCCTATTTAATAAATGCTGTTGGGAAAACTGGCTAGCCATATGCAGAAAACTGAAACTAGACCCCTTCCTTACACCTTATACAAAAATCAACTCAAGATGGATCAAAGACTTAAACATAAGGCCTAGGACCATAAAAATCCTAGAAGAAAACCAGGCCAATACCATTCAGGACATAGGCATGGACAAAGCCTTCATATCTAAAACACCAAAAGCAATGACAACAAAAGCCAAAATTGGCACATGGGATCTAATTAAACTAAAGAGCTTCTGCACAGCAAAAGAAACTATCATCAGAGTGAGCAGGCAACCCACAGAATGGGAGAAAATTTTTGCAATCTATTGATCTGACAAAGGGCTAATATCCAGAATCTACAAATAACTTAAAAAAAAATTTATAAGGAAAAAGCAAACAACCCCATCAAAAAATGGGCAAAGGATATGAACAGACACTTCTCAAAAGAAGGCATTTCTGCAGTCAACAGACATATGAAAAAGTGCTCATCATCACTGGTCATTAGAGAAATGCAAATCAAAACCACAATGAGATACCATCTCGTGCCAGTTAGAATGGCCATCATTACAAAGTCAGGAAACAACAGATGCTGGAGAGGTTGTGGAAAAACAGGAACACTTTTACACTGTTGGTGGAAGTGTAAATTAGTTCAACTATTGTGGAAGACAGTGTGGCGATTCCTCAAGGATCTAGAACTAGCAATCACATTACTGGGAATATACCCAAAGGATTATAAATCATTCTATGATAAATACACATGCATACATGTGTTTATTGTGGCACTATTCCAATAGCAAAGACTTGGAACCAACCCAAATGTCCATCAGTGATCGAATGGATTAAGAAAATGTGGCACATATACACCATGGAATCCTATGCAGCCATAAAAAAGAATGAGTTCATGTCCTTTGCAGGGACATGGATAAAGCCGGAAACCATCATTCGCAGCAAACTATCACAAGATCAAAAAACCAAACACTGTCTGTTCTCATTCATAAGTGGGAGTTGAACAATGAGAACACATGAGACACAGGGAGGGGATCATCACACACTAGGGCCCGTGGGTGTGGGGGCTTGGGGAGGGATAACATCAGGAGAAATACCTAATGTAGGTGATGGGTTGATGGGTGCGGCAAACCACCATGGCACATGTATTTCTATATAACAAAACTGCATGTTCTGCATATGTAACCCAGAAGTTAAAGTATGATAATAATAAAAGAAGACAAAAGGGACAGTATACAATCATGAAAGGACTAGCCAAATAGGAAAATATCACAAACCTAAATATATATGCACCTAACACTGGAGCTCCCAATTTTATAAAGCAATCACTACTGGACCTGAGAAATGAGATAAATGGCAACACAATAGTAGCGGGGGACTTCAATACTCCACTGACAGCACTAGACAGGTCATCAAGACAGAAAATCAACAAACAAACAATGGATTTAAACTATATCCTAGAACAAATAGACTTAACAGACATTTACAGGACATTCTATGCAACAACTGCAGAATATAAATTCTTTTTATCAGCACATGAAACATTCTCCAAGACAGACCTTGTAATAGGCCACAAAATAAGCCTCAATAAATTTAAGAAAACTGAAATCATATCAATCTCTCAGATCAAGTGGAATAAAACTGGAAATTAACTTCAAAAGGAATCCGCAAAGCTATACGAATACATGGAAATTAAATACTCTTTTCTTGAATGATCCTTGGGTCAACAATGAAATCAAGATGGAAATTAAAAAATTATTTGAATAAAATGATAATAGTGACATGACCAACCAAAACCTCTGGTATACAGCCAAAGTGGAGCTAAGAGGAAAGTTCATAGTATTAAATGCCTACATCAAAATGTCTGAAAGAGCACAAATAGAAAATGTAAACTCACACCTCAAGGAACTAGAGAAAACAGAACAAACCAAATCCAAACCCAGGAGAAGAAAAGAAATGACCAAGACCAGGGCAGAACTAAATGATATTAAAACAAAAAAGATAAATGAAACAAAAAGCTCATTCTTTGAAATGATAAAATCAATAGACCATTAGTGAGATTAATCAAGAAAAGAGAGAAGATCAAAATAAGTTCAATTAGAAAATGGGAGATATTACAACCAATATCACAAAAATAGAAAAGATCATTTAAGACTACTATGAACACCTTTAAGCACACAAACTAGCAAACCTAGAAGAGATGGATAAGTTCCTGGAAGTATATAACTCTCCTAGATTAAACCAGGAAGAAATAGAAACTCTGAGCAGACCAATAGCAAGTAGTGACATTGAAACAGTATTAAAAAATTGCCAACAAAAAAGTCTAGGAACAGATGAATTAAGAGCTGAATTCTATGAGACATTCAAAGAAGAATTGGCACCAATCTTATTGAAACTATTCGAAAGATAGAGAAAGAGGCAGTCCTCCCTAAATGACTCCGTGAAGCCAGTATTATCCTAATATAAAAGCCAGGAAAGGACATAACAAAAAAAATTACAGACCAATATCCCTCGTGAACATAGATGCAAAAATATTCAACAAAATACTAGCTAACTGAATCCCACAGCATATCAAAAAGATAATACACCATGATCAAGTGGGGTTCATACCAGGGAGGCATAGAATGATTTATAATCCTTTGGGTATATTCCCAGTAATGTGATTGCTAGTTCTAGATCCTTGAGGAATCGCCACACTGTCTTCCACAATAGTTGAACTAATTTACACTTCCACCAACAGTGTAAAAGTGTTCCTGTTTTTCCACAACCTCTCCAGCATCTGTTGTTTCCTGACTTTGTAATGATGGCCATTCTGCCATGCAAGTGAATAAATGTGATACACCACATAAACAGAAGTAAAAACAAAAATCATACGATCATCTCAATAGATTCAGGAAAAGCCTTTGACAAAATCCAGTACCCCTTTATGATCAAAACCCTCAGCAAAATCAGCATTGAAGGGACGTACCTTAAGATAGTAAAAGCCATCTAGGACAAGCCCACAGCCAGCGTTATACTGAATAGGGGAAAGATGAAAGTATTTTTCCTGAGAACTGGAAGAAGAAAAGGTTGCCCACTTTCACCACTTCTATTCAACATAGTACTGGAAGTCCTAGCCAGACAAGAGAAAGAAATAAAGGGCATCCAAATTGGTAAAGAGGAAGTCAAAATGTTGCTGTTTTCCAGTAACATGACTGCATACCTAGAAAACGCTAAAGACTCATCCAATAAGCTCCTAGATCTGATGAATGAATTCAGTAAAGTTTCAGGATACAAAATCAATGTACACAAATTAGTAGCACTGCTATACACCAACTGTGACCAAGCTAAGAATCAAATCAAGAACTCAACCCCCTTTACAATAGCTGCAAAAAATAAAATACTTAGTAATATGCCTAATTAAAGAGGTGAAATACTCTACAAGGAAAACTACAAAAAACTTGTGAAAGAAATCATAGATGACACAAACAAATAGAAGCACACCCCATGCTGACGGATGGGTAGGATCAATATTGTGAAAATGACCATACTGCCAAAAGCAATCTATAAATTCAATGCAATTCCCATCAAAATACCATCTTTTTTTTTTTTTTTTTGAGACAGAGTCTCACTCTCGTCTAGGCTGGAGTGCAATGGCGTGATCTTGGCTCACCGCAACCTCCACCTCCCGGGTTCAAGTGATTCTCCTGCCTCAGCCTCTTGAGTAGCTGGGATTACAGGCATGTGCCACCATGGCCAGCTAATTTTGTATTTTTAGTAGAGATGGGGTTTCACCATGTTGACCAGGTTGGTCTTGAACTCCTGACCCGCCTTGGCCTCCCAAAGTGTTGGGATTATAGGCATGAGTGTCTGTGCCCAACTGTCATTATTTTATACAGAACTAGAAAAAACAATTGTAAAACTTATATGGAACAAAAAAGGAGCTTGCATAGCCAAAGCAAGCCTAAGCAAAAAGAACATATCTGGAGACATCACATTACCCAACTTTAAACTATACTACAAATCTATAGTTACCAAAACAGCATGGTACTTGTATAAAAACAGGCACATAGACCAATGGAACAGAATAGAAAACTCAGAAATAAAGTGAAATACTTACAGCCAACTGGCCTTTGACAAGGCAAACAAAAACATAAAGTGGGGAAAGGACATCCTATTCAACAAATGGTGCTGGGATAATTGGCAAGCCACATATAGAAGAATGAAACTGGATTCTCATTTTTAACCTTATACAAAAATCAACTCAAGATGGATCAAAGACTTAAATCTAAGACCTGAAACCATAAAAGTTATAGAAGATAACATTGGAAAATCTCTTCTAGACATTGGCCTAGGCAAAGAGTTTATGGCCAAGACACCCTAGAAGCAAACACAACAAAAACAAAGATAAATAGACGGGAATTAATTAAACTAAAAAGCTTCTGCACAGCAAAAGAAATAATCAGCAGAGTTAACAGACAACCCACAGTGTGGGAGAAAATATTAACAAACTATGCATCTGATACAGGAGTAATATCCAGAATTGACAAGGAACTCAAAGAAATCAACAAGAAGAAACAAACCCATCAAAAAGTGGTCTAAGGACATGAATAGACAATTCTCAAAATAAGATATACACATGGCCAACCAACATATGAAAATGCACATCACTAATTATTAGGAAAATGCAAATAAAATTACAATGTGATACCACCTTATTCCTGCAAGAATGACCATGATTAAAAAATTAAAAAATGATAGATGTTGGCATGGATATGGTAAAAAGGAAATAGTTTTACACTGCTGGTGTGAATGTAAACTAGTACAACCACTATGGAAGACAGTATGGGGAGTCCTGAAAGAACTAAAAGTAGAGCTACCACTTGATCCAGCAAACTAGTAAAACTCTACTGGATATCTACCCAGAGGAAATGAAGTCATTATATGAAAAAGACACTTGCACATGCATGTTTATAACAGCACAATTTGCAACTGCAAAAATATGGAAAAGGCCTAAATGCTTATCAACCAATGAGTGGATAAATGTGATGTATATATCATGGACTACTACTCAGCTATAAACAGAAATGAAGTAATGGTATTCACAGCAACCTGGATGCAGTTGGTGACTATTATTCCTTTTTATTTATTTATTTATATTTTGAGACAGAGTCTCACTCTGTTGCCCAGGCTGGAATGCAGTGGCGCAATTTTGGCTCGCTGCAAGTTCCACCTCCCGGGGTTCACACCATTCTCCTGCCTCAACTTCCTGAGTAGCTGGGACTACAGTCACCCACCACCACACCTGGCTAATTTTTTGTATTTTTTGTAGAGACAAGGTTTCACAGTGCTAGCCAGGATGATCTCAATCTCCTGTCTTCGTGATCTGCCCGCCTCAGGCTCTGAAAGTGCTGGGATTACAGGCGTGAGCCACTGCACCCAGCCTGGAGACCATTAGAAGTAATTCAGGAATGAAAAACCAAACATGGTGTGTTCTCATTTATAAGTGGGAGCTAAACTATGAGGATGCAAAGGCATAAGAATGATATAAAGGACTATGGGCACTTGGGCAGAAGTGTGGGAGGAGGTGAGGGATAGAAGATTACACATTGGGTGCAGTGTACCCTGCTTGGGTGATGGGTGCACCAAAATCTCAGAAATCACACACAGAGAACTTATCCATGTAACAACACACAGGTTTCCCCAAAACTATTGAAATAATAATAGTAATAAGTAAATAAAAAAAGAAGGTACTTGGGAGAAGAGGTGGGTATCTTTCAAAATAAGCAAGCTGTATTTCCTCCTTCTGATTGGAGAAACAAAAATATATGGCATCCTCACTGCTCTGGCATGGCACAAAAGCAGCATGGTGCCGTTTTGTCTCTGTTGCTGCTTTTGATGTCTCCTGACTCTACATCTGAGCTTATTCCTGACTGTGGGCCTCCTGGGAAGACCTCTTGGCAGATAGACCTCACAAAAGCCCCTTACCCTCTGAGATAAGTTCCCACCTCATCCAGAAGTGAAGAGGAGGGGTTCAGTTTGGTGTGAGAGTCACCTGGTTTGGAGATCTCCAGGCTCGCCTTGCAGGCCTCCTCTCTCCTCACTAGCAGTTCTGTCTCGTGTCTGTCCTTCTTGCCTAGCTTGCCCAGCCCGTGCTGCTCCTTTGCTCCCTGGCACAGACACAGGGCTGGGGGAGGTGAGGGCTGTGCTAGCACCTACAAAGCTGTATAGAGCAAGGACAAACAGAAAGAGGAACTTTGACATTACCTGAATAGATAGAAGGAAAGAAGCCAGGATTCTGTCTACCCAGAGGGGAAAGAGGAAATAGAAGCCATGGTCAGTGAAGGACACAAGTTGGTTATTGAACCCAGTCCTAAATCAAGGCTTGGAGACCAGTCAGGAACACTGTGCCATAATTATTTATTTTACATAGAAACTTATGAGACAGATTTGAATCAGGAATTGCACATGCAAAAGATGTTGCTGATGAAGATCTTTTGTTTAAAATGACAAAATTTTAGTATTTTAAGAAAGCATACAAATCAAATCAGCTATATTCTTCCTCACTAGTTCTTTCCTGTTAGGGTTCTTAATTCTTTTCCTCAGAAGTCAGAGCAAGTTATGGTGGGAGGTAGAGATTTTGGAAGGAGGAATCTAGAGACCTAGAGAGGAAGAAAACTGGCTCAAAAAGGACATGTCTTCTATGCTTTTGGATGAGGTAGGAATCGACTCCAGAGTGCAGTGAGACTGCAGGAGGAAGCAGGCTGCCTACTATGGAAAACCATATATAAGGTATTTTGTGTGGAATTTCGTATGCTACATGGCAAGGTGGTTGGAGAAGTTGGAGTTGACATGCAAAATATTTTACATAGATAAACTTTCAAGTATGACTTGCCTTCTTTTCTGTCATGGAACTCTAACTCTGAGACAAAATACTGTGAAATTAAAATTCAAATATTATTCTTACTTTCATCATATCTTCATAGAAAAGATAAAGAATGGGGTGGCTGTCTTTCTTCTTCCACCAGCCTTTCACATGGTTGAACCAGGACCCCCATACCACTGAAAGAAAGACACATACATATGTGGGCCATGGGAAGCTGATAGTAGAAAAACCCAGGGAAAAAAACTAAGCTGTTTCCATAAGATACAAATGGAAGATGTGATCAGGAGAACTTACTTATCACACTTCCTGTCTCTGTTTCAGCACAACTTTTCTTCCTTTTGGAAGCTGGCAAGATTACTATCTTAGTCTCCAGAACCTGTTAGGCTTGAATCTTAGCTTTGACCCTTAGAGCTGCATGACCCTGGGCAAGTTACTTAACCTCTCCCATTCTGTGCTTTTTAAAAACAATCTTCTGAAAGGAGGTTAGTAATAGTAACTGTCTTGTAAGGTAATGTTTGTATAAATGTATTCTGTAACATCTACTGTGTGCTCAGCACTGTCCTAGGTATTAGAGACAGAGCAGTGCACACAAGATAGTCAGAAAGCCCTGCTTTTGGAAGTACATTTTATGGGGGAGACAAAAGAGATAGATGTGAAATATGCAGAATGCTAGAACACAGTGTGTGCTTAGCAAAACAAATAACCCAAATAACAAAACAAATACCCAGGGAAGGATAGGGAAAACTTTGATAGTACATAGGAGGCTGACAGGTAGGTAGGCTGGTCAGAAGAAGGGATTATTGAGCACAACCCTGAAAAAAGGGAAAGGAGGAACCCTGCTGGGCAGAGAGTACAGCCAGGGGAGGCACTGGGTAGGAGGTTCTGGGTGTGCCTGGGGGACCAGGACAGAGTGAGTGAGGCCAGGGGAGTGGGGAGAGATGCAAGAAGTGTGAGGCCTGGCCCTGTGGGCCTGTGCGATGCCCTAAGTACTCTGACTTTACTCTGAGTGAGATGGGATGCCAGTCGTGGGCTTCCGATATAGGAGTTGCATGATCTGACTTCCCTTTTAGTAGAATCTCTCTGGTTTCTCTGTTGAGAGTAGAGTGTAGGTTGGCAAGGGCAAAAGTGGGGGCAGAGGCTGTTTCATTCATCCAGGGAAAATCTGATGATACTTTGGCCCAAACTAAGTCCAGAATCTGACCGATCCTCGCACTTCCGGAAGTGTGCAATCTAATCACACTTAGCGTTGACAGATTTTCTTGTGGGGTTTTTCTTTCGGGGGCTGGATGGGGTATATGAGAAACAAAGAGGCTCAAGATAAGATCAAGATTTTAGGCCTGAGTAATTTAAGGGACAGAGTCACAATTAACAAGAAGGAGAGGCTGAAGGAAAAGCAGGTTCTGCAGGAGAGGCAGGAATTAAGATTTGGACACATGAAGTCTAAGATGCCCCGTAAACATCCCGGTGGAATGTTGGTAAGGCAGCTGGGTCTATGCACCTGGAGCCCACAGCCAAGGCCAGGACTAGTGCAAATCTTGGAGTCATCAGCAGACAGCTGACATCTGAAACCACAAAGTGAGTGATATTGAGCAAGGAATGATGTAGGTAGAAGAGAGAAAGGAGCCAACTGTAGACATCTGGGAGATAAAGAGAAACCAGCAAAGGAGATGGGAAGGAACAGAGACATGAGAGGAATGTCAGGGGAGGCTGGGGTCCTGGGAGCCAATAAGAAATCATTTCAAGGAAGAGAGAGTGTGACCAATTGCGTTAGATGATGTTGATGGATTAAATGAGATGAGGACAGAGTATTGATCATTGGGTTTAGTGATGTGGAAGTCATGGTGACCCTGGCAGAACAGGTTTGGTGGTGTTGGGAGAGAAACTGAGGATAATAGTGTAAGCCAGTGCTACAAGGTGTTTGCAGTAAATGGAGGGAAAGATGGGGGAGGTAACTGGGGTTGGGGAGGTAGGGTCGACAGAGTGGTTTTTAAATGTTATTTTATTTTAAGGTGGGAGAAATAATAGCATGGGCCAATGCTAAGACATATAAAAGCATTAGTCTGGTAGTGCCTAGGACACAGTATAATAGTAAGTGTCTGACACATAGTAGCTACTCAACAAAAGTCATTTAAAAATTTAACTAAAAACTTCAGTAATATTTTCCCCTTTCTTCTATTATATTATCCCTTCTGTCAAAATTTTCCTTTCTTATGTTTTATTCACACAGCGTAAAGATTAGGTAGGCTGTGTCTAAAAGTCTCTTTGATACTAGGATGTCTAAGAGCACTTCGGTCCCACTCCCAGTGATAGCTTCCAATCATTAGGGAGTATCTATTCAACCCCTTTCTCTCTTCTGGCATGCAATGTAGTCGTAGGGTGACCAGACATTCTATTCTGTATAGGGCTGTGTCAGTTTAATTACTGAGAATCCTGTGCTGCAGGAACCTGCTTAGGTCAGGGCAAGCTGTATAGGTAGATGACCGAGACATAGGGCCAGTCTATCTGTACTTTGGCAGAAAGCACTTGTGCTACTCCAGCTGGGTGAAATGCCTCAGCATGGCACTCCCCCTCATAAATAGGGGGAGCTGCTACTGTTCTACTTCTTATTCTTGATTCCTTCTACCCATGTTCCATGCTATTGGCCCTGAAGATGCTTCTTCAGGAGTTTCTCTCTCTCTGTCTCTCTCTGTCTCTCTCTCTCTCTTTCTCTCTCTCTCTGTGTGTGTGTGTGTGTAGAGGGGTAGCCCTAAGGCTGTGTTTGACGTCAGTGCTTCTCTTCTCTGGTGTGCAACTTGCCTGATGCAGGGCAAGGAGTTGGAACTATCCTCTCAGCTCTCTGATTTAGGAACAGTCGTCTACATCAGCCCAGTCCTGGCCCTGCAGAAGCCCAATGTCTCAACTTGTCAATGAGGTCACTTTCTTGGGGATCACTCTTTGTCCAAAGACATTCTGACATCATTGTTAGAACACCTACAAGGAAATTTACTGGAGACATTCAACCAGTGAAACTACCTTGGGGTACATTTTCAAAGTATATCTCATAAGCAAAAGACTATAATAATAATAATAATTTTTGTCATTTAAGGTTATGAAAGTCAAATGGCAATCAAAGGTATCATTTTCCTGCATTACTGGTGGTTTGTTACTAATGGAAAGGACTACTTTATTACATTTATTTATAATTATTTTAGAGAAAAAAATATAGGTGACAAGGCAGTTTTTTCTCCATAGGACTATATAAATAATTAGCAAAGGTGTTTCAGTTATAAATTTTGAACTTGAATAATAAAAAGTCCTTTGGTGCAAATATTTAGGTTTTAATCCTGCAAAGCTGTCAATTCAACTTCATAGTGCAAACCAGTTTGATGTTACATTTATATTGTACTTCCCCAAAAGTATAACCTTGTAAAGCTTCCTTAAATTACCATTTTTGAAAACTTTTGAGAAATCTTTTAATTATGAAAGTATTCAAATATATGCAAGAGTAGAGGAAATAGTGTAATGAATTTCCATGAAATAATGAAATGAATTTCCAGCTTCAATAATCTCATCACCTTTTCATACTCTTTAGGCTTCTTTAGGAGAACAGTTGATGTATTAAAAGATATAGCAGCATTTGAGACTTAGAAAAACATCAAGAAACTTGTAAAGACTCAGTTTTGACACTAGAAGCATGATTGAAAGATCATACATTTTTGCACGTGACAGTTTGTGAGCCTGCAGTGTCAGGGGCCACCACTGCACCACCAATTCAAATGATGGTTGTGATTGGAAAACTTGCATGCACACTAAACCTTTTCTTTCTTTCCAGTTGAACATGTAGGCAATTGGACATGGTTACCAGCCGGTCAAGACTTCAACTGCCAAGCACACAGGGTTTGAGCTTAACCAAACCTGCCTATGTTCAAATTCTAGCCACTGCTCTCACTAACAGGGTAATCATAGGCAAGTTACTCAAACTCACTGAGCCTCAGTTTCATCACCTACAAATGATGAATATTCTTACCAAGTTTATGAGGTTGTTCTAAAGATTAAACAAGTTAATGCATGTAAAACATTTAACATAGGCTTAGAGTTGGGACCTTCTCTTATAGCTGGCTTGCCTGTAATACTGGTTTGACTTCCTTCAGAGGATATATTGCAATTGGAAGCAAATCCACTGACCACAGATTACAGCCAGGGCTATGCCACATCTCTCAGGATGTGGCCTCTAGTCCTTCCCTCCAAGAAAATCTGAGCCCCTTCTATGGATGAATTTTGTTTCCCAAGAAAGAGAATTTGATGGGAAAGCTTATCCTCTGCAGACATAGGTGAAGGCTGGTTTCATGCACTTGGCTCACCGTTGCCTGCCAGGAATGTTTCGAAGTACTCATCCCAGCTTCCCGGGTCAGGGAGTGCTTTGTTCATCCTTTGAAAATGGTAGTAGGACACCAGATTATCCTTGGGATTTCTGGCCACATAGATTATCTAAAGTGATGAGAAGAAACAAAATAAACGATAGGACAAGTTAGAAATCGGGCATTCAGTGTGCAGAGCATATGTGTTCTGGTAACCATGTCCTAAAGGTCATGAATGCATCTTTGTTGTCTTCCACTCATCATCCAGCAGCCAGAATGATCTTATAAAAATGCAAATCAGATGACGTTGCTTCCTTGTGCAAAACTTCTCAATTTCTGTACATTGTTCTTATGATTAAGGTCAAAGTTCTCAACCTGGTGGTCAGGGTCTGTGTAATCTCACCCTCTGATTCCCTTTGCTCATTCTTCCCCAGTCACACTTACCTTCCCTTCTTCTGTGGTAGTGCTGATTTCGTGGTTGTCCTATAATGTTTCTGGTTGTCCTTTAGTGTGTCCTGCTCTGCCATTTTGCTCTTAAATCAGAGTGTCTTAAAATGATGACCTTCAAGAGGTCTGTCCCTCTCTCTAAAAGTGTATGCAAAATTTTTTTATAGACGTGCACTTTGTCAGGAGTGGAGTCACAACTTTCTGTAGATTCTTGATGGAGTTTATGATCACTAAAAGTTTGAAATCTTTAAATGTTGGCCTTCTTTAGTGCTCTGCCTAGGGCCTACTTTTATTTTCACTATATTTATTTTTTCTGTTTTGTTTTTTTTTGTTATCTGTTTCTATTGCGATAAATTTCATATGTTTATGACTCACAAATTTGTTTCTAGTACATGTCTGTCTCCTGAGCTAGAGACTCATGTATCTGTATCCCTATCTGAATGTTCTGCATGCATTTTAGACTCGATGGGTTCAAAATTCAATCCATCTTCACACAAACTAACTGCTTCTCTTTTATGATCTCTTTCCATTAATGGTACCACCATCAACAGTTACAATGACAAAATGATAAGAGATGCTTCTTTTTCCATGTCTTCTATAGCCAGTCCTTGAGAGATCTTGTAAATTCTGTCTGTTGTTACATTTGGAATTCATTTTCTCACTGCCTCTGCCTTAACCCAAGCCTTTTAAATTCTTTTCCTGGACTATTGCCACCATCTCCTCACTGATATCCTGTTTTCAGTCTTG
This sequence comes from Macaca fascicularis, assembly GCF_037993035.2. Taxonomy (NCBI): domain Eukaryota; kingdom Metazoa; phylum Chordata; class Mammalia; order Primates; family Cercopithecidae; genus Macaca; species Macaca fascicularis. Next base: position 15,757,680 of record NC_088387.1, on the reverse strand, counting down.
CCCCAGTTCTGTTCACCCTCCACATCCCCCAGTGGAGCTTTCTAAAATGTAAATGGGATCATGTCACTTCCTTGTTCACTTCACATTCTTCAGTGGGATCCAAGTAGCCTACAGGTTAAGTCCAAACATCTTAGCAGGCAAGGCTGGGCAACAGGGCATCTCTGCCTCCTTTCCAACTCTCATGCCTCTTTTCTGGCTTTGGACCTATTTTCTTAAGTCTTGGCTTCTGCTCTTTCAGTAACATGGAATGTCCTTGCCTCTTTTATCTCTTAACAAATTTATGTCTGTTCCTCATGCCCTGACTCCTCTGTCACTTTTGTTGACCCTCTTTGTCAAGAAGTTTTGTACTCCCCACTTACTGCTCCCATGACACCTTTCCTGGTTCTTAATCTCTCATTGATAAGGGTGGGCTCAATATATACCCACTTTGAGAAGAGAGGACCAACATCTACTAAGCTCAGTTCTGAGCCTCTAAGCCTCTTAATAATGCGATAAGGTGGAGGTACCTGAGCATGCTTTTGGTACTTGCTAGTTTGCTGTTATAGTTATTCTTATTTTACTGACACTCCTAGCCCAGGCCTGGCTCTATCTGTGCTAACAATATATTTCCATTTGCTTTCAGTCATTCAGCCACCCCTGCCCCCAGACTCCAGATCTACATAGGAAGATCCACTAGGGTCAGTAAGGTAGAGTGAGTAAGACCCTGGATGTGCTCTGGAGAACCAGAGACAGTAAAGGTGTGGATCTTGACAAGCTGTCAGAGGGAACAGTAACGCCACATGGAAAGGGAAGGTGGGGACTGCTTTGGCTTAGTGCCAAGGCCATTTATAGACCCTCCCTCTAGAGGGAGGCAATAAATGGTCTCTTGGTGTTCTGAAAGAGTTAAAAATATTCCTTAGTGACCAATTTAAGACATACATGAAAATGCATCTGCACCCCTGTAGGCTTCAATATGGAAGATAAATTTCATGTTTACAAAAATTTGACTTTCATCAGGTCTCAGAATGACGAGGGTTTGCAGCTTGTAGGCACTTTTGGATGTTTGCAAGAGACAGTTTAGCTACAAATGAGATAAAGTGAGAGGACAGTAGCGCATGTAGTTTTTAAGATTCCTTCAGTGCCACTTTCTGATCATTTAAATACTCATTACCTTAAGACTGGTGGGAGGCCAACTACATAGAAGCTTTGGAAGACTTCTGTGGTTATAGGAGGCACAGAGTAGGTGGTGTAGAGTAACAGAAAGAGCATGGGCTGTCGGGTAATGAAGAGGTGGATTTGCAGCCCATCTCTTCCACCTTCCATGTGTTTGTCATTGGACAAGTTATGTAACACCTCTGAGCTACAATGTGCTCAGATACCTCCACCTTATAGCATTATGAAGGGGCTAAGATGCTAAGAAATGAGCCTAGTATATGTTTATCCTCTCCCTCTTCTTGATATAGGTGTATGCTAAGCACATCCTTATCAATGAGAGATTAAGAACATAGAAGATGATGGTAGGTTCTATAATCTGCTCCTGGCAGACACACTGTAGGGATGGCTGGGCAATGGTTATGACACAATAAACTGCTCCCTATGTTCTCATGAGGAAAATTTGTCTCTGAATACTTTGCTTTAAGCTTACCTTACAGTTTTCCTCCCAGAAGGATGGAGGCAGTAGTTGTACAGGAAGATGAGTTTTCAGCGTCCTTGGGGAAGGCATTGCATTAGCCTGGTCAATCCCTGCAAAAATTTTCCTGGCTTATTCTTTAATTTTTAAAAAAGTTTTAATTTTTATGTAGTTGATCTTATCAGTTTTTTCATAATGGCTTCTGGGTTTTGTGCCATGTTATGCCTTCTTCACTCCTAAATGATAAGAAACCATTTCTCCCTATTTTTTTTTTTTAGTACTTAGCACTTTGTATGTCCTTTTGTACCTCTGATTCTTTGCTACATTGGCCTTCATTTGGTATGTTATTCACTGTTAAGTGTCCTCTCCATTTCTCATCCCATTAGCCTTTAGAAATTACCACAGTTCCACTTGGCAACAGGGGATTGTTGGCACCAATGCAAACGAGGACAATGAGACCACATTGGCGGAATTCTGGTTACATGGTGATCATCCAGGTGACCTAGAATGTGCTTACTTTATATTTTTTAATTACCATGAAAATAAAATCATAATTAAGAAATTGTTGTAGAGGTCTTGAGGACTCTCAAAAATATATCCACAGATGGCCTCTAGGGTAAAACCAAGATCACTTAGTATGGACTAGAACACTTTTCAAAACCTGTTCCCCATTATATTTAACCCTCATTTTGGTGATTTTTCTCAAGCACACTGGTATGACACCAAATGAGCGGTTTGGGAAACCTGGCACATGTTCATCTAGTTCCCCCCACCCTACCTCTCCTCCCACAAAAAGGGAATGAGAGAGAAGACAATGAGCAAGATTTGGTTTTAGGCCATTAGTTTGTTCATTTATTTCCCAAGATGAGGTCACAAGTCAGTTGTTCAGATGGAACTAGAATAGATTTCTGTAGAAAAAGTCTAATTAAAGATGACCAGGTATCAATGCTGGTCCAACATGGACTATTTAATTCCACTCTATCCCTCAGATACCTATACCTGGAGTCCACATAGGAGACACACACACATTCACGCACACTGCATAGCTTAGTGGTTGAGAGCATGGACTTAGGAAACAGAATTCCTGGGTCCAAATCTTGGGTCTACTACCTATTAATTGTGGACCTTGAGCAATCATAATCCCTCTGTATCTCAATTTCTTCACATATAACCTGGCAGCTACCTCACAAGTTGTGAAGAATAGTGAGTTAATATGCAAAAAGTTTTTAGAATAATGTCAGCCATTTAAATACCCATCAATGATAGACTGGATAAAGAAATGTGGCACATATATACCATGGAATACAAAAAGGATGAGTTTATGTCCTTTGCAGGGACAGGGATGAAGCTAGAAGCCATCATTCTCATCAAACTAACACAAGAACAGAAAACAAAACACTGCATGTTCTCATAAGTGGGAGTTGAACAATGAGAACACATAGACATATGGAGGGGAACATCACACACTGGGGCCTGTCAGTGGGTGGGGGGGCTAGGGAAGGGATAGCATTAGGAGAAATACCTAATGTAGATGACGGGTTGATGGGTGCAGCAAATCACCATGGCACGTGTATACCTATGTAACAAACCTGCACATTCTGCACATGTACCCCAGAACTTAAAGTATATATATATATAAATATATATATATAAATAATAATGCTTGGCACCTGATGTGTACTATGGAAGTCTTAGCTATGACTATGACACTTATTATTTTTTCATGGGAAGTGCATGGTGCATCCCAAATTTGAATCTGTGGTTCTTGGTGCCAGACGCCTTTGGCACTGACATGGGGGTGCCACATGAGCAAGCAGGGACTCTGTTGGGTGAGAACTGTGTAGCTAATGCTTGGCACTTGTAACTGGTTGAACACTTTGTTTAATAGAGAGATTATACCTCTCTATTGTTAAGTGTTGAAGCAAAATACGTTAGGTGAAAGGATCTATCTAGATTTGCATGTGCACAAGAAAAGTTATTTTTCATCCAGTACTTAGAATTAGGGATTAATGGGAGTTTTTCCCCACCAGAATATGTTCGACTTTCAGACTGTTTACTCTTGAATTGTTCATCTTTATACGAGGACTGTGAGTTTGTAAACAGAAGACTTACCACAGTGTGTCATTCGTATCCATTCCAGGAAAGGGTGTCGAAGTTGAATGGAAGCGCGCCTGCTTTTCTCAATGTCTCCATCATTTTGTATCAGATCTACAATTTCCTGTGTCCAAGTGGTTCCTGAAAGAAAGTAGAATAGAGATCTGAGGAATTGATTTATTGATTTTCTGCAACTTAGAATTTAGAAACATGCTATAAAAAATTAATTTGCCTGTTAATACCTCACTTATGTTGCCTATGACATTGATTTAAAACCAACTATTAAGGTTATCTTTTCCTCACCAGAAAGGTTAAGGGCAGAAATGTGACTTCTTTATTTTCGTACTCCAATGATGTATTTAAAAAAATCTGAATATTCATTGGTATTTCTATAAAATGATAATACAAATAACTATTGTATGTAACAACAGGGATTATTTAAAATATTTCCATTTGAAGAAAATCACAGAAGTTCCCAAACCCTAACTTTTACCATTAAAAGCTCTGGCTGCTAATAAGTAGTCTAGTTTCTCTTCCTTTGATTACTTTTAAAAAAAATTTAAAAAATTTTTTTAGAACCAATGAACTGACACAATGTCAATAATACGAAAAGGAAGGAAAAATAAGAATTTCAAATAATTCACAAACTGAAAAAATGAGATTGAATGAATTCCTCTTTCAAAAAAACAAGAAAAGTTAAACAGTGGCTTCTACAAGAAAGGTGAACTCCTTATAAATGAAAAAATGACCTTTGCTGCATTTGAGGGTAAAATTTGTTTTTCTTCACGGTCTTGTCTGCGATCTCCTTCCTGATTCTGGGCTTCCTTGGACTGGGCCCTGGCCTCTGCAGTGTCTGTCCTCAGAAAGTGCATCCTTGTTTGGCTTCTGGGACCCTTGGCTGACCTGGTCCTGTTTTTCTGGGGGAAGCATGGATTTGATGTGTGTGGGGCTGTGGAGTTAAATGGACTCGACTCCTATATATGATGTATGAGTCGGGTGGTTTCGGATGAATTACGTAAACCGGATGCACATTAATGATTCTCGTGTGGTTTCGCGAGTTGGAAGAGAAAATAGGCAGAATCCAGCTTGTCACAGGCACTAAAGAAGTAGTACGTGTCTTCATGTTTCGATGGTGTTGGTGTACATCCTGAGGGCCAGAGCTAGAATAGATGGGACCACTGTGCTTGGGGAAGCCCTGGGGAAGAAGGTGCCATTCTCCTTGTGGCTGCCCCGTGCCAGTTTTCTGTGATCCTGGTCTCCTTTCCCTAGTACTCTGATGGAGGTACCTGGGTGCAGTGCCATGGCTCTGGCTCCTCCTCTAGACTGTGCCCTTGTGCCAGCTGCTCAGCTCCTGGTCAGTTCCTACTCTGCACTAAAACTAATTTCTCTTTCTGCCCTTCTGGGGTCAGCACTGGCTTCGTCTTCAAACCTTGTTGTCTCCTGATGATGTGCTGTCCTAATTCTGAATCCAGGCTACTTTGACAGTTCCAGAGAGTCCTTCTCCACATAGGCTAGCTCTGCTTTTTCCCCTCAACTCTGAGCATGGAATTTGGGCCTTGCTTGCCAGCAGCCTCTCAGAGGAAGTCATGGGTGCCTCTACCTCCAGACTCTACCTTTGTACTTGACTTTGCTGTCGTAGATGCTGTGAGCATCTCAGGAAACCAGGGCTCCCTCAGTGGCCCCTGACCCTATTCCTGTTTGGTTGGTCCACACTATGCAAGGGCTTCTGTCAGACCTCCTTGCCTCATATTCCAGACTTGCTCCCAACTCAGCCCGCAGACAGGGCACCTTGCATCATGACTCGTACTCACCAGTAACTGTCCCCCTCTTCCCCTGGGGAGCTGAGTTCCACTAGATTATGCTTCTCAGTCACCACTATGGCCTGGTTTCCAGCACGTGCTGATGTCTGCTTTTCCATGGACTCCACCTACAAGGTGGCAATTACAGGCACAGATGTTGACTTGAATGGCAACTCAGCAAGCCATGGCATAGCTCAGGCAAGCTGTGGCAAGAACTGTGCTCTACAGCTATTCATGGAGATTGTAAAAGGTGCCGGATACACAGCCCAGATTTGCTTCTGAATGGAATTGTTTATTCCCCCAGCTGCTGGGGATGCTGCTGGCAGATGGCCCCCAGCTATTCAGCCCTTTCCAGGTCCCTTCCTGGGACATCTTACATCCAGGGACTGACTGACACTCTGTTCCCCTCTCTTCAACTGGGATGGAACCAACTTTGCAGGGCCATCCCAGCTTCAGATCATCCCATATGAGGCTTTTTGCTGGGACTGAGTTGAAGCTCAACTTCTCCCTCTAGACAATCCTACTTTCTTCCCTTCACTTCCAGGGGGAGTAATCCCAGGAGCACTCCCTAATAAACATCTCACATACTTATCTTCAACTCAGTATCTGCTTCCTGGGAAGTAAAGGGGCTGGTTTGGGAGTGAGGATCATGATTTCAGGTCAGGACACGCTGACTTAGGTAAGTAGTAGTTGGGACCTGGAACCTAGCATCTGGGATGGCTTGTGATTTATAGGGTTACCGTAACCTTCCAACTTGCCCAGGTCTATACAGGTTGATTCTGTTGTCCCAGATTAATTATCAACAGTGTCTCTTTCTATCTCAGATGACTTAGTTTGGAGGATAAATGATGAAGTCACTACAGCATCAGGTCAGCTGTTTCCTGCATGTCTCGAGTATCTGTCATGCCCTGTAGCTGGTCTCAGAAAAAATGTTCTTTCTCATTTTCCAGATTTGAGCTGGGAAAATGCTCAGTTCTCATGAGTCCCAGGGAGATGAACTTCTCACTCAAATGAAGTTCTCTTTTCATAATTATTTCCCACTTGTAGCATAGTATTTCTTGTTCCACATTGATTAAGTGTTATCCTAGAGGGAAGTTACTAAGAGTGTGATCCTGGATAACTTGACTTGCTTTGTAAAAAAGGCAGTTCAAGTTTTCAGGGGATAATCTTGCCACCAGGAGATTCAAGTAGAATCCGTGTTGATAGAACTGACAACTTGAGGAAAGAAAACCCAGTAGTCATTCTAGCCTGTGGCTGGGGCTGTTTACAAGCAGCAAGTGCAGTGCCCATCTGACAGCCACGTGATTAATTCGATCAAAACAGGCACTCAATTCAGATCTTTCTGGCTCGAAGATTCACTCCACTGGCTGCCAGGACACCACTCACTTCCGGCTTCTTCTCTGTCCAACGTCTAAGTGAGGAAGCTTCTTGGGGTTTGGTCCTGTGCCCTCTTTTTCCTCTATGCTTTCTTCCCATGTGGTTCCATTCATTCCCACTGCTTTAAACATCATCTTTAGTAGACACTTTTGGTGACTTCATCAGATCTTCTGTACCAGCCTCTTGCACCCCCTATCTCCTCCACTGCTGTGAGCGTTGGCCGCTCATGTCTCTCGGCTCCCTGCTTTGCTAGAGAAGTGTCCTCTTCTGAAGCGGGGCTCCTAACGGAGAAAGTGTCCATCCTTCCACTCCTTCCTCTCCTGCCCTAACCACATAGGGCAAGGCTTTACCCAATGCCACATCTTTGCTTAGCCCCTTCCCCTTCCCTATCCTGTACATACCCTTACTGTTTTTTTTTTTCCCCCTAAAGAGCACCCTTCCAATAAATCATGTGTACCTGAATCCTTGCCTCAGGCTCTGCCTTAGGGCATTTAACCTGAGATTTCACTATTTACAGCAACTCCAGTTATATCTCCAGCCAGAGTGGGCTTCCCTCTGTGCTCTATATCTGACAGCCCCCCTGACATCAACACTTAGTGGTCTAAAGGTCATCTCAAACTTAAAACGTCCCAAACTGAGCTGTAGTTTAACCTGCCCACCTCCTGCACAGGCTCCATGCCTTTCCCTCCCCCAGGCTTTCCCATCCCAGCCCAAGGGGCCACTCAGTTGATAAAGCCAGAAGAGAGTCACCCAGGAGTCATCCCTTCCTCTCGGATCTCAAGTAATTTTACCTGCAAAATACATCTCAATTTTTTTTCTCACTCTCCATTTGCACTCTTGCCCCCTTAGTCCAAGCTACTTTCTTTCTCATCTGGAAATGGCAACACACACATACTGTGTTCCCCAGTCCATTTTTGACCCCCTTCAATCCATTCAACTGCCTAATAGATGCCCTGGCCCCTCTCAGTACTGTTCCTCTCTGGACTTTCCTGACTCAGTGCTTGGCACTGGCATCCACCTCATCATTCTAGCCCCAAATCTTGTCTGCTCTCTTTCCCTCACCCCCCATTTATCATCTATCAGTAAGTCCTACTGCTCCTGTCTGCATATGCAAACACTTCCTCTCCATGCTCCCTGTTATGGGCTAACTTGTGTGCTCCCCAAATTAATATGTTGAAGTTCTAACCCACAGTACCACAGAATGTGACCTTATGGAGATAGAATCTTTATAGAGGTAATCAAATAGAAATGATGTTATTAGGATGGCTCTAACTCAGTATGACTAATGTCTATACAAAAAGGCAGAATTTGGAGGTAGATGTGCACACATGGAGAGTGCAATGTGAATGTGAAGATGCCATATACCTCCCAAAGAGAGAGGCCTGGAACAGTGCCTTTCCCCATAGCCCCCAAAAGAAACCAAGTCTGCAGGTATCTTGATTTTGCACTTCTGGCCTCCCAAACTGTGAGACAATAAATATCATTGTTTAAGCCACTGAGCTAGTGGTACTTTGTTTCATAGCCATAGCAAACTGATAATACATTCCCTTTGTAATAATCACAGTGGCTCAGAATTTCAGAGTACTACTTCCTTAATCTAAATTAGGACCCCCAATGTTCTCTCATTACACCCTCTGCATTTCTTTCTAAGGTCTTATCACAGGTAATCACAGATCTGTGAAATGATTTTTTTAATGATTTAATGTTCTTCTCTCGACTGTACTGTAAATCGCTGCAAGGCAAAGATAACGAACATTTTACCCATCACTATGTTCGGTGCCAGTCTCTGACATTTAGAAGATTCTTGATACGTGATTGTTGAACGAAAGAAAAAATTGAATAACATGGATTTTTTTAACCTGAAAAATCGGCTTTGACTAGTTATGTAGTTTTGATAAACCAACTACTCTATCTCTAAAAAAATCCCTATGGTTTCATAGAAAATCTTAGATCCTTTGCCATTCTGTCTGATTTATAGACAAGGACACTTCCTTCCTCTGCTCTTTGACTTTACTACATGACCCCGTAAGGTGCTGATACAACTTCTATTTCCCTCCTCTCATGTCCATGTACATACCTGCTTTGGGGTAAGAAGCAATGAGCAGGTCATCAGGCTTGGCTTGGAAGTTCCAGATCTTATCCCAGAAATCGCATGTTTTCTTTTGAAGAATGATTCCATTCACTTGGGAAAATTCCTCTGGGGGTAAAAAGCCCCATTCTAACTCACTTGTCTCCTCCACCTTATCCTTAGCCATTCCTTCTGCCATGGTCTTGGGCACCAGTAGGGGAAAGTAAAAAGTAAATGAAAGTTGAGATTCACACGGGCTTTATGTATTCAGTGTTTTAGGCACAGAGCTCTGGTCATTCATTACAGGTAAATATGCTCAGGCAAACAAAGAGACAATTTGCATGGCTCCTGGGTAGAACTGGAACAAAATCTTCAGCATTGTGCCAGAATAGGCCTTACTCTTTCTACCGGTGAGATTCTGGCAGGGTTGCACCTCCATACAGCCAGGAGGAAGAACAGCAATGGGGCACCCGTCCAGGGGCCTGCCCAAGTCCAGGAGGTCACTTCCTGGTCCTGTGGATGCCCATGGAGATGGGGAATTGAGAGGAAATGTTGAAGGAATGCCTGGAGCAAGTCTCCAGGAATTCCCTTCCTTCTTCCTTCTCTTCACCTGGAGTTACTTTCCCTACAGAAAGGAAAGTGCTTCTCTCTTCTGGGTTTGGTTATCTATGGAGATTTGGAGAAACACCTTCCCCAGACCCGAGCAGACTCATGCTTCTATTGACATATCACATGCTAGGTGCCCATGTTAGGTGCACATGTTGCCAGCTGGGACAGTCCAGCTGGGAATTCCATCCCAACTTCCAAGACTGACTTAGAGAGTTACCTAAATCTCAGGTCTGTTTCTGTTCTGTGAGAGGTTAGACTGCAATATTTGAGGACCATTATTGCAACAAGTTTTTTTATATTGAGGCACAGTTTACATACAGACAAATGCACAAAGTGTAAGTTTATGTCTTGATGAATTTATACTTCTATATGACCCACATAACCACCATCCAGATCGAGATACAGGACATTCCCATTGCTTCGGGCAATTCCCTCATGCTGTTTCCCAGTCAATGCTGCACCAGTGCCCCACACTTAAGGCAGAGGCTGTTCTGACTTTTGTCACCATAGTTTAGTTTTGCCTATTCTTAAACCTCATATTAATGGAATCATACATTATGTCCTCCTTTGTGTCTGGCTCTGGTCTTTCAACATAATGTCTTTGAAATTCAAGTATCAGCAGCAAGTATCAGTAGTTCATTTATTTCTATTGCCATATACTATATCACTGAATGAATATACCAGAATTTTTAAATCCATTCTTCTTTTGATGGACATACATGTTGATACCAGTTTTTGGTAATTATGAATAGAGCTTCTGTGAGATTTTCACACTTTGTTTTCTTGGGGTGGGGGCCAGATGCATTCTCTCTTGTTCTCTTGGGTGTATGACTATGATTTGAATTGCTGGATCATTGGTGTATTTAACCGTAGTAGAAACTTCCAGTTTCTTCATACATAGACAGTGACACTTCAGTTAATGACATCAAAAGAGCTACCTGACCACCTGTCTGAATGATCTCTAAGTGCTTTTTTTTAATTCTGAGATTCTGGTTCCCTGGTAGTGTGGGAGGACTGGCAGCCCTTTATTTACGTCACTTAGCTTCTGGCTCAGCCAGGTGTCTGCCTTATCGGGGCTATAAGTTCCACTCAGTTTGAAGTGAGTGGCCGTTGAACAATGGGCCACTAAACAAATGGGCCCCTGTCACTGTGTTGGAGAGGCAGGCTTTTCTAGGGACCACCTCTGCCAGGATTTCTCTCAGCATTTACATTGACTCAACCCAAGGACGAGTGCTTCCCTCAGTCACGTTGGAGGGATTTTAGAGCTCATACTGTTCATTTACTTTCTAGAATGTGTCATCTGGCATGCTGGACATTGGCATTAACCACACATTTCAAACAAACCATTATAAAGGCCATCAGAGAAACATTGCCTCAGTTGGTCAGATGGAGAGGATTCTTCCAAGCTCACAACAGCCACTGTGGCATCCCACTCTCAGTCATTTCACAGCCTCAGCTTCAGGCACTACCGCTGCTCCAGAGAGCCCTTGCAGGGGATTTGAGACTTCAGAGAAGACCTGCCACCTGGAGTCCCCAACAGAAGGTAGGAGAGGGAGTGTTTGCCAACAATAGTAAGTCTATTGATTTATTTCTTTTAGGTAAGTTTAGATTTTTTTAATTTATTTTTATTTTTTGCGATGGAGTTTCACTCTTTTTGCCCAGGCTGGAGTGCAATGACATGATCTCGGTTCACTGCAACCTCCACCTCCCGGGTTCAAGCGATTCTCCTCAGCTTCCCGGGTAGCTGGGATTACAGGCATGTGCCGCCATGCCCAGCTAAATTGGCATTTTTAGTAGAGACGAGGTTTCTCCATGTTGGTCAGGCTGGTCTCGAACTCCCATCCTCAGGTGATCCTCCCGCCTCGGCTTCCCAAAGTGCAAAGTGCTGGGATTACAGGCGTGAGCCACTGTGCCTGGCCTGGGTTTTTTTTTTTTTTTTTTTTACATGGGAATATATATATATACACACACACATCTATTTACATATATACATTTATATTTACACACACAAAGACACACAAATTAGCTTGAACTATTTGAAATGGCCATTTTGAGCTTAAAAACGTCTGGCCTGCTTATAAAGTTATTGCCTCTCATGTCCTAGTCACGTGTCTCGGGTTTTCTTTGAGATGCTGGGCTGGAACTCTGCCATCCGTGTTTCCACTGGGCCAGCTGGTGCCTCTTCTCTGAGTCTCTGTTCACATAGAGACTGAGAGACGGGAGGAGGAGAAGGGACTTGGTCTGTTCGCTGCCTTCTTGCTCCAGCGAGCGATACTCCCGAGATAATTCACTTCCTGTAGCAGCAGCAGAGTCCAGTGTGCAGATCACTTCAGAGTAAGTGTCTTCACAGTGTCCTCAGGAACAGAGCCCTGGCCAAGTTGCACTCCTTGCCCAGGAGTGGGGGTTTTCTCCACACGCTCCTCCTCCAAGATCCTGTTTCAGTAATTCTCATCTTTCTGAAGTTGCTGCCTCTGTGATACCTAAATGTTTGCTTTCTTTTTTGATACCAATTTCAAATGACTTAACCTAGTACTTGCACATCTGAGTTTCACAGTAAATCATAAATATAATGGCCACTCTAACAAAGGGAGAATATTGCTCCCTTTTCAGTGACAGGAAGATGCTTGGCCTATCACTGAGATAGAGTAAGAGTAAGAGATTTATTGGGGGACAATTCTTGTGAGGGATAAATGAGCAGGGCTGTCAGAGCCTGGTGTAGTAGTAACCCCTGTGGAGAAGGGCAGGAAAGAGGGAAGGAAGGCAGGCTGGGTAGGCAAAGTCTTAGACTGGTTTAGTTCTCAGAGAACTTTAGTAAAGCTGTCGGGGGGTTCTCCTGCCAATCGTTCATCAGAGAAGATGCTCCTCCTGGGAAGGACAGGGCCAGGTGACGGGTGGAAAAACATGGCCACCTGACCTGAGGACCTCGAAACTTTGGTTTGGAGACTTAACCACCAGACTTTTGAAAAAGGTTCCACGGTTTCTGTTACAACTATTCAGTCAGTTTGTGAAGAATGTTGAGCCCAGCTCCTTAGCTAACAAAATGATTTTACTTTCCAGGTGCATGCAGAGAGGAAAAGGTAATTTATAGTTCTTGCCTGAACAATTTGAGCCAGCTCAGGAAGTCATTTCTAGGGAAAAGCAGTGATAAGGCGGAATAAAAATTGGAAGACAGGATAATAAAATTGCCCCTGTGTAGTATAGACTTTGTCTCTCTTTAGAGCTCCATGTGGAAGGTCAGAGAAGAGTCAGCCATTTTCCTCCTTAGTCTTCATCAGATCTCTCATTCTGTGCCACTGAGAAGTAATGCTTCCACTCTCCAATGGTCCCTGAAAAGCAATGCAATTGTGCTTGAGAGATTGGATAGGAAGTCTATTCTGAATGTTTTTTCCATAAAGTGAAACTTCAGAGATAATTAAAAAGTGTGAATTCTTATTACAGGCACACATCACAATCTATTTTCTTTCAAAGACATTAATATTTTGAGAAAACCTCAGAATTATTGGCAGCATCATGTTAATTAAAAAGGTAATAAGGCCAGTCATGGTGGCTCATGCCTGTAATCCCAGCACTTTGGAGACCAGGGTGGGAGAATTGCTTGAGCCCGGAAGTTCAAGACCAGCCTGGGCAACATAGTGAGACCCTGTCTATACAAAAAATAAAAAACCTTAGCTGGGCATGGTGGTGTGTACCTGTGGTCTCAGCTACTTGGGAGGCTGGAGGTGGGAGGATTGCTTGAACACAAGGGTTTAAGGTTGCAGTGAGCTATGATTGCACCACTGCACTCCAGCCTGGGTGACACAGTGAGATCCTGTCTTTAAAAAAATAAAATAAAATACAAAAGGAAACAGGCGTGTTAATATTCTTTCCCAAAATACTAGTTATGTAATAATATTGTTCTCAAAGAAATTCATGATGATTGGCAGGCGGCTTTCCTCATAAGTGGGGAGATGGAGTGGTCCATGATGTCATAGGTTATCATTATATAGTTGGTCATCTGGTTTTTCTTCATCCTTTCAAATGATGTGTGCTGAGCAATTCTTTTGACAGTCTCTTCATCTAGTTTCTTCCCCATAAATTCCGTTATCCCTTTGAACTTCATGTTCTGGGTTCTGTGGGGAAGGGCAACAAGTAGTCAGTAGGGGATCTGGGGGAGAGAACAAGGAAAAGCCAGGAAGTCAAATCTGGGAGAAGTTCTTTCAATTCTCTTCATCTCGATATTTGTGATATTGTTGATCTTGCTCACCTAAACTTTCCCTATTGTGCCCAGCACTGCAGCTGTGTCTCTGATGTAAGAAACTTCCCACCAGCAGAAGGATCTGGAACTCAAGGCCGGCTCTGCAGATTCTTTTGTCCCATGAGGTGATCACTTGATGTGGTGGTCTCCCCCTTCCCCTGAGAATGGGGCTTCCTGAGAGCTGGACTTCAGTGATTATTATTGCTCTTCGGGGTCTAACCACTCAACGGGGCTACCAGGCTCTTGTCTGGTGCTGGGGAACATCTACAAAGATGCGACCCATATTCAGGTCTCCCAGCAGTGGATGCCAGCCCCTGCAGGGGTGGAAGTGGCAGGGAAGTGATGTAGACTCTGCGATTCCTTGGTCGTAGAGTACGTTCAGTGTGCTGGCTTTCTCAAGTGGTGGTGATGCTAGCAGTGAAGTTGTCATGTGGGTAGACTCAGGACCAGGCTGTTACAGACAATGGTGTTAGCTGTTGGTTTTTCCTTCCTGGGAGCAGTGTTTCTCTGCCAAGAGTGGCTGTAATGGTCTGAGTTGGATGGCTTCCGGCCAGGAGGTGGAATTTGCAAGAGAACGCCTGCTGCAGTAGTAGTAGTGGGACATAAGCTTGCTCTAAGTTGACCAGGGTAAGTATTCTTGTTTCTCAGCTGATGGGTGGGACCATAAAGCTCCCAAGAGTTTATGTCTTTTGTATTTTGCTGCCAGGGCAGGTAGAGAAATACCATCAGTTAGGGGCAGGGTTAGGCGGGTCTGAGCTTTTGGGCGGGGCTTGCTGCGGCCACTGTGGGGGATGCAGGGGTAGTTCTCAGGCCAACGGGATTATGATCCAGAGGGGAGTATGGCTGTCTCTGCTGTGCAGTAGAATTCGTCAGGGGAGTGGGGGATAGCCAGTAGCGAGAGGCCTCACCCAGCTCCCACGCCGTTGGTGAGGTCAGTCTCTCTCCTGCAGCACCCTGCTAGCAGCGCCTAGTTTAGATCCAGGCAGCCTGCGCGCAGAGCTCAGACCTGGCGCAGTCCATAGGCTTCCCTGCTGAGAAAGCAAGCACAGCTTTCCTCCTTCTTTTTTATACATTAACCTCCGTTAATATCTCACACGGTTAGGCCATGGTAATCTTTTGTTGAAAATCTACGTTAAGTATTCTCTTGAGGGGACAGGAAATGCTAGAAGTTATCTGCACTTCCCCTGTGTTTTTAATATTCCCCATTTCGAAATGATTGGCCAGCTCATCCTTTGATGAGTGGGAGAGGTGGGAAGAAGGAGCGGGAAAAGTGTGGCTGGGTGAAGAGAGGCAGGAAAGGGCAAGGCGGAATGGCCATGGACCAACCTCTATTCTGTATCCTATTGATGCCCTTGACTAGGCATGTTCCCAGACCAAACCGAGGGTCAGGCTGCTTGTTCTCACGGCCCAGGAACGAGATGCAGATGAACTAGGAAAGAAGAGAGTTTAATTCTGTAACTGGGCACTAGGAGAAGGCCTGGAAAATATTGCCAGACCAACTCAAAATTACAGTTTTCCGGGGATTATATACCTTCTAAGCTATATGTCTACATGTAAGTGTACATTCATCTAAAGACATAGTGATTAACATCTTCTAATCTATAATTAAGGTCTGAGTTTTGAAGACCTTCCTCTGGAGCCTCAGTAAATTTGCTTAATCTAGGTGGGTCCAGGTGCTGGGGTAATTACCCTTATCTTGTCTCCTGCTAAATCATGGAGGTTTATGGAGTTCCTTTAGAACACCAATAAAACTTGTTTGTGGAGGTCTGGGGAGTTTCTTTAGACCCCCAATAAAAACTTGTTTAATCCTTTATGGGTCCTGTGAAGAATTCCTTCATTATTTGTCATGCTTCAAGGCCCAGGAAAGACCCAGGCAAAACTCTTTGTGGGCTTTTGTTACATTCCAGCCTTTGTATAAGGGCACTGGTTCTTTCAGCTTTTAATATTTAACCAGTCAGTCAGTGCTGAAACAGTTGTTATGGAGGCCTGCCTGTTCAGCTGTTAATGAGACCTGGCCTGGCACAGGCAGGGCGGAAAATACCACACCAGTCACTCTCACAAGCACTTGACAACCTGACCAGCATTGGGCTAATCTCTGAGATCTCTGACTTGCAACAACCTGCTTGGGTGAGTCTAGTTCTGTATTATTAAGACATTAACTAAATTGTGTCCTTTGAGTCAGACATATTGCTGCATATGAGAAACAGTCCTGATAGAGAATCTGTTAAATACCTCAGGCCATATTTTTCTTTTCAGAGAGAACTGTGAATCTCTTATAGTTTGCTTGCTGATCTGAGGCTTGGTCACCCTTATCTCTTCCTATTACTCTTTCTCTTCTCATGAATCACCAGTGGTACTTAGCATACTAGGTACTAAAGAACTGTGTCTGCAATTAAAATGAAAAAGACCAGGCACAGTGTCTCATGCCTGTAATCCCAGTGCTTTCGGAAACCAAGGTGGGAGGATTGTTTGAGGCCAGGAGTTTTAGACCAGCCTGGGCAACATAGTGAGATCCTGTCTCTACAAAAAGTAAGAAATAAAAATTAGCCAGGTATGATGGTACACATCTGTGGTCCTAGCAACTCAGGATGCTGAGCTGGGAGGATTGCTTGAACCCAGGAGGTTGAGGCTACAGTGAGCCATGATTGTGACACTATACTCCAACCTGGGCAACAGAGTGAGACCTTGTCTTATACACACACACACACACACACACACACACACACACACACACACACATATATATAAAATTTTTTTTTTCCCCCAAGGAATGGGTATCCTGCTGGTCAACCTGAAATTCTACTTCCTGCTTTTGTAACCAGGTGTGAGAGGCTGAGGGAGGAGGCCAGCTTCCTACCTCTTACCTTTATCCTGAAAGTCTCCCCACTTATGAAGAATTCCCAGCCCTTTCAACTGGACCAGTGTGGCTCCCACCCTTGTGCTGTGTGTATGGCATAGACACAGTGGACATATTGACATGGTAGTCTGAGTGTCTCACCATTTTTCTTGAAGCCTGCAGGGGCTTCCTGATGCTCCTAGGATAAAGTCTAACATTCTGCCATCACCATCAAGGCCCCGTGTGTCATGCCTGCCTTTCTTTGGGGCCTCATTTTGTCAATTCTCCCTGAGATTGCTGCTCTTCCCCTCAGCCTTTCCTCCTGGCCCTCAAACAGGCCCCCCTCACCAAGCCTGCTCCTGGCTCTCTTTCTCTCTGCCCAGTCTCTTGCCTAGTTAAAGCCAGCACATGCTTCACACCTGGGAAGGACCATGTCCTCTCAGGAAAGCTGTGCCTCAGGCCCCAGTCTCAGCTGATGTGCTCTGGCGTCTCGAAGCCTGAAACCATCTCACATGGCACTCTCCTCGATTGGTGACGTGTGTCACGAGTTAGTGGACTTTTGCTTCACATGCTAGACCATAAAATCCATAGGGGAGGGGCTTTGCTCACCGCTGTATCTCCATCATTCACACAGTACCTGGCACATAGTACTTGTACAATTGACAATGAATGAATGAATAAATGGATAAATGAAGGATGGCTGTAACTCTAGGAGGAAAGAAACATAAAATCATTTCTTTTTAACTGTTAGTACATACTTATGGTGCAGGCATATGTGGGGAGAGGGTGTGCTAGGGCCTTCTGCATGTTAGCTTGAATACTGAATTTCCTGGGGCTGGTTCTATTTCTTGTGTCTCTGTTCCTGTTAGATTGGTCCCTCCTTGCTTGAGCTGTGGACAACTGGTCGAGTTGCAAAACACTGTGCTTTACCATTGTGGTGGCTTTTCATTCTTGACCCCGATTCTAATGTGTTCCAGTTGCCGCGTAGTTTCCACTGGTTGTTGGAAGCCTGAATTTAAATGTGATTTGTGGGTGTTTGAAAAACTCATAGTCCCATGTAATCTCACAGCATTAAACTTCAAAGCTCTTTGAAATACTAAACCTCAAAGTCGGCATGTTTAGGTCCTAGCTAGTGAAGAAAAAGGAAGTAGAAAGAGTTTAAATCAAATGACAAAGATTATTTTCTTGATGAAACTTTAGTAAGGCTCTTAACATATCTCCTATACCCCTCTGTGTAATCCCTTGAAAAATCCTGTTTTTGCAAGAAAACTATTAAGTCAATGTAGAAGAAACTCTCTACCCTCAACATCTGATCAGGTTCTTCATCCTCCACCACCACCCAGGTGATATCTAATCACCCTGGTCTATCTTTAGCAAGAATCCTGTTGGATCACTGTAGCCAGAACCCATCCCTTTCCTTACCCATGATGTTTCCTCTTAGGAATTTTCTATCCTTCCTTCTCCACCCTTCTACATGGCTATAAATTCCCACTTTCCCATGTTATATTAAGAGTTGAACACAATATCTTCCACTGCAAGACCCCATTGCCATGGTCCCTACACCTATGGAGATGGTGCTGACTAAAATCTGGCCTACCGTGCTTTAATAAGTGTCAGTGAATAATTTTTTCTTTAGCAGGACCAACCAATCAGCCAACCACCAACCCACCAACCAACCAACCAATTAAAAGTCAGAACTCATTTTATCATTTGGGATCATAGCTCACCCTGGGGTGAATTATTTTCTTTTTTTTAACCATCTTTGTATTAATCCATTTTGATGCTGCTGATAAAGACATACACAAGACTGGGTAAATTAAGAAGAAAAGAGCTTAATGGACTCACTTTTCCACGTGGCTTGGGAGGCCTCACAAGCATGCAAGTACTAAAGAACTGTGTCTG
Organism: Macaca fascicularis; assembly: GCF_037993035.2. NCBI lineage: Eukaryota > Metazoa > Chordata > Mammalia > Primates > Cercopithecidae > Macaca > Macaca fascicularis. The sequence continues at coordinate 15,739,152 of NC_088387.1, read as the reverse complement.
CAATTAAAATGCAAAAGACCAGGCACAGTGGCTCATGCTTGTAATCCCAGTGCTTTGGGAAACTGAAGTGGGAGGATTCACAAGCGTGGTGGAAGGTGAAAGGCATGTCTTACATGGCAGCAGACAAGAGAAAATGAGAGCCAAGTGAAAGGGGAAACCCCTTATAAAATCATCAGATCTCATGAGACATATTCACTACCAAGGGAACGGTATGGGGGAAACTGTACCATGATTCAATTATCTCCCACCAGCCCCCTCCCCACAACATGTGGGAATTATGGGAGCTACAATTCAAGGTGAGATATATGTGAGGACAGAACCAAACCATATCATTCCTCCCCTGGCCCCCTCTCATATCTCATGTCCTCACATTTCAAAACCAATCATGCCTTCCCAACAGTTCCCCAAAGTCTTAACTCATTTCAGCATTAACTCAAAAGTCCACAGTCCAAAGCCTCATCTAAGACAAGGCAAGTACCTTTCATCCATGGGCCTTAAAATCAAAAGCAAGTTAGTTACTTCCTAGCTACAGTGGGGGTATAGGCATTGGGTAAATACAGCTATTCCAAATGGGAGAAATTGGCTAAAGCAAAGGGGCTACAGGCTGCATGCAAGTCTGAAATTTGGTGGGGCAGTCAAATCTTAAAACTCCAAATGGTCTCCTTTGACTACATGTTCACATCCAGGTCATTCTGATGCAAGAGACAGGTTCCTGTGGTCTTGGGCAGCTCCACCCCTTTGGCTTTGCAGGGTACAGCCTCCCCCCAGGCTGCTTTCACAGGCTGACATTGAGTTCCTATGGTTTTTCCAGGTGCACTGTGCAAGCTGTGAGTGGACCTACCATTCTAGGGTCTGGAGGATGGTGGCCCTCTTCTCATGGCTCCACTAGGCAGTACCCCAGTGGGGACTCTTTGTGGGGGCTTCAACCCCACATTTCTCTTCTGCACTGGCCTAGAGGAGGTTCTCCATAAGGACACTTCCCCTGCAGCAAACTTCTGTCTGGACATCCAGGCATTTCCATACATCTTCTGAAATCTAGGTGGAGGTTTCCAAACCTCAGTTCTCAACTTCTGTGCACCTGCAGGCTCAATGCCACATGGAAGCTGCCAAGGCTTGGGGCTTGCACCCTCTGAAGCCATGGCCTGAGCTCTACATTGGCCTCTTTCAGCCATGGCCAGAGTGGCTGGGATACAGGGCACCAAGTCCCTCAGGTACACACAGCAGTGAAGACCCTAGGCCCAGTCCATGGAACCATCTTTTCCTCCTAGGCCTCTGGGCTTGTGATGGGAGGGGCTGCCAGGAAGGTCTCTGTCATGGCCTGGAGATATTTTCCCCATTGTCTTGGTGATTAACATTTGGCTCCTTGTCACTTATGCAAATTTCTGTAGCTGGTTTCAAATTCTCCTTAGAAAATGGGTTTTTCTTTTCTATTGCCTTGTCAGGCTGCAAATTTTCTGAACTTTTATGCTCTGTTTCCATTTTAAAATGGAATGCTTTAAACAGCACCCAAGTCACCTCTTGAACGCTTTGCTGCTTAGAAATTTATTTTGCTAGATACCCTAAATCATCTCCCTCAAGTTCAAAGTTCCACAAATCTCTAGGGTGTGGACAAAATGCCACTACTTTCTTTCCTAAAACATAGCAAGAGTCACCTTTACTCCAGTTCCCAACAAGTTTCTCATCTCCACCTGAGACCACCTCAGCATGGATTTGATTGTCCATATTATTATAAGCACTTTGGTCAAAGCCATTCAACAAGTCTCTAGGAAGTTCCAAACTTTTCCACATTTTCCTGTCTTCTTCTGAGCCCTCCAAACTCTTCCAGCCTCTGCCTGTTACCCAGTTCCAAAGTAACTTCCACATTTTTGGGTGTCTTTATGATAGCGCCCCACTCTACCAGTACCAATTTACTTTATTAGTCTATTTTCACACTGCTGATAATGACGTACCCAAGACTGGGTAAATTATAAAGGAAAAGAGGTTTAATGGACTCAGTTCCACGTGGCTGAGGAGGCCTCACAATCATGGCAGAAGGTGAAAAGGTATGTCTTACCTGGTGACAGGCAAGAGAGAATGAGAGGCAAGTGAAAGGGGAAACCCCTTATAAAATCATCCAATCTTATTCACTATTATGAGAACAGTATGGGGAAAACCGCCTCAATGATTCAATGATCTCCCACGGGGTCCCTCCTACAACATGTGGGAATTACAGGAACTATAATTCAAGATGAAATTTGAGTGGGGGCACAGCCAAACCATATCAACATTACTTCTTTATACAACAAAATTATTTTCAGTGTTAATCATGAATAGAGACAAATAATAATAATAGTAAAGAAATGTAGTCAGTGAAACTTGTATTCAACTTTTTGTATAGACTCACGTCAGTAAAAAAATCAGAATGACAATTTTAATAAAACTAAAATGTCTACAAAAAGTATAAGTCAGACAATTACTAAATCATACCACTGGTGTAACGTTTTATTTTCTTGATCCCTTCTTAAATTTTAAAACAAATAACACTTAGAAAAGAGTAAATTTTGTTTTTAAAGTTGTTATCCAAAGTCAGTAAACGTCCTGTATGAGGACAACTTTGTACTTACTAAACAAAGGTGTGAACGTTGCTGTTCACACTCTTAAATTTTACTGTTTTAAATTCTGGATACAACTGAAAACCCCAAGTCATTTCAGAGAATGAGAGAATTGAACAAACTCATGTGTTCTGCCTCTTTTCCTTTACAACTATTGTGCCACCATCATCTATGCCAAATCTACTGTTTAAACAGCAATATCCAAATATTGCAGGGTTGGAGACACAGGTTATACCTGCAGTGAGCTTTGTTATGAACTTAACCTTGGAAGGAAGGAGGCAGAACTACATCTGCCTGCCGGAATTATAGAGGTAGACTCTATGCCTGGGGTTTCTGAATTAATTTCCATACACAGGTGAATAAGACATGAAACCAAACAACAAAAATTTTACAATCTAGTGGAGATACAGATCACTTTTATTTATTCACATAATAAAAAGGTGCTTATTTGAAGCTCACATGCATATAGTTAAAACTCGGTAGTAACCTAGCTATTATTTAGAACTTAAGCCAATCGGAGTTTTTCTTTTCTTTTCACTTTTCTTTTCTTTTTTTGCTTTTCTTTTCTTTTTTCTTTTCAGGGAGCAGTATTTTAACACTGACATTGTTTGGAATTGCCAGTGCATGGTAATAATAAAAAGCAGTCAGTTAAGACCAGCCTGGGCAACATAGCAAGACCCAATTAAAAAAAAATATCCTATGAAATCCAACAACAAGCAGTCAGAATTTTAGTTGGCTTCATTTATTCCTCTTATTGCCTGCTTCCAGGGTGAACTGCTCCTACTACCCTCAGCTATGGAATGCCACTATTTGGGACTAAAAGGGTCAAAGTTGAAAATCTGTGATTTGTTGCAGTCATTTATCCATGCATTTTTTTTACTCCCTCCACAAGTTCTCAAGGGCACTTGCTGTGTGCCAGGCACTGCATTCGGTACTAGGAGTAAATACTGCGTGAGACTGAACCCCCAAAAATTAACAATTAAGTGAGAGGTATAGATAAGAAATTGCTGAGTAAATACATAACAACAGGGCTGCAACTGGGACAAATATGGGAAGCGAGGGAAAAGAACACCTCACTTGGTTTAGGGCATCCCAAAAGGGTGGCATTGAAGCCAAGACCCAGTTACCTCCATGCCTGGGAGCCATGCCCATGCTGACATTGTTGACAGTCACCCTGTCTCCACCTTTCTGCTTTTACCAGGACACAACTTGGGTTCCCAAAAGGCCACCATCATGCTTTCTGTTTCTTATAGGACCTACCACTAGAACTATTAATCAGGTTTTGGTCTTCTGACATCTCCTCTGGGCACTTCCATTTTATTCCCACCCACCCGTGAGGGCACTCAGGCCATGTTTCCTCAGGACTGGCTGCACCAGGGTTGCCCTCAAAGTGTAGTGTTCCTTCTGATAGTGACCAGACAGAACTCCAGGATTGAAACCAGGCTGCAGGTGCCTGAATGGTCAGGACAGATGCCAGAAATTTTGTTATTAATATAGATATAGCCTAATATTTGGACTTATATTCAAGGTAGTATGATATTATAGACTGGGAGACTAGGACACACTTTCCAGAATAATGGAGATTGAAACAATCCTTTTGTATTCAAGTCATATGTTTTACTTAGTTTATTAAGCTATCTTATATCTTACTTTGGAAAGAATAGTTTGGAAAATGGGCATTAGACATGATCCCTTTTTAAAAATGAAGTAGTGACATACTGTTAATCATCACAGAGATCGTTTGTACTACATCCTATACATTCACAATATGCTTTCAGAGATTCTTCTGGCTGGGACTGAAGGATTGAAGATAGTATTTGCACTCTTGCCATCCATCTTTTAATTGTGTTTACATCTTGCTCAGAGTTCCATGCAGAAGTTTATGGAGGTTCCTTCCATCTTTTTTCTATAGATTTCATCAAACCTCTCATTCTGGGCAACAGTGAAGTGGTTTTTCCAATCCCCCACAGTTCCTAGAAAAAGGGAGCCAAGACATGAGTGTCACTCTCTGATTGAAAGACGTGGTGTCCCTGAGTAAAGTGGTGTAGTGCCCATTCTGAATCTGGCCTGTCCACGTACCTGACTCACCCAACTCCCCCTTCAGTGGACACCTGTCCGTGAGCAGCTCTTCAATAAGAAGCAGTCCTAGGGGACTCTGTGCAGGGGACGGACTTCTAAGTCAGCTGGACAACTGACCCAAGGCAGCTAGTGACCTGCATGACCTGGCCCCACCTGTAGTGTATTTACCCGATGGATTACTACATAGACATAAAAGAAGGATGAACTACAGACACAGAACCACATGGAGGAATCTCAAAACATTATGTTGAGCAAAAGACACCAGACACAAGAAAGTAAATACTGTGAGATTCCATTTATGTGAAGTCCAGCAACAGGCAAAATCAATCTAGAGTAACAGAAATAGGAAAAATGGTTGTCTCCGGAGGTAGACATTGACTGAAAAGGGGCACAAGAGGGAACTTTCTGGGGTGATGAAAATGTTTCCTATCTTGATTGGGGTGCTGGTAGTGTGGGTGTATACATTTATCAAAATGGGTTGAACCGTATACTTAAGATCTGTGCATTTTTGGTATTTTGATTATATCTCAATAAAAAACAATTTTGGAAAAATATGAATGAGATACTATTTTTCACCAAACAACAACTTAAACTAATTTTAAACAGGGGAAATACTATTTTCCCCACCAATGCCTCTTCCAGAAAATTATGCAACAGAAATAAAAGCATCAGGAAATAATAATTTATGCACAAAGATATTTACTTTAACATTATGCATAAAAACAAACATTGAAAACAACAATAATTATAGTGTCTATCATTAAGGGAATAGTTGGATGAATTATGACATATCCTTAGCTTTGTATAACATTGGACCAAAAAATCAATGAGGTGTATGAGTCTATCTGCCTTGCCCTAGAGGGGTTTCTCATATCCTGATAAGTAAAGGTATAAAATATGACCCCATTCTGCATTTTAGGGAGCAAGCTTTCATTATGGTTACATATCTTTGTGTCTGTATGAGTCTGAATAAGTAGGGTGTATAGAAAGATGGTTATGTATGAGCCTGAAGAAGGGCACCTTGACAAATCATTACCACTGATTATCCAGAGAGAAAAGGGGTAGAATTTTTTTGGTTTGTTTGGTTTGGTATGGAACACTGTTGTAGATTGGAAAATGCAACAACATAAATTCAAGCACATGCAAAATCAAAGAGGAAGATGAAAAGATGTTTCAAAGTGGTGTGTATACCATGATTTCACTGTTGTGAATAAAAAATGTGTATGTTATAAATGAGAGAGAAAGGGACTTCCCATACTGTTGGTAGTTACTTCTTGGAGGTGGAGTTTTGGTGGAGAGACTTTTAAAAAATATAATTTTATATTGATTTTATGTATGTATGTATGTATGTATGTATGTATTTATTTATGGAGACAAGTCTTGCTTTGTTGCCAGGCTGGAGTATGGTGGCGTGATCCTGGCTCACTGCAACCTCTGCCTCCTGGGTTCAAGTGATTCTCCTGCCTGAGCCTCCTGAACAGCTGGGACTACAGGCGTGTACCACCATGCTCAGCTAATTTTTGTATTTTTAGTAGAGACAGGGTTTCACCATGTTGGCCAGGATGGTCTCGATCTCTTGACCTCATGATCTGCCTGCCTGGGCCTCCCAAAGTGCTGGGATTACAGGCATGAGCCACCATGCCCAGCCAATTTATTTTTTAAGAAGAGCTGGTGTCTTGCTCTGTCACCCAGGCTGGAGTACAGTGGCAAGGTCCTAGCTCACTGCATTCTCAAACTCCTGAGCTCATGTGATCCTCCCACCTCAGCCTCCTGAGAAGCTGGGAATACAGGGATGCAGCACCACACCCAGCTAATTAATTTTTTTTGTAGAGATGGGGTCTTGCTGTGTTGCCCAGGCTACTTTCGAACTCCTAGCCTCAAGCAATCCTCATGCCTCGGCCTTCCAAGATGTGGGATTATGGGCATGAATCAATCTGCCCAGCCCAATTTAATATTTAACAATGACATGTTTTGCTTTTTAAATTAGAAAGTGATAAAGTTTTTTTCTTAAAAAATACTAGATGGGCCAATTAGAATTCCTCCTTTGGGAGGAACTAAGAAATACTGAGGATGAGGCAGTTCTCAAGAGTAGTTGTTGAAACTCATGAAGTAGAGCAGGTTTGGGCAAGGGTCAAGACCAAGTTATGAGCAGAAACTGAGTCATCAGAAGTTATAAAGAGGGAGAAAGTTGTGATGGGTGGAGAGACGGGAAGCTGGTCAGCAGAGGAAGCCATGCCTAATAGATACGTGAAAAGCAGCCGAGTCCTGTAAGTGGTGGAGCGTTGAAGCAAAGACCCATCCCTCCTGCTGCTGATTCCTGGACCCTGAGAACCAGGGGCCCCTGGGAGGTCTGGACCAGTGGTGGCTCCTCTTCCTAGTTTTCTATGTGATTGCATTTCCTTTATTGTCCAGTGTGAATCCTCACAGTAAGCCCCTTTCATTGGGGCTGGCTTGGGGGACTCTCTGTTCCTTGCAACCAAATACTGGAGCAATATCCTAGAAAGCTCTCTTTTACAGCAGGATCAAATCCCTGCTTTTATTTGAAACACATATTGGGAATAGTTGAAGTACATTGTTTTAGAATTAATAAAACTCAATATTGTATGCTAAGAGGCAGGCAGGATGTTATGAGACAATCTGAGTGTATGATAAAAGAGGCCCCACACACCTTTTCTCATGAAGGAGGAAATTGACTGGTCCATGATAGATTTGGAAACTGTAGAACGATTTGTCATGGGATTTTCTTTCATTTTCTCAAACGACGTCTCCTGGACAATTTTATCTAGCACTGTTTCATCCAAGTTCTTTCCCATGAAGTGCATCACCTTCCGAATTTCATGCTTTGGGTCCTGTGGCAAGGGTAACATTGGACTGGAATGGCTGAGAGTATCAGAAAAAAATACTACAATTCTCTGGGATGTCCTTTGAAACAACTTTGAATTTCTCAGCACCTGAAGAACCACTTTAAAATGGTTCTTCTGCAGAGCCTTCACTCACCCTCTTTATGTCCTCATAGAAGAGGAAGAGAATCTGGTGTCTGTCTTTCATCTCCCACCATCCTTTCACATGGTCAAACCAGGAACCCCAAACCACTGAAATAGACACAAGAAACAGAATGGTCTATGTAGGCATCGTACAAAGCCTTGTGAGTGTTAGGGATTTTCCTGTGAGTTAGAGAGAGAAAACGCAAATTCTGGGTTAGATATGTTGTAAGAGTTCTGATCTGTTTGATTTTGAGGGTGATGTAGATGGGGACAGCCTTGGAGTTACTTGCCCCAACATCTTCCCTAAAGTGGCTTCCTGTCTATTATGTGCAATCACATAGGGACAAGGACACCCCTTGGAAGAGGATGACGCTAATTAAAGGCTTTGAATCAGGTGGAAGATGTTTGCTGAGGGCTGTGGGCATATACTTAGAAAGTGGCCAGCTTGCTTTGCCCAGTCCCAGTCTGTGGTAGGACACACCTGATGAGGTGCAGGCATTCTAGGGGATAAAAGGCTACCTGTGATTCCCTAGACCCAGCCTAGCTGGAGTGAGAATGCAAGGGTGTGAAGGATGTTCCTGTACCTTTTCCATTGATGAAGGTTTCAAAATATTCTTCCCAGGTACCAGGGTCAGGAAGCATGTGGTTCATCCTTTGGAAATGGTAGTAGGAAACCATACAGTCTTTGGCATTTCGAGCTACATAAAGGAACTTCGGGGTAAGAAAAGAGGTGGGTAAAAGATGGTATAAAAAGTGGACTTTCACAGAGTTCCCTTAGGCGGAGCCATTCTGCAGGTTGCTGTGCACTCTGGCTCAGTGTTGTGGTGCTTGGCCTTGTGACCTCTCTCCTTTTTCTGTCTCTGCTTCATCATCAGTCTGCTCTCTACTTCAAACTCAGTCCTTTTAATTAGCTAATCAATTAGGGATTGTTGAGGATTAGATTGCCTGATTGCCCCTTTGGTATCAAGAGCAAAATCTTTCTCTATAAACTATGACCTGCCACGTGAATAGGAGACTTCCACAGTATCAGCGTAAACTGATGACCCCTCTCGCACCCTCCCAAAGATGCACAGAAGCTTCATGTTTAAGAGTTTGAGTCACAGAGCAAGAAAATAGCTTCTATTTTTCTCCTGGCCTCCTCAGCTTGAATGATTTCCATCTCTAATCATTTCAGCTCTGCCCCTACAAACATCCCTTCAAGTTCCACTTTGCTCACAACTTCACATCCCTCCACCCTCCCAACAAATCTGACCTTTTATCCAGTACTCAGTTCACATTTTAATAGCGTCAATCCCCAATGGGCCTCTTGATTACACATCTCAGATCTATGAGCAGCTATTTCAATGCTGTGCTTTTTCATTCATTCGCTTTTAAGTGGTTCTCAACTGGGGATGATGGGATGGTTGTGTCCACTACGGGGACATTTGGCAATGTCTGGAGACATTTTTGGTTTCACAACTTGGAGTGGTGGTGCTACCGGCATCCATGCAGGGGCCAAGGATGCTGTTCAATATTCTACAATACACAGAAGGGTCCCCCTGCTCCCACCCACAAGAAAGAAAAATCTGCCCCAAATGTCAGGAGTGCTGTATTAATTATGTCTTTTATATTCTGCATCTGATACTTTGACATCCTAGGGTTTTGCTGACTCTGGAGGAACTGCCTACAATACCCTAGAACCTACACCCCCAACACCTCCACTGCTGGGCTCTTACACACTGGGCCACTATTCACCTGCCCTGATCACCCCAGGGTCAGATACCAGATGACTAGGCCCAGCCCCTGTGGCTGAAAGCCTGCTGCAATGGTTCAAACTGGCCAATCCCAAGCCTCCTTACCCTGTCTCATCTGTTCCTTCCCAAAGAAACCACATCAAGGCTCTTGCCCATGTCTCCTACTCACTCTCTCTGCCTCCTGACCTATCCCGTTGCTTCCCTGTGAGGCTCTGTATGACATGCCATGCCTCCCGTTGTAGGGATCTGCGAGGATACACTTCTTCCTTGTGACAGTCACCACTGTACCTGCGTGTCTTGTCATGCCTGATTATATCAAGTCCCAGGCCCTTTAGAGCAAGTGCTAAGGTTGAGAAACACTTCTCCTGAAAGCACTGACTCTATGACTGTCTACTAAGTCCTACTGCCCATCTTCTCTTCTCCAACTTACCAAGCTGCCAAGCACCAGTAAAGAAGGTTTCAAGAAATGTTGATTTAAAAAATTCCCCGAGTTTCTAAATTTTTTATCCTCAGTTTTCTTCCTCTTCATTGCTGCTTGGTAATCCTTTTATTAATCCCTCCCGTGCTCCATCTCTTGGCTCTTAGCTCTAGCCACAGGTCTCTCTTCTCGCCTCAAACCTTTACCCTCAAACCTTCCTGTCTGAGTTCACTAATTCTCTGTGCAGCTGTTCTGCACTTTAACCTACGCTTGAGTTTTTAATTTCCATGATCTTATATTTTTTTGTTATAGAAATTCCATTTATTCACTTAATAATTCTGTGTCTGAAAGTAGCATCTTATTTCTTTTTTATTTTTGATTCACTCTTTCATTGATTCACACAACTTGAACCTTCTTTTATTTCTACAACTGATCATTATATTGTCTGAAGTTCCTGAGGTCTGACTCTTCCACAGGTTCTTTCTGACGACTGTGTCTCATGGTGGCTTGTTCTTTTGTGTAGTTTGTAATGTGGGATGGTGAGCTCAAGTGGGGATCCTATGGGGGTCTGAGTTGCGGCTGTGTCCCTCCAGAGAGGACCTGGGAACACTGGCTGTGGGGACTACCTTGTGTAATTTCTCTGCCTGTAGTTTCTTGGACAATGCAAGGAGGGAAATTTTGAATTTCAAACCCTGAGAGAGGAAACCTGTGGCTACACATTCTCAAGGGAGCTGAGAGCCTAGGTCGAGGCGGAGTGGTTCCCCAAGGTCTTCCTCTGCCTCCTCCACCCATCCATTGAGGATGTAGCCCTTCAGCAGTCCCGGCTTTGGCTCTTTATTCTTCTGCTTCCTTGTGCCCTGGGCTTTGACCCTGTCACTGTGCAGCCATTAAAACTCAAGTTGTTGGATTATCCAGGTCATCAAATTTCCCCAGGAGAGTCCCAGTCTCAACTTGAGTTTCAGTTCCCTCTGCAGTTTATAAACCTAGGGACTTTATTTTAATCTCAGTTATGCATTTAAAAGGAAACTTGTGATTTTTTAAATGCAGTAATCCTGGATGTTTTACATATAAGTGCTTCAGGGGTTCAGAATACCTAGTTTGCCATAGTTCTGGAAATGGAAGTTTTTGTCCCCTTATCCAACATTACTGAAAAGACTGAAGTCATTTGATGTGAGTCCTCCAACTTCACTCCAGTCCCCCAGAAACTATCTTTCTTAGCCCTTCTTTCCCCTTCCTTCCTGCCTTTAAGAAAACAGTGCCCCACTTTCTCACCAAGGCTGGCAGCTCAGTTTGCACCCTTGACTCTACTTGCTCCACAGCCGCTTCTGTATTTATGCAAAAAGCACGTGTCTAATGCCCTCTACATGCCAGGAGCTTATTAGGCACTGTGGTGCATACAGATAAAGTCACAGAATAAATAAAACAAGGAACTCAGAGTCTACCAGAGGCTGAGGTGGGGTGTCCTCAAGAGCATTGCTCTGTCTGTTCATCTGTTTACAGTTTGGGGAGATCTTTAGCTCTTTTCCTCTCATTCTTCCCTCCCTGGTCTGTTAGAGCGCCTCCCCATGGCCTGCAGCCTGGGATCACCATCTTCTCCCCTTCATTTCACAGCTACACTTACTGCACTCACTGCCTCCTCATTTCTCTAGTTTCCTCCAAATATGTAGTCTGGCTCCTGCCTTCATGTCCTATTTGAAACTGTTCAGGTGAATGTCCTGCTGAGTCTAGAACTTTACTTTTTTGTTTGCTGGTAAGCATCAGAGACAGTGGAGAGGCAAAGGTGATGACGAATGTTCTGCGTTGGGGTCCGCAGGACTCGCTTTGGTTGGCTTACTCTCCCTTCTGTCACAGGGAGCTGTTGGTATCTTACCTTGCAGTTGTTTTCCCAGAAAGATGGCGGCAGCAGCTGAGTGGAAAGGTGAGTCTTTAGTATCCGTGGAGAGGGCGTTGCTTTGGCTTTTTCCACACCTTTAAAATAGTTCAAGAGGAAACATCTGTGTAGTACAAGCACTACCCGGGGACCTCATGATCCAGGCTCTGTCCAGGATATCCCATCACCCATCTATCTTTCTGCTAGTCTCTTGACTTTCTTTTGGGATTTTACAATGGGATTATTAATTTTCATTTTTGTGGAATCACACAGCTTCAGTCCTGGATGGGGCCTTAGAGTTAATTTACTCTGTCACTTTAAGGATGAGGTGATAGAAGCTGAGAAAGGGCAGGTGATGTCTTGCTGAGGCACAGTCAGCTAGGACCAGAGAGCAGAGGCCTCCCACACCTTCCTGCCAGCCAGAGATAACCCCCATGTGTCTGCAGCAGGCTGTCTCGTGTACCTGGCCTGTTTGCAATCACTTGTTTCATTTCTAAAAACATATATACTTGCTGGCCTGTGAGTCATGATTTCTACTCTCTCATCTTAAAGCCTTAATGAGCACTTTGTGCAATCGTGGTGTTAAGCTGAGGTTAGGGGGAAAAGGCAACAAAGACGAGAAAAACACAGACCTTTTCCCTAAGGAGCTTCCACTCTGGTGTGGGAATCAGAGGCTCATGCAAATCACATCAGAGGAGCTGGGTCAAGTTAGTGCTGAGGATCTCCTTCCTAAGACCGAATACTGTTCCATTGTGTGTGAATCCACATCTTGTTTCTCAATTCGTTCACTGGTGGCCACTTGGGTTGTTTCCACCTTTGGGCTATTGTGAATGATGTGATTTTGAATGTGGGTGTACAGGTATCTGTTTGAGACCATGTTTTTATTTCTTTGGGATATATTCCCAGAAGAGGAATTGCTGGATCATGTAGTCATGGTAATTTTTGTTAAATAAAAAAGTGTTTGGGCACTAAAAAGAAAAGTTGGAAAACCACCTTTAGCTGTTTTTGAAGTCCGTATTCCTTAGAAGACCTGCAAAGCTGTCCTGCCTCTAGTCTGTTTCCTCAGCTCCACCTCTACGCCAGCTCACACTCGGTCCTTTCACGTGCCCTGGTCCTGTTGCCCCAGGCCCCTGTGCCTCCCTCCAGCCCTCGTCTCTACACATCTGGTCCTGCTGCCCCAGGCCCCTGTGCCTCCCTCCAGCCCTCATCTCTACACATCTGGTCCTGCCGCCCCAGGCCCCTGTGCCTCCCTCCAGCCCTCGTCTCTACACATCTGGTCCTGCTGCCCCAGGCCCCTGTGCCTCCCTCCAGCCCTCGTCTCTACACATCTGGTCCTGCCGCCCCAGGTCCCTGTGCCTCCCTCCAGCCCTCATCTCTACACATCTGGTCCTGCCGCCCCAGGCCCCTGTGCCTCCCTCCAGCCCTGTCTCTACACATCTGGTCCTGCTGCCCCAGGCCCCTGTGCCTCCCTCCAGCCCTGTCTCTACACATCTGGTCCTGCTGCCCCAGGCCCCTGTGCCTCCCTCCAGCCCTCATCTCTATGCATCTGGTCAGTCCCGCTCACTCTTCAAGGGTCTCTCCAAGTACTTTCAGTGCTGGTGATATGGTGGCATGAACATTATGAAGATCTTTCCTGTTAATCACACACCTGCAGATTCTGATGAAAACACCAAACACTCATTTAAGTGCAGAATCAGGCTCATAAGAAAATCAGGGGAGCCTCCAGGGACCCAAGTGAAGAGGGAGGGAGCTGCAAGATGGAGAAGTGGGCAAAGGCTTTGATGACAGCTGCCCGGAGTGGGTTCACCCACCGGACACCCAGTCCTCAGTTCAGTGACTCCTGCTCAGGGAGGAGGCTGGTAGGCCTGGGCTTTAGTGAGGCACAGATTAGGAACAGAGACCCATGCATTAGCAGGAGAAACTCAAATGCCTGCTATGTCAGTGAAAGGTGAGAGAGAAAAACACCATCTACTGACAAAGAGAGGTGAAGTAATTTCCTTGCCTCACCTCTGGGTGCAGAAAAAGAGGCTTTCTTGAGAACTCATAACCACAATCCTGTTTTCATACTACATGCATGGACCAGAAGTTAACTTAAACTATTGTAGATTGGAAATGTTCCAATGTAGGTGTGAGATCAAGAGAGGGAGAAAAAAACTTTTTATACAAAATTACAAAACAAATGAGGGAAAAGCCTTATGAACAAGAGCAGAAAAAAACAGGTGGAAGAACTAAACCCTTAGTGACCTCCATTATTGGGTACCTGATAGAGAATATAAATAACTATGTTTACAATATGCAAAGAAGACCAGGTGCAGTGGCTCACGTCTGTAATTTTGGTGCTTTGGGAGGTTGAGGCAGGTGGATTGCTTGAGCTCAGGAGTTCGAGACCAACCTGGGCAACACAGTGAAATCTTGTCTCTAAAAAAAAAAAAATACCAAAATTAGCTGGGCATGGTGATACACACCTATAGTCCCAGCTACTTACTCAGGAGGCTGAGATGGGAGGATTGTTTGAGCTCGAGAGATTGAGGCTGCAGTGAGCTGTGATTGCACGACTGCACTCTAGCCTGGGTGACAGAGTAAGACCCTGTCTCATAAAAAAGTGCAGAGGAATGCAAGAGAAAGTTGAAAACATGATCAAGGAAACAAGAGATTACTAAAAAGACTGGGAAGATTTATAAAGTGTTTGGACATGAAAACCTACAATGAGTAGGGTTAAATAGCAGAACATACATAGCTGAAAAGAAAAACAGTAGCAGAGCTAAAGAAGCACAATGTAGAGAAACACAGAGATGAAAACTATAAGAAACCTTAGCAGACATAGAGGACAGAAGGGAAGGTTATGGGTGGAGTTGGACTCTCAGTCCCAAGCTGGGGAGCAAATTCAGGGAATCTGCCAGAAAGTGAGATCTGCAGGCCGCTTGATTTCCTTCCTGGTACTGGTGGCTCTCCTCTTTCCTGTTACACCTGATTTAATGTCCTGTGGGCAGTAACCACTTAATGCCTAAAAGAGACCCAGTCCTCTAATTAGGAAATCTGTACTCAGTCATTATGGTCCTCTGATGGCTCACAGTCATCCTTCCTGCCTATGACAAGCAAGAAACCCCGCTCCTACTCCTGATCCAGCCCTGTTGGTGGACTCAGCCCAGCTCCAGCTCCACATTTTTCTGCCAAAAAACCCCTACAGGAGAGAGATACTGTGGAGCTGAGGCTTTACATAAAGCAGTTGACCAGTGTTTTCTTTTACGAACATAGGTACATTGTATATTCTGTCCCACCACACCCTTGCCCCACCTCTCATCAGTGATTCGGAAAAGCCCCATGGGGTTGCCTCACCCACCAGGAACACCATGATAGTTGCTCAGACTCAGGGTGGAGAAGCACAGCATGGAGAGTATGCATGACACAGCCCAGGCTGCAGGGCCCATTCCCAAGCCCACTAGCAGGAAAGAAGGGGAGCAAACGAGGTCATTTTTGGCCTTCATCAGCTGCACTAAGATTTTAGCCTTGGGATTTGAGCCAAATTGCATGTGACTGTGTGGGATAAATCAATTCAGCCAATACTGTAGAAACGGCCCCATGGGAGTACAAAGTCAAACAGAACTTGTTTCTTGCCATCAGAGTTTGTGGTCTGGCAGGAGACAGAGGCAGAAAATTAGTAATGACAGCAGTTTATCATTTCAGTTGTCACCTCCAGGAACTATTCTTTGGCCATGTTCCCCTCACCCTGCCAATAGCGCTTCATGCTTGTTGTTACATCATCTGCATTGGTTTCTTCCATGGGACCATAACTTATTGAGGGCAAGTAGGTGTGAAGTCTTATGAGCAGCATAGGCCCTTGAGCATAGATGTTTGCTGAAATGGAGTGGATCATTCCTAGATTTCACCTATATACAGTTCACACACACGCATGCATGCACACACATGCACACAGGTCTTTTCAAAGTCTTTCCAAACCAATTCTTTGTGGGTCACAGATGTAATCCCTTTTGTCACAGAACGTCTGTGAGGCTGGGAGTTGATGGAGGAGCAGAAGGGGGGCCTGGAAGGGAGACTGACCATGCAGAGCACAAGCTCATCCATTGTCCAGTAGTGCCTGACCACTCCAGAATGCTCCAAGGGTGGTTGAGACCTTTGGCCAACAGCCATGAGTCTACATCAGCACCTGGTCTCCTCCCAGTGGTGCTCCTCACCTCGGCTGGCAGGGATTATCTGCTGTGAAAGAAAGCCACTGGCCGGGTGCAGTGGCTCATGCCTATAATCTCAACGCTTTGGGAGGCCGAGGCGGGTGGACCACGAGGTTAGGAGTTCGAGACCAGCCTGGCCAACATGGTGAAACCCCCCAACTCTACTAAAAATACCAAAAATTAGCCAGGCACGCTGGCAGGTGCCTGTAATTCCAGCTACTCGGGAGGCTGAGGCAGGAGAATTGCTTGAACCCAGGAGGCAGAGGTTGCAGTGGGCCGAGACCACGCCATTGCACTCCAGCCTGGGCAATAGAGCCAGACTTCGTCTCAAACAAACAACCAACCAACCAACCACTGCACAGCTGAGTCTCCAGCCAGCATTCAGCTGTCGGTGGCCGGGCAGATTATAAAGGCTGAGACCGTTTGTTACTCTCACACAGGGCACCCTCGTTCATAAAGAGGCCAGGATTCCTTTGTAGAACATGCCACGCTGGCTGATTGATTACCATTCTTTCTCCGGATTCTATAGCTCTATCCTGGTTTTTATGCTGATTTAGTGATTGAACACTCTGCTCTCTACTGCTAAGAATACTTCATTAGAAATCTTGCTTAGGCCTCTCCTCTTTCTTTAATCTCTCACATTGTCAGAGGTAAGACATTGGGCAGCAGCAGGGGCAGGAGGCAGAACAAAGATCAAAAGCTGTTCTTGGGCTGGGTCTGGTGGCTCATGTTTGTGATCCCAGTGGCTTGGAAGGCCAAGGCAGGAGGATTGGTTGAAGCCAGATGTTTGAGACCAATCTAGGAAACATAATGAAACCCTATCTCTACAAACAATTAAAAAATTTGCCAGGTGTGGCAGTGTTCACCTGTAGTCCCAGCTACTCAGGAGTCTGAGGTGGGAAGATTGCCTAAGCCCAGGAGTTCCAGGTTGCAGTGACCTATGATGGCACCACTGCACTCCAGCCTGGGTGACAGAGCTAGTCTCCATCTTTAAATAAACAAAAAATGCTGGTCTTAGATAATTAGGGAACACATGGGGTCATGGGGCCTAGGGAGGTGGTTAGTAAAGATACCTAACATGTAGATAGTATCCTCTGAGTGTCAGGCAATGCTTCAGGCTTTTTACCTGTATTGGATTTGTTAATGCTCACAACAACTCTTTGAGATAGGCCTTGATTCTATCCACACTTTGCAGCTAAGGAAACTGTAACACAGAGAGGTTATGTAAACATTGTGAGGTGAGTGACAGAGTCAAGATTTAAACGTCGTGAGGTAAGTGATGGAGTCAGGATTTAAACCCTGGTAGACCTTAACTATTATACCATCCTGCTGCTCAAGGAGCAGAAGACTAGACACACACAAAACAGCAGGCCCTGATGGCACATGGAGTGAGACTGTGGTTAAGCAGGCAGAGTCTGGCCTGTTTATGGGGTCAGAGCCCCACAGGTAGTTCAGAGCAGGGCACTGGGTTACAAAGCCAGTGGTTACCTACCTAGTGACCATTGTCTCCTCTTTGAGAGCCAGAGGAGCCACAGGGGCTGGATGGTAGGATCATAGGGGAGAGCAAAATCCTTTAAGGCTATTCTGACTTGGAGACACCTCCTTGTACAGGTTACAAGTGTCTTGTATGCATCAGATCAGGGACTTTCTATCTCAGGACATTTTTAGAGATTTATCGGACCTCTGTCTACAGTTGCTCCAAGTCTAGACTTCATGCTAGAGCTGCATTGACTACGTTTTCATAGCTTCAGCTACTGTGCTTCCAGTTTCCTATCACATGGATCTCTGCAATGCTGCAACTTAGGGAAGTAGGCCTTCCTCCTATCCTTGTTTTGCAAAATAGTTCCAGCAGCTCTAGTTACCTGAAATATAGCCTTCTGGTTATATTTTTTAGCTTCCTTTATTTTTTGATGTGAAGAGAAACACTTCCAGGTTGAGCATTACCTGAAAAGTCTTCTCTATTGAATAGAAATAATTGGTTCCAAATGCAATGGCGTGTGTGTGTGTGTGTGTGTGTGTGTGTGTGTGTGTGTGTATGTGTGTGTGAATTATTGATTCTTGGATACTCTCCTGGTTGCACTGGGCTTTATCAGGTTGGGGTACAGAGAGAAGAGGGAATAAATGGCTTACAGTTTCTCACATCTTCAGTATGTTCTACAGTTGCACATGATCAGAGGGAGGGCTTAAGAAGAAAACAAGGCAGAATCTGACCCTAGCGCACACCCTTTTCACTTGGTGATTCACTTTTGGCAAAAAATCTTAAATAATATGTAGACAGAAGATGAGAGGAAGATAAAAGGAAGAAACATATGACAGTGAAAATGAGAGAGAAAGAGAAAGAGAAGAGGAAGGAGAGAGGGAGGGAGAGAGAGAAGAGGAAGGGGGGGGAGAGAGAGAGAGGAGAGAAGAGAAAAGTGAGAAAAGACAGGGGAAAACAGAAGAGAGAGTGAAAGAAAGCAGGAAGAAAGAAAGAGGGAGGTGCTCTCACCAGAAGGTTGGGGTGGCCGAGCCCACTCAATGAAAGGATGGCGGTGTTGGATGATGGCTCGCTGGCACTTCTCCACGTCCCCATTCTGTTCAATCATATCCACAATTTCCTGAATCCATGTTGTCCCTGAGGCTCAGAAAGGAAGGGTGAGAAGGAGAAAGCTGTTAGACAATCTTCCCTGAAGAGTCCCGAGTAAACAAAGGAGATGTAGAGCTTGGTGTTTGCATAAACCTCCCCTCGGGTCAGGATCCTGTTAGCCATGAGTGATGGAAGTCCATGAGGGATGGATGGACTTTGGATCTCTGTAGGGAGTGGAGCAGCACAGGCAAGGCTCCCCCAACCCAGGACCAGTGCATGGCAGAGCACAGCAGCTTTCCTGGAAACCCCAGGGATATCAGGCATCCTGCATGAGTCCTGAGCTCTGAACCCCACTGTGGAACAATAAGAAGGAGCAGGTTTCCTCTCAAGAGGAATTCTAACTTAAGTTACAAACCGGTGCTGGCTCAGCAGGTCTTTGCTGTCCCTCCTGCCCTGCAGTCACCTGCTTTAGGGTAGGTGCAGATGAGGAGATCATCTGGTTTGGCCTCGAAGCTCTGGATTTGGCTCCAGTTGTCCACAGTTGCAGACTGCAGGAGGGTCCCCTCCACCTCTTTCAGTTTTATCTGTTTCCCCAACTCTGAGGTCAGGGCCATAGTGTCTCAGCGTTGGGGGTCCCTATGGGAAAAGAATAGAGGAGATTTTTAAAGAAGTTGTGGTAAAATACACTTAATACAAAATTGATCATTTTAACTGTCTTTAGGCATACAGTTCAGAGGCATTAAGTACATTCACATTGTTGTGCAATCATTATAACCATCCTTTTCCAGAATTTTTTTCATCTTCCCAGACAGAAACTCTGTATCCATTAAACAATAACTTCCCGTTCCCCCTCCCTCAGCTCCTGGCAACCACCATTTTACTCTATTTCTCTATGGACTCTATATACCTTATTTAGGTGGAATCACATAATATCTGTCCTTTTGTGAATGTCTTATTAATTAAGCTTAATCTTATGCTTAATTGCAAACTTGATTTAATCTCTTCAAGGCTCATCTGTGTTGTAGCATGTGATAGGATTTCCTTCCTTAGTTCACTGTAGGTATATACCATTTTTATTTTTTGAGACAGAGTCCAACTCTGTTGCCCAGGCTGGAGTGCAATGGCATGATCTTGGCTCACTGCAACCTCTGCCTCCAGGGTTCAAGCGATTCTCAAGCCTCAGCCTCCTGAGTGGCTAGGATTACAGGTGCCCACCACCATGCCTGGCTAATTTTTGTAATTTTAGTAGAGACAGAGTTTTGCCATGTTGGCCAGGCTGGTCTTGAACTCCTGACTTCAGGTGATCCACCCACCTTGACTTCCCAAAGTGTTGGGATTACAGGCGTGAGCCACCATGCCCAGCTTATATTTTGTTTATCCATTCATCTGTTGATGGAAACTTTTGGCTGTCGTGAATTAGGTCTCTGTGAACATCGATGTACAAATATCTCTTTGAATTATTGCTTTCAGTTCTTTTTGGTATATACTCAGAAGAGAGATTGCCAGATCATCTGGTAATTCTATGTTTAATATTTTGAGAAAATGTTACAGCATCTTCCATAGCAGCTGCACCATTTTAAATTTTACAAGCAGTGCATAAGTGTTCCAGTTTTTCCAAATTGTCATTAACACTCGTTTCCTGTGTTGTTTGTTTGTTTTTTTGTTTTTGATAATAGCCATCCTAATGGGTGTGGGGTGATAAATAGCTCATTGGGGTTTTGATTCACATTTCCCTAATGATTAATGATGTTGAGCATCTTTTCATGTGCTTATTGGCCATTTGTAGGAGAAATATCTCCTTTGCCCAGTTTTGCATTGTGTGTGTGTGTGTGTGTGTGTGTTTTGTCATTGTTATATTGAGGGAAGACTTTTAAATGCACCAAAAGGAGAAAGCTGAAGAAGTAAGCCACTATTACTCAAGGATAACTGGCTACTGGGGTTCCAGAAGACATTTATTACTACTATTACTAAGGAAATAGTAGTTAAAAGCTAACATTTATCAAACACTTCAATTTACCATCGCTGGGCTGAGTGCCTTGTATACATTAATTTATTTTAACTTTTGCTGAATATGAGTAATAGAACTTCAGAGCTGAAAGGGTCCTTACAGAAAATGTAACAGTACATGCTTGCTAGAGGTTGAATAAAATAATCTGGCCCAGCTGCTTCATGGAATGGATGAGAAAACCAGGTGCCCAGATTAGCGAGGCCAGTTTTCGTGGTGGCTTCTGCCTCCAGATTGAGCTGAGCCCTTTAAGATGAAGACAATTTTCGGAAAATGAAAGGCAAATTATTTCTGAAAAATTTCAAATATGAAAAGCAGCTGTATTTATAATACATCAAAGAAGGTGGAGTTTGGACAGTACTCCTGAGATTACGGTGTGATCAAATTCAGAAGAGGAGGGATAAGAACAAACATTTCTTGCAGGCCTTCTATGTTAGGTCCTTCATGGACTTTTCTTTTTCTCTCTTAATTCATATGACAATTTTATTAGGAAGGAATAATTATCACCCTCATAAATGTGAGGAAGCTGAGAGTTACACAATCATAACTTGCCCAGGATCACAGCCAACATCTGTATACAAATCCTATATTCCTTCTTTAAAAATTGCCTCTTTTTTTAAATTGTGAATTTAAAGGCATACATTGCAGAAAATTTGGAAAAAGTCCAAATATACAAGGAAAACATCTATCACACAGAGTTGTATTTCTGTCTTTTTCAAATGTATATTGTTGTAGGCAGAATAATGGCCCTACAGATGTCCACGTCCTAATTCCTAATACATTACATTGTGTGGCAAAGGGCTTTGCATGTGGAATTTAGGTTAAGAAGCTTAAGGCAGGCTGGGCGTGGTGGCTCATGCCTGTAGTCCCAGCTACTTGGGAGGCTGAGGCAGGAGAATGACGTGAACCCGGGAGGTGGAGGGCGACAAAGCGAGATTCCGTCTTACAAAAAAAAGAGAAGAACCTTAAGGCCATGAGCATGTCCTGTATTATCCAGGTGGGCCTAATGTGACCACAAGGGCACTTAAAAGTGGGCAAGGGTGCAGAGGAACCAGTCAGAGAGTCATGTGGTAGAAGAAGTGACTGGAGAGTTTGGAAACATGAGAAGGACTCAACTTGCCATTGATGGCTTAGAGACAAAGGGGAACACAAGACAAAGCATGGCCTCCAGAGGCTGAGAATGAACCTCAATCAACAGGCAAATGGGACCTCTGTCCTACAGCCACATGAATCTGAATTCTGCCAACAACCAGAATGAGCTTGGAAGGGATTCTTCTTCAGAGCCTCCAGAAGGGAACACAGCCCTGCCAACACCTTGATTTTACGCAGAGACACCTGTTTGGATAAACTTGTGTTGTTTTAAGCTGCTAAATTTTTGATAATTTGTTATGGCAGTCATAGTTATAGAAAACTATTTATACATAGTTATGAACAAAAAGTATATATATATAAATGTAAAATTACAAAATTTTATACTTTTTGGATACTGCTGTGGTTTGGATGTGGTTAGTCCCCACCAAAACTCTCTGTTGAGGTTTAACTGCCAGTATGGCAGTGCTGGGAGATGGGGTCTCGTGAGAGGTGTTTGGGCCATAAGGGTGGATTCCACATGAGCAGATTAATGCCATCTCCCAGAAGTGGGTGAGTTTGGTCCCTTTGCACATGCTCACTTGCCTTTCTATTTCTTCACCACGTCTTGATGCAGCATGGCTCTCACCGGAAGCTGAGCAGATGCCAGCACCATGCTCTTGGACTTTTCAGCCATCAGAATCATGATTCAAAATAAACCTCTTATATTTATAAATTACCTAGCCTCAGGTATTTGGTTATAGCAACACAAAATGAACTAAGACGGATGTTATCATGGTTTGAATTGTGTCTCTCTAAGTTCGTATGTTGAAGTCTTAATCCATAGTATGTTAGCATGTGGCTGTATTTGGAGATAATGTCTTTGAGGAGGTGATTAAGTTAAAATGAGGCCACTAGGATGAGACCCATTCCTATTTGGTGTCCTTGTAATGAGAGGAGATTAGGACACACAAGGCAACACCAGGGATGTGTGCACATAGAGGAAAGACCATGTAAGGACACAGTGAGAAGTTTCTCCATAGGGTGGGGGTGAGGGGAATGGTGAGTCCAATTCTGGGGTTGAGTCTGATGTATTTGTGGGACTTCCCAATGTACACCTGTAGGCAGGTATACATGTGAGCTTAGGGCTCTGGCCTGGAAATAATGTCTTGAGAATCATTCATGCAACACATTGACCAACTCTGTGGTAGGTGTTGCTCTGGGCAGGTAGCTGATGACCGAGGGCATGGGCATGGCTGTGAGTGTGTGCAGAAGGGCGCCTGCTGCTGAGGACTAGGGCAGTTAAGGGCTTGGCTGTCCAGTGTACTATGGATCCCACTGTATTGCCCTTGTTGGAGGCCTGCACGGGGAGTGATAGAACCTGGCTAAAGCTGGGAGAAGGAGATGCGGCAAGAGATTGGGGCAGCTGGGTAGTGCAGTGGGAGCAGAGGGATCTGCTGGTTCCCACAGGAGAAGTCCCAAGTCCTTCTCACCCTCCCCAAGCCCCTCATTGCTGGGCCACATCAGCACATGGTTCCTGTCCTTGAAGAATCAGGCATTTAGACACACACATTTCCCCTTGAGCAGCCAGCATGAACCTTTTCATCCTATCAGGCCAGATCACTATGGCCTCCTTTGTGAAGGCATCCCTGACTCTGTAAACAGAAGTAATCACTCCTTTCCATGGGATCTTATAGTATTTTGTGTGCAAAATTTTATAGTTCTTACTCCATGTCCTATAGTTACTTGCTTATAAATCTGGACCCCTGGAGCACAGGATCTGGTTCAGGCCCTTGCAGGCCCAGCATGTGTCTTGGTCAATGGCTGGCATAAGAGGAGGACTCTCATGGAAGAAGAAATAGTCTTGGCCAGAGAAGTTGAGCTGGCCCTGGAGGAGGATGCGACAGAGAGTGTATCTGGGAAAAGATCGGGTTGGAAGACAGAGATAGTATTATAGGGGAGAGAGCCTTTGGAGGTGATTGCCTGGGGTCCTGAATCTAGGTCTGAATTTTTAGGCTGGAGGCTTTTGGTTACAAAGCTCTTTTATATTATTTTATCAGATTCTTAGGATCTTTTCTGGTTTGAGTAAATGCATCTATAAAGTCACACCTATGTGGCTAAAGGTTAAAAAAAATCAATTAACGAGTTAGGTACAGAATTTCTTTTAAGCTGTATTCTTACCTTCAAGTTCCAGCTGAACGTCAACAGCTCAAAGGCCCACTCAAGGGTCAGTGGGCACGGAAGGGACTTTCACAGGAAGCAGACGGCAATTGCAGAGGCTCAAATTACTACTGTGTCAGAGTTACAGGGGCGCTCAGCAGGTAGCCAGCACTTTGGGAGGCTCTCAGCTTCACTGTGGAAAGTTGAAGCTTTTACTGGAAGAATCCGGATTGAACAGAAACAAACCCTGTGACCTGGCCCTGGGAGGGAGAACTTCTCGCTGTACCATGATCACTCATGTGACCCTGACTACTGTGCAAATATCAGCTCCCTCCAGTGCACACGAACTGAGGGCACACTCTGCCCTCCCCTTTGTCTCCACCTAGAGTTTTTCACATCTCTCCTGGCCCTCAGCTGCTTTGACCCCTCCCTCCTCCTGCTGGTCTAGAAGCTTAAACAGGTGGAGGCTGGGGGGAAATGGAAAGCTGGCTCTAGGACCAGATGCATCAGGCTTCAGATAGGCTCCTGCTTATTTGGTGAACTCCCTTTTCCTCCCGCCTTAGCCTGAGATTTACTTTCTGCATCTGTGAAGTGTAGGTAATACTGCCTGTCTTCAATCCATGCTTTAAGATTGAAAGCAACAATGTTAATGAACACACTTTGCATAGCACATAGTAAGGGCTTAAAACTGCTGGTTCTTCTTTCCTTTCTTCCCAAACTGTATTCATCCACACTGAAATGCAGAGAGGATAGAACAAAAGTCTAGAGCTTAGGTGTGTACTTATTTATACCTTGCCATATTGTACAAAAGGTGTACTTTTGAAGAGGCAGATTATATTCCATGGTGTCTTTGGTTACCTAGGAAATTAAATGGATCAGGTGTTAATGATCTCTGAGCTGCTACTCTTCTGCCAGCCCCAACCTTGTATCTACCCCAGTGCTTTCCTTTCTGGAATTGAAGCATAATTCTGCACCCCATCTGCCCTTCTTGCCAAAGCTTTCCTTGTCTTCCTTGAGCCTGTACCTCATAATGCTTTTTGCCAACACTACTTCTTCCTCATTGTTTCCAATTTATTTTTTTTAAATAAATTGAACTTTATTTTTCTACTTCTGCTGTCTTCCCAGTTCCACTTATTCCAATGCTGTCAATTTTCAGCCCCATAGGGCTGATTCACAGTTCTTAGTGCAACCTCACCTTTTCTCTGCAGTTGAAGTCCCTAAGTCTGCTAAGGTGTCTGCCAGTTATTGGTGCCACGCTGCGCTGCATGCTGCATCTCCCTGCCTTTGCCATCTACACGGGCCACAGTCTTTACATTTTGCAGTTAGTAACCACTGCTAGTATCTACTTCCTCCACATTTGTGGCAGATGAACTGGGATGTTGCACAATCTTCCAGCGGTCTCCTTATTTCTCGTCTCTTCCCTACTAGTCTCTCATACTTTCAGCATATAAATTAAGCTCAGCTCAGATCAGGCTATCCTTTGGTTGTTTATGGCTCAGATTCTGGATACTTCCCCTTGGAATTCAAGACCTTCTAAATTCATTAATTATTATTTTTATAAGGCAGGGTCTCACGCTTTTGCCCAGGCTTCAGTGAAGAGGCATGATCATAGCTCACTGCAGCCTTGACCTCCTGAGCTCAAGTGATCCTCCCACCTCAAGCCTCCTGAATGCCTGGCTCAAGGCCTTCTTTAATACACCACCATCCTCACTGTGGATCCCACACACCAGGTGAGCTGAATGACTTACTGTCCCCTATATGCATCCTGTAAATTCCTGCCTCCCTGCTTCACTCTTGTTGTTCTCCCTGCCAAAGGGCTCTTACTCTTAGCCTAGCACACTGCTGTGCACCTATAGTCTCAGTTATTTGAGTCCAGCCTGGGCAACATAGTGAGATCCCATTTCTAAAAAAATATTCTTACTCTGATTCCACAGAGTCAAATTCTTCAGCTTCAAACCCATCTTTTCCTTGAAGCCTTTCCTTAGGTTAGATAGCTGGAAGCAATCTCTACTGTGAACTACCATATGCTTTTTTAAAAATAAGTTTTATTGAGATCAAATTCACATACCGTGCACTTCACCCAAGTGTACAGTTCAGCGTTTTTAGTTGTGCAACCATCATCACAATCAATTTTGTAATATTTTCATCACCCCAAAATGAAACCCCATATTTATTAATAGTCATGCCTCATTCTTCCTACCCCCATGTCCAGCTTTAAGAAACCAAAAATCTACTTTGTGTCTATAGACTTGTCTATTGTGAACATTTTATATAAATTGGATCATAGAGTGTGTGGTCAATAGGATTAATTTGCCCTTCTCTTACAGCAGATTTTCTCTCTTTACTTTAATGAAGAAATCAACTACCCTCCCAGTGTGTCGACTGGGGCCTAGCTCTAAGACCAACTGTACCATTTTTTAATGAACATATTTTAACCAGAATGCGCTATAGTATGAGCTCAATGAATAGTTTGTCACCATATACTCATTCAACTGGATTAATATACTTATTGAATGAATAAACAAATGAATGAAACAAAAACTTTGGTTTTCACCAAGACTGGGACTTGGATGAGGGAACTAAGGTGCAAAATGTAAGGAGACACTGACTCCAGGGCTGGGCAAGACAATGAGTGCCTCCTTCAATGCTGTGCCCTTACCTCCCCCTAGTCCCTGCCCTGGTTTATACATAATCCATCCACATGGATTTTCACTGAATTGTGATTCATGTATCTCTGGAACTTTCTGAGCTGTTTCTGAGAACCAGGTAAAGTGTGCCCTCTTTGGAGTTAGGGAAATGTCTACAAGGCATCCTCTGTCCACTAGAAAGACCAAAGCGACCATTGCCTCCTGGACGAGTTTTGTGAGGGATCTGATCACGATTTACAACTGGGAAAAGTAGCCAAGCTGCTTTGTGCCACTGGCACAAAGTGGAAGGTGCCTGTGTTCCAGCAGGCTGGCTTTGAGGAGCAGCGGGAGCAAAGGTCTCCCCGCTGGACATTCCCGTCCCTTCTGGGTACACTACCTCCTACAGCTGCAACTGCTTGGGGCAAGCTTTGTAACACTTGCCTCAGTCACACAGATCCTTTGACCAAGTCTGCAAGAGAGCAGACGAGTTGTTTCCTGCAGGTCCTGTAGTACTAGGTGGGCAAACTGACTCCTTTGTAACTTCATGGATCTCGCTTATTATCCAGGAAACTGGCTCAGCATTCTGCTGGCCTGTGCTCCCTTATTGTTTAAAATGTTTTTCTTCTGTTTTTGACCATCCACAATTCACATAATTACATGTCTCTCAAGCCATTTTTCTCCCTTTGCAATGCTCATTGGCTTTAATTCTCCCTTTCCCTTTTCTTGTCTAATTCTTGTCCAGTCACCCAGGCAAAGATGGAACAAATCTCTTTCT
Organism: Macaca fascicularis; assembly: GCF_037993035.2. Lineage (NCBI taxonomy): Eukaryota > Metazoa > Chordata > Mammalia > Primates > Cercopithecidae > Macaca > Macaca fascicularis. The sequence continues at coordinate 15,712,089 of NC_088387.1, read as the reverse complement.
CCCTCGTTTTCTACTATCTCCTTCCCTTCATATTCTGCTACTCATCCTTCCATTTGCTGACCTTGGCCCCACTCCAGCCATGGCTGATGGCTGTTGGGATGTGGCACATTTGTATTAAAGAAGAGAGAAATCCTGAGATGTGATTGATGCAAAGTTAGAAATAATGAAGAATCACATTGCATGAATTCCCTGGGGCTTCTGTACAAATTGGGTGGCTTAAGGTACAGAAACTTCTTGTTCCACAGCTCTGATAAGTAAAAGTCCAAGGTCAAGGTGCAGTATGGGCTCCTTCTGGAGCTGTGGGGGAACTCTGTTTCATGCCTCTTTCCCAGCTTCTGGTGGTTTGCAGGCGCCACCCCAATCTCTGTCTTCATCCTCACGTGTTGTGTGTGTCTGTGTCCAAATTTCCCCCTTTTATAAGGGTATCAGTCATATTGGATTAGGGTTCACCTTAATTATCTCCTCTGCAAATGCCATATTTCCAAATAAAGTCACATTCACGAGCACTGGGAGTTAAGACTTCAACATTTTTGAGGCGGACTCAATTCAACCCATACCACACTAATATCAGTGTGTGGAGCTTTGAAAAAATAGATATTTCTTTCAAAATTCCGTAGTACTTTTCAAATTCATTTACCATTTTCTCCACCTAAATTGGCAGTTTGTTTTAAGGCACAGACATTCAAGTAAATGCAATAATCTGTTTTATTTGATAGCTAGTTTTGCAGTAGTGTTATCTTTTTACTTATGTTTCATTTGGAGTGCCTGTTGTTTCAGCTACCTTGTGAGTTCATTGTAGATATTACTCTAATCTTGAGAACCTAGTACTCATTTCAGCATTGTTTCTTGGGAAAATATCTTTCAAGTTTCAAAAGACTGAAAGTATCCTTTGAGCACAGTCAATTTTTAACTGGGGGCTTCCTGTGCAAGTTTCTGGGCCTATCATGTGTGATAATTGAACCCTTCAAAAACACAGAAAAGCAGACCCATGACAGTCCCAACACACTTTTAGGCTTTCTCAAATTAATAAATAATGTTTTATACATATGTTAGGACACTGAAAAACTGATCGTATAGTGAGCGAAACAGCATGTTACAAAATGATGTGTTTTGTGTGAGTCTTTGTAAGAAATGTTTTGTCCATCAACAACTGTATGGAAAAAGACACACCAAAGCCTCTACCCCTGTGTTAGCCGTACTCATCTCTTGGGATGGGATGTGTCACTGGGGGTGGGAATGGGGGAAGGATGTGGGAACTGCTTGTTGAATGTGATTGCATTCATCCATTTTCATACTGCTAAGAAGAAATAACTGAGACTATAATTTATAAAGAAAAAAATTTAATGGACTCACAGTTCCACATTGCTGGGGAGGCCTCACAATCATGGCAGAAGGTAAAGGAGGAGCAAAGGCACATCTTACATGGCAGCAGGCAAGAGAGCCTGTGAAGGGGAAAATGCCCTTTATAAAATCACCAGATCTCGTGAGACTTATTCACTATCACAAGAACAGCGTGGGGAAAACCTGCCCCCATGATTCAATCACCTCCCACCAGGCAAGCTACAAGGTGGAAGAAGATAGTTGTAACATAGAAGTTGTTAAAAAATTTGTATCCAGATTATATAAAGAACTCCTACAAATCTATGAGAAAAAGACTGACAGCCAAATAGAAAACTGGGCAAGAGACCTGAACAGGTACTTCACAAATGATGATCTGACCAATAAATACATGAAGATGCTAACATCAGTAATTACCAGATAAATACATCAAATCAAGTAATTAAATAAGCTATTTTATTTATGTATTTATTTATTTTTTAGACACAGTTTCACTCTGTTACCCAGGCTGGAGTGCAGTGGTGCAATCTTGGCTCACTGCAACCTCCGCCTCCTGGGTTCAAGCGATTCTCCTTCCTCAGCCTCCCGAGTAGCTGGGATTACAGGTGCGCAGCACCACACCTGGCTAATTTTTTGTATTAGAAGTAGAGAAGGGGTTTCACCATGTTGGCCAGGCTGGTCTCAAACCCCTGGCCTCAAGTGATCCGCTTGCCTCAGCCTCCCAAAGTGCTGGGATTACAGTCATGAGCCACTTCACCTAGCTCAGGCTATTTTAAATAAATTCAATGGAAAATTATATCACAATTATTTCACTACTACCCAACCACCAGAATGTCTAAAATCAAAAGGTCAGGATATGTAAAATTTTAGTGATGATGAGAAGCTAGGATTCAATTACAGTTGCTTTTTCTTTCTGTCTTTCTATGTTTTCCACATTTTCTACTCAATTTAGGTTCTTCTCCAATCAGAATATAATGATATTTTTCTCCAGAGCAGATTCCTTTTTTCTTAATGCTTTCCAGCTCAGCAACTAAAACCAAAAGATGGGCAGAACTGAAGGATATATCCAAATAAATCTGGTGGGTTTTAGACTGGTTCTTTAGAGGGCATGGGACAATTAACAGAACCAGGTTGTAGAGAGTAATTGAAGGGGCAGAATTTTTGACTTCTGAAAAGAACTTCAGCAGGCACAGACTCTGGGTTGCAGCCTCTCAGCAGGTAGAGTGTAGATGACTGTGACATTAGGTAGCTCACTGTCCCACTGAACTGTAATAGTCTCATGGGGCCAATGACAGGGTCTTGGTGACTGAGCCTATTTCTTCTGCATCAGTTCTTCCAGGACTTCCTAATCTAATATACTTCTCTCCAGAAATTGTTATAATTCTTGGCCATCCAAGTACACAGCGGGCTTATAAAGTCCAGTATTTTATCTGTACGTTTATGTACCAGATATAGATATCAGCCAATCCAAGTGGGTTATTTTGACACTATAGTTATTGTTCTTCAAGGTATCCATGTTTCAGTAAACAAACTTCTGCTTTTTACTGTTTAGAAGCTTTTCTTTAAGTCAAAATATCTCTGTATGATATTAATGATGATATAATATGTCTTACTATATAACTGGCACAATTCTGGGAATTTCACATTTTTATTACATCAGGTAGACCTCTAGTAACCCTGTGGGATGGCTGCTATTATTATTTCCCTGTCATGATGACACTGAGGGGTAAATACCTTGCTCCAGATTACAGCTGCAAAGTGCGGATTTGGACCCCAGCAGGCTGCTTCTCTAATTGAGGCTTTTGAATACCACATCACTCTCCATTTTAAGGCTACCTGCTATAGCTTTGTTTCCTGGTGAATGCAGAGTAGTGGGATTGGCACCAACATGAGATGTATTCCTTGCTGAGTCATTTCTCTCAAGGCTGGGCCTCCAGGCTGCATTTCTGGAGGCAAAGGGCCTCAGCTACTTTCTCACGGCAGAGCTTAACCCTGAGTCCCCTCCTCAAATACCTGTGGGTGCTCTGGCCACATATTTAAAACAGTTATAACTTACTCTCTTCTCTGTGGAAGTTCGCTCATCCTTGGGGTCTCACATGTCAAGTGTAAAGGGTAATTTGATGGTTGAAGGTGTGGAGCAGTATCACTTTTTGAAGACATTTTTCTTACTAGCCAAGGTCAAGGTCATCTGAAGTTTGTTCTTGTCTTTTAAAGGGCTGAGAATTCCACACACTTATCAAATTAATAGCATATTTTATATTTAATGTTTTAATCCATTTCTTTTAAAGGACTAAAAGAAAGGCTCATAAGTGGGAGTTGAACAATGAGAACACATGGCACAGGGAGGTGAACATCACACACCAGGACCTGTTTGGGGGTGGGCGGCTAGGGAAGAGATAACATTAGGAGAAATACCTAATGTAGATGACTCATTTATGGGTGCAGCAAACCACCATGGCACGTGTATACCTATGTAACAAACCTGCACATTCTGCACATGTACCCCAGAACTTAAAGTATATACAAAGAATACTATTAGTAAGAGATAAAATGGTACAGTTTGAAGGGCCTTTGGTAATCTGATTGAATATATTAAAATGCATATTTTTTTTTCCAACAAAACAACAAAAAAAGAAAAGTTACAAATACATTCTCTCTCTGTCTGTCTCTCTGTCTCTCTGATTACTTACACTCAGCATTTAAGGACAAGTAGTGTATCATCAGGTGAGGAAGTTAGGGTTCAGGTCCTGGTTTTGCTGAAAGGGCCATTAGTCAGGTCCTGCTTGTGGGCTATCTGAGAACCCTGACTCAGGGTTAACTGGCAGCATGAAGGCCCGATTGCCATTGGCCCCACCATTGAGGTGTGTGGCCACATCCTGGCAGAGCTGCAGCTCCTATGTTGCTACAGCTTTCTTCTCCAATAACTCATTTTCTGGGATCACCTTATCAGGATGTTGATTAATGAGTTTACCTTTGATAGCATTGGCCACACCTAGGTACAAAATCAGAGTTGGATTTTTGTCCTCTGGGGATAAGCACACCCAGGGTGAATTCATTCTCCAGAGTGGGAGGAAATCACTGAGTGAACAGCTTCTGTGAAAATCAGGCCACAGAGAGAGGGCCATGTGTTCTCCCCAGTTCCTGTGAGATTTAAGGGGTCTGCCCTTAAATCTCCTTCTCATGGGACTGGCTACTAGTTCAAATGTTGATGCTGGCATCATGATACTGTTACAGAAAGCCAGAAACTTGGAGGGAGCCTAGGAATTCTATAAAAACACGCAGAAGGACACAAAGAACTCTCCCCTCAGAAATAAAAGAGAAGGCATCCAGAGATACTGAGATTTCCATAGTAGACTAGTGAGGATCACCATTCATTCATTCATTCACTCATTCACTCATTCATTCATTCATTCGTTCACCATTCATTGATCACCAGGCACTGCGTTAGGAAGTGAGAAAACAAAGACATAAGAGCTTTATGAGAGCTTTATATGATTTATGGAATTTAGCACTTGTGGATTTTGCTACTTCCCTCTTTATTTCCTTATAGTGATGAGACACAAAAATCTCAAAATGAAAGAGTCTGCAACCCCCTGTCTTAGGGGCAGGGGGAAGTAGAATGCTGGGCCATGCTTTCCTTCGTGGAGTCCCCAGCAGAGAGAAAGGCAGGAGGTTCCAGCAGGAGCTGACGGCTCTGGGGAAGAGAAAGAGACTGACGAAGTTTTGGGGGCCTGTGAGAAGAAAGAATACGGTACTGGAGCAAGTGTGCTCTCCTTGTTCTCCATCAAACCACCCTCCAAGTAGCCATCAGAGATACCTTCCTAAACATCCCAGAGGCTTCACCCTGTGCGTAGCAGGGGTCAGCAAGCTTTCTTTGTAAGAGGCCAAGTGGTGACTGCTTTAGGCTTTGCCAATCACATGATGTCGGTTGCAGCTACTCAAGTCCGCCGCTGATTTGTGACAGCAGCCACAGACAACATTACACAGATGGTTGAGGCTGTGTTCCAATAAAACTGTATTTACAAAAACAGGCAGTGAGCTTTGACTTGCCCACTCTGCTGTATAGAATAAAGAGGAAACTCTTGAACTTGACATAAAAGTCACTTTCAGTAAACTTTTTCCTCCCTGCACCTCTGGCTTCTTTGTGATCATTCTCCTCATGTGAGTTGCCAGTGTCATCCTGAAGGCCCCATATTGCTGATCTTTTTTTCTTTTTGTAACAACTTTATTTAGATATAATTCACACACTATACAATTTACCCACTCACCTAAAACGTACAATTCAGTGTATTTTTTTTTAGCATATTCAGAGTTGTGCCACAATCAATTTTAGAACATTTTCATCACCCTCCCAAAATGCTGCACTCTTTAGATGCCATCCTTCAACCTCCTGCTCCCAGCCCTCACAATCTCAATTCTACTTTATATCCCTGTAGGTTTCCCTAGTCTGCACATCTCACATAAATGGAATCACACAGTATGTGGCCTTTTATGACAGGCTTCTTTCATAATATTCTCAATCTTGCATTTTAATTTCGTTATCTTTTCAAGGTTCACCCGTGTTGTAGCCTGTCTCGCACTTCATTCCGTTTTATGGCTGAATAGTATTCTGTTCTAGGAATATGCTACATTTTGTGTATCCTTCCATCAGTTGATGGACATTTGGGTTGTTTCCTTCTTTTAGCTTTGGGAGTAATGCCACTATAGACATCCATGTGTAAGTTTTTGTGTGGACAGATCTTTTCATTTCTTTTGAGTATATACCTAGAAGTGGAATTGCTGGGTCAAATGGTGACTCTATTGAACCTTTTCTGGAACTGCCAGACTATTTTCCCAAGTAGTTGCATCATTTTACATTCCTACCCCCAGTGTATGAGGGATAAAATTTCTCTACATCCTCCACCAACTGTTGTTATCATCTTCCTTTTATATCATAGCCATCCCAAAGAGTAGGAGATGGCATCTCATGGTGGTTTTAATTTGTCTTCCTTAATGACTCATTAAGCTAAGTATCTTTTGGCTATTTTTGTATCTTCTTTGGAAAAAATGTCTATTCAAGTCCTTTGCCCATTACAAAAATCATTTTTAACAGTTATATAATTACATGTATGTTTAAGCCAGAGCATTTAATGTGGAAAATTTTTAACTCTTATGTGCTAGCAACATCACAGTATATAAGGAGGAAGGGGGTACTACAAAACATTCAACTAAGAGCTAAGTATTTAAAACAAAATTATGTTAAAAAAATTCAAGATTCCTTTATGAGAGTTCAACACAAGTTAAATGTCCTTTTGAATGATTCTGTCATCAAGGCAGTTTATTCTTTTAAAATATCATGAAATGGACAAATACTCATTAACAGATATAGCCACCCTCAAGATTTCAATCTCGGTGGCTTTCTTTAAATTAAAATTCACGAAGTGCGCAATTAAAATGTGTCAAAAAACTGAATCTGCTACTCTAACAGATGTTCATGCTTAACACTTAGTAGTTTATCTGACTAAATTGAATTTTATTAGGGGAAGAAAATGAACCACTGTAAAGCATATAGTTTGAAATAGATGCTAATATTTTTCTTAGAAATAAAAATTTATGCAGGAAAAGTTATTTATCATAAGGAAAACAAAATAAAACCCTAGAATGAGCAAACATTTTCAAAGAACAAGCACCACAAAGGACACTTACATTGAATTTTTAGTATTTATCAATGCATATTTCTTTCTCCAACCAGTCTACTTCATCAAATTTGGAAACATTTCCTGAATCACTAGATTCCACAGCAGTATGGCAAGACAGGATGGTGGCAACATCATTTTCAATGTCTTCATGGTGAGCTTTCTTTTCACCCTGCTCTTCTACTTTGTGTAACTGAACACCTTTTCTTACTGCTTCCAGAAGTACACTCTTGGCAACCCAGACTATAGGTATGGCTGGAAGATGACACTTTGGCTCATGAAGTAACTTGTGTTGGAGGAGATGGAGTCATTCATGGAGCTTGGGGACTTGGGACAGCAGTAGGTGAAGCTGGATGTAGCCAGAGGGAGGATGAGCAGGACTGCAACTGTGACAGATGATGATGGCTGAATACCAAGTGGAGCCAGAGAAGGTAGGGTGGGGGTGGAAGTAGCCTTGGATGTCTTGTGGGATGGATGAACTGGGGCAGCACTAGCTCCTAACAGAGAGGACTGTGTAGAGGAGCAGCTGGAGGAGGACCTGGGTGAAGAGGGCTGGGGAAAATGTGGAAAGGAGCTGAAGGAGTTGGCACTGCTGGAGTTCCCAAGGCAGTGGTTGGAGGTGGAGGCAGAGGTGGGGGAGGTCTTGGTGGAGAGCAGTTGAAGTCACTGAAGCTCCTAATGAAGACATTGACAGGGGAGATGGAAGAGTTGGTGGAGGAGGTGTGGGGGTGGAGCTCCCAGAGACATGTGTATTGCCTATAGCTGGTGACTGAGCATGATTTTCTATCAAACCTGCAGCAGCATTTACGCAGGTGGGCATGGGTTTTTCCCCTCCTGTTCCTTGAATTAGTGGAGGTGGAGGTGGTTCATGTGGCCTGACTGAGACCTTTTACTCAGCTCTTATCTGAGTCTCAGTTGTCAGACTAAATGACAAGGCAGAAAGTGAAATGATCCATCCACACAATCCACCTGCTTCGGGGACTTTGCTGCAAAGAGATTGGCATCATCTTCAGCCAGCTCCAGACTTGGGCCAGCTTCTGCCATCCTCTATCTGGCTCATGAAGACAATCTAGATTTTTCTAGCTTCTGCTTCCTCCTTTCCTTTCTCTGATCTTCTGTATGTTGCAATATGTGTTCTTTCATAAACCAAATAAATATGAAGGCTTGATAAAAGTTTGCCCATTTAAAAATTGGATGGTTTGTCCATTTTTATTTTGAGTTGTAAGAGTTCTTTATATAGTTTAGGCTGAAGTCCCTTGTCAGATACAGGATTAAAGAATATTTTCTTCTATTCTACAGGTTTTTTTTTTTTTTTAAACTTTCTTGATAGTATCTTTTGAAGTCCAAAGTCTGTAATTTTGATGAAGCTCCATTTACTTATTTTTAAATTTTGTTTGTGCTTTCTTTGAGGATGGGCCTCAGTATACCACCAACATTTATAATCTTTCTTCCAGCCTTCCTCCAAAGGACTTATTATCTTTTACCAGGGTGACATGCATTGAGGAAAGAAAATAATCAGACTCTTGGGGCACTATTAAACACATGGGCCCTGAACTGACACTAAGTTCCAGAGATCCAGAATTCCACTGTGGCCCACCACAGTCAGAGTAGGGGCTTACGGTGGTCAGACGACCAATGGAATTCAGCTCAGGTCCTTCTCACAGTGGGTCCAGTGTGTTCCTGAACCCGTCCTGTGGGTATTTCCCCAGTTCTGAAATGCACAATTCAGCAGCTGGCAGAATTATCACATTATTCCCTTGACTTGTAGAGTGAGGGCTATTAAGGTGGAAAAAGCCAAGTGGCAGCCACTAGATCTGCCTTTACCTAGGAAAATGGTAAATCAAAAGCAAATCCACATTTCTAGAGGGGCTGCAGAGATTAGTGCCACCATCAAGGATTTGAAAGATGCAAGGATGGTGACTCCCATCACATCCCCATGGAACTTTCCTGTTTGGCCCATGCAGAGGACAGATGGATCTTAAAGAATGACAGTGGATTATCATAAGTTTAACCAGATGGTGACGCTAATTACAGTTGCTACCCCAGGTGTGGTTTCATTGCTTGAGCAAATTAACACATCCCTGAGAACTGACATGTAGCTACTCATCTGGTAAATTCATTTCTCTCCATGCCTGTCCATAACGCTCACAAGAAGCAGTTTGCTTTTACCTGCAAGGCCAGCACCACGCCTCACTATTGTTCCTTGGGGTTCTATCAATTCTCCAGCTCTATGTTATAATTTAGTTCACAGAGATGTGATCACCTTTCTCTTCCATGAGATATTACACTGTTCTGTTTATTGATGACATTATGCTGATTGGACCTAGTGAGCGAGAAGTAGCAACCACTCTGGGCTTATTGGTTCAGCATTTGAGTGTCAGAGGGTAAGAAATAAATTTGACTAAAATTCAGGGGCCTTCTGCCTCCATGAAATTTATAAGGGTCCAGTGGTATGGGGCATGTTGAAATATCCCTTCTCATGTGAAGGGTAAGTTCTTGCATCTTTTCCCTTCCAGTACCAAAAATGAGGCACAATGCTCAGTAGGCCTCTTGGGATTTTGGAGGTATCATCTTCCTCTTTGTGTGTCTTACATCGGCCCATTTGCTGAGCAGTCTGAAAATTCATTATAAGAAGGACCCGGAAGAGCAGAAATCTCTGCAATAGGTCCAGGCTGCTGCACAAGCTGTTCTGCCATTCGTGCCACATGACCAAGCAGATCCAATAGTGCTTGAGGTGTCAGTGGCAGACAGGGATGCTGTGTGGAATCTTTGGCAGGTGAATCACAGCACAGGTCTTTACGATTTTGGAGTGAGCCAATGCTATCTTCCACAGATAACTACTTTCCTTTTGAGCGACAGCTCTTGGACTGCTGTTGGGCCGAGGTAGAGACTGAATGCTTAACCATGGACCCCCCAAGTTACCACGTGACCTGAGATACCCATCATGAATTATCTAATCCACAAAGTCATAAACTTGGGCGTGCAGAGCAGCAACTCACCATGAAATAGAAGTGATGTATATATGATTGGGCCTGAGCAGGCCCTAAAGGCACAAGTAAGTTACATAAAGAAGTGTCCCAAATGCCCATGGCCCCCATGCTCCACCATAGAAACAAGCAAGAGTTGTCTGGAATCCAGGAGATAACTTTGAGTGTTTGTATACCATGCCTTGTGATTAAGTTCAGTGGAAAACTACAGCTGAATTCGGGCAGGAATACTTATGGTCCAGACCCTTCAGGATGAAGGCTTGGGTAACCTTACCAGGTAATGGTGCATGACTAGCTGAGGTGTTCATTGAAAGCATGGGAATATGGAATGGGTAGTGGAAGAAGGTAGTTATAAATATCAGCTATGACCACATGACCATTTACAGAAATGAGGGCTGTAATTGTCATGAGTATTTTTTGTTATGAATGTGTATATATAAGTGTATATTAAGCAAAGTCTTTGTTTTCTTCCTTCTCTTATCCCCATCAAGTAACAGAGGATGTATTGATTTTAAATTATAATGCTTAAGTATTATTACTTTTATATCATAGTATTTAAGTTGCTGGACATCAAGGGGAAAGATACCCAATAAAATACTGCTTTCATAAACAGCAATTGGAAATCAGAAATTACAAGGAATAAATGGTTAAGGAGGAGAAGAAGCAGCAGGAGGAGGGTCATTTTAAACATTTCCAACACAGAGGTACTGTGGAGGGATATTACTTGTGGAGATGGGAAGATCTACTGGGCAGTTGAAAACATAATAATCCTGCAGAATATTTGGAACTAGAGAATTAGATGTGGGAGCAAATCACATAGAGATGCCATTTGGAGCTTTTGAAGGGAGAAGATGATCTATTCACATTTGAATTTCAAGTTCATAGGCTCTAGGTTGGAAGGAGCCTTAGAGTGTTTTCTTATTTCCATCTCCCACTCAGCTGGAAGCTTATAATGTTCCATCTCTGTCTCTCTCTTTTTTGAGATGGAATCTTGCTCTGTCGCCCAGGCTGGAGCGTAATGGTGCTATTTTGGCGCACTGCAACCTCTGCCTCCCAGGTTCAAGCGATTGTCTTGCCTCAGCCTCCCAAGTAGCTGGGATTACAGGTACCCACCACCAAGGACAGCTAATTTTTGTATTTCTCTTTTAGTAGAGACAGGGTTTCACCATGTTGGCCATTGCTGGTCTTGAACTCCTAGCCTCAAGTGATCCGCTTGCCTCGGCCTCCCAAAGTGCTAGGATTACAGGCATGAGCCACTGCACCCAGCCTGAACCCCCATCTCTTAATCAGAAAAATATTTAAAGTGAGATGCCCTTGGATGGGTTGACAGAGGTATAAGTGTGCTTGAGAAGCATGAGTCAGGTCCCTGTGCCTGAGAAATGAAAGACTTCCAGTTCTATAGATTGTCGACTAACATTTATGACAACATTCCAGAAACGAGGCTGAAATTCAAGGCTTTTAATCACAGACCTTCACAGGCACACTATGTAAAGCCTGGTGTTCAGATTGCTTTATTATTTCCAAGTAGTTTTTCAGCTTTAGATTGACTTTGGCATAATCACACACTGGGTTGAATGTCCAAAGCCTTCTTGCCAAGGCAAAGCCTTGGAAGACAGCAGCATCCTGCTGGGGGCTGATTGCCAGGCAGACATCTCTGTGAAATCCCATGGCATGCGGGCATCAAGGTGTACTCACATAGCTAAATACACTGAAAACCAGTTCTTCCTCTGTCTGTATATATCTATCTCTATCTCTATCTCTATCTCTATTGCTATCTCTATCTCTATCTCTATCGCTATCTCTATCTCTATCTCTATCGCTATCTCTATCTCTATCTCTATCGCTATATCTCTATCTATCTCTATCTCTATCATCTATCTATCATCGATATATCACAATCAGAGATTTCATTATAATATTCAACATCACTGGAAAAGTATAGCAGTTTTATATTTTCAGCTTTCTTTCATAAATTAAGTAAAGATCCATTTAATATACTCAAAAAACAAACCATTATTTTGTCCCTTTAGTTTAAGTGGAGCAAGTCTGTCTATGAGTTTTGTCATCATCATAGCCCAGCAGTCAGGCATTTTCCCAGGGATCCTTTCTGGTTGTTTACTTTCCCCGTTCCTCCTGTTTCTTTTGCATCCCCTGTGCCTCCAGTGTTGTGTTTGAATCATGAGACATGCCTCGAGCCCTCCCCAGAGTGTCTTTTCCAGCTTCCTGGTCTCAGGTTCCATCTTTGTTTCTGTGACTTTCGACTCCGACTCCAGGTCTCTCAATTACAGGAGGGCCTGCTGCCCTGAGTGGGAAACACCCTGTCCTAGGACCTCCCTGGCTTGGACCTGTACCCCCTGCCCCGTGGAAAGGGGCTAGGATGTTGCATCTCACATTCTAGGTGTTTCCTACCTAGGTAGCCACACTCCGTATCAGGGCAGCAGGGTGTGGTGGGATAAGAAGGGGGACTTCCCCTTAAGGCTGAAGGCCCCCAGCTTGGCTGGCAAAGACCAGGGCAGAGCTCACAGATCAATGCTGACCTGGCAGATCAGTCAATCCCACATGTGCCACCACTGTAGTTCATCGCCATCCTCAACTCCCATGTGCACCCTGTATTCAGCGACTACTCAGCTCCAGCTTCAGAAGGAAGCTTTTCAACCATACAGAGCTCAAGGTTCTCGGTGGCACTCACACAGTGCTGGATTTCTCATGTGAGATTCAGAAGTGGGTTCATCCTCACTGATGCTCCCTCGTAATGAAGCTGAGTTCCTAGTGCTCCGCCCAGATGCCCTCGGATCCCCACCACCAGTCCTCGCCTCACCCCCTACTCTTTCTTCTATGAGCCTGGACCTTGGGGACTGAGTAGCTTTGCCCAGAAGCTTAGAGAGCACAGGCTCAGAGAACACAGGTCTGGGAGCTGACATTGCTCTGGGGCATCTCAAAGGGAGTGACTGTGAGATGCCCCAGGAAAGCCCAGTTCCCTTCCTCAGGTAAGGACAATCCTTGCACTGCCCCCCTGAGGATCACGCTGCACCTAGGACTGTGCTAAGTCCATACCCTTGCTTGGCTACTTCCTCTCCAGCCTGCCTCACAACACCCTGATAATTCTCTCCTAGGAAGACTTTTTAAATAAATCACTTGCACAGAAACCCTCATACCAGGATCTGCTTCTGGCAACCCAAACCCAAATACAGGATGGCACAGGTTGCTTGCACACTGTGGGATTTCACAATGATGTCTGCCTGGCACACCAGCCCCTAGCAGGATGCTCCTAAGGCTTTGCCTGTGCAAACAGCTTTTGGACATTAAGCCCGGCGTGCAGTTATGCCAAAGTGCTGTGACTGATTGCAGTTTCCTGCTTGATGACAACCAGGGTGTGACCTGACATTCCCTCAAATTCCAGCTCCCTGGGACCTCAAGGGGCATGACTGGAGATATTTTGTGCTAGTTTCTTAGGCTCATGTCCACATGAGTTGCTGGGGAGGGCATCTGAACTTTTATTTGGCTGTTGCAGCTGATTCTACACTGAGTCTTGTGTCAGAAGCCAGCCTGGTCTGCCTCTCCCTGCACCTGTATTGTTCACTAATTTCCATGATTGGTACTGGTGGTGGTCGGGGATGTTCTCCATCAGTTTGGAGCTTAGGGGGGCAGCCAGTGGCCTTCTGGTTAGGGACATGCTGGACTCTAGAGTTTTAAACCTAGGGGTAGACCAAACCCTAGTCAGTTAGTCCACCTTTTTCTGCTAAACTTTGCACCTAGGGCTGAACTCTGTGAGTGGACATCACTAATGACTGCTCCTGGAGGCCTGATGACCCACAAGCCCACAGCAATCCAGCGGCACACTGGGGATGACCTAACCTGTGGAGAGCTGTCCATCAGCCAAGCATAACCCTTCTTGATCCTCACCTTCTGGCTGGAGGCCATGTTCAGGTCACCATGTGAAAACTGCACCTGCACTTACTTTACGGTCCTTGCCATCATGGCCCACAAAACCACTGGTCCCATCTATACCCACCTGCTTATTCCTGGGACCATAACATGTACACTGCTTCCAGATGGGAAGGTGGGTGGAGGAAAAACTCCTGCCTCGGGAGGATGAGAGCTGTGGTGGCCTGGGACCTCTCTTGGCTTGGAGAGCTGGGCGTACTTCCCCTACAAGTTTCAAAGGGAGGCAGGCCCTTTACCATGCACAGGCTCCCGCTGTTGGGAGTGCTCCTCAGAACTCTTTGGGAAGAAGGCTGGGAGGGTCTGATGACCTCTGGATTTCTGGGACTCCCATGCGATCCTCACCCAGGACACCTGTATTCACAAATACGGATCTTCAGGAGCCTTCTCATTCATCCACATAAGACCCAGTGCAAGCCAACCCACAAACTCAGCTTGAGCCGACTGAGGCTGGCTGCCTTTGTCAGCTGGGGTAGCTCGGACACATCTTCTGTTTGTCTGAACTCAAACCATTCTCTGCTCTGACTGGGCCTTCCTCACTTAACCCCAGTTAAGGCGCAGATGAGTCAATTCAGGGATGGTCAACCAAGGCAGATAGAGATTTACAGAAAGTGCTAAAATCCCTGAGTTCTGCTTGGTAGAGTTTGGAGGACGTTGGTGTGACACATTCCATGGGGTTTCCAAGAACCAGCTGCCAATGTAAGACAATTCCAGGACCTGGCCATGTGAGTGTGTCCCCAAGAAGATGTGGTCGCCCTGGGCACATGCAGAGAGGCTGCGTGGGGAGGGAGATTTCCCAGAGGACTGCCAAGAATCTCATGAAAGGCAAGGGCTCTCTTGCTTGCTTGGCTTATGGTGAAGATGGAACATGAATGGTTGATTGTTCTCATGAAGAGGCTTCAGAATGAGGAAAGTGGAAGCCACAGCGTGCTTGGGAGTCACTGAAATGCAGAGACTGATCATGGGCCAGGGCTGGCTGGGTGGAGGGCGAGAAGGAAGAGAAGCGGCACCACCGAGGAGGGGCGACCACTTCACTTCTACTCTCCCAGTGTGCCCCCTGGGTGGAAGGTGGTGCCCAGAGACTGACAAGAGTGATGACCCTGAAGGAGACAACTCTGCTGGAAACAGTCCACATTGCCAACAAAGACGCAGCACTCCAGGGTGGCCTGCAGACAGCTGAGGACCCCTGATTGTCTTAGACCCATCGGAGGGTCCCTGATTCCTGCTGCCTTCAGCCCAATGCTTAGCCCTCCTTGATGAAAAGAGGTCTCTGGGGAGCACTGCCTCTTCTTCCTGAGGAGGGATTCTGAAGCACCCAGTGAGAGGCAAGACATTACCATGTGCTGAGAGAGCCCAGATGTACATACTGGAGAAAGCACTGCTGACAGGGCAGGCTGTGAGGGAAGAGAGGACTCCAGGGCTTGGATGTTTGTGCCAGCCATGCATGGTGGTCTTGCAGCATGCTCTGTTCCAGCCACGGCTGGGCCTAGGGTGTTTGTTAATATTTATTCATTTGTAAAACCAAATTTGGCTTTACTCAATTTTTGTTCCCTTCTCTCCTCCTCTGCCCTCTCTCCATGGAGCAGGTGTGCAGCAGTGGTGCCTGCATGGCTGTGGTGCCTACAGCAGGGCTGAGTTGATGGTCATCCAGGGCCTCTGTGTACAGAACGGGCCTGCTGGGGGGTTCTCCTAGACTAGGGGTCAGAAAATAGTTTCTGTAAAGGATCAGATAGCAAATATTTTAGGCTTTGTGGGTCACATATTCTTCTTTGTCATTTCTGTTGTTTTTATAACAACTGTTTAAAAGTATAAAAACAGTTTATTCATAGCTCCCAGCCATACTAAATGGCTGGAATTTTTGGCCCACAGGACACCTCTGTGGCCTAGATCAACCTCTGTGAGCCTAGACCAACAATCCACGAATGTAGAGAGAGAAAGGGCACTGATAACGGAGAACGGCTGGGAGGGTCTTCTACTGATGGAAAACCTCTTTGGAGAAGACTGATCATTAGACTCCTCAAGTATGAACTCTAATTCTACCAAGCTGGAAAAAAATAGAATAGGAGCTGTTAAGAGGTAAACTCTGACCGGTTAACATTTTGAAGAGTTTATCTGAGCAGGCAATGATTCATGAATCTGGCACTCCAAGCCAGAATGATTCAGGCCTCCTTTGAAGGAGCATGTGGGGAGACTTTTATAGAGTGAATGGGAAGCAGGGTAGGGGAAATGTTTAATTGGTCAAAGTGGAGCAATAATTGAAAAGTCCCTAGTCTGAGATTGACTGGTGGTTTCTGACTGGTTGAATCCTCAGTGAAACTGAGTTGGGTCTTGCTTTGCTTCCATAAGAACCCGGGACACTTGAGGCACTCAGGTCCGATGGCCTCCCAGGTGATCATTTTAACAACACCTAGAAAGGGTTAAGGATTTTCATTCCAGTCCCTAACCCTCCTCTCTGTCATTTGTTTCCTGGAATTCCCCATACTTGAGTTTATTTGGAGTAAAATTTGCCTCAGATGTTTTGAAGTTCCCTTAACAACAAAACCCTCACTAGATTATTAAGGGTAAAATGAGGAAAAGAGCAGTAGAACATAGCCTTTGGGGCTGCATAGGGAGCTCGGTCCACACCACTGAGAGCAGGCCCTGTGGGAGATGTGGTGAGATTGGGCAGGATGCAGGAGGTATCTGCCTGGTACCTACAAGCCAAAGAAATCCCAGAAGTCTCGACAGGGGTGGAGGGCAGAACTGGGCTTTACTCAGCTTTGGGGAAGGGCAGTTTCTGCTGGGGGCTCCCTCCTGCTCACAGACATCTCCAAGACGCTCTGATGCAGAGACCCTCTCTTGGAAGAGCTGCCTTTCTAAGTGGATCCCCATCAGGCTTTGTTGTTTTTCTAAGTAGGTCATTAGAAAAGTTTTGGAATTTCTTATGTAATCAGAAAGAATCCATAGAACACCCAAGCAGTTCCAAGTGCTAAGAGGAAGTGAGTGAGTGCAAGATGAAGTCTGCAGAGAAGACTTTCACAATCTGTGTGACTCCTGCAGTGTGTGGGGAGCTAGCCAGGGGCTGGGGGATCCCGATTTAAGCGTGTCTGCATGACCTGTTTGTGGGGGCCATCCCTCTCTCCCTGGTTCTTAGTCTTCTCATCTGAAAAGTAAGATTGTTGAATGATGTGATCTTTCTGACTCTTGCAATTCTCACTCTAAAATTTTATGAGTCTAACTTCCCATTGCTGCTTTTCATTTTCTTCTACGTGAAGGGTTCCAAAGTAAATTGAACATTTACAATTTGATCTTCTATGACTGTGGTATATTTAGGAGTCTCTCTCTCTCTCTAAGTATGTAATAAGTGATCAGAACACAAGATTATCTAGGATACATGGAGGGTCATCTTCATCATGTTTATTTTATGCAGCTGGACCAAAGATATTTTAAGATTGAATTAAATCATTAATTCTTCTTCATGGTACTTTTAGCATTGTTTAAAAGGACATAGCAGAGTTTTGTAAAAGAGGAGTCTAGAAATATTTTCTGTGGCTGAAATTTATAGAGAATATAAGAATGGGATGTATTTTTACAATTAAAGTAAAAAATTAGTTTATAAAGGAAGAAAAGCAAGTTTTGTCTACTCGTAAACTCTAGACCTATTGCCTGTATTCTGATCAATACTGCCCATGTGTCCAGTTTCTATCATAGTCACAGAGGGAGTCATTATGTGATTATGTGCTTGCTATCTAAATTGTTAGGCAGCTCTTAGAACATGAACCCAAGACATTTGGTGTGGTTGTTCCTGATAAAAATTTATTTGCTATTGAATCATGCTGGTTCAGTTCACCATATCTTTCCTCAGCGCGGGCTGGAACTCTACATAAATACTATACTGGGATATTTGTCATGTGGTTAATGATTTGCATGCTTACCCTAGAGAGGGAATGGTGAAAAAATGCAAAGGGATATACTTTGTTACTGGGTGGAGTAGATAATTTTTTGTGTTTTATGGTTTAATGATAAGGAAATCACCTATCCCACAAAATGTACCTTCCTGACATTAAAAAAATAATAATACGTGGATCTTTGTATAGCTCACATAAATGATGGCAGATATTTTCTTGGTACAGGTTTTAATAAAAAGAAGGAAAAGAACATAATCATTAGTACAGCTGAAGAACTTGGCAATGCTGACAGTTTCGCTAAGAGCCCTTTTTAAAAAAAGTATAAAAAACGATTTTCCAAAGAGATGTCAAATTTAAGGTTTTCTTAATGTGCATGAGTTACTGAATATTTTATTTTATTTTTCTCTTGAGCTCACTGAAGACTTCCTCTCTCTCTCAGAAGTCCATCTGAAAGATAAAATCTTTCTCTGCTTTCCAGCCTTGTGTTGACCACGGAAGTAGGCTGTTTCTTGTTCCTCTTGTGTTCCTCATCGCTCTCCTGTGGCCTTTGTCTTTTTTGGGGGGACCATTTCAGCTTGAAGCCACCTAAGTCAAACCCAGCTCACAGCATTCCATCCTTCATGCCACGCTCTGCACCTCCTAATCTAATATCTTCAAGAGTAAGACTATCCTCTGCCTCTCATTCCCGACATTTAAAAATAAAAACCAGTTCCCCCTCACATTCTCCCTGGTGCCCACTTCTCATCCTCATTCTTCTCTTGCTCACTTTCTCTTACGTAGAAATTCTACTCTTATTTATCGTTTTATTTATTTCACTATTGTAAACTAGTGATGGAACTAAGTTGCCTTTATTTTGCCTTAGGACAGGCGAGTACATTAGGTGTTTGGTGTCTAAATGAGAGATCATGTATCTTAATTAAAAACTCTACCCAGGATTTGGTTACATTTTGATGAAGTATTATCACAGTGGCATAGGATCTACAGCTAGTGTGTGACAGCTTCAGACTGGAGGAAGCGTGTCTTTGTTTTAAGTATCCTTGATCATGAGGCTCAAATGGCAAAAATCTGGTAAGAAAGTCCAGGGCAGACTCCCTGACTGCTCTCAGATCTCTGTGCGGAAGGTTAGGGTGCTTCCTGCCATCTTGTTCTGGTAGTCCTTGTCAAATTCTTCATTCTGGGCCACAGTAAAATAGTTCTTCCAGTCTCCAGGCATCCCTGAAACAAGGCAAAATCTCAATGATTGCTGCAGGAGTACAGGGAGAGGTAAGCATGCACCCTTAGGACCCCACCAAGAATGGGGAGAAACAGGCAACTTGCCTCTCAAAGGTTGTACAGTGGTGCTGCTGGAAAGAATAAATAATGGAGCATGAAACATTACTGGAAAATCTAAGCAGACCATGGGGACCACAGAGTTCCATTTGACATCTTAGACTACAAAGCTTATCTACCTTTCCTCATAAAAGGGGAGATGGAATGATCCATAATGCTGGTGGGCCAAGTGGTATAGTTGGCCATTGGGTTTTGCTTCATTACATCAAACGAGGTGTGATAGATGATTTTATTCAGAATTTCCTCTGATATGTCTTTCTCCAGGAACTTCAGTATCTTCTCAATTTCCCGCTTTGGGTCCTGTATGTGGAACAGTCACACCAAACAAATCATGTTGGGCCTCCCTTGGGGATGATGTTCCATTTGGACAGGATTTGGAGAGAAATGGGTTAAAGGATCAATTCAAACACATTTTAAAAATATTTCTCAAGTGACTCCTACTGCCAGGCACTGTACTGTCCCAGATACTGTAGCAACACAAAGATGAGGGCTGTCCCTGCCCTCAAGAGGCTTACCTTGAAGGAAAGGAATTAAACACAAACACAAACAACTGCACGGCTGGCTGAGAAAGTACATGCTGCCTGTGTACAGACAGAGTGCCAGGAGATTTGGTGGGAAGGAGCAACAGTATCTCCTGCGGCAGAACAAGGAAGGCTGTGTGAAGGAGGAACAATGTTGGTGGTGAAGCATAGTATGACTAACTCTAGTATTTGGACTACAACAGATGGCAAAAAGAACCTATGAACTTAACAGAAGGTCACTAAGAGGAGGAATAAAAGGAATCTCAAGTCGACCCAGAAATATGGATCCTTATTTCTTGAATCTTTTTGATCAAAGAGATACAGAAAGAGAGAAAGCTATAGCTTTTGATTAAGTTTCTGAGGACATTTTAGACGCTAGTTTTGTAATTCTAGGATGCTGATGACTGGGTCATGAGAGTGAATTTGTGCAGCCACTCATACACAATGGTTTGAAATTCAGAAATCAGTCCACTGTCCCAATACGTGGGACTAATCCTACCAGTGTTTATACGGATTAAACTTTGCTTTATGATGTGGGGTTGAGGTGTGCAAGAGGGAGAAGGAAGCTAAATTTCTTGAACACAACTATGTACACTTTACAAATATGATAGTGTAAATCTTTACAATGATCTCATGAGATAGACATGATACCATTTTGCAGATAAAGATATCTGGCTTATAAGTGTCAGGATCCAACAGATTGATTCAACTATAAAGCATGTGCTATTTCCTGAAGAAGAAGAATATTTTGAAAACTGTGAATTAAAGCAAAGCAAATTTAGAATGCCAAAAAAGTAGTTAGAGCTTTTGAGGATAAAACTGAGTTGCAAACAGTGTCATGGACTTGCACTGAAGGCTCTTCTGCAGGAAAGCCCATGCACTAGGGTTCTAAACAGGGATTGATGTATCCTAGGATGTGGGAGGATCTGATGGAGATGGCACTGCCCTCACCTCCTTCATGTCCTCGTAGAAGAGGTAGAGAATGCGGTGCTGGTCTTTTGCATCCCACCATCCCTTTACGTGGTCATACCAGGAACCCCAAAGCACTGAGGGGAAGGAGAGAGATGAGATGTCAATGCCAGCATGAAACTTGTAAAACAAACATGAATATTTCAAATAAATGGGGACATTTAATAAATACAACCAGAAGACAAAGACCTTGGGCAGAATTCTTATTTGCAGAAGAGAGGGATTTTTTTTTTTTTAAGTAGGGTGATGATAAAAAGTATTCTGGATCCCTTGGTTTATATTTCCAACCTTGAACTTATTACTCCATGAAAGATTGTCTTGTGGCCAGGGATTCAACACCTTTATTTTCCTTGCATCATCACATAGTGCATTGGTCAATATTACACAATAAATATTGTTTCTGAACAGGCTGATTTTAAAAAGAAGACTTTTACTGTGAAAAATTTATAAGTACTGGATATTTGGGCACCTTCACTCTCTGATGGTAAATAGAGAGGCTCACGGGGTATTTTCTGTTGTCTCTGCCAACTCCACTTTCCATCGTCTTGTGCTCTGCTTGGTGCCCTGCAAAGCAACCTGCATGGACTTTGTCAATGACCTCCTTTGTCCTCAGGATTGCAGATGGACTGTGTCAGCAAGAGGTGTAGGAAGGCATTTAGAGGCAGAACGAGAGGAGGACATTGTGTTTATTTCCCTGATGCCATTCCTGTTGGCTCACTGCTTCCCCCACCAAAGGCTTTAGCTCCTGTCAAGGGGTCCTCTTTTGTCTCTGGAGAGATATGGCTCCTTGCTGGTACTCTCCCCAGAATACTGCACTAGCCCTTGTCAGTTTCCTTAAACTCTGCTATAGCCTTGGAAATAGTCTCTTTGTTAGAGTCTTCCAGATGACCCAGTTTGAGTGCCATCTACTTCCTCACAAGACCTTGATGGATGCAGCCATTCAGTGAAAATTATCTTTCTTTCTGCTGTCAGCAGGTGAATGAATAAGGAAATATGAACTCACAGTTTTCTTCCACTCACCTTTTCCAGCTTTGAATGTCTCAACATATTCCTCCCATGTACCAGGGTCAGGCAACATTTTATTCATTCTTGAGAAATGATAGTAGGAGACCAGACAGTCCTTGGCATTTCTAGCCACATAGATAATCTGGAATCAGCCAGCAAGAGGAATGAGACGCAGAGAGAAAACAAGACAGAGAAATATCATTATTCAGTGCAGAGGACCATAATCTTAGAAAGCCTCTTTGTAGAATCTTGGACTATCCTATTGGAATAATTGCATGTTCATGCATTTTCTATGATCAAAGGTGACTAACCCTTCCAGTTTGTCTAGGTGCAGTTCCAATTTATAGCTGTGGTCTTAGCATGATCATTAAGAGCACCCCTTTTCTCTGATAGAAGTGTCCTGGGCTCTCCACTCATGGCCTAATCTCCTTTCAAAGGTCCCACCTCCTAATACTATCACTATTGGGGTTAAAATTTCACATATTAATTTTGAAGGGACAAATGTAGACGATAGCATGTGCTATATTTTTCAGTGTGTGAAGGTTCCCCTTGGCTTTCACTAAGCAAGGAATCTAAAGTAAGTTCTAGGCTGGGAGGAGCTAAAGCAGCTAGCCATTTGGTTTAATTTCCATGATATAAATCCCAGCCTTAGTGATAAATTATCACTCCTACATTCATTTGCTGACTAGGTTGAAGGACGCTTGAGGCAGTGCTAAGTCCATCTTTGGAACTGTGTGTGATGGTCTTCTCATAGGGCAGGCATTGTCTGGTGAGAAGGAGCTGACTTCTTGACTTCTTGTCCTGGCGACCCCTTCCTCCCCTCATTACTCTGGCTCCCATCCCATCCTGCCCTGCTGTATGCTATCTTAGCAGGGCTTGGGAAGAACCATTCTCAGTGGTTTCTCAAGAATTTTTGTCCTGTGTCTCACTACGGAACTTCTGTGTCCAACACAACCAATCATCCAGCCTTATTTTACTCTAAATGAATTGCCCTAGGTTCTTGCTTTCCATCTTTGCTCACTCAGATGAACACAGTCCTGGCATGACTCTGTTTTTCTGCCCCCTTTCTTGCTGCTGGATTTCCATCCAGCATTTATGAAAGCATTTATGGTGTCAAAAAGTATGATGCAAGTACAAAGTCTTATTATTATGTACATATATTTTGTGTAATATTCCTTAATGCTTATGTTGCTTATTGCCTTCTAGGCCTAAATGGAAATGGGAAGTCCTAGGATAAACAGGGAACATATTCAAATATACATTAGGTGTGGGATCCAATGTCAAATAAAATTTCTGAGAACCTCTTGATTCATCTGTATTAATTTCCAATTGCTGCTGTAACAAATTACCACAAATGGCTTAAAACAATGTAGATTTATTCTCTCACTGTTCTGAAGGTCAGATTTCACTGGGCTAAAGTCAAGGTGTCAGCAAGGCTGGTTCCTTTAATGGGTCTGGGGAGAATTCATTTTCTTGTTTTTAGCATCTAGAGGCCACCTGTACTTCTTGGCTCTTGACCCCTTCCTTGAATCACTCCAGATTCTTGCTTCAGTTGTCACAGCTCCTATTTTCTCCTCTGATATGCTTGTCTCCATCTTTTAAATACCCTTGTGCTGATATTTAAGACCAAGACAATCCAAGATAATCTCCCCATCTCAAGATCCTTAACTTAGTCACTTCTGTGTAGTCCATTTTGCAACATATGTTAATACTCCCAGGTCTGGTGATTAGGATGTAGCTATCTTGGAGTGACTATTATTCAGCCTACCATACCATGATAAAATGAAAAACTTGGACTAAGCTCCCTACAGTCTTTTACTACTCAAATAATTCACACCAAGTCTAAGTGGATAAATGGAAGTGCTGCCACTAAGATGTTTACATTATTTAGAAGACCCGATTTTACAAAAAGAAGATGTTAGTATGATGACTAACCAAGTGTTAGTGTGTCTTCTGACAATGAGTCTACAAGATTTGGAAATAATATTGGTTCTTGAGGAATAAAATTAACATACAATAAGTGAAGGTATTTATCTGTAGGAATAAACCAAGAAGTTTTCAGAAATCCAGGTGATCTGGGCATGATCTCAGGGAAGCAAATCAGCAAATTGGGGGAGCCAAGCAAACAGATACTTGGAAAACTATTCAATTGTATTGTACCTTATTTGGAGATAGGAGATGGACAAAATAAAGAGCTAGTGAGTCATGGAATCTCAGAAAAAATAGGAAATCAAAAGCAATCACTCGCATCATGTATCTGAGCACTGCACCAAGGAGAGATAGTTTTGGTTAGACTTGACCATTATGGTTTCCTTGGTAAATTTAGTCTAGAAGGTTGAAAGATTGCAGCTGTCATAGCTGAAAAACACTGTTTAACATCAACTCACTTTCTCAGCAATCTTCAGACAACTGTGTTTACAAAGCAGCTTGCCCACAAGGAGATGATGTGCTGGTCTAGCTGATACAAGCATTTGGTTCTGCTGAGTGGCTATACTTTTCATTGCAAATGTATAAGTTGATATTTTGTTTATATTACACATTTCATTAACTTAAGACTAACTTATAAAGCAGAAATCAAAAGGAAACCCCGCTACACTCAATGTACACTGCACTTATAGGATCTGAATTAGAAAGTGTCAAAATAAAAATATATTTTTTGAAAATGAAGGAAATAAAGGTCTAACAGTACCTAGGATCTTGCTTCATGAGATATGCTTTCTGAGAGTCTGTTGATCTCTCAGTTAGCATTAAGGGTGGGCCAGATCAAAATAAGACAAAGTTATATTTCTCATCCTGAAAAGAAGAG
The DNA here is from genome assembly GCF_037993035.2 of Macaca fascicularis. Taxonomy (NCBI): domain Eukaryota; kingdom Metazoa; phylum Chordata; class Mammalia; order Primates; family Cercopithecidae; genus Macaca; species Macaca fascicularis. The sequence continues at coordinate 15,687,630 of NC_088387.1, read as the reverse complement.
GAGCAGATTTTGGATACCAAGGTATACATAATCTCATCAGGGCAGCCAAATGGTGGCCATGAACATGGGCTGTTCAGATCTCTGGATATGGAAAGTAAGTGATGGATGACCTCAGCTGCTGTATTCTGAATCCACTACCATGTTCTTTATAAGACCACATTCCCAAACGACTGCTCTTGGCTAATGAGTAAGCACAGCAGGCATGCTAAGGCAGGTGCAGTTTATGAGATATGGGACTCTCTGATGGTTGACTTTGGCTGGAGGACTCCCCATCAGCTTGGATGAATCATGACTCATGACTGTAGTCTGAGTCTTCAACTCTCCTTCCTTGACTCTCCTTCATAGGGGTCAGACTTGCATCATGGTCTTATTGCTCTCCATACTTGTTTGTCTTACTCCTCGTTTCACAGGTTTTCCTCCAAATAGTTATCTTTCGGGTCTGACTCTGCCAGCTCGTTAGAGGACACAATCTAAGAGATCACTCTTCCTCAGGAAATACCTGCTTTGTTTCATTGATCACCTTCTTTGAATGTGGCTTAGATGGCAGATGGTCAGAATAATTTTGTCTGAAAATTTCCCAGTGTGTACCCAAAAATAATATTTTGAAGGAAGATGAATCCAGAATGGAGTGTGTGGGAATGTGGGGTAATGCCACCATCTGCCCTATGGCTCCATGGGCTATCTTTCTTTTAGTATCTTTGACTGTTTCTACTTAGAGACATTATTTGGCCATGCCAATCAAACTCAGTTTGAAGAGTTGGCTCTTCTTACCTTTGAATTTTCTTTCCAGAAGGAAGGTGGTAGCATCTGAACAGGCAGATGAGTCTTCAGAGTTCTAGGAGAAGGCATCTTGTTAGCCAGATCCAGACCTGGGAAATAAGGCCACATCATTCAGCCAAACATTTCTCATCAGCTGCATAGATTTGATATTACTACTGTGCCAATTATTTGAAATCAGATTGACCCAATAGTCAGCTCTCTGTCTAAAATAATAATTTTTATGCCTGTGTTTCCTTTTTGATGACAACTTTACTGCTCATTCTGGTAGAGGAAAGCACTGATGAAATATTGAAAACTATGGGGACACATTACTTCCCTTGCTTGTTGGGCGTTGGTGTGTACTTGTGTGGGCAGATAAAGATGTTTGAGATTGGTGAGAACAGCTCTATAATAGCCCCAGTAGCTCTAAAGCATGCTAGATTTTCTTTCAACTTTTACTTTCAAGGACAAGAACCACAACAGCTATCAGACATGTGCAAGAATTGTGCTGGGAAGTATTTTTAGTTGAAAAACTGCCTTATAGTGATCAAGTAATTTTTCCAAGTTAGTAAATGTGAAAGCCAGGATTAGAAATCAGTGAGTCTATGAGTGTGGAGAGTCAAGAAAGAGAAACTTTGTAAAAAAATAGTAGAGAGGCAAGAAGGACTTAGATAAAGTACAGACAAAATCATTCCTGGAAATCGAAAATCCAACGCTAACTGTTAAAATGCTGAATATAAGCTGGATGTAGCCATGTGCAGCACCAACCTCAGGGGAAAGGCTTGCAAGTAAAGCATAAGTGTCAGTAATGGAGAAGGTAGCTTCTAGTGGAGAATGAGATATGTAAGGAAAGGGAAGTTCTCCTTGGTGGCACAGCAGTAAAGGGATAGAAGGAAGCAAGAGGGAGAAAATTAAAGTAAAAATTTTGCATAAAAGAGAGAAAGAAAAAGCATGCCAATTTCTTCTCCTCCCCACTAACCAGTACTAAATACTTATAAACAAAACTGCACAGAAGAAGGTAGAACTGACAGAAGAGGATGTTTTCAAGCTAGAAACTATGTTCATGAAGTATATAAAAATAGAAAAAACCCCACAGATTTCACTGACACAAAGCTATTACAAAGATCAAGGAGTCAAATACAAAAAATAAATCAAATCCCCACAAAATCAACTACAAAGCTGAAAATGAAAATGCAACATTTTAAACTAAATTAAATATCTTGAAACAAACATTTGAGAATACGAAAATAAAATCTGAAATCACAAGTACAAAAAGTAAGGAAGAACGTGGACAAAAAAGGAAAATGAAAAAGATTTGATTGAACTCAACGAAGAAGTAGAAGAAAAAGGCAAAATAACATTAAAAATTAAATTATAAAGTGGATAATGGGGAATAGATTTAAGTGAAAATATAAATGCTGTTGATGAAAAGCACTAAAACAATTAAGACAATGACACAAGAAAAAGAAAGAAGTAAAAAGTTTCAGAGAGCAAGTGGCTGACATTGAAGACAGGTAAAGAAGGTCTAACACTAGTAGAAGTTGGAGTCCCTGAGAATAAAATGAAAACAGTGGAATAAAACTAGTATTTAAACCTGTATTCTGAAACAGTTTTCTGGAGAAAAAGCCTGGAATTTATATGTTAACCATGGGATATCGGGAAAGTTGATTCATAATGATCAACTCTGAAATATATGGTAAAATTATTATATTTTATGATTAAAAAAATTCATGCCTCATGCAAAAGAAGAAATAATCCTTAAGGTCAATAGAACCAAATTGGCATCAGACCATCAGACTCCTGAAAACATCATCAAAAGCAAGGAAACTGTTGATCAGCATTGTAAAGAAATTAAGGACAGAAAATATGAACAAAAGATGTTATCCCCAGGCAGGCTGTGCTTCAAGTATCAAGGATAGACAAAAAAAGGTTTAAATGTGCAAGGAGTAGGGAATACAGTACACATGTGCCTTTCCTGATGAATTAGCTAGAATAGGTTCCATTCAATCAATAAATGGTTTGGAAATCTTTGCAAAAAGGATCGATGGTGAATATTTCACGTTATATAATATTACAACTAAATTAATGAGGGTAGATCAAGAGTAGAAAAATAATGTGTAAACCTTATAGGTTTCCACAAAGTAGTAATCATACAACTTAATATTTGAAATATAATTATTTGCTATTGTATAATTAATAGGAGGAGTCACGGGATTCCTTTGAAACCAGCAGATCAGATAGTAAAATGTTAAGTAAGAGAAAGGAGGAATTAAGGTTTTGTAAAATAATACACAAATTTGTTATTTTGTAAAACAAATAACAATTTGTTATTTGTGTAAAATAATACACAAGTAACCACTATGATGAAAATACAAACTTTTCTAAATACCAAATACACCATCAAAACAAACAATCCCCCACTTTTTTTTAAAACAAAAAGGAAAATAAAAAGGATACATTAAATAGGGAAAGAAACACAGTAAATATTACTTATTACCACAGTAATTTGAACAAATGACAATATGACATAATTGTGACCAAACATATCAGTCATATCAATAAATGTGAGTGGCTTAAATAACCTATTAATATTTTTCAAATTGGCTTGTAAAGGAAAACCTAACTGTATGCATTATACAAGTGAATACCTGGAAGCATAATAATTAATATAAGGTAAAAATAAAAGAATGGATAAAGATATAAAACACAATGAAAACTGTAAGAAAGCAAGGATTGTGGAGAGCAAGATGATGAATAGAAGGCTCCACTGATCATGCCACCTCTCTGCCCCCTCTGCCGTGCAAGGAATGCCACCTTAATAACTATCTACACCAAAGAAACTCCTTCATAAGAACCAAAAATCAGATGAGCACTCACAGTACTTGGTTTTAACTTTGTATCCCTGAAAGAGTCACCGAAGAAGTTAAAAAAAAACATGACTCTTGAATTGCCAACAACACCCCTCCTTCTCCCCCATGAAGTGGCAGCGTGGTGCTGAGAGCGTTTCTGTGCACTGGGGTAGGGAGAGCTCAGCAATTGTGAGGCATTGAACTCAGTGCTGTCTTCTTACAGCAGAAAGCAAAACTGGACCAAACTCAGCAGGTGCCTGCCCACAGAGGGAGCATTTAAACCAGCGCTAATAAGAGGGGAGTCACTGATTGCAGTGGTTGAAATTTGAGTTCCTGCAAGCTTTGAGGTCCAAAGTGCTTTGGGGTTATAAATAAACTCAAAAGGCAGTCTAGGCGACAAGGACTGCCACTTCTAGGAGAGTCCTAGTGCTGAACTGGGCTCAGAGACAATGGACTGGTCAGGGTACAAGACCTACTGAGACACCAGCGGGTGTGGCTAAGGGAGTCCTGGCATCATCCCTCCCCTATTTCCAGGCCGCACAACTCATAGGCCCAAAAGAGATCTGTTACTTCCATCTGAGGAGAGAAGTGGGAAGAGTGGGGTGGAGTTTGTCTTGCATCTTGGATACCAGCTCAGTCACAGCAGGATAAGGCACAGATACGAGTTTTGAGGCTTCCCTTCCAGGACCTAGCTCCCAGACATTTCTAGACACACTTTGGGCCAGAAGGGAATCCGCTGTCTTAAAGGGAAGGATCTTTAAGAATGAGTCCTGGCCAGGCATGGTGGCTCACGCCTGTAATCTTAGCACTTTGGGAGACTGAGACAAGCGGATCACAAGGTCAGGAGTTTGAGACCAGCCTGGCCATTATAGTAAAACACCATCTCTACTAAAAATACAAAAATTAACTGGGCGTGATGGCATGCACATGTAATCTCAGCTACTTGGGAGGCTGAGGCAGGGGAATCGCTTGAACCTGGGAGGTGGAGGTTGCAGTGAAACAAGATTGCACCTTTGCACTCCAGACTGGTTGACAGAGTGAGAGTCTGTCTCAAAAAAAAAAAAAAAAAAAAAAAAAGAGTCCTGGCAGCATTCATCACCTGCTAACTGAAAAGTCCTTGGGTCCTGAATAACCAACAGCAACATTCAGGTACTATGTTGAGGGCCTTGAGTGAGACCTTGAGATATGCTGGCTTCAGGTACCAGGTTGACCACAGTGGGGCACAGCACCAAGTCGGCTGTTGGAGACTCTGATTCCAGAACTTGGCTCTTGGATGACATTTCTGAACCTTCCTTGGGGCAGAGGGGAGAACACTTCCCTGATGGGTGTGTCCCAGGCCAGGCAACATTCACCACAAGCTGAAGAGCCCTTGGGCCTTAAGGGAACATCAGTGGTAGTCTGGCAGCATTCCCTATGGGCCTGTGGTGGCGGTGGCCCTGGGATGAGGCTCCTCTGCCTTTGGAAAGGGGAAGGAAGAGTGGGCAGGACTACATCTTGTGGTTTGAATGCTGGTTTAGTCACAGTACAGTAGAATACCAGGTTGACTTCTAAGGTTTTTGACTGTAGTCTCTGGCTCCCAGATGGCACCTCTGGAGCAGGTGGGAACTCATGATGAAAATCCTCAAAAAAACAGGCTATAGAAGAAACATACCTCAACATAATAAAAGCCATATATGACAGACCCACAGCTAGTATCATACTGAATGTGGAAAAACTGAAAGCCTTTGCTCTAAAATCTAGAACATGACAAGGATGCCACTGTCACCACGGTTATTCAATACAGTACTAGAAGTCTCAGCTAGAACAATCAGAGAAGACAAGGAAATAAAAGACATCCAAATTGGAAAGGAAGAAGTTAAATTATCCTTGTTTGCAGATGATATAATCTTATATTTGGAAAATCCTAAAGACTCCACAGAAAAACTATTAGAGCTGATGAAAAAATTTGGTAACACAGCAGGATTCAAAATCAACATACAAAAATAAGTAGTATTTCTATATGACAACAGTAAATGATCTGAAAAAGAAGTTTTAAAAGTACTCCTGATTATAATAACTACAAATAAAATTAAATACCTAGGAAGTAACTTTATCAAATAACTGAAAGATCTTTATAATAAAAACTATAAAACACTGATGAAAGAAGTTGAAGAGGACACCAAAAAATGGAAAGATATTCTGCGTTCCTGAACTGGAAGAATCAATATTGTTAAAATGATCATACTACCCAAAGCAATCTATATATATAATGTAATCTCTCTCAAAATACTGATGACATTTTTTCACAGAAATAGAATAAACAATCCTAAAATTTACATGGAACCACAAAAGACCCAGAATAGCCAAGGCTATCCTAAGCAAAATGAACAAAACTGGAGGAATCACATTACCTGACTTCAAATAACCAAAGCACCATGGTACTAGCAGAAAAACAGACACACAGATCAATGGAATGGAATGGAGAACCCAGAAACAAATTCACACTCTTACAGTGAACCATTTTTGACAAAGGTGCCAAGAATATACACTGGGGAAAAGACAGTCTCTTCAAAAAATGGTGCTTGGGAAAACTGGATATCAGTAAGCAGAAAAATGAAACTAGACCTCTATCTCTCACTGTATATAAAAATGAAATAAAAATGAATTAAAGACTTAAACCTAAGATCTCAAACTATGAAACTACTACAAGAAAACATTGGGAAAACTCTTCAGGACATTGGTCTGGGCAAAAATATCTTGAGTAATACCCCACAAGCACAGGCAACAGAAGCCAAAATGGACGAATGGGATCACGTCGAGTTAAAAAGGTCCTGCACAGCTGAAAATACAACCGACAAAGTGAAGAGACAATCCACAGAATGAGAGAAAATATTTGCAAACTACCCATTTGACAAGGGATTAATAACCAGAATATATAAGGAGCTTAAACAACTGTATGGGAAAAAAATCCAATAATCCAATCAAAAAATGGGTAAAAGATTTGAATAGACATTTCTGAAAAGAAGACAAACAAATGGCAAACAGGCATATGAAAAGGTGCACAACATTGTTGATAATCAGAGAAATCCAAATCGAAACTACAGTGAAATATCATTTCATCCTAGTAAAAATGGCTTATATCCAAAAGGCAATAAACAATGCTGGTGAGGATGCAGAGAAAAGGGAACTTTTCTACACTGTTGTTGGCAATGTAAATTAGTACAACCACTATAAGGAACACTTTGGAGATTCCTCAAAAAGCTAAATATAGAGCTGCCATAGGATCCAGCAATCCCACTGCTGGGTATATACCCAAAAGAAAGGAAATCAGTATATCAAAGAATTATTTGCAATCTCATGTTTGTTGTAGCACTGTTCACAATAGCCAAGATTTGGAAGCAAGCTAAGTCTCCATCAGATGAATGAATAGACACACTTTGGCCCAGAAGGGAATTTGCTGTATTAAAGGGAGTATTATTCAGCCATAAAAAAAAAGATCTTGTCATTTGCAACAACATGGATGGAACTGGAGATCATTTTATTAAGCAAAATAAGCTAGGCACAAAAAGACAAACATTGCATGTTCTCACAAAAAATCTAAACAATTGAACTCATGGAGATGGTTACCAGAAGCTGGGAATGGTAGTGTGGGTGTGTGTGAGGGATGTGGGGATGGTTAACGGGTACAAAAATTAGTTAGAAAGAATTAATAAGACCTACTATTTGTTAGCACAACAGAGTGAGTGACTATAGTCAATGATAATTTAATTGTAAATTTTAAAATAACTAAAAGAGTATAGTTGGATTGTTTGTAACATGAAGCATAGATGCCTGCGGGGATGGATAGCCCATTCTCCATGATGTAATTATTATGCACTGTATGCCTGTATTAAGACATCTATGTATCCTGTAAATATATACATTTACTATGAACCTACAAATGTTAAAAATTAAAAAAAGAAAGCAAGGATTGTGATGCTATAAGATAAATTAGAATTCAACCCTAAATATGTATGACACAAAGAAGAAACTTCATAATGTGAAAGATTCCATTATACTAATAAAATATAGTAATCATGGATATCTATGTACCACATAATCAAGTAACCACTTACACAAAACAGAAACCACAGCAGATGCAAACAGAACACATTAATAATAGGATATTTTAACTTTCAGTGCAAAATAAGTTAACTGGAAAAAAAGAGAAGAATACAAAGAATTTAAACAACATAATATATTAAATCTTTTGGGTAATAGAGAATATACTTTCTTCTCAAGCAAACATAGAAAATCCACAAAATAATTATATATTAAGGCACAAGTAAAACATCAGTAGATTTCATAGCATTGACATTTTACAAACAATAGCCTCTTATTCCAATGCAATAAAACTAGAAATCAAACACAAAGACAAAAACCAAAGAAGCACTTTCATCTGGAAATTAAAAACTTCTACTAAACACCTCTGGTATAAAATTACAAAAATTCTGAAAAATGTAGTGAAATTAAATGTAACAAAACACTACATATTAAAAACAAGTACATTTAACACGATGATCAGACAAAAATTGATAACCCTAAACAAAGAATAAGTTTAAATACATTAATTGAATTCCCAAGTCAAAAAATATTTGACTAAATGCAACCGTGGTTTATTCTTAAAAACTCTGAGAAAACAAGGAATAAAAAGAAACTTCTTCAGTCTGATAAATGGTATCTAAAAAAATCTGCATCTAATATTATACTTAATGATGAAAGAATGAATCCTTTTCCACTAAGATTAGAGCCCAAGGCAAGAATTTTGCTCTAATTATTTCTATTCAACACTGCACTGGAGACTCCAGATGATAGTGAAATAAGGCAAGAAAAAGAAATAGTAGAAATCAAGACTAGAAAGCAAGAAGTAAAATTGTCTTCATTCAAAGAAGACATCATTGTCTGTGTAGAAAATCCACTATGCAATCGAAAAGTACAAAAAATCTGGAACTAATAAGTCAAGTTGCAAGATACAAGGGCAAACAAAAAATCAATATATTTTAACATATCAGCAACATATAAATTAAAATATAACAATATTAAAAAATATTTTAACAAAATAATAAAACAAAAATACTTATGATTAAATTTGACTAAAGATGTGACAGATATAATGAAAGCTGTAAATCATTACTGAGTGATATTTAAAACGTTCTAAATAATTGGAGACATAAAGCACTTTCATAGGCCAGAAAAGCCAATTTTGTTAGGGTATTAATTCTTTCCAAACAGATGTATAGATTTAATGCAATGCCAACCAAAACATGAGGGGGTTGTTGGTTCTTTGTTGGTTTTAGTAGCAACTGACAACTTGATTATAGAATTTATATGAAAATGCAAAGATCCTAGAATAGCTAAAGCAAAAAAAAAAAAAAAAAAAAAAAAGAGAGAGAGAGAAAGAATGGGAGGTCTTATTTCTACTTAACTTCAAAACTTATTATAAAGACTACAGGAATTATTATGAAACAGTGTTTCAACAATTATTATGAAGCAGAATAGAAAATCCAGAAATATACCCATACATAAACAGTTAATTAATTTTGGCAAAAGGGTCAAGACAATTCAATGGGAGGAAAGATTAAAAAATATTTTTCAATAAGTGTTGCTGAAATAATTGTTCCAATCAATAATAGGGTTTCAATACGTATTAGGTATTATTATTTTACAAATGAAGAAAAATTAAGCTTTGAAATGCTTAATGACTTGCTCAAGGTACCCAGATAAAAAATCCATACCAGCATTTGAAGCTTGACTGTGTGATTTTAATGTCTATGCCTTCTCTCCAAAGGCTTGTCTCCTACTGTGAAAACTACTATTTATTACAATTGGCTTTATAAAAATATGTCCTTTATTCCCAACTTGATTACAGAATCTTCAAGGGTGCCTTCTATATCTTGCATTCTTAATATATTTGGTGTAAAGTGTAATCATTTATGGTAGTACTTTTATCCCCAGGTATTTTGACATGAACCCCCTTCGAACTCCTTCCCAGTTCCTTATGGACATAGTTTCTAAAAGGCTAACTGCAGAAATGATTTTCCTCTTGGGTGAAAACTGACCCAGGACAGTGGTCCCAACCCCGTAGGACTCACTCGGGCAGACTTACCTGAGTTGAGGGGTGGGGGCAGTGTCCACTCGATGAAAGGATGGCGGTCAAAGGTGTTGGCCCTCTGGCACTTCTGCACATCCCCATCATTTTGGATCATGTCCACAATCTCCTGTGTCCAGGTTGTGCCTAGAAGCATTGGTTATTCTCATCTTCACCTATTCGTGGCACAATTTAATTCTATTTTCATGGTTACTCATGTATTTAGTTAATCTCCCAATTGCTGAGTGTTGAGCAGGATCAGCTCACCCGCCCTCTCTTCCACATGAACCCCAAGGTGAGTGGGGCTTCCGCATACCACCCAGAGTGGGTGGGGCCTCTCCTCTGAGCACCAGACCCCGTCTGCACTCTTTGATTATCATAGTCTGCTTATATATTGCTTCCTTGCCACTAAGAGCTCTTTGGAGGTAAGAACTCATTTTTTTTTCCTTTGTTCCTAGTACATACCATGGGGCTTTGCACCTAATGAATATAGCTTCATGGTTGAATATTGAAGCAAATGAAAGTAGGGAGAGACAAAGATGAATTAGCCATTATATCTGCTCTAACAAGCTTACAATATTTTGGGAGGAGATAAGATGTGACAGAGAGTGCTTCTTGCCATAGCTACTATGCATTCTTCCCTTCCCTTTCAAATTAATAGATTCTCAATTTTTAGCTTGGCATATAGCTGTTGGGCTTAAACGTTATATTTTCTACTACTTCTTGCAGATAAATGTGGCCATGCCAGTAAATTCTGGGACCTGTCGTGAAAGGAAAGGGCATGACCTTCTTCATTCCTTCCTACCTCCTTGCTGGTATTTGGAATGTGCCGGTGGTGATTGGAGCCCCAGCAGTCATACTGGACCATAAACTCGAAAGCCACACCTCAGGATAGTGGAGCAGAAAGCTAGAAGGAACCAGGGTGGCTCATGACCAAGGCAGCCGCTGTTTCAGCCCCAGGCTACCAGCCTCCTGACTGCTTTTCTCTTTGTGTTATTTTGGGTTTTCTAACACTTGTAGTCAAATAGAATCTTAACTGATACAGAAGAGGCCTGTAAATGGACATGTGGGTAGGCAAAAAGGTGGACTGAAGCAGAGAGAGCTAATTGTCCACCAAATATCCATTTTCTTCTTACTACTTTTGATGGCTCTGTGGCTCGCAGCCAAACCTGATGCTAACTGAAGCATGAGACACATGCAGATAAACGAAAGAGAAACTGTTCCAGGAAGGGCTGTAAAGATGTGTAAAGTGGTCTAGGAGTTCACAGGAGGGTGGACCCACTGAGAAAGGGGTTGGTAGGGCTCCGTAGAGGAAGGGGATGGTAGCTCTGAAATGAAGGGCTGAAGTGGGAATAGAATGTCCATGTTAACAAAGGAGGCACAGCATCCTAGGCAAGGAGCCTCAGGAGCTAAGACAAAGGCGTGCATATTCCACACTAGGAAGGAAGGAGGGCTCGCAGGAAGTTGAGAGGTGCTGGGAGAGATGGGGGAGTAAGACTGGGGAAGCATTGAGGCCTTGGTATGGAGGGCCTTGGGGCCAACTGCATAATTTCCCATACAAACTGAAACAAAATTTCTGCCCTTAGGTAATACAGGTTTACCTTCACATCTGGACAAAGAGAAGTGTCCAATGCAAATCAAACTGATAGGAGATTCTAGAGAAACTGAAACTTACTAATAGCAAGCCCCTACCTAAGTTTATTAAGAACGCCCTGGCCAGCCAATGCTGAGTTAATAAGAAGGCAGTGAGGTTAAGGAGGGGAGTTTGGAGCCAAAGAGGACAGAAACACATTTCCATGAACTGTGGTGAAGGGACCCTTTTCTGAAATCTTTCGGTTATAGTATCTAGTGTTCTTCATGTTGAGTCAAGTGGCCACTGACTTTCCCAAACTCATTAAAGTCCTTTACCTCACTTGGTCACACTGCCTGAAATTATATATTCATATAACACGGGGGATTATGAGTCATCATCACAGTCTTGCTGGTGGTGATGTTCCCATTCCTCCACCCTGCACAAGCCTAGGACACTCTTTGCCATTTCTGACTCTTGCTTTTCCCACAAACTCCTCTTCCTTTCATAAGATTCTGGTAAATGCCACCTTCCCTTTCTCACATCTTCCCCATCATGCTCACATACATTTTGGCCCCAACTCTATCAGTGCTTTTTATAGTGGGGTGAAAGCGTTCAGTTCCACATGTCTCCACTGGGAGGAGCTTCTTAAGGGCAAGAACTGTGGTTAATTCCAGGAGGGCTTAGCAGATGGGAGCAGGGACTGGCTGGCTGGCAAGTTTACTGTAAGAACCTCTGTGCTCTGTAATTCTTTCAGTCCTTTGGGAATTTGGGATTCTGGCAGTCTCTTCTACAGGGACCAACTAAAAGGAAGATCTTGGACTGTAGAGGATTGGAGATCATGAGCAAGTCTGGTTTTCATTTTTTTCCAGGGCCAGCACTGGTGACAACCTGCATTTTTCAATTGGGAAACTCACCCCAGGTGTCAGTGCTCTGCTAAATCTGGCTTTCCTGCCATTTCCTCACACCCACCTGCCTTTGCATAGGTTGCAATGAGGAGATCATCAGGTTTTGCTTGGAAATTCCAGATTTTGTCCCAATTATCACTAATCATTTTGGCCATGAGGATTCCATTCACTTCTCTAGTTTCTGGGTGTAGAAATTTTTCCTCCAGCTGAAGCTCTTTCATCTTCTCCAAGGACATCTTACTGGGAGGACTTGACAGCTGCTTAAAACAAAGGTGTGCTGTGTCATTTCTAATACTTAGAACTGTCAGTCCTTTTTTAAAAAAAGATTATTGTCTGAGACAGTCAGAAGAGACATCTGGTGGGAATTTATTGCTGTGTTTCATGTTAATTTAAGTGAGAGAAGTAAAAACCATGGGAGCCTGAGCATTGCAAATAGCTTTGTTTCCGGGTAAAGAAAGATGGTAAAGAAACAAGTGCACCTCTGCTGGGGATGGACGCTAGGGAGGACCACAAACCTGGGAGATTTTTTAGCCAAGAGCTGGTTTGTGTTAGCTCATCAGAGACGCCTGAGGCCTGAACCACAAGCAGGGGCCCTAGCGTGGAGCCCAGGGACAGAGGCGCCACTCAGTTCACAGACTTCTGTCAAGTTTGAGCAAGGAAAGGAAGGCTCTCATGCAGTCAGTGCTTAGACTGGTTGGATGCAAACCAGTACTGAAGCAGGCGGGGGGTGGGCCCTCTAGATTGCATCTGACCCAGACCCAGTCTACTACAGAGCTGGGAGAAGGCACAGAACAGGCTTCATTAACTCATATTGGGTCTCTATAAGACAGTGATCTTCAGAAGGTTTCAGTCTGGCGGTCTGGGTTACATAGAAATATCCCTGCATGTTTACAACTCTAGATCTCACAGCCTGCCCAAATCTCTGGGGAAGAGCAATATGGCAGCTATGGAGGAACTTCACTTTGCTGGGGGAGGAACTCTAACGAGCTTGGGATGTCATCATTGTTCCCAGAGTAGTTCACTTTAGTTCACCATAGTGAATCTTAGTATATACTTATTAATGTTTCATATAAAAATAATTTCCTTCTACCCAGAAGGTGCAAGTACAATTGATGCTTCAGGCCAGGTGCAGTGGCTCACACCTGTAATCCCAGCACTTTTGGAGGCTGAGGCAGGCAGATCACGAGGTCAGGAGTTCGAGACCAGCCTGGCCAATATGGTGAAATCCTGTCTCTACTAAATATACAAAAATTAGCCAATCTTGGTGATACGCACCTGTAGTCCCAGCTACTTGGGAGGCTGAGACAGGAGAATTGCTTGAACACGGGAGGCGGAGGTTGCAGTGAGCCAAGATTGCACCACTATACTCCAGCCTGGGTGACAGAGTGAGACTCTGTCTCAAAAAAAAAAAAAAAAAAATTTCAGAAATATGTAATGTGCTTCCAGCACACATATTTTCTGTGGCATTCATGATCTCATTTAAGAACAAAACTGATGGGTTTCCAGTACCTAGTAGGATAGCTTTAATAGGGCCATGGAGATGTAGGTCTTAACTTAAAGGAGCAATTGCAAAGGTGGAAAGTTTCTCCAGGCCAATGGAGTCAATCATGGCAGGTGTTAACACTGTACCCAGTAGTGCTACTGCTTCCTCCTAAATAGAAGACGTGTTCTAATGAGTTCTTTTAGAAGTTGTTCTAAGTTTGGGCAGAATTTTGAGATATTAAAAAGATGGCATGATTTTCCAAGTGTGCAGAAGTGTGATCTATGAACTATTCCAAAGGAAGCCTCAAAGAAGAGAGAATCTGGTCCTTGATGGGCATTCCTTTTCATCTCCCGTCACTCCCTTGCCCCCATGACCTGTGTTTCCTCGTCGTTGAACTGACTTCAATCTCCTGAACAACCTTAGACCTTTCATGACCCTGTTTTTTGTCTTTATGCCCATGCTCCTAGGTAATCAATCTTCAACTCGTTCTTTAAAACACTCTAAAATGTAACATTCTTTAAAACACTCTAAAATGTAACTCTACTAAACCTTGACTGTATGTCTTTTAATGCATGGTTATCATTTGGAAAAATCTCTATTTCCAGTTTAGACACTATGTTCTTGAAGATAAAAGATTAAGTCATTCATTTAGCTCAAAGAAAAGTCAAATAGATGTTATCTGTTCCAGGGAGGTAGCCCAGAATATATAAAGAGCTTATCCTATGAATTGGAAAGTATACACCTATTACTCGTTCATCACTTTTGTACCAAACCATATTTCCTTGTGGTATTTTATGAATGGAACTAGGCAGAGCCCGTGTGACCAGAAATAGGACCTCTAGCACCCCTTCTTCAGCAAAGCCCTGTAGCTCCTGTGACCTAGGCTGGATGCCACCAGTGCTATGTTGAGGGAATGTGGAGCTGCAGCTGAATCCTGTTGCTGGGGACTATCAAGACATCCATGTGTGTTCAGAGGGACACACTTCACCTGCAGAGGCCTCTGAACAGGAAGGAGCCCTTTCACTAACTTCCTCTGCAATCACACAGCGCTGGGAAGAATGAAGCAACAGGCACGATAATGTCTCCCAAAGATGTCTATGTCCTGATGCCTGGAAACTGTGAATATGTCACCTTTCATGGCAAAAGGGACTTTGCACATGTGGTTGAGTGAAAAAATCTTGAGATGGGGAGACTATCCTGGATTATCTGGGTGAGCCCAATGTGATCAGAAGTGTTCTTATAAGAGGAAGGCAGGAGGTCATGTAATAGTGAAATAGCAAAAGAATTAATATAACTAACTATTGTTGAAGGGGCCTTTAACTCATTTTATATGTAGGCTAAGATAATTTTGGAGTACTGAGATAATATATAAAAAACAATCACGAAGTTTTAAAAACTAACTCTGGGATTAAAAAAAGTTATGTTAACAACTATGTTTTTTGAAACATTTGTAAAACATTGTGACCTGGTCAAAGACAAAAACGTTCTTAACCTCCTCAGACCCTTGCTGGCTCTCAGATTGTCAGTCACCTCTCTATTGCCACCCTCTCTTCTTCCCCCTGCCCTGAACATAAAAAGAGCCTAAAATCTGTGGTGACTTGAGATGGTACTTTAGGATGCTAGTATGGCATCTTCTTGGTTTGTTTGCTCTCTTAAAAAATCTGCTTTTCCTTCCACCAGCTCTTGTCTCTCATGTTTCTCTTTCGAGTGGCGGGCAGCTGAATCTGGATTTGGTTAAAACTATGGAGCCCAACATGGGACTGTGTGCCTCAGATGGTCTATCGTTCCTGGTTTCCAATGGATGGAGCAATTGGCTCTAGCAGCACAGCAGGGCTGCTACCTGGCAGAGCTACATTACCAGGCAGAGCAACAACCACTCGTTGAGTGCCATCTGCTTGTGGCTAGCTGATCTCATGACTAGGATTCCAGGGATGTCCCAGCAACTGTTGAGAATACTTTTGTCTTGGGGATCCTCCCTTCTCTCCTGGGTGTAACATCAGCTACCTACAATGCTTCACAGGTGCAAGGAGAAGCAGTGTCTGGGGGAGTCAGTGGACTCCAGGACTGGGTAAGTTGCTCCAGTTTGTGTAACCAGGAACTCCCTTCCCCTCCATGTGGGCTTTTCCTCTGAAGAAGCCACTTTGTTTTTGTCTTTGATTGGCATACCCTGTTGGATAGGGAAATAGTTGCTGGACTGTTACCCAATGTGAGAACTGGTTTGTTTTCATTTGTCTGCCAGTTATTTTCATGCACT
This sequence comes from Macaca fascicularis, assembly GCF_037993035.2. Classification (NCBI taxonomy): domain Eukaryota; kingdom Metazoa; phylum Chordata; class Mammalia; order Primates; family Cercopithecidae; genus Macaca; species Macaca fascicularis. The sequence goes on along the minus strand of NC_088387.1, from coordinate 15,671,701 downwards.
CTTGCTTACGTGTTTAAAAACATGAGAAAGTTCAAAGGCAAGCCAGGTTGTCTGAGACTCCAGCTGGTTACATATTATGGCCCATTTTTATACACATTTTGAACTGCTGGACAAATTACAGCAAGAAAACTTCAGAGCTCAAATGGTTAACCTACAACTATAGAGTTAAACAGAGTCTTCTAAAACTCTCTATTTCTTTCTTTATTGTTTTTCCTTCCTGCTTTGAATCTACTGCTATTAAACTCCTGGTGTTGAGATAAAACTCCCTTTTTATAATACCACCAATTCAAGGTTGTTTGGAGATTTCGTTTTTCTTATACAGTTCAACCAGTTCTGTAGACAATAAGCACTCATTTAAAACAAAAGGTAGATAATAAACACTCATTTTAAACAAAAATAGAAGGGTAAAAACTTTTTTTAAAAAAAATCAAATTGCCATAAAAACTACTTTAGCCAAAATTTTTGTTCACAGTCTTCACTGAATTGCCTATTGACAGATCCCAATTTTATCAAAAATAATTTGGATCTAGCTATCTTTTGTAGGCCAGTGATTTTTGTGATGCTGTCTCATGGCAAGAGTTCCAAGGTAAAAGCTGGTAAATCTTTGTGTGTACGTACATGTTTAAATATGTTTAAACTTTGGCTCCTATAAGTCTTCCCTCTCGTTCTAACTTGTGGCCTGATGCTAAAATGTTTTATCTTAAAGGTCTAAAACACCAATATTTTCCTCCAGTAGAACATGATTCTGTACTCTTGGCTTTTCTTAATATGTCTACATTTTTCAATATAATCTAATAACTTCTTAGGCAATTTCTAAGAGTAATGTATCTCCCTCCTATATTCACAACTTTAAACACATTCTTCCTGAGTCTGATTAAACTCAAGTACTCTTTATCATCAGGTTTGAATTCCCAGTTATCTAAATCAACTTCCCATAAAATAGAACAGTCACACTTCAAAAGGTTTTTCTTTGCCTCTTTGATAACTGGCTTGAAAAGCAAAATTTTGTGTTTTATCAAGATAATTTTTATATTATCTTTATTTAGTTTTTGACTACTTAAAAACCTGAGATTTAAAATAATTAAGATTTTCACATTTGTTTAACCTTCTGTATGCCTTTGTGGTCTTTTAATTATCACTCTTTGTTAAATAAATGACTGTCATTTTATAATAACCTGTAATTCTGTTTCAACCAAATGGTTTGAGCCTTTTAACATCTTTAATAAATGTCCTCAAAATCAAAATTCTAAACTAAGTCTCTGACCTAGACTTATTACTGGGGACTTTTCAAAGCTATAAAAATTAGTCACTGCAAGCTTGTAAAATCTTTTTACAACTTCCAGTCAGATCATAGACTCTGGTATCATTACCTCCAGCCACTTAGATGCGTCCTTATCAGGTGCTATTAACTAATCCTTGTGTTGTTAAGTTATAGGGTTTTGACTTCTGAGTTTATATTTCATCAAAAAAGTCACTAACTGGCTGGGCATGATGGCTCACACATGTAATCCCAGCATTTTGGGAGACCGAAGCAGGAGGATAACTTAAAGTCAGGAGTTTGAGACCAGCCATGGCCAACATGGTAAAATCCTGTCTCTACTAAAAATACAAAAATTAGCTGGGCATGGTGGCATGTGCCTGTAATTCCAGCCACTCAGGAGGCTTATGCAGGAGAATTGCTTGAACCCAGGAGGCAGAGGTTACAGTGAGCTGAGATCTTGCCACTGCACTCCAACTTGGGGGGCAGAGTGAGACTTCATCTCAAAAAAAAAAAAAAAGAAAAAAGAAAAAAGTCACCAATTGCTGCCAAATCTTAAATGTTGACACCGGTATCTGATACCAACTCAAGTTAACCAAAGCCTTGTCTTTGGAACTCCAGGGGAATAAAAACCTTTAAAACCTAGTTCCCCAGCCATGATGGGATGGGAAGTCAGACACACCTTGCTATGCCCCCTTCCTTTTATGGTTTAGACACAACAACTTACCAATATTAATATTAAATACAAATCATAAGACTGACAAAACAGACTCTTTCTAACAATGAAATTCCAAATTATAAACAAGACCTAAGGCCATCCCAGGCAAGAGTTAAGTCACACAATCCTACACTTACGAAGTAAACGATGTTCCACCTGCCACAGGTTTTTCTTTTTCTCTAACAGCCAAACACGGGCCTCAAAATAAACAATATTAAAGCAATTTAACTAAAGCTTTACCAGATACTGACTAACTGACCCCCAGCCCTTGTTACAACAGCCATAACTATGGCTTTAATTAGACAATAGACTGATTTCAGTAACTTTCTCCTAATAAAAAGACCACGGACCATAGACTAGTTCTGGTTGGTTCATAAAAATCATACATTTGCATGACTTTGAATCCTAATATAACATTTTACATATAGGACCTAATTGTAATATATTTAAATATTAGGTCTCCACCCTAATGTAAGCGTATTATTATCTACGTGTTTTTCAAAACACCTTCATAAATATTCATAAGTCCTCGTTAAATGTATATGGTTTAGCCAACCTGTCATCATAGTCCCGTAACAGCTCCATGTACAATTGACAGTGGGAAACACATTTATTAACTTCCTTTTTTTTTTTTTCTGACGGAGTTTTGCTTTTATTGCTCAGGCTGGAGTGCAGTGGCACAGTCTTAGCCTGCTGCAACCTTTGCCTCCTGGGTTCAAGCAATTCTCCTGCCTCAGCCTCTGGAGTAGCTGGGACTACAGGCGTGCGCCATGATGCCTGGCTAATTTTTTGTATTTTTAGTAGAGACGGGGTTTCACCGCATTGGCCAGGCTGGTCTTGAACTCCTGACCTCCGGTGATCCACCCTCCTTGGCTTCCCAAAGTGCTGGGATTACAGGGGTGAGCCATCGTGCTCAGCCAGCTTTCTTTCTATCTTTCTTCCCTTCTTTCCTTCTTTCTTTCTTTTTTTGAGACGGAGTCTCAATCTGTCCTCCAGGTCCAGGTTAGAGGGCAGTGGCGCAATCTCGGCTCACTGCCAGCTCACGCCCAGGTTCACGCCATTCTCCTGCCTCAGTCTCCCAAGTAGCTGGGACTACCGGCGTCCGCCACCACGCCCAGCTAATTTTTTGTATTTTTAGTAGAGACGGGGTTTCGCCGTGTTAGCCAGGATGGTCTCGATCCCATGACCTCGTGATCCACCCGCCTCGGCCTCCCAAAGTGCTAGGATTACAGGCATGAGCCACTGCACCCGGCCCCAACTTTCTTATAAATATGGGAGACATATAGTCTATAATTAACACCTGTTTATTCCCTAATTCAGAAAAGACTATGATAATTACAAAGATGTCAGGAGAAACTATGACTCACACCTTCCTACAGCCTTTAGATTGTCATTTTAATAACCACAATTGACAAAAAAACTTAAAAAAATTGCCAAAATGTTTTTTAAAAACTACTTTGACTTGAGGTAAGACATTGCTGATTCCCTGTTATATATTAAAATTAGTCCCCAAAGTAGAATCAAATTGAGCCCCTTTAAAATATTATATATGAACCATTCCAGGTTTCTGCCCTGATTAAAAAAAAATCAATTGATACTTTAAAAAATTAAACAATTGGCCAGGCACGGTGGCCCACACCTGTAATCCCAGCACTTTGGGAGGCCGAGCTGGGTGGATCACGAGGTCAGGAGATCGAAGCCATCCTGGCTAACACGGTGAAACCCCATCTCTACTAAAAATACAAAAATATTAGCTGGGCGTGGTGGCGGGTGCCTGCAGTCCCAGCTACTCAAGAGGCTGAGGCAGGAGAATGGCGTGAACCCAGGAGGTGGAGATTGCAGTGAGCTGAGATCACTTCACTGCACTCCAGCCTGAGCAACGGAGCAAGACTACGTCAAAAAAATAAAATAAAATAAAATAAACAATTACCAGATTGCGTAATATGTGGTACACTTGTCCTGTCACCTTTCTTACATCCATACACTCTAGTCCTGGAAATGTCTGGACCCGGGGCTTTCTGGCAAGTGACTGTGGACTGTATTAAAGACTGCGTGAAAAACATCTTGGTAAAAGAGTTAAGATTGTAGAGATAATATCCCTGAAGCACCTGTAAGACTTCCCGGTATAGAATGGATGGTCCCTGTGGACAAGAGTGTGACAAGGAGCTGGTGGGACAAGACCCAGACCAGACTCGCAATACAGTCAGATCCTGTGTGCAGAGGACGTGGTGACACTCCTCCATGTGGTTTGGGGCTAGAAATAGGTAGTCCTTGTTATGTAAAGTGGATTCAGCTGTTCTCAAGTTCTTGGTGGATTTGATTCATCGTTGCAGGAATATTCTCTTTAGATGTGAATCTTGGGCCAGCTGGCCTCCTACCTACTTTAGATTCTGGCGGCCAGGGCAGCCAAAAGTAGACCAGTTGCTTTCCACCTCCTTAAATAATTTGGTCCAAACAAGGCTGAAGTGTCTGACAATGGAGAGGAAAATTACTCCACTTCCCATCTAACTTCCGTTGAGAAAAGGAAATTCAGGAAGGGCATTAGTCATATGTTAACATGAATATTGGAAATCTGTGGTAATGGCTCCCATCCAGCAGAGACCCCATGGAAGGTTATACTGGATTTGACTTGCATGTCTGTTTCCACACATCTCCCCCCGTCCCCACTGCACAAACGAATGAAATTATTATGGGTTTATGTTTTATATTTTCAATTATTAATTATGAAATAAGGCACATATACCAAAAGAACAGTGAGAGATCTAACAGACACTTGTGTATATACCAGTAAAGTTCAGAAGCTGTTAACATTTTGCCTTATTTGGTTAAATAGACACAACACTACAGATAGCTAAAACCCTTTTGCCAATTGCTATCCCGTTTTCTTTCCCTAGAGTAAAAATTGTAATCATATAATAGATTGTAATCACAATTTAATACAAATTGATTGTGTGTCATCCTCATATTTTTATAATTTTAATTTATTTTTATTTATAATAAACAATTTCTATGAGTTAAAATTTGGACATAAAAATATTGTACACATCTTTTTGATTTTTTCACTTATATTTTTAAAGATTTATTAATTTAATTAATATCTGGTTAATATATTCGACCGTTTTGCTAAAATTACTTAATCTGAATCTAAACAGAAGAAACAATCATTTAAATCCAGAATGTGGAACATTCTACAAGGCAATTGGCCTGAATTCCTCAAAAAGGTTAATACCATGAAAAACCAAAAAAGGCTGGAGACTATTCTAGATGAAAAGAGACTAAAGAGAAATACTTTGAACGGATCCTTTTTTATTTTAAAGCTGTATGAGATACTGTTGAGACAGTTGGGGGAGTGTGACTGTTGACGATGTTTAGTGGGATTATGGTTACGTGAGAGAGTCCTTCATGGATTTAGTTCATTTATCCTAATCACTGTGCTGTGATTCGTTATATGATAAACTCAGTTCCTTTCCTCATTCCTTGGCTGATGTTTGTTGCTTGCATTGTTAAAATTCTCAACAGATTTGCCATATTGTCTGATACATTATTTAGTGGAGAAGGACATAGAACAGCCAAAATAATTATAAAATTGATCAATTTCTTCTTGTAATCTTCTCAATTTTTGCTCACTATAACTTTGAGTCTGTTAATGCATGCATACCAGTTCAGAAAAGTTTCCCCTGCTGGGTGAATTTTCCCTTTTAACATTATGAAATGCTATCTTTATTTCTAATATTGCTTTTGTGGTTAAAGTTTAATTGGTCTGATACCAAGAGAATGTCCTCATTCTTAGGAGGTAGTGGCCGAACTATGTTGTGGTAAAGTGTCACAGTGACCTTAACTTACATTTAAATAGCTCAGTGAAATACAGTACACTTATGTGTGTGTACATGCACATATGTATATACAGAACACACACATGCACATATGCATATACAATGCATATACATGTGACTATGCATATACAGGTCCTATGCACGCATTTGTGCATTTACAGGGCCTGTACACATGCCTATGCATGTACAGTACATATACACCCACATATGCTTACATTTGGGGGAGTGTACATGCAGCAAAATTGAGTTGAAAATGCAGCAAAATTGAGTTGAAAATGCAGCAAAATTAAGTTGGCAATTCTAGAAGAGGATTCGAATGTATTTTTTGCACACTTTTTCAACTTTTCTGTAGGTTTAAAATTCTCTTGAGAGAAAAATGTCTCATTCATTTGTCAGACTGCTTATGTAATGCGATGTGGGTGGCCAATGCGCGTGACATCCAGCTTCTGATTTCATAATCACAGTGAGCATTGTTCTCCTTCCTCCTATACCTATGCCAAGCAGGGGAACTGTCTTCTGCACTTCTTCTCAGGGTGTGCTTTCTCTGGATTTGGTCTTGTCTCAGAACCCCCTCCTGTGGTCTTGGAATTTGTGTGCTGGCCCCCAGCCCCTCTGGCTGCTGGAAAGAGAGCCCTCCCGTACCTCAGAGGAGCTTTCATTTCTCTTTCATTTTTCTGGATTTCCCTTACAGTTTTGCCAGTTCAGCAACACAGTTAAGAAGATATACTTTAGACCATATTTTATCCAGCTTTCGAGAAAGACGTTCTGCAGCTATAGGGTTGCAGAGGATATTTCCTCTTCCATACTAATGATTCCCTTTTCTGTTATGTCTAATCTATAGTTTGAAATATTAATGGCTATGTATTCATACTCTGTTACCTGAAGTTGTGGGAGGTTTTAATATGCTGCTAAGGCTTTCTGCTCATTCCTTCTGAGTGGGGTTTCCATTTTGGATGATGAGTGTACTTTCTGGAAGGATGTTCATCACAAACCTCTGCAGCCTGGTTGAGGGCTTCTCTCTCCAGAGAAGTTCTGAACCTGCCCCTGCCAGGTGGTCCAGAATATTACTAACTTGTGATTTATTTTTATGTTCATTTATTGTCTTGGCGGTGGGCAAGTGAGTTGCATACTTTGCTCTGTTGCACAGGCCCACACTTGCAAATCCCAAGGGAAGCTTCCCGTTCACCCACAGCCCAGGATGGCCCTGTCGAGCTTCTCCACTGTCTCCCTGATGATGAACAGTCCCCTCCAGAGCCCTTTGAAAAATCCTAGCTAGGATTAGGGCTGTGCAATTCTACCTCCCTTCCTCAGACTCTCCTCTCCTGACCTTCCAGGGGTGAAAATGTAGCAATGGGCACTACCATTCCCTGCAACCCTGATTGCCATGCTGAAACTACCTTTGCAAAGTTAAAAACTGAAGAAATTATGACAGCGAAAGACATCAGAACTAACTGACTCCATCTTGCTTCTAACCTTTAAGCTGTCCTTGTTTATTCCTGGGCATAGGCCGAACTAACTTTGGGAAGGAATTTAGTGGTTTGACTGAAAAAAGTTGCTGACAGCCCTCTCCTGCAAAGATCGCCTTCTTGCTGGGGACCAGTCTGCTTTTGCAGGACCAACAAATTAGCTACAAGATTAGAAATTAGTTTAGCAGTCGTGCAGCCTCTGGCTCCAAGAGTCTGAACCTCCCCAAATTGTTCCAGGGGATAACATCACTATTGGAAAACCTAAGATCAGCGCTCGAGATATTTTGCAGACCCTGCACTCGATGGATCAACTGACACCACCCAGACCCTGGTAATCTGGCTCAGCTAGTTCTGTCATTCCACCCAGGAACAAAAGACAGCAAGAGAAACTGACTTTGACCCCCTATGATTCCATCTCCAGTCTGACCAATCAGCACTCTCCATTTCCCAAGCCCCTACCCTACCAATTTATCTTTAAAAACTCTGATCCCCGAATGCTGGGGAGACTGATTTGAGTATAAAAAATCTCCAGTCTCCCACACAGCCAGCTCTGCATGAATTACTCTTTCTCCATTGCAATTCCCATGTCTTGATAAATCAGCTCTCTCTAGGCAGCGGGCAAGGTGAACCCACCGGGCGGTTACCATGCTGGGCCTTGGGCTGTAGTCCCTTCTTTCAGGGCACCATGCAATGTCCTTTACTCCCTCCATGCTCAGCTCCACATTTAAAAAGAAAAGGAGAGGTTGTATTTATCTAGAAATCCTTGTGTTTATATTGGGAGGGTTTTCAAGAAACCTGATGTGTTTTGTTACCAGTACTGGAAGTTTTTTAATCTATTATTTTTGGCTTAAGTAAAAAAGGTACTTATTCTGTAAACTGGCAGAAAGAATCTCCCTGGATACATGTTTTAAACTTTTTAAAGTTCTTACACCTAGACTGGAAATAAAAACATTTACCTAAAAAGCAAATATTTTCTTCATTTAAAAAGCTAAGCTAAACAGATTAAGTTTAGTGAAAACAATTTCAATGACATAGGAAAACAGTGATACTTAAGCAGACTTTGCTCTAAAAACCTACAAATAAATGAGGTTCAGCCTTCTGATTGCAGGAACTACATCTAGTCACCTTCATGCCTCCATGCCTGGTGATAAGTGATACAGAGTGGGTGCTGTATTTCTGTTGTTGTTGAGTGACTTTGAACTTGCTTATCCACCTGAGATAGGAAGACATACTTTTCTTCTTGAGTTAGAGCTTGCTTCCTTCCTAGTGCTAACCAATGGCACACGGTCATTACTGTTACGTACAGACTCAGCCCCAGCCTGTGCAAAATGAATTGGCTCATGGCCAGCTCTCCCATTCTTGGGGGAAGGAGAGGGTTTCACGCTGGGCTCCCAAGGGAGATCCAGGCCCTCTGCACCCAGCCTCTACCACAGCCAAGCCTGTTGGGGAAGTGTGAGACGGGACTTGCCCAGAAAACCAGCATGTGAGTGTTCCCCGCAGATACCTGGTCCAGTCGCCTGCCCTGGCGGATGGGATTGTACCCTGTCAGGCTAGGGATGTATCTTCTATCCCAAGCTACACATTTTATGTGTCCTCATGCACTTTTGCTGGGCTCCAAAACAAGGTGAAGGGCCCAGAAGCCAATACTGCTGCAGAGGCCCTTGTAGAGTGGTCTCAAGGAGATCACTGGGGGCCTGGCCCCTCCATGCTCATTACCAGTGTCCACCTGAGAAGGCGGCTAAGTTCTGAGGTTCTTATTCAGGTGGAGCCTCGATGGTGCAGAGGGGCCAGAGAAGAGGTCAGAGTAGAGTCCACTGCCTGGCTGGTGCCAGGCACACAGGTGCTGTCTCCACTGCTCGAGTTCATGTCTAAGGGTTTCTAGCACATGGGGAGCCTTCAGTAAAACATCCACCTGTTACTGGGGTGAAGGGCAAAGCTTTCATGGAACCTCTGGGTCTGGTTAATCTGAGGTCCAGGTACTTGCAGAAGATCTTCCTTCTTCCTCTCCTGTGTTCTTGGAATGTCATGACTATCTGGGCTGCAGCTCCAGGGTGACTGGAACTCACCTCTTGTGCACTGCCCCCCTGCCGCCTGGGTATAGGGCTTTTTGAGGCCTGTGTGTGAATACAGACTGTGAGATCTGAGTGTCTGTAGTTGTGTAGCCTGAGTCCTTTGTGAGGATGATAAGTTAAGAGGAGAAAATCCTGTGTGCAGCCAAAGGAAAGGCACGGAAGCCTGTGCTCAGGCCTTGCTCCACATCCCTGCCCTGGAGCTGTAGCCTCCTTGCCAGGACCCCTGAACCTGCTGCCAGTTTGCTCCTCCGTTCTTTTCAAAACAATTTCCTGTGAACAGACAGTGAAAGATGGCTCTGTAGTTGACACCCTTGGCCACAGAACCCAGGACTGTGCATGTCCTTGGTCTGTGTGGGCGCCATTGAGAAGATCCTGGCCCTGTTTTAGTACAGACAGTTTGAAATTGGGAGCATACACCTTGGAGGTGGGTCAAGATGCCTCCCACCTGCAGGGAGGGGAAGGACCTGGTAGTAGCTTGCTCAGAGTGAATTTAAGTTAATCCTCTAGGAAAGGGTTTCTCTTTAATCTAATAAGGCCACCATAGAACCAAAGGACAGAGGCCTTGGGAAATTTGGGACTAAGGGGAGGAAAATACATCTTTTTCCTCCTTCATATCTTTGAAAAAAATTTTTTTTCTCTTCTGTGCTGGAGCAAGTGGCCAATTCTTTCCCTTTTTTCCCTAAGTTTGCTATCTGTTCATCTTGAAGGAATCTAACCTGGGAATTCACTGGGAGGATTTTTAGCCAGTACTCACAAGATTCCAAGAGGAAGTAGTTTTTCAGGGCCTTGATCTTTGCTTTCTGTTTGTGGAGTCTTGAAGACTTTAGTCTCTTCCTCCAGGATGGTTCATGAGTTCTGAAGCCCTGACATACAGAGGAGGGCCTGTGGAGAGGTTCTTGCATTAATCGTGTCCCTTTCTTCCCTTGATATAGGACCTGCTTAAGGCAGATTAGGGATTGGGTTGCGTCTAAGTGCTTAACAACTGAAAGAGGAGATCAAGATAGTAACTAATGAAAGCCCTGGTGATGAACTCCAGCCAATCAGCCCAGCAGCACAGCCTGACCCTTGCTTCCAAGCTGTTTTGTCCCATGGCCACTTATTTCTTGGCAGTGGCAATCCACTTTGAAAGTACAAGTTTGAAATGACAAGGGGCAGTATTAGGAGTCAAATGCAGCATCACATTCCCTCTTGTACCTGTAGTGTACATCAGGAAATGAGCTGGGAACTGTTTCCCAACGAAACCATATGTGTGCTCAGAATTCTCCTTAACATAGTTTTCCAGAGAGTCACTTTTAACCGAGAAGAACTGGCTAAAAGATAGGACCTGTTAGTTTATCCCTAGTTTATAGTGTACCCAATGTTCTGGTGGAATTAAAGTCAAAGGTTTAAAATGCCATAGAAGTCTTTTCTTGTTGTTTAGTATTCTACTTTTTTTTCATTTATTGATAATTGCAAACTCAGCATTTTTATTTGGTTTTACTTGTTTGGTTTAGTTACCCTGATACTTCAAACAGTTCTCTTATAAAATGTCCTTGTGGACATACTGACTGCATGTTTATCTTGCACGTTTGCTAAAATCACTATCTGTTTGTATTTCATAAAGTTATAGCTACTTTTATCCTAAAGTTATTTTGCATATTTTTATTCTATTTGCATTTTAAATGGGATTTAAATATATTTTATTATATTAATGAGGCTTAAAATGAAGCCTCATGAATATTAATGGTTTAACGTTAATGATAATAATTGTTAATTTTTATTCATTTATGGTAGTTACCATGCAAAGAACCTGTGGGACCCCAAATGAAACAAACCAAACAATAAATAGCAAACCATCATTAAAGGCTAATATATATTGAGCCCAATTTCTAAGTGCTTTACTTGTCATTTGTGATATGAAAATCCTTACTACAGTTCTGCCAAATAAATATATCTTTTTTTGCCCCCATCTTACAGGTGAGAAATGTAAGGCCTAGAGAGTTTCAGTAATCCACCCAGAGTTACACAGCTAATTTGGGAACCTAGGCAGTTGAGGTCAACATGATTGTTCCTATGGTGGAGAGATCTTAATGTAAAGGAAGTTAATGTGGTCCAGTGCCGTATATTCATTTTAAATATACGGAATATTTAGTCTGTTGGGCTCTCCAGATTTTGAAGCAATGACTTTGAAAGAAGTTAAATTAGCAAATATATAATTATCAAAATAAACTGAACTTCAAAATTTTATCTGTTAATCTATAATCTTAGAAGTTCACCAAGTCATATATATGTATATTAACACATTTAAAAATGTTGTTAAATCAGGTGTCTCCTAACAATGCTTGCTCTAAGCTATAAAACTTTAAATTTTTAAATACTATGCATTTGATGTCAATTTGCTCCACATTTCTATTCTATGAGAAAAAGGTGAAGTTGGAGAAATAGTATATTTTCTTTTTTTTGTGGTTTCTAGAAATTTTATGTTCCAGACTTTCAGTGACACTATGAATATTCATCAACTTTTGAGGCCCACATTTGGAATTTCAATGATGGTTATCTAAAAGATGTGTCTTTAATTGTGAATCAGCAATAAAACATAAAAAATTGTATTGATTATGCTGTCCATGTACAAATGCCTTGGTACCCGTAACTGGACCCAGCCAGTGGTAGGGATAGAATCCTAAAGGGGAAATGACCAAACGATATGAATGGCAATCTGTGTCCTTTGGTCATTAGAAAACCACAACAACGTCTGAAAATCATAAGTGAGTCTATGGTTACTGTGGAATGAAATACAGACTACAGGCACTTACTTGGATAATTCCAGACAAGATAACTATGGAGTTTCTTTTTTTGGTCTGAACTCTATAGGTAGGTAGGTGGTTCTCATTTGTCTATCCAGCTTCCCAACCATCCAACCATCCAACCATCCAACCATCCATCTCCATCCATCCCTCCATCCATCCATCCATCCATCCATCCATCCATCCATCCATCCATCCTCCCATCCATCCATCCATCCACCCACCCACTATCCATCTGCTCAACAAATAGTTACTGGACACTATCTACATGCTAGGCATTGCTTAACTGTTGGGAGTGGTTTTTTCCAATCAGGTATGAGGAGACACATAATAAAATAATAAAGAAGATTGCAGCTGACGCTATGCTATGACAAAAGGGATAGTTCGTTATGAAAATAGATGGGGTGGTGGCCAAGAAATTGGGAACATGCTCTCTGAAGTAGGCGAATTTAGACCTGAAGGAGCCAGGCTAGAGAAGACCCTTGGAAAGGGAATACCAGGCAGAGGGAGTTCCGGTTCTAAGACCTGGGGCTTGACCTGCTCCTGGAGGCAACAGGGGACTTGAGCCCATGTGGTCATCAGGGGTGAGTGGTTCAAATGAGATCAGAAACGTAGGTAGAGATCAAGGAGGCTTTGGGACTGTGAGAGAATTTGGGTTTTATTCTAACTCAAGGGGGGTCCTTTGAAGGGTTTAGATCTCTTTCTTAAAATCAAGATTCTGATTTCCACTGGGCAGAGTATTGCGGGAACTGGCCAGCAGACTGCAATGCAACAGGGCTCTTTCTTTGTTCCCAGGCAGATCGGCAGGTCGAGAAATAATAGACACACACAAGATAGTGAAAGCTGAGCCCAGGGGGTCACCGCCTTCTGGTCCCGCGACGCCACCAATGCACTGGATATACCAGCATTTACTATTAAGTTTAGTGAGGGCGGGGGTAGGTTAGTGAGGGATTTAGGGCCATTTGATTATGAGGTGAGATGGTCACATGGGGATGAAGTAATTCTTTAACATAACATCTGTATGCAGAAGTACAGTATACAGAGATAAGAATTTACAATATAATGTGTGCATCAGTAATTTCTAAAAGAGCGTTAGAACACAAACACAGTCTTTCCATAACGTATGATTAGCAAGATATTAATCAGCAGTAACAGTTGCAGCAAAAGCTGGTTACAAACAATCCATAGAAACAGGATGTGAAGCTAGACAACCGGTTAGACCAGAAATTCTCAGAAGGGAGTATGCATTCACCCTAAAGAGGCCTAGAAGAGCTGTGGCAAGATGAGGGCATTTATAGCCCTATCTTATCCATATGAACAGGCGCCCCTCATGTGTCCATTTATAGGTTCTCCACAAGGGTTGCATTCCATTCCCAGCGCTATGAACATCTGCTTTTCTGGGATAGGAATCTTGGTGATGTGAAACCTCCCTGACTGCACGTTCATTCGTAGGCTCTCTGAAACGGGGAGCATATCATACGCTGTTGGCTCATTCTTGCAGTCCAACCTGGCGTTGTCTTTACACAATCCTGCATGCAATTTTGTATTTACAATAATCAGGAACATTTCATCTTTTATTCTGTAGCAATAGTTTCGGGGGTCTCCCTACATCTCCCCCTTTTGTATGATTTAAATGAAGCATAGCAATGGTTAAATGAACCATTGCTATGGTGTGGCACTGATCACGATTGGATTGAAGAATATTTTTTCCAATTTTACACATGAACAATAAGCCAATAGCACAAATGATACACGGAATAAAAATAATGATAGTGGATCCTCCCAAAGATTTTACCCATTGAACGGGGTTGAGATTAGATAACCCCTCAGATATACCGTCTAAAACTTCAGCACCGGGTAAAGCAGTTAAGTGTGCTTGAGAGGCCTCAAAAATCTCTTCTTTTGGCTTGCTTATGTCTAAACTTAAATTATCTTCACTTCCTTGTAAATGGCATTTTACTGATTCCCAATTGTGAGCAGACTCATTATATTGAAATGAAGTTATATAAATATCAGAAGTATTCCAATCACATTGCATTTGCCATCTATGTTCTAAACTCATAATTCTATTTCCCATCCATATAGCAGTTTGTCTTAGATCATTAATTTGATTGGTCAATTTTTGATCAATACCTGAGAATTCCACATCTGGGTAGAATTTTTTTTTTTTTTTTTTTTTTGCCATTTATCCACAAAATGAGCAGTTTGAATAGACTGATGTAATACAACACCAACTCCAGCAGTAGCAGCAGTCCCTGTAACAGCAATCAAGCCCATTATTACTGCAATTAATATAAAAACAAATCATTTACTCCTTTTAAGAATTTTCTGTAGAATGTTATTAGTAACATGGATAGAAGGGGAAGATTCCCAAAGCCTATGTAAGGCTGTGGGGAGCCAAATACCTTCTCTGGCTCTGACCATTAAAATACTATGATATTGATTAAACAATGAGTCAATACAAGTATACAAGTAATGATTAACACAGGTAATTATGTTGGTTTTTGAATTAATATGCATCTTTCCTACTAATAACATATATGGTGGTTTAACACAACTTTTAAGTGGTATAGTTTTGTTGGACTCCATATAGAAAGTTTACATACTTTGGGATGGTACTCTTTTTTGTGAACGTGGGGTGGGGGGAATAGGTTGTATGAGAGGTGCTGGGGGGACATTAGTAATGGGGGGGTATAAGTCCTCATAATCTTTACTGTCCCATCTTTGAATTGACCTTTTGATGATTGCCATAGTGATATTTTTGACTGTGTGGAAATAGTAGTGTAAATCAATCTGTTGTCTTGGTTTTTGAGATGACAAGGTAAATTTACTTATAATGCTTTCTCCACCCCAACCTCTCGTACCAGTCATAGCTAGAGTTAATCTCCATAATTCTGAATGTTCAGGTCCTAAATGGGGAACAACGAGCCTTGGCTTTGGAGGGGCAACCCTTGCCCCTTTCCACTTACAAGGAGAAAAGGTGTTAAATCTATGATATAATAGGGAGGGTTATCACTACTTTTTTGATAAGTAATATCATAGAGAAAATGTTGACAATTTCTATGACCTTGAGCGCAATCACTAGTAATATGACATTTGGGAGCCCAATCAACAATGGTGTAGTGAGAAGAATTAAATAACACAGTTCCTTCTGGACTAACACAATCCTTCCATATTAATTTGTCAGCATTTGAAGACAAATTGAGAGGACACGGAGGTCCTAAAGGCTTATATTGGGATGTGTGAATATAATCAGCGATTCCTATTTTGATCTGCCTTAGAGGTTTTAATGAGAGCCCTGATACCAAGTGTCCCAAAAGAGGGACAGAGTGAACAGACGGTAGTGAGACCACCAAAGTTTGAATATCTGATAAGAGACATCCATTAGTGGGTCCCAGGCACAAAGGTGGATGCCTAAAACCTACAGTGATATTGAAAGGGGTTCCTTCTTCTGAAGGTTGGGAAGGACAATGATCATCTACAGAACCAGGCATCCAAATACTATCATTAACATAGACCTCGACAGGAATGTCCATCCATGTCATGGCTCGAATAAGAGGAGGAAAAGGAATATAGGCCCAATATATATAGTTTTTAACAGTCTGGAGTGACAGAGGGTAGAAGCATCAGTGTCATCAGGAGGAGGCAGAGATTGAGCTGGATCTGGATCGCTGGAGACAAGTTGTTCAGGATGGCTGACTGGATTGTCTGTTGTAAAGGAGTTAGCGTGGTTTTTTTCTTTTTTTGGATAGTTGGATGTGTTAGTTGTTTTTTGCAGTGGACTTTTTTCAGCAAATTTCTCCATCTTGTTGTTGCATGCATCTTCAGGACACAATTTCAGGTGTCTAGTAGGAATCCAAACAGGAGATTGATGTTCACGTGGGGAAACACAAGCATAGCCTCTTTCCCATGTTAAAATAGAACCTTTTGACCATACATTAGATTGAACATCTTTCCACCATATTTCCCTTCCTTGGTTTACTGTGGGACGGTTACCAGAGAAATGTTTTTTGGCAGTAGTAACAGAATTAGATTTAGGAATATTAAGAAAATTTAACGTGAGCAATGCCAAGTTTAGTTGTATGTGGAGGGTAGACAACTCTTTTTAAGTAATTGTGATTTTAAAGTTCTGTTACTTCTTTGTACAATAGCTTGACCTTGTGGGTTATAAGGAATGCCAGTAATTATGTTTAATACACCACTGATTAAGAAAAATTTTAAAAGCTTTACTGCAGTATGCTGGGCCATTGTCTGTTTTGAGCTCACTGGGAATTCCCATAACCAAAAAACACGAAAACGCATGTTTTTAAACATGAGAAGTGGCTTCTCCGGTTTATAGGAAGCCCAGATGAAATTGAAAAATGTGTCAACTGTGACAGACACATAAACTAATTTTCCAAAAGAAGGAACATGAGTAACATCCATTTGCCAGATAACATTAGGAGAAAGGCCTCGGGGATTAACTCCAGGAGATTGTGTGGCTAAGACAAGAACCTGACATTGAGAACAGTGTTGTATAACTTGTTTAGCTTGTTTCCAACTGAGAGAATATTTATGTTTAAGACCTGAGGCATTAGTATGAGTGAGTTGATGAAATTGTTCTGCATCTGTAATGGCTAGAGAAACTAGAATATCAACTTTATGATTACCACTGGATAAAGGTCCAGGCAAATTAGCATGAGCTCGAATGTGAGTGAGGAAAAAAGGGTGGTTTTGGTTTCTGACAGTTTTTTTTTTTTTTTTTTGAGACGGAGTCTTGCTCTGTCACCCAGGCTAGAGTGCAGTGGCCGGATCTCAGCTCACTGCAAGCTCCGCCTCCCGGGTTTACGCCATTCTCCTGCCTCAGCCTCCCGAGTAGCTGGGACTACAGGCGCCCACCACCTCGCCCGGCTATTTTTTTGTATTTTTTAGTAGAGACGGGGTTTCACCGTGTTAGCCGGGATCGTCTCTCGATCTCTTGACCTCATGATCCGCCCGTCTCGGCCTCCCAAAGTGCTGGGATTACAGGCTTGAGCCACCGCGCCCAGCCTTCTGACAGTTTTTTTGTAATAAAGAGAACAAGGAAACCAGATTAGCATCAGTAATATTTTTGATGGTAGTTGTTTCTATTGCCTTAGTGGCATGGAATACATAAGCTGAGTCAGAGACAATATTAAGAGGCTGATCAAAATCTTGTAATGCATAGAGAACAGCAAACAACTCAGCTTTTTGAGCAGAAGTGTGTGGAGTAGAAATGACTTTATCTTTTGGTCCTACATACCCTGCCTCTCCATTACTGGATCCATCAGTAAAAATGGTAATGGCTGCCTCTAGTGGTGATGAACGAGTAAGTTTTGGTAGAATCTAGGAAGTGTTTCATATAAATTGAAAGAATTTTGACTTAGGCAAATGATTATCAATAATGCCAATGAAGTCAGCCAGATTAGTCTGCCAGCACAAGGATGTTGAAAAGGCATTTTTAACTTCATTTTTTGACAAAGGGACCACGATAATGTTTGGATCAAAGCTGGAAATTTTACTGATGTGTTGACGTCCTAACCCAATTAACACAGAACACGCACTGGTTGTTGTTGGAGAATCGTTTGTAGAGGACAAGAATTCCAATGATGAGGCTGGCTCAGAGACTCTTCTGCAGACAAATTGCTCACTGGCATTTATTCGGCCTTGAGCATGTTATGGATTAAATGTTTTGGTAGTGGTGATGGGAACATGTGCTCTGGTTAATATTACAGACCCAAGTTGTCCAGAGAGAAAGAACTAGTTAAGGGTCCCAGCTGCCTTACCTGCTGGCCCAGTTACAGAGGGAACACCTGCTGGAGTGTATTGACTTACCACTTGGACACCTGCAGGGATCATTTATCACTCTCCATAATAGAAGTGTTTTCAGCGGAAGCCAGACTCCCCACACTCAGTTACCTGGAGGACTTACAGGATTTCATAATTGGTGGAAATAGGCTCAATCGTGTGTGACTACAAAGGGATTAAAGAATTATTTACCTTCTCCTGAGGAGGCAGAGCACGTTAGTGCCTGTGAACAGATGTGTGGGCTGTGGGCAGTGGGTCTGACGGGACCTCCCACTGACTTCCTCCTTCCTCCTAAAGAGGGAAAATGCTGTGGAGGAAAATTCACTTCTCAGAAAGTGACAGGGCTATAATTTTAGGTAAATCTGTGTTTGGAAAAAAGCAAATAAACAACAAAAAGAATTAAAAATAACAACCCCTGTGAAAAAAGTACACTTTCTCCTGAGAGATGGCGTCCCACCCCCAGGGGTGCCCCACCATTGGCTGCCCCACCATTGATTTCCTGAATAGACTTTTTTGTAATGACTGAGGTTCCTGAGGTCTGGGGTGAGGCTTATCTGCATGTCCCCAGTGTCTGTTTTTTGTACTAGTTTGGAGAAGGCAGTCCTAGGCAGTGTGTGAGGAAGAGTTGGTGGGACTCTTCTTTTTTCCTCATCTATTCTTACATGTTTATTAATAAAGTATTGCTTTGTCATATTTTAAAAAAATAAGAAAAGGAATCCTTTGCCCCAGAAAAAAGAAAGACAGAAAAGAAAAAGTAACAGCAAAAAAGAAATCATAATACCATTTCAATTAAATTGGCTAATTTAAGTGGAATTGAATGACAGATTTCAATATTAAGTCTTTTCTACCAAAAACCATGATATTATTAAAAATATTTAAATCTTTTTTAATGTTCAGAGTTTTTAATACAAGAGATGTAACAAACATGAATATTTGCATAGTAAAGTGCATTGGATTAAATCATTCAAAGTAAAAATTGATAGTTTAATAAATCTTTTGTTTCATGGTAGAGTTTGTTACATATTTCTCTGAATTTGGGAAATCACATAATTAAAAATAAGCAAGGGTGTACAGCAGGGAATAAACTAAAATATTTTAAGCACCAACTGGTAAAATTATTGTGGGAGGGGGTAGGTATGGTAGGACCTGTGGTGAACTGTACAGACTGTACACGACCTCAAGGCAGTCAAAGTAAAGGTATTTTCAAAGATAAAATAAACACTAGGAACAGTGTAAATACTAGATTTTCACTAGCGTAAATAGTGTAATTACTATATATTGTCTCAAAAATTAGGAATATATCAAGATATATACGCAGAAGTGGTAATCACTGGAAATCTCACCATGCAAAAAAAATCACCAATAATATATTGGTGGCCTTCATTTGTACATTTCCACATCCATACATATAATCAAATATAAATATTTTACATCTATTCTTATAAATATGTTATATCTACAAATATTTATATTTACATATTGTGATGGTTAGTTTTATGTATCAATCTGGCTGGATTGAGGGATGCCTAGATGGCTGGTGAAGCATTGTTTCTGGGGGCTTCTGTGAGGGTATTTCCAAAGGTAATTGACATGTGAGTGAAGTGTATATGTACATGTTTATGGTTTATTTTGCAAAAAGAAGATCACATTTTATACACTACTCAGCATTTCATCCCTGTGTAAATTCTGCTAAGATAGCTGATAAATAGTTCATACTCATTCATTTTTTAAAATCCTCACCCTAGCCGTAACCCTTCCAACTCATTGACTAAGTTTGAATTGGCTGAATAGTATTCTATTGGAATAATATTTTGTTGGTTGAATAATATTCTATTCTACAACATTCTGTTGGCTGAATAATATTCTATAAGGTGAACAGATGGGGAAATAAAACTTCCCCAGATGGATCAGTGCTTGTGGAAGAAACTCCAGCTTCCAGAGACTGTCTACATTAATGAGATTAGATCTGCAGCGAACTTCCCCAGATGGATTAGTGCTTGTGGAAGAAACTCCAGCTTCTAGAGACTGTATACATTAATGAGATTGAATCTGCAGCCATTTGTTTAGTTCATTGCTCTGATTCAAGAAGATAATAAAACTTCTCCTTAGCTCTTTCCAGAGGGTCAAAATGTATGGTTTACGATAGGTCCCCAGGTTAAGCCTCAGGATGCCTGGGAGTCTAATGTAGCTATCTTCCCAGGTGATTGCATTTCAAAGGGGAACGAGCCCCAGACCTTGGTGACATCTCTAGGTCAGAGGTGCTCCTGCTCCTAGAGAAATTTTATTTATATAAAAAAGGGCTGGATTAAGGAGGAGGCCCTTTCAGGAGAAGAGGGAGACAGGTGCCTCTTTCCCATTTGTAACCAGGGCATTTATTTCCTCATCCCTGGCCTATGCGATATCTGGCTGCTGTGTAGAAAGGTTTTCCATCTGACTTTCATAGTGTCAGTGCAGGTATAGGTCTGAGCTTGGGTGTTAGGGGGTTTGAGGGAGGATGACATTCCAATATGGTAGTAAGTTAATTAATAAGAAATCCATTCCTTATCTGGAATATCTCTCATGAACAATGAAGACAAATATGAAAAACCAAACAGGATGTCTGACAATTTATTACCTCCTTCCTTTTTCATAGGCACTCGCATAGTTTACAGATTATAGCCACTATACTACAAACCATATTGCAATATATATCCCATATGTATATCTGTATATACTGTGTTTTTCCTGGAAAAGTTCCCATAGTAATAGGACGGTTTATGGCTCAAATTGATTATGTTTTATGTATTTTTTATTTATTTATTTTTTATTATTATACTTTAAGTTCTAGGGTACATGTGCACAATGTGCAGGTTTGTTACATATGCATACATGTGCCATGTTGGTGTGCTGCACCCATTAATTCGTCATTTACTTTAGGTATATCTCCTAATGCTAACCCTCCTCCCTCCCCCCTTCCCACAACAGGCCCCAGTGTGTGATGTTCCCCTTCCTGTGTCCAAGTGATCTCATTGTTCAGTTCCCACCTATGAGTGAGAACATGCGGTGTTTGGTTTTCTGTTCTTGTGATAGTTTGCTGAGAATGATGGTTTCCAGCTGCATCCATGTCCCTACAAAGGACACAAACTCATCCTTTTTTATGGCTGCATAGTATTCTATGGTGTATATGTGCCACATTTTCTTAATCCAGTCTGTCACTGATGGACATTTGGGTTGATTCCAAGTCTTTGCTCTTGTGAATAGTGCTGCAATAAACATACATGTGCATGTGTCTTTATAGCAGCATGATTTATAATCCTTTGGGTATATACCCAGTAATGGGATGGCTGAGTCAAATGGTATTTCTAGTGCTAGATCCTTGAGGAATCGCCACACTGTTTTCCACAATGATTGAACTAGTTTACAGTCCCACCAACAGTGTAAAAGTGTTCCTATTTCTGCACATCCTCTCCAGCACCTGTTGTTTCCTGACTTTTTAATGATTGCCATTCTAACTGGTGTGAGGTGGTATCTCATTGTGGTTTTGATTTCCTTTTCTCTGATGGCCAGTGATGATGAGAATTTTTTCATGTGTCTGTTGGCTGTATGAATGTCTTCTTTTGAGGAGTGTCTGTTCATATCCTTTGCCCACTTTTTGATGGGGTTGTTTGTTTTTTTTCTTGTAAATTTAATTGAGTCTTTTATAGGTACTGGATATTAGCCCTTTGTCAGATGAGTAGATTGCAAAAATTTTCTCCCATTCTGTAGGTTGTCTGTTCACTCTGATGGTAGTTTCTTTTGCTGTGCAGAAGCTCGTTAATTAGATTCCATTTGTCAATTTTGGCTTTTGTTGCCGTTGCTTTTGGTGTTTTAGACTGAAGTCCTTGCCCATGCCTATGTCCTGAATGGTATTACCTAGGTTTTCTTCTAGGGTTTTTATGGTATTAGGTCTAACATTTAAGTCTCTAATCCATCTTGAATTAATTTTTGTGTAAGGAGTAAGGAAAGGATCCAGTTTCAGCTTTCTACTTATGGCTAGCCAATTTTCCCAGCACTATTTATTAAATAGGGAATCCTTTCCCCATTTCTTGTTTTTGTCAGGTTTGTCAAAGATCAGATGGCTGTAGATGTGTGGTATTATTTCTGAGGACTCTGTTCTGTTCCATTGGTCTCTATCTCTGTTTTGGTACCAGTACCATGCTGTTTGGTTACTGTAGCCTTGTAGTATAGTTTGAAGTCAGGTAGCGTGATGCCTCCAGCTTTGTTCTTTTGACTTAGGATTGTCTTGGCAATGCAGGCTCTTTTTTGGTTCCATACGAACTTTAAAGCAGTTTTTTCCAATTCTGTGAAGAACCTCATTGGTAGCTTGATGGGGATGGCATTGAATCTATAAATTACCTTGGGCAGTATGGCCATTTTCACGATATTGATTCTTCCTATCCATGAGCGTGGTATGTTCTTCCATTTGTTTGTGTCCTCTTTTATTTCACCGAGTGGTGGTTTGTAGTTCTCCTTGAAGAGGTCCTTTACATCCCTTGTAAGTTGGATTCCTAGGTATTTTATTCTCTTTGAAGCAATTGTGAATGGAAGTTCATTCATGATTTGGCTCTCTGTTTGTCTGTTACTGGTGTATAAGAATGCTTGTGATTTTTGTACATTAATTTTGTATCCTGAGACTTTGCTGAAGTTTCTTATCAGCTTAAGGAGATTTTGGGCTGAGACGATGGGGTTTTCTAAATATACAATCATGTCATCTGCAAAGAGGGACAATTTGACTTCTTCTTTTCCTAACTGAAAACCTTTTATTTCTTTCTCTTGCCTGATTGCCCTAGCCAAAACGTCCAACACTATGTTGAATAAGAGTGGTGAGAGAGGGCATCCCTGTCTTGTGCCAGTTTTCAAAGGGAATTTTTCCAGGTTTTTCCCATTCAGTATGATATTGGCTGTGGGTTTGTCATAAATAGCTCTTATGATTTTGAGATACGTTCCATCAATACTGAATTTATTGAGAGTTTTTAGCATGGAGGGCTGTTGAATTTTGTCAAAGGCCTTTTCTGCATCTATTGAGATAATCATGTGGTTTTTGTCTTTGTTTCTGTTTGTATGCTGGATTATGTTTATTGATTTGCATATGTTGAACCAGTCTTGCATCCCAGGGATGAAGCCCACTTGATCATGGTGGATCAGCTTTTTGTGATGTGCTGCTGAATCCGGTTTGCCAGTATTTTATTGAGGATTTTTGCATCGATGTTCATCAGGGATGTTGGTCTAAAATTCTCTTTTTTTGTTGTATCTCTGCCAGGCTTTGGTATCATGATGAGGTTGGCCTCATAAAAGGAGTTAGAGAGGATTCCCTCTTTTTCTATTGATTGGAATAGTTTCAGAAGGAATGGTACCAGCTCCTCCTTGTACCTCTGGTAGAATTCAGCTGTGAATCCATCTGGTCCTGGACTTGTTTTCATTGGTAGGCTATTAATTATTGCCTCAATTTCAGAGCCTACTATTGGTCTATTCAGGGATTCAGCTTCTTCCTGGTTTAGTCTTGGGATAGTGTAAGTGTCCAGGAAATTATCCATTTCTTCTAGATTTTCTAGTTTGTTTGCATAGAGGTGTTTATAGTATTCTCTGATGGTAGTTTGTATTTCTGTGGGGTCAGTGGTGATATCCCCTTTATCATTTTTTATTGCTTCTGTTTGATTCTTCTCTCTTTTCTTCTTTATTAGTCTTGCTAGCAGTCTATCAATTTTGTTGATCTTTTCGAAAAAACAACTCCTGGATTCATTGATTTTTTTGGAGGGTTTTTTGTGTCTCTATCTCCTTCAGTTCTGTTCTGATCTTAGTTATTTCTTGCCTTCTGCTAGCTTTTGAATGTGATTGCACTGTGGTCTGAGAGACAGTTTGTTATAATTTCTGTTCTTTTACATTTGCTGAGGAGTGCTTTACTTCCAGCTATGTGGTCAATTTTGGAATAAGTGTGATGTGGTGCTGAGAAGAATGTATATTCTGTTGATTTGGGGTGGAGAGTTCTGTAGATATCTGTTAGGTCTGCTTGGTGCAGAGTTGAGTTCAATTCCTAGATATCCTTGTTAACTTTCTGTCTCGTTGATCTGTCTAATGTTGACAGTGGGGTGTTGAAGTCTCCCATTATTATTGTATGGGAGTCTAAGTCTCTTTGTAAGTCTCTAAGGACTTGCTTTATGAATCTGGGTGCTCCTGTATTGGGTGCATATATATTTAGGATAGTTAGCTCTTCCTGTTGAATTGATCCCTTTACCATTATGTAATGGCCTTCTTTGTCTCTTTTGATCTTTGATGGTTTAAAGTCTGTTTTATCAGAGACTAGTATTGCAACCCCTGCTTTTTTTTGTTCTCCATTTGCTTGGTAGATCTTCCTCCATCCCTTTATTTTGAGCCTATGTATGTCTCTGCATGTGAGATGGGTCTCCTGAGTACAGCAAACTGATGGGTCTTGACTCTTTATCCAGTTTGCCAGTCTGTGTCTTTTAATTGGAGCATTTAGTCCATTTACATTTAAGGTTAATATTGTTATGTGTGAACTTGATCCTGCCATTATGATATTAACTGGTTATTTTGCTCGTTAGTTGATGCAGTTTCTTCCTTGCCTAAATGGTCTTTACATTTTGGCATGTTTTTGCAATGGCTGGTACCAGTTGTTCCTTTCCATGTTTAGTGCTTCCTTCAGGGTCTCTTGTAAGGCAGGCCTAGTGGTGACAAAATCTCTAAGCATTTGCTTATCTGTAAAGGATTTTATTTCTCCTTCACTTATGAAACTTAGTTTGGCTGGATATGAAATTCTGGGTTGAAAATTCTTTTCTTTGAGAATGTTGAATATTGGCCCCCACTCTCTTCTGGCTTGGAGAGTTTCTGCTGAGAGATCTGCTGTTAGTCTGATGGGCTTCCCTTTGTGGGTAACCCGACCTTTCTCTCTGGCTGCCCTTAACAGTTTTTCCTTCATTTCAACTTTGGTGAATCTGGCAATTATGTGTGTTGGAGTTGCTCTTCTCGAGGAATATCTTTGTGGCGTTCTCTGTATTTCCTGGATTTGAATGTTGGCCTGCCCTACTAGGTTGGGGAAGTTCTCCTGGATGATATCCTGAAGAGTGTTTTCCAACTTGGTTCCATTTTCCCCCTCACTTTCAGGCACCCCAATCAGACGTAGATTTGGTCTTTTTACATAATCCCATACTTCTTGCAGGCTTTGTTCATTTCTTTTTCTTCTTTTTTCTTTAGATTTTTCTTCTTGCTTCATTTCATTCATTTGATTCTCAATTGCTGATACCTTTCTTCCAATTGATCGAGTCGGTTACTGAAGCTTGTGCATTTGTCACGTATTTCTCGTGTCATGGTTTTCATCTCTGTCCGTTTGTTTATGGCCTTCTCTGCATTAATTATTCTAGTTGTCAATTCTTCTACTCTTTTTTCAAGATTTTTAGTTTCTTTGTTCTGGGTACGTAATTCTTCCTTTAGCTCTGAGAATTTTGATGGACTGGAGCCTTCTTCTCTCATCTCGTCAAAGTCATTCTCCGTCCAGCTTTGATCCGTTGCTGGCGATGAGCTGCGTTCCTTTGCAGGGGGAGATGCGCTCTTATTTTTTGAATTTCCAGCTTTTCTGCCCTGCTTTTTCCCCATCTTTGTGGTTTTATCTGCCTCTGGTCTTTGATGATGGTGACGTACTGATGGGGTTTTGGTGTAGGTGTCCTTCCTGTTTGTTAGTTTTCCTTCTAACAGTCAGGACCCTCAGCTGTCGGTCTGTTGGAGATTGCTTGAGGTCCACTCCAGACCCTGTTTGCCTGGGTATCAGCAGCAGAGGCTGCAGAAGATAGAATATTGCTGAACAGTGAGTGTACCTGTCTGATTCTTGCTTTGGAAGCTTCCTCTCAGGGGTGTACTCCACCGTGTGAGGTGTGGGGTGTCAGTCTGCCCCTAGTGGGGGATGTCTCCCACTTAGGCTACTCAGGGGTCAGGGACCCACTTGAGCAGGCAGTCTGTCTGTTCTCAGATCTCAACCTCTGTGTTGGGAGATCCACTGCTCTCTTCAAAGCTGTCAGACAGAGTCGTTTGTGTCTGCAGAGGTTTCAGCTGCTTTTGTTGTTGTTGTTGTTGTTTAGCTGTGCCCTGTCCCCAGAGGTGGAGTCTACAGAGACAGGCAGGACTCCTTGAGCTCCTGTGAGCTCCACCCAGTTCGAGCTTCCCAGTGGCTTTGTTTACCTACTTAAGCCTCAGCAATGGCAGGTGCCCCTCCCCCAGCCTCGCTTCTGCCTTGTCATTAGATCGCAGACTACTGTGCTAGCAATGAGGGAGGCTCCATGGGCATGGGATCCTCCCAGCCAGGTTTGGGATATACTCTCCTGATTTGCCCGTTTGCTAAGATCCTTGGTAAAGCGCAGTATTGGGGTGGGAGTTACCCGATTTTCCAGGTGTTGTGTGTCTCAGGTCCCCTGGCTAGGAAAAAGGATGCCCTTCCCCCTTGCACTTCCCAGGTGAGGCAATGCCTCGCCCTGCTTCAGCTCTCACTGGTTGGGCTGCAGCAGCTGACCAGCACCGATTGTCCCGCATTCCCTAGTGAGATGAGCCCAGTACCTCAGTTGAAAATGCAGAAATCACCTGTCTTCTGTGTCGCTCGCGCTGGGAGTTGGAGACTGGAGCTGTTCCTATTTGGCCATCGTACTCTGCCCCCCTCTGTTTTCTTAATCTTGAAATAAATACCAAAAGCCATAAAAGAAAATGATTTTAGAATCTGATTTTAAATTCTGAAAATTTGAAAAAAGAAAATTATTTGCATGATAATATGTAGGATAAACAAAGTTAAAATATAAAGAAAGAAAATTAGGTGAAATTAAATGTATTCACACTGATAAATATAATATATAAACATATTTGTACTGTATAAATCAATATATAAAAGAGGACCATCTCCAATGGGTAGAGGTAATGGGTATGAACAGGCAGATTCTTCACACACACTTGCACCCACATGCACAGAAACTCCAAAGCAGGAATGGTGCACAATAATACCAGTAAAACAAAAAATATGCACACAAAGCAAAAATGAGTAAATATTTTTGACTTTCAAATGAGGAAAAATTAAATAACATTGATAATATTCATTGCTGGCATGGGAATGGTATGGGAAAACTGGTGTTCTCATTTGCTCCTCATGGGAGGCCATGCGGCAGGCCAGGGTTCACTAATGCAGGCCTCCATCACAACTGTCTCAGTATTCAATGAGTGTTTAAATTAAATATTAAAAGCTTAAAAAAAAAACCAGTGCCCTTATGCAAAGGCTGGAATGTCACAAAAGCCTGTGAAGAGTTTTGCCTAGGCCTTTTCTGGCCCTTAAAGAATGACAAAATAATGAAGGAATTCTTAACAGTAACCATTTAGGATTATACAAGTCTTACTGGGAGTCTGAAGAAACTCTCCAGGCCTTCACAAACAAGTTTATTGGAGGTCTGAAGGAACTTCCAAAATCTCAGTGATTTACCAGGAGACAAGATAAGGGCAATCACCCAGCACCTAGACCCATGTAAATTAAGCAAAACTCCTGAGGCTCCAGAAGAGGGTCTTCAGGACTCAGACCTTAGTTATAAATTAAAAGATGTTAATGACTTATGTCTTTAGATGAATGCACACTTACATGTAGATATACAGCTTAGAAGGTATAGAAGTTCTGGAAAACTTTGTAATTTTGAGTTGGTTTGATGATAATTTCCAGGCGGTCTGAATGTAACTGGTTACAGAAATAAAAACTCTCTTCCTCCCCAGTTCATCTACGTCTCTATTATGCCAGAGAAATAGCCACCCAACCCTCAGTTGGCTCCAGGAACAAATTCAGTGAGCCAGCCGGAAGAGACTGGGATGGCGCTGTGTTCAGTGGCCAGCTACTTGCAATGAGACAGTCTTCAGGAGTACCCCAGCAGATGTCGGTGAGATTTCCCAGGAAGCTCTCAAAGGCTGTCCCATGCACAAAATTGCATGTCCCTTTCACTACTGGGGAAGAACAGAGATCAGGAGCAGACATGCTCAAAAGGTGAGTTAACCGGATTATATGCTGGGAGCCTATTGTTTTCCTATCTGGGCTTGTTAAGCCATTTGTCCGGTACCACCAAGGGAAGCAATCAGGCTCATCCCTAGGCCCACTTTGCATTTTACTTGAGATCTGGTTTTGAGTTGGTTTTGAGTCTGTTTTGCCGGAGTGCACCCCCCTTGTGTTTGTCTGAAATTTGTCTCCACTTATTTATGTATCTGTTTCCTCCTTTTAATGCAGTGTAAACTTGAAA
The DNA here is from genome assembly GCF_037993035.2 of Macaca fascicularis. NCBI lineage: Eukaryota > Metazoa > Chordata > Mammalia > Primates > Cercopithecidae > Macaca > Macaca fascicularis. The sequence continues at coordinate 15,643,489 of NC_088387.1, read as the reverse complement.
GTGGGAAGTATTGGGTCCATTCCTGCTGAGAGGCCTCTTGGAAGGAAAAATAATGTTTTCAGGAGCTCAGTGGTTAAAAGTCACTTCAATTAAAAGCTAACATCCAAGATGTGTACATGTATGTGTTCAGTTTGTATTTATAGGCTTTCATGTATTTATTTTCATTTGTCTCCTAGGACCTTGTCTTTTTGAGCAAAGGTTTTTTTGATCTCAGTTGACTGAATTCTGTTTTCTTTATTAATAGCAATTGCAACAGAAGATACTCTAGGGTGTTTAAGAAAAAAGTGTAATTTAGACACTTAGGAATGTCTTTGTTTGGAAAATACTTTTTTTTTTTAAGTGCACTGTGAAAGCATCACATGGACTAGCCTCATAATCACTCTCCATTTCTGAAAACCCAGGATTTGGTGTGGGTTCTGCCCAGAGCTAAAAAATCCAATTAAAACAATAGGAAAAAGGAGGTCTTATGATTCTATAAAATGTACTTCTATTGGCTTTCCGTATATGTCTGTATATTTATATCTTGTTTACACCATGTTTCACTACTGAAAAATATAAAAGTGTTCTAATTAATTGGCTCAAAGAAAAATAAAAGCACTTAAATACTTTAACAGAGAAAAATAAAAGACTAGTCAAATGTTTTTTCATGTTTATGTAACTTAAGTAAAATCTTTAATAAATAAGCTAGTTTTAATATTAATTGGTAAATGCCAGGTGCGGTGGATCACGCCTGTAATCCCAGCACTTTGGGAGGCCAAGCTGGGTGGATCATGAGGTCGGGAGATTGAGACCATCCTGGCTAACACGGTGAAACCCATCTGTACTACAAATACAAAAAATTGGCCGGGTGTGGTGGCGGATGCCTGTAGTCCCAGCTACTCAGGAAGCTGAGGCAGGAGAATGGCGTGAACCCGGGAGGTGGAGCTTACAGTGGAATAAGATCGTGCCACTGCACTCCAGCCTGTAGGATAGAGCAAGACTTCATCTCAAAAAACAAAAACAAAAAACAAAGAAAAGTTATTGGTAACGTAATATTAGAAATGTCCTAAGAGTTGTCAGCATGCATTTTTGTTTGCTTTCATTGATCAAGCAATTTCATACTTATCTCTGCCAAAAATGTGTCAAAATGTGACACAGAGGCTACAAAACTATAACTTAGCCCAAAACAGAATAATCTTTGCTCATGTAATTTTTAATAAATGAAACATTAATATTGGCTTAATGAAGATAACTATATCTTGAAATACCCTAACTTCTAATTTTGTGGCCTTAGGCAGTCTAGTCCACAGACATAAAGTTTGTTCTGGGAAAAGACGATTATCATCTTTGTTTCTAAGCAAAACCACAAACTAATTAATAAACAAGAATAGCTTGGAATTAGAAGCAAGATGGAGTCAGTTAGGTCAGATCATTTTCACTGTCTTGGTTACAATTTTGCAATGGCAGTTTCACAACTTTAAATGATGACTATCAGTTTTCCTGAATAATCTAGAGAAATGGATAAAATAAATAATTAAAAAATGTAATGAGATAAATGCTCATAAAGAAACTTGTCATAATTTAGAATCTAAAGTTATATTAAACAACATATATTTCATTATTTGTGTATTTTCCAGTAAAAATACATTGTAGGAAAACATTCTTCTAAAAATTATGTCCTTTTATAAGAGTAACTAATTTTTGTCTACTTCAAAGCTTATTTCAAGGTTCTATATAAAACAAGGAAAAAGAAACCAGGACATGAAAGAGATACAATGAAAGTTATAAAAATGAAGAGGGTTTTAAAGATTATGGGTAAAATAAAACTATCTTCAAAAATGTAAACATTTGGTCTAAATTATGCAGGTCAAATATTAGGTTTCCTAAATGCTTTAGGTCATAAACTGCTTCTTTGACTTAAAAACTATTCAATTTATTTTGCAGTGTTAAATTCTAGATAAGGCCTGGGGAGATGTTAAATTAGCCATGCCCCTTAGCTATGCAAAATGATATTAAAAAAAGAGAATATATATAAGAATATATATATATATAATATATATATAAGAAAGGATATACATTGTATGGTAAATTCTTGTCCTAAAGTAAAATAACTGGTTCCTTAAAGAGAGGGATGTTTAAGGCAAGTCAGAAAGTCAAGGCATGTCAACGATTTTGTAAGTCATAAAAGGGCATATGAAAGGGAATTTATACAAGAAATGTTGCACAGTTTAAAGGCAATTAGGCCTCCTAAATGCTTTACAAAATGCTACTATGATTCTTAGCTGTACAACTTGCCTGCTTTCAGCTAGGTAAGGCCTGAGACACATGGGAGTTGGACGCTGTGATAAGCCAGACCTTATCTCCATTTCTGTCTGGGTCCCAGACTCCCCACCTAGTACATAATTAAAATCCCATAAGTACCAAGGTTTTCACCAAATGCAAAGGTTCCTAAGAGTTAACTGTGTAGTGTATATTTATGACCATTAAAGAAAAGTTTACATGTAAGGTGTATAAGGAAAGTAAAATATAGTTTTAGTAAAAACATCATAAAAAGACATGAGAATGTGGATTTTTGCCTAGATTAAAAAGTAAAAGGGTTAAGTTGGATAAAATGAAAATAAAGGTTTCTGCAAGTTGTGTAGGGTTAAAATGAAATATATAAAATGAAGTTTGGCTTTCCTTGGGCTACATTTGTATAAATATGTTATTTGTATGTGTTCTAAAGTTATGGGAAACTCCTGTAATTCTGATATATCTTAGTGTACATTATTAGTAATAATTATAATTGTTATGTTATAATTATTGTGTGCCACAGGGATAACAGATTTCCTTCTCAAGTGTGTCTTTAATGCAATATGGCTACCCTAAAGCTTTTTGTCACCCATAAACAACTGTTGTCTTGCTTCAGTCCTCTTTAGAAGGTGGTTTCAGAATCAGCTATAAAGCTCTAACAGGTGTAATGCAGTTTTCTGATAACTTTGGAGATAGTGACATCAGAATAGAGGAAAAACATTCAGGACATGTGAAGAGCTAAAATATTCGTTAGTGTCAAGCAGGACAGGAATTAACTGTCTGAACTGAACTAGTAGGAGACCTGAGTGATCTTTTTGACATTTTACTTTATAATATTGCTAATCCTTTGTTTTGTTTTTTAAAGTCAAAGAAACTTTTCTGTTGAGCTATTAACAAGTTTGAACAATTTAGTAGACTCCCATGAACAAAATTTGGAGCGTACTTGTTTCTCTCTCTCTGATTTTCTCCATAAATGGGAAACTATCTGTGAGTATTCTTAAGTTACAGCAATATAGTTATTTGCACAAGTGCAATAGATGTGTGGTTTTTTTTTGTTTTTGTTTTTTTTTTTTGTAACAGAACGCAATAGAAGATACTGGTTATTATTTTTTTTTTTTTACCACAGTTTGATAGGAATGGCATGCTTTCCTTCAAGGAATCAAATTTGATGCACGGAGGCAATAAAGCCCTTGGAAAACTGGCCACGTATTTAGTGTACACAGTCCCCGTACCGGGTTTCTGACCTGTGGTAAGTAAAGAATGCCACTTTCTCACAGACCGGGATCCCCAAGTTAACTTGAAACCTCCAGAGGAGACGAATTCACCAAACCCATAGGTATTTAATGGTACAAATCTATAGCTGGGCTTGGCTTTAAAAAGTTCTTATCTGAGATTCCTTCTATGAAACAGTTTCATCAAAGCCGATTTGAAGGGCCTATGTGAACAGTAATTATTCTTGATGGACTTTAAACTAATAATCTGGCAAAGTATAATAAAGCAAACCAGTCCTACCATAATTTGTCTTTTTATAAAAATGGAAAACTGGAGAGAAAAAAATTATGTTTCAAAATTATAGTACACCTGTTGTTAAACTCCAGTCTTGCCTAAGGTTTTTCCATTTTTATTATTTTCTACAGTTTGGATTAAATTCTGATTTTCTGGCTAGAAGTCTCCAAGGCAGTGTTTTCAATTTTTTTCTTTTTCTTTTCCTTTTTCGCCATTTTTCCTAACTGGAAATCACTGAAACCTAAGCTGTTGTTTCTTAAAGCCCTGTGAACTAAAGACTAAATGTTTCAGCAGGTGCTGCCTCTAAGCCCCTGAAACAAAGAGTGCTACTGGGAACAAATAGACCTCCTCACTCCAGTTCTGCATTCAGTGCCTCATAGCAATGACCATCTCTCAGCAGGAAGTAGCCGGAAATATTACAATGTCCCATATCCATGCAGTTCTCATGACAAATAAATATACAGTATGATAGGAATTCCGCACAAATTGACAGTGGGGATTGTGGCAGGCAGGTTTCATTAATGCAGGCCTCCATCACAGCTGTTTCACTATTCAATGAGTGATTAAGTTGAACATTAAAAGCTAAAAGAAGCCAGTGCCCTTATACAAAGCCTGGAATGTAACAAAAGTTCATCAAGAGTTTTGCTTAGGCCTACCTGGGCCTTAATGCATGACAAAATAATGAAGGAGTTCTTAACAGTACCCATTTAGGGTTATATAAGTTTTATTGGGGCTCTGAAGAAACTCCCCAGACCTCCACAAACAAGTTTATTGGAGGTCTGAAGGAACTCCCCAGACCTCCACAAACAAGTTTATTGGAGGTCTGAAGGAACTCCCCAATCCTCAGTGGTTTAACAGGAGACAAGATAATGGTGACCACCCCAGCCCCTAGAGACCCATTTAAATTCAGCAAACTTCATGAGGCTCCAGAGGAAGGTCTTCGGGACTCAGATCTTAGTTACAAATTTGAAGAAGTGAATTACTTAAGTCTTTAAGATGAATGCACACTTACATACAGACATATAGCTTAGAAGGTATGTAAGTTCAGGCCGGGCGTGGTGGCTCAAGCCTGTAATCCCAGCACTTTGGGAGGCCGAGGCGGGTGGATCACGAGGTCAGGAGATCGAGACCATCCTGGCTAACATGGTGATACCCCATCTCTACTAAAAATACAAAAAAAAAAACCTAGCCGGGCGTGGTGGCGGGCGCCTGTAGTCCCAGCTACTCGGAGGCTGAGGCGGGAGAATGGCGTGAACCCGGGAGGCGGAGCTTGCAGTGAGCCGAGATCGCGCCACTGCACTCCAGCCTGGGTGACACAGTGAGACTCCGTCTCAAAAAAAAAAAAAAAGAAGGTATGTAAGTTCTGAAGAACTTTGTAATTTTGAGTTGGTCTGGTGATAATTTCCAGGCCTTCTGCCTGTAACTGGTTACAGAAATAAAAAGTCTCTTCCTCCCCAGTTAATCTGCATCTGGTTATTGGGCCACGAGGAATAGCAGCCCCACCCTCAGTTTGGTCCAGGAACAGTCACATTGCGGACATTTCCAGGAGAGGCCATGGGGCACATTATATATGTGAACTTTCTGAATCCCAGCAGCCTGTTTCCAAATTATGGCTCTAGAGAATCAAGACTCGTTCACATCTTCCTTGCAGAAATGCACAGCAACTCTGTAGCTTTTAGAATTATTAACATTATATAGCCAAAATGCTTTGCCCAAAACACATGAGCCCATCATCTACACCTAGACTATCAGCCTCATACCCCTTAATAGCTGCAAAGACAGGCAGGTATCATCCATTGCATGAAGGAAATAATCTGTGTAGTTGGTCATCAATACTCTGAGTCCAAGGACAGTACAGGAAATGTTTTTATTGACAACATTCAATAATTTTTCAAATAGTGGAAAATCATTTCTGAGTAGGAAAATAATGTTTGCTTTTCCTTTATTCTGCCTCCTCCTCTTTGAGGCCCACTTTGCACTCTGACAGTACCTGGCGCCCAGCGCTGTTTACTCTTTATGGATTCTGATGTCTCCAATTGAAAAGCACAGTGGCCCTGTGAACCAGTTTTTCAGTGCATTGACAAGGCAAGGGTGATCAATGAATCTCTTTTTTTTCTTGCTATAACTTTAAGGAATCTCTTCTCTGGATCACCAACTGAATATGAGGATGGTATTTCAGGTGGTCGGGTTTCGTGGCTGGATGGAGGCAGTGGGGTGAGGGCTGATGGGGAACTTTTATCTGAGGGTCCCCTCTGGGCTAGTTTAGATGCCCCAATTTTCATCCTCTCTGTTTCCTTACAGCAGGCCTTAGGGACTAGCTGCTGTCTTTTCTTAAAATCTCATCATCTATTCTTTACCTTTCAGTTTGTCTTTCATTCCATTGGCTAGAGAATAGGATGTCATTTCCCCTTTGCCTGGGGTGACAATAGCACTGCTTTGTTACTATGATAACCTCCACAGGCAGGATACTTTGCTCTGTGCCTTGGGAGCTCTGTATATTGTTCCTGATTCCCTTTCAAGATGTTAATTGAAATATATTTTTACATATCTTTAATTTTATCACTGAATTTAAGTCTTTCCAAATTTACCCCCGTTCTGACATGTTTCATGAGGTCCTCTCTGAGGCCATCACCCTGTCGGCATCCACCCACTCGCTAAGGCCTCTCAGGACCTTGTCTTCTAATAAGACAATTGTATTTGGTCATATAAAGAGTCAGGTCTTCACTGGCACATGGTTGAAGCCCTAAATTTATGTTAAATCTGAGGTCATACCTGTTGTTAGAGTGATGCAATTATTAAGAGAATGGCAATGCATAGTCATGGTGCATTTGTCCCAGATCTCAATTTATAGATGAGATACATTATGCATTTTATTTATTTCATGGGAAGATTTTTTTCAGGAATAGTCACTGCCTGATTTCCCCAACTCAAACTCTTTTGATTAAGAAAATTAGTTACAAGACAAATTTAGAAGACTAATCATTTTCCAATTGATTGATATTTTGCAGTAGTAAATTTATTTTTATATCATTCTATTACATAAATGGTGACTCTGAAACCTACTTATGAGTTCTTTAATCTTGGAAGTTATTATTTATACATAAAAGTACAGAATGTTCACTCCAAGGTGTTGCATTTTCTCTTAATAATGTGGCTTCTGATACCTATGCATGATTTTCTTGTGGCGTCTACTTGGGATCACACATGGGAAGGCATGAGGCAATTGTTTGTTTTTGCTGTATCTGTCATGCGCAATAAAATATACCTGTACTTAAGAAAATAAAAAACTCATGTAGGCAGACTCTGCTCTCTAATTTTCTATTTTATTTTTTTTACTGGAATAGCTGGTTCGTTGATATTTTAAATCATGTTTTAATAGTATAGCAGACTAGCCACCCTATAGGAGACGGACTGAGGCTCATACGCTCCATATTCAGTCACAGTTCCTTGCCCAACAGAATAAAAGGCAAAATAGTTGGCATAGTCTCTGTCTCTTATTTTGTTGTTGTTCCTCTCAGATATCAGGGCAGAAGTTCAGTGTGGATCCTGCCATTTTCTTCTCATAATGCTTATCAAAGTTCTCATTCATAGCCACAGTGAAATGGTTCTTCCAGTCTCCAGGCATCCCTGTAGGACATCAAAGAAGTTCATGACAGACTCTGCACCCATTCAACCTGACCTTTCTACAGTGAATGGTTCCTAAGCCTAACCACATGATTTTCCCATGAGTGATGGTCCCTCAGTCCCACTCCACCTGGTCTTTCCACTATGAATGGTCCCTCATATCCACTCCACTTGGCTTTCTTACCACAAGGCACACAGCATCCTTATATTCCTTCCTCAAATGCTGCAGGCCCCACTGAGGTGCCGCACTGTGCTGAATCTTCTGCTCCAGGGTACACTCCTGGCTCTAGTGCACCCAACCCAAAGTCTACAGCTCGTTACCATCATGGACTTCCTTGGGGACATCCTATCTTGTTTTCCCAGGGACAGTGAAAGACCTTATAAGATGTCAGTAACCTCACTGGAGCGGATATTTCTTGCGGAGTAAAATTAAAGAGTAAAGGCACCAGAAGTGACATTTAGATACCAGTGATCTTCTGCAAATTGTTGTACCTTGTCAGCCCAACAAAAGCTGTACTAAATTATTCTAGTGCTTTATTTCTACTGGTTTATTTAAATTATTTCTCTAAATTATTTGTTTGTTTCTCTAAATTATTCTAGTGCTTTATTTCTACTGGTTTACTACCCTTTGAAAAAGTTAATCTGAAATGCTTGACCATAATATCAAATTCTAGATTCCAACTTCAACAAGTTAACTGGAATCTTCAGGAATGGGGTCACTGTTTTTAAAGGTAATTTTGATACAGTCGGGAGAACTGGTATTGGGGAATTCCTAGTATAGCCTCCATTTTACTTTCTTGTTTGTAATTTTTTTGCAGCTATTTCTTCATGTATCTAGAATGTTAGCTTGTTGAGGACAGAAACTGTTCATTCATCAGTACACTCACACAACAGACCTTTATTGAGTTATTTTGAGGTGTGAGTCTCTGTACTAGGTTCTAGTGGAAAAAAACTGAACACAGCTCTCTCTTCGAGGCAGCTTGTTATCTTATCTTGGAGACAGACATGAATGCCAATAGTTACAAATCTGAGTACTAAGTGCTTAGCTGGGGTTTTGAACAACAGGGAGAGACAAAAGATAAGAGTTCAAAGCTGCTCAGAGGATGCACGAGCCTTCAAGGGGGTGTTCATGGTTGAGCTGGGTATTCTAATCAAAGTGAACAGCACCATCAGCATCACCTGAGTACTTGAGAGAAAGGCAAATTTGAGGGCAACTCCTGGACCCACAGAATAAGTATCTCGGAGTGGAGATCAGCAATGAGAGCTTTAGCAAGGCTTTCAGAGATTCTAATGTGACTAAAGTTTCAGAACCACTGACATTGGCTTTCAGCAAACAGGCAGTGTGAAGGGAGCAGAGATTCAAAATTTAACTGAAATGAGTCACTTCTTCCTGAAAATTAGGTTTAAAATTATCTTAGCTTAGAGGGCAGAATATTTTTTAGAATTGAGCTAAGGAAAAGAAATGCCACCAACCTTTCCTCATGAAGTTTGAGATGGAGTGATTGAATATGTGAGATGGTATCCCAGTTTGGTTGGCCATGGGATTATCCTTCATTACATCAAATGAGGTATGGTGGACGATCTTGTTTATAACGTCCTCTGACAAAGTTTTCTCCAAGAATTTCAACAACTTGTGGATCTCATGTTTTGGATTCTGACCATGGAAGAAAAAGGCATTGTGAAGAGAGGGGAAAGAAGAAGAGCTCGGCCAATTAAAGCAACAGCTCGTTTAACAGAATAACGTTGCAGGAGGGTTTCTGGGTCTGACCTATAAGTCTCAGTGCCACTTACTTTTTTTATATCCTCGTAGAAGAGGTAGAGGATCCGGTGCGTGTCTTTTGCAGCCCACCATCCTTTCACATGGTCAAACCAGGACCCATAGAAAACTGGAAGAAGACAAAGCACTGTTAGTTCCAATTACCGGGAGAAAACCCAAGGCTATAAAATAAATTAGCGCTGCTTTGAAATAATCTTCTGTAACTTTCATTCTGGTTAATTAATGAAGTGGAAGTAATTGTCTACTATACACTTTGTCTATATGGTGTAAAGCAGAGATTTATAGTACACATTTATTATACGTGCCTTTGCACACACCGACTATGTCTTGTGACATGCCTTAAAACATTAGACAATAAAGTACTTCCCCTGTTCCTGGTAAACAGTGTTTAGTTTCAGACTCAACTAATTCAGGCCATCAGATATAGGGGTAGGATCCTCCTGCTGCTTTCCCTGTATCGCTGTGCTATGAAGTTTGTAAGTTCCTGTTCCGAAAGAGACACAGCAGCAGCAGAAAGAAAGGTGCCCTCGAGGACAACATCTATTTCCAGCTGAGACGGCGTCTACGTGGTAAACACGGGATGCATTTTCTTTCCACCAGTTGGTAAGAGAATGCATGCACACATGAGTTAGCCAGCAGCATATTTTATCCCAGAATATTTTAGTTCCCTGACAGGTTGTAACTTTTGGCAGCTTCCCGGTTTGGTTCTGGGTAGTCATTATAAACACAGGAATTATCTTTATTCAGTGTGAGCTATGTTGCAAGCATTGTGCTAAGTGGACGTGAAGGTTTGTCTGAAGGATGATGGAAAACATTCTCCAGAGGAAAATGACCACAGACCTAGTGAGCAAGTGTGTGAAATGCTCTCTTTTGAATCAGGACGAACAGCGATGTACATTTTCAGTGACTCGAACCTTGGCATGTCTCATGGTGACTGGTATCTGTGTCAGCCAGGTTCTCCAGAGAAACAGAGCAATAGGCAAATCGAGAGGAGAATACATTATTCCTCCTGTATGCACAGGGGATATATCCCATAATCCCCAGCGCATGCCTGAAACCACAGGTACCACCAAGTTATAATAGTGTATGTCTTTTTTCCTCTACACACATTTGTATGTTACTTTAATTTATATATTAGGCACTGTGAGTGAATTACAACAAAACTAATAATAAAACAGAGCTATTATAACAATATTCTGAAATATATTCACATCTATGTGAATGTACTCTCCCTCTCTCTATCCTTTTTTCTCTTGAAATTCTGTAATATTTTTGGATTGGGGTTGACTGTGGGTGACTGAAACTGTAGAAAGGGAAACTAAGTAAAAAGGAGACTCATCCATGTATATGTATGTATGTGTGTGTTTTATCTATGTGCATTATATATATGTGTACCTGTATAATTTATTTTAAGCAATGGTTTTATCCTATGTATATATAGTTAAATGTACATATATAATGTTAATTATGTATATGTGGTTTATTTAAAGGAATTGGCTCCTGCAATTGTGGGGCTTAGTGTGTTTGAAATCTGTAGGGGATGCTGAAAAGTCAGGCAAGATTTGATATAACAACCTTGAGGCAGAATCCTTTCTTTTGGAAACCTGAGTTTTTTTTCTCTTAAGACCTTCAACTGATTTCATAAGGAACACCCATATTATTAATATTTAACATTATCTCCTTTTCTTAAAGTCAACTGATTATAGATGTAAATCACAATTACAAAGTTGATACTTTCACAGAAACACCAGGATTGGTGTCTGTTGAAATAAGTAGGTGCCACAGTCCAGCCAAATTGACACAAAGAATAGTAAGACAACCCAGGCCTTGGGAAAAATCATATAAGAAAAGAAGCTTGGATCTCCTCTTCCTCTGCTTCCTTCTACTTTTCCGGCTCTCAAAACTTCTCTGCATAAACATTGGAAATCTATTCACCTGGGGTGCAATCTAGATTTGTTTTTTTTCTTATTGGCATCTGTCAGTCAATTTTATTTACGTTTCTAGAGAAAATGTTCTAATGAGGTTATTTCTCTTGATTGTCACTGGACAGACACGCTTGGTGAAAATTATTATTTATTGACTTTTCCACAGATACCTGTTTTTATTCAGGTCATGTTGTGGAAGTCACTTCATTTTGATTCTTCTTTTCCCTCAAAAGAATATGAATGTTGTGGTCAGAACTGGTTATAATGAAGCTCAGGTCCCTGATACAGTTCCTCAAGGATAGTTAAGTTGCTCAAGGACCGGGAGCTCTTAGCGTTACAACTCAGCCATTTCACTTATGGAAGTTCTAATTATTTGAGAGACATTAATGAAATGGAGGCGACACCATGTAATTTTCATACATTTGTCTAGGTTCTGCTCACTGCTGTTACAATGCAATACTATAATCATGTTTCTGTATTAATGCTCATACAAATATGTAAAGATGGTCCTTACATCCTAAATCACCTTATGTAGTCATCTTGTCTTTCTTCTGTCTAGAGATTGCTGTTTCCATGAGACATTCTTCTTCTGTGAAGGGTTTGACATCCTTGCCAATCTGATTTGACACCTGGTACAATCCAGTCAACTGCTGTTTTGAAAAGTGTGGCCCTCATGTGTTCACTGGTTCTCTGGATGGTGTGATCTTGCTAGTAAGCAGATGAGGGGTTATGGCTGCTAATTCTAATGTGAAGTTTCTGCAGGTGAACAGGTCTAAGATTGTTCACTAAGACCTATGGGAAAGGCTCTCTGTGGCTGTGCGGTGTGTGACTTTCGTAACTATACGTGGTGGCCCGGCAGTCCAATGACACTGCTAGATTAAACCGCAGGATATCATCTCATGCCTTCGCACTGCCAGGTCTTTCCATAGGAAATGTTGCCTCTTCTTATTTTGAAGTTGATTGTTTGAATCTCAAGTCAAGGATTTTGGGCTTTTTACGTTTATCTCAAATCTTACGACCCTAGTTGACCTCAATGTACATTTGTATTCTATTTTGGAAAAATACCTCTTCTACCTGGCTTCTCCAGTCCCAGATCATCAAGATAGGACCTCGTCAATCAGGATGTCTTTTGTACCTTTCCCCTCCAGTTTACAGAGGTGCTTATTGTTAGAGTCTCCTGAAAGAGGGTACCAAAAAACCAGTTTGCACTCACCTTTTCCTAATACGAATTTCTCATAAAATTCCTCTAAGTTCTGAGGATCAGGCAAGTAGGAAGCCATCCTGTGAAAGTGGTAGTAAGACACCAGGCAATCCTTGGGATTTCTGGCCACATAGACAATCTGAAATCAAGGGGAGGGAAGGAAGCCAGGGAGAGAAAAACAGACTGAGGAGAAATAGTCTAAGCGAGGGTTTCAGTACCATGGTAACTTTATCCTGTAAGTTTATAGCATTAGATACGCTAGTTATAAATTAAAATATTAAATAAAGGGAACCTTTTTGACTCTGCAATCCTGATAGCCACGGAGAACGCTAAGACAAAGGAGAGTGCCCCACTTCAGAGTGGTTTTGACAAACCAAACAAGCAAAGCGTTCTCGGGCATTCAGGGAACAGTCCATGAAATGGTGAGTTTCAACTGTGTCTCAATTAATTGAAAGAAATTTTCCAGACTCCTACAACAGGGGAAAGACTAGAGAGTGAGAAAACATTTTTGTGCATGCCATCTCATTTGGCTCCTATTAGGGTTAGTGTTAGGTAAAGAGAGAACAGGTGTTATCTTTCAATAGAAGAAGTAAATGACCTTCAGAGAACTGGAGGGACTCCCACTGATTCCTGCTTAGTACATGAGTGGGTCAGGCCTAGTCACGATAATTGGGACACTGAGTCCAGAGCTAGTTCCTTGATATTTGTATGAGACTCACAGGGAGGAATGTTGCAGACAGTGGTTCTCAAAGATTAGAGTGTCTTTGCTGATATATGTGTGTGTGTGTGTGTATGATATATTATATGTTACATGGGTTATACATATAACTATATATGTGTGTACACACAGACACATACACATATAACATTGTTGGGACAGAGGAGCATAGTAATGTGATGACTGGAAATTCAGTATTGTTCAGTCAACAAATGCAGAACAGAGACGTTAACCCTTCCTATGTGCCAGACAATGTTTAACCTGACAGGTATTGGGTACAATCAAGTCCCCACCTATCAGGAACTCACAGTCTGATCATTGATGTAAGAAGAGAGAAAATTATAATGTAACGTGTTGAACCAAATGATGAGGTAAACCCTTGCACAGATACAAAAATATAGATGCATAGAACTCACCCAGCCATGGAGACAGAGAAGCATCCTATAGGAGGTCTCTATGAAAAGACCAGGAGAGCAAGAAGGAATTATTCAAGTAAAGATGAGGAGATGCTTGAGTCTAATGGGAGCATGTGGAAGGTGTGGGGATGCTCCGCGTGTGAAAGGACATGTAGGATTTCAGGAGGATTGTAGTGACGATCAGGGAATGGGAAGACACTGGGGAGGAGATGAAGCAAGGTGCAGACTGTCAAGGGCATTGAAGTCATATAGGGGATATGGAGGCATCTTCATCCACCTGTGGAAGTGTTTATAGTAGGGAAATGCCTTAGTCACATTTGTGTTTTCAGAAGAATAGCGGTTATAGGGAGGAGGGGTTGGAGGGGGCAGGTCTAGAGGCAGGCTGACAAAGTGGGAGGAGAAGAGAGCAGTGAGCTGACTTGGGTACAGGTGGTAGTGATGCAGGGTAGTGCACAGATTACAGGATGGGAAGAATGAACTGGACTTTGTGACAGATCAGATATAGAGGTGAGGGGGATAAAAATGAAGACAGGTTTGAGCTTAGTCCACTGAGTAGATTATGGAGGCGTGGAAGCCTTAACAAGGAGCAGATTCTATACTTCTGCTTCTGAGGCCAGGAGAGTATCTTCTAGTACTTTGGCAGAGCAAAGCAACATGGTTTTATTTTTCAATGTGTTTCCCTCCATTCTAGCTCCCGATCCACTCTCTGATTTGGAGCAACAGAGACTCAATTTTGGAAAATTTGACCAAGAATTTTTCATGAAATATATTTAGAGGGAAAAGAATTTTAGAAAACATAGACTTTGCAGATTTCAAATTTACATAATCCATGATACCAAGAACTTTGTCTAAGAAAAATAGCAAATTATATTTTGGAAAATGTATTTGGAAGCATATTATTTTGAAAAATACCTTCAGTTTTATAGTTTATATCCCCAAGTTAGGGGAAGTTTGAAATACCCACTCTTTTTACCTTGCAGTTTTCTTTCCAGATAGATGGTGGAATCATTTGTGAAGGGAGATGTGTTTTTATCAGTCGTGGTGAGGACATTTCAAGAGCAATCACCCAATCTAGCAAGAAACAATTTACATTCTTTATTTATTCTTGCCAATCTCCCAAAATACTTGACTTCCATTTGTATCTTAGTCTAAAGAGTGATTACATTTTGTTTTCTACTCATTGGAAAGAGTAATTGTTTTCCACAAGGACATACAACGCATTCAGTCCTGTCTAACCTTCTAGGAGACTTTTTCTTATTTCCTTATTCTCTCAGCTTTTAGACTTTCAGGAAAGCTCTTTCTTGCCCTCAAATTATTCTGGGAGTGTTCATTGTATATCTGGTTGTTCTTTTCCTTTCTCTTCTTTCTCTCTCTTTTGTTTCTTAAAAATCACACCCATCCTTTTACAATAGGCTGCCATTCTTGGAAGATCTTTGAAATTAAATTTATTTCTTTTTTGTTTTCCTTTTTCTATATTTTTTATTATACTTTAAGTTCTAGGGTACATGTGCACAACGTGCCGGTTTGCTACATATGTATATATGTGCCATGTTGGTGTGCTGCACCCATTAACTCATCATTTACATTAGGTATATCTCCTAATGCTATCCCTCCTCCCTCCCCCTTTCCCACAACAGGACCCGGTGTGTGATGTTCCCCTTCCTGTGTCCAAGTGATCTCATTGTTCAATTCCCACCTATGAGTGAGAACACTGATGGTCGTTTCTTTTGCTGTGCCGAAGCTCTTTAGTTTAATTAGATCCCATTTGTCAATTTTGGCTTTTGTTGCTGTTGCTTTTGGTGTTTTAGACGTGAAGTCCTTGCCCATGCCTATGTTCTGAATTGTATTACCATCAGAGTGAACAGGCAACCTACAGAATGGGAGAAAATTTTTGCATCTACTCATCTGACAAAGGGCTAATATCCAGAACCTATAAAGAACTCAATCAAATTTACAAGAAAAAAAAACCCCATCAAAAAGTGGGCAAAATATATGAACAGACACTTCTCAAAAGAAATTAAATTTCTTTCTTCAACTAAAATTGGTTTAGTTTCTTTTCACTTTTTTTTCCCATGGGAAATATTAGCTGTCTATCCACAAACACATGTAAAGCATTTTTCTTTCTGAAAGCCTTCTAGGAGATCTTTCTTTATTTCATGTTACTCACCAGGTTTTACACTCTGAGGAAACCTTTTCAGCTCCCACAGTGAATTCTGCATGTCTATGGTGTATCCCCCCTACTTCTCCTCCTTTTTCTTCAGAAATCACACCTGTCCTTTTACAATAGCAGATTGCTGATTTCTGGCCTTTCCACTGATTCAAACATATGAAGGTGAATACAAAGGAGAGGGAGTGTTCTTTATTGTAAAATTGGGAAGGAGAAGTATGAGAAATATAATGAAAATCTTATTGGGAAGCCAAAGGCCACCAGCTTAGAACAGGAGGGAGCCCTGAAGACCCAGTCTAGGGTTTGACTCGTTGGCCTGTGAACAATTTCACCTCGTGAAAGATGCAGGCTACTTCTGGCTACCACGGAAGCTCTGTTGAAGACAGTACACATTGCTCTGGAATCTTGAAGTGAAAGTCCTTTCTATTTTGGTGCTTATTACTCACCTGGTTTTTCTTTATGGGGAAATTTCAGTTCAAGGAAAGGATGTCTATGTAGAGAATGGTCTCTTTTGCATTTCTCCACATCACCATCATTTTGAATCATGTCTAAAATTTCTTGCATCCAATGTGTCCCTGAAAATATTTGAAATAGTTCTTTAATTTTAGTCAACTGATCTTTCATTCTAAGTTATTGAATATTTTGAAGAAAGGGAGCAACATGAGAGCACTTGGAAATTAGATCAATGTTGCCAAGGCAAAAAATGAAGCTGTTGTATTGCACTTTTATCTATCTATCTATCTATCTATCTATCTATCTATCTATCTATCTGTCTATCAATCATTCTATCTATCTATCATCTATCTCTCTGTGTATCTAAGTATCTATCTATGCATCTATGTATGTATGTATATATGTATATATCTGTCTGTCTATCTCCTTTTTACTCTATAGTCTCTCAACTATCATGTTTGAGTGAACCATTTCTGCATTTCCTATATTATAACACTTCATGCCTAAAAATGCTGTATCTCCCAATATGACATTCTGTTATCATGGTTGCTAAATGTTTCTCATCACATCTAGTTTATTATAAATCCTTAATAACATGAGGTACTCGACCTATGTTAAAATTTTTTCCTCTATTTACGAGGTAGGTCTTCATATAAGGAACTTTCCCTCATAAATTAGGGAAGAACTACAATTCCTCTAAATTCTTTTGCTTAATTACTTCTTTTTAGCCTAAGAGAAGAATAATAGTTATCTTCAATCATAATACAGAAGTTTTTCTTTCTTTTTGTTTTTTTCATCATTATGGCATCATGTTTTTTAAAATAAACGTCAGTGTGGTAAAAATTACATAGAATAGAATGAACCTATTAGAAATGTATAGTTTAATGAAATTTGACAACTGTATGTAGCCATTACAAAAGTCAAGAGTAGAACCTTCTATTGCAGTTATTCCTTTCCTCACTTTTGACTCCACGAAACTGCTGATTTATTTTTTGTCAATATAAATTAGTTTTGTAAATTGTTGAATATCATATAAATGAAACCATACAGCATGTCCTCATATGTCTGAATTTTTTCACACACCCTCATTATTTTGGGATTCCTTTATGTTCTTGTATATATCTGTTTTTCATTTCTTTTTATTACTGAGAACAGTTCAACTTTATGGATAAGCAATGATTTGTTTATTCATTTGTATGATAATACAAATTTAGGTTTTCTTCAGTGCTGGGCTAGTTTTGAGTAAGTCTGCTATAATATTTGTGTACAGGTTTTTGGGTGAACATAGATTTTTATTTTGGGGGTGGGGGTGAATCTCTAGGACTGAAATTGCTGGGTTGTTTGTTAGGTGCATGTTTAATTTTATAAGAAACTGTTCAACATTAATACCATGTTACATCCTCCCCAACAGTGCATGGGAATTTCAGTTGCTCCGTGTCCTTATCGACACTTGTTATTTTCAGGTTTTTAGCCATTTGAAGTGGTGTGTAGTGGTATTTCATTATAGTATTAATTCACATTTTTTCATCATAAGTGATGCTAAGTATCTTGTTTTGTGTTTATTGGTTAATAGTGAACCTTTTTGGTGATACATTTTTACATCTTTGCCCAGTTTAATAAATTTAGTTTTTTGTTTTCTGTTCTAACAGTTCTTTATACCATCTGGCCAGATATATGTATTGTAAATATCTTCTCTCCATGTGTGTCACATATTTATTTATTTTTATATTATACTTTAAGTTCTAGGGTACATGTGCACAATGTGCAGGTTTGTTACATATGTATACATATGCCATGTTGGTGTGCTGCACCCATTAACTCGTCATTTACATTAGGTATATCTCCTAGTGCTATCCCTCCCCGCTCCCCACTCCCCACAATAGGCCCTGGTATGTGATGTTCCCCTTCCTGTGTCCAAGTGATCTGATTGTTCACTTCCCACATATGAGTGAGAACATGCGGTGTTTAGTTTTCTGTTCTGGTGATAGTTTGCTGAGAATGATGGTTTCCAGCTTCATCCATGTCCCTACAAAAGACACATACTCATCGTTTTTCTTGCCTGCATAGTATTCCATGGTGTATATGTGTCACATTTTCTTAATCCCTTCTGTCACTGATGGACATTTGGGTTGATTCCAAGTCTTTGCTCTTGTGAATAGTGGTGCAATAAACATACGTGTGCTTATGTCTTTATAGCAGCATGATTTTAATCCTTTGGGTATATACCCAGTAATGGGTTGGCGGGGTCAAATGGTATTTCTAGTTCTAGATCCTTGAGGAATTGCCACCGATTCCTCAAGGTTGGAAAACACCGTTTTCCACAATGGTTGAACTAGTTTACAGTCCTACCAACAGTATAAAAGTGTTCCTATTTCTCCACATCCTCTCCAGCACCTGCTGTTTCCTGACTTTTTAATGATTGCCATTCTAACTGGTATGAGGTGGTATAACTGGGTCTTTAGAAGAACAGAAGTTTTCATTTTGAAGAAGTCTAATTTATATTGAACTTACATTAAATGCAAACCATAATTGTTAGTGCTTTCCATTTTTTCCCCAAATTATTGATGCCTAACCTAAAGTTTGAAGCTATTCTCCTATCTGTACTTCCATGGTTTTATAGATTTAATTTTAATATTTTGAGGTCTGATGCCTTGCACTTTGACTTTTTTGCATGCCCCACCAAGTAAGGGTCAATTCTTTATGTCTATCCTTACAAAAATATCACAGTCTTTTGAATGCTGAAGCTGAGTTAAATGTCAGGAAATCAGCTCATATAAACCTTACCACTGTGTTCTTTGTTTCAAAAAATTGGCTTTTAATGACAATTACATTTTCATATATATATAAATATTGTAATCAATTCATCAGTTTCTGATTGAGATTGAATTTATAGATTAATTTAGAAACAGTTGATATCTTAAAAATATTAATTCTTTTGATCCATAGATATGGTATGCTTCCTTATTTATTTAAGACTTATACACCTTCTCCCTGTAAGTGTTTTCACTTTGAAATCATGCACAACTTTGTTAAATTTACTTCTGAATATTTCATGTTTTCAG
Source organism: Macaca fascicularis (assembly GCF_037993035.2). Lineage (NCBI taxonomy): Eukaryota > Metazoa > Chordata > Mammalia > Primates > Cercopithecidae > Macaca > Macaca fascicularis. The sequence continues at coordinate 15,624,369 of NC_088387.1, read as the reverse complement.
GTGCGATTTATTTTATCAATGGTAGTTTTAAAATGTCATGTTCAATTGTGTGTTGCTGGAATGTGGAAAGATAATAGAGTTTTGTATATTGACTATGTATCTTATTGTGACCTCACTAAATTTGCTTAGTAGGTTAAGTGATTTTTTTATTAAGCTCCTTAGTATTTTAGAAATCTATGATGTTTCCATTACACTACTAAATAATGTGGATTTTTTTATAGATGTCCCTTATCAGGTAGAGAAAGTTCCCAATTTGAGCTTAATTTCCTCTACTTTTTAATCTTGTTATGTTGGAACTTTAAATTACTTATTGTAGATCTTTCGTATACCTACATACACTTCCACTATAAGTGTAAGTTATACTTACCTACATATATAACATGTATAAAATTCATTTAAAAAAATCTTTCGTCAAGTGCTAATTTAACTGCTTCTCACAAATTGTAATAGGCTCTTTTTATTATCATTCCATTTATAGTATTTTCTACTATCCTTTATAGTGATATGTTATTTAGAATTATATTGTTTTATTTCTAAATATTTGTGCATATATTTCTGTTGTTGATTTCTAATTTAATTCTAATTGTATTCAAATAGCATGTTCTGTATAATTCCAAATATTTTAGATATATTTGAGAATTTTTGTTTAAATCCCATCCGATGGTTTACAGTTGTAAGCGTTTCATGTGCACTTGGAAAGAATGTGGGTTCTGGTACTGTTGAGTAGAGTAGTATTTTTTAGGGTTCTAAAAATATCTTTAGATCAAGCTTGCTGATAATATGGTTAAGGTCTTCAAAATTTTTACATATCTTTTCTACTTATTCTAGAAATTACTGAATGAGAAGTATTGAAACTTTTATTTATAATTATGAATTTATCTATTTCTCCTTTTAATTTTCACGTATTTGCTTTATGTATTTGGAAGTCCTGTTATTTAAGTATACACACATGCAGGAATATTTTGCCTTGATGAATTACCCTTTTTATCATTATGAAATGTTTCTCCTTATCCTTAGTAAAATACTTGTTCCCTTATGATATAGTTATTCTAGCTATGGTATATGTATTATTTGTTGGGTATATATTTTCCTATTCTTTTCCTTTCAACCTATCATGGTTTATGTGTAAAGTACACTCTAATTGGGGTCGTTTAAAATGTTTTATTTAATAAAATAGTAATCATTTATTCACTGTTTTGCATTCTGTGGTTTCAGTTATCTGAGGCTAATTGTGGTCTGAAATCATAAAATGAAAAATTTCAGAAATTAACCATTCATATGTTTTAAGTTTCATGTTGATCTGAGTAGCATAATGAAATTTTGGGCCACCATCTCCATCCCTCCTGGGATGTGACTCATTCCTTTTCCTGGCTTCTATGTCACCTGTTCGTTAGTCGCTTAGTAGCTATCTAGTATATTAGATTGACTCTTGTGGTATTGTAGGGCTTGTGCTCTTGAGCAACCCTTATTTTACGTAATAATGCCCCTAAAGTGCAAGAGTAGCGATGCTGCATTTTTTTTACAAAGATTATATTTTATTGTTATTTGTTGGTAATCTCTTAACATTTCTAATTTATAATTAAATTTCATCATAGATATGTATAACACATAGTGTATAAAATGGTACAATGTAATTTCAGGTATCAATGTGGATGTTGAAATTTGCCTTTTACAAATAATTGGGAACTATACTACAATTGTCTGTATAATTGGCTGTAAATCTTCCACCTTACTATTTATTTTCTATATTTCCACCTTTATTCCTTTGCTATTCTTCTCCTGCCTCTTTTGGATTGACTGCATTTTAGAATTCCATTTGCCATATCTGGTAATACCACTTGGTTTTGTTTTTCTAACAGGTACTCTAGGGTGTACAGTATGCATCTCTATCTTATCCTAGTCTATGTTTAACTAACATTATATTATTTCATGTGTTATGTGAAAACTTTACAACAGTATTTTTTATTTTTTCTTCTGTTCCAAGCCTTATTTCGGTCATACATTTGACTTGCACTTATGTTATAAACTCTGTAATATGTTATCCTTTAAGAAATTTAAGAATGAGAAAAATTGTCTGTTATATCCTCTCATGTTGTTATTATTTCTGACATTCCTTATTACTTTGTGTAACAGATCTATGTTTTCAGTACTATCATTTTCTGTTACACTGAAGAAATTTCAATATAACTTTTTATTTATTTATTTTTAGTGCAGCTGTGCTGGCAACACATTCTCTCAGCTTTTGTCTTTCTCAGAAAAAGTCTTTATTTCACCTTTATTTTTCAGAAATATTTTAAAATGTTACTTTTACTGTGTCATTGGAGTTTCAGGTTGAAAAATTTGTGGTAACAAATTACTACAAGATGGGTTAGAAGTTGGGCTTAACATGGCTGGTCCTCTGTTTAGGGTCTCACTAGGCTAAAATCCAGGTATCAGCCAGGGCTGTCATTCTCATCTGGGACTTCAGAGTATTTTGCCAAGCTCCTAGATGCCAAGAGATTTCAGTTGCTTGTGGCTGTAGTATTGAGATAACTGTTTCATCGGTACTGTGTCTTTTCATCTTTAAGTCTCTAATCATGCAGTGAACTTTTATTATACTTTAATTTTCTCAGACTTTCCCCTCTAACACATCACTCTGACTTCCTCTTTTTCTTTGAAGGGCTCACGTGATTCCACTGGGTCCATCCAGATAGTCCAAGATAATCTCCCTATTTAAATATCAGCTGATTAGTTACTTTAATAGCAGCTGCAAAATCCCTTTGGGAATGTAATATGAATAACTGCACAAGTAATAACAGAGGGCTAATGTCATGGGGATCAAAATTCTGCCCATCGTGTCCTGATTGGAGCACAAATGTCTCTCACCCTTGTATAATCTCTAGGGATTATATGACTAATAGATTTCTGGTAGCTCCTTGACTGATCTCATGGAGCTGGGCTCTATGCAAGTGCCATCTACCATTCAACAATAGACTCAAAGGGTCCTCTCTAAAGATATCTAAAGGTGTTTATTTGTGTAGTTCATTCTCTCTGGTACTCATACCTGCCAATAGCAGCCACTTCAATCTCTCAGAACTCCTATATCTGGCTCTTGAACTCAATGAGTTTGTTATGACTTTTTCTTTTGCTCCCTAAAACTAAACCCTGTTCAGAAAGCATCTTCAGTCTGAAGATGGAGACAACTGAAATCCAATGAGAGAAACCCGTGGTTTCATATATTTTATCCAGGATTGTTTTTTATTATGGTTAGAGGACACATCCAATCTTGTCCCTTCAGCATGGCTGACCAGGAGGATTTTATTTAATGTTCTCCCAGTCAGTTAGAGATTATTCTTTTTGATGCTCAAACTGTCCCAGATGTTGTTATTGTGAGCCCTTTCACATTGGTTCTTTTATGCTTCTACATGTCCCCATTAATTTTTTTTCTGGTTATTATATGTGCTTTATTTTCACAGATACTTAATAAAAACAAACAGTTCTGGGAATGTATACTGTTCATTTACTCCTTCAAAAAGAAGATGGAGAACATTCACCTTTCATATTCTGTTCCCAAGAGTGGGATCATCAATTCTTCTAATATCTGCGATTCCTTTTAATGGAGAACGGCCTATCAGAAGTGAGTTCTGGGCATTAGGTGTGCCTATTGTTCCTAGGATGTATTCCAGTCTAGGAATTTTTAGAGAAGAATTAGAAATTCTAAGGCATTTTAAATCAAAGTCAATCATTGAGGTTTTCTGAATGCCACTTATTTGGTACAGAGCAGAAAATTCATGACTGACATCCTCCAAGAACTTTAGAGGATTAGAAAATCAATTTGTGTTTAATATCTGGGATAATAGATTAATACTTAAGAGTATGACATGTTTTTAGAAGGCAGCCTTTAGGTTTAGAAAAGTCATATGTCTTTCTATTTATTGACCTTATATTTGATGTATGTTATGGGTTCTGGAATGGGAGCATTATCTGACCTACTCCCAAGGCATTTAGAAATCTTTTCTGTTCTCTTCAGAGAGTGCTATTGGAAATTGTTGCCCTAGGGATCAGGAATGCTAAATGTCCTGCAACACTAAAGAACAGATATCCATAATGAGGAATTTTTTCTCTCCAAATCCCAATCATGCTTCATTAGTCAATAAGATTATGCAAACAATTTTTGTGAAAATATTGAATATTTGTATGTTTTGATACCCTTACCTGACTTTGGGTAAGTTGCCAGAATAAGATCATCAGGCTTGGCTTGGAAATTATAGATTTGATCCCACAATTCTTTGGTTAATCCCGGCAAAGGGACTTCATCTACTTCCCAGATGCTAAATAGTTTTAGCTCTTTTTCCATCGTGGGAGCATTTTTCTCAATCATGGCCATTGGGAATCTGCGAAGGGTATGATCAATACTAATTAAAATTTTTAAAAATTTTGTTTTATGGCTTATAGTATGGGCTATTGTCTTACTGGTGTTGATTAGAATAATATAAAATAAATGAAAGCTAACATATAACATGCTAACAAGTGACTGTATGTACCTTAATTATTTAATCTTCATAGCAACCACATAAAATAGGTAATATTTCCTCCATTTTCTTGATGTGGAAACTTGAGTAATTATAAGTTTAATTAATTTGACAGAAGTAAAATAATCAATACCTCTTGGGGCTGAGATTTATACCCGTATAGTCTTCTTTCTACTGCATGACCTAACAACCACATTACCTGTTAATAGGGAATATAATGGCTTATGTGTCACATATTGCTTCATCATCTTCAAGATATTATTTTGTACAGTTAGAAGTGAGACCATTACATTGAAGAAAATTCAAAACAATGCTTTTAAGGTACATTCTATACTCAATTTGCTTGAATAGTTTTCACAGGGAAAATCTTCATAAAACAGTTTTATATAAAGATTTTTTTCAATCACTGAATCATTTTTGAAATTTTAGGCTTCTGTTACAGCATAAAAAACTCTCATGCCCAAAAACTCTCATGTCTATTAACTCTGGAAACTTGGAATTACGTTCAGGTATGATATGGTTTGTCTGTGTCCCCAAACAAATCTCATCTTGAATTCCCATGTGTTGTGGGAGGGACCCAGTGGGAGATAATGGGATTGTGGTGTCTGGTCTTTCCCATGGAGTTCTTACGCTGGTGGACAGGTCTTATGAGATCTGATGGCTCTATAAGGGGGAGTTTCCCTGCACAACCTCTTTTTTCCTTTGCCTGCTGCCATTCATATAAGATGAGACTTTCTCCTCCTTGCCTTCTGCCATGAATGTGAGGCTTCCCCAGCCACATGGAACTTTAAGTCTGTTAAACCTCTTTATTTTTTAAATTGCCCAGTCTCGGGTATGTCTTTATCAGTCACATGAAAAGGGACTAATACAATAAATTTGTAGTAGTAGAGTGGGATGTTACTGTAGATACCTGAAAATGTAAAATTGATTTTGGAACTGAGTAACAGGCAAAGGTTGGAATACTTTGGAGGGTCAGAAGAAGATGGGAAAATGTGAGAAAGCTTAGAACTCCATAAAGACTTGTTGAATGACCCTTACAAAAATGCCAATAATGATATGGACAATGAAATTCAGGTTGATGTGGTCTCAGATGGAGATGAGAATCTTCTTGGGAACTGAAGTAAAAGTCACTCTTGCTATGTTTTAGCAAAGAGAATGGTGACATTTTACCCCTGCCCTAAAAATCTGTGGAACTTTGAACATAGAGAGATGATTTAGGATATGTGGTGGGATAAATTTCTAAGCATCAAAGAATTCCAGAGGTGACTCGGGTGCTGTAAAAGGCATTCAGTTTTATAAGGAGAGCAGATCATAAAAGTTTGGAAAATTTGCAGCCTGACAATGCAATAGAAAATAATATCTTATTTTGTGGGGAGAAATTCAAGCCAGCTGCAGATATTTGCATAAGTAATGAGGAGCTGAATTAATCACCAAGACAATGAGAAAAATGTCTCCAGGGCACATCAGAAGTCTTCATGGCAGCACCTGTCATCACAAGCCTGGAGGCCTGGGAGGAAAAAATGGTTTTGTGGACTGGTCCCAGGGTCCACATGTTGTTTGCAACCTAGGGTCTTGGTGCCCTGCTTCCCAGCCAGTCCAGGCATGGCTGAAAAGATCCAACACAGAGCTTGGGTAATGGCTTCAGCGGGTGCTTTGGAAGTTTCCACACGGTGTTGATCCTTTGGACGCACAGAAGTCAACAACTAAGGTTTGGGAACCTCTGCCTGGATTTCAGAAGATGTATAGAAACACTTGGATACCCAGGCAGAAATTTGCTGCAGGTGTGGGGCCCTCATGGAGAACCAGTGCTAGAGCAGCGAGTAGGGAAATGTGGGATCAGAGCCATCACACAGACCACTGGGGCACTACGTAGTGGAGCTGTAAGAAGAGGGCCACCAGTATTCTCCAGACCCAGGAATGGTAGATCCTTTGACACCTTGCACTGTGCACCTGGAAAAGCTGTAGACACTCAAGGCCAGCCCATGAAAGCAGTCAGGAGGGAGGCTGTACCCTGTAAAGTCACAGGGTTGGAGCTGCCCAAGACAATGGGAACCTACCTCTTGCATCAGTGTGACCTGGATGTGAGACATAGAGTCAAAGGAGATCATTTTGGAGCTTTAAGATATGACTGCCCCACTGGATTTAGGGCTTGCATGGGGCCTGCAGCCCCTTTGTTTTGGCCAATTTCTCCCATTTGGAATGGGTGTATTTAATCAATGCCTATACCTACATTGTATCTAGGAAGTAATTAACCTGCTTTTCATTTTACAGGATCATAGGTGAAAGGGACTTGCCTTCTTTCAGATGACAATTTAGATTGTGGACTTTTGAGTTAATACTGAAATGACTTAAGACTTTGGGGGACTATTGGGAAGGCATGATTGGTTTTGAAATGTGAGGACATGAGATTGAGTGGAATGATATGGTTTGGCTGTGTCCCTACACAAATCCCATTTTGAATTTCCACGTGCTGTGGGAGAGACCTGGTGTAAGGTAACTGCATCATGTGGGCAGGTTTTCGCTTGGAATTCTTGTGGTGGTGGGTGGGTGTAACTAGATCTGATGGATTATAAGAGGGAGTTCTCGTATACAACCTCTTTTTCTCTTTGCTTGCTGCCATCCATATAAGACAAGGCTTGCTCCTTCTTGCCTTCTGCCATGATCGTGAGGCTTCCCCAGTCACCTGGGACTGTAAGTTGATGTTAAACCTCTTTCCCTTGTAATTTGCTCAGTCTCGGGTATGTCTTTATCAGAAGCATGAAAGTGGAGTAATACAGTAAATATGTGGAACATTTAATCTTGCTGTACACGTTGAGGTTCTTTGTCCGATTTGGAAGGAAACGAAATCCTTTCAGGATCAGATGTATATTAGTTTGGAGAAAAGAAGTTATGCATTGAGATTAAAGAAGTATTTAGGGTGACAGTGACATTTATTAATGCAAAAATTCATAAACTGTCATTGTACTATACCTGTAATGTAGTTGACTTTGAACAAATGATAATCCCCCATTCTTGATTGTGAGAGAAAATAAAAAAAATATGTCAAAATGACCGGAGGAATGTATTTCTATAGTTTGTTAATCAGTGTTCTGAAAGAAGTAGATTCCATGGGGACATGAACTTGAGAGCTTTCTGAGAAACAGTGAAACAGGCTTCCTTCCTGCAGAATGTCTTGGATCATTAAATTCATCAGTGGTGATTTTGAATCCTTACAAAAAGAATGTAGTTGGTACCACTTTCAAGTGCTGTAAGTCTTTTATTTTTTAAAAGGAGAGTTTTCATAGTATTTGAATTATTGAAAACACACTGTGGGTAATTCTGACCATGTGAATATGTAAAAGCAATGGATGGCTGCCGTCCTGAGGTGGCCTCCTGGCCTCATACTCAGCCAACCTTTCGTCTTGTATCCAATCCAAGGAAATTTGCATAATTTCACTTATTTTGTGCACCAGAATCAGGTGGAATGACCTGTTATAGGTTTCAATTCAAGGTGCAAAGTGTCTTTTTCCATGAATGTGGTGTTTGCGATGCTTAATCATTTTTGGAAGCAGAACCAAGTGTCCGTTTTGCTTAATTTCCCAAGTTGGGATGCAAAATAATAATAAAAAAAATGTTCTTTCCACCATTACACTAGGAACTCTCCTTCATCAAGCATAAGGCTCAATCCACCAGGGAATATACATTAAGCAGAATAAAGAGAATGTATGCAGCCTACTTGGGCTCGGAGTCCTGGAAGTTTGGCTTTCTGCCTGTGTCCCATGTTTACAGTCCTGCCCAGGTGGTCTCATTCGCAGGCAGGACGTGCTGTGGAAGCATCTTTGACCAGATGCTTAAGATTACCCATCAGTGCTCCTTCAGTATCATGGACAATGTGTACCTGCTCACATGGGCAATCTTGTGAAGCAATTTGTTGCTTGAATAATGGCTATCGTTTAGGATAATATAATAGTAAAACACATGAAGGTCTTCTACTTGGACATTTATTTTATAGGATTTCCTGAGAGCCAGGGAATCCTTGTTCAAAAAGTTTTTGGAAGATGTGGACTTTCCCAAATCCTAGTTCTCCTATCAACGTAGATTGTGATTCCTTGATTATTGTTGGTTAGCAGGTTTGGGCTCCATCAATTAATTTAAACATTTGAACTAATTCAATGTATGTGAGAAGTTTTAAATTTCAAAGGTTAATTGAAATTTGTGATAGCATAGCCAGTTTGGAAATTTTTGGAGTTGACTTTTTTTAAAGTAAATATCACAAGGCAAACTAAGTAACCACTGGATTCCTCTTCAGGCAAAGAATGAAGTTTGCTTGGTTATAATGTTACTGAAATGAACGATAAGATTAATACTTTGGGCCTTGGGTAAAATAATATATCAAAGGAGGTTAGATCGCCAGCTCAAATTTGGTAACTATTTTTTTGTCAAGAGAAAAGTCTTTTGAGGAGTCTAATAGAAGATATTAGTCACTGAAAATGTGATTGTAAAAGAAACAAGAGAATAATTAGATGAGTGTCTGGAATTTAGTTAACAGCAGTATTAAAGCTAAACAAATTGGGCATTAGAGTTGCCTGAAAGAATAAATTTTATATATCATTAGGATATATCAACCCTTTTGAGGACACCAAAAAAAAAATATATATACACACACACACACACACACACACACACATATATACATATTATTATTTACAACCATGTGGTTATTTTCTAAGAAAGAGATCCAATACGTTAGTAAAATATTTTAATTTATCCTCATTTCATAAAATGAAAATCAATTAGACCCAACAGTGCTGTTTACTTTTGAAGTAACTTTGACTTTTCCTGTTGATATCAGCTAATTAATTATAATATTTTAAAGTCAATGGCATAAAGAATGTTGGTAATTTAAACTGACATTTTTCATGATAGAGAAATCATCAACAGCCTTAGTAATTACTAGGGATTCAGGATGTTCCTGATAGTTATACCAGTTCACTTTTCTTTTCAACAGATATTTTTAAGCAGCTACACCGTGAAAACACGGATGTATGTTAGAACTAAGAAAGACTTTGGGGATGACCTGTGAGCAAAAGGCACCTGGCCCCCACCTTCACCAAACCTATAGTCTGGTCGTGAAGATAGACAATGAATAAATAATTGCATAAAGACAGAGAAATACCCTGGAAATAGAAGTACCATGGAAAGCATGAAGCAAGGAAACAAAGCAATGATGGGTGTGGTAGGAGTCTGGATAGTGATAGTAAAGGAAAGTTGGAGAAGTTTGTTGAAGGACATTTGTAAATTTTCAGAAGATCAGTGGCATACCTGTGAGTTTGTAAAGGCTTTGCTCCAAGCCATCCCTTTAGTATTCCAAAGGGTGGTTGACTGGGATAAAATACAATAATGTCAACAAAAGCCAGGTGAGTCAGTAATGCCATACTTTGATAGATTTGAAAAATATTCTAACAATATTGAAGATTCTCTGAAAAGAGCTATGCCCATCATCAAAATGATACTCTCCTCCATTCCAATTTCTTAAACAGGTTATATACAGAATTGGCATTAATAATAAAATGATAACAACGTAATTGGGCTAAGTCCCAAAATTATGATTTGGATACTCTTATTGATAAATTATCTCATGCCTTAACTAAAGGAGTGAGTTAGAAAAGGTAAACAACCAAACAAATATGAACTTGCAACTAAAACAACTATCCACCCAGTCTGAATCTTTAAAATACTCCAATAAATCTCCGAGTGGACTTCAAATTCTGCTGTATAATTGCTGTAAAAAACCTGGACAGATTAAGAAAGATTGCCAGAAACTATAGTGGAAGGACCAATGACAGGCAAAGGAAGAGGAGATAGAATGTGGTTTCTCTAATCAACTGAAAGATTTTCTTTTTCTCCTTACTAGCACTATGAGAGAAATAGAAATTGTTCAAAATGGAGATCAATCACAAGCTATTGTTGACCCTGAAGCTATGTTAGCTGTAGTAAATCCCACCTTATTACAAGGCCTCATTCCTTGGATCAAACAGACACTTCAAATGGTGGATGTCACTAATACCATTATACTGGCATATACATCTTACCCTGTAGCTTTTCAGTTAGAACCTTTACAAGGAACTCAGGTTTTTGTATTAGTTTCCTCAGCCCCATTCATTTGATAGAAGGAGACTTCTTACAGCTACATAATGCCCATCCTTTTTTCTTTTTTTCCCCAAAAAATAGGAAAGGTGATTAGAATTAGAAGACAAAATTGAATTACCAGATATAATGAATGTTTTGGAATATGATCCTCTTAAACTCACAAATTGCAACTCCTATTGCCATAGAAGACACCAAATTATTGAATAATGAAGACTCACAAAAGCTCTTAAAGGTAGTACCTGATTAATCCATTTCTTTAAACTAGTCATTGGTGCTTGACACTAGTATGACTAAGAATAATGTACATCACCAGCCTATTAATAACACTTTATAGAATAAAGGGCATCGGAAGAGCTTCTTGGTCAAAGAAACTAGTTCATTAGCTTTAACACAGTCACTGCCCCAACTGAGAGATGGAATGACAATGCCTGAATTGAAAGATAAGATAATTCAATTTCAGAATGGTTTAACACAAATTGGGGGTAGTCTCATCTAGCTTACCCACTGCTTTGGTCAGCTCAGTCAGCTTGCTCCTTTACATTAGGAATAGAGAAATCATACCAAAGATACTTGGACCAGTAGCAGTAGAGATATGGGACAGATACTCAAACAATGATATAGCCACACCATTATATTACAACATACTGATTGGCATGCCGTAACAACTGAGTTATTTATTGGTTTGTTCCAGATGAAAACCTTTGGCTATATGGCACTAGTTAAAGGCCATATTTACCCTCATGATGGTTAGGACAGTATTCCTTGGGTTGGGTTATATGTGGGCACAAACTTGATTAGGTTGTATACTATCAAAACCTGCAACTTTTTCTGATTGACAATCACATTGGGTTAATTCTGTGTTCTCTGATATGATCATTTAGCTTCCATCTTTGTACCTTAACTAGGTATTGACATGTAGAGACTCTAACCAATTATACACAAAAGGCCCAAAATGATAGCCACATGGGTATTTCAGTATTAAATAATGAAGTTGCTCTTTTAAGGCAGGCTGTACAATGGAACCATATTGTTTTAGACATCCTCACTGCAGCCCAAGTGTAAACCTGCTCTACCAGAAAAACTGAAGCTTCTGTCTATATCTCAGATGAATGAGATAACGTCACTAAATTAGGGACTGATACAAAAACCCAAATAACTAAACATTCAGATCCAACACCTTCCCGAAACAATTGGTTGGGTAGTTGTTTTGGGCCTTGAGAAAGTTGGCAGCAAAAGCTATTACTATTCTAAGAAGTACACAGTCATTCACTGTGTTTTGTCCTGTTTCTGTCAACACTGTTTTTATGATAGCTGTTTGCAATTGAGTCAAAGCACAACTGAAAAGGCTAGAATAATGGTGGCTCAACTAATTATTTTGATTGAGGAGGTAGTCATGTAGCCTGAATCAGGTTCGGCGATCACTGCTCCCTTATTTGCTTTAAAATTTGGCCTGGGCACTTTCCATTTTTTTCCCCCTGTATGGGACATACAGTCCTAGGAATGAGCCTCCCACATGATGTGGGATTTTTACCTAAATATACAGGCTATATGCATGATTCTTCTCCAATGCTTTCTCCACAATATTTTGAAGGAAAGAGGGAAATGTAAAAGAAAATAAAATTTCTGGACACTCTATTATGCCAAGAGGTGAGTTAATCTCTAGATGTTGAGTCACATAGCATGTTTGGTATTCAGCTTCTCAACTTATAGTTTAGTTATCTTCCTCGTTATTCTTGTTCTATGTATTTCTAGGAAGAAGTAGAGAGCAGACCTCCACACTTCCAATTACTAATCTTTGCTATAACTGTCTTTTTCATTGTCCTGTACCAGATGGTGCCCAAGACTCCATGACTGCTGCATCTTTATTATAGAATATTCAATATACCTTTCTCAGAAGAAATAGGCTACTTTGACTAATCAAATCATTGTAACTATGCATTCAGCCTTATATACAAAGATGTGGGAATTCTGTTAGGCTTCCCTAAACTTTGTCTATATAAATGCTCCCAAACATCTACGCTTCACAACACTGACTTCCATTCTTTGGAATCTGTGCTTACTGGGCCGCTTGTTCTGAAACTTTCCACTTGAATAAACTCTTTTAAACTCGATTCTGACACTTTTCACTGCTTTAGATGGACAAGTTTAATACAGATGGATATGGAATCTTGATTTCCATGCCCTGATTTCCCTATTCCTTTTGTGTATTTTCCATCTTGGTCAATGTCGACTTTGTACTCTCTGTTGCTGATGCCAAAAACCTTGGAATCATCCCTGGCCCATCCCTTTTGCTCACACCTTCATCCAATCCATCATCAAACTCTGCCAAACCTACCTACAAAATTGTACAACAAAGAGGGTTTCAAGTTTAGATTGTGTCAAACTCATAAGACACAATAGATTTTCCAAGCATCAGTCTTTCTTAGCATTGAGAAATAACACAGGACATAGAACAGGGTTTGTATAGCAACAGCATCATAGGTCTGGTGACATCCAAGGGGAGCTTCCGATCTTCCCAGTTGTTATGCCTGGGTATACGCCTGCCACAAGAAGTGAGATTAAGTAAGGAAGTGTCCACCATTTTAGCTCAGGGAAGCCACTAGGTAGTGAGCCCTTAGTTTTAGCACTTTGCTAGTGATTTATCCCCATTCTTCAGTGTAGCTACATCTCGTGCATTACCAGTTACACAGTAAACTATCCTGAATCCAGGAAGAGTGTGGCATGATAGTGACACTGGGCACACAGTGACATCAGCACAGCCTTCATCTACCTGTGACCTGGTAGACTCTATATCTTCTTCAGCTTAGTATTACAAGGAGTTCAACTTGTGGTCAAATCCTTAGGTATCTCTGAAGCTGAAGGGATATTAGTTCCACGTGTAACACTTTTGTCTCAAAAAAAAAAATTCCCTTATGATCACCTTGTTACCTCCCATGAAGCCTCTGTCATTGTCATCTTTCCAAGTACTATTGCAATAGCCTCAAGAATTCCTGCCCGGCCCACTCAGCTTTCTATAGTTACTCTTCACAGGACGATCAGAATAATCATGAAAGTATATGTTATGTTATATCTCTCCATTGATGTAACCTTCCAGTGACTTCTGTTCTCATTCTAAGTGAAAGCCGAGGTACTCACAGCACCCCCTTAATATGCCATTTAAATATCATATTCATCTATTAACCTGGTTTTGTCATGTTAAGGGCATGAGGACAGGGTCTTTGTTGTCTTGTCCTTTCTTGTCCTTTGTCCTCTGTCCAGCACAGTGCTTAGCTCCCTGCAGGTGCTCACTAAAGGTTTGTCAAGTAAGGGAATGTATCTACTTATAGCTCTCCTTCACTCTCGTTATACACTTAGAGACATAGCTGGAGTGATGCTCAACAAATCTTGATGACACTTATATATAGGTCTCAGAACTGTGGGTGAATGTGAAATTTGTTAACTACAGTTTTGTATGTTACAACAGTTTGCCAGTTGAAAAATATGTTACATAACTGTAAAAACAAACAAATAAAAACACTAATAATCTTCCTATATAAAAGGATCAACAGGCAGTCATGCACGAACTTTTGCTCCTGCTTTTTCCAGGTGGGCCTGGTCCCCATGGCCATCTGTATCCCTGACTCCTCCCAGAGCAGCGAGAGCACTGTGGAGGGCACTACTATGCTGCTGAAAAAAACTAATAGGGTTTGGGCCAGCAGGATGTCCATAGCTCATCTGTGCCCCCTTGGAGATTCCATGAGCACAGACTGAATCAATGTTGGCTTAACACATTCTTAGGACAAGGAAAGCAGTTTGAGAACATGGACATTCTTTAATTAGCTCTTTCGATACTCAAAACTATATTTTTAAAACAGAAAATGGAACAGAGCCCAGTTACACAGAGTTGGTCAAATAAGTTTTTTTTTTTTTTAATACTTTAAGTTCTAGGGTACATGTGCACAACGTGCAGGTTTGTTACATATGTATACATGTGCCATGTTGGTGTGCTGCACCCATTAACTCATCATTTACATTAGGTATATCTCCTGATGCTATCCCTCCCCCTCCCCCTCCCCCAAAATAGGCCCCAGTGTGTGATGTTCCCCTTCCTGTGTCCAAGTGATCTCATTGTTCAATTCCCACCTATGAGTGGGAACATGCGGTGTTTGGTTTTCTGTTCTTGCGATAGTTTGCTGTGAATGATGGTTACCTTTTTGAGCTATGCAGCAGCTGCTTAAGAGCTAATAGTACTTGTGGTAAAGACATACTTACTTGAGGTCCTAACATTTCTTTATTTCACATTGCCTATTTCCTGTTGGATTAATTTGGTTTCCTCTGTACTTTTCTCAGATTAAAAAGAAGGTGTGAAAGCCTTTCAGGCTCCCTGTCAGGTCACAGGACCTGGTGCTGACCCACCAGGGTACTGTTCCTCCTGCTGAGGCGGAGGCTGTCCCGGTGCCTTTGTCTTAAGCTGGGTGCTCAGTGACAGCAGCTTTGAAGTTAGGAGACCCAAGGGGCTGGACCTGGGGTCACTGGACTTGAGATCTAGAGGGCACTTTGCATGCCAATGAGCTGCACCATTCACTTTACACAGTGGGCAAGAAAAATCCTTTAATGTTGCCACTATTGAGGATGAATTTGCTTATTAGGATTTGAATTTAAAAAATTGAAAAGTGACAAATTCCAAGCTGATGCTGACAGGGAACCTAGCAATATGGGCTCACCCTGTGTCTCCTGCTCTCAGTTGTGTCCATGTGCAGCACCCTTTCAGTTAAACTTTGAGAGGAGGCTGGAATCTGGCATTTCATGAGTATGGTTTTGCTTACAGTAAGTCAGCTCTGGGTGCAAATATCAGGTTGATTTCTTTTACCTTTTCATCTTTGACTTTTAGTGCTAGCATTTCAGGTTGACTACCTCTTAGAATTTGCATCTCTGTGTGCCATTGTCCATCTCTATTTGCCTGTTGTTCACCATTTCCATTACAAGTTTTAGCACTTATTTATACTTATTTTAATTTCTAGTCTCGTGATTCCAATATCTCTATGCTACCTGAGTCTGGTTCAGATTCTTGCTTATCTCTTCAGACTGTGTTTTACATTGTAGTATGCCTTGTAATTTTTTGTTGAACTCTGCATGGTGTATTGTGTATAAGAAGCTGAAATCAATAGGACTTCATTGTGATGTTTTTGTTTATCTGGCTAGGAGTTAGACTGTGATTCTTATTTGCTGTGGCTGTAATGTCAGAGGACAAAATTTCCTCTGGTGTCCCTATTTTTATTTCCCTTGTCTTTGTGTTTCCCCAGTGACTCCATCTTATTCTGATCTGAGGTTTGAAGTTCTTTTAGCTGTCATCCCCTGTTATTATAAAGGAGTCCACTAATGTGGTTAGGTGCAGAAGAAGGAGAAACTTCCAATAGGTCTATGATCAGGTCTCAGGCTTTCAGAGGGCCTGGCTGCTGTGCTTTGACCTTCACACACTGCTCCAACTTTTCTCTTCCTAATTTAGGTGAGACAGGAGGACGAGAGGAGATGGAGTTGAATTTGTATGAGCATAATTCTTCCCCATGTTGGTTTGGCTCTGATAAAACAGTTTCTCTTGAGTGCAGGCCTTTGTTAGTGAAAATCGAATGCTCTGGGCATATTTCAAAAAATGGTTCTAGTTCCCTCATTTCTACCAGAAACATGACAGGATTTTCTCCAGTCTTAGCAGTGAGTACCTGGTGTGGCTCTAGGAGGTGAAATTCATGAATGTATTCTCTATGCACCCCCACATTTGAGCACCACTAACATTGTTAACTCTCAAGCTAGTGCCTCCTGAGCTTCCGACAATTCATTCATTACAACTTAAGTTGTTCTGTCCCTACACCTACTGCAGCTGTGGGCTTCTTCTTCTGTTCAGCTGAGATTCTCTGTATTCACATGTCTGGCTAGTATTTGGCACAGCTGTTTGCCCCATAAACTTGATTATCTGAAGAACTTATGAGGATATTCAGTTCAATCTTTTTCTTGTTCTAGAGACAGGAGTGTCCTTCAAGCTTCTTTTATCTTGGACTGGAAATTAGAAGTTCACCATATTTAATATTTCTAAGGATAATTTTACTCATCTATAAGTGAGGCTAGTATTTATTGCGTCTCACAGGATTTAAAATGATTGCATGAAAAAATAATGAAAAGAAGTTAGCACAATGCTGGATGAACCAAATATTAACCAAAGAAGAGAAGCAAATAGAGAAGTTCATAAGCTTTATATCATGGCGAAATCCCGTCTCTACTAAAAATACAAAAATTAGCCGGGCATCGTGGTGCACACCTGTAGTTGCGAAGCCGAGGCAGGAGAATCGCTTGAACCTGGAAGCTGGAGGTTGCAGTGACTCAAGATTGTGCCATTTTATTGCACCCCAGCCTGCGCGAAAAGAGTGAAACTTTGAAAAAAAATGGAGAAAATGTGAAATGGAAAGAAAACCTCAGAATCTCAAAGTCACTGAGCCAAAGGGAAAAATCAGGCAAAGGAAAATGGGTCAGACAAACCTCCCGCCCCTTTTGTTCCTGAGCAGATAGTTACATACTTCCCTCACATTTTCCTCAGAAGAAAATTCCCTGTGGTCTCCAAGATCTTTACCCTATGGCAGGTCTGTTGAACTTCACCCTGAAAATGTCAGTGAAGCGTTACCTTCACAGGCAAAGGACATAACTGAACGTCATCCCTTCACTCACCTGAAACAAATGTATATCTGACTGCTCCCTACACTCTATAATTATTTTATTCACTCATCATTTTATTCACTCGTTTAACTTATGTAAAAAGGCAGATTCATGAAATGACTGCATGATTGACTATTCTGCCACCTGCTCCTTTCACTTGAACAATGTGGATTCTGAGAAACTAATCAAAAGACTCAACGGAATGCAACTCTTGCTTCTTTTATCTACTCTCCTTTTTTTCTCTTTCCTATTTGCCCTACTGCCTGCTGTTTTCTCTTTAGATACTGAAGCCCCAAAACCCTCTCTGGAAAAAGCATGGACCACACGTCAACAGGTGTTACCTGTGGTTATGTGTCCCTTTTTCCTGGATGCATCCTTAATCTTAGCAAAAGAAACTTCTCAGAAATAATTGGGTGGCAGGGGGTTCCTCTTTCAAAATTGGAGCCTCCCTCCTTCTCTCTCTGTACAGGGGAGCTTCTTCCTTCTGTCTTCTCCCTTCTTTCTTGCCTATTTAAACTCTCTGATCCTTAAATCCACCCCAGGTGTGTACGTGTCACTTTAATTCATGTGAGACAATAGCCCTGGTGTTCCTCCACTCATTGGAGCTGTATCATTTTGGTGCATTGGCTGGGAAAGGGAATTTATTTATCAGGCTGGCAAGCATGCAGTGAATCTCAACTTCAAATCTGTCCTTTAATTTCAAGGCTCTCGTCCGGCTATCCTATCGCCAAAGTTTCTTTCTTTTATTATCCACGGTCTCTTACCCCCTCTCTGTGTGTCTAATATTCAAGAATATTTACAATTCAGGGAAACAGGTATGTTGGAAAAGATCATGAATCACAGCAGGCAGGAACTCAGTAAACGTCTCTCTCTATGATTTCTCTGGTGAACACATGATATTTCTAAGGCACCTGGTGAAAAAAAAAATCCTCTACATGAGGCACACTGTTCCTCTTTTTTCACAGTGAGACTGCAGCCTCCTTTCACACTGTTAGAAATCCGGCTCTAGGCGTCTTCTGGGAACGGGAATTTTCTGCCTTCAGCAGTTAGCAGTAAAATGTCTTCTGTAGCCAAATGTTAGTCTTGATATTGCCCCATTGGCAGGAAAATGGACATTCAGTTCCTGCATTCCTTTAAGGCACCTATTCTGTGTCCTATTCAAACAGTTCTTAATTAGTGGGGATTCTAAGTCCAGAAGTTAACTAGAACCCCTTTTCTATGGGTAAATGATTTAGCATAGCCATCATAACAGGATATAGAGTTCAATCTCGCATGCTCCCTCACTTAAAGGGGCCTTGCCCAATTATGTGATTTTTCTTGAAACTCTTTTTTTTTGGAGGGCACACAGGCCACGCAAGTGTAGGAGGTCAAAGGGAAATAAAAGGCTAAAGCCTAAAAGTTTAGTTCCTCTAGGGCCATGACTTGGAGGGTCACGTCTACTGTCATGGTTGGTACATTTAAGAGGGTGCCAGGATTCAGGAGCCAAAGAGAGAAAATAGTTGGGGAATGCCCTCTACTGTTTTCTTCTCGATCCTGGATCACATACTGAGAGGAAGGAGACTGAAAGGACGCCTTTATTCCCACTTCTCTTTCTAGACGGGTAACAGATCATCTTCAACATGCACCCCGCTGGGGTATATTTTGAAGCCCTGGGACTCCTTCAACCTTGAAACTTTGAGGAAAAAATGGCTTATTTCCTATTGCACAAGAGTATGGCCTTTTTACTAGACCTTTGCAAGTGTTGCAAAATCAACCCAGCTCTTTTAGCAATCATATCAGGCAGGCCCAAAGAGAAGAATTCCCCAAAAGCAGAAAAGCAAGTTCCAGGGGAACCATCTGAGGATTCTCTTATTTGGGGCCCCTTCAGGTTCCCTTCTCATTGCAGGACTTTAGACAAGTAAAGGCAGACTTAGGTCAATTTTCTGACCACTTCATAGCTATATACCAGCTTGGCAAAATTTAATTCAGGTATTTGCCCTCTCATGGAGGAAAGTTATGCTGCTCCTAAGGCAAACCCTAACTGCAGCTAAAATAGGCAGCCCTGCAAGCAAAAGAGATTTCTGGAAATAGTAATATGTCTCCTACAGTATGCCAAAATGGAAAAGAAAAAAATAGGGAAGGCAAAAAAAAAAAAAAAAATAGAGGAAACACCATTCCTAATAGCAAGAGAGGAAATACCTCATAACAACCCTAATTGGAACCACTTTCTATGGTATTTTTTTTTTCTTTTGTGGTTTATAATGGCTTCTGTCTCTTTTATAATGTTCTCCTAACCTGAGAAAAGCTAATTTTCCAAACGTTAAAATGCTTGCCTTAGAGTTGAGCTGGGGAAAGGGAAACCTGAAGCCTGATAAGCTTGCAAAAGGGTAAAAATTTCTCATCAGTGGGGCTTTTGGCTTCTCTCTCCCTGTGCAAGCCAGTAAAGGGGATAATAAGGATCATTGTTTATATTCTCCGTGAATTTATAATGAATGAAAAAGGATTCTTGAGGTTGGTCTTAAGCTGTAGACAATTTGGTGTGCTTTGCCTGCCTTTCTGTATGGTTCTGTCAAAGAAAGGGTACCTTGGGTTAGGATGCAGACCCAGAACCCCACAAGCCTGCTGTTCAAGCCAGCACAACATAGCAGTCAGTAGCAAACTTGGCTACAGGCCTCCATCTTGTTTCATGTCCTTGTAAACATGACTTGTAACTACATGGCAACAGTACATTTTACTCTCTGCCATTTTACAATGGTTGCTGTCTTCCTGTGCTAAGTCAGTTCCTGACTCAGGGCCAAAAAATCCTGTAAGCCAGTTTGTCAATCTGAGTGGTGCCAGCTGATTCATCAAGGGACGATTTTACAAAATATCTTAGCACTGATCTTGAAAGCAGTTTAGAGAGGGTCAAAATCTCATAGTCTCTAGGTGCATGACTCCTAAGTCATGGTTTCAAATCTTCTGGCTCGTTTCTTGGTCTGGTCCCCAGACAAGAGGGAACTACATCTTAAGAAGGAGCTGTTACTATCTTTGTTTTAAACTATAAACTGTAAACCAGGCTCCTTCCAAAGTTGGTGAAGCCTATGCCCAGGGATGGGGAAGGACAGCTTGGGCACTGGAAATAAAAATGGAGTTGTTTGGGTCAGATCTTTTTCACTGTCTCAGTCACAGTTTTGCAATGATAGTTTCAAAAGCTGCTTATCCCCCCTTTGAAAATACCTTGCACACTCAGGATTAAATCAAAACCTAATTAAGGCTCAGTGGTTTCACCTGTAAGTGAAATTGTAAAATTGAAAAGTCGAAAATCTTAACTGCGTGGCATGGCTAAAGTCGAGTAAAAAGGGATTTAAAAGGATTTTCTTAAAGAGTGCTCAGCTTAATTAAAAATGGATATTCAAGTTATAGGTATATTTAAAACTTTTCCTGGGAAAAGCCTATTTTCCTCTCAGTCAACTGAATCATTTTTCTCCAATTTTTGTCTTACCACTCCTAACGCATGCATGAGAGGCCCAAAGATAACTTCCAGTAGCATGGGACTCGTTAGGAAAAACAGGAGGTGCCACAGATCCTGTTTTGGGAAAATAAAAAGCCCTCTGTTTTTCCCATGAATCCCCTAAATTAAAAGTAGATAGTTTCCTCTCAAAATCAAAATCTCTGTTCTGTTATGTATTGTGTTATATACTGCTTCTGTTTTAGGGGTTTCACATTACTTCACATTATGAGAGAGATTTGCTGTTTAATAACCTGATAGAAAATACTCTGTAAGGAAGGCTAATAGTAGTAATAAATCATAGAAGCATGCTCTTGGCCACCTGAAAGATATGAAAACATCCCCACCCTCCCCTAAAAAATAAGACTCCGATGGACGATGGGCTAATTGCCTTCAGCTGTGTCTGCTTGTTAGGCCCTAAAAATTGCATGGTAC
This sequence comes from Macaca fascicularis, assembly GCF_037993035.2. Taxonomy (NCBI): domain Eukaryota; kingdom Metazoa; phylum Chordata; class Mammalia; order Primates; family Cercopithecidae; genus Macaca; species Macaca fascicularis. The sequence continues at coordinate 15,603,147 of NC_088387.1, read as the reverse complement.
CTGACCCTGCTCCTCCAAGGGTTCCACCCTAAAGCTGGTAATCCCATTAAAAAACTGGCAAATGAAAAATCTTTAACAAGTGCCAAATCTTCTGTCTGTGCTGCTATATATGTATTGTGTGTAATGTCTATAAAAAGAGCTCTAATTGATTGGCTTAATGAAAAATAATCGCTTAAATCAAATAGGTTTTTAGTTCACATGGCTGTAAGACATAAAAATCCTCTTAAGAATTATTGGTAGGGGGGGGCGGAGCAAGATGGCCGAATAGGAGCAGCTCCAGTCTCCAACTCCCAGCGCCAGCGACACAGAAGACCGGTGATTTCTGCATTTTCAACTGAGGTACTGGGTTCATCTCACTGGGGAGTGCCGGACGATCGGAGCTGGTCAGCTGCTGCAGCCCGACCAGCGAGAGCTGAAGCAGGGCGAGGCATCGCCTCACCTGGGAAGCGCAAGGGGGAAGGGAGTCCCTTTTCCTAGCCAGGGGAACTGAGACACACAACACCTGGAAAATCGGGTAACTCCCACCCCAATACTGCGCTTTAGGAAACAGGCACACCAGGAGATCATATCCCACACCTGGCCGGGAGGGTCCCACACCCACGGAGCCTCCCTCGTTGCTAGCGCAGCAGTCTGTGATCTACCAGCAAGGCAGCAGCGAGGCTGGGGGAGGGGCGCCCGCCATTGCTGAGGCTTAAGTAGGTAAACAAAGCTGCTGGGAAGCTCGAACTGGGTGGAGCTCACAGCAGCTCAAGGAAACCTGCCGGTCTCTGTAGACTCCACCTCTGGGGACAGGGCACAGTAAAATAAGACACACAGACACCTCTACACAGACGCAAACGACTCTGTCTGACAGCTTTGAAGAGAGCAGTGGATCTCCCAACACGGAGGTTGAGATCTGAGAAGGGACAGACTCCCTGCTCAAGCGGGTCCCTGACCCCTGAGTAGCCTAACTGGGAGACATCCCCCACTAGGGGCAGTCTGACACCCCACACCTCACAGGGAGGAGTACACCCCTGAGAGGAAGCTTCCAAAGCAAGAATCAGACAGGTACACTCGCTGTTCAGAAATATTCTATCTTCTGCAGCCTCTGCTGCTGATACCCAGGCAAACAGGGTCTGGAGTGGACCTCAAGCAATCTCCAACAGACCTACAGCTGAGGGTCCTGACTGTTAGAAGGAAAACTATCAAACAGGAAGGACACCTACACCAAAACCCCATCAGTACATCACCATCATCAAAGACCAGAGGCAGATAAAACCACAAAGATGGGGAAAAAGCAGGGCAGAAAAGCTGGAAATTCAAAAAATAAGAGCGCATCTCCCCCGGCAAAGGAGCGCAGCTCATCGCCAGCAACGGATCAAAGCTGGACGGAGAATGACTTTGACGAGATGAGAGAAGAAGGCTTCAGTCCATCAAATTTCTCAGAGCTAAAGGAGGAATTACGTACCCAGCGCAAAGAAACTAAAAATCTTGAAAAAAAAGTGGAAGAATTGATGGCTAGAGTAATTAATGCAGAGAAGGTCCTAAACGAAATGAAAGAGATGAAAACCATGACACGAGAAATACGTGACAAATGCACAAGCTTCAGTAACCGACTCGATCAACTGGAAGAAAGAGTATCAGCGATTGAGGATCAAATGAATGAAATGAAGCGAGAAGAGAAACCAAAAGAAAAAAGAAGAAAAAGAAACGAACAAAGCCTGCAAGAAGTATGGGATTATGTAAAAAGACCAAATCTACGTCTGATTGGGGTGCCTGAAAGTGAGGGGGAAAATGGAACCAAGTTGGAAAACACTCTTCAGGATATCATCCAGGAGAACTTCCCCAACCTAGTAGGGCAGGCCAACATTCAAATCCAGGAAATACAGAGAACGCCACAAAGATACTCCTCGAGAAGAGCAACTCCAAGACACATAATTGCCAGATTCACCAAAGTTGAAATGAAGGAAAAAATCTTAAGGGCAGCCAGAGAGAAAGGTCGGGTTACCCACAAAGGGAAGCCCATCAGACTAACAGCAGATCTCTCAGCAGAAACTCTACAAGCCAGAAGAGAGTGGGGGCCAATATTCAACATTCTTAAAGAAAAGAATTTTAAACCCAGAATTTCATATCCAGCCAAACTAAGTTTCATAAGTGAAGGAGAAATAAAATCCTTTACAGATAAGCAAATGCTTAGAGATTTTGTCACCACTAGGCCTGCCTTACAAGAGATCCTGAAGGAAGCACTAAACATGGAAAGGAACAACCGGTACCAGCCATTGCAAAAACATGCCAAAATGTAAAGACCATTGAGGCTAGGAAGAAACTGCATCAACTAATGAGCAAAATAACCAGTTAATATCATAATGGCAGGATCAAGTTCACACATAACAATATTAACCTTAAATGTAAATGGACTAAATGCTCCAATTAAAAGACACAGACTGGCAAACTGGATAAAGAGTCAAGACCCATCAGTCTGCTGTATTCAGGAGACCCATCTCACACGCAGAGACATACATAGGCTCAAAATAAAGGGATGGAGGAAGATTTACCAAGCAAATGGAGAACAAAAAAAAGCAGGGGTTGCAATACTAGTCTCTGATAAAACAGACTTTAAACCATCAAAGATCAAAAGAGACAAAGAAGGCCATTACATAATGGTAAAGGGATCAATTCAACAGGAAGAGCTAACTATCCTAAATATATATGCACCCAATACAGGAGCACCCAGATTCATAAAGCAAGTCCTTAGAGACTTACAAAGAGACTTAGACTCCCATACAATAATAATGGGAGACTTCAACACTCCACTGTCAACATTAGACAGATCAACGAGACAGAAAGTTAACAAGGATATCCAGGAATTGAACTCATCTCTGCAGCAAGCAGACCTAATAGACATCTATAGAACTCTCCACCCCAAATCAACAGAATATACATTCTTCTCAGCACCACATCATACTTACTCCAAAATTGACCACGTAATTGGAAGTAAAGCACTCCTCAGCAAATGTACAAGAACAGAAATTATAACAAACTGTCTCTCAGACCACAGTGCAATCAAACTAGAACTCAGGACTAAGAAACTCAATCAAAACCGCTCAACTACATGGAAACTGAACAACCTGCTCCTGAATGACTACTGGGTACATAACGAAATGAAGGCAGAAATAAAGATGTTCTTTGAAACCAATGAGAACAAAGATACAACATACCAGAATCTCTGGGACACATTTAAAGCAGTGTGTAGAGGGAAATTTATAGCACTAAATGCCCACAAGAGAAAGCAGGAAAGATGTAAAATTGACACTCTAACATCGCAATTAAAAGAACTAGAGAAGCAAGAGCAAACACATTCGAAAGCTAGCAGAAGGCAAGAAATAACTAAGATCAGAGCAGAACTGAAGGAGATAGAAACACAAAAAACCCTCCAAAAAATCAATGAATCCAGGAGTTGGTTTTTTGAAAAGATCAACAAAATTGACAGACCACTAGCCAGACTAATAAAGAAGAAAAGAGAGAAGAATCAAATCGACGCAATTAAAAATGATCAAGGGGATATCACCACCGACCCCACAGAAATACAAACTACCATCAGAGAATACTATAAACACCTCTACGCAAATAAACTGGAAAATCTAGAAGAAATGGATAATTTCCTGGACACTTACACTCTTCCAAGACTAAACCAGGAAGAAGTTGAATCCCTGAATAGACCAATAGCAGGCTCTGAAATTGAGGCAACAATTAATAGCCTACCAACCAAAAAAAGTCCAGGACCAGATGGATTCACAGCTGAATTCTACCAGAGGTACAAAGAGGAGTTGGTACCATTCCTTCTGAAACTATTCCAATCAATAGAAAAAGAGGGAATCCTCCCTAACTCATTTTATGAGGCCAACATCATCCTGATACCAAAGCCTGGCAGAGACACAACAAAAAAAGAGAATTTTAGACCAATATCCCTGATGAACATCGATGCAAAAATCCTCAATAAAATACTGGCAAACCGGATTCAGCAACACATCAAAAAGCTTATCCACCATGATCAAGTGGGCTTCATCCCTGGGATGCAAGGCTGGTTCAACATTCGCAAATCAATAAACATAATCCAGCATATAAACAGAACCAAAGACAAGAACCACATGATTATCTCAATTGATGCAGAAAAGGCTTTTGACAAAATTCAACAGCCCTTCATGCTAAAAACGCTCAATAAATTCGGTATTGATGGAACGTACCTCAAAATAATAAGAGCTATTTATGACAAACCCACAGCCAATATCATACTGAATGGGCAAAAACTGGAAAAATTCCCTTTGAAAACTGGCACAAGACAGGGATGCCCTCTCTCACCACTCCTATTCAACATAGTGTTGGAAGTTCTGGCTAGGGCAATCAGGCAAGAGAAAGAAATCAAGGGTATTCAGTTAGGAAAAGAAGAAGTCAAATTGTCCCTGTTTGCAGATGACATGATTGTATATTTAGAAAACCCCATTGTCTCAGCCCAAAATCTCCTTAAGCTGATAAGCAACTTCAGCAAAGTCTCAGGATACAAAATTAATGTGCAAAAATCACAAGCATTCTTATACACCAGTAACAGACAAACAGAGAGCCAAATCAGGAATGAACTTCCATTCACAATTGCTTCAAAGAGAATCAAATACCTAGGAATCCAACTTACAAGGGATGTAAAGGACCTCTTCAAGGAGAACTACAAACCACTGCTCAGTGAAATCAAAGAGGACACAAACAAATGGAAGAACATACCATGCTCATGGATAGGAAGAATCAATATCGTGAAAATGGCCATACTGCCCAAGGTAATTTATAGATTCAATGCCATCCCCATCAAGCTACCAATGAGTTTCTTCACAGAATTGGAAAAAACTGCTTTAAAGTTCATATGGAACCAAAAAAGAGCCCGCATTGCCAAGACAATCCTAAGTCAAAAGAACAAAGCTGGAGGCATCACCTACCTGACTTCAAACTATACTACAAGGCTACAGTAACCAAAACAGCATGGTACTGGTACCAAAACAGAGATATAGACCAATGGAACAGAACAGAGTCCTCAGAAATAATACCACACATCTACAGCCATTTGATCTTTGACAAACCTGAGAGAAACAAGAAATGGGGAAAGGATTCCCTATTTAATAAATGGTGCTGGGAAAATTGGCTAGCCATAAGTAGAAAGCTGAAACTGGATCCTTTCCTTACTCCTTATACGAAAATTAATTCAAGATGGATTAGAGACTTAAATGTTAGACCTAATACCATAAAAATCCTAGAGGAAAACCTAGGTAGTACCATTCAGGACATAGGCATGGGCAAAGATTTCATGTCTAAAACACCAAAAGCAATGGCAGCAAAAGCCAAAATTGACAAATGGGATCTCATTAAACTAAAGAGCTTCTGCACAGCAAAAGACACTACCATCAGAGTGAACAGGCAACCTACAGAATGGGAGAAAATTTTTGCAATCTACTCATCTGACAAAGGGCTAATATCCAGAACCTACAAAGAACTCAAACAAATTTACAAGAAAAAAACAAACAACCCCATCAAAAAGTGGGCAAAGGACATGAACAGACATTTCTCAAAAGAAGACATTCATACAGCCAACAGACACATGAAAAAATGCTCATCATCACTGGCCATCAGAGAAATGCAAATCAAAACCACCATGAGATACCATCTCACACCAGTTAGAATGGCAATCATTAAAAAGTCAGGAAACAACAGGTGCTGGAGAGGATGTGGAGAAATAGGAACACTTTTACACTGTTGGTGGGATTGTAAACTAGTTCAACCATTATGGAAAACAGTATGGCGATTCCTCAAGGATCTAGAACTAGATGTACCATATGACCCAGCCATCCCATTACTGGGTATATACCCAAAGGATTATAAATTATGCTGCTATAAAGACACATGCACACGTATGTTTATTGCAGCACTATTCACAATAGCAAAGACTTGGAATCAACCCAAATGTCCATCAGTGACAGATTGGATTAAGAAAATGTGGCACATATACACCATGGAATACTATGCAGCCATAAAAAAGGATGAGTTTGAGTCCTTTGTAGGGACTTGGATGCAGCTGGAATCCATCATTCTTAGCAAACTATCACAAGAACAGAAAACCAAACACCGCATGTTCTCACTCATAGGTGGGAACTGAACAATGAGATCATTCGGACTCAGGAAGGGGAACATCACACACCGGGGCCTATCATGGGGAGGGGGGAGGGGGGAGGGATTGCATTGGGAGTTATACCTGATGTAAATGACGAGTTGATGGGTGCAGCACAGCAACATGGCACAAGTATACATATGTAACAAACCTGCACGTTATGCACATGTACCCTACAACTTAAAGTATAATAATAATAAATAAATTAAAAAAAAAAAAAAAAAAAAAAAAAAAAGAATTATTGGTAGAATGCAAGTGTCGTCCAAATGCAAATAGGTGGTCAGAATCGTATAACTTAGATACCAGGGTTGCTAAATGTTCCCAGGTTGTATACTGCCTGCTTTACAAATGGGTAAGGCCTGGGACACATGGAGCCAGATCCTGAAAAGTCAAGCTTTGTCTGCATTTCTATCTGGGTCCTAGAATCCACACCTGGTGTATAATTAAAATTGCTTACTAACTAGGTTTTCTAGTGATTTTTTTTTCTTTCTTTTTTTTTTGAGACAGAGGCTCGCTTTGTCACCCAAACTGGAGTGCAGTGGCACCATCTCTGCTTACTGCAAACTCCACTTCCTGGGTTCACATCATTCTCCTGACTCAGCCTCCTGAGTAGCTGGGACTACAGGCACCCACCACCACGCCCATCTTATTTTTTGTAATTTTAGTAGAGACAGGTTTTCACCGTGTTAGCCAGGATAGTTTTGATCTCCTGACCTCATGATTCACCCACCTTGGTCTCCCAAAGTGCTGGGATTACAGGCATGAGCCACCACTCCTGGCCTCAGTCATGTTTTTAACTGTAACTATTTGGAAATATTGTCATTCGCATATAGTTGTCTTGCTTTGTTCCTCAAATATCAAGCAAGACAAGAGTTAAATAAGTGGACTGCACTCAGAAAGTTAAAACAAGCTTTTTAACTTTTGCTTGGAATATTGCTGATCTTTGTTTTGTTTTGTAGCATCAAGGAAACTTATTTTTAACTATTTATGGCCTTTAATAATTGAGTATCGTACACTACTATGAACCAAATTTGGAGCAAGTTTATTTTTCTCTGCCTGCTTCCTCTAGAATTTGGAGACTATCTGTGAGTACTCTTAACTTATGGTAATACAGTTGCTTGCATCAGTGCAATAATAATCCATTTTTCTTTGTCAACATGACACAATTGGAAAAACTGGTTATTTTACACATGCTTTGACTGAAAGGGTGTGTTTCCCTTTAAGGAATCAAGCTTGACATGCAGAACCAATAAAGCCCCTTAGGGAGAACTGGCCTCATACCTTGTCTACACAGTCTGGCACAGGTTTCCTAACCTGTGGTCAGTCAAGAATGTCACTTTGTAACAGGTCTGGGAACCCCTTGTTTATCTTGGCACCTCTTGTTTATCTTGGGAACCCCTTGTTTATCTTGGGACCTCAAGAGAGAGACTCACACAACTCACAGGTATTGGAGGATACAAACCCATGGCTGGGCTCGGCTTTAAAGTTCTTACCTGAAATTCCTTGTGGAACAGAGTTTCATCAAAGTCAGTCCAAAAGGCCTATGTAGAAATAACCATTCTTGCTGCATATTATACAAACAATCAGGCCAAGTATAAGACTAAAATTTATTCTACCCACAGCACACGTGGTCTCATCATAATTTGTTTTTACCAAAAATGAGGACTGGAGAGAGGAATTGTGCTCCAAATGTCCTCATACATTTGTCATTAAATCCCAGTCTCTTTCATTGTTTTTAAGTTTTTTGCCTACATTTTAGACTAACTCTGCTTATTCCTGTGAATCAAGCTGTATCTCCTATAGCTTGGAAGAAACAAAAAGGGATGGCTAATGTAAAAATATGAATCAATATTCCAGTTCTGGGCAATGATCCTGCAAATTCTGCCAGGTAATAAAATTAAGTAGGGTGCCCATAACCTGGAGGTTTCTTTGTTTGGGAAAACAAAACCAAGAAGGTTCATAGACCCACAAAGGGAAATTCTATATCTTGGTACATAAAATTTTAGATGGAAATTATCTACTCCACCACACTTATGGGAATTGCTGTACTCACTCTACTATTTGCAATAGGGTTACAAGTATTTAAAGATCAAATCAAAATTATTGAGAAGCTCAGGGAAAATGCAGGTTTCAGCCCCAGGTGGCTACCATCCCTCTTTTAATGAATTCCAGTCTTCTTTGTGGAATTGGTTAACTCCCTTATTTAGCCCTCTTGCTTATATGACTTTTATTAATATTTTGACCCTATATACTCAAATTATAACTTGAATTGTGTTTTCTCAGCTACAAGCAATCAAACTCCAAATGGTGCCACAAACTGAAACACGCATAGACACGCTGTTCTTCCGAGAATCCTAAGATCGACCACAGGAGGAGCCTTAGCTGCTGTTCCCCATTCGACACCCCTTTTCAGCAGGGAGTAGTCAGAGTCATCGTCCAAAACGTCCTAACAGCAATTAGGGTGAGATCTCCACAGGACGCAGTGTTATAGGAGTTATTAAGAAATAATTTTAGGCAGATAGAGAGGAAAAGGGGTCCTAGGAGAGTTTTTGTCTCCTTTAGAGCAGCTCCAGAAATGTTTCTTTTCTAGCAGGAAAGCGGTGGCTCTTAGAACCAGTCTGAGAACCTTTGCTATGCAAACGCCAGCCATTAGATACTGGGTCCACCAATATGGAGATTCCCACCATTGTCCTCTTGACCTTGACTCACATGTGCCTGGCAGGATGATTGCCCCCACATATCCCCACGTGTGTAGAACATCATGGCACCCTGAATTTGCGTATTGAAAGGCTAGGGTGGGAGGATCAGTTTCTTTGTGGACTTTGTGAATGACATGCATGGTCAAACTAATCTCTTGAGCCCTATGGAAATCAGACACCTCTTCCTCCAGCTTCCTCATGTAATTGACTGGTATCTGCTGCATGTGGGGTCTCCTCTATCAACATTGGAGCTCCCTGCACCCCGAACTGCCTGTGTGCAGGGCAGTTTCTTCCTTATTTCTTCTCCCTTCTTTCTTTCCTGTTAAACTCTCCAGTCCTTAAAACCACACACACACACAAAAGAAATGACTGGGACATGACTCAGTAATTTTCTTTGATTTACATATGTTAATTAGTTCAATTTAGCCATACCAGAATGTATGCATATTCGAAAACATTGCATTGCACATAAGAAATATATATAATTTTTAGTTGTCAATTAAAAAATATATATAATTTTAAAAATCATGCTATTTTGCTTATTGATATTAACAATACAATAGGTATATTTTATAAAAGATTAATCTGTAATGAATAGTTTGCAGAAATTCTTATTTTAATTTTCATAACTTTGAGTAGGTAATTATGTTGGTGATAGTGAATCTGAGGCTTAGAGGGCTAAAGTCATTCACCGAATAATAAATAAATCTGAGACTTGTCTCCTGGCCCGTCACCCTCTGAAGGAAAAGGCCTCAATAGCTATGCAGTGTCCACTTCCCATGGGTTTCAGCTCTAGTCTGCTGCAGCAGCATAACACAGTTGTACACACAGACATGCGTTTAGTATCTCCTTCATTCTCTCAGCCCATCAGGGAAAGATATCAATAGAGTTAGATTTCTGCTTCAGTGTTACCTCAGGACCCAACACCTTCTGAAGATGCATGAAGCATTCAATTTACAACTTACCTGAGTTTTATTTGCAGCCACCAAGTCTGAAGACCCGAAAGCTATTTTTTATATGATTAATAAGGGTTGAATATCCCTACCCTTTTCTAGGGTCTGGTGGTCATCAGACACTAGGATGAGACTGTCTAAGTTGGCAAGGCTTACCTGGTATCTCAGGGACCAGAGGAAGCAGCTTGCTGCCTTTAGTCAAACCGGTTCCTGGAAACCCAGAGCCAGGTTTAGCTCTTGGACACTGCGCAAGCAAGAGCACAGCAGGTGAGGATGATGCTGACTGTCTGGAGCTTATAAATCTGGGAGGATGGGTGGGGTGGCTGCGTCAGGCTGGGGTAAGACTTACAGTAGGTGGATACCAGGGCAGGATTTTGCACCTGCTGCTGTGTCCTGCCTCCACTGGATCCTGATGTACTTGCCAAGGTACAAATCTAGTCCTGGCTTTGCTCTCTGCAGATACCACAAAGTTGAGGGTCTCTGCTTTCCTTTTGATACCAGCTACTCAGAATGTAAATGAACAGGTTGAACATGAGTAAATACAAACCAATAATTCATTATTAATTATCCCAGTGAGTCTGTATTTATATTGAAGGGCTTCCCAGACCAGCTCTCAGGACGGGAACTTGCACAATTATTTCATCCTGTTCCCTTTGACTCAGTAGAAAACATATTCTTCTGCCTCTTCACTGAATTCATAGTTAAAATTGGTGTAGAAGAAAGTTCATTTTAGGAAACTACAAGGCCTATAATAAAACCATGAAGCCTCCATGTCTCCCCTCCCCCGTGTGTGTGTGTGTGTGTGTGTGTGTGTGTGTGTGTGTGTGTGTGTGTATTTCAGGGAAAGAATGTTGGGGTTAGTGGATGCAGTGGGAAACACTGTGGTTGTCAGTGAGTGTGGGCAGGGGAGAACAGTCTCCAGAGCTTCTGACCTTGCACCATTCACCTGGTTCTTAACAACATTTCCATCTGTTGAGCTGATCTAACTGTTGATTTTACTCTTCTCATTATACATAATAACACTCAGTATGCTAGAGTGAAGTAAATATTGTACAGAGTTCATTGTTAAAATTCCATATGTTTGCATGGTCTGTCCTCGTTTTCAAGACTCCCAGACACCATTCTCAAACTACAATTTCAGTTATACTTTTCAGACAAATTCATTGCTTTTAAATCTCTTTCTAAACTTTTGTTCCTGATGTTGGAGAGGTAGAACACAGACCTTTAGAGCATGACTTTTAAGCCATATGGCTGGGTTCTGTATTGTCTGACAAGCTGGTTGTAAGGATCATGTGATGTAAATTATGTAAAGCATCAGAACAGTGCCCAGGACAAAGGATACAGGGCATGTGGTGGTTCATCTCATGATTACACTTGACTGCTGAGCTGATATCTTGTGGAAAACCTAAATGAAGTATCTTTGTGAAAACTCCTGGTGGAGGAGGAGGATTAAAATGCTCCCTTTATAGTTGCCAGTGCATATGCATGATTTAGACTGTTCTCAGTGTGAAACATGACCACTCCTGCTACAGGCCTTCTTGAAGGGGTGAACATATCAAAACAGGAAAAATGTGAGTGTGAAAAGAGGTTCTGCTGATTACATTGACAGTTAAGGTAAGAAGTGGGACTTTTCCAGCTAAAAGGACAGTCCCCATCCAATTGGATCATTTGGTCACCCTGTCAAGACAGACTTGAGCCAATAACAATTTTGATAATTGGCCCAGGGGCTGCTGCAGGCAGAACTGGGTTGTTTTCTTGGATAGAGTCCGCTTGACTTGAACAGATGCTTTAATTGTCACAAAACCATCTCTGCATGCCCCATTGTTTTGTGCTGTCTCTGGTCTTCTTTTGGAGGCAGGAACTGCATGTGTTCAGACCCAAGGGCCGAGCAACCTTGGTTCAATTATTTTAGTTGGAAAAATTGACACACTTCTATAACTGCCAGGTGTTGGTGAACATCTTGTTGTGGGAATTAATGAGGACCAGAAAGATGACATGGTGAAAGAGGAGGATTTCATTGAGAGCACTCAGAACCAGTGGATTAAAATCCAAAAACTGGGGCCAGAACAAAGACAGCCCTTGACTTTTATACACACTTCAAAAAGGGTGTGGGCTAGCTAGAAACAAGCTTACAATGGTGCAAAGCATAGTGATGCAAAAGCAAGAATATGGAGGTAGAACATAGGCTCTTAATCAAATTGTGATAGATTCATAAGCCAGGATTACATGCAACTCTTTCTATGCAGTCCAGATGACTGTTATCTAGGCTTGCTCTAGTGCCTTGCATGGGCTTATCTCATAATGTTCGCTATGGGGCCTAGATGGCTGTAGCACAGGCCTGTTCAGGCATGTCTTATAACCTTCAATGTGCTGCTTAGATAAAACAGAATACTTGAAGTTACTAGTTACAGAATACAGGAATCGATAAACTCATAACTTTAACCATATCATAGGGGAAAAGAAAATTTGTTTTCTTTTTCCTATGTTGAAGGAGTGCTGGGAGAGTCTCTAGAGTGCACTCCTTTGAGCCCTGGCTTCTTTGATGATGTTAACGAGACTTTGCCTGGGTCCCGGCTTTGCCTGCTATTGCCTTTGGGATGAGTCAGCCTAATATAGAAGACTTGCTTTTCTTTCCTTTTTTTTTTTTTTTTAAATTTTATTTTTCTTTACTCCTTTAATTTCCTGCCTCAATTTGGGCAAGTAGAAACTTGTGTAACTTATGCCTCTATGGAATCAATCAAATTATTTGGGATGTTTCATATAATATGTAACCTTTTGTGTTATAGCACTTTAATTATTTTATGACTGAAAAACATTTCTTTGTATGCATGTGCCATATTTTGTTTATTCATTCATCCATTGGCAGGAATGTGGGCTGTTTACAGCTCATGGTCATTGTGAGCAATGCTGCTGTGAACAGTTCATTTGTGCTTAAGTATTTCATAACTCTTTTTCAATTCATTTGGGTATATACCTAGGAAAAGCATTGTTGAGTCTTATGTTAATCTCTTGGTTACACAAAGGCATGAAGAAATGTGCCATCTTTACCATTTTTAAGTGTACAATGTAATTCCCATTTTCTTTCTCTTTCCAGTTCCTAGGAACCACAATTTTAACTTCTCATTCTATGAATTTGTCTACTTTAGATAACTTACAGAAATTGAATGATAGTATATTTGTGGTTTTAGGACTGACCTATTTCTCTTAGAGTAACATCCTCATGGCTCATCCGCATAAGTATGTGATAGGATTATTTTTTTTAAAAACTGAAAACTACTCTATTTTATGTGTATAACATATGTTGCTTCTCCGTTCATTCCTTGATAGACATTGGGTTGTTTCCACCATTTGGTTATTGTGAATAATCCTGCTTTGAAAATGGTTGGAAAATATCTCTTTAAGAACATGTTTTTGATTATTTTGAGACGCTGCTTTCCAATTCTAATCAGAACTGGGATTGCTGAATCATATACTAGTTTTATTTGCAATTTTTTGAGGAGTCATTTTTCTGTTTTGGGTTTTGTTTTTATGGTTTCCATCTCTACTGAGTGTGAGGTGATATCTCATTGTTTTGCTTGAAATTGAGTATATTTTATTATGCTTGTTGGCTATTGGTATTCATTTTGGAGAAATGTCTTTTCAAGTCCCTTGTCTGTTTTGTAATTGGGTATTTTATTTGTAGGTCTCCTTTATGTATTTTTGATAGTAATTCCATATGACATATATAATTTACAAGTATTTTCTCCCATGCTTTTTCACTCAGTTGAATATAACTCTTGATACACAAATGATTTTAAGCTTGATGTAGTTCCATTTGCTTATTTTTTTTTCATTGACTGTGCTTTTAGTGTCATATCCACGAAATCCTTGCCAAAGTCAGTATCATGAGTTTTCCCCCTTATGTTTGTTTCTAGATTTTTTACAGTTTTAGGTCTTTCATGTAGATCTTTATTACTTTAGTTTTTCTGAAGTATAATTGACAAATTAAAATTGCATATATTTTAGATGTATAAAAGTTGATGTCTTGATAGAATATATACTGAAAAAATCAACACTATCAAGATAATGAATATATCCATTACATCAGACAGTTACCATTTTCTTGTTTCTCTCTTTGTTGTGTGGTGAGAATGACCTTTCACAAATTTTGAGTATATGACACAGTATTATTAACTAAAATTACACACTATTCATTGGATTTCCAGAAGTTATTCATGTTGCATAACTGAAACTTTGTAACCTTTGTCCAAGATCTTCCCATTTTCCTTTACTTCCACCCCTGGCAAACATCATTCTGTTCTCTGCTTCTATGATTTTCACTATTTTAGACTCTACATATAAAGAGTTCATGCAGTGTATTAGTCTGTTCTTGCATTGCTAATAAAGACATACCTAAGGCTGCATAATTTATAAAGAAAAGATGGTTAATGGCTTCACAGTTTCATACAGCTGGGAGGCCTCACAATCATGGTGGAAGGCAAACAAGAAGCAAAGGCACATCTTACATGGCTGCAGGCAAGAGAGCTTTTGCAGGGTCACTCCCATTTAAAAAACCGTCAGATCTCCTGAGACCTCTTCATTACTAGGAGAAGAGTGTGGGGGAAACTGACCACATGATTTAGTTATCTCCACCTGGCCCTGCCCTTGACCTGTGAGGATTGTTACAATTTGAAGTGATATTTGGTGGAGAGACAGCCAAACAATATTATTCTGTCCTGGCCCCTCCCAAATCTCATGTCCTCACATATCAAGATCAACCTTGCCTTCCCAACTGTCTTCCAGTTTTAACTCACTTCAACATTAATTTAAAAGTCAACAGTCCAAAGTCTTATCTGAGACAAGCCAAGTCCCTTCCACCTATGAGCCTGTAAAATCAAAAGCAAGTTAATTACTCTAAGGTTCAATATGGATACAGGGATTGGGTAAATACACTTATTCCAACTGGGAGAAATGGACCAAAACGAAGGGGCTACAGGTCCTATGCAAGTTCAAAATTCAGCAGGATAGTCAAGGCTTACATCTCCAAAATGAACCCCTTTGACTCCATGTCTCATTTCCAGGTCACATTGATATAAGGTGTGGATTTCCTTGACTTTGAGCAGAGCAGCTCTGAAATTTTACAAAATTTTCTGTTCTGCTTCTCTTCTAAAAATAAGGAATTCCAAACCATATCTTTGTGAATACATAAAACTCTGTTACTATATTTGTCAACGTGTTTATTGTTACCACAGAACCTTATATTTTTATACAGCTTCATGTTACTTTCTAGCATCCAGTTTTTCAATTTGAAGGATTCCTTATATTATTTATTTCAGAGCAAGTCTAGTGGTAACAAACTCAGCTTTTTTAATTTTCAAAAAGCTTTGATTTCTCCTTCATGTTTGAAGGTCATTTTGCTAGGCACAGCATTGTTGGTGACAATTTGTCTCTTTCAGGACTTGTAACATATGACCTCACCTCCATCTGGCCTGGAATGTTTCTGCTGAGAAATTGGATGATAATCTTAAGGAAGCCCTTCATATGCAGCAAATTGTTTTGTCTTGCTACTTCCGAGATTATAGGTTTTTCAGTTAGCTAGGAAGAGTAAGTTCAAGAGATCTATTGTACAATATGGATCATAGCTAATAACAATAGATTGTATTTTTGAAAACACTGACAGTAAATTTTAGGGGTTCTCACCACACACATACAAAATAATAAATATATGCACACATGGTAATGCACATATTAAAATACTCAATTTAGCAATTCCACAATGTATGCATTTTTAAAACATAATGTTGTACATAATAAATATATACCTTTTGTCAATTAAAAATAAATTAATTTTTAAAATAAAATAAAAACAAAAGTTACAATTTAAAAAGATTCTCCCATTGTGAATGATGTTAGAAAATTCAATTATACTGTGTCATGGTGTGGTTCTCTTTGGATTTATGCTTGCTGAATATTCTATTCCTAGTTTGTTCAGTGTTTCTATCATGAAGAGATATTGAATTTCTCAAATGTATCTTGTAAATTAGTCAATATGATTATGTAGTTCTCATCCTTTATTCTATTGATGTGGAATATTATAATGATTGATTTTCATTTATTTATTTTTTTTATTTTTTTATTTTTTTGAGACGGAGTCTCGCTCTGTCGCCCGGGCTGGAGTGCAGTGGCCGGATCTCAGCTCACTGCAAGCTCTGCCTCCCAGGTTCACGCCATTCTCCTGCCTCAGCCTCCCAAGTAGCTGGGACTACAGGCGCCCGCCACCTCGCCCGGCTAGTTTTTTGTATTTTTTAGTAGAGATGGGGTTTCACCGTGTTAGCCAGGATGGTCTCGATCTCCTGACCTCGTGATCCGCCCATCTCGGCCTCCCAAAGTGCTGGGATTACAGGCTTGAGCCACCGCGCCCGGCCAATTTTCATTTATTGAACCTCTGTCAAATCCTGTAATAAATCTCAGTTGGTCATGGTATATAACTCTTTTAATGATTCTGCTAGATTGTTTTCTAGTATTTGTAGAGGATTTTTCAACCTATATTCAAAAGGGACATTAGTCTGTAGTTTTGTTTTCTCATAATGTCTTTGTGTCTTCATCTCTGGAAAACAATGATTGAAGAAATATTTGTGTTGCTAGCAGAAAGGAATTTGAAACCTTGAAGTATTCTCTGGTATCCTGTGTGTACACAGTTCTTCTTCAAAGAGAACTTAGAGACATTTACTTGGGTGACTTGATATGAAGAGGAAGAGATTGCCTAGAACAGGGGGCAGCACACTATGGACTGAGAACCAAATCAAGCCAGGCACCTGTTTTTGCAAATAAAATTTTATTGGAACACAGCAGTCTCCATTCATTTACATATTGTCTATGGCTGATTTCATGCTACAGTAGCAGACTCCTAATTGTTATGGTTTGCAAAACCTAAACTATTCACCAACTAACATTTTATAAAATATGTTTGCTGACCTTTGACCTTTTGAGGACAGTTGGACATGGGTCTAAGGTGACATTGATACCCAAAGAGCCAAAGCATCATCACTGACCCTTGTTAAAGTAGGAGCTTATAGGGTTATGTAATAATTATTGTCCTGGGTGAATTCCAGTTAAATTCTGCATACCAACCCAGCAGTTCTCTTCCCAGTCCCTGACTGGATAATTTGATTAATATACTTGACCATTGGGATAGGTCCTGCATTGGGCCCTTGGCCTGTCAAGTAAGAAGGACATGTGGAACCAGCTGAATCTGCCAACCAAATCACTTACATAGCAAATTGATAACAATATTGCATGCTCGTAGGGGGCTGGAGTTGTGTTGAAGAGATGAGTGTCATTTTAAAGTCTTTAAGGTTGTGAAAGGACACGGAGTGGTGGAGTTTTTAATCATATTTCCTCTTAACACTTCAGTGCAGCCTCTTTAGTAGCAAGCTGGATCCTGAAGGAGAACCGGAGTTCACCTCAAGTAACTACATTGCTGCTCTGATGGCAGCTTCAGCTCCAGACACAGAGTTGTTTTTAGAATCGATTCCAACAGCCAACTGGGCACATGGTGCACAGCTCTGAATTGTTAAATATACTCTTCTCTTCTGATCAGAACAGAAGTCTTGTAGGAGTTCATGTGGCAAGGACAATAGTTACTACTAGTCTTGCCCTACAATTATGGTTACTCCACTGCACTCTGCTATATAAGAGAACAAAGCCATCTGGTGCATCCGTAGAACACTATGCTGATCCAAGTTGTTGAGATGTCATGCTGATCAGGCTGGATAAGCAAGAAGCCATGGAGGTCTTGGGGAGACACATGCACTCCAGAGAGTGGATGCAGGGGCTAAACTCTGAGAAGATTCAGGGATTTGTCACTTAAATAAAGTTTTGGTGTCCAGAAATCAGAGGATTTGTACAATGTTTCTTACAGAGTTCAAGCAAATGGTTGTTGCATCTTGCATCTCCTGCCACAAAGAAGGAAGTTGATCACTTGGATAGGTCTGTTGGGATCTGGAGATAACACCTTCTACACCAGATGACTTAGACCATGGGCAGCTAGGTCCTTGGGACAGGAAAGGGCTCTGAAGTAGGTTGATTCTGTAGTGGATGCTTCCCAGCCACATGGTCTTTGAAACCTACACTCCCCATGGGGGTGTCAGTAGTGAGTGCACATGCATTGGGAGAAACACAACACTGGCTCTGGGGATAGAGGTAGTCCATGCTATGTGCTGCTGAAAATTACCCCCCACCACCCCTTCGGACATAGGTCCGGGCATACTACTAGGCCCAGGTAAGATTGGAATGGCTGGCCATAGGGTGCATATGTCCATGCATTTGAAATTGAGCATTATGTGTCTGTCACATTTACCAAGTTACAGTGAATAGGCCACCCAGCATTCCTTTGGAGGTCGGAAACGGTACATTCAAGGTCAGGGCTGTGAGTAACCAGCAGTCACTACCCAATTAAAAGAAATCTGGGCTTGGAGCCTCTATTCAAACAGATTGTAGGAGAGAGAGGAGGAGGACTTTTGCAACAGGGAGGACCCTAGACATGAGATTGGCAAGTGTCTCTAAGGTCAGCCAGAGAGGAGCTTTTATGTTATATGGAGGAGTAAGAATGCTAGAAAAACAAACAAACAAACAAAACAAAACAAACAAAAAGAACGGACTGCTTCAGGTGCTCAGACACTGTGTGTTTGAGACCAGCTGATACTTAGGAGCATTAAGGAGGCATCATTCTCCATTCAAATGCTGAGTTAGGTTGATGGTGGGCTGAGGAGATGAGAAAAGGAAAGTCCTGTAGGAGGTGACCTAAAGGAAGAAAAGGCTCTCCCACAAGCGTGACTGGTTGCAGTCACAGCTCCCAGGAGTCTGCCTTCCTGGATCACTTCTATTTTCAGAATGATTTCCCTGCCCCTTTCGTCAAATGATAAATGCTCTTTCTCCAGCTCCTTGAGACTGGGCTGGCCTGTGGCTTGCTTTATCTGATAGGAGGTGCTGGAGAGGTGTGTGAGCTGGAGGCCTCGGAGGCCTCGCAGCTTCTGCTTAGAACCTCTTCCAATGCCGACATCGGCTCCCCATCAGCCTCCTGGGAAGAAGCCTAGTAACACCCACGGGAGCCTGGGACGCCCTAGGAGAGGAATTGAGATGCCATCGCCAACAGCTGGCACCAGCGTTCCAAAGTCTGAATCAGGCTTCTTTGGATCCCGATCAGCTGCATGATTGACCCCAGGTGAGGCCAACAGAACTGCCCGTATTGCCAACTCTCAGAATCATGATAAAATATGGTAAATCATTATAAGCCACTACATTCTGGGAATAGTGTGTACAGTTCATTGAAGGCTCACCCATTGGGGAATGTGAAGGTGCCAGTTATTAACCTATCATTTCTTAGCTTCCAACCCACCCATCTGTTCCACTTTGTGAGGTCAGAGCTAGGACTCTGCACTTTACATTATGCTTGCCAGCTGGCTCCAATGAGGCCCTGCCAACACAGGCAGAGAAGGATATTGGGAGGCTGCAGCAAGGAGGACAAACTTTCGTCCAAACCTGTGAGTGATACCCAAATATCTTGGTCACTGCATCTGAAGTAGGGCCTTCCTGTAGCAGCAGTTACACTCAGTGGGTGGGCTTTTCAATATGTGCACACTTTCCTCGTGGCTCTGCTCGGAGATATCAACACCTGCCCAGCCCTGGGTTACTGTGTCGGGGGACTTTTCCTCTAAGCTTTTAAATTTTAAGAACTCAGCTCCCTCTTTTTGTTCCAACAGCCTTAGGAGTGGCAGCTGCTTCTTGCCATTGCTACTTTTAGAATACCCCAGTGTTTTATTTTATTTTGCTTTCTGGTTCTTCAACATCTAGTTAGTCATCTCTTACATTAAAATCCCTCTGTTAAAATGCTGCTGCTGCGGTTTCTGTTTCCTGGCTGCTCTGATACGGTGATTATGGTTAATTCCTTATCATTTGTGAGGGAAACTCATCACTTCATTAGGAAACTCAGTGAGACCGGCTGCTCAAAAGTTTAATGATGGGGCTCATACCAACTATAGAAACAATATGGGTAATATGGCCCAGGGAATGACAATCACCTCCCTCCCTCCCTCCCTTCCTTCCTCCCTTCCTCCCTTCCTCCTTTCCTTCCTCCCTTCCTCCCTTCCTCCCTTCCTCCCTTCCTCCCTTCCTCCCTTCCTCCCTTCCTTCCTTCCTCCCTTCCTTCCTTCCTTCCTTCCTTCCTCCCTTCCTTCCTTCCTTCCTCATAATATATTGAGAAAAGATGGGCTATCAAGTCAGAGATATCAATTAAAATTCTAAATCAATTACTTATTAGCATTGTAGCCTTGGGAACATCATTTACCATGTTCACACTCTGTTACTCCTTCCCCCACTAACTGCCCACCCTATCCCAGTACACCCTTAGCAGCTTAGGAAGAGAACTATTAGTTGTATTTACTGTCAAGGAAACACAGACACGTCTCAGGGCTTTCTTAATAAAGGAGATACTTTATTAAGGGCAGTTCGTGCAACAGAGAGATGCTCAGGCTGTATGCCAGAAAAACCTCTTGGAATAGGTGGTCAAGCAAAGCTTTTATATGCAAAGACATGGACAGATGACTGTGCGAAGAGAAAAACTAAAAAACACTGAGTTGTCTTGATACTTAAGGAACTGTGTCAAATGTTGCAACAACAGGAAGGCAGGGAATGTACATTTTCATTTAAGTACATGGGCAGAGGTTTGGACCTGAGATAGAGCAAAAACAGTTACAATGAGGGAAGTCCATATAAAGATGAGGGCCAGCCATCATAGTATATCCAACCTCAAGTTACGTCAAATGTAGTTTCATTAGCCTTGTCAGTCTCTCCTCTGTTTCAACACAGGCTCAGAAAAACCATCCCTGAACAACTCAGGGATAAGGGAAATTTGAAGTTGGAGATGGCTGAGTGCAATAGTCTTCAGGGCCAGAGATTCCTGAGTGTTGTCCCTGTATAACCAATGGAAAAGTCTGTGGAGCATGCTGGCAATGGTGAGCTGTTTTCAGTCCCACAGATGAGGCATTTTAGAAGTGGAATGCCTAAAGTGAAAAACATAAATATAACATAAAATGTTGTATTACATAAACAGCCAGGAGTTGAACCCCAAGGGTATCCAGTCTAGCAGATTCCAGGATGGCTTTGGATGGGAATCTTTGGATTATACATATTGCTTGTTGAGTTTCTTGAAGTGAAGAGTCGATGCTCTGGGTGACGTTGTCCACAGTATGGTTTCCTTTTTGAAAAACAGCCAGTGTTTCACCAGACAGCCTTGGTAGCTCACACAGTGGATTGTATGTCGGAGAATCCAGCACAGTCTTAAGTGGTTTTCAGTTTTTCCAGGTTCAGTAAGTTGTCAGGTTTCAACTCTCGGAACTTCTTCAGATCTTGAGGAAAAGGCCAGCTCAGGGTAACTTAGACTCTTGATAGGGATCTGTGTGGTCAAGCTGTGGTTCTCAGTAATGCTGAGTTAGGAGGGAGAGAGAAAAATTTAAAATATTGATCTGGAGGGCTGGAAACAGAAATTGAAGGAAACCGGAAGACCTGAAAACGTGGTAAAACTTGACAGTGTGTACAAGGTGATGGGTAGGAAATAAAACTGTCTTCTGTTTTCACAGTGGAAGAAATCAAGACAGTTTGCTTATCCATCATGTATTTACATTTCTTAAAGATATTCAAAGTAGCTTAAAGATAATGAATATGATCAGAATGTGATATCCCTGAGGGATGCTGTGGGTTGAATT
This sequence comes from Macaca fascicularis, assembly GCF_037993035.2. Classification (NCBI taxonomy): domain Eukaryota; kingdom Metazoa; phylum Chordata; class Mammalia; order Primates; family Cercopithecidae; genus Macaca; species Macaca fascicularis. Next base: position 15,581,570 of record NC_088387.1, on the reverse strand, counting down.
GTGTGCCCCAGAAGATATGTTCAAATCCTAACCTCTGGTGACTATAAACATCATCCCATTTAGAAGTAGTGTCTGTATTAGTCTGCACCAAAATACAATACTCTAGGGGGTGTAAACAATGGAAATGTAATTCTTACAGTTCTTGAGGAAGAGAATTGGAAGGCACATTGAAGGTACTGTGCCTACCTGCTAAGGAGTTCAGAAAGTTCAAAAGCCAGTATGGATAAGGAGATAATAAATGGGAAGAGGGCAGTTCAAAGATCATATATCTCCCCAAGCTGATAGCATCATGAAATACCTACTTTGTGACAGTGTTTTATTGATTCTGCAAACTTATCTCACAGACTTAAAAAAAAAAACTGAGCAATATTTATTCAGCAATTAGGAGGTCTATGCCCCACTCAGTCAGAGAAAACAGCAAGCTTGATAGGTTTGCTATTTTCAGAAGATGATCTTACATCAGGTATTGGAACTGACTAGTTAGCAGGTTCCCTTTTGCCTGAAGGAACATTCATAAGAACTCTATTCTAAGCTGATATTCATCGATGTTTGAAAGGAAGGAAAAGTTGGATCCATGTCCAAGTTAGGAAGTCCAAAATCATCAGTGTTTTGTTGATCCCCATGAGGGCTTTTCTCCTGGCTTATTGATGTTCACCTTCCTGCTGTGTCCTCACATGATCTTTCCTTGTGTGATTGTGAAGAGAGAGAACAGGCTCTCTGGTGTCTTTTCTTAGACTGGCACTAACCCCATTAGATCAAGGGCCCACCCTTATGGCTACTTTTACCCTTAATCACTTTCTTCCTCCAAATATAGCTCCACTGGTGTTTAGAGCTTCAAAGTATGAAATTGGTGGGGAGACATGATTTAGCTTACAATTTGGCCTTTGTGGGATGTAATCAAGTTAAATGGGACCATATCAATTAGAATGGTCCATAATTCAATGATTAGTGTCCTTAAAGTAAGAGGATATTTGGACACAAATGCACAGAAGGTCAAACAGGGGAAACACACACACACACACAGCAGAAGGCCCTGTGAGGATGGGCAGAGATGAGAGTGATGCATCTCACAAGCCACGCTAGCCAAGGGTTACTGGCCACCATGTGAAGCTAGAAGAGGCGCTGAAGCATTCTTCCTAAGTCTCAGGGGGAGCACAGACCTGCTGACACAATTCCAGATTTCTAGTCCTCACAGCTGTTAGGAAATAAATTTAAGCCACTCCCTTTGTAGTACTTGTTACAGCATCCTTAGGAAATGAATGCAAATTTGCTAGAGTCTTCTATTAAAAGACAACATTTATCCCTACAGTCACCCCCATTCCTCATTTTGATCAAAGGCAATCTCAAAGAGAGAACGTTCTGGGCCACAAGCTAGTAACACATGGCTGGTCTCATTAGATTTGGCCTCATTATTTCACAGATACAGGAAAAAGGACAATCTGCCATATAGGCATTTTAAAGTTTTTTTTTTTTTTTTTTTTTTGGTAGGAAGTTTCCATAAGGAATCTTAGATTAGACTTGTAAACCTTCTTGGAAAGCAAGCCATTACACTTCAGCAGCAGCACTTCTAGTTTTGGGTGAATTCTTCTCTTCTCAAGGACCTAAAATATGTTAAATTTATTAAAGCTGCCAGGAAATGATCTCGGTTTTTTACCTATACATTTGGGAACATAGAAGTCATGTATGGCTTTTCCAAGATGGCTTTGAAAGCACTGACTCTAACAAGTCAACATTAGTTCCTTAAAAATGTCTGGTCATACCTGAGTAAGCGACCATCATTTTAAAATGTCATGTCTCAGGCAGGACCTTGAACCAATGCTTTAAATTATATCCTGTTAACCAGAACAGATTCCTACTAAATGTATGTAAATAACTATATTGCCATGAAAATAAGAATTGCTGGGTTCCGGAAGGGTCAGGCAGGGAAAAAAGGATAAATGATTCATTTTTGTTAGCACAATCAAAGTCCATTAAATTGCTAAGTTATAGATGTCCTACGAGAACAGATAAAAGCTTCCTTGTATTTAGAAAGTATACCATTAAAGCATCAGCAATACTCCAAGCAAAGTCCACGATCATTCTTCATCAGTTCATTCAGTCCTATGTAATAAATTACTGTTCTGCTCATGTTGGGTTAGCAGTCTCATAAATTCATCTGCTTCTTGACTAGTGTTCTGGAAATCTTAACCCAGTCCACTGTATAGTTTCAAATTTTTCCTGATGATGCCATCAAATGCCTGTGCCTATGAGTACCTGGTATAGTTATTAACCATGGACCCCTGAGAAAGCTCTTTTTTGCTGAAGATGAAGACTCTGGCTTGTTGGTGATTTGCAGGTGTTTTCAAGGAAGCCTCAGGGTAAAAACAAAACAAAACAAAACAAAAAGCCCATCTGTAATGACAAAGACTTAAAACGACTGTGATTACCTTACTGCTGACAATTTTCAAAGTTGAAATATCTGAGGAGAGTTCATTACAATATAATGCAACTGAGAAGGAAGTGTGTTTTTTTCCTGTGGCATGCAAAATAAAATAAAATTCATCTAATTTTTTGGGATAAAATATCTAAACATAATCCTTACAGAGAAATATTTTATTATAATCCTGAGATATACTATACCATGCATATTTAAATAGCATACCAAAAATATACCAAGATCATCAAGTAAAGAGTATCAGCAAGTCTGGAGAAAGTCCTAAATATGTCTATATTAATAATCCTCAGTGAGTAAATAATGTGAATTCCGAGTTGGGAAGATTTGTACCTTTATTATTTGTCTCCATCATTTGGACTAATGTTCTTCTCCACTTAGTAGATAATTTTTTTATATTTTAAATACCATCACCTGGTTTCCCATTCTGGGCAATGAGAATTTACTTCCATTAACCTTATAATAAATAGAATGCAATGTACTTCTATTAATGGTACAGTTTATTAAGTGTATAGACACACACACACACACACCACTTCCCTTCCCATATCCTACAAAAATAATTGAATCATATTTTAAGAAATCATGACTATTTACACATTCTTCCTACCTAAACCCCAAAGAAAAATATGATCACCTTTCATTGTATTTTTAGACTCTCATTTTTCCTATAGTTAGTTATTGCTTCACTTTCTTTTTATCTATTTACATTTCTATGTATCTCTCACTAATTCATTGCCAAACTCTCTGCCAGAACTCTAAGACTCTTATAAAAATTAAACGTATTTCACACTTTATCAGTTCTACTTCTTAATTTTAATATATCCTTCATTTGTCTGTGTGGGCAGCTCTCTAAGCTTGCTGCACAGATATCCTCCTAGAAATTTCCCAAGCTTTTCTTTTAGCCTGCCTTTGCCTTACAGATGATTGGGAGTTTAGCCACTAGAATTCTTGGTCAGAAGTCATCATCTCACTATCTGTTAACTTTCTGCATTACTGTTAAAACATCCTGTGTTAGACTTGATGCCTAAATATATTCTTCATATATATGCTTTTAAGAACATCTCTTATTTCTGGAGTTCTGAAGTTGATTATTTGCTTTAGGATGCCAGTCATTCTATGTCTTCCAGTCAGTACAATCTTATCCTTCAGTGTTTTCTTGTATATTTTCTTTGATTGTTTCCCTTTCGTTTATTCTTTGGCTTCTTAACTGTTTTTCTGAACATGATGAATTGATAATATCCCTTTCTAACTTTTCTTGTCTAATTTCCATTTATTTGACTTGTCTATTTTTCGGAGAATTTCTTATTTCTATTCCTTTTAAAAAATTTTTTCTTATAGCCTAGTTTTTTAATTTTTCATTTCTGCTCTCCAAGGTTTTATTTCAAAGAATATTTTCTTATTCTCTAAATGTTTCCTTTTAAATATTCTTCCATTTTTAGATGCCTAGGATTATAGGGAAGTTTCTGGCTAGGATTAATTCGTTCACTTTTGGAGGAGGTGAAGTAGTATCATATAATAGACATAAATTGATGATTCTCTAAACACAGCATTCACCCTTCAATATTTTGATTGGAGAAGGTAATAACTTCAGGTGTGGTTTTAAGCATGCCTGCCTGCATATATTTGATCGTTATTTACTGATTAAGTAGTACAGCAATCATTTGCTCAAGGGCTGCTCTCTAGTGTTGGTAAAATATAGATCTAACCTTCAAGTAGATAATGCTGTGCTCTTAGTCCAAGTAAGGGCTTTGTAAGCATAAAAATATTAAATACAGGAGACACTGGATGGCCTGAATGGAGTAAAGAAATACAATGAAGGGGATACTGCAGGGCTGTGGGTAATAAGCACTTTAAGGATCCCAGGGGATTAGAGTCATGGATTATAAAGGAAATGTCTGTCTCTCAAGACCTTAGGTAAAGAGGATCCAATTTTACAGCTCAAACAAGGCCATTTTGCCTAACTAAATTTTGTCTGAAATTACAGCATAGAAACATAAATGGATGACAATCGTGCTCTTCCATCTTTTGCCGTAAAGTCTTTATTTTAGTATGCTACACTCAGTCTCAAATTACTCATTTCTCAATGAATTTCAGAACTGGTACTGTTTTTCAGGAAGTTTTACATTAGCATTCCTCTAAATTATCCTTTTTGTTTTACAACAAGTCATTTCAAAACTTCTGAGAAATAAAAAAATCTTTTTGTTAAAAAAAACTGGAAATTCTGAATCAAGTGTTATGTGTAGGTGACCATGCCATAAAGAAATACAGAAATCTAGGAGAGGTAGACTCTCTATTTTTTCTCATTACCTCACATTTTTTCCTTAAGGATCAGGAGATACAGAGTGGTGCACAGGAACTTTATGCTGTAGGACTGTGTCAATGTCAGCATTTAGAAATTAAGTAATGATTCATAAAGTAAGCAAGCTGTAATGAAGTGCTGCACTTGCTCAGGTGAGGAAAATTGTAAATGTAGACCATTATTTAGATAACTTGAAGAATGGGTATGACCCAAGTTGCCTGTCATTCTGTGGCCCTTAGAACACTGGTCCCAGCTAAATGCTTAAAAACCTATAAAATCATAGGCAGGAACTCGTAGATCCCCTTTACTGATTCCTTTGTGTAACCAGAAATATGTAGTACTAATTTATTTCTACAAAAAAAAGCATCATAATATTGGACCTCATTTCTATCAGACCGAGCAAAAACTTAGTGTTGAATAATGCAACATTCCCCCTGGGCTGGAGAATTGGGATTTATGCCATGATGATCTCTCATCCTTTGGACACAGGATGTTTCCAGGCTGTGGTCCAAAGCTATGTCCTGGTGATAGATGGTGAAATACATCAAACAGAGCAGGTATGCATTGTGATAGTCCAGTATTAAATTAAGAAAAAAATTAAAAAGGGTGGCACCTGTATCACGATATTCACTTCCAAACCAATTTCTTGCTAAATCCTATAGCTTCTTTAACACGTTCACGTAAATGAAAATATAAAATATATGGAGCTGAGTTTTTTCATATAGCACAAACATTGTCCTAAATGCTCAGACCCATGAAGGTCGTTTGTTATTCCCACTTCCATTACCATTGCCCACTTCCATTACCTTCTTGCTTTTTGATCCTGGAGACAGGTTTTCTATCAGTGTTTGCATGCTCTGCGTACATAGAACACAATGGCCGTGCTTCCTTTTCTGCGCCACACTCAGTGCATCATGGGAAGTGAGAGTGGGTGCTACTGGGAAGAAACACCTGGCAAGGTGGGCCTACCTCTACTCCGGATCCTATGAATGCAGTAATAGCTGCGTTCATACTCCACTACAGTGCTGAGAATGGGTACTGGCAACAGAAAGAGTCTTTATAAGCACACATTTGGGAAAGGCTTTCCTTTTCAAAGTTTTATTTCTTATGTGTAGTTTTTGTTAGTAAACGAGCATTCTTTTTTCCTGATTTTTTCTCTACAAAATTGCCCTGACAGGCTGTGGGAATGATAAAGAAATACTCAAATTGAAATCCTCTTTTTCACCAAAAGATGTGAATGCTGAAGAGGGGAGATAAACTGCTTGGCTTGTTCAGGGATGGAGAAGAAACTCCTTGGCAAATCAGTGTAATATTATATATTGTTTATGCTTATATTCATATGTGTCAATGTTATAAAATTCCAGTAAGAACATAAACATACAAGTTTTGATGCCTTGTTTGTTCTACTTGCTTAGATTTCCTTAACTGTAGGGAAGTACAAGGTGAAGAAACCAAGATGTGGCAGCTAGGCCTTCAATTTTCTTGAAATATCTAATTTCCTTCTTATAAAAAATTAATGCAGCTATGGAAAAATGCTAATAATGCTTGCATCTGAATAGTGGTATGTATAAATTTGTGTTTTCTCTACTTGTCAGTATGCTTGAATTATTTTATAAAATTTTTATTTTTAAAATGAATAACTTGAACACAGGCTGATATTGAGATGTTTTAAATATTAGCAAGGAAGGAAATTGTTTTCCTCTGAGGTGCTGTACTCTATTTAATATCTACTGTTGCACTCTCGGTTAAGAGCCAGCAATTGCAATCTCACCCACCCTCAACCACAGAATGTGGCAGCAAAAAGAGGACAAATTGCTCGTGCAGGGAAAAGGGAAAATGGAAGAGTGAGGGCTGGGGAACAGTTACTCAATTGAAAAAGACTCAAGAATTGATGGTAAAAATGAAGAAGTGGCTGTGAGCACCCCTTCTGAACTCCCCACATTGCAATCAGCCAGTGGCCAGAGTGCTTTCCTTCATGAAAGAGTTACCTAAGTGGCTTTCCAGAACTTACGGGGCAGAGTGCTGGGGTCTCTTTTATGTCACAGTTACTGGTATGCTGGGGCAGAGCATCATGTTGCAAGGACCAATCTGAAGATGACACCAGCCCAGAGGACAGGAAATCTAAGAGACATGGGGGGTGCAATCCAGAGGACTGCATGTGAGGCCAGGCACAGTGGCTCATGCCTGTAATCCCAGCACTATGCCAGACCAAAATAGCTGGATAAATTGAGGTGAGGAGTTCAAGACCAGCCTGTCCAACATGGAGAAACCCTGTCTATACTAAAAATACAAAAATTAGCCTGTCGTGGTTGTATGTGCCTGTAATCCCAGGTACTTGGGAGTCTGAGGCAGGAGAACTGCTTGAACCTGGGAGGCAAAGTTTGCAGATTGCACCACTGTACTCCAGCCTGAGTGACAGAGCCAGACCCTGTCTTAAAGAAAAAAAACAATGGAGGTGTCTTTCACAATGGTTGAACTAATTTACATTCCCACCAATGATAAAAGCATTCCAATTTCCACATCCTGTCCAGCATCTGCTATTACCTGACTTTTTAATAATCGCCATTCTCGCTGGCATGGTATCTCACTGTGGTTTGATTTGCCTTTCTCTAATGACCAGTGATGATGAGCTTTTTTCATATATTTGTTGGCCACATAAATGTCTTCTTTTGAGAAGTGCCTGTTCATCTCCTTTGCCTACTTTTTGATGGGGTTGTTTGTTTTTCTCTTGTGCAATTGTTTAAGTTCCTTGTAGACACTGGATATTAGTGCTTTGTCAGATGGATAGATTGCAAAAATTTTCTCCCATTCTGTAGTTGTCTGTTCACTCTGATGATAGTATCTTTTGCTGTGCTGAAGTTCTTTAGTTTAATTAGATCCTATTTGTCAATTTTGGCTTTTGTTGCAATTGCTTTTGGTGTTTTAGCCATGAAGACTTTGCCCATGCCTATGTCCTGAGTGGTATTGCCTAGGTTTTCTTCTAGAGTTTTTATGGTTTTAGGTCTTATGTTTAAGTCTTTAATCCACTTCGAGTTAATTTTTGTATAAGGTGTAAGGAACAGGTCCAGTTTCAGTTTTCTGCAAATGGCTAGCCAGTTTTCCCGGCACCATTTATTATATAGGGACTCCTTGCTCCATTGCTTGTTTTTGTCAGGTTTGTCAAAGATCAGATGGTTGTAGATGTGTGGTGTTCTTTCTGAGGCCTCTGTTCTGTTCCATTGGTCTACATATCTGTTTTGGTACCAGTATTATGCTGTTTCGGTTACTGTAGTCTTGTAGTATAGTTTGAAGTCAGGCAATGTTTCATCAAGTGATTTTTAGGTCAATTCTTAGGCCACCCACTAACTCATTTCTCTCACACACAGCATTTTTCAGAGTGCAGGAGACAGCTCATTGACCTGTATTGTTGGGTTTTCTACTTAGAAGCATTTCGAAGTTTGGGGATTCTCTGTTTTCTAGGCTACGATGAAGGTAAAAGGTCTTCTGATCATTTCTTAAACTTAATTTTTATTGACAAATAGAAACTTTGTACATATATATATATCATGTATTGCATGATGTTTTATAATATGCATGCATTTAGGAATGGCTTAATTCAGCTCATTTACATATGCATTACCTTACAACTCTATTTTTTTAAAGATGAGAACACTTAAATCTACCCTCTTAGTGATTTTCTGTAGAATACCTTGTTATTAACTGTAGTCACCATGTTGTACAACAAATCTCTTGAACTTACTCCTCCTGTCTAACTGAAATTTTGTATTTTTATCAACATCTCCTCAGTCGCCAAGATTCTGGGAACCATTGTTCTGCTCTTGGTCTTGTATGGCTGTATTTGTTACTATTTTTGTGTGTGTGTGTCCGTCTTTCCAATTGTGTATTATTTCTGGGATGGTTTGGGAGATTAGGGCTTATTCAGTTGCCCATACTTCAGCTTGCATCCTTATTTTTAGGTTGGATCTGTGTGTGTCTGTGAGTGGGTGTGAATGTGGGGTGTAAAAATTCCAGATTTTATCTTTTTGTCACCTACATTTGATTTTATTCACTTTGGGTTCCCTTTCCAGTGTCTTAAAATGTTCCAAAAATTTTGATGTAACTATTTCTTACTTCCCATTGTCTTGTTTTTTCTCACCAGTTGGTCAGTCCCATGTAGATGCCCTTTTTGTGTCCTTGGTTCTCTCATCTTTGTTATTGCTTCTTACAGGCCCAGTGCTTCTACAGGCTGGGCTCAGTATTCTAGGAAAAGGGATTCTATAGTGATGTACTCCATGGATGGTAGTACGATCACAGAGTAAATTGATGAAGATAATACAGATGCTGAAATATTACATGTAGTTAATAAATGTATAAAGCGAAATTGATAAAAGTTGAAGGAGAAACTGAGATCACATAAAAAAATTTCATTAGCTTCCCCTGATTGAAAACAAAGTGAGCCAACTTGTTTTGCCAAATACCAAGAAGTCACATCTTAACATAAAAAATAAATATAAAACTATTGGCCAGGCACGGTGACTCACACCTCTAATCCCAGCACTTTGGGAAGTTGAGGTGGGTGGATCACAGGGTCAGGAGTTCGAGGCCAGCCTGGCCAAGATGCTGAAACCCCATCTCTACTAAAAAGTACAAAAATTAGCTGGGAGTGGTGGCGGGCACCTGTAGTCCCAGCTCCTTGGGAAACTGAATCAGAAGACTCGCTTGAACCCAGAAGGTGGAGGTTGCAGTGAGCCAAGATTGTGCCACTGCACTCCAGCCTGGGTGACAGAGTGAGACTCTGTCTAAAAACAAAACAAAACAGAACAAAATTATAATTAAGACATATGGTATTGGCCCAGTGATAGGCGAGTAGATTAATGGAGTAGAAACATGACCATAGATACACGCCTGAGTTATAAAAGAGCACATACCACAGACAAACAGGGAAAAGAGAAACCATTTAACATATGCACTGAGATGTTTGGCTACCTACCTAAAAGTTACATGGAATTTCTACTTTAGAGCATACACAAAAATAAATTCCCCATGAATCAACACTTGTACAAAATTAACATTTTTTGGGAGAAAATAGAGGAGAATTTGACCTTGAAGAAAGCCAGGCTCTCCTTAACCAACGTGAAACCATAAATAAAGATTGACAAATTCAGCGTCAATAAAACTGAGAGCTTTTGTTTATTCAAAAAACTGATAAAAAAGTGAGTAAGCATGCCAGAGCCTGGAAGAAGATACATATCTATAGTTGTTGAGAAATTCAATTGTTAGGACACACAAAGAAGCACTGTCCCACTTGGAAAATGAGCCAATGATGTGGACACATAATTCTCAGGAGAGGAGAATTATGGTTTTAGGTCTTATGTTTAAGTCTTTAATCCACTTAATCTTTTAAACATTCTCAATTTAAAAGATTCTCAATTTCACTAGTAAACAAGGACATGTAAATCAAAACCCCAGTGGAGGACTATTTTACAGTTTCTGGATTGGCAGTAATGAAACAATTCTATGTGTTGGTGAGAATGAGAATCAATAGAAACACCCACTGATGATGGGACTGAAAAATCAGTAAAAATCACTTTAGAAACAGTCCAGACTTCTCATGTAAAATTGAGGAGATATGTCCCCTGTTACCCAAGAATGCCAAATCTCTCTTCATTACTTAGAAAGCTCTTTCAAAAGTCACCAGGGGACATGTATAAGAGTATTTAGAGAAACATTTTTACAATATAAAATATTAGAGCTTCCCCATCAACAGAATAAGTACATTCAATGCAACATATTCATACGATACATGAAAAAGAAGCAAGCGATGGCTATTAATTTCAACACGAGTGCACCTCAGAGACAGAGTGTGGAAAAAGCTGGTCCTGAACAAACACTAAATGTACAACTACATAGTTTATAAAAACAAATGTAAAATAAAACTAAGATGAAAAGCAAGAACATGATAAACCGATGTCAGAGAGAGGGATGGGAAGGAGCTCCTCAGGATTAACTGACAGAGCAGGAGTATTGCCATCTTGGACAAGCATTGCTGTTTTAAAGTTCCCCTTGATCACAAACCACCTAAATCCAAAGGGCATCAACCTAATGACTAAGGTCAGCATGACCATAAACCACAAATGACATCTCCAACCAGAAACATTCCAATCCCCTCCCCAACCAGAGACATGCCAGACCCCAGATAACCTCCCTTCCAACCAGAGGCATTCGAACCGCTCCATAAACTTCTCCTGCACACAGAAACTTTCCAAGTCTGGGTTGCAAGATAATCTCTCTCACCCTAAAACCCATAAATACTCTTAGTCTGTAAGAGAGAGAGCACTTCTGAATGAAATCAGCCAGAAGCCCTTCTCAGGTTTATTCTCCAAAATAAACCAGGTTGACTGTTGAACCACTTTTCATATTTCTTTCCTGTTTCTTTAACTCTTAGATTAATAACATGATTTGTAAATGATAGTCTTAATACTGCTTTAATGATATTCGTAATATTGTACATCTTTAACTGGGTGGTGAGTGTGAAGCTGTAAAAGTCAAACTCTGTTTATTCTGGGTCAATATGAGTGACTACAGCCAGGGGAACAATCCTAATTGGTCCTGAGGAAATGTGCCTGAAATGGTCAGATTATAGATTGGTTTTATATATTTTAGGGAAACAGAAGTTACACACAATGACACAAATCAATATGTATGTAAAGTAGACATTGGTTTGGCCTGAAACAGCGGGATGTTTTAAGGTAAGGATGGGGGATAGAGTTAAGATTTGTTTAAAGATTTGAAGTCAGTAGAAAGAAATGCTTGAGTTACGACGGGGGGTTGTGGAAGCCAAGGTTCTTGTTATAAAAATAAAGCCTCCAGGTAGCAGGCTTCAGAAGAATAGATGGCAAATGTCCCTTTTTAGACCTTAAAGGTGTCAGATTCTCATTTAATCTCTCTTAACTACAGGAAAGACCTAGAAATGTAAGCAGATTTTCTACAGATGCAAATTTCCACATCAAAAATGGCTTTGCAGTGCCATTTCAAAGTATATTAAGGGAGTCTATTTTGGGATAAAATATTTTGATTTCCTTTAGGGCCTGCTATCTGTCACATGATGCTATTCCAGAGTCAGATTGGGATGGGATATCTTAGTGCTACAAAGGGTCTATTTGGTCAGTCTTAATATCTCTGTTTTAATGCTAATACTAGTCAATTGTGGCTAACCTCCAGCTGGGATGAGGTACAACAAGCTGTGTCCAGCCTACCTACCTGTTATGGCCTGAAATTTAGTTTTTCACATTTCTCTAGGGTTCCCTTGGCTAAAAGTGAGTCCATTCAGTCATGGGAGGGCTTAGCATTTTACTTTTGGTTTCTACAGCTATTCACCATATGATTCTCTGTGTCTGTTTATATTGTGTATGATTTACACTCTACTGGTCTGCAACCAACAGCATCAGCTTTGGTAACAGGTGTGACAAACTGTTGCCTCAATTTACTACTTATGGTCTCTTAAAGGTAGAAAACTTTTTGCCATCATGAAACATTTTTAAAAAGTGACCCCAGAATTTTATGTCAAAAAAAGATCTCCACATAGAAACAGAACTTCTCAGACATTTACTACTTTGAGACAAATAATGGTTATGAGCTCTTATCATAAACAATGAGTCAGTCAATCAAAGAACAGCTAATATATAATAATGTTTTTGGATTCTGAACATCACCAAATGGAGTCACTTATGATGAGTGACTCAGCCCACAGTGAAAATGCTGACCCTTCCTAGTGACAAGCACTGAGGTAATAATGATAGATGCAGGAGGCAGAAAAGGGGACAGGGGTCCTTGGAGAATCTCCAACCCACCCCACAAGCATTTACAGCTGATGCTTTTGTGAAGATGAGGGAACCTACCCAGGATCTTGTCTGTGAAAGCCTGCAATGGACTGGGGACCCACCTATGCACTGGGAAGAAGTTTGCACATTGTGCAGGAGTGAGGAGCCTGGCCTCTTCAGCTGATGTGTGGTGGCCTTGTATTCAGTATTTGAAGTGGGAACTGTTAGGAGGACCCCTTCCTTTTTCACTGAGAACTTTCTTTATTTAATAAATTCTTGTCTCTTCACCTTCAGTGGGTTTGTATGTCTAATCTTTCCTGGTGGTGTGACAAGAACCCGGTTTTAGGTGAACTAAGGAGAAAAAATCCTGCATGATTTTGGTGGCCTTTCTGGGGAAATGAGGAAGGATTAGTAAGATGCAAATCAAAATATTTTTTCCCTTTTGTTTCTAAGCCATTTTGTCCTTGACTTCTTCTGAGGGTAGAGGAAAGTGTGTCATAATTATAGTCACCAGTTATCTAAGTGTGTCACCGGACTCACATCTCTCATTGGTGGAGGACTCAATTCCAGTTTCAGCTTAGCATTCCATTCGTAATAAGGAGTCCTTGCAACCCTTCCTCACCCCGAGACACATTTTTGTCCCACACTCAATTCCAGTCTTCGGGTGAAAGCCCTAGGAAAGAAAACTGGATCTGAGAGATCTGGAGGCAGACGATAATACAAGTTAAAAGGCACAGCACAGGTGAACATGACTAATTCCTAAATAATCCAAACCTTCCAAATCAGGGACAAAGGTGATGCTGGCATCCATGGTATAAATGAGGTGTAGGGAATTTGAAGGCTACTAACAGCAGGGGAGATAGGGTGTGCATGGGTAAATGTGGATATTCCCACTCCCTAGGCCCCCCTGTTAACATGGGTGAGAGCCACTTTGACACCCATGGGTGGCACCCTGTTGCAGTTGCCAGGACATCCTACAGCAATAAATGTTGCCTCCTGTGGAGAGGCACCAAGTCCTGACAAGAAAGTGAAGCCAAAATGTGGAGAAAGATCACAGAAACTCCTGCAGAGGGCAATAAAAGCAACAAAGAAATTCTTCATGGCCGAGGCATCTGCAGATTCTCTGTCCCTGAGAACTCTGAGACCTCTTTTGCATTGGAAAAGGCTGGCTGGACTGCCGGAAGCTCTTCTGAGAAGACAGCAGCCACCCCCCACCCTTCACAGTGGTCAGTGTTGTGCATTGAAAGGGAAAACTGGACCTGTTGGTCAGGCAGCTTGCTGGTCTCCTGAGCTACTCTACTTACTGTGGTTCCTTTCCTTCCCTTATTTCTGCCTATGTGTGTTGAATATATTTGCCTGACTCTTGGTGTGTCCTCACAATACACTGTGAATTCAGAGAGGATTCAATTGGCCATTGAGTTATTGTGGAACCTCCTGCACAATCAGGCTGATTTTAACCTGACAGGGGAGGAGCCATTATCAACCTGGGTAGAGGGAAGCTGGAGGTGAGCCTCGAGTGCACTGACATGTAGTCATGATATTAAATTCAAGTTGGAATCACAAGAGAAAATGTAAATGATTTAAACATAGACATTGCACACACAATATTATAACTAGATATTGAGACATGGGTGTAGGGAGGCAGAAGATTAATAGGTAAATTAATGTTCTCACACTTCAGAGGATGGAGCCAATATGTAGTGTAAAACCAAGCTATTTTTATTCAAAACTAGAGAAGAATAAATGTCAGTTTATTCTGGGCTGCACCATCAGAGCTTCTTCAGGTGGGACTGGGTGTGCCCAAGAAGTTGCACTTCTAACATTTCTAAGAAGTCTCCAGGTGATGCCTAAGCTCCTGATCTCAGTCCCCCACTTTGAGAACAATACACCTAACACATCCATTATATGCAATACATTGACATCATTCCTATGTAGCAGAGAATGGTATTAATTTTGTACCACCTTTAGAAAATTGGGAAAAATTGTCCTATTATGATCCCTCATTTTCTGTATTCTGAGGCTCTGACACAGAATCCTGGTAGGTAAAAACTGGAGGACTGGGATGGGGAAGACTAAGAGGAAAGAGGAGAATGGGAGGTCAACTGAGGCAAAAGGTTAGAGCATCCAGGAGAAAAAATCTATCCAGAGAGCCTAGCCTGCCCAATATTAACTAGAGAGGAATCAATGTCAGTTTTAACTTAAGTGAATTAGGAGAACTGTGCAATCCTCATATGCCTTCCAGGGTTATTGCAAGAACTCAGTAAGATAGATAATCATTGAAGGTAAAGTATTTGGTAAGCAAATACCAGTAGACAAATATAAATTATGACTATTATTCTGCACTGCTAGGCTTTTAATCATTTGTACTGCTTTTCACCAACAATGAGACTTCATGGGTCTTCAAAGAAGATGAAATAGCAGAATCTTTAAGTTTTGAACTATTATTAATAAAAAAATTCCCATTTTTGTAGTATTTAACAGAATAAAGATAGCATTTTCACCTGTATTATTTAATTGGATTTTAAAAAGTAATCCCTATTTTAAGAAGGAGTGAACTTAATTTCAGGCCCAGGACCATGGGGTGTCTGGGATAGGAACCGTGTTTTTGGCTCCTGAGGCTGCAGAGGGCATCTCAGGTAGCTTCTGAGAATTGGCCAGGATCAGCTCTGGTCCCACAGCAGGGATGGAGCCCAAGGCCTGCCTGTGGCCACACACGCCCTGTGCTACCTGTCGCTTCCCTGTGTCCTGAGGAAAGTCAACTTGCAACAACCACTAGGGTGCCTAGAGGCCCAGAACTGTACAGAGTGGGCAGGCCTGGGCTTCCAGAAAGGAGCATTAGAGCAGGAGCCTGCCCAGAGCCCTTCCTGCTGGCTGCCCTGCCCGCTGTGCCCAGGCTAGGTCTGATCTCTCTGTGGGCCCCAGAGTCTGCAGCCTGGTTCCCCTCGCCTTGGGAACCCTGTGTGCTGCTATGCCCAGAAGTGCTTGGCAGCCTTCCCTGACCTGGGACCATTGGAGGATTTTACTCCAAGCTGAGGTGACAGTTTGTTCCTTCATTCTAAATGTGAAGTGTGCAGCCTTTTAACTTGGGCTTCGTGTCCCATTGAGGACACTGTCTTTTCAAATCCCATACTGATGTGCTTCACTGGGGTCTGACCAAATTTGAATCTTTTTCGCAAGCCTTTTCCGCATTTCTTCGGAGAAGAGAGTTATCCTTCCAGTCCGACCTCCTGACCCGCACACCTGGGACTCTCTCCACAGGGCCTTGCTTCTGCTGCTTCAACACTCTGCAGACTTGCTCTGAATCTCACGCTTCAGGGTTCAGTGCAGGTCCCTTTCCTGAATTAATAAAAGGCTCTTCTTGAAATCAAAATTGGACTAATTTTGCTTCCTATTGTATTATTTATAACGACAATATGTCAGGTCTATTGAAATGCTTAACCTAATGGATTTTACCTACACAACCTCACTTGTCCCAACAGCTAGAGAAAGCAGTTAATATCATGACTCCTGTGTCTCCAGTGAAGCAGCTGTGGTTCAGAGAGATGAAGTGGTGGGTTCAAAGTCACAGTTCTGGTATACGGCACAGCAAAATTAGCCTCAAACCAAAGTCTCAGCCCGAAACAGCCAGGCCATGCTGTGCTGTCCTCCAGGAACAGGTGGAGGTCTCTCCCTCCTCCTATGCCAGCTGCTTAGACGCTGGAGCACAATCACCTGACAACACGTGACCTTTAATGGATCACCATTCTTTGTGCACCTGTCCAATGAACACTGTATCCTTTCAGTGAGGAAAGGAAAACACTCTGCCCTCAGGAACACTCTGCACCTTAGACTTGGTCCAAGTCTACCTGGGACAAGCCTTATCTCTAAATCTAGAATATTTTTATTGAGATTTTATAGTTGAAGACCTGTGACAGGCAGAATGATGACCCCCAAAGATATTCATAGTGTAGTCACCAGAACCTGTGAATATGTTCATCAGTTTGCTTCAAGTTTACTTCTTGAGATGAGGGAGGTAAAAAATATGGCAAAAAGTTTTAAAATGTGTTTTGGAGCTAAACTGCTCCATTGCAAGACTGGTTTGAAGTCTGGTGGAGGTTGGGGCAGAGCCAGAGTTTGGTTTGTTGATAGCTGCATCCAGCAGGAAGTGAGGGGGAATAAGCAGGAAAGACCTTGGAGCCATTGACCAGGTCCTTGGTGTTTCTGTGCCACATACGCTAAAAAGGTCGGATTGAAGCATAGGACACTGGCCTATGCCTCAGGAGACCTTCCCAGATTCTTCCCAGGTTCTGCAACTCGGAGTCCCCTTTTGTCCTCCCTCCCAGCAGATTTAGATTAATCTCTTCTCTAAACAAGAGTTTAGATGTTTTTCAGATTTGCTGCTTGGCTTCGGTTCACAGTTGTTAAAAAGTGTGAGTCATCCGTTTAATACTGACTTATTCAAAGCTTAATTTGTTATATTTCTCAGCATCTGCCTTAGGTAAATCTCTCAGATTGCACCAAAAGCTGCTATGTCCAAAATCCAACATCCAATACATAAAGTGTTGACTAATTAGTTTGTGTGTGTAGGAACTCTAGCACCAGAGCCTGGCCCATGGTTACAGTGCATTAAGGGTGAGCTACATTTTTTAAGCTGTCATGAAGTTGGAAAAAAAGACCATGATTTTTTGCATTTTCTTATTTTGATCTTGGTGCAAGAATGTTGAAATTATTTAGAATTCAATGCGTGGTATTCATGGCAGTACTTATGGAGATGAGTGGAAGTATTTTGGTTGAACATTACTATAATATTCATAAGAAATATAAGCCCATTACTTTCTCATTTGGTACCTAATTGGACTGCATTTGATTTATTTCTTCAATAAGCGCTCATATTATTTCTTGGTTATTTTATTGTTGTCAGTATTGACCACAGAATTTACTAAACTTTAAAAATAACATTTAGGTCTAACATTTAAGTCTCTAATCCATCTTGAGTTAATTTTCATATAAGGAGTAAGGAAAGGATCCAGTTTCAGCTTTCTACTTATGGCTAGCCAATTTTCCTACCACCATTTATTAAATAGGGAATCCTTTCCCCATTTCTTGTTTTTCTCAGGTTTGTCAAAGATCAGATGGCTGTAGATGTGTGGTATTATTTCTGAGGACTCTGTTGTGTTCCATTGGTCTATATCTCTGTTTTGGCACCAGTACCATGCTGTTTTGGTTACTGTAGCCTTGTAGTACAGTTTGAAGTCAGGTAGTGTGATGCTTCCAGTTTGTTCTTTTGACTTAGGATTGTCTTGGCAATGCGGGCTCTTTTTTGGTTCCATATGAACTTTAAAGCAGTTTTTTCCAATTCTGTGAAGAAACTCATTGGCAGCTTGATGGGGATGGCATTGAATCTATAAATTACCTTGGGCAGTATGGCCATTTTCACGATATTGATTCTTCCTATCCTTGAGCATGGTATGTTCTTCCATTTGTTTGTGTCCTCCTTGATTTCACTGAGCAGTGGTTTGTAGTTCTCCTTGAGGAGGTCCTTTACATCCTTTGTAAGTTCGATTCCTAATACCATAAAAACCTTAGAAGAAAACCTAGGTAATACCATTCAGGACATAGGCATGGGCAAGGACTTCATGTCTAAAACACCAAAAGTAATGGCAACAAAAGCCAAAATTGACAAATGGGATCTAATTAAACTAAAGAGCTTCTGCACAGCAAAAGAAACTACCATCAGAGTGAACAGGCAACCTACAGAATGGGAGAAAATTTTTGCAATCTACTCATCTGACAAAGAGCTAATATCCAGAACCTACAAAGAACTCAAACAAATTTACAAGAAAAAAACAAACAACCCCATCAAAAAGTGGGCAAAGGATATGAACAGACATTTCTCAAAAGAAGACATGAATACAGCCAACAGACACATGAAAAAATGCTCGTCATACTGGCCATCAGAAAAATGCAAATCAAAACCACAATAAGATACCATCTCACACCAGTTAGAATGGCAATTATTAAAAAGTCAGGAAACAACAGGTGCTGGAGAGGATGTGGAGAAATAGGAACACTTTTACACTGTTGGTGGGACTGTAAACTAGTTCAACCATTATGGAAAACAGTATGGCGATTCCTCAAGGATCTAGAACTAGAAATACCATTTTACCCAGCCATCCCATTACTGGGTATATACCCAAAGAATTATAAATCATGCTCCTATAAAGACAAATGCACACGTATGTTTTTTGTGGCACTATTCACAATAGCAAAGACTTGGAATCAACCCAAATGTCCATCAGTGACAGACTGGATTAAGAAAATGTGGCACATATACACCGTGGAATACTATGCAGCCATAAAAAAAGGATGAGTTCGTGTCCTTTGTAGGGACATGGATGCAGCTGGAAACCATCATTCTCAGCAAACTATCACAAGAACAGAAAACCAAACATCGCATGTTGTCACTCATAGGTGGGAATTGAACAATGAGATCACTTGGACTTGGGAAGGGGAACATCACCCACTGGGGCCTATTACGGGGAGGGGGGAGGGGGGAGGGATGGCAATGGGAGTTATACCTGATGTAAATGTCGAGTTGATGGGTGCTGATGAGTTGATGGGTGCAGCACACCAACATGGCACAGATATACATATGTAACAAACCTGCACATTGTGCACATGTACCCTAGAACTTAAAGTATAATGATAATTAAAAATACATAAATAAATAAATAAAACATTTAAATAGAAACTTAATTGTTACTCTAAAGACTCACATAATAAATGATAGTCTTCCAGTTTCCATTCAATTCATTAGGCATTTATTAAGCACCTACCTTGGATCAGATACTGTTCCAAGTTTTTCAGTATCGTCAGTGTTTTATATATACATGTTTTATATACATTATATACATATATATACACACACACATATATTAAATCTGTGCCAAGGACCTGTACTTTTAGCCATAATCTGGGACAAGAAAGTAGTGAATTTATTTCCTTTAAGGACATGTATTTGTATATAATTTTTATGCTGTGTCTTTGTGCTGGTGATATTTTACAATTGTCACAGTGACTTATGAAATCTTCTAAGGCACACTTTTAAACTCACGGTTTAAAAAAGTCTGGCCATTAAGTGCAACGATTAAGGTTAAATTTGTGTACCTTTTACCTAAGAGGCCAAAAGTGAGATTGTCCTCAGAGTCTCATTCATGAACAACACATTCAATTGATTATGGTGAAAGATGCTTGAATTTCTATCACCAGGCCTGTCTTTAGGCCTGGGGAGGGTATTAATCTATTCCTGAGGGATCTCCCACTATTGCCCAAACACCTTCTGGTAGACCCCACCTCCAACATTCGGAATCAAAGGTCAACATAAGGTTTGGAAGGGACAAATGACCAAACCACAGCAATCTCTTTCCCAGAAATACTCGTCCTGTATATTTTTCTATGTGAGATCCAACCATAACCTAGGCATATCTTATGAGAAAAACATGATGGTAGAATTCTGAGATTCAGTCCACTGGACACCTGTGGGAGGCCTGGAATGTTGCCTTTGTAAATCATCTCTACTCGTGGCCATGTGATTGCTGGGCACTGACCAGAGGCTGAGAATGGTCTTCCTGGAGCCTCCCATTTAGGAGGGACAGGTAATCATAGTGAGCAAAGTGTAGAGTGTGCTAGAAGAGATGTTACTTGTGATGGAAATGATTAGGGCAGTAAAAGGGGAACCAGGAAGCACTGGATTGTAAGTAGAATGATCAGAAGAGACATAACTGAAATGATGCTTTCTAGGTAAAGATTGAAGGAGACGAGGAGTGGGTGATGTAGCTGTTTGAGCGAACAGCATTCTTGGCAGAGGGAAATGCCAGGCCAAAGTCTCTATGGCAGGAGTACACTAGGTGAGTTCAAGGAAGAGTGGGAAAGTCACTAGGTCTGAAGAGAAGTGAGTGCTCAGAGGGTAGGTGGTTAGAAAGGGACCTGGGGACAGATGGTGTAGGACTGAAGGCTGTGATACAGTTCAGCTTAGACTGAATGGGATGGGGCACTGCTGCAGCATTTTGATCAGCACAGTGATGTGACCCACTTAGGATCAGATGGTGACTGGGTAATTATGACATAGAAGGAGGGATATTCATTAGGTTGTGATTGCAATTCTTCAGGGAACACATGCCAGTCACTCAGAGGAGGGTGGTAACGGTCATGTTGATAAGAAGTGGTCATGTTCTGGATGTAGTTTGAAGACACAGCCAAATGATGTATGGATTGGATGTAGTGTGTAAGAGAGAACAGAATAAGCTTTGGCTGAGCAACTGAAAAGACGGAGTTGCCTTTTCATTGAGATGAAGAAGACTGTGGGTGAATTAGGTTTGTGGGTTTGACCTTTTCTGTTTGAAATGTGTATAAAACAAGCGAGCAGAGATATGAAGTAGGCAGTTTGATTGACAATTTAGGAATTCAGGGTTGAGATCTGAGGTGGAGATAAAAGTATGGAAGATGGCACCATGTAGAAGACATATAAAATCCATGCGAGAGAATGAGATTATCTAAGAAGCAAGCCAGAGAAAGGAGAGATAGAAAGCAGAAGTAACCTAAAAGCTGTAATACTATGTAAGCCTTTTTCTGTTTTTATGATGTTTCTTTCATTAAGGTCATTTTAAAAATTTATTTGCCACATTATTCTAATGAGTTCGCTCTCTATTTTTACAAAAACACATAAGAATGTTCCTCAATATCTGTATTCCACCAGGCCACTCGACCTACCCAGCATTTAAAGGTACATTTGAGTGTTTATGAAACGTTCTTTTAACCTCCTGCTATATAAAAAGGAAAAGGTCAAAAATATTAACAGCTGATGGACCAAGAAATAAATTCCATATTTGCATTTGGAAACAATAAAGCTAGTTAGAACTAAATCACAAAGTTATCTGGGATGAACATTGAATGTTTTACTGTAAATCTTTAACATAACTCAAAAATTATTAATAGTATTGGAGAATATGCAAACCTCATATTAGTTTACATTTCAAAATCAATTATTAATATCAGAAAGCATGTTCAAATTTCTGTGAAAATTTAGAAGATATGTATCACAAATAAAGGCATTTGAAATGCTCACACAGGACTTTTAGGAGACAGGAGAGAAAAATCACACTAATTTAAACAAGAAAAGTTTATGATAGAGAATGATTAACTATAACAAGAGATTGGAGTAACGAGATGTTGGCTAGTTAAGAAGTAAAACTCTGAAGAATATAGGAATATCAAATATAAGACGCAGCCACTACCTCTAGGGCTGAGATAGAGTAAGAGCCTCTTCAAAAAGAACCTGTCTTCCCATGCCCACCAGGACTGAGATCCAGACCTTATGGGAGAGGATGTGGCATGACTCATGGGACAAGAGAGAAGCTATTGCGGTTCAGTTCTGGAAGAACTTGCTCTATCCTCTGAAACTTGCAGGAAATCCACCCTCTAGGGTGTGGGGAAAGCTATTCACAAGGATGTGTCTCCCTGGAGGCATCCTACTACAAAACCATCCTGGGGGGAAGCTGGGGAAGCACTGGATGCCCCTACTGCAGAAGTTGGATGCTGGGGAAACCATGTGTGCTGCAGGAGTGAGACCTGCAGGAGCTGTCACAGGGGAGAAAAACCACAGGAGCCTGGCCAGTGAAAACCCTGAACCAGGAAGCAAAACTCTTTCCTCCTGCAATGTCTCTCCACTGCTCTCTGCTGACAACCTTTTAACATCACACCAGCTGGCAAAGGAAAAATATTGAAAAGGTTCCGATTCAGTTTCCCAGAGCAGGCAGACAGTGAATTTGGACTGAGAAGCAATCGATCGATTACTGGACAGCATGGAACAATTTGTATGGGTTTGTGTAGCTTTATAAAATTATCAGAGTCCATCGAAAACACATTTTAAAAGTCACACACATCGTTAAATACCAGAGCATTTCATTACTATTTAAACTTTTTATTACATTTTTATATTTCAACAAACATGAAATTTCCTGATATTTTGCCATAGTATCAATTTTGGGTGATCAGACAGAAAATTTAGAAAACTGAAGTATTACATTTCTGAAACAGTTTGTGTATATGTGTGTGTGTGTTTGTGTGTGTGTATTCTGTGGTAGTGGAGTAACAACCACAAAGATTACATTTATTTTGAGAATTGTAAAATGTATGTAACATATAATTCACTATTATTTTAATTACTTTTAAGTGTGCTCTTAAGTAGCTTTAAGTACATTCACAATGTTATGTTACTATCATCACTATCCATTTCCAGAACTGTTTTGTTATCCCAAACAGAAACTATACTCACTAAAAATGTCTCTATTACCTTCTCTTCCAATCTCTGGTGATGTTATGCCTAGACCGTTTGTTCTTTAAAGAAGACTACCAGAGTCCAGAGTCAAAGCCAAGCAGCAAGGATCTTTACTACAAGTTCGAACCTGGTCTTTCTATTCCACAGCATACAAGAGGGCAAGAGGGCCCCGAACAATGCGAGCGTTTGCTTTTTATAGCCCGAAATTTGCAGGGGAACAAAGAAATTCTTTTGGCTCCTGCGCTTTCAGTAACCTTGAACGGCTGTCTCTTTATCAGAGACTTTCCAGGTGGTGTTTGTACTGGGCTCAGGGAGTTTGAGAGATATATGGCGGTATGTGGTGGGATGGGAGGATGGGATGTGTTTGTACTGGGCTCAGGGAGTTTTGAGCCCGGGGCTGAGGAATGTGCCCAGCTCCTTTCATTCCCCCCTTCTTTTCAGGTATCTTTAGAGCCAATCTTGGGTCTTATAAGTCTGATTCTGTCTCAGTGTTTACAGGTTGGTATTGGGCTCTGAGGACCATGAGTTGTATGGTGTCAAATCTCTCCTTAACAAATTGTAAAATTCTGTTAACAACACAAGGTCCTACAGTAAGCAGAAATAGTAGACTTAGCAGGGGTCCAAGGAAGGGGGCTAACAGAGAAAACATAGAGGAATTCCACCATTGGTCTGCAGCTGAAGCAAACTGCCGTGTTTTTACTTCAGTGCTTAACTTGCGTAACTGTTGGACCCGGTCCTCTACAAGTCCTGATTCATTTATGTAGAAATAACAGTCTTCTTTTAGAAATATACATGTACCACCTTTTTCTGCAGTGAGTAGGTCTAGGGCCCTCCGGTTCTGCAAGGTTACCTGAGCTAGGGACGTGAGCTGTCGCTGAAGGGAGGCAAGGGACTTAGCCGACTCCTCCATAGCAACGGCAAATTGTTGGTATAACTTGTTGCTTTCTATGAGGGTGTGACCTAGGGCTCCCCCTGCCAGTCTGGCCGCAATGAAGGATGCGGTGAGGGAGATTCCTGCAATGAGGGGGAGAAATATGGCTCATGCAGGTCTCGGTCTAGGGTCTGGGTGAATAACAGCACTAGTCCAGTTACCGGTATACCTTAGGAACTCGCCGGCAGTAAGTAGAGTCAACCGGGGAACTAATGTGACAGGAAGACACAGTAGGTTGGTAACAGAGGGGCTTGATAGGTTTTTAGATAAGGTTCTATTACACCAGAAGAATATGCCTGATGGAGCCTTTAAGGTGATATTAGGGGGCGTTGCAGTGATGCTGCAGAGGCTGGAATTGGTTCCTGAGAAACAGTAGGGAAACTTCTCTTGACTGGGGTTTAGGTATAGGGGCACGTTTAGGATAGGAGCATATGAGAGGTTTCGAAGGTTGTTAGCTTGGGCAAAGGTAGAGGATCTTTATGACAGAGGGACAGCGGTTAGCAGTGGATGCCCTAGAGTGGCACACAGAAAGCAGCCAGACAGGCTGTGAAGTCCTGTAAGGTTAGCAAGTTCTAGTCCTTCCTGTAATAACTTTAACCAGGAGAAAGGACGTAAGTCTTGTGTTAGTCTGTTTTCTTGTCATTGGATATTCCTGTGGACCAGGGGCAGTACTTGCACTAGGCCTTGCCACAGATAGAGGTGACTGCTAGGCCATGTGGAGGAGGGGGAGTAGTATACAGCCTTATGTTGAGGCGTGGTCCAGCGGGAGTTCCAGGGGTCTCTAACTATCCATGTATATGAAAAGTCTCTATCCTGTCTACGATGGAAGGGCCACTTAGGGTCTAACTGTTTTCTTTCTCCTTAATAACGGGGTCTATGGATGTTACAATAGTTATAAGGACAGCCGGCATTTTGGTGCTACTAATAGTGTTTACAATTGTATTTAGTCTGATCAAACTCAAAGCATATTGTTGGTGTCATAGGTTTGGCTATTTGGAAACCAGTAAAATTTAGTAGAATTGGGCTGTTGCACCTTGAGGAGGGGCAATCAGCACTGGCCAATAATTTCCCGGGCTTATGAGGTTGCCCAGGGTGTGTTCGGTTTTCATAAAGCCAGAGTCTCCAGACAAAGGGATTAAGAGCTGGTTTTGTGATTTCTCCAGCGGCCACTAGGGCGACTAACGTTAGGGTTAGACTACTTAACTGCGTGTTTGCAGTGAGCTATGCTGCCGGCGCAGGGTAAGTTTTAAGGGGTTTTTTTTAGCTCTGTCCACAGTCCACGTGTCTGGTGCTTCAGCCGCCGCCGTGATTGGTCCTAGGAGGTCGGAGGTTGGGTCCACCGGCTTGACGTGGGTGTAGTGGATCTATGACATGATGCCTTCTACCTTTAGGGCGGTGGGTGTGGTTAGGAGTACCTGGAGTGGTCCTTTCCACCTGGGTTCTAGGGTCTCTTGTCGGTGTCGCCTGACCAGGACCTAGTCTCCTGGCTGGTATGGATGGGGTGTCAGTGGGGGACCGGTCTCATATAGTTCCTTCAGCTTGGGCCAGATTTCTTGATGAATTTTCTGCAAGGCTTGTAGGGAAAATAAGAGTTCAGAGACATTTTCTCTTTCAGATTTGAGCAGATCATCTTTTAGGCTGGGAACTAAGGGTGGGGGTCTGCCATACATAATTTCATAAGGGGTAAGGCCTAGTCTGTAAGGGGTATTACGGGCCTGGAACAGAGCGTAGGGGAGAAGGACCACCTAATTAGCGCCAGTCTCCATAGTTAATTTAGTTAAGGTCTCTTTTAGGGTCCGATTCATTCTCTTTACCTGTCCTGAACTCTGGGGCCTGTAAGCGCAATGTAGTTTCTAATTTGCCTTAAGGATGGAAGCCAAATCCTGACTTACCTTAGCGACGAAGGCCAGCCTATTATCTGACTTTATCTGGACGGGGAAGCCATACCTGGGGAGGATATCTTCCAGGATTTTTTTTGCTACAACCTGAGCAGTTTCTTTCTTGGTGGGGAATGCTTCAGTCCACCCTGAAAAAGTATCTACAAAGACAAGTAAGTACCGATACCCGTATCTTCCTGGCTTTATCTCAGTAAAATCTACTTCCTAGTAGATACCAGGCCTGGTTCCCCTGAGCCTTGTTCCTGTTGTAGCCTGGGATTGGGGGTAGGCATTGTTAAGCTGGCAGACTTTGCAATTTGTCACGATGTTGCTGGCCATCTCGGCTGTATGTCTGAATTTGAGTTTAGAGCGTCTGATCAGGTCTATCATCCGCCGAGCACCCAGGTGGGTGGTTCGGTGGATGTGTTCTAACACTTGTTGTCCTAATTTTTCTGGTAGGATGGTTTGGTCATTAGTATCAGTCTACCACCTATTCTGGATCTGTTTTAGGGGAAGCTTGTCAATCTACTGGAGATCTTGTTCTGAATAATCAGGGAAATATGGCAAATCCTGGGGGCCCGGGTCAGGGAGCTGGAGTGCAAGGAGTTGGCTGGGAGCCTTTGCCACCTTTCTTGCAGTTTGGTCCGCCAGAAAGTTGCCTTGAGCAGTTGGAGTAGTTAGTTTCTGATGCCCTGGGCAATGCACAATGGCTAACTTTTCTGGCCTCCATAGGGCTGTTAGCAGGGCTAGGATTTCTTGCTTGTTTTTTATCTCTTTTCTTTCAGCCGTCAGTAACCCCCGCTCCCTGTAAATGGCCCTATGTATATGCGCCGTTGCAAAAGCATATCGGCTGTCTGTATATACCGTCAGCTTTTTCCCCGCCCTTAAGGTAAGAGCTTGGGTGAGCGCTATCAGTTCGGCCTTCTGGGCTGATGTCCCCGGGAGCAGGGGTTCCGCCCAGATTACCTCAGTCTCTGAAGTCACTGCTGCTCTAGCGTACCTCTGGCCCTGATGCATGAAGCTGCTCCTATCAGTGAACCAGACGAGGTCGGCGTCAGGAAGTGGGCAGTCCTGCAGGTCTTCTCGAACTCCGTGCACCTGAGCTAGTATCTTGGTGCAGTCGTGGAGTGGGGCGTCCAGGTCCGGGTTGGGCAGCAGCGAGGCAGGGTTTAAGGTCGTTGGGGGCAGGAATGTTATCCTGAGAGGATTTAGTAGTAGTCCTTGGTAGTGGGTGAGTCGGGCGTTACTCATCCATCGATTAGGTGGCTGTTTGAGTACACCTTCGATGGCATGTGGAGTAACGACCCGCAATTCTTGCCCTATGACAAGTTTATTAGCATCCTGCACCATCAGAGCCGTGGCTGCAATCATTCAGAGACAAGGGGGCCACCTGGCAGCCACTGGGTCTAACTTCTTTGACAGGTAGGCAACTGGCCTCCGCCAGGGGCCTAAGTTCTGAGTTATTACCGCCATGGCGACACCTTTATTTTCATCTATGTATAAATGGAAGGGCTTGGTAACATCAGGTAGTCCTAGTGCAGGCACGGAGAGTAGGGTGGTTTTAATCTGTTGGAAAGCCGACTCGGCTTCGTCTGTCCACTTAAATGGCTGCTGCCCCCGTGTTGCCTGATATAAGGGTTTAGCCAGTTCCGCGAACCTAAGTATCCATAGTCTGCAAAACCCCGCCGACCTCAGGAATTCCTTCACTTGTCAGGTGGATTGCGGCCTGGGGATCTGCAGAACAGTTTGTTTCCGGGCGTCTGTCAACCAGCGCTGCCTTTCTTTAAGTAGGTACCTTAGATATGTTACCTCTGGCTTACAGATTTGAGCTTTCTTTGCCGAGGCTCGGTAGCCTAGATTTCCTAGAGCTTGTAAGAGACCCTTGGTCCCTTGGATGCAAGCTTCTTGGGTCTCAGCAGCAATCAGGAGGTCATCAACATACTGTAGTAAGGCTATTTCAGGGTGTTTGTGTCGGTACTCACCTAGGTCTTCATGGAGGGCCTCATCGAACAGGGTAGGAGAGTTTTTGAATCCTTGCGGCAGTCTGGTCTATGTCAGTTGGCCACTTATGCCCTTATCAGGGTCATTCTACTAGAAGGCGAAGAGCTTTTGGCTCTGAGGGGCTAAAGGCAAACTGAAGAAAGCATCTTTTAAATCTAAAACAGTGTACCATTGATGTTTAGGGTACTCAGGAGGGTATATGGGTTAGGCACAGTTGGATGTATGTCCACAACCTTCTTATTGATTTCTCTTAAGTCTTGTACAGGTCTGTATTCTCCACTATTAGGTTTTTGTACCGGCAACAATGGAGTATTCCAGGGTGAGTGGCATGAGTGAAGGACTCCTTGGTTAAGGAGCCGGCGGATATGTGGGGCAATTCCTTTCTTGGCCTCTAGGGGCATCGGGTATTGGCGTACCCGCACGGGGTCTGCCCTAGGTTTAAGTTCAACAAATAAAGCAGGATGGTGTTTTGCTAGTCCTAAGCCCCCTGTTTCTGCCCAAGCTTCTGGATATTGCTGGAGCCAGGTTGCCATGTCCTGATCAGGGGCCGTTTGCTCCTGGTGGAGCCGGTACTTATCTTCTAGGGTTATAGTCAGGACGGACACGGGTTGATTGTGGGAGTTGGTCACGACAGGCCCCTCAGGTAGGAAATGGATCTGTGCTCCTATTTTAGTTAACAGGTCTCTCCTTAATAGGGGACAGGGGCGCTCAGGGATGACCAGGAAAGAATGGGTTACATTCTTGGCTCCGAGGTTTACTGTTCTTTGTGTTGTCCATGGGTATTTTTTAACTCCTGTGGCCTTTTGTACCCACGAGGACTTGGAGGATAAGTTTCCATTAGTTTTAACTGAGTGCTGTGCTCCCGTATTGACCAAGAACTGGACCGGGGACCCCTCCACTTGCAAAGTTACCTTAGGTTCGGGGAGGGGATCCGAACCCCGTCTTCCCTAGTCTTCATCTTGTGTGACTAGTATGGGTGTAGACCTAGGGGGTCCCTGTCCTCGTTTTTTGTTTTTGGGGAAGTCTCTTACCTAGTGGCCAGTCTCCTTGCAGTAGGCACATTGGTCTTTTCTCAGATTATCCTGCCTAGGGGGCCGCCTGGGTTGGGTGTACTCTGGCTGTAGATGCTCTTTCTGTACCACTGCTGCCAGGACCTTGGTCATTTTTTCAGTGGCCTTAAATTGCCTTTCCTCTGGAGTATCTCTGTTATTGTAAACCTGCTGGGCTATCTGAAGGAGGTCCTGAATCCGCTTTCCTTCCAAGTCTTCTAATTTTTGGAGTTTCCTTTTAATATCTGGGGCTGCCTGATTTACGAATGACATTACTATAGCTGCCTGACTTCCTGGAGCCTCTGGATCTATGGGGGTGTACTGTCTAAAAGCTTCCATTAATCTCTCTAAGTAGGTAGCTGGGCTCTCTGTCTTTCTCTGTAGAATAGAATATACTTTGGCCAAATTAGTGGGCTTGCGAGCAGCTGCCTGGAGACCCGCCATTATAGTCTGGCGATAAAGGTGTAGCCGTCCTCTACTTTCTGCCGTGTTGTAGTCCTACGCCGGCCTGGTCAGAGGAAAAGTCGCGTTTATGAGGTCAGGGTTGGCAGTCGGTTGACCGTCGTCCCCCCGGGACCAGCTTTCTAGCTTCTACCTGTATTCTCTCTCGCTCTTCCGTGGTAAACAAGATTTGGAGGAGCTGCTGACAATCATCCTAAGTGGGTGAACATGACACTATCCAGTAAAGCCAGTAAATCTTTGGGGTTGTCTGAAAACCAAGCACTCTGAGTCTTCTAGTTATAGAGATCACTGGTGGAGAATGGCCAGTACTGGAGCTTGGGGATTCCTGTGTCATCTGGGGGTCCTATTCCCCGAAGGGGTAAAGCCACTGTGGA
Source organism: Macaca fascicularis (assembly GCF_037993035.2). NCBI lineage: Eukaryota > Metazoa > Chordata > Mammalia > Primates > Cercopithecidae > Macaca > Macaca fascicularis. The sequence continues at coordinate 15,552,029 of NC_088387.1, read as the reverse complement.
GTCAGGTGGCTGGGGGGGGGGTAGTCCGCGAAGTGCACCCTCGCGTCTGCCCTGCCGGCCCTTCAAAGTTACTTTCCCTTTCAGCGGGCTCGTGAGTGCCGGCCGCCTCCCCTCCTCCCGCTCCTTCCTGCGACTCAGCCCGGGGGGCGGGTCCGGGTGCGGCGGCTGCTTCCCGTCCACCTGCTCTCTCCCTCTATCTGTCATCCCGTGTCCTCTCTCCTTTACACTCAGTCTCTTTCTCTTTCTGATTTCCTTCTCTGACTCTCCACGTCTGCCGTTTCCTCCCCTTTCTCTTTCCGATTTCCATTCTCACTTTCTCCCTTTCTCCTTCTCCCGTCTCTTATGGTCTCTCTCTCAATCATTCTCACTTTCTGTGTCTCTTCCTGTAAAGGAATGTGGGTTAGAATCCCTGTAAAGGAAATCTGATCTGACTTATTAATGATATCTAGTCGCAGGCGCGCTTCGGAAGTCCGGAACCGGGGCCGCACGTGCGCGCCGGAAGCCGGAAGCCCGGGGACCGGGGCAATTCAGATCGCCTGCGCCCGGGAACCGGGGCAATTCAGACCGCACGTGCGCGCCCGGGAACCGGGGCAATTCAGACCGTATGCGCGCTCCCGGGAACTAGGGCAATTCAGATCGCACGCGCGCACCCGGGAACCGGGGTCAGAGACAGCTAGATCAGACGAGAGCCAGGGGACGTCTCCCACCGGCCTCCACTGGCCGTCCTATAGCGCGTCCGCCAGGACTGTGCCAGCTCCAGTTTCAGACCTCGCGAGTCACACATTCAGATTCAGAACAGACATACAGACACAGACAGACAAACGGAGACGAGCCAGCTCACCTATCAGTAGATCGATCCTACCAGATCCGTTGACCAGGGGTCTGGTGGGCTTGGGGAATCCCGGACGGGCCCCCAGATGTTATGCCCAGACTGTTTGTTCCTTAAAGAAGACCACCAGAGTCCAGAGTCAAAGCCAAGCGGCAAGGATCTTTACTACAAGTTCGAACCTGGTCCCTCCATTCCACAGCATACAAGAGGGCAAGAGGGCCCCGAACAATGCGAGCGTTTGCTTTTTATAGCCCGAAAGTTGCAGGGGAACAAAGAAATTCTTTTGGCTCCCGCGCTTTCAGTAACCTTGAATGGCTGTCTCTTTATCGGAGACTTTCCAGGTGGTGTTTGTACTGGGCTCAGGGAGTTTGAGAGATATATGGCGGTATGTGGTGGGATGGGAGGATGGGATGTGTTTGTACTGGGCTCAGGGAGTTTTGAACCCGGGGCTGAGGAATGTGCCTAGCTCCTTTCAGTAACTTCTACTCTCTGTCTCCACAAATGTGACTACTCTAGGTGAGTCATAGAATGAACGAGCTATTTTTCTGTCTCCAATTTTTTGAAGAGTTTGAGTGGGGTTTTTGTTCCCCTTTAAATGCTCAGTGGAATATGCCACTGAAGCTAACTAGCTCTAGGCTTTTCTTTGTTCCTTTTATTAGTTATATGTCTGTTCATATTTTCTATTTTTTCACAAGTCAGTTTAGTATATTGTGTTTTTCTAGGAACTTGTCTATTTTGTCTAGGGTATCCAAGTTGTCGATGTACTGTTGTTCATAGTATTCTTCCATAATCATTTTTATTTCTATAAAATCAGTAGTGATGTTCCACTTTCATTTCTGATTTTAGTAATTTGAGTCTTTTCTTAGTCAACCTGGCTAAATATTTGTCAATTTTGTTGATCTTTTCAAATAACCAAATTTTGTCACCATTGATTTTCTCTTTTTCTTTATTCTATCTATCTTCACTCTAATCATTATTTCCTTCCCTCTGCTAGTTCTGAGTTTAGTTTGCTTTTATTTTTAAAATTTCTTAATATATATAAGCGCATGATTGATTTGTGATCTTTCTTCTTTTTTAATATATTTTTGTAGTCATAAATTTTTCCTTTATCCTTGTTTTCACTGTATCCTGTAAGTTTGGATTCTCTATTTTTATTTTCTATTATGTCAATGTATTTCCCTTGTGGTCCCTTCTTTGACCCACTGGTTGTTCAAGAGTATGTTGTTTAATACTTGTAAATTTTCCAGTTTTTCTTCTGTTACTCATTTCTAGTTTGAATCCACTATGATTAGAAAAAAATACTTGTATTATTTCAATCTTTTAAAATTTATTGAAACTTGTTTTATGGTTTAATATGTGACCCATCCTGGAGAATGTTCTTTATGCATTTGAGAAAAATGTGTGTTCTTTTGTTGTTGTGTAGCACACTTTTTAGATGTCCTTTAGGGTCCTGAAATGTAGAAGAACCTCACTTTCTGGAAAAGAATTCTTACAGTCACATACGTAAGAGAAAATCTTCTAGCTTGAAGTGGGAGTAGAGATTATACTTTTTCTGTTTTGTTTTGATTATTGTTTATTTATTTTTTGTCTTATCAGAATAATTCAGCTGCATGGTTAAAAGTTCAACATTGTAATTAAGATCACTATCATTTATTATGTTGTCTATTGCAATCCATCATTTTCCTCCAGTTTGCACTCTTCCTGCTCTTTTGTTTATTCTCTATGCATAGTAAGCTTTTCACATGAATTATGTCATGTCATTCTCATGCTCAAAGCCCTCTTTGGCTTCCCAAGATATTCAGCATAGGACTGGAAGTTCTTACCACAGCTTCCAGTGTCCTATCTGATCAGGTTCATGGCTTCCTCTCTGGCCCTGTCTCCTGCTCAGCATTACTCAGCACTGCCATTCTTGCTCTTCCTGAATCCACCTACTAAGCCCCATTCTCTTAATAACTTTGTAGATACTGGTCCCTCTGCCGGAGGTCAGAGAGCTTTATTGAAAGCATTTGATGAATAAATGTGATGCCTTTAGAATGAATAAGTTAATGGGAAATTACTGAAAGGGGTGATGATATTTCATTGGTGTACCCGGCATTGGCTTTCCTTGTGTTAAAATATTAGAATATCTCTGTACCATTTGTTTCGTAAATACCATCCAAGTTCCCAAGTCCTTTTGTATGCCCCATCCTCCTCCCCCAAGATTCCCAGATTCCACTTGATAAAGTAACTCAAAATTTATGTTCTGGCACACAAAGAAACACAATAACTCAGTTTCAATATGTTCATCATCACACCAGGTTGGGTCCTTCAAGATGTAGATGGAAAGGCATGATTAGATGTATAAGAGAATTATGGAGAGATGTGCAGATAAAGGATAAAGGAGGAGAGAACAGTTGTAAGACCTTTCAGTCTGTGATGTAAGGTTGACACCTGTGAAAAGAGGCAGGGAAGGAAGAAGTGGCCTAGCCCTCGGACCTCTGCTGTGCCCATTCATTGACTGAGATCAGCTCAAGGTGATGTGGCTGGCTTCTGAATTGGATCCAAAGGTGTGGCAGCTGGGGCTGTCTGTCAACTCTGAGTGGAGAGCTGAGTGGCACAGCCAGTCTGATTGATTGGTTTCCGCTGGTATCTATTGTTAAAGATCTTGAATTATACTGCTCCTGGTGGAAGAGTTTTAAATAGAATGCTGGCTTCATGAGATATCACTCTAAAAAGAATGCATTAGCTGTAGTATAAAAAGAAGATTAGATGCAAATAAGAATGGAGACAGGGAACTAACAAGGAGCCCATGGCAAAAATACAAGATAGTAGGAATCGAAATGTGTTAGGAATTTCAAGATTAGAAAATCTCTGTAAGCCCACATATTTGATTATAGCACTCTAGCGCTGAAAGTGGTTAGAAAATTCATCTGGGCTGTTGTTGGTGAAACTACCTAGCTTTGTTTTTGCGTGTGAGATATGAGCAGCAGGAATAGAGAAACTTCAGTTAGTTTTTAATTCACATACACTTAAGAGAAGGCTGAATTTAAGATATTTAGAAATAAGTGATAAATTTACCATAAGTACCTTTAGTCCTTAAACCTGCTGGCATTAGATTCCTTCTGCTGCTGTTTTATCACTCTTGCTGCCTCCAGGTGGTGTGCAACATTTTACAGAAGTCTGTAAATTCTTTGAATCAATAGTGTATGAGCAAGAATTTAAGTGCTGAAATCAGTGTTATTCGAGTTCAAAATTTGACTCTGCTTCTTATAATTGTTTATCCATCACCAACAAAATAAACTCTTAGATTCAGTTTCTGTATAAAGAAAATAATCCTTCCTAATGCATAGCATTGCTAGGAGAACTAAATAAAATTATCCATGCTTACTTTGGGAGTGTGTGTGCTATTACACCATTGATAGTTTTGACCAGCCTTACCATGCAACTAACCACTGGCATTTAGCTACTGAAATCCAGAAGGCAGTGATGATGTTTCAGGGCAGAAATGTGGGAAATTAGAATAGAACCTCAAGGAAGAGGAGACCGACTATGCATTGTTGGGATAAAGTTTAAAGGGAAAATTGTAAATACATTCTGAGCTGAAACAAGAAAGGAAGACATCATTCTGTAACCAAGACTCAGCATGAGAGATAACGAGGGAAATGAGATGAGATTCAGGAAAAAAATATCCATTAGCAGGGCTGTGGAAAGAGATGTGTTGGTGATGTGCCTCACAAAGAAGTCAGCTTTGTGTCCCTGGACCAAAGATCTTTGCCCCTGAGTTATGGCAAATTTCTCTTCTCAGATACTTGGAATCACTCTGTGATATTATCTTTTGACAAAAGTAACGACTCTCAGTTACTGTACTATGTTTGAAGTTCCTCTATACATACTCACACCACTGTAGAAAAATCTTGTAAGAAAAAACCCAAATGACCAACCCAAATGTCCATCAATGATAGACTGGATTAAGAAAATGTGGCATACATACACCATGGAATACTATGCAGCCAAAAAAAAGATGAGTTCATGTCCTTTGTAGGGACATGGATGAAGCTGGAAACCATCATTCTCAGCAAACTATCGTAGGGACAAAAAGCCAAACTCCGCATGTTCTCACTCATAGGTTTGAATTGAACAATGAGAGCACTGGGACATAGGAAGGGGAACATCACTCACTGGGGTCTGTCGTGGGGTGGGGTAGCAGGGGAAGGATAGCATTAGGAGATACACCTGATGTAAATGACAAGGTAATGGGTGCAGCACACAAACATGGCACATGTATACATATGTAACAAACCTAGAACTTAAAGTATAATAATAGTTAAAAATAAATAAATAAGAAAAAATACCCAAACCTATTTATCCTATCCCTTTTGAGTATGCCCTCTCATTAGTCAGAGATTCTGACTAATACATGTTCTCTCAGAAAGGAATGTTGTTACTAAATGCATTTTAAACACCTAGTAATTAACGAATAAAAGAAACTAGAGTAATATTAATCTTTATAATTTATTATTAAGAGGAATTAAAGAGGCCTAAACAGAGGGATATGTCATATTCATAAATTAGAAGAGTAAGTACTGACAAGATGTCAGTTTATCAAAACTGATCCAATGCAATTCTGATCAGATTTCCTGTGTGTGTGTGTGTGTGTGTGAGAGAGAGAGAGAGAGAGAGAGAGCGTGTCTGTCTGTGTGTTGATGAGCTGATTTTGCAATTTTTAGGGAAATGGTTACATAAAATATTCTCAGCTTCGTTTTTAGCAGTAAATACAAATTTAAACTACAATAAGAACCACTATGCACCCAAAGGCATTATAAAAATTAAAAGATAAACACAACAAAACATGTGCAATGTTGTGCAACAATGGAAATTTTCATGTACTCCTGCCAGAACATAAATGTCTGAATTCAACCAATTCGGAAAACTGGCAGCATTTGCCAAACCTGAGCATATGTGTAACCTTGGTCATAGTAATTCCACCCCCAGGAATATAGCGAAGAGAAATACATACACATGTTCATCAAAAATGCCACATATACTTATAGCAACATTCATAACAGCACTATTTGCAATAGCCCCAACCTGGGGACAACTTCATATGCATCAAGAGTAGAATGCATGATGTCTGGTGTATTTATACAATGGAATAATACAAAGCAATGAGAATGAATGAACCATGCTGCAGTCGGAAATAATCTGACATATATACTGTTGAGCAATAATAGGCTAAGCCAGACAGAAAGTATATTCTTTATAATTCTATTTATATGAAGGTCAAATTAGGAAAAACTAATTTATGCTGCCAGGAGAGGGTGGAAGTATTGACTAGAACTAGTAGGAAAGCTGCCTCTGGCACACTTGAAAAATTCTAGCTCCAGATCTAGGTGCGGGTTACATGGGCGTATTCACTGTGAAAATTCACTGGGTTGTACACTGATAGTTTGTGACCTTTCTTCTATGTGTGTGTGTGTGTGTGTGTGTTTCTAAATATCAGTTTATTGAAATATAACTCATATATTATAAAATTTGTTTTTTGAAGCTTTACTTTGAGTCAACGGTTAATAATTATGTACATATTTGGGGTACAATGTGATGTTTCATTATATGTATACTCTATGGAATGATCAATTCAGACTAACAAACATATCCATCACCTCAAATATTTATTATTTATTTGTGGTGAGAATATTTAAAATCCTCTCTTTTAGCTAATGTAGAGTACATTTTTATTCAGTATAGTTATGTTGTGCAATAGATCACTACAAATTATTCCTCCTGTCTTACTGAAACTTTGTATCTTTCAACTACAGCCTCCCTTTTCCCTCACCTACTTCCCCTCCCCGCAAGCCCTAGTAACCACCATTTTACTCTGCACTTCTCTGAGTGTGATTTTTTGGTTCCATGTATAAGTGATATCATGCAGTATTTGTCCTTCTGTGCCTGACTTATTTACTCAACATTATGTCTTCTAGGCTTATCCATGTTGTTGAAAATGGCACAATTTCATGTTTTTAAAGGCTAAATAGTATTCCATTGTGTATAAATACCAAATATTTGTATACATTCACCCACAGACAGGCACTACAGTTGTTTCCATATTGTGGCTCTTGTGACTAATGCTGCAATCAATATGTGAGTATAGCTGTCTCTTCAACGTACTGATTTCATTTCCTTTGGATGTATACCCAGTAGTGGCAGAGCTGTGAAACCCACCCAATAGTCCCATAGACAGTTTTTTTGACAAACATGGAAATTGACCTTTCTGGTCTTAAAGTTTAAAACTTACATTCATTTTTTCTGCATTCCTTCCCCAGGAAATGACCACCAGGCCTCTAAACAAAAGTATCAAAGAACTGAAACTCACCCATCACCACATCCAGACAATGCGATCCAGGCTTCCTCATTTGTCATGATTTTCTTGCCCCTCTCTAGTTCCTGTTTTCTTAACACATTGTTACATGTCTTCCCTGCTATATAACCCCCTAGTTGAAGTTGGTCAGGGAAATTGATTTGACACTGATATCCTGTCTCCTTAGTTGCAGCACCCTGTTAAATCCTTCTTCCTGGCTATACTCATTGTGCTAATCATTGACTTTCTGTATGGTGAGCTGCAGGACCTATACTGAACCCCTGGCATTTTGGCAACCTGTGGATCATGAGTGATTGTATTTTTAGTTTTTTGAAGAGCCTTCATATTGTTTTCCAAAGTGGCTGTACTAATTTACAATGCCAGTGATGCAGTACAAGGGTTCTCTTTTTTGTATACCTTCCCCCCACTTGGTATTTGTTGTCTATTTGATAATAGATAATCTAACATGTGTGAGGTGATATATCGTTGCGGATTTAATTTTCATTTCTCTGATTATCAGAGAGGTTCAGCACTTTTTCCTATATCTGTAGTCCATTTATATGTATTCTTTTGAGAAATGTCTATTTAGATCCTTCGTCCATTTTTAAATAGGGTTTTTTTTTTGTTATTGAGTTGCATGAGTTCCTTGTGTAATTTAAATATTGGCCTCTAATCCAATCTATGATTTGCAAATATTTTCTCCCAGGTTGTGGGTTGTCTTTTCAATCCGTTATTTGTTTCCTTTGATGTGTACAAAGCTTTCAGATCAATGCAGTGACATTTGTCTACTTTTGTCCATCACAGTGATTTCACATAGCCCCAGACCTATGCCATGGAGCTTTACCACTATGTTTATGTTCTCCTCTAGCAGTTTTACAGTTTCAGCTCATATATTTTAAGTCTTTAGCCCTTTTCTAGTTGATTCCTGTATAAGGAGTAAGAAAAGAGTTTACTTTTATTCTTCTGTATGTGGATATCCAATTTTCCCAACACCATTTATTGAAGAGACTGTTCTTTTTCCATTGTGTGTTACTGGCACTTTTTTCTAAAATTAATAGACTGTAATTGTGGGTGTTTATTTCTGAACTCTCTATCCTAGTACATTGGATGATGTATCTGTTTTATGCCAGCACCATGCTGTTTTGATGACTATAGCTTTGTAAAGTATTTTGGAATCTGATGGCATGATGCCTCTAGCTCTGTTCTTTTTGCTCAAGATGGCTTTGGCAATTTGGGGCCTTTTGTGGTTTCATATGAATTTTATAACTTCTCTATTTCTGTGAAGAATGACCTTGAGACTTTGAGATTGCATAGAATCTATAAATGTCTTTGGGTAGTACAGATATTTTAAAAATATTCTTTTAATCCATTAACACAAAATATCTTTCCGTTTATTTGTGTCATCTTCAATTTCTTTCATCAATGTTTTACCATTTTCAGTATACAGATCTTTCACATTCTTGATTAAGTTTATTTCTAAGTATTTTATATTTGATGCTTTTGTAAATTGGATTATTTTCTCATTTTTAAAAAAGATAGTTCATTGTTAGTGTATAGAAATGCTACTGGATTTTGTAAGCTGAATTTGTTTCCTGCAACTTTACTGAATTTCTTTAGCAGTTCTCAGAGATTTTGTGAGGAGTCTTTAGAATTTTCTCTATATAAGATCATATCATTAGCAAACACAACATTTCACTTCTTCCTTTTCTATTTGCGTGACTTTTATTTATTTTTATTGCATGATTTTTCTGGCTGGAACTTTTAGTACAATGTTAAACATAGTGGTGAGAAGAGGCATCTTTGACCTGTTTTTGGTTTTAGAGGAAAAGCCTTCAACTTTTCACCATTTATTATGATGTTAGCTGTGGGCTTTTTGAATATAGCCTTTATCGTGTTGAGAAACATTCCTTTTATACCTAATTTATTGAGAGTTTTTTAATCATGAAAAGATGTGAAATTTAGTCAAATGCTTTTTGTGTGTGTTGATTGAGATACTGATATGTTTTTGTCCTTCATTCTGTTATTAAATTATGTTGCATCTATTGATTTGTATACATTGAATCATCCTTGCATCCCACGGATAAATCCCACTTGATCATGGTGAACGATCTTTTAAATGTACTGTTGAATATGGTTTGCTTGTATTTTGTTGACAATATTTTTATCTGTGTTCATTAGGAATAGTGGTCTGTGGTTTTCTTTTCTTATAGTGTTTTTCTTTGGCTTTGGCATGGGGATCATTCCAGCCTTGTAAAGTGAGTTTGGCAGTGCTTCCTGCACTTCAGGTTTGGCAAGAATTTGAATAGGATTGGTATTAGCTCTTCTTTAAATGTTTAGTAGAATTCAGCCATGATGCTATGAAGTCTTGGGGTTTTCTTTGATGAGAGACTTAATTAATTATGTAATCTCCTTACTCATTATTGGTCTGTTCAGATTTCCTATTTTATTGTGTTTTAGTCTTGCTAGGTTATGTTTCAAGGAATTTACCCATTTCTATCAGATTAATTTGTTGACATATAGTTGTTTATATTATTCTGATGATTTGTATTTCTGTGTTATTCATTGTAATGTCTCTTTCATTTCTGATTTTATTGAAGCCTCTCTTAGTTTGTGTAGCTAAAGGTTTGTCAGTTTTGTTTACCTTTTCAAAAAACCAACTCATAGATTCTTCAATTTCTTTAGGTGTTTTAAAGTCTCTATTTTATTTATTTTTGCTCTGGTTTTGTTATTTCTTTCCTTCTGCTAACTTTGGGCTTATTTTATTCCTTTTTTTCCCCCAGTTCCTTCAGGTGTAACACTGGGTTTTTCAGATCTTTCTTTTTTTAAAAATAGTATTTTTAGAGGCAAAGTCTTACAACATAGCCTACACTGGCTTTGAACTCAGGCTCGATTGATCCTCCCTCTGGGTAGGAGAGAGTACAGGCATGCAGCATTACCCATGGGATTGTTTTTCATTTTCTTTATGAAGCAAAATAAGAATTGCTGTAAGTTTCCTTCTTAGAACTGTTTTTGCTGCACCCCATAAATTTTGATATTCTGTGTTCTATTTTTAGGTGCTAAAGATATTTTTAATTTTTGCCTATAATTTATTCTTTGACCCAATACTTGTTCTAGAGCACATTGTTTAATGTCCACATTTGTTAATTTCCCATAATTCATCCTATTATTGAATTCTAGTCTCAAACCATCATGGTTGTAAAAGATACTTAACATGATTTAATCTTCCTAAATTTGTTAAGAATTGTTTTGTGCCTAACATATGATCTAAGTTGGAGAATGATAGGTGTATACTTGAAAAGAACGTGTATTCTGTTGCTGTTGTGTGGAAAACTCTGTGTATATCTGTTAGATACATTTGCTCTATAGTTGAAATCCAATGCTTCCTTATTGATTTTCTAACTGGATAATCTATTGTTTAAAGTGGGGAACTGAAATCTCCTACTATTACTATGTTGCAATCTATATCTTTCTTCAGATCTCTTAATGCTTGTTTTATATATTTAGAAGCTCCCAATTTAGGGTGCATGTTTATGTATAATTCTTATATCCCCTTGAGGAGTTAATTGCTTCATCACTACATAATAACCTTCTTTGTTACAGTTTTTGACATAAAGTCTGTTTTGCCTGAAATAATAGATGTAGCTACCTCTTCTTTTTCTTTCCATGTTCATGGAATATCTTTTTAAAAATATTTTATATTTATTTTAGATCCAGAAGGTACATGTGTCAGTTTTTTATGTGGATATATTGCATGATGCAGACGTTTTGGTTACTAATGAGTCTGTCACCCAAATAGATAACATAGTATCCACTAGGTAATTTTTCAATTTTTGTTTACCTCCCCCCTTCTCCCTTTGTGGAATCCCTAGTGTCTACTGTTGCCATATTTATGTTCATGTATACCCAATGTTTAGCTCCCACTTATAAGTGAGAACATGCAATATTTGGTTTTATGTTTCTGCATTAATTCATTTCGGATAATGCCTCTAGCTGCATTCAGTTGTTGCAAAGCACAAGATTTCATTCATTTTTATAACTATGTAGTAGTCTGTGATGTGTATGTACCACATTCCTTTAGTCTCTCGGCCATTGATTGGCATTTAGGTTGATTTCATGTTTTTGCTATTGCGAATGGTGCTATGAAGAACATATATGAGTGCATGTGTCTTTTTGGTAGAATAATTTTTCTTTTGGGTGTGTACTCAGCACTGAGATTGCTGGGTTGACTGATATTTCTGTTCGTAGTTATTTGAGAAATCTTCAAACTCCTTTCCACAGTGGCTCAACTAATTTTTATTCCTACCAACAATGTATAAATGTTGCCATTTCTCCACAACCTTGAAAACAACCCTTTTTTTTTTTTACTTTTTATAATAATCATTATGACTGGTGTGAGATGGTATCTCATTGTGGTTTAACTCAAATCTCTCTGTTGACTAGTAATGTTGAGAATTTTTTATATTCTTGTTGCCTGCTTCTACGTCTTCTTTTGAGAAGTATCTGCTGATTCCCTTTTCCCACTTTTTAGTGGATTTGTTCTTATCTCATTGATTTTAGTTTCTTATAGTTCTTAGATATTAGTCCTTTGTCAGATGCATATTTTACTAATATTTTCTCTCATTTTGTAGGTTGCCTGTTTATTCTGTTGATAGTTTCTCTTGCTGTGCAGAAGCTCTTTCATTTAGTTAATTCTTTTTTTTTTTTAGGTTGTGTGCACTTTATTGAATGCAAATTATATGACCATAAAACAATTTTAAAAAGCAAATATGTTTTAAAATTCTTCTATTGGCACAACTTCAAGACTCCATGTTACATTTTTCTTCTGTTGGTCTCAATTTTGCCTAAAGGTGGTACAAATTTCATTATATTGAATCTGTGTCAAAGCAAAGAACCACCACCACAAAACTTTGTTAATTCTGAACCTAACTCATGAGATGTGCCAAATTCCTGTTGCCATGGAAATTAAACTAGCTAAACTAACGTTGCTATGACCTCATCTCTTACTGCAACACTAAAGATCATCCGGGTAAGAGGAATGTGTCTCTGCATAGCATTCAGCTCACGTTTACATGTCGTTTTTCCCTGAATATGGTTATGTGAGATAGAAATCAGTAAGATGGGGTGTAACATCTAGTATAGGATCGTTGTGTCTCCTAGGCTCACACACTTCCTTTAAGATCCTCAGAAAATGAAGTTTAACTCTGGGGACGTGAGTTACATAGTAACTTGTTTTGGATACTGTCTCTTTCACAATCCAAATATCAACACCAAAGAAGTTCTTGAGTTCCTTTTGAAATTGAAAGGAATTTACAAACCATAAAAGCCCCAATATTAAAGGATACAATTCAGTCTTTTTAGCATATTCTCAAAGCTGTACATCAACCACTAGTATGTAATTCCGGGACTTTTTCACCACGGGCCGAAGAAACTTTGAACCCATTAAGAGTCAGCACCTGCTCCTTCCTTCCACCAGCCCCTGGCAATCGCCAGCCGACTTCCGTTTCTCTGGATTTGCCCATTCTGGACACCTGTTGTGAGGAGAATCGTACAGTGCGTGACCTTCGGTGCTGACATCTTTCACGTCCAAGGAGAGTGGAATCTCACAGTGAGTGACCTGTTGACAGATACCTGGACTCTTTCTACTACTACAAATAATGCTGCTATGAAGACTCTTGCATAAGATTTTTTTGGCAAAAATATTTTCCATTTTCTTGGGCGTATGCCTAGGAGTGAAATTGCTGGGTTGTACGGTGATTTCATGCTTAACTTTTCTGAGAAACTGCCAGACTTTTCCAAATCAACTGTACCATTTTACTTCCCCTCCCACTAGCAATATATCAAGATTTCAGTTTTCCCAAATTCACCACCATGTCACTGTCCAATACTGGGGTTTTACCCATCCCGGTGGTTGTGAAGTGGTATCTCACGGTAGTTTTGATTTCCATTTCTAAGATGATGAATTCTGCTAAACATCTCATGTGCTTTTTAAGGCATTTATATGTCTTTCTTTGGAGAATGTCTGTTCAAATCTCTTGTCCATTTTTAACTTGGATTTTTACTAAGAGCTTTTAAATATATTCATGATATCAGGTCCTTATCATGATAATGTATCCTGTTCTGTGGGTTGTCTTTTTACTTTAAGAGTATCCTCTGAAATGAACATTTTTAATTTTGATCCCGTCTTTTTCCCTTCAGTTGCTTGTTACAGCTTTAGACGTCTCAGCCAAGGAAACATTGCCTAATCCAAAGTAGCAGTTTCACCAGGATTCTTCCCTAAAGGTGTCATGGGCTGAACTGTCCCCCCTCTCAAGATTCCCATGTTAAAGTCACAACCCCGGAAACTCAAAATGTAACTGTACCTAAGTGTACAGGGCCTTTAACTTGGAAATTTAGGTCACGTAAGATCTTAAGAGTAGGCCCTGATCCAGTATGACTGGTATTCTTTTGCGAGAATTTAGACACAGTCCTCAGTGCTGCATGCACATAAGAGAAACCTCTGAGGACACAGAGAGGACGCCGTCTACACAGCACGGGGTGAGGCCCCAGAGAATCCAACACTGGCCGCACCTTGATCCCAGGCTTCCAGTCTCCACAAAAAAGCAAATAAGATGCTGTTGTTTAAGCCGCACGGTCTGTGGTGTCCGTTATGGTACCCAGCAGACTGACAGAATGGGTCTCACAGTCGACTCCTTACGCTGGATCCATTTTGAGCTTTGCGTGTAGGGTGAGGAAGGGTCCAGTCCATCCTTTTCCATGTGGATACCCTAGTTGTCCCAGCACCATTGAGTTCTGAAAGGAAAAAAGTAAAGCAACCCTTACCGTCCTTTCTCCATCAACAGATTAGAAGATACACTGAAAAATCGTGGACAATTTTCTCAGTTTAAGCCAGTAGTTTTCAAATTTTTGGGTCTCAGGAACCCTTTGCACTTTATTCAAGATCACAAAAAAGCTTTCTCATCAGGCCGGGAGTGGTGGCTGCTCATGCCTGTAATCCCAGCACTTTGGGAGGCAGAGGCAAGTGGATCACTTGAGGTCAGGAGTTCAAGACTGGGCTGGCCAACATGGCGAAACCCCATCTCTACTAAAATACAAAAATTAGCCTGGCATGGTGGCGAACACCTGTAGTACCAGCTACTAGGGAGGCTGAGGCACAAGAATCACTTGAACTCAGGAGACAGAGGTTGAAGTGAGCTAAGGTCACACCACTACACTCCAGCCTGGGTGGCAGAGTAAGAATCCGTCTCAAAAAAAAAAAAAAGAAAAAAGATAACAATTTAGTTTATTTTACAACGATAAAGTCATTACATCTTAACACAGTCTTCAAGAAGAAACCATTTTCCAAAATAAGTAGCAGCGTGGCAAGAGTTTGTGCTGCTGTGAAAACACCTAACATCTCTGCACCTCAGACAGCAGGGTTCTCACGCCTGCATCTGCGTTCAGTGGGCTGCAGAGCCGTGGCTGAAGTTTATGAAAGAAGTCCGACCCCACGCTGATATACAAGTAGGAAGCAGTATTTTCATTGTGTTTTCAGATCATTTTAGGTATTCTCTGCTGACAAATGTAACAAGTGGCACTTCCGTACAGGCTGTCTGCAACGCAGAGACTGCGCTCTGGTCGACGGGCCTTTCTGCCCCAATTCCTTCTGAGTCGAATGGTCCGTCCTGCACTTGAATGGCTTTTACCAGCACACGATTTTGTAATCACACATTGGTTAGAAAACACTGGTTCAGAATTATGAGCAACTTCCACATTTCGTTCTATATCAAAAAACAAACAAAAACACATCAATATCACCATTGATCACATGAGAAAGTGGTGGACACAAGATTTTTGTATTTTAATACTCATTGGAAAGCTCAAATGTCTATCATTGGGAATAATGTAAGGTACTTTCCTTGAGATGAAAGTCATTTTTTTCATTTTTCAGGCCACACCTGCAAATACCTCCATCTGAAGTGGCATCGTTTGCAAGTCATTCTTTCTATAAAGGCGGCCGTTAGTGGAAGAAGTGGTTCTGCAGGTTCATAGCTCAGAGGCACCAGTGCTCTCTCAAGATAACCATAAAATCCGCAGAAGACGCACCTGTGCACACTTCCTGTTTCTCACTCAGAACATTCCAGAAGGAACCCTGAATCCCGATGCCGCAGTGGGACTGAAGTTTACTCTCACCCACACAATAAACCCAGCGAGCTCCCCCAGCCCCCACCCCGAGGCCACAGCCTTGGTCCTCTGTCTGGTCTAGGAGGGCTCCTGCAGCTCCAGCCTAACAGGGAAAAGCAGGCACCCACATGTCAGAAAGCCCTCCCAAAGCCCGGCGAGCACTTCTGCTTATGTGCCAGCTAAGTGCGTTTGAGAAGGATACAACCAGCTGTACGGCAGGCAGCGAGGTACCCAGCAAATACTCAGGGTTCATGTTACTGAGGAAGGAAGGTGAACAGCGAGATACCCAGCAAGTACTCAGGGCTCACGTTATGGATGAGGAAGCCAGGCAGATAATGAGGTACCCAGCAGGGTTCACGTTTCCGAGGAGGAAAGGAGGGTGAAGACAAGGGGGATGGAACAGCCTGTCATAAACTTTAGCATTTACAAGGCTCACTGAAGATTATCCGATTTGATCTTAACAGCTCACAAGATAGGCAGAGGCACGGCTCTTTCACTTCATAAAGAGATCCCGAGAACTGATGATGACCACGTGCTCTTCCCACAGGCTCCCAGAAATCATTCTCAAATCATCTCTCAGTTGTATACATGTGATAGTATCTCAGTCACGTCCCCTCTCTGCAGGGGAATTTTAATGCCGCCCTGCTGTTGCTTCGCACCCCTGCCCTCTCCTGCATTTCAGCCATGCCCACCATCCATGGGGAGTCTGCACCACCCCAACCCCGCTGCTGCTGAGGGCTTGGATCACCCTTATCTTTCATTTCCACCTACAGGGACCTGTTCTTCCTTCAAATGCAGCTCAAACTCTCTCATTGTGTGAGAAGCCTTTTCCAGCCATCACAGCCGTCATGTGTAAAATCAGTCTGTGGAATGCTTCATTCAGGAGGTACTTATGTTGACTCATCGGCTGTGATCAGGACCAAATTCTGAGCAAACCAGGTGGTCCCCGCTCCCCAGCTCTGCTCCAGTGCACTTAAAACAAGGATTCCTGGAAGCACCTTTTTAGCCCAATTCACACATGAGTCTGCCCCACACCCTACAGAAAAGCCCTGGTGGTCGGTGGTCAGGGCTCGGGGCCCCCAGGTGGGTAAGGAGAGCTTAGTGCCCTCTCTGGACTTGTCGCTCAGAGACCCGTGGCTGGAAGGGAAGAAACTTGCATCCTGTGAAACATCCAGACCCCGAGACCCACTCAGGAGCAGAAAATGGGGAAAGAGCCTCGAACACACCCACGGGAGGGCAGACAGCAGGAGCCACGGAGGCCACCAGGAGGGAGGGAGGCAGGCAGTGAGGCCAGAGGTGATGTGGCCAGGAGGGAGTTGATGTCGCCAGAGGTGACGTGCTGTGGGGATAACACGGTGTGGTGTGGGGAGGAGATGTGGCCAGAGGCAACGTGGCCAGGGAAGGAGACACGGCTGGAAGTGACAAGAGGGGTCTCCAGGCCTCAGATTGTGCCTCATTTTTAGATGACATTTTAATTAAGATGTTATATCTAACTTTAATGAAAAATAGCAATTTAGAACCATTGTGTACATTTAAAGCACGATACAAATAGACCACATTTCCCAAACCAAAGAACAGTGCATTAAAGGAAAAAATAGCAGCTCACCAAAAAAAAAAAAAAAAAAAAAAAAAAAAAGGTGAGTAATGAAAAAATTCATTTAAGATCAGAAATAAAGAGATCCTACAGCTCTTCTAGTCCAATCCCCACCCTAACGTGAATGGGGGGAAAAAGAAAGTAGATCCTAGTCAGTCAGAATTAAAGACAAAACCGATCCAATTTACCTTCCACTTGACAGAAAACAAGAAGCTCATCAAGGAATCCCTACAAACAGTAGCTTTAGTAGTTCCCAAAATGCAAAATTCACCTACAAATTAAATCAACTGCTAAGTGTGTATAGAGTAATTTTTTTCATTATTGCCTTCCTCATCCCCAGGGGCTTTTTTAGACCTTTTTTCCCCAATTGCCTCCAACACCCAGGAAATTTAAACCCCACAAGTAAACCGTGTCTCGATTCATCCACAGCGTCCTTTAGAGCAGACAGTCCGTTGCTCTAAGACGCTCTTGTCACCTAAGCACCGATTACAGCCTGAGAACGCACAACACGTACTCACACGAACTCTGACAGACAATAGGTGAGATATGGCACATGAGGAGGAAGACAAGATAAATGAGCTTCACCGACATCCCAGATCCGAGAAGTGAAACAGGCAGCCTGCTCGGGTGCACGTGACTCCTGGAAAACAGCCAAGGGCAGCATTTGGAGAAGCAGCACCGCAGGCCAGGAGGGTCTGGGGGCTTTAGAAGGGAGGGGCGCCCCGACCAGGTACTGGGGGATTCAGAAGGGAGGGGCGCCCCGACCAGGTTCTGGGGCCTCAGAGGGGAGTGATGCCCCAATCACTTGCTGGGGGCTTCAGAGGGGAGGGCCACCCTGACCTCGTGCTGGGACTTCAGATGAGAAGGCGCCCCGATCGGGTCCTGGGGGCGGCAAGACAAGCCCAGGGTTCCGTCCTCACTTTTCACTCCCTACTTCCGAATCTCGTCCTGAAGTTGCAGCCAGTCCAGGTATTCATTTACCCATAAAATTATGTATCTGCGAGTAACACAAGTCACTAATCCACACAGATCTGAGTCCACAGATACCTCCCAGAGATGCCACCATCCCTTCTGGTAGAAGAGCAGCCCAGGGGCCCACGCTGCTAGGAAGGGAGACTGTCTCCAGCCTGACGCTGCAGAGTCCTCAACACAAAGTCTACCTTCGGGAACATGCCGTCTCCTACAGAAGCAACTAGGGGCATGTAGGGTTTTGTAAAATCTTTTTTTTCTTATGACAGAGTCTCCCTTTGTCACCCAGGCTGAAGTGCAGTGGCTCGATCTCGGCTTGCTGCAACCTCTGCCTCTCGAGTTCAAGTGATTCTGATGTCTTGGCCTCCCGAGTAGCTGGGATTACAGGCGCCTGTCACCACGCCCGACTAATTTTTTATATTTTTAAGTACAGATGGGATTTCACCTTGTTGGTCAGGCTAGTCTTGAACACCTCACCTGACCAGCAGTGAGGGTGGAAGGGGCGCCATGTGAGTGCCCCTGAAAACACACACAAGCCTGGCTGCTTAAAAGGAATGAATATAGCTCAACACTCCTATGTGAACATTGATGTGTCTACTGCCTTACAGAATCCTCCTAGCTGAGCTGCAGGAATCTTCCTTGGAGCCTTTTCTCACCTACACTGCCTACAGGTGTCCACTGGGCTTCCTGGGCAGTATCGTGTCTTTGTTTAGAATATCACAGTATTTGGAGGCTTGTTTAATCCCAAGTCAGAGCCTTATCATAACTCAGACACCATCCCTCAGGGCTTGTGGGCCAACTTCGGCCAACGCAGGCTGCTCCACAGTGCCCTGCAGATGGGCTTGGTGCATCCACACGATTTTAAGATTTAGGGCTGCCGTTTTCTGCAGTCACAGATGCGGACTTACATATTCATCATGACTGAAGGCAGCACGTGTCTTTATGTTCCTTCTGTAATGGTAATAATCATGGCAACATTTCCTTGATCCTTAAAAAAGCCTCCTAACAGCAGTTGCATTCCACCCCCTTCCTTAAAATTAATAGAATTTACCAAACTAGGTGAAATCAGTCTTCATGAGAAAGTGACAAATCAGTGTTCACTCAATGGCATAGTAGCTGGGCATAGAGTGTACGTCAACATCCCAAACTAAGCACCCATCACAGTTATTCCCAACTCGCAGGAAAGCTAGAAAAATTAGAAGGCTTAAAACATACTTATAAATGAAAATAACAAGAAACCAACGTTCCTGAGGAGCATTTGTTAGCCCAGCAAGGAAAGCCATTAACCAGTGCTGATTATATTGCATTTGATTACAGCAGCCAAAGACGTGTCCAGAGGAAGAGAGTTTTAAAGATTAGTCTTTCGGTAAGAATGGTTGCTTAACAAGTTCACACTACTGGGCTACACCAATCGTCAATTATAAAGCAAGGCAAACGAGTGTGAGTCATTTTCCTTAATCCTTAATGCGTCAAAAATTACCACATTGGCCAAGCTGGTCTCCAACTCCTGATCTCAGGTGATCCGCCCGCCCCGGCCTCCCAAAGCGCTGGGATTACAGACATGAGCCACCACGCCTGGCTGAGAAGTGTTTGACAGAGGCTGAGGGGAGGCTCCTGTCCCTTCCTGGGACATCCACATCCCACCCAGTTTCCCATATCGACAATGACACTCGAAGCATCACAGCAAGGGCAGCTGCATCCCCGCAGTTCTCTGCAGTAATGCCACAGTTGCGTGAGCAGCCACAGCCCTGGAGCTGCCACGCAGCCTTACCGTGCTGGCACAAGCACAGCAGAAACTACCAAGCCCCCAAAAGAGGGAGGAGTGGGGACCCAGGGGAGTGAACCAGGAAGGAGGAATGCGGCTCAGGAGAGTAGGGAGGCGTGGGGCCCCAGGGCAGTGAACCAGGAGGGAGGCGTGGGGGCCCAGGGCAGTGAACCAGGAGGGAGGCGTGGGGGCCCAGGGCAGTGAACCAGGAAGGAGGCGTGGGGGCCCAGGGCAGTGAACCGGGAGGGAGGCGTGGGGGCCCTGGGCAGTGAACCGGGAGGGAGGCGTGGGGGCCCAGGGCAGTGAACCAGGAGGGAGGAGGGTGGAGGAGTTTGACCCAGGGAGTGAACCAGGAGGGAGGTGTGTGGTCCAGGGGAGTGAGCCAGGAAGGAGGAGGGAGGAATGAGGTCCAGGGAATGAACCACGAGGGAGGAGTACAGTCTATGGGAGTAGGGAGGAGTAGGGAGGAGTATGATCCAGGGGAGTGAACAAGGAGCCTCTAGGGGTAGCAAGTTCACACACCACAAATACCTCCCAATCCATCCGCGTGCAGGGAGGGGACGGAAACCACGCAGGACCTGCAGCGCTTTCTCCTCGCAGAAGAGGAGTGAGGATACCGGCTTATGCATGAAATCAGAGCTAAAGTTCTACCACGGTGGGGAGACGCTTCACAGCCCAAATGGGTGCAAAAAGAAACCAATCATACAAGATCAGTGGATGGAAAGGGATCAGAAATTTAAGCCTGTAACAAGCTTTCAGAAAAAACTTCACTTGATCTGCAAGATGACTGCAGCTCCGCTTGATCATTTCTGCAAGTGCCTAACTCGCGATGAGCCATCGCAGAGCCGTTCAAGAGGAGTAACAAAATCAAAACGCCAAGGCATGCTCCGTATTTTAGATAGCCTGCAATAGTATGGAAATGAGCAGCGGTGCCAGAGCTTTCAAGTTTGTTTGAAGTAAATTCCAGCATGAGGGCAGCATCTTCCTGGCTGAAGCAATGAGGTGGGCTCCTGCTCACCGCATGGGAGACCAGCTTTCACCTCAGCTGCTGTCAAGGGTCTGCAAACCATGATCCCCGACTGAGCCTTGGCCAGGGAACCAGAAGTGGTTTTTACCCTTTGAAGTTTTAACAAAAGAAATATATGCAGAGACTTCTGTGACCCACAAAACATAACACGTTGCCTACCCTGCCCTTTACAGGAACTTCTAGGTTTGGTGTCAGTCACAAAATGTTTCTATAAAATAATGTCACTGATTCTCAAGCATGCCAGGAAAAGTCACACTTCTCAACAACCCTCAATGGACATGCACCATCCTGTGTGTTTCACACAGATTTTAGTTTTTTAAAAGCCAAAATAAGGGAGGTAATTCAGCTAAGTATTATAGTAACACAATTTGAGATACTTAATGATGTGTGACAACAGAATAATTGGCATTCCTGTGACACAATAAACTAGCTGAAACAAAAAATAACAAATCAAAGCATGTTTTGGCATCTCAAAGTGATCAGTGAAATTGGCAATAACATTCAGTTAAATGATACTTTAAAAAACAAAAAGCAAAAACAAAACAAATACCACTAAACCATCACTCCTTAAATGTATTTACCTACTGCTGCAAAATAAAGTGGAGAGACTTCTTAGTGCAGGGTAATAATCAGCCATCGTCACCATGAAATAGACCACTGTGCAGGCTCAGGCCCTCCAGCCCACAAAGGCAGGGGGAGGGAGCAGAAACGATGGCCAGAAAGAAAGGGACAGGGCAACCATGACCTACTCAGCAATTGTACCCTCCCACCTGTCTTCTGGACTTACAATTTTGGAGCCATCTGGGTTTACCTTCCTATGTCCATAAGTCAGCAAGTTCTAGAAGCCAGAAATCTACAATGCTTCTGGCCGCCAAGTCCTCTCGGCCTTCCCCCATGTTTTAGGGCCCCGTCAGCTCACCCCTGAATAGTATCAATGGCCACGGAGATCCAGTCAACCTTGCACTCCACAGACTGAAGTATGCCAAGAGCCACTCGAGGCTGCCACTGCCATGATTAAAGGCTTTCAGAGACAGTCGCCAGCACTGCACAAGTCCATGTGGCTTCACCAGGTGCAAAGCGGCTCCAGCATTCCATCCAGTCTGTCGCTGCTACCATAGCTGTGAGTCTAGGATGTGTCAGGAAGGGAAGGAAGACACCATGTAGATCATCTCATTTAAGCTTCAGTGTCACAAGGTGGATTTTGTTGTGCCCGTTTTATGGATCGGGAAAGCTTTAAGGAGGGCAAGCACAGGGCCCTGCTGACACAGCAGCAAGCTCCGCAGAGGCCTGGGCATGACCCCCGCCCCACGCTCCCTGGGTTCTGATGTCCACTCCTCCCCCATGGGAGCCTGATCCTGAATCTGCCTGAATTGCTACCATTCCTAAGACACGACTCATGTCTGCCCACCTCCTCCTTTATCTGTTTCCCCCAGCCCAGAGGCATGTGCTCTTCCATCCAGCCAGACATCACGCTTCAGCACCTGCACCTGACACCACTTCAGCCAAAAGCTTCTCTCAAACCTCCCCCAACACCTGCCGGTCACACAGGTCTGCACCCATCGCCTTTCTCACACGAATTCTCACATATTCCTGTGTAGCACCATCCAGCTGATTATAGTCTGAGAGGAGGAAGCTTCGTAGAGAAGTCCACATTCTACTTTGCTCCCAGCATTCCGTCTTGCATGAGGCAACCCATTAACAGCAAATTCATTTCAGCACAACATTTCCATTTGAAGAAAAGCAGGGCATAGAGCTCTGGTCATAATTAAAAGCTTGTTTCATTCGTCGTTTGAAATTCCATGTACTGCTGCAACAGCAGCACCCCCTCCTCGCCAGGCTCTGCCTAAAGGACATCATTCTTCCAGCGCATGACTCCCATCAGAACCCCGGCAGCAAGAGCCACGCAGGTTTCCCAGTGCCTCCGGCTGTGGCTTCCATGCTAGGCCAGCACTGACACGATGGGAGTGGTGTCCCTAACAACTACAGGATCGGAAGCTGGCCGACTGCTCTGTAGAATGCAGACATGTTAGTAATCACTGACAGTTCCACTGACAGGCTGCTCAGCTAAACTGGGAAAACTCCACAAAATAGAAAGAACCCATGGGGAGCACTTCTCTCTCCAACCTGGCAGCAAACGGTGGCTGTGCAAACGACCTCTTCGGGATAACCATCGACTGCATCTCAGGTCAGCAAACAGCCCCGCTGAGGGCCAAAAAATCAGCTCCCCCCAGCCCTAACTTCCTAAGGGTCAGCCCTCCCAGGCCACCTCTCCTGGAAGACCAGATCTGACGCACCCACGACTGTTAGGAACCGACTCTAGGACTCATTTCCCAGGCTCCTGCCCACCGCCCTCTCTCTTCTTCCTCCTCCTCCATCTCCCTCTTTATTCCCATCCTCCCTCCCCCTTTCACTTCCTTTCTCTCCTTTCCTCTCCCTCCTTCATTTCCTTTCAGTCCTCACCTTCCTCACTGCACTTCCCCATCCAACTCAGCCGACGCATTCTCAGGTCAGTAGAGGGTTTTCTTTCACTGTATGTTTTTATTGCAACGATCATTCTTAATGAACAGAAATGAACAGAAACCTATTTCCGACCATGTGGATACCACCTCATGACCAACTACTGCCCCGCGGCTCCGTGTCCACTCAGTGTCCTCACGGCACAGGTGCCCAGTAGTATGGCTGTGACCAGGGGTAGCAACATGGGACACGGGAGACGTATCCCAGCCAAGAGGCCCTGCCAAGCCTCCCCAGCAAACCGGAGCAAGGCCCAGGGCGGTAGGGAGAGCGCTGCGCTCATGCTGTAGGCAGTTCAGCTTCTGCAAACTGTCCATGGACTGCAAATTACTTTGTTTCCATGGTTACAAAAGAACCATAAGCATTCTAAAATATGTTCTTGGTTTCGTGTTTGCGAAATCTAAGCAACATCATAAGAAAAATCACTGAATTCTGTCCGAGGCTCTAGGGGTGTTTTCCTCTCTGAAAGGAGCCCCTTCCGGGACTTGGGATTGAGTGACAGCCTTCAATCACGGTTCTCCTGGTGGTAACAGGGAACTCCTCAGCCTGCCGGGAGCTGGGGCCCTCGACAGCCTCATGGCTCCACACGCCAGGGTTCTAAGGATCACACGTGTGCAGATAGCAAAGCTTGCTGCACACACGCCAGGTGCTAACAAGCCCCAAACTTCTCACTCATACTTGCTAACTACATCTCTTCTCCCAGCCTCCATGGCGTTTCACACTCTGCCTTTATATAGAGATGAACCATGCGTCCTGAGTGCTACAAAGATTCACCTCCTTCCGGGCAGAGGGGTGCATCTTTCCATCATGGGGTCTTCACGCGAGCCGGCCCAGGATTTGCAGAGTGGGTGAGTCTAACGTTGATGATACTTTCTCAATATTCCCTTCACACCCTTCCAAAAACAAGAGTACTGCCAGCTTCTTACCGAGGTTGTAATGAGCAAAATATTTTTCTCTTCTTTGTCACTTTTTAACGTAATACTAGTGAAGAATGTGACTCTACATGTACACTGTAAGCACCCACACCGTGAACATTCTGCTCTCCCGTGACTGTATTCACAGGTCACAAGGACAAAACTTCTCCATAGTAGCCAAAATATATACATTTATTTATTTATTTATTTATTTATTTATTTATTTATTTATTTATTTATTTATTTTAACATGACTTCCACTCATCTGAAAGTCACAGATGTGGCTTTTCCTTCATAAAAAGATCCAAATGATCCACAAGCCAGGTTTAATAAACACGTTGGTCCAGGTAGGAAAATGACCCCTCAGTCTCCCTCCCCTCAAAGACCAGGGCAGCCAGGAAACTGCGCTCTCCAGTCAATGACAGCCGGCAGGATTCCCTAAGTAAGCAACCGGAAGATTCCCATCTCGCAGAGCGCGCCTTTCAAGACAAAGAACACACTACCCAACTGAGGACTGAGGCAGTAAAGAAACATGTTTTCGGCCGGGTGCGGCGGCTCACGCTTGTAATCCCAGCACTTTGGGAGGAGGAGGCAGGCGGATCACAAGGTCAGGCGATCGAGACCATCCCGGCTAAGACGGTGAAATCCCCGTCTCTACCAAAAATACAAAAAATTAGCCAGGCGTGGTAGCGGGCACCTGTAGTCTCAGCTACTAGGGAGGCTGAGGCAGAAGAGAGGAGTGAAGCTGGGAGGCAGAGTTTGCAGTGAGCCAAGATCACGCCACTGCACTCCAGCCTGGGCGACAGAGCAAGACTCTGTCTCAAAAAAATAAATAAATAAATAAAAATAAAAATAAAAATAAATAAAAGTAAAAATAAAAATAAATAAAATTAAAAATGTGTCCTCATGTTTTGGCCTTTGAGACAAAGCCTCTTATTTAAGCGAGTTCTGACTGAATTTGACTCACAGTACTCTGGCAGATTCTTCATTCTCTGGTGAGATAGACGAATGTCGCAGGGTGAGGGCAATGCCAGCCCTTTCAGGGTCAACTTTTTGAGGAGTGATGTCTGGCAGAACACAATCCAACACCATAGTAGGATCCCCCACCCAACAACTTAGACGCTTTCTGGTACTTACTCTGTCTGCTTGTTTCCCTTTCTTGAATTCAGCTGGGGGGAAAAAAAAAACAAAAAAATCAAAACCAGAAATGAACAGCCCATGTGTTTTTGTGTCTGAAAAGTTAATACATCCACATCCAACTTTCTAAATGAGACACGGCAGGTATGATGGTCACCGAACAGTGGCCACTGTTGACAAAATGCAAAGTCTTCTGCAAACATGAACGAGTTTCTAGGAATACAAAAGTCAAGGGAATTTACTCCACATATTAAAGCTGTCAAGGGTGCTCATCAAAAATGTACTTAGAGGTTTTCCTTTAAAGTTATTTTTGAAGATTTTTAAGTTGCAATAGTTAAAAGCCTCTGGGAAAAGAAAGGATACAGCTATCTGGAAGATTTTTACTAAATGATTTTCATGTCTTTTTGATAAAGTTAAATAAGATCAGCCTTGAAGTAATGGGTTCCACTACTCTGAGGCTGTGGATGGAATCCACACCACGAGACAACTGAATAAACAGCAAGGCTGCACACACAGGACGCAGGCAGTGAGCCAGCCTGACTAGTCATGTTCTGGGTCAGTTCTACCCAGTTCTGCCCAGGCCCCACTGGAGATGAAAACCTGCCCTGTAGAAGCCTTCAATCCCCACCTTTCAAAATCTAATCCTCTTCAACTGAGGCCTGAGTCCAAAAATCTACTGACATCTTAGCCCGCGTTAGACCAGCTGTCCCCCAGCCTTTTTGGCACCAGGGATGTGTTTCATGGAAGACAATTTTTCTGGGGGCTGGTTTTGAATTGTAACTGTTCCATCTCAGGTCAGGTATTGGATCCTCATAAGAAGCACCTCCGAGATCCCTCACATACAGTTTACAATAGGGTCCCAGCGCCTAGGAGAACATGCGGCTTACAAGAGGGTCCCAGCGCCTAGGAGAACACGTGGCTTATGATAGGGCCCCAGCACCTAGGAAAACATGCGGCTTACGAACAGGTATTATATCTAGGAGAACAGGTATGAAATGAATTGGTAAAGCCAAAATCCACCGGATCTACCACTCCAAAACAAACACCACTGTCCAATATTGATGTGAGCCAAAAACATGGAAGTCCTGAGGGCCCACACTGACCACAGCCAGACACCACTTCTACAAGAAGCAAGCAAGCGCCTAGAGATCACCCGTGATGACCCAGGAGAACAGTTTGAGCAGAGACAAGTGTGAAGGAGAGGCATATAGGCCAGGGTGCTGGGTGTGCCCGTCTTTGTGACCTCACTGAGATTGCTGACCTCTAGCCCTTGGTGTCTGTCCTATTGAGGAGGTAGCCCCCAAATCCCTGCCTCCCTTCAGCACTGACTGAGGTGGCCCTGAAGTCTCCCCAGGGCTGAGACTGCTTCTAAATCCTGTTAACTGCACCATCCACATAAAAAACAAAAAACAAAATATCAAGTATGTAGACAGGAAAACAAAAATACGTGAATCCTCCCTTATTCAACAGGCATTTAAAAAGTAACAGGAAAATTGTGATAGGCTTTAAACAACCACCAGCTATCACGTCCTGTTGACATGTTTTAGCTAATCAGGAACGTCTTTACCAAGCACCTGTGTGTTCAGGAAATCAGTTGACAGGTCCCAAATAACCTCAGAGCCTGCGACCTGGCCCCCACTCACGCACATCACCTCCCCAGAGGAACGAGCCCTGGACACCTTTCAAATGGTGAGGAACAGGAACAAGGGTAGCTTTCCCTCAACACCACAAAACAAGCTCGACCCCGAGGAGCCCGGAGAACAGCGACGTTTGTTTAGATGCTTTCCCACTGACCTTGTCAGAGGGAACGTTCCCATCCCACACGGCCCAGTGTTTTACTCTCCCTGGGATACCAGCAGCCATCAACTCTCAACAAGCTGGAAACAGAGGCCAAGCTGACAGGAGGCCTCTCTCCATTCCCTACTGAATTCGCTCAGGACACGGATGTTCCCAAACACACACGGCCCCGAGTATTCCACACCTGGAGAACATTCAAACAACAGACGCTGCAAAGACGTTCCCCTAAAGAGAAACTCAGTTTCTAACTTCCCTTAGGGAAAAATATGAGATCCAGAACTTTCCAAAAAATCAAGTGTGGGATGAAGCCACTCACCTCTGGCACTTCCTAACCTTGCCTTCCCACAGGTGCTCAGGCATGGCCCCGTGACAGCCCCGTCCACCCAGGACGGCAGCAGGCCTCAGGCAGCCAGCACCTGGGCAGCTGGCGAAGCAACCCCAGGGTGAAAACGTCATCCCAGGCACCACTTCCCGGAGCCCCTCAGCAAGAAAAACAGAGGCGGGACAGAACTGAGGGCTGACTTGAGGCTGGGGAGCCATAGACCCACACAGCTCAATCATCAGACATGCTCTTCTGTGGACAGAGCCCAGGGTGAGGCCAGCACAGAGACCCTCGTGCTGGCTCCATGAACCAGCGTCCTCCAGGGCTGCAAGTTTGTGATCACAACTTCAGAATTTGGTTGCAGAATCTTCTGGAATCAAAGACACACCAAACTGTAAAACTGCCAGGACAGCAGGGCCCAGGAGCAGGCTCAGGGGAGGACCACGTAGAAACCCCACACACAGCACACACGTGTGCATGCTTACTCCACACATGCCACCCCTTCACCCAATACTATACGTGCAAACGCATGTATGCACTCCATACACACCCTCAAATACACTCACCAAATATGATGCGTGTACACACTCCACACATACCCTCAAATACATACGACACACATGAACATGCTCACTCCACCCACACCTGCTAAATACACTCACCACACACGCACAAACGTGACACACCTGCACACTCATTCCAGACATCACACCCCTCACCAAGTACACAGGTGCACACAACCCCAAGTCCAGAACCTGCAGACTCCACAAGCTTTGGTTTCCCCCACTGTTTCTCTCATCACATGAGATCCACACACAGGTGTCATTTACTGACATCTAACACCCGGGGAGGCCCTTAGAACTGCAGTCACAAGTCGACTTCATTCAGGCATTCATCACCAGCCTCCTGAAGCCATCTCCTGTCCCTACGGGGAGCGGGGGCCGACATCGGAGACGTCACTGGGCTTACAGATCCCCAGGCTGGAAACCCAGCAAAATCAGGAGGGCTCGGCCACGGCCCTGGAGGGAGATGGGTACTGGCTCAGGTATGCGAAATATGAGTTCTCATTTCCATACAGTGTCACCTACGGCAGCATCAGGTGAAAGCCAGTGGTTTGGCATTCCTGGGATAGACAGTCCTGGAATTACAAGGGAAGCTTTTTACTCCTCCCCTCTGAACACATGAGGTCCTTGGTCCCCTCATATCTAACACTGGGAATCCGAATCGGTGACTCCTTGTCCACCTGAGGACCACCCAAGAGGATCCACACACTTGCTACAACAGCAGCACTGCACCTGGTCTGCAGGGGAGCAAAGCAAATCCCACCTTTATGACTAAAACTGGATTACCCCGACACTGGCAGCCTGCAGTGTGTATATCATCAAGCTCCCACATCTGCGCCACCTGCAAGAGGAACACAAGCCCTTAGTCCCAGGTTCTCAGGACGGCCTGTGAGGTGGATGCTGGCACCCTTCTCATCTCCCAGTGGAGAGGAGAGAAGGCCAGGATCAGGCCTGGTGTATCAGGAGGGTCGGGGTTCAAACCCCATCTGCCTCACAAAGCAGCCCTTCCCGTTCAAGTGACTTCTATCATCAGCCTTAAAATGTACCACAGCTACCAGCAATTCTGAGTGCTGTTCCTTGGGACGTCAGAAGCAAACATTTTGTTAGAAAGATTTTGCCAAGTCTGCTTTCAAAATCCTGTGTTATGAAATGACTAATGAAAATTTGAGCTATGAAATAAAGCACATAGTTAAATGAATCCCAAAATGACTATCGCGAAGGAAGTTTTAATTTGAAGTGAAAAATATCCTCTAAATGACATCAGCCAGAATTATCATCAATCATTACTGATCCCATATGCTTCATGAATTATACAGCATCATCTCAGATATGAACTTAAAACCGTTAGCTGAATGCACATTTCACCGCAACCAAAGTTCTGCTATAATAAGTAGCACAGGCGTCTCTGGAGAGGATTTTAATTGAGACTACAAACAATGCGCATGATCGTGGTAAGAGGTTTCATGCTGGCTGTTCTCCAAGGTGCAACACAGAGAAACACCACTAACCTCAAAGAAACCTGCTGCTCTGTAATGAGATGAGAGATGAGAGATGATGTGGACGGACTACTGTAAATATTTGAAAAGGAGAAACAATGCAAGGAAAGAATCATATCAGTTACCCTTCACATTCTTAGAAAAAAAGATTTTTCTTTTGGGATGATTTAAAAAGAAAATGACATTTCTGGATTTTTTTTTTAACTTTTCTTTCTGAGACAGGGTCTTGGCTCTGTCGCCAAGATTGGAGTACAGCGGAGCAATCGCAGCTCACTGTAGCCTTAAGTGATCTTCCCACCTCAGCCTCCAGAGTAGCAGAGACCACAGGCACGCACCACCACACTCAGCTAATTTTTCTGTTATACAGATGGGGTCTTGCTATGTTGTCCAGGCTGATCTTCAACCCCTTCACCTCAAGTGATCCTCCTGTCTTGACCTCCCAAAGATTTAGCCTAAGCGACCATTTCTTATTGGAAAACAGACATTAGAGCAAATGCATTTCTATAAGATTTTCTACCTCTTTTCACTGGGGAAAAAGGTAACTTGCCTCCAAGGGTTGGAGACAAAGACGTTACTGCAGACAAGAGTGCTGTGCATCCCAGGAACCGCTACACCACGAGGCACGGCCGTGCACCCTGGATGCCGGAGTAGCACATGAGGCTAGCACAGGCCGACGCCGGCCCTCTCCAGAAGCAGGTCTATCCTTCCCTCCTCTCCTCAGCCCCCTCTCCCTTCAGGCCTCAGTGGCTGCTGACAGGGGAGAGGCCACAACTAGAGGAGGCTCTCAACTCCACCAGGGACAGGAGCCCCGGACGCTGGGGACTCAACTGCTGCCCTCCGTGCCCACCTCCTTCTGGTTCAGCCTTCTCAGGAGTCAGGCGTGGCCACTTTGACCCTCTTTCCCTTCTGTGGCTCCTACAAAAACCAGTCCAGCGAGCCCAGGCTGCCTCACACACCAGGGACACCTGGCACAGGCCCCCTCCATGTCCTTATCCAAGCTCCTGGGGCCAGAAGGGTCTTGCAATATTTCACTTTCCAGTTGAGCATCCCCAGCCTGAAATCCAAAGTGCTCTGAAGAGTATTTCCTTCGAGTGTCATGGGAAAGCTCGGAATGTTTCAGGTTTCAGAGCATTTTGGAGTAGGGACTCTCAGCCTTAATTTGAACCTCTTCAAGGAAGCCACACACTGAAGTCCCCGATGTCCACCCTACACAATCCCAGCACACCCTCTGAAGTCCTCAGCAACAGATTTTCTTTCTTCAAAAATAACCACAAGTCACAAACTCACACGCAATCACAGAAGGGGGTTGTGGACACCCGCACAGACGATGAAATTTAACTGTCACATTTTTACCTGGGTAATTTAAAGTCATTCCTCAAAACACACCTGTTTTACTGAGTTGCATTTTAAGGTGAACACACACAAATCATTCCAGGGAAACAAACGTCTCTTTGGGCTGCGTGTGGTTTCTTGACTCCCGTGAATAACTCAGCGTTCACCCTCACTTCTGGATAAGGGAGACGATGCAAAGAAATCTGTTAAAATAAAGACATGAAAACAAGTTTAAGAAGGGTTTGAAAGGTTCCTCCTGTCCCCCCGGAGGGGAGAGGAGGACGCCTGGAAAGCTCATGGGGGACAGGAGCACAGCCTCCTCGGTGTGCCATGGACGCCACCTCGCCAAGCCTCGGAGAGGATGATGCCTGGAAGACTCACAGGGGTGGGAGCACAGCCTCCTCAGTGATTTCTACACTCAGCAGCTTCAGAAATTCCCGTAGAAGCAGAACACATGAGAATTGAGACTGGAACACCCCAAAGAAAGGGGACGAGGGGTCAAAAAAAGCATTCGATCATTACCAAGGAGCGCGGGCATGAAGCCGCTTCAAAGACCGTGTGAGAAGTCACTCATAGGCGTTTCAGAAAATATGGGTAGTGCGGGATTGCTCGATTAGCTCAAACAGGCTGCCGTCCCTCAGGCCATGAAGTCCCTGAGATGAGCCTCTCACTGAGCGAAGTCACTCGCATCTCTGCCAGAGAAAGTACTACAAGCCGACACATAACGTCATGAAACCTGGGCTTCAGCCTGTCGACAACAGTGAGTCTGACACGGTACATCCCTCCAGATGGTTAAAGACCCCAGGGGTTCATCAGACAACCTCAAAGGGCTGTGTCTGTCCTTTTCCAAGTTCTGGATGATTTTTCCTAATGTACTATAAGTAGCATGTTCCAGTAGAGACGCAGTTAACTGACTCTGGGTCCTCTTAATTTTGAAATTAGAAACACACTTGGCCAGGCACAGTGGCTCATGCCTGTGATCTCAGTACTTTGGGAGGCTGAGGCAGCTGGACTGCTTAAGTCCAGGAGTTCGAGTCCAGCCTGGGCAACATTGCAAAACTCCATCTCTACAAAAAATACAAAAATAAGTCAGGCATGGGGACACGTGGAACATATGCCTGTGGGTCCTGGCTACCCAGGAGACTGAGGCAGGAGGATCGCTTGAGCCTGGGAGGTTGAGGCTGTAGTAAGCTGTGCTCACACCACTGCCTGGGCAACAAAAAGGGTTTTTTTGCCTGTCTCAAAAACATCAAAGAGATAAAGAATTATATACCTGACTAGGCCAAAATAAAAGAGGCTTTGTGGAACGACCTGAAACACAGCTGCAAATTCTGGCAGGGCCTCCCCTGGCTTGATTTGTGGTGAGTGTAGGACCACTCTGAAGGATAGCACCCCAGGCATCTTCCGATACTAGACCTTACAGTACAACTTCCCATCGCTGGACAGAACACTGGCCTTGGAGCCTGGGACACCCTGGGGCAGTGCCACCATCCGGAGGCCGCCATGGCACAAGGAGCCCCTACCATCATGAAGCCTGGGACGTCCATCAGAGCAGTGCCACCCACCTGAGGCCGCCATGCCAGAGGAGCCTGGACATCATGAAGCCTGGGACATCCTGGGGCAGTGCCACCAACCTGAGACTGCTGTGACACAAGGGGGCCCTGGTGCCACTGAGAGGCTACACAGCAGGTCCAGGCCCAGGCCAAGAGTGAAGAGGCTCCATATCCTTTCCATCCCTCTAGCTGAGTCCACAGACGTCTTGGAGCAGAAGTGCATCACCCTCAATGTCCACGGGTAAGTTTTTGGCCACAGAATCTGGAAGCATAAAAGATAGTTCTGGGCTGGTTGGTTGCCAGCTCGGACCTGTCCTCTTTCTACACAAAACCTGGCTCACACCAAGCAGCGTCTAAGTCCTGGAAGACCTGCTAAACACAAGTGCAGCTACAAAGCGGAGAAACTGGAGGGGGCCGGGCTGTGCTCCAGTGGCACCAGCGTTTCTCAGGAAGACGCCAGGGGTTACAGGGTCCAGGACAAAGGCTTCCTGGGATCCAGGACATGGAATAAGAACCCATTCCCTGGTCCTGTTGAATGTGAATCGTCTACGGGCCAATTCCCTCCCTCGGAGGACTGAGCACCGCCCCACAACACATACCAAGGTAATAACAAGCCCGTTACCAGCAAGAGGCTGGTGATGAAGACGTGAGGACCAGTTGAGCATGAGGGATCCTGACAGATCATCCCTGGCACCGAACAAGGGGCAGACAGCACCCCCTGTTCCTGACGCATCAGTCCTGGCACTGAGCGAGGGATGGAAGCACGGCCTGTGCCCCTGCAGATGCAGAGGGATGTGAGGGGGGTGCAGGCTGGGCTTGGAGGCTAACTCAACCACCTGCGCTTGCACTTCCGTTCCTCAAGGCGGGGAGGCGAGGCACAGGCAACATTAGGGCTCACCTTGCACCTGGGCTGCACTTTTTTCTGCTTATGACTTGTGCTCGCTTTACATGGACAGGCATAGCTATAATAATGGTTCCCTGATTATTTCGCTACCTACATAAAGGGCTTTCAGAATTCACCTCCATCCTTAGGAAAGGAGGCCAACACCAGGCTGTCTCCCTTAAGATGCAATGTCTCATATGGGGAAAAAAAATCAAGAGAAATCAAATAAAGGCCATAAAATACATCAGTTTCAACATTAAAATTTAATAGTACGCTTTAAATTGAAGATGAGTTAAGTCACATTTCCAAACCTCTGAAAGCACGGTTACTGGGAGGGAGTGATTTGCAACACACAAAGGCAGCTCTGTAGAAGGGCCCAGGCTGGATGAGGGCTCAAATGTCAGTGCAAGGAGAAAGTCTGAACAAACTCTCTCCTGCCCTGCTGCTGTCCTCTTCCAAAACACACTGGTTATCTGTCAGTTTAGAACAAGGCCTAGGGAGGTGGGAGGCAGGCCTGGGAGGGTCACCTAGCAACCAAGCTCCTCACCCACACAACCGTACCAGGCTGAGCTGAGCAGCACACACAAACACGACTAATTCTCCCCAGAAGCAAGACGGAAGGCAGCACACTGCCACGCCAGGCGTCCTGCAGGTGAGAAGACTGAGGGGAGCCAGAGGTACCTTTAATCTTACTTGCATGGTGGAAGGAGAGGAATAATGCCACTCACTTGAGTGTTGCACAATGCTTTCTAGCAGTGAGTGGCAGAAAACAAAAATTATAGATGCTTCCTCAGACAAATGTTTCTGAAGAACTGAACATAAATTATGTTCAGGAAATAGCATTATGAATGCCTCAAGTGCTTTTGTTTTTAATAATCCCAGAGTAATTCTATAAACCCGGGAATCAGTCTCACCCAACTCCAGGATCACGGCCCAGGTGACGTGGGCACACACATCCTGAATCTCTAATGCTCAACTAAAGTGGGGTGAGTGAAAATGATCCTGGGTATAATTTACACAGACACAGGAAGGTGGCTGAGCCCCAAACCCCTAAACCAGGAAGACCAGCGTCCTTCAGGGGCCTCACCTCTGTCCTTTCCCAGCCTCTGGGAACCACCACTCTGCTCTCTACTGACACAAACGCCCCTCCAAGGTACAACCATCTGACCTGGCTGGAATCCAAGTATCCAAGTGCAGGATTGTACGTCAGCCCCGTGAAGCCAGGATTACAGCCACTGAATGGCAGTTTTCCATCCCACGGCAACCGGCTTTGCTAGGGGCTTCCTCGGGGACCACTGACCTCACGCCACTACCCCTCAACTACTTCAACTAACGTGCATCATGGCAGAGGCCTCTCCAGGCAGACCAGCCCTGCCCGAGTCCTGCTTCATGGCAAACCCTCCAGGCAAACGTCCTTGGCCTCCTCCGGGAGGCTGTGTTCGGAAGGTGTCCTCATTTACTTCTGTGGCTCTCAGACATTTAACTGGAGCCCAACACACTTCTTCTGTTCACATAGTATTGAGTTAACAGATTTTTATGAGTCAATTTTCACTGGGAAAAACACCATTTCAGGAGCCCCAATGACCACAATGAAAATGTTTTTACCTCCCCTTACATGACATCGGCAACGCCAGGTCCAGGAAACGTTCTGGATCTCAGATAATGGCATATCCACTCATAGTAAGTCTTTGTCTTGTTTCACAAGGTATCAAATGCTGCCCAGAAGCAGGAAAAACCCCACAACGTGGCAAGGAAGGGCGACCAGCGTGAGTTCTAAGGCCAGACCACCCGGGTCTGCTGACAGCATGGCGAGATCCATGGCGAGTGCAAACAGTGCAGGGTCTAAGGACAGACCACCTGGGTCCCGCTGACAGTGTGGCTTCAGGAGTTTCCTAAACCCTCTCCTCTCCAAGTTTCATGACAGAAAAATATGGTGATAACCGTGTCCACCTCGTGGGATGACGGGAACACACACAGTAACAGTGTCAGCAGGTGGCTTGCTGAGAACCTGGTGAGGCCACACTGCTGTAGGTTGCCCCACGTGAAATCCAATTCGTTTAAAAATATATATACATATATATACCCCAAACCTACAACCGTATAAAGCTCATTAATCCTAGTTATCCTCAAGGCATTGAGCTATCAATAATGAGCCATCCCCCTGCTGCTGACCTGCCTCAGCCCCACCCTCCGGAAACCCCGCATCCACACCAGCCACACAAGATGAGGCCAGGGAAGGAGCAGGACTGTGTCTTGGGAACTTAAACTCTGGAAGCTGAGTTAAATCAGTGTCGCTCAAATCTTGTCACCAACTATCTTGTTAAATTGGGAGATTCCATCTCTGGGGATCTTGAGGGAACCTGAGGCTCTGCATTGAGTGAGGTGAGCACTCGTGCTGGAATAAGACGGCAGAGAAAGCAACAGAATCTGGGGTCGCAGCTGCCCGAGACTTGGGTCCCACGAGGAAAGTGGCATCAGGGCCCTCAGGACAGTGGCGGAGATCCCAGGAGGCAAGTCCCCGCGCAGAGACTCATGGACCTAAAGTTTGCTCCAGGGCCAGGAGGGGCTGTTGCACTGACAGCCACGAGGCAGGCAGCCTTCGAGTTCCTCCAGCTGCCGTCCGGCAGGCAGGGAGGACAGTGCCCAGACCACCCCGGGGCTTCCCCAGCCTGCCAGGCTGGTACTCTTACTCCAGCCACTGACAAGAGTCCCCATGTTCCAAGCTAGGTTGGAACAGTGCCTCAGGCCTCGGGGCACATGCACCCCCCTGCAGGGCCACTCCTACCCAACACCTGGGGATGGCAATTCCCACACATCCCCAACTCACAGCAAAGCTTCAAAATGAAAGTCGGAAGATACAGCCAGGAAACCAATGCTCAAGAAGTAACTCTAGGGTGACTCTTCCTACAGCTATTGCTACTGAACATCTTTAAAAACATTTCCAGGGTGACTTTCTAGAGCTATTGTTGTTAAAAATCTTTCAAATTCTTCATTTCAAAATTAGCTTTTATTACACTGTCTTCCCTATTCTACCAAGACTCTAGAAAACAAAACCATTATAAATTCCAATTCTATCTTATAGGAAGTTAGAACACATGTTTCTTCAAAGGATTCTACATGTTTCCTTGGCGATATCCTTTTCATGCCCCATGCTACTGCCCACAATAGGAAATGCTTTTCCAACCCAACAAAACTCAACCCAACCCAATCCAACCCAACCCAACCCAAAGGCCCTGAGACAGGCCCCTAACGAATCGTCTACCAACTCCTGAGACAGGCTTGCCCTAATGAATCATCTGCAAACTCCATCTTCCATTAAAAACAGTACTGAAAATGAGCATATTACTGCTTTTTAAAAATTGCTGTAGAGCGGACAGTGTTCAGTTCTGTGAATTTCAGCACAAATATTCCCATAATCATCATCACACAAACAGAACAGTCCAACAGCCATCTGCCATCTCCATCACAGATGATGCAATCAGGTTTCCATTACCGGGTTTTTTTTTTTTTTTTTTTTTTTTTTTTTTTTTCTATTTTGAGATGGAGTTTCTGCTCTGTCGCCCAGGGTCGAGGGCAGTGGCGCGATCTCGGCTCACTGCAACCTCTGCCTCCCGGGTACAAGTGATTCTCCTGCCTCAGCCTCCCAAGTAGCTGGGATTACAGGTACCTGTCACCATGCCCGGCTAATTTTCATATTTTCAGTACAGACGGGGTTTCACCATGGTGACCAGGCTGGTCTCAAGCTCCTAACGTCAGGGGATCCACCTGCCTCCTCCTCTCAAAGTGCTGGAATTACAGGTGTAAGCCACCACGCCCAACCATTACTGGTGTAATTTCTAAGCCACTCTCTCACACCCACTCCCTTTTTTTTTTTTTTTTTTTTTTTTTTTTTTTTTTAAAGAACCAGCTTTATGGCTATATTTTTTCCAAGAGAATCAGTTACCCATTTGAAGTACAAATAAGACATCGTGTTTAAAAACCAAAAATGCCCATTTGCACAGAAGTCTCCAATTACCCAGTCGATTTGAGCTTTGAGAATAAGATCAAGCTGTTGGCTGAATACAACTTCCCTTTCCATCTGTCTGCCTGTGAGTTAGACACAAGGACAAAGCCACGAGCTAGGGACATAAAGGCAGGAACCAACAAGGCAGCCGAGACTCCAAATAAAACCTCGAAGGACCAACACAAATGCACCACACCCTGTACGCCCTCCTCTCCTTCCTTTTCCGAATTTCCAGAGGATGAAACAGGGACCTCCTCAGACGTCCCATGATGCAGGCGGCCAGAGGGGAAGGCGGCGGCAGCCTGAATGAGGTGATCGGGAAATCACATTCCACAAACAGAAATTTTCCATGTGCTTTACATCCTCTGTCTCTGAAGAACTATGCCAGGCTAACAGTGGCTAGAAAACCGCCTTCAAATGTCATTTCCCATTTCAAGCAAAGAAAACAGTGGTGGGGCATGAGGGAAAAACATATCCATGTGTTCTTGAGTATTAAATAAGTTTTTTTTCTGTCATAAACATATAATTTTATATTCTCAGATTTCTGTATAATTGATATGCTTCCTAATTAGCAGACATAGTAATAAAAAGTGAATTCCAAGTGTAAGATCAGAGGACCCGTTCACATGGATTCAGGTTCTGCTACTGTGTTTCAACTTAAGAAAATGGTTCTGTGCGTTTGTAACAAGGCCTGAGAGTCTGTGTGAGAGTCTGTGTGGCTGTAATCAGGGTTCGTGTTGGCTCCGTAGCAGAGGATGTTACACTGTTACATTATCTTCTACAAAATATCCTGAAAAAACGAAGGCTGAATAGACATACACACCCTCCCGAAATAATCCAAATGTCCACCGATATGAAAAACAGATGAATTACAGTTTCCATCATGGAATATTCCTCAGCAGTGAAAACAAACTATAGCCACAGGTGCCAACTAGGATAAAGAAAACATTTTAAACAAGTTTAAAGTGAACTGACTAGGCGGAATTCCTCGATTACAGGCGTCTGCTCCAAAATGGTCCTGTTCTGAATCCTGTGATGTAGAATGATAGTTAGCAACCCTGTTTCAGGGCATATCTAGAAAAAAGCAAAATAATGACTACACAATTTTAAATTCTTTGTAAATTATAACTATTACTATGAAAATTCTAAAAATGTGAAAATCTTCCCAACTGTTATTGGACAAGCTTCAAAATAAATACCCTGGCCTTGCTTGCCACATCCACAGATGTGCCAAAATAAATGAAAATATAGCCCAAGTTAGTAGAATCGAAACCTGAAGATGCACAAGCCGTCCCTGCCTCGCTATCTATACATCATGTAGAAATTTAAGAGCAGGTAGTGACACTGCAATGCAAGGCTCAAACCAACTGGGTATTTGGAAACTTCTATGCAAATTGGCATTTTCGGTTTTTAAACACGGTGTTATTTGTACTTCAAACAGGTAACTGTTTGGTTCCCTTGGAAAAAATATAGCCATAAACCTAGTCTAAAAAAAAAAAAAAATACTGGAGTGGGTATGAGAGAGAGTAGCTTAGAAATTTTAAAAGTATTGGCAGGGAGCAGTGGCTCATGCCTGTAATCCCAGCACTTTGAGAGGCAGGCCCCACGGGGCCTTTGAGGACACCGGTCTCCTCTGCTGCCTTCCTCCTGGACTGACCCCACGACATTCACTGGGTTTCCACCCCTGTCTCATTCAACATCCCAAGGGTGGTCTTCATCCTCATCTGGGGCTCAGCTCTGCCCCAATTTCCTAAATCTTTGCCTTCAGAGCCTGAAAATACCCACGCTCAGGGTCACCCTAAGTCCACATTTACCCCAGAGAGTCCCAATTTTATGTTTTACCAGCATCGCCTTAGTGATAATTTATCCTGTCAATTCCAACTGCCTTCACACCTCACCCCTGCTGTCTCCCAGCAGACCCCACTCAGATGCACATGCCCCAGACCCCACACCCAGGTCTGTGCATGCTGCCCTGCTCTGCCCATGTGGGGACCACCTCTCTTTCTTGAGGAATCAGCTGGCGATCATCTCCTTGTGGAGGGCTGCCCTGACTTCCAACTCTCTCCAGCAAAGGTAGAAGCCATCCTCGGTGCTTCCCCAAAACTCAGGCCAAGTATGAAGATGGCGCAGATGCTAGCTGTGCCTGGGATGCCATGGGCAGTGTCCCCAGATGCTCTACACATGGCCCGGGGCACCGCCTGAACACAACAAGTGCTGAAGAAATAAAACTGACGTGCGCTGACCTCTGATAGGGCCCCCTTCACCGTCCACATCTGTCTCCCCTCTGGACAGTAAAATCCACAAGACAGGGAGGGCTTGTCTCACTCATCTTCAAACTCCCAGGGTCACCCTGGTAGGTAAAGGGGACTCAAATGTCTTCTGAAGGAAGCCACTGGTTAGCTGCCGAGTTAAAGGGCCTCTGAAATTCAGAGCTCTGCATAGAAGTCCAGCACACTTTATTATGAATGACCCCAACCACGGCAGAAGTGGCCGTGGAACCAGTGCTAACCAATTCAGGGTTTGTTCACTGTTTTTCAGTTCATTATCACAACTCATTCTCACAGAGCAGCCGCGCACAGATCCTCAGACGTCTACACAGAGTGGGCCGATGGCGCCGAGTCACGTCAACGTCCTGTTGCAGACTGGGAGACACCGGTCAGACACGGACCCAGGCAGAGCACAGATCTCGCGTTAAATTGGCTCCATGTAAACAGCACTCCCTGCCAGGCCCTTTCCTATCCGCACAGCTTCTACAAATTCAACTCTCGCACCTGACACCTAAGAATACTGCACACCCCCATGTGAACCCCCCATTTACCTCTCAAATGACCTGGCATGGCCGAGTACAAAAAATTTCAACATAAGGGAACTGGAGGGCATGTGCGGCTTTCTCGAGTCCCTCCTGCCTCCTAATGGGTGGGCCCAATGCTTCACACCCCGAGTGAAGGGCGGGTCCCTTCGGCCCCCCGGCTTTGACCTGGAGCTAATCAGCATTAACTAATTTCACTTTCCAGGACCAACTTCAAAGGCCTGCAAAGCCAGAGAAGGGAGAGGAGATGGAACACGCCCTCACCTCAGACCTGCTGCAAGCACGTACTTCTCAGATGCGTCCCAAGGTGCACAGCGTGTCCGTTGCCTGTTTCACATGCATCGACCTGCAGGTCTTCTATATGACATCAGCATCCTGGGCACTGGAAACAAGAGGAATAATGGCAAGTCCCCTCTGCAGCAAAGGTGAGGAAAAGGGACCCAACACAATGGAACTGTCCTTTTTCTGACAGTCTCAAAACAGAAGGAAAATACTGTACAGCCAACTTACCCTCACACAGGTTTATTTACCTGTGACTCAGAGGCCATGACACACAACTTCAGGTTCTCACCGATTCCTATTTTCCCCATCCAGGAAGCCTTTGTTTTTAATATCGTACGAACTTGCCATTTTGTAGACCAAAAACAGCAAATATTGGCAGTTTCCTACAGTTCAACCGAATAAAATATGATCATGGCCTTTAGTGAAACCATGAAGAAAAGGTGGATATCTCAATATGTGTTTCCAGACGGGCTTTGTTCCTGAAGCACTAACTCTGTTCACTCAGGATTTTAGACACTGAAGAATAAACATCAATATCCCATCAAGAAAACCAAAAGGATGAAATAATTTTGCATCTACCTTGGAGCCATTTTAGGACAAGGCAGGACACAAACTTTTAAAAAGCTGCAGTTGTCCCTCTGTATACACAGGGACATGGATTCCAGAACACCCCCCGAGTTTACCCAAATCTATGTATCCACAGGACCCGCGGCCACCCTATGGAACCGCATGTAGGAAACGTCGGCCCTCCACAAAGCCAGGTTTTTTCAGTAAGGGTTGGTTGGAAAATAATTACCATAAGTGATCCTTCGAAGCTCAAAACCTATGTTGTTCAGGGTCAGCTGCATTTACTACTTGTGTCATATCTGAGGCCTGAAAGCCATCATTCTCGATACCTTAACGTGATGGTTAACAAACTAACTGTTCTGATTAGAAAGAGGAAAAAGCTTATTTTTAAGCTGACAATGAGAGTGGATGTGCTACGGTGAACGGAGAACAGACCTAAGCAAGCATCAATGCTGGGGTGACTGCCTGTGCTCAGACGCACCAGGGCGTGTTCCTCTATCTCCCTCTGCTGAAAGGGGTAACGGCTTCTCCCCCACCAGTAAAGGGCCTTTTTTAAATATTCACACGAGAAGTGCTATGAAAAGCTGAAAGGTCACAGATAACATTTTTAAAAATAAACATTAACGTAAGCATTTAACAAGCCCATTATGATTTAAAAAAAAAAAGGTATTAAGTTCTTGGGTGTGGTGGCTCATGGCCGTAATCCCAGCAGTTTGGGTGACCGAGGTGGGTGCATCACCTGAGGTCAAGAGTTTAAGACCAACCTGGCCAACATGGTGAAACCCCGTCTCTAACGAAAATATGAAAATTAGCCAGGCATGGTGGCAGACGCCTATAGCCCCAGTTACTTGGGAGGCTGAGGGAGGAGAATCACTTCAACCCGGGAGGGAGAGTTTGCAATCAGCCAAGATCATGTCATTGCACTTCAGCCTGGGCATTGAGTGTGAAACTCCATCCCAAAAAGAAAAAAAAAAGTATAAAGTTTTCCTTCTAATGAACCTATCATTCAGCCACCGAGGTATACTATAGCTACTTATTCAACCATGAGATACACCACAGGAGATATAGGCGAACAGGACACAGTTCTTCTCTGAAAGAAGGCTGCACCCTCAACAGAAGGGAGGCACACCCTCCGAATGGAATCGGCATAGGGAACAGATGCTGCTGCAGGTGGAACTGGC
The DNA here is from genome assembly GCF_037993035.2 of Macaca fascicularis. Lineage (NCBI taxonomy): Eukaryota > Metazoa > Chordata > Mammalia > Primates > Cercopithecidae > Macaca > Macaca fascicularis. The sequence goes on along the minus strand of NC_088387.1, from coordinate 15,509,998 downwards.
TGCACAGAGCACCCGCTCAAGTGTCTGAGAAACAAGGAGCCGTTGATGCCATCACCTTCCATACCTGAGCTGGGGTAGTGGGGAGCCTGTCATCACCACCACCACCACCCGGACAAAGAGCCCCAGAACCACACAACGAGCTTACAAACTCACCGAGGCGATGACCGAGCAATGTGTGTGGAGTGATGCGAACACGCAGACGTCAGGGCCACGCGCAGCGTTGGTTTTGTGCATCAACCTGAGCGTGCCCGGGGTGCCCAGATGGCTGGTTCTGCATTATTTCTGTGTGAGATGCATGTTTGCCTCTGGACTGAGTGGACACCCATCCTCGCTGATGTGGGGGACACCACCCCATCCACCCAGGGCCCGAGTAAAACAGCAAGGCGGGGAAAACTGGGTTCACTCCACCTGTCTGGCTGATGGGCCAGTGACATTTGTCTTCTGCAGCCCGTGCTCCTGGGTCTCAGCTCCTCAGACCCGGGTGGGATCTGCACCCTCCACTTCTCAAGTCTTCAAGCCACACCCTCCCAGGACTCTAGCTTGCAGGCTGTGGGTCCTGGAGCTTCTTGGACTCCGTACCCCTGCAACAGCCCTCCCGCTGGAGACACATGCACACCTGGCTGGCTGTCTCTCTGGAGAGCCCTGACCAGAAGCCGCCCCTAAAAGTGGTCTTCAGAGTTTCTTTCTAGCCCTAAGATCCTAGCGCCCCTCCTACAATTCTAGGCGGAAAGGTGAACGGAGACCAATGGACAGAGTTGTGTGCGAGGACACGCCAGGCAGCAGCACTGGGCAGGAGGGCACTAACGCTCACTAAACAAAAAATCAATGTTGCTTGCCACAAAAATGAGAATCGTCAAGATTTCTTCAAACAGAAATGAGTTTGTTTCATGATTTGCTCTTAATACATAAGAAAGCATAAAAGTAGGCCTATTAACAATTACGTAAATCTTTAGAGGCCCTTGAACTACTTCTGTCCCTTTGTGTTTTTATACAAAATAAGCCTGAGGTTAAAGAGAATATCATCACTGGCCACAGCTGGGGCCACGCGAGGACACAGCTTATACCCCCTGAGGTCCCTGGGTGCCCCGAGTCCTTCCCTTGCTATTTATGGAAATATGGGAGAAACCAGGAGGTCTGAGCATGGACCTGGCCATGCTCCCAGGGGCCGAGGAAAGCACCCATCTGTCCAGTCTTCCCTCCACCCCGCGGTTCCCTCCTACCCAGCCACTTGGGCTGACGTGGCTCATGCACTCAGCAGCGCCATCATTAAACGTTTAGCTTCGCATCACGAGGGCCTCCTCTGACCACTCCTGAACCTACAGTCAGCACTAGTCTACAGGACACGCGTGGACAAGGTTGATGGATCGTGGCCTCCAACGAAGAAGATGCCAGGCAAGGAGTCGGAGAGCCGGGGATGGAGCAATACTCACCCACGGAGGCGAAGGCCAAAGCGGCCACCACCGAGGACCTCCCTGCCTACTCTGAGGGCAGCTCACCCAGGGAAACGAAGGCCGACACCGCCCACCACTGAGGGCCTCAAGGGCTCTCCCCACCCTGAAGGCGGCTGCGGTCACATTTCTCATCGCACCAAGAGACCCGTGTATTGAGCACAAACCTTTTCAACCTTCAAATCAATAAGGAATCACAACACGGACATTCCCTCAATCCAAATGGCCGGCCCACAAAACAGACATGCAATCATACACATTTCCTGTGGGAAAATCAGTCAGTCCCTGGGGCCTTGCGCCAGGGGTGGGGGAGCAACATGAGGAGATGCCGCAGCCCCAGCCTGGCTCTTCCCTCTACAGCTCCTTTTCCCTTCTCTTCCCACCGCCCCTTCCCACCCTCTCCTAGCCTCAGAGGCTCCTTCCTCAAATTCTTTCCCCTTGATGAAGTCATTCATGCCCAAAATACAAGGCAAAGTCATGGGGGCTCAAGAGAAAATCCATACCGTGGCTCGCGTTTTAGATTCTCATAAGTTTGAGAATAACCAAGCAAGAATCTTTGGCATCTGAATGTGGTCTGAATGCATCTGAGCTCAATGTCCGGCACTGGCCCGGAGTGGATCATGGGTGTCTCGGACATCTTCGTAACTCTACACCAATTATTTTGAAACACCCTAGCAGAATAGAACCATGTGAATAGCTACTTCTCAGTTAAAATTAGGAAAAGACTCCAAAAGTTGCCCTCAAGGAACATCCTTCCCACGAGGAGTTTCTGCGAGGAGTTTCTGCATCGGGCCCTTCAGGCACAGACAAGGCCCCCGGGCCCAACTTCCTCATCCCTGCATTATAAAGCAACAAAGACGGTGGGGAATAAAGCAAGTGAAGGAGTCAGTCCCGCACAAAACGGGCTCCAGAAGCCACAGCCACTCTCCCAGTGTGGGAGCCAAGTTCAGAGACCTGGAAACACCAGCATTCCCAGGGAGGAGGGCAGAACAAGTCATTTCCCCCTAGTTTAGGGAGACACCACCCCACGTCCTCTGGCCTTAATAGAAGAGAGACTTCACATAAATGATTTCAATGACTCCACCACACACAGAAAGTGGGCTAAGGGCTAACACACCCATTCAAATGCCTGGCAAAAACACATTAAATGAACACACAGATAAACAAGGTTCTCCTGTTATCCACGAAATATTCAGAAACAAATCCAGTAAGCAATCTCTTTGCAATCAAAAGACCAATTCAGAGGTGCAGATTAAAAAGAAACATACAACTGAACCATTAATACACACCAAGAACCACGTTCCAAGGAAGTGTTATCACATCACCACCTCCAAGCTGCAGGAAGAAGCACTGGCCATGGACCAGCTGTTCACTCGTGGGTCAGTGAACGAATGGCAGTGCTGTCCAGGACAACGATGAGATATTAACCTGAAAAGGGCAAAATGGCAGAGGCTGGAGGGACCTTCCAGGTAACCCGGCCCCTCAGTGGACAGAGGACCCCCGTAGGGCCACAGAGCCCAGAGCCCCAGTGTGTTCAGGGCAAGCACTCAACTGCAACCCTGATGATGCCCGAACGCCTTCTGCCCTTCTGCATCTCTGCCCCACTAACAGGGAATCCATAAATGCTAAGGAAATGTAATGCATTTCACAATACCTGTAGATTTTTAGCAAATTAAAGATAAACAGTGACAAACTTTGAGAATTAACCAAAATATAGTTCCAGTGAATGCCCAAACTCAAAGCTAGTCTCCAAGAGGTGATAAGCTGTGTGTGGTGGTTAACGCCTGTAGATCCCAGCAGTTGGGGAGGCTGAGGCAAGAGAATCACTTGAGCCTAGAAGGTTGAGGGTGCAGTGAGCTGTCATTGTACTACTGCACCCAACCTGAGAAACAGAGTGAGACTGTCAAAAACAAACAAACAAAAACAAATTAAAGGAGTTCAGATGAATTCGCCCATACCCTTTAAATTTTCATTTGGGTACATGGGGTGATCGAGTTCCTTTTTCCCTTGCAATAAATGAATAATCTAATAATTAAATATAATCTAACAATTAAATGGGAAAATTTAATTATTTTCCCATTTCATTATTTCCTATCTCAGGGAAAAAGTTAAAATTATTCCCTGTTTCAGGGAAAAAGCTAAAAATCATTTTAAACCTTCCTTCCACAAAACAGTATACTCAGTCATCTCTATCTGCTTGATCATGTGGAATTCAGCTTCACATGTCTACAATACAGTTTTTGTTAAACAGCGTTTATGTAGACAGGCAAGAGAAAGAAACATTTTGTCTATGTAGAAGCAGCAGAAGATACGTTTTAACAGAAAAGGGAGAAGATACCACCGTGTGAATCTGGAAATTCTGTCATCTTGTCCTCACACACAGAAAACACCCAAGCACGTGCCTAATGTCCAACAGGAGCACAGAAAGGACAGGGGTCCCTCCAGTTGTTTAATGACCAGCCCCCACATGTCACCGCCACATAACAAAATCCACACGGCAACTTCAGCACGTTTCATTCACGATTCCATGGAAATCAGGCTGAAGAACATACAGATGTTTTGCCCACATTTAAAAATCCAAGTGTGGGACTCATAGAAATAAAACACATTATGGGTTCACTTAACTTTTCCAAATTTTTACTTGGAGAAACCTATAAAGTACTTGTCAGTTACATCCTTAAGTTTTTCAATAATTTTTATATGCAAAGGTCAGGCAAGACTTGTAAAGAGGTACACACATACGGCCCGGTGCGGTGGCTCACAACTATAATCCCAGCACTTTGGGAGGCCGAGGTGGGCAGATCACGAGGTCAGGAAACCGAGACCATCCTGGCTTACACGGTGAAACCCCGTCTCTACTAAAAATACAATTAGCCAGGCGTGGTGGCGGGTGCCTGTAGTCCCAGCTACTCGGGAGGCTGAGGCTGGAGAATGGCATGAACCCGGGAGGCAGAGCTTGCAGTGAGCTGAGATCGTACCACCGCACTCCAGCCTGGGTGACAGAGGGAAACTGTCTCAAAAAAAAAAAAAAAAAAAAAAAAGGAGGTACACACACACATCCAGATTCTTCTCTCAGGGAGACGGGCCCTTTTTTAAGATTCCACATGTAAATGTGGTTGTCACCCTGCCTTTGAGAGGATGGGCTGTGTTTTAAGGGTGAACACACTTTCCTCCATGCACCAAGGATGCACCATGGGGGACAATGCTGCCACCGCCTGCCCAGTCTCTGCTCAGGGTGGGGCAAAGGGAGCTCATTTGTCTCCCGTGTACACCATCAAAAAAAAAAAAAAAAAAAGAAAAAAGATTTTGCTGCTTCATACTAGTAAAGTGGGCAGATTCTACATGCCAACTCTTATTCAAAGGTCGCCTAACACTGACTCAGGAACTCTGGCCCTGATGTGCTTGGAGTTTTAATGCTAACAGTGTTAAAGACCACTCCCCCAGGAGCTCTGAACAAGTACTCCAGGTATACACTGAACAAGACCACACACTCTCTGACCGAAATCTAACTTCCCAGACCCAAACTACAGAACCACAGAAGACACTGCTTCTGTCCAACTTTGTGTTCTGCCGTCGTTTGTGTCCATTATTTCCTACAAACCATCTCATTAGAATTTAGGGCACACAAAAGGCCGATACAACAGGGTTACTTTTCAAAGGTTTGGAGGTGAAGAACAGATACACTGCATTAACTTCCTATTGCTGCTGCAACAAATTACCACAAATGCAAACCTCCTCTCAGCCCTGGAAGTCAGGAGTCCCAGGGCTGAAGTCAAGGGGTCAGTAGGTTGTGTTCCTGCCTGGAGTCTCCCAATTCATAGAGGCCACCATGCAGCTTGGCTCACAGCCCAACACCCCTTCTCCCACTGCCCCGGCCTCAGCCCTGCACCCCTCAGGCCCCTGTCCCACCCTTGGCCCCATGCCTCTCTGGCCCCCACCCCACACCCGCCCTCAGCCCCACAGCCCTCTGGCCTCTATCTCATCCTCAGGTCTCCTCCTCTGAGATGGACGACTGGACCATAGACGGAGGGATGAACATTCTGAACAGAATCAACGTAACTCAACATTTGAGTCGGAGAGGCCAAGCAATAAGACTTTCAAAAAAGCTATCACAAAGTATGTACCGTGCCTGTAGTTCACAGCTGAGCGTGGCGTCATGAGTACGAGTGTGCGGCCACACACACCAGGCCCAAGTTTAAGATCAAATATAAGGAGCTTTCCACTGTGGTATTTAACTAGATCATATTACAAAATAGCCTCCTGATTGCAGTTTTTATCCAAAAAGTTCTCTGTAATTAAAGAAATTAATTTTTCCCTAAAAGACATTTCTCTATCTATCGTCCCATAAAAACTAAATGGGCATATTAAAGAAAAAAGAGAAATGTTTGATTTAGGGGTTTGCCTACGACTTGGATAAGCATGATTTTCTTCTGGCCAAGCAGGGAGCAGCTGGACCAGACTGGAGGGAAGGAAAAAAGGAATTTCCACTCTGACCTCAGTTGGGCACCAGAGTCTTTCCTATCAGAATGTGGGTGTGGTGCTTCCCACACACCAGCCTCTGACAAAACTCAGCCCAAGGGTGTGGGAAAAGGCCGTCTACTTCTGAAAAATCTATAAAGTCCAGACACATCAAAAGCCTCCGAAGACTGTAAAGCACCAAGGAGACCACTACACCCTTGGAGTTTACAGAAAATGGTCAATATCACACGTGTCTGAGGTCCAGGGTCAGCTCCCAGCTGCCGCGACGCCATAAACGCAGCCCTGGCTTCCCCTCTGACGCTGAGAGCTGGCCACTCTGCCGGCAGCACTCAGAGCTTAGAACATTCTAGATGAAAGCAACGTGTTCCTTTTAAATTGGGGAAGTGGGGCAGCACAACTGAAGCTCTACGACTATGTCTACTACTGGGTTTCAGGGTAGCATTAGGAAATCGTGGGAATCCAAATCTCAATTTCATACAGATTCACTGCAGGTTCCAGAATTTCCTGAAACATTCTTCCAATTTATCACTCAGGATTCCCTTGCCAAAGCTAATAAAGTCTAAATTCCTTACGGAAAAGCCACCATAAGCACCACCACAAATAAGATCAACTGACGCCCGCCCTTTGCACCAAACATATAAACTGTTACTCACACAAGACTGTGCTGGAGGCAGCTCTCAGCTGAAGCCGAATCCGTGAGACTTCATTATCCCATTTTGGATCGAGTACGAAGACTGTCAGCAAACCAGGGCCCCAGTGTGTAGCAGAGAACAGATCCTCTGACGCCTGCCTGAACATTTCCTTCCCACCTGTCTTGGATACTGAACACCCTCAGAGCTATTGAGTCACCCACATTTGCAGGTCATTAATCCAGCCACCAGGATAACATAATTATGCAATAAAAATGCCTTCTCAGGGCTTTGTCATACTCAACAAGGCAGCTCAGAAGGCTAGGTAAGCCCAACAAAGGGGGAAGCGTCCCTCAAATAGACAAAGACCAAGGAAAACCGTGCAGAGACTCTTTCAAGAGAGAGCAGAAACAGAGCCCGCTGTAGCCTTTCAGGCCCTGCTGGCCGCAGCCCTGCGTTAGGTGGCACCATTTCCACAGATGCATCCTGCTGGGCCCATTTGAAAAGTCCCGCTGGCGAGAAACTCACCCCCACTTCCAGCTCCTGCAAGACCTGCTACAGCCCCACTCCACCCTGGGGGCCGACTGTGCAAGTTTTCCTGGCGAGACCCCTCAGAGCCTGCACAGCGTCTGAGACTGGGAAGCGCCAAGGATCCAGAAACGCACAAACCTGTTCTCCTCGTGCTGCTTTCTGGGTTCCAAGTTGTCTTCAGAATGAGTCCTGCATAAACCCCAGGCTGGGGAGCCAGCCACGGCCCAGCAGCACCCAGTTCATGTGCTCCACCCACCCCACAGAGGACCACGGAGGCCCCAGCACGCTCTGTCCGGGGCAAGACACCAGATACAGCCACAGTTCAGGGTTCTGCCACCCGCCCGGCTGCCCTAATTACCTACTGGGATCTGAATTCTCATTGGTTGGAAAGGTGATCCCACAGATCCGCTGCCCTAATTACCTGCTGTAATCTGAAATTGCATTGGTTGGAAAGGGGATCTCACTGCTCAAGCGCTCCCTGCTGCCTCCTTGCAAACAACATAAAAAATCCAAAACCCCTCTTAAAGAACGTTTACTATAACCTCAAAACAAGACCAATCCTGAGACCAGGGAAGATACACACACACATCTGACAGCTGGTGGGCGTCAGTGACTGACGCCACGGCTTCCATGTGGCGTGTGAAGTGGGCGGCCTGTCACGGTGACTCAGGCTGGGGTCTGAATAGTGGTCTTCCAAACAACTAGGCAACCAGGACGCACACCCCAAAACCCAAGTCCCCGCAGTCATGTACCTGGAAGAAATGCTGCGTGGCCATCGACACCAGTTGTAAACCAAGACCGATCTGTGTCCTGTGGTTCTCACAATGTCCGTACACGTCTGGGCCCAGCACAGGCACGCACGGCACCCTGCTCGCCTCCAGTGGGGCTCTCTTATGCCAAGGGGGATGGCCCTGAAGTCCGTTGAGATTTCCAAAGCTCTACAAAGTCACCCTTCCTCCTGCTTGTTCAGAAGGCCTAAAGCCCTGAAGACACCAATGAGCGCCCTAGCCTCTTAAGGCAGCTCAAACACCTAAACACAGGAACGCTGGACCTCTCTGCCCTCGGGAGCAGCCAATAACCCACTGGGCTAAGCAGAAGACACAGATGTTACATCCAGAAGGCAGTGGCACTCACGTTTGCATTCCATGAGCCACCCTTTTGAGTCCCTTCAAGGCTTCCAAGTCCCACTTGATTGTTTTCATCATATCTCTATAACATCAGAGACATTATATCTCATGGTATCTATGAGATCCTCTCTACTTTTATGAGCATATATGCTCCCTGACTTACCATGGGATGAAACTGTTCCAATAAACCCAGTGTAAGCTGAAAATATCCTAAATAGAAAGTGCATTTGACATAATACTTTCAACTTACAATGGGTTCATCCAGAGGCAGCCCATCTCGGGCCGAACAATGCACTGAGTGTGACTAGTTCAAGCAATACTGGAGCAAGCTTTAAATATTAGCCACATTCTGTCAGGGCTGACTAATATGAAATCAGCATCAGTCTCATGTCTTGCAGCATCCACAGCTCATCTTCTTAAAACCACTTAAGATTTCATAATTAACTCAATTAAACAATGTAAGTCATCTCCTTGATCTTTGACATGAAGGGGTCATTTTCCCCCAAAATAGTACCTCTTTCCTTGACATGATTTAATCTGTGGTTAGAGTATTTAACAGGATTTCTTTCCTTCTTAGAAAATAAAATATACACCTTTCCAATATGAAAAACACTAACCGATAATGCTATAGCTTAACCAGGTCAAAAGCGTTTTTTTTGTTTTTTCTTTTAAAGTTAAAAAAAGAACCTAACTGCATCTTTGGACCTTATATGAAGTAGTGTCCAGGGTCACTGGGACCCCCACTTGGCCAGTGCAGCTGGGTACCAATTAAACCCAGAAACCCAAGCGTTCACTCAAAGCCCTTTCCCAGCTGTTCATCCTAGTGGAAGCCATGGGCACAAAGGAATGCGGCATTCTACGGAGGGCTTTGGGGAATGGCTGCTTGAGAACATCAAAGTGGCTCACGTCCCCCGAGTATAAAGCCAGTGACTGCTCTCAGCTTCAATGCAGCGCCATCCACAGCAGACAACGTCCGGAATCACCTGAGTGCCCGTCAACAGGGGATGAAGGGAACGTGGCCTGAACATACAAAGGAGCAATACTCCACCACACAGCTGAGATCCTTGTCATCCAAGACAGGATGGATGGAGCTGGAGGACATTACGTTAAGCAAACGAGCCAAGCAAAGAAACGGAGTATGTTCTCACTCATAAGCAGGAGCTGAGAGCAAATCTCATGGAGGCCAAGAGTACGTGGTCAACAGGGCCCAGCAGAGCCCACTCATAAGCAGGATGGGCAGAGGCTAGTAACGGACACAAACACACAGCCTAATGGGAGCACAAGTCCTACTATTGATAAATCAGCAGGGGGATGGCAGTGGGTCATCTACTGTGGATTTCAAAGCAGCTAGGAGAGAATAACTTGAACATTACCAGCATAAGGAAAAGAAAATACTTAAAGTGAAAGACATCCCAAGTACCCAGATTTCATCAATATAGGGATGAATCAAGATATCACATGCACTCTGAAAATATGTACATATATTATATATCAACAAAAACCAATGACAGAACCATTTGCAAAGCACGTGCAGGAGAAGAATGGGAAGCCTGACATGGTGTGACTGTGTCCCCCCGACCCAAATCTCATGCTGAACTCTAACCCTTTGTTGGAAGTGAGTCCTGGTGGGAGGTGACTGACTCATGGGGGTGGTTTCTAACGGTTTAGCACAATCCCCCAAGTGCTGTCCTCATGATAGTTCTGAGATCTGGTTGTTTGGAGGTGCATGGCACCTTCCCCTTCACTCTCTCCCCTTTCAGCCATGTGAAGACACGCCTGCCTCCCCTTCACCTTCCACTCTAAGTTTCCCCAGATGTAGAAGCCTGTACAGCCCACAGAACTGTATGCTGATTAAACCTTTTTTTCCTTATGACCCAGCCTCAGGTAGTTCTTTATAGCAGTGGAAGAATAGTACAGTCCTCAGGACCAGCAATGTTTTCCTTCCACACAGTGGCCAACAAGGTCCCACACCCTAGCTGGTTTTCCAAAGTCTTTGCCAGATGCTGAGGCTGTTTTGGGGATACTAACTTTCCCCATCTCTGGCAAACCAGATGGGGAATCCTATTTGCCTCTTACCACTTTTCTCAGAGAAACCCCACCACTGAAATGGCCTCCTTCAGCAGCAGCAAAGCTGAGTATTCCTTGCAATTCCCTTCTTCTGAACAAGTAAACATCTTAGGCTTGTCTTTCCATCTTCCCAGCTCATTGAAAAAAATATCTTATGCTTTCTATTTTCCTAACACACACATGGAAGAGAAGTGCCGTGAGGGCAGGGGATCTTGCTTTCCCGGATCTGAGCCTGGCCCTCAAACACTAGCCGAATTCATACTGACACGATATCCAGAAGCAGAAATGCAAATATCCACATGACTTCAAATACCCTAAGGATCTAACAGGCCGAGTGGCCCATGTAACTATGGTTTGTGCTGGGCCATTCAACTGGTGTCCAAATCCCTGTCCAAGTGAGCTCTTTAATTTCGGGACTTTTCAGAGAGTTGTTTATGTTGTTGTTGTTGTTGTTGTTATTCTATTTTGTTTTTATTAAAGGGATCTATTACAGTTACAATCAAGAATATCACAGGCCGAGGGTGGTGGCTCATGCCTGTAATCCCAGCACTTTGGGAGGGCAACGTGAGCGAATCAAATGAGGTCAGGAGTTCAAGACCAGCCTGGCCAACATGTTGAAACCCAATCTCTACTAATACAAAAATGAACCAGCCATGGTGGCAGGCACTTATAATCCCAGCTACTCAGGAGGCTGAGACAGGAGAATGGCGTGAACCAGGAGGTGAGGCTGCAGTGAGCCAAGATCGTGCCACTGCATTCCGGCCTGGGCAACACAAGACTGTCTCCAAAAAATAAAAATACACCAATACGCCCAGATAGTTTTTCACCAATGTCAGATACATCAGTTTAAAGAAAAATAATATGAAAGCATGTTTTTAAATTTCAGTGTTGAATTTAACCACATCTTTTAAGAAGATACGAAGATAGAAGTTCCCCAAGGATCGGGGGAGAAAAAAGCAGTTAAGAAAATGTTAAAACTTCAGGAGAAAAACAAGTATGGGGTAAGACCTCAAGGCAAAACTTTTTCTTTGCACTTTGATTTCAAAAGAACAGAGATGCCCAAAATATGAACTCTCCCATCTGCATTTTATATTCCTCTATGTCCTTTGAAAGGCTGGAGATGGAATCCCAGGTTCCAAAGTGCCTGGTCACGGCTCACATCAGGCGGCATCTTTCACAGCCGTTTACTCCCCTGACTGTGCCCAGAGAGCTCTGTGGCCCAATTTACACAAAAAGGTCCTAATTTACACACGTTCATCACTTTGAGCAGAGTCTCAACGAATGAGACAAATATTGACACTCCACAGAAGCAAGTATTCTCTTCCGAAAAGTTAAGTGTGAGGTTCCCATGAGCCAGGCAGCTTGGTTACAGAAAGCACTGGCTGACTTGCTGGTTTAATGTTAAATGCATTTAAAATGTTAAGTGATCCGGCCCCCCTCCCAGTGGGTGTGTACGTTGAATTGGCTGCAGTACTGATGCACAGACCACGTGGTTTTACTTCAAGCAGAGCACCCCACACCCAGGAAGAGGCCAAAGGACGGCATCGAGGTCTAGGACAGTTCTAAGGAGAGCTGCAGCCTGAATGCCTCGTCTGCAAATAGTCTCTCATTTCAGAGGAAATCACTGAACAGAGTTCGTAACACGTGAAATTTAAAAATTCATATTTCTAATTTCATCCCATTAGAACTCTTGAAGAACCGATGTACACCTGCTCCAAGTCAATGAGAGGACACTCGGATAGTCCCTCACAGGTCCTCGGCCTCCGCCTCCCACCTAGAGAACGTCAGCTCAAGCTGATCACAGCGCAGTGCGATTTTCTATAATATACAGGCCTGCATCTGAGCTGAGATGTGAATGTCTGGAATGTGCCTGCCAGGCCCAGGAGGAACTGCAGCAGCTGTAGGGACAGAAGCTGCTAAGGAATCCGACTTGGAGGGAACTTGAGGCAACTAAAACTAGTTCCACTGGTTTTTCTTGGCAAGGCTTGACCAGGCAAACTGTTATCACTGTTGCTAATTCATGGTAATTGGGATGGGGACTTAACAGTAAGTAATTAGAGCAATTACAGAATTTGATACTCAATTACAATGGCACAGATTCCTGAGAATGGAAGAACTGTTGCCCAGGAATAGAGTTCAACAGGTCCTCCACATGCCCCGGGAAACATGGCATTTCCATGCACCCCTGCTTTGGTCCCTGGTCACCTGATCTCGGCCATCTGATGGCATCACTCCCCACAGCTGGAAACACCTGACCTCTTGTCACCCTCCCGTCTGCCCTGCCTTCCTCCAGCCCGGGATATTCAGCGATGCCCACATACAGGACCAGGAAACCAGGGTTATCCTAAACCAGTGCCTGCATTCAAAGTCCTCCATGGCAGGACAATCACCAATGGCCAATACTCCCAGAACCTTCCACTTCAAAACGGGAGCACATCTGGATTCAAGCTGACAACGCTGCATTCTCTTTGCCATGTACACATGGAGGCATGTCAGGTTCCACCTAAAGGTATCAGGTTTCACACTGGTCAGGAGCCCAAGCCTAGTCACTCTGCATGATCTCAATTCACCATCCAGAGAGAAGCCGGCAGTTTTTCTCTGGTGCACGGTGTGGATGGTGGATGCATTTCCTCTGAAAACTTGGAGAGGGGATCCTGGCCAAGGAGGCCAGTCACCCCAGCCCCTGCAAGACCCAGACGTGCCCCTCTGCTGTCTGCACACAGTATCCAAGTCTAGCAGTGTTGACTCTGTGGTGGGATAGTTCTGGGTCTGCAGGGGACGTGGGGCACAGGAACCGTGCAGCCTGGCTGTAGCCAGAGGCCTAAAGGATCCCCACGAGGCTCTCCAGCCAAGGTGTCATCACCACAGGCAGAGCCATTCAAGAGAACTGCCAGCCGAACTGGAAACATCCCAATCTGCTGAGCCAACACAGGAAGACAACAGCCACCTACAGCTGCTGAGCCCCGAAACGTGACCACTGGGCCTGAAGGGCTGAATCTGGGATTTAATCTGTGAAGTTCTTTTCAAATGTGTTTGGCTATGTAATCAAATCTTTATTCTAATTAAATTTAAAGGAGCCTCTGGCTATGGGCTACCTTGTCCGGCATCACAGCTCCAGGGAGTAAGAATGGGAAGGAGAGGCCCAGAGCCTCTCTGCATTGTCCACGCTAATTTAACACGTCATCATAAGGAAAGGCACTCCAGGAGAGGTGTGCATGGGAAGAACTGGGTTGGCCCTGACACAAACATGACCCCCATGACATCACAGCTGCCTCAGCCAACAGGCAAAAGACAATGATGCCCACCTGGACAGGTCACCGGATGTGATGATGCACCCCAAGTCCTAGTCCCACAGCAGCCAGAGACCACCCGCTGCTCGTCCCAGGTGAAACAGGCAGAGCTGTCCGAGCCCTCAAAAGCAGGAAGAATTAAAGAGGCAATTCCTGCTATTCCCACAACACAGGACACTCCTCGGAGACAGATACAGGCTTCGCTGTGAAAGTGCAGAGGACGGTGCAGTCCCTAGGCGGGCTGCTTCTTCCAACGATCAGGGAAGAAACCAGATCCATTTCCTTGTAGGAGAAACATTTGTACCGTCATTAGACAGAAGGTGGCTGATGTTATCAAATCATCAAGCACCGCACGGCTGTGTCTCCAAGGAGGGCCTGGAAACTTGCAGCCACCTGCATAGAGGTCACAGTGCTTACAATGGAGATACGTGTGACTGAGGTCTGGCTTCCTCAGGCAAGCTAAATTTGAACTTTCATCACTGAGGAATTGGTCATTTACAGTCACTCACCCTCAATGCAGAAGAGGGCTCAAAACACTGCACCAGACTTCAACACTCAGGGTTAGGGTCAGGGTCAAATTCACAAGTTTTACAAAATGTATTTACTTGGGATGCCAGAAAAGATGTAACTTCACACCGCCCCAGCTCCAGGGTTTGCTTAGCCCCTTCACCACTGGATCTCACCAACAGATGACCCATCCACGCCTCATCCATGGCAGCACAGAAAACCACTCGGAAGACAGCCACTCCCACCAAGCTTCCTGACTTTGGTATTTAAAATATGCATCATTTAAAATCTGCATCTCATACGTGAGATTACACTTCTCCGAACAGACATTGTGATTGTCATTTCACACAAAAGGGCTTTAGGAAATGACACGCGGCCCAGACGCCAAAGGTCGCCGGCCGCCTTACTCTAGCCTAATTCCTTTGTGCCTGTATGGAGCCTTCACAGATACAGCCCGGTCACATTAATGACCATATGAGAAGCTCAGGGCATAGATGAACTCAGTGCTGAATTTTTCCATTTCTCATCCTTTTGTTTTATCCAGAAGACAGCTGAGAAAGGCTGGGGCAGATCATCTCGAGTGTAATGACTCCAGCCACTTCTCTTCACCCCAGGTCACCCCTCAGTCACACGCTTTTGAGAAACCAAAGTAATTCTGTTCTCTTCACTCTGGGTTCCAAGTACTAAATTCCTCCGTTTTATCAATTAGATTATCAAGCAGCCGTTTGTAATCTGGACTGCAATCTGATACAAAATTTAAAGCTAATTTAGGTTGCGGTAATAGCTCCTATTTACGTTATAGACAAGGCATGAATGAAAACTTTAATCTGTTCATAGGACCAATTTGGTAAACAAACCAATTATTCAAGCAATGATTGTTTTCAGTTAGATGCAAATTTCTTTGCTCATAAAAGATTTTCCAGTAGGAATTTTTAAATCCATGGTCTGTATTTCCTGAGCCTGTCTCTGCACCTTCCCCGAGTGCACAGCAGAACTTCTCAGGGCATCCCATCAGCAGGCCCACGGAAGAGAATAAGCCCACAGCCCTCAGCCCAGGAATCAAGTCTGAGCCCCAGCAGCCCCTCGTCCAGCCGGGGCTTCCTCACCAGCACAGCACCCAGAGGTTTTCCAGGTTTAATGCCATGTGTGCATGTGTGCGTGGAAAGTAGAGTGCTGGAAAGACCACAGTGGACATTCTACAAATGCAACTTTCCTCCTGGAACAGCCCAGCAACCCTCTGTACCTTCCCCAAAGTACCCATGCCAGGTAGGCATAGAGAGTCTAATGGGGTGCCTAGGAATCAGCATTTAACACGATTCTGATGAATAAAAAAGTTTGAGAGGCCGGTCAGCGAGAGGCTGCCGTGGCCTCCACTCATTTGCAGGCTCTGAAGAGCCACAGATTCAGGTAACAGGCCAGACAGGACGGGACAAGGATGGGGAAGTGGAGGGCAAATTCCATGGACCACCAACCACCCCTCCATCCCCACTGAGACTCCGTGATTTAAGGAGAGGCAAAGCCAGGGAGAAAAGATGCCCGCACCACACAAGGGACTGAGATTTCACCTGAAGTGCACAGCATATGGCTGAGGCCCAAGGTTGGGCAAGCCGAGAGCACAGGCCCAGAGGTGCCACCCACACCCCACACAGACCTCCCAAGCACTGCCTGTGTCTCCTGCCTGGTTTATTTCCTTCCCCCATTCTACTGTGTTGGTTTCTTAACCGCCCCCCACCACCACACACCCCTCTCTACAAGCTAGGTGAACTGAAAAGAGCAGGGGGGGTTAAGATCTAGGCTCTCGGGCCAACGTCCTGCCTGAGACATTAGTTCCAACCCACCCAGCTGTGATGTAAGCCCCTGAGATTTCTCAAATGTGAGAAAGGAAGGTGACTGAACCCACTTCCCAGGACGGCTGTGGAGACTGAGATCACAGATAGCCACACCTCGGCATCCAGCACACGTGGGACCCCAGCCGTGTTGCCCCTGACGTGAATCCCTCTATGCCCCCTCTGCTACCAGAGCCAACTCCCAGCAGTAGCTGTGGAGGGTGCATCCTCTATTCCCACTCCACTCACCTCAAATCGCTCCCCGGAGTGACCTGCCACTCAGCGGCCAACAGCAAATCTGGCCCCATTGGATAACTGACCACACCCCCCAGCCCCACTCTGGGGCGTCTTCCACTTGCAGTTCTGAAGCAGAGCGAGAAACCGCCCTCAAGGGCGCTCACCTGTTCCTTATTGCACGTAATTACCTGCCACGCAGGGCCACCAGCAAACCCAGCTCCACCATCCAGCTTCTGGTGGGTAACTGCCTCCCTCTCCCGCTTCCTCCTGGGGTGTCTGGGAGGCTCAGAAACTGCCCTCCAAGGGCACTCATCTGTTCCTTATTGCACTAATACCTCCTTTACAGAAATCCACTTTGACTTCCAGCACTGCAGGTGTGACAGTTTAGGAATCTTATTTGTAAGCTCCAAGAGCTTGAGGTCACGTACACCTCACCAGCATCCCAGAGACCCAGCACTGTCCCACTGTATTTACGATTCCAAAATACTCCTTCAAAATGCTACTGGCATTTGATTTGCGCATAAAATGCTAAAAATCTTCAAGTGAAACCAATATCTTCAACAGTTGGATTCAATCATAACATGCGAGTTATACATCTGCCAAGTTGTAAAGCCTCATGCATTTATAACATCTTATGTATGGTCAAATGGTTCATTAACATAAATTACGAGAATCTCTAAGAAACGGGTTTTCTGGCATTAGATGACCAAAGGAAAACTGGGTTCTGGCGGGCTTGCGGGCCTGTAGAGGCAGACATATCTGCTGACACAACCAAGCTCCTTCCCACTGACGTGGCCTCATCCCAGGCCCCTCGCCCGGACGCCTGCAGGCCCCTGGAGGAGCAAGCTGACCTGCCCACATTTCTCAAATGCACAGCTGTTGTTCACACTGCAGATGGAGCTCAAGGCACGAGCAGGCCACCACACAAAATACCACACAGCGTCCACGCCAGGGGATGGTTTTCACTCCATCCCAATGCCCCATGTATGAGTTAACAGCCATGCTACTAAACGGATTTTTAGACTCTCAAGACATACTTTGTTTGCTTTTATGCAACAAAGTTAAAAGACTATCACTCAGATATAGGCTCTGAAACTGGCATAATCATTTGGGAACAGAGCCTCTGCTAGATCAGGATAAGCACTTGGGACAACACCCCGTGACCTCAGTCCACACAAACCCATCCAGACCAGAGGCCTCCTGCACAGCTCTAATTTCTGTGGATTTCTGTAAATGAGGTATTAGTGCAATAAGGAACAGATGAGTGCTCTTGGAGGGCAGTTTCTGAGCCTCCTAGCCACACGGCCACATTCAGGCTGAAGCCGCGCCACCTCCAGAAACACTGTCCGTCACCGAGGTGTGCCTGGCTTCTCCCTTTTTCCAGAACTTAACAAAACCTGAAAGGACAGATCTGTGTAGAAAAACACAAACTACTTGCGATTCCTCTGCCCAGTTCAGGCTGTAGGAAGCTCGTTTCAGCCCTCACCGTGTTCTGACCTTGGTTCCCATAAGAAATAAAGTCAGAATTCTAGTCCCTGTCTCCTGGGCAGTGTGGCAGGCATACATACCTTCAGTTACATGAGGAAAGGCGTGGTGAGCCCCCTTCCTTCAGTAAAACTGCACAGTTCCCAGAACCCTGATGCCATCCCCCTCACGCCACTGTGAACACCTGGACAGAGCACATTTCAATGCGTGCACCTTCGTGGGCTGGTTTTCTATTTCTCCACTAAATCACCCCAAATTTAGCGCCCTAAACACTGACTTATTTTCTCCCACTTCTGAAAGCTGGAGTCCAAAACAGGTCCCACCAGCTAACGTCGAGGTGTCGGCAGGGCTGGCTCTGGGGAAGCGACTGTCTCCTTGCCTCCCGCAGCCTCTAGAGGCTTCCGCATCCCCTGGTCCATATGGCACCTACTGTCTTCAGGACCCACAGCGGCCCTGATGGCCCCTCAACAGGGAGACGCAGAACATCAGGAGCCCGGGCTCCAGTGCTAAGGCCAAACCTCACCACCCTCCCAGCTCCTCACACACTCCCGTGCGAGCTAATATAGATTCCACCTTAACTAGTATCACCTGTGTAAGGGGTAAGTGCCCAGCTGTGAACTGGTTAACCTCGCTCACACAGACCCCGGGAATAAACTCACAGGCCATGGACCACTCCACAAGTAATGAGTGACCACCTGCTCGGGGACCTCCATGGCCCAGCAGAGCCCTCCTTTGCCTCCCCGTGGACTCAGGGTCTGCAGCGCCAGAGGGCCCTGGATAAAAAAAACAGCTCCCATGTCGGGAGGCACCCAACAGTGGTTGGGTTCCCGGTACTTTAAGTAGCCCAGGTGGACAGGCCGCGCCCCGTGCAACTCCATCACAAGAATAACAGCTGCACGTGGCTAGTGCACGGGTGGCCACCCCTCGGCCCAGCTGGCCACGCTAAGCACATCACCGCCGTGACGTCCAATCAGACTCAGCTGCTGGCACAGTCCAGGTATCGGCCCCCAAGAACATTCTGGATCACAATTCACAGTACTGATTGCGATCTGGGCCACACGTGGCTGAATGTATTTACAGGAGGACGCCACAGCCGATCTGGCTGGACTGAGAACATTTCCCACTGTACATTCTTACAACACCATTTTATTTGCACTTTATTAAACTTTTATGGCTTTTTTCTGCCTATCTACTTTATGGGAGTGTTTCTTGTTCTTATGACTGCAGTGATACTTTAAGGTACAACTATTAATGTGTAAAATTAGTTTGGAAGTCGCCTTATCATTAAACATTTCACAAGCAAGCAGTCAAAGACACCTAACCCGGAGGCCTCTTTTCTTCTCTGAGCCAAACCTACATTGGACTCAAAGAAAATGGCACACGGAGAGGGGCTGGATCTCTAGCGCCCATCCCTAGGGGGCCTCCTGGGGAGCAGATATGGAGGGAGAAGCCCTGGGCTACGGCACCGTCTTACTAAAGAAAAGTCCATTTGGGTAAATGTAAGTGCCAGACTTAAGAGATTAAGCAAACCATGAAAAGAAACCACTAACCACAGCTTCTCCAAAACAGAACTAAACTCCCTTTAGTTTGAATTGGAAAAGCAGAAGTGATGATCAGGATACAAAAAAAAATGACAAAGCATCTGAAACAGGAGAATAATCAAGGGCCACTGTCTCTTCCTGTGTGAGTGGGAGCCTCGCATCTAAGCTGGTTTTAGAAGGTTGCTACTTTGGACTGAAAGTTATCCCCAACCCCAGTTTGTAAGCAAGTGGAGCAGAACTCTTCAATTATTTCAAGGTTTAGCGGTAAAGCTCTGCAACTGTCACAACCATTTTAATTGGTGTGAATTTTAAAGTGACTCAATCTGTTAGCTGGAGTATCTAACGGCTTAACCACGGGGTCATGTTGGAAAATTATTCCAATTGCTTTTGTTTTCTCTACTGAAGATGCATTTGAATGTTCTTGTAGTTTGCAGTTGGCTGGTTCTGATGTTTGGTCTGAGGAGGCCCAAGTAACCGGAGAGGAAGAATCTGAAACCTCAAGCCACTCGAGTGCTGTCTGGGGAGATGGAGACCCCAACCCGAGAGCCACTGACGGAGTCAGCACGGGCGCAGGGCCGCCAGAAGCATCGGGCCACGTATTTGTTGCTTACAAAACAACATAAGCACACACCCCCAGGTGTGTACACATGCCCTGTACACGCTAATGTCTGTCTATGCTAACACCAGCACACACCCCCAGGTGTGTACACTTCCTCTGTACACGCTCACGTCTGTCCATGCCAACAGCACACACCCCCGAGGTGTGCACACACACTCTGTACACATCTGTCCCTGCCAAGGCCAGCACACATGCCCAGGTGTGCACACACGCTCTGTACACACTCACATCCCTCCCTGCCAATATGAGCACACACCCCCAGGGGTGCACACACACTCTGCACATACTCACGTCTGTCCCTGCAGCCTGAGTCAGTCACAGAGAGGCAGAGGAGGAGTAGGAAGGACGTAATGGGCACTGAGGTTCTGGGCTGGTTCCCCTCTCTACCTCGGGAGAGACCCCTCATGTGATCCTGCTGTCACTCACCGTTCCGCCTCCATCCTCCATCCTCCCACCGGGATCAGGAGGACGCCCACTGCACAGAGCTGTGATGAGCATGAACAGAAGATTGCAAGAGCTCACGCCAAGGTGCTGAGCATGGGGCCTATGGAGTACTTCTTTCTGCTGTGGCTGACATCAACAAACAAGAGGCTGACACGGCTTCCGCAGAGAATGTCACTCGCTGAGAAACTGAAACGTGTGACCTAGGATCCTGTGAAGGTCTAAGAACAAACCAACAAACCAAACGGTTTTGTTTGTTTTTCGAACACCATAGCCTGTTTTTTCTTTTTTCTCATGCTGTACCTTGGATATCATTTAGTTTAATTTCAAAGTAAGTCCAATAAATACAGAAAATCACAGGACTGAGCATGGAGCATTGTTTCACTTCATGTCCTCCAGCCTTTAGGACACATTAAGGAAAGACATGATTCCAGGTCTCCCATTAGAAAGGCTGCCCTGAGGCACCTGCTGGGGCAGCCAAATTGCAGCTGTTGATGCTGCCCCCAAGCTGCTTGGATGAAGCACAAGATTCCGGAGGTCTCTTCTCTCCTGCCCTTCACCCCAGGAGAGAAGGTGGGGGGAGAAAGGTGAGAGAAAACAGGAAGAAGGAGGGGGGAACGAGGGAGAGAGGAGGGGGGAGAGAGGGAGAGAGGAGGGCGAGGGAGGGAGAGAGGAGGCAGGAGGGAGGGAGAGGAGAGGACAGAGGGCGAGGAGAGGGGGGAAGGAGGCAGAGGAGAGGGGGAGGGAGGGAGAGAGGAGGAGGGAGGGAAGAAGCGAGGAGGGGGGAGGAAGGGAGAGAGGATGAGGGAGGGAAGGAGAGAGGAGGGTGGAGGGAGGGAGGAGGGGCATGTTCCATCCACCAAGGCAGCTGCACTGCAGAGAGAATGGAGGGTGTGTTGCCTCTCAGGACAGCAAGTTCATGCTGTTTATAATTGTTAGCATAAACAATGACCCGCTGAGGACAGGGCTGCAATTGGAGTTGACAACGTTTTATTTCCATAGTTGATATTGGGGACCTGGACCTAAAGCACCGTGCCTTGCCCTTTCGCCAGATGGGCCAATGCCTCTCCATACTTGCCTCTATTTTAACTAAATACCCGATATTGACTAGGAATTATGACGTGTAGGATACCCCTTATCACAGTAACGTCAAACTCACGTTCTAAATGCAATTTGCTCAGGGACTGGCTTCTAAGTCTGGGTAGGAATGTTAAGCTCAGGCCAGTTCAATTCAATGAGCATTTATCAAGAAACTCCTAGACCAAGAGCTGTGTTAGACACTGGGTATGGGGTGATGGGGATACGAAGATGTGGAAATAGAACTCGAGAAGCTCAAATGTTCTCGTTTCATTCCCTAATGCAATTACCTTGCTTCAACCTGAAGGCTGTAATGTCTAAATTCACTTTTTCTTTATTCCAGTTCTACATAACAAAGCATAAATAATCACAGAGGAATGATTCTGTGTTGGACTATTCAGTGGACAGAGAAGAGCATTCTGACCAGTGTGAGACACTGTCTCCGTTCCCAGGGAGCCCGTGAGGTGGCTGCACGGAGCACACGCGTGAAGATTCAGGAGCACGAGTGTCAGGTGATGGGAGGGGCATGGAGGCAGCACCAGACAGATGTCTGCCGAGGGGCCACTGCAGCCGGGCTGGCAGGGAAGGTCACGGGAGTGGGTGCAGGCATCTACCTCCAGCCGCACTTCGTTTTCATGAGGACACGTGCAGGGAAGGGGATGACACCGAAATGCTGTGGCGCTGAGGGGAGGAGGGAAGGGATGCAGGGCTGAGGGCTGGCCACCACCCCTTGCGTCCCTGCCCCTATGAACGCTGCCAAAATCAGCCCTAACGGGGAGAAGTGAGGGGGGTGAAAGAGGTGGACAGACTTGGCTTCCATGGAATTCACAGATTCCAGTCATTAAAAATCCCTTCTGAGTTTTCATCTGGAAAACTTTGCAAATGTATTTAGGGACAAGAGGCAGAAGATGAAGCCAACACAGTTGGGCTCAAACCACCGCCCTTCTCCTTGTCTCTGCATCCAGGACCCGCCCTGAGCCCCTGAGTGCGAGGACCCTGAGCTGCCCAGCCCAAGGGCATGGCCCCTGACCAGAGAAGGGAGCCGCACAGCGGGGCCCCCAGCACGTGGATGGCAGAATCTGTGCTATCTCAGCCCCAGGACCCCAAGCAGAGAAGGCCTGGGACTCCCAGCTGAAGCTTTGCTGTCTCCTCTGTCACCAAAGTCGAGAAGGACTGAGTGGGACCAAGGCCGGACCTGCCGGCTCCTCAGTGGCTGCCGATGTGTCCCTCAGGCTGCAGGTGAGACCGTCTTGTGATTCTCCAGACAGTGGCGAAAATCACAGCCAGGAGTGCTCCACTTGCCCCAAAACTCAAGCATAGACTGAGGAAGGCACCGCCCGTTCAGATCCCCGTCCAGGCTTGTGTGCCACACTCGAGAGGCACACGGCACCAGAACATGGCACTTTAAGTGGCTTTGTGGGGTGTAGAAACACAAAGTGTGGTCTCGAGTCTCTCAGAAGTCACTCCCACCAGCCTGCGGGACCCAGATGGCCCCTTTGGAGGTGGCTGGAGTCTCTCCAGGGCGGGCTCCAAACTCCCAAGGATGAGGTGAGCGTTGGTCTTGCTCTGACCTGAGGAAGGCCCCTGACAAGTATCCTGAACATGCAGGCACACAGCTGGCTGACTCATGAAGGGACCTGCTGAGCCATGAGCCAGGGACTCGACTGACACACGAACCCTGCCCAGGCGCCCACCTGGGGCGCCCACGAGAAAACTACGGAAGCTGTGAAGACGGAGGTGTGCACGGGTCTGGGAGAATCCTGGGAGAAGCCGCACTGGGGACCGGGAGGGACGGAAGGCTGGGCCCCACAAGCAAACGGCGGAGGCACTCGGTGCCCTGTAGACCCCTCTGCACCCACAACTGCAGGCCTGGCTGGCAGCACGACCTTGTCTGCAGGGGCCCAGGAGCATGTGTGTTTGGCAGGCGCTTCCCTCCTGGAGCCACACTACAGGTACCGTCATTTTAGAGGCAGGTACCTGATATCAACGATGACAATCAACCATGCCACCCTGAATTACAGCCGTGTCCTCAGCGGGTCACTATTTACGCTGACAATTACAAAGAGTTTGAACTCGCTGTCCCAAGAGGCAACAAACCCTTCATTATCAGGGCCGCAAGCTTCTGTGCAGCCCTCCTCCCCCGCCGCTTCCCGTCGGGGCAACGTGAAGTCCCATGACGGTGACTCAGAGCCAGCCCAGTAGCTTCAGTGCAGGAAAAATCACAAAAATTCAAACACATCCTAAACATGGGCAGTTGGTAGGAGCCGATTCCTCAATTCAACCTGTTCGGAGGCTTTCTGGGCTAGCACAGCTCTGATCACAGGCTTGCGCTTTCTGCTCCCCATGAAGGGCGGCAAGAAGGCCGGGCTCTGCTATTCTGCAGGCTCCGCTACGTGGAACCTGCCCTGTGGCCTCGGTGGCCTGTGCCAGACAGTGTGACCGTCGCCCGCAGTGAACACTCCCCACAGCGGAGCAGGCTTGGGGAAGAACAAAAACTTACCTGTAAGCCTAGAGAAGACACTAAGCCACGCACGGCCTCACGCGCACTGCATGTCAATCGCCGCCGAAGCAGGAACGAGCTCTTAATAGTTCCAGTAAATGCAAAGGCCGCCCTGGAAAACTCTGTGAACCTTTCTGACCACTCACAGGTGGGGAGCCACTGCCTGAGACACAAAGGTGAAGAATTAACCTGAAACTGCATATTATAAAACATATTTTTAAATGATGGTGCTTAATTTAAAAGACTCCCAAAGAGTACTGCATTAGAAAGTGACAGAGTGAAACCGTGAGGCTGACCACAGGAGTCCCTGGAAATGTCACCAAATGTTGTGTCAAAACTGGGAAACAGAAGAACTGCACCTGATGAAACATTCGATTAATCACTCGAGTCCTCCCCACATACGAAGCTATGTAAAAAGTGTTCCCAGAAGGTAAAGTGAGCAGGAGGGCTGTGAACACACAAAGAGAGAGCCACTTCATCCACGGACCACAATAAAAGAAACGCTAACAAGTGCCGACGACACGCTGGAGTCCAGGGCTCTGGGCGCAGCTGTGACAGGGACACTCAGGGTCCCACTGTCCAGATGAGAAACCAGGGTGGAAACACCAGGGAGCCTGTCTCAGGGGGCAGAGCCAGTGAACGGTGGTTCGTACTGGGCCAATCCCAGCTGCCAGGCTCTGGGGCTTCTGGGCACAGAATCCTGTTGACTTCACTCTGGGGTGCGAGAGGCGGCAGCATCCCCCAAAGGCACCTGGAGAAGTGGTGTTACCCTACAACCCCTGTCCCCGGCGTTACCCTCCATGCCCCTGTCCCTGGCGTTACCCTCCATGCCCCTGTCCCTGGCGTTACCCTCCATGCCCCTGTCCCCAGTGTTGCTCACCATCCTCATCACCTCCAGGCCCCTCTCCCTGTCCTCCCTCATTTTCCTGTTCAGCCAGAACACATCACATGTCTCTTCCCTTTTCAAGAGGCTCAGCTGCACCCAGAGGCATTCCAGCCTATTCGGAATGGGGCACACACCCTGGGGAATTGCCAGCACAGGGCCGGAAGGGCCTGAGACCCTCTCACTGTCGCCCAGGAAGGATGGAACAGCCCACAGTCACGCTGATTGTCAGGCAGGATGAAAACTTCTGTGTTTGAAATGTTCTTTTCACTGGAACTGCTCGGACCATTCGAGAACGAATCAGTTAAATACCAGCAAGGGCCACTCCTACTTATTCTCTGGCTACAGTTTTCCACCCATCAGCAACCACACTCCTAGGAATTATCCCTAACGCAGAATCAGCGCCTTGTGCCTTTAGGAAAACCTCTTTCCCTCCAGCTTTGTCCTCCTTCCACAAAAGGTGCCTCTGACTGCCTCACTCGCCGTACCAGGATTTCACTCGGCTACAGAGGAAAATCTACGTGGGGCTCAGAGGTGGGTGGTCCCCGCGTGGGCAGCAGCTCTGTGACATCCTCCGAGGAGCCTGGCCCAGGCCTGCCTCACACGCCAGGACTCTGCCTTCGGGCCTTCGGGCCCCCGAAGCTGCTTTCCCTCCAGGCGTCCTGCTCCAGGCAAGAAGGCCGGACAAGGGCTCAGGGCTGCTGAGGGTCGGGAAAGCCTCCTGACACCTCCCTCTCCAGGACCCCCCATCGGCATCCCAGCATCTGGACCTGTGTCACCAGCCGCTCCGCCGTGCAAGAGAATTGGATTTTCAACTGGGTGTGCTGCTTCCCTAAACAAAGTAGGGTGTTGTTACTGAGGAAAAAGGAAAAAAATGGCATCTTCTTGGCAACTCCGCAACATCCAGCCACCGGTTCTCATCACCCCAGAGATGTCCACCCAGGGCAGATAGTGTCTTCAACCAAGCGCCACTGACCCAGAAGTGCAGTAATTAGTACACTATCACCAGAGTCACCCACTCCTTCAACTTTACACCCAAGAAAAACATGTTTGCCAGGCAAACTAGATGTCCAGGAGGTATAAGGAAATCCCAAGCCTGCTTTAAGCCTCAGACTTTTGAGACCGTTGAGGGCCATGCACACAAGAGCAAGGCTGCACCCGAAAGCTCTGCTCCTGCTGGACGTCATGAACAGACCACACGGCTTAGCCACATGGACCCTTCCAGGACGTCACGAGAGGGACCTCCGTGGTACACGCAATGACGTGCACTTCGTTGAGCCTCGAACAGACC
The DNA here is from genome assembly GCF_037993035.2 of Macaca fascicularis. Taxonomy (NCBI): domain Eukaryota; kingdom Metazoa; phylum Chordata; class Mammalia; order Primates; family Cercopithecidae; genus Macaca; species Macaca fascicularis. The sequence continues at coordinate 15,484,020 of NC_088387.1, read as the reverse complement.
ACGCCCCGGTTACAGGGTCGGTGATCCACCTCCTGCCGTCAGTCACCCACCTCGCCGAGGGTCTGCGTCTGCATCTGTAATAACTTTGCTGTTTTACCTGGGTACCAAAATGCAGCATCGTGATGTTTAAAGGACTTTAAATATCAACACCCCGGGTGCAGTTCTTGTCACTTTAATGCAGTCACTCGATGCAGGCCTCACTCACGACTCTGAGGTAGCTCATACCTTCCCTACCTAACCAAGGAAGAAACGAAGGCATGGAAGGTGCAGCTCCTAAGGAGCAGATTAGGATTCAAACCAGTGATCTTCGTCACATGCTGACCTACCTCTCAGGCTGAGATAACGTTGAAAATTAACCAGGTAGAACAGCGTTCCATAAATCAGCTGGAAATGGTGCTCGTGGATGGGCCTGTGGTTACTCCCTGAAGACAAGACCATTAGCCCAAAAATCCACCTGTGTCACACTCAAGTGTTTACATATCCAATTATTTTTAAAATAACCCAATCAAGCATGTTCACAGCCATTTAGAGCCATATAGATTGTCTGCTTCGCTGACAATCAACCCAAGACCTCTGTCGGCAAAGGGCACGGTGCCAGGTCCAGAGAAGGTGGGACAGAGACACAAACAGGAACCTCTCCTTCCCTGGGAGCCTCGCTCTGATGGGCCCGCGAGGACATGGTACAGACCGTGGGGTGCAGGCAGACGGCAGGCCAGGAGAAGGGGCTGCGTTGCCGGGAGGCAGTGCTTTGAGCTCTAATGGATGGAACACAGCTAACCAGTGAAGGTGGAGAGAGGGCACCCGTCTGAGAGGATGCAGAGGCAGCAAAGCACAACCGGCCTCAGGGAACCAGAAGCCACAGGGACATCAGGTTGGGTGCTGCTGTCTGCTGGCCACCGGCTGGGGGACTGTACTGGGCCTGGAGGGACATCCCTGACACTCCCCACCAGATGCCAGGGGCACCCCCAGCCCCAGGTGAGAATCACGGATCCCATAGCGAATGAGGCCAGCCTGTGGGAAGTGGGGCTGGGACAGCTCTGCACAGCTTAATAGGAAGTTGGGTTCTATTTTGTGGGGTTTTGGTCACGCCAATGGCTAGTCAGGGCTGTCCGTCAGGAAGTGATTTGAGGGCAGACTGGAGAAGCGGCTACCAAGGCCAGCGGGGCATTCGCTGCCTGGGTCCAAGGAAAAGGAAATAAAGGCTGGTGATGTGACAGTGGGGGGCAGCACAGAGGGAAGGAACTGGTGGAGACACAGGGCTGGCCCCGCACAGGGCTTTGAGCAGCTACCCGGGGGTCGTCCTATTAATTCTCCTCATGGCCCCAAGAGGCGGCTGTGAGGATCCGTCTCCTGAGGACAGAACTGCTCCAGAGCCACACAGCGAGGATCCACAGAACCAAGATCCGGGCCAGCTCCAAAGCGGGCGAACTTAAAACCTCACGCATGGTCCTGAGGCAGGGATCGGAGCCCCCTGGACACACAGACACAGGAGCTGCAGGAAAGGGAAGCAGACACCCCGGACTAGTGGCAGGACCCAAGGTTTCTGCCCTCCAGGGCACACTGGGACCAGCCACTGCACAGGTGGACACACGGTGCTTTAACCTGTGCTGGGGGAAGGAGCCCTCACTCTCAGGGTGGAGACCGCAGCTCGATCGGGCCAGCCTCCCTGCTGGGCACAGCCTGAGCCACACAGGATGCTGAGGTGCCCCAACGTTGGGGTGCTCAGAGCCACTCAGCTGAGATCGTGGTGCTTTCTGTAACCACCCTCGTTTCTTTATGGTATAGATCTGGACTCCATCCTTTGCAATGTGTGGGGTTCTAGGAAGAGGCTGGCCAGCCGGGGAAGTATCCTGGGCTCTGTCCCAGTGATGACGAACTTGGCTCCTCACAGGGCGGCCTATTCACCACAGTGACCCCTGGGGACCACGCCTGCACCCACCTTGCTGAAGATAATTCACTTCTCATCCGTGAAAGAATAAAGCTGGACCAACTCAATTTCACACTCACTTCCAACTTTAACAACTTGTGTTAGGAAATCAAAGACAAGGACTCTGACCATGTCACAAACCCAGGAAGAAAAACCCGAGACTAACGGAACGATGCCACCTTCGCGGTTCCGAGCTTAACTAGTTGTTTTTCTTTTCTGGTCTGTTTTTCTCTTTTGGTTTAAATAATTAAAGATCCTCGTTGACAAGTAAAAAAAAATTCTCTATGAAGCTAAAAAAAGGGGTTCTAAGTAAACATTTAAACATTCTTCCCTATACTTTTAAAAACAGTTGCAATTATAGCTCTACTTACTGCTAAGTACTTTAACTAAATGAAAGATTAATTATACAGACTGGTAATTATAAAAAATAAGGCTACATATTCATGGCATCATGAATAATTAATAAGAACTCTTTGATTTCATTCAGACCAGGGATTCTGTGCTAATAGGCTCTCAGCTGTCTTGAAATAATGGTGAAATTTTAAAATTACTTTTGTACTTAAACGTGTCCCCAAAGTGAAGCACAGCGGCTAACATCCATCATGGTGCCCAGCAGTGCGACCCGCCACACTATGGCAGACACCCTGATTCACCAGGGCTGCATCCCGGAGCTGTGCTAGTGCAGAGAATGTTCAGGAAACAGACCAGGTGGCAGGAGGGGGTCTTGTCCTCAAGGAACCTCATGAGTCTTGCTAGGGGGACAAACAGCGAGAGAATGAAACCTGTAGCCATGGAATCTGGACAGCGATACCCAGGCCTCGCCATGCATACCCCCTACCTAGCATATCCGTGAGACCCGTCTGGCACAGGCAGCAGCAGGGTCCGGCCCTTGGAGCACAGGGATGGCAAAGCAGGGCCATGAAAGCGGGTGGCATGCCGACAGCGGCTTCTCTGCAAGAGCTCCTGGCTCTCACGGAGCTGAGGGCTCCTCAATGGGAAATTCTGGCCGAGCTCCAGGGGAAAGCCGGTGGGAGACCCGTCTCCTCTGTCCCCATCTCCTCTGCCCCAACCCTGGAAGAGGGTCAGATATCAATGCTAACTCTTGTGCTGACTCAATTAATTCAAACAATTCAGAAAACAAACTTGCTTTAAGTATTAATTTCCTAAAAAGAACTAACATGAGTTCAAATAATTCACATAATTAAAATGATTTTAATTGTTAATTTAATTAAAACATCTCCGTTTTCACAGCGTCACGTACCTTGGTACTTTCTCCTTATTGCGTTTCCCATCTTCCAGGGCAGGTATCCTTCCACCCAGGGCAGCAGCGACTCTGGTGTCTCGGGTGTTCCCAGGCTTCCGTCAGCCCCTTGGGGGGCTTACAGTTCTGCAGCGGTCCCCATCCTCATTAATCTGCATAAGAACATCCATCTGCCGAGATGCCCTGTGGCCCCGTGGCCACATCTGACGTGCAGCTAAACGCTGGGCGTGTCGCCTGGTGACAGCAGGTGACAAAACTGTGGGCAAGGTAGCACCTCTGGGCGCCGACACTCTTAATGAGTTTTTTACAAGACCATTCTTTAATGGGTGAACCCCGACAGGAAACACTAAAGATTGTTTTTAACTATTTTTTTATCAAGACATATCTTTATCTAACGTTCACTCAATGCTAAATGTCACTTCTCCAGCCTACCCATTTAAGAATACCTAAAAGTTAAGACTGGAATGACGCTTTCAAACACATACTCTACTCATGCATTCCCGGGAGCAGAGAGCAGCTTAATGTTTTCACGATATGCAGGCATGAAGTTTGGCGAAGGCATTTTAATATTTTTACCTGAATATTTTAATAAAATCAAAAGATCATTTTCACTCTAATACTCTACTTAGAATGTAATTTTCCATTAAATAAACAGTCAATGTTCAGTAACCCACATGCTGATAAACTTTTGAAAAGTTTAGAAAGTATTAAGTATAATCAAAGATTACTTTTAATTTTCGAGCTGGCAAGAGCCTGTGTCAGGGAACAGAGTTCAGATTGAAGATTATTTTCTTAAAGAAGATTATTTTCTTAAAGAAGATTATTAAAGAAGATTATTTTCTTAAAGAAAAGCGAAACTCATAAAAGAGACCAGGTGATTCTATAAAGCAACACAGAATCCGTTTTCAGAAAAGGCAAACGTGGACCACAGAACATCAGTGTTGCCCGTGATGAGAGAAACAGTTAAAAAGAAGAATTCACAGTGGCCCAGCATAGATCAGGTGTGGGAGGACAGAGAGGTGAAGAAATCATCCTCCTTCTAACTTCCCAGAAAGGCACAAATGGCCAGCACTGTAACTGAAGACCACGCAGGCACCAGTGTGAACTCAAAACTCCATGGCCAGCACCGTAACTGGAGACCACATGGGCAATGCTGTGAACTCAGACCCCACAGCCCACACCATAACTGGAGACGACACGGGCACCAGTGTGAACTCAGACCCAACAGCACCTGCCTGGGCTGCTCCAGCCACTAGCAGAACCTGTTGTGCAGCTGAACTGGAAGCTGATTCTGGAAAGAACTGAGGAGCATGAGGACGAGATCCTTCTACCTCAACAGGGATCAATTTTTTAACGATTTCTTTCTGTCAGAAAACTGTTAATAAAATACTTTGTTCTAAAATGACCAGGATTTCAGCAGCCTCTACATTCCTTCATGTCAATCAAAGCTTAGGCACGTGGGTTACTTCACTGTTCATGACACCTTTTTCAAATAAACCCCGGGGCCGCCTGTGTACCCAAGAGCCTGGGCCCTGAGCATTCAGAGAAAACGTCCAGGGCGAGAGTGTTCACGTCCCAGCGGTGCAGTAGAGCGCATGGGGGGAGTTTAAGCCACAAGTGGCCACACCTCCCCTGCCTCTGGCCAGTGCCCACTGCTCACACACACACTCCTTCCTCAGCCCATCCTGAGCCACGGGGCCCTCGCGTAACCAAAGTCACTGCAGCACCTCCAGGAACAAACTGGTTACAGGTGGACTGCTCTCTACGCAAGGTACGCTAGATTAAGAAAACTGACTAAAAACAGTAGGAAGAAAAACTCACTCCGCCCATTGAGGCAAGAGAAATGCACACAGCCTCTGAAATCACTGCAGAGGAGTTTTCCTGGGTTAGGTACGCGGTGGGGTGACCCTACCCCATAGCGGGGCAATGGCACATGGTGGGAACCAAGGAACATCTCCGAATAAATGTAGGAAAATGCACTCAACTCCCAAACAGAGAGAGAAACTGCTTTTTTCCTTAAAAGCTTCTGTCTTTTATTCTCAGAAAGACTCTCTTTGGTGTCTTGACTGCTGACAGGACAAGCCCATCTTCCCCAGAAAGCCGTCCTGGACAGTCTCCAGATCCTACAGCCCTCAGGTCCACCTTGCCTACTGATGATCCCACATTACAAAACCTAATCATCAGAAAAAGCTTCCCAGTCCGCAGCTCACAAGTGACATTTTATTCAGGGAAATGCTATTAAAAACCTGGGGCTCTGTGTAAACGCTGTCCCCTAGGTACTGAGGCTCCACACAGATGGCACACAGGGAGACAGGCCTCACCCCTTCCTGGTGCCCCATGTCTCTCTTGACATTTTATTAGCTGAGTTTTGTGGCGGTTTGTTACTTTTAACCTGCCTGTCCAAGGCAGCTGCACTAAACTACTTGTCAGGGCAGATCCACTCATAATGACCATCAGCTCAGAGTTGGAAGTAGCACTGGAGAATGAGGTGGTTTCAGGGCACTATGCTTCCCTGCCCTCTTTTCCAGGGGTGCCAAGTAAGTTTCTGCCGTGGCTGAGGATGTCAGCACTACACTAACATTAGTTCAATGGCAGGCCACCAATTAATACTTAAAGAACAATCTCCTTAAAAGCGAAACCCCATCTCTACCAAAAATACAAAAAATTAGCTGGGCATGGTGGTGAGTGCCTATAATCTCAGCTACTGGGGGACTGAGGCAGGAGAACTGTTTGAACCCAGGAGGCAGAGATTGCAGTGAGCTGAGATTGCACCATTGCACTCCAGCCTGGGCAACAAGAGTGAGACTCCATCAAAAAAAGAAAAGAAAAGAAAAGAAAGGAAGGAAGGAAGGAAGGAAGGAAGGAAGGAAGGAAGGAAGGAAGGAAGGAAGGAAGGAAGGGAGAAGAGAAAAGAAAAGAAAAGAAAAAAAGAAAAGAAAGAAAGAAAGAGATTCTCACGACACTGTCAACATCTTCAGTTCTTCCCGAGCGTAGCATAAAATTATCACACACAACGTAAACTCAATCAGATCAACGTTCTTTCCTCACCGATCCATACCTAAATCCTTATTTCAAACTGGCCCCAATTTTTCAGAATTTAAGAAGACTGAGAGGAATAACCACGAACAAGCAAGGTTTACGCAGACGTCAGTCTTCCCAACTCTCGCTCAGGAGCTCACCCCCAACTCCTCCTGTGGAATCAGCCTGGATAACAGTCCCTGGTGGCCTCACAAGAACAGACGCTCCCACGAACCCACGACAGACCCCACCATTCAGCCCCAGGCAGAGGAGGGAGGCAGACGGTCACGAAAGCCGGAAAAGCAGGGAACTGTGACTTGTCTGACTTAATGTAGGCGATTGGGCTAAAAAACAAGGCACGTCCACCAGTGAATGGGGTGAGCCCCCAGCTGTCTGCGCAGAGGCTGTAAATATGAAGGAACTCACTTCCCTGCACACTGAAGTCCATCAACGTCTCCACATCGACCGCACCTGGGCTCTGCTCACCCCTCACAGACTAGGATGAGAGTGGCCGCGTCTGGATAGAATGTCAAGGACGGATGGACAGACATCCTGGACAGACACTGTACAGAGACCAGGGGCTGGGCAGGGGGAAGCGGCACAGCCTTGGGGCCAGCAGGGGCGAGGCCGGGAAGCCTCGGTGAAGGCCTGCATCTCCTCCTCCAAAAGAAGCAGGAGCGGCCACGCAGTGTGGGCTGCAGCTGTCGTGAAGTGGCCAGTGGGACATAGCAGGAGGTCGTGGCCAGCCTTACCCCCAGCCCAGGAGGAGGGGCCCAGCTGCGGGCACTGCCCCGGGAGCTGGCATCCTGAGCCCCCAGAGAAGGCGGGAAATTGCCCCTGGGCACTGGGTGCTCAGGCTGGAGGTGGTGAGACCTCGAGGCCCTGCAGTCGGGGAGGCGAGGGCAGAGGTGGCCAAACTGAAGCTCAGTGAAGGGCTTTGTCAGGAAAGGCCCCCAGAGGCTGCCTTACCAGCCCAAGGGAGGTTACTTCCGGCCCAGAGGCTCAACAGGGCCCTCGGTGGTGACGCTTAACCTTGTCCTCTGACAGAGGACCATCGAGACAGGGTCACTCAAACCTCTGCCAAGCTCTGCACCCAAATGAAGCTGTTACCACAGACACTGAGGCAGACAGTGCTCATCTCAACTCTGTACAAGTGGTTTCTTTAGCCAGTTCTCCAAATTCTTAATGACAAACCACACTAAACGTGTGTTTTCAGTATCACCTATGTTCATAGCTATGTATAAAATAATGATCACCAGGAAAACTAGGTGGTGAACCCAGGAGGAGGAAATCCCCACGACGAGTCGAGAGAACACCAGCGGACCATTGGCTCTTCCCGGCTGAACCCAAGAGCACTTGGCTGGGCTCACTTCCGTTCTAATTCCCAGATTTGTTTTTACTTCCCCACATTTTCATTATGAAAATGTTCTAACATATTTAAAAAGTGGAAGAACAGTACAACGAGTGGTCAAGTTTTCTCCACTTGGAGCTCCAACAACTGCTAACATTTCCTTAGATTTTCTTTCTCACTCTCTCTGTAGATCAGACACAGAGACAGATTTGTTTCTCCTCTGGAGCCACTTGAAGGTGAGAGGCTCCTGCTGCCTCACCGAGTCCTCAGGCACACATTCCCTAGGAATAAGGGCCCCTCTGCAGCCGCAGTGCCATCATCAGCAGACAAGAATGATTTCAGAGCATCGCTGTCCAGGTTATGTTCAGGTAGCACAATCGTACCGAAAACATCTTTTCTATCCGGGCCACACACTGCACCGAGTGAGTCTCCTTCCCCGTCTTCGTCAGGGACAGCCTCGAACCCCTTTTATCTGTGATCTTCACTTTTCGAGAGTCCGGGGCCATTGTCCTGCAGAATATCCCCTACCCCAGAGGCATCTGTTTCTAGGGCCATCATTAAATTCCCTACTATACACCTCCATTTCCTGTAAACAGGAAGTTTCAGTCTTGAGGCGCGATCACCTTCTGTCAAACGCTTCTTCTCGGCAGCTTCCGGGTGAGGCTGCTGGTTCACGAGGGGCGGGAGCTCCTACTCCTGGTCACTGACGGCGCGGCCGCGACCAGCACCACACCCCGAATCAGAAACATCTGGAGGGGCCGTGGGCAGCCGAGACACCCGGAGGGGTGAACGGCACAGGCGTGGGGCAAGAACAAGGTCAAATCATAACGGAACGTCTGATTCCAGACAGTCCCACCTGGGTAAGATGGTGACATCTCCCTAGCAAGTATTTGAAGCCAGAAAGTACGACAGAAAACTCACGACCTGCCTTCGTTCACCCAGGCTGCTCTAACAACACACCACAGGGTGGGAGGGGGCTGGTGAACGACACAAGTTCATTTCTAACAGCTCTCAGTCTCAGTCTCAGGCTGGGAAGTCCATAGCCAAGGCCTGACAGGTTTGCCTGGTGAGGGCTTCCTGGTTCATAGACGGCGACTTCTCACTGGGTCCGCACACCGTGGAAGGAGCAAGGGAGCTCTCTGTAGTCCCTTTTTGAGGGCACAAATCCCATTTATGAGACCCTCACGACCTCCTCACCGCCCAAAGCTCCCCCTCCTAGCACTATCTCCTCGCGGGTGAGGATTCCAACTTGTGAATCTTGGAGAGATACAAACATTACAAAAGCCCATCATTTAATTTTTTTAAAGGCATTTTTGCTTCTACAAAGTCTCAAGATAAAATCAAAAGAAAGAGGTCTGAGTCAATCCACACAGTTCTCCCAAAAAGGGAAGTGATCAATTGCCACCACTTTTTATCGGAGACCCGCTGGGTGCCCTGGTCTGCATGACTGATTCTAAATCGCCATCCTCTCCTCTGCCACTCAGAGGTCAGTGTCAGTCCAGAGCTTAACACCAAGGCAGAGCTGACTGAAAGACACCAGCTAATCCAGTAAGACAAGCCAAGACTCCTGCCCAAGGCCTAATCCTTTCCCCAGGGAAACATGGAAGGGCCAGACACCTGGCAGCCCTTCCTTCCTGCTCTAAAGCCCCAGAGACACAGCCCCGCCAGGTGTGTGCCTTGGGCAATGCACGGTAATGTCAGCTGGGCACCGAGTCTGAGAACATGTTCTCAAGTAAAAATGAAAACAAGACTGCTGAGAAAAGTTCATGCTTAATCACCTCTGTGCTAAATTCTAAATGCAATGTTATTTCAGAGCTAGGTGGAAGTAATTCCTTAAAAATATATATGAACAGTGACTAGCAACCAGGTTGATAAGTACTCAATATGTGTTTGATGAATAAATGAATTTTTAAAATTTATGAAAAGAACACGCTCTATTTAGGAGAATTCTATTTAATTGGACATCCTAACTATACAGTGGCTCCTTCGTGCTGACAGCAGAGTTTGCTTCAGTTAACTCAAAAAATGGTAAGTCACTCTAACAGGAAACCAAAAGGCTTTACAGAGAGTCAAATTATGGTGCCAATTCAACTGTGCATGGCAATTTCACCTTAATATTTAAATTCTCGAAGCACCATACTCAGAAAACAAGACATACCATATCTAAATGCATCGCCTGAAGCACCATCATCTAGAATTTGACAAAGTTTGACTGTGAGTTTCAAGAAAAGGGCTGACGAGGCCAAGAAGTTCCTTCCCCTCTCCCCTTACCTCCCATTTTGGTGACCAACTTCATGCAGAGAAATTCCTGTTTCAGGTTTGCAGACATTGGAACAATCCTGGTATCTATTCCCCCAAGACACCAACAGGCTGAAGTCTGCAGGGTGCACATATTGAAAATCACAGGAGCACTGGAGTGGCGGAAAGAGGTGCCCGTGAAGACGTCATCCTTTCCAAGACAGGCTCTGATTCCGCCTCCAGGCCCTTTTGCAAAAAGCCATTGCTACAAATTCACAGCCACCAGGAGGAAACACACAAAAGACCCCACTGCCCTTCTGGCTTCCCAGAAGGCCTCAGAAGGACGAGACACGGAGCCTGTGTGCAATCCTGGACCCTCCTCCCTGCATTCAGTTTGACGCGTGTCATTTGTTTGACTGACGGAGGTCCCACAATGGGCACAAGGAGACCCGTCAGGTCAAGAGGGTGCTGCCCGGCTCATGGTCCACACATGGGGATCTGTCAGGTCAGGATGCGCAGCTCATGGTCCACACATGGGGATGCGTCAGGTCGGGAGGGTGCTGCCCGGCTCACGGTCCACACACGGGCACCTGTCATGTCAGGAGGGTGCTGCGCAGCTCTCAGTATCAGCCGCATATGCACATTCTTCACTGAAGCCACTGCATGAAACCACTGCATGAAGCCACGCTGGAAGCACTTTCTGGCAGGTTTAGGAGGCTCGTGTCCAAGGTCATTAAACACATGGCAAGCTCGCCTTGGAGGCATTTTACTTTGCTTATGACAATGAAGCATTCTCATTGCACTGAATAGAGCACGCTTTCTTGTTCAGTGCCTCTTTGAGATAGGCATTTTGTGCCTGTCTTACAGATTACATCAAAGCCCTAATACATTTAGACCCTTGTCTCAGGTACACACAAAGCAGCGGCCTCTCTAGAATGTGTTTTGGACCACGGGAGGAAACCAAATTGCAGCATTATCCATTGACGTTGCTTGAAGTGTATTTCCAAATGTATCTCCCGACCCTGGCCTGTGTTCACGGCTTCCGCTGACCACACGGCATCTGCTGGGCACTCTGTGCACTTTCTCCCACACTCGCCATGCCTGTGGTCCTGTGCCTGTCCTTCCACACATCCCCAGGCGGCTAAATCTCCCACACTCTCCACGCCTGTGGGCCTGTGCCTGTCCCTCCAAGGGGTCCGCACCTACCACGCGGCTAACGCACACCTCCCACTGGCGGCAAGTGCCTGAACATCCCCATGGCTGGAGGGGCTCCGGGTAGGTTCTACAGTACCCACAGACAGGCATGGCCACCCCGCCCACGGCCACCAGAGGCTTTGCTTTGTCTCTAGAGGTGCCTTCGATGAGGCGACATTGCAGATGACCCAGTGTTAGGTAATTAAGACTCAGGAAATCACGGCGGTCCTACTTTTAGAACTCACCTCTCTGCCCAGCACTACATCGCGAAGGGTGGGTCGCCAGAGCTGCGGAAGAGATGCCCAAGGCTCCCTCTTGCCCTGACAGGCTGGGACACTGCTCCCCTCTGTTGGTTTCTCACCGCACCTCAATAAACTGAGCTCACAGCAAGAGGCGGGCATAGGCTGAGTAGAAACACACAGCAGACCCCGGGTGGGCAGGACGGAAGACGAGGGTGCTCGCGAAGACGAGGGTGTGCCCCAGGAAGAAGGTGCACGCGGGGTAGAGGGTGCACAGGCTCTGAGAACCTGGTGGCAGCAAGGCCGGTCAAGGCTGAACTCCAACAGAGGCAGCAGCAACGGTGTTGGGAAGTCACAAAGAAAGCACCACCCAGAGGGGCTGCAAGAACCAGCAGCGACCCCAACCCAACGTGCTCATCGGACTGGGCACACACACACACTGTGGACACGTGTGAATATGTTCCAATTAATGTGATGTTACGTAATAATCAACAATGTTAATCCCACGACTTCATTACATGGCATCTGGCACATTGAGACTTTTTATTCTATCTCTCTTCCTATAGAAAGAAGTGAAAATAGGTCCAAGACCAATCACAACAAATTATTGCTAATTGCAAAAAAAAAAAAAAAAAAAAAAATTCTACCCTCACCTTGGAGGATCTCAAGGCAACACCTCGTTCTTTGAGGTCATGGTTTGGACGCTCTCCGGAACCCTAGGTGGATCTGAAACTGCAAGGAATCCCCAAATGGGCAGTTTTGGGGCCAGCCATACATCCAGGCAGGTCTTGGCAGGTTGCTCCCTGACCTCGGCTGGTTCACTAACCTTTTCTTGCACTCAGAACCCGCCAGGAACGAGGGCACCGGCCCGCACGTCTCTGCTCCCAAGGCTACATCCCCTATGTTCTGCTGCACTCTGGGTTCCATGCCTTAGATCCCAGGCACCTTAAAGTTGACGTTTCCCCACCAGCCCTCATGAAGATGATACTCAGATAACGTCCTTCCTCTCTCACCTGGTCAGTACCCAGGGAGAAAGGAACCCGGGTCTCAGTTTGATTTTCTGCCAGTCCATCGAAAAAACAGCTGGCCAGCAGCACTGGTGCACAGCACTGTCAGGTTACCCGTGAGGAAAACAAAACAAAACGAGATATACTCAAGTCAGCTACGACAAGTGCTTCCACATCCCTGCTCCAACAAGGCAAGACAGGAGGCCGGGAGTGTGGCTCACACCTCTTGTCCTTCCTTGTTGGGTCAGGGGTACAAAAGCATTTTGGGAGACTGAGGCAGGACAAATGCTTGAATTTGAGACCAGCCTGGGCAACATAGCAAGACCCCGTCTCTACAAAAAAAAAAAAAAAAATTAGCCAGGTGTGGTATCGTGCCTGTAGTCCCAGATACTCAGGGGGCTGAGGTGAGAGGATCACCTGAGTCCAGGAGGCAGAGGTTGCAGGGAGCCAAGACTGCACAACTGCACACCAACCTGGGCATCAGGGTGAGACCCTGTATCAAAAAAAAAAAAAAAAAAAAAAAAAAAGATAAGAAATACAGGAGACCACTAATAATTCCAAATAGTGCCTGCTAATTTGAAATCTTTTTCAGATATGGTGAAGGAAATCATTTTTCTTCCTACACCCATTCTAAGGAAACGTTTCTATTTTTCTGCTATACAATTTGGTAACCTGCCATTTCAGATCCTGACCTCTTTAAGCAGGACTTCCTGGAGTGCCAGCAAAGCAGCGCTCTGAAACCTCAGCATCCTCAGGTCCACCTGGAGGGCAGGTGAAGGATTCTGGGCCTCCACCTCCAAAAGTCACACTGGGGTGGGGCAGATCTGGGGTGAGGCAGGGTTTGTACTTCTAATGCATTCCAGTCTAGGGCCACACCACCCTAAACACGCCCATCTCATCTAATGCATACCAGAGGGAGAAGCCACGTGGGGCAGGTCACAGAGCAAGCGTCCAGGCACCAGGTCACCAGTTGTCTATTTAAATGCAAACCCGTCAAACAGCTTAAGTCAAACAGGTTCACCCTCCTAACACATTGGTCAACACAGCTAGTGATAAATATCACTGCTGTTAGACCTTCTGCTCACTGATGACCAGAGCAATGGCCTGAAGCATCAAAGCTGAAGGGTGTGTGCCACAGTCAGGGCTCTGCACACCCCCATCCCAGGCCATCTCACACGGGTGCCTTCACCGGCACCGGGGTCTCACAGACCAGCTCCACGCTCACACTTACTGGGACGCAACCACCCTTTCAGCCCTTCATGCGTCTGTACCCTATAGCAGTGTTCAACGGAGGCTAATTTAAGAAGGAAATGTAATACAGACATCTGTGAACTCTTCCTCCATATCCACTGAGTGGCCGTCCAGAAGCAAAAATATTAAAAAGAAAAAGAAGATTTAAGAGTCAAACACAGGGCCGGGTGCAGTGGCCCATGCCTGTAATCTCAGCACTTTGGGAGGCCAAGGCGGGCGGATCACATGGGGCCAACAGTTTAAGACCAGCCGACCAGCATGGCAAAATCCTGTCTCTACTAAAAATACAAAAATCAGCCAGGCATGGTGGCACATGCCTGTAATCCCAGCTACTAGGGGGGCTGAGGCAAGAGAATTGCTCGAACTGAAAGGCAGAGGTTGCAGTGAGTGGAGGTTGCAGTAAGCCAAGATCATGACACTGCACTTCAATCTGGACGACAGAGCAAGACTCCGTCTCAAAAAACAAAAACAGGCCAGGCACGGTGGCTCACGCCTGCAATCCCAGCACTTCAGGAGGCCAAGGTGGGTAGATCACAGTGTCAGGAGATCGAGACCATCCTGGTTAATACTGTGAAACCCCGTCTCTACTAAAAATACAAAAAATTTAGCAGGGCGTGGTGCAGACACCTGTAGTCCCAGCTACTCGGGAGGCTGAGGCAGGAGAATGGCGTGAACCCGGGAGGCGGAGCTTTCAGTGAGCCTGGATCGCACCACTGCACTCCAGCCTGTGTGACAGAGAGAGACTCCATCTCAAAAAAAAATAGCAACAACAACAACAACAAAAACACAGAAACTCGTGGAACAAGCGCTTGCCCCACTCCATGTCAGCTGTGCTGTGCCACCCAGGAGCATGCCAAGCTCAAACAGTCGTCCACCTGCCTTGCGTAAACGATGTCACTACTCGAATCACAGAGACTGAGATTCCCTAGCACTCGCCATGTGCATGTCACTCAAAAGCAGGCCTGAGGACCCCCGCAATTCACAGGGAATCCCTCTGGCCATCCGATGACCATCCATTCATAAATAAAAAGCATTAATTCCTGCTGGGTTGCAGAGGTGTACACATCAATACTTGTTACCGTTCACAAATGTTCCACTCGAGGATGGAGTGACGCTACGGAATTGGGAAGAACTTCACAGACATACGAGGGTTGCATTTAAGGAAAAAGTGTAAGGAAAAGGTGAAAAAATGGAATATGCTAAGCTCTGTCTTTTCATCACCCTCTAAATCTTATGATTCCAGTTCTGTTCATTCTGCAGTGAAAAATAACAAGTGATTCACATTCAGACACAAGGTGGCTTAGGAAACTGTGGCTGTTTTACAAAGATGAAACAACTTAGAAGATCAGGATTCCATGAACCTACTTACTTAAAGAGAGAAGAGACTGGGAGTTACATATCAGCTTACCAAGGCTGCCCCGAAGTCCAGGAGCCCCTTAGGAGAACAGAGAATGTGCAGCCTCCACAGACCAACGCAGGTGGCTGGGCCCAAGAGTGGGGACAGGGAGGCTGCAGGAGGCTTGCAGAGGGAGCTGTCCCGCCAGCCTCTCGCAGAAATTCCTAATTAAACCCTGACCGCAACTCTGTTTAGGGAATTGTCTCCTGGTCACTAAGAAGAGTGAAGCTGTTGAAAGCCTACAGCCAACCCTGTGGATAACAGTTGAGATGTATTTTAGAGAAGGAAATCATCCTATCACAATCCCAGACCTGCCAACAGCTGCAAGCACGTCCTGGGAGTGCGGCTTCTTGCTCTGTCAGCACCAGAGCCCACCGTAGAGCCACACGGGATCTGCCCGATGTTCCCACTTCAGGGAGTCTGGGCAGGTGCAGCTGGAACACCCAGGGGGCAACCCCCACCCCCACTTCTCAAAAGCACATGCAGAGGCAGACAGAATGAAACACGGCCCCCAAACCTCAGACGTACGGTTCAGCAACACGGCCCACCATAGAGCCACATGGGCTCTGCCTGATGCCCCCAATCCACAGAGTCTGGGCAGGTCCAGCCGAAACAGCACCTGGGGGGCAACCTCCAACCCCACTTCTCAGAAGTAGATGCAGAGGCAAACAGAATAAAACATGGCCCCCGAGCCTCAGACATAAAGTTTGGCACGGGCATCTGTGAAACAAGAACAAAAGTCGCATGGGAAAGTGAGCACAAAAATGAAAAAAATAACGGAATTACAGTGAAGATGGATGAGATGGGGAGGATTGCGAGGAAGTTGAGAAAGGGACTGAGGACCTGAAGGGGCACATAAGGGCTGGGCATTCCCGACAAGGTAACAAAAACACCTCTGGATGAGGTGGGACATCATCTTCATTATGTAAATAAAGGGGAAAAGCCTGAAAACATCAGTTTCCTACCATGAAGCAAAAATCAAACTGGCTTCAGACTTCTCCTCTACAACACTGGGTTCCAAAAGAGGAGGATGTGGCATCCGTGGGGTCTTCAGGGAGAGCTGGCACAAACGTCCCAGAGCTGCCGTCTCCAGAAGCAGCTGAAACAGCCTCAGATCCAGCAAACTCTTATCTTGAAAAATCTATCAGAGTACACTCCCTTATCAAAGGGGCGCATGGCTGCAGGGCCTGTGGTGTAAGGCGATTTAGAAATCTTACTCTGTGCAGACCCTAAACTTGGGAGGCTGCTGGTCACACCCTGGGAGGACCTCAGCCAGCGGGAGGCCCTTTGCCTCCTCTCTGCTCCATCTCTAATGCCAAGAAACATTTTATGCATAAAATTACGTTATTTCCAATTTGTTAAATTGTATATATTAAGTCCATAAAGAGACCAAGAAAATGTATAAAAACATTGATGACTTCATGGTGGTATTATAATTAATTTTTAAACAAAACATGTTGTCTAAATTTTCCAGACTGAAAAAAATACTCTTTTTAGCAAGAAAGGTGCTTTTAAAGTCACCATAAACAATTACATATCCATCCTATGAACGTGATCTTAAAATCAAAAGTGAAGAGCAAAAACAGCAGAAGGAAGTGCATGAATATGTTGATAACGTTTATCTCTGAATGGGGGGGGGCTGTTTTGCCTTCCATTTCCCTATGTTTCAAGTGTCACCTCTGTAATGTAATAATAGAGCAAACACAACAGTTGAGGAAACACTACTGCCCACTAGGACATAAACCAAGTCGCCTCCAAAATGCTGTGACCCCAACCTCTGATTTTATCTTTTAAATCAGTTAGGTTTTCTCCCCTAAAAAGAAGCATATTGTATCATTACTCTTTAAAGTTAGGTGACTTAACAGGCATACAGACTTAAACACCTTCTGGAAAGTCGATGTGTCAAGTTTAACTAAGATTTGTTTTGTTCTGAAAAGAGCAGGGGCACGTTCCCACGTGAGGGGACTCCAGGTAACACTGGCTGTGTCCGATGGGCCCTCACCTGGAGAAACAAGCACTCGATGCCTCCACCCTCCACCTGGACTCAGCAGGAAAGGGGTGCAGAGCTGAAGACAGACTCGTCTATAAAAACCTCAAGGGTTGTTTCCAGGAGCTACTCACTGCCCGGTGCCGCCGCACCCTGCCCCCCTGTGCAGGTACCGGAGCTGCTGTCCAGCCTTCCCCAGGCTCTCCACTTCTCCTTCCACCCCACGCCAACCTGCACCACCCAACTCCCCACCGTCACTTACTGACCACCCGCCTCAACTCCCGCATAGCCTGGAAACTACAAAGCTGCCTGGCAGCAAGAGGGGACAGGCAGCGACCACACCAGCCAGGTGGCACCTGCTCCCACCAGACTACAGGGTCACAGCGCCTGCCTCATGGAGCCGTTGTTATGCACAAGTACAGTGGGAAATCAATGCAGCTTTAGCTTTACTTTGGTACTAAATTAACTTTATAACACTTGGTTATAACATACATTAATTTTTACAGCAATTACTAAAATAACAACTCATAATGCATTCATTTACCATATTCAGAAAAGCAACTGAAAAACCAAACACACAGCAGAATTTTATAGGACTGTAGTAGTTTTTGTTAGGCTGTCAAATAATTTTAAGCTCAAAATTAAAGTAATTAAATCTGTGACTCTCAACTGGGGGAGGTGGGCACACACAGAGAGGGGAAGGTAAAATCCTTTTTTTCTTCCAAACCTCACACAGACCCACTCAGCTGGTCATTTCCATTGCTGGAATTGTGTCCTGCTTCTTAGGTTAAAAATAACTGCCTTCATGCCTATTAAAAATAATGTTTCTTCCTTTCCTGAGTGATTATGAAATGAGCCATGGTGGCAAGGTAGGCACGAACAGAGGGAAACTGAGTCCATGTCCACATTTGATGGTGTGCGAAAACAGAAGGAAATTGGGTCCACATCCACATTTGATGGTGGGTGAGAACAGAAGGTAACTAGGTCCACATCTATATTTGATGGTGGACAAGAACAGAGGGAAACTGAATCCGTGTCCACATTTGATGGTGGGCAAGAACAGAGGGAAAGTGTGTCCAAGTCCACATTTAATGGTTAGCCAGAACAGGGGGAAGCTGGGTCCACATCCACATTTGATGGTGGGAGAGAACGGGCGAAGCTGGGTCCAGGTCCACATTTGATGATGGGCGAGAACACGGGGAAACTGGGTCAACGTCCACATTTGATGATGGGCGAGACCGGGGGAAACTGAGTCCACATCCACATTTGATGGTGGGAGAGAACAGGGGAAAACTCGGTCCACGTCCACATTTGATGGTGGCTTTTAATGCACTGCAGCCTGTGTCCCCTTGACCTTCACGAATTTTCAGGTAGTAAGAAAGCAATTTTTCGTATTGGAAAGGAGAAAACTAAGTGGCTGCAAAATAATATAATTTCCTTAAAGCAAAACAACAGAGAACCAACTTTGACTTTTTCCACATTACCCAGTAATTCTAAGACTCAGGGTTTTGTCATGTTACAGCAAATGCCGTTCATTAGGGGGAAATGGGAAGTCAGAACAGTGTGTGCTATTCAAATTCTCAATGAATAATTAACTCAAATGGGTTCAGAGTGCTATACAATGAAATTAATTTGTTTTTAGTTTAACCCCAAATCCCCAATCCTTTGCCAAATGATCCTCTATGTATCCTACATAAAGGACAGGGTCTTTCTGGCAGAAAACCATTAAAAGTTTTATTTGCAGTAAGAGAAGCATGCCTTCTTATTATCAAACATGTGCATGGCCCCCTTGCGGGGGGGTCACCCATCACCCGCATCCCCGTGTGTCACGGTGTTGCCACACACCATTAACGCATCAAAACAGAAAAGGAAATGTAAGCAGTGTTTGCTGTCCAAAGTTCAAGTCAACAACTCCTTATTATGAAGGCACTTCTGAGCCTTTCCTCCTGCATCTGGGAGCTGCCAGCAACCCAGTTCCAGGAGAGAAAATAGCTCGACACCTCCTGCAGCCCATGGAGTCCTCTTGTTGGGACAAGGTCCCCCCCAGCAGAGAGGAACCCCCAGCAGGGTCAACACTGGAGGTCCTGTGGGTGGGTGGTACTGGGGAGGCCATGCGGGGAGGGCTGTTTCCTGTTCCCTTCCCCTCAGGAGACAGCTGGCCCAAGGTGACACAGCACCGGATGGGATTTCAGGGTCAGGGACCACGGAGCCCGGGGCTGTGGACCACACCAGCCCAAAGCCACTGCATTCCCCAGACCGGGGCTGTGGACCACACCAGCCCACGGCCACTGCATGCCCCAGACCAACACGAGAAGAGTGCAGACCAACAACATCTTCATCTACAGTAGGTGCCACGGTTATCGTTCCTAAGAGAGTCCATGGCCACTTCTACCAGGTGCCCTCCACTCTTCCCCTGCCCCAGCTGGTCCCCCTGTGACAGCCGTGTCTCTGAGAATGGGGTGTAGAGCCAGGGGGAAAACACAAAATAAACCACCTGCTACTAGAAACAGCCTCGCTGTCCTCAGGGAGCCGGTCCCGGGGCCAGTCTCGCTGTCCTCAAGGAGTCGATCCCGGGGCCAGCCTCGCTGGACTCAGAAAGTCAGTTCCAGGACCCCATGGACACCAAATCCAGGCACTTTCAAGCCGCACAGGTGGACCTGCCGAACCTGCGTGTACAAAGAGTCGGCCCTCCGACACGCGTTTCACATGGCAGGAACACTGTATTTTCTGCGTGTACAAAGAATCAGCCCTCCGACATGCGTTTCACGTAGCAGAACACTGTATTTTCTCCCTGAGTTTGGTTGAAAAAATCCACCTATAAGTTGACCCGCAAAGCTCAAGCTTGTGTTGGACAAGAGTCAACTGTATGCAATTGACACTGATTCCTACCAACAATATCCAAATCTTACCATGACCAGCACGATAAACAGAATGAGCAAAATTTAAAAACTAAAGCAGAGTTTTTTCCTGCGAGTTGGCGCACTGCGTATCCCCTGTGGGAAAGACCACACTGGCTGCTGACCAAACTCCACCGGCCTCTTCCTCCGTCCTGAGGGCATCTTCCTCCATCCTGACAGCAGCCTGGGCTCACCTCAGTCCCAGGGCGGGGAAGGGGGACGCACTGTGCACCCTCCCAGCTCTCCTCCGCCCCTTCTCTCAGGCTGGCCCAAGAGCAGCCTGGACAGTCACGTGCTGGGGACACCGCGCTGCCCCTCCTCCGCCCACAGCCTCAGGCCACCTGTCTCATCTGTGACTGAGAAATAGAGCTGCAGCTGGAGGCGGGAGGCGGGACACGCTGGGATCTACCCATGGCTGGGATCTACCCATGGCCAGGCCGAGCTGCTCGGATCACTCAAACTTCACTTTCGTCACTCGCTCTACCAAATAGACTAGAATAAAATACGCCGCGTCCTCCTTTCCACACACTCCCAAGCCTCCCATCCCACTTCCCGGCGCTGGCCCCATAAGAACACTTTGTGCGTCTTTCCAGGTATTTTCTATCCTCCTCAAGCACAGAACCACATTCAGAGTGAATTTTTCTTTTTTTTTTTTTTAAACAGAAATGGCACCAGGGCAGATGATGATTTTTTTGTATCATTTCTTTACTTTCTTGGGTATTTTCCGCACCAGGACAGATGGGCTCTGCTCTCCTTCCTCCCCGCCCAAAGCTGCCTCACAGCAGCCACACACAGAGCCGTAAACCTTCGCAAGACTGTGGGTGTCTCGGGGTGCCCCACGTCCCCAAAGACCAAGGGTCACAGATCCACATTGTCCAACAACACTTCAGACATGGCCTCGAGCCTGGGAACCCTGCTGGCCAGCCCAGGCCAGCCCCAGAATAGAGGTGTGAGGTGTAACATCTGCACTTCTTAAAAAAAAAAAGGCAGATATTCAGTGCCACATTTCAAATGGTCATGGCGGCCAGGCACAGTGGCTCATGCCTGTAATGCCAGCACTTTGAGAGGCCAAGGTTGGCAGATCACTTGAGGTCAGGAGTTCAAGACCAGCCTGGCCAACACGGTGAGACCCCTGTCTCTACTAAAAATACAAAAATTAGCTGGGCATGGTGGCAGGCACCTGTAATCCCAGCTACTCGGGAGGCTGAGACACAAGATTCTCTTGAACCCTGGAAGCAGAGGTTACAAAGCTGAGATTATGCCACTGCAATCCAGCCTGGGTGACAGAGCAAGACTCTGTCTCAAAAATAAAAATAATAAATAATAACAAAACAAAAAAATATATATGCATTCCTAGTCCCTTGGAGCTGCAACAACAAAGCTGGTGATATATTTTGGGTGTTCCTAATCAATGTTTTCCTTGAGCTACACTGCAAGTCTCAACCTTGACCCTGCTACAGTCATCATCTATTACAAATTAAAACAAGAGCCATAAGTCTGTCTCCTACTAAAATATTCTAATTGAGACATGTTAACAGAATACATTTTTTTTGGGTCAGAAAGTATCCACCAGGGTGGGGAACAGACGGCCCACCAATTGTGCTGTGGCCCTGACCACCAAGGACTCACGAATCATCCACAGCAAGGCTGGCGACTTGAAAAGAACACTAAATTGCTCTTTGACATTAATTCTTAAACCTTGAGAAACCAAAGTTCTCTTTGTAACAGACTTGAAAAAGGATGAAGTCAGAAGTAGCTCAGCAGAGATGCACCAACTCTTACCTGGGAGAGACACCCCTTGCTAATCACGTCTGGATTAACCGATGTGCTAAAAGCATCTCTTCCAACAGAGACACAGACTGCAAACAGGAATGCTGTGAACACCTTCCCCAGATAACCCAGTCCTGACCCATCCACCCCTCAAGAGGTCCCCAGACAAGTCCAATAAGGAAATGACCCCACAGCAGATTCAGGTGCAGGCAGTGAGGATAGTGGCATCAGGGAATTCCACCGTAAACGTTGGCAGCACGCAGGGAGGTGTACCCAGCTGGACAGGGGAAGTCAAAAGTGCAGGATGATCTGGCCATTCCAAATATGCAGGGCATTCCAATTTTGTTAAAATGAAACCCAGCCTTTGAAAAGGCCTGGACTTCCCACAATGTATGGTATTCATAGTGTGGAGGGCACTGTAGAGAAGTTATCAGAGGGTTCATGATGGCAAGATCCACGGAGGCTCTGCCATGTGCCAGGTATGAGACAACTATTTACATAAAACACCTCATTTCACCTTACACAGAGTCCACGGACTGCTCCACAGTCTCCCAGGTAAGAGTTGGTGCATCTCTGCTGAGCTACTTCTGACTTCATCCTTTCTCAACTGCTTCATGTTTCACCTTACACAGAGTCCACAGACTGCTCCACATTTCACCCTACAGAGTCCACAGACTGCTCCACATTTCACCCTACAGAGTCCACAGACTGCTTCACATTTCACCCTACAGAGTCCACAGACTGCCCCACATTTCACCCTACACAGAGTCCACAGTCTGCCCCACATTTCACCCTACAGAGTCCACAGACTGCTCCACATTTCACCCTACAGAGTCCACAGACTGCTTCACATTTCACCCTACAGAGTCCACAGACTGCCCCACATTTCACCCTACAGAGTCCACAGACTGCCCCACATTTCACCCTACAGAGTCCACAGACTGCCCCACATTTCACCCTACAGAGTCCACAGACTGCCCCACATTTCACCCTACAGAGTCCACAGACTTCTCCACATTTCACCCTACAGAGTCCACAGACTGCCCCACATTTCAACCCACACAGAGTACAGAGACTGCTTCACAGAATACTACCAAAGGGGAGCATCAAATGATCCCCAAGAAGTAATGAGCGCCTTAAAACTAAGAAAGCCAACCTCCTCCCCCTCTCTTAATTCCCTCTCCTCATTTCCGCAGAACCAAAGAAATATGAAGGGCCAGTGGCGCCCCACTGAAGAACGCTCTCCTGGTGGTTACACTCTGTACATAGGGAGCACAACACTGCTCCGTGCTGCCTGAGGCTACTATTCTATACTACACTAGTACGATCTGTTTGTTCTATTCTATACTATTCCATTCTCTACGATAGAATACTACAGCTTCATTCTATACTGTAAAATACTGTACTATCTGTTCTATTCTATTCTATTTTCTTCTATACGGAAAGCAGTTAGCCAGCTTCCTTTAGGCAGATAGTAAGGGAAGGGTCCCAGAGAGCCTCCAGCCCATGTTTTGTGCAGATAGGGGGACTTGCACGGGGGTCTCGTCTAAACATGCTCACAGCAGACTAAGGGTCCCCATGCACACGGGGGAATGGGGTGGAACCACCAGAAATTTGCTCCTTAGACAGGGAGCCCAGCCCCATCAGCTTCTATATAAAAGCCCTTGTAGTCAACTGGGAAGGGGGCAACCAGCAACCTGCTCTCAGGACCCCTCTTTTCGCCGAGAGCTTAACTTTTAGCTTAATAAGTTCCGCTGCACTCACTCTTCGATGCCCCCGTGCCTGTTTCTTCCTGGTCATGAGACAAGAACCTGGACCCAGCCGAGCTAAAGAGCAAAACTCCTGCGTCAGTGCTACAGAACACTATCCTCTCTGTTCTGTGCCATGCGACTCTACTATTCCACACCATACTACTTAATATTAATACTAGGCTGTGTGTTCTAATCTAGACTTCATTATGCTATGCAATACTACGTCATTAGTTCAACTGTATACTCTACAATACTATCCCACTTGTTCTATTCTAGACCATGTCATACTATTTGTCCTATTGTATACTATACTACATAATGTTACAATGTTTCTTCTATTCTATGCTACCCTATATAACATTATACTATTTGTTCTATTCTGCGCTACTCTATATAATTCTAATCTGTTTGTTCCATTCTATACAATACCTTGCATCATTTTACCATGTTCCACGATACAAGAGTAGAGTCAGTTATACTTTCATAATCTTTTTTCCAAGCTCTTACCCAGTAAGAAATGTGATGTTTTACTATGCCTCACATAAATGCACATTTCATGATAATCAATGCCATTTCCTATGGTTATAGAATTCTGTCTCTATGATTCTATTGATACGGCTTCTTTGGGCTTTTCTGTAAGTCCTTTGCAGTGTCTGGTTTCCTAGTGAAAAGATGACTAAGGTCCCGATAAGATCCTACAAAACCAGCATCCACACAGGCTCACTTGTGTGCACACTGCTGGACTCCGTGTTGAAGGAGGGACAGGAAGACAGACGGCTGTCGGTGGATGGAAGGCAACAAGCACAGAGTAGATTCCAGAACTGAGACAGGAACCAAGGCTCTGGCACAGCTGAGGGTCGATCCCAATTCTAGCCTCTCACAGAAAGGCAGAGGAGACTTAGCACAAAGAGCATGGAACTTTGCTTTAATAAAGCAAATGCTTACCATCCACTATGAGGAGCTCAAGGAGAAATGGCAGTAGGCTCTACTAATAACTACTGCTTTAAAAAATGGAAGGGAAAGGGTACATTTTCACATGGGCCAGGTGGAAAGTTGGCTGGACCTGCCGCTGGACCTGACACTGGACCTGACACTGGACCTGCCGCTGGACCTGCCCCTGGACCTGCCGCTGGACCTGCCCCTGGACCTGCCACTCAGTCTGCTACTGGACTGCTAACAAATGCTGCAGATTTTTATGGAGAGAAAAGTACAATGCGTCTGAGAACAGCGCTCCCAGCTCTGGATGAAGCCGGCAGAACAAGGAAGCAGCAGAGAGGCTGGTATCATTCAGTGGGCAGAGTCAATGACCCTCCTCTAAGTCCAGCAAAGCTCAACCTGCATGTCTGCAACTAGAAATACCAATCGTAAGCCAGACCTCCTGGCAAATACCATTGCCCCGCTGTAATTCTGTGTGGTGTATTATGTCCCATGTACAGGAAATCATTCACAAACCCTTTAACCAGGAAGTACTAAGATGACTTTTAATGCAATATAACACCTTTGCACCCATTTAACATATATTTAACCCCAGGGGTATAAATATATATTTTATAGAACATCAGGCATGTTTACCTAATGGCTCGAATTTCACAATGTCTCTCTCCCTGAGAGGACAGCGGAGGATCCCATGCACTGTCTCCAGGAACATGCCCCTCCCAGAGAGGATTCACAAATCAAATGTGCACATGCATGCATGCACAGACACATATCACACACACACATACACGTGAACACGCACACCTACATGTAATACATACATTCACACATGCACACACATTCACATAATCACATAATACCAACACAAAACACATGCATACACATACACACAACACTCAAACACACACGCACAAACATACACACAACACTCAAACAAACACACACAAGCATATGCACAACACTCAAACACACATGCATATACATACACATTCTGACACACATACATATGTAAATGCGTAGAGATAACATGCACAAATATACATGTATAACTATACACACACGAGCATCCATGCATGCCTACTTGCACATGTGTGCAGTCGTGCCTAAACATGTAACACATGCACACACATACATGCAACACAAATACACATGCACACATATACACATGCATGCACATATACATCACACACAAAGGCACACATACATGCACAACACATATACATGCAATACAAACTTTCATACACATAAATGCAAACACACATACATATATACACCCCTCAAAGACCCCATTATTCAATTCTAAACAAAGTGGTTTATCCCCCAAATGTACCTTCTCGTAATTAATAAGCTCTACTGCACATTTCTTGTTTCAAATAATGAGGTCTCACACACAGCACACACACATTTATACTCCAATACGTGTGAACATATACATAGAAATAGGCACACGGGCACGAAGGCCCTCTTCTGTAAAGGTATTCTCAAACTTGAACTGAACCAATTCTGCTAATTATAGTCAGAGTCAGCAAAGATATATATTTGACCTCGGAATGATTATACTCGTTCTTTTCGTTACCCCTGGCAACAGCAAGAATGTAAAACAGAGTTGTGTGATACCATGTCACTTATTCAATCCCACTTCCTGGGATCTGACCCACTTGTAATAGGGTTTCTGTCTGAGTGATTTCCTTCTGACTAAAATCATGAGATAATTCCTTCTCTTCCTGCTTTCTCTTTCCCAGGCCTTTTCACTGCCCTTTCCTCAATCTCAGAAACTAAATCATACTTGTCAAAATGGAAGGCAAAGAAACAGTCTTAGGAGTGAATCCCACAATGGAATGGACTCAAGAGAGGAAAAAATATTCTTTTTGAAAATGTACAAAAGGAAAAGTCAAGAGGCCTGCGTTCCCTCTCACGACAGAAACAGACGTCAGCATAGCAGGTCACTCAGCACAGTTCAGCTCTGTGTATGAAACAGAGATTCTAGTCCTTGTCCCTGTTTCATGATGTTGCAGTGAAGGAAACAAAACAGACAAAGGGCACAGGCTGCAGAAAAGGATTTTAAAAGGATGACTTTTAAAATGTGCACCTGCTTTTCGAGGGCACAATGAGGATATTTTCAAGTATATTAAAGCTGATTTATAAGAGATGGGTATAAAGACTCTACAAGGTCATTAGACTTTAGACTTACAAAGAAAACAAATCACATTCTCCTAGCATCACGAGTCAGGTGTTCCACAAATACTAAGAAGAGCCACCGCAACGGGATCCACTATGAGGGGTCAAAACATAACCCATGAAGCGTGGCCGAGAGCTCCTATAATTAGATTATAGGAATCTATAATCAGGAATCTCCTGATTTCTAGGAATCTAATTTTAAACATCCTCACAGCTAGCACATCACAAAAATACAGAGCTCCAAATGCCGTAACACAAGTGCTAAGAAGACCTAAGCCAAAAATATACGAGGCATTTCAGGCAAGAATCCAGAATCAGAAGAACACAAGTTTTCTAAGTTCTTCAAAAGCTGGTGCTGGTTCAGGCTCTTCTGCAGACTTCAACAAAAGACACGCTAGAATTAGCCATTGACGGTAACCCTGAGTCAACACGCACGGTGTTCGGAAAAGCACAAGGCCTGCTCCGGCCTTGAGACCCCTGGGAACTTTCTCTGGACCGCACCGAGTGGATGACTTTGAGAACTCAAAATAACCAACAACCAGTCCATGAACAGAGAAAGAAGACTGCAGCCTCCCTGGGGACCTGGCTCCATGCCTGCCCGCTTTCTTCCGGATACCTTTGCCCTTCCCGGCTCCCTGCTTCACCTGGCGACGCTCTGGGTTCAGGCCCCTCTCCAGCTGTGTCTTGGTCCACGGCTGGCTGCCCGTGTGAAGCACCAGGCCTTGAAGGACCATCTCCACCTGCTCCCTGCACTTCCCACCCACTTCCGCGAGACTCCCAGGCTCTGGCTGCTCTCAGGGATCAGGGCCGCCAGGCTCCCCTCACAGGCTCCAACTGGAGTCCTGCCCCCTGGTTTTCAACAACACTTGGGACTTTCTCCTGGAAACTCTCGGCTCTGGACTTTAGTGAACTGCGCCATCCAGCTCTTCTCTGGACTCTAAGCAGGGCTTTTTCTGGGTCTTCCAACCCTGCCTCCATTTCCAAATGTGGGCTTTCCTTTGGCCTCCTCTCTCCAGACATGCACGCCTCACACTCTGGCTACTTGACCTGCCCTTCTACCTAAGAGGCTCCCAAATGCACCTTGCTCCAGATTTTCCCCAAGCCTCCTCCTATATTTCCAGACTCGCAGCTTGCAGTGGTGTCTGTAAGTATCTCCGAGTCAGATCCACACTTGCTTCTGATTTCCAGCAAAGCGCAACGCCGACCTCAGGGTGCAGACTCGCAGCTTCTTCCGCCTTCCTGCACTCCCTCTTCCCCTCCTGACCCAGGCACCGAATCGCTCAGCTCACTGGCTGCCTTCTGTCCTCCTCTCGCCACGGCGAGTGCCCTGCATGAGCCTGCTCTGTCCCTCCGGCTCCACGGCGTGCCGCACATCAGAGGCGATTCTCTCCGAAACCCTCAGTGGCTCCCTCGTATCCGACAGGTAAGGACTTCCACATTCTGGCCCCAATCTAACTTTCTGGCCTCAGATATGCACATGCATATTTTATCTATGCAAGGAGAGTACAGGCCTCACACCTGCTCTCATTCCTGGGCTCCTAGCTCCTCCTGAAGGTGCTGTATGAGCTACCTATGCACTTTCCAAACACTAATTGAATATGCGCTTGGAGAACATTTACTTGATAATTTTGTGGCATTGCTGGATAACGTGGACAAAGTGAGAACTACGCAGGTGTGTGGATGCTGCCTTGCCCAGACCTCACTTACCCAGACACTCCCAGATGCTCAAGGTGACCAGCCCTATTGGCGCACAGGCAGGCGCAGGCTGCACTCCCACAGCTGGGCCCCGCGAGCTGAACTATAATCATGAAGCAGCTGTTTGCTCCTAAATCTGTGTATGCCGGTGCACTTGTCACACATTACTGAAACCAATAAAGTATGACTCCAAGGAGAGAATAATTGTATGAAAACTAAGTTGGATGCCTTTCAAAGACTTAATATGGGGGAAATTTTTTTTTCATTTTAATCTTTTCTACATTGCTATCATATTAGGTATGGGCAAAACATATACACAATGTTTGAGGAAATAATTTTTAAAGGTTTCAAATGTAACATAACTTGTTTCTCTTGTGTTGCCTATTCTCTTCTAGAAGAATCAAAACTGTGGCAGGCCTGCGATGGCTGTGGTTGAGGAAAGAGGCCACACCCACAGCCAGTAGAACCACGCTCAGCAGCAGCCTAGCCCCGCGTGGAAGGGGCGTGAACACTCTCGGGAGAGGTGGATGTGCACTAACCGTTCCCAGCTCTGACCTCTTTGATTAACTGAATATGGTGATTGGTTTTATCTGAACGTCAGACAAAAGGGTGTCTACGCCCAGGAAAGACTCTAAACACTCTGGACCCTGCTGGGGCAGATGGTGACCTTGACCCAGTGATACCACTCTCCATTGGGCACACAGCCCAGTCTCCTAATCGTAAAGGACATTCATAGCAACACTACGAAAAAGAAACACGACTGTTCTGACCCGGAAAAGTGAAATTTAAAACATTAAATATACAGGTTCTAACTAAGAGGCAGACGGACCGGGCGGGTGGCTCATGCCTGTAATCCCAACCCCTTGGAAGGCCGTGGTGGGTGGATCACTTGAGGTCAGGAGTTCGAGACCAGCCTGGCCAACATGGTGAAACCCCATCTCTACTAAAAATGCAAAAATTACCCTGATGTGGTGGCGGGCACCTGTAATCCCAGCTACTTAGGCGACTGAGGCAGGAGAATCGCTTGAACCCGGGAGGTGGAGGTTGCAGTGAGCCGAGATCGCACCACCGCAGTCCAGCTTGGGCAACACTTTCTCAAAAAAAGTAAAATAAAATAAAATAAAATAAAATAAAATAAAATAAAATAAAAGGCAGACAAACAAAAGGAGATTTCCTCTGATCTTAAAAACAGAAGTATTTGATTCACAGCCTGGATAATTGAAGATCTGTATAGAAATCACCTAGGGCCCCGCCCTCCCTCACAACAGACTGGGGTAGAGGGAAGGAGGGCAGGAGGGGGGCCCCTTATCCACGAGAGGCTCCTCCCACCCCATCCCCTTCCTCAGGAGGGCGGCCTGCCCAGCACAGGCTCCATTCTCCCCAGGTAAGACCCTGGTGTCTCTACAGGAACACCCACCTCCCTTCCCTGCAATCCACTCCAGCTGCTCACGGCCAGTCAAGGGGGCGCTCTTCAGAGAGGAGCAAACGGCTTAGGGGAGAGCCTGAACTCCCACGTCCCAGGTGTGGCTTGCCAGGGAGCACAGAGGAAGGATGCAGGTCCCGAGAAGGAGGAGGCGCAGGAGGACGATGAGAGAGACAAAAGAGACAAGAGAGGCTGCCTAGCGACGCGCTGAGCGCAGGACCTGGCGGAGGCCTCCTGGGGACGGGCAGAGGCAAACATGCTGCTGCTTCTAGGCTGCTCCGGAGGATACAAACTCGGAAGGGGCTGCAAGGCAGGACTCGCTGAGGAGCAGTCATGTGGATGCCCCGCCTCTCACACGGCACACACTGAAAACATGCAACTAACAAACAACACAACACGCATGTACAATGCGCTTATACAACACTGACAACACACAATGCACACAAACAAACACAACCTATACAACACATACCCAATACATGCAACTCACAACACAATATGCATTTTTAACACTCAGGCAACACATAACCAATACATGCAATGCACAACACAACATGTACGTACAACACACTCATACACACATACAGCACACGTAACTCACATACAACACAACACGCACGTACAATGCACTCATACAGCACACACAACACACAACTCACACACAACATGCACATGCAACACACTCATACGACACACAACACTCATATAACACACAACACACACAACTCACAACACAACATGCACACACAACACTCACACAACATGCACACAATACATACAACTCACAACATACACATACAACATACTCATACAGCTCACGTACAAAACATGCAACTCACGTTCAACACAACATGCACATACAACATACATGACACACGCAAATCAATGCAACATTCACATACTCACAACATACACATACAATACACTCAAACAACACATACAAGAAATGTAACTCACGCACAACACAACATGCACATACAACACACTACACAACATTCAACACATACAACATACACAATACATGCAACTCAACACAAATACATGTACAATGCACTCACAACACACAACACTTACACAACACACAACACATGCAACTCACAAACACACGTACAACACACTCATACAACACACAACACTCACACAACATACACACAATACATGCAACTCATATACAACATACACATACACACGTACAATGCACAACACTCATATAACACACAACACACATACAACATACAAAACATACAACTCACAAATACACGTACAACACACTCATACAACACACATACAACATACAAAACATACAACTCACAAATACACGTACAACACACTCATACAACACACAACACTCAAACATACAATAAATGCAACTCAACACAATATGCACATACAACACACATACAACCCATGCAACTCACATACAACACAACACACTCATGCAACACATTCATACAACACACACTGTACAGATTCTAAGTATGAAATAGAAAACAGCACACGCACGGTTTCTAAAGTATGATGAAAGTGTTTTCAAGAAGGTCGTCCAACATCCAAACTGGTACCATGTCCTCATTTTCAGCTGCTGCTCAGATTCAAGCATTTTTATCATCCGCTCTATGAATTATAATAATACAGCATAAACCCAGTTTTCATTTTACACCCACTTTGGCGTGGGGTGCTCCAAAACAGGGGCCAGGAGCCTCAGAGTCGTCCCTCAGAACAAAACACAACCCACACTCAGAGGCCAGGAAGGGAACTCGGGGGGCGACACACACTCTCTCATCTGCAGAGCTCTGCTTCAATTATTTCATACGTAACCAGGGCTGGAACGGGGTTGCTGAGGGTACAGACATGGCAAACTGAGAAGAAACTGGCAGGTGGAGAAAGATCGGTCAAAATCCAAGGAAAAATGCTGAACGTTTTCCACAAATAGTTCACACGACATGATACTCGGGCTACTGAAAGTTTATTGAGAGGGGTCTTGCTCCAAAGAAAAAGTTCTCTCTCAAGGTTATCGAAGATTCACAGCAGACACCTGCCCCCAACACACCATCTGCCGAGGGCCTATGAGTCAAAAAGAAGGTAAGACAGAAGTCAGGGTGCAGGGGAAGGAGAGCAGGAGGGGACCGAGTACTCGGAACCAAGTGAAGTGATGGGCGGACACTGAATGCCTGACTCCAGGGTTATCACCTGGGAAAACAAGTCTGTTGAAGTCTGTAGTAACAGTGTTAGTGCTTTCACTGAACCTGCACTCAACACTGGAGAACCTCCCTGTGTTATGAAGACGATCTGAAAAATAACATTAATTCACAAGGTAGAGTGACAATTCAGCCACAGAAAATAAAACTGATATAATCCACTACAAGTCACACTGTGTCTTTCTTTAAGACTGGTCTATGATGCAGAAAAGAGGCAGCTTGAGATCTAAAATACTGAAACTGGCAGACACCTTGTTTCCCTGAATTCTCACAACCGTGGCACCAGCTAGGGTAAGACAGAGTGGCTTTCAGAGCTTCCAGAACAACAGAACAGATCAATCATAAATATGCAAAGGTGATCTGAAGACAGAATTAATATTCCACGTTTTGGCTTAAACTAGTCATGTGATTTCCAATAAGTGGGAAACATCCACACCAATTTTTATAGGAAAGTTCAATGTGAACACATAGTACAGAACACTATCTTTGTTTTGGAATGTATTTCTTTAATATGACAATTTCAATTGTCTTTAGGGATTCCTGATATTGAATGCTCATCTTTATTAATGATGAGCTACCCATTTTCTGACTGAGGAAATGGAAAGTTGTCACTGCCTAACAGCAATACTCAACACGGCATGTATGAAAGGGAAAGCTACACCTGTGTGCACACACATGCATACACATGCATACACATACCTACACATGTACACGAACACACATACACGTGTATGCACGTGCACACACATGTACACATGTGTGCATACATACATATGCACGCACACATACGCACATACATGCATACACACGCATATACGCACACACATACATATACACACGTACACATGTACATACATACATGCATATACACGTGCACATGGACACGCATACACGCACATACACACGTGCACACACATGCATGTGTACATGCATACGTAAGTATCATCTCAGGTATGTGGATTCAAAATTCTGATGCAAACAAGAATAATCACAAAACAAGGCAGGGTGTCAACAAGTGAGAATTGAGATGGAAGTCCTGGAATGTTCCAGAGACGATATGAGGGAGGTCTGCACATCACATAAACATCTTACCCATTTTAAACGTGACCATTCCTGCCAACATCGGCCTGGATTAAGAAGATTTCATTTACATAAGGAACAGAAAATATAATACTTGTTCTAATGAGGTTCTCTAATCATTAGATTATTTTCATAATTATAAGTAATCACTAAATAACTTCCTTTCAAGGGTCTAAAAATAAAAATAAGATAACAAAGTCACAGTCCTGACAGTTTTATCATGCAAATCACAGCTGTGAAAATAAAGCATGGCTTTGAGACTATGCCCTCCTCAAATACCCTTCATGGAATTTTGTACCAGTAATGGCTGGTAATTAATTGTTACACCAGGTGGAAAAGTATATCATTTGGGGTATATGAAGTAAGCATGTAAAGAGAAATGACCACACACACCTGAAACCAGGTCTCATTTCACAACTGTTTCCTACTTTAGATTTGCTTAATTTACTTCATGAGGTGCCTTGAGGAGAGAAAGCAGAGCTGGGATCTGCCCCGAGGCTGCTTCGGGAAGAGCTGGGTGGGCACCAAGCCCCTCAGACAGAGGGCTGAGCTGCGTGGCCATGACCCCATCACTGCGGCTCCCCAAGCGTGTGTCCCTGTGTGTCACGCAAACCCCTGCCACACAGGTGACACACGCCACACGCCTGACACAGGCTCAGCACACAGGGAGCGATCAGTAAGTGGTGACTAGAGAGAAGCGACGGCCTTCAGCGTGGACGGAGAAAACAGGTCACAGACTCACAGAGGAAACGCCGCAGATCCACAGACGGATAAAACACCACAGATGCATGGACGGAGGAAACAGACCACAGACGCACGGAGCGAAGAAAAGCACCACAGACGCACGGAGGGAGGAAAAGCGCCACAGACGCACACATGGAGAAAACGCCACAGACGCACAGACGAAAGAAACGCCACTGACGCACGGACAGAAGAAATGCTACAGACGCATGGATGGAGGAAACGCGCCACTGCGGCACGCATGGAGAAAATAGGCCACAGACGCACGAAGGGAGAAAACGCCACAGACGCACGGACGGAAGAAACAAGGCAGAGACGCGCACACACCAGTGTGGAACATGGGACAGGAACGTCCCGGCCATGCACCTTCCACTCCCACTAGGGACTTCCCACCCCAGAGCACTCAGGATGGCTGTGGAGCTCCTGCCACCCACCCCAGAGGTGAAGCTGGGGAGCCAGAGATGAGCAGGTTCACGTCCATCAAATGCGGCTGCAATCCCTGTAATAACAGGAGGTCACCATTAAACAGAAGGGCACTTCACTTGGAATAAAAGCACTCTGCATAAAAGACTAAAGATTGGCCGGAGACCGCTTAGAAACCATCACAATCATTCTTGCTAGTGACAGTGAAGCTTCAAGAGTGGTCACTTTTCCTGTAGAAACGCCACAGAGGTGATTCCTGGAACTCAGTTAGAATATTTCTTTCCCGGAAACCACACAACCAAGAGTTTAATAATGCCATCTCTTGAGCAGAAAGATTAAGATTTGTGATGAAACAAAACCCTGGCAAGCCTCCTGATTCTAGAAGATGCTATACAGAAAAGCTAACTCAAAGGGCTTGCATTTCTTTTGTCGTCCATGACACACATGAAAAAAATTTTAAATATACAAAAAATGTAGGATTTGTACAGTGAGTACCAATGTATCTACTCCCTGGATCACAGATTAGATTTTAAATGTAAAGTTCTAAAGGTTCCCAGCTAAGGAAATGTGCAGTGTAAGCCTCTACCTGGTTAGAACCAAGGGGAATGGAATGAACTTTCCCCAGCCTTGCTACTCAGCTGGGAGGGGTTGCCACAGCTCCGCCACCCCACACCAGAGCACCCAGGATGGCTGTGGAGTTCCTGCCACCCATCCCAGAGGTGAGGCTGGATCCCCAATCGAGGTGTTAAGAGTGAGCCAGCTGGGCGCGGTGTCTCAAGCCTACAATCCCAGCACTTTGGAAGGCCAAGATGGGTGGATTACGAAGGCAAGAGATCGAGATCATCCTGGCTAACACGGTGAAACTCCGTCTCTGCTAAAAAAAAAAATACAAAAAACTAGCCGGGCGAGGTGGCGGGCGCCTGTAGTCCCAGCTACTCTGGAGGCTGATGCAGGAATGGCATAAACGTGGGAGGCAGAGCTTGCAGTGAGCTGGGATCTGGCCACCGCACTCCAGCCTGGGCGACAGAGCGAGACTCCATCTCAAAAAACAAAACAAACAAACAAAAAGAGTGAGCCAGCCTTTAGAGGCCATGTGGTCTATACTTGAATAGAAAATGTTCCAGAAAACCAAAGATTCCAATGCCTGTGATGAATTCCTAACCATTTGAAACCCAGGCTCCTCATCTATATAAAGAGAACAATGCTCTCTCCTGAGAAAGCATTTCAGAAGGATGAAAAAGGATCCACATGAGAGCAGCTGAAAACTACAAAGCACGCTGCAGTTAAAAGATTTATAAGATTTTTTCCATATCTTTGTTTCAAAGAATGTCAGCATTCTAAATATTGCGCTTCATCCCACATCACCTTTCAGGATCAAATCATAACGATC
Source organism: Macaca fascicularis (assembly GCF_037993035.2). Lineage (NCBI taxonomy): Eukaryota > Metazoa > Chordata > Mammalia > Primates > Cercopithecidae > Macaca > Macaca fascicularis. The sequence continues at coordinate 15,448,669 of NC_088387.1, read as the reverse complement.
AAAAGTGTCAGCAGAAGGCCGGGCGCGGTGGCTCACGCCTGTAATCCCAGCACTTTGGGAGGCCGAGGCGGGCGGATCACAAGGTCAGGAGATCGAGACCACGGTGAAACCCCGTCTCTACTAAAAATACAAAAAAAATTAGCCGGGCGCGGTTGTGGGCGCCTGTAGTCCCAGCTACTCGGGAGGCTGAGGCAGGAGAATGGCGTGAACCCGGGAGGCGGAGCTTGCAGTGAGCCGAGATCGCGCCACTGCACTCCAGCCTGGGCTGGGCGACAGAGCGAGACTCCGTCTCAAAAAAAAAAAAAAAAAAAAAAAAGTATCAGCAGAATCCCTACGAGCTCAGTCGCCGTGTGCTTCTTCTCCCTGCATGAGAATTCCTGCAGAACGATGGGACCATCCAAGAATGGCTCCCTGCCATCATGTGCCCATATTCCTTCCCCAGGGAGCTATTCCTGTACTCATGGGGCATGGGAAACCTGTATAACACCACCAGAAAGTCCTTGTTTGATTTACACACTTCCCAGAAGGGCTGATTTTATCCAGAATCCGAACTGTGTCAAACACTAAACCTAAGAAATCATCAAAAACCAAGGAAATGTAAGGTCATCTCCTGCCCAGGGTGCATGGCTACTAGGGGAGAAATAGAAAATGAGACACGAAAGCAAACTTTTAAGATATTCAGAACACCACTGGATGATTCCAGGAACCCATTACAGATCATTGCTGTTCCTAATAACAGGAAAGAAATTCTAAAATTCCAACAGGCATGGTGAGTCCCTCACTTGCATGAAATCAAAATAATAATCCATCACTATCTTTAAAAGACAAAAGAAAAACTCTATTTCCTCTTCATATTAATTTGTGTACAAATAACTTAAGTGAGGAAATCTTAATGTCTGGACTGTGATATCAATAGCAAAATAACCCCAAGCTTCCCAATTAAAGGATATAGACGGGCTGAGTGGATTTAAAGAAGAAAAACCAACTATATGCTGCCTACAAAAAACTCACTTCAGCCGTAAAGACACACATAGACTAAATGTGAAGGGATGGAAAAACATGTTCCACATTAATGGAACTCAAAAGTGAGCAAGAGTAGCTATATTTATTTCAGACCAATCACAAGTTAAGTCAAAAACTCTAAAAAGGTAATTATATAATAAAGAGATCAACATAGCAAGAGGATATAACAATTACGAGTATATGGGCACCCAACAACAAAGCACCCAGATACATAAAGCAAATATTAGTAGATCTAGAGAGAGAGGTTGGGCACGGTGCCTCATGCATGTAATCCCAGCACTTTGGGGGGTGGAGGCAGGTGGATCACCTGAGGTCAGGAGATCAAGACCAGCCTGGCCAACATGGTGAAACCCTGTCTCTACTAATACAAAAAATTAGGCCAGGATGGTGGCACACGCCTGTAATCCCAGCTACTTGGGAGGCTGAGGCCGGAGAATCATTTGAACTCGGGAGGTGGAGGTTGCAATGAGTTGAGATTGCACCTCTGCACTCTAGTCTAGGCAACAAGAGCAAAACTCCGTCTCAAATATATACACACACACACACACACATATATATATATATATATAGAGAGAGAGAGACACCAACACATCAATAGTAGGGGCCTCAAAACCCCACTGTCAGCACTGGAGATCATCTAGACAGAAAATAACAACAAATTATCAAGTTGAAAGTACAGTGTAGACCAAATGGACCTAACAGACATTTACAGAACATTTCATCCAACAGATACAAACGCACATTTTTCTCATCGGCACATGGAACATTCTCTAGAATCAACCACATGCTAGGCTGCTAAAGAAGTCTCAATACATTTTTTAAAAATTGAAATAACATCTAGGATATTCTCAGACGGTAACAGAATAAAGCTATAAATCAACAACAAGGAACAGATACTTCTCAAAAGAAGACATTTATGCAGCCAATAGACACATGAAAAAATGCTCATCATCACTCGCCATCAGAGAAATGCAAATCAAAACCACAATGAGATACCATCTCACACCAGTTAGAATGGCAATCATTAAAAAGTCAGGAAACGACAGGTGCTGGAGAGGATGTGGAGAAATAGGAACACTTTTACACTGTTGGTGGGATTGTAAACTAGTTCAACCATTATGGAAAACAGTATGGCGATTCCTCAAGGATCTAGAACTAGATGTACCATATGACCCAGCCATCCCATTATTGGGTATATACCCAAAGGATTATAAATCATGTTGCTATGGAGACACATGCACACATATGTTTATTGCGGCCCTATTCGCAATAGCAAAGACTTGGAATCAACCCAAATGTCCATCAGTGACAGACTGGATTAAGAAAATGTGGCACATATACACCATGGAATACTATGCAGCCATCAAAAAGGATGAGTTTGTGTCCTTTGTAGGGACACGGATGCAGCTGGAAACCATCATTCTTAGCAAACTATCAGAAGAACAGAAAACCAAACACTGCATGTTCTCACTCATAGGTGGGAACTGAACAATGAGATCACTTGGTCTCGGGAAAGGGAATATCACACACCAGGGCCTATCATGGGGTGCGGGGAGAGGGGAGGGATTGCACTAGGAGTTATACCTGATGTAAATGACGAGTTGATGGGTGCTGACGAGTTGATGGGTGCAGCACAGCAACATGGCACAAGTATACATATGTAACAAACCTGCACTTTATGCACATGTACCCTAGAACTTAAAGTATAATAATAATAAGAAAGAAAGAAAGAAAGAAAGAAAGAAAGAAAGAAAGAAAGAAAGAAAGAAAAAAGAAAGAAAGAAAAAAGAAAGAAAGAAAGAAAGAAAAGTCAGGAAACAACAGGTGCTGGAGAGGATGTGGAGAAATAGGAACACTTTTACACTGTTGGTGGGACTGTGAACTAGTTCAGTCATTGTGGAAAACAGTGTGGCGATTCCTCAAGGATCTAGAACTGGAAATACCATTTGACCCAGCAATCCCATTACTGGGTATATACCCAAAGGATTATAAATCATGCTTCCATAAAGACACATGCACACGTATGTTTATTGCGGCACTATTCACAATAGCAAAGACTTGGAAGCAACCCAAATGTCCATCAATGACAGACTGGATTAAGAGAATGTGGCACATTTACACCATGGCATACTATGCAGCCATAAAAAAGGATGAGTTCATGTCCTTTGTAGGGACTCGGATGCAGCTGGAAACCATCATTCTCAGCAAACTATCGCGAGGACAGAAAACCAAACACCGCATGTTCTCACTCATAGGTGGGAAATGAACAGTGAGATCACTTGGACACAGGAAGGGGAACATCACACACCGGGGCCTGTTGTGGGGTGAGGGGAGGGGGGAAGGATAGCATTACAAGATATACCTAATTTAAATGACAAGTTAATGGGGACAGCACACCAGCTTGGCACATATATACATATGTAACAAACCTGCACATTGTGGACATATACCCTGGAACATAAAGTTTAATAAACAATCAAACAAAAAACAAATCAACAACAAGGAGAACTTTCAAAACTGTATAAATACATAGAAATTAAACAATATGCCCTTGAATAGCCAATGGGTCAATGAAGAAATTAAGAAGGAAATTTAAAAATGTCTTGAAATAATTGAAAACAGAAACAAGACATATCAAAGCCTATGGCATACAGCAAAAGCAGTATTAAGAGGAAAGTTTAGAACAATAAACTCCTACATTTAAAAAACAGATTTAAAATAAACAACCTAACAATGAACTGCAATGAGCTAGAAGAGCAGGAACAAATCAAATCCAGAAGTGGTAGCAGAAAAGAAATAACAAAGATCAAAGAGGAAGTAAATAATATGGAAACTAACAAATATAAAAGATGAAGAAAAGAGTGTTGGTTTTTTGAAAAGATAAATAAAATAGACAAGCCATTCGCTACACTAAGAAAGAAAAAGAAATCCCAAATAAATAAAATTAGAAACCAAAAAGGAGAATTACATTTGATACCACAGAAATACAAGGGATCATTAGAAACTATTTTTAACAACTGTTATGTCAACAGATTGGAAAACCTAGAGGAAATGGATAAATTCCTGGACATGTACAACCTACCTAGATGGAACCAAGAAGAAACGGAAATCCTAAACAGACCAATAATGAGTAACACGTATGACTATATAATAATAAAATGTCTCCAACAAAGAAAACCCCAGAACTAGGTGGCTTCACAGCTGAATTCTACAAATTTTTATTTCAATTCTTCGCAAACTATTCCAAAAATATTGAAGACGAGGGAATTCTGCCAAGTTCATTCTTCAAGCCAAGCATTACCCTGATACCAAAATAAGACAAGGACACAATAAAAAGAGAAAACTATAGGTCAATACCCCTGATGAACACAGATGCAAAAATCCTCAGCAAAATACTAACAAACTGAATCCAACAGTAAATCAAAAAGATTATACACCATGATCAAGTGGGATTTATCCCAGGATGCAAGGATTGCTCAACAAACACAAATCAATAAACACGCTACATCACATCAACAGAATTAAGGACAAAAACCATATCATTTCGACAGATACAGAAAAAGCATTTGATAAAATTCAACGCTGCTTCATGATAAAAAGTTTCAACAAACGAGGCACTGAAAGAAACATATCTCAACACGATAAAGGCCATATGTGACAAACCCACAGCTAACATAATGGTGAATGGGGAAATACTAAGCGCTTTTTCTCTGACACCTGTAACAAGACAAGGACGCCCACTTGTGCCACTCCTATCCAACACAGCACTGAACGTCCTAGTCAAGAGCAGTTAGGCAAGAGAAAGAAATCAAGGGCACCCAAAGTGGAAAAGAGGAACTCTAATTGTCTGTTTGCAGACAATATGCTCTTATATATTAAAAAAAAAAAAAAAGCTCCAGCAAAAATCTCTTTGAACCGATAAACAAATTCAGTAAAGTTACAGAATACAAAATAAACATATAAAAGTCAGTAGCATCTCTATAGACTAACAATGAGCCAGTGGAAAAAGAAATCAAGAAAGCAATCCAATTTAGCTACAAAAATATAAAATAAAAATAAAAATACCTCAGAAGAAGTCTAACCAAGAGGGTTAAAGATCTCTATGAGGAAAATGATATTCTACCCTCTGAAGGTAGAACAGTGGAACCTAGAGACAGGAAAGGGCGGCGGGAAGGCAGAAAGGGAGAGGTTGGCTAATGGATACAAAATTACATCTAGATAGTAAAAATGAGGTTTAGCGTGCTATAGCCTTGTACGGTGACTGTAGTTTATAATTTATTGTATATTTTCAAGCAGCTAGAAGGGAGGATTTTAAATATTCCCAGCATTAAGAAATGACAAATGTTTGAGAAGACGGACATGCTAATTATCCTGATTTGCTAATTACACATGATAAACATGTATTGAAATATCAGACTGTATCCCATGGATATGTACCATAATGTGTCCATTAAAAATAATAATTGTTAAAAACCCAAGGGCCATTTCTCATTTGTCCTATGTCAATGTCGTGGTCCATTGGTGGAGACCTAGCCATTTGCAAGTTAGACTATAGTCACTTGAGCTGAAAGCAAATGAATCGTCACAAAAACTACCACTGGCACCAAGTCTTCTTTCCAGAATTTCCTGGCCACAGCACTGCCACAGTCACTGTGGGCAGGAAAGACACACTAGCAACCAACTTTCAACCCCAGTACAGTTGAAGCTTATATTTCTCTGGTTTGGAATAAGTGTGTGTTCATAACTTACATTTACTCCAACTGTCCCCTTGCTTAAATAGCTCCTTAAGGATGATTTCCTGTTACTAAATTCCAACAGCTTCCGAGCACCCATTATATTCTCCAAAGCAAATAAAAAGAGAAAATGTGTTGAAAGCCTGATAATGTTCACTGAAGAATCCAGAATGATGTACTGCTTGAAATGGCCACTCCACCTTGTTCCTTTACATGACTTTTAAAGTAGCCCCAGTTATTACACATAATTGAAGCCATAATTTCTGCAATACCATTAGGTCCACAAAGGGTGGGGCCAGGGGACTTCAAAGTCTGTCTCTGAATTTTTTTTAAAAAAAGGAAAGCTTATGAGAGTAGGTAATGAAAATAAATATTCACACAACTCAGAGCAGGGCATGGTGACACATAAAGCTCCAGCCTGGCACAGGTGTCCAGCCAGTGAGGGTGGGGACACAGACTCATATGGTCCCCACAATCCCCCAGAAGTGCCACAGACAGGTGGATGGCCTGAGGTAGAATCAGGCTCCGAATTCCAGGAGCTGTCTGGCTCATGTGCACCGCTTGTGGTCCACAGTGCACGAGGATGCCCCACGTCAACAGTCCCGGTGCAGAGCACAAGAATGCCCCATGTCACGAGCCCCCGCTGCAGAGCATAGCCCGAAGGTGCCAGCCCAGCCTCCTACACACACTGGCCACCAAGGCACTGCCCTCCAGGAAGGAGGACCCCAGAGGTCGTGGCAGGATGAGGTTCTGCTCTTCATCATCCCCGAGCAGAGGGGAAAGTCCCAGAAGACATTTGGGGAGCCTCTACAGGTGGTTGGGGGACTCTGAATGGAGGTTCAAAGTTGTCCCCAGATACACTAGACTCAAACCTAAAACAGGTCATTCTTCCAGATATGCCCAGACTGGAACCTATACAGGCCATCCTTCCTAGCTTTCCTCTGGAAAAGCAGGCTTAAAAGAGTATCGACTAAAAGGGGCCACCAGGAAGAGGGAAGTCCTATCTTTAAAAAAAGAAATAATTTTTCTAAAAAAGAGGCACTGAGGCTCTGACCCATCTGATCACTGAGTACGTGCTCAGCAGCATCTGTCAGAGCAGAGCAAGTACACACATGCTCTCCATATCCTGTGCTCCGGGTCCCCGTGCTCCCTGCTCCCATGCCCCCCGCAGCCGTGCTCCCCACACCTGTGCTCCGGGCACCCGTGCTGCCCACACCCGTGCTCCCCGCACCCATCCTCACCTCCCCACACCTATCTGTGCTCACCATGCCTATGTTCCCTGCACCCGTGCTCCCCGCACTGTGTTCCCTGCACCCATGTCTGCTCCTCGAGCTCTCTTCCACTGATTTCCTCTGTACGTCCCTCTTGATAGTCACTGTCACCTCGAATCACCTGGCTAAATGGAGGTAAAGAAAAAGTCTAGAGTAGCACATTGGAGGACAGAGTGGAAGTGGCTGTTTACCAAGCAGGGCTATGAGATGAGCGCATCTGATCCCCATTAATCCTGACGGTCAGTTGATTAGCCCTGTTCAACAGCTGGGGACACTGAAGTGTGGAGGGACGGGCTTGCTTACCCCGGACGATGCTGACAGTGTGGGCCCAGCCCGGTCCCACAGCCACCAGGAGGAGGCTCCTGAGTGGGCAGGCGCCGAGGTGCAGCGCAGAGAACGCCTGGGACCCTGGCATAGACTCCTCAGGAAGGAAACAGAGAAAGGTCCACAGAGACTCAAGCAGCACAGAAGAAGGTCACCCACAAGTTAAAAATAGATGTTTGTGCTCTATCGTCCCAGCGTGCTAAACATCCAGCTCGCTCACACGCACGGCCTGACGTGAGCCCGGCCTCCTTCAGCATTGGGCTAAGCGAGAGAGGCACCTGCCCCTCTCCCGACAATAGCAGGCTCGGCAGCTATTCTTCAATGTACTTGACACCCCTCCGTGAGGATTAAGCTACACTCTGTCGACACTGGGTAAGTTTAATCCCGACACAGCTAACCGTGTCGATCTGCAGTGAACAAACAACTTACTTTGGATGACTCTGTCACTGACAAAGACCCTGAATCTCCCAGCAAAGCTTAGTGACACGACTTACCTTTCTGTTTTCATTTCAGGTACACTGGCCCATACGGTCTAGTTTACCTGCTGATAATGCCTTGGAAAGACCACCAGGGGGCCCCACACCATTTTCGGCTTCATAGGGATGTGAATTTCCCTTTGATGACAAAGGTAATGGGGAAATAAAACAGGGATCCAAAACAAATGCCTGTGTGTTTCCTGGGAGTGATAAGGTCAGGAACTGCCGCTCTGTGTCAGGTGAGGGAGTAACAGAGAGAATGACACCAACTCCTGAGACAGGACGTGATGCATGGTGCAGCCACCGCCTGTGGCCATGGAAATTCCAGGGAATGCAGGCCCCAGTTGCATGGTACAGCCACCATCTGCAACCACAGAAATTCCAGGGAATGCAGACCCTCAGTCACATGGTACAGTTACCATCCGCAGCCACAGAAATTCCAGGGAAGGCAGACCCTCAGACACATGGTACAGCCACCATCTATAGCCATGGAAATTCCAGGGAACACAGACCCTCATTCACATGGTACAGTCACCACCTTTGGCCACGGAAATTCCAGGGACACCAGTTGCATGGTGCAGACACCACCTGCAGCCACAGAAATTCCGGGGAACGCAGACTCCAGTCGCACGGTACAGCCACCACCTGTGGCCATGAAATTCCGGGGAATGCAGGCCCCAGTCTCTAAAGTGTTATTTGTTTTAGGAACTTCACCGCAGTGAATGTGGAAGAGTTTCTCTCTGTGCAGAGCTCAGTATCCAGAAGGGAAGTCGGCCCTAGGAATGCCTTCCTCCTCTTCAGAGCTCAGGGCCCAGGGCTGACGCCCTTGGGAGGGGTCCTTGTTCAGCAACTGTGCCTGTGGAGGGTTCCCCAACACTCACTGTGCACCTCCTAGGAGCGGAGGCTACAACAGGGAGCCAGAGATCAAGCTCTGCTCAGACAACAGTGAGCTGATGGCCTTCCACTCTAAGTTCCAACTGCAAGGAGTGTGTATTCCATGAATACTTGCTAAATGAATGATTCATAGAAGGTCGTCTGTGCTGACCTTTGCTGGTCTGCTGACTGTGGGTTTCAGAGCATAGACCTCATTCCTGGAGCAGCCAGTCCTTCCCAGAGTGATGGCTGCTGGAGGACAAAGCCCAGGGCTTCTGTCCTGCAGCAACGCGCTCAGGACCCTGCCCTGGGCACGCCGGGGGCCTCTCCAGCAGGAGATCCCCAGTCCTGACCTTGCAATATCAGTGAATCCCAGGGGAGTTCCAAGTGCTCAAAATCAAGTAAATGTCCATTGTGATTCAACATATCAATTATAGAAGAAAGGGCAGATTGCCACTTCCCTCCTCAAAGTAGGGACCATAAATCGATCCGCGGCCCTAACTGAGGCTCTGCCTTAAATCCTGTTAAAACTACCAGCCAAATACTCAAATTTACATTAGAGTTAAAGGGAAAAAAAAAAAAAAAAAAAAAAAAAAACTAAACCAAACACCTGTAAGAAATGATCAAGCAACCTGTGATACATCAACCTAAAGATTAAACATTAAAACAATGAAGTAGCAAGATATTAAAAGAGTATAAACTCTGTGTACATCGTGGTTCACGGTTCTAAAATTACACAGAGACAAAGACTGGAATGGAAGGGGGATAGGTTTACAGATACATTTTTTATTTTTAGTTTTTTAATTTTAAATATTACTTCTGTAATGTATGATTTGACTAACCAGATAATTGGACCAAAAAAAAAATCAATTATGCCTATAGATAAATATGCACAGAATCCTTCTCTCTGATGCCAATGGAATTAGTTTGGGTCTGGCCCACAGTCTTCAATCTTTTAATTAAGACACAAAAACCAGGGCCGGGCGCGGTGGCTCAAGCCTGTAATCCCAGCACTTTGGGAGGCCGAGATGGGCGGATCACGAGGTCAGGAGATCGAGACCATCCTGGCTAACACAGTGAAACCCCGTCTCTACTAAAAAATACAAAAAAAAAATAGCCGGGCGAGGTGGCGGGCGCCTGTAGTCCCAGCTACTCGGGAGACTGAGGCAGGAGAATGGCGTAAACCCGGGAGGCGGAGCTTGCAGTGAGCTGAGATCTGGCCACTGCACTCCAGCCCGGGCGGCAGAGCCAGACTCCGTCTCAAAAAAAAAAAAAAAAGACACAAAAACCATCTGTCAGGCTATTAGGAAAAAAAAAAAGATTTATAACCAGGAGCCCAGAAGAAAAGGACCTGCTATGTATCACAGCGTCTCTCCACGCCTCTCCACCCGGGACAGTGCTCCCTCTTTCCCCATTTTCATACCTACAGCACAAAGCACTTAGTAAGGAACTATCTCAATTCATGAGTCGCACAGCACAAAGGTCCGATGTCGCTGCCAAACATACCCTGCAGCCCCAAAACGAAGTGGCAACCCCCAGTGAAGGAAGAATGAGAGGCTGCTGGTTGTCATTTTAAATCTCGCAACTCAATGTCTTTGCACTTTCCTGCTTTGTTGGTTTCAAGGGCTTATTCAAATTAACCCCCCTACTGGATATTGAAGAAAGAAAGCAGGATGGTTGTGCAGGCTCTGAAGAGGCAGAGCCCTCGTTCCGCGGCCACCGCTGTCTTTCTACCCACAGCAGACGGGTTGACCAATTAGTCTCCCTTAGAGGGCACTGTTTATGATCATCGCGAACAAATGGATGCAATTGCTTCTTTTGAGATGTAGCAAATTCTGGGACCTCCGCAGGAAAAAAATAAAATAAAATAAGGGCACTGGCGCAATAGTCGTAACCTCTGCGTGACACACACACAGAAGGAAAATTAAAGCCCTGGAGGCGGAGGCGTTTGGAAAGGGAAGGTGGAAGCAGGAAGGACGCCCACAGAATAGAGTGGTCAGAAACGGACCATGTCACTAAAGGGCGCCTTAGACGGTCCAGAGGACAAAATGTCCCTCTTTCCAGGGTAAACACCCATTTGCCAAACAGCCAGTGACAGCAAGCAGGAGTTTGCTTTTTTTTTTTAAGGCGTCGAAGAGCAAGAAATAAGCTTAATAATGGGACTGACAGGGCCCTGGGCTGCTGACTCAGCTGATGTGCACAGCATCAAAATCCAGGTTCCTCAGTGCGCTCCCTCTGCAGTTCAGGACAGCACTACAACTCACCCCATCAATCACTGCTTAAAAAAGAAGTTCTAAAAAAAGAGACGACCCATTTGAAAGCAGCTGGAGGAGGAAGACAGAGAGCGACTCGCAGAATCCAACCGCTTGTAGCTTCGGAACCATAACAAGAATATGAAACTAGCGGGTCCAGCCGGGCGCGGTGGCTCAAGCCTGTAATCCCAGCACTTTAGGAGGCCGAGATGGGCGGATCACAAGGTCAGGAGATCGAGACCATCCTGGTTAACACGGTGAAACCCCGTCTCTACTAAAAAATACAAAAAACTAGCCGGGCGAGGTGGCGGGCGTCTGTAGTCCCAGCTACTCGGGAGGCTGAGGCAGGAGAATGGCGTGCACCCGGGAGGCGGAGCTTGCAGTGAGCTGAGATCTGGCCACTGCACTCCAGTCTGGGCGACAAAGCGAGACTCTGTCTCAACAAAAAAAAAAAAAAAAAGAAACTAGCGGGTCCAGTGTGAGGCAGAACAGAGACGCCATCACGGCTCTCAAGAGGCTGAACGGGAAGCCCATGGCTCAGGCCCCGCAACGCCCTAATGGTGCCTGGAGCAGCCCACAGGTCTGTGTCCTTCGTGTGGGTTCACCTTCCTAGTTTCCTGGGTAAATTCAATGTACAGCATTTATTCGCCAAGAAAAGAACATTCAAATCAAACTACTGTCATGACTCTGAAGGACTCTTAACACTCCAGTCCACACGTTCAAAAGCCCACAAATATCAGTGCTGCCACTGTGCAGGTAACAATGTTTTGGATGCATCATGCACGTAACCAGTAACGATGTTTTCATGTTTTCCGTAGCCATCTCATTCAGGATACATAAATATCTGTGACGACTTGACACTTAGTTATCTGTGACTTTCAGATAGATTTAACAAGTCTACCTGAGGGAGAAGGCCTCACCCTCCCGATCCCAGGCACAGGCGCCCCTACGTGCACCCGGGGCCTGGGGAGCGCACTCTCCATCACCTCCCGCTCTTCAATGTTAAATGTCCTCCCGGCGCGCCCGCGTCGTGGGTCCAGGCTCGGGCCCCTCCTGGAGAGCCGCTTCCACATTGCAGGGCAGGGGAAGCCCAGAGCCCGCGCCGCGGCGCCGCTGACGTCCCGGAGTCCCCGCTTCCTGGTCCTTCCGGTCCGCGGAGGCTGGCGGGGAGGGCCTGAGACCCACTTTAGTTTTCAGTTTTGTCACGAGCCGGAAGGCGACAGCACATGCGAGCACAAGAAACCCTTTTTGTAAATCTTCCAGCGGAAACGCGAGGGGCTGCCGGACCGCCTCGGAGACGCCAGGCGGGAACCCAGAGCACCCCCGCCGCGTCCTGCATTGCAGCAGCCAGGACCCCGCCCACACCGCGCGGGGCACGAGGCTACAGGAGGTGTGCGGGGACCCGGCCGTTTCTTCCTCGACATGCTGGGTGGTGGCGTGGGGCGGAGTTGGGGGGCGGGGGGCCACTTAGGAAGTGATCGCGCTGTACCCTCGCTTCGGAGGGGAAGCCCGGCCCAGTCCTACAGCTCAGAGGCAGAACGACCCCCGAGGGCGCTCCAGGCGACCCCTCTGCCAGGTTCAATTTAAAACATAAACCGGACCGGATGGAAAGCTCACTATCTTTCGGATGGAGGTTCCTACCGCCATGTCCCTTCCTCCTCCGCCCCACCCGGCAAGGACCCCGGGGCTGCCTTGACGGTTCACGCTGCCCCGCAGGTACCCCTGCCCTGCCGCTCCCGGGCACAGGCTTCGACCCAGTTCTCCCGATCGCTTCCCCGCTCTTCTCCCCGGTTCTTCCCATCGCTTCCCCATCTTTCCCCGGGTCCTCCCATCGCTCCCCCCCTCTTCTGCCCTATCCCCCCATCCCCTTCGCCCTGTTCTCCCTCTCTCCATCCGTCCCGACCTCGCCGCCTGGAGGGGTCGCGCACCTTGAGCATCCCCGCCACTGGTCAGCACGCCGATGGCCTTGCCGGCCCCGGAGAGGTGCTCCAGGAACTTCCGCAAAGAGCCCTTGGGGGCCGGGGAGTCGTCCGCGTCCATGGCGAGGAGGCCGAGGGTAGTCGCTAGTCCGGGTGCGCGGCAGGCAATGGGGACCCTGCCAGTGCGCGCCGGACTCGGAACTGCTGCCCCGCCCGCGCCCCCGCCTGGCGCCAGCGCCAATGGGCAGTGACGGGCGGGTCCCGAGCGCACCGGAGGGCCTGCGGGGGCGGGGGCGCGGCTAGGGGCAGGAGCAGGGAAAGGGGCAGGGAAAGGGCAGGGGCTGGCGGGGAGGGGGCGTGTGTAGGCAGGAGCACCTACGCGGGGGTCGTCGTAGGTAGGGGCCGCGCTAGCGATGGGGGAGGTCGCAGATGCGGGGGTACCGCCACAGGTGGGCGGGGTCCCTGTGGGTGGGGTCGCGTTGCTGGTGCGCGAGCCTCGCGGGTGGGTTGGTGGACTCTGGTTGGGGGCTTTAGAGATGCCCGGAGCGCCACAGGTGGGGGCAGGGGCAGTGTCAGGGGAGGGGGAGACCGCAGGGGGGTGAGGTCACAACGTTTGCTGGGCGCGCCAAGGCGGGGCGGAATAGAACGCGGGGAGCATCTCCCGGGGGGGCAAGGGAGACCGTGAGTGGGCGCGAACGCCGGGGCGGGTGGAAACCCCGCACTTGTTGGGAGCGCCGATGGCGGGGCGGGATGGAATTGGGGCTCGGAGACCCTACCTGGACGCGGAGGCTCGCGGCAGGCCCGGCCGCTCCTGCTGTTGTCGGCGCCTAGCCCGGCCGCTCGCACAGCTTGTTGTTGCCCGTAGGATTCCTCTGGGGGCTGCACTGGGAGCCCCGGGGCGCGGCTTCCTCGACCCCCGCCCCCAAGTTTTCTCTGCAGCCTGAGGTCGGGAAGGACGCACGGAGAGTGGATCATTCAGGTGGCGAGAAAAGCTGAGCGCGGCGGGCTTAGCTATGACGAAGCTGCGATTTCCCGGGCCCACGGGGGCTGTGGCGCTCCTCAGCCACCAGCCCGGCCCTTTGGGAGAAGATGCCTTGGGGTGGAGGAGGGTATCGGGGCGCGACCCTCAGAGACGCCTGGGGGCGCGGAAGTCAGAGTGGGGCAGGAGGAGGCGCAACAGGACTGGCCTGAAGGGGAGGCGGGACGACCCTTCCTCCCCACGGACACGCGCGCTGCTGTACGCTGTGCTGACCTCGGCTGACTTCACTGGCCAACTCCACGTACTGAAATCCGCACACCCGATGGGGTGTGCGGTTGTCCATCCACAGCTTAACAGCCTGGTGCCGGTTACCCTGAGACGGGAGAGGGGGCAGCCCCCACAAAAGCACGGGCTTATGGGGCCCCGGTTCCTTCAGTGCTCACCCCACGAAGTAGGGCTGCCAAACGGCCCCACTCGAGGGCTTACCGGAGGATGGTCCTGCGCAGTGGGTGTTTGTTGAACAGATAAGAGACAACAAAAGAGACTAAGAAGAGGTTTGTTGGATGAACCGGGGAATACGAAGCAATCGCAAAGGAGAGTCTCGCCAAAGGGCAATCCTGGGGAAAAGATGGAGAGGCATGGATTTTTCTTGGATGTGTGTCTCATCCTGGGGCTCATCCCGCTGAGCATCAAATATTCATTGCAAAAGAGGAAAAAAAAATATGCTGCGGACAATGCTGGATGGTCTGATCTCTCCCTTGGCCAGAATGAACGGGGAAATTCCTAACCCCTCGTGGTCCTCAGAATCACCTGTCCTATGCACACGCCCACGAAACCACTGAAGTCCAGTTTCTGCCAGCGCAGCCAGGGAATGTATATTTTTAGACAAACCACCTAGGTTACTCTGATGAATGCAAAGTCAGAGAGCGCTGCTCTCATGCACTGAGCCTGAGCATTATTCTATTAATAAAAAAGGAGAGGAGAATCCTGGGTGTCTTAAGGTGGCAGTTGAGTGGCCTTTGCCCTCTGGCAGGCAGAAGAGCAGACCGAGGCTCTGAGCACCTGCACCCACCGCTGGACTCAGGATCTGTGCTGGAGAATAGAAGGGCTAATTTAATTATTCATGCCTTTTCAGAGCATATTACATGTGGAGAAGGTAGGGCACACTGAATTTTATTCAGCCAAATACCCCTTATCTCCTTATACAATTGATACTTTTATATTGAACATTAGGGGATGGGTCATTTGTCATCAAATTGTCTATAACACAGAAAACCATAGACACAACCTAACAGTTCAAACATGATGAGTTAAAAAATGATGGTAAAAATAGACGCTGCAATAATATTTAGTTGCTGTTACCGCTACGAAGATAAGTGTCTACTGACATGGAAATAAGTTCAGGACATACAAATAAGTGAAAAGGCAGGCCTAGACACAGTGCGAGCCTGTGTGTGCGAGTGTGTGTGTGTGTCTGCATATATATGTAAATGTTTCTGAGCATTTTATTTCCTTTCTTTTGCTTAGTATAGGTAATGCCATTTTTCTCTCCGATGAACAGGTATTGCTTAGGGAATAGAAATAGTTAATTAAAATAATAAAATTTAGAGTGTCAAGACCCCCAAGGCTACAAATTATGTTCAAAAGTTTGTCTGTATATAAGAGCTGAGGTCAGGGTGGTCACTGACGGTCCTCACACATCTGTTCTTATGAGTTTGGCGCATTGCTCAGTCAGTCAGAGAATTAACATATATTAGTATATACCTGTAGCTAAGATGGAAAAGAATGGCTATGGCTCTTTTTTTTTTTTTTTTTGCAAGTCATGTATTTTAATGGTGCTACAATTAGAGGTTCTCTTTTTTTAAAAATCTTTGGCCTTAGCAATGAATCTTCTAATTCACCTGGAAGATATTGTCATGCGTGTCCCTGCGAAGAGACCACCAAAGAGGTTTTGTGTGAGCAACATGGCTGTTTATTTCACCAGGGCGCAGGTGGGCTGAGTCCGAAAAGAGAGTCAGCAAAGGGAGATAAGGGTGGGACCGTTTTATAGGATTTGGGTAAGTAAAGGAAAATTACAGTCAAAGGGGGGTTGTTCTCTGGCGGGCAGGAGTGGGGGTCACAAGGTGCTCAGTGGGGAAGCTTGTTGAACCAGGATGAGCCAGGAAAAGGAATTTCACAAGATAATATCATGGCTTAAGGCAAGGACCAGCCATTTTCACTTCTTTTGTGGTGGAATGTCATCGGTTAAGGCGAGGCAGGCCATTTGCACTTCTTCTGTGATTCTTCAGTTACTTCAGACCATCTGGGCCTACACCTGCAAGTCACAGGGGATGCCATGGCTTGGCTTGGGCTCAGAGGCCTGACAGATATTACATGCCGTGCTGACCGTACAGCTTCCACCCAGTAGGACCTGAGGTGTGTGTTTGTTCTTCATTGTCCCTTGACAGGTTACTCCAAACTGTGGCCCACACCAGCACACAGTTATACCCCAGGAATGATTACTCCTTGGGCCGGGAGTTCAGGCTTCACTGGGCCCTCTGCCCCAGGCGCTCTCCGCGGCTGCAGCAGGTGTCTGCCCAGGGCTGCCCTGTCTTCTGAAAGCTCAGGCTCATCAGGGAAGGAGCTGCTTCCACGCTCGCTTCTGTGTTGCTGGCAGGATTCTATTGCTTGCAGGCTGTTGGACTGAAGGCCCCAGACTCTCCGTGGCATCAGCTTCAGGCCGCCCTCTGCCCTGGGCAGGTGACTGGCTATGCCAGAACTAGCACCTATGAAGACCCAGGGGGAGAGTTCCAATGGACGGAACCTGCAGCCCTCCCAATCCAATCTCAGGAGAGACCGCCATCTCTTTTGCCTGGTTCTGTTCATTAGAAGGGAGCCGCTGAGTCCAGCCCTCTTCGAGGGTCTGGCTGTGAACACTAGGGGCAGGAGCCAAGGTGAGCCACTTGGGAGGGGAGGTGCTGCCTGGGACCTGCCTAGGACCAGGTGAAGGAGAACATGCATAGGGACAGATGTCCTTCCCGCTTCCCCTCTGTGGTGAGCGCAGGAGTTGCCGATGTGCTCTAAAGGAGTTGTGGCATCCCAGGAGGGAAGCAGCTCCCAGCCATGAGGGCACCATGACCCAGTGCCCCAGCATGTCGGGCTGCACGTTCCAGGGCTACCTGAGCTGCAGCCTCTTCCCCTTCCCTGCCGTCTCTGCCTGTGCATGGAGTGGGCATCTCAAATCTGCAGGGGCCACACTGAGCTCAGGCCTCTGCATCCCCGCACAACCCCCCACCGCTCAGTATTCCTCACCTCAGCTCATGGTGACTCCATCCTCCCAGGGACTCAGGCTGAAGCCTTGCAGTGCTCCTCCGCCCTGGCATCTAAGTCCCTCAGGAAAGTCCCTCAGGAATTGAGGCTCTTCATTGAATCTGGAGCCACTGGGGCCAAGTCACTTCCTCTGACCTGGACCGGAACAGGCTCCCTCCCCATCCCCTGATCTGCCCCCACATCCACCCCACCTCCATGCCTCGGGTATGCTCAACTTCAAAGTCAGGGTGCACCTATCAGGAGGTAATTCAGGCATCTTCTCTGCTGACTTGGAGTCACAGGCCCCACACATGGTACACTGGCCTGTCCTCTGGTCCCTTCAGATCCTGGTGTTGCCCAGAGGCCGATGCAGGCACCCGACAACCTCAGGCCCAGCCTGCTCTTTCCTCAGCCCAGGCCCTCCTCTCCCTACCCACTCTGCCCACCTTCCTCAAGTCTGTCCTGCAAGGTCTTCTGCAGTGCTGAGGCGTCCCCAGATCACCCTCTTAGAAATTCTGGGCTCCATGCACACTCCTGTTCCCTCCCTGCTTCTCTTAAAACATCCTCATCAGTGTCACACATGGGGCATTTCACCTATCTACTGGGCTTCTCCAGAGGTCCCCCTGCTGAACTCTGAATGCCATGGATTCAGAGATCTTTGACTATTCCCTGCTGCAGGCCCAGGGCAACAGCAGAGCCCACGACAGAGTGAACCTGTCATGGATGCTGATGAATGAATGAATGCAGGAGTGAGTGAGTGAGTGAAGGAGTAAATGAGTCAGTAAATGAGTGAATGAGTGAACGTGAGTGAGTGAGTGAATTGCTAAGTGAGTGAATGAGTGAAAGAGTGAGTGAGTGAATGGGTGAGTGAATAAGTAAGTGAATGAATGAGCGACTTAGTGAATGAGTGAGTGAATGAGTGAGTGACTGAGGGAATGAGTGATGAGCGAGTGAGTGAGTGAATGAATGAGTGAGTGAGTGAATGAATGAGTGAGTGAATGGGTGAGTGGGTGAATGAGTGAGTGAACAAACGAGTGGGTGAGTGAGTGAATGGGTGAGGGAAAGAGTGAGTGAATGAGTCAGTGAGTGAACAAGTGAATGAGTGAGTGAAGAAGTGAGTGAGTGAATGAACGAATGAGTGAGTGAATGAGTCGGTAAATGAGTGAGTGTGTGAGTAAAGGGTGAGTGAATGAGTGAGTGAATGAATGAATGAAGAGGTGAATGAGTGAGTGAATGATTGAGTGAATGAATGAGGAAATGAGTGAGTAAGTGAATGAGTGAGCGAATGAGTGAATGGCTGAGTGAGTGAATGAGGGAATGAATGAGTGAGTGAATGGGTGAGTGAATGAGTGAGTGAATGGCTTAGTGAATGAGTGAATGAGTAAGTGAATGGGTTAGTGAATAAGTGAATGAGTGAGTGAATGGGTTAGTTAATGAGCGAGTGAATGGGTGAGTGAGTGAATGGGTGAGTGAGTGAATGGGTGAGTGAGTGAATGGGTGAGTGAGTAAGTGAATGGGATAGTGAATGGGTGATTAAATGAGTAAATGAATGAGCGAGTGAGTAAAACGGTGAGTGAATGAATAAAGGACTGAGTGAGTGAATGAGTGAGTGAGCGAGTGAAGCAGTGAATGAGTGAGTGAGTGAGTGAATGAGTTAAGGAGTGAGTGAATGAGTGAGTGGGTCGCTCAGCGGAGATGAGGACCGGAGCTGCCCTCTGACTGCTACAGTAGACAGGAGCTGAGGGAGGAGTCTGAATGGTGGGATGTGCCCACTCAGTACATATACCCTGCTCCACACATCCCCAAGAAACCCAATCTCACCAGAGTGGTCTCTTGAGAATTATTAGTAATAACCTTTTTTCCCAATGTTTCATATATGCAGGATGATTTCTTACTTTCCTTAAAATGCCAATCGTTTTTTGGACTTGGAATTCTCCACTGCTGGTCCATGCCACTGTATTCTCCCAGAGGGGCATCCCCCGAGTTGGAGAAAGAGTCATTCCCAGGAATGGATAAAAGCCAGAAGGGCATCATCAGATGGGGCACCTTCTCCTATCATCCTCTCCTTCCTGCTTGGGTAACCCTGAGTGACTTGGTTTGGAGGTCTACAAAATGCAGACATACCAAATTTGGATAAAAGCCTAAGCAGTTTAAGAGGCTGCAATGCTAGCAGGAAGGTCTTTGGCTCCCGGCACCCTCCTCCCCTCCAGTCTCTGCTGGACCCAGGACTCTGTCTCTACCTTCGGGCTTGGGAATTTCCTTCCTTCCTTCCCAGCCACTGAGCCGCCTTGGGCTAATCTGCAACCTCAGAGGCGCAGCCCTCCTCCTTTCCTCCCACCTCTTCCTCCCTTCTCACTTGCCTTCTACTTCTTTCGGGACTTTGGAAAGTCCAAGAATAAGCAAAACCGTAGACCAAAAAACGCTGCCTTCAGCCCATTCCCCTCCCACAAGCTTCCCTTCAGATTCCTTGATCTTTAAACGTTATTTTGCTTTGTATCTAGATGCTAAACTTTATACAGAAAACAGGTGGAGCTGATTTCTTGGCCAGGTACAGTGGCTCACACCTATAATCCCACCGATTTGGAGGCCAAGGCGGAACGATTGCTTGAGGTCACATGTTTGAGACTAGCCTGGGCAACACAGGGAGACCTCGTCTCTACAAAATTAAAAAAAAAAAAATTAGCCTGGAGCGATGGCACATCTGTAGTCCCAGCTACTTGGGAGGCTGAGGCAGGAGGATCACTTGAACTCAGGAGTTTGAGATTACAGTGAGTTATGCTTATATCACTGCACTCCAGCTTGAGTAAGAGAGTGAGACACTATCTCTTAGAAAATAAAAATAAAAAGTGCTGGAGTTCATATCCAAGCCCACAGTGAATTGCGACATGTGGATCTTTTATTTTTATAATCCGCCTCTCTTGTCTAAGTGCCAAATGACACTCACATCGTGTGTAACTACTTCCACCTTTGTCTGGCTTCTATTTCCTTATGTATTAAGAATCAGGTCGCATAGTTCTGAGAAAATAAATAAATAAATCAGCTGTGTGCCGTGGCTCATGTCTATAATCTCAGCGCATTAGGAGGCTGACATAAGTATTGTTTGAGACCAGGAGTTTGAGACCGGCTTTGGCCACATAACAAGATCCTGACTCTACACAAAATAAAACAATAAAAATAAAACATTAGCAGGACATGGTGGCACACCTGCAGTCCCAGGTGCTCAGGTGGTGGAGGCCTGAGGATTGGCTTGAGCCTGGGAGGTTGAGACTGCAGTGAGCTGTGATCACACCACTACACTTTGGCCTGGGTGACAGTGAGACTCTATTTCTAAATAAATAAATAAAATAAAATAAAATAAAATAAAATAAAAACAGGTGGAAGCTTCCCAAGACTTTGATGCAGAAACAGGTTGCCCTGAACCAATTAATATTAATATCTAAAAACTGGAAAGAAACGAAAGAAGAAAGTTGCATTATTTCTGTAAAGTATGAGGCCATTACAAGTTTTACTTTCTCTAGGACAATTTCTCAGTGGTGTTAACTGGAGTCCACTTCACAGAATGACTTCATCTCCTGAGCACCTTGGAGAGCGATGATTAAAGAGACTTCCTGGCACTCCTGATACTTTTAGTGTCACATGGAAGCAGCAAGAGTCATATGTGTGAAATGGGTGGTATTACAGCGGAAGACATTGGTTTGTTCTTTCACGAACATCATCAGAACATTTCCCTAATGACTAGCGTTATGTCAGAAAAAGGGGGAGAGAGATGGTTCTTTATTGGCAAATCAGTTACATAAATTTCCCAGTTAGAAAAACAATCATGATTTTAGCCATGTCAGATGAGGTCAGATATGCCCTATGCTTCAGTTATGGAATGCTACCTCTGAATATTGATTGACAGGCATCTTCCAGAGACCTGTGACCTGTCGCTGTGTACAAGCTTGAATTCGTAACTACCAGTCCTTGACGCTCCCTTGCTGCCCACGCTGAACTGAAGTGGCTCCCGACAGAGGCATTCAAGGGAGAACTCACTGAAATATTTGAAACCACCGCCATGAACAAGAATGCTCTTCCTGTGTGCCAGGATGTACACCCACAGTGTTATCTTGTTAGCTGTATATGCCAGCATCCTGCAGGAGCTTTTACCTTTTTTTGTGTCAGCATTGAGATTCTCAAGTAAGCCCCAGACCTCTTCCTCTGCCTGCAAGCACGCCCACCCACAACCACGTGTTGCCTGGGTTAGAGAACTCCTGAGCCTGTGGCCGCGGCCGCCTACAGGAGGAGGAGTGAAGCCCAGACCAGGGACAGGGTCAGAGCTGCGGTCACTCATCCAGGAATGGACAGCTCTGCATTCTTGGGAGGACCCAGATACCTCTTCTCTTGGAAGGCCAAGCCCAGAGCCTAGGTGATCTTTGAACCCAAATAGACTTTGTGGTCTAGGGGATGAGAGCCCCACTCACCAAGTGAAGAAATTGGGGATCTTGGTCCTGAGTTTGTGGGGCAGACTTCTGCCATTTTCCGCCCCCTTTCCCTGCCATGCCCTATTTGAAAAGAAGTCACTTCCATTTCAGTGAGCCAAGATCACGCCGCTGCAGTCCAACCTGGGCAAACAGAGTGAGACTCTGTCTCAAGAAAAGAAAAGAGGTCACTTCAAAACTTCCCTGTTCAAACAGTTGACCCTTGAACAACAGGGTTTAAACCGCATGGATCACTTACTTACACTTGGACTTTCTTTCACTTCTGTCACCCCTTAGACAGCAAGACCAATCCTTCCTGCTCTCCTCCCACCTCCTCCTCCTCAGCCTACTCAATGCAAAAATGAGGAGAAGAAACTCTATGATGAGCCACTTAATGAATAGTAAACACATTTTTCCTATGATTTCCTCTAGCTTACTTTACTGTAAGAATACACTATACAATACATACAACACACAAAATGTGCGTTAACCGACTCTCTGCGTGATCACGGAGGCTTCCACCCAAGAATAGGCTATTAGTAAATTCCTTTTGGTATAGCCAAAAGTTATTGTAGAAATTTCAACTGTGTGGCGGCTTGGTGCCCGAATCTCTGCATTGTTCACGGGTCAATTGTATTGCTTAAGAGGTGGTCATTGGAACACTCCTTAGGGGCTATTTTTTTTTTTTTTTTTTTGAGATGGAGTCTCGCTTTGTCGCCCAGGCTGGAGTGCAGTGGCCGGATCTCAGCGCACTGCAAGCTCCGCTCCTGGGTTTACACCATTCTCCTGCCTCAGCCTCCCGAGTAGCAGGGACTACAGGCGCCTGCCACCTCGCCCGGCTAGTTTTTTGTATTTTTTTTTAGTAGAGACGGGGTTTCACCGTGTTAGCCAGGATGGTCTCGATCTCCTGACCTCGTGATCTGCCCGTCTCGGCCTCCCAAAGTGCTGGGATTACAGGCCTGAGCCACCACGCGTGGCCCAAGGGGCTTTTTTTTTGTTAAAAAAGTTTTTGCCACAATGAGCCACTCATTTAAGGCCCTAGGATTCCTCACTTCTGAGCTCCTGCTGCCATAGACCAAGTGCTGGTCATTTTTGTTGCTCAACATACTTGTCACTTCCATCCATCACAGAACCCACTCTGACCTTCCAGGAGCTGCTCCTTCCACTGCCTGTGATCCTGAGGGTCAACATGTCCAGCCAGGCCAAGTAGCGAGATCAGTCCTCTCCTCTGCCCCAGTTCATGGATGGGCACAGGATGCGGGTGGTGGGGGTAGTCCACCCGGTTCCTGCTAATACTACTGGATCATCAGGTGGGGAAAGTCAGCTTGCATAGTGAAACCAAAGAGAGCTGCGAGATGGAGAGTGAGAGTGAGAAACCAAGAGAGTGAGACACACACACACGCAGAGAGAGAGAGAAAGAAAGAAAGAAAGAAAGAAAGAAAGAAAGAAAGAAAGAAAGAAAGAAAGAAAGAAAGAAAGAGAGAGAGACAGAGAGAGAGACAGACAGAAAAAGCCAGAGAAGCAGAGACACAGAGAGACATGGAAAGATGGAGAAAGAAATGAGGGGAAGAGAGAGACAGAGACACACACAGAGTCTTGAAAAGAGACAAAGAGAGACAGAGCAACCAGGAGAGAGGCACAGAGAGGGAGAAACAGAGACAGACAAAGTGAGAGGCAGAGAGAGATGGAAAGAGAGATGGGGAGAGGGACAGAAAGAGGGAAGCAAAAGCACAACATTCCTTGAATTGCTTCTCCCTGAAGTCACCATTCTATTTCTGCACTTCCAGTTGCCACCAAGAATCTTTCTAAGTCACCTGTCCTCCTTCCTTGCCCATCTTCCTCACGCACTCTTACGAAAGCCTCCTGAAATCTGCCTTCCCAATGACAACTCCTCCTTGAAATGTCACCACTGACTTCCAAACAACCAACAAATAAAAAAGGTTTTTAAAACAATTACTTCCACCAGTTTCTCAGTTTAACTAAAGTTATGGTGCTGTTTCTTAATACTTCTCTCAAAAATCTTTCTCTTTGTTTTTTATTTCTTTGCATAAAGTAACATGAAAATAGAGCACAACATATTATAGTGAATATAGACTATAAATGATGTTTTGTGCATACCTTATTATTAGTGATAAACACTGTCTAAGTAATTTATTTTTGCCATTTCTTTCTTACTATGGCTTGAAAGTGTCCCCCAAATTTCAAGTGTTGGAAACTGAATCCCCCATGCAGTAGTGCTGAGGGGAGGGATGTTTAAGGGGTGATCAGGTCATGAGGGTTTCGCCCTGGTGAGTGGACTAATGTTGTTATTGGGGGAGTGGGTTCCTTATCACAAGAATTGGTCTGCTACAAAAGTGAGTTTGACCCCTCTTACTCCTTCATGCTCTCTTGCCCTTCCACCTTCCTGTGGGATGACACAGCACAAAGGTCCTTGCCAGATGCCCACCACCCCTTCACCTTGTACTTCCTACTTCCAGGACTGTGAGAAGTGAATCTCTGTTTTTGTAAATTACCCAGTCTCAGGCACTCTGCTAATAGAAGCAGAAAACAGGCTAAGACAAAATGTTTTAGGATTCTCTTCCCTCACAGTTGCAGTGAGAAGTTTATAGCTTTGTTTTGCTTTGTGGAAGATAAAATGCTAAATAATAGGCATAATTTTGAAGGTTTCTCCTTCCATCCAAATATTTTATTCATTTTAAAATTTCTATGACACTGAGTTGTTGACCCTTGCTTCTGATGCCTCAGAGATGTCTGGAAGAACACCACGGAGGAAACCTTGAGTGCCATGTAATCCGTCTTATCTAAGTGCCCTCTGGACTTCCAGAAGGCTCTTTCTGTGAAGGAGAGAGCTAACAATGTAGCCCAGCTCAAGACAGTTTCCTGGAAAAGCTTTCAGAACACAGCCATTCCTGGGGAGCATCACAGCTTTTAGACTTCACAACAGGCACCAGAGAACAATCAGAAGACCATGGGATATTTTGCCTGAATTCCTTCCAGCATTTTGTTCCTGGAACCTTGAAACTCCCTCCCCCTGCACTTGGGTCTTAGGTTTCTCTTTCCCAACCCAAACGGACTAGTGTTTAAACAATCCCCAAGAAGACGACGTCTCAGCGTTACATATAATTGAATTGTAAATCTTCTAAATTCAGAAAGAAAAAGTATGGAAATAATTCAGAAGCCCTTGAGTTTTTAGCAAGAAGAATCTGCAGTGAGGGGGAGACTCTTTTTATCCTCCGAATTCCCAGCGTGCTTCTTCCACACACGATCCTTGCTTGTGTCTCTCTCCAAGCCTGTCTGTGAATAACCCACTCATCCTTCCAAGCTCAACTAAAACGCCATGTGACAGAAACAGTTGGTTCAACATCCATTTCTTCCTCCTCTTCTGACCAAGGCTCTGCACTAAATGCTTCATTTCCCAGCTGTCTTTGTGCACCCATGTGGCCATGTTGGTGCATTCTGGCCCATGTGATATAAGTGGAATTGTTGAGTAGGACATCCAAAAGGACTTAAAAGAAGCCAAACTACTGAGTATGACATTGTTTTATTTTTTCTTTTTCCTGCTGCTTTGAATGCAGCTGTGATTGCAGGAACAAAGCTGCTCTCTTGGGGTGTGAGGTGATCTAGAAGATACAACCACCTTCAGTCAAAGTGCCTGAGGGAATGATAGGAGAAGCTGGGCTCTCTGATAACATCACAGATCCAGTGCACAGGGGAGGACTGCCTGCCTTCAGATTCCTTTCATGTGAAAAGACAGACCTTTCTATGTGTGAGCCTCTGTTAGCTTGTGTCTTCTGTTTTATGCAGCCAAACTTAACCCTAACTGCCACACACCGTCTACTTATATTTTAGGATGCTCTCTCTAATCTCTTAGGTAATTGTGTCCCCCCAGAAACCTATGGAGAGCTGAAGTTGTTTTAGGATCATGGAATTCACCCTCCTCCTTTGGTAAAAGAGGACAAAAGCCAGGGAGCTCTGTGATGGCTGAGGCATGCGATTGTAAACCAAAAGGTACCTGAGACCAATCTCAATCCATTTAAAAGGTAATTCTGTCAAGGTTAAGGACATGCTTGGAAGAAAAAAACATGGAATCACAGAAACAATCTGTGGTCTGTGCCTTCCTCCCAAGATGATTTTGAGGGCTTCAGTAGTTAAAGGGGAAGGGTGGGCTGGAGGGAAGGGTGGGCTGGAGGGGAAGGGTGGGCTGGAGGGAAGGGTGGGCTGGAGGGAAGGGTGGGCTGGAGGGGAAGGGTGGGCTGGAGGAAAAGGGTGGGCTGGAGGGAAGGGTGGGCTGGAGGGAAGGGTGGGCTGGAGGGGAAGGGTGGGCTGGAGGGAAGGGTGGGCTGGAGGGAAGGGTGGGCTGGAGGGGAAAGAGGGAGCCTGTGGTCGTCCTCAGGTTGCAAGAGAAAGAGAGCAGGTGGGGAATGGTCAGTTATGTCTTCATCTCACATGCGGTAAATCAGTCCTTTACATAAGATAAGGTGAACATAGACCAGCTTCCTGTGGAGATATGTAACCCTTTATCTGTAGCTATCCGCTTAGGAACAAAAGGAAAGGCAGTTTCTTGCATGATTCAGCTTCCAGCTTAATGTTGTTTTCTTTTTGGCTGTGAATTAGGGTCCTGAGGCTTCATTTTTCCCTGCATACTATATTGTATGTGAAAATTGTTGTTCAGGATCTCAAGTTGTTTACTTACTCCAGCTACATCCCTTAGCTCAATTTCCATTTGGAGTGGCTTCTGGAAGGCTGGAATTGAAATCCACCAGTGCCCATTTCAAGGTGTTCCCAACATCGCCTGGAAAAAAGGAGCCCAGATTCGCTTCCCTGTGGATGCAGGTCAGTCATCATAATGCACAGAAACAGCGTTGACCTCAGCCTGGAGCCATTGTCCTGAAAGGGGATTCTTCCCAGCTCAGGCCTGAGACTGATCCCTGAGAAGCGGCCGCTCCATCCCTGAACCCTTCCTGCTTGTGTCTCCTCACTTCCTAGTGATCACGGCATTCAGGTTCAGAATGCCACAAGCCTATCCCACTGGAAGCTGCCGAGGTGTGTCCTGCCACACAGGACGCCCGGCACGGCAGCAGCATCAAGGGACGAGCAGGGAAGAGGCTGCAGTGATTTTGGGGAACAGCCTGAAAATCACCTGGAGCCTGGTGGCAGGTGGTCCCACCTCCTCCCCAATATTGGTTCCCAGAGAAAATGACAATATGAGCACCTCATGTCGTCATTATTAGCAGAGTCTTTTTATCTTTCTTTAAATTTTGCCATTAAATTGAGCTCTATAATAGGCCCATTTTCTTCTCTTTTCTTTCTTTTTTTTTTTTTTAGACAGAGTCTTGCTCTGTTGCCCAGGCTGGAGGGCAGTGAGGCGATCTCAGCTCACTGCAAGCTCCGCCTCCCCGGTTCACGCCATTCTCCTGCCTCAGCCTCCTGAGTAGCTGGAAGTACAGGCGTCCGCCACCATGCCTGGCTAATTTTTTGTATTTTTAGTAGAGACGGGGTTTCACCGTGTTAGCCAGGATGGTCTCAATCTCCTGACCCCGTGATCCTCCTGCTTCAGCCTCCCAAAGTGCTGGGATTACAGGCATGAGCCACTCCACCACGCCTATAGGCCCATTTTCTGCTTTTAATGCCACCAATACATGAAATTCCAGAGCTGCTTCTGTAAAAAAAGTTTCATTTTCATTATTTTATTATTCATTACATTAATTCTATTCTTTTATTCTCTTCGTTTTTTTTAGAAGAACTTCAGCGAGAGAGGGGCTATCCCTGCTGCCTTGTGGCTGCAGAAAGAGAGAGAAGGAGCCTCTTCTAAAAAGGGTTTCGTGAAAGCCCTGAGGCGAGATACCCACTTCAGAGGGTTCAGGACAAGGACACTCACTTTGTTCTGTGCGGTGTGGAGACACGGGCGAGTGTTCCTCAGTGGTGCCAACTGGTTCTCTCTCGTCCTCAGCTGCCAGTGCTCTGGGGCATGTCATTTGGACAGAACACTTTTCCATGTGCTGCCATCCATTCCACGGAGGCAGGAGAAAAGGATCTGCAGGCAGTAACATAAGGCTGATTCACCCTGACTTCGGAGAACGAAATCAAATGGAAACTCTTGGGCTATGACAGGAAATATCCTCTCCATTTACACAGGGCATACACCGAGTACATGACATTGTAATTGTACTTCCTCCTTTTCATTTACATAGGGTGCACACCAAGTAACCAAAGGACACCTCTAGAGGGGATTCAAACTCCAGAAACTTCAGTAACGGGCTCCCTGTGCTCAGGCGCTCCCACCCTGTGGAGTGTGCTTTCATTTTCCGTCAATCTCTGCTTTGCTGCTTCATTCTTTCCTTGCTCCATTTTTGCGTTGTGTCCGAGTCTTGGTTCAAGGCACCAAGAACCTGGAAACCTTCAACCAGTAACATTATCTTAATATCTTGTTTTAAAACTGAATTCTGTTTTTCATCTGTTCACCTAGTTTTTAGAAAATTACAGTGAAATGCAGCTTGGAACTTACCACAGCTTAATACGAGGGTCACTATGAGCTATACGACAGGTTTGATGTTTAAAAGTTTGCAACATTTTTTATTGCTCTTTCATTTACAAACTACAGTAAATATTTTATTTTTTATGTTTAATTTTGAAATATATGACACGTAAGAGTCTATAAAATTTGGCTGGGCACGGTGGCTCATGCCTGTAACCCCAACACTTTCGGAGGCTGAGGCAGGTGGATCATTTGAGGTCAAGTGTTCAAGACCAGCCTGGCCAACATGGTGAAACCCGTCTCTACTAAAAAAATACAAAAAGTTGGCTGAGCATCATGGCAGGCACCTGTGATCCCAGCTACTCAGGAGGCTGAGGTGGGAGAATTGTTTGAACCCGGGAAAGAGGAGTTGCAGTGAGCTGAGATCATACCATTACACTCTAGCCTGGGCAACATGAGCAAAACTCTGCCTCAAAAACCAACCAACAAACAAAACTGAATGCAGAATACCAAAGATTAATAATTGCACTGCTGCCATCATCCATTAGCATCAACTGCCTTGAAAGGCTACAATATGCCCTTCCTTGATCACCTGGATCTCCCTTCTTCACCCAGAGATAGGACTAATGTGTTAATGTTTGTATTGCTTTTCATAAGGTTTATCATTTCTCTGTATATTATGAAGCCATGTCATATGTTATAGTTTGTGAACTGTATATGGAATAGCAGTGTATTTTTCAGTAATTTCCTTTGTTCACTGTAATTTTTCATTGTTGATGCTTCTAACTGCAGTTCATTTTCACAGCTGTATCATATTCCACAATGTGACTATGCCAACTTTGTACACATGGGCATACACCGAGTACATGACATTGTAATTGTACTTCCTCCTTTTCATTTACATAGGGTGCACACCAAGTAACCAAAGGACACCTCTAGAGGGGATTCAAACTCCAGAAACTTCAGTAACGGGCTCCCTGTGCTCAGGCGCTCCCACCCTGTGGAGTGTGCTTTCATTTTCCGTCAATCTCTGCTTTGCTGCTTCATTCTTTCCTTGCTCCATTTTTGCGTTGTGTCCGAGTCCGTTGATAGAGGTGTGTTTGGATGGCTTTCAGGTGTTTTCTATTTCTACAATCACTGCCTAAATATTCTTGTCCCATACGTTTCTCTTGGAGAAGATAGTGCAAGGGCATTTCTGGGACAGACATGCCTGACAAGGCAAGTGTGAAGCCACAGAGGGGCGTGTCTAGCTTTTTATGAAATACAGTCTCATAACAGGAGCAACAGCAGTGGATCCTTTGCCACCAGTTGATCTTTTCCACCTTTTGGATTTTTGTGACTCTGCTGAATTTGTTTCTTGAATTATTGGATGTATCCACAGTACTTTGTTGACTTAAGTTTTGTAACTTTTTGCACGCGGACTTATCTTCCTTGGAATTTTATGTGGGGAGATATTTTGAGGACAGGGTTGCATTGTTTCAGCAAAGATGTTCACTCACATGGGGTAGAGGTGAAGTGAGCAGCCACCTGGTGCCACGTCGATTTGACCCATGCTCTCCAGGTCTTCCAGCATGAACTCCTGGAGGACTGTTTCTCGTCGGTTCTCAGGGTCAGGGTTTTCCCTCCACCCGGCACCAATGCAGGGACAGCTGCTCTCCTCGCTGCTCCTGCTCTGAGGTGGGCTTTCATTTTAAGTCTAAGATGTCAGATTTCTGACCTCATTTTGGAGAGACATACACTTTTGTTTCTGATGCCCCATCCTCTGTGCAACTGCCTAAACAGAAAAAAAAAAATGCCACTTTGGTTCCTGCCAATTCTTTATTGACTGCTGTGGATTCCATCCTTCAATGCCAGCTCAGTAATGCACTTACAAAGATGCATTTTGGTAGGTTTTACCCAACATCTCAGTTGTTTTCATTGGGAAAGCTATTTAGTGTCCCTTATGTTGAAAGTTGGAAGCACCTGGCAACACCATAGGTGAGAGAGCTGCTCTTACCCCTTTTCGTCATCTTCGTGCTGGGTCCAGGCCTTCTTTTCCTCTGTGATTAAGCTGCCACAATGGGCCGGGTACTGTAGCTCATGCCTGTAATCTTAGCACTTTAGGAGGGCAAGGTGGGTGAATCACCCGAGGCCAGGAGTTCAAGACCAACCTCGCCCACATGGTGAAAGTCCGTCTCTACTAAAAGTACACAAAATTAGCCCGGCATGGGGGTGCATGTCTGTAATCTCAGCTATTCGGGAGGCTGAGGAAGGACAATTGCTTGAACCAGGACCCGGCAGGCGGAGGTTGTAGTGAGCCGAGATCATGCCACTGCACTCCAACGTGAGATACAGAGTGAGACTCTGTCTAAAATATATATATATATCTGTATGTGTATATGTATATTTATGTATACATTCTTATTTGAAGTATTATCCAATGAGAGCAGGTGTTCCGGAAGACCTCATCTAAATACAGAATCTGAATGGGGGCCCATGTCACACATGCCAATTTTTTATCATTGCAACTGGGGCTTTTCTCCTCTTCTCTGCTGGACTCTGCTGTTCTTCACAAGGTGTTCAGAGAGTCTGCCCTTACAACCAGGAGATGAGAAGCACAGAGTGACACCAGCAGGAGAACATGAAGATGCGGTGACAGTTGTCCTCCTCCTGCAGAGTCCAGAGCAGTGCACTCCTACTGCTGGTGCCCTAGCTAAGCCTGGGGGCCAACATGCCCAATGATAGTCTGGGAGTGCTGCAGTCAGGGTCCCCACAATGGGCACCCAGCCTGTGCCCTTGCACTCTGCATGACCGTGGCCATTGTCACCTCAGAGCCCCAGTGTACAGATCAATGCATCCTACCAGAGCTGCATGTGAGGAAGGACCACGTGAGTCCTGGGAGAGAGCTGAGGCCCTGCAGGGGGTGGTGGCCAGGACCGAGACCTGATGCCTGTCTGCAGAATCATCTGTGGATGTGAGTGGTACTGTGGGGTCAGTGCCCGGGTTCTGCTGCTCCCCCTCCTCAAAGATCAGGACCTGAGCAGGGGCTGGCGTGTGTGTGGCACCTGGAACTGCAGGGCCACCACCCATGTATGAAGCCGTCATGGGGACCTGAACCCGGTGTCGTTGCAGACCCCACCCATCCATTGGCCCCAATTCCTGGCCAGCTTCTGCCAAGGTGAGAGGGTGGAATTTGGAAGGTGGGTGTAAGCTGAAGCCTGTCCCCCGGTGGCTGACATACAGTGGTGACACTCTCTGTGTGGGGGAAAGAAAGAGAGATCAGACTGTTATTGTGTCTATGGAGAAAGACGAAGACATAAGAAAGTCCATTTTGATCTGTACTGAGAAAAATTCTTCTGCCTTGAGATGCTGTTAATCTGTAACCCTAGACCCAACCCTGTGCTCACAGAAGCATGTGCTGTATTGACTCAAGGTTGAATGGATTTAGGGCTCTGCAGGACGTGCCTTAGTGAAAATGTGTTTGCACCTCTTGGGCTCCAGGCTGCCAGCTGTCTGCCCAGGGTCTGAATGTCCTACTATGACCTCTTTCCTCACCTGGCCCAGAGGACAGATAGGGAAGGCTTGTTTTGAGGATTAGGCAGGGTAATCCCAGTCAGTCCTCATCAGCTTGCCTATCCTTCAGGTCTTTTTGATTTCTTTTTTCTCTTCTTTGTTAGGAAACTCTGGAGAACTGTCCGGCAGCCTGTCTTCAGCTGGGGAGGTGGAAAGACTGGACCATGCCCTTGACTTCAGGGCCCCTTCTAGGTGCCCCCTCCTCCTAGGGTTTTTAAAAGCATATACTTAGCAACATACGCTATACCTGAGAGAGTTACAGAGAACCTCCTACGTGTCCAAACCAGAACACTTTGTTCCCTGACCCCAGGCCCTCATCACACCCCAAAGCCCAAATACTTTCAGGTGGCCAACTTCAGAGAAGAGTCTGAACTCAATGCTTGTTTTCTGGGGTCTACACAGGCCTGTATGATGGGGCTACCTCCATTCTACCCCTGTGCCTCCCCCAATCCATTAGGGGCCTCAACTCCAGTGATCCCTAACTGGGAGCAAGGTTCCCCAGGCAGGGAATGCAGCCCTCCCCAGGATGCTGGCCTGGCCATGTCCCAATGGACATCAGTCCTGGAGCAAGAAGTCCAAGAAAGGGAGTTTCACCCCCCATTTCACCAGGTGTGGTGACGTTTCTGGGTTCCTAGCCTTCAAGATGGGATTTTTACATTGTGCCACAGTGGGGGAAACCGAGACACAGGGCCGGTGAGCGGTAAAGAAAGAAAACCTCTGTGACTAGGAAATGTGTCCCTTGCCCAGCACAGCCACTCCAGGATAGCACCCTTTGGGATGTACCGCTGAGCTGTTCCTGGCATGTGGCATGGCACTGTGGTGGAGGTCAGCAGCTTGTGGAGTTGGGGGTGGGGGTGCTGGCAGGAACAGGTAATTTTGGACCCACCAAGGGAAGGAAGGGGACATTGCCCCTTTCCCCACACCTTGGGCACAGCAGCAATTTTCTTCTCTGATGTGTGTGGGCACCAATGCCTATGTGGATGTGGGCGCGTCCTCTCCTTTTGTTGATGAAGAACCTTCCTGCAGCCGTTGGGGTTGTTATGGGAACCTCGTGTGCCTGGCAGCAGGGTGGTGCCTGTGGAGGTTTGGCTACTATATGTCTCACTGCCACCTCCCCAGGGGAAGCAGACCCTGTGCCCTAGTGCCCCTCATAGCCAGTCCCTCACATTCTTCACTTGGCATCTCCCTGCCTGATTCTCCCAACTCAGCCCCTGCCAGGTTTCTCCAGGCCCTGTGGGCCCTGGGATGGGATCAAAGAAGGCAGCAACTGTGCTGTTTGCCTCCGCCTGACGTCAGGGATCCCTGGCCGCTACTGGCATCTGGTGGGTAGGATAGGTGGGGAGGTCGGGGGTCAGCTTTTCCACTCCCCAGCCTGCACTGGGTAAGTCACCAGGTATAACTGGTCTGGAGGCTGATCTGTGTCCTCCACAGTCCTTTGATGCATTATATTGAAGCCAATCCTCGTGTGAATGACTTCACCTGTTGTTACCGCCCAGATCAAACCAGAACCGGAAGACTGTTGCACTTGGGCCCAGAGTCTGGGGCTGAGACTGCCATGACCACTCTGTTCTCTTCCTTCTGTTGCGCTTGGGCGCAGAGCCTGGGGCTGAGGCTGCCATGGCCACCCTGTTCTCTTCCTTTTGGGGTCCCCAGGAGGCTCCCAGGACTGAATGATTCCCATAAAACACAGTGGCCAGGATGGGAGGGCTGGAGGTCAACACCCCCCCACCCCTGCCACCACAACCAAGAAAACCCCATGGAGGTTGGCCCCGAGCTGTGGGTCCCTGTGGGATGCAGGCTCCCACAGATAGTTCAGGGGATGAGCACGGGTCCTCCTGGCTGACAGGAGCCTGCTGGGCACTGGGTGTGTGGGACCTGTTTAGGTGGGTTGGACAGCACTGGGTCTAACCAGGCAGCCAGGGACTGGTGTGGCCAAAGAGGGCAGCAATATGTTGCCAGAACCAAAACTACAGTGCCACCAGCCCAGCTGGTAGGGAGAAGGAGGCCTGGCTAGCAGGACCACCCACCCCTATCCTGGCCCCAAGCCCAGACTGCCTTCCTGTACTGGACATTGCCTGATCCAGGAGGCCTGGGCATAAGGGACAGGTGGTGTGTCCCTGGGTTCCAGGCTTTGGTGGTCCCTTGGGAGCTGAGCATCCTCTGGGCAGGAGGAGGGCCCGAGGTCCACTGTTTGCATCGGCCCCTGGGGGTGTGCCCCCACCCCAGCTTCTCAGCGCACACGGGGACGTAGCCAGGGCTCCTCCCCTGCTCTGTGGCTCCAGCTCTGAGCAGCTCACTGGGTGACTCTGACAGCTTCCTCCCCAAAGCTTGGGTCCTCCTCTGTGGGAATGGGGTGTCCCAGGCCCCCTGCAGGCAGGAACCCACCCCCAGCGCCTCTGGTGGGCCCTCCTGGGCTTTCTTACCTACTGGCTTGTGAGACCCGGTTGGCCAAACTTGGTGTCCTATTTTTATTTTGGCCGTTTTCTTAGCGTGCGTTTTCTGGAACTACTGCTGTGTAGATCTTCTATTTGACTTTTATGTAGAGAATCTTGCCCACCCAGAGGTCCCCCATCAGAGAGCCTCCACTTCGGTCCCCCGGGCTGGTCCTGCCTGTGCTCCGCTTGGTGTGAATGTTGAGTGTGATGGATCCACACGGCTGCTTGACCCTGCATCTCCTTCCTTCTTGTTGCTGAGGCCGGTTCTGTTCTCTTTCTCCACCTGAACTGCACTTGAAGCCAAGACGAAGGATGAGAAGTGGTTGCTACGAAGGACCCTCCTGCAGCGAATCCCCTGTGAGGAGGCTGCGCTGGCCCAGCCTGTCCGTTCCTTCTCTAAGCTCATTCCAGAGGTCGGCAAGGGGCAGCCTGTCCCTGCCTGTTCTTGTGGCCCGTGAATCAAGAACAGATTTTACATTTCCAAATGGTTGAACAAATAAAAAACTAACACTTCATGACACTGAGAAATTTCCATGTCCATAAGTAAAGTTTGATGGGGGTGCAGTCATGCCCATCTCTTCACAGGCCACCTGCAGAAGGCAGCTGTCGTGCAGCTATTGCAGAGTTGCATCCTGGAGGCAAAGATCAGTTGGCAAAGCTGAAAATACTGACTCCTGGCTCTTTAGGGAAACAGTTTCCAGTCCCTGGTTTAAGGGCTGTGTGGCAGGACCCCAGGATCTTGGTCAGATTGTTCCTCTCTCAGGGCCTGCTGTGGCCTTTCCTAGTATGTCTGCAAAGTCTGCGTGCTATGGTGCCTCTCATGCGGCGTTGAGCTCTGTCGTGCTAGATTTCAGGGTGTCTGCCTCATGGTCATCTGTCTCACCAACAGAGACCCTGTATCCAGATTCAAACTAGCAGGAGCAGTTGGTCTTTGGCAGCAAGGATACCTTTGAGCTGAGCTGCCACCCACCCTGAGGTGGTCCCATGACACCCACTGTCTGGGTCAAGTTTGGGGCAGGGCTGGTGTCCTGAATTGCCCTGCGATGTGGATCGTAAGAGCCAGCGGGGAGAGGGGGTTGATATTACTCCCCATATAGTGGGGAGTTCCTCACCCCTTGCGATGTGGATCGTAATAGCCAATTACTCCCCCCTGCAATGTGTGTCCATTACTAGCAGTTTCCTTTGTTCAGGATATTAGGAAGAATTTCACAGGTTGTGTGTACACAGCCTGCGACAGGAGAACGAATACCATCCTCTGCACCTCCGGATATTAGCAACCATATCACACAATGGGTGTATGCTTTTTGGGAGATTTGGGGTATATGTCCTCCTGTGTTTCCCTGAATATTCGGAGACATATCACAGGGCGGCTGTACACCCACTACTCTCTTGGCAGGAACATTGTACTTTACCTACTGGAAATTAGGAGCAATATCACAGACTGGGTGTCAAGCCACTGTCATACTGGAAGTAATATCATGCTCTCCTCCACAGGTTATGAGGAACAATATTACAGGGGGGTATGTACCTCCTCCGGTAGTGGGAGTAGTATCATCATCTCTTCCTTTAGATGACAGGAACAATATCACAAGGTGGGTGTACACCCCGTGAGTGTTTGGAAGCAATGTCATTCTCTCTTCTTCTAGGTTTTACGATTCATATCACAGGCGGGGTGTACACCCCTTGTTATATTGGATGGAATCTCATCCTCCTTCAACCTGTATCTTTAGAACAATATCCCTTGGGGGCTGTCCATCCCTTCAATATTGGTAGTAATACCATCTTCTCCTCTCCTGGATATAAAAAACAATATCACAGGAGGGGTGTACACCCCTTGCAATGTTGGTAGTAATATCACCTCTCCCCTGTGGTTATTAAGGACAAAATCCCAGGGTGGCTGTACGGTTCCTACTTTGTTGAGAGTAATATCCATTCACCCCTTGGATATCAGGAACCATATCACGGAAGAAGTGTCCACCCCCTTCGATATTGTCAGCCATGTCATCTTCTTCCCGCTTGGATATTAGGAACGATACCCCGGGGTTGGGGGCGGTGTACACCCACTGCGATATCGAAAGTAAAATCGGCCTCTTTCCCGCTGGATATTAGGAACTATATCACAGGTGTGTGTGCACCTTCTGGGATATTGGGAGTACTATCAGCCTCTACCCCGCTGCATATGAGGAACAACATACAGGGGGCAGGGTGGTTACACCCCCTGCGATATTGAGAGCAATATTCTTCTCTTTCCCCTGTACATTAGGAACTACATCACAGGGGTCTGTACACCTTCAGTGATATTGGGATTCAGGTTATCCTCTCCCCAACTGAATGTCAAAAACGATATCACAGAAGGGTGTTCACCCCCTGCAATATGGCCAGTAACATCATCGTCTGGCCAACATCACAGAGGGTGTGACACTGCCCCGCAGTATTGGGCATAATGTTATCCTCTCTTCCTCTGGATATTAGGAACGATATACCTGGTGGTGGGAGGTGGAGTACATTAAGAACAATATCACTGGGTGGGTGTACTCCCCCTGCAATATTGGGTGTAGTATCATCCTCTCGTCCCTAGCATATTAAGAACAGTATCACAGGAGGGGTGTACAGCAACAGTCTCTGCGCTATTGGGAGCAATAGCATCTTCTCCCCCTCTCTATATAAGGAACAATATCCTAGTGTGGGTATACATCCCCTGAGATATTGGGCGTAGTGCCATCGTCTCCCAAAGTGGATATTTGGCATAGTGTCATGGGGGGTGTATGCCTTCTTCGATATTGGGAGCAATATCATCTTCTCCCCTCAGGATTACAGGCAAAATATCAAAGGGGTTTTACAACTCGAGCGGTATGAGCAGTAATATCATCCTCTCCCCACCCAGATGTTAGGAACTATATCACAGGTGGCTGTACACTTCTTGCGATATTGGGAGTCATATCATCCTCTCCCATCGTGGATATTAAGAACAATATTACAAAGTAGGTGTACACCCCCTACGATATTGAGAGAAATATTATGCTCTCCCCTTCGGGATATTAGGAACAATATCGCAGGAGGTGTGTGCAACCCCTGCCATATTGGCAGTCATATCATCCTCTCCCCCTGATTGTAAGAAACAATATCACAGGAAGATGTACACCCCCTGTGATATTTGGAGTCATATCAATTTCTTTCCCTCTGGATATTCGGAACAATATCACAGTGGATGTGTACACCCCCTGCGATATTACCACTGGCATCATCGTCTCCCTCCCAGGATATAGGAAACAATATCACAAGGTGGTGTACACCCCCTACAATATTGGGAGTAATGTCTTCCTCTCCCCCGCTGGCTATCAGGAACAATGTCACAGAAGGAGTGAACACCCCCTGCTCTATAGGGGGTGATATCCTCTCCATCCCTGAATATTATGAACAATATCACCCGGCAGTGTACACCTCCTGCAATATTGAGACTATTTCTCTCGCTGGATGTTAGGAATCATATCACAGGGGTGGTGTACACCCACTGCTAAAGGGGAAGAAATATCATCCTCTCCACCTTTGGATGTAAGGGAGAAGATCACGGGGGAGGTCTACACCCACTGGGACATTGGGAGTCATATCATCCTCTCCCACCCAGAATATAAGAAACAAGACCACTGAGGGGATAGACACCCATTGTGATAGTTTGAAAAATATTATCCTATACCTCCTGGCTATTGGGAATAACATCATAGAGGGGTGTACACTTTCTTCAATGTTGGGAGTAATATCATCTACTTTGACGGATATCAGGAACAAGTTTATTAATTATTAATATTAATAAATATAAAAATTAATAATAATTATGGATATTAATAATCATAATACAGATAGTAAAAATTAATACTCGTTACAAACATTAATTATTAATATTAATAATTAATACTAATATCATTATTAATAAAATAATGATATCAGCAATTAATGTCACTGAAATCATTACCAAGAGATGTTGTTAATAAAATAATGATTCTTATTAAGAATTAATAATATTGTTAAATGACATTAATATTAATAATTAATTTTAAGCGTGTATAATCATATACATAAAATAGTTATCCAAAATTAATAATGGTATCTTATTAATTAATAGTGTCATTGATAATTATTAAAATCAATCATTGATGTTTAATAATTAACCATATTATTACTCCTAATACCACAAGGGGTGTACACCTACCTGTGATGTCGTTCCCAATATCAAGGGACGGAGATTATGATATTAGTTTTAATATCGCAGTAGGTGTACACTAAAGCTGTGATAATAATCCAAATATCTATGGGGAAAGAGTATGACATGACACAAACATAACAACGAACAAGAGCCACCTGATATTCATCCTAATAATAACGGAAGAAGCGTATGATATTGCTCGAAATAGCCCAGGGAGAGTACAACTCTTCTGTGAAATGGTTCCTAGTATCCGGAGGGGGAGAGGATGATAATAATTCCAGTGTCACGGACTGTGTACACCCGACCTGTGATATTGTTATTAATACCCTGGAAGAGAGAGGATGATATGACCGTCGATAGACCAGGAGGCGTACACCCAGCCTGGGATAGTGTTCCTAATATTCATGGAGAGGAGAGGCTGACATTACTCCAAGTATGGCAGGGGGGTGAGCCACCCCCCGCGAGGTGGGGACCAATAGCCACCCCCTCTCCCCCCTTGGCTATTGGGAGCCACCTCGCAGGGGGTGAGCCACCCCCCGCGAGGTGGGGACCAATAGCCACCCCCTCTCCCCCCTTGGCTATTGGGAGCCACCTCGCAGGGGGTGAGCCACCCCCCGCGAGGTGGGGACCAATAGCCACCCCCTCTCCCCCCTTGGCTATTGGGAGCCACCTCGCAGGGGGGTGAGCCACCCCCCGCGAGGTGGGGACCAATAGCCACCCCCTCTCCCCCCTTGGCTATTGGGAGCCACCTCGCAGGGGGGTGAGCCACCCCCCGCGAGGTGGGGACCAATAGCCACCCCCTCTCCCCCCTTGGCTATTGGGAGCCACCTCGCAGGGGGGTGAGCCACCCCCCGCGAGGTGGGGACCAATAGCCACCCCCTCTCCCCCCTTGGCTATTGGGAGCCACCTCGCAGGGGGTGAGCCACCCCCCGCGAGGTGGGGACCAATAGCCACCCCCTCTCCCCCCTTGGCTATTGGGAGCCACCTCGCAGGGGGGTGAGCCACCCCCGCGAGGTGGGGACCAATAGCCACCCCCTCTCCCCCCTTGGCTATTGGGAGCCACCTCGCAGGGGGTGAGCCACCCCCCGCGAGGTGGGGACCAATAGCCACCCCCTCTCCCCCCTTGGCTATTGGGAGCCACCTCGCAGGGGGGTGAGCCACCCCCCGCGAGGTGGGGACCAATAGCCACCCCCTCTCCCCCCTTGGCTATTGGGAGCCACCTCGCAGGGGGGTGAGCCACCCCCCGCGAGGTGGGGACCAATAGCCACCCCCTCTCCCCCCTTGGCTATTGGGAGCCACCTCGCAGGGGGTGAGCCACCCCCCGCGAGGTGGGGACCAATAGCCACCCCCTCTCCCCCCTTGGCTATTGGGAGCCACCTCGCAGGGGGTGAGCCACCCCCCGCGAGGTGGGGACCAATAGCCACCCCCTCTCCCCCCTTGGCTATTGGGAGCCACCTCGCAGGGGGTGAGCCACCCCCCGCGAGGTGGGGACCAATAGCCACCCCCTCTCCCCCCTTGGCTATTGGGAGCCACCTCGCAGGGGGGTGAGCCACCCCCCGCGAGGTGGGGACCAATAGCCACCCCCTCTCCCCCCTTGGCTATTGGGAGCCACCTCGCAGGGGGTGAGCCACCCCCCGCGAGGTGGGGACCAATAGCCACCCCCTCTCCCCCCTTGGCTATTGGGAGCCACCTCGCAGGGGGGTGAGCCACCCCCCGCGAGGTGGGGACCAATAGCCACCCCCTCTCCCCCCTTGGCTATTGGGAGCCACCTCGCAGGGGGGTGAGCCACCCCCCGCGAGGTGGGGACCAATAGCCACCCCCTCTCCCCCCTTGGCTATTGGGAGCCACCTCGCAGGGGGGTGAGCCACCCCCCGCGAGGTGGGGACCAATAGCCACCCCCTCTCCCCCCTTGGCTATTGGGAGCCACCTCGCAGGGGGGTGAGCCACCCCCCGCGAGGTGGGGACCAATAGCCACCCCCTCTCCCCCCCTTGGCTATTGGGAGCCACCTCGCAGGGGGGTGAGCCACCCCCGCGAGGTGGGGACCAATAGCC
Organism: Macaca fascicularis; assembly: GCF_037993035.2. Classification (NCBI taxonomy): domain Eukaryota; kingdom Metazoa; phylum Chordata; class Mammalia; order Primates; family Cercopithecidae; genus Macaca; species Macaca fascicularis. The sequence goes on along the minus strand of NC_088387.1, from coordinate 15,408,359 downwards.
ACCCCCTCTCCCCCCCTTGGCTATTGGGAGCCACCTCGCAGGGGGGTGAGCCACCCCCCGCGAGGTGGGGACCAATAGCCACCCCCTCTCCCCCCTTGGCTATTGGGAGCCACCTCGCAGGGGGGTGAGCCACCCCCGCGAGGTGGGGACCAATAGCCACCCCCTCTCCCCCCTTGGCTATTGGGAGCCACCTCGCAGGGGGTGAGCCACCCCCCGCGAGGTGGGGACCAATAGCCACCCCCTCTCCCCCCTTGGCTATTGGGAGCCACCTCGCAGGGGGTGAGCCACCCCCCGCGAGGTGGGGACCAATAGCCACCCCCTCTCCCCCCTTGGCTATTGGGAGCCACCTCGCAGGGGGTGAGCCACCCCCCGCGAGGTGGGGACCAATAGCCACCCCCTCTCCCCCCCTTGGCTATTGGGAGCCACCTCGCAGGGGGTGAGCCACCCCCCGCGAGGTGGGGACCAATAGCCACCCCCTCTCCCCCCTTGGCTATTGGGAGCCACCTCGCAGGGGGGTGAGCCACCCCCCGCGAGGTGGGGACCAATAGCCACCCCCTCTCCCCCTTGGCTATTGGGAGCCACCTCGCAGGGGGTGAGCCACCCCCCGCGAGGTGGGGACCAATAGCCACCCCCTCTCCCCCCTTGGCTATTGGGAGCCACCTCGCAGGGGGTGAGCCACCCCCCGCGAGGTGGGGACCAATAGCCACCCCCTCTCCCCCCTTGGCTATTGGGAGCCACCTCGCAGGGGGGTGAGCCACCCCCCGCGAGGTGGGGACCAATAGCCACCCCCTCTCCCCCCCTTGGCTATTGGGAGCCACCTCGCAGGGGGTGAGCCACCCCCGCGAGGTGGGGACCAATAGCCACCCCCTCTCCCCCCTTGGCTATTGGGAGCCACCTCGCAGGGGGTGAGCCACCCCCCGCGAGGTGGGGACCAATAGCCACCCCCTCTCCCCCCTTGGCTATTGGGAGCCACCTCGCAGGGGGTGAGCCACCCCCCGCGAGGTGGGGACCAATAGCCACCCCCTCTCCCCCCTTGGCTATTGGGAGCCACCTCGCAGGGGGGTGAGCCACCCCCCGCGAGGTGGGGACCAATAGCCACCCCCTCTCCCCCCTTGGCTATTGGGAGCCACCTCGCAGGGGGGTGAGCCACCCCCCGCGAGGTGGGGACCAATAGCCACCCCCTCTCCCCCCTTGGCTATTGGGAGCCACCTCGCAGGGGGTGAGCCACCCCCCGCGAGGTGGGGACCAATAGCCACCCCCTCTCCCCCCTTGGCTATTGGGAGCCACCTCGCAGGGGGTGAGCCACCCCCCGCGAGGTGGGGACCAATAGCCACCCCCTCTCCCCCCTTGGCTATTGGGAGCCACCTCGCAGGGGGTGAGCCACCCCCCGCGAGGTGGGGACCAATAGCCACCCCCTCTCCCCCCCTTGGCTATTGGGAGCCACCTCGCAGGGGGGTGAGCCACCCCCCGCGAGGTGGGGACCAATAGCCACCCCCTCTCCCCCCTTGGCTATTGGGAGCCACCTCGCAGGGGGTGAGCCACCCCCCGCGAGGTGGGGACCAATAGCCACCCCCTCTCCCCCCCCTTGGCTATTGGGAGCCACCTCGCAGGGGGGTGAGCCACCCCCCGCGAGGTGGGGACCAATAGCCACCCCCTCTCCCCCCTTGGCTATTGGGAGCCACCTCGCAGGGGGTGAGCCACCCCCCGCGAGGTGGGGACCAATAGCCACCCCCTCTCCCCCCCTTGGCTATTGGGAGCCACCTCGCAGGGGGTGAGCCACCCCCCGCGAGGTGGGGACCAATAGCCACCCCCTCTCCCCCCTTGGCTATTGGGAGCCACCTCGCAGGGGGTGAGCCACCCCCCGCGAGGTGGGGACCAATAGCCACCCCCTCTCCCCCTTGGCTATTGGGAGCCACCTCGCAGGGGGGTGAGCCACCCCCCGCGAGGTGGGGACCAATAGCCACCCCCTCTCCCCCCCTTGGCTATTGGGAGCCACCTCGCAGGGGGTGAGCCACCCCCCGCGAGGTGGGGACCAATAGCCACCCCCTCTCCCCCCCTTGGCTATTGGGAGCCACCTCGCAGGGGGGTGAGCCACCCCCCGCGAGGTGGGGACCAATAGCCACCCCCTCTCCCCCCTTGGCTATTGGGAGCCACCTCGCAGGGGGGTGAGCCACCCCCCGCGAGGTGGGGACCAATAGCCACCCCCTCTCCCCCTTGGCTATTGGGAGCCACCTCGCAGGGGGGTGAGCCACCCCCCGCGAGGTGGGGACCAATAGCCACCCCCTCTCCCCCCTTGGCTATTGGGAGCCACCTCGCAGGGGGTGAGCCACCCCCCGCGAGGTGGGGACCAATAGCCACCCCCTCTCCCCCCTTGGCTATTGGGAGCCACCTCGCAGGGGGGTGAGCCACCCCCCGCGAGGTGGGGACCAATAGCCACCCCCTCTCCCCCCTTGGCTATTGGGAGCCACCTCGCAGGGGGTGAGCCACCCCCCGCGAGGTGGGGACCAATAGCCACCCCCTCTCCCCCCTTGGCTATTGGGAGCCACCTCGCAGGGGGGTGAGCCACCCCCCGCGAGGTGGGGACCAATAGCCACCCCCTCTCCCCCCTTGGCTATTGGGAGCCACCTCGCAGGGGGGTGAGCCACCCCCCGCGAGGTGGGGACCAATAGCCACCCCCTCTCCCCCCTTGGCTATTGGGAGCCACCTCGCAGGGGGTGAGCCACCCCCCGCGAGGTGGGGACCAATAGCCACCCCCTCTCCCCCCCTTGGCTATTGGGAGCCACCTCGCAGGGGGGTGAGCCACCCCCCGCGAGGTGGGGACCAATAGCCACCCCCTCTCCCCCCTTGGCTATTGGGAGCCACCTCGCAGGGGGGTGAGCCACCCCCCGCGAGGTGGGGACCAATAGCCACCCCCTCTCCCCCCTTGGCTATTGGGAGCCACCTCGCAGGGGGGTGAGCCACCCCCCGCGAGGTGGGGACCAATAGCCACCCCCTCTCCCCCCTTGGCTATTGGGAGCCACCTCGCAGGGGGTGAGCCACCCCCCGCGAGGTGGGGACCAATAGCCACCCCCTCTCCCCCCCTTGGCTATTGGGAGCCACCTCGCAGGGGGGTGAGCCACCCCCCGCGAGGTGGGGACCAATAGCCACCCCCTCTCCCCCCTTGGCTATTGGGAGCCACCTCGCAGGGGGTGAGCCACCCCCCGCGAGGTGGGGACCAATAGCCACCCCCTCTCCCCCCTTGGCTATTGGGAGCCACCTCGCAGGGGGTGAGCCACCCCCCGCGAGGTGGGGACCAATAGCCACCCCCTCTCCCCCCTTGGCTATTGGGAGCCACCTCGCAGGGGGTGAGCCACCCCCGCGAGGTGGGGACCAATAGCCACCCCCTCTCCCCCCTTGGCTATTGGGAGCCACCTCGCAGGGGGTGAGCCACCCCCCGCGAGGTGGGGACCAATAGCCACCCCCTCTCCCCCCTTGGCTATTGGGAGCCACCTCGCAGGGGGGTGAGCCACCCCCGCGAGGTGGGGACCAATAGCCACCCCCTCTCCCCCCTTGGCTATTGGGAGCCACCTCGCAGGGGGGTGAGCCACCCCCCGCGAGGTGGGGACCAATAGCCACCCCCTCTCCCCCCTTGGCTATTGGGAGCCACCTCGCAGGGGGTGAGCCACCCCCCGCGAGGTGGGGACCAATAGCCACCCCTCTCCCCCCCTTGGCTATTGGGAGCCACCTCGCAGGGGGGTGAGCCACCCCCGCGAGGTGGGGACCAATAGCCACCCCCTCTCCCCCCTTGGCTATTGGGAGCCACCTCGCAGGGGGTGAGCCACCCCCCGCGAGGTGGGGACCAATAGCCACCCCCTCTCCCCCCTTGGCTATTGGGAGCCACCTCGCAGGGGGGTGAGCCACCCCCCGCGAGGTGGGGACCAATAGCCACCCCCTCTCCCCCCTTGGCTATTGGGAGCCACCTCGCAGGGGGGTGAGCCACCCCCCGCGAGGTGGGGACCAATAGCCACCCCCTCTCCCCCCTTGGCTATTGGGAGCCACCTCGCAGGGGGTGAGCCACCCCCCGCGAGGTGGGGACCAATAGCCACCCCCTCTCCCCCCTTGGCTATTGGGAGCCACCTCGCAGGGGGGTGAGCCACCCCCCGCGAGGTGGGGACCAATAGCCACCCCCTCTCCCCCCCTTGGCTATTGGGAGCCACCTCGCAGGGGGGTGAGCCACCCCCCGCGAGGTGGGGACCAATAGCCACCCCCTCTCCCCCCTTGGCTATTGGGAGCCACCTCGCAGGGGGGTGAGCCACCCCCCGCGAGGTGGGGACCAATAGCCACCCCCTCTCCCCCCCTTGGCTATTGGGAGCCACCTCGCAGGGGGGTGAGCCACCCCCCGCGAGGTGGGGACCAATAGCCACCCCCTCTCCCCCCCTTGGCTATTGGGAGCCACCTCGCAGGGGGGTGAGCCACCCCCCGCGAGGTGGGGACCAATAGCCACCCCCTCTCCCCCCTTGGCTATTGGGAGCCACCTCGCAGGGGGGTGAGCCACCCCCCGCGAGGTGGGGACCAATAGCCACCCCCTCTCCCCCCTTGGCTATTGGGAGCCACCTCGCAGGGGGGTGAGCCACCCCCCGCGAGGTGGGGACCAATAGCCACCCCCTCTCCCCCCTTGGCTATTGGGAGCCACCTCGCAGGGGGGTGAGCCACCCCCCGCGAGGTGGGGACCAATAGCCACCCCCTCTCCCCCCCTTGGCTATTGGGAGCCACCTCGCAGGGGGGTGAGCCACCCCCCGCGAGGTGGGGACCAATAGCCACCCCCTCTCCCCCCTTGGCTATTGGGAGCCACCTCGCAGGGGGTGAGCCACCCCCCGCGAGGTGGGGACCAATAGCCACCCCCTCTCCCCCTTGGCTATTGGGAGCCACCTCGCAGGGGGTGAGCCACCCCCCGCGAGGTGGGGACCAATAGCCACCCCCTCTCCCCCCTTGGCTATTGGGAGCCACCTCGCAGGGGGTGAGCCACCCCCCGCGAGGTGGGGACCAATAGCCACCCCCTCTCCCCCCCTTGGCTATTGGGAGCCACCTCGCAGGGGGGTGAGCCACCCCCCGCGAGGTGGGGACCAATAGCCACCCCCTCTCCCCCCTTGGCTATTGGGAGCCACCTCGCAGGGGGGTGAGCCACCCCCCGCGAGGTGGGGACCAATAGCCACCCCCTCTCCCCCCCTTGGCTATTGGGAGCCACCTCGCAGGGGGGTGAGCCACCCCCCGCGAGGTGGGGACCAATAGCCACCCCCTCTCCCCCCTTGGCTATTGGGAGCCACCTCGCAGGGGGTGAGCCACCCCCCGCGAGGTGGGGACCAATAGCCACCCCCTCTCCCCCCCTTGGCTATTGGGAGCCACCTCGCAGGGGGGTGAGCCACCCCCCGCGAGGTGGGGACCAATAGCCACCCCCTCTCCCCCCTTGGCTATTGGGAGCCACCTCGCAGGGGGTGAGCCACCCCCCGCGAGGTGGGGACCAATAGCCACCCCCTCTCCCCCCTTGGCTATTGGGAGCCACCTCGCAGGGGGGTGAGCCACCCCCCGCGAGGTGGGGACCAATAGCCACCCCCTCTCCCCCCCTTGGCTATTGGGAGCCATGGTGGTCCCACAGCCTGTTTAGAATATTATGAGTAGTATCGTCTCGTCCTCTGCAAATAATGATCTATTTCACTGACGTGTGTGCATCTTTAGTGTATTGCTCAGAAAACGATATAATTATTTATTAAATATCAATAATCAATTGTAATAATTATCAGTAATACTATCAATTAATATTTTACTGTTAATATTGATGATTTTAATTAGATGATGGATGTCAAAAATTAATTTTTAATAATTATGTCATTTATTAATATTAATTCGTAATATTAATTATTTTTTTGCAGTATCACTTAGTTTTGATTTAAGTAACATTAATTGTTGATATCATTATTTTATTATTAATAGTGTTAATATTAATTATTAATACTAATATTAAAATTTTTAATCCCCATTAATATTTAGTATCTTTATTGTCATTGTTAATGTCAATGATTAGTATTAATTTTATTATATTTATTAATATTAATAATTAATGGACCACTTCCTGATATCCCATGTGGAGAAGATGATTTTACTCCCAATATCGCAGAAAGTGTACATTCCTCTATGATGTTGTTCCTAACAACCAGGGGATAGAGGATCCCATAATTGAATCTACCGCAGTGTTTTTACATCCTTTGTGTCATTTTATTCCTTTTATCCAGGGTGCGAGAGGATGATATTTCTCTCAATATCGCAAGCGGCCTGGACCTCCATTTTGATATTTTCCCTCACATCCAGCAGGGGTGAGGAAGATATTACTAATAGCCAGCCGGGGAGAGGAAGATATCATCCCCAATATCACAGGGATGTACATCCCCTTTTGATATTGTTCCTTATATCCTGGGATGGACAAGATAATACTAGTGGCAATATCGCAGGGGTTTTACACACCCACTGTGCTTTTGTTCCGAATAACATGATATGACTCTTAGTATCACAGGGGGGGTACACCCTCCTTTGATATTGTTTTTTATATTCAAGGGGAGAGAATATTACCCCCAATATCGCAGGGGTTGTACACACCTCCTGCGATACTGTTCCTAATATCCCGAAGAGGAGAGCGTAATATTTCTCTCAATATCTCAGGGGGTGTACACCTCGTTTCTAATATTTTTCATAATATCCAACATGGGAGAGGATGATAAGACTCCCAACATGCCAAGAAGTGTACAGCTGCCTGTGATATAGTTCCTAACATCCAGGTGGGGATAGGAGGATATTGCTGCCCATATCGCACGAGTTGTAAAACCCCTTCGATATTTAGCCTACGAACCTGAGGGAAGAGGATGATATTACTCCCAATATCGAAGAAGGTGTACACCTCCCTAAGACACTGCACCCAATATCCACGTTGTGTGACGATGACAATATGCCCAATATAGCAAGGGATGTACACAATCCATGGAATATTGTTCCTTATATCTAGAGTGGGAGAAGACGCTATTACTCTCAATAACGCAGAGACTTTGGCTGTACACCCCTCCTGTGATATTATTCTTAATATCTTAGGCAATAGAGGATGATACTACACCCAATATCGCAGGGGGAGTACACCCACCCAGTGATGTTGTTCTTCATGTACTCCACCTCCCTCCACCAGGGATATCGTTTCTAATATCCAGGCGAAGAGATTATAACATTATGCCCATTGCAGGGGAGTGTACACATCCTCTGTGATGTTGTTCCTAGTATCTAAAGGTAGAGACGATGATGTTACTGGCCATATTGCAGGGGGTGTACACCCTTCTGTGATGTCATTTTTGGCATTCAATTGGGGAGAGGATAACATGAATCCCAGTATCTCTGACGGTGTACAGACCCCTGTGATGTAGTTCCTAATGTACAGGGGAAAGAGAAGAATATTGCTCTCAATATCGCAGGGGTTGTAACCACCCTGCCCCCTGTATGTTTTTCCTAATATGCAGTGGGGTGGAGGCTGATAGTACTCTCAATATCCCAGAAGGTGCACACGCACCTGTGATATAGTTCCTAATATCCAGCGGGAAAGAGGCTGATTTTACTTTCGATATCGCAGTGGGTGTACACCGCCCCCTGCCCCGGGGTATCGTTCCTAATATCCAGGCGGGAAGAAGATGACATGACTGACAATATTGAAGGGGGTGGACAACTCTTCTGTGATATGGTTCCTGATATCCAGGGGGTGAATGGATGTTATTACTCCCAATAACGTAGGAACCGTACAGCCACCCTGGGATTTTGTCCTTAATAACCACAGGGGAGAGGTGAGATTACTACCAACATTGCGAGGGGTGTACACCCTCCTGTGATATTGTTTCTTATACCCAGGAAAGGAGAAGATGGTATTACTACCAATATTGAAGAGATATACAACCCCCATGGGATATTGTTCTAAAGATACAGGTTGAAAGAGGATGAGACTCCATCCAATATAACAAGGGGTGTACATCCCGCCTGTGATGTGAATCGTAAAACCTAGAAGAAGAGAGAATGACGTTGCTTCCCAAAACACGGGGTGTACACCCACCCTGTGACATCGTTTCTGTCATCTAAAGGTAGAGATGATGATACTACTCCCACCACCAGAGAAGGTACACACCCCCCTGTGATATTGTTCCTCATAACTTGGGGGAGAGCATGATATTACTTCCAGTATGACAGTGGCTTGACACCCAGTCTGTGATATTGGTTCTGCACACCAACTCTGTGCCCCTCGTTTCCCATGCGTTCTCTCCACACTTTTGGAACCTCGGGGAAGGCTTTGTCTTTGGTTACAGATGAAGAGACGAAGGGTCTGAGAGGTTAAGCAAGTTTGTTACTGGAAAGTGGTTCCGATCCAGACCCCAAGAGAGGTTTCTCGGATCTCACAGAAGAAAGAATTCGGGGCGAGTCCATAAAGTGAAAGCAAGTTTATTAGGAAAGAAAAGGAATAAAAGCATGGCTACTCTGGCCGGGCGCAGCGGCTCACTCCTGGAATCCTATAACTTTGGGATGCCGAGGCAGGTGGATCACCTGATGTGAGAAGTTCGAGACCAGCCTGGTCCAACATGGCAAAACCCTGTCGCCACTAAAATACAAAAGATTAACTGGGCGTGGTGGCAGGTGTCTGCAATCCCAGCTACTAGGAAGGCTGAGGCAGGAGAATCGCTTGAACCCAGGAGGTGGAGGTTGCAATGAGCCAAGATCACGCCACTGCATTCCAGTTCGGCCAACAGAGCGAGACTCCATCTCAAAAAAAAAAAAAAAAAGAAAAAAGAAAATAAAGAATGGCTGCTCCATAGGCAGAGAGGCACCAAAGGTCGCTGGTTGCCCATTTTCATGGTTATTTCTTGATCATACGCTAAACAAGGGTTGGACTATTCATGAGTGTTCTAGGAAAGGGGTGGACAATTCCCAGAAATGAGAGTTTCTGCCCTCCCTTCTGAGACCATGTAGGGAAACCTCCAGATGTTGCCATGGCATCTGTAAACTGTCGCGGTGCTAGTGGGAGTGTCTTGTAGTAGCTAATGCGTTATAATTAGCACATAATGAGCCGTGAGGACAATCAGAGGTCACTCTCGTGGTCATCTTGGGCTTGGCGGGCTTTGGCCGACTTTACTGCAACCCGCTTTATCAGTAAGGTCTTTATGGCCTGTATCTTGTACCGACCTCCTATCTCATCCTGTGACTAAGAATGCTCAGCCTCCTGGGAATGCGGCCCAGCAGGTCTCAGCCTCCCTTTACCCAGCCCCCATTCAAGATGCAGTCGCTCTGGTTCACGTGCCTTTGACAAGTTGGCCTGGGTTGAGTGTTCCCTAGTGTGTGGTTGTTGGAGCTGTTCCTAGGAGTAAGAGGTATTGTCAGTAGGAAACAGGCCTCTCTGTCAGCCCGGGGGCTGGCACTCTGCCCCATTATATCGGCCTCATTTTAGTGGTGACAAAACTGGGGCTCAGAGACATCAACTCCCTCATCCCGAACCCCCAGACTGTCAGTGGTGGGCTGGGGTTTGAATGTGGGGCTTGAAGACCCATCATCTCCTCTGGTCCCCCAGTCTCTGCTGCCCAAGAGGAACAGGATCCCAGGATCCAGGCCCCTCATGGCACCAGCCAGGGTGGGAGTAGATGGGGAGGCAGAGTTCCAAAGCCCCCCGGACTCTGAAGCAGGTCAGGGACCAAGAGCAACCCGGACCTACGGGCCCCACCCCGAGAAGAATGGCTGCAGGCCCGGCCCAGCGGGCAGGAGGTCTGTGTCCTCAGTCAACGTGACGGCGCTTCCGGCTGCTCCAGCCAGGCCGTGCTGTCTTCACGTTTCCAATCATGCGGCCTCCCCTCCAATTCCCAAACCCAACCCACAGAGACAGCGATCTGGGGTCTACGTGAGGTTTGTCAGCAGCTCTGACCCGCTGCTTCCCGCCAGCCCCGTGGCCGGTTCTGGAAAGCTCTCTGCTGCCCCCTGGTGGGGAGGCTTAGGGTAGGGCTCTGGCTGCAAGCATGGGGTCCCAGAAGCTCCTGGCTCTGTCACTTCTGCTGGGTGGAAAACCAACCCAGGACTGAACCAGTGACACCTGTGGCGCTCCCAGAACCTCCTGGCTCTGTCACCTCTGCTGGGTGGAAAACCAACCCAGGGCTGAAGCAGCAGATGGGTGCCTGATTCCTTATTATCAGAGCGCTGCCCACTGGCAAGTCTCTCTCCGGGCCTCAGCTTCTCCTTCCATTCAACGAGGGGCTTGGGGGATACCAAGGAGGGGTAACTGCTTAGTGAGGATGGGAGGTTTCTTCTGGGGAGATGAATACATTTTGAAACTAGATGGCGTGGGTGGTTGCACAGGACTGTGAATGTATAAATGCCACCGCATTATTTGCGTTGAAATAGTTAATTGCATGAGATGTGAAAATCACCTCATTTAAAGTGTTTAAAAGAGGGGTCTGGGAGAGTGCAGTGTATGTGAGAATCACGTGGGACACCCACAGTCTCTGAACGTCAGTTTCCTTGCGTAAACTGGCAAAGAGACCGTGTGAACTGTATTCCCTGGGGCCAAGAGATTCCAAGAAGGAAAACCTGGGATTCCTGGGACTGGGATGAGGGCCGGGGTCCGGAAGCGGAGTGGGTGGGTGGGGACAGCTGGGGGGCAGCCTAGATAAGGCTTTCAATACTGGGTAGCAGCGTCTACACAGGCGGAGATCCCTGCATCTCACTTCCCGCAGGGCTGACCAGTGGCCAGAGGTGGGACTGGCCAGGCTCGGCCCAACCAAGTCTGGGAGCAAAGGACACTGAGTGAGGGATCCCCGGGGCCACCCTCACTGGCCTGTGGCTCTCCTGACACCACGAGAGAGGTCCAGGAGCTGACCTTGGGTCCTAATGGGGGACACCTTCCTGGCTGCAGGCTGGCAGGGTGGTGTGGTGGTCAGTGTACTGGGCTCTGCGTGTCCGCCTCTACCTGCTGTGTGACGGTGGGCCAGACACCTAACCTCTCTGGGCCTCTATTTCTTCAATGGCGAACAGGGACACTAGCAGCTCCCACATCTGGGCACAGTGGCCTGAAGGTTAAAGGCAAGGGTGGCACGAGACCTACAGCAAGAACTCTGAGCAGGGAGAGCAGGGAGCTGCCCAGAGTTCAATCACCATCTCCCCTCTGGCCGCCGAGGAAACCGAGGCTCATGGTGACCTGGCCCAGGTCTGTTGGACTCACGGTCCTTCTCATCCCCAAGATCAGAGGGCTGCCACTAGGGAAGGAGCTGGCCCCTAGACACAGCCCAGGAAGCACACAGGGAAGGATGCCATGGGGACTTCGGTATGTTTTTGCAAAAAAACACAAAAAAACATTTATTGCTATTTGAACCCTGCTTTTATGCTTCCATTACCCAGAAAATGAGCTACGGGAGACACCAGGAGAGGCAGGAGATCATCCTCCTTGCACAAAACCCACTCCCTCGGATACTGTCCTCAGCGAGGGTGGCTGGAGGCCAACCAGGGGGCCCACCCGCAGAGTAGCAGAGGAGGTAGGTTGACCCTGTGGACGCTGAGCTCTGTGGCGAAGGTCCTGGCCTTCTGGTAGAAGAAGAGCCACTTCTCGCAGTCCAGGAGGAAGCTGTGGGAGATGGTGGCTGGCCGCGTGTAGATCTTCAGCTGTGCCTTCTTGTTGCCCAGGTCCACGGCGGCTGCCAGTGCCAGCTGGTAGTACCCGGCTGCATCAAACGGGTCCTGAAGGGGACAGGTCATGGTCAGCAAAAGGGGGACTTGGAACCCGTCTTCCCAGAGGCCGTTCCTGTCTCCCGGTCATTCCACATGTCCTTCCGATGCTGGCTCGCCCCAGGAGCCCCGAAGCCTGTGACACTGCTGTGGTCTCAGCTGCAGGAGGTGGGGATGACCCTGACACCCCTGGAAGCCTTCCTGACTGTCCCTACGCCCCACTCACCCCAAGCCTCCTGCCCCAGTGCCACCCTCTCTGCAGGCAGTGGCTGCTTTCCCCATGGGCTGAGGTCAGGGCAGATCCTGCCTGCTCTGAGAGTTCCATGCAGGACCCGTGGCTCCAAGCCACAGCAGGGGCACGGTGTTGAGTGACCCAGGCTCCCCTCTGGCCCCTGTCCATGCTGACCATTTCCAGGCCCTCCACGGGCCAGGCCAGGTACAAAACCATCTCACAGGTGTCCTCTCTGGCAATGTTCCCTGAAATATTCACGGAGCGTGACTCCCCAGACATCCACTCCCATTGTCAATGCGTCTTTGGCTCAAACTCACCATCCCTGGGTTGGGATGCCGCCTCCCAGACCTCCTCCTTCACCCTCCCATCCCCCACCCGGCTTCTCCCCAGGCACCTCCTCCACATGGCGGTCACCCAAGGGACCTAAGACCCATGCCTGGCCTGTCCCTCTTTACCATCTCAAGATGGCTCCCAGGGCCAATGACAAAGTCCAAGATGCAGCAGTCAATTCCCTCACTGCCCCGCCCCACACACGGAGCAGGGTCTTGAGAAGGCCCCGAGTCACCGCCACTGCTCATCCAATGCCCCCTGGCCCAGCCGAACACTGCACTCTGTGCTGGGTGCATGGTTGAGCCTAACGTCCTTGCTTCCGGTCTGAGGGACCTGGGAGTGAACACTGACCACACAGGGTGGCCCGGGCTGTGGCAGAGGGAAGCCCAGGAGGCCCCAGACTCAGCCGGGGGTGGAAGGCAAAGGCTTCCTGAAGGGGTGGGGGCTTCCCAACTAAACAGGAAGGAGCCAGGCAATACATATGTCTCTGCGTGTGCCTTTGCATGTGAATGTGCGTGTTTGTGTTCCTGTGCGTGCATGTCCCTGTGTGTGTGCATGTCTGTGTGTGCGCGCCTGTGTGTGCGCGCCTGTGTGTGCGCGCCTGTGTGTGCGTGTGCGTGTGCCTGTGTGCATTTGCGTGTGAATTTCCATGTGCCTGTAGTGTGTGCTGCAGCTAGGGAGTGACAGCGTGAGCCAGTGAACACTTAATCCACCCTATTCCAGGGCTCACTCTCATGTGTAGACTACAGGGGACCCCATTTTAGAGGCAATTGGCAAAGATGCTCATTTACCCCTGCTTCTCTGCCAGCCTTCCAGGTCCCATCCAGCCTGGCTTTTTCTCCCACTCCTCTGGGCCCTGGGTCCAGAGCCTCCTATACAAGAAAGAGTGTGTAGCCTTGGAAAGACAGCCGCCCTTGGGGAATTCCAAGGGGGCCTCCCTCTGGGAAGCTGGCCTGTGCTGACAGCATAGTCACGATGAGGCCCAGAGGGCTGCGCATGGGAAGGACGACTGTGCATGGGAAGGAGGACTGCGCATGGGAAGGAGGGCTGCGCAAGGGAAGGAGGACTGTGCATGGGAAGGAGGACTGTGCATGGGAAGGAGGGCTGTGCACGGGAAGGAGGACTGTGCATGGGAAGGAGGACTGTGCACGGGAAGGAGGACTGTGCACGGGAAGGAGGACTGTGCACGGGAAGGAGGGCTGTGCATGGGAAGGAGGACTGTGCATGGGAAGGAGGACTGTGCATGGGAAGGAGGACTGTGCATGGGAAGGAGGGCTGTGCATGGGAAGGAGGACTGTGCATGGGAAGGAGGGTTGTGCATGGGAAGGAGGGTTGTGCATGGGAGGGAGGACTATGCATGGGAAGGAGGGCTGTGCATGGGAAGGAGGACTGTGCATGGGAAGGAGGGTTGTGCATGGGAAGGAGGGTTGTGCATGGGAGGGAGGACTGTGCATGGGAAGGAGGGCTGTGCATGGGAAGGAGGACTGTGCATGGGAAGGAGGACTGTGCATGGGAAGGAGGACTGTGCATGGGAAGGAGGGCTGTGCATGGGAAGGAGGACTGTGCATGGGAAGGAGGACTGTGCATGGGAAGGAGGACTGTGCATGGGAAGGAGGGCTGTACATGGGAAGGAGGTGAAGGAGGCCTCTGTCCCTCGACCCCAACCGTGGACTTTGGCCTCTCAGGTACTACTTGGCGCTTTCCTTTCTCCTGGACGGGCGGAGTGGGCGGCAGGCTTGACCAAGAGAGATAAAGGCCTCTTCTGGGAGGTCCGTCCCCCTGGGTCCCAGGCGAGCCCCTGAGCGGTGAGCAGCGTCCCCCTGGGCCTGATACTTGGCACCTCCCTGTCTGGCTGGGACTTGGGAGGCCACAGAAACCACGTCTGACCACCAGGTGTCGCCAGTACTGGGCGGGGGCCTCCCGGGCAGCCCCAGGCCTGCGGTGGGGTATACGGGGCAGGGTCTTAGGGCTGCCCCAGCTCCTCATGTTGTTCTAAGGCCCCCAAGATCTCGGTCCCTGGACTGGAGTGCCCTGGCCCCTCAGCCCGTAAGGAGCACTGACACGAGGCTGGTGTGATGCTAAGGAGGGGCGGTGCCTGCTGGGCAGATGGGTGGAGACACCACAGGTCTCAGTCTGCCAATCTCAGCTCTCCACCCCTACAGGGCTGGGGGCAGAGGGAGCACAGCACCTCCCCTCGAGACACACCCGACCTAACAAGGCCTCAGCCTGGCTGGCTGGGGCCCCGCCCCACTGCACCTGCCCTGAGCTGGGGTTTCCCTATCTGTGAACCCAATGGTAAGACACTGGTCCCACCCCACCCTTCCTGGGTGATGTGAAGATTCAAGGTGTCTCGGGACTCCAGGAAGGAGTTGCTCAGTGCAGGCTGGCACCCTGGGCAGGCTTCCTAGAGGAGGCGCCAGGATTTGGGTTGGATCTTGCAACGTGGATTCAATGTGAGGATGATGCCGTCCTCTGAAATGTCACTCTCCCGACCCTGTTTTCTTTGTTAAATGCACCTTGACACTTGACTGTCAAGACTCAGCTTTGGTGTCACCTCCTCCAGGAGGGCCCCCTGACTACAATCCCCCTTCTTTACCCAGAGGCCACCATTGCCCACTCATGTGGCAGCCTCCCTGGCTGAGACTGAGTTGAGGGTGGGGCCTGGCCATCTGGGGAGCTGGGTTTTACCTGCTAACCTTGCCGGCTCCTCCAGCTGGGTGTAGAGCTCGAGGGAGGCCACTGGGCCATTCCTAAGAAAGGCTGGAACCCAGGCCTCTGGGGTCCGGGTGGAGATCCCACTCCAAGGGGGCCAGGAACACCCCGAGCCCTGCTCCTCCCCACCCACCTTCAGGTCGTAGAAGATGATGTCACCGAGCACCAGGTACACCTTCACGTAGTAGAGGGTCTCCTCATCGAACTCCAGCGGCGAGTTGCAGAGCTAAACGGCCTTGAGGTAGAAGTGCTCCGCCAGCTTGCCATGGTCCAGCCGGTGGTGCAGGGCGGCCAGCCGGTGGTAGGCCACGTGTTCGTTCAGCCGGTCCCCTGGGGTGCAGGCCAAAGGGGCAGGTGTGAGGATGTGGCTCCCTGGGGCAGGGAGGGCACAGGCCCCTCAGGAGCAGGTATACAGATCCCAGGCAGCACACCTGGCTTGTCTCCAGGCACCTGTGGTCACCCGGGCAGCTCTGGCCATTCCCTTCCAGGTTCCCAGACTCACTTTCCCATCTGCAAAGCAGAACAAATAAGGCCTGCCCCTGTCTACTGAGAGGCTTTGGCAAAGTCGGACTTGGATGGCCCAGTTCTGTGCCTACACATAGCCACCTGCCTTTGCTCACTGGTTTAACCAGGGGAGCCCAAAAGCCATGCAGTGCAGGTGCTCCCGGGCTCCCCGGCTCCAGGCAACCCACAGACGTGACATCCGACTCCTCCTGGGTGTGTCATGATCAGAGCCCCCTACCTTGGGGAGTCAGCTGCATACCTACTGTGTACTGGGCCACGGGGCACAAGGCGCTGAGGCATGTGGCCTGCCTAGGGTTCCCTGTCTCTGGAGGAGGACAGACGACCCTGGCACAGCACCAGGGGATGCACGGCCTTAAGAGGCAGACTGCTGGAAGGGGAACTGGGATTTTATCAGCCAGAGAACCGTGTGGTTGATGAGGGTGGGAAGGGCACAAGAGAAAGGGAATGTGCCACTCAGTCTGGCACATACAGGGACCAACGAGATGCCTGGCATGTCTGGAAGGCAGAGGGCACACTGGACGGCCCTTGTGGTCAGCAGCGGGAACAGGCAGAGGAAGTAGAGCTCAGTCAGGCAGGGAGCTCTGCACTGCGTGAGAGACCTCGGGCTGTGCCCCACAGCCGGACGGGGAAGCCAGTTGGGCAGATCTGCCTGCCTGGACAGGAGACCAGGAAAATCCAGCAGCTGTTTCAGCTCCTGGCCTGCAGACCTGGAGGCTGGGCTCTGGCAAAGTGTGGGTCCTGGCAGGGCGGGGGCTCAGGGGACTTACCCAGAGTGATCCTGAGTGCTAGGGCCATGTAAGCAAACTCCAAGTCCTCCTGGGGCTCCTCCAGTGTGGCCAGCAGTGACACCAGCTTGTTGCACAGCTGTAGCTGCAGCTCCACCTTGCGGTTGCCCGTAGTCACTGCCGGGGCAGAGCCCGGTCCTACCACACAGGCAGGTGGGGTCAGGTTTCCCGCAGCACCCACCTTGCCCAGCGCCCTCCTCAGAGCTCAAACACGTGCTTCGAGCTTCCCACACCCCAGCTACCCCTGCACCTCGACACAGCTCTGTGCTCTGGGATAACACACAGTTCAGACATCCAAGTTGGGGGCTGAAGAGTCACCTGAGGCCCATCCAGCTACACCCGATAGCCGCAGACCAGCCTCTCCCACCTGGGCACCGGAGGTCTGACTGGGGGGAGCCAGCACTCCTCTCTGCTCTAAAAACACCACATTCATCTGTGCCCAGGGCTGAGCCACACCGTGAGCTCAGAGGAAGGGAGAAGCCGTCCCACTTCGGGATGCGTGCAGACCTGGGCCTCCCACTGATATGCTGTGTGTCCTTTGACATGTCCCTGTGCCTCTCTGAGCCTCAGTTTCCTCATCTGGAAGATGGGGACAGGACTTCCCACTCATGGTTGCTTGAGGTCATCAGGTACAAGGGTAGAGCCATTATCACGTCCAGGCCCCGAGAGTTTGTCCCAGGCAGGGGCATGGTCAATATCATTCCCGGTCAGACCACTTGGAAACTCATCATGTGCATGGGTGGCCCTGCCTCCATTTGGGAGGCCTCTACCCTGCCACACCTGTGCCTCAGCCCTCCAGCTTCCCCACTGAGGCCCACCCACATCAGCCCACAGGCCAGCTCACCCAGTAGAAGGACATGCCTTCCTCCCGCTCCCAGGCCCCATTGAAGAAGATGTCTCCAGCTGCCTCAAACAGCTCCAGCCCCAGGTTGGGGTCGCCTGTGTACAGGTCCACATTCTGAGCCACCTGAGAGGAGACAGAAGTTCCCTCAAGACCCACACCTGGCGAGGTGGCTATGCGCATCTTTGCCAGGCTCCTTCCTCTCACACAGTACAGGTACACTTGAGCATTTTTCAGAACCTGTGCATGAGGGCTGCCCCCACCACTGGCATGAGGACAATGAACTGATGCTCCTGAGTGCTAGGAAGTGACTGAGCAGCTGCAGCCCAGAGGCCCGACACCTGTGAATCCTACCACCAGGGCTAGCCCTAGCCCACTCCCCCTGCACTCAAACCAGTCTCCGTGGCTCCCAGATTGCTGGGAGCCCAGCCCCTGGCTCCTTTCTGCGTTGCCACATCAGCAGTGTTTGTGGGTGGGCCTGGTCCCCTCTTGGCCATAAGCTCTTCATCCCTCTCCTCAGCTCAAGGAGATATACAGCAGGTGCTCAATAATGAAAGCTTCATCAGTCTCGTGGGCTTCACAATTTGTTCCAGATCACACTGTGTTTGGGAAAGCCTCTGAAAACAGCCACTATGATAGATTCATTTTGTAAGTAGATGTGCCACATGTCGCTTGGAGCAAGTTCTTCTGTGTGTTAATTGAGTGGTCACATTATTTGAGCATGTGCTGTATACCAGCAGGTGCTGTGCACTGTGAGGGGCCGCGCCTCTGCCCTCAGGGAGAAGATGCTGGCCACCGGGGGAGGATGTGAGGGAACCAGTTGGAGGAAGGGAAAAGGCACACAACAGGTGCTCAGCAGTGGCTTACGAATGAGTGGGTGGACGGATGAATGGATGAGATGTAGACACATGGATGGATGAATGGGTGTGTGGATAGATTAATGCTTGGATGGATGGATGGATGGATGGGTGGGTGGAATGATGTGTGTATGTATGTATGTATGCGTGGATAGACAATGTATGGATGGGTGGAGGGTAGATGATGTATGTACATGTGGATGGATAGATGGTGGATAGACGAATGTATGGATAAACAAATGGAGAGATAGATGAATGCAGGGATGGATTAATAGGTAGATTGGTGGGTAGATGGATGAATGATGGATGGATGAATGGACGAACAGCTGGATGGATGGGTGAAAGGATGGATGATGGATGGATGGAAGGATGAACAGGTGAATGGATGGATGATGGAAGGATGAATGGACGGATGGATGGATGAACAGATGAATGGATGGATAGACGGGTGAATGGATGGATAAATGGATGGATGAATGAACAGATGGATGGATGATGGATGGATGGATGGAAGCATGAACAGATGAATGGATGGATGATGGAAGGATGGATGGATGGATGGATAGATGGATGAACGATGGATGGATGGAAGGATGAACAGGAGGTGAGTGGATGGATGATGGAAGGATGGATGGATGGATGATGGAAGGATGAATGGATGGATGGATGTACACATGAAAAAGTGAATGGATGGATACACGGGTGAATGGATGGATGATAAAAGGATGGATGAATGATGGATGGATGAATGGACACTGGGATGGATGATGGATGAATGGTTGGATAAATGGATGGATGGATAAATGGACGGATGGATCGATGGAAGGATGAATAGATGAATGGATGAATGAGGGAAGGATGAACAGGAGGTGAGTAGATGGATGAGGGAAGGATGGATGGATGATAGATTGATGGATATATGGACGAATGGATAAATGGATGGATGAATGATGGATGGATGAATGATGGATGGATGGAAGGACAAACAGGTGAATGGATGGATGATGGAAGGATGGATGGATGAAAGGATGGACGGACGAACAGGTGGATGGATGGTTGCTGAATGGATGAACAATAAAAGAATGGATGAATGATGGATGGATGAGTGGATGATGGATGGATGAATGGAAGGATGAACAGGTGAATGGATGGATGATGGATGGGTGGATGGATGGATGGAAGGATGAGCAGGCGAGTGGATAGATGATGGAAGGATGGATGGTGGAAGGATGGATGATGGAAGAATGAACAGGTAAATGGATGGATGAGGGAAGGATGGATGGAAGATGGATGGAGGGATGGATGAACAGGTGAATGGATAGATAATGAAAGGATGGATGGGTGGAAGGATGAGCAGGTGAGTAGATAGATGATGAAAGGATGAATGGATGGAAGAATGAAGAGGTGAATGGATGGATGATGGAAGGATGGATGGAGGCATGGATGAACAGGTGAATGGATGAATGAACAGGTGAATGAATGGATGGATGGACAGGTGAATGAATGGATGATAAAAAGATGAATGATGAATGAATAAATGGACAGGTGAATGGATGGACAGGTGAATGGATGGATCATGGATGGATGGAAGATGGTTGGATGGATAGAAGGATGAACAGCTGAATGGATGGATAATGGAAGGATGGATGAAAGGATGGATGGATGGACAAACAGGTGAATGGATAGATGAACAAGTGAACAGATTAATGAATGACAGATGAACAGTTGGATCAATGACAGAAAGATAGATGGAAGGATGGATGGATGGACGAACAGGTGAATAGCTGGATAAAAAGATGGATAGATGATGGATGGATGCATGATGGATGCGTGGTAAGACGAACAGGTGAATGGATGGATGATGGAAGGATGGATGGATGGATGGATGGAAGGACCCACAGGTGTATGGGAAGATGATGGAAGAATGGATGGATGGATAGTTGGTGGATGGATGGAAGGATGAACAGGTAAACAGATAGATGACGGAAGGATGAATGGATGGATAGACAGGTGAATAGATGGATGATAAAAGGATGGATGAATGATGGATGGATGAAAGGACAGATGGATGGATGATGGATGGATGGAAGGATGAACAGGTAAATAGATGATGGAAGGATGAGTGGATGGGTGGATGGACAGAGAGCGAACAGCACAGGGGCCCTCCTGCATCCCTTGCCACTCACCTGGATGTACAGGTCCACCAGCTCGCTCTGCCGCAGGAGGTAATAGATCTTCCCTGCTTGCAGCCAGGCATGCGCCTCCTTCTCTTCTGGAGGTCAATGAAAATTCCCAGACTTCGTTTGGTGTAGTCCAGAGCAGATTTGTAGGCCCTGGAATCACTGGAATCAGACACAGGTGTCAGAACAAGGGCTCTCATCCTCCTGGAACCAGTCTGCCTCCTCCCGTGGGTCTGGTGACAGATGAATCTGGCATGTGGGGACTGGGAACGGCCCTCTTGTGTGTGCAGTGTTCTGCCCTTCCCAGGCTGCTGGGAGGGCCAGGGTGAACACACACGGCATGGAAAAGATGAAGGACATCCTTCTGAGGGAATCGAGCATCATGCTGCCCTGTGGCAGGAGGAGTGTGCTAGTCCATCTCCCCTGCCTCCCAGACATGGCCTGTGTCTTCTCCAGACGCACCAGGAGCCGTTAGTGTTCAGAGGCTATCTAGGCCGATGGTTCTCAAGGTGTGCAGGCATCACAGTCACCCGGAGGACTGTCCTTATAGCTTGCTGGCCCTGCCCCCAGAGCTTCCGGCTCCACAGGCCTGGGGCAGGCCCTAGAACTCCCACTTGCCACAAGCTCCTAGGTGACATGGATGCTGCTCTGCTGGTCCAGGGACTACACTTTGAGAAGCATGGCTCTAGCACACTGGCCCATTTTCCTTCTGTGAACCTGAGGCCAAGACTGGAGCCAGTCTCCCGGGTCCCCATGGAATCTGGCCCCTTCCCTGCTCTCTCAGTAAGTCCAACACTTGAGGGGCTGTGACTGCAGCAATGTCACCAGGCCCTGTGGGTGGGGTGGCCAGGGCCATGGTTACCCCACCAGGTCAGCATGCTCGGGGGAAGCCCAGTGGGCCACATATGGGACGTGAGACCTTGAAACCCTGCCCCAGGGAAGCAGGTGACACAATTGGCTCTGTCTTCTGTGGGAGAGAAGCCACAGGTGGCTGCTGTGGTCACATTTAAGGGGACAGATGAAGGCCAGGAGTGAAGACTCGGGGCAGGCAGAGGTCAGATGACAAAGGCCACCATAGTAGGAAGAACAGCCCAGTGTGCATGTACTGTCTCTGCTGGGGTTGAGATGACCTTTGACCCAACAAGGGAGACTCAAGCTGGGACTCACAAGCCAGCAGCAGCCCTGGGACGACCCCAGACCCACCAGCTCAAAGCATCTGATGCCAAGGAACCAAATGATCCAAAGGAAAGGGGCTGAGGAGGCCCTGGGCCAGCTTCCCTGTGCCCCCCTCCCAGTCCCCCCAACCCCCTTGCCCCCCTCCACACCCCCACCACTGCAAAGCTAGCCCTCACCGCTCGGTGCCCAGGGACCGGTAGAGCTGACTGGTGGTCTCCAGGAGCTGCCCCCTCCAGCACCTTGTCGGCCACCTTGCGGGCAAGGGAGAGCTGGAACTCGTGGTAGATGACACACTGGGTCTCGCTGGGCATGACGACGCTGTAGAAGTAGCACAGCCGCTGGACGGCCCGCAGCTGGCCTGGGCAGAAGACAAAATGGAAGACGTCAGCCTCCCAGCATCGAAGCGAGGCTGGCTGGGTTCGGAGGCCCCTGCTCTGTGCTTGTCTCTTTCACACCTCTGTGAACCTGGGCCCCATAGGCAGGGAGCCTGGGCTCAGACAGGCCATGCACCTGTGCAAGGGCAGGCGCCGAGCACACCGTGACATGGGCACAGCTTGGTGCACATGCTCATGGTACAGGCTGGCCTTCTTTACAACTCCCAGGGCCAAGGTCCTGGCCAGGCTCGGCCCCTGCACCAGGCCATCTATTTCTGCTTCACAAAGCCCCTCTGGCCAGGACCAGGGCCGTCTTCAGCCTGAGATGATGAGACCAGGGGCACAAGTAGCCCCTGTCGCAGATGGAACCCTGAGAGAGCAAAGCCAAGCGTCATGTCTGCCACACATGGCATCATGTTGGGGGAATGGGGTTCAAAGCCGGCCCCTGGCATTTCCACACATGCTTCACTCATGCAACCAGGCTCCAAACCCACAGGCTCGCTGGCCTCTCCCAAAGCCAGGGCGCTGGGAACGGTGGAAAGCTTCTGATTTTCTAGTGTCAGAAACATTCCGAAGATTAACACTGGAAACCAGGTACGCCAAATGGACATCTGTCACACACGCCCCCCAACAACAGCTGAATACACAGTCCTCTTGAGCGCCCATGGGACATTCCCCATGACAGACCATGTGCCAGGCCACAAAATGAGCCTCGGTGAAGGGAGAAGGACCGAGACCAAAGCAGAGGTGTTCTTCAGCTGTACTGGCACGAAACTGGAAATCGACAGTGAAGGAAACGTGGGAAATTCAAAAATATGTGGAAACCACACACTCCTAAACAACCAGTGAGTCAAAGAAGAGACCATCAGGGAAACTGAAAATTAATTTGAAAAGAATACAAACAAATGCACAGCCCGGGCCAGCACGGTGGCTCACGCCTCTCATCCCAGCACTGTGGGAGGCCGAGGCGGGAGGATCGCTTGAGTCCAGGAGTTTGAGATCAGCCTGGGAAACATGGTGAAACTCTGTCTCTATAAAAAAAATACAAAAATTAGCCGGGTGTGGTGGTGCACATCTGTAATTCCAGCTACTCAGGAGGCTGAGGCATGAGAATGACTTGAACCTGGGTAGAAGTTGCAGTGAGCCAAGATTGCACCACTGCAACCCAGCCTGGGCAATAGAGCAAAACTTTAAAAAGAAAAAAAATAGCACAGTGTATCAAAAACACCAAGATGTAGCTAAGGCAGTGCTGAAAGGGAAATTTATAACTGTAAATGTCTACATTCAAAGAAAGAAGAAAAATCTCAAATCAAAAGCCTAACTTTCCACCTTGAGAAACTAGAAAATGAACTAAACCCAAAGTGAATAAAAGGAAGAAAATAATAAACGTGAGAGTGGAAATGGGAAGTAAAAATACAGAGAATGGAAAAACAAAAGAGATAATCAACAGAACCAAAAGTGGGTTTTTTGAAAATAATAACAAAATTGACAAATCTTTCACCAGACTGACCAAGAAAAGAAAGATGGGGCACAAACGACTAAAATCAGAGACTGAGCACCATGGCTCACGCCTGTCATCCCAGCACTTTGTGAGACCGAGGGGGAAGGATCGCTGAGGCCAGCATTCAAGACCCCCCTGGGAGAACATGATAAGACCGCATCTCTAATAAAAATAAATAAACAATTACAAACCCAAGTTTCTAAAATCAGAAATGAAAGAGGAAACATTATTGCCGACCTGACAGAAATAAAAGGATTCCATAAAAACACTACGAACAATTGTACACCAAGAAACCAGACCATCTAGACACAACAGCCAAACTCTTAGAAGGACACAAACTACCGAAAGTGACTCAAAAATGACCCCAAGGAAGCATGTGGGGTGTCAGCCCCGCCCTCGGTCTCCTCGACCGTTCAGCGCAGGGTGGGGAGACAGGGAAGCATGATCCCCGTTCCCTGGCCTGCATTTCCAAGTCTGAATCCCCCAGCACCCAGGGGAGGGCCTCGTAGGAGGAGGTGCCACAGGCTATTGTGCCAGGAGCCACCGGAGGCTGCAGCGGGGGCTGGGGCGCTGGGTTCCTGGAGGGTCTCCTTCCAGTCACAGAATGCCCCTGGGGAAGAAGCCTGGGTCTGAACCCCCCAACCCTCCTTGGGCAGATGTGTGGGACCGGGGCCCCTTCACATGGTCCTTTCCAAAATCTCATCCCTCCTAGGGCCAAGAGTGGGTGTCAGGCCTGTGCTGGGAAATGAGCACATTCAGATTTGGGCACAGCCCCTGGAGCTCTGGTCCAGGCCACAGGAGGCACCTCTGAGTAGTCTCACTATGCCATGACAAAGCGCTGCAAGGCAGAGGGCAGTCAACAGTATCCCTTGTCTCAGCCGTTTCCCTGCACTCAACTTCCTCATCTATTCTCTGCGGCCTACATTTCGGACAGCCCTGCCCACCTACTGTCCGTTCACTGCTCGGTCTGCACTGACTGTTCGATAGCACTCCATGGCTCCCCAGTGCTCTTGGGGAAAAGGCCAAGCCACAGCCTGAGGCCCCAGACCCTGCTTAGCTCTCCAGAAGAGCTTCTCACTATCCAGCACCCAGCCCACCTACTCCCAACTCTGCACCTCCCTGCATAAGCCCTGCTCACTCACCCCCACTCACACCCCACTCATCCCCGCTCCCACTCCCGTTCACTCACCCCCACTCACACCCCACTCACACTCCTGCTCACTCACCCCCACTCACACCCCACTCATCCCCACTCACACTCCCGCTCACTCACCACCACTCAAACCCCACCCATCCTCGCTGACTCACCCCCACTCTCTCACCCCTGGGCCTTCACACAGGCTACACCACCAGCCCCTCATCCACACCTATTACTTGACTAAATCCTCTCAACCCTCTGGTCCCAGACTAAAGAGGCTTCCCTCATCCGGGGCCAAGTGCTGCCCCGCCATCACACCACTCACCCTTTTGTGGCTTCTCTGGCCTGAAGCTCACATTCCCACGCTCAGCACCTCCCTCCCGAGGACCCCACAAGCCCCATTTGTGGGTGTGGCCTGGCACACTCAGCACAAGCTGCTTTTGCGTGAACTGCTCTGTGGCTTTGGGCAATCACCCGCCCCGTGTCCTCTGTGAAGTGGGATGACCGGTACACAGGGCTGCCGAGATTCCAAGCAAACACAGGCACAAGAACTGGCGTTCAGGGCCTGGCTCATGGAGGGGCCACAAGTCCCAGCTCAGCACAACATGCCTTGATCCCAGGGTTATGTCTAGGGATTCCCAGCATGCAGGACTTTCCATGCTCAAGGCAGGATGGTCCCTGGGCAAACCAGGAAGAACTGGCTGCTTCAGTAGGGCACAGAGGGCCTGGCCCTGCATGGGAACGGCCTGTCTCCAGGGCATTTGCCAACATCTGCTGCTGGCCATGACTCAGCACTTTCGATGGTGGAAAAACCACCACTTGTTTCCGAATCACAAACCCTAGGTGTGCCCTGACCCAAGTGGTCCCAGAAGGCGCACAGGAGGAACTGGGGCACTCACTCTCCACGTGGTCCATCTCCACGGCGACCAGAAGGGCCCACTCGTAGTAGCCCTTGCACTGCTGGGCCGGGCCCTGGCGGGTGAAGCCCAGGAGTATGTGGGTGAAGTGCCGGCCACACTCCCCACAGGGAAGCCTCGAGAACAGACGTACAGCCTCCAGGAGGTAGTGCTGGGCCAGCCTGCTGGCACCCGCGTGCAGGCACAAGGTGCCAAAGTTGGCCAGCAACACTGCCTGGTTCCTCCGCTGGCCCAGGTCCCAAGCCACCCATAGGGCGTGGTAGTAGCCCTCGGCTGCCTGCCTCGTCCGTCCCGTCCTCTTCAGAGCCACGGCCACCAATGTTGGCAATCACACCCTCCTGGTCCTCGCTGACTACCACTGCATCCTGGACAGACTGCAGGATGTTCAGGGCCACCAGGCTCTGCCCATGAAGCACATGCAGCCAGGCCAGGGCCACCAGGGGGTCCACGATGGCACGGACTCCGGCAACAGCACTGGTTTCCACCGACTGTGTCATGAAGGTGATGGCTGGGCCATGGTAGCCATGGTGGCTGTACGGCTGGGCCAGGCTGGCGTGGAGAAGGCCGCGCAGTGCCTGGCCTGTGCCTGGGGTTAGGGAGGCCAGCGCTCGCCTGAGGTAGTGGGAAGTCTGGGTGGGGAGGCTGTGGGGCTGGAGGGCGTTCTGGAGCACCAGGTTCACGTTCCTCAGCGAACCAGCCAGCGAGTCCTGTGTCCTCAATGAGGCCACCTTGACACAGGTCAGCACCAGGTGGGGCAGGCACTCGCGGCTGTAGATGTCAGCCAGGAGTAGGCAGCAGTCTGAGAGCCACGCAGCGTCTGGGGCTCCCGAGTCCCTGTGCAAAAACAACAGCTGCTCTAGGAAGGGCAGGGCCTCCTCAGGCTGCTTGAGGTGCACGTGGTGCCTGGCCAGCAGGAAGCAGGCCCGGGCCTAGGCCTGCTGGCTCTGGCCACCCACCGCCCACTGCAGCACCAGCTGCAGGAGCTCCCCGTCTGCCTCGGTGCTGCAGATGTGGCCGGGCGTCCCCAGGAGCAGGGCCATGGCTTTGGGAACCACGTGTGTACACTTCTCCTGGTTCTGCTTCCAGTAAATGCTGGCCAGGTTGGCGTACACAGCCACCACCAGGAACAGGTCCCCAAAGCTGCCCTCCAGGACCCCCAGTGTTTCCTCCAAGTACACCCGGGCCTGGGACAGCTTGAGCCTCCTGCTGCACAGCTGCCCCAGGAGGAAGCAGAACCTGGCCAGGGCCATGAGGAGGCCACCTTTCTTGGCTGCCCCTGGGGCCTGTGCCAGGCGCCCAGTCAGCTCCTCCTCATCGCTAAAGCTGCTGAACATGCTGCTCAGCCATGGCAGCGCCACGTTGTACAGGCCACAGAAGCTGGCCTTGAATCCAGAGGTGTTCAGGAACAGCAGCAGTGATCTCAGGGCCTCTGGATCCTCCCAGTTGTCCTCAGCTTCCAAGCAGAAGGAGGGCTCCTCGGGGTCCTGCAAGCTCACGTTGCTGGATGCTACACAGAGACCCCAGGACGCTGGCTCCTGGGGGCAGCCTGGGCAGGTCTTGCATTGTTCCAGAACATTCTTCACCTTCGGCAGGGTCTCCTGTGGCTCCAGGCCCAGGCAAGGTGGAGGTATTTCTGCAAGTCACAAAAACACCTAGACAGATTAGAGTCCAACAGTGAGTCCTTGGTCCACTTGGGGCAGGATCCCCGCATCCCCGTCCTCTGTGTCCCTGGCGCAGCTTGCCATGAGCCCTTGAGAATTATGCGCAATGCAAACCCGGGGTCTGGAGTACGTACGAACTCTGGGGACACAGAGAACACGCAGGCCTGTGGCCCGACTCTCCTACAAAATCACCCTTCTGTCCTGCTTTGTCGCCACCTCACAGCATGGTTTTAGGAGACTATGTCAGCTCAGTGATCCCTCAGAGATGCCTTTCCCTTTAGAAAGAATCAAAGCCTTCTAACTGGACCCATGTATATGCAGCACAACAAGTACAAATGTAACTTTTGTCAGCATATTGGGGCCCCCCGGTGGGGTACAGGAATCCATGAAATCCTCAACAGCCAATCAGAGCTATGGATCAGCTCAAAAGCTGCTATGCAAAATTGGTAAAGCCACCGACGGCACAGGCCAGGGGTGTTGTACCCATGTACCCAGCTCCGTGCAGGGAAACGGACCATCCCTGCAGGAAGGATGGGAAAGCTTCCAGGCCCCTGTGGCCACTTTCACCTTGGATGGTCTGAAAACCTGAAGCCCACAGTTCCTAAAGGGTTAACAAAGGCCAGACTGCTCCAGCAGCCTACTGGTGTCTGCTGGCTTTGGTGGATTCCTAGCCAAAGCCCCCTCCCAGAGGTGAGCAAACAAGCGCATTTCCTGTTGGAAAACCTGGGATGAAAGGAGGCATTACTGGGAAGGAAAAAACTAGATTTAAACACACTCTCTGTTTCAAGCTCACATGTAAAAACTATTTTCAATACAAACTGTCTCCTTATTCATCTGTAAAGCCTTGGAATTAAAAAAATAAATAAATATGATTTAGAGGCAAATGTGACTTGACTACACTAGATGAGCTAAGAATTCTCCCCCACCCGGCAGAGGCACACAGCCCCTCCCAGCCACTATCCTGGCCTCCGGGGCAGCTGGAGAGCCACGTGCCTTTGCTCCAGAGACTTTGGCAGAGAGTGGAACCACTCCCTCCCCGAGGCAAACCTACAACAGCCTTCCCTTTCCCACTGGCTTCCCGGGCCTCCTCTGGGACCTTGTGCCTGCATCCCAAATGTACTGGGATGGATCCCATTCCCAGGGAACTTCCAAGGGCCCTTGGTGCATCCACATCACCAGGCTGTCCACATGCGGGCCCTGTGTGAGGGGAAGCGACAGAGTCACACAGGGGAGACGGGAGGGCCTCCCTGAATCAGCCCCTCAGGAAGGAGCAGACCCTTCAGGGACCTCAGTCGAGGCCCCTGCAACCTAAGGCTCTGAATTCTGCTCCCCGCTGAGGGCTGTGTGGCCTCCCATCTCTGAGGCAGAGCACAGGGCAAGCTGCAGCTTCTCCAGGTCATGAAAAAGGAACCCACAGCTACGTGTGGGCCCCAGCAGTGGAAAGGATGCCCCACCTCGGTCGGGGACCAGGCGGGGGTCAGCATGTTCATTGGAAGAAGTGTGGGACCCCACAGCCTCCAGTGCCAGAGTAGACGGGAGGTTCAGGCCCACCTCAGGCGACGTCCCCCAAGCCCCCAGCCCGCACCACAGAGGGGTGACTGTCGCATCCAATGCCCACTGTACTCAGCTCTGTCCCCTCCCCCGGCATTACCCCAAGGCCCAACTCATAACCAGAGGAAGCCTGAGCCACGGGCAAAACCCACCTTGTTCCTGTGGCTGTTCGGTCTCAGCTTCCTCTACTGAGTCTGGCAAGGAAGAAAAGAGAAGCAATGAACACCCCCAGCCAGCACCTCTGCTCCCATGTCAGGTTGAGCTGGTGTCGGTGTTGCAGGGTGAGAGCATTCCAGGATGCAAGGGTTGAAAGTCATATCATCCTCTTCCCTCCTGGATCATGGGAACAACATCACTGGGGGGTGTACACTTTCTGCGATATTGGGAGTAACATCGTCTTCTGTGCCTTGGAATATTAAGGACAATATCACGGGGGGGCGTGTACATCTTCTGCAATATTGGGAATAATATTATCCCCTCTCCCCATGCATACTAGGAAAGATATCACAGTGGGTATTCACCTCCTGCGATATGGGGATTAATACCATCTTCTCCCCTTCTGGATATCAGGAAGAGTATCACACGGGGGTGTACGGTGTCTGCGATACTGGGAGTAATATCAACCTCTCAGCCTTGGAATATTAAGAAGAATATCACAGGGTGGATGTACACCCCCTACCATATTGGGAGTAATATCAGCCTCTCCTCTCCATGGATATTATGAACAATATCCCAGGCTGGATGTACGCCTCCTGCTCTATGGGGAGTCATATCCCTTCCAGGATACTCATAACAATATCACAGGGCGGGTGAACACAGCCTGCGATACTGGAACTATTATCATCCTCTCCCCATCCGGATACTGGGAACCATATCACAGAAGAGCTGTACCCTCCCTGCGATATTGGGAGTAATATCATGTGCTTCTTCCATGAATATTAGGAGCAATGTCACCGGGTGGCTGTCCATTCATTGCTATGTTGGGAGTCATGTCATACTCTACCCCCTGGATATTAGGATCAGTATCACAGGGTGAGTGTACACCTACTGCGATATTAAAACTAAGATCATGTTCTCTGTCCCTGGATATTAGGAACAACACCACAGGTAGGTGTACATCCCCTGCAGTATTAGGAGCAATAATATGATTAATTAGTAAACATCAATGATCGATTTTAATAATTATCAGGCTGATCTCGAACTCTTGACCTCAGGTGATCTGCCTACCTCAGCCACCCAAAGTGCTGTAATTACAGGCGTGAGCCACCGCGACCAGCCAACACTTCTTGACATCTCTTTTTGGACCTCAAATTTAGCATGCCAAAAACACACTTTTGATTCCCCCTGCTATAACCCACTCCTCCCATAGTCTTCCCGATCCCAATAACAGCATCTCTAGTCTTCCAGTTACTCAGGCCAAAATCCTTGACATCATCCTGAAAACTTCTTTTTCTCTCTCTTGTCATCCAACCCATTTAAACTCTCCTTTCAATATATATGCCAGACCTAACCACTTCTCACCTTCCTCATCATTTCCAACCAGGTCCAGCCCTCATCATAGCACTTTGAGTTACTGCAAAAGCCTCCCAATCGCCAGGCACAGTGGCTCATGCCTGTAATCCCAAGCACTTTGGTAGGCCAAGGCAGGTGGATCATCAGAGGTCAGGAGCTCAAGACCAGCCTGGCCAACATGGTGAAACCCCTCTACTAAAAATACAAAACATTAACCAAACATGGTGATGGGTGCCTGTACTCCCAGCTATTCGGGAGGCTGAAGCAGGAGAATCACTTGAACTCAGAAGACAGAGTTTACAGTGAGCCGAGATCGTGCCGTTGCACTCCAGCCTGGGTGACAAGAGCAAAACTCCATCTCAGGAGGTTAAAAAAAAAAAAAAGCCTCCCAACCCACCTCTCTCCTTCCACCTTTCACCCTGCCCTGCATTCTACCTTCCTCTCTAAAACATTTCAGAAGAGAAAAAAATTATATCCACAGAGAGAGAAAGTACAAATGGGGTGAAATGTTTGGGGAATCTGAGGGAAGAGTATATGGGAATTCTCCGTACTATTTTTGCAACTTTTCCATAAGTCTGGATTATTTCGAATTGAAGAATTAAACAAAGAAAAAAAAAAAAAAACACTATCTCCCTTTGTGAATCCATCCTGTCTTTCCCCTGGCAACTTAAGGACGCTCTCAACTAACACATCTATTTTTTCATGAACACTAAAAGAAATGTTGCCTAGCTTTGACTTTCTGTGCTTGGCAGTAGAAGTGTGTGTGTGTGTGTGTGTGTGTGTGTGTGTGTGTTTCATATATATGTGTGTGTGCATATATATGTGTGGGTTGTATGTACATATAGAGAGGGAGAAATATATATGTGTGTATATATATAAATATATATTGTATATTTACAACGGTAATGTGTGTATATATATAAATATATGTGTGTGTAGATATATATAATACATACCCCATAGCCTGTCCTTAACCAGTTCTAAACTTAGTCGGAAAAATACATACCTAAGCAGAGAATTTCAATTTAATATGATGAATATTTTGATAGAGGGATGTGTTGCTATGGAACACGTTGCTAAGACACAAAACCTCCTAGATGGGACAATGAATGAACGAAGTTTTCCACCTATAGGCACCCCCTCTGATATCCCCTCAAACCTTTATAGTTATATGCATTTGCTTCCCCCAGGACCCTCATTTCATAACGGTTAGTCCTAGAGCCTAGCAAGTTCCTACTACAGCTGGCAAACATATGCCATTCAAGAAACAGTGGCGGAGTGAATGACTAGTTAAGAACCACTTGTCAGCCAGTGCTCAGTAATACAACATGCACTGGTATGCAAATTATATTTTTGTTGAAAGCAACAGCAGGATCACAAATTATCTTTCCAGAGAAAGCAAACCTCAAAAGCTTCTTTACCCTACTAAAGCACGTTCTAAGAAGCTCCCCTTATATAAAAGAAAACCTCCTCATTCGTTATCAATGGCATGTAAACCTAATAAGCCTCCGCCTCTGATGACATCTCTTCCATCCCCAGGGCTAGATAAAGGAGGTTCCGGAAACCCTGGTAGTTGTGAAGGTGGCTCCCAGCTCTGACAGTCTTGAACCCTGCGGGCGCGGAGGTCACACAGCAGAAGAACAACCGAGGGAAGCATCATCAGGCTTCGAGTATGTTTGAACCAGAGATGGCAAATAGGCTGCAGCCAACTGAAAACACCAGAGATTCATGGTGGCCACCTGAGGGGTTGTGCTCTTAAAAAAATAATAATAAAATAAAAATTAAAAAACGAAGAAAGGAAGGGGTCAAGAATCCATCAGGTCTGACTGAGACGTGTATCAGTGACTAACACCCCGTATGGCAAAAGTACTGTGGTGCGCTTTGGGTACTCACAGCTTCAGCAGTATTCAAAGGCGTGTGTTTCCCTAAGACTAAGCCACGGGAATACCCCCAGCAACACTGCCAGGAGAAACGTCTCCCATGGATTTGGTAGAAACACAGTTGTCTTTAACAAATTAACACTGAATAAATCCTGACTTATTAGAGCCTGTGAGAATGACATTCTGAATGATAACAGTTATCACTACAATCTCCAAACATCTGCGATCCTGCAGGGAGGAGCTGTGACAGTGCAGGCCAAGTGTCCAGAATGCTTCCCAGACTGCCTGTTAAACAATAAAAGAAATGAAACCCCCTGTAAGAATGTCTTCCCTCACATTTAGCCAGTTGTTCCTTTGTGTGCATCTCTGTGCTAACATGGCCATTCTTCCCCACAGCCTGAAGTCATATGCTAAAATCAATGAGACTCACATGAAGCCAGAAACGTGCAGATGCGAGGAAACCACCACAAAGGAAATGGGCTGGAGAGTGTGGCCAGGAGGATGGTACTTCCTAGGAAGCAATTACTTCATCTCTGCCCATGAAGCAGGCAGCTGTCATTGCCCCCCAGGCCCACGCCAGCCACTCGAAGTAGGTTCTAACCAAACTACCTCCAACAAGCAATGTAAATACACCACACAATCGGCTTCTGAAAGGACACCTTGCAACCAACAAGAAACTGTAAGCACAACTTTGACAAACTGTGCAACTAAAAACCTTGGAAAGGGATAAACACTGCCACATTTTGACTCAAATACTGTTACGTGGTAGCACTGCGATAATTCACTGAAACAAAAGAATGAATGAGGAATACGTTTATATAGGAATCAGAGGAAGCATGACTAATCATTTAAATAAATAGGTCAAGAAACTGCTACGTTCAAATGCTACCGTGAGACACTGTCTGGGCCTTAGGCAAATTCACTTCTCTTGGTCCCGTTTCTAGGTTCATCAAAACCCAGCTTTGGACTAGGGAATCTGTTGCTTCCCAAAGCCTTCCTTCTGTGATTCCAGCCCAGATTTTAGGATTTTAGGACTGCTCTCCCACTTGGTATATGAAAGCACTTTCGATGTAGAACAGCAAGAGTACATTTCTGTGTTGAATGTGGTTTGGGACCTACTCTATGAGGCAGAATATCATCATGTAACTTTAAGCATGACGACAAGGCACACTCTAGATAAGGATAACACATAAGATGTGGCCATACACCTGTGCGTGCCTGGCAGGGAGATGGAGAAGTCTCATTTAATGAAGCCGGGGTGCCTGTTGCACCTGAACATCCTCAGTCCACATCAAGTTCACAACGTCCTTCTGACATCAAACCACAGGTTTCACATACTTTTCCATACTTTCCACCCAAGATTAAAATATGCAGAGCACCGTGATAAAGACGCCTTCATTCCCAGCATGTTGGCTCTCATTCCGTAGAATTACATACTTTCGGTGCAAAATGGTGACCAGGTTGCAGCGGCAAGCAAGACTGGGCTCCGTGGGAACAGCAGGCCCTGCAGGAGCCACCACTCCTGTCTCCACAGTCTGATGCAGCTGCAGAGAAGCTGTGGCTGAGGCCATTCACTTTGTGAGAGAACTGCACAGGAGGGAAAAGGTAGGGAAGGTCGGGAAGAGGGCAATGTCATGCTTCTGAGCCCAAGCCGAGCCATCGCATCCCCTGTGACTTGCAGGTATACACCCAGATGGCCTGAAGTAACTGAAGAATCACAAAAGAAGTGCAAATGCCCTGTCCCGCCTTAACTGATGACATTCTACCACAAAAGAAGTGAAAATGACCGGTCCTTGCCCTAAGCGATTATATTAGCTTGTGAAATTCCTTTTCCTGGCTCATCCTGGCTCAAAAAGCTCCCACACTGAGCACCTTGTGACCCCCACTCCTGCCCACCAGAGAACAACCCCCCTTTAGCTGTAATCTTCCTTTACCTACCCAAAACCTATAAAACGGCCCCACCCTTATCTGCCTTCGCTGACTCTTTTTCGGACACAGCCTGCCTGCACCCAGGTGATTAAAAAACTTTATTGTTCACACAAAGCCTGTTTGGTGGTCTCCTCACACGGACGTGCGTGACAGACAGCTGCAGAGCCAGGGAAGGACCTGCGATGAGAACAGAAAAGAATGTGTCTCCCTGTACGCACACTCGGATTTTATGACAATGTGCGCAGGGGGGCTGAACTGGATGCCTGAGAACATTCCTCCAAGTTCTTTTGCTGATTTTCTAAATATTGGTGTAAAATCTGAACTCAGACAAAATTTTTTTAAATCACTTCAATCAACATTTTTGTCTAGTGCTCAGCATCATGTCTACGTGATCATCTAGAAAAGCAACTTCTCTTCTAATGCTCACAGCCTCCTATAAAGTCCCAGGGATTTTACCAGGGAATGCACCTCTCATTCACATCAAGAACACACACAACTACCATTAAATAAATGCTTAATTTGCTTATATAATTTTTTAAACACCCAGATTTGAAATACAATAGAGAAGATAACTTTTGATAGCTCTGCTTTCCAACTGCGAACTGCGGGTGAAGAAAATAACCTGCCATGATTTCTAACCAGTCAACAACCTGTCTTCCCTGGCTGCAGTAGGAACAATCTTTCTGAGCTCAGGAGGAAAAAGAACCCAGCTGGTTAGGGGACAGACAATCATCAGTTCTCAGTGGGCTGCCCGAGTCCCAAATCCCCATGTGATACGTGGAAGTAAAAAGCTATCAATGACCAAGCATCTGAACACTTATCCCGCCTCGCCATCTGCTTCTCCTGCCATGCAAATTTAAAATTAATAAGCCTGCTGTTAGAGAACAGAGTTGGTGCTGCATCTGTCTTCCTAAAATTACAGATAATTACCAGCCCACAATGGCTTCTAATCAGATTTGAGTAGTCCCTTAGACAGGAAGCTAAAGTACCTCAGCCCTAAACTGAGAAGAAAACAGAAACTGGAATGCTCTAGGTTTGATTTTTTACCCTTTGTTCTAAAGTTGCTGTTCCCGAATCTCCTTCTAATGTCTTGTTTATAAAATGTATGAGAAACAGGGAAATTTAAAGACATGATAGAAATGGCCACTTTTTCTAGGTACAAACTTTGTGAACATTATTTTCAGCTGCTGGGCTTTTTCTCCACAAACTGTGAGCCTGGAGTACATTTTCTCCCTCGTGGTTACACATTCAGAGTCAGGGAAGGTGGCTTTAGCAGTAAAGAGGGGAGTGCAGTGAGAAGTGCCCGGACACTGAGAAGGGCAGACAGGGACTCTACCTCGGTGGTCTGCAGCACTCCTGGGCCTTGGCCTTTATTTTTCTATCTGTACAGGGGATCTAAAGGCTCGTGATTCTAGGCCACGACAGCTCTTCATACACACATACGCAAACATCACACGCCTGTGTGAAAAGCTGTGACACTTGGCTGATTTTCTGAAGAAGTTATCTTGTATCATTTCTACTCAAGTACTCCACCTCCTTCCAGACAATTATCTGAGGATGATGGGCTATCCCACAGCCATGTGTGTAACCTCTCCTGCTTATGATCCCTGTTCACATAGCATTTTCCAAAAGCATTTGGTGGGAAGTGACAGAAGAAAGAAGAATAAGGTTCTTTCAGCCCATTCATTCATTCATTCATTCATTCAACAAATATTGACTAACTATCTATGTGCCAGGCACTGGTGATATAACAGGGAACATATATTTTTGTAGGTAGAAACAGACAACCAAAAAGTATGTTAAAGAGAGATCAATACTCTAGAGGAAAATACACCAGGAAACAGGAAAGAAGAATACCCCTAGCCACCCTACACTGGGGTGACGCTAGCGTTACAAAATGGAAACAGCGGCTGGGCGCAGTGGCTCACACCTGTACTCTCAGCTCTTTGGGAGACTGAGGCAGGCAGATCACCTGA
This sequence comes from Macaca fascicularis, assembly GCF_037993035.2. Taxonomy (NCBI): domain Eukaryota; kingdom Metazoa; phylum Chordata; class Mammalia; order Primates; family Cercopithecidae; genus Macaca; species Macaca fascicularis. Next base: position 15,372,531 of record NC_088387.1, on the reverse strand, counting down.
GTTCAGGAGTTCAAGATCAGCCTGACCAACACGGAGAAACCCTGTCTCTACTAAAAACATAAAAATTAGCTGGACGTGGTAGCACACGCCTGTAATCCCAGTTACTCAGGAAGCTGAGGCACAAAAATCACTTAAACCTGGGAGGCAGAGGTTGGAGTGAGCTGAGATCACACCACTGCACTCCGGCCTGGGTGACAGAGCAAGGATCTGTCTCAAAAAAAAAAATAATAAAATAAAAATAAAATGTAAACAGAGAATAAGATACCAAAAAAAAAGAACATGAACGATTAATTGTAACAAAAGCCTTTGTAAGCTGATACTTCCCTTCCTGGATCCTTGCCCCTTACAAATGGAAAAAAAGGGCGGGTAGTGGGTAGCATCAAAATGATGTTTTAAGATGGCTTCGGGTTTCAGATGTCTGACAGCCATACTCATGTACTTCAAGGAAAAAGCTCTAGCTCTAGAAGCCATCTGGGCAATGGTTTAATGTCTTTTTTTTTTTTTTCCAGAGAGTTTTAAAATACAGGAAAATGTGTGTGTTTATTTGGCTGCTCTGTGCCCGCACACGTGCAAACTGTGCTAACGGGTTTTTCCATGTTTTGCTGAATTTGCCAGCTTGCCATAAACAGGCTTCCATGTCTTAATTGTCTATAAATAGCACAAACACACAAAAATGCAAATCAAGACAAACTGTCCCTTCCGTTGCTGCTACCATGATGACAGCGAGCGACAATTGGCCAAATCAATATGCGGAGACTGAAGCTGTCGGGCAGAGAGCACAGGGTCCACGGCTTTTCCCATAGCATTTAAAGAAACAAGCAGAAACGGCTCTCCACACAGGACAGACACGTCCTTTGTTCTTTGAATCAATACTGCCAATGCCCCAAATACTTTCTCCATCACACTATCTATATGGAATTCAAGTTCCTTCCAATACCATGAGTAACACCAGTGATAGACTATGTTTAGCCATAATGACCCATTAGCATTCATTTTCCTCTAAAATGTTGAAATAACAACATTGAGTGTGGGCTCATGAGGTGCCAGGCTCTGAGTTTGATCTCGTTTAGTTCTCATTGAAATCCTGCAAGATCAGTACCATATTCTCTCATTTTTCATAGATGAGGAAACTGAGGCATAGAAAGGCTAAGTAAGTTGTCCATGGTCACAGGTGATTTAGGAAGTTTTCTTCAAACTTTCAAAAGTTAACTACTGCCACTATTACACATGGGTTTTTGTTTGCTTTTGTTTGTTTTGAGACAAGGTCTTGCTCTGACCAGGCTGGAGTACAGTGGCACGATGATGGTTCACTGCAGCCTCGACTTCCCGGGCTCAAGTGATTCTCACACCTCAGCCTCTCCAGTAGCTGGGATTACAGGCATGAGCCACCACACCTGGCTAATTTTTTAATTTTTATTTTTTGTAGGGATGGGCTTTCACCATGTTGCCCAGACTGGTTCCAAACTCTGGGCTCAAGAGATCCTCCCAGGTCGGCCTCCCAAAGTGCTGGGATTACAGGTGTAAGCCACTGGGCACAGCCCTACACATGTGACTTATACAAAGTCAGAGCAGTGAGCAGGAAGAGAACAGAGATTTCAGCGAGTCTCCTGGCTGTTGTAACACCATATCCCTCCTCCGTACCGTAATGTGTCTACACCCACCAAGCTCCTAGACGTTGAAGGCAGGCCAGCTCAGAGACGAAACAGCAGTCAAGAAAGGGAAGATGCAGACATGCGTCTTGATTTCAGCTCGAGCGTGCCTCTCTGCCCTGCAGCTGCACAGGCAGAAACCAGGGGCCGTGAGTCTCAGGCAGTGTTTGGTTCCTGGCAGGTCATCTTTTGGGAGACCATCCCATACAATTAGTGTTACACTTCTCAAAAAGGAAGTGTGACTTTTATAGAAAAATCGATTCCATTTGGGAGAAAGGCCTAATAAAACCACAAATGCATAGCACATTCATACAACAACAAATTCAATTCATCTGTCACAAACTGAAATCCCAAAGCCCTCTGGGCACACAGCTGCTTTTCTGAGCTGAAATTCAACTCTAGTTGAGAAACAGGTCAATTTTTCTAAAAAGATTTCTTTTTCACATGCCTTCAATAAAAATTCCTTTCCTTCACTTGCCATTTCCCGGATTTAATGGCTCTGTTGGCCTTCCTCTCATTTAGGCCATGAACACTGACTGCATGTCTGCTACGGCCGGGACTCCAAGGGAGGCACCCTAGGGAACACAGATGACCGCCACACAGCGACAACCTCAAGAAAGACACACAGGGAAGGCAAGATGATACAATCGCAGACTTCACACAGAAAAGAACTTGGCATCCATACCCCGTCCCATTTCTAGAAAGCAACGATGCTGAGACAGGAACATTTACCAAACAGCCTGCAGTGTGGAGGCAGCACGAGGGGGTTCCATGCCGGGAAGAGCACCTTCAGAAGGGAGCATGCAAACAATGTGGAGGCAGGAGACGCCCCCATGGACAAGGGCCAGCCTGGGGGCCTGCAGAAATGCCCATGCATCTGGGAAGAGGGAGAGAGGACAAGATACTTAAATGCTCCAAAATGAATAGAAGCCTCCCAAGAACCTCCCCCGAAATGGGGCAGGGATTTACAAAAGACCAAACCGAGCATGTGCCCTTACCTGAGCATAGCGCCACGAGAGCGAGCTATTCGAGGAAGAAACAGGGTCCCTAGAAGCCTGAGCCTCTACTCCCAGCTCTGCGACTCATTCACCCTATGACCTTGGTGAAGGCTCTTAGCTTCTGTGAGCCACAAGAGAATCACGGGAAAACAGAAGATAGGAAAACTGCTCTGCCTTTTTCACAGAACTGCTGAGGGAATAAAATCAGATAACGGATTTTTAAATTCTCTGTGAATTACAAAGCAAAATGCAAACGTATGAAATCATTCTTACCATTCATAACAGCACCATCAAATTAAGAGCAGAGTTAAGACCACAGCATTTTCCAACCCCCGACTCCCGAGAGAAATAGTGAGTCCAGCCAATATATTTGGGCAACCCCAGTATCTAGGCTTTGAGAGCCTCAAACCGCTCATGAACTCTGACAGTGTCACTCCAGCCCAGTGCTCATTAAGTTCTCCAAGACAGCCAACTGACATAAAATACTACAGCTTTTCCAGCTGGGCTTGAAGCCCTCCAAGCTCACAGCACAGCTCAACAATGAAGAAGAGGTTTTCTGCCACTAGACTCAAAACCTGGCTTTTGTAGATTCCCATAGAAAGAACATTCAAGGCCAGGTGTGGCGGCGCATGCCTGTAATCCCAGCAATTTGGGAAGCCGAGGCAGGAGGATCACCTGAGGTCAGAAGTTCAAGAACAGCCTGGTCAATATGGCAAAGCCCCATCTGTACTAAAAATATAAACATTAGCCGGGCATGCTGGTGAGCACCTGTAATCCCAGCTACTCGGGAGGCTGAGGCAGGAAAATCGCTTGAACTCAAGAGGCCGAGGTAGCAGTGAGCTGAGATCACACCACTGCACTCCAGCCTGGGCGACAAGAACGAAACTCCATCTCAAAGGAAAAAAAAAAAAAAAAAAAAAAAGAAACAGCATTCTTTTTTGCTGATGTTAAATTTCCTGTGCTTAACACAGAGAAATCACACAACACTGACATCCTGAAAAACATATCATAAAAAGCATTTAGTGACTGAAAACACATTCAATATAACCTGTAACAGTGAGTTCCCCTCCTCTTTCCAGCCTGCTCCACTAACGCTGTCACCCTTAACAATGCTTCTACTACCACAGAGGAAAATTAATAGAACTGCTTACCCCTCTCAGCGGACAGCTAAACCACTGTTTCTCCCTGGGCTCACTAAAGATGACCTTTACCCAAAACCAGGCTGCAACAACCCTGTAGATGTTGACTAACAATTTCAAAATTCCCATATTCTTTGTCCACTCCTAAGGAAGATGAAATGAAGCCAGGTGTCTCCAAGTCAAAACTAACAGAGGCCTTCAACATCAGACGGCCCATTCCCTACTTTGACAACCGGGGGCCTAAAGCTGAGCTTATGGGAGAAAACAGCCTGTTTAGTAACAAAGCGAAAACCAAACCCTAGTCACCCAACCTCTGGTCCGGAACTCCTGCAACAACCCAGCGCCCATACAGGATGAGTCTCCCTAACCAGAAACTCCGAAATCCACAACTTCTGAGTGCCGACGTGACGCTCAACGAAATGTTCATTGGAAGAGCTCAGACTCTGGATTTTTGAATTCAGGATGCTCAACCAACAAGTATAATACAAATATTCAAAAATCCAAAAATGCAAAAAAATCTGAGACACTTCTGGTTCCAGACAGTTTGGATGAGGGATTTTCAACCTGCATTTTTTTTTTTTTTTCCTCTAATGAAGGAAATTAAAAACGAGGCCTGAGCAAAGTCATTCAATCCATACTAAAGTCATTCAATAGTTTAATTAGTACCCATTTAAAGTTAAGTGCTACCCGCAGATATTTAAAAGGATGAATACATACATGCCTATAATCCCAGAACTTTGGAAGGCCGAGGTGGGAGGATCACCTGATGTCAGGAGTCCAAGACCAGCCCAGCCAGCACGGTGAAACTCCATCTCTACTATAAATGCAAAAATTAGCCAGGCGTGGTGGTGCACACCTGTTATCCCAGCTACTCGGGAGGCTGAGGCACGAGAATCACTTGAACCTCGGGGGAGCACGTTGCAGTGAGCCGAGATCACACCACTGTACTCCAGCCTGGACCACAGAGCAAGACTCTGTCTCAAAAAAAAAAAAAAGAAAGAAAGAAAGAAAAAAGAAAATTTAAATTGTGTTTTCACATGGAGCCCCTGTTCCCAGAACACAAGCCCTGCTCTATGCTCCAAGGGCACACAGGGTGCCCCTTTATCTTAATGCTCACCATATTCCATGGCAGCCATTGGCACGTGTCTGTCCATCGCACTAGACTTCCTGAGCATGAGGCAGGGATCATATATTATTACCTTTCTGTCCCCAATGTCTGGCCTAGAAGACATTCAGTAAATGATTCCTGAACTAAGTCAGTTACTAAGATATGTTAAACTTGCATTAACAAAATTGATTGAATAAGTTTGCCAATGCAGCATTCATACCACACAGCTTAAATCTCAACCTGTGGATTTATCTTGTGTTCTGCTAGATTATCACCTATTAACATTCAGGAAGCACCTAGTATATGCTAGGCATTACTAATTGCTAGGGACCTAGCAGTGACAAAACAACATTCCTTGTTCAAAGAGAAGTTCTAGTATAAAGAGGAATAGAAGGAACAGGCTAGATTGATGAGAGAGCTAAGAAAAGGACAGGCTGCCATGGGAAGCACCTGCTCTTGTCTGGATGGTACACAGTTAACAAAGTCTGAGTGCTTCATATAGCATAAGATCATCTCCTCCAAAGAGGTTAATGAAGCTTTGATTCCCCAGTACCAGAAGTCATCATAAAGGTGTGCACAGCCGCATGCTTAGTGTAGGAAGTGAAACCAAACAAACAAACAAAACTCCAACTTCCAGAGGCAATGGTCCAATTATGAAATCCTCTGGCTACGTTCAATTGAAATTCAAGGTATTCAAGAGGCCAATATTTAAGGCATAAATTAACCCAACCACTTAAAACTAAAGTAGTCTTTGGTTCAAGGGGTAAAGGTATAGTACCTTTTACAAATTTATTAGCTCTTAATATTTACATTTAAATATGATGATGATGGTGTAATAATAACTTTACTGAGTAGTTACTATGTGTTAGGCACCAAACTAAGCACTTTACACACACATTTGCACGATCCTGTAAGATGATAATGACCCCTTGTCCTCCCATTTCATAGATGAAGGTCAGGTTTATATAAGCTTAAAAACTTGTCCCAAATGGCACAGCTAGTTAGCAAAACCCAGGCAGCCTGACTCCATAGGCCTTGTTTAAAGAAGTAATATTTATAAACTGTCCAGCACAGCGGTGGTACAAACAAGAGTTCAATAAATGTCTAAAGAGTACTTCATACCCAAAATCGTTTCCTGCCAATCAAACTAGACTTACTCTGGTTCTGCATAACCAACTGTCAAATTATTGTTCCATGAAGAAAACGTGGAATGGGTAGAGATCAGAACAGAGTGAATAACTGGTAAATATACTTCATGACAGGTAGTAACAGGATGTGGCATTTAGGCTATTTCCACATTTGTTGCATAACACTTTTTCACAGTTCTAAAGCATAAGAGCCATTCTAAGCTGGTGAAAGCGTAAGGCATGTCTATGATCCAGGACTCCAATTCACTGTGGATCAGTGGATCTCAACCTGTACGGTATATCAGAACCACCTGGAGGTTTTTTAACAGCACTAGAGCTGCCCAGGCTCCATTCCTGCAGATTCTATTTCAACTGGTCGGGAGTAAGCACGCATGCTTTTTTCACAGCCCCCCAGATGCAGCTAGGTTTGCAAACCACTGTCCAAGATGCTCTCACACTTCCGCTCCGTTCAACACACACTCACTGAGATTCTAAGCACTACGAATCGGGCTAAGTTAACAAGTCAGGCTCCACTCCCTAATAATATTGGCCAAGAAACCAATAGCAGAGATTTATTCCAGTCCAAACCAAATAAATTGCCGGGTGAAAAAAATGCCCTGGCATAGTTTGTCATACAAAACAACTTCCTGTATCTTCCCGGTCAGTAGCCTAGAGACTGACTCTGAGCCATGAGAAATCAGAATTCAGAAAATGCCAATCTCAGGCATCTGCCACACTCCTAGCACACCCCAAAAAGCGCCCAGCTACATTTCACATCTACTGTCCTAACAGGGGTCGAAATAGGGAAGAGCAGTGCAATACAGAAAACAGAGCCTGCTGGGCAACAAAAGGCTGGGAAGTTCCAGTCCTAGCCCTGCTACCAATCGGTCTGGTCACTTCTCTCTGGTCCTGGTGTGGCCAACAGTTATGCACGAGGGTGAGGCATAAAAACACAGATGTCAGGCAAGCTCCAGCATCCAAAGTACATCGAAATTAAAAAGCATTAAGGTGATATCAAGGAATGTATGCCATCAACCAGAAAAGTAACTGAAGTATTCCTTTTCCCATTCTTAGGAAATCAAAAGTGGAAGCAGAAAATTGAACAATCAGCCTACCAAGTTGACTGGGGCAACAGAATACACTCACGGATTCTGTTCACAACAGCGGGGGTGACAGACCAAAAGGAGAACGGCAGAGCGTCCCTTTCTCCTCTGTCCACCCATGCCACCAGCACATGAGTGCGTCCACACGCAGCGCCCAGTCTCCTGTTACACTGACGCCAGCGTCCACTCACCACAAGCCTACTAAGTGCCACATGTGCTAGGATGCTCCCTCATCTCATCACCATAGACGTCCCTGCTGGAGATGAGTATGTGGCAGACGAAAATCACAGAGGCCTAGAGAGGTTGAGACCCGCATTCCCACTGCGGTCAGGGTGTGTTTGAGAGGGACCCCACGGCTGGGCCCTCCATGCCGCTCTCCTCAGTAATCACTCCCAGACCAGAGCAGCGACGGTGAATTTTCTTCCTCTCACTATTTGCAGCCCCTTGGCTGACCCACCGTTCCCCAGAAAGCTATCGAGTTCTGGCAGCTCTGAGGCCACAAAGCCATAAAGGCACGGGACACACAGCCCATCTGTCTCTAACGGGTCTTTTACTTGTCATGCTGGTCATTTCTAAGAGCAGATGGGTTAAGAAAGACTTGGCAAGTTACCACGAAATGACCCCTCCACTCCTTCCTGGGGGAAGGCTGACTAGTTAGCAGTCAGGCCGCCTTTCTTCCCCAACTCCCTACATTGCTGTCCCTAAGGAGCCACAGACAATCCCACCAAATAGAGGCAGGAGACAGCCGCCTCCTTCCTACAGCTGGAGGGGGGAAGGGTCCTCTCGGGCCTTTCTAACTGAATGAAAACCAAACTGTGAGCTGTACTGACCCGGGCCTCACCCATGTTGCAGGCATGTACAACACAGGTGCCCAGTGCCATCATCAGGCAGAACTACGAATGTGCTTTCCATCATTTTCACACAATGATTCCGGAACCACTATTCACACAGCTCCACTTCTCACACATACGACGTGCTTCACGGATTACACAGCATGTTCACCATGCCCCTCATCTGCTCCTCCCAGTAGCCTTGTGTGATCCCTTGAGTATGCTTCCTCATACTGAGGTTTGAAACCAAAACTTTCTCAAGAACATCCAGCTAGTGTTAGAACCAGGATATGAGGGCTTCTGATTCTAGAACCGGTATTTGTGCCACTATTCCACATGGGCCCCTCCAGGGATTTCTGCCTGATCTTAAAATGCAGACAGCAAATCCGTCTCTCTACAGTCCTGGGGTTCCCTATAGACAAGAAGTCAAACTTCTAACAGAAAGCTTATTCTTATTTGGAAGGCTACCTGGGATATTTCTTTTAAGTTAGTTTGTTCATGTTTTGGAAAGATTGCTCCAATGACAATATGGGGCATGAAGAGTAGAAAGGATTCCATGATGAGGCAGAGAAACAATTTGGTGGCTCTTAAAACAGTTCAAATCAGGTATGAGGCGCAAGCAGAAAGGACAGAGGGAAAATACATTGGAAAGAAATGCAAAATGAAATCCACTCAGACCCAGGATGGAAAAAAGGGGAGTAAGCATGATGGTGGTTTCTAGTTTGAAAAACTGATGAACAAGGATGTCATTAACTACTGCAGAGTGGTATCTGGGGCCTGGGTGCACCAGTTTGTTTAACCATTCACCTGCTGAGCAGTCTCCGGGCTGTTTCCAGTTTCTAGCCTTCATAAATAATGCTGCTATGAAGAGATACATAAAGGCTTTTGTGTCAACATAAGTCCTCATTTCTCTGGGATAACTGCCTATGAATGTGAGTGCTGCCTCCTATGGCAATTGCACATTGAGTTTTTTAAGAAACTGTCAAGCTGTTTTCCAGAATGGCTGTACCGTCTTCCTTTCCCACCAGCCAAGTGTGAGTGATCCCGTTTCCCTGCGTCCTCACCAGCATTGGTCTTGTTACTACTTTTTATTTTAGACATTCTGATAGGTGTATAGTGACGTGGCTTTAGTGTGCATTTTTCTGATGGTTCATGATGTTGAACATCTTTTCATGTGCTTATATGTTATCTGAAATGTCTCTTCAGGTCTTTTATTCATTTTCAAAGTAGACGATTTGGTTTCACTGCTGAATTTTGATAGTTCTTTATATATTATAGATATGAGTCCTTTATCAGACATGTGGTTTGCAAATAGTTTCTCCCAGTCTCTAGCTCCTCTTTTCATCTTTATTTTGCATTTTACATTTTATCCCACGATCCATTTTGAGTTAATTTTTGTATGACGTATGAGGTTTAGAGCAGAGTTCAAGTTTTTTTCCTATGAAAAATCAGGTAGCCAGTAACTTTTTTTAAGAGACAAGGTCTCACTCTGTCACCCAGGCTGGAATGCAATGACAAGATCACAGCTCACTGCAGCCTTGACTCCTAGGCTCAAGTTATCCTCCTGCCTCAGCCTCCCGGAGTAGCTGGGACCACAGGCAGGTGCCACCATGACCAGTTAATTTTTTTAGTTTTTGTAGAGACAGGGTCTTGTACCATGTTACCCAGGCTGCTGTGGAACTCCTAGGCTAAAGTCATCATCCCACTTATATAGGGCCAGGCAGTGGCACATGCCTGTAATCACAGCACTTTGGGTAGATGAAGCAGGAGAATCACTTGAACCCAGGAATTCCAGACCAGCCTGAGCAACAGAGGGAGGCCCTGTCTCTGCAAAAAATTTTAAACATTAGCTGGGCATGGTGTTGTATACCTGTGGTCCCAGCTACTTGAGAGGCTGAGGTGGGAGGATCTCTCGTGCCTATGAGGCTGAGGCTGCAGTGAGCCATGATCGCACCACTACACTCCAGCCTGGGAGAAAGTGAGACCCTGTCTCAAAAAAAAAAAAAAAAAAAAAAAAAAAAAAAAAAAAAATGCTAGCGCATCACTTATATTAAAGACAGGTATTGTCTTTTTGAAAATTTAATTATGGTTATATAATGGACATGTAAAATGTCCAGTTTGAAAGTTTGAAACATATATAACTCTAAATATTCTTACCTTAAAATTCTGATTCCTACCTAAGATATCGCATACTGTTTGCATAAGTATCACAATGTCTGGACAACAACTAAAAATGTGTACGGGGGAGAAAAATGAGCATTTATGCCTATTAATTAAGGTATATTTCCCCCTTATTACATAAAAAAGTCATCACGGCAAACCCCTGTGACTGTATCTAAAGCAAGCCTACAGTTTTACTTCTCTGTATTATAAAATGCAAGGCTAAAATTCAAATACTAAACATTTCCTGAAGCCAAGGGTAGTTTACTTAAAATAAATGCCTAAGGTCTATATCAAAAATATGAAAAAGCTACCTACACTTCATAGCCATTCCAATCTAAGTTCAGCTTTTTTTAATTGACACATAATTGTGTACTGTACATATGCATGGAGTACACATAGTGATGTTATAATACATGTAATGTATGTGATCAGCGTAATTAGCATATCCACCATCTCAAACATTTATCATTTCTTTGTGTTGGTAACGTTCAATACCCTTCCTCCAATTATCTGGAACTATATATTCTTTCTTTTTTTTGAGACAAAGTCTTGGCCTGTTGCCCAAGCTGGAGTGCAGTGGTGTGATCTCAGCTCACTGCAACATCTGCTTCCTAGGTTCAAGCTATTCTCCTGCCTCGGCCTCCCTGGTAGCTGGGGTTACAGGCACCCACCACTATGCCCGGCTAATTTTTGTATTTTTAGTAGAGATGGGGTTTCTCTACACGTTGGCCAGGCTGGTCTCAAACTTCTGACCTCAGGTGATCCACGCACCTCAGCCTCTCAAAGTGCTAGGATTACAGGCATGAGCCACCGCCCCCAGCCTGAAACTATATATTCCTATTAACTATAGTCATCCTATGTTATAGAACACTAGAACTTATTCCTATCCAGCTATAATTTTGTATCCTTTAACAAATTTCTCCCTATCTCCCTCTTCCCCCACCCTTCTCACCCTCTAGGATCCTCTGTCTACTTTCAACTTCCATGAGATCCACTCTTTTTTGCCTTCCACATAAGAGAACATGTGCTGTGTAACTTTCTGTCCCTGGTTTATTTCATAATATCTTCCAGTTCCATCCACGTTGCTGAGAATAACAGGACTTCATCCTGTGTTATGGCTGAATAGTACTCCATTGTGTATAAACACCACATTTTCTCTATCCATCATCTGCTGTTGGACACCGAGGCTGATTCCGTATCTTGGCTATGGTGAACAGTGCTGTAGGAAACATAGAGGTGCGGATGCCCCTCCGACACTGATTTCCTTTTCTTTGGGTATCTATTCTGTAGTGGGACTGCTGGATCACACTGTAATTTCATTTGCAGTTTTCTGAGGAACCTCCATACTGTTTGCCATAGTGGGTGCCCTAGCTTACTCTTACTCTTTTTCTTTTCTCTCTTTGAGACAAAGTCTCACTGTTGCCCAGGCTAGAATACAGTGGTGTAATCTCGGCTTGCTCACTGTAGCATCTGCCTCACGGGTTCCAGTGGTTCTCATGCGTCAGCCTCCTGAGTAGCTGGGATTACGGGCGCCCGCCACTGCACCTGGCAAATTTTTGTATTTTTTAGTAGAGACGGGGTTTCACCACGTTGGCCAGGCTGGTCTTGAACTCCTGGCTTCAAGTGACCCACCCACCTCAGCCGCCCAACAGTGCTGGGATTACAGGTGTGATCCACCGCTCCCAGCTAATTTTTGTGTTTTTAATAGAGACGGGGTTTCACCATGTTGGCCAGGCTGGTTTCAAACTCCTGACCTCAGGTGATCTGCCCGCCTCGGCCTCCCAAAGTGCTGGGATGTCAGCGTGTGCCCCGCGCCCAGCCAGCTGCTCTAGTGTACACCCCCCTAGAGTGTGTAAGAGCTCCCTTGTCTCCATATCCTCACCAGCACTTGTTATTTTTTGTCTTTTTGGTAATACTCATCCTAACAGGTGAGATGATACCTCACTGTGGTTTTGATTTGCATTTCTCTGATTATAAGTGATACTGAACATTTTTTTCACATTTTTTTTGGCCATTTGTATGTCTTCTTTAAAGAAATGTCTGTTCTGTTGGGTATGGTGACACAAACCTGTAAGCCCAGCACTCAGAACGCTAAGGTAGGGGGACAGCTTGAGCCTAGACCAGCCTAGGCAGCATAGCGAAACCCTAGCTAAAAAAAAAAAAAAAAAGAAGAAGAAGAAGAAGAAAAAAGAAATATCTGTGTCTGTTCAGCTTTTTGACCTCCAAAAATTAAGAGCCCATTTTGGAATCTGATGACCTGCCTGATTCAGAGACAACCTGTGTTTGGTTCTACTCTGCTACTTCCTATGTGACTTTGGGAAGTTCCCTTAGCCACTTTGAGCTCAACTTTCTCAACATTAACCAGGAATAAGTACCACCTGCCTCTGCTGGTTAACGCTGAGGACTGAAAGGAGAACCTCCACAATGCCATTTGACAATGCCGCCTGGCGAAAGCCCCTCAATGCGGGGCTGGTAGGATCATTTGAAGCTAAATACAACTTTCCTTTCCACTGTCCCAGGCTCACTCTGCATACGATTAGCAAGGAATAGTGAATAAAGGAAACCAAAATACTGCTCAATTTTTAATAAGAAATTTTTAAGCCAGGCGCGGTGGCTCAAGCCTGTAACGGGCGAATCACGAGGTCAGGAGATCGAGACCATCCTGACTAACACAGTGAAACCCTGTCTCTAACAAAAATAGAAAAAACTAGCAGGGCGAGGTGGCGAGCGCCTGCAGTCCGAGCTACTCGGGGAGGCTGAGGCAGAAGAATGGCGTAAACCCGGGAGGCGGAGCTTGCAGTGAGCTGAGATCCGGCCACTGCACTCCAGCCTGGGCGACAGAGCGAGACTCCATCTCAAAAAAAAAAAAAAAAAGAAATTTTTAAAAAGTGGGGGTGGTGGAAAAATAGGAAGGAGAGGAGGAGAAGGAAAAGCAGCCGGTCACAAGTTCTAGTCCAGGGCTCATCCCCGGCCTCCTCACTCAGGCAATCATCAGTCCCCACCTCCTGGGGGGGAGGTACTTTCTCGGCTGGCTTCACCCACATGGAAGGCACTGCCACAGATGTTCAGAAACCAGGAGCACCTTGAAATGGGCAATGTGCTTTGGGTAGGAGACCTACAATTTCCCCCAAGGAAATTACGGCACAAAAGTGACCCACATAGGAGGCACCAACGGCTGTAAATACTTGGTGGCAAAAACTGATGTCATACCTTCTGTACAGGAGACACACACACAAATAAAACTTGCCAAAATAGCAGAGAAAAAAATACAGCAGACATCCAGTGCCATTCTGTTACAGAAATATTTATATCCCAAAGCCAGGGACCTCTCTGGAACACTGTGTTTATTTCCACGTTTCATGGAAGATGTTTGAGTGCACTCACGTGTGTCTCAACAAACTTCCAGTCCCTGCTCTAAACCCTGTGGCTTCTCAGCAAAACCCAAAAACAAGTATCCGTTTTCCTTCCAAATGAGAAATTTCCTAACCTAGCGAAACCAGCATCAAATCCACTTATTATGAGATAGCCGATTACAGGCGAAGCTCTCTAGTCCCAGGATGGCTCCCCTCCTGCAGGAGTGGGAAGGATGGCCATAGCACTGGCCTTCCAGACCACATCTCCAGCCAGTTTGAAACCATGGCTGCCCAGGTGAACCATGATAAAAATCAAAACCAAGTATCTCTGAAAAGTGTACGTGTCAAGAACCAGACCTCGGACCCGATTCAGCAGAAATGGATGTTGCAAGGTTTGTTCAGAGATCTCCTCTCCATGCCCCCTCTCCTCAGGACCTCCCTCCTTGCACTAGGGGCAAAGGGCCAATGGACAGCTCCCTTACCACTAGCCCAGTGCATTTTCAGGAACAGTTCCCAGACTGTACCAGACCCTGAAATGTATTCACTGAATGCACTATTTCTTCAAATGATCATAAATCACCTGACTGTAACAACAATTGTTTTAAAAGTGTTCTCTCTCTCTTTGGGGGAATCGTGCCATGAGTTTGAGCAAGCAGCTTTGCTTCTCTCTACTGCAATTCTATCATTTACAAAATGTTAACAATTACTGCGTTCACCCATAGCATTGTTGTAAAAAGCCTTAAGATCCACTTCATGTAGTCTGCCTGGAGCACAGACCCTGTCACATGGTAAATCCCCACTGAAGGTGAGTTATCTGTAGCTATTAGTACCTAGCACTCCAGCAAACAAAAGGAGTCGATCAGGTCTCATCGTATCACCATGAAAGGATGTCCATGTAGACTGCGCAGTGGGAGTAGGGGGACTCAGTGTTTATCAGGTACTATTTTGTGTTTTACAAAGTGTACATATATATTTGTAGGTACACTGGAAAAGATCTGGAAGGAAATACACCCAGTGTTAATAGTGACTACCCCAAAGACACATTCATCCAAACACACAACAGAAAAACACTCCCTATCTTTCTGTCTTCCATATCATTTGAACTATTTTCAATAAGCATCTATGGCTTTTGTAAAGTTTTTGAAAGGAATTTATTGCATTTTTTTCTGGAGAAACAAGCAGGAGCATGAAAAAGGTGGAAACAGAAGGTAAAATGGAATGGGACTCAATGGAATTGAGTCCAAGCCAGGCTCAGCAGGCACATGAACCATGCAACTATCACTACAACTCAACACCAGCTCTCTTTGCTCTTGGTCCAGTGGCCCAAGACTTAGAGATAAAATGTTTATTGTGATCACATCAATCACACCAAGGAGCTTGGAACCACCCTTCCAAACTCCTCTGGTTCTGTGTACCTGCCCGGGGCTGTTAGCTTTCCTCCTGTGTCTTTGGCTGGCCTGTAATCCCCTAGTGGTGGAAATGCACCCTGACACTTAGCCATCATCCCCACAACACTCAGCCCTGCATAGAGACCAGGGCAGTGATGTCCACTCGGACTGTGATTCTACTTATAAAGTGAAGGACCAGAGGCCAGATGCGACCTATCTTTGGTAACTCACCAGCTGTTGCTTGAACCAGAACAAAGCCAGGTCTCCTGATGCCCAGAAAAGAGCTAGTGCCTGTCCCACTAGAAACGCGGCAAAAATGTTTTGCTTGCTGTGAAAAGATGCACTACTGGAGAAGATGGGTGCAACTTCTCATGGAGCCACTCAGCCCAGATGACCAGGAAACAGGGCTGCCAGATGAGACACTCGGCCCAGATCACCAGGAAACAGGGCTGCCGGATGAGACACTCGGCCCAGGTCACCAGGAAACAGGCTGCCGGATGAGACACTCGGCCCAGGTCACCAGGAAACAGGATTACAGGTGTGAGCCACCACACCCGGCCTGGTTTCTCTTCTTCTAAGGGCACTAATCCTGTCAGACCAGGGCCCACGCTCATGACCTCATCTAACCCTAATCACCTCCCAGAGGTCCTACGCCCTAATACCATCACACTGGCAGTTAGGGCTCCAGTACAAGAATCTGGGGGAGACATAAACAATCAGTTTATAACAATGTCTTTTCAATCCTGTTGAAAAAAACAACCAAATGAGTAGGCGACAAAGTACCTTATATGTAAACAAGTCAGGACTTTTCATATTTCTGCTAACACATTAAGGTCAATTTAAAATGTCTGATAACAAGAGTCAGAAGCAGAGATAAATGAAAGTTAGTTACTCTGCATTTTAGGCCCACATTGAGCTGTCTTCCAATGACATTGTGACACAAAGAACACTGCTTTCTATTCCTGGTTTTGCCACCAAAAAAGCTGGAACATTTCCCTGTATTTCCGTTTATCTCTAAAATCACTGGGCTGACCCAGCAGACCTCCAAAGTCCCTTTCATTCACAAATTCCACAAATAACTTCCTACCAACAGATGCTACACAAATAAACTACACTGACGAAGGGGAAAACTAACACTAGCAAACAATGAGATGCACACAAGACAAGACGTATAGAGAAGTGGATCAACCACAAACTGGTGGACGATGAGCCGGCCATGGATAAAAACACATTCCCTAACGATGGACAGACAGGCAATGGCGCCGAGGTAGTATTGTTGAAGATTTCCTATTTTCAACTTTCAAGATAAACGGCCCAATTGTTTATATTCATTCTGATTAAATGTGAACGTGAAAATTTCCTCCAGGGGACACAGACACGTAAAAAATTCCCAATGTATCCAATTTGTCATTTGATATCTTTACTGACAAGAAAAATGTGGGACTGAATATACAAACAGACCATGCCTGATCATATGTAGAAAGACAGAACTCAGACCACAACCTGTAGCTGACCACCCAGGAAACCAATCCCCTATCTACAGTCAACAGCCAGGAGGCCAGCCAGGCTAGCACATCAGACAGGAAGCCAGACTGCTCTCTCTCCACAACCCAGAAACTAAACCACAACTCTGTCCCACGTGGCCAGGGCTTGACTCAAAACTGACAGCCACCCTAATTTTGGCCCCTGTTTCCAGTTAGGATACTTCAAAGAAAGCCAAATGTGCCCCTACCCAATCACATAGGACACCCCACTTCTGTACAGCCGCCTCCAGCCCCCACAACAGCCTCCACTGGGGGCCGTTCTTTCCATCCTGAAGCTTCCTCACTCCTCATCCGCCACTCACTTGCGTGTCAGTCTCTGCCACACGCAAGTGATAATGCCGACTCCCTTGCCACAGCAGCTCTGAGAAAGTCGCCTCTGCCTGTCTCATGTGGGCGGCCTTCCTTTATTTCCCCCAAAGAATAAGTCTTAAATGAGGGTCTTCTTTCTATATGGCCAAGCTATACAATTCAGAAGCCCAGCATGGCCGATTCCAAGCCTGGAAAGACCATACACCCCTCAGGTCCTCTTTCCACAAAACACAGATTCCTTCAGTTCTTCAGTCACTCCGACCAACCAGGGAAGGAACCACGTGTTATGGAAAGATCAAGGGCCTTGAAGTCAAACTTCTGAGTTCATCAAGTACTTCATCTTTCCACTTAAGAAATTACATGGCCTTGGCCAGGCGTGGTGGCTCACACCTGTAATCCCAACACTTGGGCAGGCTGAGTTGGATGGATCACCCAAGGATGGGATGGGAGTTCAAGGCCAGCCTAACCAACATGGAAAAACCCCATCCCTACTAAAAATACAAAATCAGGGAGGGCGTGGTGGCTCAAGCCTGTAATCCCAGCACTGTGGGAGGCCGAAATGGGTGGATCACGAGGTCAGGAGATAGAGACCATCCTGGCTAACACGGTGAAACTCCGTCTCTACTAAAAAATACAAAAAACTAGCCGGGCGAGGTGGCGGGTGCCTGTAGTCCCAGCTACTCGGGAGGCTGAGGCAGGAGAATGGCGTGAACCTGGGAGGCAGAGCTTGCAGTGAGCTGAGATCCAGCCACTGCACTCCAGCCTGGGCCACAGAGCGAGACTCCGTCTCAAAAAAAAAAAAAAAATACAAAATCAGCCTGGTGTGGTGGCACATGCCTGTCATCCCAGCTACTCAGGAGGCTGAGGCAGGAGAATCACTTGAACCCGGGAAGCAGAGGTTGTGGTGAGCCGAGATCTCGCCATTGCACTCCAGCCTGGGCAAGAACAGCAAAACTCTGTCTCAAAATAAAACAAAACAAATGACGTGATCTTGAACAATTTTCTTAACTTCTCTAAGCCTCTATCTTCATCTTCAATAAAATGATTTTCCCTCCAAGATTGCATTAAATGGAATCCCACATGTAACCCAGCTGACAAATATCAGGGACCCAACAGCTGTGCGCTCCTACTGCCGCCCCACTTTACCCCAAGGGAGGAGCGCAAGATGTCCAGAAAAAGCCTGTTGATCCCTGCACCTCAGCATCCTGTGTTCACACAAGGTGCAGTGGCATCCAGACTTACCGGGGTCACCCAAATACAAGGCATGTTTACATGTTTTGATTTTTCAACTTAGGTACATATGGCTTCTAACGTTCACCATATATGATCCATAATTTAGAAGAGATTTTCCTACACTACCCCGTGGTTCTATTTTAGCAGACTTAGATGTGCCATAATAGCTCACTCTCTTAAGCTCTCCTCAGTATCAAAAACAAAACTTTCATTTGTAACACAGTTATCAGTAGTGAAAGTGGAAAAGGCACCTATGAGTCAAAATGACCCTCTGCCCCGCCCTGCCCCACCCTACAAAAAGCTGTTCAGGAGTATTTGGGCTGCTTATGAGAATGCTGTCTGTATTCCCAGGGACAGACAAACGCCTACCCTGGTTAGAAGCTGCGCTGCTCAGCCTCCAGGGTAGAAAGCTCCCCACACCCTCTACCCAAGGAGAAGAGAAGCAAATGGGGTGGCCAGGCTCCAGGATGTGGAGTATTTAGTTTGGTTTCTGCAGTCCAGGTCACCGCCATGGGTGAAGCTCTTCCTTCCTTCTTTTCCACCCAAGTGGCCAAGGTCCTACGGCTGCTGTGGGACCTCTTCCCTATGAGTCAGCTTAGCCATTC
The DNA here is from genome assembly GCF_037993035.2 of Macaca fascicularis. Taxonomy (NCBI): domain Eukaryota; kingdom Metazoa; phylum Chordata; class Mammalia; order Primates; family Cercopithecidae; genus Macaca; species Macaca fascicularis. The sequence goes on along the minus strand of NC_088387.1, from coordinate 15,353,982 downwards.
CCCTTCCCCATTCTTCTTCTTCTTCTTTTTTTTTTTTTTTTTTTTTTTTTTTTTTTGAGACAGAGTCTCACTCTGTCACCCAAGCTGGAGTGCAGTGGTGTAATCTTAGCTCACTGCCACCTCTACCAACTGGGTTCAAGCAATTCTCCTGCCTCAGCCTCCCAACTACCTGGGATTACAGGCACCTGCCACCACGCCCAGCTAATTTTTATATTTTTAGTAGAGATGGAGTTTCAACTGGTTGGTCAGGCTGCTCTCGAGCTCCCGACCTCAGGTGATCCACCTGCCTCGGCCTCTCAAAGTGCGGGGATTACAGGCATGAGCCACCGCATCTGGCCGAGTCAGCTCAGCCATCCTGACTTTTTGTTCTGGCAAAATTACTCTCTTCTACATCTACCTTCCAAGTAGCTAAATCAGAGATCTGGCCCTTGGGGCAGGCTTGAAGAATCCCTGTTTTTGGTCCTCAAGAGGTCCTACCAGGGTCTGCGACAATTCCAAGACTTGTGTTCTTAAAGAGGAAAGAAACCTCACATACACGGCTCTCGCAGAGCTCAGACGAGCCCGTATCGGAGGCAAGGCTTGGGAGGCGGCCCTAAGGTTTGGGTGTGCCATCTACGATAACAGCTAAGAGATCTGAAGCCAGCTGTCTGGGTTCAAACCTCAATTCCAACAACACTGGCTGTGTGATGTTAGACGACGTCCCCAGCCTCTCTGTGGTTCAGTTTCCTCACTGTAAAAGGGCCACAATAATAGAGCTGCTCTAAAAATTAAGTGAATTGGTGCATATAAGGTATTCAGAACAATGCTTGACACATGGGGGAGTTCAATAGACACGTATTGAACAGTGACTTAGCAATTAGTAAAGATACTCATGCAGGCCAGGTGCGGTGGCTCACACCTGTAATTCCAAAACTTTGGGAGGCTGAGACGAGAGGGTCACTTGAGCCCAGGAGTTTGAGACTAGCATGGGCAACACAGCAATATTCCATCTCTAAAACTGTGTGTAACATACATGTATATATATACTCATATTTCCAGTGTATTTATAGTATACAAAATAGCTGGAATACAGACTTAACTATTCACAATGGTTACTTCTAGAGAGGGGGAATGCAAATTTCAGCTTTTTAGCCCACACATATATTCTTGTATCATCCGAAATATTTAAGCAAATTGTATGTATAAATTTGCCCCGAAACACAGCAGAAAAATGTAGTTTTGACTCAAAAATCTTCAAATCATGATGGAATTGTCCTGTGAAAGTACAGAGATGAAAAGTCTCCCTCCAGCCTAAATGCTCTTTCATATGACCTGTATTACACACACCAATGCAGACGCCCCAATCCTTTCCCCACTGTCATAAGAATTTTTCAGTGAACTGCATTCCCCTTTACAAACTAGATGATAGTTAGAGTTACCAGGCAAGAACGTGGATCCAGTTCTGCTTTTTCAAAGCCCAATGTTCCTCCCATAATAGCAATGCATTCTTCAACCGGTCAAATGCCCCCAACACCTGAGCTCTCTGTTGTACACAACTCAACGAGGCCTGGGAGAAAACAGAAGCAAATTTCACTTACTCAGTAACAACACATCCCGCCTGATTCCTCTGCTGGGCTAGTTCTCAAGTCATCTTTTTCTAAGCTTTCATTTGGCTCTACCACACGTACCTAGCCTGGGTAAAACACTTTACCAGGTTTTCTCTTTTTTTTTCCAGACGGAGTTTCACTCTGTCGCCCAGGTTGGAGTGCAGTGACGCCATCTCGGCTCACTGCAACCTCTGCCTCCCGGGTTCAAATGATTCTCCTGCTTCAACCTCCCAAGTAGCTGGGACTACAGGCATGCCACCACATCCAGCTAATTTTTGTATTCTTAGGTAAGATTGGGTTTCACCATATTGGCCAGGCTGGTCTCAAACTCCTGACTTCATGATCCGCCCGCCTCGGCCTCCCAAAGTGCTGGGATTACAGGCGTGAGTCACCGCACCTGGCCTACTTTACCAGTTTTGTTCCTGAATTAAACCTGTTATTACTATCAATAATGTCAATCAGTGCCATTTCATTCACCATATGACACACACACACAAAGCACTTTCATACTCGCTCCACCTATCTGCTTTTCTGCAATGGCCACAGTGTTCCCCATCTTACATGAGAGGCACAGACAAAGACAATGACTTCTCCAAGGTTTTGTAAGTCACAATCAGTGGCAGAACCAACATGCCCAACCAGGTCTGGCCAAGGCCTGTGTTTCAGCCACACCACCTGGTTGCTGCCTCTAAGGCTCAATGGGCAAGTAACAGATCACTCCGATTGCAGAGGCTTCAGAAATGCCTTCCACCGTGGTACAATGGACGGTTCGCTCTCAGGAGGGGAGGCGGGGTGGGAATCAGCACACAGTTCTGCTAGGTCTCTCATGCAGGGCACAGACTATGTATTTTGTGCCTTGCTTTGCAGGTGAAATGTCTCCTGCCCCCTGTACAACAGCTTTCTTTGTCCTCTCCACATAAAAGTACAACTGAGTTCCTCAGGGGCAGGCAGTGATCACTGCCCTGTGCCACACCTGACTGGTGTCCCAACAGGTGGACACACAGGCTCTCCTCTTATGACCCAGGCTGCCCCCATCTGCTAAGCATCGAAAACTACACACAGGATTTGCAGAACATGAATGACATGGAGGTGATTGCTTCATCTCTGTTGAAAACTTACCGCAGTGTTGTAAAAAAGAGAATTCAGGAAAAGCTGAACATTTGAGACTGGCTGGCTGTAATCTTCAGCTGCTGAGAAAGCCTCAGCTGCTCGGTTCCACCGTGGAAATCCAACTCCTCCCTCAAAGTCCAACTCAAGTACACCTCCTCTGTGGTGCCTGCCCCTTCCGCCCTTTCACAAGCACGTGCTCCCTCTGCAGTCCCAGAGCATTCTATCGCCACCTCTGGAGCCACACTGTCCCAGCCTACAGCCAGCTCAGTGCAGAGCTGCCTCTCCCTGTGTGTACCTGCAGGCCCCACCTGGGCTGGAAGGCTGCCTCCTTCTCCTCCACACAGAGGCGGCACTCAGGAACTACTGAAGGAGGGAGGGAGTGGATGAGCAAGATCAGCCAAGGGCCACAGGGAGTGGCCTGCAGCTCCCAGCAGGAACAGCCCCTGCCCTGCCAATCCGGAGGTGCTGACTCTGTTCTCAGCAGGGCTGCTAAAAGCTCCCTTATAACAGCTCTAGACTACAACGATCAACTTGGTGTCAGGCCCTAGAGACACCAAAAATCCTAACAAATAAAGAGGCCGCGTATGCAGCATGCTGGTTAAAAGCACAGGCTTTGGAGTCAGCTTGAATTCCACTTGTTATGTGACCTTGAGCAAGTTACTCAATGTATCAGTCTCATTTTGTCACCGGCAAAATGAGGACATTATCTGCCACACAGTTTGCTGAAAAAGTAAGAGAGGTGACAGATGCAAAGTGCTTGGCACTTACTTACTCTTACTGATTTATTACAAAGAACAGAACACAGGAACAGCCAAATACAAGAGATGCAAGGGGCACACCATGGGGCAGAGAGGTCGGGGCTCCCATGCCGTCCCTGGAAGTGCCACCTCCCCAGCACCAATTGAGTTCACCAAACCAGAAGCTATCCAAACCCAATATTTAGAGGGTTTTATGGAATTTTCATAACATAGACATGATGAAGTCATTGGCCACCTGTGACTAGCTCAATCTCCAGCCTGTCTCGTCTCCCCTCCTAGAGGTAGGGGTGGGGCTGGTATGTCCAACTCTTTACTCATGACTCATCTTTCTGGCAACCACCCCTAATCCTGAACCTGTCCAGGGGCCCGAAGCCACCTGTCATCTCATTACATAGAAAAGACACTCCTATCACCCCAGAGATTCTACAAGTCTGAGAAGCTCTTGTGTCAGGTATTGAAACCTAAGACCAAATCTTATAAGCAATGATGTTCCTATCACTCAGGAAATTACAAGGGTTTTAGAAACTCTGGGCCAAAAACCAAGAAGAATACTAAATATATACACTATTGTAGTATGTATCCCACTATCACGATACTTTTTGTTTGAGACAGAGTCTACCTCTGTTGCCCAGGTTGGAGTGCAGTGGTGCGATCTCAGCTTATGGTGCGATCTCAGCTCACTGCAACCTTCACCTCCCAGGTTCAAGCAATTCTTGTGCCTCACCCTCCTGAGTAGCTGGGACTACAGGAGTGCGACACTACAACTGACTAATTTTCGTATTTTTTAGTAGAGAGGGGGTTTCACTGTGTTGGCCAGGCTGGCCTTCAACTCCTGGACTCAAGTGATCTGCCCGCCTCGGCCTCCCAAAAATCTGGGATCAGTCACGAGCCACCATGCCTGGCCTCATTATCACAATAATTATACTGAGAGGATGGGGGAGAAAAACGTGGGCAACAGGAGGAGGGGGGAGGGTAAGCAACCTGAATCCTTGTCTTCCACAGTAGGACATCTCCCTGTCTTTCACACAATCTAGAAGAACCAGCTAAAACATAAACACAGTAACCTCCAAGGAGCAGGGATCAGGGTGGAGAAGGGTAAGGTAGGGGATTGCTGGGTTTTGTTCTAAGCCTTGTTAATTTCTGACTCTTAGAGCTGTATGCCTGTACAACTTTGCTAAAAATGAGTATTTACCTGTAATCCCAGCACTTTGGGAAGCCAAGGTGGATGGATCACGAGGTCAGGAGATCGAGACCACCCTGGCTAACATGGTGAAACCCCATCTCTACTAAAAGTATAAAATATTAGCCAGGCGTGGTGGCGGGCACCTGTAGTCCCAGCTACTCAGGAGGCTTAGGCAGGAGAATGCTGTGAACCCAGGAGGCGGAGATTGTAGTGACCTGAGATCATGCCACTGCACTCCAGCCTGGGCAACAGAGCAACAGCCTGGGCAACAGATCTCAAAAAAAAAAAAGAGTATTTAATTTTTAAACAAAATCTGATACTTGACCAACAACAATAGTATATTAAGTGATATGGTTTTTTGTATTTGTTTGAGAGAGGGTCTTGCTCTGTTGCCCAGGCTGGAAGGCTGTGGTGCAATTCTAGCTTACTACAGCCTCAAATTATTGGGATCAGGTGATTAACCTCCCGAGCAGCTAGAACCACAGGTGTGCACCACCACGTCCAGCATTTTTTTTTTTTTTTTTGGTAGAGGTGGAGGTCTCGTTATGTTGCTGGTCTTAAACTGCTGATCTCAGTGGATCCTACTGCCTCAGCCTCCCTAAGTGCTGGGATTACAGGTGTGAGCCACCACACCAGGCCCAAGTGGTGTATTCTAAAATTTTTTGGAATCCAACCACTTTGAAAATGTATGGAGAGCTATAAATCGTCTCCCTTAAACACACATGGATGCATATACAAAAAATTGTTGCACAGGATTTTGGGGACTTCATAAATTTTTGAAAGCCAGGTTAAAAACCTTAGGATTATAGATTCTGGTTTCTTTTTTCTTTTTCTTCTTTTTTTTTTTTTTTTTTTTTTTTTTTGAGACTGAGTCTCACTTTGTCGTCCAGGCTGGAGAGCAGTTGCGTGATCTTGGCTCACTGCAAGCTCCGCCTCCAGGTTCACGCCATTCTCCTGACTCAGCCTCCCGAGTAGCTGGGATTACAGGTGCCCGCGACCATGCCTGGCTAATTTTTTGTGTTTTTAGTAGATGCAGGGTTTCACCATAGCCAGGATCGTCTGAATCTCCTGACCTCATGATCTGCCCTCCTCGGCCTCTCAAAGTCTCGGATTACAGGCGTGAGCCACCGCGCCCGGCCCTAGATTCTGGTTTATTAAAGGAAATGTATTTCAAGTCAGAGCTTGTCATTTATTGCACAGGAAAATAAAAACTTCATTTAAAAAATCAAAAACACCCACATGATAAAATGAGGTCCTGCTTGGTTTTAAACTACTTGGTGACCACCATCAGTTGTTTATTGACCACGGGATGCACCTAATTCCTAACTACGAATAAAGGTACAAACATTGTTTATTGGGCTTTTGGCTTCGGCCTTGAAATAATCAGATTCTCTCAAACTCAGGAATGTGAATCGCTGTTGGGTTGATGCAGCTGTTTCCATTCTAGAAATGGACCTGGAATCATGTACTTTTCACCCATGAAGAGTCCTTTGTGAAAAACTTGAAAAGTCAAAGTCCCAAATTCCCCATATGGGTGTTTCTTCCAGTAGAGGAATTACTCTAATGACTTCTTAGCAAAACTTACATAATCAGGGCAGGCCATCAAAATACTCCAAAACACAAAGTTTAGCTCCGTTTCTGATGGACCTGTCGCCACTGCTATCAGTCTCACCAACAGCCTCACATCAAGTCAGAGGAACGGTTTTCTCATTTAAGAAGGATCTTCATGGCTGGGTGCAGTGGCTCACGCCTGTAATCCCAGCACTTTGGGAGGCCAAGGCGGGCGGATCACAAGGTAAGGAATTTGTGACCAGCCTGGCCAACTCCATCTCTATTAAAACTACAAAAATTAGCCAGGCTTGGTGGCACGTGCCTGTAGTCCCAGCTACTCAGGAGGCTGAGGCAGGAGAATTGCTTGAACCCGGGAGTTGGAAGTTGTGGTGAGCCAAGATTACACCACTGCACTCCAGCCTGGGCAAGAGAATGAGACTCCGTCTGAAAAAAAAAAAGAAAAAGAAAAAGAGGGATCTTCATGTTCCTGCCAATTTGCAAAAAAAAAAAAAAAAAAAAAAATTGTATCTGTTAAACAGAGGCAATGAAAAGCACCTCTCAGGCTGCTGTGGTAAGTGGATCGGTAACTGTGGTGGGAGATTCCAATACCCGAGACCTGTGACTATGTCACGCAGCAAAAAGGCTTTGCCACAGGCCTTAGTAGGAGCATCCTGGGCTATCCAGGGAGGTCCAATCTAATCCCATGAGCCTCTAAGAGCATAGAACTGGCCAGGCGGTGGCTCACGCCTGTAATCTCCACACTTTGGGAGGCTAAGGCAGGCAGATCACGAGATCAAGAGATGGAGACAATCCTGGCTAAAATGGTGAAACCCCATCTCTACTAAAAACACAAAAATTAGTCAGGCATCGTGGTGGGCACCTGTAGTCCCAGCTACTCAGGAGGCTGAGGCAGGAGAATCACTTGAACCTGGGAGGTAGAGGTTGCAGTGAGCTGAGATCATGCCACTGCACTGCAGCCTGGGCGACAGTGTGAGATTCCATCTCAAAAAATATTTTAAAATAGGGCATAGAACTTTCTCCGAGTGGAAGAAGAGAAATGCACACAGGGGAACTGGAGAGCCTGACCAGGTCCCTGGCCTAGCTAGTCCTGAGCTGATGGGACCACGTGCAAAGACCAGATAAAGGCCTCAGGAACTGAGGGCAGCCCCCAACAGATGGTCAGCAAGGGAACAGACACCTCAGCCCTGCAACCACAAGGAACTATATTTGGCTAAAAGCGCTTGGAAACAATTCTCCAGTGAGGAATGCAGCCCAGCCCACATGGTGATTTTTGCCCAGTGACACCCACGTCAGACTTCTGCCCCTCAGAACTGTGAGATGATACAATTTCAATTGTTTTAAGCCACGAAATTTGTGGAAATGTGGTAAAGCAGCAACAGAAATGAATATGGTGATTTACGTGGAAACCCCTAGAAGAGTGTCTGGCACGGTGTTGACACCTGACAAGCATTTCCTGATTTCCTTACATCACAAGGCAGGGCTGGCCACACTCCGTCCAAAACAATAGATGATAGACTTGTTCTGACAAAACAGATTCAGTGAATTATAAATGGCCCAGAACACCTACAAATTTCAGGTTTCAGGTAAGTGATTGCCTTTCCTTTCACTTAGAAACCTCCCAATGCTCATCTTACTGATACACTCTAAGTACCACACAGGAGACTGAACACCAGACAAACCCAGCCCCAGATGCCCCGAGGGAGCCCATCCCAGCACTCACTCCGCTGCACTGAAATGATGTCCAGGTCAGCGTATCCCACTAGATCAAGAACTCCAGCTCTCCATGTGTGTCACCAGTGCTGCCTCCGCATCTCTGCTTCTAGGATGGTGCTTCTGCACTTCACAAGAAATCTGTATCAATGTTTGTCAACACTATATATGACAGTGTCACTTAATATCTGCACAGAAAACATCAATTCTTTGAGGACCAGGGCCGGGTTTATTAGCCTCTGTACTCCCACTGCCGCTGTCTGGGACATCAGAGGCACTCGGTAGAAGTTGGTGAAGAGAAAGAAAAGGCAGAGGATAGACAGGAAAGCAGGACCAACACCGCAGACACAGATTCTGAGGTGGCTGGAGGAGAGGCAGGGCAGAGAAACTTCTTGGATGCTGGAATGGGGTTCACTGTGATACCTGCTGCCGGATTTCAAATGTCAAAGGTGATGCTTTTCTGACCTTCACCTCTGACTGCCCTTTAGCTTTCCCAACCTCAAGACAGGGCACTTAGAAACTGCAATGTCAAGAAATTATGCTTCATTAAAGCATGGGAATGTTATTTACATGGACATTCATTACTGCATTTTTTACATGGGAATGTAAATAATTGAAGAGATTGTTAAAGACTAAATCATGCACATTCAATAACTTCGTAAAACATTAATAACTGAAACACAAATTTTGATGTTCCCCAAAAATGTTAAAATATAAAACAATACTGGCCAATTAAAGATAGAAAACAATCCTAATGAAGTTCCCCAACAGATACATTAAAATTTCTCTGTACATTAAACATTTGGGATTTGAAAGGAAAACTCAGATTCATTCCATTCTTAATATGGCATTTAAAAAAAAATCTGAGGTATTACAATATTTCATTTAAAATTTACAAAATTCCATTACATTCATGATTTCATTTGATCCCCAAAACAATCTCCTGAGTTAGGCAGAACAGGTATTACTAACAACTAACTCCATTTTACAGGTAAGGGAACTGAAGTTCAGAAAGTACTTGGACTTAACAAAAGCTTTAATAGGGCCACATATCGAAACCAAATCCTCTGCTCAAAAGAACTAGAAGAAGTTATCTTTTACATATTATTCATACTTGTATCCTGTCAATATCCAAAAATGTTTTGAGGTAGCCTGCAATAATAGACACCTATCCAATAAAAACATTAAAATGAAAAACGGTGGGGGGGGGGGAACAGCAGGTGACATGGGACACAAAGGTAGATAGCAAAGACTGAGACTTATAATCTAAGAAAACTTCATCTCTGACCTTCCAGTTCCAGGGAGATAATACTAAAGGAAACAAGATGGTTTATAGACTCATCAACTGACAAAAGAGAGGTTGCATCAGTTCTTAACTATGAAACACTCCTGGCAGCCACAGCAAATCTCTAGGACAACATACCAATGGCATCAAAACAAGGGTATACTTCAGTGATAGAGTGAATTCAGTTCCCTGTTTGGGACCCAGGCCAGGGCTAGAGAAAAGAACTCTGAAAAGTAGAGCTCAAAAATGTATCCTCTGTCGGCCAGGCGCAGTGGCTCACACCTGTAATCCCCAGCACTCTGGAAGGCTGAGGTGGGCACATCATGAAGTCAGGAAATGGAGACCATCCTGCCTAGCACAGTGAAATCCTGTTTCTACTAAAAATACAAAAAATTAGCTGGCCGTGCTCGCAGGCATATATAGTCCCAGCTGCTTGGGAGGCTGAGGTAGGAGAATGGAGTGAACCCAGGGGACAGAGCTTGCAGTGAGCCGAGATCCTGTCACTGCACTCCAGCCTGGGCAACAGAGCAAAACTCCATCTCCTACATATATACATACATATATACATACATACATACATATATATATATATATATATATATATATATATATAAAATACCCTCTGTCTTTTCCATACCCATGTGTTCCCTTCTGTGAGAGACTTCCTTACACCTTTGCGGGGAAAAGAATTTTTCTCTGCTATATTTGCTAGGAAGAATTAAAGGTGTAGGACAAAAATTCTTGGAAATTATGTAATTTACAATCCTCAAAAGTGAGAAAAATGAAGCCCAGAAGAGAAGGCCTTCCAGGAAAATTCCAGAGCCGGAGGTAGACCCAGTACATTGTTTTTGTTTTTGTTTTGAGAGGAAGTCTCACTCTATGGTCCAGGCTGGAGTGCAGTGGAGCCATTTCACTCACTGCAACCTCCGCCTCCTGGGTTCAAGCTATTCTCCTGCCTCAGCCTCCTGAGTAGCTGCGATTACAGGCACCCACCACCACGCCCAACTAATTTTTGTATTTTTAGTAGAGACAGGGTTTCACCATGTTGGCCAGGTTGGTCTTGAACTTCTGACCTCAAGTGATCTGCCTGCCTAGAACTCCCAAAGTCCTCCGATTACAGGCGTGAACCACCGCGCCTGGCCGACCTGGTAAGTTTTAATCAAGTACTCTGAACTATACAACGAACACTAGGAAGTAATAGAAAAAAAATGAATCTAAAAACCCTCTGGAGAGTCAAAGAAATGCAGATTTAAAATAGCATGAATACTTGGATTCATGGTATTGAAAAAGGACCTCGCATTTACCCGCATGTACAAACTGCCTGCCCACCTCTATCAGAGCATTTTTCAAGCTGTGCTACAGTTAACTATGTACTGCCCAAAGCCAATCTGTCCCTGCAGATCATAAGCTCTTAAAGACCAGGACTTCAGGAGAACAAGCAAAACTTCAGAGAGAAGGGAGCCACCGAAACAGAGTTCATAGCAATGGGTTGGCAGGAGCTGATGACTGGAGGTGCGTGGTAGCGTTGGGGTCTGGGACAGGGGGGCAGAGAAGGCAAAAGGGCCTACATGACGCGCTACAGGTCTGGAGCCACAGTTGCGGTGATTAGTTCAGTTTTGTCTCGTATGCCTGTTACTTATACACCATCTCTTGTTCAGAAAGAACTTCAGGTTGAGTATTTGGACTCCTTGAGCCTTCTGCTGTTTGTCTCCGGGACGTTTAACACTCTTAAAAGGGGAAAACTGTCCAGTTCGATTTTCCTTCCTGGGACATTACAGGTTTTTCAAAAGTTTGATGAAAGCATTCACTAAGGAGTGATTCCACTTTCTCTGGTGGCTGAGAAATACAGCGTCTGAGGGGCAGCATCAGGTCTCCCCACCCACGGACCTCACCCTCGCTCTCCCCTCATAAATCTGACCTCTAACTGTAACTGCCTTGGCCTCATTCCGTGGATGTGGATGCTCCTGCTTGAAACGCATTTTCCAGCCGGCCAAATTCTTGGGAGAGTTTCTTCCACTCTCCAAGCGCTGAGAGCTACAAAGTTCAATCCGGCTTTCCAGATTTTTTTTCTTCCCATTACTAACGGAAGAAATCAAGAAGCGCAGGGCAGAAGGGCCCTGCTCCCTCCAATCAGAGCCCAGTTCGGGGCCAGAGGAGGAAGTGCGGCGGTGGGACGTGCGGTGACAGCCCCTCGCCCCCCGGGACCCGCTGGCCAGGGCAGAGGTCGGTGCGGCCGCTGCGCGACAACTCCCGGCCCGCGCCTCCCGCTTCCTCCCGCCGGGCAAGTGAGAGGATAAACCATGCGGCGGGGGCAGTGCGCCCCCACCAACCGCGCCCCCCGCGCACGGACCCCCATACACGCGCGTCCCAGGCGGGGTCGACCCAGAAGAGCCACGGGGCGGCGCACAGCCCCACTAACAGGGCGGCCAGTACTCACGCGAGCGGGTCCACGCAGCCACCTATATAGGTGACAAAACACTCAGGAAGCCGTCATGCGGCGTCGGGAAAGAGCCCCCACCCAGAGTCACGGACTCCCTCGTCGGAGGGTCCGCTCAGTCCCCTCGGTGAGTCTAGCGAAGCGGTCTCGCTGCGAGAGAGGGCGGGGAGGACGGCGGAGTCTCCCACTCGCGATGACCCGGACCCCACCCCACGAGTGGGTCCTCGCAGGGCTCCCTCTGCCTCACGCGGGGACCAGCCACGCAGCGCGGGAGCGGGCAGAAGCCAGCGCCCGGGTCCATGCAGTCCCCTCCGCGGCAGACGCGGGGAGCCGGGGAGGAGTGGGGACCTGCCCCCACCCGCAGGGCGACCGGGACCCCCGCGCGGGCCCACGCAGTATCGCAGCAGGCGCGAAGCCCCCGGTGCCACCCGAGGCCAAGACAAATCCCAGGCGCAAGGACCCCGGATCCCGACCTCGGACCCTGAGGAGCTGAGCTCGGAGCCGCCACGCCCGGGGCAGAGACCCCAACCCGGTCAGGAGACCCCGTCTCCCGTCGCGCCATCTCACCTCAGGCAGCCGCCTCGCAGCGCTCGTTCCTCCCCGCGGCGCCTGGGCCGACTGGAGCGCAGCTGAGCAGCCGACAGAGCCGCGGCAGCCTCAACAATGGAGCCCCGGTGCGGGGCCGCCCCCGCCGCTTCAGCCCGTGTTCCACGCTCAGGATCCGGCTCAGATCAAGGAGCTGCAGCTGGCGCGGGGCTGCGGCCGGGACACACACAGTGCAGGTGCACACGGCCCCGCCCGCAGCCCGCCGCCCCGGGGGAGCGATCCGCGCGGAGAGGGCGGGGCCTGGGGAAACAAAGGGATGTTGGGCGGGGCGGCGCTGGGACTGGGCGTGCGGGGTTCCGCGGGAGGACCAGACCCAAGAGCTGGCCTGGTGCTGGCCTCCTAGAGACCCAGCTCAACGTCCACCTGGAGTCTGCTCTACAGGACGCGCGCATCTCAAGCCCAGAACTCAGGCTTTTAGGGCAGAGAGCGAGAGATAGCCTTGCTTTACAAAAAGTGAAACTGAGCTCCAAGAAATACGATTGCCTGCTGCCCGAAGTCACGTAGTCCCATTCACTCGTTCACCTTGTCATTCAGCAAACATTAGGAAGCACGTATGGTGGGCGTTAGGAGTGAAGTAGGAGTGAAGTAGGGCAGGGCGCGGTGGCTCGCGCCTGTAATCCCAGCACTTTGTGGGGCCAAGGCAGGTGGATCACTTGAGGCCAGGAGTTCGAAACCAGCCTGGCCAACAAGATGAAACCCCATCTCTGCCAAAAATACAAAAACTTAACCGATCGTGGTGGCGCGTACCTGTGGTCCCAGCTACTGGGAAGGCTGAGGCAGGAGAATCGTTTGAACCCGGGAGGTGGAGGTTGCAGTGAGCTGAGATCATGCCACTGCATGCACTCCAGCCTGGGCGACAGAGTGAGACTGTCTCCAAAAAAAAAAAAAAAAAAAAAAAAAAAAAATTAATAGATGGGAAGTAGAAGCAAACTTAGGCCTTCCCTGAAGGAGCTCGGCCAAGGAGTACCTGAAATGTCTCTGCATCTCTTTAAGGTCTGATAAAGGAACCAGGAGCGAGCACTAATCACTACCCTTTCCTGCCTCAGAGCTTTCATGTGTTTGCTGTTCCCCGCCTGAAATGCCAAGTACCAATGGTATTTATTTATTTATAGAAATGGGGTCTCCTTATATTGCCCAGGGTGGTCTCAAACTCCTGGCCTCAAGCTATCCTCTCATCTCAGCCTCCCAAAGTCTTGGGATTACAGGCATGAACCACTGTCTCCAGCCCTGATCGTCTTTAAAACCTCTTTCCTCATCTTATTTGAGCTTCCTGCATCATGTGCCCCCACACCGTTGGTTTTCCTGTACTTCCATAGCTGCTTCCTCTGTGGGTACCGGGAACCCACCCCCTTCTCTGCCCAACTGGTATATGTCTGGGCTCAGGCCAAATGTCCTTCCATTTGCAGTGGGCGCTGCTACAGGAAATCTCATGCCCTTCCAGGCTTCACAAACCATCCACATGCTCTGCTCCCTGCCAGACATCCATCCCAGTCAGATGCCAACCCTGACCTTTCCCAAAGCCCCAGCTGGACAGAGGGAAGCATCTCAAATTTTCCGTGGACCAAAACAGAGTGGTTTATTAGTGCCCTAACCTGCTCATCCACATTCTTGTGATTCTCTGTAAACAGCCCCTCCATCCACCCAGTTGCTCAGGTGAAAATCTCAAATCCTCCTCCAGTCCTTCCTCCCCCAACATCTCATGCAGCCCTCTGCCTTCCTAGGACGCTGAGCACCTCTCACTCCCAGCACCAACTACGGTGCTGTCTGAGTGGCTGCCACCCACTTGGCATGAAGTGTGACCTCTCGCCCGGTGTGGTGGCTTACACCTGTAGTCACAGCACTTTGGGAGGCTGAGGCGGGCAGTTCACTTGAGGCCAGGAGACTGGGACCAGCCGAGCCAATATGGTGAAACTAAAATACAACAATTAGCCAGACATGGTAATGCGTGCCTATCATCCCAGCTACCCTACCCAGGAGGCTGAGGCAGGAAAATTGCTTGAATCTGGGAGGCAGACGTTGCAGTGAGCCAAGGTCACACCACTGAACTCCAGCCTGGGTAACAGAGTGAGACTCTGTCACAAATTTAAAAAAGAAGAAGAAGGAGGAGGAGGAGGAGGAGGAGGAGGAGAAGGAGAAGGAGAAGAAGTGTGACCTCTCTAAGGCAAGGCAGTGTCCCACTCTGATTCACTTCCATGTGTAAAACAAGACCTGCACCCTGAAGACACTCACTCAGGGATACTGCTGGGATGGGTGGATACACAGTTAAGGTCTTCATGGTGGCTGGGGCTGACCCCATCCCCATCGCTCTTCCCACACACACCCGCACACTCATCACTCCCACACTCGCACCCACCACTGAAAGCCTGGCCCCTAATCTGATTTGCCTAACAAGGTCTCCAGATGAACAACACAGGCTTCCCTACCTCTCCCCTGCTAGGGCCCCACCGTGTTCTGGGATGTACTCAGGGATCAGGAGAACAAAACCTCAGGGAGTGAAAGGACATTCCAGGGTGCAGGCCTCTGCATCCCCCTCCATGCCCTCACCCCTGCCTGACACACCCTCACCCCTGTACCTGGCCAGCTCCTACCAACCCTTAAATTCTCACCAAGTTCAGTGGTGGCAGCCACACCCTAAAGTGGCTGACTCCCCCAATAACCTATGCCCTTGTATAGTCTTCCTGACCTTGGGTACGAGCAAAACCGGTGACTGGCTTCTAACCCATAGAGCCTGGCAAAAGCAATGGGATGTCACGGTCACGGTGCATCACCTTCGCACACTAGAGAGAAAAGTTCCACCTGCAGGCGCTGCAGGAGGTAGATGCTGTGGTGAGAAAAGACCTTTGGAGGGGCTCCGTAGGCAAGGAAGCAAAAAGCTGGGCCCTTGCCAAGCGGGTCCGAGGAAATGAATTCTGCCAAAAACCTCAACGGACCTGGAAATGGATTCTGCCCTGGTAGAACCTCAGATGAGGATGCAGCCCAGCTGCTTAGCGTGAGATCCCAAGCACAGGACCCGCTAAAATGTGCTCAACTCCTAGCTTGCCAAAATTGGCTTAAAGATGTGTGTTGTTTTAAGCTTCTAAGTATTTAGTTATTGCCTGTGAAAGTGTTAAAATATGAGACAATAACTTAGGTCCCCTCCCGATCACACACATTTTTCTTTCTGGCATTCATCACAATTCTACTTATTGATTGAAAATCTCCCTCTTGACTGGGTGCAGTGGCTCAGGAGTTCCAGACCAGCCTGGCCAACATGGTGAAACCCCATCTCTACTAAAAATACAAAAATGAGCTAGACGTGGTGGTGCAATCCTGTAATCCCAGCTATTCGGAAGGCTGAGGCAGGAGAATTGCTTGAATCCAGGAGGCAGAGGTTGCAGTGAGCCGAGATGACACCATTGCACTCCAGCCTGAGTGACAAGAACAAAACTCTGTCTCAAAAAAAAAAAAAAAAAAATTGTCTCTTGCCACTAGCATGAAGGTCCCATGAGAAGAAAAATGGGAACTCTTGCTCATAACAGTGCCCCAAATGCCCAGCATGGTGTAGTTCTAGGGCAGTGGGTCGATGGTGGACGCTGCTGGTTGGAGGGCCCAGCTGGCCCTCCCAACTGCCTCCTCCCTGGTCACGTTCCATTATAGAGAACAGAATAGTTTCTTGCCTTTCTAGAGTCCCTCTTAGTGGGGATTGGCCAAGTGACATTGTCCCGCCCCAGGAGATATAAGTGGAAGTTGGCTGAAAGGTTTCTAGCCTTGGTGTGCTGGGACGATTTGAACCAGGACATGACAGCTGACTGTCCATTGTTCGGGAATTCTGCAAGTTGGTTGTTCAACACATTCAGTACTTCAAAATCTTAAATAACATAAACTCCCAAATTAAAAAATGCATTAGACCAGATGCAGTGGCCCACGTCTAACACATTGGAAGCCTGAGGCAGGAAGATCACTTGAGCCCAGGAGTTCAAGACCAGCTTAGGCAAAAAAGGAAGACTCTGTCTCTACAAAAAATTTTAAAATTAGCTACGCATGGTGTTGTGTGCATGCAATCCTAGCCACTCAGGAGGCTGAGGTGGGAGGATCGCTTGAGCCATCTGTTCAAGGCTCCAATGAGCTATGATAGTGCCACTGCACTCCAGCCTGGGTGACAGAGCCAGACCCTGTCTCAGAAATAAATATATTTCATATATTAATAAATTTATAATAAATGTATGTATATACACATTTATGTATTATAATTATATATTTAGACATAAATATGTATTTCTTGTTTTATTGATTGATTGATTGATTTTGAGATGGAGTTTAACCCTTGTCACCCAGGCTGGAGTGCAATGACACAATCTGGGCTCACCGCAACCTCCACTTCCCGGGTTCAAGTGATTTTCCTGCTTCAGTCTCCTGAGTAGCTGGGATTAAAGACATGCACCACCACGTCTGGCTAATTTTTGTATCTTTAGTAGAGACGGGATTTCTCCATGTTGGTCAGGCTAGTCTCGAACTCCTGACCTCAAATGATCTGCCCACCTCGGCCTCCCAAATTGCTGGGATTACAGGTGTAAGCCACTGTGCACAGCCCATATGATATATTTATATATTATAATTATGTATATTAATTTTATATAATTATATATAAATATAAATATAAACTTTCCTTGCCTTCTCTTGTTTCTACCTACAGTCAGTCCCGTGACTTCAAATATCTACAAGTAGTAATTTTAAATGTATTTATATATATATTTTTTTGTTGTTGTTGTTTTGTCGTTGTTGAGACGGAGTCTCGTCCTGTCACTAGGCAGGAGTGTAATGGCACAGTCTCAGCTCACTGCAGCCTCTGACTCCTGGGTTCAAGCAATTCTCCTGCCTCAGCCTCCCAAGTTGCTGGGCTTATAAGATCCCACCACCACGTCCAACTAATTTTTGTACTTTTCGTAGAGACAGGGTTTTGCCATGTTGGTTAGGTTAGTTTTGAACTCCTGACCTTAACTGATCACCCACTTCGGCCTCCTAAAGCGCTGGGAATACAAGCGTGAGCCACATTGGCCAAAATATTTTTCTGTTTCCAAACATTTTACATGAGAGGAAAGCGGAGAATAAATCATCTGACACTCTACTATAAAAAGTAATCTTGTGCCTCTCTTCTTTTCGTCTTTCCTAAGTGTGCATATTACCAAAATGTCTTTAAGTTGAGGTCCCCCCGTGAAAACTTGACAGGATGTTGTGTCCTCAGCCACCCTCCTGTCTTTTCCTACTCCTGGCATTTTAGAACTGTTTGGGGATGACCCAGGATACCCACTATGGGTGTCTGTTGGAGGGTCTAGTGAGTATCAGCCCCGGGGTCATCTCATCGCCAAGGACAGCCTGAGGTAGGGGGTAGAGTCTCTCAGGGGAGCAGCTGGATGCTCTTGGCCTTAGAGGAATCTCCTGGTATAGTTTCATCTAAAATGGTGACCCCTTTGGGTTATTAAAATTTTAGGACATTAAAATGAATGGACAATACAACATAATGTGATTAAATCTAGGTCATTAAAACTGTTCCTCCAGCTGGAGTTTTTATTCCTCGGAGACACATTGATGGTCTGTCAATGGGATGCTGATATTGAGAGGAAAAGGCAGAAATGGTTTCTGCTCTCTAGATTGTCTCAGACTTGTGAAGAGAGAAAAACTGTCCCAAAGGACAAGGAAAACCCACCCCAGAGAGGATGTGCAAGAACCTGAACATGAAAATGCACTGAAGGCACACAGGAGGACAAAGAGCAGTGCCAGTGCCTCCTAGGTGGTCACTGAGCACTTTACTGAACACGATGGGTGTCCCGAGGGATGGAATGGCCTGCCGTGACACTTACAAAGGCCTGTGTTGGAGTCAGCACTGCCTCTCCCTGAGTTTGTTACCTTGAAAAGGCTTGTCCGCTTCTTTGTGTTTCAGTTTTTCATTGACTGTAAGATATATTTTCTCAGTACAGCTTGAAAGATAAACATACTATTTCCAAAAAGGCAAGGTAAAATGGTGTATTTTATTTGCTAAAAATTCATATTTATTTCTTCCCCAGAGTGAGTGTAGTAAGTTTTAAAGGTCTGTTCTTTTTAAGGGTAAGTTCAAATGAAATTGTAGGACTTAGCTTTGTCAATGTTACTGGTGAAATAAAAGTGTGATAGATAAATTGATGATTTACAAAGATTCACCAAAATGTCAGTTTCCTTCTTGTAACATGGTGAAGAATTTATGACAGTGGACACATTTGTATCCTCTTATCTGGATATTCGAGGGTTTTTTTTTTTTTTTTTTTTTTTTTTTTTTTTTTTTTGAGACACTGTCTTGCTCTGTAGCCCGGCTGGAGTGCAGTGGCGCCATCTCTGCTTACTGCAACCTCCGCCTCCCGGGTTCAAGTGATTCTCCTGTGTCAGCCTCCCGAGTAACTGGGATTATAGGCACCCACTACCACACCCAGCTAATTTTTGTAGTTTCAGTAAACACGGGTTTTTAGGCCTGACACAGTGGCTCAGGTCTGTAATCCCAGTCCTTTGAGAGGCCAAGGTGGGCTGATCATGAGGTCAGGAGTTCCAGAGCAGCCTGACCAACATGGTGAAACCCTGTCTCTACAAAATATACAAAAAAATTCTCTGAGCCTCGTCGCAGGCACCTGTAATCCCAGCTACTCGGGAGGCTGAGGCAAGAGAATTGCTTGAACCCGGGAGGTGGAGGTTGCAGTGAGCCAAGATCTTGCCATTGCACCCCAGCCCAAGCGACAATGGGAGACTCCGTCTCAAAAAACCAACAAACAACAAAGAGACGGGGTTTTGATATGTTGGCCAGGCTGATCTCAACCTCCTGACCTCAGGTGATCGCTCTCCTCAGCCTCCCAAGCTGCTGGGATTATAGGCATGAGCCACCATGCCCTGCCCATTGTATTTTCTTTTTGTTCCCTAAATTTTAATATGTTTGAGTTTGTCTGTTCCTTTATCACTGTTTTCTTACATAAAAGAAATTCTGCCTAACCCTTCATAAAAAAAAATCTTCCTGTAATTTCTGAAAGTGTTCTGGTTTTATCTTTCATATTCGAATGTATAATAAGTTGATTATGGCTCACGGAATAGAGAAGAATGCAATGCATTTTCCCAAGTAGATGCCAGCCTGGTTTGCCTCATATTTTAAAGTGCATGTGATTTCTTTTTCTATTCTACAGTGCCTACTCTATCATTCCTCAACTTTCCATATAAATGCTGGGTCATTAACACTTTTTTTCCCCTTGGTCTGCTTGCTCATCTCTCTGCTAATACTGTGCTGTCCTGAATATTTTCGTTTGAAAATCTTAGAAGTATGTTAGACAAGCCATCAGTCTTTTTTTAGATGACTAAAAATCATTAGACATTTGTCATTTTTACTACTTATGAAAAAATAGTTTTCCTTGCCTAAAAACAACCTGAGTTGGGAATTTATGTGATTTCATAGGAATAGCAACTGGAAGTGATGACATTAATGTCATTTTAAAAAACATGTGTCGTATTTCCTCTTATTCCTTTCTGCCTTGACATTGTGCAATAGAAATTTTTAAAATTGTTCTATTAGTATTGTCAAATATCAATTATTGGTTTTATTTACTACTCAATTAAATTTAATGAGCCTACTCTGTCTTGGTGTAATCACATGGAATGGGCTCAACTCCCCAGTTAACAAGTGACAGCACGTGTAAAATATTGTCTACCAGGGAAACTCATTGAACACTTAGTGTTCAGACAGTGTCTTGGTGTCTGGTTCCCTAAGAACCACTGCAGTGACACAAAATAATACACCTTCAGCAGAAAAAGTTTTGGCAAATATATTGCATAAGCCATTTAGATGCAGTGAGTCATTCTTATTAGGGTTGGTGGAATCCCTTTCAAAATGTAAGTTACTAATACAAAGATGGAACTTTGCGAGCAGGCGTTTTTAAGAATAAGTAGTCGGAGGACTGATCATATTAACTCCCTTATGCACATCAGGTAGGACTTTATTATGACAGATACTAGAAATGTACAAAGTGAAGTTAAATGGTAACTCCTAGCAGCACATCTTACTCCCTGGATTCTCTAATAAGATGGGTGTTTCTACTTTGCTGTTGCCTTTTTGAATAGTTCAATTCTAGCATTCATACTGCTGTGTGGGAGGGAGTATGTGTGAACAGAGTAAGAGTTGTGACAATCAAGGCACAGAATAAATGCTTGGAAATTTTAGAATCATGTAAACAGCTTATGGATTGAGTACAGATTCCCAGTACTGTCAGTCTCACCCATCCATCTATCTACATGTGTGGAATGTTCTAGGACTCCGTGGCTTTTGAGGATGTGGCTGCGAACTGTACCCAGGAGGAATGGGCTTTGCTAGATCCTTCTCAGAAGATTCTCTGCAGAGAAGTGATGCAGGAAACCTGCAGGAACCTGGCTTCTGTAGGTGAGAATGACAACACATTTCACTTAATTACAGAAGTATTTCCCTATCATCAGTGCTATTTGTGATTTGGAATGTGGCAAGGGAATGATTTGGTGAAGAAATCAGGCATGGCACTGTGTACAATAAACATTAAATCTAGTAATGTTTCTATAGTTTGTAATAATTTGTGATAATTTTGTGGGTCTGCATTTTAGGAAACAAATGGAAAGGCCAGAATATTGAAGATCACTTTGAAAAATCTGGGAAAGAGATAAGATAATTTGCACTGAGAAGAAGAAATAAAGTCCTCTGAAGGAATCTTAGCTTGTCATGAACTTAAAAACAAGCAATCAAAACAAATAAGAGTCACTTGAAATTTATTTCTTTTTAGAAAAATTTCACCCAAAATGTAATGTGCTTCAGTGTAGCAGTGTTTGGAAAACAGTTTACTTGAAAATAGTACTACAAAATTGTGTACATGAATGTTACTAATTTGGTCATAGCCATGCAGGTGGTAGCTGTGTTTTCAGTAGTAACCCATTTACTTTCAAATAATTCAGTTATGGCAAAAAAAAAAAAAAAAAAAAAAAAAAAAAAAGCATTTCCCTTGGTATTGGTAGCAGTGTAAGTCAAAGACCTATTAATAAGTAGAAAGTTATTAAACCAAGCAATAATAATGTGCTTGTCTTTTTTTTTTTTTTTTTTTTTTTTTTTTTTTTTTTTTTTTTTTTTTTTACAGAAATCAAATGATACAGAGACTGTGTGAAAGCAAAGACAGTAGTCAGTATGGACTGTTGTCAGCCAAATACAAAAGCTTGATCTGAATGAGAGCATTTCTCCTGGATTGAAACAATGTGAATGAAGTATTTGTGGAAAAGTCTTTGTACGTCATTCCCTCCTTAATAGGCACATCCTAGCTCACTCAGGATACAAACCATATGGAGAGAAGCAATATAATGTGAACAGTGTGGCAAATTCTTGGTTTCTGTTCCAGGTGTTAGAAGACACATGATAACGGACAGTGGAAATCCAGTTATACCTGTATGATATGTGGAAAAGCTTTTTATTTTCTCAATTCATTTGAAAGACATCAGAGAACTCACACAGGACAAAAACCCTATAAATGTAAACAATGTGGTAAAGCGTTCACTGTTTCCGGTTTTGTCTAATACGTGAACGAACTCACACTGGAGAGAAACCCTATGAATATAAGGAATGTGAAAAAACATT
This sequence comes from Macaca fascicularis, assembly GCF_037993035.2. Lineage (NCBI taxonomy): Eukaryota > Metazoa > Chordata > Mammalia > Primates > Cercopithecidae > Macaca > Macaca fascicularis. The sequence continues at coordinate 15,332,107 of NC_088387.1, read as the reverse complement.
CCGATTTTCTTGTTCTTTTAAGACTCATGAAAGGACTCACACTGGAGAAAGATCCTATCCATGTACCAAATGTGATAAAGCCTTCAGCTGTTCCACTTCCCTTGGTTACTATGGAGGCATTCATACTGGAGAGAGACCCTATGAATGTAAACAATGTGGCAAAGCCTTTAGTGGTTTGAGTTCCCTTTGTAACCATAGAAGTACTCATACTGGAGAGAAAGCCTATGAATGTAAACAATGTGACCAAGCCTTCAGTCGCCTCAGTTCCCTTCACCTCCACGGAAGAATTCATACTGGAGAAAAACCCTATGAATGTAAGAGATGCGGTAAAGTCTACATTCGTTCCAGTCACTTTACTTGCCATGAAAGAAGTCATGATATAGAGGCTGGGTATAGTGACTCAGCCTATAATCCCAGCACTTTGGGAGGCCAAGGAGTGTGTATTGCTTGAGCCCAGGAGTTTATAACCAGCCTGGATTAAAACAATGTGAAACAACCTGGGCCTCATGGTGAAACCCCGTCTCTACAAAAAATAAAATAATGCTGGGAACGGTGGCTCACGCCAGCTACTCGGGAGGCTGAGACAGGAGAATGGAGTGAATTCGGGAGGCGGAGCTTGCAGTGAGCTGAGATAGCACCAGTGCACTCCAGCCTGGGCAACAGAGCGAGACTCCGTCTCAAAACAAATAAATAAAAATAATTAGCTGTGCATGGTGGCACATTTCAGTTGTCTTAGTTCTTTTTCAAGGACATAAAAACCAACGGGGGGTTGGGGGAAAGCCCTGTGCATGCGGATCACGAGGTCAGGAGATCGAGATCATCCTGGCCAACATGATGAAACCTCGTCTCTACTAAAAATACAAAAACTAGCTGGGTGTGGTAGCATATGGTTGTAATCTCAGCTACTCAGGAGGCTGAGGCAGGAGAATCACTTGAACCCAGGAGGCGGAGGTTTCAGTGACCCGAGATTGTGCCACTGCACTCCAGCCTGGCGACAGAGTGAGACTCCATCTCTAAATAAATAAATAAATAAATAAATAAAGCCCCTTGAATGTAAGAAATGTGGTAAAACATTTACACTTTCTCATTCCCTCATAAACATGAAAAGGTTCACACTGCAGAGAAACCTTAAGAATGTAGGAAATGTGGTCAAGCCTTCAGATTTTCCTGTTTTTGAAGATTTGGGAGGACTTGGAGTGGAGAAAAGCCTTTTGAATTTAAATTTGTGGTAAGGCCTTCAGTTGTGTTAGTTCCTTTTGAAGACATCAGCTCATTCCTGAGAAAAACCCTATGAATATCCAGAACGTGGGAACGTTTCATTTCTCCCATCCCCACTCAAGGACAAATGAAAATGCACACTGTAGCTCCCTGGACCTTGTAAATACAAGAACGTACACAGGATTAAAACTCTAATAGTTTAGAATCTGCAAGAATATTTTCCGTTTTCACATTTACTTGAAAAGTCATGTGAAAACTCCCATGGGAAAGAAGTTCTATAAGTGAAGCTTTTCTAATTTGGAAAGCCTGATGCAAATTAATTATCGTGCAGTGTTCGAAAAAAATGTATGAAATATTACACAAGTTACAAGTATATTGTTTTTATCAGTGGCTCATTCTTAAAGAGTCTTGAGAATGCATTTCACGTTGTTTTGCAGGGAAACCTTGAGGTGAGAGTTCTGTAAATGCTCTTTAAGCAGTAGTACTTGAGTTTCATAGATAATGAAATTGTTTGTTGGTAGAATTCTTGTCTATTGATTTGATAATGTGCTGGATTCATGGTTGAATTTTGATGTTTTTCTAATATGCAGGTAAGTTTAATTTTTTTATTTTATTATTATCTTTTTTTGAGACGGAGTCTCACTCTGTTGCCCAGGCTGGAGTGCAGTGGTGCGATCTGGGCTCACTGCAACCTCCACCTCCTGGGTTTAAGCGATTCTCCTGCCTCAGCCTCCCGAGTACCTGGGACTACAAGCGCCCACCACTACGTCCAGCTAATTCTTCGTATTTTTAGTAGAGACAGGGTTTCGCCATGTTGGCTAGGCTGGTCTTGAACTCCCGACCTCATGATTTGCCTGCCTCGGCCTCCCAACGTGCTGGGATTACAGGCATGAGCCACCACACCCGGCCAGGTAAGTTTCATTTGTATGTATTGCCTTGTGATAAATGGACCAGTGAATAATGATTGTGAATTGTCGGGATAGTCTTACTAGCCTCATTTGGCAAATTTTGATTATCCCTTGTCCATTATACACATTTCACCTTTCTTCATTAAAGGAAAAACTACTCTTGATGTAAAGATGTTTATTTTTTGCTAATACTGAGTTGGTATTAATTCCTAAGTACATAAACTTTACCATAGAGTATCATCTCGTGAGTTCTTTGCATCTGTTGCCCTTTATTCTTTATTGTTTCTGTCTGTTATTTGGATCGTTCACTTTGAATGAAGGAGAGAGGACTGTGATAGGACGATACGTTGTAACCAATCTGAGGGAGGAAGCATTCAGTCTCTCTGTCAGATATGATAACATTGGGCTTTTCATCGATGTCTTTGGTATTGTAGTAGATCGTATTACACCATTAAGGTATGATAGTTTATATATTGTATTTTAGAATATTACAGTCTTACGAGTCAGTGTCTCATGATTCAGTTCCCTGCCAGCCAACAGACAAACCAATCACATACTCCTGTAGGAACAAAGGAACATCCTCGGCCTGGCGCGGTGGCTCACGCCAGTAATCCCAGCACTTAGGGAGGCCGAGGCGGGTGAATCACGAGGTCAGGAGATCGAGACCATCCTGGCTAACACGGTGAAACCCCGTCTCTACTAAAAATACAAAAAATTAGCCGTGCGTGGTGGTGGGCGCCTGTAGTCCCAGCTTCTAGCGAGGCCGAGGCAGGAGAAGGACATGAACCCGGGAGACAGAGCTTGCAGTGAGCCGAGATCACACCACTGTGCTCCAGCAAGGGTGACAGAGCGAGATTCTGTCTCAAAAAAAAAAAAAAAAAAAAGAACATCCTTACTTTTTTAATGCTATACCACTCTCTGCTCCCAAGTTAATCCCTGTTTGGGCCTGTGGAAACTTACACCTTTCTGCTATATGTAATTAATAACTGATGTTTGGTTTATCTGTTTAGTAATAGATGTTATGTTTAACGGTGTTTAACGGTGCCCGTAAACGTAGGGTGCGAATTCCTTCCTCACCAGTGGGGTGCATGAGACGCTATTGAAACAATTGACAACACAAATGGAATGGACCAGCCCTCATGCAGGACACCTGCTCAACTTGACCTACCTGCTGTCGGCTGATGGTTCCGTAACACATCAGCAGTCACCTGAGTCAGAACCCTGAGCTGACGATGGGCCTTCCCTTTGTTCTGCACAGTGTTTTGTGGTCTTCAGGTGTTGTCATCTTCTCCCACACTAAAATGCTCTCATCTCCTAGACATGAATGTTTAATTGCACCCCAGCATGACATTTGGCCTGTGCTTAGCAGGCAGTTTGGAGGCCCTGGCTTATGAATGCACAGAAGTGCAGCACATAAGCCGACACTTAAGTCCTAATTAGCAAGAATCAGGCTGTATCTCTGTAGTCCCTGCATCTACTCTGGTCACCATCTCTGTATGCTGAGGGCAGCCATTGAACATTATTAATTATTGTACACTCCAAGACAATAGTTATTATGTAGGCAGAAGTAGTGGCCTTGTTTGTTTCTTGTGCTACTGTTTCCCTTGCCACTGTCCCCTACACCCTCCTGATGAGGTGTACATCTATGGTGCCTCATGGTTCAGGCACTGATGAGTAAAGAAAATGGGAAGAAAGAGTTTGATATTAGCCCCTACCGAAGAATATGAAGAAGCGTCTCAGCTGCTTGCATTGAAAAATTCCTAGCCAGTGTGTGGGCTTTTCTTATCACTGCTGCTTATCAGCATGTTAAAAGTCTCATCTTCGGACTGCAAGTCTTGATGGCCTTAGACATAATGGCCTTACTGAATGTGGAGCTAACCCCAGGAAGATGGAGTGGCACTCTCTGGAGGATTAGGTGGTCTCCTGCAATGTGGGTTGATGGGCTCCTAAACTCTTTCTTGTAACCATGCAGAGAGTGTACACTGCCAGCGATCATGTGCCTCAACTCTGTAGATGTAGAAACTCAAAATATTCAAAATATTCTGAAACAGTTTCCATTGAAAGGAAAGAGAAAAGAGATCAGCTGCCATGCTCTGGTCAAGAGAACTAGTAGATGGCTCACAAGAACACTCTGTCGCTACTGTCTGTGCCTCTGTCACAACAAATATCCTGATCCTTCAGTTTTAAGGGTGCAGGGCCATTTTCCTCCCTTTCCTACTGGTAATTCTCAAGATAACTGTATGATATGCTGGGAAGGCAATATCCTGATAATCAGGTGACATTAGTCAGAACAGCCCAGGCTCTGTTAGAGTCCCTGCTCGAAACAGAACGGCCTTTAACGCTTGTGTCCAGCAACCACATCGTGGGAGAAAACCCAAGGTGGGCTGCTTTCTGGGGTCCCTCAGTTGTAGTGCAAGTGAAGCGTTTACAGTCAAAACTCCATCCATCTGCTCTGGGTAGCCTTCCTGATCTTGTGGTAGCGGTTCATATTGAATCCTAGACTTCTGTTGTCTTTTGTTTGCTATTTGTAAGTAATAAATTCACTTCATGGAATTTATGTATGAATGTGTTTGGTCTCATTGTACTCAGAAAAGTTGGTAGCCATTGCACAGTGAACCCGCTTCATAATTGGTGAAAACACCTATGCCCCCTTGTGCCACAGGAAGAAGGTTCATTCAGCCAAACATAGACTTCATGTTTATAAAACCCTGTAGCACAATTATTACCATGTGGGAGGCCTTTAACAATGGTGATGCTGATTTGAAGAACTCTGAAGGAAGAAATTTATACAAATGGGTTGGGTACACAGGAGTCCCTCCTAACTTAAAGCAACCCTTACTCCCCTCCGTTTAAAAAGAGTGGAGAGGCCAGGCACAGTGGCTCAGACCTGTAATCCGATCACTCTGGGAGGCCGAGGTGGGCAGATCACAAGGTCAGGGGTTCAAGACCATCCTGACCAACATGGGGAAGCCACATCTCTACTAAAAATACAAAAATTTGCCGGGCGTGGTGGTGGGCACCTGTAATCCCAGCTACTTGGGAGGCTGAGGCAGGAGAATTGCTTGAACCTGGGAGGCGGAGATTTAAGTGAGTCAAGACCATGCCACTGCACTGCAGCCTGGGTGACAGGGCAAGACTCTGTCTCAGGAAAAAAAAAAAAAAAAAAAAAAAGGGTGGATAAGAACTGAAACAGGTTTAAAATTTCACCTAATTGTAAATGCAAAGTTTACAAAAATAATATTTAAAGTAAAAGGTTGAGTGTTCACTGAATTTTATGCCTCCACAAAGTAGGTTGTGAATTAACTTCCACATCTGTTGAAAGCCACCAAATTTGGGAAGCCTCCGTGTCTAAAATTCACATGTAGCTCAAATAAGAATTATACCTGGGGATACCCCAAAGTTTAAATATGGTATCCCCTGTGATATTATGAGGAATTACTGTACATAAAACAGGTTGCCTTCCTTTAACTCTGTAAATCATATTATCTTGCCTAAATTCTCCAAAACGCATCGCTCTGCAGTATCCTATAGAGGACATAGGTTTCCTGACCAATGAGCAGTAAAAGTAAGTGTGTGCGACTCACCTATGTTCTTATCAAAATGGAAATCCCCGAATCCCACCAGTTAGAATAACATGACAGAATGTCAGATTTTTGGAATATATAGGTTTTCTGTAAGGTTATTAGGTATTGATTCCATTTTTAAAATAGATATCAATATATTCAGATTACCTATTTCTCCTATGTTTTAGTGTTAATAGATTGTGTCTTTTAATTCATCCAGTTGGTCTAAGTTACCAAGTTTGTGACTTATGGAGATTGTAATATTCTTTATTATTTTATCATCCATGGGCTCTCTAATGTAAAGGCCTCTTTTAGTTCTTCTATTATTAGGTTGGTGTCAAAGTAACTGTGGTTTTGGACCATTAATTTTAAATTTTTATAACTAGGCTACAACACATCTTTATTAATCAAAATAGAATCCATTACAATGGACTGGGCACAGTGGCTTACGTCTGTAATCCCAGCACTTTGGGAGGCTGTGGCAGGTGAATCAGGATGTCAGGAGTTTGAGACCAGCCTGACCAACATGGTGAAATACCATCTCTACTAAAAATATAAAAAGTAGCCGGGTGTGGTGGCAAGTGCCTGTAATCCCAGCTACTCAAGAGGCTGAGGCAGGAGAATCTCTTGAACCCAGGAGGCAGAGGTTACAGTGAGCCGAGATTGCACCTTTGCACTCTGGCCTAGGTGACAGTGAGACTGTCTTAAAAAAAAAAAAAAAAAAAAAGAAACCATTACTTTGAACACATTTTTGCCAATGAGAAATAAACTTGTTTATTCCATGCTTTCAGGGTTCGAAGAACTCTTGGAAAGCATTTTCCGCATCCCGCTGGATGTGTAAGTGTTTTCCCTGCAAAAAGTTGTCAAGATGCTTAAAGAAGTGGTAGTTGGTTGGCGAGAGGTCAGATGAATATGGCAGATGAGGCAAAACTTCATAGCCCAGTTTATTCAACTTTTGAATCCCTGGTTGTATGACATGTGGTCAGGCGTTGTGGAGAACTGGGCCCTTCCTGTTGACCAGTGCCAGCTCCAGGTGCTGCAGTGTTCCGTGCATCTCATCGAATGGCGTGGCATACTTCTCAGATGTAATGATTTCACTAGGATTCAAAAAGTGTAGTGGATCAGAAGACCGGCAGCTGACCACCAAACAGTGACCATGACCTTTTTTTGGTACAAGTTTGACTTTGGGAAGTGGTTTGGAACTTCTTCTCAGTCCAACCAGTGAGCTGGCTGTTGTATGAAATCCACTTTTTGTGGCATGTCACAATCTGATCAAGAAATGGTTCATTGCTGTTTCATAGAATAAGAGAAGATGACACTTCAAAAGGATGATTTTTAAAATATTTGGTCAGCTCATGAGGCACCCACTTATCAAGATTTTTCAGCTTTCCAATTGGCTTCAAATGCCAGATGGCCATAGAATGGTCTACATTTAGTTCTTCACCAACTTCTCGTGGAACTGTAAGAGGATCGAATTCAGTGGTTGCTCTCAATTGGTCGTTATCAAATTCCGGCCCAGAGCCTGGGGCTGAGGCTGCCATGACCACCCTGTTCTCTTCCTTCTGGCATCCCCAGGAAGCTCCCAGGACTGAATGATCCCCACAAAATACAGTGGCCAGGATGGGAGGGCTGGAGGTCAACTCCCCCCCCGCCCCTACCACCATGACCAAGAGGCCCACATGGAGGTTGGCCCTGAGCTGTGGGTCCCTGTCGGACGCAGGCTCCCATGGAAACTTCAGGGGATGAGAATGGGTCCTCCTGGCTGACAGAGCCTAGTGGGCACTGGGTGTGTGGGGCCTGTGTAGGTAGGTTGGACAGCACTGGGCCTAGCCAGGGAACCGGGGACTGGTGTGGCCAAAGTGGGCAGCAATATGTTGCCAGAACCAAAACTACAGTGCAACCAGCCCAGCTGGTAGGGAGAAGGAGGCCTGCCTAGCAGGACCATCCACCCCTGTCCTGGCCCCAAGCCCAGATTGCCTGCCTGTACTGGACATTGCCTGATCCAGGAGGCCTGGGCATGATGGTCAGGAGGTGTGTCCCTGGGTTCCAGGTCTTGGTAGTCCCTTGGGAGCTGAGCATCCTCTGGGCAGGAGGAGGGCCCAAGGTCCACTGTTTGCATCTGCCCCTGGGGGTGTGCCCCCACCCCAGCTTCTCAGCGCACACGGGGACATGGCCAGGACTCCTCACCTGCTCTGTGGCTCCAGCTCTGAACAGCTCACTGGGTGACTCTGACAGCTTCCTCCCTAAAACTTGGGTCCTCATCTGTGGGAATGGGGTGTCCCAGGCCCCCTGCAGGCAGGAACCCACCCCCAGCTCCTCTGGTGGGCCCTCCTGGGCTTTTTTACCTACTGGCTTGTGAGACCCGGTTGGCCAAACTTGGTGTCCTATTTTTATTTTGGCCTTTTTCTTAGTGTGTGTTTTCTGTAACTACTGCTGTGTAGATCTTCTATATGAGTTTTAGGTAGAGAATCTTGCCCACCCAGAGGTTCCGCACCCCAGAGAGCCTCCACTTCGACCCCCCGGGCTGGTGCTGCCTGTGCTTCACTTGGTGTGAATGTTGAGTGTGATGGATCCACATGGCTGCTCGATCCTGCATCTCCTTCCTTCTTGTTGCCGAGGCCAGTTCTGTTCTTTCTTTCTCCACCTGAACTGCACTTGAAGCCAAGACGAAGGATGAGAAGTGGTTGCTAAGAAGGACCCTCCTGCAGTGAATCTGCTGTGAGGAGTCTGCGCTGGCCCAGCCTGTCATTTCCTTCTCTATGTTCATTCCAGAGGTCGGCCAGGGACAGCCTGTCCCTGCCTGCTCTTGTGGCCCGTGAATCAAGAATGGATTTTACATTTCCAAAAGGTTGAACAAATAAAAAACTAACACTTCATGACACTGAGAAGCTTCTATGTCCATAAGTAAAGTTTGATGGGGGGTGCAGTCATGTCCATCTCTTCACAGGCCACCTGCAGAAGGCTGCTGTCGTGCACGTGCAGCCATGGCAGAGTTGCATCCTTGAGGCAAAGATCAGTTGGCAAAGCTGAAAATACTGACTCCTGGCTCTTTAGGGAAACAGTTTCCAGTCCCTGGTTTAAGGGCTGTGTGGCAGAACCTCAGGATCTTGGTCAGCTTGTTCCTCACTCAGCGCCTGCTGTGGCCTTCGCTAGTATGTCTGCAAAGTTTGCGTGCTATGGTGCCTGTCATGGGGCGTTGAGCTCTGTCGTGCTAGATTTCAGGGTATCTGACTCATGGTCACCTGTCTCACCAACAGAGACCCTGTGGCCAGATTCAAACTAGCAGGAACAGTTGGTCTTTGGCAGCAGGGAAACCTTTGAGCTGAACTGCCACCCACCCTGAGGTAGTCCCATGACACCCACTGTCTCAGTCAAGGTTGGGACAGAACTGGTGTCCTGAAGTGCCCTGCGATGTGGATCATAATAGCCAGGGGGGAGAGGGGGTTGTATTACTCCCCATATCGCGGGGAGTGTCTCACGCCCTGCGATGTGGATCGTAATAGCCAATTACTCCCCCCTGCAATGTGTGTCTATTATTAGCAGTGTCTTTTGTTCAGGATATTAGGAGCAATTTCCCATGTTGTGTGTAAACAGCCTGCGATCGGAGAACGAATACCATCCTCTGCAGCTCCGGATATTAGGAACCATATCACACAATGGGTGTACACTTTTTGGGACATTTGGGTTAATTTCATCCCGTGTTTCCCTGAATATTCGGAGAAATATCACAGGGTGGCTGTACACCCACTACTCTCTTGGCAGGAACATCATACTTTACCTACTGGAAATTAGGAGCAATATCACAGACTGGGTGCCAAGCCACTGTCATATTGGAAGTAATATCATGCTTTCCCCCACAAGTTACAGGAACAATATCACAGGGGGGTGTGTACCTTCTCCAGTAGTGGGAGTAGTATCATCATCTCTTCCTTTAGATGACAAGAACAATATCACGGTGGGTGTACAATCCGTGTGTTTTTGGAAGCAATGTCATTCTCTCTTCTTCTAGGTTTTATGACTCATATCACAGGTGGGGTGTACACCCCTTGTTATATTGGATGGAATCTCATCCTCTTTCCACATGTATCTTTAGAACAATATCCCATGGGGGCTGTCCATCCCTTCAATATTGGTACTAATACCATCTTCTCCTTTCCTGGATATGAGAAACAATATCACAGGAGGGGTGTACACCCCTTGCAATATTGGTAGTAATGTCACCAATCCCCTGTGGTTATTAAGGAAAAAATCCCAGGGTGGCTGTACGGTTCCTACTTTATTGGGAGTAATATCATCCTCTCACCCCCTGGATAAGGGGAACCATATCACTGAAGAGGTGTCCACCCCCTTCGATATTGTCAGCCATGTCATCTTCTTCCCGCCTGGATATTAGGAATGATACCCTGGGGTTGGGGGCGGTGTACACCCACTGCAATATCGAAAGTAAAATCAGCCTCTTTCCCGCTAGATATTAGGAACTACATCACAGGCGTGTGTGCACCTTCTGGGATATTGAGAGTACTATCAGCCTCCACCCCACTGCATATTAGGAAAAACATACAGGGGGCAGGGTGGTTACAACCCCTGCGATATTGAGAGCAATATTCTTCTCTTTCCCCTGTACATTAGGAACTACATCACAGGGGTTGTACGCCTTCTGTGATATTGGGATTAATGTTATCCTCTCCCCCACTGAACGTCAAAAACAGTATCACAGAAGGTTGTACACCCGCTGCGATATGGCCAGTAACATCATCGTCTCTATCTTTGGATACTAGGAACAACATCTAAGAGGGTGTGTACACTCCCCTGCAATATTGGGCATAATGTTATCCTCTCTTCCCCTGGATATTAGAAACGATATCCCTGGCGGACAGAGGTGGAGTACATTAAGAACAATATCACCGGGTGAATGTACACCCCCTGCGATATTGGGTGTAGTGTCATCCTCTCTTGCCTAGGATATTAAAAACAATTACACAGGAGGGGTGTACAGCCACAGCCCCTGCGTTATTGGGAGTAATGACATCTTCTCCCCCTCTCGATATAAGGAACAATATCCCAAGGTGGATGTACATCCTCTGCGATATTGGGTGTAATGTCATCGTCTCCCAAAGTGGATATTGAACATAGCGTCACAGAGGGTTATACATCTTCTTCGATATTGGGAGTAATATCATCCTCTCCCCTCAGGATCGTAGGCAAAATATCGAAGGGGTTTTACAACTCGTGCGATATGGGCAGTAATATCATCCTCTTCCCACCTAGATGTTAGGAACTATATTACAGGCGGTAGTACACTTCTTGTGATATTGGGAGTCATATCAACCTCTCCCACTCAGGATATAAGGAACAAAATGACCGAAGGGATGGACACCCACTGCGATAGTTTCAATAATGTCATCCTCTACCCCCTGACTATTAGAAATAATATCACAGAGGGATGTACACTTTCTTCGATATTGGGAGTAATATCATCCTCTCCCCGTCGGATATCAGGAACAAGTCTGTTAATTATTAATATTAATAAATACAATAAAAATTGATAGCAATCATCAATATTAATAATCACAATAAAGATAGTATAAATTAATACTGGTAAAAAATGTTAACGATTAGTATAACAATTAATCATAATATCACTATTAATAAAATAATGATATCAGCAATTAATGTTACTGAAATCAATACTAAGTGATGTTGGTAATAAAATAATTATTAATATTAAGAACTAATAATATTGTTAAATGACATTAATATTACTAATTATTCTCAAGAGTACATAATCATATATTTAAAATAATTATCCATAGCTAATAATGGTATCCTATTAATTGTGTCATTGATAATTATTAAAATCGACCATAGATGTTTAATAATTAATCATATTATTACTCCTAATACCACAGGGGGTGTACACCTACCTGTGATGTTGTTCCTAATATCCAAGGACGGAGAGCATGATTTTAGTTTTAATATCGCAGTAGGTGTGCACTCACCCTGTGCAGTGATGCTAATATCTAGGGGGTAGAGTATGACATGACTTCCAACATAGCAATGAATGGACAGCCGCCCAGTGATATTGCTCCTAATATTCACGGAAGAAGCGTATAATATCTCTCCCAATATCGCAGGGAGGGTACAACTCATCTGTGATATGGTTCCTAGTATCCAGAGGGGGAGAGGATGATAATAATTCCAGTATCGCAGGCTGTGTTCACCTGCCCTGTGATATTGTTATTTATATCATAGACGGGAGAGGATGATATTACTCCCCGTAGAGCAGGAGGCATACACCCAGTCTGGGATATTGTTCCTAATATCCATGGGGGGGAGAGGCTAATGTTACTTCCAATATGACAGGGGGTATACATCCACCGTGTGATACTCTTCTTAATATTCCTAGGCCGAGAGGTTGATATTACTCCCAGTATCACAGACACTGTACATCCCCGTGTGATATTCCTCCTGATATCCGGAACAGGAGAAGATGGTTTTAATCCCCATATCGAAGGAGGTGAACACCCACTCTGTGATATCTTTCCTAATATGCAGGGGGAGAGAGGATAATATTATTCCCAATATTGCAGAAGATGTACACATGCCCCCGTGATATTATCCTTAATAATCCAAGGCACAGAAGATAATGTTACTCCCAATATCGCAGAAAGTGTACACCCCCACAGTGATGTTGTTTCCATGATCCAGGAGGGAAGAGGATGATATTACTTTCAATATCGCAGGGTGTGTACACACCCCCGGTGATACTGTTCCCAATTTCCACCCAAGAGAGGATGATACTACTCCGAATATCGCAGGGATTAAAAACACGGGGGTGTACAGTGTCTGTGATACTAGGAGTAATATCAACCTCTCGGCCTTGGAATATAAAGAATATCACAGGGTGGATGTACACCCCCTGCCACATTGGGAGTAATATCCTCTCCCTTCGAAGATATTAATAACAATGTCACAGGGCCGGTGAACACAGCCTACGACACTGGGATTATTATCATCCTCTCCTCCTCTGGATATTAGAAATCATAACACAGAAGACCTGTACCCTCCCTGCGATATTGGGACTAATATCATACTCATCTTCCGTGAATATAAGGAGCCATATCACCGGGTGGCTGTCTATTCATTGCTATGTTGGGAGTCATGTCATACTCTACCACACTGGATATTAGGATTTGTGTCACAGGGTGAGTGTGCGCTTATTGCGATATTAAAACTAAAACCATGCTCTCCCTCCCTGGATATTAGGAATGACATCACAGGTAGGTGTACACACCCTGCGGTATTAGGAGTAATAATATGATTAATTATTAAACACTAATGACCAATTTTAATAATTATCGATGACACTATTAATCTGGGAAGTAAACTCCCAGATTTGGGACGTACTTCAGAGGTAGAATGTTCATCCCGTCTTCTTTCCAGATGCCTGAGCACAGGGCCTTTCCATGCTTCTCCCCCGATCCTAAGAGTAGCTGAGGTCGAGACTCACTGAAAGCTCTAGGTAAAGATATCCCACCATGCACAGGCTATCTCCGTTCTCTGACCTGGGAACAACTCTGACCAGGATTCCACATCTAGGAGGCCTGGGAACTGAGTGGGATTTTCTGAGCAACGCCAAATGGCTGCTCCCTTTCCGCCGCCGTTGAGGGTCGTACCCTGGTTATCCAGATCACCTAGAAACTATCAGTATCCAGAATCAACAAGATCAACTCTCTGCTCCTCTGACAGCAGAAGGAACATGACCAAAATGAACCAAAGAGCATGGCAGGAAACGATGTGACCGGAAAGCTCAGAGAACAGCCACAGGGGGATGTAAGCAGGCGTTCCCACCTGAATCATGAATAATTAATGAAGCGCAAATCCAGGGGAAATCGAGTTTCAGCAGGTGCAACTCATCCAACAGGAGATCGCCAGAGGGCCAACAACATTCAGCAACTGAGAGTCGGGTGTAGTGTCAAGTGGGACGCGACTGGTTCCAAAGCTCTAGAAGACCATGGGGTCACTTGGACCAAGTGAGAAAATGCCCCCAGTGTGCTGGTTCACCATTCCGACTCCTGCCTGTCTCTTCCCGTCCAGGGAACTTGGACCCTAACTCGTGCAGGTGCAGATGACGAAGGGCAGAATGAGGGGACGTGGCACCCAAGTTCCCCGACAAGAGAGTTCCACAGAAAGTCCGCTGGATCTTCGCAAATCCAGAGAAATGGCAACGGGACCCAAGGAAATAGAGCCGCACCGGTGTCCTGGAGACTCTTCAGGCATAATGCCTGGAGCCGCAGGACGAGCTGAAAAAGGAGCCAGGCACCGAAGGACAAAGCGGTGTTGACTTTCTTCATCTGGGTTTCCCAGTACAGTCCAATTCACGGTGGTTTCCAAGGGCCTCCTGGAGGAGAAAACACGTGAGGGTGTGGTCAGGGTTTTCTGCTGAGGCACTTACTGTGGGGAAGAAGGAGAAGCTCTGAAGATGGATAACGACCGAGATTGCATGTCAAGGTGTACCTTCTTGATGACACTGTGGCCTACGTTGAAATAGAGTAAATATGGTCCAATTACACTGTGTCTATTTTAGCACCTTGTTTAAAAAAAAAAAAAAAAAGATGTAAAACCAGACAGGGGTACTTGCACCAGTGCTACATACCTGACGGGAAACATCTATTCTTCAAAGCTTGCAGCTGTACAGGTAGGTATTAGAATGTCTGTCCATAGTGAACATCATCTTAGAGTGGGCTGGGCAAATAGACCTTTCCAGGTCATGTAATTGGATTAAGTTGATTAGGTTAGGGTCCGTTTCGCGTCAGGGGTCCAGAGGCAGTATAAAAGGCAACCTGGAAAGCAAAGGTCCCTCTCTGCCCGTTCCTCCGGCTTCCTGAAGGCTGCACCGCTTCCAGCAGGGCTGCTCCAGCACCTGCCCATCTGAGCGCCAGCTCACCTGTCCATCTGAGCGCCAGCCGAGGAAAGAAAGTAGACCTGTAATTTCAGGTTAGTTTCCCTGAACGACTGGTTGTTTCACGCAATCCCTGAGGGGTTGGGGGAAAAGAGACAAAGGAGAGTGAAAGAAACAGATCACAATGGGGCTCGCTGATGTGGTAGGATGTGTTCTCCTTACCCGTAATTCTTGGAACAGAAAGCGAGAAAACATTTCCATCTCCGTGCCTGGGATAAGAGCCAGATGGAAATGCAAAAAGAAATTTATTCCAGCATGCTGAATTGGTGGGTAAATGGAAAAAGAACTTTGGAAAAGGGGTGGTTTGCCCTTTAGCCATGTAAGAAATTCATATGCCACTTGTTCAGCGTTTGTTTAGATGAATTCGTATGGCGTGTGTAAAATACCAGAAAAATAAATAAAGAGGGGCTGGAGCTAAAGCCAAAAAGACAGAGCAGGAAAGACCATCACCTGCTAGTGTGGTAGAGAGGGAGATAACTTCTCTCGATGAATTTGTGTTTGGAAGTTGCCTAATGAAACGGCAAGAGTAGTGATTTGAGTTCTGATAGGAAGCATCCCTTATCCCTGCCTTCAAGCAGACCTGCCAAGGGGTGACATCGGCCATGCCCTGTAGCTTCTATTCTTTTGTCCCTCAGGGGAGAGAGAATCATTGTGTCTTCTACTGGAGTGAATGGTGATAGACCTAAGTCCAGTCTCCAGAATCAGTTGTTTGGTTGGGATTGAAATCTCAACTCCAACTCCACATACCTAGGCCGTGGGCCATGTGGCAGGCAAAGTTTACTCCTGGACCAGGTAGTCACGGCAGAGGAACACACAATATCTGAGGATGCACACACCACATTGTGATCCACAGATTTGACCGACGGGTGGTGAGGTCTCCTCATGACCACACCGTCATGGAATTAGCTGAGGGTTTCTTGTGGGTGTGTGAATATCCAATGTGCCTAACCATCGCTTTGTGTGTGTTTGTGTGTGATTCAGGTGACCCAACCATCAACCCCTGAAAAAGGCGGCCATAAAACGCCAGGAGACGAAGAAGATGGCACGTCGTGACCCCAAAAGTGGGGCAAACAGACTCGTGAGAGCCCAGACCCTCCAGAAGCAGCAGAGGGCCCCAGTTGGGCCAAGGGCTCCCCCACCCGATGAAGAAGATCCCAGGGTATGTCTAGCCTTGGAATCTTTTGGGTATCGAGGGGGGAGGAGGGGGCGAGTGTCACACGGTCCTCAGAGACTGGGTTGGATTCCAAAGAGTTCTGCCAGCACCACCCGGGTTGCTTTTCCCATCCAAGTTGGGCCTGGCTTGGGACCTCCTCCCCGGCCCGACAGGTCCCTGGAGAGACTCTTGGGAGCAACCTCCCTTTCCACTCAGAATCCTGTGTAGCCAGTTGGGCTGTGTTGTGGACACCGGGTTCATGTTCGTCCCCGCTAGAACCCTGAGTCCTTCCTTTGAGAGTTCCTCCGTCACATGGGCTTTGGGAGGGAACATCGTAACCGAACCCTCCCGCCACTTAAGGGCCCCCATGCCGGTGTCCCCGCTTTGGAATCCTCACTCAGTTCTGAATTCACAATCCGTCTCAATGTTGACATTGGATCACTGCCTGTGGCTTCAGCTCATTCACTGGCATCACTTCCTTTCCACCCACAGGTCAAGTGCAAAAACTGCGGGGCCTTTGGCCACACGGCCAGAAGTACCAAGTGCCCCATGAAGTGCTGGAACGGAGCCCTGGTTCCCTAGACCTTTGGGAGAAAGGAAGGGAAGGAAAACCGGAAACCATGGAAGCCCCAGGTTCGAAGGAACCCTGGGCCCTTGAACAAGGAAAAGGGAGAGAAGGAAGCGAGACCAAGGTGAGCAGTGGGAGGGGTTTTCACCACCCTTAGGGTACTGCCACCTAAGGACACAGTGTCTCTGCACCCGCACACCGTGTGCCTTTCCGTCTCTGGGACAGGGAAGGAACGCTGCAGAGAAACAGACCAGAGCTCCGTGTCCTCCCGGGTTCCCCATCCGGGAGCTCCTTTGGCTCTGGGAGATTCAGGGACGGTGGAGAGGCGGGGGCGCTTCGTGCGGGTTCCCCATGACAGGGGGAAAAGCAACGGAATCCAAATGACAGTACTTACTTGGGAAGCCTAGAGGGCCACCAGCAGGATGGGAAGGTTGGCACATGAGGGAAGGTGCAGAGGCGGAAAGGGCGCAAAAGTTCCATTTATGTATCACAAAACACAGAACGGGACTGGGCCCCAGACAGGGTTCTCCCTGTCTCCTGGGGAGAACCAGGGGGCAGGGCCTGAACTTTTGCTCTTCTGCAGGCAACAAGACCTGCAGAGGAAGGCTCTCCTCCAGATCTTTTCCGGGACACCTCCGGAGAAGCTGCCGCCAAATCGAAAAGAATCCATGGAATCTTGTGATTATCTGAGGGTGAGTGTCACCCTGGGCCCCTGGTCTTTTTCTCCTCTGGGTCACCCTGGTTGATTTCCTTTCAGGTTCCCGTGTGTGTGAGGGGATCGGGGAACCCTTCTTCCTGCCTTCTTGGGGTCAGGGACTCCATGATCCTTCCAGGTCCATTTGATTCCAGATGAAGGCATCTGAAGATGCCGTATTTCCTGTTGCTTTCTCTCTGTGCAATGATAGCAAGCCTGCCAACAACGTCTTCCTAGCGGCGTGAGGAAATTAGTCCCTCAGGGGCCCCAAACATGGAGGCGGCTCACCCCAGGAACATGCATGTTTTCAGAAAAGACGTCCTGGGAACCCTTGAGCCACCGACCTGCCTTCAGAAGGGCATTAGTCCGTCCCACTTCATGGAAGGCTGAGTGGAGGCGCTTTGATCCAGTGAATGCCCAAGACACAGTCTTTAGAAAAATGGTATTCTCAGATCATAGCTCGAGAGTGCATTTTTCATGGGTCTTGCCCCGATCAGCACTCACCTTGAGGATCTGTCCCTACTTCCAAGGACCGCCTGTCCTTACCTTATTAAGAATTTCCTGCTGTGTACACCTTGTCTTTGGATGTGGTTGATTTCCATGTTGGCTCGATGCCGAGGAACTTCTAACGTGTGTGGTCTCCTTTCTTTCAGGTTGCAAGCAGGCCAATGCCGGTCCAAGCAACTAATAAGAGGCCACGCGTGGACCGTGCCCTCACTGATGGCTCAGCTACGAAAATGTCTGACACGGTATCCATCTTGGCTTCACTGTCTCCCCTCAGAAAAGCCAGTCTGAGCTCCTTGTCAAGTCTCCGACCAAAGGAACGACAGACAGGGGCTGTGGCCGACATCCCTCAGCCTGGAGTCAGGCAGCAGGGCCCGGAGCCTCTCGTCGTGAGGAAGCCGACACACAGCAGGCCTCAGGGTGGCCGTCGAGAAGTTCCCCAGGCTGCCTCCAAGCCCCACGGCCTGATCCGGGTCATCAGCCCCCAGGCACAAGACAAACGTCCTGCGGTGACCTCACAGCCCTGCCCACCAGCCGACACACACAGCTTGGGCCTCGGCTCCAATCTCAGTTTCAGGCCAGGAGCCAAGAGACCTGCCCAGGCTCCGACTCAGGCTTGCCTGAACTTCCCCAAGAAACCGAGAATGGGTCCCTTCCAGATGCCCGAAAATGCCATCCAGGGAGGTGAGCTGGGGGCCCCGGAGACTCTCCAACCTCCGCCAGCTGCAACCGAACTCAGACCAAGTCCGTCGCCCCAGATGAGCAGGAGGACACCCGCCCAGGTGCCCAGCAGCGACCGGCAGCCTCCGCACAGCAGACCTTGCCTGCCTACTGCCCAGGCCTGCACCATGTCCCATCACCCAGCGGCCAGCCACGATGGGGCCCAGCCTCTCAGAATGCTCTTCCGGAGACTGGAAAACGGATGGTGGAGCTCCAGCCTCCTGACAGCTCCCTTGTTTCCCTCTCCTGAGAAGCCGGGAGCCTTCCTCGCTCACAGCCGTCATGTCTCAGAGAAGTCTGAGGCTCCCTGTGTTCCTGTCCCCCTGAGTGTCCTCTATGAGGACCTTCAGGTTTTCTCCTCCTCAGAGGACAGCGATTCTGACCTGGAGTGAGACTACAGGTGGCCAGGGCTCCATTGCATCCAGCTCCCGTGATTTGGAGGGGTCTGTGGGACTAAGGAGCACAGAGCAGAGAGCAGACTGTGTGTGGTGACTCCCAAACTCCCCAGCTGTGGTGCTTCTGGGGATGTTGGAGCCCAGGCCAGGCAGGGACCACATGCAGAGACTCTGCCTCATCGAATTCTGGTGAGGGACATTGTAGTTCGCAGGGCGCTCCGGAAACCCGCCACCAGAAGCATCTGTGCCAATGATTCGTTGCCTCAGAAACTGGGTGACGGTGACGCGTGGGAGTCAGACTTCCGCTGTGATGTCAGTAGGAAACTGGGGAATGACTGTGCATTTGCTCTCTAGATGACTGAATCAGGGAACAGTTAGGGAACCCTGAGAGACGCAGGCCTTCAGCTGTGCCCCGCCCTGACAGCAGTGTTTTGGACGCTGTGAAGCGTTCTGCACAAAGCGTTCTTGGGGTGTTTCCTCAGCCTCGAAAATTGGGCTCTGGAATGCCATTGGAAATAGGTGTGTTTAATTTGTTTTGAAGTGAATAAAATTCTCAAAAAGATGACGTACTCTCTTTTGACTTTCATTCCGTGTTTGTGTGTAACTGATTTTCCAAGGGCTTGAAAATTTCTTGACTTGTCAGCAATCCACGTCATTTTGTCTCCGAAACAGAGTTGATTGAGGGGACCGCAGGTCTTCGCAGGACCTGTGACTTCTTAAGCATCCACAGGGGCAAGAGAACCTCAGCCCCACTCTACCAACACGCACCTAGTCAAATTCCGCCAAGTGAATCTCACGCACACTAACACGTGAGGAGTGTTGCTTACACCACGAGTCCCCATTTGGCTCACGGCGATGCCACATATGGGGTTTCACACGTATGTGTTGCACCGCAGTCCATTTCACAGTGGTAGAATAAATGTATTGGTTTTTTGTCGGTTTGTTGGAGGCAAAAGCCTGTGATGTTGTTGGTTTTTGGTGGGAGAGTTTCACTTTCGAAAAGAAAATACTCTGAAAATGGAGGTTGTCCTAGATTGTATTTCAAAGTGAGTCTACTTGATGCCAGTGAAGCATATTTTGGCATATAATACATACGGTTATATTATATTTTGTCTATATTACCTCATTTAAAAAAACTATTTTGTGAAAAATGTCAGAGTTAGATATACCAATGTTCAATTTCTGATCACGTGTCCAGAAGCACTGTAAAATGCAGCCTAGAATGCAAAAACTTCTTTGTTGAATTCTCTGCAGAGCGGCATTGCATTCAGGGGTTTTCAAGGTGCACTAGTGTGGTATGAGCTGGTCTTTGGCTTCCTGCTGAAGTTAGAATCCTGTAGATTGTTTAGGGGTGGTGTCTGCTTGTCCCATCTTTCCAGGTCATCATTAACCTTTCCTTGGCACCCACGTGGACTCAGAACTTACCTAGAGTCACAGGCAGGTCTGGGAAGCTGGCCTTGAGCCTTTGTGCAGTCCATGATGGTTCCATCCTCTGATCCGCTGGGGCACATTCTGCAGAGGGATGGGCTGGCATAAGCTGTCCCTGCCTTTCTGAAAATCACGGAGATTCCTGGTACCTGAGGCCACATAGAAATATCTGTGGAGTTTCAGGCAGGACAAGGATGCCATTCACAGGCTCCTGTTCTTCCACTTAATGGCAGCAAGAGTGATTCCTGGGTTTCCTAATTGACTTCAAAACAATTTTGGTGACTTTGTTGTGTCAATGACCACTCCTGTTTCTGTGGCATCCAGTTCACCTGTAAGGTTTTTGGGGATTATGTGGAAACTCGTGCATTTTTCCAGAGCCTCACTTCATCCTGAATGCTCTCAGGCATGCACAAGCAGATCCCTGCCTTGGTGGCATCTTGGAGCATTGCAGGAGACCCCTTAGGTCTAGGAGGCACTAGGAGGTCCATCAGGAATTGGGAGGGCATGTGTCTGCCCATCTGTAGTGTGAACTTCTATTCACCTTCAGAATGCAGATTCTTCCTGAACTAATACATTATCTTCATCTTGGTGTAAGTAGCCACAAAAGAATAATTCATATTAACTCCATGAATAAAAATAACTGAAAACCAACAATGGAGTTAATAACGACAATGTTAATTATTATAATATTGATAGTAATAATAAAACAAAGGCATTAGAGATTACAGATTCCCTTAGGTGAAGGACAATGTGAAGATATAGGGATACATGAGTTGTTTGGACTCAGAGTCCAATGAAACGTGTTCCTCAAAGGCAAAGACAAGAAGCATAAGGAAAATACAAAGTTCATGGATGATCACCTGGGCTACCTTGGAACTCATGTGGGAACACTGCAGGCAAAGTGTACTTCGTCCTGGGACTGCCCACCACCTAGCCCCCATTCACCTTCATGAGGTAGGACAGCAGGATAACGGGGAAGGAGTCCATGCAAGGGATGCAAGACTTGTGTCACACCTGATTCAAAGAAGCACTGCTTATGACAGATGTTTATCTCCTAACACTGTGGCACCTCTAACTACCTGGCTGCATGTCTGCCACTTGTTCTTCTTAGGTCACAGGAGGGACAGATATTACTGTCCACCCATCTGCATACAGCGCCATTGGAGGACTTTATCCTTGTTGCTTCCTCTTTGGAAAGGGGCAACATACATGGCAGATGCCATTCTCTGTCTCTTTGGAAAACTTTGCCAGCACATTTAAGGTTTTCTTCAGCCACAGAAAGCCACCTGCTTCAAAGTCTCACCCTCCACAAGTGGCAAGCACACAATTATTAATGGAGGCAAGGGATGCATAGACTTTGCCATTTGATTCAATTGGGACAAATAGGGGAGGCCTTCTTAGCTGAACAGCTCTGTCTGTGCGGCCAGTTGACAAAGTCAGGCTGCGTTGCCATTAGACTTGTCCCTTTGCACAGAAGGCTTCCCTCTAATCCTTTCTACAGATGTGGATCCTGACATTACTTCCTAATAAACATCCTGCACACTAAACTTCATCTATATCCAGCTCCCTGGGAACCAAACCTGTGACAAAAGTGAAAAGTTTCTAGGGAAAATATGGTTTCCTTATCAGACAGGGATCAAATTCTGCTGAGCTAGAACATAAGGTAAAGTCTGATGCCATCTCATGATTTTTTTTATTAGGACATTACCACTGCCAGCAAAAATTATGTGCATCAATTCATGGGGACAAAAATCATATTGGAGTGGGATGAGGTTGTTGTGAGTTGAGGAGAAATTTTGACGAATGAACTTTACCCTCAGTTGACTTCAGGAGAGGAGATGAAGATGAAAACAGCTGGAAATAAAAGATGTCCAAAAACATTTTTCTGGTTTTTTAAAAATCAAATTTCAGGTTGGGAGACACTATGTTTAAATTCTAAAAGTATGTAGCATACTGAGAGGAAATAACAATAGATAAATTGTTCTTTTTGTAAATAATACACTTCATGGTACGACAGGAGACCAAGGGACACAACACAAATTTGGAGTTAAAGAAACTAAGAGACACTGTCGATACTCAGCTGTTATGGCAGAGATGCCGGAATGATGGATGTCCATGTAGCAGTATTTTTTTTTTTTTAGACATAATCTTGATCTATAACCAGGCTGGGGTGCAATAGTGTGATCTCAGCTCACTGCAACCTCCGCCTCCTTGGTTCAAGAAATCGTCCTGCCTCAGCCTCCCAAGCAGCTGGGACTACTTGCGCACCACCACACTCAGCTAATTTTTGTATTTTTAGTAGAGATGTGGTTTCACCATGTTGGCTAGGATGGTCTCGATCTCCTGATCTTGTGATCTGCACCCCTTGGTCTCCCAAAGGGTTAGGATTAGAGGTATGAGCCACTATGCCCGGCCCATGTAGCAGTACTTTTGAACTTAATGGCTGAAAGCATCCACCTCCAAACTTATGTATTATATTCGCAAAAGAGTACAAACCATGTAATGAATTTTAAGGGGAAGACAAGCCTGTGGGAATTCAACAGCCATGGCAAGGTTTTGAACTTCTTTTTATTAAACATATAAGAAGTAAGTGAAGTTCAAGACCTAACAGAATTGCCAGGAATTATTTGAAGAATTACCAAGATGACTTAGACACTATGAAATCCTTACGATGCCCTCTGGTGGAGTTTCCTCCTGGAGCCAGTGATTTTAAGCCAGAGGCAAATGTCTCTGCAGGCATAAGAATTCGACCCAAATGTACTCTTCAATTTTAAATGAGATGACAATAAAATTGTCTCCTATATAGTAACAACTTTTTTTTTTCTTTCAGACAGAGTCTTTTTCTGTTGCCTAGGCTGGAGTGGAATGGGGCACTCTTGGCTCACTGCAATCTCTGCCTCCTGGGTTCAAGTGATTTTCCCACCTCATCCTCCTAAGTAGCTAGGATTATAAGCATGTGCCACCATGTCTGACTGATTTTTGTATCAGCAAAATTATTTCTCGGGTGGAGAGTTAGGGACCTTTATTCTCCCACATCCAAAAACGTGTTCTCCAAATGATCTGTCAATAGAAATAACTGACACGTATATTTGCTAACCTATCTTTTTCTGTCTTTAAATTCAGAACTAGAGTGTGGAAAAGTTATATTAAGAAGGTTTTCTCAATTTTCAACACAAGTGATGGGCTAGGCACTATTCTAGGTGCTACAGATACACATTCACATACCCACAATAGTTATGCACCAAAAGAAAAGTACAGATTAGCTTTTTGTTTTTTTGAGATGAAGGTTAATTCTATCACCCAGGATGGAATGCAGAGGCGCAATCTCAGCTCACTGCAACCTCTGCCTCCTGGGTTCAAGCGATTCTCCTGCCTCAGCCTCCTGAGTAGCTGGGATTACAGGCATGTGCCACCATGCCCAGAAAACTTTTGTATTTTTCAGAAAGACGGCTTTCATTATGTTGGCCAGGCTGGTCTCAAACCCCTGGTCTCAAGTGATCCCTGCACCTCGACCTTCCAAAGTGCTGGGATTATAAGCATGAGCCATAGTGCCCAGCCAAAGAGAATAGCTTTAAATAGAAAGCATGAAAACAAAAGAAACGTATGCCCATCAATTTTATACTGTATTTGGCCAGGTGCAGAAGACCGACTTGTAGTATTGTAAGGAATAAGGTCAGTTCACATCTAATTGTTTGGACAAGTCACCAGAAACCAAAAGTTGGAGGAGCTGTATCTTTTGAGGTGGGTTGCACAGGCAAGCAGCAAGTTGCTATCTCTCCAAAGTCCTAAACTGTTCTATGTGTCCTACTGTGGAAAAACGCATCTTCTACTTGATTTCAATTTATATAGGAAAATGCTTAATAAAACTAATAAGGGCTACATTCTTGGGACACAGCTAGACCACACATATACTGAATCTTGATTCTGGAAACACATCTTGTTCAATGTAATTGGATTTTCATGACAACAAAAATGTAACCCTGACACAATATTGGAGAGTCAAAAGGAAAGGACATTTTGGATTGAATTTTTTTATCTTAAAAAATGTCCTTGAGTTCTATTAACAATAGCTAAAATCTGGGAACAACTCAAATGTCTACTGAGAGGAAATCGATAAACAAATTATACGCATATTATAGAGTAATATTGGGCAATAAAGGGGGATGATCAACTCTATTAATCAACATCTTGGATCAATATAATCTTTCTCACCCTGAGTGGGGAAAGCTAAGCTAAAAAGTGTCCTATAATATAAATAAATGTGCACAAAATTCTAGAACAGACAAACCTAATATAAGCTAAAAAAAATTCAGAAAAGCCAGGTACAGTGGCTCATGCCTGTTACGCCAGCACTTTGTGAGGTGGGTGGATCACATGAGCTCAGGATTTTGAGACCAGACTGGCCAACATGCTGAAGCTACTCCGTCTTTACCAAAAATACAAAAATTAGCCCAGTGTGGTATTGTGTGCAGGAACAGAAAACCAAATACTACATATTCACCGTTATAAGTGAGAGCTAAACATTGGGTTATACATTGCTTAGCTCTCACTTATATGGAAACAATAGACACCGGAGATTCTTAGAGGGAGGAGGGAGGGTTGGGTACAAGGCCTTAAAAACTGTCTATTGGGTATTATGTTCACTATGTGTGTGATGAGATCATTCATACTCTAAACCTCAGCGTCACACAAGACATCCATGGAACAAACCTGCACATGTATCCTCTGTGTATAAAATTAAAATTAAAAAACTAAAATGAACTAACAGATATGAGTAGGAATTTCTCAAAAGAAGAGATACAAATGGACGATATATATATAAACAATTCTTACCCTCTCTAGTCATCACGGGAATGCAAATGAAAACTACCATGAAATATCACCTCACACCTGTTAGAATAACTATTATCAAAAAGATGGATGATAACAAGTGTTGGTAAGGATGTGGAGAAAAGGGAGCCTTTGTATACTGGTGGTGGGAATGTAAATTAGTATGGCCATCTTGGAAAATAGTATGGAGGTTTCTCAAAAAATTAACAATAAAAATACCATTTTGTTCCAGCAATCCCATTTATTTTTTATATATATATATATAACATATAATATATATATGAAGTCATTGAAATCATTATGTGAAAGAGATATCTGCACTCATATGTTCCTTTCAGCTCTGTTCACAATAATCAAGATATATGAAGAAGACACACATGTTATCATTCATTCACGGACGGATGAATTAACGTTTTATATATATATGTACGCACAATGGAATATTATTCAGTATTATATAATAATGAAACCCTGTCATTTGTGACAGCATCGGTGGATCTGAAGGGCATGAAGTCATGTGAAATAAACCAAACACAGAATGACAAATATTGTATGATTTCACTTGTATTTGAAATCTCAAATAAACTCAGAAGCAGAGAGTTGACTGGAGGTTGCCAGGAGCTCTGGTGCAGGCAAATGAGTAGGTGTGATTATAGTACAAAGTTTTAGATATACAAACATAAATAAGTTCAGGAGGTCTAATCTACAGCATAGTGCTTATAGTTATGAATGCTGTATTGCATACTTAAAATATAATAGGAGGGTGAATTTTATGTTAATTGTTCTTACTAATAGAAGTAATAATTAGAATGGGAGGGAGAACTTCAGGAGGTGATGATTATGTTTATAATCCTGATAGTAGTGATGCTTTCACAATGTATCCCTATCCTCAAACTCACTGAGATATACACATTAAATAGGTACAGCTTTTTGAATGTAATCATATCTCAACAAAGTGTTTTTAAGGGAGGTTGGTTAAAAAATTTAAAAAGGAAGGGTAGATGTTCCTTTGCCCTTCTCCCACACCTTTTTTCTTCCTGCTGTCTAGAATTCAGAAATAATAGGTGGGAATTTAGCAGCCAATCTAGGGTATTTTCTAAAGTATAGCAGAGCAGATACCTGGAAGGGACCTGCATCCCTAATGATATTAGAAAGTATCTGTACTAGGGTGTAACTACAGGTTAATTTTAAGTGACAAAGAAATCAACTTCTGTCTTGTTTAAGCAACTTCATTCAGGCATTACTTTTATAAACATGTAGAGAATACATACTCGTTATGAGCAGAAACAATGTTTATAAATAAAACAATGGTGATAAATAAAAGAAAATAAAAAGCAGTGAAACAAAGTGGTTTAATAGCTATACATAGTTGTTTTGTTGAAAGATTCTGCTGCTAATATTATTCAATATTTTTGTATGCTGGTGCAAGTAAGGAAATTTACATTGTCTAATAAAAATTATTTATCAATTTATAAAACAGTAAACATTTCATAGAATGGGGCTAAGAATCTGCATTGCAAAATAACTTTCAGTTGATTTTATGCACAGTAATTATTGAGAATCCCAACAGATCTGGACCTACATAGGTGCTATCAAGACTTAAGGAAGAAAATTTTCCTGACTCTATCCACGCCTCCAGTTAGTAACAGATCTAGAGATTCAGAACTCAAATCCAGACCTCCTGCTTCCATGTGCAGTGGCCTTTCACTGTCCTGTTTTGCTTCACTTGTTGAAGAGGATTTGAGAATAAATGACCACATGATTCAACTCTCTCCTCAGCTCTGAGGAATATAGCCCTGTCCTGGCAAACAAGAAGCTCACACAGTAGTAGAGGAGGCAAATAGACATTCACTAATCTAGCATACAAGCAGTAGGCACTGTACCATAAACAAGGCACTGTGGGGGTTCAGACCAGGAGCAAAGCAGGGATTAGCAGGGCTAGTAAAGTCTGGGAAGTGTTCACTAACAAAATGTCTAATCATTAACTAAACCAAATGGTTTCTCAACATGGCCTAATTAATTGTAACTTAATATAAATGGTTGGTTGTTCATAAACCTTAACCTTTTGCCAAAATATTTGTAGCTTATGTTCCCATTTAACAAGGTTTTCTGGTCAAAACTGTGCACCCACATCTTTCTAATGAACTTAGTGTCCAATAAAACGTGGACTTTCAGTCATCCCATGAAGGTGATTTTGCGTGCATAATACATCTCTGTCTGTGAATATGCCTAATGAGGTATGGAAGGACATTTATTATCCAAACAAAGACATTCCACTGGTGCTAGAGAGCTACAGACGGAAGGTTTTTCTGCCTACTGGAAATAAAGGCAAGCTTTCTTCTTCCTTCAGCAGTGAGGATTGCTGTCCTCCTCTTTATCATTCTCTCTCTCTCTTTTTTTTGAATGGGCAAAACTCTACCAAATAACAAGATAAACTTTGTGTAAGCCTTGCTAAGAGCAGAGTTCTGACACCTTATGGTGCTATAATACTCAAAGCAAAAGCAAAATCACCTATGACCAGAAAACGGAGTCACAGGAAATCTAGAAGACTTATTGGCCGAGAGACCTGTAGCCTCATAGTTCATTAGCTCTCCATAAGAACTCTCAAGTGAAATGAAGTCAGTGGTGGTTCAAGTACTTGAAACCCTCATTACGCTACCTCTAAATGTGAATTAATTAGGCAAGTTTACTAGCAGTTACTAGACCTCAAAAGCAAGAGAATCAGGCATTATTCTACTAAATATTGTTCTCCATAACTCCTCTATTTTCTTTAGGAAAAGCTAGTTAGCCTAAGACACTTGGCATAAGGGCTATGCCAAAGCTATGTTGGGGTCAGCCAGGAAGGATTCATGGGGGTCTCCTTGAAAATATTACAATAATCGAAGAAATCTTCAACCTATTGCCCCTCAGTACTGTTGGTCCCTTGTACTTGATTTTTCCCCTTAAGTTTTATTCCAATTTCTAATATTATCATTCCCTCTTCTTTCTCAGCAACTAGTCCTCCAAAGTAGAACCTAAACAATGACCAGACATGGCCCTGCAACAGAGCATATCCTTCTACATTTAGCATGCAATCATGAATCACAGGTATAAGACCCCTTGAACAGACATGATTTTGGTGACTACATGTAGGACTTACTGCTTTTACCCAAGAAGAGGATCAGACATCCTAAGTAGCTCAGAAATTTTTCTGGAGCTCTTGAATGTGTATAGGCAAGAAAGATTAAGCAACCTGTTGCCTTACATGAGGCATACTATTTTCTTATGTTTTCTTTTGAATTCAGGATTTCAAGGTTGGGGAAGGAGTGGGAAAGTAGCCATGGACATGTGAGAATGTGGATGATCCTTTTACATTGTCAGGAACGGTTAAATTCTATGCTTTATGTTGTTTGCTAAAAGACACTTTCCAAAGCTTTCAACAGAAAATATAATGGCACACATGCCTATTCTTGGTGAACCCAGACTTTTTATCTAGTCTGTGATAGTCAGTTTCGAAAGACTGCTTAGGGTAATGAATCCTTCAAGTTGTAAAGATGAAGGGAAGTTTTTGGACAATTCTCATTTTGCTGTAGGAAAACTAATCTGGAAGAAGTAAAAGGGAGAGATTGAAGTGGGAGAGAACGGAGGTGGAAAATGAGTTCAGTTGATCAAATATTTGTTAAGTATGTCGGGCCCTTACAAGGAAGCAAGCAAAGAACAAAAGCATGCGATGGCCTTGCTCCTAAGAAGCCAGAGGCCAGTAACCTGGATGGCTATAGACCAGAAAAACGTTCACAAGCCCCTACAATACAGCACTGGCATAGGATGAAGAAGAAGATTCTTTCTATGAGATAAATAGCATACAACCAAATAAGAAAGCCAAAAGTTACACAAAGTTCAAAAACCTAAGGCACCAACCTTTAAGAGATCTGATTATCGGTGATGACTTTGGAAGGAAAGTTATTATTAGGATTATTTTAGTACTAAGAGTTTTGAGCTGTCTATCCAATATTTTCATCTGCACCTCTGCCTTAGTAATACTGTCTGTGTGTGTGCGTGCGTGTGTGTGTGTGTGTGTGTGTGCACATGCGCCTTTTCATGTATTTGAAATATATTATCTATACCACACTCCCCATAGGTTTGGGGGTTAATTACAAACAGGCTGATCTGAATCTATACTCTTAGGGACGGGGTTAGGCTACTCTACCACATTGTGAAGGGTTGATATGTAAGAGACTCTGAACATCTTATAAATTATCTTTAAAATGTTTCCTTTCTTGGGAAGGGAGGAATAAGTATTTGTAAACAAATGCAGAAATATCTTTACCTAAACAAAAGAACAGTTAGTTAACCTTGTTGTGATTAGCAGAGAGGATAGCTGCAGACACTATAAAATCACTCAGCAACAAGATTTGACAAAACGTTAAAGATGGCTCTATTTTTCCTGTTTTATACAGGAAAATATTAAGGCCCTGGGAATTGAAGTACTTTTCCCAACAGTGGAGTAAATGTCAGAGTCAAGGCTGTGTTTTACATCTCGTTTTTCCCACACATCCTACCCTATGGTTCTGTTGTGCTGTTCCTTTGTGTGACTCCTCAAAGCCTGGTTAAAGGTGATACCGTATCAAATTGTATTAACTCAGTAGCACAAAACACCAGGGAATTGATTTATAAGTGTATTAACCTTGTGGCATTACTGAAGACCTATCTGATTAGTAGTTATCAAGTAGTCACCCTGGCTAAATATATAGGTTTGATTTTTAATTTTGAAAATGAAAAATATTTTAAAATATATGTCTTACATCCATATCTCCAGGAAATTTTAATCAAGTTTTAAAACTTTCAAATTTAGATAAACTCATGTTTTTTGTTGTTTTAATTTTCACTCAATGAAAATAGTAAAAAACTAATTGGATAGAACAGCACAGCAGAAGCATTACTTATCGCCAAAAATGGGATACAACAAGACTAAAGAAGAAAATGCAGGACAGTGCTTAAAAAAGCAGTCTAATGAAAAGTGGGGTCTCCTCAGGATGTCCTTAGGTAGACATTGCAGCAGAACTGCAAAGTTTTCTTTAGAAGGCTGTGGAAGAGAGGAGGAAACAGAGAAGGGGCAAGAGTGGAAACTAGAATGAGGCTCAGAATACCAAGCGTTAGTGCTGTCCCTATCACCTTCCTCACTTGATCACTGGGTGATCTTGGGCAAGTTTCTTCCTTTCCCTCAGCTCATTTCCTCATCTGGAAGGTAAGTCACTAGACAAGATAGCCTTTGATGTTCATTGTAACTCTAACTGATCTTCCCCAAGCAAATAGCTGGGAAAGACACTGTGCCCACAATATGCAAGACACAAGGTTTACAAGCAAAGAACAAATCAAAACAAAAGATGTTTTAAAACCCCTAATGTCACTTGAATTCTTACAACTAAGCAATGGTACATCATACTTTTACAAAGCCCTTCTGTGATTTCATTTTTAAAATCATTTCAAGTTTTATTTTACTTCATATTAAGATAATGGGAGATAAAGTGTTACATGGGTTCATGCAGGAATATATGTAAGAGACACAAAAATCCAAAATAGGTAATTGTTATATTAGTTGTTCCCTTTACTGAGGGGGAGCAGACAAAAGAATGTTAGAAAAAGCTTCATAAAGTGGATTACATAGAATGTGCTTTTAAAAAGTTTGGTATTTTATTGAGTGGGAAAGAGCAATATGGGGAGTTATTGTTCAAGGGTTAAAGCTATGCAAAATGAGTCAATTACAAAGATAGGCTCTAAAACATAGTACCTATAGTTATTACTGAGGTATTTTGTATTTAACAATTTGTTAAAAGGGTCGATCTTAGGGGTTCTGACAACAACAACAACAATAAAGGGACGTAGGAAACACCTGGAGGTGATGGATATATTATTACCTGGATATTGGTTGTGGTAACAAGAGTAATATCTATGTGCAAATTTGCCAAACTATATCCATTAATTACGTACAGTTTTTGTATAACAATTTTACTTCAGTTCCTACTATATTGCCTGGCAAACAATACTTTATACTTAAAGTAAGAGCAATGACTATTGCATGTGTATGTTGAAAATAATAAAGAAAGCAGGTGACAATAAGACATTCTGAGTCTTTTGGAAATAAACAGCATTCACCTGCTTTCTCATCCATTGAGATATCACCACATTTATGTACTTATGTGTCCCTGGAAGTTTCTTGTGGGAGATTTAGTTATTCTCTTTTCGTTAGGCTCTACTAACCAAGAACAAATCACAGACTCAGACAGCATCATAAAAAGGCCCAGACCCACGATGTCCAGAGACTCCAGGCTCAACCTACATTGATGCTGGCCCTTCAGCCATGAGACTCCATTTGCTTCTTCTTATTCTCCTTCTTTTTTCAATTCTTTTATCCTCAGGTAAGTTAGTAGCTGATTACTACAAGGTTCTGCAGATTAGAAGGCTATATCCCTGGACAGACAAGATCCTAGAATCAGTCCTGTGAGTTCAAGAACCTAATATTTACAGCTTCACTAGGATAATAATAGGGAAAAATAGAAAAGAGACTCATTTAGCAGTAGCTCCTGTTGATAAGATTCCATCCATGTTTTTTGATCTAGTGAGTGTATATAATAATGGATGCTGCTGAAATTCAATCCTGTCAGATCAAACTGCCTACATATAAATTTCCATGTCCCACCAAGGCATCTCAAGATACAAAGTAAGAATACAACAGAATGTGACCTCAATGAGATGTCTTTGTGGGACCTGGAAATTTATATGCAGGCAGTTAGATCTGACAGGATTGAATTTCAGCAGCATTTATTATTATATTTGCAGAGGTTGCAGTGAGACAAGATCGCGCCATTGCACTCCAGCCTAGGCGACAGAGTGAGACTCCAAAGAAAGAAAGAGAGAGAGAGAGAGAGACAGACAGGAAGGAAGGGAGGGAGGGAGGAAGGAAGGAAAGAAGGAGGGAAGGAAGGAAGGAAGGAAGGAAGGAAGGAAGGAAGGAAGGAGAGAGAAAGAAAGAAAGAAAGAGAAAGAAAGAAAAGAAAGAAAGAAGAAAGAAAGAAAGAAAGAAAGAAAGAAAGAAAGAAAGAAAGAAAAAAGAAAGAAAAAAGAAAGAAAGAAAGAAAGCATTAGTGAGGGAGAGTGAGTGAGAGTGAGTGTGTTTGGGCCTCTACTGATGATGCTAAACTATCACAAGCCCACACTCAGCCTTTCAACATTTGCTGGAGATTCACTTGTTTCCTTGTTATCTCCACCAAGGGCAGCTTCCTCCTGCTTCTGCTGCTGCAACTCAGCTAGGCACAAAGCATCTGTGGATCCGTTCTTTTTTCAGCAGGGCTTCATCGCTCTGAATTTAAGTTAATTAGCTTTTTTTGAGACCCCAGTTCTGTGTTTTAAAATGAAATCTATGATCTATAGTTTATCCAGCTTATTCTCTTTGTCAGGGCAAGAGCATTTTTCTATAACTTTCTAAATTCTAAACAAAAGTAAAAGTTCACTTCTTTTCAGAATCCCCACGTGTCAGAAAGTGTTACTATTATCATCAGTTCAGTGATATTTATGGAATTCCAAGTTGACTCTAATATCAGCTTTTGGGTTAAATTCTTTCTTTCTGATATGTAGCCTTTGAAATTTTATTTGCTGCGGATCTCTTGGTAGTGAACAATTTTCATTTTTCTCTGTCAATTTCATATTGTGATTTTTGATCTGGAAAGACGGCATTACTGAGTACCCAATTCTATATTAACAGTTATTTGCTCTCGACATTTGTTGATACTAGTTTACTCATTTTTAGTTTTTGCTTTACTATAATAATCAGATAAATATTATTTCATTATAAATTATCCTTTTTTCAATGTTTGTATGGTCTGGTGTTTGGTTTTAATGTTTTATAATTTAACTAAAGTGAGTTTATTTTTATATCATCTGTTAGAAATATATTGTTTGAATCAATGGATTTATACCTTTTCTTAATTTCTTTTTGAGAATCTCTTGAAATGGTGAATCCTTTTACACTTCTCTCCCCCCATATTTGAATTAAATAAATGTTAGACCTTGTGTTTCCATGCTACATTCTGGGTATATCATTTAAACATTTTTTTCTTCACTAGTTATCCTCTTACCTGTGTCTAATATATCATTAATAACTTGCATTTATTTTTAAATTATTTTTTGTTTCAGACCTGCCTTTTTTTTTTTTTTTTTTTTTTTTTTGGAGGTGGAGTCTCGCTCTGTTGCCCAGGCTGGAGTGCAGTGGTGCGATCTTGGCTCACTGCAACCTCCAACTCCCGGGTTCA
This sequence comes from Macaca fascicularis, assembly GCF_037993035.2. Taxonomy (NCBI): domain Eukaryota; kingdom Metazoa; phylum Chordata; class Mammalia; order Primates; family Cercopithecidae; genus Macaca; species Macaca fascicularis. The sequence goes on along the minus strand of NC_088387.1, from coordinate 15,298,879 downwards.
AGCGATTCTTCTATCTCAGCCTCCTGAGTAGCTGGGACTACAGGCACCTGCCACCATGTTCGGCTAATTTTTATATATATATTTTTTAGTAGAGACAAGGTTTCACCATCTTGGGCATGCTGGTCTTGAACTCCTGACCTCGTGATCCACCCATCTTGGCCTCCCAAAATGCTGGGATTACAGGCATGAGCCACCACGCCCAGCCAGACCTGCCCGTTTTTTCTATCATCTATATTGTCTTACTATTGTTTTTACATCTTTGTAATAGTAGATTGTTTCTTTAAACAATTGATACATACCTGCTTAATTATTTCTCCACATTGACGATTTCAATACATCTAGTTTTAAAGGGTCTAGATATGCTATTCATTTCATTAACTTTTATTCATGGTGTCTTGCTTACCTGATCATTTTTAATACTGAACTCATTGTTCATCCTTAACCTGACATCATTTTATGGTCTGAAATGAGAATGCTATTATCCAGACTTCCTCTGTGAAGCCGACCCAATGCTTTAACTCAATATAGAAGTTTCAGCATTAACAAACTGGAACTTCTGATGGCCCCAGAGTCAGTAGTACCATCATTAGCATTACTGATCATAGCAGATCTTCCCAGAAGATCTGGGAAACCCTCACCCCCCTCCATCAGTTATCCAATACAAAGTGCCCACTGCTCAAGCTCCAGTTCACAGACTATTTTTGTGTTTGAAAGAGGAGATATTTTAAGAACTTGCCTAACCATTTTCAGGGATAGAAATGTTTCAAAGAGATCCTCTACTATATATATGTTCTATAGCAGCAGTCACTTGAGAGCAGCTCACTTGCAGTCATGGCCAAAAGCCTAAATCTTTCTTTCATTCTAGTCACACCTATTTTGTATCTTTTGGGGATATCTCAGATTCAGATGCATTCATAGTATTCTATGATTTGCGAAACTACTATAGATTCTTCAAAATGTTACAACATTCCAATGGTATGTTGGGAGGTATAGAAGGAGAGGAAAAACAATGGGCTCAAATCCCCTCTGACTTCTCTTCTTACAATATGTTTCATTGTTCAAAACTTTTAGAACTATATCAATACAGCATTGACAGTGGGAATTCTTTTCCTTCTGACTTAAATAGGATTAAAGGAAGTGTTTTGCTATGAAATTGCTATATGGGTTGTATTCAGATAAATTTTGACTTTATAAAGGCAATATTCTCCTCATTATTTTTAAATGCTTACCAGGATTCACAGTATTATTTTCAGTTCTCCCTGTTTAAAGGCATATTTAAATAACTTGATGACGTGGATATAGTATATATGTTACTCTGCTACAGAAACAGAAAAACCACCACCAAATTATATTCTAAGATACTTGGTACACCAATTGCACCATCTTTTTTTATCTAAGACATTCAATTCTTCCACAGGTGGGAGTACATGAATTAGCATCATTTACTACTCATAGCTTTCACTACAGACTTTCAGACTTATGGTGCCTAAAAGAAATAGAATACTTCTAGCTGGGTTTAAAAGCTACAAATAAACAGAGGAAATATACACTATTTTGAAAGTATCACTTGAGTGTTATGCATGTATTTCAACATTATATTGCTAATTTTAATTGTTCAAAGTTAAAGAGCTTAAACCTCCCCCTCATGCATTCCTGAATCACCCATTACTCCCACACATACATTGTTCGATACAGCATAAACCTAAGTAAATAAAGATGTGGCAAAATGAAAAAAATAAAATAACGTTATACCATTCTCATCTGTGAATGGCATCAGTAGACAGATGTGAATAAAAGTAATGTGATTATAATTTTAAAAATCATATTTAATAGGATCCATTTATTATTAAATGAACATTAGGCTACTTAATGAATAATAAATCTTTGACACAATGAAAACTCTTAATGCAGAGTGAGACCAAAATGAAAGTAATAACTGTTTTTCTCCTAACCCTTGCTTTAGTTGGTCTTTCCACCAGACTGTCACTTTAAGGATATTATAATAGCACAAAGCCACCAGCTTTACCATTAGAGAGATCTTCATTAAATTATCTTTGTTTTAATAAACGTTATCTGGAGGAAATACTGGTCTGGACACAATAATAAATGTCAAGTTTTCTAATATTTTCCAGTTTTAGACACAAATTGAAAGGATCATTTATAATGTCAAAAATATACTTTTTTCTAACTAATCTATCCTATGACTAAGACACTATTAGCAATTAAAGTAGAGAGAGCAAATCTAAATGTGGAGAGAAAAAGTAATTTCCACTTGTTTGAACAGATGAAAGCACGAATAAATTGAAAGCCTGAAATATTAGCTTGGGGGAATAAAATCACTCGGGGGAGCAAAAGCAGGACATACCAGCCTTTAACTCTACACTTCCCCCAAGAAAAAATTTATAGATAGTTATGTACAAACCAAAATAGCGCTGGGAGGGTTCAAGGGACCACTTAAGAAACTACAGCAACACAGTGAAGCCAAAAAAAAAAAAAAAAAAAAAAAGAAGAGAGAGAGAGAGAGAAAGAGTGAAAGAAAAAAAAAAAAAAAAAAACGAATAGCCATATAGAAAAAACAACTCCTGAAATCGGCATACCTGAGACAGCAGAAACATCTTTTCTGGCTAGGAACGAAAAAAGCAGAAAGGGACTATCAGTATCAGCCACAAGGTGGAACCACTATGGCCCTCAGTAACCCTCTCTGGCAGAAGACACTGGCATTTTTGCCCCGCAGTAAGCAACAGCCATTTCTGAGAGAAAACCCAGAGGAAAAGATGAAGATGTACCATCCCCTCCCACATCCCTTTTCCCCCACCAAAAATACCGTGACTGTTGTGCCAAACCAGGATCGGAACTACTACCTTTCTTAATCTGCATGTGTCACTGACATATGAGCAGCAACCATTTCAAAAGCTCCCACATAGAAATGCTCATACTAAGTGTATTCTGTTACTGAAGAGTGTTTATGGATTTACATTCCATTTGTGGACTATCTCACTGGATCTTCTTTCCTGCAGTAAGAGGTGGTTTGGGTGCTGCTGAAGGTCATTGTCTCAATTGGTCTGGTGTTTGCAGAAGAGATGTCTGCAAAGTAGTAGAAGATCAAATTGGTGCCTGCTGAAGAAGGATGAAGTGCTGTAGAGCATGGTGGATTTTAATGCCAATTCCAACACCACTTATCATGTCAGATTATCAAGAACCCCTTAAACCTAAGTTGAAATGAAACTGATGTAAAATAAAAATACATCAAAAGTGAAGTTATTTGCATCTAAGAATATTGAAATATACATATTAAGTACTTCCATCTTGATAACCATCTTGTGTTTTCACTTATCAACATAAATGAATAAATACTAATTTCAAATATACCCAATACTATTTCTTTGTGAGTCATTAACAGATCTTAACAAAACCTTTAAAAATGAGAAAACTGTTACTTTTGTTTTCCAAGATGGTGGATTGAAGGCATTGTTAGCCTGCCTCTTGCACTTGGAAAGACAAAATGGTGTGTAGAGATTCACACTGAACTTTCTTTCAAGAAGCAACACAGGAACTTAACAGGAAAATTGAAATAAGCCACAGACCATTTGAAAGAAGCAGCAGGATGCAGCTTACACCATAAGCTAGGCAGAAAATTTTGAGTTTCCAGGGTGTGAGATGGGGATAAACTGACTGTAAGATATACACTTCCATTGGGAAACCTATCAATCTAGGCCATGGGGGAAGGCCTTAATCGTACTCAGGGCTGGAGTTGATTCAGTGAAGAGTGATGAGTATATGAGGAGTGGCATTGGGATGTGCTTTGAGTCTCCAGCACGTTCCCAGTTTCTGGCAGGATGGAGGGAAGCCATTTCTGATTCTACCTCAGAGAGAACCTCCCAGAAGTCTGCCAGCTAACTCAAATGGTGGTCACAGATTGAGAGAACCTCCCAACTGAAATGTTTGATATAATTTTCTGTGGGGACAAACTCCCCAGGCCAGAACTGAGAGGCGAGTGGGACGTGTGATGCAGCAGCAAGCACGGGAGCTGGATGCCCCTGCTCTGCAGGTGGATCAGGAGGGGTTTGGCCTGAAGGTTGCAGTTACTGTCTCAATAGGAGAGGCTTATGGTATGGGTCAGTTTTGAGCTCTGAGTTTAGACTTCTTGAAACTTAGCTAACTACTCCCAGTGGAACACTGTGGGTGTGAGACCTGCCTCGCCAAGGGTGTGGGAGCTGGATGGGGCTTACTGCCAAGCTGCTACTCCCCATTCTTCATATGGACTCTCCTTGCACAGAGGCAGAGGCAGCTTCACTTCTCTCTGGAAAATTACCCCAGTGGCCTAAGAACTGCCTTCCAATTCCCACTGGAGCCACTGCTTGTCCCACACATAGAGAGCCAGAGCATCACTTTACCTGACCTAGTTCCCACCTGGTTTTGCTCAACCACCTACCCTGGTAGATTAACACAAATAACAGAAGAAACTTTTAGAAGCCCTTTGGCTCTACCCGTTCCCTGAGACACCAGAGTACCTCCCATGGGTAACATAAGGCAAGTCCAAATCTCACCACTACCACCACAGCTGGCGGTCTTTTGCAAGCACCACCTCCTGGCTGAAGGCCAACTGACACAGTCCATTAGAGCATCTTGAATTCAGAACATTCAATGTCATGACAGGCCGGGGAGCCTCCTCTGCCCTAATTTGGCTCTCTATCACACATTCTCACACACACACACACACACACACACATCACACACACACATCAACCTACTGGCAAACCGAGGTAAAAGCACACACACACACACACACCTGCTCAATTCAGGCCATTATCCCTGATGAACATCAATGCAAAAATTCTCAATAAAATACTGGCAAACGGAATCCAGCAGCACATCAAAAACCTTATCCACCACGATCAAGTGGGCTGCATCTTTGGGGTGAAAGGCTGATTCAACATACACAAATCAATAAATGTAATTGATCACATAAACAGAACCAAAGGCAAACACCAGACAATTATTTTGATACACGCAAAAATGCCTCTGATAAAATTCAACATCCCTTCCTGTTAAAAACTCTCAATAAACTACGTATTGATGGAACATACCTTAAAATAATAAGAGCTATTTCATACAGCCAATATCATAAAGAATAGGCAAAAGCTGGAAGCATTCCATTTGAAAACCGGTACAAGACAAGGAAGCCCTTTGTAACCACTTCTATTCAACATAGTATTGGAAGTTCTCGCCAGGGCAATCAGGCAATAGAAAGAAATAAAGGGTATTCCAATAGGAAGAGAGAAAGTCAACTTGTCTCTGTTTGCAGATGACATGACTTCCTATTTAGAAAACCCCATCATCTCAACTGAAAAACTTCTTGAACTGATAAGCAACTTCACCAAGGTCTCAAGATACAAAATCATTGTGCAAAAATCACAAGCATTCCATTACACCAACAATAGTCAAGCAGAGAGCCAAATCAAGAATGAACTCCCATTCACAATTGCTACAAAGAGAGTAAAATACCTAGGAATACAACTAGGAGTACAACGGATGTGAAGGACCTCTTCAAGGACAACGGCAAACCACTGCTCAAGGTAATAAGAGAGGATACAGACGAATGGAAAAACATTCCATCCTCATGAATAGGAAGAATCAACATTGTGAAAATGGCCATACTGCCCAAACATTATAGATTCAATGCTATACCCATCAAAATACCGTTGACATTTTTCACAGAATTAGAAAGAACTATTTGAAATGTCATATGGAATCAAAGAATACCCCATATAGCCAAGACAATCATAAACAAAAATAACAAAGCTGGAGGCATTACGCTAACTTCAAACTGTACTAGAAGGCTATGGTACCAAAACAGCAGGCTACTGCTGCCAAAACAGACATATAGACCAATGGAGCAGAGCAAAGACCTCAGAAATAACACCACACATCTATGACCACCTGATCTTTGACAAACCTGACAAAAACAAGCAAGGGAGAAAGGATCTCCTATTCAGTAAATGATGTTGGGAAAACTAGCTTGCCATATACAGAAAACCAAAACTTGACCCCTTCCTTACACCTTATACAATAATTAACTCAAGCTGGATTAAAGATTTAAATGTAAAATCCAAAACCATAAAAACCCTAGAAGAAAACCTAGGCAATATCATTCAGGACACAGGCAAGGACAAAGATTTCATGACAAAAATGTCAAAAGCAATTGCAACAAAAGCCAAAATTGACAAATCGGATCTAATTAAACTAAAGACCTTCTGCACAGCAAAGAAACTATCATCAGCATGAACAATCAACCTACAGGATGGGAGAAAGTTATTGCAATCTACCCATCTGACAAAGGTCTAATAACAAAAATTGACAAGGAACTTAAACATATTTACAAGCAAAAAAAAACAAACAACCCCATCAAAAGTGAGCAAAGGATATGAACAGAAACTTATCAAAAGAAGATATTTATCTAACCAACAAATATATTTTTAAAAGCTCAACAATACTGATCATCAGAGAAGTGAAAATCAAAACTACAATGAGATACCATCTCACACCCATCAGAATGGTGATTATTAAAAAGTTAAGAAACAATAGATGCTGGTGAGGCTGAGAAGAAAGAGGAACGCTTTTACACTGTTGGGGAAACTGTAAATTAGTTCAACCATTGTGGAAGACAGTATGGTGATTCCTCAAGGATCTAGAACCAGAAACACCATTTGACCCAGTAATCCCTTTAGTGGCTATATACCCAAAGGAATATAAATCATTCCACTCTAAAGACACATGCACATGTAAGTTTATTGCAGCACTATATACAATACCAAAGACATGAAACCAACCCAAATGCGCTTCAGTGCTAGACTGGATAAAGAAAACGTGGTACCTATACACCATAAAATACTATGCAGTCATAAAAAGGAATGAGATCATGTCTTTTGCAGGCACATGGATGAAGCCATCATACTGAGCAAACTAACACAGTAACAAAAAAATCAAACACCGCATGTTCTCACTAATAAGTGAAAGTTGAACATTGAGAAAACAAGGACACAGTGAGGGGAACAACACACAACACGGCCCGCTGAGGACTGGGGATGAGGGAAGAGAACTTAGAGGATGAGTCAATAGGTGCAACAAACCATCATGGCAAAGGATACCTACATAACAAACCTGTACGTTCTGCACATGTGTCCCGCATTTTTTAAATTTAAAAACAGGAAATACTTATGGACATACATACATACACACACACACACATTCTTCCCAGATCTTCATTCCTGGTAAGCCAAGGAACCTGGAGAAACACCAGAATTCTGTCCCTCTGAAAATGCAGGACAGGTCTATCTTCATCAGCATAAAATTTTGGACCAAATGTGGTAACTGCAGGTCCACCCCACAATGAGTAACTGAAAATTGAGGCAGTATTTCAGATCCTAAAAAACTGATGAAGCAATTCGTGACACATTTGGGTTGTTTTTGCCTTTTCCTACTATGAAGAGTGCTAGTAGGAAGAAGGAAGAACGGTGTACAAATATCTGTTTGATTCTCTGCTTTCAGAATCCTTTGCTTGTTTGTGTGTTTGTTTGTTCTTTCTTGAGACAGGACATCACTCCAGTCAGCCAGGCTTTTCCAGTCTGTAATTTTTGTTGTTTCCTTTTGTCAAGTTTTAGAAGATTTTATTTAATTTCTATTGAATTTTAAGGCATTTTTAGATATGTATTAAAACATTATCTCACACGCTGTGTGTTACATTTCATTTATTTTCATCGTCCCTTTTTTATTTTATTATTTTATTTTATTATAGTTTATATTCTAGGGAATATATGCACAAAGTGCAGGTTTGTTACATATGTATACATGTGCCATGTTGGTGTGCTGCACCCATTAACTCGTCATATATATTAGGTGTATCTCCTAATGCTATCCTTCCCTCCTCCCCCCACCCCACAACAGGCCCTGGTGTGTGATATTCCCCTTCCTGTGTCCAGGTGTTCTCATTGTTCAATTCCCATCCATGAGTGAGAACATGTGGTGTTTGGTTTTCTGTTCTTGCAGTAGTTTGCTGAGAATGATGGTTTTCAGCTGCATCCATGTCCCTACAAAGGACATGAACTCATCCTCTTTTATGGCTGCATAGTATTCCATGGTGTATATGTGCCCACATTTTCTTAATCCAGTCTATCATTGATGAACATTTGGGTTGGTTCCAAGTCTTTACTGTTGTGAATAGTGACGCAATAAACATATGTGTGCATGTGTCTTTATAGCAGCATGATTTATAATCCTTTGGGGATATAGCCAGTAATGGGATGTCTGGGTCAAATGGTATTTCTAGTTCTAGATCCTTAAGGAATTGCCATGCTGTTTTCCACAATGGTTGAACTAGTTGACAGTTCCACCAACAGTGTAAAAGTGTTCCTATTTCTCCACATCCTCTCCAGCACCTGTTGTTTCCTGACTTTTTAATGATCACCATTCTAAAGGGTGTGAGACGGTATCTCATTGTGGTCTTGATTTGCATTTCTTTGATGGCTAGTGATGATGAGCATTTTTTCGTGTGTCTGTTGACTGCATAAATGTCTTCTTTTGAGAAGTGTCTGTTCATATCCTTTGCCCACTTTTTGATGGGATTGTTTTTGTTTTTGTTTTTTTCTTGTAAATTTCTTTGAGTTCTTTGTAGGTTCCGGATATTAGCCCTTTGTCAGATGAGTAGATTGCAAAATTTTTCTCCCATTCTGTAGGTTGCCTGTTTATTCTGATGGTAGTTTCTTCTGCTGTGCAGAAGCTCTTTAGTTTAATTAGATCCCATTTGTCAATTTTGGCTTTTGTTGCCGTTGCTTTTGTTATTTTAGACATGAAGTCCTTGCCCACGCTTGTGTCCTGAATGGTATCGCCTAGGTTTTCTTCTAGGGTTTTTATGGTTTTAGGTCTAACATTTAAGTCTCTAATCCATCTTGAATTAATTTTTGTATAAGGTGTAAGGAAAGGATACAGTTTCAGCTTTCTACTTATGGCTAGCCAGTTTTCCCAGCAGTATTTATTAAATAGGGAATCCTTTCTCCATTTCTTGTTTTTGTCAGGTTTGTCAAAGATCAGATAGTTGTAGAAGTGTGGTATTATTTCTGAGGGCTCTGTTCTGTTCCGTTGGTCTATAGCTCTGTTTTGGTACCAGTACCATGCTGTTTTGGTTACCATAGCCTTGTAGTATAGTTTGAAGTCAGGTAGTGTGATGACTCCAGCTTTGTTCTTTTGACTTAGGATTGTCTTGGCAATGCGGGCTCTTTTTTGGTTCCATATGAACTTTAAAGTAGTTTTTTCCAATTCTGTGAAGAAAGTCACTGGTAGCTTAATGGGGATGGCATTGAATCTATAAATTACCTTGCACAGTATGGCCACTTTCACTATATTGATTCTTCCTATCCATGAGCATGGCATGTATGGAATGTTCTCCCATTTGTTTCTGTCCTCTTTTATTTCATTGAGCAGTGGTTTGTAGTTCTCCTTGAAGAGGTCCTTCACATCCCTTGTAAGTTGGATTCCTAGATATTTTATTCTCTTTGAAGCAATTGTGAATGGGAGTTCACTTATGATTTGGTTCTCTGTTTGTCTGTCATTGGTGTATAAGAATGCTTGTGATTTTTGCAAATTGATTTTGTATCCTGAGACTTTGCTGAAGTTGCTTATCAGCTTAAGGAGATTTTGGGCTGAGAGGATGAGGTTTTCTAAATATACAATCATGTCATCTGCAAACAGGGACAATTTGACTTCCTCTTTTCCTAATTGAATACCCTTTATTTCTTTCTCTTGCCTGGTTGCCCTGGCCAGAAGTTCAACACTATGTTGAATAGGAGTGGTGAAAGAGGGCATCCCTGTCTTGTGCTAGCTTTCAAGGGGAATGCTTCCAGTTTTTGCCTATTCAATATGATATAGGCTGTGGGTTTGTCATAAATAGCTCTTATTATTTTGAGATAGGTTCCATCAATTCTGGATTTATTAAGTTTTTAGCATGAAGAGCTGTTGAATTTTGTCAAAGGCCTTTTCTGCATCTATTGAGATAATCATGTGGTTTTTGTCTTTGGTTCTGTTTATATGCTGGATTACATTTATTGATTTGTGTATGTTCAACCAGTCTTGCATCCCAGGGATGAAGCCCACTTGATCATGGTGGATAAGCTTTTTGAAGTGCTGTGGATTTGGTTTACCAGTATTTTATTGAGGATTTTTGCATGGATGTTCATCAGAGATATTGGTCTAAAATTCTCTCTTTTTTTGTTGTGTCTCTGCCAGGCTTTGGTATCAGGATGATGTTGGTCTTATAAAATGAGTTAGGGAGAATTCTCTCTTTTTCTATTGATTAGAATACTTTCAGAAGAAATGGTACCAGCTCCTCCTTGTACCTCTGGTAGAATTCGGCTATGAATCTTTCTGGTCCTGGACTTTTTTGGTTGGTAGGCTATTAATTATTGCCTCAATTTCAGAGCCTGTTATTGGTCTCTTCAGGGATTCAACTTCTTCCTGGTTTAGTCTTGGGAGAATGTATGTGTCCAGGAATTTATCCATTTACTCTAGGTTTTCTAGCTTATTTATGTAGAGGTGTTTTTAGTATTCTCTGATGGTACTTTGTATTTCTGTGGGGTCAGTGGTGATATCCCCTTTATCATTTTTTATTGCATCTATTTGATTCTTCTCTCTTTTCTTCTTTATTAGTCTTGCTAGCTGTCTATCAATTTTGTTAATCTTTTCAGAAAACCAGCTTCTGGATTCATTGACTTTTTGGAGGGTTTTTTGTGTCTCTGTCTCCTTCAGTTCTGCTCTGATCTTAGTTATTTCTTACCTTCTGCTAGCTTTTGAATGTGTTTGCTCTTGCTTCTCTAGTTCTTTTAGTTGTGATATTAGGATGTCAATTTTAGATCTTTCCTGCTTTCTCTTGTGGGCATTTATTGGTATAAATTTTGCTCTACACACTGCTTTAAATGTGTCCAGAGATTCTGGTATGATGTATCTTTGTTCTCATTGGTTTCAAAGAACATCTTTATTTCTGCCTTCATTTCGTTATGTAACCAGTAGTCATTCAGGAGCAGGTTGTTTAGTTTCCATTTAGTTGAGCAGTTTTGATTGAGTTTCTTAATCCTGAGTTCTTGTTTGATTGCACTGTGGTCTGAGAGACAGTTTGTTACAGTTTCTGTTCTTTTATATTTCCTGAGGAGTGCTTTACTTCCAACTATGTGGTCAATTTTGGAATAAGTGCGATGTGGTGTTGAGAAGAATGTATATTCTGTTGGTTTGGAGTGGAGAGTTCTGTAGATGTCTATTAGGTCTGCTTGGTGCAGAGTTGGGTTCAATTTCTGTATATCCTTAACTTTCTGTCTCGTTGATCTGTCTAATGTTGACAGTGGGGTATTAAAGTCTCCCATTATCATTGTGTGGGAGTCTAAGTCTCTTTGTAAGTCTCTAAGGACTTGCTTTATGAATCTGGGTGCTCCTGAATTGGGTGCATATATATTTAGGATAGTTAGCTCTTCTTGTTGAATTGATCCCTTTACGATTGTGTAATGGCCTTCTTTGTCTCTTTTGATCTTTCTTGGTTTAAACTCTGTTTTATCAGAGACTAGGATTGCACCCCCTGCCATTTTTTGTTTTCCATTTGCTTGGTAGATCTTCCTCCATCCCTTTATTTTGAGCCTATGTGTGTCTCTGCACGTGAGATGGGTCTCCTGAATACAGCAAACTGATGGGTCTTGTCACCACCAGGCCTGCCCTACAAGAGCTCCTGACTCTTTATCCAACTTGCCAGTCTGTGTCTTTTAATTGGAACATTTAGCCCATTTACATTTAGGTTAATATTGTTACACGTGAACTTGATCCTGTCATTATGATGTTGGCTGGTTATTTTGCTCATTAGATGATGCAGTTTCTTCCTAGCATCGATGGTCTTTACATTTTGGCATGTTTTTGCAGTGGCTGGTACCTGTTGTTCATTTCCATGTTTAGTGCTTCCTTCAGGAGCTCTTGTAGGGCAGGCCTGGTGGTGACAAAATCTCTCCGCCTTTGCTTGTCTGTAAGGATTTTACTTCTCCCTCACTTATGAAACTTAATTTGGTTGGATGTGAAATTCTGGGTTGAAAATTCTTTTCTTTAAGAATGTTGAATATTGCCCCACCCCTCCCTTCTGGCTTGTAGAGTTTCTGCTGAGAGATCCACTGTTAGTCTAATGGGCTTCCCTTTGTGGGTAACCCGACCTTTCTTTCTGGCTGCCCTTAACATTTTTTCCTTCATTTCAACTTTGGTGAATCTGACAATTATGTGTCTTGGAGTTGCTCTTCTAGAGGAGTATATTTGTGGCGTTCTCTGTATTTCCTGAATTTGAATGTCAGCCTGCCTTGCTAGATTGGGAGAGTTCTCCTGGATGATATCCGGCAGAATGTTTTCCAACTTGGTTCCATTCTCCCCCTCACTTTCAGGTTCACAAATCAGACGTAGATTTTGCCTTTTCCCATATTCCCATATTTCTTGGAGGCTTTGTTCATTTCTTTTTACTCTTTTTTCTCTAAACTTCTCTTCTCACTTCATTTTATTCATTTGGTCTTCAATCACTGACGCCCTTTCTTCCAGTTGACCGAGTCGGTTACTGAAGCTTGCACATTTGTCATGTAGTTCGCATGTCATGGTTTTCAGCTCTCTCAGGTCATTTAAGGACTTCTTTACATTGGTTATTCTAGTTAGCCATTCAGGAAATCTTTTTTCAAGGTTTTTAGCTTCTTTGCTATGGGTTCGAACTTCCTCCTTTAGCTCGGAGAAGTTTGATCGTCTGAAGCCTTCTTCTCTCAACTCGTCAAAGTCATTGTCTGTTCAGCTTTGTTCCATTGCTGGAGAGGAGCTGCATTCCTTTGGAGGGGGAGTGGTGCTCAGATTTTTAGAATTTTCAGTTTTTCTGCACTTCTTTTTCCCCATCTTTGTGGTTTTATCTACCTTTGGTCTTTGATGATGTTGATGTACAGATGGGGTTTTGGTGTGGATGTCCTTTCTGTTTGTTTGTTAGCTTTCTTTCTAATAGTCATGACCCTCAACTGCAGGTCTGTTGGAGTTTGCTCAAGGTCCACTTCAGACCCTGTTTGCCTGGGTGGCAGCAGCGGAGGCTGCAGAAGAGTGAATATTGCTGAACAGCAAATGTTTCTGCCTGATTAATCCTCTGGAAGCTTCGTCTCAGATGGGTACCCGGTTGTGTGAGGTGTGAGGTGTCAATCTGACCCTAGTGGGGGTGTCTCCCAGTTAGGCTACTCCAGGGTCAGGGACCCACTTGAGCAGGCAGTCTGTCTGTTCTCAGATCTCAAACTCCATGCTGGGAGAACCACTACTCTCTTCAAAGCTGTCAGACAGGGACATTTAAATCTGCAGAGGTTTCTGCTGCCTTTTGTTTGGCTATGCCCTCTCCCCAGAGGTGGAGTCTACAGAGGCAGGCAGGCCTCTTTGAGCTGTGGTGGGCTCCACCCAGTTCGAGCTTCCCCACCACTTCGTTTACCTACTCAAGCCTCAGCAATGGCGAGCGCCCCTCCCCCAGCCTTGCAGCCTCCTTGCAGTTAGATCTTGGACTACTGTGCTAGCAATGAGGGAGGCTCTGTGGGTGTGGGACTCTCCAAGCCAGATGTGGGATATAATCTCCTAGTGTGACGTTAGCTGAGACCCTTGATAAAGGACAGTGTTAGGGTGAGAGTAACCCAATTTTCCAGGTGCTATGTATCACGGTTTCTCTTGGCTAGGAAAGAGAATTCCCTTCCCCCTTGCACTTCCTGGGTGGGGTGATGGCTCGCCCTGCTTCGGTTGTTGCTCTGTGTGCTGCATTCACTGTTCTGCCCACACTGTCCAACAAGCCCCAGTGAGATGAACCCGGTACCTCAGTTGGAAATGCAGAAATCACCTGTCTCCTGTGTTGCTCACGCTGGGAGCTGGAGGCTGGATTGGTTCCTATTCGGCCATCTTGGAACTGCCTCTCATCGCTCCTTTAATGAACAAAAGGTTTTAGCTTAGATATCTTCCTGTTTGTCAAGTTTTTCTGATTTTGACTTTTCAAAATATGCTGTCATATACAAGAAACCCTTGGATATAAAATTCCATGAATATTTCTCTTTTCTTGCACTCATAACTTCGGTGGATGTCATCAATTAATCTCTGGGTTATAGCATGTTTTCTTGAAAGTGTTCTGCAGTCTATTTTGGGCATTGAGAATTTCATCAAACTTAAGTGAATATTTCTGCAAATTGAAGGCATAGTCCCTTTTGATGTTTTATTATTTGCATATATTGCTTCCACAAGACCATTTCATGCAAAGACTTGTCTTGTCCCCACAGCCAGATCATTGCAACATGATATAGAATCAATCGGTCAAAAATGGGAAGGTTATCTCTGGAATGTCAATTTGACTCCATTGATCTCTCCATTTTAATTAAGACAGAATATGCTGCGTTAATTACATAACATCGCTGCACATTCTCAAATCAGAAAGTGTAGTCCCAACTTCTTGTCGTTCTATCACGGAAAGAATGATCTTATCTCCCAGATGCACATGCTTGGAAGTACTTCTCAACACACACACACACACACTCACATCCAGACACAAAGATACAAATACACACACAGACACAAACTGTTTAATATGTACACAATTGTTAACTGGCATTGTTTTACATGAAGTAAGGCAAATGTGTAGCCACTGTCCTAACCCAGTTCCACTCCTATCATATTTGCCCATAACACTGATTAGTAAATCTGATTCAGTTGTTCTATAATCACAATTTAAGCTGTGTCCATTAAATTCCCTGAGGAATGCAAAAGGATACAACCTAAGACACAAAACTTAATTGACTGCTGACATTTCATTGGTAAATTGGGTAATTGATGGGTAAATGTAGTGGAACCAGTGGGTGGGCATTAGTTATATAAGGGGTGAAGCAGCAAGGTACTTCATTATTAAAAGGTGTTTGAAAGAAATTGAAACACAGGAATGTGTATATTCAGCTGAAATAAAATTAGAATACCCAGAAATAAATCTCACTTGGGGTGTAAAAAAATGGCATTAGGGGAGATTCTGGGTCAATCGTCCAACTGTGCAAACTGGATCTTGGAAGCAGGATCCCTTTCCTGCAATGAGACTTGTTTATTGGTGGTGGTGTTTCAGTGGAAACGATTTTGGAGAATGGCCCCTTCCTTTTGTGTATCTGCTGATTAGATTTCATGGCTGATTAGATTTCATGGGAAATCTGGGGTTTTAAACTCTATTTAAATGTTAACATAATTCATTCAAATGACAAAAAATCAACAGGTTCTTTGATGTGGAATCATCACAGATCCATTTCTTCTTAGGTACAGTTATTAAAGTTGACCAACCAGAGTGAAACAATTGTGGAGAATGGCCCCTTCCTTTAGTGTATTTGCTGATTAGATTTAATGGTACGTTTATAATTAGGTACAGTGATCAAAGTTGACCTACCCAAGAGTAGAGATGTCCAGGACAGAACTCAGGACTCTGTAGAATCACAGAATCTTGGGCGCAACACTGTTCAAGCACATAAATATGCTCATTCAGAGTGTTTCGGTGTGACGTGTGTGTGAATTGCAGTGTAATGAGCATGACACGCAGACAGGTTATCAAGTGGACTCACCTCAAAATCAGCTATGGGCATTACAGAACACCGATGCCAAGTTCCCGGATCCAGAGGAAAGAAACTCCAGCATCCTGTGTAAAGCCACGGCATCTGGATTTCTCATGCTTCTGGGGATCATGCTCCTGAAAATAGTGACTCCTTCCTCCTTGTGGAGCATCTTTCTCAGCAGCGCTCATTTCTTCTTCCAGGACTCTGTCCAACAGAAAGGGGAAGCCTTCTGATAGAGCACACCTGACCCATGAAAAGAAAAGGGAAAGAAAGGAGGCCAAAGGTCACACTCTCCTCATTCCACCATCCTCCCTAAAATCATCCTGATTTCATGGGCCCTGAGACCAGGGATGCTTCTGTACACCTCAAGGCCTTGGCGCCTGGCCTAAATTCTATTCTCTTTCTCATTATCTGAAAAATTTTAAGAAAATCCCTAGAGCCAGGATCTTTATTCCTAGTAAGCCAAAAGTCCCAAAGAAACACCCAAATTCTGTCCCTCTTAGTTTGGGAAACAAGTCTACCTTCATCAGCATGACATTTTCCACCAAATGTAACTGCAAGTCCACCACACAATGCTTAACTGGAATTGGAAGCAACATCTCAGACGATGAAAAATACATACAAGAAACCCTAAGACAAATGGTTTATTTTTCCCTTTCTTACTAAAACAACTGCCAGTATTAACAATGGTATGCAAATCTCCTTTAGACGCCCTGCTTTTAAATCTCTATGTTTCTTCCTGAGACAGGGACTCACTCCCATCACCCAGGCATTTACAGTGTTTAATTCTGGTTATATGCTATTCTCAAATTTACAACTATTTATTTCATCTCTCTCAAATGTTGATCCATTATCACATACGTATTAAAATATTATCTCCCATGCTGTGTGATATGTTATTTTTATATTCATCCTTTCTTAAATGAACCAAAGGTTTTAGTTGGATTAGATTGTGATTAGTTAAGTTTTCTGATTTCATGATTTCTTAAATTGTGGTCATACGACCTCAATCACTGGAAATAGAATGTCATGAGTATTTCTCTTTACTTGCAATCATAAATACAGGGAATGTCATCAATTGGTATGTCGGTGATTGCATGATTTCCTGAAAGTCTTTCACAGTCTAATTTGGGCACTGAGTATTTCGTCTAAGTTCAGTGCATGTTTCCAACACTTGATGCTTTATGATTTGGGTATATAGCTTCCACAAGAACATTTCCTGCAAAGACATATCTTGGTTCCCACTGGTAAGTCATTTCACTCGAACACAGAATCAATAGGCTGAACATGGAAAGGTTATCGCTAGAATACTTATTAGACTGCACAGATCTCTTCTTTGATATTAAGGAAACAAATACACTGTGTTATTAACTGTACTTCATTGATGATTCTCAAGTCAGAAAGTACAGGTCTGACTTCCTGTCCTTCAATGCCTGAAAGGATGATCGTATCGGCCAAAAGCACATAGTTAGAAGCACATTGCAGCTTAAACACACACACACCCAGACATATAAACAAACACAAAGAAACACTCACATGGGCATAATTCCGCATGCCCACAAGCTCACGCAAGCAAACACATACACACAAACACACACATTGTTTCGTGAGGACAGAATTATTCCCTAGCACTGTTTTAAGTAAACTAACGGATTCCCCAGGAGTTTTAAGTGAACTCCCTGGGGAATAAAAGGGGACACACCCTATGACTCATTCTTTAACTGAGTGCTGATATTGGATTGGTGGACCGCGTACCTGATGGGTGGGTGGGGTGTTCGCGGTAGGCGGGGGTTAGTTATATAGGGTGATGCAGTCAAATGGCGCGTCATTTGAAGACTCTTTCGGAAGAGATAGCGTCTTTCTGCAACGTGCGGTCCCAGCAGAAAAAGCTTGTGATCCTTGCTCCTGGCGACATGGATACCGATTCACTCCACTTGGGAGGTGAGTGGCAGTTCAACCACTTTTCAAAACTCACATCTTCTCGGCCAGATGCAGCTTTTGCTGAAATCCAGCGGACTTCTCTACCTGAGAAGTCACCACTGTCATCTGAGACCCATGTCAACCTCTGTGATGGTTTGGCTCCTGTGGCAAGACAGCCTGCCCCCGGAAAGAAGCTTCCTCTCAGTAGCAGGAGACCTGTTGCGGTGGGGGCTGGGCTCCAGAATATGGGAAATACTTGCTACGTGAATGCTTCCCTGTAGTGCCTGACATACACACCACCCCTTGCCAACTACATGCTGTCCCAGGAGCACTCTCAACTTTGTCATCGTCACAAGTGCTGCATGCTGTGTACGATGGAAGCTCACATCACACGGGCCCTCCACTGTCCTGGCCACATCATCCAGCCCTCATAGGCATTGGCTACTGGCTTCCATCGAGGCAAGCAGGAAGATGCCCATGAATTTCTGATGTTCATTGTGGATGCCATGAAAAAGGCATGTCTTCCCGGGCACAAGCAAGTAGATCATGACTCTGAGGACACCACCCTCATCCACCAGATATTTGGAGGCTGCTGGAGATCTCAAATCAAGTGTCTCCACTGCCAGGGCGTTTCGGACACCTTTGACCCTTACCTGGACATCGCCCTGGATATCCAGGCAGTTCAGGGTGTGAAGCAAGCTTTGGAACAGGTGGTGAAGCCCGAAGAACTCAATGGAGAGAATGCCTATCATTGTGGTCTTTGTCTCCAGAAGGCGCCTGCCTCCAAGACATTCACTCTACACACTTCTGCCAAGGTCCTCATCCTTTTATTGAAGAGATTCTCCAATGTCACAGGCAACAAACTTGCCAAGAATGTGCAATACCCTGAGTGCCTTGACATGCAGCCATACATGTCTCAGCAGAACACAGGACCTCTTGTCTATGTCCTCTATGCTGTGCTGGTCCACGCTGGGTGGTGTTGTCACAACGGACATCACCTCTCTTATGTCAAAGCTCCAGGAAGCCAGTGGAATAAAATGGATGACACCGAGGTCACTGCCTGTAGCATCGCTTCTGTCCTGAGTCAACAGGCCTATGTCCTCTTTTACATCCAGAAGAGTGAACTGGAAAGATGCAGTGAGAGTGTGTCAATAGTCAGGGAACCAGGAGCCCTTGGCGCTGAACAAAGACAGGCGAGCAACGCAAGGAGAGCTCCAGAGAGAACCCTGCCTCCAGGTACCTGACTTGGAGGAGCACTTGGTGGAAAGAGCCACTCAGGAAAGCACCTTAGACCACTGGAAGTTCCTCCAAGACCAAAACAAAACCAAGCCTGACTTCAACGTCAGAAAAGTTGAATGTACCCTGCCTCCCAACGTGCTTGTGATTCATCCATCAAAATACAAGAGTGGGATGAACAACTGTCATCCTGAACAGCAAAGCTCCCTGCTGAACCTCTCTTCAAGGAACCTGACATCTCAGGAGTCCATGAACACTGACACACTCACTTCTCTGCAAGGGAGGACCAGGAGATCCAAAGGGAGGAACAAACACAGCAAGAGGGCTCTGTTTGTGTGCCAGTGATCTCAGGAAAAGTCTCCACCCAAACGCAGGAGTGCATGCGCACACACACTGACACACACACACATACACGTACACACACACACACCCACGAGGGGGTTCGTGCGCGCACACACACACACCATCACATCACATACACAGTCAATCCGACATAAAGTAATGAGGAGCCCAGGTTTCTGTCTACACAAGAGGGACAACTGGATAGTGATGGCTGCGTTTCAGGATGAGCCCAGACATGGGAAACATCGAGTTTTGCAGTCGTCAGTCTTCTGAACCTGTGGAGGCAGTGTCTGTGTGTTTGTGTTCATGGTAGATGACATTCAGTGTGAATTTCTGAATAGGACATATTGCAGTGTAGGGTTGCGCGTGAGGTTATTGCAGGGGACGGGGTTGACTATTTTCTCTTGGGGTGTGTTTCATTCGTCAGTTGTTGGTGAGCACCAGAAGTTGAAATTTGGCGAATGTGGGACTTCTGTGGATCCTTCTTGCTACCTTGAGTAGTGGAAACTGGGACGCATTTGAAGAGAGGAAGGATGTTCTTCTTTTGAACCTGCCTCGCCGTTTTTACATTGCTTGTTCAATGGACCTCAGGCGCCCTAGGACTTGTGCCCTTGGTGGAACCCACAGAATGCTGGAGACAGACAGACAGACACACTTGCCTATTGAATGCTGCCCATTTCCAATGAATTGAAGCAGAAAATCATCCCACTGGTATGTGAGTCATTTGGAAGTAAATCGTATTGATAATCAAGGAAATCAAACACAGGAGCGTGTGTGTATTCAACTAAAATAAAAGCAGTAAGCACTGAAATAAAACTCATTTGGTGTGCATCAAAATGGCATTTGGGAGATTCCGGGTCAATCATCCAGCTGCGAAAGGTGCATCTCTGAAGCATAGTCCCTGACCTGCAATGAGACTTGTTCATCCGAGGTGGTGTTGCAGTGGAAATGATTGTGGGAAATGGCCCCTTCCTTTTGTGTATTCGCCGATTGGATTTCAGGCTCCATTTCTCGTTCGGTACAGTGATCCAAGTTGACCAACCCGAGAGTAAAGATGTCCAGGGCATAACTCAGGGCTCCGTACAACCACAGAATCTTGGGTGCAACCCTGCTCAAGCACACAAATGTGCGTATTAACAATGTCTCTGTGTGACGTGTGTGTAAAGTAGTGTGATGAGCATGACTGGCAGACAGGTGATCCATTGGGCTCACCTGAAAATCAGTTATGAGCATGAAAGAACACCGATGCCCAGGTCCCGGCTTCAGACGTAACACCCTCCAGCGTCTTGTGTGAAGCCACGGCATCTGGACTGCTCATGCTTCTGGGGATCATTCTCCTGAAAATGGTGGCTCCTTTCTCCCTGTGGAGCAACTCTCTAAGCAGTGCTTCTTTCCTCCCCCAGGACTCTTTTCATCGGGCACGGGAAGCCTTCTGATTGAACACACCTGCCCCATGAAAGACAATGGAAAGAAACGGGGCCAAAGGTCACAGTCCTCTCATTCCACCATCCTCCCTAAAATCATCCTGATTTCATGGGCCCTGAGGCCAGCATGTTTCTTTACACCTCGAGGCCTTGGCGCCGGGCCTAAATTCTGCCCCGTTTCTCACTCTCTAAGACATTTTGACAAAATCCCTGGAGCCAGGATCTTCATTCCTGGTAAGCCAAAGGACCTGAAGACACACCCAAATTCTGCCCCTCCTAGTTTGGGGAGCATGTCTACGTTCATCAGCTTTAAATTTTGCACCAAATGTGGGAACTGCCAGTCCACCACACAATGCCTAACTGGAAACGGAGGCAACATCCCAGATCCTGAGCAATCCATGCAAGAATCCATGAGATAAATGCCTTCTTTTCGCCTTTTCCTACTGAAACACGGGCCAGTAGTAACAATGGTGTACAAACCTCTGTTTCACTCCCTGCTTTTAAATCTCTCTGTTTCTTTCTTCTTGAGACAGGGCGCTCCACTCCCGTCACCCAGGCTTTTCCAGTGTTTAATTCTGGTTGTTTGCTTTTGTCAAATTTACAACTTTTTATTGCATCTCTCTCAAATGTTGATCCATTATCACATACATATGAAAATGTCCTCTCCCATGCTGTGTGATATGTGGTTTTTGTTTTCATCCTTTGTTAAAGGAATCGAAGGTTTTAGTTGGCATACCTTCCGATTACTCAAGTTTCTTGATTTCATGATTTCTTAAATTGCCATCGTATGTCCCCAACCACCGGAAATAGAATGTCATGAATATTTGTCTCTTCTTGCAATCATAAATTCGGGGAACGTCATCAATCAGCCTCTCGGTGACTGCATGATTACCCAAAAGTCTTTCACCGTCTAAATTGTGCGTGGAGTATTTCGTCTAACTTCAGTGCATGTTTCCAACACTCGATGCTTTATGATTTGGGTATCTAGCTCCCACCAGAGCACTTCCTGCAAAGACTTATCTTGTTCCCCACTGGCAAGTCATTTCACTCGGATATAGAATCAAGAGGCTGAACATGAAAAGGTTATCACTGGAATGTCTATTGGATTCCCCGGATCCCTACACACACACACACGCACACAAGTGTACAGTCATTCCTACATAACATAATGTGGTCCTCAGGTTTTTGTCTATGTAAAAGGGACAACTGGTTAGTGATGGCCGCATTTCAAGATGATCCTATATCTAATATATTCTTGTGGAGTTGTGAGTATTCTGATCATGTGAAGGGACTGTCTCTGTGCACGTGTTTTCACAGTAGATGACATCCTGTGTGAATATCTGTATACTACATTTTGAGGTGTAGGTTTTCCCCTCAGTGTACTGGATGAATTTGAATTTATTATTCTGTCTTGGTTTGTTTTGATTAGTCAATTGGTAGTCGAGAGTAGGTGAAATTTTGCTAAAGTGGGATATAGGTGAATCATTCTCGTGAATGTGAATAATTGAGACTGGGATGCATTTGTAACATTGGAAGGGTGTTCTTACTTTTTATTCCAACTTTTTTTGCTTTTGTTTTCAACTGACCTCAGGTGCCCTGGGTAGAACCTATTTAATTCTTGGAACAGACAAACAGATGCTGCTAATTTTATGGTGTGAGTTTAAGTTTAATTTAAAGGGAAAATTTCCTCACCAGTATGTAATTCATTTCCAAATAAGTTATTCTTATCATCAATGGAATAATACACAACACACTGAAGTGTGTGAGTATGAAACTACAGTCAAATTAGAAAGTTCTTAAATAAACTGCATTTCATGAGTAAAGGATGGAATTTTCGGAAATTCTAGATCAACCATCCAGCTGTGAAATCTGTGTCTTTGAAGCAGTATCCCTGTCCTGAGAGTTGTTTTTCTCTGGTGGTATTTCAGTGGAAACTACTTTGGGGAATAGCCCCTTCACTTTTTATATTTGCTTCTTACTTTTCATTGTAAAGCTGTGTTTTTAAACTGTATTTAAATGTTAATAGAATCCATCCCAATAAAACATAACCAACAGATCTTCTCATTTCTAATCATCACAGATCAATCTCTTGTTAGTTATGTGATCAGTTTACTTACCTGAGAGTAAATTACACCTGGGCAGAACACAGGGCTCCATAGAAGTACAGAATCTTGGGTCCAACCCTGTCCAAGCATCAAAATGTGTATATTAACAATGTGTGTGAATTGTGTGTCGAGTAAAGTGAGTTTAGTAAAACTTGCAGTAGATTATTTATTTGGCTCACTTTGTAATCAGTGAATGAGCTTTAAAGAGTATCAGTGACCAGTGCCTACCCCCCAGAGATAAGAACTTCCAGTGTCTTGTGTGAAACCATGGCATCTGGATTGCTCATGATTCTGAAGATAATTCTGTCCCCCATGGTTTCAGAATCACTGCAGGAGGTGGAAACAGATAACACATCAGTCCCTTGCTCTCTCTGCTCTCTTCACTCAGAAAAAGTCTCACTGGGACCAAAGAAAATCCTATGGTTTCCTAGGGAGAAGGATTTTTCTCAGGAGAGAAAATGGTGGCTCCTTCCTCCCTGTTGAGCCTCTTCCTCAGGATTGCCCCTTTGTCTCTCCAGGACTCTGTTCATCAGACCTGAGATGCCCCCTAGTTGAGCACATCTGGCCTATGAACAAATAAGGGGAAGGAATGGTTCCAAAGACTGTACTATGCTCACTCCACCATCATCTCTGAAACTAACCTGACTTCATGAGCCCTGGGTCAGAAGCTGTTTCTTTATATCTCTAGGCTTTGCCTCACAACCTAAACCCTGCCCCATTTCCTACATATTGTATATTTTGACAAAACCTGTAGAGTCTAGATCTTTATTCCTGACAGGGCAAAGGGAGACACACCAGAATACTGTCCCTCTGAGACTGCAGGACATCTCAGCTTCCATCAACATGAAATTTTGCATCAAATATAGTTACTGTAGGTCCACCTCACAATGAGTAATAGAAGTTGAGACAACATCTCAGACCCTGTACAGTCTTTGGCCAAGCTCATTTAGTTTGGCAATGCTTTTACTCTATAAATCAGTTGTGAAAACACTTAGGATTCATATTATTTAGTCTTTTAATCAGTCTGTTATTATTTTCAATGTATTTACTACACTTTAGCTTAATATTTCTGATAAACTTTGTTGCAAAATTCTCAATATAATAGTGGCAAACCAAATCCAGCAACACATCAAAAAGCTTATCCACCAAGATTAAATCGGCCTCATCCCTTGGGTGCAAGGCTGGTTCAACATATGCAAATCAATAAATGTAATTCACCACATAAACAGAACTAAAGACAAAAACCCCATGATTATTTCAGTTGACTCAGAAAAGGTCTTTGATAAAATTCAACATTCCTTTATGCTAAAAACTCTCATGAAACTAGGTATTGATGGAGCTTGCCTCAAAATAATAAGAGCCATTTATGACAAACCCACAGTCATTATCATATTGAACAGGCAAAAGCTGGAAGTATTCCATTTGAAATTTGGCACAAGGCAAGGATGCCCTCTCACCACTCCTATTCAATATAGTGTTGGAAGTTCTGGCCAAGGCAATCAGGCAAGAGAAAGAATAAAGCATATTCAAACAGGAAAAGCGGAAGTCGGACTTTCTTTTCTTGCAGATGACATGATCCTATATCTATAAGATCTCATCACCTCAGCCCAAAAGATTCTTAAGCTACAAGCAACTTCAGCAAAGTCTCAAGATACAAAATCAGTGTGCAAAAGTCTCAAGCACTCTTATACACCAACAATAGACAAGAAGAGAGCCAAATCACAAATTAATTCACATTTACAATTGCTACAAAGAGTATAAAATACCTACCTAGGAATACAGCTAACAAGGCAAGTGAAGGACCTCTTCAAGGAGAACTACAAACCACTACTCAAGGAAATAAGAGAGGACACAAACAGATGGAAAAACATTCCATGCTCATGGGTAAGAAGAATCAATATCATGAAAATGGCCATACTTCCCAAAGTAATTCATAGATTCAATGCTATTCCCATAAACTACCATGGACATTCTTTACAAAATTAGAAAAAACTACTTCAGAATTCATATGAAACGAAAAAAGAGTCCATATACCTGGGACAATCCTAAGTAAAAATAACAAAGCTGGAGGCATCCTGTTACCTGACTTCAAACCATATTACAAGGGTACAGTAACCCAAACAGCATGGTAGTGGTACAAAACAGACACATAGACCAATGGAATGGAATAGAGATATCAGAAATAAGACTGCACATCTACAACCATTTTATTTTGGATGAAAACAAACAATGGGGAAAGGATTCCCTATTTAATAATAAATGGTGCTGGAAAAACTATCTAGACATATGCAGAAAACTGAAACTGGACCCCTTCCTTATACCTTATGCAAAAGTGAACTGAAAATGGATTAAAGATTTAAATGTAAAACCCAAAACTATAAAAATCCAACCCCATATAAAAGTGGGCAAAAACTGGGTGCAGTAGCTCATACCTGTAATCCCAGAAGTCTGGGAAGGTGAGGTGGGCAGATAACTTGAGGCCAGGAGTTCAAGATCAGCCTGGCCAACCTGGTGAAACTCAGTCTCTACTCAAAATACAATAAATTAGCCAGATGTGGTGGCAGGTGCCTGTAATCCCAACTACTCAGGAGGCTGAGACAGAAGAACCACCTGAATCTGGGAGGTAGAGGTTGCAGTGACCCGAGATTGTGCCACTGAACTCCACCCTGGGTGACACAGCAAGACTCTGTCTTAAAAAGTGAAAATAAAAATATTTTAAAAAGTGGGCAAAGGATATGAACAGACACTTATGCAGCCAACAAACATATGAAAAAAAAAAAAAAGCCCAACGTTACTGATCATTAGAGAAATACAAATCAAAACCACAGTGAGATGTCATCTCATGCCAGTCAGAATGGTGATTATTAAAAAGTCAAGAAACAACAGATGCTGGTGAGACTGTGGGGAAACAGGAACACTTTTACACTGTTGGAGTGAATGTAAATTCAAACGCTGTGGAAGACAGTGTGGTGATTTTTCAAAGACCTAGAATCAGAAATACCATTTGATCCAGCAATGCCATTACTGGGTATATACCCAAAGGAATATAAATTCTTGTTTTATAAAGATACTTGTATGCATATGTTCGTTGCCACACTCTTCACAATAGCAAAGACATGGAATCAACCCAAATGCCCATCAGTGACAGACTGGATACAGAAAATGTGATACATATACACCATGGAATACTATACAGCCATAAAAAGGAATGAGATCATGTCCTTTGCAAGGACATGGATGAAGCTGGGAGCCATTATTCTCAGCAAACTAATGCAGGAACAGAAAACCAAATACACATGTTCTCACTTATAAGTGGCAGATGAACAATGAGAAAACATAGACACAGGGAGGGGAACAACATACACTGGAGCCTGTCTGGGGGTGAGTGAGGAGGGAGTGCGTCAGAATAAATAGCTAATCCATGTGGGGCTGAATACCTAGGTTACGGGTTGATAGGTACAGCAAACCACCATCGCACACACTTACCTATGTAGCAAACCTGCACGTCCTGCACATGTATCCTGGAAATTAAAATGAAATTAAAAAAAATTTTTTTAAACTTTATTTTTTCTATGTCGTGTTTGCAATTTTCAACGTGAATTTTCTAGTAGACATTTATCATATATAGCATTATATAGTTGATTTTTGAACAACTATGGTTCTGCCATTCTTTAAAATGCAAATTCTTTATGAGTGTGTGTGTATGTGTACACATATGTGTGTATATATATTTGTGTGTGTATATATATGTGTACGTGTGTGTGTGTGCATAGATAGATAGATAGATAGATAGATAGATAGATAGATAATGCTCCTGGTCTTCTGTTTGAGTAGGCTGAGAAGGAGGAGGGGGAGGAGTGATTGTTCTTGCAGTCTCAGAGGTAGCTAGGTGGAAGAGAATCTGTACAAATGAACACATGAAGTTCTCATTTGTAAGTGTGAGTTAAATAATTGTACACTTGGACATAGAAGTGGAATGATAGACACTAGAGATCTGGGAGGGTGAGAGGGTGGGAGGGGCAAATAATAAACAATGGTTCAGATATCTGGATTCGTTGATCCCAAATGGTGTACAATTATTTCTCTTTAATTTGTGTCTATTTACCAGCAAGTTTGAGAGGAGTGAGCCAAGCTCAGAAAGGCATTCAGCTCTAAAATCAGATGTGCATGGCAATGGGCAGAAGTACCCTCTCCCTTTCTCAGAACAAATCCAAGCTTCCTTTGTACCCCTTACCACAGGAAAGTTATGTTTTATATTTTATGAAAAAAAAAACTTGTAACTTGGTAAAACTTAGAAATTAATATTGGAAAAACAGTAGGGCACTCTCTTTGGGACATAATCTTTGAGACACTTCAGCAGCATATACAGCTTGTAATTCATCCTGAGAAAATCCAGATAGCATAAACTTGAGAATGTTCATGAGGAACGGAAAAGTACACATTTACTCACATATTTTATACTAAAGTTTATCAAGGGTAGAAATTAAAAAATCTGTTTTACTATGAATGTTCATATGAAAGTACAGACATTCACCTAAATTTTCCTGAAATTATTTAAAAATTAATTTGTCATTGGTAATAGAAACTTCCAAACATCTCCATCTTACAAGTCTCATTATCCATTTTTTCTCTAAAATATTCAGA
Source organism: Macaca fascicularis (assembly GCF_037993035.2). Lineage (NCBI taxonomy): Eukaryota > Metazoa > Chordata > Mammalia > Primates > Cercopithecidae > Macaca > Macaca fascicularis. The sequence continues at coordinate 15,271,570 of NC_088387.1, read as the reverse complement.
AGTAGAAAACAAAAATATAGATTAAAATAGCTCATATTTTTCCAATTTAAAATAATTGTTCAGTAACTGGGAAGAAAGGTTTACACAAATTGGAAATTCTGTATGTATATAGAAATTAATAAGATGAGAAAATTATGGCAAATAATAGGGGGCTTCAATAAGTTCATGCAAAATAACAATTATGAAAAAACTATGCGTGAACTTTTAGCTTTTGCATCAAAACACACATATACTAGTTTATTTTAACTTTTTCTTATTTTTGAGACAGGGTTTCACTCCTCTCACCGAGGTTGCAGTGCAGTGGAGCAATCTTGGCTCAAAGTAACCTCTGCTTCCAGGCTGAAGCGATTCTCCTGCCTCAGCCTTCCAAGTAGCTGGGACCTTGTCTGGTTAATTTTTGTATTTTTTGTAGAGGCTAATTTTTGTATTTTCTGTCGAGGCAGGGTTTTGCCATGTTTCCCAACCTCCCAAAGTGCAGGGATTACAGGCGTGAGCCACCATGCCCGGCCGTGTTTTAACATATGTGAATAGGATTTAAAACATCAGTCTGAAAAGAACCACATGAATTCTGCCAAACTTGAATTCTGCCAAACCTGAAACAAGAACAAACATCAAATTTATGGTGAAGCTGGGGTACAAAAAACGGTGAAATAAATTATTCTTTAAGAAAAGTCTATGGGAAAAATGACCTGAAGGATCAGTCGTTTACAAAGGGATACCTGATTCTAAGAAGAGATAAGACAATGTTGAAGATGAAGCCCACAGAGGAGGGGCATCCATTCCAATTTTTGAGAGAAAAAAAATTGTTTCTATGCCCTAATTGAGGAGGACTGACAATTAACGAGAGATATTATAGCCAACACCACAGACATCTCAATTGGTTCAGCTTACACAATACTGACTATAACGTGAAAGTTGAGAAACTTTACATTTGATGAGTCCCAAATACCCTTGTGCCTAGATCAGCTATGGACAAAAGTAGAGCTATTAGTGACTATTTTGAACAAGCAGAATCAAGATCCTGAAGCATTATTTTGAAGAATTATAACAGGGAGTGAAACTGACTTTATCAATAGGATCCTGAAGGCAAAGCACAATTAAAACAATGGCTACCAAGAAGTAGAAGTGGTCCAGTCAAAGCAAAAGCAAACTTCTCAAAAGCAAAAGCCATAGAGGTTTTGGGGATGCTCAAGGCATTTTGCTTGTTGACATTCTGTAGGATCAAAGCACCATAATATTTGCTTAGTAGGAGAGTTCTTAGAGAAAATTAGCAAATACTTTTGCAGAAAAGTGCCCTGTAAAGCTTCACTAGAGAGTCCCTCTGCACCACAACAACACTTCTGTTCCTTCCTCTCGTCAAACACCGGTAATTTTGAAAGAGTTTTCATGAGAAATTATTAGGCATCAACATTACAGTCCTGATTTGGTTTCTTCTGACCTTATTTTTCCTAATCTTAAAATAACTGTAAAGGGCACCCATTTTTCTTCAGTTAATAGTAGAAGATTGCATTGACATGGTTAAATTCCCATGACCCTCAGTTCTTTAGCAATGGACTGAATGGTTGGGATCATCCCTTAATGCAGTGTCTTGACCTCAGTAGAGATTATATTGAGAAATAAAGTTGATACTTATATTTTTATTTTTAATTCGATTTTTCACTGACATTTTTAAATCCCTTCACAATTCATGTTTGTCTCAAAGGCATTTAAATTTAGAAATCATATCAAGTGAGGTTGGTGCCACAATGGCCAAATAGGAACAGCTCCAGCCTCCAGCTGCCAGCGTGAGCAACACCGAAGATGGGTGATTTCTGCATTTCCAATTGAGGTACCAGGTTCATCTCACTGGGGCATGTTGGACAGTTGGTGCAGGACAGTGGGTGCAGCCCAACGAGTGAGAGCCGAAGCAGGGCAAGTCATCGCCTCACCTAGGAAGTGCAAGGGGGAAGGGAATTCCTTTTCTTAGCGAAGGGAAACTGTGACACAGAACACTGGAAAATTGCGTCACTCCCATCCAATACTGTGCTTTACCAAGGGTCTTAGCAAACAGCACACCAGGAGATTATATCCCACACCTGGCTCGGAGGGTCCTAAGCCCACAGAGCCTCTCTCATTGCTAGCACAGCAGTCTGAGATCTAACTGCAAGGTGGCAGTGAGGCTGGGGGAGGGGTGCCCACCATTGCTGAGGCTTAAGTAGGTAAACAAAGCAGCCAGGAAGCTCGAACTGGGTGGAGCCCACTGCAGCTCAAGGAGGCCTGCCTGCCTCTGTAGACTCCACCTCTGGGGACAGGGCATAGCTAAACAAAAAGCAGCAGAAACCTCTGCAGATGTAAATGTCCCTGTGTGACAGCTTCAAAGAGAGTAGTGATTCTCCCAGCATGGAGGTTGGGATCTGAGAACTGACAGACTGCCTGCTCAAGTGGGTCCCTGACCCCCGAGTAGCCTAACTGGAGAGCCTAACTGGGAGGAGCCTACCTGGAGTGAACCTCAAGCAAACTCCAACAGACCTGAAGCTGAGGGTCCCGACTGTTAGAAGGAAAACTAACAAGCAGAAAGGACATCCACACCAAAACCTCACCCATACATCACCATCATCAAAGACCAAAGGTAGATAAAACCACAAACAGGGGGAAAAAGCAGTGCAGAAAAGCTCAAAATTCAAAAAATCAGAGCACCTCTCCCCCTCCAAAGGAACGCAGCTCCTCACCAGCAACAGAACAAAGATGGATGGAGAATGACTTTGACAAGTTGAGAGAGGAAGGCTTCAGTTGATCAAACTTCTCAGAGCTAAAGGAGGAACTACAAACCCAGCACAAAGAAACTAAAAACCTTGAAAAAAGATTTGACGAATGGATAACTAGAATAACCAATGCAGAGAAGTCCATAAACAACCTGATAGAGATGAAAACCATGACGCAAGAACTACATGACAAATGCACAAGCTTCAGTAACCGACCTGATCAATTGGAAGAAAGAGTATCAGAGATTGAAGATCAAATGAATCAAATGAAGCAAGAAGAGAAATTTAGAGAAGAAAGAGTAAAAAGAAATGAACAAAGCCTCCAAGAAATATGGGATTATGTGAAAAGACCAAATCTACATCTGATTGGTGTACCTGAAAGTGATGGGGAGAATGGAACCAAGTTGGAAAATACTCTGCAGGATATCATCCAGGAGAACTTCCCTAACCCAGCAAGGCAGGCCAACATTCAAATTCGGGAAATACAGAGGATGCCACAAAGATACTCCTCAAGAAGAGCAACTTCAAAACACATAATTGTCAGATTCACCAAAGTTGAAAAGAAGGAAAAAATGTTACGGGCAGTCAGAGAGAAAGGTTACATTACCCACAAAGGGAAGCCCATCAGACTAACAGCAGATATCTTGGCAGAAACTCTACAAGCCAGAAGAGAGTGGGGGCCGATAGTCAACATTCTTAAAGAATTTTCAAACCAGAATTTCATATCCAGTCAACTAAGTTTCATAAGTGAAGGAGAAATAAAATCTTTTATAGACAAGCAAATGCTGAGAGATTCTGTCACCACCAGGCCTGCCCTACAAGAGTTCCTGAAGGAAGTACTAAACATGGAAAGGAACAAACAGTACTAACCATTGCAAAAACATGCCAACATGTAAAGACCATCGATGCTAGGAAGAAACTGCATCAACTAACGAGCAAAATAACCAGCTAACATCATAACAACAGGATCAAGTTCACACATAACAATATTAACCTTAAATGTAAATGGGTTAAATGCTCCAATTAAAAGCACAGACTGGCAAATTGAATAAAGAGTCAAGACCCATCAGTTTGCTGTATTCAGGAGACTCATCTCACGTGCAGAGACACACATAGGCTCAAAATAAAGGGATGGAACAAGATCTACCAAGCAAATGGAAAACAAAAAAAATGTCAGGGGTTACAATCCTAGTCTCTGATAACACAGACATTAAACCACAAAGATCAAAAGAGACAAACAAGGTCATTACATAATGATAAAGGGATCAATTCAACAAGAAGAGTTAACTACCCTAAATATATATGCACCCAATACAGGAGCACCCAGATTCATAAAACAAGGCCTTAGAGACTTACAAAGAGAGTTAGACTCCCACACAATAATAGTGGGAGAATTTAACCCCCCACTGTCAACATTGGACAGATCAACGAGACAGAAAGTCAATAAGGATATCCAGGAATTGAACTCAACTCTGCACCAAGCGGACCTAATAGACTTCTACAGAACTCTCCACCCCAAATCAACAGAATACACATTCTTCTCAGCACCACATTGTACTTATTCCAAAATTGACCACATAGTTTGAAGTAAAGCACCCCTCAGTAAGTGTAAAAGAACAGAAATTATAACAAACTGTCTCTCAGACCACAGTGCAATCAAACAAGAACTCAGGATTAAGAAACTCAATCAAAACCACTCAACTACATGGAAACTGAACAACTTGCTCTTGAATGACTACTGGGTACATAACGAAATGAAGGCAGAAATAAAGATGTTCTTTGAAACCAATGAGAACAAAGATACAACATACCAGGATCTCTGGGACACATTTAAAGCAGTGTGTAGAGGGAAATTTATAGCACTAAATTCTCACAAGAGAAAGCAGGAAAGATCTAAAATTGACACCCTAACATCACAATTAAAAGAACTAGAGAAGCAAGAGCAAACACATTCAAAAGCTAGCAGAAGGCAAGAAATAACTAAGATCAGAGCAGAACTGAAGGAGACAGAGACACAAAAAACCCTTCAAAAAATCATTGAATCCAGAAGCTAGTTTTTTGAAAAGATCAACAAAATTGATAGACCACTAGCAAGAGCAATAAAGAAGAAAAGAGAGAAGAATCAAATAGATGCAATAAAAAATGATAAAGGGATATCACCACCGACCCCACAGAAATACAAACTACCATCAGAGAATACTATAAAAACCTCTACGCAAATAAACTAGAAAACTTAGAAGAAATGGATACATTCCTGGACACATACACTCTCCCAAGACTAAACCAGGAAGAAGTTGAATCCCTGAAGAGACCAATAGCAGGCTCTGAAATTGAGGTAATAATTAATAGCCTACTAACCAAAAAAAGTCCAGGACCAGACAGATTCACAGCTGAATTCTACCAGAGGTACAAAGAGGAGCTGGTACTATTCCTTCTGAAACGATTCCAATCAATAGAAAAACAGGGAATCCTCTCTAACTCATTTTATGAGGCCAGTATCATCCTGATACCAAAGCCTGGCAGAGACACACCAAAACAAGAGAATTTTAGACCAATATCCCTGATGAACATTGACAGAAAAATCCTCAATAAAATACTGGCTAACCGAATCCAGAAGCACATCAAAAAGCTTATCCACCATGATCAAGTGGGCTTCATCCCTGGGATGCAAGGCTGGTTCAACATACGCAAATCAATAAACGTAATCCAACATATAAACAGAACCAAAGACAAAAACCACATGATTATCTCAATAGATGCAGAAAAGGCCTTTGACAAAATTCAACAACCCTTCATGCTAAAAACTCTCAATAAATTCAGTATTGATGGAACGTATCTCAAAATAATAAGAGCTATTCATGACAAACCCACAGCCAGTATCATACCGAATGGGCAAAAACTGGAAGCATTCCCCTTAAAAACTGGCACAAGACAGGGATGCCCTCTCACACCACTCCTATTCAACATAGTGTTGGAAGTTCTGGCTAGGGCAATCAGGCAAGAGAAATAAATAAAGAGTATTTCATTAGGAAAAGAAGAAGTCAAATTGTCCCTGTTTGCAGATAACATGCTTGTCTATTTAGAAAACCCCATCGTCTCAGCCCAAAATCTCCTCAAACTGATAAGCAACTTTAGCAAAGTCTCAGGATACAAAATTAATGTGCAACAATCACAAGCATTCTTATACACCAATAACAGACAAACAGAGAGCCAAATCATGAATGAACTCCCATTCACAATTGCTTCAAAGAGAATAAAATACCTAGGAATCCAACTTACAACAGATGTGAAGGACCTCTTCAGGAGAACTACAAACCACTGCTCAATGAAATAAAGGAGGACACAAACAAATGGAAGAACATTCCATGCTCATGAACAGGAAGAATCAATATCGTGAAAATGGTCATACTGTCCAAGGTAATTTATAGATTCAATGCCATCCCCATTAAGCTACCAATGACTTCCTTTACAGAATTGGAAAAAAACTACTTTAAAGTTCATATGGAACCAAAAAAGAGCCCGCATTGTCAAGACAATCCTAGTCAAAAGAACAAAGCTGGAGGCATCACGCTACCTGACTTCAAACTATACAGCAAGGCTACAGTAACCAAAACAGCATGATACTGCTATGAAAACAGAGCTATAGACCAATGGAACAGAATAGAGCCCTCAGAAATAATACCACACTTCTACAACCATCTGATCTTTGACAAACCTGACAAAAATAAGAAATGGGGAAAGGATTCCCTATTTAATAAATGCTGCTGGGAAAACTGGCTAGCCATAAATAAAAAGCTGAAACTGGATCCCTTCCTTACTCCTTACACAAAAATTAATTCAAGAGGGATTAGAGACTTAAATATTAGACCTAAAACCATAAAACCCCTAGAAGAAAACCTAGGCAATACCATTCAGGACATAGGCATGGGCAAGGACTTCATATCTACAACACCAAAAGCAATGGCAACAAAAGCCAAAATAGACAAATGGGATCTAATTAAACTAAAGAGCTTCTGCACAGCAAAAGAAACTACCATCAGAGTGAACAGACAACCTACAGAATGGGAGAAAATTGTGGCAATATACTCATCTGACAAAGGGCTAATATCCAGAACCGACAAAGAACTCAAACAAATTTACAAGAAAAAAACAAACAACCCCATCCAAAAGTGGGCAAAGGATAAGAACAGACACTTCTCAAAAGAAGACATTTATGCAGCCAACAGACACATGAAAAAATACTCATCATCACTAGCCATCAGAGAAATGCAAATCAAAACCACAATAAGATGCCATCTCACACCAGTTAGAATGGCAATTATTAAAAAGTCAGGAAACAACAGGTGCTGGAGAGGATGTGGAGAAATAGGAACGCTTTTACACTGTTGGTGGGACTGTAAACTAGTTCAACCACTGTGAAAGACAGTGTGGCGATTCCTCAAGGATGTAGAACTTGAAATACCATTTGACCCAGCCATCCTATTACTGGGTATATCCCCAAAGGATTATAAATCATGCTGCTATAAAGACACATGCTCATGTATGTTTACTGCAGCACTATTCACAATAGCAGAGACTTGGAACCAACCCAAATGCCTATAATGACAGACTGGATTAAGAAAATGTGCCACATATACACCATGGAATACCATGCAGCCATAAAAAAGGATGAGTTTGCATCCTTTGTAGGGACATGGATGTAGCCGGAAACCATCATTCTCAGCAAACTATCACAAGAACAGAAAACCAAACACCGCATGTCCTCACTCATAGGTGGTAACTGAACAATGAGATCACTTGGACACAGTAAGGGGAACGTCACACACTGGGGCCTGATGTAGGGTGGGGGGAGGGGGGAGGGATAGCATTAGGAGATATACCTAATGTAAATGATGAGTTAATGGGTGCAGCACACCAACATGGCACATGTATATATATGTAACAAACCTATACATTGTGCACATGTACCCTAGAACACAAAGTATAATAAAAAAAATCATATCAAGTGTGAAATAAAGAAAATTATATAGAGAGAGGAAGAACAGAATCTATAAATATGCATATTTGTGTACATACATCCATATACATACATATGTGTGTGCATGCAGTAATTTTATTCTCCTAAAGCAATGCCTCTGCCTTCCACCCTCACTGTACATGTCCTAGTCCTGTGATGTCCCTAGAACTGAGCGCCTGATTTCCTTCTCTGCCTCCCACATGAACAGGGAATAGAAATGGAAACTACACTCTGTGGTTACTGTTGTGAAAATCCATGTCCCCCACAGGCTAGTTTGGCATCTTACATTCCAGTTCCCATTGTAAAAAAAAGCAAGCAACAAACACAAACTACAAAAGAAAAAATGAAATATTTGAAAGTCTAGAGCCACAGAGGTTCCGGCTTCACCCACCACCCACAGTGACCTCCGCCGCCCTCCAGACCTGAGGGCAGTTGCGCCTGAACAGCCTGCCTCTTCACCATCCATGAAAAGAGGTGACCTTAAACTTCAATAGATTTTACTCTGTTCAAAAGGAACCAGGTCAACATTCAAAGTCAGTGGTCTGACAACTCTAAACTTTGGCCAGAAAGTATTGGAAACATTGAACGTGCAGTGGATGAAGCAGCCTGGCCCCACTGCACACAACACACTCGTGGGGACTCAAAGGAGGATACTCAAGATCCGCTGGGTGGAAGTGAGGACAGACCCAGAAACACGGGGGGTAGGGGGGGTCAAAGCAGGAAGGCTCAGGCCCTGACCTCCTCCTAGGCCCTGCCCCTCCAGAACTTGCAGTTTTTTCTGACTCGGAAGTGGATTTCACTGATGGAAAAGAAGTTCAGTATTTCTGGTCCAGCCCTGTAAGCTGCTCCCGTCGCCCAGCCTTCCACACCCCTGCAGACGTCACAATGCCTACTCCCACTAACCCCACAAGGGAGCTATGCATCGCCTAGAGACGGTCCTTGGCCTGCAACCCCGCGATGGGGTCCAGGGTCTGTGTCCATTTCTGGTTAAAATCGCTCTAAGGCTGGTCGCTGTCTTGGCCTTCCCTGCTTCCTCTCTGTTTACTTCTCCCCTCCTCACCCCATATGAAGCTTTTACTCAGGAGATGGATTATCACCCCTCTTGGAACATCAAGGACACCACCAGGACACCGCACTGTCTCCTTGACCCTGGGATTCTGCAGACCTCAGTCTTCCTCTGAGGTCCCCTCACTCCCCACCTCATTTTTTCCATCCTTCTGGGGCCTGAGTCTGCTATACCTCAGGCTTCCTCTTCACAGTCACAGACAGAAGGAGCCCCCTTCATCCTTGGGCTCTGGCCACAGTTCACCTACTGCAGGACACTCAGTGGCTTTCAGTGGTTCATCCAGACATCCAGATGGAAGTGGGATTTCCTGGAAGAAAAGCAGGACCCCAGAATTACATTGAATTCTAACACAAGAGCCCAGAGTCCCCTTCTGCATGGGACATTAAGCTGCAAACACTACACAGGCACTTAATGCTCAGCTGCCCTTTTAACATCTGGTCCAGTTGTGTCCCTCCTCCTTGGAATATCTCAGAAAATATATCTCCACCTAGAGTTGTTTGAACGCATCATCCTATGTGATTCCAGACCATCGGGGGTACAAAGGGTCCTCACCAGAACTTCCACTCTGCTTGGAAGACTTAGAAAATTCTGAGGCTGCTCAGAGGGTCAGATTCCCATTTCTGTGTTCCAGAAAAACTTCAGTCTTTTCCGGACAAGTGAGGAAACAGAAAATGTCTAGTCTCTGGCACATCTTTTGCAAGCAATGGCGGCTCCCAGGAACCAAAACTATCAATGAATATATTTTTGAGACTCTGGTCAAAAGAAGAGTCATTCTGCAATTTCAGGTAGGATGGAGTGGTTCTATGGCTTCTGAGGTGATTTTGAAAAGATCTGGACCCTCACAAGAACCACGGAGGACATTTCTGGCATTTCCAGACCAGGAGGAGTGACTGATGGACCTCCAGTGTTACTAGGAAAACTTTTTGTTGGACAGCTTTGCTTTGGCTTTCAGGCCTTCACATAGGTTGCTTAGATCATGGAAGTGCTTCTGCATTTCTGCATGGGCTCAGGATGCCTTCTCAAGTCGTCCCTGCAATTATGAGACAGTTTCTGTCTCCAGAGGTCACTTAGAATAAGACAAGAGGCTTCACCTTCAAAGGGACACCAGACAATATAGCCACAGTTCAGCCAAGATTATCTGTGTTTACATACCTGTAAAGTAACACTCCTAGTTACCTCCATTAACGTGGACATCTTTCATGAATAGAGAAACTCTAGTGATTGTTATATAACAGCTGCCACAAAAAATTAACCAATAAAAATAAATGATAAATGAAAAATATTTAATAATTATGATAGTGAACGCAATGACCTAAATAGTAAGAATTTTAATACTGGTGACAATATGAACATAAGGATACAAAAATCAATGTGGAGATTCTCCTAAATATATGAAAAGTTGACAAATTGGGTCCTCCTTGTGTAATTTGGAGTCAGAGTCAAAGAATTTCACTATGAAATGTGTTCCATGACGGCAAACATGAGAAACAGGTGAAAGGAAAGCAAGCCACAGGAGAGCATGGGCTAATAGGACCACTTGTGTGCAAACCTCTCTAGTCAAGGACTACCAGCCAGAGGTGAAGAGAGTTTGGCTTGTGTCTTACCTACCACTGGGCACACAAAAGCTTTCAGTAGTGCAACCAGATGGCTGGTTTGGCCTGGCTCCCTGCAAAGAAGACATGTATCTCATCCCCACCAGCCCATCAGTCCTGGAACTCAGAATCCTACATGCTTTAAACATGAAGCTCCACCTCCATAGCTGACTTCACCTCCTTACTGTCCTTCTGCCATCTGGTGTTTCAGGTGCTCTCCAGATCTGGACTTCTTGGCTCCCCTACCTTTATCAAGTGAAGTCAGGATGTATCATTCTCAGAGTTCTCCTGCCAGTCCAAGGTGAAACTCACCAATACAGGCATACCCTGGATGGACTTCCTTGGAATATTTAGAAAACAATGAGCTTGCTCAGGGGTGGTGTCAGCTCTAGGAGTAGAGATACGGTTTCCCATGGAAATCTGAGGGGACTTAGAATAGTCCCAGAGGCCCAAGCAGTCCAATCTGCCCTGGAAACATCAGGAATGATATACTTGGTCTTCCTGAGGCTCCAAACATTTTCTAAATAAACTCAGAGGTTACAGAACCATTTTTCTCTCAAGAACTGAAGTGGAGTTATTTGCCTTCTGCCAGCATCTCACTTTTTTTATTATCTAATGTTGGGGTCCGTGTCGGGGGTGGTGGAGAATGAAAGAACACACAAAAGACAAAGACACACAGAGAACATGGCGGCCGCGCTCAGAGCCTCCGCCTCACTTTATTTATACTCCATAAACCCCACGTCAGCAGAAAGAATGCAATGTAAAACAAACTTTCTTTTCCCAGATGTAACCTTCTACTCAGTTCCTTGTTTCTATGCTCTTCCTTATCTGCCCGCCTTCTTGGCGCCTACGGGAGTTCATTAAAAGTTCAATTGGAGATACTGTCCTTGAGCCCTATCTATTCTCAGCATACTGTTTTTAAAGGCCCCTGCAATCTAAGTTAGCTTTTGAGCCCAGAAGTAGATATTCCTTGTATTTGATTTACACAGGGAGCTTCCTAGAATGCCCATGCGTCTGGATACTTTCTGCATTCACTCAGGTATTCACAAAATGCTGCAGTTCTGCTGAAAATCTATGAGATGACCATTTGATCACCCGAGCAACTTTAGAATGTGTCTTCTATGGAAGCCCTGGAGCCTCCCTTCCGGTATTTCATCCATTGCTGGTACTGAGTACCCAGGGTGAAACCCTCCATCAGACATTGTCAGCAATTCCAGGATGGAGATGGCACTTACGTGATGGGGCTCAAGAATCAGATGGTAGAAGACCAGCCAGGAGGTGAAGTCTCAGTAGGCTTGGGGGCTTAATGTTCGATGCACACCAGACTTCTGAGACTCAGGAAGCAGGTGTGGATCTGTCTGCCCAGTGCTTCTCATCTACAGCCTGGACCAGCCATTTCTTGGGGCGAACTACTGAAAGCTTTTGTATGACCTGTGTCAGGCAGGACTCTGGCCAGACCCTTTTCCATAGTCCATTTGTAATGTATTTCCACGTGGCACAGGCATCTCCACTTTTGCCCAAGCCCTCGTGTGGCTCAGAATTATTCTCCCTACTGCCACTCTTCTTTGCCATCACAGAAGATATTTCAAGATGCAGCCCCAAGCCTCTCCCTGTAATCAATAACACGAGGGCTCATATGGGAACAATGTCACAGGCTTACAGGAATATGCTCTTAAATATCTGCTCTTTTATTATTCTCTTCTTTAAAATGACATTTATATCACACCATTGTGATTGCTATTAATGTTATTATTATGTGGGTACAGTTCTTTATCATGGATAGATTTGTGGTAGTTATTATGCAATGTTGAATAATTTTTTTTTATGTTCTGAAGACTGTTGAATTTGCTGAAGATGATTAAAAGACAACCTTAAAACATACATACCACAGCAACCCCAAGACTCCTACTGTACCACCTGGTGTCCTGTAGAAGAATGGGCTTCCTGAGTTATTCTTTTCTTTTTCGGGCAAGTACCTATTCATACCAGCATAGTAGATGGATGAAGTGCACCCTGCTCTTGCCATGGGCTCAGAAAGAATTCATACATATGCTTTATGTGCTAGCAACTCTATGTGTAGGCCTGTGAGCCCTAGAATGCACTTTCTTTCACCAACTAGTCCACCTAAAAGTTTTCTAAGTCAAATTCCCCCTCCATGCTTGGATAGGTCATGAATGGCTTTCTGTTACCCACCTAAGATGAAGGGATACTGCTAAATCAGGTTTGTGGCCAAGAAACTTTTACCTGGAGTGGCAGGAGAGGGACTACCTGTTCACCAGAGTCTCTGCAACATTTTCTTTTTCTTCTTCTTCTTTTTTTTTTTCTTGTGATAGAGTCTCGCACTGTCGCCCAGGCTGGAGTCCAGTGGCACAATCTTGGCTCACTGCAACTTCCGACTCCCAGGTTTAAGCGATTCTCCCGCCTCAGCCTCCTGAGTAGCTGGGTTACAGGTGCATGCCACCACGCCCCCCTCATTTTTGTATTTTTAGTAGAGATGGGGTTTCAGGCTGGTCTCAAACTCCTGACCTCGAGAACTGCCTGCCTCGGCCTCCCAAAGTGCTGGTATTACAGGCATGAGCCACCGCGCCCAGCCTCTGCAACATTTTCTAAGTCAGAACAGTAGTTTTTTGAACCACCTTTTCAGTCAAAGAACTCATGAAAAAGTCCTCCAAGAACTTGTGACCTTCTGGAAATTGTCAAAATCTCTACAGGTGTCCAGAGTCATCCAGAGCTGTATTGCAAACCGTTGACTGGGTTCCACCATTAGTAAAGCAAATGCGAAATATGCCATGCCCACCAAAAAGAATCCAGAAACCATGGTATTTAGCTCTTTCCATCTTTCTTGCCTCCTGCAGGTGGGTGAGTACTGAGTATGATGCCCTCCTACAGCCTCTGGAGGACATGCCAGTGCCTAGAGGTACCAGTAGAGAGGGGCCATGAAAGAGCAGATGACAGTCAGCTGGCTGGGAATGACATTATCCTGGGGTTTATTGCTTGTCATGAACTCTGCCACTGGGCAACATGTACTGGTCTGGACACGTAACTTCTCTGGATCCCTGTTCCATCAGCCAGCTATCTTATCTCCTGAAAACTGGTAGGTGTTAGTCAGCATGGTGTTACAGGACCAGGGTTATATTAACATTCCCTCTTAGGCTGAAACACCAGAAGTTAACACAGGAGTCCCCAGGTGTGCACTTGCCAACCTCCAGATTGTTTTTCTTCTCGTTCTAGATGTTCATCCTTGCTTTCTGGGACTTGAAATAACCCTACACCACCAAATATTTATGCCTATTATCCACTTAGGGAAAACTCGTATGTCCCAAGTCCATAGGGTTAGTATTATTATCAGTATTATAACCATTGGTACTAGTATCATGATGATCGTCATTCCTGTTAATATTCATCAATATTTTTATTATTACCATTGTTAATATGAATTTTTCACTATTGTACAGCAAGGAATATAGTTTATCCATTCACAAATGGTGTTCAGTTACTAAAGATGACTACAAGGCATGCTCTGCAGACATATACACACACAGCTGTCCTGGAGACCCAGCTTTGCCACCAATTGCTCTTTCATAAGATGAGCTCCCCCAATACCCACCAGTTTTTCAGGACTCGACCTGAGCTGGTTGGGCTAGACCTGGAAAAGTTTCCTATTCTCAGCTGTACCTGGAAAAATTTTAAAGACTCTTCCAAGGCCCAGTAATAGCTTTTGGCAGCTTCCAAGACCAGAGAGGGTTTCTTGGCCATTCAGAGCCATTCAGATATTCTAAGTAAACTCAAGGAACCAGAAACCCCACTTGCAGTCATGAAATACCAGTGAATGGCCTCTGTGAGTCTCTTCAAGTTTTTCAAAGATAACTGCCTGGAAAGGCTGGCCAGGAAGTCACCCAAGCCCATCCCTCTGCAGGATGTTCTATGTCAGCCAGGGACCCAGTGAATTGCCATTGAACAGAAGGGAGGAACAGAGACAGCATGCCTGAGCTTCTGGAAACATTCTAAGTGCCCTTGTTGGCCCAGAAAAGACTGGTGCTGCCATACGAGGCACAGATATGGCAACCTAGCCACTCTAGGAACCACACAAGGTTTAAAGGCTCCCAGGAAGTCCAGGAAGGGCAAACACGGCCTTTTAGAGCCATCAGATTTTATTCTAAGTCTACGTGGGAGACAGTGCACTGGCTTCATAAAAACACCAGTGGAGGTGCTATCACTTGCCCCAGTGTCCGGTCTTTTCCACCTCATCTCAGAGCCAGGCAGCCACCATTTCCCAAAGCTGCTGTGCAATGAAAGGGGAATATTCTAGGTGCTCTCCTGTGCCCACGAAATTCTGTGGCTGCACTAAAGGCAGGGGTTGTCCTCCGGAATGCTCTTCAGGAATCTGACAACACTAGTCAAGATTAGAGAAGTTCAATTCAACATCATATAAAACCAATCACAAAAAAAAAAAAAAAAAAAAAAATGCATAGTGAGACAAAATGATGAACCCACCTGCTAATAATCATGAATGACAATAACAACAATGATGATCTTAGTGATAATGCCACCAACACTGTTAATGGCAATAACAATAAAACTGAGGTAACGGGTGTTAGGGTCCCGATTCACCGATGTGAAGGATGGCGCCAATTTCTGGCCTTACAGAAATAAAGGAAAAGTAAACACCTGAAG
This sequence comes from Macaca fascicularis, assembly GCF_037993035.2. NCBI lineage: Eukaryota > Metazoa > Chordata > Mammalia > Primates > Cercopithecidae > Macaca > Macaca fascicularis. The sequence continues at coordinate 15,256,480 of NC_088387.1, read as the reverse complement.
GAGGAGGAGGTGAACCTGGAGCTCCCGCTGGCCTCTGGGCGCTCCTTGGTGGAAGGAGAGGGACTTGGTCCTGAGCCTGCCCAGGATCCACCCGCACCAGAACCCGGGAGTCCCAGTCCCTGGATGGGCTCAGTCCCATCCAGGCCAGACGCCCCGGAGCCCCGGAGCCCGGGTCCTCCAGCCCTCGCTGCCGCCACTCCTCGCGGAACCCAGGCCCCCGCGCCACCTCAGCCTCAGTGCGGCTCTGCGAGGGCAGGGCCAAGGATGCTCCGGGCCCAGCGGGGGCATCCGGCCCCAATGGGATACTGACGCCCTGAGGGCGCGGAACAGCGCGGCCTGTGCAGGGCCCGCCATCTTGGGCCTTGCAAAAAGAGCTGCCTCTTCAACGCCCCCACCCGGAACCTCCCCGGAGGCCCCAGCCCCAAAGCCAGGGCGGCGGCGGCTCCCTCACCCTGGGTAAAAAAAACTCAGGTCCTCCCTGGAGATCCGGCTCGCTGCGGGAAGCAGACCGCGCATGGGCCCTGCATGGCCGGAACGATGGATTTCATTGCCCTTTGCCGGCCATGAGGTGGCAGCACAGGACGTTTGGCCTTTACTGCTTAGCGGTGGACCTGAATCTGAATCACTGAAATTCAGGTATGGATTATTCAGTACCTTTCTTTTGGAAGATCAAATGGAAATTGAGTACGATATCTTGTGCTTTAATTAAAGAAGATGGGAATAAAGAAACAAATTCGAAAGTTAGTATACAAAAGTCGATTGATTCCCTCTATGTGAAGGGAAGAAGAGCTTCAATAAGAGAAGCATCCTGTGTTATGCTTTAATGCTGGAGATCTGCCACCATGCATTTGTCAAATCTCGTAGAATTTCACAGCACAAATAGTACATCTTAATGTGGCTCAGGACTACATATAATGTCAGCCACAGTTTGAGGGTAAATTACATATTTAATTAAATAGATTAAACAATAAATAATGTTATGAGCTCTACCTGGACACAATCCTTGCCTCTCCAACCAGTTTGCCAAGGGCTTGAATTTCTTGCTCATTATCCTCACTCTTGACATAAACCCTGGCTGCTGAGTAAAATCAATCACTTGTGGAGATTTTTTAATATAATGATGTGTCCATTTCAACCATGGATAAGGCCATTTAGCCTTAGTAAGGCCTATCGTATTAAGATTGTGCCTGTTTTGCAAAATTTCAAGTCGTCATCCCACTTATTATTCAGGAAACGTTTTCTCTTGAGTTTTAGGTTCAGTACTGAGGCTCCTTGATGGACAATACATTTTCCAATTCTGAGGACAAGGCAGAGGAGGCCCCATCTGTGAGAACTTTCATTTTGCTTCTGGAAAAGTACATTGAATCAAATATAGGAAAGGCTTGCATGGTGGCTGACAGGTTCGGCTGTTTTATCATGCTGGTGTTTTATCTTCTGGACAGAAGTAAAAGGAACACAGCTGTGTCTGTCTCTGTGTAATAACTCAGGACTTACCTGAGTAAACTCTGGGGTGTCATGAGATGAACTGCTACCTCCACTTAGAGAGGCTTCAGGGACAAAATTTCAAGACATTTCTGAGGGATAGAAGAGTAGGGCTGCCTTATTCTCTGATCCCAGGTAACTACTCAGAGACAGAGGCAAGGGCTGGGGACACCCAAATGCATATACTAGGTGTCTTTGATCCAGCCTCCGTTTCCTTGCTAAATCTATGCAATGACACACTGATAAATCTGGCAAGTGGGGCCGAAGATCCCTGATGTGTCAGTTCCAGGGTTGGATGGAAACAAGTGGTTTTAGTGAACATGGAAGTAAAGGGAGGTGAGCTGTGAGGAAAGAGCCGTTGAAGACTGGGGAGACTCAGAAGTTGGGGTAGAATCTCGGCCCATAAGCCGAGGATTGCAGATGCAAATCGATTTGTTGGGGCTGCATAAATGAAAGAAGGACTTCACCAACACACTAAATTTTTTCAACATCCGATTGTATTCTTTCAATATTTGTAAGTATTGATCTTTTGGAAATGTTTAATGAGATTTCTTATACAATTCTGCATTCAATGTATGCCCAGGTCACTTTGCTATTATACATTTATGTGCTGCATTTTTATGAATAGACATTTTCTCAAATTTCTGAATTATTTTGCTAAACTATGTGTTAAGAGTTTTTTCTAGAGGTCCACCTTCTTGACTCACTTTTCTGATGAGAAATCTATCAGGTTTCTCCACGGTGATTTTCAAGTTTGATAGCTTCTCAATGTGAGAAACTTAATGTTAACTAAGAAATGAATTACCACTTAAGAATCTTCTCCTTTCAAGATGCTAACTGTGTTTTGTCCAGTGTGAAATCTCACATGTGCCACAAGCGTTACTCTGTGAAGAAAGGATTTCTCATGATTTTTCAAGACATAACTTCTCCAGTAAGAAGTGTTTGGTATTCCAAGAGAATTCATTGCCCTTGGAAAGACTTTCCCTTCTTATTTAGCTTATAAAGGATTTCCTCTCTTATTTTCCATTTTAGCAGCATTTTATCACTGTGTTTTCTTGTGAACATCAAGCCTAGTGCTTGGCTGAATGTTTATTCACAGAAAATACAAATAAAGGGTTCATCCAAGTAAAGTTTTCTTATGTTAGTTGACAACAAATTGCACATAAAAACATTTTCACACTGAATGCAGAGCTAGAGATTCTCTACCTGAAAGTCCCACGTTTTAAGTTATTAAAACTGTTGCTGAAGACTTTTAGTTTATTATGTTGACAGTTTCAGCTCTCTCGTGTCATTTATGATCAGATCACTAACAAGTCTTTGGTACATACATGTCGTACAATTTCTCTTCCATATGAATTTATTGATGAGGACTGAAGAATAAAGGTAACTGAAGTAACGTCCATGTTGATTATAGTAATTCTTCAAAATGTGAGTCCTTTGTCATTTTTAGATGTTACAACTACAGCTGAAGTCTCTTCCATATTCCTTACATTCGTCATTCCTAACACCATGTCATCTAAAGTCAGAATATGTTCTGAAGACATTTATCATTTTCTCTCCAGGGTGACTTTTCTGATGTTATTTAAGATTAGTACACTAGCTGAAGGCTTTCCCACATAAATGGCATTCATATGGCTTTTCTCCAGTGCATGTTCTCTCATATCATCTAAGGTCAGAAGATAGACTAAAGTCTTTCCCACATAGAAGACAAGTATGTGGTTTCTCTTCAGTGTGAATTCTTGTGTGTCCTCTAAAGCCAGAGCTTTGACTAAAGACTTTCCCACTTTTATCACATTCATAACGCTTTTATTCAAGGTGAGTTCTCTCACGTCTTCGAAGGTTAAAGGATTGAATAAAACCTTTCCCACACTGATGACACTTATACGGTCTCTCTCCCGTGTGAGTTTTCTCATGTCTTCTAAGGTGAGAACACAGAGTGAAGGATTTTCCACATAGCTGACATGCATATGGCCTCTCTCCAGTGTGAGTCATCTTGTGCCATCTAAGGTGAAAGCAATTAGTATAGGCCTTTTCACATATATTACATTGATATGATTTACCTTTAGTATGAATTTGTTTATGTGGTTTAGGGAATAACTGATTACTAAGGGATTTTCCACACTGTTTGCTGATGTAGGGTTTCTTTCCACTCTGAGTTAACAAACGCTGAGTCATTGTGGAACTGTGAGTGCAATCTTCTCTCAAATCATTACATTCAAAGGGATCCTCCAGAGTGAGAGAGTTCTCCTTTAGGGACAAAGATTAAAAGCTCTTATTGATTTACCGACATACATCTATACGTTCATTTCACCACCTTTGAATCCTAGACCAACCATTCAGTAGTAGAGTCCAGTTGAAATCTTTCCAATGTTACTTGTGTGAAAGGAAATTAAATGTTGGCACCCCAAACTCATTTAACCAAAGGGAAAAATCAAGCTGAGAACAGGGTCACACAAACTTGCCTCCCCCTTCTGGTTCCTAAATAATATGGCTACAAGATGAAAAGCTACTTGCCTCCCCCGTATTTTGCCCACAAGGAAATTCCTCATGAGCTGTTAAAGTTACACCATGGCAATGCAAACTGATAGCTTGTCTTTACAGGCGCAGTCATCCCCAGTTCACCAGACACAAATACATATCTGATTGTTTCCCTGCCCCATTTTGCCTACGTTGTCTTATATAAAATGCAGCTCTCCTGCATTATTCCTCTGCCTCATTTGTTTATGTCATCTCATGTAAAAACAATCCAGATTCACTGAGCCAGAAAAATGTACGAATTACTATTTTTTTCTACCCACCTTTTACATGAAAATTGTGTACTTCTCAATATCCCACCCTTTCCCCCTTTAAATTTAGAGAAAATCATCTTTGGAGAAAGGCATACACCTGTCCCCCAGGTGCATGTCCTTAACTCTGGCAAATAAATCTCCTACAATGATTGAGACTTGTCTCGTCATTTTTCTCGATTGACACTTGCATACACATTGTCTCCTGCAGACACAGATATTTTCTCTTTTATAAGATCCCAACTATAGAGTTATTCTATTAATTGTGATGATATCAATATCTTTCAAAGTCTGAGCATGAGCAATGTACACGCACTTGTTCTATTTTAAAGATCTCATGTTATGGTTTAGAACACAGGTCACTTTATTCACTGAATTCAAACTATCAAATTTTTTTTGCTTAGAAACCACTTAATGCCAGCCTAATTACACTCAGGTGACTGTGTGTCATTACTAACTTAACCCATTACCAGGTCTTTAACTTAGATGGCTGGTGTACACAGCTATAAAACTCACCATTGTCATACCAGTGGATGCATCTTTTCTGATAGGATGCATGAATATCGTGTGTTTTTTCTTAAGGGCACTTTCCTTGTCTGAAATAATTGAAAAATAAATTGTTACCTTGCTATTATGGTAATAAAATTGTTTGAAAAACCCCAAGGCCCGTTTACTTTTTTCAAAAATTGACACTTAGATGTGGCAAATGTGTCAAATGAAGAAAATACTTCAATTGAAGAAAATACTTCAATAGAAGAAACAGATTGTACAGCGTCAGCAATTAGAAAAGAGTTTTAAAATTAAAACGTGAAAAGAGTTAAAATGGAAATGAGATATCAGGCAGGTAAATAGAGGGATAGTCTTCACAGGGGTATCGGGAAAAGGGTCAGCATGTGACAGTTTAACCCCAACAAGTACATGAATTATCCTTTTCCCGAAAGTAAAAGAAAAGGCAAGAGGACACAAGAGTAGCATCTGACATATGAACAAAATGATAATAACATCTAAGGAATTCTGCTCCAGTAACTTAACCTACATTTTAGAAATTACCACTCATTTAATAAAACCGCTAATTAATATTTGACTGATATTATTCACTGACGAAGCACCTCCTCCTATTAGAGCACAGGACCCTGTTGCTTAACCAGATTCTAGCCTTGGAGAAATTCTCTTCCTTCCCGCCAGAGCTCTTTTCCTTGCTCCAGCTGCAAAGTTACATAGGATTTGCTTATCTGGCACCCTGTTAGTGGAAACAGTACATGTGTTTTGAGTTCACTGTCAATAAATGTGCATTATCACCAACTGTAAGGCAGGCTATCAAGGAAGAATAAAAACAGTGAAGGTCAGCTCAGGCCACAAGACCTAGAACACAGAAAACTCCCCAGGATTTTTCTGACCCAACGTGAGACTAGAAAATAAATTCAAACAAAAGGTCCATCAGGAAAAGGAAATTCAAAACAGTCAGGACCTATGAATGCTGAGTCCATGCCTAAGTTCCAAGACACAACGCGTAATACACAGTCTTTTCAGAAAGAGATTAATTAAATCTCTGCACAATATGTTTATTATTATTCTCATACAGAACAGAAAAACAATTCGATTTACAGAAATAATTGGTGTTCTACACAAAAAAGATATTGCTATTGTTTTCACTAATTGGTCTCAGCATAAGCATAGCGACTAAAGCAGAAGAGTTATTTAGAAAATATTTAATTTAATACATTGAAAATATTCATTATGTTCTCAGGTCTGTTCTGAGTATTAGAGACTGAGTACCAAGGAAACCATGACATCCTTGTCAAGATTACATTCTAATTGAGTGACAAACTAAATAAAATAAAATAAAATAAAGATATTTCTTTCAGACAGATTTAGAGAGCTCAAATTTTTTTTCAGATAAGATCTGCGAGAGAATCAGAGATTAGAGTGAGATATGGGGAAGCTGTTCCAACACTTATTGAATGAATGAGTCAATGTGTGTCTACATACGTATGTGAATGTTGAGGGACTCACCGAGGGACACCAGTTGACACACGTTTTCCAGCATTACATCTCTGTACAGCTTTCTCTTGGATGTGTCCGTCATGGCCCACTCTTCCTGGGTGAAGTCAATAGCTACATTTTCAAAAGTCACTTTGTTCTAAAACATCAGACATTTTAGTTTAGACAGAGAATCCCTTTTAATGTCCAGAGGAGGAAGGCTGAGATGACATAGGTAGGATCTGGGTATGCAGAACACTCAGTGTTTTAGGTTCCAGCCAGTTCATTCTCAACACTAAACTGGTATCTGCCTTTCAAATTCACTCACAGAGACATACCCACTCTTAATTCATTAAACTTTCCTATGAAGAAATATCGCATGAGATGTGGCATAATATAGCCCAGATATTTTTCAGTAATGTGTTAATCACCTGTACATAACTGATTATAAAATTTTCACTTGAACCTTCATAAATAAAACAAATTTACCATGAATTTCAAGTAAATTACAGATTTGTCACAAGGCAAATAACCATGATTTACTACTTTTTAAACATGACCGTGATTAAATGAATTATTTCTCTAGATAAACCACAGGTTTCTCACCAATCAAATGGTTAAAAGACCTATTATGTGTTTTGAATAATCTAAAGAAGTAATAGAAAACATGTTTCCTATCCAGCAAATATTTACTAAATACAGGTCATTTGTCCCTTATTCATTAAAAAGGTAGAAAGCAATGAACCAGACTCCAGCATTCTTCAGAACTGAACAAGTTTTACACAGAATATAGGACTCAATTCATACATAGAGTCACTCTAATGTTATGTAATTCAGGTGTTCATGACAAGGCTTAAAGACAGTCCAGCCGCACAAGACAAGACCGCTGAGGCTGCTATACTGAGGAAGTCTTAGTCTGATGATTCCTGTGATATGAAGCCTCCTGTTCTCAACTTTCTCTGGTCAACCCAAACATCAGTTATCACTGCCTCTCTTTTAACTTTACCTTGTCACTTGGCTTGTTCAAGGATAAAAAGGCCTCTTTACTGTTTTCTTTTTTTCTAACCAGCCCTTATAGAGCATTTCCACAGAACCCTAAATTGTACTATATCTACTATATTCCTTCTCCTGAGTGTGCAACCATAATTAAGTAATTGTATTTCTTATATGTTACTTTCAGTTACCAGAAGGCAAAAAGGTTAATTACCAAAAGGTAAAATGAATGGGGATAAGAATAATAATGACTTCTTTAGTTGTCCTTTTGCAAAGTTTTTAAAAGCATAAATATATTTTATCAAACTCTCCTTTTTCCTCAGCACTGTGCAGCTCTTGCCCAAGGCCTATCACATGGGATTTATTGAACTCAGCTGCTAGAACATCAGCCTCATTATTGGGCTGTGATCTTCTGCTCTTCACGCATCTCTATTGCCTGCATTCATCACAATCCTAAGTCTATGTCAGCCAATGGTACAGTTAATGGGTCAATTATTTCCCTATGAGGTTATAGGATGGATAGAAGAAAAAGAAATACATAAATGAGACCTCTCATGTCTTTTTTTGTAAATAGCCTGCATAGGGGCCGGAATAAAGTAGTGTAATATTAGAAATTATATTGATAATTTAGGAATCATTGACACATGATACCCAACCTAGAGTCCTGAGAAAACTTAATTGGAGGCCAGATACCTGAAAGTCTCCTGATTGCATTTGGAACACCCAGGCTGGGTGGATTTTGCATCATAAAAACAAACAAAAAAAGAATAAAAATGAAACACCCATGCAAACTGGAGAAAACTGCCCATTTGCCAGCAATATGGGTATAATTTCAGTAGAAAGAGCCATCCCCCACTCACTAGTGAATGCATTGTCAAGAACTCAGTTTCTCTCTGTCTTCTTCTGGATTTCCACTTGCAGACACTTCAGGCACTAAGAAAAGCTGAGGTTGGAGAAAGAACACCTGAGACACCAGCCTTGTACATAATTTTCAGACCAACCTGTGATGAAAAGCCAGACCTTCACTGAAGGGTGACACCCCCTGCACCACAGCCTGACCAACAGTCACAAACACACAGAGGCCTCTCCTCTTTTCCCAAGGTCAAAATTAGGAAGCCTATGACTATGGTTTCTGACAAAGAAGGAACACAGATATCTTGTGAATGAGAACATCAAAAGCACTGAGTTTTGTATGTTAATTGACACAAGTCCAGATATTCAATTCCCTCACTGATTTTAAAACACAGGGATCCCTGACTCCGCCCACATGTGGAATACGATTTCCACCTGTAGATAAACACTGTGGGATTTCTCAGATTTTATTATCCCAGCTTTATGCCCTAGTAGTGTTTCTCCAACACCAATCACAGCCTTCTGAGGCCTTACTCCACTTTTACTTTCTCTCAATTTCGACTTTTGTATTTTCCCTTGGAACTCGGAAATCAATCAAGTAAGAAGCTGTTTTAGGGTCAAGTGCGGTTTCTCTCACCTGTAATCCCAGCATTTTGGGAGGCCAAGGCAGGTGGATCACCTGAGGTCAGGAGTTCGAGACCAGCCTGGCCAAAATGGTGAAACCCTATTTCTACTACAAATACACAAATTAGCTGGGCATGGTGGTGCTTGCCTGTAATCCCAGCTACTCAGGAGGCTGAAGCAGGAGAATTGCTTGAACCCAGGAGGCAATTACAGTGAGCCGAGATCCTAACACTGCACTCCAGCCAGGGTGACAGAGCAAGACTCTGTATCACCAAAAAAAAAAAAAAAAAAAAAAAAAAGTTTGTTTTAGGATGGAGATAATCAATTCAGGAATTTATTTCACTTGGAGGGTCAACACTCCCATCCTGCTGATCTAGCCCTTAAAATCCCCTGCATCAGAAATTCGCAGCAGTACCCTGCGTCATGGTGTTTCTGTCCTGTGTATACAGTCACAATCCTCTAGGATGCTCAGAAAATACAAAATGACTTAGGGCTGAGAGAAATTTAGCAGCTCAATCTGATATTTTACTAAGGTGGTATCTAAAATTCTTGCAATCATGGTTTATATTAGTGTTTGTTAGTTGCAATATCTCTGATTATCATGATGCATACTTGCTGAGAAATACTGATATCCATGTGTATATTCATACATAGATATGTAGGTATATAGATGGATATGTTTATATGAACGCATGTGTTTGAGACGGGGGAAAACATGCATGTATTATTTCCCTGCTAAAAATATAAAAATAATTAAATATATTTTATGTACAAATGATAATTATGTGTTATAAACAAAAAATTAACTGACCCATTTGTACATGAAGTCCAGGAAAAATAAAAAGGGTAGCTTTGTATTAATTATGACATTGTGCTTATAGATATACATAAATTTCCTTATTTAACTCTTATAATAACCCTGTTGATTATAGTTTATTTACCAGTTTAATAAATGATCAACAGAGTTTGAAAAATATGACAAAATTACAAAATTAGAAAATGACACAGCAATACTTTTAATTATATTCTGCCTTGTCACTGTCTCTTCTTGCTTTTTTACAAAATTACTCCCCTAACCAAGGTTCTCTATGATTCTGGGGACTCCAGGATTTAGACCCCAGTTCCCAAACTTCACTGTGTCTATTTTTACTGCCACATTTTAATGCACATTTACAGACTTCAACAAGCACTTTTCAGTATCAACTTTTTTCTTATTCCTTGGACTATTTCCTACATCTGTTCATCGAGACTCCAGTAACATATGACTCCATCTGCCTATCCCTTCCATGAATGTACCTGACAGTACATGTATTATGTAGTCTATAATTCAAGCAGAACAGATATTCCTTCAAAACAATAAGGTATTAGAGAATGCCTACAAAGCTTCAGTGAAACCAGCTGTAACCCTTAATATTATTACCATGTAAACTCTTCCTCAAATATCAAAATAAGATTTGGACTTTAGAGAATATTTGTGTGTGATTATAACCCAAACATGAACTAAAAGTAATTTAAATGGTCATATACAGACTGTGTCAGGGGCAAAAAAGGACAAATATTATAAGAAAATTAAAGCACACTTTTTTCCTAAAGGACTCTTGTGTGGAATCTATAAAAACTATTTCAATATGTAGAGATTAAATATATTTCAAAACACACACATACACAAGCAATCTTTAGGATAAATTTTTTAAAATTTATGTTATGGGTCTAAAATTTTCATTAATTCATGGAAAAAATGTATTGACAAACTTCTCACCAGAGCAGGAATAGCAACTTACGTATTTGGTGACTTCAAGATGAGAGCATGCACAGCTTAGTATCTCCCTCCAGATCTCTCTCTCTCTCTCTCTCTCTCTCTCTCTCTCTCTCTCTCCTTTTTTGTTTTTTGACAGAGTTTCGCTTTTGTTGCCCAGGCTGGAGTGCAATGGTGAAATCTCAGCTCACTGCAACCTCCACCTCCCAGGTTCAAGCTATTCTCCTGCCTCAGCCTTCCAAGTAGCTGGGATGACAGGCGTGCACCACCACGCTTGGCTGATTTTGTATTTTCAGTCGAGATGGGGTTTCTCCATTTTGGTCAGGCTGGTCTGAAACTCCTGACCTCAGGTGATCCACCTGCCTCAGCCTCTCAAAGTGCTGGGATTACAGGTGTGAGCCACAGCGCCCGGCCCAGATCTCTTAAAAAGTCATGAGGAAGGAGCCATTCTGCATTCTCAATATTACCTTAATATTTTAAGGACACCCATAACAATTAAGAAGCTGACTTATGACTTCCTAACCCCTTCAGGGCTATTTAGGCACATCTTAGTGAAGTATTAGGAATGCAGTATTCGGTCTCAAGTTCCTGGACACCAAAACCATGTTCTCCAACAGATCTTCAGTAAAAATAGCTGATGTCTATATTCTTTTGCCTGTCCTTTCCCTTCCTTTTAATTCAGAACTGCGGTCTCAAAAAAATGCTATTATTTAGTAGATTCTCTCAATTCTCAACACCAGCGCTATACAGTGTTGAGTAACGTCTCAGGTGCCAGGGAAACAGCAGCTGACATTCTAGCAATGCACAAATAGAAAAGCAAAGATCACCACAGAGTAAAAGAGAATAGGTTCTTTAAAAGTATGAAACCAAAATGAATATGTATCACATTACACTATAAATGGAAAATCCTATTATCTTGACTGGATTGCAAGTCAAAACCTCTCATGGCTTCCAACATCCAATATATTCAAAGCAGTTCAGGAATGGTGAAAGTGGAATGGAATTTAAAATTATTCTAAGGTTGCATGTGTGAAAGCACCATGCCCTGAAACAAAATATTTATTTTTAAAGTGCATAATGAACACTGCATACAAAGTTTGTGTAACAAGAGAGAGAAAAAATCTCACATTTTTAAAAAAGGAATATGCAACATATTTACATATAATAAAATAAAATTAAACTAAAATAACAGTAATGGAAGACACAATCTGACCTACAAAAGTCAAGGGAGAAATCTCTTTTAAATAAACTTGGCACAATTTTTAAAGTAAGTTATGAAAAATAGTAATACCTGAATATAGTATGTAAAAGTACCAACACAATAAAGCTAAAACAATATCCGTGGAAAAATTATTTGCTGTACATTATTTTTAAAAAATGATCTAAGTACTTTCCTCAAGAAGGTAAATGAATGAAATTTAAAAATTGCCTGAGAAAATCTGTGAAAGGAAATGAATGTAGGGAAGCAGAATATAATTTAACTATAAAGCACACAAATAGAATTTAAAAGTAAGGCCGGGCGCAGTGGCTCATACCTGTAATTCCAGCACTTTGGGTGGCTGAGGCAGGCGGATCACCTGAGATGAGGAGTTTGAGACCAGCCTGACCAACATGGAAAAACCCGGTCTCTACTAAAAATAATAATAATAATAAAAAAACAACAGGCAGGCGTGGTGGCGCATGCCTGTAATCCCAGCTACTAGGGAAGCTTAGGCAGGAGAATCGCTTGAACCTGGGAGGCGGAGGTTGCGATGAGCTGAGATCACGCCATTGCACTCCAGCCTGGGCAACAAGAGCAAAACTCTGTCTCAAAGGAATAAAAAATAAAAATAAAATAAAAATAAGTGGCAGCCAACATGCCCAACATGATTTTCTGTGATGAAAGAAATTCTTTGTATCTACATTGTCCAATGCAGTAACTACCACACATATGTAGTTACAGAATTTCTAGTTTGGCCACAAATTTGGCTATTACTACTAAGGATATGCCATTTAGTTATTTAATTATAATTAATTTACAGTTTATAGCCACATGTGACTAGTAGTTACTCTATTGGTCAATGCAGATCTAGAGTCTTGGAGAAGGCAGTTAAAATAATGAGATATGGTCAAAACAAAAATGGAAAAGGCACACAAATAGTGAACACAGAATATGAGAATGTGAAGTAACAATTCACACAGTAAAGTTTAATAATGAGGTGCTGCCTTGATGGGACACATGTCTGATGATATGCAAGGCTTGTCTTGTTACAGGTAGAAGAGCAGGAGCAGGGCAGGAGAGGGCTCTTCCCCTACCCACTAGAAATGTCAGGTGATGGTCTGTTAATGATCACTTTGCCTCTCTAATAATGATAATTAGGCAGCACCAGAGACAGGCCATTTCCTGGTGGTCTACACCTGTTAACATCAAAAATGTTAACTAAATGCAGACCCCAGGAAGAAGCAACTTCTTGGGCATTCATGTTAAGAGACAAAAATGACAAAGTATAATCTTCTGGGGACACACTCCACTGGAAAAGGAAAGAAAACTTCGGATGGACATGCACATAACTCCCTAAACACAACGTGCATGCTCAATTCCAAAGGATAAGGAAAGCACTGTTCATGCCGGAAACTCTCCCTAAAGGAAGAATCATGGGAAAGAGGCAAGCCCATCCCAGGATCAAGGTTAGAGGCCCTTCTCTTTTCTCTCTTGGACCCTCAGGCATCCACTTGGGTCTCTTCCAAGAGAATTTTCCTTTCCTTTCTGTTCTAAAGCCTTTTTAAATAAACTTCCTCTCCTGCTCTGAAACTTAGTCTCTTTTTCGGCTGTATGCCCCTCAGTCGAATTCTTTCTTCTGAGGAGGCAAGGACTGAAGTTGCTTATGGACCCATGCAGATATGCTGCCAGTAACTCGAATCTCTTCTACTGGTAACAGTATCATTGTAAGGGAATGAGGCCAGTTCACATCTCAGTGCTCCGAGAACTCACCAAAAATAAAAAGTTGGAGGATGCTGTGAACTTATCTACCTTCCAAGGCAAGTCCCACAAGCAAGCAGCAAGACTCTCTTCCCCAAAGGTCTTAAACTCTTCTGATGCTCCTTCTCTGGGAAAACGCATCCTCTGATTGGCTTCCCCTTATATAGGAAAAAACAATTAATAAACCTAATCAGCACTACATTCCAAGAGACATGCCCTGATTGCACAGATACTGAACTTCATCAAAACTTCATTCTGGAGACACACCCGGTTCAATTTGATTGGATTTTTGAGACAAGTACTAAAAACCCCACGTAAACTTGGAAACCAAAGAGTTAAGGCTATTTTGAAGGAAAAATAAGAAGATTCATTCCTTTTTTCATTCATAAGTACTTTTTTTTTTTTTTTTGAGATGGAGTCTTGCTCTGTCGCCCAGGCTAGAGCGCAGTAGTAGTACGATCTCGGCTCTCTGCAAGCTCCGTCTCCCGGGTTCACGCCGTTCTCCTGCCTCAGCCTCCCGAGTAATTGGGACTACAGGCGCCCGATACCACGTCCGGCTATTTTTTTTTTTTTTCAGTAGAGACGGGGTTTCACCCATGTTAGCCGGGTTGGTCTCGATCTCCTGACCTCGTGATCCGCCCACCTCGGCCTCCCAAAGTGCTAGGATTACAGGCGTGGGCCACCGCATGCAGCCTCGTAAGTACTTTTGAGTGTATTATATGTACTAGAAAGCATTCATAGTCATGGGGTACAGCAAGAAACCAGACAAAATAGAGTCTTATGGAGACTCTATATTCTAAAATTATTTGGAAGTAAACTGGACTTGAAAACAAATGGAAAGTGAATAGATATAAAAAGTTTCAATATTCATGATGATGTAAAAAATTAAAATACATTGCAGAAATGAAGTCAGGAAGTGTTAGGGGTCATATGGTACTTTTTTTTTTTTTGGCGGAGGGGCGCGGAGTTTCGCTCTGTCGCCCAGGCTGGAGTGCAGTGGCGCAATCTCGGCTCACTGCAAGTTCCGCCTCCTGGGTTCACGCCATTCTCCTGGCTCAGCCTCCCCAGTAGGTGGGACTACAGGCGCCCGCCACCACGCCCGGCTAATTTTTTGTATTTTTAGTAGAGACGGGGTTTCACCGTGTTAGCCAGGGTGGTCTCGATCTCCTGACCTCATGATCCGCCCGTCTTGGCCTCCCAAAGTGCTGGGATTACAGGCGTGAGCCACCGCGCCCGGCCCATGTGGTACTTTTAAGGCCATTAGTATCCTCTGAAATTCAAGCAGGCTGAAGACATTTGCATAACTAAAAGGAAAGCAGATGCTTATAGAAGACAATGAAGAAAGAGCCTGAAAGGCATTTCAGAGACCTTGGCTGGTGGCAGCCCCTCCCTTCAAAGGTCTGGAGGCCTATAAGGGAAGACTGGTTTTGTGGGCTGGGCCTAGGGCTGAACCACCCAGGGCAAGTGCAGGACAGTGCTCACAGCATTCTACCTCCCAACCACTCCAGCTCCAGCCATGGCTAAAAAGGCCCCAGACACAGTTTGGGTCACTGCTTTGAGGGTGCAAGCCATAAGCCTTGGCAATTTCCATGGGATATTAAACCTGCAGTTGCACAAAGTACAGGAGTGCGCTGCTGATAAAGACATACCCGAGACTGGGCAATTTTCAAAAGAAAGAGGTTTAATTAGACTTACAGTTCCACATGGCTGGGGGGAGGCAGAAGGCGAAAGGCAGGTCTTACAACACAGCAGGGAAGTGAGAGAACGAGAGCCAAGCAAAACTGGTTTCGCCTTATCAAACCATCAGAACTCGTAAGACTTATTCACTACCACGAGAACGATACGGGAGAAACTGCCCCCATGATTCAATTATTTCCCACTGGGTCCCCCCACAACATGTGGGAATTGTGGGAGTACAATTTGAGGTGAGATTTGGGGGAGGGGGACACAGAGCCAAACCCTATCAGAAGCCTTCACCTGGATTTCAAAAGATGTATGGAAAAGCCTGTATGTCCAGTAGAAGCCTGCCGGGGTGGAGACCTCATGGCAAATGTCTACTATAGCAGTGCAGAGGGAGAATATGGGGTAGGAGCCCCGACAGAGTCCCCACTGGGGCACTGCCTAGTGGAGCTCTGAGAAGACGGCCACCATCCTCCAGACCCCAGAATGATAGATCCACTGACAGCTTGCACCCTGAGCCTGGAAAAGCTGCAGGCACTCAACGCTAGCCCTTGACAGCAGCCATGGGGACTGACCCTTGTATCCAAAAGAAAATAAATTGTTCTACCATAAAGACATGTGCACTCATATATTTATTATAGCATTATTTGCAATAGCAAATACATGAATATTTTCTCTATCATTGGATAGAGAAAATGTAGTATATGTACACCATGGAATACTATGCAACCATTAAAAAATTATGTCCTTTGCACCAACATGGATGCAGCTAGAGGCCATTATTCTAAAATAATGCAGGAATAAAAAACCAAATACCATGTGTTCTTAGTTATAAGTAAGAACAAAGCACTGATTACACATGGATGTAAAGATGGGAACAATGGATACTGGGGATTGCAAGAAGGGGAAGGGAAGGTGGGGACCAAGACCTGAAAAACATTTACACCATGAAATACTATGTTTTCTACCTGGGTTACAAGATCATTCATACTCCAAGCCTCAGCATCACACAATGTGCCAATGTAAAACCCTGCACATGCATTCACTGAATCTAAAATAAAAGTTGAATTTTTTTTTAAATAGGTGAAGATCTGAATAGACGTTTCCCAGAAGAAGAGATACAAATTGTCAACAAATATATGACAAAATTCTTACCATCTCTAATTGTCAGGGGGATGCAAATAAAAACCACCATGAAATGTCACCTGACACCTCTTAGAATAGCTGTTATCGAAAAGATGACTAGCAAGTATTAGTGAGGATGTGGATAAAAGATAACCCTTGTATACTCGTGGTGGAAATACAAACTACTATGGCCATTTAGTATAATAGTATGAAGGTTTCTCAAAAATTTTTTAAATAATACTACCTGCTGACGAGGCTGTTGAGATATAGGAACACTTTTACACTGTTAGTGGAATGTAAATTAGTTCAACCATTGTGGAAGACAGTATGGTGATTCCTCAAAGACCTAGAACCAGAAATATCACTTGACCCAGCAATCTCATTACTGTGTATAAACCCAAAGGAATATGAAGGGGTGGCCTGCCCCTCCACACCTGTGGGTGTTTCTCGTAAGGTGGAACGAGAGACTTGAGAAAAGAAATAAGACACAGAGACAAAGTATAGAGAAAGAAAAGCGGGGCCCAGGGGACCGGCGCTCAGCTTACAGAGGACCCACGCCGGCCCCGGTCTCTGAGTTCCCTTAGTATTTATTGATAATTATCTTTACCATCTTAAAGACAGGGGAGTGGCAGGACAATAGGGTTAAACAAAAAAAAGAGGAAATCGGCAGTAAGACATATGAACAAAAACCTCTGTGACATGAATAAGTTCAAAGGACAATGCTGTGCCTTGAGATGCATATGCAAACATCTCCATAAACCTTTTGGCAGCATAGTTTCAGTCTATCACATGGGGAGAAACCTTAGACAATACCTAGCTTATCTAGGAACAAAGTCACACCCTGCACGCCCAAAATCCATTAAACCTTGAGTTACCACAGCACATGTCTCTTGCAAGGACAAGGTTGGGGGTAGGGTCACAGACTAACAGCATCTCAAATACAGAACAAAATGGAGTCTCTTATGTCTACTTCTTTCTTTTTTTTTTTTTTTTTTTTTTTTTTTTTTTTTTTGAGACGGAGTCTCGCTCTGTCGCCCAGGCTGGAGTGCAGTGGCCGGGTCTCAGCTCACTGCAAGCTCCACCTCCCGGGTTCACGCCATTCTCCAGCCTCAGCCTCCGGAGTAGCTGGGACTACAGGCGCCCGCCACCTCGCCCGGCTAGTTTTTTGTATTTTTAGTAGAGACGGGGTTTCACCGTGTTAGCCAGGATGGTCTCGATCTCCTGACCTTGTGATCCGCCCGTCTCGGCCTCCCAAAGTGCTGGGATTACAGGCTTGAGCCACCGCGCCCGGCGTCTACTTCTTTCTATATAGACACAGTAACAGGCTGATCTCTTTCTTTTCCCCACATTTCCCCCTTTTCTTTTCAACAAAACCACCACTGTCATCATGACACAAAGTAATAGAATATCACAAAGCAAGTGGAGGCAGGATGAGATCACAGGATGGTGTTAAAATTAAAATTTTTGGGCATGCATAGTCATGGATAACATCTTATCAGAAAACAGGGTTTGAGAGCAGACAACCTGTCTGACCAAAATTTATTAGGTGGGAATTTCCTCGTCCTAATAAGCCTGGGAGCGCTACAGGAGGCCGGGGCTTATTTCATCCCTTCGGCTTCAACCGTAAAAGGCGGCACGCCTCCAAGGGGGTCGTTTATAGGCCTACCCTCAGAGCGCATTCTCTTTCTCAGGGATGTTCCTTGCTGAGAAAAAGAATTCAGCGATATTTCTCCTATTTGCATAATGAAAAGAGAAGAAATATGGCTCTGTTCCGTCCGGCTCACCGGCGGCCAGTTCAAGGTTGCCTCCCTTGTTCCCTGAACATTGCTGTTATCCTGTTCTTTCTCCAAGATGCCCAGATTTCATATTGTTCAAACACACATGCTCCATAAACAATTTGTGCAGTTAAGGCAATCATCACAGGGTCCTGAGGTGACATATATCCTCCTCAGTTTACAAAGAAGATGATAGAATTAAGAGATTAAAGACATAAGAGATTATGAAAGGACACAAAGATAGATGTGTACCTGCCCCCCACCCGCTACACCCTTGTTCTGCTCTCTAATCTTTGCACGTACCAGAGGTTTTGTAAGTTCTGTAAGTACATGTTTCTCTTTCTGAGGCCAGGTCACAAGGAATGTTTAAGTAAGATAGCCAGGTCACAAGGTGTGTTTAAGCAAGATAGCCATAAACTGGTCGAGCAACCTGATGCAATATAATTAACTGCCTTTGTGTAAAACTGCTCTTCTGCCTCAAGGGTTGTACTGAAATATCAGAAATGGCGGGAACCAATCATAGTTTGCCAAATCGCTTTGTTCAAACTCCAGCCAATCATACCTCTAATTTGTATAATGATTCTATGCCTACTTTCCTTAGACTATATAACATTGTTCGGAGCTCAGTAGGGGAGCTCTCCTGCCCGTCTCGTTTCACGAGCAAGTGAGAGCTCCAGGTTCGAACCTGTAATAAAGATCCTTGCTGCTTAGCTTTGACTCTGGACTCTGGTGGTCTTCTTCGGGGAATAAACGGTCTGGGCATAACAAATGGGGGCTCGTCCGGGATTTCCCCCAAGCCCACCAGACCCCCAAGTCAACGGATCTTAATCTGTAGGTAAGCCGGCTTTGTCACTGTCTCTGTCTTTGTCTCTGTCTGTCTCCCTGAAATTTCGCGAAATCCGTAATCTGTAATCTGTATTGGTCTGTTCTGTAAGTGGCACGGTCTTGGCGGACGCGCTAGAAGACAGCCACTCGGGACTGGTGGGAGACGTTCCCCAGTGCCCATCTGGGGGCCTCCATCCTTGGTTGCCCCGTCTGACTCAGGTCGGAAGTCCGACACGCGCTCGCGAATGCTCATCGTTATTACTGTCTGTCCGTTATTGTTAAGTGTTAAGTGTAAGCCCAAAACGAAACATAAAACCTTTTCTTCCCCCTCCAGGACCGGACCTGTCGGATACTCCCCTCTGCTTCACACTCATTTTCGTCCCCCCTTCTCTTTGTAGAAGCAGTCCAAAGATGGGCAACAACCAGAGCACGCCGCTCTCACTCCTTGTTACCAATTTTAAGGATGTGAAGGCTCGGGGGCGTAACTTAAGCGTAGAACTAAAGAAGGGAAAGCTAGTTACTTTCTGCCGTTCGGAGTGGCCCTCTTTCGGCGTAGGGTGGCCCTCTGAAGGAACTTTCTGTCTCTCTATTATTACTAAGGTAAAAACTAAGATTTTCCTGCCAGGGCAGTCAGGACATCCTGATCAAATTCCTTATATTCTAGTGTGGCAGGATCTTGTGGAAAACCCACCACCCTGGATAACTCCATTCATCCTTGAGCCCTGCAAAGTCCTAGTAACGCGACCTACAAGACAAAAGACTCCCTCTGCTCCCTCGGCCCCTGTGCTGCCGGACAGCCAGGACCCCCTAACGTTAGAACCCACATTTCCCCCACCATATCAGCACCTTATCCCGCAGGACCCAGTCCCCCAGGGTGGTGCTTCCGTAGAGGGAAACCGAGAAGCGGAAGCAGCCGAGAGTGAAAGTAACCTGGGGGGGCCGGCCGGCCGAACACGAGGCCGCGTACAGCGGGACCAAGCTTCCCGACTCCCTGACTCCACTGTAGCCCTGCCTCTCAGAGAAATAGGATCGCTCGATGATACCGGGCTCTCCCGTCTCATGTATTGGCCTTTTTCCACCAGTGATTTATACAATTGGAAGTCCCAAAATGCTCGGTTCTCAGATAATCCCAAAGATCTAACCTCGTTGTTAGACAGTGTCATGTTTACTCACCAGCCGACCTGGGATGACTGTCAACAGCTCCTCCGAATCCTGTTCACAACGGAGGAGCGGGAAAGAATCCAAGTTGAGGCCAGAAAACTGGTTCCAGGAGATGACGGCCAGCCAACTGCAAATCCTGACCTCATTAATGCGGCTTTCCCTTTGACCCGGCCCAGATGGGACTACAACACGGCAGAAGGTAGGGGACGACTGCTCATTTATCGCCAGACTCTAATGGCGGGTCTCCGGGCTGCAGCTCGCAAGCCCACCAATTTGGCTAAAGTATATTCTGTGTTACAAGGTAAGACAGAAAGCCCCGCTGTGTATTTAGAGAGATTAATGGAAGCCTTCAGACAGTTTACCCCTATGGACCCGGAAGCACCGGAAAATCAGGCAGCGGTAGTAATGTCCTTTGTAAACCAGGCAACACCAGATATTAAAAGAAAACTCCAGAAATTAGAAGGTTTAGAGGGAAAGCAGATTCAGGACCTCCTTCAGATGGCCCAGCGAGTTTATAATAATAGGGATACTCCAGAAGAAAAACAGTTCAAGGCAACCAAAGAAATGACCAAAGTCTTAGTAGCAGCTTTCCCCCAGGCAGGAAATGGCCAAAACAGAAAGCAGAAAAAGCAAGGCCCTAGGCAAGGATTAGAAAAAGATCAGTGTGCTTATTGCAAGGAACGTGGCCACTGGATTAAAGACTGCCCAAAGAAACGGAGACCAGCTAACCCTACCTCCGTACTCGTTACCCAGGACTCTGACTAGGGAGGACGGGGTTCGGACCCCCTCCCCGAACCCAGGGTAACTTTGCAAGTGGAGGGGTCCCCAGTTCGCTTCTTGGTCGATACTGGGGCGGAACGCTCAGTCCTAACCAAACCAATTGGAAAAATGTCTAAGAAAACATCCTGGGTGCACGGGGCCACAGGCATCAAAAAATACCCCTGGACAACCCAGAGGACTGTAGACTTAGGAACGGGAAAAGTCTCCCATTCCTTCCTAGTCATCCCAGAGAGCCCCTGCCCTCTACTAGGGAGGGACTTGCTGACAAAGATGGGGGCCCAAATCCACTTTGAGCCAGAAGGGCCCAAGATAACTGATTCCCAAAACAGGCCAATATCTATCCTGACTGTCACCTTAGAAGATGAGTACCGACTCCATCAAGAGCAAAAGCCCCCCGATCAGGGAATTGACTCTTGGCTCCAGCGTTTCCCTGAAGCGTGGGCAGAAACTGGGGGCTTGGGGCTAGCTAAACATCGACCTGCCATATTTGTGGAAGTTAAGCCAGGGACGGACCCCGTTCGGGTTCGGCAATATCCTATGCCCCTGGAGGCAAGAGAAGGAATTACGCCCCATATCCGCCGACTCCTAGACCAGGGAGTCCTACGGGCTTGCCACTCATCCTGGAATACTCCACTGTTACCTGTTCGTAAACCCAACAGTACGGACTACAGGCCAGTACAGGATTTAAGAGAAGTTAATAAAAGGGTCATGGACATACATCCCACTGTGCCCAATCCATACACCCTTCTGAGTGCCTTACATCCCAAAAAACAGTGGTATACCGTTCTTGATCTAAAAGACGCTTTCTTCAGCCTTCCTCTGGCTCCCAAAAGTCAAGAACTCTTTGCATTTCAATGGACGGATCCTGAGAGGGGCATCAACGGTCAGCTAACATGGACCAGACTGCCACAAGGGTTCAAGAACTCGCCAACTCTGTTCGATGAAGCCCTTCATGAAGATCTGGGTGAGTACCGGCGGCAACACCCTGAAATAACTCTTTTGCAATATGTTGATGATCTCTTAATAGCGGCCAGGTCCCCGGAAACTTGTGTTCGAGGGACTGAGGACCTCCTGAAGACTCTGGGGGAGCTAGGCTACCGAGCCTCAGCAACAAAGGCTCAGATCTGCAAGTCGGAGGTAACTTATCTGGGGTACCTATTAAAAGGGGGGCAACGCTGGCTAACCAAAGCCCGAAAGGAAACAGTCCTACGCATCCCTAGACCCCAGTCAACACGGCAAGTGAGAGAATTCCTGGGGTCGGCAGGGTTCTGTAGGTTATGGATACCCGGATTTGCTGAGTTAGCCAAGCCCCTATACCAGGCAACAAAGGAACGGCAGCCCTTCAATTGGACGGAAGAGGCTGAGCTGGCCTTTCAGCAAATCAAAACTGCCTTGTTATCAGCCCCCGCGCTGGGGCTCCCTGATGTCTCCAAACCCTTCCACTTATACGTGGATGAAAGTAAGGGTGTTGCAAAAGCCGTGTTAACACAGTACCTAGGCCCCTGGCAGAGGCCAGTTGCCTATTTGTCAAAAAAATTAGATTCAGTGGCTGCTGGCTGGCCACCCTGCCTCCGGATAATCGCGGCGACCGCCCTAATGGTCCGAGACGCTGATAAACTTATCATGGGGCAAGAGTTGCGCGTTATAACCCCGCATGCCATTGAAGGCGTCCTCCGGCAGCCGCCGGACCGATGGATGAGTAACGCCCGGCTCACCCACTATCAAGGACTGCTGTTAAACCCCCTCAGAATAACTTTTCTGCCCCCAACCTCTTTAAACCCTGCTTCACTGCTGCCAAATCCAGACTTGGACGCCCCGTCCCATGAGTGCACTGAGATACTGGCTCAGGTGCATGGGGTGCGGGAGGACCTGCAAGATCGTCCGCTCCCCGACACAGAACTCACCTGGTTCACTGATGGCAGCAGCTATGTCCACCAAGGCCAGCGGTATGCAGGAGCGGCTGTAACGTCAGAGACTGAGGTAATCTGGGCGGAACCCTTGCCTCCAGGGACATCGGCCCAAAGAGCCGAACTGATAGCCCTTACACAGGCCCTCACCCTAGGGGCAGAGAAAAAACTAACAGTATACACGGATAGCCGCTATGCTTTCGCTACTGCGCACATACATGGGGCCATCTACAGAGAAAGGGGACTATTAACAGCCGAAGGCAAAGAAATAAAAAACAAGCAAGAGATCCTAGCTCTATTAACTGCTTTGTGGAAACCAAAGAAATTGGCTATTGTACATTGCCCTGGGCATCAGAAACCAACTACGCCAATTGCTCGAGGCAACTTCTTAGCCGACCAAACCGCAAGGAGCATAGCAAAAGCTCCCAGTCAGCTCCTCGCGCTCCAGCTCCCCGATCCTGGCCCGCGAAATTTGCCATGTTTTCCCGACTATACCGAACAGGATCGCGAATGGATGAACACGCTTCCCCTAAAACAGGTTAAAAATGGGTGGTGGACTGATATAAATGACCAAACCATCCTACCAGAAAAATTAGGACGGCAGGTGTTGGAACACATCCACCGGACAACCCACCTGGGTGCCCGGCGAATGATGGACTTAATCAGGCACGCCAAGTTTAGAATCAGGCGCATAGCTGAACTGGCCAGCGATGTCACAACAAATTGCAAAGCCTGCCAACTAAACAACGCTTGCCCCCAAACCCAGACCGCCACAGGAATTAGGTGTAGAGGAACTAGGCCTGGTATCTATTGGGAAATAGACTTTACTGAGATAAAGCCTGGAAAATATGGGTATCAGTACTTACTTGTCTTTGTAGATACTTTTTCAGGATGGACAGAAGCGTTCCCAACTAAGAGAGAAACTGCTCAGGTTGTAGCAAAGAAAATTTTGGAAGAAATCCTCCCCAGGTATGGCTTTCCCGTCCAAATAGGGTCAGACAATGGACCAGCCTTCGTTGCTAAGGTAAGTCAGGATTTGGCTTCCATTCTGGGGGCAAATTGGAAATTACATTGTGCTTATAGGCCCCAAAGCTCAGGACAGGTAGAAAGGATGAATCGGACTCTGAAGGAGACCTTAACTAAATTGACCATGGAGACTGGCGCTAATTGGGTAGTACTTCTCCCCTACGCTCTGTTCCGGGCCCGAAATACCCCTTACAGACTAGGCCTCACACCATATGAAATCATGTATGGCAGACCCCCACCCCTGGTCCCCAGTCTAAAAGATGACTTACTCAAACCTGAAACTGAAAATGTCTCTGAGCTCCTGTTCTCCTTACAAGCCTTACAGAAAATTCACCAGGAAATTTGGCCCAGACTACGAGAACTGTACGAGGCAGGACCTCCGCCGACGCCTCATCCGTTCCAGCCGGGAGACTGGGTCCTAGTCAAGCGCCACCGGCAAGAAACTCTTCAACCCAGGTGGAAAGGACCACTGCAAGTACTCCTGACTACTCCCACCGCTCTCAAAGTAGAAGGCATCGCTTCGTGGATCCACTACACACACGTCAAACCAGTGGACCCAACATCCGACCTTCTCGAGCCGTCTGGAGCACCGGTTACATGGACTGTAGACAAAGCTAAGAACAATCCCTTAAAGCTAACCCTGCGCCGTCATCCCCATAGCCGTAACCATGTCTAGCTTACCTATGCTTTTATGCCTTATGCATCTGACTCTCCTCACTGCTGCGCCGTCTAATCCCTATGTCTGGAGGTTCTGGCTCTATGAAAACAAAACTCACCCCGGGGAAACCCCCCAAGCGGGTAAACTGCTAGCTAGCGCAGACTGCCCCCCCTCAGGGTGTAATACTATAGTTTACCTCAATTTCACTAGGTTCCAGATTGCCCAACCAGCAACACCCATGATCTGTTTTGAATATGATCAAACTGAATATAATTGTAAAAATTATTGGTGGCACCAGAGTGCAGGTTGCCCATATAGCTACTGTAAGACGCACTCTGTCCGATACTGGAGAGAACGACAAGGGTGGTATTTTTACAAAACTGAGTCTCCCGTCACTTACACTTGGATAATTAGAGACCCATGGGACTCTCGGTGGACAACCCCACAACATGGGGGAGTATATTACTCATCAACTAGTACCTGGCCCAGTAGCCATTTATATCTGTGGAGAAGTCTAGTCCAGATTCAACCCTTAATCCACACACAAATCCACAGGCAAGAAACCAAGTTATCACAAGACTT
The DNA here is from genome assembly GCF_037993035.2 of Macaca fascicularis. Classification (NCBI taxonomy): domain Eukaryota; kingdom Metazoa; phylum Chordata; class Mammalia; order Primates; family Cercopithecidae; genus Macaca; species Macaca fascicularis. The sequence continues at coordinate 15,231,529 of NC_088387.1, read as the reverse complement.
GCAGCCCTTCTCCTGGCTAACTCTATTACGGGAAGGGCTAGCATTCGCCAACCTCACTGGTTTAGGCGACCTGTCCTCTTGCTTTATGTGTGCAACCCTAGGAAGACCACCATTAACGGCTGTTCCTCTATCCTCCCCTCCCACAAACTATACAGGTTTTAACTCATCGATAGTCACGATACCCGATGTAGCCCTGTACCGTGACCCATACCAAGAGAAATACCCCTATTGTTATTCGGCATTTAGCAACAGCCTCTGCAACCAATCGGCTACATACCCTAATAGTCCCATATATGCTCCCCCTGGTGTGTTCTTCTGGTGTAATATGACTCTGTTAAAAACTCTGTCCAAAAGCATCTCTGACGGACAGTTGTGTATCCCTGTTACCCTAGTTCCCCGACTGACACTGCTAACCCCGGCAGAGTTCATAGGCTGGGCAGGGACCGCCCCAACTAAAACTGCGCGACATAGACGAGCAGTTTTTCTACCACTAATTGCCGGAATATCCTTAACCACCTCTGTCGTCGCAGCGGGGTTAGCAGGAGGGGCCCTACAACACTCCATGATAGAAAACGACAAGCTGTTACAACAATTCTCTGTTGCTATGGAAGACTCCGCCTATTCCCTAGCCTCCCTTCAGCGGCAGCTCACCTCCCTAGCACAGGTCACCCTTCAAAACCGCAGAGCCTTAGACTTACTCACGGCTGAGAAAGGAGGTACCTGTATGTTCCTCAAAGAAGAATGCTGTTTCTATATAAATGAGTCAGGGTTAGTTGAGGAAAGAGTCCAACGCCTACACGAACTAAGCTTAGAAATGAAAAAGCAACAATTCACTACAGCCGCTAACAATTGGTGGAGCTCTTCAATGTTTTCCCTTCTGGCACCCCTTTTAGGCCCCCTAATGTCTTTACTACTTCTATTCACTATAGGCCCCTGTGTGGTAAATAAAATTTTACAATTTGTCAGAGAAAGGTTTGATACCATCCAACTAATGGTCCTCCGTAGCCATCACCAGCCTCTCCTGCACCCAGAAAGTGAGGCTATATTATAAGACTCTGGAAATCCAAGATTGGACATCCAGTTACTTATGAGAAGGGAGAAATGAAAGGACACAAAGATAGATGTGTACCTGCCCCCCACCCGCTACACCCTTGTTCTGCTCTCTAATCTTTGCACGTACCAGAGGTTTTGTAAGTTCTGTAAGTACATGTTTCTCTTTCTGAGGCCAGGTCACAAGGAATGTTTAAGTAAGATAGCCAGGTCACAAGGTGTGTTTAAGCAAGATAGCCATAAACTGGTCGAGCAACCTGATGCAATATAATTAACTGCCTTTGTGTAAAACTGCTCTTCTGCCTCAAGGGTTGTACTGAAATATCAGAAATGGCGGGAACCAATCATAGTTTGCCAAATCGCTTTGTTCAAACTCCAGCCAATCATACCTCTAATTTGTATAATGATTCTATGCCTACTTTCCTTAGACTATATAACATTGTTCGGAGCTCAGTAGGGGAGCTCTCCTGCCCGTCTCGTTTCACGAGCAAGTGAGAGCTCCAGGTTCGAACCTGTAATAAAGATCCTTGCTGCTTAGCTTTGACTCTGGACTCTGGTGGTCTTCTTCGGGGAATAAACGGTCTGGGCATAACAATTACAAAAGTATTAATTTTGGAGAACTAATAAATGTCCATGAAATCTTCACATTTTATGTTTTTCTGCTGTGGCTTCAGCCAGTCCCTGCGTTCAAGGTCCCTGACTTCCCGCAACGTTCTCCCTCCCTTTTCCTCTTTTTTCTTTGTTTATATTGTCCTGCCACTCCCCTGTCTTTAAGATGGTAAAGATAATTATCAATAAATACTAAGGGAACTCAGAGACCTGGGCCGGCTTGGGTCCTCTGTAAGCTGAGCGCCGGTCCCCTGGGCCCCGCTTTTCTTTCTCTATACTTTGTCTCTGTGTCTTATTTCTTTTCTCAAGTCTCTCGTTCCACCTAACGAGAAACACCCACAGGTGTGGAGGGGCAGGCCACCCCTCCAACTTTTGATTTTTGCTACTGCACATTCTCCAACAGGCATCATTATTCAAAACACTGATCTTGTGGAGTGGTCATTTCTTTCTCACAGTACAATTAAGACTTTTACATTGTACTTGGATCAAATAGCTACATTAATTGGTCAGGCAAGACTACGGATAATAAAATTGTGTGGTAATGACCCAGACAAAATAGTTGTTCCTTTAACCAAGGAACAAGTTAGGCAAGCCTTTATCAATTCTGGTGCATGGCAGATTGGCCTTGCTAATTTTGTGGGAGTTATTGATAATCATTACCCAAAAACAAAAATCTTCCAGTTTTTAAAATTGACTACTTGGATTTTACCTAAAATCACCAGACATGAGCCTTTAGAAAATGCTCTGACAGTATTTACTGATGGTTCCAGCAATGGAAAAGCGGCTTACACAGGACCAAAAGAGCGAGTAATCAAAACTCAGTATCAATCAGCTCAAAGAGCAGAGTTGGTTGCAGTCATTACAGTGTTACAAGATTTTAATCAACCTGTTAATATTATATCAGATTCTGCATATGTAGTACAGACTACAAGGGATGTTGAGACAGCTCTAATTAAATATAGCATGGATGATCAGTTAAACCAGTTGTTTAATTTATTACAACAAACTGTAAGAAAAAGAAATTTCCCATTTTATATTACTCATATTCGAGCACACACTAATTTGCCAGGACCTTTAACTATAGCAAATGAACAAGCTGACTTACTGGTATCCTCTGCATTCATAAAAGCACAAGAACTTCATGCTTTGACTCATGTAAATGCAGCAGGGTTAAAAAACAAATTTGATGTCACATGGAAACAGGCAAAAGATATTGTACAACATTGCACCCAGTGTCAAGTACTACACCTGCCCACTCAAGAGGCAGGAGTGAATCCCAGAGGTCTGTGTCCTAATGCATTATGGCAAATGGATGTTACCCATGTACCTTCATTTGGAAAATTATCATATGTTCATGTAACAGTTGATACTTATTCACATTTCATATGGGCAACATGCCAGACAGGAGAAAGTACTTTTCAGCCAATGATTACTTCAATTCCTGTTAATCTATGGGGTCGAGATTTATTACAGCAATGGGGTGCGGAAATCATTATGCCTGCTCCATTATACAGCCCCACGAGTCAAAAAATCATGACTAAGATGGGATATATACCAGGAAAGGGGTTAGGAAAAAATGAAAATGGCATTAAAGTCCCAATTGAGACTAAGAAAAATCAAGAAAGAAAAGGAGGCCGGGCGCGGTGGCTCACGCCTGTAATCCCAGCACTTTGGGAGGCCGAGGCGGGTGGATCACAAGGTCAGGAGATCGAGACCACGGTGAAACCCCGTCTCTACTAAAAATACAAAAAATTAGCCGGGCGCGGTGGCGGGCGCCTGTAGTCCCAGCTACTCAGGAGGCTGAGGCAGGAGAATGGCGTAAACCCAGGAGGCGGAGCTTGCAGTGAGCCGAGATCGCGCCACTGCACTCCAGCCTGGGCGACAGAGCGAGACTCTGTCTCAAAAAAAAAAAAAAAAAAAAGAAAGAAAAGGAATAGGGTATCCTTTTTAGCGGCGGCCACTGTAGCGCCTCCTAAACCCATTCCATTAACTTGGAAAACAGAAAAACCGGTATGGGTAAATCAGTGGCTGCTACCGAAGCAAAAACTGGAGGCTTTACATTCATTAGCAAAGGAACAATTAAAAAAAGGACACATTGAGCCTTCATTCTCACCCTGGAATTCTCCTGTATTTGTAATTCAGAAAAAATCAGGCAAATGGCGTATGTTAATGGACTTAAGAGCCGTAAATGCTGTAATTCAACCCATGGGGCCTCTTCAACCCGGATTGCCCTCTCCGGCCATGATCCCAAAAGACTGGCCTTTAATTATAATTGATCTTAAGGATTGCTTTTTTACCATTCCTCTGGCAGAGCAAGATTGTGAAAAATTTGCCTTTACTATACCAGCCATAAATAAAAAAGAACCAGCCACCAGGTTCCAGTGGAAAGTACTACCTCAGGGATTGCTTAATAGTCCAACTATTTGTCAAACTTTCGTAGGTCAAGTCCTTCAACCAGTTAGAGACAAATTTTCAGACTGTTATAGCATTCACTATATTGATGATATTTTATGTGCTGCAGAAACAAGAGAAAAATTAATTGACTGTTACACATTTCTGCAAGCAGAGGTTGCCAACGCAGGACTAACAATAGCATCGGATAAGATCCAAACCTCTGCTCCTTTTCATTATTTAGGGATGCAGATAGAAAATAGAAAAATTAAGCCATTAAAAGGAAAGGTTCCCGCAGGATCAGATGTAATCTCAGAGTACGTTAAGGCCTGCGATGGAATTGGAGGAGCTATGCATAAAGCTATGCTTATGGCTCAAGCAATCACAGGAGTTGCTTTAGGAGGACAGGTTAGAACATTTGGGGGAAGATGTTATAATTGTGGTCAAATTGGTCATCTAAAAAAGAATTGCCTAGTCTCAAATAAACAAAATGTAACTACTCAAGCTACTACAAGAACAGATAAAGAGCCACCTGGCCTATGTCCAAGATGTAAAAAGGGAAAACATTGGGGTGATCAATGTCGTTCTAAATTTGATAAAAATGGGCAACCACTGTCGGGAAACGAGAGGAGGGGCCAGCCTCAGGCCCCGCAACAAACTGGGGCATTCCAAATTCAGCCCTTTGTTCCTCAGGGTTTTCAGGAACAACAACCCCCACTGCCACAAGTGTCTCAGGGAATAAGCCAGTTATCACAATACAGCAATTATCCCCCGCCACAAGCGGCAGTGCAGCAGTAGATTTATGCACCATACAAGCAGTCTCTCTGCTTCCAGGGGAGCCTCCTCGAAAAATCCCCACAGGGGTATATGGCCCATTGCCTGAGGGGACTGTAGGACTAATCTTAGGAAGATCAAGTTTAAATCTAAAAGGAGTTCAAATTCATACTGGTGTGGTTGATTCAGACTTTAAAGGCGAAATTCAATTGGTTATTAGTTCCTCAATTCCTTGGAGTGCCAGTCCAGGAGACAGGATTGCTCAATTATTACTCCTACCTTATATTAAAGTTGGAAACAGTGAGATAAAAAGAACAGGAGGGTTCGGAAGCACTGATCCGGCAGGAAAGGCCGCATATTGGGCAAATCTGGTCTCTGAGAGCAGACCTGTGTGTAAGGCCATTATTCAAGGAAAACAGTTTGAAGGGTTGGTAGACACTGGAGCAGATATCTCTGTCATTGCTTTAAATCAATGGCCAAAAAATTGGCCTAAACAAAAGCCTGTTACAAGACTTGTCGGCGTAGGCACAGCTTCAGAAGTGTACGAAAGTACAATGATTTTACATTGTTTAGGACCAGATAATGAAGAAAGTACTTCCCATGTTAAAAAACATTTATTATCTTGTTTTGCTGTAATGGGAGTTCCAGAAAAAATTAAAACTGACAATGGACCAGGTTATTGTAGTAAAGCTTTCCAAAAATTCTTAAATCAGTGGAATATTACACATACAACAGGAATTCCTTATAATTCCCAAGGACAGGCCATAGTTGAAAGAACTAATAGAACACTCAAAACTCAGTTAGTTAAACAAAGAAAAGGGGGAAATGTGGGGAAAAGAAAGAGATCAGCCTGTTACTGTGTCTATATAGAAAGAAGTAGACATAAGAGACTCCATTTTGTTCTGTATTTGAGATGCTGTTAGTCTGTGACCCTACCCCCAACCTTGTCCTTGCAAGAGACATGTGCTGTGGTAACTCAAGGTTTAATGGCTGATTGACATTCAGGATTGGCGTTTTCATATGCCATCAACTCCACTATGACCTTACGGGCATTCTCATCGGTAATTGACTTTTGAGCAGCATCTTGAAGTCTTGCTACAAAATCAGGGTAGGGCTCTTTAGAGCCTTGTCTTATTGTATTAAAGGAGGGGCAGGCGGTTCCTGGGTCTTGGATTTTCTCCCAGGCCCTAAGGCAGATAGCCCTAATTTGCTCAATGGCCTCATTTGGCATTATTACTTGTTGGTCAACAGTGCTCCAATTTTGACCTATTCCTAATAGTTGATCTGCATCTATGTCAATTGGAGGATTGGCAGTCCTATTTTTTCGGACCTGTACTTGTGCCCCATCAATCCACCAAGTCTTAAATTATAAAAATTGAGAGGGTGAGAGTGAGGATTTTGCCAGAATCTCCCAATCATAAGGAATGAGTCTATGTCCATGAGCAATGGAATCTAATAATGTTCTCATGTAAGGAGAGTTGGGTCCATACTGTTTTACTCCCTCTTTCATTTCTTTTAGCATTTTTATAGAAAAAGACTTATATCTGGCTTCAGCTACGGGAAACTCTCCCTCTTGGGCCCCTTCTCCAGGTGGTCTTGCTTCTAATATTACTGGGAATTGCCACGCCTCAGTATCTCCTTGTTTTCTTGCCTCATCAATAATTTTATGTAACGCACTACCCTGTGTACTAGGCGGTGCTGTAGGATTAAGTCTCATGGTGGGCGGTTGAGGATATGGCGCCCTGCCCTGTGGCGCTAGAAATGTTCCTGGCTGTCCACACGGATTTTCTGGGGGCAACCGATACTGCAGTTCGGCTGGCGGCCAGTATTGATAGGCTACTGGCGGCTGGGTCTTATCTTCTACCGGCTGATATTGTGGACACTGTATTTGGAATGGCATTGCCATGACAGAGACTCTATCTTTTTCTATTTGATCTTCTTTTGGAGTTTGTACTTGTTTAACCTGCATTTGAGGTTGTAAAGTTACAGGCATTTGAGCTGCTGGAAGAGCAGTTGGCCATCGTGGTTTAGACTCTGATGGCTCTGCTAATTCTGGATTTTTTTCTTCTAATTTTAACGTTTCAGGATATACTACCTCCTGTAATTGATTATTGTCAACATTTTGCGTTGACCGAGCCATAGCCGGCTCTGATACACATTCACAGTGTGAACTTTCCTTTCCTTTCCGGGATTCTATCCCTGCCTCTTTTTCACAATCTACTGCACAGCTTTTAGGGACATCAGAAATTGGAACGCTATCTTCTTCTGTTTGAAATGGTTCTAAAGCTACTTTAATAATGACCCAATCATTCCATACTGTGAGCGGAATGATTTTACCTTCCCTGCTTGCTTGTTTTAATTCTTTGCCAATTTTTTCCCAATCTTTTAGATCTAAAGTTCCCTGTTCCGGAAACCATGGACAAAACTGCTCTATTGTTTGAAATAGCGTAATTAGATTTTTGGTAGAGACTTTAACTCCCCCTCTTTTTAAGAGAATTTTAATAAAGCTGCGATAAGAGGCATATTTACTCTTAGTTTGCCCCATTGTTACCCTAGGTTCTTCCGAGCGCACAAGCTTACCGCAAGGCTGACTGTAGACGTACTCGGGAGTCTCTCGTCGACTTGTCCTCAATGACCACGCTCCAGCGTACCTTCACCTTAGAGAAAAGCTTCCACGTTGGGCACCAGATGAAGGGGTGGCCTGCCCCTCCACACCTGTGGGTGTTTCTCGTAAGGTGGAACGAGAGACTTGAGAAAAGAAATAAGACACAGAGACAAAGTATAGAGAAAGAAAAGCGGGGCCCAGGGGACCGGCGCTCAGCTTACAGAGGACCCACGCCGGCCCCGGTCTCTGAGTTCCCTTAGTATTTATTGATAATTATCTTTACCATCTTAAAGACAGGGGAGTGGCAGGACAATAGGGTTAAACAAAAAAAAGAGGAAATCGGCAGTAAGACATATGAACAAAAACCTCTGTGACATGAATAAGTTCAAAGGACAATGCTGTGCCTTGAGATGCATATGCAAACATCTCCATAAACCTTTTGGCAGCATAGTTTCAGTCTATCACATGGGGAGAAACCTTAGACAATACCTAGCTTATCTAGGAACAAAGTCACACCCTGCACGCCCAAAATCCATTAAACCTTGAGTTACCACAGCACATGTCTCTTGCAAGGACAAGGTTGGGGGTAGGGTCACAGACTAACAGCATCTCAAATACAGAACAAAATGGAGTCTCTTATGTCTACTTCTTTCTATATAGACACAGTAACAGGCTGATCTCTTTCTTTTCCCCACAGAATATAAATCATTCTGTTATAAAGATACATGCACACACATGTTCATTGCAGCACTAGTCACAATAGCAAAGACATGGAATCAACCCAAATGTCCATCAATGATAGACTGGATAAAGAAAATGTGGTACATATACACCATGAAATACTATGCAGCCATAAACGGGAATGAAATCATGTCCTTTGTATGGACATAGATGGAGCTGGAAGCCATTATCCTCAGCAAACTAACCTGGGAACAGAAAATCAAACACTGCATGTTCTCACATACAAGTGGAAGCAGAACAATGAGAACACATGGATACTGAGAGGGGAACAACACATACTGGGGCCTGTTGGGAGGCAGGTGGAGGGAGAGTGTCAGGATAAATGGGTAATACATATATGCATGTGAATAGTATTCAGTGTTACACAATAATGAAACCCTGTCATTTGTGACAACATGGGTGGACTTCGAGGGCATTACGTTATATGAAATAGGCCAGCCACAGAATGACAATTACTATATGATTTCACTTGCATTTGAAATCTAAAATAGACAAACTCACAAAAGCAGAGAGTAGAATGGTGGTTTCCTGGGGCCGTGGTGCAGGGGAAATGGATACATGTGGTTAGAGCACAAAGTTTCAGATATACCATATAAGTAAGTTCTGGAGGTCTCATTTACAGCATAGTGCTTATAGCTAAGAATACTGTATTGCATACTTAAAATTTGCTAAAAGGGTGGATTTTGTGTTCTTACCAAAATTTCTTACCAGTAATAATAATAATAATAATAATTGGGGGGGACTTTGGGAGGTGAAGGATATGTCTATAATCTTAAGGGTAGTGGTGTTCATGATGTATACTTATCCCCAGACTCACTGAGATGCATACCTTAGACATGGACAGCTTTTTAAATGTAATCATAGCTCAAAAAATTGGGTTAAAAAAACAGAGGTGGTTGGTTAAAAAATTTAAAAGGAGGGGTAGATGTTCCCTTGTTTTTCTCTCTTGGCTATTTTCTTTCCTGCTGCCTGGAATTAAAAAATGATAGGTGGGCATTTAGCAGCCAAACTGGAGCCTCTTCTAAAGCACAGCAGAGCAGACAGCTGGAAGGGGCCTGCGTCCCTAATGAATTTGGCAAGCATCTGTACCAGCCATGATAGGTGTAACTATAGATTTAAGTGAGAAAGAAATAAACTTCTGCCTTGTTTAAGCCACTTTGTTCAGACATTAATTTCATATGCATATAGAGAATATATGCTCCTTGTGAGTAGGAAAAATGTTTATGCCATATGGTTCATAATGGCTGTTCAGCAATGTAGGATGATGCTGATTATGATGACAATGATGACAAACAGCATGAAATAATAAGTAATGAAAAAAGGTGGTTTAATAGTTGTATATGGTTACTTTATTTAAAGATTCTGCTGCCAATATCATTCAATGTATTTGTATGCCGGTGGGAGTTTTATTAGAGGTAGACTAAGAAAGTTTACATTATTTAATGAAAAATACTAGATCAATTTTAAGAAACAGTAAAAATATCATGAGATGGAACTAAGCATGTGTATTACAAAGCAACTGTCCCAGTTGATTTTATGCATAGTAATGATTGAGAATCCCCTGATCTAGATCCAACAGATCTCAACCTTTATAGGTGCTATCAAGGAAGCACCTAAGGAAGACAATTTTCCTGACTATATCCATACCTCCAGTTAGTAATCGATCTAGAGATCTAGAACCCAAATCCAGACCTCCTGCTTCCATGTGCAGTGGTCTTTCGCTGTTCTGTTTTGTTCCACTTGGTGAAGAGGATTTGAGAATAAATGGGCGCATGATTCAACTCCCTCCTCTGCTCTGAGGAATATAGCCTTGTCCTAGCAAGCAAGAAGCTCATACAGTAGTGGAAGAGGCAAATATACATTCACTAATCTAACATACGAGGCATAAGCACTGTAACATCAACAAACACTTTGGGGTTTCAGACCAGGAGCAAGTGGGGTGATTAATTCTTAGCAGGGCTAGTAAAGTCTGGGAAGTGTTCACTAACAAAATGTCTGGTCATTAACGAAAGCAACTGGTTTCTCAACACAGTCTAATTTATTGTAACAATATAAATGGTTGTTTGTTCATAAACTTTCATCTTTTGCCAAAATGTTTGTAGCTTATGTTCCCATTTAACAAGGTTTTCTGGCCAAAACTGTGCATCTACATCAGTCCTCCCATCAAAGCAATTTTGCATGCATAGAACACCTCTATCTATGAATATCCCTAATGAGGTACAGAAAGGCTCTTCTTATCCAAACAGAGACATTCCACTGGTGCTAGAGAGCCACGGACGGAAGTTTTCTCTGCCTCGTGGAAATGAAGCCAAACTTTCTTCTTTCTTCAGCCATGAGGATTCCTGTCCTCCTCTTCACCATTTTCTTCTTTATGAGCCAAGTTCTACCAGGTAACAAAATAAACTTGGTAAGAATGGAGCGCCTAACACCTTACAGGGATTCAGAGCAATCACCATCATCTATGACCAGATAGGGGATCTCATAGGAAATCTGGAAGACACACCAGTCTCCGGCTCCCTGGTTAGGCCCAGTTCTGTCCAACCCACCTGTACAGGCCCCGCACACCCAGTGCCCACCAGGTCCTGTCAGCCAGGAGGACCCGTGCTCATCCCCTGAAGTATCCGTGGGAGCCTGCATTCCGCAGGGACCCACATCTCGGGGCCAACCACCTTGGGGGCCTCTTGGTTGTGGTGGCGGGGTGGGGGTAGTTGACCTCCAGCCCTCCCATCCTGCCCACTGTATTTGTGGGGATCATTCAGTCCTGGGAGCTTCCTGGGGACCCCAGAAGGAAGAGAACAGGGTGGTCATGGCAGCCTCAGCCCCAGCCTCTGGGCCCAAGTGCAACAGAAAGTAGAGAACAGGGTGGTCATGGCAGCCTCAGCCCCAGGCTCTGGGCCAGAATTTGATAATGACTAATTGAGAGCAACCACTGAATTCGATCCTCTTACAGCTACACGAGAAGTTGGCGAAAAACTGAATGTCGACCATTCTATGGTCATCCAGCATTTGAAGCCAATTGGAAAGTTGAAAAAGCTTGATAAGTGGGTGCCTCATGAGCTGACCAAATATTTTAAAAATCATCCTTTTGAAGTGTCATCTTCTCTTATTCTATGAAACAACAATGAACCATTTCTTGATCAGATTGTGACATGCCATGAATAGTGGATTTCATACAACAGCCAGCTCACTGGTTGGACTGAGAAGAAGCTCCAAACCACTTCCCAAAGTCAAACTTGTACCAAAAAAAGGTCATGGTCACTGTTTGGTGGTCAGCTGCCGGTCTTCTGATCCACTACACTTTTTGAATCCTGGTGAAATCATTACATCTGAGAAGTATGCCAAGTTAATCGATGAGATGCATGGAAAACTGCAGCACCTGGAGCTGGCACTGGTCAACATGAAGGGCCCAGTTCTCCACAACGCATGACCACATGTCATGCAACCAGGACTTCAAAAGTTCAATAAACTGAGCTAGAAGTTTTGTCTCATCTGCCATATTCACCTGAATTCTCGCCAACCAACTACCACTTCTTTAAGCATTTTGACAACTTTTTGCAGGGAAAACACTTACACAACCATCAGGATGCAGAAAATGCTTTCCAAGAGTTCATCGAACCCTGAAAGCATGGAATAAACAAGTTTATTTATCATTGGCAAAAATGTGTTCAAAGTAATGGTTTCTTTTTTTTTTTTTTTTTTTTAAGACCTACTCTCACTCTGTCGCCCAGGCCAGAGTGCAAAGGTGCAATCTTGGCTCACTGCAACCTCTGCCTCCTGGGTTCAAGAGATTCTTCTGCCTCAGCCTCTTGAGTAGCTGGGATTACAGGCACTTGCCACCACACTGGCTACTTTTTGTATTTTTAGTAGAGACGGGATTTCACCACATTGGTCAGGCTGGTCTCAAACTCCTGACATCCTGATTCACCCGACTTAGTCTCCCAAAGTGCTGGGATTACAGGTGTAAGCCACTGTGCCCAGTCCATTGTAATGGGTTCTATTTTGATTAATAAACATGTGTTGCAGCCTAGTTATAAAAATTTAAAATTCACGGTCCAAAACCACAATTACTTTGGCACCAACCTAATAATAGAAGAATTAAAAGAGGCCTTTATATTAGAGAGCCCATGGATGATAAAATAATAAAGAATATTACAATCTCCATAACCCACAAACTTGGTAAATTAGACCAACTGGATGAATTAAAAGACACAATCTATTAATACTAAAACATAGGAGAAATAGGTAATCTAAAAATATTGATATCTACTTTAAAAATGGAATCAATACCTAATAACCTTACAGAAAACCTATGTATTCCAAAAACCTGACATTCTGTCATGTTATTCTAACTGGTGGGATTCGGGGATTTCCATTTTGATAAGAACATAGGTGAGTCGCACACACTTACTTTTACTGCTCATTGGTCAGGAAACCTATGTCCTCTATAGGATACTGCAGAGCGATGTGTTTTGGAGAATTTAGGCAAGATAATATGATTTTCAGAGTTAAAGGAAGACAACCTGTTTTATGTACAGTAATTCCTCATAATATCACAGGGGATACCATATTTAAACTTTGGGGTATCCCCAGGTATAATTCTTATTTGAGCCACATGTGAATTTCAGACACGGAGGCTTCCCAAATTTGGTGGCTTTCAACAGATGTGGAAGTTAATTCACAACCTACTTTGTGGAGGCATAAAATTCAATGAGCACTCATTTAGCATTTTATTTTAAATATTATTTTTGTAAACTTTGCATTTCCAATTAGGTGAAATTTTAAACCTGTTTCAGTTCTTATCCACTTTTTTTTTTTTTCCCTGGGACGGAGTCTTGCCCTCTCACCCAGACTGGAGTGCAGTGGCATGGTCTTGATTCACTTCAACCTCCACCTCCCAGGTTCAAGCAATTCTCCTGCCTCAGCCTCCCAAGTAGCTGGGATTACAGGTGCCCACCACCACACCCGCCTAATTTTTGTATTTTTAGTAGAGATGTGGCTTCCCCATGTTGGTCAGGATGGTCTTGAACCCCTCATCTTGTGATCTGCCCACCTCGGCCTCCCAAAGTGCTCAGATTACAGGCCTAAGCCACCGTGCCTGCCCTCTCTACTCCTTTTACGCAGAGGGGAGTAAGGTTTGCTTTAAGTTAGGAGGGACTCCCGTGTACCCAACCCATTTGTGTAAATTTCTTCCTTCAGAGTTCTTCAAATCAGCATCACCATTGTTAAAGGCCTCCCACATGGTAATAATTGTGCTACAGGGTTTTAGGAACATGAAGTTTATGTTTGGCTGAATTAATCTCCTTGCTGAGGCACAAGGGGGGCATAGGTGTTTTCACCAATTATGAAGTGGGTTCACTGTGCAATGGCTACCAACTTTTCTGAGTACAATGAGACCAAACACATCCATACATAAATTCCATAAAGTGAATTTATTACTTACAAATAGCAAACAAAAGACAACAGAAGCCTAGGATTCAATATGAACCGCTACCACAAGATCAGGAAGGCTACCCAGAGCAGATGGATGGAGTTTTGACTGTAAACGCTTCACTTGCACTACAACTGAGGGACCCCAGAAAGCAGCCCACCTTGGGTTTTCTCCCACGATGTGGTTTGCTGGACACAAACGTTAAAGGCCACTCTGTTTCGAGCAGGGACTCTAACAGAGCCTGGGCTGTTCTGACCAATGTCACCTAATTATTAGGATATTGCATTCCCAGCATATCATACAGTTATCTTGAGAACTACCAGTAAGAAAGGGAGGAAAATGGCCCTGCACCCTTAAAACTGAAGGATCAGGATATTTGTTGTGACAGAGGCACAGACAGTAGCGACAGAGTGTTCTTGTGAGCCATCTACTAGTTCTCTTGAACCATGAGGCACCATGGATGTACACCTCATCAGGAGGGTGTAGGGGACAGCGGCAAGGGGAGCAGCAGCACAAGAAACAAACAAGGCCACTACTTCTGCCTACATAATTACTATTGTCTTGGAGTGTACAGTAATTAATAATGTTCACATGGCTGCCCTAAACATACAGAGATGGTGACCAGAGTAGATGCAGGGACTACAGAGATACAGCCTGATTCTTGCTAATTAGGACTTAAGTGTCGGCTTATGTGCTGTGCTTCTGTGCCTTAATAAGCCAGGGCCTCCAAACTGCCTGCTAAGCACAGGCCAAATGTCATGCTGGGGTGCAATTAAACATTCATGTCTAGGAGATGAGAGCATTTTAGTGTGGGAGAAGATGACAACACCTGAAGACCACAAAACACTGTGCAGAACAAAGGGAAGGCCCATCGTCAGCTCAGGTTTCTGACTCAGGTGACTGCTGATGTGTTACGGAACCATCAGCCGACAGCAGGTAGGTCAAGTTGAGCAGGTGTCCTGCATGAGGGCTGGTCCATTCCATTCGTGTTGCGTTGCCAATTGTTTCAATAGCGTCTCATGCACCCCACTGGTGAGGAAGAAATGAGCACCCTAAGTTTACTGGCACCGTTAAACACATAATATCTATTACTAAACAGATAAGCCAGACATCAGTTATTAATTACATACAGGAAGATGGCGTAAGCTCCCACAGGCCCAAACAGGGATTAACTTGGGAGCAGGGAGTGGTATCACATTAAAGAAGTGAGGATGTTCCTTTTTTTTTTTCCTTTTTTTTGAGACAGAATCTCGCTCTATCACCCTTGCTGGAGTGCAGTGGTGTGATCTCGGCTCACTGCAAGCTCCGTCTCCCATGTTCATGCCATTCTCCCGCCTCAGCCTCCCTAGAAGCTGGGACTACAGGTGCCCACCACCATGAGTGGCTGATTTTTTGTAGTTTTAGTAGAGACGGGGTTTCACCGTGTTAGCCAGGATGGTCTCAATCTCCTGACCTCGTGATCCGCCCGCCTCGACCTCTCTAAGTGCTGGGATTACAGGCGTGAGTCACTGTGCCCGGCTGAGGATGTTCCTTTGTTCCTACAGGAGAACGTGATTGGTTTGTCTGTTGGCTGGTAGGGAACTGAATCATGTGACACTGACTGGTAAGACTGTAATACTCTAAAATACAATATATAAACTATCATACCTTAATGGTGTAATACGATCTACTACAATACCAAAGGGATCGATGAAAAGCCCAACGCTATCATATGTGACTGAGAGACTGAATGCTTCCTCCCTCAGATTGGTTACAACGTATCGTCCTATCACAGTCCTCTCTCCTTCATTCAAAGTGAACGATCCAAATAACAGACAGAAATAATAAAGAATAAAGGGCAACAGATGCAAAGAACTCACGAGATGATACTCTATGATAAACTTTATGTACTTAGGAATTAATACCAACTCAGTATTAGCAAAACAGAAACATCTTTACATCAAGAGTAATTTTACCTTTAATAAAGAAAGGTGGAATGTGTATAATGAACAAGGTATAATCAAAGTTTACCAAATGAGGCTAGTAAGACTATCTCAACAATTCACAATCATTATTCACTGGTCCATTAATCACAAGGCAATACATACAAATGAAACTTACCTGGCCGGGCACGGTGGCTCATGTCTGTAATCCCAGCACGTTGGGAGGCCGAGGCAGGCAAATCATGAGGTCAGGAGTTCAAGACCAGCCTAGCCAACATGGCGAAATCCTGTCTCTACTAAAAATACAAAGAATTAGCTGGATGTAGTGGCAGGCGCTTGTAGTCTCAAGTACTCAGGAGGCTGAGGCAGGAGAATCGCTTAAACCTAGGAGGTGGAGGTTGCAGTGAGCCGAGATCGCACCACTGCACTCCAGCCTGGGCAACAGAGTGAGACTCTATCTCAAAAAAAGATAATAATGAAATAAAAAAATTGAACTTACCTACATATTAGAAAAACATCAAAATTCAACCATGAATCCAGCAAATTATCAAATGAATAGACAAAAATTCTACCAACAAACTTAATATCATTATCTATAAAACTCAAGTACTACTGCTTAAAGAGCATTTACAGAACTCTCACCTCAAGGTTTCCCTGCAAAACAACGTGAAATGCATACTCAAGACTCTTTAAGAATGAGTCACTGATAAAAACAATATACTTGTAACTTGTGTAACATTTCATACACTTTTTTCAAACACTGCACGATAATTAATTTGCATCAGGCTTTCCAAATTAGAAAAGCTTCACTTATAGAACTTCTTTCCCATGGGAGTTTTCACATGACTTTTCAAGTAAATGTGAAAACTGAAAATATTCTTGCAGTTTCTAAACTATTAGAGTCTTAATCCTGTGTACGTTCTTGTATTTACAAGGTCCAGCCAGCGACAGTGTGCATTTTCATATGTCCTTGAGTGAGTATGAGAGAAATGAAACATTCCCACATTCTGGACATTCATAGGGTTTTTCTCAGGACTGAGCTGATGTCTTCAAATGAAACTAACACAACTGAAGGCCTTACCACAAATTTAAATTCAAAAGGCTTTTCTCCAGTCTGAGGCCTCCCAAATCTTCAAAAACAGGAAAATCTGAAGGTTTGACCACATTTCCTACATTCTTAAGGTTTCTCTGCAGTGTGAGCCTTTTCATGTTTATGAGAGAACGGGAAAGAGTAAATGTTTTACCACATTTCTTACATTCAAGGGGCTTTATTTATTTATTTGTTTATTGATTTATTTATTTAGAAATGGAGTCTCACTCTGTCACCAGGCTGGAGTGCAGTGGCACAATCTCGGGTCACTGAAACCTCCGCCTCCTGGGTTCAAGTGATTCTACTGCCTCAGCCTCCTGAGTAGCTGGGATTACAACCATATGCTACCACACCAGCTAATTTTTGCATTTTTAGTAGAGACGAGGTTTCACCATGTTGGCCAGGATGGTCTCGATCTCCTGACCTCGTGATCTGCATGCACAGGGCTTTCCCCCAACCCCCCATTGCTTTTTATGTCCTTGAAAAAGAACTAAGACAACTGAAATGTGCCACCATACCCAGCTAATTATTTTTATTTATTTATTTGTTTTGAGACGGAGTCTCGCTGTGTCGCCCAGGCTGGCGTGCAGTGGTGCGATCTCGGCTCACTGCAAGCTCCGCCTCCTGGGTTCACGCCCTTCTCCTGCCTCAGCCTCCCGAGTAGCTGGCGTGAGCCACCGCGCCTGGCATTATTTTATTTTTTGTAGAGACAGGGTTTCACCATGATGCCCAGGTTGTTTCACATTGTTTTAATCCATGCTGGTTATAAACTCCTGGGCTCAAGCAATACACACTCCTTGGCCTCCCAAAGTGCTGGGATTATAGGCTGAGTCACTACACCCAGCCTCTATATCATGTCTTCTTTCATGGCGAGTAAGGTGACTAGAACGAATGTAGGCTTTACCGCATCTCTGACATTCATAGAGTTTTTCTTCAGTATGAATTCTTTCATGGAGGTGAAGGGAACTGAGGCGACTGAAGGCTTGGTCACATTGTTTACATTCATAGGCTTTCTCTCCAGTATGAGGACTTCTATGGTTACAAAGGGAACTCAAATGACTAAAGGCTTTCCACATTGTTTACATTCATAGGGTCTCTCTCCAGTATGAATGCCTCCATAGTAACCAAGAGAAGTGGAACAGCTGAAGGCTTTATCACATTTGGTACATTTATAGGGTCTTTCTCCCGTGTGAGTCCTTTCATGCGTCTTAAAGGAACAAGAAAATCTGAATGTTTTTCTACATTCCTCACATTCGTAGGGTTTCTCTCTAGTGTGAGTTTGTTCATATATTAGACAAGAACCGGAAACAGTGAACGCTTTACCACATTGTTTACATTTATAGGGTTTTTGTCCTGTGTGAGTTCTCTGATGTCTTTCAATTGAAT
Organism: Macaca fascicularis; assembly: GCF_037993035.2. Taxonomy (NCBI): domain Eukaryota; kingdom Metazoa; phylum Chordata; class Mammalia; order Primates; family Cercopithecidae; genus Macaca; species Macaca fascicularis. The sequence goes on along the minus strand of NC_088387.1, from coordinate 15,213,533 downwards.
TGAGAACATAAAAAGCTTTCCCACATATCGTACATTTATAACTGGAGTTCCGCTGTGCATTATCATGTGTCTTCCAACACCTGGAACAGAAACGAAGAGTTTCCCACACTGTTCACATTTATATTGCTTCTCTCCATATGGTTTGTATCCTGAGTGAGCTAGGATGTGACTATTAAGGAGGGAATGACGTACAAAGACTTTTCCACAAATACTTCATTCACATTGTTTTAATCCAGGAGAAATGTTCTCATTCAGATCAAGCTTTGGAATTTGGCTGACAACTGTCCATACTGACTACTGTCTTTTCTTTCACACAGTCTCTGTGTCATATGAATTCTGTAAAAAAAAAAAAAAAAAAAAAAAAAAAAAAGACAAGCACATTATTATTGGTTGGTTTAATAACTTTCTACTTATTAATAGGTCTTTGACTTACACTGCTACCAATACCAAGGAAAATGCTTTTTTTTTTTTTTTTTTTTTTTTTTTTGCCATGACTGAATTATTTGAAAGTAAATGGGTTACTACTGAAAACACAGCTACCACCTGCATGGCTATGACCAAATTAGTAACATTGATGTACACAATTTTGTAGTACTATTTTCAAGTAAACTGTTTTCCAAACACTGACTGCTACACTGAAGCACATTACATTTTGGGTGAAATTTTTCTAAAAAGAAATAAATTTCAAGTGACTCTTATTTGTTTTGATCGCTTGTTTTTAAGTTCATGACTAGCTAAGATTCCTTCAGAGGACTTTATTTCCTCTTCTCAGTGCAAATTATCTTATCTCTTTCCCAGATTTTTCAAAGTGATCTTCAATATTCTGGCCTTTCCATTTGTTTCCTAAAATACAGACCCACAAAATTATCATAAATTATTACAAACTATAGAAATATTACTAGATTTCATGTTCATTGTACAGAGTGCCCATGCCTGATTTCTTCACCAAATCATTCCCTTGCCACATTCCAAATCACAAATAGCACTGATGATAGGGAAATACTTCTGTAATTAAGTGAAATGTGTTGTCATTCTCACCTACAGAAGCCAGGTTCCTGCAGGTTTCCTGCATCACTTCTCTGCAGAGAATCTTCTGAGAAGAATCTAGCAAAGCCCATTCCTCCTGGGTAAAGTTCACAGCCACATCCTCAAAAGCCACGGGGTCCTAGAACATCCCACACATGTGGATAGAAGGATGGGTGGGACTGACAGCACTGGGAATCTATACTCAATCCATACGCTGTTTACATGATTCTAAAATTTCAAGCATTTATTCTGTGACTTGATTGTCACAACTCTTACTCTGTTCACACATACTCCCTCCCACACAGCAGTACGAATGCTAGAATTGAACTATTCAAAAAGGCAACAGCAAAGTAGAAACTCCCATCTTATTAGAGAATCCAGGGAGTAAGATGTGCTGCTAGGAGTTACCATTTAACTTCACTTTGTACATTTCTAGTATCTGTCATAATAAAGTCCTACCTGATGTGCATAAGAGAGTTAACATTATCAGTCCTGAGACTACTTATTCTTAAAAACGCCTGCTCACAAAGTTCCATCTTTGTTTGTATTAGTAACTTACATTTTGAAAAGGATTCCACCAACCCAAGTAATAAGAATGACTCACTGCATCTAAATGGCTTATATTTGCCAAAACTTTTTCTGCTGAAGGTCTATTATTTTGTGTCACTGCAGTGGTGCTTAGGGAACCAGACACCAAAACACAGTCTGAACACTAAGTGTTCAATGAGTTTCCCTGGTAGACAATATTTTACAAATGCTGTCACTTGTTAACTGAGGAGTTGAGCCCATGCCATGTGATTACACCAAGACAGAGTAGGCTCATTAGATTTAACTGAGTAGTAAATAAAACCAATAATTGATATTTGGTAATACTAATGCCACAATTTTAAAAATTTCTATTGCACAATATCAAGGTAGAAAGGAATAAGAGGAAATGCGACACATGTTTTTTAAAATGACATTTATATCCCCACTTCCAGATGTTATTCCTATGAAATCACAAAAATTCCCAACTCAGGTTGTTTTTGGGCAAGAAAAACTACTTTTTCTTACGTAGTAAAAATGACAAATGTCTAATGATTTTTAGTCATCTAAAAAAAGACTGATGGCTTGTCTAACATACTTCTAAGATTTTCAAACGAAAATATTCAGGACAGCACAGTATTAGCAGAGATGAGCAAGCAGATCAAAGGGAAAAAAAAGTGTTAATGACCCAGCATTTATATGGAAAGTTGATGAATGATAGAGTAGGCACTGTAGAATAGAAAAAGAAATCACATGCATTTTAAAATATGAGACAAACCAGGCTGGCATCTACTTGGGAAAATGCATTGTATTCTTCTCTATTCCATGAACCATAATCAACTTATTATATATTCAAATGTGAAAGATAAAACCAGAACACTTTCAGAAGTCACAGGAAGATTTTTTTTTTTTAACGAAGGATTAGGCAGAATTTCTTTTATGTAAGAAAACAGTAACAAAGTAACAGACAAACTCAAACATATTAAAATTTAGGGAATAAAAAGAAAATAGAGTGGGCAGGGCATGGTGGCTCACGCCTGTCATCCCAGCAGCTTGGGAGGTTGAGGAGGGCGATCACCTGTGGTCAGGAGTTTGAGACCAGCCTGACCAACATATCAAAACCCTGTCGTTTTGTTGTTTGTTTGTTTGTTTGTTTTTTGAGACAGAGTCTCACATTGTCGCTTGGGCTGGGGTGCAGTGGCAATATCTTGGCTCACTGCAACCTCCACCTCCCGGGTTCAAGCAATTCTCTTGCCTCAGCCTCCCGAGTAGCTGGGATTACAGGTGCCTACCACGAGACTCAGCTAATTTTTTTGTATTTTTAATAGAGACAGGTTTTCATCATGTTGGTCAGGCTGCTCTGGAACTCCTGACCTCATGATCCGCCCACCTTGGCCTCCCAAAGTGCTGGGATTACAGGCCTGAGCCACTGTGCCAGGCCTAATACCCCATGTTTACTAAAAACACAAAAATTAGCTGGGTGTGGTAGTGGGTGCCTATAATCCCAGTTACTCAGGAGGCTGACACAGGAGAATCACTTGAACCCGGGAGGCGGAGGTTGCAGTAAGCAGAGATGGCGCCACTGCACTCCAGTCGGGCTACAGAGCAAGACAGTGTCTCCAAAAAAAAAAAAAAAAAAACCCTCAGGTATCCAGATAAGAGGATACAAATGTGTCCACTGTCATAAATTCTTCACCATGCTGCAAGAGGGAAACTGACATTTTGGTGAATCTTTGTAAATCATCAATTTATCTATCACACTTTTATTTCAGCGGTAGCATTGACAAAGCTAAGTCCTACAATTCCATTTGAAATTACCTTTGAAAAGAACAGACCTTTAAAACTTACTACACTCACTCTGGGGAAGAAATAAATACGAATTTTTAGCAAATAAAATACATCATTTTACCTTGCCTCTTTGGAAATAGTATGTTTATCTTTCAAGCTGTACAGATAAAATGTATCTTACAGTCAATGAAAAACTGAAACTCAAATAAGTGGAGAAGCCTTTTCAAGGTAACAAATTCAGGAAGAGGCAGTGCAGACTCCAACACCTTTCTAAGTGTCACGGCAGGCCATTCTATCCCTCGGGACACCCATCCTGTTCAGTAAAGTGCTCAGTGACCACCTAGGAGGCACTGGCACTGCTCTTTGTCCTTCTGTGCGCCTTCAGTGCATTTTCATGTTCAGGTTGTTGCACATCCTCTCTGGGGTGGGTTTTCCTTGTCCTTTGGGACAGTTTTTCTCTCTTCACAAGTCTGTGACAATCTAGAGAGCAGAAACCATTTTTGCCTTTTCCTCTCAATATCAGCATCCCATTTGCAGACCATCAATGTGTCTCCGAGGAATAAAAACTCCAGCTGGAAGAACAGTTTTAATGACCTAGCTTTAATCACATTACGTTGTATTGTCCATTCATTTTAATGTCCTAAAATTTTAATAACCCTAAGGGGTCACCATTTTAGATGAAACTATACCAGGAGATTCCTCTAAGGCCAAGAGCATCCAGCTACTCCCCTGAGAGACTCTACCCCCTACCTCAGGCTGTCCTTGGCGATGAGGTGACCCCGGGGCTGATACTCACTAGACCCTCCAACAGACATGGCCACTGTAGGTATCCTGGGTCATCCCCAGACAGTTCTAAAATACCAGGACTAGGAAAAGACAGGAGGGTGGTTGAGAACTCAACACCCTGTAAAGTTTTCACGTGGGGACCTCAACCTAAAGACATTTTGATAATATGTACACTTAGGAAAGATGAAAAGAAGAGAGGCACAAAGATTTTTTTTTACAGTAGAGTGTCAGATGATTTATTCTCCGCTTTCCTCTCATGTAAAGTGCTTGGAAACAGAAAAATATTTTGACCAGCACTGTATTCCCAGCACCTTACGAGGCCGAGGCGGGAGATAAATTAAAGTCAGGAGTTCGAAACCCACCCAGCCAACATGGCAAAACCCTGTCTCTACTAAAAATACAAAAATTAGTTGGACGTGGTGCTGGGGGCCTATAAGCCCAGCTACTTGGGAAGCTGAGGCAGGAGAATCGCTTGAACCCAGGAGTCAGAGGTTGCAGTGATCTGAGACTGCATCATTGCACTCCAGCCTGGCTACAGGGCGAGACTCCGTCTCAAAAAAAAAAAATATATATATATATATAAAATATATACATTTAAAATTATTACATGTAGATAGTATTTGAAGTCATGGGACTGACTGTAGGTAGAAACAAGAGAAGGCAAGGAAAGTTTTTATATTTATATATAATTATATAAAATTAATATATATAATTATAATATATAAATATAACATATAGGCTGGGCACAGTGGCTTACACCTGTAATCCCAGCAATTTGGGAGTCCGAGGTGGGCAGATCACTTGAGGTCAGGAGTTCGAGACTAGCCTGACCAACATGGAGAAACTCTATCTCTACTAAAGATACAAAAATTAGCCAGGCATGGTGGTGCGTGCCTGTAATCGCAGCTACTCAGGAGACTGAGGCAGGAAAATCACTTGAACCCGGAAGGTGGAGGGTGTGGTGAGCCCAGATTGCGTCATTGCACTCCAGCCTGGGTGACAAAGGTTAAACTCCGTCTCAAAATAAATAAATAAATAAAACAAGAAATATATATTTACGTCTAAATATATAATTGTAATACATAAATGTATATATAAATATACATTTGTTATAAATTTATTGATGTATGAAATATGCTTATTTCTGAGATAGGCTCTGGCTCTGTCACCCAGGCTGGAGTGCAGTGGCACTATCATAGCTCATTGGAGCCTTGAACAGATGGCTCAAGCGATCCTCCCACCTCAGCCTCCTGAGTGGCTAGGATTGGATGCACACACCACCATGCCTAGCTAATTTTAAAATTTTTTGTGGAGACAGGGTCTTCCTTTTTTGCCTAAGCTGGTCTTGAACTCCTGGGCTCAAATGATCTTCCTGCCTCATGCTTCCAATGTGTTAGACGTGGGCCACTGCATCTGGTCTAATGCATTTTTTAATTTGCGAGTTTATATTATTTAATATTTTGAAGTACTGAATGTGTTGAACAACCAACTTGCAGAATTCCCGAACAATGGATAGTCAGCTCTCATGTCCTGGTTCCAATCGCCCCAGCACACCATGGCTAGAAATCTTTCAGCCAACTTCCACTTATATGTCCCGGGGCAGGACAATGTCACTTGGCCAATCCCCACTAAGAGGGACTCTAGAAAGGCAAGAAACTATTCTGTTCTCTATAATGGAACCTCACCAGGGAGAAGGCAGCTGAGAGGGCCAGCTGGGCCCTTCAACCAGAAGCTTCCACCATCGACCCACTGCCCTAGAACTACACCGTGCTGGGCATTTGGGGCACTGTTATGAGCAAGAGTTTCCATTTTTCTTCTCATGGGACCTTCAAGCTAGTGGCAAGAGACAATTTATTTTTTTTTTTTTGAGACGGAGTTTTGTTCTTGTCACTCAGGCTGGAGTGCAATGTTGTCATCTCGGCTCGCTGCAACCTCTGCCTTCTAGATTCAAGCAATTCTCCTGCCTCAGCCTTCCGAGTAGCTGGGATTACAGGATTGCACCACCATGTCTAGCTAATTTTTGTATTTTTAGTAGAAATGGGGTTTCACCATGTTGGCCAGGCTGGTCTGGAACTCCTGAGCCACTGCACCCAGTCAAGAGGGAGATTTTCAATCAATAACTATAATTGTGATGAATGCCAGAAAGAAGAATGTGTGTGATGGGGAAGGGACCTAAGTTATTGTCTCATATTTTAACACTTTCACAGGCGATAACTATAAACTTAGAAGGTTAAAACAACACACACTTTTAAGCCAATTTTGGCAAGCTAAGAGTTGAGCGCATTTTAGCGGGTCCTGTGCTTGGGATCTCACGCTAAGCAGCTGGGCTGCATCCTCATCTGAGGCTCCACCAGGGCAGAATGCATTTCCACATCCGCTGAGGTTACTGGCAGAATTCATTTCCTCGGACCCGCTTGGCAAGGGCCCAGCTTTTTGCTTCCTTGCCTACGGGGCGCCTCCAAAGGTCTTTTCTCAGCACATCATCTCCCTCTGGCAGCCCCTGCAGGCGGAACCTTTCTCTCAAGTCTGCGAAGGTGATGCACTGTGACAGTGACATCCCATTGCTTTTGCCAGGCTCTATGGGTTAGAAGCCAGTCACTGGTTTTGCTCGTACCCAAGGTCAGGAAGACTATACAAGGACATAGGTTATTGGGGGGTCAGCCACTTTAGGGTGTGGCTGCCACCACTGAACTTGGTGAGAATTTAAGGGTTGGTAGGAGCTGGCCAGGTACGGGGTGAGGGTGTGTCAGGCAGGGGTGAGGGCATGCAGGGGGATGCAGAGGCCTGCACCCTGGAATGTCCTTTCACTCCCTGAGGGTTTGTTCTCTTGATCCCTGAGTACATCCCAGAACACGGTGGGGCCCTAGCAGGGGAGAGGTAGGGCAGCATGTGTTGTTCATCTGGAGACCTTGTTAGGCAAATCAGATTAGGGGCCAGGCTTTCAGTGGTGGGTGTGAGCGTGGGAGTGATGAGTGTTCAGGTGTGTGTGGGAAGAGCGATGGGGATGAGGTCAGCCTCAGCCACCATGAAGACCTTAACTGTGCATCCACCCATCCCAGCAGTATCCCTGAGTGAGTGCCTTCAGGGTGCAGGTCCTGTTTTACACAGGTCCCAGTAGCTGGGACCACAAGTACGCGCCACCACGATCGGCTAAGTTTTTGTATTTTTAGCAGAGATGGGGTTTCATCTTGTTGGCCAGGCTGGTTTCGAACTCCTGGCCTCAAGTGACCCACCTGCCTCGGCCCCACAAAGTACTGGGATTACAGGCGCGAGCCACCGTGCCCGGCCCTACTTCACTCCTAAAGCCCACCATACGTGCTTTCAAATGTTTGGTGAATCACAAAGTGAACGAGTGAATGGGACTACGTGACTTCGGGCAGCGGGCAATCCTATTCCTTGGACCTCAGTTTCACTTTTTGTAAAGCAAGCCTGTCTCTCGCTCTCTGCCCTAAAAGCCTGAGTTCTGGGCTTGAGATGAGCGCGTCCTGTAGACCAGACTGCAGGTGGACGTAGAGCTGGGTCTTCTAGGAGGCCAGGATCCGGCCAGCTCTTGGGTACCGTCCTCCCGCGGAAACCTGTACGCCCAATCCCAGCACCGCCCCGCCCAGCCTCCATTTGTTCCCCTAGGCCCCGCCCTCTCCGCGCGGCTCGCTCCCCATTGGCCGGGGGGCGGGCCCTGGGCGCCCGGCTCCGCTGGGGGCGGGGCAGCGGGCGGCAGGCGGGGCCCTGTGCACCTGCATGATGTGTTTTCCGGCCGCAGCCCGGCGCCAGCTGCAGCTCCTTGATCCGAGCCGGATCCTGAGCGTGGAACACGGGCTGAAGCGGCGGCAGCGGCCCCGCCCCGGGGCTCCGTGGTTGAGGCTGCCTCGGCTCTGTCGGCTGCTCAGCTGCGCTCCAGTCGGCCCAGGCGCCGCGGCGAGGAGCGAGCGCTCCGAGGCGGCGGCCTGAGGTGAGAACGGGCAACGAGGTCTCCGGACCGGGCGGGGGTCTCTGCCCCGGGCGAGGCGGCTCCGAGCTGGGTTCCGCAGGGTCCGAGGTCGGGATCCGGGGTCCTTGCGCCTGGGCTTTGTCTCGGCCTCGGGTGGTACCGGGGGCTTCGCGCCTGCTACGATACCGCGTGGGCCCGCGCGGGGGTCCCGGTCGTCCTGCCGGTAGGGGCCGGTCCCCACTGCTCCCCGGCTCCCCGCATCTGCCACGGAGGGGGCTGCATGGACCCGGGCGCTGGCTTCTGAGCCGAGATGGCGTCACTGCACTCCAGCGTGGGCGACTGAGTGAAACTCCGTCTCGAAGAAAAAAACCTGGTCAATTGTTTTACCCAGCCTAGGTACGTGTGGCAGAGCCGAATGAAAGCTTAGAAAAAGACGACTTGAGAACTAACCTAGCAGAGGAATCAGGCGGGATGTGTTGTTACTAAGTGAAATTTGCACTGTTTTCTCCCAGGCCTCACTGAGTTGTGTACAACAGAGAGCTCAGGTGTTGGGGGCAGTTGACCGGTTGAAGAATGCATTACTATTATGTGAGAAATACTGGCCTTTGAAAAAGCAGAACTGGATCCACGTTCTTGCCTGGTAACTCTATCATCTAGTTTGTAAGTTCACTGAAAAATTCTTATGACAGTGGGGAAAGGATTGGGGCGTCTGCATTGGTTTGTGTAATATAGGTCATATGAAAGAGCATTTAGGCTGGAGGGAGACTTTTCACCTCTCTAACTTTACTTTCACAGGACAATTCCATCATGATTTGAAGATTTTTGAGTGAAAACTACATTGTTCTGCTATGTATTTCGGGGCAAATTTATACATACAATTTGCTTAAATATTTCAGATGATACAAGAATATATGTGTGGGGTAAAAAGCTGAAATTTGCATTCCCCCTTCTCTAGAAGTAACCATTGTGAATAGTTAAGTCTGTATTCCAGCTATTTTGTATACTATAAATACACTGTGAACATTTGAGTGTATATAGACATGTATGTTACACACAGTTTTAGAGGTGGAATATTGCTCTGTTGCCCATGCTAGTCTCAAACTCCTGGGCTCAAGTGACCCTCTCGCCTCAACCTCCCAAAGTTTTGGAATTACAGGCGTAAGCCACCGCGCCTGGCCTGCATGAGTATATTTAGTAATTGCTAAGTTACTCTGTCCAGTACGTGTCTATTGAAGTCCCCCATGTGCCAAGCATTATTCTGAATACCTTATATGCACCAATTGACTTAATTTTTAGAGCAGCTCTCTTATTGTGGCCCTTTTACAGTGAGGAAACTGAACCACAGAGAGGCTGGGGACGTCGTCTAACATCACACAGCCAGTGCTGTTGGAATTGAGGTTTGAACCCAGACAGCTGGCTTCAGATCTCTTAGCTGTTATCGTAGATGGCACACCCAAACCTTAGGGCCGCCTCCCAAGCCTTGCCTGAGCTCTGCGAGAGCCGTGTATGTGAGGTTTCTTTCCTCTTTAAGAACACAAGTCTTGGAATTGTCCCAGACCCTGGTAGGACCTCTTGAGGACCAAAAACAGGGATTCTTCAAGCCTGTCCCAAGGGCCAGATCTCTGATTTAGCTACTTGGAAGGTAGATGTAGAAGAGAGTAATTTTACCAGAACAAAAAGTCAGGATGGCTGGGCTGACTCGGCCAGATGCAGTGGCTCATGCCTGTAATCCCAGCACTTTGGGAGGCCGAGACAGGTGGATCACCTGAGGTCGGGAGTTCGAGAGCAGCCTGACCAACAAGTTGAAAGTATGTCTCTACTAAAAATATGAAAATTAGCTGGGCGTTTTGGCGGGTGCCTGTAATCCCAGGTACTTGGGAGGCTGAGGCAAGAGAATTGCTTGAACCCGGGATGCAGAGGTGGCAGTGAGCTAAGATTATGCCACTGCACTCCAGCTTGGGTGACAGAGCGAGACTTCATCTCAAAAAAACAGAAGGAAGGGGAAAGGGAATGCCTGGGCTGACTCACAGGGAAGAGGCCCTACAGCAGCCGTAGGACATTGGCCACTTGGGTGGAAAAGAAGGAAGGAAGAGCTTCACCCATGGCGGTGACCTGGACTGCAGAAACCACACTAAACAGTCCACATCCTGGAGCCTGGCCACCCCATTTGCTTCTCTTCTCCTTGGGTAGAGGGTATGGGAAGCTTTCTACCCCGGAGGCTGAGCAGCGCAGCTTCTAACCAGGGTAGGCGTTTGTCTGTCCCTGGGAATACAGACAGCATTCTCATAAGCAGCCCAAATACTCCTGAACAGCTTTTTGTAGGGTGGGGCAGGGTGGGGCAGAGGATCATTTTGACTCCTAGGTACCTTTTCCACTTTCACTGCTGATAACTGTGTTACAGATTAAAGTTTTGTTTTTGATACTGAAGAGGGCTTAAGAGAGTGAGCTATTATGGCACATCTAAGTCTACTAAAATAGAACCACAGAGTAGTGTAGGAAAATCTCTTCTAAATTATGGATCATATATGGTGAACGTTAGAAGCCATGTGTACCTAAGTTGAAAAATCAAACCATGTCTTGTATTTGGGTGACCCCGGTAAGTCTGGATGTCACTGCGCCTTGTGTGAACACAGGATGCTGAGGTGCAGGGATCAACAGGCTTTTTCTGGACATCTTGCGCTTCTCCCTTGGGGTAAAGTGGGGCGGCAGTAGCAGCGCACAGCTGTAGGGCCCCTAATATTTGTCAGCTGGCTTACATGTGGGATTCCATTTAATGCAATCTTGGAGGTAAAATTATGTTATTGAAGATGAAGATAGAGGCTTAGAGAAGTTAAGAAAATTGTTCAAGGTCACATCATTTGTTTTGTTTCGTTTTGTTTTTGAGACAGTTTTGCTGTTCTTGCCCAGGCTGGAGTGCAATGGTGCGATCTCGGCTCACCACAACCTCTGCTTCCCAGGTTCAAGTGATTCTCCTGCCTCAGCCTCCCGAGTAGCTGGGATGACAGGCATGCGCCACCACGCCACGCTGATTTTGTATTTTTAGTAGGGATGGGGTTTTTCCGTGTTGGTTACGCTGGCCTTGAACTCCCAACTTTGGGTGATCCACCCAACTCAGCCTGCCCAAGTGCTGGGATTACAGATGCGAGCCACCACGCCTGGCCAAGGCCATGTAATTTCTTAAGTTGAAAGATGAAGTACTGGATGAACTCAGAAGTTTGACTTCAAGGCCCTTGATCTTTCCATAACACGTGGTTCCTTCCCTGGTTGGTCGGAGTGACTGAAGAACTCAAGGAAGCTGTGTTTTGTGGAAAGAGGACCTGAGGGGTGTATGGTCTTTCCAGGCTTGGAATCTGCCATGCTGGGCTTCTGAATTGTATAACTTGACCATATAGAAAGAAGCCCCTCATTTAAGACTTATTCTTTGGGGAAAATGAAGGAAAGCCGCCCACATGAGACAGGCAGAGGCGACTTTCTCAGAGCTGCTGTGGCAAGAGAGTCGGCACCGTCACTTGCGTGTGGCAGAGACTGACATGCAAGTGAGTGGCGGATGAGGAGTGAGGAAGCTTCAGGATGGAAAGAACGGCCCCCAGTGGAGGCTGTTGTGGGGGTTGGAGGCTGCTGTACAGAAGTGGGGTGTCCTATGTGATTGGGTAGGGGCATATTTGACTTTCTCTGAATGATCCTAACTGGAAACACTGGGCCAAAATTAGGGTGGCTGTCAGTTTTGAGTCAAGTCCTGGTCACCTGGGACAGAGTTGTGGTTTAGTTTCTGGGTTGTGGAGAGAGAGCAGTCTGGCTTCCTGTCTGATGTGCTAGCCTGGCTGGCCTCCTGGCTGTTGACTGTAGATAGGGGATTGGTTTCCTGGGTGGGCAGCTACAGGTTGTGATCTGAGTTCTGTCTTTATACATATGATCAGGCATGGTCTGTTTGTATATTCAGTCCCTCATTTTTCTTGTCAGTAAAAATATCAAGTGACAAATTGGATACATTGGGAAGATTTTAGATGTCTGTGTCCCCTGGAGGAAGTTTTCACATTCACATTGAATCAGAATGAATATAAACAATGGGGCTATTTATCTTGAAGATTTAAAAGAGGAAATCTTCAACAATACTACCTCGGCGCCATTGCCTCTCTGTCCATCGTTAGGGAATGTGTTTTTATGCACCGCCGGCTCATCGTCCACCAGTTTGTGGTTGATCCAGTTCTCTATACGTCTTACCTTGTGTGTATTTCATTGTTTGCTAGTGTTACCTTTCCCCTTCATCAGTGTAGTTTATTTGTGTAGCCTCTGTTGATAGGAAGTTATTTGTGGAATTTGTGAATGGAAGGGACCTTGGAGGTCTGCTAAGTCAACCAAGTGATTTTAGAGATAAACGGAAATACAGGGAAATGTTCCAGCTTTTTTGGTGGCAAAACCAGGAATAGAAAGCAGTGTTCTTTGTGCCACAATGTCATTGGAAGACAGCTCAATGTGGGCCTAAAATGCAGAGTAACTAACTTTCATTTATCTCTGCTTCTGACTCTTGTTATCAGACATTTTAAATTGACCTAAATGTGTTAGCAGAAATATGAAAAGTCCTGACTTGTTTACATATAAGGTACTTTGTCGCCTACTCATTTGGTTGTTTTTTTCAACAGGATTGAAAAGACATTGTTATAAACTGAATGTTTATGTCTCCCCCAGATTCTTGTACTGGAGCTCTAACTGCCTGTGTGATGGTATTAGGGGGTAGGACCTTTGGGAGGTGATTAGGGTTAGATGAGGTCATGAGCATGGGCCCTGGTCTGACAGGATTAGTGCCCTTAGAAGAAGAGAAACCAGGCCGGGTGTGGTGGCTCACACCTGTAATCCCAGCACTTTGGGAGTCCGAGGTGGGCAGATCACGAGGTCAGGAGATTGAGACCATCCTGAAATCCTGTTTCTACTAAAAATACAAAAATTAGTTGGGTGTGGTGGCATGTGCCTGTAATCCCAGCTCCTCGGGAGGCTGAGGCAGGAGAGTTGCTCGAACCAGGGAGTCGGAGGTTGCAGTGAGCTGAGATTGTGCCACTGCACTCCAGCCTGGTGACAGAGTGAGATACTTTCTCAAAAATAAAAAGAGAAAGCAGAGAGCTTGCACTGCCCTGGTGTGAGGAAACAAGAAGAAAGGTGGCTGTCTGCAAGCCAGGAAGAGGTCCCTGTCCTGGAACTGAGTTGGCCGACACTTTGATCTTGGACTTCCAGCCTCCAGAGCTGTGAGAAATAAACTAATGTTTAAACCACACAGCCTATGGTGTTTTTGATGGTATTTGCCTACGGTATTATGGCCATCTGATTTGACTGATACAGAGATGGTTCCAGAATACTGTAGCCTGTATCTGAGTTGGTGATGCCATGAAAATAAATGTGGTAGTTCATTTCTTTATATAAAGATAACGCTGTGAGCCCAGGGCCTTTGCTCATGTCTTAGTTGAGTCTTGTTTTCTTATAATAGCTTCCTAATTTCTCTTTTCCCCTTCTAATTTATATTATATAGCTGGATTAAATCATATATGGTATGATTTTATACTTTATGTCTGTACAAACTTGTAGTGATTTTATTTCATTTTATTTGATTTTTGAGACATGCCCTTGCTCTGTTGCTCAGGCTGGAATGCAGGCGTGCCATGAGAGCTCACTGTAACCCTAAATTCCTGGGCTCAAGTGATCCTCCCGCCTCAGCCTCCTGAGTAGCTGGGACTACAGGTGTGCTATCCTGCCTAGCTAATTTTTAAATTTTTTGTAAGGACAGAGTCTTGCCGTGTTGTCCAGAGTGGTTTCAAACTCCTGGCCTCAAGCAGTCCTCTCGCTCAGCCTCTCAAAGCACTGGATTACAGGCATGAGCCGCCACACCCGGCCCAGTGATTTTTCATTGTTAAGATCAAGGACGGGTTCCCTGGCTTGGCATTCAAGGCTCATGATCAGGGCGTGATATGCAAGTTTGGGTTTCAGTGGTTCCATTCCCGCCATCAGCCTTGCACTCCAGCTTGTTGCCTAAGCCCTGTTCTGAAGCCCAGCCTGAGAGCTGCACTTAGAATTTATACCTTCTCATCTCTTCATCGTCTTCGCCTATGTTCTTATCTCCATCTGGGCCATGGTCTTCGCCTATGTTCTTATCTCCATCTGGGATATCGTCTTTGCCTATGTTCTTATCTCCATCTGGGACATCGTCTTCGCCTATGTTCTTATCTCCATCTGGGACATCATCTCCACACTTCTGCCTCTTTAAATCTTCTCCATCCTTCAAGACTTGAAATACTCACTTCCTTTACATGATCCCCGCTCTGACATCCAAGCTAGAATTAATCTTTCTTCCTTTGAACTCTGATAGTGCCTGTTTTTCATCCTTTAATTATACAGCAGTTCTGTGTGTTAGATATTATTTTCCCAGTTTTTCATAGTTACTTTGAAAATATTTGCTGTAGTCATATATTTTGAATATGTAATATGAGCGACATTCAAAACGTACTGGAGAGTGAAAGGCAGTCCTACTCCCATCACTGCCCTGTGACCACTGTTGCCAGTTTTTGTTTGTTTGTTTGTTTTTCCAAGGCAGAGTCTTGCTCTGTCACCAGGCTGGCGTGATCTCGGCTCACTGCAACCTCCGCCTCCCGGGTTCAAGCGATTCTCCTGCCTCAACCTCCTGTGTAGCTGGGACTACAGATGTGCTCCACCACGCCCAGATAATTTTTGTGTTTTCAGTATAGACGAGGTTTCACCATGTTGGCCAGGATGGTTTGGATATCTTGGCCTCGTGATCCACCTGCCTCAGCCTCTCAAAGTGCTGGGATTACACGCATGAGCCACTGTGCCCAGCATATGTGTCTTGTTTTTAAAAACACAGATGTTGGCATAAGATAAACACGGTTCTCCACCAGTTCCCCACTGGTAAGTATTTAGGTTGTTCCCAACCGTTTGGATTAATCAATGCTGAGTTGTACATAATTCTTGCATATTTGCGTGAATATGTTCATAGGATGCATTGCTAGAAATGGAATTGTGGGATCCAGGGTTCTGCGCATTTTAAATATTGATGGGTGTTGCCGGATTCCCTTCCGTTAGGGCCATACCGTTATCTTACTGTCAATGTGTAAGGGCGCCTATTTCTATTTCCTTGCCAACAGTTTCTTCTCAGCTGTTTTCTTTGACATCACATACACACAAAAATAGCCCACTTGTTCCAAAAACATGGACATTTTACATTTCTACTTAAAGTGTGCGCACACTGACTGAAGCTCTGTGTTGCAGTGATGTGTGCTGCTAGGATTGTGGCTCTGTTTTGAATTTGCTAGCCAGGCTATGGCTTTCCAGTCAGGTATTTCTTGTTTTGTTCATGCTGTTGCTGTCCTTGGGCTGTGTGAATTTCCCTCCACTGCCCAGCCAGATTTCCTTTCCGGTGGACGGGCTTAGTGTCTCATCCGGCAGCCCTGTTTCCTAGTGACCTGGGCCGAATGTCTCATCCAGCAGCCCTGTTTCCTGGTGATCTGGGCCGAGTGTCTCATCCAGCAGCCCTGTTTCCTGGTGATCTGGGCGGAGTGTCTCATCCGGCAGCCCTGTTTCCTAATGACCTGGGCCGAGTGTCTCATCCAGCAGCCCTGTTTCCTGGTGACTTGGGCCGAGTGTCTCATCCGGCAGCCCTGTTTCTTGGTGATCTGGGCCCCGTGTCTCATCTGGCAGCCCTGTTTCCTGGTGATCTGGGCCGAGTGTCTCATCTGGTAGCCCTGTTTCCTGGTGATCTGGGCCGAGTGTCTCATCTGGCAGCCCTGTTTCCTGGTGATCTGGGCCGAGTGTCTCATCTGGCAGCCCTGTTTCCTGGTCATCTGGGCTGAGTGCCTCCATGAGAACTTGCACCCATCTTCTCCAGGAGTGCATCTTTTCACAGCAAGCAAAACATTTTCATCACTTTTCTAGTGGGAGAGGCACTAGTTCTTTTCTGGGCATCAGGAGACCTGAGTTTGTTCTGGTTCAAGCAACAGCTGGTGAGTTACCAAAGACAAGTCGCATCTGGTCCCTAGTCCTTTGCTTTATAAGTAGAATCACAGTCCGAGTGGACATCACTGCCCTGGTCTCTATGCGGGGCTGAGTGTTGTGGGGATGATGGCTAAGTGTCAGGGTGCATTTCCACCACTAGGGGATTACAGGCCAGCCAAAGACACAGGAGGAAAGCTAACAGCCCCGGGCAGGTACACAGAACCAGAGGAGTTTGGAAGGGTGGTTCCAAGCTCCGTGGTGTGATTGATGTGATCACAATAAACATTTTATCTCTAAGTCTTTGGCCATTGGATCAAGAGAAGAGAGAGCTGGTGTTGAGTTGTAGTGAGAGGTGCGTGGTTCGTGTGCCTGCTGAGCCTGGCTTGGACTCAATTCCATTGAGTCCCATTCCATTTTACCTTCTGTTTCCACCTTTTTCATCCTCTTGCTTGTTTCTCCGGGAAAAAATTGAAACAAATTCCTTTCAAAAACTTTACAAAAGCCATGGATGCTTATTGAAAATAGTTCAAATGATATGGAAGACAGAAAGATAGTGAGTGTTTTTCTGTTGTGTGTTTGGATGAATGTGTCTTTGGGGTAGTCATTATTAACACTGGGTGTATTTCCTTCCAGATCTTTTCCAGTGTACCTACAAATATATATGTACACTTTGTAAAACACAAAATAGTACCTGATAAACACTGAGTCCCCCTACTCCCACTGCGCAGTCTACATGGACATCCTTTCATGGTGATACGATGAGACCTGATCGACTCCTTTTGTTCGCTGGACTGCTAGGTACTAATAGCTACAGACAACTCACCTTCAGTGGACGTTTGCCATGTGACAGGGTCTGTGCTCCAGGCAGACTACATGAAGTGGATCTTAAGGCTTTTTACAACAATGCTATGGGTGAACGCAGTAATTGTTAACATTTTGCAAATGATAGGATTGCAGTAGAGAGAAGCAAAGCTGCTTGCTCAAACTCATGGCACGATTCCCAACAGAGAGAGAGAACACTTTTAAAACAATTGTTGTTATAGTCAGGTGATTTATGATCATTTGAAGAAATAGTGCATTCAGTGAATACATTTCAGGGTCTGGTAGAGTCTGGGAGCTGTTCCTGAAAATGCACTGGGCTAGAGGTAAGGGAGCGGTCCATTGGCCCTGGGCCCCTAGTGCAAGGAGGGAGGTGCCGGGGAGAGGGGGCATGGAGAGGAGGTCTCTGAACAAACCTTGCAACGTCCATTTCTGCTGAGTCTGGTTCGAGGTGTGGCTCTTGACATGTACACTTTTCAGAGATACTTGGTTTCGATTTTTATCATGGTTCACCTGAGCAGCAATGGTTTCGAACTGCCTGGAGATGTGGTCTGGCAGGCCAGTGCTATGCCCATCCTTCCCGCTCCTGCAGGAGGGGAGTCATCCTGGGACTAGAGGGCTGCGCCTGTAATCAGCTATCTCATAATAAGTGGATTTGATGCTAGTTTCGCTAGGTCAGGAAATTTCCCATTTGGAAGGAAAACTGATACTTGTTTTTGGGTTTTGCTGAGGAGCCACAGGGTTTAGAACAGAGACTGGAAGTTTGTTGAGACACACGTGAGTGCACTCAAACATCTTCCATGAAACATGGAAATAAACAGTGTTCCAGAGAGGTTCCTGGCTTTGGGATATAAATATTTCTGTAACAGAATGGCACTGGATGTCTGCTGTATTTTTTTCTCTGCTATTTTGGCAAGTTTTATTTGGGTGTGTGTCTCCTGTACAGAAGGTATGACATCAGTTTTTGCCACCAAGTATTTACAGCCGTTGGTTACCTCCTATGTGGGTCACTTTTGTGCCGTGGTTTCTTTGAGGAAATTGTAGGTCTCCTACCCAAAGCACATTGCCCATTTCAAGGTGCTCCTGGTTTCTGAACACCTGTGGCAGTGCCTTCCATGTGGGTGAAGCCCGCCGAGAAAGTACCCCCCCCTCCAGGAGGTGGGGACTGGTGATTGCCTGAGTGAGGAGGCCAGGGATGAGCCCTGGACTAGAACTTGTGACCGGCTGCTTTTCCTTCCCCTCATCTCCCTCCTATTTTTCTACCACCCCCACTTTTTAAAAATTTCTTATAAAAAATTAAGCAAGTATTTTGGTTTCCTTTATTCGCTATTCCTTGCTAATCGTATGCAGAATGAGCCTGGGAAAGTGGAAAGGAAAGTTGTACTTAGCTTCAGATGATCCTACCAGCCCCGCATTGAGGGGCTTCCGCCAGGTGACATTGTCAAGTGGCGTTGTGGAGGTCCTCCTTTCAGTCCTCAGCGTTAACCAGCAGAGGCAGGTGGCACTTATTCCTGGTTAATGTTGAGGAAGTTGAGCTCAAAGTGGCTAAGGGAACTTCCCAAAGTCACATAGGAAGTAGCAGAGTAGAACCAAACACAGATTGTCTCTGAATCAGGCAGGTCATCGGATTCCAAAATGGGCTCTTAATTTTTGGAGGTCAAAAAGCTGAACAGACAACGCTATTTCTTTTTTCTTCTACTTCTTCTTTTTTTTTTTTTTTGAGCTAGGATTTCGCTATGCTGCCTAGGCTGGTCTAGGCTCAAGCTGTCCTCCTGCCTTAGCGTTCTGAGTACTGGGCTTACAGGTTTGTGTCACCACACCCAACAGAACAGACATTTGTTTAAAGAAGACATACAAATGGCCAAAAAATATGTGAGAAAAATGCTCAGTATCACTTATAATCAGAGAAATGCAAATCAAAACCACAGTGAGGTATCATCTCACCTGTCAGGATGAGTATTACCAAAAAGACAAAAAATAACAAGTGCCGGTGAGGATATGGAGACAAGGGAGCTCTTACACACTCTAGGGGGGTGTACACTAGAGCAGCTGGCTGGGCGCGGGGCGCACGGTGACATCCCAGCACTTTGGGAGGCGGAGGCGGGCAGATCACCTGAGGTCAGGAGTTTGAAACCAGCCTGGCCAACATGGTGAAACCCCATCTCTACTAAAAACACAAAAATTAGCTGGGAGCGGTGGATCACACCTGTAATCCCAGCACTGTTGGGCGGCTGAGGTGGGTGGGTCACTTGAGGCCAGGAGTTCAAGACCAGCCTGGCCAATGTGGTGAAACCCCATCTCTACTAAAAAATACAAAAATTTGCCAGGTGCAGTGGCGGGTGCCCGTAATCCCAGCTACTCAGGTGGCTGAGGCATGAGAACCACTGGAACCCGGGAGGCAGATGCTACAGTGTGCAAGCCGAGATTACACTACTATACTCCAGCCTGGGCAACAGTGAGACTCTGTCTCGAAGGGAAAAAAGAGAAAGAGTAAGAGTAAGCTAAGGCACCCACTATGGCAAACAGTATGGAGGCTCCTCAGAAAACTGCAAATGAAATTACAGTGTGATCCAGCAGTCCCATTACAGTGTAGATACCCAAAGAAAAGGAAATCAGTGTCGGAGGGGCATCCACACCTCCGTTTCCTACAGCACTGTTCACCATAGCCAAGATACGGAATCAGCCTCGGTGTCCAACAGCAGATGATGGATAGAGAAAATGTGGTCTTTATACACAGTAGCATACTATTCAGCCATAACACAGGATGAAGTCCTGTTATTCTCAGCAACGTGGATGGAACTGGAAGATATTATGAAATAAACCAGGGACAGAAAGTTACACAGCACATGTTCTCTTATGTGGAAGGCAAAAAAGAGTGGATCTCATGGAAGTTGAAAGTAGACAGCGGATCCTAGAGGGTGAGAAGGGTGGGGGAAGAGGGAGATAGGGAGAAATTTGTTAAAGGATACAAAATTATAGCTGGATAGGAATAAGTTCTAGTGTTCTATAACATAGGATGACTATAGTTAACAAGAATATATAGTTTCAGACTGGGAGCGGTGGCTCATGCCTGTAATCCTAGCACTTTGGGAGGCTGAGGTGGGTGGATCACCTGAGGTCAGGAGTTTGAGACAAGCCTGGCCAACGTGGTGAAACCCCGTCTCTACTAAAAATACAAAAATTACCTGGGCATAGTGGTGAGTGCCTGTGTAATCCCAGCTACCAGGGAGGCCGAGGCAGGAGAATAGCTTGAACCTGGGAAGCAGATGTTGCAGTGAGCTGTGATCACACCACTGCCCTGTAGCCTGGGCAACAGAGGAAGACTTTGTCTCAAAAAAAAAAAAAAAAAAAAAAAAAAAAATATATATATATATATATATATATATATATATATATATATATATATATATATAGTTCCAGATAACTGGAGGAAGGGTATTGAACGTTACCAACACAAAGAAATGATAAATGTTTCAGATGGTGGATATGCTAATTATGCTGATCACCTACAATACATGTATTATAACATCACCATGTGTACTACATACATATGTACAGTACGCAATTATGTGTCAATTAAAAAAGAAAAAACTGAACTTAGATTGGAATGGCTATGAAGTAGCTAGCTTTTTCATATTTTTTATATAGACCCTAGGCATTTATTTTAAGTAAACTACCCTTGGCTTCAGGAAATGTTTAGTATTTGAATTTTAGCCTTGCATTTTATAATACAGAGAAGTAAAACTGTAGGCTTGCCTTAGATACAGTCACAGGGATTTGCCGTGATGACATTTTTATGTAATAAGGGGGAATATACCTTAATTAATAGGCATACATGCTCAGTTTTCTCCCTCGTACACATTTTTAGTTGTTGTCCCGGCATTGTGATACTTATGTAAACAGTATGAGATATCTTAGGTAGGAATCAGAATTTTAAGGTAAGAATACTTAAAGTTATGTATTTTTCAAACTTCCAAACTGGATATTTTACATGTCCATTATATAACTGTAATTAAATTATCAAAAAGACAATACCTGTCTTTAATATGGGTGATGCTCTAGCTTTTCTTTTCTTTTCTTTTCTTTTTTTTTTTTTTTTTTTTGAGACAGGGTCTCACTTTCTCCCAGGCTGGAGTGTAGTGGTGCGATCATGGCTCACTGCAGCCTCAGCCTCATAGGCTTGAGAGATCCTCCCACCTCAGCCTCCCAAGTAGCTGGGACCACAGGTGTACAACACCATGCCCAGCTAATGTTTAAAATGTTTTGCAGAGACAGGGCCTCCCTCTGTTGCTCAGGCTGGTCTGGGATTCCTGGATTCAAGTGATTCTCCTGCTTCATCCTCCCAAAGTGCTGTGATTACAGGCATGTGCCACTGCCTGGCCCCATATAAGTGGGATGATGACTTGAGCCTAGGAGTTCCACACCAGCCTGGGTAACATGGCACAAGACCCTGTCTCTACAAAAACTAAAAAAATTAACTGGTCATGGTGGCACCTGCCTGTGGTCCCAGCTACTCCAGGAGGCTGAGGCGGGAGGATAACTTGAGCCCAGGAGTCAAGGCTGCAGTGAGCTCTGATCTTGTCATTGCATTGCAGCCTGGGTGACAGAGTGAGACCTTGTCTCTTAAAAAAAGTTACTGGCTACCTGATTATTCATAGGAAAAAAACCTGAACTCTGCTCTAAACCTCATACCTCGTACAAAAATTAACTCAAAATGGATCATGGACTAAAATGTAAAATGCAAAATAAAGATGAAAAGAGGAGCTAGAGACTGGGAGAAACTATTTGCAAACCACATGTCTGATAAAGGCCTCATATCTATAATATATAAAGAACTATCAAAATTCAGCAGTGAAACTGAATCATCTAGTTTGAAAATGAATAAAAGACCTGAAGAGACATTTCAGATAACATATAAGCACATGAAAAGCTGTTCAACATCATGAGCAATCAGAAAAATGCACACTAAAGCCACGTCACTATACACCTATCAGAATGCCTAAAATAAAAAGTAGTAACAAGACCAATGCTGCTGAGGACGCAGGGAAATGGGATCACTCACACTTGGCTGGTGGGAATGGAAGACGGTACAGCCATTCTGGAAAACAGCTTGACAGTTTCTTAAAAAACTCAATGTGCAATTGCCATAGGAGGCAGCACTCACATTCATGGGCAGTTATCCCAGAGAAATGAAGACTTATGTTGACACAAAAGCCTATATGTATCTGTTCATAGCAGCATTATTTATAAAGGCTAGAAACTGGAAACAACCTGGAGACTGCTCAGCAGGTGAATGGTTAAACAAACTGGTGCACCCAGGCCCCAGATACCACTCTGCAGTAGTTAATGACATCCGTGTTCATCAGTCTTTCAAACTAGAAACCACCATTATGTTTACTCCCCTTTTTTCCATCCTGGGTCTGAGTGGATTTCATTTTGCATTTCTTTCCAATGCATTTTCCCTCTGTCCTTTCTGCTTGCGCCTCATGCCTCATTTGAACCGTTGTAAGAGCCACCGAATTGTTTCTCTGACTCATCATGGAATCCTTTCTACACTTCATGCCCCGCATTGCCATTGGAGCAATCTTTCCAAAACATGAACAAACTAACTTAAAAGAAATATCCCAGGTAGCCTTCCAAATAAGTATAAGCTTTCTGTTAGAAGTTTGACTTCTTGTCTATAGGGAACCCCAGGACTGTAGAGAGACGGATTTGCTGTCCGCATTTTAAGATCAGGCAGAAATCCCTGGAGGGGCCCATGTGGAATAGTGGCACAAATACCAGTTCTAGAATCAGAAGCCCTCATATCCTGGTTCTAACACTAGCTGGATGTTCTTGGGAAAGTTTTGATTTCATAACCTCAGAAACTCCATTTCTTAAGAAATGGAGATGGGAAAACATACTCAAGGGATCACACAAGGCTACTGGGAGGAGCAGATGAGGGGCATGGTGAACATGCTGTGTAATCCGTGAAGTACGTCGTATGTGTGAGAAGTGGAACTGTGTGGATAACGGTTCTGGAATCATTGTATGAAAACGATGGAAAGCACATTCGTAGTTCTGCCTGATGATACCACTGGGCACCTGTGTTGTACGTGACTGCAACATGGGTGAGGCCCAGGTCAGTACAGCTCACAGTTTGGTTTTCATGCAGTTAGAAAGGCCCGAGAGGACCCTTCCCCCCACCAGCTGTAGGAAGGAGGAGGCTGTCTCCTGCCTCTATTTGGTGGGATTGTCTGTGGCTCCTTAGGGACAGGAATGCAGGGAGTGGGGGAAGAAAGGCAGCCTGACTGCTAACTAGTCACCCTTCCCCCAGGAAGGAGTGGAGGGGTCATTTCGTGGTAACTTGCCAAGTCTTTCTTAACCCATCTGCTCTTTGAAATGACGAGCATGACAAGTAAAAGACCCGTTAGAGACAGATGGGCTGTGTGTCCCGTGCGTTTATGGCTTTGTGGCCTCAGAGCTGCCAGAACGCGATAGCTTTCTGGGGAACGGTGGGTCAGCCAAGGGGCTGAAAATAGTAAGAGGAAGAAAATTCTCCCTCACTGCTCTGGTCTGGGAGTGATTACTGAGGAGAGCGGCATGGAGGGCCCAGCCGTGGGGTCCCTCTCAAACACACCCTCACCGCAGTGGGAATGCGGGTCTCAACCTCCCTAGGCCTCCGTGATTTTCGTCTGTCACATACTCACCTCCAGCAGGGATGTCTATGGTGATGAGATGAGGGAGCATCCTAGCACATGTGGCACTTAGTAGGCTTGTGGTGAGTGGACGCTGGCGTCAGTGGGACAGGAGACTGGGAGCTGCATGTGGACGCACTCACGTGCTGGTTGCATGAGTGGACAGAGGAGAGAGGGACGCTGTGCCATTCTCCTTTTGGTCTGTCACCCCCGCTGTTGTGAACAGAATCCGTGAGTGTATTCTGTTGCCCCAGTCAACTTGGTAGGCTGATTGCTCAATTTTTTGCTTCCACTTTTGATTTCTTAAGAATGGGAAAAGGAATACTTCAGTTACTTTTCTGGTTGATGGCATACATTCCTTGATATCACCTTAATGCTTTTTAATTTCTATGTATTTTGGATGCTGGAGCTTGCCTGACTTCTGTGTTTTTATGCCTCACCCTCGTGCATAACTGTTGGCCACACCAGGACCAGAGAGAAGTGACCAGACCGATTGGTAGCAGGGCTAGGACTGGAATTCTCCAGCCTTTTGATGCCCAGCAGGCTCTGTTTTCTGTATTGCACTGCTCTTCCCTATTTCGACCCCTGTTAGGAGAGTGGATGTGAAATGTAGCTGGGTGCTTTTGGGGGTGTGCTAGGAGTGTGGCAGATGCCTCAAACTGGCATTTTCCCCTGATTCTGAATTCTCGTGGCTCAGAGTCAGTCTCTAGGCTACTGACCGGGAAGATACAGGAAGTTGTTTTGTATGACAAACTATGCCAGGGCATTTTTTTCACCCGGCAATTTATTTGGTTTGGACTGGAATAAATCTCTGATATTGGTTTCTTTGCCAATATTATTAGGGAGTGGAGCAACTTAGTCCGATTCATAGTGCTTAGAATCTCAGTGAGTGTGTGTTGAACGGAGCGGAAGTGTGAGAGCATCTTGGACAGTGGTTTGCAAACCTAGCTGCATCTGGGGGGCTGTGAAAAACACATGCGTGCTTACTCCAGACCAGTTGAAATAGAATCTGCAGGAATGGAGCCTGGGCAGCTCTAGTGCGGTTAAAAACCCCCAGGTGGTTCTGATATACCCTAAAGGTTGAGTAAAGGTTGAGATCCACTGATCCACAGTGAATTGGAGTCCGGGATCATAGACATGCCTTACGCTTTCACCAGCTTAGAATGGCTCTTGTGCTTTAGAACTGTGAAAAAGTGTTATGCAAACAAGTGTGGAAATAGCCTAAATGCCACATCCTGTTACTACCTGTCATGAAGTACATTGACCAGTTTTTCACTCTATTCTGATCTCTACCCATTCCACCTTTTCTTCATGGAACAATAATTTGACAGTTGGTTATGCAGAAGCATTGTAAGTCCAGTTTGATTGGCAGGAAACGATTTTGGGTATGAAGTACTCTTTAGGCATTTATTGAACTCTTGTTTGTACCACCGCTGTGCTGGACAGTTTATAAATATTACTTCTTCAAACAAGGCCTATGGAGTCAGGCTGCCTGGGTTTTGCTAACTAGCTGTGTCATTTGGGACAAGTTTTTAAGCATATATAAACCTGACTTTCATCTATGAAATGGGATGACAAGGGGTCATTATCATCTCACAGGATCGTGCAAATGTGTGTGTAAAGTGCTTAGTTTGGTGCCTAACACATAGTAACTACTCAGTAAAGTTATTATTACACCATCATCATCATATTTAAATGTAAATATTAAGAGCTAATAAATTTGTAAAAGGTACTATACCTTTACCCCTTGAACCAAAGACTACTTTAGTTTTAAGCGGTTGGGTGAATTTATCACTTAAATATTGGCCTCTTGAATACCTTGAATTTCAATTGAACGTAGCCAGAGGATTTCATAATTGGACCGTTGCCTCTGGAAGTTGGAGTTTTGTTTGTTTGGTTGGTTTCACTTCCTACACTAAGCATGGGGCTGTACGCACCTTTATGATGACTTCTGGTACTGGGGAATCAAAGCTTCATTCGCTTCTTTGGAGGAGATGATCTTATGCTATATGAAGCACTCAGACTTTGTTAACTGTGTACCATCCAGACAAGAGCAGGTGCTTCCCATGGCAGCCTGTCCTTTTCTTAGCTCTCTCATCAATCTAGCCTGTTCCTTCTATTCCTCTTTATACTAGAACTTCTCTTTGAACAAGGAATGTTGTTTTGTCACTACTAGGTCCCCAGCAATTAGTAATGCCTAGCACATACTAGGTGCTTCCTGAATGTTAATAGGTGATAGTCTAGCAGAACACAAGATAAATCCGCAGGTTGAGATTTAAGCTGAGTGGTACGAGCGCTGCATTAGCAAACTTATTAAATCAATTTTGTTAATACAAGTTTAACATATCTTAGTAACTGACTTAGTTCAGGAGTCATTTACTGAGTGTCTTCTAGGGCAGACATTGGGGACAGAAAGGTAATAATATATGATCCCTGCCTCATGCGCAGGAAGTCTAGTGTGATGGACAGACACGTGCCAATGGCTGCCATGGAATATGGTGAGCATTAAGATAAAGGGGCACCCTGTGTGCCCTTGGAGCATACAGCAGGGCTTGTGTTCTGGGAACATGGGCTCCATGTGAAAACACAATTTAAAATTTTTTTTTTTGTTTTGTTTTGTTTTTTTTTGAGATAGAGTCTTGCTCTGTGGTCCAGGCTGGAGTACAGTGGTGTGATCTCAGCTCACTGCAACGTGCTCCCCCGAGGTTCAAGCGGTTCTCGTGCCTCAGCCTCCCGAGTAGCTGGGATAACAGGTGTGCACCACCATGCCCGGCTAATTTTTGCATTTATAGTAGAGATGGAGTTTCACCGTGCTGGCCGGGTTGGTCTTGGACTCCTGACATCAGGTGATCCTCCCGCCTCGGCCTTCCAAAGTTCTGGGATTATAGGCATGTAAGTATTCGTCCTTTTAAATATCTGCGGGTAGCACTTAACTTTAAATGGGTACTAATTAAACTATTGAATGATTTTAGTATGGATTGAATGACTTTGCTCAGGCCTCGTTTTTAATTTCCTTCATTAGAGAAAAAAAAAAATGCAGGTTGAATATCCCTCATTCAAACTGCTTGGAACCAGAAGTGTCTCAGATTTTTTTACATTTTTGGATTTTTGAATATTTGTATTATACTTGCTGGTTGAGCCTCCTGAATTCAAAAATCGAGTCTGAGCTGTTCCAATGAACATTTCGTTGAGCGTCACGTCGGCACTCAAAAGTTGTGGATTTTGGAGTTTCTGGTTAGGGAGACTCATCCTGTATGGGTGCTGGATTGTCACAGGAGTTCCGGGCCAGAGGTTGGGTGACTAGGGTTTGGTTTTCACTTTGTTACTAAACAGGTTGTTTTCTTCCATATGCTCAGCTTTAGATCCCCCGGTTGTCAAAGAAGGGAATGGGCCATCTCATGTTTAAGGCCTCTGTTAGTTCTGACTTGGAGACACCTGGCTTCAGTTCATCTTCCTTAGGAGTGGACAAAGAATGTGGGAATTTTGAAATTGTTAGTCAACATCTACAGGGTCGTTGCAGCCTGGTTTTGGGTAAAGGTCATCTTTAGTGAGCCCAGGGAGAAACAGTGGTTTAGCTGTCAGCTGAGAGGGGTAAGTGGTCCTATTAATTTTCCTCTGTGGTAGTGGAAGCATTGTTTAGGGTCACAGCGTCAGTGGAGCTGGCTGGAAAGAGGAGGGGAACTCACTCTTACAGGTTATATTGAATGTGTTTTCAGTCACTAAATGCTTTTTATGATATGTTTTTCAGGATTTACGTGTTGTATGATTTCTCTGTGTTAAGCACAGGAAATTTAACATCAGCAAAAAAGAATGCTCTTTTTTTCTTTTTTTTTTTTTTTTTGAGATGGGGTTTCCCTCTTGTCATCCAGTCTGGAGGGCAGTGGCGTGACCTCAGCTCACTGCTACCTCGGCCTCCTGAGTTCAAGCGATTTTCTTGCCTCAGCCTCCCGAGTAGCTGGGATTACAGGTGCCCGCCAGCATGCCCGGCTAATTTTTGTAGTTTTAGTACAGATGGGGCTTTGCCATATTGGCCAGGGTGTTCTTGAACTTCTGACCTCAGGTGATCCTCCTGCCTCGGCTTCCCAAATTGCTGGGATTACAGGCATGAGCTGCCATGCCTGGCCTTGAATGTTCTTTCTATGGGAATCTACAAAAGCCAGGTTTTGAGTCTAGTGGCAGAAAACCTCTTCTTCATTGTTGAGCTGTGCTGTGAGCTTGGAGGGCTTCAAGCCCAGCTGGAAAAGCTGTAGTATTTTATGTCAGTTGGCTGTCTTGGAGAACTTAATGAGCACTGGGCTGGAGTGATACTGTCAGAGTTCATGAGCGGTTTGAGGCTCTCAAAGCCTAGATACTGGGGTCGCCCAAATACATCGGCTGGACTCACTATTTCTCTCGGGAGTCGGGGGTTGGAAAATGCTGTGGTCTTAACTCTGCTCTTAATTTGATGGTGCTGTTATGAATGGTAAGAATGATTTCATACGTTTGCATTTTGCTTTGTAATTCACAGAGAATTTAAAAATCCATTATCTGATTTTATTCCCTCAGCAGTTCTGTGAAAAAGGCAGAGCAGTTTTCCTATCTTCTGTTTTCCCGTGATTCTCTTATGGCTCACAGAAGCTAAGAGCCTTCACCAAGGTCACAGGGTGAATGAGTCGCAGAGCTGGGAGTAGAGGCTCAGGCTTCTAGGGACCCTGTTTCTTCCTCGAATAGCTCGCTCCCGTGGCGCTATGCTCAGGTAACGGCACATGCTCGGTTTGGTCTTTTGTAAATCCCTGCCCCATTTCGGGGGAGGTTCTTGGGAGGCTTCTGTTCATTTTGGAGCATTTAAGTATCTTGTCCTCTCTCCCTCTTCCCAGATGCATGAGCATTTCTGCAGGCCCCCAGGCTGGCCCTTGTGCGTGGGGGCGTCTCCTACCTCCACATTGCTTGCATGCCCTCTTCTGAAGGTGCTTTTCCCCGCATGGAACCCCCTCGTGCTGCCTCCACACTGCAGGCTGTTCGGTAAATGTTACTGACTGAGCATCGTTGTTTTCTAGAAACGGGACGGGGTACGGATGCCAAGTTCTTTTCTGTGTGAAGGCTGCGATTGTATCATCTTGCCTTCCTCGTGTGTGCTCCTTGAGGGTGTCGCTGTGCTGCGGTCATCTGTGTTCCCTAGGGTGCTTCCC
Source organism: Macaca fascicularis (assembly GCF_037993035.2). Lineage (NCBI taxonomy): Eukaryota > Metazoa > Chordata > Mammalia > Primates > Cercopithecidae > Macaca > Macaca fascicularis. Next base: position 15,184,824 of record NC_088387.1, on the reverse strand, counting down.
TTGGAGTCCCGGCCATAGCAGACATGCAGTCAGTGTTCATGGCCTAAATGAGAGGAAGGCCAACAGAGCCATTAAATCTGGAAAAGGGAAAGGAATTTTTATTGAAGGCATGTGAAAAAGAAATCTTTTTAGAAAAGTTGACCTGTTTCTCAACTGGAGTTGAATTTCAGCTCAGAAAAGCAGCTGTGTGCCCAGAGGGCTTTGGGATTTCAGTTTGTGACAGATGAATTGAATTCGTTGTTGTATGAATGTATTATCCTTTTGTGGTTTTATTAGGCCTTTCTCCCAAATGGAATCGATTTTTCTATAAAAGTCTCACTTCCTTTTTGAGAAGTGTAACACTAATTGTATGGGATGGTCTCCCAAAAGATTACCTGCCAGGAACCAAACACTGCCTGAGACTCACGGCCCCTGGTTTCTGCCTGTGCAGCTGCAGGGCAGAGAGGCACGCTCGAGCTGAAATCAAGACGCATGTCTGCATCTTCCCTTTCTTGACTGCTGTTTCGTCTCTGAGCTGGCCTGCCTTCAACGTCTAGGAGCTTGGTGGGTGTAGACACATTACGGTACGGAGGAGGGATATGGTGTTACAACAGCCAGGAGACTCGCTGAACTCTCTGTTCTCTTCCTGCTCACTGCTCTGACTTTGTATAAGTCACATGTGTAGGGCTGTGCCCAGTGGCTTACACCTGTAATCCCAGCACTTTGGGAGGCCGACCTGGGAGGATCTCTTGAGCCCAGAGTTTGGAACCAGTCTGGGCAACATGGTGAAAGCCCATCCCTACAAAAAATAAAAATTAAAAAATTAGCCAGGTGTGGTGGCTCATGCCTGTAATCCCAGCTACTGGAGAGGCTGAGGTGTGAGAATCACTTGAGCCGGGGAAGTCGAGGCTGCAGTGAACCATCATCATGCCACTGCACTCCAGCCTGGTCAGAGCAAGACCTTGTGTCAAAACAAACAAAAGCAAACAAAAACCCATGTGTAATAGTGGCAGTAGTTAACTTTTGAAAGTTTGAAGAAAACTTCCTAAATCACCTGTGACCATGGACAACTTACTTAGCCTTTCTATGCCTCAGTTTCCTCATCTATGAAAAATGAGAGAATATGGTACTGATCTTGCAGGATTTCAATGAGAACTAAACGAGATCAAACTCAGAGCCTGGCACCTCGTGAGCCCACACTCAGTGTTATTATTTCAACATTTTAGAGGAAAATGAATGCTAATGGGTCATTATGGCTCAACATAGTCTATCACTGATGTTACTCATGGCATTGGAAGGAACGTGAATTCCATATAGATAGTGTGATGGAGAAAGTATTTTGGGCATTGGCAGTATTGATTCAAAGAACAAAGGACGTGTCTGTCCTGTGTGGAGAGCCGTTTCCACTTGTTTCTTTAAATGCTATGGGAAAAGCCGTGGACCCTGTGCTCTCTGCCCGACAGCTTCAGTCTCCGCATATTGATTTGGCCACTTGTCGCTTGCTGTCATCATGGCAGCAGCAGTTGAAGGGACAGTTTGTCTTGATTTGCATTTTTGTGTGTTTGTGTTATTTATAGACAATTAAGACATGGAAGCCTGTTTATGGCAAGCTGGCAAATTCAGCAAAACTTGGAGAAACCTGTTAGCACAGTTTGCACGTGTGCGGGCACAGAGCAGCCAAATAAACACACACGTTTTCCTGTATTTTAAAACTCTCTGGAAAAAAAAAAAAAAAAAAAAAAGACATTAAACCATTGCCCAGATGGCTTCTAGAGCTAGAGCTTTTTCCTTGAAGTACATGAGTATGGCTGTCAGACATCTGAAACCCGAAGCCATCTTAAAACATCATTTTGATGCTACCCCCTATCCGCCTTTTTTTTCTGTTTGTAAGGGACAAGGATCCAGGAAGGAAAGTAACAGCTTACAAAGGCTTTTGTTACAACTAATCGTTCATGTTCTTTCTTTTGGTATCTTATTCTCTGTTTACATTTTTTTTTAATTTTTACATTTTTTGAGACAGATCCTTGCTCTGTCACCCAGGCTGGAGTGCAGTGGCATGATCTCAGCTCACTCCAACCTCTGCCTCCCAGGTTCAAGTGATTCTTGTGCCTCAGCTTCCTGAGTAACTGAGATTACAGGCATGTGCCACCACGTCCAGCTAATTTTTATGTTTTTAGTAGAGACAGGGTTTCACCGTTTTGGTCAAGCTGATCTTGAACTCCTGAACTCAGGTGATCTGCCTGCCTCAGTCTCCCAAAGAGCTGAGAGTACAGGTGTGAGCCACGGCGCCCGGCCGCTGTTTCCATTTTGTAACGCTAGCGTCACCCCAGTGTAGGGTGGCTAGGGGTATTCTTCTTTCCTGTTTCCTGGTGTATTTTCCTCTACAGTATTGATCACTCTTTAACATACTTTTTGGTTGTCTGTCTCTACCTACAAAAATGTATGTTCCCTGTTATATCACCAGTGATTGGCAAGTAGATAGTTAGTCAATATTTGTTGAATGAATGAATGAATGAATGAATGGGCTGAAAGAACCTTATTCTTCTTTCTTCTGTCACTTCCCACCAAATGCTTTTGGAAAACGCTATGTGAACAGGGATCGTAAGCAGGAGAGGTTACACACATGGCTGTGGGATAGCCCATCATCCTCAGATACTTGTCTGGAAGGAGGTGGAGTACTTGAGTAGAAATGATACAAGATAACTTCTTCAGAAAATCAGCCAAGTGTCACAGCTTTTCACACAGGCGTGTGATATTTGTGTATGTGTGTATGAAGAGCTGTCGTGGCCTGGAATCACTGGCCTTTAGATCCCTTGTACAGATGGAAAAGTAAAGTCGGAGGCCCAGGAATGCTGTAGGCCACCGAGGTAGAGTCCCTGTCTGCCCTTCTCAGTGCCCAATCACTTCTCACTGCACTCCCCTCTTTACTGCTAAAGTCACATTCCCTGACTCTGAATGTGTAACCACGAGGGAGAAAATGTACTCCAGGCTCACAATTTGTGGAGAAAAAGCCCAGCAGCTGAAAATAATGTTCACAAAGTTTGTACCTAGAAAAAGTGGCCATTTCTATCATGTCTTTGAATTTCCTTGTTTCTTATACATTTTATAAACAAGACAGTAGAAGGAGATTCGGGAACAGCAACTTTAGAACAAGGGGGAAAAAATCGAACCTAAAGCGGTCCAGTTTCTGTTTTCTTCTCAGTTTAGGGCTGAGGCAATTTAGCTTCCTGTCTAAGGGACTACTCAAATCTGATTAGAAGCCATTGTGGGCTGGTAATTATCTGTAATTTTAGGAAGACAGATGCAGCACCAACTCTGTTCTCTAATAGCAGGCTTATAATTTTTAAATTTGCATGGCAGGAGAAGCAGATGGCGAGGTGGGATAAGCGTTCTGATGCTTGGTCATTGATAGCTTTTTACTTCCACGTATCACATGGGGATTTGGGACCCGGGAAGCCCGCTGAGAACTGATGATTGTCTGTCCCCTAATCAGCTGGGTTCTTTTTCATCCTGAGCTCAGAAAGATTGCTCCTACTGCAGCCAGGGAAGACAGGTTGTTGACTGGTTAGAAATCATGGCAGGTCATTTTCTCCACCCGCAGTTCGCAGTTGGAAAGCAGAGCTTTCAAAAAGTGGTCTTCTCTGTTGTATTTCAAATCTGGGTGTTTAAAAAATTATGTAAGTAAATTAAGCATTTCTTTAACGGTAGTTGTGTGTGTTCTTTGAAGGGGTGGCCTGCCCCTCCACACCTGTGGGTGTTTCTCGTTAGGTGGAACGAGAGACTTGAGAAAAGAAATAAGACACAGAGACAAAGTATAGAGAAAGAAAAGCGGGGGCCCAGGGGACCGGCGCTCAGCTTACAGAGGACCCAAGCCGGCACTGGTCTCTGAGTTCCCTTAGTATTTATTGATAATTATCTTTACCATCTTAAAGATAAGGGAGTGGCAGGACAATAGGATCATTGTAGGGAGGAAATCGGCAGTAAGACATATGAACAAAAATCTCTGTGACATGAATAAGTTTAAAGGAAAATGCTGTGCCTTGAGATGCATATGCAAACATCTCCATAAACCTTTTAGCATTATTGTTTCAGTCTATCACATGGGGAGAAACCTTGGACAATACCTAGCTTTCCTAGGCAGAGGTCCCTGCGACGTTTGGCCGTGTAGGTGTCCCTGGGTAGTTGAAATTAAGAGAATGGTGATGACTTTTAACCAGCAAGCTGCCTTCAGGCACTTGTTTAACAAAGACACATCCTGCACAGCCCAAAATCCATTAAACCTTGAGTCACCGCAGCACATGTCTCTTGCAAGGACAAGGTTGGGGGTAGGGTCACAGATTAACAGTATCTCAAATACAGAACAAAATGGAGTCTCTTATGTCTACTTCTTTCTATATAGACACAGTAACAGGCTGATCTCTCTTTCTTTTCCCCACAGTTCTTGATGCGAATGAGAGGTGCATTCCCTTGTAAAATCCCTGAGAATTAATAGGAGGCTGTGAGCCTTAGAAGAGAAGTTGCTTTTCTAGATGATCACGTAGGTATGATGCTGAGCACTAGACAAAGATGTTGATTGAAGCGATTTTAAAAAATTTTGTCTGAGTTCAGATTTTACACCAATATTTAGAAAATCAGCAAAAGAACTTGGAGGAATGTTCTCAGGCATCCAGTTCAGCCCCCTGCGCACATTGTCATAAAATCCGAGTGTGTGTACAGGGAGACGCATTCCTTTCTGTTCTCATCACAGGTCCTTCCCTGGCTCTGCACCTACCTGTCATGCGCGTCCGTGTGAAGAGCCCACCAAACAGGCTTTGTGTGAGCAATAAACCTTTTTAGTCACCTGGGTGCAGGCGGGCTGAGTCCAAAAAAGAGAGTCAGCGAAGGGAAATAAGGGTGGGGCCGTTTTATAGGTTTTGGGTAGGTAAAGGAAAATTACAGTCAAAGGGGGGTTGTTCTTTGGTGGGCAGGAGTGGGGGTCACAAGGTGCTCAGTGTGGGAGCTTTTTGAGCCAGGATGAGCCAGGAAAAGGAATTTCACAAGATAATATAATCGCTTAAGGAAAGGACCGGTCATTTTCACTTATTTTGTGGTGGAATGTCATCAGTTAAGGTGGGACAGGGCATTTGCACTTCTTTTGTGATTCTTCAGTTACTTCAGGCCATCTAGGCATATAAGTGCAAGTCACAGGGGATGCGATGGCTTGGCTTGGGCTCAGAAGCATGACATTGCCCTCTTCCCGACCTTCCCTACCTTTTTTCTCCTGTGCGGTTCTCTCACAAAGTGAATGGCCTCAGCCACAGCTTCTCTGCAGCTGCATCAGACTGTGGAGACAGGAGTGGTGGCTCCTGCAGGGCCTGCTGTTCCCACGGAGCCCAGTCTTGCTTGCCGCTGCAACCTGGTCACCATTTTGCACCGAAAGTATGTAATTCTACGGAATGAGAGCCAACATGCTGGGAATGAAGGCGTCTTTATCACGGTGCTCTGCATATTTTAATCTTGGGTAGAAAGTATGGAACAGTATGTGAAACCTGTGGTTTGATGTCAGAAGGACGTTGTGAACTTGACATGGACTGAGGATGTTCAGGTGCAACAGGCACCCCGGCTTCATTAAATGAGACTTCTCCATCTCCCTGCCAGGCACGCACAGGTGTATGGCCACATCTTATGTGTTATCCTTATCTAGAGTGTGCCTTGGCATCATGCTTAAAGTTACATGATGATATTCTTCCTCATAGAGTAGGTCCCAAACCACATTCAACACAGAAATGTACTCTTGCTGTTCTACATCGAAAGTGCTTTCATATACCAAGTGGGAGAGCAGTCCTAAAATCTGGGCTGGAATCACAGAAGGAAGGCTTTGGGAAGCAATAGATTCCCTAGTCCAAAGCTGGGTTTTGATGAACCTAGAAACAGGACCAAGAGAAGTGAATTTGCCTAAGGCCCAGACAGTGTCTCACGGTAGCATTTGAACGTAGCAGTTTCTTGACCTATTTCTTTAAATGATTAGTCATGCTTCCTCTGATTCCTATATAAACGTATTCCTCATTCATTCTTTTGTTTCAGTGAATTATCGCAGTGCTACCACGTAACAGTATTTGAGTCAAAATGTGGCAGTGTTTATCCCTTTCCAAGGTTTTTAGTTGCACAGTTTGTCAAAGTTGTGCTTACAGTTTCTTGTTGGTTGCAAGGTGTCCTTTCAGAAGCCAATTGTGTGGTGTATTTACATTGCTTGTTGGAGGTAGTTTGGTTAGAACCTACTTCGAGTGGCTGGCGTGGGCCTGGGGGACAATGACAGCTGCCTGCTTCATGGGCAGAGATGAAGTAATTGCTTCCTAGGAAGTACCATCCTCCTGGCCACACTCTCCAGCCCATTTCCTTTGTGGTGGTTTCCTCGCATCTGCACGTTTCTGGCTTCATGTGAGTCTCATTGATTTTAGCATATGACTTCAGGCTGTGGGGAAGAATGGCCATGTTAGCACAGAGATGCACACAAAGGAACAACTGGCTAAATGTGAGGGAAGACATTCTTACAGGGGGTTTCATTTCTTTTATTCTTTAACAGGCAGTCTGGGAAGCATTCTGGACACTTGGCCTGCACTGTCACAGCTCCTCCCTGCAGGATCGCAGATGTTTGGAGATTGTAGTGATAACTGTTATCATTGAGAATGCCATTCTCACAGGCTCTAATAAGTCAGGATTTATTCAGTGTTAATTTGTTAAAGACAACTGTGTTTCTACCAAATCCATGGGAGACGTTTCTCCTGGCAGTGTTGCTGGGGGTATTCCCGTGGCTTAGTCTTAGGGAAACACACGCCTTTGAATACTGCTGAAGCTGTGAGTACCCAAAGCGCACCACAGTACTTTTGCCATACGGGGTGTTAGTCACTGATACACGTCTCAGTCAGACCTGATGGATTCTTGACCTCTTCCTTTTTTAATTTTTTAATTTTTATTTTATTATTATTTTTTTAAGAGCACAACCCCTCAGGTGGCCACCATGAATCTCTGGTGTTTTCAGTTGGCTGCAGCCTATTTGCCGTCTCTGGTTCAAACATACTGGAAGCCTGATGATGCTTGCCTCGGTTGTTCTTCTACTGTGTGACCTCCGCGCCCGCAGGGTTCAAGACTGTCAGAGCTGGGAGCCACCTTCACAACTACCAGGGTTTCCGGAACCTCCTTTATCTAGCCCTGGGGATGGAAGAGATGTCATCAGAGGCGGAGGCTTATTAGGTTTACATGCCATTGATAACGAATGAGGAGGTTTTCTTTTATATAAGGGGAACTTCTTATAACGTGCTTTAGTAGGGTAAAGAAGCTTTTGAGGTTTGCTTTCTCTGGAAAGATAATTTGTGATCCTGCTGTTGCTTTCAACAAAAATATAATTTGCATACCAGTGCATGTTGTATTACTGAGCACTGGCTGACAAGTGGTTCTTAACTCGTCATTCACTCTGCCACTGTTTCTTGAATGGCATATGTTTGCCAGCTGTAGTAGGAACTTGCTAGGCTCTAGGACTAACCGTTATGAAACGAGGGTCCTGGGGGAAGCAAATGCATATAACTATAAAGGTTTGAGGGGATATCAGAGGGGGTGCCTATAGGTGGAAAACTTCGTTCATTCATTGTCCCATCTAGGAGGTTTTGTGTCTTAGCAACGTGTTCCATAGCAACACATCCCTCTATCAAAATATTCATCATATTAAATTGAAATTCTCTGCTTAGGTATGTATTTTTCCGACTAAGTTTAGAACTGCTTAAGGACAGGCTATGGGGTATGTATTATATATATCTACACACACACATATATTTATATATATACACACATTACCGTTGTAAATATACAATATATATTTATATATATACACACATATATATTTCTCCCTCTCTATATGTACATACAACCCACACATATATATGCACACACACATATATATGAAACACACACACACACACACACACTTCTACTGCCAAGCACAGAAAGTCAAAGCTAGGCAACATTTCTTTTAGTGTTCATGAAAAAATAGATGTGTTAGTTGAGAACGTCCTTAAGTTGCCAGGGGAAAGACAGGATGGATTCACAAAGGGAGATAGTGTTTTTTTTTTTTCTTTGTTTAATTCTTCAATTCGAAATAATCCAGACTTATGGAAAAGTTGCAAAAATAGTATGGAGAATTCCCATATACTCTTCCCTCAGATTCCCCAAACATTTCACCCCATTTGTACTTTCTCTCTCTGTGGATATAATTTTTTTCTCTTCTGAAATGTTTTAGAGAGGAAGGTAGAATGCAGGGCAGGGTGAAAGGTGGAAGGAGAGAGGTGGGTTGGGAGGCTTTTTTTTTTTTTTTTAACCTCCTGAGATGGAGTTTTGCTCTTGTCACCCAGGCTGGAGTGCAACGGCACGATCTCGGCTCACTGTAAACTCTGTCTTCTGAGTTCAAGTGATTCTCCTGCTTCAGCCTCCCGAATAGCTGGGAGTACAGGCACCCATCACCATGCTTGGTTAATGTTTTGTATTTTTAGTAGAGGGGTTTCACCATGTAGGCCAGGCTGGTCTTGAGCTCCTGACCTCTGATGATCCACCTGCCTTGGCCTACCAAAGTGCTTGGGATTACAGGCATGAGCCACTGTGCCTGGCGATTGGGAGGCTTTTGCAGTAACTCAAAGTGCTATGATGAGGGCTGGACCTGTTTGGAAATGATGAGGAAGGTGAGAAGTGGTTAGGTCTGGCATATATATTGAAAGGAGAGTTTAAATGGGTTGGATGACAAGAGAGAGAAAAAGAAGTTTTCAGGATGATGTCAAGGATTTTGGCCTGAGTAACTGGAAGACTAGAGATGCTGTTATTGGGATCGGGAAGACTATGGGAGGAGTGGGTTATAGCAGGGGGAATCAAAAGTGTGTTTTTGGCATGCTAAATTTGAGGTCCAAAAAGAGATGTCAAGAAGTGTTGGCTGGTCGCGGTGGCTCACGCCTGTAATTACAGCACTTTGGGTGGCTGAGGTAGGCAGATCACCTGAGGTCAAGAGTTCGAGATCAGCCTGATAATTATTAAAATCGATCATTGATGTTTACTAATTAATCATATTATTGCTCCTAATACTGCAGGGGGTGTACACCTACCTGTGGTGTTGTTCCTAATATCCAGGGACAGAGAACATGATCTTAGTTTTAATATCACAGTAGGTGTACACTCACCCTGTGATACTGATCCTAATATCCAGGGGGTAGAGTATGACATGACTCCCAACATAGCAATGAATGGACAGCCACCCGGTGACATTGCTCCTAATATTCATGGAAGAAGCACATGATATTACTCCCAATATCGCAGGGAGGGTACAGCTCTTCTGTGATATGGTTCCCAGTATCCGGATGGGGAGAGGATGATAATAGTTCCAGTATCGCAGGCTGTGTTCACCCGCCCTGTGATATTGTTATGAGTATCCTGGAAGGGATATGACTCCCCATAGAGCAGGAGGCGTACATCCAGCCTGGGATATTGTTCATAATATCCATGGAGAGGAGAGGCTGATATTACTCCCAATATGGTAGGGGGTGTACATCCACCCTGTGATATTCTTCTTAATATTCCAAGGCTGAGAGGATGATATTACTCCCAGTATCGCAGACACCGTACACCCCCGTGTGATACTCTTCCTGATATCCAGAAGGGGAGAAGATGGTATTAATCCCCATATCGCAGGAGGTGAACACCCACTCTGATATCTTTCCTAGTATGCATGGGGAGAGGGGATAATATTATTCCCAATATTGCAGAAGATGTACACGCCCCCCCGTGATATTGTCCTTAATATTCCAAGGCACAGAAGACGATGTTACTCCCAATATCGCAGAAAGTGTACACCCCCCAGTGATGTTGTTCCCATGATCCAGGAGGGAAGAGGATGATATGACTTTCAACCCTTGCACCCTGCAATGCTCTCACCCTGCAACACCGACACCAGCTCAACCTGACATGGGAGCAGAGGTGCTGGCTGGGGGTGTTCATTGCTTCTCTTTTCTCCCTTGCCAGACTCAGTAGAGGAAGCTGAGACCGAACAGCCACAGGAACAAGGTGGGTTTTGCCAGTGGCTCAGGCTTCCTCTGGTTATGAGTTGGGCCTTGGGGTAATGCCGGGGGAGGGGACAGAGCTGAGTACAGTGGGCATTGGATGCGACAGTCACCCCTCTGTGGTGCGGGCTGGGGGCTTGGGGGACGTCGCCTGAGGTGGGCCTGAACCTCCCGTCTACTCTGGCACTGGAGGCTGTGGGGTCCCACACTTCTTCCAATGAACATGCTGACCAGCGCCTGGTCCCCGACCGAGGTGGGGCATCCTTTCCACTGCTGGGGCCCACACGTAGCTGTGGGTTCCTTTTTCATGACCTGGAGAAGCTGCAGCTTGCCCTGTGCTCTGCCTCAGAGATGGGAGGCCACACAGCCCTCAGCGGGGAGCAGAATTCAGAGCCTTAGGTTGCAGGGGCCTCGACTGAGGTCCCTGAAGGGTCTGCTCCTTCCTGAGGGGCTGATTCAGGGAGGCCCTCCCGTCTCCCCTGTGCGACTCTGTCGCTTCCCCTCACACAGGGCCCGCATGTGGACAGCCTGCTGATGTGGATGCACCAAGGGCCCTTGGAAGTTCCCTGGGAATGGGATCCATCCCAGTACATTTGGGATGCAGGCACAAGGTCCCAGAGGAGGCCCGGGAAGCCAGTGGGGAAGGGAAGGCTGTTGTAGGTTTGCCTCGGGGAGGGGGTGGTTCCACTCTCTGCCAAAGTCTCTGGAGCAAAGGCACGTGGCTCTCCAGCTGCCCCGGAGGCCAGGGTAGTGGCTGGGAGGGGCTGTGTGCCTCTGCCGGGTGGGGGAGATTTCTTAGCTCATCTAGTGTAGTCAAGTCACATTTGCCTCTAAATCATATTTATTTATTTTTTTAATTCCAAGGCTTTACAGATGAATAAGGAGACAGTTTGTATTGAAAATAGTTTTTACATGTGAGCTTGAAACAGAGAGTCTGTTTAAATCTAGTTTTTTCCTTCCCAGTAATGCCTCCTTTCATCCCAGGTTTTCCAACAGGAAATGCGCTTGTTTGCTCACCTCTGGGAGGGGGCTTTGGCTAGGAATCCACCAAAGCCAGCAGACACCAGTGGGCTGTTGGAGCAGTCTGGCCTTTGTTAACCCTTTAGGAACTGTGGGCTTCAGGTTTTCAGACCATCCAAGGTGAAAGTGGCCACAGGGGCCTGGAAGCTTTCCCATCCTTCCTGCAGGGATGGTCCGTTTCCCTGCACGGAGCTGGGTACATGGGTACAACACCCCTGTCCTGTGCCGTCGGTGGCTTTACCAATTTTGCATAGCAGCTTTTGAGCTGATCCATAGCTCTGATTGGCTGTTGAGGATTTCATGGATTCCTGTACCCCACCGGGGGGCCCCAATATGCTGACAAAAGTTACATTTGTACTTGTTGTGCTGCATATACATGGGTCCAGTTAGAAGGCTTTGATTCTTTCTAAAGGGAAAGGCATCTCTGAGGGATCACTGAGCTGACATAGTCTCCTAAAACCATGCTGTGAGGTGGCGACAAAGCAGGACAGAAGGGTGATTTTGTAGGAGAGTCGGGCCACGGGCCTGCGTGTTCTGTGTGTCCCCGGAGTTCGTACGTGCTCCAGACCCCGGGTTTGCATTGCGCATAATTCTCAAGGGCTCATGGCAAGCTGCGCCAGGGACACAGAGGATGGGGATGCGGGGATCCTGCCCCAAGTGGACCAAGGACTCACTGTTGGACTCTAATCTGTCTAGGTGTTTTTGTGACTTGCAGAAATACCTCCACCTTGCCTGGGCCTGGAGCCACAGGAGACCCTGCCGAAGGTGAAGAATGTTCTGGAACAATGCAAGACCTGCCCAGGCTGCCCCCAGGAGCCAGCGTCCTGGGGTCTCTGTGTAGCATCCAGCAACGTGAGCTTGCAGGACCCCGAGGAGCCCTCCTTCTGCTTGGAAGCTGAGGACAACTGGGAGGATCCAGAGGCCCTGAGATCACTGCTGCTGTTCCTGAACACCTCTGGATTCAAGGCCAGCTTCTGTGGCCTGTACAACGTGGCGCTGCCATGGCTGAGCAGCATGTTCAGCAGCTTTAGCGACGAGGAGGAGCTGACTGGGCGCCTGGCACAGGCCCCAGGGGCGGCCAAGAAAGGTGGCCTCCTCATGGCCCTGGCCAGGTTCTGCTTCCTCCTGGGGCGGCTGTGCAGCAGGAAGCTCAAGCTGTCCCAGGCCCGGGTGTACTTGGAGGAAACACTGGGGGTCCTGGAGGGCAGCTTTGGGGACCTGTTCCTGGTGGTGGCTGTGTACGCCAACCTGGCCAGCATTTACTGGAAGCAGAACCAGGAGAAGTGTACACAGGTGGTTCCCAAAGCCATGGCCCTGCTCCTGGGGATGCCCGGCCACATCTTCAGCACCGAGGCAGACGGGGAGCTCCTGCAGCTGGTGCTGCAGTGGGCGGTGGGTGGCCAGAGCCAGCAGGCCTAGGCCCGGGCCTGCTTCCTGCTGGCCAGGCACCACGTGCACCTCAAGCAGCCTGAGGAGGCCCTGCCCTTCCTAGAGCAGCTGTTGTTTTTGCACAGGGACTCGGGAGCCCCAGACGCTGCGTGGCTCTCAGACTGCTGCCTACTCCTGGCTGACATCTACAGCCGCGAGTGCCTGCCCCACTTGGTGCTGACCTGTGTCAAGGTGGCCTCATTGAGGACACAGGACTCGCTGGCTGGTTCGCTGAGGAACGTGAACCTGGTGCTCCAGAACGCCCTCCAGCCCCACAGCCTCCCCACCCAGACTTCCCACTACCTCAGGCGAGCGCTGGCCTCCCTAACCCCAGGCACAGGCCAGGCACTGCGCGGCCTTCTCCACGCCAGCCTGGCCCAGCCGTACAGCCACCATGGCTACCATGGCCCAGCCATCACCTTCATGACACAGTCGGTGGAAACCAGTGCTGTTGCCGGAGTCCGTGCCATCGTGGACCCCCTGGTGGCCCTGGCCTGGCTGCATGTGCTTCATGGGCAGAGCCTGGTGGCCCTGAACATCCTGCAGTCTGTCCAGGATGCAGTGGTAGTCAGCGAGGACCAGGAGGGTGTGATTGCCAACATTGGTGGCCGTGGCTCTGAAGAGGACGGGACGGACGAGGCAGGCAGCCGAGGGCTACTACCACGCCCTATGGGTGGCTTGGGACCTGGGCCAGCGGAGGAACCAGGCAGTGTTGCTGGCCAACTTTGGCACCTTGTGCCTGCACGCGGGTGCCAGCAGGCTGGCCCAGCACTACCTCCTGGAGGCTGTACGTCTGTTCTCGAGGCTTCCCCGTGGGGAGTGTGGCCGGGACTTCACCCACATACTCCTGGGCTACCTCTTCACCCACCAGGGCCCGGCCCAGCAGTGCAAGGGCTACTACGAGTGGGCCCTTCTGGTTGCCGTGGAGATGGACCACGTGGAGAGTGAGTGCCCCAGTTCCTCCTGTGCGCCTTCTGGGACCACTTGGGTCATGGCACACCTAGGGTTTGTGATTCGGAAACAAGTGGTGGTTTTTCCACCATCGAAAGTGCTGAGTCATGGCCAGCAGCAGATGTTGGCAAACGCCCTGGAGACAGGCCGTTCCCATGCAGGGCCAGGCCCTCTGTGCCCTACTGAAGCAGCCAGTTCTTCCTGGTTTGCCCATGGACCATCCTGCCTTGAGCATGGAAAGTCCTGCATGCTGGGAATCCCTAGACATAACCCTGGGATCAAGGCATGTTGTGCTGAGCTGGGACTTGGGGCCCCTCCATGAGCCAGGCCCTGAACGCCAGTTCTTGTGCCTGTGTTTGCTTGGAATCTCGGCAGCCCTGTGCACCGGTCATCCCACTTCACAGAGGACACGGGGCCGGTGATTGCCCAAAGCCACAGAGCAGTTCACGCAAAAGCAGCTTGTGCTGAGTGTGCCAGGCCACACCCACAAATGGGGCTTGTGGGGTCCTCGGGAGGGAGGTGCTGAGCGTGGGAATGTGAGCTTCAGGCCAGAGAAGCCACAAAAGGGTGAGTGGCGTGATGGCGGGGCAGCACTTGGCCCCGGATGAGGGAAGCCTCTTTAGTCTGGGACCAGAGGGTTGAGAGGATTTAGTCAAGTAATAGGTGTGGATGAGGGGCTGGTGGTGTAGCCTGTGTGAAGGCCCAGGGGTGAGAGAGTGGGGGTGAGTCAGCGAGGATGGGTGGGGTTTGAGTGGTGGTGAGTGAGCGGGAGTGTGAGTGGGGATGAGTGGGGTGTGAGTGGGGGTGAGTGAGTGGGATTGTGAGTGGGGATGAGTGGGGTGTGAGTGGGAGTGAGTGAACGGGAGTGGGAGCGGGGATGAGTGGGGTGTGAGTGGGGGTGAGTGAGCAGGGCTTATGCAGGGAGGTGCAGAGTTGGGAGTAGGTGGGCTGGGTGCTGGATAGTGAGAAGCTCTTCTGGAGAGCTAAGCAGGGTCTGGGGCCTCAGGCTGTGGCTTGGCCTTTTCCCCAAGAGCACTGGGGAGCCATGGAGTGCTATCGAACAGTCAGTGCAGACCGAGCAGTGAACGGACAGTAGGTGGGCAGGGCTGTCCGAAATGTAGGCCGCAGAGAATAGATGAGGAAGTTGAGTGCAGGGAAATGGCTGAGACAAGGGATACTGTTGACTCCCCTCTGCCTTGCAGCGCTTTGTCATGGCATAGTGAGACTACTCAGAGGTGCCTCCTGTGGCCTGGACCAGAGCTCCAGGGGCTGTGCCCAAATCTGAATGTGCTCATTTCCCAGCACAGGCCTGGCACCCACTCTTGGCCCTAGGAGGGATGAGATTTTGGAAAGGACCGTGTGAAGGGGCCCCGGTCCCACACATCTGCCCAAGGAGGGTTGGGGGGTTCAGACCCAGGCTTCTTCCCCAGGGGCATTCTGTGACTGGAAGGAGACCCTCCAGGAACCCAGCGCCCCAGCCCCCGCTGCAGCCTCCGGTGGCTCCTGGCACAATAGCCTGTGGCACCTCCTCCTACGAGGCCCTCCCCTGGGTGCTGGGGGATTCAGACTTGGAAATGCAGGCCAGGGAACGGGGATCATGCTTCCCTGTCTCCCCACCCTGCGCTGAACGGTCGAGGAGACCGAGGGCGGGGCTGACACCCCACATGCTTCCTTGGGGTCATTTTTGAGTCACTTTCGGTAGTTTGTGTCCTTCTAAGAGTTTGGCTGTTGTGTCTAGATGGTCTGGTTTCTTGGTGTACAATTGTTCGTAGTGTTTTTATGGAATCCTTTTATTTCTGTCAGGTCGGCAATAATGTTTCCTCTTTCATTTCTGATTTTAGAAACTTGGGTTTGTAATTGTTTATTTATTTTTATTAGAGATGGGGTCTTATCATGTTCTCCCAGGGGGATCTTGAATGCTGGCCTCAGCGATCCTTCCCCCTCGGTCTCACAAAATGCTGGGATGACAGGCGTGAGCCATGGTGCTCAGTCTCTGATTTTAGTCGTTTGTGCCCCATCTTTCTTTTCTTGGTCAGTCTGGTGAAAGATTTGTCAATTTTGTTATTATTTTCAAAAAACCCACTTTTGGTTCTGTTGATTATCTCTTTTGTTTTTCCATTCTCTGTATTTTTACTTCCCATTTCCACTCTCACGTTTATTATTTTCTTCCTTTTATTCACTTTGGGTTTAGTTCATTTTCTAGTTTCTCAAGGTGGAAAGTTAGGCTTTTGATTTGAGATTTTTCTTCTTTCTTTGAATGTAGACATTTACAGTTATAAATTTCCCTTTCAGCACTGCCTTAGCTACATCTTGGTGTTTTTGATACACTGTGCTATTTTTTTTCTTTTTAAAGTTTTGCTCTATTGCCCAGGCTGGGTTGCAGTGGTGCAATCTTGGCTCACTGCAACTTCTACCCAGGTTCAAGTCATTCTCATGCCTCAGCCTCCTGAGTAGCTGGAATTACAGATGTGCACCACCACACCCGGCTAATTTTTGTATTTTTTTTATAGAGACAGAGTTTCACCATGTTTCCCAGGCTGATCTCAAACTCCTGGACTCAAGCGATCCTCCCGCCTTGGCCTCCCACAGTGCTGGGATGAGAGGCGTGAGCCACCGTGCTGGCCCGGGCTGTGCATTTGTTTGTATTCTTTTCAAATTAATTTTCAGTTTCCCTGATGGTCTCTTCTTTGACTCACTGGTTGTTTAGGAGTGTGTAGTTTCCACATATTTTTGAATTTCCCACGTTTCCTTCACTGTCGATTTCCAGTTTCGTGCCAGTACAGCTGAAGAACACCTCTGCTTTGGTCTCGGTCCTTCTCCCTTCACCGAGGCTCATTTTGTGGCCTGGCACATGGTCTGTCATGGGCAATGTCCCATGGGCGCTCAAGAGGACTGTGTATTCAGCTGTTGTTGGGGGGCGTGTGTGACAGATGTCCATTTGGCGTACCTGGTTTCCAGTGTTAATCTTCGGAATGTTTCTGACACTAGAAAATCAGAAGCTTTCCACCGTTCCCAGCGCCCTGGCTTTGGGAGAGGCCAGCGAGCCTGTGGGTTTGGAGCCTGGTTGCATGAGAGAAGCATGTGTGGAAATGCCAGGGGCCGGCTTTGAACCCCATTCCCCCAACATGATGCCATGTGTGGCAGACATGACGCTTGGCTTTGCTCTCTCAGGGTTCCATCTGCGACAGGGGCTACTTGTGCCCCTGGTCTCATCATCTCAGGCTGAAGACGGCCCTGGTCCTGGCCAGAGGGGCTTTGTGAAGCAGAAATAGATGGCCTGGTGCAGGGGCCGAGCCTGGCCAGGACCTTGGCCCTGGGAGTTGTAAAGAAGGCCAGCCTGTACCATGAACATGTGCACCAAGCTGTGCCCATGTCACGGTGTGCTCGGCGCCTGCCCTTGCACAGGTGCATGGCCTGTCTGAGCCCAGGCTCCCCGCCTATGGGGCCCAGGTTCACAGAGGTGTGAAAGAGACAAGCACAGAGCAGGGGCCTCCGAACCCAGCCAGCCTCGCTTCGATGCTGGGAGGCTGACGTCTTCCATTTTGTCTTCTGCCCAGGCCAGCTGCGGGCCGTCCAGCGGCTGTGCTACTTCTACAGCGTCGTCATGCCCAGCGAGACCCAGTGTGTCATCTACCACGAGTTCCAGCTCTCCCTTGCCCGCAAGGTGGCCGACAAGGTGCTGGAGGGGGCAGCTCCTGGAGACCACCAGTCAGTTCTACCGGTCCCTGGGCACCGAGCGGTGAGGGCTGGCTTTGCAGTGGTGGGGGTGTGGAGGGGGGCAAGGGGGTTGGGGGGGCTGGGAGGGGGGCACAGGGAAGCTGGCCCAGGGCCTCCTCAGCCCCTTTCCTTTGGATCATTTGGTTCCTTGGCATCAGATGCTTTGAGCTGGTGGGTCTGGGGTCGTCCCAGGGCTGCTGCTGGCTTGTGCTTCCCAGCTTGAGTCTCCCTTGTTGGGTCAAAGGTCATCTCAACCCCAGCAGAGACAGTACATGCACACTGGGCTGTTCTTCCTACTATGGTGGCCTTTGTCATCTGACCTCTGCCTGCCCCGAGTCTTCACTCCTGGCCTTCATCTGTCCCCTTAAATGTGACCACAGCAGCCACCTGTGGCTTCTCTCCCACAGAAGACAGAGCCAATTGTGTCACCTGCTTCCCTGGGGCAGGGTTTCAAGGTCTCACGTCCCATATGTGGCCCACTGGTCTTCCCCCGAGCATGCTGACCTGGTGGGGTAACCATGGCCCTGGCCACCCCACCCACAGGGCCTGGTGACATTGCTGCAGTCACAGCCCCTCAAGTGTTGGACTTACTGAGAGAGCAGGTAAGGGGCCAGATTCCATGGGGACCCGGGAGACTGGCTCCAGTCTTGGCCTCAGGTTCACAGAAGGAAAATGGGCCAGTGTGCTAGAGCCATGCTTCTCAAAGTGTAGTCCCTGGACCAGCAGAGCAGCATCCATGTCACCTAGGAGCTTGTGGCAAGTGGGAGTTCTAGGGCCTGCCCCAGGCCTGTGGAGCCGGAAGCTCTAGGGGCAGGGCCAGCAAGCTATAAGGACAGTCCTCCGGGTGACTGTGATGCCTGCACACCTTGAGAACCATCGGCCTAGATAGCCTCTGAACACTAACGGATCCTGGTGCGTCTGGAGAAGACACAGGCCATGTCTGGGAGGCAGGGGAGATGGACGAGCACACTCCTCCTGCCACAGGGCAGCATGATGCTCGATTCCCTCAGAAGGATATCCTTCATCTTTTCCATGCCGTGTGTGTTCACCCTGGCCCTCCCAGCAGCCTGGGAAGGGCAGAACACTGCACACACAAGAGGGCCGTTCCCAGTCCCCACATGCCAGATTCATCTGTCACCAGACCCACGGGAGGAGGCAGACTGGTTCCAGGAGGATGAGAGCCCTTGTTCTGACACCTGTGTCTGATTCCAGTGATTCCAGGGCCTACAAATCCGCTCTGGACTACACCAAACGAAGTCTGGGAATTTTCATTGACCTCCAGAAGAGAAGGAGGCGCATGCCTGGCTGCAAGCAGGGAAGATCTATTACCTCCTGCGGCAGAGCGAGCTGGTAGACCTGTACATCCAGGTGAGTGGCAAGGGATGCAGGAGGGCCCCTGTGCTGTTCACTCTCTGTCCATCCACCCATCCACTCATCCTTCCATCATCTATTTACCTGTTCATCCTTCCATCCATCCATCATCCATCCATCTGTCCTTTCATCCATCCATCATTCATCCATCCTTTTATCATCCATCTATTCACCTGTCTATCCATCCATTCATCGTTCCGTCATCTATCTGTTTACCTGTTCATCCTTTCATCCATCCACCAACTATCCATCCATTCTTCCATCATCTTCCCATACACCTGTGGGTCCTTCCATCCATCCATCCATCCATCCTTCCATCATCCATCCATTCACCTGTTCGTCTTTCCTCGCATCCATCATGCATCCATCCATCATCTATCCATCTTTTTATCCAGCTATTCACCTGTTCGTCCATCCATCCATCCTTCCATCTATCTTTCTGTCATCGATCCAACTGTTCATCTATCATTCATTAATCTGTTCACTTGTTCATCTATCCATTCACCTGTTTGTCCATCCATCCATCCTTTCATCCATCCTTCCATTATCCATCCATTCAGCTGTTCATCCTTCTATCCATCCAACCATCTTCCATCCATCCATGATCCATCCATTCACCTGTCCATCCATTCACCTGTCCATTTATTCATTCATCATTCATCTTTTTATCATCCATTCATTCACCTGTCCATCCATCCATTCATTCACCTGTTCGTTCATCCATTCACCTGTTCATCCATGCCTCCATCCATCCTTCCATCATCCATCCATTCACCTCTTCATTCTTCCATCCATTCATCCTTTCATCATCTATCTACTTACCTGCTCATCCTTCCATCCATCCATCCTTTCATTATCTGTCCATTCACCTGTTCATACATCCCTCCATCCATCTTCCATCCATCCTTCCCTCATCCATCCATTTACCTGTTCATTCTTCCATCATCCATCCTTCCACCATCCATCCTTCCATCATCTATCCACTCGCCTGCTCATCCTTCCATCCATCCATCCACCCATCCATCATCCATCCATTCACCTGTTCATCCTTCCATTCATCCATCCATCATCCACTCATCCATCCATCATTCATCCATTCTTTTATGGTTCATCCATTCAGCAACCATCCATCCACCTGTTCGTCCGTCCATCCTTTCATCCATCCATCCTTCCATCATCCATCCATTCACCTGTTTGTCCTTCCATCCATCCATCATTCATCCATCCATCATTCATCCATCCATTTATCCATTCGTCCATATATCCATCAATCTATCATCCATCCATCCTTCCCTCATCCATCTACTCACCTCCTGTTCATCCTTCCATCATTCATCCATTCATCTATTCATCCTTCCATCGATCCATCCGTCCATTTATCCATCCATCCATTTATCCAACCATTCATCCATCATCCATCCCAGTGTCCATTCATCCATCCATCATTCATCCATCCTTTTATCATCCATCCATTCACCCGTGTATCCATCCATTCACTTTTTCATGTGTACATCCATCCATCCATTCATCCTTCCATCATCCATCCATCCATCCTTCCATCATCCATCCACTCACCTCCTGTTCATCCTTCCATCCATCCATCATTCATCCATCTATCCATCCATCCATCCATCCTTCCATCATCCATCCATTCATCTGTTCATGCTTCCATCCATCCATCCATCCATCATCCATCTATCTATTCATTCATCCATCCATTTATCCATCCATTCACCCGTCTATCCATCCATTCATCTGTTCATCTATCCATCCGTCCATTCATCCTTCCATCATCCATCCATTCACCTGTTCATCCTTCCATCCATCCATCATCCATCCTTTCACCCATCCATCCAGCTGTTCGTCCATTCATCCATCCATCATTCATCCATCTACCCACCAATCTACCTATTAATCCATCCCTGCATTCATCTATCTCTCCATTTGTTTATCCATACATTCGTCTATCCACCATCTATCCATCCACATGTACATACATCATCTACCCTCCACCCATCCATACGTTGTCTATCCACGCATACATACATACATACACACATCATTCCACCCACCCATCCATCCATCCATCCATCCAAGCATTAATCTATCCACACACCCATTCATCCATCCATGTGTCTACATCTCCTCATCCATTCATCCATCCACCCACTCATTCCTAAGCCACTGCTGAGCACCTGTTGTGTGCCTTTTCCCTTCCTCCAACTGGTTCCCTCACATCCTCCCCCGGTGGCCAGCATCTTCTCCCTGAGGGCAGAGGCGCGGCCCCTCACAGTGCACAGCACCTGCTGGTATACAGCACATGCTCAAATAATGTGACCACTCAATTAACACACAGAAGAACTTGCTCCAAGCGACATGTGGCACATCTACTTACAAAATGAATCTATCATAGTGGCTGTTTTCAGAGGCTTTCCCAAACACAGTGTGATCTGGAACAAATTGTGAAGCCCACGAGACTGATGAAGCTTTCATTATTGAGCACCTGCTGTATACCTCCTTGAGCTGAGGAGAGGGAGGAAGAGCTTATGGTCAAGAGGGGACCAGGCCCACCCACAAACACTGCTGATGTGGCAGGGATGTGGCAACGCAGAAAGGAGCCAGGGGCTGGGCTCCCAGCAATCTGGGGGCCACGGAGACTGGTTTGAGTGCAGGGGGAGTGGGCTAGGGCTAGCCCTGGTGGTAGGATTCACAGGTGTCGGGCTCCTGGGCTGCAGCTGCTCAGTCACTTCCTAGCACTCAGGAGCATCAGTTCATTGTCCTCATGCCAGTGGTGGGGGCAGCCCTCATGCACAGGTTCTGAAAAATGCTCAAGTGTACCTGTACTGTGGGAGAGGAAGGAGCCTGGCAAAGATGCGCGTAGCCACCTCGCCAGGTGTGGGTCTTGAGGGATCTTCTGTCTCCTCTCAGGTGGCTCAGAATGTGGACCTGTACACAGGCGACCCCAACCTGGGGCTGGAGCTGTTTGAGGCAGCTGGAGACATCTTCTTCAATGGGGCCTGGGAGCGGGAGGAAGGCATGTCCTTCTACCGGGTGAGCTGGCCTGTGGGCTGATGTGGGTGGGCCTCAGTGGGGCACCTGGAGGGCTGAGGCACAGGTGTGGCAGGGTAGAGGCCTCCCAAATGGAGGCAGGGCCACCCATGCACATGATGAGTTTCCAAGTGGTCTGACCGGGAATGATATTGACCATGCCCCTGCCTGGGACAAACTCTCGGGGCCTGGACGTGACAATGGCTCTACCCTTGTACCTGATGACCTCAAGCAACCATGAGTGGGAAGTCCTGTCCCCATCTTCCATATGAGGAAACTGAGGCTCAGAGAGGCACAGGGACATGTCAAAGGACACACAGCATATCAGTGGGAGGCCCAGGTCTGCACGCACCCCGAAGTGGGATGGCTTCTCCCTTCCTCTGAGCTCACGGTGTGGCTCAGCCCTGGGCACAGATCAATGTGGTGTTTTTAGAGCAGAGAGGAGTGCTGGCTCCCCCCAGTCAGACCTCCGGTGCCCAGGTGGGAGAGGCTGGTCTGCGGCTATCGGGTGTAGCTGGATGGGCCTCAGGTGACTCTTCAGCCCCCAACTTGGATGTCTGAACTGTGTGTTATCCCAGAGCACAGAGCTGTGTCGAGGTGCAGGGGTAGCTGGGGTGTGGGAAGCTCCAAGCACGTGTTTGAGCTCTGAGGAGGGCGCTGGGCAAGGTGGGTGCTGCGGGAAACCTGACCCCACCTGCCTGTGTGGTAGGACCGGGCCCTGCCCCGGCAGTGACTACGGGCAACCGCAAGGTGGAGCTGCAGCTACAGCTGTGCAACAAGCTGGTGTCACTGCTGGCCACACTGGAGGAGCCCCAGGAGGACTTGGAGTTTGCTTACATGGCCCTAGCACTCAGGATCACTCTGGGTAAGTCCCCTGAGCCCCCGCCCTGCCAGGACCCACACTTTGCCAGAGCCCAGCCTCCAGGTCTGCAGGCCAGGAGCTGAAACAGCTGCTGGATTTTCCTGGTCTCCTGTCCAGGCAGGCAGATCTGCCCAACTGGCTTCCCCGTCCGGCTGTGGGGTACAGCCCGAGGTCTCTCACGCAGTGCAGAGCTCCCTGCCTGACTGAGCTCTGCTTCCTCTGCCTGTTCCCGCTGCTGACCACAAGGGCCGTCCAGTGTGCCCTCTGCCTTCCAGACATGCCAGGCATCTCGTTGGTCCCTGTATGTGCCAGACTGAGTGGCACATTCCCTTTCTCTTGTGCCCTTCCCACCCTCATCAACCACACGGTTCTCTGGCTGATAAAATCCCAGTTCCCCTTCCAGCAGTCTGCCCCTTAAGGCCGTGCATCCCTTGGTGCTGTGCCAGGGTTGTCTGTCCCCCTCCAGAGACAGGGAACCCTAGGCAGGCCACATGCCCCAGCGCCTTGTGCCCCGTGGCCCAGTACATAGTAGGTATGCAGCTGACTCCCCAAGGTAGGGGGATCTGATCATGACACACCCAGGAGGAGTCGGATGTCACGTCTGTGGGTTGCCTGGAGCCGGGGAGCCCGGGAGCACCTGCACTGCATGGCTTTTGGGCTCCCCTGGTTAAAACCAGTGAGCAAAGGCAGGTGGCTATGTGTAGGCACAGAACTGGGCCATCCAAGTCCGACTTTGCCAAAGCCTCTCAGTAGACAGGGGCAGGCCTTATTAGTTCTGCTTTGCAGATGGGAAAGTGAGTCTGGGAACCTGGATGGGAATGGCCAGAGCTGCCCGGGTGACCACAGGTGCCTGGAGACAAGCCAGGTGTGCTGCCTGGGATCCGTATACCTGCTCCTGAGGGACCTGTGCCCTCCCTGCCCCAGGGAGCCACATCCTCACACCTGCCCCTTTGGCCTGCACCCCAGGGGACCGGCTGAACGAACGCGTGGCCTACCACCGGCTGGCCGCCCTGCACCACCGGCTGGACCATGGCAAGCTGGCGGAGCACTTCTACCTCAAGGCCGTTTAGCTCTGCAACTCGCCGCTGGAGTTCGACGAGGAGACCCTCTACTACGTGAAGGTGTACCTGGTGCTCGGTGACATCATCTTCTACGACCTGAAGGTGGGTGGGGAGGAGCAGGGCTCGGGGTGTTCCTGGCCCCCTTGGAGTGGGATCTCCACCCAGACCCCAGAGGCCTGGGTTCCAGCCTTTCTTAGGAATGGCCCAGTGGCCTCCCTCGAGCTCTACACCCAGCTGGAGGAGCCGGCAAGGTTAGCAGGTAAAACCCAGCTCCCCAGATGGCCAGGCCCCACCCTCAACTCAGTCTCAGCCAGGGAGGCTGCCACATGAGTGGGCAATGGTGGCCTCTGGGTAAAGAAGGGGGATTGTAGTCAGGGGGCCCTCCTGGAGGAGGTGACACCAAAGCTGAGTCTTGACAGTCAAGTGTCAAGGTGCATTTAACAAAACAGGGTCGGGAGAGTGACATTTCAGAGGACGGCATCATCCTCACATTGAATCCATGTTGCAAGATCCAACCCAAATCCTGGCGCCTCCTCTAGGAAGCCTGCCCAGGGTGCCAGCCTGCACTGAGCAACTCCTTCCTGGAGTCCCGAGACACCTTGAATCTTCACATCACCCAGGAAGGGTGGGGTGGGACCAGTGTCTTACCATTGGGTTCACAGACAGGGAAACCCCAGCTCAGGGCAGGTGCAGTGGGGCGGGGCCCCAGCCAGCCAGGCTGAGGCCTTGTTAGGTCGGGTGTGTCTCGAGGGGAGGTGCTGTGCTCCCTCTGCCCCCAGCCCTGCAGGGGTGGAGAGCTGAGATTGGCAGACTGAGACCTGTGGTGTCTCCACCCATCTGCCCAGCAGGCACCGCCCCTCCTTAGCATCACACCAGCCTCGTGTCAGTGCTCCTTACGGGCTGAGGGGCCAGGGCACTCCAGTCCAGGGGCCGAGATCTTGGGGGCCTTAGAACAACATGAGGAGCTGGGGCAGCCCTAAGACCCTGCCCCGTATACCCCACCGCAGGCCTGGGGCTGCCCGGGAGGCCCCCGCCCAGTACTGGCGACACCTGGTGGTCAGACGTGGTTTCTGTGGCCTCCCAAGTCCCAGCCAGACAGGGAGGTGCCAAGTATCAGGCCCAGGGGGACGCTCCTCAGCGCTCAGGGGCTCGCCAGGGACCCAGGGGGATGGACCTCCCAGAAGAGGCCTTTATCTCTCTTGGTCAAGCCTGCCGCCCACTCCGCCCGTCCAGGAGAAAGGAAAGCGCCTAGTACCTGAGAGACAAAAGTCCACGGTTGGGGTCGAGGGACAGAGGCCTCCTTCACCTCCTTCCCATGCACAGCCCTCCTTCCCATGCACAGTCCTCCTTCCCATGCATAGTCCTCCTTCCCATGCACAGTCCTCCTTCCCATGCACAGCCCTCCTTCCCATGCACTGTCCTCCTTCCCATGCACAGTCCTCCTTCCCATGCATAGTCCTCCTTCCCATGCACAGCCCTCCTTCCCATGCACAGTCCTCCTTCCCATGCACAGTCCTCCTTCCCATGCACAGTCCTCCTTCCCATGCACAGTCCTCCTTCCCATGCACAGCCCTCCTTCACCTCCTTCCCATGCACAGCCCTCCTTCCCATGCACAGCCCTCCTTCCCATGCACAATCCTCCTTCCCATGCACAGCCCTCCTTCCCATGCACAGTCCTCCTTCCCATGCACAGCCCTCCTTCCCATGCACAGCCCTCCTTCCCATGCACAGTCCTCCTTCCCATGCACAGTCCTCCTTCCCATGCACAGCCCTCTGGGCCTCATCGTGACTATGCTGTCAGCACAGGCCAGCTTCCCAGAGGGAGGCCCCCTTGGAATTCCCCAAGGGCGGCTGTCTTTCCAAGGCTACACCCTCTTCCTTGTATAGGAGGCTCTGGACGCAGGGCCCAGAGGAGTGGGAGAAAAAGCCAGGCTTGATGGGACCTGGAAGGCTGGCAGAGAAGCAGGGGTAAATGAGCATCTTTGCCAATTGCCTCTAAAATGGGGTCCCCTGTAGTCTACACATGAGAGTGAGCCCTGGAATAGGGTGGATTAAGTGTTCACTGGCTCACGCTGTCACTCACTAGCTGCAGCACACACTACAGGCACATGGAAATGCACACGCAAATGCACACAGGCACACGCACACACACACAGGCGCGCACACACAGACATGCACACACAGACATGCACACACAGGCACACACACAGGGACATGCACGCACAGGAACACAAACACGCACATTCACATGCACAGGCACACGCAGAGACATATGTATTGCCTGGCTCCTTCCTGTTTAGTTGGGAAGCCCCCACTCCTTCAGGAAGCCTTTGCCTTCCACCCCCGGCTGAGTCTGGGGCCTCCTGGGCTTCCCTCTGCCACAGCCCGGGCCACCCTGTGTGGTCAGTGTTCACTCCCAGGTCCCTCAGACTGGAAGCAAGGATGTTAGGCTCAACCATGCACCCAGCACAGAGTCCAGTGTTCGGCTGGGCCAGGGGGCATTGGATGAGCAGTGGCGGTGACTCGGGGCCTTCTCACGCCCCTGCTCCGTGTGTGGGGTGGGGCAGTGAGGGAATGGACTGCTGCATCTTGGACTTTGTCATTGGCCCTGGGAGCCATCTTGAGATGGTAAAGAGGGACAGGCCAGGCATGGGTCTCAGAGAGGTCCCTTGGGTGACCGCCATGTGGAGGAGGTGCCTGGGGAGAAGCCGGGTGGGGGATGGGAGGGTGAAGGAGGAGGTCTGGGAGGCGGCATCCCAACCCAGGGATGGTGAGTTTGAGCCAAAGACGCATTGACAATGGGAGTGGATGTCTGGGGAGTCACGCTCCGTGAATATTTCGGGGAACATTGCCAGAGAGGACACCTGTGAGATGGTTTTGTACCTGGCCTGGCCCGTGGAGGGCCTGGAAATGGTCAGCATGGACAGGGGCCAGAGGGGAGCCTGGGTCACTCAACACCGTGCCCCTGCTGTGGCTTGGAGCCACGGGTCCTGCATGGAACTCTCAGAGCAGGCAGGATCTGCCCTGACCTCAGCCCATGGGGAAAGCAGCCACTGACTGCAGAGAGGGTGGCACTGGGGCAGGAGGCTTGGAGTGAGTGGGGCGTAGGGACAGTCAGGAAGGCTTCCAGGGGTGTCAGGGTCATCCCCACCTCCTGCAGCTGAGACCACAGCAGTGTCACAGGCTTCGGGGCTCCTGGGGCGAGCCAGCATCGGAAGGACATGTGGAATGACCTGGAGACAGGAACGGCCTCTGGGAAGACGGGTTCTGAGTCCCCCTTTTGCTGACCATGACCTGTCCCCTTCAGGACCCGTTTGATGCAGCCGGGTACTACCAGCTGGCACTGGCAGCCGCCGTGGACCTGGGCAACAAGAAGGCACAGCTGAAGATCTACACGCGGCCAGCCACCATCTCCCACAACTTCCTCCTGGACTGCGAGAAGTGGCTCTTCTTCTACCAGAAGGCCAGGACCTTCGCCACAGAGCTCAGCGTCCACAGGGTCAACCTACCTCCTCTGCTACTCTGCGGGTGGGCCCCCTGGTTGGCCTCCAGCCACCCTCGCTGAGGACAGTATCCGAGGGAGTGGGTTTTGTGCAAGGAGGATGATCTCCTGCCTCTCCTGGTGTCTCCCGTAGCTCATTTTCTGGGTAATGGAAGCATAAAAGCAGGGTTCAAATAGCAATAAATGTTGTTGTTTTTTTTTTTTTGCAAAAACATACCGAAGTCCCCATGGCATCCTTCCCTGTGTGCTACCTGGGCTGTGTCTAGGGGCCAGCTCCTTCCCTGGTGGCAGCCCTCTGATCTTGGGGATGAGAAGGACCGTGAGTCCAACAGACCTGGGCCAGGTCACCATGAGCCTCGGTTTCCTCGGCGGCCAGAGGGGAGATGGTGATTGAACTCTCTGCAGCTCCCTGCTCTCCCTGCTCAGAGTTCTTGCTGTAGGTCTCGTGCCACCCTTGCCTTTAACCTTCAGGCCATTGTGCCCGGATGTGGGAGCTGCTAGTGTCCCTGTTCGCCATTGAAGAAATAGAGGCACAGAGAGGTTAGGTGTCTGGCCCACCGTCACACAGCAGGTAGAGGCGGACAGGCAGAGCCCAGTACACTGACCACCACACCACCCTGCCAGCCTGCAGCCAGGAAGGTGTCCCCCATTAGGACCCAAGGTCAGCTCCTGGACCTCTCTCATGGTGTCAGGAGAGCCGCAGGCCAGTGAGGGTGGCCCCGGGGATCCCTCACTCAGTGTCCTTTGCTCCCAGACTTGGTTGGGCCGAGCCTGGCCAGTCCCACCTCTGGCCACTGGTCAGCCCTGCGGGAAGTGAGATGCAGGGATCTCCGCCTGTGTAGACGCTGCTACCCAGTATTGAAAGCCTTATCTAGGCTGTCCCCCAGCTGTCCCCACCCACCCACTCCGCTTCCGGACCCCGGCCCTCATCCCAGTCCCAGGAATCCCAGGTTTTCCTTCTTGGAATCTCTTGGCCCCAGGGAATACAGTTCACACGGTCTCTTTGCCAGTTTACGCAAGGAAACTGACGTTCAGAGACTGTGGGTGTCCCACGTGATTCTCACATACACTGCACTCTCCCAGACCCCTCTTTTAAACACTTTAAATGAGGTGATTTTCACATCTCATGCAATTAACTATTTCAACGCAAATAATGTGGTGGCATTTATACATTCACAGTCCTGTGCAACCACCCACGCCATCTAGTTTCAAAATGTATTCATCTCCCCAGAAGAAACCTCCCATCCTCACTAAGCAGTTACCCCTCCTTGGTATCCCCCAAGCCCCTCGTTTAATGGAAGGGGAAGCTGAGGCCCGGAGAGAGACTTGCCAGTGGGCAGCGCTCTGATAATAAGGAATCAGGCACCCATCTGCTGCTTCAGCCCTGGGTTGGTTTTCCACCCAGCAGAGGTGACAGAGCCAGGAAGTTCTGGGAGCGCCACAGGTGTCACTGGTTCAGTCCTGGGTTGGTTTTCCACCCAGCAGAAGTGACAGAGCCAGGAGCTTCTGGGACCCCATGCTTGCAGCCAGAGCCCTACCCTAAGCCTCCCCACCAGGGGGCAGCAGAGAGCTTTCCAGAACCGGCCACGGGGCTGGCGGGAAGCAGCGGGTCAGAGCTGCTGACAAACCTCACGTAGACCCCAGATCGCTGTCTCTGTGGGTTGGGTTTGGGAATTGGAGAGGAGGCCGCATGATTGGAAACGTGAAGACAGCACGGCCTGGCTGGAGCAGCCGGAAGCGCCGTCACGTTGACTGAGGACACAGACCTCCTGCCCGCTGGGCCGGGCCTGCAGCCATTCTTCTCGGGGTGGGTCCCGTAGGTCCGGGTTGCTCTTGGTCCCTGACCTGTTTCAGAGTCCGGGGGGCTTTGGAACTCTGCCTCCCCATCTACGCCCACCCTGGCTGGTGCCATGAGGGGCCTGGATCCTGGGATCCTGTTCCTCTTGGGCAGCAGAGACTGGGGGACCAGAGGAGATGATGGGTCTTCAAGCCCCACATTCAAACCCCAGCCCCCCACTGACAGTCTGGGGGTTCGGGATGAGGGAGTTGATGTCTCTGAGCCCCAGTTTTGTCACCACTAAAATGAGGCCGATATAATGGGGCAGAGTGCCAGCCCCCGGGCTAACAGGGGCTTGTTTCCTACTGACAATACCTCTTACTCCTAGGAACAGCTCCAACAACCACACACTAGGGAACACTCAACCCAGGCCAACTTGTCAGAGGCACGTGAACCAGAGCGACTCCATCTTGAATGGGGGCTGGGTAAAGGGAGGCTGAGACCTGCTGGGCCGCATTCCCAGGAGGCTGAGCATTCTTAGTCACAGGATGAGATAGGAGGTCGGTACAAGATACAGGTCATAAAGACCTTACTGATAAAGCGGGTTGCAGTAAAGTCGGCCAAAGCCCACCAAGCCCAAGATGGCCACGAGAGTGACCTCTGATTGTCCTCACGGCTCATTATGTGCTAATTATAACGCATTAGCTACTACAAGACACTCCCACCAGCACCGCGACAGTTTACAGATGCCATGGCAACATCTGGAGGTTTCCCTACATGGTCTCAGAAGGGAGGGCAGAAACTCATTTCTGGGAATTGTCCACCCCTTTCCTAGAACACTCATGAATAGTCCAACCCTTGTTTAGCGTATGATCAAGAAATAACCATGAAAATGGGCAACCAGCGACCTTTGGTGCCTCTCTGCCTATGGAGCAGCCATTCTTTATTTTCTTTTTTTTTTTTTTTTTTTTTTTAAGATGGAGTCTCGCTCTGTTGGCCGAACTGGAATGCAGTGGCGTGATCTTGGCTCATTACAACCTCCACCTCCTGGGTTCAAGCGATTCTCCTGCCTCAGCCTTCCTAGTAGCTGGGATTGCAGACACCTGCCACCACGCCCAGTTAATCTTTTGTATTTTAGTGGCGACAGGGTTTTGCCATGTTGGACCAGGCTGGTCTCGAACTTCTCACATCAGGTGATCCACCTGCCTCGGCATCCCAAAGTTATAGGATTCCAGGAGTGAGCCGCTGCGCCCGGCCAGAGTAGCCATGCTTTTATTCCTTTTCTTTCCTAATAAACTTGCTTTCACTTTATGGACTCGCCCCGAATTCTTTCTTCTGTGAGATCCGAGAAACCTCTCTTGGGGTCTGGATCGGAACCACTTTCCAGGAACAAACTTGCTTAACCTCTCAGACCCTTCGTCTCTTCATCTGTAACCAAAGACAAAGCCTTCCCCGAGGTTCCAAAAGTGTGGAGAGAACGCATGGGAAACGAGGGGCACAGAGTTGGTGTGCAGAACCAATATCACAGACTGGGTGTCAAGCCACTGTCATACTGGAAGTAATATCATGCTCTCCCCCAAGTTATGAGGAACAATATCACAGGGGGGTGTGTACCTTCTCTGATGGTGGGAGTAGTAGCATCATCTCTACCTTTAGATGACAGAAACGATGTCACAGGGTGGGTGTACACCCCGTGTTTTTGGAAGCAACGTCATTCTCTCTTCTTCTAGGTTTTACGATTCACATCACAGGCGGGATGTACACCCCTTGTTATATTGGATGGAGTCTCATCCTCTTTCAACCTGTATCTTTAGAACAATATCCCATGGGGGTTGTATATCTCTTCAGTATTGGTAGTAATACCATCTACTCCTTTCCTGGATATAAGAAACAATATCACAGGAGGGTGTACACCCCTTGCAATGTTGGTAGTAATCTCACCTCTCCCCTGTGGTTATTAAGGACAAAATCCCAGGGTGGCTGTACGGTTCCTACGTTATTGGGAGTAATAACATCCATTCACCCCCTGGATATCAGGAACCATATCACAGAAGAGTTATCCACCCCCCTCGATATTGTCAGCCATGTCATCTTCTTCCCGCTTGGATATTAGGAACGATACCCCGGGGTTGGGGGCGGTGTACACCCACTGCAATATCGAAAGTAAAATCAGCCTCTTTCCCGCTGGATATTAGGAACTATATCACAGGTGCGTGTGCACCTTCTGGGATATTGAGAGTACTATCAGCCTCCACCCCGCTGCATATGAGGAACAACATACAGGGGGCAGGGTGGTTACAACCCCTGCGATATTGAGAGCAATATTCTTCTCTTTCCCCTGTACATTAGGAACTACATCACAGGGGTCTGTACACCGTCAGAGATACTGGGATTCATGTTATCCTCTCCCCAACTGAATGCCAAAAATGACATCACAGAAGGGTGTACACCCCCTGCAATATGGCCAGTAACATCATCGTCTCTACCTTTAGATACTAGGAACAATATCACAGAGGATGTGTACACTCCCCTGCAATGGGCATAATGTTATACTCTTCGCCTGGATATTAGAAACAATATCCCTGGTGGAGGGAGGTGGAGTACATGAAGAACAACATCACTGGGTGGGTGTACTCCCCCTGCGATATTGGGTATAGTATCATCCTCTATTGCCTAAGATATTAAGAATAATGTCACAGGAGGGGTGTACAGCCAAAGTCCCTGCGTTATTGAGAGTAATAGCGTCTTCTCCCACTCTAGATATAAGGAACAATATTCCAGGGATTGTGTACATCCCTTGCTATATTGGGCATATTGTCATCGTCACCCAACGTGGATATTGGGTGCAGTGTCTTAGGGGGGTGTACACCTTCTTCGATATTGGGAGTAATATCATCCTCTTCCCTCAGGTTCGTAGGCTAAATATCGAAGGGGTTTTACAACTCGTGCGATATGGGCAGTAATATCCTCCTATCCCCACCTGGATGTTAGGAACTATATCACAGGCAGCTGTACACTTCTTGGCATGTTGGGAGTCTTATCATCCTCTCCCATCTTGGATATTATGAAAAATATTAGAAACGAGGTGTACACCCCCTGAGATATTGAGAGAAATATTACGCTCTCCTCTTCGGGATATTAGGAACAGTATCGCAGGAGGTGTGTACAACCCCTGCGATATTGGGGGTAATATTCTCTCCCCTTGAATATAAAAAACAATATCACAGGAGGGTGTACCCCCCCTGTGATACTAAGAGTCATATCATGTTATTCGGAACAAAAGCACAGTGGGTGTGTAAAACCCCGGCGATATTGCCACTAGTATTATCTTGTCCATCCCAGGATATAAGGAACAATATCAAAAGGGGATGTACATCCCTGTGATATTGGGGATGATATCTTCCTCTCCCCGGCTGGCTATTAGTAATATCTTCCTCACCCCTGCTGGATGTGAGGGAAAATATCAAAATGGAGGTCCAGGCCGCTTGCGATATTGGGAGAAATATCATCCCCTCGCACCCTGGATAGAAGGAATAAAATGACCCAAAGGATGTAAAAACACTGCGGTAGATTCAAATATGTCATCCTCTACCCCCTGGTTATTAGGAACAACATCATAGAGGAATGTACACTTTCTGCGATATTGGGAGTAAAATCATCTTCTCCACATGGGATATCAGGAAGTGGTCCATTAATTATTAATATTAATAAATATAATAAAATTAATACTAATCATTGACATTAACAATGACAATAAAGATACAAAATATTAATAGGGATTAAAAATTTTAATATTAGTATTAATAATTAATATTAACACTATTAATAATAAAATAATGATATCAACAATTAATGTTACTTAAATCAAAACTAAGTGATACTGGCAAAAAAATATTAGGAATTAATATTAATAAATGACATAATTATTAAAAATTAATTTTTGACATCCATCATCTAATTAAAATCATCAATATTAACAGTAAGATATTAATTGATAGCATTACTGATAATTATTACCATTGATTATTGATATTTAATAAATAATTATATCGTTTTCTGAGCAATACACTAAAGATGCACACACGTCAGTGAAATAGATCATTATTTGCTGAGGACGAGACGATACTACTCATAATATTCTAAACAGGCTGTGGGACCAACATGGCTCCCAATAGCCAAGGGGGGGAGAGGGGGTGGCTATTGGTCCCCACCTCGCGGGGGGTGGCTCACCCCCCTGCGAGGTGGCTCCCAATAGCCAAGGGGGGGAGAGGGGGTGGCTATTGGTCCCCACCTCGCGGGGGGTGGCTCACCCCCCTGCGAGGTGGCTCCCAATAGCCAAGGGGGGGAGAGGGGGTGGCTATTGGTCCCCACCTCGCGGGGGGTGGCTCACCCCCCTGCGAGGTGGCTCCCAATAGCCAAGGGGGGGAGAGGGGGTGGCTATTGGTCCCCACCTCGCGGGGGGTGGCTCACCCCCCTGCGAGGTGGCTCCCAATAGCCAAGGGGGGGAGAGGGGGTGGCTATTGGTCCCCACCTCGCGGGGGGTGGCTCACCCCCCTGCGAGGTGGCTCCCAATAGCCAAGGGGGGGAGAGGGGGTGGCTATTGGTCCCCACCTCGCGGGGGGTGGCTCACCCCCCTGCGAGGTGGCTCCCAATAGCCAAGGGGGGGAGAGGGGGTGGCTATTGGTCCCCACCTCGCGGGGGGTGGCTCACCCCCCTGCGAGGTGGCTCCCAATAGCCAAGGGGGGGAGAGGGGGTGGCTATTGGTCCCCACCTCGCGGGGGGTGGCTCACCCCCCTGCGAGGTGGCTCCCAATAGCCAAGGGGGGGAGAGGGGGTGGCTATTGGTCCCCACCTCGCGGGGGGTGGCTCACCCCCCTGCGAGGTGGCTCCCAATAGCCAAGGGGGGGAGAGGGGGTGGCTATTGGTCCCCACCTCGCGGGGGGTGGCTCACCCCCCTGCGAGGTGGCTCCCAATAGCCAAGGGGGGGAGAGGGGGTGGCTATTGGTCCCCACCTCGCGGGGGGTGGCTCACCCCCCTGCGAGGTGGCTCCCAATAGCCAAGGGGGGGAGAGGGGGTGGCTATTGGTCCCCACCTCGCGGGGGGTGGCTCACCCCCCTGCGAGGTGGCTCCCAATAGCCAAGGGGGGGAGAGGGGGTGGCTATTGGTCCCCACCTCGCGGGGGGTGGCTCACCCCCCTGCGAGGTGGCTCCCAATAGCCAAGGGGGGGAGAGGGGGTGGCTATTGGTCCCCACCTCGCGGGGGGTGGCTCACCCCCCTGCGAGGTGGCTCCCAATAGCCAAGGGGGGGAGAGGGGGTGGCTATTGGTCCCCACCTCGCGGGGGGTGGCTCACCCCCCTGCGAGGTGGCTCCCAATAGCCAAGGGGGGGAGAGGGGGTGGCTATTGGTCCCCACCTCGCGGGGGGTGGCTCACCCCCCTGCGAGGTGGCTCCCAATAGCCAAGGGGGGGAGAGGGGGTGGCTATTGGTCCCCACCTCGCGGGGGGTGGCTCACCCCCCTGCGAGGTGGCTCCCAATAGCCAAGGGGGGGAGAGGGGGTGGCTATTGGTCCCCACCTCGCGGGGGGTGGCTCACCCCCCTGCGAGGTGGCTCCCAATAGCCAAGGGGGGGAGAGGGGGTGGCTATTGGTCCCCACCTCGCGGGGGGTGGCTCACCCCCCTGCGAGGTGGCTCCCAATAGCCAAGGGGGGGAGAGGGGGTGGCTATTGGTCCCCACCTCGCGGGGGGTGGCTCACCCCCCTGCGAGGTGGCTCCCAATAGCCAAGGGGGGGAGAGGGGGTGGCTATTGGTCCCCACCTCGCGGGGGGTGGCTCACCCCCCTGCGAGGTGGCTCCCAATAGCCAAGGGGGGGAGAGGGGGTGGCTATTGGTCCCCACCTCGCGGGGGGTGGCTCACCCCCCTGCGAGGTGGCTCCCAATAGCCAAGGGGGGGAGAGGGGGTGGCTATTGGTCCCCACCTCGCGGGGGGTGGCTCACCCCCCTGCGAGGTGGCTCCCAATAGCCAAGGGGGGGAGAGGGGGTGGCTATTGGTCCCCACCTCGCGGGGGGTGGCTCACCCCCCTGCGAGGTGGCTCCCAATAGCCAAGGGGGGGAGAGGGGGTGGCTATTGGTCCCCACCTCGCGGGGGGTGGCTCACCCCCCTGCGAGGTGGCTCCCAATAGCCAAGGGGGGGAGAGGGGGTGGCTATTGGTCCCCACCTCGCGGGGGGTGGCTCACCCCCCTGCGAGGTGGCTCCCAATAGCCAAGGGGGGGAGAGGGGGTGGCTATTGGTCCCCACCTCGCGGGGGGTGGCTCACCCCCCTGCGAGGTGGCTCCCAATAGCCAAGGGGGGGAGAGGGGGTGGCTATTGGTCCCCACCTCGCGGGGGGTGGCTCACCCCCCTGCGAGGTGGCTCCCAATAGCCAAGGGGGGGAGAGGGGGTGGCTATTGGTCCCCACCTCGCGGGGGGTGGCTCACCCCCCTGCGAGGTGGCTCCCAATAGCCAAGGGGGGGAGAGGGGGTGGCTATTGGTCCCCACCTCGCGGGGGGTGGCTCACCCCCCTGCGAGGTGGCTCCCAATAGCCAAGGGGGGGAGAGGGGGTGGCTATTGGTCCCCACCTCGCGGGGGGTGGCTCACCCCCCTGCGAGGTGGCTCCCAATAGCCAAGGGGGGGAGAGGGGGTGGCTATTGGTCCCCACCTCGCGGGGGGTGGCTCACCCCCCTGCGAGGTGGCTCCCAATAGCCAAGGGGGGGAGAGGGGGTGGCTATTGGTCCCCACCTCGCGGGGGGTGGCTCACCCCCCTGCGAGGTGGCTCCCAATAGCCAAGGGGGGGAGAGGGGGTGGCTATTGGTCCCCACCTCGCGGGGGGTGGCTCACCCCCCTGCGAGGTGGCTCCCAATAGCCAAGGGGGGGAGAGGGGGTGGCTATTGGTCCCCACCTCGCGGGGGGTGGCTCACCCCCCTGCGAGGTGGCTCCCAATAGCCAAGGGGGGGAGAGGGGGTGGCTATTGGTCCCCACCTCGCGGGGGGTGGCTCACCCCCCTGCGAGGTGGCTCCCAATAGCCAAGGGGGGGAGAGGGGGTGGCTATTGGTCCCCACCTCGCGGGGGGTGGCTCACCCCCCTGCGAGGTGGCTCCCAATAGCCAAGGGGGGGAGAGGGGGTGGCTATTGGTCCCCACCTCGCGGGGGGTGGCTCACCCCCCTGCGAGGTGGCTCCCAATAGCCAAGGGGGGGAGAGGGGGTGGCTATTGGTCCCCACCTCGCGGGGGGTGGCTCACCCCCCTGCGAGGTGGCTCCCAATAGCCAAGGGGGGGAGAGGGGGTGGCTATTGGTCCCCACCTCGCGGGGGGTGGCTCACCCCCCTGCGAGGTGGCTCCCAATAGCCAAGGGGGGGAGAGGGGGTGGCTATTGGTCCCCACCTCGCGGGGGGTGGCTCACCCCCCTGCGAGGTGGCTCCCAATAGCCAAGGGGGGGAGAGGGGGTGGCTATTGGTCCCCACCTCGCGGGGGGTGGCTCACCCCCCTGCGAGGTGGCTCCCAATAGCCAAGGGGGGGAGAGGGGGTGGCTATTGGTCCCCACCTCGCGGGGGGTGGCTCACCCCCCTGCGAGGTGGCTCCCAATAGCCAAGGGGGGGAGAGGGGGTGGCTATTGGTCCCCACCTCGCGGGGGGTGGCTCACCCCCCTGCGAGGTGGCTCCCAATAGCCAAGGGGGGGAGAGGGGGTGGCTATTGGTCCCCACCTCGCGGGGGGTGGCTCACCCCCCTGCGAGGTGGCTCCCAATAGCCAAGGGGGGGAGAGGGGGTGGCTATTGGTCCCCACCTCGCGGGGGGTGGCTCACCCCCCTGCGAGGTGGCTCCCAATAGCCAAGGGGGGGAGAGGGGGTGGCTATTGGTCCCCACCTCGCGGGGGGTGGCTCACCCCCCTGCGAGGTGGCTCCCAATAGCCAAGGGGGGGAGAGGGGGTGGCTATTGGTCCCCACCTCGCGGGGGGTGGCTCACCCCCCTGCGAGGTGGCTCCCAATAGCCAAGGGGGGGAGAGGGGGTGGCTATTGGTCCCCACCTCGCGGGGGGTGGCTCACCCCCCTGCGAGGTGGCTCCCAATAGCCAAGGGGGGGAGAGGGGGTGGCTATTGGTCCCCACCTCGCGGGGGGTGGCTCACCCCCCTGCGAGGTGGCTCCCAATAGCCAAGGGGGGGAGAGGGGGTGGCTATTGGTCCCCACCTCGCGGGGGGTGGCTCACCCCCCTGCGAGGTGGCTCCCAATAGCCAAGGGGGGGAGAGGGGGTGGCTATTGGTCCCCACCTCGCGGGGGGTGGCTCACCCCCCTGCGAGGTGGCTCCCAATAGCCAAGGGGGGGAGAGGGGGTGGCTATTGGTCCCCACCTCGCGGGGGGTGGCTCACCCCCCTGCGAGGTGGCTCCCAATAGCCAAGGGGGGGAGAGGGGGTGGCTATTGGTCCCCACCTCGCGGGGGGTGGCTCACCCCCCTGCGAGGTGGCTCCCAATAGCCAAGGGGGGGAGAGGGGGTGGCTATTGGTCCCCACCTCGCGGGGGGTGGCTCACCCCCCTGCGAGGTGGCTCCCAATAGCCAAGGGGGGGAGAGGGGGTGGCTATTGGTCCCCACCTCGCGGGGGGTGGCTCACCCCCCTGCGAGGTGGCTCCCAATAGCCAAGGGGGGGAGAGGGGGTGGCTATTGGTCCCCACCTCGCGGGGGGTGGCTCACCCCCCTGCGAGGTGGCTCCCAATAGCCAAGGGGGGGAGAGGGGGTGGCTATTGGTCCCCACCTCGCGGGGGGTGGCTCACCCCCCTGCGAGGTGGCTCCCAATAGCCAAGGGGGGGAGAGGGGGTGGCTATTGGTCCCCACCTCGCGGGGGGTGGCTCACCCCCCTGCGAGGTGGCTCCCAATAGCCAAGGGGGGGAGAGGGGGTGGCTATTGGTCCCCACCTCGCGGGGGGTGGCTCACCCCCCTGCGAGGTGGCTCCCAATAGCCAAGGGGGGGAGAGGGGGTGGCTATTGGTCCCCACCTCGCGGGGGGTGGCTCACCCCCCTGCGAGGTGGCTCCCAATAGCCAAGGGGGGGAGAGGGGGTGGCTATTGGTCCCCACCTCGCGGGGGGTGGCTCACCCCCCTGCGAGGTGGCTCCCAATAGCCAAGGGGGGGAGAGGGGGTGGCTATTGGTCCCCACCTCGCGGGGGGTGGCTCACCCCCCTGCGAGGTGGCTCCCAATAGCCAAGGGGGGGAGAGGGGGTGGCTATTGGTCCCCACCTCGCGGGGGGTGGCTCACCCCCCTGCGAGGTGGCTCCCAATAGCCAAGGGGGGGAGAGGGGGTGGCTATTGGTCCCCACCTCGCGGGGGGTGGCTCACCCCCCTGCGAGGTGGCTCCCAATAGCCAAGGGGGGGAGAGGGGGTGGCTATTGGTCCCCACCTCGCGGGGGGTGGCTCACCCCCCTGCGAGGTGGCTCCCAATAGCCAAGGGGGGGAGAGGGGGTGGCTATTGGTCCCCACCTCGCGGGGGGTGGCTCACCCCCCTGCGAGGTGGCTCCCAATAGCCAAGGGGGGGAGAGGGGGTGGCTATTGGTCCCCACCTCGCGGGGGGTGGCTCACCCCCCTGCGAGGTGGCTCCCAATAGCCAAGGGGGGGAGAGGGGGTGGCTATTGGTCCCCACCTCGCGGGGGGTGGCTCACCCCCCTGCGAGGTGGCTCCCAATAGCCAAGGGGGGGAGAGGGGGTGGCTATTGGTCCCCACCTCGCGGGGGGTGGCTCACCCCCCTGCGAGGTGGCTCCCAATAGCCAAGGGGGGGAGAGGGGGTGGCTATTGGTCCCCACCTCGCGGGGGGTGGCTCACCCCCCTGCGAGGTGGCTCCCAATAGCCAAGGGGGGGAGAGGGGGTGGCTATTGGTCCCCACCTCGCGGGGGGTGGCTCACCCCCCTGCGAGGTGGCTCCCAATAGCCAAGGGGGGGAGAGGGGGTGGCTATTGGTCCCCACCTCGCGGGGGGTGGCTCACCCCCCTGCGAGGTGGCTCCCAATAGCCAAGGGGGGGAGAGGGGGTGGCTATTGGTCCCCACCTCGCGGGGGGTGGCTCACCCCCCTGCGAGGTGGCTCCCAATAGCCAAGGGGGGGAGAGGGGGTGGCTATTGGTCCCCACCTCGCGGGGGGTGGCTCACCCCCCTGCGAGGTGGCTCCCAATAGCCAAGGGGGGGAGAGGGGGTGGCTATTGGTCCCCACCTCGCGGGGGGTGGCTCACCCCCCTGCGAGGTGGCTCCCAATAGCCAAGGGGGGGAGAGGGGGTGGCTATTGGTCCCCACCTCGCGGGGGGTGGCTCACCCCCCTGCGAGGTGGCTCCCAATAGCCAAGGGGGGGAGAGGGGGTGGCTATTGGTCCCCACCTCGCGGGGGGTGGCTCACCCCCCTGCGAGGTGGCTCCCAATAGCCAAGGGGGGGAGAGGGGGTGGCTATTGGTCCCCACCTCGCGGGGGGTGGCTCACCCCCCTGCGAGGTGGCTCCCAATAGCCAAGGGGGGGAGAGGGGGTGGCTATTGGTCCCCACCTCGCGGGGGGTGGCTCACCCCCCTGCGAGGTGGCTCCCAATAGCCAAGGGGGGGAGAGGGGGTGGCTATTGGTCCCCACCTCGCGGGGGGTGGCTCACCCCCCTGCGAGGTGGCTCCCAATAGCCAAGGGGGGGAGAGGGGGTGGCTATTGGTCCCCACCTCGCGGGGGGTGGCTCACCCCCCTGCGAGGTGGCTCCCAATAGCCAAGGGGGGGAGAGGGGGTGGCTATTGGTCCCCACCTCGCGGGGGGTGGCTCACCCCCCTGCGAGGTGGCTCCCAATAGCCAAGGGGGGGAGAGGGGGTGGCTATTGGTCCCCACCTCGCGGGGGGTGGCTCACCCCCCTGCGAGGTGGCTCCCAATAGCCAAGGGGGGGAGAGGGGGTGGCTATTGGTCCCCACCTCGCGGGGGGTGGCTCACCCCCCTGCGAGGTGGCTCCCAATAGCCAAGGGGGGGAGAGGGGGTGGCTATTGGTCCCCACCTCGCGGGGGGTGGCTCAC
Organism: Macaca fascicularis; assembly: GCF_037993035.2. Taxonomy (NCBI): domain Eukaryota; kingdom Metazoa; phylum Chordata; class Mammalia; order Primates; family Cercopithecidae; genus Macaca; species Macaca fascicularis. Next base: position 15,145,008 of record NC_088387.1, on the reverse strand, counting down.
CCCCCTGCGAGGTGGCTCCCAATAGCCAAGGGGGGGAGAGGGGGTGGCTATTGGTCCCCACCTCGCGGGGGGTGGCTCACCCCCCTGCGAGGTGGCTCCCAATAGCCAAGGGGGGGAGAGGGGGTGGCTATTGGTCCCCACCTCGCGGGGGGTGGCTCACCCCCCTGCCGTACTTGGAGTAATGTCACCCTCTCCTCTCCATGAATATTAGGAACACAATCCCAGGCTGGATGTACGCCTCCTGGTCTATCGAGGGTCATATCATCCTCTCTCTTTCAGGGTATTAATAACAGTATCACAGGTCGGGTGTACACATTCTGTGACACTGGAATTATTATCATCCTCTCCCCCTTCGGATACTAGGAACCATATCACAGAAGAGTTGTTCTCTCCCTGGGCTATTTCGAGCAATGTCATACGCTTCTTCCGTGATTATTAGGATGAATATCAGGTGGCTGTTTTTCGTTGTTATGTTTGGTGTCATGTCATACTCTTTCCCCAGAGATATTTGGATTATTATCACAGCTTTAGTGTACACCTACTGCGATATTAAAACTAATATCATAATCTCCGTCCCTTGATATTGGGAACGACATCACAAGTAGGTGTACACCCCTTGTGGTATTAGGAGTAATAATATGGTTAATTATTAAACATCAATTATCGATTTTAATAATTATCATTGACACTATTAATTAATAAGATACCGTTATTAATTTTGGATAACTATTTCAGGTATATGATTATACCCGCTTAAAATTAATTATTAATATTAATGTCATTTAACAATATTATTAATTCTTAATAAGAATCATTATTTTATTACCAACATCTCTTGGATAATGATTTCAGTGACATTAATTGCTGATATCATTATTTTATTAATAATTATATTAGTATTAATTATTAATATTAATAATTAATGTATGTAACGAGTATAAATTTTTACTATCTTTATTATGATTATTAATATCCATAATTATTATTAATTTTTATATTCATTAATATTAATAATTAATAAACTTTTTCCTGATATCCGTCGGGAAGAAGATGATATTACTCCCAACACTGAAGAAAGTGTACACCCCTCTATGATGTTATTTCCAATAGCCAGGAGGTATAGGATAACATTTTTCAAACTATCACAGTGGGTGTCTATCCCCTCAGTGGTCTTGTTTCTTATATTCTGGGTGGGAGAGGATGATATGACTCCCAATATCGCAGTGGGCGTAGACCTCCCCCGTGATCTTCTCCCTAACATCCAAAGGTGGAGAGGATGATATTTCTTCCCCTTTCGCAGTGGGTGTACACCACCCCTGTGATATGATTCCTAACATCCAGCGAGAGAAATAGTCTCAATATTGCAGGAGGTGTACACTGCCGGGTGATATTGTTCGTAATATTCAGGGATGGAGAGGATATCACCCCCTATAGAGCAGGGGGTGTTCACTCCTTCTGTGACGTTGTTCCTGATAGCCAGCGGGGGAGAAGAAGACATTACTCCCAATATTGTAGGGGGTGTACACCACCTTGTGATATTGTTTCCTATATCCTGGGAGGGAGACGATGATGCCAGCAGCAATATCGCAGGGTGTGTACACACCCACTGTGATATTGTTCCGAATATCCAGAGGGAAAGAAAATGATATGACTCCCAATATCACAGGGGGTGTACATCTTCCTGTGATATTGTTTCTTATAATCAGGGGGAGAGGATGATATGACTGCCAATATGGCAGGGGTTGCACACACCTCCTGCGATATTGTTCCTAATATCCCGAAGGGGAGAGCATAATATTTCTCTCAATATCGTAGGGGGTGTACACCTACTTTGTAATATTGTTCTTAATATCCACGATGGGAGAGGATGATATGACTCCCAATATCGCAAGAAGTGTACAGCCACCTGTGATATAGTTCCTAACATCTGGGTGGGGAGAGGATGATATTACTGCCCATACCGCTCGAGTTGTAAAACCCCTTTGATATTTTGCCTGTAATCCTGAGGGGAGAGGATGATATTGCTCCCAATATCGAAGAAGGCATACAGCCCCCATGACACTATGCCTAATATCCACTTTGGGAGACGATGGCACTACGCCCAAAATCTCAGGGGATGTACACCCACACTGGGATATTGTTCCTTATATAGAGAGGGGGAGAAGATGCTATTGCTCCCAATAGCGCAGAGACTGTGGCTGTACACCCCTCCTGTGATACTGTTCTTAATATGCTAGGGACGAGAGGATGATACTACACCCAATATTGCAGGGGGAGTACACCCATCCAGTGATATTGTTCGTAATGTACTCCACCTCCCACCACCAGGTATATCGTTCCTAATATCCAGAGGAAGAGAGGATAACATTATGCCCAATACCGCGGGGCAGTGTCACACCCTCTGTGATGTTGGCCAGACGATGATGTTACTGGCCATATTGCAGGGGGTGAACACCCTTCTGTGATATCGTTTTTGACATTCAGTTGGGGAGAGGATGACCTGAATCCCAATATCACTGAAGGTGTACAGACCCCTGTGATGTAGTTCCTAATGTACAGGGGAAAGAGAAGAATATTGCTCTCAATATCGCAGGGGGTGTAACCACCCTGCCCCCTGTATGTTGTTCCTCATATGCAGCGGGGTAGAGGCTGATAGTACTCCCAATATCCCAGAAGGTGCACACACACCTGTGATATAGTTCCTAATATCCAGCGGGAAAGAGGCTGATTTTACTTTCGATATCGCAGTGGGTGTACACCGCCCCCAACCCCGGGGTATCGTTCCTAATATCCAAGCGGGAAGAAGATGACATGGCTGACAATATCGAAGGGGGTGGACACTTCTTCCGTGATATGGTTCCTGATATCCAGGGGGTGAATGGATATTACTCTCAAAAAAGTAGGAACCGTACAGCCACCCTGGGATTTTGTCCTTAATAACCACAGGGGAGAGGTGATATTATTACCAACATGGCAAGGGGTGTACACCCCTCCTGTGATATTGTTTTTTATATCCAGGAGAGGAGAAGATGGTATTACTACCAATATTGAAGGGATGGACAGCCCCCAAGAGATATTGTTCTAAAGATACAGGTTGAAGGAGGATGAGATTCCATCCAATATAACAAGGGGTGTACACCCCGCCTGTGATATGAATCGTAAAACCTAGAAGAAGAGAGAATGACATTGCTTCCAAACACTCACGGGGTGTACACCCACCTTGTGATACTGTTCCTGTCATCTAAAGGAAGAGATGATGATACTACTCCCACTACCGGAGGAGGTACATACCCCCCTGTAATATTGTTCCTCATAACCTGTGGAGGAGAGCATGATATTACTTCCAGTATGACAGTGGCTTGACACCCAGTCTGTGATATTGCTCCTAATTTCCAGTAGGTAAAGTGCAATGTTCCTGCCAAGAGAGTAGTGGGTGTACAGCCGCCCTGTGATATGTCTCCGAATATTCAGGGAAACACAGGAGGACATATACCCCAAATCTCCCAAAAAGCGTACACCCATTGTGTGATATGGTTGCTAATATCCCGAGGTGCAGAGGATGGTATTCGTTCTCCTGTCGCAGGCTGTGTACACACAACCTGTGAAATTCTTCCTAATATCCTGAACAAAAGAAACTGCTAGTAATGGACACACATTGCAGGGGGGAGTAATTGGCTATTACGATCCACATTGCAAGGGGTGAGGAACTCCCCACTATATGGGGAGTAATATCAACCCCCTCTCCCCACTGGCTCTTACGATCCACATCGCAGGGCAATTCAGGACACCAGCCCTGCCCCAAACTTGACCCAGACAGTGGGTGTCGTGGGACCACGTCAGGGTGGGTGGCAGCTCAGCTCAAAGGTATCCTTGCTGCCAAAGACCAACTGCTCCTGCTAGTTTGAATCTGGATACAGGGTCTCTGTTGGTGAGACAGATGACCATGAGGCAGACACCCTGAAATCTAGCACGACAGAGCTCAACGCCCCATGAGAGGCACCATAGCACGCAGACTTTGCAGACATAGTAGCAAAGGCCACAGCAGGCCCTGAGAGAGGAACAATCTGACCAAGATCCTGGGGTCCTGCCACACAGCCCTTAAACCAGGGACTGGAAACTGTTTCCCTAAAGAGCCAGGAGTCAGTATTTTCAGCTTTGCCAACTGATCTTTGCCTCAAGGATGCAACTCTGCAATAGCTGCACGACAGCTGCCTTCTGCAGGTGGCCTGTGAAGATGGGCATGACTGCACCCCCATCAAACTTTACTTATGGACATGGAAATTTCTCAGTGTCATGAAGTGTTAGTTTTTTATTTGTTCAACCATTTGGAAATGTAAAATCTGTTCTTGATTCACGGGCCACAAGAACAGGCAGGGACAGGCTGCCCCTTGCCGACCTCTGGAATGAGCTTAGAGAAGGAACGGACAGGCTTGGCCAGCGCAGCCTCCTCACAGGGGATTCGCTGCAGGAGGGTCCTTCATAGCAACCACTTCTCATCCTTCGTCTTGGCTTCAAGTGCAGTTTAGGTGGAGAAAGAGAACAGAACCGGCCTCAGCAACAAGAAGGAAGGAGATGCAGGGTCAAGCAGCCGTGTGGATCCATCACACTCAACATTCACACCAAGCGGAGCACAGGCAGGACCAGCCCGGGGGACCAAAGTGGAGGCTCTCTGGTGGGGGACCTCTGGGTGGGCAAGATTCTCTACCTAAAAGTCAAATAGAAGATCTACACAGCAGTAGTTCCAGAAAACGCACGCTAAGAAAGCGGCCAAAATAAAAATAGGACACCAAGTTTGGCCAACCGGGTCTCACAAGCCAGTAGGTAAGAAAGCCCAGGAGGGCCCACCAGAGGCGCTGGGGGTGGGTTCCTGCCTGCAGGGGGCCTGGGACACCCCATTCCCACAGAGGAGGACCCAAGCTTTGGGGAGGAAGCTGTCACAGTCACCCAGTGAGCTGCTCAGAGCTGGAGCCACAGAGCAGGGGAGGAGCCCTGGCTACGTCCCCGTGTGCGCTGAGAAGCTGGGGTGGGGGCACACCCCCAGGGGCCGATGCAAACAGTGGACCTCGGGCCCTCCTCCTGCAAAGAGGATGCTCAGCTCCCAAGGGACCACCAAAGCCTGGAACCCAGGGACACACCACCTGCCCCTTATGCCCAGGCCTCCTGGATCAGGCAATGTCCAGTACAGGAAGGCAGTCTGGGCTTGGGGCCAGGATAGGGGTGGGTGGTCCTGCTAGCCAGGCCTCCTTCTCCCTACCAGCTGGGCTGGTGGCACTGTAGTTTTGGTTCTGGCAACATATTGGTGCCCTCTTTGGCCACACCAGTCCCTGGCTCCCTGGTTAGACCCAGTGCTGTCCAACCCACCTAAACAGGTCCCACACACCCAGTGCCCAGCAGGCTCCTGTCAGCCAGGAGGACCCGTGCTCATCCCCTGAACTATCCGTGGGAGCCTGCATCCCACAGGGACCCACATCTCGGGGCCAACCTCCATGGGGTTTTCTTGGTTGTGGTGGCAGGGGTGGGGGGGTGTTGACCTCCAGCCCTCCCATCCTGGCCACTGTGTTTTATGGGAATCATTCAGTCCTGGGAGCCTCCTGGGGACCCCAAAAGGAAGAGAACAGGGTGGCCATGGCAGCCTCAGCCCCAGGCTCTGCGCCCAAGCGCAACAGAAGGAAGAGAACAGAGTGGTCATGGCAGCCTCAGCCCCAGACTCTGGGCCCAAGTGCAACAGTCTTCCGGTTCTGGTTTGATCTGGGCAGTAACAACAGGTGAAGTCATTCACACGAGGATTGGCTTCAATATAATGCATCAAAGGACTGTGGAGGACACAGATCAGCCTCCAGACCAGTTATACCTGGTGACTTACCCAGTGCAGGCTGGGGAGTGGAAAAGCTGACCCCCGACCTCCCCACCTATCCTACCCACCAGATGCCAGTAGCGGCCAGGGATCCCTGACGTCAGGCGGAGGCAAACAGCACAGTTGCTGCCTTCTTTGATCCCATCCCAGGGCCCACAGGGCCTGGAGAAACCTGGCAGGGGCTGAGTTGGGAGAATCAGGCAGGGAGATGCCAAGTGAAGAATGTGAGGGACTGGCTATGAGGGGCACTAGGGCACAGGGTCTGCTTCCCCTGGGGAGGTGGCAGTGAGACATATAGTAGCCAAACCTCCACAGGCACCACCCTGCTGCCAGGCACACGAGGTTCCCATAACAACCCCAACGGCTGCAGGAAGGTTCTTCATCAACAAAAGGAGAGGACGCGCCCACATCCACATAGGCATTGGTGCCCACACACATCAGAGAAGAAAATTGCTGCTGTGCCCAAGGTGTGGGGAAAGGGGCAATGTCCCCTTCCTTCCCTTGGTGGGTCCAAAATTACCTGTTCCTGCCAGCACCCCCACCCCCAACTCCACAAGCTGCTGACCTCCACCACAGTGCCATGCCACATGCCAGGAACAGCTCAGCGGTACATCCCAAAGGGTGCTATCCTGGAGTGGCTGTGCTGGGCAAGGGACACATTTCCTAGTCACAGAGGTTTTCTTTCTTTACCGCTCACCAGCCCTGTGTCTCGGTTTCCCCCACTGTGGCACAATGTAAAAATCCCATCTTGAAGGCTAGGAACCCAGAAACGTCACCACACCTGGTGAAATGGGGGGTGAAACTCCCTGTCTTGGACCTCTTGCTCCAGGACTGATGTCCACTGGGACATGGCCAGGCCAGCATCCTGGGGAGGGCTGCATTCCCTGCCTGGGGAACCTTGCTCCCAGTTAGGGATCACTGGAATTGAGGCCCCTAATGGATTGGGGGAGGCACAGGGGTAGAATGGAGGTAGCCCCATCATACAGGCCTGTGTAGACCCCAGAAAACAAGCATTGAGTTCAGACTCTTCTCTGAAGTTGGCCACCTGAAAGTATTTGGGCTTTGGGGTGTGATGAGGGCCTGGGGTCAGGGAACAAAGTGTTCTGGTTTGGACACGCAGGAGGTTCTCTGTAACTCTCTCAGGTATAGCGTATGTTGCTAAGTATATGCTTTTAAAAACCCTAGGAGGAGGGGGCACCTAGAAGGGGCCCTGAAGTCAAGGGCATGGTCCAGTCTTTCCACCTCCCCAGCTGAAGACAGGCTGCCGGACAGTTCTCCAGAGTTTCCTAACAAAGAAGAGAAAAAAGAAATCAAAAAGACCTGGAGGATAGGCAAGCTGATGAGGACTGACTGGGATTACCCTGCCTAATCCTCAAAACAAGCCTTCCCTATCTGTCCTTTGGGCCAGGTGAGGAAAGAGGTCATAGTAGGACATTCAGACCCTGGGCAGACAGCTGGCAGCCTGGAGCCCAAGAGGTGCAAACACATTTTCACTAAGGCACGTCCTGCAGAGCCCTAAATCCATTCAACCTTGAGTCAATACAGCACATGCTTCTGTGAGCACAGGGTTGGGTCTAGGGTTACAGATTAACAGCATCTCAAGGCAGAAGAATTTTTCTCAGTACAGATCAAAATGGACTTTCTTATGTCTTCGTCTTTCTCCATAGACACAATAACAGTCTGATCTCTCTTTCTTTCCCCCACACAGAGAGTGTCACCACTGTATGTCAGCCACCGGGGGACAGGCTTCAGCTTACACCCACCTTCCAAATTCCACCCTCTCACCTTGGCAGAAGCTGGCCAGGAATTGGGGCCAATGGATGGGTGGGGTCTGCAACGACACCGTGTTCAGGTCCCCATGACGGCTTCATACATGGGTGGTGGCCCTGCAGTTCCAGGTGCCACACACACGCCAGCCCCTGCTCGGGTCCTGATCTTTGAGGAGAGGGAGCAGCAGAACCCGGGCACTGACCCCACAGTACCACTCACATCCACAGATGATTCTGCAGACAGGCTTCAGGTCTCGGTCCTGGCCACCACCCCCTGCAGGGCCTCAGCTCTCTCCCAGGACTCACGTGGTCCTTCCTCACATGCAGCTCTGGTAGGATGCATTGATCTGTACACTGGGGCTCTGAGGTGACAATGGCCACGGTCATGCAGAGTGCAAGGGCACAGGCTGGGTGCCCATTGTGGGGACCCTGACTGCAGCACTCCCAGACTATCATTGGGCATGTTGGCCCCCAGGCTTAGCTAGGGCACCAGCAGTAGGAGTGCACTGCTCTGGACTCTGCAGGAGGAGGACAACTGTCACCGCATCTTCATGTTCTCCTGCTGGTGTCACTCTGTGCTTCTCATCTCCTGGTTGTAAGGGCCGACTCTCTGAACACCTTGTGAGGAACAGCAGAGTCCAGCAGAGAAGAGGAGAAAAGCCCCAGTTGCAATGATAAAAAATTGGCATGTGTGACATGGGCCCCCATTCAGATTCTGTATTTAGATGAGGTCTTCCGGAACACCTGCTCTCATTGGATAATACTTCAAATAAGAATGTATACATAAATATACATATATGCATACATATATATATATATATATTTTAGACAGAGTCTCACTCTGTATCTCACGTTGGAGTGCAGTGGCATGATCTCGGCTCACTACAACCTCCGCCTGCCGGGTCCTGGTTCAAGCAATTGCCCTTCCTCAGCCTCCCGGATAGCTGAGATTACAGACATGCACCCCCATGCCGGGCTAATTTTGTGTACTTTTAGTAGAGACGGACTTTCACCATGTGGGCGAGGTTGGTCTTGAACTCCTGGCCTCGGGTGATTCACCCACCTTGCCCTCCTAAAGTGCTAAGATTACAGGCATGAGCTACAGTACCCGGCCCATTGTGGCAGCTTAATCACAGAGGAAAAGAAGGCCTGGACCCAGCACGAAGATGACGAAAAGGGGTAAGAGCAGCTCTCTCACCTATGGTGTTGCCAGGTGCTTCCAACTTTCAACATAAGGGACACTAAATAGCTTTCCCAATGAAAACAACTGAGATGTTGGGTAAAACCTACCAAAATGCATCTTTGTAAGTGCATTACTGAGCTGGCATTGAAGGATGGAATCCACAGCAGTCAATAAAGAATTGGCAGGAACCAAAGTAGCATTCTTTTTTCTGTTTAGACAGTTGCACAGAGGATGGGGCATCAGAAACAAAACTGTATGTCTCTCCAAAATGAGGTCAGAAATCTGACATCTTAGACTTAAAATGAAAGCCCACCTCAGAGCAGGAGCAGCGAGGAGAGCAGCTGTCCCTGCATTGGTGCTGGGTGGAGGGAAAACCCTGACCCTGAGAACCGACGAGAAACAGTCCTCCAGGAGTTCATGCTGGAAGACCTGGAGAACATGGGTCAAATCGACGTGGCACCAGGCGGCTGCTCACTTCACCTCTACCCCATGTGAGTGAACATCTTTGCTGAAACAATGCAACCCTGTCCTCAAAATATCTCCCCACATAAAATTCCAAGGAAGATAAGTCCGCGTGCAAAATGTTACAAAACTTAAGTCAACAAAGTACTGTGGATACATCCAATAATTCAAGAAACAAATTCAGCAGAGTCACAAAAATCCAAAAGGTGGAAAAGATCAACTGGTGGCAAAGGATCCACTGCTGTTGCTCCTGTTAAGAGACTGTATTTCATAAAAAGCTAGACACGCCCCTCTGTGGCTTCACACTTGCCTTGTCAGGCATGTCTGCCCCAGAAATGCCCTTGCACTATCTTCTCCAAGAGAAACGTATGGGACAAGAATATTTAGGCAGTGATTGTAGAAATAGAAAACACCTGAAAGCCATCCAAACACAACTCTATCAAGGAAAAAAGCTGGCATAGTCACATTGTGGAATATGATACAGCTGTGAAAATGAACTGCAGTTAGAAGCATCAACAATGAAAAATTACAGTGAACAAAGGAAATTACTGAAAAATACACCGCTATTCCATATACAGTTCACAAACTATAACATATGACATGGCTTCATAATATACAGAGAAATGATAAACCTTATGAAAAGCAAGACAAACATTAACACATTAGTCCTATCTCTGGGTGAAGAAGGGAGACCCAGGTGATCAAGGAAGGGCATATTGTAGCCTTTCAAGACAGTTGATGCTAATGGATGATGGCATCAGTGCAATTATTAATCTTTGGTATTCTGCATTCAGTTTTGTTTGTTGGTTGGTTTTTGAGGCAGAGTTTTGCTCATGTTGCCCAGGCTAGAGTGTAATGGTATGATCTCAGCTCACTGCAACTCCTCTTTCCCGGGTTCAAACAATTCTTCCACCTCAGCCTCCTGAGTAGCTGGGATCACAGGTGCCTGCCATGATGCTCAGCCAACTTTTTGTATTTTTTTAGTAGAGACGGGTTTCACCATGTTGGCCAGGCTGGTCTTGAACACTTGACCTCAAATGATCCACCTGCCTCAGCCTCCGAAAGTGTTGGGGTTACAGGCATGAGCCACCGTGCCCAGCCAAATTTTATAGACTCTTACGTGTCATATATTTCAAAATTAAACATAAAAAATAAAATATTTACTGTAGTTTGTAAATGAAAGAGCAATAAAAAATGTTGCAAACTTTTAAACATCAAACCTGTCGTATAGCTCATAGTGACCCTCCTATTAAGCTGTGGTAAGTTCCAAGCTGCATTTCACTGTAATTTTCTAAAAACTAGGTGAACAGATGAAAAACAGAATTCAGTTTTAAAACAAGATATTAAGATAATGTTACTGGTTGAAGGTTTCCAGGTTCTTGGTGCCTTGAACCAAGACTCGGACACAACGCAAAAATGGAGCAAGGAAAGAATGAAGCAGCAAAGCAGAGATTGACGGAAAATGAAAGCACACTCCACAGGGTGGGAGCGCCTGAGCACAGGGAGCCCGTTACTGAAGTTTCTGGAGTTTGAATCCCCTGTAGAGGTGTCCTTTGGTTACTTGGTGTGCACCCTATGTAAATGAAAAGGAGGAAGTACAATTACAATGTCATGTACTCGGTGTATGCCCTGTGTAAATGGAGAGGATATTTCCTGTCATAGCCCAAGAGTTTCCATTTGATTTCGTTCTCCGAAGTCAGGGTGAATCAGCCTTATGTTCCTGCCTGCAGATCCTTTTCTCCTGCCTCCGTGGAATGGATGGCAGCACATGGAAAAGTGTTCTGTCCAAATGACATGCCCCAGAGCACTGGCAGCTGAGGACGAGAGAGAACCAGTTGGCACCACTGAGGAACGCTCGCCCGTGTCTCCACACCGCACAGAACAAAGTGAGTGTCCTTGTCCTGAACCCTCTGAAGTGGGTATCTCGCCTCAGGGCTTTCACGAAACCCTTTTTAGAAGAGGCTCCTTCTCTCTCCTTCTGCAGCCACAAGGCAGCAGGGATAGCTCCTCTCTCGCTGAAGTTCTTCTAAAAAAACCAAAGAGAATAAAAGAATAGAATTAATGTAATGAATAATAAAATAATGAAAATGAAACTTTTTTTACAGAAGCAGCTCTGGAATTTCATGTATTGGTGGCATTAAAAGCAGAAAATGGGCCTATAGGCGTGGTGGAGTGGCTCATGCCTGTAATCCCAGCACTTTGGGAGGCTGAAGCGGGAGGATCACGGGGTCAGGAGATTGAGACCATCCTGGCTAACACGGTGAAACCCCGTCTCTACTAAAAATACAAAAAATTAGCCAGGCATGGTGGCGGACGCCTGTACTTCCAGCTACTCAGGAGGCTGAGGCAGGAGAATGGCGTGAACCGGGGAGGCGGAGCTTGCAGTGAGTTGAGATCGCCTCACTTTCCTCCAGCCTGGGCAACAGAGCAAGACTCTGTCTAAAAAAAAAAAAGAAAGAAAGAAAAGAGAAGAAAATGGGCCTATTATAGAGCTCAATTTAATGGCAAAATTTAAAGAAAGAATAAAAAGACTCTGCTAATAATGACGACATGAGGTGCTCATATTGTCATTTTCTCTGGGAACCAATATTGGGGAGGAGGTGGGACCACCTGCCACCAGGCTCCAGGTGATTTTCAGGCTGTTCCCCAAAATCACTGCAGCCTCTTCCCTGCTCGTCCCTTGATGCTGCTGCCGTGCCGGGCGTCCTGTGTGGCAGGACACACCTCGGCAGCTTCCAGTGGGATAGGCTTGTGGCGTTCTGAACCTGAATGCCGTGATCACTAGGAAGTGAGGAGACACAAGCAGGAAGGGTTCAGGGATGGAGCGGCCGCTTCTCAGGGATCAGTCTCAGGCCTGAGCTGGGAAGAATCCCCTTTCAGGACAATGGCTCCAGGCTGAGGTCAACGCTGTTTCTGTGCATTATGATGACTGACCTGCATCCACAGGGAAGCGTATCTGGGCTCCTTTTTTCCAGGCGATGTTGGGAACACCTTGAAATGGGCACTGGTGGATTTCAATTCCAGCCTTCCAGAAGCCACTCCAAATGGAGATGTAGCTGGAGTAAGTAAACAACTTGAGATCCTGAACAACAATTTTCACGTACAATATAGTATGCAGGGAAAAATGAAGCCTCAGGACCCTAATTCACAGCCAAAAAGAAAACAACATTAAGCTGGAAGCTGAATCATGCAAGAAACTGCCTTTCCTTTTGTTCCTAAGCGGATAGCTACAGATAAAGGGTTACATATCTCCACAGGAAGCTGGTCTATGTTCACCTTATCTTATGTAAAGGACTGATTTACCGCATGTGAGATGAAGACATAACTGACCATTCCCCACCTGCTCTCTTTCTCTTGCAACCTGAGGACGACCACAGGCTCCCTCTTTCCCCTCCAGCCCGCCCTTCCCTCCAGCCCACCCTTTCCTCCAGCCCACCCTTTTCCTCCAGCCCACCCTTCCCTCCAGCCCACCCTTCCCTCCAGCCCACCCTTCCCTCCAGCCCACACTTTTCCTCCAGCCCACCCTTCCCTCCAGCCCACCCTTCCCTCCAGCCCACCCTTCCCTCCAGCCCACCCTTCCCCTTCAGCCCACCCTTCCCCTCCAGCCCACCCTTCCCTCCAGCCCACCCTTCCCCTCCAGCCCACCCTTCCCTCCAGCCCACCCTTCCCCTCCAGCCCACCCTTCCCTCCAGCCCACCCTTCCCTCCAGCCCACCCTTTTCCTCCAGCCCACCCTTCCCTCCAGCCCACCCTTCCCCTTTAACTACTGAAGCCCTCAAAATCATCTTGGGAGGAAGGCACAGACCACAGATTGTTTCTGTGATTCCATGTTTTTTTCTTCCAAGCATGTCCTTAACCTTGGCAGAATTATCTTTTAAATGGATTGAGATTGGTCTCAGGTACCTTTTGGTTTACAATCGCATGCCTCAGCCATCACAGAGCTCCCTGGCTTTTGTCCTCTTTTACCAAAGGAGGAGGGTGAATTCCATGATCCTAAAACCCCTTCAGCTCTCCATAGGTTTCTGGGGGGACACAATTACCTAAGAGATTAGAGAGAGCATCCTAAAATATAAGTAGACGGTGTGTGGCAGTTAGGGTTAAGTTTGGCTGCATAAAACAGAAGACACAAGCTAACAGAGGCTCACACATAGAAAGGTCTGTCTTTTCACATGAAAGGAATCTGAAGGCAGGCAGTCCTCCCCTGTGCACTGGATCTGTGATGTTATCAGAGAGCCCAGCTTCTCCTATCATTCCCTCAGGCACTTTGACTGAAGGTGGTTGTATCTTTTAGATCACCTCACACCCCAAGAGAGCAGCTTTGTTCCTGCAATCACAGCTGCATTCAAAGCAGCAGGAAAAAGAAAAAATAATGTCATACTCAGTAGTTTGGCTTCTTTTAAGTCCTTTTGGATGTCCTACTCAACAATTCCACTTATATCACATGGGCCAGAATGCACCAACATGGCCACATGGGTGCACAAAGACAGCTGGGAAACGAAGCATTTAGTGCAGAGCCTTGGTCAGAAGAGGAGGAAGAAATGGATGTTGAACCAACTGTTTCTGTCACATGGCATTTTAGTTGAGCTTGGAAGGATGAGTGGGTTATTCACAGACAGGCTTGGAGAGAGACACAAGCAAGGATCGTGTGTGGAAGAAGCACGCTGGGAATTCGGAGGATAAAAAGAGTCTCCCCCTCACTGCAGATTCTTCTTGCTAAAAACTCAAGGGCTTCTGAATTATTTCCATACTTTTTCTTTCTGAATTTAGAAGATTTACAATTCAATTATATGTAACGCTGAGACGTCGTCTTCTTGGGGATTGTTTAAACACTAGTCCGTTTGGGTTGGGAAAGAGAAACCTAAGACCCAAGTGCAGGGGGAGGGAGTTGCAAGGTTCCTGGAACAAAATGCTGGAAGGAATTCAGGCAAAATATTCCATGGTCTTCTGATTGCTCTCTGGTGCCTGTTGTGAAGTCTAAAAGCTGTGATGCTCCCCAGGAATGGCTGTGTTCTGAAAGCTTTTCCAGGAAACTGTCTTGAGCTGGGCTACATTGTTAGCTCTCTGCTTCACAGAAAGAGACTTCTGGAAGTCCAGAGGGCACTTAGATAAGACGGATTACATGGCACTCAAGGTTTCCTCCGTGGTTTTCTTCCAGACATCTCTGAGGCATCAGAAGCAGGGGTCAACAACTCAGTGTAATATAAATTTTAAAATGAATAAAATATTTGGATGGAAGGAGAAACCTTCAAAATTATACCTATTATTTAGCATTTTATCTTCCACAAAGCAAAACAAAGCTATAAACTTCTCACTGCAACTGTGAGGGAAGAGAATCCTAAAACATTTTGTCTTTTCCGGTTTTCTGCTTCTCTTAGCAGAGTGCCTGAGACTGGGTAATTTACAAAAACAGAGATTCACTTCTCACAGTCCTGGAAGTAGGAAGTACAAGGTGAAGGGGTGGTGGGCATCTGGCAAGGACCTTTGTGCTGTGTCATCCCACAGGAAGGTGGAAGGGCAAGAGAGCATGAAGGAGTAAGAGGGGTCAAACTCACTTTTGTAGCAGACCAATTCTTGTGATAAGGAACCCACTCCCCCAATAACAACATTAGTCCACTCACCAGGGCGAAACCCTCATGACCTGATCACCCCTTAAACATCCCTCCCCTCAGCACTACTGCATGGGGGATTCAGTTTCCAACACTTGAAATTTGGGGGACACTTTCAAGCCATAGTAAGAAAGAAATGGCAAAAATAAATTACTTAGACAGTGTTTATCACTAATAATAAGGTATGCACAAAACATCATGTATAGTCTATATTCACTATAATATGTTGTGCTCTATTTTCATGTTACTTTATGCAAAGAAATAAAAAACAAAGAGAAAGATTTTTGAGAGAAGTACTAAGAAACAGCACCATAACTTTAGTTAAACTGAGAAACTGGTGGAAGTAATTGTTTTAAAAACCTTTTTTATTTGTTGGTTGTTTGGAAGTCAGTGGTGACATTTCAAGGAGTTGTCATTGGGAAGGCAGATTTCAGGAGGCTTTCGTAAGAGTGCGTGAGGAAGATGGGCAAGGAGGGAGGACAGGTGACTTAGAAAGATTCTTGGTGGCAACTGGAAGTGCAGAAATAGAATGGTGACTTCAGGGAGAAGCAATTCAAGGAATGTTGTGCTTTTGCTTCCCTCTTTCTGTCCCTCTCCCCATCTCTCTTTCCATCTCTCTCTGCCTCTCACTTTGTCTGTCTCTGTTTCTCCCTCTCTGTGCCTCTCTCCTGGTTGCTCTGTCTCTCTTTGTCTCTTTTCAAGACTCTGTGTGTGTCTCTGTCTCTCTCTTCCCCTCATTTCTTTCTCCATCTTTCCATGTCTCTCTGTGTCTCTGCTTCTCTGACTTTTTCTGTCTCTCTCTCTCTGTCTCTCTCTCTCTCTTTCTTTCTTTCTTTCTTTCTTTCTTTCTTTCTTTCTTTCTTTCTTTCTTTCTTTCTTTCTTTCTTTCTTTCTTTCTTCCTTCCTTCCTTCCTTCCTTCCTTTCTTTCTTTCTTTTTCTTTCTTTCTTTCTCTCTCTGCGTGTGTGTGTGTCTCACTCTCTTGGTTTCTCACTCTCACTCTCCATCTCGCAGCTCTCTTTGGTTTCACTATGCAAGCTGACTTTCCCCACCTGATGATCCAGTAGTATTAGCAGGAACCGGGTGGACTACCCCCACCACCCGCATCCTGTGCCCATCCATGAACTGGGGCAGAGGAGAGGACTGATCTCGCTACTTGGCCTGGCTGGACATGTTGACCCTCAGGATCACAGGCAGTGGAAGGAGCAGCTCCTGGAAGGTCAGAGTGGGTTCTGTGATGGATGGAAGTGACAAGTATGTTGAGCAACAAAAATGACCAGCACTTGGTCTATGGCAGCAGGAGCTCAGAAGTGAGGAATCCTAGGGCCTTAAGTGAGTGGCTCATTGTGGCAAAAACTTTTTTAACAAAAAAAAAGCCCCTTGGGCCACGCGTGGTGGCTCAGGCCTGTAATCCCAGCACTTTGGGAGGCCGAGACGGGCATATCACGAGGTCAGGAGATCGAGACCATCCTGGCTAACACGGTGAAACCCCGTCTCTACTAAAAAAAATACAAAAAAATTGCCGGGCGAGGTGGCAGGCGCCTGTAGTCCCTGCTACTCGGGAGGCTGAGGCAGGAGAATGGTGTAAACCCAGGAGCGGAGCTTGCAGTGCGCTGAGATCCGGCCACTGCACTCCAGCCTGGGTGACAAAGCGAGACTCCGTCTCAAAAAAAAAAAAAAAAAAAAAAAAAATATCCCCTAAGGAGTGTTCCAATGACCACCTCTTAAGCAATACAATTGACCCGTGAACAATGCAGAGATTCGGGCACCAAGCCGCCACACAGTTGAAATTTCTACAATAACTTTTGGCTATACCAAAAGGAATTTACTAATAGCCTATTCTTGGGTGGAAGCCTCAGTGATCACTCAGAGAGTCGGTTAACGCACATTTTGTGTGTTGTATGTATTGTATAGTGTATTCTTACAGTAAAGTAAGCTAGAGGAAATCATAGGAAAAATGTGTTTACTATTCATTAAGTGGCTCATCATAGAGTTTCTTCTCCTCATTTTTGCATTGAGTAGGCTGAGGAGGAGGAGGTGGGAGGAGAGCAGGAAGGATTGGTATTGCTGTCTAAGGGGTGACAGAAGTGAAAGAAAGTCCAAGTGTAAGTAAGTGACCCATGCGGTTTAAACCCTGTTGTTCAAGGGTCAACTGTTTGAACAGGGAAGTTTTGAAGTGACCTCTTTTTTTTTTCTTGAGACAGAGTCTCACTCTGTTGCCCAGGTTGGACTCCAGCGGCGTGATCTTGGCTCACTGAAATGGAAGTGACTTCTTTTCAAATAGGGCATGGCAGGGAAAGGGGGCGGAAAATGGCAGAAGTCTGCCCCACAAACTCAGGACCAAGATCCCCAATTTCTTCACCTGGTGAGTGGGACTCTCATTCCCTAGACCACAAAGTCTCTTTGGGTTCAAAGATCACCTAGGCTCTGGGCTTGGCCTTCCAAGAGAAGAGGTATCTGGGTCCTCCCAAGAATGCAGAGCTGTCCATTCCTGGATGAGTGACCACAGCTCTGACCCTGTCCCTGGTCTGGGCTTCACTCCTCCTCCTGTAGGCGGCCGCGGCCACAGGCTCAGGAGTTCTCTAACCCAGGCAACACGTGGTTGTGGGTGGGCGTGCTTGCAGGCAGAGGAAGAGGTCTGGGGCTTACTTGAGAATCTCAATGCTGACACACAAAAAAAGGTAAAAGCTCCTGCAGGATGCTGGCATATACAGCTAACAAGATAACACTGTGGGTGTACATCCTGGCACACAGGAAGAGCATTCTTGTTCATGGCGGTGGTTTCAAATATTTCAGTGAGTTCTCCCTTGAATGCCTCTGTCGGGAGCCACTTCAGTTCAGCGTGGGCAGCATGGGAGCGTCAAGGACTGGTAGTTACGAATTCAAGCTTGTACACAGCGACAGGTCACAGGTCTCTGGAAGATGCCTGTCAATCAATATTCAGAGGTAGCATTCCATAACTGAAGCATAGGGCATATGTGACCTCATCTGACATGGCTAAAATCATGATTGTTTTTCTAACTGGGAAATTTATGTAACTGATTTGCCAATAAAGAACCATCTCTCTCCCCCTTTTTCTGACATAACGCTAGTCATTAGGGAAATGTTCTGATGATGTTCGTGAAAGAACAAACCAATGTCTTCCGCTGTAATACCACCCATTTCACACATATGACTCTTGCTGCTTCCATGTGACACTAAAAGTATCAGGAGTGCCAGGAAGTCTCTTTAATCATCGTTCTCCAAGGTGCTCAGGAGATGAAGTCATTCTGTGAAGTGGACTCCAGTTAACACCACTGAGAAATTGTCCTAGAGAAAGTAAAACTTGTAATGGCCTCATACTTTACAGAAATAATGCAACTTTCTTCTTTCGTTTCTTTCCAGTTTTTAGATATTAATATTAATTGGTTCAGGGCAACCTGTTTCTGCATCAAAGTCTTGGGAAGCTTCCACCTGTTTTTATTTTATTTTATTTTATTTTATTTTATTTATTTATTTAGAAATAGAGTCTCACTGTCACCCAGGCCAAAGTGTAGTGGTGTGATCACAGCTCACTGCAGTCTCAACCTCCCAGGCTCAAGCCAATCCTCAGGCCTCCACCACCTGAGCACCTGGGACTGCAGGTGTGCCACCATGTCCTGCTAATGTTTTATTTTTATTGTTTTATTTTGTGTAGAGTCAGGATCTTGTTATGTGGCCAAAGCCGGTCTCAAACTCCTGGTCTCAAACAATACTTATGTCAGCCTCCTAATGCGCTGAGATTATAGACATGAGCCACGGCACACAGCTGATTTATTTATTTATTTTCTCAGAACTATGCGACCTGATTCTTAATACATAAGGAAATAGAAGCCAGACAAAGGTGGAAGTAGTTACACACGATGTGAGTGTCATTTGGCACTTAGACAAGAGAGGCGGATTATAAAAATAAAAGATCCACATGTCGCAATTCACTGTGGGCTTGGATATGAACTCCAGCACTTTTTATTTTTATTTTCTAAGAGATAGTGTCTCACTCTCTTACTCAAGCTGGAGTGCAATGATATAAGAATAACTCACTGTAATCTCAAACTCCTGAGTTCAAGTGATCCTCCTGCCTCAGCCTCCCAAGTAGCTGGGACTACAGATGTGCCATCGCTCCAGGCTAATTTTTTTTTTTTTTAATTTTGTAGAGACGAGGTCTCCCTGTGTTGCCCAGGCTAGTCTCAAACATGTGACCTCAAGCAATCGTTCCGCCTTGGCCTCCAAATCGGTGGGATTATAGGTGTGAGCCACTGTACCTGGCCAAGAAATCAGCTCCACCTGTTTTCTGTATAAAGTTTAGCATCTAGATACAAAGCAAAATAACGTTTAAAGATCAAGGAATCTGAAGGGAAGCTTGTGGGAGGGGAATGGGCTGAAGGCAGCGTTTTTTGGTCTACGGTTTTGCTTATTCTTGGACTTTCCAAAGTCCCGAAAGAAGCAGAAGGCAAGTGAGAAGGGAGGAAGAGGCGGGAGGAAAGGAGGAGGGCTGCGCCTCTGAGGTTGCAGATTAGCCCAAGGCGGCTCAGTGGCTGGGAAGGAAGGAAGGAAATTCCCAAGCCCGAAGGTAGAGACAGAGTCCTGGGTCCAGCAGAGACTGGAGGGGAGGAGGGTGCCGGGAGCCAAAGACCTTCCTGCTAGCATTGCAGCCTCTTAAACTGCTTAGGCTTTTATCCAAATTTGGTATGTCCGCATTTTGTAGACCTCCAAACCAAGTCACTCAGGGTTACCCAAGCAGGAAGGAGAGGATGATAGGAGAAGGTGCCCCATCTGATGATGCCCTTCTGGCTTTTATCCATTCCTGGGAATGACTCTTTCTCCAACTCGGGGGATGCCCCTCTGGGAGAATACAGTGGCATGGACCAGCAGTGGAGAATTCCAAGTCCAAAAAACGATTGGCATTTTAAGGGAAGTAAGAAATCATCCTGCATATATGAAACATTGGGAAAAAAGGTTATTACTAATAATTCTCAAGAGACCACTCTGGTGAGATTGGGTTTCTTGGGGATGTGTGGAGCAGGGTATATGTACTGAGTGGGCACATCCCACCATTCAGACTCCTCCCTCAGCTCCTGTCTACTGTAGCAGTCAGAGGGCAGCTCCGGTCCTCATCTCCGCTGAGCGACCCACTCACTCATTCACTCACTCCTTAACTCATTCACTCACTCACTCACTCATTCACTGCTTCACTCGCTCACTCACTCATTCACTCACTCAGTCCTTTATTCATTCACTCACCGTTTTACTCACTCGCTCATTCATTTACTCATTCAATCACCCATTCACTAACCCATTCACTTACTCACTCACCCATTCACTCACTCACCCATTCACTCACTCACCCATTCACTCACTCACCCATTCACTCGCTCATTAACTAACCCATTCACTCACTCATTCACTTATTCACTAACCCATTCACTCACTCATTCACTCATTCACTACGCCATTCACTCACTCATTCACTCACCCATTCACTCACTCATTCATTCCCTCATTCACTCACTCAGCCATTCACTCATTCGCTCACTCATTCTCTTACTCACTCATTTCCTCATTCATTCACTCAATCATTCACTCACTCAATCATTCACTCACTCAATCATTCACTCACTCATTCACCTCTTCATTCATTCACTCACTCACTCACTCATTCACTCACCCTTTACTCACACACTCACTCACTTATTGACTCATTCACTCACTCATTCGTTCATTCACTCACTCACTTCTTCACTCACTCATTCACTTGTTCACTCACTGACTCATTCACTCACTCTTTCCCTCACCCATTCACTCACTCACCCACTCGTTTGTTCACTCACTCATTCACCC
The DNA here is from genome assembly GCF_037993035.2 of Macaca fascicularis. Classification (NCBI taxonomy): domain Eukaryota; kingdom Metazoa; phylum Chordata; class Mammalia; order Primates; family Cercopithecidae; genus Macaca; species Macaca fascicularis. The sequence goes on along the minus strand of NC_088387.1, from coordinate 15,124,280 downwards.
ACTCACCCATTCACTCACTCATTCATTCACTCACTCATTCATTCACTCACTCACTCTCTCATCACTCATTCCCTCAGTCACTCACTCATTCACTCACTCATTCAGTAAGTCGCTCATTCATTCACTTACTTATTCACTCACCCATTCACTCACTCATTCTTTCACTCATTCACTCACTTAGCAATTCACTCACTCACTCACGTTCACTCATTCACTCATTTACCCACTCACTCACTCATTTACTCCTTCCCTCATCCACTCACTCACTCATTCACTGACTGACTCACTCACTCACCCATTCACTCATTTACTCACTCATTTACTCCTTCACTCACTCACTCACTCCTTCATTCATTCATTCAGCAGCATCCATGACAGGTTCACTCTGTCGTGGGCTCTGCTGTTGCCCTGGGCCTGCAGCAGGGAATAGTCAAAGATCTCTGAATCCACGGCATTCAGAGTTCAGCAGGGGGACCTCTGGAGAAGCCCAGTAGATAGGTGAAATGCCGCATGTGTGACACTGATGAGGATGTTTTAAGAGAAGCAGGGAGGGAACAGGAGTGTGCATGGAGCCCAGAATTTCTAAGAGGGTGATCTGGGGACGCCTCAGCACTGCAGAAGACCTTGCAGGACAGACTTGAGGAAGGTGGGCAGAGTGGGTAGGGAGAGGAGGGCCTGGGCTGAGGAAAGAGCAGGCTGGGTCTGAGGTTGTCGGGTGCCTGCATCGGCCTCTGGGCAACACCAGGATCTGAAGGGACCAGAGGACAGGCCAGTGTACCATGTGTGGGGCCTGTGACTCCAAGTCAGCAGAGAAGATGCCTGAATTACCTCCTGATAGGTGCACCCTGACTTTGAAGTTGAGCATACCCGAGGCATGGAGGTGGGGTGGATGTGGGGGCAGATCAGGGGATGGGGAGGGAGCCTGTTCCGGTCCAGGTCAGAGGAAGTGACTTGGCCCCAGTGGCTCCAGATTCAATGAAGAGCCTCAATTCCTGAGGGACTTTCCTGAGGGACTTAGATGCCAGGGCGGAGGAGCACTGCAAGGCTTCAGCCTGAGTCCCTGGGAGGATGGAGTCACCATGAGCTGAGGTGAGGAATACTGAGCGGTGGGGGGTTGTGCGGGGATGCAGAGGCCTGAGCTCAGTGTGGCCCCTGCAGATTTGAGATGCCCACTCCATGCACAGGCAGAGACGGCAGGGAAGGGGAAGAGGCTGCAGCTCAGGTAGCCCTGGAACGTGCAGCCCGACATGCTGGGGCACTGGGTCATGGTGCCCTCATGGCTGGGAGCTGCTTCCCTCCTGGGATGCCACAACTCCTTTAGAGCACATCGGCAACTCCTGCGCTCACCACAGAGGGGAAGCGGGAAGGACATCTGTCCCTATGCATGTTCTCCTTCACCTGGTCCTAGGCAGGTCCCAGGCAGCACCTCCCCTCCCAAGTGGCTCACCTTGGCCCCTGCCCCTAGTGTTCACAGCCAGACCCTCGAAGAGGGCTGGACTCAGCGGCTCCCTTCTAATGAATAGAACCAGGCAAAAGAGATGGCGGTCTCTCCTGAGATTGGATTGGGAGGGCTGCAGGTTCCGTCCATTGGAACTCTCCCCCTGGGTCTTCATAGGTGCTAGTTCTGGCATAGCCAGTCACCTGCCCAGGGCAGAGGGCGGCCTGAAGCTGATGCCACGGAGAGTCTGGGGCCTTCAGTCCAACAGCCTGCAAGCAATAGAATCCTGCCAGCAACACAGAAGCGAGCGTGGAAGCAGCTCCTTCCCTGATGAGCCTGAGCTTTCAGAAGACAGGGCAGCCCTGGGCAGACACCTGCTGCAGCCACGGAGAGCGCCTGGGGCAGAGGGCCCAGTGAAGCCTGAACTCCCCGCCCAAGGAATAATCATTCCTGGGGTATAACTGTGTGCTGGTGTGGGCCACAGTTTGGAGTAACCTGTCAAGGGACAATGAAGAACAAACACACACCTCAGGTCCTACTGGGTGGAAGCTGTACGGTCAGCACGGCATGTAATATCTGTCAGGCCTCTGAGCCCAAGCCAAGCCATGGCATCCCCTGTGACTTGCAGGTGTAGGCCCAGATGGCCTGAAGTAACTGAAGAATCACAAAAGAAGTGCAAATGGCCTGCCTCGCCTTAACCGATGACATTCCACCACAAAAGAAGTGAAAATGGCTGGTCCTTGCCTTAAGCCATGATATTATCTTGTGAAATTCCTTTTCCTGGCTCATCCTGGTTCAAAAAGCTTCCCCACTGAGCACCTTGTGACCCCCACTCCTGCCCGCCAGAGAACAACCCCCCTTTGACTGTAATTTTCCTTTACTTACCCAAATCCTATAAAACGGTCCCACCCTTATCTCCCTTTGCTGACTCTCTTTTCGGACTCAGCCCACCTGCGCCCTGGTGAAATAAACAGCCATGTTGCTCACACAAAACCTCTTTGGTGGTCTCTTCGCAGGGACACGCATGACAATATCTTCCAGGTGAATTAGAAGATTCATTGCTAAGGCCAAAGATTTTTAAAAAAAGAGAACCTCTAATTGTAGCACCATTAAAATACATGACTTGCAAAAAAAAAAAAAAAAAAAAAAAAAAAGAGCCATAGCCATTCTTTTCCATCTTAGCTACAGGTATATATTAATATATGTTAATTCTCTGACTGACTGAGCAATGCGCCAAACTCATAAGAACAGATGTGTGAGGACCGTCAGTGACCACCCTGACCTCAGCTCTTATATACAGACAAACTTTTGAACATAATCTGTAGCCTTGGGGGTCTTGACACTCTAAATTTTATTATTTTTAATTAACTATTTCTATTCCCTAAGCAATACCTGTTCATCGGAGAGAAAAATGGCATTACCTATACTAAGCAAAAGAAAGGAAATAAAATGCTCAGAAACATTTACATATATACGCAGACACACACACACACTCGCACACACAGGCTCGCACTGTGTCTAGGCCTGCCTTTTCACTTATTTGTATGTCCTGAACTTATTTCCATGTCAGTAGACACTTATCTTCGTAGCGGTAACAGCAACTAAATATTATTGCAGCGTCTATTTTTACCATCATTTTTTAACTCATCATGTTTGAACTGTTAGGTTGTGTCTGTGGTTTTCTGTGTTATAGACAATTTGATGACAAATGACCCATCCCCTAATGTTCAATATAAAAGTATCAATTGTATAAGGAGATAAGGGGTATTTGGCTGAATAAAATTCAGTGTGCCCTACCTTCTCCACATGTAATATGCTCTGAAAAGGCATGAATAATTAAATTAGCCCTTCTATTCTCCAGCACAGATCCTGAGTCCAGCGGTGGGTGCAGGTGCTCAGAGCCTCGGTCTGCTCTTCTGCCTGCCAGAGGGCAAAGGCCACTCAACTGCCACCTTAAGACACCCAGGATTCTCCTCTCCTTTTTTATTAATAGAATAATGCTCAGGCTCAGTGCATGAGAGCAGCGCTCTCTGACTTTGCATTCATCAGAGTAACCTAGGTGGTTTGTCTAAAAATATACATTCCCTGGCTGCGCTGGCAGAAACTGGACTTCAGTGGTTTCGTGGGCGTGTGCATAGGACAGGTGATTCTGAGGACCACGAGGGGTTAGGAATTTCCCCGTTCATTCTGGCCAAGGGAGAGATCAGACCATCCAGCATTGTCCGCAGCATATTTTTTTTTCCTCTTTTGCAATGAATATTTGATGCTCAGCGGGATGAGCCCCAGGATGAGACACACATCCAAGAAAAATCCATGCCTCTCCATCTTTTCCCCAGGATTGCCCTTTGGCGAGACTCTCCTTTGCGATTGCTTCGTATTCCCCGGTTCATAGAAAAAACCTCTTCTTAGTCTCTTTTGTTGTCTCTTATCTGTTCAACAAACACCCACTGCGCAGGACCATCCTCCGGTAAGCCCTCGAGTGGGGCCGTTTGGCAGCCCTACTTCGTGGGGTGAGCACTGAAGGAACCGGGGCCCCATAAGCCCGTGCTTTTGTGGGGGCTGCCCCCTCTCCCGTCGCAGGGTAACCGGCACCAGGCTGTTAAGCTGTGGATGGACAACCGCACACCCCATCGGGTGTGCGGATTTCAGTACGTGGAGTTGGCCAGTGAAGTCAGCCGAGGTCAGCACAGCGTACAGCAGCGCGCGTGTCCGTGGGGAGGAAGGGTCGTCCCGCCTCCCCTTCAGGCCAGTCCTGTGGCGCCTCCTCCTGCCCCACTCTGACTTCCGCGCCCCCAGGCGTCTCTGAGGGTCGCGCCCCGATACCCTCCTCCACCCCAAGGCATCTTCTCCCAAAGGGCCGGGCTGGTGGCTGAGGAGCGCCACAGCCCCCGTGGGCCCGGGAAATCGCAGCTTCGTCATAGCTAAGCCCGCCGCGCTCAGCTTTTCTCGCCACCTGAATGATCCACTCTCCCTGCGTCCTTCCCGACCTCAGGCTGCAGAGAAAACTTGGGGGCGGGGGTCGAGGAAGCCGCGCCACGGGGCTCCCAGTGCAGCCCCCAGAGGAATCCTGCGGGCAACAACAAGCTGTGCGAGCGGCCGGGCTAGGCGCCGACAACAGCAGGAGCGGCCGGGCCTGCCGCGAGCCTCCGCGTCCAGGTAGGGTCTCCGCGCCCCAATTCCATCCCGCCCCGCCATCGGCGCTCCCAACAAGTGCGGGGTTTCCACCCGCCCCGGCGTTCGCGCCCACTCACGGTCTCCCTTGCCCCCCCGGGAGATGCTCCCCGCGTTCTATTCCGCCCCGCCTTGGCGCGCCCAGCAAACGTTGTGACCTCACCCCCCTGCGGTCTCCCCCTCCCCTGACACTGCCCCTGCCCCCACCTGTGGCGCTCCGGGCATCTCTAAAGCCCCCAACCAGAGTCCTCCAACCCACCCGCGAGGCTCGCGCACCAGCAACGCGACCCCACCCACAGGGACCCCGCCCACCTGTGGCGGTACCCCCGCATCTGCGACCTCCCCCATCGCTAGCGCGGCCCCTACCTACGACGACCCCCGCGTAGGTGCTCCTGCCTACACACGCCCCCTCCCCGCCAGCCCCTGCCCTTTCCCTGCTCCTGCCCCTAGCCGCGCCCCCGCCCCCGCAGGCCCTCCGGTGCGCTCGGGCCCCGCCCGTCACTGCCCATTGGCGCTGGCGCCAGGCGGGGGCGCGGGCGGGGCAGCAGTTCCGAGTCCGGCGCGCACGGGCAGGGTCCCCATTGCCTGCCGCGCACCCGGACTAGCGACTACCCTCGGCCTCCTCGCCATGGACGCGGACGACTCCCGGGCCCCCAAGGGCTCTTTGCGGAAGTTCCTGGAGCACCTCTCCGGGGCCGGCAAGGCCATCGGCCTGCTGACCAGTGGCGGGGATGCTCAAGGTGCGCGCCCCTCTCCAGGCGGCGAGGTCGGGACGGATGGAGAGAGGGAGAACAGGGCGAAGGGGATGGGGGGATAGGGCAGAAGAGGGGGGAAGCGATGGGAGGACCCGGGGAAAGATGGGGAAGCGATGGGAAGAACCGGGGAGAAGAGCGGGGAAGCGATCGGGAGAACTGGGTCGAAGCCTGTGCCCGGGAGCGGCAGGGCAGGGGTACCTGCGGGGCAGCGTGAACCGTCAAGGCAGCCCCGGGGTCCTTGCCGGGTGGGGCGGAGGAGGAAGGGACATGGCGGTAGGAACCTCCATCCGAAAGATAGTGAGCTTTCCATCCGGTCCGGTTTATGTTTTAAATTGAACCTGGCAGAGGGGTCGCCTGGAGCGCCCTCGGGGGTCGTTCTGCCTCTGAGCTGTAGGACTGGGCAGGGCTTCCCCTCCGAAGCGAGGGTACAGCGCGATCACTTCCTAAGTGGCCCCCCGCCCCCCAACTCCGCCCCACGCCACCACCCAGCATGTCGAGGAAGAAACGGCCGGGTCCCCGCACACCTCCTGTAGCCTCGTGCCCCGCGCGGTGTGGGCGGGGTCCCGGCTGCTGCAATGCAGGACGCGGCGGGGGTGCTCTGGGTTCCCGCCTGGCGTCTCCGAGGCGGTCCGGCAGCCCCTCGCGTTTCCGCTGGAAGATTTACAAAAAGGGTTTCTTGTGCTCGCATGTGCTGTCGCCTTCCGGCTCGTGACAAAACTGAAAACTAAAGTGGGTCTCAGGCCCTCCCCGCCAGCCTCCGCGGACCGGAAGGACCAGGAAGCGGGGACTCCGGGACGTCAGCGGCGCCGCGGCGCGGGCTCTGGGCTTCCCCTGCCCTGCAATGTGGAAGCGGCTCTCCAGGAGGGGCCCGAGCCTGGACCCACGACGCGGGCGCGCCGGGAGGACATTTAACATTGAAGAGCGGGAGGTGATGGAGAGTGCGCTCCCCAGGCCCCGGGTGCACGTAGGGGCGCCTGTGCCCGGGATCGGGAGGGTGAGGCCTTCTCCCTCAGGTAGACTTGTTAAATCTATCTGAAAGTCACAGATAACTAAGTGTCAAGTCGTCACAGATATTTATGTATCCTGAATGAGATGGCTACGGAAAACATGAAAACATCGTTACTGGTTACGTGCATGATGCATCCAAAACATTGTTACCTGCACAGTGGCAGCACTGATATTTGTGGGCTTTTGAACGTGTGGACTGGAGTGTTAAGAGTCCTTCAGAGTCATGACAGTAGTTTGATTTGAATGTTCTTTTCTTGGCGAATAAATGCTGTACATTGAATTTACCCAGGAAACTAGGAAGGTGAACCCACACGAAGGACACAGACCTGTGGGCTGCTCCAGGCACCATTAGGGCGTTGCGGGGCCTGAGCCATGGGCTTCCCGTTCAGCCTCTTGAGAGCCGTGATGGCGTCTCTGTTCTGCCTCACACTGGACCCGCTAGTTTCTTTTCTTTTTTTTTTTTTTTTTGTTGAGACAGAGTCTCGCTTTGTCGCCCAGACTGGAGTGCAGTGGCCAGATCTCAGCTCACTGCAAGCTCCGCCTCCCGGGTGCACGCCATTCTCCTGCCTCAGCCTCCCGAGTAGCTGGGACTACAGACGCCCGCCACCTCGCCCGGCTAGTTTTTTGTATTTTTTAGTAGAGACGGGGTTTCACCGTGTTAACCAGGATGGTCTCGATCTCCTGACCTTGTGATCCGCCCATCTCGGCCTCCTAAAGTGCTGGGATTACAGGCTTGAGCCACCGCGCCCGGCTGGACCCGCTAGTTTCATACTCTTGTTATGGTTCCGAAGCTACAAGTGGTTGGATTCTGCGAGTCGCTCTCTGTCTTCCTCCTCCAGCTGCTTTCAAATGGGTCGTCTCTTTTTTTAGAACTTCTTTTTTAAGCAGTGATTGATGGGGTGAGTTGTAGTGCTGTCCTGAACTGCAGAGGGAGCGCACTGAGGAACCTGGATTTTGATGCTGTGCACATCAGCTGAGTCAGCAGCCCAGGGCCCTGTCAGTCCCATTATTAAGCTTATTTCTTGCTCTTCGACGCCTTAAAAAAAAAGGCAAACTCCTGCTTGCTGTCACTGGCTGTTTGGCAAATGGGTGTTTACCCTGGAAAGAGGGACATTTTGTCCTCTGGACCGTCTAAGGCGCCCTTTAGTGACATGGTCCGTTTCTGACCACTCTATTCTGTGGGCGTCCTTCCTGCTTCCACCTTCCCTTTCCAAACGCCTCCGCCTCCAGGGCTTTAATTTTCCTTCTGTGTGTGTGTCACGCAGAGGTTACGACTATTGCGCCAGTGCCCTTATTTTATTTTATTTTTTTCCTGCGGAGGTCCCAGAATTTGCTACATCTCAAAAGAAGCAATTGCATCCATTTGTTCGCGATGATCATAAACAGTGCCCTCTAAGGGAGACTAATTGGTCAACCCGTCTGCTGTGGGTAGAAAGACAGCGGTGGCCGCGGAACGAGGGCTCTGCCTCTTCAGAGCCTGCACAACCATCCTGCTTTCTTTCTTCAATATCCAGTAGGGGGGTTAATTTGAATAAGCCCTTGAAACCAACAAAGCAGGAAAGTGCAAAGACATTGAGTTGCGAGATTTAAAATGACAACCAGCAGCCTCTCATTCTTCCTTCACTGGGGGTTGCCACTTCGTTTTGGGGCTGCAGGGTATGTTTGGCAGCGACATCGGACCTTTGTGCTGTGCGACTCATGAATTGAGATAGTTCCTTACTAAGTGCTTTGTGCTGTAGGTATGAAAATGGGGAAAGAGGGAGCACTGTCCCGGGTGGAGAGGCGTGGAGAGACGCTGTGATACATAGCAGGTCCTTTTCTTCTGGGCTCCTGGTTATAAATCTTTTTTTTTTTTCTAATAGCCTGACAGATGGTTTTTGTGTCTTTTTTTTTTTTTTTTGAGACGGAGTCTGGCTCTGCCGCCCGGGCTGGAGTGCAGTGGCCAGATCTCAGCTCACTGCAAGCTCCGCCTCCCGGGTTTACGCCATTCTCCTGCCTCAGTCTCCCGAGTAGCTGGGACAACAGGCGCCCGCCACCTCGCCCGGCTATTTTTTTTTTGTATTTTTTAGTAGAGACGGGGTTTCACTGTGTTAGCCAGGATGGTCTCGATCTCCTGACCTCGCGATCCGCCCATCTCGGCCTCCCAAAGTGCTGGGATTACAGGCTTGAGCCACCGCGCCCGGCCCTGGTTTTTGTGTCTTAATTAAAAGATTGAAGACTGTGGGCCAGACCCAAACTAATTCCATTGGCATCAGAGAGAAGGATTCTGTGCATATTTGTCTATAGGCATAATTGATTTTTTTTTTTTTGGTCCAATTATCTGGTTAGTCAAATCATACATTACAGAAGTAATATTTAAAATTAAAAAACTAAAAATAAAAAATGTATCTGTAAACCTATCCCCCTTCCATTCCAGTCTTTGTCTCTGTGTAATTTTAGAACCGTGAACCACGATGTACACAGAGTTTATACTCTTTTAATATCTTGCTACTTCATTGTTTTAATGTTTAATCTTTAGGTTGATGTATCACAGGTTGCTTGATCATTTCTTACAGGTGTTTGGTTTAGTTTTTTTTTTTTTTTTTTTTCCCTTTAACTCTAATGTAAATTTGAGTATTTGGCTGGTAGTTTTAACAGGATTTAAGGCAGAGCCTCAGTTAGGGCCGCGGATCGATTTATGGTCCCTACTTTGAGGAGGGAAGTGGCAATCTGCCCTTTCTTCTATAATTGATATGTTGAATCACAATGGACATTTACTTGATTTTGAGCACTTGGAACTCCCCTGGGATTCACTGATATTGCAAGGTCAGGACTGGGGATCTCCTGCTGGAGAGGCCCCCGGCGTGCCCAGGGCAGGGTCCTGAGCGCGTTGCTGCAGGACAGAAGCCCTGGGCTTTGTCCTCCAGCAGCCATCACTCTGGGAAGGACTGGCTGCTCCAGGAATGAGGTCTATGCTCTGAAACCCACAGTCAGCAGACCAGCAAAGGTCAGCACAGACGACCTTCTATGAATCATTCATTTAGCAAGCATTCATGGAATACACACTCCTTGCAGTTGGAACTTAGAGTGGAAGGCCATCAGCTCACTGTTGTCTGAGCAGAGCTTGATCTCTGGCTCCCTGTTGTAGCCTCCGCTCCTAGGAGGTGCACAGTGAGTGTTGGGGAACCCTCCACAGGCACAGTTGCTGAACAAGGACCCCTCCCAAGGGCGTCAGCCCTGGGCCCTGAGCTCTGAAGAGGAGGAAGGCATTCCTAGGGCCGACTTCCCTTCTGGATACTGAGCTCTGCACAGAGAGAAACTCTTCCACATTCACTGCGGTGAAGTTCCTAAAACAAATAACACTTTAGAGACTGGGGCCTGCATTCCCCGGAATTTCATGGCCACAGGTGGTGGCTGTACCGTGCGACTGGAGTCTGCGTTCCCCGGAATTTCTGTGGCTGCAGGTGGTGTCTGCACCATGCAACTGGTGTCCCTGGAATTTCCGTGGCCAAAGGTGGTAACTGTACCATGTGAATGAGGGTCTGTGTTCCCTGGAATTTCCATGGCTATAGATGGTGGCTGTACCATGTGTCTGAGGGTCTGCCTTCCCTGGAATTTCTGTGGCTGCGGATGGTAACTGTACCATGTGACTGAGGGTCTGCATTCCCTGGAATTTCTGTGGTCGCAGATGGTGGCTGTACCATGCAACTGGGGCCTGCATTCCCTGGAATTTCCATGGCCACAGGCGGTGGCTGCACCATGCATCACGTCCTGTCTCAGGAGTTGGTGTCATTCTCTCTGTTACTCCCTCACCTGACACAGAGCGGCAGTTCCTGACCTTATCACTCCCAGGAAACACACAGGCATTTGTTTTGGATCCCTGTTTTATTTCCCCATTACCTTTGTCATCAAAGGGAAATTCACATCCCTATGAAGCCGAAAATGGTGTGGGGCCCCCTGGTGGTCTTTCCAAGGCATTATCAGCAGGTAAACTAGACCGTATGGGCCAGTGTACCTGAAATGAAAACAGAAAGGTAAGTCGTGTCACTAAGCTTTGCTGGGAGATTCAGGGTCTTTGTCAGTGACAGAGTCATCCAAAGTAAGTTGTTTGTTCACTGCAGATCGACACGGTTAGCTGTGTCGGGATTAAACTTACCCAGTGTCGACAGAGTGTAGCTTAATCCTCACGGAGGGGTGTCAAGTACATTGAAGAATAGCTGCCGAGCCTGCTATTGTCGGGAGAGGGGCAGGTGCCTCTCTCGCTTAGCCCAATGCTGAAGGAGGCCGGGCTCACGTCAGGCGGTGCGTGTGAGCGAGCTGGATGTTTAGCACGCTGGGACGATAGAGCACAAACATCTATTTTTAACTTGTGGGTGACCTTCTTCTGTGCTGCTTGAGTCTCTGTGGACCTTTCTCTGTTTCCTTCCTGAGGAGTCTATGCCAGGGTCCCAGGCGTTCTCTGCGCTGCACCTCGGCGCCTGCCCACTCAGGAGCCTCCTCCTGGTGGCTGTGGGACCGGGCTGGGCCCACACTGTCAGCATCGTCCGGGGTAAGCAAGCCCGTCCCTCCACACCTCAGTGTCCCCAGCTGTTGAACAGGGCTAATCAACTGACCGTCAGGATTAATGGGGATCAGATGCGCTCATCTCATAGCCCTGCTTGGTAAACAGCCACTTCCACTCTGTCCTCCAATGTGCTACTCTAGACTTTTTCTTTACCTCCATTTAGCCAGGTGATTCGAGGTGACAGTGACTATCAAGAGGGACGTACAGAGGAAATCAGTGGAAGAGAGCTCGAGGAGCAGACATGGGTGCAGGAACACAGTGCGGGGAGCACGGGTGCAGGGAACATAGGCATGGGGAGCACAGATAGGTGTGGGGAGGTGAGGATGGGTGCGGGGAGCACGGGTGTGGGCAGCACGGGTGCCCGGAGCACAGGTGTGGGGAGCACGGGTGCGGGGGGCATGGGAGCAGGGAGCACGGGGACCCGGAGCACAGGATATGGAGAGCATGTGTGTACTTGCTCTGCTCTGACAGATGCTGCTGAGCACGTACTCAGTGATCAGATGGGTCAGAGCCTCAGTGCCTCTTTTTTAGAAAAATTATTTCTTTTTTTAAAGATAGGACTTCCCTCTTCCTGGTGGCCCCTTTTAGTCGATACTCTTTTAAGCCTGCTTTTCCAGAGGAAAGCTAGGAAGGATGGCCTGTATAGGTTCCAGTCTGGGCATATCTGGAAGAATGACCTGTTTTAGGTTTGAGTCTAGTGTATCTGGGGACAACTTTGAACCTCCATTCAGAGTCCCCCAGCCACCTGTAGAGGCTCCCCAAATGTCTTCTGGGACTTTCCCCTCTGCTCGGGGATGATGAAGAGCAGAATCTCATCCTGCCACGACCTCTGGGGTCCTCCTTCCTGGAGGGCAGTGCCTTGGTGGCCAGTGTGTGTAGGAGGCTGGGCTGGCACCTTCGGGCTATGCTCTGCAGCGGGGGCTCGTGACATGGGGCATTCTTGTGCTCTGCACCGGGACTGTTGACGTGGGGCATCCTCGTGCACTGTGGACCACAAGCGGTGCACATGAGCCAGACAGCTCCTGGAATTCGGAGCCTGATTCTACCTCAGGCCATCCACCTGTCTGTGGCACTTCTGGGGGATTGTGGGGACCATATGAGTCTGTGTCCCCACCCTCACTGGCTGGACACCTGTGCCAGGCTGGAGCTTTATGTGTCACCATGCCCTGTTCTGAGTTGTGTGAATATTTATTTTCATTACCTACTCTCATAAGCTTTCCTTTTTTTAAAAAAAATTCAGAGACAGACTTTGAAGTCCCCTGGCCCCACCCTTTGTGGACCTAATGGTATTGCAGAAATTATGGCTTCAATTATGTGTAATAACTGGGGCTACTTTAAAAGTCATGTAAAGGAACAAGGTGGAGTGGCCATTTCAAGCAGTACATCATTCTGGATTCTTCAGTGAACATTATCAGGCTTTCAACACATTTTCTCTTTTTATTTGCTTTGGAGAATATAATGGGTGCTCGGAAGCTGTTGGAATTTAGTAACAGGAAATCATCCTTAAGGAGCTATTTAAGCAAGGGGACAGTTGGAGTAAATGTAAGTTATGAACACACACTTATTCCAAACCAGAGAAATATAAGCTTCAACTGTACTGGGGTTGAAAGTTGGTTGCTAGTGTGTCTTTCCTACCCACAGTGACTGTGGCAGTGCTGTGGCCAGGAAATTCTGGAAAGAAGACTTGGTGCCAGTGGTAGTTTTTGTGACGATTCATTTGCTTTCAGCTCAAGTGACTATAGTCTAACTTGCAAATGGCTAGGTCTCCACCAATGGACCACGACATTGACATAGGACAAATGAGAAATGGCCCTTGGGTTTTTAACAATTATTATTTTTAATGGACACATTATGGTACATATCCATGGGATACAGTGTGATATTTCAATACATGTTTATCATGTGTAATTAGCAAATCAGGATAATTAGCATGTCCGTCTTCTCAAACATTTGTCATTTCTTAATGCTGGGAATATTTAAAATCCTCCCTTCTAGCTGCTTGAAAATATACAATAAATTATAAACTACAGTCACCGTACAAGGCTATAGCACGCTAAACCTCATTTTTACTATCTAGATGTAATTTTGTATCCATTAGCCAACCTCTCCCTTTCTGCCTTCCCGCCGCCCTTTCCTGTCTCTAGGTTCCACTGTTCTACCTTCAGAGGGTAGAATATCATTTTCCTCATAGAGATCTTTAACCCTCTTGGTTAGACTTCTTCTGAGGTATTTTTATTTTTATTTTATATTTTTGTAGCTAAATTGGATTGCTTTCTTGATTTCTTTTTCCACTGGCTCATTGTTAGTCTATAGAAATGCTACTGACTTTTATATGTTTATTTTGTATTCTGTAACTTTACTGAATTTGTTTATCGGTTCAAAGAGATTTTTGCTGGAGCCTTTTTTTCTTTTTTTTTTTTAATATATAAGAGCATATAGTCTGCAAACAGACAATTAGAGTTTCTCCTTTCCACTTTGGGTGCCCTTGATTTCTTTCTCTTGCCTAACTGCTCTTGACTAGGACGTTCAGTGCTGTGTTGGATAGGAGTGGCACAAGTGGGCGTCCTTGTCTTGTTACAGGTGTCAGAGAAAAAGCTCTTAGTATTTCCCCATTCACCATTATGTTAGCTGTGGGTTTGTCACATATGGCCTTTATCGTGTTGAGATATGTTTCTTTCAGTGCCTCGTTTGTTGAAACTTTTTATCATGAAGCAGCGTTGAATTTTATCAAATGCTTTTTCTGTATCTGTCGAAATGATATGGTTTTTGTCCTTAATTCTGTTGATGTGATGTAGCGTGTTTATTGATTTGTGTTTGTTGAGCAATCCTTGCATCCTGGGATAAATCCCACTTGATCATGGTGTATAATCTTTTTGATTTACTGTTGGATTCAGTTTGTTAGTATTTTGCTGAGGATTTTTGCATCTGTGTTCATCAGGGGTATTGTCCTATAGTTTTCTCTTTTTATTGTGTCCTTGTTTTATTTTGGTATCAGGGTAATGCTTGGCTTGAAGAATGAACTTGACAGAATTCCCTCGTCTTCAATATTTTTGGAATAGTTTGCGAAGAATTGAAATAAAAATTTGTAGAATTCAGCTGTGAAGCCGCCTAGTTCTGGGGTTTTCTTTGTTGGGAGACATTTTATTATTATATAGTCATACGTGTTACTCATTATTGGTCTGTTTAGGATTTCCGTTTCTTCTTGGTTCCATCTAGGTAGGTTGTACATGTCCAGGAATTTATCCATTTCCTCTAGGTTTTCCAATCTGTTGACATAACAGTTGTTAAAAATAGTTTCTAATGATCCCTTGTATTTCTGTGGTATCAAATGTAATTCTCCTTTTTGGTTTCTAATTTTATTTATTTGGGATTTCTTTTTCTTTCTTAGTGTAGCGAATGGCTTGTCTATTTTATTTATCTTTTCAAAAAACCAACACTTTTCTTCATCTTTTATATTTGTTAGTTTCCATATTATTTACTTCCTCTTTGATCTTTGTTATTTCTTTTCTGCTACCACTTCTGGATTTGATTTGTTCTTGCTCTTCTAGCTCATTGCAGTTCATTGTTAGGTTGTTTATTTTAAATCTGTTTTTTAAATGTAGGAGTTTATTGTTCTAAACTTTCCTCTTAATACTGCTTTTGCTGTATGCCATAGGCTTTGATATGTCGTGTTTCTGTTTTCAATTATTTCAAGAAATTTTTAAATTTCCTTCTTAATTTCTTCATTGACCCATTGGCTATTCAAGGGCATATTGTTTAATTTCTATGTATTTATACAGTTTTGAAAGTTCTCCTTGTTGTTGATTTGTTTTTTGTTTGATTGTTTATTAAACTTTATGTTCCAGGGTACATGTCCACAATGTGCAGGTTTGTTACATATGTATATATGTGCCAAGCTGGTGTGCTGCCCCCATGAACTTGTCATTTAAATTAGGTATATCTCGTAATGCTATCCTTCCCCCCTCCCCTCACCCCACAACAGGCCCCGGTGTGTGATGTTCCTCTTCCTGTGTCCAAGTGATCTCACTGTTCATTTCCCACCTATGAGTGAGAACATGCGGTGTTTGATTTTCTGTCCTCGCGATAGTTTGCTGAGAATGATGGTTTCCAGCTGCATCCGTGTCCCTACAAAGGACATGAACTCATCCTTTTTTATGGCTGCATAGTATGCCATGGTGTAAATGTGCCACATTCTCTTAATCCAGTCTGTCATTGATGGACATTTGGGTTGCTTCCAAGTCTTTGCTATTGTGAATAGTGCCGCAATAAACATACGTGTGCATGTGTCTTTATGGAAGCATGATTTATAATCCTTTGGGTATATACCCAGTAATGGGATTGCTGGGTCAAATGGTATTTCCAGTTCTAGATCCTTGAGGAATCGCCACACTGTTTTCCACAATGATTGAACTAGTTCACAGTCCCACCAACAGTGTAAAAGTGTTCCTATTTCTCCACATCCTCTCCAGCACCTGTTGTTTCCTGACTTTTTTTTCTTTCTTTCTTTCTTTCTTTCTTTCTTTCTTTCTTTCTTTCTTTCTTTCTTTCTTTCTTTCTTTCTTTCTTTCTTATTATTATTATACTTTAAGTTCTAGGGTACATGTGCATAAAGTGCAGGTTTGTTACATATGTATACTTGTGCCATGTTGCTGTGCTGCACCCATCAACTCGTCAGCACCCATCAACTCGTCATTTACATCAGGTATAACTCCCAGTGCAATCCCTCCCCTCTCCCCGCTCCCCATGATAGGCCCTGGTGTGTGATATTCCCTTTCCCGAGACCAAGTGATCTCATTGTTCAGTTCCCACCTATGAGTGAGAACATGCAGTGTTTGGTTTTCTGTTCTTCTGATAGTTTGCTAAGAATGATGGTTTCCAGCTGCATCCGTGTCCCTACAAAGGACACAAACTCATCCTTTTTGAGGGCTGCATAGTATTCCATGGTGTATATGTGCCACATTTTCTTAATCCAGTCTGTCACTGATGGACATTTGGGTTGATTCCAAGTCTTTGCTATTGTGAATAGGGCCGCAATAAACATATGTGTGCATGTGTCTTCATAGCAACATGATTTATAATCCTTTGGGTATATACCCAATAATGGGATGGCTGGGTCATATGGTACATCTAGTTCTAGATCCTTGAGGAATCGCCATACTGTTTTCCATAATGGTTGAACTAGTTTACAATCCCACCAACAGTGTAAAAGTGTTCCTATTTCTCCACATCCTCTCCAGCACCTGTCGTTTCCTGACTTTTTAATGATTGCCATTCTAACTGGTGTGAGATGGTATCTCATTGTGGTTTTGATTTGCATTTCTCTGATGGCGAGTGATGATGAGCATTTTTTCATGTGTCTATTGGCTGCATAAATGTCTTCTTTTGAGAAGTATTTGTTCCTTGTTGTTGATTTATAGCTTTATTCTGTTACAGTCTGAGAATATCCTAGATGTTATTTCAATTTTTAAAAAATGTATTGAGACTTCTTTTGCAGCCTAGCATGTGGTTGATTCTAGAGAATGTTCCATGTGCCGATGAGAAAAATGTGCATTTGTATCTGTTGGATGAAATGTTCTGTAAATGTCTGTTAGGTCCATTTGGTCTACACTGTACTTTCAACTTGATAATTTGTTGTTATTTTCTGTCTAGATGATCTCCAGTGCTGACAGTGGGGTTTTGAGGCCCCTACTATTGATGTGTTGGTGTCTCTCTCTCTCTCTCTCTCTCTCTCTATATATATATATATATATATATATATATATATATATATATGTATGTGTGTATATATATATATTTGAGACGGAGTTTTGCTCTTGTTGCCTAGACTAGAGTGCAGAGGTGCAATCTCAACTCATTGCAACCTCCACCTCCCGAGTTCAAATGATTCTCCGGCCTCAGCCTCCCAAGTAGCTGGGATTACAGGCGTGTGCCACCATCCTGGGCTAATTTTTTGTATTAGTAGAGACAGGGTTTCACCATGCTGGCCAGGCTGGTCTTGATCTCCTGACCTCAGGTGATCCACCTGCCTCCACCCCCCAAAGTGCTGGGATTACATGCATGAGGCACCGTGCCCAACCTCTCTCTCTAGATCTACTAATATTTGCTTTATGTATCTGGGTGCTTTGTTGTTGGGTGCCCATATACTCGTAATTGTTATATCCTCTTGCTATGTTGATCTCTTTATTATATAATTACCTTTTTACAGTTTTTGACTTAACTTGTGATTGGTCTGAAATAAATATAGCTACTCTTGCTCACTTTTGAGTTCCATTAATGTGGAACATGTTTTTCCATCCCTTCACATTTAGTCTATGTGTGTCTTTACGGCTGAAGTGAGTTTTTTGTAGGCAGCATATAGTTGGTTTTTCTTCTTTAAATCCACTCAGCCCGTCTATATCCTTTAATTGGGAAGCTTGGGGTTATTTTGCTATTGATATCACAGTCCAGACATTAAGATTTCCTCACTTAAGTTATTTGTACACAAATTAATATGAAGAGGAAATAGAGTTTTTCTTTTGTCTTTTAAAGATAGCGATGGATTATTATTTTGATTTCATGCAAGTGAGGGACTCACCATGCCTGTTGGAATTTTAGAATTTCTTTCCTGTTATTAGGAACAGCAATGATCTGTAATGGGTTCCTGGAATCATCCAGTGGTGTTCTGAATATCTTAAAAGTTTGCTTTCGTGTCTCATTTTCTATTTCTCCCCTAGTAGCCATGCACCCTGGGCAGGAGATGACCTTACATTTCCTTGGTTTTTAATGATTTCTTAGGTTTAGTGTTTGACACAGTTCGGATTCTGGATAAAATCAGCCCTTCTGGGAAGTGTGTAAATCAAACAAGGACTTTCTGGTGGTGTTATACAGGTTTCCCATGCCCCTGAGTACAGGAATAGCTCCCTGGGGAAGGAATATGGGCACATGATGGCAGGGAGCCATTCTTGGATGGTCCCATCGTTCTGCAGGAATTCTCATGCGGGGAGAAGAAGCACACGGTGACTGAGCTGGTAGGGATTCTGCTGATACTTTTGATCGTTATGATTTGATCCTGAAAGGTGATGTGGGATGAAGCGCAATATTTAGAATGCTGACATTCTTTGAAACAAAGATATGGAAAAAATCTTATAATTGCAGGGTGCTTTGTAGTTTTCAGCTGCTCTCATGTGGATCCTTTTTCATCCTTCTGAAATGCTTTCTCAGGAGAGAGCATTGTTCTCTTTATATAGATGAGGAGCCTGGGTTTCAAATGGTTAGGAATTCATCACAGGCATTGGAATCTTTGGTTTCCTGGAACATTTTCTATTCAAGTATAGACCACATGGCCTCTAAAGGCTGGCTCACTCTTTTTGTTTGTTTGTTTTGTTTTTTGAGATGGAGTCTCACTCTGTCGCCCAGGCTGGAGTGCGGTGGCCAGATCTCAGCTCACTGCAAGCTCCACCTCCCACGTTTATGCCACTCTCCTGCATCAGCCTCCAGAGTAGCTGGGACTACAGGCGCCTGCCACCTCCCCCGGCTAGTTTTTTGTATTTTTTTTTTTTTTAGCAGAGACGGAGTTTCACCGTGTTAGCCAGGATGATCTCGATCTCTTGCCTTCGTAATCCACCCATCTTGGCCTTCCAAAGTGCTGGGATTGTAGGCTTGAGACACCGCGCCCAGCTGGCTCACTCTTAACACCTCGATTGGGGATCCAGCCTCACCTCTGGGATGGATGGCAGGAACTCCACAGCCATCCTGGGTGCTCTGGTGTGGGGTGGCGGAGCTGTGGCAGCCCCTCCCAGCTGAGTAGCAAGGCCGGGGAAAGCTCATTCCATTCCCCTTGGTTCTAACCAGGTAGAGGCTTACACTGCACATTTCCTTAGCTGGGAACCTTTAGAACTTTACATTTAAAATCTAATCTGTGATCCAGGGAGTAGATACATTGGTACTCACTGTACAAATCCTACATTTTTTGTATATTTAAAATTTTTTTCATGTGTGTCATGAACGACAAAAGAAATGCAAGCCCTTTGAGTTAGCTTTTCTGTATAGCATCTTCTAGAATCAGGAGGCTTGCCAGGGTTTTGTTTCATCACAAATCTTAATCTTTCTGCTCAAGAGATGGCATTATTAAACTCTTGGTTGTGTGGTTTCCGGGAAAGAAATATTCTAACTGAGTTCCAGGAATCACCTCTGTGGCGTTTCTACAGGAAAAGTGACCACTCTTGAAGCTTCACTGTCACTAGCAAGAATGATTGTGATGGTTTCTAAGCGGTCTCCGGCCAATCTTTAGTCTTTTATGCAGAGTGCTTTTATTCCAAGTGAAGTGCCCTTCTGTTTAATGGTGACCTCCTGTTATTACAGGGATTGCAGCCGCATTTGATGGACGTGAACCTGCTCATCTCTGGCTCCCCAGCTTCACCTCTGGGGTGGGTGGCAGGAGCTCCACAGCCATCCTGAGTGCTCTGGGGTGGGAAGTCCCTAGTGGGAGTGGAAGGTGCATGGCCGGGACGTTCCTGTCCCATGTTCCACACTGGTGTGTGCGCGTCTCTGCCTTGTTTCTTCCGTCCGTGCGTCTGTGGCGTTTTCTCCCTTCGTGCGTCTGTGGCCTGTTTTTTCCATGCGTGCCTCAGTGGCGCGTTTCCTCCATCCATGCGTCTGTAGCATTTCTTCTGTCCGTGCGTCAGTGGCGTTTCTTTCGTCTGTGCGTCTGTGGCGTTTTCTCCATGTGTGCGTCTGTGGCGCTTTTCCTCCCTCCGTGCGTCTGTGGTGCTTTTCTTCGCTCCGTGCGTCTGTGGTCTGTTTCCTCCGTCCATGCATCTGTGGTGTTTTCTCCGTCTGTGGATCTGCGGCGTTTCCTCTGTGAGTCTGTGACCTGTTTTCTCCGTCCACGCTGAAGGCCGTCGCTTCTCTCTAGTCACCACTTACTGATCGCTCCCTGTGTGCTGAGCCTGTGTCAGGCGTGTGGCGTGTGTCACCTGTGTGGCAGGGGTTTGCGTGACACACAGGGACACACGCTTGGGGAGCCGCAGTGATGGGGTCATGGCCACGCAGCTCAGCCCTCGGTCTGAGGGGCTTGGTGCCCACCCAGCTCTTCCCGAAGCAGCCTCGGGGCAGATCCCAGCTCTGCTTTCTCTCCTCAAGGCACCTCATGAAGTAAATTAAGCAAATCTAAAGTAGGAAACAGTTGTGAAATGAGACCTGGTTTCAGGTGTGTGTGGTCATTTCTCTTTACATGCTTACTTCATATACCCCAAATGATATACTTTTCCACCTGGTGTAGCAATTAATTACCAGCCATTACTGGTACAAAATTCCATGAAGGGTATTTGAGGAGGGCATAGTCTCAAAGCCATGCTTTATTTTCACAGCTGTGATTTGCATGATAAAACTGTCAGGACTGTGACTTTGTTATCTTATTTTTATTTTTAGACCCTTGAAAGGAAGTTATTTAGTGATTACTTATAATTATGAAAATAATCTAATGATTAGAGAACCTCATTAGAACAAGTATTATATTTTCTGTTCCTTATGTAAATGAAATCTTCTTAATCCAGGCCGATGTTGGCAGGAATGGTCACGTTTAAAATGGGTAAGATGTTTATGTGATGTGCAGACCTCCCTCATATCGTCTCTGGAACATTCCAGGACTTCCATCTCAATTCTCACTTGTTGACACCCTACCTTGTTTTGTGATTATTCTTGTTTGCATCAGAATTTTGAATCCACATACCTGAGATGATACTTACGTATGCATGTACACATGCATGTGTGTGCACGTGTGTATGCATGTGTATGTGCGTGTATGCGTGTCCATGTGCACGTGTATATGCATGCATGTATGTACATGTGTACGTGTGTATATGTATGTGTGCGTATATGCGTGTGTATGCATGTATGTGCGTATGTGTGCGTGCATATGTATGTACGCACACATGTGTACATGTGTGTGCACGTGCATACACGTGTATGTGTGTTCGTGTACATGTGTAGGTATGTGTATGCATGTGTATGCATGTGTGTGCACACAGGTGTAGCTTTCCCTTTCATACATGCTGTGTTGAGTATTGCTGTTAGGCAGTGACAACTTTCCATTTCCTCAGTCAGAAAATGGGTAGCTCATCATTAATAAAGATGAGCATTCAATATCAGGAATCCCTAAAGACAATTGAAATTGTCATATTAAGTAAATAAATTCCAAAACAAAGATAGTGTTCTGTACTATGTGTTCACATTGAACTTTCCTATAAAAATTGGTGTGGATGTTTCCCACTTATTGGAAATCACATGACTAGTTTAAGCCAAAACGTGGAATATTAATTCTGTCTTCAGATCACCTTTGCATATTTATGATTGATCTGTTCTGTTGTTCTGGAAGCTCTGAAAGCCACTCTGTCTTACCCTAGCTGGTGCCACGGTTGTGAGAATTCAGGGAAACAAGGTGTCTGCCAGTTTCAGTATTTTAGATCTCAAGCTGCCTCTTTTCTGCATCATAGACCAGTCTTAAAGAAAGACACAGTGTGACTTGTAGTGGATTATATCAGTTTTATTTTCTGTGGCTGAATCGTCACTCTACCTTGTGAATTAATGTTATTTTTCAGATCGTCTTCATAACACAGGGAGGTTCTCCAGTGTTGAGTGCAGGTTCAGTGAAAGCACTAACACTGTTACTACGGACTTCAACAGACTTGTTTTCCGAGGTGATAACCCTGGAGTCAGGCATTCAGTGTCCGCCCATCACTTCACTTGGTTCCGAGTACTCGGTCCCCTCCTGCTCTCCTTCCCCTGCACCCTTACTTCTGTCTTACCTTCTTTTTGACTCATAGGCCCTCGGCAGATGGTGTGTTGGGGGCAGGTGTCTGCTGTGAATCTTCGATAACCTTGAGAGAGAACTTTTTATTTGGAGCAAGACCCCTCTCAATAAACTTTCAGTAGCCCGAGTATCATCTGTCGTGTGAACTATTTGTGGAAAACGTTCAGCATTTTTCCTTGGATTTTGACCGATCTTTCTCCACCTGCCAGTTTCTTCTCAGTTTGCCATGTCTGTACCCTCAGCAACCCCGTTCCAGCCCTGGTTACGTGTGAAGTAATTGAAGCAGAGCTCTGCAGATGAGAGAGTGTGTGTCGCCCCCCGAGTTCCCTTCCTGGCCTCTGAGTGTGGGTTGTGTTTTGTTCTGAGGGACGACTCTGAGGCTTCTGGCCCCTGTTTTGGAGCACCCCACGCCAAAGTGGGTGTAAAATGAAAACTGGGTTTATGCTGTATTATTATAATTCATAGAGCGGATGATGAAAATGCTTGAATCTGAGCAGCAGCTGAAAATGAGGACATGGTACCAGTTTGGATGTTGGACGACCTTCTTGAAAACACTTTCATCATACTTTAGAAACCGTGCGTGTGCTGTTTTCTATTTCATACTTAGAATCTGTACAGTGTGTGTTGTATGAATGTGTTGCATGAGTGTGTTGTGTTGTATGTGAGTTGCATGGGTTGTATGTGTGTTGTATGTGCATATTGTGTTGAGTTGCATTTATTGTATGTTTGAGTGTTGTGTGTTGTATGAGTGTGTTGTACGTGTATTTGTGAGTTGTATGTTTTGTATGTTGTAGGTGTGTTGTATGAGTGTGTTGTACGTGTATTTGTGAGTTGTATGTTTTGTATGTTGTATGTGTGTTGTATGAGTGTGTTGTACGTGTATTTGTGAGTTGTATGTTTTGTATGTTGTATGTGTGTTGTGTGTTATATGAGTGTTGTGCATTGTACGTGTGTATGTGTATGTTGTATATGAGTTGCATGTATTGTGTGTATGTTGTGTGAGTGTTGTGTGTTGTATGAGTGTGTTGTACGTGTGTTTGTGAGTTGCATGTGTTGTGTGTTGTGTAAGTGTTGTGTGTTGTGAGTGCATTGTACATGTATTTGTGTTGAGTTGCATGTATTGTGTATGTTGTATGTGTTGAATGTTGTGTAGTGTGTTGTATGTGCATGTTGTGTTGTGCGTGAGTTACATTTCTTGTATGTGTTGTTTGAGTGTATTGTATGTGTATGTTGTGAGTGTGTGAATGTTGCGTTGATTTGCGTGTGTCATGTATGTTGTACGTGCATGTTGTGTTGAACGTGAGTTGCATGTTTTGTACGTGAGCTGTATGAGTATGTTGTATGTGTATGTTGTGAGTTGTATGTATTGTGTGCATGTTGTGTGAGTGTTGTGTGTGCATGTTGTGTTGTGAGTTGTGTGTGTTGTGTGTTATATGAGTGTTGTGTGTCGTATGAGTGTGTTGCATGTGCATGTTGTGTGTGAGTTGTGTGTTGTGTGTGCTGTATGAGTGCATTGTACGTGCGTGTTGTGTTGTATGTGAGTTACGTGTGCTGTATGTGTGTATGAGTGTGTTGTACGTACATGTTGTGTTGTGCGTTGCATGTATTGGTTATGTGTTGCCTGAGTGTTAAAAATGCATATTGTGTTGTGAGTTGCATGTATTGGGTATGTGTTGTATAGGTTGTGTGTGTTTGTGTGCATTGTGTGTTGTCAGTGTTGTATAAGCGCATTGTACATGCGTGTTGTGTTGTTTGTTAGTTGCATGTTTTCAGTGTGTGCCGTGTGAGAGGCGGGGCATCCACATGACTGCTCCTCAGCGAGTCCTGCCTTGCAGCCCCTTCCGAGCTTGTATCCTCCGGAGCAGCCTAGAAGCAGCAGCATGTTTGCCTCTGCCCGTCCCCAGGAGGCCTCCGCCAGGTCCTGCGCTCAGCGCGTCGCTAGGCAGCCTCTCTTGTCTCTTTTGTCTCTCTCATCGTCCTCCTGCATCTCCTCCTTCTCGGGACCTGCATCCTTTCTCTGTGCTCCCTGGCAAGCCACACCTGGGACGTGGGAGTTCAGGCTCTCCCCTAAGCCGTTTGCTCCTCTCTGAAGAGCGCCCCCTTGACTGGCCGTGAGCAGCTGGAGTGGATTGCAGGGAAGGGAGGTGGTTGTTCCTGTAGAGACGCCAGGGTCTTACCTGGGGAGAATGGAGCCTGTGCTGGGCAGGCCGCCCTCCTGAGGAAGGGGATGGGGTGGGAGGAGCCTCTCGTGGATACGGGGCCCCCCTCCTGCCCTCCTTCCCTCTACCCCAGTCTGTTGTGAGGGAGGGCGGGGCCCTAGGTGATTTCTATACAGATCTTCAATTATCCAGGCTGTGAATCAAATACTTCTGTTTTTAAGATCAGAGGAAATCTCCTTTTGTTTGTCTGCCTTTTATTTTATTTTATTTTATTTTATTTTACTTTTTTTGAGAAAGTGTTGCCCAAGCTGGACTGCGGTGGCGCGATCTCGGCTCACTGCAACCTCCACCTCCCGGGTTCAAGCGATTCTCCTGCCTCAGTCTCCTAAGTAGCTGGGATTACAGGTGCCCGCCACCACATCAGGGTAATTTTTGCATTTTTAGTAGAGATGGGGTTTCACCATGTTGGCCAGGCTGGTCTCGAACTCCTGACCTCAAGTGATCCACCCACCACGGCCTTCCAAGGGGTTGGGATTACAGGCATGAGCCACCGCGCCCGGTCCGTCTGCCTCTTAGTTAGAACCTGTATATTTAATGTTTTAAATTTCACTTTTCCGGGTCAGAACAGTCGTGTTTCTTTTTCGTAGTGTTGCTATGAATGTCCTTTACGATTAGGAGACTGGGCTGGGTGCCCAATGGAGAGTGGTATCACTGGGTCAAGGTCACCATCTGCCCCAGCAGGGTCCAGAGTGTTTAGAGTCTTTCCTGGGCGTAGACACCCTTTTGTCTGACGTTCAGATAAAACCAATCACCATATTCAGTTAATCAAAGAGGTCAGAGCTGGGAACGGTTAGTGCACATCCACCTCTCCCGAGAGTGTTCACGCCCCTTCCACGCGGGGCTAGGCTGCTGCTGAGCGTGGTTCTACTGGCTGTGGGTGTGGCCTCTTTCCTCAACCACAGCCATCGCAGGCCTGCCACAGTTTTGATTCTTCTAGAAGAGAATAGGCAACACAAGAGAAACAAGATATGTTACATTTGAAACCTTTAAAAATTATTTCCTCAAACATTGTGTATATGTTTTGCCCATACCTAATATGATAGCAATGTAGAAAAGATTAAAATGAAAAAAAAATTTCCCCCATATTAAGTCTTTGAAAGGCATCCAACTTAGTTTTCATACAATTATTCTCTCCTTGGAGTCATACTTTATTGGTTTCAGTAATGTGTGACAAGTGCACCGGCATACACAGATTTAGGCGCAAACAGCTGCTTCATAATTATAGTTCAGCTCGCGGGGCCCAGCTGTGGGAGTGCAGCCTGCGCCTGCCTGTGCGCCAATAGGGCTGGTCACCTTGAGCATCTGGGAGTGTCTGGGTAAGTGAGGTCTGGGCAAGGCAGCATCCACACACCTGCGTAGTTCTCACTTTGTCCACGTTATCCAGCAATGCCACAAAATTATCAAGTAAATGTTCTCCAAGCGCATATTCAATTAGTGTTTGGAAAGTGCATAGGTAGCTCATACAGCACCTTCAGGAGGAGCTAGGAGCCCAGGAATGAGAGCAGGTGTGAGGCCTGTACTCTCCTTGCATAGATAAAATATGCATGTGCATATCTGAGGCCAGAAAGTTAGATTGGTGCCAGAATGTGGAAGTCCTTACCTGTCGGATAGGAGGGAGCCACTGAGGGTTTCGGAGAGAATCGCCTCTGATGTGCGGCACGCCGTGGAGCCGGAGGGACAGAGCAGGCTCATGCAGGGCACTCGCCGTGGCGAGAGGAGGACAGAAGGCAGCCAGTGAGCTGAGCGATTCGGTGCCTGGGTCAGGAGGGGAAGAGGGAGTGCAGGAAGGCGGAAGAAGCTGCGAGTCTGCACCCTGAGGTCGGCGTTGCGCTTTGCTGGAAATCAGAAGCAAGTGTGGATCTGACTCGGAGATACTTACAGACACCACTGCAAGCTGCGAGTCTGGAAATACAGGAGGAGGTCTGGGGAAAATCTGGAGCAAGGTGCATTTGGGAGCCTCTTAGGTAGAAGGGCAGGTCAAGTAGCCAGAGTGTGAGGCGTGCATGTCTGGAGAGAGGAGGCCAAAGGAAAGCCCACATTTGGAAATGGAGGCAGGGTTGGAAGACCCAGAAAAAGCCCTGCTTAGAGTCCAGAGAAGAGCTGGATGGCGCAGTTCACTAAAGTCCAGAGCCGAGAGTTTCCAGGAGAAAGTCCCAAGTGTTGTTGAAAACCAGGGGGCAGGACTCCAGTTGGAGCCTGTGAGGGGAGCCTGGCGGCCCTGATCCCTGAGAGCAGCCAGAGCCTGGGAGTCTCGCGGAAGTGGGTGGGAAGTGCAGGGAGCAGGTGGAGATGGTCCTTCAAGGCCTGGTGCTTCACACGGGCAGCCAGCCGTGGACCAAGACACAGCTGGAGAGGGGCCTGAACCCAGAGCGTCGCCAGGTGAAGCAGGGAGCCGGGAAGGGCAAAGGTATCCGGAAGAAAGCGGGCAGGCATGGAGCCAGGTCCCCAGGGAGGCTGCAGTCTTCTTTCTCTGTTCATGGACTGGTTGTTGGTTATTTTGAGTTCTCAAAGTCATCCACTCGGTGCGGTCCAGAGAAAGTTCCCAGGGGTCTCAAGGCCGGAGCAGGCCTTGTGCTTTTCCGAACACGGTGCGTGTTGACTCAGGGTTACCGTCAATGGCTAATTCTAGCGTGTCTTTTGTTGAAGTCTGCAGAAGAGCCTCAACCAGCACCAGCTTTTGAAGAACTTAGAAAACTTGTGTTCTTCTGATTCTGGATTCTTGCCTGAAATGCCTCGTATATTTTTGGCTTAGGTCTTCTTAGCACTTGTGTTACGGCATTTGGAGCTCTGTATTTTTGTGATGTGCTAGCTGTGAGGATGTTTAAAATTAGATTCCTAGAAATCAGGACATTCCTGATTATAGATTCCTATAATCTAATTATAGGAGCTCTCGGCCACGCTTCATGGGTTATGTTTTGACCCCCTCATAGTGGATCCCGTTGCGGTGGCTCTTCTTAGTATTTGTGGAACACCTGACTCGTGATGCTAGGAGAATGTGATTTGTTTTCTTTGTAAGTCTAAAGTCTAATGACCTTGTAGAGTCTTTATACCCATCTCTTATAAATCAGCTTTAATATACTTGAAAATATCCTCATTGTGCCCTTGAAAAGCAGGTGCACATTTTTAAAGTCATCCTTTTAAAATCCTTTTCTGCAGCCTGTGCCCTTTGTCTGTTTTGTTTCCTTCACTGCAACATCATGAAACAGGGACAAGGACTAGAATCTCTGTTTCATACACAGAGCTGAACTGTGCTGAGTGACCTGCTATGCTGACGTCTGTTTCTGTCGTGAGAGGGAACGCAGGCCTCTTGACTTTTCCTTTCGTACATTTTCAAAAAGAATATTTTTTCCTCTCTTGAGTCCATTCCATTGTGGGATTCACTCCTAAGACTGTTTCTTTGCCTTCCATTTTGACAAGTATGATTTAGTTTCTGAGATTGAGGAAAGGGCAGTGAAAAGGCCTGGGAAAGAGAAAGCAGGAAGAGAAGGAATTATCTCATGATTTTAGTCAGAAGGAAATCACTCAGACAGAAACCCTATTACAAGTGGGTCAGATCCCAGGAAGTGGGATTGAATAAGTGACATGGTATCACACAACTCTGTTTTACATTCTTGCTGTTGCCAGGGGTAACGAAAAGAACGAGTATAATCATTCCGAGGTCAAATATATATCTTTGCTGACTCTGACTATAATTAGCAGAATTGGTTCAGTTCAAGTTTGAGAATACCTTTACAGAAGAGGGCCTTCGTGCCCGTGTGCCTATTTCTATGTATATGTTCACACGTATTGGAGTATAAATGTGTGTGTGCTGTGTGTGAGACCTCATTATTTGAAACAAGAAATGTGCAGTAGAGCTTAATAATTACGAGAAGGTACATTTGGGGGATAAACCACTTTGTTTAGAATTGAGTAATGGGGTCTTTGAGGGGTGTATATATGTATATGTGTTTGCATTTATGTGTATGAAAGTTTGTATTGCATGCATATGTGTTGTGCATGTATGTGTGCCTTTGTGTGTGATGTATATGTGCATGCATGTGTATATGTGTGCATGTGTATTTGTGTTGCATGTATGTGTGTGCATGTGTTACATGTTTAGGCACGACTGCACACATGTGCAAGTAGGCATGCATGGATGCTCGTGTGTGTATAGTTATACATGTATATTTGTGCATGTTATGTCTACGCATTTACATATGTATGTGTGTCAGAATGTGTATGTATATGCATGTGTGTTTGAGTGTTGTGCGTATGCTTGTGCGTGTTTGTTTGAGTGTTGTGTGTATGTTTGTGCGTGTGTGTTTGAGTGTTGTGTGTATGTGTATGCATGTGTTTTGTGTTGGTATTATGTGATTATGTGAATGTGCGTGCATGTGTGAATGTATGTATTACATGTAGGTGTGCGTGTTCACGTGTATGTGTGTGTGTGATATGTGTCTGTGCATGCATGCATGTGCACATTTGATTTGTGAATCCTCTCTGGGAGGGGCATGTTCCTGGAGACAGTGCATGGGATCCTCCGCTGTCCTCTCAGGGAGAGAGACATTGTGAAATTCGAGCCATTAGGTAAACATGCCTGATGTTCTATAAAATATATATTTATACCCCTGGGGTTAAATATATGTTAAATGGGTGCAAAGGTGTTATATTGCATTAAAAGTCATCTTAGTACTTCCTGGTTAAAGGGTTTGTGAATGATTTCCTGTACATGGGACATAATACACCACACAGAATTACAGCGGGTCAATGGTATTTGCCAGGAGGTCTGGCTTACGATTGGTATTTCTAGTTGCAGACATGCAGGTTGAGCTTTGCTGGACTTACAGGAGGGTCATTGACTCTGCCCACTGAATGATACCAGCCTCTCTGCTGCTTCCTTGTTCTGCCGGCTTCATCCAGAGCTGGGAGCGCTGCTCTCAGACGCATTGTACTTTTCTCTCCATAAAAATCTGCAGCATTTGTTAGCAGTCCAGTAGCAGACTGAGTGGCAGGTCCAGGGGCAGGTCCAGCGGCAGGTCCAGGGGCAGGTCCAGCGGCAGGTCCAGTGTCAGGTCCAGTGTCAGGTCCAGCGGCAGGTTCAGCCAACTTTCCACCTGGCCCATGTGAAAATGTACCCTCTCCCTTCCATTTTTTAAAGCAGTAGTTATTAGTAGAGCCTACTGCCATTTCTCCTTGAGCTCCTCATAGTGGATGGTAAGCATTTGCTTTATTAAAGCAAAGTTCCATGCTCTTTGTGCTAAGTCTCCTCTGCCTTTCTGTGAGAGGCTAGAATTGGGATCGACCCTCAGCTGTGCCAGAGCCTTGGTTCCTGTCTCAGTTCTGGAATCTACTCTGTGCTTGTTGCCTTCCATCCACCGACAGCCGTCTGTCTTCCTGTCCCTCCTTCAACACGGAGTCCAGCAGTGTGCACACAAGTGAGCCTGTGTGGATGCTGGTTTTGTAGGATCTTATCGGGACCTTAGTCATCTTTTCACTAGGAAACCAGACACTGCAAAGGACTTACAGAAAAGCCCAAAGAAGCCGTATCAATAGAATCATAGAGACAGAATTCTATAACCATAGGAAATGGCATTGATTATCATGAAATGTGCATTTATGTGAGGCATAGTAAAACATCACATTTCTTACTGGGTAAGAGCTTGGAAAAAAGATTATGAAAGAATAACTGACTCTACTCTTGTATCGTGGAACATGGTAAAATGATGCAAGGTATTGTACAGAATGGAACAAACAGATTAGAATTATATAGAGTAGCGCAGAATAGAACAAATAGTATACTGTTATATAAGGTAGCATAGAATAGAAGAAACATTGTAACATTATGTAGTATAGTATACAATAGGACAAATAGTATGACATGGTCTAGAATAGAACAAGTGGGATAGTATTGTAGAGTATACAGTTGAACTAATGACGTAGTATTGCATAGCATAATGCAGTCTAGATTAGAACACACAGCCTAGTATTAATATTAAGTAGTATGGTGTGGAATAGTAGAGTCGCATGGCACAGAACAGAGAGGATAGTGTTCTGTAGCACTGACGCAGGAGTTTTGCTCTTTAGCTCAGCTGGGTCCAGGTTCTTGTCTCATGACCAGGAAGAAACAGGCACGGGGGCATCGAAGAGTGAGTGCAGCGGAACTTACTAAGCTAAAAGTTAAGCTCTCGGCGAAAAGAGGGGTCCTGAGAGCAGGTTGCTGGTTGCCCCCTTCCCAGTTGACTACAAGGGCTTTTATATAGAAGCTGATGGGGCTGGGCTCCCTGTCTAAGGAACAAATTTCTGGTGGTTCCACCCCATTCCCCCGTGTGCATGGGGACCCTTAGTCTGCTGTGAGCATGTTTAGACGAGACCCCCGTGCAAGTCCCCCTATCTGCACAAAACATGGGCTGGAGGCTCTCTGGGACCCTTCCCTTACTATCTGCCTAAAGGAAGCTGGCTAACTGCTTTCCGTATAGAAGAAAATAGAATAGAATAGAACAGATAGTACAGTATTTTATAGTATAGAATGAAGCTGTAGTATTCTATCGTAGAGAATGGAATAGTATAGAATAGAACAAACAGATCGTACTAGTGTAGTATAGAATAGTAGCCTCAGGCAGCACGGAGCAGTGTTGTGCTCCCTATGTACAGAGTGTAACCACCAGGGGAGCGTTCTTCAGTGGGGCGCCACTGGCCCTTCATATTTCTTTGGTTCTGCGGAAATGAGGAGAGGGAATTAAGAGAGGGGGAGGAGGTTGGCTTTCTTACTTTTAAGGCGCTCATTACTTCTTGGGGATCATTTGATGCTCCCCTTTGGTAGTATTCTGTGAAGCAGTCTCTGTACTCTGTGTGGGGTGAAATGTGGGGCAGTCTGTGGACTCTGTAGGGTGAAATGTGGAGAAGTCTGTGGACTCTGTAGGGTGAAATGTGGGGCAGTCTGTGGACTCTGTAGGGTGAAATGTGGGGCAGTCTGTGGACTCTGTAGGGTGAAATGTGGGGCAGTCTGTGGACTCTGTAGGGTGAAATGTGGGGCAGTCTGTGGACTCTGTAGGGTGAAATGTGGAGAAGTCTGTGGACTCTGTAGGGTGAAATGTGGGGCAGTCTGTGGACTCTGTAGGGTGAAATGTGGGGCAGTCTGTGGACTCTGTAGGGTGAAATGTGGGGCAGTCTGTGGACTCTGTAGGGTGAAATGTGGAGCAGTCTGTGGACTCTGTGTAAGGTGAAACATGAAGCAGTTGAGAAAGGATGAAGTCAGAAGTAGCTCAGCAGAGACGCACCAACTCTTACCTGGGAGACTGTGGAGCAGTCTGTGGACTCTGTGTAGGGTGAAATGAGGTGTTTTATGTAAATAGTTGTCTCATACCTGGCACATGGCAGAGCCTCCGTGGATCTTGCCATCATGAACCCTCTGATAACTTCTCTACAGTGCCCTCCACACTATGAATACCATACATTGTGGGAAGTCCAGGCCTTTTCAAAGGCTGGGTTTCATTTTAACAAAATTGGAATGCCCTGCATATTTGGAATGGCCAGATCATCCTGCACTTTTGACTTCCCCTGTCCAGCTGGGTACACCTCCCTGCGTGCTGCCAAGGTTTACGGTGGAATTCCCTGATGCCACTATCCTCACTGCCTGCACCTGAATCTGCTGTGGGGTCATTTCCTTATTGGACTTGTCTGGGGACCTCTTGAGGGGTGGATGGGTCAGGACTGGGTTATCTGGGGAAGGTGTTCACAGCATTCCTGTTTGCAGTCTGTGTCTCTGTTGGAAGAGATGCTTTTAGCACATCGGTTAATCCAGACGTGATTAGCAAGGGGTGTCTCTCCCAGGTAAGAGTTGGTGCATCTCTGCTGAGCTACTTCTGACTTCATCCTTTTTCAAGTCTGTTACAAAGAGAACTTTGGTTTCTCAAGGTTTAAGAATTAATGTCAAAGAGCAATTTAGTGTTCTTTTCGAGTCGCCAGCCTTGCTGTGGATGATTCGTGAGTCCTTGGTGGTCAGGGCCACAGCACAATTGGTGGGCCGTCTGTTCCCCACCCTGGTGGATACTTTCTGACCCAAAAAAATGTATTCTGTTAACATGTCTCAATTAGAATATTTTAGTAGGAGACAGACTTATGGCTCTTGTTTTAATTTGTAATAGATGATGACTGTAGCAGGGTCAAGGTTGAGACTTGCAGTGTAGCTCAAGGAAAACATTGATTAGGAAAACCCAAAATATATCACCAGCTTTGTTGTTGCAGCTCCAAGGGACTAGGAATGCATATATATATTTTTCTTTTGTTATTATTTATTATTTTTATTTTTGAGACAGAGTCTTGCTCTGTCACCCAGGCTGGATTGCAGTGGCATAATCTCAGCTCACTGTAACCTCTGCTTCCAGGGTTCAAGAGAATCTTGTGTCTCAGCCTCCCGAGTAGCTGGGATTACAGGTGCCTGCCACCATGCCCAGCTAATTTTTGTATTTTTAGTAGAGACAGGGGTCTCACCGTGTTGGCCAGGCTGGTCTTGAACTCCTGACCTCAAGTGATCTGCCAACCTTGGCCTCTCAAAGTGCTGGCATTACAGGCATGAGCCACTGTGCCTGGCCGCCATGACCATTTGAAATGTGGCACTGAATATCTGCCTTTTTTTTTTTTAAGAAGTGCAGATGTTACACCTCACACCTCTATTCTGGGGCTGGCCTGGGCTGGCCAGCAGGGTTCCCAGGCTCGAGGCCATGTCTGAAGTGTTGTTGGAAAATGTGGATCTGTGACCCTTGGTCTTTGGGGATGTGGGGCACCCCGAGACACCCACAGTCTTGCGAGGGTTTACGGCTCTGTGTGTGGCTGCTGTGAGGCAGCTTTCGGTGGGGAGGAAGGAGAGCAGAACCCATCTGTCCTGGTGCGGAAAAAGCCCAAGAAAGTAAAGAAATGATACAAAAAAATCATCGTCTGCCCTGGTGCCATTTCTGTTAAAAAAAAAAAAAAAAAAAGAAAAATTCACTCTGAATGTGGTTCTGTGCTTGTGGAGGATAGAAAATACCTGGAAAGACGCACAAAGTGTTCTTATGGGGCCAGCGCCGGGAAGTGGGATGGGAGGCTTGGGAGTGTGTGGAAAGGAGGACGCGGCGTATTTTATTCTAGTCTATTTGGTAGAGCGAGTGACGAAAGTGAAGCTTGAGTGATCGGAGCAGCTCGGCCTGGCCATGGGTAGATCCCAGCGTGTCCCGCCTCCCGCCTCCAGCTGCAGCTCTATTTCTCAGTCACAGATGAGACAGGTGGCCTGAGGCTGTGGGCGGAGGAGGGGAGGCGCGGTGTCCCCAGCACGTGACTGTCCAGGCTGCTCTTGGGCCAGCCTGAGAGAAGGGGCGGAGGAGAGCTGGGAGGGTGCACAGTGCGTCCCCCTTCCCCGCCCTGGGACTGAGGTGAGCCCAGGCTGCTGTCAGGATGGAGGAAGATGCCCTCAGGACGGAGGAAGAGGCCGGTGGAGTTTGGTCAGGAACCAGTGTGGTCTTTCCCACAGGGGATATGCAGTGCGCCAACTCGCAGGAAAAAACTCTGCTTTAGTTTTTAAATTTTGCTCATTCTGTTTGTCGTGCTGGTCATGGTAAGATTTGGATATTGTTGGTAGGAATCAGTGTCAATTGCATACAGTTGACTCTTGTCCAACACAAGCTCGAGCTTTGCGGGTCAACTTATAGGTGGATTTTTTCAACCAAACTCAGGGAGAAAATACAGTGTTCTGCTACGTGAAACGCATGTCGGAGGGCTGATTCTTTGTACACGCAGAAAATACAGTGTTCCTGCCATGTGAAACGCGTGTCGGAGGGCCGACTCTTTGTACACGCAGGTTCAGCAGGTCCACCTGTGCGGCTTGAATGTGCCTGGATTTGGTGTCCATGGGGTCCTGGAACCCACTTTCTGAGTCCAGCGAGGCTGGCCCCGGGATCGACTCCTTGAGGACAGCGAGGCTGGCCCCGGGACCGGCTCCCTGAGGACAGCGAGGCTGTTTCTAGTAGCAGGTGGTTTATTTTGTGTTTTCCCCCTGGCTCTACACCCCATTCTCAGAGACACGGCTGTCACAGGGGGACCAGCTGGGGCAGGGGAAGAGTGGAGGGCAACTGGTAGAAGTGGCCATGGACTCTCTTAGGAACGATAACCGTGGCACCTACCGTAGATGAAGGTGTTGTTGGTCTGCACTCTTCTCGTGTTGGTCTGGGGCATACAGTGGCCGTGGTTTGGTGTGGTCCACAGCCCCGGTCTGAGGCATGTAGTGGCTTTGGGCTGGTGTGGTCCACAGCCCCGGGCTCTGTGGTCCCTGACCCTGAAATCCCATCCAGTGATGTGTCACCTTGGGCCAGCTGTCTCCTGAGGGAAAGGGAACAGGGAACAGCCCTCCCCGCATGGCCTCCCCAGCACCACCCACCCCCAGGACCTCCAGTGTTGACCCTGCTGGGGGTTCCTCTCTGCTGGGGGAGACCTTGTCCCAACAAGAGGACTCCATGAGCTGCAGGAGGTGTCGAGCTATTTTCTCTCCTGGAACTGGGTTGCTGGCAGCTCCCAGATGCAGGAGGAAAGGCTCAGAAGTGCCTTCATAATAAGGAGTTGTTGACTTGAACTTTGGACAGCAAACACTGCTTACATTTCCTTTTCCGTTTTGATGCGTTAATGGTGTGTGGCAACACTGTGACACACGGGGATGCGGGTGATGGGTGACCCCCCCGCAAGGGGGCCATGCACCTGTTTGAGAATAAGAAGGCATGCTTCTCTTACTGCAAATAAAACTTTTAATGGTTTTCTCTCAGAAAGACCCTGTCCTTTATGTAGGATACATAGAGGGTCATTTGGCAAAGGATTGGGGATTTGGGGTTAAACTAAAAATAAATTAATTTCATTTTATAGCACTCTGAACCCATTTGAGTTAATTATTCATTGAGAAGTTGAATAGCACACACTGTTCTGACTTCCAATTTCCCCCTAATGAACGGCATTTGCTGTAACATGACAAAACCCTGAGTCTTAGAATTACTGGGTAATGTGGAAAAAGTCAAAGTTGGTTCTCTGTTGTTTTGCTTTAAGGAAATTATATTATTTTGCAGCCACTTAGTTTTCTCCTTTCCAATATGAAAAATTGCTTTCTTACTACCTGACAATTCGTGAAGGTCAAGGGGACACAGGCTGCAGTGCATTAAAAGCCACCATCAAATGTGGACGTGGACAGAGTTTTCCCCTGTTCTCTCCCACCATCAAATGTGGATGTGGACTCAGTTTCCCCCGGTCTCACCCATCATCAAATGTGGACGTTGACCCAGTTTCCCCGTGTTCTCGCCCATCATCAAATGTGGACGTGGACCCAGTTTCCCCCGTTCTCTCCCACCATCAAATGTGAATGTGGACCCAGCTTCCCCCTGTTCTTGCTAACCATCAAATGTGGACTTGGACACACTTTCCCTCTGTTCTTGCCCACCATCAAATGTGGACACGGATTCAGTTTCCCTCTGTTCTTGCCCACCATCAAATATAGATGTGGACCTAGTTACCTTCTGTTCTCTCCCACCATCAAATGTGAATGTGGACCCAGCTTCCCCCTGTTCTTGCTAACCATCAAATGTGGACTTGGACACACTTTCCCTCTGTTCTTGCCCACCATCAAATGTGGACACGGATTCAGTTTCCCTCTATTCTTGCCCACCATCAAACATAGATGTGGACCTAGTTACCTTCTGTTCTCACCCACCATCAAATGTGGATGTGGACCCAATTTCCTTCTGTTCTCGCCCACCATCAAATGTGGACATGGACTCAGTTTCCCTCTGTTCGTGCCTACCTTGCCACCATGGCTCATTTCATAATCACTCAGGAAAGGAAGAAACATTATTTTTAATAGGCATGAAGGCAGTTTTTTTTTTTTTTTTTTTTTTGAGACAGAGTCTCGCTTAGTCGCCCAGGCTGGAGTGCAGTGGCGCGATCTCGGCTCACTGCAAGCTCCGCCTCCCGGGTTCACGCCATTCTCCTGCCTCAGCCTCCCGAGTAGCTGGGACTACAGGCGCCCGCCGCCTCGCCCGGCTAATTTTTTGCATTTTTAGTAGAGACGGGGTTTCACAGTGTTAGCCAGGATGGTCTCGATCTCCTGACCTTGTGATCCGCCCGCCTCGGCCTCCCAAAGTGCTGGGATTACAGGCGTGAGCCACCGCGCCCAGCCAGAAGGCAGTTATTTTTAACCTAAGAAACAGGACATAATTCCAGCAATGGAAATTACCAGCTGAGTGGGTCTGTGTGAGGTTTGGAAGAAAAAAAGGATTTTACCTTCCCTCCTCTGTGTGTGCCCACCTGCCCCAGTTGAGAGTCACAGATTTAGTTACTTTAATTTTGAGCTTAAAATTATTTGACAGCCTAACAAAAACTACTACAGTCCTATAAAATTCTGCTGTGTGTTTGGTTTTTCAGTTGCTTGGCTTAATATGGTAATTGAATACATTATGAGTTGTTATTTTAGTAATTGCTGTAAAAAATAATGTATGTTATAACCAAGTGTTATAAAGTTAATTTAGCACCAAAGTAAAGCTAAAGCTGCATTGATTTCCCATTGTACTTGTGCATAACAACGGCTCCATGAGGCAGGCGCTGTGACCCTGTAGTCTGGCGGGAGAAGGTGCCACCTGGCTGGTGCGGTCGCTGCCCGTCCCCTCTTGCTGCCAGGCAGCTTTGTAGTTTCCAGGCTATGCGGGAGTTGAGGCGGGTGGTCAGTAAGTGACGGTGGGGAGTTGGGTGGTGCAGTTTGGAGTGGGGTGGAAGGAGACGTGGAGAGCCTGGGGAAGGCTGGACAGCAGCTCCGGAACCTGCACACGGGGGCAGGGTGCGGCGGCACCGGGCAGTGAGTAGCTCCTGGATACAACCCTTGAGGTTTTTATAGACGAGTCTGTCTTCAGCTCTGCACCCCTTTCCTGCTGAGTCCGGGTGGAGGGTGGAGGCGTCGAGCGCTTGTTTCTCCAGGTGAGGGCCCATCGGACACAACCAGTGTTTCCTGGGGTCCCCTCACCTGGGAACGTGCCCCTGCTCTTTTCAGAACAAAACAAATCTTAGTTAAACTTGACACATCACCTTTCCAGAAGGTGTTTAAGTCTGTATGCCTCTTAAGTCACCTAACTTTAAAGAGTAATGATACAATATGCTTCTTTTTAGGGGAGAAAATCTAGCTGATTTAAAAGATAAAATCAGAGGTTGGGGTCGCAGCATTTTGGAGGAGACTTGGTTTATGTCCTAGTGGGCAGCAGTGTTTCCTCAACTGTTGTGTTTGCTCTATTATTACATTACAGAGGTGACACTTCAAACATGGGGAAATGGAAGACAAAACAGCCCCCCCCCACCCCATTCAGAGATAAACGTTATCAACGTATTCATGCACTTCCTTCTGCTGTTTTTGCTCTTCACTTTTTATTTTAAGACCGCGTTCATAGGATGGATATATAATTGTTTATGGTGACTTTAAAAGCACCTTTCTTGCTAAAAAGAGTATTTTTTTCAGTCTGGAAAATTTAGACAACATGTTTTGTTTAAAAATTAATTATAATACCACCATGAAGTCATCAATGTTTTTATACATTTTCTTGGTCTCTTTATGGACTTAATATATACAATTTAACAAATTGGAAATAACGTAATTTTATGCATAAAATGTTTCCTGGCTTTAGAGATGGAGCAGAAAGGAGGCACAGGGCTTCCCGCTGGCTGAGGTCCTCCCAGGGTGTGACCAGCAGCCTCCCAAGTTTAGGGTCTGCACGGAGTAAGATTTCTAAATCGCCTTACACCACAAGCCCTGCAGCCATGCACCCCTTTGATAAGGGAGTGTACTCTGATAGATTTTTCAAGACAAGAGTTTGCTGGATCTGAGGCTGTTTCAGCTGCTTCTGGAGACGGCAGCTCTGGGATGTTTGTGCCAGCTCTCCCTCAAGACCCCACAGATGCCACATCCTCGTCTTTTGGAATCCAGTGTTGTAGAGGAGAAGTCTGAAGCCAGTTTGATTTTTGCTTCCTGGTAGGAAACTGATGTTTTCAGGCTTTTTCCCTTTATTTCCATAATGAAGATGATGTCCCACCTCATCCAGAGGTGTTTTTGTTACCTTGTCGGGAATGTCCAGCCCTTATGTGCCCCTTCAGGTCCTCAGTCCCTTTCTCAACTTCCTCACAATCCTCCCCATCTCATCCATCTTCACTGTAATTCTGTTATTTTTTTCATTTTTGTGCTCACTTTCCCAAGCGACTTTTGTTCTTGTTTCACAGATGCCCATGCCAAACTTTATGTCTGAGGCTCGGGGGCCGTGTTTTATTCTGTCTGCCTCTGCATGTACTTTTGAGAAGTGGGGTTGGATGTTGCCCCCCAGGTGCTGTTTCAGCAGGACCTGCCCAGACTCTGTGAATTAGGGGCGTCGGGCAGAGCCCATGTGGCTCTATGGTGGGCCGTGTTGCTGAACCGTACCTCTGAGGTTTGGGGGCCGTGTTTCATTCTGTCTGCCTCTGCATGTACTTTTGAGAAGTGGAGGTGGGGGTTGCCCCCTGGGTGTTTCAGCTCCACCTGCCCAGACTCCCTGAAGTGGGAACATCGGGTAGAACCCGTGTGGCTCTACGGTGGGCTCTGGTGCTGACAGAGCAAGAAGCCGCACTCCCAGGGCGTGCTTGCAGCTGTTGGCAGGTCTGGGATTGTGACAGGATGATTTCCTTCTCTAAAATACATCTCAACTGTTATCCAGAGGGTTGGCTGTAGGCTTTCAACAGCTTCACTCTTCTTAGTGACCAGGAGACAATTCACTAAACAGAGTTGCGGTCAGGGTTTAATTAGGAATTTCTGCGAGACGCTGGCGGGACAGCTCCCTCTGCAAGCCTCCTGCAGCCTCCCTGTCCCCACTCTTGGGCCCAGCCACCTGCGTTGGTCTGTGGAGGCTGCACATTCCCTGTTCTCCTAAGGGGCTTCTGGACTTCGGGACAGCCTTGGTAAGCTGATGTGTAACTCCCAGTCTCTTCTCTCTTTAAGTAAGTAGGTTCATGGAATCCTGATCTTCTATATTGTTTCATCTTTGTAAAACAGCCACAGTTTCCTAAGCCACCTTGTGTCTGAATGTGAATCACTTGTTATTTTTTCACTGCAGAATGAACAGAACTGGAATCATAAGATTTAGAGGGTGATGAAAAGACAGAGCTTAGCATATTCCATTTTCTCACCTTTTCCTTACACTTTTTCCTTAAATGCACCCCTCGTATGTCTGTGAAGTTCTTCCCAATTCCGTAGCGTCGCTCCATCCTCAAGTGGAACATTTGTGAACAGTAACAAGCATTGATGTGTACACCTCTGCAACCCAGCAGGAATTAATGCTTTTTATTTATGAATGGATGGTCATCGGATGGCCAGAGGGATTCCCTGTGAATTGCGGGGGTCCTCATGCCTGCTTGTGAGTGACATGCACATGGCGAGGGCTAGGGAATCTCAGTCTCTCTGATTCGAGTAGTGACATCGTTTACGCAAGGCAGGTGGACGACTGTTTGAGCTTGGCATGCTCCTGGGTGGCACAGCACAGCTGACATGGAGTGGGGCAAGGGCTTGTTCCACGAGTTTCTGTGTTTGTTGTTGTTGTTGTTGTTATTTTTTTTGAGATGGAGTCTCTCTCTGTCACACAGGCTGGAGTGCAGTGGTGCGATCCAGGCTCACTGAAAGCTCCGCCTCCCGGGTTCACGCCATTCTCCTGCCTCAGCCTCCCGAGTAGCTGGGACTACAGGTGCCCGCACCACGCCCTGCTAAATTTTTTGTATTTTTAGTAGAGACGGGGTTTCACAGTGTTAACCAGGATGGTCTCGATCTCCTGACATTGTGATCCACCCGCCTTGGCCTCCTGAAGTGCTGGGATTGCAGGCATGAGCCACCGTGCCTGGCTTGTTTTTATTTTTTTGAGACGGAGTCTTGCTCTGTTGTCCAGATTGAAGTGCAGTGTCATGATCTTGGCTCACTGCAACCTCCACTCACTGCAACCTCTGCCTTTCAGTTCAAGCAATTCTCTTGCCTCAGCCCCCCTAGTAGCTGGGATTACAGGCATGTGCCACCATGCCTGGCTGATTTTTGTATTTTTAGTAGAGACAGGATTTTGCTATGCTGGTCGGCTGGTCTTAAACTGTTGGCCCCATGTGATCCGCCTGCCTTGGCCTCCCAAAGTACTGAGATTACAGGCATGGGCCACTGCACCCGGCCCTGTTTTGACTCTTAAATCTTCTTTTTCTTTTTAATATTTCTCTTTCTGAAGGGCCACTCAGTGGATATGGAGGAAGAGTTCACAGACGTCCGTATTACATTTGTTTCTTAAATTAGCCTCCCTTGAACACTGCTGTAGGGTACAGACGCATGAAGGGCTGAAAGGGTGGTTGCGTCCCAGTAAGTGTGAGCGTGGAGCTGGTCTGTGAGACCCCGGTGCCGGTGAAGGCACCCGTGTGAGATGGCCTGGGACGGGGGTGTGCAGAGCCCTGACCGTGGCACACACCCTTCAGCTTTGATGTTTCCGGCCATTGCTGTGGTCATCAGTGAGCAGAAGGTCTAACAGCAGTGATATTTATCACTAGCTGTGTTGACCAATGTGTTAGGAGGGTGAACCTGTTTGACTTAAGCTGTTTGATGGGTTTGCATTTAAATAGACAACTGGTGACCTGGTGCCTGGACCCTTGCTCTGTGACCTGCCCCACGTGGCTTCTCCCTCTGCTATGCATTAGATGAGATGGGCGTGTTTAGGGTGGCGTGGCCCTCGACTGGAATGCATTAGAAGTGCAAACCCTGCCTCACCCCAGACCTGCCCCACCCCAGTGTGACTTTTGGAGGTGGAGGCCCAGCATCCCTCACCTGCCCTCCAGGTGGACCTGAGGATGCTGAGGTTTCAGAGCGCTGCTTTGCTGGCACACCAGCAAGTCCTGCTTAAAGAGACCAGGATCTGAAATGGCAGGTTACCAAATTGTGTAGCAGAAAAATAGAAATGTTTGCTTAGAATGGATGTAGGAAGAAAAATGATTTCTTTCACCGTATCTGGAAAAGATTTCAAGTTAGCAGGCACTATTTTTAATTATTAGTGGTCTCTTGTACTTCTTATCTTTTTTTTTTTTTTTTTTTGATATAGGGTCTCACCCTGTTGCCCAGACTAGAGTGCAGTGGTGCAATCTTGGCTCCCTGCAACCTCCGCCTCCTGGACTCAGGTGATCCTCTCACCTCAGGCCCCTGAGTATCTATCTGGGAATACAGGCATGATACCACACCTGGCTAATTTTTGTATTTTTTTTTTTTTTTGTAGAGATGGAGTCTTGCTATGTTGCCCAGGCTGGTCTCAAATTCAAGCATTTGTCCTGCCTCAGTCTTCCAAAATGCTTCTGTACCCCTGACCCAACGAGGAAGGACAAGAGATGTGAGCCACACTCCCGGCCTCTTGTCTTTCCTTGTTAGAGCAGGAATGGAGAAGCACTTGCCGCAGCTGACTTGAGTATATCCCGTTTTGCTTTGTTTACCTCACGGGTAACCTGGCAGTGCTGTGCACCAGTGCTGCTGGCCAGCTGTTTTTTCGATGGACTGGCAGAAAATCAAACTGAGACCCGGGTTCCTTTCTCCCTGGGTACTGACCAGGTGGGAGAGGAGGGACATTATCTGAGTATCATCTTCATGAGGGCTGGTGGGGAAACGTCAACTTGAAGGTGCCTGGGATCTAAGGCATGAAACCCAGCAGTGCAGCGGAACATAGGGGATGTAGCCTTGGGAGCAGAGACGTGTGGGCCGGTGCCCTCGTTCCTGGTGGGTTCTGAGTGCAGGGAAAGGTTAGTGAACCAGCCGAGGTCACGGAGCAACCTGCCAAGACCTGCCTGGATGTATGGCTAGCTGCCATGCTGGCCCCAAAACTGCCCATTTAGGGATTCCTTGCAGTTGCAGAC
Source organism: Macaca fascicularis (assembly GCF_037993035.2). Taxonomy (NCBI): domain Eukaryota; kingdom Metazoa; phylum Chordata; class Mammalia; order Primates; family Cercopithecidae; genus Macaca; species Macaca fascicularis. Next base: position 15,082,453 of record NC_088387.1, on the reverse strand, counting down.
CCACCTAGGAGTCCGGAGAGCGTCCCAACCATGACCTCAAAGAACGAGGTGTTGCCTTGAGATCCTCCAAGGTGAGGTTAGGATTTTTTTTTTTTCAATTAACAATAATTTGTTGTGAGTGATCTTGGACCTATTTTCCACTTCTTTGTATAGGAAGAGAGACAGAATAAAAAGTCTCAATGTGCCAGATGCAACATCAATGGATAATGCTGCGATTTGGTTTCCTCCCGTGGTCCAAAACACGTTCTAGAGATGCCGCTGCTTTGTGTGTACTTGAGACAAGGGTCTAAATGTATTAGGGCCTTGATGTAATCTGTAAGACAGGCACAACATGCCTATTTCAAAGAGGCACTAGACAAGAAAGCATGCTCTACTCAGTACAATAAGAATGCTTCATTGTCATAAGCAAAGTAAAATGCCTTCAAGGCGAGCTTACCATGCGTTTAATGACCTTGGACACGAGCTTCCTAAACCTGCCAGAAAGTGCTTCCAGCGTGGCTTCATGCAGTGGTTTCATGCAGTGGCTTCAGTGGAGAATGTGCATATGCGGCTTATACTGAGAGCTGCGCAGCACCCTCCTGACCTGACGGGTGCCCATGTGTGAACCGTGAGCCGGGCATCCTGACTTGACGGGTCCCCATATGTGGACCGTGAGCCGGGCAGCACCCTCCTGACCTGACGGGTCCCCTTGTGCCCATTGTGGGACCTCCGTCACTCAAGCAAGTGACACGCGTCAAACTGAATGCAGGGAGGAGGGTCCAGGATTGCACGCAGGCTCCGTGTCTCGTCCTTCTGAGGCCTTCTGGGAAGCCAGGAGGGCAGTGGGGTCTTTTGTGTGTTTCCTCCTGGTGGCTGTGAATTTGTAAGCAATGGCTTTTTGTCAAAGGGCCCGGAGGCGGAATCAGAGCCTGTCTTGGAACGGATGACATCTTCACGGACACCTCTTTCCGCCACTCCAGTGCTCCTGTGATTTTCAATATGTGCACCCTGCAGACTTCAGCCTGCTAGTGTCTTGGGGGAATAGATACCAGGATTGCTCCAATGCCTGCAAACCTGAAACAGGAATTTCTCTGCATGAAGTTGGTCACCAAAATGGGAGGTAAGGGGAGAGGGGAAGGAACTTCTTGGCCTCGTCAGCCCTTTTCTTGAAACTCACAGTCAAACTTTGTCAAATTCTAGGTGATGGTGCTTCAGGCGATGCACTTGTGTATGTTATGTCTTGTTTTCTGACTATGGTGCTTCGAGAATTTAAATATTAAGGTGAAATTGCCATGCACAGTTGAATTGGCACCATAATTAGACTCTCTGTAAAGCCTTTTGGTTTCCTGTTAGAGTGACTTACCATTTTTTGAGTTAACTGAAGCAAACTCTGCTGTCAGCACGAAGGAGCCACTGTATAGTTAGGATGTCCAATTAAATAGAATTCTCCTAAATAGAGCGTGCTCTTTTCATAAATTTTAAAAATTCATTTATTCATCAAACACATATTGAGTACTTATCACCCTGGTTGCTAGTCACTGTTCATATATATTTTTAAGGAATTACTTCCACCTAGCTCTGAAATAACATTACATTTAGAATTTAGCCCAGAGGTGATTAAGCATGAACTTTTCTCAGCAGTCTTGTTTTCATTTTTACTTGACAACATGTTCTCAGACTCGGTGCCCAGCTGACATTACCGTGCATTGCCCGAGGCACACACCTGCCCGGGGCTGTGTCTCTGGGGCTTTAGAGCAGGAAGGAAGGGCTGCCAGGTGTCTGGCCCTTCCATGTTTCCCTGGGGTAGGAATTAGGCCTTGGGCAGGAGTCTTGGCTTGTCTTACTGGATTAGCTGGTGTCATTCAGTCAGCTCTGCCTTGGTGTTAAGCTCTGGACTGACACTGACCTCTGAGTGGCAGAGGAGAGGATGGCGATTTAGAATCAGTCATGCAGACCGGGACACCCAGCGGGTCTCGGATACAAAGTGGTAGCAATTGATCACTTGCCTTTTTGGGAGAACTGTGTGGATTGACTCAGACCTCTTTCTTTTGATTTTATCTTGAGACTTTGTAGAAGCAAAAATGCCTTTAGAAAAAATTAAATGATGGGCTTTTGTAATGTTTGTGTCTCCCCAAGATTCACAAGTTGGAATCCCCACCCGCGAGGAGATAGTGCTAGGAGGGGGAGCTTTGGGCGGTGAGGAGGTCGTGAGGGTCTCATAAATGGGATCTGTGCCCTCAAAAAGGGACTACAGAGAGCTCCCTCACTCCTTCCACGGTGTGCGGACCCAGTGAGAAGGCGCCGTCTATGAACCAGGAAGCCCTCACCAGGCAAACCTGTCAGGCCTTGACTATGGATTTCTCAGCCCGAGACTGAGACTGGGAGCTGTGAGAAATGAACTTGTGTCGTTCGCCAGCCCCCACCCAGCCTGTGATATGTTGTTAGAGCAGCCTGGGTGAACGAAGGCAGGTTGTGAATTTTCTGTCGTACTTTCTGGCTTCAGATACTTGCTAAGGAGATGTCACCATCTTACCCAGGTGGCACTGTCTGGAATCAGACGTTTCGTTATGATTTGACCCTGTTCTTGCCCCACGCCTGTGCCGTTCACACCTCCAGGTGTCTCGGCTGCCCGCGGCCCCTCCAGACGTTTCTGATTCGGGGTGTGGTGCTTGTCGCGTCCGCACCGTCAGTGACCAGGAGTAGGAGCTCGCGCCCCTCGTGAACCAGCAGCCTCACCCGGAAGCTGCCGAGAAGCGTTTGACAGAAGGTGATCGCGCCTCAAGACTGAAACTTCCTGTTTACAGGGAATGGAGGTGCATAGTAGGGAATTTAATGATGGCCCTAGAAACAGATGCCTCTGGGGTAGGGGATATTCAGCAGGACAACGGCCCCTGACTCTCGAAAATTGAAGATCACAAATAAAAGGGTGCGAGGCTGTCCCTGACGAAGACGGGGAAGGAGAATCAGTCGGCGCAGTGTGTGGCCCGGATAGAAAAGACGTTTTCGGGACGATTGTGCTACCTGAACATAACCTGGACAGCGATGCTCTGAAATCGTTCTTGTCTGCTGATGATGGCACTGCGGCTGCAGAGGGGCCCTTATTCCTAGGGAATGTGTGCCTGAGGACTCGGTGAGGCAGCAGGAGCCTCTCACCTTCAAGTGGCTCCAGAGGAGAAACAAATCTGTCTCTGTGTCTGATCTACAGACAGAGTGAGAAAGCAAATCTAGCGACACATTAGCAGTTGTTGGAGCTCCACGTGGAGAAAACTTGATCACTCATTGTACTGTTCTTCCACTTTTTAAATATGTTAGAACATTTTCATAATGAAAATGTGGGGAAGTAAAAATAAATCTGGAAATTAGAACGGAAGTGAGCCCAGCCAAGTGCTCTTGGGTTCAGCCGTGAAGAGCCAATGGTCCGCTGGTGTTCTCTTGACTCGTCGTGGGGATTTCCTCCTCCTGGGTTCACCACCTAGTTTTCCTTGTGATAGTTGTTTTATACATAGCTATGAACATAGGTGATGCTGAAAACACACGTTTAGTGTGGTTTGTCATTAAGAATTTGGAGAACTGGCTAAAGAAACCACTTGTACAGAGTTGAGATGAGCACTGCCTGCCTCGGCGTCTGTGGTAACAGCTTCATTTGGGTGCAGAGCTTGGCAGAGGTTTGAGTGACTCTGTCTCGATGGTCCTCTGTCAGAGGACAAGGTTAAGCGTCACCACCAAGGGCCCTGTTGAGCCTCTGGGCTGGAAGTAACCTCCCCCGGGCTGGTGAGGCAGCCTCTGGGGGCCTTTCCTGACAAAGCCCTTCACTGAGCTGCAGTCTGGCCACCTCTGCCCTCGCCTCCCCGACTGCAGGGCCTCGAGGTCTCACCACCTCCAGCCTGAGCGCCCAGTGCCCAGGGGCAATTTCCCGCCTTCTCTGGGGGCTCAGGATGCCGGCTCCCGGGGCAGTGCCCGCAGCTGGGCCCCTCCTCCTGGGCTGGGGGTAAGGCTGGGCACGGCCTCCTGCTATGTCCCACTGGCCACTTCACGACAGCTGCAGCCCACACTGCGTGGCCGCTCCTGCTTCTGTTGGATGAGGAGATGCAGGCCTTCACCGAGGCTTCCCGGCCTCGCCCCTGCTGGCCCCAAGGCTGTGCCGCTTCCCCCTGCCCAGCCCCTGGTCTCTGTACAGTGTCTGTCCAGGATGTCTGTCCATCCGTCCTTGACCTTCTATCCAGACGCGGCCACTCTCATCCTAGTCTGTGAGGGGTGAGCAGAGCCCAGGTGCGGTCGATGTGGAGACGTTGATGGACTTCAGTGTGCAGGGAAGTGAGTTCCTTCATATCTACAGCCTCTGCACAGACAGCTGGGAGCTCACCCCATTGACTGGTGGATGTGCCTTGTTTTTTAGCCCAATCGCCTACATTAAGTCAGACAAGTCACAGTTCCCTGCTTTTCCGGCTTTCGTGACCGTCCGCCTCCCTCCTCTGCCTGGGGCTGAATGGTGGGGTCTGTCGTGGGTTCGTGGGAGCCTCTGTTCTCGTGAGGCCACCAGGGACTGTTATCCAGGCTGATTCCACAGGAGGAGTTTGGGGTGAGCTCCTGAGCGAGAGTTGGGAAGACTGACGTCTGCGTAAACCTTGCTTGTTCGTGGTTATTCCTCTCAGTCTTCTTAAATTCTGAAAAACTGGGGCCAGTTTGAAATAAGGATTTAGGTATGGATCGGTGAGGAAAGAACGTTGATCTGATTGAGTTTACGTTGTGTGTGACAATTTTATGCTACCTTCGGGAAGAACTGAAGATGTTGACAGTGTCGTGAGAATCCTTTCTTTCTTTCTTTCTTTCTTTCTTTCTTTCTTTATTTCTTTCTTTCTTTCTTTCTTTCTTTTTTTTCTTTTCTCTTCTCTTCTCCCTTCCTTCCTTCCTTCCTTCCTTCCTTCCTTCCTTCCTTCCTTCCTTCCTTCCTTCCTTCCTTCCTTCCTTCCTTTCTTTCTTTCTTTCTTTCTTTCTTTCTTTCTTTCTTTCTTTCTTTCTTTCTTTCTTTCTTTCTTTCTTTCCTTCTTTCTTTTCTTTCTTTTTTTTTTTTTTGATGGAGTCTCACTCTTGTTGCCCAGGCTGGAGTGCAATGGTGCAATCTCAGCTCACTGCAATCTCTATCTCCTGGGTTCAAACAATTCTCCTGCCTCAGTCCCCCAGTAGCTGAGATTATAGGCGCTCACCACTATGCCCAGCTAATTTTTTGTTTTTGGTAGAGATGGGGTTTCGCTTTTAAGGAGATTGTTCATTAAGTATTAATTGGTGGCCTGCCGTTGAACTAATGTTAGTGTAGTATTGACATCATCAGCCACGGCAGAAACTTACTTGGCACCCCTGGAAAAGAGGGCAGGGAAGCATAGTGCCCTGAAACCACCTAGTTCTCCAGTGCTACTTCCAACTCTGAGCTGATGGTCATTATGAGTGGATCTGCACTGGACAAGTAGTTTAGTGCAGCTGTCTTGGACAGGCAGGTTAAAAGTAACAAACCGCCACAAAACTCAGCTAATAAAATGTGAGGAGAGACATGGGGCACCAGGAAGGGGTGAGGCCTGTCTCCCTGTGTGCCATCTGTGTGGAGCCTCAGTACCTAGGGGACAGCGTTTACGCAGAGCCCCAGGTTTTTATTAGCGTTTCCCTGAATAAAATGTCACTTGTGAGCTGCGGACTGGGAAGCTTTTTCTGATGATTAGGTTTTGTAATGTGGGATCATCAGTAGGCAAGGTGGACCTGAGGGCTGTAGGATCTGGAGACTGTCCAGGGCGGCTTTCTGGGGATGACAGGCTTGTCCTGTCAGCAGTCAAGACACCAAAGAGAGTCTTTCTGAGAATAAAAGACAGAAGCTTTTAAGGAAAAAAGCAGTTTCTCTCTCTGTTTGGGAGTTGAGTGCATTTTCCTACATTTATTCGGAGATGTTCCTTGGTTCCCACCATGTGCTATTGCCCCGCTATGGGGTAGGGTCACCCCACCGCGTACCTAACCCAGGAAAACTCCTCTGCAGTGATTTCAGAGGCTGTGTGCATTTCTCTTGCCTCAATGGGTGGAGTGAGTTTTTCTTCCTACTGTTTTTTTTTTTTTTTTTTTGAGAAGGAGTCTCGCTCTGTCGCCCAGGCTGGAGTGCAGTGGCGCGATCTCGGCTCACTGCAAGCTCCGCCTCCCGGGCTCACGCCATTCTCCTGCCTCAGCCTCCCGAGTAGCTGGGACTACAGGCTTCCTACTGTTTTTAGTCAGTTTTCTTAATCTAGCGTACCTTGCGTAGAGAGCAGTCCACCTGTAACCAGTTTGTTCCTGGAGGTGCTGCAGTGACCTTGGTTACGCGAGGGCCCCGTGGCCCAGGATGGGCTGAGGAAGGAGTGTGTGTATGAGCTGTGGGCACTGGCCAGAGGCAGGGGAGGTGTGGCCACTTGTGGCTTAAACTCCCCCCATGCGCTCTACTGCACCGCTGGGACGTGAACACTCTCACCCTGGACGTTTTCTCTGAATGCTCAGTGCCCAGGCTCTTGGGTACACAGGCGGCCCCGGGGTTTATTTGAAAAAGGTGTCATGAACAGTGAAGTAACCCACGTGCCTAAGCTTTGATTGACATGAAGGAATGTAGAGGCTGCTGAAATCCTGGTCATTTTAGAGCAAAGTATTTTATTAACAGTTTTCTGACAGAAAGAAATCGTTAAAAAATTGATCCCTGTTGAGGTAGAAGGATCTCGTCCTCATGCTTCTCAGTTCTTTCCAGAATCAGCTTCCAGTTCAGCTGCACAACAGGTTCTGCTGGTGGCTGGAGCAGCCCAGGCAGGTGCTGTTGGGTCTGAGTTCACACTGGTGCCTGTGTGGTCTCCAGTTATGGTGTGGGCTGTGGGGTCTGAGTTCACAGCATTGCCCATGTGGTCTCCAGTTACGATGCTGGCCGTGGAGTCTGAGTTCACACTGGTGCCTGCGTTTAGAACGTGAGGTTGACGTTACTGTGGTAAGGGGTATCCTACACGTCATAATTCCTAGTCAATATCGGGTATTTAGTTAAAATAGAGTCAAGTATAGAGAGGCATTGGCCCCTCTGGCGAAAGGGCAAGGCACGGTGCTTTAGGTCCAGGTCCCCAATATCAACTATGAAAATAAAACGTTGTCAACTCCAATTGCAGCCCTGACCTCAGCGGGTCATTGTTTATGCTAACAATTATAAACAGCGTGAACTTGCTGTCCTGAGAGGGAACACACCCTCCATTCTCTCTGCAGTGCAGCTGCCTTGGTGGATGGAACATGCCCCTCCTCCCTCCCTCCACCCTCCTCTCTCCTTCCCTCCCTCCTCCTCTCTCCCTCCCTCCCCCCTCTCCTCTCCCTCCCTCCCCCCTCTCCTCTCCCTCTCTCCTTTCCTCTCCCTCCCTCCTGCCTCCTCTCTCCCTCCCTCGCCCTCCTCTCTCCCTCTCTCCCCCCTCCTCTCTCCCTCCTTCCCCCCTCCTTCTTCCCGTTTTCTCTCACCATTCTCCCTCCACCTTCTCTCCTGGGTGAAGGGCAGAAGAGAAGAGACCTCCGGAATCTTGTGCTTCATCCAAGCAGCTTGGGGGCAGCATCAACAGCTGCAATTTGGCTGCCCCAGCAGCTGCCTCAGGGCAGCCTTTCTAATGGGAGTCCTGGAATCATGTCTTTCCTTAATGTGCCCTAAAGGCTGGAGGACATGAAGTGAAACAATGCTCCATGCTCTGTCCTCTGATTTTGTGTATTTATTGGACTTACTTTGAAATTAAACTAAATGATACTCAAAGTACAGCATGAGAAAAACGAAAAAACAGGCTATGGTGTTTGAAAAACAAACAAAACCGTTTGGTTTTATTGGGGTCCGTGAGGGGGGTGGTGGAGAATGAAAGAACACACAAAAGACAAAGACACACAGAGAACATGGCGGCCGCGCTCAGAGCCTCCGCCTCACTTTATTTATACTCCATAAACCCCACCTCAGCAGAAAGAATGCAATGCAAAACAAACTTTCTTTTCCCAGATGTAACCTTCTACTCAGTTCTTTGTTTCTATGGTCTTCCTTATCTGCCCGCCTTCTTGGCGCCTACGGGAGTTCATTAAAAGTTCAATTGGAGATACTGTCCTTGAGCCCTATCTATTCTCAGCATACTGTTTTCAAAGGCCCCTGCATTTCCCCCTCTTTTTTTTTGTTTTGCCTCAATCCTAAAAAGGTAGCCCATATTTGTTCTTGTGTTTTCTTTTGTTTTTGGAGGCGACGGAGGGAGCATCAATCACCAAAAGAAGTAGACCCAATCCAAGTGCCCAAAGCAACATACTTCCAGAGATTGTAGAAATCCATGTCTTCTTCTGGGTCCATGGGTTAAAGGCAGCAAGGCACTGACCCAGCTCCTGAAGGGTTACAGTTCCAGACAACACATGTAATTGTTGTTGAAATGCTTCGGAAATGTTCTGAGTGAGCTCTTGGATGTCCAAACTAATATTTTTATGGCCTATTAATAATTTTTGGATTACGGTCCAATTTTGAGAGATGTTAAAAAGCACAGGCGTTACACAAAATTGAGTGGAGTTCCAATCACATTGTAATGTTATCCGAGTACTGAGGACAGTGAGCTGATCTCCAAGCCATGTCAAGGCTTGTTCCATGTTGTCCAATCTTTCAGCAAGTTGAGAATCAATGTTTCGTTGTTGAAGCCATAACCAGTGAGATTGTTCATGCCATTGCTGCACAAATTCAGCATTTTGTATGCTTTGATGAAGAGCGAGCCCTGCTATGGCCGCAGTGGAGACAATGGCGACAAGGCTCATCACCGAGGCAATTATAAGTCCAAGGGCATGGAGGGTTCGCTGGAGAGAAGTCCAAATATAAGTCTCAAGAGGTGATGCCCCCCACGGTCACGTAAGGTTAACAGGTAGCCAAATTTCCTTACGATCCCTGAGGATATAAATATCCTCAGTAAAGTTGTGCCACCAGGAATGATTGAGGCAAGACAAAATTGTACACGTATCTGTACAATTAACAATCCCCGTATCATTATCCCATGTCAAATTCCCTGCTAATAATAGGTAGGGCTTACGGACACAAGCAATAATATATCAGGAGGTATTTCAGTATAACTGAATATGAAAGGAGTTATTCGGGTTAGAAAGATTAAGGGGCATATTCCCCACAAAAGTGCTAATGGCATCGCCTGCAGCTAACAACTTCCAAAAATAACTCTGTACTTCAGGCCTCCTTCATGCCATACCAAGGTTTCATGACTGTTAGCAGCAATACTTTTATTTACCCAGTGTCATTTCAAAGGTATGTGACTAAATTTTGTTTGAAAATCACCGTGCACACTTCAATCAGTTATTTGCATCCCATTGTATTCTAATAAAATCCGGGGTTTAGTTCCCCGACATTGTTGTCACTCAAGCACCTCAATATTAGGAGAAACCTCTAGAATAGGACAAAAAAGTAAAGAACTAGGAATAGTTTCATTACTATATACAGTATGATTATATTAAAAACTTCTAGTTACAATAATAACAGTATTAGCAGCCACATGACTATGATTATAACCAACAGCCCAGGCTTCATGCGATCTTCGGAGACAATGAGAACTATTTCCCATACATATTGGAACTCCTTCCACTCCAAATTGTTATGTGTTGTTTATAATTCCCGTTTCCCGTTCTATATTGTCTTTGTCTACATAGGGAGACGGCATCCAAGTAGTGTCATTGGTGAAAACCTTAATTTCCGCCTCTCCCCAGGCGACTCCCTGATACAAGGGTGGAAAGGGAATATAAGTCCAATATTCATACAAAGCCTCACTAAGAGAAATAAGTCCCCCGCCGAGGCACATCCAACAAAGGAAGAAATGCATGCTGAATCCAGTTTTCTTTTCAACAGGGTTTCAATCATCTTGTAGGAAACCACTCAGGTCCGCTCCCTGTAAGGACAAGAGCATAGCCACGTCCCTGTTTTAGAACTTGCCCTTGAACATACTTACCTTCTTCATTAGGATACCAAACCTTTAAACTGTCAGCGGGGACTATCACCGAGGGAAGTGAGGAAAGATGGGTTACGGCAGCGGAATCTTGCAATTGTCTCCATTGATTCAAAAAAATTAAGGTAAAAAGAACCTTCAAAATCTGGTTTCAAAATCTGGTTTCTGGGGGGCTCATTTCCCCCTTTTTGTTTAGTTTTAATAGTTAAGTTTTTAAAGTTAAATTTGCGCGCTCAATGATGGCTTGACCTTGACTGTTGCCCGGGATACCGGTGATATGTTGAATATTGTATTGCTGTAAGAAAACTTGTAATTTATGAGAGACGTAAGCAGGGGCATTATCAGTTTTAAGTATAAGAGGAATGCCCATGATGGCGAAACAAACTAAGAGATGAGTAATAACAGAAATGAGAAAAGGTATCAATGGTATGATGAACATTTTAATCGTCCAAAAGAAGGGACATCTCGTGGATTAACCCCAGGATGGAAGGATGGAATGCTCAAAGGAGCACAGGAAGGACAAGCTCGAATAAGAGAACGAGCTTGTTTATGAGTTAAATGAAACCATCGTTGAAGGCCAGAACTATTAGTGTGATGTAGAGTATATTTTTGTTCTGCAGCATGTAGGTGGCCGATTAAAAGCAAATCAATCTGAGTATTACCACGAACTAATGGTCCAGAAAGTTGAGAATGAGAACGAAGATGAGTGATGAATAAAGGAGCTCGACGTTGGCTCAAAGTAAAGGATAACAAAGAAAAGAATTTCTGAAGAGAAGAAGTAGCACAAAGAGGTAAAGTGGCCTGAGAAATATAAGAAGTAACATAAACGGCGTATTGAGAATCACTAACAATGTTACAACCAGTAGTAGGGAAATCAAGTAAGACCATGAGAATAGCAAACAATTCTCCCTATTGCACCGAGGGATAAGGATAAACTGTAACTCAAGATTGATGAAGCTTCTTGCCAAGAATCAGAAGTTGCAAGAAGATAAGTGATCTGACTATGAGTGAATTGAGAGATAATTAAGGAAGGATCTCCTCCCCAAAGTTGTCGACAGGGATGCCGTCCTTTGATGATCAGTTCAGCTAAACGATCGATATAAGTAGCCAAGCATTTAGATATTTTATTGGACAAAAAGATCCATTTTAGTGGTCGACTAGTTTGATGAATCATTCCTGTGGGAGAAGGTAAAGTATGAAATAAACAAAAGGAAGGGCCTTTTGAAGTTGCTCTTTAACAAGCTGGAGTTCCTGTAAAGCCAAAGGAGTTAAATGGCGTGAGTTGTCCAAGTGACTGTCACCTTCTAGAATAGAAAAAAGATGTTATAACTGATATGTTGGTATTCCTAAAACAGGACGCATCCAATTAATGTCTCCTAGAAGCTTTTGAAAATCATTTAATGTTTTTAAATGATCACGTCGAATTTGAATTTTTTGGGGTCGAATATTTTGTGCCCCCAAGGTATAACCGAAATATTGAATAAGAAAATCCAGTTAAATTTTTTCTGTGTCAATATTAAGTGAGTAGAAAGAAAGCTGAGTTTGTAATGATACAAAAGCATCTTGCTGCTTTTCTCTGGTTTTAACTTTGTGGGATAAGGGCAGGATTAGGAAGACCAGGCTGTAAACTTTCCCTAGGTTTAATGTAAACATTTATAGTTTTAAGACAAGACAAAGACGGGAATTCCGTGCAGAAATACGTGGCTTTATATTCCTCTCGGCCATTTGTTTTTTGACTTACTCTTTTAGAGTCCTAAGTATTTCTTTAAATAATGGTCACTGTTTCACCTAAATAGGAGTGGTGGCTATGAGTTTAAAGGATTGTAGCCCATTTTGAACATCATATTTTTGGCAGCTGTGGAAATATGAGGAATGTTTAAAAAAGCAGCAAATTGTTGTGAAAGATCTTGTTCCCAAAAATTAATATTGATAGGAACAATATAAAAATAAAAAAAAACACTTGACCTTGTTGACCTTTAGGACCGACACAGGTTAAAGGTTCTACGTCTTGATAAATCACAGAAGCAGCACCCAAGCCAGTGAGTATAACTGAAATTTGTCTTTTTTCCCATTGTATAGGCCGCTAATTTAAACAAATAATAGACATATTCACCCCCGTATCAATTAACTCTTTTAAAACTATCCCATTAATGTGCAATGAACATAAGGGCTTTTGATTAGAAACTAAAGTTTCCCAAAAAACAGTTTTTTCTGTGCTACCAAACCCTCTCTATTGAGAATACGTTCCCCTGCCTCTAGGCGTATAAATTGTGAAACTTGTACCAAAATAAAAATTTTATTAGTAATATCACGTCCTTTCGGCAAAGGGCCACACACTCTAATAGCTAATTTATATACTCCTCTATTAGGAGACAAAGTATAAGGCTGAGTAATAGCTAAGTCAGCAGCAGCGCTCTGCTTAGTTGCCGCATAAAGCTGAGAAACTGGGGTAAGGTGTGGGATCCTTAAGGAGGACTTGAATTTATTCCTTAATGTTGTAGGCCATTGCTCACTGAATATTGTAGTAGACTTGTATTGTAATTGTTGGGGCCCCAAGCCTGTGGGCCCCGGCTCCCGTTTCCCAGGAGAGGAGATAGTAAATTTCCACTTTTATCAGTTTTGGAACGACATTTATTTGTCCAATGTCGACCTTTACCCCAATATTTGTACACCTCTGAAGGCAGCTTTCTGCCTTGAGGGATAAAAGTGTTCAATTTTTATGACATTCTTTTTTGAAATGTCTAGGTTTACCACACTGAAAGCAAACACCTTGTTTGTTATTTCCTTTTAAAGCTTTAGACAAAGCTCCAGCAAATAATTGAGCATTATAAATAGCCCCTCCAACACTAACACAAGTTTTAATATATTTATCTAAATTGGCCCCATTGGCCTTTAACGATTTTAACAATTTTTAACAGTCAGCATAAGCATTTTTAAAAGACAATGTTTGTAACAAAATTTTTGAAGCAAGGCCAGCACCCACAATTTTGAAGACAGCATCCTGGAGATGGGCTACGAAATCTGGATATAGTTCATTTGTGCCCTGTAAAATCTTCACAGAGGAAAGGGAACATTTTCCTGTTATCTCTACCTTATTTCAGGCCCTTAAAAACAAAGTCTTGATTTGAGTAAGGGCAACATCATCTAAACCAGCCTGAGCATTAAGAGTAGCATATTGGCCCGTGAGTTGTTCCTCAGCGGGTCCAGGGGGATCACACATAATATTTTTCCTAGCCTGTACATGTGCCTTGTTCATTTACCAGCTGTGCAATTGTAACCACTGAGAACGATCAAGAAAAGCCTTCCCCAAAGTCTTCCAGTCTATAGGAATTATCAAATTTTCTGATGAAAAATATCAAGAAGACCAAGGATAAAAGGAGATTGAGGTCCATAGTTAGAAATGGCAGCTTTCATTTCTTTTTAAAAATTTAATTTGTAAGGCATTAAATTGGACATTATTGCCACCATTTGAAAACTGAGCATTAGGAGCAAAAGAAGCACAAATAATTGGAAACAGATCCAGCTCCTTAAATTTTTTTTTTAATTAAAAGTATATATAATATATAATAATACTCATATCCCCAAATATAAAGAATCTCAACATATTAATAAGAAAAGGCAAATAACCCAACCAAAAGTAGCAGAACAAGGAAATGACAATAAACCTATATGTCTAACATCATTACTCACTAGGAAATATGTATATTAATACCAAATTGAGAATCATTACATACACAATACAATGGTTAAAATTTAAAAACACAGAAAATATCAAGAGGTAGTTAATGTGTTAAGCAGCCCGAATACTCAACTTCTGTTTGGAGTTTATATTGGTGGAACCTATGCACCCCTATAACATAACAATTTCCTAGCTGGGGTTATTAATACTATATTAATATTAATAGTTAATATTAATGTGCTTATTTATTAACTATTGAAATACTCATAATATTTTAACAAACAACAAGATATACATATACACTGGTTTTGACATATTAAACAGGTGTTTAGTATAAATTTAAAGTATGTCTGATGTGAATAGGGCTTCAACTTTGCCAAACAAAGGTAAAGATAAGGAAGCCGGGGGGTTGGAGGCACTGGAAAATCCTCTTTTAACAGGGCAGAAGGAAAAGAAACAGGGAAAGCTCACAAAGGTGAATTAGAAGAATGTATCTGTAATATTTGTTGAAGCATTTCCATAATACACTGCATGTCAGAATTTCCCTTAGAAAAAGGAAGAGCTGGCTTTTTCTCTTCTCCCCCTTTTGCTACCCCCACCATCCTCTGTTATCCTGGCACAAATGGGCTCCATTTCAGATTTATTTTATTTTATTTTTCCCAAATCCTCAGATACCTTTCCTCCTGTGGCTACATTACCACACTCTGAATCAGTCTCAAGTAACTCTAATGTCTGAGTGATAGAGTCACACAAGGTCCACAATTTTAAAGGCATAATATCCCCTAACTGGAGAGCTCTAAGCAGAGTTTTTACTACCTGTAACCATTCTCTGCGATTCAGCTGCACTTTAGTCTGATACTGAAACCAGTAACAATGTTGTTCTACATGGGCAAACAATCACTTCAAAGTCTTTTTCTTTCACTTCTACTCCTATAGACAGCAATAGTCCTTGAAACAGCCGTAAATATTCTGAGGCCAGAGAGATGGAATTCCCCATAATGAAAGCTTAAGAAGGTTCCCCTTAACAATATCTGGGCCTTACCCGCCCCTAGGGGGTTCCCCTTCTTGTTCTCCCCTACTCACCCGTGCTGACCCTGCTCGCTGCGCCACTTGTTGGGGTCCGTGCCGGGGGTGGTGGAGAATGAAAGAACACACAAAAGACAAAGACACACAGAGAACATGGCGGCCGCGCTCAGAGCCTCCGCCTCACTTTATTTATACTCCATAAACCCCACCTCAGCAGAAAGAATGCAATGCAAAACAAACTTTCTTTTCCCAGATGTAACCTTCTACTCAGTTCTTTGTTTCTATGGTCTTCCTTATCTGCCCGCCTTCTTGGCGCCTACGGGAGTTCATTAAAAGTTCAATTGGAGATACTGTCCTTGAGCCCTATCTATTCTCAGCATACAGTTTTCAAAGGCCCCTGCAGGTTTGTTGGTTTGTTCTTAGACCTTCACAGGCTCCTAGGTCACACGTTTCAGTTTCTCAGCGAGTGACATTCTCTGCGGAATGTCAGCCTCTTGTTTGTTGATGTCAGCCACAGCAGAAAGAAGCACTCCATAGGCCCTGTGCTCAGCACCTTGGCGTGAGCTCTTGCAATCTTCTGTTCATCCTCATCACAGCTCTGTGCAGTGGGCGTCCTCCTGATCCTGGTGGGAGGATGGAGGATGGAGGCGGAACGGTGAGTGACAGCAGGATCACATGAGGGGTCTCTCCCGAGGTAGGGAGGGGAACCGGCCCAGAATCTCAGTGCCCATTACGTCCTTCCTACTCCTCCTCTGCCTCTCTGTGACTGACTCAGGCTGCAGGGACAGACGTGAGTATGTGCAGAGTGTGTGTGCACCCCTGGGGGTGTGTGCTCATATTGGCAGGGAGGGATGTGAGTGTGTACAGAGCGTGTGTGCACACCTGGGGATGTGTGCTGGCATTGGCAGGGACAGATGTGTACAGAGTGTGTGTGCACACCTCGGGGGTGTGTGCTGTTGGCATGGACAGACGTGAGCGTGTACAGAGGAAGTGTACACACCTGGGGGTGTGTGCTGGTGGTAGCATAGACAGACATTAGCGTGTACAGGGCATGTGTACACACCTGGGGGTGTGTGCTTATGTTGTTTTGTAAGCGGCAAATACGTGGCCCGATGCTTCTGGCGGCCCTGCGCCCGTGCTGACTCCGTCAGTGGCTCTCGGGTTGGGGTCTCCATCTCCCCAGACAGCACTAGAGTGTCTTGAGGTTTCAGATTCTTCCTCTCCGGTTACTTGGGCCTCCTCAGACCAAACATCAGAACCAGCCAACTGCAAACTACAAGAACATTCAAATGCATCTTCAGTAGAGAAAACAAAAGCAATTGGAATAATTTTCCAACATGACCCCGTGGTTAAGCCGTTAGATACTCCAGCTAACAGATTGAGTCACTTTAAAATTCACACCAATTAAAATGGTTGTGACAGTTGCAGAGCTTTACCGCTAAACCTTGAAATAATTGAAGAGTTCTGCTCCACTTGCTTACAAACTGGGGTTGGGGATAACTTTCAGTCCAAAGTAGCAACCTTCTAAAACCAGCTTAGATGCGAGGCTCCCACTCACACAGGAAGAGACAGAGACCCTTGATTATTCTCCTGTTTCAGATACTTTGTCATTTTTTTTGTATCCTGATCATCACTTCTGCTTTTCCAATTCAAACTAAAGGGAGTTTAGTTCTGTTTTGGAGAAGCTGTGGTTAGTGGTTTCTTTTCATGGTTTGCTTAATCTCTTAAGTCTGGCACTTACATTTGCCCAAATGGACTTTTCTTTAGTAAGACGGTGCCATAGCCCAGGGCTTCTCCCTCCATATCTGCTCCCCAGGAGGCCCCCTAGGAATGGGCGCTAGAGATCCAGCCCCTCTCCGTGTGCCATTTTCTTTGAGTCCAATGTAGGTTTGGCTCAGAGAAGAAAAGAGGCCTCCGGGTTAGGTGCCTCTGACTGCTTGCTTGTGAAATGTTTAATGATAAGGCGACTTCCAAACTAATTTTACACATTAATAGTTGTAGCTTAAAGTATCACTGCAGTCATAAGAACAAGAAACACTCCCATAAAGTAGATAGGCAGAAAAAAGCCATAAAAGTTTAATAAAGTGCAAATAAAATGGTGTTGTAAGAATGTACAGTGGGAAATGTTCTCAGTCCAGCCAGATCGGCTGTGGCGTCCTCCTGTAAATACATGCAGCCACGTGTGGCCCTGATCGCAATCAGTACTGTGAATTGTGATCCAGAATGTTCTTGGGGGCCGATACCTGGACTGTGCCAGCAGCTGAGTCTGATTGGACGTCACGGCGGTGATGTGCTAGGCGTGGCCAGCTGGGCCGAGGGGTGGCCACCTGTGCACTAGCCACGTGCAGCCGTTATTCTTGTGATGGAGTTGCACGGGGCGTGGCCTGTCCACCTGGGCTACTTATAGTACCGGGAACGCAACCTCTGGTGGGTGCCTCCCGACATGGGAGCTATCTTTTTTATCCAGGGCCCTCTGGCGCTGCAGACCCTGAGTCCATGGGGAGGCAAAGGAGGGCTCTGTTGGGCCATGGAGGTCCCCGAGCAGGTGGTCACTCATTGCTTGTGGAGTGGTCCATGGCCTGTGAGTTTATTCCCGGGGTCTGTGTGAGCGAGGTTAACCAGTTCACAGCTGGGCACTTACCCCTTACACAGGTGACACTAGTTAAGGTGGAATCTATATTAGCTCGCACGGGAGTGTGTGAGGAGCTGGGAGGGTGGTGAGGTTTGGCCTTAGCACTGGAGCCCGGGCTCCTGACGTTCTGCGTCTTCCTGTTGAGGGGCCATCAGGGCCGCTGTGGGTCCTGAAGACAGTAGGTGCCATATGGACCAGGGGATGCGGAAGCCTCTAGAGGCTGCGGGAGGCAAGGAGACAGTCGCTTCCCCAGAGTCAGCCCTGCGGACACCTCGACGTTAGCTGGTGGGACCTGTTTTGGACTCCAGCTTTCAGAAATGGGAGAAAATAAGTCAGTGTTTAGGACGCTAAATTTGGGGTGATTTAGTGGAGAAATAGAAAACCAGCCCACGAAGGTGCACGCATTGAAATGTGCTGTGTCCAGGTGTTCACAGTGGCGTGAGGGGGATGGCATCAGGGTTCTGGGAACTGTGCAGTTTTACTGAAGGAAGGGGGCTCGCCACGCCTTTCCTCATGTAACTGAAGGTATGTATGCCTGCCACACTGCCCAGGAGACAGGGACTAGAATTCTGACTTTATTTCTTATGGGAACCAAGGTCAGAACACGGTAAGGGCTGAAACGAGCTTCCTACAGCCTGAACTGGGCAGAGGAATCGCAAGTAGTTTGTGTTTTTCTACACAGATCTGTCCTTTCAGGTTTTGTTAAGTTCTGGAAAAAGGGAGAAGCCAGGCACACCTCGACGACGGACAGTGTTTCTGGAGGTGGTGTGGCTTCAGCCTGAATGTGGCCGTGTGACTGGGAGGCTTAGAAACTGCCCTCCAAGAGCACTCATCTGTTCCTTATTGCACTAATACCTCATTTACAGAAATCCACAGAAATTACAGAGCTGTGCGGGAGGCCTCTGGTCTGGATGGGTTTGTGTGGACTGAGGTCAAGGGGTGTTGTCCCAAGTACTTATCCTGATCTGGCAGGGGCTCTGTTCCCAAATGATGATGCCACAGTTTCAGAGCCTATATCTGAGTGATAGTCTTTTAACTTTGTTGCATAAAAGCAAACAAAGTATGTCTTGAGAGTCTAAAAATCCGTTTGGTAGTCATGGCTGTAAACTCATACATGGGGCTTTGGGATGGAGTGAAAACCACCGTCACCTGGCGTGGACGCTATGTGGTATTTTGTGTGGTGGCCTGCTCGTGCTTTGAGCTCCATCTGCAGTGTGAACAACAGCTGTGCATTTGAGAAATGTGGGCAGGTCAGCTTGCTCCTCCAGGGGCCTGCAGGCATCCGGGCGAGGGGCCTGGGTTGAGGCCACGTCAGTGGGAAGGAGCTTGGTTGTGTCAGCAGATATGTCTGCCTTTACAGGCCCGCAAGCCCGCCAGAACCCAGTTTTCCTTTGGTCATCTAATGCCAGAAAAAACCCCATTTCTTAGAGATTCTCGTAATTTATGTTAATGAACCATTTGACCATACATAAGATGTTATAAATGCATGAGGCTTTACAACTTGGCAGATGTATAACTCGCATGTTATGATTGAATCAAACTGTTGAAGATATTGGTTTCACTTGAAGATTTTTAGCATTTTATGTGCAAATCAAATGCCAGTAGCATTTTGAAGGAGTATTTTGGAATCGTAAATACAGTGGGACAGTGCTGGGTCTCTGGGATGCTGGTGAGGTGTACGTGACCTCAAGCTCTTGGAGCTTACAAATAAGATTCCTAAATTGTCACACCTGCAGTGCTGGAAGTCAAAGTGGATTTCTGTAAAGGAGGTATTAGTGCAATAAGGAACAGATGAGTGCCCTTAGAGGGCAGTTTCTGAGCCTCCCAGACACCCCAGGAGGAAGCGGGAGAGGGAGGCAGTTACCCACCAGAAGCTGGATGGTGGAGCTGGGTTTGCTGGTGGCCCTGCGTGGCAGGTAATTACGTGCAATAAGGAACAGGTGAGCGCCCTTGAGGGCGGTTTCTCGCTCTGCTTCGGAACTGCAAGTGGAAGACGCCCCAAAGTGGGGGTGGGGGGTGTGGTTGGTTATCCAATGGGGCCGGATTTGCTGTTGGCCGCTGTGTGGCAGGTCACTGCGGGGAGCGATGGGAGGTGAGTGGAGTGGGAATAGAGGATGCACCCTCCACAGCTACTGCTGGGAGTTGGCTCTGGTAGCAGAGGGGGCGTAGAGGGATTCCCATGAGGGGCAACACGGCCGGGGTCCCACGTGTGCTGGACGCTGAGGTGTGGCTATATGTGATCTCAGTCTCCACAGCCGTCATGGGAACTGGGTTCAGTCACCTTCCTTTCTCACATTTGAGAAATCTCAGGGGCTTACATCACAGCTGGGTGGGTTGGAACTAATGTCTCAGGCAGGACGTTGGCCCGAGAGCCCAGATCTTAACCCCCCCTGCTCTTTTCAGTTCACCAAGCTTGTAGAGAGGGGTGTGTGGTGGTGGGGGGCGGTTGAGAATCCAACACAGTAGAATGGGGGAAGGAAATAAACCAGGCAGGAGACACAGGCAGTGCTTGGGAGGTCTGTGTGGGGTGTGGGTGGCACCTCTGGGCCTGTGAACCCCGTTCTGTGCTCTCGGCTTGCCCAACCTTGGCCCTCAGCCATATGCTGTGCACTTTAGGTGAAATCTCAGTCCCTCGAGTGATGCGGGCATCTTTTCTCCCTGGCTTTGCCTCTCCTTAAATCACGGAGTCTCAGTGGGGATGGCGGGGTGGTTGGTGGTCCATGGAATTTGCCCTCCACTTCCCCATCCTTGTCCCGTCCTGTCTGGCCTGTTACCTGAATCTGTGTCTCTTCAGAGCCTGCAAATGAGTGGAGGCCACGGCAGCCTCTCGCTGATTGGCCTCTCAACTTTTTTATTCATCAGAATCGTGTTAAATGCTGATTCCTAGGTACCCCATTAGACTCTCTACGCCTGCCTGGCATGGGTACTTTGGGGAAGGCACAGAGGGTTGCTGGGCTGTTCCAAGAGGGAATTTGCATTTGTAGAATGTCAGCTGTGGTCTTTCCAGCACTCTACTTTCCACGCACACATGGCATTAAACGTGGAAAACCTCTGGGTGCTGTGCTGGTGAGGAAGTCCCGGCTGGACGAGGGGCTGCTGGGGCTCGGACTTGATTCCTGGGCTGGGGGCTGTGGGCTTCTTCTCTTCAGTGGGTCTGCTGATGGGATGCCCTGGGAAGTCCTGATGTGCACTCGGGGAAGGTGCAGAGACACGCTCGGGAAATACAGACCATGGATTTAAAAATTCCTACTGGAATATCTTTTATGAGCAAAGTAATTTGCATCTAACTGTAGACAATCATTGCTTGAATAATTGATTTGTTTACCAAATTGGTCCTATGAACAGAATAAGGTTTTCATTCATGCCTTGTCTATAACGTAAATAGGAGCTATTACCGCAACCTAAATTAGCTTTAAATTTTGTATCAGATTGCAGTCCAGATTACAAATGGCTGCTTGATAATGTAATTGATAAAACGGAGGAATTCAGTGCTTGGAACCCAGAGTGAAGGGAACAGAATTGCTTTGGTTTCTCAAAAGCGTGTGACTGAGGGGTGACCTGGGGTGAAGAGAAGTGGCTGGAGTCATTACACTCGAGGAGATGATCTGCCCCAACCTTTCTCAGCTGTCTTCTGGATAAAACAAAAGGGCGATAAACAGAAATATTCAGCACTGAGTTCATCTATGCCCTGAGCTTCTCATATGGTCATTAATGTGACCGGGCTGTATCTGTGAAGCCTCCATACAGGCACAAAGGAATTAGGCTAGAGTAAGGCGGCCGGCGACCTCTGGCGTCTGCGCCACGTGTCATTTCCTGAAGCCCTTTTGGGTGAAATGACAGTCGCAATGTCTGTTGTTCAGAGGAGTGTAATCTCACGTATGAGATACAGCTTTTAAACGATGGAGATTTTAAACACCAAAGCCAGGAAGCTTGGTGGGAGTGGTTGTCTTCCGAGTGGTTTTCTGTGCTGCCATGGATGAGGTGTGGATGTGTCATCCGTTGGTGAGATCCACTGGTGAAGGGGCTAAGCAAACCCTGGGGGGAGGGGGGTGAAAGTACATCTCTTCTGGCATCCCTAGTAAATACATTTTGTAAAACCTGTGAATTTGACCCTAACCCTGAGTGTTGAAGTCTGGTGCAGTGTCTTGAGCCCTCTTCTGCCTTGAGGGTGAGTGACTGTAAATGACCGATTCCTCAGTGATGAAAGTTCAAATTTAGCTTCCCTGAGGAAGCCAGACCTCAGTCACCCGTGTCTCCATTAACACTGCGGTGCCTACTCGGGTGGCTGCAAGTTTCCAGGCCCTCCTTGGAGACACAGCCGTGCGGTGCTT
The DNA here is from genome assembly GCF_037993035.2 of Macaca fascicularis. Lineage (NCBI taxonomy): Eukaryota > Metazoa > Chordata > Mammalia > Primates > Cercopithecidae > Macaca > Macaca fascicularis. Next base: position 15,060,829 of record NC_088387.1, on the reverse strand, counting down.
GATGATTTGATAACATCAGCCACCTTCTGTCTAATCACGGTACAAATGATTCTCCTACAAGGAAACGGATCTAGTTTCTTCCCTGATCGTTGGAAGAAGCAGCCCGCCTAGGGACTGCACCGTCCTCTGCACTTTCACAGCGAAGCCTGTGTCTGTCTCCGAGGAGTGTCGTGTGTGTCGTGGGAATCGTGGGAATTGCCTCCTTAATTCTTCCTGCTTTTGAGGGCTCGGACAGCTCTGCCTGTTTCACCCGGGACGAGCAGCGGGTGGTCTCTGGCTGCTGTGGGACTAGGGCTTGGGGTAAATCGTCACATCCGGTGACCTGTCCAGGTGGGCATATTGTCTTGCCTGTTGGCTGAGGCAGCTGTGATGCCATGGGAGTCATGCTTGTATCAGGGCCAACCCAGCTCTTCCCATGCACACTTCTGCTGCTGGAGTGCCTTTCCTTATGATGACGTGTTGAATTAGGGCGGAGAATGCAGAGAGGCTCTGGGCCTCTCCTTCCCATTCTTACTCCCTGGAGCTGTGATGCCGGACAAGGGAGCCCATAGCCAGAGGCTCCTTTAAATTTAATTAGAATAAAGATTTGATAACATAGCCAAACACATTTGAAAAGAACTTCACAGATTAAATTCCGGATTCAGCCCTTCAGGCCCAGTGGTCACGTTTCGGGGCTCAGCAGCTGTAGGTGGCTGTTGTCTTTCTGTGTTGGCTCAGCAGATTGGGACGTTTCCAGTTCAGCAGGCAGTTCTCTTGAATGGCTCTGCCTGTGGTGAGGGCACCTTGGCTGGAGAGCCTCGTGGGGATCCCTTAGGCCTCTGGCTACAGCCAGGCTGCACGGTTCCTGTGCCCCGTGTCCTCTGCAGGCCCAGAGCTATCCCACCACAGAGTCAGCACTGCTAGACTTGGGTACTGTGTGCAGACAGCAGAGGGGCATGTCTGGGTCTTGCAGGGGCTGGGGTAACTGGCCTCCTTGGCCAGGAGCCCGTCTCCGAGTCTTCAGGGGAAATGCATCTACCATCCACACCGTGCACCAGAGGAAAACTGTAGGCTTCTCTGTGGATGGTGAATTGAGATCATGCAGAGTGACTAGGCTTGGGCTGCTGACCAGTGTGAAACCTGATACCTTTAGGTGGAACCTGACATGCCTCCATGTGTACATGGCAAAGAGAATGCAGCGTTGTCAGCTTGAATCCAGATGTGCTCCCGTTTTGAGGTGGAAGGTTCTGGGAGTATTGGCCATTGGTGATTGTCCTGCCATGGAGGACTTTGAATGCAGGCACTGGTTTAGGATAACCCTGGTTTCCTGGTCCTGTATGTGGGCATCCCTGAATATCCCGGGCTGGAGGAAGGCAGGGCAGATGGGAGGGTGACAAGAGGTCAGGTGTTTCCAGCTCTGGGGAGTGATGCCATCAGACGGCTGAGATCAGGTGGCCGGGGAACAAAGCAGGGGTGCATGGAAATGTCATGTTTCCTGGGGCATGGGGAGGACCTGTTGAACTCTATTCCTGGGCAACAGTTCTTCCATTCTCAGGAATCTGTGCCATTGGAACTGAGTAGCAAATTCTAGAATTGCTCTAATTACTTACTGTTGAGTCCCCATCCCAATTACCATGAATTAGCAACAGTGATAACAGTTTGCCTGGTCAAACCTTGCTAAGAAAAACCAGTGGAACTAGTTTTAGTTGCCTCGAGTTCCCTCCAAATCGGATTCCTTAGGGGCTTATGTCCCCACAGCTGCTGCAGTTCCTCCTGGGCCTGGCAGCCACATTCCCGACATTGACATCTCAGCTCAGATGCAGGTGTGCATATTACAGAAAATCACACTGTGCTGTGATTGGCTTGAGCTGACGTTCTCTAGGTGAGAGGCGGAGGCCGAGGACCTGTGAGGGACTGTCTTGAGTGTCCTCTCATTGACTTGGAGCAGATGCACATCTGTTCTTCAAAAGTTCTAATAGGATGAAATTAGAAATAGGAATGTTTAAAATTCACATGTTACGAACTCTGTTCAGTGATTTCCTCTGAAATGAGAGAGTATTTGCAGACGAGGCATTCAGACTGCAGCTCTCCTTAGAACTGTCCTAGACCTCGATGCCGTCCTTTGGCCTCTTCCTGGGTGTGGGGTGCTCTGCTTGAAGCAAAACCACGTGGTCTGTGCATCACTACTGCAACCAGCTCAACGTACACACCCACTGGGAGGGGGGCCAGATCACTTAACATTTTAAATGCATTTAACATTAAACCAGCAAGTCAGCCAGTGCTTTCTGTAACCAAGCTGCCTGGCTTATGGGAACCTGACACTTAATTTTTCGGAAGAGAATACTTGCTTCTGTGGAGTGTCAATATTTGTCTCATTTGTTGAGACTCTGCTCAAAGTGATGAAGTGATGGACCCTTTTGTGTAAATTGGGCCACAGAGCTCTCTGGGCACAGTCAGGGGAGTAAACGGCTGTGAAAGATGCCGCCTGATGTGAGCCGTGACCAGGCACTTTGGAACCTGGGATCCCATCTCCAGCCTTTCAAAGGACATAGAGGAATATAAAATGCAGATGGGAGAGTTCATATTTTGGGCATCTCTGTTCTTTTGAAATCAAAGTGCAAAGAAAAAGTTTTGCCTTGAGGTCTTACCCCATCCTTGTTTTTCTCCTGAGGTTTTAACATTTTCTTAACTGCTTTTTTCTCCCCCGATCCCTGGGGAACTTCTATCTTCATATCTTCTTAAAAGATATGGTTAAATTCAACACTGAAATTTAAAAACATGCATTCATATTATTTTTCTTTAAACTGATGTATCTGACATTGGTGAAGAACTAACTGGGCGTATTGGTGTATTTTTATTTTTTTGAGATAGTCTTGCTGTGTTGCCCAGGCTGGAATGCAGTGGCGCGATCTTGGCTCACTGCAGCCTCACCTCCTGGTTCACACCATTCTCCTGCCTCAGCCTCCTGAGTAGCTGAGATTATAAGTGCCTGACACCATGGCTGGTTCATTTTTGTATTAGTGGAGATGGGGTTTCAACATGTTTGCCAGGCTGGTCTTGAACTCCTGACCTCATTTGATTCGCTCACCTTGGCCTCCCAAAGTGCTGGGATTACAGGCATGAGCCACCACACTTGGCCTGGGATATTCTTGATTGTAACTGTAATAGATCCCTTTAATAAAAACAAAACAGAACAACAACAACAACAAACAGCTGTCTGAAAAGTCCCAAAATTAAAGAGCTCACTTGGACAGGGATTTGGACACCAGTTGAATGGCCTAGCACAAACCATAGTTACATGGGCCACTCGGCCTGTTAGATCCTTAGGGTATTTGAAGTCGTGGGGATATTTGCATTTCTGCTTCTGGATATCATGTCAGTATGAATTCGGCTAGTGTTTGAGGGCCAGGCTCAGATCCAGGAAAGCAAGAGCCCCTGCCCTCATGGCACTTCTCTTCCGTGTGTGTGTGTTAGGAAAATAGAAAGCATAAGATATTTTTTTCAATGAGCTGGGAAGATGGAAAAATAAGCTTAAGATGTTTACTTGTTCAGAAGAAGGGAATTGCAAGGAATACTCAGCTTTGTTGCTGCTGAAGGAGGTCCCTGTCGGAGGATGTTTCAGAGGTGGGGTTTGTCTGAGAAAGGTGGTAAGAGGCAAATAGGATGCCCCATCTGGTTTGCCAGAGATGGGGAAAGTTAGCATCCCCAAAACAGCCTCAGCATTCTGGCAAAGGCCTTGGAAAACCAGCTAGGGTGTGGGACCTTGTTGGCTGCTGAGTAGAAGGAAAACATTGCTGGTCCTGAGGACTGTACTGTTCTTCCACTGCTATAAAGAACTACCTGAGGCTGGGTCATAAGGAAAAAAAAGGTTTAATCGGCATACAGTTCTGTGGGCTGTACAGGTTTCTACATCTGGGGAAACTTAGAGTGGAAGGTGAAGGGGAGACAGGCATGTCTTCACATGGCTGGAAGGGGAGAGAGAGTGAAGGGGAAGGTGCCATGCACCTCCAAACAACCAGATCTCAGAACTATCATGAGGACAGCACTAGGGGGATTGTGCTAAACCATTAGAAACCACCCCCATGAGTCAGTCACCTCCCACCAGGGCTCACTTCCAACAAAGGGTTAGAGTTCAGCATGAGATTTGGGTGGGAACACACAGCCACACCATGTCAGGCTTCCCATTCTTCTCCTGCACATGCTTCGCAAATGGTTCTGTCATTGGTTTTTGTTTTTGTTGATACATAATATGTGTACATATTTTCAGAGTGCATGTGATATCTTGATTCATCCCTATATTGATGAAATCTGTGTACTTGGGATATCTTTCCCTTTAAATATTTTCTTTTCCTTATGCTGGTAATGTTCAAGTTATTCTCTCCTAGCTGTTTTGAAATACACAGTAGATGACCCACTGCCATCCACCTGCTGATTTATCAATAGTAGGTCTTGTGCTCCCATTAGGCTGTGTGTTTGTGCCCGTTACGAGCCTCTGCCTATCCTGCTTATGAGTGGACTCTGCTGGGCCCTGTTGACCACCTACTCTTGGCCTCCATGAGATCTGCTCTCAGCTGCTGCTTAATGCTCCGTTTCTTTGCTTGGCTCGTTTGCTTAACGTAATGTCCTCCAGCTCCATCCTGTCGCGGATGACAGGGATCTCAGCTGTATGGTGGAGTATTGCTCCTGTGAATGTTCGGGCCACATTCCCTTCATCCCCTGTTGACGGGCACTCAGGTGATTCCAGATCTTGGCTGCTGTGGATGGTGCTGCATTGAAGCTGAGAGCAGTCACTGGCTTTATACTCGGGGGACGTGAGCCACTTTGATGTTCTCAAGCAGCCATTCCCCAAAGTCCTCCGTGGAATGCCGCATTCCTTTGTGCCCATGGTTTCCACTAGGATGAAGAGCTGGGAAGGGGCTTCGAGTGAACCCTTGGGTTTCTGTCTTTAATTGGTACCCAGCTGCACTGACCAAGTGGGGATCCCAGTGACCCTAGACACTGCCTCACATAAGGTCCAAAGATGCAGTTAGGTTCTTTTTTTAACTTAAAAAAAAAAAAAAAACCCTTTTGACCTGGTTAAGCTATAGCGTTATCAGTGTTTTTCATATGGGACAGGTATATATTTTATTTTCTAAGAAGGAAAGAAATCCTGTTAAATACTCTAACTACAGATTAAATCATGTCAAGGAAAGAGGTACTATTTTGGGGGAAAATTATCCCTTCATGTCAATGATCAAGGAGAGGACTTAGATTGTTTAATTGAGTTAATTATGAAATCTTAAGTGGTTTTGAGAAGATGAGCTGTGGATGCTGTAAGACATCATGAGACTGATGGTGATTTAATGTGAGTCAGCCCTGACAGAATGTGGCAAATATTTAAAGCTTACTCCAGTATTGCTTGATAGATTGTAAGTTAATGTAAAGATCTGTTTGATGCTTTTGTTTTACAAACTATTATGGAGAAAAAGTTTGACAGCCAAGGAACCACCTTCAACCAATTTCTTCCTACTTTCTATCACTAGAAAAATTTGTCCTGTTAATTCCAGAATTTACTTTTGGAAAGTTCCTGTAAGGAGAGCAGAGGTATTGGTGGTTGAATGGTGACTTGAATTTAGGTGAAGATCGTTAAATATTTCATAGTCAGGTTTGTCTTGGTGGTTTTAGCAATTTTATATTAAATTTAGAACTGCGAGTGAAACCAAATGTGTTCTTTTGCTTTTGTGATACTCCTTTGTATGACTATACTGGTAAAGAATGATAAAATGTGTATAGGGTATTTTTTCTGTGTAGATATTAGGATTTTGAGGGGAACCAATTAATCATTCTTCTAATAGACACTGTGCTGTGTGTTGGGTCCTTTGTATATTAGTTGAATCACTATAATGAGGACAACTTGAAAGTTTGTTTCTATACAAGATCTTTTATATGCTGACTTGTGTTATGCAAAATCCTTCATCCTCTAAGAAGACTAAGCAATGGGTTGGAGGAGAGGTTTAATCACCCATTAGGGTTATTCTAAATGCCCAGAATTGAAAGCAAGTACGAATTATGTTTTTGAAGTGTGGTGTGTGTGTGTGGTGGACTCCTTTTTAGGTCATGGGAGGGAGGTAAAGCAAAGATCAGATTTGCTGATAAACATTTGTGCATATGCTAGTGGAGAAGTCATATGACTTGACTGCACCTGCGTACTCTGATTTTGGTTTCGTTAGTGTCTGTAGCTACAAACCACAACCGCCTCTGGGACTCACTCTGAGGGGCTGTGATGAGGGTTATTACAGAGTTGTGTGTCTTAGAGAATGGCACAAACGGTCTTGTGGGCCTACTTTGGCTTTGTTTGAATCTGTAGATTGTTAAACTAAGTTTAGCATTTTGAGGATTATAAATTGTGATTCTTGTCTAAGAAGAGGTTTCTGTTGTCTCTGAAGACAGGAGCCACAATACAGATGGTCCCTGGCTCACAATGGTTACATTTGTGATTTTTTTTTACAACCTTGTGATGGTGTGAACTAGTCACACTCAGTGCATTGTTCGGCCCGAGATGGGCTGCCTCTGGATGAACCCATTGTAAGTTGAAAGTATTATGTCAAATGCACTTTCTATTTAGGATATTTTCAGCTTATGCTGGGTTTATTGGAACAGTTTCATCCCACGGTAAGTCAGGGAGCATATATGCTCATAAAAGTAGAGAGAATCTCATAGATACCATGAGATATAATGTCTCTGATGTTATAGAGATACGATGAAAACAATCAAGTGGGACTTGGAAGCCTTGGAGGGACTCACATGGGCGGCTCCTGGAATGCAAACGTGAGCACCATTGGCTTCTGGATGTGACATCTGTGCCTTCTGCTTAGCCCAGTGGGTTATTGGCTGCTCCCGAGGGCAGAAAGGTCCAGTGTCCCTGTGTTTAGGTGTTTGAGCTGTCTTAAGAGGCTAGGTCAATTCTCACTGGTGTCTTCAGGGCTTTAGGTCTTCTGAACAAGCAGGAGGAAGGACGACTTTGTAGAGCTTTGGAAATCTCAACGGACTTCAGGGCCATCCCCCTTGGCAGGAGAGAGCCCCACTGGAGGCGAGCAGGGTGCCGTGCGTGCCTGTGCTGGGCCCAGACGTGTACGGACGTTGTGAGGGCCACAGGACGCAGATCGGTCTTGGTTCACAACTGGTGTCAATGGCCACGCAGCATTTCTGCCAGGTACATGACTGCGGGGACTTGGGTTTTGGGATGTGCGTCCTGGTTGCCTAGTTGCTTGGAAGACCCCTATTCAGACCCCAGCCTGAGTCACCGTGACAGGCCTCCCGCTTCACACGCCACACGGAAGCCGTGGCGTCGGTCACTGACACCCACCAGCTGTCAGATGTGCGTATGTATCTTCCCTGGTCTCGTGATGTGTCTTGTTTTGAGGTTATAGTAAACGTTCTTTAAGAGGGGTTTTGGATTTTTTATGTTGTTTGTAAGGAGGCAGCAGGGAGTGCTTGAGCAGTGAGATCCCCTTCCCAACCAATGCAATTTCAGATCCCAGCAGGTAATTAGGGCAGCGGAGCTGTGGGATCATCTACCCAACCAATGAGAATTCAGATCACAGCAGGTAATTACGGCAGCGGGGCGGGTGGCAGAACCCTGAACTGTGGCTGTTTCTGGTGTCTTTCCCCGTGGACAGAGCATGCTGGGGCCTCCGTGGTCCTCTGTGGGGTGGGTGGAGCACATGAACTGGGTGCTGCTGGGCTGTGGCTGGCTCCCCAGCCCGGGGTTTATGCAGGATTCGTTCTTAAGACAACTTGGAACCCAGAAAGCAACATGAGGAGAACGGGTTTGTGCGTTTCTGGATCCTTGGTGCTTCCCAGTCTCAGACGCTGTGCAGGCTCTGAGGGGTCTCGCCAGGAAAACTTGAACATTCGGCCCCCGGGGTGGAGTGGGGCTGCAGCGGGTCTTGCAGAAACTGGAAGTGGGGGTGAGTGTCTCGCAAGCGGGACCTTTCAAATGGGCCAAGCAGGTTGCATCTGTGGAAATGGTGCCACCTAACTCAGGGCTGTGGCCAGCAGGGCCTGAAAGGCTACAGCGGACTCTGTTTCTGCTCTCTTGAGAGAGTCTCTGCACGGTTTTCCTTGGTCTTTGTCTATTTGGAGGACGCTTCCCCCTTTCTTGGGCTTACCAAGCCTTCTGAGCTGCCTTGTTGAGTATGACAAAGCCCTGAGAAGGCATTTTTATCGCATAATTATGTTATCCTGGTGGCTGGATAAATGACCTGCAAATGTGGGTGACTCAGTAGCTCTGAGGGTGCTCAATATTCAAGACAGGTGGGAAGAAAATGTTCAGGCAGGTGTCAGAGAATCTGTTCTCTGCTTCACACTGGGGCCCTGGTTTGCTGACAGTCTTCACACTCGATCCAAAATGGGGATAATGAAGTCTCACGGATTCGGCTTCAGCTGAGAGCTGCCTCCTGCACAGTCTTGTGTGAGTAAGAGTTTATAGGTTTGGTGCTAAGGGCGGGCGTCAGTTAATCTTATTTGTGGTGGTGCTTATGGTGGCTTTTCCGTAAGGAATTTAGACTTTATTAGCTTTGGCAAGGGAATCCTGAGTGATAAAGTAGAAGAATGCTTCAGGAAATTCTGGAACCTGCAGTGAGTTTGGAATCTGTATGAAATTGAGATTTAGATTCTCACGATTTCCTAATGCTACCCCGAAACCCAGTAGTTGAGACAGTCGTAGAGCTTCAGTTGTGCTGCCCCGGTTCCCCATTTTAAAAGGAACACGTTGCTTTCATCTAGAATGTTCTGAGCTCTGAGTGCTGCCAGCGGAGTTTCCAGCTCTCTGCATCAGAGGGGAAGCCAGGACTGTGCTCACGGTGTCGCGGCAGCTGGGAGCTGAACCTGGACCTCAGGCACGTGTGATGCTGACCATTTTCTATAAACTCCGAGGGTGCAGTGGTCTCCTTGGCACTTTACAGTCTTCTGAAGCTTTTGATGTGTCTGTACTTTATAGATTTTTCAGAAGTAGACGGCCTTTTCCCACACCCTTGGACTGAGTTTTGTCAGAGGCTGGTGTGTGGGAAGCACCACACCCACATTCTGACGGCGAAGACTGGTGCCCAAACGAGGTCAGAGTGGAAATTTGTTTTTCCTTCCCTCCAGTCTGGTCCAGCTGCTCCCTGCTTGGCCAGAAGAAAATCATGCTTATCCAAGTCATAGGCAAACCCCCGAAGTCAAACATTTGTCTTTTTTCTTTAATATACCCATTTAGTTTTTATGGGACGATAGATGGAGAAGTGTTTTTTAGGGGAAAATTAATTTCTTTAATTACAGAGAACTTTTTGGACAAAAACTGTAATCAAGAAGCTATTGTGTAATAAGATCTAGTTAAATACTACAGTTGAAAGCTCTTTATATTTGATCTTAAACTTGGGCCTGGTATGCATGTCCGCACGCTCGTGCTCATGACGCCAGGCTCAGCTGTGAACTACAGGCACGCTACAGACTTTCTGGTTGCTTTTTTGAAAGTCTTACTGCTTGGCCTCTCGGACTCAAATGTTGAGTTAGGTTGATTCTGTTCAGAATGTTCATCCCTCCATCTAGGGTCCAGTCATCTTTCAGGAAGGAACCGTCTTCCTCATCTTTGTCCCCTACAGTATTGTATATTTAATAGGTAAATATTTATAGGTTACATGGGTGACTGATCTGTTCATTAGGAGGAAAACAATGCCAATGTTTACATCATTATAATGGACTTGTTAAATGACTGTTAGTATAATGAAGTTTACATGGCAAAAGAGGCTTTGCAGATGTGACTGTAACGGACAGTGAGATGGGGGAGGACCCTGGGTTGTCCAGGTGGGGTCTAGCGTCCTCACATGTGCATTGATGAGAGGGAGTACGAGGGTCTGCCTCAGAGGAGGAGACCTGAGGATGAGATAGAGGCCAGAGGGCTGTGGGGCTGAGGGCGGGGGTGGGGTAGGGGCCGGAGGGGCATGGGCCAAGGGTGGGACAGGGGCCTGAGGGGTGCAGGGCTGAGGCTGGGGCAGTGGTCAGAGGGGTGTGGGGCTGTGAACCAAGCTGCATGGTGGCCTCTATGAATTGGGAGACTCCAGGCAGGAACACAACCTACTGACCCCTTGACTTCAGCCCTGGGACTCCTGACTTTCAGGGCTGAGAGGAGGTTTGCGTTTGTGGTAATTTGTTGCAGCAGCAATAGGAAGTTAATGCAGTGTATCTGTTCTTCACCTCCAAACCTTTGAAAAGTAACCCTGTTGTATCGGCCTTTTGTGTGCCCTAAATTCTAATGAGATGGTTTGTAGGAAATAATGGACACAAACGGTGGCAGAACACAAAGTTGGACAGAAGCAGTGTCTTCTGTGGTTCTGTAGTTTGGGTCTGTGAAGTTAGATTTCGGTCAGAGAGTATGTGGTCTTGTTCAGTGTATACCTGGAGTACTTGTTCAGAGCTCCTGGGGGAGTGGTCTTTAACACTGTTAGCATTAAAAATCCAAGCACATCAGGGCCAGAGTTCCTGAGTCAGTGTTAGGCGACCTTTGAATAAGAGTTGGCATGTAGAATCTGCCCACTTTACTAGCATGAAGCAGCAAATTTTTTTTTTTTTTTTTTTTTTTTTTTTGAGATCGAGTCTTGTTCTGTCACCCAGACTGGAGTACAGTGGCTCGGCCTCGGCTCACTGCAACCTCCGCCACCTGTACTCAAGTGATTCTCCTGCTTCAACCTCCAAATTGCATGATTTACTTTTCTGTTTTATATACTTAGTATATGACAACTCTGCAAACTTTATCAATACAAATGACATGCCAGAACTTATGAGAATCCAGCATTTTCCCATGTAAATTAGTAGTGATGTGGAATTCCTGGGCTGGTTTGGTTTTATAAGACGTAGGGGCGGATTCTTTGCCTAATTTCTGTGGAGCTAACAATTGTTAATCACCCAGCACTCTTACCTCCCCCAACAGCTCAGGTGAGTGGGTTACCCCCGCTGTCATGATGAGAGGCAGGAGACTGAGGCTCAGATGAGCAGGTGACACATTACTGTCCAGCCCCACCCACCCCGTAGTTTCCTGCCATGGCTCAGCTATCTTCCTACGAGAAAGGACAGACACCCTGGTGCTGGGTAGAATTCCTTGTGAACCCCTTTGCATCCTCCAGGGAGTTCTTGCTTTACAGTGGTGGCTCATGGGAAGGCCTCTGGCCCACTGAGAAAGCGACTCATGTTGTGACATTACTGTCTCTCTGTCCGGCTACTGTCGATTGGGTGATTTGTAAAGAGACATTTATTGCTCACAGCTCTGGAGGCTGAAAAGTCCAAGGTCAAGGCAGTCCAAGGTCAAGGCACCTGCACATCTGGTGTTCCAGGGCCTGTGGCATACAGACGGCAGCACCTCACAGGGTCTTGCGTGGCAGCAGGCGTCTCATCGGGACTCACATGGTGGAGGAGCAGGAGGGCTCCTCCATCTCCCAACAAGGACACCAACCCCAGTCCTGAGAGCAGGACCTCCCAAAGGCCCCACCTCTTAATGTATCCCACCGGAGATGGTTTCAGCATGAGGTTTTGGGGACATTCAGGCCAGAGCCATTGCTCTGCTGTGGTGTTAGGGCTGCATGGCATCATTACTGCAGCAGAGCCACAGCCTTCTCATCTGCATTTGCTGCAGGAGGAAGACGCAGGTGCCTGTGCAAGTTGGGGTTCGGTGCAAGAAGTGGAGACCCTCTGGGGAATCTTAGCAGGAGGAACTCGAGGCTTTGAGAACTGACACCTTAGGACTGTACTTTTCTTCAGACTGTAAAAACCTTGGTGTGTGATAATACTGAATATTTCCTGAGCCCTGTGATCCTGTAAAACAGTGGTGGTTAAGACATTCCCCCTCCCTACAACTAGGCCCCCACTTTTACTGCAAGAAGCCCCTTCCCATGTGGCTTAGGCTGACTGGCGGATGACCATTTACCGAGGACAAGGCCAGACACAGGCCTTCAAACCCCCCATCTCTGCCTTATAAGTGATTAGCTAAACTGCCTGTTCCCACTGATCAATCACCTCCCACCTTGAAATGGTTCTTCGTGGTGCAGTTGCGCCTAGGGGGGTGGACTTGTCTTTGACTGTTGCCTTCCACAGAGGACGGTTAGGATGGGCAGGAAAGAATTCTCTGCTACAGGTCTGCATTCCAGGCTGTTTCCAGAAGTGGGAATTCTTGTGCCCTGGAGTCTGGGAATGGATTTCTAGTGTCCCAGCTTCAGGTGGAGTTGAAATTGAGTGAGGCAACCCACCACACCCATCTGGAGCCAGGAACTGGAGCCATTTTTAAAGTGGCAGTTTCTCCATAAGATTACCCAAAAAATGCGCTCAGCACGTTTCTTTCTTTCTCATATGCATTTGGCCATCTAAAATGGGAATGGTGGTTTTTTGAAGCATGGATGTAGTTTTAAATTTTGAGTATTGTAAACCTTAATGTAGCTTCTTAAAATGTTTGCCTGATTATCTGGAGATTTACTAAACCTTTGGAGTGGTAATTATGAATTGATCTATATGACTTTGCTTTCTATGATGCAATGAAAGTACTCTAATGAAAACCTCTGCAGTTGGGTCAGCAGGCGATTGGCCAAAACAAATTCTGCTTTTTGGGTTTCTTTAACCAAACAAGGGAGTAGAGTGTAGGCCGAAGTGGCAAATTCATTTCAGAGCACGCCAGAGCCCTCAGTGATTGAGCAGCCTTCTCAGGTGAACGTGTAATGTGCCGTGAGTCTTGGCAAGCCTGGCTACTGATGTGTGCACGTGACACCACGGAGCCACACCTAGGAAGATGTGGTTTCTGTAACAAGCTTTGGAAAACCAAAGTTCAACTTAATTATCCAACTTTGTTATAGAGAAAGCTTAGACCAGATGGCCAAAGACCTGATTGTTTCATGGTTGAGACATGGTTATAAAATTGCCCTTACTTGGTGCCAATCAGTGTTGGTCCACAGTGATACGCCTCCAACCTCACTGAATAGTTTGGAGACTGATATGAGACTGTGAAAATCTCCTTAAGGTGAAAAGGGCTCTGGGGCACCCGGGAATATCCGTACACCCGTGGCCATTCCCCTATAAGGTGGAAAGGACGGCTGGGTCACGCGGGAGCATCCGCACACCCATGGCCGTCCTCTTTAAGGTGGAAAGGGCTGCTGGGGTGCCCCGCAATATCTGCTCACCCGCGGCCATTGTTCCTGTCCCCCTTTCTGCTCAGTCACCTCTGTGTCCCCGCATTCAGGCTTTGGGACACTCATGAACAGCTTGTCCCCTGGGCTGGGGAGGAAGGAGTGGGAGGTTGTTCTGAGGCTCTGTCACTGTCTGCCCTGTCACGAGCTGGGCAAGGCAGTGGCAGTGACCCTGGAGGAGTCTGGTCAGTGAAGGCTCCGGCAGGAAATGCTGAGGCTTGAGGTGGCTCTGCCAGTCATAACCAAATGTCTTCCCTCTTATTTCCATGATTCCTTCTAGTTCTGCACCTTGCACTGCAGAGTCTCTGTGTGTCTATAAATATACATAAGTTACGATACAGGTGTCTCTTTCCCCTCTGTCTGGGGCTGGGCCCAGGGAGAGAAGTGCAAGACCCCCTTACTGCTGGATGCCCACCAGCACGAGGCACTGCCTACCCTGCTAACGAATGCCTCCAGCGAGTCCTGGAAGCCTCCTTCTGAGCACCTGGCCTGTTGACGGTGTATATGGGAGACAACTGAGCTCCCCTTGCCCCACCCTGAGCAGAGACTGGGGAGGCGGCGGCAGCACTGCCCCCATGGTGCATCCTTGGTGCATGGAGGAAAGTCTGTTCATGCTTAAAACACAGCCCATCCTCTCAAAAGCAGGGTGACAACCACATTTACATCTGGAATCTTAAAAAAGGGCCCGTCTCTTTGAGAGAAGAACGTGGCATGTATGTGTGTACCTCCATTGTTTTCTTTGAGACAGTTTCCCTGTCACCCAGGCTGGAGTGCGGTGGTGAGATCTCACTGCAAGCTCCGCCTCCCGGGTTCATGCAATTCTCCAACCTCAGCCTCCCGAGTAGCTGGGACTACAGGCACCCGCCACCACGCCTGGCCAATTGTTTGTATTTTTAGTAGAGACGGGGTTTCACAGTGTTAGCCAGGATGGTCTCGGTTTCCTGACCTCGTGATCTGCCCACCTCGGCCTCCCAAAGTGCTGGGATTATAGGTGTGAGCCACCGCGCCGGGCCGTATGTGTGTACCTCTTTACAAGTCTTGCCCGACGTTTGCATTTAAAAATTATTGAAAAACTTAAGGATGTAACTGACAAGAACTTTATAGGTTTCTCCAAGTAAAAATTTGGAAAAGTTAAGTGAACCCATAGTGTGTTTTACTTCTATGAGTCCCACACTTGGATTTTTAAATGTGGGCAAAACCATCTGTATGTTCTTCAGCCTGATTTCCGTGGAATCGTGAATGAAACGTGCTGAAGTTGCCGTGCGGATTTTGTTATGTGGCGGTGACAAGTGGGGCTGGTCATTAAACAACTGGAGGGACCCCTGTCCTTTCTGTGCTCCTGTTGGACACTAGGCACGTGCTTGGGTGTTTTCTGTGCGTGTGGACAAGATGAGGACAATTTCCAGATTCACATGGTGGTATCTTCTCCCTTTTCTGTTAAAACGTGTCTTCTGCTGCTTCTACGTAGACCAAGTGTTTCTTTCTCTTGCCTGTCTACATAAACGCTGTTTAACAAAAACCGTATTGTAGACATGTGAAGCTGAATTCCACATGATACAGCAGATAGAGATGACTGAGTATACTGTTTTGTGGAAGGAAGGTTTAAAATGATTTTTAGCTTTTTCCGTGAAATAGGGAATAATTTTAACTTTTTCCCTGAGATAGGGAATAATGAAATGGGAAAATAATTAAATTTTCCCATTTAATTGTTAGATTATATTTAATTATTAGATTATTCATGTATTGCAAGGGAAAAAGGAACTAGATCACCCCATGAACCCAAATGAAAATTTAAAGGGTATGGGCGAGTTCATTTGAACTCCTTTAATTTGTTTTTGTTTGTTTGTTTTTGACAGTCTCACTCTGTTTCTCAGGCTGGGTGCAGTAGTGCAATGACAGATCACTGCAACCCCAAACTTCTAGGCTGCAGGTTCGGGAGTGGTCAGAGGAGGCCAGAGGAGGCCCTTGTGATGCGAAGCTAAACGTTTAATGATGGCGCTGCTGAGTGCATGAGCCGCGTCAGCCCAAGAGTCTGGGTAGGAGGAAACGGCGGGGTGGAGAGAAGACTGGACAGATGGGTGCTTTCCTCGGCCCCTGGGAGCATGGTCAGGTCCATGCTCAGACCTCCTGGTTTCTTCCACATTGCCATAAATAGCAAGGGAAGGACTCGGGGCACCCAGGGACCTCAGGGGTATAAGCTGTGTCCTCGCGTGGCCCCAGCTGTGGCCAGTGATGTTGTTCTCTTTAACCTCAGGCTTATTTTCTATAAAAACACAAAGGGACAGAAGTAGTTCAAGGGCCTCTAAAGACTTACGTAATTGTTAATAGGCCTACTTTTATGCTTTCTTATGTATTAAGAGCAAATCATGAAACAAACTCATTTCTGTTTGAAGAAATCTTTACGGTTCTCATTGTTGTGGCAAGCAACATTGATTCTTTGCTTAGTGAGCGTTAGTGCCCTCCTGCCCAGTGCTGCTGCCTGGCGGGTCCTCACACACAACTCTGGCCATTGGTCTCCGTTCACCTTTCCGCCTAGAATTGTAGGAGGGGCGCTGGGATCTTAGGGCTAGAAAGAAACTCTGAAGACCACTTTTAGGGGCGGCTTTTAGTCAGGGCTCTCCAGAGAGACAGCCAGCCGGGTGTGCGTGTGTCTCCAGAGGGAGGGCTGCTGCAGGGGCTACAGAGTCCAAGAAGCCCCAGGACCCACAGCCTGCAAGCTAGAGTCCTGGGAGGGTGTGACTTGAAGACTTGAGAAGAGGAGGGTGCAGATCCCACCCGGGTCTGAGGAGCTGAGACCCAGGAGCACGGGTTGCAGAAGACAAATGTCACTGGCCCATCAGCCAGACAGGTGGAGTGAACCCAGTTTTCCCCGCCTTGCTGTTTTACTCGGGCCCTGGGTGGATAGGGTGGTGCCCCCCACACCGGCGAGGATGGGTGTCCACTCAGTCCAGAGGCAAACATGCATCTCACACAGAAATAATGCAGAACCAGCCATCTGGGCACCCCGGGCACGCTCAGGTTGATGCACAAAACCAACGCCGTGCGTGGCCCTGACGTCTGCGTGTTCGCATCACTCCACGCACATTGCTCGGTCATCGCCTCGGTGAGTTTGTAAGCTCGTTGTGTGGTTCTGGGGCTCTTTGTCCCGGGTGGTGGTGGTGGTGATGACAGGCTCCCCACTACCCCAGCTCAGGTATGGAAGGTGTTGGCATCAACGGCTCCTTGTTTCTCAGACACTTGAGCGGGTGCTCTGTGCAGCCAGTTCCACCTGCAGCAGCATCTGTTCCCTATGCCGATTCCATTCGGAGGTGTGCCTCCCTTCTGTTGAGGGTGCAGCCTTCTTTCAGAGAAGAACTGTGTCCTGTTCGCCTATATCTCCTGTGATGTATCTCAGGGCTGAATAAGTAGCTATAGTATACCTCGGTGTCTGAATGATAGGTTCATTAGAAGGAAAACTTTATAATTTTTTTTTCTTTTCGGGATGGAGTTTCACACTCAATGCCCAGGCTGAAGTGCAATGGCACGATCTCGGCTCATTGCAAACTCTCCCTCCCAGGTTCAAGTGATTCTCTTCCCTCAGCCTCCCAAGTAACTGGAGCTACAGGCGTCTGCCACCATGCCTGGCTAATTTTCATATTTTCTTTAGAGACGGGGTTTCACCATGTTGGCCAGGCTGGTCTTAAACTCTTGACCTCAGGTGATGCACCCACCTCGACCACCAAAACGGCCATGAGCCACCGCACCCAGGAAGTTAATACCTTTTTTTTTTTTTTTAAGTCATAATGGGCTTGTTAAATGCTTACGTTAACGTTTATTTTTAAAAATGTTATCTGTGACACTTCAGCTTTTCGTAGCACTTCTCGTGTGAATATTTAAAAAAAGGCCCTTTACTCATGGGGGAGAAGCCGTTACCCCTTTCAGCAGAGGGAGATGGAGGAACACGCCCTGGTGCGTCTGAGCACAGGCAGTCACCCCAGCCTTGGTGCTTGCTTAGGTCTGTTCTCCGTTCACCGTAGCACATCCACTCTCATTGTCAGCTTAAAGATAAGCTTTTTCCTCTTTCTAATCAGAACAGTTAGTTTGTTAACCATCACGTTAAGGTATCGAGAATGATGGCTTTCAGGCCTCAGATACGACACAAGTAGTAAATGCAGCTGACCCTGAACAACATGGGTTTTGAGCTTCGAAGGATCACTTACGTTAATTATTTTCCAACCAACCCTTACTGAAAATCCTGGCTTTGTGGAGGGCTGACGTTTCCTACATGCGGTTCCATAGGGTGGCCGCGGGTCCTGTGGATACGTAGATTTGGGTAAACTCGGGGGGTGTTCTGGAATCCATGTCCCTGTGTATACAGAGGGACAACTGCAGCTTTTTAAAAGTTTGTGTCCTGCCTTGTCCTAAAAAGGCTCCAAGGTGGATGCGAAATTATTTCATCCTTTTGGTTTTCTTGGTGGGATATTGATGTTTATTCTTCAGTGTCTAAAATCCTGAGTGAACAGAGTTAGTGCTTCAGGAACAAAGCCAGTCTGGAAACACATATTGAGATACCCACCTTTTCTTCATGGTTTCACTAAAGGCCATGATCATATTTTATTCGGTTGAACTGTAGGAAACTGCCAATATTTGCTGTTTTTGGTCTACAAAATGGCAAGTTCGTACGATACTAAAAACAAAGGCTTCCTGGATGGGGAAAATAGGAATCGGTGAGAACCTGAAGTTGTCTGTCATGGCCTCTGAGTCACAGGTAAATGAACCTGCGTGAGGGGAAGTTGGCTGTACAGTATTTTCCTTCTGTTTTGAGACTGTCAGAAAAAGGACAGTTCCATTGCGTTGGGTCCCTTTTCCTCACCTTTGCTGCAGAGGGGACTTGCCATTATTCCTCTTGTTTCCAGTGCCCAGGAGGCTGATGCCACATAGAAGACCTGCAGGTCGATGGATGTGAAACAGGCATCGGACACGCTGTGCACCTTGGGACGCATCTGAGAAGTACGTGCTTGCAGCAGGTCTGAGGTGAGGGCGTGTTCCATCTCCTCTCGCTTCTCTGGCTTTGCAGGCCTTTGAAGTTGGTCCTGGAAAGTGAAATTAGTTAATGCTGATTAGCTCCAGGTCAAAGCCAGGGGGCCGAAGACACCCGCCCTTCACTAGGGGTGTGAAGCATTGGGCCCTCCCATTAGGAGGCAGCAGGGACTCGAGAAAGCCCCACATGCCCTCCAGTTCCCTTATGTTGAAATGTTTTGTACTCGACCATGCCCGGTCATTTTGGGAGGTAAATGGGGGATTCACATGGGGGTGTCCAGTATTCTTAGGTGTCAGGTGCAAGAGTTGAATTTGTAAAAGCTGTGGGGATAGGAAAGGGCCTCAGGGAGTGCTGTTTACACGGAGCTAATTTAACGCGAGATCTGTGCTCTGCCTGGGTCCGTGTCTGACCGGTGTCTCCCAGTCTGCAACAGGACGTTGGCGTGACTCGGCGCCATCGTCCCACTCTGTGTAGACGTCTGAGGATCTGTGCGCGGCTGCTCTGTGAGAATGAGTTGTGATAATGAACTGAGAAACAGTGAACAAACCCTGAATTGGTTACTACTGGTTCCACGGCCACTTCTGCCGTGGTTGGGGTCATTCATAATAAAATGTGCTGGACTCCTATGCAGAGCTCTGAATTTCAGAGGCCCTTTAACTCGGCAGCTAACCAGTGGCTTCCTTCAGAAGACATTTGAGTCCCCTTTACCTACCAGGGTGACCCTGGGAGTTTGAAGATGAGTGAGACAAGCCCTCCCTGTCTTGTGGATTTTACTGTCCAGAGGGGAGACAGATGTGGATGGTGAAGGGGGCCCTATCAGAGGTCAGCGCACGTCAGTTTGATTTCTTCAGCACTTGTTGTGTTCAGGCGGTGCCCTGGGCCATGTGCAGAGCATCTGGGGACACTGCCCATGGCATCCCAGGCACAGCTAGCATCTGCGCCATCTTCATACTTGGCCTGAGTTTTGGGGAAATACCGAGGACGGCTTCTGCCCTTGCTGGAGAGAGTTGGAAGTCAGGGCAGCCCTCCACAAGGAGATGATCGCCAGCTGATTCCTCAAGAAAGAGAGGTGGTCCCAAAGTACTGAGATCACAGGCATGAGCCACTGTGCCTGGCCAAGTGTGTTTCTAATTTCAAAATTAAGAGGACCCAGAGTCAGTGAATGGCGTCTCTACTGGAACATGCTGCTTATAGTACATTAGGAAAAATCATCCAGAACTCGGAAAAGGGGCTGGACAGACACAGCCCTTTGAGGTTGTCTGATGAATCCCTGGGGACTTTGACCATCTGGAGGGATGTACCGTGTCAGACTCACTGTTGTCGACGGGCTGAAGCCCAGGTTTCATGACGTTATGTGTCGGCTTGTAGTACTTTCTCTGGCAGAGATGCGAGTGACTTCTGCTCACTGAGAGGCTCATCTCAGGGACTTCATGGCCTGAGGGACGGCAGCCTGTTTGAGCTAATCGAGCAATCTCGCACTACCCTTATTTTCTGAAACGCCTATGAGTGACTTCTCACACGGTCTTTGAAGCGGCTTCATGCCCGCGCTCCTTGGTAATGATCGAATGCTTTTTTTGACCCCTCGTCCCCTTTCTTTGGGGTGTTCCAGTCTCAATTCTCATGTGTTCTGCTTCTACGGGAATTTCTGAAGCTGCTGAGTGTAGAAAGCACTGAGGAGGCTGTGCTCCCACCCCTGTGAGTCTTCCAGGCATCATCCTCTCCGAGGCTTGGCGAGGTGGCGTCCATGGCACACCGAAGAGGCTGTGCTCCTGTCCCCCATGAGCTTTCCAGGCGTCCTCATCTCCCCTCCGGGGGGACAGGAGGAACCTTTCAAACCCTTCTTAAACTTGTTTTCATGTCTTTGTTTTAACAGATTTCTTTGCATCGTCTCCCTTATCCAGAAGTGAGGGTGAACGCTGAGTTATTCATGGGAGTCAAGAAACCACACGCAGCCCAAAGAGACGTTTGTTTCCCTGAAATGATTTGTGTGTGTTCACCTTAAAATGCAACTTAGTAAAACAGGTGTGTTTTGAGGAATGACTTTAAATTACGCAGGTAAAAATGTGACAGTTAAATTTCATCATCTGTGCGGGTGTCCACAACCCCCTTCTGTGATTGCGTGTGAGTTTGTGACTTGTGGTTATTTTTGAAGAAAGAAAATCTGTTGCTGAGGACTTCAGAGGGTGTGCTGGGATTGTGTAGGGTGGACATCGGGGGCTTCAGTGTGTGGCTTCCTTGAAGAGGTTCAAATTAAGGCTGAGAGTCCCTACTCCAAAATGCTCTGAAACCTGAAACATTCCGAGCTTCCCCATGACACTCGAAGGAAATACCCTTCAGAGCACTTTGGATTTCAGTCTGGGGATGCTCAACTGGAAAGTGAAATATTGCAAGACCCTTCTGGCCCCAGGAGCTTGGATAGGGACATAGAGGGGGCCTGTGCCGGGTGTCCCTGGAGTGTGAGGCAGCCTGGGCTCGCTGGACTGGTTTTTGTAGGAGCCACAGAAGGGAAAGAGGGTCAAAGTGGCCACGCCTGACTCCTGAGAAGGCTGAACCAGAAGGAGGTGGGCACGGAGGGCAGCAGTTGAGTCCCCAGCGTCCGGGGCTCCTGTCCCTGGTGGAGTTGAGAGCCTCCTCTAGTTGTGGCCTCTCCCCTGTCAGCAGCCACTGAGGCCTGAAGGGAGAGGGGGCTGAGGAGAGGAGGGAAGGATAGGCCTGCTTCTGGAGAGGGCCGGCGTCGGCCTGTGCTAGCCTCATGTGCTACTCCGGCATCCAGGGTGCATGGCCGTGCCTCGTGGTGTAGCGGTTCCTGGGATGCACAGCACTCTTGTCTGCAGTAACGTCTTTGTCTCCAACCCTTGGAGGCAAGTTACCTTTTTCCCCAGTGAAAAGAGGTAGAAAATCTTATAGAAATGCATTTGCTCTAATGTCTGTTTTCCGATAAGAAATGGTCGCTTAGGCTAAATCTTTGGGAGGTCAAGACAGGAGGATCACTTGAGGTGAAGGGGTTGAAGATCAGCCTGGACAACATAGCAAGACCCCATCTGTATAACAGAAAAATTAGCTGAGTGTGGTGGTGCGTGCCTGTGGTCCCTGCTACTCTGGAGGCTGAGGTAGGAAGATCACTTAAGGCTACAGTGAGCTGCGATTGCTCCGCTGTACTCCAATCTTGGCGACAGAGCCAAGACCCTGTCTCAGAAAGAAAAGTTAAAAAAAAAAAAATCCAGAAATGTCATTTTCTTTTTAAATCATCCCAAAAGAAAAATCTTTTTTTCTAAGAATGTGAAGGGTAACTGATATGATTCTTTCCTTGCATTGTTTCTCCTTTTCAAATATTTACAGTAGTCCGTCCACATCATCTCTCATCTCTCATCTCATTACAGAGCAGCAGGTTTCTTTGAGGTTAGTGGTGTTTCTCTGTGTTGCACCTTGGAGAACAGCCAGCATGAAACCTCTTACCACGATCATGCGCATTGTTTGTAGTCTCAATTAAAATCCTCTCCAGAGACGCCTGTGCTACTTATTATAGCAGAACTTTGGTTGCGGTGAAATGTGCATTCAGCTAACGGTTTTAAGTTCATATCTGAGATGATGCTGTATAATTCATGAAGCATATGGGATCAGTAATGATTGATGATAATTCTGGCTGATGTCATTTAGAGGATATTTTTCACTTCAAATTAAAACTTCCTTCGCGATAGTCATTTTGGGATTCATTTAACTATGTGCTTTATTTCATAGCTCAAATTTTCATTAGTCATTTCATAACACAGGATTTTGAAAGCAGACTTGGCAAAATCTTTCTAACAAAATGTTTGCTTCTGACGTCCCAAGGAACAGCACTCAGAATTGCTGGTAACTGTGGTACATTTTAAGGCTGATGATAGAAGTCACTTGAACGGGAAGGGCTGCTTTGTGAGGCAGATGGGGTTTGAACCCCGACCCTCCTGATACACCAGGCCTGATCCTGGCCTTCTCTCCTCTCCACTGGGAGATGAGAAGGGTGCCAGCATCCACCTCACAGGCCGTCCTGAGAACCTGGGACTAAGGGCTTGTGTTCCTCTTGCAGGTGGCGCAGATGTGGGAGCTTGACGATATACACACTGCAGGCTGCCAGTGTCGGGGTAATCCAGTTTTAGTCATAAAGGTGGGATTTGCTTTGCTCCCCTGCAGACCAGGTGCAGTGCTGCTGTTGTAGCAAGTGTGTGGATCCTCTTGGGTGGTCCTCAGGTGGACAAGGAGTCACCGATTCGGATTCCCAGTGTTAGATATGAGGGGACCAAGGACTTCATGTGTTCAGAGGGGAGGAGTAAAAAGCTTCCCTTGTAATTCCAGGACTGTCTATCCCAGGAATGCCAAACCACTGGCTTTCACCTGATGCTGCCGTAGGTGACACTGTATGGAAATGAGGACTCATATTTCGCATACCTGAGCCAGTACCCATCTCCCTCCAGGGCCGTGGCGAGCCCTCCTGATTTTGCTGGGTTTCCAGCCTGGGGATCTGTAAGCCCAGTGATGTCTCCGATGTCGGCCCCCGCTCCCCGTAGGGACAGGAGATGGCTTCAGGAGGCTGGTGATGAATGCCTGAATGAAGTCGACTTGTGACTGCAGTTCTAAGGGCCTCCCCGGGTGTTAGATGTCAGTAAATGACACCTGTGTGTGGATCTCATGTGATGAGAGAAACAGTGGGGGAAACCAAAGCTTGTGGAGTCTGCAGGTTCTGGACTTGGGGTTGTGTGCACCTGTGTACTTGGTGAGGGGTGTGATGTCTGGAATGAGTGTGCAGGTGTGTCACGTTTGTGCGTGTGTGGTGAGTGTATTTAGCAGGTGTGGGTGGAGTGAGCATGTTCATGTGTGTCGTATGTATTTGAGGGTATGTGTGGAGTGTGTACACGCATCATATTTGGTGAGTGTATTTGAGGGTGTGTATGGAGTGCATACATGCGTTTGCACGTATAGTATTGGGTGAAGGGGTGGCATGTGTGGAGTAAGCATGCACACGTGTGTGCTGTGTGTGGGGTTTCTACGTGGTCCTCCCCTGAGCCTGCTCCTGGGCCCTGCTGTCCTGGCAGCTTTACAGTTTGGTGTGTCTTTGATTCCAGAAGATTCTGCAACCAAATTCTGAAGCTGTGATCACAAACTTGCAGCCCTGGAGGACGCTGGTTCATGGAGCCAGCACGAGGGTCTCTGTGCTGGCCTCACCCTGGGCTCTGTCCACAGAAGAGCATGTCTGATGATTGAGCTGTGTGGGTCTGTGGCTCCCCAGCCTCAAGTCAGCCCTCAGTTCTGTCCCGCCTCTGTTTTTCTTGCTGAGGGGCTCCGGGAAGTGGTGCCTGGGATGCCGTTTTCACCCTGGGGTTGCTTCACCAGCTGCCCAGGTGCTGGCTGCCTGAGCCCTGCTGCCGTCCTGGGTGGACAGGGCTGTCACGGGGCCATGCCTGAGCACCTGTGGGAAGGCAAGGTTAGGAAGTGCCAGAGGTGAGTGGCTTCATCCCACACTTGATTTTTTGGAAAGTTCTGGATCTCATATTTTTCCCTAAGGGAAGTTAGAAACTGAGTTTCTCTTTAGGGGAACGTCTTTGCAGCGTCTGTTGTTTGAATGTTCTCCAGGTGTGGAATACTCGGGGCCGTGTGTGTTTGGGAACATCCGTGTCCTGAGCGAATTCAGTAGGGAATGGAGAGAGGCCTCCTGTCAGCTTGGCCTCTGTTTCCAGCTTGTTGAGAGTTAATGGCTGCTGGTATCCCAGGGAGAGTAAAACAGTGGGCGGTGTGGGGTGGGAACGTTCCCTCTGACAAGGTCAGTGGGAAAGCATCTAAACAAACGTCGCTGTTCTCCGGGCTCCTCGGGATCGAGCTTGTTTTGTGGTGTTGAGGGAAAGCTACCCTTGTTCCTGTTCCTCACCATTTGAAAGGTGTCCAGGGCTGGTTCTTCTGGAGAGGTGATGTGCGTGAGTGGGGGCCAGGTCGCAGGCTCTGAGGTTATTTGGGACATGTCAACTGATTTCCTGAACACACAGGTGCTTGGTAAAGATGTTCCTGATTAGCTAAAACATGTCAACAGGACGTGATAGCTGGTGGTTGTTTAAAGCCTATCACAATTTTCCTGTTACTTTTTAAATGCCTGTTGAATAAGGGAGGATTCACGTATTTTTGTTTTCCTGTCTACATACTTGATATTTTGTTTTTTGTTTTTTATGTGGATGGTGCTGTTAACAGGATTTAGAAGCAGTCTCAGCCCTGGGGAGACTTCAGGGCCACCTCAGTCAGTGCTGAAGGGAGGCAGGGATTTGGGGGCTACCTCCTCAATAGGACAGACACCAAGGGCTAGAGGTCAGCAATCTCAGTGAGGTCACAAAGACGGGCACACCCAGCACCCTGGCCTATATGCCTCTCCTTCACATTTGTCTCTGCTCAAACTGTTCTCCTGGGTCATCACGGGTGATCTCTAGGCGCTTGCTTGCTTCTTGTAGAAGTGGTGTCTGGCTGTGGTCAGTGTGGGCCCTCAGGACTTCCATGTTTTTGGCTCACATCAATATTGGACAGTGGTGTTTGTTTTGGAGTGGTAGATCCGGTGGATTTTGGCTTTACCAATTCATTTCATACCTGTTCTCCTAGATATAATACCTGTTCGTAAGCCGCATGTTTTCCTAGGTGCTGGGGCCCTATCATAAGCCGCGTGTTCTCCTAGGCGCTGGGACCCTCTTGTAAGCCGCATGTTCTCCTAGGCGCTGGGACCCTATTGTAAACTGTATGTGAGGGATCTCGGAGGTGCTCCTTATGAGGATCCAATACCTGACCTGAGGTGGGACAGTTACAATTCAAAACCAGCCCCCAGAAAAATTGTCTTCCATGAAACACATCCCTGGTGCCAAAAAGGCTGGGGGACAGCTGGTCTAACGCGGGCTAAGATGTCAGTAGATTTTTGGACTTGGGCCTCAGTTGAAGAGGATTAGATTTTGAAAGGTGGGGATTGAAGGCTTCTACAGGGCAGGTTTTCATCTCCAGTGGGGCCTGGGCAGAACTGGGTAGAACTGACCCAGAACATGACTAGTCAGGCTGGCTCACTGCCTGCGTCCTGTGTGTGCAGCCTTGCTGTTTATTCAATTGTCTCGTGGTGTGGATTCCATCCACAGCCTCAGAGTAGTGGAACCCATTACTTCAAGGCTGATCTTATTTAACTTTATCAAAAAGACATGAAAATCATTTAGTATAAATCTTCCAGATAGCTGTATCCTTTCTTTTCCCAGAGGCTTTTAACTATTGCAACTTAAAAATCTTCAAAAATAACTTTAAAGGAAAACCTCTAAGTACATTTTTGATGAGCACCCTTGACAGCTTTAATATGTGGAGTAAATTCCCTTGACTTTTGTATTCCTAGAAACTCGTTCATGTTTGCAGAAGACTTTGCATTTTGTCAACAGTGGCCACTGTTCGGTGACCATCATACCTGCCGTGTCTCATTTAGAAAGTTGGATGTGGATGTATTAACTTTTCAGACACAAAAACACATGGGCTGTTCGTTTCTGGTTTTGATTTTTAGTTTTTTTTTTTCCCCCCAGCTGAATTCAAGAAAGGGAAACAAGCAGACAGAGTAAGTACCAGAAAGCGTCTAAGTTCTTGGGTGAGGGATCCTACTATGGTGTTGGATTGTGTTCTGCCAGACATCACTCCTCAAAAGGTTGACCCTGAAAGGGCTGGCATTGCCCTCACCCTGCGACATTCGTCTATCTCACCAGAGAATGAAGAATCTGCCAGAGTACTGTGAGTCAAATTCAGTCAGAACTCGCTTAAATAAGAGGCTTTGTCTCAAAGGCCAAAACATGAGGACACATTTTTAATTTTATTTATTTTTATTTTTACTTTTATTTATTTTTATTTTTATTTTTATTTATTTATTTATTTTTTTGAGACAGAGTCTTGCTCTGTCGCCCAGGCTGGAGTGCAGTGGCGTGATCATGGCTCACTGCAAACTCTGCCTCCCAGCTTCACTCCTCTCTTCTGCCTCAGCCTCCCGAGTAGCTGGGACTACAGGTGCCCGCTACCACGCCTGGCTAATTTTTTGTATTTTTGGTAGAGACGGGGGTTTCACCGTGTTAGCCGGGATGGTCTCGATCGCCTGACCTTGTGATCCGCCTGCCTCCTCCTCCCAAAGTGCTGGGATTACAAGCGTGAGCCGCCGCACCCGGCCAAAAACATGTTTCTTTACTGCCTCAGTCCTCAGTTGGGTAGTGTGTTCTTTGTCTTGAAAGGCGCGCTCTGCGAGATGGGAATCTTCCGGTTGCTTACTTAGGGAATCCTGCCGGCTGTCATTGACTGGAGAGCGCAGTTTCCTGGCTGCCCTGGTCTTTGAGGGGAGGGAGACTGAGGGGTCATTTTCCTACCTGGACCAACGTGTTTATTAAACCTGGCTTGTGGATCCTTTGGATCTTTTTATGAAGGAAAAGCCACATCTGTGACTTTCAGATGAGTGGAAGTCATGTTAAATAAATAAATAAATAAATAAATAAATAAATAAATAAATGTATATATTTTGGCTACTATGGAGAAGTTTTGTCCTTGTGACCTGTGAATACACTCACGGGAGAGCAGAATGTTCACGGTGTGGGTGCTTACAGTGTACATGTAGAGTCACATTCTCCACTAGTATTACGTTAAAAAGTGACAAAGAAGAGAAAAATATTTTGCTCATTACAACCTCGGTAAGAAGCTGGCAGTACTCTTGTTTTTGGAAGGGTGTGAAGGGAATATTGAGAAAGTATCAACGTTAGACTCACCCACTCTGCAAATCCTGGGCCGGCTCGCGTGAAGACCCCGTGATGGAAAGATGCACCCCTCTGCCCGGAAGGAGGTGAATCTTTGTAGCACTCAGGATGCATGGTTCATCTCTATATAAAGGCAGAGTGTGAAACGCCATGGAGGCTGGGAGAAGAGATGTAGTTAGCAAGTATGAGTGAGAAGTTTGGGGCTTGTTAGCACCTGGCGTGTGTGCAGCAAGCTTTGCTATCTGCACACGTGTGATCCTTAGAACCCTGGCGTGTGGAGCCATGAGGCTGTCGAGGGCCCCAGCTCCCGGCAGGCTGAGGAGTTCCCTGTTACCACCAGGAGAACCGTGATTGAAGGCTGTCACTCAATCCCAAGTCCCGGAAGGGGCTCCTTTCAGAGAGGAAAACACCCCTAGAGCCTCGGACAGAATTCAGTGATTTTTCTTATGATGTTGCTTAGATTTCGCAAACACGAAACCAAGAACATATTTTAGAATGCTTATGGTTCTTTTGTAACCATGGAAACAAAGTAATTTGCAGTCCATGGACAGTTTGCAGAAGCTGAACTGCCTACAGCAAGAGCACAGCGCTCTCCCTACCGCCCTGGGCCTTGCTCCGGTTTGCTGGGGAGGCTTGGCAGGGCCTCTTGGCTGGGATACGTCTCCCGTGTCCCATGTTGCTACCCCTGGTCACAGCCATACTACTGGGCACCTGTGCCGTGAGGACACTGAGTGGACACGGAGCCGCGGGGCAGTAGTTGGTCATGAGGTGGTATCCACATGGTCGGAAATAGGTTTCTGTTCATTTCTGTTCATTAAGAATGATCGTTGCAATAAAAACATAGAGTGAAAGAAAACCCTCTACTGACCTGAGAATGCGTCGGCTGAGTTGGATGGGGAAGTGCAGTGAGGAAGGTGAGGACTGAAAGGAAATGAAGGAGGGAGAGGAAAGGAGAGAAAGGAAGTGAAAGGGGGAGGGAGGATGGGAATAAAGAGGGAGATAGAGGAGGAAGAAGAGAGAGGGCGGTGGGCAGGAGCCTGGGAAATGAGTCCCAGAGTCGGTTCCTAACAGTCGTGGGTGCGTCAGATCTCGTCTTCCAGGAGAGGTGGCCTGGGAGGGCTGACCCTTAGGAAGTTAGGGCTGGGGGGAGCTGATTTTTTGGCCCTCAGCGGGGCTGTTTGCTGACCTGAGATGCAGTCGATGGTTATCCCGAAGAGGTCGTTTGCATAGCCACCGTTTGCTGCCAGGTTGGAGAGAGAAGTGCTCCCCATGGGTTCTTTCTATTTTGTGGAGTTTTCCCAGTTTAGCTGAGCAGCCTGTCAGTGGAACTGTCAGTGATTACTAACATGTCTGCATTCTATAGAGCAGTCGGCCAGCTTCCGATCCTGTAGTTGTTAGGGACACCACTCCCATCGTGTCAGTGCTGGCCTAGCATGGAAGCCACAGCCGGAGGCACTGGGAAACCTGCGTGGCTCTTGCTGCCGGGGTTCTGATGGGAGTCGTGCGCTGGAAGAATGATGTCCTTTAGGCAGAGCCTGGCGAGGAGGGGGTGCTGCTGTTGCAGCAGTACATAGAATTTCAAACGACGAATGAAACAAGCTTTTAATTATGACCAGAGCTCTATGCCCTGCTTTTCGTCAAATGGAAATGTTGTGCTGAAATGAATTTGCTGTTAATGGGTTGCCTCATGCAAGACGGAATGCTGGGAGCAAAGTAGAATGTGGACTTCTCTACGAAGCTTCCTCCTCTCAGACTATAATCAGCTGGATGGTGCTACACAGGAATATGTGAGAATTCGTGTGAGAAAGGCGATGGGTGCAGACCTGTGTGACCGGCAGGTGTTGGGGGAGGTTTGAGAGAAGCTTTTGGCTGAAGTGGTGTCAGGTGCAGGTGCTGAAGCGTGATGTCTGGCTGGATGGAAGAGCACACACCTCTGGGCTGGGGGAAACAGATAAAGGAGGAGGTGGGCAGACATGAGTCGTGTCTTAGGAATGGTAGCAATTCAGGCAGATTCAGGATCAGGCTCCCACGGCGGAGGAGTGGACATCAGGACCCAGGGAGCGTGGGGCGGGGGTCATGCCCAGGCCTCTGTGGAGCTTGCTGCTGTGTCAGCAGGGCTCTGTGCTTGCCCTCTTTAAAGCTTTCCCGATCCATAAAACGGGCACAACAAAATCCACCTTGTGACACTGAAGCTTAAATGAGATGATCTACATGGTGTCTTCCTTCCCTTCCTGACACATCCTAGACTCACAGCTATGGTAGCAGCGACAGACTGGATGGAATGCTGCAGCCGCTTTGCGCCTGGTGAAGCCACATGGACTTGTGCAGTGCTGGCGACTCTCTCTGAAAACCTTTAATCATGGCAGTGGCAGCCTCGAGTGGCTCTTGGCATACTTCAGTCTGTGGAGTGCAAGGTTGACTGGATCTCCGTGGCCATTGATACTATTCAGGGGTGAGCTGATGGGGCCCTAAAACATGGGGGAAGGCCGAGAGGACTTGGCGGCCAGAAGCATTGTAGATTTCTGGCTTCGAGAACTTGCTGACTTATGGACATAGGAAGGTAAACCCAGATGGCTCCAAAATTGTAAGTCCAAAAGACAGGTGGGAGGGTACAATTGCTGAGTAGGTCATGGTTGCCCTGTGTCTTTCTTTCTGGCCATCGTTTCTGCTCCCTCCCCCTGCCTTTTTGGGCTGGAGGGCCTGAGCCTGCACAGTGGTCTATTTCATGGTCACGATGGCTGATTATTACCCTGCACTAAGAAGTCTCTCCACTTTATTTTGCAGCAGTAGGTAAATAAATTTAAGGAGTGATGGTTTAGTGGTATTTGTTTTGTTTTTGCTTTTTGTTTTTTAAAGTATCATTTAACTGAATGTTATTGCCAATTTCACTGATCACTTTGAGCTGCCAAAACATGCTTTGATTTGTTATTTTTTGTTTCAGCTAGTTTATTGTGTCACAGGAATGCCAATTATTCTGTTGTCACACATCATTAAGTATCTCAAATTGTGTTACTATAATACTTAGCTGAATTACCTCCCTTATTTTGGCTTTTAAAAAACTAAAATCTGTGTGAAACACACAGGATGGTGCATGTCCATTGAGGGTTGTTGAGAAGTGTGACTTTTCCTGGCGTGCTTGAGAATCAGTGACATTATTTTATAGAAACACGTTGTAACTGACTCCAAAACTAGAAGCTCCTGTAAAGGGCAGGGTAGGCAACGTGTTATGTTTTGTGTGTCACAGAAGTCTCTGCATATATTTCTTTTGTTAAAACTTCAAAGTGTAAAAACCACTTCTGGTTCCCTGGCCAAGGCTCAGTCGGGGATCATGGTTTGCAGACCCTTGACAGCAGCTGAGCTGAAAGCTGATCTCCCATGCGGTGAGCAGGAGTCCACCTCATTGCTTCAGCCAGGAAGATGCTGCCCTCATGCTGGAATTTACTTCAAACAAACTTGAAAGCTCTGGCACCGCTGCTCATTTCCATACTGTTGCAGGCTATCTAAAATACGGAGCATGCCTTGGCGTTTTGATTTTGTTACTCCTCTTGAACGGCTCTGAGATGGCTCATCACAAGTTAGAAACTTGCAGAAATGATCAAGCAGAGCTGCAGTCATCTTGCAGATCAAGTGAAGATTTTTCTGAAAGCTTGTTACAGGCTTAAATTTCTGATCCCGTTCCATCCACTGATCTTGTATGATTGGTTTCTTTTTGCACCCATTTGGGCTGTGAAGCGTCTCCCCACCGTGGTAGAACTTTAGCTCTGATTTCATGCATAAGCCGGTATCCTCACTTCTCTTCTGCGAGGAGAAAGCGCTGCAGGTCCTGCGTGGTTTCCGTCCCCTCCCTGCACGCGGATGGATTGGGAGGTATTTGTGGTGTGTGAACTTGCTACCCCTAGAGGCTCCTTGTTCACTCCCCTGGATCATACTCCTCCCTACTCCCATAGACTGTACTCCTCCCTCGTGGTTCATTCCCCGGACCTCATTCCTCCCTCCTCCTTCCTGGCTCACTTCCCTGGACCACACACCTCCCTCCTGGTTCACTGCCCTGGGCCCCCACGCCTCCCTCCTGGTTCACTGCCCTGGGCCCCCGCGCCTCCCTCCTGGTTCACTGCCCTGGGCCCCCACGCCTCCCTCCTGGTTCACTGCCCTGGGCCCCCACGCCTCCCTCCTGGTTCACTGCCCTGGGCCCCCACGCCTCCCTCCTGGTTCACTGCCTTGGGCCCCCACACCTCCCTACTCTCCTGAGCCGCATTCCTCCTTCCTGGTTCACTCCCCTGGGTCCCCACTCCTCCCTCTTTTGGGGGCTTGGTAGTTTCTGCTGTGCTTGTGCCAGCACGATAAGGCTGAGTGGCAGCTCCAGGGCTGTGGCTGCTCACGCAACTGTGGCATTAGTGTAGAGAACTGCGGGGATGCAGCTGCCCTTGCTGTGATGCTTCGAGTTTCATAGTCGATATGGGAAACTGGGTGGGATGTGGATGTCCCAGGAAGGGACAGGAGCCTCCACTCAGCCTCTGTCAAACACTTCTCAGCCAGGCGTGGTGGCTCATGCTTGTAATCCCAGCGCTTTGGGAGGCCGGGGCTGGCGGATCACCTGAGATCAGGAGTTGGAGACCAGCTTGGCCAATGTGGTAATTTTTGACGCATTAAGGATTAAGGAAAAAGACTCACACTCGTTTGCCTTGCTTTATAATTGACGATTGGTGTAGCCCAGTAGTGTGAACTTGTTAAGCAACCATTCTTACCGAAAGACTAATCTTTAAAACTCTCTTCCTCTGGACACGTCTTTGGCTGCTGTAATCAAATGCAATATAATCAGCACTGGTGAATGGCTTTCCTTGCTGGGCTAACAAATGCTCCTCAGAAACGTTGGTTTCTTGTTATTTTCATTTATAAGTATGTTTTAAGCCCTCTAATTTTTCTAGCTTTCCTGCGAGTTGGGAATAACTGTGATGGGTGCTTAGTTTGGGATGTTGACGTACACTCTATGCCCAGCTACTATGCCATTGAGTGAACACTGATTTGTCACTTTCTCATGAAGACTGATTTCACCTAGTTTGGTAAATTCTATTAAGGAAGGGGGTGGAATGCAACTGCTGTTAGGAGGCTTTTTTAAGGATCAAGGAAATGTTGCCATGATTATTACCATTACAGAAGGAACATAAAAACACGTGCTGCCTTCAGTCATGATGAATATGTAAGTCCGCATCTGTGACTGCAGAAAACGGCAGCCCTAACTCTTAAAATCGTGTGGATGCACCAAGCCCATCTGCAGGGCACTGTGGAGCAGCCTGCGTTAGCCGAAGTTGGCCCACAAGCCCTGAGGGATGGTGTCTGAGTTATGATAAGGCTCTGACTTGGGATTAAACAGGCCTCCAAATACTGTGATATTCTAAACAAAGACACGATACTGCCCAGGGAGCCCAGTGGACACCTGTAGGCAGTGTAGGTGAGAAAAGGCTCCAAGGAAGATTCCTGCAGCTCAGCTAGGAGGATTCTGTAAGGCAGTAGACACATCAATGTTCACATAGGAGTGTTGAGCTATATTCATTCCTTTTAAGCAGCCAGGCTTGTGTGTGTTTTCAGGGGCACTCACATGGCGCCCCTTCCACCCTCACTGCTGGTCAGGTGAGGTGTTCAAGACTAGCCTGACCAACAAGGTGAAATCCCATCTGTACCTAAAAACACAAAAAATTAGTCGGGCGTGGTGACAGGCGCCTGTAATCCCAGCTACTCGGGAGGCCGAGGCAGAAGAATCACTTGAACTCGAGAGGCAGAGGTTGCAGCAAGCCGAGATCGAGCCACTGCACTTCAGCCTGGGTGACAAAGGGAGACTGTCATAAGAAAAAAAAGATTTTATTTTATTTTATTTTATTTTTTTTGAGACGGAGTCTCGCTCTGTCTCCCGGGCTGGAGTTGCAGTGGCCGGATCTCAGCTCACTGCAAGCTCCGCCTCCCGGGTTCACGCCATTCTCCTGCCTCAGCCTCCTGAGTAGCTGGGACTACAGGCGCCGCCACCTCGCCCGGCTAGGTTTTTGTATTTTTTAGTAGAGACGGGGTTTCACCATGTTCACCAGGATGGTCTCGATCTCCTGACCTCGTGATCCACCCGTCTCGGCCTCCCAAAGTGCTGGGATTACAGGCTTGAGCCACCGCGCCCGGCCGATAAAAAAGATTTTTAAAAACCCTACATGCCCCTAGTTGCTTCTGTAGGAGACGGCATGTTCCCGAAGGTAGACTTTGTGTTGAGGACTCTGCAGCGTCAGGCTGGAGACAGTCTCCCTTCCTAGCAGCGTGGGCCCCTGGGCTGCTCTTCTACCAGAAGGGATGGTGGCATCTCTGGGAGGTATCTGTGGACTCAGATCTGTGTGGATTAGTGACTTGTGTTACTCGCAGATACATAATTTTATGGGTAAATGAATACCTGGACTGGCTGCAACTTCAGGACGAGATTTGGAAGTAGGGAGTGAAAAGTGATGACGGAACCCTGGGCTTGTCTTGCCGCCCCCAGGACCCGATCGGGGCGCCTTCTCATCTGAAGTCCCAGCACGAGGTCACGGTGGCCCTCCCCTCTGAAGCCCCCAGCAAGTGATCGGGGCATCACTCCCCTCTGAGGCCCCAGAACCTGGTCGGGGCGCCCCTCCCTTCTGAATCCCCCATTACCTGGTCGGGGCGCCCCTCCCTTCTAAAGCCCCCAGACCCTCCTGGCCTGCGGTGCTGCTTCTCCAAATGCTGCCCTTGGCTGTTTTCCAGGAGTCACCTGCACCCGAGCAGGCTGCCTGTTTCACTTCTCGGATCTGGGGTGTCGGTGAAGCTCATTTATCTTGTCTTCCTCCTCATGTGCCATATCTCACCTATTGTCTGTCAGAGTTCGTGTGAGTACGTGTTGTGCGTTCTCAGGCTGTAATCGGTGCTTAGGTGACAAGAACGTCTTAGAGCAACGGACTGTCTGCTCTAAAGGACGCTGTGGATGAATCGAGACACGGTTTACTTGTGGGGTTTAAATTTCCTGGGTGTTGGAGGCAATTGGGGAAAAAAGGTCTAAAAAAGCCCCTGGGGATGAGGAAGGCAATAATGAAAAGAATTACTCTATACACACTTAGCAGTTGATTTAATTTGTAGGTGAATTTTGCATTTTGGGAACTACTAAAGCTACTGTTTGTAGGGATTCCTTGATGAGCTTCTTGTTTTCTGTCAAGTGGAAGGTAAATTGTATCGGTTTTGTGTTTAATTCTGACTGACTAGGATCTACTTTCTTTTTCCCCCCATTTACGTTAGGGTGGGGATTGGACTAGAAGAGCTGTAGGATCTCTTTATTTCTGATCTTAAATGAATTTTTTCTTTACTCACCTTTTTTTTTTTTTTTTTTTTGGTGAGCTGCTATTTTTTCCTTTAATGCACTGTTCTTTGGTTTGGGAAATGTGGTCTATTTGTATCGTGCTTTAAATGTACACAATGGTTCTAAATTGCTATTTTTCATTAAAGTTAGATATAACATCTTAATTAAAATGTCATCTAAAAATGAGGCACAATCTGAGGCCTGGAGACCCCTCTTGTCACTTCCAGCCGTGTCTCTATCCCGGGCCACGTTGGCTCTGGCCACATCTCCTCCCTACATCACACCGTGTTATCCCCACAGCACGTCACCTCTGGCAACTCCCTCCTGGCCACATCACCTCTGGCCTCACTGCCTGCCTCCCTCCCTCCTGGTGGCCTCCGTGGCTCCTGCTGTCTACCCTCCCGTGGGTGTTTTCGAGGCTCTTTCCCCATTTTCTGCTCCTGAGTGGGTCTTGGGGCCTGGATGTTTCACAGGATGCAAGTTTCTTCCCTTCCAGCCATGGGTCTCTGAGCGACAAGTCCAGAGAGGGCACTAAGCTCTCCTTACCCACCTGGGGGCCCCGAGCCCTGACCGCCGACCACCAGGGCTTTTCTGTAGAGTGTGGGGCAGACTCATGCGTGAATTGGGCTAAAAAGGTGCTTCCAGGAATCCTTGTTTTAAGTGCACTGGAGCAGAGCTGGGGAGCGGGGACCACCTGGTTTGCTCAGAATTTGGTCCTGATCACAGCCGATGAGTCAACATAAGTACCTCCTGAATGAAGCATTCCACAGACTGATTTTACACATGACGGCTGTGATGGCTGGAAAAGGCTTCACACAATGAGAGAGTTTGAGCTGCATTTGAAGGAAGAACAGGTCCCTGTAGGTGGAAATGAAAGATAAGGGTCATCCAAGCCCTCAGCAGCAGCGGGGTTGGGGTGGTGCGGACTCCCCATGGATGGTGGGCATGGCTGAAATGCAGGAGAGGGCAGGGGTGCGAAGCAACAGCAGGGCGGCATTAAAATTCCCCTGCAGAGAGGGGACGTGACTGAGATACTATCACATGTATACAACTGAGAGATGATTTGAGAATGATTTCTGGGAGCCTGTGGGAAGAGCACGTGGTCATCATCAGTTCTCGGGATCTCTTTATGAAGTGAAAGAGCCGTGCCTCTGCCTATCTTGTGAGCTGTTAAGATCAAATCGGATAATCTTCAGTGAGCCTTGTAAATGCTAAAGCTTATGACAGGCTGTTCCATCCCCCTTGTCTTCACCCTCCTTTCCTCCTCGGAAACGTGAACCCTGCTGGGTACCTCATTATCTGCCTGGCTTCCTCATCCATAACGTGAGCCCTGAGTACTTGCTGGGTATCTCGCTGTTCACCTTCCTTCCTCAGTAACATGAACCCTGAGTATTTGCTGGGTACCTCGCTGCCTGCCGTACAGCTGGTTGTATCCGTCTCAAACGCACTTAGCTGGCACATAAGCAGAAGTGCTCGCCGGGCTTTGGGAGGGCTTTCTGACATGTGGGTGCCTGCTTTTCCCTGTTAGGCTGGAGCTGCAGGAGCCCTCCTAGACCAGACAGAGGACCAAGGCTGTGGCCTCGGGGTGGGGGCTGGGGGAGTTCGCTGGGTTTATTGTGTGGGTGAGAGCAAACTTCAGTCCCACTGCGGCATCGGGATTCAGGGTTCCTTCTGGAATGTTCTGAGTGAGAAACAGGAAGTGTGCACAGGTGCGTCTTCTGCGGATTTTATGGTTATCTTGAGAGAGCACTGGTGCCTCTGAGCTATGAACCTGCAGAACCACTTCTTCCACTAACGGTCGCCTTTATAGAAAGAATGACTTGCAAACGATGCCACTTCAGATGGAGGTATTTGCAGGTGTGGCCTAAAAAATGAACAAAATGACTTTCATCTCAAGGAAAGTACCTTACATTATTCCCAGTGATAAACATTTGAGCTTTCCAATGAGCATTAAAATATAAAAATCTTGTGTCCACCACTTTCTCATGTGATCAATGGTGATATTGATGTGTTTTTTTTTTGTTTTTTGATATAGAACGAAATGTGGAAGTTGCTCATAATTCTGAACCAGTGTTTTCTAACCAATGTGTGATTACAAAATCGTGTGCTGGTAAAAGCCATTCAAGTGCAGGACGGACCAGTCGACTCAGAAGGAATTGGGGCAGAAAGGCCCGTCGACCAGAGCGCAGTCTCTGTGTTGCAGACAGCCTGTACGGAAGTGCCACTTGTTACATTTGGCAACAGAGAATACCTAAAATGATCTGAAAACACAATGAAAATACTGCTTCCTACTTGTATATCAGCGTGGGGTCGGACTTCTTTCATAAACTTCAGCCACGGCTCTCTAGCCCACTGAACGCAGATGCAGGCGTGAGAACCCTGCTGTCTGAGGTGCAGAGATGTTAGGTGTTTTCACAGCAGTACAAACTGTTGTCACGCTGCTACTTATTTTGGAAAATGGTTTCTTCTTGAAGACTGTGTTAAGATGTAATGACTTTATCGTTGTAAAATAAACTAAATTGTTATCTTTTTTTTTTTTTTTTTTTTTTTTTGAGACAGATTCTTACTCTGCCACCCAGGCTGGAGTGTAGTGGCGTGACCTTAGCTCACTTCAACCTCTGCCTCCTGAGTTCAAGTGATTCTTGTGCCTCAGCCTCCCTAGTAGCTGGTACTACAGGTGTTCGCCACCATGCCAGGCTAATTTTTGTATTTTAGTAGAGATGGGGTTTCGCCATGTTGGCCAGCCCAGTCTTGAACTCCTGACCTCAAGTGATCCACTTGCCTCTGCCTCCCAAAGTGCTGGGATTATAGGCATGAGCAGCCACCACTCCCGGCCTGATGAGAAAGCTTTTTTGTGATCTTGAATAAAGTGCAAAGGGTTCCTGAGACCCAAAAATTTGAAAACTACTGGCTTAAACTGAGAAAATTGTCCACGATGTTTCAGTGTATCTTCTAATCTGTTGATGGAGAAAGGACGGTAAGGGTTGCTTTACTTTTTTCCTTTCAGAACTCAATGGTGCTGGGACAACTAGGGTATCCACATGGAAAAGGATGGACTGGACCCTTCCTCAACCTACACGCAAAGCTCAAAATGGATTCAGCGTAAGGAGTCGACTGTGAGACCCATTCTGTCAGTCTGCTGGGTACCATAATGGACACCACAGACCGTGCGGCTTAAACAACAGCATCTTATTTCCTTTTATCTGGAGACTGGAAGCCTGGGATCAAGGTGCGGCCAGTGTTGGATTCTCTGGGGCCTCACCCCGTGCTGTGTAGACGGCATCCTCTCTGTGTCCTCACAGGTTTCTCTTATGTGCATGCAGCACTGAGGACTGTGTCTAAATTCTCGCAAAAGAATACCAGTCATACTGGATCAGGGCCTACTCTCAAGATCTTATGTGACCTAAATTTCCAAGTTAAAGGCCCTGTACACTTAGGTACAGTGACATTTTGAGTTTCCGGGGTTGTGACTTTAACATGGGAATCTTGAGAAGGGGGGACAGTTCAGCGCATGACACCTTTAGGGAAGAATCCTGGTGAAACTGCTAACGTTGGATTAGGCAATGTTTCCTTGGCTGAGACGTCTAAAGCTGTAAGAAGCAACTGAAGGGAAAAAGACAAAATTAAAAATGTTCATTTCAGAGGATACTCTTAAAGTAAAAAGACAACCCACAGAACAGGATACATTATCATGATAAGGACCTGATATCATGAATATATTTAAAAGCTCTTAGTAAAAATCCAATTTAAAAATGGACAAGGGATTTGAATAGACATTCTCCAAAGAAAGACATATAAATGCCTTAAAAAGCACATGAGATGTTTAGCAGAATTCATCATCTTAGAAATGGAAATCAAAACTACCGTGAGACACCACTTCACAACCACCGGGATGGGTAAAACCCCAGTATTGGACAGTGACATGGTGGTGAATTTGGGAAAACTGAAATCTTGATATATTGCTAGTGGGAGGGGAAGTAAAATGGTACAGTTGATTTGGAAAAGTCTGGCAGTTTCTCAGAAAAGTGAAGCATGAAATCACCGTACAACCCAGCAATTTCACTCCTAGGCATACGCCCAAGAAAATTGAAAATATTTTTGCCAAAAAATCTTATGCAAGAGTCTTCATAGCAGCATTATTCGTAGTAGTAGAAACAGTCCAGGTATCTGTCAACAGGTCACTCACTGTGAGATTCCACTCTCCTTGGACGTGAAAGATGTCAGCACCGAAGGTCACGCACTGTACGATTCTCCTCACAACAGGTGTCCAGAATGGGCAAATCCAGAGAAACGGAAGTGGGCTGGCGATTGCCAGGGGCTGGTGGAAGGAAGGAGCAGGTGCTGACTCTTAATGGGTTCAAGGTTTCTTCGGCCCGTGGTGAAAAAGTCCCGAAATTACATACTAGTGGTTGATGTACAGCTTTGAGTATATGCTAAAAAGACTGAATTGTATCCTTTCATATTGGGGCTTTTATGGTTTGTAAATTCCTTTCAATTTCAAAAGAAACTCAAGAACTTCTTTGGTGTTGATATTTGGATTGTGAAAGAGACAGTATCCAAAACAATTTACTATGTAACTCACGTCCCCAGAGTTAAACTTCATTTTCTGAGGATCTTAAAGGAAGTGTTTGAGCCTAGGAGACACAACGATCCTATACTAGATGTTACATCCCATCTTACTGATTTCTATCTCACATAACCATGTTCAGGGAAAAACGACATGTAAACGTGAGCTGAATGCTATGCAGAGACACATTCCTCTTACCCGGATGATCTTTAGTGGTGCAGTAAGAGATGAGGTCATAGCAACGTTAGTTTAGTTAGTCTAATTTCCATGGCAACAGGAATTTGGCACATCTGATGAGTTAGATGTCCCTGCACAGCTCCTAACGGGGTCGCCCATTTCTGTGTGGTGTCTGTGTATATTCTCGCTGTAGAAATAAGTGATAGCACCTGCACAAACACTTGCCCGGAAACGCGCACGAAGCTGGTGAAGGCAGAGGACAGGCGAGAGGGAAGCATGGCTCAGCCCTGGCAAAGAAGATCGTTATTCCGAACGCAGTCAGGTGGAGAGTCTTGCTGCTGGTGTCTGGGAAATGTGTTGTGTTTGCTTCTATCTGAACAGCTGGACCTGAGCGTGTCTGTGCTTTGACATTTAATCTGTACAGTATCCTTGGCAGGGTGTGTATCTCTGTGGCAGAGGACACCCCAGCCACAGTGGATGTCAGCGGCGGTGGCTGGACTCAGGGTCCGTGAATGTTGCGTGATCGAACGTGTTTGGTTCATTCTCAGCTCCTGCCCAGGTGCCTCCCGAGCATCGGGTGCTCTGGCTCCCCAAACCCTTCCCATCTGTGTGTAGCATGACCACCACCTTCCTACCATGTGTTTGTCCTACCACAGCTGCCGTGTCTAACGGGCGCTTTGCTTTCCAGCTACTTTCCTATAATCAAAACCCTTGAACGACTTTGCCTGCATTTCAGAGACGACAGGGTATTAGTTTTTCATGATTGCTCTGAGGATTTCCAAAAGCAAATGAAACTTACAGGATGTTAGATATTAGAAGTGACAGTAATTATAGATGGCTTTTCTCAGTTAGTCTTTTGATTGTGGTAAAATTACATAGCACTCTATTTTTAAGTGTATGGTTTGGTGGCATTAAGTGTGTTCACACTGTCGTGCCGCGATCACCGCCATCCATCTCCAGAACTTCCTGGTCTCCTCACGCTTGAAACTCGATCTACCAAACACTAGCTCTCCTTCCTCCCCAGCTCTGGTAAGAACTACAGATTGCTTACATAATAGGCTTTTTCAGTAAGAGAAAGGGCAAGGAAAAGAGCTCTAAAGA
This sequence comes from Macaca fascicularis, assembly GCF_037993035.2. NCBI lineage: Eukaryota > Metazoa > Chordata > Mammalia > Primates > Cercopithecidae > Macaca > Macaca fascicularis. The sequence goes on along the minus strand of NC_088387.1, from coordinate 15,020,703 downwards.
CTGTCTTGAGATTTGAGGAAGTGTTTTATTTTTGCTGTCTGGTTCCCAGTGTGAAGGACGTATTGAAGACATGGGAGGGCGAAGGTCTGTGACCTCAGGAAGTGCTGGGCTGGGCAGCTTTCCTGCTGTGACGGGGGCACTTGTTCTCAAACCCGCCTGAGATAATTGCATGAGGATGGTGCTGCCTTGTGACAGCTCTGAACTTGGTCTCCTTGAACGTTGTCAAGTACATAAGCTTTGGCGGTTACCGTCTAGTGTCTGCGGGAGACCTAGAATTTGAACATTGTTGATTTTAGAACACACCTATTTGTATAACACTCTACCTATTCTCATCAATGTGTTCTCTTTTTTTGCCTTAATATTCTGTGTTGCGGTAGCAGTAGTTGCAGCGGACGCTACTTCTGGTTCGTGGTCATTGCCAAACACAAGCTTCTGGAAACCGTGTGAAAAATGAAGGGGAAAGTGCTTTTCTGCAAGGGCCTTTTTTGAATATCTTGTTTTTTTCTGGAATATCTGTTGTGGTGTGAAACGTTTTCATATTGAGGGGTTTGTAACGTGTTTTATACTGGTTAGATTTGAAACCTCATGTTTTGGCATGTCATGGGGCTGCTTTGTCCTGTTATTCTATGATATAGCTGGTTTGCAAAACTATTGGTTATTTCCCTTTAAAAACCAAAGCAACTTACAGATTGAGTGTGATTCCTGTCAGAATTTAATTGTAAAATCGATTTGTGTTCAATAAGCTTACTGAAATGATCAGTGGACAAAAAGATAAGAACATGTCAAGTCTCTGGGCCATGAAGGACTTCCAAATAATACACATGATACATAGTAATTTCTTAACAAAAGATTAGATTTAGTGCATAACTATTTAAAACCTCCACATTTTCTATTATAGGCATTCCACAGTGCCCATGGGGGTGGGCTGCAGGACTGCCTATGGAATCCGAGGTCTGTGGGTGTTGAGGTCCCTGCTCTAAAATGGCATCGTGTTTGCATATGACATACGCACATCCTCCTGCAGACAGTCATGTCAGGGTTGCTCATAACAGCTATACCATGGACATGCCATGGGAGTAGTTGTTTAATGAATAATAAATTCTGAATGCTTAGTACAAACACATTAAAAAATATTCTTGATCTATGATTGGTTGAATCCACAGGCCTGGAACCCCGGGAGAGAGTACAAACTCTAGAAGCCAAACGAACAAAGAACTTGAGGTCAGCAGTGACGGGTGTGGGATCACACTGAATCTCATGTGTTTTGCTGTCTGTGTCACTGTGTCCCGTGTAAACGGGAATCATTTGTCGCTTAAGGTAAAATAGGTAACGGGAAACATTACAGAAGGGGCACGAAGGCGCGCCCCTCATTACCCCGTGTTACCGCCAAGTGTCTGCCTCCTGGGGAAGGATCTGTTCTGTGGGGAGACTAGACGTTGATGATTTCCGGATGTGTGAAGGGAAATGCCCTCCGAGAAGCGTGGCTTAGGCCGGAGCACGTCAGACGAGAGTTAGCGTGGCATGGAGTTTCCACAGTGCCCCTCAGGCCTGCTACTTCTCTCCTCTCCCCACCCCTGGCCCTGACTCTTACCAAGGGAGGAAAGTTCAGCTCCAGTTGAGCCCCGCGCAGGGCTGTGGATCTCTAGGGCAGGTGCCACCTTCGCCTGAATAGGCTGTGTCAGAGGAGGGTCTGGCCGTACTTGAGCTGTGAGAGATGCTCTCAGACATCCAGCATCCTGAAAACCCAGGTGCTGAAGGTTCCTCCTCCACCGTCCTGCGGGGAAGGGGGTCTTATCCTGTTTCCCCTCAACCCGAGCTGACTTTTGTCTGTTCTGTACACCTAGTTTTTAAAACCAATTATTGTTAATCATCTAGCAGACAAACACCATAAGGTGAGAGCCTGGGAGGGTAGATGGGGCTGTGGAGGATAGTTTCCTGAATAACAGTGTTCAGATTCCTGTTTAGCCGTCATTTGACCCAAGGCCTCCAGATAATTGAAATATTGTCAGGAAGACACCCATTTTGTATCTGAGGTTTTTTTCATGTTTGTTTTTGTTTTTGTTTTTGTTTTGTTTTAAAGGAATGGGTGCAAACTTCTAACCAGGGACCTGACAAAAGAGAAGGATTTCTTTTCAAAGTGAAGGTCGGGGATGGTTGGCATTGGCCATCTGTGACTAGCAGGGACCCAGGCTGCTTCCCTCCTGCCGCCCGACTCCTGCCCCTCCAGCTCCTGCCCCTCCAGCTCTTGCCCCTGTTCCCACCAGCAGGAAGAGGAGCGGGAAGGTGCCTTTTCCCCTTTAAGGAGATGAGGTGAGAGTTGCACCTGCCATTTCGCTAGTCCCTGGGGTGATTCTCCAGCATGGGTGGGAGTTGGGTTTGGAGGCCTGAGCCCCGTGAAGCTGGGGTTGCTTTTCCCTGAGCAGTGGGAACCTAGACTCTGAGAAGTGGGGTCAGAGGGTAGCCTTTGCTGCATCCGCAGGAGGGGCCTCTCGTCCCAGTTGACATCTTCACTACAAAAGGGGGTGTGGCCGTCATGGTCCATTGACAGAACGTTACTTGTTTTTGTTTGTTTTTTAAGCACATCGAACCCTAATTCCTTTGGCCTTTACTAAAGTGGCACTTTGTAATTCCACATGATTTCATCGTTATACTCGCAGGAGAGAATGCTTCCTGCAAACCAGAAGGATCTCTGAGACGGTTCTCGGCCCATAGAGAGTTCCTTTTCCCAAGGTTAAAGACACAGCCTCACGAGGGGTTGAGGACACACTGCGACAGCCTCAGGAGGTCCTGGACACGTGCCCAAGGTGTTTGGGGCACAACTTGGTCTTACACATTTTAGGGAGATGTGAGACAACAATATATGTGAGATGTACGTTGGTTCGGTCCAGGAAGGGAGGGACGGCTCGAAGCGGGGAGGGGTTTCCAGGTCACAGGTAGATCAGACAAAAGCGTTTCTGGTGAACCTTTCCAGAGGAAGCAGTCAGATCCGCATTTATCTCCGTGTGCAGATGGTGACTTTGGGTTCTCTCCTCTGTCATGAGGAATTTCCTTGTGGATCGGTTGTGAGGGAGGTACATGGCTTTTTTTCTTCTCCCCCAGTAGCTGTCTCTGTTCGGAAGAGCATGGGAGGTAGGTTTGCCCTAAGCTGTTCCTCACGTTGACGTCCCTTTAGCTTAATGATTTTGGGGTCTTGAGATATATTTTCAACGGCATGTTTCTGAACACACTGGCACTCTAAACAGTGTTGTAGGAGGCATCTAACTTACTTAGATGAAGAATCTATTTGGAAGGACTTGAGCACCTTCATCCTTGAGAGAACCAAGCCTTTGTTTAGTTTGCTTTGCCCCGAGGCTGTTACTCTGCCCTGGGCTGTGCGGCCTTAGAAAGCTGTGCCCCTCTGAGCTCCTGCCTGTGGAATCTGGTGACTTTGGAGTTAATCCAGCAGCTACATGTTTTGGAAAGCAGATTACCTCTTAAAGTGTTGGTGATTATGATTCTAACACTAGAATTTCAGTGTGTATTTTCCACCCTTCTTACTTTGTCTCCTCATACACTGAGATGCTGCTGCATTTGCCCTTAGGCTTCACTGAGGGAGGGTCAGTTCTGACCCTATCTTAAATATTGACTTTGAACGGACAGAATCGGGATTCAGAAAAACCCTTGAGCTGTGAGAGTGTGCTGATATCTATGTAAGTGGGGTTCATGTGTCAAACTCAGGTTTAAGAAAAACCAATTCTAGGCTGGGCATAGTGGCTCACACCTGTCATCCCAGCACCTTGGGAGGCTGAGGTGGGCAGTTCACTTTTGAGCCCAGGAATTCGAGATCAGCCTGGGCAACATAGCAAGACCCTGACTCTACAAAAAATTAAATAGGAGTGGTGATGTGCACCTGTGGTCCCAGCTACTCGGGAAGCTGAGGCTGGAGGATCACCCAAGCCTGGCAGGTTGAGGCTGCAGTGAACCCTGATAGCACCACTGTACTTATGGTGCACTGTGCCTGAGTGACAGAACAAGAACCACCACCCCCCCCCCCCAACACACACACACACACACACACAAAGTATCAATACATGCAGAGGCCAGTTCTGCTGGGACCACCTGTTAAGGCTCCTCTGGGCCTCACGGTTTTAGATGGGTCTGTCCGGGTGCGAGAGGGAGTGGCTTGAGGGCCTAGAAGCCAGTTCTTGTGGTTCAGCGTGACTGCGGATGTGGAGCTGGGGGCAGGGCTCTCCAGGGCATGAGTGGGTAAATGGACGGGCTTCCAGGATGAGTCCCTGTGACTTGGCCTGGTTTACATCTGTCCAATACAAATCCACAGTTTCTTACTCTAGAAGCTTCTGACGGGGCTGATGGACTGGCCTGGGGAGAGAGGGTGCCCTCAGAGCCTCAGGGTGCCATCTGGTTTAGGCAGAGCACTTAGTCACCTAGATCTAGGATTTATGGCACTACAGGGGACTCATCACACTCGGAGCAGCAGCCATCTGCATTCTAGACTTGGTTCTAGGCGAAGTACTTTGGAGTCTGTTGGTACCCTGTGTTCTGTTTATCTGTAAAACAAGTTAGAGTTATAACTACTTACAACCTATGATTAAAATTTTGCTACAGAATATGGCAGTTGTGGTGGAGCCTGGCCAGAGACCCCCCTCTCGTACGCTGCCGCGTGCTGGGGTTGCAGGCGTTGCCTGCATCAGCTGCCCCTCCTGGCGTGTCTATGTTCTTGACACTGGTGCCCATCGAGGCTCGGCCTGTGGGACTCGTGCAGCCATTTGTCTCTGTGTTCCTCTGAGGTTTCGCAGACTTCACGGTCCCGTGGCAGAGCGTACAGTATCTGCTTGCATCCTGATCTCCCCAAACCCCAGGACAGGCCAAGAGTTCCTTACACACAACTGCAGAGGGCCCCGTGGTGTGGATTTGCGGTGACACAGCCTTTCCCCAGTTCGGCCTTCATCTCCAGAGATGGCTTTAGGGTGATAGAAACTTCACCTGAACCCTGAAGTTTTGGTGCTAGGAATTCGGTGACCGGCACAGATGATACCTCGTTTCTCTGCATTTGTAGCAATAGTTGTGAACATGACCACGAGATGTACAGAGGAAGGAAAAAGGAGGTTTTCTTTTCCGAGTAACACTCTGTGCTTTGGGAAATGTGATCTCGGGGGAGCTGTAAGCACGTGCCCCTCAGGAGGGGAGGAGGCCGCGGCGTTACACGTTCCGTGGTTTGTTGGCTGTGTGTGTTCATCGGGCTCATGGAATGTCGGAACGTTTACAGGGAAAGTGGGGTTTGTTCATCTGGTTCGTGCAATGTCTGAACACTTATAGGGAAAGTCTAGCACACATGCAGTGAGTTAACCTGTAACATCCATGTTCGCCTTGGGGCAAGCGTAACATTTGAAATGAGGTGGACTGGGCGTGTCATGTACAAAGGTGGGCTGTTGGGCACAGACGTTTATGCGCAGCCTCAGTCACAGCCAGGACTGGCTCAGGATCTGCAGCTTGTGGCGGGAAGGGACATTCACGAGGCCATTCTGTCCAGTTGGGGCTGCCGGCAGGGTCCCAGTGTGGGGCTTCTGATTGTGGAGGAGACTTCATGCTGGTTAACAGACTGTATAGGAGTAGTGCCATGGAGCTTTGGGGTCCACGTTCCCTATGATGCCGGTTACATTTCTCTCCGGACCTCATCGTAGCCACAGAGAGTGCACCTCGTCTGACAGCAGGGGGTGCCATGTGGATATAGTAATTTATTTTATTAACCTTTTTATTACTATTTTAATAACTTCTTTTTAAAGAGATAAAGAGTGTTGCTGTGTTACTCAAGCTAGTCTTGAACTCGTGGCCTCAAGCAATCCTCCCACCTCGGCCTCCCAAAGTGCTGGGCTTAGATACGTGAGGCAGTGCACCCAGCCTACAGCCATGTTTTTAAAACTCAGCACTTTATAAATCCTACTCCTTTTACCACTGAAGCACGCTGGTTAGCCTTGTGCAAACTGGGGTGTCAAGATCTTGGCCCCCCTTTTATTTTACCCTTCGACCTCAAGTTCTGATGAGAACAGCAGTTACAAAATGGGCATTAGGTGATTCTTCCGTTGCTAAAGCCAGAATTCTCACCAGTTAGAGATGTTTGTCCCCAGGATCCCAGAAAGCTGTTTTGAATCAAGCTCGGAGCAAGTAAGTAAGGAACTAAACTCTTGGTCTTCTGCTTAGCACCTGGGGAATGGGTTAGTTGCTGATACCTTTTGATCTGTGCTCATATGCTGCATCTCGTCACGGGAAGCAGAGTCGCCCTGTGGAATAAAGCCCAGCTCACGGTGGCACGTCGAGACGCTCAGGGCTGTCAGTCCCTTATACAGCGGCAGACTTGGAGCCTCAGCATCGCGTGCAGAGCCCGGGCAACCGGAGTGCATCCACCTTAGAGACCACAGGGCCAGTCGGCAAGGTGGATGTCCGGGCATATGGCCCTGACAGGCCCGCTGCAAGGTGAATTAGGAATTCGTTAGCAAAGAAATCAAACTCGCCTGTGGGTCCCAGCTACTTGGAAGGCTGAGGCGGGAGGATTGCTTGAGCCAGAAGGTCAAGGCCGCGATAAGCCATGATTGTAATACTGCACTCTGGCCTGGGTGACACAGGAGACTCCGACTCAAAAAAAAAAAAAAAAAAAAAAAAAAAAATGCCAAACCTTACTCTTCATAGCAGGAGGGATAATTTATCAAAGTAACTGCCACAAAATCTTAGATGATGTAATTTCAGTGGCTAAGTAAGCTGTCCAGGCCACGTGGCTGGCTCACAACTCATGAATGTGAACAGCAGGTGGTCTGCATTCTGGGTGAGTGTGACTGTGCCACTGCAGTTTTGTTCTCATGTCTTGATGAGCATAAACGGTTCCTGACAAGGGTAGGTAAGGATGCTGTGACCTGAGACTCTGTAATATTGTTGCTTGAGGAACCAAGGAGTTTTTCTCTCTTGCAAACCCATCAGGGAGGATGTTCCAGGCTAGTGACTGCTCCATGAGGTATTTAGGGATCCAGGTTCCTTACCGACCCCTGCTCTGCATTCCCAGGGACACGGCTGTCCTTGTTGTGGTTGGGAATGGGTGATTGCCATGCTGGCGGGGGAGGCTTAAGGTGAGAGTGGCCATGGTTTACCTAATCTACATAATGGCAGGGAGCCTGGGAGTAAAGGGTAAAGGATGTTGGTGAAGCACTGGCTGCACTCACCGCAGCTGGCCCAGGGATGGGGAAGCATGGCTGAGTGTGCCGTTCAACGGTACCTGGTTCTTTCAGATTTGACTTATGGATTTTCTGTTGTAAAGAGGAGAGAGCCTGTGGTTCTAGGCCAAGCATCTCACTCATCTCATAACATCTTGTATCTCTTAGCCAACACTTATGTCAAATTTTAGAAGTCCTATCAAACTGGCAAGGATTTCTCAATTTGGTTTAACTATTGATTTGATATCTGTGTCTGCATGTCTATTTTACATCTATGTGGTTATTTGACGCTCTGTAGTACATTTGGAATAGGTTCTATTTGGTGGAAGTTACTTTCAACAAACCCTTGCTGCTACTTGAATTTTCAAGGTTGCAAGTAGAAAGGAGAGAATAAAAACCACATCTTCTCTAGTTTTAAAATGTGTTGTTCCTCAAATCACACCAGAAGTACAAATATTACAAATTACAAAAGCAGCCAGAATCAAGGTTAAGGGATTTTTGGGTGATTCTGGCTAATCAGCAGTGTTTGCTGAGGTGTGTGCAGCAGAGCTACACGCCAAGAAGCCCGGGAGTGGGGAGAGTTGGGAGGCCAGACTGTGACTTCAGAGGTGCTGTTGCCTCAGGAAGAGAAGCTAGATGCAGGGAGGATAAATGGCCACATGTGTGACCACCGCCGTCCTTGCGGCGGTACAGAGGCCTTGGTACAGGGGCCTTTGTGAGCTGAGTTCAAAATAGAGATTGAGAGAGTGCAATGCATTCTTAGCTTTTAAAATAAAACGCTAATAGAGAATGTTTTGTTTGTAAGTATGTAAAATGTTACGTCTTTGTTTAGAATTTAAGGATAATAATTTGCTTCTGAGATCTTTGTGACTGAGATTTGAAACATTAACTATGGTTTTTTCATCCATGTTTTATACATATGCACGTGTATACATATACGTAAGGTATATATAAAAAATAAGCGTGTCTGTATTCACATTTACATACACTTGCATAATGTGTATACTTCTAGTCACACATAGGTCTAAGCGACTATGACTTGACTTGATAACCATGAGAGGGTAATTAAATAAGTTACCTGCCCTTAGCCTTGCTTTTGTATGTGAGCGGGGACCCTGCGAAATGAGCCTCCTGCGTTCCAGGCCTCACACAGCCCGTGCCACCTTTTGGAAGCAGGAGTTTGTCTGCAGCCACTTCGGGAAGCACGTGGTTGCCAGGATTGCCTAGAGCTCCAGGTTATCTCCAGTCCCAGCCTCCCTGGGGTAGAAGCTGCCCTAGCAGGGGCCTGGACATGGACGTTAGGGCCTGGAGCCAGGGACTGCTCCTGAAGCAGGGGGCTCCCCTCACGGCTGGGCATGAGAACAGAGGATAGGAGGCGGAACCAGCCTCGGGCCAGTGCATGACCTCCCGGAAGTGCTTGCGGGAAGCCCCAGTCGCCCTTTGCTGATCCCACAGCCAGCACCAAACTGTGAGATCCCCTTGGCCCACCCCTCAGGTTCCTAAAATGATTAGGGTTTCCTGAGCTGCGAATTTTTAGGTGTAGGCTAAAAAGCCCTGGGACAGACTCACAGGGTTCTTTATGTAGAAATGATGAATGTGCTGGTGACTCAGAGCAGGCACTGCACCCTCACTCCAGGGTCCTTTGTGCCAGGTGGAAATGAGCGTGTGGGTCACCCAGAGTCCCTGCATCCTCACTCCAGGCACTGCTCTTTGGTTTCTTAATTAAAAGCCTAAAAGCCTTGATAATGAAAATGCATTCTCCCCAGAGAATAGAGTTTCTGGTTACAGAGGCTCACCTGTAAATGCCGTGCCAGGTCAAATATGCTGAGATCTGGGCCAGGTCCTGCTTCCTGCCCACGGCCAAAGCAGGTACTTCATTTGGGAGGTGACCCAGGGGGACATCTGAGAGGCCTGCCAGTCCCCGAGGGATGAATCCACTGGCCTTCACACTCGTCTCCGGCCTCCATCAGCTCCTTCCTACCTGCAAACTGCCTGCTTGGACGTTGCCATCATTGGAGATATGTTAGGGACTTAGTATGGATTGACACCCATAGGACCAGCAGATCGTGGAAAGGTGGGAACCAGGGCTGGGAGGGTGGTGACCACGGCCAAAATAAGAACCGTGGTGGGCTGGGAGGTCCATCTTCTGTCTAAAGTGTTTTAATAATAAAAAACATAGTGTCTCAGGAGCATGAGAGGGCAGGCCACAGACGCGGAGAACATATCTGTAAAACACTCATCTGATAAAGGCTGTTATCCAAACCGTGCAAGGAACTCTCAAAACTCAACAAGAAAATGAATAACCTGATTAAAAATGGACCAAAGACCTGGACAGATACCCCAACAAAGAAGATACACAGATGGCAAATCTACACGTGAACAGATGGCCCACGTCTTATGTCATAGGGTGAGGCGTCAGAGTACACCCATCAGCCTGACCAAAATGCAAACTCCGACACCACCACGTGCTGGTGGGTGTGTGAGCATCAGGACCCTCACTCATCACTGGGGGAAGTGGGGCAGCGGCTGTGGGAGGCAGCGTGGTGGTTTTCCTTGGAACTAAGCTCTCCGACCACAGGAGCAATCACAGTCCTGGACGTTTACTCGGAGGAGCTGAAAGTTTACTTCCATGCGGAAATGTGCACACAGATGTTGACAGCAGCTTTGTCATTGCCAAAACTAGAAAGCAACCAACATGCCCTTCAGTAGGTGAATGGATAAACTGTGGTATGTCAGATACTGGGATATTACTCAGCACTAAAAAGAACTGGACCCCTAAGCCATGAAAAGACACGGAAGGATCTTACACACATGTTGCTAAGTGAGTCTCCAATCTGGACAGGCTGCCTGCTGTCTGAGTCCAACCACAGGACAGTCTGTAAAAGGTAAAGCTATGGAGACAAACAGTCAGCGGCTGCCAGGGGTTGGGGAAGGGAGAGATGAATGGGAGGAGCATAGGGGATGTGTAGGGTGGGAAACAACTCCAGGTGGGGCTTTCATGGGGGATCCATGCCGTTCCACACCTGTGAAACCCACAGAGTAAGCAGCAGCAGGCCGAGTCCTCGTGTGAGCTGTGGACTGTGGGTGGTGGTACCATGTTGATGCGGGTCTGTCGGTCATACAGACATGCTGGTCCGGTGAGGGCAGGAGAATGATGGAGGCTGTGCCTGTGCTGGGAAACGAGATACGTGAGGACTCTCTGTACTTTCCTCTTGATTTTGCTATGAACCGAAAATTGCTTTTAAAAACGTCTATTGAAAAGGCAAACAAAAGAGTACTGGCCAGACAGTATCTGTGTGAGGGTGTGGCCTGTGTTCTACGTTCAGAATTTCCCTGTTAGAATACACATATCTAAATTATTCAAAGTTAAACCTTTGCATTAAGCAACTCACTACAAAGTGACAGTATCAGCTTGAGCGCTGCCAGGATGGCCAGGATCCTGTATCCTGACAAGCTCCTCCCCTTACAGGTGCAGTTGACATCCATGGCCACATCCCAGAAAGCAGTAGGGCTTGGAATCTCAGGAGTCAGGCTTTGCGGGACAGAGAGGAAGTGAGATCTTGTAAGCTCGTGGCTGAGGGCAGGCAAGGGGGAGCCCATGGCAGGGAGCCGGCAGGGATGACTTTTTGATCAGTTGTCCTTATCGCTGAGGCCTTCTTAGACTTGGGGAGTTGGGAGTCCCCACTCTTGGGCTCCTCAGAAACCAAAGGCTGCTCATAATCCTCAAGTTCCAGATGCCTCAGGGGAGGTACCTGGGTTGTTGGGTGCAGTTCCGTTATTTGCTGCTCGGTGGGATTTGCCCGCAGCATTTCTGGTTGTTTTTAAGAGCTGATGTTTGAGCTGCTTAAAATCACATATGGATGTCGATTTACCTATAAAAGTTAAGAATAGAATTTGAGTTCAGAGAGTTGTGAAAATGCTCAAAGTCGTGTACTAATGTATACATTACATTTGTGGAAATATCTAAAAGTCCAGGATTTATATTAAACACTTCTTGATTTTTGTAGTATCTACCTGTCATTTTTCCATTTGATTAATAGATGTCAGAGGGCTTAAATTTTGAGTGCCTGAATTCACTGAAATTAAATCTTCTTACGTCAAATATAATTAAACTGAATGTAGCCAACAGTGCATGCTTTTATAAATATTGAGTAAAATATATATAAAAACACATATCCATCGACATGCAGATGGCGGCAACACATTAAACCATAAAAGTAGAATTAGTATTCTTTGTTTTCTGAGAAGACAAATTTTTAAACAGTCAAGGGGTCTTATAACTTTCTAGTCTCCAACTTATTTGTCCTAAAATGGAAGATTGACAGCAGTAGAAGAGGAGATCCTGGGCCAGTGCAGGCTCTGGGAGCAGCAGGGTGAGTGCTGGAAGGAGCTGGCTGGAGGCAGAGCAGGGAGGTGATCAGGGAGGCCAGGGTGGCCTCAGGGTACGCGGCTCAGTGAGTGAGAAAAGGTTCACATTTCTTGGAGAGCCCTTGTCTCTGCCCACGGAAAACCCAAACTCCTTCCAACTGGGATGTGCATCTCATGTAAAAGTTGTTACTCCCAGAAAGAAAGCCAGTCGATGTAGAAATTTTTTGTATGCAGAAATTACTTCAAATTTGTTTCTAACCTTATCCTTTTCTTCCCCCGTCTTAATGTGTAGTGACTTTCTGCAGGTAACGCACACATCTTAGGAGAGCGCTGTATTTCAGTTGCTGTTGGCTCTGTTGTGACTTTGTGGTGTCCGACGTTCTGGTTCTGAGGTTCTGCGCAGAACGTGGCTCCTCCCTGCTGAGCGTTGGTTGTTGAAGGCCCATGTGGAAACTTTCCCTGTAAGCTCGTTGACCACAGCAGTGTTGGTTCAGAAATCTTTGGACCTCCTGAGACTTCACACAGACTTCTAACCTTTCTAGCGTGACCTTTTCATTTTAGTGTTCCCCATTCATTCAGATGTTTTCCAGAATGTAAGTAATCTGCTGAATGCAGGGTGGGGGGTGCCCTCCGTTGGCTCTGGGGAGAAGTATCGCTGTTTCTCCGGGTGGAGCTTCCCGTCCACCATGGTGTGCTCCAAGACGCAGCAGGGTTCTTTGGCAGAAGTAACCGTCGAAGGCCCGCGTCTCCGTGGCAGGGTGACTGTGGGTGTGTGGCCTCGCGGCCATACCGGCCCCTCCCCATCAATGGCACCACGGAGAGGAGCAGGGGGAGGCCTGGGATCTGTCTCCAGAATCATAACTGTGCTTCCGAGACTGTGTCATCCGTGTGTAAGTAGACATGCAGAGAAAGTGTTGGAGATAAGCAAGAGACGGTGTCTGTCCCTAATGAGCTCAGGCGTGCCCTTGAGAGGGTCAGGTTTCTGTGCGGCTGATCCGGACTCAGCCTGGCTGTGGCAGTGCAGGTGACTGCTGGGCTTTGGCAAGGCTGCACCCACTGTCCGTCTGAATCGGTCCCCTTCCCAGGCTCACGGTGCCAGCTGGGCGCCCAGGCCTGATTTCCCATAAGGACGGAGGCCCTGTGTATGTGTCAGGGAAGGGGGAAGTGGGGGTCCTACTTTATTGCCATATCCAATGCCATGCGGGGTCAGCACTCAGGAAACACGTGCTGTGTGGGTCAGTGATTGAGTTCAGAAACCTAGAATATTCAGCATTGCAGGCTTTGGGCATGACCCATCCAGCCTTGGGGCTCTTTCTTTCTCTGAATTTCCTTCCATGGCATCCTCCTCATCCCAGGGGCCCCTGTTCCCGTATGACTGTTGGAAGTTTCACAGCTTCCTCTGCTTCCTCTCCCGGGCCCTGATGTGGCTGGGGCAGCTAGTGACTGTGCAGACCCCACAGCCAGTAGATCGTTGGTGCCAACGCCTTTGTCCTGGGTTACCTGAGTCAAGGACTCCAGTACATGGCTGAGCTCACCCCGAATGCCAGGATCGGAAGGCCTTGGGTTGCAGAAAGGTTGGGGGTTGCATATCGAAGGACAACCTGCAAAGGAGAAGGGGAAATGGCTGTGCTAGATGGCAGCTAGAGGAGTCTGTGTAGAGCCTGTTACACAGTGCACACACAGAGCTGGCATGGGGCATGCGGTGACATAGCCGCCATGGAAGTGGGCAAAGTTACAGGCTTCGGACCGACATGAATGGTCTGGTCTAAAACGATCCTCTGTTTCCTTTAATCCTAGCAACTGCTGGCTTACGGGGTGGGGGAGTGAGATCTGTGGTGGCCGCGAGGAGAGACAGGGATTTTAATTAAGCCCCTCTTTCTGGGAGAGGGGAGTAGCCGTTTCTGTAGGACGGTGAGCATCGTCATCTCAGGTAGCTCAGGCTGCTGTAACGAAACACCATTGCCTGAGTGGCTTGTTCTATTATAGCGGGGGTGTCATGTTAACTAGAAGTGTGCTTTTCTACTGGGCAGTAAGTAAATTAATGGTACATTTGCCAAGGACAGTGAGGTGTGATTTGATGAATCCAGTGGGGAAAAGGAGAAGGGGCTTGGCTGGGTGGGGACGTGTGTGTGGGAGCAGAATGGAGCAGCCAGGCGTGCTGTTGGGATGGAGGGGCTGCGCCCGCATTTCCATGGGATCCGTCGATGTTTGTGGCATTAGACCTGAACCTCTGTCTCTACTTCTAACACCCGCATAGTGAGGAAGCCCCTGATGGGCCTGAGTTGTTACTTCCCATTGCCATCGCTGGGAAGTGACCCGGACGCCTCTCCTGGCTGGTGACGGCCCCAGGCCTGGACGCTGGATTCGTCCTGAGCTCTTGGAGGGGCTTGGGCTCCACGCGCAGCAGGCACCTGCGCATCCCTTTGGACGTGAGATGTTGGCGCTCCGCTTGGAGGCCAGCGCGATCTGCGTGTGGTCAGGATCCGGCTCATCCTTTGGAGAGAGAGCACCTGCCCGGGGGCCCCTCTGAGGTGCATAGTCGTGCAGTGCCCTCACAGGATGCCCGGTCCTCCGAGAACTTCCTGCCATTCTCCTGGACCCTCAGGTAAGGGAGTCAAGTGTGGTGTGTGTGTCATGGGCGGGGTTGCTGAGGACACCACGTGCCGACTTGTGTGAAGACCCGAGGCGCTGCGTGAGCTCGTTCCCAGGGGGCCGTTGGCATCTGGGGGCCTGTGGGTGTCTTTCCACTGGCAGGAAATAATGGGTGTCCCATGTTACCTTTTGTGTCTTTTTTTTTTTTTTTTTTGTCAAAAAGCCCTAATGCCAACTTCACTGTCCCGCTATTGGAACCACCCACCTCAGGCTCACTGGTCCTCTTGTTTCTGGGCTGCTGCAGCGTTGTGTTGGCATAACTGTGTTAACTTCGTTTGAATTTTCTTCCTATTCTTTTGGAATAAGTGTTGATAGTTTGTGCTGCTTGTTCACCCGAGGCGAGGGTGTCCTTTAGGCCTGGAGGAGCACAGCCCGTGCAGGGAGGTGCCGGGCCTCTGCCTCTCATGTCGTCCGTAGCCCTCACCACACGTCTGCTCTTCGCTCCTCGTGCCCACGGCCGGGGTCACGGGCTGCTCGCTCTGCCGTTTGAGATCCTCGGAAAAGGTGGTGTTTACACTGAAGGGAGATTGGGGGTGTGCAGCTGATTTTAAATAGGAGGAAATGATGGTAACAGAATGAGCAATTCCTAGCACTTAGTCTCAGGCTTGAGAAATTGTGTTTTAGAAGCAAGGTATCCCCAACTCCGGTTTTCTTCAAATTAAATCTTTTAAAGAGTCCACAAATACAAATAGTTAAAGCCTAAAACTATGCAAGAGAGGGCCTAGAGCCCAAGCCACTGCCAACTCTGACTCCAAGACACCTCAGAAACTTGGTCCTCCTCCTCAGAGAACCCCCCTTCTACTCCTCCCTGCACACTGCTCCCTCCACACTCCTCTTCCGCACCCTCCCCTTCCGCCCCCTCCCCTTCCGCCCCTTACCCTTCCGCCCCTTCCCCTTCCGCCCCTTCCACTTCCGGCCCTTCCACTTCTTCCTTCCCCTTCCCTTCTTCCTTCCCCTTCCCTTCTTCCTTCCCTTCCTCTCTTCCTTCCTCCCCTCCTTCCTCCCCTTCCTCCTCCCTCTTCTTCCTCTTCCCTTCTCTTCCTCTTCCCTTCTCTTCGTCTTCTTCCCTTCTCTTCGTCTTCCCCCTCCCTCCTCTTCTTCCTCTTCCCCCTCCCTCCTCTTCTTCCTCTTCCCCCTCCCTCCTCTTCCTCCTCTTCCCCCTCCCTCGTCTTCCTCCTCTTCCCACTCCCTCCTCTTCCTCCTCTTCCCACTCCCTCCTCTTCCTCCTCTTCCCCCTCCCTCGTCTTCCTCCTCTTCCCCCTCCCTCGTCTTCCTCCTCTTCCCACTCCCTCCTCTTCCTCCACTTCCCCCTCCCTCCACTTCCTCCTCTTCCCCCTCCCTCCACTTCCCCCTCTTCCCCCTCTTCCCCCTCCCTCCACTTCCTCCTCTTCCCCCTCTTCCCCCTCTACCCCCTCTTCCCCCTCTTTCCCCCGCCTCCCTCCTCTTCCCCCTCCCTCATCTTCCTCCTCTTCCCACTCCCTCCTCTTCCTCCTCTTCCCACTCCCTCCTCTTCCTCCTCTTCCCCCTCTTCCCCCTCCCACCTCTTCCTCCTCTTCCACCTCCCTCCTCTTCCTCCTCTTCCCCCTCCCTCCACTTCCCCCTCCCTCCACTTCCCCCTCCCTCCACTTCCCCCTCCCTCCACTTCCTCCTCTTCCCCCTCCCTCCACTTCCCCCTCTTCCCCCTCTTCCCCCTCTTCCCCCTCCCTCCACTTCCTCCTCTTCCCCCTCTTCCCCCTCTTCCCCCTCTTCCCCCCGCCTCCCTCCTCTTCCCCCTCCCTGTCCTTGGGCAACCTCCATGGAACTGTGGTTGAAAGTCACTGGGTCTGTGGGGCCGCGCATTTGATAGACGAGCACGCTGAGGATCAGACACAAGTGACTGACTCAGAACAGCACAGAGGCTGACCCAGCTTGCATGCTGTCTCCTGCCTCCCGTAACACCGGGTTGTCCCTAATGGAAGAGAATCAATGATGCTGCTTCACTGATCTCCAGGGAAAACAGGTTGATAACAGGTTATAAACATGAGAATGTTTTGGAAAAGCCATCGTCCACTTGTCAGCTCCATCTCTCCTGCCCGGAAGATGTAGGGAGAACCTGCCTTCAGCCCACCCTCATCCCATAATAGGAGAGAGGACAAAGGGGCAGAGACCCAAGTCCTGTCAGTGCCCTCAGGAAACCCTCTGTTTCCTCCTCTCGGTGGAAGTGGAAACCATCCCGCTGGACTAGATCTTCCTGGGAAGCCCCTCCACCCCGAAAGCAAGGAATCTGGTTTGAGCACACACCATTCTTGGTGTCTTCACTTTCTGCAGCTGAACCCTGCATACGTGGCCCATTAATCTTGCTAGTCCGGTGTTACTGGGTCCTGGCAGTTTCTGTGGACTGATGGCAGGTGTTTACCATTGTGTTTAAAGAGGAGAATAGAACTTTATTGTGTCAAAATCAGATGATAACGATTGCCATGTGTTTCCTTGGGTTGGTTGGGGTGGGTGGTGCTCAACGCTTTTCCTGAGGGCTAAGTTCTTGTTTGAGACCGTCTCACTTTGTCGCCCAAGCTGGAGTGCAGCGGTGCGATCTTGGCTCACTTGCAACCTCCGCCTCCTGAGTTCAAGCTGTTCTCCCTGCCTCAGCCTCCCAAGTAGCTGGGATTATAGGTGTGTGCCACCACACTTGGCTAATTACAAAAATGTTTAATACAGGCTGGGTTTTGCCATATTGTCCAGGGTGGTCTCAAACTCCTTGCCTCAAGTGATCGGCCCACCTTGGCCTCCTAAAATGCTGGGATTACAGGCTTGAGCCACTGTGCCCGGCCTGATCCTGACGTCTTTTAAAGCTGCCTTCATGTACCAAAAGCCAGTCTATGTTTGAAAATCAGTCTTGGAGAGCCTAGGAGGAGAGGGATAAGCTTCAACTAGGTAAATAACTATACATATGTTAAAAATATGGGCCAAAATCTACCCCAAAATTTTAACCCTTCTGCTTTGTGTTTTATATCCGTTTATGGTTATTCTTTCAGTATTAAGATTTTAAAAGATTCTTTTGATAATTATGGACAAATTACTATTAAAACTCAGCTGTATTTGTAACACTTCAAAGAACTAATTGGATGACATTATTTTTCCCGGAGACATTTTGGATTATGACATAATTAGTGTTTATCTCTTTGCCAGAAATCTTTTTTTTTTCTTTTCCAGAACAGAAACCTGAAAAGAAAATTCCTTTGCATTAAGTGCTATTTCACTGTGTGACAATCAATTTTTGAAGGTGAGAACAAGATCTTCGTGTATTTTTGGGATAATTCTTGCTTAATAGTGAAAATGCTAAGTGTTAAATTTATGGAACAATTTGTTTCTTTGAAAATTACTATTTGCCTGCTCACCAGGTGGGAGCTGATGAGAACGTGGATGTAAAAATTAAATTGTATTTAGCTTATATAAAAGAAGTTTTTAAAAAAGCTTTTTTTTTGTTTGTTTTGTGCTACAGAAGTGGCTTCGTTGTGGAAATGATGTTATTGCAGGCACCTAGAATTTTATCTCCTTCACTTCTACAATGGGAAGCAATTCTCCAACAAGCACAGGAATCTGACTTTCTGATATTGAGACTCCTAGGCATCAAGCCCCGTGGAAGGGTTGGTGATTACGTGAGCGTTGACGTTGGCGTTGATGTGGGCACCCTCCAAGCCGGACGCAGGGAGCAGGGAAGAGCAGAACAGGCCCCTCAGGAGCCATGAGAAAATCAAGTGTTGGCAGCAGTGGTGAGGGTTGATGTCAGGGGCCAGGAGGAGGTGGCGAAGGGAGCATGTGCCTCAAGGCAGCCCTGGAACCCGCAGTCCCTGTAGTGAGGTCTGGTCTGCAGGGGATGTGGACGGCCACGTGGCGAGGCCCACAGACAGCCTGGACTTGGCTGCCTCAGAACTCTGGTGGACGTTGCAAACGGCCCCACAGGGTTGCAGTGCATATTCCTCGGACAGAGAAAAGACGCTTGAAACTGTTCCCAGCACGAAGCCAGCGCTCTGTGAACAGTGGCTCCTGCTGTCGTGACTGAGTGCCGTCCAACTGGGGGCAGTTGCTCTGCTCAGTTCACTTAATTGGGCCAGGAATGGGGTTGCCCTGCCTTCTACAAGCTTGACGCATTGAACGAGGACTCAGTTGATAAAGTACTCTGTAAATATGCTCTCCCGGCTAGAGTGAGCAAAGCCCAGGGAGCGAGTGGTTCTTCAGTATTAGCCAGGTGTTTGTGGTGGGGCCAGCTGTGCGGCTGCCAGAGCGAATGTGACCAGGAAGCCTCTGTCCCCCCGGAGGTGGCTAGCGTTCCTGTTACACGTGCCGTAGGCAGAAGGTGGACACTGCTGGGAAACTTGTTCATATTGTTGTTTTCTGATTGAAAATTCAAGGTTTCTGAGCATCCTACATCGAATCTGTACATTGCTGAGACTGTACACATTTCAACACTTGTTTTTCTCTGCTTTTCGGATCCATACAACCTGGCATTTGGCCGTGGCTTCCAGGACAGGCTGGATGCAGAGTGAAGTCCTCTCCTCACTGTCAATGTTTGCAGATGTCTTTTTGTATAAACTGTATTTATTGAGAGTCTCAATTAGGTTTTTATTTAACTAGACTTTTCAAATTGCCATGTACATAACTCTCCCAGTTACAATCGTGAGCTAACGTGGGTTTTTGGTTTTACTTTGATGAACTTTTAACATTTGCATGCTAAATGTGGGGGTGGAGGTCATTTATCTGCTTTTCATTTCCTTCTTGGTTATACTTAGTGACTTTCAGGTAAGGTGTGGAAAGCGTGGTACAGGGTGAATTGCAGGCTGCAGTGTGGCGCGGTGGACGAGAGGCGGGGCTGCAGTGTGCACAGTGGATGAGAGTAAAGAGATTTCCATCCTCGAGGGAAACACACAACAAACAATTTAAGAAACTGATCGTCTAGCTTGCATGAAGTCCAACAAATTCAGTTTGCAAAGTTTAACTTCCAAGTTAACTTAGTAACTTTTCCCCTAAGTCATTAATTTAGTAGCTTATGTTTAAACATATTTTTCGCCTAAAGCAAGTCATAAATTCTAAAATGAATGACTAAACATGTAATAATTTAGGCATACAGCACCTGAAGGGAAAACTGCCAGTATGCTAAAATATTGGATACAGATGCTTAAAAAATATAATGTAGCATTCTTACAATGCATGTGCTTTTAGCATGTAACTTGGTGAGTAGTTTTGAGCTATATTTGTAGGAGTGTGTATATTGAATACTTTAGGACACCACTGCAGATGTGTGCGTGAGAGGTATAAATACTGAATGTTCTTTTCCTTCCCTTAAATGAAAAACATTAGCTCCCTTCATTTTTATTTTTATTTCTTGAAGTGGACTCTCGCTCTTGTTGCCCATGCTGGAGTGCAGTGGCGCAATCTCGGCCCACTGCAACTTCCGCCTCCTGGGTTGAAGTGATTCTCCTGCCTCAGCCTCCCCAGTAGCTGGGATTACAGGCACCCACCACCATGCCCTGCTAATTTTTGTATTTTTATTAGAGATGGGGTTTTCCCATATTGGCCAGGCTGGTCTCAAACTCCTGACCTGAGGTGATCTGCCCACCTCGACCTCCCAAAGTGTTGGGATTACAGGCGTGAGCCACCTCGCCCGGCCAGCTCCCTTCTATAATGATTTATACAGTTGTTCTTGCTTTTTGTTTTTTCGAGACGGTGTCTTACTCTGTCGCCCAAGCTGCAGTGCAGTGATGGAAATCTTGGCTGACTGCAGCCTTCACCTCCTGGGCTCAGGTGATCCTCCCACCTCAGCTTCCTGAGTAGCTGGGACTAGACACATGTCACCACGCCCAGCTATTTTTTTTTTTTTTTTTTGGATATTTTTAGTAGAGACAAGGTTTTGCCATGTTTTCCAGGCTGGTCTCGAGCTCCTGGTCTCAAGCAATCTCCTGGCCTCAACCTACAAAACTGCTGGGATTACAGGCGTGAGCACCACATCTGGCCCATTTTTTTTTCCTTCCAGGAGTCGACTTTCAGAAAACCCTTCAACTTTGCAAACTTAATTTTCCATAAAAATATTCCTCTACGATAAAAGCAAGACACAAAGAAGTATGTGTGGACTGCGGTTAAAAATTTTCAACACAACATAGCTTAGGAAGGTTGACATTGACAAAGAGCAGGAGGCCCATTCAGTGCCTTCTAGGCAGTGGGAATGGTGGTCTGTGGGCGACCCTAACGTGTGCGGCGTCCTGAGACGTGATCGTGGTGGTCACGCTTTTACGGAGGGCTTCCTGGGAGTGCCAGAGGCTGTTCTTCTGCAGTCGGCCAGCCAGGCAGCAGCTGCCGGAGAAGGAACAAGCAGTAAAAGACAGATGTACACGGTGTTATTGTGGCTGAGACGTTAAAACCAGGCTCACTTTGTTCTTACCGTTTTAAAAAACGTATAATGAAGTCCTTAAATATGTTCAGGATTTCAAAGCAGTTGTGGGTGTGTCTGTGTCTCTAGCTCGTGTTTGGGTGTTTCCTGCGAAGAGAGCTCAGAGACGCTACCTTTCCTTCATGAGGTGACAGGGCCTGGAGAGGTGTGAACCCCATGGTGGGGGGATGACTGACCTGGGGTGAGGCTGGGTCAGCGTGGGGATCCACCCTCACTCCACGTTCCTGTAGGCAATCCACAATTCTAAGTCTTTCTGATATGGGTAAAATGAACCTGGAAGAGGGGTTATTTTTTAAGAAGTAAGTGCCATGTTCTTTTTTCCTCATACTTTTCCGTGTTTAAGCAGCATTGAAGGATAAGACACTAGTAGCATGTTGTTTTGGAAGCAATGTTGTTGGTTATATTTCGTTGAATCTGACCCTAAGGTTGCCTGGTAACACAAGTTTTCCTTTAACAACATGGGACTCTGTTGAATCTGTTGCCCCATTGGCTGAGCCGCCTGAAATCAGTGCAGTAGCAGCTGAAGAGGCCTCTTCCCCTTGGAGGAAGCCGCTGGATTGGCAGGAGGCACCGCCCTTGATTGAGGGAGTGAGAGGGGTTTGCAGAGACCCCACGTGGCCCCTGTGGCTCTCTCCTGCCCCCTGCTGGTTGGCCAAGCAGCCTTGCGACAGTGTGCTCATTGTGAATGTTCACTGGGGCAGGCCAAGGCTTTTGTTCCAGAAACACTGACTTCAGAAACAGCCGGCTGTGTGTGTTGAGCATGGCAAGAAAGACTTATGTGTGTCTTAAACCTCTTGAAGAACGCAAGTTGATGTTTCAAATGCATCTCGAAGGCTAATGACTTTGCTATGGTCAAATACCGGGTCAATCTAGATATCCCTGATCTCTGCAGAGGTTTGATCAGGTAGCCCAGGAGCAGTTAAACACAAACGCTGACTGGAAACCCTGGCACAGGGAGGCACTGGAAACGGCAAGCTGCTATTAACATCATAGTGAGACGCAGTCGCCTGATCTCTTAGGGGTGTCAGCTTCTTTTGCTTCTAGACCTACATCTGCGTTACAATACAGTTTTGTTCAGTTTATCCCCATTACTCCGCTGTCTTCGCTGTTAAAGTCTCAGCCAGCACTTAGCTCTGACACTGCAGGAATTTGACTGTGCAGCTGACCAGGGCTACCTGGCATGGCTGTAAAGCAGGCGAGAGCTTTCCGGAAGGCAGTGACGAGAACCCGAAGCAGAAAAGAGCGTTGCTGGTCCACATACGGCAGTGCACCTGCAGCAGAGCATGTACGTGCACGTTCAGGCTAAACAAGTGTAGGAGAGAAGAAAACCACCTACGATTAGTCACTTAAAATGCCGCACACCCAACCTTGAGACCCTAGGACATACAGTAGTAGGGGGCTTGGAGATGGCAGGTGTGCTGAAGTCTGATTTTCTCACTTAACTTTTCCAGCAGCGTTTTTCTCATCTCTAAGCTGGGGCTAACAACTGCCCCACATAGATTTGTGAATGGAACCGTGCATGTAAAGTGGGGTAGCCCCCAGGATCTAGGAAGTACTCGTGGTCAGTGTTGGTGGTTATGCATGCTGTACGGGTCCCCCAGGAGGATCATTGCTACAGATAACTCGCTCCGTTCAATGTCACTGAATGTAAAAGGTGGGAGTTTCGCTTCTGATGTGTCTGGTTTGCTGCAGGCCGCGCTGCACCCCGTGGTTCCTGAGCCCTGGGCTGAAGTACGCCCTGCTGCATCGCCTGTGCCGCTTTTGCTGTGCAACGAGAGCTCCTGCCCTGGGAAACTTCCTCGCGCCTAACGAGAACCACAGTCTGCAGCAAGACCTGTCCGAAGCGTGGACAGCGACTTTGTGGGGTTTGTCGGCCCTTCTCTCAGGTGTCTTGTGTCTCATGGATCAGCCGACGAGCCCTGTCAGATGCCTCTTTCCTGTCTAGAGACGCACTCTCCAAAACGCTGCCTGCCACCTGGATCTCCTGGCGCAGAGTGAGGCCACATCTGCAGACCTTAGCGCATAGAGTCCCCAGGCATTCGGCAATAAGGGGAGTGGGCTGCATGTGAGTTCCCCCTGTGGAAGCCAACTCTGCTCCCTACTCTGCTTTTGGGGTGCCGGATGTTCAGACCTGCTGTGTCTATCGGGGGCCATGGCGGGGTGGTGGGAGTAGGGGCTGGGAGCAGCATGGATGGATCCAGGGAAGGACTTAGTTGAATGCCAGCTGTCCACATAGTTTTTGCAGGTCTTGGACAAGCTCCCTAGTTTCTGTGGGCTTCGATTTGATTGTAAGACTAGGACGCCGCCCGAGTCTGAAGATGTCGTTGTGTGCAGGAATGCCTGGTGCAGTCACAATGGGTTTTCCATCAGCCTCCTTGCCCATCCCTGGGTCAATCAGAATCCATGCGTGCCACAAGTAAATTCCAGTCTGTCCGAAAAACCAGTTGACCCTGAGTTTTACGGTCAAGCATCGTGAGTGTCCTTGCCAGGAAATGCCACTAGATGTCTTGGGCCTGCTCCTCTATGTCCACAGCAATCCCCGGGACAGGCTGGTTCAGGACGTGGGAGGTGGGAGTCGGTATTGTACCTAGGACAGGCTGAAGTCAAAGGCTCATTTGCTCTGTGAGGGGTGATCAGGATGACACATCAAGAGGAGCCCCGTGGCTGACCCTGGAGGTGGACGGTCGGGTCGGATTGGCCGCCCTCCAGCAGGTATTTCGAGTGATCCCTTCCCTGGGTCACGCAGGCCTGATCTGTAGCGCACAACTTCCCAGCTCCAGCCAATCTGGTCTTGCCGTCTCCTTCCAAGAAGGTAGGTGTGGTGCAGTTGCCTTTAAGCGTCTCCTACTGGATACCGCAGGGCGACAGCAAGCAAGCACGGGCGGCATTTTCCTTACGTTGACCAAAATACGCGGGGCCAGCTGTGAACGATCCCATTCAGCATCACACGTGTGCATCGGCCACTCGCCTGTCCATCTGCCACAGACAGGCTTGGACAGGACCATTGAGTGGTCTTTACGGCAAAGAGCCTAAAGGGCTCACAGGAAAACCGGAAGCAGCGCAGTGGTAACAGCGCAGCAATACCTGTCATTGATCAAAGGGTGTTCTGGGCCGGACGTGGTGTTAAGTGATCCAATTCGGTTAGCACTCTTAAAATTAACCCCCTTTTGCCTATCAGGAAATTGAGGATGGAGGGCATTAATGCCAGGGAGCAGGGAGTAAGGGGACTCACAGAGGGGCTGAGGGGCTGGGCACTCTGAACCCACGGATCTGCCCCCAGGCCCCGGCTGCACGGGCACCAGAGTTGCTGCTCTGCAGAGGGGGAGCAGCTCTAGGGAAAAGATGGAGCCTGACGTGGGTAAGATTTGGATATTTTCAGAAGAGACCTTCAGCCTGGAATAAGGGTGTAAGTGATTGAATTGGAGTGATGAGCCAGAAAGCCCGGCTGCAACAGCTCCCCTGTGAGGTGAGGGAGGAAGGCCTTGGGGGCGCCTGGCTGAGCAGAGGCCCTGGGTTGCCAGGAGCTGCCGCGGGCTTGGAAAGGGGGAGAAACGCAGCGCCCTGCACTGCAAGGGCACCGAGACGTGGTTGTGGTTCTTCCTGACAGTGACAGGCACAAATAGTGCTGATAGTGGAATGCACGGAGTCTGCCTTCAGAGAACTCCTTGTGTCTTTTAAAACCTGGGCCTCTCATTTAAACTTGGTGGCCTCAGGTGAATGGTCAGAAACAGTTTCTGATGAGGTTGCAGAGATTGTGCGTGGCCTCTGATTATGCACAGCCTCTGATTGTGTTGTCTGTGCAGCCTCTGATTTTGTGTGGTCTCTGATTGTGGCCTCTGGCCTCTGCGTGGCCTCTGTGTGTGGTCTCTGATTGTGTGTGGTCTCTGTGCAGCCTCTGATTGTGTGTGATCTCCGATTGTACTCAGTCTCTGATTGTGGCCTCTGATTGTGCGCGGCCTCTGATTGTGCACGGCTTCTGTGGGTTGTGTGAGTTTCTCGGGAATAAGTAGATGAGCCTCGTGCTGGGGCAGGTGTGCCTTTTGTTGGGCATGTGGAGGAGGAAGAAGTTTAACCCACTCCCTCTTTGGGAATGGCAGGGCAGTAACAAAGGCGGTTGATTTATACATGGCCATCCTCGTGAGGTGAGGACCTGAAAGGTTTACTGCTTTCCTGGAAAGCTGCTCTGGGTGTCACCATCACTGGTCATGGACAGCAGCTCAGAAGCCCACTTAAGGTGCAGGGATGGACCGGAGCTGGTCCTGTCTGTGCCCAGGCTGCTGGTCACACCGACGGCCAGGGGATGGCTGTCTTTGCACGAAGCTGGGGTCAGAGTTAATTTGGGCAGTGTCGGCTTTGATTTAGATCAAGACTGGTCCGTCTTCCTAAAATACTAGCCATGAAAGCTTTCATAGATTGTAGTTCTTTGGGAGGTTTCTATGTGGTTTTTAGACGTTTAAAGCATAGGGCACATGGCCAGTGTTGAATTACATTTTGTTCAGTGTAACTGACAGGACACTGGACCTGAGTCCCAGGCCTGTCACGGGGTTCAGGGAGCTTCAGAGAGGGGGATGTTTATGCTCAAGTTTTCGCAGATGGAATGGGACATGGGCAGAGGGTTGGAATGCTCTAACCTTCAATCTTCAGTCATCGGTATCACCTGTGCACACGCATATCATTTTCAAAGATGGATGAGCTTTTGGGAAATATCTAAAGACTTTTCAAGTTTTGAAGGAAGCCGGGATGACCCTGGAAATGTCAAGTGTCTTGGCTGGTGACCAGGTCCATCACCACGCACATGGACCCTAACCTCGCACACCTCTGTTCCCGCACAGTGGGTGACCAGGTTCGGAACCTCGAAAACTTCTGATTGGGCGCCGCTGGTGACTAGGTCTGTAACCTTGCCTGGCTCTGATTGGACACAGCAGGTGAACAGGTCCCTAACCTCAAAAGCTTCTGATTGGGTGTAGCTGGTGACCAGGTCTG
This sequence comes from Macaca fascicularis, assembly GCF_037993035.2. Classification (NCBI taxonomy): domain Eukaryota; kingdom Metazoa; phylum Chordata; class Mammalia; order Primates; family Cercopithecidae; genus Macaca; species Macaca fascicularis. The sequence goes on along the minus strand of NC_088387.1, from coordinate 14,995,080 downwards.
TAACCTCGCATGGCTCTGATTGTGTAGAGCTGGTGACCAGGTCGCTAATCACACACACCTCTATTCGTACACAGTGGGTGGCCAGGTCCATCACCTCACACCTCTGATTGTGCATAGCGGGTGACCAGGTCTGGAACCTTACACACCTCTGATCGTGCACAGCGGGTGACCAGGTCCATGACCTCACACTTCTGATCATGCACAGCTGGCGGGTACAGGACCCACTTCAGTGAGGGGCTGACTTCCCAGGTGTGAAGGGGGAATGTTGTGTGGCTCGCTAAACCCCTCCATGCTTTGGGGGCTCCAGGCTGTGGCCGGCAAGTAGGATGTTGTCCCAGGAGGCTGCTGTGTGTGGGGGCGGGAGGAGGCAGCTGCAGGGTGGTGAGGGCGTGTGTATTGCTGGGAGTGGTCTGATCCATGCCTTCTGCACGTGAGTTCTGGCGATTCTCTTCCGGTATGTTGGTGGATCATTCAGCACCCCCATCATATTTGAGATGAACTGTGCTCTGTGAGTGGCCCTGCCCTGGGTCATGACCACACGCTGGACTTGAGCTGTGGGAGCCACATGGACAGTTGGAGGCCTCAGACCCCAGGGCTACACACACCGAGATTTCCTGGCTGCGTCTCCCCAGTACTCATGCTGATCTCCTTTGCTGCTGCTGTCTCAACCCCTGACATGGCACAGCTTCCCTCTCAGAAGATGTCATGGAGCTTGTCTGCTGTTCGTAAATCTTATGCATATTTGGAGGCGTTAGCTTCATGCAGAAGTGCTGCAAGCAGGAGATAATGGAGGCTTGGCTCCACCTGGTGGTCTCCAGGAGTCTCTCTCCACCTGCAACCTAGCAAGTCAAGGTTACCTGAATGTGTCGTCCGAAGGTAACAAGCATGGGAAACATGTCAATGCCATGCAGTGTGAGGTGGTTCTGGGAATACCAGTACACTCTCGTGTTGCCAAATGTCATGTCGTGTAGATGTCACAGCCTCCTTTTCTTTGTCACTTGTGTTGCTAATCCCCTGGATTTCTCAAATCTCTGGATTTCTCAGGTTCTTTACTTCTCCAGGAAAAAAACCTGCCCCATTGTCCTGTTACCTCTGAAAGGGGGCTTTTACAGCAGGAGGTGATGCAGCAGCTGTCAGTATAGGCACATGCTGCAGGATCCTACTAGTCTCAGGTGCACCCAGAGGGAATATAGCTGGGCAGGTGGTCCCCATCTCCTGTGTCATCAGGGGCACCCACAGGAAGCACAGCTGGGCAGGTGGCTCCATCTCCACTGGTGCCAGGTGCACACAGGAATCACAGTTGGGCAGGTTGTTTATTGCCAGGAAGTGCAGCTGGGGTTCAGCCCAGAGCCTCAGGCAGGGGGTTAATAGCTTGGAAAGGTTGAGAACCTTGGCTTGATCACTGAAACACAAATTGTGGCAGTAGAAGGTGGACGTTCCCCCCACCGTTCCTCAAACGTTTTGCTTTCTCCTGTTTCCCTGAACAGCGTCTTTTTAACTCCTAAGATAGCTCCTGCATATATATCTGTATATCCTTGTAGAGGGACTAGAGACAATGCTGGAAAGTTAGTAACTCTGTATTGATGAGGTGCCAGTTATCAGTCTGTTGCCTTAAAACATCAGCGATTGAAATTACTCCTCCGAGCATGACTGGACGTGTTGCCGTTCTCTGTACAGTTTTCTTCTGGGGATGTGTGCACGGTTCCGGGAAGGGTGCTGGGCTGCAATTATGTGGGTGTGGACACAGGTCCCAGCAGGACAGTATCCCTCGGAGGGCAGGGTGGGGATCCCGCGGGTTCACGGCAGTTTTGCTAAATGAATGAATGAACGAACGAACCTAGCACTGAGAGTCACATGAGCTCATACAGAAAAGGCTTTGAGTGTTGAGAAATGGAGATTGAAGAGCTCACCTGTTCTCTTTGAGTCCAATTTGGGGTCAGTGCCGCTTGGAGCTGAGGGGTTTGACATGCAATAAAAGCTGTGATGTAGCCATAAAGTGTGATGTTCTAGTGATTTGGTTTATGCAGCTGTTGCCTTCTGTTGAGGCTGAAAAGAACCAGATTAGTGGTCACTTGTTACACAGGCCTTGTGCTTTCTTAGGAAAAAGGAAGGGGCACTAAATTTTTAGTGATAAAGTGACACAACATGGGAAGACAGGAAGCGTCTCATCTTTTTACTTGTGACTTGGTCACGGAGCCCGTGGGTACTTCTCAACACGGTCACCCTGCAGCTTCCGAGTCCCGTCCTCACTCTCCCAGGCTAATGTGGCCATGCCAGGGATCCTACTCACAGGTCTGATGGCAACATTGCATGCTGGCTTTGTCCCCCAGGACTTGCAGGTGGTTCGTGCCTGGAATAGTTCCGTGGTAGCCAGGGTATCAGCGGGTGGCCGGCCTCAGCTTCCAGCATGGCCTTTATTCTCCATGGGGCGTTGGAACTGATTTTTGCACAATAGTGATTTGACAGTGATTGATATGCTGTGGGTCTCCGGCCCAAGGAGATGGGGATAAATATTCTTTGCTGCTCTTTCATGCTCTGGGTGGACAGGGAGTTGGATTGAAGACTGCAAGTGACACCCGCACGTGTCGTGAGTTGAAGAGAGAGTATTTCCATGAAATCCTGTGTTTACAGAATTAGATCAGTTGTATTTCTAACCCAGAAGTTGAAAGCAGTTGATTTTAAGTGTGACGAGGAAGCTGGAATTTAATTTCTGAGTCAAATAATTACTGTGGAAATGAGTCTTTGGACTTGGAATTGAAATGAACGGTTGTAAATTTAGGGTAAGTCACAGTAACGTGTTTAGACAAAACATCTGATGTAGGTGGCAGAGTTTTTCAGGTATGTATAGAAACGTGATGAAAATGGTAGGGGATAAAGGAGGATTGTCCTGTCCTGAAAGATTTAAAAAGTGGATTATAAATGCGGACCTCGGTGTTCGTATAGAGGCCATCAAACTTAACTCGGTAGTTCGCACAGCAGAATGGTAAGAGCCGAAGGAATGTTTCTGGATGTTCTTCAAATGACTCCTTCCTCTCAGCGTGGAAGCTGTGGTTAGTGTCCACCGGTTCTGGGTCTGCCAGCGATGTCTCCTGGGTGGTCAGGTGGCGCTCTCAGAGAAAGATGCAAGGAACGCTTCCATGGTTTTCTGCCAACTATAAGATAATCTTTGTAGCCCCTGGTTCCATTTGTTTCTCCCTTGCAGTTTTATTTTGTTTTTTAAATTTATGTATAGTAGCACTGCCACTCTTTTGTGGGCAGTTCTGTTAGTTTCCTAGTGCTTACGTCCATCCACTTCGTTGAAGTGTCTGTCTGACCTTTGCCAATTTTTTTAATTGGAATGTTTATTGTCCTCTGTTTCTTTCCCTTTCATGTAACTTTTAGCTTGCCTTATCTACAAAAAGTCCTGGCGGGATTTATGTTGGAATTTTACGTCTGCAGGTCAGTGTCCTGCCGGGATTTATGCTGGAATTACGTTAAGTTTATTGGTCAATGTGGAGAGAATTGGCGTCTTGACCATGTTGCCGATTCTCCTTGGACTTGTGGCTCAGGTGATGTAGCTCTTTTCTTTCTTTAGCGTTTTGTGGTTTTCTTCATACACATCCTCTGTGTGCTTTGTTAGATTTATACCTACGCGATTTTTGTATAGCTACTGTGAGTGTGTGGTTTTTAAAATTTAGGTCCCAAATACTAATTTGCCTGTATGTAGAGTAAGATTTGATTGTGTGCTGTGACTTGGCTGAACTCAGTTATTAGATCTAGGACTGACTGTTGTAGATTCCTTGGGAATTTTTATACGTAGGCTTTTGGTGTGACTAGAGTTTTCTCCTTTCTGTTTTCAGTTTCTTTTATTTGTGCTCATTGTGATGTACTTTTACTGGTTTTGAGTTGAAGATGGCAGCTTAGATTACGGACCTGAGACCTTACTTTTTTCAAATATGAGCCTTTCGTGCTATAAGCTTAGTTCCCATCATGATTTTGGCTGCAATTCATAAATTTTAATTTTTGTGTCAGTTCAGTTGACAATTACTTTCCTTTGAACACTCATGGTGGTTTTATTTAGTTCACTCAAATCTCATTTTAGCAAAAGATAAAAATTCATGCAGGTTTAGTTCCTGCGTGTGCCTCATAATATCTTCACATTTTGTGCCTTGACCAGTAAATAATTGAGCTTATCAGGGAGATGGTTGCATGGTATATTGGTGTTGTAAAAATTATGTGGGAATTTGAAAGTTTCTGAGACAGGGTCTCCATCGCCCAGGCTGGAGTATAGTGGTACAATCAGAGCTCAGTGCAACCTCGAACTCCCAGGCTCAAGCAATCCTCCCACCTCAGCCTCCTGAGTCGCTAAGACTACAGGTGCATGCTGTCACACCCAATTAATTAATTTTGTTTTTTGTAGAAATGGAGTTTCACTCTGTTGCCCAGGCTGGTCTTAAACTCCCGGCCTCAAGTGGTCCTCCCACCTCCGCCTCCCAAAGTGCTGGGATTACAGGCGTGAGCCAGCGTACCTGGCTGGGAATTGAAGTGCCACGAGGGTACAGAGGTTTTATGTTTTGTGTTCTGATATTGCCACATACCTGACATTGCCTGGCCGGCAGTCGGTGCGTAACGCATATTCCTGAGTGAAAGGATACTGCGGTGCCTATGTATTGAATTAAATTTAATTTCACTCACTCGTGTTTCTCTTTGTCAGTCCTTTTGCCTCTCTGGACTGCTTTGTTCTACAAGTTACCTTGTAATAGGATCACGTTCTTCAAGTGGTTTTGCACTTTGATTATTGACCTTTTTTTTTTTTTTTTCATTTTAAATGAAAGAAATCCCCCTTCCCCCCCATTCGCTCTAAGATATTCTCATCTTCCCTCAGTCATTGGGATGTATGGTACCAACACATGTCTCTTCATAAACATGTTATAATAAAAATCCTTGAATACGCAGGTGCTTACATAGACAGACGTTTCTTTTATTAAGAGTTGGTGTTGCAAAGCAGAGATCTTGACAAGTTCTACTTCTCGTAATATATCAGTGAGTATAGGATTGCATACATTCTACTTTATTTGACTTCTAAATAAAGAATATTCTTAATCATTGCCACTTAATAAACGTTGGGCAAGATCTTTTAGAAAGGATGTTTCCACAAATCAAAGTTTGTACTATCAACATTGTTATTTAAATAGCTAGTGAAACCTTCAAAATCTTATCACATTTACATGTTGCACCAGGAATCATCTCTGCTTTCCTCCCTGCAACTCGGTATTTTTGACGCGGTCTGAGTTAGTGCACAGGAAGCCTCAGTGTTTCCTGGAGGGATGCCCGCAGCACACTGGCCTCAGAGAAAGTCGTAACGTGTGCACGAACTTCTCTGGAATAACTGAAGCTTATTACATACATCTTCTGGTAGGTCGTTTGCCCCCTCCACTCTCCAAAAGAAAACCTCAGACGTCTTAAATTAACCGTAAGTCTTTTCGAGACTGAGCCATTATTTCAGAAAGCAAGATTGTCAGAGAAAAAATACAGCTTTAAGGATGATAGAATGATCTTAGCATCTTCTGAAGCCTGAAATCTGTGGCAGGAGACAGCGCAATCATTCCTGTCCTGAAGGTACCTAGCCTGTCCCGTTTTGTTTTCCATTGCTTACCCAGATATGGTGATTAAAGAAAATCACTGGAGTCATTGAATTAAGCATCCCTTTATTTCCAGCTTTTAAAAGGTTTTAAGTTAAAATATAACTTTGTAAATCTTTTATGCAGCAAACGTTTGGCGATATTATGTCTGTGTTCTCTGTGCGCTTTCTCTGTTTTGTGTAGGATTTCTGTTTTATGTACTCTGTGCGTTGCATGGCACACAGTAGGTATTAAATATTTGGGGGATGAATGAATGAACTGGGAAACAAAGTTCAGGATAATTTCTACGGCATTTGGAGATTCTCACGTACAGCCTAGGCACATACGGTGTTACCAAACAAGGCCCAAGTGAAAGCTACAGTATTTATGTGATTGCTAAGCAGCAGTCACTTTCTCTTCATCCATCCTGGATTTGTGGGGTCACGGGACCTGCTGTGAAGTAGTACCGTATAATGTCTGACGGAGCAGCCAAGGGCTGGTGGCCACAGGTCTCAGGACGAGAACACAGAAGCAGTCGTGGGCCCTGCTCCTGAGATGGGCAGGTGTTGGCTGTGAGCCCACCTTTGCCCCAGATGTTCATGAGCAGGGAGGCGGTTGTCAGGGAAGCAGGTGCATGTTGCCTGCAGGGGTCCCCGGCATGTACAGATGGAGGGAGTGCCTGGCTGAACCCACATCTCCTGTGAAGGCTAGCAGGAGTCCGCACTTGCTTGAGGGGTCCCTAGTTTTATTCCCTGAGTCTGAACTTGCTCTCAATGGCCCTGTCTGCCTTCGGAATCCACCTGAGTGAGAGCTGGGTGGCTTAGGGTTGGGGCCACTTCCCCGGTCCCAGTGTGGCAGGGCCAGGTTACTGGAGATAAGTCCTAGTCAGCACCTCGACTACTCACAGGTTCGAGGGGCTTAGTATATCCATGCTCGCTCTATGATAAAGTCAGCAATTTGGCAGATGATAACTGGACATTTCAGAGTTCTTTTAAAAGGTGTCAGTAAAGCCCATGATATGGTTTGGCTCTGTGTCCCCACCACAATCTCATCTCGAATTGTAATTTCCATAACCCCACATGCCAAGGGCAAAACCTTGGGAGGTGATTGGATCCTGGGAGCGGATTCCCCTTTGCCGTCCTCGCAATTGTGAGGAGTTCTCACGAGATCTGGTTTTTCGTTAAGTGTAGGACTCCTCCCCCTTGCACACTTCCCTCTCGCCTGCCACCGTGTAAGACGTGCCTTTGCTTCCCCTTCACCTTCTGCCATGATCATAAGTTTCCTGAGGTCTCCCCAGCCATGTGGAACTGTGACTGAAACCTCTGCCTTTATAAATTAGAGTCTTGGGCAGTTCTTTATATCAGCGTGAAAACACTGATGCAGCCCAGCAATCCACAGAGAGAGGAGGTGACAGTGTGAATGCTGCTGTCAGGCCTGCGATGCCAACACGTGCCACGTGTGGCGAACCTCAGCCATGCGGCCATCGAGGGGTCGCACCTGCGATGCTGACAGGGAGTCAATCAGCATCGTGTGCTGTGAACCTCAGCCGTGTGGCCGTCGAGGGGTTTAGCCGTGCTGTTCTCATTAAGCAGCCCATTTTCAAAGTCTGAAAAAGGGTAAAAAATATTAACAGGGCTAAAGTTTTCAGAGTCAGTGCCTTGCATGAAAACTGGTGGTTGAGAATTCCTCAAGGAAAGCAGAAGTTGTTCGCAGAAGTCAGCAGTGCTCTGCGGCACAGAGGGACATTGGTGAGAAATGCCAGCATTGCAGATAAGTAACATTCACAGCTCTCAAAAAGCGTGTTTTATCTATAATTAGCTGGCAACAAATGCACATTGCCTCCTTAATTTGCCCACACTGCAGATGCTTTTTTCAGGCCGGGGGTGTTACTGGGGAGCAGTGAGTGGGGTCCTGGCTCTTTCCAAGGTACCCTGGAGGTGAGAGGAGATTTTGTACTCAGGGATGGAGGTCGGGACATGCTTGAGCCCAGAGTCTTGGGGTGAGCTGACTTCTTCATTGAAAAATTGTATTTGCTGAGAAGGAACGGGCAGAAACTTCATTTCAGACAAATGAAAGGGAAGTCAGTCATCCCTTGACAGAGGTGCATCTCTGACGTGCCCTCTGAGAGAGACCCTAGGGCAGCAGGGAGAAAGAAGAAAGCGTGACTCTCCGCTGTTCTACACGTCCTGGTGTGGGGTCTCTCAGCCGGGACCCCAGAGGAGAGGCAAGCGTCTCTACTGGCGCCTGCTTCTGTGGCACGAACTGCTGACTGTGAGTGAGATCGGTTCTCTCAGGTGTGGAGATTCGAGGGGCTCTGAGGACTTCCTTCAGCTGAGGCATCTCCTGTTGGAGCCGAGTCGTTCCCTGGGTATGGCGTGTGCCTGTCATCTGCTGCCCCGCCCTTCGTGAAGACACAACAGCAGTAACATCACCCTCGCCACAGCCGGGGAAGCTGGCTGGATAGCAAGAGGTTGGAAAAAATTCAAGTACTGTGTTTATAACTCTCATGACAGGGGCTGGATTTGGTGGCTCATGCCTGTAATCCCAGCACTTTGGGAAGCCCGGGAGGGAGGATCACTTGGGCCCAGGAGGTTGAGGCCAGCCTGGGCAACACAGCGAGACCCCATGTCTGCAAAAACTACATAGTCGGCCGGGTGCCATAGTGCCTGCCTGTGTTCCCAGCTACCTAGAAGGCTGAGGTGGGAGGATCACTTGGCCCCAGGGAGGTCAAGGCTGCGGTGAGCTATGATCACACCACTGCACTCCAGCACAGGTGACAGAGGCAGGCTTGTCTCAAGAAAAATTTGTTTTCAATCTCATGACAGATGTTTTCCCTGTCCCAACCTATTCCAAAATAGCTAGTGTTTTTGGCGCTTGCGTTTCAACTCCAAACGTATGAATGTTGCTTCAAGAAATTCTTGCTCTGCGTCCCATCTTCATGGTGGAACCAGCCAGGTGCCGTAACGTTACCGGACGCTTCTCCACATGGCCTCGTGTGCGTCAGAGGAGACCTGGCCACTTGTTCAGCTTCACTGCGTCCAAGAGATTGCTGTGTGTGGCAGGACTGATCCTCACTACATACGGTTCGGATTCCTCGGGTGAGTGTCTGGAAGAAGACACGGTCTTGAGCTCATTGGCACGGCAAACACAGTTTGCAAGTGAAGGATGTCTGCTTCTCCGTGTCCAGAGCTGCCCCGTTGCTGATGAAGATTGTGAAGTTGGTCAAAAGAGAAGCAGCTGAGACAGCAGAAGGACCAGGAAGTACTGAGGGATGTGGGAGGGGAGAGCCTGTATTCCTTCCCCCACCTGCTGAATGTTAAAAATTTCCGAGATGCAGAGTTGGCCTTCCATGTTCATGGATTCTATAGCCCTGGATTCAGCCAAACTCAAAGTGAAAATATTCAGAAGGAAAAGAATGGCCTAACCTGTTCTGAACATATGTAGAGTTTGCAATTTTCATTATTTTCTAAACAAGATAGTACAACACAGCACTCACGTTGTTTGCGTTATTACGAGTAATGTAGAGATTGTAAGTACACGGGAGAGCACACGTGGATTCTATGCAAATGCTGCGCCATTTTCTATCGCGGACTTGAGCATCGCAGACTTTGGGATTCTGACCCTTGGAACCCGCTCCCACAGACACTGAGGGTGACTGTACTTTAACACGCTTTATTTATTTTTCTTTAAGAGACTCACTGGAAGAAAAACAGAATTTTTTCCACACAGACCAATGTTCAAAATCTTCAAATAGTTTTTAGGAGGAGGGAAAGGGTTTCAGGGTTTTCTTTTCATCTCCCAGTTCAAGCTATTGATAACACATTCCCTCACCTTGTAGTTAATTTGTGTGTGTGGTGAGAATACAGAAGATCCACTCTCTTACCCAGTTTCAGGCAGATGATACATTGTTAACTGAATTTCAGGCAGATGATACGTTGTGACTAATTGTAGTTACCACGCTGTACATTCGGTCTCCAGAATTGACTAGCATTTCCCCATTTCCCCAATCCCAGTTCCTGCTAATCCCTATTCCACTCTTTCTACAAATGCTACTTTTTAAAGGAAAAGTTTGGCACATATAAGTGGATCATGCAGTATTTGTATTTCTGTGCCTGGTTTATTTCACTTAGCAAAATATCTTCCAGGTTGATCCATGTTTTTGCAAATGACAGAATTTCATTCTTTAAGGTGAATTGTACGCCTTGTGTCCATACACCACAATGTCTCTATCTGTTCATCCACTGACAGGTGTGTAGGTCAATTTCACGTCTAAGTGACTGTCAATAGCGCTGTGGTGGACGTGAGCATGCAGGCATCTCTCCATTAATGGTTCAATATTCCTTTGGATATTTACCCAGACGTGGGACTGATGGATCACAGAGTCCTGTTTCTAGTTTTGGAAGATGCTCCATACTATTTCACAGCTGTGCTGCTTTGCACTCCCACCAACGGCGTGCAAGGGTTTCCTTTGCTCCACATCTGCCAACACTGCAGAATTTACATTCCTATATCCCTTGGGTTTCCTGGCGTGGGCACAGGTGGCCTGACCGCTCACTGCCACCTCTGAGTTTTGCTTTCTCACGCTGCAGACAGACTGGCTGAGGAGCCTCTTGGATTACTTTGACTCTTGGGAGTTTTGACGTAAAAAGGCAACTGAGCAGAAAGCTGTAGCTACTACGCAGCTGCTTAAATGATTCTGTAAAGACTTAAAGTCAGACTCTGGGTGAGGGAGTGTGTGCTTCTAAAACAGGAAGACAATGCTTGATGTGTTGTGGAAAGTGGAGGCTCTGTTGGCCCCCGTTCACTGCACGCCTCTGGCTCTGGCATGAACACACAGTGACCATGAAGCTCTGATTACAGAGATGGGCTCCTCCTGGGGTTTAGGACTCTGGACTGCATGAGCTTTTGTGTTGACTGAGATTAGCCCACTTCTTTCTGCTGTCAAAGCGATTCCATCTTCAATGCCTTAGCAGTTTTGTTTCCTTTCTGATGCCGAAGGGCACGTGGCACGTGGTACGTGGTACGTGGTTGTAACCACTCCCTGTGGCCTGGCATCCGAGATAGACCGTCCACTTCTCACCTAGGGGTGGTCCAGTGTGACTGTTCAGATCCTGGAAGTGACGTGGATGTTGGTTTCTTCTAGTTGTCGTCCTCCCCCTTCAGCAGGGCTGTGACATTCTCCCTGCTGGGGAGTCTGAAGCGTCTCCCGTAGTCAGGGGTGGGCTGGCACCGCTGGGCCAGGTGGTTATGCATTATGACTTTGTTGCCAGCAGTCTAGCCCTTTGGCAGGCGTCTGGGACTTGCTGAGGCTGTCATCGGTGAAACGAGGATGACAGTGCTTGTGGAATGCTTAAATGACATGGTTGTCTATAAAGTTTGCAGTAAGACCCCGACTTTGTAGGTGGATGATCGTCCTCCATCCTTTCCCCTGTCCCTCTGTCCTCATGCTCGTGTTCCTTCCCAATCTGAAGAAAAATCTCCGAGGGGACCTCTCCCTCTGTCTGTCAGGGAGCAGGGGGTGGAGAGTGAGAGGCTTGCTCTCAAGCCATGAGGCCCACAGCAGGCGCCAGGCCATACCAGGTCCTCTTCTACATGTCAATCTCAATGTCTAGCTGGGAATAACGGTAGCTGGGTTTCATTGTCCCTACCTTGCCCCTTCTCCCTCCCCACAACACCAAAAAATGTAAATACAGCATCCAGTAAAACCAACTTACTGCTGAGGCCTGAGATCTGCAACATTGAGAATGTCATGAGAAAGGAAAGTAGCTGTGTTTAATAAGGCATAGTCTTCTCAGAGCTGTCTTTTTACAGGGTGGGACTTCTTTCCTTTTTGTGTGAAGGAGTAATTTCTAGCTCCCAGGACACACTGGATAAATTATGCTTGCCCAAAGAGATTTTAGCAAGTTATGACAGCAGTTTTGTGTGAAATGGGTGTGTTTAAATCCCAGGCGGCTGCAGGACATGTGTGCTCCGTGGTCCTGCCGCTCTAGGAATCTGTGTCGTCTGCACCGGAGGATGAGGTGGGATGTGTCAACAGTCTAATCCTTTCGGGCTTTTTAGGTTTGGAAATTGGCAACAAATCCGTTGCTTCAAGGTATTTATAAAAGCAGCCATCACTGAGTATGGCTGTGTGCCCAGGACCTAGTAGTTTGCTTTGTATATTTCGTCGTATGTGACTCTCAGGGCAGCTCTCCAGTATTGCTCCCATTTTACGGACGATGCAAGGGGGAGGCTTCGAGGGATTTGAGAACTTACTCAGTGTGAGTAAGTGGCAGAGCTGGGATTCTGATGCCAAAGCCTGGACTCTTAATCCAGTTATTCTTCTGTTTCCCTGGAATGCAGGAACGTGGGGTGTTGCCAGTCCCTCGAAGCCTCCTGTCAGCGAGACGGAATCGCAGCTTGCAGAATTAAACGGAAAGAAAAACGAATGTTTCATTTTCATTATTTTAGGAAGGGGTGCTTGCAGAAGATGGAAACATATGGAATGGCTACGTAATGTGTGTACTGTGATGTTGAACTTTTAATAAACTCTTTCCAGAGACGGTATTTTTTATTTCTCCAACATCATGTGACATACTACGTAGTTTATTGCCATTTTTAGTACTTTAAGAAATGTCGTTAAATAAATGTATTTTAGTTAACCAATTTACCTAACGCTATAAATGTAAGAAGTACCAACAAATTCTTTACTCACAATAGTGATCTATTCAATGCTGCATGAAGCTGATCCTGAATAATCCCTTCTCTTAATAGATGGATGCTTTTGGGTTCTTAAAGGCCTAAAGGAAATGAGCCATAAACAGCCACAGCAGAGAGAAAAGAGGAGAAAGATCTGCCTCTTTTGGGGTCACCAAATGCGCCTCTATCAACTTATTGCCTCTCAGCTCCACATTCACCCTTTATTACCTTCTTCAGAAACCATGGATCTGAGTCCTGCAAATTCTGTTCAGTTGTGTTGGTGAAGTGTGGCAGAGGCATGTCGGGACAGTGGTTTCACTTCTTAGTCCCAGGGCCGTGCACACACGCTCTAGCAGGTCTTGCTTCTGCTGGAGTTTCTGGCCCCTGTGTTGCATGGCAGCAGCAGCAGCTCACCCCCAGCCCTGACTGCTTTGTAGGAGCTTCTCCAGCAAGAGCCCTCCCTGCCTGAGACAGCTGCAGGCCACTGGTCTCCATGGAGCCCCCTTGCTGTGTCTGCCCCAAAAGCCCCGAGTCCAGCAGTACCCATTTCGTTCCCTCATCCCCTTCTCACTCAGTATTTATGCACCTGCTTTTTGTCTCTGTTGTGATAAGACATTATTGCTGCTTTAGGATCCCAAGCTAAAATCAGTATCTTTATTTTTTTGAGGTGGAGTCTGGCTGTGTCACCCAGGCTGGAGTGCAGTGGCCTGATCTCGGCTCACTACAAGCTCCGCCTCCTGGGTTGACACCATTCTCCTGCCTCAGCCTCCTGAGTAGCTGGGACTACAGACACCCGCCACCATGCCTGACTAATTTTTGGCATTTTTAGTAGAGACCGGGTTTCACCATGTTAGCCAGGTTGGTCTCGATCTCCTGACCTTGTGATCCGCCTCCCTCAGCCTCCCAAAGTGCTGGGATTACAGGCTTGAGGCACCGCACCAGGGCTAAAATCATTTTCTCTTTACGTGAAATTGCAGGCCTTTACTTCTCGGCCTCTCCGTAGCTAGAAACATCCTTGACCATTTTCGATGCTTATCCTCAAAGGTACTTAGAAATACTAGAAAGTCACTGCTCTCTGTCTTAACTGCTGAGCTTCCAGATGATTTTCTCCTATCTTTTTAAGCATTTGCATTTCAGGCATTTGCTGGAGTCCGTGACACTGTCTGTGTGTCCAGCATGACCAGCGAATCTTGTCACTCTCGTGCTGTCCGCGTACATGTCTGTTGACTCCTCTGCAATCCTGCTTGGTACCTTTACCCCGGATGTTTCCGTTTCTCATGGTTTCCAGTCCATGACCTCTCATCTGATGTCTCGTTGACGTGGCTGGGTAAAACTGTATTCAGGGCATTTGTAATTAAGGCTTTGGAGGGCACTTGGTCAGATGCTTTCATGGATTTCTGATGCTGCACAGGTGCTGGCTTTCATCTATTGGCTCATTTTGTGAAAAGGATGTTGTGTTTTCAAGGGAATATTTGTTTTATAGCAACCTGTTTACCCATGTTATATTTTCCTAAAAGTTCTTCATCTTCTGAGCTCTTCTCAGAATGATCTGGATTTTATGCAGAGCTTTGTAAACATCTTTGTTCTCAGCTCATACCCTTTCCAGCACTGTGTGCTCATCCAACACTGCCCCCTTCCTCGCACCCAGGCCTCAGACTGGCCAGGACTCCCTGTGACCCGCTGGCATTGGCTCTCATGGGAGATGGGTCCATCCTGCTCCCTGTGTCCGGTGTTCAGATCTCTCCCCTCACGTGTGGGATTTGGGCCACTGGCCAGTGGACATGCTGCCTTTTAAGCTTTTAAGCTGGATGACATAAGAGAAGCCCTCCCTAGTAGCTGCATTGGGGTGTTTTCTCTGCAGCAGGGCACTAGCAAAGCACCTGGCTGTGCTGAGGATGCAGGAGGAGCAGCGAGTGGAACAGGGGGGCCATCGTGGCATGCGTTGCCTCCTTGTCCCCTCTAGGTGTCACGTTGGGAAAAGTCTGTCCACAAAGTGCTGCCCACTTAATCGCTCTTTTAGGTGTTCGTGGTTGGATGCTGCTTTCTGCCTTGGATATTTTGAGTTGGATGGGAATTATTAAACACAGCAACAACTTAGCACATGGAGGGGTTAGCATGCTCTAAGGGTCTGTGCTGAGAAGACTCCACCATACAATGTGGGGAGGCTATCCTGTTATTGTTCCTCGTCTTAACATTGTTCAGTGTAGAGTCTGACAGAATCTTCAGGGGTGCTGTTTATAGATGTTTTGAAGTGTCACCGTGCCACTGATTTCAGGTTAAAATAGAATGTGGACATCTTTTCACAATAGTTTTTAATTACTCTGCTAGTTTGTGTTGCTGTCTTTTGCTATGCAGTCCACAGTCTGACGTCTTTGTGGTCCCCACGTTTCCCTCCTGCTCGTATTACCTGATCCTACGGGTCAGCTGTGAGGAAACCACTCTCCGTCCTCATCTGGAGTGGCTTCGAGCTGGGTGTGCTGGTCTCCTTCTGGGCTAAAGTGTTCTTCTGTTACTGTTTTCTCTGTTTTTTGACCAAATTTAGCAGACTTGTGTATGGTGCAAAGACTTTTAAAAATGTCTTTTGCCTTTATGAAAAAACCACCTGCATTGCTTTAAGATGAACCTTCCCTGTGTCTCCAACCTTCCCCATAGATTGCTCTGTGTCAGAAACTCGGTGGTGTGTGTGCTTCCTGGCCTCATTCCATCAAGCACTGTAACCTCTGATTGCAAAAGTGACTACATTCAAGGCAAAAAACTTTGCAAATGTTGAAAAGAATGAATAAAAACAATATATTGTTCTCTTGTCATCCTGAAATGGCTACTCCTAATATTTTGATGTAGTTCTTTCAATTCTTTTTAAGTAAAGTTACTTCTAACACAAGCACTTTAATTGTATTGATCAAATTATATTCAGGAAATAAGGAGAAATTAAAAAGAATATTCAGTTTGGGGCAAAAAGGAAGACGACATAGAAAGAGGCTGTAAAACCCCCTGCAACGTGAAAAGCTGGGTTGTGGTGGATGTGGTTTTGCTTTTACCGCGAGAGACTACATGATTCTACTTGGCACTGAAGGGCAATAAGATAATACCCTGTGTGTGTTCCGGTGGCCATATAAACCGAGCCGCATGTCCTCTTTCCAAGCAGAGAAAGCATGAGGTTTGAGGTAGTGGTTTGGTAACTTTTTGAAAGTCTGTTTGTAGGACTGCACTGCAGAGATTAGGTCAGTCTGAAGTAGATTTGAATGATGTTCAGGCCTTAGGAGCTTTCTACACCGGGTGTACGCCTGTTCTGGATGGTGTAGAAGGAACAGGACTGGGAGGGTTTCTTCCCAGTCATAGAAATGCCTGCAATTATCACTGTTTGTTGTCTCTCAGGAAGCTATTTCGGGAAGGAAGTGTCCATTCCAAGGCTGCTGGTTGGCCTGTCGTCACCCTGGGGGTCTTTGTGTGGGTCACGGGAGCTGTGACTGCTCACGCGTGGAGCTCTATCTCTCTCGCTGCTGCGCCGGTGGACAGCTGATCAGCAACAAAGTGTCTGTCCCAGTGGCCTTTGAGAAGAATTCTTTGCATTATTCTTATACAAGGTCCTTTTTCCTTTCAATGTCAACATCGTGTCTTCTAGCCAAGCGATATGTTCTTGCAGAAACAGGAAGTGTGGCCCAAGTGAGAAATGAGGGAATTGATCCATTACTGCTATCAGTTTTCATATAGTTGAGCCATTGTAATTTATACATAAACATGTTAAATCTGTAGAAGTGAGTCACGGTGCCAGATCCTCACAAATGCCGAATGTCTATGTGGGACCTTATACCAGTATAAGCTGGCGGCTCCTGACAGATGTAGACAGGGACAGAAGTGCCTGTGGATGGGTGTGGGTGTACATGCGTGTACATGCGTGTTGTGTGTTCTGCTTGCCGGCAACGTCCAGCGGCACCCGGTGCCCGGTCTTAGCTTCCAAACACCGTTCTTCACTAGAAGGAGCCCTGGTCCAAGGGCTGGGGAATCAGGTATCAGATCTGGAACCAGTTGAGCAACAAAACAAACCATTTTAACTGTGAATTATAACCTACCAAGCCAGACTCCATGAGTACATATGAACATATATAAATGAATGCTGAAAGATGAAATAATTATTTTTCAGTGAATATGGAAGATCTAATGATTTAGAAGGAATGACAGGAAATCAGTGGATGATAAAACTAGTAGTGAAGAATTCATGGAAAAGAGAATATATATGCACATAAGGTCGTGGTGCCTCCTCCCAAATCTTAATTTCAACGTGAGAAGTAGCGTCTTTGCTTTGAAGGAACTTAAGCACCACCTTCACTGAGTTGCTGATGTTAACATTGTCACACAGGACAGACTTGCGGTGTCCCTGCTAAAATGCATACTCTTGAGTCTAGTCTGGAAGATACATAACTGACCTGTATTCTTTCACATTTCCAATTTCAAGAAACACAAAACCTGAGAAACTTGGATGCTGGACGGGTAAAAATCACATGACAAATCAATTCATGATCCTGGATTGGATCGAAAAAGAGGAAGACAAAGTAAGAAAATTATGGAGACAGTTGACAGCATTTGAAAGTGAACTTTGTATATGACATTTAAATTTCCCGATCTTGAGGAAAATGAATGTGAGAGCATATCCTTGTGTTTAGGAAATACATTGTAACATTTAGGTATGGAGGGACATAGTATCTGAAATTTATTTTCATTTGACTTAGAAAATTCATGGGGGAGGGAGGAAAGCAGTGTGATGTAAGATAGGAGCAGCTGGGCCTAAGTTGAGCCTGGTAAGTTATGTGGGAATTCACTACGCTGGTCTTGCAGATTTTCTGTGTCTTTGAAATTACATTCAAAAAGTTTAAAACGGAGAATATGCAAAACAAAAAGCGATTTGTGCAAGTGAGTGGACTGTCACCTCATTGATCCCTTTAGTTTTTGGCCATGAGCCAAGTCAGTCACACAGTGGTTTATGACCTGGGAATTAGAAATAGTGGCCAGATGACCAGGCTCTATATCTAGTTAGGGAGAGTAGTGTGTACAAAGGCTGACCAAGACCAAGCAGTGCGATGAGCTGCCTGTGGGTGTGATGTTGTGGGTCTGGGTCCTGTCTCAGGTGGCAGCGTCTGGGGGGTTTAAGCCAGAAAGCCACGTCCGATCCCCTTTCAGTGGGATCATTCTCACAGCTTCAGAGAAAACTGCCCCAACCCGTCTTCACTCACGCTGGCCATTTTTGGTGGTGATGGTGTTTTTATTCTGCTAACACCGTTCTCACTGACAGTTTAGGGCCTTTGAGCGGGCTTTTCCCTGTGTCTCAAAGATTCTCATCTTGACAGCCAGTATGGTTCATTCCTGTTGTTCTGATTTTGTGTTAAGAAGGTTCTTCCCTAGCTTCACAGTTTGGAGTTGCCACTGCATCTGTCTCTGCTTTAATTCCCTACCCCATCTATCACCTGTCTCCTCCCTTAAGAAGTGGCCAGCGTGAGATGCCATGAGACTGTCTGCCTGATCACCGCTGCGACCCCAGCCCATAGGGACTTACAGAGAAGGCATTCAGTGAATGTGTGGAATTAATGTAATGGGTTAATAGCCACAAAATGTCTTAATGGTTGTTTTAGTCCAATTCCATGATGCTGATAAAGACATACCCGAAACTGGGAAGAAAAAGATTTAGTTGGCCTTGCAGTTCCGCATGTCTGCGGAGGCCTCAGAATCATGGTGGGAGGCGAAAGGCACTTCTTACATGTCAGCGGCAAGAGAAAACGAGGTAGAAGCAAAAGCGGAAACCCCTGATAAACCATCAGATCTCATGAGACTTATTCACTATCACAAGAATAGCACAGGAAAGATGGGCCCCAGTGATTCAATTACCTCTCCCTAGGTCCCTCCCACAATACATGGGGATTCTAGGATGTAGAATTCAAGTTGAGATTTGGGTGGGGACACAGCCAAACCATATCCATAGCCAACACAGTCCTGGCCCATGGCTGGTGTCGAGCTGAGCTGCGACCGTGGCTGTGTGAGTTTTGGGTGCGAGGCGTGCACACGCCTCTCAGCGGTACAGTGAAAAGATTTGGAGGCTCAAACGTGTGACCTAAAAGAATCTCCAAAGATCAAGGTCCATTCACCCTAAAAAGAAAAATCTCAGCGCAGTTTAGAGCCAGTGTTTGCTTTTGGATATGGATTCTACAGTCATAAAATGAATAAATAAAAGTCTGTAAATAAATTTTAATGTCTTTACTGGAATTGTAAACACTGATTTTCTTTCCTCACCCACCCATCTGTTGGTGAGTATCAGATGGATGAACCGTGCTGCGGGGACAGAGAGGAGGGTGCAGCTTGGCCTCTGGGACCTCAGCTGAGCACTGAGTGAGCTGTCTCCGTTTCAGACATCCACACGGAAGTTGTCCAGGCGGCTCTGGCCAAACCCAAAGAGCAGAAGATGGCCGGTGCCTATGCCTTCCAAACGCAGGTCCCTGGTCGTGCAGACCTCCATGGACGCCTACACCCCTCCAGGTAAGGGACACGCTCCCCGACGCTGCCTCCTGAACATGCTGGGTGCCTCAGAATTGACCACTAGCCCAGTAGTCGAGTTTTTGCCTTCAAAAGTGGGTGCAGGATGGGAGCTCTCCACAGATCCACACCAGCAGCGAATCAATCCAAGCCTGCCCATGTCACGATGACCCAGCAGTGCCTGTGCTACTTGCTAAAACAAGAGCTGGAAAGCTTCAGAGGAAGGTTAGGGATCCTGAGTGTGCTCAACAGGTTACCTACAATGTGTAATACTCAGCAAATAATCACTGCATACACAGACAAACAGGAGGTAGAATCTGTGGTCAAGAAAAAGGCAGTAAAAAGTGCGCACACATGCAGGGTGGTCTCTGTCACTCACCACATGAGGCGGCTGAGCACATAAAGTGTGCCCGGTCTGAAGTGGACTTGCTGCGTGAAAGACATGCCAGTTAATATAAAAAACAGAAAATATTGTATTTTTTTTTTTTTTTTTTTTTTTGAGATGGAGTTTCGTTCTGTTGCCCAGGCTAGAGTGCAGTGGCGCGATCTCGGCTCACTGCAATCTCCGCCTCCCAGGTTCATGCCGTTCTCCTGCCTCAGCCTCCCAAGTAGCTGCCCTCTGCCACGCCTGGCTAATTTTTTGTATTTTTAGTAGAGACGGGGTTTCACCGTGTTAGCCAGGATGGTCTCGATCTCCTGATCTCGTGATCCACCCGCCTCGGCCTCCCAAAGTGCTGGGATTACAGATGTGAGCCACCTCACCTGGCCTATTTGTATTTCTTATTGAAAGTATAGTATGAGCATTTCAAGTTAAAAATATACTAGTAAAATTAATTGTACCTGTTTATATGAGGCTACAAGGAAGGTTTCAAGTTCTATAACAGGACTCTCATAATTCTGTTGGAAAGTGCCCGTCTAGATGTCTGATACAACAGAAGACCGAGTTTTTAAATCTATAATTATAAATATTTAGGGAATCAAATTACAACGTGTCAAAGAATGAAAATATTTTAATTCTTGAGCCAGAGGAAGGGAAGACACTTTTTACTATAATGGAGTTGGGGAATTTCAGGTTCCATACTTGATAATCTTGAGAATTGTCACTCCCTCCTCACAGGTAAAAAGCTGAGCAAACTGAAAAATCAGCAGTTCTTCTTAAACCTGCACGAGACCTGAGGTCACAGGCAAGCCACTGTCCGTAGATTGGCTGGACAGGTAAAGCAGATGAATCACCATACACTGGAGCACAATGCTCCAAGGAACCCACACTGGGATTGGAAAACCTGAACTGGAATTGACAAATTGCTGCAGTGAGGTGCGGCCACGTCTGAGAGTTAAAACCTCCAGGAGGCCTGTGCATATGGGTCTCATGCTTTTGTGAGTTGTATCATCAGAAGTTCAACCAGGTTCGCGAAGTAAACATCACAGAAAAATCCCTTCATACTTACTACAGGGGAAAGAGAATAGGAATCATTTTTCAATATGCAGGTGCACTCTTCACTAGGTCTACCTTCCAGAGAAGCTAGTTAACTAGAGACTCACCTGGTGGGATTTTATCAGAGCCTTCTGACCTGGGGGAAAGGGAAATACCCAATTCCAACCTCTAGAACTGAAAAGCAAAAAAGAACAGAGTATCCAAGCACTATGGGACTTCCACAGAGGCAGAAAATATGCATAACGGTAATACAAGGGGGAAGAAAGAGGAACAGAAGAAATATTTGTAACAGTAATAGCTGAATTTCCTCAGATTAATGCCAGACACCAAACCATAGATCCAGGGAGCTCAAGAAACACCAAGAAGGATAAATGTAAAAACGAGGACCACAAAAACAAAACAAAAATAAACTCTACTTGGGCATAAAATATTCAAACTATGGTGAATCAAAGATTAAAAAGCAAAGAAACTAGAGTCATCTCCTTCCCTATGGAGGATCAAAGATAAGAATTATATTCAACTTCCCCTCAAAAACCATGAAAGCAAGAAATGGAGTGAAGTATTTAAACTATTGAGAGGAAAAAAATTCCATTAACCTAGAAGTCTATACTCTGTGAAATTATCTTTCAAAAGTGAAGAAAAAGTAAAGACCTTCTCTGGCAAAAATTGCAAAATTTGTTGCCGGTAGACCTGCCGTGCAAAAAATGTTCAAAGTTCTTTAGAGAAAATAGTAGAGGTCGGTAACTCAGCTGTACATAAGGAAAGGAAGAGCACAGTCTGTTTACAGGGGCTCACACCTGTCATCCTAACACTCTGGGAGGCAAAGATGGGAGAACAGCTGGAGGCCGCTTAGTTTAGACCAGCCTGGGCATCGTAGTGAGACTCTGTCTCATTTAAAAAAAAAAAGCCAAATGTAGTGGCCGACACCTATAGTGCCAGCTACTTTTGAGAGGCTGAGACGGGTCACTTCTTGAACCCAGGATCCCGTTCAAGGCTGCGGTGAGTTATAATGATGCTACTCCACTCCAGTCTGGGCAACAGAGCAAGACCTTGTCTGTTTAAAAAAATAAATAGAAAAACAAAAAGCATCAAAGAAGAAATAGTGAAGGTAGTAGAAAATCTTTCATTTTTATTAATAGATCTAACATAACAGTTCATTCATAATAGCGACAGTATATTACGTGCTTATGTATATGTCATATACACACACTTAAATATAAGTGAAATGAAGGAGAGCAGTGATGCCCAAGGGATGGAGGGATGGGAGAGAGCAATTAGGAATTAGGATTATTTTGTTATTATAGTGTGCTTGCATTATCAAGAAACCAGTGTAGTGTCGTTTGAAAGTGGACTTGGGTTACTTGTAAATTTATATTGCAAATTCCAAGGCAGCCACTTAAAAAAAAAAAAAAAGAGTAACTGATATGCTAAAAAAGGAAAGAAAATAAATCATAGAAAATGCCCAATTAAGACCACAAGGAAAAAAAAAAAGAGTGAAAGACAAAAACAAAAAACAAGGGCAACAAATAGAAAATAGTAACAAATATGGTAGATGTTAATTCAACTGTATATCATTACTTTCAGTGTCAGTCCAAATGCACCAAACTATATATTGTCTATAAGAAATCCACTTTAGATATAAAGACATACATATAGATCAACAGTAAAGGGATGGAAAAAGATACAAATGTTAACGCTAATTTTTTTGTGTGCAATGGCCTGATCTCATCTCACTGCAACCTCTGCCTCCTAGGTTCAAGTGATTCTCCCTCAGCCTCCTGAGTAGCTGGGATTACAGGCATTTGTCATCATGCCTGGGTAATTGGTTTTTTTTTTTTCCTATTTTTGTACAGATGGGATTTCACCATGTTGGCCAGGCCGGTGTTGAACTCCTGACCTCAGGTGATCATCCCGCCTTGGCCTCCTAAAGTGCTGAGATTACAGGCATGAGCCACCGCACCCGGCCAACACTCATTTTGGATAATGGAAGTGGTGATATTAATTTCAGACAGAGTCGGCTTTACATCAAGGAAAGTTACCAGAGATGACTATTATGAAATAAAGGGATCAATTCTCCAAGAAGATATAACAATCCTGAAATGTATTTTTGCTAACAAAGCATCAGAATGCCAAAACAAAAACTGATACACTTCCAGGAGAAGTAATTAACCCACTATTATAGTTGGAGACGTTAACACCCCTTTATCAGAAATGGACCAATTCGGTAGCCAGAAAATCAGTAAGGACAAAATTGAAATCGGCATCCTCAGTCAACTGTATATAACTGACGTTTATAGACTATTTCCTCCAACAACAACAGAATACACAACATTCACCAAGACAATACCATGTTGTGGTCCATAAAACACACCTTAACAAATTTAAAAAAATAGGAATCAAACAAGTATGTTCTCAACCACAGTAAAGTAGAAATCAATAATAGATGACGAGAAAATATATTAGGATATTAAAAAATACACTTATACATAATACATTGCTCAAGGAAGAAATCTGAAGATTTCTTCGAATTTTTGAAGTAAATGAAAACGAAAACTTGTTAAAAATTTGTGAGCTGCAATGACAGTAATGTTTTTAGGGAAATTTATAGATTTTAAATGCATACGTTAAAAAAAACAAGATCTAAAATCAATCAGCTTCCACCTTCGAAAACTAGAAAAAGAACATCCAATTAAATTCTGAGCAGGAGACAAATAATGAAAGAGCAGAAATCAATACATTGAAAACAGAATATCAGTAGAGAAAAATCAATGAAACCAAAAGCTGGTTCTTTGAGAGAAAATCTGTAAGCCTCTAACAAGAAAAAAAAAAAATACAGCAGATAAATTACCAATATCAGAAATGAAATAAGGGACATAACTACAGATCCCATGGACATTAAAAGGATAATAAAAATTATGAACAACTCTATGGCCACAAATTTGATAACGTGGATGAAATGAACCAATTTCTTTAAAGACAGAATCTGCCAAAATTTGAACAGGAAGAAACGATCTGTACAGGCCTTTATCTGTTAAATTGAATCAGTGGTTAATAACCTTTCAAAACAGGAAGTGCCAGGCCCAGATGGGTTCACTGGTGAATTCTACCAAATATCTAAGAAGAAATTATACCAATTATCTACAATCTCTTTCAGAACATAGAAGCTGAGGAATGCTTCTTAACTCATTCTATAGAGCCAGCATCATTTTAATATCAAATACCATTTTAATAACAAAATATTACAAGAAAACTACAGAACATCTCTCATGAACATAGATGCAGTAATCTTCAATAAAATATTAGCAAATTAAATCTAACAAAAATTGTGCACTAAAACCACATGGAATGTCACATATCCAAAGCTGGTTTAACATTGAAAAGCCAATTAACGTAATTCATCACATTAATGGGTCAAAGACTAACAGATGCCTCATCTAAGAAGATATAGAGATGGCAAATCGACGTATGAAAACATGCTTCACATCATGTGTCATAGAGAAATGCAGATTAAAGCAACAGTAAGATATCACTACGCCAGAATCCAGAACACTATCAACACCAAAGCCTGTGAAGACGTGGAGCTGTGGGAATTGTCTCTCAATCATTGCTGGTCTTAATGCAAAATAGAACGGCCTTTAGGAAGACAGATCCGTGGTTTCTTACAAAACTAAATATACTCTCACCATATGATAAAGCAATTAGATTCCTTGGCATTTGCTCAAAGCAGTTGAAAACTTATGTCTACACACAAAGCCTGCACGTAGATATTTAGAGCAGCCTTATTCATAGTTGCCAAAACTTGGAAGCAACCAAAATGCCCCTCAGTAGGTGAATGTATAAGTGAGCTGTGGTACATCCAGACAATGGGATATTATTTGAGGCTGAAAATAAATGAGCTATCCATAAAAAGACACGGAGGAAACTTAAAGGGCATATTGCTAAGTGAAAGAAGCAATCTGAAAAGGTTGTTGTATGATTCCAGCTTTACAACATCCTGGAAAAGGCAAGACTATGGAGACTGTAAGAAGATCAGTGGTTGCCAGGGGGAGGCAGGGATGAATAGGCAGAGCAGGAGAATTTTTAATATCATGTGATCTCTGTATGATACTGTAATGGTGGATACATATTATGCATTTGTCCAGACCCATATATTGTACAACACGAAGAATGAACCCTGATGTGAACGATGGAGTTGGAGTGGTAATGATGTTTCGCCATAGAAGTATCAGTTGTGACAAAGGTACCAGTCTGGTAGGCAATGTCGATGATAGGAGATGGTGTACATATATAGGGTATACATGAGACATCACTGTAAAGCTGGAAAATATGACACTGAGATGAAATGGCGCTGATGGGCTTAACAGGTTGGAGAAGGAAGATGAAAAGGAATTAACCAAAGTGAAGCCCAGAGAAACAAAATGAAAGAAAAGCCAACAGAACCTCAAGCTCCTGTGATACGTCAATATACTTGTAATACAAGAAGGAAAAGAGAGAGAAGAGCAGGAACCTTTGAAAAAAGGAGTCCAAATTTTCTCAGATTGATGTCAAACCACCTGTGTCCGGCCCTGAGAAGTTCAGTGAATTCCAAGCAGAACAAGTATAACAAGAATCACATCCACGTTCATGATAGCCAAAGTACTGAAATCCCAAGATGAAGAGGAGATCCCGAAAGGACTCAGAAGAAAAAGACACGTGACACACCAGAGAAGCATTTGAACAACGCGTGACTTCTGTGAAGACACAGTGGAGACCAGAAGACCATGGAAAGACATTTTTTAAAGCACTAAAAGCAGGAGAAAGGCCTGTCAACTCATATCCAGGGAAAATCTCCTTTATAAACGGGTGAAACAGCACATTCCCAAACATGAAAGCTGAGAGAATGTGTTATCAGCAGAACTACACTATAAACGTGCTAAAGAATGTACTTGGCTGATTGCAAACGATATCAGATGAAAGGTTAGCTCTATGAAAAAGAACCCTAGAAATCATAACAGTGCGCTCTACATTTTGTAGAATATAAAATCATAGAATATTTTACTCTATGATTTTATGGCTTTTGTTTTTTAATGATCTTACAATTTTATGATATAAAATCATAAATTGTACATGCTTCTCTATGCCTCCTTTACCTGTTTTGAAGTCCTTGCTGTACCATGCATCGGTAGTTTATTCCTTAATATTTATTCATATTCTATTTGATAGATATGATACATCCTGTTTATTCATTTACCAGTTGGTTATTCATTGTTTCCAGTATTCAGCTGCTGTCGACATTTAGGTACATATCTTTGTGTATGCATATAATTTCCTTTATCTGAAGTGGATGCCAAGTAGCATGATTGAGTCTTATTGTAAGTTTAGGTTTAGCTTTTTAAAAACTGCCAAATTATTTACAAAATAACTGCACCATTTCACACTTCCACCAGCAGCATATGCGCATCCCAGTTTCTCCACATCATCACCACCGATAGTTATTGTTGATGTTTTGATTTTTACCATTCTAATTGATGTGAAATGGTATATCATTGTGTATTTACTTTGCAACAATGAATGATGCTAAGCATTTTTAATGTGCTTATTAGCTTTTAATGTGCTAATTCCTATCCATAGCCATTTGTATATATTGGTAAAATGTTCAGGTTTTTTGCTCACGTTTTAAATGGGTTGGTTGTCATCTTATGGGTTATAGGTGCCTTATACAATCTGAATATAAGACTTTTACAGATGTAACGTTTCTCAGTGAAAGAACAAACTATTATGTAGCAGACAGAACAAAGCCTTTCCCCCAAGATACCCAGGTCCTATTCCACGGAACTTATGAACCTGTTGCCTGAAGTGGCAAAAGGGATTTTGCAGCTGATTAATTTAAGATCTTGAGATGGGACCATTATCCTGGTTTAAGTCGGTAGACCCACTGTAATCAAGAAGGTTCTGACAAGAGAAAAGAACTGAAGACTGGAGTGATGCCCTTTAAAGATGAAGAGGGGCCAGGAGTCAGGGACACAGGTGGCCTCTAGAAGTTGGGAAAGGTAAAGAAATGGATTTTCCTTTGACGCCTCCAGAAGGAACGTAGTTCTGCTGACACTTAGATTTTACACTTCTGACTTCTCCATCAGTAGGATAATAGATTCGTGTCTTGTTATAAGCCCCTAAGATCAAGGTAATTTGTTACATTAGCTATAGGGAGATAATCATCTTTTAAAACTTTAGTTTTCTATTTTAATGAAGTCCATTTTACTAATTTTTATGGATTGTGTTATTGGAAGTTTTAGAAGTCTCATGGTCTTACTGTTCTTTCCTTTAGGTCTGTGATCCATTTGGAGTTAATTTTTGTGTGTGCAGTAGGGATCTAAGTGGGATTTTTATTTGTTTTGGTTTGGTTTGGGGGATTTTTTTTCCTACGCTTTTTCTTTTTGGTGTGTGGGTACCCAGTTGCCCCTGCAACATTTGTTGAAAAAACAAACTACCTTTCTCTTACTGAATTGTCTTGAGACCTTTGTCAAAAATAAATTAACCATAAATATAAGGCTTTATTTCTGAGTTTAATTCTGTTCCTTTGATGTACGTGTCTATTTTTGTGCTAATACCACTGCCTTGATAACCATGACTTTATGTTAAGTTTTGCAATCAGATAGTGAAGTCCTCCAACTTTGTTTTCCTTTTTCAAAATGATTTTGGCTATTGTAGGTCCTTTGTATTTCCAGATAAAATTGAGAATAAGTTTTCCATTTCACACACAGCCTTCTGGGATTTTATTAGGCAGTGCCTTGAATTAATGGAACAGTTTGGGAAGAATTGTCTTGATAATGCTGAGTTTTCCAATTCACGATCATGAATCTGCCTCCATTTATTTAGTTTCCATTTATTTGGATCTTTAATTTCTCTCAGTAATGTTTTATAGTTGTCATTGTGCACCTTTTTGTTAGAAGTTCAGCTGAGTATTTCATGCTTTTGATGCTATTGTGAATGGAACGATTTTCTTAATTTTATTTTCAGGTTGTTTATTGCTAGTGTATGTATATCTTTATCTTCTGTGACCTCATCAAACTTTGTTTTAGTAATGCAAACATTTTTGGTGGATTTCTTGCCATTTTCTACATCTCAAGGTCTTGTCATCTATGAATAAAGACACTTTTATTCCTTTCTAATCGGAATGTCTTTACTACTAAATTTGTTAAATTGTTTCTCCAGCTAGAACCTACCAGATAATGTTGAATAATAGTGGCAAGAGGGGACATCTTTGTCTTGTTCGCCATCTTAGGGAACATGCATTCTATTGTTTACCATTGAATACAACGTTAGCTGTGGCTTCTCACGAATGTACTTTAACAGGTTGAGGAAATTACCTTCTATTCCTGGTTTGTTGAGTTTCATTCTCTTGAATTTGTCAGTACTTTTCTATGTCTCTTAAGGCCAACTTGCGGTTCTACTCCGTAATTCTATATTGTGTATGACATTAATTCACTTTTGAATGTTAAATCAACTTGACTTCCTGTCCCCATGCTGTGTAATTCTAGTCATCACTGGTCATGCTGCTTGCATTTCATATGCTGCTTGCTTGGTTTGCTGCTATTCTGTCGAGTGTCTATATCACATTATTCTGCAGGTTTCTTGGAAAAGGTAGGTGGGAGTGAGGAATTGAAAGATTGGAAAGGGTTGTGAGAAGACGTTCTGGGGAGATGGTTGTGCGCCATATGGACACCTGGTTGTGTACCTTTCTCAAAAGTCTCAAGGCTGTGTCAGTTTTACTTTTACTTTGATATAAATTGTGTAAGTTTTCTTAAAAGGCAGGGTGGGCCATGCGCAGTGGCTCACGCCTGTAATCCCAGCGGTTTGGGAGGCCGAGGCAGGTGGGTCACGAGGTCAGGAGATTGAGATCAGCCTGGCCAACATGGTGAAACCCTGTTTCTGCTACAAATACAAAAATGAGCCAGGCATGGTGGCACGTGCCTGTAATCTCAGTTACTTGGGAGGCTGAGGCAGGAGAATCGCTTGAGCCTGGGAGTGAGAGGTTACTGTGAGCTGAGATCATGCCACTGCACTCCACCCTGGGCAACAGAGCAAGACTCTGTCTCAAAAGAAAAAAAAGCAAGGTGATAGAGAATTTTCAGGCTCCTAATATCATTGCTTGTCTAACAAGTAAACTTTAAAAAATAATTCCCAGACAGCATAAGTCATGTGACAGTGGTAATAAGTGTGAATATTGTTTGCTATTAGTGTCTTTTAAGAAGCAAACCTGTGTTTTAAGCTTATTTGCTGTGACTCCTCCTCTCCCCCAATGATCTGGAGCTGCTCACGTGAGCCAGCACCTCCCATCACTCACCTGTAAGTAGGATTCTGAGTGTCATTCTTAGGTTGAAGTTTAACAAATACACCAGCAATTTATTCCCAAAAACCTTGGTACTGCATGAAAAGTTATTAAATGAAAAATGTTCTCCTGAATTAGAGTGAAAAAATGGATGTATTTTATCATAATCCAAGATACTCAATTTGTAGATAGAAAAATCAATAATGAGAATGTATAAGAGACGAATTCTGTAAAAGTGAGTAGATGAGAGTGTAAAATGTGACATGAGGGTTTGTCGTGTGCCCCGGAGGAAAATGGGGAGGTGGAGGGGCCGCTCCATGTGAGGCATATTCTGCTTTCTCTCCTGTTACCATCATCAGCGTCTTGATCCTTAGAGAGCTGCATTCGTATTGAACACACAGACGTAGAAAATCCATCACCCTCATGGGTATTGAACACAGTGACGCAGAAATCACTTGCATGGGTATCTAACACACTGATGTAGAAATAAATCAGCTGCATGGGCATCTAACACACCGATGTGGAAATAAATCAGCTGCATGGGCATCTAACACACGGACATACAAATAAATCAGCTGTATGGTAACTAACACACAGACGGAGAAATCACCTGCATGAGTGTGTAACACATACACCAATGTAGAAATAAATCAGAGCCCAGAAGAGCATCTCAGGACTAACAAGGGGTAAACATAGTCACACTGAGACTCCTGAGAGCCACACAGGCCCTCCGCCTCCCCTTGCCCTCTCACTTTCTGACTGACACAAGAAAACACTTGGTTTCTTCCCAAACTACTGTGTAGAGGAAATGTGTCAGTGCACCTTTGAGATGACAGTATCAATCATCTTATAGCATGTTTGTTTAGGGTGTTTTGGAAGCAAAATTCATCATGCTAAAGTTAAATGGTTCATTGTCTGAAAAGTGGTTTAAATTCTCAACAGTGTCTACAGCAAAAAGTCATTGAACAACTGTTCAGACTTGCGTGAAGTAAATCTGTGTTTGAGGGACTGAGATTGTGGTGCATGTTTCTGCTGCAATACATAGCAAATCGTTTTTCTTCTTACAAAGATACCTCTCCTGGCTCAGAAGATGAACACTCAGTGCAGGGGGACTCCCAAGGCACCCCGACCTCCAGCCAGGGTTGCATCAACATGGAGCACTGGATCAGTCAGGCCATCCATGGCTCCACCACGTCCTCCACCTCCTCCACCTCCTCCACCTCCTCGACCTCCTCGTCCTCCATGCAGAGCAGGGGCAGCGGGGCTGCCCACAGGCTGGCGGAGGTCATGGCCCAAACCCACATAGGTGAGCATGCTTCACAGTGTCTTTCTGTGCCTGTTGTCTAAATGCCTTTGTGGGTGCAGGTTTTCCTCTGTTTGCATCATGGCTGTGGAATCCCTTGGTGGAAAGAGCGCAGAGCCCCTCTGGCCCCTGGGGTGCTTTGGTTGGATTGTTTCTGGAAGCTCCTTTACTGCTTCTCATGCCCAGGTCCCTCCCACAACTGGAATTCCAGGGGCCTTTCTACTGGGGAATCCTGCAGCCATATCCACTCCCATCTTTTCTTCTCACTTATGCTCCTTTGTGAAACCTTAACAGTCCCAGTCAATAGGACAGGGTTTTAAAGTGTGCTCCTCCTGACCACGGGAGTCATTGATGGAAATGAGGGCTTTAACCACGGCTGCTTTACGCTGCTGTCTGCCACAGGTGTTCAGATTTCTTGGGCGTGGCGCACTGTTTTGTGTAGGTTCTATGATAAGGGAGATCCTCTGTGTTAGAAAAAGAACGAAGTTAGGATCACTGCCCTACAACGTTTGAAGATGCCGTGGAAAAGGAGTGAAGTGAGAATTACTAGAGGTAGAGCCCACGCATAGGGGAGCCATGATGAGCCTCGCGTCGCTCTGCCTTTGAATGGTTCAGGAGAAAATGTTTTCCATCAAGTATGGGACTTGGGTTGAATAGGATTTGGTGTGTGTCTGTATTAAAGCAGTAACCGGAGACGACTGTGAACCAAGTCGCCGATAACAGAGCACGAGCCACAGGCTCAGACCCTCCCGGCACCAGCTACCACAGGAAAGCCTGATCTCTGCAAAACCGTCAGTGGGAAGCAGGTGGACATCACGTGTGATCAGACAGCCGACAGACACCCCAGAACCCCAGAATGTTCACTTCTAGATCACTGACTCCTTGACACCCAGAGGCGTTTCGGATTGACTTGGGTCCCAGCCCCTTCGGTGCTCACTGACACTGAAAGCGTCAGCTGTTTTCTGTCTGGAACAGGAGTTTGCTGTCAGGAGAGCTGGGTCTGTCTCACTTTTCCCAATAACTGCTGCTGGGATCTTGAAGTCCTTTGTCCTTGCTTTAGGCTTTGAGTGAGGGAAAAAAAATTGAAAAAAATAATTTTTCTCTCTCAACTGTTGTGAGTATAAAGGAGAAAACAGAAATACTCTCTAAAAGTTTGCAAAGTAGTACTCAAATGCACAGCAGTATTAAACTTCAGTTTGACAGTTTCAGGAACATATACACTCGTTTATGTGAATTAATAACCCTACCTGAAATCCCAGTAGGCTAAACATTGAACAGAAATGTGTGACTGCTACATATTTTTCCATAATAAAATTCCATGTGTATATTGGATCGCAGGATAGTGGCTCTGCCAGACGTGAACGGGGAGGCCAGACACCACCTCTGCCTCTTGGTGGAAGCATTTGTATCCTCGGATTTCATTCAATTTTAAGAAAATACACAGAATCTTACCAAGGAAAACACGTACTTTTGAATAAATGAATCACTGCACTTGGGCCTCCCTTTGTGGGTTTACCCTTTCAATACTGGAGGAAGTTTTAGTACAAAGAATTAATTTATCCAAACTATGAGGGGCTCCTAACTCATGTACCTCAGGGCTCAGTGTGACCCAAATGTAACTCTCGGGTGATCGCGTTCCGGTAATTTCTAATTGGGCACAAAGATAATCCTCCTAGACTATCTGGAAATTTTCTATAAGTTTGGGAGTCTTTTGGAAAAGCCATGACAAAATAATGAAACTTGAAGAGGAGAAATATTTTGTGTGGCAAAACAAGAGAATTAAAAAGTCAGATATGCATTTGACCTTCTGAGATAATCAGAAGCCTGTGAACGAGAACTTAGCATCTGTGATCGTGCGTGTGCGTGAGTGTTCTAAGGAGTCCAGTCACAAGATAGTCACACTGGCCAAACCCCACCCCGGACCCTACATGGTCATAGCCATTACTGTTCCCATTTGATGAAGAAACTGAGGCACGGAGAGCTTAAGGGACATCCCCAAATCCCCAGAAGTTTCCAGAGCTGGGTTTCCAATTCCAGGCCCTGGGCTCCAAAGCGCGAGTAAAGCCCTGGGCTGTGTGGACGGTGGCCGACAGGAAACGGGACCCTTCCATGAACACACACACGCTTCCTGGCGCCCTGCCATTGCCGGTCTAACGTTATTCTAGTTAAAATGCCGCTGACGTGGCTCCTGTTAGGAAATTGAGGTTTCACCGAACTCTGCTCCATTTTCGGCAACATGAGTTATGCTGGGGTCCCCCTTTGTGCCGGATGTGTGTGGCAGACATGGCTGAGATCGGCTTTGGCTTCTCACGGCACCCCCAGGGTGAGCGCCCGCGCTCCGGTCTCTTCCTAAGTTATGGCTTGCTCAACCTGCAGAGCAAATGCCACAACCACCAGAAACACTCATGATGTGCTTCTTTACAGAAAATCATTCTGCACCTCCTGACGTAACCACGTACACCTCCGAGCACTCCATACAGATGGAGCGACCACAGGGTTCCACGGGGTCCCGGACAGCGCACAAGTATGGCAACGTCGAGCTCATGGAGACCGGGGATGGTACGTCCTAAAGCAGAGATGCGTTTTTTTCTGGGAAACGGTTTGTGTTGATGTCCCGTTCTGCGCCCGTGACTGGGTGTGTTTCTTCCTGGGGTACAATCTGCTGCCATTTTATCTGCTGAATAACTAACAGTGGTTCAGCAATGGAGAAATTCTTGTACAGGTGTTAAGACCCTGAACAGTCACTTAGAAGAGCAAGATGAAGTTAAATGTACAACAGAATTACTGTCAGATGGGGGGATATGTTGCTTTAGACTTCGGAGGAAAGAAGGTCTTTTTATCCATGTTGGACAGAGATGTCAGCGACTTGTGTAACAGGCTGTGGCCGAGGGCTGCTTCTTCCTTCCTGTGGCCTGGTCTTGTTATGTGCTGACTACAGCGGCGGTTTGTATCACCTAGCCCCTGTTCTATTTAAGTCTTAGTCCTTCCCTGGGGTCATAAAAGTCAGTGTAGAACCTAGCAGTGAATGAAATACAATGTCCCTGTGTGAAGCCTCATCGAGCAGCCTTGGAATGGTGTAATCTTGCAGTGCACGGGCCTCGCAGGCGGACAAGGAGGCCTATCCGAGGCCCAACAGGTAGACAG
This sequence comes from Macaca fascicularis, assembly GCF_037993035.2. Taxonomy (NCBI): domain Eukaryota; kingdom Metazoa; phylum Chordata; class Mammalia; order Primates; family Cercopithecidae; genus Macaca; species Macaca fascicularis. The sequence goes on along the minus strand of NC_088387.1, from coordinate 14,962,093 downwards.
GGAGGACTATTGGAGCCGCGATAAGCACAGAGGACAGGGAGGCCTGTGTGGACACAGTGGAGAGGCACAGTGGCCAGGGAGGACAGCGCGGTTGTGTGGATCCATAGGACACTGTGGCGTCTAAGCACGTTCTCCCAGAGGAGAGGACTCTGCGGGCACTGATAGTGGGAGCTGGCTGAGAGTCCAGCGAGTGAGACTCCCTGTGACGTGCACAGCTGCCATCTGCGCAGCAGCTCCTGATGCCAAGATGGTCATGCGATAAATGCACAAAGCGCATCTCCAGCAAAAAGCCGCCGAGTGTCCACATCCAGGATATCCACCACGGTGGCTTTTTGGTGTTAATACGATGAATGTGAGCAGCAGGTGGTCTGCGTTCTGGGTGTGTGTGACTGTGCCACTCCAGTTTTGTTCTCATATCTTGATGAGCATGAACGGTTCCTGACGAGGGTAGGTAAGGATGCTGTGACCTGAGACTCTGCAGTATTGTAGCTTGAGGAACCAAGGAGTTTTTCTCTCTTGCAAACCTGTCAGGGAGGATGTTCCAGGCTGGTGACTGCTCCATGAGGTATTCAGAGATCCAGGTTCCTTTCAGACCCCTGCTCTGTGTTCCCACGGACACGGCTGTCCTTGCTGTGGTTGGGACTGAGTGATTGCCACACTGGCTGGGGTAGGATTAAGGTGAGAGTGGCCATGATTTACCTAATCTACATAATGGCAGGGAGCCTGGGAGTAAAGTGTAGCCATGGCCTGGAGGATGGATGATGGATGTTGGTGAACGACTGGCTGTACTCACCGCAGCTGGCCCAGGGATGGGAAGGACGACTGATTATGCCGTTCAATGGTACCTGGTTCTTTTAGATTTGACTTCCTTATGGATTTTCTGCTGTAAAGAGGAGAGAGCCTGTGGTTCTAGGCCAAACATTTCACTCATCTCATAGCATCTTGTATCCCTTAGCCAACATTTTTGTCAAGTTTCAGAAGTCCTATCAAACTGGCAAGCATTTCTCAATTTGGTTTACCTATTGGATTTGATATCTGTGTCTGCATCTCTATTTTACATCTATGTGGTTATTTGACGCTCTGTAGTACATTTGGAATAGGTTCTATTTGGTGGAAGTTACTTTCAACAAACCCTTGCTGCTACTTGAATTTTCAAGGTTGCAAGTAGAAAGGAGAGAATAAAAACCACATCTTCTCTAATTTTAAAATTTGTTGTTCCTCAAATCACACCAGAAGTACAAATATTACAAATTATAAAAGCAGTCAGAATCGAGGTTAAGAGATTTCTGGGTGATTCTGCCTAATCAGCAGTATTTGCTGAGGTGTGTGCAGCAGAGCAACATGCCAAGAAGCCCTGGACGGGGGAGAGTTGGGAGGCCAGACTGTGACTTCAGAGGTGCTGTTGCCTCAGGAAGAGGAGCTAGATGCAGAGAGGATAAACGGCCACAGGCGTGACTACCGCCATCCTTGCCGCGGTACGGGGGCCTTTGTATGGGGCCCTTTGTGAGCTGAGTTATGAACCAGATGAAGGCTGTACAGGCGTGTGAGAATCCAGGCCAGACTCGATGGGTGGAGGCTTGGCAGAGGTGAGGGGCCAGACAGCCTCGCTAAATGTACAGTGGCTCACTGCCGACAGTGCCCATCAGTCGCCAGACAGACCGGCTTGATCTTCAGCCCCCATGGCAGCTGCCTTTACCTGTCTGCCTCCACCTTCTGAGGCCTATAGGCGTCGCAAATGTGTGGTTTTTAAACAGATTTGGATGAGTTGTTTTCTGCACAACACACTTTGACAGACGGAGACTGGTTCTCCACAATGGCACCAGGGACTTGGCAGGGACTGGTGGGACAGAGCCTCAGAGCACAGCACCAGCTCCCTGGGAGAAAACGGTGCCTGTGGGACGGAAGAAAGAGGAGGCACACAGTGCTGAGGCGTGAACTCTAGTTTGCTCTTAGACATGACACACATGCCTTCTGGAAGTTTGCATGAAGCACTGCTAAAGCCACCAGTGTGGACAGGTCCTTAGATCAGGAGACCCAGAACATAGTTGTATTTGAAATTCTTCACATGCTGCAATCTCTTCAAAGACGACCACAAGTCATCTCTAATAATGTTGTAAAATTAGTTTTTAATTACGTGCCATGGCTTTTTTTTTCCTTTTTTTTTTTGTGGGGTAGGGCCGGTGTGTGACAGTAAAACAACAGATGCAGTGACACAGCTGGTGGGTGTTGGTTCTGGGCCCCAGTTGGGCAGTTGTATGAAAAGAAACCGAAAAGTCTCTACAGTGGTATGAACCGAAACACCTGGATTATGTGTTTTCATGTATTTGACATAAATGCACACATTTGTACGCTAAACACACATTTTTCTATATGTAATAAAATTCACACCTTTAAATAGTTAACATGTATTTTATTTTAGGACCGCCCCCACGATGTGAGGACTAACAGACACCCCCTCTCCCCCCCGGATATTAAGAGCCACATCGCAGGGCAGTGAGGCACCCCCCGCGAGATGGGGACTAATCACCACCCCCTCTCCCCCTCTGGCTATTAGGAGTCACCTCGCAGGGGGGTGAGGCACCCCCCACAAGGTGGGGACTAATAGCCACCCCTTCTCCTCCCGCTGGCTGTTAGGGGCCATGGTGGACTCACAGCCTGTTTATGATATTGTGAGTAATATCATCTCCCCCTCTGGAAATTATGAACTCTTTCACAGATGGTTGTATACCCTCAGTGTGTACACCGTCAGAGGGTGTACACCCGTCTGTATTGGGAGTAATATCATCCTCTTCCTCCCTGAACGTTAAGAAGAATATCCCAGGATTGTTTCTACTCCCTGCATTATTGGGTGTCATATCTTCCTCTCCCATGTGGAAATTAGAAACAATATCACTGGGGGCGTGTACACCTTCTGTAATATTTAAAGTAATATCATCCCCTTCCCTCCAGGATCATGGGAACAATATCCCTGGGGAGTGTACGCTTTCTGCCATATATGTCATAATATCATCCCTCCCGCCTTGAAACATGAAGGACCATCTCACACGGGGTGTATAACCCTTGGTGCGATATTGAGAATGCAATTATCCTCTTTCCCCCCGGCATATTTGGAAAAATATCAGAGTGAGTGTACCCCTCCTGCCATATGAGGATTACTATCCTCTTCTTCCTTTCTGGATATTAGAAAGAATATCATACGTGGGTTTGCACTTTCTTCGATATCTGGGGTCATGTCATTCTCTCTCGTTTTGAATGGCAAGAACAATGCCTTGGGGGGGATGTGCATACCCTGCCATATTGGGAGTAATATTACACTCTCCCCTCCTTGATAATTAGGAACAACATTCCATGCTCTCTGTCCCTGGATATTAGGAACAACATCACAGGTGTAGTTGTACACCCCCTGCGGTATTAGGAGTAATATGATTAATTATTAAACATCTATGATCGATATTAACAATTATCAATGATACTATTGATAGGATACCATTATTATGGATAATTATTTTAAATATACGATTATGCATGCTTAAAATAATTGTTAATGTTAATTCTTATTACCAGCATCACTTAGTATTGATTTAAGTAACATTAATTGCTGATATCATCATTTTATTAATAGTGATATTACTATTGATTAATGCTAATCATTAACATTTTTAACTAGTATTTTACTATCTTTACTGTGATTATTAATATCGATGATTACTCTTAATTTTTCTTATATTTATTAATATTAATAATTAATAGACTTGTTCCTGATATCCTGCGGGGAGAGGATGATATCACTCCCAATATGGAAGAAAGTGTACACCCCTCTATGATGTGATTCCTAACAGCCAGGGGGTAGAGGATGACATTATTGAAACTATGGCAGTGGGTGTACATCACTTCGGTCGTCTTGTTCCTTATATCCTGGGTGGGAGAGGATGATACGACTCCCAATATCACAGGGGGCATAGACCTCCCCCGTGATATTGTCCCTAACATCCAAAGGTGGAGAGGATGATATTTCTTCTGATTTCAGAGGGGGTGTACACCACCCCTATGATATGGTTCCTAATATCCAGGGGGCGAGAGGATGATATTAGTCTCCATATTGCAGAAGGTGTACACTCCCTAGTGATATTGTTCCTAATATCCAGGGAGGGAGAGGACGATATCACTCCCAATATCGCAGGGGGTGTACACCTCCTTGTGATATGGTTCCCTATATCCTGGGAGGGAGACGATGATACTAGTGGCAAAATCGCAGAGGGTGTACACACCCACTGTGATATTGTTCCGAATATCCAGAGGGAGAGAAAATGATATGACTCCCAATATCACAGGGGGTGTACATCCTCCTGTGATATTGTTTCTTATATTCAGGGGGAGAGGATGATATTACTCTCAATATCGCAGGGGTTGTACACACCTCCTGCGATATTGTTCCTAATATCCCGAAGGGGGGAGAGCATAATACTCTCAATATGGCCGTGGGTGTACACCTCCATTGTAATATTGTTCTTAATATCCATGATGGGAGAGGATGATATGACTCCCAATATCGCAAGAAATGTACGGCCGCCTGTGATAGAGTTCCTAACATCTAGGTGGGGAGAGGATGATATTGCTGCCCATATCGCACGAGTTGTAAAACCCCTTCGATATTTTGCATGCAGTCCTGAGGGGAGAGGATATTATTCCCGATAGCAAAGAAGGTATACACCCCCTGTGACACTATACTTAATATCCGCATTGAGAGACGATGACATTACGCCCAATATCACAGGGGATGTACCCCCACCCTGGGATATTGTTCCTTATATTGAGAGGGGGAGAAGATGCTATTGCTCCCAGTAACGCAGGGGCTGTGGCTGTACACCCCTCCTGTGATATTGTTCTTAATATCCTAGGGAAGAGAGGATGATACTACACCCAATATCTCATGGGCTGTACGGTGTCCGCTCAGAGATGTGTGGGGCTCTCTTACACAGGTAACTCCTTCTCTAACTTTAGCCACATGCTGGTCATCCAGGGGCCTCCTAAAATCCAGGAGTATAAAAACAAGTGGAATTTCTGAGAACCAAAGATGGCGCATGGCTCTGGTTGGGCTGCCACAGGCAGTTTTGTGAAAAGACAGAGATGTATTTCTCATAGTTCTGGAGTCTGGAGGTCCAAGGTCAAGGTGAGTTCAGGACTGGCTCCTCCTAAGGCATCTCTCCTTGACTGTCAGATGGCATCTTCTCTTGTGTCCTCGTGCGGTTGTCCCTCTATAGATGTCTGTGTCCTGATCTCTTCTTCTTACAAGGGCATCAGTTCTAATGACTTCGTTACCTTAATCACCTCTTTAAAAGGCCTATCTCCACATACAGACACATTCTGAGGTCCTTGGTTAGGACTACAACCTGGGAATCTTGGGGTATGCAATTAAACCTGAAGCAGATGGGGTCTTATAACCTGTGTCACCCAAGCTCATGCCAGAGCCCCATGAGGGGGCCCCCCCCTTTGATATGGTTTAGCTGTGTCCCCACCAAAATCCTGTCTGAAATTCTCATGTGTTGTGGGAGGATGGAAGTGATAATTTGACAGCAGAGAAGACAATTGCTGCCAGGGAGGGGAGAGGGGACTCCAGACCTCTGAAGGTTGGAGGGTCCCGAGCCCTGGGCAGAGCAGGCAGCCCCACCCCTGTGACATCCCTGCAGATGGCTCAGGAGTTGGAAAAGGTGGAATCATATGTAGAGGCTGGTTGGGGAGATAGGAAGTTGTTGAATGGGTTTTTAAATATTTCCATCAAAATTCTTACTGCATCCTTGGTGTTGGTGGGGACCAGTGGCTTCTCTATGTGCCTGGCTTCTTCCTGGCTCTGACTCTGGGAGCCTGGCCTGGCCTAGGGCTGCTGGTTGGATTCATTGCTGGCAGCAGGTAGAAGGTGGAGGAGGGAGAGGAACTGTCCTCAGTCCTCTCTTACTCATGCCTGTCCACGTTAGCAGCCCCTCCCCAGGCATCCCTTGCCCATGATCTGGGGAGAGCTATTCTCACTTCCCTTGGGCCCTGCCCACCGATCTCCAAAGAATCCCGTCAGTGACTCCTTTTAATCACCTCTTTGCCTGTGACAAAGTCTTCTGGGACCTCCTGACTGATACAAGGGGAAGCCTGGCTATCTGTGCAACTTGTAAAAGTGAAGTGAGTCATTCGCACTGGCATGTATCTACAAGTCACACAGCTTTGCAACTGGAGTGACTTTAAGCTCATTTAACCAAACCTTCCATGACAGATGAGGACACCCAGAATCATAGGATAGAAGTGAGTTGCTCCCATCTGGGTCGGCCAAGCTGAGACTCAAGTGTAGAGTCTAGCAAAGCACACTTCATCCTCCCTTAGAAGGAAGATCCTACCCGCACGGCTCACCTCCACCTACCCTAGGTCTCCCCCACCCTCCCTTAGAGGGAAGCTCCTGCCAGCATGGCTCACCTCCACTTATTCTAGGTCTCCCCCACCCTCCCTTAGAGGGAAGCTCCTGCCAGCATGGCTCACCTCCACCTATTCTAGGTCTCCCCCACCCTCCCTTAGAAGGAAGGTCCTGCCAGTATGGCTCACCTCCACCTACCCTAGGTCTCCCCACCTTCCCTTAGCAGGAAGGTCTTGCTGGCATGGCTTACCTCCACGTACCCTAGGTCTCCCCACCCTCCCTTAGAAGGAAGGTCCTGCCAGCATGGCTCACCTCCACCTACCCTAGGTCTCCCCCACCCTCCCTTAGAGGGAAGCTCCTGCCAGTATGGCTCACCTCCACCTACCCTTGGTCTCCCCACCCTCCCTTAGAAGGAAGGTCCTGCTAGCATGGCTCACCTCCACCTATTCTGGGTTTCCCCCACCCTCCCTTAGAAGGAAGGCCTTAGAAGGCAGCACGGTTCACCCTCCCCTAACCTAGGTCTCCCCCACCCTCAGAGGGGAGTCTTTGGGTCAGTCACAAGACTACTCCGGACATCTGTAAGAACAAATGGTTTCCAGCACAGTCCTTTCCTGGGGTCTGCATTTTCCCTCTGGGATGCTTGGAAGTTGAAGGGGTCAGGCAATTCAAGTTCTCCCTGGTATCTCAGGGGCCACTGACACACAGGAAAATGTGCTGCTCTGCTCGCTGTTTGACTTTGATGGATGCAAATTTGTTCTAAATGAGCCTGACAATCATTAGCATGTAAACATATGTTACTGGTGGCGGCTCGCAGGGCCACATGCTGATGGATTTTGTGGGCTGCCCCCGCCAGACATTACCAGGCTGCCTGGGTCTGTGCTGCTTCTGGCTAAGGCTCTAGATGTTTTCGTGCACTGTGAAGTAGACATTTTAGCTACAGGGTTATGTTTTTTTCCACAAAAGAAACACAGACAAATCTGTGAAAAGAACTTGAGTTTCTGTGCCGATCTACTGGAAGGAGACTCTTAGAATGTCAGCTGTTCAGTGTCTGCTTTGACTCCCGGGCAGTTCACTCTGTCCTGTGGCTCAGAGACTCTGTGGGGCTGAATTATACATTTGATTCCAGTTCTGCTCAATATTTCCCCACAAGTAGTGCTGTGGACGCGACTGATGCCTTTGGAGATATCTGCAGCAGGAACAGTGCAGAGAATACAACACGCCATGCTAAAATATTTTGAGCTGAAGGCAATTAAGCACTCTGGCCTTCCCTCTATTTTCTGAAAAGCATACAACATAATCATATTATACAAAGACAAAGGTGCCCTTTCTCCCCTCTCTGCCAGAAAGGACGCAGGTCAATCTCTGTACACAACTTCAGACTCTTATCATTCAGGAAACAGCACCAGAGGAGTTTACACAAAAATCTATCATTTATTGGCCTTCCCACAATTTGTTGCCCCCAATGACCCAAAGTCCTTTTACTTTGTCTTGGCACTTCTATAAACATTATTATCCTTGTTGAAGATGTTATATAAAAGAAAGGTCTGAGCTGTCTCTTTGAGATTCCCTCATTCCCTGTGTATCTCCCATGTATATATGAAATACACATGCTAATAAACCTCCGTTTGCTTTTTTGGGGGTTCATCTGTCTTTTGTTATAGGAACCCCAGCCAATGAAGCTAAGATGGGTGGAAGAAAAGATTACATTTTTCTCCCCTGTAGTAGCATTATTCTAGCAATAGCATTCTCTTTTTTTTTTTTTTTTTTTTGTAGATTTCTGTTGAATACACACACACACACACACACACACACACACACACACACAGAGCAATGTAAAAAAAAAAAGAAGTGTGGGGAGTCCTGTTGACATTTTAGGTCCCAGAGATACCTAAATATGTTGAGAAGTTGTCTTTCAACATTGATTTTGTTTTCCCACATTTATTCCCATATTTTTGATATTTTTTTCTTCTGAGATATCATTTCTACATTGTTTTCTCTACATTTTCTTGCAAGTCCGAGAGAGTATGCTGGTTAGTAGTGTGTCCAATGCACCACCTCTGTCCCTGTCAGTAAAGAAATGTAGAAATTGAGAGAGATATGAGAGTCACGCTACACAGAGATGGAAACACAGATAGGAGGTAAATAAAAACACGTGAAAACCCAGCATTTCTGGAACTCTCACCTACTCCTGTGCCGATATTCATCCTTCAGCTCTGCCTCCATTCTTCCCTTCTTCCCTTCTTTTCTCATGCTATGGGGTCTGCTTTGGAGATGTTATCTACTTTCATTCTTCCAAAGTCAAGCTTCTAGCTTTGGTTGGAACTGCAGACCCATTTACTCATTCAGCAAATACTTTCTAAGCACATGGATAGTCACTGAGAATACTGTGGTTCACCAACATGACCGTGGCCCCTGCTCTCACGAACCTGCGGCCTGATGGGGAGAATGGGCATTAATGTGACAATCACTCTAATGGGTTTCTGATGAAGAATTGAGAGAAGCGCACCAAAGAAAGGGAAGCGGGATTCTCTAAATTTATGCTGTAAAAGAATCTGGCGTATCTTGGGATGAGAGGTAGAAAACCGATGCATTCTGGAAGGTATGATCCCCTTGCAGTCTGGAGAGAAGTAGAGGTTGATTGCTGAGGGGGGTGGAGTGTAGGGACAGCACGGTCTAAACAGAGATGGGGGTGCGTGCAGAATGCCTCTTGCAGCAGGAAACAGGCACGTTCAAGGAAGTAAACACCGGAGAAAGTGGCACAAGACAAGAATGAAGGAAGGCAGGCAGGGGCTGGGAGATGATGGTAGATGCTTTATTCTCTTAATAACAGCAATAGGATGCTGTTGAAAGCACTTGAGGGAGGTGGGGAAGTGGGTATGACATGTTTTGTGTTTGTAAAATTATCACATTGTCTTACCAAACTCTACTCCCTATTTTTTATTTTTAAATTTTACTTTAAGTTCTTGGATACATGTGCAGGTCTGTTACATAGGTATACATGTGCCATGGTGGTTTTCTGCACCTGTCCACCCATCATCTAGGGTTTAAGCCCTGCTTGCATGAAGTATTTGTCCTAATGCTCTCCCTCCTCTTGTCCTCACCCCCCAACAGGCCCCCGTGTGTGTCGTTCCCCTCCCCGTGTCCATGTGATCTCATTGTTCAACTCCCACTTATGAGTGAGAACATGTGGTGTTTGGTTTTCTGTTCCTCTTTTAGTTTGCTGAGAATGATGGCTTCCAGCTTCATCCATGTCCCTGTAAAGGACAGGAACCCATTCTTCTTTATGGTTGCATAGTATTCCGTGGTATATACATGCCACATTTTGTGTATCCAGTGTATCATTGATGGGCACGAGATATCCTCTTAATATGTGATCCAGCAATTGCACTCTTCGGTATTTATCCAAAGGAGTTGAAAACTTGTGTTCACAGAAAAACCTGCACATGGACATTTATAGAAGCTTTAATCATAATTGCTCATTTTATTCCAGCTTTATTCATAATTGCTCAAACTTGGAGGCAACGAAGAAACCAAAATGTTCTTCACTAGGTGAGTGGATAAATAAGCTGTGATACATCCAAACAATGGAATATTCTTTAGCACTGAAAGGAAGTGAGCTGTCAAGCCATGAAAAGACACGTAGGAACTTAAAAAATGCACGGCGACACAAAAGAGGCCCATCGGAAAAGACTAAATACTGTAAGCTTCCAACTAAAGGACATTCTGAAATACTGTAAGCTTCCAACTAAAGGACGTTCCGAAAAAGGCCAGACTAGGGAGTGAAAATATCCGTGGTTCCCAGGTGTTGGGAAGAGGGAGAGATGATGAGGTGAAACACGGAGATTTTTAGGATTTTAGTGCAACTGCTCTGTACGATGCTATCACGGTGGATACATGTCATGACATATTTGTTCAAACCCATAGAACCAGCACCAAGACGGAGCCCTCATGTAACCTGTGGACTCTGGGTGACAATATGTCAACGTAGGTTCTTCAATTATTGCAAATACTCCTTCTGGGCAGGAGTGTTGTTAGTGGGGGAGGCTGTGCACGTGGGGGAAGGGAAGGCGGCATATAGAAGGACTCTCTGCACCTTTCCCTCAATTTTTCTGTGAACCTGAAACTGCCTAAAAGATAAAGTGTATTTTTAAAAAATAAAGTAAAAAAAGGAAACAAAAAGTCCTCACAAAAATCAAATGAGAAAATGCTCACACTGGGTGCTTCAGGTCAAAATGGAAGAACAAGGGCTGTATTTACCATCCCACCTGATGACTTTTTTCTCACTGCTTTTCAGCATTTTTTTGGAGTCTCGTCAGTGCAATAAGGCAAGTTGAAATATATAAAATGCACCCTTATTAGAAAATAAGATTTAAAACTATCTGTATCTGCAGGTGACGTGATCACCTGTGTGGAAAATCTCCTGAAATCACAAAAAGCCACTAAAACTAATAATAAATTACTTACTAATAAGTGAGTTTGGAAAGTTTGCAAGATACAAGCTAAACACATAAGCAATATTTATTTCTTTACACACTGGCAAAGAAATAATTGGAAATGGAAATTTACCAAGCAATATTTTTTATAGCACATCAAAACATGAAATCCTTCAGACTAAATCTGAGAAAAGATGTGTAAGATCTATACACTGAAAAGCAGGCCGTGATGCTGAGATAAATTAAAGAGCTAAATAAATGAAGTGATATACTGTGTTCATGGATCAGCAGGCTCAATACTGTTAAGATATTGGTTCTGCCCTTGAGGATCAGAGGTTTAATGCAATTCCAATCAAAATCCCAGCATGATTTTATTTATTTATTTATTTTTTCAGTAGAAATGAACTAGCGGATTCCAAAATGTGTCCGGAAATTTAAAGAACCCAAAAGAGCTAAGACAACTTGGAAAAAAACGGTGGAGGACTTACCTGAACTATCAAGATAGTGTGGTATTGCTATAATAAGAGAAAACCGGGTTAATGAAACCTCCTAGAGGGTCTAGTAATAATCTCACAAACATGTTACACATACATAGTGGATTTTTGAATAAAGGTTCAGAGACATTAAATTAGAGAAAGGACGATAATGATGATAGAAGGATTAAATACCATAGGCCAAAAAGAGAAAAAAGAGCTCCTGCTAAAGATCTTCACATTGTTGGTGTCACTCATGCAATTCAATTCACATTTTGTGTGTCTAAAAGTTGAACAGACCTCTTCATTCTCTTTCCCCAATTCACTCCACAGAGATGCTGATGTCTTTCAGTGGAACTTGGAAGTTTGCTCTTCTTTTTAAAATGACTCTCTTAGATCCTGTTTATGCGAGAAGTTGTGGGACTATAACTTACAAATACTGTTCTAAACCTTGGAATCACACGTTCTCCTTTTTCTCTACTTATCGTTTCTAATCAGTTTCCCATTTCCTCTTTCTTCTTCATGTTTACACTGCATTCCTTTTAGTTCAGGCTCTTGTTACCCCACTCGATCTCTTGATGTGGTCACCTGAATGTCCTTCGTGTTCCAGCCTCCTGGAATCCTTCCTTCATGACCCTGCAGAACCTCCCTCCAGACCCGCAGGTGTGACCCGGAATCAAGGATCTCAAAGCCGAGTGGGATCCGAGAGGCTATCTAGACCAATCCTCCATTACAGACGTAAACCTTTTGATGATTTCACTTCAGAGCCCAAAATATTTGCACTGCAGGCAGAATCACCTAAATCACTTAATATGATGTTCAGTCTTCCCGTGGTGTTTTCCTCTCTGCATCTCCCTACTTTCGGTCAGCCATTTCTCACTCATGACACCGAACCCTTCATTCACATCACATTATTGTTCTTCTCCATACACACTTATTTGTTTTCTGCCTGAGTTTTTTGTTACATTATTCCCTCTACTGGAAATATCATTTTCCAAGATCTGACTACAGAATTTTAACGTATTCCTCAGAATGACTCACATATCACATATTCTACCAAATGGCTGCAGATTCTGTCACCTCCTCTCTTATCCTACGGCAACCTGGAGAACGTTCTTCTCTTAGCCAATAGGATTTATCATGGTTCTTCTTTATCTCAACAATAGTTTAGCAGGACTGAGAACTGGGAAGTAGATTTTTCTCCCAGGGGTGAGAACTGTCTTAGTTTAGCAGCTCTCCCTGGGTCTCCATTCTGGTTGTAGAAAAGCAGCCCATAGGGCACGGTGGGGAGGAGAAGAAGGGGAACTAAGCTGTGTTACATGAAGATGGACAGTTGTGACCCTTACCTCCGGGGTTGGGAGTTGAGGCCCCTAGGAAGGAGAAGCTGTAAGGATGAAGACGAGGCATAAAAAGTGATGCAGGCCGGGTGCGGTGACTCACGCCTGTAATCCCAGCACATTGGGAAGCCAACGTGGATGAATCACGAGGTCAAGAGTTCAAGACCAGTCTGACCAATATTGTGAAACCCTGTCTCTACCAAAAATACAAAAATTAGCTGGGTGTGGTGGCACATACCTGTAGTCCAGCTACTCGGGAGGCTGAGGCAGGAGAATCACTTGAACCTGGGAGATGGAGGTTGCAGTGAGCCAAGATCATGACACTGCACTCCAGCCTGAGTGACAGAGCGAGACTTCATCTCAAAAAAAAAAAAAAAAAAAAAAAGTGATGCATAGTAACAAGACTGCCTGAGGAGAAGAGACAATCAGCAACCTTCTCCAGGGTGGGATGGCTGAAGACCCTTTAAGAACAAAGGTGTCTACTTTCCTTCTTTAGGATGCTCTATCGTGATTTAATGAACCCTCCCAATCTACTGTATTCAGTATTTGGCATGAGTCAATTTAGGGGAATTCTAGAAAACATAGCTGGCTGTTACCATCAGGTTAATGTAGATTGGGAGGTAGGGAAAAACCCCAGGAGACACATAGGAAGGACAATACGTGAAAACAGAAGAAACTTGGAGTCAGTTCACCCTTCAAACAAAATCCAGTTTCCAGAAGACATTGTGAGGGCTGCTAGGTCTTCCTCACCTGAAGATGGGGGATTCCAGATAATTATACTTGAATCTCACAGGATGGGGTGATCACCACCAGCTCTCAAATGGGATGAGTTACAATATCTTCTATCGGGAGGTGGTAAATAAGAGGTTAGGTACATGTCTGTAGTCATCACAATTTTGTCAAGATTGCTCTTTTTACTTCCATGTCATAGATGGAGTGCCTGATGCTTGTGGAAGTGATTGGCTCAGGGTCTCACCATCAAAAGTGGCAGAGGAAAGATTCCAACATGTTTTAAAAGCTGCAAACTGACCTGACTCCCATCCATGCTGTCATACCGACTTTGAGATTTCAATCCTCCTGAAGGCAGGAATCTTATTCCATTTGCTTTTATACCCTCCATAACACTAGTGAGCAAGTTTTGCTCAAAGTAACATGGAATATTTTGCTGACTCAAGGTGAAAAAGAAGTAAGAGACTTAAATGACATCATCACAAGTCAACATTCAAGGAACAGAGACATATGTAGCATTAGCTGTCTCAGTCAAATCAACATAAACATGCACGTTTATCCTTTACATGGGGGTAAGACAGCAAACACAATTGAAAAAATGAGCCAAGTGTAAAAAATTTGTCACAAAGGGATGGATTTAGACAGGAGAGCAGTGAAGTAGGTTATAAAATGGTCAGCATAATCCATTTTAATGAATTATTAGCTGAAACATGCAAAGCATTTAGGATTTCTGGGAGAAGTGTACAAACACACCAAATGTTTGTCCGACATTTTCTTCACTGCTTCTGTCTTTCCACAGGGCTGGAGATGTTGACCAACAGCCTTGGGAGGAGAGGTTGCAGCTGAGCCCACACCCTCTCAAACTCCTTCAGACTGTTTCTGTTTTTGTAGACTACTTTACCATTAACAACAAATCCTAAGATTTACTCAATCAGTACAGCAGTCGTTGGCCAGAGTTCAAATTTCTGATTCGAAGGAATCTGCCCTCTGCCTGCCAGGATCGACTATTAATGGCTTCGTCCGTAGAGGAGCTGTGTCTTTGCTCACTACGGAACAGTATTGAGGCTTCGAAAGGGGTATTTTGCTGGTCACCTCCTGGTCATCCTTCTGCTCACCAAGAACAGATACTGTTCTCAGCCCCTTACATTGACAAGGTCGTTTAATTCTCACATAGCCCTTTCAGATAGATGCGACTATTACCCCCATTTTACAGAGGAGGAAATCGAGAGGCGGAGGACATAGGTGAATTGTCCCAGATCACAGAGCTGGCCATGGAGCTGGGACTTGCACCCAGCCAGCCTGGCTCCAGAGTTCACTGCCCTCCTCCTGTACAGCACCTGTGACCTGCAGTAATCACCACCCAAACAGGCAGGCACTGCGGATAGCCAAGTACACCTCTTCCGACTTCAGCACGGAGGACGGTTCGTTTTCATTCTGGTGTTCAGCTCAGGACTGTGTTTATCACCACAAGGACGCACAACCCAGAAAGCTCAGTCACGTGCCATTGCCTTCTACGGTCATGGTTTTCTACTTTTTGGCCCCATTTTCCTGCGCACTTGGCCTGCTGGGACGTGAATGATGCGTTACTACTTCTACAGAATGCAGGTGAGCAGGTAGCATGGCAAGGTGGGTGATTGGATAAGATTTCCCGACAGCTGGAAGCTTGGGGGAGACCCACGGTGGCCCCTTGTTATTCTTCCTGGACGAGCCTCCTCTGGGGTCGAGCGTGAGTCCCTCATCGCTGGTGCCAGGCAGTGTCACAGTTTTCAGCACCCAACAGCCAGGGCAGCTTCTCTCTGTCCAGCTCACCCCGCCCCGCCCCTCTCCTTTAGTGAGAGAAGTTCTCTGACTCTTGGGATTTTGCAGTCAGAAGAGTGATCATTACAATTTTCATTCTGAATATTGTGGCCCTGCTGGACTGCGGTGCAACAGGCTCTTTCATGAAGATTGGCAGAGATGCTGACGGCTAGGGCATCGGGACCGAGGGGAGCGAGCAGGACTCATGGGATACAGCTCATAGAGAGAGGGAGCCATAGAAATGTGAGGCTGCTCTTCACATGGCCGCACTCTCTCCTGTGTCCTCCGTGGAACCTGTGGAGGCGGCGTTAGGCGCTGGTGCTCTCCGGGGTGTGAGCTCAGTCAGCAAGAGAACATCTGCCTTCCCACCCCCATCTCTGCAGCTGGTTCCTCTTGCAGTTTTGATTTTTAGAATGAACGCAGTAACCTGCCCCATTCTGCTGATGCTGCAAAAAGGAGCTGGAAAAGAACGTGCACAGCTTCTCCAGTCTTAGCATTTGTTACCTTGTAGTTTGGGAAACTTTGCTGTCCCAGTACAAGAGTGTGCTGAGGATTCTATTATCCTGCTAGATTCTCCCGGGAGGTCAAGTTGAAAACGAGCTAGGTGCGCTCTCTCTCTCTGTTTCTCTTTCTCTTGTCTGTCTCGTCTGCCTGTTTCTCTGTTCCCCTTTTCCTCTCTTCTCTCTCCCTCCCTTCCTCCCTGGCTATTGCTGCAAAGAATATTCTTGTTGAATTTGTTTCTCCATATCTTCTGCCTTTCCTTAGAATACATTCCTAAGAGTCTACTCATTGTGAAAAGCAAACGGCCTTTAGATGTTTTCCAAATCTAACAGATGGGGGTCCTTTCAGACAGAGTTTCATTTTACACTTTTATCAAGAAGCCCGTGGCTCCCTGCTCGCCATGCTGCAGTCGCCCTCAGGAGGTTCATGGAGAGCAGAGGACTTGGGGCTACATCGAGGGCTGTCTTTTTTCCAATGTCCGGAAGGTATACTTTGGGGGGGGGGCAGTTGAAGTACGAAAGTGACATCAGCACTTCATGTATAGGATGGGTCGATCAAGTACAGTGTGCACCAGACTCCCAGACTGGCGATGGGTGGGGACAAAGGACTCCAGTTATTACAGGGTGGGTTGGGCAGGCGGCTGCCCAGCTCTGGGGACAGATGCGTCGGCTCTCAAAGCCCAGGTATCACCTGTCAGACTGCACAGCCCTCCTCACCCCTTCAGTTCCTGAAGGGAAAGGCCCCAGGAGACTCTGAGGTGAAGAATGCTCTCCCATTTTCAACTCACCCACCGTTAGGGTTCTGCCCCCTCTACCCTCCAGCCCCCCAACTGTGAAGTTCCCGGGGTCCCTGGTCAGTGACTTGCTGAAGCCTCACTCTCCAGGACCTCTGTAGAGAGGCACCCTACTCGAATGCATGCTTCTCCAGGAATATTTGCTCTGGTAACAGCTGAGAAGAAAAACCCATCTCTAACAGTTTGATTGCAGGTGGGTGGCCCCGGGGCAAGTGATTTTGGGAAGGTGGGGCTGGCTGGCGCCCTGTGTCCTGACTTTTCAAAACCACTTTTGAGAAAATTAATCGGGGTGGGTACTCCTGGGTGGCATTTTCTTCTAAGTGAAAATCTGTAGAATTCCTGTCGTTGCGGGAGCTGTGGTTTTCTGTCAAGACCCTGTTGGGTCCTGGCAGTGTGGGGCCTGTTTCTTATCCAGACTCTTCTTATCCAGAAGAGTCAGGTGCCTGGCAAGTGAACTGGCCAACTCAAATTTGTATGTCACTCGTATCGACCTAAAATGAAATACAAATAAAACGTCTCATTTCTGGCATGAAAGAGACCTAGGAAGGGCAGGCTTAGGGCTGGCTTCTTCACAATCCAACTGGAAGTAGGGTAGCCGGATCCTGGCATCCATCTCTCCTGCTGGGTGAGGGCCACAGGATCTCAGCACCCAGGTGAGGCAACGATGTTGAAAGAGGCTTCAGAAGAACTGGGCCAGAACAGTGGAATCAAACGGAAAAGACTGTAAATTCAGCCAGCTTGGGGAATGACCAGAAAGCGTCTGTTGCCCCAGCAAGGATTGAAAACAAAGATTCCCAGCAACAGGGCCACAGCAAAGCTCTCTCAGCACACCTGTCCCGGACCATCAGCTGATGAGAGCTTGTGATTGTACCATCCAAGGAGACGTAGCTATTTGGTCTTCGGCTGGTTCTGGGCACAGAGAGTCTAAGACCCTTGGAATCTTTAGAGTGTCAGACTGCCTTTGTTTACTCAGGACAGGCCTGGAAGCTGGGGACCCTTAGGCAGCCTCAGGGTGGGTCTGGGGTTCAGAAAGACCAAGGCGGGACTAGAGGGCTGGAGCTGTCAGTCTCCAACCCAATCTCTCACCTGGAGGGAGAGGGCTGGAGCTGAGTCAATCCCCAATAGCCAAAGATGTCATCAACCATGTCTATAGTGACCCCTCTAGAAAACCCTAAATGGTGGGGGTTGGAGAGCTTGCAGGTTGGGGAAAACCTTGATGTTCTGGGAGGGCAGCATTCCCACTCCCCAGGGACAGAAGCACTTGCACTTGGAACCCGCCCCCGCCCCCCAGGCCTGGAGCAATGCACCTCTTCATCTGGCTGTTCACAGGTCCTTCATAGTGAACTGGTGACAGTAGGTAAAGGTGTTGCCCTGGGTGCCATGAGCCAGTCTGGCAAGTTATTGACCTTAAGTAGGAGGACATGGCAAGCCTGATTTTTAGGTGGTCGGTCAGAAGCAAGGGAGACCTGAAACTTGCCATTGGTGAAGCGGGGGCCGTCTCATGGGTCTGAGACCTTGACCTGTGCGGTCTGCCCTAATTTCAGACCTGAATTCAGTTGTAGAATACACAGTTGGTGTCCAGAGAGGGTGAGAGAAACCGTACACTTGGTGCTAGAAGAGGTGGAATAGGTCATAGGACCTTCCGTGTCACAGAGGGCGGCCTCATTTGTATTTGTTTCGCCTGCTGTAGTTTATTAATGTGTGAGTACTTTATTCTTTGAAAGGCTTAGAATTAAGAATAGAGAGAATAAAAAAAGTCAGCTTCCTAGAATCCACACGTCTTGGTTTTTAGAAACCATTTGTTTCTAGTTTGCATTTTAAGTAATTGTAATATTTAATATCACAAATGTACTATTACATTGTAATTATAACTATTTTAAATATTACATATTACAATTACAATATTAATATTTTAGAGAATCTAGGTGTTTGAGCTTCCTGGATCTATGGTTTGGTGTCTGGCATTAATCTGAGGAAATTCAGCTATTACTGTTACAAATATTTCTTCTGTTCCTCTTTCTTCCCCCTTGTATTACCATTATACATATTTTCTGCCTCTGTGGAAGTCCCATAGTGCTTGGATACTCTGTTCTTTTTTGCTTTTCAGTTCTGGAGGTTGGAGTTGGGTATTTCCCTTTCCCCCAGGTCAGAAGGCTCTGATAAAATCCCACCAGGTGAGTCTCTCTGGAAGGTAGACCTAGTGAAGAGTGCACCCACCTATTGAAAAATGATTCTTCTCTTTCCCCTGTAGTAAGTATGAGGGGATTTTTCTCTGATATTTACACTTCGAGAACCTGGTTGAGCTTCTGATGATACAATTCACAAAAAGCATGAGACCCATAGGCACAGGCCTCCTGGAGGTTTTAACTCTCAGACGTGGCCACAGCTCACTGCAGCAATTTGTCAATTCCAGTTCAGGCTTTCCAATCCCAGCGTTGGTTCCTTGGAGCATTGTGCTCCAGTGTATGGTGATTCATCTGCTTTACCTGTCCAGCCAATCTGGGGACAGTGGCTTGCCGGTGACCTCACGTCTCTTGCAGGTTTAAGAACTGCTGATTTTTCAGTTTACTCAGATTTTTACCTGTGAGGAAGGAGTGACAATTCTCAAGATTATCGTGTACGGAACCTGAAATTCCCCAACTCCATTATACTGAAAAGTGTTTGCCCTTCCTCTGGCTCAAGAATTAAAACGTTTTCATTCTCTGACACGTTGTACTTTGATTCCCTAAATATTTATAATTATAGATTTAAAAACTCAGTTTTCTGCTGTATCAGCCATGTAGACTGGCACTTTCTAACAGAATTGAGAGTCCTGTTATAGAACTTGAAACCTTCCTTGTAGCCTCATATAAATATATAAACTAGTATATTTTTAACTCAAAATGCTCATACTATACTTTCGATAAGAAATACAAATAGGCCGGATGCGGTGGCTCAGGTCTGTAATCCCAGCACTTTGGGAGGCCGAGGCGGGTGGATCACGAGATCAGGAGATCGAGACCATCCTGGCTAACACGGTGAAACCCCATCTCTACCAAAAATACAAAAAGTTAGCCAGACGTTGTGGCGGGTGCATGTAATCCCAGCTACTTGGGAAGCTGAGGCAGGAGAATGACATGAACGCGGGAGGCGGAGCTTGCAGTGAGCCAAGATCACGCCACTGCACTCCAGCCTGGGCGAAAGAGCAAGACTCCGTCTCAAAAAAAAAAAAAAAAATCTATATATATATATATAATATACATATATACGCAAATACAGTATTTTCTATTTTTTATAGTAACTGGCATGTCTTTCCACTTCATGTGCTCAGCCGCCGCATGTGGTGAGTGACAGAGACCACCCTGCATGGGTGTGCGCTATTTTACTGCCTTTTTCTTGACCACAGATTCTACCTCCTGTTTCTTTGTGTATGCAGTGATGATTTGCTGAATATTACACATTGTGGGTAACTTGTTGAGCACACTCAGGATCCCTAACCTTCCTCTGAAGCTTTGCAGCTCCTGTTCTAGCAGCTAGCACAGGCACTGCTGGGTCATCGTGACATGGGCAGGCTTGGTTGGATTCGCTGTTGGTGTGAATCTGTGGAGAGCTCCAATCCTGCACCCACTCCAATCTCCCCCTCCTGGACCTGGTAGGATGGCCATGCTCCGCCCACACCTGAGCTCTCGGTGCCACGATCTGCAGGTGTACTCCAGAGGACAAGTGTACTGTGGGTGCGTCTCATTCATTCTCCTGCCCTTGCCCTCAGGTTCTGGCTGGCACAGCTGTGGTCACAGACTAAAAACAGCCACCTCATTCGTTTTATGCAGCTTTACAGTTGTTTATGGCAGATGTGTGACTTCGGTCCCTGTTCCCTCATCATGGCTAGAACAAGTTTTGGCAAATTATTCCTATATCTTTACATTTGAAAACTAAAGGAAAGTTTCACCCATAGAATATTAGTGTTGCCGCAATCCTAATGAGTGTTTCTCCAGAAACTACGAGCCAGGTCAGCAGCCAGTCATTTCATAGAAGATAAACTTCAAGAACATTCTCTGAAGGGCAATGAAACTGAGTAAGATCTAACCACTGTTACCAGCAACCAAGAAAACTAGGTAAGAAAATGCAGCTAAGATTTGGACCTAGTAACTACGGTAATAAACATGCAAACTATCGCTAAGCACAAAATAGGCTGGGAGTAAAAAAATTTTATGATATTGACATTTATGATTTTACAAAACTGCCCCATGTGATATCAAGAGGACTCCTGATGAAAATTTACAAAGGATGCTTTATGGTTTATATTAAAATGTTAGTCAAATAAATCCAAACATTTCACAAAAGTAACAATTCAAATATTCTTTTATATTTTGCAGACAATTAAGTTATTCATCATGCATGACCCAGTAACATTTCTCAGCGGTTGGATTCAATACGAGAAATAAGCAAATAACCGCAATGTTTCTTCCATTTCAAAGTCATTTCTCTTATAAAAAGTGGTCAAGAAAAATGCCTGTTGCCTTACATACTGGTTAGTACCAAAAATTTGGTTTAAAATATTTCAAGTGGGTTATCCTTTTACGTCCATGTTGTTAGTTACACAAAGAACACATACAAATGCAATTTTTTTCCATAAGTTTTTGCCAATTATAAACTAAAGAAACAGGATTAAGCATTTTATTTTTTGAGATAGGGTCTAGCTCTGTTGCCCAGGCTGGAGTGCAGTGGCACGATCATGGCTCCCTGCAGCCTCAACCTCCCCCAGCCCAGGTGATTCTCCCATCCCAGCCTCCCGAGCAGCTGGGACCACAGGCACACACCACCATGCCTGGCTGATTTCTGTATGTTTTGTAGGGATGGGCTTTGGAATGTTGCCCAGGCTAGTCTCAAATGCTGGGACACAAGCAATCTGCCTGCCTTGGCTTCCCAAACTGCTGAGGTTAGAGGCATGAGCCACCATGCCTGGCCTAATCATTTCTAAAGAGTCTGTATTTATTATCGTTATTTTTTTCTAATCGAGATGGGGGTCTTGCTCTGTTGCCCCAGCTGGAGTGCAGTGGTGCCATCTCAGCTGACAGCAACCTCTGCCTCCCGGGCTCAAGTGATTCTCCCACCTCAGCCTCCCAAGTAGCTGGGACTACAGGTGCACACCACCAGGCTCGGCTGATTTTTTGTACTTTTGGTGAAGACAAGATGTACAAAAGGCATTTCTGTACAGTTTGCCATGTTGTCCAGGTTGGCCTTGAACCCTTGGGCTCAAGCCATACACCTGCCCTGGACTCCCAAATTACTGGAGCTATAGGCATGAGCTATCGTGCCCAGCCCTTAATTATGTGCTGTGGCTTCATATTAAAATAAGGAAATGGAGGAGCCCAAGGGAGCACGTTGGCAGAAAGGGCTCCCTTGTCAACAACTTGCTAGCACGGCATTCACTCCCTTGCCTGGCTGGCACTGCGTTCTTTAGATGAAGAACACGTCATGTGTCAATGAAAAACAAAAACAACATAGGAACACCCTGTCTCTACAAACACTTAAAAATTAGTTGGGTGTGGTGGCGAGCACCTGTGGTCCCAGCTGCCTGAGGTTGAAGTGGAAGGACCGCATGAGCCCAGGTGGCCGCAGCTGCAGTGAGCCAAGAGCTGCCATCATGATGCTGAATTCCAACCTTGGTGACAGAGCAAGACCTTGTCTCAAAACAAAAAGCAACGAAAACCCAAAGTGATGCACTCTAAGTTCTGCCCTTTAAATTCCAGTACCTTCATTTGTAAAGGTATGTAAAGGTGAAACTCAGGAGCTGCTTGCAGTCATGTGGACATACACTTGACCTAAGCTCTGATCTGAAGCACGTCCTTCTGTCTCACTGCTTGCCGAGACTAAGCTAAACTTCAGAAGTAAAAATACTCCCCCAAATATTGTATATGTAGCTTCAACGTGGGATGTAAGGTGATTCAGGTCCTTTGAAAGACAAGCTTGCAACAACGGCATGAATAATGTTGGAATCAAAATCACAGAAACTAAACACCAAATGGCATAGGTTCAATCCGTGTCTCTAACAAGTATCTGGATAACTAAACTTTCTGCTTTACTTGGGTGTGAAGATCATGAAATGTAGTTTATAATTATTTGGGCAGAGAAAAGAGAGAATTGGGGTAGTTACATAAAATTCAAGATTAAAGAAAAGCAGTATTATATAGCAGAAATATAAATTGGCTATTACCTTCAGTAATTTAGATCAGGGGTTGGCAGGTCCGTGCACCAAATCTGGTCCGTTGTTCTTGTAAATAAAGTTTTCTGGGTACACAGCCGTACGCATTTGCTATCACCCATGGCTGAGGGCACAGTTGAGTGGTTGTGAGAGACTTTATGGCCTGCAGGAACTAAAATACTAGCTGGCACCTTGCAGGCAAAGCTTATGACCTGATTCGGGTAGCTGCCGAAACTGTCCAATTCACTTGTTCTAAAACAATCCAACAATATAGCACACTTATCTGAAGATATGAGAACACGCATGCACCAGCCTAATCAGAAGAAAAGTCCAATTCCACCCAGAGGGTTACGAACTCTTCCCTTTTCCCTACAAGGAATTAAATGAATAAAACTGTGTGAGATTTTACTGGTATGTATCGTATGTATGAATCTTGATGAAAACTTAAAAATGTGTATGTATACAGATACATAATGTTACTTTTCATACACTGTTTTCGGAATTCTGGTTCACAAAATCTGCATTTCCGCACCATGACTTTGAAGGCAGAAACCCGACTACTGGGCTAGTGGTCAATTCTGAGGCACCCAGCATGTTCAGGAGGCAGCGTCGGGGAGCATGTCCCTTACCTGGAGGGGTGTAGGCGTCCATGGAGGTCTGCATGACCAGGGACCTGCGTTTGGAAGGCATAGGCACCGCCATCTTCTGCTCTTTGTGTCTGGAGCCGCCTGGACAGCTTCCGTGTGGACGTCTGAAACGGAGAGAGCTCAGTCAGTGCTCAGCTGAGATCCCAGAGGCCAAGCTGCAGCCTCCTCTCTGTCCCCGCAGCACGGTTCATCCACCTTCTGAAACTCACCAACAGATGGGTGGGTGAGGAAAGAAAATCAGTGGTTACAGTTCCAGTAAAGACATTAAAATTTATTCACAGACTTTTTCATTTTAATACTTTAGAATCCATATCCGCAAGCAAACACTGGGTGTAAACTGCACTGAGATTTTTCTTTTTAGGGTGAATGAACCTTGATCTTTGGGGATTCTTTGTAGGTCACACGTTTGAGCCTCCAAATCCTTTCACTGTACCGCTGAGAGGCGTGTGCACGCCTTGCACCCCAACTCACACAGCCACGGTCGCAGCTCAGCTTGACACCAGCCATGGGCCAGGACTGTGTTGGCTATGGATATGGCTTGGCTGTGTCCCCACCCAAATCTCAACTTGAATTCTACATCCCAGAATCCCCATGTGTTGTGGGAGGGACTTAGGGAGAGGTAACTGAATCATTGGGTCCCGTCTTTCCTGTGCTATTCTCGTGATAGTGAATAAGTCTCATGAGATCTGATGGCTTATCGGGGTTTCCGCTTTTGCTTCTACCTCGTTTTCTCTTGCCGCTGACATGTAAGAAGTGCCTTTCGCCTCCCACCATGATTCTGAGGCCTCCCCAGCCATGCGGAACTGCAAGGCCAACTAAATCTTTTTCTTCCCAGTTTCGGGTATGTCTTTATCAGCAGCATGGAAATGGACTAAAACAACCATTAAGACATTTTGTGGCTATTAACCCATTACATTAATTCCACACATTCACTGAATGCCTTCTCTGTAAGTCCCTATGGGCTGGGGTCGCAGTGGTGATAAGGCAGACAGTCTCATGGCATCTCACGCAGGCCACTTGTTAAGGGATGAGACAAGTGATAGATGGGGTAGAGAATTAAAGCAGAGACAGATGCAGCAGCAACTCCAAACTGTGAAGCCAGGGAAGAACCCTCTTAACACAGAATCAGAACAACAGGAATGAAACATACCGGCTGTCAAGACGAGAATCTTCGAGACACAGGCAAAAATCCGCTCAAAGGCCCTAAACTGTCAGTGAGAACGGTGTTAGCAGAATAAAACCACCACCACCAAAAATGGCCAGCGTGAGTGAAGACGGGTTGGGACAGTTTTCTCTGAAGCTGCGAGAATGATCCCACTGAAAGGGAATCGGACGTGGCTTTCTGGCTTAAACCCCCCAAGCTGCCACCTGAGACAGGACCCAGACCCTCAGCATCACGCCCACAAGCAGCTCATCACACTGCTTGGTCTTGGTCAGCCTTTGTGCACACTTCTTTCCCTAACTAGATAAAGAGCCTGGTCATCTGGCCACTATTTCTAATTCCCAGGTCAAAAACCACTGTGTGACTGACTTGGCTCATGGCCGAAAACTGAAGGGATCAATGAGGTGACAGTCCACTCACTTCCACAAATCGCTTTTTGTTTTGCATATTCTCCGTTTTAAACTTTTTGAATGTAATTTCAAAGACACAGAAAATCTGCAAGACCAGCGTAGTGAATTCCCACATAACTTACCAGGCTCCACTTAGGCCCAACTGCTCCTATCTTACATCACTGCTTTCCCCCCTCCCCCATGAATTTTCTAAGTCAAATGAAAATAAATATCAGATACTGTGTCCCCTCCATACCTAAATGTTTCAATGTATTTCCTAAACACAAGAATATGCTCTCACATTCATTTTCCTCAAGATCGGGAAATTTAACTGTCATATACGAAGTTCACTTTCAAATGCTGTCAACTGTCTCCATAATTTTCTTACTTTGTCTTCCTCTTTTACGATCCAATCCAGGATCATGAATTGTCATGTGATTTTTACCCGTCCAGCATCCAAGTTTCTCAGCTTTTGTATTTCTTGAAATTGGAAATGTGAAAGAATACAGGTCAGTTATTTTACAGTTTGTCCTTTATTTTGCTATCTTCCGGACTAGACTCAAGAGTATGCATTTTACCCGGGACACCGCAGAAGTCTGTCCTGTGTGACAACGTTAACATCGGCAACTCAGTGAAGGTGGTGCTTAAGTGCCTCCAAAGCAAAGATGCTACTTCTCGCGTTGAAATTAAGATTTGGGAGGAGACACCCTGACACTATGTGCATATTCTGTTGTCCATGAATTCTTCACTACTAGTTTTAGCAACCACTGATTTCCTGTCATTCCTTCTAAATCATTAGATCTTCCATATTCACTGAAAAATAATTATTTTATCTTTCAGCATTCATTTACATATGTCCATATGTACTCACGGAGTCTGGCTTGGTGGGTTATGATTCATAGTTACAATGGTTTGTTCTGTTGCTCAACTGGTCCCAGATTTGACACCAGATTCCCCAGCCCTTAGGCCAGGGCTCCTTCTAGTGAAGAACGGTGTTTGGAAGCTAAGAGTGGGCACCGGGTACTGCTGGGCATTGCCGGCAAGTAGAACACACACACGCATGTACACGCATGTACACGCATGTGCACCCACACCCATCCACAGGCACTTCTATCCCTGTCTACATCTGTCGGGAGCCACCAGCTTATACTTGTACCTCCTGCTGCAACCTAATCCCACGTGATCCATTCCAGGCTTTGGCCTTTTCTTATTTCTACCTCTTACCAAGAAAGAAACCTGGCACCTGTAGCACTCAGTATATTCACTGATTTATTAAGCTTATTTGCTTAAGCCTGGAGATAAAGAAATGCTTTCAGAATTGCTATCTAATACCACTGTGAAAAATCGATCGACTTCAGTGCTCATTTGTAATTATTTTTTTCATTGTTTTTTTGGAAGGTAGGGATTACAAAGTATACACAGTGAAATGTTCAGATCTTGCGTACACTTGGCATATTTCGATAAATGGAAATCTATTACCCTAATCAAATCTTTTGCATCCAAGTTCCCACAAGTCCCCTCCCAGTCAATCCCAGCCCTCAAGAGACAGCCACTGTTCATTCTCGAGGAGTGTTCTTGGCGCTCTTCCGTCACCCGAGACTCGCATAGATTCTCCATTGTCACATGGACTCCACGGCGTGGTGTTCACTCTCTGCTCAGTTCAAGGCACCTGGAACTCATCCCCGTTGTCTGTTTTGGTTTCAGTATTTTGTACGTTTTTCCTGCTGGGAACTAGGACAATGTATGAACATATCAGAATTTGCTCATGTTTCTCCAGATGAGAGAGAATTATGTTGTTTCCAGTTCTTGGCTATGACAATTTACTCTGGAGATAATGTGCATTCTTTTACAAGGACACACATTTTCAGCTCTCCTTGGTGAACATCTACAGCATACCTGCTGGGCCATATGGTAAGTGTACACATTTTAAAGAAACTGCCATAGTTTGCTGAAGTGGCTGTGCCATTTTAAGTCTCCTTCAGTCTGAGATCCAGTCTGTCATATCTTCACCAACACCTGCTACTGTCCTCCCTTCTCCACTCTTGTGAAGGGGAACCTCGTGGGTTTAAGTTGTACTTACTCAATGACTCCCTGGTGAGCACCTCTCATGGGCCACCGGGCATCTGTATACATCTGTTGCGAAGAGTCCATCTTGCATGCTTGCAAAATTCACATCATTTCTGGTTGTTTGTACATTTCCTAAAATGTTCTAAATAAGGCCCTGTGTCTTCTGTACATCAAACATCTCCCTGCTTCCAAGTCTTTATGCCTCTTAGTTCTCCTGACTCACTTCACAGACGAGGGCCCCAGTGCGCACCATGCGAACCTGAAGCACGGAGAATGGCCATGCTCCCGACACCCCTGACTGTGGGCAGAGCTCCCCGGCTGCCACCACCGAGGAGAGGGGTCAGCTCTTGTTTCTCAAGAGTGGCCTTTATCAAACGGAGAAAGTTCCCTTCTGTTCCTGATGTGATAGGAAATTTGTATAAGGACTATTAAATTTCAACAGATGTTTTCCAGTGTCTACCGAGAGGATAAAATAATGGGTTTTCTGCTTTTTTGTTAATGTGGTGAATTACATTGATTTTTGAATGATGAGCCAAATGTGCAATGCAAAACTACACATCATGAGAACAAACTCTAAGTGTTCATGGTATTCTTATCCCTTTTACATATTTCTGGGTTTGATTTAGTAAGAATTTGTTCAAAGCTTTGGCATCTGTATGTCAACAAGAGTGAAAGGGGTGAGATTTTGCCTCTCATGCAAACTAACAAAGGGAGCCAACACCAGCCTAATGCACTGATGGAGCCGGCACATTTCCGGGCCAGAAACAAAGGGCTTGTCACACACAGTGGGGGCAGCAGGACCCACTCACCCCTGTCGATATTCAGGATCACACAGTGGGGCAGCGGGACCCACTCGCCCCCGTCAATACTCAGCAACGTCCTGTATCCCTGTACAAAGACAAGATGTTATTTAGGCAAAACAAAATTAACGATCATGTAAAGAACTGCTTACATTTTTCCTTTCTGAGAACATTTGTTTTTAGCAACCACGGCTCTCAAGGCACTCACTTGCACATTATACATAATACTGCTCGTGGCCAAAGTCATGGTACCTTCCTATTCTTAAATAATTTACCAAGAGTTCTGAAAGGTGAGTATTTTAAAGAGAAAAGCGGTATGTGGCTTACCCCAGGCTAAGGAGTGAGTTAGTTGGACAATTCTTGTGAAATATGTGCTTTTTCTAATTAGAAAATCTGAGAACAAGGTATCAGTGTGAGTCTGTTATCTCCATGAAGGAGTGAAATGGATGCTGGGAAATTGAAGGAGCTTCAGAACGGGAATCTCACAACCTCAAATGGGGAGACCGGCAATTGGGAAAGCAGTCGCTCTGATTCATGGAGTTTTCGGAGATTCACGTCCACTCCGTGCTGCATTTGAGCGACTTTTCTTCTTGTGATGTGGACCCGATAGAAGAGAGGTCCCACGTAGACATTCGGCATTTGTGAGGGTCTGGCACCGTGACTCACTTCTACAGATTTAACATGTTTATGTATAAATTACAATGGCTCAACTATATAAAAACTGATAGCAGTTATGGATCAATTCCCTCATTTCTCACTTGGGCCACACTTCCTGTTTCTGCAAGAACATATCGCTTGGCTAGAAGACACGATGTTGACATTGAAAGGAAAAAGGACCTTGTATACAAATGATGCAGAGAATTCTTCTCAAAGGCCACTGGGACACACACTGTGTTGGTGACTAGCTGTCTACCAGCGCGGCAGCGAGAGAGACAGAGCTCCACTCGTGAGCAGTCACGGCTCCCGTGACCCACACCAAGACCCCCAGGGTGATGACAGGCCAACCAGCAGCCTTGGAACGGACACCTCCTTCCTGAAATAGCTTCCCGAAACACAACAAACAGTGATAATTGCAGGCATTTCTATGACTGGGAAGCAAGAAACCCTCCCAGTCCTGTTCCTTCTACACCACATCCAGAACAGGCGTACACCCGGTGTAGAAAGCTCCCAAGGCCTGAACAGATCATTTGAATCTACCTCAGACTGACCTAATCTCTGCAGTGCAGTCCTACAAACAGACTTTCAAAAAGTTACCGAACCACTACCTCAGACCTCATGCTTTCTCTGTTTGGAAAGAGGACATGTGGCTCGGTTTATACGGCCACCAGAACACACACAGGGTATTATGTTATTGTCCTTCAGTGCCAAGAAGAATCCTGTGGTCTCACGGTAAAAACAAAACCACAACCACCACAACCCAGCTTTTCAAGTTGCAGGGAGTTTTACAGCCTCTTTCTATGTCGTCTTCCTTTTTGCCCCAAACTGGATATTCTTTTTACTTTCTCCTTATTTCCTGAATATAATTTGATCAATATAATCAAAGTGCTTGTGTTAGAAGCAACTTTACTTAAAAAGAATGGAAAGAACTACATGAAAATATTAAGAGTAGCCATTTCAGGATGACAAGGGAACAATATATTGTTTTTGCTCATTCTTTTCAACATTTGCAAAGTTTTTTGCCTTGAGTGCAGTCACTTTTGCAAGCAGAGGTTACAGTGCTTGATGAAATGAGGCCATGAAGCACACACACCACCGAGTTTCTAACACAGAGCAATCTATGAGGAAGGATAGAGACACAGGAAAGGTTCATTTTAAAGCAATGCAGGTGTTTTTTCCATAAAGGCAAAAGACATTCTTAAAAATGTTTGCACCATACACAAGTCTGCTAAATTTAGTCAAAAAACAGAGAAAACAGTAACAGAAGAACACTTTAGCCCACAAGGAGACCAGCACACCCAGCACGAGGCCACTCCAGATGAGTAGAGAGTGGTTTCCTCACAGCTGACCCACAGGATTGGGTAACACGAGCAGGAGGGAAACATGGGGACCACAGAGATGTCAGACTGTGGACTGCACAGCAAGAGACAGCAACACAAACTAGCGGAGTAATTAACAATTATTGTAAAAAGAGGTCCACATTCTATTTTAACCTGAAATCAGTGGCACGGTGACCACCACACCACCCTGCAGTTGCCTCCTCCCTCCCCCACACACAGCAGCCTCCTGGGAAGGACACTCACGATGCTTGACCGTAAAACTCAGGGTCAACTGGTTTTTCGGACAGACTGGAATTTACTTGTGGCACGCATGGCTTCTGATTGACCCAGGGATGGGCAAGGAGGCTGACGGAAAACCCATTGTGACTGCGCCAGGCATTCCTGCACACAACGACATCTTCAGACTCGGGCGGCGTCCTAGTCTTACAATCAAATCGAAGCCCACAGAAACTAGGGAGCTTGTCCAAGACCTGCAAAAAGTATGTGGACAGCTGGCATTCAACTAATTCCTTCCCTGGATCCATCCATGCTGCTCCCGGCCCCTACTCCCACCACCCCGCCATGGCCCCCGATAGACACAGCAGGTCTGAACATCCGGCACCCCAAAAGCAGAGTAGGGAGCAGAGTCGGCTTCCGCAGGGGGAACTCACATGCAGCCCACTCCCCTTCTTGCCAAATGCCTGGGGACTCTATGCGCTAAGGTCTGCAGATGTGGCCTCACTCTGCGCCAGGAGATCCAGGTGGCAGGCAGCGTTTTGGAGAGTGCGCCTCTAGACAGGAGAGAGGCATCTGACAGGGCTCGTCGGCTGATCTATGAGACACAAGACACCTGAGAGAAGGGCCGACAAACCCCACAAAGTCGCTGCCCACGCTTCGGACAGGTCTTGCTGCAGACTGTGGTTCTCGTCAGGCGCGAGGAAGTTTAACAGGGCAGGAGCTCTCGTTGCACAGCAAAAGCGGCACAGGCGATGCAGCAGGGCGTACTTCAGCCCAGGGCTCAGGAACCACGGGGTGCAGCGCGGCCTGCAGCAAACCAGACACATCAGAAGCGAAACTCCCACCTTTTACATTCAGTGACATTGAACGGAGCGAGTTATCTGTAGCAATGGTCCTCCTGGGGGACCCGTACAGCATGCATGACCACCGACACTGACCACGAGTACTTCCTAGATCCTGGGGGCTACCCCACTTTACATGCACGGTTCCATTCACAAATCTATGTGGGGCAGTTGTTAGCCCCAGCTTACAGATGAGAAAAACGCTGCTGGAAAAGTTAAGTGAGAAAATCAGACTTCAGCACACCTGCCATCTCCAAGCCCCCTACTACTGTATGTCCTAGGGTCTCAAGGTTGGGTGTGCGGCATTTTAAGTGACTAATCATAGGTGGTTTTCTTCTCTTCTACACTTGTTTAGCCTGTACGCGCAGGTACATGCTCTGCTGCAGGTACACTGCCGTATGTGGACCAGCAACGCTCTTTTCTGCTTCGGGTTCTCGTCACTGCCTTCCGGAAAGCTCTCGCCTGCTTTACAGCCATGCCAGGTAGCCCTGGTCAGCTGCACAGTCAAATTCCTGCAGTGTCAGAGCTAAGTGCTGGCTGAGACTTTAACAGCGAAGACAGCGGAGTAATGGGGATAAACTGAACAAAACTGTATTGTAACGCAGATGTAGGTCTAGAAGCAAAAGAAGCTGACACCCCTAAGAGATCAGGCGACTGCATCTCACTATGATGTTAATAGCAGCTTGCTGTTTCCAGTGCCTCCCTGTGCCAGGGTTTCCAGTCAGCGTTTGTGTTTAACTGCTCCTGGGCTACCTGATCAAACCTCTGCAGAGATCAGGGATATCTAGATTGACCCGGGTATTTGACCATAGCAAAGTCATTAGCCTTCGAGATGCATTTGAAACATCAACTTGCGTTCTTCAAGAGGTTTAAGACACACATAAGTCTTTCTTGCCATGCTCAACACACACAGCCGGCTGTTTCTGAAGTCAGTGTTTCTGGAACAAAAGCCTTGGCCTGCCCCAGTGAACATTCACAATGAGCACACTGTCGCAAGGCTGCTTGGCCAACCAGCAGGGGGCAGGAGAGAGCCACAGGGGCCACGTGGGGTCTCTGCAAACCCCTCTCACTCCCTCAATCGAGGGCGGTGCCTCCTGCCAATCCAGCGGCTTCCTCCAAGGGGAAGAGGCCTCTTCAGCTGCCACCGCACTGATTTCAGACGGCTCAGCCAATGGGGCAACAGATTCAACAGAGTCCCATGTTGTTAAAGAAAAACTTCTGTTACCAGGCAACCTTAATGTCAGATTCAACGTCAAATAACCAACAACATTGTTTCCAAAACAACATGCTACTAGTGCCTTATCCTTAAATGCTGCTTAAACACAGAAAAGTATGAGGAAAAAAGAGCATGGCACTCACTCCTTAAAAAATAACCCCTCTTCCAGGTTCATTTTACCCATATCATAAAAACTTAGAACTGTGGATTTCTTACAGGAACGTGGAGTGGGGGTGGATCCCCACGCTGACCCAGCCTCCCCCCTGGTCAGTCACCCCCCCCCACCACAGGGTTCACACCTCTCCAGGCCCTGTCACCTCATTAAGAAAGGTGGTGTCTCTGAGCTCTCTTCGCAGGAAGCACCGGAACAGGAGCTACAGACACAGACACACCCACAGCTGCTTTGAAATCTTGAATATATTTAAGGATTTCATTATTAGTTTTTTAAAACTGTAAGAACAAACTGAGCCTGGTTTTAACCTCTCTGCCACAATAACTCCGTGTACATCTGTCTTTTACTGTTTGTTCCTTCTCCAGCAGCTGCTGCCTGGCTGGCCGACTGCAGAACAAGAGCCCCTGGTACTCCCGGGACGCCCTTGTAAAAGCGTGACCACCACGATCACGTCTCAGGACGCGGCACATGTTAGGGTCGCCCACAGACCACCATTCCCACTGCCTAGAAGGCACTGAACGGGCCTCCTGCTCTTTGTCAATGTCAACCTTCCTAAGCTATGTTGTGTTGAAAATTTTTAACTGCAGTCCACACATACTTCTTTGTTTGTGTCTTGCTTTTATCGTAGAGGAATATTTTTATGGAAAATTAAGCTTGCAAAGTTGAAGGGTTTTCTGAAAGTCGACTCCTAATCCTGGAAGGAAAAAAAAAATGGGCCAGATGTGGTGCTCACGCCTGTAATCCCAGCAGTTTAGGAGGCTGAGGCGGGCAGATTGCTTGAGCCCAGGAGGTCGAGACCAACCTGGAAAACATGGCAAGACCCTGTCTCTACTAAAAATACAAAAAAAAAAAAAAAAAAAAAAGATGGGCTTGGTGACATGTGTCTAGTCCCAGCTACTCAGGAAGCTGAGGTGGGAGGATCACCTGAGCCCAGGAGGTGAAGGCTGCAGTCAGCCAAGATTTGCATCACTGCACTCCATCTTGGACGACAGAGTGAGACACCGTCTCAAAAAAACAAAAAGCAAAAACAACTGTATAAATCATCATAGAAGGGAGCTGGCCGGGCACGGTGGCTCACACCTGTAATCCCAGCACTTTGAGAGGTCGGGGTGGGCAGATCACCTGAGGTCAAGTGTTTGAGGCCAGCCTGGCCAATATGGCAAAACCTCATCTCTAATAAAAATACAAAAATTAGCGGGGCATGGTGGTGGGTGCCTGTGATCCCAACTACTGGGGAGGCTGAGGCAGGAGAATCACTTCAACCCGGGAGGCGGAAGTTGCAGTGGGCTGAGATTGCACCACTGCACTCCAGCCTGGGCAACAATAGCGAGAGTCCACTTCAAAAATAAAAATAGGCTAGGCGTGATGGCTCAAGCCTGAAATCCCAGCACTTTGGGAGGCCGAGAAGGGCGGATCACGAGGTCAGGAGCTCGAGACCATCCTGGCTAACATGGTGAAACCCCATCTCTACCAAAAAATATAAAAAACTAGCTGGGCGAGATGGTGGGCACCTGTAGTCCCAGCTACCGGTAGGTTGAGGCAGGAGAATGGCATAAACCCGGGAGGCAGAGCTTGTAGTGAGCTGAGATCCGGCCACTGTACTCCAGCCTGGGCAACAGAGTCAGACTCCGTCTCAAAAATAAATTAATAAATAAATAAAAAATAAAAATGAAAGTAAAAATGAAGGGAGCTAATGTTTTTCATTTATGGGAAGGGAGAAGAACATTCAGTATCTGTACCTCTCACGCACACATCTGCAGTGGTGCCCTAAAGTATTCAAGACACACATTCCTACAAATATAGCTCAAAACTACTCACCAAGTTACATGCTAAAAGCACATGCATTGTAAGAATGCTACATTATATTTTTTAAGCATCTGTATCCAATACTTTAGCATACTGGCAGTTTTCCCTTCAGGTGCTGTATGCCTAAATTATTACATGTTTAGTCATTCATTTTAGAATTTATGACTTGCTTTAGACAAAACATATTTTTTAACATAAGCTACTAAATTAATGACTTAGGGGAAAAGTTACTAAGTTAACTTGGAAGTTAAACTTTGCAAACTGAATTTGTTGGACCTCATGCAAGCTAGACGATCAGTTTTTTAAATTGTTTGTTGTGTGTTTCCCTCGAGGATGGAAATCTCTTTACTCTCATCCACTGTGCACACTGCAGCCCCGCCTCTCCTCCACCGCGCCACACTGCAACCTGGAATTCACCCTGTACCACGCTTTCCACACCTTACCTGAAAGTCACTAAGTATAACCAAGAAGGAAATGAAAAGCAGATAAATGATCTCCACCCACACTTCCAGCATGCAAATGTTAAACATTCATCAAAGTAAAACCAAAAACCCATGTTAGCTCACGATTGTAACTGGTAGAGTTATGTTCATGGCAATTTTAAAAGTCTAGTTAAGTAAAAGCCTAATTGAGACTCTCAAGAAATACCAAGTTTATACAAAAAGACATCTGCAAACATTGACAGTGAGGAGAGGACTTCACTCTGCATCCAGCCTGTCCTGGAAGCCACACCCAAATGCCAGGTTGTATGGATCCGAAAAGCTGGAAAAAACAAGTGTTGAAATGTGTACAGTCTCAGCAATGTACAAATTTGATGTAGGATGCTCAGAAACCTTGAATTTCCAATCAGAAAACAGCAACATGGGCAAGTTTCCCAGCAGTGTCCCCCTTCTGCCTACGGCACGTGTAACAAGAACGCTGGCCACCTCCGGGGGAACAGAGGCTTCCTGGTCACATTCGCTCTGGCAGCCGCACAGCTGGCCCCACCACAAACACCTGTCCAATACTGAAGAACCACTCGCTCCCTGGGTTTTGCTCACTCTAGCCGGGAGAGTGTATTTACAGAGTACTTTATTGACTGAGTCCTCGTTCAATGAGTCAAGCTTGTTGAAGGCAGGGCAACCCCATTCCTGGCCCAATTAAGTGAACTGAGCAGTGCAAATGCCCCGACTTGGACAGCACTCAGTCACAACAGCAGGAGCCACTGTTCACAGGGCTGTGGCTTCGTGCCGGGAACAGTTACAAGCGTCTTCTCTCTGTCCGAGGAATGTGCACTGCAACCCTGTGGGGCCGTTTGCAACGTCCACCAGAGTTCTGAGGCAGCCAAGTCCAGGCTGTCTGTGGGCCTCGCCACGTGGCCGTCCACGTCCCCTGTAGACCAGACCTCACTGCAGGGACCGGGGTTTCCAGGTTTGCCTTGAGGCACATGCTCCCTTCGCCACCTCCTCCTGGCCCCTGACATCAACCCTCACCACTGCTGCCAACACTTGATTTTCTCATGGCTCCTGAGGGGCCTGCTCTACCCTTCCCTGCTGCCTGCATCCGGCTTGGAGGGTGCCCACATCAATGCCAACGCTCATGTAATCACCAACTCTTCCACGGGGCTTGATACCTAGGAGTCTCAATGTCAGAAAGTCAGATTCCTGTGCTTGTTCGATAATTGCTTCCCATTGTAGAAGTGAAGGAGATAAAATTCCAGGTGCCTGCAATAACCTCATTTTCACAGCTAAGCAACTTCAGTAGTAGCACAAACCAAAAAAAAGCTTTATTTTTTTTTAACTTCTTTTATACAAGCTAAATACAATTTAATTTTTACACCCATGTTCTCATCAGCTCCCACCTGGTGAGCAGGCAAATAGTAATTTTCAAAGAAACGAATTTTTCCATAATTTTAACATTTAGCATTATCACTATTAAGCAAGAATTATCCCAAAAATACACGATGATCTTGTTCTCACATTCAAAAATTGATTGTCACACAGTGAAATAGCACTTAATGCAAAGAAAAATATCTTTTCAGGTTACTGTTCTGGAAAAAAAAAAAAGATTTCTGACAAAGAGATAAACATTAATTATGTAACAATCCAAAATGCCTCTGGGAAAAATAATGTCATCCAATTAGTTCTTTAAAGTGTTACAACTACAGCTGAGTTTTAATTGTAATTTGTCCATAATTATCAAAAGAATCTTTAAAAATCTTAATACTGAAAGAATAACCATAAAGGGATATAAAACGCAAAGCAGAAGAGTTAACATTTGGGGCAGATTTTGGTCCGTATTTTTAACGTATGTATAGTGATTTACCTAGCTGAAGCTTATCCGTCTCCTCCTAGGCTCTCCAAGACTGATTTTCAAACATAGACTGGCTTTTGGCACATGAAGTCAGCTTTAAAAGACGTCAGGATTGGGCCGGGAACAGGGGTTCAAGTCTGTAATCCCAGCATTTTAGGAGGCCAAGGTGGACCGATCACTTGAGACAAGGAGTTTGAGACCACCCTGGCCAATATGGCAAAACCCAGCCTGTATTAAACATTTTTGTAATTAGCCAAGCGTGGTGACTCACACCTATAATCCCAGCTACTTGGGAGGCTGAGGCAGGGAGAACAGCTTGAACCCAGGAGGCGGAGGTTGCAGTGAGCCAAGATCTCACCGCTGCACTCCAGCTTGGGGAACAAAGTGAGACGGTCTCAAACTAGAACTTAGCCCTCAGGAAAAGCGTTGAGCACCCCCCACCCCAACCAACCCAAGGAATCACATGGCAATGGTTATCATCTGATTTTGACACAATAAAGTTCTATTCTCCTCTCTAAACACAACGGTAAACACCTGCCATCAGTCCACAGAAACTGCCAGGACCCAGTAACACCGGACTAGCAAGATCAAAGGGCCACGTATGCAGGATTCAGCTGCAGAAAGTGATGGCACTAAGAATGGTGTGTGCTCAAACCAGATTCCTTGCTTTCGGGGTGGAGGGGCTTCCCGGGAAGATCTAGTCCAGCGGGATGGTTTCCACTTCCACCATGAGGAGGAAACGGGGGGTTTCCTGAGGGCACTGACAGGACTTGGGTCTCTGCCTCTTTGTCCTCTGTCCTGTTATAAGATGAGGGTGGGCTCAAGGCAGGTTTTCCCTACATCTTCCGGGCAGGAGAGATGGAGCTGACAAGTGGACGATGGCTTTTCCAAAACGTTCCCATGTTTATAACCTGTTATCAACCTGTTTTCCCTGGATATCAGTGAAGCAGCATCATTGATACTCCTCCGTTATGGACAACCCGGTGTTACGGGAGGCAGGAGACGGCATGCGAGCTGGGTCAGTCTCTGTGCGGGTCTGAGTCAGTCACTTGTGTCTGGTCCTCAGCGTGCTCGTCTATCAAATGCGCGGCCCCACAGACCCAGTGACTTTCAACCAGAGTTCCATGGAGGATGCCCAAGGACACGGAGGGGGAAGAGGAGGAAGGGGAGGAAGGAAGAAGGGAAGAGGAGGAAGGAAGAAGGGAAGAGGAGGAAGGAAGAAGGGAAGAGGGGGAAGGAAGAAGGGAAGGGGAAGGAAGAAGGAAGAAGGGGAGGCGGCGGAAGAGGAGTGTGGAGGGGGGAGTGTGGAAGGGGGAGGGGGGAGTGTGGAGGGAGGAGCAGAATAATGGGGGTTCTCTGAGGAGGAAGACCAAGTTTCTGAGGTGTCTTGGAGTCAGAGTTGGCAGTGGCTTGGGCTCTAGGCCCGCTGTTGCATAGTTTTAGGCTTTATATTTGTGGACTCTTTAAAAGATTTAATTTGAAAAAAACCGGAGTTGGGGATACCTTGCTTCTAAAACACAATTTCTCAAGCCTGAGACTAAGTACTAGGCATTGCTCATTCTGTTACCATCATTTCCTCCTATTTAAAATCAGCCGTACACCCCCAATCTCCTTTCAGTGTAAACACCACCTTTTCCGAGAATCTCAAACAGCAGAGCGAGCAGCCCGTGACCCCGGCCGTGGGCACGAGGCGTGAAGAGCAGACGTGCCATGAGGGCTGCGGATGACACGAGAGGCAGAGGCCCAGCACCTCCCTGCAGGGGCTGTGCTCCTCCAGGCCTAAAGGACATCCTCGCCTCTGGGGTGAACAAGCAACACAAGTTATCAACACTTATTCCAAAAGAACAGGAAGAAAATTCAAACGAAGTTAACACAGTTATCCCAACACAACCCTGCAGCAGCCCAGAAACAGGAGGGCCAGTGAGCCTGAGGCGGGCGGTTCCAATAGCTAGACAGCCATGCTGGCATCAGGGCTTTTTGGCAAAAAAAAAGACACAAAAGGTAACGTGGGCCACCCATTATTTCCTGCCAGTGGAAAGACACCCACAGGCCCCCATGTTAACGGCCCCCTGGAAACGAGCCCACGCAGCACCTCAGGTTTTCACACGAGCAGGCACGTGGTGTCCTCAGCAACCCCGTCCATGACACACACAACACACTTGACTCCCACACTTGAGGGTCCAGGGGAATGGCAGGAAGTCCTCCGAGGACAGGGCATCCTGTGAGGGCACTGCACGAATACGCACCTCAGAGGGGCCCCTGGGCCGGTGCTCTCTCCGCAAAGGATGAGCTGGGTCCTGACCACACCCAGATCGCGCTGGCCTCCAAGCCGAACGCCAACATCTCACGTCCAAAGGGATCCGCAGGTGCCTGCTGCGCGAGGAGCCCAAGCCCCTCCCAGAGCTCAGGACGAACCCAGTGTCCAGGCCCGGGACTGTCACCAGCCAGGAGAGGAGTCTGGGGCACTTCCCAGCGATGGCCACAAGAAGAAACAACTCAGGACAAACGCAGTGTCCAGGCCCAGGGCCTTCACCAGCCAGGAGAGGCGTCCGGGACACTTCCCAGCCATGGCCATGGGAAGTAACAACTCAGGCCCATCACGGGCTTTCTCACTATGCGGGTGTTAAAAG
This sequence comes from Macaca fascicularis, assembly GCF_037993035.2. Taxonomy (NCBI): domain Eukaryota; kingdom Metazoa; phylum Chordata; class Mammalia; order Primates; family Cercopithecidae; genus Macaca; species Macaca fascicularis. Next base: position 14,923,216 of record NC_088387.1, on the reverse strand, counting down.
TAGAGACAGAGGTTCAGGTCTAGTGGCACAAACAGCGATGGACCCCATGAAAATGTGGGCGCGGCCCCTCCATCTCAACAGCCTGCATGGCTACTCCATTCTGCTCCCATCACACGCATCCCCACCCAGCCAAGCCCCTTCTACTTTTCCCCACTGGATTCATCAAATCAAACCTCACTGTCCTTGACAAATGTACCATTAATTTACTTGCTGCGCAGTAAAAAAGCACACTTCCAGTTAACATGACACCCCCGCTACGATACAACAACCTTAATTCAGACATGACACAGAGGAACAGGGGGAGGAGGGGTCGAGGGCCATCCAGGAATCAGCAGATGTTTTCTAGGAAAAGCCTCCATCCCACCTGAGCCCGACACTCGTGCCACACTGTCCCGATGGTATCTGAAAACTCCATGAAGACAGGGTCACTCTGACCCCTTCACACCCACAAAGCCAAAGAGGAGCAGGTGTTCAGGAAAAGTCTCCTGCTAGTGCTGAAGACAGGAATAATTCCTCGTGGTGCCCAGAATGTCAGGAGAAAACAAGGCACCACGTGGACACCTTCCAGGTGAATTTTGGAATGACTCTACCGAATGCCAGTCATCCTTTTTCAGAACAAAAGAAAATACCAGAAAACATGTGTCGCCAGCAGAGAGATTGTCCCTTTGATGGCTTACAAACACACCTACGTTACACTGAATTTGTCTCAAGCCACCCTCTCTGTGCTAATGTAAAAAGTCTCCTTTATTAACCAATAGCCTTTTTCATATGGTGCTTTTTAACAAGCAAGACGGTCCTGTAACACTCAGGCATTGTTGAAAACGTCAAATGGAAGCCTAGAATCCTCTTCCGTGCAGCTTCACTGCAAAGTATTTTGACATGAGCCAAATCGTGCTATTCCTACATCTCCATAGGAAACTCAAGGCTTCATCAAGGAAACGCAGCATGATTTCTGCTAGGCACAGAAATTGGTGGGGTGAGCATGGGGTTGAGGGAACACTACATAGAAAGAACAGCCCGATAATCACCTGCATGAGAGCCACAGTGGCCGGCAAGCCCCGGTCGGCTCCGTCTCTGCACAATCACAGGCGTGAGGCCTGCAGGGCAGACACCTGGCACTGCTGACCACCCCAAGGTCGTGGCCTCTGCCCCTTCTCTGCTGCCCATCAGTTCCAAGCTTCTGGCAACACCGCCTGCTGCCCCCACTGCCTCATCGACTCTTCGTGGAAAGCAAATGTTGCCAGGATAGCTTATGAGTACATTTACCAAGAAAGCAGCTCCGATTGACGCTGAAACCCCGTTCTCACACCCCTGGCAGCTCCCTTGCCCCCGATGTGTACATGCTTGCAGCTCTGACCTTGTTCAGTGTTCACACAGGCTCTGTCTCCTGGAGAGCCGAATACAGACTCAATGTTGAGTCAGAAATACACAAAGAGGATGACGGTTACGAACTGTCTGCCTGCCCCCCAAAACACAGGTTGAAATCCTCACCCTCAATGTGATGCTGTCAGGTGGTCTTTGGGAGGTGATGAGTTCACGAGGCTGGAGACCCTTGAATGGGATTTGTGCCTCAGAAAGGGGCCCAGCAAATCCCTCACCCTCCCATTGTGTCAGGGCCAGAGAGAAGGTGTGTGCCAACCAGGAAGGAGCCCACACCAGAACCCACCCGTGTGGCACCCTGATCCTGCCTTCCAGCTGCTAGAACTGTGAGAAACAAATTCCTGTTGTTCATAAGCCTCTCAGTCAATGGTGTTTTGTTACAGCAGCCTGAGCTGCCTGAGATGACGATGCTTACCACCCTACAGAAACGGCTACTCCCCTCTCCCAGAAAGAGGGGTTTAATTAAAATCCCTGTCTCTCCTTGCGGCCACCACAGTTCTCACTCTCCCCCACCCTGTAAGCCAGCAATTGTTAGGATTAAAGGAAAATGAGGATCGTTTTAGACCAGCCCCTCCATATCGGTCTGAAACCTGTAACTTTGCCCACTTCCACGGTGGCCGTGTCACTGCATTGCCCATGTCAGCTCTGTGTCTGCACTGGGTCCCAGGCTCTGCACAGACTCCTCTAGCTGCCCACCCAGCACAGCCAGTTCCCCTTCTGCTTTGCAAGTTGTCCTTCAATATCCAACCCCCACCCCTCTGCAACCCAAGGCCTTCCGATCCAGGCATTCGGGGTGGGCTCAGCCATGTACTGGAGTCGTTGACTCAAGTAAACCAGGCCCAAGGCGTTGGCACCAACGATCTACTGGCTGTGGGGTCTGCACAGCCACTAGCTGCCCCAGCCACACCAGGGCCCCGGAGGGGAGGCAGAGGAACCTGTAAAGCTGCCAACAGCCATATGGGAACAGGGGCCCCTGGGATGAGGAGGATGCCATGGAAGGAAATTCAGAGAAAGAAAGAGCCCCAAGGCTGGACGGGTCATGCCCAAAGCCTGCACTGCTGAATTTTCCAGGTTTCTGAACTCAATCCCTGACCCACACAGCACATGTTTCCTGAGTGCTGACCCCGCGTGGCATTGGATAGGGCAATAAAGCAAGACTCCCATCTCCCCCTTCCCCGACACATACACAGGGCCTCCGTCCTGGCGGGAAATCAGGCCTGGGGGCCCAGTTGGCACCGCGAGCCAGGGAAGGGGGCCATTTCAGACGGACAGTGGGTGCAGCCTTGCCAAAGCCCAGCAGTCACCTGCACTGCCACGGCCAGGCTGAGTCCAGATCAGCCGCACAGAAACCTGACCCTCTCAAGGGCACGCCTGAGCTCATTAGGGACAGACACCGTCTCCTGCTTATCTCCAACACTTTCTCTGCATGTCTAGTTACAAACGGACGACGCAGTCTCGGAAGCACAGCTGTGACTCTGGAGACAGATCCCAGGCCTCCCCATGCTCCTCTCCGTGGTGCCATTGATGGGGAGGGGCCGCTATGGCCGCGAGGCCGCATACCCACAGCCACCCTGCCACAGAGACACGGGCCTTCGATGGTTACCTTCTGCCAAAGAACCCTGCTGCGTCTTGGAGCACACCATGGTGGGCGGGAAGCCCCACCCGGAGAAAGAGCGATGCTTCTCCCCAGAGCCAACGGAGGGCACCCCCCACCCTGCATTCAGCAGATTACTTACATTCTGGAAAACATCTGAATGAATGGGGAACACTAAAATGAAAAGGTCACGCTAGAAAGTTTAGAAGGTTGTGTGGAGTCTCAGGAGGTCCAAAGATTTGTGAACCAAGACTGCTGCGGTCAACGAGCTTACAGAGAAAGTTTCCACAGGGGCCTTCAACTTGCAACGCTCAGCAGGGAGGAGCCACGTTCTGGGCAGAACCTCAGAACCAGAACATCGGACACCACCACCTTAAGATGGGGGAAGAAAAGGATAAGGTTAGAAACAAATTTGAAATAATTTCTGCATACGTAAAATTTCTACATCCACTGGTTTTCTTTCTGGGAGTAACAACTTTTACATGAGATGCACATCCCAGTTGGAAGGAGTTTGGGTTTTCCGTGGGCAGAGACAAGGGCTCTCCAAGAAATGTGAACCTTTTCTCACTCACTGAGCCGCGTGCCCTGAGGCCGTCCTGACCTGCCTGAGCACCTCCCTGGCTCTGCCTCCAGCCAGCTCCTTCCAGCACTCACCCCACTGCTCCCAGAGCCTGCACTGGACCAGGATCTCCTCTTCTGCTGCTGTCAATCTTCCACTTTAGGGCAAATAAGTTGGAGACTAGAAAGTTATAAGACCCCTTGGCTTTTTAAAAATTTGTCTTCTCAGAAAACAAAGAATATTAATTCTACTTCCATGGTTTAATATGTTGACCCATCTGAATGTTCATGGATATGTATTTTTATATATATTCTAATCAGTACTTATAAAAGCATGCACTGTTGGCTACATTCAGTTCAATTATATTTGATGTAAGAAGATTTAATTTCAGTGAATTCAGGCACTCAAAATTTAAGCCCTCTGACATCTATTAATCAAATGGAAAAATGACAGGTAGATACTACAAAAATCAAGAGAAGTGTTTAATATAAATCCTGGACTTTTAGATATTTCCACAAATGTAATGTATACATTAGTACACGACCTTGAGCATTTTCACAACTCTCTGAACTCAAATTCTATTCTTAACTTTTATAGGTAAATCGACATCCATATGTGATTTTAAGCAGCTCAAACATCAGCTCTTAAAAACCACCAGAAATCCTGCGGGCAAATACCACCAAGCAGCAAATAACGGAACTGCACCCAACAACCCAGGTACCTCCCCTGAGGCATCTGAAACTCGAGGATTACGAGCAGCCTTTGGTTTCTGAGGCACCCGAGAGTGGTGACTCCAACTCCCCAAGTCTAAGAAGGCCTCAGCGATAAGGACAACTGATCAAAAAGTCATCCCTGCCGGCGCCCTGCCATGGGCTCCCCCTGCCAGCCCTCAGCCACGTGCTTACAGATCTCACTTCCTCTCTGTCCTGCAAAGCCTGACTCCTGATTCCACCCCTACTGCTTTCTGGGATGTGGCCATGGACGTCAACTGCACCTGTAAGGTGAGAAGCTGGTCAGGATACAGGATCCTGGCCATCCTGGCAGCGCTCAAGCTGATACTGTCACTTTGTAGTGAGTTACTTAATGCAAAGGTTTAACTTTGAATAATTTAGATATGTGTATTCTAACAGGGAAATTCTGAACGTAGAACACAGGCCACACCCTCACACAGATACTGTCTGGCCAGTACTCTTTTGTTTGCCTTTTCAATAGACGTTTTTAAAAGCAATTTTCGGTTCATAGCAAAATCAAGAGGAAAGTACAGAGAGTCCTCACGTATCTCCTTTCCCAGCACAGGCACAGCCTCCATCATTCTCCTGCCCTCGCCGGACCAGCATGTCTGTATGACCGACAGACCCGCATCAACATGGTACCACCACCCACAGTCCACAGCTCACACGAGGACTCGGCCTGCTGCTGCTCACTCTGTGGGTTTCACAGACGTGGAACGGCATGGATCCCCCATGAAAGCCCCACCTGGAGTTGTTTCCCACCCTACACATCCCCTATGCTCCTCCCATTCATCTCTCCCTTCCCCAACCCCTGGCAGCTGCTGACTGTTTTACTGTCTCCACAGCTTTGCCTTTTACAGACTGTGCTGTGGTTGGACTCAGATAGCAGGCAGCCTGTCCAGATTGGAGTCTCACTTAGCAACATGTGTTTAAGATCCTTCCGTGTCTTTTCATGGCTTAGGGGTCCAGTTCTTTTCAGTGCTGAATAATATCCCAGTATCTGACATACCACAGTTTATCCATTCACCTACTGAAGGGCATCTTGGTTGCTTTCTAGTTTTGGCAATTATAAAGCTGCTGTGAATGTCTGTGTGCACATTTCCGCATGGAAGTAAACTTTCAGCTCCTCCGAGTAAACGTCCAGGACTGTGATTGCTCCTGTGGTCGGAGAGCTTAGTTCCAAGGAAAACCACCACGCTGCCTCCCACAGCCGCTGTCCCACTTCCCCCAGTGATGAGTGAGGGTCCTGATGCTCACACACCCACCAGCACGTGGTGGTGTCGGAGTTCGCATTTTGGTCAGGCTGATGGGTGTACTCTGACACCTCACCCTATGACATAAGACGTGGGCCATCTGTTCACGTGTAGATTTGCCATCTGTATATCTTCCTTGTCGGGGTATCTGTCCAGGTCTTTGGTCCATTTTTAATCAGGTTATTCATTTTCTTGTTGAGTTTTGAGAGTTCCTTGCACGGTTTGGATAACAGCCTTTATCAGATGAGTGTTTTACAGATATGTTCTCCGCGTCTGTGGCCTGCCCTCTCATGCTCCTGAGACACTATGTTTTTTATTATTAAAAACACTTTAGACAGAAGATGGACCTCCCAGCCCACCACGGTTCTTATTTTGGCCGTGGTCACCACCCTCCCAGCCCTGGTTCCCACCTTTCCACGATCTGCTGGTCCTATGGGTGTCAATCCATACTAAGTCCCTAACATATCTCCAATGATGACAACGTCCAAGCAGGCAGTTTGCAGGTAGGAAGGAGCTGATGGAGGCCGGAGACGAGTGTGAAGGCCAGTGGATTCATCCCTCGGGGACTGGCAGGCCTCTCAGATGTCCCCCTGGGTCACCTCCCAAATGAAGTACCTGCTTTGGCCGTGGGCAGGAAGCAGGACCTGGCCCAGATCTCAGCATATTTGACCTGGCACGGCATTTATAGGTGAGCCTCTGTAACCAGAAACTCTATTCTCTGGGGGAATGCATTTTCATTATCAAGGCTTTTAGGCTTTTAATTAAGAAACCAAAGAGCAGTGCCTGGAGTGAGGATGCAGGGACTCTGGGTGACCCACACGCTCACTTCCACCTGGCACAAAGGACCCTGGAGTGAGGGTGCAGTGCCTGCTCTGAGTCACCAGCACACTCATCATTTCTACATAAAGAACCCTGTGAGTCTGTCCCAGGGCTTTTTAGCCTACACCTAAAAATTCACAGCTCAGGAAACCCTAATCATTTTAGGAACCTGAGGGGTGGGCCAAGGGGATCTCACAGAGTTTGGTGCTGGCTGTGGGATCAGCAAAGGGCGACTGGGGCTTCCCGCAAGCACTTCCGGGAGGCCACGCACTGGCCCAAGGCTGGTTCCGCCTGCTATCCTCGGTTCTCATGCCCAGTCGTGAGGGGAGCCCCCTGCTTCAGGAGCAGTCCCTGGCTCCAGACCCTAACGTCCATGTCCAGGCCCCTGGTAGGGCAGCTTCTACCCCAGGGAGGCTGGGACTGGAGATAACCTGGAGCTCTAGGCAATCCTGGCAACCACGTGCTTCCCGAAGTGGCTGCAGACAAACTCCTGCTTCCAAAAGGTGGCACGGGCTGTGTGAGGCCTGGAACGCGGGAGGCTCATTTCGCAGGGTCCCCGCTCACATACAAAAGAAAGACTAAGAGCAGGTAACTTATTTAATTACCCTTTCATGGTTATCAAGTCAAGTCATAGTCGCTTAGACCTATGTGTGACTAGAAGTATACACATTATGCAAGTGTATATAAATGTGAATACAGACACGCTTATTTTTTTATATATACCTTACGTATATGTATACACGTGCATATGTATAAAACATGGATGAAAAAACCATAGTTAATATTTCAAATCTCAGTCACAAAGATCTCAGAAGCAAATTATTATCCTTAAATTCTAAACAAAGACGTAACATTTTACATTCTTACAAACAAAACATTCTCTATTAGCATTTATTTTAAAAACTAAGAATGCATTGCACTCTCTCAATCTCTATTTTTAACTCAGCTCACAAAGGTCCCTGTACAAAGGCCTCTGTACCGCGGCAAGGATGGCGGTGGTCACACCTGTGGCCATTTATCCTCCCTGCATCTAGCTTCTCTTCCTGAGGCAACAGCACCTCTGAAGTCACAGTCTGGCCTCCCAACTCTCCCCGCTCCCGGGCTTCTTGGCGTGTAGCTCTGCTGCACACACCTCAGCAAACACTGCTGATTAGCCAGCATCACCCGAAAATCTCTTAACCTTGATTCGGGCTGCTTTTGTAATTTGTAATATTTGTTCTTCTGGTGTGATTTGAGGAACAACACATTATAAAACTAGAGAAGATGTGGTTTTTATTCTCTCCTTTCTACTTGCAACCTTGAAAATTCAAGTAGCAGCAAGGGTTTGTTGAAAGTAACTTCCACCAAATAGAACCTATTCCAAATGTACTACAGAGCGTCAAATAACCACATAGATGTAAAATAGACATGCAGACACAGATAACAAATCCAATAGTTAAACCAAATTGAGAAATGCTTGCCAGTTTGATAGGACTTCTAAAACTTGACATAAGTGTTGGCTAAGAGATACAAGATATTATGAGATGAGTGAGATGCTTGACCTAGAACCACAGGCTCTCTCCTCTTTACAGCAGAAAATCCATAAGGAAGTCAAATCTGAAAGAACCAGGTACCGTTGAACGGCATACTCAGCCATGCTTCCCCATCCCTGGGCCAGCTGCGGTGAGTGCAGCCAGTGGTTCACCAACATCCTTTACCCTTTACTCCCAGGCTCCCTGCCGTTATGTAGATTAGGTAAACCATGGCCACTCTCACCTTAAGCCTCCCCCGCCAGCATGGCAATCACCCATTCCCAACCACAACAAGGACAGCCGTGTCCCTGGGAATGCAGAGCAGGGGTCGGTAAGGAACCTGGATCCCTAAATACCTCATGGAGCAGTCACTAGCCTGGAACATCCTCCCTAATGGGTTTGCAAGAGAGAAAAACTCCTTGGTTCCTCAAGCAACAATATTAGAGTCTCAGGTCACAGCATCATTACCTACCCTCGTCAGGAACCGTTTATGCACATCAAGACATGAGAACAAAACTGCAGTGGCACAGTCACGCTCACCCAGAATGCAGACCACCTGCTGTTCACATTCATGAGTTGTGAGCCAGCCACGTGGCCTGGACAGCTTTCTTAGCCACTGAAATTACATCATCTAAGATTTTGTGGCAGTTACTTTGATAAATTATCCCTCCTGCTATGAAGAGTAAGGTTTGGCTTTTTTTTTTTTTTTTTGAGTCGGAGTCTCCTGTGTCACCCAGGCCAGAGTGCAGTATTACAATAATGGCTTATCGCGGCCTTGACCTTCTGGCTCAAGCAATCCTCCCGCCTCAGCCTTCCAAGTAGCTGGGACCCACAGGCGAGTTAGCTTTCTTTGCTAACGAATTCCTAATTCACCTTGCAGCGGGCCTGTCAGGGCCATATGCCCGGACATCCACCTTGCCGACCGGCCCTGTGGTCTCTAAGGTGGATGCACTCCGGTTGCCTGGGCTCTGCACGCGATGCTGAGGCTCCAAGTCTGCCGCTGTATAAGGGACTGACAGCCCTGAGCGTCTCGACGTGCCACCGTGAGATGGGCTTTATTCCACAGGGCGACTCTGCTTCCCGTGACGAGATGCAGCACGTGAGCACAGATCAAAGGGTATCAGCAACTAACCCATTCCCCAGGTGCTAAGCAGAGGACCAAGAGTTTAGTTCCTTACTTACTTGCTCCGAGCTTGATTCAAAACAGCTTTCTGGGATCCTGGGGACAAACATCTCTAACTGGTGAGAATTCTGGCTTTAGTAACGGAAGAATCACCTAAAGCCCATTTTGTAACTGCTGTTCTCATCAGAACTTGAGGTCGAAGGGTAAAATAAAAGGGGAGCCAAGATCTTGACACCCCAGTTTGCACAAGGCTAAGCAGCGTGCTTGAGGGGGTGAAAGGAGTAGGATTTTTAAAGTGCTGAGTTTTAAAAACATGGCTGTAGGCTGGGTGCACTGCCTCATATATATAAGCCCAGCACTTTGGGAGGCCGAGGTGGGAGGATTGCTTGAGGCCACGAGTTCAAGACTAGCTTGAGTAACACAGCAACAATCTATCTCTTTAAAAAGAAAAAAAAGTTATTAAAATAGTAATAAAAAGGTTAATACAATAAATTACTGTATCAACATGGCACCCTCTGCTTTCAGACGAGGTGCACTCTCTGTGGCTACGATGAGGTCCGGAGAGAAATGTAACCGGCATCATAGGGAAGGTGGACCCCAAAGCTCCACGGCACTACTCCTATACAGTCTGTTAACCAGCATGAAGTCTCCTCCATAATCAGAAGCCCCACCCTAGGACCCTGCCGGCAGCCCCAACTGGACAGAATGGCCTCGTGAATGTCCCTTCCTGCCACAAGCTGCAGACCCTGAGCCAGTCCTGGCTGTGACTGAGGCTGCGCATAAACGTCTGCGCCCAACAGCTCACCTTTGTACATGACATGTCCAGTCCACCTCATTTCAAATGTTACGCTTGCCCCAAGGCGAACATGGATGTTACAGGTTAACTCACTGCATGTGTGCTAGACTTTCCCTATAAGTGTTCAGACATTGCACGAACCAGATGAACAAAACCAACTTTCCCTGTAAACGTTCCGACATTCCATGAGCCTGATGAACACACACAGCCAACAAACCCCGGAACGTGTAACGCCGCGGCCTCCTCCCCTCCTGAGAGGCACGTGCTTACAGCTCCCCCGAGACCACATTTCCCAAAGCACAGAGTGTTACTCGGAAAAGAAAACCTCCTTTTTCCTTCCTCTGTACATCTCGTGGTCATTTTAACAACTATTGCTACAAATGCAGAGAAACGAGGTATCATCTGTGCCGGTCACCGAATTCCTAGCACCAAAACTTCAGGGTTCAGGTGAAGTTTCTATCACCCTAAAGCCAACTCTGGAGATGAAGGCCGAACTGGGGAAAGGCTGTGTCACCGCAAATCCACACCACGGGGCCCTCTGCAGTTGTGTGTAAGGAACTCTTGGCCTGTCCTGGGGTTTGGGGAGATCAGGATGCAAGCAGATACTGTACGCTCTGCCACGGGACCGTGAAGTCTGCGAAACCTCAGAGGAACACAGAGACAAATGGCTGCAGGAGTCCCACAGGCCGAGCCTCGATGGGCACCAGTGTCAAGAACACAGACACGCCAGGAGGGGCAGCAGATGCAGGCAACGCCTGCAACCCCAGCACGCGGCAGCGTACGAGAGGGGGGTCTCTGGCCAGGCTCCACCACAACTGCCATATTCTGTAGCAAAATTTTAATCATAGGTTGTAAGTAGTTATAACTCTAACTTGTTTTACAGATAAACAGAACACAGGGTACCAACAGACTCCAAAGTACTTCGCCTAGAACCAAGTCTAGAATGCAGATGGCTGCTGCTCCGAGTGTGATGAGTCCCCTGTAGTGCCATAAATCCTAGATCTAGGTGACTAAGTGCTCTGCCTAAACCAGATGGCACCCTGAGGCTCTGAGGGCACCCTCTCTCCCCAGGCCAGTCCATCAGCCCCGGCAGAAGCTTCTAGAGTAAGAAACTGTGGATTTGTATTGGACAGATGTAAACCAGGCCAAGTCACAGGGACTCATCCTGGAAGCCCGTCCGTTTATCCACTCATGCCCTGGAGAGCCCTGCCCCCAGCTCCACATCCGCAGTCACGCTGAACCACAAGAACTGGCTTCTAGGCCCTCAAGCCACTCCCTCTCGCCCCCGGACAGACCCATCTAAAACCGTGAGGCCCAGAGGAGCCTTAACAGGTGGTCCCAGCAGAACTGGCCTCTGCATGTATTGATACTTTGTGTGTGTGTGTGTGTGTGTTGGGGGGGGGTGGTTCTTGTTCTGTCACTCAGGCACAGTGCACCATAAGTACAGTGGTGCTATCAGGGTTCACTGCAGCCTCAACCTGCCAGGCTTGGGTGATCCTCCAGCCTCAGCTTCCCGAGTAGCTGGGACCACAGGTGCACATCACCACTCCTATTTAATTTTTTGTAGAGTCAGGGTCTTGCTATGTTGCTCAGGCTGGTCTCGAATTCCTGGGCTCAAAAATGAACTGCCCACCTCAGCCTCCCAAGGTGCTGGGATGACAGGTGTGAGCCACTATGCCCAGCCTAGAATTGGTTTTTCTTAAACCTGAGTTTGACACATGAACCCCACTTACATAGATATCAGCACACTCTCACAGCTCGAGGGTTTTTCTGAATCCCGATTCTGTCCGTTCAAAGGTCAATATCTAAGATAGGGTAAGAACTGACCCTCCCTCAGTGAAGCCTAAGGGCAAATGCAGCAGCATCTCAGTGTATGAGGACACAAAGTAAGAAGGGTGGAAAATACACACTGAAATTCTAGTGTTAGAATCATAATCACCAACACTTTAAGAAGCAATCTGCTTTCCAAAACATGTAGCTGCTAGATTAACTCCAAAGTCACCAGATTCCACAGGCAGGAGCTCAGAGGGGCACAGCTTTCTAAGGCCGCACAGCCCAGGGCAGAGTAACAGCCTCGGGGCAAAGCAAACTAAACAAAGGCTTGGTTCTCTCAAGGATGAAGGTGCTCAAGTCCTTCCAAATAGATTCTTCTTCTAAGTAAGTTAGATGACTCCTACAACACTGTTTAGAGTGCCAGTGTGTTCAGAAACATGCGGTTGAAAATACATCTAGGGACCCCAAAATCATTAAGCTAAAGGGACGTCAACGTGAGGAACAGCTTAGGGCAAACCTACCTCCCATGCTCCTCCGAACAGAGACAGCTACTGGGGGAGAAGAAAAAAAGCCATGTACCTCCCGCACAACCGATCCACAAGGAAATTCCTCATGACAGAGGAGAGAACCCAAAGACACCATCTGCACACGGAGATAAATGCGGATCTGATTGCTTCCTCTGGAAAGGTTCACCAGAAACGCTTTTGTCTGATCTACCTGTGACCTGGAAACCCCTCCCCGCTTCGAGCCGTCCCTCCCTTCCTGGACCAAACCAACGTACATCTCACATATATTGTTGTCTCACATCTCCCTAAAATGTGTAAGACCAAGTTGTGCCCCAAACACCTTGGGCACGTGTCCAGGACCTCCTGAGGCTGTCGCAGTGTGTCCTCAACCCCTCGTGAGGCTGTGTCTTTAACCTTGGGAAAAGGAACTCTCTATGGGCCGAGAACCGTCTCAGAGATCCTTCTGGTTTACAGGAAGCATTCTCTCCTGCGAGTATAACGATGAAATCATGTGGAATTACAAAGTGCCACTTTTTAGTAAAGGCCAAAGGAATTAGGGTTCGATGTGCTTAAAAATCAAACAAAAACAAGTAACGTTCTGTCAATGGACCATGACGGCCACACCCCCTTTTGCAGTGAAGATGTCAACTGGGACGAGAGGCCCCTCCTGCGGATGCAGCAAAGGCTACCCTCTGACCCCACTTCCCAGAGTCTAGGTTCCCACTGCTCAGGGAAAAGCAACCCCAGCTTCACGGGGCTCAGGCCTCCAAACCCAACTCCCACCCATGCTGGAGAATCACCCCAGGGACTAGCGAAATGGCAGGTGCAACTCTCACCTCATCCCCTTAAAGGGGAAAAGGCACCTTCCCGCTCCTCTTCCTGCTGGTGGGAACAGGGGCAAGAGCTGGAGGCGCAGGAGCTGGACGGGCAAGAGCTGGAGGGGCAGGAGCTGGACGGGCAAGAACTGGAGGGGCAGGAGCTGGAGGGGCAGGAGCTGGAGGGGCAGGAGCTGGAGGGGCAGGAGCTGGAGGGGCAGGAGCTGGAGGGACAGGAGCTGGAGGGGCAGGAGTCGGGCAGCAGGAGGGAAGCAGCCTGGGTCCCTGCTAGTCACAGATGGCAAATGCCAACCATCCCCGACCTTCACTTTGAAAAGAAATCCTTCTCTTTTGTCAGGTCCCTGGTTAGAAGTTTGCACCCATTCCTTTAAAACAAAACAAAAACAAAAACAAAAACCAACATGAAAAAAACCTCAGATACAAAATGGGTGTCTTCCTGACAATATTTCAATTATCTGGAGGCCTTGGGTCAAATGACGGCAAAACAGGAATCTGAACACTTATTCAGGAAACTATCCTCCACAGCCCCATCTACACTCCCAGGCTCTCACCTTATGGTGTTTGTCTGCTAGATGATTAACAATAATTGGTTTTAAAAACTAGGTGTACAGAACAGACAAAAGTCAGCTCGGGTTGAGGGGAAGCAGGATAAGACCCCCTTCCCCGCAGGACGGTGGAGGAGGAACCTTCAGCACCTGGGTTTTCAGGATGCTGGATGTCTGAGAGCATCTCTCACAGCTCAAGTACGGCCAGACCCTCCTCTGACACAGCCTATTCAGGCGAAGGTGGCACCTGCCCTAGAGATCCACAGCCCTGCGTGGGGCTCAACTGGAGCTGAACTTTCCTCCCTTGGTAAGAGTCAGGGCCAGGGGTGGGGAGAGGAGAGAAGTAGCAGGTCTGAGGGGCACTGTGGAAACTCCATGCCACACTAACTCTCGTCTGACGTGCTCCGGCCTAAGCCACGCTTCTCGGAGGGCATTTCCCTTCACACATCCGGAAATCATCAACGTCTAGTCTCCCCACAGAACAGATCCTTCCCCAGGAGGCAGACACTTGGCTGTAACACGGGGTAATGAGGGACGCGCCTTCGTGCCCATTCTGTAATGTTTCCCGTTACCTATTTTACCTTAAGCGACAAATGATTCCCATTTACACGGGACACAGTGACACAGACAGCAAAACACATGAGATTCAGTGTGATCCCACACCCGTCACTGCTGACCTCAAGTTCTTTGTTCGTTTTGCTTCTAGAGTTTGTACTCTCTCCCGGGGTTCCAGGCCTGTGGATTCAACCAATCATAGATCAAGAATATTTTTTAATGTGTTTGTACTAAGCATTCAGAATTTATTATTCATTAAACAACTACTCCCATGGCATGTCCATGGTATGGCTGTTACGAGCAACCCTGACATGACTGTCTGCAGGAGGATGTGCGTATGTCATATGCAAACACGATGCCATTTTAGAGCAGGGACCTCAACACCCACAGACCTCGGATTCCATAGGCAGTCCTGCAGCCCACCCCCATGGGCACTGTGGAATGCCTATAATAGAAAATGTGGAGGTTTTAAATAGTTATGCACTAAATCTAATCTTTTATAAAGAAATTACTGTGTATCATGTGTATTATTTGGAAGTCCTTCATGGCCCAGAGACTTGACATGTTCTTATCTTTTTGTCCACTGATCTAGTCATTTCAGTAAGCTTATTGAACACAAATCAATTTTACAATTAAATTCTTACAGGAATCACACTCAATCTGTAAGTTGCTTTGGTTTTTAAAGGGAAATAACCAATAGTTTTGCAAACCAGCTATATCATAGAATAATAGGACAAAGCAGCTCCATGACATGCCAAAACTTGAGGTTTCAAAGCTAACCAGTATAAAACACGTTACAAACCCCTCAATATGAAAACGTTTCATACCACAACAGATATTCCAGAAAAATACAAGATATTCAAAAAAGGCCTTTGCAGAAAAGCACTTTCCCCTTCATTTTTCACACGGTTTCCAGAAGCTTGTTTTTGGCAATGACCATGAACCAGAAGTAGCGTCCGCTGCAACTACTGCTACCGCAACACAGAATATTAAGGCAAAAAAAGAGAACACATTGACGAGAACAGGTAGAGTGTTATACATATAAGTGTATTCTAAAGTCAACAATGTTCAAATTCTAGGTCTCCCGCAGACACTAGACGGTAACCGCCAAAGCTTATGTACTTGACAACGTTCAAGGAGACCAAGTTCAGAGCTGTCACAAGGCAGCACCATCCTCATGCAATTATCTCAGGCGGATTTGAGGACAAGTGCCCCCGTCACAGCAGGAAAGCTGCCCAGCCCAGCACTTCCTGAGGTCACAGACCTTCGCCTTCCCATGTCTTCAATACGTCCTTCACACTGGGAACCAGACAGCAAAAATTAAAACACTTCCTCAAATCTCAAGACAGTCTTTAGAGCTCTTTTCCTTGCCCTTTCTCTTACTGAAGAAGCTTATTTTGTAAGCAATCTGTAGTGCTTACCAGAGCTGGGGCAGAAAGAGAGCTAGTGTTTGGTAGATCGAGTTTCAAGAGTGAGGAGACCAGGAAGTTCTGGAGATGGATGGCGGTGATCGCGGCACGACAGTGTGAACACACTTAATGCCACCAAACCATACACTTAAAAATAGAGTGCTATGTAATTTTATCACAATCAAAAGACTAACTGAGAAAAGCCATCTATAATTACTGTCACTTCTAATATCTAACATCCTGTAAGTTTCATTTGCTTTTGGAAATCCTCAGAGCAATCATGAAAAACTAATACCCTGTCGTCTCTGAAATGCAGGCAAAGTCGTTCAAGGGTTTTGATTATAGGAAAGTAGCTGGAAAGCAAAGCGCCCGTTAGACACGGCAGCCGTGGTAGGACAAACACATGGTACAAAGGTGGTGGTCATGCTACACACAGATGGGAAGGGTTTGGGGAGCCAGAGCACCCGATGCTCGGGAGGCACCTGGGCAGGAGCTGAGAATGAACCAAACACGTTCGATCACGCAACATTCACGGACCCTGAGTCCAGCCACCGCCGCTGACATCCACTGTGGCTGGGGTGTCCTCTGCCACAGAGATACACACCCTGCCAAGGATACTGTACAGATTAAATGTCAAAGCACAGACACGCTCATGTCCAGCTGTTCAGATAGAAGCAAACACAACACATTTCCCAGACACCAGCAGCAAGACTCTCCACCTGACTGCGTTCGGAATAACGATCTTCTTTGCCAGGGCTGAGCCATGCTTCCCTCTCGCCTGTCCTCTGCCTTCACCAGCTTCGTGCGCGTTTCCGGGCAAGTGTTTGTGCAGGTGCTATCACTTATTTCCACAGCGAGAACACACACACACACCACACAGAAATGGGCAACCCCATTAGGAGCTGTGCAGGGACATCTAACTCATCAGATGTGCCAAATTCCTGTTGCCATGGAAATTAAACTAACTAAACTAACGTTGCTATGACCTCATCTCTTACTGCACCACTAAAGATCATCCGGGTAAGAGGAATGTGTCTCTGCATAGCATTCAGCTCACGTTTACTTGTCGTTTTTCCCTGAATATGGTTATGTGAGGTAGAAATCAGTAAGATGGGGTGTAACATCTAGTATAGGATCGTTGTGTCTCCTAGGCTCAAACACTTCCTTTAAGATCCTCAGAAAATGAAGTTTAACTCTGGGGATGTGAGTTACATAGTAACTTATTTTGGATACTGTCTCTTTCACAATCCAAATATCAACACCAAAGAAGTTCTTGAGTTCCTTTTGAAATTGAAAGGAATTTACAAACCATAAGAGCCCCAATATTAAAGGATACAATTCAGTCTTTTTAGCATATTCTCAAAGCTGTACATCAACCGCTAGTATGTAATTCAGGGACTTTTTCACCACGGGCCGAAGAAACCTTGAACCCATTAAGAGTCAGCACCTGCTCCTTCCTTCCACCAGCCCCTGGCAATTGCCAGCCGACTTCCGTTTCTCTGGATTTGCCCATTCTGGACACCTGTTGTGAGGAGTATCGTACAGTGCGTGACCTTCGATGCTGACATCTTTCACGTCCAAGGAGAGTGGAATCTCACAGTGAGTGACCTGTTGACAGATACCTGGACTCTTTCTACTACTACGAATAATGCTGCTATGAAGACTCTTGCATAAGATTTTTTTGGCAAAAATATTTTCAATTTTCTTGGGCGCATGCCTAGGAGTGAAATTGCTGGGTTGTACGGTGATTTCATGCTTCACTTTTCTGAGAAACTGCCAGACTTTTCCAAATCAACTGTACCATTTTACTTCCCCTCCCACTAGCAATATATCAAGATTTCAGTTTTCCCAAATTCACCACGTCACTGTCCAATACTGGGGTTTTACCCATCCCGGTGGTTGTGAAGTGGTGTCTCACGGTAGTTTTGATTTCCATTTCTAAGATGATGAATTCTGCTAAACATCTCATGTGCTTTTTAAGGCATTTATATGTCTTTCTTTGGAGAATGTCTATTCAAATCCCTTGTCCATTTTTAAATTGGATTTTTACTAAGAGCTTTTAAATATATTCATGATATCAGGTCCTTATCATGATAATGTATCCTGTTCTGTGGGTTGCCTTTTCTTTAAGAGTATCCTCTGAAATGAACATTTTTAATTTTGATCCCGTCTTTTTCCCTTCAGTTGCTTGTTACAGCTTTAGACGTCTCAGCCAAGGAAACATTGCCTAATGCAACGTAGCAGTTTCACCAGGATTCTTCCCTAAAGGTGTCATGGGCTGAACTGTCCCCCCTCTCAAGATTCCCATGTTAAAGTCACAACCCCGGAAACTCAAAATGTCACTGTACCTAAGTGTACAGGGCCTTTAACTTGGAAACTTAGGTCACATAAGATCTTGAGAGTAGGCCCTGGTCCAGTATGACTGGTATTCTTTTGCGAGAATTTAGACACAGTCCTCAGTGCTGCATGCACATAAGAGAAACCTCTGAGGACACAGAGAGGATGCCGTCTACACAGCACGGGGTGAGGCCCCAGAGAATCCAACACTGGCCACACCTTGATCCCAGGCTTCCAGTCTCCAGAAAAAAGGAAATAAGATGCTGTTGTTTAAGCCGCACAGTCTGTGGTGTCCGTTATGGTACCCAGCAGACTGACAGAATGGGTCTCACAGTCGACTCCTTACGCTGGATCCATTTTGAGCTTTGCGTGTAGGGTGAGAAAGGGTCCAGTCCATCCTTTTCCATGTGGATACCCTAGTTGTCCCAGCACCATTGAGTTGTGAAAGGAAAAAAGTAAAGCAACCCTTACCGTCCTTTCTCCATCAACAGATTAGAAGATACACTGAAAAATCGTGGACAATTTTCTCAGTTTAAGCCAGTAGTTTTCAAGTTTTTGGGTCTCAGGAACCCTTTGCACTTTATTCAAGATCACAAAAAAGCTTTCTCATCAGGCCAGGAGTGGTGGCTGCTCATGCCTGTAATCCCAGCACTTTGGGAGGCAGAGGCAGGTGGATCACTTGAGGTCAGGAGTTCAAGACTGGGCTGGCCAACATGGCGAAACCCCATCTGTACTAAAATACAAAAATTAGCCTGGCATGGTGGCGAACACCTGTAGTACCAGCTACTAGGGAGGCTGAGGCACAAGAATCACTTGACCTCAGGAGGCAAAGGTTGAAGTGAGCTAAGGTCACACCACTACACTCCAGCCTGGGTGGCAGAGTAAGAATCTGTCTCAAAAAAAAAAAAAAAAGTTTATTTTACAACGATAAAGTCATTACATCTTAACACAGTCTTCAAGAAGAAACCATTTTCCAAAATAAGTAGCAGCGTGGCAACAGTTTGTACTGCTGTGAAAACACCTAACATCTCTGCACCTCAGACAGCAGGGTTCTCATGCCTGCATCTGCATTCAGTGGGCTATAGAGCCGTGGCTGAAGTTTATGAAAGAAGTCCGAACCCACGCTGATATACAAGTAAGAAGCAGTATTTTCATTGTGTTTTCAGATCATTTTAGGTATTCTCTGCTGCCAAATGTAACAAGTGGCACTTCCGTACAGGCTGTCTACAACGCAGAGACTGCGCTCTGGTCGACGAGCCTTTCTGCCCCAATTCCTTCTGAGTCGACTGGTCTGTCCTGCACTTGAATGGTTTCTACCAGCACACGATTTTGTAATCACACATTGGTTAGAAAACACTGGTTCAGAATTATGAGCAACTTCCACATTTCGTTCTATATCAAAAAACAAACAAAAACACATCAATATCACCATTGATCACATGAGAAAGTGGTGGACACAAGATTTTTGTATTTTAATACTCATTGGAAAGCTCAAATGTCTGTCATTGGTAATAATGTAAGGTACTTTCCTTGAGATGAAAGTCATTTTGTTCATTTTTCAGGCCACACCTGCAAATACCTCCATCTGAAGTGGCATCGTTTGCAAGTCATTCTTTCTATAAAGGCGGCCGTTAGTGGAAGAAGTGGTTCTGCAGGTTCATAGCTCAGAGGCACCAGTGCTCTCTCAAGATAACCATAAAATCCGCAGAAGACGCACCTGTGCACACTTCCTGTTTCTCACTCAGAACATTCCAGAAGGAACCCAGACTCCCGATGCCGCAGTGGGACTGAAGTTTGCTCTCACCCACACAATAAACCCAGCGAGCTCCCCCAGCCCCCACCCCGAGGCCACAGCCTTGGTCCTCTGTCTGGTCTAGGAGGGCTCCTGCAGCTCCAGCCTAACAGGGAAAAGCAGGCACCCACATGTCAGAAAGCCCTCCCAAAGCCCGGCGAGCACTTCTGCTTATGTGCCAGCTAAGTGCGTTTGAGACGGATACAACCAGCTGTATGGCAGGCAGCGAGGTACCCAGCAAATACTCAGGGTTCATGTTACTGAGGAAGGAAGGTGAACAGCGAGATACCCAGCAAGTACTCAGGGCTCACGTTATGGATGAGGAAGCCAGGCAGATAATGAGGTACCCAGCAGGGTTCACGTTTCCGAGGAGGAAAGGAGGGTGAAGACAAGGGGGATGGAACAGCCTGTCATAAGCTTTAGCATTTACAAGGCTCACTGAAGATTATCCGATTTGATCTTAACAGCTCACAAGATAGGCAGAGGCACGGCTCTTTCACTTCATAAAGAGATCCCGAGAACTGATGATGACCACGTGCTCTTCCCACAGGCTCCCAGAAATCATTCTCAAATCATCTCTCAGTTGTATACATGTGATAGTATCTCAGTCACGTCCCCTCTCTGCAGGGGAATTTTAATGCCGCCCTGCTGTTGCTTCGCACCCCTGCCCTCTCCTGCATTTCAGCCATGCCCACCATCCATGGGGAGTCTGCAACACCCCACCCCCGCTGCTGCTGAGGGCTTGGATCACCCTTATCTTTCATTTCCACCTACAGCGACCTGTTCTTCCTTCAAATGCAGCTCAAACTCTCTCATTGTTTGAAGCCTTTTCCAGCCATCATAACCGTCATGTGTAAAATCAGTCTGTGGAATGCTTCATTCAGGAGGTACTTATGTTGACTCATCGGCTGTGATCAGGACCAAATTCTGAGCAAACCAGGTGGTCCCCGCTCCCCAGCTCTGCTCCAGTGCACTTAAAACAAGGATTCCTGGAAGCACCTTTTTAGCCCAATTCACGCATGAGTCTGCCCCACACCCTGCAGAAAAGCCCTGGTGGTCGGCGGTCAGGGCTCGGGGCCGCCAGGTGGGTAAGGAGAGCTTAGTGCCCTCTCTGGACTTGTCGCTCAGAGACCCGTGGCTGGAAGGGAAGAACTTGAATCCTGTGAAACATCCAGGCCCCGAGACCCACTCAGGAGCAGAAAATGGGGAAAGAGCCTCGAACACACCCACGGGAGGGCAGACAGCAGGAGCCACGGAGGCCACCACGAGGGAGGGAGGCAGGCAGTGAGGCCAGAGGTGATGTGGCCAGGAGGGAGTTGATGTCGCCAGAGGTGACGTGCTGTGGGGAGGAGATGTGGCCAGAGGCAACGTGGCCAGGGAAGGAGACACAGCTGGAAGTGACAAGAGGGGTCTCCAGGCCTCAGATTGTGCCTCATTTTTAGATGACATTTTAATTAAGATGTTATATCTAACTTTAACAAAAAATAGCAATTTAGAACCGTTGTGTACATTTAAAGCACGATACAAATAGACCACATTTCCCAAACCACAGAACAGTGCATTAAAGGAAAAAATAGCAGCTCACCAAAAAAAAAAAAAAAAAAAAAAAAAAAGGTGAGTAAAAAAAATATTTATTTAGGATCAGAAATAAAGAGATCCTACAGCTCTTCTAGTCCAATCCCCACCCTAACGTGAATGGGGGGAAAAAGAAAGTAGATCCTAGTCAGTCAGAATTAAAGACAAAACCGATCCAATTTACCTTCCACTTGACAGAAAACAAGAAGCTCATCAAGGAATCCCTACAAACAGTAGCTTTAGTAGTTCCCAAAATGCAAAATTCACCTACAAGTTAAATCAACTGCTAAGTGTGTATAGAGTAATTCTTTTCATTATTGCCTTCCTCATCCCCAGGGGCTTTTTTAGACCTTTTTTCCCCAATTGCCTCCAACACCCAGGAAATTTAAACCCCACAAGTAAACCGTGTCTCGATTCATCCACAGCGTCCTTTAGAGCAGACAGTCCGTTGCTCTAAGACGTTCTTGTCACCTAAGCACCGATTACAGCCTGAGAACGCACAACACGCACAACACGTACTCACACGAACTCTGACAGACAATAGGTGAGATATGGCACATGAGGAGGAAGACAAGATAAATGAGCTTCACCGACATCCCAGATCCGAGAAGTGAAACAGGCAGCCTGCTCGGGTGCAGATGACTCCTGGAAAACAGCCAAGGGCAGCATTTGGAGAAGCAGCACCGCAGGCCAGGAGGGTCTGGGGGCTTTAGAAGGGAGGGGCGCCCCAACCAGGTACTGGGGGATTCAGAAGGGAGGGGCGCCCCGACCAGGTTCTGAGGCCTCAGAGGGGAGTGATGCCCCAATCACTTGCTGGGGGCTTCAGAGGGGAGGGCCACCCTGACCTCGTGCTGGGACTTCAGATGAGAAGGCGCCCCGATCGGGTCCTGGGGGCGGCAAGACAAGCCCAGGGTTCCGTCGTCACTTTTCACTCCCTACTTCCGAATCTCGTCCTGAAGTTACAGCCAGTCCAGGTATTCATTTACCCATAAAATTATGTATCTGCGAGTAACACAAGTCACTAATCCACACAGATCTGAGTCCACAGATACCTCCCAGAGATGCCACCATCCCTTCTGGTAGAAGAGCAGCCCAGGGGCCCACGCTGCTAGGAAGGGAGACTGTCTCCAGCCTGACGCTGCAGAGTCCTCAACACAAAGTCTACCTTCGGGAACATGCCGTCTCCTACAGAAGCAACTAGGGGCATGTAGGGTTTTTTAAAATCTTTTTTGTTCTTATGACAGAGTCTCCCTTTGTCACCCAGGCTGAAGTGCAGTGGCTCGATCTCGGCTTGCTGCAACCTCTGCCTCTAGAGTTCAAGTGATTCTTCTGCCTCGGCCTCCCGAGTAGCTGGGATTACAGGCGCCTGTCACCACGCCCGACTAATTTTTTATATTTTTAAGTACAGATGGGATTTCACCTTGTTGGTCAGGCTAGTCTTGAACACCTCACCTGACCAGCAGTGAGGGTGGAAGGGGCGCCATGTGAGTGCCCCTGAAAACACACACAAGCCTGGCTGCTTAAAAGGAATGAATATAGCTCAACACTCCTATGTGAACATTGATGTGTCTACTGACTTAGAGAATCCTCCTAGCTGAGCTGCAGGAATCTTCCTTGGAGCCTTTTCTCACCTACACTGCCTACAGGTGTCCACTGGGCTCCCTGGGCAGTATCGTGTCTTTGTTTAGAATATCACAGTATTTGGAGGCCTGTTTAATCCCAAGTCAGAGCCTTATCATAACTCAGACACCATCCCTCAGGGCTTGTGGGCCAACTTCGGCTAACGCAGGCTGCTCCACAGTGCCCTGCAGATGGGCTTGGTGCATCCACACGATTTTAAGATTTAGGGCTGCCGTGTTCTGCAGTCACAGATGCGGACTTACGTATTCATCATGACTGAAGGCAGCACGTGTTTTTATGTTCCTTCTGTAATGGTAATAATCATGGCAACATTTCCTTGATCCTTAAAAAAGCCTCCTAACAGCAGTTGCATTCCACCCCCTTCCTTAAAATTAATAGAATTTACCAAACTAGGTGAAATCAGTCTTCATGAGAAAGTGACAAATCAGTGTTCACACAATGGCATAGTAGCTGGGCATAGAGTGTACGTCAACATCCCAAACTAAGCACCCATCACAGTTATTCCCAACTCGCAGGAAAGCTAGAAAAATTAGAGGGCTTAAAACATACTTATAAATGAAAATAACAAGAAACCAACGTTTCTGAGGAGCATTTGTTAGCCCAGCAAGGAAAGCCATTAACCAGTGCTGATTATATTGCATTTGATTACAGCAGCCAAAGACGTGTCCAGAGGAAGAGAGTTTTAAAGATTAGTCTTGCGGTAAGAATGGTTGCTTAACAAGTTCACACTACTGGGCTACACCAATCATCAATTATAAAGCAAGGCAAACGAGTGTGAGTCATTTTCCTTAATCCTTAATGCGTCAAAAATTACCACATTGGCCAAGCTGGTCTCCAACTCCTGATCTCAGGTGATCCGCCCGCCCCGGCCTCCCAAAGCGCTGGGATTACAGGCATGAGCCACCACGCCTGGCTGAGAAGTGTTTGACAGAGGCTGAGTGGAGGCTCCTGTCCCTTCCTGGGACATCCACATCCCACCCAGTTTCCCATATCGACTATGACACTCGAAGCATCACAGCAAGGGCAGCTGCATCCCCGCAGTTCTCTGCACTAATGCCACAGTTGCGTGAGCAGCCACAGCCCTGGAGCTGCCTTATCGTGCTGGCACAAGCACAGCAGAAACTACCAAGCCCCCAAAAGAGGGAGGAGTGGGGACCCAGGGGAGTGAACCAGGAAGGAGGAATGCGGCTCAGGAGAGTAGGGAGGTGTGGGGGCCCAAGGCAGTGAACCAGGAGGGAGGCGTGGGGGCCCATGGCAGTGAACCAGGAGGGAGGCGTGGGGGCCCAGGACAGTGAACCAGGAGGGAGGCGTGGGGGCCCAGGGCAGTGAACCAGGAGGGAGGTGTGTGGTCCAGGGGAGTGAGACAGGAAGGAGGAGGGAGGAATGAGGTCCGGGGAATGAACCACGAGGGAGGAGTACAGTCTATGGGAGTAGGGAGGAGTATGATCCAGGGGAGTGAACAAGGAGCCTCTAGGGGTAACAAGTTCACAAACCACAAATACCTCCCAATCCATCCGCGTGCAGGGAGGGGACGGAAACCACGCAGGACCTGCAACGCTTTCTCCTCGCAGAAGAGGAGTGAGGATACCGGCTTATGCATGAAATCAGAGCTAAAGTTCTACCACGGTGGGGAGACGCTTCACAGCCCAAATGGGTGCAAAAAGAAACCAATCATACAAGATCAGTGGATGGAACGGGATCAGAAATTTAAGCCTGTAACAAGCTTTCAGAAAAATCTTCACTTGATCTGCAAGATGACTGCAGCTCTGCTTGATCATTTCTGCAAGTGTCTAACTTGTGATGAGCCATCTCAGAGCTGTTCAAGAGGAGTAACAAAATCAAAACGCCAAGGCATGCTCCGTATTTTAGATAGCCTGCAACAGTATGGAAATGAGCAGCGGTGCCAGAGCTTTCAAGTTTGTTTGAAGTAAATTCCAGCATGAGGGCAGCATCTTCCTGGCTGAAGCAATGAGGTGGGCTCCTGCTCACCGCATGGGAGATCAGCTTTCAGCTCAACTGCTGTCAAGGGTCTGCAAACCATGATCCCCGACTGAGCCTTGGCCAGGGAACCAGAAGTGGTTTTTACACTTTGAAGTTTTAACAAAAGAAATATATGCAGAGACTTCTGTGACACACAAAACATAACACGTTGCCTACCCTGTCCTTTACAGGAGCTTCTAGTTTTGGAGTCAGTTACAACGTGTTTCTATAAAATAATGTCACTGATTCTCAAGCATGTCAGGAAAAGTCACACTTCTCAACAACCCTCAATGGACATGCACCAGCCTGTGTGTTTCACACAGATTTTAGTTTTTTAAAAGTCAAAATAAGGGAGGTAATTCAGCTAAGTATTATAGTAACACAATTTGAGATACTTAATGATGTGTGACAACAGAATAATTGGCATTCCTGTGACACAATAAACTAGCTGAAACAAAAAATAACAAATCAAAGCATGTTTTGGCATCTCAAAGTGATCAGTGAAATTGGCAATAACATTCAGTTAAATGATACTTTAAAAAACAAAAAGCAAAAACAAAACAAATACCACTAAACCATCACTCCTTAAATGTATTTACCTACTGCTGCAAAATAAAGTGGAGAGACTTCTTAGTGCAGGGTAATAATCAGCCATCGTCACCATGAAAGAGACCACTGTGCAGGCTCAGGCCCTCCAGCCCACAAAGGCAGGGGGAGGGAGCAGAAACGATGGCCAGAAAGAAAGGGACAGGGCAACCATGACCTACTCAGCAATTGTACCCTCCCACCTTTCTTCTGGACTTACAATTTTGGAGCCCTCTGGGTTTACCTTCCTATGTCCATAAGTCAGCAAGTTCTCGAAGCCAGAAATCTACAATGCTTCTGGCCGCCAAGTCCTCTCGGCCTTCCCCCATGTTTTAGGGCCCCATCAGCTCACCCCTGAATAGTATCAATGGCCACGGAGATCCAGTCAACCTTGCACTCCACAGACTGAAGTATGCCAAGAGCCACTCGAGGCTGCCACTGCCATGATTAAAGGTTTTCAGAGACAGTCGCCAGCACTGCACAAATCCATGTGGCTTCACCAGGCGCAAAGCGGCTCCAGCATTCCATCCAGTCTGTCGCTGCTACCATAGCTGTGAGTCTAGGATGTGTCAGGAAGGGAAGGAAGACACCATGTAGATCATCTCATTTAAGCTTCAATGTCACAAGGTGGATTTTGTTGTGCCCGTTTTATGGATCGGGAAAGCTTTAAGGAGGGCAAGCACAGGGCTCTGCTGACACAGCAGCAAGCTCCGCAGAGGCCTGGGCATGACCCCGCCCCACGCTCCCTGGGTCCTGATGTCCACTCCTCCGCCGTGGGAGCCTGATCCTGAATCTGCCTGAATTGCTACCTTTCCTAAGACACGACTCATGTCTGCCCACCTCCTCCTTTATCTGTTTCCCCCAGCCCAGAGGCGTGTGCTCTTCCATCCAGCCAGACATCACGCTTCAGCACCTGCATCTGACACCACTTCAGCCAAAAGCTTCTCTCAAACCTCCCCCAACACCTGCCGGTCACACAGGTCTGCACCCATCGCCTTTCTCAGACGAATTCTCACATATTCCTGTGTAGCACCATCCAGCTGATTATAGTCTGAGAGGAGGAAGCTTCGTAGAGAAGTCCACATTCTACTTTGCTCCCAGAATTCCGTCTTGCATGAGGCAACCGATTAACAGCAAATTCATTTCAGCACAACATTTCCATTTGAAGAAAAGCAGGGCATAGAACTCTGGTCATAATTAAAAGCTTGTTTCGTTCGTCGTTTGAAATTCCATGTACTGCTGCAACAGCAGCACCCCCTCCTCGCCAGGCTCTGCCTAAAGGACATCATTCTTCCAGCGCACGACTCCCATCAGAACCCCCGCAGCAAGAGCCACGCAGGTTTCCCAGTGCCTCCGGCTGTGGCTTCCATGCTAGGCCAGCACTGACACGATGGGAGTGGTGTCCCTAACAACTACAGGATCGGAAGCTGGCCGACTGCTCTATAGAATGCAGACATGTTAGTAATCACTGACAGTTCCACTGACAGGCTGCTCAGCTAAACTGGGAAAACTCCACAAAATAGAAAGAACCCATGGGGAGCACTTCTCTCTCCAACCTGGCAGCAAACGGTGGCTGTGCAGCCGACCTCTTCGGGATAACCATCCACTGCATCTCAGGTCAGCAACAGCCCCGCTGAGGGCCAAAAAATCAGCTCCCCCCAGCCCTAACTTCCTAAGGGTCAGCCCTCCCAGGCCACCTCTCCTGGAAGATCAGCTCTGACGCACCCATGACGGTCAGGAACCGACTCTGGGACTCATTTCCCAGGCTCCTGCCCACTGCCCTCTCTCTTCTTCCTCCTCCTCCATCTCCCTCTTCACTCCCATCCTCCCTCCTACTTTCACTTCCCTTCTCTCCTTTCCTCTCCCTCCTTCATTTCCTTTCAGTCCTCACCTTCCTCACTGCACTTCCCCATCCAACTCAGCTGACGCATTCTCAGGTCAGTAGAGGGTTTTCTTTCACTCTATGTTTTTATTGCAACGATCATTCTTAATGAACAGAAACCTGTTTCGGACCATGTGGATGCCACCTCATGACCAACTACTGCCCCGCGGCCGCGTGTCCACTCAGTGTCCTCACGGCACAGATGCCCAGTAGTATGGCTGTGACCAGGGGTAGCAACATGGGACATGGGAGAGGTATCCCAAAAGGCTCTGCAAAGCCTCCCCAGCAAACCGGAGCAAGGCCCAGGGCGGTAGGGAGAGCGCTGTGCTCTTGCTGTAGGCAGTTCAGCTTCTGCAAACTGTCCATGGACTGCAAATTACTTTGTTTCCATGGTTACAAAAGAACCATAAGCATTCTAAAATATGTTCTTGGTTTCATGTTTGCGAAATCTAAGCAACATCATAAGAAAAATCACTGAATTCTGTCCGAGGCTCTAGGGGTGTTTTCCTCTCTGAAAGGAGCCCCTTCCGGGACTTGGGATTGAGTGACAGCCTTCAATCACGGTTCTCCTGGTGGTAACAGGGAACTCCTCAGCCTGCTGGGAGCTGGGGCCCTCGACAGCCTCATGGCTCCACACGCCAGGGTTCTAAGGATCACACGTGTGCAGATAGCAAAGCTTGCTGCACACACGCCAGGTGCTAACAAGCCCCAAACTTCTCACTCATACTTGCTAACTACATCTCTTCTCCCAGCCTCCATGGCGTTTCACACTCTGCCTTTATATAGAGATGAACCATGCATCCTGAGTGCTACAAAGATTCACCTCCTTCCGGGCAGAGGGGTGCATCTTTCCATCACGGGGTCTTCACGCGAGCCGGCCCAGGATTTGCAGAGTGGGTGAGTCTAACGTTGATGATACTTTCTCAATATTCCCTTCACACCCTTCCAAAAACAAGAGTACTGCCAGCTTCTTACCGAGGTTGTAATGAGCAAAATATTTTTCTCTTATTTGTCACTTTTTAATGTAATACTAGTGAAGAATGTGACTCTACATGTACACTGTAAGCACCCACACCGTGAACATTCTGCTCTCCCGTGACTGTATTCACAGGTCACAAGGACAAAACTCCATAGTAGCCAAAATTTATTTATTTATTTATTTATTTATTTATTTATTTATTTATTTATTTATTTATTTCTGTTAACATGACTTCCACTCATCTGAAAGTCACAGAAGTGGCTTTTCCTTCATAAAAAGATCCAAAGGATCCACAAGCCAGGTTTAATAAACATGTTGGTCCAGGTAGGAAAATGACCCCTCAGTCTCCCTCCCCTCAAAGACCAGGGCAGCCAGGAAACTGCGCTCTCCAGTCAATGACAGCCGGCAGGATTCCGTAAGTAAGCAACCGGAAGATTCCCATCTCGCAGAGCGCGCCTTTCAAGACAAAGAACATACTACCCAACTGAGGACTGAGGCAGTAAAGAAACATGTTTTCGGCCGGGTGCGGCGGCTCACGCTTGTAATCCCAGCACTTTGGGAGGAGGAGGCAGGCGGATCACAAGGTCAGGCGATCGAGACCATCCTGGCTAACACGGTGAAACCCCCGTCTCTACCAAAAATACAAAAAATTAGCCAGGCGTGGTAGCGGGCACCTGTAGTCCCAGCTACTCGGGAGGCTGAGGCAGAAGAGAGGAGTGAAGGTGAGAGGCAGAGTTTGCAGTGAGCCAAGATCACGCCACTGCACTCCAGCCTGGGCGACAGAGCGAGACTCCATCTCAAAAAAATAAATAAATAAATAAATAAAAATAAATAAAATTAAAAATGTGTCCTCATGTTTTGGCCTTTGAGACAAAGCCTCTTATTTAATCGAGTTCTGACTGAATTTGACTCACAGTACTCTGGCAGATTCTTCATTCTCTGGTGAGATAGACGAATGTCGCAGGGTGAGGGCAATGCCAGCCCTTTCAGGGTCAACTTTTTGAGGAGTGATGTCTGACAGAACACAATCCAACACCATAGTAGGATGCCCCACCCAAGAACTTAGACGCTTTCTGGTACTTACTCTGTCTGCTTGTTTCCCTTTCTTGAATTCAGCTGAGGGGGAAAAATAAAACAAAAAAATCAAAACCAGAAACGAACAGCCCATGTGTTTTTGTGTCTGAAAAGTTAATACATCCACATCCAACTTTCTAAATGAGACCACGGCAGGTATGATGGTCACCGAACAGTGGCCACTGTTGACAAAATACAAAGTCTTCTACAAACATGAACGAGTTTCTAGCAATACAAAAGTCAAGGGAATTTACTCCACATATTAAAGCTGTCAAGGGTGCTCATCAAAAATGTACTTAGAGGTTTTCCTTTAAAGTTATTTTTGAAGATTTTTAAGTTGCAATACTTAAAAGCCTCTGGGAAAAGAAAGGATACAGGTATCTGGAAGATCTATACTAAATGATTTTCATGTCTTTTTTGATAAAGTTAAATAAGATCAGCCTTGAAGTAATGGGTTCCACTACTCTGAGGCTGTGGATGGAATCCACACCACGAGACAATTGAATAAACAGCAAGGCTGCACACACAGGACGCAGGCAGTGAGCCAGCCTGACTAGTCATGTTCTGGGTCAGTTCTACCCAGTTCTGCCCAGGCCCCACTGGAGATGAAAACCTGCCCTGTAGAAGCCTTCAATCCCCACCTTTCAAAATCTAATCCTCAACTGAGGCCCAAGTCCAAAAATCTACTGAAATCTTAGCCCGCGTTAGACCAGCTGTCCCCCAGCCTTTTTGGCACCAGGGATGGGTTTCATGGAAGACAATTTTTCTGGGGGCTGGTTTTGAATTGTAACTGTTCCACCTCAGGTCAGGTATTGGATCCTCATAAGGAGCACCTCCGAGATCCCTCACATACAGTTTACAATAGGGTCCCAGCGCCTAGGAGAACATGCGGCTTACAAGAGGGTCCCAGCGCCTAGGAGAACACGCGGATTATGATAGGGCCCCAGAACCTAGGAAAACATGCGGCTTACGAACAGGTATTATATCTAGGAGAACAGGTATGAAATGAATTGGTAAAGCCAAAATCCACCGGATCTACCACTTCAAAACAAACACCACTGTCCAATATTGATGTGAGCCAAAAACATGGAAGTCCTGAGGGCCCACACTGACCACAGCCAGACACCACTTCTACAAGAAGCAAGCACGCGCCTAGACATCACCCGTGATGACCCAGGAGAGCAGTTTGAGCAGAGACAAATGTGAAGGAGAGGCATATAGGCCAGGGTGCTGGTTGTGCCCGTCTTTGTGACCTCACTGAGATTGCTGACCTCTAGCCCTTGGTGTCTGTCCTATGGAGGAGGTAGCCCCCAAATCCCTGCTTCCCTTCAGCACTGACTGAGGTGGCCCTGAAGTCTCCCCAGGGCTGAGACTGCTTCTAAATCCTGTTAACTGCACATCCACATAAAAAACAAAAAACAAAATATCAAGTATGCAGACAGGAAAACAAAAATACGTGAATCCTCCCTTATTCAACAGGCATTTAAAAAGTATCAGGAAAATTGTGATAGGCTTTAAACCACCACCAGCTATCACGTCCTGTTGACATGTTTTAGCTAATCAGGAACATCTTTACCAAGCACCTGTGTGTTCAGGAAATCAGTTGACAGGTCCCAAATAACCTCGGAGCCTGCGACCTGACCCCCACTCACGCACATCACCTCCCCAGAGGAACGAGCCCTGGACACCTTTCAAATGGTGAGGAACAGGAGCAAGGGTAGCTTTCCCTCAACACCACAAAACAAGCTCGACCCCGAGGAGCCCGGAGAACAGCGACGTTTGTTTAGATGCTTTCCCACTGACCTTGTCAGAGGGAACGTTCCCACCCCACACCGCCCAGTGTTTTACTCTCCCTGGAATACCAGCAGCCATCAACTCTCAACAAGCTGGAAACAGAGGCCAAGCTGACAGGAGGCCTCTCTCCATTCCCTACTGAATTCGCTCAGGACACGGATGTTCCCAAACACACACGGCCCCGAGTATTCCACACCTGGAGAACATTCCAACAACAGACGCTGCAAAGACGTTCCCCTAAAGAGAAACTCAGTTTCTAACTTCCCTTAGGGAAAAATATGAGATCCAGAACTTTCCAAAAAATCAAGTGTGGGATGAAGCCACTCACCTCTGGCACTTCCTAACCTTGCCTTCCCACAGGTGCTCAGGCATGGCCCCGTGACAGCCCCGTCCACCCAGGATGGCAGCAGGGCTCAGGCAGCCAGCACCTGGGCAGCTGGTGAAGCAACCCCAGGGTGAAAACGGCATCCCAGGCACCACTTCCCGGAGCCCCTCAGCAAGAAAAACAGAGGCGGGACAGAACTGAGGGCTGACTTGAGGCTGGGGAGCCACAGACCCACACAGCTCAATCATCAGACATGCTCTTCTGTGGACAGAACCCAGGGTGAGGCCAGCACAGAGACTCTCGTGCCGGCTCCATGAACCAGCGTCCTCCAGGGCTGCAAGTTTGTGATCACAGCTTCAGAATTTGGTTCCAGAATCTTCCGGAATCAAAGACACACCAAACTGTAAAGCTGCCAGGACAGCAGGGCCCAGGAGCAGGCTCAGGGGAGGACCACGTAGAAACCCCACACACAGCACACACATATGCATGCTTACTCCACACATTCCACCCCTTCACCCAATACTAGACGTGCAAACGCATGTATGCACTCCATACACACCCTCAAATACACTCACCAAATATGATGCGTGTACACACTCCACACACACCCTCAAATACATACGACACACATGAACATGCTCACTCCACCCACACCTGCTAAATACACTCACCACACACGCACAAACGTGACACACCTGCACACTCATTCCACACATCACACCCCTCACCAAGTACACAGGTGCACACAACCCCAAGTCCAGAACCTGCAGACTCCACAAGCTTTGGTTTCCCCCACTGTTTCTCTCATCACATGAGATCCACACACAGGTGTCATTTACTGACATCTAACACCCGGGGAGGCCCTTAGACAGAACTGCAGTCACAAGTCGACTTCATTCAGGCATTCATCACCAGCCTCCTGAAGCCATCTCCTGTCCCTGTGGGGAGCGGGGGCCGAGACCAGAGACGACACTGGGCTTACAGATCCCCAGGCTGGAAACCCAGAGAAATCAAGAGGGCTCGGCCACGGCCCTGGAGGGAGATGGGCACTGAGTGCTCAGGTATGCGAAATATGAGTCCTCATTTCCATACAGTGTCACCTACGACAGCATCAGGTGAAAGCCAGTGGTTTGGCATTCCTGGGATAGACAGTCCTGGAATTACAAGGGAAGCTTTTTACTCCTCCCCTCTGAACACATGAGGTCCTTGGTCCCCTCATATCTAACACTGGGAATCCGAATCGGTGACTCCTTGTCCACCTGAGGACCACCCAAGAGGATCCACACACTTGCTACAACAGCAGCACTGCACCTGGTCTGCAGGGGAGCAAAGCAAATCCCACCTTTATGACTAAAACTGGATTACCCCGACACTGGCAGCCTGCAGTGTGTATATCGTCAAGCTCCCACATCTGCGCCACCTGCAAGAGGAACACAAGCCCTTAGTCCCAGGTTCTCAGGACGGCCTGTGAGGTGGATGCTGGCACCCTTCTCATCTCCCAGTGGAGAGGAGAGAAGGCCAGGATCAGGCCTGGTGTATCAGGAGGGTCGGGGTTCAAACCCCATCTGCCTCACAAAGCAGCCCTTCCCGTTCAAGTGACTTCTATCATCAGCCTTAAAATGTACCACAGTTACCAGCAATTCTGAATGCTGTTCCTTGGGACGTCAGAAGCAAACATTTTGTTAGAAAGATTTTGCCAAGTCTGCTTTCAAAATCCTGTGTTATGAAATGACTAATGAAAATTTGAGCTATGAAATAAAGCACATAGTTAAATGAATCCCAAAATGACTATCGCGAAGGAAGTTTTAATTTGAAGTGAAAAATATCCTCTAAATGACATCAGCCAGAATTATCATCAATCATTACTGATCCCATATGCTTCATGAATTATACAGCATCATCTCAGATATGAACTTAAAACCGTTAGCTGAATGCACATTTCACCGCAACCAAAGTTCTGCTATAATAAGTAGCACAGGCGTCTCTGGAGAGGATTTTAATTGAGACTACAAACAATGCGCATGATCGTGGTAAGAGGTTTCATGCTGGCTGTTCTCCAAGGTGCAACACAGAGAAACACCACTAACCTCAAAGAAACCTGCTGCTCTGTAATGAGATGAGAGATGAGAGATGATGTGGACGGACTACTGTAAATATTTGAAAAGGAGAAACATTGCAAGGAAAGAATCGTATCAGTTACCCTTCACATTCTTAGAAAAAAAGGTTTTTCTTTTGGGATGATTTAAAAAGAAAATGACATTTCTGGATTTTTTTTTTTTTAACTTTTCTTTCTGAGACAGGGTCTTGGCTCTGTCGCCAAGATTGGAGTACAGCGGAGCAATCGCAGCTCACTGTAGCCTTAAGTGATCTTCCCACCTCAGCCTCCAGAGTAGCAGGGACCACAGGCACGCACCACCACACTCAGCTAATTTTTCTGTTATACAGATGGGGTCTTGCTATGTTGTCCAGGCTGATCTTCAACCCCTTCACCTCAAGTGATCCTCCTGTCTTGACCTCCCAAAGATTTAGCCTAAGCGACCACTTCTTATCGGAAAACAGACATTAGAGCAAATGCATTTCTATAAGATTTTCTACCTCTTTTCACTGGGGAAAAAGGTAACTTGCCTCCAAGGGTTGGAGACAAAGACGTTACTGCAGACAAGAGTGCTGTGCATCCCAGGAACCACTACACCACGAGGCACGGCCGTGCACCCTGGATGCCGGAGTAGCACATGAGGCTAGCACAGGCCGACGCCGGCCCTCTCCAGAAGCAGGCCTATCCTTCCCTCCTCTCCTCAGCCCCCTCTCCCTTCAGGCCTCAGTGGCTGCTGACAGGGGAGAGGCCACAACTAGAGGAGGCTCTCAACTCCACCAGGGACAGGAGCCCCGGACGCTGGGGACTCAACTGCTGCCCTCCGTGCCCACCTCCTTCTGGTTCAGCCTTCTCAGGAGTCAGGCGTGGCCACTTTGACCCTCTTTCCCTTCTGTGGCTCCTACAAAAACCAGTCCAGCGAGCCCAGGCTGCCTCACACACCAGGGACACCCGGCACAGGCCCCCTCCATGTCCTTATCCAAGCTCCTGGGGCCAGAAGGGTCTTGCAATATTTCACTTTCCAGTTGAGCATCCCCAGCCTGAAATCCAAAGTGCTCTGAAGAGTATTTCCTTCGAGTGTCATGGGAAAGCTCGGAATGTTTCAGGTTTCAGAGCATTTTGGAGTAGGGACTCTCAGCCTTAATTTGAACCTCTTCAAGGAAGCCACACACTGAAGTCCCCGATGTCCACCCTACACAATCCCAGCACACCCTCTGAAGTCCTCAGCAACAGATTTTCTTTCTTCAAAAATAACCACAAGTCACAAACTCACACGCAATCACAGAAGGGGGTTGTGGACACCCGCACAGACGATGAAATTTAACTGTCACATTTTTACCTGGGTAATTTTAAGTCATTCCTCAAAACACACCTGTTTTACTGAGTTGCATTTTAAGGTGAACACACACAAATCATTCCAGGGAAACAAACGTCTCTTTGGGCTGCGTGTGGTTTCTTGACTCCCGTGAATAACTCAGCGTTCACCCTCACTTCTGGATAAGGGAGACGATGCAAAGAAATCTGTTAAAATAAAGACATGAAAACAAGTTTAAGAAGGGTTTGAAAGGTTCCTCCTGTCCCCCCGGAGGGGAGAGGAGGACGCCTGGAAAGCTCATGGGGGACAGGAGCACAGCCTCCTCGGTGTGCCATGGACGCCACCTCGCCAAGCCTCGGAGAGGATGATGCCTGGAAGACTCACAGGGGTGGGAGCACAGCCTCCTCAGTGATTTCTACACTCAGCAGCTTCAGAAATTCCCGTAGAAGCAGAACACATGAGAATTGAGACTGGAACACCCCAAAGAAAGGGGACGAGGGGTCAAAAAAAGCATTCGATCATTACCAAGGAGCGCGGGCATGAAGCCGCTTCAAAGACCGTGTGAGAAGTCACTCATAGGCGTTTCAGAAAATATGGGTAGTGCGGGATTGCTCGATTAGCTCAAACAGGCTGCCGTCCCTCAGGCCATGAAGTCCCTGAGATGAGCCTCTCACTGAGCGAAGTCACTCGCATCTCTGCCAGAGAAAGTACTACAAGCCGACACATAACGTCATGAAACCTGGGCTTCAGCCTGTCGACAACAGTGAGTCTGACACGGTACATCCCTCCAGATGGTTAAAGACCCCAGGGGTTCATCAGACAACCTCGAAGGGCTGTGTCTGTCCTTTTCCAAGTTCTGGATGATTTTTCCTAATGTACTATAAGTAGCATGTTCCAGTAGAGACGCAGTTAACTGACTCTGGGTCCTCTTAATTTTGAAATTAGAAACACACTTGGCCAGGCACAGTGGCTCATGCCTGTGATCTCAGTACTTTGGGAGGCTGAGGCAGCTGGACTGCTTAAGTCCAGGAGTTCGAGTCCAGCCTGGGCAACATTGCAAAACTCCATCTCTACAAAAAATACAAAAATAAGTCAGGCATGGGGACACGTGGAACATGTGCCTGTGGGTCCTGGCTACCCAGGAGACTGAGGCAGGAGGATCGCTTGAGCCTGGGAGGTTGAGGCTGTAGTAAGCTGTGCTCACACCACTGTCTGGGCAACAAAAAGGGTTTTTTTGCCTGTCTCAAAAACATCAGAGATAAAGAATTATATACCTGACTAGGCCAAAATAAAAGAGGCCTTGTGGAACGACCCGAAACACAGCTGCAAATTCTGGCAGGGCCTCCCCTGGCTTGATTTGTGGTGAGTGTAGGACCACTCTGAAGGATAGGACCCCAGGCATCTTCCGATACTAGACCTTACAGTACAACTTCCCATCGCTGGACAGAACACTGGCCTTGGAGCCTGGGACACCCTGGGGCAGTGCCACCATCCGGAGGCCTCCATGGCACAAGGAGCCCCTACCATCATGAAGCCTGGGACGTCCATCAGAGCAGTGCCACCTACCTCAGGCCGCCATACCAGAGGAGCCTGGACATCATGAAGCCTGGGACATCCTGGGGCAGTGCCACCAACCTGAGACTGCTGTGACACAAGGGGGCCCTGGTGCCACTGAGAGGCTACACAGCAGGTCCAGGCCCAGGCCAAGAGTGAAGAGGCTCCATATCCTTTCCATCCCTCTAGCTGAGTCCACAGACGTCTTGGAGCAGAAGTGCATCACCCTCAATGTCCACGGGTAAGTTTTTGGCCACAGAATCTGGAAGCATAAAAGATAGTTCTGGGCTGGTTGGTTGCCAGCTCGGACCTGTCCTCTTTCTACACAAAACCTGGCTCACACCAAGCAGCGTCTAAGTCCTGGAAGACCTGCTAAACACAAGTGCAGCTACAAAGCGGAGAAACTGGAGGGGGCCGGGCTGTGCTCCAGTGGCACCAGCGTTTCTCAGGAAGACGCCAGGGGTTACAGGGTCCAGGACAAAGGCTTCCTGGGATCCAGGACATGGAATAAGAACCCATTCCCTGGTCCTGTTGAATGTGAATGGTCTACGGGCCAATTCCCTGCCTCGGAGGACTGAGCACCGCCCCACAACACATACCAAGGTAATAACAAGCCCGTTACCAGCAAGAGGCTGGTGATGAAGACGTGAGGACCAGTTGAGCATGAGGGATCCTGACAGATCATCCCTGGCACCGAACAAGGGGCAGACAGCACCCCCTGTTCCTGACGCATCAGTCCTGGCACTGAGCGAGGGATGGAAGCACGGCCTGTGCCCCTGCAGATGCAGAGGGATGTGAGGGGGGTGCAGGCTGGGCTTGGAGGCTAACTCAACCACCTGCGCTTGCACTTCCGTTCCTCAAGGCGGGGAGGCGAGGCACAGGCAACATTAGGGCTCACCTTGCACCTGGGCTGCACTTTTTCCTGCTTATGACTTGTGCTCGCTTTACATGGACAGGCATAGCTATAATAATGGTTCCCTGATTATTTCGCTACCTACATAAAGGGCTTTCAGAATTCACCTCCATCCTTAGGAAAGGAGGCCAACACCAGGCTGTCTCCCTTAAGATGCAATGTCTCATATGGGGAAAAAAAATCAAGAGAAATCAAATAAAGGCCATAAAATACATCAGTTTCAACATTAAAATTTAATAGTACGCTTTAAATTGAAGATGAGTTAAGTCACATTTCCAAACCTCTGAAAGCACGGTTACTGGGAGGGAGTGATTTGCAACACACAAAGGCAGCTCTGTAGAAGGGCCCAGGCTGGATGAGGGCTCAAATGTCAGTGCAAGGAGAAAGTCTGAACAAACTCTCTCCTGCCCTGCTGCTGTCCTCTTCCAAAACACACTGTTTATCTGTCAGTTTAGAACAAGGCCTAGGGAGGTGGGAGGCAGGCCTGGGAGGGTCACCTAGCAACCAAGCTCCTCACCCACACAACCGTACCAGGCTGAGCTGAGCAGCACACACAAACACGACTAATTCTCCCCAGAAGCAAGACGGAAGACAGCACACTGCCACGCCAGGCGTCCTGCAGGTGAGAAGACTGAGGGGAGCCAGAGGTACCTTTAATCTTACTTGCATGGTGGAAGGAGAGGAATAATGCCACTCACTTGAGTGTTGCACAATGCTTTCTAGCAGTGAGTGGCAGAAAACAAAAATTATAGATGCTTCCTCAGACAAATGTTTCTGAAGAACTGAACATAAATTATGTTCAGGAAATAGCATTATGAATGCCTCAAGTGCTTTTGTTTTTAATAATCCCAGAGTAATTCTATAAACCCGGGAATCAGTCTCACCCAACTCCAGGATCACGGCCCAGGTGACGTGGGCACACACATCCTGAATCTCTAATGCTCAACTAAAGTGGGGCGAGTGAAAATGATCCTGGGTATAATTTACACAGACACAGGAAGGTGGCTGAGCCCCAAACCCCTAAACCAGGAAGACCAGCGTCCTTCAGGGGCCTCACCTCTGTCCTTTCCCAGCCTCTGGGAACCACCACTCTGCTCTCTACTGACACAAACGCCCCTCCAAGGTACAACCATCTGACCTGGCTGGAATCCAAGTATCCAAGTGCAGGATTGTACGTCAGCCCCGTGAAGCCAGTATTACAGCCACTGAATGGCAGTTTTCCATCCCACGGCAACTGGCTTTGCTAGGGGCTTCCTCGGGGACCACTGACCTCACGCCACTACCCCTCAACTACTTCAACTAACGTGCATCATGGCAGAGGCCTCTCCAGGCAGACCAGCCCTGCCCGAGTCCTGCTTCATGGCAAAACCTCCAGGCAAACGTCCTTGGCCTCCTCCAGGAGGCTGTGTTCGGAAGGTGTCCTCATTTACTTCTGTGGCTCTCAGACATTTAACTGGAGCCCAACACACTTCTTCTGTTCACATAGTATTGAGTTAACAGATTTTTATGAGTCAATTTTCACTGGGAAAAACACCATTTCAGGAGCCCCAATGACCACAATGAAAATGTTTTTACCTCCCCTTACATGACATCGGCAACGCCAGGTCCAGGAAACGTTCTGGATCTCAGATAATGGCATATCCACTCATAGTAAGTCTTTGTCTTGTTTCACAAGGTATCAAATGCTGCCCAGAAGCAGGAAAAACCCCACAACGTGGCAAGGAAGGGCGACCAGCGTGAGTTCTAAGGCCAGACCACCCGGGTCTGCTGACAGCATGGCGAGATCCATGGCGAGTGCAAACAGTGCAGGGTCTAAGGCCAGACCACCTGGGTCCCGCTGACAGTGTGGCTTCAGGAGTTTCCTAAACCCTCTCCTCTCCAAGTTTCATGACAGAAAAATGTGGTGATAACCATGTCCACCTCGTGGGATGACGGGAACACACACAGTAACAGTGTCAGCAGGTGGCTTGCTGAGCACCTGGTGAGGCCACACTGCTGTAGGTTGCCCCACGTGAAATCCAATTCGTTTAAAAATATATATACATATATATACCCCAAACCTACAACCGTATAAAGCTCATTAATCCTAGTTATCCTCAAGGCATTGAGCTATCAATAATGAGCCATCCCCCTGCTGCTGACCTGCCTCAGCCCCACCCTCCGGA
The DNA here is from genome assembly GCF_037993035.2 of Macaca fascicularis. NCBI lineage: Eukaryota > Metazoa > Chordata > Mammalia > Primates > Cercopithecidae > Macaca > Macaca fascicularis. Next base: position 14,883,823 of record NC_088387.1, on the reverse strand, counting down.
AACCCCGCATCCACCCCAGCCACACAGGATGAGGCCAGGGAAGGAGCAGGACTGTGTCTTGGGAACTTAAACTCTGGAAGCTGAGTTAAATCAGTGTCGCTCAAATCTTGTCACCAACTATCTTGTTAAATTGGGAGATTCCATCTCTGGGGATCTTGAGGGAACCTGAGGCTCTGCATTGAGTGAGGTGAGCACTCGTGCTGGAATGAGACGGCAGAGAAAGCAACAGAATCTGGGGTCGCAGCTGCCCGAGACTTGGGTCCCACGAGGAAAGTGGCATCAGGGCCCTCAGGACAGTGGCGGAGATCCCAGGAGGCAAGTCCCCGCGCAGAGACTCATGGACCTAAAGTTTGCTCCAGGGCCAGGAGGGGCTGTTGCATTGACAGCCACGAGGCAGGCAGCCTTCGAGCTCCTCCAGCTGCCATCCGGCAGGCAGGGAGGACAGTGCCCAGACCACCCCGGGGCTTCCCCAGCCTGCCAGGCTGGTACTCTTACTCCAGCCACTGACAAGAGTCCCCATGTTCCAAGCTAGGTTGGAACAGTGCCTCAGGCCTCGGGGCACATGCACCCCCCTGCAGGGCCACTCCTACCCAACACCTGGGGATGGCTATTCCCACTCATCCCCAACTCACAGCAAAACTTCAAAATGAAAGTCGGAAGATACAGCCAGGAAACCAATGCTCAAGAAGTAACTCTAGGGTGACTCTTCCTACAGCTATTGCTACTGAACATCTTTAAAAACATTTCCAGGGTGACTTTCTAGAGCTATTGTTGTTAAAAATCTTTCAAATTCTTCATTTCAAAATTAGCTTTTATTACACTGTCTTCCCTATTCTACCAAGACTCTAGAAAACAAAACCATTATAAATTCCAATTCTATCTTATAGGAAGTTAGAACACATGTTTCTTCAAAGGATTCTACATGTTTCCTTGGCGATATCCTTTTCATGCCCCATGCTACTGCCCACAATAGGAAATGCTTTTCCAACCCAACAAAACTCAACCCAACCCAATCCAACCCAACCCAACCCAAGGGCCCTGAGACAGGCCCCTAACGAATCGTCTACCAACTCCTGAGACAGGCTTGCCCTAATGAATCATCTGCAAATTCCATCTTCCATTAAAAACAGTACTGAAAATGAGCATATTACTGCTTTTTAAAAATTGCTGTAGAGCGGACAGTGTTCAGTTCTGTGAATTTCAGCACAAATATTCCCATAATCATCATCACACAAACAGAACAGTCCAACAGCCATCTGCCATCTCCATCACAGATGATGCAATCAGGTTTCCATTACCGGGTTTTTTTGTTTTTTTGTTTTTTTTTTTCTATTTTGAGATGGAGTTTCTGCTCTGTCGCCCAGGGTCGAGGGCAGTGGCGCGATCTCGGCTCACTGCAACCTCTGCCTCCCGGGTACAAGTGATTCTCCTGCCTCAGCCTCCCAAGTAGCTGGGATTACAGGTACCTGTCACCATGCCCGGCTAATTTTCATATTTTCAGTACAGACTGGGTTTCACCATGGTGACCAGGCTGGTCTCAAGCTCCTAACGTCGGGGGATCCACCTGCCTCCTCCTCTCAAAGTGCTGGAATTACAGGCGTAAGCCACCACGCCCAACCATTACTGGTGTAATTTCTAAGCCACTCTCTCACACCCACTCCCTTTTTTTTTTTTTTTTTTTAAAGAACCAGCTTTATGGCTATATTTTTTCCAAGAGAATCAGTTACCCATTTGAAGTACAAATAAGACATCGTGTTTAAAAACCAAAAATGCCCATTTGCACAGAAGTCTCCAATTACCCAGTCGATTTGAGCCTTGAGAATAAGATCAAGCTGTTGGCTGAATACAACTTCCCTTTCCATCTGTCTGCCTGTGAGTTAGACACAAGGACAAAGCCACGAGCTAGGGACATAAAGGCAGGTACCAACAAGGCAGCCGAGACTCCAAATAAAACCTCGAAGGACCAACACAAATGCACCACACCCTGTACGCCCTCCTCTCCTTCCTTTTCCGAATTTCCAGAGGATGAAACAGGGACCTCCTCAGACGTCCCATGATGCAGGCGGCCAGAGGGGAAGGCGGCGGCAGCCTGAATGAGGTGATCGGGAAATCGCATTCCACAAACAGAAATTTTCCATGTGCTTTACATCCTCTGTCTCTGAAGAACTATGCCAGGCTAACAGTGGCTAGAAAACCGCCTTCAAATGTCATTTCCCATTTCAAGCAAAGAAAACAGTGGTGGGGCATGAGGGAAAAACAGCCATGTGTTCTTGAGTATTAAATAAGTTTTTTTTCTGTCATAAACATATAATTTTATATTCTCAGATTTCTGTATAATTGATATGCTTCCTAATTAGCAGACATAGTAATAAAAAGTGAATTCCAAGTGTAAGATCAGAGGACCCGTTCACATGGATTCAGGTTCTGCTACTGTGTTTCAACTTAAGAAAATGGTTCTGTGCGTTTGTAACAAGGCCTGAGAGTCTGTGTGAGAGTCTGTGTGGCTGTAATCAGGGTTCGTGTTGGCTCCGTAGCAGAGGATGTTACACTGTTACATTATCTTCTACAAAATATCCTGAAAAAACGAAGGCTGAATAGACATACACACCCTCCCGAAATAATCCAAATGTCCACCGATATGAAAAACAGATGAATTACAGTTTCCATCATGGAATATTCCTCAGCAGTGAAAACAAACTATAGCCACAGGTGCCAACTAGGATAAAGAAAACATTTTAAACAAGTTTAAAGTGAACTGACTAGGCGGAATTCCTCGATTACAGGCGTCTGCTCCAAAATGGTCCTGTTCTGAATCCTGTGATGTAGAATGATAGTTAGCAACCCTGTTTCAGGGCATATCTAGAAAAAAGCAAAATAATGACTACACAATTTTAAATTCTTTGTAAATTATAACTATTACTATGAAAATTCTAAAAATGTGAAAATCTTCCCAACTGTTATTGGACAAGCTTCAAAATAAATACCCTGGCCTTGCTTGCCACATCCACAGATGTGCCAAAATAAATGAAAATATAGCCCAAGTTAGTAGAATCGAAACCTGAAGATGCACAAGCCGTCCCTGCCTCGCTATCTATACATCATGTAGAAATTTAAGAGCAGGTAGTGACACTGCAATGCAAGGCTCAAACCAACTGGGTATTTGGAAACTTCTATGCAAATTGGCATTTTCGGTTTTTAAACTCGGTGTTATTTGTACTTCAAACAGGTAACTGTTTGGTTCCCTTGGAAAAAATATAGCCATAAACCTAGTCTAAAAAAAAAAAAAATACTGGAGTGGGTATGAGAGAGAGTAGCTTAGAAATTTTAAAAGTATTGGCAGGGAGCAGTGGCTCATGCCTGTAATCCCAGCACTTTGAGAGGCAGGCCCCACGGGGCCTTTGAGGACACCGGTCTCCTCTGCTGCCTTCCTCCTGGACTGACCCCACGACATTCACTGGGTTTCCACCCCTGTCTCATTCAACATCCCAAGGGTGGTCTTCATCCTCATCCGGGGCTCAGCTCTGCCCCAATTTCCTAAATCTTTGCCTTCAGAGCCTGAAAATACCCACGCCCAGGGTCACCCTAAGTCCACATTTACCCCAGAGAGTCCCAATTTTATGTTTTCCCAGCATCGCCTTAGTGATAATTTATCCTGTCAATTCCAACTGCCTTCACACCTCACCCCTGCTGTCTCAGCAAAGGTAGAAGCCATCCTCGGTGCTTCCCCAAAACTCAGGCCAAGTATGAAGATGGCGCAGATGCTAGCTGTGCCTGGGATGCCATGGGCAGTGTCCCCAGATGCTCTACACATGGCCCGGGGCACCGCCTGAACACAACAAGTGCTGAAGAAATAAAACTGACGTGCGCTGACCTCTGATAGGGCCCCCTTCACCGTCCACATCTGTCTCCCCTCTGGACAGTAAAATCCACAAGACAGGGAGGGCTTGTCTCACTCATCTTCAAACTCCCAGGGTCACCCTGGTAGGTAAAGGGGACTCAAATGTCTTCTGAAGGAAGCCACTGGTTAGCTGCCGAGTTAAAGGGCCTCTGAAATTCAGAGCTCTGCATAGGAGTCCAGCACACTTTATTATGAATGACCCCAACCACGGCAGAAGTGGCCGTGGAACCAGTGCTAACCAATTCAGGGTTTGTTCACTGTTTCTCAGTTCATTATCACAACTCATTCTCACAGAGCAGCCACGCACAGATCCTCAGACGTCTACACAGAGTGGGCCGATGGCGCCGAGTCACGTCAACGTCCTGTTGCAGACTGGGAGACACCGGTCAGACACGGACCCAGGCAGAGCACAGATCTCGCGTTAAATTGGCTCCATGTAAACAGCACTCCCTGCCAGGCCCTTTCCTATCCGCACAGCTTCTACAAATTCAACTCTCGCACCTGACACCTAAGAATACTGCACACCCCCATGTGAACCCCCCATTTACCTCCCAAATGACCTGGCATGGCCGAGTACAAAAAATTTCAACATAAGGGAACTGGAGGGCATGTGCGGCTTTCTCGAGTCCCTGCTGCCTCCTGATGGGAGGGCCCAATGCTTCACACCCCGAGTGAAGGGCGGGTCTCTTCGGCCCCCCGGCTTTGACCTGGAGCTAATCAGCATTAACTAATTTCACTTTCCAGGACCAACTTCAAAGGCCTGCAAAGCCAGAGAAGGGAGAGGAGATGGAACACGCCCTCCCCTCAGACCTGTTGCAAGCACGTACTTCTCAGATGCGTCCCAAGGTGCACAGTGTGTCCGTTGCCTGTTTCACATCCATCGACCTGCAGGTCTTCTATGTGGCATCAGCCTCCTGGGCACTGGAAACAAGAGGAATAATGGCAAGTCCCCTCTGCAGCAAAGGTGAGGAAAAGGGACCCAACGCAATGGAACTGTCCTTTTTCTGACAGTCTCAAAACAGAAGGAAAATACTGTACAGCCAACTTCCCCTCATGCAGGTTTATTTACCTGTGACTCAGAGGCCATGGCAGACAACTTCAGGTTCTCACCGATTCCTATTTTCCCCATCCAGGAAGCCTTTGATTTTTAATATCGTACGAACTTGCCATTTTGTAGACCAAAAACAGCAAATATTGGCAGTTTCCTACAGTTCAACCGAATAAAATAGGATCATGGCCTTTAGTGAAACCATGAAGAAAAGGTGGATATCTCAATATGTGTTTCCAGACTGGCTTTGTTCCTGAAGCACTAACTCTGTTCACCCAGGATTTTAGACACTGAAGAATAAACATCAGTATCCCACCAAGAAAACCAAAAGGATGAAATAATTTTGCATCCACCTTGGAGCCTTTTTAGGACAAGGCAGGACACAAACTTTTAAAAAGCTGCAGTTGTCCCTCTGTATACACAGGGACATGGATTCCAGAAAACCCCCCGAGTTTACCCAAATCTACGTATCCACAGGACTCGGCGGCCACCCTATGGAACCGCATGTAGGAAACGTTAGCCCTCCACAAAGCCAGGTTTTTTCAGTAAGGGTTGGTTGGAAAATAATTACCATAAGTGATCCTTCGAAGCTCAAAACCCATGTTGTTCAGGGTCAGCTGCATTTACTACTTGTGTCATATCTGAGGCCTGAAAGCCATCATTCTCGATACCTTAACGTGATGGTTAACAAACTAACTGTTCTGATTAGAAAGAGGAAAAAGCTTATTTTTAAGCTGACAATGAGAGTGGATGTGCTACGGTGAACGGAGAACAGACCTAAGCCAGCACCAAGGCTGGGGTGACTGCCTGTGCTCAGACGCACCAGGGCGTGTTCCTCCATCTCCCTCTGCTGAAAGGGGTAACGGCTTCTCCCCCACGAGTAAAGGGCCTTTTTTAAATATTCACACGAGAAGTGCTATGAAAAGCTGAAAGGTCACAGATAACATTTTTAAAAATAAACATTAACGTAAGCATTTAACAAGCCCATTATTATTTTTTAAAAAAAGGTATTAAGTTCTTGGGTGTGGTGGCTCATGGCCGTAATCCCAGCAGTTTGGGTGGCCGAGGTGGGTGCATCACCTGAGGTCAAGAGTTTAAGACCAACCTGCCCAACATGGTGAAACCCCGTCTCTAACGAAAATATGAAAATTAGCCAGGCATGGTGGCAGACGCCTATAGCCCCAGTTACTTGGGAGGCTGAGGGAGGAGAATCACTTCAACCCGGGAGGGAGAGTTTGCAATCAGCCAAGATCATGTCATTGCACTTCAGCCTGGGCATTGAGTGTGAAACTCCATCCCAAAAAGAAAAAAAAAAGTATAAAGTTTTCCTTCTAATGAACCTATCATTCAGCCACCGAGGTATACTATAGCTACTTATTCAACCATGAGATACACCACAGGAGATATAGGCGAACAGGACACAGTTCTTCTCTGAAAGAAGGCTGCACCCTCAACAGAAGGGAGGCACACCCTCCGAATGGAATCGGCATAGGGAACAGATGCTGCTGCAGGTGGAACTGGCTGCACAGAGCACCCGCTCAAGTGTCTGAGAAACAAGGAGCCGTTGATGCCATCACCTTCCATACCTGAGCTGGGGTAGTGGGGAGCCTGTCATCACCACCACCACCACCCGGACAAAGAGCCCCAGAACCACACAACGAGCTTACAAACTCACCGAGGCGATGACCAAGCAATGTGTGTGGAGTGATGCGAACACGCAGACGTCAGGGCCACGCGCAGCGTTGGTTTTGTGCATCAACCTGAGCGTGCCCGGGGTGCCCAGATGGCTGGTTCTGCATTATTTCTGTGTGAGATGCATGTTTGCCTCTGGACTGAGTGGACACCCATCCTCGCTGATGTGGGGGACACCACCCCATCCACCCAGGTCCCGAGTAAAACAGCAAGGCGGGGAAAACTGGGTTCACTCCACCTGTCTGGCTGATGGGCCAGTGACATTTGTCTTCTGCAGCCCGTGCTCCTGGGTCTCAGCTCCTCAGACCCGGGTGGGATCTGCACCCTCCGCTTCTCAAGTCTTCAAGCCACACCCTCCCAGGACTCTAGCTTGCAGGCTGTGGGTCCTGGGGCTTCTTGGACTCCGTACCCCTGCAACAGCCCTCCCGCTGGAGACACATGCACACCTGGCTGGCTGTCTCTCTGGAGAGCCCTGACCAGAAGCCGCCCCTAAAAGTGGTCTTCAGAGTTTCTTTCTAGCCCTAAGATCCTAGCGCCCCTCCTACAATTCTAGGCGGAAAGGTGAACGGAGACCAATGGACAGAGTTGTGTGCGAGGACACGCCAGGCAGCAGCACTGGGCAGGAGGGCACTAACGCTCACTAAACAAAAAATCAATGTTGCTTGCCACAAAAATGAGAATCGTCAAGATTTCTTCAAACAGAAATGAGTTTGTTTCATGATTTGCTCTTAATACATAAGAAAGCATAAAAGTAGGCCTATTAACAATTACGTAAATCTTTAGAGGCCCTTGAACTACTTCTGTCCCTTTGTGTTTTTATACAAAATAAGCCTGAGGTTAAAGAGAATATCATCACTGGCTACAGCTGGGGCCACGCGAGGACACAGCTTATACCCCCTGAGGTCCCTGGGTGCTCCGAGTCCTTCCCTTGCTATTTATGGAAATATGGGAGAAACCAGGAGGTCTGAGCATGGACCTGGCCATGCTCCCAGGGGCCGAGGAAAGCACCCATCTGTCCAGTCTTCCCTCCACCCCGCGGTTCCCTCCTACCCAGCCACTTGGGCTGACGTGGCTCATGCACTCAGCAGCGCCATCATTAAACGTTTAGCTTCGCATCACGAGGGCCTCCTCTGACCACTCCTGAACCTACAGTCAGCACTAGTCTACAGGACACGCGTGGACAAGGTTGATGGATCACGGCCTCCAACGAAGAAGATGCCAGGCAAGGAGTCGGAGAGCCGGGGATGGAGCAATACTCACCCACGGAGGCGAAGGCCAAAGCGGCCACCACCGAGGACCTCCCTGCCTACTCTGAGGGCAGCTCACCCAGGGAAACGAAGGCCGACACCGCCCACCACTGAGGGCCTCAAGGGCTCTCCCCACCCTGAAGGCGGCTGCGGTCACATTTCTCATCGCACCAAGAGACCCGTGTATTGAGCACAAACCTTTTCAACCTTCAAATCAATAAGGAATCACAACACGGACATTCCCTCAATCCAAATGGCCGGCCCACAAAACAGACATGCAATCATACACATTTCCTGTGGGAAAATCAGTCAGTCCCTGGGGCCTTGCGCCAGGGGTGGGGGAGCAACATGAGGAGATGCCGCAGCCCCAGCCTGGCTCTTCCCTCTACAGCTCCTTTTCCCTTCTCTTCCCACCGCCCCTTCCCACCCTCTCCTAGCCTCAGAGGCTCCTTCCTCAAATTCTTTCCCCTTGATGAAGTCATTCATGCCCAAAATACAAGGCAAAGTCATGGGGGCTCAAGAGAAAATCCATACCGTGGCTCGCGTTTTAGATTCTCATAAGTTTGAGAATAACCAAGCAAGAATCTTTGGCATCTGAATGTGGTCTGAATGCATCTGAGCTCAATGTCCGGCACTGGCCCGGAGTGGATCATGGGTGTCTCGGACATCTTCGTAACTCTACACCAATTATTTTGAAACACCCTAGCAGAATAGAACCATGTGAATAGCTACTTCTCAGTTAAAATTAGGAAAAGACTCCAAAAGTTGCCCTCAAGGAACATCCTTCCCACGAGGAGTTTCTGCGAGGAGTTTCTGCATCGGGCCCTTCAGGCACAGACAAGGCCCCCGGGCCCAACTTCCTCATCCCTGCATTATAAAGCAACAAAGACGGTGGGGAATAAAGCAAGTGAAGGAGTCAGTCCCGCACAAAACGGGCTCCAGAAGCCACAGCCACTCTCCCAGTGTGGGAGCCAAGTTCAGAGACCTGGAAACACCAGCATTCCCAGGGAGGAGGACAGAACAAGTCATTTCCCCCTAGTTTAGGGAGACACCACCCCACGTCCTCCGGCCTTAATAGAAGAGAGACTTCACATAAATGATTTCAATGACTCCACCACACACAGAAAGTGGGCTAAGGGCTAACACACCCATTCAAATGCCTGGCAAAAACACATTAAATGAACACACAGATAAACAAGGTTCTCCTGTTATCCACGAAATATTCAGAAACAAATCCAGTAAGCAATCTCTTTGCAATCAAAAGACCAATTCAGAGGTGCAGATTAAAAAGAAACATACAACTGAACCATTAATACACACCAAGAACCACGTTCCAAGGAAGTGTTATCACATCACCACCTCCAAGCTGCAGGAAGAAGCACTGGCCATGGACCAGCTGTTCACTCGTGGGTCAGTGAACGAATGGCAGTGCTGTCCAGGACAACGATGAGATATTAACCTGAAAAGGGCAAAATGGCAGAGGCTGGAGGGACCTTCCAGGTAACCCAGCCCCTCAGTGGACAGAGGACCCCCGTAGGGCCACAGAGCCCAGAGCCCCAGTGTGTTCGGGGCAAGCACTCAACTGCAACCCTGATGATGCCCGAACGCCTTCTGCCCTTCTGCATCTCTGCCCCACTAACAGGGAATCCATAAATGCTAAGGAAATGTAATGCATTTCACAATACCTATAGATTTTTAGCAAATTAAAGATAAACAGTGACAAACTTTGAGAATTAACCAAAATATAGTTCCAGTGAATGCCCAAACTCAAAGCTAGTCTCCAAGAGGTGATAAGCTGTGTGTGGTGGTTAACGCCTGTTGATCCCAGCAGTTGGGGAGGCTGAGGCAAGAGAATCACTTGAGCCTAGAAGGTTGAGGGTGCAGTGAGCTGTCATTGTACTACTGCACCCAACCTGAGAAACAGAGTGAGACTGTCAAAAACAAACAAACAAAAACAAATTAAAGGAGTTCAGATGAATTCGCCCATACCCTTTAAATTTTCATTTGGGTACATGGGGTGATCGAGTTCCTTTTTCCCTTGCAATAAATGAATAATCTAATAATTAAATATAATCTAACAATTACATGGGAAAATTTAATTATTTTCCCATTTCATTATTTCCTATCTCAGGGAAAAAGTTAAAATTATTCCCTGTTTCAGGGAAAAAGCTAAAAATCATTTTAAACCTTCCTTCCACAAAACAGTATACTCAGTCATCTCTATCTGCTTGATCATGTGGAATTCAGCTTCACATGTCTACAATACAGTTTTTGTTAAACAGCGTTTATGTAGACAGGCAAGAGAAAGAAACATTTTGTCTATGTAGAAGCAGCAGAAGACACGTTTTAACAGAAAAGGGAGAAGATACCACCGTGTGAATCTGGAAATTCTGTCATCTTGTCCTCACACACAGAAAACACCCAAGCACGTGCCTAATGTCCAACAGGAGCACAGAAAGGACAGGGGTCCCTCCAGTTGTTTAATGACCAGCCCCCACATGTCACCGCCACATAACAAAATCCACACGGCAACTTCAGCACGTTTCATTCACGATTCCATGGAAATCAAGCTGAAGAACATACAGATGTTTTGCCCACATTTAAAAATCCAAGTGTGGGACTCGTAGAAATAAAACACATTATGGGTTCACTTAACTTTTCCAAATTTTTACTTGGAGAAACCTATAAAGTACTTGTCAGTTACATCCTTAAGTTTTTCAATAATTTTTATATGCAAAGGTCAGGCAAGACTTGTAAAGAGGTACACACATACGGCCCGGTGCGGTGGCTCACAACTATAATCCCAGCACTTTGGGAGGCCGAGGTGGGCAGATCACGAGGTCAGGAAACCGAGACCATCCTGGCTTACACGGTGAAACCCCATCTCTACTAAAAATACAATTAGCCAGGCGTGGTGGCGGGTGCCTGTAGTCCCAGCTACTCGGGAGGCTGAGGCTGGAGAATGGCATGAACCCGGGAGGCAGAGCTTGCAGTGAGCTGAGATCGTACCACCGCACTCCAGCCTGGGTGACAGAGGGAAACTGTCTCAAAAAAAAAAAAAAAAAAAAAAAAAAAAAGGAGGTACACACACACATCCACATTCTTCTCTCAGGGAGACGGGCCCTTTTTTAAGATTCCACATGTAAATGTGGTTGTCACCCTGCCTTTGAGAGGATGGGCTGTGTTTTAAGGTTGAACACACTTTCCTCCATGCACCAAGGATGCACCATGGGGGACAATGCTGCCACCGCCTGCCCAGTCTCTGCTCAGGGTGGGGCAAAGGGAGCTCATTTGTCTCCCGTGTACACCATCAAAAAAAAAAAAAAAAAAAAAGAAAAAAGATTTTGCTGCTTCATACTAGTAAAGTGGGCAGATTCTACATGCCAACTCTTATTCAAAGGTCGCCTAACACTGACTCAGGAACTCTGGCCCTGATGTGATTGGAGTTTTAATGCTAACAGTGTTAAAGACCACTCCCCCAGGAGCTCTGAACAAGTACTCCAGGTATACACTGAACAAGACCACACACTCTCTGACCGAAATCTAACTTCACAGACCCAAACTACAGAACCACAGAAGACACTGCTTCTGTCCAACTTTGTGTTCTGCCGTCGTTTGTGTCCATTATTTCCTACAAACCATCTCATTAGAATTTAGGGCACACAAAAGGCCGATACAACAGGGTTACTTTTCAAAGGTTTGGAGGTGAAGAACAGATACAATGCATTAACTTCCTATTGCTGCTGCAACAAATTACCACAAATGCAAACCTCCTCTCAGCCCTGGAAGTCAGGAGTCCCAGGGCTGAAGTCAAGGGGTCAGTAGGTTGTGTTCCTGCCTGGAGTCTCCCAATTCATAGAGGCCACCATGCAGCTTGGCTCACAGCCCAACACCCCTTCTCCCACTGCCCCGGCCTCAGCCCTGCACCCCTCAGGCCCCTGTCCCACCCTTGGCCCCATGCCTCTCTGGCCCCCACCCCACACCCGCCCTCAGCCCCACAGCCATCTGGCCTCTATCTCATCCTCAGGTCTCCTCCTCTGAGATGGACGACTGGACCATAGACGGAGGGATGAACATTCTGAACAGAATCAACGTAACTCAACATTTGAGTCGGAGAGGCCAAGCAATAAGACTTTCAAAAAAAGCTATCACAAAGTATGTACCGTGCCTGTAGTTCACAGCTGAGCGTGGCGTCATGAGTACGAGTGTGCGGCCACACACACCAGGCCCAAGTTTAAGATCAAATATAAGGAGCTTTCCACTGTGGTATTTAACTAGATCATATTACAAAATAGCCTCCTGATTGCAGTTTTTATCCAAAAAGTTCTCTGTAATTAAAGAAATTAATTTTTCCCTAAAAGACATTTCTCTATCTATCGTCCCATAAAAACTAAATGGGCATATTAAAGAAAAAAGAGAAATGTTTGATTTAGGGGTTTGCCTACGACTTGGATAAGCATAATTTTCTTCTGGCCAAGCAGGGAGCAGCTGGACCAGACTGGAGGGAAGGAAAAAAGGAATTTCCACTCTGACCTCAGTTGGGCACCAGAGTCTTTCCTATCAGAATGTGGGTGTGGTGCTTCCCACACACCAGCCTCTGACAAAACTCAGCCCAAGGGTGTGGGAAAAGGCCGTCTACTTCTGAAAAATCTATAAAGTCCAGACACATCAAAAGCCTCCGAAGACTGTAAAGCACCAAGGAGACCACTACACCCTTGGAGTTTACAGAAAATGGTCAATATCACACGTGTCTGAGGTCCAGGGTCAGCTCCCAGCTGCCGCGACGCCATAAACGCAGCCCTGGCTTCCCCTCTGACGCAGAGAGCTGGCCACTCCGCCGGCAGCACTCAGAGCTTAGAACATTCTAGATGAAAGCAACGTGTTCCTTTTAAATTGGGGAAGTGGGGCAGCACAACTGAAGCTCTACGACTATGTCTACTACTGGGTTTCAGGGTAGCATTAGGAAATCGTGGGAATCCAAATCTCAATTTCATACAGATTCACTGCAGGTTCCAGAATTTCCTGAAACATTCTTCCAATTTATCACTCAGGATTCCCTTGCCAAAGCTAATAAAGTCTAAATTCCTTACGGAAAAGCCACCATAAGCACCACCACAAATAAGATCAACTGACGCCCGCCCTTTGCACCAAACATATAAACTGTTACTCACACAAGACTGTGCTGGAGGCAGCTCTCAGCTGAAGCCGAATCCGTGAGACTTCATTATCCCATTTTGGATCGAGTACGAAGACTGTCAGCAAACCAGGGCCCCAGTGTGTAGCAGAGAACAGATCCTCTGACGCCTGCCTGAACATTTCCTTCCCACCTGTCTTGGATACTGAACACCCTCAGAGCTATTGAGTCACCCACATTTGCAGGTCATTAATCCAGCCACCAGGATAACATAATTATGCAATAAAAATGCCTTCTCAGGGCTTTGTCATACTCAACAAGGCAGCTCAGAAGGCTAGGTAAGCCCAACAAAGGGGGAAGCGTCCCTCAAATAGACAAAGACCAAGGAAAACCGTGCAGAGACTCTTTCGAGAGAGAGCAGAAACAGAGCCCGCTGTAGCCTTTCAGGCCCTGCTGGCCGCAGCCCTGCGTTAGGTGGCACCATTTCCACAGATGCATCCTGCTGGGCCCATTTGAAAAGTCCCGCTGGCGAGAAACTCACCCCCACTTCCAGCTCCTGCAAGACCTGCTACAGCCCCACTCCACCCTGGGGGCCGACTGTGCAAGTTTTCCTGGCGAGACCCCTCAGAGCCTGCACAGCGTCTGAGACTGGGAAGCGCCAAGGATCCAGAAACGCACAAACCCGTTCTCCTCGTGCTGCTTTCTGGGTTCCAAGTTGTCTTCAGAATGAGTCCTGCATAAACCCCAGGCTGGGGAGCCAGCCACGGCCCAGCAGCACCCAGTTCATGTGCTCCACCCACCCCACAGAGGACCACGGAGGCCCCAGCACGCTCTGTCCGGGGCAAGACACCAGATACAGCCACAGTTCAGGGTTCTGCCACCCGCCCGGCTGCCCTAATTACCTACTGGGATCTGAATTCTCATTGGTTGGAAAGGTGATCCCACAGATCCGCTGCCCTAATTACCTGCTGTAATCTGAAATTGCATTGGTTGGAAAGGGGATCTCACTGCTCAAGCGCTCCCTGCTGCCTCCTTGCAAACAACATAAAAAATCCAAAACCCCTCTTAAAGAACGTTTACTATAACCTCAAAACAAGACCAATCCTGAGACCAGGGAAGATACACACTCACATCTGACAGCTGGTGGGCGTCAGTGACTGACGCCACGGCTTCCATGTGGCGTGTGAAGTGGGCGGCCTGTCAGGGTGACTCAGGCTGGGGTCTGAATAGTGGTCTTCCAAGCAACTAGGCAACCAGGACGCACACCCCAAAACCCAAGTCCCCGCAGTCATGTACCTGGAAGAAATGCTGCGTGGCCATCGACACCAGTTGTAAACCAAGACCGATCTGTGTCCTGTGGTTCTCACAATGTCCATACACGTCTGGGCCCAGCACAGGCACGCACGGCACCCTGCTCGCCTCCAGTGGGGCTCTCTCCTGCCAAGGGGGATGGCCCTGAAGTCCGTTGAGATTTCCAAAGCTCTACAAAGTCACCCTTCCTCCTGCTTGTTCAGAAGGCCTAAAGCCCTGAAGACACCAATGAGCGCCCTAGCCTCTTAAGGCAGCTCAAACACCTAAACACAGGAACGCTGGACCTCTCTGCCCTCGGGAGCAGCCAATAACCCACTGGGCTAAGCAGAAGACACAGATGTTACATCCAGAAGGCAGTGGCACTCACGTTTGCATTCCAGGAGCCACCCTTGTGAGTCCCTTCAAGGCTTCCAAGTCCCACTTGATTGTTTTCATCATATCTCTATAACATCAGAGACATTATATCTCATGGTATCTATGAGATCCTCTCTACTTTTATGAGCATATATGCTCCCTGACTTACCATGGGATGAAACTGTTCCAATAAACCCAGTGTAAGCTGAAAATATCCTAAATAGAAAGTGCATTTGACATAATACTTTCAACTTACAATGGGTTCATCCAGAGGCAGCCCATCTCGGGCCGAACAATGCACTGAGTGTGACTAGTTCAAGCAATACTGGAGCAAGCTTTAAATATTAGCCACATTCTGTCAGGGCTGACTAATATGAAATCAGCATCAGTCTCATGTCTTGCAGCATCCACAGCTCATCTTCTTAAAACCACTTAAGATTTCATGATTAACTCAATTAAACAATGTAAGTCATCTCCTTGATCTTTGACATGAAGGGGTCATTTTCCCCCAAAATAGTACCTCTTTCCTTGACATGATTTAATCTGTGGTTAGAGTATTTAACAGGATTTCTTTCCTTCTTAGAAAATAAAATATACACCTTTCCAATATGAAAAACACTAACCGATAATGCTATAGCTTAACCAGGTCAAAAGCGTTTTTTGTTTTTTCTTTTAAAGTTAAAAAAAGAACCTAACTGCATCTTTGGACCTTATATGAAGTAGTGTCCAGGGTCACTGGGACCCCCACTTGGCCAGTGCAGCTGGGTACCAATTAAACCCAGAAACCCAAGCGTTCACTCAAAGCCCTTTCCCAGCTGTTCATCCTAGTGGAAGCCATGGGCACAAAGGAATGCGGCATTCTACGGAGGGCTTTGGGGAATGGCTGCTTGAGAACATCAAAGTGGCTCACGTCCCCCGAGTATAAAGCCAGTGACTGCTCTCAGCTTCAATGCAGCACCATCCACAGCAGACAACGTCCGGAATCACCTGAGTGCCCATCAACAGGGGATGAAGGGAACGTGGCCTGAACATACAAAGGAGCAATACTCCACCACACAGCTGAGATCCTTGTCATCCAAGACAGGATGGATGGAGCTGGAGGACATTACGTTAAGCAAATGAGCCAAGCAAGGAAACGGAGTATGTTCTCACTCATAAGCAGGAACTGAGAGCAAATCTCATGGAGGCCAAGAGTACGTGGTCAACAGGGCCCAGCAGAGCCCACTCATAAGCAGGATGGGCAGAGGCTAGTAACGGACACAAACACACAGCCTAATGGGAGCACAAGTCCTACTATTGATAAATCAGCAGGGGGATGGCAGTGGGTCATCTACTGTGGATTTCAAAGCAGCTAGGAGAGAATAACTTGAACATTACCAGCATAAGGAAAAGAAAATACTTAAAGTGAAAGACATCCCAAGTACCCAGATTTCATCAATATAGGGATGAATCAAGATATCACATGCACTCTGAAAATATGTACATATATTATGTATCAACAAAAACAAAAACCAATGACAGAACCATTTGCAAAGCACGTGCAGGAGAAGAATGGGAAGCCTGACATGGTGTGACTGTGTTCCCCCCACCCAAATCTCATGCTGAACTCTAACCCTTTGTTGGAAGTGAGTCCTGGTGGGAGGTGACTGACTCATGGGGGTGGTTTCTAACGGTTTAGCACAATCCCCCAAGTGCTGTCCTCATGATAGTTCTGAGATCTGGTTGTTTGGAGGTGCATGGCACCTTCCCCTTCACTCTCTCCCCTTTCAGCCATGTGAAGACATGCCTGCCTCCCCTTCACCTTCCACTCTAAGTTTCCCCAGATGTAGAAGCCTGTACAGCCCACAGAACTGTATGCTGATTAAACCTTTTTTTCCTTATGACCCAGCCTCAGGTAGTTCTTTATAGCAGTGGAAGAATAGTACAGTCCTCAGGACCAGCAATGTTTTCCTTCCACCCAGTGGCCAACAAGGTCCCACACCCTAGCTGGTTTTCCAAAGTCTTTGCCAGAATGCTGAGGCTGTTTTGGGGATACTAACTTTCCCCATCTCTGGCAAACCAGATGGGGAATCCTATTTGCCTCTTACCACTTTTCTCAGAGAAACCCCACCTCTGAAACGGCCTCCTTCAGCAGCAGCAAAGCTGAGTATTCCTTGCAATTCCCTTCTTCTGAACAAGTAAACATCTTAGGCTTGTCTTTCCATCTTCCCAGCTCATTGAAAAAAATATCTTATGCTTTCTATTTTCCTAACACACACATGGAAGAGAAGTGCCGTGAGGGCAGGGGATCTTGCTTTCCCGGATCTGAGCCTGGCCCTCAAACACTAGCCGAATTCATACTGACACGATATCCAGAAGCAGAAATGCAAATATCCACATGACTTCAAATACCCTAAGGATCTAACAGGCCGAGTGGCCCACGTAACTATGGTTTGTGCTGGGCCATTCAACTGGTGTCCAAATCCCTGTCCAAGTGAGCTCTTTAATTTTGGGACTTTTCAGATAGTTGTTTTTGTTGTTGTTGTTGTTCTATTTTGTTTTTATTAAAGGGATCTATTACAGTTACAATCAAGAATATCACAGGCCGAGGGTGGTGGCTCATGCCTGTAATCCCAGCACTTTGGGAGGGCAACGTGAGCGAATCAAATGAGGTCAGGAGTTCAAGACCAGCCTGGCCAACATGTTGAAACCCCATCTCTACTAATACAAAAATGAACCAGCCATGGTGGCAGGCACTTATAATCCCAGCTACTCAGGAGGCTGAGACAGGAGAATGGCGTGAACCAGGAGGTGAGGCTGCAGTGAGCCAAGATCGTGCCACTGCATTCCGGCCTGGGCAACACAAGACTGTCTCCAAAAAATAAAAATACACCAATACGCCCAGATAGTTTTTCACCAATGTCAGATACATCAGTTTAAAGAAAAATAATATGAAAGCATGTTTTTAAATTTCAGTGTTGAATTTAACCATATCTTTTAAGAAGATACGAAGATAGAAGTTCCCCAAGGATCGGGGGAGAAAAAAGCAGTTAAGAAAATGTTAAAACTTCAGGAGAAAAACAAGTATGGGGTAAGACCTCAAGGCAAAACTTTTTCTTTGCACTTTGATTTCAAAAGAACAGAGATGCCCAAAATATGAACTCTCCCATCTGCATTTTATATTCCTCTATGTCCTTTGAAAGGCTGGAGATGGGATCCCAGGTTCCAAAGTGCCTGGTCACGGCTCACATCAGGCGGCATCTTTCACAGCCGTTTACTCCCCTGACTGTGCCCAGAGAGCTCTGTGGCCCAATTTACACAAAAAGGTCCTAATTTACACACGTTCATCACTTTGAGCAGAGTCTCAACGAATGAGACAAATATTGACACTACACAGAAGCAAGTATTCTCTTCCGAAAAGTTAAGTGTGAGGTTCCCATGAGCCAGGCAGCTTGGTTACAGAAAGCACTGGCTGACTTGCTGGTTTAATGTTAAATGCATTTAAAATGTTAAGTGATCCGGCCCCCCTCCCAGTGGGTGTGTACGTTGAATTGGCTGCAGTACTGATGCACAGACCACGTGGTTTTACTTCAAGCAGAGCACCCCACACCCAGGAAGAGGCCAAAGGACGGCATCGAGGTCTAGGACAGTTCTAAGGAGAGCTGCAGCCTGAATGCCTCGTCTGCAAATAGTCTCTCATTTCAGAGGAAATCACTGAACAGAGTTCGTAACACGTGAAATTTAAAAATTCATATTTCTAATTTCAACCCATTAGAACTCTTGAAGAACCGATGTACACCTGCTCCAAGTCAATGAGAGGACACTCGGATAGTCCCTCACAGGTCCTCGGCCTCCGCCTCCCACCTAGAGAACGTCAGCTCAAGCTGATCACAGCGCAGTGCAATTTTCTATAATATACAGGCCTGCATCTGAGCTGAGATGTGAATGTCTGGAATGTGCCTGCCAGGCCCAGGAGGAACTGCAGCAGCTGTAGGGACAGAAGCTGCTAAGGAATCCGACTTGGAGGGAACTTGAGGCAACTAAAACTAGTTCCACTGGTTTTTCTTGGCAAGGCTTGACCAGGCAAACTGTTATCACTGTTGCTAATTCATGGTAATTGGGATGGGGACTTAACAGTAAGTAATTAGAGCAATTACAGAATTTGATACTCAATTACAATGGCACAGATTCCTGAGAATGGAAGAAGTGTTGCCCAGGAATAGAGTTCAACAGGTCCTCCACATGCCCCGGGAAACATGGCATTTCCATGCACTCCTGCTTTGGTCCCTGGTCACCTGATCTCGGCCATCTGATGGCATCACTCCCCACAGCTGGAAACACCTGACCTCTTGTCACCCTCCCGTCTGCCCTGCCTTCCTCCAGCCCGGGATATTCAGCGATGCCCACATACAGGACCAGGAAACCAGGGTTATCCTAAACCAGTGCCTGCATTCAAAGTCCTCCATGGCAGGACAATCACCAACGGCCAATACTCCCAGAACCTTCCACTTCAAAACGGAAGCACATCTGGATTCAAGCTGACAACGCTGCATTCTCTTTGCCATGTACACATGGAGGCATGTCAGGTTCCACCTAAAGGTATCAGGTTTCACACTGGTCAGGAGCCCAAGCCTAGTCACTCTGCATGATCTCAATTCACCATCCACAGAGAAGCCGGCAGTTTTTCTCTGGTGCAGGGTGTGGATGGTGGATGCATTTCCTCTGAAAACTTGGAGAGGGGATCCTGGCCAAGGAGGCCAGTCACCCCAGCCCCTGCAAGACCCAGACGTGCCCCTCTGCTGTCTGCACACTGTATCCAAGTCTAGCAGTGTTGACTCTGTGGTGGGATAGTTCTGGGTCTGCAGGGGACGTGGGGCACAGGAACCGTGCAGCCTGGCTGTAGCCAGAGGCCTAAAGGATCCCCACGAGGCTCTCCAGCCAAGGTGTCATCACCACAGGCAGAGCCATTCAAGAGAACTGCCAGCCGAACTGGAAACATCCCAATCTGCTGAGCCAACACAGGAAGACAACAGCCACCTACAGCTGCTGAGCCCCGAAACGTGACCACTGGGCCTGAAGGGCTGAATCTGGGATTTAATCTGTGAAGTTCTTTTCAAATGTGTTTGGCTATGTAATCAAATCTTTATTCTAATTAAATTTAAAGGAGCCTCTGGCTATGGGCTACCTTGTCCGGCATCACAGCTCCAGGGAGTAAGAATGGGAAGGAGAGGCCCAGAGCCTCTCTGCATTGTCCACGCTAATTTAACACGTCATCATAAGGAAAGGCACTCCAGGAGAGGTGTGCATGGGAAGAACTGGGTTGGCCCTGACACAAACATGACCCCCATGACATCACAGCTGCCTCAGCCAACAGGCAAAAGACAATGATGCCCACCTGGACAGGTCACCGGATGTGATGATGCACCCCAAGTCCTAGTCCCACAGCAGCCAGAGACCACCCGCTGCTCGTCCCAGGTGAAACAGGCAGAGCTGTCCGAGCCCTCAAAAGCAGGAAGAATTAAAGAGGCAATTCCTGCTATTCCCACAACACAGGACACTCCTCAGAGACAGATACAGGCTTCGCTGTGAAAGTGCAGAGGACGGTGCAGTCCCTAGGCGGGCTGCTTCTTCCAACGATCAGGGAAGAAACCGGATCCATTTCCTTGTAGGAGAAACATTTGTACCGTCATTAGACAGAAGGTGGCTGATGTTATCAAATCATCAAGCACCGCACGGCTGTGTCTCCAAGGAGGGCCTGGAAACTTGCAGCCACCTGCATAGAGGTCACAGTGCTTACAATGGAGATACGTGTGACTGAGGTCTGGCTTCCTCAGGCAAGCTAAATTTGAACTTTCATCACTGAGGAATTGGTCATTTACAGTCACTCACCCTCAATGCAAAAGAGGGCTCAAAACACTGCACCAGACTTCAACACTCAGGGTTAGGGTCAGGGTCAAATTCACAAGTTTTACAAAATGTATTTACTTGGGATGCCAGAAAAGATGTAACTTCACACCGCCCAAGCTCCAGGGTTTGCTTAGCCCCTTCACCACTGGATCTCACCAACAGATGACCCATCCACGCCTCATCCATGGCAGCACAGAAAACCACTCGGAAGACAGCCACTCCCACCAAGCTTCCTGACTTTGGTATTTAAAATATGCATCATTTAAAATCTGCATCTCATACGTGAGATTACACTTCTCCGAACAGACCTTGTGATTGTCATTTCACCCAAAAGGGCTTTAGGAAATGACACGCGGCCCAGACGCCAGAGGTCGCCGGCCGCCTTACTCTAGCCTAATTCCTTTGTGCCTGTATGGAGCCTTCACAGATACAGCCCGGTCACATTAATGACCATATGAGAAGCTCAGGGCATAGATGAACTCAGTGCTGAATTTTTCCATTTCTCATCCTTTTGTTTTATCCAGAAGACAGCTGAGAAAGGCTGGGGCAGATCATCTCGAGTGTAATGACTCCAGCCACTTCTCTTCACCCCAGGTCACCCCTCAGTCACACGCTTTTGAGAAACCAAAGTAATTCTGTTCTCTTCACTCTGGGTTCCAAGTACTAAATTCCTCCGTTTTATCAATTAGATTATCAAGCAGCCGTTTGTAATCTGGACTGCAATCTGATACAAAATTTAAAGCTAATTTAGGTTGCGGTAATAGCTCCTATTTACGTTATAGACAAGGCATGAATGAAAACTTTAATCTGTTCATAGGACCAATTTGGTAAACAAACCAATTATTCAAGCAATGATTGTTTTCAGTTAGATGCAAATTTCTTTGCTCATAAAAGATTTTCCAGTAGGAATTTTTAAATCCATGGTCTGTATTTCCTGAGCCTGTCTCTGCACCTTCCCCGAGTGCACAGCAGAACTTCTCAGGGCATCCCATCAGCAGGCCCACGGAAGAGAATAAGCCCACAGCCCTCAGCCCAGGAATCAAGTCTGAGCCCCAGCAGCCCCTCGTCCAGCCGGGGCTTCCTCACCAGCACAGCACCCAGAGGTTTTCCAGGTTTAATGCCATGTGTGCGTGGAAAGTAGAGTGCTGGAAAGACCACAGTGGACATTCTACAAATGCAACTTTCCTCCTGGAACAGCCCAGCAACCCTCTGTACCTTCCCCAAAGTACCCATGCCAGGTAGGCATAGAGAGTCTAATGGGGTGCCTAGGAATCAGCATTTAACACGATTCTGATGAATAAAAAAGTTTGAGAGGCCGGTCAGCGAGAGGCTGCCGTGGCCTCCACTCATTTGCAGGCTCTGAAGAGACACAGATTCAGGTAACAGGCCAGACAGGACGGGACAAGGATGGGGAAGCGAAGGGCAAATTCCATGGACCACCAACCACCCCTCCATCCCCACTGAGACTCCGTGATTTAAGGAGAGGCAAAGCCAGGGAGAAAAGATGCCCGCACCACACAAGGGACTGAGATTTCACCTGAAGTGCACAGCATATGGCTGAGGCCCAAGGTTGGGCAAGCCGAGAGCACAGGCCCAGAGGTGCCACCCACACCCCACACAGACCTCCCAAGCACTGCCTGTGTCTCCTGCCTGGTTTATTTCCTTCCCCCATTCTACTGTGTTGGTTTCTTAACCGCCCCCCACCACCACACACCCCTCTCTACAAGCTAGGTGAACTGAAAAGAGCAGGGGGGGTTAAGATCTGGGCTCTCAGGCCAACGTCCTGCCTGAGACATTAGTTCCAACCCACCCAGCTGTGATGTAAGCCCCTGAGATTTCTCAAATGTGAGAAAGGAAGGTGACTGAACCCACTTCCCAGGACGGCTGTGGAGACTGAGATCACATATAGCCACACCTCGGCATCCAGCACACGTGGGACCCCAGCCGTGTTGCCCCTGACGGGAATCCCTCTATGCCCCCTCTGCTACCAGAGCCAACTCCCAGCAGTAGCTGTGGAGGGTGCATCCTCTATTCCCACTCCACTCACCTCCCATCGCTCCCCGGAGTGACCTGCCACTCAGCGGCCAACAGCAAATCTGGCCCCATTAGATAACTGACCACACCCCCCAGCCCCACTCTGGGGCGTCTTCCACTTGCAGTTCCGAAGCAGAGCGAGAAACCGCCCTCAAGGGCGCTCACCTGTTCCTTATTGCACGTAATTACCTGCCACGCAGGGCCACCAGCAAACCCAGCTCCACCATCCAGCTTCTGGTGGGTAACTGCCTCCCTCTCCCGCTTCCTCCTGGGGTGTCTGGGAGGCTCAGAAACTGCCCTCCAAGGGCACTCATCTGTTCCTTATTGCACTAATACCTCCTTTACAGAAATCCACTTTGACTTCCAGCACTGCAGGTGTGACAGTTTAGGAATCTTATTTGTAAGCTCCAAGAGCTTGAGGTCACGTACACCTCACCAGCATCCCAGAGACCCAGCACTGTCCCACTGTATTTACGATTCCAAAATACTCCTTCAAAATGCTACTGGCATTTGATTTGCGCATAAAATGCTAAAAATCTTCAAGTGAAACCAATATCTTCAACAGTTGGATTCAATCATAACATGCGAGTTATACATCTGCCAAGTTGTAAAGCCTCATGCATTTATAACATCTTATGTATGGTCAAATGGTTCATTAACATAAATTACGAGAATCTCTAAGAAACGGGTTTTCTGGCATTAGATGACCAAAGGAAAACTGGGTTCTGGCGGGCTTGCGGGCCTGTAGAGGCACACATATCTGCTGACACAACCAAGCTCCTTCCCACTGACGTGGCCTTATCCCAGGCCCCTCTCCCGGACGCCTGCAGGCCCCTGGAGGAGCAAGCTGACCTGCCCACATTTCTCAAATGCACAGCTGTTGTTCACACTGCAGATGGAGCTCAAAGCACAAGCAGGCCACCACACAAAATACCACACAGCGTCCACGCCAGGGGATGGTTTTCACTCCATCCCAATGCCCCATGTATGAGTTAACAGCCATGCTACTAAACGGATTTTTAGACTCTCTAGACATACTTTGTTTGCTTTTATGCAACAAAGTTAAAAGACTATCACTCAGATATAGGCTCTGAAACTGGCATAATCATTTGGGAACAGAGCCTCTGCTAGATCAGGATAAGCACTTGGGACAACACCCCGTGACCTCAGTCCACACAAACCCATCCAGACCAGAGGCCTCCTGCACAGCTCTAATTTCTGTGGATTTCTGTAAATGAGGTATTAGTGCAATAAGGAACAGATGAGTGCTCTTGGAGGGCAGTTTCTGAGCCTCCTAGCCACACGGCCACATTCAGGCTGAAGCCGCGCCACCTCCAGAAACACTGTCCGTCACCGAGGTGTGCCTGGCTTCTCCCTTTTTCCAGAACTTAACAAAACCTGAAAGGACAGATCTGTGTAGAAAAACACAAACTACTTGCGATTCCTCTGCCCAGTTCAGGCTGTAGGAAGCTCGTTTCAGCCCTCACCGTGTTCTGACCTTGGTTCCCATAAGAAATAAAGTCAGAATTCTAGTCCCTGTCTCCTGGGCAGTGTGGCAGGCATACATACCTTCAGTTACATGAGGAAAGGCGTGGCGAGCCCCCTTCCTTCAGTAAAACTGCACAGTTCCCAGAACCCTGATGCCATCCCCCTCACGCCACTGTGAACACCTGGACAGAGCACATTTCAATGCGTGCACCTTCGTGGGCTGGTTTTCTATTTCTCCACTAAATCACCCCAAATTTAGCGCCCTAAACACTGACTTATTTTTTCCCACTTCTGAAAGCTGGAGTCCAAAACAGGTCCCACCAGCTAACGTCGAGGTGTCGGCAGGGCTGGCTCTGGGGAAGCGACTGTCTCCTTGCCTCCCGCAGCCTCTAGAGGCTTCCGCATCCCCTGGTCCATATGGCACCTACTGTCTTCAGGACCCACAGCGGCCCTGATGGCCCCTCAACAGGAAGACGCAGAACATCAGGAGCCCGGGCTCCAGTGCTAAGGCCAAACCTCACCACCCTCCCAGCTCCTCACACACTCCCGTGCAAGCTAATATAGATTCCACCTTAACTAGTATCACCTGTGTAAGGGGTAAGTGCCCAGCTGTGAACTGGTTAACCTCGCTCACACAGACCCCGGGAATAAACTCACAGGCCATGGACCACTCCACAAGTAATGAGTGACCACCTGCTCGGGGACCTCCATGGCCCAGCAGAGCCCTCCTTTGCCTCCCCGTGGACTCAGGGTCTGCAGCGCCAGAGGGCCCTGGATAAAAAAAACAGCTCCCATGTCGGGAGGCACCCAACAGTGGTTGGGTTCCCGGTACTTTAAGTAGCCCAGGTGGACAGGCCGCGCCCCGTGCAACTCCATCACAAGAATAACAGCTGCACGTGGCTAGTGCACGGGTGGCCACCCCTCGGCCCAGCTGGCCACGCTAAGCACATCACCGCCGTGACGTCCAATCAGACTCAGCTGCTGGCACAGTCCAGGTATCGGCCCCCAAGAACATTCTGGATCACAATTCACAGTACTGATTGCGATCTGGGCCACACGTGGCTGAATGTATTTACAGGAGGACGCCACAGCCGATCTGGCTGGACTGAGAACATTTCCCACTGTACATTCTTACAACACCATTTTATTTGCACTTTATTAAACTTTTATGGCTTTTTTCTGCCTATCTACTTTATGGGAGTGTTTCTTGTTCTTATGACTGCAGTGATACTTTAAGCTACAACTATTAATGTGTAAAATTACTTTGGAAGTCGCCTTATCATTAAACATTTGACAAGCAAGCAGTCAAAGACACCTAACCCGGAGGCCTCTTTTCTTCTCTGAGCCAAACCTACATTGGACTCAAAGAAAATGGCACACGGAGAGGGGCTGGATCTCTAGCGCCCATCCCTAGGGGGCCTCCTGGGGAGCAGATATGGAGGGAGAAGCCCTGGGCTACGGCACCGTCTTACTAAAGAAAAGTCCATTTGGGTAAATGTAAGTGCCAGACTTAAGAGATTAAGCAAACCATGAAAAGAAACCACTAACCACAGCTTCTCCAAAACAGAACTAAACTCCCTTTAGTTTGAATTGGAAAAGCAGAAGTGATGATCAGGATACAAAAAAAAATGACAAAGCATCTGAAACAGGAGAATAATCAAGGGCCACTGTCTCTTCCTGTGTGAGTGGGAGCCTCGCATCTAAGCTGGTTTTAGAAGGTTGCTACTTTGGACTGAAAGTTATCCCCAACCCCAGTTTGTAAGCAAGTGGAGCAGAACTCTTCAATTATTTCAAGGTTTAGCGGTAAAGCTCTGCAACTGTCACAACCATTTTAATTGGTGTGAATTTTAAAGTGACTCAATCTGTTAGCTGGAGTATCTAACGGCTTAACCACGGGGTCATGTTGGAAAATTATTCCAATTGCTTTTGTTTTCTCTACTGAAGATGCATTTGAATGTTCTTGTAGTTTGCAGTTGGCTGGTTCTGATGTTTGGTCTGAGGAGGCCCAAGTAACCGGAGAGGAAGAATCTGAAACCTCAAGCCACTCGAGTGCTGTCTGGGGAGATGGAGACCCCAACCCGAGAGCCACTGACGGACTCAGCACGGGCGCAGGGCCGCCAGAAGCATTGGGCCACGTATTTGCCGCTTACAAAACAACATAAGCACACACCCCCAGGTGTGTACACATGCCCTGTACACGCTAATGTCTGTCTATGCTAACACCAGCACACACCCCCAGGTGTGTACACTTCCTCTGTACACGCTCACGTCTGTCCATGCCAACAGCACGCACCCCCGAGGTGTGCACACACACTCTGTACACATCTGTCCCTGCCAATGCCAGCACACATCCCCAGGTGTGCACACACGCTCTGTACACACTCACATCCCTCCCTGCCAATATGAGCACACACCCCCAGGGGTGCACACACACTCTGCACATACTCACGTCTGTCCCTGCAGCCTGAGTCAGTCACAGAGAGGCAGAGGAGGAGTAGGAAGGACGTAATGGGCACTGAGATTCTGGGCCGGTTCCCCTCCCTACCTCGGGAGAGACCCCTCATGTGATCCTGCTGTCACTCACCGTTCCGCCTCCATCCTCCATCCTCCCACCGGGATCAGGAGGACGCCCACTGCACAGAGCTGTGATGAGGATGAACAGAAGATTGCAAGAGCTCACGCCAAGGTGCTGAGCACAGGGCCTATGGAGTGCTTCTTTCTGCTGTGGCTGAAATCAACAAACAAGAGGCTGACATTCCGCAGAGAATGTCACTCGCTGAGAAACTGAAACGTGTGACCTAGGAGCCTGTGAAGGTCTAAGAACAAACCAACAAACCTGCAGGGGCCTTTGAAAACTGTATGCTGAGAATAGATAGGGCTCAAGGACAGTATCTCCAATTGAACTTTTAATGAACTCCCTTAGGCGCCAAGAAGGCGGGCAGATAAGGAAGAGCATAGAAACAAAGAACTGAGTAGAAGGTTACATCTGGGAAAAGAAAGTTTGTTTTGCATTGCATTCTTTCTGCTGAGGTGGGGTTTATGGAGTATAAATAAAGTGAGGCGGAGGCTCTGAGCGCGGCCGCCATGTTCTCTGTGTGTCTTTGTCTTTTGTGTGTTCTTTCATTCTCCACCACCCCCGGCACGGACCCCAACAAGTGGCGCAGCGAGCAGGGTCACCACGGGTGAGTAGGGGAGAACAAGAAGGGGAACCCCCTAGGGGCGGGTAAGGCCCAGATATTGTTAAGGGGAACCTTCTTAAGCTTTCATTATGGGGAATTCCATCTCTCTGGCCTCAGAATATTTACGGCTGTTTCAAGGACTATTGCTGTCTATAGGAGTAGAAGTGAAAGAAAAAGACTTTGAAGTGATTGTTTGCCCATGTAGAACAACATTGTTACTGGTTTCAGTATCAGACTAAAGTGCAGCTGAATCGCAGAGAATGGTTACAGGTAGTAAAAACTCTGCTTAGAGCTCTCCAGTTAGGGGATATTATGCCTTTAAAATTGTGGACCTTGTGTGACTCTATCACTCAGACATTAGAGTTACTTGAGACTGATTCAGAGTGTGGTAATGTAGCCACAGGAGGAAAGGTATCTGAGGATTTGGGAAAAATAAAATAAAATAAATCTGAAATGGAGCCCATTTGTGCCAGGATAACAGAGGATGGTGGGGGTAGCAAAAGGGGGAGAAGAGAAAAAGCCAGCTCTTCCTTTTTCTAAGGGAAATTCTGACATGCAGTGTATTATGGAAATGCTTCAACAAATATTACAGATACATTCTTCTAATTCACCTTTGTGAGCTTTCCCTGTTTCTTTTCCTTCTGCCCTGTTAAAAGAGGATTTTCCAGTGCCTCCAACCCCCCGGCTTCCTTATCTTTACCTTTGTTTGGCAAAGTTGAAGCCCTATTCACATCAGACATACTTTAAATTTATACTAAACATCTGTTTAATATGTCAAAACCAGTGTATATGTATATCTTGTTGTTTGTTAAAATATTATGAGTATTTCAATAGTTAATAAATAAGCACATTAATATTAACTATTAATATTAATATAGTATTAATAACCCCAGCTAGGAAATTCTTATGTTAGAGGGGTGCATAGGTTCCACCAATTTACACTCCAAACAGAAGTTGAGTATTCGAGCTGCTTAACACATTAACTACCTCTTGATATTTTCTGTGTTTTTAAATTTTAACCATTGTATTGTGTATGTAATGATTCTCAATTTGGTATTAATATACATATTTCCTAGTGAGTAATGATGTTAGACATATAGGTTTATTGTCATTTCCTTGTTCTGCTACTTTTGGTTGGGTTATTTGCCTTTTCTTATTAATATGTTGAGATTCTTTATATTTGGGGATATGAGTATTATTATATATTATATATACTTTTAATTAAAAAAAAATTTAAGGAGCTGGATCTGTTTCCAATTATTTGTGCTTCTTTTGCTCCTAATGCTCAGTTTTCAAATGGTGGCAATAATGTCCAATTTAATGCCTTACAAATTAAATTTTTAAAAAGAAATGAAAGCTGCCATTTCTAACTATGGACCTCAATCTCCTTTTATCCTTGGTCTTCTTGATATTTTTCATCAGAAAATTTGATAATTCCTATAGACTGGAAGACTTTGGGGAAGGCTTTTCTTGATCGTTCTCAGTGGTTACAATTGCACAGCTGGTAAATGAACAAGGCACATGTACAGGCTAGGAAAAATATTATGTGTGATCCCCCTGGACCCGCTGAGGAACAACTCACAGGCACGGGCCAATATGCTACTCTTAATGCTCAGGCTGGTCTAGATGATGTTGCCCTTACTCAAATCAAGACTTTGTTTTTAAGGGCCTGAAATAAGGTAGAGATAACAGGAAAATGTTCCCTTTCCTCTGTGAAGATTTTACAGGGCACAAATGAACTATATCCAGATTTCGTAGCCCGTCTCCAGGATGCTGTCTTCAAAATTGTGGGTGCTGGCCTTGCTTCAAAAATTTTGTTACAAACATTTTCTTTTAAAAATGCTTATGCTGACTGTTAAAAATTGTTAAAATCGTTAAAGGCCAATGGGGCCAATTTAGATAAATATATTAAAACTTGTGTTAGTGTTGGAGGGGCTATTTATAATGCTCAATTATTTGCTGGAGCTTTGTCTAAAGCCTTAAAAGGAAATAACAAACAAGGTGTTTGCTTTCAGTGTGGTAAACCTAGACATTTCAAAAAAGAATGTCATAAAAATTGAACACTTTTATCCCTCAAGGCAGAAAGCTGCCTTCAGAGGTGTACAAATATTGGGGTAAAGGTCGACATTGGACAAATAAATGTCGTTCCAAAACTGATAAAAGTGGAAATTTACTATCTCCTCTCCTGGGAAACGGGAGCCAGGGCCCACAGGCTTGGGGCCTCAACAATTACAATACAAGTCTACTACAATATTCAGTGAGCAATGGCCTACAACATTAAGGAATAAATTCAAGTCCTCCTTAAGGATCCCACACCTTACCCCAGTTTCTCAGCTTTATGTGGCAACTAAGCAGAGCGCTGCTGCTGACTTAGCTATTACTCAGCCTTATGCTTTGTCTCCTAATAGAGGAGTATATAAATTAGCTATTAGAGTGTGTGGCCCTTTGCCAAAAGGACGTGATATTACTAATAAAATTTTTATTTTGGTACAAGTTTCACAATTTATACGCCTAGAGGCAGGGGAACGTATTCTCAATAGGGAGGGTTTGGTAGCACAGAAAAAACTGTTTTTTGGGAAACTTTAGTTTCTAATCAAAAGCCCTTCTGTTCATTGCACATTAATGGGATAGTTTTAAAAGAGTTCATTGATACGGGGGTGAATATGTCTATTATTTGTTTAAATTAGCGGCCTATACAATGGGAAAAAAGACAAATTTCAGTTATACTCACTGGCTTGGGTGCTGCTTCTGTGATTTATCAAGACGTAGAACCTTTAACCTGTGTCGGTCCTAAAGGTCAACAAGGTCAAGTGTTTTTTTTTATTTTTATATTGTTCCTATCAATATTAATTTTGGGGAACAAGATCTTTCACAACAATTTGCTGCTTTTTTCAACATTCCTCATATTTCCACAGCTGCCAAAAATATGATGTTCAAAATGGGCTACAATCCTTTAAACTCATAGCCACCACTCCTATTTAGGTGAAACAGTGACCATTATTTAAAGAAATACTTAGGACTCTAAAAGAGTAAGTCAAAAAACAAATGGCCGAGAGGAATATAAAGCCACGTATTTCTGCATGGAATTCCCGTCTTTGTCTTGTCTTAAAACTATAAATGTTTACATTAAACCTAGGGAAAGTTTACAGCCTGGTCTTCCTAATCCTGCCCTTATCCCACAAAGTTAAAACCAGAGAAAAGCAGCAAGATGCTTTTGTATCATTACAAACTCAGCTTTCTTTCTACTCACTTAATATTGACACAGAAAAAATTTAACTGGATTTTCTTATTCAATATTTAGGTTATACCTTGGAGGCACAAAATATTCGACCCCAAAAAATTCAAATTCGACGTGATCATTTAAAAACATTAAATGATTTTCAAAAGCTTCTAGGAGACATTAATTGGATGCGTCCTGTTTTAGGAATACCAACATATCAGTTATAACATCTTTTTTCTATTCTAGAAGGAGACAGTCACTTGGACAACTCACGCCATTTAACTCCTTTGGCTTTACAGGAACTCCAGCTTGTTAAAGAGCAGCTTCAAAAGGCCCTTCCTTTTGTTTATTTCATACTTTACCTTCTCCCACAGGAATGATTCATCAAACTAGTCGACCACTAAAATGGATCTTTTTGTCCAATAAAATATCTAAATGCTTGGCTACTTATATCGATCGTTTAGCTGAACTGATCATCAAAGGACGGCATCCCTCTCGACAACTTTGGGGAGGAGATCCTTCCTTAATTATCTCTCAATTCACTCATAGTCAGATCACTTATCTTCTTGCAACTTCTGATTCTTGGCAAGAAGCTTCATCAATCTTGAGTTACAGTTTATCCTTATCCCTCGGTGCAATAGGGAGAATTGTTTGCTATTCTCATGGTCTTACTTGATTTCCCTACTACTGGTTGTAACATTGTTAGTGATTCTCAATACGCCGTTTATGTTACTTCTTATATTTCTCAGGCCACTTTACCTCTTTGTGCTACTTCTTCTCTTCAGAAATTCTTTTCTTTGTTATCCTTTACTTTGAGCCAACGTCGAGCTCCTTTATTCATCACTCATCTTCGTTCTCATTCTCAACTTTCTGGACCATTAGTTCATGGTAATACTCAGATTGATTTGCTTTTAATCGGCCACCTACATGCTGCAGAACAAAAATATACTCTACATCACACTAATAGTTCTGGCCTTCAACGATGGTTTCATTTAACTCATAAACAAGCTCGTTCTCTTATTCGAGCTTGTCCTTCCTGTGCTCCTTTGAGCATTCCATCCTTCCATCCTGGGGTTAATCCACGAGATGTCCCTTCTTTTGGACGATTAAAATGTTCATCATACCATTGATACCTTTTCTCATTTCTGTTATTACTCATCTCTTAGTTTGTTTCGCCATCATGGGCATTCCTCTTATACTTAAAACTGATAATGCCCCTGCTTACGTCTCTCATAAATTACAAGTTTTCTTACAGCAATACAATATTCAACATATCACCGGTATCCCGGGCAACAGTCAAGGTCAAGCCATCATTGAGCGCGCAAATTTAACTTTAAAAACTTAACTATTAAAACTAAACAAAAAGGGGGAAATGAGCCCCCCAGAAACCAGATTTTGAAACCAGATTTTGAAGGTTCTTTTTACCTTAATTTTTTTGAATCAATGGAGACAATTGCAAGATTCTGCTGCCGTAACCCATCTTTCCTCACCTCCCTCGGTGATAGTCCCCGCTGACAGTTTAAAGGTTTGATATCCTAATGAAGAAGGTAAGTATGTTCAAGGGCAAGTTCTAAAACAGGGACGGGGCTATGCTCTTGTCCTTACAGGGAGCGGACCTGAGTGGTTTCCTACAAGATGATTGAAACCCTGTTGAAAAGAAAACTGGATTCAGCATGCATTTCTTCCTTTGTTGGATGTGCCTCGGCGGGGGACTTATTTCTCTTAGTGAGGCTTTGTATGAATATTGGACTTATATTCCCTTTCCACCCTTGTATCAGGGAGTCGCCTGGGGAGAGGCGGAAATTAAGGTTTTCACCAATGACACTACTTGGATGCCGTCTCCCTATATAGACAAAGACAATATAGAACGGGAAACGGGAATTATAAACAACACATATCAATTTGGAGTGGAAGGAGTTCCAATATGTATGGGAAATAGTTCTCATTGTCTCTGAAGATCGCATGAAGCCTGGGCTGTTGGTTATAATCATAGTCATGTGGCTGCTAATACTGTTATTATTGTAACTAGAAGTTTTTAATATAATCATACTGTATATAGTAATGAAACTATTCCTAGTTCTTTACTTTTTTGTCCTATTCTAGAGGTTTCTCCTAATATTGAGGTGCTTGAGTGACAACAATGTCGGGGAACTAAACCCCGGATTTTATTAGAATACAATGGGATGCAAATAACTGATTGAAGTGTGCACGGTGATTTTCAAACAAAATTTAGTCACATACCTTTGAAATGACACTGGGTAAATAAAAGTATTGCTGCTAACAGTAATGAAACCTTGGTATGGCATGAAGGAGGCCTGAAGTACAGAGTTATTTTTGGAAGTTGTTAGCTGCAGGCGATGCCATTAGCACTTTTGTGGGGAATATGCCCCTTAGTCTTTCTAACCCGAATAACTCCTTTCATATTCAGTTATACTGAAATACCTCCTGATATATTATTGCTTGTGTCCGTAAGCCCTACCTATTATTAGCAGGGAATTTGACATGAGATAATGATACGGGGATTGTTAATTGTACAGATACGTGTACAATTTTGTCTTGCCTCAATCATTCCTGGTGGCACAACTTTACTGAGGATATTTATATCCTCAGGGATCGTAAGGAAATTTGGCTACCTGTTAAACTTACGTGACCGTGGGGGGCATCACCTCTTGAGACTTATATTTGGACTTCTCTCCAGCGAACCCTCCATGCCCTTGGACTTATAATTGCCTCGGTGATGAGCCTTGTCGCCATTGTCTCCACTGCGGCCATAGCAGGGCTCGCTCTTCATCAAAGCATACAAAATGCTGAATTTGTGCAGCAATGGCATGAACAATCTCACTGGTTATGGCTTCAACAACGAAACATTGATTCTCAACTTGCTGAAAGATTGGACAACATGGAACAAGCCTTGACATGGCTTGGAGATCAGCTCACTGTCCTCAGTACTCGGATAACATTACAATGTGATTGGAACTCCACTCAATTTTGTGTAACGCCTGTGCTTTTTAACATCTCTCAAAATTGGACCGTAATCCAAAAATTATTAATAGGCCATAAAAATATTAGTTTGGACATCCAAGAGCTCACTCAGAACATTTCCGAAGCATTTCAACAACAATTACATGTGTTGTCCGGAACTGTAACCCTTCAGGAGCTGGGTCAGTGCCTTGCTGCCTTTAACCCATGGACCCAGAAGAAGACATGGATTTCTACAATCTCTGGAAGTATATTGCTTTGGGCACTTGGATTGGGTCTACTTCTTTTGGTGATTGATGCTCCCTCCGTCGCCTCCAAAAACAAAAGAAAACACAAGAACAAATATGGGCTACCTTTTTAGGATTGAGGCAAAACAAAAAAAAAAAGGGGGGGAAATGCAGGGGCCTTTGAAAACAGTATGCTGAGAATAGATAGGGCTCAAGGACAGTATCTCCAATTGAACTTTTAATGAACTCCCGTAGGCGCCAAGAAGGCGGGCAGATAAGGAAGAGCATAGAAACAAAGAACTGAGTAGAAGGTTACATCTGGGAAAAGAAAGTTTGTTTTGCATTGCATTCTTTCTGCTGAGGTGGGGTTTATGGAGTATAAATAAAGTGAGGCGGAGGCTCTGAGCGCGGCCGCCATGTTCTCTGTGTGTCTTTGTCTTTTGTGTGTTCTTTCATTCTCCACCACCCCCCTCACAGACCCCAATAAAACCAAACGGTTTTGTTTGTTTTTCAAACACCATAGCCTGTTTTTTCGTTTTTCTCATGCTGTACTTTGAGTATCATTTAGTTTAATTTCAAAGTAAGTCCAATAAATACACAAAATCACAGGACTGAGCATGGAGCATTGGTTCACTTCATGTCCTCCAGCCTTTAGGGCACATTAAGGAAAGACATGATTCCAGGACTCCCATTAGAAAGGCTGCCCTGAGGCAGCTGCTGGGGCAGCCAAATTGCAGCTGTTGATGCTGCCCCCAAGCTGCTTGGATGAAGCACAAGATTCCGGAGGTCTCTTCTCTTCTGCCCTTCGCCCAGGAGAGAAGGTGGAGGGAGAATGGTGAGAGAAAACAGGAAGAAGGAGGGGGGAAGGAGGGAGAGAGGAGGGGGGAGAGAGGGAGAGAGGAGGGCGAGGGAGGGAGAGAAGAGGCAGGAGGGAGGGAGAGGAAAGGAGAGAGGGAGAAGAGAGGGGGGAAGGAGGGAGAGGAGAGGGGGGAGGGAGGGAGAGAGGAGGAGGGAGGGAAGGAGAGAGGAGGGTGGACGGAGGGAGGAGGGGCATGTTCCATCCACCAAGGCAGCTGCACTGCAGAGAGAATGGAGGGTGTGTTGCCTCTCAGGACAGCAAGTTCACGCTGTTTATAATTGTTAGCATAAACAATGACCCGCTGAGGACAGGGCTGCAATTGGAGTTGACAACGTTTTATTTTCATAGTTGATATTGGGGACCTGGACCTAAAGCACCGTGCCTTGCCCTTTCGCCAGAGGGGCCAATGGCTCTCTATACTTGACTCTATTTTAACTAAATACCCGATATTGACTAGGAATTATGACGTGTAGGATACCCCTTACCACAGTAACGTCAACCTCACTTTCTAAACGCAGACACCAGTGTGAACTCAGACTCCACGGCCAGCATCGTAACTGGAGACCACATGGGCAATGCTGTGAACTCAGACCCCACAGCCCACACCATAACTGGAGACCACACAGGCACCAGTGTGAACTCAGACCCAACAGCACCTGCCTGGGCTGCTCCAGCCACCAGCAGAACCTGTTGTGCAGCTGAACTGGAAGCTGATTCTGGAAAGAACTGAGAAGCATGAGGACGAGATCCTTCTACCTCAACAGGGATCAATTTTTTAACGATTTCTTTCTGTCAGAAAACTGTTAATAAAATACTTTGTTCTAAAATGACCAGGATTTCAGCAGCCTCTACATTCCTTCATGTCAATCAAAGCTTAGGCACATGGGTTACTTCACTGTTCATGACACCTTTTTCAAATAAACCCCGGGGCCGCCTGTGTACCCAAGAGCCTGGGCACTGAGCATTCAGAGAAAACGTCCAGGGTGAGAGTGTTCACTTCCCAGCGGTGCAGTAGAGCGCATGGGGGGAGTTTAAGCCACAAGTGGCCACACCTCCCCTGCCTCTGGCCAGTGCCCACAGCTCACACACACACTCCTTCCTCAGCCCATCCTGGGCCACGGGGCCCTCGCGTAACCAAGGTCACTGCAGCACCTCCAGGAACAAACTGGTTACAGGTGGACTGCTCTCTACGCAAGGTACGCTAGATTAAGAAAACTGACTAAAAACAGTAGGAAGAAAAACTCACTCCACCCATTGAGGCAAGAGAAATGAACACAGCCTCTGAAATCACTGCAGAGGAGTTTTCCTGGGTTAGGTACGCGGTGGGGTGACCCTACCCCATAGCGGGGCAATAGCACATGGTGGGAACCAAGGAACATCTCCGAATAAATGTAGGAAAATGCACTCAACTCCCAAACAGAGAGAGAAACTACTTTTTTCCTTAAAAGCTTCTGTCTTTTATTCTCAGAAAGACTCTCTTTGGTGTCTTGACTGCTGACAGGACAAGCCCATCTTCCCCAGAAAGCCGTCCTGGACAGTCTCCAGATCCTACAGCCCTCAGGTCCACCTTGCCTACTGATGATCCCACATTACAAAACCTAATCATCAGAAAAAGCTTCCCAGTCCGCAGCTCACAAGTGACATTTTATTCAGGGAAACGCTAATAAAAACCTGGGGCTCTGCGTAAACGCTGTCCCCTAGGTACTGAGGCTCCACACAGATGGCACACAGGGAGACAGGCCTCACCCCTTCCTGGCGCCCCATGTCTCTCCTCACATTTTATTAGCTGAGTTTTGTGGCGGTTTGTTACTTTTAACCTGCCTGTCCAAGACAGCTGCACTAAACTACTTGTCCAGTGCAGATCCACTCATAATGACCATCAGCTCAGAGTTGGAAGTAGCACTGGAGAACTAGGTGGTTTCAGGGCACTATGCTTCCCTGCCCTCTTTTCCAGGGGTGCCAAGTAAGTTTCTGCCGTGGCTGATGATGTCAATACTACACTAACATTAGTTCAACGGCAGGCCACCAATTAATACTTAATGAACAATCTCCTTAAAAGCGAAACCCCATCTCTACCAAAAACACAAAAAAGTAGCTGGGCATAGTGGTGAGCGCCTATAATCTCAGCTACTGGGGGACTGAGGCAGGAGAATTGTTTGAACCCAGGAGGCAGAGATTGCAGTGAGCTGAGATTGCACCATGGCACTCCAGCCTGGGCAACAAGAGTGAGACTCCATCAAAAAAAAAAAAGAAAGAAAAGAAAGAAGGAAGGAAAGAAAGAAAGAAAGAAAGAAAGAAAGAAAGAAAGAAAGAAAGAAAGAAAGAAAGGAAGGAAGGAAGGAAGGAAGGAAGGAAGGAAGGAAGGAAGGAAGGAAGGAAGGAAGGAAGGAAGGGAGAAGAGAAAAGAAAAAAAGAAAAGAAAGAAAGAAAGAAAGAAAGAAAGAAAGAAAGAAAGAAAGAAAGAAAGAAAGAAAGAAAGAAAGAAAGAAAGAAAGAAAGGATTCTCACGACACTGTCAACATCTTCAGTTCTTCCCGAAGGTAGCATAAAATTGTCACACACAACGTAAACTCAATCAGATCAACGTTCTTTCCTCACCGATCCATACCTAAATCCTTATTTCAAACTGGCCCCAGTTTTTCAGAATTTAAGAAGACTGAGAGGAATAACCACGAACAAGCAAGGTTTACGCAGACGTCAGTCTTCCCAACTCTCGCTCAGGAGCTCACCCCAAACTCCTCCTGTGCAATCAGCCTGGATAACAGTCCCTGGTGGCCTCACGAGAACAGAGGCTCCCACGAACCCACGACAGACGCCACCATTCAGCCCCAGGCAGAGGAGGGAGGCGGACGGTCACGAAAGCCGGAAAAGCAGGGAACTGCGACTTGTCTGACTTAATGTAGGCGATTGGGCTAAAAAACAAGGCACATCCACCAGTCAATGGGGTGAGCTCCAAGCTGTCTGTGCAGAGGCTGTAGATATGAAGGAACTCACTTCCCTGCACACTGAAGTCCATCAACGTCTCCACATCGACCGCACCTGGGCTCTGCTCACCCCTCACAGACTAGGATGAGAGTGGCCGCGTCTGGATAGAAGGTCAAGGACGGATGGACAGACATCCTGGACAGACACTGTACAGAGACCAGGGGCTGGGCAGGGGGAAGGGGCACAGCCTTGGGGCCAGCAGGGGCGAGGCCGGGAAGCCTCGGTGAAGGCCTGCATCTCCTCATCCAACAGAAGCAGGAGCGGCCACGCAGTGTGGGCTGCAGCTGTCGTGAAGTGGCCAGTGGGACATAGCAGGAGGCCGTGCCCAGCCTTACCCCCAGCCCAGGAGAAGGGGCCCAGCTGCGGGCACTGCCCCAGGAGCCGGCATCCTGAGCCCCCAGAGAAGGCGGGAAATTGCCCCTGGGCACTGGGCGCTCAGGCTGGAGGTGGTGAGACCTCGAGGCCCTGCAGTCGGGGAGGCGAGGGCAGAGGTGGCCAGACTGCAGCTCAGTGAAGGGCTTTGTCAGGAAAGGCCCCCAGAGGCTGCCTCACCAGCCCGGGGGAGGTTACTTCCAGCCCAGAGGCTCAACAGGGCCCTTGGTGGTGACGCTTAACCTTGTCCTCTGACAGAGGACCATCGAGACAGAGTCACTCAAACCTCTGCCAAGCTCTGCACCCAAATGAAGCTGTTACCACAGACGCCGAGGCAGGCAGTGCTCATCTCAACTCTGTACAAGTGGTTTCTTTAGCCAGTTCTCCAAATTCTTAATGACAAACCACACTAAACGTGTGTTTTCAGCATCACCTATGTTCATAGCTATGTATAAAATAACGATCACCAGGAAAACTAGGTGGTGAACCCAGGAGGAGGAAATCCCCACGACGAGTCAAGAGAACACCAGCGGACCATTGGCTCTTCACGGCTGAACCCAAGAGCACTTGGCTGGGCTCACTTCCGTTCTAATTTCCAGATTTATTTTTACTTCCCCACATTTTCATTATGAAAATGTTCTAACATATTTAAAAAGTGGAAGAACAGTACAATGAGTGGTCAAGTTTTCTCCACGTGGAGCTCCAACAACTGCTAATGTGTCGCTAGATTTGCTTTCTCACTCTCTCTGTAGATCAGACAGAGAGACAGATTTGTTTCTCCTCTGGAGCCACTTGAAGGTGAGAGGCTCCTGCTGCCTCACCGAGTCCTCAGGCACACATTCCCTAGGAATAAGGGCCCCTCTGCAGCCGCACTACCATCATCAGCAGACAAGAATGATTTCAGAGCATCGCTGTCCAGGTTATGTTCAGGTAGCACAATCGTCCCGAAAACGTCTTTTCTATCCGGGCCACACACTGCGCCGAGTGATTCTCCTTCCCCGTCTTCGTCAGGGACAGCCTCGCACCCTTTTATTTGTGATCTTCAATTTTCGAGAGTCAGGGGCCGTTGTCCTGCTGAATATCCCCTACCCCAGAGGCATCTGTTTCTAGGGCCATCATTAAATTCCCTACTATGCACCTCCACTCCCTGTAAACAGGAAGTTTCAGTCTTGAGGCGCGATCACCTTCTGTCAAACGCTTCTCGGCAGCTTCCGGGTGAGGCTGCTGGTTCACGAGGGGCGCGAGCTCCTACTCCTGGTCACTGACGGTGCGGACGCGACAAGCACCACACCCCGAATCAGAAACGTCTGGAGGGGCCGCGGGCAGCCGAGACACCTGGAGGTGTGAACGGCACAGGCGTGGGGCAAGAACAGGCTCAAATCATAACGAAACGTCTGATTCCAGACAGTGCCACCTGGGTAAGATGGTGACATCTCCTTAGCAAGTATCTGAAGCCAGAAAGTACGACAGAAAATTCACAACCTGCCTTCGTTCACCCAGGCTGCTCTAACAACATATCACAGGCTGGGTGGGGGCTGGCGAACGACACAAGTTCATTTCTCACAGCTCCCAGTCTCAGTCTCAGGCTGAGAAATCCATAGTCAAGGCCTGACAGGTTTGCCTGGTGAGGGCTTCCTGGTTCATAGACGGCGCCTTCTCACTGGGTCCACACACCGTGGAAGGAGTGAGGGAGCTCTCTGTAGTCCCTTTTTGCGGGCACAGATCCCATTTATGAGACCCTCACGACCTCCTCACCGCCCAAAGCTCCCCCTCCTAGCACTATCTCCTCGCGGGTGGGGATTCCAACTTGTGAATCTTGGGGAGACACAAACATTACAAAAGCCCATCATTTAATTTTTTCTAAAGGCATTTTTGCTTCTACAAAGTCTCAAGATAAAATCAAAAGAAAGAGGTCTGAGTCAATCCACACAGTTCTCCCAAAAAGGCAAGTGATCAATTGCTACCACTTTTTATCCGAGACCCGCTGGGTGTCCCGGTCTGCATGACTGATTCTAAATCACCATCCTCTCCTCTGCCACTCAGAGGTCAGTGTCAGTCCAGAGCTTAACACCAAGGCAGAGCTGACTGAATGACACCAGCTAATCCAGTAAGACAAGCCAAGACTCCTGCCCAAGGCCTAATTCCTACCCCAGGGAAACATGGAAGGGCCAGACACCTGGCAGCCCTTCCTTCCTGCTCTAAAGCCCCAGAGACACAGCCCCGGGCAGGTGTGTGCCTCGGGCAACGCACGGTAATGTCAGCTGGGCACCGAGTCTGAGAACATGTTGTCAAGTAAAAATGAAAACAAGACTGCTGAGAAAAGTTCATGCTTAATCACCTCTGGGCTAAATTCTAAATGTAATGTTATTTCAGAGCTAGGTGGAAGTAATTCCTTAAAAATATATATGAACAGTGACTAGCAACCAGGGTGATAAGTACTCAATATGTGTTTGATGAATAAATGAATTTTTAAAATTTATGAAAAGAGCACACTTTATTTAGGATAATTCTATTAAATTGGATGTCCTAACTATACAGTGGTTCCTTCGTGCTGACAGCAGAGTGAGTTTGCTTCAGTTAACTCAAAAAATGGTAAGTCACTCTAACAGGAAACCAAAAGGCTTTACAGAGAGTCTAATTATGGTGCCAATTCAACTGTGCATGGCAATTTCACCTTAATATTTAAATTCTCGAAGCACCATAGTCAGAAAACAAGACATAACATACACAAGTGCATCGCCTGAAGCACCATCACCTAGAATTTGACAAAGTTTGACTGTGAGTTTCAAGAAAAGGGCTGACGAGGCCAAGAAGTTCCTTCCCCTCTCCCCTTACCTCCCATTTTGGTGACCAACTTCATGCAGAGAAATTCCTGTTTCAGGTTTGCAGGCATTGGAGCAATCCTGGTATCTATTCCCCCAAGACACTAGCAGGCTGAGGTCTGCAGGGTGCACATATTGAAAATCACAGGAGCACTGGAGTGGCGGAAAGAGGTGTCTGTGAAGATGTCATCCGTTCCAAGACAGGCTCTGATTCCGCCTCCGGGCCCTTTGACAAAAAGCCATTGCTACAAATTCACAGCCACCAGGAGGAAACACACAAAAGACCCCACTGCCCTCCTGGCTTCCCAGAAGGCCTCAGAAGGACGAGACACGGAGCCTGCGTGCAATCCTGGACCCTCCTCCCTGCATTCAGTTTGACGCGTGTCACTTGCTTGAGTGACGGAGGTCCCACAATGGGCACAAGGGGACCCGTCAGGTCAGGAGGGTGCTGCCCAGCTCACGGTCCACATATGGGGACCCGTCAAGTCAGGATGCCCGGCTCACGGTTCACACATGGGCACCCGTCAGGTCAGGAGGGTGCTGCGCAGCTCTCAGTATAAGCCGCATATGCACATTCTTCACTGAAGCCACTGCATGAAACCACTGCATGAAGCCACGCTGGAAGCACTTTCTGGCAGGTTTAGGAAGCTCGTGTCCAAGGTCATTAAACGCATGGGAAGCTCGCCTTGAAGGCATTTTACTTTGCTTATGACAATGAAGCATTCTTATTGTACTGAGTAGAGCATGCTTTCTTGTCTAGTGCCTCTTTGAAACAGGCATGTTGTGCCTGTCTTACAGATTACATCAAGGCCCTAATACATTTAGACCCTTGTTTCAAGTACACACAAAGCAGCGGCATCTCTAGAACGTGTTTTGGACCACGGGAGGAAACCAAATCACAGCATTATCCATTGATGTTGCATCTGGCACATTGAGACTTTTTATTCTGTCTCTCTTCCTATACAAAGAAGTGGAAAATAGGTCCAAGATCACTCACAACAAATTATTGTTAATTGAAAAAAAAAAAAAATCCTAACCTCACCTTGGAGGATCTCAAGGCAACACCTCGTTCTTTGAGGTCATGGTTGGGACGCTCTCCGGACTCCTAGGTGGGTCTGCAACTGCAAGGAATCCCTAAATGGGCAGTTTTGGGGCCAGCATGGCAGCTAGCCATACATCCAGGCAGGTCTTGGCAGGTTGCTCCGTGACCTCGGCTGGTTCACTAACCTTTCCCTGCACTCAGAACCCACCAGGAACGAGGGCACCGGCCCACACGTCTCTGCTCCCAAGGCTACATCCCCTATGTTCCGCTGCACTGCTGGGTTTCATGCCTTAGATCCCAGGCACCTTCAAGTTGACGTTTCCCCACCAGCCCTCATGAAGATGATACTCAGATAATGTCCCTCCTCTCCCACCTGGTCAGTACCCAGGGAGAAAGGAACCCGGGTCTCAGTTTGATTTGCTGCCAGTCCATCGAAAAAACAGCTGGCCAGCAGCACTGGTGCACAGCACTGCCAGGTTACCCGTGAGGTAAACAAAGCAAAACGGGATATACTCAAGTCAGCTGCGGCAAGTGCTTCTCCATTCCTGCTCTAACAAGGAAAGACAAGAGGCCGGGAGTGTGGCTCACATCTCTTGTCCTTCCTCGTTGGGTCAGGGGTACAGAAGCATTTTGGAAGACTGAGGCAGGACAAATACTTGAATTTGAGACCAGCCTGGGCAACATAGCAAGACCCCATCTCTACAAAAAAAAAAAAAAAATACAAAAATTAGCCAGGTGTGGTATCATGCCTGTATTCCCAGATAGATACTCAGGGGCCTGAGGTGAGAGGATCACCTGAGTCCAGGAGGCGGAGGTTGCAGGGAGCCAGGATTGCACCACTGCACTCCAGTCTGGGCAACAGGGTGAGACCCTATATCAAAAAAAAAACAAAAAAAGATAAGAAGTACAAGAGACCACTAATAATTAAAAATAGTGCCTGCTAACTTGAAATCTTTTCCAGATACGGTGAAAGAAATCATTTTTCTTCCTACACCCATTCTAAGCAAACATTTCTATTTTTCTGCTACACAATTTGGTAACCTGCCATTTCAGATCCTGGTCTCTTTAAGCAGGACTTGCTGGGGTGCCAGCAAAGCAGCGCTCTGAAACCTCAGCATCCTCAGGTCCACCTGGAGGGCAGGTGAGGGATGCTGGGCTTCCACCTCCAAAAGTCACACTGGGATGGGGCAGGTCTGGGGTGAGGCAGGGTTTGCACTTCTAATGCATTCCAGTCGAGGGCCACGCCACCCTAAACACGCCCATCTCATCTAATGCATAGCAGAGGGAGAAGCCACGTGGGGCAGGTCACAGAGCAAGGGTCCAGGCACCAGGTCACCAGTTGTCTATTTAAATGCAAACCCATCAAACAGCTTAAGTCAAACAGGTTCACCCTCCTAACACATTGGTCAACACAGCTAGTGATAAATATCACTGCTGTTAGACCTTCTGCTCACTGATGACCACAGCAATGGCCGGAAACATCAAAGCTGAAGGGTGTGTGCCACGGTCAGGGCTCTGCACACCCCTGTCCCAGGCCATCTCACACGGGTGCCTTCACCGGCACCGGGGTCTCACAGACCAGCTCCACGCTCACACTTACTGGGACGCAACCACCCTTTCAGCCCTTCATGCGTCTGTACCCTACAGCAGTGTTCAAGGGAGGCTAATTTAAGAAACAAATGTAATACGGACGTCTGTGAACTCTTCCTCCATATCCTCTGAG
The DNA here is from genome assembly GCF_037993035.2 of Macaca fascicularis. NCBI lineage: Eukaryota > Metazoa > Chordata > Mammalia > Primates > Cercopithecidae > Macaca > Macaca fascicularis. Next base: position 14,840,323 of record NC_088387.1, on the reverse strand, counting down.
TGGCCCTCCAGAAAGAGAAATATTAAAAAGAAAAAGAAGATTTAAGAGTCAAACACAGGGCCGGGTGCAGTGGCCCATGCCTGTAATCTCAGTACTTTGGGAGACCAAGGCAGGCGGATCACATGGGGCCAACAGTTTAAGACCAGCCGACCAGCATAGCAAAATCCTGTCTCTACTAAAAATACAAAAATCAGCCAGGCATGGTGGCACATGCCTGTAATCCCAGCTACTAGGGGGGCTGAGGCAAGAGAATTGCTTGAACTGAAAGGCAGAGGTTGCAGTGAATGGAGGTTGCAGTGAGCCAAGATCATGACACTGCACTTCAATCTGGACAACAGAGCAAGACTCCGTCTCAAAAAAATAAAAACAAGCCAGGCACGGTGGCTCATGCCTGCAATCCCAGCACTTCAGGAGGCCAAGGCGGGTGGATCACAATGTCAGGAGATCGAGACCATCCTGGTTAACACTGTGAAACCCCGTCTCTACTAAAAATACAAAAAATTTAGCAGGGCGTGGTGCGGGCACCTGTAGTCCCAGCTACTCGGGAGGCTGAGGCAGGAGAATGGCGTGAACCCGGGAGGCGGAGCTTTCAGTGAGCCTGGATCGCACCACTGCACTCCAGCCTGTGTGACAGAGAGAGACTCCATCTCAAAAAAAATAACAACAACAACAACAAAAAACACAGAAACTCGTGGAACAAGCCCTTGCCCCACTCCATGTCAGCTGTGCTGTGCCACCCAGGAGCATGCCAAGCTCAAACAGTCGTCCACCTGCCTTGCGTAAACGATGTCACTACTCGAATCAGAGAGACTGAGATTCCCTAACCCTCGCCATGTGCATGTCACTCACAAGCAGGCATGAGGACCCCCGCAATTCACAGGGAATCCCTCTGGCCATCCGATGACCATCCATTCATAAATAAAAAGCATTAATTCCTGCTGGGTTGCAGAGGTGTACACATCAATGCTTGTTACTGTTCACAAATGTTCCACTTGAGGATGGAGTGACGCTACGGAATTGGGAAGAACTTCACAGACATACGAGGGGTGCATTTAAGGAAAAAGTGTAAGGAAAAGGTGAGAAAATGGAATATGCTAACCTCTGTCTTTTCATCACCCTCTAAATCTTATGATTCCAGTTCTGTTCATTCTGCAGTGAAAAATAACAAGTGATTCACATTCAGACACAAGGTGGCTTAGGAAACTGTGGCTGTTTTACAAAGATGAAACAATATAGAAGATCAGGATTCCATGAACCTACTTACTTAAAGAGAGAAGAGACTGGGAGTTACACATCAGCTTACCAAGGCTGTCCCGAAGTCCAGAAGCCCCTTAGGAGAACAGAGAATGTGCAGCCTCCACAGACCAACGCAGGTGGCTGGGCCCAAGAGTGGGGACAGGGAGGCTGCAGGAGGCTTGCAGAGGGAGCTGTCCCGCCAGCCTCTCGCAGAAATTCCTAATTAAACCCTGACCGCAACTCTGTTTAGTGAATTGTCTCCTGGTCACTAAGAAGAGTGAAGCTGTTGAAAGCCTACAGCCAACCCTCTGGATAACAGTTGAGATGTATTTTAGAGAAGGAAATCATCCTGTCACAATCCCAGACCTGCCAACAGCTGCAAGCACGTCCTGGGAGTGCGGCTTCTTGCTCTGTCAGCACCAGAGCCCACCGTAGAGCCACACGGGTTCTACCCGACGTTCCCACTTCAGGGAGTCTGGGCAGGTGGAGCTGAAACACCCAGGGGGCAACCCCCACCTCCACTTCTCAAAAGTACATGCAGAGGCAGACAGAATGAAACACGGCCCCCAAACCTCAGACATACGGTTCAGCAACACGGCCCACCATAGAGCCACATGGGCTTTGCCCGACGCCCCTAATTCACAGAGTCTGGGCAGGTCCTGCTGAAACAGCACCTGGGGGGCAACATCCAACCCCACTTCTCAAAAGTACATGCAGAGGCAGACAGAATAAAACACGGCCCCCGAGCCTCAGACATAAAGTTTGGCACGGGCATCTGTGAAACAAGAACAAAAGTCGCATGGGAAAGTGAGCACAAAAATGAAAAAAAATAACAGAATTACAGTGAAGATGGATGAGATGGAGAGGATTGTGAGGAAGTTGAGAAAGGGACTGAGGACCTAAAGGGGCACATAAGGGCTGGACATTCCCGACAAGGTAACAAAAACACCTCTGGATGAGGTGGGACATCATCTTCATTATGGAAATAAAGGGAAAAAGCCTGAAAACATCAGTTTCCTACCAGGAAGCAAAAATCAAACTGGCTTCAGACTTCTCCTCTACAACACTGGATTCCAAAAGACGAGGATGTGGCATCTGTGGGGTCTTGAGGGAGAGCTGGCACAAACGTCCCAGAGCTGCCATCTCCAGAAGCAGCTGAAACAGCCTCAGATCCAGCAAACTCTTGTCTTGAAAAATCTATCAGAGTACACTCCCTTATCAAAGGGGTGCATGGCTGCAGGGCTTGTGGTGTAAGGCGATTTAGAAATCTTACTCCATGCAGACCCTAAACTTGGGAGGCTGCTGGTCACACCCTGGGAGGACCTTAGCCAGCGGGAAGCCCTGTGCCTCCTTTCTGCTCCATCTCTAAAGCCAAGAAACATTTTATGCATAAAATTACGTTATTTCCAATTTGTTAAATTGTATATATTAAGTCCATAAAGAGACCAAGAAAATGTATAAAAACATTGATGACTTCACGGTGGTATTATAATTAATTTTTAAACAAAACATGTTGTCTAAATTTTCCAGACTGAAAAAAATACTCTTTTTAGCAAGAAAGGTGCTTTTAAAGTCACCATAAACAATTATATATCCATCCTATGAACGCGGTCTTAAAATAAAAAGTGAAGAGCAAAAACAGCAGAAGGAAGTGCATGAATACGTTGATAACGTTTATCTCTGAATGGGGTGGGGGGGCTGTTTTGTCTTCCATTTCCCCATGTTTGAAGTGTCACCTCTGTAATGTAATAATAGAGCAAACACAACAGTTGAGGAAACACTGCTGCCCACTAGGACATAAACCAAGTCTCCTCCAAAATGCTGCGACCCCAACCTCTGATTTTATCTTTTAAATCAGCTAGGTTTTCTCCCCTAAAAAGAAGCATATTGTATCATTACTCTTTAAAGTTAGGTGACTTAACAGGCATACAGACTTAAACACCTTCTGGAAAGGTGATGTGTCAAGTTTAACTAAGATTTGTTTTGTTCTGAAAAGAGCAGGGGCACGTTCCCAGGTGAGGGGACCCCAGGAAACACTGGTTGTGTCCGATGGGCCCTCACCTGGAGAAACAAGCGCTCGACGCCTCCACCCTCCACCTGGACTCAGCAGGAAAGGGGTGCAGAGCTGAAGACAAACTCGTCTATAAAAACCTCAAGGGTTGTATCCAGGAGCTACTCACTTCCCGGTGCCGCCGCACCCTGCCCCCGTGTGCAGGTACCGGAGCTGCTGTCCAGCCTTCCCCAGGCTCTCCACGTCTCCTTCCACCCCACTCCAAACTGCACCACCCAACCCCCCACCGTCACTTACTGACCACCCGCCTCAACTCCCGCATAGCCTGGAAACTACAAAGCTGCCTGGCAGCAAGAGGGGACGGGCAGCGACCGCACCAGCCAGGTGGCACCTTCTCCCACCAGACTACAGGGTCACAGCGCCTGCCTCATGGAGCCGTTGTTATGCACAAGTACAATGGGAAATCAATGCAGCTTTAGCTTTACTTTGGTGCTAAATTAACTTTATAACACTTGGTTATAACATACATTAATTTTTACAGCAATTACTAAAATAACAACTCGTAATGTATTCATTTACCATATTAAGCCAAGCAACTGAAAAACCAAACACACAGCAGAATTTTATAGGACTGTAGTAGTTTTTGTTAGGCTGTCAAATAATTTTAAGCCCAAAATTAAAGTAACTAAATCTGTGACTCTCAACTGGGGCAGGTGGGCACACACAGAGGAGGGAAGGTAAAATCCTTTTTTTCTTCCAAACCTCACACAGACCCACTCAGCTGGTAATTTCCATTGCTGGAATTATGTCCTGTTTCTTAGGTTAAAAATAACTGCCTTCTGGCCGGGCGCGGTGGCTCACGCCTGTAATCCCAGCACTTTGGGAGGCCGAGGCGGGCGGATCACAAGGTCAGGAGATCGAGACCATCCTGGCTAACACTGTGAAACCCCGTCTCTACTAAAAATGCAAAAAATTAGCCGGGCGAGGCGGCGGGCGCCTGTAGTCCCAGCTACTCGGGAGGCTGAGGCAGGAGAATGGCGTGAACCCGGGAGGCGGAGCTTGCAGTGAGCCGAGATCGCGCCACTGCACTCCAGCCTGGGCGACTAAGCGAGACTCTGTCTCAAAAAAAAAAAAAAAAAAAAAAAAAAAAAAAAAAAAATCTGCCTTCATGCCTATTAAAAATAATGTTTCTTCCTTTCCTGAGTGATTATGAAATGAGCCATGGTGGCAAGGTAGGCACGAACAGAGGGAAACTGAGTCCATGTCCACATTTGATGGTGGGCGAGAACAGAAGGAAATTGGGTCCACATCCACATTTGATGGTGGGTGAGAACAGAAGGTAACTAGGTCCACATCTATATTTGATGGTGGGCAAGAACAGAGGGAAACTGAATCCGTGTCCACATTTGATGGTGGGCAAGAACAGAGGGAAAGTGTGTCCAAGTCCACATTTGATGGTTAACCAGAACAGGGGGAAGCTGGGTCCACATTCACATTTGATGGTGGGTGAGAACAGAAGGTAACTAGGTCCACATCTATATTTGATGGTGGGCAAGAACAGAGGGAAACTGAATCCGTGTCCACATTTGATGGTGGGCAAGAACAGAGGGAAAGTGTGTCCAAGTCCACATTTGATGGTTAGCAAGAACAGGGGGAAGCTGGGTCCACATTCACATTTGATGGTGGGAGAGAACGGGGGAAACTGGGTCCACGTCCACATTTGATGATGGGCGAGAACACGGGGAAACTGGGTCAACGTCCACATTTGATGATGGGTGAGACCGGGGGAAACTGAGTCCACATCCACATTTGATGGTGGGAGAGAACAGGGGAAAACTCTGTCCACGTCCACATTTGATGGTGGCTTTTAATGCACTGCAGCCTGTGTCCCCTTGACCTTCACGAATTGTCAGGTAGTAAGAAAGCAATTTTTCGTATTGGAAAGGAGAAAACTAAGTGGCTGCAAAATAATATAATTTCCTTAAAGCAAAACAACAGAGAACCAACTTTGACTTTTTCCACATTACCCAGTAATTCTAAGACTCAGGGTTTTGTCATGTTACAGCAAATGCCGTTCATTAGGGGGAAATTGGAAGTCAGAACAGTGTGTGCTATTCAAATTCTCAATGAATAATTAACACAAATGGGTTCAGAGTGCTATAAAATGAAATTAATTTATTTTTAGTTTAACCCCAAATCCCTAATCCTTTGCCAAATGACCCTCTATGTATCCTACATAAAGGACAGGGTCTTTCTGAGAGAAAACCATTAAAAGTTTTATTTGCAGTAAGAGAAGCATGCCTTCTTATTCTCAAACAGGTGCATGGCCCCCTTGTGGGGGGGGTCACCCATCACCCGCATCCCCGTGTGTCACAGTGTTGCCACACACCATTAACGCATCAAAACGGAAAAGGAAATGTAAGCAGTGTTTGCTGTCCAAAGTTCAAGTCAACAACTCCTTATTATGAAGGCACTTCTGAGCCTTTCCTCCTGCATCTGGGAGCTGCCAGCAACCCAGTTCCAGGAGAGAAAATAGCTCGACACCTCCTGCAGCCCATGGAGTCCTTTTGTTGGGACAAGGTCCCCCCCAGCAGAGAGGAACCCCCAGCAGGGTCAACACTGGAGGTCCTGGGGGTGGGTGGTGCTGGGGAGGCCATGCGGGGAGGGCTGTTCCCTGTTCCCTTCCCCTCAGGAGACAGCTGGCCCAAGGTGACACATCACCGGATGGGATTTCAGGGTCAGGGACCACAGAGCCCGGGGCTGTGGACCACACCAGCCCAAAGCCACTGCATGCCCCAGACCGGGGCTGTGGACCACACCAACCCACGGCCACTGTATGCCCCAGACCAACACGAGAAGAGTGCAGACCAACAACACCTTCATCTACGGTAGGTGCCACGGTTATCGTTCCTAAGAGAGTCCATGGCCACTTCTACCAGTTGCCCTCCACTCTTCCCCTGCCCCAGCTGGTCCCCCTGTGACAGCCGTGTCTCTGAGAACGGGGTGTAGAGCCAGGGGGAAAACACAAAATAAACCACCTGCTACTAGAAACAGCCTCGCTGTCCTCAGGGAGCGGGTCCCGGGGCCAGCCTCGCTGTCCTCAAGGAGTCGATCCCGGGGCCAGCCTCGCTGGACTCAGAAAGTGGGTTCCAGGACCCCATGGACACCAAATCCAGGCACATTCAAGCCGCACAGGTGGACCTGCTGAACCTGCGTGTACAAAGAGTCGGCCCTCCGACACGCGTTTCACATGGCAGGAACACTGTATTTTCTGCGTGTACAAAGAATCAGCCCTCCGACATGCGTTTCACGTAGCAGAACACTGTATTTTCTCCCTGAGTTTGGTTGAAAAAATCCACCTATAAGTTGACCCGCAAAGCTCGAGCTTGTGTTGGACAAGAGTCAACTGTATGCAATTGACACTGATTCCTACCAACAATATCCAAATCTTACCATGACCAGCACGATAAACAGAATGAGCAAAATTTAAAAACTAAAGCAGAGTTTTTTCCTGCGAGTTGGCGCACTGCGTATCCCCTGTGGGAAAGACCACACTGGTTCCTGACCAAACTCCACCGGCCTCTTCCTCCGTCCTGAGGGCATCTTCCTCCATCCTGACAGCAGCCTGGGCTCACCTCAGTCCCAGGGCGGGGAAGGGGGACGCACTGTGCACCCTCCCAGCTCTCCTCCGCCCCTTCTCTCAGGCTGGCCCAAGAGCAGCCTGGACAGACACGTGCTGGGGACACCGCGCTGCCCCTCCTCCGCCCACAGCCTCAGGCCACCTGTCTCATCTGTGACTGAGAAATAGAGCTGCAGCTGGAGGCGGGAGGCGGGACACGCTGGGATCTACCCATGGCCAGGCCGAGCTGCTCCGATCACTCAAGCTTCACTTTCGTCACTCGCTCTACCAAATAGACTAGAATAAAATACGCCGCGTCCTCCTTTCCACACACTCCCAAGCCTCCCATCCCACTTCCCGGCGCTGGCCCCATAAGAACACTTTGTGCGTCTTTCCAGGTATTTTCTATCCTCCACAAGCACAGAACCACATTCAGAGTGAATTTTTCTTTTTCTTTTTTTTTTTTTAACAGAAATGGCACCAGGGCAGACGATGATTTTTTTGTATCATTTCTTTACTTTCTTGGGCATTTTCCGCACCAGGACAGATGGGTTCTGCTCTCCTTCCTCCCCACCGAAAGCTGCCTCACAGCAGCCACACACAGAGCCGTAAACCCTCGCAAGACTGTGGGTGTCTCGGGGTGCCCCACGTCCCCAAAGACCAAGGGTCACAGATCCACATTGTCCAACAACACTTCAGACATGGCCTCGAGCCTGGGAACCCTGCTGGCCAGCCCAGGCCAGCCCCAGAATAGAGGTGTGAGGTGTAACATCTGCACTTCTTAAAAAAAAAAAGGCAGATATTCAGTGCCACATTTCAAATGGTCATGGCGGCCAGGCACAGTGGCTCATGCCTGTAATGCCAGCACTTTGAGAGGCCAAGGTTGGCAGATCACTTGAGGTCAGGAGTTCAAGACCAGCCTGGCCAACACGGTGAGACCCCTGTCTCTACTAAAAATACAAAAATTAGCTGGGCATGGTGGCAGGCACCTGTAATCCCAGCTACTCGTGAGGCTGAGACACAAGATTCTCTTGAACCCTGGAAACAGAGGTTACAGTGAGCTGAGATTATGCCACTGCAATCCAGCCTGGGTGACAGAGCAAGACTCTGTCTCAAAAATAAAAATAATAAATAATAACAAAAGAAAAAAATATATATGCATTCCTAGTCCCTTGGAGCTGCAACAACAAAGCTGGTGATATATTTTGGGTGTTCCTAATCAATGTTTTCCTTGAGCTACACTGCAAGTCTCAACCTTGACCCTGCTACAGTCATCATCTATTACAAATTAAAACAAGAGCCATAAGTCTGTCTCCTACTAAAATATTCTAATTGAGACATGTTAACAGAATACATTTTTTTGGGTGAGAAAGTATCCACCAGGGTGGGGAACAGACGGCCCACAATTGTGCTGTGGCCCTGACCACCAAGGACTCATGAATCATCCACAGCAAGGCTGGCGACTCGAAAAGAACACTAAATTGCTCTTTGACATTAATTCTTAAACCTTGAGAAACCAAAGTTCTCTTTGTAACAGACTTGAAAAAGGATGAAGTCAGAAGTAGCTCAGCAGAGATGCACCAACTCTTACCTGGGAGAGACACCCCTTGCTAATCACGTCTGGATTAACCGATGTGCTAAAAGCATCTCTTCCAACAGGGACACAGACTGCAAACAGGAATGCTGTGAACACCTTCCCCAGATAACCCAGTCCTGACCCATCCACCCCTCAAGAGGTCCCCAGACAAGTCCAATAAGGAAATGACCCCACAGCAGATTCAGGTGCAGGCAGTGAGGATAGTGGCATCAGGGAATTCCACCGTAAACGTTGGCAGCAGGCAGGGAGGTGTACCCAGCTGGACAGGTGAAGTCAAAAGTGCAGGATGATCTGGCCATTCCAAATATGCAGGGCATTCCAATTTTGTTAAAATGAAACCCAGCCTTTGAAAAGGCCTGGATGTCCCACAATGTATGGTATTCATAGTGTGGAGGGCACTGTAGGAAGTTATCAGAGGGTTCATGACGGCAAGATCCACGGAGGCTCTGCCATGTGCCAGGTATGAGACAACTATTTACATAAAACACCTCATTTCACCCTACACAGAGTCCACAGACTGCTCCACAGTCTCCCAGGTAAGAGTTGGTGCATCTCTGCTGAGCTACTTCTGACTTCATCCTTTCTCAACTGCTTCATGTTTCACCTTACACAGAGTCCACAGACTGCTCCACATTTCACCCTACAGAGTCCACAGACTGCTCCACATTTCACCCTACAGAGTCCACAGACTGCCCCACATTTCACCCTACAGAGTCCACAGACTGCTTCACATTTCACCCTACAGAGTCCACAGACTGCTCCACATTTCACCCTACAGAGTCCACAGACTGCCCCACATTTCACCCTACAGAGTCCACAGACTGCCCCACATTTCACCCTACACAGAGTACAGAGACTGCTTCACAGAATACTACCAAAGGGGAGCATCAAATGATCCCCAAGAAGTAATGAGCGCCTTAAAAGTAAGAAAGCCAACCTCCTCCCCCTCTCTTAATTCCCTCTCCTCATTTCCGCAGAACCAAAGAAATATGAAGGGCCAGTGGCGCCCCACTGAAGAACGCTCTCCTGGTGGTTACACTCTGTACATAGGGAGCACAACACTGCTCCGTGCTGCCTGAGGCTACTATTCTATACTACACTAGTACGATCTGTTTGTTCTATTCTATACTATTCCATTCTCTACGATAGAATACTACAGCTTCATTCTATACTATAAAATACTGTACTATCTGTTCTATTCTATTCTATTTTCTTCTATACGGAAAGCAGTTAGCCAGCTTCCTTTAGGCAGATAGTAAGGGAAGGGTCCCAGAGAGCCTCCAGCCCATGTTTTGTGCAGATAGGGGGACTTGCACGGGGGTCTCGCCTAAACATGCTCACAGCAGACTAAGGGTCCCCATGCACACGGGGGAATGGGGTGGAACCACCAGAAATTTGCTCCTTAGACAGGGAGCCCAGCCCCATCAGCTTCTATATAAAAGCCCTTGTAGTCAACTGGGAAGGGGGCAACAAGCAACCTGCTCTCAGGAACCCTCTTTTCGCCGAGAGTTTAACTTTAGCTTAATAAGCTCCGCTGCACTCACTCTTCGATGCCCCCGTGCCTGTTTCTTCCTGGTCATGAGACAAGAACCTGGACCCAGCTGAGCTAAAGAGCAAAAGTCCTGCGTCAGTGCTACAGAACACTATCCTCTCTGTTCTGTGCCATGCGACTCTACTATTCCACACCATACTACTTAATATTAATACTAGGCTGTGTGTTCTAATCTAGACTGCATTATGCTATGCAATACTACGTCATTAGTTCAACTGTATACTCTACAATACTATCCCACTTGTTCTATTCTAGACCATGTCATACTATTTGTCCTATTGTATACTATACTACATAATGTTACAATGTTTCTTCTATTCTATGCTACCCTATATAACATTATACTATTTGTTCTATTCTGCGCTACTCTATATAATTCTAATCTGTTTGTTCCATTCTATACAATACCTTGCATCATTTTACCATGTTCCACGATACAAGAGTAGAGTCAGTTATACTTTCATAATCTTTTTTCCAAGCTCTTACCCAGTAAGAAATGTGATGTTTTACTATGCCTCACATAAATGCACATTTCATGATAATCAATGCCATTTCCTATGGTTATAGAATTCTGTCTCTATGATTCTATTGATACGGCTTCTTTGGGCTTTTCTGTAAGTCCTTTGCAGTGTCTGGTTTCCTAGTGAAAAGATGACTAAGGTCCCGATAAGATCCTACAAAACCAGCATCCACGCAGGCTCAGCTGTGTGCACACTACTGGACTCCGTGTTGAAGGAGGGACAGGAAGACAGACGGCTGTCGGCGGATGGAAGGCAACAAGCACAGAGTAGATTCCAGAACTGAGACAGGTACCAAGGCTCTGGCACAGCTGAGGGTCGATCCCAATTCTAGCCTCTCACAGAAAGGCAGAGGAGACTTAGCACAAAGAGCATGGAACTTTGCTTTAATAAAGCAAATGCTTACCATCCACTATGAGGAGCTCAAGGAGAAATGGCAGTAGGCTCTACTAATAACTACTGCTTTAAAAAATGGAAGGGAGAGGGTACATTTTCACATGGGCCAGGTGGAAAGTTGGCTGGACCTGCCGCTGGACCTGACACTGGACCTGACACTGGACCTGCCGCTGGACCTGCCCCTGGACCTGCCGCTGGACCTGCCCCTGGACCTGCCACTCAGTCTGCTACTGGACTGCTAACAAATGCTGCAGATTTTTATGGAGAGAAAAGTACAATGCGTCTGAGAGCAGCGCTCCCAGCTCTGGATGAAGCCGGCAGAACAAGGAAGCAGCAGAGAGGCTGGTATCATTCAGTGGGCAGAGTCAATGACCCTCCTCTAAGTCCAGCAAAGCTCAACCTGCATGTCTGCAACTAGAAATACCAATCGTAAGCCAGACCTCCTGGCAAATGCCATTGACCCGCTGTAATTCTGTGTGGTTTATTATGTCCCATGTACAGGAAATCATTCACAAACCCTTTAACCAGGAAGTACTAAGATGACTTTTAATGCAATATAACACCTTTGCACCCATTTAACATATATTTAACCCCAGGGGTATAAATATATATTTTATAGAACATCAGGCATGTTTACCTAATGGCTCGAATTTCACAATGTCTCTCTCCCTGAGAGGACAGCGGAGGATCTCATACACTGTCTCCAGGAACATGCCCCTCCCAGAGAGGATTCACAAATCAAATGTGCACATGCATGCATGCACAGACACATATCACACACACACATACACGTGAACACGCACACCTACATGTAATACATACATTCACACATGCACACACATTCACATAATCACATAATACCAACACAAAACACATGCATACACATACACACAACACTCAAACACACACGCACAAACATACACACAACACTCAAACAAACACGCACAAGCATACGCACAACACTCAAACACACATGCATATACATACACATTCAGACACACATACATATGTAAATGCGTAGACATAACATGCACAAATATACATGTATAACTATACACACACGAGCATCCATGCATGCCTACTTGCACATGTGTGCAGTCGTGCCTAAACATGTAACACATGCACACACATACATGCAACACAAATACACATGCACACATATACACATGCATGCACATATACATCACACACAAAGGCACACATACATGCACAACACATATACATGCAATACAAACTTTCATACACATAAATGCAAACACACATACATATATACACCCCTCAAAGACCCCATTACTCAATTCTAAACAAAGTGGTTTATCCCCCAAATGTACCTTCTCGTAATTAATAAGCTCTACTGCACATTTCTTGTTTCAAATAATGAGGTCTCACACACAGCACACACACATTTATACTCCAATACGTGTGAACATATACATAGAAATAGGCAAACGGGCACGAAGACCCTCTTCTGTAAAGGTATTCTCAAACTTGAACTGAACCAATTCTGCTAATTATAGTCAGAGTCAGCAAAGATATATATTTGACCTCGGAATGATTATACTCGTTCTTTTCGTTACCCCTGGCAACAGCAAGAATGTAAAACAGAGTTGTGTGATACCATGTCACTTATTCAATCCCACTTCCTGGGATCTGACCCACTTGTAATAGCGTTTCTGTCTGAGTGATTTCCTTCTGACTAAAATCATGAGATAATTCCTTCTCTTCCTGCTTTCTCTTTCCCAGGCCTTTTCACTGCCCTTTCCTCAATCTCAGAAACTAAATCATACTTGTCAAAATGGAAGGCAAAGAAACAGTCTTAGGAGTGAATCCCACAATGGAATGGACTCAAGAGAGGAAAAAATATTCTTTTTGAAAATGTACAAAAGGAAAAGTCAAGAGGCCTGCGTTCCCTCTCACGACAGAAACAGACATCAGCATAGCAGGTCACTCAGCACAGTTCAGCTCTGTGTATGAAACAGAGATTCTAGTCCTTGTCCCTGTTTCATGATGTTGCAGTGAAGGAAACAAAACAGACAAAGGGCACAGGCTGCAGAAAAGGATTTTAAAAGGATGACTTTTAAAATGTGCACCTGTTTTTCAAGGGCACAATGAGGATATTTTCAAGTGTATTAAAGCTGATTTATAAGAGATGGGTATAAAGACTCTACAAGGTCATTAGACTTTAGACTTACAAAGAAAACAAATCACATTCTCCTAGCATCACGAGTCAGGTGTTCCACAAATACTAAGAAGAGCCACCGCAACGGGATCCACTATGAGGGGTCAAAACATAACCCATGAAGCGTGGCCGAGAGCTCCTATAACCTGATTTCTAGGAATCTAATTTTAAACATCCTCACAGCTAGCACATCACAAAAATACAGAGCTCCAAATGCCGTAACACAAGTGCTAAGAACACCTAAGCCAAAAATATACGAGGCATTTCAGGCAAGAATCCAGAATCAGAAGAACACAAGTTTTCTAAGTTCTTCAAAAGCTGGTGCTGGTTGAGGCTCTTCTGCAGACTTCAACAAAAGACACTCTAGAATTAGCCATTGACGGTAACCCTGAGTCAACACGCACCGTGTTCGGAAAAGCACAAGGCCTGCTCCGGCCTTGAGACCCCTGGGAACTTTCTCTGGACCGCACCGAGTGGATGACTTTGAGAACTCAAAATAACCAACAACCAGTCCATGAACAGAGAAAGAAGACTGCAGCCTCCCTGGGGACCTGGCTCCATGCCTGCCCGCTTTCTTCCGGATACCTTTGCCCTTCCCGGCTCCCTGCTTCACCTGGCGACGCTCTGGGTTCAGGCCCCTCTCCAGCTGTGTCTTGGTCCACGGCTGGCTGCCCGTGTGAAGCACCAGGCCTTGAAGGACCATCTCCACCTGCTCCCTGCACTTCCCACCCACTTCCGCGAGACTCCCAGGCTCTGGCTGCTCTCAGGGATCAGGGCCGCCAGGCTCCCCTCACAGGCTCCAACTGGAGTCCTGCCCCCTGGTTTTCAACAACACTTGGGACTTTCTCCTGGAAACTCTCGGCTCTGGACTTTAGTGAACTGCGCCATCCAGCTCTTCTCTGGACTCTAAGCAGGGCTTTTTCTGGGTCTTCCAACCCTGCCTCCATTTCCAAATGTGGGCTTTCCTTTGGCCTCCTCTCTCCAGACATGCACGCCTCACACTCTGGCTACTTGACCTGCCCTTCTACCTAAGAGGCTCCCAAATGCACCTTGCTCCAGATTTTCCCCAAGCCTCCTCCTGTATTTCCAGACTCGCAGCTTGCAGTGGTGTCTGTAAGTATCTCCGAGTCAGATCCACACTTGCTTCTGATTTCCAGCAAAGCGCAACGCCGACCTCAGGGTGCAGACTCGCAGCTTCTTCCGCCTTCCTGCACTCCCTCTTCCCCTCCTGACCCAGGCACCGAATCGCTCAGCTCACTGGCTGCCTTCTGTCCTCCTCTCGCCACGGCGAGTGCCCTGCATGAGCCTGCTCTGTCCCTCCGGCTCCACGGCGTGCCGCACATCAGAGGCGATTCTCTCCGAAACCCTCAGTGGCTCCCTCCTATCCGACAGGTAAGGACTTCCACATTCTGGCCCCAATCTAACTTTCTGGCCTCAGATATGCACATGCATATTTTATCTATGCAAGGAGAGTACAGGCCTCACACCTGCTCTCATTCCTGGGCTCCTAGCTCCTCCTGAAGGTGCTGTATGAGCTACCTATGCACTTTCCAAACACTAATTGAATATGCGCTTGGAGAACATTTACTTGATAATTTTGTGGCATTGCTGGATAACGTGGACAAAGTGAGAACTACGCAGGTGTGTGGATGCTGCCTTGCCCAGACCTCACTTACCCAGACACTCCCAGATGCTCAAGGTGACCAGCCCTATTGGCGCACAGGCAGGCGCAGGCTGCACTCCCACAGCTGGGCCCCGCGAGCTGAACTATAATCATGAAGCAGCTGTTTGCTCCTAAATCTGTGTATGCCGGTGCACTTGTCACACATCACTGAAACCAATAGAGTATGACTCCAAGGAGAGAATAATTGTATGAAAACTAAGTCGGATGCCTTTCAAAGACTTAATATGGGGGAAATTTTTTTTTTTCATTTTAATCTTTTCTACATTGCTATCATATTAGGTATGGGCAAAACATATACACAATGTTTGAGGAAATAATTTTTAAAGGTTTCAAATGTAACATATCTTGTTTCTCTTGTGTTGCCTATTCTCTTCTAGAAGAATCAAAACTGTGGCAGGCCTGCGATGGCTGTGGTTGAGGAAAGAGGCCACACCCACAGCCAGTCGAACCACGCTCAGCAGCAGCCTAGCCCCGCGTGGAAGGGGCGAGAACACTCTCGGGAGAGGTGGATGTGCACTAACCGTTCCCAGCTCTGACCTCTTTGATTAACTGAATATGGTGATTGGTTTTATCTGAACGTCAGACAAAAGGGTGTCTACGCCCAGGAAAGACTCTAAACACTCTGGACCCTGCTGGGGCAGATGGTGACCTTGACCCAGTGATACCACTCTCCATTGGGCACCCAGCCCAGTCTCCTAATCGTAAAGGACATTCATAGCAACACTGCGAAAAAGAAACACGACTGTTCTGACCCGGAAAAGTGAAATTTAAAACATTAAATATACAGGTTCTAACTAAGAGGCAGACGGACCGGGCGCGGTGGCTCATGCCTGTAATCCCAACCCCTTGGAAGGCCGTGGTGGGTGGATCACTTGAGGTCAGGAGTTCGAGACCAGCCTGGCCAACATGGTGAAACCCCATCTCTACTAAAAATGCAAAAATTACCCTGATGTGGTGGCGGGCACCTGTAATCCCAGCTACTTAGGAGACTGAGGCAGGAGAATCACTTGAACCCGGGAGGTGGAGGTTGCAGTGAGCCGAGATCGCGCCACCGCAGTCCAGCCTGGGCAACACTTTCTCAAAAAAAGTAAAATAAAATAAAATAAAATAAAATAAAATAAAATAAAATAAAAGGCAGACAAACAAAAGGAGATTTCCTCTGATCTTAAAAACAGAAGTATTTGATTCACAGCCTGGATAATTGAAGATCTGTATAGAAATCACCTAGGGCCCCGCCCTCCCTCACAACAGACTGGGGTAGAGGGAAGGAGGGCAGGAGGGGGGCCCCTTATCCACGAGAGGCTCCTCCCACCCCATCCCCTTCCTCAGGAGGGCGGCCTGCCCAGCACAGGCTCCATTCTCCCCAGGTAAGACCCTGGCGTCTCTACAGGAACAACCACCTCCCTTCCCTGCAATCCACTACAGCTGCTCACGGCCAGTCAACGGGGGCGCTCTTCAGAGAGGAGCAAACGGCTTTAGGGGAGAGCCTGAACTCCCACGTCCCAGGTGTGGCTTGCCAGGGAGCACAGAGGAAGGATGCAGGTCCCGAGAAGGAGGAGGCGCAGGAGGACGATGAGAGAGACAAAAGAGACAAGAGAGGCTGCCTAGCGACGCGCTGAGCGCAGGACCTGGCGGAGGCCTCCTGGGGAGGGGCAGAGGCAAACATGCTGCTGCTTCTAGGCTGCTCCGGAGATACAAGCTCGGAAGGGGCTGCAAGGCAGGACTCGCTGAGGAGCAGTCATGTGGATGCCCCGCCTCTCACACGGCACACACTGAAAACATGCAACTAACAAACAACACAACACGCATGTACAATGCGCTTATACAACACTGACAACACACAATGCACACAAACACACACAACCTATACAACACATACCCAATACATGCAACTCACAACACAATATGCATTTTTAACACTCAGGCAACACATAACCAATACATGCAACGCACAACACAACATGTACGTACAACACACTCATACACACATACAGCACACGTAACTCACATACAACACAACACGCACGTACAATGCACTCATACAGCACACACAACACACAACACACACAACATGCACATGCAACACACTCATACGACACACAACACTCATATAACACACAACACACACAACTCACAACACAACATGCACACACAACACTCACACAACATGCACACAATACATACAACTCACAACATACACATACAACATACTCATGCAGCTCACGTACAAAACATGCAACTCACGTTCAACACAACATGCACGTATAACATACATGACACACGCAAATCAACGCAACATTCACATACTCACAACATACACATACAATACACTCAAACAACACATACAAGAAATGTAACTCACGCACAACACAACATGCTCATACAACACACTACACAACATTCAACACATACAACATACACAATACATGCAACTCAACACAAATACATATACAATGCACTCACAACACACAACACTTACACAACACACAACACATGCAACTCACAAACACACGTACAACACACTCATACAACACACAACACTCACACAACATACACACAATACATGCAACTCATATACAACATACACATACACACGTACAATGCACAACACTCATATAACACACAACACACATACAACATACAAAACATACAACTCACAAATACACGTACAACACACTCATACAACACACATACAACATACAAAACATACAACTCACAAATACACGTACAACACACTCATACAACACACAACACTCAAACATACAATAAATGCAACTCAACACAATATGCACATACAACACACATACAACCCATGCAACTCACATACAACACAACACACTCATGCAACACATTCATACAACACACACTGTACAGATTCTAAGTATGAAATAGAAAACAGCACACGCACGGTTTCTAAAGTATGATGAAAGTGTTTTCAAGAAGGTCGTCCAACATCCAAACTGGTACCATGTCCTCATTTTCAGCTGCTGCTCAGATTCAAGCATTTTTATCATCCGCTCTATGAATTATAATAATACAGCATAAACCCAGTTTTCATTTTACACCCACTTTGGCGTGGGGTGCTCCAAAACTGGGGCCAGGAGCCTCAGAGTCGTCCCTCAGAACAAAACACAACCCACACTCAGAGGCCAGGAAGGGAACTCGGGGGGCGACACACACTCTCTCATCTGCAGAGCTCTGCTTCAATTACTTCACACGTAACCAGGGCTGGAACGGAGTTGCTGAGGGTACAGACACGGCAAACTGAGAAGAAACTGGCAGGTGGAGAAAGATCGGCCAAAACCCGAGGAAAAATGCTGAACATTTTCCACAAATAGTTCACACGACAGATGATACTCGGGCTACTGAAAGTTTATTGAGAGGGGTCTTGCTCCAAAGAAAAAGTTCTCTCCCAAGGTTATCGAAGATTCACAGCAGACACCTGCCCCCAACACACCATCTGCCGAGGGCCTATGAGTCAAAAAGAAGGTAAGACAGAAGTAAGGGTGCAGGGGAAGGAGAGCAGGAGGGGACCGAGTACTCGGAACCAAGTGAAGTGATGGGCGGACACTGAATGCCTGACTCCAGTGTTATCACCTCGGAAAACAAGTCTGTTGAAGTCCGTAGTAACAGTGTTAGTGCTTTCACTGAACCTGCACTCAACACTGGAGAACCTCCCTGTGTTATGAAGACGATCTGAAAAATAACATTAATTCACAAGGTAGAGTGACAATTCAGCCACAGAAAATAAAACTGATATAATCCACTACAAGTCACACTGTGTCTTTCTTTAAGACTGGTTTATGATGCAGAAAAGAGGCAGCTTGAGATCTAAAATACTGAAACTGGCAGACACCTTGTTTCCCTGAATTCTCACAACCGTGGCACCAGCTAGGGTAAGACAGAGTGGCTTTCAGAGCTTCCAGAACAACAGAACAGATCAATCATAAACATGCAAAGGTGATCTGAAGACAGAATTAATATTCCACGTTTTGGCTTAAACTAGTCATGTGATTTCCAATAAGTGGGAAACATCCACACCAATTTTTATAAGAAAGTTCAATGTGAACACATAGTACAGAACACTATCTTTGTTTTGGAATGTATTTCTTTAATATGACAATTTCAATTGTCTTTAGGGATTCCTGATATTGAATGCTCATCTTTATTAATGATGAGCTACCCATTTTCTGACTGAGGAAATGGAAAGTTGTCACTGCCTAACAGCAATACTCAACACAGCATGTATGAAAGGGAAAGCTACACCTGCGTGCACACACATGCATACACATGCATACACATACCTACACATGTACACGAACACACATACACGTGTATGCACGTGCAAACACATGTACACATGTGTGCGTACATACATATGCACGCACACATACGCACATACATGCATACACACGCATATATGCACACACATACATATACACACGTACACATGTACATACATGCATGCATATACACGTGCACATGGACACGCATACACGCACATACACATGCATACACACGTGCACACACATGCATGTGTACATGCATACGTAAGTATCATCTCAGGTATGTGGATTCAAAATTCTGATGCAAACAAGAATAATCACAAAACAAGGTAGGGTGTCAACAAGTGAGAATTGAGATGGAAGTCCTGGAATGTTCCAGAGACGATATGAGGGAGGTCTGCACATCACATAAACATCTTACCCATTTTAAACGTGACCATTCCTGCCAACATCGGCCTGGATTAAGAAGATTTCATTTACATAAGGAACAGAAAATATAATACTTGTTCTAATGAGGTTCTCTAATCATTAGATTATTTTCATAATTATAAGTAATCACTAAATAACTTCCTTTCAAGGGTCTAAAAATAAAAATAAGATAACAAAGTCACAGTCCTGACAGTTTTATCATGCAAATCACAGCTGTGAAAATAAATCATGGCTTTGAGATTATGCCCTCCTCAAATACCCTTCATGGAATTTTGTACCAGTAATGGCTGGTAATTAATTGTTACACCAGGTGCAAAAGTATATCATTTGGGGTATATGAAGTAAGCATGTAAAGAGAAATGACCACACACACCTGAAACCAGGTCTCATTTCACAACTGTTTCCTACTTTAGATTTGCTTAATTTACTTCATGAGGTGCCTTGAGGAGAGAAAGCAGAGCTGGGATCTGCCCCGAGGCTGCTTCGGGAAGAGCTGGGTGGGCACCAAGCCCCTCAGACCGAGGGCTGAGCTGCGTGGCCATGACCCCATCATTGCGGCTCCCCAAGCGTGTGTCCCTGTGTGTCACGCAAACCCCTGCCACACAGGTGACACACGCCACACGCCTGACACAGGCTCAGCACACAGGGAGCGATCAGTAAGTGGTGACTAGAGAGAAGCGACGGCCTTCAGCGTGGACGAAGAAAACAGGTCACAGACTCACAGAGGAAACGCCGCTGATCCACAGACGGAGAAAACACCACAGATGCATGGACGGAGGAAACAGACCACAGACGCACGGAGCGAAGAAAAGCACCACAGACGCACGGAGGGAGGAAAAGCGCCACAGACGCACACATGGAGAAAACGCCACAGACGCACAGACGAAAGAAACGCCACTGACGCACGCACAGAAGAAATGCTACAGACGCATGGATGGAGGAAACGCGCCACTGAGGCACGCATGGAGAAAACAGGCCACAGACGCACGAAGGGAGAAAACGCCACAGACGCACGGACGGAAGAAACAAGGCAGAGACGCACACACACCAGTGTGCAACATGGGACAGGAACGTCCCGGCCATGCACCTTCCACTCCCACTAGGGACTTCCCACCCCAGAGCACTCAGGATGGCTGTGGAGCTCCTGCCACCCACCCCAGAGGTGAAGCTGGGGAGCCAGAGATGAGCAGGTTCACGTCCATCAAATGCGGCTGCAATCCCTGTAATAACAGGAGGTCACCATTAAACAGAAGGGCACTTCACTTGGAATAAAAGCACTCTGCATAAAAGACTAAAGATTGGCCGGAGACCGCTTAGAAACCATCACAATCATTCTTGCTAGTGACAGTGAAGCTTCAAGAGTGGTCACTTTTCCTGTAGAAACGCCACAGAGGTGATTCCTGGAACTCAGTTAGAATATTTCTTTCCCGGAAACCACACAACCAAGAGTTTAATAATGCCATTTCTTGAGCAGAAAGATTAAGATTTGTGATGAAACAAAACCCTGGCAAGCCTCCTGATTCTAGAAGATGCAATACAGAAAAGCTAACTCAACGGGCTTGCATTTCTTTTGTCGTCCATGACACACATGAAAAAAATTTTAAGTATACAAAAAATGTAGGATTTGTACAGTGAGTACCAATGTATCTACTCCCTGGATCACAGATTAGATTTTAAATGTAAAGTTCTAAAGGTTCCCAGCTAAGGAAATGTGCAGTGTAAGCCTCTACCTGGTTAGAACCAAGGGGAATGGAATGAGCTTTCCCCGGCCTTGCTACTCAGCTGGGAGGGGCTGCCACAGCTCCGCCACCCCACACCAGAGCACCCAGGATGGCTGTGGAGTTCCTGCCATCCATCCCAGACGTGAGGCTGGATCCCCAATCGAGGTGTTAAGAGTGAGCCAGCTGGGCGCGGTGTCTCAAGCCTACAATCCCAGCACTTTGGAAGGCCAAGATGGGTGGATTACGAAGGCAAGAGATCGAGATCATCCTGGCTAACACGGTGAAACTCCGTCTCTGCTAAAAAAAAAATACAAAAAACTAGCCGGGGGAGGTGGCGGGCGCCTGTAGTCCCAGCTACTCTGGAGGCTGATGCAGGAGAGTGGCATAAACGTGGGAGGTGGAGCTTGCAGTGAGCTGAGATCTGGCCACCGCACTCCAGCCTGGGCGACAGAGTGAGACTCCATCTCAAAAAACAAAACAAACAAACAAAAAGAGTGAGCCAGCCTTTAGAGGCCATGTGGTCTATACTTGAATAGAAAATGTTCCAGGAAACCAAAGATTCCAATGCCTGTGATGAATTCCTAACCATTTGAAACCCAGGCTCCTCATCTATATAAAGAGAACAATGCTCTCTCCTGAGAAAGCATTTCAGAAGGATGAAAAAGGATCCACATGAGAGCAGCTGAAAACTACAAAGCACCCTGCAATTATAAGATTTTTTCCATATCTTTGTTTCAAAGAATGTCAGCATTCTAAATATTGCGCTTCATCCCACATCACCTTTCAGGATCAAATCATAACGATCAAAAGTATCAGCAGAATCCCTACCAGCTCAGTCACCGTGTGCTTCTTCTCCCCGCATGAGAATTCCTGCAGAACGATGGGACCATCCAAGAATGGCTCCCTGCCATCATGTGCCCATATTCCTTCCCCAGGGAGCTATTCCTGTACTCATGGGGCATGGGAAACCTGTATAACACCACCAGAAAGTCCTTGTTTGATTTACACACTTCCCAGAAGGGCTGATTTTATCCAGAATCCGAACTGTGTCAAACACTAAACCTAAGAAATCATCAAAAACCAAGGAAATGTAAGGTCATCTCCTGCCCAGGGTGCATGGCTACTAGGGGAGAAATAGAAAATGAGACACGAAAGCAAACTTTTAAGATATTCAGAACACCACTGGATGATTCCAGGAACCCATTACAGATCATTGCTGTTCCTAATAACAGGAAAGAAATTCTAAAATTCCAACAGGCATGGTGAGTCCCTCACTTGCATGAAATCAAAATAATAATCCATCGCTATCTTTAAAAGACAAAAGAAAAACTCTATTTCCTCTTCATATTAATTTGTGTACAAATAACTTAAGTGAGGAAATCTTAATGTCTGGACTGTGATATCAATAGCAAAATAACCCCAAGCTTCCCAATTAAAGGATATAGACGGGCTGAGTGGATTTAAAGAAGAAAAACCAGCTATATGCTGCCTACAAAAAACTCACTTCAGCCGTAAAGACACACATAGACTAAATGTGAAGGGATGGAAAAACATGTTCCACATTAATGGAACTCAAAAGTGAGCAAGAGTAGCTATATTTATTTCAGACCAATCACAAGTTAAGTCAAAAACTGTAAAAAGGTAATTATATAATAAAGAGATCAACATAGCAAGAGGATATAACAATTACGAGTATATGGGCACCCAACAACAAAGCACCCAGATACATAAAGCAAATATTAGTAGATCTAGAGAGAGAGGTTGGGCACGGTGCCTCATGCATGTAATCCCAGCACTTTGGGGGGTGGAGGCAGGTGGATCACCTGAGGTCAGGAGATCAAGACCAGCCTGGCCAACATGGTGAAACCCTGTCTCTACTAATACAAAAAATTAGGCCAGGATGGTGGCACACGCCTGTAATCCCAGCTACTTGGGAGGCTGAGGCTGGAGAATCATTTGAACTCGGGAGGTGGAGGTTGCAATGAGTTGAGATTGCACCTCTGCACTCTAGTCTAGGCAACAAGAGCAAAACTCCGTCTCAAATATATATATATACACACATACATACATATATATATATATATATATATATATATATATATAGAGAGAGAGAGAGAGAGAGAGAGAGAGAGAGAGAGACACCAACACATCAATAGTAGGGGCCTCAAAACCCCACTGTCAGCACTGGAGATCATCTAGACAGAAAATAGCAACAAATTATCAAGTTGAAAGTACAGTGTAGACCAAATGGACCTAACAGACATTTACAGAACATTTCATCCAACAGATACAAATGCACATTTTTCTCATCGGCACATGGAACATTCTCTAGAATCAACCACATGCTAGGCTGCAAAAGAAGTCTCAATACATTTTTTAAAAATTGAAATAACATCTAGGATATTCTCAGACTGTAACAGAATAAAGCTATAAATCAACAACAAGGAACAGATACTTCTCAAAAGAAGACATTTATGCAGCCAATAGACACATGAAAAAATGCTCATCATCACTCGCCATCAGAGAAATGCAAATCAAAAGCACAATGAGATACCATCTCACACCAGTTAGAATGGCAATCATTAAAAAGTCAGGAAACGACAGGTGCTGGAGAGGATGTGGAGAAATAGGAACACTTTTACACTGTTGGTGGGATTGTAAACTAGTTCAACCATTATGGAAAACAGTATGGCGATTCCTCAAGGATCTAGAACTAGATGTACCATATGACCCAGCCATCCCATTATTGGGTATATACCCAAAGGATTATAAATCATGTTGCTATGAAGACACATGCACACATATGTTTATTGCGGCCCTATTCACAATAGCAAAGACTTGGAATCAACCCAAATGTCCATCAGTGACAGACTGGATTAAGAAAATGTGGCACATATACACCATGGAATACTATGCAGCCATCAAAAAGGATGAGTTTGTGTCCTTTGTAGGGACACGGATGCAGCTGGAAACCATCATTCTTAGCAAACTATCAGAAGAACAGAAAACCAAACACTGCATGTTCTCACTCATAGGTGGGAACTGAACAATGAGATCACTTGGTCTCGGGAAAGGGAATATCACACACCAGGGCCTATCATGGGGAGCGGGGAGAGGGGAGGGATTGCACTGGGAGTTATACCTGATGTAAATGACGAGTTGATGGGTGCTGACGAGTTGATGGGTGCAGCACAGCAACATGGCACAAGTATACATATGTAACAAACCTGCACTTTATGCACATGTACCCTAGAACTTAAAGTATAATAATAATAAGAAAGAAAGAAAGAAAGAAGGAAAGAAAGAAAGAAAGAAAGAAAGAAAGAAAGAAAGAAAGAAAGAAAGAAAGAAAGAAAGAAAGAAAGAAAGAAGAAAAAGTCAGGAAACAACAGGTGCTGGAGAGGATGTGGAGAAATAGGAACACTTTTACACTGTTGGTGGGACTGTGAACTAGTTCAATCATTGTGGAAAACAGTGTGGCGATTCCTCAAGGATCTAGAACTGGAAATACCATTTGACCCAGCAATCCCATTACTGGGTATATACCCAAAGGATTATAAATCATGCTTCCATAAAGACACATGCACACGTATGTTTATTGCGGCACTATTCACAATAGCAAAGACTTGGAAGCAACCCAAATGTCCATCAATGACAGACTGGATTAAGAGAATGTGGCACATTTACACCATGGCATACTATGCAGCCATAAAAAAGGATGAGTTCATGTCCTTTGTAGGGACACGGATGCAGCTGGAAACCATCATTCTCAGCAAACTATCGCGAGGACAGAAAATCAAACACCGCATGTTCTCACTCATAGGTGGGAAATGAACAGTGAGATCACTTGGACACAGGAAGAGGAACATCACACACCGGGGCCTGTTGTGGGGTGAGGGGAGGGGGGAAGGATAGCATTACGAGATATACCTAATTTAAATGACAAGTTCATGGGGGCAGCACACCAGCTTGGCACATATATACATATGTAACAAACCTGCACATTGTGGACATGTACCCTGGAACATAAAGTTTAATAAACAATCAAACAAAAAACAAATCAACAACAAGGAGAACTTTCAAAACTGTATAAATACATAGAAATTAAACAATATGCCCTTGAATAGCCAATGGGTCAATGAAGAAATTAAGAAGGAAATTTAAAAATTTCTTGAAATAATTGAAAACAGAAACACGACATATCAAAGCCTATGGCATACAGCAAAAGCAGTATTAAGAGGAAAGTTTAGAACAATAAACTCCTACATTTAAAAAACAGATTTAAAATAAACAACCTAACAATGAACTGCAATGAGCTAAAAGAGCAAGAACAAATCAAATCCAGAAGTGGTAGCAGAAAAGAAATAACAAAGATCAAAGAGGAAGTAAATAATATGGAAACTAACAAATATAAAAGATGAAGAAAAGAGTGTTGGTTTTTTGAAAAGATAAATAAAATAGACAAGCCATTCGCTACACTAAGAAAGAAAAAGAAATCCCAAATAAATAAAATTAGAAACCAAAAAGGAGAATTACATTTGATACCACAGAAATACAAGGGATCATTAGAAACTATTTTTAACAACTGTTATGTCAACAGATTGGAAAACCTAGAGGAAATGGATAAATTCCTGGACATGTACAACCTACCTAGATGGAACCAAGAAGAAACGGAAATCCTAAACAGACCAATAATGAGTAACACGTATGACTATATAATAATAAAATGTCTCCCAACAAAGAAAACCCCAGAACTAGGCGGCTTCACAGCTGAATTCTACAAATTTTTATTTCAATTCTTCGCAAACTATTCCAAAAATATTGAAGACGAGGGAATTCTGTCAAGTTCATTCTTCAAGCCAAGCATTACCCTGATACCAAAATAAGACAAGGACACAATAAAAAGAGAAAACTATAGGACAATACCCCTGATGAACACAGATGCAAAAATCCTCAGCAAAATACTAACAAACTGAATCCAACAGTAAATCAAAAAGATTATACACCATGATCAAGTGGGATTTATCCCAGGATGCAAGGATTGCTCAACAAACACAAATCAATAAACACGCTACATCACATCAACAGAATTAAGGACAAAAACCATATCATTTCGACAGATACAGAAAAAGCATTTGATAAAATTCAACGCTGCTTCATGATAAAAAGTTTCAACAAACGAGGCACTGAAAGAAACATATCTCAACACGATAAAGGCCATATGTGACAAACCCACAGCTAACATAATGGTGAATGGGGAAATACTAAGAGCTTTTTCTCTGACACCTGTAACAAGACAAGGACGCCCACTTGTGCCACTCCTATCCAACACAGCACTGAACGTCCTAGTCAAGAGCAGTTAGGCAAGAGAAAGAGAGAAAGAAATCAAGGTCACCCAAAGTGGAAAGGAGAAACTCTAATTGTCTGTTTGCAGACTATATGCTCTTATATATTAAAAAAAAAAAAAAAAAAGGCTCCAGCAAAAATCTCTTTGAACCGATAAACAAATTCAGTAAAGTTACAGAATACAAAATAAACATATAAAAGTCAGTAGCATTTCTATAGACTAACAATGAGCCAGTGGAAAAAGAAATCAAGAAAGCAATCCAATTTAGCTACAAAAATATAAAATAAAAATAAAAATACCTCAGAAGAAGTCTAACCAAGAGGGTTAAAGATCTCTATGAGGAAAATGATATTCTACCCTCTGAAGGTAGAACAGTGGAACCTAGAGACAGGAAAGGGCGGCGGGAAGGCAGAAAGGGAGAGGTTGGCTAATGGATACAAAATTACATCTAGATAGTAAAAATGAGGTTTAGCGTGCTATAGCCTTGTACGGTGACTGTAGTTTATAATTTATTGTATATTTTCAAGCAGCTAGAAGGGAGGATTTTAAATATTCCCAGCATTAAGAAATGACAAATGTTTGAGAAGACGGACATGCTAATTATCCTGATTTGCTAATTACACATGATAAACATGTATTGAAATATCACACTGTATCCCATGGATATGTACCATAATGTGTCCATTAAAAATAATAATTGTTAAAAAACCCAAGGGCCATTTCTCATTTGTCCTATGTCAATGTCGTGGTCCATTGGTGGAGACCTAGCCATTTGCAAGTTAGACTATAGTCACTTGAGCTGAAAGCAAATGAATCGTCACAAAAACTACCACTGGCACCAAGTCTTCTTTCCAGAATTTCCTGGCCACAGCACTGCCACAGTCACTGTGGGCAGGAAAGACACACTAGCAACCAACTTTCAACCCCAGTACAGTTGAAGCTTATATTTCTCTGGTTTGGAATAAGTGTGTGTTCATAACTTACATTTACTCCAACTGTCCCCTTGCTTAAATAGCTCCTTAAGGATGATTTCCTGTTACTAAATTCCAACAGCTTCCGAGCACCCATTATATTCTCCAAAGCAAATAAAAAGAGAAAATGTGTTGAAAGCCTGATAATGTTCACTGAAGAATCCAGAATGATGTACTGCTTGAAATGGCCACTCCACCTTGTTCCTTTACATGACTTTTAAAGTAGCCCCAGTTATTACACATAATTGAAGCCATAATTTCTGCAATACCATTAGGTCCACAAAGGGTGGGGCCAGGGGACTTCAAAGTCTGTCTCTGAATTTTTTTTTTTAAAAAAGGAAAGCTTATGAGAGTAGGTAATGAAAATAAATATTCACACAACTCAGAACAGGGCATGGTGACACATAAAGCTCCAGCCTGGCACAGGTGTCCAGCCAGTGAGGGTGGGGACACAGACTCATATGGTCCCCACAATCCCCCAGAAGTGCCACAGACAGGTGGATGGCCTGAGGTAGAATCAGGCTCCGAATTCCAGGAGCTGTCTGGCTCCTGTGCACCGCTTGTGGTCCACAGTGCACGAGGATGCCCCACGTCAACAGTCCCGGTGCAGAGCACAAGAATGCCCCATGTCACGAGCCCCCGCTGCAGAGCATAGCCCGAAGGTGCCAGCCCAGCCTCCTACACACACTGGCCACCAAGGCACTGCCCTCCAGGAAGGAGGACCCCAGAGGTCGTGGCAGGATGAGGTTCTGCTCTTCATCATCCCCGAGCAGAGGGGAAAGTCCCAGCAGACATTTGGGGAGCCTCTACAGGTGGCTGGGGGACTCTGAATGGAGGTTCAAAGTTGTCCCCAGATACACTAGACTCAAACCTAAAACAGGTCATTCTTCCAGATATGCCCAGACTGGAACCTATACAGGCCATCCTTCCTAGCTTTCCTCTGGAAAAGCAGGCTTAAAAGAGTATCGACTAAAAGGGGCCACCAGGAAGAGGGAAGTCCTATCTTTAAAAAAAGAAATAATTTTTCTAAAAAAGAGGCACTGAGGCTCTGACCCATCTGATCACTGAGTACGTGCTCAGCAGCATCTGTCAGAGCAGAGCAAGTACACACATGCTCTCCATATCCTGTGCTCCGGGTCCCCGTGCTCCCTGCTCCCATGCCCCCCGCACCCGTGCTCCCCACACCTGTGCTCCGGGCACCCGTGCTGCCCACACCCGTGCTCCCCGCACCCATCCTCACCTCCCCACACCTATCTGTGCTCCCCATGCCTGTGTTCCCTGCACCCGTGCTCCCCGCACTGTGTTCCTGCACCCATGTCTGCTCCTCGAGCTCTCTTCCACTGATTTCCTCTGTACGTCCCTCTTGATAGTCACTGTCACCTCGAATCACCTGGCTAAATGGAGGTAAAGAAAAAGTCTAGAGTAGCACATTGGAGGACAGAGTGGAAGTGGCTGTTTACCAAGCAGGGCTATGAGATGAGCGCATCTGATCCCCATTAATCCTGACGGTCAGTTGATTAGCCCTGTTCAACAGCTGGGGACACTGAGGTGTGGAGGGACGGGCTTGCTTACCCCGGACGATGCTGACAGTGTGGGCCCAGCCCGGTCCCACAGCCACCAGGAGGAGGCTCCTGAGTGGGCAGGCGCCGAGGTGCAGCGCAGAGAACGCCTGGGACCCTGGCATAGACTCCTCAGGAAGGAAACAGAGAAAGGTCCACAGAGACTCAAGCAGCACAGAAGAAGGTCACCCACAAGTTAAAAATAGATGTTTGTGCTCTATCGTCCCAGCGTGCTAAACATCCAGCTCGCTCACACGCACCGCCTGACGTGAGCCCGGCCTCCTTCAGCATTGGGCTAAGCGAGAGAGGCACCTGCCCCTCTCCCGACAATAGCAGGCTCGGCAGCTCTTCTTCAATGTACTTGACACCCCTCCGTGAGGATTAAGCTACACTCTGTCGACACTGGGTAAGTTTAATCCCGACACAGCTAACCGTGTCGATCTGCAGTGAACAAACAACTTACTTTGGATGACTCTGTCACTGACAAAGACCCTGAATCTCCCAGCAAAGCTTAGTGACACGACTTACCTTTCTGTTTTCATTTCAGGTACACTGGCCCATACGGTCTAGTTTACCTGCTGATAATGCCTTGGAAAGACCACCAGGGGGCCCCACACCATTTTCGGCTTCATAGGGATGTGAATTTCCCTTTGATGACAAAGGTAATGGGGAAATAAAACAGGGATCCAAAACAAATGCCTGTGTGTTTCCTGGGAGTGATAAGGTCAGGAACTGCCGCTCTGTGTCAGGTGAGGGAGTAACAGAGAGAATGACACCAACTCCTGAGACAGGACCTGATGCATGGTGCAGCCACCGCCTGTGGCCATGGAAATTCCAGGGAATGCAGGCCCCAGTTGCATGGTACAGCCACCATCTGCGACCACAGAAATTCCAGGGAATGCAGACCCTCAGTCACATGGTACAGTTACCATCCGCAGCCACAGAAATTCCAGGGAAGGCAGACCCTCAGACACATGGTACAGCCACCATCTATAGCCATGGAAATTCCAGGGAACACAGACCCTCATTCACATGGTACAGTCACCACCTTTGGCCACGGAAATTCCAGGGACACCAGTTGCATGGTGCAGACACCACCTGCAGCCACAGAAATTCCGGGGAATGCAGACTCCAGTCGCACGGTACAGCCACCACCTGTGGCCATGAAATTCCGGGGAATGCAGGCCCCAGTCTCTAAAGTGTTATTTGTTTTAGGAACTTCACCGCAGTGAATGTGGAAGAGTTTCTCTCTGTGCAGAGCTCAGTATCCAGAAGGGAAGTCGGCCCTAGGAATGCCTTCCTCCTCTTCAGAGCTCAGGGCCCAGGGCTGACGCCCTTGGGAGGGGTCCTTGTTCAGCAACTGTGCCTGTGGAGGGTTCCCCAACACTCACTGTGCACCTCCTAGGAGCGGAGGCTACAACAGGGAGCCGGAGATCAAGCTCTGCTCAGACAACAGTGAGCTGATGGCCTTCCACTCTAAGTTCCAACTGCAAGGAGTGTGTATTCCATGAATGCTTGCTAAATGAATGATTCATAGAAGGTCGTCTGTGCTGACCTTTGCTGGTCTGCTGACTGTGGGTTTCAGAGCCTAGACCTCATTCCTGGAGCAGCCAGTCCTTCCCAGAGTGATGGCTGCTGGAGGACAAAGCCCAGGGCTTCTGTCCTGCAGCAACGCGCTCAGGACCCTGCCCTGGGCACGCCGGGGGCCTCTCCAGCAGGAGATCCCCAGTCCTGACCTTGCAATATCAGTGAATCCCAGGGGAGTTCCAAGTGCTCAAAATCAAGTAAATGTCCATTGTGATTCAACATATCAATTATAGAAGAAAGGGCAGATTGCCACTTCCCTCCTCAAAGTAGGGACCATAAATCGATCCGCGGCCCTAACTGAGGCTCTGCCTTAAATCCTGTTAAAACTACCAGCCAAATACTCAAATTTACATTAGAGTTAAAGGGAAAAAAAAAAAAAAAAAACACTAAACCAAACACCTGTAAGAAATGATCAAGCAACCTGTGATACATCAACCTAAAGATTAAACATTAAAACAATGAAGTAGCAAGATATTAAAAGAGTATAAACTCTGTGTACATCGTGGTTCACGGTTCTAAAATTACACAGAGACAAAGACTGGAATGGAAGGGGGATAGGTTTACAGATACATTTTTTATTTTTAGTTTTTTAATTTTAAATATTACTTCTGTAATGTATGATTTGACTAACCAGATAATTGGACCAAAAAAAAAAAATCAATTATGCCTATAGACAAATATGCACAGAATCCTTCTCTCTGATGCCAATGGAATTAGTTTGGGTCTGGCCCACAGTCTTCAATCTTTTAATTAAGACACAAAAACCAGGGCCGGGCGCGGTGGCTCAAGCCTGTAATCCCAGCACTTTGGGAGGCCGAGATGGGCGGATCACGAGGTCAGGAGATCGAGACCATCCTGGCTAACACAGTGAAACCCCGTCTCTACTAAAAAATACAAAAAAAAAATAGCCGGGCGAGGTGGCGGGCGCCTGTAGTCCCAGCTACTCGGGAGACTGAGGCAGGAGAATGGCGTAAACCCGGGAGGCGGAGCTTGCAGTGAGCTGAGATCTGGCCACTGCACTCCAGCCCGGGCGGCAGAGCCAGACTCCGTCTCAAAAAAAAAAAAAAAAAAAAGACACAAAAACCATCTGTCACGCTATTAGAAAAAAAAAAAAGATTTATAACCAGGAGCCCAGAAGAAAAGGACCTGCTATGTATCACAGCGTCTCTCCACGCCTCTCCACCCGGGACAGTGCTCCCTCTTTCCCCATTTTCATACCTACAGCACAAAGCACTTAGTAAGGAACTATCTCAATTCATGAGTCGCACAGCACAAAGGTCCGATGTCGCTGCCAAACATACCCTGCAGCCCCAAAACGAAGTGGCAACCCCCAGTGAAGGAAGAATGAGAGGCTGCTGGTTGTCATTTTAAATCTCGCAACTCAATGTCTTTGCACTTTCCTGCTTTGTTGGTTTCAAGGGCTTATTCAAATTAACCCCCCTACTGGATATTGAAGAAAGAAAGCAGGATGGTTGTGCAGGCTCTGAAGAGGCAGAGCCCTCGTTCCGCGGCCACCGCTGTCTTTCTACCCACAGCAGACGGGTTGACCAATTAGTCTCCCTTAGAGGGCACTGTTTATGATCATCGCGAACAAATGGATGCAATTGCTTCTTTTGAGATGTAGCAAATTCTGGGACCTCCGCAGGAAAAAAAAAAAAAAAATAAGGGCACTGGCGCAATAGTCGTAACCTCTGCGTGACACACACACAGAAGGAAAATTAAAGCCCTGGAGGCGGAGGCGTTTGGAAAGGGAAGGTGGAAGCAGGAAGGACGCCCACAGAATAGAGTGGTCAGAAACGGACCATGTCACTAAAGGGCGCCTTGGACGGTCCAGAGGACAAAATGTCCCTCTTTCCAGGGTAAACACCCATTTGCCAAACAGCCAGTGACAGCAAGCAGGAGTTTGCTTTTTTTTTTAAGGCGTCGAAGAGCAAGAAATAAGCTTAATAATGGGACTGACAGGGCCCTGGGCTGCTGACTCAGCTGATGTGCACAGCATCAAAATCCAGGTTCCTCAGTGCGCTCCCTCTGCAGTTCAGGACAGCACTACAACTCACCCCATCAATCACTGCTTAAAAAAGAAGTTCTAAAAAAAGAGACGACCCATTTGAAAGCAGCTGGAGGAGGAAGACAGAGAGCGACTCGCAGAATCCAACCACTTGTAGCTTCGGAACCATAACAAGAGTATGAAACTAGCGGGTCCAGCCGGGCGCGGTGGCTCAAGCCTGTAATCCCAGCACTTTAGGAGGCCGAGATGGGCGGATCACAAGGTCAGGAGATCGAGACCATCCTGGTTAACACGGTGAAACCCCGTCTCTACTAAAAAATACAAAAAACTAGCCGGGCGAGGTGGCGGGCGTCTGTAGTCCCAGCTACTCGGGAGGCTGAGGCAGGAGAATGGCGTGCACCCGGGAGGCGGAGCTTGCAGTGAGCTGAGATCTGGCCACTGCACTCCAGTCTGGGGGACAAAGCGAGACTCTGTCTCAACAAAAAAAAAAAAAAAAAAAAAAAAGAAACTAGCGGGTCCAGTGTGAGGCAGAACAGAGACGCCATCACGGCTCTCAAGAGGCTGAACGGGAAGCCCATGGCTCAGGCCCCGCAACGCCCTAATGGTGCCTGGAGCAGCCCACAGGTCTGTGTCCTTCGTGTGGGTTCACCTTCCTAGTTTCCTGGGTAAATTCAATGTACAGCATTTATTCGCCAAGAAAAGAACATTCAAATCAAACTACTGTCATGACTCTGAAGGACTCTTAACACTCCAGTCCACACGTTCAAAAGCCCACAAATATCAGTGCTGCCACTGTGCAGGTAACAATGTTTTGGATGCATCATGCACGTAACCAGTAACGATGTTTTCATGTTTTCCGTAGCCATCTCATTCAGGATACATAAATATCTGTGACGACTTGACACTTAGTTATCTGTGACTTTCAGATACATTTAACAAGTCTACCTGACGGAGAAGGCCTCACCCTCCCGATCCCGGGCACAGGCGCCCCTACGTGCACCCGGGGCCTGGGGAGCGCACTCTCCATCACCTCCCGCTCTTCAATGTTAAATGTCCTCCCGGCGCGCCCGCGTCCTGGGTCCAGGCTCGGGCCCCTCCTGGAGAGCCGCTTCCACATTGCAGGGCAGGGGAAGCCCAGAGCCCGCGCCGCGGCGCCGCTGAC
Source organism: Macaca fascicularis (assembly GCF_037993035.2). NCBI lineage: Eukaryota > Metazoa > Chordata > Mammalia > Primates > Cercopithecidae > Macaca > Macaca fascicularis. The sequence continues at coordinate 14,806,461 of NC_088387.1, read as the reverse complement.
GTCCCGGAGTCCCCGCTTCCTGGTCCTTCCGGTCCGCGGAGGCTGGCGGGGAGGGCCTGAGACCCACTTTAGTTTTCAGTTTTGTCACGAGCCGGAAGGCGACAGCACATGCGAGCACAAGAAACCCTTTTTGTAAATCTTCCAGCGGAAACGCGAGGGGCTGCCGGACCGCCTCGGAGACGCCAGGCGGGAACCCAGAGCACCCCCGCCGCGTCCTGCATTGCAGCAGCCGGGACCCCGCCCACACCGCGCGGGGCACGAGGCTACAGGAGGTGTGCGGGGACCCGGCCGTTTCTTCCTCGACATGCTGGGTGGTGGCGTGGGGCGGAGTTGGGGGGCGGGGGGCCACTTAGGAAGTGATCGCGCTGTACCCTCGCTTCGGAGGGGAAGCCCGGCCCAGTCCTACAGCTCAGAGGCAGAACGACCCCCGAGGGCGCTCCAGGCGACCCCTCTGCCAGGTTCAATTTAAAACATAAACCGGACCGGATGGAAAGCTCACTATCTTTCGGATGGAGGTTCCTACCGCCATGTCCCTTCCTCCTCCGCCCCACCCGGCAAGGACCCCGGGGCTGCCTTGACGGTTCACGCTGCCCCGCAGGTACCCCTGCCCTGCCGCTCCCGGGCACAGGCTTCGACCCAGTTCTCCCGATCGCTTCCCCGCTCTTCTCCCCGGTTCTTCCCATCGCTTCCCCATCTTTCCCCGGGTCCTCCCATCGCTTCCCCCCTCTTCTGCCCTATCCCCCCATCCCCTTCGCCCTGTTCTCCCTCTCTCCATCCGTCCCGACCTCGCCGCCTGGAGGGGGGCGCGCACCTTGAGCATCCCCGCCACTGGTCAGCACGCCGATGGCCTTGCCGGCCCCGGAGAGGTGTTCCAGGAACTTCCGCAAAGAGCCCTTGGGGGCCCGGGAGTCGTCCGCGTCCATGGCGAGGAGGCCGAGGGTAGTCGCTAGTCCGGGTGCGCGGCAGGCAATGGGGACCCTGCCCGTGCGCGCCGGACTCGGAACTGCTGCCCCGCCCGCGCCCCCGCCTGGCGCCAGCGCCAATGGGCAGTGACGGGCGGGGCCCGAGCGCACCGGAGGGCCTGCGGGGGCGGGGGCGCGGCTAGGGGCAGGAGCAGGGAAAGGGGCAGGGAAAGGGCAGGGGCTGGCGGGGAGGGGGCGTGTGTAGGCAGGAGCACCTACGCGGGGGTCGTCGTAGGTAGGGGCCGCGCTAGCGATGGGGGAAGTCGCAGATGCGGGGGTACCGCCACAGGTGGGCGGGGTCCCTGTGGGTGGGGTCGCGTTGCTGGTGCGCGAGCCTCGCGGGTGGGTTGGAGGACTCTGGTTGGGGGCTTTAGAGATGCCCGGAGCGCCACAGGTGGGGGCAGGGGCAGTGTCAGGGGAGGGGGAGACCGCAGGGGGGTGAGGTCACAACGTTTGCTGGGCGCGCCAAGGCGGGGCGGAATAGAACGCGGGGAGCATCTCCCGCGGGGGCAAGGGAGACCGTGAGTGGGCGCGAACGCCGGGGCGGGTGGAAACCCCGCACTTGCTGGGAGCGCCGATGGCGGGGCGGGATGGAATTGGGGCGCGGAGACCCTACCTGGACGCGGAGGCTCGCGGCAGGCCCGGCCGCTCCTGCTGTTGTCGGCGCCTAGCCCGGCCGCTCGCACAGCTTGTTGTTGCCCGCAGGATGCCTCTGGGGGCTGCACTGGGAGCCCCGTGGCGCGGCTTCCTCGACCCCCGCCCCCAAGTTTTCTCTGCAGCCTGAGGTCGGGAAGGACGCACGGAGAGTGGATCATTCAGGTGGCGAGAAAAGCTGAGCGCGGCGGGCTTAGCTATGACGAAGCTGCGATTTCCCGGGCCCACGGGGGCTGTGGCGCTCCTCAGCCACCAGCCCGGCCCTTTGGGAGAAGATGCCTTGGGGTGGAGGAGGGTATCGGGGCGCGACCCTCAGAGACGCCTGGGGGCGCGGAAGTCAGAGTGGGGCAGGAGGAGGCGCAACAGGACTGGCCTGAAGGGGAGGCGGGACGACCCTTCCTCCCCACGGACACGCGCGCTGCTGTACGCTGTGCTGACCTCGGCTGACTTCACTGGCCAACTCCACGTACTGAAATCCGCACACCCGATGGGGTGTGCGGTTGTCCATCCACAGCTTAACAGCCTGGTGCCGGTTACCCTGCGACGGGAGAGGGGGCAGCCCCCACAAAAGCACGGGCTTATGGGGCCCCGGTTCCTTCAGTGCTCACCCCACGAAGTAGGGCTGCCAAACGGCCCCACTCGAGGGCTTACCGGAGGATGGTCCTGCGCAGTGGGTGTTTGTTGAACAGATAAGAGACAACAAAAGAGACTAAGAAGAGGTTTGTTGGATGAACCGGGGAATACGAAGCAATCGCAAAGGAGAGTCTCGCCAAAGGGCAATCCTGGGGAAAAGATGGAGAGGCATGGATTTTTCTTGGATGTGTGTCTCATCCTGGGGCTCATCCCGCTGAGCATCAAATATTCATTGCAAAAGAGGAAAAAAAAATATGCTGCGGACAATGCTGGATGGTCTGATCTCTCCCTTGGCCAGAATGAACGGGGAAATTCCTAACCCCTCGTGGTCCTCAGAATCACCTGTCCTATGCACACGCCCACGAAACCACTGAAGTGCAGTTTCTGCCAGCGCAGCCAGGGAATGTATATTTTTAGACAAACCACCTAGGTTACTCTGATGAATGCAAAGTCAGAGAGCGCTGCTCTCATGCACTGAGCCTGAGCATTATTCTATTAATAAAAAAGGAGAGGAGAATCCTGGGTGTCTTAAGGTGGCAGTTGAGTGGCCTTTGCCTTCTGGCAGGCAGAAGAGCAGACCGAGGCTCTGAGCACCTGCACCCACCGCTGGACTCAGGATCTGTGCTGGAGAATAGAAGGGCTAATTTAATTATTCATGCCTTTTCAGAGCATATTACATGTGGAGAAGGTAGGGCACACTGAATTTTATTCAGCCAAATACCCCTTATCTCCTTATACAATTGATACTTTTATATTGAACATTAGGGGATGGGTCATTTGTCATCAAACTGTCTATAACACAGAAAACCATAGACACAACCTAACAGTTCAAACATGATGAGTTAAAAAATGATGGTAAAAATAGACGCTGCAATAATATTTAGTTGCTGTTACCGCTACGAAGATAAGTGTCTACTGACATGGAAATAAGTTCAGGACATACAAATAAGTGAAAAGGCAGGCCTAGACACAGTGCGAGCCTGTGTGTGCGAGTGTGTGTGTGTGTCTGCGTATATATGTAAATGTTTCTGAGCATTTTATTTCCTTTCTTTTGCTTAGTATAGGTAATGCCATTTTTTCTCTCCGATGAACAGGTATTGCTTAGGGAATAGAAATAGTTAATTAAAAATAATAAAATTTAGAGTGTCAAGAACCCCCAGGCTACAGATTATGTTCAAAAGTTTGTCTGTATATAAGAGCTGAGGTCATGGTGGTCACTGACGGTCCTCACACATCTGTTCTTATGAGTTTGGCGCATTGCTCAGTCAGTCAGAGAATTAACATATATTAATATATACCTGTAGCTAAGATGGAAAAGAATGGCTATGGCTCTTTTTTTTTTTTTTTTTTTTTTTTTTTTGCAAGTCATGTATTTTAATGGTGCTACAATTAGAGGTTCTCTTTTTTTTAAAATCTTTGGCCTTAGCAATGAATCTTCTAATTCACCTGGAAGATATTGTCATGTGTGTCCCTGCGAAGAGACCACCAAAGAGGTTTTCTGTGAGCAACATGGCTGTTTATTTCACCAGGGCGCAGGTGGGCTGAGTCCGAAAAGAGAGTCAGCAAAGGGAGATAAGGGTGGGACCGTTTTATAGGATTTGGGTAAGTAAAGGAAAATTACAGTCAAAGGGGGGTTGTTCTCTGGCGGGCAGGAGTGGGGGTCACAAGGTGCTCAGTGGGGAAGCTTTTTGAACCAGGATGAGCCAGGAAAAGGAATTTCACAAGATAATATCATGGCTTAAGGCAAGGACCAGCCATTTTCACTTCTTTTGTGGTGGAATGTCATCGGTTAAGGCGAGGCAGGCCATTTGCACTTCTTTTGTGATTCTTCAGTTACTTCAGGCCATCTGGGCCTACACCTGCAAGTCACAGGGGATGCTATGGCTTGGCTTGGGCTCAGAGGCCTGACAGATATTACATGCCGTGCTGACCATACAGCTTCCACCCAGTAGGACCTGAGGTGTGTGTTTGTTCTTCATTGTCCCTTGACAGGTTACTCCAAACTGTGGCCCACACCAGCACACAGTTATACCCCAGGAATGATTACTCCTTGGGCCGGGAGTTCAGGCTTCACTGGGCCCTCTGCCCCAGGCGCTCTCCGCGGCTGCAGCAGGTGTCTGCCCAGGGCTGCCCTGTCTTCTGAAAGCTCAGGCTCATCAGGGAAGGAGCTGCTTCCAGGCTCGCTTCTGTGTTGCTGGCAGGATTCTATTGCTTGCAGGCTGTTGGACTGAAGGCCCCAGACTCTCCGTGGCATCAGCTTCAGGCCGCCCTCTGCCCTGGGCAGGTGACTGGCTATGCCAGAACTAGCACCTATGAAGACCCAGGGGGAGAGTTCCAATGGACGGAACCTGCAGCCCTCCCAATCCAATCTCAGGAGAGACCGCCATCTCTTTTGCCTGGTTCTATTCATTAGAAGGGAGCCGCTGAGTCCAGCCCTCTTCGAGGGTCTGGCTGTGAACACTAGGGGCAGGGGCCAAGGTGAGCCACTTGGGAGGGGAGGTGCTGCCTGGGACCTGCCTAGGACCAGGTGAAGGAGAACATGCATAGGGACAGATGTCCTTCCCGCTTCCCCTCTGTGGTGAGCGCAGGAGTTGCCGATGTGCTCTAAAGGAGTTGTGGCATCCCAGGAGGGGAGCAGCTCCCAGCCATGAGGGCACCATGACCCAGTGCCCCAGCATGTCGGGCTGCACGTTCCAGGGCTACCTGAGCTGCAGCCTCTTCCCCTTCCCTGCCGTCTCTGCCTGTGCATGGAGTGGGCATCTCAAATCTGCAGGGGCCACACTGAGCTCAGGCCTCTGCACCCCCGCACAACCCCCCACCGCTCAGTCTTCCTCACCTCAGCTCCTGGTGACTCCATCCTCCAAGGGCTCAGGCTGAAGCCTTGCAGTGCTCCTCCGCCCTGGCATCTAAGTCCCTCAGGAAAGTCCCTCTTGGCTCTTCATTGAATCTGGAGCCACTGGGGCCAAGTCACTTCCTCTGACCTGGACCGGAACAGGCTCCCTCCCCATCCCATGCTCTGCCCCCACATCCACCCCACCTCCATGCCTCGGGTATGCTCAACTTCAAAGTCAGGGTGCACCTATCAGGAGGTAATTCAGGCATCTTCTCTGCTGACTTGGAGTCACAGGCCCCACACATGGTACACTGGCCTGTCCTCTGGTCCCTTCAGATCCTGGTGTTGCCCAGAGGCCGATGCAGGCACCCGACAACCTCAGGCCCAGCCTGCTCTTTCCTCAGCCCAGGCCCTCCTCTCCCTACCCACTCTGCCCACCTTCCTCAAGTCTGTCCTGCAAGGTCTTCTGCAGTGCTGAGGCGTCCCCAGATCACCCTCTTAGAAATTCTGGGCTCCATGCACACTCCTGTTCCCTCCCTGCTTCTCTTAAAACATCCTCATCAGTGTCACACATGGGGCATTTCACCTATCTACTGGGCTTCTCCAGAGGTCCCCCTGCTGAACTCTGAATGCCATGGATTCAGAGATCTTTGACTATTCCCTGCTGCAGGCCCAGGGCAACAGCAGAGCCCACGACAGAGTGAACCTGTCATGGATGCTGCTGAATGAATGAATGAAGGAGTGAGTGAGTGAGTGAAGGAGTAAATGAGTGAGTAAATGAGTGAATGGGTGAGTGAGTGAGTCAGTCAGTGAATGAGTGAGTGAGTGGATGAGGGAAGGAGTAAATGAGTGAGTGAGTGGGTAAATGAGTGAATGAGTGAACGTGAGTGAGTGAGTGAATTGCTAAGTGAGTGAATGAGTGAAAGAATGAGTGAGTGAATGGGTGAGTGAATAAGTAAGTGAATGAATGAGCGACTTACTGAATGAGTGAGTGAATGAGTGAGTGACTGAGGGAATGAGTGATGAGAGAGTGAGTGAGTGAATGAATGAGTGAGTGAGTGAATGAATGAGTGAGTGAATGGGTGAGTGGGTGAATGAGTGAGTGAACAAACGAGTGGGTGAGTGAGTGAATGGGTGAGGGAAAGAGTGAGTGAATGAGTCAGTGTGTGAAAAAGTGAATGAGTGAGTGAAGAAGTGAGTGAGTGAATGAACGAATGAGTGAGTGAATGAGTCAATAAGTGAGTGAGTGTGTGAGTAAAGGGTGAGTGAATGAGTGAGTGAGTGAGTGAATGAATGAAGAGGTGAATGAGTGAGTGAATGATTGAGTGAGTGAATGATTGAGTGAATGAATGAGGAAATGAGTGAGTAAGTGAATGAGTGAGCGAATGAGTGAATGGCTGAGTGAGTGAATGAGGGAATGAATGAGTGAGTGAATGGGTGAGTGAATGAGTGAGTGAATGGCTTAGTGAATGAGTGAATGAGTGAGTGAATGGGTTAGTGAATAAGTGAATGAGTGAGTGAATGGGTTAGTTAATGAGCGAGTGAATGGGTGAGTGAGTGAATGGGTGAGTGAGTAAGTGAATGGGTTAGTGAATGGGTGATTGAATGAGTAAATGAATGAGCGAGTGAGTAAAACGGTGAGTGAATGAATAAAGGACTGAGTGAGTGAATGAGTGAGTGAGCGAGTGAAGCAGTGAATGAGTGAGTGAGTGAGTGAATGAGTTAAGGAGTGAGTGAATGAGTGAGTGGGTCGCTCAGCGGAGATGAGGACCGGAGCTGCCCTCTGACTGCTACAGTAGACAGGAGCTGAGGGAGGAGTCTGAATGGTGGGATGTGCCCACTCAGTACATATACCCTGCTCCACACATCCCCAAGAAACCCAATCTCACCAGAGTGGTCTCTTGAGAATTATTAGTAATAACCTTTTTTCCCAATGTTTCATATATGCAGGATGATTTCTTACTTTCCTTAAAATGCCAATCGTTTTTTGGACTTGGAATTCTCCACTGCTGGTCCATGCCACTGTGTTCTCCCAGAGGGGCATCCCCCGAGTTGGAGAAAGAGTCATTCCCAGGAATGGATAAAAGCCAGAAGGGCATCATCAGATGGGGCACCTTCTCCTATCATCCTCTCCTTCCTGCTTGGGTAACCCTGAGTGACTTGGTTTGGAGGTCTACAAAATGCGGACATACCAAATTTGGATAAAAGCCTAAGCAGTTTAAGAGGCTGCAATGCTAGCAGGAAGGTCTTTGGCTCCCGGCACCCTCCTCCCCTCCAGTCTCTGCTGGACCCAGGACTCTGTCTCTACCTTCGGGCTTGGGAATTTCCTTCCTTCCTTCCCAGCCACTGAGCCGCCTTGGGCTAATCTGCAACCTCAGAGGCGCAGCCCTCCTCCTTTCCTCCCGCCTCTTCCTCCCTTCTCACTTGCCTTCTGCTTCTTTCGGGACTTTGGAAAGTCCAAGAATAAGCAAAACCGTAGACCAAAAAACGCTGCCTTCAGCCCATTCCCCTCCCACAAGCTTCCCTTCAGATTCCTTGATCTTTAAACGTTATTTTGCTTTGTATCTAGATGCTAAACTTTATACAGAAAACAGGTGGAGCTGATTTCTTGGCCAGGTACAGTGGCTCACACCTATAATCCCACCGATTTGGAGGCCAAGGCGGAACGATTGCTTGAGGTCACATGTTTGAGACTAGCCTGGGCAACACAGGGAGACCTCGTCTCTACAAAATTAAAAAAAAAAAAAATTAGCCTGCAGCGATGGCATATCTGTAGTCCCAGCTACTTGGGAGGCTGAGGCAGGAGGATCACTTGAACTCAGGAGTTTGAGATTACAGTGAGTTATGCTTATATCACTGCACTCCAGCTTGAGTAAGAGAGTGAGACACTATCTCTTAGAAAATAAAAATAAAAAGTGCTGGAGTTCATATCCAAGCCCACAGTCAATTGCGACATGTGGATCTTTTATTTTTATAATCCGCCTCTCTTGTCTAAGTGCCAAATGACACTCACATCGTGTGTAACTACTTCCACCTTTGTCTGGCTTCTATTTCCTTATGTATTAAGAATCAGGTCGCATAGTTCTGAGAAAATAAATAAATAAATCAGCTGTGTGCCGTGGCTCATGTCTATAATCTCAGCGCATTAGGAGGCTGACATAAGTATTGTTTGAGACCAGGAGTTTGAGACCGGCTTTGGCCACATAACAAGATCCTGACTCTACACAAAATAAAACAATAAAAATAAAACATTAGTAGGACATGGTGGCACACCTGCAGTCCCAGCTGCTCAGGTGGTGGAGGCCTGAGGATTGGCTTGAGCCTGGGAGGTTGAGACTGCAGTGAGCTGTGATCACACCACTACACTTTGGCCTGGGTGACAGTGAGACTCTATTTCTAAATAAATAAAATAAAATAAAATAAAATAAAATAAAAACAGGTGGAAGCTTCCCAAGACTTTGATGCAGAAACAGGTTGCCCTGAACCAATTAATATTAATATCTAAAAACTGGAAAGAAACGAAAGAAGAAAGTTGCATTATTTCTGTAAAGTATGAGGCCATTACAAGTTTTACTTTCTCTAGGACAATTTCTCAGTGGTGTTAACTGGAGTCCACTTCACAGAATGACTTCATCTCCTGAGCACCTTGGAGAGCGATGATTAAAGAGACTTCCTGGCACTCCTGATACTTTTAGTGTCACATGGAAGCAGCAAGAGTCATATGTGTGAAATGGGTGGTATTACAGCGGAAGACATTGGTTTGTTCTTTCACGAACATCATCAGAACATTTCCCTAATGACTAGCGTTATGTCAGAAAAAGGGGGAGAGAGATGGTTCTTTATTGGCAAATCAGTTACATAAATTTCCCAGTTAGAAAAACAATCATGATTTTAGCCATGTCAGATGAGGTCAGATATGCCCTATGCTTCAGTTATGGAATGTTACCTCTGAATATTGATTGACAGGCATCTTCCAGAGACCTGTGACCTGTCGCTGTGTACAAGCTTGAATTCGTAACTACCAGTCCTTGACGCTCCCTTGCTGCCCACGCTGAACTGAAGTGGCTCCCGACAGAGGCATTCAAGGGAGAACTCACTGAAATATTTGAAACCACCGCCATGAACAAGAATGCTCTTCCTGTGTGCCAGGATGTACACCCACAGTGTTATCTTGTTAGCTGTATATGCCAGCATCCTGCAGGAGCTTTTACCTTTTTTTGTGTGTCAGCATTGAGATTCTCAAGTAAGCCCCAGACCTCTTCCTCTGCCTGCAAGCACGCCCACCCACAACCACGTGTTGCCTGGGTTAGAGAACTCCTGAGCCTGTGGCCGCGGCCGCCTACAGGAGGAGGAGTGAAGCCCAGACCAGGGACAGGGTCAGAGCTGCGGTCACTCATCCAGGAATGGACAGCTCTGCATTCTTGGGAGGACCCAGATACCTCTTCTCTTGGAAGGCCAAGCCCAGAGCCTAGGTGATCTTTGAACCCAAATAGACTTTGTGGTCTAGGGAATGAGAGCCCCACTCACCAGGTGAAGAAATTGGGGATCTTGGTCCTGAGTTTGTGGGGCAGACTTCTGCCATTTTCCGCCCCCTTTCCCTGCCATGCCCTATTTGAAAAGAAGTCACTTCCATTTCAGTGAGCCAAGATCATGCCACTGCAGTCCAACCTGGGCAACAGAGTGAGACTCTGTCTCAAGAAAAAAAAGAGGTCACTTCAAAACTTCCCTGTTCAAACAGTTGACCCTTGAACAACAGGGTTTAAACCGCGTGGGTCACTTACTTACACTTGGACTTTCTTTCACTTCTGTCACCCCTTAGACAGCAAGACCAATCCTTCCTACTCTCCTCCCACCTCCTCCTCCTCAGCCTACTCAATGCAAAAATGAGGAGAAGAAACTCTATGATGAGCCACTTAATGAATAGTAAACACATTTTTCCTATGATTTCCTCTAGCTTACTTTATTGTAAGAATACACTATACAATACATACAACACACAAAATGTGCGTTAACCGACTCTCTGCGTGATCACTGAGGCTTCCACCCAAGAATAGGCTATTAGTAAATTCCTTTTGGTATAGCCAAAAGTTATTGTAGAAATTTCAACTGTGTGGCGGCTTGGTGCCCGAATCTCTGCATTGTTCACGGGTCAATTGTATTGCTTAAGAGGTGGTCATTGGAACACTCCTTAGGAGCTATTTTTTTTTTTTTAAGATGGAGTCTCGCTTTGTCGCCCAGGCTGGAGTGCAGTGGTCGGATCTCAGCGCACTGCAAGCTCTGCTCCTGGGTTTACACCATTCTCCTGCCTCAGCCTCCCCAGTAGCAGGGACTACAGGCGCCTGCCACCTCGCCCGGCTAGTTTTTTGTATTTTTTTTAGTAGAGACGGGATTTCACCGTGTTAGCCAGGATGGTCTCGATCTCCTGACCTCGTGATCTGCCCGTCTCGGCCTCCCAAAGTGCTGGGATTACAGGCCTGAGCCACCACGCATGGCCCAAGGGGCTTTTTTTTTGTTAAAAAAGTTTTTTCCACAATGAGCCCCTCATTTAAGGCCCTAGGATTCCTCACTTCTGAGCTCCTGCTGCCATAGACCAAGTGCTGGTCATTTTTGTTACTCAAAATACTTGTCATTTCCATCCATCACAGAACCCACTTCCAGGAGCTGCTCCTTCCACTGCCTGTGATCCTGAGGGTCAACATGTCCAGCCAGGCCAAGTAGCGAGATCAGTCCTCTCCTCTGCCCCAGTTCATGGATGGGCACAGGATGCGGGTGGTGGGGGTAGTCCACCCGGTTCCTGGTAATACTACTGGATCATCAGGTGGGGAAAGTCAGCTTGCATAGTGAAACCAAAGAGAGCTGCGAGATGGAGAGTGAGAGCGAGAAACCAAGAGAGTGAGACACACACCCACGCAGAGAGAGAAAGAAAGAAAGAAAGAAAAAGAAAGAAAAAGAAAAAAAGAAAGAAAGAAAGAAAGAAAGAAAGAAAGAAAGAAAGAAAGAAAGAAAGAAAGAAAGAAAGAAAGAAAGAAAGTGAGAGAGACAGAGAGAGAGAGAGACAGAAAAAGTCAGAGAAGCAGAGACACAGAGAGACATGGAAAGATGGAGAAAGAAATGAGGGGAAGAGAGAGACAGAGACACACACAGAGTCTTGAAAAGAGACAAAGAGAGACAGAGCAACCAGGAGAGAGGCACAGAGAGGGAGAAACAGAGACAGACAAAGTGAGAGGCAGAGAGAGATGGAAGGAGAGATGGGGAGAGGGACAGAAAGAGGGAAGCAAAAGCACAACATTCCTTGAATTGCTTCTCCCTGAAGTCACCATTCTATTTCTGCACTTCCAGTTGCCATCAAGAATCTTTCTAAGTCACCTGTCCTCCTTCCTTGCCCATCTTCCTCACGCACTCTTACGAAAGCCTCCTGAAATCTGCCTTCCCAATGACAACTCCTCCTTGAAATGTCACCACTGACTTCCAAACAACCAACAAATAAAAAAGGTTTTTAAAACAATTACTTCCACCAGTTTCTCAGTTTAACTAAAGTTATGGTGCTGTTTCTTAATACTTCTCTCAAAAATCTTTCTCTTTGTTTTTTATTTCTTTGCATAAAGTAACATGAAAATAGAGCACAACATATTATAGTGAATATAGACTATAAATGATGTTTTGTGCATACCTTATTATTAGTGATAAACACTGTCTAAGTAATTTATTTTTGCCATTTCTTTCTTACTATGGCTTGAAAGTGTCCCCCAAATTTCAAGTGTTGGAAACTGAATCCCCCATGCAGTAGTGCTGAGGGGAGGGATGTTTAAGGGGTGATCAGGTCATGAGGGTTTCGCCCTGGTGAGTGGACTAATGTTGTTATTGGGGGAGTGGGTTCCTTATCACAAGAATTGGTCTGCTACAAAAGTGAGTTTGACCCCTCTTACTCCTTCATGCTCTCTTGCCCTTCCACCTTCCTGTGGGATGACACAGCACAAAGGTCCTTGCCAGATGCCCACCACCCTTTCACCTTGTACTTCCTACTTCCAGGACTGTGAGAAGTGAATCTCTGTTTTTGTAAATTACCCAGTCTCAGGCACTCTGCTAAGAGAAGCAGAAAACAGGCTAAGACAAAATGTTTTAGGATTCTCTTCCCTCACAGTTGCAGTGAGAAGTTTATAGCTTTGTTTTGCTTTGTGGAAGATAAAATGCTAAATAATAGGCATAATTTTGAAGGTTTCTCCTTCCATCCAAATATTTTATTCATTTTAAAATCTCTATGACACTGAGTTGTTGACTCTTGCTTCTGATGCCTCAGAGATGTCTGGAAGAAAACCACGGAGGAAACCTTGAGTGCCATGTAATCTGTCTTATCTAAGTGCCCTCTGGACTTCCAGAAGGCTCTTTCTGTGAAGCAGAGAGCTAACAATGTAGCACAGCTCAAGACAGTTTCCTGGAAAAGCTTTCAGAACACAGCCATTCCTGGGGAGCATCACAGCTTTTAGACTTCACAACAGGCACCAGAGAGCAATCAGAAGACCATGGAATATTTTGCCTGAATTCCTTCCAGCATTTTGTTCCAGGAACCTTGAAACTCCCTCCCCCTGCACTTGGGTCTTAGGTTTCTCTTTCCCAACCCAAACGGACTAGTGTTTAAACAATCCCCAAGAAGACGACGTCTCAGCGTTACATATAATTGAATTGTAAATCTTCTAAATTCAGAAAGAAAAAGTATGGAAATAATTCAGAAGCCCTTGAGTTTTTAGCAAGAAGAATCTGCAGTGAGGGGGAGACTCTTTTTATCCTCCGAATTCCCAGCGTGCTTCTTCCACACACGATCCTTGCTTGTGTCTCTCTCCAAGCCTGTCTGTGAATAACGCACTCATCCTTCCAAGCTCAACTAAAACGCCATGTGACAGAAACAGTTGGTTCAACATCCATTTCTTCCTCCTCTTCTGACCAAGGCTCTGCACTAAATGCTTCGTTTCCCAGCTGTCTTTGTGCACCCATGTGGCCATGTTGGTGCATTCTGGCCCATGTGATATAAGTGGAATTGTTGAGTAGGACATCCAAAAGGACTTAAAAGAAGCCAAACTACTGAGTATGACATTGTTTTATTTTTTCTTTTTCCTGCTGCTTTGAATGCAGCTGTGATTGCAGGAACAAAGCTGCTCTCTTGGGGTGTGAGGTGATCTAGAAGATACAACCACCTTCAGTCAAAGTGCCTGAGGGAATGATAGGAGAAGCTGGGCTCTCTGATAACATCACAGATCCAGTGCACAGGGGAGGACTGCCTGCCTTCAGATTCCTTTCATGTGAAAAGACAGACCTTTCTATGTGTGAGCCTCTGTTAGCTTGTGTCTTCTGTTTTATGCAGCCAAACTTAACCCTAACTGCCACACACCGTCTACTCATATTTTAGGATGCTCTCTCTAATCTCTTAGGTAATTGTGTCCCCCCAGAAACCTATGGAGAGCTGAAGTGGTTTTAGGATCATGGAATTCACCCTCCTCCTTTGGTAAAAGAGGACAAAAGCCAGGGAGCTCGGTGATGGCTGAGGCATGTGACTGTAAACCAAAAGGTACCTGAGACCAATCTCAATCCATTTAAAAGATAATTCTGCCAAGGTTAAGGACATGCTTGGAAGAAAAAAACATGGAATCACAGAAACAATCTGTGGTCTGTGCCTTCCTCCCAAGATGATTTTGAGGGCTTTAGCAGTTAAAGGGGAAGGGTGGGCTGGAGGGAAGGGTGGGCTGGAGGAAAAGGGTGGGCTGGAGGGAAGGGTGGGCTGGAGGGGAAGGGTGGGCTGGAGGGAAGGGTGGGCTGGAGGGAAAGGTGGGCTGGAGGGAAGGGTGGGCTGGAGGGAAGGGTGGGCTGGAGGAAAAGTGTGGGCTGGAGGGAAGGGTGGGCTGGAGGAAAAGTGTGGGCTGGAGGGAAGGGTGGGCTGGAGGGAAGGGCGGGCTGGAGGGGAAAGAGGGAGCCTGTGGTCGTCCTCAGGTTGCAAGAGAAAGAGAGCAGGTGGGGAATGGTCAGTTATGTCTTCATCTCACATGCGGTAAATCAGTCCTTTGCATAAGATAAGGTGAACATAGACCAGCTTCCTGTGGAGATATGTAACCCTTTATCTGTAGCTATCCGCTTAGGAACAAAAGGAAAGGCAGTTTCTTGCATGATTCAGCTTCCAGCTTAACGTTGTTTTCTTTTTGGCTGTGAATTAGGGTCCTGAGGCTTCATTTTTCCCTGCCTACTATATTGTATGTGAAAATTGTTGTTCAGGATCTCAAGTTGTTTACTTACTCCAGCTACATCCCTTAGCTCAATTTCCATTTGGAGTGGCTTCTGGAAGGCTGGAATTGAAATCCACCAGTGCCCATTTCAAGGTGTTCCCAACATCGCTTGGAAAAAAGGAGCCCAGATACGCTTCCCTGTGGATGCAGGTCAGTCATCATAATGCACAGAAACAGCGTTGACCTCAGCCTGGAGCCATTGTCCTGAAAGGAGATTCTTCCCAGCTCAGGCCTGAGACTGATCCCTGAGAAGCGGCCGCTCCATCCCTGAACTCTTCCTGCTTGTGTCTCCTCACTTCCTAGTGATCACGGCATTCAGGTTCAGAATGCCACAAGCCTATCCCACTGGAAGCTGCCGAGGTGTGTCCTGCCACACAGGACGCCCGGCACGGCAGCAGCATCAAGGGACGAGCAGGGAAGAGGCTGCAGTAATTTTGGGGAACAGCCTGAAAATCACCTGGAGCCTGGTGGCAGGTGGTCCCACCTCCTCCCCAATATTGGTTCCCAGAGAAAATGACAATATGAGCACCTCATGTCGTCATTATTAGCAGAGTCTTTTTATTCTTTCTTTAAATTTTGCCATTAAATTGAGCTCTATAATAGGCCCATTTTCTTCTCTTTTCTTTCTTTTTTTTTTTTAGACAGAGTCTTGCTCTGTTGCCCAGGCTGGAGGGCAGTGAGGCGATCTCAGCTCACTGCAAGCTCCGCCTCCCCGGTTCACGCCATTCTCCTGCCTCAGCCTCCTGAGTAGCTGGAAGTACAGGCGTCCGCCACCATGCCTGGCTAATTTTTTGTATTTTTAGTAGAGACGGGGTTTCACCGTGTTAGCCAGGATGGTCTCAATCTCCTGACCCCGTGATCCTCCCGCTTCAGCCTCCCAAAGTGCTGGGATTACAGGCATGAGCCACTCCACCACGCCTATAGGCCCATTTTCTGCTTTTAATGCCACCAATACATGAAATTCCAGAGCTGCTTCTGTAAAAAAAAGTTTCATTTTCATTATTTTATTATTCATTACATTAATTCTATTCTTTTATTCTCTTTGGTTTTTTTAGAAGAACTTCAGCGAGAGAGGGGCTATCACTGCTGCCTTGTGGCTGCAGAAAGAGAGAGAAGGAGCCTTTACTAAAAAGGGTTTCGTGAAAGCCCTGAGGCGAGATACCCACTTCAGAGGGTTCAGGACAAGGACACTCACTTTGTTCTGTGCGGTGTGGAGACACGGGCGAGCGTTCCTCAGTGGTGCCAACTGGTTCTCGCTCGTCCTCAGCTGCCAGTGCTCTGGGGCATGTCATTTGGACAGAACACTTTTCCATGTGCTACCATCCATTCCACGGAGGCAGGAGAAAAGGATCTGCAGGCAGGAACATAAGGCTGATTCACCCTGACTTCGGAGAACGAAATCAAATGGAAACTCTTGGGATATGACAGGAAATATCCTCTCCATTTACACAGGGCGTACACCGAGTACATGACATTGTAATTGTACTTCCTCCTTTTCATTTACATAGGGTGCACACCAAGTAACCAAAGGACACCTCTAGAGGGGATTCAAACTCCAGAAACTTCAGTAACGGGCTCCCTGTGCTCAGGCGCTCCCACCCTGTGGAGTGTGCTTTCATTTTCCGTCAATCTCTGCTTTGCTGCTTCATTCTTTCCTTGCTCCATTTTTGCG
Organism: Macaca fascicularis; assembly: GCF_037993035.2. NCBI lineage: Eukaryota > Metazoa > Chordata > Mammalia > Primates > Cercopithecidae > Macaca > Macaca fascicularis. Next base: position 14,790,438 of record NC_088387.1, on the reverse strand, counting down.
TTGTGTCTGAGTCTTGGTTCAAGGCACCAAGAACCTGGAAACCTTCAACCAGTAACATTATCTTAATATCTTGTTTTAAAACTGAATTCTGTTTTTCATCTGTTCACCTAGTTTTTAGAAAATTACAGTGAAATGCAGCTTGGAACTTACCACAGCTTAATACGAGGGTCACTATGAGCTATACGAGAGGTTTGATGTTTAAAAGTTTGCAACATTTTTTATTGCTCTTTCATTTACAAACTACAGTAAATATTTTATTTTTTATGTTTAATTTTGAAATATATGACACGTAAGAGTCTATAAAATTTGGCTGGGCACGGTGCTTCATGCCTGTAACCCCAACACCTTCGGAGGCTGAGGCAGGTGGATCATTTGAGGTCAAGTGTTCAAGACCAGCCTGGCCAACATGGTGAAACCCGTCTCTACTAAAAAAATACAAAAAGTTGGCTGAGCATCATGGCAGGCACCTGTGATCCCAGCTACTCAGGAGGCTGAGGTGGGAGAATTGTTTGAACCCAGGAAAGAGGAGTTGCAGTGAGCTGAGATCATACCATTACACTCTAGCCTGGGCAACATGAGCAAAACTCTGCCTCAAAAACCAACCAACAAACAAAACTGAATGCAGAATACCAAAGATTAATAATTGCACTGATGCCATCATCCATTAGCATCAACTGTCTTGAAAGGCTACAATATGCCCTTCCTTGATCACCTGGGTCTCCCTTCTTCACCCAGAGATAGGACTAATGTGTTAATGTTTGTCTTGCTTTTCATAAGGTTTATCATTTCTCTGTATATTATGAAGCCATGTCATATGTTATAGTTTGTGAACTGTATATGGAATAGTTGTGTATTTTTCAGTAATTTCCTTTGTTCACTGTAATTTTTCATTGTTGATGCTTCTAACTGCAGTTCATTTTCACAGCTGTATCATATTCCACAATGTGACTATGCCAGCTTTTTTCCTTGATAGAGGTGTGTTTGGATGGCTTTCAGGTGTTTTCTATTTCTACAATCACTGCCTAAATATTCTTGTCCCATACGTTTCTCTTGGAGAAGATAGTGCAAGGGCATTTCTGGGGCAGACATGCCTGACAAGGCAAGTGTGAAGCCACAGAGGGGCGTGTCTAGCTTTTGATGAAATACAGTCTCTTAACAGGAGCAACAGCAGTGGATCCTTTGCCACCAGTTGATCTTTTCCACCTTTTGGATTTTTGTGACTCTGCTGAATTTGTTTCTTGAATTATTGGATGTATCCACAGTACTTTGTTGACTTAAGTTTTGTAACTTTTTGCACGCGGACTTATCTTCCTTGGAATTTTATGTGGGGAGATATTTTGAGGACAGGGTTGCATTGTTTCAGCAAAGATGTTCACTCACATGGGGTAGAGGTGAAGTGAGCAGCCGCCTGGTGCCACTTCGATTTGACCCATGCTCTCCAGGTCTTCCAGCATGAACTCCTGGAGGACTGTTTCTCGTCGGTTCTCAGGGTCAGGGTTTTCCCTCCACCCAGCACCAATGCAGGGACAGCTGCTCTCCTCGCTGCTCCTGCTCTGAGGTGGGCTTTCATTTTAAGTCTAAGATGTCAGATTTCTGACCTCATTTTGGAGAGACATACAGTTTTGTTTCTGATGCCCCATCCTCTGTGCAACTGTCTAAACAGAAAAAAGAATGCTACTTTGGTTCCTGCCAATTCTTTATTGACTGCTGTGGATTCCATCCTTCAATGCCAGCTCAGTAATGCACTTACAAAGATGCATTTTGGTAGGTTTTACCCAACATCTCAGTTGTTTTCATTGGGAAAGCTATTTAGTGTCCCTTATGTTGAAAGTTGGAAGCACCTGGCAACACCATAGGTGAGAGAGCTGCTCTTACCCCTTTTCGTCATCTTCGTGCTGGGTCCAGGCCTTCTTTTCCTCTGTGATTAAGCTGCCACAATGGGCCGGGTACTGTAGCTCATGCCTGTAATCTTAGCACTTTAGGAGGGCAAGGTGGGTGAATCACCTGAGGCCAGGAGTTCAAGACCAACCTCGCCCACATGGTGAAAGTCCGTCTCTACTAAAAGTACACAAAATTAGCCCGGCATGGGGGTGCATGTCTGTAATATCAGCTATCCGGGAGGCTGAGGAAGGACAATTGCTTGAACCAGGACCCGGCAGGCGGAGGTTGTAGTGAGCCGAGATCATGCCACTGCACTCCAACGTGAGATACAGAGTGAGACTCTGTCTAAAATATATATATATATATGTATGTGTATATGTATATTTATGTATACTTTCTTATTTGAAGTATTATCCAATGAGAGCAGGTGTTCTGGAAGACCTCATCTAAATACAGAATCTGAATGGGGGCCCATGTCACACATGCCAATTTTTTATCATTGCAACTGGGGCTTTTCTCCTCTTCTCTGCTGGACTCTGCTGTTCCTCACAAGGTGTTCAGAGAGTCTGCCCTTACAACCAGGAGATGAGAAGCACAGAGTGACACCAGCAGGAGAACATGAAGATGCGGTGACAGTTGTCCTCCTCCTGCAGAGTCCAGAGCAGTGCACTCCTATTGCTGGTGCCCTAGTTAAGCCTGGGGGCCAACATGCCCAATGATAGTCTGGGAGTGCTGCAGTCAGGGTCCCCACAATGGGCACCCAGCCTGTGCCCTTGCACTCTGCATGACCGTGGCCATTGTCACCTCAGAGCCCCAGTGTACAGATCAATGCATCCTACCAGAGCTGCATGTGAGGAAGGACCACGTGAGTCCTGGGAGAGAGCTGAGGCCCTGCAGGGGGTGGTGGCCAGGACCGAGACCTGAAGCCTGTCGGCAGAATCATCTGTGGATGTGAGTGGTACTGTGGGGTCAGTGCCCGGGTTCTGCTGCTCCCCCTCCTCAAAGATCAGGACCCGAGCAGGGGCTGGCGTGTGTGTGGCACCTGGAACTGCAGGGCCACCACCCATGTATGAAGCCGTCATGGGGACCTGAACACGGTGTCGTTGCAGACCCCACCCATCCATTGGCCCCAATTCCTGGCCAGCTTCTGCCAAGGTGAGAGGGTGGAATTTGGAAGGTGGGTGTAAGCTGAAGCCTGTCCCCCGGTGGCTGACATACAGTGGTGACACTCTCTGTGTGGGGGAAAGAAAGAGAGATCAGACTGTTATTGTGTCTATGGAGAAAGACGAAGACATAAGAAAGTCCATTTTGATCTGTACTGAGAAAAATTCTTCTGCCTTGAGATGCTGTTAATCTGTAACCCTAGACCCAACCCTGTGCTCACAGAAGCATGTGCTGTATTGACTCAAGGTTGAATGGATTTAGGGCTCTGCAGGACGTGCCTTAGTGAAAATGTGTTTGCACCTCTTGGGCTCCAGGCTGCCAGCTGTCTGCCCAGGGTCTGAATGTCCTACTATGACCTCTTTCCTCACCTGGCCCAGAGGACAGATAGGGAAGGCTTGTTTTGAGGATTAGGCAGGGTAATCCAGTCAGTCCTCATCAGCTTGCCTATCCTCCAGGTCTTTTTGATTTCTTTTTTCTCTTCTTTGTTAGGAAACTCTGGAGAACTGTCCGGCAGCCTGTCTTCAGCTGGGGAGGTGGAAAGACTGGACCATGCCCTTGACTTCAGGGCCCCTTCTAGGTGCCCCCTCCTCCTAGGGTTTTTAAAAGCATATACTTAGCAACATACACTATACCTGAGAGAGTTACAGAGAACCTCCTGCGTGTCCAAACCAGAACACTTTGTTCCCTGACCCCAGGCCCTCATCACACCCCAAAGCCCAAATACTTTCAGGTGGCCAACTTCAGAGAAGAGTCTGAACTCAATGCTTGTTTTCTGGGGTCTACACAGGCCTGTATGATGGGGCTACCTCCATTCTACCCCTGTGCCTCCCCCAATCCATTGGGGCCTCAACTCCAGTGATCCCTAACTGGGAGCAAGGTTCCCCAGGCAGGGAATGCAGCCCTCCCCAGGATGCTGGCCTGGCCATGTCCCAATGGACATCAGTCCTGGAGCAAGAGGTCCAAGACAGGGAGTTTCACCCCCCATTTCACCAGGTGTGGTGACGTTTCTGGGTTCCTAGCCTTCAAGATGGGATTTTTACATTGTGCCACAGTGGGGGAAACCGAGACACAGGGCCGGTGAGCGGTAAAGAAAGAAAACCTCTGTGACTAGGAAATGTGTCCCTTGCCCAGCACAGCCACTCCAGGATAGCACCCTTTGGGATGTACCGCTGAGCTGTTCCTGGCATGTGGCATGGCACTGTGGTGGAGGTCAGCAGCTTGTGGAGTTGGGGGTGGGGGTGCTGGCAGGAACAGGTAATTTTGGACCCACCAAGGGAAGGAAGGGGACATTGCCCCTTTCCCCACACGTTGGGCACAGCAGCAATTTTCTTCTCTGATGTGTGTGGGCACCAATGCCTATGTGGATGTGGGCGCGTCCTCTCCTTTTGTTGATGAAGAACCTTCCTGCAGCCGTTGGGGTTGTTATGGGAACCTCGTGTGCCTGGCAGCAGGGTGGTGCCTGTGGAGGTTTGGCTACTATATGTCTCACTGACACCTCCCAGGGGAAGCAGACCCTGTGCCCTAGTGCCCCTCATAGCCAGTCCCTCACATTCTTCACTTGGCATCTCCCTGCCTGATTCTCCCAACTCAGCCCCTGCCAGGTTTCTCCAGGCCCTGTGGGCCCTGGGATGGGATCAAAGAAGGCAGCAACTGTGTTGTTTGCCTCCGCCTGACGTCAGGGATCCCTGGCCGCTACTGGCATCTGGTGGGTAGGATAGGTGGGGAGGTCGGGGGTCAGCTTTTCCACTCCCCAGCCTGTACTGGGTAAGTCACCAGGTATAACTGGTCTGGAGGCTGATCTGTGTCCTCCACAGTCCCTTGATGCACTATATTGAAGCCAATCCTTGTGTGAATGACTTCACCTGTTGTTACCGCCCAGATCAAACCAGAACCGGAAGACTGTTGCACTTGGGCCCAGAGTCTGGGGCTGAGACTGCCATGACCACTCTGTTCTCTTCCTTCTGTTGCGCTTGGGCGCAGAGCCTGGGGCTGAGGCTGCCATGGCCACCCTGTTCTCTTCCTTTTGGGGTCCCCAGGAGGCTCCCAGGACTGAATGATTCCCATAAAACACAGTGGCCAGGATGGGAGGGCTGGAGGTCAACACCCCCCCACCCCTTCCACCACAACCAAGAAAACCCCATGGAGGTTGGCCCCGAGCTGTGGGTCCCTGTGGGATGCAGGCTCCCACAGATAGTTCAGGGGATGAGCACGGGTCCTCCTGGCTGACAGGAGCCTGCTGGGCACTGGGTGTGTGGGACCTGTGTAGGTGGGTTGGACAGCACTGGGTCTATCCAGGGAGCTGGGGACTGGTGTGGCCAAAGAGGGCAGCAATATGTTGCCAGAACCAAAACTACAGTGCCACCAGCCCAGCTGGTAGGGAGAAGGAGGCCTGGCTAGCAGGACCACCCACCCCTATCCTTGCCCCAAGCCCAGACTGCCTGCCTGTACTGGACATTGCCTGGTCCAGGAGGCCTGGGCATAAGGGTCAGGTGGTGTGTCCCTGGGTTCCAGGCTTTGGTGGTCCCTTGGGAGCTGAGTATCCTCTGGGCAGGAGGAGGGCCAGCGGTCCACTGTTTGCATTGGCCCCTGGGGGTGTGCCCCCACCCCAGCTTCTCAGCGCACACGGGGACGTAGCCAGGGCTCCTCCCCTGCTCTGTGGCTCCAGCTCTGAGCAGCTCACTGGGTGACTCTGACAGCTTCCTCCCCAAAGCTTGGGTCCTCCTCTGTGGGAATGGGGTGTCCCAGGCCCCTGCAGGCAGGAACCCACCCCCAGCGCCTCTGGTGGGCCCTCCTGGGCTTTCTTACCTACTGGCTTGTGAGACCCGGTTGGCCAAACTTGGTGTCCTATTTTTATTTTGGCCTTTTTCTTAGCGTGCGTTTTCTGGAACTACTGCTGTGTAGATCTTCTATTTGACTTTTAGGTAGAGAATCTTGCGCACCCAAAGGTCCCCCACCAGAGAGCCTTCACTTCGGTCCCCCGGGCTGGTCCTGCCTGTGCTCCGCTTGGTGTGAATGTTGAGTGTGATGGATCCACACGGCTGCTTGACCCTGCATCTCCTTCCTTCTTGTTGCTGGGGCCGGTTCTGTTCTCTTTCTCCACCTGAACTGCACTTGAAGCCAAGACGAAGGATGAGAAGTGGTTGCTACGAAGGACCCTCCTGCAGCGAATCCCCTGTGAGGAGGCTGCGCTGGCCCAGCCTGTCCGTTCCTTCTCTAAGCTCATTCCAGAGGTCGGCAAGGGGCAGCCTGTCCCTGCCTGTTCTTGTGGCCCGTGAATCAAGAACAGATTTTACATTTCCAAATGGTTGAACAAATAAAAAACTAACACTTCATGACACTGAGAAATTTCCATGTCCATAAGTAAAGTTTGATGGGGGTGCAGTCATGCCCATCTCTTCACAGGCCACCTGCAGAAGGCAGCTGTCGTGCAGCTATTGCAGAGTTGCATCCTGGAGGCAAAGATCAGTTGGCAAAGCTGAAAATACTGACTCCTGGCTCTTTAGGGAAACAGTTTCCAGTCCCTGGTTTAAGGGCTGTGTGGCAGGACCCCAGGATCTTGGTCAGATTGTTCCTCTCTCAGGGCCTGCTGTGGCCTTTGCTACTATGTCTGCAAAGTCTGCGTGCTATGGTGCCTCTCATGGGGCGTTGAGCTCTGTCGTGCTAGATTTCAGGGTGTCTGCCTCATGGTCATCTGTCTCACCAACAGAGACCCTGTATCCAGATTCAAACTAGCAGGAGCAGTTGGTCTTTGGCAGCAAGGATACCTTTGAGCTGAGCTGCCACCCACCCTGAGGTGGTCCCATGACACCCACTGTCTGGGTCAAGTTTGGGGCAGGGCTGGTGTCCTGAATTGCCCTGCGATGTGGATCGTAAGAGCCAGCGGGGAGAGGGGGTTCATATTACTCCCCATATAGTGGGGAGTTCCTCACCCCTTGCGATGTGGATCGTAATAGCCAATTACTCCCCCCTGCAATGTGTGTCCATTACTAGCAGTTTCTTTTGTTCAGGATATTAGGAAGAATTTCACAGGTTGTGTGTACACAGCCTGCGACAGGAGAACGAATACCATCCTCTGCACCTCCGGATATTAGCAACCATATCACACAATGGGTGTACGCTTTTTGGGAGATTTGGGGTATATGTCCTCCTGTGTTTCCCTGAATATTCGGAGACATATCACAGGGTGGCTGTACACCCACTACTCTCTTGGCAGGAACATTGTACTTTACCTACTGGAAATTAGGAGCAATATCACAGACTGGGTGTCAAGCCACTGTCATACTGGAAGTAATATCATGCTCTCCTCCACAGGTTATGAGGAACAATATTACAGGGGGGTATGTACCTCCTCCGGTAGTGGGAGTAGTATCATCATCTCTTCCTTTAGATGACAGGAACAATATCACAAGGTGGGTGTACACCCCGTGAGTGTTTGGAAGCAACGTCATTCTCTCTTTTTCTAGGTTTTACGATTCATATCACAGGCGGGGTGTACACCCCTTGTTATATTGGATGGAATCTCATCCTCCTTCAACCTGTATCTTTAGAACAATATCCCTTGGGGGCTGTCCATCCCTTCAATATTGGTAGTAATACCATCTTCTCCTCTCCTGGATATAAAAAACAATATCACAGGAGGGGTGTACACCCCTTGCCATGTTGGTAGTAATATCACCTCTCCCCTGTGGTTATTAAGGACAAAATCCCAGGGTGGCTGTACGGTTCCTACTTTTTTGAGAGTAATATCCATTCACCCCCTGGATATCAGGAACCATATCACGGAAGAAGTGTCCACCCCCTTCGATATTGTCAGCCATGTCATCTTCTTCCCGCTTGGATATTAGGAACGATACCCCGGGGTTGGGGGCGGTGTACACCCACTGCGATATCGAAAGTAAAATCAGCCTCTTTCCCGCTGGATATTAGGAACTATATCACAGGTGTGTGTGCACCTTCTGGGATATTGGGAGTACTATCAGCCTCTACCCCGCTGCATATGAGGAACAACATACAGGGGGCAGGGTGGTTACACCCCCTGCGATATTGAGAGCAATATTCTTCTCTTTCCCCTGTACATTAGGAACTACATCACAGGGGTCTGTACACCTTCAGTGATATTGGGATTCAGGTTATCCTCTCCCCAACTGAATGTCAAAAACGATATCACAGAAGGGTGTTCACCCCCTGCAATATGGCCAGTAACATCATCGTCTGGCCAACATCACAGAGGGTGTGACACTGCCCCGCGGTATTGGGCATAATGTTATCCTCTCTTCCTCTGGATATTAGGAACGATATACCTGGTGGTGGGAGGTGGAGTACATTAAGAACAATATCACTGGGTGGGTGTACTCCCCCTGCAATATTGGGTGTAGTATCATCCTCTCGTCCCTAGCATATTAAGAACAGTATCACAGGAGGGGTGTACAGCCACAGTCTCTGCGCTATTGGGAGCAATAGCATCTTCTCCCCCTCTCTATATAAGGAACAATATCCCAGTGTGGGTGTACATCCCCTGAGATATTGGGCGTAGTGCCATCGTCTCCCAAAGTGGATATTAGGCATAGTGTCATGGGGGGGGGTATGCCTTCTTCGATATTGGGAGCAATATCATCTTCTCCCCTCAGGATTACAGGCAAAATATCAAAGGGGTTTTACAACTCGAGTGGTATGAGCAGTAATATCATCCTCTCCCCACCCAGATGTTAGGAACTATATCACAGGTGGCTGTACACTTCTTGCGATATTGGGAGTCATATCATCCTCTCCCATCGTGGATATTAAGAACAATATTACAAAGTAGGTGTACACCCCCTACGATATTGAGAGAAATATTATGCTCTCCCCTTCGGGATATTAGGAACAATATCGCAGGAGGTGTGTGCAACCCCTGCCATATTGGCAGTCATATCATCCTCTCCCCCTGATTGTAAGAAACAATATCACAGGAAGATGTACACCCCCTGTGATATTTGGAGTCATATCAATTTCTTTCCCTCTGGATATTCGGAACAATATCACAGTGGGTGTGTACACCCCCTGCGATATTACCACTGGCATCATCGTCTCCCTCCCAGGATATAGGAAACAATATCACAAGGTGGTGTACACCCCCTACAATATTGGGAGTAATGTCTTCCTCTCCCCCGCTGGCTATCAGGAACAATGTCACAGAAGGAGTGAACACCCCCTGCTCTATAGGGGGTGATATCCTCTCCATCCCTGAATATTATGAACAATATCACCCGGCAGTGTACATCTCCTGCAATATTGAGACTATTTCTCTCGCTGGATGTTAGGAATCATATCACAGGGGTGGTGTACACCCACTGCGAAATGGGAAGAAATATCATCCTCTCCACCTTTGGATGTTAGGGAGAAGATCACGGGGGAGGTCTACACCCACTGGGATATTGGGAGTCATATCATCCTCTCCCACCCAGAATATAAGAAACAAGACCACTGAGGGGACAGACACGCACTGTGATAGTTTGAAAAATGTTATCCTATACCTCCTGGCTATTGGGAATAACATCATAGAGGGGTGTACACTTTCTTCAATGTTGGGAGTGATATCATCTTCTTCCCGACGTATATCAGGAACAAGTTTATTAATTATTAATATTAATAAATATAAAAATTAATAATAATTATGAATATTAATAATCATAATAACGATAGTAAAAATTAATACTCGTTACAAACATTAATTATTAATATTAATAATTAATACTAATATCATTATTAATAAAATAATGATATCATCAATTAATGTCACTGAAATCATTACCAAGAGATGTTGGTAATAAAATAATGATTCTTATTAACAATTAATAATATTGTTAAATGACATTAATATTAATAATTAATTCTAAGCGTGTATAATCATATACATAAAATAGTTATCCAAAATTAATAATGGTATCTTATTAATTAATAGTGTCATTGATAATTATTAAAATCGATCATTGATGTTTAATAATTAACCATATTATTACTCCTAATACCACAAGGGGTGTACACCTACCTGTGATGTCGTTCCCAATATCAAGGGAAGGAGATTATGATATTAGTTTTAATATCGCAGTAGGTGTACACTAAAGCTGTGATAATAATGCAAATATCTATGGGGAAAGAGTATGACATGACACCAAACATAACAACGAACAACAGCCACCTGATATTCATCCTAATAATAACGGAAGAAGCGTATGATATTGCTCAAAATAGCCCAGGGAGAGTACAACTCTTCTGTGAAACGGTTCCTAGTACCCGGAGGGAGAGAGGATGATAATAATTCCAGTGTCACAGACTGTGTACACCCGACCTGTGATATTGTTATTAATACCCTGGGAGAGAGAGGATGATATGACCCTGGATAGACCAGGAGGCGTACACCCAGCCTGGGAGAGTGTTCCTAATATTCATGGAGAGGAGAGGCTGACATTACTCCAAGTATGGCAGGGGGGTGAGCCACCCCCCGCGAGGTGGGGACCAATAGCCACCCCCTCTCCCCCCCTTGGCTATTGGGAGCCACCTCGCAGGGGGGTGAGCCACCCCCCTGCGAGGTGGGGACCAATAGCCACCCCCTCTCCCCCCCTTGGCTATTGGGAGCCACCTCGCAGGGGGGTGAGCCACCCCCCTGCGAGGTGGGGACCAATAGCCACCCCCTCTCCCCCCCTTGGCTATTGGGAGCCACCTCGCAGGGGGGTGAGCCACCCCCCTGCGAGGTGGGGACCAATAGCCACCCCCTCTCCCCCCCTTGGCTATTGGGAGCCACCTCGCAGGGGGGTGAGCCACCCCCCTGCGAGGTGGGGACCAATAGCCACCCCCTCTCCCCCCCTTGGCTATTGGGAGCCACCTCGCAGGGGGGTGAGCCACCCCCCTGCGAGGTGGGGACCAATAGCCACCCCCTCTCCCCCCCTTGGCTATTGGGAGCCACCTCGCAGGGGGGTGAGCCACCCCCCTGCGAGGTGGGGACCAATAGCCACCCCCTCTCCCCCCCTTGGCTATTGGGAGCCACCTCGCAGGGGGGTGAGCCACCCCCCTGCGAGGTGGGGACCAATAGCCACCCCCTCTCCCCCCCTTGGCTATTGGGAGCCACCTCGCAGGGGGGTGAGCCACCCCCCTGCGAGGTGGGGACCAATAGCCACCCCCTCTCCCCCCCTTGGCTATTGGGAGCCACCTCGCAGGGGGGTGAGCCACCCCCCTGCGAGGTGGGGACCAATAGCCACCCCCTCTCCCCCCCTTGGCTATTGGGAGCCACCTCGCAGGGGGGTGAGCCACCCCCCTGCGAGGTGGGGGACCAATAGCCACCCCCTCTCCCCCCCTTGGCTATTGGGAGCCACCTCGCAGGGGGGTGAGCCACCCCCCTGCGAGGTGGGGACCAATAGCCACCCCCTCTCCCCCCCTTGGCTATTGGGAGCCACCTCGCAGGGGGGTGAGCCACCCCCCTGCGAGGTGGGGACCAATAGCCACCCCCTCTCCCCCCCTTGGCTATTGGGAGCCACCTCGCAGGGGGGTGAGCCACCCCCCTGCGAGGTGGGGACCAAGAGCCACCCCCTCTCCCCCCCTTGGCTATTGGGAGCCACCTCGCAGGGGGGTGAGCCACCCCCCTGCGAGGTGGGGACCAATAGCCACCCCCTCTCCCCCCCTTGGCTATTGGGAGCCACCTCGCAGGGGGGTGAGCCACCCCCCTGCGAGGTGGGGACCAATAGCCACCCCCTCTCCCCCCCCTTGGCTATTGGGAGCCACCTCGCAGGGGGGTGAGCCACCCCCCTGCGAGGTGGGGACCAATAGCCACCCCCTCTCCCCCCCTTGGCTATTGGGAGCCACCTCGCAGGGGGGTGAGCCACCCCCCTGCGAGGTGGGGACCAATAGCCACCCCCTCTCCCCCCCTTGGCTATTGGGAGCCACCTCGCAGGGGGGTGAGCCACCCCCCTGCGAGGTGGGGACCAATAGCCACCCCCTCTCCCCCCCTTGGCTATTGGGAGCCACCTCGCAGGGGGGTGAGCCACCCCCCTGCGAGGTGGGGACCAATAGCCACCCCCTCTCCCCCCCCTTGGCTATTGGGAGCCACCTCGCAGGGGGGTGAGCCACCCCCCTGCGAGGTGGGGACCAATAGCCACCCGCTCTCCCCCCCTTGGCTATTGGGAGCCACCTCGCAGGGGGGTGAGCCACCCCCCTGCGAGGTGGGGACCAATAGCCACCCGCTCTCCCCCCCCTTGGCTATTGGGAGCCACCTCGCAGGGGGGTGAGCCACCCCCCTGCGAGGTGGGGACCAATAGCCACCCGCTCTCCCCCCCCTTGGCTATTGGGAGCCACCTCGCAGGGGGGTGAGCCACCCCCCTGCGAGGTGGGGACCAATAGCCACCCGCTCTCCCCCCCTTGGCTATTGGGAGCCACCTCGCAGGGGGGTGAGCCACCCCCCTGCGAGGTGGGGACCAATAGCCACCCGCTCTCCCCCCCTTGGCTATTGGGAGCCACCTCGCAGGGGGGTGAGCCACCCCCCTGCGAGGTGGGGACCAATAGCCACCCGCTCTCCCCCCCCTTGGCTATTGGGAGCCACCTCGCAGGGGGGTGAGCCACCCCCCTGCGAGGTGGGGACCAATAGCCACCCGCTCTCCCCCCCCTTGGCTATTGGGAGCCACCTCGCAGGGGGGTGAGCCACCCCCCTGCGAGGTGGGGACCAATAGCCACCCGCTCTCCCCCCCTTGGCTATTGGGAGCCACCTCGCAGGGGGGTGAGCCACCCCCCTGCGAGGTGGGGACCAATAGCCACCCGCTCTCCCCCCCTTGGCTATTGGGAGCCACCTCGCAGGGGGGTGAGCCACCCCCCTGCGAGGTGGGGACCAATAGCCACCCGCTCTCCCCCCCTTGGCTATTGGGAGCCACCTCGCAGGGGGGTGAGCCACCCCCCTGCGAGGTGGGGACCAATAGCCACCCGCTCTCCCCCCCTTGGCTATTGGGAGCCACCTCGCAGGGGGGTGAGCCACCCCCCTGCGAGGTGGGGACCAATAGCCACCCGCTCTCCCCCCCTTGGCTATTGGGAGCCACCTCGCAGGGGGGTGAGCCACCCCCCTGCGAGGTGGGGACCAATAGCCACCCGCTCTCCCCCCCTTGGCTATTGGGAGCCACCTCGCAGGGGGGTGAGCCACCCCCCTGCGAGGTGGGGACCAATAGCCACCCGCTCTCCCCCCCTTGGCTATTGGGAGCCACCTCGCAGGGGGGTGAGCCACCCCCCTGCGAGGTGGGGACCAATAGCCACCCGCTCTCCCCCCCTTGGCTATTGGGAGCCACCTCGCAGGGGGGTGAGCCACCCCCCTGCGAGGTGGGGACCAATAGCCACCCGCTCTCCCCCCCTTGGCTATTGGGAGCCACCTCGCAGGGGGGTGAGCCACCCCCCTGCGAGGTGGGGACCAATAGCCACCCGCTCTCCCCCCCTTGGCTATTGGGAGCCACCTCGCAGGGGGGTGAGCCACCCCCCTGCGAGGTGGGGACCAATAGCCACCCGCTCTCCCCCCCTTGGCTATTGGGAGCCACCTCGCAGGGGGGTGAGCCACCCCCCTGCGAGGTGGGGACCAATAGCCACCCCGCTCTCCCCCCCCTTGGCTATTGGGAGCCACCTCGCAGGGGGGTGAGCCACCCCCCTGCGAGGTGGGGACCAATAGCCACCCGCTCTCCCCCCCTTGGCTATTGGGAGCCACCTCGCAGGGGGGTGAGCCACCCCCCTGCGAGGTGGGGACCAATAGCCACCCGCTCTCCCCCCCTTGGCTATTGGGAGCCACCTCGCAGGGGGGTGAGCCACCCCCCTGCGAGGTGGGGACCAATAGCCACCCGCTCTCCCCCCCTTGGCTATTGGGAGCCACCTCGCAGGGGGGTGAGCCACCCCCCTGCGAGGTGGGGACCAATAGCCACCCGCTCTCCCCCCCTTGGCTATTGGGAGCCACCTCGCAGGGGGGTGAGCCACCCCCCTGCGAGGTGGGGACCAATAGCCACCCGCTCTCCCCCCCCTTGGCTATTGGGAGCCACCTCGCAGGGGGGTGAGCCACCCCCCTGCGAGGTGGGGACCAATAGCCACCCCGCTCTCCCCCCCTTGGCTATTGGGAGCCACCTCGCAGGGGGGTGAGCCACCCCCCTGCGAGGTGGGGACCAATAGCCACCCGCTCTCCCCCCCTTGGCTATTGGGAGCCACCTCGCAGGGGGGTGAGCCACCCCCCTGCGAGGTGGGGGACCAATAGCCACCCGCTCTCCCCCCCTTGGCTATTGGGAGCCACCTCGCAGGGGGGTGAGCCACCCCCCTGCGAGGTGGGGACCAATAGCCACCCGCTCTCCCCCCCTTGGCTATTGGGAGCCACCTCGCAGGGGGGTGAGCCACCCCCCTGCGAGGTGGGGACCAATAGCCACCCCGCTCTCCCCCCCTTGGCTATTGGGAGCCACCTCGCAGGGGGGTGAGCCACCCCCCTGCGAGGTGGGGGACCAATAGCCACCCGCTCTCCCCCCCTTGGCTATTGGGAGCCACCTCGCAGGGGGGTGAGCCACCCCCCTGCGAGGTGGGGACCAATAGCCACCCGCTCTCCCCCCCTTGGCTATTGGGAGCCACCTCGCAGGGGGGTGAGCCACCCCCCTGCGAGGTGGGGACCAATAGCCACCCGCTCTCCCCCCCTTGGCTATTGGGAGCCACCTCGCAGGGGGGGTGAGCCACCCCCCTGCGAGGTGGGGACCAATAGCCACCCGCTCTCCCCCCCTTGGCTATTGGGAGCCACCTCGCAGGGGGGTGAGCCACCCCCCTGCGAGGTGGGGACCAATAGCCACCCGCTCTCCCCCCCTTGGCTATTGGGAGCCACCTCGCAGGGGGGTGAGCCACCCCCCTGCGAGGTGGGGACCAATAGCCACCCGCTCTCCCCCCCCTTGGCTATTGGGAGCCACCTCGCAGGGGGGTGAGCCACCCCCCTGCGAGGTGGGGACCAATAGCCACCCGCTCTCCCCCCCTTGGCTATTGGGAGCCACCTCGCAGGGGGGTGAGCCACCCCCCTGCGAGGTGGGGACCAATAGCCACCCGCTCTCCCCCCCTTGGCTATTGGGAGCCACCTCGCAGGGGGGTGAGCCACCCCCCTGCGAGGTGGGGACCAATAGCCACCCGCTCTCCCCCCCTTGGCTATTGGGAGCCACCTCGCAGGGGGGTGAGCCACCCCCCTGCGAGGTGGGGACCAATAGCCACCCGCTCTCCCCCCCTTGGCTATTGGGAGCCACCTCGCAGGGGGGGTGAGCCACCCCCCTGCGAGGTGGGGACCAATAGCCACCCGCTCTCCCCCCCCTTGGCTATTGGGAGCCACCTCGCAGGGGGTGAGCCACCCCCCTGCGAGGTGGGGACCAATAGCCACCCGCTCTCCCCCCCTTGGCTATTGGGAGCCACCTCGCAGGGGGGTGAGCCACCCCCCCTGCGAGGTGGGGACCAATAGCCACCCGCTCTCCCCCCCTTGGCTATTGGGAGCCACCTCGCAGGGGGGTGAGCCACCCCCCTGCGAGGTGGGGACCAATAGCCACCCGCTCTCCCCCCCCTTGGCTATTGGGAGCCACCTCGCAGGGGGGTGAGCCACCCCCCTGCGAGGTGGGGACCAATAGCCACCCGCTCTCCCCCCCTTGGCTATTGGGAGCCACCTCGCAGGGGGGTGAGCCACCCCCCCTGCGAGGTGGGGACCAATAGCCACCCGCTCTCCCCCCCTTGGCTATTGGGAGCCACCTCGCAGGGGGGTGAGCCACCCCCCTGCGAGGTGGGGACCAATAGCCACCCGCTCTCCCCCCCTTGGCTATTGGGAGCCACCTCGCAGGGGGGTGAGCCACCCCCCTGCGAGGTGGGGACCAATAGCCACCCGCTCTCCCCCCCTTGGCTATTGGGAGCCACCTCGCAGGGGGGTGAGCCACCCCCCTGCGAGGTGGGGACCAATAGCCACCCGCTCTCCCCCCCTTGGCTATTGGGAGCCACCTCGCAGGGGGGTGAGCCACCCCCCTGCGAGGTGGGGACCAATAGCCACCCGCTCTCCCCCCCTTGGCTATTGGGAGCCACCTCGCAGGGGGGTGAGCCACCCCCCTGCGAGGTGGGGACCAATAGCCACCCGCTCTCCCCCCCTTGGCTATTGGGAGCCACCTCGCAGGGGGGTGAGCCACCCCCCTGCGAGGTGGGGACCAATAGCCACCCGCTCTCCCCCCCTTGGCTATTGGGAGCCACCTCGCAGGGGGGTGAGCCACCCCCCTGCGAGGTGGGGACCAATAGCCACCCGCTCTCCCCCCCTTGGCTATTGGGAGCCACCTCGCAGGGGGGTGAGCCACCCCCCTGCGAGGTGGGGACCAATAGCCACCCGCTCTCCCCCCCTTGGCTATTGGGAGCCACCTCGCAGGGGGGTGAGCCACCCCCCTGCGAGGTGGGGACCAATAGCCACCCGCTCTCCCCCCCCTTGGCTATTGGGAGCCACCTCGCAGGGGGGTGAGCCACCCCCCTGCGAGGTGGGGACCAATAGCCACCCGCTCTCCCCCCCTTGGCTATTGGGAGCCACCTCGCAGGGGGGTGAGCCACCCCCCTGCGAGGTGGGGACCAATAGCCACCCGCTCTCCCCCCCTTGGCTATTGGGAGCCACCTCGCAGGGGGGTGAGCCACCCCCCTGCGAGGTGGGGACCAATAGCCACCCGCTCTCCCCCCCTTGGCTATTGGGAGCCACCTCGCAGGGGGGTGAGCCACCCCCCTGCGAGGTGGGGACCAATAGCCACCCGCTCTCCCCCCCCTTGGCTATTGGGAGCCACCTCGCAGGGGGGTGAGCCACCCCCCTGCGAGGTGGGGACCAATAGCCACCCGCTCTCCCCCCCTTGGCTATTGGGAGCCACCTCGCAGGGGGGTGAGCCACCCCCCTGCGAGGTGGGGACCAATAGCCACCCGCTCTCCCCCCCTTGGCTATTGGGAGCCACCTCGCAGGGGGGTGAGCCACCCCCCTGCGAGGTGGGGACCAATAGCCACCCCCTCTCCCCCCCTTGGCTATTGGGAGCCACCTCGCAGGGGGGTGAGCCACCCCCCTGCGAGGTGGGGACCAATAGCCACCCCCTCTCCCCCCCTTGGCTATTGGGAGCCACCTCGCAGGGGGGTGAGCCACCCCCCTGCGAGGTGGGGACCAATAGCCACCCCCTCTCCCCCCCTTGGCTATTGGGAGCCACCTCGCAGGGGGGTGAGCCACCCCCCTGCGAGGTGGGGACCAATAGCCACCCCCTCTCCCCCCCTTGGCTATTGGGAGCCACCTCGCAGGGGGGTGAGCCACCCCCCTGCGAGGTGGGGACCAATAGCCACCCCCTCTCCCCCCCTTGGCTATTGGGAGCCACCTCGCAGGGGGGTGAGCCACCCCCCTGCGAGGTGGGGACCAATAGCCACCCCCTCTCCCCCCCTTGGCTATTGGGAGCCACCTCGCAGGGGGGTGAGCCACCCCCCTGCGAGGTGGGGACCAATAGCCACCCCCTCTCCCCCCCTTGGCTATTGGGAGCCACCTCGCAGGGGGGTGAGCCACCCCCCTGCGAGGTGGGGACCAATAGCCACCCCCTCTCCCCCCCTTGGCTATTGGGAGCCACCTCGCAGGGGGGTGAGCCACCCCCCTGCGAGGTGGGGACCAATAGCCACCCCCTCTCCCCCCCTTGGCTATTGGGAGCCACCTCGCAGGGGGGTGAGCCACCCCCCTGCGAGGTGGGGACCAATAGCCACCCCCTCTCCCCCCCTTGGCTATTGGGAGCCACCTCGCAGGGGGGTGAGCCACCCCCCTGCGAGGTGGGGACCAATAGCCACCCCCTCTCCCCCCCTTGGCTATTGGGAGCCACCTCGCAGGGGGGTGAGCCACCCCCCTGCGAGGTGGGGACCAATAGCCACCCCCTCTCCCCCCCTTGGCTATTGGGAGCCACCTCGCAGGGGGGTGAGCCACCCCCCTGCGAGGTGGGGACCAATAGCCACCCCCTCTCCCCCCCTTGGCTATTGGGAGCCACCTCGCAGGGGGGTGAGCCACCCCCCTGCGAGGTGGGGACCAATAGCCACCCCCTCTCCCCCCCTTGGCTATTGGGAGCCACCTCGCAGGGGGGTGAGCCACCCCCCTGCGAGGTGGGGACCAATAGCCACCCCCTCTCCCCCCCTTGGCTATTGGGAGCCACCTCGCAGGGGGGTGAGCCACCCCCCTGCGAGGTGGGGACCAATAGCCACCCCCTCTCCCCCCCTTGGCTATTGGGAGCCACCTCGCAGGGGGGTGAGCCACCCCCCTGCGAGGTGGGGACCAATAGCCACCCCCTCTCCCCCCCTTGGCTATTGGGAGCCACCTCGCAGGGGGGTGAGCCACCCCCCTGCGAGGTGGGGACCAATAGCCACCCCCTCTCCCCCCCTTGGCTATTGGGAGCCACCTCGCAGGGGGGTGAGCCACCCCCCTGCGAGGTGGGGACCAATAGCCACCCCCTCTCCCCCCCTTGGCTATTGGGAGCCACCTCGCAGGGGGGTGAGCCACCCCCCTGCGAGGTGGGGACCAATAGCCACCCCCTCTCCCCCCCTTGGCTATTGGGAGCCACCTCGCAGGGGGGTGAGCCACCCCCCTGCGAGGTGGGGACCAATAGCCACCCCCTCTCCCCCCCTTGGCTATTGGGAGCCACCTCGCAGGGGGGTGAGCCACCCCCCTGCGAGGTGGGGACCAATAGCCACCCCCTCTCCCCCCCTTGGCTATTGGGAGCCACCTCGCAGGGGGGTGAGCCACCCCCCTGCGAGGTGGGGACCAATAGCCACCCCCTCTCCCCCCCTTGGCTATTGGGAGCCACCTCGCAGGGGGGTGAGCCACCCCCCTGCGAGGTGGGGACCAATAGCCACCCCCTCTCCCCCCCTTGGCTATTGGGAGCCACCTCGCAGGGGGGTGAGCCACCCCCCTGCGAGGTGGGGACCAATAGCCACCCCCTCTCCCCCCCTTGGCTATTGGGAGCCACCTCGCAGGGGGGTGAGCCACCCCCCTGCGAGGTGGGGACCAATAGCCACCCCCTCTCCCCCCCTTGGCTATTGGGAGCCACCTCGCAGGGGGGTGAGCCACCCCCCTGCGAGGTGGGGACCAATAGCCACCCCCTCTCCCCCCCTTGGCTATTGGGAGCCATGGTGGTCCCACAGCCTGTTTAGAATATTATGAGTAGTATCGTCTCGTCCTCTGCAAATAATGAACTATTTCACTGACGTGTGTGCATCTTTAGTGTATTGCTCAGAAAACGACATAATTATTTATTAAATATCAATAATCAATTGTAATAATTATCAGTAATACTATCAATTAATATTTTCCTGTTAATATTGATGATTTTATTTAGATGATGGATGTCAAAAATTAATTTTTAATAATTATGTCATTTATTAATATTAATTCGTAATATGAATTATTTTTTTGCAGTATCACTTAGTTTTGATTTAAGTAACATTAATTGTTGACATCATTATTTTATTTTTAATAGTGTTAATATTAATTATTAATACTAATATTAAAATTTTTAACCAGTATTAATATTTTGTATCTTTATTGTCATTGTTAATGTCAATGAATAGTATTAATTTTATTATATTTATTAATATTAATAATTAATGGACCACTTCCTGATATCCCATGTGGAGAAGATGATTTTACTCCCAATATCGCAGAAAGTGTACATTCCTCTATGATGTTGTTCCTAACAACCAGGGGGTAGAGGATCACATAATTGAATCTACCGCAGTGTTTTTACATCCTTTGGGTCATTTTATTCCTTCTATCCAGGGTGCGAGGGGATGATATTTCTCTCAATATCGCAAGCTGCCTGGACCTCCATTTTGATATTTTCCCTCACATCAAGCAGGGGTGAGGAAGATATTACTAATAGCCAGCCGGGGAGAGGAAGATATCATCCCCAATATCACAGGGATGTACATCCCCTTTTGATATTGTTCCTTATATCCTGGGATGGACAAGATAATACTAGTGGCAATATCGCAGGGGTTTTACACACCCACTGTGCTTTTGTTCCGAATAACATGATATGACTCTTAGTATCACAGGGGGGGTACACCCTCCTGTGATTTTTTTTTTATATTCAAGGGGAGAGAATATTACCCCCAATATCGCAGGGGTTGTACACACCTCCTGCGATACTGTTCCTAATATCCCGAAGAGGAGAGCGTAATATTTCTCTCAATATCTCAGGGGGTGTACACCTCGTTTCTAATATTTTTCATAATATCCCAGATGGGAGAGGATGATAAGGCTCCCAACATGCCAAGAAGTGTACAGCTGCCTGTGATATAGTTCCTAACATCCAGGTGGGGATAGGAGGATATTACTGCCCATATCGCACGAGTTGTAAAACCCCTTCGATATTTAGCCTACGAACCTGAGGGAAGAGGATGATATTACTCCCAATATCGAAGAAGGTGTACACCTCCCTAAGACACTGCACCCAATATCCACGTTGGGTGACGATGACAATATGCCCAATATAGCAAGGGATGTACACAATCCCTGGAATATTGTTCCTTATATCTAGAGTGGGAGAAGACACTATTACTCTCAATAACGCAGGGACTTTGGCTGTACACCCCTCCTGTGATATTATTCTTAATATCTTAGGCAATAGAGGATGATACTACACCCAATATCGCAGGGGGTGTACACCCACCCAGTGATGTTGGTCTTCATGTACTCCACCTCCCTCCACCAGGGATATCGTTTCTAATATCCAGGCCAAGAGAGTATAACATTATGCCCATTGCAGGGGAGTGTACACATCCTCTGTGATGTTGTTCCTAGTATCTAAATGTAGAGACGATGATGTTACTGGCCATATTGCAGGGGGTGTACACCCTTCTGTGATATCATTTTTGGCATTCAGTTGGGGAGAGGATAACATGAATCCCAGTATCTCTGACGGTGTACAGACCCCTGTGATGTAGTTCCTAATGTACAGGGGAAAGAGAAGAATATTGCTCTCAATATCGCAGGGGTTGTAACCACCCTGCCCCCTGTATGTTTTTCCTAATATGCAGTGGGGTGGAGGCTGATAGTACTCTCAATATCCCAGAAGGTGCACACGCACCTGTGATATAGTTCCTAATATCCAGCGGGAAAGAGGCTGATTTTACTTTCGATATCGCAGTGGGTGTACACCGCCCCCTGCCCCGGGGTATCATTCCTAATATCCAGGCGGGAAGAAGATGACATGACTGACAATATCGAAGGGGGCGGACAACTCTTCTGTGATATGGTTCCTGATATCCAGGGGGTGAATGGATGTTATTACTCCCAATAACGTAGGAACCGTACAGCCACCCTGGGATTTTGTCCTTAATAACCACAGGGGAGAGGTGAGATTACTACCAACATTGCAAGGGGTGTACACCCTCCTGTGATATTGTTTCTTAGATCCAGGAAAGGAGAAGATGGTATTACTACCAATATTGAAGAGATATACAATCCCCATGGGATATTGTTCTAAAGATACAGGTTGAAAGAGGATGAGACTCCATCCAATATAACAAGGGGTGTACATCCCGCCTGTGATGTGAATCGTAAAACCTAGAAGAAGAGAGAATGACATTGCTTCCAAAAACACGGGGTGTACACCCACCCTGTGACATCGTTTCTGTCATCTAAAGGTAGAGATGATGATACTACTCCCACCACCAGAGAAGGTACACACCCCCCTGTGATATTGTTCCTCATAACTTGGGGGAGAGCATGATATTACTTCCAGTATGAGAGTGGCTTGACACCCAGTCTGTGATATTGGTTCTGCACGCCAACTCTGTGCCCCTCATTTCCCATGCGTTCTCTCCACACTTTTGGAACCTCGGGGAAGGCTTTGTCTTTGGTTACAGATGAAGAGACGAAGGGTCTGAGAGGTTAAGCAAGTTTGTTACTGGAAAGTGGTTCCGATCCAGACCCCAAGAGAGGTTTCTCGGATCTCACAGAGGAAAGAATTCGGGGCGAGTCCATAAAGTGAAAGCAAGTTTATTAGGAAAGAAAAGGAATAAAAGCATGGCTACTCTGGCCGGGCGCAGCGGCTCACTCCTGGAATCCTATAACTTTGGGATGCCGAGGCAGGTGGATCACCTGATGTGAGAAGTTCGAGACCAGCCTGGTCCAACATGGCAAAACCCTGTCGCCACTAAAATACAAAAGATTAACTGGGCGTGGTGGCAGGTGTCTGCAATCCCAGCTACTAGGAAGGCTGAGGCAGGAGAATCGCTTGAACCCAGGAGGTGGAGGTTGTAATGAGCCAAGATCACGCCACTGCATTCCAGTTCGGCCAACAGAGCGAGACTCCATCTTAAAAAAAAGAAAAAAAGAAAAAAGAAAATAAAGAATGGCTGCTCCATAGGCAGAGAGGCACCAAAGGTCGCTGGTTGCCCATTTTCATGGTTATTTCTTGATCATACGCTAAACAAGGGTTGGACTATTCATGAGTGTTCTAGGAAAGGGGTGGACAATTCCCAGAAATGAGAGTTTCTGTCCTCCCTTCTGAGACCATGTAGGGAAACCTCCAGATGTTGCCATGGCATCTGTAAACTGTCGCGGTGCTGGTTGGGAGTGTCTTGTAGTAGCTAATGCGTTATAATTAGCACATAATGAGCCGTGAGGACAATCAGAGGTCACTCTCGTGGCCATCTTGGGCTTGGTGGGCTTTGGCCGACTTTACTGCAACCCGCTTTATCAGTAAGGTCTTTATGACCTGTATCTTGTACCGACCTCCTATCTCATCCTGTGACTAAGAATGCTCAGCCTCCTGGGAATGCGGCCCAGCAGGTCTCAGCCTCCCTTTACCCAGCCCCCATTCAAGATGGAGTCGCTCTGGTTCACGTGCCTCTGACAAGTTGGCCTGGGTTGAGTGTTCCCTAGTGTGTGGTTGTTGGAGCTGTTCCTAGGAGTAAGAGGTATTGTCAGTAGGAAACAGGCCTCTGTTAGCCCGGGGGCTGGCACTCTGCCCCATTATATCGGCCTCATTTTAGTGGTGACAAAACTGGGGCTCAGAGACATCAACTCCCTCATCCCGAACCCCCAGACTGTCAGTGGTGGGCTGGGGTTTGAATGTGGGGCTTGAAGACCCATCATCTCCTCTGGTCCCCCAGTCTCTGCTGCCCAAGAGGAACAGGATCCCAGGATCCAGGCCCCTCATGGCACCAGCCAGGGTGGGCGTAGATGGGGAGGCAGAGTTCCAAAGCCCCCCGGACTCTGAAGCAGGTCAGGGACCAAGAGCAACCCGGACCTACGGGCCCCACCCCGAGAAGAATGGCTGCAGGCCCGGCCCAGCGGGCAGGAGGTCTGTGTCCTCAGTCAACGTGACGGCGCTTCCGGCTGCTCCAGCCAGGCCGTGCTGTCTTCACGTTTCCAATCATGCGGCCTGCCCTCCAATTCCCAAACCCAACCCACAGAGACAGCGATCTGGGGTCTACGTGAGGTTTGTCAGCAGCTCTGACCCGCTGCTTCCCGCCAGCCCCGCGGCCGGTTCTGGAAAGCTCTCTGCTGCCCCCTGGTGGGGAGGCTTAGGGTAGGGCTCTGGCTGCAAGCATGGGGTCCCAGAAGCTCCTGGCTCTGTCACTTCTGCTGGGTGGAAAACCAACCCAGGACTGAACCAGTGACACCTGTGGCGCTCCCAGAACTTCCTGGCTCTGTCACCTCTGCTGGGTGGAAAACCAACCCAGGGCTGAAGCAGCAGATGGGTGCCTGATTCCTTATTATCAGAGCGCTGCCCACTGGCAAGTCTCTCTCCGGGCCTCAGCTTCTCCTTCCATTCAACGAGGGGCTTGGGGGATACCAAGGAGGGGTAACTGCTTAGTGAGGATGGGAGGTTTCTTCTGGGGAGATGAATACATTTTGAAACTAGATGGCGTGGGTGATTGCACAGGACTGTGAATGTACAAATGCCACCACATTATTTGCGTGGAAATAGTTAATTGCATGCGATGTGAAAATCACCTCATTTAAAGTGTTTAAAAGAGGGGTCTGGGAGAGTGCAGTGTATGTGAGAATCACGTGGGACACCCACAGTCTCTGAACGTCAGTTTCCTTGCGTAAACTGGCAAAGAGACCGTGTGAACTGTATTCCCTGGGGCCAAGAGATTCCAAGAAGGAAAACCTGGGATTCCTGGGACTGGGATGAGGGCCGGGGTGCGGAAGGGGAGGGGGTGGGTGGGGACAGCTGGGGGGCAGCCCAGATAAGGCTTTCAATACTGGGTAGCAGCGTCTACACAGGCGGAGATCCCTGCATCTCACTTCCCGCAGGGCTGACCAGTGGCCAGAGGTGGGACTGGCCAGGCTCGGCCCAACCAAGTCTGGGAGCAAAGGACACTGAGTGAGGGATCCCCGGGGCCACCTTCACTGGCCTGCGGCTCTCCTGACACCACGAGAGAGGTCCAGGAGCTGACCTTGGGTCCTAATGGGGGACACCTTCCTGGCTGCAGGCTGGCAGGGTGGTGTGGTGGTCAGTGTACTGGGCTCTGCGTGTCCGCCTCTACCTGCTGTGTGACGGTGGGCCAGACACCTAACCTCTCTGTGCCTCTATTTCTTCAATGGCGAACAGGGACACTAGCAGCTCCCACATCCGGGCACAGTGGCCTGAAGGTTAAAGGCAAGGGTGGCATGAGACCTACAGCAAGAACTCTGAGCAGGGAGAGCAGGGAGCTGCCCAGAGTTCAATCACCATCTCCCCTCTGGCCGCCGAGGAAACCGAGGCTCATGGTGACCTGGCCCAGGTCTGTTGGACTCACGGTCCTTCTCATCCCCAAGATCAGAGGGCTGCCACCAGGGAAGGAGCTGGCCCCTAGACACAGCCCAGGAAGCACACAGGGAAGGATGCCATGGGGACTTTGGTATGTTTTTGCAAAAAAAAAAAAAAAAAACATTTATTGCTATTTGAACCCTGCTTTTATGCTTCCATTACCCAGAAAATGAGCTACGGGAGACACCAGGAGAGGCAGGAGATCATCCTCCTTGCACAAAACCCACTCCCTCGGATACTGTCCTCAGCGAGGGTGGCTGGAGGCCAACCAGGGGGCCCACCCGCAGAGTGGCAGAGGAGGTAGGTTGACCCTGTGGACGCTGAGCTCTGTGGCGAAGGTCCTGGCCTTCTGGTAGAAGAAGAGCCACTTCTCGCAGTCCAGGAGGAAGTTGTGGGAGATGGTGGCTGGCCGCGTGTAGATCTTCAGCTGTGCCTTCTTGTTGCCCAGGTCCAAGGCGGCTGCCAGTGCCAGCTGGTAGTACCCGGCTGCATCAAACGGGTCCTGAAGGGGACAGGTCATGGTCAGCAAAAGGGGGACTCGGAACCCGTCTTCCCAGAGGCCGTTCCTGTCTCCCGGTCATTCCACATGTCCTTCCGATGCTGGCTCGCCCCAGGAGCCCCGAAGCCTGTGACACTGCTGTGGTCTCAGCTGCAGGAGGTGGGGATGACCCTGACACCCCTGGAAGCCTTCCTGACTGTCCCTACGCCCCACTCACCCCAAGCCTCCTGCCCCAGTGCCACCCTCTCTGCAGGCAGTGGCTGCTTTCCCCATGGGCTGAGGTCAGGGCAGATCCTGCCTGCTCTGAGAGTTCCATGCAGGACCCGTGGCTCCAAGCCACAGCAGGGGCACGGTGTTGAGTGACCCAGGCTCCCCTCTGGCCCCTGTCCATGCTGACCATTTCCAGGCCCTCCACGGGCCAGGCCAGGTACAAAACCATCTCACAGGTGTCCTCTCTGGCAATGTTCCCTGAAATATTCACGGAGCGTGACTCCCCAGACATCCACTCCCATTGTCAATGCGTCTTTGGCTCAAACTCACCATCCCTGGGTTGGGATGCCACCTCCCAGACCTCCTCCTTCACCCTCCCATCCCCCACCCGGCTTCTCCCCAGGCACCTCCTCCACATGGCGGTCACCCAAGGGACCTCTCTAAGACCCATGCCTGGCCTGTCCCTCTTTACCATCTCAAGATGGCTCCCAGGGCCAATGACAAAGTCCAAGATGCAGCAGTCCATTCCCTCACTGCCCCGCCCCACACACGGAGCAGGGGCGTGAGAAGGCCCCGAGTCACCGCCACTGCTCATCCAATGCCCCCTGGCCCAGCCGAACACTGGACTCTGTGCTGGGTGCATGGTTGAGCCTAACGTCCTTGCTTCCAGTCTGAGGGACCTGGGAGTGAACACTGACCACACAGGGTGGCCCGGGCTGTGGAAGAGGGAAGCCCAGGAGGCCCCAGACTCAGCCGGGGGTGGAAGGCAAAGGCTTCCTGAAGGGGTGGGGGCTTCCCAACTAAACAGGAAGGAGCCAGGCAATACATATGTCTCTGCGTGTGCCTGTGCATGTGAATGTGCGTGTTTGTGTTCCTGTGCGTGCATGTCCCTGTGTGTGTGTCTGTGTGTGCATGTCTGTGTGTGCGCGCCTGTGTGTGCGTGTGCGTGTGCCTGTGTGCATTTGCGTGTGCATTTCCATGTGCCTGTAGTGTGTGCGGCAGCTAGTGAGTGACAGCGTGAGCCAGTAAACACTTAATCCACCCTATTCCAGGGCTCACTCTCATGTGTAGACTCCAGGGGACCCCATTTTAGAGGCAATTGGCAAAGATGCTCATTTACCCCTGCTTCTCTGCCAGCCTTCCAGGTCCCATCAAGCCTGGCTTTTTCTCCCACTCCTCTGGGCCCTGGGTCCAGAGCCTCCTATACAAGGAAGAGGGTGTAGCCTTGGAAAGACAGCCGCCCTTGGGGAATTCCAAGGGGGCCTCCCTCTGGGAAGCTGGCCTGTGCTGACAGCATAGTCACGATGAGGCCCAGAGGACTGTGCATGGGAAGGAGGACTGTGCATGGGAAGGAGGACTGTGCATGGGAAGGAGGACTGTGCATGGGAAGGAGGGCTGTGCATGGGAAGGAGGGCTGTGCATGGGAAGGAGGACTGTGCATGGGAACGAGGGTTGTGCATGGGAAGGAGGGCTGTGCATGGGAAGGAGGACTGTGCATGGGAAGGAGGGCTGTGCATGGGAAGGAGGGCTGTGCATGGGAAGGAGGGTTGTGCATGGGAAGGAGGGCTGTGCATGGGAACGAGGGTTGTGCATGGGAAGGAGGGCTGTGCATGGGAAGGAGGGCTGTGCATGGGAAGGAGGACTGTGCATGGGGAAGGAGGGCTGTGCATGGGAAGGAGGGCTGTGCATGGGAAGGAGGACTGTGCATGGGAAGGAGGGCTGTGCATGGGAAGGAGGACTGTGCATGGGAAGGAGGACTGTGCATGGGAAGGAGGGCTGTGCATGGGAAGGAGGACTGTGCATGGGGAAGGAGGGCTGTGCATGGGAAGGAGGGCTGTGCATGGGAAGGAGGACTGTGCATGGGAAGGAGGACTGTGCATGGGAAGGAGGACTGTGCATGGGAAGGAGGACTGTGCATGGGAAGGAGGGCTGTGCATGGGAAGGAGGTGAAGGAGGCCTCTGTCCCTCGACCCCAACCGTGGACTTTGGCCTCTCAGATACTACTTAGCGCTTTCCTTTCTCCTGGACGGGCGGAGTGGGCGGCAGGCTTGACCAAGAGAGATAAAGGCCTCTTCTGGGAGGTCCGTCCCCCTGGGTCCCAGGCGAGCCCCTGAGCGGTGAGCAGCGTCCCCCTGGGCCTGATACTTGGCACCTCCCTGTCTGGCTGGGACTTGGGAGGCCACAGAAACCACGTCTAACCACCAGGTGTCGCCAGTACTGGGCGGGGGCCTCCCGGGCAGCCCCAGGCCTGCGGTGGGGTATACGGGGCAGGGTCTTAGGGCTGCCCCAGCTCCTCATGTTGTTCTAAGGCCCCCAAGATCTCGGCCCCTGGACTGGAGTGCCCTGGCCCCTCAGCCCGTAAGGAGCACTGACACGAGGCTGGTGTGATGCTAAGGAGGGGCGGTGCCTGCTGGGCAGATGGGTGGAGACACCACAGGTCTCAGTCTGCCAATCTCAGCTCTCCACCCCTATAGGGCTGGGGGCAGAGGGAGCACAGCACCTCCCCTCGAGACACACCCGACCTAACAAGGCCTCAGCCTGGCTGGCTGGGGCCCCGCCCCACTGCACCTGCCCTGAGCTGGGGTTTCCCTGTCTGTGAACCCAATGGTAAGACACTGGTCCCACCCCACCCTTCCTGGGTGATGTGAAGATTCAAGGTGTCTCGGGACTCCAGGAAGGAGTTGCTCAGTGCAGGCTGGCACCCTGGGCAGGCTTCCTAGAGGAGGCGCCAGGATTTGGGTTGGATCTTGCAACGTGGATTCAATGTGAGGATGATGCCGTCCTCTGAAATGTCACTCTCCCGACCCTGTTTTCTTTGTTAAATGCACCTTGACACTTGACTGTCAAGACTCAGCTTTGGTGTCACCTCCTCCAGGAGGGCCCCCTGACTACAATCCCCCTTCTTTACCCAGAGGCCACCATTGCCCACTCATGTGGCAGCCTCCCTGGCTGAGACTGAGTTGAGGGTGGGGCCTGGCCATCTGGGGAGCTGGGTTTTACCTGCTAACCTTGCCGGCTCCTCCAGCTGGGTGTAGAGCTCGAGGGAGGACACTGGGCCATTCCTAAGAAAGGCTGGAACCCAGGCCTCTGGGGTCCGGGTGGAGATCCCACTCCAAGGGGGCCAGGAACACCCCGAGCCCTGATCCTCCCCACCTACCTTCAGGTCGTAGAAGATGATGTCACCGAACACCAGGTACACCTTCACGTAGTAGAGGGTCTCCTCGTCGAACTCCAGCGGCGAGTTGCAGAGCTAAACGGCCTTGAGGTAGAAGTGCTCCGCCAGCTTGCCATGGTCCAGCTGGTGGTGCAGGGCGGCCAGCCGGTGGTAGGCCACGCGTTCGTTCAGCCGGTCCCCTGGGGTGCAGGCCAAAGGGGCAGGTGTGAGGATGTGGCTCCCTGGGGCAGGGAGTGCACAGGCCCCTCAGGAGCAGGTATACAGATCCCAGGCAGCACACCTGGCTTGTCTCCAGGCACCTGTGGTCACCCAGGCAGCTCTGGCCATTCCCTTCCAGGTTCCCAGACTCACTTTCCCATCTGCAAAGCAGAACTAATAAGGCCTGCCCCTGTCTACTGAGAGGCTTTGGCAAAGTCGGACTTGGATGGCCCAGTTCTGTGCCTACACATAGCCACCTGCCTTTGCTCACTGGTTTTAACCAGGGGAGCCCAAAAGCCATGCAGTGCAGGTGCTCCCGGGCTCCCCGGCTCCAGGCAACCCACAGACGTGACATCCGACTCCTCCTGGGTGTGTCATGATCAGAGCCCCCTACCTTGGGGAGTCAGCTGCATACCTACTGTGTACTGGGCCACGGGGCACAAGGCGCTGGGGCATGTTTCCTGCCTAGGGTTCCCTGTCTCTGGAGGGGTACAGACAACGCTGGCACAGCACCAGGGGATGCACGGCCTTAAGAGGCAGACTGCTGGAAGGGGAACTGGGATTTTATCAGCCAGAGAACCGTGTGGTTGATGAGGGTGGGAAGGGCACAAGAGAAAGGGAATGTGCCACTCAGTCTGGCACATACAGGGACCAACGAGATGCCTGGCATGTCTGGAAGGCAGAGGGCACACTGGACGGCCCTTGTGGTCAGCAGCGGGAACAGGCACAGGAGGCAGAGCTCAGTCAGGCAGGGAGCTCTGCACTGCGTGAGAGACCTCGGGCTGTGCCCCACAGCCGGACGGGGAAGCCAGTTGGGCAGATCTGCCTGCCTGGACAGGAGACCAGGAAAATCCAGCAGCTGTTTCAGCTCCTGGCCTGCAGACCTGGAGGCTGGGCTCTGGCAAAGTGTGGGTCCTGGCAGGGCGGGGGCTCAGGGGACTTACCCAGAGTGATCCTGAGTGCTAGGGCCATGTAAGCAAACTCCAAGTCCTCCTGGGGCTCCTCCAGTGTGGCCAGCAGTGACACCAGCTTGTTGCACAGCTGTAGCTGCAGCTCCACCTTGCGGTTGCCCGTAGTCACTGCCGGGGCAGGGCCCGGTCCTACCACACAGGCAGGTGGGGTCAGGTTTCCCGCAGCACCCACCTTGCCCAGCGCCCTCCTCAGAGCTCAAACACGTGCTTGGAGCTTCCCACACCCCAGCTACCCCTGCACCTCGACACAGCTCTGTGCTCTGGGATAACACACAGTTCAGACATCCAAGTTGGGGGCTGAAGAGTCACCTGAGGCCCATCCAGCTACACCCGATAGCCACACACCAGCCTCTCCCACCTGGGCACCGGAGGTCTGACTGGGGGGAGCCAGCACTCCTCTCTGCTCTAAAAACACCACATTGATCTGTGCCCAAGGCTGAGCCACACCGTGAGCTCAGAGGAAGGGAGAAGCCGTCCCACTTCGGGGTGCATGCAGACCTGGGCCTCCCACTGATATGCTGTGTGTCCTTTGACATGTCCCTGTGCCTCTCTGAGCCTCAGTTTCCTCATCTGGAAGATGGGGACAGGACTTCCCACTCATGGTTGCTTGAGGTCATCAGGTACAAGGGTAGAGCCATTATCACGTCCAGGCCCCGAGAGTTTGTCCCAGGCAGGGGCATGGTCAATATCATTCCCGGTCAGACCACTTGGAAACTCATCATGTGCATGGGTGGCCCTGCTTCCATTTGGGAGGCCTCTACCCTGCCACACCTGTGCCTCAGCCCTCCAGGTGCCCCACTGAGGCCCACCCACATCAGCCCACAGGCCAGCTCACCCGGTAGAAGGACATGCCTTCCTCCCGCTCCCAGGCCCCATTGAAGAAGATGTCTCCAGCTGCCTCAAACAGCTCCAGCCCCAGGTTGGGGTCGCCTGTGTACAGGTCCACATTCTGAGCCACCTGAGAGGAGACAGAAGTTCCCTCAAGACCCACACCTGGCGAGGTGGCTACGCGCATCTTTGCCAGGCTCCTTCCTCTCCCACAGTACAGGTACACTTGAGCATTTTTCAGAACCTGTGCCTGAGGGCTGCCCCCACCACTGGCATGAGGACAATGAAGTGATGCTCCTGAGTGCTAGGAAGTGACTGAGCAGCTGCAGCCCAGGAGCCCGACACCTGTGAATCCTACCACCAGGGCTAGCCCTAGCCCACTCCCCCTGCACTCAAACCAGTCTCCGTGGCCCCCAGATTGCTGGGAGCCCAGCCCCTGGCTCCTTTCTGCGTTGCCACATCAGCAGTGTTTGTGGGTGGGCCTGGTCCCCTCTTGGCCATAAGCTCTTCATCCCTCTCCTCAGCTCAAGGAGGTATACAGCAGGTGCTCAATAATGAAAGCTTCATCAGTCTCGTGGGCTTCACAATTTGTTCCAGATCACACTGTGTTTGGGAAAGCCTCTGAAAACAGCCACTACGATAGATTCATTTTGTAAGTACATGTGCCACATGTGGCTTGGAGCAAGTTCTTCTGTGTGTTAATTGAGTGGTCACATTATTTGAGCATGTGCTGTATACCAGCAGGTGCTGTGCACTGTGAGGGGCCGCGCCTCTGCCCTCAGGGAGAAGATGCTGGCCACCGGGGGAGGATGTGAGGGAACCAGTTGGAGGAAGGGAAAAGGCACACAACAGGTGCTCAGCAGTGGCTTAGGAATGAGTGGGTGGATGGATGAATGGATGAGGAGATGTAGACACATGGATGGATGAATGGGTGTGTGGATAGATTAATGCTTGGATGGATGGATGGATGGATGGGTGGGTGGAATGATGTGTGTATGTATGTATGTATGCGTGGATAGACAACGTATGGATGGGTGGAGGGTAGATGATGTATGTACATGTGGATGGATAGATGGTGGATAGACGAATGTATGGATAAACAAATGGAGAGATAGATGAATGCAGGGATGGATTAATAGGTAGATTGGTGGGTAGATGCATGAATGATGGATGGATGAATGGACGAACAGCTGGATGGATGGGTGAAAGGATGGATGATGGATGGATGGAAGGATGAACAGGTGAATGGATGGATGATGGAAGGATGAATGGACGGATGGATAGATGAACAGATGAATGGATGGATAGACGGGTGAATGGATGGATAAATGGATGGATGAATGAATAGATAGATGGATGATGGATGGATGGATGGATGGAAGCATGAACAGATGAATGGATGGATGATGGAAGGATGGATGGATGGATGGATAGATGGATGAATGATGGATGGATGGAAGGATGAACAGGAGGTGAGTGGATGGATGATGGAAGGATGGATGGATGGATGATGGAAGGATGAATGGATGGATGGATGTACACATGAAAAAGTGAATGGATGGATACACGGGTGGATGGATGGATGATAAAAGGATGGATGAATGATGGATGGATGAATGGACACTGGGATGGATGATGGATGAATGGTTGGATAAATGTATGGATGGATAAATGGACGGATGGATCGATGGAAGGATGAATAGATGAATGGATGAATGATGGAAGGATGAACAGGAGGTGAGTAGATGGATGAGGGAAGGATGGATGGATGATAGATTGATGGATATATGGACGAATGGATAAATGGATGGATGAATGATGGATGGATGAATGATGGATGGATGGAAGGACAAACAGGTGAATGGATGGATGATGGAAGGATGGATGGATGAAAGGATGGACGGACGAACAGGTGGACGGATGGTTGCTGAATGGATGAACGATAAAAGAATGGATGAATGATGGATGGATGAGTGGATGATGGATGGATGAATGGAAGGATGAACAGGTGAATGGATGGATGATGGATGGGTGGATGGATGGATGGAAGGATGAGCAGGCGAGTGGATAGATGATGGAAGGATGGATGGTG
This sequence comes from Macaca fascicularis, assembly GCF_037993035.2. Taxonomy (NCBI): domain Eukaryota; kingdom Metazoa; phylum Chordata; class Mammalia; order Primates; family Cercopithecidae; genus Macaca; species Macaca fascicularis. The sequence continues at coordinate 14,757,635 of NC_088387.1, read as the reverse complement.
GAAGGATGGATGATGGAAGAATGAACAGGTAAATGGATGGATGAGGGAAGGATGGATGGAAGATGGATGGAGGGATGGATGAACAGGTGAATGGACAGATAATGAAAGGATGGATGGATGGAAGGATGAGCAGGTGAGTAGATAGATGATGAAAGGATGAATGGATGGAAGAATGAAGAGGTGAATGGATGGATGATGGAAGGATGGATGGAGGCATGGATGAACAGGTGAATGGATGAATGAACAGGTGAATGAATGGATGGATGGACAGGTGAATGAATGGATGATAAAAAGATGAATGATGAATGAATAAATGGACAGGTGAATGGATGGACAGGTGAATGGATGGATCATGGATGGATGGAAGATGGTTGGATGGATAGAAGGATGAACAGCTGAATGGATGGATAATGGAAGGATGGATGAAAGGATGGATGGATGGACAAACAGGTGAATGGATAGATGAACAAGTGAACAGATTAATGAATGATGGATGAACAGTTGGATCGATGACAGAAAGATAGATGGAAGGATGGATGGATGGACGAACAGGTGAATAGCTGGATAAAAAGATGGATAGATGATGGATGGATGCCTGATGGATGCGAGGAAAGACGAACAGGTGAATGGATGGATGATGGAAGGATGGATGGATGGATGGATGGAAGGACCCACAGGTGTATGGGAAGATGATGGAAGAATGGGTGGATGGATAGTTGGTGGATGGATGGAAGGATGAACAGGTAAACAGATAGATGACGGAACGATGAATGGATGGATAGACAGGTGAATAGATGGATGATAAAAGGATGGATGAATGATGGATGGATGAAAGGACAGATGGATGGATGATGGATGGATGGAAGGATGAACAGGTAAATAGATGATGGAAGGATGAGTGGATGGGTGGATGGACAGAGAGTGAACAGCACAGGGGCCCTCCTGCATCCCTTGCCACTCACCTGGATGTACAGGTCTACCAGCTCGCTCTGCTGCAGGAGGTAATAGATCTTCCCTGCTTGCAGCCAGGCATGCGCCTCCTTCTCTTCTGGAGGTCAATGAAAATGCCCAGACTTCGTTTGGTGTAGTCCAGAGCGGATTTGTAGGCCCTGGAATCACTGGAATCAGACACAGGTGTCAGAACAAGGGCTCTCATCCTCCTGGAACCAGTCTGCCTCCTCCCGTGGGTCTGGTGACAGATGAATCTGGCATGTGGGGACTGGGAACGGCCCTCTTGTGTGTGCAGTGTTCTGCCCTTCCCAGGCTGCTGGGAGGGCCAGGGTGAACACACACGGCATGGGAAAGATGAAGGACATCCTTCTGAGGGAATCGAGCATCATGCTGCCCTGTGGCAGGAGGAGTATGCTAGTCCATCTCCCCTGCCTCCCAGACATGGCCTGTGTCTTCTCCAGACGCACCAGGAGCCGTTAGTGTTCAGAGGCTATCTAGGCCGATGGTTCTCAAGGTGTGCAGGCATCACAGTCACCCGGAGGACTGTCCTTATAGCTTGCTGGCCCTGCCCCTAGAGCTTCCGGCTCCACAGGCCTGGGGCAGGCCCTAGAACTCCCACTTGCCACAAGCTCCTAGGTGACATGGATGCTGCTCTGCTGGTCCAGGGACTACACTTTGAGAAGCATGGCTCTAGCACACTGGCCCATTTTCCTTCTGTGAAAACCAAGACTGGAGCCAGTCTCCTGGGTCCCCATGGAATCTGGCCCCTTACCTGCTCTCTCAGTAAGTCCAACACTTGAGGGGCTGTGACTGCAGCAATGTCACCAGGCCCTGTGGGTGGGGTGGCCAGGGCCATGGTTACCCCACCAGGTCAGCATGCTCGGGGGAAGACCAGTGGGCCACATATGGGACGTGAGACCTTGAAACCCTGCCCCAGGGAAGCAGGTGACACAATTGGCTCTGTCTTCTGTGGGAGAGAAGCCACAGGTGGCTGCTGTGGTCACATTTAAGGGGACAGATGAAGGCCAGGAGTGAAGACTCGGGGCAGGCAGAGGTCACATGACAAAGGCCACCATAGTAGGAAGAACAGCCCAGTGTGCATGTACTGTCTCTGCTGGGGTTGAGATGACCTTTGACCCAACAAGGGAGACTCAAGCTGGGACTCACAAGCCAGCAGCAGCCCTGGGACGACCCCAGACCCACCAGCTCAAAGCATCTGATGCCAAGGAACCAAATGATCCAAAGGAAAGGGGCTGAGGAGGCCCTGGGCCAGCTTCCCTGTGCCCCCCTCCCAGCCCCCCCAACCCCCTTGCCCCCCTCCACACCCCCACCACTGCAAAGCCAGCCCTCACCGCTCGGTGCCCAGGGACCGGTAGAGCTGACTGGTGGTCTCCAGGAGCTGCCCCCTCCAGCACCTTGTCGGCCACCTTGCGGGCAAGGGAGAGCTGGAACTCGTGGTAGATGACACACTGGGTCTCGCTGGGCATGACGACGCTGTAGAAGTAGCACAGCCGCTGGACGGCCCGCAGCTGGCCTGGGCAGAAGACAAAATGGAAGACGTCAGCCTCCCAGCATCGAAGCGAGGCTGGCTGGGTTCGGAGGCCCCTGCTCTGTGCTTGTCTCTTTCACACCTCTGTGAACCTGGGCCCCATAGGCGGGGAGCCTGGGCTCAGACAGGCCATGCACCTGTGCAAGGGCAGGCGCCGAGCACACCGTGACATGGGCACAGCTTGGTGCACATGCTCATGGTACAGGCTGGCCTTCTTTTTTTTTTTTTTTTTTTTTTTGAGACGGAGTCTCGCTCTGTCGCCCAGCCCAGGCTGGAGTGCAGTGGCGCGATCTCGGCTCACTGCAAGCTCCGCCTCCCGGGTTCACGCCATTCTCCTGCCTCAGCCTCCCGAGTAGCTGGGACTACAGGCGCCCACAACCGCGCCCGGCTAATTTTTTGTATTTTTAGTAGAGACGGGGTTTCACCGTGGTCTCGATCTCCTGACCTTGTGATCCGCCCGCCTCAGCCTCCCAAAGTGCTGGGATTACAGGCGTGAGCCACCGCGCCCGGCCCAGGCTGGCCTTCTTTACAACTCCCAGGGCCAAGGTCCTGGCCAGGCTCGGCCCCTGCACCAGGCCATCTATTTCTGCTTCACAAAGCCCCTCTGGCCAGGACCAGGGCCGTCTTCAGCCTGAGATGATGAGACCAGGGGCACAAGTAGCCCCTGTCGCAGATGGAACCCTGAGAGAGCAAAGCCAAGCGTCATGTCTGCCACACATGGCATCATGTTGGGGGAATGGGGTTCAAAGCCGGCCCCTGGCATTTCCACACATGCTTCTCTCATGCAACCAGGCTCCAAACCCACAGGCTCGCTGGCCTCTCCCAAAGCCAGGGCGCTGGGAACGGTGGAAAGCTTCTGATTTTCTAGTGTCAGAAACATTCCGAAGATTAACACTGGAAACCAGGTACGCCAAATGGACATCTGTCACACACGCCCCCCAACAACAGCTGAATACACAGTCCTCTTGAGCGCCCATGGGACATTCCCCATGACAGACCATGTGCCAGGCCACAAAATGAGCCTCGGTGAAGGGAGAAGGACCGAGACCAAAGCAGAGGTGTTCTTCAGCTGTACTGGCACGAAACTGGAAATCGACAGTGAAGGAAACGTGGGAAATTCAAAAATATGTGGAAACTACACACTCCTAAACAACCAGTGAGACAAAGAAGAGACCATCAGGGAAACTGAAAATTAATTTGAAAAGAATACAAACAAATGCACAGCCCGGGCCAGCACGGTGTCTCACGCCTCTCATCCCAGCACTGTGGGAGGCCAAGGCGGGAGGATCGCTTGAGTCCAGGAGTTTGAGATCAGCCTGGGAAACATGGTGAAACTCTGTCTCTATAAAAAAAATACAAAAATTAGCCGGGTGTGGTGGTGCACATCTGTAATTCCAGCTACTCAGGAGGCTGAGGCATGAGAATGACTTGAACCTGGGTAGAAGTTGCAGTGAGCCAAGACTGCACCACTGCAACCCAGCCTGGGCAATAGAGCAAAACTTTAAAAAGAAAAAAAATAGCACAGTGTATCAAAAACACCAAGATGTAGCTAAGGCAGTGCTGAAAGGGAAATTTATAACTGTAAATGTCTACATTCAAAGAAAGAAGAAAAATCTCAAATCAAAAGCCTAACTTTCCACCTTGAGAAACTAGAAAATGAACTAAACCCAAAGTGAATAAAAGGAAGAAAATAATAAACGTGAGAGTGGAAATGGGAAGTAAAAATACAGAGAATGGAAAAACAAAAGAGATAATCAACAGAACCAAAAGTGGGTTTTTTGAAAATAATAACAAAATTGACAAATCTTTCACCAGACTGACCAAGAAAAGAAAGATGGGGCACAAACGACTAAAATCAGAGACTGAGCACCATGGCTCACGCCTGTCATCCCAGCATTTTGTGAGACCGAGGGGGAAGGATCGCTGAGGCCAGCATTCAAGATCCCCCTGGGAGAACATGATAAGACCCCATCTCTAATAAAAATAAATAAACAATTACAAACCCAAGTTTCTAAAATCAGAAATGAAAGAGGAAACATTATTGCCGACCTGACAGAAATAAAAGGATTCCATAAAAACACTACGAACAATTGTACACCAAGAAACCAGACCATCTAGACACAACAGCCAAACTCTTAGAAGGACACAAACTACCGAAAGTGACTCAAAAATGACCCCAAGGAAGCATGTGGGGTGTCAGCCCCGCCCTCGGTCTCCTCGACCGTTCAGCGCAGGGTGGGGAGACGGGGAAGCATGATCCCCGTTCCCTGGCCTGCATTTCCAAGTCTGAATCCCCCAGCACCCAGGGGAGGGCCTCGTAGGAGGAGGTGCCACAGGCTATTGTGCCAGGAGCCACCGGAGGCTTCAGCGGGGGCTGGGGCGCTGGGTTCTTGGAGGGTCTCCTTCCAGTCACAGAATGCCCCTGGGGAAGAAGCCTGGGTCTGACCCCCCCAACCCTCCTTGGGCAGATGTGTGGGACCGGGGCCCCTTCACACGGTCCTTTCCAAAATCTCATCCCTCCTAGGGCCAAGAGTGGGTGCCAGGCCTGTGCTGGGAAATGAGCACATTCAGATTTGGGCACAGCCCCTGGAGCTCTGGTCCAGGCCACAGGAGGCACCTCTGAGTAGTCTCACTATGCCATGACAAAGCGCTGCAAGGCAGAGGGGAGTCAACAGTATCCCTTGTCTCAGCCGTTTCCCTGCACTCAACTTCCTCATCTATTCTCTGCGGCCTACATTTCGGACAGCCCTGCCCACCTACTGTCCGTTCACTGCTCGGTCTGCACTGACTGTTCGATAGCACTCCATGGCTCCCCAGTGCTCTTGGGGAAAAGGCCAAGCCACAGCCTGAGGCCCCAGACCCTGCTTAGCTCTCCAGAAGAGCTTCTCACTATCCAGCACCCAGCCCACCTACTCCCAACTCTGCACCTCCCTGCATAAGCCCTGCTCACTCACCCCCACTCACACCCCACTCATCCCCGCTCCCACTCCCGTTCACTCACTCCCACTCACACCCCACTCATCCCCGCTCCCACTCCCGTTCACTCACCCCCACTCACACCCCACTCACACCCCACTCACACTCCTGCTCACTCACCCCCACTCACACCCCACTCATCCCCACTCACACTCCCGCTCACTCACCACCACTCAAACCCCACCCATCCTCGCTGACTCACCCCCACTCTCTCACCCCTGGGCCTTCACACAGGCTACACTACCAGCCCCTCATCCACACCTATTACTTGACTAAATCCTCTCAACCCTCTGGTCCCAGACTAAAGAGGCTTCCCTCATCCGGGGCCAAGTGCTGCCCCGCCATCACGCCACTCACCCTTTTGTGGCTTCTCTGGCCTGAAGCTCACATTCCCACGCTCAGCACCTCCCTCCCGAGGACCCCACAAGCCCCATTGTGGGTGTGGCCTGGCACACTCAGCACAAGCTGCTTTTGCGTGAACTGCTCTGTGGCTTTGGGCAATCACCCGCCCCGTGTCCTCTGTGAAGTGGGATGACCGGTACACAGGGCTGCCGAGATTCCAAGCAAACACAGGCACAAGAACTGGCGTTCAGAGCCTGGCTCATGGAGGGGCCCCAAGTCCCAGCTCAGCACAACATGCCTTGATCCCAGGGTTATGTCTAGGGATTCCCAGCATGCAGGACTTTCCATGCTCAAGGCAGGATGGTCCCTGGGCAAACCAGGAAAAATTGGCTGCTTCAGTAGGGCACAGAGGGCCTGGCCCTGCATGGGAACGGCCTGTCTCTGAAATTAGGCCGTATAAAACTTAGAAACTAGGCCTCATTAAAAAAAAAAAAAAAAAAAAAAAAAAAAAAACTTAAAAAATTAACACCAGGTGGCTCTGGATAGGGTCCCACCCTGCCTCAATAGGGTCCCACCCTGATAGGGTCCCACACTGCCAATTCCGGGAAACAACCTCATGGGGTCCCACCCTGCCAATTCCGGGGGTCCCACCCTGCCTCGAAGTTCCCGGAATCAACAACTCCAGGAAAAAACCTCATAAGGTCCTGCTCTAACCAATTAGAACAAGACACCTTGCTCAGGCCATAGACAGACCCAATTACCACACGCCTAAAGCTTTGTTTGAATTTCGTGCCCTAAGCTATGTTTGAACTTGTGTTTGCCTATATAAACAGCCTGTAACAAGCAGTCGGGGTCCCAGGGCCAACTTAGAGCTTGGGACCCTAGCGCGCTAGTAATAAATAACTCTCTGCTGTGAATCTCGTGTCGGTGATCCTTCGCGGCAACCCCTGCCCAGGAAGGAATCGACAGTTCGGTTCCAACATTTGGTGCGTTGGCCAGGAAGTGTGGTCGTCCGAGGACCCCCGACCCATCCGGCGGAGACCCATCTGGCCCGGGCCACGGACTGCTGACTGAACGGACCTACCAGGTACTTTCGTTTTGTTCTGTCTGTCTTGCCGGCTAACTCTGAACTCTGGGGAGTACTCCTTCTGAATTAAGTGGGGAAGGGGGACAGACGTGTCCAGCACCTTCCCACTTCCGCCCCGGGGGACGCCCTGGCGGTAGTCTGGGAGAAGGCTGACGACTCAGTCAGCCTCCTCAAATCTGTAGGCAGGTCGCCCCTGCCGTCTGAATATTTTGTGATCTTGTGGCGCCACTCTCTGGCCGCGCGGCTTCTCCTTACTTGTCTGGTCTTTGTTTTTGTTACTTTCGTTTTGTCCTTGTTATACGTGGACGAAATAAGACAGACGTTGACGACTCCTTTGTCTCTGACCCTGACTCACTTCCCTGACGTTCGGGCTCGAGCCCACAACCTCTCCATAGAAGTCCGTAAGGGGCGATGGCGAAAATTCTGCTCGTCCAAGTGGCCTACCCTCCATGTTGGGTGGCCCCGGGACAGAACATTTGACCTCCCAATTATCTTACAGGTTAAAGCAACAGTGATGGATCCTGGGCCACTCGGACACCAGGACCAGGTGGCCTACATAATTATTTGGGAGGATCTGGTCCGAAATCCTCCCTCTTGGGTGAAACCCTTCCTCCATTCCCCTTCCCCATCCCAATCTACCCTCCTTGCCTTAGAAGCCCCAAAGAATCGGAATCCGGACCCGCATAAGCCAGTCCTCCCAGATGAACCCCCTTCTGGGACCTCCACCTTACGCTTCACCCTTGCCCCCTGTCTTGTCCCCAGCTCTTTCCTCTACCGCCTCGGCCCCTACCCTTTCTCCAACTTCTCCCTCGGCCCCTCCCTCCACCCCGTCTCCTTCTCCAGCCCCGCCCAAACTCACCCCTCGGACGCCGCCGCCGACACCTCCTCGTCTCCGCTTGCGGCGGACTGAGGACCCAGAAGGCCCTTCCACTTAGCAATCCTCCCTTTTTCCCTTCCGTACTGTCACTGTCCAGTACTGGCCCTTCTCTGCCTCTGACCTCTACAACTGGAAAACCCATAACCCTTCCTTTTCCCAAGACCCCCAGGCCCTAACCTCGTTAATAAAATCCATTCTCCTCACTCACCAGCCCACTTGGGATGATTGCCAGCAACTCTTGCAGGTCCTCCTAACCACTGAAGAAAGGCAGCAAGTCCTCCTGGAGGCCCGGAAAAATGTGCCAGGACCAGGAGGCCTCCCAACCCAACTTCCCAATAAAATAGACGAGGGATTTCCCCTCACCCGCCCAGACTAGGACTATGAAACGGCACCAGGTAGGGAGAGTCTCCAAATCTATCGCCAGGCTCTGTTGGCGGGTCTCAAAGGGGCAGGAAAGCGCCCCACAAATTTGGCCAAGATAAGAAAGAAACCCCCGAGGAAAGGGAAGCCAGGTTAGCGAAGGAACAGATAGAGCGAGAGGATCGTAAGAACCGAGTAAAGGATAAGCATTTAACAAAAATCCTGGCGGCAGTTGTGAGAGAGAAAGGACCAGGGAGAGAAGGAGAGAAGTGGAGGCGGCCAAAAGTGGAAAAAGACCAGTGTGCCTACTGCAAAGAACAGGGGACTCGCGGAGGCGTTAAGGACGAAAGAGGGCGCGGCCAACTCCCGGGGGGACGGCAGGCCGAGAGCGCGGCGCCCGGGCCTGGCACCGAGCCTGAGCCCGCCGGACGGGAGGCGGCCCTGCCGCGGGCTCGGCTCCAGCCCCAGCCCCGCCAGCATGGCCGGCCGGACCGTACGGGCCGAGACCCGGAGCCGGGCCGAAGATGACATCAAGAAGGTAATGGCGACCATCGAGAAGGTCCGGAAATGGAAGAAGCAATGAGTGACTGTGGGCGACACTTCCCTTCATATCTTCAAGTGAGTGCCAGTGGTGGACCCCCAGGAGGAGGAGCGAAGGCGGGCAGGTGGCGGGGCAAAGAGATCCCGTGGCTGGGAACGTCGGGGCAGGGGCGCCAGTCCCCAAGGGGGTGGCCCTCTCATCCTGCTGGATCTCAATGATGAGAACAGCAACCAGAGTTTCCATTCGGAAGGTTCCCTGCAAAAAGGCACAGAGCCCAGTCCTGGGGGCACCTCCCAGCCCAGCCGCCCTGTGTCACCTGCCGGACCCCCAGAAGGGGTCCCTGAGGAGGCTCAGCCCCCACGGCTGGGCCAAGAGAAAAATCCCGGGGGCATAACTGCTGGCAGCACTGACGAACCCCCAATGCTGACCAAGGAGGCCCTGGCAATGATCCAGCAGATGCATGCCTGGACACACTTGAGTAATCGAAAGCTAAAATTACTGATTGAAAAAACTGACTTTCTAATCCCAAAGGCAAGTACCCTCGTAGAACAAGTGACATCTGCCTGTAAGGTCTGTCAGCAGGTAAACGCTGGGGCTACCCAAGTGCCAGAAAGGAAACGAACTCGTGGTAACAGCCCAGGAGTCTATTAGGAAATAGACTTCACAGAAGTAAAACCTCACTATGCTGGATATAAGTACTTACTGGTGTTTGTAGATACCTTTTCAGGATGGGTAAAAGCCTACCCCACCCGGCAAGAAACGGCACACATAGTAGCCAAGAAAATTTTAGAAGAGATCTTTCCTAGATTCGGACTTCCCAAGGTAATTAAGTCAGATAACGGGCCGGCCTCCGTTTCTCAGGTAAGTCAGGGGCTCGCCAGGATATTGGGGATTAATTGAAAATTACATTGTGCCTATAGACCCCAGAGCTCAGGACAGGTAGAAAGAATAAATAAAACAATAAAAGAGACCCTTACAAATTGACCTTAGAGACTGGTTTAAAAGATTAGAGATGCCTCCTATCCTTAACTCTGTTAAGGGCCCAAAATACACCTAACCGTTTTAGGCTCACTCCATATGAAATCCTCTACGGAGGACCTCCCCCTTTGTCAACCTTGCTTAACTCCTTCTCCCCCTCCGATCCTAAAACTGACCTACAGGCTCGGCTAAAAAGACTCCAAGCAGTACAGGCCCAAATCTGGGCCCCCTTGGCAGAACTGTACCAACCAGGACATCCACAGACCAGTCACCCCTTCCAGGTGGGAGACTCTGTCTACATTAGACGGCACCGCACTCAAGGACTAGAGCCTCGGTGGAAAAGACCCTACATTGTTCTCCTGACCACGCCCACAGCCATAAAGGTTGACGGAATCTCCACTTAGATCCACGCATCCCACGCCAAGGCTGCTCCAGAGACGTCCGGACCAACACCACTTAAGACATGGAAACTCCGACGCTCCGCGGACCCGCTCAAGATAAGACTCTCTCGTATCTAACTCCTTGCTTATTGTTTGCCCTTCTTCCCTGCGCCGTCTCTAGTATAGTTTTTGACGCTAACCCCCCACCGGCCATTTAGCCTGACCTGACAGATAATTAATTTTAATAATCAAGAGGTCTTAAATAAGACCTCCGAGAATGCTCCTATAAAGACTTGGTTTCCAGACCTCTATTTCAACCTAAAAAAAAAAAAATATATATATATATATATATATATATCAGGAAAGATAAAAGACACAGGCCCCCGGTTTACTGGTCCCACAGGAGTCCTATTAGAGACTCCTCAGGATAGACAAGAATAGAAAGGACAGGCTAGAAAGGTGTCCATCAGCCGCGGGAAGCCCCAACTAAAAGCTCCTCAAAGCACTTCCCCGCCCTTAATCTCCCTCACCCTCGCCGACATGTTAAGAATTAAGGTAGCGGCTAGAGTTAAGACCGGGACAGCAGCCCTAGTGCATGATAACCATCATCTGCAACAACTTAAAGTAGCCATAGATAAAGACCTTAGAGCCATAAAACAATCTATCACAAAACTTGAAAAGTCCTTGACTTCTCTGTCTGAAGTTATATTACAAAACCGACAAGGACTAGAAATTGTCTTTCTGAAAGAGGGCGGGCTCTGTGCAGCCCTGAAAGAGCGATGTTGTTTTTATGCAGATCATTCAAGAATAGTTAAAGATTCTATGGCAAAACTAAGAAAAAGATTAGACAAGAAAAAAAAAAGAGAAAATCTCAACAAAGTTAGTTTAAAAATTAGTACAACCAATCCCCTTGGCTTAGCACCCTAATCTCCACCATCTTAGGACCCCTCATCCTGCTCACGCTCATCCTGACTTTCAGGCCATACATACTCAACCGCTTACTCACCCTTATTAAAAATAAAATAAACATAGTACATGCTATAGTTCTGACCCAACAATACCAGACCCTCAGGACTGAAGAAGAGGCTCAAGATTGAGCCTCTGACACAAAAAGAGGAGGGAATGAAATTAGGCCGCATAAAACTTAGAAACTAGGCCTCATAAAAAAAAAAAAAAAAAAAAAAAAAACTTAAAAAATTAACACCAGGTGGCTCTGGATAGGGTCCCACCCTGCCTCAATAGGGTCCCACCCTGATAGGGTCCCACACTGCCAATTCCGGGAAACAACCTCATGGGGTCCCACCCTGCCAATTCCGGGGGTCCCACCCTGCCTCGAAGTTCCCGGAATCAACAACTCCAGGAAAAAACCTCATAAGGTCCTGCTCTAACCAATTAGAACAAGACACCTTGCTCAGGCCATAGACAGACCCAATTACCACGCGCCTAAAGCTTTGTTTGAATTTCGCGCCCTAAGCTATGTTTGAACTTGTGTTTGCCTATATAAACAGCCTGTAACAAGCAGTCGGGGTCCCAGGGCCAACTTAGAGCTTGGGACCCTAGCGCGCTAGTAATAAATAACTCTCTGCTGTGAATCTCGTGTCGGTGATCCTTCGCGGCGACCCCTGCCCAGGAAGGAATCGACAGTTCGGTTCCAACATCTCCAGGGCGTTTGCCAACATCTGCTGCTGGCCATGACTCAGCACTTTCGATGGTGGAAAAACCACCACTTGTTTCCGAATCACAAACCCTAGGTGTGCCCTGACCCAAGTGGTCCCAGAAGGCGCACAGGAGGAACTGGGGCACTCACTCTCCACGTGGTCCATCTCCACGGCGACCAGAAGGGCCCACTCGTAGCAGCCCTTGCACTGCTGGGCCGGACCCTGGCGGGTGAAGAGGTAGCCCAGGAGTATGTGGGTGAAGTCCCGGCCACACTCCCCACAGGGAAGCCTCGAGAACAGACGTACAGCCTCCAGGAGGTAGTGCTGGGCCAGCCTGCTGGCACCCGCGTGCAGGCACAAGGTGCCAAAGTTGGCCAGCAACACTGCCTGGTTCCTCCGCTGGCCCAGGTCCCAAGCCACCCATAGGGCGTGGTAGTAGCCCTCGGCTGCCTGCCTCGTCCGTCCCGTCCTCTTAAGAGCCACGGCCACCAATGTTGGCAATCACACCCTCCTGGTCCTCGCTGACTACCACTGCATCCTGGACAGACTGCAGGATGTTCAGGGCCACCAGGCTCTGCCCATGAAGCACATGCAGCCAGGCCAGGGCCACCAGGGGGTCCACGATGGCACGGACTCCGGCAACAGCACTGGTTTCCACCGACTGTGTCATGAAGGTGATGGCTGGGCCATGGTAGCCATGGTGGCTGTACGGCTGGGCCAGGCTGGCGTGGAGAAGGCCGCGCAGTGCCTGGCCTGTGCCTGGGGTTAGAGAGGCCAGCGCTCGCCTGAGGTAGTGGGAAGTCTGGGTGGGGAGGCTGTGGGGCTGGAGGGCGTTCTGGAGCACCAGGTTCACGTTCCTCAGCGAACCAGCCAGCGAGTCCTGTGTCCTCAATGAGGCCACCTTGACACAGGTCAGCACCAGGTGGGGCAGGCACTCGCGGCTGTAGATGTCAGCCAGGAGTAGGCAGCAGTCTGAGAGCCACGCAGCGTCTGGGGCTCCCGAGTCCTATGCAAAAACAACAGCTGCTCTAGGAAGGGCAGGGCCTCCTCAGGCTGCTTGAGGTGCACGTGGTGCCTGGCCAGCAGGAAGCAGGCCCGGGCCTAGGCCTGCTGGCTCTGGCCACCCACCGCCCACTGCAGCACCAGCTGCAGGAGCTCCCCGTCTGCCTCGGTGCTGCAGATGTGGCCGGGCGTCCCCAGGAGCAGGGCCATGGCTTTGGGAACCACCTGTGTACACTTCTCCTGGTTCTGCTTCCAGTAAATGCTGGCCAGGTTGGCGTACACAGCCACCACCAGGAACAGGTCCCCAAAGCTGCCCTCCAGGACCCCCAGTGTTTCCTCCAAGTACACCCGGGCCTGGGACAGCTTGAGCCTCCTGCTGCACAGCCGCCCCAGGAGGAAGCAGAGCCTGGCCAGGGCCATGAGGAGGCCACCTTTCTTGGCCGCCCCTGGGGCCTGTGCCAGGCGCCCAGTCAGCTCCTCCTCGTCGCTAAAGCTGCTGAACATGCTGCTCAGCCATGGCAGCGCCACGTTGTACAGGCCACAGAAGCCGGCCTTGAATCCAGAGGTGTTCAGGAACAGCAGCAGTGATCTCAGGGCCTCTGGATCCTCCCAGTTGTCCTCAGCTTCCAAGCAGAAGGAGGGCTCCTCGGGGTCCTGCAAGCTCACGTTGCTGGATGCTACACAGAGACCCCAGGACGCTGGCTCCTGGGGGCAGCCTGGGCAGGTCTTGCATTGTTCCAGAACATTCTTCACCTTCGGCAGGGTCTCCTGTGGCTCCAGGCCCAGGCAAGGTGGAGGTATTTCTGCAAGTCACAAAAACACCTAGACAGATTAGAGTCCAACAGTGAGTCCTTGGTCCACTTGGGGCAGGATCCCCGCATCCCCGTCCTCTGTGTCCCTGGCGCAGCTTGCCATGAGCCCTTGAGAATTATGCGCAAGGCAAACCCGGGGTCTGGAGCACGTACGAACTCCGGGGACACACAGAACACGCAGGCCCGTGGCCCGACTCTCCTACAAAATCACCCTTCTGTCCTGCTTTGTCGCCACCTCACAGCATGGTTTTAGGAGACTATGTCAGCTCAGTGATCCCTCAGAGATGCCTTTCCCTTTAGAAAGAATCAAAGCCTTCTAACTGGACCCATGTATATGCAGCACAACAACTACAAATGTAACTTTTGTCAGCATGTTGGGCCCCCCGGTGGGGTACAGGAATCCATGAAATCCTCAACAGCCAATCAGAGCTATGGATCAGCTCAAAAGCTGCTATGCAAAATTGGTAAAGCCACCGACGGCACAGGACAGGGGTGTTTTACCCATGTACCCAGCTCCGTGCAGGGAAACGGACCATCCCTGCAGGAAGGATGGGAAAGCTTCCAGGCCCCTGTGGCCACTTTCACCTTGGATGGTCTGAAAACCTGAAGCCCACAGTTCCTAAAGGGTTAACAAAGGCCAGACTGCTCCAGCAGCCCACTGGTGTCTGCTGGCTTTGGTGGATTCCTAGCCAAAGCCCCCTCCCAGAGGTGAGCAAACAAGCGCATTTCCTGTTGGAACACCTGGGATGAAAGGAGGCATTACTGGGAAGGAAAAAACTAGATTTAAACAGACTCTCTGTTTCAAGCTCACATGTAAAAACTATTTTCAATACAAACTGTCTCCTTATTCATCTGTAAAGCCTTGGAATTAAAAAAATAAATAAATATGATTTAGAGGCAAATGTGACTTGACTACACTAGATGAGCTAAGAAATCTCCCCCACCCGGCAGAGGCACACAGCCCCTCCCAGCCACTACCCTGGCCTCCGGGGCAGCTGGAGAGCCACGTGCCTTTGCTCCAGAGACTTTGGCAGAGAGTGGAACCACCCCCTCCCCGAGGCAAACCTACAACAGCCTTCCCTTCCCCACTGGCTTCCCGGGCCTCCTCTGGGACCTTGTGCCTGCATCCCAAATGTACTGGGATGGATCCCATTCCCAGGGAACTTCCAAGGGCCCTTGGTGCATCCACATCACCAGGCTGTCCACATGCGGGCCCTGTGTGAGGGGAAGCGACAGAGTCGCATAGGGGAGACGGGAGGGCCTCCCTGAATCAGCCCCTCAGGAAGGAGCAGACCCTTCAGGGACCTCAGTCGAGGCCCCTGCAACCTAAGGCTCTGAATTCTGCTCCCCGCTGAGGGCTGTGTGGCCTCCCATCTCTGAGGCAGAGCACAGGGCAAGCTGCAGCTTCTCCAGGTCATGAAAAAGGAACCCACAGCTACGTGTGGGCCCCAGCAGTGGAAAGGATGCCCCACCTCGGTCGGGGACCAGGCGGGGGTCAGCATGTTCACTGGAAGAAGTGTGGGACCCCACAGCCTCCAGTGCCAGAGTAGACGGGAGGTTCAGGCCCACCTCAGGCGACGTCCCCCAAGCCCCCAGCCCGCACCACAGAGGGGTGACTGTCGCATCCAATGCCCACTGTACTCAGCTCTGTCCCCTCCCCCGGCATTACCCCAAGGCCCAACTCATAACCAGAGGAAGCCTGAGCCACTGGCAAAACCCACCTTGTTCCTGTGGCTGTTCGGTCTCAGCTTCCTCTACTGAGTCTGGCAAGGGAGAAAAGAGAAGCAATGAACACCCCCAGCCAGCACCTCTGCTCCCATGTCAGGTTGAGCTGGTGTCGGTGTTGCAGGGTGAGAGCATTGCAGGGTGCAACGGTTGAAAGTCATATCATCCTCTTCCCTCCTGGATCATGGGAACAACATCACTGGGGGGTGTACACTTTCTGCGATATTGGGAGTAACATCGTCTTCTGTGCCTTGGAATATTAAGGACAATATCACGGGGGGGCGTGTACATCTTCTGCAATATTGGGAATAATATTATCCCCTCTCCCCATGCATACTAGGAAAGATATCAGAGTAGGTGTTCACCTCCTGCGATATGGGGATTAATACCATCTTCTCCCCTTCTGGATATCAGGAAGAGTATCACTCGGGGGTGTACGGTGTCTGCGATACTGGGAGTAATATCATCCTCTCAGCCTTGGAATATTAAGAAGAATATCACAGGGTGGATGTACACCCCCTACCATATTGGGAGTAATATCAGCCTCTCCTCTCCATGGATATTATGAACAATATCCCAGGCTGGATGTACGCCTCCTGCTCTATGGGGAGTCATATCCCTTCCAGGATACTCATAACAATATCACAGGGCGGGTGAACACAGCCTGCGATACTGGAACTATTATCATCCTCTCCCCATCCGGATACTGGAACCATATCACAGAAGAGCTGTACCCTCCCTGCGATATTGGGAGTAATATCATGTGCTTCTTCCATGAATATTAGGAGCAATGTCACCGGGTGGCTGTCCATTCATTGCTATGTTGGGAGTCATGTCATACTCTACCCCCTGGATATTAGGATCAGTATCACAGGGTGAGTGTACACCTACTGTGATATTAAAACTAAGATCATGTTCTCTGTCCCTGGATATTAGGAACAACACCACAGGTAGGTGTACACCCCCTGCAGTATTAGGAGCAATAATATGATTAATTAGTAAACATCAATGATCGATTTTAATAATTATCAGGCTGATCTCGAACTCTTGACCTCAGGTGATCTGCCTACCTCAGCCACCCAAAGTGCTGGAATTGCAGGCGTGAGCCACCGCGACCAGCCAACACTTCTTGACATCTCTTTTTGGACCTCAAATTTAGCATGCCAAAAACACATTTGATTCCCCCTGCTATAACCCACTCCTCCCATAGTCTTCCCGATCCCAATAACAGCATCTCTAGTCTTCCAGTTACTCAGGCCAAAATCCTTGACATCATCCTGAAAACTTCTTTTTCTCTCTCTTGTCATCCAACCCATTTAAACTCTCCTTTCAATATATATGCCAGACCTAACCACTTCTCACCTTCCTCATCATTTCCAACCAGGTCCAGCCCTCATCATAGCACTTTGAGTTACTGCAAAAGCTTCCCAATCGCCAGGCACAGTGGCTCATGCCTGTAATCCCAAGCACTTTGGTAGGCCAAGGCAGGTGGATCATCAGAGGTCAGGAGCTCAAGACCAGCCTGGCCAACATGGTGAAACCCCTCTACTAAAAATACAAAACATTAACCAAGCATGGTGATGGGTGCCTGTACTCCCAGCTATTCGGGAGGCTGAAGCAGGAGAATCACTTGAACTCAGAAGACAGAGTTTACAGTGAGCCGAGATTGTGCCGTTGCACTCCAGCCTGGGTGACAAGAGCAAAACTCCATCTCAGGAGGTTAAAAAAAAAAAAAAGCCTCCCAACCCACCTCTCTCCTTCCACCTTTCACCCTGCCCTGCATTCTACCTTCCTCTCTAAAACATTTCAGAAGAGAAAAAAATTATATCCACAGAGAGAGAAAGTACAAATGGGGTGAAATGTTTGGGGAATCTGAGGGAAGAGTATATGGGAATTCTCCGTACTATTTTTGCAACTTTTCCATAAGTCTGGATTATTTCGAATTGAAGAATTAAACAAAGAAAAAAAAAAAAAAAAACCACTATCTCCCTTTGTGAATCCATCCTGTCTTTCCCCTGGCAACTTAAGGACGCTCTCAACTAACACATCTATTTTTTCATGAACACTAAAAGAAATGTTGCCTAGCTTTGACTTTCTGTGCTTGGCAGTAGAAGTGTGTGTGTGTGTGTGTGTGTGTGTGTTTCATATATATGTGTGTGTGCATATATATGTGTGGGTTGTATGTACATATAGAGAGGGAGAAATATATATGTGTGTATATATATAAATACATATTGTATATTTACAACGGTAATGTGTGTATATATATAAATATATGTGTGTGCAGATATATATAATACATACCCCATAGCCTGTCCTTAACCAGTTCTAAACTTAGTCGGAAAAATACATACCTAAGCAGAGAATTTCAATTTAATATGATGAATATTTTGATAGAGGGATGTGTTGCTATGGAACACGTTGCGAAGACACAAAACCTCCTAGATGGGACAATGAATGAACGAAGTTTTCCACCTATAGGCACCCCCTCTGATATCCCCTCAAACCTTTATAGTTATATGCATTTGCTTCCCCCAGGACCCTCGTTTCATAACGGTTAGTCCTAGAGCCTAGCAAGTTCCTACTACAGCTGGCAAACATATGCCATTCAAGAAACAGTGGCGGAGTGAATGACGAGTTAAGAACCATTTGTCAGCCAGTGCTCAGTAATACAACATGCACTGGTATGCAAATTATATTTTTGTTGAAAGCAACAGCAGGATCACAAATTATCTTTCCAGAGAAAGCAAACCTCAAAAGCTTCTTTACCCTACTAAAGCACGTTCTAAGAAGCTCCCCTTATATAAAAGAAAACCTCCTCATTCGTTATCAATGGCATGTAAACCTAATAAGCCTCCGCCTCTGATGACATCTCTTCCATCAAGGAGGTTCCGGAAACCCTGGTAGTTGTGAAGGTGGCTCCCAGCTCTGACAGTCTTGAACCCTGCGGGCGCGGAGGTCACACAGCAGAAGAACAACCGAGGCAAGCATCATCAGGCTTCGAGTATGTTTGAACCAGAGACGGCAAATAGGCTGCAGCCAACTGAAAACACCAGAGATTCATGGTGGCCACCTGAGAGGTTATGCTCTTAAAAAACAAAAATAAAAAATAAAAATTAAAAAACGAAGAAAGGAAGAGGTCAAGAATCCCTCAGGTCTGACTGAGACGTGTATCAGTGACTAACACCCCGTATGGCAAAAGTACTGTGGTGCGCTTTGGGTACTCACAGCTGCAGCAGTATTCAAAGGCGTGTGTTTCCCTAAGACTAAGCCACGGGAATACCCCCAGCAACACTGCCAGGAGAAACGTCTCCCATGGATTTGGTAGAAACACAGTTGTCTTTAACAAATTAACACTGAATAAATCCTGACTTATTAGAGCCTGTGAGAATGACATTCTCAATGATAACAGTTATCACTACAATCTCCAAACATCTGCGATCCTGCAGGGAGGAGCTGTGACAGTGCAGGCCAAGTGTCCAGAATGCTTCCCAGACCGACAGAGAGAGACTCCGTCTCCAAAAAAAAAAAAAAAAAAAAGAATAAAAGAAATGAAACCCCCTGTAAGAATGTCTTCACTCACATTTAGCCAGTTGTTCCTTTGTGTGCATCTCTGTGCTAACATGGCCATTCTTCCCCACAGCCTGAAGTCATATGCTAAAATCAATGAGACTCACATGAAGCCAGAAACGTGCAGATGCGAGGAAACCACCACAAAGGAAATGGGCTGGAGAGTGTGGCCAGGAGGATGGTACTTCCTAGGAAGCAATTACTTCATCTCTGCCCATGAAGCAGGCAGCTGTCATTGTCCCCCAGGCCCACGCCAGTCACTCGAAGTAGGTTCTAACCAAACTACCTCCAACAAGCAATGTAAATACACCACACAATTGGCTTCTGAAAGGACACCTTGCAACCAACAAGAAACTGTTAGCACAACTTTGACAAACTGTGCAACTAAAAACGTTGGAAAGGGACAAACACTGCCACATTTTGACTCAAATACTGTTACGTGGTAGCACTGCAATAATTCACTGAAACAAAAGAATGAATGAGGAATATGTTTATATAGGAATCAGAGGAAGCATGACTAATCATTTAAAGAAATAGGTCAAGAAACTGCTACGGTCAAATGCTACCGTGAGACACTGTCAGGGCCTTAGGCAAATTCACTTCTCTTGGTCCTGTTTCTAGGTTCATCAAAACCCAGCTTTGGACTAGGGAATCTGTTGCTTCCCAAAGCCTTCCTTCTGTGATTCCAGCCCAGATTTTAGGACTGCTCTCCCACTTGGTATATGAAAGCACTTTCGATGTAGAACAGCAAGAGTACATTTCTGTGTTGAATGCGGCTTGGGACCTACTCTATGAGGAAGAATATCATCATGTAACTTTAAGCATGACGACAAGGCGCACTCTAGATAAGGATAACACATAAGATGTGGCCATACACTTGTGCGTGCCTGGCAGGGAGATGGAGAAGTCTCATTTAATGAAGCCGGGGTGCCTGTTGCACCTGAACATCCTCAGTCCATGTCAAGTTGACAACGTCCTTCTGACATCAAACCACAGGTATCACATATTTTTCCATACTTTCCACCCAAGATTAAAATATGCAGAGCACCGTGATAAAGACGCCTTCATTCCCAGCATGTTGGCTCTCATTCCGTAGAATTACATACTTTCGGTGCAAAATGGTGACCAGGTTGCAGAGGCAAGCAAGACTGGGCTCCGTGGGGACAGCAGGCCCTGCAGGAGCCACCACTCCTGTCTCCACAGTCTGATGCAGCTGCAGAGAAGCTGTGGCTGAGGCCATTCACTTTGTGAGAGAACCGCACAGGAGGGAAAAGGTAGGGAAGGTCGGGAAGAGGGCAATGTCATGCTTCTGAGCCCAAGCCGAGCCATCGCATCCCCTGTGACTTGCAGGTATACACCCAGATGGCCTGAAGTAACTGAAGAATCACAAAAGAAGTGCAAATGCCCTGTCCCGCCTTAACTGATGACATTCCACCACAAAATAAGTGAAAATGACCGGTCCCTTCCTTAAGCGATTATATTAGCTTGTGAAATTCCTTTTCCTAGCTCATCCTGGCTCAAAAAGCTCCCACACTGAGCACCTTGTGACCCCCACTCCTGCCCACCAAAGAACAATCCCCCTTTGACTGTAATTTTCCTTTACCTACCCAAAACCTATAAAACGGCCCCACCCTTATTTCCCTTCGCTGACTCTCTTTTTCGGACTCAGCCCGCCTGCACCCAGGTGACTAAAAAGGTTTATTGCTCACACTAAGCCTGTTTGGTGGGCTCTTCACACGGACGCGCATGACAGGTAGGTGCAGAGCCAGGGAAGGACCTGTGATGAGAACAGAAAGGAATGCGTCTCCCTGTACACACACTCGGATTTTATGACAATGTGCGCAGGGGGCTGAACTGGATGCCTGAGAACATTCCTCCAAGTTCTTTTGCTGATTTTCTAAATATTGGTGTAAAATCTGAACTCAGACAAAATTTTTTAAAATCGCTTCAATCAACATCTTTGTCTAGTGCTCAGCATCATACCTACGTGACCATCTAGAAAAGCAACTTCTCTTCTAAGGCTCACAGCCTCCTATTAATTCTCAGGGATTTTACAAGGGAATGCACCTCTCATTCGCATCAAGAACTGTGGGGAAAAGAAAGAGAGATCAGCCTGTTACTGTGTCTATATAGAAAGAAGTAGACATAAGAGACTCCATTTTGTTCTGTATTTGAGATACTGTTAATCTGTGACCTTACCCCCAACCTTGTCCTTGCAAGAGACATGTGCTGCGGTGACTCAAGGTTTAATGGATTTTGGGCTGTGCAGGATGTGTCTTTGTTAAACAAGTGCCTGAAGGCAGCTTGCTGGTTAAAAGTCATCACCATTCTCTTAATTTCAACTACCCAGGGACACCTACACGGCCAAACGTCCCAAACATCGCAGGGACCTCTGCCTAGGAAAGCTAGGTATTGTCCAAGGTTTCTCCCCATGTGATAGACTGAAACAATAATGCTAAAAGGTTTATGGAGATGTTTGCATATGCATCTCAAGGCACAGCATTTTCCTTTAAACTTATTCATGTCACAGAGATTTTTGTTCATATGTCTTACTGCCGATTTCCTCCCTACAATGATCCTATTGTCCTGCCACTCCCTTATCTTTAAGATGGTAAAGATAATTATCAATAAATACTAAGGGAACTCAGAGACCGGTGCCGGCGTGGGTCCTCTGTAAGCTGAGCGCCGGTCCCCTGGGCCCCCGCTTTTCTTTCTCTATACTTTGTCTCTGTGTCTTATTTCTTTTCTCAAGTCTCTCGTTCCACCTAACGAGAAACACCCACAGGTGTGGAGGGGCAGGCCACCCCTTCAAAGAACACACACAACTACCGTTAAAGAAATGCTTAATTTACTTACATAATTTTTTAAACACCCAGATTTGAAATACAACAGAGAAGACCACTTTTTGATAGCTCTGCTTTCCAACTGCGAACTGCGGGTGGAGAAAATAACCTGCCATGATTTCTAACCAGTCAACAACCTGTCTTCCCTGGCTGCAGTAGAAGCAATCTTTCTGAGCTCAGGATGAAAAAGAACCCAGCTGATTAGGGGACAGACAATCATCAGTTCTCAGCGGGCTTCCCGGGTCCCAAATCCCCATGTGATACGTGGAAGTAAAAAGCTATCAATGACCAAGCATCAGAACGCTTATCCCACCTCGCCATCTGCTTCTCCTGCCATGCAAATTTAAAAATTATAAGCCTGCTATTAGAGAACAGAGTTGGTGCTGCATCTGTCTTCCTAAAATTACAGATAATTACCAGCCCACAATGGCTTCTAATCAGATTTGAGTAGTCCCTTAGACAGGAAGCTAAATTGCCTCAGCCCTAAACTGAGAAGAAAACAGAAACTGGACCGCTCTAGGTTCGATTTTTTCCCCCTTGTTCTAAAGTTGCTGTTCCCGAATCTCCTTCTACTGTCTTGTTTATAAAATGTATAAGAAACAAGGAAATTCAAAGACATGATAGAAATGGCCACTTTTTCTAGGTACAAACTTTGTGAACATTATTTTCAGCTGCTGGGCTTTTTCTCCACAAATTGTGAGCCTGGAGTACATTTTCTCCCTCGTGGTTACACATTCAGAGTCAGGGAATGTGACTTTAGCAGTAAAGAGGGGAATGCAGTGAGAAGTGATTGGGCACTGAGAAGGGCAGACAGGGACTCTACCTCGGTGGCCTACAGCATTCCTGGGCCTCCGACTTTACTTTTCCATCTGTACAAGGGATCTAAAGGCCAGTGATTCCAGGCCACGACAGCTCTTCATACACACATACACAAATATCACACGCCTGTGTGAAAAGCTGTGACACTTGGCTGATTTTCTGAAGAAGTTATCTTGTATCATTTCTACTCAAGTACTCCACCTCCTTCCAGACAAGTATCTGAGGATGATGGGCTATCCCACAGCCATGTGTGTAACCTCTCCTGCTTACGATCCCTGTTCACATAGCGTTTTCCAAAAGCATTTGGTGGGAAGTGACAGAAGAAAGAAGAATAAGGTTCTTTCAGCCCATTCATTCATTCATTCATTCATTCAACAAATATTGACTAACTATCTACGTGCCAATCACTGGTGATATAACAGGGAACATACATTTTTGTAGGTAGAGACAGACAACCAAAAAGTATGTTAAAGAGTGATCAATACTGTAGAGGAAAATACACCAGGAAACAGGAAAGAAGAATACCCCTAGCCACCCTACACTGGGGTGACGCTAGCGTTACAAAATGGAAACAGCGGCCGGGCGCCGTGGCTCACACCTGTACTCTCAGCTCTTTGGGAGACTGAGGCAGGCAGATCACCTGAGTTCAGGAGTTCAAGTTCAGCTTGACCAAAACGGTGAAACCCTGTCTCTACTAAAAACATAAAAATTAGCTGGACGTGGTGGCACATGCCTGTAATCTCAGTTACTCAGGAAGCTGAGGCACAAGAATCACTTGAACCTGGGAGGCAGAGGTTGGAGTGAGCTGAGATCATGCCACTGCACTCCAGCCTGGGTGACAGAGCAAGGATCTGTCTCAAAAAATGTAAAAATTAAAAAAAAATGTAAACAGAGAATAAGATACCAAAAGAAAGAACATGAACGATTAGTTGTAACAAAAGCCTTTGTAAGCTGTTACTTTCCTTCCTGGATCCTTGTCCCTTACAAACAGAAAAAAAAGGCGGATAGGGGGTAGCATCAAAATGATGTTTTAAGATGGCTTCGGGTTTCAGATGTCTGACAGCCATACTCATGTACTTCAAGGAAAAAGCTCTAGCTCTAGAAGCCATCTGGGCAATGGTTTAATGTCTTTTTTTTTTTTTTTTTTTTTTTTTTCCCAGAGAGTTTTAAAATACAGGAAAACGTGTGTGTTTATTTGGCTGCTCTGTGCCCGCACACGTGCAAACTGTGCTAACAGGTTTCTCCAAGTTTTGCTGAATTTGCCAGCTTGCCATAAACAGGCTTCCATGTCTTAATTGTCTATAAATAACACAAACACACAAAAATGCAAATCAAGACAAACTGTCCCTTCAACTGCTGCTGCCATGATGACAGCAAGCGACAATTGGCCAAATCAATACGTGGAGACTGAAGCTGTCCGGCAGAGAGCACAGGGTCGACTGCTTCTCCCATAGCATTTAAAGAAACAAGCGGAAACGGCTCTCCACACAGGACAGACACGTCCTTTGTTCTTTGAATCAATACTGCCAATGCCCAAAATACTTTCTCCATCACACTATCTATATGGAATTCACGTTCCTTCCAATGCCATGAGTAACATCAGTGATAGACTATGTTGAGCCATAATGACCCATTAGCATTCATTTTCCTCTAAAATGTTGAAATAATAACACTGAGTGTGGGCTCACGAGGTGCCAGGCTCTGAGTTTGATCTCGTTTAGTTCTCATTGAAATCCTGCAAGATCAGTACCATATTCTCTCATTTTTCATAGATGAGGAAACTGAGGCATAGAAAGGCTAAGTAAGTTGTCCATGGTCACAGGTGATTTAGGAAGTTTTCTTCAAACTTTCAAAAGTTAACTACTGCCACTATTACACATGGGTTTTTGTTTGCTTTTGTTTGTTTTGAGACAAGGTCTTGCTCTGACCAGGCTGGAGTGCAGTGGCGTGATGATGGTTCACTGCAGCCTCGACTTCCCGGGCTCAAGTGATTCTCACACCTCAGCCTCTCCAGTAGCTGGGATTACAGGCATGAGCCACCACACCTGGCTAATTTTTTAATTTTTATTTTTTGTAGGGATGGGCTTTCACCATGTTGCCCAGACTGGTTCCAAACTCTGAGCTCAAGAGATCCTCCCAGATCAGCCTCCCAAAGTGCTGGGATTACAGGTGTAAGCCACTGGGCACAGCCCTACACATGTGACATATACAAAGTCAGAGCAGTGACAGGAAGAGAACAGAGACTTCAGCGAGTCTCCTGGCTGTTGTAACACCATATCCCTCCTCCGTACCGTAATGTGTCTACACCCACCAAGCTCCTAGACGTTGAAGGCAGGCCAGCTCAGAGACGAAACAGCAGTCAAGAAAGGGAAGATGCAGACATGCGTCTTGATTTCAGCTCGAGCGTGCCTCTCTGCCCTGCAGCTGCACAGGCAGAAACCAGGGGCCGTGAGTCTCAGGCAGTGTTTGGTTCCTGGCAGGTCATCTTTTGGGAGACCATCCCATACAATTAGTGTTACACTTCTCAAAAAGGAAGTGTGACTTTTATAGAAAAATCGATTCCATTTGGGAGAAAGGCCTAATAAAACCACAAAAGGATAATACATTCATACAACAACGAATTCAATTCATCTGTCACAAACTGAAATCCCAAAGCCTTCTGGGCACACAGCTGCTTTTCTGAGCTGAAATTCAACTCCAGTTGAGAAACAGGTCAACTTTTCTAAAAAGATTTCTTTTTCACACGCCTTCAATAAAAATTCCTTTCCCTCACTTGTCATTCTCCAGATTTAATGGCTCTGTTGGCCTTCCTCTCATTTAGGCCATGAACACTGACTGCATGTCTGCTATGGCCGGGACTCCAAGGGAAGCACCCTAGGGAACACAGATGACCGCAGCACAGCGACACCCTCAAGGAGCACACACGGGGAAGGCAAGATGATACAATCGCAGCCTTCACACAGAAAAGAACTTGGCATCCGTACCCCGTCCCATTTCTAGAAAACAACGATGCTCAGTCAGTAACATTTACCGAACAGCCTGCAGTGTGGAGGCAGCACGAGGGGGTTCCATGCGGGGAAAAGCACCTTCAGAAGGGGGCATGCAAGCAATGTGGAGGCAGGAGACGCCCCCACGCACAAGGGCCAGCTTGGGAGCCTGCAGAAATGCTCATGCATCTGGGAAGAGGGAGAGAGGACAAGATACTTAAATGCTCCAAAATGAATAGAAGCCTCCCAAGAACCTCCCCTGAAATGGGGCAGGGATTTACAAAAGACCAAACCGAGCATGTGCCGTTACCTGAGCATAGCGCCACGGGAGCGAGCTATTCGAGGAAGAAACAGGGTCCCTAGAAGCCTGAGCCTCTACTCCCAGCTCTGCGACTCATTCACCCTATGACCTTGGTGAAGGCTCTTAGCTTCTGTGAGCCACAAGAGAATCACGGGAAAACAGAAGATAGGAAAACTGCTCTGCCTTTTTCACAGAACTGCTGAGGGAATAAAATCAGATAACGGATTTTTAAATTCTCTGTGAATTACAAAGCAAAATGCAAACGTATGAAATCATTCTTACCATTCATAACAGCACCATCAAATTAAGAGCAGAGTTAAGACCACAGCATTTTCCAACCCCCGACTCCCGAGAGAAATAGTGAGTCCAGCCGATGTATTTGGGCGACCCCAGTATCTAGGCTTTGAGAGCCTCAAACCGCTCATGAACTCTGACAGTATCACTCCAGCCCAGTGCTCATTAAGTTCTCCAAGACAGCCAACTGACATAAAATACTACAGCTTTTCCAGCTGGCCTTGAAGCCCTCCAAGCTCACAGCACAGCTCAACAATGAAGAAGAGGTTTTCTGCCACTAGACTCAAAACCTGGCTTTTGTAGATTCCCATAGAAAGAACATTCAAGGCCAGGCATGGCAGCTCATGCCTGTAATCCCAGCAATTTGGGAAGCTGAGGCAGGAGGATCACCTGAGGTCAGAAGTTCAAGAACACCCTGGCCAATATGGCAAAGCCCCATCTGTACTAAAACTACAAAAATTAGCCGGGCATGCTGGCGGGCACCTGTAATCCCAGCTACTTGGGAGGCTGAGGCAGGAAAATCGCTTGAACTCAGGAGGCCGAGGTAGCAGTGAGCTGAGGTCACGCCACTGCCCTCCAGACTGGATGACAAGAGGGAAACCCCATCTCAAAAAAAAAAAAAAAAAAAAAAAGAAAAAAAGAGCATTCTTTGTTGCTGATGTTAAATTTCCTGTGCTTAACACAGAGAAATCATACAACACGTAAATCCTGAAAAACATATCATTAAAAGCATTTAGTGACTGAAAACACATTCAATATAACCTGTAACAGTGAGTTCCCCTCCTCTTTCCAGCCAGCTCCACTGACGCTGTGACCCTAAACAATTCTTCCACTACCACAGAGGAAAATTAATAGGACCACTTACCCCTCTCAGCTGACAGCTAAACCACTGTTTCTCCCTGGGCTCACTAAAGATGACCTTTACCCAAAACCAGGCTGCAACGACCCTGTAGATGTTGACTAACAATTTCAAAATTCCCATATTCTTTGTCCACTCCTAAGGAAGATGAATTGAAGCCAGGTGTCTCCAAGTCAGAACTAACAGAGGCCTTAAACATGAGATGGCCCATTCCCTTCTTTGACAACCGGGGGATCTAAAGCTGAGCGTATGGAAGAAAACAACCTGTTTAGTAACAAAGTGAAAACCAAACCCTAGTCACCCAACCTCTGGTCCGGAACTCCTGCGACAATCCAGCACCCATACAGGATGAGTCTCCCTAACCAGAAACTCCAAAATCCACAACTTTTGAGTGCCGACGTGACGGTCAACGAAATGTTCATTGGAACAGCTCAGACTCGATTTTTGAATTCAGGATGCTCAACCAGCAAGTATAATACAAATATTCAAAAACCCAAAAATGTAAAAAAATCTGAGACACTTCTGGTTCCAAGCAGTTTGAATGAGGGATATTCAACCTGCATTTTTTTTTTTTTTTCTCTAATGAAGGAAATTAAAAACGAGGCCCGAGCAAAGTCATTCAATCCATACTAAAGTCATTCAATAGTTTAATTAGTACCCATTTAAAGTTAAGTGCTACCCGCAGATATTTAAAAGGATGAATACTTACATGCCTATAATCCCAGAACTTTGGAAGGCCGAGGCGGGAGGATCACCTGATGTCAGGAGTCCAAGACCAACCCGGCCAGCACGGTGAAACTCCATCTCTACTATAAATGCAAAAATTAGCCGGGCATGGTGGTGCACACCTGTTATCCCAGCTACTCGGGAGGCTGAGGCACGAGAATCGCTTGAACCTCGGGGGAGCACGTTGCAGTGAGCCGAGATCACACCACTGTACTCCAGCCTGGACCACAGAGCAAGACTCTATCTCAAAAAAAAAAAAAAAAAAATTAAATTGTGTTTTCACATGGAGCCCATGTTCCCAGAACACAAGCCCTGCTCTATGCTCCAAGGGCACACAGGGTGCCCCTTTATCTTAATGCTCACCATATTCCATGGCAGCCATTGGCACGTGTCTGTCCATCACACTAGACTTCCTGCGCATGAGGCAGGGATCATATATTATTACCTTTCTGTCCCCAATGTCTGGCCTAGAAGACACTCAGTAAATGACTCCTGAACTAAGTCAGTTACTAAGATATGTTAAACTTGTATTAACAAAATTGATTTAATAAGTTTGCTAATGCAGCGCTCATACCACTCAGCTTAAATCTCAACCTGTGGATTTATCTTGTGTTCTGCTAGATTATCACCTATTAACATTCAGGAAGCACCTAGTATGTGCTAGGCATTACTAATTGCTGGGGACCTAGTAGTGACAAAACATTCCTTGTTCAAAGAGAAGTTCTAGTATAAAGAGGAATAGAAGGAACAGGCTAGATTGATGAGAGAGCTAAGAAAAGGACAGGCTGCCATGGGAAGCACCTGCTCTTGTCTGGATGGTACACAGTTAACAAAGTCTGAGTGCTTCATATAGCATAAGATCATCTCCTCCAAAGAAGCGAATGAAGCTTTGATTCCCCAGTACCAGAAGTCATCATAAAGGTGTGCACAGCCGCATGCTTAGTGTAGGAAGTGAAACCAAACAAACAAACAAAGCTCCAAGTTCCAGAGGCAACGGTCCAATTATGAAATCCTCTGGCTACGTTCAATTGAAATTCAAGGTATTCAAGAGGCCAATATTTAAGTGATAAATTCACCCAACCGCTTAAAACTAAAGTAGTCTTTGGTTCAAAGGGTAAAGGTATAGTACCTTTTACAAATTTATTAGCTCTTAATATTTACATTTAAATATGATGATGATGGTGTAATAATAACTTTACTGAGTAGTTACTATGTGTTAGGCACCAAACTAAGCACTTTACACACACATTTGCACGATCCTGTGAGATGATAATGACCCCTTGTCATCCCATTTCATAGATGAAAGTCAGGTTTATATATGCTTAAAAACTTGTCCCAAATGACACAGCTAGTTAGCAAAACCTAGGCAGCCTGACTCCATAGGCCTTGTTTAAAGAAGTAATATTTATAAACTGTCCAGCACAGCGGTGGTACAAACAAGAGTTCAATAAATGCCTAAAGAGTACTTCATACCCAAAATCGTTTCCTGCCAATCAAACTGGACTTAAAATGCTTCTGCATAACCAACTGTCAAATTATTGTTCCATGAAGAAAACGTGGAATGGGTAGAGATCAGAATAGAGTGAATAACTGGTCAATGTACTTCATGACAGGTAGTAACAGGATGTGGCATTTAGGCTATTTCCACACTTGTTTGCATAACACTTTTTCACAGTTCTAAAGCACAAGAGCCATTCTAAGCTGGTGAAAGCGTAAGGCATGTCTATGATCCAGGACTCCAATTCACTGTGGATCAGTGGATCTCAACCTTTAGTCAACCTTTAGGGTATATCAGAACCACCTGGGGGTTTTTAACCGCACTAGAGCTGCCCAGGCTCCATTCCTACAGATTCTATTTCAACTGATCTGGAGTAAGCACGCATGTGTTTTTCACAGCCCCCCAGATGCAGCTAGGTTTGCAAACCACTGTCCAGGATGCTCTCACACTTCCGCTCCGTTCAACACACACTCACTGAGATTCTAAGCACTATGAATCGGACTAAGTTAACAAGTCAGGCTCCACTCCCTAATAATACTGGCAAAGAAACCAATATCAGAGATTTATTCCAGTCCAAACCAAATAAATTGCCGGGTGAAAAAAATGCCCTGGCATAGTTTGTCATACAAAACAACTTCCTGTATCTTCCCGGTCAGTAGCCTAGAGACTGACTCTGAGCCACGAGAATTCAGAATCAGGGGAAAATGCCAGTTTGAGGCATCTGCCACACTCCTAGCACACCCCCAAAAGCGCCCAGCTACATTTCACATCCACTGTCCTAACAGGGGTCGAAATAGGGAAGAGCAGTGCAATACAGAAAACAGAGCCTGCTGGGCATCAAAAGGCTGGAGAATTCCAGTCCTAGCCCTGCTACCAATCGGTCTGGTCACTTCTCTCTGGTCCTGGTGTGGCCAACAGTTATGCACGAGGGTGAGGCATAAAAACACAGATGTCAGGCAAGCTCCAGCATCCAAAATACATAGAAATTAAAAAGCATTAAGGTGATATCAAGGAATGTATGCCATCAACCAGAAAAGTAACTGAAGTATTCCTTTTCCCATTCTTAAGAAATCAAAAGTGGAAGCAAAAAATTGAGCAATCAGCCTACGAAGTTGACTGGGGCAACAGAATACACTCACGGATTCTGTTCACAACAGCGGGAGTGACAGACCAAAAGGAGAACGGCACAGCGTCCCTCTCTCCTCTGTCCACTCATGCAACCAGCACGTGAGTGCGTCCACATGCAGCTCCCAGTCTCCTGTCCCACTGACGCCAGCGTCCACTCACCACAAGCCTACTAAGTGCCACATGTGCTAGGATGCTCCCTCATCTCATCACCATAGACATCCCTGCTGGAGGTGAGTATGTGACAGACGAAAATCACGGAGGCCTAGAGAGGTTGAGACCCGCATTCCCACTGCGGTGAGGGTGTGTTTGAGAGGGACCCCACGGCTGGGCCCTCCATGCCGCTCTCCTCAGTAATCACTCCCAGACCAGAGCAGTGAGGGAGAATTTTCTTCCTCTTACTATTTTCAGCCCCTTGGCTGACCCACCGTTCCCCAGAAAGCTATCGAGTTCTGGCAGCTCTGAGGCCACAAAGCCATAAACGCACGGGACACACAGCCCATCTGTCTCTAACGGGTCTTTTACTTGTCATGCTCATCATTTCAAAGAGCAGATGGGTTAAGAAAGACTTGGCAAGTTACCACGAAATGACCCCTCCACTCCTTCCTGGGGGAAGGGTGACTAGTTAGCAGTCAGGCCGCCTTTCTTCCCCCACTCCCTGCATTCCTGTCCCTAAGGAGCCACAGACAATCCCACCAAATAGAGGCAGGAGACAGCCTCCTCCTTCCTACAGCTGGTGGGGGGAAGGGTCCTCTCGGGCCTTTCTAACTGCATGAAAACCAAACTGTGAGCTGTACCGACCCGGGCCTCACCCATGTTGCAGTCACGTACAACACAGGTGCCCAGTGGTATCATCAGGCAGAACTACGAATGTGCTTTCCATCGTTTTCATACAATGATTCCAGAACCGTTATCCACACAGTTCCATTTCTCACACATACGACGTACTTCACGGATTACACAGCATGTTCACCATGCCCCTCATCTGATCCTCCCAGTAGCCTTGTGTGATCCCTTGAGTATGTTTTCCCATCTCCATTTCTTAAGAAATGGAGTTTCTGAGGTTATGAAATCAAAACTTTTCAAGAACATCCAGCTAGTGTTAGAACCAGGATATGAGGGCTTCTGATTCTAGAACCGGTATTTGTGCCACTATTCCACATGGGCCCCTCCAGGGATTTCTGCCTGATCTTAAAATGCAGACAGCAAATCCGTCTCTCTACAGTCCTGGGGTTCCCTATAGACAAGAAGTCAAACTTCTAACAGAAAGCTTATACTTATTTGGAAGGCTACCTGGGATATTTCTTTTAAGTTAGTTTGTTCATGTTTTGGAAAGATTGCTCCAATGGCAATGCGGGGCATGAAGTGTAGAAAGGATTCCATGATGAGTCAGAGAAACAATTCGGTGGCTCTTACAACGGTTCAAATGAGGCATGAGGCGCAAGCAGAAAGGACAGAGGGAAAAAGCATTGGAAAGAAATGCAAAATGAAATCCACTCAGACCCAGGATGGAAAAAAGGGGAGTAAACATAATGGTGGTTTCTAGTTTGAAAGACTGATGAACACGGATGTCATTAACTACTGCAGAGTGGTATCTGGGGCCTGGGTGCACCAGTTTGTTTAACCATTCACCTGCTGAGCAGTCTCCAGGTTGTTTCCAGTTTCTAGCCTTTATAAATAATGCTGCTATGAACAGATACATATAGGTTTTTGTGTCAACATAAGTCTTCATTTCTCTGGGATAACTGCCCATGAATGTGAGTGCTGCCTCCTATGGCAATTGCACATTGAGTTTTTTAAGAAACTGTCAAGCTGTTTTCCAGAATGGCTGTACCGTCTTCCATTCCCACCAGCCAAGTGTGAGTGATCCCGTTTCCCTGCGTCCTCACCAGCATTGGTCTTGTTACTACTTTTTATTTTAGGCATTCTGATAGGTGTATAGTGACGTGGCTTTAGTGTGCATTTTTCTGATTGCTCATGATGTTGAACAGCTTTTCATGTGCTTATATGTTATCTGAAATGTCTCTTCAGGTCTTTTATTCATTTTCAAACTAGATGATTCGGTTTCACTGCTGAATTTTGATAGTTCTTTATATATTATAGATATGAGTCCTTTATCACACATGTGGTTTGCAAATAGTTTCTCCCAGTCTCTAGCTCCTCTTTTCATCTTTATTTTGCATTTTACATTTTAGTCCATGATCCATTTTGAGTTAATTTTTGTACGAGGTATGAGGTTTAGAGCAGAGTTCAGGTTTTTTTCCTATGAATAATCAGGTAGCCAGTAACTTTTTTTAAGAGACAAGGTCTCACTCTGTCACCCAGGCTGGAATGCAATGACAAGATCAGAGCTCACTGCAGCCTTGACTCCTGGGCTCAAGTTATCCTCCCGCCTCAGCCTCCTGGAGTAGCTGGGACCACAGGCAGGTGCCACCATGACCAGTTAATTTTTTTAGTTTTTGTAGAGACAGGGTCTTGTGCCATGTTACCCAGGCTGGTGTGGAACTCCTAGGCTCAAGTCATCATCCCACTTATATGGGGCCAGGCAGTGGCACATGCCTATAAACACAGCACTTTGGGTGGATGAAGCAGGAGAATCACTTGAATCCAGGAATCCCAGACCAGCCTGAGCAACAGAGGGAGGCCCTGTCTCTGCAAAAAATTTTAAACATTAGCTGGGCATGGTGTTGTACACCTGTGGTCCCAGCTACTTGGGAGGCTGAGGTGGGAGGATCTCTCAAGCCTATGAGGCTGAGGCTGCAGTGAGCCATGATCGCACCATTACACTCCAGCCTGGGAGAAAGTGAGACCCTGTCTCAAAAAAAAAAAAAAAAAGAAAAGAAAAGCTAGAGCATCACCCATATTAAAGACAGGTATTGTCTTTTTGATAATTTAATTACAGTTATATAATGGACATGTAAAATATCCAGTTTGGAAGTTTGAAAAATACATAACTTTAAGTATTCTTACCTTAAAATTCTGATTCCTACCTAAGATATCTCATACTGTTTACATAAGTATCACAATGCCGGGACAACAACTAAAAATGTGTACGAGGGAGAAAACTGAGCATGTATGCCTATTAATTAAGGTATATTTCCCCCTTATTACATAAAAAGGTCATCACGGCATATCCCTGTGACTGTATCTAAGGCAAGCCTACAGTTTTACTTCTCTGTATTGTAAAATGCAAGGCTAAAATTCAAATACTAAACATTTCCTGAAGCCAAGGGTAGTTTACTTAAAATAAATGCCTAGGGTCTATATAAAAAATATGAAAAAGCTAGCTACTTCATAGCCATTCCAATCTAAGTTCAGTTTTTTTTTAATTGACACATAATTGCGTACTGTACATATGTATGTAGTACACATGGTGATGTTATAATACATGTATTGTAGGTGATCAGCATAATTAGCATATCCACCATCTGAAACATTTATCATTTCTTTGTGTTGGTAACGTTCAATACCCTTCCTCCAGTTATCTGGAACTATATATATATATATACATATATATATATAAATATATTTTTTTTTTTGAGACAAAGTCTTCCTCTGTTGCCCAGGCTACAGGGCAGTGGTGTGATCACAGCTCACTGCAACATCTGCTTCCCAGGTTCAAGCTATTCTCCTGCCTCGGCCTCCCTGGTAGCTGGGATTACACAGGCACTCACCAGTATGCCCAGCTAATTTTTGTATTTTTAGTAGAGACGGGGTTTCACCACGTTGGCCAGGCTTGTCTCAAACTCCTGACCTCAGGTGATCCACCCACCTCAGCCTCCCAAAGTGCTAGGATTACAGGCATGAGCCACCGCTCCCAGTCTGAAACTATATATTCTTGTTAACTATAGTCATCCTATGTTATAGAACACTAGAACTTATTCCTATCCAGCTATAATTTTGTATCCTTTAACAAATTTCTCCCTATCTCCCTCTTCCCCCACCCTTCTCACCCTCTAGGATCCTCTGTCTACTTTCAACTTCCATGAGATCCACTCTTTTTTGCCTTCCACATAAGAGAACATGTGCTGTGTAACTTTCTGTCCCTGGTTTATTTCATAATATCTTCCAGTTCCATCCACGTTGCTGAGAATAACAGGACTTCATCCTGTGTTATGGCTGAATAGTATGCTACTGTGTATAAAGACCACATTTTCTCTATCCATCATCTGCTGTTGGACACCGAGGCTGATTCCATATCTTGGCTATGGTGAACAGTGCTGTAGGAAACGGAGGTGCGGATGCCCCTCCGACACTGATTTCCTTTTCTTTGGGTATCTACACTGTAATGGGACTGCTGGATCACACTGTAATTTCATTTGCAGTTTTCTGAGGAGCCTCCATACTGTTTGCCATAGTGGGTGCCTTAGCTTACTCTTACTCTTTCTCTTTTTTCCCTTCGAGACAGAGTCTCACTGTTGCCCAGGCTGGAGTATAGTGGTGTAATCTCGGCTTGCACACTGTAGCATCTGCCTCCCAGGTTCCAGTGGTTCTCATGCCTCAGCCACCTGAGTAGCTGGGATTATGGGCACCCGCCACTGCACCTGGCAAATTTTTGTATTTTTTAGTAGAGATGGGGTTTCACCACATTGGCCAGGCTGGTCTTGAACTCCTGGCCTCAAGTGACCCACCCACCTCAGCCGCCCAACAGTGCTGGGATTACAGGTGTGATCCACCGCTCCCAGCTAATTTTTGTGTTTTTAGTAGAGACGGGGTTTCACCATGTTGGCCAGGCTGGTTTCAAACTCCTGACCTCAGGTGATCTGCCTGCCTCCACCTCCCAAAGTGCTGGGATGTCACCGTGCGCCCCGCGCCCAGCCAGCTGCTCTAGTGTACACCCCCCTAGAGTGTGTAAGAGCCCCCTTGTCTCCATATCCTCACCGGCACTTGTTATTTTTTGTCTTTTTGGTAATACTCATCCTGACAGGTGAGATGATACCTCACTGTGGTTTTGATTTGCATTTCTCTGATTATAAGTGATACTGAGCATTTTTCTCACATATTTTTTGGCCATTTGTATGTCTTCTTTAAACAAATGTCTGTTCTGTTGGGTGTGGTGACACAAACCTGTAAGCCCAGTACTCAGAACGCTAAGGCAGGAGGACAGCTTGAGCCTAGACCAGCCTAGGCAGCATAGCGAAATCCTAGCTCAAAAAAAAAAAAAAAAAAAAAAAAAAAAGAAGAAGAAGAAGTAGAAGAAAAAAGAAATATCTGTGTCTGTTCAGCTTTTTGACCTCCAAAAATTAAGAGCCCATTTTGGAATCCGATGACCTGCCTGATTCAGAGACAATCTGTGTTTGGTTCTACTCTGCTACTTCCTATGTGACTTTGGGAAGTTCCCTTAGCCACTTTGAGCTCAACTTCCTCAACATTAACCAGGAATAAGTGCCACCTGCCTCTGCTGGTTAACGCTGAGGACTGAAAGGAGGACCTCCGCAACGCCACTTGACAATGCCACCTGGCGGAAGCCCCTCAATGCGGGGCTGGTAGGATCATCTGAAGCTAAGTACAACTTTCCTTTCCACTTTCCCAGGCTCATTCTGCATACGATTAGCAAGGAATAGCGAATAAAGGAAACCAAAATACTTGCTTAATTTTTTATAAGAAATTTTTAAAAAGTGGGGGTGGTAGAAAAATAGGAGGGAGATGAGGGGAAGGAAAAGCAGCCGGTCACAAGTTCTAGTCCAGGGCTCATCCCCGGCCTCCTCACTCAGGCAATCACCAGTCCCCACCTCCTGGAGGGGGGGGTACTTTCTCGGCGGGCTTCACCCACATGGAAGGCACTGCCACAGGTGTTCAGAAACCAGGAGCACCTTGAAATGGGCAATGTGCTTTGGGTAGGAGACCTACAATTTCCTCAAAGAAACCACGGCACAAAAGTGACCCACATAGGAGGTAACCAACGGCTGTAAATACTTGGTGGCAAAAACTGATGTCATACCTTCTGTACAGGAGACACACACCCAAATAAAACTTGCCAAAATAGCAGAGAAAAAAGTACAGCAGACATCCAGTGCCATTCTGTTACAGAAATATTTATATCCCAAAGCCAGGAACCTCTCTGGAACACTGTTTATTTCCATGTTTCATGGAAGATGTTTGAGTGCACTCACGTGTGTCTCAACAAACTTCCAGTCTCTGTTCTAAACCCTGTGGCTCCTCAGCAAAACCCAAAAACAAGTATCAGTTTTCCTTCCAAATGGGAAATTTCCTGACCTAGCGAAACCAGCATCAAATCCACTTATTATGAGATAGCTGATTACAGGCGCAGCCCTCTAGTCCCAGGATGACTCCCCTCCTGCAGGAGCGGGAAGGATGGGCATAGCACTGGCCTGCCAGACCACATCTCCAGGCAGTTCGAAACCATTGCTGCTCAGGTGAACCATGATAAAAATCGAAACCAAGTATCTCTGAAAAGTGTACATGTCAAGAGCCACACCTCGAACCAGACTCAGCAGAAATGGACGTTGCAAGGTTTGTTCAGAGACCTCCTGTCCATGCCCCCTCTCCCCGGCACCTCCCTCCTTGCACTAGGGGCCCAGGGCCAATGGACCGCTCCCTTACCTCTAGCCCAGTGCATTTTCAGGAACAGCTCCCAGACTCTACCAGACCCTGAAATGTATTCACTGAATGCACTATTTCTTCAAATGATCATAAATCACCTGACTATAACAACAATTGTTTTAAAAGTGTTCTCTCTCTCTGTTGGGAATCGTGCCATGAGTTTGAGCAAGCAGCTTTGCTTCTCTCTACTGCAATCCTATCATTTGCAAAATGTTAACAATTACTGCGTTCACCCATAGCATTGTTGTAAAAAGCCTTAAGATCCACTTCATGTAGTCTGCCTGGAGCACAGACCCTGTCACATGGCAAACGTCCACTGAAGGTGAGTTGTCTGTAGCTATTAGTACCTAGCAGTCCAGCGAACAAAAGGAGTCGATCAGGTCTCATCGTATCACCATGAAAGGATGTCCATGTAGACTGCGCAGTGGGAGTAGGGGGACTCAGTGTTTATCAGGTACTATTTTGTTTTTTACAAAGTGTACATATATATTTGTAGGTACACTGGAAAAGATCTGGAAGGAAATACACCCAGTGTTAATAATGACTACCCCAAAGACACATTCATCCAAACACACAACAGAAAAACACTCACTATCTTTCTGTCTTCCATGTCATTTGAACTATTTTCAATAAACATCTATGGCTTTTGTAAAGTTTTTGAAAGGAATTTGTTGCAATTTTTTCCCGGAGAAACAAGCAAGAGGATGAAAAAGGTGGAAACAGAAGGTAAAATGGAATGGGACTCAATGGAATTGAGTCCAAGCCAGGCTCAGCAGGCACACGAACCACGCACCTCTCACTACAACTCAACACCAGCTCTCTCTTCTCTTGATCCAATGGCCAAAGACTTAGAGATAAAATGTTTATTGTGATCACATCAATCACACGACGGAGCTTGGAACCACCCTTCCAAACTCCTCTGGTTCTGTGTACCTGCCCGGGGCTGTTAGCTTTCCTCCTGTGTCTTTGGCTGGCCTGTAATCCCCTAGTGGTGGAAATGCACCCTGACACTTAGCCATCATCCCCACAACACTCGGCCCCGCATAGAGACCAGGGCAGTGATGTCCACTCGGACTGTGATTCTACTTATAAAGCAAAGGACTAGGGACCAGATGCGACTTGTCTTTGGTAACTCACCAGCTGTTGCTTGAACCAGAACAAACTCAGGTCTCCTGATGCCCAGAAAAGAACTAGTGCCTCTCCCACTAGAAAAGTGATGAAAATGTTTTGCTTGCTGTGAAAAGATGCACTCCTGGAGAAGATGGGTGCAAGTTCTCATGGAGGCACTCAGCCCAGATGACCAGGAAACAGGGCTGCCAGATGAGACACTCGGCCCAGATCACCAGGAAACAGGGCTGCCAGATGAGACACTCGGCCCAGATCACCAGGAAACAGGGCTACCAGATGAGACACTCGGCCCAGATCACCAGGAAACAGGGCTGCCAGATGAGACACGGGGCCCAGATCACCAGGAAACAGGGCTGCCGGATAAGACACTCCGCCCAGATCACCAGGAAACAGGGCTGCTGGATGAGACACTCAGCCCAGATCACCAGGAAACAGGGCTGCTGGATGAGACACTCGGCCCAGGTCACCAGGAAACGGGGCTGCCAGATGAGACATTCGGCCCAGGTCACTAGGAAACAGGGCTGCCGGATGAGACACTAAGCCCGTCCACCGGAAAGGAAATCTGGCTGGGCAGTGGAGGGAAATTCACACAGCCCAAGGACAGCAACAGCATGAACAAAACAAGAAATACCTGACTGGAAAGCCATAGCCTGGCTAGCAAATTCAAAACAGAGCCACAATCCTAGCAGCACACATCACTGCAACACAGAGCTTCAGTCAGTGTGCGCACACTTTAAGTAGAAATGTAAAATGTCCATGTTTTTGGAACAAGTGGGCTATTTTTGTGTGTATGTGATGTCAAAGAAAACAGCTGAGAAGAAACTGTTGGCAAGGAAATAGAAATAGGCGCCCTTACACATTGACAGTAAGATAACGGTATGGCCCTAACGGAAGGGAATCCGGCAACACCCATCAATATTTAAAATGCGCAGAACCCTGGATCCCACAATTCCATTTCTAGCAATGCATCCTATGAACATATTCACGCAAATATGCAAGAATTATGTACAACTCAGCATTGATTAATCCAAACGGTTGGGAACAACCTAAATACTTACCAGTGGGGAACTGGTGGAGAACCGTGTTTATCTTATGCCAACATCTGTGTTTTTAAAAACAAGACACATATGCTGGGCACAGTGGCTCATGCGTGTAATCCCAGCACTTTGAGAGGCTGAGGCAGGTGGATCACGAGGCCAAGATATCCAAACCATCCTGGCCAACATGGTGAAACCTCATCTATACTGAAAACACAAAAATTATCTGGGCGTGGTGGAGCACATCTGTAGTCCCAGCTACACAGGAGGTTGAGGCAGGAGAATCGCTTGAACCCGGGAGGCGGAGGTTGCAGTGAGCCGAGATCACGCCAGCCTGGTGACAGAGCAAGACTCTGCCTTGGAAAAACAAACAAACAAACAAAAACTGGCAACAGTGGTCACAGGGCAGTGATGGGAGTAGGACTGCCTTTCACTCTCCAGTACGTTTTGAATGTCGCTCATATTACATATTCAAAATATATGACTACAGCAAATATTTTCAAAGTAACTATGAAAAACTGGGAAAATAATATCTAACACACAGAACTGCTGTATAATTAAAGGATGAAAAACAGGCACTATCAGAGTTCAAAGGAAGAAAGATTAATTCTAGCTTGGATGTCAGAGCGGGGATCATGTAAAGGAAGTGAGTATTTCAAGTCTTGAAGGATGGAGAAGATTTAAAGAGGCAGAAGTGTGGAGATGATGTCCCAGATGGAGATAAGAACATAGGCGAAGACGATGTCCCAGATGGAGATAAGAACATAGGCAAAGACGATATCCCAGATGGAGATAAGAACATAGGCGAAGACCATGGCCCAGATGGAGATAAGAACATAGGCGAAGACGTTGAAGAGATGAGAAGGTATAAATTCTAAGTGCAGCTCTCAGGCTGGGCTTCAGAACAGGGCTTAGGCAACAAGCTGGAGTGCAAGGCTGATGGCGGGAATGGAACCACTGAAACCCAAACTTGCATATCACGCCCTGATCATGAGCCTTGAATGCCAAGCCAGGGAACCCGTCCTTGATCTTAACAATGAAAAATCACTGGGCCGGGTGTGGCGGCTCATGCCTGTAATCCAGTGCTTTGAGAGGCTGAGCGAGAGGACTGCTTGAGGCCAGGAGTTTGAAACCACTCTGGACAACACGGCAAGACTCTGTCCTTACAAAAAATTTAAAAATTAGCTAGGCAGGATAGCACACCTGTAGTCCCAGCTACTCAGGAGGCTGAGGCGGGAGGATCACTTGAGCCCAGGAATTTAGGGTTACAGTGAGCTGTCATGGCACGCCTGCATTCCAGCCTGAGCAACAGAGCAAGGGCATGTCTCAAAAATCAAATAAAATGAAATAAAATCGCTACAAGTTTGTACAGACATAAAGTATAAAATCATACCATATATGATTTAATCCAGCTATATAATATAAATTAGAAGGGGAAAAGAGAAATTAGGAAGCTATTATAAGAAAACAAGACTCAACTAAGACATGAGCAAAGGCCCTGGGCTCACAGCGTTATCTTTATATAAAGAAATGAACTACCACATTTATTTTCATGGCATCACCAACTCAGATACAGGCTACAGTATTCTGGAACCATCTCTGTATCAGTCAAATCAGATGGCCATAATACCGTAGGCAAATACCATCAAAAACACCATAGGCTGTGTGGTTTAAACATTAGTTTATTTCTCACAGCTCTGGAGGCTGGAAGTCCAAGATCAAAGTGTCGGCCAACTCAGTTCCAGGACAGGGACCTCTTCCTGGCTTGCAGACAGCCACCTTTCTTCTTGTTTCCTCACACCAGGGCAGTGCAAGCTCTCTGCTTTCTCTTTTTATTTTTGAGAAAGTATCTCACTCTGTCACCAGGCTGGAGTGCAGTGGCACAATCTCAGCTCACTGCAACCTCCGACTCTCTGGTTCGAGCAACTCTCCTGCCTCAGCCTCCCGAGGAGCTGGGATTACAGGCACATGCCACCACACCCAACTAATTTTTGTATTTTTAGTAGAAACAGGATTTCAGGATGGTCTCAATCTCCTGACCTCGTGATCTGCCCACCTCGGACTCCCAAAGTGCTGGGATTACAGGTGTGAGCCACCACACCCGGCCTGGTTTCTCTTCTTCTAAGGGCACTAATCCTGTCAGACCAGGGCCCATGCTCATGACCTCATCTAACCCTAATCACCTCCCAAAGGTCCTACTCCCTAATACCATCACACAGGCAGTTAGAGCTCCAGTACAAGAATCTGGGGGAGACATAAACATTCAGTTTATAACAATGTCTTTTCAATCCTGTTGAAAAAAACAACCAAATGAGTAGGCGACAAAGTACCTTATATGTAAACAAGTCAGGACTTTTCATATTTCTGCTAACACATTTAGGTCAATTTAAAATGTCTGATAACAAGAGTCAGAAGCAGAGATAAATGAAAGTTAGTTACTCTGCATTTTAGGCCCACACTGAGCTGTCTTCCAATGACATTGTGGCACAAAGAACACTGCTTTCTATTCCTGTTTTTGCCACCAAAAAAGCTGGAACATTTCCCTGTATTTCCGTTTATCTCTAAAATCACTTGGTTGACTTAGCAGACCTCCAAGGTCCCTTCCATTCACAAATTCCACAAATAACTTCCTATCAACAGAGGCTACACAAATAAACTACACTGATGAAGGGGAAAGGTAACACTAGCAAACAATGAAATACACACAAGGTAAGACGTATAGAGAACTGGATCAACCACAAACTGGTGGACGATGAGCCGGCGGTGCATAAAAACACATTCCCTAAAGATGGACAGAGAGGCAATGGCGCCGAGGTAGTATTGTTGAAGATTTCCTCTTTTAAATCTTCAAGATAAATAACCCCATTGTTTATATTCATTCTGATTCAATGTGAATGTGAAAACTTCCTCCAGGGGACACAGACATCTAAAATCTTCCCAATGTATCCAATTTGTCACTTGATATTTTTACTGACAAGAAAAATGAGGGACTGAATATACAAACAGACCATGCCTGATCATATGTATAAAGACAGAACTCAGATCACAACCTGTAGCTGCCCACCCAGGAAACCAATCCCCTATCTACAGTCAACAGCCAGGAGGCCAGCCAGGCTAGCACATCAGACAGGAAGCCAGACTGCTCTCTCTCCACAACCCAGAAACTAAACCACAACTCTGTCCCAGGTGACCAGGACTTGACTCAAAACTGACAGCCACCCTAATTTTGGCCCAGTGTTTCCAGTTAGGATCATTCAGGGAAAGTCAAATATGCCCCTACCCAATCACATAGGACACCCCACTTCTGTACAGCCGCCTCCAACCCCCACAACAGCCTCCACTGGGGGCCGTTCTTTCCATCCTGAAGCTTCCTCACTCCTCATCCGCCACTCACTTGCATGTCAGTCTCTGCCACACGCAAGTGACGGTGCCGACTCTCTTGCCACAGCAACTCTGAGAAAGTCGCCTCTGCCTGTCTCATGTGGGCGGCTTTCCTTCATTTTCCCCAAAGAATAAGTCTTAAATGAGGGGCTTCTTTCTATATGGTCAAGTTATACAATTCAGAAGCCCAGCATGGCAGATTCCAAGCCTGGAAAGACCATACACCCCTCAGGTCCTCTTTCCACAAAACACAGCTTCCTTGAGTTCTTCAGTCACTCCGACCAACCAGGGAAGGAACCACGTGTTATGGAAAGATCAAGGGCCTTGAAGTCAAACTTCTGAGTTCATCCAGTACTTCATCTTTCAACTTAAGAAATTACATGGCCTTGGCCAGGCGTGGTGGCTCGCATCTGTAATCCCAGCACTTGGGCAGGCTGAGTTGGGTGGATCACCCAAAGTTGGGAGTTCAAGGCCAGCGTAACCAACACGGAAAAACCCCATCCCTACTAAAAATACAAAATCAGCGTGGCGTGGTGGCGCATGCCTGTCATCCCAGCTACTCGGGAGGCTGAGGCAGGAGAATCACTTGAACCTGGGAAGCAGAGGTTGTGGTGAGCCGAGATCGCACCATTGCACTCCAGCCTGGGCAAGAACAGCAAAACTGTCTCAAAAACAAAACGAAACAAAACAAATGATGTGACCTTGAACAATTTTCTTAACTTCTCTAAGCCTCTATCTTCATCTTCAATAACATAATTTTACCTCCAAGATTGCATTAAATGGAATCCCACATGTAAGCCAGCTGACAAATATTAGGGGCCCTACAGCTGTGCGCTGCTACTGCCGCCCCACTTTACCCCAAGGGAGAAGCGCAAGATGTCCAGAAAAAGCCTGTTGATCCCTGCACCTCAGCATCCTGTGTTCACACAAGGCGCAGTGACATCCAGACTTACCGGGGTCACCCAAATACAAGACATGGTTTGATTTTTCAACTTAGGTACACATGGCTTCTAACGTTCACCATATATGATCCATAATTTAGAAGAGATTTTCCTACACTACCCTGTGGTTCTATTTTAGTAGACTTAGATGTGCCATAATAGCTCACTCTCTTAAGCCCTCTTCAGTATCAAAAACAAAACTTTAATCTGTAACACAGTTATCAGTAGTGAAAGTGGAAAAGGTACCTAGGAGTCAAAATGATCCTCTGCCCCGCCCTGCCCCACCCTA
The DNA here is from genome assembly GCF_037993035.2 of Macaca fascicularis. NCBI lineage: Eukaryota > Metazoa > Chordata > Mammalia > Primates > Cercopithecidae > Macaca > Macaca fascicularis. Next base: position 14,714,035 of record NC_088387.1, on the reverse strand, counting down.
CAAAAAGCTGTTCAGGAGTATTTGGGCTGCTTATGAGAATGCTGTCTGTATTCCCAGGGACAGACAAACGCCTACCCTGGTTAGAAGCTGCGCTGCTCAGCCTCCGGGGTAGAAAGCTCCACACACCCTCTACCCAAGGAGAAGAGAAGCAAATGGGGTGGCCAGGCTCCAGGATGTGGACTGTTTAGTGTGGTTTCTGCAGTCCAGGTCACCGCCATGGGTGAAGCTCTTCCTTCCTTCTTTTCCACCCAAGTGGCCAATGTCCTACGGCTGCTGTAGGGCCTCTTCCCTGTGAGTCAGCCCAGGCATTCCCTTTCCCCTTCCTTCTGTTTTTTTGAGATGAAGTCTCGCTCTGTCACCCAAGCTGGAGTGCAGTGGCATAATCTTAGCTCACTGCCACCTCTGCATCCCGGGTTCAAGCAATTCTCTTGCCTCAGCCTCCCAAGTACCTGGGATTACAGGCACCCGCCAAAACGCCCAGCTAATTTTCATATTTTTAGTAGAGACATACTTTCAACTTGTTGGTCAGGCTGCTCTCGAACTCCCGACCTCAGGTGATCCACCTGTCTCGGCCTCCCAAAGTGCTGGGATTACAGGCATGAGCCACTGCATCTGGCCGAGTCAGCCCAGCCATCCTGACTTTTTGTTCTGGTAAAATTACTCTCTTCTACATCTACCTTCCAAGTAGCTAAATCAGAGATCTGGCCCTTGGGACAGGCTTGAAGAATCCCTGTTTTTGGTCCTCAAGAGGTCCTACCAGGGTCTGGGACAATTCCAAGACTTGTGTTCTTAAAGAGGAAAGAAACCTCACATACACGGCTCTCGCAGAGCTCAGGCAGAGCTCAGGCAAGGCTTGGGAGGCGGCCCTAAGGTTTGGGTGTGCCATCTACGATAACAGCTAAGAGATCTGAAGCCAGCTGTCTGGGTTCAAACCTCAATTCCAACAGCACTGGCTGTGTGATGTTAGACGACGTCCCCAGCCTCTCTGTGGTTCAGTTTCCTCACTGTAAAAGGGCCACAATAAGAGAGCTGCTCTAAAAATTAAGTCAATTGGTGCATATAAGGTATTCAGAATAATGCTTGGCACATGGGGGACTTCAATAGACACGTACTGGACAGAGTAACTTAGCAATTACTAAATATACTCATGCAGGCCAGGCGCGGTGGCTTACGCCTGTAATTCCAAAACTTTGGGAGGTTGAGGCGAGAGGGTCACTTGAGCCCAGGAGTTTGAGACTAGCATGGGCAACAGAGCAATATTCCACCTCTAAAACTGTGTGTAACATACATGTCTATATACACTCAAATGTTCACAGTGTATTTATAGTATACAAAATAGCTGGAATACAGACTTAACTATTCACAATGGTTACTTCTAGAGAAGGGGGAATGCAAATTTCAGCTTTTTACCCCACACATATATTCTTGTATCATCTGAAATATTTAAGCAAATTGTATGTATAAATTTGCCCCGAAACACATAGCAGAACAATGTAGTTTTCACTCAAAAATCTTCAAATCATGATGGAATTGTCCTGTGAAAGTAAAGTTAGAGAGGTGAAAAGTCTCCCTCCAGCCTAAATGCTCTTTCATATGACCTATATTACACAAACCAATGCAGACGCCCCAATCCTTTCCCCACTGTCATAAGAATTGTTCAGTGAACTTACAAACTAGATGATAGAGTTACCAGGCAAGAACGTGGATCCAGTTCTGCTTTTTCAAAGGCCAGTATTTCTCACATAATAGTAATGCATTCTTCAACCGGTCAACTGCCCCCAACACCTGAGCTCTCTGTTGTACACAACTCAGCGAGGCCTGGGAGAAAACAGTGTAAATTCCACTTAGTAACAACACATCCCGCCTGATTCCTCTGCTAGGTTAGTTCTCAAGTCGTCTTTTTCTAAGCTTTCATTCGGCTCTGCCACACGTACCTAGGCTGGGTAAAACACTTGACCAGGTTTTTTTCTTCGAGACGGAGTTTCACTCAGTCGCCCACGCTGGAGTGCAGTGACGCCATCTCGGCTCAGAAGCCAGCGCCCGGGTCCATGCAGCCCCCTCCGTGGCAGATGCGGGGAGCCGGGGAGCAGTGGGGACCGGCCCCTACCGGCAGGACGACCGGGACCCCCGCGCGGGCCCACGCGGTATCGTAGCAGGCGCGAAGTCCCCGGTACCACCCGAGGCCGAGACAAAGCCCAGGCGCAAGGACCCCGGATCCCGACCTCGGACCCTGCGGAACTCAGCTCGGAGCCGCCTCGCCCGGGGCAGAGACCCCCGCCCGGTCCGGAGACCTCGTTGCCCGTTCTCACCTCAGGCCGCCGCCTCGGAGCGCTCGCTCCTCGCCGCGGCGCCTGGGCCGACTGGAGCGCAGCTGAGCAGCCGACAGAGCCGAGGCAGCCTCAACCACGGAGCCCCGGGGCGGGGCCGCTGCCGCCGCTTCAGCCCGTGTTCCACGCTCAGGATCCGGCTCGGATCAAGAAGCTGCAGCTGGCGCCGGGCTGCGGCCGGAAAACACATCACGCAGGTGCACAGGGCCCCGCCTGCCGCCCGCTACCCCGCCCCCAGCGGAGCCGGGCGCCCAGGGCCCGCCCCCCGGCCAATGGGGAGCGAGCCGCGCGGAGAGGGCGGGGCCTAGGGGAACAAATGGAGGCTGGGCGGGGCGGTGCTGGGATTGGGCGTACAGGTTTCCGCGGGAGGACGGTACCCAAGAGCTGGCCGGATCCTGGCCTCCTAGAAGACCCAGCTCTACGTCCACCTGCAGTCTGGTCTACAGGACGCGCTCATCTCAAGCCCAGAACTCAGGCTTTTAGGGCAGAGAGCGAGAGACAGGCTTGCTTTACAAAAAGTGAAACTGAGGTCCAAGGAATAGGATTGCCTGCTGCCCGAAGTCACGTAGTCCCATTCACTCGTTCACTTTGTGATTCACCAAACATTTGAAAGCACGTATGGTGGGCTTTAGGAGTGAAGTAGGGCCGGGCACGGTGGCTCGCGCCTGTAATCCCAGTACTTTGTGGGGCCGAGGCAGGTGGGTCACTTGAGGCCAGGAGTTCGAAACCAGCCTGGCCAACAAGATGAAACCCCATCTCTGCTAAAAATACAAAAACTTAGCCGATCGTGGTGGCGCGTACTTGTGGTCCCAGCTACTGGGACCTGTGTAAAACAGGACCTGCACCCTGAAGGCACTCACTCAGGGAGGCTGCTGGGATGGGTGGATGCACAGTTAAGGTCTTCATGGTGGCTGAGGCTGACCTCATCCCCATCGCTCTTCCCACACACACCTGAACACTCATCACTCCCACGCTCACACCCACCACTGAAAGCCTGGCCCCTAATCTGATTTGCCTAACAAGGTCTCCAGATGAACAACACAGGCTTCCCTACCTCTCCCCTGCTAGGGCCCCACCGTGTTCTGGGATGTACTCAGGGATCAGGAGAACAAACCCTCAGGGAGTGAAAGGACATTCCAGGGTGCAGGCCTCTGCATCCCCCTGCATGCCCTCACCCCTGCCTGACACACCCTCACCCCGTACCTGGCCAGCTCCTACCAACCCTTAAATTCTCACCAAGTTCAGTGGTGGCAGCCACACCCTAAAGTGGCTGACCCCCCAATAACCTATGTCCTTGTATAGTCTTCCTGACCTTGGGTACGAGCAAAACCAGTGACTGGCTTCTAACCCATAGAGCCTGGCAAAAGCAATGGGATGTCACTGTCACAGTGCATCACCTTCGCAGACTTGAGAGAAAGGTTCCTCCTGCAGGGGCTGCCAGAGGGAGATGATGTGCTGAGAAAAGACCTTTGGAGGGGCCCCGTAGGCAAGGAAGCAAAAAGCTGGGCCCTTGCCAAGCGGGTCCGAGGAAATGAATTCTGCCAGTAACCTCAGCGGATGTGGAAATGCATTCTGCCCTGGTGGAGCCTCAGATGAGGATGCAGCCCAGCTGCTTAGCGTGAGATCCCAAGCACAGGACCCGCTAAAATGCGCTCAACTCTTAGCTTGCCAAAATTGGCTTAAAAGTGTGTGTTGTTTTAAGCTTCTAAGTTTATAGTTATCGCCTGTGAAAGTGTCAAAATATGAGACAATAACTTAGGTCCCTTCCCCATCACACACATTCTTCTTTCTGGCATTCATCACAATTCTACTTATTGATTGAAAATCTCCCTCTTGACTGGGTGCAGTGGCTCAGGAGTTCCAGACCAGCCTGGCCAACATGGTGAAACCCCATTTCTACTAAAAATACAAAAATTAGCTAGACATGGTGGTGCAATCCTGTAATCCCAGCTACTCGGAAGGCTGAGGCAGGAGAATTGCTTGAATCTAGAAGGCAGAGGTTGCAGCGAGCCGAGATGACAACATTGCACTCCAGCCTGAGTGACAAGAACAAAACTCCGTCTCAAAAAAAAAAAAAAAAAATTGTCTCTTGCCACTAGCTTGAAGGTCCCATGAGAAGAAAAATGGAAACTCTTGCTCATAACAGTGCCCCAAATGCCCAGCACGGTGTAGTTCTAGGGCAGTGGGTCGATGGTGGAAGCTTCTGGTTGAAGGGCCCAGCTGGCCCTCTCAGCTGCCTTCTCCCTGGTGAGGTTCCATTATAGAGAACAGAATAGTTTCTTGCCTTTCCAGAGTCCCTCTTAGTGGGGATTGGCCAAGTGACATTGTCCTGCCCCGGGACATATAAGTGGAAGTTGGCTGAAAGATTTCTAGCCATGGTGTGCTGGGGCGATTGGAACCAGGACATGAGAGCTGACTATCCATTGTTCGGGAATTCTGCAAGTTGGTTGTTCAACACATTCAGTACTTCAAAATATTAAATAATATAAACTCGCAAATTAAAAAATGCATTAGACCAGATGCAGTGGCCCACGTCTAACACATTGGAAGCATGAGGCAGGAAGATCATTTGAGCCCAGGAGTTCAAGACCAGCTTAGGCAAAAAAGGAAGACCCTGTCTCCACAAAAAATTTTAAAATTAGCTAGGCATGGTGGTGTGTGCACCCAATCCTAGCCACTCAGGAGGCTGAGGTGGGAGGATCGCTTGAGCCATCTGTTCAAGGCTCCAATGAGCTATGATAGTGCCACTGCACTCCAGCCTGGGTGACAGAGCCAGAGCCTATCTCAGAAATAAGCATATTTCATACATCAATAAATTTATAATAAATGTATATTTATATATACATTTATGTATTACAATTATATATTTAGACGTAAATATATATTTCTTGTTTTATTTATTTATTTATTTTGAGACGGAGTTTAACCCTTGTCACCCAGGCTGGAGTGCAATGACGCAATCTGGGCTCACCACACCCTCCACCTTCCGGGTTCAAGTGATTTTCCTGCCTCAGTCTCCTGAGTAGCTGCGATTACAGGCACGAACCACCATGCCTGGCTAATTTTTGTATCTTTAGTAGAGATAGAGTTTCTCCATGTTGGTCAGGCTAGTCTCGAACTCCTGACCTCAAGTGATCTGCCCACCTCGGACTCCCAAATTGCTGGGATTACAGGTGTAAGCCACTGTGCCCAGCCTATATGTTATATTTATATATTATAATTATGTATATTAATTTTATATAATTATATATAAATATAAAAACTTTCCTTGCCTTCTCTTGTTTCTACCTACAGTCAGTCCCATGACTTCAAATACTATCTACATGTAATAATTTTAAATGTATATATTTTATATATATATATATATTTTTTTTTTTTTTTGAGACGGAGTCTCGCCCTGTAGCCAGGCTGGAGTGCAATGATGCAGTCTCAGATCACTGCAACCTCTGACTCCTGGGTTCAAGCGATTCTCCTGCCTCAGCTTCCCAAGTAGCTGGGCTTATAGGCCCCCAGCACCACGTCCAACTAATTTTTGTATTTTTAGTAGAGACAGGGTTTTGCCATGTTGGCTGGGTGGGTTTCGAACTCCTGACTTTAATTTATCTCCCGCCTCGGCCTCGTAAGGTGCTGGGAATACAGTGCTGGTCAAAATATTTTTCTGTTTCCAAGCACTTTACATGAGAGGAAAGCGGAGAATAAATCATCTGACACTCTACTGTAAAAAAAAATCTTTGTGCCTCTCTTCTTTTCATCTTTCCTAAGTGTACATATTACCAAAATGTCTTTAGGTTGAGGTCCCCACGTGAAAACTTTACAGGGTGTTGAGTTCTCAACCACCCTCCTGTCTTTTCCTAGTCCTGGTATTTTAGAACTGTCTGGGGATGACCCAGGATACCCACAGTGGCCATGTCTGTTGGAGGGTCTAGTGAGTATCAGCCCCGGGGTCACCTCATCGCCAAGGACAGCCTGAGGTAGGGGGTAGAGTCTCTCAGGGGAGTAGCTGGATGCTCTTGGCCTTAGAGGAATCTCCTGGTATAGTTTCATCTAAAATGGTGACCCCTTAGGGTTATTAAAATTTTAGGACATTAAAATGAATGGACAATACAACGTAATGTGATTAAAGCTAGGTCATTAAAACTGTTCTTCCAGCCGGAGTTTTGATTCCTCGGAGACACATTGATGGTCTTCAAATGGGATGCTGATATTGAGAGGAAAAGGCAAAAATGGTTTCTGCTCTCTAGATTGTCACAGACTTGTGAAGAGAGAAAAACTGTCCCAAAGGACAAGGAAAACCCACCCCAGAGAGGATGTGCAAGAACCTGAACATGAAAATGCACTGAAGGCACACAGAAGGACAAAGAGCAGTGCCAGTGCCTCCTAGGTGGTCACTGAGCACTTTACTGAACAGGATGGGTGTCCCGAGGGATAGAATGGCCTGCCGTGACACTTAGAAAGGTGTTGGAGTCTGCACTGCCTCTTCCTGAATTTGTTACCTTGAAAAGGCTTCTCCACTTATTTGAGTTTCAGTTTTTCATTGACTGTAAGATACATTTTATCTGTACAGCTTGAAAGATAAACATACTATTTCCAAAGAGGCAAGGTAAAATGATGTATTTTATTTGCTAAAAATTCGTATTTATTTCTTCCCCAGAGTGAGTGTAGTAAGTTTTAAAGGTCTGTTCTTTTCAAAGGTAATTTCAAATGGAATTGTAGGACTTAGCTTTGTCAATGCTACCGCTGAAATAAAAGTGTGATAGATAAATTGATGATTTACAAAGATTCACCAAAATGTCAGTTTCCCTCTTGCAGCATGGTGAAGAATTTATGACAGTGGACACATCTGTATCCTCTTATCTGGATACCTGAGGGTTTTTTTTTTTTTTTTGGAGACACTGTCTTGCTCTGTAGCCCGACTGGAGTGCAGTGGCGCCATCTCTGCTTACTGCAACCTCCGCCTCCCGGGTTCAAGTGATTCTCCTGTGTCAGCCTCCTGAGTAACTGGGATTATAGGCACCCACTACCACACCCAGCTAATTTTTGTGTTTTTAGTAAACATGGGATATTAGGCCTGGCACAGTGGCTCAGGCCTGTAATCCCAGCACTTTGGGAGGCCAAGGTGGGCGGATCATGAGGTCAGGAGTTCCAGAGCAGCCTGACCAACATGATGAAAACCTGTCTCTATTAAAAATACAAAAAAATTAGCTGAGTCTCGTGGCAGGCACCTGTAATCCCAGCTACTCGGGAGGCTGAGGCAAGAGAATTGCTTGAACCCGGGAGGTGGAGGTTGCAGTGAGCCAAGATATTGCCACTGCACCCCAGCCCAAGCGACAATGTGAGACTCCGTCTCAAAAAACAAACAAACAAACAAACAACAAAACGACAGGGTTTTGATATGTTGGTCAGGCTGGTCTCAAACTCCTGACCACAGGTGATCGCCCTCCTCAACCTCCCAAGCTGCTGGGATGACAGGCGTGAGCCACCATGCCCTGCCCACTCTATTTTCTTTTTATTCCCTAAATTTTAATATGTTTGAGTTTGTCTGTTCCTTTGTTACTGTTTTCTTACATAAAAGAAATTCTGCCTAATCCTTCGTTAAAAAAAAAAAATCTTCCTGTGACTTCTGAAAGAGTTCTGGTTTTATCTTTCACATTTGAATATATAATAAGTTGATTATGGTTCATGGAATAGAGAAGAATACAATGCATTTTCCCAAGTAGATGCCAGCCTGGTTTGTCTCATATTTTAAAATGCATGTGATTTCTTTTTCTATTCTACAGTGCCTACTCTATCATTCATCAACTTTCCATATAAATGCTGGGTCATTAACACTTTTTTTTCCCTTTGATCTGCTTGCTCATCTCTCTGCTAATACTGTGCTGTCCTGAATATTTTCGTTTGAAAATCTTAGAAGTATGTTAGACAAGCCATCAGTCTTTTTTTAGATGACTAAAAATCATTAGACATTTGTCATTTTTACTACGTAAGAAAAAGTAGTTTTTCTTGCCCAAAAACAACCTGAGTTGGGAATTTTTGTGATTTCATAGGAATAACATCTGGAAGTGGTGATATAAATGTCATTTTAAAAAACATGTGTCGCATTTCCTCTTATTCCTTTCTACCTTGATATTGTGCAATAGAAATTTTTAAAATTGTGGCATTAGTATTACCAAATATCAATTATTGGTTTTATTTACTACTCAGTTAAATCTAATGAGCCTACTCTGTCTTGGTGTAATCACATGGCATGGGCTCAACTCCTCAGTTAACAAGTGACAGCATTTGTAAAATATTGTCTACCAGGGAAACTCATTGAACACTTAGTGTTCAGACTGTGTTTTGGTGTCTGGTTCCCTAAGCACCACTGCAGTGACACAAAATAATAGACCTTCAGCAGAAAAAGTTTTGGCAAATATAAGCCATTTAGATGCAGTGAGTCATTCTTATTACTTGGGTTGGTGGAATCCTTTTCAAAATGTAAGTTACTAATACAAACAAAGATGGAACTTTGTGAGCAGGCGTTTTTAAGAATAAGTAGTCTCAGGACTGATAATGTTAACTCTCTTATGCACATCAGGTAGGACTTTATTATGACAGATACTAGAAATGTACAAAGTGAAGTTAAATGGTAACTCCTAGCAGCACATCTTACTCCCTGGATTCTCTAATAAGATGGGATTTTCTACTTTGCTGTTGCCTTTTTGAATAGTTCAATTCTAGCATTCGTACTGCTGTGTGGGAGGGAGTATGTGTGAACAGAGTAAGAGTTGTGACAATCAAGTCACAGAATAAATGCTTGAAATTTTAGAATCATGTAAACAGCGTATGGATTGAGTATAGATTCCCAGTGCTGTCAGTCCCACCCATCCTTCTATCCACATGTGTGGGATGTTCTAGGACCCCGTGGCTTTTGAGGATGTGGCTGTGAACTTTACCCAGGAGGAATGGGCTTTGCTAGATTCTTCTCAGAAGATTCTCTGCAGAGAAGTGATGCAGGAAACCTGCAGGAACCTGGCTTCTGTAGGTGAGAATGACAACACATTTCACTTAATTACAGAAGTATTTCCCTATCATCAGTGCTATTTGTGATTTGGAATGTGGCAAGGGAATGATTTGGTGAAGAAATCAGGCATGGGCACTCTGTACAATGAACATGAAATCTAGTAATATTTCTATAGTTTGTAATAATTTATGATAATTTTGTGGGTCTGTATTTTAGGAAACAAATGGAAAGGCCAGAATATTGAAGATCACTTTGAAAAATCTGGGAAAGAGATAAGATAATTTGCACTGAGAAGAGGAAATAAAGTCCTCTGAAGGAAGCTTAGCTAGTCATGAACTTAAAAACAAGCGATCAAAACAAATAAGAGTCACTTGAAATTTATTTCTTTTTAGAAAAATTTCACCCAAAATGTAATGTTCTTCAGTGTAGCAGTCAGTGTTTGGAAAACAGTTTACTTGAAAATAGTACTACAAAATTGTGTACATGAATGTTACTAATTTGGTCATAGCCATGCAGGTGGTAGCTGTGTTTTCAGTAGTAACCCATTTACTTTCAAATAATTCAGTCATGGCAAAAAAAAAAAAAAAAAAGCATTTTCCTTGGTATTGGTAGCAGTGTAAGTCAAAGACCTATTAATAAGTAGAAAGTTATTAAACCAACCAATAATAATGTGCTTGTCTTTTTTTTTTTTTTTACAGAATTCATATGATACAGAGACTGTGTGAAAGCAAAGACAGTAGTCAGTATGGACAGTTGTCAGCCAAATTCTAAAGCTTGATCTGAATGAGAACATTTCTCCTGGATTAAAACAATGTGAATGAAGTATTTGTGGAAAAGTCTTTGTACGTCATTCCCTCCTTAATAGTCACATCCTAGCTCACTCAGGATACAAACCATATGGAGAGAAGCAATATAAATGTGAACAGTGTGGGAAACTCTTCGTTTCTGTTCCAGGTGTTAGAAGACACATGATAATGCACAGCGGAACTCCAGTTATAAATGTACGATATGTGGGAAAGCTTTTTATGTTCTCAATTCAATTGAAAGACATCAGAGAACTCACACAGGAGAAAAACCCTATAAATGTAAACAATGTGGTAAAGCGTTCACTGTTTCCGGTTCTTGTCTAATATATGAACAAACTCACACTAGAGAGAAACCCTACGAATGTAAGGAATGTAGAAAAACATTCAGATTTTCTTGTTCCTTTAAGACGCATGAAAGGACTCACACGGGAGAAAGACCCTATAAATGTACCAAATGTGATAAAGCCTTCAGCTGTTCCACTTCTCTTGGTTACTATGGAGGCATTCATACTGGAGAGAGACCCTATGAATGTAAACAATGTGGAAAGCCTTTAGTCATTTGAGTTCCCTTTGTAACCATAGAAGTACTCATACTGGAGAGAAAGCCTATGAATGTAAACAATGTGACCAAGCCTTCAGTCGCCTCAGTTCCCTTCACCTCCATGAAAGAATTCATACTGAAGAAAAACTCTATGAATGTCAGAGATGCGGTAAAGCCTACATTCGTTCTAGTCACCTTACTCGCCATGAAAGAAGACATGATATAGAGGCTGGGTGTAGTGACTCAGCCTATAATCCCAGCACTTTGGGAGGCCAAGGAGTGTGTATTGCTTGAGCCCAGGAGTTTATAACCAGCATGGATTAAAACAATGTGAAACAACCTGGGCATCATGGTGAAACCCTGTCTCTACAAAAAATAAAATAATGCCAGGCGCGGTGGCTCACGCCAGCTACTCGGGAGGCTGAGGCAGGAGAAGGGCGTGAACCCAGGAGGCGGAGCTTGCAGTGAGCCGAGATCGCACCACTGCACGCCAGCCTGGGCGACACAGCGAGACTCCGTCTCAAAACAAATAAATAAATAAAAATAATTAGCTGGGTATGGTGGCACATTTCAGTTGTCTTAGTTCTTTTTCAAGGACATAAAAAGCAATGGGGGGTTGGGGGAAAGCCCTGTGCATGCAGATCACGAGGTCAGGAGATCGAGACCATCCTGGCCAACATGGTGAAACCTCGTCTCTACTAAAAATGCAAAAATTAGCTGGTGTGGTAGCATATGGTTGTAATCCCAGCTACTCAGGAGGCTGAGGCAGTAGAATCACTTGAACCCAGGAGGCGGAGGTTTCAGTGACCCGAGATTGTGCCACTGCACTCCAGCCTGGTGACAGAGTGAGACTCCATTTCTAAATAAATAAATCAATAAACAAATAAATAAATAAAGCCCCTTGAATGTAAGAAATGTGGTAAAACATTTACTCTTTCCCGTTCTCTCATAAACATGAAAAGGCTCACACTGCAGAGAAACCTTAAGAATGTAGGAAATGTGGTCAAACCTTCAGATTTTCCTGTTTTTGAAGATTTGGGAGGCCTCAGACTGGAGAAAAGCCTTTTGAATTTAAATTTGTGGTAAGGCCTTCAGTTGTGTTAGTTTCATTTGAAGACATCAGCTCAGTCCTGAGAAAAACCCTATGAATGTCCAGAATGTGGGAATGTTTCATTTCTCTCATACTCACTCAAGGACATATGAAAATGCACACTGTCGCTGGCTGGACCTTGTAAATACAAGAACGTACACAGGATTAAGACTCTAATAGTTTAGAAACTGCAAGAATATTTTCAGTTTTCACATTTACTTGAAAAGTCATGTGAAAACTCCCATGGGAAAGAAGTTCTATAAGTGAAGCTTTTCTAATTTGGAAAGCCTGATGCAAATTAATTATCGTGCAGTGTTTGAAAAAAGTGTATGAAATGTTACACAAGTTACAAGTATATTGTTTTTATCAGTGACTCATTCTTAAAGAGTCTTGAGTATGCATTTCACGTTGTTTTGCAGGGAAACCTTGAGGTGAGAGTTCTGTAAATGCTCTTTAAGCAGTAGTACTTGAGTTTCATAGATAATGATATTAAGTTTGTTGGTAGAATTTTTGTCTGTTCATTTGATAATTTGCTGGATTCATGGTTGAATTTTGATGTTTTTCTAATATGTAGGTAAGTTCAATTTTTTTATTTCATTATTATCTTTTTTTGAGATAGAGTCTCACTCTGTTGCCCAGGCTGGAGTGCAGTGGTGCGATCTCGGCTCACTGCAACCTCCACCTCCTAGGTTTAAGCGATTCTCCTGCCTCAGCCTCCTGAGTACTTGAGACTACAAGAGCCTGCCACTACATCCAGCTAATTCTTTGTATTTTTAGTAGAGACAGGATTTCGCCATGTTGGCTAGGCTGGTCTTGAACTCCTGACCTCATGATTTGCCTGCCTCGGCCTCCCAACGTGCTGGGATTACAGACATGAGCCACCGTGCCCGGCCAGGTAAGTTTCATTTGTATGTATTGCCTTGTGATTAATGGACCAGTGAATAATGATTGTGAATTGTTGAGATAGTCTTACTAGCCTCATTTGGTAAACTTTGATTATACCTTGTTCATTATACACATTCCACCTTTCTTTATTAAAGGTAAAATTACTCTTGATGTAAAGATGTTTCTGTTTTGCTAATACTGAGTTGGTATTAATTCCTAAGTACATAAAGTTTATCATAGAGTATCATCTCGTGAGTTCTTTGCATCTGTTGCCCTTTATTCTTTATTATTTCTGTCTGTTATTTGGATCGTTCACTTTGAATGAAGGAGAGAGGACTGTGATAGGACGATACGTTGTAACCAATCTGAGGGAGGAAGCATTCAGTCTCTCAGTCACATATGATAGCGTTGGGCTTTTCATCGATCCCTTTGGTATTGTAGTAGATCGTATTACACCATTAAGGTATGATAGTTTATATATTGTATTTTAGAGTATTACAGTCTTACCAGTCAGTGTCACATGATTCAGTTCCCTACCAGCCAACAGACAAACCAATCACGTTCTCCTGTAGGAACAAAGGAACATCCTCAGCCGGGCACAGTGACTCACGCCTGTAATCCCAGCACTTAGAGAGGTCGAGGCGGGCGGATCACGAGGTCAGGAGATTGAGACCATCCTGGCTAACACGGTGAAACCCCGTCTCTACTAAAACTACAAAAAATCAGCCACTCATGGTGGTGGGCACCTGTAGTCCCAGCTTCTAGGGAGGCTGAGGCGGGAGAATGGCATGAACATGGGAGACGGAGCTTGCAGTGAGCCGAGATCACACCACTGCACTCCAGCAAGGGTGATAGAGCGAGATTCTGTCTCAAAAAAAAGGAAAAAAAAAAAAGAACATCCTCACTTCTTTAATGTGATACCACTCCCTGCTCCCAAGTTAATCCCTGTTTGGGCCTGTGGGAGCTTACGCCATCTTCCTGTATGTAATTAATAACTGATGTCTGGCTTATCTGTTTAGTAATAGATATTATGTGTTTAACGGTGCCAGTAAACTTAGGGTGCTCATTTCTTCCTCACCAGTGGGGTGCATGAGACGCTATTGAAACAATTGGCAACGCAACACGAATGGAATGGACCAGCCCTCATGCAGGACACCTGCTCAACTTGACCTACCTGCTGTCGGCTGATGGTTCCGTAACACATCAGCAGTCACCTGAGTCAGAACCCTGAGCTGACGATGGGCCTTCCCTTTGTTCTGCACAGTGTTTTGTGGTCTTCAGGTGTTGTCATCTTCTCCCACACTAAAATGCTCTCATCTCCTAGACATGAATGTTTAATTGCACCCCAGCATGACATTTGACCTGTGCTTAGCAGGCAGTTTGGAGGCCCTGGCTTATTAAGGCACAGAAGCACAGCACATAAGCCGACACTTAAGTCCTAATTAGCAAGAATCAGGCTGTATCTCTGTAGTCCCTGCATCTACTCTGGTCACCATCTCTGTATGTTTAGGGCAGCCATGTGAACATTATTAATTACTGTACACTCGAAGACAATAGTAATTATGTAGGCAGAAGTAGTGGCCTTGTTTGTTTCTTGTGCTGCTGTTCCCCTTGCCGCTGTCCCCTACACCCTCCTGATGAGGTGTACATCCATGGTGCCTCATGGTTCAAGAGAACTAGTAGATGGCTCACAAGAACACTCTGTCGCTACTGTCTGTGCCTCTGTCACAACAAATATCCTGATCCTTCAGTTTTAAGGGTGCAGGGCCATTTTCCTCCCTTTCTTACTGGTAGTTCTCAAGATAACTGTATGATATGCTGGGAATGCAATATCCTAATAATCAGGTGACATTGGTCAGAACAGCCCAGGCTCTGTTAGAGTCCCTGCTCGAAACAGAGTGGCCTTTAACGTTTGTGTCCAGCAAACCACATCGTGGGAGAAAACCCAAGGTGGGCTGCTTTCTGGGGTCCCTCAGTTGTAGTGCAAGTGAAGCGTTTACAGTCAAAACTCCATCCATCTGCTCTGGGTAGCCTTCCTGATCTTGTGGTAGCGGTTCATATTGAATCCTAGGCTTCTGTTGTCTTTTGTTTGCTATTTGTAAGTAATAAATTCACTTTATGGAATTTATGTATGGATGTGTTTGGTCTCATTGTACTCAGAAAAGTTGGTAGCCATTGCACAGTGAACCCACTTCATAATTGGTGAAAACACCTATGCCCCCCTTGTGCCTCAGCAAGGAGATTAATTCAGCCAAACATAAACTTCATGTTCCTAAAACCCTGTAGCACAATTATTACCATGTGGGAGGCCTTTAACAATGGTGATGCTGATTTGAAGAACTCTGAAGGAAGAAATTTACACAAATGGGTTGGGTACACGGGAGTCCCTCCTAACTTAAAGCAAACCTTACTCCCCTCTGCGTAAAAGGAGTAGAGAGGGCAGGCACGGTGGCTTAGGCCTGTAATCCGAGCACTTTGGGAGGCCGAGGTGGGCAGATCACAAGATGAGGGGTTCAAGACCATCCTGACCAACATGGGGAAGCCACATCTCTACTAAAAATACAAAAATTAGGCGGGTGTGGTGGTGGGCACCTGTAATCCCAGCTACTTGGGAGGCTGAGGCAGGAGAATTGTTTGAACCTGGGAGGTGGAGGTTGAAGTGAATCAAGACCATGCCACTGCACTCCAGTCTGGGTGAGAGGGCAAGACTCCGTCCCAGGGAAAAAAAAAAAAAAAAAGTGGATAAGAACTGAAACAGGTTTAAAATTTCACCTAATTGGAAATGCAAAGTTTACAAAAATAATATTTAAAATAAAATGCTAAATGAGTGCTCATTGAATTTTATGCCTCCACAAAGTAGGTTGTGAATTAACTTCCACATCTGTTGAAAGCCACCAAATTTGGGAAGCCTCCGTGTCTGAAATTCACATGTGGCTCAAATAAGAATTATACCTGGGGATACCCCAAAGTTTAAATATGGTATCCCCTGTGATATTATGAGGAATTACTGTACATAAAACAGGTTGTCTTCCTTTAACTCTGAAAATCATATTATCTTGCCTAAATTCTCCAAAACGCATCGCTCTGCAGTATCCTATAGAGGACATAGGTTTCCTGACCAATGAGCAGTAAAAGTAAGTGTGTGCGACTCACCTATGTTCTTATCAAAATGGAAATCCCCGAATCCCACCAGTTAGAATAACATGACAGAATGTCAGGTTTTTGGAATACATAGGTTTTCTGTAAGGTTATTAGGTATTGATTCCATTTTTAAAGTAGATATCAATATTTTTAGATTACCTATTTCTCCTATGTTTTAGTATTAATAGATTGCGTCTTTTAATTAATCCAGTTGGTCTAATTTACCAAGTTTGTGGGTTATGGAGATTGTAATATTCTTTATTATTTTATCATCCATGGGCTCTCTAATATAAAGGCCTCTTTTAATTCTTCTATTATTAGGTTGGTGCCAAAGTAATTGTGGTTTTGGACCGTGAATTTTAAATTTTTATAACTAGGCTGCAACACATGTTTATTAATCAAAATAGAACCCATTACAATGGACTGGGCACAGTGGCTTACACCTGTAATCCCAGCACTTTGGGAGACTAAGTCGGGTGAATCAGGATGTCAGGAGTTTGAGACCAGCCTGACCAATGTGGTGAAATCCCGTCTCTACTAAAAATACAAAAAGTAGCCAGTGTGGTGGCAAGTGCCTGTAATCCCAGCTACTCAAGAGGCTGAGGCAGAAGAATCTCTTGAACCCAGGAGGCAGAGGTTGCAGTGAGCCAAGATTGCACCTTTGCACTCTGGCCTGGGCGACAGAGTGAGACTAGGTCTTAAAAAAAAAAAAAAAAAAAAAAGAAACCATTACTTTGAACACATTTTTGCCAATGATAAATAAACTTGTTTATTCCATGCTTTCAGGGTTGATGAACTCTTGGAAAGCATTTTCTGCATCCTGATGGTTGTGTAAGTGTTTTCCCTGCAAAAAGTTGTCAAAATGCTTAAAGAAGTGGTAGTTGGTTGGCGAGAATTCAGGTGAATATGGCAGATGAGACAAAACTTCATAGCTCAGTTTATTGAACTTTTGAAGTCCTGGTTGTATGACATGTGGTCATGCGTTGTGGAGAACTGGGCCCTTCATGTTGACCAGTGCCAGCTCCAGGTGCTGCAGTTTTCCATGCATCTCATCGATTAACTTGGCATACTTCTCAGATGTAATGATTTCACCAGGATTCAAAAAGTGTAGTGGATCAGAAGACCGGCAGCTGACCACCAAACAGTGACCATGACCTTTTTTTGGTACAAGTTTGACTTTGGGAAGTGGTTTGGAGCTTCTTCTCAGTCCAACCAGTGAGCTGGCTGTTGTATGAAATCCACTATTCATGGCATGTCACAATCTGATCAAGAAATGGTTCATTGTTGTTTCATAGAATAAGAGAAGATGACACTTCAAAAGGATGATTTTTAAAATATTTGGTCAGCTCATGAGGCACCCACTTATCAAGATTTTTCAACTTTCCAATTGGCTTCAAATGCTGGATGACCATAGAATGGTCGACATTCAGTTTTTCGCCAACTTCTCGTGTAGCTGTAAGAGGATCGAATTCAGTGGTTGCTCTCAATTAGTCATTATCAAATTCCGGCCCAGAGCCTGGGGCTGAGGCTGCCATGACCACCCTGTTCTCTACTTTCTGTTGCACTTGGGCCCAGAGGCTGGGGCTGAGGCTGCCATGACCACCCTGTTCTCTTCCTTCTGGGGTCCCCAGGAAGCTCCCAGGACTGAATGATCCCCACAAATACAGTGGGCAGGATGGGAGGGCTGGAGGTCAACTACCCCCACCCCGCCACCACAACCAAGAGGCCCCCATGGTGGTTGGCCCCGAGATGTGGGTCCCTGCGGAATGCAGGCTCCCACGGATACTTCAGGGGATGAGCACGGGTCCTCCTGGCTGACAGGACCTGGTGGGCACTGGGTGTGCGGGGCCTGTACAGGTGGGTTGGACAGAACTGGGCCTAACCAGGGAGCCGGAGACTGGTGTGTCTTCCAGATTTCCTATGAGATCCCCTATCTGGTCATAGATGATGGTGGTTGCTCTGAATCCCTGTAAGGTGTTAGGCGCTCCATTCTTACCAAGTTTATTTTGTTACCTGGTAGAACTTGGCTCATAAAGAAGAAAATGGTGAAGAGGAGGACAGGAATCCTCATGGCTGAAGAAAGAAGAAAGTTTGGCTTCATTTCCACGAGGCAGAGAAAACTTCCGTCCGTGGCTCTCTAGCACCAGTGGAATGTCTCTGTTTGGATAAGAAGAGCCTTTCTGTACCTCATTAGGGATATTCATAGATAGAGGTGTTCTATGCATGCACAATTGCTTTGATGGGAGGACTGATGTAGATGCACAGTTTTGGCCAGAAAACCTTGTTAAATGGGAACATAAGCTACAAACATTTTGGCAAAAGATGAAAGTTTATGAACAAACAACCATTTATATTGTTACAATAAATTAGACTGTGTTGAGAAACCAGTTGCTTTCGTTAATGAGCAGACATTTTGTTAGTGAACACTTCCCAGACTTTACTAGCCCTGCTAAGAATTAATCACCCCACTTGCTCCTGGTCTGAAACCCCAAAGTGTTTGTTGATGTTACAGTGCTTATGCCTTGTATGTTAGATTAGTGAATGTATATTTGCCTCTTCCACTACTGTATGATCTTCTTGCTTGCTAGGACAAGGCTATATTCCTCAGAGCAGAGGAGGGAGTTGAATCATGCGGCCATTTATTCTCAAATCCTCTTCACCAAGTGGAACAAAACAGAACAGCGAAAGACCACTGCACATGGAAGCAGGAGGTCTGGATTTGGGTTCTAGATCTCTAGATCGATTACTGACTGGAGGTATGGATATAGTCAGGAAAATTGTCTTCCTTAGGTGCTTCCTTGATAGCACCTATAAAGGTTGAGATCTGTTGGATCTAGATCAGGGGATTCTCAATCATTACTATGCATAAAATCAACTGGGACAGTTGCTTTGTAATACACATGCTTAGTTCCATCTCATGATATTTTTACTGTTTCTTAAAATTGATCTAGTATTTTTCATTAAATAATGTAAACTTTCTAAGTCTACCTCTAATAAAACTCCCACCGGCATACAAATACATTGAATGATATTAGCAGCAGAATCTTTAAATAAAGTAACCATATACAACTATTAAACCACCTTTTTTCATTACTTATTATTTCAGGCTGTTTGTCATCATTGTCATCATAATCAGCATCATCCTACATTGCTGAACAGCCATTATGAACCATATGGCATAAACATTTTTCCTACTCACAAGGAGCATATATTCTCTATATGCATATGAAATTAATGTCTGAACAAAGTGGCTTAAACAAGGCAGAAGTTTATTTCTTTCTCACTTAAATCTATAGTTACACCTATCATGGCTGGTACAGATGCTTGCCAAATTCATTAGGGACGCAGGCCCCTTCCAGCTGTCTGCTCTGCTGTGCTTTAGAAGAGGCTCCAGTTTGGCTGCTAAATGCCCACCTATCATTTTTTAATTCCAGGCAGCAGGAAAGAAAATAGCCAAGAGAGAAAAACAAGGGAACATCTACCCCTCCTTTTAAATTTTTTAACCAACCACCTCTGTTTTTTTTTAACCCAATTTGTTGAGCTATGATTACATTTAAAAAGCTGTCCATGTCTAAGGTATGCATCTCAGTGAGTCTGGGGATAAGTATACATCATGAACACCACTACCCTTAAGATTATAGACATATCCTTCACCTCCCAAAGTCCCCCCCATTATTATTATTATTATTATTATTATTATTATTATTATTACTGGTAAGAAATTTTGGTAAGAACACAAAATCCACCCTTTTAGCAAATTTTAAGTATGCAACACAGTATTCTTAGCTATAAGCACTATGCTGTAAATGAGACCTCCAGAACTTACTTATATGGTATATCTGAAACTTTGTGCTCTAACCACATGTATCCATTTCCCCTGCACCACGGCCCCTGGCAACCACCATTCTACTCTCTGCTTTTGTGAGTTTGTCTATTTTAGATTTCAAATGCAAGTGAAATCATATAGTAATTGTCATTCTGTGGCTGGCCTATTTCATATAACGTAATGCCCTCGAAGTCCACCCATGTTGTCACAAATGACAGGGTTTCATTATTGTGTAACACTGAATACTATTCAGATGCATATATGTATTACCCATTTATCCTGACACTCTCCCTCCACCTGCCTCCCAACAGGCCCCAGTATGTGTTGTTCCCCTCTCAGTATCCATGTGTTCTCATTGTTCTGCTTCCACTTGTATGTGAGAACATGCAGTGTTTGATTTTCTGTTCCCAGGTTAGTTTGCTGAGGATAATGGCTTCCAGCTCCATCTATGTCCGTACAAAGGACATGATTTCATTCCCTTTTATGGCTGCATAGTATTTCATGGTGTATATGTACCACATTTTCTTTATCCAGTCTATCATTGATGGACATTTGGGTTGATTCCATGTCTTTGCTATTGTGACTAGTGCTGCAATGAACATGTGTGTGCATGTATCTTTATAACAGAATGATTTATATTCCTTTGGGTTTATACACAGTAATGAGATTGCTGGGTCAAGTGATATTTCTGGTTCTAGGTCTTTGAGGAATCACCATACTGTCTTCCACAATGGTTGAACTAATTTACATTCCACTAACAGTGTAAAAGTGTTCCTATATCTCAACAGCCTCATCAGCAGGTAGTTTTATTTAAAAAATTTTTGAGAAACCTTCATACTATTATACTAAATGGCCATAGTAGTTTGTATTTCCACCACGAGTATACAAGTGTTATCTTTTATCCACATCCTCACTAATACTTGCTAGTCATCTTTTCGATAACAGCTATTCTAAGAGGTGTCAGGTGACATTTCATGGTGGTTTTTATTTGCATCCCCCTGACAATTAGAGATGGTAAGAATTTTGTCATATATTTGTTGACAATTTGTATCTCTTCTTCTGGGAAACGTCTATTCAGATCTTCACCTATTTACAAAAAAATTCAACTTTTATTTTAGATTCAGTGAATGCATGTGCAGGGTTTTACATTGGCACATTGTGTGATGCTGAGGCTTGGAGTATGAATGATCTTGTAACCCAGGTAGAAAACATAGTATTTCATGGTGTAAATGTTTTTCAGGTCTTGGTCCCCACCTTCCCTTCCCCTTCTTGCAGTCCCCAGTATCCATTGTTCCCATCTTTACATCCATGTGTAATCAGTGCTTTGTTCTTACTTATAACTAAGAACACATGGTATTTGGTTTTTTATTCCTGCATTATTTTAGAATAATGGCCTCTAGCTGCATCCATGTTGGTGCAAAGGACATAATTTTTTAATGGTTGCATAGTATTCCATGGTGTACATATACTACATTTTCTCTATGCAATGATAGAGAAAATATTCATGTATTTGCTATTGCAAATAATGCTATAATAAATATATGAGTGCACATGTCTTTATGGTAGAACAATTTATTTTCTTTTGGATACAAGGGTCAGTCCCCATGGCTGCTGTCAAGGGCTAGCGTTGAGTGCCTGCAGCTTTTCCAGGCTCAGGGTGCAAGCTGTCAGTGGATCTATCATTCTGGGGTCTGGAGGATGGTGGCCGTCTTCTCAGAGCTCCACTAGGCAGTGCCCCAGTGGGGACTCTGTGGGGGCTCCTACCCCATATTCTCCCTCTGCACTGCTATAGTAGACATTTGCCATGAGGTCTCCACCCCAGCAGGCTTCTACTGGACATACAGGCTTTTCCATACATCTTTTGAAATCCAGGTGAAGGCTTCTGATAGGGTTTGGCTCTGTGTCCCCCTCCCCCAAATCTCACCTCAAATTGTACTCCCACAATTCCCACATGTTGTGGGGGGACCCAGTGGGAAATAATTGAATCATGGGGGCAGTTTCTCCCGTATCGTTCTCGTGGTAGTGAATAAGTTTTACGAGTTCTGATGGTTTGATAAGGCGAAACCAGTTTTGCTTGGCTCTCATTCTCTCACTTGCCTGCTGTGTTGTAAGACCTGCCTTTCGCCTTCTGCCTCCCCCCAGCCATGTGGAACTGTAAGTCTAATTAAACCTCTTTCTTTTGAAAATTGCCCAGTCTCGGGTATGTCTTTATCAGCAGCGCACTCCTGTACTTTGTGCAACTGCAGGTTTAATATCCCATGGAAATTGCCAAGGCTTATGGCTTGCACCCTCAAAGCAGTGACCCAAACTGTGTCTGGGGCCTTTTTAGCCATGGCTGGAGCTGGAGTGGTTGGGAGGTAGAATGCTGTGAGCACTGTCCTGCACTTGCCCTGGGTGGTTCAGCCCTAGGCCCAGCCCACAAAACCAGTCTTCCCTTATAGGCCTCCAGACCTTTGAAGGGAGGGGCTGCCACCAGCCAAGGTCTCTGAAATGCCTTTCAGGCTCTTTCTTCATTGTCTTCTATTAGCATCTGCTTTCCTTTTAGTTATGCAAATGTCTTCAGCCTGTTTGAATTTCAGAGGATACTAATGGCCTTAAAAGTACCATATGGGCCGGGCGCGGTGGCTCACGCCTGTAATCCCAGCACTTTGGGAGGCCGAGACGGGCGGATCACGAGGTCAGGAGATCGAGACCACCCTGGCTAACACGGTGAAACCCCGTCTCTACTAAAAATACAAAAAATTAGCCGGGCGTGGTGGCGGGCGCCTGTAGTCCCACCTACTGGGGAGGCTGAGCCAGGAGAATGGCGTGAACCCAGGAGGCGGAGCTGGCAGTGAGCCGAGATTGCGCCACTGCACTCCAGCCTGGGCGACAGAGCGAAACTCCGCGCCCCTCCGCCAAAAAAAAAAAAAAAAAAAAAAAAAAAAAGTACCATATGACCCCTAACACTTCCTGACTTCATTTCTGCAATGTATTTTAATTTTTTACATCATCATGAATATTGAAACTTTTTATATCTATTCACTTTCCATTTGTTTTCAAGTCCAGTTTACTTCCAAATAATTTTAGAATATAGAGTCTCCATAAGACTCTATTTTGTCTGGTTTTTGCTGTACCCCATGACTATGAATGCTTTCTAGTACATATAATACACTCAAAAGTACTTACGAGGCTGCATGCGGTGGCCCACGCCTGTAATCCTAGCACTTTGGGAGGCCGAGGTGGGCGGATCACGAGGTCAGGAGATCGAGACCAACCCGGCTAACATGGGTGAAACCCCGTCTCTACTGAAAAAAAAAAAAAAAATAGCCGGACGTGGTATCGGGCGCCTGTAGTCCCAATTACTCGGGAGGCTGAGGCAGGAGAACGGCGTGAACCCGGGAGGCGGAGCTTGCAGAGAGCCGAGATCGTACTACTACTGCGCTCTAGCCTGGGCGACAGAGCAAGACTCCATCTCAAAAAAAAAAAAAAAAAAAAAAGTACTTGTGAACGAAAAAAGGAATGAATCTTCTTATTTTTCCTTCAAAATAGCCTTAACTCTTTGGTTTCCAAGTTTATGTGGGGTTTTTAGTACTTGTCTCAAAAATCCAATCAAATTGAACCGGGTGTGTCTCCAGAATGAAGTTTTGATGAAGTTCAGTATCTGTGCAATCAGGGCATGTCTCTTGGAATGTAGTGCTGATTAGGTTTATTAATTGTTTTTTCCTGTATAAGGGGAAGCCAATCAGAGGATGCGTTTTCCCAGAGAAGGAGCATCAGAAGAGTTTAAGACCTTGGGGGAAGAGAGTCTTGCTGCTTGCTTGTGGGACTTGCCTTGGAAGGTAGATAAGTTCACAGCATCCTCCAACTTTTTATTTTTGGTGAGTTCTCGGAGCACTGAGATGTGAACTGGCCTCATTCCCTTACAATGATACTGTTACCAGTAGAAGAGATTCGAGTTACTGACAGCATATCTGCATGGGTCCATAAGCAACTTCAGTCCTTGCCTCCTCAGAAGAAAGAATTCGACTGAGGGGCATACAGCCGAAAAAGAGACTAAGTTTCAGAGCAGGAGAGGAAGTTTATTTAAAAAGGCTTTAGAACAGAAAGGAAAGGAAAATTCTCTTGGAAGAGACCCAAGTGGATGCCTGAGGGTCCAAGAGAGAAAAGAGAAGGGCCTCTAACCTTGATCCTGGGATGGGCTTGCCTCTTTCCCATGATTCTTCCTTTAGGGAGAGTTTCCGGCATGCACAGTGCTTTCCTTATCCTTTGGAATTGAGCATGCACCGTGTGTTTAGGGAGTTATGTGCATGTCCATCCCAAGTTTTCTTTCCTTTTCCAGTGGAGTGTGTCCCCGGAAGATTATACTTTGTCATTTTTGTCTCTTAACATGAATGCCCAAGAAGTTGCTTCTTCCTGGGGTCTGCATTTAGTTAACATTTTTGATGTTAACAGGTGTAGACCACCAGGAAATGGCCTGTCTCTGGTGCTGCCTAATTATCATTGTTAGAGAGGCAAAGTGATCATTAACAGACCATCACCTGACATTTCTAGTGGGTAGGGGAAGAGCCCTCTCCTGCCCTGCTCCTGCTCTTCTACCTGTAACAAGACAAGCCTTGCATATCATCAGACATGTGTCCCATCAAGGCAGCACCTCATTATTAAACTTTACTGTGTGAATTGTTACTTCACATTCTCATATTCTGTGTTCACTATTTGTGTGCCTTTTCCATTTTTGTTTTGACCATATCTCATTATTTTAACTGCCTTCTCCAAGACTCTAGATCTGCATTGACCAATAGAGTAACTACTAGTCACATGTGGCTATAAACTGTAAATTAATTATAATTAAATAACTAAATGGCATATCCTTAGTAGTAATAGCCAAATTTGTGGCCAAACTAGAAATTCTGTAACTACATATGTGTGGTAGTTACTGCATTGGACAATGTAGATACAAAGAATTTCTTTCATCACAGAAAATCATGTTGGGCATGTTGGCTGCCACTTATTTTTATTTTATTTTTATTTTTTATTTCTTTGAGACAGAGTTTTGCTCTTGTTGCCCAGGCTGGAGTGCAATGGCGTGATCTCAGCTCATCGCAACCTCCGCCTCCCAGGTTCAAGCGATTCTCCTGCCTAAGCTTCCCTAGTAGCTGGGATTACAGGCATGCGCCACCACGCCTGCCTGTTGTTTTTTTATTATTATTATTATTTTTAGTAGAGACCGGGTTTTTCCATGTTGGTCAGGCTGGTCTCAAACTCCTCATCTCAGGTGATCCGCCTGCCTCAGCCACCCAAAGTGCTGGAATTACAGGTATGAGCCACTGCGCCCAGCCTTACTTTTAAATTCTATTTGTGTGCTTTATAGTTAAATTATATTCTGCTTCCCTACATTCATTTCCTTTCACAGATTTTCTCAGGCAATTTTTAAATTTCATTCATTTACCTTCTTGAGGAAAGTACTTAGATCATTTTTTAAAAATAATGTACAGCAAATAATTTTTCCACGGATATTGTTTTAGCTTTATTGTGTTGGTACTTTTACATACTATATTCAGGTATTACTATTTTTCATAACTTACTTTAAAAATTGTGCCAAGTTTATTTAAAAGAGATTTCTCCCTTGACTTTTGTAGGTCAGATTGTGTCTTCCATTACTGTTATTTTAGTTTAATTTTATTTTATTATATGTAAATATGTTGCATATTCCTTTTTTAAAAATGTGAGATTTTTTCTCTCTCTTGTTACACAAACTTTGTATGCAGTGTTCATTATGCACTTTAAAAATAAATATTTTGTTTCAGGGCATGATGCTTTCACACATGCAACCTTAGAATAATTTTAAATTCCATTCCACTTTCACCATTCCTGAACTGCTTTGAATATATTGGATGTTGGAAGCCATGAGAGGTTTTGACTTGCAATCCAGTCAAGATAATAGGATTTTCCATTTATAGTGTAATGTGATACATATTCGTTTTGGTTTCATACTTTTAAAGAACCTATTCTCTTTTACTCTGTGGTGATCTTTGCTTTTCTATTTGTGCATTGCTAGAATGTCAGCTGCTGTTTCCCTGGCACCTGAGACGTTACTCAACACTGTATAGCGCTGGTGTTGAGAACTGAGAGAATCTACTAAATAATAGCATTTTTTTGAGACCG
The DNA here is from genome assembly GCF_037993035.2 of Macaca fascicularis. Classification (NCBI taxonomy): domain Eukaryota; kingdom Metazoa; phylum Chordata; class Mammalia; order Primates; family Cercopithecidae; genus Macaca; species Macaca fascicularis. The sequence goes on along the minus strand of NC_088387.1, from coordinate 14,688,275 downwards.
CAGTTCTGAATTAAAAGGAAGGGAAAGGACAGGCAAAAGAATATAGACATCAGCTATTTTTACTGAAGATCTGTTGGAGAACATGGTTTTGGTGTCCAGGAACTTGAGACCGAATACTGCATTCCTAATACTTCACTAAGATGTGCCTAAATAGCCCTGAAGGGGTTAGGAAGTCATAAGTCAGCTTCTTAATTGTTATGGGTGTCCTTAAAATATTAAGGTAATATTGAGAATGCAGAATGGCTCCTTCCTCATGACTTTTTAAGAGATCTGGGCCGGGCGCTGTGGCTCACGCCAGCACTTTGAGAGGCTGAGGCAGGTGGATCACCTGAGGTCAGGAGTTCCAGACCAGCCTGACCAAAATGGAGAAACCCCATCTCGACTGAAAATACAAAATCAGCCAAGCGTGGTGGTGCACGCCTGTCATCCCAGCTACTTGGAAGGCTGAGGCAGGAGAATAGCTTGAACCTGGGAGGTGGAGGTTGCAGTGAGCTGAGATTTCACCATTGCACTCCAGCCTGGGCAACAAAAGCGAAACTCTGTCAAAAAACAAAAAAGGAGAGAGAGAGAGAGAGAGAGAGAGAGAGATCTGGAGGGAGATACTAAGCTGTGCATGCTCTCATCTTGAAGTCACCAAATACGTAAGTTGCTATTCCTGCTCTGGTGAGAAGTTTGTCAATACATTTTTTCCATGAATTAATGAAAATTTTAGACCCATAACATAAATTTTAAAAAATTTATCCTAAAGATTGCTTGTGTATGTGTGTGTTTTGAAATATATTTAATCTCTACATACTGAAATAGTTTTTATAGATTCCACACAAGAGTCCTTTAGGAAAAAAGTGTGCTTTAATTTTCTTATAATATTTGTCCTTTTTTGCCCCTGACACAGTCTGTATATGACCATTTAAATTACTTTTAGTTCATGTTTGGGTTATAATCACACACAAATATTCTCTAAAGTCCAAATCTTATTTTGATATTTGAGGAAGAGTTTACATGGTAATAATATTAAGGGTTACAGCTGGTTTCACTGAAGCTTTGTAGGCATTCTCTAATACCTTATTGTTTTGAAGGAATATCTATTCTGCTTGAATTATAGACTACATAATACATGTACTGTCAGGTACATTCATGGAAGGGACAGGCAGATGGAGTCATATGTTACTGGAGTCTCGATGAACAGATGTAGGAAATAGTCCAAGGAATAAGAAAAAAGTTGATACTGAAAAGTGCTTGTTGAAGTCTGTAAATGTGCATTAAAATGTGGCAGTAAAAATAGACACAGTGAAGTTTGGGAACTGGGGTCTAAATCCTGGAGTCCCCAGAATCATAGAGAACCTTGGTTAGGGGAGTAATTTTGTAAAAAAGCAAGAAGAGACAGTGACAAGGCAGAATATAATTAAAAGTATTGCTGTGTCATTTTCTAATTTTGTAATTTTGTCATATTTTTCAAACTCTGTTGATCATTTATTAAACTGGTAAATAAACTATAATCAACAGGGTTATTATAAGAGTTAAATAAGGAAATTTATGTATATCTATAAGCACAATGTCATAATTAATACAAAGCTACCCTTTTTATTTTTCCTGGACTTCATGTACAAATGGGTCAGTTAATTTTTTGTTTATAACACATAATTATCATTTGTACATAAAATATATTTAATTATTTTTATATTTTTAGCAGGGAAATAATACATGCATGTTTTCCCCCGTCTCAAACACATGCGTTCATATAAACATATCCATCTATATACCTACATATCTATGTATGAATATACACATGGATATCAGTATTTCTCAGCAAGTATGCATCATGATAATCAGAGATATTGCAACTAACAAGACTGATATAAACCATGATTGCAAGAATTTTAGATACCACCTTAGTAAAATATCAGATTGAGCTGCTACATTTCTCTCAGCCCTAAGTCATTTTGTATTTTCTGAGCATCTTAGAGGATTGTGACTGTATACACAGGACAGAAACACCATGACGCAGGGTACTGCTGCGAATTTCTGATGCAGGGGATTTTAAGGGCTAGATCAGCAGGATGGGAGTGTTGACCCTCCAAGTGAAATAAATTCCTGAATTGATTATCTCCATCCTAAAACAAACTTTTTTTTTTTTTTTTTTTTTTTTTGGTGATACAGAGTCTTGCTCTGTCACCCTGGCTGGAGTGCAGTGTTAGGATCTCGGCTCACTGTAATTGCCTCCTGGGTTCAAGCAATTCTCCTGCTTCAGCCTCCTGAGTAGCTGGGATTACAGGCAAGCACCACCATGCCCAGCTAATTTGTGTATTTGTAGTAGAAATAGGGTTTCACCATTTTGGCCAGGCTGGTCTCGAACTCCTGACCTCAGGTGATCCACCTGCCTTGGCCTCCCAAAATGCTGGGATTACAGGTGAGAGAAACCGCACTTGACCCTAAAACAGCTTCTTACTTGATTGATTTCCGAGTTCCAAGGGAAAATACAAAAGTCGAAATTGAGAGAAAGTAAAAGTGGAGTAAGGCCTCAGAAGGCTGTGATTGGTGTTGGAGAAACACTACTAGGGCATAAAGCTGGGATAATAAAATCTGAGAAATCCCACAGTGTTTATCTACAGGTGGAAATCATATTCCACATGTGGGCGGAGTCAGGGATCCCTGTGTTTTAAAATCAGTGAGGGAATTGAATATCTGGACTTGTGTCAATTAACATACAAAACTCAGTGCTTTTGATGTTCTCATTCACAAGATATCTGTGTTCCTTCTTTGTCAGAAACCATAGTCATAGGCTTCCTAATTTTGACCTTGGGAAAAGAGGAGAGGCCTCTGTGTGTTTGTGACTGTTGGTCAGGCTGTGGTGCAGGGGGTGTCACCCTTCAGTGAAGGTCTGGCTTTTCATCACAGGTTGGTCTGAAAATTATGTACAAGGCTGGCGTCTCAGGTGTTCTTTCTCCAACCTCAGCTTTTCTTAGTGCCTGAAGTGTCTGCAAGTGGAAATCCAGAAGAAGACAGAGAGAAACTGAGTTCTTGACAACGCATTCACTAGTGAGTGGGGGATGGCTCTTTCTACTGAAATTATACCCATATTGCTGGCAAATGGGCAGTTTTCTCCAGTTTGCATGGGTGTTTCATTTTTATTCTTTTTTTGTTTGTTTTTATGATGCAAAATCCACCCAGCCTGGGTGTTCCAAATGCAATCAGGAGACTTTCAGGTATCTGGCCTCCAATTAAGTTTTCTCAGGACTCTAGGTTGGGTATCGTGTGTCAATGATTCCTAAATTATCAATATAATTTCTAATATTACACTACTTTATTCCGGCCCCTATGCAGGCTATTTACAAAAAAAGACATGAGACGTCTCATTTATGTATTTCTTTTTCTTCTATCCATCCTATAACCTCACAGGGAAATAATTGACCCATTAACTGTACCATCGGCTGACATAGACTTAGGATTGTGATGAATGCAGGCAATAGAGATGCGTGAAGAGCAGAAGATCACAGCCCAATAATGAGGCTGATGTTCTAGCAGCTGAGTTCAATAAATCCCATGTGATAGGCCTTGGGCAAGAGCTGCACAGTGTTGAGGAAAAAGGAGAGTTTGATAAAATATATTTATGCTTTTAAAAACTTTGCAAAAGGACAACTAAAGAAGTCATTATTATTCTTATACCCATTCATTTTACCTTTTGGTAATTAACCTTTTTGCCTTCTGGTAACTGAAAGTAACATATAAGAAATACAATTACTTAATTATGGTTGCACACTCAGGAGAAGGAATATAGTAGATATAGTACAATTTAGGGTTCTGTGGAAATGCTCTATAAGGGCTGGTTAGAAAAAAACAAAACAGTAAAGAGGCCTTTTTATCCTTGAACAAGCCAAGTGACAAGGTAAAGTTAAAAGAGAGGCAGTGATAACTGATGTTTGGGTTGACCAGAGAAAGTTGAGAACAGGAGGCTTCATATCACAGGAATCATCAGACTAAGACTTCCTCAGTATAGCAGCCTCAGCGGTCTTGTCTTGTGCGGCTGGACTGTCTTTAAGCCTTGTCATGAACACCTGAATTACATAACATTAGAGTGACTATATGTATGAATTGAGTCCTATATTCTGTGTAAAACTTGTTCAGTTCTGAAGAATGCTGGAGTCTGGTTCATTGCTTTCTACCTTTTTAATGAATAAGGGACAAATGACCTGTATTTAGTAAATATTTGCTGGATAGGAAACATGTTTTCTATTACTTCTTTAGATTATTCAAAACACATAATAGGTCTTTTAACCATTTGATTGGTGAGAAACCTGTGGTTTATCTAGAGAAATAATTCATGTAATCACGGTCATGTTTAAAAAGTAGTAAATCACGGTTATTTGCCTTGTGACAAATCTGTAATTTACTTGAAATTCATGGTAAATTTGTTTTATTTATGAAGGTTCAAGTGAAAATTTTATAATCAGTTATGTACAGGTGATTAACACATTACTGAAAAATATGTGGGCTATATTATGCCACATCTCATGCGATATTTCTTCATAGGAAAGTTTAATGGATTAAGAGTGGGTATATCTCTGTGAGTGAATTTGAAAGGCAGATACCAGTTTAGTGTTGAGAATGAACTGGCTGGAACCTAAAACACTGAGTGTTCTGCATACCCAGATCCTACCTATGTCATCTCAGCCTTCCTCCTCTGGACATTAAAAGGGATTCTCTGTCTAAACTAAAATGTCTGATGTTTTAGAACAAAGTGACTTTTGAAGATGTAGCTATTGACTTCACCCAGGAAGAGTGGACCATGACGGACACATCCAAGAGAAAGCTGTACAGAGATGTAATGCTGGAAAACGTGTGTCAACTGGTGTCCCTCGGTGAGTCCCTCAACATTCACATACGTATGTAGACACACATTGACTCATTCATTCAATAAGTGTTGGAACAGCTTCCCCATATCTCACTCTAATCTCTGATTCTCTCACAGATCTTATCTGAAAAAAAAATTTGAGCTCTCTAAATCTGTCTGAAAGAAATATCTTTATTTTATTTTATTTTATTTAGTTTGTCACTCAATTAGAATGTAATCTTGACAAGGATGTCATGGTTTCCTTGGTACTCAGTCTCTAATACTCAGAACAGACCTGAGAACATAATGAATATTTTCAATGTATTAAATTAAATATTTTCTAAATAACTCTTCTGCTTTAGTCGCTATGCTTAGGCTGAGACCAATTAGTGAAAACAATAGCAATATCTTTTTTGTGTAGAACACCAATTATTTCTGTAAATCGAATTGTTTTTCTGTTCTGTATGAGAATAATAATAAACATATTGTGCAGAGATTTAATTAATCTCTTTCTGGAAAGACTGTGTATTACGCATTGTGTCTTGGAACTTAGGCATGGACTCAGCATTCATAGGTCCTGACTGTTTTGAATTTCCTTTTCCTGATGGACCTTTTGTTTGAATTTATTTTCTAGTCTCACATTGGGTCAGAAAAATCCTGGGGAGTTTTCTGTGTTCTAGGTCTTGTGGCCTGAGCTGACCTTCACTGTTTTTATTCTTCCTTGATAGCCTGCCTTACAGTTGGTGATAATGCACATTTATTGACAGTGAACTCAAAACACATGTACTGTTTCCACTAACAGGGTACCAGATAAGCAAATCCTATATAACTTTGCAGCTGGAGCAAGGAAAAGAGCTCTGGCGGGAAGGAAGAGAATTTCTCCAAGGCTAGAATCTGGTTAAGCAACAGGGTCCTGTGCTCTAATAGGAGGAGGTGCTTCGTCAGTGAATAATATCAGTCAAATATTAATTGGCGGTTTTATTAAATGAGTGGTAATTTCTAAAATGTAGGTTAAGTTACTGGAGCAGAATTCCTTAGATGTTATTATCATTTTGTTCATATGTCAGATGCTACTCTTGTGTCCTCTTGCCTTTTCTTTTACTTTCGGGAAAAGGATAATTCATGTACTTGTTGGGGTTAAACTGTCACATGCTGACTCTTTTCCCGATACCCCTGTGAAGACTATCCCTCTATTTACCTGCCTGATATCTCATTTCCATTTTAACTCTTTTCACGTTTTAATTTTAAAACTCTTTTCTAATTGCTGACGCTGTACAATCTGTTTCTTCTATTGAAGTATTTTCTTCAATTGAAGTATTTTCTTCATTTGACACATTTGCCACATCTAAGTGTCAATTTTTGAAAAAAGTAAACGGGCCTTGGGGTTTTTCAAACAATTTTATTACCATAATACCAAGGTAACAATTTATTTTTCAATTATTTGAGACAAGGAAAGTGCCCTTAAGAAAAAACACACGATATTCATGCATCCTATCAGAAAAGATGCATCCACTGGTATGACAATGGTGAGTTTTATAGCTGTGTACACCAGCCATCTAAGTTAAAGACCTGGTAATGGGTTAAGTTAGTAATGACACACAGTCACCTGAGTGTAATTAGGCTGGCATTAAGTGCTTTCTAAGCAAAAAAAAATTTGATAGTTTGAATTCAGTGAATAAAGTGACCTGTGTTCTAAACCATAACATGAGATCTTTAAAATAGAACAAGTGCGTGTGCATTGCTCATGCTCAGACTTTGAAAGATATTGATATCATCACAATTAATAGAATAACTCTGTAGTTGGTATCTTATAAAAGAGAAAATATCTGTGTCTGCAGGAGACAATGTGTACGCAAGTGTCAATCGAGAAAAATGACGAGACAAGTCTCAATCATTGTAGGAGATTTATTTGCCAGAGTTAAGGACATGCACCTGGGGGACAGGTGTATGCCTTTCTCCAAAGATGATTTTCTCTAAATTTAAAGGGGGAAAGGGTGGGATATTGAGAAGTACACAATTTTCATGTAAAAGGTGGGTAGAAAAAAATAGTAATTCGTACATTTTTCTGGCTCAGTGAATCTGGATTGTTTTTACATGAGATGACATAAACAAATGAGGCAGAGGAATAATGCAGGAGAGCTGCATTTTATATAAGACAACATAGGCAAAATGGGGCAGGGAAACAATCGGATATGTATTTGTGTCTGGTGAACTGGGGATGACTGCGCCTGTAAAGACAAGCTATCAGTTTGCATTGCCATGGTGTAACTTTAACAGCTCATGAGGAATTTCCTTGTGGGCAAAATACTGGCGAGGCAAGTAGCTTTTCATCTTGTAGCCATATTATTTAGGAACCAGAAGGGGGAGGCAAGTTTGTGTGACCCTGTTCTCAGCTTGATTTTTCCCTTTGGTTAAATGAGTTTGGGGTGCCAACATTTAATTTCCTTTCACACAAGTAACATTGGAAAGATTTCAACTGTACTCTACTACTGAATGGTTGGTCTAGGATTCAAAGGTGGTGAAATGAACGTATAGATGTATGTCGGTAAATCAATAAGAGCTTTTAATCTTTGTCCCTAAAGGAGAACTCTCTCACTCTGGAGGATCCCTTTGAATGTAATGATTTGAGAGAAGATTGCACTCACAGTTCCACAATGACTCAGCGTTTGTTAACTCAGAGTGGAAAGAAACCCTACATCAGCAAACAGTGTGGAAAATCCCTTAGTAATCAGTTATTCCCTAAACCACATAAACAAATTCATACTAAAGGTAAATCATATCAATGTAATATATGTGAAAAGGCCTATACTAATTGCTTTCACCTTAGATGGCACAAGATGACTCACACTGGAGAGAGGCCATATGCATGTCATCTATGTGGAAAATCCTTCACTCTGTGTTCTCACCTTAGAAGACATGAGAAAACTCACACGGGAGAGAGACCGTATAAGTGTCATCAGTGTGGGAAAGGTTTTATTCAATCCTTTAACCTTCGAAGACGTGAGAGAACTCACCTTGAATAAAAGCGTTATGAATGTGATAAAAGTGGGAAAGTCTTTAGTCAAAGCTCTGGCTTTAGAGGACACACAAGAATTCACACTGAAGAGAAACCACATACTTGTCTTCTATGTGGGAAAGACTTTAGTCTATCTTCTGACCTTAGATGATATGAGAGAACATGCACTGGAGAAAAGCCATATGAATGCCATTTATGTGGGAAAGCCTTCAGCCAGTGTACTAATCTTAAATAACATCAGAAAAGTCACCCTGGAGAGAAAATGATAAATGTCTTCAGAACATATTCTGACTTTAGATGACATGGTGTTAGGAATGACGAATGTAAGGAATATGGAAGAGACTTCAGCTGTAGTTGTAACATCTAAAAATGACAAAGGACTCACATTTTGAAGAATTACTATAATCAACATGGACGTTACTTCAGTTACCTTTATTCTTCAGTCCTCATCAATAAATTCATATGGAAGAGAAATTGTACGACATGTATGTACCAAAGACTTGTTAGTGATCTGATCATAAATGACACGAGAGAGCTGAAACTGTCAACATAATAAACTAAAAGTCTTCAGCAACAGTTTTAGTAACTTAAAACATGTGGGACTTTCAGGTAGAGAATCTCTAGCTCTGCATTCAGTGTGAAAATGTTTTTATGTGCAATTTGTTGTCAACTAACATAAGAAAACTTTACTTGGATGAACCCTTTATTTGTATTTTCTGTGAATAAACATTCAGCCAAGCACTAGGCTTGATGTTCACAAGAAAACACAGTGATAAAATGCTGCTAAAATGGAAAATAAGAGAGGAAATCCTTTATAAGTTAATAAGAAGGGAAAGTCTTTCCAAGGGCAATGAATTCTCTTGGAATACCAAACACTTCTTACTGGAGAAGTTATGTCTTGAAAAATCATGAGAAATCCTTTCTTCACAGAGTAACGCTTGTGGCACATGTGAGATTTCACACTGGACAAAACACGGTTAGCATCTTGAAAGGAGAAGATTCTTAAGTGGTAATTCATTTCTTAGTTGACATTAAGTTTCTCACATTGAGAAGCTATCAAACTTGAAAATCATTGTGGAGAAACCTGATAGATTTCTCATCAGAAAAGTGAGTCAAGAAGGTGGACCTCTAGAAAAAACTCTTAACACATAGTTTAGCAAAATAATTCAGAAATTTGAGAAAATGTCTATTCATAAAAATGCAGCACATAAATGTATAATAGCAAAGTGACCTGGGCATAAATTGAATGCAGAATTGTATAAGAAATCTCATTAAACATTTCCAAAAGATCAATACTTACAAATATTGAAAGAATACAATCGGATGTTGAAAAAATTTAGTGTGTTGGTGAAGTCCGTCTTTCATTTATGCAGCCCCAACATATCGATTTGCATCTGCACTCCTCGGCTTATGGGTCGAGATTCTACCCCAACTTCTGAGTCTCCCCAGTCTTCAACGGCTCTTTCCTCACAGCTCACCTCCCTTTACTTCCATGTTCACTAAAACCACTTGTTTCCATCCAACCCTGGAACTGACACATCAGGGATCTTCAGCCCCACTTGCCAGATTTCTCAGTGTGTCATTGCATAGATTTAGCAAGGAAACGGAGGCTGGATCAAAGACACCTAGTATATGCATTTGGGTGTCCCCAGCCCTTGCCTCTGTCTCTGAGTAGTTACCTGGGATCAGAGAATAAGGCAGCCCTGCTCTTCTATCCCTCAGAAATCTCTTGAAATTTTGTCCCTGAAGCCTCTCTAAGTGGAGGTAGCAGTTCATCTCATGACACCCCAGAGTTTACTCAGGTAAGTCCTGAGTTATTACACAGAGACAGACACAGCTGTGTTCCTTTTACTTCTGTCCAGAAGATAAAACACCAGCATGATAAAACAGCCGAACCTGTCAGCCACCATGCAAGCCTTTCCTATATTTGATTCAATGTACTTTTCCAGAAGCAAAATGAAAGTTCTCACAGATGGGGCCTCCTCTGCCTTGTCCTCAGAATTGGAAAATGTATTGTCCATCAAGGAGCCTCAGTACTGAACCTAAAACTCAAGAGAAAACGTTTCCTGAATAATAAGTGGGATGACGACTTGAAATTTTGCAAAACAGGCACAATCTTAATACGATAGGCCTTACTAAGGCTAAATGGCCTTATCCATGGTTGAAATTGACACATCATTATATTAAAAAATCTCCACAAGTGATTGATTTTACTCAGCAGCCAGGGTTTATGTCAAGAGTGAGGATAATGAGCAAGAAATTCAAGCCCTTGGCAAACTGGTTGGAGAGGCAAGGATTGTGTCCAGGTAGAGCTCATAACATTATTTATTGTTTAATCTATTTAATTAAATATGTAATTTACCCTCAAACTGTGGCTGACATTATATGTAGTCCTGAGTCACATTAAGATGTACTATTTGTGCTGTGAAATTCTACGAGATTTGACAAATGCATGGTGGCAGATCTCCAGCATTAAAGCATAACACAGGATGCTTCTCTTATTCAAGCTCTTCTTCCCTTCACATAGAGGGAATCAATCGACTTTTTTATACTAACTTTCGAATTTGTTTCTTTATTCCCATCTTCTTTAATTAAAGCACAAGATATCGTACTCAATTTCCATTTGATCTTCCAAAAGAAAGGTACTGAATAATCCATACCTGAATTTCAGTGATTCAGATTCAGGTCCACCGCTAAGCAGTAAAGGCCAAACGTCCTGTGCTGCCACCTCATGGCCGGCAAAGGGCAATGAAATCCATCGTTCCGGCCATGCAGGGCGCGTGCGCGGTCTGCTTCCCGCAGCGAGCCGGATCTCCAGGGAGGACCTGAGTTTTCTTTACCCAGGGTGAGGGAGGCGCCGCCGCCCTGGCTTTGGGGCTGGGGCCTCCGGGGAGGTTCCGGGTGGGGGCGTTGAAGAGGCAGCTCTTTTTGCAAGGCCCAAGATGGCGGGCCCTGCACAGGCCGCGCTGTTCCGCGCCCTCAGGGCGTCAGTATCCCATTGGGGCCGGATGCCCCCGCTGGGCCCGGAGCATCCTTGGGCCTGCCCTCGCAGAGCCGCACTGAGGCTGAGGTGGCGCGGGGGCCTGGGTTCCGCGAGGAGTGGCGGCAGCGAGGGCTGGAGGACCCGGGCTCCGGGGCTCCGGGGCGTCTGGCCTGGATGGGACTGAGCCCATCCAGGGACTGGGACTCCCGGGTTCTGGTGCGGGTGGATCCTGGGCAGGCTCAGGACCAAGTCCCTCTCCTTCCACCAAGGAGCGCCCAGAGGCCGGCGGGAGCTCCAGGTTCACCTCCTCCTCCTTCAGGTGTTTACTTTTCCTTTATTTCTGTAAGGCCAGAAACTGGCGCCATCCTTCACATCGGTGAATCGGGACCCTAACACCCGTTACCTCAGTTTTATTGTTATTGCCATTAACAGTGTTGGTGGCATTATCACTAAGATCATCATTGTTGTTATTGTCATTCATGATTATTAGCAGGTGGGTTCATCATTTTGTCTCACTATGCATTTTTTTTTTTTTTTTTTGTGATTGGTTTTATATGATGTTGAATTGAACTTCTCTAATCTTGACTAGTGTTGTCAGATTCCTGAAGAGCATTCCGGAGGACAACGCCTGCCTTTAGTGCAGCCACAGAATTTCGTGGGCACAGGAGAGCACCTAGAATATTCCCCTTTCATTGCACAGCAGCTTTGGGAAATGGTGGCTGCCTGGCTCTGAGATGAGGTGGAAAAGACCGGACACTGGGGCAAGTGATAGCACCTCCACTGGTGTTTTTATGAAGCCAGTGCACTGTCTCCCACGTAGACTTAGAATAAAATCTGATGGCTCTAAAAGGACATGTTTGCCCTTCCTGGACTTCCTGGGAGCCTTTAAACCTTGTGTGGTTCCTAGAGTGGCTAGGTTGCCATATCTGTGCCTCGTATGGCAGCACCAGTCTTTTCTGGGCCAACAAGGGCACTTAGAATGTTTCCAGAAGCTCAGGCATGCTGTCTCTGTTCCTCCCTTCTGTTCAATGGCAATTCACTGGGTCCCTGGCTGACATAGAACATCCTGCAGAGGGATGGGCTTGGGTGACTTCCTGGCCAGCCTTTCCAGGCAGTTATCTTTGAAAAACTTGAAGAGACTCACAGAGGCCATTCACTGGTATTTCATGACTGCAAGTGGGGTTTCTGGTTCCTTGAGTTTACTTAGAATATCTGAATGGCTCTGAATGGCCAAGAAACCCTCTCTGGTCTTGGAAGCTGCCAAAAGCTATTACTGGGCCTTGGAAGAGTCTTTAAAATTTTTCCAGGTACAGCTGAGAATAGGAAACTTTTCCAGGTCTAGCCCAACCAGCTCAGGTCGAGTCCTGAAAAACTGGTGGGTATTGGGGGAGCTCATCTTATGAAAGAGCAATTGGTGGCAAAGCTGGGTCTCCAGGACAGCTGTGTGTGTATATGTCCGCAGAGCATGCCTTGTAGTCATCTTTAGTAACTGAACACCATTTGTGAATGGATAAACTATATTCCTTGCTGTACAATAGTGAAAAATTCATATTAACAATGGTAATAATAAAAATATTGATGAATATTAACAGGAATGACGATCATCATGATACTAGTACCAATGGTTATAATACTGATAATAATACTAACCCTATGGACTTGGGACATACAAGTTTTCCCTAAGTGGATAATAGGCATAAATATTTGGTGGTGTAGGGTTATTTCAAGTCCCAGAAAGCAAGGATGAACATCTAGAACGAGAAGAAAAACAATCTGGAGGTTGGCAAGTGCACACCTGGGGACTCCTGTGTTAACTTCTGGTGTTTCAGCCGAAGAGGGAATGTTAATATAACCCTGGTCCTGTAACACCATGCTGACCAACACCTACCAGCTTTCAGTAGATAAGATAGCTGGCTGATGGAACAGGGATCCAGAGAAGTTACGTGTCCAGACCAGTACATGTTGCCCAGTGGCAGAGTTCATGACAAGCAATAAACCCCAGGATAATGTCATTCCCAGCCAGCTGACTGTCATCTGCTCTTTCATGGCCCCTCTCTACTGGTACCTCTAGGCACTGGCATGTCCTCCAGAGGCTGTAGGAGGGCATCATACTCAGTACTCACCCACCTGCAGGAGGCAAGAAAGATGGAAAGAGCTAAATACTATGGTTTCTGGATTCTTTTTGGTGGGCATGGCATATTTCGCATTTGCTTTACTAATGGTGGAACCCAGTCAATGGTTTGCAATACAGCTCTGGATGACTCTGGACACCTGTAGAGATTTTGACAATTTCCAGAAGGTCACAAGTTCTTGGAGGACTTTTTCATGAGTTCTTTGACTGAAAAGGTGGTTCAAAAAACTACTTTTCTGACTTAGAAAATGTTGCAGAGGCTGGGCGCAGTGGCTCATGCCTGTAATACCAGCACTTTGGGAGGCCGAGGCAGGCAGTTCTCGAGGTCAGGAGTTTGAGACCAGCCTGAAACCCCATCTCTACTAAAAATACAAAAATGAGGGGGGCGTGGTGGCATGCACCTGTAACCCAGCTACTCAGGAGGCTGAGGCGGGAGAATCGCTTGAACCTGGGAGTCGGAGGTTGCAGTGAGCCAAGATTGTGCCACTGGACTCCAGCCTGGGCGACAGTGCGAGACTCTATCACAAAAAAAAAAAAAAAGAAGAAGAAGAAGAAGAAAAAGAAAATGTTGCAGAGACTCTGGTGAACAGGTAGTCCCTCTCCTGCCACTCCAGGTAAAAGTTTCTTGGCCACAAACCTGATTTAGCAGTATCCCTTCATCTTAGGTGGGTAACAGAAAGCCATTCATGACCTATCCAAGCATGGAGGGGGAATTTGACTTAGAAAACTTTTAGGTGGACTAGTTGGTGAAAGAAAGTGCATTCTAGGGCTCACAGACCTACACATAGAGTTGCTAGCACATAAAGCATATGTATGAATTCTTTCTGAGCCCATGGCAAGACCAGGGTGCACTTCATCCATCTACTATGCTGGTATGAATAGATACTTGCCCGAAAAAGAAAAGAATAACTCAGGAAGCCCATTCTTCTACAGGACACCAGGTGGTAGGTAGGAGTCTTGGGGTTGCTGTGGTATGTATGTTTTAAGGTTGTCTTTTAATCATCTTCAGCAAACTCAACAGTCTTCAGAACATAAAAAAAATTATTCAACATTGCATAATAACTACCACAAATCTATCCATGATAAAGAACTGTACCCACATAATAATAACATTAATAGCAATCATAATGGTGTGATATAAATGTCATTTTAAAGAAGAGAATAATAAAAGAGCAGATATTTAAGAGCATATTCCTGTAAGCCTGTGACATTGTTCCCATATGAGCCCTCGTGTTATTGATTACAGGGAGAGGCTTGGGGCTGCATCTTGAAATATCTTCTGTGATGGCAAAGAAGAGTGGCAGTAGGGAGAATAATTCTGAGCCACACGAGGGCTTGGGCAAAAGTGGAGATGCCTGTGCCACGTGGAAATACATTACAAATGGACTATGGAAAAGGGTCTGGCCAGAGTCCTGCCTGACACAGGTCATACAAAAGCTTTCAGTAGTTCGCCCCAAGAAATGGCTGGTCCAGGCTGTAGATGAGAAGCACTGGGCAGACAGATCCACACCCGCTTCCTGAGTCTCAGAAGTCTGGTGTGCATCGAACATTAAGCCCCCAAGCCTACTGAGACTTCACCTCCTGGCTGGTCTTCTACCATCTGATTCTTGAGCCCCATCACGTAAGTGCCATCTCCATCCTGGAATTGCTGACAATGTCTGATGGAGGGTTTCACCCTGGGTACTCAGTACCAGCAATGGATGAAATACCAGAAGGGAGGCTCCAGGGCTTCCATAGAAGACACATTCTAAAGTTGCTCGGGTGATCAAATGGTCATCTCATAGATTTTCAGCAGAACTGCAGCATTTTGTGAATACCTGAGTGAATGCAGAAAGTATCCAGACGCATGGGCATTCTAGGAAGCTCCCTGTGTAAATCAAATACAAGGAATATCTACTTCTGGGCTCAAAAGCTAACTTAGATTGCAGGGGCCTTTAAAAACAGTATGCTGAGAATAGATAGGGCTCAAGGACAGTATCTCCAATTGAACTTTTAATGAACTCCCGTAGGCGCCAAGAAGGCGGGCAGATAAGGAAGAGCATAGCAACAAGGAACTGAGTAGAAGGTTACACCTGGGAAAAGAAAGTTTGTTTTACATTGCATTCTTTCTGCTGACGTGGGGTTTATGGAGTATAAATAAAGTGAGGCGGAGGCTCTGAGCGCGGCCGCCATGTTCTCTGTGTGTCTTTGTCTTTTGTGTGTTCTTTCATTCTCCACCACCCCCGACACGGACCCCAACATTAGATAATAAAAAAAGTGAGATGCTGGCAGAAGGCAAATAACTCCACTTCAGTTCTTGAGAGAAAAATGGTTCTGTAACCTCTGAGTTTATTTAGAAAATGTTTGGAGCCTCAGGAAGACCAAGTATATCATTCCTGATGTTTCCAGGGCAGATTGGACTGCTTGGGCCTCTGGGACTATTCTAAGTCCTCTCAGACTTCCATGGGAAACCGTATCTCTACTCCTAGAGCTCACACCACCCCTGAGCAAGCTCATTGTTTTCTAAATATTCCAAGGAAGTCCATCCAGGGTATGCCTGTATTGGTGAGTTTCACCTTGGACTGGCAGGAGAACTCTGAGAATGATACATCCTGACTTCACTTGATAAAGGTAGGGGAGCCAAGAAGTCCAGATCTGGAGAGCACCTGAAACACCAGATGGCAGAAGGACAGTAAGGAGGTGAAGTCAGCTATGGAGGTGGAGCTTCATGTTTAATGCATGTAGGATTCTGAGTTCCAGGACTGATGGGCTGGTGGGGATGAGATACATGTCTTCTTTGCAGGGAGCCAGGCCAAACCAGCCATCTGGTTGCACTACTGAAAGCTTTTGTGTGCCCAGTGGTAGGTAAGACACAAGCCAAACTCTCTTCACCTCTGGCTGGTAGTCCTTGACTAGAGAGGTTTGCACACAAGTGGTCCTATTAGCCCATGCTCTCCTGTGGCTTGCTTTGCTTTCACCTGTTTCTCATGTTTGCCATCATGGAACACATTTCATAGTGAAATTCTTTGACTCTGACTCCAAATTACACAAGGAGGACCCAATTTGTCAACTTTTCATATATTTAGGAGAATCTCCACATTGATTTTTGTATCCTTATGTTCATATTGTCACCAGTATTAAAATTCTTACTATTTAGGTCATTGCGTTCACTATCATAATTATTAAATATTTTTCATTTATCATTTATTTTTATTGGTTAATTTTTTGTGGCAGCTGTTATATAACAATCACTAGAGTTTCTCTATTCATGAAAGATGTCCACGTTAATGGAGGTAACTAGGAGTGTTACTTTACAGGTATGTAAACACAGATAATCTTGGCTGAACTGTGGCTATATTGTCTGGTGTCCCTTTGAAGGTGAAGCCTCTTGTGTTATTCTAAGTGACCTCTGGAGACAGAAACTGTCTCATAATTGCAGGGACGACTTGAGAAGGCATCCTGAGCCTATGCAGAAATGCAGAAGCACTTCCATGATCTAAGCAACCTATGTGAAGGCCTGAAAGCCAAAGCAAAGCTGTCCAACAAAAAGTTTTCCTAGTAACACTGGAGGTCCATCAGTCACTCCTCCTGGTCTGGAAATGCCAGAAATGTCCTCCGTGGTTCTTGTGAGGGTCCAGATCTTTTCAAAATCACCTCAGAAGCCATAGAACCACTCCATCCTACCTGAAATTGCAGAATGACTTTTCTTTTGACCAGAGTCTCAAAAATATATTCATTGATAGTTTTGGTTCCTGGGAGCCGCCATTGCTTGCAAAAGATGTGCCAGAGACTAGACATTTTCTGTTTCCTCACTTGTCCGGAAAAGACTGAAGTGTTTCTGGAACACAGAAATGGGAATCTGACCCTCTGAGCAGCCTCAGAATTTTCTAAGTCTTCCAAGCAGAGTGGAAGTTCTGGTGAGGACCCTTTGTACCCCCGATGGTCTGGAATCACATAGGATGATGCGTTCAAACAACTCTAGGTGGAGATATATTTTCTGAGATATTCCAAGGAGGAGGGACACAACTGGACCAGATGTTAAAAGGGCAGCTGAGCATTAAGTGCCTATGTAGTGTTTGCAGCTTAATGTCCCATGCAGAAGGGGACTCTGGGCTCTTGTGTTAGAATTCAATGTAATTCTGGGGTCCTGCTTTTCTTCCAGGAAATCCCACTTCCATCTGGATGTCTGGATGAACCACTGAAAGCCACTGAGTGTCCTGCAGTAGGTGAACTGTGGCCAGAGCCCAAGGATGAAGGGGGCTCCTTCTGTCTGTGACTGTGAAGAGGAAGCCTGAGGTATAGCAGACTCAGGCCCCAGAAGGATGGAAAAAATGAGGTGGGGAGTGAGGGGACCTCAGAGGAAGACTGAGGTCTGCAGAATCCCAGGGTCAAGGAGACAGTGCGGTGTCCTGGTGGTGTCCTTGATGTTCCAAGAGGGGTGATAATCCATCTCCTGAGTAAAAGCTTCATATGGGGTGAGGAGGGGAGAAGTAAACAGAGAGGAAGCAGGGAAGGCCAAGACAGCGACCAGCCTTAGAGCGATTTTAACCAGAAATGGACACAGACCCTGGACCCCATCGCGGGGTTGCAGGCCAAGGACCGTCTCTAGGCGATGCATAGCTCCCTTGTGGGGTTAGTGGGAGTAGGCATTGTGACGTCTGCAGGGGTGTGGAAGGCTGGGCGACGGGAGCAGCTTACAGGGCTGGACCAGAAATACTGAACTTCTTTTCCATCAGTGAAATCCACTTCCGAGTCAGAAAAAACTGCAAGTTCTGGAGGGGCAGGGCCTAGGAGGAGGTCAGGGCCTGAGCCTTCCTGCTTTGACCCCCCCTACCCCCCGTGTTTCTGGGTCTGTCCTCACTTCCACCCAGCGGATCTTGAGTATCCTCCTTTGAGTCCCCACGAGTGTGTTGTGTGCAGTGGGGCCAGGCTGCTTCATCCACTGCACGTTCAATGTTTCCAATACTTTCTGGCCAAAGTTTAGAGTTGTCAGACCACTGACTTTGAATGTTGACCTGGTTCCTTTTGAACAGAGTAAAATCTATTGAAGTTTAAGGTCACCTCTTTTCATGGATGGTGAAGAGGCAGGCTATTCAGGCGCAACTGCCCTCAGGTCTGGAGGGCGCCGGAGGTCACTGTGGGTGGTGGGTGAAGCCGGAACCTCTGTGGCTCTAGACTTTCAAATATTTCATTTTTTCTTTTGTAGTTTGTGTTTGTTGCTTGCTTTTTTTTACAATGGGAACTGGAATGTAAGATGCCAAACTAGCCTGTGGGGGACATGGATTTTCACAACAGTAACCACAGAGTGTAGTTTCCATTTCTATTCCCTGTTCATGTGGGAGGCAGAAAAGGAAATCAGGTGCTCAGTTCTAGGGACATCACAGGACTAGGACATGTACAGTGAGGGTGGAAGGCAGAGGCATTGCTTTAGGAGAATAAAATTACTGCATGCACACACATATGTATGTATATGGATGTATGTACACAAATATGCATATTTATAGATTCTGTTCTTCCTCTCTCTATATAATTTTCTTTATTTCACACTTGATATGATTTTTTTTATTATACTTTGTGTTCTAGGGTACATGTGCACAATGTATAGGTTTGTTACATATATATACATGTGCCATGTTGGTGTGCTGCACCCATTAACTCATCATTTACATTAGGTATATCTCCTAATGCTATCCCTCCCCCCTCCCCCCACCCTACATCAGGCCCCAGTGTGTGACGTTCCCCTTACTGTGTCCAAGTGATCTCATTGTTCAGTTACCACCTATGAGTGAGGACATGCGGTGTTTGGTTTTCTGTTCTTGCAGTAGTTTGCTGAGAATGATGGTTTCCGGCTACATCCATGTCCCTACAAAGGATGCAAACTCATCCTTTTTTATGGCTGCATGGTATTCCATGGTGTATATGTGGCACATTTTCTTAATCCAGTCTGTCATTATAGGCATTTGGGTTGGTTCCAAGTCTCTGCTATTGTGAATAGTGCTGCAGTAAACATACATGAGCATGTGTCTTTATAGCAGCATGATTTATAATCCTTTGGGGATATACCCAGTAATAGGATGGCTGGGTCAAATGGTATTTCAAGTTCTACATCCTTGGAGGAATCACCACACTGTCTTTCACAGTGGTTGAACTAGTTTACAGTCCCACCAACAGTGTAAAAGTGTTCCTATTTCTCCACATCCTCTCCAGCACCTGTTGTTTCCTGACTTTTTAATAATTGCCATTCTAACTGGTGTGAGATGGCATCTTATTGTGGTTTTGATTTGCATTTCTCTGATGGCTAGTGATGATGAGTATTTTTTCATGTGTCTGTTGGCTGCATAAATGTCTTCTTTTGAGAAGTGTCTGTTCTTATCCTTTGCCCACTTTTGGATGGGGTTGTTTGTTTTTTTCTTGTAAATTTGTTTGAGTTCTTTGTAGGTTCTGGATATTAGCCCTTTGTCAGATGAGTAGATTGCCACAATTTTCTCCCATTCTGTAGGTTGTCTGTTCACTCTGATGGTAGTTTCTTTTGCTGTGCAGAAGCTCTTTAGTTTAATTAGATCCCATTTGTCTATTTTGGCTTTTGTTGCCATTGCTTTTGGTGTTGTAGATATGAAGTCCTTGCCCATGCCTATGTCCTGAATGGTATTGCCTAGGTTTTCTTCTAGGGGTTTTATGGTTTTAGGTCTAATATTTAAGTCTCTAATCCCTCTTGAATTAATTTTTGTGTAAGGAGTAAGGAAGGGATCCAGTTTCAGCTTTTTATTTATGGCTAGCCAGTTTTCCCAGCAGCATTTATTAAATAGGGAATCCTTTCCCCATTTCTTATTTTTGTCAGGTTTGTCAAAGATCAGATGGTTGTAGAAGTGTGGTATTATTTCTGAGGGCTCTATTCTGTTCCATTGGTCTATAGCTCTGTTTTCATAGCAGTATCATGCTGTTTTGGTTACTGTAGCCTTGCTGTATAGTTTGAAGTCAGGTAGCGTGATGCCTCCAGCTTTGTTCTTTTGACTAGGATTGTCTTGACAATGCGGGCTCTTTTTTGGTTCCATATGAACTTTAAAGTAGTTTTTTTCCAATTCTGTAAAGGAAGTCATTGGTAGCTTAATGGGGATGGCATTGAATCTATAAATTACCTTGGACAGTATGACCATTTTCACGATATTGATTCTTCCTGTTCATGAGCATGGAATGTTCTTCCATTTGTTTGTGTCCTCCTTTATTTCATTGAGCAGTGGTTTGTAGTTCTCCTGAAGAGGTCCTTCACATCTGTTGTAAGTTGGATTCCTAGGTATTTTATTCTCTTTGAAGCAATTGTGAATGGGAGTTCATTCATGATTTGGCTCTCTGTTTGTCTGTTATTGGTGTATAAGAATGCTTGTGATTGTTGCACATTAATTTTGTATCCTGAGACTTTGCTAAAGTTGCTTATCAGTTTGAGGAGATTTTGGGCTGAGACGATGGGGTTTTCTAAGTAGACAAGCATGTTATCTGCAAACAGGGACAATTTGACTTCTTCTTTTCCTAATGAAATACTCTTTATTTATTTCTCTTGCCTGATTGCCCTAGCCAGAACTTCCAACACTATGTTGAATAGGAGTGGTGTGAGAGGGCATCCCTGTCTTGTGCCAGTTTTTAAGGGGAATGCTTCCAGTTTTTGCCCATTCGGTATGATACTGGCTGTGGGTTTGTCATGAATAGCTCTTATTATTTTGAGATACGTTCCATCAATACTGAATTTATTGAGAGTTTTTAGCATGAAGGGTTGTTGAATTTTGTCAAAGGCCTTTTCTGCATCTATTGAGATAATCATGTGGTTTTTGTCTTTGGTTCTGTTTATATGTTGGATTACGTTTATTGATTTGAGTATGTTGAACCAGCCTTGCATCCCAGGGATGAAGCCCACTTGATCATGGTGGATAAGCTTTTTGATGTGCTTCTGGATTCGGTTAGCCAGTATTTTATTGAGGATTTTTCTGTCAATGTTCATCAGGGATATTGGTCTAAAATTCTCTTGTTTTGGTGTGTCTCTGCCAGGCTTTGGTATCAGGATGATACTGGCCTCATAAAATGAGTTAGAGAGGATTCCCTGTTTTTCTATTGATTGGAATCGTTTCAGAAGGAATAGTACCAGCTCCTCTTTGTACCTCTGGTAGAATTCAGCTGTGAATCTGTCTGGTCCTGGACTTTTTTTGGTTAGTAGGCTATTAATTATTACCTCAATTTCAGAGCCTGCTATTGGTCTCTTCAGGGATTCAACTTCTTCCTGGTTTAGTCTTGGGAGAGTGTATGTGTCCAGGAATGTATCCATTTCTTCTAAGTTTTCTAGTTTATTTGCGTAGAGGTTTTTATAGTATTCTCTGATGGTAGTTTGTACTTCTGTGGGGTCGGTGGTGATATCCCTTTATCATTTTTTATTGCATCTATTTGATTCTTCTCTCTTTTCTTCTTTATTGCTCTTGCTAGTGGTCTATCAATTTTGTTGATCTTTTCAAAAAACTAGCTTCTGGATTCAATGATTTTTTGAAGGGTTTTTTGTGTCTCTGTCTCCTTCAGTTCTGCTCTGATCTTAGTTATTTCTTGCCTTCTGCTAGCTTTTGAATGTGTTTGCTCTTGCTTCTCTAGTTCTTTTAATTGTGATGTTAGGGTGTCAATTTTAGATCTTTCCTGCTTTCTCTTGTGAGAATTTAGTGCTATAAATTTCCCTCTACACACTGCTTTAAATGTGTCCCAGAGATTCTGGTATGTTGTATCTTTGTTCTCATTGGTTTCAAAGAACATCTTTATTTCTGCCTTCATTTCGTTATGTACCCAGTAGTCATTCAAGAGCCAGTTGTTCAGTTTCCATGTAGTTGAGTGGTTTTGATTGAGTTTCTTAATCCTGAGTTCTTGTTTGATTGCACTGTGGTCTGAGAGACAGTTTGTTATAATTTCTGTTCTTTTACACTTACTGAGGGGTGCTTTACTTCAAACTATGTGGTCAATTTTGGAATAAGTACAATGTGGTGCTGAGAAGAATGTGTATTCTGTTGATTTGGGGTGGAGAGTTCTGTAGAAGTCTATTAGGTCCGCTTGGTGCAGAGTTGAGTTCAATTCCTGGATATCCTTATTGACTTTCTGTCTCGTTGATCTGTCCAATGTTGACAGTGGGGGGTTAAATTCTCCCACTATTATTGTGTGGGAGTCTAACTCTCTTTGTAAGTCTCTAAGGCCTTGTTTTATGAATCTGGGTGTTCCTGTATTGGGTGCATATATATTTAGGGTAGTTAACTCTTCTTGTTGAATTGATCCCTTTATCATTATGTAATGACCTTGTTTGTCTCTTTTGATCTTTGTGGTTTAATGTCTGTGTTATCAGAGACTAGGATTGTAACCCCTGACATTTTTTTTGTTTTCCATTTGCTTGGTAGATCTTGTTCCATCCCTTTATTTGGAGCCTATGTGTGTCTCTGCACGTGAGATGAGTCTCCTGAATACAGCAAACTGATGGGTCTTGACTCTTTATTCAATTTGCCTGTCTGTGTCTTTTAATTGGAGCATTTAACCCATTTACATTTAAGGTTAATATTGTTATGTGTGAACTTGATCCTGTTGTTATGATGTTAGCTGGTTATTTTGCTCGTTAGTTGATGCAGTTTCTTCCTAGCATCGATGGTCTTTACATGTTGGCATGTTTTTGCAATGGTTAGTACTGTTTGTTCCTTTCCATGTTTAGTACTTCCTTCAGGAACTCTTGTAGGACAGGCCTGGTGGTGACAGAATCTCTCAGCATTTGCTTGTCTATAAAAGATTTTATTTCTCCTTCACTTATGAAACTTAGTTGACTGGATATGAAATTCTGGTTTGAAAATTCTTTAAGAATGTTGACTATCGGCCCCCACTCTCTTCTGGCTTGTAGAGTTTCTGCCAAGATATCTGCTGTTAGTCTGATGGGCTTCCCTTTGTGGGTAATGTAACCTTTCTCTCTGACTGCCCGTAACACTTTTTCCTTCTTTTCAACTTTGGTGAATCTGACAATTATGTGTTTTGAAGTTGCTCTTCTTGAGGAGTATCTTTGTGGCGTCCTCTGTATTTCCCGAATTTGAATGTTGGCCTGCCTTGCTGGGTTAGGGAAGTTCTCCTGGATGATATCCTGCAGAGTATTTTCCAACTTGGTTCCATTCTCCCCATCACTTTCAGGTACACCAATCAGATGTAGATTTGGTCTTTTCACATAATCCCATATTTCTTGGAGGCTTTGTTCATTTCTTTTTACTCTTTCTTCTCTAAATTTCTCTTCTTGCTTCATTTGATTCATTTGATCTTCAATCTCTGATACTCTTTCTTCCAATTGATCAGGTCGGTTACTGAAGCTTGTGCATTTGTCATGTAGTTCTTGCGTCATGGTTTTCATCTCTATCAGGTCGTTTATGGACTTCTCTGCATTGGTTATTCTAGTTATCCATTCGTCAAATCTTTTTTCAAGGTTTTTAGTTTCTTTGTGCTGGGTTTGTAGTTCCTCCTTTAGCTCTGAGAAGTTTGATCAACTGAAGCCTTCCTCTCTCAACTTGTCAAAGTCATTCTCCATCCATCTTTGTTCTGTTGCTGGTGAGGAGCTGCGTTCCTTTGGAGGGGGAGAGGTGCTCTGATTTTTTGAATTTTGAGCTTTTCTGCACTGCTTTTTCCCCCTGTTTGTGGTTTTATCTACCTTTGGTCTTTGATGATGGTGATGTATGGGTGAGGTTTTGGTGTGGATGTCCTTTCTGCTTGTTAGTTTTCCTTCTAACAGTCGGGACCCTCAGCTTCAGGTCTGTTGGAGTTTGCTTGAGGTTCACTCCAGGTAGGCTCCTCCCAGTTAGGCTCTCCAGTTAGGCTACTCGGGGGTCAGGGACCCACTTGAGCAGGCAGTCTGTCAGTTCTCAGATCCCAACCTCCATGCTGGGAGAATCACTACTCTCTTCGAAGCTGTCACACAGGGACATTTACATCTGCAGAGGTTTCTGCTGCTTTCTGTTTAGCTATGCCCTGCCCCCAGAGGTGGAGTCTACAGAGGCAGGCAGGCCTCCTTGAGCTGCAGTGGGCTCCACCCAGTTCGAGCTTCCTGGCTGCTTTGTTTACCTACTTAAGCCTCAGCAATGGTGGGCACCCCTCCCCCAGCCTCACTGCCGCCTTGCAGTTAGATCTCAGACTGCTGTGCTAGCAATGAGAGAGGCTCTGTGGGCTTAGGACCCTCTGAGCCAGGTGTGGGATATAATCTCCTGGTGTGCTGTTTGCTAAGACCCTTGGTAAAGCACAGTATTGGATGGGAGTGACCCAATTTTCCAGTGTTCTGTGTCACAGTTTCCCTTCACTAAGAAAAGGAATTCCCTTCCCCCTTGCACTTCCTAGGTGAGGCGATGACTTGCCCTTCTTCGGCTCTCACTCGTTGGGCTGCGCCCACTGTCCTGCACCAACTGTCCAACATGCCCCAGTGAGATGAACCTGGTACCTCAATTGGAAATGCAGAAATCACCCATCTTCGGTGTTGCTCACGCTGGCAGCTGGAGGCTGGAGCTGTTCCTATTTGGCCATTGTGGCACCAACCTCACTTGATATGATTTCTAAATTTAAATGCCTTTGAGACAAACATGAATTGTGAAGGGATTTAAAAATGTCAGTGAAAAATGGAATTAAAAATAAAAATATAAGTATCAACTTTATTTCTCAATATAATCTCTACTGAGGTCAAGACACTGCATTAAGGGATGATCCCAACCATTCAGTCCATTGCTAAAGAACTGAGGGTCATGGGAATTTAACCATGTCAATGCAATCTTCTACTATTAACTGAAGAAAAATGGGTGCCCTTTACAGTTATTTTAAGATTAGGAAAAATAAGGTCAGAAGAAACCAAATCAGGACCGTAATGTTGATGCCTAATAATTTCCCATGAAAACTCTTTCAAAATTACCGGTGTTTGATGAGAGGAAGGAACAGAAGTGTTGTTGTGGTGCAGAGGGACTCTCTAGTGAAGCTTTACAGGGCACTTTTCTGCAAAAGTATTTGCTAATTTTCTCTAAGAACTCTCCTACTAAGCAAATATTATGGTGCTTTGATCCTACAGAATGTCAACAAGCAAAATGCCTTGAGCATCCCCAAAACCTCTATGGCTTTTGCTTTTGAGAAGTTTGCTTTTGCTTTGACTGGACCACTTCTACTTCTTGGTAGCCATTGTTTTAATTGTGCTTTGCCTTCAGGATCCTATTGATAAAGTCAGTTTCACTCCCTGTTATAATTCTTCAAAATAATGCTTCAGGATCTTGATTCTGCTTGTTCAAAATAGTCACTAATAGCTCTACTTTTGTCCATAGCTGATCTAGGCACAAGGGTATTTGGGACTCATCAAATGTAAAGTTTCTCAACTTTCACGTTATAGTCAGTATTGTGTAAGCTGAACCAATTGAGATGTCTGTGGTGTTGGCTATAATATCTCTCGTTAATTGTCAGTCCTCCTCAATTAGGGCATAGAAACAATTTTTTTTCTCTCAAAAATTGGAATGGATGCCCCTCCTCTGTGGGCTTCATCTTCAACATTGTCTTATCTCTTCTTAGAATCAGGTATCCCTTTGTAAACGACTGATCCTTCAGGTCATTTTTCCCATAGACTTTTCTTAAAGAATAATTTATTTCACCGTTTTTTGTACCCCAGCTTCACCATAAATTTGATGTTTGTTCTTGTTTCAGGTTTGGCAGAATTCAAGTTTGGCAGAATTCATGTGGTTCTTTTCAGACTGATGTTTTAAATCCTATTCACATATGTTAAAACACGGCCGGGCATGGTGGCTCACGCCTGTAATCCCTGCACTTTGGGAGGTTGGGCAACATGGCAAAACCCTGCCTCGACAGAAAATACAAAAATTAGCCTCTACAAAAAATACAAAAATTAACCAGACAAGGTCCCAGCTACTTGGAAGGCTGAGGCAGGAGAATCGCTTCAGCCTGGAAGCAGAGGTTACTTTGAGCCAAGATTGCTCCACTGCACTGCAACCTCGGTGAGAGGAGTGAAACCCTGTCTCAAAAATAAGAAAAAGTTAAAATAAACTAGTATATGTGTGTTTTGATGCAAAAGCTAAAAGTTCACGCATAGTTTTTTCATAATTGTTATTTTGCATGAACTTATTGAAGCCCCCTATTATTTGCCATAATTTTCTCATCTTATTAATTTCTATATACATACAGAATTTCCAATTTGTGTAAACCTTTCTTCCCAGTTACTGAACAATTATTTTAAATTGGAAAAATATGAGCTATTTTAATCTATATTTTTGTTTTCTACTTCTGAATATTTTAGAGAAAAAATGGATAATGAGACTTGTAAGATGGAGATGTTTGGAAGTTTCTATTACCAATGACAAATTAATTTTTAAATAATTTCAGGAAAATTTAGGTGAATGTCTGTACTTTCATATGAACATTCATAGTAAAACAGATTTTTTAATTTCTACCCTTGATAAACTTTAGTATAAAATATGTGAGTAAATGTGTACTTTTCCGTTCCTCATGAACATTCTCAAGTTTATGCTATCTGGATTTTCTCAGGATGAATTACAAGCTGTATATGCTGCTGAAGTGTCTCAAAGATTATGTCCCAAAGAGAGTGCCCTACTGTTTTTCCAATATTAATTTCTAAGTTTTACCAAGTTACAAGTTTTTTTTTCATAAAATATAAAACATAACTTTCCTGTGGTAAGGGGTACAAAGGAAGCTTGGATTTGTTCTGAGAAGGGGAGAGGGTACTTCTGCCCATTGCCATGCACATCTGATTTTAGAGCTGAATGCCTTTCTGAGCTTGGCTCACTCCTCTCAAACTTGCTGGTAAATAGACACAAATTAAAGAGAAATAATTGTACACCATTTGGGATCAACGAATCCAGATATCTGAACCATTGTTTATTATTTGCCCCTCCCACCCTCTCACCCTCCCAGATCTCTAGTGTCTATCATTCCACTTCTATGTCCAAGTGTACAATTATTTAACTCACACTTACAAATGAGAACTTCATGTGTTCATTTGTACAGATTCTCTTCCACCTAGCTACCTCTGAGACTGCAAGAACAATCACTCCTCCCCCTCCTCCTTCTCAGCCTACTCAAACAGAAGACCAGGAGCATTATCTATCTATCTATCTATCTATCTATCTATCTATCTATCTATGCACACACACACACGTACACATATATATACACACACAAATATATATACACACATATGTGTACATATACACACACACTCATAAAGAATTTGCATTTTAAAGAATGGCAGAACCATAGTTGTTCAAAAATCAACTATATAATTCTATATATGATAAATGTCTACTAGAAAATTCACGTTGAAAATTGCAAACACGACATAGAAAAAATAAAGTTTTAAAAAATTTTATTTTATTTCATTTTAAGTTCCAGGATACATGTGCAGGACGTGCAGGTTTGCTACATAGGTAAGTGTGTGCGATGGTGGTTTGCTGTACCTATCAACCCGTAACCTAGGTATTCAGCCCCACATGGATTAGCTATTTATTCTGATGCACTCCCTCCTCACTCACCCCCAGACAGGCTCCAGTGTATGTTGTTCCCCTCCCTGTGTCTATGTTTTCTCATTGTTCATCTGCCACTTATAAGTGAGAACATGTGTATTTGGTTTTCTGTTCCTGCATTAGTTTGCTGAGAATAATGGCTCCCAGCTTCATCCATGTCCTTGCAAAGGACATGATCTCATTCCTTTTTATGGCTGTATAGTATTCCATGGTGTATATGTATCACATTTTCTGTATCCAGTCTGTCACTGATGGGCATTTGGGTTGATTCCATGTCTTTGCTATTGTGAAGAGTGTGGCAATGAACATATGCATACAAGTATCTTTATAAAACAAGAATTTATATTCCTTTGGGTATATACCCAGTAATGGCATTGCTGGATCAAATGGTATTTCTGATTCTAGGTCTTTGAAAAATCACCACACTGTCTTCCACAGCGTTTGAATTTACATTCACTCCAACAGTGTAAAAGTGTTCCTGTTTCCCCACAGTCTCACCAGCATCTGTTGTTTCTTGACTTTTTATTAATCACCATTCTGACTGGCATGAGATGACATCTCACTGTGGTTTTGATTTGTATTTCTCTAATGATCAGTAACGTTGGGCTTTTTTTTTTTTCATATGTTTGTTGGCTGCATAAGTGTCTGTTCATATCCTTTGCCCACTTTTTAAAATATTTTTATTTTCACTTTTTAAGACAGAGTCTTGCTGTGTCACCCAGGGTGGAGTTCAGTGGCACAATCTCGGGTCACTGCAACCTCTACCTCCCAGATTCAGGTGGTTCTTCTGTCTCAGCCTCCTGAGTAGTTGGGATTACAGGCACCTGCCACCACATCTGGCTGATTTATTGTATTTTGAGTAGAGACTGAGTTTCACCAGGTTGGCCAGGCTGATCTTGAACTCCTGGCCTCAAGTTATCTGCCCACCTCACCTTCCCAGACTTCTGGGATTACAGGTATGAGCTACTGCACCCAGTTTTTGCCCACTTTTATATGGGGTTGGATTTTTATAGTTTTGGGTTTTACATTTAAATCTTTAATCCATTTTCAGTTCACTTTTGCATAAGGTATAAGGAAGGGGTCCAGTTTCAGTTTTCTGCATATGTCTAGATAGTTTTTCCAGCACCATTTATTATTAAATAGGGAATCCTTTCCCCATTGTTTGTTTTCATCCAAAATAAAATGGTTGTAGATGTGCAGTCTTATTTCTGATATCTCTATTCCATTCCATTGGTCTATGTGTCTGTTTTGTACCACTACCATGCTGTTTGGGTTACTGTAGCCTTGTAATATGGTTTGAAGTCAGGTAACAGGATGCCTCCAGCTTTGTTATTTTTACTTAGGATTGTCCCGGGTATATGGACTCTTTTTTCGTTTCATATGAATTCTGAAGTAGTTTTTTCTAATTTTGTAAAGAATGTCCATGGTAGTTTATGGGAATAGCATTGAATCTATGAATTACTTTGGGAAGTATGGCCATTTTCATGATATTGATTCTTCTTACCCATGAGCATGGAATGTTTTTCCATCTGTTTGTGTCCTCTCTTATTTCCTTGAGTAGTGGTTTGTAGTTCTCCTTGAAGAGGTCCTTCACTTGCCTTGTTAGCTGTATTCCTAGGTAGGTATTTTATACTCTTTGTAGCAATTGTAAATGTGAATTAATTTGTGATTTGGCTCTCTTCTTGTCTATTGTTGGTGTATAAGAGTGCTTGAGACTTTTGCACACTGATTTTGTATCTTGAGACTTTGCTGAAGTTGCTTGTAGCTTAAGAATCTTTTGGGCTGAGGTGATGAGATCTTATAGATATAGGATCATGTCATCTGCAAGAAAAGAAAGTCCGACTTCCTCTTTTCCTGTTTGAATATGCTTTATTCTTTCTCTTGCCTGATTGCCTTGGCCAGAACTTCCAACACTATATTGAATAGGAGTGGTGAGAGGGCATCCTTGCCTTGTGCCAAATTTCAAATGGAATACTTCCAGCTTTTGCCTGTTCAATATGATAATGACTGTGGGTTTGTCATAAATGGCTCTTATTATTTTGAGGCAAGCTCCATCAATACCTAGTTTCATGAGAGTTTTTAGCATAAAGGAATGTTGAATTTTATCAAAGACCTTTTCTGAGTCAACTGAAATAATCATGGGGTTTTTGTCTTTAGTTCTGTTTATGTGGTGAATTACATTTATTGATTTGCATATGTTGAACCAGCCTTGCACCCAAGGGATGAGGCCGATTTGATCTTGGTGGATAAGCTTTTTGATGTATTGCTGGATTTGGTTTGCCACTATTATATTGAGAATTTTGCAACAAAGTTTATCAGAAATATTAAGCTAAAGTGTAGTAAATACATTGAAAATAATAACAGACTGATTAAAAGACTAAATAATATGAATCCTAAGTGTTTTCACAACTGATTTATAGAGTAAAAGCATTGCCAAACTAAATGAGCTTGGCCAAAGACTGTACAGGGTCTGAGATGTTGTCTCAACTTCCATTACTCATTGTGAGGTGGACCTACAGTAACTATATTTGATGCAAAATTTCATGTTGATGGAAGCTGAGATGTCCTGCAGTCTCAGAGGGACAGTATTCTGGTGTGTCTCCCTTTGCCCTGTCAGGAATAAAGATCTAGACTCTACAGGTTTTGTCAAAATATACAATATGTAGGAAATGGGGCAGGGTTTAGGTTGTGAGGCAAAGCCTAGAGATATAAAGAAACAGCTTCTGACCCAGGGCTCATGAAGTTAGGTTAGTTTCAGAGATGATGGTGGAGTGAGCATAGTACAGTCTTTGGAACCATTCCTTCCCCTTATTTGTTCATAGGCCAGATGTGCTCAACTAGGGGGCATCTCAGGTCTGATGAACAGAGTCCTGGAGAGACAAAGGGGCAATCCTGAGGAAGAGGCTCAACAGGGAGGAAGGAGCCACCATTTTCTCTCCTGAGAAAAATCCTTCTCCCTAGGAAACCATAGGATTTTCTTTGGTCCCAGTGAGACTTTTTCTGAGTGAAGAGAGCAGAGAGAGCAAGGGACTGATGTGTTATCTGTTTCCACCTCCTGCAGTGATTCTGAAACCATGGGGGACAGAATTATCTTCAGAATCATGAGCAATCCAGATGCCATGGTTTCACACAAGACACTGGAAGTTCTTATCTCTGGGGGGTAGGCACTGGTCACTGATACTCTTTAAAGCTCATTCACTGATTACAAAGTGAGCCAAATTAATAATCTACTGCAAGTTTTACTAAACTCACTTTACTCGACACACAATTCACACACATTGTTAATATACACATTTTGATGCTTGGACAGGGTTGGACCCAAGATTCTGTACTTCTATGGAGCCCTGTGTTCTGCCCAGGTGTAATTTACTCTCTGGTAAGTAAACTGATCACATAACTAACAAGAGATTGATCTGTGATGATTAGAAATGAGAAGATCTGTTGGTTATGTTTTATTGGGATGGATTCTATTAACATTTAAATACAGTTTAAAAGCACAGCTTTACAATGAAAAGTAAGAAGCAAATATAAAAAGTGAAGGGGCTGGCGGAGCAAGATGGCCGAATAGGAGCAGCTCCAGTCTCCAACTCCCAGCGCCAGCGACACAGAAGACCGGTGATTTCTGCATTTTCAACTGAGGTACTGGGTTCATCTCACTGGGGAGTGCCGGACGATCGGAGCTGGTCAGCTGCTGCAGCCCGACCAGCGAGAGCTGAAGCAGGGCGAGGCATTGCCTCACCTGGGAAGCGCAAGGGGGAAGGGAGTCCCTTTTCCTAGCCAGGGGAACTGAGACACACAACACCTGGAAAATCGGGTAACTCCCACCCCAATACTGCGCTTTAGGAAACAGGCACACCAGGAGATCATATCCCACACCTGGCCGGGAGGGTCCCACACCCACGGAGCCTCCCTTGTTGCTAGCGCAGCAGTCTGTGATCTACCGGCAAGGCAGCAGCGAGGCTGGGGGAGGGGCGCCCGCCATTGCTGAGGCTTAAGTAGGTAAACAAAGCTGCTGGGAAGCTCGAACTGGGTGGAGCTCACAGCAGCTCAAGGAAACCTGCCTGTCTCTGTAGACTCCACCTCTGGGGACAGGGCACAGTAAACTAAGACACACAGACACCTCTGCACAGACGCAAACGACTCTGTCTGACAGCTTTGAAGAGAGCAGTGGATCTCCCAACACGGAGGTTGAGATCTGAGAAGGGACAGACTCCCTGCTCAAGCGGGTCCCTGACCCCTGAGTAGCCTAACTGGGAGACATCCCCCACTAGGGGCAGTCTGACACCCCACACCTCACAGGGAGGAGTACACCCCTGAAAGGAAGCTTCCAAAGCAAGAATCAGACAGGTACACTCGCTGTTCAGAAATATTCTATCTTCTGCAGCCTCTGCTGCTGATACCCAGGCAAACAGGGTCTGGAGTGGACCTCAAGCAATCTCCAACAGACCTACAGCTGAGGGTCCTGACTGTTAGAAGGAAAACTATCAAACAGGAAGGACACCTACACCAAAACCCCATCAGTACATCACCATCATCAAAGACCAGAGGCAGATAAAACCACAAAGATGGGGAAAAAGCAGGGCAGAAAAGCTGGAAATTCAAAAAATAAGAGCGCATCTCCCCCGGCAAAGGAGCGCAGCTCATCGCCAGCAACGGATCAAAGCTGGACGGAGAATGACTTTGACGAGATGAGAGAAGAAGGCTTCAGTCCATCAAATTTCTCAGAGCTAAAGGAGGAATTACGTACCCAGCGCAAAGAAACTAAAAATCTTGAAAAAAAAGTGGAAGAATTGATGGCTAGAGTAATTAATGCAGAGAAGGTCATAAACGAAATGAAAGAGATGAAAACCATGACATGAGAAATACGTGACAAATGCACAAGCTTCAGTAACCGACTCGATCAACTGGAAGAAAGAGTATCAGCGATTGAGGATCAAATGAATGAAATGAAGCGAGAAGAGAAACCAAAAGAAAAAAGAAGAAAAAGAAATGAACAAAGCCTGCAAGAAGTATGGGATTATGTAAAAAGACCAAATCTACGTCTGATTGGGGTGCCTGAAAGTGAGGGGGAAAATGGAACCAAGTTGGAAAACACTCTTCAGGATATCATCCAGGAGAACTTCCCCAACCTAGTAGGGCAGGCCAACATTCAAATCCAGGAAATACAGAGAACGCCACAAAGATACTCCTCGAGAAGAGCAACTCCAAGACACATAATTGCCAGATTCACCAAAGTTGAAATGAAGGAAAAAATCTTAAGGGCAGCCAGAGAGAAAGGTCGGGTTACCCACAAAGGGAAGCCCATCAGACTAACAGCAGATCTCTCAGCAGAAACTCTACAAGCCAGAAGAGAGTGGGGGCCAATATTCAACATTCTTAAAGAAAAGAATTTTAAACCCAGAATTTCATATCCAGCCAAACTAAGTTTCATAAGTGAAGGAGAAATAAAATCCTTTACAGATAAGCAAATGCTTAGAGATTTTGTCACCACTAGGCCTGCCTTACAAGAGATCCTGAAGGAAGCACTTAACATGGAAAGGAACAACCGGTACCAGCCATTGCAAAAACATGCCAAAATGTAAAGACCATTGAGGCTAGGAAGAAACTGCATCAACTAATGAGCAAAATAACCAGTTAATATAATGGCAGGATCAAGTTCACACATAACAATATTAACCTTAAATGTAAATGGACTAAATGCTCCAATTAAAAGACACAGACTGGCAAACTGGATAAAGAGTCAAGACCCATCAGTCTGCTGTATTCAGGAGACCCATCTCACACGCAGAGACATACATAGGCTCAAAATAAAGGGATGGAGGAAGATTTACCAAGCAAATGGAGAACAAAAAAAAGCAGGGGTTGCAATACTAGTCTCTGATAAAACAGACTTTAAACCATCAAAGATCAAAAGAGACAAAGAAGGCCATTACATAATGGTAAAGGGATCAATTCAACAGGAAGAGCTAACTATCCTAAATATATATGCACCCAATACAGGAGCACCCAGATTCATAAAGCAAGTCCTTAGAGACTTACAAAGAGACTTAGACTCCCATACAATAATAATGGGAGACTTCAACACTCCACTGTCAACATTAGACAGATCAACGAGACAGAAAGTTAACAAGGATATCCAGGAATTGAACTCATCTCTGCAGCAAGCAGACCTAATAGACATCTATAGAACTCTCCACCCCAAATCAACAGAATATACATTCTTCTCAGCACCACATCATACTTACTCCAAAATTGACCACGTAATTGGAAGTAAAGCACTCCTCAGCAAATGTACAAGAACAGAAATTATAACAAACTGTCTCTCAGACCACAGTGCAATCAAACTAGAACTCAGGACTAAGAAACTCAATCAAAACCGCTCAACTACATGGAAACTGAACAACCTGCTCCTGAATGACTACTGGGTACATAACGAAATGAAGGCAGAAATAAAGATGTTCTTTGAAACCAATGAGAACAAAGATACAACATACCAGAATCTCTGGGACACATTTAAAGCAGTGTGTAGAGGGAAATTTATAGCACTAAATGCCCACAAGAGAAAGCAGGAAAGATGTAAAATTGACACTCTAACATCGCAATTAAAAGAACTAGAGAAGCAAGAGCAAACACATTCGAAAGCTAGCAGAAGGCAAGAAATAACTAAGATCAGAGCAGAACTGAAGGAGATAGAAACACAAAAAACCCTCCAAAAAATCAATGAATCCAGGAGTTGGTTTTTTGAAAAGATCAACAAAATTGACAGCCCACTAGCCAGACTAATAAAGAAGAAAAGAGAGAAGAATCAAATCGACGCAATTAAAAATGATCAAGGGGATATCACCACCGACCCCACAGAAATACAAACTACCATCAGAGAATACTATAAACACCTCTACGCAAATAAACTGGAAAATCTAGAAGAAATGGATAATTTCCTGGACACTTACACTCTTCCAAGACTAAACCAGGAAGAAGTTGAATCCCTGAATAGACCAATAGCAGGCTCTGAAATTGAGGCAACAATTAATAGCCTACCAACCAAAAAAAGTCCAGGACCAGATGGATTCACAGCTGAATTCTACCAGAGGTACAAAGAGGAGTTGGTACCATTCCTTCTGAAACTATTCCAATCAATAGAAAAAGAGGGAATCCTCCCTAACTCATTTTATGAGGCCAACATCATCCTGATACCAAAGCCTGGCAGAGACACAACAAAAAAAGAGAATTTTAGACCAATATCCCTGATGAACATCGATGCAAAAATCCTCAATAAAATACTGGCAAACCGGATTCAGCAACACATCAAAAAGCTTATCCACCATGATCAAGTGGGCTTCATCCCTGGGATGCAAGGCTGGTTCAACATTCGCAAATCAATAAACATAATCCAGCATATAAACAGAACCAAAGACAAGAACCACATGATTATCTCAATTGATGCAGAAAAGGCTTTTGACAAAATTCAACAGCCCTTCATGCTAAAAACGCTCAATAAATTCGGTATTGATGGAACGTACCTCAAAATAATAAGAGCTATTTATGACAAACCCACAGCCAATATCATACTGAATGGGCAAAAACTGGAAAAATTCCCTTTGAAAACTGGCACAAGACAGGGATGCCCTCTCTCACCACTCCTATTCAACATAGTGTTGGAAGTTCTGGCTAGGGCAATCAGGCAAGAGAAAGAAATCAAGGGTATTCAGTTAGGAAAAGAAGAAGTCAAACTGTCCCTGTTTGCAGATGACATGATTGTATATTTAGAAAACCCCATTGTCTCAGCCCAAAATCTCCTTAAGCTGATAAGCAACTTCAGCAAAGTCTCAGGATACAAAATTAATGTGCAAAAATCACAAGCATTCTTATACACCAGTAACAGACAAACAGAGAGCCAAATCAGGAATGAACTTCCATTCACAATTGCTTCAAAGAGAATAAAATACCTAGGAATCCAACTTACAAGGGATGTAAAGGACCTCTTCAAGGAGAACTACAAACCACTGCTCAGTGAAATCAAAGAGGACACAAACAAATGGAAGAACATACCATGCTCATGGATAGGAAGAATCAATATTGTGAAAATGGCCATACTGCCCAAGGTAATTTATAGATTCAATGCCATCCCCATCAAGCTACCAATGAGTTTCTTCACAGAATTGGAAAAAACTGCTTTAAAGTTCATATGGAACCAAAAAAGAGCCCGCATCTCCAAGACAATCCTAAGTCAAAAGAACAAAGCTGGAGGCATCACGCTACCTGACTTCAAACTATACTACAAGGCTACAGTAACCAAAACAGCATGGTACTGGTACCAAAACAGAGATATAGACCAATGGAACAGAACAGAGTCCTCAGAAATAATACCACACATCTACAGCCATTTGATCTTTGACAAACCTGAGAGAAACAAGAAATGGGGAAAGGATTCCCTATTTAATAAATGGTGCTGGGAAAATTGGCTAGCCATAAGTAGAAAGCTGAAACTGGATCCTTTCCTTACTCCTTATACGAAAATTAATTCAAGATGGATTAGAGACTTAAATGTTAGACCTAATACCATAAAAATCCTAGAGGAAAACCTAGGTAGTACCATTCAGGACATAGGCATGGGCAAAGACTTCATGTCTAAAACACCAAAAGCAACGGCAGCAAAAGCCAAAATTGACAAATGGGATCTCATTAAATTAAAGAGCTTCTGCACAGCAAAAGAAACTACCATCAGAGTGAATAGGCAACCTACAGAATGGGAGAAAATTTTTGCAATCTACTCATCTGACAAAGGGCTAATATCCAGAACCTACAAAGAACTCAAACAAATTTACAAGAAAAAAACAAACAACCCCATCAAAAAGTGGGCAAAGGATATGAACAGACATTTCTCAAAAGAAGACATTCATACAGCCAACAGACACATGAAAAAATGCTCATCATCACTGGCCATCAGAGAAATGCAAATCAAAACCACAATGAGATACCATCTCACACCAGTTAGAATGGCAATCATTAAAAAGTCAGGAAACAACAGGTGCTGGAGAGGATGTGGAGAAATAGGAACACTTTTACACTGTTGGTGGGATTGTAAACTAGTTCAACCATTATGGAAGACAGTGTGGCGATTCCTCAAGGATCTAGAACTAGATGTACCATATGACCCAGCCATCCCATTGCTGGGTATATACCCAAAGGATTATAAATTATGCTGCTATAAAGACACATGCACACGTATGTTTATTGCAGCACTATTCACAATAGCAAAGACTTGGAATCAACCCAAATGTCCATCAGTGACAGATTGGATTAAGAAAATGTGGCACATATACACCATGGAATACTATGCGGCCATAAAAAAGGATGAGTTTGAGTCCTTTGTAGGGACTTGGATGCAGCTGGAATCCATCATTCTTAGCGAACTATCACAGGAACAGAAAACCAAACACCGCATGTTCTCACTCATAGGTGGGAACTGAACAATGAGATCACTCGGACTCAGGAAGGGGAACATCACACACCGGGGCCTATCATGGGGAGGGGGGAGGGGGGAGGGATTGCATTGGGAGTTATACCTGATGTAAATGACGAGTTGATGGGTGCAGCACAGCAACATGGCACAAGTATACATATGTAACAAACCTGCACGTTATGCACATGTACCCTACAACTTAAAGTATAATAATAATAAATAAATTAAAAAAAAAAAAAAAAGAAAAAAAAAAAAAAAAGTGAAGGGGCTATTCCCCAAAGTAGTTTCCACTGAAATACCACCAGAGAAAAACAACTCTCAGGACAGGGATACTGCTTCAAAGACACAGATTTCACCGCTGGATGGTTGATCTAGAATTTCCGAAAATTCCATCCATTACTCATGAAATGCAGTTTATTTAAGAACTTTCTAATTTGACTGTAGTTTCATACTCACACACTTCAGTGTGTTGTGTATTATTCCATTGATGATAAGAATAACTTATTTGGAAATGAATTACATACTGGTGAGGAAATTTTCCCTTTAAATTAAACTTAAACTCACACCATAAAATTAGCAGCATCTGTTTGTCTGTTCCAAGAATTAAATAGGTTCTACCCAGGGCAC
The DNA here is from genome assembly GCF_037993035.2 of Macaca fascicularis. NCBI lineage: Eukaryota > Metazoa > Chordata > Mammalia > Primates > Cercopithecidae > Macaca > Macaca fascicularis. The sequence continues at coordinate 14,650,696 of NC_088387.1, read as the reverse complement.
CTGAGGTCAGTTGAAAACAAAAGCAAAAAAAGTTGGAATAAAAAGTAAGAACACCCTTCCAATGTTACAAATGCATCCCAGTCTCAATTATTCACATTCACGAGAATGATTCACCTATATCCCACTTTAGCAAAATTTCACCTACTCTCGACTACCAATTGACTAATCAAAACAAACCAAGACAGAATAATAAATTCAAATTCATCCAGTACACTGAGGGGAAAACCTACACCTCAAAATGTAGTATACAGATATTCACACAGGATGTCATCTACTGTGAAAACACGTGCACAGAGACAGTCCCTTCACATGATCAGAATACTCACAACTCCACAAGAATATATTAGATATAGGATTATCTTGAAATGCGGCCATGACTAACCAGTTGTCCCTTTTACATAGACAAAAACCTGAGGACCACATTATGTTATGTAGGAATGACTGTACACTTGTGTGCGTGTGTGTGTGTGTAGGGATCCGGGGAATCCAATAGACATTCCAGTGATAACCTTTTCATGTTCAGCCTCTTGATTCTATATCCGAGTGAAATGACTTGCCAGTGGGGAACAAGATAAGTCTTTGCAGGAAGTGCTCTGGTGGGAGCTAGATACCCAAATCATAAAGCATCGAGTGTTGGAAACATGCACTGAAGTTAGACGAAATACTCCACGCACAATTTAGACGGTGAAAGACTTTCGGGTAATCATGCAGTCACCGAGAGGCTGATTGATGACATTCCCCGAATTTATGATTGCAAGAAGAGACAAATATTCATGACATTCTATTTCCGGTGGTTGGGGACATACGATGGCAATTTAAGAAATCATGAAATCAAGAAACTTGAGTAATCGGAAGGTATGCCAACTAAAACCTTCGATTCCTTTAACAAAGGATGAAAACAAAAACCACATATCACACAGCATGGGAGAGGACATTTTCATATGTATGTGATAATGGATCAACATTTGAGAGAGATGCAATAAAAAGTTGTAAATTTGACAAAAGCAAACAACCAGAATTAAACACTGGAAAAGCCTGGGTGACGGGAGTGGAGCGCCCTGTCTCAAGAAGAAAGAAACAGAGAGATTTAAAAGCAGGGAGTGAAACAGAGGTTTGTACACCATTGTTACTACTGGCCCGTGTTTCAGTAGGAAAAGGCGAAAAGAAGGCATTTATCTCATGGATTCTTGCATGGATTGCTCAGGATCTGGGATGTTGCCTCCGTTTCCAGTTAGGCATTGTGTGGTGGACTGGCAGTTCCCACATTTGGTGCAAAATTTAAAGCTGATGAACGTAGACATGCTCCCCAAACTAGGAGGGGCAGAATTTGGGTGTGTCTTCAGGTCCTTTGGCTTACCAGGAATGAAGATCCTGGCTCCAGGGATTTTGTCAAAATGTCTTAGAGAGTGAGAAACGGGGCAGAATTTAGGCCCGGCGCCAAGGCCTCGAGGTGTAAAGAAACATGCTGGCCTCAGGGCCCATGAAATCAGGATGATTTTAGGGAGGATGGTGGAATGAGAGGACTGTGACCTTTGGCCCCGTTTCTTTCCATTGTCTTTCATGGGGCAGGTGTGTTCAATCAGAAGGCTTCCTGTGCCCGATGAAAAGAGTCCTGGGGGAGGAAAGAAGCGCTGCTTAGAGAGTTGCTCCACAGGGAGAAAGGAGCCACCATTTTCAGGAGAATGATCCCCAGAAGCATGAGCAGTCCAGATGCCGTGGCTTCACACAAGACGCTGGAGGGTGTTACGTCTGAAGCCGGGACCTGGGCATCGGTGTTCTTTCATGCTCATAACTGATTTTCAGGTGAGCCCAATGGATCACCTGTCTGCCAGTCATGCTCATCACACTGTACTTTACACACAAGTCACACAGAGACACTGTTAATACGCGCATTTGTGTGCTTGAGCAGGGTTGCTCCCAAGATTCTGTGGTTGTACGGAGCCCTGAGTTATGCCCTGGACATCTTTACTCTCGGGTTGGTCAACTTGGATCACTGTACCGAACGAGAAATGGAGCCTGAAATCCAATCGGCGAATACACAAAAGGAAGGGGCCATTTCCCACAATCATTTCCACTGCAACACCACCTCGGATGAACAAGTCTCATTGCAGGTCAGGGACTATGCTTCAGAGATGCACCTTTCGCAGCTGGACGATTGACCCGGAATCTCCCAAATGCCATTTTGATGCACACCAAATGAGTTTTATTTCAGTGCTTACTGCTTTTATTTTAGTTGAATACACACACGCTCCTGTGTTTGATTACCTTGATTATCAATACGATTTACTTCCAAATGACTCACATACCAGTGGGATGATTTTCTGCTTCAATTCATTGGAAATGGGCAGCATTCAATAGGCAAGTGTGTCTGTCTGTCTGTCTCCAGCATTCTGTGGGTTCCACCAACGGCACAAGTCCTAGGGCGCCTGAGGTCCATTCAACAAGCAATGTAAAAACGGCGAGGCAGGTTCAAAAGAAGAACATCCTTCCTCTCTTCAAATGCGTCCCAGTTTCCACTACTCAAGGTAGCAAGAAGGATCCACAGAAGTCCCACGTTCGCAAAATTTCAACTTCTGGTGCTCACCAACAACTGACGAATGAAACACACCCCAAGAGAAAATAGTCAACCCCGTCCCCTGCAATAACCTCACGCGCAACCCTACACTGCAATATGTCCTATTCAGAAATTCACACTGAATGTCATCTACCATGAACACAAACACACAGACACTGCCTCCACAGGTTCAGAAGACTGACGACTGCAAAACTCGATGTTTCCCATGTCTGGGCTCATCCTGAAACGCAGCCATCACTATCCAGTTGTCCCTCTTGTGTAGACAGAAACCTGGGCTCCTCATTACTTTATGTCGGATTGACTGTGTATGTGATGTGATGGTGTGTGTGTGTGCGCGCACGAACCCCCTCGTGGGTGTGTGTGTGTGTACGTGTACGTGTGTGTGTGTCAGTGTGTGTGCGCATGCACTCCTGCGTTTGGGTGGAGACTTTTCCTGAGATCACTGGCACACAAACAGAGCCCTCTTGCTGTGTTTGTTCCTCCCTTTGGATCTCCTGGTCCTCCCTTGCAGAGAAGTGAGTGTGTCAGTGTTCATGGACTCCTGAGATGTCAGGTTCCTTGAAGAGAGGTTCAGCAGGGAGCTTTGCTGTTCAGGATGACAGTTGTTCATCCCACTCTTGTATTTTGATGGATGAATCACAAGCACGTTGGGAGGCAGGGTACATTCGACTTTTCTGACGTTGAAGTCAGGCTTGGTTTTGTTTTGGTCTTGGAGGAACTTCCAGTGGTCTAAGGTGCTTTCCTGAGTGGCTCTTTCCACCAAGTGCTCCTCCAAGTCAGGTACCTGGAGGCAGGGTTCTCTCTGGAGCTCTCCTTGCGTTGCTCGCCTGTCTTTGTTCAGCGCCAAGGGCTCCTGGTTCCCTGCCTATTGACACACTCTCACTGCATCTTTCCAGTTCACTCTTCTGGATGTAAAAGAGGACATAGGCCTGTTGACTCAGGACAGAAGCGATGCTACAGGCAGTGACCTCGGCGTCATCCATTTTATTCCACTGGCTTCCTGGAGCTTTGACATAAGAGAGGTGATGTCCGTTGTGACAACACCACCCAGCGTGGACCAGCACAGCATAGAGGACATAGACAAGAGGTCCTGTGTTCTGCTGAGACATGTATGGCTGCATGTCAAGGCACTCAGGGTATTGCACATTCTTGGCAAGTTTGTTGCCTGTGACATTGCAGAATCTCTTCAATAAAAGGATGAGGACCTTGGCAGAAGTGTGTAGAGTGAATGTCTTGGAGGCAGGCGCCTTCTGGAGACAAAGACCACAATGATAGGCATTCTCTCCATTGAGTTCTTCGGGCTTCACCACCTGTTCCAAAGCTTGCTTCACACCCTGAACTGCCTGGATATCCAGGGCGATGTCCAGGTAAGGGTCAAAGGTGTCCGAAACGCCCTGGCAGTGGAGACACTTGATTTGAGATCTCCAGCAGCCTCCAAATATCTGGTGGATGAGGGTGGTGTCCTCAGAGTCATGATCTACTTGCTTGTGCCCGGGAAGACATGCCTTTTTCATGGCATCCACAATGAACATCAGAAATTCATGGGCATCTTCCTGCTTGCCTCGATGGAAGCCAGTAGCCAATGCCTGTGAGGGCTGGATGATGTGGCCAGGACAGTGGAGGGCCCGTGTGATGTGAGCTTCCATCGTACACAGCATGCAGCACTTGTGACGATGACAAAGTTGAGAGTGCTCCCGGGACAGCATGTAGTTGGCAAGGGGTGGTGTGTATGTCAGGCACTGCAGGGAAGCATTCACGTAGCAAGTATTTCCCATATTCTGGAGCCCAGCCCCCACCGCAACAGGTCTCCTGCTACTGAGAGGAAGCTTCTTTCCGGGGGCAGGCTGTCTTGCCACAGGAGCCAAACCATCACAGAGGTTGACATGGGTCTCAGATGACAGTGGTGACTTCTCAGGTAGAGAAGTCCGCTGGATTTCAGCAAAAGCTGCATCTGGCCGAGAAGATGTGAGTTTTGAAAAGTGATTGAACTGCCACTCACCTCCCAAGTGGAGTGAATCGGTATCCATGTCGCCAGGAGCAAGGATCACAAGCTTTTTCTGCTGGGACCGCACGTTGCAGAAAGACGCTATCTCTTCCGAAAGAGTCTTCAAATGACGCGCCATTTGACTGCATCAGCCCCTATATAACTAACCCCCGCCTACCGCGAACACCCCACCCACCCATCAGGTACGCGGTCCACCAATCCAATATCAGCACTCAGTTAAAGAATGAGTCATAGGGTGTGTCCTCTTTTATTCCCCAGGGAGTTCACTTAAAACTCCTGGGGAATCCGTTAGTTTACTTAAAACAGTGCTAGGGAATAATTCTGTCCTCACGAAACAATGTGTGTGTTTGTGTGTATGTGTTTGCTTGCGTGAGCTTGTGGGCGTGCGGAATTATGCCCATGTGAGTGTTTCTTTGTGTTTGTTTATATGTCTGGGTGTGTGTGTGTTTAAGCTGCAATGTGCTTCTAACTATGTGCTTTTGGCCGATACGATCATCCTTTCAGGCATTGAAGGACAGGAAGTCAGACCTGTACTTTCTGACTTGAGAATCATCAATGAAGTACAGTTAATAACACAGTGTATTTGTTTCCTTAATATCAAAGAAGAGATCTGTGCAGTCTAATAAGTATTCTAGCGATAACCTTTCCATGTTCAGCCTATTGATTCTGTGTTCGAGTGAAATGACTTACCAGTGGGAACCAAGATATGTCTTTGCAGGAAATGTTCTTGTGGAAGCTATATACCCAAATCATAAAGCATCAAGTGTTGGAAACATGCACTGAACTTAGACGAAATACTCAGTGCCCAAATTAGACTGTGAAAGACTTTCAGGAAATCATGCAATCACCGACATACCAATTGATGACATTCCCTGTATTTATGATTGCAAGGAAAGAGAAATACTCATGACATTCTATTTCCAGTGATTGAGGTCGTATGACCACAATTTAAGAAATCATGAAATCAGAAAACTTAACTAATCACAATCTAATCCAACTAAAACATTTGGTTCATTTAAGAAAGGATGAATATAAAAATAACATATCACACAGCATGGGAGATAATATTTTAATACGTATGTGATAATGGATCAACATTTGAGAGAGATGAAATAAATAGTTGTAAATTTGAGAATAGCATATAACCAGAATTAAACACTGTAAATGCCTGGGTGATGGGAGTGAGTCCCTGTCTCAGGAAGAAACATAGAGATTTAAAAGCAGGGCGTCTAAAAGAGATTTGCATACCATTGTTAATACTGGCAGTTGTTTTAGTAAGAAAGGGAAAAATAAACCATTTGTCTTAGGGTTTCTTGTATGTATTTTTCATCGTCTGAGATGTTGCTTCCAATTCCAGTTAAGCATTGTGTGGTGGACTTGCAGTTACCACATTTGGTGGAAAATGTCATGCTGATGAAGGTAGACTTGTTTCCCAAACTAAGAGGGACAGAATTTGGGTGTTTCTTTGGGACTTTTGGCTTACTAGGAATAAAGATCCTGGCTCTAGGGATTTTCTTAAAATTTTTCAGATAATGAGAAAGAGAATAGAATTTAGGCCAGGCGCCAAGGCCTCGAGGTGTACAGAAGCATCCCTGGTCTCAGGGCCCATGAAATCAGGATGATTTTAGGGAGGATGGTGGAATGAGGAGAGTGTGACCTTTGGCCTCCTTTCTTTCCCTTTTCTTTTCATGGGTCAGGTGTGCTCTATCAGAAGGCTTCCCCTTTCTGTTGGACAGAGTCCTGGAAGAAGAAATGAGCGCTGCTGAGAAAGATGCTCCACAAGGAGGAAGGAGTCACTATTTTCAGGAGCATGATCCCCAGAAGCATGAGAAATCCAGATGCCGTGGCTTTACACAGAATGCTGGAGTTTCTTTCCTCTGGATCCGGGAACTTGGCCTCGGTGTTCTGTAATGCCCATAGCTGATTTTGAGGTGAGTCCACTTGATAACCTGTCTGCGTGTCATGCTCATTACACCGCAATTCACACACACGTCACACCGAAACACTCTGAATGAGCATATTTATGTGCTTGAACAGTGTTGCGCCCAAGATTCTGTGATTCTACAGAGTCCTGAGTTCTGTCCTGGACATCTCTACTCTTGGGTAGGTCAACTTTGATCACTATACCTAATTATAAATGTACCATTAAATCTAATCAGCAAATACACTAAAGGAAGGGGCCATTCTCCACAATTGTTTCACTCTGGTTGATCAACTTTAATAACTGTACCTAAGAAGAAATGGATCTGTGATGATTCCACATCAAAGAACCTGTTGATTTTTTGCCATTTGAATGAATTGTGTTAACATTTAAATAGAGTTTAAAACCCCAGATTTCCCATGAAATCTAATCAGCCATGAAATCTAATCAGCAGATACACAAAAGGAAGGGGCCATTCCCCAAAATCGTTTCCACTGAAACACCACCACCAATAAACAAGTCTCATTGCAGGAAAGGGATCCTGCTTCCAAGATCCAGTTTGCACAGTTGGACGATTGACCCAGAATCTCCCCTAATGCCATTTTTTTACACCCCAAGTGAGATTTATTTCTGGGTTTTTAAATTTTATTTCAGCTGAATACACACACTCCTGTGTTTCAATTTCTTTCAAACACCTTTTAATAATGAAGTACCTTGCTGCTTCACCCCTTATATAACTAATGCCCACCCACCGGTTCCACTACATTTACCCATCAATTACCCAATTTACCAATGAAATGTCAGCAGTCAATTAAGTTTTGTGTCTTAGGTTGTATCCTTTTGCATTCCTCAGGGAATTTAATGGACACAGCTTAAATTGTGATTATAGAACAGCTGAATCAGATTTACTAATCAGTGTTATGGGCAAATATGATAGGAGTGGAACTGGGTTAAGACAGTGGCTACACATTTGCCTTACTTCATGTAAAACAATGCCAGTTAACAATTGTGTACATATTAAACAGTTTGTGTCTGTGTGTGTATTTGTATCTTTGTGTCTAGATGTGAGTGTGTGTGTGTGTGTTGAGAAGTACTTCCAAGCGTGTGCATCTGGGAGATAAGATCATTCTTTCCGTGATAGAACAACAAGAAGTTGGGACTACACTTTCTGATTTGAGAATGTGCAGTGATGTTATGTAATTAACACAGCATATTCTGTCTTAATTAAAATGGAGAGATGAATGGAGTCAAATTGACATTCCAGAGATAACCTTCCCATTTTTGACCGATTGATTCTATATCATGTTGCAATGATCTGGCTGTGGGGACAAGACAAGTCTTTGCATGAAATGGTCTTGTGGAAGCAATATATGCAAATAATAAAACATCAAAAGGGACTATGCCTTCAATTTGTAGAAATATTCACTTAAGTTTGATGAAATTCTCAATGCCCAAAATAGACTGCAGAACACTTTCAAGAAAACATGCTATAACCCAGAGATTAATTGATGACATCCGCCGAAGTTATGAGTGCAAGAAAAGAGAAATATTCATGGAATTTTATATCCAAGGGTTTCTTGTATATGACAGCATATTTTGAAAAGTCAAAATCAGAAAAACTTGACAAACAGGAAGATATCTAAGCTAAAACCTTTTGTTCATTAAAGGAGCGATGAGAGGCAGTTCCAAGATGGCCGAATAGGAACCGATCCAGCCTCCAGCTCCCAGCGTGAGCAACACAGGAGACAGGTGATTTCTGCATTTCCAACTGAGGTACCGGGTTCATCTCACTGGGGCTTGTTGGACAGTGTGGGCAGGACAGTGAATGCAGCACACAGAGCAACAACCGAAGCAGGGCGAGCCATCACCCCACCCAGGAAGTGCAAGGGGGAAGGGAATTCTCTTTCCTAGCCAAGGGAAACCGTGATACATAGCACCTGGAAAATTGGGTTACTCTCACCCTAACACTGTCCTTTATCAAGGGTCTCAGCTAACGTCACACTAGGAGATTATATCCCACATCTGGCTTGGAGAGTCCCACACCCACAGAGCCTCCCTCATTGCTAGCACAGTAGTCCAAGATCTAACTGCAAGGAGGCTGCAAGGCTGGGGGAGGGGCGCTCGCCATTGCTGAGGCTTGAGTAGGTAAACAAAGTGGTGGGGAAGCTCGAACTGGGTGGAGCCCACCACAGCTCAAAGAGGCCTGCCTGCCTCTGTAGACTCCACCTCTGGGGAGAGGGCATAGCCAAACAAAAGGCAGCAGAAACCTCTGCAGATTTAAATGTCCCTGTCTGACAGCTTTGAAGAGAGTAGTGGTTCTCCCAGCATGGAGTTTGAGATCTGAGAACAGACAGACTGCCTGCTCAAGTGGGTCCCTGACCCTGGAGTAGCCTAACTGGGAGACACCCCCACTAGGGTCAGATTGACACCTCACACCTCACACAACCGGGTACCCATCTGAGACGAAGCTTCCAGAGGATTAATCAGGCAGAAACATTTGCTGTTCAACAATATTCACTCTTCTGCAGCCTCCGCTGCTGCCACCCAGGCAAACAGGGTCTGAAGTGGACCTTGAGCAAACTCCAACAGACCTGCAGTTGAGGGTCATGACTATTAGAAAGAAAGCTAACAAACACACAGAAAGGACATCCACACCAAAACCCCATCTGTACATCAACATCATCAAAGACCAAAGGTAGATAAAACCACAAAGATGGGGAAAAAGAAGTGCAGAAAAACTGAAAATTCTAAAAATCTGAGCACCACTCCCCCTCCAAAGGAATGCAGCTCCTCTCCAGCAATGGAACAAAGCTGAACAGACAATGACTTTGACGAGTTGAGAGAAGAAGGCTTCAGACGATCAAACTTCTCCGAGCTAAAGGAGGAAGTTCGAACCCATAGCAAAGAAGCTAAAAACCTTGAAAAAAGATTTCCTGAATGGCTAACTAGAATAACCAATGTAAAGAAGTCCTTAAATGACCTGAGAGAGCTGAAAACCATGACATGCGAACTACATGACAAATGTGCAAGCTTCAGTAACCGACTCGGTCAACTGGAAGAAAGGGCGTCAGTGATTGAAGACCAAATGAATAAAATGAAGTGAGAAGAGAAGTTTAGAGAAAAAAGAGTAAAAAGAAATGAACAAAGCCTCCAAGAAATATGGGAATATGGGAAAAGGCAAAATCTACGTCTGATTTGTGAACCTGAAAGTGAGGGGGAGAATGGAACCAAGTTGGAAAACATTCTGCAGGATATCATCCAGGAGAACTCTCCCAATCTAGCAAGGCAGGCTGACATTCAAATTCAGGAAATACAGAGAACGCCACAAATATACTCCTCTAGAAGAGCAACTCCAAGACACATAATTGTCAGATTCACCAAAGTTGAAATGAAGGAAAAAATGTTAAGGGCAGCCAGAAAGAAAGGTCGGGTTACCCACAAAGGGAAGCCCATTAGACTAACAGTGGATCTCTCGGCAGAAACTCTACAAGCCAGAAGGGAGGGGTGGGGCAATATTCAACATTCTTAAAGAAAAGAATTTTCAACCCAGAATTTCACATCCAACCAAATTAAGTTTCATAAGTGAGGGAGAAGTAAAATCCTTACAGACAAGCAAAGGCAGAGAGATTTTGTCACCACCAGGCCTGCCCTACAAGAGCTCCTGAAGGAAGCACTAAACATGGAAATGAACAACCGGTACCAGCCACTGCAAAAACATGCCAAAATGTAAAGACCATCGATGCTAGGAAGAAACTGCATCATCTAATGAGCAAAATAACCAGCCAACATCATAATGACAGGATCAAGTTCACGTGTAACAATATTAACCTAAATGTAAATGGGATAAATGTTCCAATTAAAAGACACAGACTGGCAAGTTGGATAAAGAGTCAGGAGCTCTTGTAGGGCAGGCCTGGTGGTGACAAGACCCATCAGTTTGCTGTATTCAGGAGACCCATCTCACGTGCAGAGACACACATAGGCTCAAAATAAAGGGATGGAGGAAGATCTACCAAGCAAATGGAAAACAAAAAATGGCAGGGGGTGCAATCCTAGTCGCTGATAAAACAGAGTTTAAACCAAGAAAGATCAAAAGAGACAAAGAAGGCCATTACACAATCGTAAAGGGATCAATTCAACAAGAAGAGCTAACTATCCTAAATATATATGCACCCAATTCAGGAGCACCCAGATTCATAAAGCAAGTCCTTAGAGACTTACAAAGAGACTTAGACTCCCACACAATGATAATGGGAGACTTTAATACCCCACTGTCAACATTAGACAGATCAACGAGACAGAAAGTTAAGGATATACAGAAATTGAACCCAACTCTGCACCAAGCAGACCTAATAGACATCTACAGAACTCTCCACTCCAAACCAACAGAATATACATTCTTCTCAACACCACATCGCACTTATTCCAAAATTGACCACATAGTTGGAAGTAAAGCACTCCTCAGGAAATATAAAAGAACAGAAACTGTAACAAACTGTCTCTCAGACCACAGTGCAATCAAACAAGAACTCAGGATTAAGAAACTCAATCAAAACTGCTCAACTAAATGGAAACTAAACAACCTGCTCCTGAATGACTACTGGTTACATAACGAAATGAAGGTGGAAATAAAGATGTTCTTTGAAACCAATGAGAACAAAGATACATCATACCAGAATCTCTGGACACATTTAAAGCAGTGTGTAGAGCAAAATTTATACCAATAAATGCCCACAAGAGAAAGCAGGAAAGATCTAAAATTGACATCCTAATATCACAACTAAAAGAACTAGAGAAGCAAGAGCAAACACATTCAAAAGCTAGCAGAAGGTAAGAAATAACTAAGATCAGAGCAGAACTGAAGGAGACAGAGACACAAAAAACCCTCCAAAAAGTCAATGAATCCAGAAGCTGGTTTTTTGAAAAGATTAACAAAATTGATAGACAGCTAGCAAGACTAATAAAGAAGAAAAGAGAGAAGAATCAAATAGATGCAATAAAAAATGATAAAGGGGATATCACCACTGACCCCACAGAAATACAAAGTACCATCAGAGAATACTAAAAACACCTCTACATAAATAAGCTAGAAAACCTAGAGTAAATGGATAAATTCCTGGACACATACATTCTCCCAAGACTAAACCAGGAAGAAGTTGAATCCCTGAAGAGACCAATAACAGGCTCTGAAATTGAGGCAATAATTAATAGCCTACTAACCAAAAAAGTCCAGGACCAGAAAGATTCATAGCCGAATTCTACCAGAGGTACAAGGAGGAGCTGGTACCATTTCTTCTGAAAGTATTCTAATCAATAGAAAAAGAGGGAATCCTCCCTAACTCATTTTATAAGACCAACATCATCCTGATACCGAAGCCTGGCAGAGACACAACAAAAAAAAGAGAGAATTTTAGACCAATATCCCTGATGAACATCCATGCAAAAATCCTCAATAAAATACTGGTAAACCAAATCCACAGCACTTCAAAAAGCTTATCCACCATGATCAAGTGGGCTTCATCCCTGGGATGCAAGACTGGTTGAACATACACAAATCAATAAACGTAATCCAGCATATAAACAGAACCAAAGACAAAAACCACATGATTATCTCAATAGATGCAGAAAAGGCCTTTGACAAAATTCAACGGCTCTTCATGTTAAAAACTTAATAAATCCAGAATTGATGGAACCTATCTCAAAATAATAAGAGCTATTTATGACAAACCCACAGCCTATATCATATTGAATAGGCAAAAACTGGAAGCATTCCCCTTGAAAGCTAGCACAAGACAGGGATGCCCTCTTTCACCACTCCTATTCAACATAGTGTTGAACTTCCGGCCAGGGAAACCAGGCAAGAGAAAGAAATAAAGGGTATTCAATTAGGAAAAGAGGAAGTCAAATTGTCCCTGTTTGCAGATGACATGATTGTATATTTAGAAAACCTCATCCTCTCAGCCCAAAATCTCCTTAAGCTGATAAGCAACTTCAGCAAAGTCTCAGGATACAAAATCAATTTGCAAAAATCACAAGCATTCTTATACACCAATGACAGACAAACAGAGAACCAAATCGTAAGTGAACTCCCATTCACAATTGCTTCAAAGAGAATAAAATATCTAGGAATCCAACTTACAAGGGATGTGAAGGACCTCTTCAAGGAGAACTACAAACCACTGCTCAATGAAATAAAAGAGGACAGAAACAAATGGGAGAACATTCCATACATGCCATGCTCATGGATAGGAAGAATCAATATAGTGAAAGTGGCCATACTGTGCAAGGTAATTTATAGATTCAATGCCATCCCCATTAAGCTACCAGTGACTTTCTTCACAGAATTGGAAAAAACTACTTTAAAGTTCATATGGAACCAAAAAAGAGCCCGCATTGCCAAGACAATCCTAAGTCAAAAGAACAAAGCTGGAGTCATCACACTACCTGACTTCAAACTATACTACAAGGCTATGGTAACCAAAACAGCATGGTACTGGTACCAAAACAGAGCTATAGACCAACGGAACAGAACAGAGCCCTCAGAAATAATACCATACTTCTACAACTATCTGATCTTTGACAAACCTGACAAAAACAAGAAATGGAGAAAGGATTCCCTATTTAATAAATACTGCTGGGAAAACTGGCTAGCCATAAGTAGAAAGCTGAAACTGTATCCTTTCCTTACACCTTATACAAAAATTAATTCAAGATGGATTAGAGACTTAAATGTTAGACCTAAAACCATAAAAACCCTAGAAGAAAACCTAGGCGATACCATTCAGGACACAAGCGTGGGCAAGGACTTCATGTCTAAAATAACAAAAGCAATGGCAACAAAAGCCAAAATTGACAAATGGGATCTAATTAAACTAAAGAGCTTCTGCACAGCAGAAGAAACTACCATCAGAATAAACAGGCAACCTACAGAATGGGAGAAAAATTTTGCAATCTACTCATCTGACAAAGGGCTAATATCCGGAACCTACAAAGAACTCAAAGAAATTTACAAGAAAAAAACAAAAACAAAAACAATCCCATCAAAAAGTGGGCAAAGGATATGAACAGACACTTCTCAAAAGAAGACATTTATGCAGTCAACAGACACACGAAAAAATGCTCATCATCACTAGCCATCAAAGAAATGCAAATCAAGACCACAATGGGATACCGTCTCACACCCTTTAGAATGGTGATCATTAAAAAGTCAGGAAACAACAGGTGCTGGAGAGGATGTGGAGAAATAGGAACACTTTTACACTGTTGGTGGAACTGTCAACTAGTTCAACCATTGTGGAAAACAGCATGGCAATTCCTTAAGGATCTAGAACTAGAAATACCATTTGACCCAGACATCCCATTACTGGCTATATCCCCAAAGGATTATAAATCATGCTGCTATAAAGACACATGCACACATATGTTTATTGCGTCACTATTCACAACAGTAAAGACTTGGAACCAACCCAAATGTTCATCAATGATAGACTGGATTAAGAAAATGTGGGCACATATACACCATGGAATACTATGCAGCCATAAAAGAGGATGAGTTCATGTCCTTTGTAGGGACATGGATGCAGCTGAAAACCATCATTCTCAGCAAACTACTGCAAGAACAGAAAACCAAACACCACATGTTCTCACTCATGGATGGGAATTGAACAATGAGAACACCTGGACACAGGAAGGGGAATATCACACACCAGGGCCTGTTGTGGGGTGGGGGGAGGAGGGAAGGATAGCATTAGGAGATACACCTAATATATATGACGAGTTAATGGGTGCAGCACACCAACATGGCACATGTATACATATGTAACAAACCTGCACTTTGTGCATATATTCCCTAGAATATAAACTATAATAAAATAAAATAATAAAATAAAAAAGTGACGATGAAAATAAATGAAATGTAACACACAGCATGTGAGATAATGTTTTAATACATATCTAAAAATGCCTTAAAATTCAATAGAAATTAAATAAAATCTTCTAAAACTTGACAAAAGGAAACAACAAAAATTACAGACTGGAAAAGCCTGGCTGACTGGAGTGATGTCCTGTCTCAAGAAAGAACAAACAAACACACAAACAAGCAAAGGATTCTGAAAGCAGAGAATCAAACAGATATTTGTACACCGTTCTTCCTTCTTCCTACTAGCACTCTTCATAGTAGGAAAAGGCAAAAACAACCCAAATGTGTCACGAATTGCTTCATCAGTTTTTTAGGATCTGAAATACTGCCTCAATTTTCAGTTTCTCATTGTGGGGTGGACCTGCAGTTACCACATTTGGTCCAAAATTTTATGCTGATGAAGGTAGACCTGTCCTGCATTTTCAGAGGGACAGAATTCTGGTGTTTCTCCAGGTTACCAGGAATGAAGATCTGGGAAGAATGTGTGTGTGTGTGTATGTGTGTATGTATGTCCATAAGTATTTCCTGTTTTTAAATTTAAAAAATGCGGGATACATGTGCAGAACATACAGGTTTGTTATGTAGGTATCCTTTGCCATGATGGTTTGTTGCACCTATTGACTCATCCTCTAAGTTCTCTTCCCTCATCCCCAGTCCTCAGCGGGCCGTGTTGTGTGTTGTTCCCCTCACTGTGTCCTTGTTTTCTCAATGTTCAACTTTCACTTATTAGTGAGAACATGCGGTGTTTGATTTTTTTGTTACTGTGTTAGTTTGCTCAGTATGATGGCTTCATCCATGTGCCTGCAAAAGACATGATCTCATTCCTTTTTATGACTGCATAGTATTTTATGGTGTATAGGTACCACGTTTTCTTTATCCAGTCTAGCACTGAAGCGCATTTGGGTTGGTTTCATGTCTTTGGTATTGTATATAGTGCTGCAATAAACTTACATGTGCATGTGTCTTTAGAGTGGAATGATTTATATTCCTTTGGGTATATAGCCACTAATGGGATTACTGGGTCAAATGGTGTTTCTGGTTCTAGATCCTTGAGGAATCACCATACTGTCTTCCACAATGGTTGAACTAATTTACAGTTTCCCCAACAGTGTAAAAGCGTTCCTCTTTCTTCTCAGCCTCACCAGCATCTATTGTTTCTTAACTTTTTAATAATCACCATTCTGATGGGTGTGAGATGGTATCTCATTGTAGTTTTGATTTTCACTTCTCTGATGATCAGTATTGTTGAGCTTTTAAAAATATATTTGTTGGTTAGATAAATGTCTTCTTTTGATAAGTTTCTGTTCATATCCTTTGCTCACTTTTGATGGGGTTGTTTGTTTTTTTTGCTTGTAAATATGTTTAAGTTCCTTGTCAATTTTTGTTATTAGACCTTTGTCAGATGGGTAGATTGCAATAACTTTCTCCCATCCTGTAGGTTAATTGCTCATGCTGATGATAGTTTCTTTGCTGTGCAGAAGGTCTTTAGTTTAATTAGATCCGATTTGTCAATTTTGGCTTTTGTTGCAATTGCTTTTGACATTTTTGTCATGAAATCTTTGTCCTTGCCTGTGTCCTGAATGATATTGCCTAGGTTTTCTTCTAGGGTTTTTATGGTTTTGGATTTTACATTTAAATCTTTAATCCAGCTTGAGTTAATTATTGTATAAGGTGTAAGGAAGGGGTCAAGTTTTGGTTTTCTGTATATGGCAAGCTAGTTTTCCCAACATCATTTACTGAATAGGAGATCCTTTCTCCCTTGCTTGTTTTTGTCAGGTTTGTCAAAGATCAGGTGGTCATAGATGTGTGGTGTTATTTCTGAGGTCTTTGCTCTGCTCCATTGGTCTATATGTCTGTTTTGGCAGCAGTAGCCTGCTGTTTTGGTACCATAGCCTTCTAGTACAGTTTGAAGTTAGCGTAATGCCTCCAGCTTTGTTATTTTTGTTTATGATTGTCTTGGCTATATGGGGTATTCTTTGATTCCATATGACATTTCAAATAGTTCTTTCTAATTCTGTGAAAAATGTCAACGGTATTTTGATGGGTATAGCATTGAATCTATAATGTTTGGGCAGTATGGCCATTTTCACAATGTTGATTCTTCCTATTCATGAGGATGGAATGTTTTTCCATTCGTCTGTATCCTCTCTTATTACCTTGAGCAGTGGTTTGCCGTTGTCCTTGAAGAGGTCCTTCACATCCGTTGTACTCCTAGTTGTATTCCTAGGTATTTTACTCTCTTTGTAGCAATTGTGAATGGGAGTTCATTCTTGATTTGGCTCTCTGCTTGACTATTGTTGGTGTAATGGAATGCTTGTGATTTTTGCACAATGATTTTGTATCTTGAGACCTTGGTGAAGTTGCTTATCAGTTCAAGAAGTTTTTCAGTTGAGATGATGGGGTTTTCTAAATAGGAAGTCATGTCATCTGCAAACAGAGACAAGTTGACTTTCTCTCTTCCTATTGGAATACCCTTTATTTCTTTCTATTGCCTGATTGCCCTGGCGAGAACTTCCAATACTATGTTGAATAGAAGTGGTTACAAAGGGCTTCCTTGTCTTGTACCGGTTTTCAAATGGAATGCTTCCAGCTTTTGCCTATTCTTTATGATATTGGCTGTATGAAATAGCTCTTATTATTTTAAGGTATGTTCCATCAATACGTAGTTTATTGAGAGTTTTTAACAGGAAGGGATGTTGAATTTTATCAGAGGCATTTTTGCGTGTATCAAAATAATTGTCTGGTGTTTGCCTTTGGTTCTGTTTATGTGATCAATTACATTTATTGATTTGTGTATGTTGAATCAGCCTTTCACCCCAAAGATGCAGCCCACTTGATCGTGGTGGATAAGGTTTTTGATGTGCTGCTGGATTCGGTTTGCCAGTATTTTATTGAGAATTTTTGCATTGATGTTCATCAGGGATAATGGCCTGAATTGAGCAGGTGTGTGTGTGTGTGTGTGCTTTTACCTCGGTTTGCCAGTAGGTTGATGTGTGTGTGTGATGTGTGTGTGTGTGTGTGTGTGTGAGAATGTGTGATAGAGAGCCAAATTAGGGCAGAGGAGGCTCCCCGGCCTGTCATGACATTGAATGTTCTGAATTCAAGATGCTCTAATGGACTGTGTCAGTTGGCCTTCAGCCAGGAGGTGGTGCTTGCAAAAGACCGCCAGCTGTGGTGGTAGTGGTGAGATTTGGACTTGCCTTATGTTACCCATGGGAGGTACTCTGGTGTCTCAGGGAACGGGTAGAGCC
Source organism: Macaca fascicularis (assembly GCF_037993035.2). NCBI lineage: Eukaryota > Metazoa > Chordata > Mammalia > Primates > Cercopithecidae > Macaca > Macaca fascicularis. The sequence continues at coordinate 14,633,026 of NC_088387.1, read as the reverse complement.
AAAGGGCTTCTAAAAGTTTCTTCTGTTATTTGTGTTAATCTACCAGGGTAGGTGGTTGAGCAAAACCAGGTGGGAACTAGGTCAGGTAAAGTGATGCTCTGGCTCTCTATGTGTGGGACAAGCAGTGGCTCCAGTGGGAATTGGAAGGCAGTTCTTAGGCCACTGGGGTAATTTTCCAGAGAGAAGTGAAGCTGCCTCTGCCTCTGTGCAAGGAGAGTCCATATGAAGAATGGGGAGTAGCTTGGCAGTAAGCCCCATCCAGCTCCCACACCCTTGGCGAGGCAGGTCTCACACCCACAGTGTTCCACTGGGAGTAGTTAGCTAAGTTTCAAGAAGTCTAAACTCAGAGCTCAAAACTGACCCGTACCATAAGCCTCTCCTATTGAGACAGTAACTGCAACCTTCAGGCCAAACCCCTCCTGATCCACCTGCAGAGCAGGGGCATCCAGCTCCCGTGCTTGCTGCTGCATCACACGTCCCACTCGCCTCTCAGTTCTGGCCTGGGGAGTTTGTCCCCACAGAAAATTATATCAAACATTTCAGTTGGGAGGTTCTCTCAACCTGTGACCACCATTTGAGTTAGCTGGCAGACTTCTGGGAGGTCCTCTCTGAGGTAGAATCAGAAATGGCTTCCCTCCATCCTGCCAGAAACTGGGAACGTGCTGGAGACTCAAAGCACATCCCAATGCCACTCCTCATATACTCATCACTCTTCACTGAATCAACTCCAGCCCTGAGTACGATTAAGGCCTTCCCCCATGGCCTAGATTGATAGGTTTCCCAATGGAAGTGTATATCTTACAGTCAGTTTATCCCCATCTCACACCCTGGAAACTCAAAATTTTCTGCCTAGCTTATGGTGTAAGCTGCATCCTGCTGCTTCTTTCAAATGGTCTGTGGCTTATTTCAATTTTCCTGTTAAGTTCCTGTGTTGCTTCTTGAAAGAAAGTTCAGTGTGAATCTCTACACACCATTTTGTCTTTCCAAGTGCAAGAGGCAGGCTAACAATGCCTTCAATCCACCATCTTGGAAAACAAAAGTAACAGTTTTCTCATTTTTAAAGGTTTTGTTAAGATCTGTTAATGACTCACAAAGAAATAGTATTGGGTATATTTGAAATTAGTATTTATTCATTTATGTTGATAAGTGAAAACACAAGATGGTTATCAAGATGGAAGTACTTAATATGTATATTTCAATATTCTTAGATGCAAATAACTTCACTTTTGATGTATTTTTATTTTACATCAGTTTCATTTCAACTTAGGTTTAAGGGGTTCTTGATAATCTGACATGATAAGTGGTGTTGGAATTGGCATTAAAATCCACCATGCTCTACAGCACTTCATCCTTCTTCGGCAGGCACCGATTTGATCTTCTACTACTTTGCAGACATCTCTTCTGCAAACACCAGACCAATTGAGACAATGACCTTCAGCAGCACCCAAACCACCTCTCACTGCAGGAAAGAAGATCCAGTGAGATAGTCCACAAATGGAATGTAAATCCATAAACACTCTTCAGTAACAGAATACATTTAGTATGAGCATTTCTATGTGGGAGCTTTTGAAATGGTTGCTGCTCATATGTCAGTGACACATGCAGATTAAGAAAGGTAGTAGTTCCGATCCTGGTTTGGCACAACAGTCACGGTATTTTTGGTGGGGGAAAAGGGATGTGGGAGGGGATGGTACATCTTCATCTTTTCCTCTGGGTTTTCTCTCAGAAATGGCTGTTGCTTACTGCGGGGCAAAAATGCCAGTGAGGGTTACTGAGGGCCATAGTGGTTCCACCTTGTGGCTGATACTGATAGTCCCTTTCTGCTTTTTTCGTTCCTAGCCAGAAAAGATGTTTCTGCTGTCTCAGGTATGCCGATTTCAGGAGTTGTTTTTTCTATATGGCTATTCATTTTTGTTTTTTTGTTTTTTTGTTTTTTCTTTCACTCTTTCTCTCTCTCTCTCTTTTTTCTTTTTTTTTTTTTTTTTTTTTTTGGCTTCACTGTGTTGCTGTAGTTTCTTAAGTGGTCCCTTGAACCCTCCCAGCGCTATTTTGGTTTGTACATAGCTATCTATAAATTTTTTCTTGGGGGAAGTGTAGAGTTAAAGGCTGGTATGTCCTGCTTTTGCTCCCCCGAGTGATTTTATTCCCCCAAGCTAATATTTCAGGCTTTCAATTTATTCGTGCTTTCATCTGTTCAAACAAGTGGAAATTACTTTTTCTCTCCACATTTAGATTTGCTCTCTCTACTTTAATTGCTAATAGTGTCTTAGTCATAGGATAGATTAGTTAGAAAAAAGTATATTTTTGACATTATAAATGATCCTTTCAATTTGTGTCTAAAACTGGAAAATATTAGAAAACTTGACATTTATTATTGTGTCCAGACCAGTATTTCCTCCAGATAACGTTTATTAAAACAAAGATAATTTAATGAAGATCTCTCTAATGGTAAAGCTGGTGGCTTTGTGCTATTATAATATCCTTAAAGTGACAGTCTGGTGGAAAGACCAACTAAAGCAAGGGTTAGGAGAAAAACAGTTATTACTTTCATTTTGGTCTCACTCTGCATTAAGAGTTTTCATTGTGTCAAAGATTTATTATTCATTAAGTAGCCTAATGTTCATTTAATAATAAATGGATCCTATTAAATATGATTTTTAAAATTATAATCACATTACTTTTATTCACATCTGTCTACTGATGCCATTCACAGATGAGAATGGTATAACGTTATTTTATTTTTTTCATTTTGCCACATCTTTATTTACTTAGGTTTATGCTGTATCGAACAATGTATGTGTGGGAGTAATGGGTGATTCAGGAATGCATGAGGGGGAGGTTTAAGCTCTTTAACTTTGAACAATTAAAATTAGCAATATAATGTTGAAATACATGCATAACACTCAAGTGATACTTTCAAAATAGTGTATATTTCCTCTGTTTATTTGTAGCTTTTAAACCCAGCTAGAAGTATTCTATTTCTTTTAGGCACCATAAGTCTGAAAGTCTGTAGTGAAAGCTATGAGTAGTAAATGATGCTAATTCATGTACTCCCACCTGTGGAAGAATTGAATGTCTTAGATAAAAAAAGATGGTGCAATTGGTGTACCAAGTATCTTAGAATATAATTTGGTGGTGGTTTTTCTGTTTCTGTAGCAGAGTAACATATATACTATATCCACGTCATCAAGTTATTTAAATATGCCTTTAAACAGGGAGAACTGAAAATAATACTGTGAATCCTGGTAAGCATTTAAAAATAATGAGGAGAATATTGCCTTTATAAAGTCAAAATTTATCTGAATACAACCCATATAGCAATTTCATAGCAAAACACTTCCTTTAATCCTATTTAAGTCAGAAGGAAAAGAATTCCCACTGTCAATGCTGTATTGATATAGTTCTAAAAGTTTTGAACAATGAAACATATTGTAAGAAGAGAAGTCAGAGGGGATTTGAGCCCATTGTTTTTCCTCTCCTTCTATACCTCCCAACATACCATTGGAATGTTGTAACATTTTGAAGAATCTATAGTAGTTTCGCAAATCATAGAATACTATGAATGCATCTGAATCTGAGATATCCCCAAAAGATACAAAATAGGTGTGACTAGAATGAAAGAAAGATTTAGGCTTTTGGCCATGACTGCAAGTGAGCTGCTCTCAAGTGACTGCTGCTATAGAACATATATATAGTAGAGGATCTCTTTGAAACATTTCTATCCCTGAAAATGGTTAGGCAAGTTCTTAAAATATCTCCTCTTTCAAACACAAAAATAGTCTGTGAACTGGAGCTTGAGCAGTGGGCACTTTGTATTGGATAACTGATGGAGGGGGGTGAGGGTTTCCCAGATCTTCTGGGATGATCTGCTATGATCAGTAATGCTAATGATGGTACTACTGACTCTGGGGCCATCAGAAGTTCCAGTTTGTTAATGCTGAAACTTCTATATTGAGTTAAAGCATTGGGTCGGCTTCACAGAGGAAGTCTGGATAATAGCATTCTCATTTCAGACCATAAAATGATGTCAGGTTAAGGATGAACAATGAGTTCAGTATTAAAAATGATCAGGTAAGCAAGACACCATGAATAAAAGTTAATGAAATGAATAGCATATCTAGACCCTTTAAAACTAGATGTATTGAAATCGTCAATGTGGAGAAATAATTAAGCAGGTATGTATCAATTGTTTAAAGAAACAATCTACTATTACAAAGATGTAAAAACAATAGTAAGACAATATAGATGATAGAAAAAACGGGCAGGTCTGGCTGGGCGTGGTGGCTCATGCCTGTAATCCCAGCATTTTGGGAGGCCAAGATGGGTGGATCACGAGGTCAGGAGTTCAAGACCAGCATGCCCAAGATGGTGAAACCTTGTCTCTACTAAAAAATATATATATAAAAATTAGCCGAACATGGTGGCAGGTGCCTGTAGTCCCAGCTACTCAGGAGGCTGAGATAGAAGAATCGCTTGAACCCGGGAGTTGGAGGTTGCAGTGAGCCAAGATCGCACCACTGCACTCCAGCCTGGGCAACAGAGCGAGACTCCACCTCCAAAAAAAAAAAAAAAAAAAAGGCAGGTCTGAAACAAAAAATAATTTAAAAATAAATGCAAGTTATTAATGATATATTAGACACAGGTAAGAGGATAACTAGTGAAGAAAAAAATGTTTAAATGATATACCCAGAATGTAGCATGGAAACACAAGGTCTAACATTTATTTAATTCAAATATGGGGGGAGAGAAGTGTAAAAGGATTCACCATTTCAAGAGATTCTCAAAAAGAAATTAAGAAAAGGTATAAATCCATTGATTCAAACAATATATTTCTAACAGATGATATAAAAATAAACTCACTTTAGTTAAATTATAAAACATTAAAACCAAACACCAGACCATACAAACATTGAAAAAAGGATAATTTATAATGAAATAATATTTATCTGATTATTATAGTAAAGCAAAAACTAAAAATGAGTAAACTAGTATCAACAAATGTCGAGAGCAAATAACTGTTAATATAGAATTGGGTACTCAGTAATGCCGTCTTTCCAGATCAAAAATCACAATATGAAATTGACAGAGAAAAATGAAAATTGTTCACTACCAAGAGATCCGCAGCAAATAAAATTTCAAAGGCTACATATCAGAAAGAAAGAATTTAACCCAAAAGCTGATATTAGAGTCAACTTGGAATTCCATAAATATCACTGAACTGATGATAATAGTAACACTTTCTGACACGTGGGGATTCTGAAAAGAAGTGAACTTTTACTTTTGTTTAGAATTTAGAAAGTTATAGAAAAATGCTCTTGCCCTGACAAAGAGAATAAGCTGGATAAACTATAGATCATAGATTTCATTTTAAAACACAGTACTGAGGTCTCAAAAAAAGCTAATTAACTTAAATTCAGAGCGATGAAGCCCTGCTGAAAAAAGAACGGATCCACAGATGCTTTGTGCCTAGCTGAGTTGCAGCAGCAGAAGCAGGAGGAAGCTGCCCTTGGTGGAGATAACAAGGAAACAAGTGAATCTCCAGCAAATGTTGAAAGGCTGAGTGTGGGCTTGTGATAGTTTAGCATCATCAGTAGGGGCCCAAACACACTCACTCTCACTCACTCTCCCTCACTAATGCTTTCTTTCTTTCTTTCTTTTTTCTTTCTTCTTTCTTTCTTTCTTTCTTTCTTTCTTTTCTTTCTTTCTCTTTCTTTCTTTCTCTCTCCTTCCTTCCTTCCTTCCTTCCTTCCTTCCTTCCTTCCTTCCTTCCTTCTTTCCTTCCTTCCTCCCTCCCTCCCTTCCTTCCTGTCTGTCTCTCTCTCTCTCTCTCTTTCTTTGGAGTCTCACTCTGTCGCCTAGGCTGGAGTGCAATGGCGCGATCTTGTCTCACTGCAACCTCTGCAAATATAATAATAAATGCTGCTGAAATTCAATCCTGTCAGATCTAACTGCCTGCATATAAATTTCCAGGTCCCACAAAGACATCTCATTGAGGTCACATTCTGTTGTATTCTTACTTTGTATCTTGAGATGCCTTGGTGGGACATGGAAATTTATATGTAGGCAGTTTGATCTGACAGGATTGAATTTCAGCAGCATCCATTATTATATACACTCACTAGATCAAAAAACATGGATGGAATCTTATCAACAGGAGCTACTGCTAAATGAGTCTCTTTTATATTTTTCCCTATTATTATCCTAGTGAAGCTGTAAATATTAGGTTCTTGAACTCACAGGACTGATTCTAGGATCTTGTCTGTCCAGGGATATAGCCTTCTAATCTGCAGAACCTTGTAGTAATCAGCTACTAACTTACCTGAGGATAAAAGAATTGAAAAAAGAAGGAGAATAAGAAGAAGCAAATGGAGTCTCATGGCTGAAGGGCCAGCATCTATGTAGGTTGAGCCTGGAGTCTCTGGACATCGTTGGTCTGGGCCTTTTTATGATGCTGTCTGAGTCTGTGATTTGTTCTTGGTTAGTAGAGCCTAACGAAAAGAGAATAACTAAATCTCCCACAAGAAACTTCCAGGGACACACAAGTACATAAATGTGGTGATATCTCAATGGATGAGAAAGCAGGTGAATGCTGTTTATTTCCAAAAGACTCAGGATGTCTTATTGTCACCTGCTTTCTTTATTATTTTCAACATACACATGCAATAGTCATTGCTCTTACTTTAAGTATAAAGTATTGTTTGCCAGGCAATATAGTAGGAACTGAAGTAAAATTGTTATACAAAAACTGTACGTAATTAATGGATATAGTTTGGCAAATTTGCACATAGATATTACTCTTGTTACCACAACCAATATCCAGGTAATAATATATCCATCACCTCCAGGTGTTTCCTACGTCCCTTTATTGTTGTTGTTGTTGTCAGAACCCCTAAGATCGACCCTTTTAACAAATTGTTAAATACAAAATACCTCAGTAATAACTATAGGTACTATGTTTTAGAGCCTATCTTTGTAATTGACAAATTTTTCATAGCTTTAACCCTTGAACAATAACTCCCCATATTGCTCTTTCCCACTCAATAAAATACCAAACTTTTTAAAAGCACATTCTATGTAATCCACTTTATGAAGCTTTTTCTAACATTCTTTTGTCTGCTCCCCCTCAGTAAAGGGAACAACTAATATAACAATTACCTATTTTGGATTTTTGTGTCTCTTACATATATTCCTGCATGAACCCATGTAACACTTTATCTCCCATTATCTTAATATGAAGTAAAATAAAACTTGAAATGATTTTAAAAATGAAATCACAGAAGTGCTTTGTAAAAGTATGATGTACCATTGCTTAGTTGTAAGAATTCAAGTGACATTAGGGGTTTTAAAACATCTTTTGTTTTGATTTGTTCTTTGCTTGTAAACCTTGTGTCTTGCATATTGTGGGCACAGTGTCTTTCCCAGCTATTTGCTTGGGGAAGATCAGTTAGAGTTACAATGAACATCAAAGGCTATCTTGTCTAGTGACTTACCTTCCAGATGAGGAAATGAGCTGAGGGAAAGGAAGAAACTTGCCCAAGATCACCCAGTGATCAAGTGAGGAAGGTGATAGGGACAGCACTAACGCTTGGTATTCTGAGCCTCATTCTAGTTTCCACTCTTTCCCCTTCTCTGTTTCCTCCTCTCTTCCCCAGCCTTCTAAAGAAAACTTTGCAGTTCTGCTGCAATGTCTACCTAAGGACATCCTGAGGAGACCCCACTTTTCATTAGACTGCTTTTTTAAGCACTGTCCTGCATTTTCTTCTTCAGTCTTGTTGTATCCCATTTTTGGCGATAAGTAATGCTTCTGCTGTGCTGTTCTATCCAATTAGTTTTTTACTATTTTCATTGAGTGAAAATTAAAACAACAAAAAACATGAGTTTATCTAAATTTGAAAGTTTTAAAACTTGATTAAAATTTCCTGGAGATATGGATGTAAGACATATATTTTAAAATATTTTTCATTTTCAAAATTAAAAATCAAACCTATATATTTAGCCAGGGTGACTACTTGATAACTACTAATCAGATAGGTCTTCAGTAATGCCACAAGGTTAATACACTTATAAATCAATTCCCTGGTGTTTTGTGCTACTGAGTTAATACAATTTGATACGGTATCACCTTTAACCAGGCTTTGAGGAGTCACACAAAGGAACAGCACAACAGAACCATAGGGTAGGATGTGTGGGAAAAACGAGATGTAAAACACAGCCTTGACTCTGACATTTACTCCACTGTTGGGAAAAGTACTTCAATTCCCAGGGCCTTAATATTTTCCTGTATAAAACAGGAAAAATAGAGCCATCTTTAACGTTTTGTCAAATCTTGTTGCTGAGTGATTTTATAGTGTCTGCAGCTATCCTCTCTGCTAATCACAACAAGGTTAACTAACTGTTCTTTTGTTTAGGTAAAGATATTTCTGCATTTGTTTACAAATACTTATTCCTCCCTTCCCAAGAAAGGAAACATTTTAAAGATAATTTATAAGATGTTCAGAGTCTCTTACATATCAACCCTTCACAATGTGGTAGAGTAGCTTAACCCCGTCCCTAAGAGTATAGATTCAGATCAGCCTGTTTGTAATTAACCCCCAAACCTATGGGGAGTGTGGTATAGATAATATATTTCAAATACATGAAAAGGCGCATGTGCACACACACACACACACGCACGCACGCACACACACAGACAGTATTACTAAGGCAGAGGTGCAGATGAAAATATTGGATAGACAGCTCAAAACTCTTAGTACTAAAATAATCCTAATAATAACTTTCCTTCCAAAGTCATCACCGACAATCAGATCTCTTAAAGGTTGGTGCCTTAGGTTTTTGAACTTTGTGTAACTTTTGGCTTTCTTATTTGGTTGTATGCTATTTATCTCATAGAAAGAATCTTCTTCTTCATCCTATGCCAGTGCTGTATTGTAGGGGCTTGTGAACGTTTTTCTGGTCTATAGCCATCCAGGTTACTGGCCTCTGGCTTCTTAGGAGCAAGGCCATCACATGCTTTTGTTCTTTGCTTGCTTCCTTGTAAGGGCCCGACATACTTAACAAATATTTGATCAACTGAACTCATTTTCCACCTCCGTTCTCTCCCACTTCAATCTCTCCCTTTTACTTCTTCCAGATTAGTTTTCCTACAGCAAAATGAGAATTGTCCAAAAACTTCCCTTCATCTTTACAACTTGAAGGATTCATTACCCTAAGCAGTCTTTCGAAACTGACTATCACAGACTAGATAAAAAGTCTGGGTTCACCAAGAATAGGCATGTGTGCCATTATATTTTCTGTTGAAAGCTTTGGAAAGTGTCTTTTAGCAAACAACATAAAGCATAGAATTTAACCGTTCCTGACAATGTAAAAGGATCATCCACATTCTCACATGTCCATGGCTACTTTCCCACTCCTTCCCCAACCTTGAAATCCTGAATTCAAAAGAAAACATAAGAAAATAGTATGCCTCATGTAAGGCAACAGGTTGCTTAATCTTTCTTGCCTATACACATTCAAGAGCTCCAGAAAAATTTCTGAGCTACTTAGGATGTCTGATCCTCTTCTTGGGTAAAAGCAGTAAGTCCTACATGTAGTCACCAAAATCATGTCTGTTCAAGGGGTCTTATACCTGTGATTCATGATTGCATGCTAAATGTAGAAGGATATGCTCTGTTGCAGGGCCATGTCTGGTCATTGTTTAAGTTCTACTTTGGAGGACTAGTTGCTGAGAAAGAAGAGGAAATGATAATATTAGAAATTGGAATAAAACTTAAGGGGAAAAATCAAGTACAAGGGACCAACAGTACTGAGGGGCAATAGGTTGAAGATTTCTTCGATTATTGTAATATTTTCAAGGAGACCCCCATGAATCCTTCCTGGCTGACCCCAACATAGCTTTGGCATAGCCCTTATGCCAAGTGTCTTAGGCTAACTAGCTTTTCCTAAAGAAAATAGAGGAGTTATGGAGAACAATATTTAGTAGAATAATGCCTGATTCTCTTGCTTTTGAGGTCTAGTAACTGCTAGTAAACTTGCCTAATTAATTCACATTAAGAGGTAGAGTAATGAGGGTTTCAAGTACTTGAACCACCACTGACTTCATTTCACGTGAGAGTTCTTATGGAGAGCTAATGAACTATGAGGCTACAGGTCTCTCGGCCAATAAGTCTTCTAGATTTCCTGTGACTCCGTTTTCTGGTCATAGGTGATTTTGCTTTTGCTTTGAGTATTATAGCACCATAAGGTGTCAGACACTCTGCTCTTACCAAGGCTTACACAAAGTTTATCTTGTTATTTGGTAGAGTTTTGCCCATTCAAAAAAAAGAGAGAGAGAGAATGATAAAGAGGAGGACAGCAATCCTCACTGCTGAAGGAAGAAGAAAGCTTGCCTTTATTTCCAGTAGGCAGAAAAAACTTCTGTCTGTAGCTCTCTAGCACCAGTGGAATGTCTTTGTTTGGATAATAAATGTCCTTCCATACCTCATTATGCATATTCACAGACAGAGATGTATTATGCACGCAAAATCACCTTCATGGGATGACTGAAAGTCCATGTTTTATTGGACACTAAGTTCATTAGAAAGATGTGGGTGCACAGTTTTGACCAGAAAACCTTGTTAAATGGGAACATAAGCTACAAATATTTTGGCAAAAGGTTAAGGTTTATGAACAACCAACAATTTATATTAAGTTACAATTAATTAGGCCATGTTGAGAAACCATTTGGTTTAGTTAATGATTAGACATTTTGTTAGTGAACACTTCCCAGACTTTACTAGCCCTGCTAATCCCTGCTTTGCTCCTGGTCTGAACCCCCACAGTGCCTTGTTTATGGTACAGTGCCTACTGCTTGTATGCTAGATTAGTGAATGTCTATTTGCCTCCTCTACTACTGTGTGAGCTTCTTGTTTGCCAGGACAGGGCTATATTCCTCAGAGCTGAGGAGAGAGTTGAATCATGTGGTCACAACAAAACAACTATGTATAGCTATTAAACCACTTTGTTTCACTGCTTTTTATTTTCTTTTATTTATCACCATTGTTTTATTTATAAACATTGTTTCTGCTCATAAGGAGTATGTATTCTCTACATGTTTATAAAATTAATGCCTGAATGAAGTTGCCTAAACAAGACAGAAGTTGATTTCTTCGTCACTTAAAATTAACCTGTAGTTACACCATTCGGGGCTAGTACAGATACTTTCTAATATCATTAGGGATGCAGGTCCCTTCCAGGTATCTGCTCTGCTATACTTTAGAAAATACCCCAGATTGGCTGCTAAATTCCCACCTATTATTTCTGAATTCTAGACAGCAGGAAGAAAAAAGGTGTAGGAGAAGGGCAAAGGAACATCTACCCTTCCTTTTTAAATTTTTTAACCAACCTCCCTTAAAAACACTTTGTTGAGATATGATTACATTCAAAAAGCTGTACCTATTTAATGTGTATATCTCAGTGAGTTTGAGGATAAGGATACATTGTGAAAGCATCACTACTATCAAGATTATAAACATAATCATCACCTCCTGAAGTTCTCCCTCCCATTCTAATTATTATTTCTATTAGTAAGAACAATTAACATAAAATTCACCCTCCTATTATATTTTAAGTATGCAATACAGCATTCATAACTATAAGCACTATGCTGTAGATTAGACCTCCTGAACTTATTTATGTTTGTATATCTAAAACTTTGTACTATAATCACACCTACTCATTTGCCTGCACCAGAGCTCCTGGCAACCTCCAGTCAACTCTCTGCTTCTGAGTTTATTTGAGATTTCAAATACAAGTGAAATCATACAATATTTGTCATTCTGTGTTTGGTTTATTTCACATGACTTCATGCCCTTCAGATCCACCGATGCTGTCACAAATGACAGGGTTTCATTATTATATAATACTGAATAATATTCCATTGTGCGTACATATATATATAAAACGTTAATTCATCCGTCCGTGAATGAATGATAACATGTGTGTCTTCTTCATATATCTTGATTATTGTGAACAGAGCTGAAAGGAACATATGAGTGCAGATATCTCTTTCACATAATGATTTCAATGACTTCATATATATATTGTATGTTTTATATATATATATAAAAATAAATGGGATTGCTGGAACAAAATGGTATTTTTATTGTTAATTTTTTGAGAAACCTCCATACTATTTTCCAAGATGGCCATACTAATTTACATTCCCACCACCAGTATACAAAGGCTCCCTTTTCTCCACATCCTTACCAACACTTGTTATCATCCATCTTTTTGATAATAGTTATTCTAACAGGTGTGAGGTGATATTTCATGGTAGTTTTCATTTGCATTCCCGTGATGACTAGAGAGGGTAAGAATTGTTTATATATATATCGTCCATTTGTATCTCTTCTTTTGAGAAATTCCTACTCATATCTGTTAGTTCATTTTAGTTTTTTAATTTTAATTTTATACACAGAGGATACATGTGCAGGTTTGTTCCATGGATGTCTTGTGTGACGCTGAGGTTTAGAGTATGAATGATCTCATCACACACATAGTGAACATAATACCCAATAGACAGTTTTTAAGGCCTTGTACCCAACCCTCCCTCCTCCCTCTAAGAATCTCCGGTGTCTATTGTTTCCATATAAGTGAGAGCTAAGCAATGTATAACCCAATGTTTAGCTCTCACTTATAACGGTGAATATGTAGTATTTGGTTTTCTGTTCCTGCACACAATACCACACTGGGCTAATTTTTGTATTTTTGGTAAAGACGGAGTAGCTTCAGCATGTTGGCCAGTCTGGTCTCAAAATCCTGAGCTCATGTGATCCACCCACCTCACAAAGTGCTGGCGTAACAGGCATGAGCCACTGTACCTGGCTTTTCTGAATTTTTTTTAGCTTATATTAGGTTTGTCTGTTCTAGAATTTTGTGCACATTTATTTATATTATAGGACACTTTTTAGCTTAGCTTTCCCCACTCAGGGTGAGAAAGATTATATTGATCCAAGATGTTGATTAATAGAGTTGATCATCCCCCTTTATTGCCCAATATTACTCTATAATATGCGTATAATTTGTTTATCGATTTCCTCTCGGTAGACATTTGAGTTGTTCCCAGATTTTAGCTATTGTTAATAGAACTCAAGGACATTTTTTAAAATAAAAAAATTCAATCCAAAATGTCCTTTCCTTTTGACTCTCCAATATTGTGTCAGGGTTACATTTTTGTTGTCATGAAAATCCAATTACATTGAACAAGATGTGTTTCCAGAATCAAGATTCAGTATATGTGTGGTCTAGCTGTGTCCCAAGAATGTAGCCCTTATTAGTTTTATTAAGCATTTTCCTATATAAATTGAAATCAAGTAGAAGATGCGTTTTTCCACAGTAGGAGACATAGAACAGTTTAGGACTTTGAAGAGATAGCAACTTGCTGCTTGCCTGTGCAACCCACCTCAAAAGATACAACTCCTCCAACTTTTGGTTTCTGGTGACTTGTCCAAACAATTAGATGTGAACTGACCTTATTCCTTACAATACTACAAGTCGGTCTTCTGCACCTGGCCAAATACAGTATAAAATTGATGGGCATACGTTTCTTTTGTTTTCATGCTTTCTATTTAAAGCTATTCTCTTTGGCTGGGCACTATGGCTCATGCTTATAATCCCAGCACTTTGGAAGGTCGAGGTGCAGGGATCACTTGAGACCAGGGGTTTGAGACCAGCCTGGCCAACATAATGAAAGCCGTCTTTCTGAAAAATACAAAAGTTTTCTGGGCATGGTGGCACATGCCTGTAATCCCAGCTACTCAGGAGGCTGAGGCAGGAGAATCGCTTGAACCCAGGAGGCAGAGGTTGCAGTGAGCTGAGATTGCGCCTCTGCATTCCATCCTGGGTGATAGAATTAACCTTCATCTCAAAAAAACAAAAAGCTAATCTGTACTTTTCTTTTGGTGCATAACTATTGTGGGTATGTGAATGTGTATCTGTAGCACCTAGAATAGTGCCTAGCCCATCACTTGTGTTGAAAATTGAGAAAACCTTCTTAATATAACTTTTCCACACTCTAGTTCTGAATTTAAAGACAGAAAAAGATAGGTTAGCAAATATACGTATCAGTTATTTCTATTGACAGATCATTTGGAGAACACGTTTTTGGATGTGGGAGAATAAAGGTCCCTAACTCTCCACCCCAGAAATAATTTTGCTGATACAAAAATCAGTCAGACATGGTGGCACATGCTTATAATCCTAGCTACTTAGGAGGATGAGGTGGGAAAATCACTTGAACCCAGGAGGCAGAGATTGCAGTGAGCCAAGAGTGCCCCATTCCACTCCAGCCTAGGCAACAGAAAAAGACTCTGTCTGAAAGAAAAAAAAAAAGTTGTTACTATATAGGAGACAATTTTATTGTCATCTCATTTAAAATTGAAGAGTACATTTGGGTCGAATTCTTATGCCTGCAGAGACATTTGCCTCTGGCTTAAAATCACTGGCTCCAGGAGGAAACTCCACCAGAGGGCATCGTAAGGATTTCATAGTGTCTAAGTCATCTTGGTAATTCTTCAAATAATTCCTGGCAATTCTGTTAGGTCTTGAACTTCACTTACTTCTTATATGTTTAATAAAAAGAAGTTCAAAACCTTGCCATGGCTGTTGAATTCCCACAGGCTTGTCTTCCCCTTAAAATTCATTACATGGTTTGTACTCTTTTGCGAATATAATACATAAGTTTGGAGGTGGATGCTTTCAGCCATTAAGTTCAAAAGTACTGCTACATGGGCCGGGCATAGTGGCTCATACCTCTAATCCTAACCCTTTGGGAGGCCAAGGGGTGCAGATCACAAGATCAGGAGATCGAGACCATCCTAGCCAACATGGTGAAACCACATCTCTACTAAAAATACAAAAATTAGCTGAGTGTGGTGGTGCGCAAGTAGTCCCAGCTACTTGGGAGGCTGAGGCAGGACGATTTCTTGAACCAAGGAGGCGGAGGTTGCAGTGAGCTGAGATCACACTATTGCACCCCAGCCTGGTTATAGATCAAGATTATGTCTAAAAAAAAAAAATACTGCTACATGGACATCCATCATTCCGGCATCTCTGCCATAACAGCTGAGTATCGACAATGTCTCTTAGTTTCTTTAACTCCAAATTTGTGTTGTGTCCCTTGGTCTCCTGTCGTACCATAAAGTGTATTATTTACAAAAAGGACAATTTATCTATTGTTATTTCCTCTCAGTATGCTACATCCTTTTAGAATTTAAACATAGTGTCTCCCAACCTGAAATTTGATTTTTAAAAAACCAGAAAAATGTTTTTGGACATCTTTTATTTCCAGCTGTTTTCATCTTCATCTCCTCTCCTGAAGTCAACTGAGGGTAAAGTTCATTCGTCAAAATTTCTCCTCAACTCACAACAACTTCATCCCACTCCAATATGATTTTTGTCCCCATGAATTGATGCACATAATTTTTGCTGGCAGTGGTAATGTCCTAATAAAAAAAATCATGAGATGGCATCAGACTTTACCTTATGTTCTAGCTCAGCAGAATTTGATCCCTGTCTGATAAGGAAACCATATTTTCCCTAGAAACTTTTCACTTTTGTCACAGGTTTGGTTCCCAGGGAGCTGGATATAGATGAAGTTTAGTGTGCAGGATGTTTATTAGGAAGTAATGTCAGGATCCACATCTGTAGAAAGGATTAGAGGGAAGCCTTCTGTGCAAAGGGACAAGTCTAATGGCAACGCAGCCTGACTTTGTCAACTGGCCGCACAGACAGAGCTGTTCAGCTAAGAAGGCCTCCCCTATTTGTCCCAATTGAATCAAATGGCAAAGTCTATGCATCCCTTGCCTCCATTAATAATTGTGTGCTTGCCACTTGTGGAGGGTGAGACTTTGAAGCAGGTGGCTTTCTGTGGCTGAAGAAAACCTTAAATGTGCTGGCAAAGTTTTCCAAAGAGACAGAGAATGGCATCTGCCATGTATGTTGCCCCTTTCCAAAGAGGAAGCAACAAGGATAAAGTCCTCCAATGGCGCTGTATGCAGATGGGTGGACAGTAATATCTGTCCCTCCTGTGACCTAAGAAGAACAAGTGGCAGACATGCAGCCAGGTAGTTAGAGGTGCCACAGTGTTAGGAGATAAACATCTGTCATAAGCAGTGCTTCTTTGAATCAGGTGTGACACAAGTCTTGCATCCCTTGCATGGACTCCTTCCCCGTTATCCTGCTGTCCTACCTCATGAAGGTGAGTGGGGGCTAGGTGGTGGGCAGTCCCAGGATGAGGTACACTTTGCCTGCAGTGTTCCCACATGAGTTCCAAGGTAGCCCAGGTGATCATCCATGAACTTTGTATTTTCCTTATGCTTCTTGTCTTTGCCTTTGAGGAACAAGTTTCATTGGACTCTGAGTCCAAACAACTCATGTATCCCTATATCTTCACATTGTCCTTCACCTAAGGGAATCTCTAATCTCTAATGCCTTTGTTTTATTATTACTATCAATATTATAATAATTAACATTGTCGTTATTAACTCCATTGTTGGTTTTCAGTTATTTTTATTCATGGAGTTAATATGAATTATTCTTTTGTGGCTACTTACACCAAGATGAAGATAATGTATTAGTTCAGGAAGAATCTGCATTCTGAAGGTGAATAGAAGTTCACACTACAGATGGGCAGACACATGCCCTCCCAATTCCTGATGGACCTCCTAGTGCCTCCTAGACCTAAGGGGTCTCCTGCAATGCTCCAAGATGCCACCAAGGCAGGGATCTGCTTGTGCATGCCTGAGAGCATTCAGGATGAAGTGAGGCTCTGGAAAAATGCACGAGTTTCCACATAATCCCCAAAAACCTTACAGGTGAACTGGATGCCACAGAAACAGGAGTGGTCATTGACACAACAAAGTCACCAAAATTGTTTTGAAGTCAATTAGGAAACCCAGGAATCACTCTTGCTGCCATTAAGTGGAAGAACAGGAGCCTGTGAATGGCATCCTTGTCCTGCCTGAAACTCCACAGATATTTCTATGTGGCCTCAGGTACCAGGAATCTCCGTGATTTTCAGAAAGGCAGGGACAGCTTATGCCAGCCCATCCCTCTGCAGAATGTGCCCCAGCGGATCAGAGGATGGAACCATCATGGACTGCACAAAGGCTCAAGGCCAGCTTCCCAGACCTGCCTGTGACTCTAGGTAAGTTCTGAGTCCACGTGGGTGCCAAGGAAAGGTTAATGATGACCTGGAAAGATGGGACAAGCAGACACCACCCCTAAACAATCTACAGGATTCTAACTTCAGCAGGAAGCCAAAGACCAGCTCATACCACACTAGTGCACCTTGAAAACCCCTGAATGCAATGCCGCTCTGCAGAGAATTCAACAAAGAAGTTTTTGCATTCTAGGCTGCATTTTACAGTGCTTCTGGACACGTGATCAGAAATTGAACATTGGTATATCTAACTCTGACATTTTTCACAAAATAGTTTTTTTAAATGAGGTAATATAGACAAAATATAATATAACCATATGTATTATATGCCAAAATATGCTTCACTGGCATCAAGTAGACTCACTTTGAAATACAATCTAGGACAACCTCCATTTTCAGAGTATTTTCTTTTCGAAAGTGAAACTCTCCCACCAAAAACCAACAACATCACAGGCTTTTGCCTCCAACAAACCGACAAAAAACCAATACATTTATTCTACCACTGTGAAATGGACTGCGGTGCAACACATACGTGTGAAACCCCACATGTGGCATCGCCGTGAGCCAAATGGGGACTCGTGGTGTAAGCAACACTCCTCACGTGTTAGTGTGCGTGAGATTCACTTGGCGGAATTTGACTAGGTGCGTGTTGGTAGAGTGGGGCTGAGGTTCTCTTGCCCCTGTGGATGCTTCAGAAGTCACAGGTCCTGCGAAGACCTGCGGTCCCCTCAATCAACTCTGTTTCGGAGACAAAATGACTTGGATTGCTGACAAGTCAAGAAATTTTCAAGCCCTTGGAAAATCAGTTACACACAAACACGGAATGAAAGTCAAAAGAGAGTACGTCATCTTTTTGAGAATTTTATTCACTTCAAAACAAATTAAACACACCTATTTCCAATGGCATTCCAGAGCCCAATTTTCGAGGCTGAGGAAACACCCCAGGAACGCTTTGTGCAGAACGCTTCACAGCGTCCAAAACACTGCTGTCAGGGCGGGGCACAGCTGAAGGCCTGCATCTCTCAGGGTTCCCTAACTGTTCCCTGATTCAGTCATCTAGAGAGCAAATGCACAGTCATTCCCCAGTTTCCTACTGACATCACAGCGGAAGTCTGACTCCCACGCGTCACCGTCACCCAGTTTCTGAGGCAACGAATCATTGGCACAGATGCTTCTGGTGGCGGGTTTCCGGAGCGCCCTGCGAACTACAATGTCCCTCACCAGAATTCGATGAGGCAGAGTCTCTGCATGTGGTCCCTGCCTGGCCTGGGCTCCAACATCCCCAGAAGCACCACAGCTGGGGAGTTTGGGAGTCACCACACACAGTCTGCTCTCTGCTCTGTGCTCCTTAGTCCCACAGACCCCTCCAAATCACGGGAGCTGGATGCAATGGAGCCCTGGCCACCTGTAGTCTCACTCCAGGTCAGAATCGCTGTCCTCTGAGGAGGAGGAAACCTGAAGGTCCTCATAGAGGACACTCAGGGGGACAGGAACACAGGGAGCCTCAGACTTCTCTGAGACATGACGGCTGTGAGCGAGGAAGGCTCCCGGCTTCTCAGGAGAGGGAAACAAGGGAGCTGTCAGGAGGCTGGAGCTCCACCATCCGTTTTCCAGTCTCCAGAAGAGCATTCTGAGAGGCTGGGCCCCATCGTGGCTGGCCGCTGGGTGATGGGACATGGTGCAGGCCTGGGCAGTAGGCAGGCAAGGTCTGCTGTGCGGAGGCTGCCGGTCGCTGCTGGGCACCTGGGCGGGTGTCCTCCTGCTCATCTGGGGCGACGGACTTGGTCTGAGTTCGGTTGCAGCTGGCGGAGGTTGGAGAGTCTCCGGGGCCCCCAGCTCACCTCCCTGGATGGCATTTTCGGGCATCTGGAAGGGACCCATTCTCGGTTTCTTGGGGAAGTTCAGGCAAGCCTGAGTCGGAGCCTGGGCAGGTCTCTTGGCTCCTGGCCTGAAACTGAGATTGGAGCCGAGGCCCAAGCTGTGTGTGTCGGCTGGTGGGCAGGGCTGTGAGGTCACCGCAGGACGTTTGTCTTGTGCCTGGGGGCTGATGACCCGGATCAGGCCGTGGGGCTTGGAGGCAGCCTGGGGAACTTCTCGACGGCCACCCTGAGGCCTGCTGTGTGTCGGCTTCCTCACGACGAGAGGCTCCGGGCCCTGCTGCCTGACTCCAGGCTGAGGGATGTCGGCCACAGCCCCTGTCTGTCGTTCCTTTGGTCGGAGACTTGACGAGGAGCTCAGACTGGCTTTTCTGAGGGGAGACAGTGAAGCCAAGATGGATACCGTGTCAGACATTTTCGTAGCTGAGCCATCAGTGAGGGCACGGTCCACGCGTGGCCTCTTATTAGTTGCTTGGACCGGCATTGGCCTGCTTGCAACCTGAAAGAAAGGAGACCACACACGTTAGAAGTTCCTCGGCATCGAGCCAACATGGAAATCAACCACATCCAAAGACAAGGTGTACACAGCAGGAAATTCTTAATACGGTAAGTACAGGCGGTCCTTGGAAGTAGGGACAGATCCTCAAGGTGAGTGCTGATCGGGGCAAGACCCATGAAAAATGCACTCTCGAGCTATGATCTGAGAATACCATTTTTCTAAAGACTGTGTCTTGGGCATTCACTGGATCAAAGCGCCTCCACTCAGCCTTCCATGAAGTGGGACGGACTAATGCCCTTCTGAAGGCAGGTCGGTGGCTCAAGGGTTCCCAGGACGTCTTTTCTGAAAACATGCATGTTCCTGGGGTGAGCCGCCTCCATGTTTGGGGCCCCTGAGGGACTAATTTCCTCACGCCGCTAGGAAGACGTTGTTGGCAGGCTTGCCATCATTGCACAGAGAGAAAGCAACAGGAAATACGGCATCTTCAGATGCCTTCATCTGGAATCAAATGGACCTGGAAGGATCATGGAGTCCCTGACCCCAAGAAGGCAGGAAGAAGGGTTCCCCGATCCCCTCACACACACGGGAACCTGAAAGGAAATCAACCAGGGTGACCCAGAGGAGAAAAAGACCAGGGGCCCAGGGTGACACTCACCCTCAGATAATCACAAGATTCCATGGATTCTTTTCGATTTGGCGGCAGCTTTTCCGGAGGTGTCCCGGAAAAGATCTGCAGGAGAGCCTTCCTCTGCAGGTCTTGTTGCCTGCAGAAGAGAAAAAGTTCAGGCCCTGCCCCCTGGTTCTCCCCAGGAGACAGGGAGAACCCTGTCTGGGGCCCAGTCCCGTTCTGTGTTTTGTGATACATAAATGGAACTTTTGCGCCCTTTCCGCCTCTGCACCTTCCCTCATGTGCCAACCTTCCCATCCTGCTGGTGGCCCTCTAGGCTTCCCAAGTAAGTACTGTCATTTGGATTCCGTTGCTTTTCCCCCTGTCATGGGGAACCCGCACGAAGCGCCCCCGCCTCTCCACCGTCCCTGAATCTCCCAGAGCCAAAGGAGCTCCCGGATGGGGAACCCGGGAGGACACGGAGCTCTGGTCTGTTTCTCTGCAGCGTTCCTTCCCTGTCCCAGAGACGGAAAGGCACACGGTGTGCGGGTGCAGAGACACTGTGTCCTTAGGTGGCAGTACCCTAAGGGTGGTGAAAACCCCTCCCACTGCTCACCTTGGTCTCGCTTCCTTCTCTCCCTTTTCCTTGTTCAAGGGCCCAGGGTTCCTTCGAACCTGGGGCTTCCATGGTTTCCGGTTTTCCTTCCCTTCCTTTCTCCCAAAGGTCTGGGGAACCAGGGCTCCGTTCCAGCACTTCATGGGGCACCTGGTACTTCTGGCCGTGTGGCCAAAGGCCCCGCAGTTTTTGCACTTGACCTGTGGGTGGAAAGGAAGTGATGCCAGTGAATGAGCTGAAGCCACAGGCAGTGATCCAATGTCAACATTGAGACGGATTGTGAATTCAGAACTGAGTGAGGATTCCAAAGCGGGGACACCGGCATGGGGGCCCTTAAGTGGCGGGAGGGTTCGGTTACGATGTTCCCTCCCAAAGCCCATGTGACGGAGGAACTCTCAAAGGAAGGACTCAGGGTTCTAGCGGGGACGATCATGAACCCGATGTCCACAACACAGCCCAACCTGGCTACACAGGATTCTGAGTGGAAAGGGAGGTTACTCCCAAGAGTCTCTCCAGGGACCTGTCGGGCCGGGGAGGAGGTCCCAAGCCAGGCCCACCTTGGATGGGAAAAGCAACCCGGGTGGTGCTGGCAGAACTCTTTGGAATCCAACCCAGTCTCTGAGGACCGTGTGACACTCGCCCCCTCCTCCCCCCTCGATACCCAAAAGATTCCAAGGCTAGACATACCCTGGGATCTTCTTCATCGGGTGGGGGAGCCCTTGGCCCAACTGGGGCCCTCTGCTGCTTCTGGAGGGTCTGGGCTCTCACGAGTCCGTTTGCCCCACTTTTGGGGTCACGACGTGCCATCTTCTTCGTCTCCTGGGCGTTTTATGGCCGCCTTTTTCAGGGGTTGATGGTTGGGTCACCTGAATCACACACAAACACACACAAAGCGATGGTTAGGCACATTGGATATTCACACACCCACAAGAAACCCTCAGCTAATTCCATGACGGTGTGGTCATGAGGAGACCTCACCACCCGTCGGTCAAATCTGTGGATCACAATGTGGTGTGTGCATCCTCAGATATTGTGTGTTCCTCTGCCGTGACTACCTGGTCCAAGAGTAAACTTTGCCTGCCACATGGCCCACGGCCTAGGTATGTGGAGTTGGAGTTGAGATTTCAATCCCAACCAAACAACTGATTCTGGAGACTGGACTTAGGTCTATCACCATTCACTCCAGTAGAAGACACAATGATTCTCTCTCCCCTGAGGGACAAAAGAATAGAAGCTACAGGGCATGGCCGATGTCACCCCTTGGCAGGTCTGCTTGAAGGCAGGGATAAGGGATGCTTCCTATCAGAACTCAAATCACTACTCTTGCCGTTTCATTAGGCAACTTCCAAACACAAATTCATCGAGAGAAGTTATCTCCCTCTCTACCACACTAGCAGGTGATGGTCTTTCCTGCTCTGTCTTTTTGGCTTTAGCTCCAGCCCCTCTTTATTTATTTTTCTGGTATTTTACACACGCCATACGAATTCATCTAAACAAACGCTGAACAAGTGGCATATGAATTTCTTACATGGCTAAAGGGCAAACCACCCCTTTTCCAAAGTTCTTTTTCCATTTACCCACCAATTCAGCATGCTGGAATAAATTTCTTTTTGCATTTCCATCTGGCTCTTATCCCAGGCACGGAGATGGAAATGTTTTCTCGCTTTCTGTTCCAAGAATTACGGGTAAGGAGAACACATCCTACCACATCAGCGAGCCCCATTGTGATCTGTTTCTTTCACTCTCCTTTGTCTCTTTTCCCCCAACCCCTCAGGGATTGCGTGAAACAACCAGTCGTTCAGGGAAACTAACCTGAAATTACAGGTCTACTTTCTTTCCTCGGCTGGCGCTCAGATGGACAGGTGAGCTGGCGCTCAGATGGGCAGGTGCTGGAGCAGCCCTGCTGGAAGCGGTGCAGCCTTCAGGAAGCCGGAGGAACGGTCAGAGAGGGACCTTTGCTTTCCAGGTTGCCTTTTATACTGCCTCTGGACCCCTGACGCGAAACGGACCCTAACCTAATCAACTTAATCCAATTACATGACCTGGAAAGGTCTATTTGCCCAGCCCACTCTAAGATGATGTTCACTATGGACAGACATTCTAATACCTACCTGTACAGCTGCAAGCTTTGAAGAATAGATGTTTCCCGTCAGGTATGTAGCACTGGTGCAAGTACCCCTGTCTGGTTTTACATCTTTTTTTTTTTTTTTTTAAACAAGGTGCTAAAATAGACACAGTGTAATTGGACCATATTTACTCTATTTCAACGTAGGCCACAGTGTCATCAAGAAGGTACACCTTGACATGCAATCTCGGTCGTTATCCATCTTCAGAGCTTCTCCTTCTTCCCCACAGTAAGTGCGTCAGCAGAAAACCCTGACCACAGCCTCACGTGTTTTCTCCTCCAGGAGGCCCTTGGAAACCACCGTGAATTGGACTGTACTGGGAAACCCAGATGAAGAAAGTCAACACCGCTTTGTCCTTCGGTGCCTGGCTCCTTTTTCAGCTCGTCCTGCGGCTCCAGGCATTATGCCTGAAGAGTCTCCAGGACACCGGTGCGGCTCTATTTCCTTGGGTCCCGTTGCCATTTCTCTGGATTTGCGAAGATCCAGCGGACTTTCTGTGGAACTCTCTTGTCGGGGAACTTGGGTGCCACGTCCCCTCATTCTGCCCGTCGTCATCTGCACCTGCACGAGTTAGGGTCCAAGTTCCCTGGACGAGAAGAGACAGGCAGGAGTCGGAATGGTGAACCAGCACACTGGGGGCATTTTCTCACTTGGTCCAAGTGACCCCATGGTCTTCTAGAGCTTTGGAACCAGTCGCGTCCCACTTGACACTACACCCGACTCTCAGTTGCTGAATGTTGTTGGCCCTCTGGCGATCTCCTGTTGGATGAGTTGCACCTGCTGAAACTCGATTTCCCCTGGATTTGCGCTTCATTAATTATTCATGATTCAGGTGGGAACGCCTGCTTACATCCCCCTGTGGCTGTTCTCTGAGCTTTCCGGTCACATCGTTTCCTGCCATGCTCTTTGGTTCATTTTGGTCATGCTCCTTCTGCTGTCAGAGGAGCAGAGAGTTGATCTTGTTGATTCTGGATACTGATAGTTTCTAGGTGATCTGGATAACCAGGGTACGACCCTCAACGGCGGCGGAAAGGGAGCAGCCATTTGGCGTTGCTCAGAAAATCCCACTCAGTTCCCAGGCCTCCTAGATGTGGAATCCTGGTCAGAGTTGTTCCCAGGTCAGAGAACGGAGATAGCCTGTGCATGGTGGGATATCTTTACCTAGAGCTTTCAGTGAGTCTCGACCTCAGCTACTCTTAGGATCGGGGGAGAAGCATGGAAAGGCCCTGTGCTCAGGCATCTGGAAAGAAGACGGGATGAATATTCTACCTCTGAAGTACGTCCCAAATCTGGGAGTTTACTTCCCAGATTAATAGTGTCATCGATAATTATTAAAATTGGTCATTAGTGTTTAATAATTAATCATATTATTACTCCTAATACCGCAGGGTGTGTACACCTACCTTTGATGTCATTCCTAATATCCAGGGAGGGAGAGCATGGTTTTAGTTTTAATATCGCAATAAGCGCACACTCACCCTGTGACACAAATCCTAATATCCAGTGTGGTAGAGTATGACATGACTCCCAACATAGCAATGAATAGACAGCCACCCGGTGATATGGCTCCTTATATTCACGGAAGATGAGTATGATATTAGTCCCAATATCGCAGGGAGGGTACAGGTCTTCTGTGTTATGATTTCTAATATCCAGAGGAGGAGAGGATGATAATAATCCCAGTGTCGTAGGCTGTGTTCACCGGCCCTGTGACATTGTTATTAATATCTTCGAAGGGAGAGGATATTACTCCCAATGTGGCAGGGGGTGTACATCCACCCTGTGATATTCTTTATATTCCAAGGCCGAGAGGTTGATATTACTCCTAGTATCACAGACACTGTACACCCCCGTGTTTTTAATCCCTGCAATATTCGGAGTAGTATCATCCTCTCTTGGGTGGAAATTGGGAACAGTATCACCGGGGGCGTGTACACACCCTGCGATATTGAAAGTAATATCATCCTCTTCCCTCCTGGATCATGGAAACAACATCACTGTGGGGGTGTACACTTTCTGCGATATTGGGAGTAACATTATCTTCTGTGCCTTGGATTATTAAGGATAATATCACGGGGGCATGTGTACATCTTCTGCAATATTGGGAATAATATTATCCTCTCTCCCCCTGCATATTAGGAAAGATATCACAGAGTGGGTGTTCACCTCCTTCGATATGGGGATTAAAACCATCTTCTCCTGTTCCGGATATCAGGAGGAATATCACACGGGGATGTACAGTGTCTGTGATACTGGGAGTAATATCAACCTCTCGGCCTAGGAATATTAAGAAGAGTATCACAGGGTGGATGTATACCCCCTGTCATATTGGAAGTAACATTAGCCTCTCCCCCCCATGGATATTAGGAACAATATACCAGACTGGGTGTATGCCTCCTGCTCTACGGGGAGTAATATCATCCTCTCCCTTCTATGATATAAATAACAATATCACAGGGCAGGTGAACACAGCCTGCGATACTGGAATTATTATCATCCTCTCCCCCTCTGGATACTAGGAACCATATCACAGATGAGTTGTACCCTCCCTGCGATATTGGGAGAGATATTATACGCTTCTTCCGTGAATATTAGGAGCAATATCACTGGGCGGCTGTCCATTCATTGCTATGTTGGAAGTCATGTCATACTCTACCCCCTAGATATTAGCATCACTGCACAGGGTGAGTGCACACCTACTGCGATATTAAAACTAAAATCATGCTCTCCGTCCCTGGATATTAGGAACAACATCACAGGTAGGTGTACACCCCCTGTGGTATTAGGAGTAATAATATGATTAATTATTAAACATCTTTGGTCGATTTTAATAATTATCAATGACACAATTAATAGGATACCATTATTAGCTATGGATAATTATTTTAAATATACGATTATGTACTCTTGAAAATAATTAGTAATATTAATGTCATTTAACAATATTATTAGTTCTTAATATTAATAATTATTTTATTACCAACATCACTTAGTATTGATTTAAGTAACATTAATTGCTGATATCATTATTTTATTAATAGTGATATTATGATTAATTGTTATACTAATCATTAACATTTTTTACCAGTATTAATTTATACTATCTTTATTGTGATTATTAATATTGATGATTGCTATCAATTTTTATTGTATTTATTAATATTAATAATTAACAGACTTGTTCCTGATATCCGACGGGGAGAGGATGATATTACTCCCAATATCGAAGAAAGTGTACATCCCTCTGTGATATTATTTCTAATAGTCAGGGGGTAGAGGATGACATTATTGAAACTATCGCAGTGGGTGTCCATCCCTTCGGTCATTTTGTTCCTTATATCCTGAGTGGGAGAGGTTGATATGACTCCCAATATCACAAGAAGCGTACTACCGCCTGTAATATAGTTCCTAACATCTAGGTGGGAAGAGGATGATATTACTGCCCATATCGCACGAGTTGTAAAACCCCTTCGATATTTTGCCTACGATCCTGAGGGGAGAGGATGATATTACTCCCAATATCGAAGAAGATGTATAACCCCCTGTGACGCTATGTTCAATATCCACTTTGGGAGACGATGACATTACACCCAATATTGCAGGGGATGTACATCCACCTTGGGATATTGTTCCTTATATCGAGAGGGGGAGAAGATGTTATTACTCCCAATAACGCAGGGGCTGTGGCTGTACACCCCTCCTGTGTAATTGTTTTTAATATCCTAGGCAAGAGAGGATGACACTACACCCAATATCGCAGGGGGTGTACATTCACCCAGTGATATTGTTCTTAATGTACTCCACCTCTGTCCGCCAGGGATATCGTTTCTAATATCCAGGGGAAGAGAGGATAACATTATGCCCAATATCGCAGGGGAGTGTACACACCCTCTTAGATGTTGTTCCTAGTATCCAAAGATAGAGACGATGATGTTACTGGCCATATCGCAGCGGGTGTACAACCTTCTGTGATACTGTTTTTGACGTTCAGTGGGGGAGAGGATAACATTAATCCCAATATCACAGAAGGCGTACAGACCCCTGTGATGTAGTTCCTAATGTACAGGGGAAAGAGAAGAATATTGCTCTCAATATCGCAGGGGGTGTAACCACCCTGTCCCCTGTATATTGCTCCTAATACGCAGCGGCATGGAGGCTGATAGTACTCCCAATATCCCAGAAGGTGCACACACGCCTGTGATGTAGTTCCTAATATCTAGCGGGAAAGAGGCTGATTTTACTTTCGATATTGCAGTGGGTGTACACCGCCCCCAACCCCAGGGTATCATTCCTAATATCCAAGCGGGAAGAAGATGACATGGCTGACAATATCGAAGGGGGTGGACACCTCTTCAGTGATATGGTTCCTCTTATCCAGGGGGTAAGAGGATGATATTACTCCCAATAAAGTAGGAACCGTACAGCCACCCTGGGATTTTTTCCTTAATAACCACAGGGGATTGGTGACATTACTACCAATATTGCAAGGGGTGTACACCCCTCCTGTGATATTGTTTCTCATATCCAGGAAAGGAGAAGATGGTATTAGTACCAATATTGAAGGGATGGACAGCCCCCATGGGATATTGTTCTAAAGATACATGTGGAAAGAGGATGAGATTCCATCCAATATAACAAGGGGTGTACACCCCACCTGTGATATGAGTCATAAAACCTAGAAGAAGAGAGAATGACATTGCTTCCAAAAACACACGGATTGTACACCCACCGTGATATTGTTCTTGTCATCTAAAGGAAGAGATGATGATACTACTCCCACTACTGGAGAAGGTACACACCCCCCTGTGATATTGTTCCTGTAACTTGTGGGGGAAAGCATGATATTACTTCCAATATGACAGTGGCTTGGCACCCAGTCTGTGATATTGCTCCTAATTTCCAATAGGTAAAGTATGATGTTCCTGCCAAGAGAGTAGTGGGTGTACAGCCACCCTGTGATATTTCTCCGAATATTCAGGGAAACACGGGATGAAATTAACCCAAATGTCCCAAAAAGTGTACACCCATTGTGTGATATGGTTCCTAATGTCCGGAGCTGCAGAGGATGGTATTCGTTCTCCGATCGCAGGCTGTTTACACACAACATGGGAAATTGCTCCTAATATCCTGAACAAAAGACACTGCTAATAATAGACACACATTGCAGGGGGGAGTAATTGGCTATTACGATCCACATCGCAGGGCGTGAGACACTCCCCGCGATATGGGGAGTAATAACAACCGCCTCTCCCCCCTGGCTATTATGATCCACATCGCAGGGCACTTCAGGACACCAGTTCTGTCCCAACCTTGACTGAGACAGTGGGTGTCATGGGACTACCTCAGGGTGGGTGGCAGTTCAGCTCAAAGGTTTCCCTGCTGCCAAAGACCAACTGTTCCTGCTAGTTTGAATCTGGCCACAGGGTCTCTGTTGGTGAGACAGATGACCATGAGTCAGATACCCTGAAATCTAGCACGACAGAGCTCAACGCCCCATGACAGGCACCATAGCACGCAAACTTTGCAGACATACTAGCAAAGGCCACAGCAGGCGCTGAGTGAGGAACAAGCTGACCAAGATCCTGAGGTTCTGCCACACAGCCCTTAAACCAGGGACTGGAAACTGTTTCCCTAAAGAGCCAGGAGTCAGTATTTTCAGCTTTGCCAACTGATCTTTGCCTCAAGGATGCAACTCTGCCATGGCTGCACGTGCACGACAGCAGCCTTCTGCAGGTGGCCTGTGAAGAGATGGACATGACTGCACCCCCCATCAAACTTTACTTATGGACATAGAAGCTTCTCAGTGTCATGAAGTGTTAGTTTTTTATTTGTTCAACCTTTTGGAAATGTAAAATCCATTCTTGATTCACGGGCCACAAGAGCAGGCAGGGACAGGCTGTCCCTGGCCGACCTCTGGAATGAACTTAGAGAAGGAAATGACCGGCTGGGCCAGCGCAGCCTCCTCACAGCGGATTCACTGCAGGAGGGTCCTTCTTAGCAACCACTTCTCATCCTTCGTCTTGGCTTCAAGTGCAGTTCAGGTGGAGAAAGAAAGAACAGAACTGGCCTCGGCAACAAGAAGGAAGGAGATGCAGGATCGAGCAGCCATGTGGATCCATCACACTCAACATTCACACCAAGTGAAGCACAGGCAGCACCAGCCCGGGGGGTCGAAGTGGAGGCTCTCTGGGGTGCGGAACCTCTGGGTGGGCAAGATTCTCTACCTAAAACTCATATAGAAGATCTACACAGCAGTAGTTACAGAAAACACACACTAAGAAAAAGGCCAAAATAAAAATAGGACACCAAGTTTGGCCAACCGGGTCTCACAAGCCAGTAGGTAAAAAAGCCCAGGAGGGCCCACCAGAGGAGCTGGGGGTGGGTTCCTGCCTGCAGGGGGCCTGGGACACCCCATTCCCACAGATGAGGACCCAAGTTTTAGGGAGGAAGCTGTCAGAGTCACCCAGTGAGCTGTTCAGAGCTGGAGCCACAGAGCAGGTGAGGAGTCCTGGCCATGTCCCCGTGTGCGCTGAGAAGCTGGGGTGGGGGCACACCCCCAGGGGCAGATGCAAACAGTGGACCTCGGGCCCTCCTCCTGCCCAGAGGATGCTCAGCTCCCAAGGGACTACCAAGACCTGGAACCCAGGGACAGACCCCCTGACCATCATGCCCAGGCCTCCTGGATCAGGCAATGTCCAGTACAGGCAGGCAGTCTGGGCTTGGGGCCAGGACAGGGGTGGATGGTCCTGCTAGGCAGGCCTCCTTCTCCCTACCAGCTGGGCTGGTTGCACTGTAGTTTTGGTTCTGGCAACATATTGCTGCCCACTTTGGCCACACCAGTCCCCAGTTCCCTGGCTAGGCCCAGTGCTGTCCAACCTACCTACACAGGCCCCACACACCCAGTGCCCACTAGGCTCTGTCAGCCAGGAGGACCCATTCTCATCCCCTGAAGTTTCCATGGGAGCCTGCGTCCCACAGGGACCCACAGCTCAGGGCCAACCTCCATGTGGGCCTCTTGGTCATGGTGGTAGGGGCGGGGGGGAGTTGACCTCCAGCCCTCCCATCCTGGCCACTGTATTTTGTGGGGATCATTCAGTCCTTGGAGCTTCCTGGGGATGCCAGAAGGAAGAGAACAGGGTGGTCATGGCAGCCTCAGCCCCAGGCTCTGGGCCGGAATTTGATAACGACCAATTGAGAGCAACCACTGAATTCGATCCTCTTACAGTTCCACGAGAAGTTGGTGAAGAACTGAATGTAGACCATTCTATGGTCATCTGGCATTTGAAGCCAATTGGAAAGCTGAAAAATATTGATAAGTGGGTGCCTCATGAGCTGACCAAATATTTTAAAAATCATCCTTTTGAAGTGTCATCTTCTCTTATTCTATGAAACAGCAATGAACCATTTCTTGATCAGATTGTGACATGCCACAAAAAGTGGATTTCATGCAACAGCCAGCTCACTGGTTGGACTGAGAAGAAGTTCCAAACCACTTCCCAAAGTCAAACTTGTACCAAAAAAAGGTCATTGTCACTGTTTGGTGGTCAGCTGCCGGTCTTCTGATCCACTACACTTTTTGAATCCTAGTGAAATCATTACATCTGAGAAGTATGCCACGCCATTCGATGAGATGCACGGAACACTGCAGCACCTGGAGCTGGCACTGGTCAACAGGAAGGGCCCAGTTCTCCACAACGCCTGACCACATGTCATACAACCAGGGATTCAAAAGTTGAATAAACTGGGCTATGAAGTTTTGCCTCATCTGCCATATTCATCTGACCTCTCGCCAACCAACTACCACTTCTTTAAGCATCTTGACAACTTTTTGCAGGGAAAACACTTACACATCCAGCAGGATGCGGAAAATGCTTTCCAAGAGTTCATCGAACCCTGAAAGCATGGAATAAACAAGTTTATTTCTCATTGGCAAAAATGTGTTCAATGTAATGGTTTCTTTTTTTCTTTTTTTTTTTAAGACAGTCTCACTGTCACCTAGGCCAGAGTGCAAAGGTGCAATCTCGGCTCACTGTAACCTCTGCCTCCTGGGTTCAAGAGATTCTCCTGCCTCAGCCTCTTGAGTAGCTGGGATTACAGGCACTTGCCACCACACCCAGCTACTTTTTATATTTTTAGTAGAGATGGTATTTCACCACGTTGGTCAGGCTGGTCTCAAACTCCTGACATCCTGATTCACCTGCCACAGCCTCCCAAAGTGCTGGGATTACAGGCGTAAGCCACTGTGCCCAGTCCATTGTAATGGATTCTATTTTGATTAATAAAGATGTGTTGTAGCCTAGTTATAAAAATTTAAAATTCATGGTCCAAAACCACAGTTACTTTGACACCAACCTAATAATAGAAGAACTAAAAGAGACCTTTACATTAGAGAGCCCATGGATGATAAAATAATAAAGAATATTACAATCTCCATAAGTCACAAACTTGGTAACTTAGACCAACTGGATGAATTAAAAGACACAATCTATTAACACTAAAACATAGGAGAAATAGGTAATCTGAATATATTGATATCTATTTTAAAAATGGAATCAATACCTAATAACCTTACAGAAAACCTATATATTCCAAAAATCTGATATTCTGTCATGTTATTCTAACTGGTGGGATTTGGGGATTTCCATTTTGATAAGAACACAGGTGAGTCGCACACACTTACTTTTACTGCTCATTGGTCAGGAAACCTATGTCCTCTATAGGATACTGCAGAGCGATGCGTTTTGGAGAATTTAGGCAAGATAATATGATTTTCAGAGTTAAAGGAAGACAACCTGTTTTATGTACAGTAATTCCTCATAATATCACAGGGGATACCATATTTAAACTTTGGGGTATCCCCAGGTATAATTCTTATTTGAGCCATTTGTGAATTTCAGACACGGAGGCTTCCCAAATTTGGTGGCTTTCAACAGATGTGGAAGTTAATTCACAACCTACTTTGTGGAGGCATAAAATTCAGTGAGCACTCAACCTTTTACTTTAAATATTATTTTTGTAAACTTTTCATTTCCAATTAGGTGAAATTTTAAACCTGTTTCAGTTCTTATCCACCCTTTTTTTTTTTTTTTTTCCTGAGACAGAGTCTTGCCCTGTCACCCAGGCTGGAGTGCAGTGGCATGGTCTTGACTCACTTAAATCTCCGCCTCCCAGGTTCAAGCAATTCTCCTGCCTCAGCCTCCCAAGTAGCTGGGATTACAGGTGCCCACCACCACGCCCGGCTAATTTTTGTATTTTTAGTAGAGATGTGGCTTCCCCATGTTGGTCAGGATGGTCTTGAACCCCTGACCTTGTGATCTGCCCACCTCGGCCTCCCAGAGTGATCGGATTACAGGTCTGAGCCACTGTGCCTGGCCTCTCCACTCTTTTTAAACGGAGGGGAGTAAGGGTTGCTTTAAGTTAGGAGGGACTCCTTTGTACCCAACCCATTTGTATAAATTTCTTCCTTCAGAGTTCTTCAAATCAGCATCACCATTGTTAAAGGCCTCCCACATGGTAATAATTGTGCTACAGGGTTTTTCGAACATGAAGTTTATGTTTGGCTGAATGAACCTTCTTCCTGTGGCACAAGGGGGGCATAGGTGTTTTCACCAATTATGAAGCGGGTTCACTGTGCAATGGCTACCAACTTTTCTGAGTACAATGAGACCAAACACATTCATACATAAATTCCATGAAGTGAATTTATTACTTACAAATAGCAAACAAAAGACAACAGAAGTCTAGGATTCAATATGAACCGCTACCACAAGATCAAGAAGGCTACCCAGAGCAGATGGATGGAGTTTTGACTGTAAACGCTTCACTTGCACTACAACTGAGGGACCCCAGAAAGCAGCCCACCTTGGGTTTTCTCCCACGATGTGGTTGCTGGACACAAGCGTTAAAGGCCATTCTGTTTCGAGCAGGGACTCTAACAGAGCCTGGGCTGTTCTGACTAATGTCACCTGATTATCAGGATATTGCCTTCCCAGCATATCATACAGTTATCTTGAGAATTACCAGTAGGAAAGGGAGGAAAATGGCCCTGCACCCTTAAAACTGAAGGATCAGGATATTTGTTGTGACAGAGGCACAGACAGTAGCGACAGAGTGTTCTTCTGAGCCATCTACTAGTTCTCTTGACCAGAGCATGGCAGCTGATCTCTTTTCTCTTTCCTTTCAATGGAAACTGTTTCAGAATATTTTGAATATTTTGAGTTTCTACATCTACAGAGTTGAGGCACATGATCGCTGGCAGTGTACACTCTCTGCATGGTTACAAGAAAGAGTTCAGGAGCCCATCAACCCACATTGCAGGAGACCACCTAATCCTCCAGAGAGTGCCACTCCATCTTCCTGGGGTTAGCTCCACATTCAGTAAGGCCATTATGTCTAAGGCCATCAAGACTTGCAGTCCGAAGATGAGACTTTTGACATGCTGATAAGCAGCAGTGATAAGAAAAGCCCACACACTGGCTAGGAATTTTTCAATGCAAGCAGCTGAGATGCTTCTTCATATTCTTCGGTAGGGGCTAATATCAAACTCTTTCTTCCCATTTTCTTTACTCATCAGTGCCTGAACCATGAGGCACCATAGATGTACACCTCATCAGGAGGGTGTAGGGGACAGTGGCAAGAGAAACAGTAGCACAAGAAACAAACAAGGCCACTACTTCTGCCTACATAATAACTATTGTCTTGGAGTGTATAATAATTAATAATGTTCAATGGCTGCCCTCAGCATACAGAGATGCTGACCAGAGTAGATGCAGGGACTACAGAGATACAGCCTGATTCTTGCTAATTAGGACTTAAGTGTCGGCTTATGTGCTGCACTTCTGTGCATTCATAAGCCAGGGCCTCCAAACTGCCTGCTAAGCACAGGCCAAATGTCATGCTGGGGTGCAATTAAACATTCATGTCTAGGAGATGAGAGCATTTTAGTGTGGGAGAAGATGACAACACCTGAAGACCACAAAACACTGTGCAGAACAAAGGGAAGGCCCATCGTCAGCTCAGGGTTCTGACTCAGGTGACTGCTGATGTGTTACGGAACCATCAGCCGACAGCAGGTAGGTCAAGTTGAGCAGGTGTCCTGCATGAGGGCTGGTCCATTCCATTTGTGTTGTCAATTGTTTCAATAGCGTCTCATGCACCCCACTGGTGAGGAAGGAATTCGCACCCTACGTTTACGGGCACCGTTAAACACCGTTAAACATAACATCTATTACTAAACAGATAAACCAAACATCAGTTATTAATTACATATAGCAGAAAGGTGTAAGTTCCCACAGGCCCAAACAGGGATTAACTTGGGAGCAGAGAGTGGTATAGCATTAAAAAAGTAAGGATGTTCTTTTTTTTTTTTTTTTTTTGAGACAGAATCTCGCTCTGTCACCCTTGCTGGAGCACAGTGGTGTGATCTCGGCTCACTGCAAGCTCTGTCTCCCGGGTTCATGTCCTTCTCCTGCCTCGGCCTCGCTAGAAGCTGGGACTACAGGCGCCCACCACCACGCACGGCTAATTTTTTGTATTTTTAGTAGAGACGGGGTTTCACCGTGTTAGCCAGGATGGTCTCGATCTCCTGACCTCGTGATTCACCCGCCTCGGCCTCCCTAAGTGCTGGGATTACTGGCGTGAGCCACCGCGCCAGGCCGAGGATGTTCCTTTGTTCCTACAGGAGTATGTGATTGGTTTGTCTGTTGGCTGGCAGGGAACTGAATCATGAGACACTGACTCGTAAGACTGTAATATTCTAAAATACAATATATAAACTATCATACCTTAATGGTGTAATACGATCTACTACAATACCAAAGACATCGATGAAAAGCCCAATGTTATCATATCTGATAGAAAGACTGAATGCTTCCTCCCTCAGATTGGTTACAACGTATCGTCCTATCACAGTCCTCTCTCCTTCATTCAAAGTGAACGATCCAAATAACAGACAGATATAATGAAGAATAAAGGGCAACAGATGCAAAGAACTCACGAGATGATACTCTATGGTAAAGTTTATGTACTTAGGAATTAATACCAACTCAGTATTAGCAAAAAATAAACATCTTTACATCAAGAGTAGTTTTTCCTTTAATGAAGAAAGGTGAAATGTGTATAATGGACAAGGGATAATCAAAATTTGCCAAATGAGGCTAGTAAGACTATCCCGACAATTCACAATCATTATTCACTGGTCCATTTATCACAAGGCAATACATACAAATGAAACTTACCTGGCCGGGTGTGGTGGCTCATGCCTGTAATCCCAGCACGTTGGGAGGCCGAGGCAGGCAAATCATGAGGTCGGGAGTTCAAGACCAGCCTAGCCAACATGGCGAAACCCTGTCTCTACTAAAAATATGAAGAATTAGCTGGACGTAGTGGTGGGCGCTTGTAGTCCCAGGTACTCGGGAGGCTGAGGCAGGAGAATCGCTTAAACCCAGGAGGTGGAGGTTGCAGTGAGCCCAGATCGCACCACTGCACTCCAGCCTGGGCAACAGAGTGAGACTCCGTCTCAAAAAAAGATAATAATGAAATAAAAAAATTAAACTTACCTGCATATTAGAAAAACATCAAAATTCAACCATGAATCCAGCACATTATCAAATCAATAGACAAGAATTCTACCAACAAACAATTTCATTATCTATGAAACTCAAGTACTACTGCTTAAAGAGCATTTACAGAACTCTCACCTCAAGGTTTCCCTGCAAAACAACGTGAAATGCATTCTCAAGACTCTTTAAGAATGAGCCACTGATAAAAACAATATACTTGTAACTTGTGTAATATTTCATACATTTTTTTCAAACACTGCACGATAATTAATTTGCATCAGGCTTTCCAAATTAGAAAAGCTTCACTTATAGAACTTCTTTCCCATGGGAGTTTTCACATGACTTTTCAAGTAAATGTGAAAACTGAAAATATTCTTGCAGATTCTAAACTATTAGAGTTTTAATCCTGTGTACCTTCTTGTATTTACAAGGTCCAGGGAGCTACAGTGTGCATTTTCATTTGTCCTTGAGTGGGGATGGGAGAAATGAAACGTTCCCACGTTCTGGATATTCATAGGGTTTTTCTCAGGAATGAGCTGATGTCTTCAAAAGGAACTAACACAACTGAAGGCCTTACCACAAATTTAAATTCAAAAGGCTTTTCTCCACTCCAAGTCCTCCCAAATCTTCAAAAACAGGAAAATCTGAAGGCTTGACCACATTTCCTACATTCTTAAGGTTTCTCTGCAGTGTGAGCCTTTTCATGTTTATGAGGGAATGAGAAAGTGTAAATGTTTTACCACATTTCTTACATTCAAGGGGCTTTATTTATTTATTTATTTATTTATTTATTTAGAGATGGAGTCTCACTCTGTCGCCAGGCTGGAGTGCAGTGGCACAATCTCGGGTCACTGAAACCTCCGCCTCCTGGGTTCAAGTGATTCTCCTGCCTCAGCCTCCTAAGTAGCTGAGATTACAACCATATGCTACCACACCCAGCTAGTTTTTGTATTTTTAGTAGAGACGAGGTTTCATCATGTTGGCCAGGATGATCTCGATCTCCTGACCTCGTGATCCGCATGCACAGGGCTTTCCCCCAACCCCCCATTGCTTTTTATGTCCTTGAAAAAGAACTAAGACAACTGAAATGTGCCACCATGCACAGCTAATTATTTTTATTTATTTGTTTTGAGATGGAGTCCCGCTCTGTTGCCCAGGCTGGAGTGCACTGGTGCTATCTCAGCTCACTGCAAGCTCCGCCTCCCGGATTCACCCCATTCTCCTGTCTCAGCCTCCCGAGTAGCTGGCGTGAGCCACCGTGCCCGGCATTATTTTAATTTTTGTAGAGACGGGGTTTCACCATGAGGCCCAGGTTGTTTCACATTGTTTTAATCCAGGCTGGTTATAAACTCCTGGGCTCAAGCAATACACACTCCTTGGCCTCCCAAAGTGCTGGGATTATAGGCTGAGTCATTACACCCAGCCTCTATATCATGACTTATTTCATGGCAAGTAAAGTGACTGGAACGAATGTAGACTTTACCGCATCTCTTACATTCATAGGGTTTTTCTCCAGTATGAATTCTTCCGTGGAGGTGAAGGGAACTGAGGCGACTGAAGGCTTGGTCACATTGTTTACATTCATAGGCTTTCTCTCCAGTATGAGTACTTCTATGGTTACAAAGGGAACTCAAACCACTAAAGGCTTTGCCACATTGTTTACATTCATAGGGTCTCTCTCCAGTATGAATGCCTCCATAGTAACCAAGAGAAGTGGAACAGCTGAAGGCTTTATCACATTTGGTACATGGATAGGATCTTTCTCCAGTGTGAGTCCTTTCATGAGTCTTAAAAGAACAAGAAAATCGGAATGTTTTTTCACATTCCTTATATTCATAGGGTTTCTCTCCAGTGTGAGTTCATTCACGTATTAGACAAAACCGGAAACAGTGAACGCTTTACCACATTGTTTACATTTATAGGGTTTTTGTCCTGTGTGAGTTCTCTGATGTCTTTCAAATGAATTGAGAACATAAAAAGCTTTTCCACATATCGTACATGTATAACTGGATTTCCACTGTCCGTTATCATGTGTCTTCTAATACCTGGAACAGAAACCAAGAATTTGCCACACTGTTCACATTATATTGCTTCTCTCCATATATTTTGTATCCTGAGTGAGCTAGGATGTGCCTATTAAGGAGGGAATGACGTACAAAGACTTTTCCACAAATACTTCATTCACATTGTTTCAATCCAGGAGAAATGCTCTCATTCAGATCAAGCTTTTGTATTTGGCTGACAACTGTCCATACTGACTACCGTCTTTGCTTTCACACAGTCTCTGTATCATTTGATTTCTGGAAAAAAAAAAAAAAAAAAAAGACAAGCACATTATTATTGCTTGGTTTAATAACTTTCTACTTATTAATAGGTCTTTGACTTACACTGCTACCAATACCAAGGGAAATGCTTTTTTTTTTTTTTTTTTTTTTTTTTTGCCATGACTGAATTATTTGAAAGTAAATGGGTTACTACTGAAAACACAGCTACCACCTGCATGGCTATGACCAAATTAGTAACATTCATGTACACAATTTTGTAGTACTATTTTCAAGTAAACTGTTTTCCAAACACTGACTGCTACACTGAAGCACATTACATTTTGGGTGAAATTTTTCTAAAAAGAAATAAATTTCAAGTGACTCTTATTTGTTTTGATTGCTTGTTTTTAAGTTCATGACAAGCTAAGATTCCTTCAGAGGACTTTATTTCTTCTTCTCAGTGCAAATCATCTTATCTCTTTCCCAGATTTTTCAAAGTGATCTTCAATATTCTGGCCTTTCCATTTGTTTCCTAAAATGCAGACCCACAAAATTATCACAAATTATTACAAACTATAGAAACATTACTAGATTTAATGTTTATTGTACACAGTGCCATGCCTGATTTCTTCACCAAATCATTCCCTTGCCACATTCCAAATCACAAATAGCACTGATGATAGGGAAATACTTCTGTAATTAAGTGAAATGTGTTGTCATTCTCACCTACAGAAGCCAGGTTCCTGCAGGTTTCCTGCATCACTTCTCTGCAGAGAATCTTCTGAGAAGGATCTAGCAAAGCCCATTCCTCCTGGGTACAGTTCGCAGCCACATCCTCAAAAGCCACGGAGTCCTAGAACATTCCACACATGTAGATAGATGGATGGGTGAGACTGACAGCACTGGGAATCTGTACTCAATCCATAAGCTGTTTACATGATTCTAAAATTTCCAAGCATTTATTCTGTGCCTTGATTGTCACAACTCTTACTCTGTTCACACATACTCCCTCCCACACAGCAGTATGAATGCTAGAATTGAACTATTCAAAAAGGCAACAGCAAAGTAGAAACACCCATCTTATTAGAGAATCCAGGGAGTAAGATGTGCTGCTAGGAGTTACCATTTAACTTCACTTTGTACATTTCTAGTATCTGTCATAATAAAGTCCTACCTGATGTGCATAAGGGAGTTAATATGATCAGTCCTCAGACTACTTATTCTTAAAAACGCCTGCTCGCAAAGTTCCATCTTTGTATTAGTAACTTACATTTTGAAAGGGATTCCACCAACCCTAATAAGAATGACTCACTGCATCTAAATGGCTTATGCAATATATTTGCCAAAACTTTTTCTGCTGAAGGTGTATTATTTTGTGTCACTGCAGTGGTTCTTAGGGAACTAGACACCAAGACACTGTCTGAACACTAAGTGTTCAATGAGTTTCCCTGGTAGACAATATTTTACACGTGCTGTCACTTGTTAACTGGGGAGTTGAGCCCATTCCATGTGATTACACCAAGACAGAGTAGGCTCATTAAATTTAATTGAGTAGTAAATAAAACCAATAATTGATATTTGACAATACTAATAGAACAATTTTAAAAATTTCTATTGCACAATGTCAAGGCAGAAAGGAATAAGAGGAAATACGACACATGTTTTTTAAAATGACATTAATGTCATCACTTCCAGTTGCTATTCCTATGAAATCACATAAATTCCCAACTCAGGTTGTTTTTAGGCAAGGAAAACTATTTTTTCATAAGTAGTAAAAATGACAAATGTCTAATGATTTTTAGTCATCTAAAAAAAGACTGATGGCTTGTCTAACATACTTCTAAGATTTTCAAACGAAAATATTCAGGACAGCACAGTATTAGCAGAGAGATGAGCAAGCAGATCAAAGGGAAAAAAAGTGTTAATGACCCAGCATTTATATGGAAAGTTGAGGAATGATAGAGTAGGCACTGTAGAATAGAAAAAGAAATCACATGCACTTTAAAATATGAGGCAAACCAGGCTGGCATCTACTTGGGAAAATGCATTGCATTCTTCTCTATTCCGTGAGCCATAATCAACTTATTATACATTCGAATATGAAAGATAAAACCAGAACACTTTCAGAAATTACAGGAAGATTTTTTTTTTATGAAGGGTTAGGCAGAATTTCTTTTATGTAAGAAAACAGTGATAAAGGAACAGACAAACTCAAACATATTAAAATTTAGGGAATAAAAAGAAAATACAATGGGCAGGGCATGGTGGCTCATGCCTATAATCCCAGCAGCTTGGGAGGCTGAGGAGAGCGATCACCTGAGGTCAGGAGGTTGAGATCAGCCTGGCCAACATATCAAAACCCCGTCTCTTTGTTGTTTGTTTTTTGAGACGGAGTCTCCCATTGTCGCTTGGGCTGGGGTGCAATGGCAAGATCTTGGCTCACTGCAACCTCCACCTCCCGGGTTCAAGCAATTCTCTTGCCTCAGCCTCCCGAGTAGCTGGGATTACAGGTGCCTGCGATGAGGCTCAGAGATTTTTTTTGTATATTTTGTAGAGACAGGGTTTCACAATGTTGGTCAGGCTGCTCTGGAACTCCTGACCTCATGATCGGCCCACCTTGGCCTCTCAAAGGACTGGGATTACAGACCTGAGCCACTGTGTCAGGCCTAAAAACCCGTGTTTACTGAAACTACAAAAATTAGCTGGGTGTGGTAGTGGGTGCCTATAATCCCAGTTACTCGGGAGGCTGACACAGGAGAATCACTTGAACCCGGGAGGCGGAGGTTGCAGTAAGCAGAGATGGCGCCACTGCACTCCAGCCGGGCTACAGAGCAAGACAGTGTCTCCAACAACAACAACAAAAAAAACCCTCGAATATCCAGATAAGAGGATACAAATGTGTCCACTGTCATAAATTCTTCACCATGTTACAGGAAGGAAACTGACATTTTGGTGAATCTTTGTAAATCATCAATTTATCTATCACACTTTTATTTCACCAGTAACATTGACAAAGCTAAGTCCTACAATTTCATTTGAACTTACCCTTAAAAAGAACAGACCTTTAAAACTTACTACACTCACTCTGGGGAAGAAATAAATATGAATTTTTAGCAAATAAAATACACCATTTTACCTTGCCTTTTTGGAAATAGTATGTTTATCTTTCAAGCTGTACTGAGAAAATATATCTTACAGTCAATGAAAAACTGAAACACAAAGAAGCGGACAAGCCTTTTCAAGGTAACAAACTCAGAGAGAGGCAGTGCTGACTCCAACACAAGCCTTTGTAAGTGTCACGGCAGGCCATTCCATCCCTCGGGACACCCATCGTGTTCAGTAAAGTGCTCAGTGACCACCTAGGAGGCACTGGCACTGCTCTTTGTCCTCCTGTGTGCCTTCAGTGCATTTTCATGTTCAGGTTGTTGCACATCCTCTCTGGGGTGGGTTTTCCTTGTCCTTTGGGACAGTTTTTCTCTCTTCACAAGTCTGAGACAATCTAGAGAGCAGAAACCATTTCTGCCTTTTCCTCTCAATATCAGCATCCCATTGGCAGACCATCAATGTGTCTCCGAGGAATAAAAACTCCAGCTGGAGGAACAGTTTTAATGACCTAGATTTAATCACATTATGTTGTATTGTCCATTCATTTTAATGTCCTAAAATTTTAATAACCCAAAGGGGTCACCATTTTAGATGAAACTATACCAGGAGATTCCTCTAAGGCCAAGAGCATCCAGCTGCTCCCCTGAGAGACTGTACCCCCTACCTCAGGCTGTCCTTGGCGATGAGATGACCCCGGGGCTGATACTCACTAGACCCTCCAACAGACACCCATAGTGGGTATCCTGGGTCATCCCCAAACAGTTCTAAAATGCCAGGAGTAGGAAAAGACAGGAGGGTGGCTGAGGACACAGCATCCTGTCAAGTTTTCACGGGGGGACCTCAACTTAAGGACATTTTGGTAATATGCACACTTAGGAAAGACGAAAAGAAGAGAGGCACAAGATTATTTTTTATAGTAGAGTGT
The DNA here is from genome assembly GCF_037993035.2 of Macaca fascicularis. NCBI lineage: Eukaryota > Metazoa > Chordata > Mammalia > Primates > Cercopithecidae > Macaca > Macaca fascicularis. The sequence goes on along the minus strand of NC_088387.1, from coordinate 14,591,250 downwards.
CAGATGATTTATTCTCCGCTTTCCTCTCATGTAAAATGTTTGGAAACAGAAAAATATTTTGGCCAATGTGGCTCACGCCTGTATTCCCAGCGCTTTAGGAGGCCGAAGTGGGTGATCAGTTAAGGTCAGGAGTTCAAAACTAACCTAACCAACATGGCAAAACCCTGTCTCTACGAAAAATACAAAAATTAGTTGGACGTGGTGGTGGGCTCTTATAAGCCCAGCAACTTGGGAGGCTGAGGCAGGAGAATTGCTTGAACCCAGGAGTCAGAGGCTGCAGTGAGCTGAGACTGTGCCATTACACTCCTGTCTAGTGACAGGACGAGACTCCGTCTCAACAACGACAAAACAACAACAACAACAAAAAATATATATAAATACATTTAAAATTACTACTTGTAGATATTTGAAGTCATGGGACTGACTGTAGGTAGAAACAAGAGAAGGCAAGGAAAGTTTATATTTATATTTATATATAATTATATAAAATTAATATACATAATTATAATATATATCATATGGGCTGTGCACAGTGGCTTACACCTGTAATCCCAGCAATTTGGGAGGCCGAGGTGGGCAGATCATTTGAGGTCAGGAGTTCGAGACTAGCCTGACCAACATGGAGAAATCCCGTCTCTACTAAAGATACAAAAATTAGCCAGACGTGGTGGTGCATGTCTTTAATCCCAGCTACTCAGGAGACTGAAGCAGGAAAATCACTTGAACCCGGGAAGTGGAGGTTGCGGTGAGCCCAGATTGCGTCATTGCACTCCAGCCTGGGTGACAAGGGTTAAACTCCATCTCAAAATCAATCAATCAATCAATAAAACAAGAAATACATATTTATGTCTAAATATATAATTATAATACATAAATGTGTATATACATACATTTATTATAAATTTATTAATATATGAAATATATTTATTTCTGAGACAGGGTCTGGCTCTGTCACCCAGGCTGGAGTGCAGTGGCACTATCATAGCTCATTGGAGCCTTGAACAGATGGCTCAAGCGATCTTCCCACCTCAGCCTCCTGAGTGGCTAGGATTGCATGCACACAACACCATGCGTAGCTAATTTTAAAATTTTTTGTAGAGACAGAGTCTTCCTTTTTTGCCTAAGCTGGTCTTGAACTCCTGGGCTCAAGTGATCTTCCTGCCTCAGGCTTCCAATGTGTTAGACGTGGGCCACTGCATCTGGTCTAATGCATTTTTTAATTTGGGAGTTTATGTTATTTAAGATTTTGAAGTACTGAATGTGTTGAACAACCAACTTGCAGAATTCCCGAACAATGGACAGTCAGCTGTCATGTCCTGGTTCAAATCGTCCCAGCACACCAAGGCTAGAAACCTTTCAGCCAACTTCCACTTATATCTCCTGGGGCGGGACAATGTCACTTGGCCAATCCCCACTAAGAGGGACTCTAGAAAGGCAAGAAACTATTCTGTTCTCTATAATGGAACGTGACCAGGGAGGAGGCAGTTGGGAGGGCCAGCTGGGCCCTCCAACCAGCAGCGTCCACCATCGACCCACTGCCCTAGAACTACACCATGCTGGGCATTTGGGGCACTGTTATGAGCAAGAGTTCCCATTTTTCTTCTCATGGGACCTTCATGCTAGTGGCAAGAGACAATTTTTTTTTTTTTTTTGAGACAGAGTTTTGTTCTTGTCACTCAGGCTGGAGTGCAATGGTGTAATCTCGGCTCACTGCAACCTCTGCCTCCTGGATTCAAGCAATTCTCCTGCCTCAGCCTTCCGAATAGCTGGGATTACAGGATTGCACCACCACGTCTAGCTCATTTTTGTATTTTTAGTAGAGATGGGGTTTCACCATGTTGGCCAGGCTGGTCTGGAACTCCTGAGCCACTGCACCCAGTCAAGAGGGAGATTTTCAATCAATAAGTAGAATTGTGATGAATGCCAGAAAGAAAAATGTGTGTGATCGGGAGGGGACCTAAGTTATTGTCTCATATTTTAACACTTTCACAGGCAATAACTAAATACTTAGAAGCTTAAAACAACACACATCTTTAAGCCAATTTTGGCAAGCTAGGAGTTGAGCACATTTTAGCGGGTCCTGTGCTTGGGATCTCACGCTAAGCAGCTGGGCTGCATCCTCATCTGAGGTTCTACCAGGGCAGAATCCATTTCCAGGTCCGTTGAGGTTTTTGGCAGAATTCATTTCCTCGGACCCGCTTGGCAAGGGCCCAGCTTTTTGCTGCCTTGCCTACGGAGCCCCTCCAAAGGTCTTTTCTCACCACAGCATCTACCTCCTGCAGCGCCTGCAGGTGGAACTTTTCTCTCTAGTGTGCGAAGGTGATGCACCGTGACCGTGACATCCCATTGCTTTTGCCAGGCTCTATGGGTTAGAAGCCAGTCACCGGTTTTGCTCGTACCCAAGGTCAGGAAGACTATACAAGGACATAGGTTATTGGGGGGGTCAGCCACTTTAGGGTGTGGCTGCCACCACTGAACTTGGTGAGAATTTAAGGGTTGGTAGGAGCTGGCCAGGTACAGGGGTGAGGGTGTGTCAGGCAGGGGTGAGGGCATGGAGGGGGATGCAGAGGCCTGCACCCTGGAATGTCCTTTCACTCCCTGAGGTTTTGTTCTCCTGATCCCTGAGTACATCCCAGAACACGGTGGGGCCCTAGCAGGGGAGAGGTAGGGAAGCCTGTGTTGTTCATCTGGAGACCTTGTTAGGCAAATCAGATTAGGGGCCAGGCTTTCAGTGGTGGGTGCGAGTGTGGGAGTGATGAGTGTGCGGGTGTGTGTGGGAAGAGCGATGGGGATGGGGTCAGCCCCAGCCACCATGAAGACCTTAACTGTGTATCCACCCATCCCAGCAGCCTCCCTGAGTGAGTGTCTTCAGGATGCAGGTCTTGTTTTACACATGGAAGTGAATCAGAGTGGGACACTGCCTTGCCTTAGAGAGGTCACACTTCTTCTCCTTCTCCTCCTTCTCCTCCTCCTCCTCCTCCTCCTCCTCCTCCTCCTCCTCCTCCTCCTTCTCCTTCTTCTTCTTCTTCTTTTTTAAATTTGTGGCAGAGTCTCACTCTGTTACCCAGGCTGGAGTTCAGTGGTGTGACCTTGGCTCACTGCAACGTCTGCCTCCCAGATTCAAGCAATTTTCCTGCCTCAGCCTCCTGGGTAGGGTAGCTGGGATGATAGGCACGCATTACCATGTCTGGCTAATTGTTGTATTTTAGTTTCACCATATTGGCTCGGCTGGTCCCAGTCTCCTGGCCTCAAGTGAACTGCCCGCCTCAGCCTCCCAAAGTGCTGTGACTACAGGTGTAAGCCACCACACCGGGCGAGAGGTCACACTTCATGCCAAGTGGGTGGCAGCCACTCAGACAGCACCGTAGTTGGTGCTGGGAGTGAGAGGTGCTCAGCGTCCTAGGAAGGCAGAGGGCTGCATGAGATGTTGGGGGAGGAAGGACTGGAGGAGGATTTGAGATTTTCACCTGAGCAACTGGGTGGATGGAGGGGCTGTTTACAGAGAATCACAAGAATGTGGATGACCAGGTTAGGGCACTAATAAACCACTCTGTTTTGGTCCACGGAAAATTTGAGATGCTTCCCTCTGTCCAGCTGGGGCTTTGGGAAAGGTCAGGGTTGGCATCTGACTGGGATGGATGTCTGGCAGGGAGCAGAGCATGTGGATGGTTTGTGAAGCCTGGAAGGGCATGAGATTTCCTGTAGCAGCGCCCACTGCAAATGGAAGGACATTTGGCCTGAGCCCAGACATATACCAGTTGGGCAGAGAAGGGGGTGGGTTCCCGGTACCCACAGAGGAAGCAGCTATGGAAGTACAGGAAAACCAAGGGTGTGGGGGCACATGATGCAGGAAGCTCAAATAAGATGAGGAAAGAAGTTTTAAAGACGATCAGGGCTGGAGACAGTGGTTCATGCCTGTAATCCCAAGACTTTGGGAGGCTGAGATGAGAGGATAGCTTGAGGCCAGGAGTTTGAGACCACCCTGGGCAATATAAGGAGACCCCATTTCTATAAATAAATAAATACCATTGGTACTTGGCATTTCAGGCGGGGAACAGCAAACACATGAAAGCTCTGAGGCAGGAAAGGGTAGTGATTAGTGCTCGCTCCTGGTTCCTTTATCAGACCTTAAAGAGATGCAGAGACATTTCAGGTACTCCTTGGCCGAGCTCCTTCAGGGAAGGCCTAAGTTCGCTTCTACTTCCCATCTATTAATTTTTTTTTTTTTTTTTTTTTTTTTTTTTTTTGGAGACAGTCTCACTCTGTCGCCCAGGCTGGAGTGCATGCAGTGGCACGATCTCAGCTCACTGCAACCTCCACCTCCCGGGTTCAAACGATTCTCCTGCCTCAGCCTTCCCAGTAGCTGGGACCACAGGTACGCGCCACCACGATCGGTTAAGTTTTTGTATTTTTGGCAGAGATGGGGTTTCATCTTGTTGGCCAGGCTGGTTTCGAACTCCTGGCCTCAAGTGATCCACCTGCCTTGGCCCCACAAAGTGCTGGGATTACAGGCGCGAGCCACCGCGCCCTGCCCTACTTCACTCCTACTTCACTCCTAACGCCCACCATACGTGCTTCCTAATGTTTGCTGAATGACAAGGTGAACGAGTGAATGGGACTACGTGACTTCCGGCAGCAGGCAATCGTATTTCTTGGAGCTCAGTTTCACTTTTTGTAAAGCAAGGCTATCTCTCGCTCTCTGCCCTAAAAGCCTGAGTTCTGGGCTTGAGATGCGCGCGTCCTGTAGAGCAGACTCCAGGTGGACGTTGAGCTGGGTCTCTAGGAGGCCAGCACCCGGCCAGCTCTTGGGTCTGGTCCTCCCGCGGAACCCCGCACGCCCAGTCCCAGCGCCGCCCCGCCCAACATCCCTTTGTTTCCCCAGGCCCCGCCCTCTCCGCGCGGATCGCTCCCCCGGGGCGGCGGGCTGCGGGCGGGGCCGTGTGCACCTGCACTGTGTGTGTCCCGGCCGCAGCCCCGCGCCAGCTGCAGCTCCTTGATCTGAGCCGGATCCTGAGCGTGGAACACGGGCTGAAGCGGCGGGGGCGGCCCCGCACCGGGGCTCCATTGTTGAGGCTGCCGCGGCTCTGTCGGCTGCTCAGCTGCGCTCCAGTCGGCCCAGGCGCCGCGGGGAGGAACGAGCGCTGCGAGGCGGCTGCCTGAGGTGAGATGGCGCGACGGGAGACGGGGTCTCCTGACCGGGTTGGGGTCTCTGCCCCGGGCGTGGCGGCTCCGAGCTCAGCTCCTCAGGGTCCGAGGTCGGGATCCGGGGTCCTTGCGCCTGGGCTTTGTCTTGGCCTCGGGTGGCACCGGGGGCTTCGCGCCTGCTGCGATACCGCGTGGGCCCGCGCGGGGGTCCCGGTCGCCCTGCGGGTGGGGGCAGGTCCCCACTCCTCCCCGGCTCCCCGCGTCTGCCGCGGAGGGGACTGCATGGACCCGGGCGCTGGCTTCTGCCCGCTCCCGCGCTGCGTGGCTGGTCCCCGCGTGCGGCAGAGGGAGCCCTGCGAGGACCCACTCGTGGGGTGGGGTCCGGGTCACCGCGAGTGGGAGACTCCGCCGTCCTCCCCGCCCTCTCTCGCAGCGAGACCGCTTCGCTAGACTCACCGAGGGGACTGAGCGGACCCTCCGACGAGGGAGTCCGTGACTCTGGGTGGGGGCTCTTTCCCGACGCCGCATGACGGCTTCCTGAGTGTTTTGTCACCTATATAGGTGGCTGCGTGGACCCGCTCGCGTGAGTACTGGCCGCCCTGTTAGTGGGGCTGTGCGCCGCCCCGTGGCTCTTCTGGGTCGACCCCGCCTGGGACGCGCGTGTATGGGGGTCCGTGCGCGGGGGGCGCGGTTGGTGGGGGCGCACTGCCCCCGCCGCATGGTTTATCCTCTCACTTGCCCGGCGGGAGGAAGCGGGAGGCGCGGGCCGGGAGTTGTCGCGCAGCGGCCGCACCGACCTCTGCCCTGGCCAGCGGGTCCCAGGGGGCGAGGGGCTGTCACCGCACGTCCCACCGCCGCACTTCCTCCTCTGGCCCCGAACTGGGCTCTGATTGGAGGGAGCAGGGCCCTTCTGCCCTGCGCTTCTTGATTTCTTCCGTTAGTAATGGGAAGAAAAAAAATCTGGAAAGCCGGATTGAACTTTGTAGCTCTCAGCGCTTGCAGAGTGGAAGAAACTCTCCCAAGAATTTGGCCGGCTGGAAAATGCGTTTCAAGCAGGAGCATCCACACCCACGGAATGAGGCCAAGGCAGTTACAGTTAGAGGTCAGATTTATGAGGGGAGAGCGAGGGTGAGGTCCGTGGGTGGGGAGACCTGATGCTGCCCCTCAGACGCTGTATTTCTCAGCCACCAGAGAAAGTGGAATCACTCCTTAGTGAATGCTTTCATCAAACTTTTGAAAAACCTGTAATGTCCCAGGAAGGAAAATCGAACTGGACAGTTTTCCCCTTTTAAGAGTGTTAAACGTCCCGGAGACAAACAGCAGAAGGCTCAAGGAGTCCAAATACTCAACCTGAAGTTCTTTCTGAACAAGAGGTGGTGTATAAGTAACAGGCATACGAGACAAAACTGAACTAATCACCGCAACTGTGGCTCCAGCCCTGTAGCGCGTCATGTAGGCCCTTTTGCCTTCTCTGCCCTCCCCTGTCCCAGACCCCAACGCTACCACGCACCTCCAGTCATCAGCTCCTGCCAACCCATTGCTATGAACTCTGTTTCGGTGGCTCCCTTCTCTCTGAAGTTTTGCTTGTTCTCCTGAAGTCCTGGTCTTTAAGAGCTTATGATCTGCAGGGACAGATTGGCTTTGGGCAGTACATAGTTAACTGTAGCACAGCTTGAAAAATGCTCTGATAGAGGTGGACAGGCAGTTTGTACATGCGGGTAAATGCGAGGTCCTTTTTCAATACCATGAATCCAAGTATTCATGCTATTTTAAATCTGCATTTCTTTGACTCTCCAGAGGGTTTTTAGATTCATTTTTTTTCTATTACTTCCTAGTGTTCGTTGCATAGTTCAGAGTACTTGATTAAAACTTACCAGGTCGGCCAGGCGCGGTGGTTCACGCCTGTAATCGGAGGACTTTGGGAGTTCTAGGCAGGCAGATCACTTGAGGTCAGAAGTTCAAGACCAACCTGGCCAACATGGTGAAACCCTGTCTCTACTAAAAATACAAAAATTAGTTGGGCGTGGTGGTGGGCGCCTGTAATCGCAGCTACTCAGGAGGCTGAGGCAGGAGAATAGCTTGAACCCAGGAGGCGGAGGTTGCAGTGAGTGAAATGGCTCCACTGCACTCCAGCCTGGGCCATAGAGGGAGACTTCCTCTCAAAACAAAAACAAAAACAATGTACTGGGTCTACCTCCGGCTCTGGAATTTTCCTGGAAGGCCTTCTCTTCTGGGCTTCATTTTTCTCACTTTTGAGGATTGTAAACTACATAATTTCCAAGAATTTTTGTCCTACACCTTTAATTCTTCCTAGCAAATATAGCAGAGAAAAATTCTTTTCCCCGCAAAGGTGTAAGGAAGTCTCTCACAGAAGGGAACACATGGGTATGGAAAAGACAGAGGGTATTTTTTATATATATATATATATGTATATGTATATATGTATATATGTAGGAGATGGAGTTTTGCTCTGTTGCCCAGGCTGGAGTGCAGTGACAGGATCTCGGCTCACTGCAAGCTCTGTCCCCTGGGTTCACTCCATTCTCCTACCTCAGCCTCCCAAGCAGCTGGGACTATAGACGCCTGCCAGCACGGCCAGCTAATTTTTTGTATTTTTAGTAGAAACAGGATTTCACTGTGCTAGGCAGGATGGTCTCCATTTCCTGACTTCATGATGTGCCCGCCTCAGCCTTCCAGAGTGCTGGGGATTACAGGTGTGAGCCACTGCGCCTGGCCGACAGAGGATACATTTTTGAGTTCTACTTTTCAGAGTTCTTTTCTCTAGCCCTGGCCTGGGTCCCAAACAGGGAACTGAATTCACTCTATCACTGAAGTATACTCTTGTTTTGATGCCATTGGTATGTTGTCCTAGAGATTTGCTGTGGCTGCCAGGAGTGTTTCATAGTTAAGAACTGATGCAACCTCTCTTTTGTCAGTTGATGAGTCTATAAACCATCTTGTTTCCTTTAGTATTATCTCCCTGGAACTGGAAGGTCAGAGATGAAGTTTTCTTAGATTATAAGTCTCAGTCTTTGCTATCTACCTTTGTGTCCCATGTCACCTGCTGTTCCCCCCCCCCACCGTTTTTCATTTTAATGTTTTTATTGGATAGGTGTCTATTATTGCAGGCTACCTCAAAACATTTTTGGATATTGACAGGATACGAGTATGAATAATATGTAAAAGATAACTTCTTCTAGTTCTTTTGAGCAGAGGATTTGGTTTCGATATGTGGCCCTATTAAAGCTTTTGTTAAGTCCAAGTACTTTCTGAACTTCAGTTCCCTTACCTGTAAAATGGAGTTAGTTGTTAGTAATACCTGTTCTGCCTAACTCAGGAGATTGTTTTGGGGATCAAATGAAATCATGAATGTAATGGAATTTTGTAAATTTTAAATGAAATATTGTAATACCTCAGATTTTTTTTTAAATGCCATATTAAGAATGGAATGAATCTGAGTTTTCCTTTCAAATCCCAAATGTTTAATGTACAGAGAAATTTTAATGTATCTGTTGGGGAACTTCATTAGGATTGTTTTCTATCTTTAATTGGCCAGTATTGTTTTATATTTTAACATTTTTGGGGAACATCAAAATTTGTGTTTCAGTTATTAATGTTTTACGAAGTTATTGAATGTGCATGATTTAGTCTTTAACAATCTCTTCAATTATTTACATTCCCATGTAAAAAATGCAGTCATGAATGTCCATGTAAATAACATTCCCATGCTTTAATGAAGCATAATTTCTTGACATTGCAGTTTCTAAGTGCCCTGTCTTGAGGTTGGGAAAGCTAAAGGGCAGTCAGAGGTGAAGGTCAGAAAAGCATCACCTTTGACATTTGAAATCCGGCAGCAGGTATCACAGTGAACCCCATTCCAGCATCCAAGAAGTTTCTCTGCCCTGCCTCTCCTCCAGCCACCTCAGAATCTGTGTCTGCAGTGTTGGTCCTGCTTTCCTGTCTATCCTCTGCCTTTTCTTTCTCTTCATCAACTTCTACCGAGTGCCTCTGATGTCCCAGACAGTGGCAGTGGGAGTACAGAGGCTAATAAATCCGGCCCTGGTCCTCAAAGAATTGATGTTTTCTGTGCAGATATTAAGTGACACTGTCATACATAGTGTTGACAAACATTGATACAGATTTCCTGTGAAGTGCAGAAGCACCATCCTAGAAGCAGAGATGCGGAGGCAGCACTGGTGACACACATGGAGAGCTGGAGTTCTTGATCTAGTGGGATACACTGACCTGGACATCATTTCAGTGCAGCGGAGTGAGTGCTGGGATGGGCTCCCTCGGGGCATCTGGGGCTGGGTTTGTCTGGTGTTCAGTCTCCTGCGTGGTACTTAGAGTGTATCAGTAAGATGAGCATTGGGAGGTTTCTAAGTGAAAGGAAAGGCAATCACTTACCTGAAACCTGAAATTTGTAGGTGTTCTGGGCCATTTATAATTCACTGAATCTGTTTTGTCAGAACAAGTCTATCATCTATTGTTTTGGACGGAGTGTGGCCAGCCCTGCCTTGTGATGTAAGGAAATCAGGAAATGCTTGTCAGGTGTCAACACCGTGCCAGACACTCTTCTAGGGGTTTCCACGTAAATCACCATATTCATTTCTGTTGCTGCTTTACCACATTTCCACAAATTTCGTGGCTTAAAACAATTGAAATTGTATCATCTCACAGTTCTGAGGGGCAGAAGTCTGACGTGGGTGTCACTGGGCAAAAATCACCATGTGGGCTGGGCTGCATTCCTCACTGGAGAATTGTTTCCAAGCGCTTTTAGCCAAATATAGTTCCTTGTGGTTGCAGGACTGAGGTGTCTGTTCCCTTGCTGACCATCTGTTGGGGGCTGCCCTCAGTTCCTGAGGCCTTTATCTGGTCTTTGCACGTGGTCCCATCAGCTCAGGACTAGCTAGGCCAGGGACCTGGTCAGGCTCTCCAGTTCCCCTGTGTGCATTTCTCTTCTTCCACTCGGAGAAAGTTCTATGCCCTATTTTAAAATATTTTTTGAGATGGAATCTCACACTGTCGCCCAGGCTGCAGTGCAGTGGCATGATCTCAGCTCACTGCAACCTCTACCTCCCAGGTTCAAGTGATTCTCCTGCCTCAGCCTCCTGAGTAGCTGGGACTACAGGTGCCCACCACGATGCCTGACTAATTTTTGTGTTTTTAGTAGAGATGGGGTTTCACCATTTTAGCCAGGATTGTCTCCATCTCTTGATCTCGTGATCTGCCTGCCTTAGCCTCCCAAAGTGTGGAGATTACAGGCGTGAGCCACCGCCTGGCCAGTTCTATGCTCTTAGAGGCTCATGGGATTAGATTGGACCTCCCTGGATAGCCCAGGATGCTCCTACTAAGGCCTGTGGCAAAGCCTTTTTGCTGCGTGACATAGTCACAGGTCTCGGGTATATCTCCCACCACAGTTACCGATCCACTTACCACAGCAGCCTGAGAGGTGCTTTTCATTGCCTCTGTTTAACAGATACAAATTTTTTTTTTTTTTTTTTTTTGCAAATTGGCAGGAACATGAAGATCCCTCTTTTTCTTTTTCTTTTTTTTTTTCAGACGGAGTCTCATTCTCTTGCCCAGGCTGGAGTGCAGTGGTGTAATCTTGGCTCACCACAACTTCCAACTCCCGGGTTCAAGCAATTCTCCTGCCTCAGCTTCCTGAGTAGCTGGGACTACAGGCACGTGCCACCAAGCCTGGCTAATTTTTGTAGTTTTAATAGAGATGGAGTTTCACTATGTTGGCCAGGCTGGTCACAAATTCCTTACCTTGTGATCCGCCCGCCTTGGCCTCCCAAAGTGCTGGGATTACAGGCATGAGCCACTGCACCCAGCCATGAAGATCCTTCTTAAATGAGAAAACCGTTCCTCTGACTTGATGTGAGGCTGTTGGTGAGACTGATAGCAGTGGCGACAGGTCCATCAGAAACGGAGCTAAACTTTGTGTTTTGGAGTATTTTGATGGCCTGCACTGATTATGTAAGTTTTGCTAAGAAGTCATTAGAGTAATTCCTCTACTAGAAGAAACACCCATATGGGGAATTTGGGACTTTGACTTTTCAAGTTTTTCACAAAGGACTCTTCATGGGTGATAAGTACATGATTCCAGGTCCATTTCTAGAATGGAAACAGCTGCATCAACCCAACAGCGATTCACATTCCTGAGTTTGAGAGAATCTGATTATTTCAAGGCCGAAGCCAAAAGCCCAATAAACAATGTTTGTACCTTTATTCGTAGTTAGGAATTAGGTGCATCCCGTGGTCAATAAACAACTGATGGTGGTCACCAAGTAGTTTAAAACCAAGCAGGACCTCATTTTATCATGTGGGTGTTTTTGATTTTTTAAATGAAGTTTTTATTTTCCTGTGCAATAAATGACAAGCTCTGACTTGAAATACATTTCCTTTAATAAACCAGAATCTAGGGCCGGGCGCCGTGGCTCACGCCTGTAATCCGAGACTTTGGGAGGCCGAGGAGGGCAGATCATGAGGTCAGGAGATTCAGACGATCCTGGCTATGGTGAAACCCTGCATCTACTAAAAACACAAAAAATTAGCCAGGCATGGTCGCGGGCACCTGTAATCCCAGCTACTCAGGAGGCTGAGTCAGGAGAATGGCGTGAACCTGGAGGCGGAGCTTGCAGTGAGCCAAGATCACGCAACTGCACTCCAGCCTGGACGACAAAGTGAGACTCAGTCTCAAAAAAAAAAAAAGAGAGAAAAAAAAGAAAAAGAAAAAAGAAACCAGAATCTATAATCCTAAGGTTTTTAACCTGCCTTTCAAAAATTTATGAAGTCCCCAAAATCCTGTGCAACAATTTTTTGTATATGCATCCATGTGTGTTTATAGGGAGACGATTTATAGCTCTCCATACATTTTCAAAGTGGTTGGATTCCAAAAAATTTTAGAATACACCACTTGGGCCTGGTGTGGTGGCTCACACCTGTAATCCCAGCACTTAGGGAGGCTGAGGCAGTAGGATCCACTGAGATCAGCAGTTTAAGACCAGCAACATAACGAGACCTCCACCTCTACCAAAAAAAAAAAAAAAATGCTGGACGTGGTGGTGCACACCTGTGGTTCTAGCTGCTCGGGAGGTTAATCACCTGATCCCAATAATTTGAGGCTGTAGTAAGCTAGAATTGCACCACAGCCTTCCAGCCTGGGCAACAGAGCAAGACCCTCTCTCAAACAAAAACAAAAAACCATATCACTTAATATACTATTGTTGTTGGTCAAGTATCAGATTTTGTTTAAAAATTAAATACTCTTTTTTTTTTTTTTGAGATGGAGTCTTGCTCTGTCGCCCAGGCTGGAGTGCAGTGGCATGATCTCAGGTCACTACAATCTCCGCCTCCTGGGTTCACAGCATTCTCCTGCCTAAGCCTCCTGAGTAGCTGGGACTACAGGTGCCCGCCACCACGCCTGGCTAATATTTTATACTTTTAGTAGAGATGGGGTTTCACCATGTTAGCCAGGGTGGTCTCGATCTCCTGACCTCGTGATCCATCCACCTTGGCTTCCCAAAGTGCTGGGATTACAGGTAAATACTCATTTTTAGCAAAGTTGTACAGGCATACAGCTCTAAGAGTCAGAAATTAACAAGGCTTAGAACAAAACCCAGCAATCCCCTACCTTACCCTTCTCCACCCTGATCCCTGCTCCTTGGAGGTTACTGTGTTTATGTTTTAGCTGGTTCTTCTAGATTGTGTGAAAGACAGGGAGATGTCCTACTGTGGAAGACAAGGATTCAGGTTGCTTACCCTCCCCGCTCCTCCTGTTGCCCACGTTTTTCTCCCCCATCCTCTCAGTATAATTATTGTGATAATGAGGCCAGGCATAGTGGCTCGTGACTGATCCCAGATTTTTGGGAGGCCGAGGCGGGCAGATCACTTGAGTCCAGGAGTTGAAGGCCAGCCTGGCCAACACAGTGAAACCCCCTCTCTACTAAAAAAAATACGAAAATTAGTCAGTTGTAGTGTCGCACTCCTGTAGTCCCAGCTACTCAGGAGGGTGAGGCACAAGAATTGCTTGAACCTGGGAGGTGAAGGTTGCAGTGAGCTGAGATCGCACCATAAGCTGAGATCGCACCACTGCACTCCAACCTGGGCAACAGAGGTAGACTCTGTCTCAAACAAAAAGTATCGTGATAGTGGGATACATACTACAATAGTGTATATATTTAGTATTCTTCTTGGTTTTTGGCCCAGAGTTTCTAAAACCCTTGTAATTTCCTGAGTGATAGGAACATCATTGGTTATAAGATTTGGTCTTAGGTTTCAATACCTGACACAAGAGCTTCTCAGACTTGTGGAATCTCTGGGGTGATAGGAGTGTCTTTTCTATGTAATGAGATGACAGGTGGCTTCGGGCCCCTGGACAGGTTCAGGATTAGGGCTGGTTGCCAGAAAGATGAGTCACGAGTAAAGAGTTGGACATACCAGCCCCACCCCTACCTCTAGGAGGGGAGACGAGACAGGCTGGAGATTGAGCTAATCACGGGTGGCCAATGACTTCATCATGTCTATGTTATGAAAATTTCATAAAACCCTCTAAATATTGGGTTTGGAGAGCTTCTGGTTTGGTGAACTCAATTGGTGCTGGGGAGGTGGCACTTCCAGGGACGGCATGGGAGCCCCGACCTCTCTGCCCCATGGTGTGCCCCTTGCATCTCTTGTATTTGGCTGTTCCTGTGTTCTGTTCTTTGTAATAAACCAGTAAGAGTAAGTGCCAAGCACTTTGCATCTGTCACCTCTCTTACTTTTTCAGCAAACTGTGTGGCGGATAATGTCCTCATTTTGCCGGTGACAAAATGAGACTGATGCATTGAGTAACTTGCTCAAGGTCACATAACAAGTGGAATTCAAGCTCTGACTCCAAAGCCTGTGCTTTTAACCAGCATGCTGCATACGCGGCCTCTTTATTTGTTAGGAGTTTTGGTGTCTCTAGGGCCTGACACCAAGTTGATCGTTGTAGTCTAGAGCTGTTATAAGGGAGCTTTTAGCAGCCCTGCTGAGAACAGAGTCAGCACCTCCGGATTGGCAGGGCAGGGGCTGTTCCTGCTGGGAGCTGCAGGCCACTCCCTGTGGCCCTTGGCTGATCTTGCTCATCCACTCCCTCCCTCCTTCAGTAGTTCCTGAGTGCCGCCTCTGTGTGGAGGAGAAGGAGGCAGCCTTCCAGTCCAGGTGGGGCCTGCAGGTACACACAGGGAGAGGCAGCTGTGCACTGAGCTGGCTGTAGGCTGGGACAGTGTGGCTCCAGAGGTGGCGATAGAATGCTCTGGGACTGCAGAGGGAGCACGTGCTTGTGAAAGGGAGGAAGGGGCAGGCACCACGGAGGAGGTGTACTTGAGTTGGACTTTGAGGGAGGAGTTGGATTTCCACGGTGGAACCGAGCAGCTGAGGCTTTCTCAGCAGCTGAAGATTACAGCCAGCCAGTCTCAAATGTTCAGCTTTTCCTGAATTCTCTTTTTTACAACACTGCAGTAAGTTTTCAACAGAGATGAAGCAATCACCTCCATGTCATTCATGTTCTGCAAATCCTGTGTGTAGTTTTCGATGCTTAGCAGATGGGGGCAGCCTGGGTCATAAGAGGAGAGCCTGTGTGTCCACCTGTTGGGACACCAGTCAGGTGTGGCACAGGGCAGTGATCACTGCCTGCCCCTGAGGAACTCAGTTGTACTTTTATGTGGAGAGGACAAAGAAAGCTGTTGTACAGGGGGCAGGAGACATTTCACCTGCAAAGCAAGGCACAAAATACATAGTCTGTGCCCTGCATGAGAGACCTAGCAGAACTGTGTGCTGATTCCCACCCCGCCTCCCCTCCTGAGAGCGAACCGTCCATTGTACCACGGTGGAAGGCATTTCTGAAGCCTCTGCCATCGGAGTGATCTGTTACTTGCCCATTGAGCCTTAGAGGCAGCAACCAGGTGGTGTGGCTGAAACACAGGCCTTGGCCAGACCTGGTTGGGCATGTTGGTTCTGCCACTGATTGTGAATTACAGAACCTTGGAGAAGTCATTGTCTTTGTCTGTGCCTCTCATGTAAGATGGGGAACACTGTGGCCATTGCAGAAAAGCAGATAGGTGGAGCGAGTATGAAAGTGCTTTGTGTGTGTGTGTCATACGGTGAATGAAATGGCACTGATTGACATTATTGATAGTAATAACAGGTTTAATTCAGGAACAAAACTGGTAAAGTAGGCCAGGTGCGGTGACTCACGCCTGTAATCCCAGCACTTTGGGAGGCCGAGGCGGGCGGATCATGAAGTCAGGAGTTTGAGACCAGCCTGGCCAATATGGTGAAACCCCATCTTACCTAAGAATACAAAAATTAGCTGGATGTGGTGGCATGCCTGTAGTCCCAGCTACTTGGGAGGTTGAAGCAGGAGAATCATTTGAACCCGGGAGGCAGAGGTTGCAGTGAGCCGAGATGGCGTCACTGCACTCCAACCTGGGCGACAGAGTGAAACTCCGTCTGGAAAAAAAAAGAGAAAACCTGGTAAAGTGTTTTACCCAGGCTAGGTACGTGTGGTAGAGCCAAATGAAAGCTTAGAAAAAGATGACTTGAGAACTAGCCCAGCAGAGGAATCAGGCGGGATGTGTTGTTACTGAGTAAGTGAAATTTGCTTCTGTTTTCTCCCAGGCCTGGTTGAGTTGTGTACAACAGAGAGCTCAGGTGTTGGGGGCATTTGACCGGTTGAAGAATGCATTGCTATTATGGGAGGAACATTGGGCTTTGAAAAAGCAGAACTGGATCCACGTTCTTGCCTGGTAACTCTAACTATCATCTAGTTTGTAAAGGGGAATGCAGTTCACTGAAAAATTCTTATGACAGTGGGGAAAGGATTGGGGCGTCTGCATTGGTGTGTGTAATACAGGTCATATGAAAGAGCATTTAGGCTGGAGGGAGAATTTTCATCTCTGTAACTTTACTTTCACAGGACAATTCCATCATGATTTGAAGATTTTTGAGTCAAAACTACATTTTTCTGCTGTGTTTCGGGGCAAATTTATACATACAATTTGCTTAAATATTTCAGATGATACAAGAATATATGTGTGGGCTAAAAAGCTGAAATTTGCATTCCCCCTCTCTAGAAGTAACCATTGTGAATAGTTAAGTCTGTATTCCAGCTATTTTGTATACTATAAATACACTGGAAATATATGAGTATATATATACATGTATGTTACACACAGTTTTAGAGGTGGAATATTGCTGTGTTGCCCATGCTAGTCTCAAACTCCTGGGCTCAAGTGACCCTCTCGTCTCAGCCTCCCAAAGTTTTGGAATTACAGGTGTGAGCCACCGCACCTGGCCTGCATGAGTATCTTTACTAATTGCTAAGTCACTCTGTTCAATACGTGTCTATTGAACTCCCCCATGTGTCAAGCATTGTTCTGAATACCTTATATGCACCAATTCACTTAATTTTTAGAGCAGCTCTATTATTGTGGCCCTTTTACAGTGAGGAAACTGAACCACAGAGAGGCTGGGGACGTCGTCTAACATCACACAGCCAGTGTTGTTGGAATTGAGGTTTGAACCCAGACAGCTGGCTTCAGATCTCTTAGCTGTTATCGTAGATGGCACACCCAAACCTTAGGGCCGCCTCCCAAGCCTTGCCTCCGATACGGGCTCGTCTGAGCTCTGCGAGAGCCGTGTATGTGAGGTTTCTTTCCTCTTTAAGAACACAAGTCTTGGAATTGTCGCAGACCCTGGTAGGACCTCTTGAGCACCAAAAACAGGGATTCTTCAAGCCTGCCCCAAGGGCCAGATCTCTGATTTAGCTACTTGGAAGGTAGATGTAGAAGAGAGTAATTTTGCCAGAACAAAAAGTCAGGATGGCTGAGCTGACTCGGCCAGATGCGGTGGCTCATGCCTGTAATCCCCGCACTTTGAGAGGCCGAGGCAGGTGGATCACCTGAGGTCGGGAGCTCGAGAGCAGCCTGACCAACCAGTTGAAACTCCATCTCTACTAAAAATATAAAAATTAGCTGGGCGTGGTGGCAGGTGCCTGTAATCCCAGGTAGTTGGGAGGCTGAGGCAGGAGAATTGCTTGAACCCAGTTGGTAGAGGTGGCAGTGAGCTAAGATTACACCACTGCACTCCAGCTTGGGTGACAGAGTGAGACTCTGTCTCAAAAAAAAAAAAAAAAAAAAAGAAGAAGAAGAAGAATGGGGAAGGGGGAATGGCTAAGCTGACTCATAGGGAAGAGGCCCCACAGCAGCCGTAGGACCTTGGCCACTTGGGTGGAAAAGAAGGAAGGAAGAGCTTCACCCATGGCGGTGACCTGGACTGCAGAAACCAAACTAAATACTCCACATCCTGGAGCCTGGCCACCCCATTTGCTTCTCTTCTCCTTGGGTAGAGGGTGTGTGGAGCTTTCTACCCTGGAGGCTGAGCAGCGCAGCTTCTAACCAGGGTAGGCGTTTGTCTGTCCCTGGGAATACAGACAGCATTCTCATAAGCAGCCCAAATACTCCTGAACAGCTTTTTGTAGGGTGGGGCAGGGCCGGGCAGAGGGTCATTTTGACTCATAGGTGCCTTTTCCACTTTCACTACTGATAACTGTGTTACAGATGAAAGTTTTGTTTTTGATACTGAGGAGAGCTTAAGAAAGTGAGCTATTATGGCACATCTAAGTCTGCTAAAATAGAACCACGGGGTAGTGTAGGAAAATCTCTTCTAAATTATGGATCATATATGGTGAACGTTAGAAGCCATATGTACCTAAGTTGAAAAATCAAAACATGTAAACATGTTTTTGTATTTGGGTGACCCCGGTAAGTCTGGATGCCACTGCACCTTGTGTGAACACAGGATGCTGAGGTGCAGGGATCAACAGGCTTTTTCTGGACATCTTGCGCTCCTCCCTTGGGGTAAAGTGGGGCGGCACTAGGAGCGCACAGCTGTTGGGTCCCTGATATTTGTCAGCTGGTTTACATGTGGGATTCCATTTAATGCAATCTTGGAGGGAAAATCATTTTATTGAAGATGAAGATAGAGGCTTAGAGAAGTTAAGAAAATTGTTCAAGATCACGTCATTTGTTTTGTTTTGTTTTGAGACAGAGTTTTGCTGTTCTTGCCCAGGCTGGAGTGCAATGGCGCGATCTCGGCTCACCACAACCTCTGCTTCCCGGGTTCAAGTGATTCTCCTGCCTCAGCCTCCTGAGTAGCTGGGATGACAGGCATGTGCCACCACACCAGGCTGATTTTGTATTTTTTTTTTTTTTTTTTGAGACGGAGTCTCGCTCTGTGGCCCAGGCTGGAGTGCAGTGGCTGGATCTCAGCTCACTGCGAGCTCTGCCTCCCAGGTTCACGCCATTCTCCTGCTTCAGCCTCCCGAGTAGCTGGGACTACAGGCACCCGCCACCTCGCCCGGCTAGTTTTTTGTATTTTTTAGTAGAGACGGGGTTTCACCGTGTTAGCCAGGATGGTCTCTATCTCCTGACCTCGTGATCCACCCATTTCGGCCTCCCACAGTGCTGGGATTACAGGCTTGAGCCACCACGCCCTCCCTGATTTTGTATTTTTAGTAGGGATGGGGTTTTTCCATGTTGATTAGGCTGGCCTTGAACTCCCATCCCATCCTTGGGTGATCCATCCAACTCAGCCTCCTCAAGTGTTGGGATTACAGGTGTGAGCCACCACGCCTGGCCAAGGCCATGTAATTTCTTAAGTGGAAAGATGAAGTACTTGATGAACTCAGAAGTTTGACTTCAAGGCCCTTGATCTTTCCATAACACGTGGTTCCTTCCCTGGTTGGTGGGAGTGACTGAAGAACTGAAGGAATCTGTGTTTTGTGGAAAGAGGACCTGAGGGGTGTATGGTCTTTCCAGGCTTGGAATCGGCCATGCTGGGCTTCTGAATTGTATAGCTTGGCCATATAGAAAGAAGCCCCTCATTTAAGACTTATTCTTTGGGGGAAATAAAGGAAGGCCGCCCACATGAGACAGGCAGAGGCGACTTTCTCAGAGCTGCTGTGGCAAGGGAGTCGGCATTATCACTTGCGTGTGGCAGAGACTGACACGCAAGTGAGTGGCGGATGAGGAGTGAGGAAGCTTCAGGATGGAAAGAACGGCCCCCAGTGGAGGCTGTTGTGGGGGCTGGAGGCGGCTGTACAGAAGTGGGGTGTCCTATGTGATTGGGTAGGGGCACATTTGGCTTTCTTTGAAGTATCCTAACTGGAAACAGGGGCCAAAATTAGGGTGGCTGTCAGTTTTGAGTCAAGCCCTGGCCACGTGGGACAGAGTTGTGGTTTAGTTTCTGGGTTGTGGAGAGAGAGCAGTCTGGCTTCCTGTCTGATGTGCTAGCCTGGCTGGCCTCCTGGCTGTTGACTGTAGATAGGGGATTGGTTTCCTGGGTGGTCAGCTACAGGTTGTGGTCTGAGTTCTGTCTTTCTACATATGATCAGGCATGGTCTGTTTGTATATTCAGTCCCACATTTTTCTTGTCAGTAAAGATATCAAATGACAAATTGGATACATTGGGAATTTTTTACGTGTCTGTGTTCCCTGGAGGAAATTTTCACGTTCACATTTAATCAGAATGAATATAAACAATTGGGCCGTTTATCTTGAAAGTTGAAAATAGGAAATCGTCAACAATACTACCTCGGCGCCATTGCCTCTCTGTCCATCGTTAGGGAATGTGTTTTTATCCACGGCCGGCTCATCGTCCACCAGTTTGTGGTTGATCCACTTCTCTATACGTCTTGTCTTGTGTGCATCTCATTGTTTGCTAGTGTTAGTTTTCCCCTTCGTCTGTGTAGTTTATTTGTGTAGCATCTGTTGGTAGGAAGTTATTTGTGGAATTTGTGAATGAAAGGGACTTTGGAGGTCTGCTGGGTCAGCCCAGTGATTTTAGAGATAAACAGAAATACAGAGAAATGTTACAGCTTTTTTGGTGGCAAAACCAGGAATAGAAAGCAGTGTTCTTTGTGTCACAATGTCATTGGAAGACAGCTCAATGTGGGCCTAAAATGCAGAGTAACTAACTTTCATTTATCTCTGCTTCTGACTCTTGTTATCAGACATTTTAAATTGACCTTAATGTGTTAGCAGAAATATGAAAAGTCCTGACTTGTTTACATATAAGGTACTTTGTCGCCTACTCATTTGGTTGTTTTTTTCAACAGGATTGAAAAGACATTGTTATAAACTGATTGTTTATGTCTCCCCCAGATTCTTGTACTGGAGCCCTAACTGCCAGTGTGATGGTATTAGGGCGTAGGACCTTTGGGAGGTGATTAGGGTTAGATGAGGTCATGAGAGTGGGCCCTGGTCTGACAGGATTAGTGCCCTTAGAAGAAGAGAAACCAGGCCGGGTGTGGTGGCTCACACCTGTAATCCTGTTTCCTGGTGACCTGGGCCGAGTGTCTCATCCGGCAGCCTGTTTCCTGGTGACCTGGGCCGAGTGTCTCATCTGGCAGCCCTGTTTCCTGGTCATCTGGGCTGAGTGGCTCCATGAGAAGTTGCACCCATCTTCTCCAGTAGTGCATCTTTTCACAGCAAGCAAAACATTTTCGCCACGTTTCTAGTGGGACAGGCACTAGCTCTTTTCTGGGCATCAGGAGACCTGGCTTTGTTCTGGTTCAAGCAACAGCTGGTGAGTTACCAAAGATAGGTCGCATCTGGCCTCTGGTCCTTCACTTTATAAGTAGAATCACAGTCCGAGTGGACATCACTGCCCTGGTCTCTATGCGGGGCTGAGTGTTGTGGGGATGATGGCTAAGTGTCAGGGTGCATTTCCACCACTAGGGGATTACAGGCCAGCCAAAGACACAGGAGGAAAGCTAACAGCCCCGGGCAGGTACACAGAACCAGAGGAGTTTGGAAGGGTGGTTCCAAGCTCCTTGGTGTGATTGATGTGATCACAATAAACATTTTATCTCTAAGTCTTGGGCCACTGGACCAAGAGCAGAGAGAGCTGGTGTTGAGTTGTAGTGATAGTTGCATGGTTCATGTGCCTGCTGAGCCTGGCTTGGACTCAATTCCATTGAGTCCCATTCCATTTTACCTTCTGTTTCCACCTTTTTCATGCTCCTGCTTGTTTCTCCAGAAAAAAATGCAATAAATTCCTTTCAAAAACTTTACAAAAGCCATAGATGCTTATTGAAAATAGTTCAAAAGATATGGAAGACAGAAAGATAGGGAGTGTTTTTCTGTTGTGTGTTTGGATGAATGTGTCTTTGGGGTAGTCACTATTAACACTGGGTGTATTTCCTTCCAGATCTTTTCCAGTGTACCTACAAATATATATGTACACTTTGTAAAACACAAAATAGTACCTGATAAACACTGAGTCCCCCTACTCCCACTCCGCAGTCTACATGGACATCCTTTCATGGTGATACGATGAGACCTGATCGACTCCTTTTGTTTGCTGGAGTGCTAGGTACTAATAGCTACAGATAACTCACCTTCAGTGGGGATTTACCATGTGACAGGGTCTGTGCTCCAGGCAGACTACATGAAGTGGATCTTAAGGCTTTTTACAACAATGCTATGGGTGAACGCAGTAATTGTTAACATTTTGTAAATGATAGGATTGCAGTAGAGAGAAGCAAAGCTGCTTGCTCAAACTCATGGCACGATTCCCCCAAAGAGAGAGAGAACACTTTTAAAACAATTGTTGTTACAGTCAGGTGATTTATGATCATTTGAAGAAATAGTGCATTCAGTGAATACATTTCAGGGTCTGGTACAGTCTGGGAACTGTTCCTGAAAATGCACTGGGCTAGTGGTAAGGGAGCTGTCCATTGGCCCTTTGCCCCTAGTGCAAGGAGGGAGGTCCTGAGGAGAGGGGGCATGGAGAGGAGATCTCTGAACAAACCTTGCAACATCCATTTCTGCTGAATCTGGTCCGAGGTCTGGTTCTTGACATGTACACTTTTCAGAGATACTTGGTTTTGATTTTTATCATGGTTCACCTGGGCAGCCATGGTTTCAAACTGGCTGGAGATGTGGTCTGGAAGGCCAGTGCTATGGCCATCCTTCCCACTCCTGCAGGAGGGGAGTCATCCTGGGACTAGAGGGCTTCGCCTGTAATCGGCTATCTCATAATAAGTGGATTTGATGCTGGTTTCGCTAGGTTAGGAAATTTCTCATTTGGAAGGAAAACGGATACTTGTTTTTGGGTTTTGCTGAGAAGCCACAGGGTTTAGAGCAGGGACTGGAAGTTTGTTGAGACACACGTGAGTGCACTCAAATATCTTCCATGAAACGTGGAAATAAACACAGTGTTCCAGAGAGGTCCCTGGCTTTGGGATATAAATATTTCTGTAACAGAATGGCACTGGATGTCTGCTGTATTTTTTTCACTGCTATTTTGGCAAGTTTTATTTGGGTGTGTGTCTCCTGTACAGAAGGTATGACATCAGTTTTTGCCACCAAGTATTTACAGCCGTTGGTGCCTCCTATGTGGGTCACTTTTGTGCCGTAATTTCCTTGGGGGAAATTGTAGGTCTCCTACCCAAAGCACATTGCCCATTTCAAGGTGCTCCTGGTTTCTGAACATCTGTGGCAGTGCCTTCCATGTGGGTGAAGCCAGCCGAGAAAGTACCTCCCCCCCAGGAGGTGGGGACTGATGATTGCCTGAGTGAGGAGGCCGGGGATGAGCCCTGGACTAGAACTTGTGACCGGCTGCTTTTCCTTCTCCTCCTCTCCTTCCTATTTTTCCACCACCCCCACTTTTTAAAAATTTCTTTTTTTTTTTTTTTTTTGAGATGGAGTCTCGCTCTGTCGCCCAGGCTGGAGTGCAGTGGCCGGATCTCAGCTCACTGCAAGCTCCGCCTCCCGGGTTTACGCCATTCTTCTGCCTCAGCCTCCCGAGTAGCTCGGACTGCAGGCGCTCGCCACCTCGCCCTGCTAGTTTTTTCTATTTTTGTTAGAGACAGGGTTTCACTGTGTTAGTCAGGATGGTCTCGATCTCCTGACCTCGTGATTCGCCCGTTACAGGCTTGAGCCACCGCGCCTGGCTTAAAAATTTCTTATTAAAAATTGAGCAGTATTTTGGTTTCCTTTATTCACTATTCCTTGCTAATCGTATGCAGAGTGAGCCTGGGACAGTGGAAAGGAAAGTTGTATTTAGCTTCAAATGATCCTACCAGCCCCGCATTGAGGGGCTTTCGCCAGGCGGCATTGTCAAATGGCATTGTGGAGGTTCTCCTTTCAGTCCTCAGCGTTAACCAGCAGAGGCAGGTGGTACTTATTCCTGGTTAATGTTGAGAAAGTTGAGCTCAAAGTGGCTAAGGGAACTTCCCAAAGTCACATAGGAAGTAGCAGAGTAGAACCAAACACAGGTTGTCTCTGAATCAGGCAGGTCATCAGATTCCAAAATGGGCTCTTAATTTTTGGAGGTCAAAAAGCTGAACAGACACAGATATTTCTTTTTTTTTCTTCTTCTTCTTCTTCTTTTTTTTTTTTTTTTTTTGAGCTAGGGTTTCGCTATGCTGCCTAGGCTGGTCTAGGCTCAAGCTGTCCCCCTACCTTAGCGTTCTGAGTGCTGGGCTTACAGGTTTGTGTCACCATACCCAACAGAACAGACATTTCTTTAAAGAAGACATACAAATGGCCAAAAAAAATGTGAAAAAAATGCTCAGTATCACTTATAATCAGAGAAATGCAAATCAAAACCACAGTGAGGTATCATCTCACCTGTTAGGATGAGTATTATCAAAAAGACAAAAAATAACAAGTGCTGGTGAGGCTATGGAGACAAGGGAGCTCTTACACACTCTAGGGGGGTGTACACTAGAGCAGCTGGCTGGGCGCGGGGCACACGCTGACATCCCAGCACTTTGGGAGGCCGAGGCGGGCAGATCACCTGAGGTCAGGAGTTTGAAACCAGCCTGGCCAACATGGTGAAACCCCGTCTCTATTAAAAACACAAAAATTAGCTGGGAGCGGTGGATCACACCTGTAATCCCAGCACTGTTGGGCGGCTGAGGTGGGTGGGTCACTTGAAGCCAGGAGTTCAAGACCAGCCTGGCCAACGTGGTGAAACCCCGTCTCTACTAAAAAATACAAAAATTTGCCAGGTGCAGTGGCGGGCGCCCGTAATCCCAGCTACTCAGGAGGCTGACGCATGAGAACCACTGGAACCCGTGAGGCAGATGCTACAGTGAGCAAGCCGAGATTACACCACTGTATTCTAGCCTGGGCAACAGTGAGACTTTGTCTCAAAGAGAGAAAAGAAAAAGAGTAAGAGTAAGCTAGGGCACCCACTATGGCAAACAGTATGGAGGTTCCTCAGAAAACTGCAAATGAAATTACAGTGTGATCCAGCAGTCCCACTACAGAATAGATACCCAAAGAAAAGGAAATCAGTGTCAGAGGGGCATCCGCACCTCTATGTTTCCTACAGCACTGTTCACCATAGCCAAGATACGGAATCAGCCTCGGTGTCCAACAGCAGATGATGGATAGAGAAAATGTGGTGTTTATACACAATGGAGTACTATTCAGCCATAACACAGGATGAAGTCCTGTTATTCTCAGCAACGTAGATGGAACTGGAAGATATTATGAAATAAACCAGGGACAGAAAGTTACACAGCACATGTTCTCTTATGTGGAAGGCAAAAAAGAGTGGATCTCATGGAAGTTGAAAGTAGACAGAGGATCCTAGAGGGTGAGAAGGGTGGGGGAAGAGGGAGATAGGGAGAAATTTGTTAAAGGATACAAAATTATAGCTGGATAGGAATAAGTTCTAGTGTTCTATAACATAGGATGACTATAGTTAATAGGAATATATAGTTTCAGGCTGGGGGCGGTGGCTCATGCCTGTAATCCTAGCACTTTGAGAGGCTGAGGTGCGTGGATCACCTGAGGTCAGAAGTTTGAGACCAGCCTGGCCAACGTGTAGAGAAACCCCATCTCTACTAAAAATACAGAAATTAGCCGGGCATAGTGGTGGGTGCCTGTAACCCCAGCTACCAGGGAGGCCGAGGCAGGAGAATAGCTTGAACCTAGGAAGCAGATGTTGCAGTGAGCTGAGATCACACCACTGCACTCCAGCCTGGGCAACAGGCCAAGACTTTGTCTCAAAAAAAAGAAAGAATATATAGTTCCAGATAATTGGAGGAAGGGTATTGAACGTTACCAACACAAAGAAATGATAAATGTTTGAGATGGTGGATATGCTAATTATGCTGATCACATACATTACATGTATTATAACATCACTATGTGTACTCCATACATATGTACAGTACACAATTATGTGTCAATTAAAAAAAGCTGAACTTAGATTGGAATGGCTATGAAGTGTAGGTAGCTTTTTCATATTTTTGATATAGACCTTAGGCATTTATTTTAAGTAAACTACCCTTGGCTTCAGGAAACGTTTAGTATTTGAATTTTAGCCTTGCATTTTATAATACAGAGAAGTAAAACTGTAGGCTTGCTTTAGATACAGTCACAGGGGTTTGCCGTGATGACTTTTTTATGTAATAAGGGGGAAATATACCTTAATTAATAGGCATAAATGCTCATTTTTCTCCCCCGTACACATTTTTAGTTGTTGTCCAGACATTGTGATACTTATGCAAACAGTATGCGATATCTTAGGTAGGAATCAGAATTTTAAGGTAAGAATATTTAGAGTTATATATGTTTCAAACTTTCAAACTGGACATTTTACATGTCCATTATATAACCATAATTAAATTTTCAAAAAGACAATACCTGTCTTTAATATAAGTGATGCGCTAGCATTTTTTTTTTTTTTGAGACAGGGTCTCACTTTCTCCCAGGCTGGAGTGTAGTGGTGCGATCATGGCTCACTGCAGCCTCAGCCTCATAGGCACGAGAGATCCTCCCACCTCAGCCTCTCAAGTAGCTGGGACCACAGGTATACAACACCATGCCCAGCTAATGTTTAAAATTTTTTGCAGAGACAGGGCCTCCCTCTGTTGCTCAGGCTGGTCTGGAATTCCTGGGTTCAAGTGATTCTCCTGCTTCATCTACCCAAAGTGCTGTGATTACAGGCATGTGCCACTGCCTGGCCCCATATAAGTGGGATGATGACTTTAGCCTAGGAGTTCCACAGCAGCCTGGGTAACATGGTACAAGACCCTGTCTCTACAAAAACTAAAAAAATTAACTGGTCATGGTGGCACCTGCCTGTGGTCCCAGCTACTCCGGGAGGCTGAGGCAGGAGGATAACTTGAGCCTAGGAGTCGAGGCTGCAGTGAGCTGTGATCTTGTCATTGCATTCCAGCCTGGGTGACAGAGTGAGACCTTGTCTCTTAAAAAAAGTTACTGGCTACCTGATTATTCATAGGAAAAAAACTTGAACTCTGCTCTAAACCTCATACGTCATACAAAAATTAACTCAAAATGGATCGTGGGATAAAATGTAAAATGCAAAATAAAGATGAAAAGAGGAGCTAGAGACTGGGAGAAACTATTTGCAAACCACATGTCTGATAAAGGCCTCATATCTATAATATATAAAGAACTATCAAAATTCAGCAGTGAAACCAAATCGTCTACTTTGAAAATGAATAAAAGACCTGAAGAGACATTTCAGATAACATATAAGCACATGAAAAGATGTTCAACATCATGAACCATCAGAAAAATGCTCACTAAAGCCACGTCACTATACACCTATCAGAATGCCTAAAATAAAAAGTAGTAACAAGACCAATGCTGGTGAGGACGCAGGGAAACGGGATCACTCACACTTGGTTGGTGGGAAAGGAAGACGGTACAGCCATTCTGGAAAACAGCTTGACAGTTTCTTAAAAAACTCAATGTGCAATTGCCATAGGAGGCAGCACTCACATTCATAGGCAGTTATCCCAGAGAAATGAGGACTTATGTTGACACAAAAGCCTTTATGTATCTCTTCATAGCAGCATTATTTATGAAGGCTAGAAACTGGAAACAGCCCGGAGACTGCTCAGCAGGTGAATGGTTAAACAAACTGGTGCACCCAGGCCCCAGATACCACTCTGCAGTAGTTAATGACATCCTTGTTCGTCAGTTTTTCAAACTAGAAACCACCATCATGCTTACTCCCCTTTTTTCCATCCTGGGTCTGAGTGGATTTCATTTTGCATTTCTTTCCAATGCATTTTCCCTCTGTCCTTTCTGCTTGCGCCTCATGCCTGATTTGAACTGTTTTAAGAGCCACCAAATTGTTTCTCTGCCTCATCATGGAATCCTTTCTACACTTCATGCCCCATATTGTCATTGGAGCAATCTTTCCAAAACATGAACAAACTAACTTAAAAGAAATATCCCAGGTAGCCTTCCAAATAAGAATAAGCTTTCTGTTAGAAGTTTGACTTCTTGTCTATAGGGAACCCCAGGACTGTAGAGAGACGGATTTGCTGTCTGCATTTTAAGATCAGGCAGAAATCCCTGGAGGGGCCCATGTGGAATAGTGGCACAAATACCGGTTCTAGAATCAGAAGCCCTCATATCCTGGTTCTAACACTAGCTGGATGTTCTTGAGAAAGTTTTGGTTTCAAACCTCAGTATGAGGAAGCATACTCAAGGGATCACACAAGGCTACTGGGAGGAGCAGATGAGGGGCATGGTGGACAGGCTGTGTAATCCGTGAAGCACGTCGTATGTGTGAGAAGTGGAGCTGTGTGAATAGTGGTTCCGGAATCATTGTGTGAAAATGATGGAAAGCACATTCGTAGTTCTGCCTGATGATGGCACTGGGCACCTGTGTTGTACATGCCTGCAACATGGGTGAGGCCCGGGTCAGTACAGCTCACAGTTTGGTTTTCATTCAGTTAGAAAGGCCCGAGAGGACCCTTCCCCCCTCCAGCTGTAGGAAGGAGGCGGCTGTCTCCTGCCTCTATTTGGTGGGATTGTCTGTGGCTCCTTAGGGACAGGAATGCAGGGAGTTGGGGAAGAAAGGCGGCCTGACTGCTAACTAGTCAGCCTTCCCCCAGGAAGGAGTGGAGGGGTCATTTTGTGGTAACTTGCCAAGTCTTTCTTAACCCATCTGCTCTTAGAAATGACCAGCGTGACAAGTAAAAGACCCGTTAGAGACAGATGGGCTGTGTGTCCCGTGCCTTTATGGCTTTGTGGCCTCAGAGCTGCCAGAACTCGATAGCTTTCTGGGGAATGCTGGGTCAACCAAGGGGCTGCAAATAGTGAGAGGAAGAAAATTCACCGTCGCTGCTCTGGTCTGGGAGTGATTACTGAGGAGAGCGGCATGGAGGGCCCAGCCGTGGGGTCCCTCTCAAACACACCCTCACCGCAGTGGGAATGCGGGTCTCAACCTCTCTAGGCCTCTGTGATTTTCGTCTGTCACATACTCATCTCCAGCAGGGACGTCTATGGTGATGAGATGAGGGAGCATCCTAGCACATGTGGCACTTAGTAGGCTTGTGGTGAGTGGACGCTGGCGTCAGTGGGACAGGAGACTGGGCGCTGCGTGTGGACGCACTCATGTGCTGGTGGCATGGGTGGACAGAGGAGAAAGGGACGCTGTGCCGTTCTCCTTTTGGTCTGTCACCCCCGCTGTTGTGAACAGAATCCGTGAGTGCATTCTGTTGCCCCAGTCAACTTGGTAGGCTGATTGTTCAATTTTCTGCTTCCACTTTTGATTTCCTAAGAATGGGAAAAGGAATACTTCAGTTACTTTTCTGGTTGATGGCATACATTCCTTGATATCACCTTAATGCTTTTTAATTTCGATGTACTTTGGATGCTGGAGCTTGCCTGACATCTGTGTTTTTATGCCTCACCCTCTCACATAACTGTTGGCCACACCAGGACCAGAGAGAAGTGACCAGACCGATTGGTAGCAGGGCTAGGACTGGAACTTCCCAGCCTTTTGTTGCCCAGCAGGCTCTGTTTTCTGTATTGCACTGCTCTTCCCTATTTCGACCCCTGTTAGGACAGTGGATGTGAAATGTAGCTGGGCGCTTTTGGGGGTGTGCTAGGAGTGTGGCAGATGCCTGAGATTGGCATTTTCTGAATTCTGATTTCTCATGGCTCAGAGTCAGTCTCTAGGCTACTGACCGGGAAGATACAGGAAGTTGTTTTGTATGACAAACTATGCCAGGGCATTTTTTTCACCCGGCAATTTATTTGGTTTGGACTGGAATAAATCTCTGCTATTGGTTTCTTTGCCAATAGTATTAGGGAGTGGAGCCTGACTTGTTAACTTAGCCCGATTCGTAGTGCTTAGAATCTCAGTGAGTGTGTGTTGAACGGAGCGGAAGTGTGAGAGCATCTTGGACAGTGGTTTGCAAACCTAGCTGCATCTGGGGGGCTGTGAAAAAAGCATGCGTGCTTACTCCCGACCAGTTGAAATAGAATCTGCAGGAATGGAGCCTGGGCAGCTGTAGTGCTGTTAAAAAACCCCCAGGTGGTTCTGATATACCGTACAGGTTGAGATCCACTGATCCACAGTGAATTGGAGTCCTGGATCATAGACATGCCTTACGCTTTCACCAGCTTAGAATGGCTCTTATGCTTTAGAACTGTGAAAAAGTGTTATGCAACAAATGTGGAAATAGCCTAAATGCCACATCCTGTTACTACCTGTCATGAAGTATATTTACCAGTTATTCACTCTGTTCTGATCTCTACCCATTCCACGTTTTCTTCATGGAACAATAATTTGACAGTTGGTTATGCAGAACCAGAGTAAGTCTAGTTTGATTGGCAGGAAACGATTTTGGGTATGAAGTACTCTTTAGACATTTATTGAACTCTTGTTTGTACCACCGCTGTGCTGGACAGTTTATAAATATTACTTCTTTAAACAAGGCCTATGGAGTCAGGCTGCCTGGGTTTTGCTAACTAGCTGTGCCATTTGGGACAAGTTTTTAAGCTTATATAAACCTGACCTTCATCTATGAAATGGGATGGCAAGGGGTCATTATCATCTCACAGGATCGTGCAAATGTGTGTGTAAAGTGCTTAGTTTGGTGCCTAACACATAGTAACTACTCAGTAAAGTTATTATTACACCATCATCATCATATTTAAATGTAAATATTAAGAGCTAATAAATTTGTAAAAGGTACTATACCTTTACCCCTTGAACCAAAGACTACTTTAGTTTTAAGTGGTTGGGTTAATTTATGCCTTAAATATTGGCCTCTTGAATACCTTGAATTTCAATTGAACATAGCCAGAGGATTTCATAATTGGACCATTGCCTCTGGAAGTTGGAGTTTTGTTTGTTTGTTTGGTTTCACTTCCTACACTAAGCATGCGGCTGTGCACACCTTTATGATGACTTCTGGTACTGGGGAATCAAAGCTTCATTAACCTCTTTGGAGGAGATGATCTTATGCTATATGAAGCACTCAGACTTTGTTAACTGTGTACCATCCAGACAAGAGCAGGTGCTTCCCATGGCAGCCTGTCCTTTTCTTAGCTCTCTCATCAATCTAGCCTGTTCCTTCTATTCCTCTTTATACTAGAACTTCTCTTTGAACAAGGAATGTTGTTTTGTCACTGCTAGGTCCCTAGCAATTAGTAATGCCTAGCATATACTAGGTGCTTCCTGAATGTTAATAGGTGATAATCTAGCAGAACACAAGATAAATCCACAGGTTGAGATTTAAGCTGTGTGGTATGAATGCTGCATTGGCAAACTTATTCAATCAATTTTGTTAATGCAAGTTTAACATATCTTAGTAACTGACTTAGTTCAGGAATCATTTACTGAATGTCTTCTAGGCCAGACATTGGGGACAGAAAGGTAATAATATATGATCCCTGCCTCATGCACAGGAAGTCTAGTGCGATGGACAGATACGTGCCAATGGCTGCCATGGAATATGGTGAGCATTAAGATAAAGGGGCACCCTGTGTGCCCTTGGAGCATAGAGCAGGGCTTGTGTTCTGGGAACAGGGGCTCCATGTGAAAACACAATTTAAATTTTCTTTTTTCTTTCTTTTTTTTTTTTTTTTTTTTGAGACAGAGTCTTGCTCTGTGGTCCAGGCTGGAGTACAGTGGTGTGATCTCGGCTCACTGCAACGTGCTCCCCCGAGGTTCAAGCGATTCTCGTGCCTCAGCCCCCCGAGTAGCTGGGATAACAGGTGTGCACCACCATGCCCGGCTAATTTTTGCATTTATAGTAGAGATGGAGTTTCACCGTGCTGGCTGGGCTGGTCTTGGACTCCTGACATCAGGTGATCCTCCCACCTCGGCCTTCCAAAGTTCTGGGATTATAGGCATGTATGTATTCATCCTTTTAAATATCTGCGGGTAGCACTTAACTTTAAATGGGTACTAATTAAACTATTGAATGACTTTAGTATGGATTGAATGACTTTGCTCAGGCCTCGTTTTTAATTTCCTTCATTAGAGGAAAAAAAAAAAAAATGCAGGTTGAAAATCCCTCATCCAAACTGTTTGGAACCAGAAGTGTCTCAGATTTTTTTGCATTTTTGGATTTTTGAATATTTGTATTATACTTGCTGGTTGAGCATCCTGAATTCAAAAATCCAGAGTCTGAGCTCTTCCAATGAACATTTCGTTGAGCGTCACGTCGGCACTCAGAAGTTGTGGATTTCGGAGTTTCTGGTTAGGGAGACTCATCCTGTATGGGCGCTGGGTTGTTGCAGGAGTTCCGGACCAGAGGTTGGGTGACTAGGGTTTGGTTTTCGCTTTGTTACTAAACAGGCTGTTTTCTCCCATAAGCTCAGCCTTAGGTCCCCCGGTTGTCAAAGAAGGGAATGGGCCGTCTGATGTTGAAGGCCTCTGTTAGTTTTGACTTGGAGACACCTGGCTTCAGTTCATCTTCCTTAGGAGTGGACAAAGAATATGGGAATTTTGAAATTGTTAGTCAACATCTACAGGGTTGTTGCAGCCTGGTTTTGGGTAAAGGTCATCTTTAGTGAGCCCAGGGAGAAACAGTGGTTTAGCTGTCCACTGAGAGGGGTAAGCGGTTCTATTAATTTTCCTCTGTGGTAGTAGAAGCATTGTTAAGGGTGACAGCGTTAGTGGAGCAGGCTGGAAAGAGGAGGGGAACTCACTGTTACAGGTTATATTGAATGTGTTTTCAGTCACTAAATGCTTTTTATGATATGTTTTTCAGGATGTCAGTGTTGTGTGATTTCTCTGTGTTAAGCACAGGAAATTTAACATCAGCAAAAAAGAATGCTGTTTCTTTTTTTTTTTTTCCTTTGAGATGGAGTTTCGTTCTTGTCGCCCAGGCTGGAGTGCAGTGGCGTGATCTCAGCTCACTGCTACCTCGGCCTCTTGAATTCAAGCGATTTTCCTGCCTCAGCCTCCCGAGTAGCTGGGATTACAGGTGCTCACCAGCATGCCCGGCTAATTTTTATATTTTTAGTACAGATGGGGCTTTGCCATATTGACCAGGCTGTTCTTGAACTTCTGACCTCAGGTGATCCTCCTGCCTCGGCTTCCCAAATTGCTGGGATTACAGGCATGCGCCGCCACACCTGGCCTTGAATGTTCTTTCTATGGGAATCTACAAAAGCCAGGTTTTGAGTCTAGTGGCAGAAAACCTCTTCTTCATTGTTGAGCTGTGCTGTGAGCTTGGAGGGCTTCAAGGCCAGCTGGAAAAGCTGTAGTATTTTATGTCAGTTGGCTGTCTTGGAGAACTTAATGAGCACTGGGCTGGAGTGACACTGTCAGAGTTCATGAGCGGTTTGTGGCTCTCAAAGCCTAGATACTGGGGTTGCCCAAATATATTGGCTGGACTCACTATTTCTCTCGGGAGTCGGGGGTTGGAAAATGCTGTGGTCTTAACTCTGCTCTTAATTTGATGGTGCTGTTATGAATGGTAAGAATGATTTCATACGTTTGCATTTTGCTTTGTAATTCACAGAGAATTTAAAAATCCGTTATCTGATTTTATTCCCTCAGCAGTTCTGTGAAAAAGGCAGAGCAGTTTTCCTATCTTCTGTTTTCCCGTGATTCTCTTGTGGCTCACAGAAGCTAAGAGCCTTCACCAAGGTCATAGGGTGAATGAGTCGCAGAGCTGGGAGTAGAGGCTCAGGCTTCTAGGGACCCTGTTTCTTCCTCGAATAGCTCGCTCCCGTGGCGCTATGCTCAGGTAACGGCACATGCTCGGTTTGGTCTTTTGTAAATCCCTGCCCCATTTCGGGGGAGGTTCTTGGGAGGCTTCTATTCATTTTGGAGCATTTAAGTATCTTGTCCTCTCTCCCTCTTCCCAGATGCATGGGCATTTCTGCAGGCCCCCAGGCTGGCCCTTGTCCATGGGGGCGTCTCCTGCCTCCACATTGTTTGCATGCTCCCTTCTGAAGGTGCTCTTCCCGGCATGGAACCCCCTCGTGCTGCCTCCACACTGCAGGCTGTTTGGTAAATGTTCCTGACTCAGCATCGTTGCTTTCTAGAAATGGGACGGGGTATGGATGCCAAGTTCTTTTCTCTGTGAAGTCTGCGATTGTATCATCTTGCCTTCCCCGTGTGTCTTTCTTGAGGTTGTCGCTGTGTGGCGGTCATCTGTGTTCCCTAGGGTGCCTCCCTTGGAGTCCCGGCCGTAGCAGACATGCAGTCAGTGTTCATGGCCTAAATGAGAGGAAGGCCAACAGAGCCATTAAATCCGGGAAATGGCAAGTGAAGGAAAGGAATTTTTATTGAAGGCATGTGAAAAAGAAATCTTTTTAGAAAAGTTGACCTGTTTCTCAACTAGAGTTGAATTTCAGCTCAGAAAAGCAGCTGTGTGCCCAGAGGGCTTTGGGATTTCAGTTTGTGACAGATGAATTGAATTTGTTGTTGTATGAATGTGCTATGCATTTGTGGTTTTATTAGGCCTTTCTCCCAAATGGAATCGGTTTTTCTATAAAAGTCACACTTCCTTTTTGAGAAGTGTAACACTAATTGTATGGGATGGTCTCCCAAAAGATGACCTGCCAGGAACCAAATACTGCCTGAGACTCACGGCCCCTGGTTTCTGCCTGTGCAGCTGCAGGGCAGAGAGGCACGCTCGAGCTGAAATCAAGACGCATGTCTGCATCTTCCCTTTCTTGACTGCTGTTTCGTCTCTGAGCTGGCCTGCCTTCAACGTCTAGGAGCTTGGTGGGTGTAGACACATTACGGTACGGAGGAGGGATATGGTGTTACAACAGCCGGGAGACTCGCTGAAGTCTCTGTTCTCTTCCTGTCACTGCTCTGACTTTGTATAAGTCACATGTGTAGGGCTGTGCCCAGTGGCTTACACCTGTAATCCCAGCACTTTGGGAGGCTGATCTGGGAGGATCTCTTGAGCCCAGAGTTTGGAACCAGTCTGGGCAACATGGTGAAAGCCCATCCCTACAAAAAATAAAAGTTAAAAAATTAGCCAGGTGTGGTGGCTCATGCCTGTAATCCCAGCTACTGGAGAGGCTGAGGTGCAAGAATCACTTGAGCCCGGGAAGTCGAGGCTGCAGTGAACCATCATCATGCCACTGCACTCCAGCCTGGTCAGAGCAAGACCTTTTCCCAAAAATCCAAAAACAAACAAAAACCCATGTGTAATAGTGGCAGTAGCTAACTTTTGAAAGTTTGGAGAACAGTTCCTAAATACCTGTGACCATGGACAACTTACTTAGCCTTTCTCTGCCTTAGTTTCCTCATCTATGAAAAATGAGAGAATATGGTACTGATCTTGCAGGATTTCAATGAGAACTAAACGAGATCAAACTCAGAGCCTGGCACCTCGTGAGCCCACACTCAATGTTGTTATTTCAACATTTTAGAGGAAAATGAATGCTAATGGGTCATTATGGCTAAACATAGTCTATCACTGGTGTTACTCATGGTATTGGAAGGAACTTGAATTCCATATAGATAGTGTGATGGAGAAAGTATTTGGGGCATTGGCAGTATTGATTCAAAGAACAAAGGACGTGTCTGTCCTGTGTGGAGAGCCGTTTCCGCTTGTTTCTTTAAATGCTATGGGAAAAGCCGTGGACCCTGTGCTCTCTGCTCGACAGCTTCAGTCTCCGCATATTGATTTGGCCAATTGTCGCTCGCTGTCATCATGGTAGCAGCAACGGAAGGGACAGTTTGTCTTGATTTGCATTTTTGTGTGTTTGTGCTATTTATAGACAATTAAGACATGGAAGCCTGTTTATGGCAAGCTGGCAAATTCAGCAAAACATGGAAAAACCCGTTAGCACAGTTTGCACGTGTGCGGGCACAGAGCAGCCAAATAAACACACACATTTTCCTGTATTTTAAATCTCTCTGGAAAAAAAAAAAAGACATTAAACCATTGCCCAGATGGCTTCTAGAGCTAGAGCTTTTTCCTTGAAGTACATGAGTATGGCTGTCAGACATCTGAAACCCGAAGCCATCTTAAAACATCATTTTGATGCTACCCACTACCCGCCCTTTTTTTCCATTTGTAAGGGACAAGGATCCAGGAAGGGAAGTATCAGCTTACAAAGGCTTTTGTTACAATTAATCGTTCATGTTCTTTTTTTTTGGTATCTTATTCTCTGTTTACATTTTATTTTTATTTTATTATTATTTTTTTTGAGACAGATCCTTGCTCTGTCACCCAGGCTGGAGTGCAGTGGTGTGATCTCGGCTCACTCCAACCTCTGCCTCCCAGGTTTAAGTGATTTTTGTGCCTCAGCTTCCTGAGTAACTGGGATTACAGGCGTGTGCCACCACGTCCAGCTAATTTTTATGTTTTTAGTAGAGACAGGGTTTCTCCGTGTTGGTCAGGCTGATCTTGAACTCCTGAACTCAGGTGATCTGCCTGTCTCAGTCTCCCAAAGAGCTGAGAGTACAGGTGTGAGCCACTGCGCCCGGCCGCTGTTTCCATTTTGTAACGCTAGCGTCACCCCAGTGTAGGGTAGCTAGGCGTATTCTTCTTTCCTGTTTCCTGGTGTATTTTCCTCTAGAGTATTGATCTCTCTTTAACATACTTTTTGGTTGTCTGTTTCTACCTACAAAAATATATGTTCCCTGTTATATCACCAGTGCCTGGCACATAGATAGTTAGTCAATATTTGTTGAATGAATGAATGAATGAATGAATGGGCTGAAAGAACCTTATTCTTCTTTCTTCTGTCACTTCCCACCAAATGCTTTTGGAAAACGCTATGTGAACAGGGATCATAAGCAGGAGAGGTTACACACATGGCTGTGGGATAGCCCATCATCCTCAGATAATTGTCTGGAAGGAGGTGGAGTACTTGAGTAGAAATGATACAAGATAACTTCTTCAGAAAATCAGCCAAGTGTCACAGCTTCTCACACAGGCGTGTGATGTTTGCGTATGTGTGTATGAAGAGCTGTCGTGGCCTAGAATCACGAGCCTTTAGATCCCCTGTACAGATAGAAAAATAAAGGCCAAGGCCCAGGAGTGCTGCAGACCACCGAGGTAGAGTCCCTGTCTGCCCTTCTCAGTGTCCGGGCACTTCTCACTGCACTCCCCTCTTTACTGCTAAAGCCACCTTCCCTGACTCTGAATGTGTAACCACGAGGGAGAAAATGTACTCCAGGCTCACAGTTTGTGGAGAAAAAGCCCAGCAGCTGAAAATAATGTTCACAAAGTTTGTACCTAGAAAAAGTGGCCATTTCTATCATGTCTTTAAATTTCCCTGTTTCTCATACATTTTATAAACAAGACATTAGAAGGAGATTCGGGAACAGCAACTTTAGAACAAAGGGTAAAAAATCAAACCTAGAGCATTCCAGTTTCTGTTTTCTTCTCAGTTTAGGGCTGAGGCAATTTAGCTTCCTGTCTAAGGGACTACTCAAATCTGATTAGAAGCCATTGTGGGCTGGTAATTATCCATAATTTTAGGAAGACAGATGCAGCACCAACTCTGTTCTCTAACAGCAGGCTTATTAATTTTAAATTTGCATGGCAGGAGAATCAGATGGCGAGGCGGGATAAGTGTTCAGATGCTTGGTCATTGATAGCTTTTTACTTCCACGTATCACATGGGGATTTGGGACTCGGGGAGCCCACTGAGAACTGATGATTGTCTGTCCCCTAACCAGCTGGGTTCTTTTTCCTCCTGAGCTCAGAAAGATTGTTCCTACTGCAGCCAGGGAAGACAGGTTGTTGACTGGTTAGAAATCATGGCAGGTTATTTTCTTCACCCGCAGTTCGCAGTTGGAAAGCAGAACTATCAAAAGTTATCTTCTCTATTGTATTTCAAATCTGGGTGTTTAAAAAATTATATAAGCAAATTAAGCATTTATTTAATGGTAGTTGTGTGTGTTCTTGATGTGAATGAGAGGTGCATTCCCTGGTAAAATCCCTGGGACTTTATAGGAGGCTGTGAGCCTTAGAAGAGAAGTTGCTTTTCTAGATGATCACGTAGACATGATGCTGAGCACTAGACAAAAATGTTGATTGAAGTGATTTAAAAAAATTTTGTCTGAGTTCAGATTTTACACCAATATTTAGAAAATCAGCAAAAGAACTTGGAGGAATGTTCTCAGGCATCCAGTTCAGCCCCCTGCGCACATTGTCATAAAATCCGAGTGTGCGTACAGGGAGACACATTCTTTTCTGTTCTCATCGCAGGTCCTTCCCTGGCTCTGCAGCTGTCTGTCATGCACGTCCGTGTGAGGAGACCACCAAACAGGCTTTGTGTGAACAATAAAGTTTTTTAATCACCTGGGTGCAGGCAGGCTGTGTCCGAAAAAGAGAGTCAGCGAAGGGAGATAAGGGTGGGGCCGTTTTATAGGTTTTGGGTAGGTAAAGGAAGATTACAGCTAAAGGGGGGTTCTCTGGTGGGCAGGAGTGGGGGTCACAAGGTGCTCAGTGTGGGAGCTTTTTGAGCCAGGATGAGCCAGGAAAAGGAATTTCACAAGCTAATATAATCGCTTAGGGCAAGGACCAGTCATTTTCACTTCTTTTGTGGTAGAATGTCATCAGTTAAGGCGGGACAGGGCATTTGCACTTCTTTTGTGATTCTTCAGTTACTTCAGGCCATCTGGGTGTATACCTGCAAGTCACAGGGGATGCGATGGCTCGGCTTGGGCTCAGAAGCATGACATTGCCCTCTTCCCGACCTTCCCTACCTTTTCCCTCCTGTGCGGTTCTCTCATAAAGTGAATGGCCTCAGCCACAGCTTCTCTGCAGCTGCATCAGACTGTGGAGACAGGAGTGGTGGCTCCTGCAGGGCCTGCTGTTCCCACGGAGCCCAGTCTTGCTTGCCGCTGCAACCTGGTCACCATTTTGCACCGAAAGTATGTAATTCTACGGAATGAGAGCCAACATGCTGGGAATGAAGGCGTCTTTATCACGGTGCTCTGCATATTTTAATCTTGGGTGGAAAGTATGGAAAAGTATGTGAAACCTGTGGTTTGATGTCAGAAGGACGTTGTGAACTTGATGTGGACTGAGGATGTTCAGGTGCAACAGGCACCCCGGCATCATTAAATGAGACTTCTCCATCTCCCTGCCAGGCACGCACAGGTGTATGGCCACATCTTATGTGTTATCCTTATCTAGAGTGTGCCTTGGCATCATGCTTAAAGTTACATGATGATATTCTTCCTCATAGAGTAGGTCCCAAGCCGCATTCAACACAGAAATGTACTCTTGCTGTTCTACATCGAAAGTGCTTTCATCTACCAAGTGGGAGAGCAGTCCTAAAATCTGGGCTGGAATCACAGAAGGAAGGCTTTGGGAAGCAACAGATTCCCTAGTCCAAAGCTGGGTTTTGATGAACCTAGAAACAGGACCAAGAGAAGGGAATTTGCCTAAGGCCCAGACAGTGTCTCACGGTAGCATTTGAACGTAGCAGTTTCTTGACCTATTTCTTTAAATGATTAGTCATGCTTCCTCTGATTCCTATATAAACGTATTCCTCATTCATTCTTTTGTTTCAGTGAATTATCGCAGTGCTACCACGTAACAGTATTTGAGTCAAAATGTGGCAGTGTTTATCCCTTTCCAAGGTTTTTAGTTGCACAGTTTGTCAAAGTTGTGCTTACAGTTTCTTGTTGGTTGCAAGGTGTCCTTTCAGAAGCCGATTGTGTGGTGTATTTACATTGCTTGTTGGAGGTAGTTTGGTTAGAACCTACTTCGAGTGGCTGGCGTGGGCCTGGGGGACAATGACAGCTGCCTGCTTCATGGGCAGAGATGAAGTAATTGCTTCCTAGGAAGTACCATCCTCCTGGCCACACTCTCCAGCCCATTTCCTTTGTGGTGGTTTCCTCGCATCTGCACGTTTCTGGCTTCATGTGAGTCTCATTGATTT
This sequence comes from Macaca fascicularis, assembly GCF_037993035.2. Taxonomy (NCBI): domain Eukaryota; kingdom Metazoa; phylum Chordata; class Mammalia; order Primates; family Cercopithecidae; genus Macaca; species Macaca fascicularis. The sequence continues at coordinate 14,551,954 of NC_088387.1, read as the reverse complement.
TAGCATATGACTTCAGGCTGTGGGGAAGAATGGCCATGTTAGCACAGAGATGCACACAAAGGAACAACTGGCTAAATGTGAGGGAAGACATTCTTACAGGGGGTTTCATTTCTTTTATTCTTTAACAGGCAGTCTGGGAAGCATTCTGGACACTTGGCCTGCACTGTCACAGCTCCTCCCTGCAGGATCGCAGATGTTTGGAGATTGTAGTGATAACTGTTATCATTGAGAATGCCATTCTCACAGGCTCTAATAAGTCAGGATTTATTCAGTGTTAATTTGTTAAAGACAACTGTGTTTCTACCAAATCCATGGGAGACGTTTCTCCTGGCAGTGTTGCTGGGGGTATTCCCGTGGCTTAGTCTTAGGGAAACACACGCCTTTGAATACTGCTGAAGCTGTGAGTACCCAAAGCGCACCACAGTACTTTTGCCATACGGGGTGTTAGTCACTGATACACGTCTCAGTCAGACCTGATGGATTCTTGACCCCTTCCTTTTTTAATTTTTTAATTTTTATTTTATTATTATTTTTTTAAGAGCCCAACCCCTCAAGTGGCCACCATGAATCTCTGGTGTTTTCAGTTGGCTGCAGCCTATTTGCCGTCTCTGGTTCAAACATACTCGAAGCCTGATGATGTTTGCCTCCGTTGTTCTTCTGCTGTGTGACCTCCGCGCCCGCAGGGTTCAAGACTGTCAGAGCTGGGAGCCACCTTCACAACTACCAGGGTTTCCGGAACCTCCTTTATCTAGCCCTGGGGATGGAAGAGATGTCATCAGAGGCGGAGGCTTATTAGGTTTACATGCCATTGATAACGAATGAGGAGGTTTTCTTTTATATAAGGGGAACTTCTTATAACGTGCTTTAGTAGGGTAAAGAAGCTTTTGAGGTTTGCTTTCTCTGGAAAGATAATTTGTGATCCTGCTGTTGCTTTCAACAAAAATATAATTTGCATACCAGTGCATGTTGTATTACTGAGCACTGGCTGACAAGTGGTTCTTAACTCGTCATTCACTCCGCCACTGTTTCTTGAATGGCATATGTTTGCCAGCTGTAGTAGGAACTTGCTAGGCTCTAGGACTAACCGTTATAAAACGAGGGTCCTGGGGGAAGCAAATGCATATAACTATAAAGGTTTGAGGGGATATCAGAGGGGGTGCCTATAGGTGGAAAACTTCGTTCATTCATTGTCCCATCTAGGAGGTTTTGTGTCTTAGCAACGTGTTCCATAGCAACACATCCCTCTATCAAAATATTCATCATATTAAGTTGAAATTCTCTGCTTAGGTATGTATTTTTCCGAATAAGTTTAGAACTGGTTAAGGACAGGCTATGGGGTATGTATTATATATATCTACACACACACATATATTTATATATATACACACATTACCGTTGTAAATATACAATATATATTTATATATATACACACATATATATTTCTCCCTCTCTATATGTACATACAACCCACACATATATATGCACACACACATATATATGAAACACACACACACACACACACTTCTACTGCCAAGCACAGAAAGTCAAAGCTAGGCAACATTTCTTTTAGTGTTCATGAAAAAATAGATGTGTTAGTTGAGAGCGTCCTTAAGTTGCCAGGGGAAAGACAGGATGGATTCACAAAGGGAGATAGTGTTTTTTTTTTTTTCTTTGTTTAATTCTTCAATTCGAAATAATCCAGACTTATGGAAAAGTTGCAAAAATAGTACGGAGAATTGCCATATACTCTTCCCTCAGATTCCCCAAACATTTCACCCCATTTGTACTTTCTCTCTCTGTGGATATAATTTTTTTCTCTTCTGAAATGTTTTAGAGAGGAAGGTAGAATGCAGGGCAGGGTGAAAGGTGGAAGGAGAGAGGTGGGTTGGGAGGCTTTTTTTTTTTTTTTAACCTCCTGAGATGGAGTTTTGCTCTTGTCACCCAGGCTGGAGTGCAACGGCACGATCTCGGCTCACTGTAAACTCTGTCTTCTGAGTTCAAGTGATTCTCCTGCTTCAGCCTCCCGAATAGCTGGGAGTACAGGCACCCATCACCATGCTTGGTTAATGTTTTGTATTTTTAGTAGAGGGGTTTCACCATGTTGGCCAGGCTGGTCTTGAGCTCCTGACCTCTGATGATCCACCTGCCTTGGCCTACCAAAGTGCTTGGGATTACAGGCATGAGCCACTGTGCCTGGCGATTGGGAGGCTTTTGCAGTAACTCAAAGTGCTATGATGAGGGCTGGACCTGGTTGGAAATGATGAGGAAGGTGAGAAGTGGTTAGGTCTGGCATATATATTGAAAGGAGAGTTTAAATGGGTTGGATGACAAGAGAGAGAAAAAGAAGTTTTCAGGATGATGTCAAGGATTTTGGCCTGAGTAACTGGAAGACTAGAGATGCTGTTATTGGGATCGGGAAGACTATGGGAGGAGTGGGTTATAGCAGGGGGAATCAAAAGTGTGTTTTTGGCATGCTAAATTTGAGGTCCAAAAAGAGATGTCAAGAAGTGTTGGCTGGTCGCGGTGGCTCACGCCTGTAATTACAGCACTTTGGGTGGCTGAGGTAGGCAGATCACCTGAGGTCAAGAGTTCGAGATCAGCCTGATAATTATTAAAATCGATCATTGATGTTTACTAATTAATCATATTATTGCTCCTAATACTGCAGGGGGTGTACACCTACCTGTGGTGTTGTTCCTAATATCCAGGGACAGAGAACATGATCTTAGTTTTAATATCACAGTAGGTGTACACTCACCCTGTAATACTGATCCTAATATCCAGGGGGTAGAGTATGACATGACTCCCAACATAGCAATGAATGGACAGCCACCCGGTGACATTGCTCCTAATATTCATGGAAGAAGCACATTATATTACTCCCAATATCGCAGGGAGGGTACAGCTCTTCTGTGATATGGTTCCCAGTATCCGGATGGGGAGAGGATGATAATAGTTCCAGTATCGCAGGCTGTGTTCACCCGCCCTGTGATATTGTTATGAGTATCCTGGAAGGGATATGACTCCCCATAGAGCAGGAGGCATACATCCAGCCTGGGATATTGTTCATAATATCCATGGAGAGGAGAGGCTGATATTACTCCCAATATGGTAGGGGGTGTACATCCACCCTGTGATATTCTTCTTAATATTCCAAGGCTGAGAGGATGATATTACTCCCAGTATCGCAGACACCGTACACCCCCGTGTGATACTCTTCCTGATATCCAGAAGGGGAGAAGATGGTATTAATCCCCATATCGCAGGAGGTGAACACCCACTCTGATATCTTTCCTAGTATGCATGGGTAGAGGGGATAATATTATTCCCAATATTGCAGAAGATGTACACGCCCCCCCCGTGATATTGTCCTTAATATTCCAAGGCACAGAAGACGATGTTACTCCCAATATCGCAGAAAGTGTACACCCCCCAGTGATGTTGTTCCCATGATCCAGGAGGGAAGAGGATGATATGACTTTCAACCGTTGCACCCTGCAATGCTCTCACCCTGCAACACCGACACCAGCTCAACCTGACATGGGAGCAGAGGTGCTGGCTGGGGGTGTTCATTGCTTCTCTTTTCTCCCTTGCCAGACTCAGTAGAGGAAGCTGAGACCGAACAGCCACAGGAACAAGGTGGGTTTTGCCAGTGGCTCAGGCTTCCTCTGGTTATGAGTTGGGCCTTGGGGTAATGCCGGGGGAGGGGACAGAGCTGAGTACAGTGGGCATTGGATGTGACAGTCACCCCTCTGTGGTGCGGGCTGGGGGCTTGGGGGACGTCGCCTGAGGTGGGCCTGAACCTCCCGTCTACTCTGGCACTGGAGGCTGTGGGGTCCCACACTTCTTCCAATGAACATGCTGACCCCCGCCTGGTCCCCGACCGAGGAGGTGGGGCATCCTTTCCACTGCTGGGGCCCACACGTAGCTGTGGGTTCCTTTTTCATGACCTGGAGAAGCTGCAGCTTGCCCTGTGCTCTGCCTCAGAGATGGGAGGCCACACAGCCCTCAGCGGGGAGCAGAATTCAGAGCCTTAGGTTGCAGGGGCCTCGACTGAGGTCCCTGAAGGGTCTGCTCCTTCCTGAGGGGCTGATTCAGGGAGGCCCTCCCGTCTCCCCTGTGCGACTCTGTCGCTTCCCCTCACACAGGGCCCGCATGTGGACAGCCTGGTGATGTGGATGCACCAAGGGCCCTTGGAAGTTCCCTGGGAATGGGATCCATCCCAGTACATTTGGGATGCAGGCACAAGGTCCCAGAGGAGGCCCGGGAAGCCAGTGGGGAAGGGAAGGCTGTTGTAGGTTTGCCTCGGGGAGGGGGTGGTTCCACTCTCTGCCAAAGTCTCTGGAGCAAAGGCACGTGGCTCTCCAGCTGCCCCGGAGGCCAGGGTAGTGGCTGGGAGGGGCTGTGTGCCTCTGCCGGGTGGGGGAGATTTCTTAGCTCATCTAGTGTAGTCAAGTCACATTTGCCTCTAAATCATATTTATTTATTTTTTTAATTCCAAGGCTTTACAGATGAATAAGGAGACAGTTTGTATTGAAAATAGTTTTTACATGTGAGCTTGAAACAGAGAGTCTGTTTAAATCTAGTTTTTTCCTTCCCAGTAATGCCTCCTTTCATCCCAGGTTTTCCAACAGGAAATGCGCTTGTTTGCTCACCTCTGGGAGGGGGCTTTGGCTAGGAATCCACCAAAGCCAGCAGACACCAGTGGGCTGCTGGAGCAGTCTGGCCTTTGTTAACCCTTTAGGAACTGTGGGCTTCAGGTTTTCAGACCATCCAAGGTGAAAGTGGCCACAGGGGCCTGGAAGCTTTCCCATCCTTCCTGCAGGGATGGTCCGTTTCCCTGCACGGAGCTGGGTACATGGGTACAACACCCCTGTCCTGTGCCGTCGGTGGCTTTACCAATTTTGCATAGCAGCTTTTGAGCTGATCCATAGCTCTGATTGGCTGTTGAGGATTTCATGGATTCCTGTACCCCACCGGGGGGCCCCAATATGCTGACAAAAGTTACATTTGTACTTGTTGTGCTGCATATACATGGGTCCAGTTAGAAGGCTTTGATTCTTTCTAAAGGGAAAGGCATCTCTGAGGGATCACTGAGCTGACATAGTCTCCTAAAACCACGCTGTGAGGTGGCGACAAAGCAGGACAGAAGGGTGATTTTGTAGGAGAGTCGGGCCACGGGCCTGCGTGTTCTGTGTGTCCCCGGAGTTCGTACGTGCTCCAGACCCCGGGTTTGCCTTGCGCATAATTCTCAAGGGCTCATGGCAAGCTGCGCCAGGGACACAGAGGACGGGGATGCGGGGATCCTGCCCCAAGTGGACCAAGGACTCACTGTTGGACTCTAATCTGTCTAGGTGTTTTTGTGACTTGCAGAAATACCTCCACCTTGCCTGGGCCTGGAGCCACAGGAGACCCTGCCGAAGGTGAAGAATGTTCTGGAACAATGCAAGACCTGCCCAGGCTGCCCCCAGGAGCCAGCGTCCTGGGGTCTCTGTGTAGCATCCAGCAACGTGAGCTTGCAGGACCCCGAGGAGCCCTCCTTCTGCTTGGAAGCTGAGGACAACTGGGAGGATCCAGAGGCCCTGAGATCACTGCTGCTGTTCCTGAACACCTCTGGATTCAAGGCCAGCTTCTGTGGCCTGTACAACGTGGCGCTGCCATGGCTGAGCAGCATGTTCAGCAGCTTTAGCGACGAGGAGGAGCTGACTGGGCGCCTGGCACAGGCCCCAGGGGCGGCCAAGAAAGGTGGCCTCCTCATGGCCCTGGCCAGGTTCTGCTTCCTCCTGGGGCGGCTGTGCAGCAGGAGGCTCAAGCTGTCCCAGGCCCGGGTGTACTTGGAGGAAACACTGGGGGTCCTGGAGGGCAGCTTTGGGGACCTGTTCCTGGTGGTGGCTGTGTACGCCAACCAGGCCAGCATTTACTGGAAGGAGAACCGGGAGAAGTGTACACAGGTGGTTCCCAAAGCCATGGCCCTGCTCCTGGGGACGCCCGGCCACATCTGCAGCACCGAGGCAGACGGGGAGCTCCTGCAGCTGGTGCTGCAGTGGGCGGTGGGTGGCCAGAGCCAGCAGGCCTAGGCCCGGGCCTGCTTCCTGCTGGCCAGGCACCACGTGCACCTCAAGCAGCCTGAGGAGGCCCTGCCCTTCCTAGAGCAGCTGTTGTTTTTGCACAGGGACTCGGGAGCCCCAGACGCTGCGTGGCTCTCAGACTGCTGCCTACTCCTGGCTGACATCTACAGCCGCGAGTGCCTGCCCCACCTGGTGCTGACCTGTGTCAAGGTGGCCTCATTGAGGACACAGGACTCGCTGGCTGGTTCGCTGAGGAACGTGAACCTGGTGCTCCAGAACGCCCTCCAGCCCCACAGCCTCCCCACCCAGACTTCCCACTACCTCAGGCGAGCGCTGGCCTCCCTAACCCCAGGCACAGGCCAGGCACTGCGCGGCCTTCTCCACGCCAGCCTGGCCCAGCCGTACAGCCACCATGGCTACCACGGCCCAGCCATCACCTTCATGACACAGTCGGTGGAAACCAGTGCTGTTGCCGGAGTCCGTGCCATCGTGGACCCCCTGGTGGCCCTGGCCTGGCTGCATGTGCTTCATGGGCAGAGCCTGGTGGCCCTGAACATCCTGCAGTCTGTCCAGGATGCAGTGGTAGTCAGCGAGGACCAGGAGGGTGTGATTGCCAACATTGGTGGCCGTGGCTCTAAAGAGGACGGGACAGACGAGGCAGGCAGCCGAGGGCTACTACCACGCCCTATGGGTGGCTTGGGACCTGGGCCAGCGGAGGAACCAGGCAGTGTTGCTGGCCAACTTTGGCACCTTGTGCCTGCACGCGGGTGCCAGCAGGCTGGCCCAGCACTACCTCCTGGAGGCTGTACGTCTGTTCTCGAGGCTTCCCTGTGGGGAGTGTGGCCGGGACTTCACCCACATACTCCTGGGCTACCTCTTCACCCGCCAGGGCCCGGCCCAGCAGTGCAAGGGCTACTACGAGTGGGCCCTTCTGGTCGCCGTGGAGATGGACCACGTGGAGAGTGAGTGTCCCAGTTCCTCCTGTGCGCCTTCTGGGACCACTTGGGTCAGGGCACACCTAGGGTTTGTGATTCGGAAACAAGTGGTGGTTTTTCCACCATCGAAAGTGCTGAGTCATGGCCAGCAGCAGATGTTGGCAAACGCCCTGGAGACAGGCCGTTCCCATGCAGGGCCAGGCCCTCTGTGCCCTACTGAAGCAGCCAGTTCTTCCTGGTTTGCCCAGGGACCATCCTGCCTTGAGCATGGAAAGTCCTGCATGCTGGGAATCCCTAGACATAACCCTGGGATCAAGGCATGTTGTGCTGAGCTGGGACTTGGGGCCCCTCCATGAGCCAGGCCCTGAACGCCAGTTCTTGTGCCTGTGTTTGCTTGGAATCTCGGCAGCCCTGTGTACTGGTCATCCCACTTCACAGAGGACACGGGGCGGGTGATTGCCCAAAGCCACAGAGCAGTTCACGCAAAAGCAGCTTGTGCTGAGTGTGCCAGGCCACACCCACAAATGGGGCTTGTGGGGTCCTCGGGAGGGAGGTGCTGAGCGTGGGAATGTGAGCTTCAGGCCAGAGAAGCCACAAAAGGGTGAGTGGCGTGATGGCGGGGCAGCACTTGGCCCCGGATGAGGGAAGCCTCTTTAGTCTGGGACCAGAGGGTTGAGAGGATTTAGTCAAGTAATAGGTGTGGATGAGGGGCTGGTGGTGTAGCCTGTGTGAAGGCCCAGGGGTGAGAGAGTGGGGGTGAGTCAGCGAGGATGGGTGGGGTTTGAGTGGTGGTGAGTGAGCGGGAGAGTGAGTGGGGATGAGTGGGGTGTGAGTGGGGGTGAGTGAACGGGAGTGGGAGCGGGGATGAGTGGGGTGTGAGTGGGGGTGAGTGAGCAGGGCTTATGCAGGGAGGTGCAGAGTTGGGAGTAGGTGGGCTGGGTGCTGGATAGTGAGAAGCTCTTCTGGAGAGCTAAGCAGGGTCTGGGGCCTCAGGCTGTGGCTTGGCCTTTTCCCCAAGAGCACTGGGGAGCCATGGAGTGCTATTGAACAGTCACTGCAGACCGAGCAGTGAACGGACAGTAGGTGGGCAGGGCTGTCCGAAATGTAGGCCGCAGAGAATAGATGAGGAAGTTGAGTGCAGGGAAATGGCTGAGACAAGGGATACTGTTGACTCCCCTCTGCCTTGCAGCGCTTTGTCATGGCATAGTGAGACTACTCAGAGGTGCCTCCTGTGGCCTGGACCAGAGCTCCAGGGGCTGTGCCCAAATCTGAATGTGCTCATTTCCCAGCACGGGCCTGGTACCCACTCTTGGCCCTAGGAGGGATGAGATTTTGGAAAGGACCGTGTGAAGGGGCCCCGGTCCCACACATCTGCCCAAGGAGGGTTGGGGGGTTCAGACCCAGGCTTCTTCCCCAGGGGCATTCTGTGACTGGAAGGAGACCCTCCAGGAACCCAGCGCCCCAGCCCCCGCTGCAGCCTCCGGTGGCTCCTGGCACAATAGCCTGTGGCACCTCCTCCTACGAGGCCCTCCCCTGGGTGCTGGGGGATTCAGACTTGGAAATGCAGGCCAGGGAACGGGGATCATGCTTCCCTGTCTCCCCACCCTGCGCTGAACGGTCGAGGAGACCGAGGGCGCTGCTGACACCCCACATGCTTCCTTGGGGTCATTTTTGAGTCACTTTCGGTAGTTTGTGTCCTTCTAAGAGTTTGGCTGTTGTGTCTAGATGGTCTGGTTTCTTGGTGTACAATTGTTCATAGTGTTTTTATGGAATCCTTTTATTTCTGTCAGGTCGGCAATAATGTTTCCTCTTTCATTTCTGATTTTAGAAACTTGGGTTTGTAATTGTTTATTTATTTTTATTAGAGATGGGGTCTTATCATGTTCTCCCAGGGGGGTCTTGAATGCTGGCCTCAGCGATCCTTCCCCCTCGGTCTTACAAAGTGCTGGGATGACAGGCGTGAGCCATGGTGCTCAGTCTCTGATTTTAGTCGTTTGTGCCCCATCTTTCTTTTCTTGGTCAGTCTGGTGAAAGATTTGTCAATTTTGTTATTATTTTCAAAAAACCCACTTTTGGTTCTGTTGATTATCTCTTTTGTTTTTCCATTCTCTGTATTTTTACTTCCCATTTCCACTCTCACGTTTATTATTTTCTTCCTTTTATTCACTTTGGGTTTAGTTCATTTTCTAGTTTCTCAAGGTGGAAAGTTAGGCTTTTGATTTGAGATTTTTCTTCTTTCTTTGAATGTAGACATTTACAGTTATAAATTTCCCCTTCAGCACTGCCTTAGCTACATCTTGGTGTTTTTGATACACTGTGCTATTTTGTTCTTTTTAAAGTTTTGCTCTATTGCCCAGGCTGGGTTGCAGTGGTGCAATCTTGGCTCACTGCAACTTCTACCCAGGTTCAAGTCATTCTCATGCCTCAGCCTCCTGAGTAGCTGGAATTACAGATGTGCACCACCACACCCGGCTAATTTTTGTATTTTTTTTTATAGAGACAGAATTTCACCATGTTTCCCAGGCTGATCTCAAACTCCTGGACTCAAGCGATCCTCCCGCCTCGGCCTCCCACAGTGCTGGGATGAGAGGCGTGAGCCACCGTGCTGGCCCGGGCTGTGCATTTGTTTGTATTCTTTTCAAATTAATTTTCAGTTTCCCTGATGGTCTCTTCTTTGACTCACTGGTTGTTTAGGAGTGTGTAGTTTCCACATATTTTTGAATTTCCCACGTTTCCTTCACTGTCGATATCCAGTTTCGTGCCAGTACAGCTGAAGAACACCTCTGCTTTGGTCTCAGTCCTTCTCCCTTCACCGAGGCTCATTTTGTGGCCTGGCACATGGTCTGTCATGGGGAATGTCCCATGGGTGCTCAAGAGGACTGTGTATTCAGCTGTTGTTGGGGGGCGTGTGTGACAGATGTCCATTTGGCGTACCTGGTTTCCAGTGTTAATCTTCGGAATGTTTCTGACACTAGAAAATCAGAAGCTTTCCACCGTTCCCAGCGCCCTGGCTTTGGGAGAGGCCAGCGAGCCTGTGGGTTTGGAGCGTGGTTGCATGAGAGAAGCATGTGTGGAAATGCCAGGGGCCGGCTTTGAACCCCATTCCCCCAACATGATGCCATGTGTGGCAGACATGACGCTTGGCTTTGCTCTCTCAGGGTTCCATCTGCGACAGGGGCTACTTGTGCCCCTGGTCTCATCATCTCAGGCTGAAGACGGCCCTGGTCCTGGCCAGAGGGGCTTTGTGAAGCAGAAATAGATGGCCTGGTGCAGGGGCCGAGCCTGGCCAGGACCTTGGCCCTGGGAGTTGTAAAGAAGGCCAGCCTGTACCATGAACATGTGCACCAAGCTGTGCCCATGTCACGGTGTGCTCGGCGCCTGCCCTTGCACAGGTGCATGGCCTGTCTGAGCCCAGGCTCCCCGCCTATGGGGCCCAGGTTCACAGAGGTGTGAAAGAGACAAGCACAGAGCAGGGGCCTCCGAACCCAGCGAGCCTCGCTTCGATGCTGGGAGGCTGACGTCTTCCATTTTGTCTTCTGCCCAGGCCAGCTGTGGGCCGTCCAGCGGCTGTGCTACTTCTACAGCATCGTCATGCCCAGTGAGACCCAGTGTGTCATCTACCACGAGTTCCAGCTCTCCCTTGCCCGCAAGGTGGCCGACAAGGTGCTGGAGGGGGCAGCTCCTGGAGACCACCAGTCAGCTCTACCGGTCCCTGGGCACCGAGCGGTGAGGGCTGGCTTTGCAGTGGTGGGGGTGTGGAGGGGGGCAAGGGGGTTGGGGGGGCTGGGAGGGGGGCACAGGGAAGCTGGCCCAGGGCCTCCTCAGCCCCTTTCCTTTGGATCATTTGGTTCCTTGGCATCAGATGCTTTGAGCTGGTGGGTCTGGGGTCGTCCCAGGGCTGCTGCTGGCTTGTGAGTCCCAGCTTGAGTCTCCCTTGTTGGGTCAAAGGTCATCTCAACCCCAGCAGAGACAGTACATGCACACTGGGCTGTTCTTCCTACTATGGTGGCCTTTGTCATCTGACCTCTGCCTGCCCTGAGTCTTCACTCCTGGCCTTCATCTGTCCCCTTAAATGTGACCACAGCAGCCACCTGTGGCTTCTCTCCCACAGAAGACAGAGCCAATTGTTTCACCTGCTTCCCTGGGGCAGGGTTTCAAGGTCTCACGTCCCATATGTGGCCCACTGGGCTTCCCCCGAGCATGCTGACCTGGTGGGGTAACCATGGCCCTGGCCACCCCACCCACAGGGCCTGGTGACATTGCTGCAGTCACAGCCCCTCAAGTGTTGGACTTACTGAGAGAGCAGGGAAGGGGCCAGATTCCATGGGGACCCGGGAGACTGGCTCCAGTCTTGGCCTCAGGTTCACAGAAGGAAAATGGGCCAGTGTGCTAGAGCCATGCTTCTCAAAGTGTAGTCCCTGGACCAGCAGAGCAGCATCCATGTCACCTAGGAGCTTGTGGCAAGTGGGAGTTCTAGGGCCTGCCCCAGGCCTGTGGAGCCGGAAGCTCTGGGGGCAGGGCCAGCAAGCTATAAGGACAGTCCTCCGGGTGACTGTGATGCCTGCACACCTTGAGAACCATCGGCCTAGATAGCCTCTGAACACTAACGGCTCCTGGTGCATCTGGAGAAGACACAGGCCATGTCTGGGAGGCAGGGGAGATGGACGAGCACACTCCTCCTGCCACAGGGCAGCATGATGCTCGATTCCCTCAGAAGGATATCCTTCATCTTTTCCATGCCGTGTGTGTTCACAGCAGCCTGGGAAGGGCAGAACACTGCACACACAAGAGGGCCGTTCCCAGTCTGCACATGCCAGATTCATCTGTCACCAGACCCACGGGAGGAGGCAGACTGGTTCCAGGAGGATGAGAGCCCTTGTTCTGACACCTGTGTCTGATTCCAGTGATTCCAGGGCCTACAAATCCGCTCTGGACTACACCAAACGAAGTCTGGGAATTTTCATTGACCTCCAGAAGAGAAGGAGGCGCATGCCTGGCTGCAAGCAGGGAAGATCTATTACCTCCTGCGGCAGAGCGAGCTGGTAGACCTGTACATCCAGGTGAGTGGCAAGGGATGCAGGAGGGCCCCTGTGCTGTTCACTCTCTGTCCATCCACCCATCCACTCATCCTTCCATCATCTATTTACCTGTTCATCCTTCCATCCATCCATCATCCATCCATCTGTCCTTTCATCCATCCATCATTCATCCATCCTTTTATCATCCATCTATTCACCTGTCTATCCATCCATTCATCGTTCCGTCATCTATCTGTTTACCTGTTCATCCTTCCATCCATCCACCAACTATCCATCCATCCATTCTTCCATCATCTTCCCATACACCTGTGGGTCCTTCCATCCATCCATCCATCCATCCATCCATCCATCCATCCATCCATCCTTCCATCATCCATCCATTCACCTGTTCGTCTTTCCACGCATCCATCATGCATCCATCCATCATCTATCCATCTTTTTATCCAGCTATTCACCTGTTCGTCCATCCATCCATCCTTCCATCTATCTTTCTGTCATCGATCCAACTGTTCATCCATCTATCATTCATTAATCTGTTCACTTGTTGATCTATCCATTCACCTGTTTGTCCATCCATCCATCCTTTCATCCATCCTTCCATTATCCATCCATTCAGCTGTTCATCCTTCTATCCATCCAACCATCTTCCATCCATCCATGATCCATCCATTCACCTGTCCATCCATTCACCTGTCCATTTATTCATTCATCATTCATCTTTTTATCATCCATTCATTCACCTGTCCATCCATCCATTCATTCACCTGTTCATTCATCCATTCACCTGTTCATCCATGCCTCCATCCATCCTTCCATCATCCATCCATTCACCTCTTCATTCTTCCATCCATTCATCCTTTCATCATCTATCTACTCACCTGCTCATCCTTCCATCCATCCATCCTTTCATTATCTATCCATTCACCTGTTCATCCATCCCTCCATCCATCTTCCATCCATCCTTCCCTCATCCATCCATTTACCTGTTCATTCTTCCATCATCCATCCTTCCACCATCCATCCTTCCATCATCTATCCACTCGCCTGCTCATCCTTCCATCCATCCATCCACCCATCCATCATCCATCCATTCACCTGTTCATCCTTCCATTCATCCATCCATCATCCACTCATCCATCCATCATTCATCCATTCTTTTATCGTTCATCCATTCAGCAACCATCCATCTACCTGTTCGTCCGTCTATCCTTTCATCCATCCATCCTTCCATCATCCATCCATTCACCTGTTTGTCCTTCCATCCATCCATCATTCATCCATCCATCATTCATCCATCCATTTATCCATTCGTCCATATATCCATCAATCTATCATCCATCCATCCTTCCCTCATCCATCTACTCACCTCCTGTTCATCCTTCCATCATTCATCCATTCATCTATTCATCCTTCCATCGATCCATCCGTCCATTTATCCATCCATCCATTTATCCAACCATTCATCCATCATCCATCCCAGTGTCCATTCATCCATCCATCATTCATCCATCCTTTTATCATCCATCCATTCACCCGTGTATCCATCCATTCACTTTTTCATGTGTACATCCATCCATCCATTCATCCTTCCATCATCCATCCATCCATCCTTCCATCATCCATCCACTCACCTCCTGTTCATCCTTCCATCCATCCATCGTTCATCCATCCATCCATCCATCCATCCTTCCATCATCCATCCATTCATCTGTTCATGCTTCCATCCATCCATCCATCCATCCATCATCCATCCATCTGTTCATTCATCCATCCATTTATCCATCCATTCACCCGTCTATCCATCCATTCATCTGTTCATCCATCCATCCGTCCATTCATCCTTCCATCATCCATCCATTCACCTGTTCATCCTTCCATCCATCCATCATCCATCCTTTCACCCATCCATCCAGCTGTTCGTCCATTCATCCATCCATCATTCATCCATCTACCCACCAATCTACCTATTAATCCATCCCTGCATTCATCTATCTCTCCATTTGTTTATCCATACATTCGTCTCTCCACCATCTATCCATCCACATGTACATACATCATCTACCCTCCACCCATCCATACATTGTCTATCCACGCATACATACATACATACACACATCATTCCAACCACCCATCCATCCATCCATCCAAGCATTAATCCATCCACACACCCATTCATCCATCCATGTGTCTACATCTCCTCATCCATTCATCCATCCACCCACTCATTCCTAAGCCACTGCTGAGCACCTGTTGTGTGCCTTTTCCCTTCCTCCAACTGGTTCCCTCACATCCTCCCCCGGTGGCCAGCATCTTCTCCCTGAGGGCAGAGGCGCGGCCCCTCACAGTGCACAGCACCTGCTGGTATACAGCACATGCTCAAATAATGTGACCACTCAATTAACACACAGAAGAACTTGCTCCAAGCGACATGTGGCACAACTACTTACAAAATGAATCTATCATAGTGGCTGTTTTCAGAGGCTTTCCCAAACACAGTGTGATTTGGAACAAATTGTGAAGCCCACGAGACTGATGAAGCTTTCATTATTGAGCACCTGCTGTATACCTCCTTGAGCTGAGGAGAGGGATGAAGAGCTTATGGCCAAGAGGGGACCAGGCCCATCCACAAACACTGCTGATGTGGCAACGCAGAAAGGAGCCAGGGGCTGGGCTCCCAGCAATCTGGGGGCCACGGAGACTGGTTTGAGTGCAGGGGGAGTGGGCTAGGGCTAGCCCTGGTGGTAGGATTCACAGGTGTCGGGCTCCTGGGCTGCAGCTGCTCAGTCACTTCCTAGCACTCAGGAGCATCACTTCATTGTCCTCATGCCAGTGGTGGGGGCAGCCCTCATGCACAGGTTCTGAAAAATGCTCAAGTGTACCTGTACTGTGGGAGAGGAAGGAGCCTGGCAAAGATGCGCGTAGCCACCTCGCCAGGTGTGGGTCTTGAGGGATCTTCTGTCTCCTCTCAGGTGGCTCAGAATGTGGACCTGTACACAGGCGACCCCAACCTGGGGCTGGAGCTGTTTGAGGCAGCTGGAGACATCTTCTTCAATGGGGCCTGGGAGCGGGAGGAAGGCATGTCCTTCTACCGGGTGAGCTGGCCTGTGGGCTGATGTGGGTGGGCCTCAGTGGGGCACCTGGAGGGCTGAGGCACAGGTGTGGCAGGGTAGAGGCCTCCCAAATGGAGGCAGGGCCACCCATGCACATGATGAGTTTCCAAGTGGTCTGACCGGGAATGATATTGACCATGCCCCTGCCTGGGACAAACTCTCGGGGCCTGGACGTGACAATGGCTCTACCCTTGTACCTGATGACCTCAAGCAACCATGAGTGGGAAGTCCTGTCCCCATCTTCCATATGAGGAAACTGAGCCTCAGAGAGGCACAGGGACATGTCAAAGGACACACAGCATATCAGTGGGAGGCCCAGGTCTGCACGCATCCCGAAGTGGGATGGCTTCTCCCTTCCTCTGAGCTCACGGTGTGGCTCAGCCCTGGGCACAGATCAATGTGGTGTTTTTAGAGCAGAGAGGAGTGCTGGCTCCCCCCAGTCAGACCTCCGGTGCCCAGGTGGGAGAGGCTGGTCTGCGGCTATCGGGTGTAGCTGGATGGGCCTCAGGTGACTCTTCAGCCCCCAACTTGGATGTCTGAACTGTGTGTTATCCCAGAGCACAGAGCTGTGTCGAGGTGCAGGGGTAGCTGGGGTGTGGGAAGCTCCAAGCACGTGTTTGAGCTCTGAGGAGGGCGCTGGGCAAGGTGGGTGCTGCGGGAAACCTGACCCCACCTGCCTGTGTGGTAGGACCGGGCCCTGCCCCGGCAGTGACTACGGGCAACCGCAAGGTGGAGCTGCAGCTACAGCTGTGCAACAAGCTGGTGTCACTGCTGGCCACACTGGAGGAGCCCCAGGAGGACTTGGAGTTTGCTTACATGGCCCTAGCACTCAGGATCACTCTGGGTAAGTCCCCTGAGCCCCCGCCCTGCCAGGACCCACACTTTGCCAGAGCCCAGCCTCCAGGTCTGCAGGCCAGGAGCTGAAACAGCTGCTGGATTTTCCTGGTCTCCTGTCCAGGCAGGCAGATCTGCCCAACTGGCTTCCCCGTCCGGCTGTGGGGCACAGCCCGAGGTCTCTCACGCAGTGGAGAGCTCCCTGCCTGACTGAGCTCTGCTTCCTCTGCCTGTTCCCGCTGCTGACCACAAGGGCCGTCCAGTGTGCCCTCTGCCTTCCAGACATGCCAGGCATCTCGTTGGTCCCTGTATGTGCCAGACTGAGTGGCACATTCCCTTTCTCTTGTGCCCTTCCCACCCTCATCAACCACACGGTTCTCTGGCTGATAAAATCCCAGTTCCCCTTCCAGCAGTCTGCCCCTTAAGGCCGTGCATCCCTTGGTGCTGTGCCAGGGTTGTCTGTCCCCCTCCAGAGACAGGGAACCCTAGGCAGGCCACATGCCCCAGCGCCTTGTGCCCCGTGGCCCAGTACATAGTAGGTATGCAGCTGACTCCCCAAGGTAGGGGGATCTGATCATGACACACCCAGGAGGAGTCGGATGTCACGTCTGTGGGTTGCCTGGAGCCGGGGAGCCCGGGAGCACCTGCACTGCATGGCTTTTGGGCTCCCCTGGTTAAAACCAGTGAGCAAAGGCAGGTGGCTATGTGTAGGCACAGAACTGGGCCATCCAAGTCCGACTTTGCCAAAGCCTCTCAGTAGACAGGGGCAGGCCTTATTAGTTCTGCTTTGCAGATGGGAAAGTGAGTCTGGGAACCTGGAAGGGAATGGCCAGAGCTGCCCGGGTGACCACAGGTGCCTGGAGACAAGCCAGGTGTGCTGCCTGGGATCCGTATACCTGCTCCTGAGGGACCTGTGCCCTCCCTGCCCCAGGGAGCCACATCCTCACACCTGCCCCTTTGGCCTGCACCCCAGGGGACCGGCTGAACGAACGCGTGGCCTACCACCGGCTGGCCGCCCTGCACCACCGGCTGGACCATGGCAAGCTGGCGGAGCACTTCTACCTCAAGGCCGTTTAGCTCTGCAACTCGCCGCTGGAGTTCGACGAGGAGACCCTCTACTACGTGAAGGTGTACCTGGTGCTCGGTGACATCATCTTCTACGACCTGAAGGTGGGTGGGGAGGAGCAGGGCTCGGGGTGTTCCTGGCCCCCTTGGAGTGGGATCTCCACCCAGACCCCAGAGGCCTGGGTTCCAGCCTTTCTTAGGAATGGCCCAGTGGCCTCCCTCGAGCTCTACACCCAGCTGGAGGAGCCGGCAAGGTTAGCAGGTAAAACCCAGCTCCCCAGATGGCCAGGCCCCACCCTCACCTCAGTCTCAGCCAGGGAGGCTGCCACATGAGTGGGCAATGGTGGCCTCTGGGTAAAGAAGGGGGATTGTAGTCAGGGGGCCCTCCTGGAGGAGGTGACACCAAAGCTGAGTCTTGACAGTCAAGTGTCAAGGTGCATTTAACAAAACAGGGTCGGGAGAGTGACATTTCAGAGGACGGCATCATCCTCACATTGAATCCATGTTGCAAGATCCAACCCAAATCCTGGCGCCTCCTCTAGGAAGCCTGCCCAGGGTGCCAGCCTGCACTGAGCAACTCCTTCCTGGAGTCCCGAGACACCTTGAATCTTCACATCACCCAGGAAGGGTGGGGTGGGACCAGTGTCTTACCATTGGGTTCACAGACAGGGAAACCCCAGCTCAGGGCAGGTGCAGTGGGGCGGGGCCCCAGCCAGCCAGGCTGAGGCCTTGTTAGGTCGGGTGTGTCTCGAGGGGAGGTGCTGTGCTCCCTCTGCCCCCAGCCCTGCAGGGGTGGAGAGCTGAGATTGGCAGACTGAGACCTGTGGTGTCTCCACCCATCTGCCCAGCAGGCACCGCCCCTCCTTAGCATCACACCAGCCTCGTGTCAGTGCTCCTTACGGGCTGAGGGGCCAGGGCACTCCAGTCCAGGGACCGAGATCTTGGGGGCCTTAGAACAACATGAGGAGCTGGGGCAGCCCTAAGACCCTGCCCCGTATACCCCACCGCAGGCCTGGGGCTGCCCGGGAGGCCCCCGCCCAGTACTGGCGACACCTGGTGGTCAGACGTGGTTTCTGTGGCCTCCCAAGTCCCAGCCAGACAGGGAGGTGCCAAGTATCAGGCCCAGGGGGACGCTCCTCAGCGCTCAGGGGCTCGCCAGGGACCCAGGGGGATGGACCTCCCAGAAGAGGCCTTTATCTCTCTTGGTCAAGCCTGCCGCCCACTCCGCCCGTCCAGGAGAAAGGAAAGCGCCAAGTAGTACCTGAGAGACAAAAGTCCACGGTTGGGGTCGAGGGACAGAGGCCTCCTTCACCTCCTTCCCATGCACAGCCCTCCTTCCCATGCACAGCCCTCCTTCCCATGCACAGCCCTCCTTCCCATGCATAGTCCTCCTTCCCATGCACAGCCCTCCTTCCCATGCACAGTCCTCCTTCCCATTAACAGTCCTCCTTCCCATGCACAGCCCTCCTTCCCATGCACTGTCCTCCTTCCCATGCACAGTCCTCCTTCCCATGCATAGTCCTCCTTCCCATGCACAGCCCTCCTTCCCATGCACAGTCCTCCTTCCCATGCACAGTCCTCCTTCCCATGCACAGTCCTCCTTCCCATGCACAGTCCTCCTTCCCATGCACAGCCCTCCTTCACCTCCTTCCCATGCACAGCCCTCCTTCCCATGCACAGTCCTCCTTCCCATGCACAGCCCTCCTTCCCATGCACAATCCTCCTTCCCATGCACAGCCCTCCTTCCCATGCACAGTCCTCCTTCCCATGCACAGCCCTCCTTCCCATGCACAGTCCTCCTTCCCATGCACAGTCCTCCTTCCCATGCACAGCCCTCTGGGCCTCATCGTGACTATGCTGTCAGCACAGGCCAGCTTCCCAGAGGGAGGCCCCCTTGGAATTCCCCAAGGGCGGCTGTCTTTCCAAGGCTACACCCTCTTCCTTGTATAGGAGGCTCTGGACCCAGGGCCCAGAGGAGTGGGAGAAAAAGCCAGGCTTGATGGGACCTGGAAGGCTGGCAGAGAAGCAGGGGTAAATGAGCATCTTTGCCAATTGCCTCTAAAATGGGGTCCCCTGTAGTCTACACATGAGAGTGAGCCCTGGAATAGGGTGGATTAAGTGTTCACTGGCTCACGCTGTCACTCACTAGCTGCAGCACACACTACAGGCACATGGAAATGCACACGCAAATGCACACAGGCACACGCACACACACACAGGCGCGCACACACAGACATGCACACACAGACATGCACACACAGGCACACACACAGGGACATGCACGCACAGGAACACAAACACGCACATTCACATGCACACGCACACGCAGAGACATATGTATTGCCTGGCTCCTTCCTGTTTAGTTGGGAAGCCCCCACTCCTTCAGGAAGCCTTTGCCTTCCACCCCCGGCTGAGTCTGGGGCCTCCTGGGCTTCCCTCTGCCACAGCCCGGGCCACCCTGTGTGGTCAGTGTTCACTCCCAGGTCCCTCAGACTGGAGGCAAGGATGTTAGGCTCAACCATGCACCCAGCACAGAGTCCAGTGTTCGGCTGGGCCAGGGGGCATTGGATGAGCAGTGGCGGTGACTCGGGGCCTTCTCACGCCCCTGCTCCGTGTGTGGGGCGGGGCAGTGAGGGAATGGACTGCTGCATCTTGGACTTTGTCATTGGCCCTGGGAGCCATCTTGAGATGGTAAAGAGGGACAGGCCAGGCATGGGTCTCAGAGAGGTCCCTTGGGTGACCGCCATGTGGAGGAGGTGCCTGGGGAGAAGCCGGGTGGGGGATGGGAGGGTGAAGGAGGAGGTCTGGGAGGCGGCATCCCAACCCAGGGATGGTGAGTTTGAGCCAAAGACGCATTGACAATGGGAGTGGATGTCTGGGGAGTCACGCTCCGTGAATATTTCGGGGAACATTGCCAGAGAGGACACCTGTGAGATGGTTTTGTACCTGGCCTGGCCCGTGGAGGGCCTGGAAATGGTCAGCATGGACAGGGGCCAGAGGGGAGCCTGGGTCACTCAACACCGTGCCCCTGCTGTGGCTTGGAGCCACGGGTCCTGCATGGAACTCTCAGAGCAGGCAGGATCTGCCCTGACCTCAGCCCATGGGGAAAGCAGCCACTGACTGCAGAGAGGGTGGCACTGGGGCAGGAGGCTTGGAGTGAGTGGGGCGTAGGGACAGTCAGGAAGGCTTCCAGGGGTGTCAGGGTCATCCCCACCTCCTGCAGCTGAGACCACAGCAGTGTCACAGGCTTCGGGGCTCCTGGGGCGAGCCAGCATCGGAAGGACATGTGGAATGACCTGGAGACAGGAACGGCCTCTGGGAAGACGGGTTCTGAGTCCCCCTTTTGCTGACCATGACCTGTCCCCTTCAGGACCCGTTTGATGCAGCTGGGTACTACCAGCTGGCACTGGCAGCCGCCGTGGACCTGGGCAACAAGAAGGCACAGCTGAAGATCTACACGCGGCCAGCCACCATCTCCCACAACTTCCTCCTGGACTGCGAGAAGTGGCTCTTCTTCTACCAGAAGGCCAGGACCTTCGCCACAGAGCTCAGCGTCCACAGGGTCAACCTACCTCCTCTGCTACTCTGCGGGTGGGCCCCCTGGTTGGCCTCCAGCCACCCTCGCTGAGGACAGTATCCGAGGGAGTGGGTTTTGTGCAAGGAGGATGATCTCCTGCCTCTCCTGGTGTCTCCCGTAGCTCATTTTCTGGGTAATGGAAGCATAAAAGCAGGGTTCAAATAGCAATAAATGTTTTTTTTTTTTTTTTTTGCAAAAACATACCGAAGTCCCCATGGCATCCTTCCCTGTGTGCTTCCTGGGCTGTGTCTAGGGGCCAGCTCCTTCCCTGGTGGCAGCCCTCTGATCTTGGGGATGAGAAGGACCGTGAGTCCAACAGACCTGGGCCAGGTCACCATGAGCCTCGGTTTCCTCGGCGGCCAGAGGGAAGATGGTGATTGAACTCTGGGCAGCTCCCTGCTCTCCCTGCTCAGAGTTCTTGCTGTAGGTCTCGTGCCACCCTTGCCTTTAACCTTCAGGCCACTGTGCCCAGATGTGGGAGTTGCTAGTGTCCCTGTTCACCATTGAAGAAATAGAGGCACAGAGAGGTTAGGTGTCTGGCCCACCGTCACACAGCAGGTAGAGGCGGACACGCAGAGCCCAGTACACTGACCACCACACCACCCTGCCAGCCTGCAGCCAGGAAGGTGTCCCCCACTAGGACCCAAGGTCAGCTCCTGGACCTCTCTCGTGGTGTCAGGAGAGCCACAGGCCAGTGAGGGTGGCCCCGGGGATCCCTCACTCAGTGTCCTTTGCTCCCAGACTTGGTTGGGCCGAGCCTGGCCAGTCCCACCTCTTGCCACTGGTCAGCCCTGCAGGAAGTGAGATGCAGGGATCTCCGCCTGTGTAGACGCTGCTACCCAGTATTGAAAGCCTTATCTAGGCTGCCCCCCAGCTGTCCCCACCCACCCACTCCGCTTCCGGACCCCGGCCCTCATCCCAGTCCCAGGAATCCCAGGTTTTCCTTCTTGGAATCTCTTGGCCCCAGGGAATACAGTTCACACGGTCTCTTTGCCAGTTTACGCAAGGAAACTGACGTTCAGAGACTGTGGGTGTCCCACGTGATTCTCACATACACTGCACTCTCCCAGACCCCTCTTTTAAACACTTTAAATGAGGTGATTTTCACATCGCATGCAATTAACTATTTCCACGCAAATAATGCGGTGGCATTTATACATTCACAGTCCTGTGCAACCACCCACGCCATCTAGTTTCAAAATGTATTCATCTCCCCAGAAGAAACCTCCCATCCTCACTAAGCAGTTACCCCTCCTTGGTATCCCCCAAGCCCCTCGTTGAATGGAAGGGGAAGCTGAGGCCCGGAGAGAGACTTGCCAGTGGGCAGCGCTCTGATAATAAGGAATCAGGCACCCATCTGCTGCTTCAGCCCTGGGTTGGTTTTCCACCCAGCAGAGGTGACAGAGCCAGGAAGTTCTGGGAGCGCCACAGGTGTCACTGGTTCAGTCCTGGGTTGGTTTTCCACCCAGCAGAAGTGACAGAGCCAGGAGCTTCTGGGACCCCATGCTTGCAGCCAGAGCCCTACCCTAAGCCTCCCGACCAGGGGGCAGCAGAGAGCTTTCCAGAACCGGCCGCGGGGCTGGCGGGAAGCAGCGGGTCAGAGCTGCTGACAAACTCACGTAGACCCCAGATCGCTGTCTCTGTGGGTTGGGTTTGGGAATTGGAGGGGAGGCCGCATGATTGGAAACGTGAAGACAGCACGGCCTGGCTGGAGCAGCCGGAAGCGCCGTCACGTTGACTGAGGACACAGACCTCCTGCCCGCTGGGCCGGGCCTGCAGCCATTCTTCTCGGGGTGGGGCCCGTAGGTCCGGGTTGCTCTTGGTCCCTGACCTGCTTCAGAGTCCGGGGGGCTTTGGAACTCTGCCTCCCCATCTACGCCCACCCTGGCTGGTGCCATGAGGACCCTGGATCCTGGGATCCTGTTCCTCTTGGGCAGCAGAGACTGGGGGACCAGAGGAGATGATGGGTCTTCAAGCCCCACATTCAAACCTCAGCCCATCACCGACAGTCTGGGGGTTCGGGATGAGGGAGTTGATGTCTCTGAGCCCCAGTTTTGTCACCACTAAAATGAGGCCGATATAATGGGGTAGAGTGCCAGCCCCCGGGCTAACAGAGGCCTGTTTCCTACTGACAATACCTCTTACTCCTAGGAACAGCTCCAACAACCACACACTAGGGAACACTCAACCCAGGCCAACTTGTCAGAGGCACGTGAACCAGAGCGACTCCATCTTGAATGGGGGCTGGGTAAAGGGAGGCTGAGACCTGCTGGACCGCATTCCCAGGAGGCTGAGCATTCTTAGTCACAGGATGAGATAGGAGGTCGGTACAAGATACAGGTCATAAAGACCTTACTGATAAAGCGGGTTGCAGTAAAGTCGGCCAAAGCCCACCAAGCCCAAGATGACCACGAGAGTGACCTCTGATTGTCCTCACGGCTCATTATGTGCTAATTATAACGCATTAGCTACTACAAGACACTCCCACCAGCACCGCGACAGTTTACAGATGCCATGGCAACATCTGGAGGTTTCCCTACTTGGTCTCAGAAGGGAGGGCAGAAACTCTCATTTCTGGGAATTGTCCACCCCTTTCCTAGAACACTCATGAATAGTCCAACCCTTGTTTAACGTATGATCAAGAAATAACCATGGAAATGGGCAACCAGCGACCTTTGGTGCCTCTCTGCCTATGGAGCAGCCATTCTTTATTTTCTTTTTTCTTTTTTTTTTGAGATGGAGTCTCGCTCTGTTGGCCGAACTGGAATGCAGTGGCGTGATCTTGGCTCATTACAACCTCCACCTCCTGGGTTCAAGCGATTCTCCTGCCTCAGCCTTCCTAGTAGCTGGGATTGCAGACACCTGCCACCACGCCCAGTTAATCTTTTGTATTTTAGTGGCGACAGGGTTTTGCCATGTTGGACCAGGCTGGTCTCAACTTCTCACATCAGGTGATCCACCTGCCTCGGCATCCCAAAGTTATAGGATTCCAGGAGTGAGCCGCTGCGCCCGGCCAGAGTAGCCATGCTTTTATTCCTTTTCTTTCCTAATAAACTTGCTTTCACTTTATGGACTCGCCCCGAAATCTTTCTTCTGTGAGATCCGAGAAACTTCTCTTGGGGTCTGGATCGGAACCACTTTCCAGTAACAAACTTGCTTAACCTCTCAGACCCTTCGTCTCTTCATCTGTAACCAAAGACAAAGCCTTCCCCGAGGTTCCAAAAGTGTGGAGAGAACACATGGGAAACGAGGGGCACAGAGTTGGTGTGCAGAACCAATATCACAGACTGGGTGTCAAGCCACTGTCATACTGGAAGTAATATCATGCTCTCCCCCAAGTTATGAGGAACAATATCACAGGGGGGTGTGTACCTTCTCTGGTGGTGGGAGTAGTATCATCATCTCTACCTTTAGATGACAGAAACGATGTCACAGGGTGGGTGTACACCCCGTGTTTTTGGAAGCAATGTCATTCTCTCTTCTTCTAGGTTTTACGATTCACATCACAGGCGGGATGTACACCCCTTGTTATATTGGATGGAGTCTCATCCTCTTTCAACCTGTATCTTTAGAACAATATCCCATGGGGGTTGTATATCTCTTCAATATTGGTAGTAATACCATCTACTCCTTTCCTGGATATAAGAAACAATATCACAGGAGGGTGTACACCCCTTGCAATGTTGGTAGTAATCTCACCTCTCCCCTGTGGTTATTAAGGACAAAATCCCAGGGTGGCTGTACGGTTCCTACGTTATTGGGAGTAATAACATCCATTCACCCCCTGGATATCAGGAACCATATCACAGAAGAGTTGTCCGCCCCCTTCGATATTGTCAGTCATGTCATCTTCTTCCCGCCTGGATATTAGGAACGATACCCCGGGGTTGGGGGCGGTGTACACCCACTGCGATATCGAAAGTAAAATCAGCCTCTTTCCCGCTGGATATTAGGAACTATATCACAGGTGCGTGTGCACCTTCTGGGATATTGAGAGTACTATCAGCCTCCACCCCGCTGCATATTAGGAACAACATACAGGGGGCAGGGTGGTTACAAACCCTGCGATATTGAGAGCAATATTCTTCTCTTTCCCCTGTACATTAGGAACTACATCACAGGGGTCTGTACACCGTCAGAGATACTGGGATTCATGTTATCCTCTCCCCAACTGAATGCCAAAAATGACATCACAAAAGGGTGTACACACCCTGCAATATGGCCAGTAACATCATCGTCTCTACCTTTAGATCCTAGGAACAACATCACAGAGGATGTGTACACTCCCCTGCAATGGGCATAATGTTATACTCTCTTCGCCTGGATATTAGAAACGATATCCCTGGTGGAGGGAGGTGGAGTACATGAAGAACAACATCACTGGGTGGGTGTACTCCCCCTGCGATATTGGGTGTAGTATCATCCTCTATTGCCTAAGATATTAAGAATAATATCACAGAAGGGGTGTACAGCCAAAGTCCCTGCGTTATTGAGAGTAATAGCGTCTTCTCCCACTCTAGATATAAGGAACAATATTCCAGGGATTGTGTACATCCCTTGCTATATTGGGCATATTGTCATCGTCACCCGACGTGGATATTGGGTGCAGTGTCTTAGGGAGGTGTACACCTTCTTCGATATTGGGAGTAATATCATCCTCTTCCCTCAGGTTCGTAGGCTAAATATCGAAGGGGTTTTACAACTCGTGCGATATGGGCAGTAATATCCTCCTATCCCCACCTGGATGTTAGGAACTATATCACAGGCGGCTGTACACTTCTTGGCATGTTGGGAGTCTTATCATCCTCTCCCATCTTGGATATTATGAAAAATATTAGAAACGAGGTGTACACCCCCTGAGATATTGAGAGAAATATTACGCTCTCCTCTTCGGGATATTAGAAACAGTATCGCAGGAGGTGTGTACAACCCCTGCGATATTGGGGGTAATATTCTCTCCCCTTGAATATAAAAAACAATATCACAGGAGGGTGTACCCCCCCTGTGATACTAAGAGTCATATCATGTTATTCGGAACAAAAGTACAGTGGGTGTGTAAAACCCCTGCGATATTGCCACTAGTATTATCTTGTCCATCCCAGGATATAAGGAACAATATCAAAAGGGGATGTACATCAATGTGATATTGGGGATGATATCTTCCTCTCCCCGGCTGATTATTAGTAATATCTTCCTCACCTCTGCTGGATGTGAGGGAAAATATCAAAATGGAGGTCCAGGCCGCTTGCGATATTGGGAGTAATATCATCCTCTCGCACCCTGGATAGAAGGAATAAAATGACCCAAAGAATGTAAAAACACTGCGGTAGATTCAATTATGTCATCCTCTACCACCTGGTTATTAGGAAAAACATCATAGAGGAATGTACACTTTATGCGATATTGGGAGTAAAATCATCTTCTCCACATCGGATATCAGGAAGTGGTCCATTAATTATTAATATTAATAAATATAACAAAATTAATACTAATCATTGACATTAACAATGACAATAAAGATACTAAATATTAATACTGATTAAAAATTTTAATATTAGTATTAATAATTAATATTCACACTATTAATAATAAAATAATGATATCAAAAATTAATGTTACTTAAATCAAAACTAAGTGATACTGGCAAAAAAATATTAAGAATTAATATTAATAAATGACATAATAAATAAAAATTAATTTTTGATATCCATCATCTAATTAAAATCAATATTAACAGTAAAATATTAATTGATAGTATTATTGATAATTATTACAATTGATTATTGATATTTAATAAATAATTATATCGTGTTCTGAGCAATACACTAAAGATGCACACACGTCAGTGAAATAGTTCATTATTTGCAGAGGACGAGACGATACTACTCATAATATTCTAAACAGGCTGTGAGACCACCATGGCTCCCAATAGCCAAGGGGGGGAGAGGGGGTGGCTATTGGTCCCCACCTCGCGGGGGGTGGCTCACCCCCCTGCGAGGTGGCTCCCAATAGCCAAGGGGGGGAGAGGGGGTGGCTATTGGTCCCCACCTCGCGGGGGGTGGCTCACCCCCCTGCGAGGTGGCTCCCAATAGCCAAGGGGGGGAGAGGGGGTGGCTATTGGTCCCCACCTCGCGGGGGGTGGCTCACCCCCCTGCGAGGTGGCTCCCAATAGCCAAGGGGGGGAGAGGGGGTGGCTATTGGTCCCCACCTCGCGGGGGGTGGCTCACCCCCCTGCGAGGTGGCTCCCAATAGCCAAGGGGGGGAGAGGGGGTGGCTATTGGTCCCCACCTCGCGGGGGGTGGCTCACCCCCCTGCGAGGTGGCTCCCAATAGCCAAGGGGGGGAGAGGGGGTGGCTATTGGTCCCCACCTCGCGGGGGGTGGCTCACCCCCCTGCGAGGTGGCTCCCAATAGCCAAGGGGGGGAGAGGGGGTGGCTATTGGTCCCCACCTCGCGGGGGGTGGCTCACCCCCCTGCGAGGTGGCTCCCAATAGCCAAGGGGGGGAGAGGCGGTGGCTATTGGTCCCCACCTCGCGGGGGGTGGCTCACCCCCCTGCGAGGTGGCTCCCAATAGCCAAGGGGGGGAGAGGGGGTGGCTATTGGTCCCCACCTCGCGGGGGGTGGCTCACCCCCCTGCGAGGTGGCTCCCAATAGCCAAGGGGGGGAGAGGGGGTGGCTATTGGTCCCCACCTCGCGGGGGGTGGCTCACCCCCCTGCGAGGTGGCTCCCAATAGCCAAGGGGGGGAGAGGGGGTGGCTATTGGTCCCCACCTCGCGGGGGGTGGCTCACCCCCCTGCGAGGTGGCTCCCAATAGCCAAGGGGGGGAGAGGGGGTGGCTATTGGTCCCCACCTCGCGGGGGGTGGCTCACCCCCCTGCGAGGTGGCTCCCAATAGCCAAGGGGGGGAGAGGGGGTGGCTATTGGTCCCCACCTCGCGGGGGGTGGCTCACCCCCCTGCGAGGTGGCTCCCAATAGCCAAGGGGGGGAGAGGGGGTGGCTATTGGTCCCCACCTCGCGGGGGGTGGCTCACCCCCCTGCGAGGTGGCTCCCAATAGCCAAGGGGGGGAGAGGGGGTGGCTATTGGTCCCCACCTCGCGGGGGGTGGCTCACCCCCCTGCGAGGTGGCTCCCAATAGCCAAGGGGGGGAGAGGGGGTGGCTATTGGTCCCCACCTCGCGGGGGGTGGCTCACCCCCCTGCGAGGTGGCTCCCAATAGCCAAGGGGGGGAGAGGGGGTGGCTATTGGTCCCCACCTCGCGGGGGGTGGCTCACCCCCCTGCGAGGTGGCTCCCAATAGCCAAGGGGGGGAAGAGGGGGTGGCTATTGGTCCCCACCTCGCGGGGGGTGGCTCACCCCCCTGCGAGGTGGCTCCCAATAACCAAGGGGGGGAGAGGGGGTGGCTATTGGTCCCCACCTCGCGGGGGGTGGCTCACCCCCCTGCGAGGTGGCTCCCAATAGCCCAGGGGGGGAGAGGGGGTGGCTCTTGGTCCCCACCTCGCAGGGGGGTGGCTCACCCCCCTGCGAGGTGGCTCCCAATAGCCCAGGGGGGGAGAGGGGGTGGCTCTTGGTCCCCACCTCGCAGGGGGGTGGCTCACCCCCCTGCGAGGTGGCTCCCAATAGCCCAGGGGGGGAGAGGGGGTGGCTCTTGGTCCCCACCTCGCAGGGGGGTGGCTCACCCCCCTGCGAGGTGGCTCCCAATAGCCCAGGGGGGGAGAGGGGGTGGCTCTTGGTCCCCACCTCGCAGGGGGGTGGCTCACCCCCCTGCGAGGTGGCTCCCAATAGCCCAGGGGGGGAGAGGGGGTGGCTCTTGGTCCCCACCTCGCAGGGGGGTGGCTCACCCCCCTGCGAGGTGGCTCCCAATAGCCCAGGGGGGGAGAGGCGGTGGCTCTTGGTCCCCACCTCGCAGGGGGGTGGCTCACCCCCCTGCGAGGTGGCTCCCAATAGCCCAGGGGGGGAGAGGGGGTGGCTCTTGGTCCCCACCTCGCAGGGGGGTGGCTCACCCCCCTGCGAGGTGGCTCCCAATAGCCCAGGGGGGGAGAGGGTGTGGCTCTTGGTCCCCACCTCGCAGGGGGGTGGCTCACCCCCCTGCGAGGTGGCTCCCAATAGCCCAGGGGGGGAGAGGGGGTGGCTCTTGGTCCCCACCTCGCAGGGGGGTGGCTCACCCCCCTGCGAGGTGGCTCCCAATAGCCCAGGGGGGGAGAGGGGGTGGCTCCCAATAGCCCAGGGGGGGAGAGGGGGTGGCTCTTGGTCCCCACCTCGCAGGGGGGTGGCTCACCCCCCTGCGAGGTGGCTCCCAATAGCCCAGGGGGGGAGAGGGGGTGGCTCTTGGTCCCCACCTCGCAGGGGGGTGGCTCACCCCCCTGCGAGGTGGCTCCCAATAGCCCAGGGGGGGAGAGGGGGTGGCTCTTGGTCCCCACCTCGCAGGGGGGTGGCTCACCCCCCTGCGAGGTGGCTCCCAATAGCCCAGGGGGGGAGAGGGGGTGGCTCTTGGTCCCCACCTCGCAGGGGGGTGGCTCACCCCCCTGCGAGGTGGCTCCCAATAGCCCAGGGGGGGAGAGGGGGTGGCTCTTGGTCCCCACCTCGCAGGGGGGTGGCTCACCCCCCTGCGAGGTGGCTCCCAATAGCCCAGGGGGGGAGAGGGGGTGGCTCTTGGTCCCCACCTCGCAGGGGGGTGGCTCACCCCCCTGCGAGGTGGCTCCCAATAGCCCAGGGGGGGAGAGGGGGTGGCTCTTGGTCCCCACCTCGCAGGGGGGTGGCTCACCCCCCTGCGAGGTGGCTCCCAATAGCCCAGGGGGGGAGAGGGGGTGGCTCTTGGTCCCCACCTCGCAGGG
This sequence comes from Macaca fascicularis, assembly GCF_037993035.2. NCBI lineage: Eukaryota > Metazoa > Chordata > Mammalia > Primates > Cercopithecidae > Macaca > Macaca fascicularis. The sequence goes on along the minus strand of NC_088387.1, from coordinate 14,522,500 downwards.
GGGTGGCTCACCCCCCTGCGAGGTGGCTCCCAATAGCCCAGGGGGGGAGAGGGGGTGGCTCTTGGTCCCCACCTCGCAGGGGGGTGGCTCACCCCCCTGCGAGGTGGCTCCCAATAGCCCAGGGGGGGAGAGGGGGTGGCTCTTGGTCCCCACCTCGCAGGGGGGTGGCTCACCCCCCTGCGAGGTGGCTCCCAATAGCCCAGGGGGGGAGAGGGGGTGGCTCTTGGTCCCCACCTCGCAGGGGGGTGGCTCACCCCCCTGCGAGGTGGCTCCCAATAGCCCAGGGGGGGAGAGGGGGTGGCTCTTGGTCCCCACCTCGCAGGGGGGTGGCTCACCCCCCTGCGAGGTGGCTCCCAATAGCCCAGGGGGGGAGAGGGGGTGGCTCTTGGTCCCCACCTCGCAGGGGGGTGGCTCACCCCCCTGGGAGGTGGCTCCCAATAGCCCAGGGGGGGAGAGGGGGTGGCTCTTGGTCCCCACCTCGCAGGGGGGTGGCTCACCCCCCTGCGAGGTGGCTCCCAATAGCCCAGGGGGGGAGAGGGGGTGGCTCTTGGTCCCCACCTCGCAGGGGGGTGGCTCACCCCCCTGCGAGGTGGCTCCCAATAGCCCAGGGGGGGAGAGGGGGTGGCTCTTGGTCCCCACCTCGCAGGGGGGTGGCTCACCCCCCTGCGTGGTGGCTCCCAATAGCCCAGGGGGGGAGAGGGGGTGGCTCTTGGTCCCCACCTCGCAGGGGGGTGGCTCACCCCCCTGCGAGGTGGCTCCCAATAGCCCAGGGGGGGAGAGGGGGTGGCTCTTGGTCCCCACCTCGCAGGGGGGTGGCTCACCCCCCTGCGAGGTGGCTCCCAATAGCCCAGGGGGGGGAGAGGGGGTGGCTCTTGGTCCCCACCTCGCAGGGGGGTGGCTCACCCCCCTGCGAGGTGGCTCCCAATAGCCCAGGGGGTGAGAGGGGGTGGCTCTTGGTCCCCACCTCGCAGGGGGGTGGCTCACCCCCCTGCGAGGTGGCTCCCAATAGCCCAGGGGGGGAGAGGGGGTGGCTCTTGGTCCCCACCTCGCAGGGGGGTGGCTCACCCCCCTGCGAGGTGGCTCCCAATAGCCCAGGGGGGGAGAGGGGGTGGCTCTTGGTCCCCACCTCGCAGGGGGGTGGCTCACCCCCCTGCGAGGTGGCTCCCAATAGCCCAGGGGGGGAGAGGGGGTGGCTCCCAATAGCCCAGGGGGGGAGAGGGGGTGGCTCTTGGTCCCCACCTCGCAGGGGGGTGGCTCACCCCCCTGCGAGGTGGCTCCCAATAGCCCAGGGGGGGAGAGGGGGTGGCTCTTGGTCCCCACCTCGCAGGGGGGTGGCTCACCCCCCTGCGAGGTGGCTCCCAATAGCCCAGGGGGGGAGAGGGGGTGGCTCCCAATAGCCCAGGGGGGGAGAGGGGGTGGCTCTTGGTCCCCACCTCGCAGGGGGGTGGCTCACCCCCCTGCGAGGTGGCTCCCAATAGCCCAGGGGGGGAGAGGGGGTGGCTCTTGGTCCCCACCTCGCAGGGGGGTGGCTCACCCCCCTGCGAGGTGGCTCCCAATAGCCCAGGGGGGGAGAGGGGGTGGCTCTTGGTCCCCACCTCGCAGGGGGGTGGCTCACCCCCCTGCGAGGTGGCTCCCAATAGCCCAGGGGGGGAGAGGGGGTGGCTCTTGGTCCCCACCTCGCAGGGGGGTGGCTCACCCCCCTGCGAGGTGGCTCCCAATAGCCCAGGGGGGGAGAGGGGGTGGCTCTTGGTCCCCACCTCGCAGGGGGGTGGCTCACCCCCCTGCGAGGTGGCTCCCAATAGCCCAGGGGGGGAGAGGGGGTGGCTCTTGGTCCCCACCTCGCAGGGGGGTGGCTCACCCCCCTGCGAGGTGGCTCCCAATAGCCCAGGGGGGGAGAGGGGGTGGCTCTTGGTCCCCACCTCGCAGGGGGGTGGCTCACCCCCCTGCGAGGTGGCTCCCAATAGCCCAGGGGGGGAGAGGGGGTGGCTCTTGGTCCCCACCTCGCAGGGGGGTGGCTCACCCCCCTGCGAGGTGGCTCCCAATAGCCCAGGGGGGGAGAGGGGGTGGCTCTTGGTCCCCACCTCGCAGGGGGGTGGCTCACCCCCCTGCGAGGTGGCTCCCAATAGCCCAGGGGGGGAGAGGGGGTGGCTCTTGGTCCCCACCTCGCAGGGGGGTGGCTCACCCCCCTGCGAGGTGGCTCCCAATAGCCCAGGGGGGGAGAGGGGGTGGCTCTTGGTCCCCACCTCGCAGGGGGGTGGCTCACCCCCCTGCGAGGTGGCTCCCAATAGCCCAGGGGGGGAGAGGGGGTGGCTCTTGGTCCCCACCTCGCAGGGGGGTGGCTCACCCCCCTGCGAGGTGGCTCCCAATAGCCCAGGGGGGGAGAGGGGGTGGCTCTTGGTCCCCACCTCGCAGGGGGGTGGCTCACCCCCCTGCGAGGTGGCTCCCAATAGCCCAGGGGGGGAGAGGGGGTGGCTCTTGGTCCCCACCTCGCAGGGGGGTGGCTCACCCCCCTGGGAGGTGGCTCCCAATAGCCCAGGGGGGGAGAGGGGGTGGCTCTTGGTCCCCACCTCGCAGGGGGGTGGCTCACCCCCCTGCGAGGTGGCTCCCAATAGCCCAGGGGGGGAGAGGGGGTGGCTCTTGGTCCCCACCTCGCAGGGGGGTGGCTCACCCCCCTGCGAGGTGGCTCCCAATAGCCCAGGGGGGGAGAGGGGGTGGCTCTTGGTCCCCACCTCGCAGGGGGGTGGCTCACCCCCCTGCGTGGTGGCTCCCAATAGCCCAGGGGGGGAGAGGGGGTGGCTCTTGGTCCCCACCTCGCAGGGGGGTGGCTCACCCCCCTGCGAGGTGGCTCCCAATAGCCCAGGGGGGGAGAGGGGGTGGCTCTTGGTCCCCACCTCGCAGGGGGGTGGCTCACCCCCCTGCGAGGTGGCTCCCAATAGCCCAGGGGGGGGAGAGGGGGTGGCTCTTGGTCCCCACCTCGCAGGGGGGTGGCTCACCCCCCTGCGAGGTGGCTCCCAATAGCCCAGGGGGTGAGAGGGGGTGGCTCTTGGTCCCCACCTCGCAGGGGGGTGGCTCACCCCCCTGCGAGGTGGCTCCCAATAGCCCAGGGGGGGAGAGGGGGTGGCTCTTGGTCCCCACCTCGCAGGGGGGTGGCTCACCCCCCTGCGAGGTGGCTCCCAATAGCCCAGGGGGGGAGAGGGGGTGGCTCTTGGTCCCCACCTCGCAGGGGGGTGGCTCACCCCCCTGCGAGGTGGCTCCCAATAGCCCAGGGGGGGCGAGGGGGTGGCTCTTGGTCCCCACCTCGCAGGGGGGTGGCTCACCCCCCTGCGAGGTGGCTCCCAATAGCCCAGGGGGGGCGAGGGGGTGGCTCTTGGTCCCCACCTCGCAGGGGGGTGGCTCACCCCCCTGCGAGGTGGCTCCCAATAGCCCAGGGGGGGCGAGGGGGTGGCTCTTGGTCCCCACCTCGCAGGGGGGTGGCTCACCCCCCTGCTTGGTGGCTCCCAATAGCCCAGGGGGGGCGAGGGGGTGGCTCTTGGTCCCCACCTCGCAGGGGGGTGGCTCACCCCCCTGCGAGGTGGCTCCCAATAGCCCAGGGGGGGCGAGGGGGTGGCTCTTGGTCCCCACCTCGCAGGGGGGTGGCTCACCCCCCTGCGAGGTGGCTCCCAATAGCCCAGGGGGGGCGAGGGGGTGGCTCTTGGTCCCCACCTCGCAGGGGGGTGGCTCACCCCCCTGCGAGGTGGCTCCCAATAGCCCAGGGGGGGCGAGGGGGTGGCTCTTGGTCCCCACCTCGCAGGGGGGTGGCTCACCCCCCTGCGAGGTGCTCCCAATAGCCCAGGGGGGGCGAGGGGGTGGCTCTTGGTCCCCACCTCGCAGGGGGGTGGCTCACCCCCCTGCGAGGTGGCTCCCAATAGCCCAGGGGGGGCGAGGGGGTGGCTCTTGGTCCCCACCTCGCAGGGGGGTGGCTCACCCCCCTGCGAGGTGGCTCCCAATAGCCCAGGGGGGGCGAGGGGGTGGCTCTTGGTCCCCACCTCGCAGGGGGGTGGCTCACCCCCCTGCGAGGTGGCTCCCAATAGCCCAGGGGGGGCGAGGGGGTGTCTCTTGGTCCCCACCTCGCAGGGGGGTGGCTCACCCCCCTGCGAGGTGGCTCCCAATAGCCCAGGGGGGGCGAGGGGGTGGCTCTTGGTCCCCACCTCGCAGGGGGGTGGCTCACCCCCCTGCGAGGTGGCTCCCAATAGCCCAGGGGGGGCGAGGGGGTGGCTCTTGGTCCCCACCTCGCAGGGGGGTGGCTCACCCCCCTGCGAGGTGGCTCCCAATAGCCCAGGGGGGGCTAGGGGGTGGCTCTTGGTCCCCACCTCGCAGGGGGGTGCCTCACCCCCCTGCGAGGTGGCTCCCAATAGCCCAGGGGGGGAGAGGGGGTGGCTCTTGGTCCCCACCTCGCGGGGGGTGCCTCACCCCCCTGCGAGGTGGCTCCCAATAGCCAAGGGGGGGAGAGGGGGTGGCTCTTGGTCCCCACCTCGCGGGGGGTGGCTCACCCCCCTGCCATACTTGGAGTAATGTCAGCCTCTCCTCTCCATGAATATTAGGAACACTATCCCAGGCTGGGTGTACGCCTCCTGGTCTATCGAGGGTCATATCATCCTCTCTCTTCCAGGGTATTAATAACAATATCAGAGGTCGGGTGTACACAGTCTGTGACACTGGAATTATTATCTTCCTCTCCCCCTCCGGATACTAGGAACCATTTCACAGAAGAGTTGTACTCTCCCTGGGCTATTTCGAGCAATATCATACGTTTCTTCCGTTATTATTAGGATGAATATCAGGTGGCTGTTTTTCGTTGTTATGTTTGGTGTCGTTTCATACTCTTTCCCCATAGATATTTGGATTATTATCACAGCTTTAGTGTACACCTACTTCGATATTAAAACTAATATCATAATCTCCGTCCCTTGATATTGGGAATGACATCACAGGTAGGTGTACACCCCTTGTGGTATTAGGAGTAATAATATGGTTAATTATTAAACATCAATGATCGATTTTTATAATTATCAATGACACTATTAATTAATAAGATACCATTATTAATTTTGGATAACTATTTTATGTATATGATTATACACGCTTAAAATTAATTATTAATATTAATGTCATTTAACAATGTTATTAATTCTTAATAAGAATCATTATTTTATTACCAACATCTCTTGGTAATGATTTCAGTGACATTAATTGCTGATATCATTATTTTATTAATAATGATATTAGTATTAATTATTATTAATAATTAATGTTTGTAACGAGTATTAATTTTTACTATCTTTATTATGATTATTAATATCCATAATTATTATTAATTTTTATTTATTAATATTAATAATTAATAAACTTGTTACTGATATCCGTCGGGAAGAAGATGATATTACTCCCAACATTGAAGAAAGTGTACACCCCTCTATGATGTTATTCCCAATAGCCAGGAGGTATAGCATAACATTTTTCAAACTATCACAGTGGGTGTCTATCCCCTCAGTGGTCTTGTTTCTTATATTCTGGGTGGGAGAGGATGATATGACTCCCAATATCGCAGTGGGTGTAGACCTCCCCCGTGTTCTTCTCCCTAACATCCAAAGGTGGAGAGGATGATATTTCTTCCCATTTCGCAGTGGGTGTACACCACCCCTGTGATATGATTCCTAACATCCAGCGAGAGAAATAGTCTCAATATTGCAGGAGGTGTACACTGCCGGGTGATATTGTTCATAATATTCAGGGATGGAGAGGATATCACCCCTTATAGAGCAGGGGGTGTTCACTCCTTCTGTGACATTGTTCCTGATAGCCAGCGGGGGTTAGGAAGACATTACTCCCAATATTGTAGGGGGTGTACACCACCTTGTGATATTGTTTCCTATATCCTGGGAGGGAGACGATGATGCCAGTGGTAATATCGCAGGGGGTGTACACACCCACTGTGATATTGTTCCTAATATCCAGAGGGAAAGAAATTGATATGACTCCAAATATCACAGGGGGTGTACATCTTCCTGTGATATTGTTTCTTACAATCAGGGGGAGAGGATGATATGACTCCCAATATCGCAAGAAGTGTACAGCCACCTGTGATATAGTTCCTAACATCTGGGTGGGGAGAGGATGATTTTACTGCTCATACCGCTCGAGTTGTAAAACCCCTTTGATATTTTGCCTGTAATCCTGAGGGGAGAAGATGATATTGCTCCCAATATCGAAGAAGGCATACACCCCCCATGACACTATGCCAAATATCCACTTTGGGAGACGATGGCACTACGCCCAATATCTCAGGGGATGTACACCCACACTGGGATATTGTTCCTTAAATAGAGAGGGGGAGAAGATGCTATTGCTCCCAATAGCGCAGAGACTGTGGCTGTACACCCCTCCTGTGATACTGTTCTTAATATGCTAGGGACGAGAGGATGATACTACACCCAATATTGCAGGGGGAGTACACCCACCCAGTGATATTGTTCTTAATGTACTCCACCTCCCACCACCAGGTATATCATTCCTAATATCCAGAGGAAGAGAGGATAACATTATGCCCAATACCGCGGGGCAGTGTCACACCCTCTGTGATGTTGGCCAGACGATGATGTTACTGGCCATATTGCAGGGGGTGAACACCCTTCTATGATATCGTTTTTGACATTCAGTTGGGGAGAGGATAACCTGAATCCCAATATCACTGAAGGTGTACAGACCCCTGTGATGTAGTTCCTAATGTACAGGGAAAGAGAAGAATATTGCTCTCAATATCGCAGGGGTTGTAACCACCCTGCCCCCTGTATGTTGTTCCTCATATGCAGCGGGGTAGAGGCTGATAGTACTCCCAATATCCCAGAAGGTGCACACACACCTGTGATATAGTTCCTAATATCCAGCGGGAAAGAGGCTGATTTTACTTTCGATATCGCAGTGGGTGTACACCGCCCCCAACCCCGGGGTATCGTTCCTAATATCCAAGCGGGAAGAAGATGACATGGCTGACAATATCGAAGGCGGTGGACACTTCTTCCGTGATATGGTTCCTGATATCCTGGGGGTGAATGGTTATTACTCTCAAAAAAGTAGGAACCGTACAGCCACCCTGGGATTTTGTCCTTAATAACCACAGGGGAGAGGTGATAGTACTACCAACATTGCAAGGGGTGTACACCCCTCCTGTGATATTGTTTTTTATATCCAGGAGAGAAGATGGTATTACTACCAATATTGAAGGGATGGACAGCCCCCAAGGGATATTGTTCTAAAGATACAGGTTGAAGGAGGATGAGATTCCATCCAATATAACAAGGGGTGTACACCCCGCCTGTGATATGAATCGTAAAACCTAGAAGAAGAGAGAATGACATTGCTTCCAAACACTCACGGGGTGTACACCCACCTTGTGATATTGTTCCTGTCATCTAAAGGAAGAGATGATGATACTACTCCCACTACCGGAGGAGGTACATACCCCCCTGTAATATTGTTCCTCATAACCTGTGGAGGAGAGCATGATATTACTTCCAGTATGACAGTGGCTTGACACCCAGTCTGTGATATTGCTCCTAATTTCCAGTAGGTAAAGTACAACGTTCCTGCCAAGAGAGTAGTGGGTGTACAGCCGCCCTGTGATATGTCTCCGAATATTCACGGAAACACGGGAGGACATATACCCCAAATCTCCCAAAAAGCGTACACCCATTGTGTGATATGGTTGCTAATATCCGGAGGTGCAGAGGATGGTATTCGTTCTCCTGTCGCAGGCTGTGTACACACAACCTGTGAAATTCTTCCTAATATCCTGAACAAAAGAAACTGCTAGTAATGGACACACATTGCAGGGGGGAGTAATTGGCTATTACGATCCACATCGCAAGGGGTGAGGAACTCCCCACTATATGGGGAGTAATATCAACCCCCTCTCCCCGCTGGCACTTACGATCCACATCGCAGGGCAATTCAGGACACCAGCCCTGCCCCAAACTTGACCCATACAGTGGGTGTCATGGGACCACCTCAGGGTGGGTGGCAGCTCAGCTCAAAGGTATCCTTGCTGCCAAAGACCAACTGCTCCTGCTAGTTTGAATCTGGATACAGGGTCTCTGTTGGTGAGACAGATGACCATGAGGCAGACACCCTGAAATCTAGCACGACAGAGCTCAACGCCCCATGAGAGGCACCATAGCACGCAGACTTTGCAGACATACTAGCAAAGGCCACAGCAGGCCCTGAGAGAGGAACAATCTGACCAAGATCCTGGGGTCCTGCCACACAGCCCTTAAACCAGGGACTGGAAACTGTTTCCCTAAAGAGCCAGGAGTCAGTATTTTCAGCTTTGCCAACTGATCTTTGCCTCCAGGATGCAACTCTGCAATAGCTGCACGACAGCTGCCTTCTGCAGGTGGCCTGTGAAGAGATGGGCATGACTGCACCCCCATCAAACTTTACTTATGGACATGGAAATTTCTCAGTGTCATGAAGTGTTAGTTTTTTATTTGTTCAACCATTTGGAAATGTAAAATCTGTTCTTGATTCATGGGCCACAAGAACAGGCAGGGACAGGCTGCCCCTTGCCGACCTCTGGAATGAGCTTAGAGAAGGAACGGACAGGCTGGGCCAGCGCAGCCTACTCACAGGGGATTCGCTGCAGGAGGGTCCTTCGTAGCAACCACTTCTCATCCTTCGTCTTGGCTTCAAGTGCAGTTCAGGTGGAGAAAGAGAACAGAACTGGCCTCAGCAACAAGAAGGAAGGAGATGCAGGGTCAAGCAGCCGTGTGGATCCATCACACTCAACATTCACACCAAGCGGAGCACAGGCAGGACCAGCCCGGGGGACCGAAGTGGAGGCTCTCTGGTGGGGGACCTTTGGGTGCGCAAGATTCTCTACCTAAAAGTCAAATAGAAGATCTACACAGCAGTAGTTCCAGAAAACGCACGCTAAGAAAAAGGCCAAAATAAAAATAGGACACCAAGTTTGGCCAACCGGGTCTCACAAGCCAGTAGGTAAGAAAGCCCAGGAGGGCCCACCAGAGGCGCTGGGGGTGGGTTCCTGCCTGCAGGGGGCCTGGGACACCCCATTCCCACAGAGGAGGACCCAAGCTTTGGGGAGGAAGCTGTCAGAGTCACCCAGTGAGCTGCTCAGAGCTGGAGCCACAGAGCAGGGGAGGAGCCCTGGCTACGTCCCCGTGTGCGCTGAGAAGCTGGGGTGGGGGCACACCCCCAGGGGCCAATGCAAACAGTGGACCGCTGGCCCTCCTCCTGCCCAGAGGATACTCAGCTCCCAAGGGACCACCAAAGCCTGGAACCCAGGGACACACCACCTGACCCTTATGCCCAGGCCTCCTGGACCAGGCAATGTCCAGTACAGGCAGGCAGTCTGGGCTTGGGGCCAGGATAGGGGTGGGTGGTCCTGCTAGCCAGGCCTCCTTCTCCCTACCAGCTGGGCTGGTGGCACTGTAGTTTTGGTTCTGGCAACATATTGCTGCCCTCTTTGGCCACACCAGTCCCCGGCTCCCTGGATAGACCCAGTGCTGTCCAACCCACCTACACAGGTCCCACACAGCCAGTGCCCAGCAGGCTCCTGTCAGCCAGGAGGACCCGTGCTCATCCCCTGAACTATCTGTGGGAGCCTGCATCCCACAGGGACCCACAGCTCGGGGCCAAACTCCATGGGGTTTTCTTGGTTGTGGTGGCAGGGGTGGGGGGGTGTTGACCTCCAGCCCTCCCATCCTGGCCACTGTGTTTTATGGGAATCATTCAGTCCTGGGAGCCTCCTGGGGACCCCAAAAGGAAGAGAACAGGGTGGCCATGGCAGCCTCAGCCCCAGGCTCTGCGCCCAAGCGCAACAGAAGGAAGAGAGCAGAGTGGTCATGGCAGTCTCAGCCCCAGACTCTGGGCCCAAGTGCAACAGTCTTCCGGTTCTGGTTTGATCTGGGCGGTAAGAACAGGTGAAGTCATTCACACAAGGATTGGCTTCAATATAATGCATCAAGGGACTGTGGAGGACACAGATCAGCCTCCAGACCAGTTATACCTGGTGACTTACCCAGTGCAGGCTGGGGAGTGGAAAAGCTGACCCCCGACCTCCCCAACTATCCTACCCACCAGATGCCAGTAGCGGCCAGGGATCCCTGACGTCAGGCGGAGGCAAACAGCACAGTTGCTGCCTTCTTTGATCCCATCCCAGGGCCCACAGGGCCTGGAGAAACCTGGCAGGGGCTGAGTTGGGAGAATCAGGCAGGGAGATGCCAAGTGAAGAATGTGAGGGACTGGCTATGAGGGGCACTAGGGCACAGGGTCTGCTTCCCCTGGGGAGGTGGCAGTGAGACATATAGTAGCCAAACCTCCACAGGCACCACCCTGCTGCCAGGCACACGAGGTTCCCATAACAACCCCAACGGCTGCAGGAAGGTTCTTCATCAACAAAAGGAGAGGACGCGCCCACATCCACATAGGCATTGGTGCCCACACACATCAGAGAAGAAAATTGCTGCTGTGCCCAAGGTGTGGGGAAAGGGGCAATGTCCCCTTCCTTCCCTTGGTGGGTCCAAAATTACCTGTTCCTGCCAGCACCCCCACCCCCAACTCCACAAGCTGCTGACCTCCACCACAGTGCCATGCCACATGCCAGGAACAGCTCAGCGGTACATCCCAAAGGGTGCTATCCTGGAGTGGCTGCGCTGGGCAAGGGACACATTTCCTAGTCACAGAGGTTTTCTTTCTTTACCGCTCACCGGCCCTGTGTCTCGGTTTCCCCCACTGTGGCACAATGTAAAAATCCCATCTTGAAGGCTAGGAACCCAGAAACGTCACCACACCTGGTGAAATGGGGGGTGAAACTCCCTGTCTTGGACCTCTTGCTCCAGGACTGATGTCCATTGGGACATGGCCAGGCCAGCATCCTGGGGAGGGCTGCATTCCCTGCCTGGGGAACCTTGCTCCCAGTTAGGGATCACTGGAGTTGAGGCCCCTAATGGATTGGGGGAGGCACAGGGGTAGAATGGAGGTAGCCCCATCATACAGGCCTGTGTAGACCCCAGAAAACAAGCATTGAGTTCAGACTCTTCTCTGAAGTTGGCCACCTGAAAGTATTTGGGCTTTGGGGTGTGATGAGGGCCTGGGGTCAGGGAACAAAGTGTTCTGGTTTGGACACGCAGGAGGTTCTCTGTAACTCTCTCAGGTATAGCGTATGTTGCTAAGTATATGCTTTTAAAAACCCTAGGAGGAGGGGGCACCTAGAAGGGGCCCTGAAGTCAAGGGCATGGTCCAGTCTTTCCACCTCCCCAGCTGAAGACAGGCTGCCGGACAGTTCTCCAGAGTTTCCTAACAAAGAAGAGAAAAAAGAAATCAAAAAGACCTGGAGGATAGGCAAGCTAATGAGGACTGACTGGGATTACCCTGCCTAATCCTCAAAACAAGCCTTCCCTATCTGTCCTTTGGGCCAGGTGAGGAAAGAGGTCATAGTAGGACATTCAGACCCTGGGCAGACAGCTGGCAGCCTGGAGCCCAAGAGGTGCAAACACATTTTCACTAAGGCACGTCCTGCAGAGCCCTAAATCCATTCAACCTTGAGTCAATACTGCACATGCTTCTGTGAGCACAGGGTTGGGTCCAGGGTTACAGATTAACAGCATCTCAAGGCAGAAGAATTTTTCTCAGTACAGATCAAAATGGACTTTCTTATGTCTTCATCTTTCTCCATAGACACAATAACAGTCTGATCTCTCTTTCTTTCCCCCACACAGAGAGTGTCACCACTGTATGTCAGCCACCGGGGGACAGGCTTCAGCTTACACCCACCTTCCAAATTCCACCCTCTCACCTTGGCAGAAGCTGGCCAGGAATTGGGGCCAATGGATGGGTGGGGTCTGCAACGACACCGTGTTCAGGTCCCCATGACGGCTTCATACATGGGTGGTGGCCCTGCAGTTCCAGGTGCCACACACACGCCAGCCCCTGCTCAGGTCCTGATCTTTGAGGAGGGGGAGCAGCAGAACCCGGGCACTGACCCCACAGTACCACTCACATCCACAGATGATTCTGCAGACAGGCATCAGGTCTCGGTCCTGGCCACCACCCCCTGCAGGGCCTCAGCTCTCTCCCAGGACTCACGTGGTCCTTCCTCACATGCAGCTCTGGTAGGATGCATTGATCTGTACACTGGGGCTCTGAGGTGACAATGGCCACGGTCATGCAGAGTGCAAGGGCACAGGCTGGGTGCCCATTGTGGGGACCCTGACTGCAGCACTCCCAGACTATCATTGGGCATGTTGGCCCCCAGGCTTAGCTAGGGCACCAGCAGTAGGAGTGCACTGCTCTGGACTCTGCAGGAGGAGGACAACTGTCACCGCATCTTCATGTTCTCCTGCTGGTGTCACTCTGTGCTTCTCATCTCCTGGTTGTAAGGGTAGACTCTCTGAACACCTTGTGAGGAACAGCAGAGTCCAGCAGAGAAGAGGAGAAAAGCCCCAGTTGCAATGATAAAAAATTGGCATGTGTGACATGGGCCCCCATTCAGATTCTGTATTTAGATGAGGTCTTCCGGAACACCTGCTCTCATTGGATAATACTTCAAATAAGAATGTATACATAAATATACATATACACATACATATATATATATTTTAGACAGAGTCTCACTCTGTATCTCACGTTGGAGTGCAGTGGCATGATCTCGGCTCACTACAACCTCCGCCTGCCGGGTCCTGGTTCAAGCAATTGTCCTTCCTCAGCCTCCCGGATAGCTGAGATTACAGACATGCACCCCCATGCCGGGCTAATTTTGTGTACTTTTAGTAGAGACGGACTTTCACCATGTGGGCGAGGTTGCTCTTGAACTCCTGGCCTCGGGTGATTCACCCACCTTGCCCTCCTAAAGTGCTAAGATTACAGGCATGAGCTACAGTACCCGGCCCATTGTGGAAGCTTAATCACAGAGGAAAAGAAGGCCTGGACCCAGCACGAAGATGACGAAAAGGGGTAAGAGCAGCTCTCTCACCTATGGTGTTGCCAGGTGCTTCCAACTTTCAACATAAGGGACACTAAATAGCTTTCCCAATGAAAACAACTGAGATGTTGGGTAAAACCTACCAAAATGCATCTTTGTAAGTGCATTACTGAGCTGGCATTGAAGGATGGAATCCACAGCAGTCAATAAAGAATTGGCAGAAACCAAAGTGGCATTTTTTTTTTCTGTTTAGGCAGTTGCACAGAGGATGGGGCATCAGAAACAAAACTGTATGTCTCTCCAAAATGAGGTCAGAAATCTGACATCTTAGACTTAAAATGAAAGCCCACCTCAGAGCAGGAGCAGCGAGGAGAGCAGCTGTCCCTGCATTGGTGCCGGGTGGAGGGAAAACCCTGACCCTGAGAACCGACGAGAAACAGTCCTCCAGGAGTTCATGCTGGAAGACCTGGAGAACATGGGTCAAATCGACGTGGCACCAGGTGGCTGCTCACTTCACCTCTACCCCATGTGAGTGAACATCTTTGCTGAAACAATGCAACCCTGTCCTCAAAATATCTCCCCACATAAAATTCCAAGGAAGATAAGTCCGCGTGCAAAAAGTTACAAAACTTAAGTCAACAAAGTACTGTGGATACATCCAATAATTCAAGAAACAAATTCAGCAGAGTCACAAAAATCCAAAAGGTGGAAAAGATCAACTGGTGGCAAAGGATCCACTGCTGTTGCTCCTGTTAAGAGACTGTATTTCATAAAAAGCTAGACACGCCCCTCTGTGGCTTCACACTTGCCTTGTCAGGCATGTCTTTCCCAGAAATGCCCTTGCACTATCTTCTCCAAGAGAAACGTATGGGACAAGAATATTTAGGCAGTGATTGTAGAAATAGAAAACACCTGAAAGCCATCCAAACACACCTCTATCAAGGAAAAAAGCTGGCATAGTCACATTGTGGAATATGATACAGCTGTGAAAATGAACTGCAGTTAGAAGCATCAACAATGAAAAATTACAGTGAACAAAGGAAATTACTGAAAAATACACTGCTATTCCATATACAGTTCACAAACTATAACATATGACATGGCTTCATAATATACAGAGAAATGATAAACCTTATGAAAAGCAATACAAACATTAACACATTAGTCCTATCTCTGGGTGAAGAAGGGAGATCCAGGTGATCAAGGAAGGGCATATTGTAGCCTTTCAAGACAGTTGATGCTAATGGATGATGGCATCAGTGCAATTATTAATCTTTGGTATTCTGCATTCAGTTTTGTTTGTTGGTTGGTTTTTGAGGCAGAGTTTTGCTCATGTTGCCCAGGCTAGAGTATAATGGTATGATCTCAGCTCACTGCAACTCCTCTTTCCCGGGTTCAAACAATTCTCCCACCTCAGCCTCCTGAGTAGCTGGGATCACAGGTGCCTGCCATGATGCTCAGCCAACTTTTTGTATTTTTTTAGTAGAGACGGGTTTCACCATGTTGGCCAGGCTGGTCTTGAACACTTGACCTCAAATGATCCACCTGCCTCAGCCTCCGAAAGTGTTGGGGTTACAGGCATGAGCCACCGTGCCCAGCCAAATTTTATAGACTCTTACGTGTCATATATTTCAAAATTAAACATAAAAAATAAAATATTTACTGTAGTTTGTAAATGAAAGAGCAATAAAAAATGTTGCAAACTTTTAAACATCAAACCTGTCGTATAGCTCATAGTGACCCTCGTATTAAGCTGTGGTAAGTTCCAAGCTGCATTTCACTGTAATTTTCTAAAAACTAGGTGAACAGATGAAAAACAGAATTCAGTTTTAAAACAAGATATTAAGATAATGTTACTGGTTGAAGGTTTCCAGGTTCTTGGTGCCTTGAACCAAGACTCGGACACAACGCAAAAATGGAGCAAGGAAAGAATGAAGCAGCAAAGCAGAGATTGACGGAAAATGAAAGCACACTCCACAGGGTGGGAGCGCCTGAGCACAGGGAGCCCGTTACTGAAGTTTCTGGAGTTTGAATCCCCTCT
Source organism: Macaca fascicularis (assembly GCF_037993035.2). NCBI lineage: Eukaryota > Metazoa > Chordata > Mammalia > Primates > Cercopithecidae > Macaca > Macaca fascicularis. The sequence goes on along the minus strand of NC_088387.1, from coordinate 14,507,486 downwards.
AGAGGTGTCCTTTGGTTACTTGGTGTGCACCCTATGTAAATGAAAAGGAGGAAGTACGATTACAATGTCATGTACTCGGTGTATGCTCTGTGTAAATGGAGAGGATATTTCCTGTCATAGCCCAAGAGTTTCCATTTGATTTCGTTCTCCGAAGTCAGGGTGAATCAGCCTTATGTTCCTGCCTGCAGATCCTTTTCTCCTGCCTCCGTGGAATGGATGGCAGCACATGGAAAAGTGTTCTGTCCAAATGACATGCCCCAGAGCACTGGCAGCTGAGGACGAGAGAGAGAGAACCAGTTGGCACCACTGAGGAACGCTCGCCCGTGTCTCCACACCGCACAGAACAAAGTGAGTGTCCTTGTCCTGAACCCTCTGAAGTGGGTATCTCGCCTCAGGGCTTTCACGAAACCCTTTTTAGGAGAGGCTCCTTCTCTCTCCTTCTGCAGCCACAAGGCAGCAGGGATAGCCCCTCTCTCGCTGAAGTTCTTCTAAAAAAACCAAAGAGAATAAAAGAATAGAATTAATGTAATGAATAATAAAATAATGAAAATGAAACTTTTTTTACAGAAGCAGCTCTGGAATTTCATGTATTGGTGGCATTAAAAGCATAAAATGGGCCTATAGGCGTGGTGGAGTGGCTCATGCCTGTAATCCCAGCACTTTGGGAGGCTGAAGCGGGAGGATCACGGGGTCAGGAGATTGAGACCATCCTGGCTAACACGGTGAAACCCCGTCTCTACTAAAAATACAAAAAATTAGCCAGGCATGGTGGCGGACGCCTGTACTTCCAGCTACTCAGGAGGCTGAGGCAGGAGAATGGCGTGAACCGGGGAGGCGGAGCTTGCAGTGAGCTGAGATCGCCTCACTGCCCTCCAGCCTGGGCAACAGAGCAAGACTCTGTCTAAAAAAAAAAAAGAAAGAAAAGAGAAGAAAATGGGCCTATTATAGAGCTCAATTTAATGGCAAAATTTAAAGAAAGAATAAAAAGACTCTGCTAATAATGACGACATGAGGTGCTCATATTGTCATTTTCTCTGGGAACCAATATTGGGGAGGAGGTGGGACCACCTGCCACCAGGCTCCAGGTGATTTTCAGGCTGTTCCCCAAAATCACTGCAGCCTCTTCCCTGCTCGTCCCTTGATGCTGCTGCCGTGCCGGGCGTCCTGTGTGGCAGGACACACCTCGGCAGCTTCCAGTGGGATAGGCTTGTGGCGTTCTGAACCTGAATGCCGTGATCACTAGGAAGTGAGGAGACACAAGCAGGAAGGGTTCAGGGATGGAGCGGCCGCTTCTCAGGGATCAGTCTCAGGCCTGAGCTGGGAAGAATCCCCTTTCAGGACAATGGCTCTAGGCTGAGGTCAACGCTGTTTCTGTGCATTATGATGACTGACCTGCATCCACAGGGAAGCGTATCTGGGCTCCTTTTTTCCAGGCGATGTTGGGAACACCTTGAAATGGGCACTGGTGGATTTCAATTCCAGCCTTCCAGAAGCCACTCCAAATGGAAATTGAGCTAAGGGATGTAGCTGGAGTAAGTAAACAACTTGAGATCCTGAACAACAATTTTCACATACAATATAGTATGCAGGGAATAATGAAGCCTCAGGACCCTAATTCACAGCCAAAAAGAAAACAACATTAAGCTGGAAGCTGAATCATGCAAGAAACTGCCTTTCCTTTTGTTCCTAAGCGGATAGCTACAGATAAAGGGTTACATATCTCCACAGGAAGCTGGTCTATGTTCACCTTATCTTATGTAAAGGACTGATTTACCGCATGTGAGATGAAGACATAACTGACCATTCCCCACCTGCTCTCTTTCTCTTGCAACCTGAGGACGACCACAGGCTCCCTCTTTCCCCTCCAGCCCGCCCTTCCCTCCAGCCCACCCTTCCCTCCAGCCCACCCTTCCCTCCAGCCCACCCTTCCCCTCCAGCCTACCCTTCCCTCCAGCCCACCTTTCCCTCCAGCCCACCCTTTTCCTCCAGCCCACCCTTCCCTCCAGCCCACCCTTCCCCTCCAGCCCACCCTTCCCTCCAGCCCACCCTTTCCCTCCAGCCCACCCTTCCCTCCAGCCCACCCTTCCCTCCAGCCCACCCTTCCCCTTTAACTACTGAAGCCCTCAAAATCATCTTGGGAGGAAGGCACAGACCACAGATTGTTTCTGTGATTCCATGTTTTTTTCTTCCAAGCATGTCCTTAACCTTGACAGAATTACCTTTTAAATGGATTGAGATTGGTCTCAGGTACCTTTTGGTTTACAATCGCATGCCTCAGCCATCACAGAGCTCCCTGGCTTTTGTCCTCTTTTACCAAAGGAGGAGGGTGAATTCCATGATCCTAAAACCCCTTCAGCTCTCCATAGGTTTCTGGGGGGACACAATTACCTAAGAAATTAGAGAGAGCATCCTAAAATATAAGTAGACGGTGTGTGGCAGTTAGGGTTAAGTTTGGCTGCATAAAACAGAAGACACAAGCTAACAGAGGCTCACACATAGAAAGGTCTGTCTTTTCACATGAAAGGAATCTGAAGGCAGGCAGTCCTCGCCTGTGCACTGGATCTGTGATGTTATCAGAGAGCCCAGCTTCTCCTATCATTCCCTCAGGCACTTTGACTGAAGGTGGTTGTATCTTCTAGATCACCTCACACCCCAAGAGAGCAGCTTTGTTCCTGCAATCACAGCTGCATTCAAAGCAGCAGGAAAAAGAAAAAATAAAACAATGTCATACTCAGTAGTTTGGCTTCTTTTAAGTCCTTTTGGATGTCCTACTCAACAATTCCACTTATATCACATGGGCCAGAATGCACCAACATGGCCACATGGGTGCACAAAGACAGCTGGGAAATGAAGCATTTAGTGCAGAGCCTTGGTCAGAAGAGGAGGAAGAAATGGATGTTGAACCAACTGTTTCTGTCACATGGCGTTTTAGTTGAGCTTGGAAGGATGAGTGGGTTATTCACAGACAGGCTTGGAGAGAGACACAAGCAAGGATCGTGTGTGGAAGAAGCACGCTGGGAATTCGGAGGATAAAAAGAGTCTCCCCCTCACTGCAGATTCTTCTTGCTAAAAACTCAAGGGCTTCTGAATTATTTCCATACTTTTTCTTTCTGAATTTAGAAGATTTACAATTCAATTATATGTAACGCTGAGACGTCGTCTTCTTGGGGATTGTTTAAACACTAGTCTGTTTGGGTTGGGAAAGAGAAACCTAAGACCCAAGTGCAGGGGGAGGGAGTTTCAAGGTTCCTGGAACAAAATGCTGGAAGGAATTCAGGCAAAATATCCCATGGTCTTCTGATTGTTCTCTGGTGCCTGTTGTGAAGTCTAAAAGCTGTGATGCTCCCCAGGAATGGCTGTGTTCTGAAAGCTTTTCCAGGAAACTGTCTTGAGCTGGGCTACATTGTTAGCTCTCTGCTTCACAGAAAGAGCCTTCTGGAAGTCCAGAGGGCACTTAGATAAGACGGATTACATGGCACTCAAGGTTTCCTCCGTGGTTTTATTCCAGACATCTCTGAGGCATCAGAAGCAAGGGTCAACAACTCAGTGTCATAGAGATTTTAAAATGAATAAAATATTTGGATGGAAGGAGAAACCTTCAAAATTATGCCTATTATTTAGCATTTTATCTTCCACAAAGCAAAACAAAGCTATAAACTTCTCACTGCAACTGTGAGGGAAGAGAATCCTAAAACATTTTGTCTTAGCCTGTTTTCTGCTTCTCTTAGCAGAGTGCCTGAGACTGGGTAATTTACAAAAACAGAGATTCACTTCTCACAGTCCTGGAAGTAGGAAGTACAAGGTGAAGGGGTGGTGGGCATCTGGCAAGGACCTTTGTGCTGTGTCATCCCACAGGAAGGTGGAAGGGCAAGAGAGCATGAAGGAGTAAGAGGGGTCAAACTCACTTTTGTAGCAGACCAATTCTTGTGATAAGGAACCCACTCCCCCAATAACAACATTAGTCCACTCACCAGGGCGAAACCCTCATGACCTGATCACCCCTTAAACATCCCTCCCCTCAGCACTACTGCATGGGGGATTCAGTTTCCAACACTTGAAATTTGGGGGACACTTTCAAGCCGTAGTAAGAAAGAAATGGCAAAAATAAATTACTTAGACAGTGTTTATCACTAATAATAAGGTATGCACAAAACATCATTTATAGTCTATATTCACTATAATATGTTGTGCTCTATTTTCATGTTACTTTATGCAAAGAAATAAAAAACAAAGAGAAAGATTTTTGAGAGAAGTATTAAGAAACAGCACCATAACTTTAGTTAAACTGAGAAACTGGTGGAAGTAATTGTTTTAAAAACCTTTTTTATTTGTTGGTTGTTTGGAAGTCAGTGGTGACATTTCAAGGAGGAGTTGTCATTGGGAAGGCAGATTTCAGGAGGCTTTCATAAGAGTGCGTGAGGAAGATGGGCAAGGAAGGAGGACAGGTGACTTAGAAAGATTCTTGGTGGCAACTGGAAGTGCAGAAATAGAATGGTGACTTCAGGGAGAAGCAATTCAAGGAATGTTGTGCTTTTGCTTCCCTCTTTCTGTCCCTCTCCCCATCTCTCTTTCCATCTCTCTCTGCCTCTCACTTTGTCTGTCTCTGTTTCTCCCTCTCTGTGCCTCTCTCCTGGTTGCTCTGTCTCTCTTTGTCTCTTTTCAAGACTCTGTGTGTGTCTCTGTCTCTCTCTTCCCCTCATTTCTTTCTCCATCTTTCCATGTCTCTCTGTGTCTCTGCTTCTCTGACTTTTTCTCTCTCTCTCTCTGTCTCTCTCACTTTCTTTCTTTCTTTCTTTCTTTCTTTCTTTCTTTCTTTCTTTCTTTCTTTCTTTCTTTTTCTTTCTTTCTTTCTCTCTCTGCGTGGGTGTGTGTCTCACTCTCTTGGTTTCTCACTCTCACTCTCCATCTCGCAGCTCTCTTTGGTTTCACTATGCAAGCTGACTTTCCCCACCTGATGATCCAGTAGTATTAGCAGGAACCGGGTGGACTACCCCCACCACCCGCATCCTGTGCCCATCCATGAACTGGGGCAGAGGAGAGGACTGATCTCGCTACTTGGCCTGGCTGGACATGTTGACCCTCAGGATCACAGGCAGTGGAAGGAGCAGCTCCTGGAAGGTCAGAGTGGGTTCTGTGATGGATGGAAATGACAAGTATGTTGAGCAACAAAAATGACCAGCACTTGGTCTATGGCAGCAGGAGCTCAGAAGTGAGGAATCCTAGGGCCTTAAATGAGTGGCTCATTGTGGCAAAAACTTTTTTAACAAAAAAAAAGCCCCTTGGGCCACGCGTGGTGGCTCAGGCCTGTAATCCCAGCACTTTGGGAGGCCGAGACGGGCAGATCACGAGGTCAGGAGATCGAGACCATCCTGGCTAACATGGTGAAACCCCATCTCTACTAAAAAAAATACAAAAAACTAGCCGGGCGAGGTGGCAGGCGCCTGTAGTCCCTGCTACTCGGGAGGCTGAGGCAGGAGAATGGTGTAAACCCAGGAGCGGAGCTTGCAGTGCGCTGAGATCCGGCCACTGCACTCCAGCCTGGGCGACAAAGCGAGACTCCGTCTCAAAAAAAAAAAAAAAAAAAATAGCCCCTAAGGAGTGTTCCAATGACCACCTCTTAAGCAATACAATTGACCCGTGAACAATGCAGAGATTCGGGCACCAAGCCGCCACACAGTTGAAATTTCTACAATAACTTTTGGCTATACCAAAAGGAATTCACTAATAGCCTATTCTTGGGTGGAAGCCTCAGTGATCACGCAGAGAGTCGGTTAACGCACATTTTGTGTGTTGTATGTATTGTATAGTGTATTCTTACAGTAAAGTAAGCTATAGGAAATCATGGGAAAAATGTGTTTACTATTCATTAAGTGGCTCATCATAGAGTTTCTTCTCCTCATTTTTGCATTGAGTAGGCTGAAGAGGAGGAGGTGGGAGGAGAGCAGGAAGGATTGGTCTTGCTGTCTAAGGGGTGACAGAAGTGAACGAAAGTCCAAGTGTAAGTAAGTGACCCACGCGGTTTAAACCCTGTTGTTCAAGGGTCAACTGTTTGAACAGGGAAGTTTTGAAGTGACCTCTTTTTTTTTCTTGAGACAGAGTCTCACTCTGTTGCCCAGGTTGGACTGCAGCGGCTTGATCTTGGCTCACTGAAATGGAAGTGACTTCTTTTCAAATAGGGCATGGCAGGGAAAGGGGGCGGAAAATGGCAGAAGTCTGCCCCACAAACTCAGGACCAAGATCCCCAATTTCTTCACCTGGTGAGTGGGGCTCTCATTCCCTAGACCACAAAGTCTATTTGGGTTCAAAGATCACCTAGGCTCTGGGCTTGGCCTTCCAAGAGAAGAGGTATCTGGGTCCTCCCAAGAATGCAGAGCTGTCCATTCCTGGATGAGTGACCGCAGCTCTGACCCTGTCCCTGGTCTGGGCTTCACTCCTCCTCCTGTAGGCGGCGGCGGCCACAGGCTCAGGAGTTCTCTAACCCAGGCAACACGTGGTTGTGGGTGGGCGTGCTTGCAGGCAGAGGAAGAGGTCTGGGGCTTACTTGAGAATCTCAATGCTGACACACAAAAAAAGGTAAAAGCTCCTGCAGGATGCTGGCATATACAGCTAACAAGATAACACTGTGGGTGTACATCCTGGCACACAGGAAGAGCATTCTTGTTCATGGCGGTGGTTTCAAATATTTCAGTGAGTTCTCCCTTGAATGCCTCTGTCGGGAGCCACTTCAGTTCAGCGTGGGCAGCAAGGGAGCGTCAAGGACTGGTAGTTACGAATTCAAGCTTGTACACAGCGACAGGTCACAGGTCTCTGGAAGATGCCTGTCAATCAATATTCAGAGGTAGCATTCCATAACTGAAGCATAGGGCATATCTGACCTCATCTGACATGGCTAAAATCATGATTGTTTTTCTAACTGGGAAATTTATGTAACTGATTTGCCAATAAAGAACCATCTCTCTCCCCCTTTTTCTGACATAACGCTAGTCATTAGGGAAATGTTCTGATGATGTTCGTGAAAGAACAAACCAATGTCTTCCGCTGTAATACCACCCATTTCACACATATGACTCTTGCTGCTTCCATGTGACACTAAAAGTATCAGGAGTGCCAGGAAGTCTCTTTAATCATCGCTCTCCAAGGTGCTCAGGAGATGAAGTCATTCTGTGAAGTGGACTCCAGTTAACACCACTGAGAAATTGTCCTAGAGAAAGTAAAACTTGTAATGGCCTCATACTTTACAGAAATACTGCAACTTTCTTCTTTCGTTTCTTTCCAGTTTTTAGATATTAATATTAATTGGTTCAGGGCAACCTGTTTCTGCATCAAAGTCTTGGGAAGCTTCCACCTGTTTTTATTTTATTTTATTTTATTTTATTTTATTTTATTTTATTTAGAAATAGAGTCTCACTGTCACCCAGGCCAAAGTGTAGTGGTGTGATCACAGCTCACTGCAGTCTCAACCTCCCAGGCTCAAGCCAATCCTCAGGCCTCCACCACCTGAGCACCTGGGACTGCAGGTGTGCCACCATGTCCTGCTAATGTTTTATTTTTATTGTTTTATTTTGTGTAGAGTCAGGATCTTGTTATGTGGCCAAAGCCGGTCTCAAACTCCTGGTCTCAAACAATACTTATGTCAGCCTCCTAATGCGCTGAGATTATAGACATGAGCCACGGCACACAGCTGATTTATTTATTTATTTTCTCAGAACTATGCGACCTGATTCTTAATACATAAGGAAATAGAAGCCAGACAAAGGTGGAAGTAGTTACACACGATGTGAGTGTCATTTGGCACTTAGACAAGAGAGGCGGATTATAAAAATAAAAGATCCACATGTCGCAATTGACTGTGGGCTTGGATATGAACTCCAGCACTTTTTATTTTTATTTTCTAAGAGATAGTGTCTCACTCTCTTACTCAAGCTGGAGTGCATATAAGCATAACTCACTGTAATCTCAAACTCCTGAGTTCAAGTGATCCTCCTGCCTCAGCCTCCCAAGTAGCTGGGACTACAGATGTGCCATTGCTCCAGGCTAATTTTTTTTATTTTTAATTTTGTAGAGACGAGGTCTCCCTGTGTTGCCCAGGCTAGTCTCAAACATGTGACCTCAAGCAATCGTTCCGCCTTGGCCTCCAAATCGGTGGGATTATAGGTGTGAGCCACCGTACCTGGCCAAGAAATCAGCTCCACCTGTTTTCTGTATAAAGTTTAGCATCTAGATACAAAGCAAAATAACGTTTAAAGATCAAGGAATCTGAAGGGAAGCTTGTGGGAGGGGAATGGGCTGAAGGCAGCGTTTTTTGGTCTACGGTTTTGCTTATTCTTGGACTTTCCAAAGTCCCGAAAGAAGCAGAAGGCAAGTGAGAAGGGAGGAAGAGGCGGGAGGAAAGGAGGAGGGCTGCGCCTCTGAGGTTGCAGATTAGCCCAAGGCGGCTCAGTGGCTGGGAAGGAAGGAAGGAAATTCCCAAGCCCGAAGGTAGAGACAGAGTCCTGGGTCCAGCAGAGACTGGAGGGGAGGAGGGTGCCGGGAGCCAAAGACCTTCCTGCTAGCATTGCAGCCTCTTAAACTGCTTAGGCTTTTATCCAAATTTGGTATGTCCGCATTTTGTAGACCTCCAAACCAAGTCACTCAGGGTTACCCAAGCAGGAAGGAGAGGATGATAGGAGAAGGTGCCCCATCTGATGATGCCCTTCTGGCTTTTATCCATTCCTGGGAATGACTCTTTCTCCAACTCGGGGGATGCCCCTCTGGGAGAATACAGTGGCATGGACCAGCAGTGGAGAATTCCAAGTCCAAAAAACGATTGGCATTTTAAGGAAAGTAAGAAATCATCCTGCATATACGAAACATTGGGAAAAAAGGTTATTACTAATAATTCTCAAGAGACCACTCTGGTGAGATTGGGTTTCTTGGGGATGTGTGGAGCAGGGTATATGTACTGAGTGGGCACATCCCACCATTCAGACTCCTCCCTCAGCTCCTGTCTACTGTAGCAGTCAGAGGGCAGCTCCGGTCCTCATCTCCGCTGAGCGACCAACTCACTCATTCACTCACTCCTTAACTCATTCACTCACTCACTCACTCATTCACTGCTTCACTCGCTCACTCACTCATTCACTCACTCAGTCCTTTATTCATTCACTCACCGTTTTACTCACTCGCTCATTCATTTACTCATTCAATCACCCATTCACTAACCCATTCACTTACTCACTCACCCATTCACTCACTCACCCATTCACTCACTCACCCATTCACTCACTCACCCATTCACTCGCTCATTAACTAACCCATTCGCTCACTCATTCACTTATTCACTAACCCATTCACTCACTCATTCACTCATTCACTAAGCCATTCACTCACTCATTCACTCACCCATTCACTCACTCATTCATTCCCTCATTCACTCACTCAGCCATTCACTCATTCGCTCACTCATTCACTTACTCACTCATTTCCTCATTCATTCACTCAATCATTCACTCACTCAATCATTCACTCACTCATTCACCTCTTCATTCATTCATTCACTCACTCATTCACTCACCCTTTACTCACACACTCACTCATTTACCGACTCATTCACTCACTCATTCGTTCATTCACTCACTCACTTCTTCACTCACTCATTCACTTGTTCACTCACTGACTCATTCACTCACTCTTTCCCTCACCCATTCACTCACTCACCCACTCGTTTGTTCACTCACTCATTCACCCACTCACCCATTCACTCACTCATTCATTCACTCACTCACTCATTCATTCACTCACTCACTCGCTCATCACTCATTCCCTCAGTCACTCACTCATTCACTCACTCATTCACTAAGTCGCTCATTCATTCACTTACTTATTCACTCACCCATTCACTCACTCACTCTTTCACTCATTCACTCACTTAGCAATTCACTCACTCACTCACGTTCACTCATTCACTCATTTACCCACTCACTCACTCATTTACTCCTTCCCTCATCCACTCACTCACTCATTCACTGACTGACTCACTCACTCACCCATTCACTCATTTACTCACTCATTTACTCCTTCACTCACTCACTCACTCCTTCATTCATTCATTCAGCAGCATCCATGACAGGTTCACTCTGTCGTGGGCTCTGCTGTTGCCCTGGGCCTGCAGCAGGGAATAGTCAAAGATCTCTGAATCCACGGCATTCAGAGTTCAGCAGGGGGACCTCTGGAGAAGCCCAGTAGATAGGTGAAATGCCCCATGTGTGACACTGATGAGGATGTTTTAAGAGAAGCAGGGAGGGAACAGGAGTGTGCATGGAGCCCAGAATTTCTAAGAGGGTGATCTGGGGACGCCTCAGCACTGCAGAAGACCTTGCAGGACAGACTTGAGGAAGGTGGGCAGAGTGGGTAGGGAGAGGAGGGCCTGGGCTGAGGAAAGAGCAGGCTGGGCCTGAGGTTGTCGGGTGCCTGCATCGGCCTCTGGGCAACACCAGGATCTGAAGGGACCAGAGGACAGGCCAGTGTACCATGTGTGGGGCCTGTGACTCCAAGTCAGCAGAGAAGATGCCTGAATTACCTCCTGATAGGTGCACCCTGACTTTGAAGTTGAGCATACCCGAGGCATGGAGGTGGGGTGGATGTGAGGGCAGAGCAGGGGATGGGGAGGGAGCCTGTTCCGGTCCAGGTCAGAGGAAGTGACTTGGCCCCAGTGGCTCCAGATTCAATGAAGAGCCAAGAGGGACTTTCCTGAGGGAGTTTCCTGAGGGACTTAGATGCCAGGGCGGAGGAGCACTGCAAGGCTTCAGCCTGAGTCCCTGGGAGGATGGAGTCACCATGAGCTGAGGTGAGGAATACTGAGCGGTGGGGGATTGTGCGGGGATGCAGAGGCCTGAGCTCAGTGTGGCCCCTGCAGATTTGAGATGCCCACTCCATGCACAGGCAGAGACGGCAGGGAAGGGGAAGAGGCTGCAGCTCAGGTAGCCCTGGAACGTGCAGCCCGACATGCTGGGGCACTGGGTCATGGTGCCCTCATGGCTGGGAGCTGCTTCCCTCCTGGGATGCCACAACTCCTTTAGAGCACATCGGCAACTCCTGCGCTCACCACAGAGGGGAAGCGGGAAGGACATCTGTCCCTATGCATGTTCTCCTTCACCTGGTCCTAGGCAGGTCCCAGGCAGCACCTCCCCTCCCAAGTGGCTCACCTTGGCCCCTGCCCCTAGTGTTCACAGCCAGACCCTCGAAGAGGGCTGGACTCAGCGGCTCCCTTCTAATGAATAGAAGCAGGCAAAAGAGATGGCGGTCTCTCCTGAGATTGGATTGGGAGGGCTGCAGGTTCCGTCCATTGGAACTCTCCCCCTGGGTCTTCATAGGTGCTAGTTCTGGCATAGCCAGTCACCTGCCCAGGGCAGAGGGCGGCCTGAAGCTGATGCCACGGAGAGTCTGGGGCCTTCAGTCCAACAGCCTGCAAGCAATAGAATCCTGCCAGCAACACAGAAGCGAGCGTGGAAGCAGCTCCTCCCCTGATGAGCCTGAGCTTTCAGAAGACAGGGCAGCCCTGGGCAGACACCTGCTGCAGCCGCGGAGAGCGCCTGGGGCAGAGGGCCCAGTGAAGCCTGAACTCCCGGCCCAAGGAGTAATCATTCCTGGGGTATAACTGTGTGCTGGTGTGGGCCACAGTTTTGAGTAACCTGTCAAGGGACAATGAAGAACAAACACACACTTCAGGTCCTACTGGGTGGAAGCTGTACGGTCAGCACGGCATGTAATATCTGTCAGGCCTCTGAGCCCAAGCCAAGCCATGGCATCCCCTGTGACTTGCAGGTGTAGGCCCAGATGGCCTGAAGTAACTGAAGAATCACAGAAGAAGTGCAAATGGCCTGCCTCGCCTTAACCGATGACATTCCACCACAAAAGAAGTGAAAATGGCTGCTCCTTGCCTTAAGCCATGATATTATCTTGTGAAATTCCTTTTCCTGGCTCATCCTGGTTCAAAAAGCTTCCCCACTGAGCACCTTGTGACCCCCACTCCTGCCCGCCAGAGAACAACCCCCCTTTGACTGTAATTTTCCTTTACTTACCCAAATCCTATAAAACGGTCCCACCCTTATCTCCCTTTGCTGACTCTCTTTTCGGACTCAGCCCACCTGCGCCCTGGTGAAATAAACAGCCATGTTGCTCACACAAAACCTCTTTGGTGGTCTCTTCGCAGGGACACGCATGACAATATCTTCCAGGTGAATTAGAAGATTCATTGCTAAGGCCAAAGATTTTAAAAAAAAGAGAACCTCTAATTGTAGCACCATTAAAATACATGACTTGCAAAAAAAAAAAAAAAAAAAAAAAAGAGCCATAGCCATTCTTTTCCATCTTAGCTACAGGTATATATTAATATATGTTAATTCTCTGACTGACTGAGCAATGCGCCAAACTCATAAGAACAGATGTGTGAGGACCGTCAGTGACCACCCTGACCTCAGCCCTTATATACAGACAAACTTTTGAACATAATCTGTAGCCTTGGGGGTCTTGACACTCTAAATTTTATTATTTTTAATTAACTATTTCTATTCCCTAAGCAATACCTGTTCATCGGAGAGAAAAAATGGCATTACCTATACTAAGCAAAAGAAAGGAAATAAAATGCTCAGAAACATTTACATATATATGCAGACACACACACACACTCGCACACACAGGCTCGCACTGTGTCTAGGCCTGCCTTTTCACTTATTTGTATGTCCTGAACTTATTTCCATGTCAGTAGACACTTATCTTCGTAGCGGTAACAGCAACTAAATATTATTGCAGCGTCTATTTTTACCATCATTTTTTAACTCATCATGTTTGAACTGTTAGGTTGTGTCTATGGTTTTCTGTGTTATAGACAATTTGATGACAAATGACCCATCCCCTAATGTTCAATATAAAAATATCAATTGTATAAGGAGAAAAGGGGTATTTGGCTGAATAAAATTCAGTGTGCCCTACCTTCTCCACATGTAATATGCTCTGAAAAGGCATGAAGAATTAAATTAGCCCTTCTATTCTCCAGCACAGATCCTGAGTCCAGCGGTGGGTGCAGGTGCTCAGAGCCTCGGTCTGCTCTTCTGCCTGCCAGAAGGCAAAGGCCAGTCAACTGCCACCTTAAGACACCCAGGATTCTCCTCTCCTTTTTTATTAATAGAATAATGCTCAGGCTCAGTGCATGAGAGCAGCACTCTCTGACTTTGCATTCATCAGAGTAACCTAGGTGGTTTGTCTAAAAATATACATTCCCTGGCTGCGCTGGCAGAAACTGGACTTCAGTGGTTTCGTGGGGGTGTGCATAGGACAGGTGATTCTGAGGACCACGAGGGGTTAGGAATTTCCCCGTTCATTCTGGCCAAGGGAGAGATCAGACCATCCAGCATTGTCCGCAGCATATTTTTTTTTCCTCTTTTGCAATGAATATTTGATGCTCAGCGGGATGAGCCCCAGGATGAGACACACATCCAAGAAAAATCCATGCCTCTCCATCTTTTCCCCAGGATTGCCCTTTGGCGAGACTCTTCTTTGCGATTGCTTCGTATTCCCCGGTTCATAGAACAAACCTCTTCTTAGTCTCTTTTGTTGTCTCTTATCTGTTCAACAAACACCCACTGCGCAGGACCATCCTCCGGTAAGCCCTCGAGTGGGGCCGTTTGGCAGCCCTACTTCGTGGGGTGAGCACTGAAGGAACCGGGGCCCCATAAGCCCGTGCTTTTGTGGGGGCTGCCCCCTCTCCCGTCGCAGGGTAACCGGCACCAGGCTGTTAAGCTGTGGATGGACAACCGCACATCCCATCGGGTGTGCGGATTTCAGTACGTGGAGTTGGCCAGTGAAGTCAGCCGAGGTCAGCACAGCGTACAGCAGCGCGCGTGTCCGTGGGGAGGAAGGGTCGTCCCGCCTCCCCTTCAGGCCAGTCCTGTTGCGCCTCCTCCTGCCCCACTCTGACTTCGGCGCCCCCAGGCGTCTCTGAGGGTCGCGCCCCGATACCCTCCTCCACCCCAAGGCATCTTCTCCCAAAGGGCCGGGCTGGTGGCTCAGGAGCGCCACAGCCCCCGTGGGCCCGGGAAATCGCAGCTTCGTCATAGCTAAGCCCGCCGCGCTCAGCTTTTCTCGCCACCTGAATGATCCACTCTCCGTGCGTCCTTCCCGACCTCAGGCTGCAGAGAAAACTTGGGGGCGGGGGTCGAGGAAGCCGCGCCCCGGGGCTCCCAGTGCAGCCCCCAGAGGAATCCTGCGGGCAACAAGCTGTGCGAGCGGCCGGGCTAGGCGCCGACAACAGCAGGAGCGGCCGGGCCTGCCGCGAGCCTCCGCGTCCAGGTAGGGTCTCCGCGCCCCAATTCCATCCCGCCCCGCCATCGGCGCTCCCAGCAAGTGCGGGGTTTCCACCCGCCCCGGCGTTCGCGCCCACTCACGGTCTCCCTTGCCCCTCCGGGAGATGCTCCCCGCGTTCTATTCCGCCCCGCCTTGGCGCGCCCAGCAAACGTTGTGACCTCACCCCTCTGCGGTCTCCCCCTCCCCTGACGCTGCCCCTGCCCCCACCTGTGGCGCTCCGGGCATCTCTAAAGCCCCCAACCAGAGTCCTCCAACCCACCCGCGAGGCTCGCGCACCAGCAACGCGACCCCACCCACAGGGACCCCGCCCACCTGTGGCGGTACCCCCGCATCTGCGACCTCCCCCATCGCTAGCGCGGCCCCTACCTACGACGACCCCCGCGTAGGTGCTCCTGCCTACACACGCCCCCTCCCCGCCAGCCCCTGCCCTTTCCCTGCCCCTTTCCCTGCTCCTGCCCCTAGCCGCGCCCCCGCCCCCGCAGGCCCTCCGGTGCGCTCGGGCCCCGCCCGTCACTGCCCATTGGCGCTGGCGCCAGGCGGGGGCGCGGGCGGGGCAGCAGTTCCGAGTCCGGCGCGCACGGGCAGGGTCCCCATTGCCTGCCGCGCACCCGGACTAGAGACTACCCTCGGCCTCCTCGCCATGGACGTGGACGACTCCCGGGCCCCCAAGGGCTCTTTGCGGAAGTTCCTGGAGCACCTCTCCGGGGCCGGCAAGGCCATCGGCGTGCTGACCAGTGGTGGGGATGCTCAAGGTGCGCGCCCCCCTCCAGGCGGCGAGGTCGTGACGGATGGAGAGAGGGAGAACAGGGCGAAGGGGATGGGGGGATAGGGCAGAAGAGGGGGGGAGCGATGGGAGGACCCGGGGAAAGATGGGGAAGCGATGGGAAGAACCGGGGAGAAGAGCGGGGAAGCGATCGGGAGAACTGGGTCGAAGCCTGTGCCCGGGAGCGGCAGGGCAGGGGTACCTGCGGGGCAGCGTGAACCGTCAAGGCAGCCCCGGGGTCCTTGCCGGGTGGGGCGGAGGAGGAAGGGACATGGCGGTAGGAACCTCCATCCGAAAGATAGTGAGCTTTCCATCCCGTCCGGTTTATGTTTTAAATTGAACCTGGCAGAGGGGTCGCCTGGAGCGCCCTCGGGGGTCGTTCTGCCTCTGAGCTGTAGGACTGGGCCGGGCTTCCCCTCCGAAGCGAGGGTACAGCGCGATCACTTCCTAAGTGACCCCCCGCCCCCCAACTCCGCCCCACGCCACCACCCAGCATGTCGAGGAAGAAACGGCCGGGTCCCCGCACACCTCCTGTAGCCTCGTGCCCCGCGCGGTGTGGGCGGGGTCCCGGCTGCTGCAATGCAGGACGCGGCGGGGGTGCTCTGGGTTCCCGCCTGGCGTCTCCGAGGCGGTCCGGCAGCCCCTCGCGTTTCCGCTGGAAGATTTACAAAAAGGGTTTCTTGTGCTCGCATGTGCTGTCGCCTTCCGGCTCGTGACAAAACTGAAAACTAAAGTGGGTCTCAGGCCCTCCCCGCCAGCCTCCGCGGACCGGAAGGACCAGGAAGCGGGGACTCCGGGACGTCAGCGGCGCCGCGGCGCGGGCTCTGGGCTTCCCCTGCCCTGCAATGTGGAAGCGGCTCTCCAGGAGGCGCCCGAGCCTGGACCCACGACGCGGGCGCGCCGGGAGGACATTTAACATTGAAGAGCGGGAGGTGATGGAGAGTGCGCTCCCCAGGCCCCGGGTGCACGTAGGGGCGCCTGTGCCCGGGATCGGGAGGGTGAGGCCTTCTCCGTCAGGTAGACTTGTTAAATCTATCTGAAAGTCACAGATAACTAAGTGTCAAGTCGTCACAGATATTTATGTATCCTGAATGAGATGGCTACGGAAAACATGAAAACATCGTTACTGGTTACGTGCATGATGCATCCAAAACATTGTTACCTGCACAGTGGCAGCACTGATATTTGTGGGCTTTTGAACGTGTGGACTGGAGTGTTAAGAGTCCTTCAGAGTCATGACAGTAGTTTGATTTGAATGTTCTTTTCTTGGCGAATAAATGCTGTACATTGAATTTACCCAGGAAACTAGGAAGGTGAACCCACACGAAGGACACAGACCTGTGGGCTGCTCCAGGCACCATTAGGGCGTTGCGGGGCCTGAGCCATGGGCTTCCCGTTCAGCCTCTTGAGAGCGGTGACGGCGTCTCTGTTCTGCCTCACACTGGACCCGCTAGTTTCTTTTTTTTGTTGTTGAGACAGAGTCTCGCTTTGTCGCCCAGACTGGAGTGCAGTGGCCGGATCTCAGCTCACTGCAAGCTCTGCCTCCCGGGTGCACGCCATTCTCCTGCCTCAGCCTCCCGAGTAGCTGGGACTACAGACGCCCGCCACCTCGCCCGGCTAGTTTTTTGTATTTTTTAGTAGAGACGGGGTTTCACCGTGTTAGCCAGGATGGTCTCAATCTCCTGACCTTGTGATCCGCCCATCTCGGCCTCCTAAAGTGCTGGGATTACAGGCTTGAGCCACCGCGCCCGGCTGGACCCGCTAGTTTCATATTCTTGTTATGGTTCCGAAGCTACAAGCGGTTGGATTCTGCGAGTCGCTCTCTGTCTTCCTCCTCCAGCTGCTTTCAAATGGGTCGTCTCTTTTTTTAGAACTTCTTTTTTAAGCAGTGATTGATGGGGTGAGTTGTAGTGCTGTCCTGAACTGCAGAGGGAGCGCACTGAGGAACCTGGGTTTTGATGCTGTGCACATCAGCTGAGTCAGCAGCCCAGGGCCCTGTCAGTCCCATTATTAAGCTTATTTCTTGCTCTTCGACGCCTTAAAAAAAAAAGCAAACTCCTGCTTGCTGTCACTGGCTGTTTGGCAAATGGGTGTTTACCCTGGAAAGAGGGACATTTTGTCCTCTGGACCGTCTAAGGCGCCCTTTAGTGACATGGTCCGTTTCTGACCACTCTATTCTGTGGGCGTCCTTCCTGCTTCCACCTTCCCTTTCCAAACGCCTCCGCCTCCAGGGCTTTAATTTTCCTTCTGTGTGTGTGTCACGCAGAGGTTACGACTATTGCGCCAGTGCCCTTATTTTTATTTTATTTTTTTCCTGCGGAGGTCCCAGAATTTGCTACATCTCAAAAGAAGCAATTGCATCCATTTGTTCGCGATGATCATAAACAGTGCCCTCTAAGGGAGACTAATTGGTCAACCCGTCTGCTGTGGGTAGAAAGACAGCGGTGGCCGCGGAACGAGGGCTCTGCCTCTTCAGAGCCTGCACAACCATCCTGCTTTCTTTCTTCAATATCCAGTAGGGGGGTTAATTTGAATAAGCCCTTGAAACCAACAAAGCAGGAAAGTGCAAAGACATTGAGTTGCGAGATTTAAAATGACAACCAGCAGCCTCTCATTCTTCCTTCACTGGGGGTTGCCACTTCGTTTTGGGGCTGCAGGGTATGTTTGGCAGCGACATCGGACCTTTGTGCTGTGCGACTCATGAATTGAGATAGTTCCTTACTAAGTGCTTTGTGCTGTAGGTATGAAAATGGGGAAAGAGGGAGCACTGTCCCGGGTGGAGAGGCGTGGAGAGACGCTGTGATACATAGCAGGTCCTTTTCTTCTGGGCTCCTGGTTATAAATCTTTTTTTTTTTTTCTAATAGCCTGACAGATGGTTTTTGTGTCTTTTTTTTTTTTTTTTTTTGAGACGGAGTCTGGCTCTGCCGCCCGGGCTGGAGTGCAGTGGCCAGATCTCAGCTCACTGCAAGCTCCGCCTCCCGGGTTTTCGCCATTCTCCTGCCTCAGTCTCCCGAGTAGCTGGGACTACAGGCGCCTGCCACCTCGCCCGGCTATTTTTTTTGTATTTTTTAGTAGAGACGGGGTTTCACTGTGTTAGCCAGGATGGTCTTGATCTCCTGACCTCGTGATCCGCCCATCTCGGCCTCCCAAAGTGCTGGGATTACAGGCTTGAGCCACCGCGCCCGGCCCTGGTTTTTGTGTCTTAATTAAAAGATTGAAGACTGTGGGCCAGACCCAAACTAATTCCATTGGCATCAGAGAGAAGGATTCTGTGCATATTTATCTATAGGCATAATTGATTTTTTTTTTGGTCCAATTATCTGGTTAGTAAAATCATACATTACAGAAGTAATATTTAAAATTAAAAAACTAAAAATAAAAAATGTATCTGTAAACCTATCCCTCTTCCATTCCAGTCTTTGTCTCTGTGTAATTTTAGAACCGTGAACCACGATGTACACAGAGTTTATACTCTTTTAATATCTTGCTACTTCATTGTTTTAATGTTTAATCTTTAGGTTGATGTATCACAGGTTGCTTGATCATTTCTTACAGGTGTTTGGTTTAGTTTTTTTTTTTTTTTTTTCCCTTTAACTCTAATGTAAATTTGAGTATTTGGCTGGTAGTTTTAGCAGGATTTAAGGCAGAGCCTCAGTTAGGGCCGCGGATCGATTTATGGTCCCTAGTTTGAGGAGGGAGGCGGCAATCTGCCCTTTCTTCTATAATTGATATGTTGAATCACAATGGACATTTACTTGATTTTGAGCACTTGGAACTCCCCTGGGGTTCACTGATATTGCAAGGTCAGGACTGGGGATCTCCTGCTGGAGAGGCCCCCGGCGTGCCCAGGGCAGGGTCCTGAGCGCGTTGCTGCAGGACAGAAGCCCTGGGCTTTGTCCTCCAGCAGCCATCACTCTGGGAAGGACTGGCTGCTCCAGGAATGAGGTCTATGCTCTGAAACCCACAGTCAGCAGACCAGCAAAGGTCAGCACAGACGACCTTCTATGAATCATTCATTTAGCAAGCATTCATGGAATACACACTCCGTGCAGTTGGAACTTAGAGTGGAGGGCCATCAGCTCACTGTTGTCTGAGCAGAGCTTGATCTCTGGCTCCCTGTTGTAGCCTCCGCTCCTAGGAGGTGCACAGTGAGTGTTGGGGAACCCTCCACAGGCACAGTTGCTGAACAAGGACCCCTCCCAAGGGCGTCAGCCCTGGGCCCTGAGCTCTGAAGAGGAGGAAGGCATTCCTAGGGCCGACTTCCCTTCTGGATACTGAGCTCTGCACAGAGAGAAACTCTTCCACATTCACTGCGGTGAAGTTCCTAAAACAAATAACACTTTAGAGACTGGGGCCTGCATTCCCCGGAATTTCATGGCCACAGGTGGTGGCTGTACCGTGCGACTGGAGTCTGCGTTCCCCGGAATTTCTGTGGCTGCAGGTGGTGTCTGCACCATGCAACTGGTGTCCCTGGAATTTCCGTGGCCAAAGGTGGTGACTGTACCATGTGAATGAGGGTCTGTGTTCCCTGGAATTTCCATGGCTATAGATGGTGGCTGTACCATGTGTCTGAGGGTCTGCCTTCCCTGGATTTTCTGTGGCTGCGGATGGTAACTGTACCATGTGACTGAGGGTCTGCATTCCCTGGAATTTCTGTGGTCGCAGATGGTGGCTGTACCATGCAACTGGGGCCTGCATTCCCTGGAATTTCCATGGCCACAGGTGGTGGCTGCACCATGCATCAGGTCCTGTCTCAGGAGTTGGTGTCATTCTCACTGTTACTCCCTCACCTGACACAGAGCGGCAGTTCCTGACCTTATCACTCCCAGGAAACACACAGGCATCTGTTTTGGATCCTTGTTTTATTTCCCCATTACCTTTGTCATCAAAGGGAAATTCACATCCCTATGAAGCCGAAAATGGTGTGGGGCCCCCTGGTGGTCTTTCCAAGGCATTATCAGCAGGTAAACTAGACCGTATGGGCCAGTGTACCTGAAATGAAAACAGAAAGGTAAGTCGTGTCACTAAGCTTTGCTGGGAGATTCAGGGTCTTTGTCAGTGACAGAGTCATCCAAAGTAAGTTGTTTGTTCACTGCAGATCGACACGGTTAGCTGTGTCGGGATTAAACTTACCCAGTGTCGACAGAGTGTAGCTTAATCCTCACGGAGGGGTGTCAAGTACATTGAAGAATAGCTGCCGAGCCTGCTATTGTCGGGAGAGGGGCAGGTGCCTCTCTCGCTTAGCCCAGTGCTGAAGGAGGCCGGGCTCACGTCAGGCCGTGCGTGTGAGCGAGCTGGATGTTTAGCACGCTGGGACGATAGAGCACAAACATCTATTTTTAACTTGTGGGTGACCTTCTTCTGTGCTGCTTGAGTCTCTGTGGACCTTTCTCTGTTTCCTTCCTGAGGAGTCTATGCCAGGGTCCCAGGCGTTCTCTGCGCTGCACCTCGGCGCCTGCCCACTCAGGAGCCTCCTCCTGGTGGCTGTGGGACCGGGCTGGGCCCACACTGTCAGCATCGTCCGGGGTAAGCAAGCCCGTCCCTCCACACCTCAGTGTCCCCAGCTGTTGAACAGGGCTAATCAACTGACCGTCAGGATTAATGGGGATCAGATGCGCTCATCTCATAGCCCTGCTTGGTAAACAGCCACTTCCACTCTGTCCTCCAATGTGCTACTCTAGACTTTTTCTTTACCTCCATTTAGCCAGGTGATTCGAGGTGACAGTGACTATCAAGAGGGACGTACAGAGGAAATCAGTGGAAGAGAGCTCGAGGAGCAGACATGGGTGCAGGGAACACAGTGCGGGGAGCACGGGTGCAGGGAACATAGGCATGGGGAGCACAGATAGGTGTGGGGAGGTGAGGATGGGTGCGGGGAGCACGGGTGTGGGCAGCACGGGTGCCCGGAGCACAGGTGTGGGGAGCACAGGTGCGGGGGGCATGGGAGCAGGGAGCACGGGGACCCGGAGCACAGGATATGGAGAGCATGTGTGTACTTGCTCTGCTCTGACAGATGCTGCTGAGCACGTACTCAGTGATCAGATGGGTCAGAGCCTCAGTGCCTCTTTTTTAGAAAAATTATTTCTTTTTTTAAAGATAGGACTTCCCTCTTCCTGGTGGCCCCTTTTAGTCGATACTCTTTTAAGCCTGCTTTTCCAGAGGAAAGCTAGGAAGGATGGCCTGTATAGGTTCCAGTCTGGGCATATCTGGAAGAATGACCTGTTTTAGGTTTGAGTCTAGTGTATCTGGGGACAACTTTGAACCTCCATTCAGAGTCCCCCAGCCACCTGTAGAGGCTCCCCAAATGTCTGCTGGGACTTTCCCCTCTGCTCGGGGATGATGAAGAGCAGAACCTCATCCTGCCACGACCTCTGGGGTCCTCCTTCCTGGAGGGCAGTGCCTTGGTGGCCAGTGTGTGTAGGAGGCTGGGCTGGCACCTTCGGGCTATGCTCTGCAGAGGGGGCTCGTGACATGGGGCATTCTTGTGCTCTGCACCGGGACTGTTGACGTGGGGCATCCTCGTGCCCTGTGGACCACAAGCGGTGCACATGAGCCAGACAGCTCCTGGAATTCGGAGCCTGATTCTACCTCAGGCCATCCACCTGTCTGTGGCACTTCTGGGGGATTGTGGGGACCATATGAGTCTGTGTCCCCACCCTCACTGGCTGGACACCTGTGCCAGGCTGGAGCTTTATGTGTCACCATGCCCTGTTCTGAGTTGTGTGAATATTTATTTTCATTACCTACTCTCATAAGCTTTCCTTTTTTTAAAAAAAATTCAGAGACAGACTTTGAAGTCCCCTGGCCCCACCCTTTGTGGACCTAATGGTATTGCAGAAATTATGGCTTCAATTATGTGTAATAACTGGGGCTACTTTAAAAGTCATGTAAAGGAACAAGGTGGAGTGGCCATTTCAAGCAGTACATCATTCTGGATTCTTCAGTGAACATTATCAGGCTTTCAACACATTTTCTCTTTTTATTTGCTTTGGAGAATATAATGGTTGCTCGGAAGCTGTTGGAATTTAGTAACAGGAAATCATCCTTAAGGAGCTATTTAAGCAAGGGGACAGTTGGAGTAAATGTAAGTTATGAACACACACTTATTCCAAACCAGAGAAATAAAAGCATCAACTGTGCTGGGGTTGAAACTTGGTTGCTAGTGTGTCTTTCCTGCCCACAGTGACTGTGGCAGTGCTGTGGCCAGGAAATTCTGGAAAGAAGACTTGGTGCCAGTGGTAGTTTTTGTGACGATTCATTTGCTTTCAGCTCAAGTGACTATAGTCTAACTTGCAAATGGCTAGGTCTCCACCAATGGACCACGACATTGACATAGGAGAAATGAGAAATGGCCCTTGGGTTTTTAACAATTATTATTTTTAATGGACACATTATGGTACATATCCATGGGATACAGTGTGATATTTCAATACATGTTTATCATGTGTAATTAGCAAATCAGGATAATTAGCATTTCCGTCTTCTCAAACATTTGTCATTTCTTAATGCTGGGAATATTTAAAATCCTCCCTTCTAGCTGCTTGAAAATATACAATAAATTATAAACTACAGTCACCGTACAAGGCTATAGCACACTAAACCTCATTTTTACTATCTAGATGTAATTTTGTATCCATTAGCCAACCTCTCCCTTTCTGCCTTCCCGCCGCCCTTTCCTGTCTCTAGGTTCCACTGTTCTACCTTCAGAGGGTAGAATATCATTTTCCTCATAGAGATCTTTAACCCTCTTGGTTAGACTTCTTCTGAGGTATTTGTATTTTTATTTTATATTTTTGTAGCTAAATTGGATTGCTTTCTTGATTTCTTTTTCCACTGGCTCATTGTTAGTCTATAGAAATGCTACTGACTTTTATATGTTTATTTTGTATTCTGTAACTTTACTGAATTTGTTTATCGGTTCAAAGAGATTTTTGCTGGAGCCTTTTTTTTTTTTTTTAATATATAAGAGCATATTGTCTGCAAACAGACAATTAGAGTTTCTCCTTTCCACTTTGGGTGCCCTTGATTTCTTTCTCTTGCCTAACTGCTCTTGACTAGGACGTTCAGTGCTGTGTTGGATAGGAGTGGCACAAGTGGGCGTCCTTGTCTTGTTACAGGTGTCAGAGAAAAAGCTCTTAGTATTTCCCCATTCACCATTATGTTAGCTGTGGGTTTGTCACATATGGCCTTTATCGTGTTGAGATATGTTTCTTTCAGTGCCTCGTTTGTTGAAACTTTTTATCATGAAGCAGCGTTGAATTTTATCAAATGCTTTTTCTGTATCTGTCGAAATGATATGGTTTTTGTCCTTAATTCCGTTGATGTGATGTAGCGTGTTTATTGATTTGTGTTTGTTGAGCAATCCTTGCATCCTGGGATAAATCCCACTTGATCATGGTGTATAATCTTTTTGATTTACTGTTGGATTCAGTTTGTTAGTATTTTGCTGAGGATTTTTGCATCTGTGTTCATCAGGGGTATTGACCTATAGTTTTCTCTTTTTATTGTGTCCTTGTCTTATTTTGGTATCAGGGTAATGCTTGGCTTGAAGAATGAACTTGACAGAATTCCCTCCTCTTCAATATTTTTGGAATAGTTTGCGAAGAATTGATATAAAAATCTGTAGAATTCAGCTGTGAAGCCGCCTAGTTCTGAGGTTTCCTTTGTTGGGAGACATTTTATTATTATATAGTCATACGTGTTACTCATTATTGGTCTGTTTAGGATTTCCGTTTCTTCTTGGTTCCATCTAGGTAGGTTGTACATGTCCAGGAATTTATCCATTTCCTCTAGGTTTTCCAATCTGTTGACATAACAGTTGTTAAAAATAGTTTCTAATGATCCCTTGTATTTCTGTGGTATCAAATGTAATTCTCCTTTTTTGTTTCTAATTTTATTTATTTGGGATTTCTTTTTCTTTCTTAGTGTAGCGAATGGCTTGTCTATTTTATTTATCTTTTCAAAAAACCAACACTCTTTTCTTCATCTTTTATATTTGTTAGTTTCCATATTATTTACTTCCTCTTTGATCTTTGTTATTTCTTTTCTGCTACCACTTCTGGATTTGATTTGTTCTTGCTCTTCTAGCTCATTGCAGTTCATTGTTAGGTTGTTTATTTTAAATCTGTTTTTTAAATGTAGGAGTTTATTGTTCTAAACTTTCCTCTTAATACTGCTTTTGCTGTATGCCATAGGCTTTGATATGTCATGTTTCTGTTTTCAATTATTTCAAGAAATTTTTAAATTTCCTTCTTAATTTCTTCATTGACCCATTGGCTATTCAAGGGCATATTGTTTAATTTCTATGTATTTATACAGTTTTGAAAGTTCTCCTTGTTGTTGATTTGTTTTTTGTTTGATTGTTTATTAAACTTTATGTTCCAGGGTACATGTCCACAATGTGCAGGTTTGTTACATATGTATATATGTGCCAAGCTGGTGTGCTGTCCCCATTAACTTGTCATTTAAATTAGGTATATCTCGTAATGCTATCCTTCCCCCCTCCCCTCACCCCACAACAGGCCCCAGTGTGTGATGTTCCCCTTCCTGTGTCCAAGTGATCTCACTGTTCATTTCCCACCTATGAGTGAGAACATGCGGTGTTTGGTTTTCTGTCCTCGCGATAGTTTGCTGAGAATGATGGTTTCCAGCTGCATCCGTGTCCCTACAAAGGACATGAACTCATCCTTTTTTATGGCTGCATAGTATGCCATGGTGTAAATGTGCCACATTCTCTTAATCCAGTCTGTCATTGATGGACATTTGGGTTGCTTCCAAGTCTTTGCTATTGTGAATAGTGCTGCAATAAACATACGTGTGCATGTATCTTTATGGAAGCATGATTTATAATCCTTTGGGTATATACCCAGTAATGGGATTGCTGGGTCAAATGGTATTTCCAGTTCTAGATCCTTGAGGAATCGCCACACTGTTTTCCACAATGATTGAACTAGTTCACAGTCCCACCAACAGTGTAAAAGTGTTCCTATTTCTCCACATCCTCTCCAGCACCTGTTGTTTCCTGACTTTTTTTTCTTTTTTTCTTTCTTTCTTTCTTTCTTTCTTTCTTTCTTTCTTTCTTTCTTTCTTTCTTTCTTTCTTTCTTTCTTTCTTTCTTTCTTTTTCTTTCTTTCTTTCTTTCTTTCTTTCTTATTATTATTATACTTTAAGTTCTAGGGTACATGTGCATAAAGTGCAGGTTTGTTACATATGTATACTTGTGCCATGTTGCTGTGCTGCACCCATCAACTCGTCAGCACCCATCAACTCGTCATTTACATCAGGTATAACTCCCAGTGCAATCCCTCCCCTCTCCCCGCTCCCCATGATAGGCCCTGGTGTGTGATATTCCCTTTCCTGAGACCAAGTGATCTCATTGTTCAGTTCCCACCTATGAGTGAGAACATGCAGTGTTTGGTTTTCTGTTCTTGTGATAGTTTGCTAAGAATGATGGTTTCCAGCTGCATCCGTGTCCCTACAAAGGACACAAACTCATCCTTTTTGATGGCTGCATAATATTCCATGGTGTATATGTGCCACATTTTCTTAATCCAGTCTGTCACTGATGGACATTTGGGTTGATTCCAAGTCTTTGCTATTGTGAATAGGGCCGCAATAAACATATGTGTGCATGTGTCTTCATAGCAACATGATTTATAATCCTTTGGGTATATACCCAATAATGGGATGGCTGGGTCATATGGTACATCTAGTTCTAGATCCTTGAGGAATCGCCATACTGTTTTCCATAATGGTTGAACTAGTTTACAATCCCATCAACAGTGTAAAAGTGTTCCTATTTCTCCACATCCTCTCCAGCACCTGTCGTTTCCTGACTTTTTAATGATTGCCATTCTAACTGGTGTGAGATGGTATCTCATTGTGGTTTTGATTTGCATTTCTCTGATGGCGAGTGATTATGAGCATTTTTTCATGTGTCTATTGGCTGCATAAATGTCTTCTTTTGAGAAGTATCTGTTCCTTGTTGTTGATTTATAGCTTTATTCTGTTACAGTCTGAGAATATCCTAGATGTTATTTCAATTTTTAAAAAATGTATTGAGACTTCTTTTGCAGCCTAGCATGTGGTTGATTCTAGAGAATGTTCCATGTGCCGATGAGAAAAATGTGCATTTGTATCTGTTGGATGAAATGTTCTGTAAATGTCTGTTAGGTCCATTTGGTCTACACTGTACTTTCAACTTGATAATTTGTTGTTATTTTCTGTCTAGATGATCTCCAGTGCTGACAGTGGGGTTTTGAGGCCCCTACTATTGATGTGTTGGTGTCTCTCTCTCTCTCTCTCTCTCTCTCTCTCTATATATATATATATATATATATATATATATATATATATGTATGTGTGTATATATATATATTTGAGACGGAGTTTTGCTCTTGTTGCCTAGACTAGAGTGCAGAGGTGCAATCTCAACTCATTGCAACCTCCACCTCCCGAGTTCAAATGATTCTCCGGCCTCAGCCTCCCAAGTAGCTGGGATTACAGGCGTGTGCCACCATCCTGGCCTAATTTTTTGTATTAGTAGAGACAGGGTTTCACCATGTTGGCCAGGCTGGTCTTGATCTCCTGACTTCAGGTGATCCACCTGCCTCCACCCCCCAAAGTGCTGGGATTAGATGCATGAGGCACCGTGCCCAACCTCTCTCTCTAGATCTACTAATATTTGCTTTATGTATCTGGGTGCTTTGTTGTTGGGTGCCCATATACTCGTAATTGTTATATCGTCTTTCTATGTTGATCTCTTTATTATATAATTACCTTTTTACAGTTTTTGACTTAACTTGTGATTGGTCTGAAATAAATATAGCTACTCTTGCTCACTTTTGAGTTCCATTAATGTGGAACATGTTTTTCCATCCCTTCACATTTAGTCTATGTGTGTCTTTACGGCTGAAGTGAGTTTTTTGTAGGCAGCATATAGTTGGTTTTTCTTCTTTAAATCCACTCAGCCCGTCTATATCCTTTAATTGGGAAGCTTGGGGTTATTTTGCTATTGATATCACAGTCCAGACATTAAGATTTCCTCACTTAAGTTATTTGTACACAAATTAATATGAAGAGGAAATAGAGTTTTCCTTTTGTCTTTTAAAGATAGCGATGGATTATTATTTTGATTTCATGCAAGTGAGGGACTCACCATGCCTGTTGGAATTTTAGAATTTCTTTCCTGTTATTAGGAACAGCAATGATCTGTAATGGGTTCCTGGAATCATCCAGTGGTGTTCTGAATATCTTAAAAGTTTGCTTTCGTGTCTCATTTTCTATTTCTCCCCTAGTAGCCATGCACCCTGGGCAGGAGATGACCTCACATTTCCTTCGTTTTTGATGATTTCTTAGGTTTAGTGTTTGACACAGTTCGGATTCTGGATAAAATCAGCCCTTCTGGGAAGTGTGTAAATCAAACAAGGACTTTCTGGTGGTGTTATACAGGTTTCCCATGCCCCATGAGTACAGGAATAGCTCCCTGGGGAAGGAATATGGGCACATGATGGCAGGGAGCCATTCTTGGATGGTCCCATCGTTCTGCAGGAATTCTCATGCAGGGAGAAGAAACACACGGTGACTGAGCTGGTAGGGATTCTGCTGATACTTTTGATCGTTATGATTTGATCCTGAAAGGTGATGTGGGATGAAGCGCAATATTTAGAATGCTGACATTCTTTGAAACAAAGATATGGAAAAAATCTTATAATTGCAGGGTGCTTTGTAGTTTTCAGCTGCTCTCATGTGGATCCTTTTTCATCCTTCTGAAATGCTTTCTCAGGAGAGAGCATTGTTCTCTTTATATAGATGAGGAGCCTGGGTTTCAAATGGTTAGGAATTCATCACAGGCATTGGAATCTTTGGTTTCCTGGAACATTTTCTATTCAAGTATAGGCCACATGGCCTCTAAAGGCTGGCTCACTCTTTTTGTTTGTTTGTTTTGTTTTTTGAGATGGAGTCTCACTCTGTCGCCCAGGCTGGAGTGCGGTGGCCAGATCTCAGCTCACTGCAAGCTCCACCTCCCACGTTTATGCCACTCTCCTGCATCAGCCTCCAGAGTAGCTGGGACTACAGGCGCCTGCCACCTCCCCCGGCTAGTTTTTTGTATTTTTTTTTTTTTAGCAGAGACGGAGTTTCACCGTGTTAGCCAGGATGATCTCGATCTCTTGCCTTCGTAATCCACCCATCTTGACCTTCCAAAGTGCTGGGATTGTAGGCTTGAGACACCGCGCCCAGCTGGCTCACTCTTAACACCTCGATTGGGGATCCAGCCTCACCTCTGGGATGGATGGCAGGAACTCCACAGCCATCCTGGGTGCTCTGGTGTGGGGTGGTGGAGCTGTGGCAGCCCCTCCCAGCTGAGTAGCAAGGCCGGGGAAAGCTCATTCCATTCCCCTTGGTTCTAACCAGGTAGAGGCTTACACTGCACATTTCCTTAGCTGGGAACCTTTAGAACTTTACATTTAAAATCTAATCTGTGATCCAGGGAGTAGATACATTGGTACTCACTGTACAAATCCTACATTTTTTGTATATTTAAAATTTTTTTCATGTGTGTCATGAACGACAAAAGAAATGCAAGCCCTTTGAGTTAGCTTTTCTGTATAGCATCTTCTAGAATCAGGAGGCTTGCCAGGGTTTTGTTTCATCACAAATCTTAATCTTTCTGCTCAAGAGATGGCATTATTAAACTCTTGGTTGTGTGGTTTCCGGGAAAGAAATATTCTAACTGAGTTCCAGGAATCACCTCTGTGGCGTTTCTACAGGAAAAGTGACCACTCTTGAAGCTTCACTGTCACTAGCAAGAATGATTGTGATGGTTTCTAAGCGGTCTCCGGCCAATCTTTAGTCTTTTATGCAGAGTGCTTTTATTCCAAGTGAAGTGCCCTTCTGTTTAATGGTGACCTCCTGTTATTACAGGGATTGCAGCCGCATTTGATGGACGTGAACCTGCTCATCTCTGGCTCCCCAGCTTCACCTCTGGGGTGGGTGGCAGGAGCTCCACAGCCATCCTGAGTGCTCTGGGGTGGGAAGTCCCTAGTGGGAGTGGAAGGTGCATGGCCGGGACATTCCTGTCCCATGTTCCACACTGGTGTGTGCGCGTCTCTGCCTTGTTTCTTCCGTCCGTGCGTCTGTGGCGTTTTCTCCCTTCGTGCGTCTGTGACCTGTTTTCTCCATGCGTGCCTCAGTGGCGCGTTTCCTCCATCCATGCGTCTGTGGCATTTCTTCTGTCCGTGCGTCAGTGGCGTTTCTTTCGTCTGTGCGTCTGTGGCGTTTTCTCCATGTGTGCGTCTGTGGCGCTTTTCCTCCCTCCGTGCGTCTGTGGTGCTTTTCTTCACTCCGTGCGTCTGTGGTCTGTTTCCTCCGTCCATGCATCTGTGGTGTTTTCTCCGTCTGTGGATCAGCGGTGTTTCCTCTGTGAGTCTGTGACCTGTTTTCTCCGTCCACGCTGAAGGCCGTCGCTTCTCTCTAGTCACCACTTACTGATCGCTCCCTGTGTGCTGAGCCTGTGTCAGGCGTGTGGCGTGTGTCACCTGTGTGGCAGGGGTTTGCGTGACACACAGAGACACAGGCTTGGGGAGCCGCAGTGATGGGGTCATGGCCACGCAGCTCAGCCCTCGGTCTGAGGGGCTTGGTGCCCACCCAGCTCTTCCCGAAGCAGCCTCGGGGCAGATCCCAGCTCTGCTTTCTCTCCTCAAGGCACCTCATGAAGTAAATTAAGCAAATCTAAAGTAGGAAACAGTTGTGAAATGAGACCTGGTTTCAGGTGTGTGTGGTCATTTCTCTTTACATGCTTACTTCATATACCCCAAATGATATACTTTTCCACCTGGTGTAACAATTAATTACCAGCCATTACTGGTACAAAATTCCATGAAGGGTATTTGAGGAGGGCATAGTCTCAAAGCCATGCTTTATTTTCACAGCTGTGATTTGCATGATAAAACTGTCAGGACTGTGACTTTGTTATCTTATTTTTAGACCCTTGAAAGGAAGTTATTTAGTGATTACTTATAATTATGAAAATAATCTAATGATTAGAGAACCTCATTAGAACAAGTATTATATTTTCTGTTCCTTATGTAAATGAAATCTTCTTAATCCAGGCCGATGTTGGCAGGAATGGTCACGTTTAAAATGGGTAAGATGTTTATGTGATGTGCAGACCTCCCTCATATCGTCTCTGGAACATTCCAGGACTTCCATCTCAATTCTCACTTGTTGACACCCTACCTTGTTTTGTGATTATTCTTGTTTGCATCAGAATTTTGAATCCACATACCTGAGATGATACTTACGTATGCATGTACACATGCATGTGTGTGCACGTGTGTATGCATGTGTATGTGCGTGTATGCGTGTCCATGTGCACGTGTATATGCATGCATGTATGTACATGTGTACGTGTGTATATGTATGTGTGTGCGTATATGCGTGTGTATGCATGTATGTGCGTATGTGTGCGTGCATATGTATGTATGCACACATGTGTACATGTGTGTGCACGTGCATACACGTGTATGTGTGTTCGTGTACATGTGTAGGTATGTGTATGCATGTGTATGCATGTGTGTGCACGCAGGTGTAGCTTTCCCTTTCATACATGCTGTGTTGAGTATTGCTGTTAGGCAGTGACAACTTTCCATTTCCTCAGTCAGAAAATGGGTAGCTCATCATTAATAAAGATGAGCATTCAATATCAGGAATCCCTAAAGACAATTGAAATTGTCATATTAAATAAATAAATTCCAAAACAAAGATAGTGTTCTGTACTATGTGTTCACATTGAACTTTCCTATAAAAATTGGTGTGGATGTTTCCCACTTATTGGAAATCACATGACTAGTTTAAGCCAAAACGTGGAATATTAATTCTGTCTTCAGATCACCTTTGCATATTTATGATTGATCTGTTCTGTTGTTCTGGAAGCTCTGAAAGCCACTCTGTCTTACCCTAGCTGGTGCCACGGTTGTGAGAATTCAGAGAAACGAGGTGTCTGCCAGTTTCAGTATTTTAGATCTCAAGCTGCCTCTTTGCTGCATCATAAACCAGTCTTAAAGAAAGACACAGTGTGACTTGTGGTGGATTATATCAGTTTTATTTTCTGTGGCTGAATCGTCACTCTACCTTGTGAATTAATGTTATTTTTCAGATCGTCTTCATAACACAGGGAGGTTCTCCAGTGTTGAGTGCAGGTTCAGTGAAAGCACTAACACTGTTACTACGGACTTCAACAGACTTGTTTTCCGAGGTGATAACCCTGGAGTCAGGCATTCAGTGTCCGCCCATCACTTCACTTGGTTCCGAGTACTCGGTCCCCTCCTGCTCTCCTTCCCCTGCACCCTTACTTCTGTCTTACCTTCTTTTTGACTCATAGGCCCTCGGCAGATGGTGTGTTGGGGGCAGGTGTCTGCTGTGAATCTTCGATAACCTTGAGAGAGAACTTTTTCTTTGGAGCAAGACCCCTCTCAATAAACTTTCAGTAGCCCGAGTATCATCTGTCGTGTGAACTATTTGTGGAAAACGTTCAGCATTTTTCCTTAGATTTTGACCGATCTTTCTCCACCTGCCAGTTTCTTCTCAGTTTGCCATGTCTGTACCCTCACCAACCCCGTTCCAGCCCTGGTTACGTGTGAAGTAATTGAAGCAGAGCTCTGCAGATGAGAGAGTGTGTGTCGCCCCCCGAGTTCCCTTCCTGGCCTCTGAGTGTGGGTTGTGTTTTGTTCTGAGGGACGACTCTGAGGCTCCTGGCCCCTGTTTTGGAGCACCCCACGCCAAAGTGGGTGTAAAATGAAAACTGGGTTTATGCTGTATTATTATAATTCATAGAGCGGATGATAAAAATGCTTGAATCTGAGCAGCAGCTGAAAATGAGGACATGGTACCAGTTTGGATGTTGGACGACCTTCTTGAAAACACTTTCATCATACTTTAGAAACCGTGCATGTGCTGTTTTCTATTTCATACTTAGAATCTGTACAGTGTGTGTTGTATGAGTGTGTTGCATGAGTGTGTTGTGTTGTGAGTTGCATGGGTTGTATGTGTGTTGTATGTGCATATTGTGTTGAGTTGCATTTATTGTATGTTTGAGTGTTGTGTGTTGTATGAGTGTGTTGTACGTGTATTTGTGAGTTGTATGTTTTGTATGTTGTATGTGTGTTGTATGAGTGTGTTGTACGTGTATTTGTGAGTTGTATGTTTTGTACGTTGTGTGTGTGTTGTGTGTTATATGAGTGTTGTGCATTGTACGTGTGTATGTGTATGTTGTATATGAGTTGCATGTATTGTGTGTATGTTGTGTGAGTGTTGTGTGTTGTATGAGTGTGTTGTACGTGTGTTTGTGAGTTGCATGTGTTGTGTGTTGTGTAAGTGTTGTGTGTTGTGAGTGCATTGTACATGTATTTGTGTTGAGTTGCATGTATTGTGTATGTTGTATGTGTTGAATGTTGTGTAGTGTGTTGTATGTGCATGTTGTGTTGTGCGTGAGTTACATTTCTTGTATGTGTTGTTTGAGTGTATTGTATGTGTATGTTGTGAGTATGTGAATGTTGCATTGATTTGCGTGTGTCATGTATGTTGTATGTGCATGTTGTGTTGAACGTGAGTTGCATGTTTTGTACGTGAGCTGTATGAGTATGTTGTATGTGTATGTTGTGAGTTGTATGTATTGTGTGCATGTTGTGTGAGTGTTGTGTGTGCATGTTGTGTTGTGAGTTGTGTGTGTTGTGTGTTATATGAGTGTTGTGTGTCGTATGAGTGTGTTGCATGTGCATGTTGTGTGTGAGTTGTGTGTTGTGTGTGCTGTATGAGTGCATTGTACGTGCGTGTTGTGTTGTATGTGAGTTACGTGTGCTGTATGTGTGTATGAGTGTGTTGTACGTACATGTTGTGTTGTGCGTTGCATGTATTGGTTATGTGTTGCCTGAGTGCTAAAAATGCATATTGTGTTGTGAGTTGCATGTATTGGGTATGTGTTGTATAGGTTGTGTGTGTTTGTGTGCATTGTGTGTTGTCAGTGTTGTATAAGCGCATTGTACATGCGTGTTGTGTTGTTTGTTAGTTGCATGTTTTCAGTGTGTGCCGTGTGAGAGGCGGGGCATCCACATGACTGCTCCTCAGCGAGTCCTGCCTTGCAGCCCCTTCCGAGCTTGTATCCTCCGGAGCAGCCTAGAAGCAGCA
Source organism: Macaca fascicularis (assembly GCF_037993035.2). NCBI lineage: Eukaryota > Metazoa > Chordata > Mammalia > Primates > Cercopithecidae > Macaca > Macaca fascicularis. The sequence continues at coordinate 14,474,199 of NC_088387.1, read as the reverse complement.
GCATGTTTGCCTCTGCCCGTCCCCAGGAGGCCTCCGCCAGGTCCTGCGCTCAGCGCGTCGCTAGGCAGCCTCTCTTGTCTCTTTTGTCTCTCTCATCGTCCTCCTGCGCCTGCTCCTTCTCGGGACCTGCATCCTTCCTCTGTGCTCCCTGGCAAGCCACACCTGGGACGTGGGAGTTCAGGCTCTCCCCTAAGCCGTTTGCTCCTCTCTGAAGAGCGCCCCCGTTGACTGGCCGTGAGCAGCTGTAGTGGATTGCAGGGAAGGGAGGTGGTTGTTCCTGTAGAGACGCCAGGGTCTTACCTGGGGAGAATGGAGCCTGTGCTGGGCAGGCCGCCCTCCTGAGGAAGGGGATGGGGTGGGAGGAGCCTCTCGTGGATAAGGGGCCCCCCTCCTGCCCTCCTTCCCTCTACCCCAGTCTGTTGTGAGGGAGGGCGGGGCCCTAGGTGATTTCTATACAGATCTTCAATTATCCAGGCTGTGAATCAAATACTTCTGTTTTTAAGATCAGAGGAAATCTCCTTTTGTTTGTCTGCCTTTTATTTTATTTTATTTTATTTTATTTTATTTTATTTTACTTTTTTTGAGAAAGTGTTGCCCAGGCTGGACTGCGGTGGCGCGATCTCGGCTCACTGCAACCTCCACCTCCCGGGTTCAAGCGATTCTCCTGCCTCAGTCTCCTAAGTAGCTGGGATTACAGGTGCCCGCCACCACATCAGGGTAATTTTTGCATTTTTAGTAGAGATGGGGTTTCACCATGTTGGCCACGCTGGTCTCGAACTCCTGACCTCAAGTGATCCACCCACCACGGCCTTCCAAGGGGTTGGGATTACAGGCATGAGCCACCGCGCCCGGTCCGTCTGCCTCTTAGTTAGAACCTGTATACTTAATGTTTTAAATTTCACTTTTCCGGGTCAGAACAGTCGTGTTTCTTTTTCGTAGTGTTGCTATGAATGTCCTTTACGATTAGGAGACTGGGCTGGGTGCCCAATGGAGAGTGGTATCACTGGGTCAAGGTCACCATCTGCCCCAGCAGGGTCTAGAGTGTTTAGAGTCTTTCCTGGGCGTAGACACCCTTTTGTCTGACGTTCAGATAAAACCAATCACCATATTCAGTTAATCAAAGAGGTCAGAGCTGGGAACGGTTAGTGCACATCCACCTCTCCCGAGAGTGTTCACGCCCCTTCCACGCGGGGCTAGGCTGCTGCGGAGCGTGGTTCTACTGGCTGTGGGTGTGGCCTCTTTCCTCAACCACAGCCATCGCAGGCCTGCCACAGTTTTGATTCTTCTAGAAGAGAATAGGCAACACAAGAGAAACAAGATATGTTACATTTGAAACCTTTAAAAATTATTTCCTCAAACATTGTGTATATGTTTTGCCCATACCTAATATGATAGCAATGTAGAAAAGATTAAAATGAAAAGAAAATTTCCCCCATATTAAGTCTTTGAAAGGCATCCAACTTAGTTTTCATACAATTATTTTCTCCTTGGAGTCATACTTTATTGGTTTCAGTAATGTGTGACAAGTGCACCGGCATACACAGATTTAGGAGCAAACAGCTGCTTCATGATTATAGTTCAGCTCGCGGGGCCCAGCTGTGGGGGTGCAGCCTGCGCCTCCTGCGCCTGCCTGTGCGCCAATGGGGCTGGTCACCTTGAGCATCTGGGAGTGTCTGGGTAAGTGAGGTCTGGGCAAGGCAGCATCCACACACCTGCGTAGTTCTCACTTTGTCCACGTTATCCAGCAATGCCACAAAATTATCAAGTAAATGTTCTCCAAGCGCATATTCAATTAGTGTTTGGAAAGTGCATAGGTAGCTCATACAGCACCTTCAGGAGGAGCTAGGAGCCCAGGAATGAGAGCAGGTGTGAGGCCTGTACTCTCCTTGCATAGATAAAATATGCATGTGCATATCTGAGGCCAGAAAGTTAGATTGGGGCCAGCATGTGGAAGTCCTTACCTGTCGGATACGAGGGAGCCACTGAGGGTTTTGGAGAGAATCGCCTCTGATGTGCGGCACGCCGTGGAGCCGGAGGGACAGAGCAGGCTCATGCAGGGCACTCGCCGTGGCGAGAGGAGGACAGAAGGCAGCCAGTGAGCTGAGCGATTCGGTGCCTGGGTCAGGAGGGGAAGAGGGAGTGCAGGAAGGGGGAAGAAGCTGCGAGTCTGCACCCTGAGGTCGTCGTTGCGCTTTGCTGGAAATCAGAAGCAAGTGTGGATCTGACTCGGAGATACTTACAGACACCACTGCAAGCTGCGAGTCTGGAAATACAGGAGGAGGCTTGGGGAAAATCTGGAGCAAGGTGCATTTGGGAGCCTCTTAGGTAGAAGGGCAGGTCAAGTAGCCAGAGTGTGAGGCGTGCATGTCTGGAGAGAGGAGGCCAAAGGAAAGCCCACATTTGGAAATGGAGGCAGGGTTGGAAGACCCAGAAAAAGCCCTGCTTAGAATCCAGAGAAGAGCTGGATGGCGCAGTTCACTAAAGTCCAGAGCCGAGAGTTTCCAGGAGAAAGTCCCAAGTGTTGTTGAAAACCAGGGGGCAGGACTCCAGTTGGAGCCTGTGAGGGGAGCCTGGCGGCCCTGATCCCTGAGAGCAGCCAGAGCCTGGGAGTCTCGCGGAAGTGGGTGGGAAGTGCAGGGAGCAGGTGGAGATGGTCCTTCAAGGCCTGGTGCTTCACACGGGCAGCCAGCCGTGGACCAAGACACAACTGGAGAGGGGCCTGAACCCAGAGCGTCGCCAGGTGAAGCAGGGAGCCGGGAAGGGCAAAGGTATCCGGAAGAAAGCGGGCAGGCATGGAGCCAGGTCCCCAGGGAGGCTGCAGTCTTCTTTCTCTGTTCATGGACTGGTTGTTGGTTATTTTGAGTTCTCAAAGTCATCCACTCGGTGCGGTCCAGAGAAAGTTCCCAGGGGTCTCAAGGCCGGAGCAGGCCTTGTGCTTTTCCGAACACGGTGCGTGTTGACTCAGGGTTACCGTCAATGGCTAATTCTAGCGTGTCTTTTGTTGAAGTCTGCAGAAGAGCCTCAACCAGCACCAGCTTTTGAAGAACTTAGAAAACTTGGGTTCTTCTGATTCTGGATTCTTGCCTGAAATGCCTCGTATATTTTTGGCTTAGGTGTTCTTAGCACTTGTGTTACGGCATTTGGAGCTCTGTATTTCTGTGATGTGCTAGCTGTGAGGATGTTTAAAATTAGATTCCTAGAAATCAGGAGATTCCTGATTATAGATTCCTATAATCTAATTATAGGAGCTCTCGGCCACGCTTCATGGGTTATGTTTTGACCCCTCATAGTGGATCCCGTTGCGGTGGCTCTTCTTAGTATTTGTGGAACACCTGACTCGTGATGCTAGGAGAATGTGATTTGTTTTCTTTGTAAGTCTAAAGTCTAATGACCTTGTAGAGTCTTTATACCCATCTCTTATAAATCAGCTTTAATATACTTGAAAATATCCTCATTGTGCCCTTGAAAAGCAGGTGCACATTTTAAAAGTCATCCTTTTAAAATCCTTTTCTGCAGCCTGTGCCCTTTGTCTGTTTTGTTTCCTTCACTGTAACATCATGAAACAGGGACAAGGACTAGAATCTCTGTTTCATACACAGAGCTGAACTGTGCTGAGTGACCTGCTATGCTGACGTCTGTTTCTGTCGTGAGAGGGAACGCAGGCCTCTTGACTTTTCCTTTTGTACATTTTCAAAAAGAATATTTTTTCCTCTCTTGAGTCCATTCCATTGTGGGATTCACTCCTAAGACTGTTTCTTTGCCTTCCATTTTGACAAGTATGATTTAGTTTCTGAGATTGAGGAAAGGGCAGTGAAAAGGCCTGGGAAAGAGAAAGCAGGAAGAGAAGGAATTATCTCATGATTTTAGTCAGAAGGAAATCACTCAGACAGAAACGCTATTACAAGTGGGTCAGATCCCAGGAAGTGGGATTGAATAAGTGACATAGTATCACACAACTCTGTTTTACATTCTTGCTGTTGCCAGGGGTAACGAAAAGAACGAGTATAATCATTCCGAGGTCAAATATATATCTTTGCTGACTCTGACTATAATTAGCAGAATTCGTTCAGTTCAAGTTTGAGAATACCTTTACAGAAGAGGGCCTTCGTGCCCGTGTGCCTATTTCTATTTATATGTTCACACGTATTGGAGTATAAATGTGTGTGTGCTGTGTGTGAGACCTCATTATTTGAAACAAGAAATGTGCAGTAGAGCTTATTAATTACGAGAAGGTACATTTGGGGGATAAACCACTTTGTTTAGAATTGAATAATGGGGTCTTTGAGGGGTGTATATATGTATGTGTGTTTGCATTTATGTGTATGAAAGTTTGTATTGCATGTATATGTGTTGTGCATGTATGTGTGCCTTTGTGTGTGATGTATATGTGCATGCATGTGTATATGTGTGCATGTGTATTTGTGTTGCATGTATGTGTGTGCATGTGTTACATGTTTAGGCACGACTGCACACATGTGCAAGTAGGCATGCATGGATGCTCGTGTGTGTATAGTTATACATGTATATTTGTGCATGTTATGTCTACGCATTTACATATGTATGTGTGTCAGAATGTGTATGTATATGCATGTGTGTTTGAGTGTTGTGCGTATGCTTGTGCGTGTTTGTTTGAGTGTTGTGTGTATGTTTGTGCGTGTGTGTTTGAGTGTTGTGTGTATGTGTATGCATGTGTTTTGTGTTGGTATTATGTGATTATGTGAATGTGTGTGCATGTGTGAATGTATGTATTACATGTAGGTGTGCGTGTTCACGTGTATGTGTGTGTGTGATATGTGTCTGTGCATGCATGCATGTGCACATTTGATTTGTGAATCCTCTCTGGGAGGGGCATGTTCCTGGAGACAGTGCATGGGATCCTCCGCTGTCCTCTCAGGGAGAGAGACATTGTGAAATTCGAGCCATTAGGTAAACATGCCTGATGTTCTATAAAATATATATTTATATCCCTGGGGTTAAATATATGTTAAATGGGTGCAAAGGTGTTATATTGCATTAAAAGTCATCTTAGTACTTCCTGGTTAAAGGGTTTGTGAATGATTTCCTGTACATGGGACATAATACACCACACAGAATTACAGCGGGTCAATGGCATTTGCCAGGAGGTCTGGCTTACGATTGGTATTTCTGGTTGCAGACATGCAGGTTGAGCTTTGCTGGACTTAGAGGAGGGTCATTGACTCTGCCCACTGAATGATACCAGCCTCTCTGCTGCTTCCTTGTTCTGCCGGCTTCATCCAGAGCTGGGAGCGCTGCTCTCAGACGCATTGTACTTTTCTCTCCATAAAAATCTGCAGCATTTGTTAGCAGTCCAGTAGCAGACTGAGTGGCAGGTCCAGGGGCAGGTCCAGCGGCAGGTCCAGGGGCAGGTCCAGCGGCAGGTCCAGTGTCAGGTCCAGTGTCAGGTCCAGCGGCAGGTCCAGCCAACTTTCCACCTGGCCCATGTGAAAATGTACCCTCTCCCTTCCATTTTTTAAAGCAGTAGTTATTAGTAGAGCCTACTGCCATTTCTCCTTGAGCTCCTCATAGTGGATGGTAAGCATTTGCTTTATTAAAGCAAAGTTCCATGCTCTTTGTGCTAAGTCTCCTCTGCCTTTCTGTGAGAGGCTAGAATTGGGATCGACCCTCAGCTGTGCCAGAGCCTTGGTACCTGTCTCAGTTCTGGAATCTACTCTGTGCTTGTTGCCTTCCATCCACCGACAGCCGTCTGTCTTCCTGTCCCTCCTTCAACACGGAGTCCAGCAGTGTGCACACAGGTGAGCCTGTGTGGATGCTGGTTTTGTAGGATCTTATCGGGACCTTAGTCATCTTTTCACTAGGAAACCAGACACTGCAAAGGACTTACAGAAAAGCCCAAAGAAGCCGTATCAATAGAATCATAGAGACAGAATTCTATAACCATAGGAAATGGCATTGATTATCATGAAATGTGCATTTATGTGAGGCATAGTAAAACATCACATTTCTTACTGGGTAAGAGCTTGGAAAAAAGATTATGAAAGTATAACTGACTCTACTCTTGTATCGTGGAACATGGTAAAATGATGCAAGGTATTGTATAGAATGGAACAAACAGATTAGAATTATATAGAGTAGCGCAGAATAGAACAAATAGTATAATGTTATATAGGGTAGCATAGAATAGAAGAAACATTGTAACATTATGTAGTATAGTATACAATAGGACAAATAGTATGACATGGTCTAGAATAGAACAAGTGGGATAGTATTGTAGAGTATACAGTTGAACTAATGACGTAGTATTGCATAGCATAATGCAGTCTAGATTAGAACACACAGCCTAGTATTAATATTAAGTAGTATGGTGTGGAATAGTAGAGTCGCATGGCACAGAACAGAGAGGATAGTGTTCTGTAGCACTGACGCAGGAGTTTTGCTCTTTAGCTCAGCTGGGTCCAGGTTCTTGTCTCATGACCAGGAAGAAACAGGCACGGGGGCATCGAAGAGTGAGTGCAGCGGAACTTATTAAGCTAAAAGTTAAGCTCTCGGCGAAAAGAGGGGTCCTGAGAGCAGGTTGCTGGTTGCCCCCTTCCCAGTTGACTACAAGGGCTTTTATATAGAAGCTGATGGGGCTGGGCTCCCTGTCTAAGGAGCAAATTTCTGGTGGTTCCACCCCATTCCCCCGTGTGCATGGGGACCCTTAGTCTGCTGTGAGCATGTTTAGGCGAGACCCCCGTGCAAGTCCCCCTATCTGCACAAAACATGGGCTGGAGGCTCTCTGGGACCTTCCCTTACTATCTGCCTAAAGCAAGCTGGCTAACTGCTTTCCGTATAGAAGAAAATAGAATAGAATAGAACAGATAGTACAGTATTTTATAGTATAGAATAAAGCTGTAGTATTCTATCGTAGAGAATGGAATAGTATAGAATAGAACAAACAGATCGTACTAGTGTAGTATAGAATAGTAGCCTCAGGCAGCACGGAGCAGTGTTGTGCTCCCTATGTACAGAGTGTAACCACCAGGAGAGCGTTCTTCAGTGGGGCGCCACTGGCCCTTCATATTTCTTTGGTTCTGCGGAAATGAGGAGAGGGAATTAAGAGAGGGGGAGGAGGTTGGCTTTCTTACTTTTAAGGCGCTCATTACTTCTTGGGGATCATTTGATGCTCCCCTTTGGTAGTATTCTGTGAAGCAGTCTCTGTACTCTGTGTGGGGTGAAATGTGGAGCAGTCTGTGGACTCTGTAGGGTGAAATGTGGAGCAGTCTGTGGACTCTGTAGGGTGAAATGTGAAGAAGTCTGTAGACTCTGTAGGGTGAAATGTGGGGCAGTCTGTGGACTCTGTAGGGTGAAATGTGGGGCAGTCTGTGGACTCTGTAGGGTGAAATGTGGAGCAGTCTGTGGACTCTGTAGGGTGAAATGTGGGGCAGTCTGTGGACTCTGTAGGGTGAAATGTGGAGCAGTCTGTGGACTCTGTAGGGTGAAATGTGGAGCAGTCTGTGGACTCTGTAGGGTGAAATGTGGAGCAGTCTGTGGACTCTGTGTAGGGTGAAATGTGGAGCAGTCTGTGGACTCTGTGTAAGGTGAAACATGAAGCAGTTGAGAAAGGATGAAGTCAGAAGTAGCTCAGCAGAGATGCACCAACTCTTACCTGGGAGACTGTGGAGCAGTCTGTGGACTCTGTGTAGGGTGAAATGAGGTGTTTTATGTAAATAGTTGTCTCATACCTGGCACATGGCAGAGCCTCCGTGGATCTTGCCATCATGAACCCTCTGATAACTTCTCTACAGTGCCCTCCACACTATGAATACCATACATTGTGGGAAGTCCAGGCCTTTTCAAAGGCTGGGTTTCATTTTAACAAAATTGGAATGCCCTGCATATTTGGAATGGCCAGATCATCCTGCACTTTTGACTTCACCTGTCCAGCTGGGTACACCTCCCTGCGTGCTGCCAACGTTTACGGTGGAATTCCCTGATGCCACTATCCTCACTGCCTGCACCTGAATCTGCTGTGGGGTCATTTCCTTATTGGACTTGTCTGGGGACCTCTTGAGGGGTGGATGGGTCAGGACTGGGTTATCTGGGGAAGGTGTTCACAGCATTCCTGTTTGCAGTCTGTGTCCCTGTTGGAAGAGATGCTTTTAGCACATCGGTTAATCCAGACGTGATTAGCAAGGGGTGTCTCTCCCAGGTAAGAGTTGGTGCATCTCTGCTGAGCTACTTCTGACTTCATCCTTTTTCAAGTCTGTTACAAAGAGAACTTTGGTTTCTCAAGGTTTAAGAATTAATGTCAAAGAGCAATTTAGTGTTCTTTTCGAGTCGCCAGCCTTGCTGTGAATGATTCGTGAGTCCTTGATGGTCAGGGCCACAGCACAATTGGTGGGCCATCTGTTCCCCACCCTGGTGGATACTTTCTCACCCAAAAAAATGTATTCTGTTAACATGTCTCAATTAGAATATTTTAGTAGGAGACAGAATTATGGCTCCTGTTTTAATTTGTAATAGATGATTACTGTAGCAGGGTCAAGGTTGAGACTTGCAGTGTAGCTCAAGGAAAACATTGATTAGGAACACCCAAAATATATCACCAGCTTTGTTGTTGCAGCTCCAAGGGACTGGGAATGCATATATATATTTTTCTTTTGTTATTATTTATTATTTTTATTTTTGAGACAGAGTCTTGCTCTGTCACCCAGGCTGGATTGCAGTGGCATAATCTCATTTCACTGTAACCTCTGCTTCCAGGGTTCAAGAGAATCTTGTGTCTCAGCCTCCCGAGTAGCTGGGATTACAGGTGCCTGCCACCATGCCCAGCTAATTTTTGTATTTTTAGTAGAGACAGGGGTCTCACCGTGTTGGCCAGGCTGGTCTTGAACTCCTGACCTCAAGTGATCTGCCAACCTTGGCCTCCCAAAGTGCTGGCATTACAGGCATGAGCCACTGTGCCTGGCCGCCATGACCATTTGAAATGTGGCACTGAATATCTGCCTTTTTTTTTTTTTAAGAAGTGCAGATGTTACACCTCACACCTCTATTCTGGGGCTGGCCTGGGCTGGCCAGCAGGGTTCCCAGGCTCGAGGCCATGTCTGAAGTGTTGTTGGACAATGTGGATCTGTGACCCTTGGTCTTTGGGGACGTGGGGCACCCCGAGACACCCACAGTCTTGCGAGGGTTTACGGCTCTGTGTGTGGCTGCTGTGAGGCAGCTTTGGGCGGGGAGGAAGGAGAGCAGAACCCATCTGTCCTGGTGCGGAAAATGCCCAAGAAAGTAAAGAAATGATACAAAAAAATCATCATCTGCCCTGGTGCCATTTCTGTTAAAAAAAAGAAAAAAGAAAAATTCACTCTGAATGTGGTTCTGTGCTTGAGGAGGATAGAAAATACCTGGAAAGATGCACAAAGTGTTCTTATGGGGCCAGCGCCGGGAAGTGGGATGGGAGGCTTGGGAGTGTGTGGAAAGGAGGACGCGGCGTATTTTATTCTAGTCTATTTGGTAGAGCGAGTGACGAAAGTGAAGTTTGAGTGATCCGAGCAGCTCGGCCTGGCCATGGGTAGATCCCAGCCATGGGTAGATCCCAGCGTGTCCCGCCTCCCGCCTCCAGCTGCAGCTCTATTTCTCAGTCACAGATGAGACAGGTGGCCTGAGGCTGTGGGCGGAGGAGGGGCAGCGCGGTGTCCCCAGCACGTGACTGTCCAGGCTGCTCTTGGGCCAGCCTGAGAGAAAGGGCAGAGGAGAGTTGGGAGGGTGCACAGTGCGTCCCCCTTCCCCGCCCTGGGACTGAGGTGAGCCCAGGCTGCTGTCAGGATGGAGGAAGATGCCCTCAGGACGGAGGAAGAGGCCGGTGGAGTTTGGTCAGCAGCCAGTGTGGTCTTTCCCACAGGGGATACGCAGTGCGCCAACTCGCAGGAAAAAACTCTGCTTTAGTTTTTAAATTTTGCTCATTCTGTTTATCGTGCTGGTCATGGTAAGATTTGGATATTGTTGGTAGGAATCAGTGTCAATTGCATACAGTTGACTCTTGTCCAACACAAGCTTGAGCTTTGCGGGTCAACTTATAGGTGGATTTTTTCAACCAAACTCAGGGAGAAAATACAGTGTTCTGCTACGTGAAACGCATGTCGGAGGGCTGATTCTTTGTACACGCAGAAAATACAGTGTTCCTGCCATGTGAAACGCGTGTCGGAGGGCCGACTCTTTGTACACGCAGGTTCGGCAGGTCCACCTGTGCGGCTTGAATGTGCCTGGATTTGGTGTCCATGGGGTCCTGGAACCGACTTTCTGAGTCCAGCGAGGCTGGCCCCGGGATCGACTCCTTGAGGACAGCGAGGCTGGCCCCGGGACCGGCTCCCTGAGGACAGCGAGGCTGTTTCTAGTAGCAGGTGGTTTATTTTGTGTTTTCCCCCTGGCTCTACACCCCATTCTCAGAGACACGGCTGTCACAGGGGGACCAGCTGGGGCAGGGGAAGAGTGGAGGGCACCTGGTAGAAGTGGCCATGGACTCTCGTAGGAACGATAACCGTGGCACCTACTGTAGATGAAGATGTTGTTGGTCTGCACTCTTCTCGTGTTGGTCTGGGGCATGCAGTGGCCGTGGGCTGGTGTGGTCCACAGCCCCGGTCTGGGGCATGCAGTGGCTTTGGGCTGGTGTGGTCCACAGCCCCGGGCTCCGTGGTCCCTGACCCTGAAATCCCATCCGGTGCTGTGTCACCTTGGGCCAGCTGTCTCCTGAGGGGAAGGGAACAGGAAACAGCCCTCCCCGCATGGCCTCCCCAGTACCACCCACCCCCAGGACCTCCAGTGTTGACCCTGCTGGGGGTTCCTCTCTGCTGAGGGGGACCTTGTCCCAACAAGAGGACTCCATGGGCTGCAGGAGGTGTCGAGCTATTTTCTCTCCTGGAACTGGGTTGCTGGCAGCTCCCAGATGCAGGAGGAAAGGCTCAGAAGTGCCTTCATAATAAGGAGTTGTTGACTTGAACTTTGGACAGCAAACACTGCTTACATTTCCTTTTCTGTTTTGATGCGTTAATGGTGTGTGGCAACACCGTGACACACGGGGATGCGGGTGATGGGTGACCCCCCCCGCAAGGGGGCCATGCACATGTTTGATAATAAGAAGGCATGCTTCTCTTACTGCAAATAAAACTTTTAATGGTTTTCTGCCAGAAAGACCCTGTCCTTTATGTAGGATACATAGAGGATCATTTGGCAAAGGATTGGGGATTTGGGGTTAAACTAAAAACAAATTAATTTCATTGTATAGCACTCTGAACCCATTTGAGTTAATTATTCATTGAGAATTTGAATAGCACACACTGTTCTGACTTTCCATTTCCCCCTAATGAACGGCATTTGCTGTAACATGACAAAACCCTGAGTCTTAGAATTACTGGGTAATGTGGAAAAAGTAAAAGTTGGTTCTCTGTTGTTTTGCTTTAAGGAAATTATATTATTTTGCAGCCACTTAGTTTTCTCCTTTCCAATACGAAAAATTGCTTTCTTACTACCTGAAAATTCGTGAAGGTCAAGGGGACACAGGCTGCAGTGCATTAAAAGCCACCATCAAATGTGGACGTGGACCGAGTTTTCCCCTGTTCTCTCCCACCATCAAATGTGGATGTGGACTCAGTTTCCCCCGGTCTCGCCCATCATCAAATGTGGACGTTGACCCAGTTTCCCCGTGTTCTCGCCCATCATCAAATGTGGACCTGGACCCAGCTTCGCCCGTTCTCTCCCACCATCAAATGTGGATGTGGACCCAGCTTCCCCTTGTTCTGGCTAACCATCAAATGTGGACTTGGACACACTTTCCCTCTGTTCTTGCCCACCATCAAATGTGGACACGGATTCAGTTTCCCTCTGTTCTTGTCCACCATCAAATATAGATGTGGACCTAGTTACCTTCTGTTCTCACCCACCATCAAATGTGGATGTGGACCCAATTTCCTTCTGTTTTCGCACACCATCAAATGTGGACATGGACTCAGTTTCCCTCTGTTCGTGCCTACCTTGCCACCATGGCTCATTTCATAATCACTCAGGAAAGGAAGAAACATTATTTTTAATAGGCATGAAGGCAGTTATTTTTAACCTAAGAAGAAGGACATATTTCCAGCAATGGAAATGACCAGCTGAGTGGGTCTGTGTGAAGTTTGGAAGAAAAAAAGGATTTTACCTTCCCCTCTCTGTGTGTGCCCACCTCCCCCAGTTGAGAGTCACAGATTTAATTACTTTAATTTTGAGCTTAAAATTATTTGACAGCCTAACAAAAACTACTACAGTCCTATAAAATTCTGCTGTGTGTTTGGTTTTTCAGTTGCTTTTCTGAATATGGTAAATGAATGCATTATGAGATGTTATTTTAGTAATTGCTGTAAAAATTAATGTATGTTATAACCAAGTGTTATAAAGTTAATTTAGTACCAAAGTAAAGCTAAAGCTGCATTGATTTCCCACTGTACTTGTGCATAACAACGGCTCCATGAGGCAGGCGCTGTGACCCTGTAGTCTGGTGGGAGAAGGTGCCACCTGGCTGGTGTGGTCGCTGCCCGTCCCCTCTTGCTGCCAGGCAGCTTTGTAGTTTCCAGGCTATGCGGGAGTTGAGGCGGGTGGTCAGTAAGTGACGGTGGGGAGTTGGGTGGTGCAGGTTGGCGTGGGGTGGAAGGAGAAGTGGAGAGCCTGGGGAAGGCTGGACAGCAGCTCCGGTACCTGCACAGGGGGGCAGGGTGCGGCGGCACCGGGCAGTGAGTAGCTCCTGGAAACAACCCTTGAGGTTTTTATAGACGAGTCTGTCTTCAGCTCTGCACCCCTTTCCTGCTGAGTCCAGGTGGAGGGTGGAGGCGTCGAGCGCTTGTTTCTCCAGGTGAGGGCCCATCGGACACAGCCAGTGTTACCTGGAGTCCCCTCACGTGGGAACGTGCCCCTGCTCTTTTCAGAACAAAACAAATCTTAGTTAAACTTGACACATCGACTTTCCAGAAGGTGTTTAAGTCTGTATGCCTGTTAAGTCACCTAACTTTAAAGAGTAATGATACAATATGCTTCTTTTTAGGGGAGAAAACCTAACTGATTTAAAAGATAAAATCAGAGGTTGGGGTCGCAGCATTTTGGAGGCGACTTGGTTTATGTCCTAGTGGGCAGTAGTGTTTCCTCAACTGTTGTGTTTGCTCTATTATTACATTACAGAGGTGACACTTGAAACATAGGGAAATGGAAGGCAAAACAGCCCCCCCCCCATTCAGAGATAAACGTTATCAACATATTCATGCACTTCCTTCTGCTGTTTTTGCTCTTCACTTTTGATTTTAAGATCACGTTCATAGGATGGATATGTAATTGTTTATGGTGACTTTAAAAGCACCTTTCTTGCTAAAAAGAGTATTTTTTTCAGTCTGGAAAATTTAGACAACATGTTTTGTTTAAAAATTAATTATAATACCACCATGAAGTCATCAATGTTTTTATACATTTTCTTGGTCTCTTTATGGACTTAATATATACAATTTAACAAATTGGAAATAACGTAATTTTATGCATAAAATGTTTCTTGGCATTAGAGATGGAGCAGAGAGGAGGCACAGGGCCTCCCGCTGGCTGAGGTCCTCCCAGGGTGTGACCAGCAGCCTCCCAAGTTTAGGGTCTGCACAGAGTAAGATTTCTAAATCGCCTTACACCACAGGCCCTGCAGCCATGCGCCCCTTTGATAAGGGAGTGTACTCTGATAGATTTTTCAAGATAAGAGTTTGCTGGATCTGAGGCTGTTTCAGCTGCTTCTGGAGACGGCAGCTCTGGGACGTTTGTGCCAGCTCTCCCTCAAGACCCCACGGATGCGACATCCTCCTCTTTTGGAACCCAGTGTTGTAGAGGAGAAGTCTGAAGCCAGTTTGATTTTTCCTTCCTGGTAGGAAACTGATGTTTTCAGGCTTTTCCCCTTTATTTCCATAATGAAGATGATGTCCCACCTCATCCAGAGGTGTTTTTGTTACCTTGTCGGGAATGTCCAGCCCTTATGTGCCCCTTCAGGTCCTCAGTCCCTTTCTCAACTTCCTCACAATCCTCCCCATCTCATCCATCTTCACTGTAATTCCGTTATTTTTTTCATTTTTGTGCTCACTTTCCCATGCGACTTTTGTTCTTGTTTCACAGATGCCCGTGCCAAACTTTATGTCTGAGGCTCGGGGGCCATGTTTTATTCTGTCTGCCTCTGCATGTACTTCTGAGAAGTGGGGTTGGAGGTTGCCCCCCAGGTGCTGTTTCGGCTGGACCTGCCCAGACTCTGTGGATTGGGGGCGTCAGGCAGAGCCCATGTGGCTCTATGGTGGGCCGTGTTGCTGAACCGTACGTCTGAGGTTTGGGGGCCGTGTTTCATTCTGTCTGCCTCTGCATGTACTTTTGAGAAGTGGGGGTGGGGGTTGCCCCCTGGGTGTTTCAGCTGCACCTGCCCAGACTCCCTGAAGTGGGAACATCGGGCAGATCCCGTGTGGCTCTACGGTGGGCTCTGGTGCTGACAGAGCAAGAAGCCGCACTCCCAGGACGTGCTTGCAGCTGTTGGCAGGTCTGGGATTGTGACAGGATGATTTCCTTCTCTAAAATACATCTCAACTGCTATCCAGAGGGTTGGCTGTAGGCTTTCAACAGCTTCACTCTTCTTAGTGACCAGGAGACAATTCCCTAAACAGAGTTGCGGTCAGGGTTTAATTAGGAATTTCTGCGAGAGGCTGGCGGGACAGCTCCCTCTGCAAGCCTCCTGCAGCCTCCCTGTCCCCACTCTTGGGCCCAGCCACCTGCGTTGGTCTGTGGAGGCTGCACATTCTCTGTTCTCCTAAGGGGCTCCTGGACTTCGGGGCAGCCTTGGTAAGCTGATGTGTAACTCCCAGTCTCTTCTCTCTTTAAGTAAGTAGGTTCATGGAATCCTGATCTTCTAAATTGTTTCATCTTTGTAAAACAGCCACAGTTTCCTAAGCCACCTTGTGTCTGAATGTGAATCACTTGTTATTTTTCACTGCAGAATGAACAGAACTGGAATCATAAGATTTAGAGGGTGATGAAAAGACAGAGCTTAGCATATTCCATTTTTTCACCTTTTCCTTACACTTTTTCCTTAAATGCACCCCTCGTATGTCTGTGAAGTTCTTCCCAATTCCGTAGCGTCACTGCATCCTCGAGTGGAACATTTGTGAACGGTAACAAGTATTGATGTGTACACCTCTGCAACTCTGCAGGAATTAATGCTTTTTATTTATGAATGGATGGTCATCGGATGGCCAGAGGGATTCCCTGTGAATTGCGGGGGTCCTCATGCCTGCTTTTGAGTGACATGCACATGGCGAGGGCTAGGGAATCTCAGTCTCTGTGATTCGAGTAGTGACATCGTTTACGCAAGGCAGGTGGACGACTGTTTGAGCTTGGCATGCTCCTGGGTGGCACAGCACAGCTGACCTGGAGTGGGGCAAGCGCTTGTTCCACGAGTTTCTGTGTTTTTGTTGTTGTTGTTGTTGCTATTTTTTTTTGAGATGGAGTCTCTCTCTGTCACACAGGCTGGAGTGTAGTGGTGCGATCCAGGCTCACTGAAAGCTCCACCTCCCGGGTTCACGCCATTGTCCTGCCTCAGCCTCCCGAGTAGCTGGGACTACAGGTGTCCGCACCACGCCCTGCTAAATTTTTTGTATTTTTAGTAGAGACGGGGTTTCACAGTATTAACCAGGATGGTCTCGATCTCCTGACACTGTGATCTACCCACCTTGGCCTCCTGAAGTGCTGGGATTGCAGGCGTGAGCCACCGTGCCTGGCCTGTTTTTGTTTTTTGAGACGGAGTCTTGCTCTGTCGTCCAGATTGAAGTGCAGTGTCATGATCTTGGCTTACTGCAACCTCCACTCACTGCAACCTCTGCCTTTCAGTTCGAGCAATTCTCTTGCCTCAGCCCCCCTAGTAGCTGGGATTACAGGCATGTGCCACCATGCCTGGCTGATTTTTGTATTTTTAGTAGAGACAGGATTTTGCCATGCTGGTCGGCTGGTCTTAAACTGTTGGCCCCATGTGATCCGCCCGCCTTGGCCTCCCAAAGTGCTGAGATTACAGGCATGGGCCACTGCACCCGGCCCTGTGTTTGACTCTTAAATCTTCTTTTTCTTTTTAATATTTTTGCTTCTGGACGGCCACTCAGTGGATATGGAGGAAGGGTTCACAGATGTCTGTATTACATTTCCTTCTTAAATTAGCCTCCGTTGAACACTGCTATAGGGTACAGACGCATGAAGGGCTGAAAGGGTGGTTGCGTCCCAGTAAGTGTGAGCGTGGAGCTGGTCTGTGAGACCCCGGTGCCGGTGAAGGCACCCGTGTGAGATGGCCTGGGATGGGGGTGTGCAGAGCCCTGACTGTGGCACACACCCTTCAGCTTTGATGCTTCAGGCCATTGCTCTGGTCATCAGTGAGCAGAATGTCTAACAGCAGTGATATTTATCACTAGCTGTGTTGACCAATGTGTTAGGAGGGTGAACCTGTTTGACTTAAGCTGTTTGACGGGTTTGCATTTAAATAGACAACTGGTGACCTGGTGCCTGGACGCTTGCTCTGTGTCCTGCCCCACGTGGCTTCTCCCTCTGGTATGCATTAGATGAGATGGGCGTGTTTAGGGTGGTGTGGCCCTAGACTGGAATACATTAGAAGTACAAACCCTGCCTCACCCCAGATCTGCCCCACCCCAGTGTGACTTTTGGAGGTGGAGGCCCAGAATCCTTCACCTGCCCTCCAGGTGGACCTGAGGATGCTGAGGTTTCAGAGCGCTGCTTTGCTGGCACTCCAGGAAGTCCTGCTTAAAGAGGTCAGGATCTGAAATGGCAGGTTACCAAATTGTATAGCAGAAAAATAGAAACGTTTCCTTAGAATGGGTGTAGGAAGAAAAATGATTTCCTTCACCATATCTGGAAAATATTTCAAATTAGCAGGCACTATTTGGAATTATTAGTGGTCTCCTGTATTTCTTATCTTTTTTTTTTTTTTTTTTTTTTTTGATACAGGGTCTCACCCTGATGCCCCGGTTGGAGTGCAGTGGTGCAGTCTTGGCTCCCTGCAACCTCCGCCTCCTGGACTCAGGTGATCCTCTCACCTCAGCCCCCTGAGTATCTGGGACTACAGGCACGATACCACACCTGGCTAATTTTTTTTTTTTTTTGTAGAGACGGGGTCTTGCTATGTTGCCCAGGCTGGTCTCAAATTCAAGCATTTGTCCTGCCTCAGTCTCCCAAAATGCTTCTGTACCCCTGACCCAACAAGGAAGGACAAGAGGTGTGAGCCACACTCCCGGCCTCCTGTCTTTCCTTGTTGGAGCAGGGATGTGGAAGCACTTGCCGCAGCTGACTTGAGTATATCTCGTTTTGTTTTGTTTTCCTCACGGGTAACCTGGCAGTGCTGTGCACCAGTGCTGCTGGCCAGCTGTTTTTTCGATGGACTGGCAGAAAATCAAACTGAGACCTGGGTTCCTTTCTCCCTGGGTACTGACCAGGTGGGAGAGGAAGGACGTTATCTGAGTATCATCTTCATGAGGGCTGGTGGGGAAACGTCAACTTTAAGGTGCCTGGGATCTAAGGCATGGAACCCAGAGTGCAGCAGAACATAGGGGATGTAGCCTTGGGAGCAGAGACGTGCCGGCCGGTGCCCTCGTTCCTGGCGGGTTCTGAGTGCAAGAAAAGGTTAGTGAACCAGCCGAGGTCAGGGAGCAACCTGCCAAGACCTGCCTGGATGTATGGCTGGCCCCAAAACTGCCCATTTGGGGATTCCTTGCAGTTTCAGATCCACCTAGGGGTCCGGAGAGCGTCCAAACCATGACCTCAAAGAACGAGGTGTTGCCTTGAGATCCTCCAAGGTGAGGGTAGAAATTTTTTTTTTTTTTTTGCAATTAGCAATAATTTGTTGTGATTGATCTTGGACCTATTTTCACTTCTTTCTATAGGAAGAGAGATAGAATAAAAAGTCTCAATGTGCCAGATGCCATGTAATGAAGTCGTGGGATTAACATTGTTGATTATTACGTAACATCACATTAATTGGAACATATTCACACGTGTCCACAGTGTGTGTGTGTGCCCAGTCCGATGAGCACGTTGGGTTGGGGTCGCTGCTGGTTCTTGCAGCCCCTCTGGGTGGTGCTTTCTCTGTGACTTCCCAACACCGTTGCTGCTGCCTCTGTTGGAGTTCAGCCTTGACCGGCCTTGCGGCCACCAGGTTCTCAGAGCCTGTGCACCCTCTTCCCCGCGTGCCCCCTCTACCCCGCGTGCACCTTCTTCCTGGGGCACACCCTCGTCTCCGCGAGCACCCTCGTCTTCCGTCCTGCCCACCCGGGGTCTGCTGTGTGTTTCTACTCAGCCCATGCCCGCCTCTTGCTGTGAGCTCAGTTTATTGAGGTGCAGTGAGAAACCAACAGAGGGGAGCAGTGTCCCAGCCTGTCAGGGCAAGAGGGAGCCTTGGGCATCTCTTCCGCAGCTCTGGCGACCCACCCTTCGCGATGTAGTGCTGGGCAGAGAGGTGAGTTCTAAAGGTAGGACCGCCGTGATTTCCTGAGTCTTAATTACCTAACACTAGGTCATCTGCAATGTCGCCTCATCGAAGGCACCTCTAGAGACAAAGCAAAGCCTCTGGTGGCCGTGGGCGGGGTGGCCATGCCTGTCTGTGGGTTCTGTAGAACCTACCCGGAGCCCCTCCAGCCATGGGGATGTTCAGGCACTTGCCGCCAGTGGGAGGTGTGCGTTAGCCGCGTGGTAGGTGCGGACCCCTGGACGGACAGGCACAGGCCCACAGGCGTGGTGAGTGTGGGAGATTTAGCCGCCTGGAGATGTGTGGAAGGACAGGCACAGGACCACAGGCATGGCGAGTGTGGGAGAAAGTGCACAGAGTGCCCAGCAGATGCCGTGTGGTCAGCGGAAGCCGTGAACACAGGCCAGGGTCGGGAGATACATTTGGAAATACACTTCAAGCAACGTCAATGGATAATGCTGCGATTTGGTTTCCTCCCGTGGTCCAAAACACATTCTAGAGATGCCGCTGCTTTGTGTGTACCTGAGACAAGGGTCTAAATGTATTAGGGCCTTGATGTAATCTGTAAGACAGGCACAAAATGCCTATCTCAAAGAGGCACTGAACAAGAAAGCGTGCTCTATTCAGTGCAATGAGAATGCTTCATTGTCATAAGCAAAGTAAAATGCCTCCAAGGCGAGCTTGCCATGTGTTTAATGACCTTGGACACGAGCCTCCTAAACCTGCCAGAAAGTGCTTCCAGCGTGGCTTCATGCAGTGGTTTCATGCAGTGGCTTCAGTGAAGAATGTGCATATGCGGCTGATACTGAGAGCTGCGCAGCACCCTCCTGACCTGACAGGTGCCCGTGTGTGGACCGTGAGCCGGGCAGCACCCTCCCGACCTGACGCATCCCCATGTGTGGACCATGAGCCGGGCATCCTGACCTGACAGATCCCCATGTGTGTACCATGAGCCGGGCAGCACCCTCTTGACCTGACGGGTCTCCTTGTGCCCATTGTGGGACCTCCGTCAGTCAAACAAGTGACACGCGTCAAACTGAATGCAGGGAGGAGGGTCCAGGATTGCACACAGGCTCCGTGTCTCGTCCTTCTGAGGCCTTCTGGGAAGCCAGAAGGGCAGTGAGGTCTTTTGTGTGTTTCCTCCTGGTGGCTGTGAATTTGTAGCAATGGCTTTTTGCAAAAGGGCCTGGAGGCGGAATCAGAGCCTGTCTTGGAAAGGATGACGTCTTCACGGGCACCTCTTTCCGCCTCTCCAGTGCTCCTGTGATTTTCAATATGTGCACCCTGCAGACTTCAGCCTGTTGGTGTCTTGGGGGAAGAGATACCAGGATTGTTCCAATGTCTGCAAACCTGAAACAGGAATTTCTCTGCATTAAGTTGGTCACCAAAATGGGAGGTAAGGGGAGAGGGGAGGGAACTTCTTGGCCTCGTCAGCCCTTTTCTTGAAACTCACAGTCAAACTTTGTCAAATTCTAGATGATGGTGCTTCAGGCGATGCATTTAGATATGGTATGTCTTGTTTTCTGAGTATGGTGCTTCGAGAATTTAAATATTAAGGTGAAATTGCCATGCACGGTTGAATTGGCACCATAATTTGACTCTCTGTAACGCCTTTTGGTTTCCTGTTAGAGTGACTTACCATTTTTTGGGTTAACTGAAGCAAACTCTGCTGTCAGCACGAAGGAGCCACTGTATAGTTAGGATGTCCAATTAAATAGAATTCTCCTAAATAGAGCGTGTTCTTTTCATAAATTTTAAAAATTCATTTATTCATCAAACACATATTGAGTACTTATCACCCTGGTTGCTAGTCACTGTTCATATATATTTTTAAGGAATTACTTCCACCTAGCTCTGAAATAACATTGCATTTAGAATTTAGCCCAGAGGTGATTAAGCATGAACTTTTCTCAGCAGTCTTGTTTTCATTTTTACTTGAGAACATGTTCTCAGACTCGGTGCCCAGCTGACATTACCGTGCATTGCCCAAGGCACACACCTGGCGGGGCTGTGTCTCTGGGGCTTTAGAGCAGGAAGGAAGGGCTGCCAGGTGTCTGGCCCTTCCATGTTTCCCTGGGGAAAGGATTAGGCCTTGGGCAGGAGTCTTGGCTTGTCTTACTGGATTAGCTGGTGTCATTTAGTCAGCTCTGCCTTGGTGTTAAGCTCTGGACTGACTCTGACCTCTGAGTGGCAGAGGAGAGGACGGCGATTTAGAATCAGTCGTGCAGACCGGGGCACCCAGCGGGTCTCCGATAAAAAGTGGTGGCAATTGATCACTTCCCTTTTTGGGAGAACTGTGTGGATTGACTCAGACCTCTTTCTTTTGATTTTATCTTGAGACTTTGTAGAAGCAAAAATGCCTTTAAAAAAATTAAATGATGGGCTTTTGTAATGTTTGTATCTCTCCAAGATTCACAAGTTGGAATCCTCACCCGCGAGGAGATAGTGCTAGGAGGGGGAGCTTTGGGCGGTGAGGAGGTCGTGAGGGTCTCATAAATGGGATTTGTGCCCTCAAAAAAGGGACTACAGAGAGCTCCCTCGCTCCTTCCACAGTGTGCGGACCCAGTGAGAAGGCGCCGTCTATGAACCAGGAAGCCCTCACCAGGCAAACCTGTCAGGCCTTGACGATGGACTTCCCAGCCTGAGACTGAGACTGGGAGCTGTTAGAAATGAACTTGTGTCGTTCACCAGCCTCCTCCCACCCTGTGGTGTGTTGTTAGAGCAGCCTGGGTGAACGAAGGCAGGTCGTGAATTTTCTGTCGTACTTTCTGGCTTCAAATACTTGCTAGGGAGATGTCACCATCTTACCCAGGTGGGACTGTCTGGAATCAGACGTTCCGTTATGATTTGACCTTGTTCTTGCCCCACGCCTGTGCCGTTCACCCCTCCAGGTGTCTCGGCTGCCCACGGCCCCTCCAGATGTTTCTGATTCGGGGTGTGGTGCTGGTCGCGGCCGCGCCGTCAGTGACCAGGAGTAGGAGCTCCCGCCCCTCGTGAACCAGCAGCCTCACCCGGAAGCTGCCGAGAAGAAGCGTTTGACAGAAGGTGATCGCGCCTCAAGACTGAAACTTCCTGTTTACAGGGAATGGAGGTGCATAGTAGGGAATTTAATGATGGCCCTAGAAACAGATGCCTCTGGGGTAGGGGATATTCTGCAGGACAATGGCCCCGGACTCTCGAAAAGTGAAGATCACAGATAAAAGGGTGCGAGGCTGTCCCTGACGAAGACGGGGAAGGAGAATCAGTCGGCGCAGTGTGTGGCCCGGATAGAAAAGACGTTTTCGGGACGATTGTGCTACCTGAACATAACCTGGACAGCGATGCTCTGAAATCGTTCTTGTCTGCTGATGATGGCACTGCGGCTGAAGAGGGACCCTTATTCCTAGGGAATGTGTGCCTGAGGACTCGGTGAGGCAGCAGGAGCCTCTCACCTTCAAGTGGCTCCAGAGGAGAAACAAATCTGTCTCTGTGTCTGATCTACAGAGAGAGTGAGAAAGAAAATCTAACGGAATGTTAGCAGTTGTTGCAGCTCCAAGTGGAGAAAACTTGACCGCTCGTTGTTCTGTTCTTCCACTTTTTAAATATGTTAGAACATTTTCATAATGAAATTGTGGGAAAGTAAAAACAAATCTGGGAATTAGAACGGAAGTGAGCCCAGCCAAGCGCTCTTGGGTTCAGCCGTGAAGAGCCAATGGTCCGCTGGTGTTCTCTCGACTCGTCGTGGGGATTTCCTCCTCCTGGGTTCACCACCTAGTTTTCCTGGTGATCGTTATTTTATACATAGCTATGAACATAGGTGATACTGAAAACACACGTTTAGTGTGGTTTGTCATTAAGAATTTGGAGAACTGGCTAAAGAAACCACTTGTACAGAGTTGAGATGAGCACTGCCTGCCTCAGTGTCTGTGGTAACAGCTTCATTTGGGTGCAGAGCTTGGCAGAGGTTTGAGTGACCCTGTCTCGATGGTCCTCTGTCAGAGGACAAGGTTAAGCGTCACCACCGAGGGCCCTGTTGAGCCTCTGGGCCGGAAGTAACCTCCCCTGGGCTGGTAAGGCAGCCTCTGGGGGCCTTTCCTGACAAAGCCCTTCACTGAGCTTCAGTATGGCCACCTCTGCCCTCGCCTCCCCGACTGCAGGGCCTCGAGGTCTCACCACCTCCAGCCTGAGCGCCCAGTGCCCAGGGGCAATTTCCCGCCTTCTCTGGGGGCTCAGGATGCCAGCTCCCGGGGCAGTGCCCACAGCTGGGCCCCTCCTCCTGGGCTGGGGGTAAGGCTGGCCACGACCTCCTGCTATGTCCCACTGGCCACTTCACGACAGCTGCAGCCCACACAGCGTGGCCGCTCCTGCTTCTTTTGGATGAGGAGATGCAGGCCTTCACCGAGGCTTCCCGGCCTCGCCCCTGCTGGCCCCAAGGCTGTGCCGCTTCCCCCTGCCCAGCCCCTGGTCTCTGTACAGTGTCTGTCCAGGATGTCTGTCCATCCGTCTTTGACATTCTATCCAGACGCGGCCACTCTCATCCTAGTCTGTGAGGGGTGAGCAGAGCCCAGGTGCGGTCGATGTGGAGACATTGATAGACTTCAGTGTGCAGGGAAGTGAGTTCCTTCATATTTACAGCCTCTGCGCAGACAGCTGGGGGCTCACCCCATTCACTGGTGGACGTGCCTTGTTTTTTAGCCCAGTCGCCTACATTAAGTCAGACAAGTCACAGTTCCCTGCTTTTCCGGCTTTCGTGACCGTCTGCCTCCCTCCTCTGCCTGGGGCTGAATGGTGGGGTCTGTCGTGGGTTCGTGGGAGCGTCTGTTCTTGTGAGGCCACCAGGGACTGTTATCCAGGCTGATTCCACAGGAGGAGTTTGGGGTGAGATCCTGAGCGAGAGTTGGGAAGACTGACGTCTGCGTAAACCTTGCTTGTTCGTGGTTATTCCTCTCAGTCTTCTTAAATTCTGAAAAATTGGGGCCAGTTTGAAATAAGGATTTAGGTATGGATCGGTGAGGAAAGAACGTTGATCTGATTGAGTTTACGTTGTGTGTGATAATTTTATGCTACGCTCGGGAAGAACTGAAGATGTTGACAGTGTCGTGAGAATCTCTTTCTTTCTTTCTTTTCTTTTCTCTTCTCTCTTCCTTCCTTCCTTCTTTCCTTCCTTCCTTCCTTCCTTCCTTCCTTCCTTCCTTTCTTTCTTTTCTTTTCTTTTTTTTTTTTTTTTGATGGAGTCTCACTCTTGTTGCCCAGGCTGGGAGTGCAATGGTGCAATCTCAGCTCACTGCAATCTCTGCCTCCTGGGTTCAAACAGTTCTCCTGCCTCAGTTCCCCAGTAGCTGAGATTATAGGCACTCACCACCATGCCCAGCTAATTTTTTGTATTTTTGGTAGAGATGGGGTTTCGCTTTTAAGGAGATTGTTCTTTAAGTATTAATTGGTGGCCTGCCATTGAACTAATGTTAGTGTAGTGCTGACATCCTCAGCCACGGCAGAAACTTACTTGGCACCCCTGGAAAAGAGGGCAGGGAAGCATAGTGCCCTGAAACCACCTCATTCTCCAGTGCTACTTCCAACTCTGAGCTGATGGTCATTATGAATGGATCTGCCCTGGACAAGTAGTTTAGTGCAGCTGCCTTGGACAGGCAGGTTAAAAGTAACAAACCGCCACAAAACTCAGCTAATAAAATGTCAAGAGAGACATGGGGCACCAGGAAGGGGTGAGGCCTGTCTCCCTGTGTGCCATCTGTGTGGAGCCTCAGTACCTAGGGGACAGCGTTTACACAGAGCCCCAGGTTTTTAATAGCATTTCCCTGAATAAAATGTCACTTGTGAGCTGTGGACTGGGAAGCTTTTTCTGATGATTAGGTTTTGTAATGCGGGATCATCAGTAGGCAAGGTGGACCTGAGGGCTGTAGGATCTGGAGACTGTCCAGGACGGCTTTCTGGGGAAGATGGGCTTGTCCCGTCAGCAGTCAAGACACCAAAGAGAGTCTTTCTGAGAATAAAAGACAGAAGCTTTTAAGGAAAAAAGCAGTTTCTCTCTCTGTTTGGGAGTTGAGTGCATTTTCCTACATTTATTCGGAGATGTTCCTTGGTTCCCACCATGTGCCATTGCCCCGCTATGGGGTAGGGTCACCCCACCGCGTACCTAACCCAGGAAAACTCCTCTGCAGTGATTTCAGAGGCTGTGTGCATTTCTCTTGCCTCAATGGGCGGAGTGAGTTTTTCTTCCTACTGTTTTTAGTCAGTTTTCTTAATCTAGCGTACCTTGCGTAGAGAGCAGTCCACCTGTAACCAGTTTGTTCCTGGAGGTGCTGCAGTGACTTTGGTTACGCGAGGGCCCCGTGGCTCAGGATGGGCTGAGGAAGGAGTGTGTGTGTGAGCAGTGGGCACTGGCCAGAGGCAGGGGAGGTGTGGCCACTTGTGGCTTAAACTCCCCCCATGCGCTCTACTGCACCGCTGGGACGTGAACACTCTCGCCCTGGACGTTTTCTCTGAATGCTCAGGGCCCAGGCTCTTGGGTACACAGGCGGCCCCGGGGTTTATTTGAAAAAGGTGTCATGAACAGTGAAGTAACCCACGTGCCTAAGCTTTGATTGACATGAAGGAATGTAGAGGCTGCTGAAATCCTGGTCATTTTAGAACAAAGTATTTTATTAACAGTTTTCTGACAGAAAGAAATCGTTAAAAAATTGATCCCTGTTGAGGTAGAAGGATCTCGTCCTCATGCTCCTCAGTTCTTTCCAGAATCAGCTTCCAGTTCAGCTGCACAACAGGTTCTGCTAGTGGCTGGAGCAGCCCAGGCAGGTGCTGTTGGGTCTGAGTTCACACTGGTGCCCGTGTCGTCTCCAGTTATGGTGTGGGCTGTGGGGTCTGAGTTCACAGCATTGCCCATGTGGTCTCCAGTTACGGTGCTGGCCATGGAGTTTGAGTTCACGCTGGTGCCTGCGTGGTCTTCAGTTACAGTGCTGGCCATTTGTGCCTTTCTGGGAAGTTAGAAGGAGGATGATTTCTTCACCTCTCTGTCCTCCCACACCTGATCTATGCTGGGCCACCGTGAATTCTTCTTTTTAACTGTTTCTCTCATCACGGGCAACACTGATGTTCTGTGGTCCACGTTTGCCTTTTCTGAAAACGGATTCTGTGTTGCTTTATAGAATCACCTGGTCTCTTTTATGAGTTTCGCTTTTCTTTAAGAAAATAATCTTCTTTAATAATCTTCTTTAAGAAAATAATCTTCTTTAAGAAAATAATCTTCAATCTGAACTCTGTTCCCTGACACAGGCTCTTGCCAGCTCGAAAATTAAAAGTAATCTTTGATTATACTTAATACTTTCTAAACTTTTCAAAAGTTTATCAGCATGTGGGTTACTGAACATTGACTGTTTATTTAATGGAAAATTACATTCTAAGTAGAGTATTAGAGTGAAAATGATCTTTTGATTTTATTAAAATATTCAGGTAAAAATATTAAAATGCCTTCGCCAAACTTCATGCCTGCATATCGTGAAAACATTAAGCTGCTTTCTGCTCCCGGGAATGCATGAGTAGAGTATGTGTTTGAAAGCGTCATTCCAGTCTTAACTTTTAGGTATTCTTAAATGGGTAGGCTGGAGAAGTGACATTTAGCATTGAGTGAACGTTAGATAAAGATATGTCTTGATAAAAAAATAGTTAAAAACAATCTTTAGTGTTTCCTGTCGGGGTTCACCCATTAAAGAATGGTCTTGTAAAAAACTCATTAAGAGTGTCGGCGCCCAGAGGTGCTACCTTGCCCACAGTTTTGTCACCTGCTGTCACCAGGCGACACGCCCAGCGTTTAGCTGCACGTCAGATGTGGCCACGGGGCCACAGGGCATCTCGGCAGATGGATGTTCTTATGCAGATTAATGAGGATGGGGACCGCTGCAGAACTGTAAGCCCCCCAGGGGCTGACGGAAGCCTGGGAACACCCGAGACACCAGAGTCGCTGCTGCCCTGGGTGGAAGGATACCTGCCCTGGAAGATGGGAAACGCAATAAGGAGAAAGTACCAAGGTACGTGACGCTGTGAAAACGGAGATGTTTTAATTAAATTAACAATTAAAATCATTTTAATTATGTGAATTATTTGAACTCATGTTAGTTCTTTTTAGGAAATTAATACTTAAAGCAAGTTTGTTTTCTGAATTGTTTGAATTAATTGAGTCAGCACAAGAGTTAGCATTGATATCTGACCCTCTTCCAGGGTTGGGGCAGAGGAGATGGGGACAGAGGAGACGGGTCTCCCACCGGCTTTCCCCTGGAGCTCGGCCAGAATTTCCCATTGAGGAGCCCTCAGCTCCGTGAGAGCCAGGAGCTCTTGCAGAGAAGCCGCTGTCGGCATGCCACCCGCTTTCATGGCCCTGCTTTGCCATCCCTGTGCTCCAAGGGCCGGACCCTGCTGCTGTCTGTGCCAGACGGGTCTCACGGATATGCTAGCTAGGGGGTATGCATGGCGAGGCCTGGGTATCGCTGTCCAGATTCCATGGCTACAGGTTTCATTCTCTCGCTGTTTGTCCCCCTAGCAAGACTCATGAGGTTCCTTGAGGACAAGACCCCCTCCTGCCACCTGGTCTGTTTCCTGAACATTCTCTGCACTAGCACAGCTCCGGGATGCAGCCCTGGTGAATCAGGGTGTCTGCCATAGTGTGGCGGGTCGCACTGCTGGGCACCATGATGGATGTTAGCCGCTGTGCTTCACTTTGGGGACACGTTTAAGTACAAAAGTAATTTTAAAATTTCACCATTATTTCAAGACAGCTGAGAGCCTATTAGCACAGAATCCCTGGTCTGAATGAAATCAAAGAGTTCTTATTAATTATTCATGATGCCATGAATATGTAGCCTTATTTTTTATAATTACCAGTCTGTATAATTAATCTTTCATTTAGTTAAAGTACTTAACAGTAAGTAGAGCTATAATTGCAACTGTTTTTAAAAGTATAGGGAAGAATGTTTAAATGTTTACTTAGAACCCCTTTTTTTAGCTTCATAGAGAATTTTTTTTACTTGTCAACGAGGATCTTTAATTATTTAAACCAAAAGAGAAAAACAGACCAGAAAAGAAAAACAACTAGTTAAGCTCGGAACCGCGAAGGTGGCATCGTTCCGTTAGTCTCGGGTTTTTCTTCCTGGGTTTGTGACATGGTCAGAGTCCTTGTCTTTGATTTCCTAACACAAGTTGTTAAAGTTGGAAGTGAGTGTGAAATTGAGTTGGTCCAGCTTTATTCTTTCACGGATGAGAAGTGAATTATCTTCAGCAAGGTGGGTGCAGGCGTGGTCCCCGGGGGTCACTGTGGTGAATAGGCCGCCCTGTGAGGAGCCAAGTTCGTCATCACTGGGACAGAGCCCAGGATACTTCCCCGGCTGGCCAGCCTCTTCCTAGAACCCCACACATTGCAAAGGATGGAGTCCAGATCTATACCATAAAGAAACGAGGGTGGTTACAGAAAGCACCACGATCTCAGCTGAGTGGCTCTGAGCACCCCAATGTTGGGGCACCTCAGCATCCTGTGTGGCTCAGGCTGTGCCCAGCAGGGAGGCTGGCCCGATCGAGCTGCGGTCTCCACCCTGAGAGTGAGGGCTCCTTCCCCCAGCACAGGTTAAAGCACCGTGTGTCCACCTGTGCAGTGGCTGGTCCCAGTGTGCCCTGGAGGGCAGAAACCTTGGGTCCTGCCACTAGTCCGGGGTGTCTGCTTCCCTTTCCTGCAGCTCCTGTGTCTGTGTGTCCAGGGGGCTCCGATCCCTGCCTCAGGACCATGCGTGAGGTTTTAAGTTCGCCCGCTTTGGAGCTGGCCCGGATCTTGGTTCTGTGGATCCTCGCTGTGTGGCTCTGGAGCAGTTCTGTCCTCAGGAGACGGATCCTCACAGCCGCCTCTTGGGGCCATGAGGAGAATTAATAGGACGACCCCCGGGTAGCTGCTCAAAGCCCTGTGCGGGGCCAGCCCTGTGTCTCCACCAGTTCCTTCCCTCTGTGCTGCCCCCCACTGTCACATCACCAGCCTTTATTTCCTTTTCCTTGGACCCAGGCAGCGAATGCCCCGCTGGCCTTGGTAGCCGCTTCTCCAGTCTGCCCTCAAATCACTTCCTGACGGACAGCCCTGACTAGCCATTGGCGTGACCAAAACCCCACAAAATAGAACCCAACTTCCTATTAAGCTGTGCAGAGCTGTCCCAGCCCCACTTCCCACAGGCTGGCCTCATTCGCTATGGGATCCGTGATTCTCGCCTGGGGCTGGGGGTGCCCCTGGCATCTGGTGGGGAGTGTCAGGGATGTCCCTCCAGGCCCAGTACAGTCCCCCAGCCGGTGGCCAGCAGACAGCAGCACCCAACCTGATGTCCCTGTGGCTTCTGGTTCCCTGAGGCCGGTTGTGCTTTGCTGCCTCTGCATCCTCTCAGACGGGTGCCCTCTCTCCACCTTCACTGGTTAGCTGTGTTCCATCCATTAGAGCCCCTTCTCCTGGCCTGCCGTCTGCCTGCACCCCACGGTCTGTACCATGTCCTCGCGGGCCCATCAGAGCGAGGCTCCCAGGGAAGGAGAGGTTCCTGTTTGTGTCTCTGTCCCACCTTCTCTGGACCTGGCACCGTGCCCTTTGCCGACAGAGGTCTTGGGTTGATTGTCAGCGAAGCAGACAATCTATATGGCTCTAAATGGCTGTGAACATGCTTGATTGGGTTATTTTAAAAATAATTGGATATGTAAACATTTGAGTGTGACACAGGTGGATTTTTGGGCTAATGGTCTTGTTCTTCAGGGAGTAACCACAGGCCCATCCACGAGCACCATTTCCAGCTGATTTATGGAACGCTGTTCTACCTGGTTAATTTTCAACGTTATCTCAGCCTGAGAGGTAGGTCAGCATGTGACGAAGATCACTGGTTTGAATCCTAATCTGCTCCTTAGGAGCTGCACCTTCCATGCCTTCGTTTCTTCCTTGGTTAGGTAGGGAAGGTATGAGCTACCTCAGAGTCGTGAGTGAGGCCTGCATCGAGTGACTGCATTAAAGTGACAAGAACTGCACCCGGGGTGTTGATATTTAAAGTCCTTTAAACATCACGATGCTGCATTTTGGTACCCAGGTAAAACAGCAAAGTTATTACAGATGCAGACGCAGACCCTCGGCGAGGTGGGTGACTGACGGCAGGAGGTGGATCACCGACCCTGTAACCAGGGCGTGGTCTGTTCGAGGCTCAACGAAGTGCACGTCATTGCGTGTACCACGGAGGTCCCTCTCGTGACGTCCTGGAAGGGTCCATGTGGCTAAGCCGTGTGGTCTGTTCATGACGTCCAGCAGGAGCAGAGCTTTCGGGTGCAGCCTTGCTCTTGTGTGCATGGCCCTCAACGGTCTCAAAAGTCTGAGGCTTAAAGCAGGCTTGGGATTTCCTTATACCTCCTGGACATCTAGTTTGCCTGGCAAACATGTTTTTCTTGGGTGTAAAGGTGAAGGAGTGGGTGACTCTGGTGATAGTGTACTAATTACTGCACTTCTGGGTCAGTGGCGCTTGGTTGAAGACACTATCTGCCCTGGGTGGACATCTCTGGGGTGATGAGAACCGGTGGCTGGATGTCGCGGAGTTGCCAAGAAGATGCCAGTGGCTGGATGTCGCGGAGTTGCCAAGAAGATGCCATTTTTTTCCTTTTTCCTCAGTAACAACACCCTACTTTGTTTAGGGAAGCTGCACACCCAGTTGAAAATCCAATTCTCTTGCACGGCGGAGCGGCTGGTGACACAGGTCCAGATGCTGGGATGCCGATGGGGGGTCCTGGAGAGGGAGGTGTCAGGAGGCTTTCCCGACCCTCAGCAGCCCTGAGCCCTTGTCCGGCCTTCTTGCCTGGAGCAGGACGCCTGGAGGGAAAGCAGTTTCGGGGGCCCGAAGGCCCGAAGGCAGAGTCCTGGCGTGTGAGGCAGGCCTGGGCCAGGCTCCTCGGAGGATGTCACAGAGCTGCTGCCCATGCGGGGACCACCCACCTCTGAGCCCCACGTAGATTTTCCTCCGTAGCCGAGTGAAATCCTGGTACGGCGAGTGAGGCAGTCAGAGGCACCTTTTGTGGAAGGAGGACAAAGCTGGAGGGAAAGAGGTTTTCCTAAAGGCACAAGGCGCTGATTCTGCGTTAGGGATAATTCCTAGGAGTGTGGTTGCTGGTGGGTGGAAAACTGTAGCCAGAGAATAAGTAGGAGTGGCCCTTGCTGGTATTTAACTGATTCGTTCTCGAATGGTCCGAGCAGTTCCAGTGAAAAGAACATTTCAAACACAGAAGTTTTCATCCTGCCTGACAATCAGCGTGACTGTGGGCTGTTCCATCCTTCCTGGGCGACAGTGAGAGGGTCTCAGGCCCTTCCGGCCCTGTGCTGGCAATTCCCCAGGGTGTGTGCCCCATTCCGAATAGGCTGGAATGCCTCTGGGTGCAGCTGAGCCTCTTGAAAAGGGAAGAGACATGTGATGTGTTCTGGCTGAACAGGAAAATGAGGGAGGACAGGGAGAGGGGCCTGGAGGTGATGAGGATGGTGAGCAACACTGGGGACAGGGGCATGGACGGTAACGCCGGGGACAGGGGCATGGAGGGTAACGCCGGGGACAGGGGCATGGAGGGTAACGCCGGGGACAGGGGTTGTAGGGTAACACCACTTCTCCAGGTGCCTTTGGGGGATGCTGCCGCCTCTCGCACCCCAGAGTGAAGTCAACAGGATTCTGTGTCCAGAAGCCCCAGAGCCTGGCAGCTGGGATTGGCCCAGTACGAACCACCGTTCACTGGCTCTGCCCCCTGAGACAGGCTCCCTGGTGTTTCCACCCTGGTTTCCCATCTGGACAGTGGGACCCTGAGTGTCCCTGTCACAGCTGCGCCCAGAGCCCTGGACTCCAGCGTGTCGTCGGCACTTGTTAGCGTTTCTTTTATTGTGGTCCGTGGATGAAGTGGCTGTCTCTTTGTGTGTTCACAGCCCTCCTGCTCACTTTACCTTCTGGGAACACTTTTTACATAGCTTCGTATGTGGGGAGGACTCGAGTGATTAATCGAATGTTTCATCAGGTGCAGTTCTTCTGTTTCCCAGTTTTGACACAACATTTGGTGACATTTCCAGGGACTCCTGTGGTCAGCCTCACGGTTTCACTCTGTCACTTTCTAATGCAGTACTCTTTGGGAGTCTTTTAAATTAAGCACCATCATTTAAAAATATGTTTTATAATATGCAGTTTCAGGTTAATTCTTCACCTTTGTGTCTCAGGCAGTGGCTCCCCACCTGTGAGTGGTCAGAAAGGTTCACACAGTTTTCCAGGGCGGCCTTTGCATTTACTGGAACTATTAAGAGCTCGTTCCTGCTTCGGCGGCGATTGACATGCAGTGCGCGTGAGGCCGTGCGTGGCTTAGTGTCTTCTCTAGGCTTACAGGTAAGTTTTTGTTCTTCCCCAAGCCTGCTCCGCTGTGGGGAGTGTTCACTGCGGGCGACGGTCACACTGTCTGGCACAGGCCACCGAGGCCACAGGGCAGGTTCCACGTAGCGGAGCCTGCAGAATAGCAGAGCCCGGCCTTCTTGCCGCCCTTCATGGGGAGCAGAAAGCGCAAGCCTGTGATCAGAGCTGTGCTAGCCCAGAAAGCCTCCGAACAGGTTGAATTGAGGAATCGGCTCCTACCAACTGCCCATGTTTAGGATGTGTTTGAATTTTTGTGATTTTTCCTGCACTGAAGCTACTGGGCTGGCTCTGAGTCACCGTCATGGGACTTCACGTTGCCCCGACGGGAAGCGGCGGGGGAGGAGGGCTGCACAGAAGCTTGCGGCCCTGATAATGAAGGGTTTGTTGCCTCTTGGGACAGCGAGTTCAAACTCTTTGTAATTGTCAGCGTAAATAGTGACCCGCTGAGGACACGGCTGTAATTCAGGGTGGCATGGTTGATTGTCATCGTTGATATCAGGTACCTGCCTCTAAAATGACGGTACCTGTAGTGTGGCTCCAGGAGGGAAGCGCCTGCCAAACACACATGCTCCTGGGCCCCTGCAGACAAGGTCGTGCTGCCAGCTAGGCCTGCAGTTGTGGGTGCAGAGGGGTCTACAGGGCACCGAGTGCCTCCGCCGTTTGCTTGTGGGGCCCAGCCTTCTGTCCCTCCCGGTCCCCAGTGCGGCTTCTCCCAGGATTCTCCCAGACCCGTGCACACCTCCGTCTTCACAGCTTCCGTAGTTTTCTCGTGGGCGCCCCAGGTGGGCGCCTGGGCAGGGTTCGTGTGTCAGTCGAGTCCCTGGCTCGTGGCTCAGCAGGTCCCTTCATGAGTCAGCCAGCTGTGTGCCTGCATGTTCAGGATACTTGTCAGGGGCCTTCCTCAGGTCAGAGCAAGACCAACGCTCACCTCATCCTTGGGAGTTTGGAGCCCGCCCTGGAGAGACTCCAGCCACCTCCAAAGGGGCCATCCGGGTCCCGCAGGCTGGTGGGAGTGACTTCTGAGAGACTCGAGACCACACTTTGTGTTTCTACACCCCACAAAGCCACTTAAAGTGCCATGTTCTGGTGCCGTGTGCCTCTCGAGTGTGGCACACAAGCCTGGACGGGGATCTGAACGGGCGGTGCCTTCCTCAGTCTATGCTTGAGTTTTGGGGCAAGTGGAGCACTCCTGGCTGTGATTTTCGCCGCTGTCTGGAGAATCACAAGATGGTCTCACCTGCAGCCTGAGGGACACATCGGCAGCCACTGAGGAGCTGGCAGGTCCGGCCTTGGTCCCACTCAGTCCTTCTCGACTTTGGTGACAGAGGAGACAGCAAAGCTTCAGCTGGGAGTCCCAGGCCTTCTCTGCTTGGGGTCCTGGGGCTGAGATAGCACAGATTCTGCCATCCACGTGCTGGGGGCCCCGCTGTGCGGCTCCCTTCTCTGGTCAGGGGCCGTGCCCTTGGGCTGGGCAGCTCGGGGTCCTCGCACTCAGGGGCTCAGGGCGGGTCCTGGATGCAGAGACAAGGAGAAGGGCGGTGGTTTGAGCCCAACTGTGTTGGCTTCATCTTCTGCCTCTTGTCCCTAAATACATTTGCAAAGTTTTCCAGATGAAAACTCAGAAGGGATTTTTAATGACAGGAATCTGTGAATTCCATGGAAGCCAAGTCTGTCCACCTCTTTCACACCCCTCACTTCTCCCCGTTAGGGCTGATTTTGGCAGCGTTCATAGGGGCAGGGACGCAAGGGGTGGTGGCCAGCCCTCAGCCCTGCATCCCTTCCCTCCTCCCCTCAGCGCCACAGCATTTCGGTGTCATCCCCTTCCCTGCACGTGTCCTCATGAAAACGAAGTGCGGCTGGAGGTAGATGCCTGCGCCCACTCCCGTGACCTTCCCTGCCAGCCCGGCTGCAGTGGCCCCTCGGCAGACATCTGTCTGGTGCTGCCTCCATGCCCCTCCCATCACCTGACACTTGTGCTCCTGAATCTTCACTCGTGTGCTCCGTGCAGCCACCTCACTGGCTCCCTGGGGACGGAGACAGTGTCTCACACCGGTCAGAATGCTCTTCTCTGTCCACTGAATAGTCCAACACAGAATCATTCCTCTGTGATTATTTATGCTTTGTTATGTAGAACTGGAATAAAGAAAAAGTGAATTTAGACATTACAGCCTTCAGGTTGAAGCTAGGTAATTGCATTAGGGAATGAAATGAGAACATTTGAGCTTCTCGAGTTCTATTTCCACATCTTCGTATCCCCATCACCCCATACCCAGTGTCTAACACAGCTCTTGGTCTAGGAGTTTCTTGATAAATGCTCATTGAATTGAACTGGCCTGAGCTTAACATTCCTACCCAGACTTAGAAGCCAGTCCCTGAGCAAATTGCATTTAGAACGTGAGGTTGACGTTACTGTGGTAAGGGGTATCCTACACGTCATAATTCCTAGTCAATATCGGGTATTTAGTTAAAATAGAGGCAAGTATGGAGAGGCATTGGCCCATCTGGCAAAAGGGCAAGGCACGGTGCTTTAGGTCCAGGTCCCCAATATCAACTATGGAAATAAAACGTTGTCAACTCCAATTGCAGCCCTGTCCTCAGCGGGTCATTGTTTATGCTAACAATTATAAACAGCATGAACTTGCTGTCCTGAGAGGCAACACACCCTCTATTCTCTCTGCAGTGCAGCTGCCTTGGTGAATGGAACATGCCCCTCCTCCCTCCCTCCACCCTCCTCTCTCCTTCCCTCCCTCATCCTCTCTCCCTTCCTCCCCCCTCCTCGCTTCTTCCCTCCCTCCTCCTCTCTCCCTCCCTCCCCCTCTCCTCTGCCTCCTTCCCCCCTCTCCTCTCCCTCTCTCCTCTCCTCTCCCTCCCTCCTGCCTCCTCTCTCCCTCCCTCGCCCTCCTCTCTCCCTCTCTCCCCCCTTCTCTCTCCCTCGTTCCCCCCTCCTTCTTCCTGTTTTCTCTCACCTTTCTCCCCCCACCTTCTCTCCTGGGGTGAAGGGCAGGAGAGAAGAGACCTCCGGAATCTTGTGCTTCATCCAAGCAGCTTGGGGGCAGCATCAACAGCTGCAATTTGGCTGCCCCAGCAGGTGCCTCAGGGCAGCCTTTCTAATGGGAGACCTGGAATCATGTCTTTCCTTAATGTGTCCTAAAGGCTGGAGGACATGAAGTGAAACAATGCTCCATGCTCAGTCCTGTGATTTTCTGTATTTATTGGACTTTGAAATTAAACTAAATTATACCCAAGGTACAGCATGAGAAAAAAGAAAAAACAGGCTATGGTGTTCGAAAAACAAACAAAACCATTTGGTTTGTTGGTTTGTTCTTAGACCTTCACAGGATCCTAGGTCACACGTTTCAGTTTCGCAGCGAGTGACATTCTCTGCGGAAGCCGTGTCAGCCTCTTGTTTGTTGATGTCAGCCACAGCAGAAAGAAGCACTCCGTAGGCCCCGTGCTCAGCACCTTGGCGTGAGCTCTTGCAATCTTCTGTTCATGCTCATCACAGCTCTGTGCAGTGGGCGTCCTCCTGATCCCGGTGGGAGGATGGAGGCGGAACGGTGAGTGACAGCAGGATCACATGAGGGGTCTCTCCCGAGGTAGAGAGGGGAACCGGCCCAGAACCTCAGTGCCCATTACGTCCTTCCTACTCCTCCTCTGCCTCTCTGTGACTGACTCAGGCTGCAGGGACAGACGTGAGTATGTGCAGAGTGTGTGTGCACCCCTGGGGGTGTGTGCTCATATTGGCAGGGAGGGATGTGAGTGTGTACAGAGCGTGTGTGCACACCTGGGCATGTGTGCTGGCATTGGCAGGGACAGATGTGTACAGAGTGTGTGTGCACACCTCGGGGGTGTGTGCTGTTGGCATGGACAGACGTGAGCGTGTACAGAGGAAGTGTACACACCTGGGGGTGTGTGCTGGTGTTAGCATAGACAGACATTAGCGTGTACAGGGCATGTGTACACACCTGGGGGTGTGTGCTTATGTTGTTTTGTAAGCAACAAATACGTGGCCCGATGCTTCTGGCGGCCCTGCGCCCGTGCTGAGTCCGTCAGTGGCTCTCGGGTTGGGGTCTCCATCTCCCCAGACAGCACTCGAGTGGCTTGAGGTTTCAGATTCTTCCTCTCCGGTTACTTGGGCCTCCTCAGACCAAACATCAGAACCAGCCAACTGCAAACTACAAGAACATTCAAATGCATCTTCAGTAGAGAAAACAAAAGCAATTGGAATAATTTTCCAACATGACCCCGTGGTTAAGCCGTTAGATACTCCAGCTAACAGATTGAGTCACTTTAAAATTCACACCAATTAAAAGGGTTGTGACAGTTGCAGAGCTTTACCGCTAAACCTTGAAATAATTGAAGAGTTCTCCTCCACTTGCTTACAAAATGGGGTTGGGGATAACTTTCAGTCCAAAGTAGCAACCTTCTAAAACCAGCTTAGATGTGAGGCTCCCACTCACACAGGAAGAGACAGTGGCCCTTGATTATTCTCCTGTTTCAGATGCTTTGTCATTTTTTTTTGTATCCTGATCATCACTTCTGCTTTTCCAATTCAAACTAAAGGGAGTTTAGTTCTGTTTTGGAGAAGCTGTGGTTAGTGGTTTCTTTTCATGGTTTGCTTAATCTCTTAAGTCTGGCACTTACATTTACCCAAATGGACTTTTCTTTAGTAAGACGGTGCCGTAGCCCAGGGCTTCTCCCTCCATATCTGCTCCCCAGGAGGCCCCCTAGGGATGGGCGCTAGAGATCCAGCCCCTCTCCGTGTGCCATTTTCTTTGAGTCCAATGTAGGTTTGGCTCAGAGAAGAAAAGAGGCCTCCGGGTTAGGTGCCTTTGACTGCTTGCTTGTGAAATGTTTAATGATAAGGCGACTTCCAAACTAATTTTACACATTAATAGTTGTAGCTTAAAGTATCACTGCAGTCATAAGAACAAGAAACACTCCCATAAAGTAGATAGGCAGAAAAAAGCCATAAAAGTTTAATAAAGTGCAAATAAAATGGTGTTGTAAGAATGTACAGTGGGAAATGTTCTCAGTCCAGCCAGATGGGCTGTGGCGTCCTCCTGTAAATACATTCAGCCACGTGTGGCCCAGATCGCAATCAGTACTGTGAATTGTGATCCAGAATGTTCTTGGGGGCCGATACCTGGACTGTGCCAGCAGCTGAGTCTGATTGGACGTCACGGCGGTGATGTGCTTAGCGTGGCCAGCTGGGTCGAGGGGTGGCCACCCGTGCACTAGCCACGTGCAGCTGTTATTCTTGTGATGGAGTTGCATGGGGCGCGGCCTGTCCACCTGGGCTACTTAAAGTACCGGGAACCCAACCACTGGTGGGTGCCTCCCGACATGGGAGCTGTTTTTTTTATCCAGGGCCCTCTGGCGCTGCAGACCCTGAGTCCACGGGGAGGCAAAGGAGGGCTCTGCTGGGCCATGGAGGTCCCCGAGCAGGTGGTCACTCATTACTTGTGGAGTGGTCCATGGCCTGTGAGTTTATTCCCGGGGTCTGTGTGAGCGAGGTTAACCAGTTCACAGCTGGGCACTTACCCCTTACACAGGTGATACTAGTTAAGGTGGAATCTATATTAGCTCGCACGGGAGTGTGTGAGGAGCTGGGAGGGTGGTGAGGTTTGGCCTTAGCGCTGGAGCCCGGGCTCCTGATGTTCTGCGTCTCCCTGTTGAGGGGCCATCAGGGCCGCTGTGGGTCCTGAAGACAGTAGGTGCCATATGGACCAGGGGATGCGGAAGCCTCTAGAGGCTGCGGGAGGCAAGGAGACAGTCGCTTCCCCAGAGCCAGCCCTGCCGACACCTCGACGTTAGCTGGTGGGACCTGTTTTGGACTCCAGCTTTCAGAAGTGGGAGAAAATAAGTCACTGTTTAGGTCGCTAAATTTGGGGTGATTTAGTGGAGAAATAGAAAACCAGCCCACGAAGGTGCACGCATTGAAATGTGCTCTGTCCAGGTGTTCACAGTGGCGTGAGGGGGATGGCATCAGGGTTCTGGGAACTGTGCAGTTTTACTGAAGGAAGGGGGCTCACCACGCCTTTCCTCATGTAACTGAAGGTATGTATGCCTGCCACACTGCCCAGGAGACAGGGACTAGAATTCTGACTTTATTTCTTATGGGAACCAAGGTCAGAACACGGTGAGGGCTGAAACAAGCTTCCTACAGCCTGAACTGGGCAGAGGAATCGCAAGTAGTTTGTGTTTTTCTACACAGATCTCTCCTTTCAGGTTTTGTTAAGTTCTGGAAAAAGGGAGAAGCCAGGCACACCTCGGTGATGGACAGTGTTTCTGGAGGTGGCGCGGCTTCAGCCTGAATGTGGCCGTGTGGCTAGGAGGCTCAGAAACTGCCCTCCAAGAGCACTCATCTGTTCCTTATTGCACTAATACCTCATTTACAGAAATCCACAGAAATTAGAGCTGTGCAGGAGGCCTCTGGTCTGGATGGGTTTGTGTGGACTGAGGTCACGGGGTGTTGTCCCAAGTGCTTATCCTGATCTGGCAGAGGCTCTGTTCCCAAATGATTATGCCAGTTTCAGAGCCTATATCTGAGTGATAGTCTTTTAACTTTGTTGCATAAAAGCAAACAAAGTATGTCTTGAGAGTCTAAAAATCCGTTTAGTAGCATGGCTGTTAACTCATACGTGGGGCATTGGGATGGAGTGAAAACCATCCCCTGGCGTGGACGCTGTGTGGTATTTTGTGTGGTGGCCTGCTCGTGCCTTGAGCTCCATCTGCAGTGTGAACAACAGCTGTGCATTTGAGAAATGTGGGCAGGTCAGCTTGCTCCTCCAGGGGCCTGCAGGCGTCCGGGCGAGGGGCCTGGGATGAGGCCACGTCAGTGGGAAGGAGCTTGGTTGTGTCAGCAGATATGTCTGCCTCTACAGGCCCGCAAGCCCGCCAGAACCCAGTTTTCCTTTGGTCATCTAATGCCAGAAACCCGTTTCTTAGAGATTCTCGTAATTTATGTTAATGAACCATTTGACCATACATAAGATGTTATAAATGCATGAGGCTTTACAACTTGGCAGATGTATAACTCGCATGTTATGATTGAATCAAACTGTTGAAGATATTGGTTTCACTTGAAGATTTTTAGCATTTTATGCGCAAATCAAATGCCAGTAGCATTTTGAAGGAGTATTTTGGAATTGTAAATACAGTGGGACAGTGCTGGGTCTCTGGGATGCTGGTGAGGTGTACGTGACCTCAAGCTCTTGGAGCTTACAAATAAGATTCCTAAACTGTCACACCTGCAGTGCTGGAAGTCAAAGTGGATTTCTGTAAAGGAGGTATTAGTGCAATAAGGAACAGATGAGTACCCTTGGAGGGCAGTTTCTGAGCCTCCCAGACACCCCAGGAGGAAGCAGGAGAGGGAGGCAGTTACCCACCAGAAGCTGGATGGTGGAGCTGGGTTTGCTGGTGGCCCTGCGTGGCAGGTAATTACGTGCAATAAGGAACAGGTGAGCGCCCTTGAGGGCGGTTTCTCGCTCTGCTTCGGAACTGCAAGTGGAAGACGCCCCAGAGTGGGGCTGGGGGGTGTGGTCGGTTATCCAATGGGGCCAGATTTGCTGTTGGCCGCTGAGTGGCAGGTCACTCCGGGGAGCGATGGGAGGTGAGTGGAGTGGGAATAGAGGATGCACCCTCCACAGCTACTGCTGGGAGTTGGCTCTGGTAGCAGAGGGGGCATAGAGGGATTCCCGTCAGGGGCAACACGGCTGGGGTCCCACGTGTGCTGGATGCCGAGGTGTGGCTATATGTGATCTCAGTCTCCACAGCCGTCCTGGGAAGTGGGTTCAGTCACCTTCCTTTCTCACATTTGAGAAATCTCAGGGGCTTACATCACAGCTGGGTGGGTTGGAACTAATGTCTCAGGCAGGACGTTGGCCCGAGAGCCCAGATCTTAACCCCCCCTGCTCTTTTCAGTTCACCTAGCTTGTAGAGAGGGGTGTGTGGTGGTGGGGGGCGGTTAAGAAACCAACACAGTAGAATGGGGGAAGGAAATAAACCAGGCAGGAGACACAGGCAGTGCTTGGGAGGTCTGTGTGGGGTGTGGGTGGCACCTCTGGGCCTGTGCTCTCGGCTTGCCCAACCTTGGCCCTCAGCCATATGCTGTGCACTTCAGGTGAAATCTCAGTCCCTTGTGTGGTGCGGGCATCTTTTCTCCCTGGCTTTGCCTCTCCTTAAATCACGGAGTCTCAGTGGGGATGGAGGGGTGGTTGGTGGTCCATGGAATTTGCCCTCCACTTCCCCATCCTTGTCCCGTCCTGTCTGGCCTGTTACCTGAATCTGTGTCTCTTCAGAGCCTGCAAATGAGTGGAGGCCACGGCAGCCTCTCGCTGATCGGCCTCTCAAACTTTTTTATTCATCAGAATCGTGTTAAATGCTGATTCCTAGGCACCCCATTAGACTCTATGCCTACCTGGCATGGGTACTTTGGGGAAGGTACAGAGGGTTGCTGGGCTGTTCCAGGAGGAAAGTTGCATTTGTAGAATGTCCACTGTGGTCTTTCCAGCACTCTACTTTCCACGCACACATGGCATTAAACCTGGAAAACCTCTGGGTGCTGTGCTGGTGAGGAAGACCCGGCTGGACGAGGGGCTGCTGGGGCTCAGACTTGATTCCTGGGCTGAGGGTTGTGGGCTTCTTCTCTTCCGTGGGCCTGCTGATGGGATGCCCTGAGAAGTTCTGCTGTGCACTCGGGGAAGGTGCAGAGACAGGCTCAGGAAATACAGACCATGGATTTAAAAATTCCTACTGGAAAATCTTTTATGAGCAAAGAAATTTGCATCTAACTGAAAACAATCATTGCTTGAATAATTGCTTTGTTTACCAAATTGGTCCTATGAACAGATTAAAGTTTTCATTCATGCCTTGTCTATAACGTAAATAGGAGCTATTACCGCAACCTAAATTAGCTTTAAATTTTGTATCAGATTGCAGTCCAGATTACAAACGGCTGCTTGATAATCTAATTGATAAAACGGAGGAATTTAGTACTTGGAACCCAGAGTGAAGAGAACAGAATTACTTTGGTTTCTCAAAAGCGTGTGACTGAGGGGTGACCTGGGGTGAAGAGAAGTGGCTGGAGTCATTACACTCGAGATGATCTGCCCCAGCCTTTCTCAGCTGTCTTCTGGATAAAACAAAAGGATGATAAATGGAAAAATTCAGCACTGAGTTCATCTATGCCCTGAGCTTCTCTTATGGTCATTAATGTGACCGGGCTGTATCTGTGAAGGCTCCATACAGGCACAAAGGAATTAGGCTAGAGTAAGGCGGCCGGCGACCTGTGGCGTCTGGGCCGCGTGTCATTTCCTAAAGCCCTTTTGGGTGAAATGACAATCACAATGTCTGTTCGGAGAAGTGTAATCTCACGTATGAGATGCAGATTTTAAATGATGCATATTTTAAATACCAAAGTCAGGAAGCTTGGTGGGAGTGGCTGTCTTCCGAGTGGTTTTCTGTGCTGCTATGGATGAGGCGTGGATGGGTCATCTGTTGGTGAGATCCAGTGGTGAAGGGGCTAAGCAAACCCTGGAGCTTGGGCGGTGTGAAGTTACATCTTTTCTGGCATCCCAAGTAAATACATTTTGTAAAACTTGTGAATTTGACCCTGACCCTAACCCTGAGTGTTGAAGTCTGGTGCAGTGTTTTGAGCCCTCTTCTGCATTGAGGGTGAGTGACTGTAAATGACCAATTCCTCAGTGATGAAAGTTCAAATTTAGCTTGCCTGAGGAAGCCAGACCTCAGTCACACGTATCTCCATTGTAAGCACTGTGACCTCTATGCAGGTGGCTGCAAGTTTCCAGGCCCTCCTTGGAGACACAGCCGTGCGGTGCTTGATTTGATAACATCAGCCACCTTCTTTCTAATGACGGTACAAATGTTTCTCCTACAAGAAAATGGATCTGGTTTCTTCCCTGATCGTTGGAAGAAGCAGCCCGCCTAGGGACTGCACCGTCCTCTGCACTTTCACAGCGAAGCCTGTATCTGTCTCCGAGGAGTGTCGTGTGTTGTGGGAATAGCAAGAATTGCCTCTTTAATTCTTCCTGCTTTTGAGGGCTCGGACAGCTCTGCCTGTTTCACCTGGGACGAGCAGCGGGTGGTCTCTGGCTGCTGTGGGACTAGGACTTGGGGTGCATCATCACATCCGGTGACCTGTCCAGGTGGGCATCATTGTCTTTTGCCTGTTGGCTGAGGCAGCTGTGATGTCATGGGGGTCATGTTTGTGTCAGGGCCAACCCAGTTCTTCCCATGCACACCTCTCCTGGAGTGCCTTTCCTTATGATGACGTGTTAAATTAGCGTGGACAATGCAGAGAGGCTCTGGGCCTCTCCTTCCCATTCTTACTCCCTGGAGCTGTGATGCCGGACAAGGGAGCCCATAGCCAGAGGCTCCTTTAAATTTAATTAGAATAAAGATTTGATGACATAGCCAAACACATTTGAAAAGAACTTCACAGATTAAATCCCAGATTCAGCCCTTCAGGCCCAGTGGTCACGTTTCGGGGCTCAGCAGCTGTAGGTGGCTGTTGTCTTCCTGTGTTGGCTCAGCAGATTGGGATGTTTCCAGTTCGGCTGGCAGTTCTCTTGAATGGCTCTGCCTGTGGTGATGACACCTTGGCTGGAGAGCCTCGTGGGGATCCTTTAGGCCTCTGGCTACAGCCAGGCTGCACGGTTCCTGTGCCCCACGTCCCCTGCAGACCCAGAACTATCCCACCACAGAGTCAGCACTGCTAGACTTGGATACTGTGTGCAGACAGCAGAGGGGCACGTCTGGGTCTTGCAGGGGCTGGGGTGACTGGCCTCCTTGGCCAGGATCCCCTCTCCAAGTTTTCAGAGGAAATGCATCCACCATCCACACCGTGCACCAGAGAAAAACTGCCGGCTTCTCTGTGGATGGTGAATTGAGATCATGCAGAGTGACTAGGCTTGGGCTCCTGACCAGTGTGAAACCTGATACCTTTAGGTGGAACCTGACATGCCTCCATGTGTACATGGCAAAGAGAATGCAGCGTTGTCAGCTTGAATCCAGATGTGCTCCCGTTTTGAAGTGGAAGGTTCTGGGAGTATTGGCCGTTGGTGATTGTCCTGCCATGGAGGACTTTGAATGCAGGCACTGGTTTAGGATAACCCTGGTTTCCTGGTCCTGTATGTGGGCATCGCTGAATATCCCGGGCTGGAGGAAGGCAGGGCAGACGGGAGGGTGACAAGAGGTCAGGTGTTTCCAGCTGTGGGGAGTGATGCCATCAGATGGCCGAGATCAGGTGACCAGGGACCAAAGCAGGGGTGCATGGAAATGTCATGTTTCCCGG
This sequence comes from Macaca fascicularis, assembly GCF_037993035.2. Classification (NCBI taxonomy): domain Eukaryota; kingdom Metazoa; phylum Chordata; class Mammalia; order Primates; family Cercopithecidae; genus Macaca; species Macaca fascicularis. The sequence continues at coordinate 14,430,965 of NC_088387.1, read as the reverse complement.
GGCATGTGGAGGACCTGTTGAACTCTATTCCTGGGCAGCAGTTCTTCCATTCTCAGGAATCTGTGCCATTGTAATTGAGTATCAAATTCTGTAATTGCTCTAATTACTTACTGTTAAGTCCCCATCCCAATTACCATGAATTAGCAACAGTGATAACAGTCTGCCTGGTCAAGCCTTGCCAAGAAAAACCAGTGGAACTAGTTTTAGTTGCCTCAAGTTCCCTCCAAGTCGGATTCCTTAGCAGCTTCTGTCCCTACAGCTGCTGCAGTTCCTCCTGGGCCTGGCAGGCACATTCCAGACATTCACATCTCAGCTCAGATGCAGGCCTGTATATTATAGAAAATTGCACTGCGCTGTGATCAGCTTGAGCTGACGTTCTCTAGGTGGGAGGCGGAGGTCGAGGACCTGTGAGGGACTATCCGAGTGTCCTCTCATTGACTTGGAGCAGGTGTACATCGGTTCTTCAAGAGTTCTAATGGGATGAAATTAGAAACATGAATTTTTAAATTTCACGGGTTACGAACTCTGTTCAGTGATTTCCTCTGAAATGAGAGACTATTTGCAGACGAGGCATTCAGGCTGCAGCTCTCCTTAGAACTGTCCTAGACCTCGATGCCGTCCTTTGGCCTCTTCCTGGGTGTGGGGTGCTCTGCTTGAAGTAAAACCACGTGGTCTGTGCATCAGTACTGCAGCCAATTCAACGTACACACCCACTGGGAGGGGGGCCGGATCACTTAACATTTTAAATGCATTTAACATTAAACCAGCAAGTCAGCCAGTGCTTTCTGTAACCAAGCTGCCTGGCTCATGGGAACCTCACACTTAACTTTTCGGAAGAGAATACTTGCTTCTGTGGAGTGTCAATATTTGTCTCATTTGTTGAGACTCTGCTCAAAGTGATGAACGTGTGTAAATTAGGACCTTTTTGTGTAAATTGGGCCACAGAGCCCTCTAGACACAGTCAGGGGAGTAAACGGCTGTGAAAGATGCCGCCTGATGTGAGCCATGACCAGGCACTTTGGAACCTGGGATTCCATCTCCAGCCTTTCAAAGGACATAGAGGAATATAAAATGCAGATGGGAGAGTTCATATTTTGGGCATCTCTGTTCTTTTGAAATCAAAGTGCAAAGAAAAAGTTTTGCCTTGAGGTCTTACCCCATACTTGTTTTTCTCCTGAAGTTTTAACATTTTCTTAACTGCTTTTTTCTCCCCCGATCCTTGGGGAACTTCTATCTTCCTATCTTCTTAAAAGATATGGTTAAATTCAACACTGAAATTTAAAAACATGCTTTCATATTATTTTTCTTTAAACTGATGTATCTGACATTGGTGAAAAACTATCTGGGCGTATTGGTGTATTTTTATTTTTTGGAGACAGTCTTGTGTTGCCCAGGCTGGAATGCAGTGGCACGATCTTGGCTCACTGCAGCCTCACCTCCTGGTTCACGCCATTCTCCTGTCTCAGCCTCCTGAGTAGCTGGGATTATAAGTGCCTGCCACCATGGCTGGTTCATTTTTGTATTAGTAGAGATGGGGTTTCAACATGTTGGCCAGGCTGGTCTTGAACTCCTGACCTCAGGTGATTCGCTCACCTTGCCCTCCCAAAGTGCTGGGATTACAGGCATGAGCCACCACCCTCGGCCTGTGATATTCTTGATTGTAACTGTAATAGATCCCTTTAATAAAAACAAAATAGAACAACAACAACAACAAAAACAACTGTCTGAAAAGTCCCAAAATTAAAGAGCTCACTTGGACAGGGATTTGGACACCAGTTGAATGGCCCAGCACAAACCATAGTTACCTGGGCCACTCGGCCTGTTAGATCCTTAGGGTATTTGAAGTCATGTGGATATTTGCATTTCTGCTTCTGGATATCGTGTCAGTATGAATTCGGCTAGTGTTTGAGGGCCAGGCTCAGATCCGGGAAAGCAAGATCCCCTGCCCTCACGGCACTTCTCTTCCATGTGTGTGTTAGGAAAATAGAAAGCATAAGATATTTTTTTCAATGAGCTGGGAAGATGGAAAGACAAGCCTAAGATGTTTACTTGTTCAGAAGAAGGGAATTGCAAGGAATACTCAGCTTTGCTGCTGCTGAAGGAGGCCGTTTCAGAGGTGGGGTTTCTCTGAGAAAAGTGGTAAGAGGCAAATAGGATTCCCCATCTGGTTTGCCAGAGATGGGGAAAGTTAGTATCCCCAAAACAGCCTCAGCATTCTGGCAAAGACTTTGGAAAACCAGCTAGGGTGTGGGACCTTGTTGGCCACTGGGTGGAAGGAAAACATTGCTGGTCCTGAGGACTGTACTATTCTTCCACTGCTATCAAGAACTACCTGAGGCTGGGTCATAAGGAAAAAAAGGTTTAATCGGCATACAGTTCTGTGGGCTGTACAGGCTTCTACATCTGGGGAAACTTAGAGTGGAAGGTGAAGGGGAGGCAGGCATGTCTTCACATGGCTGAAAGGGGAGAGAGTGAAGGGGAAGGTGCCATGCACCTCCAAACAACCAGATCTCAGAACTATCATGAGGACAGCGCTTGGGGGATTGTGCTAAACCGTTAGAAACCACCCCCATGAGTCAGTCACCTCCCACCAGGACTCACTTCCAACAAAGGGTTAGAGTTCAGCATGAGATTTGGGTGGGGGGGACACAGTCACACCATGTCAGGCTTCCCATTCTTCTCCTGCACGTGCTTTGCAAATGGTTCTGTCATTGGTTTTTGTTTTTGTTGATACATAATATATGTACATATTTTCAGAGTGCATGTGATATCTTGATTCATCCCTATATTGATGAAATCTGGGTACTTGGGATGTCTTTCACTTTAAGTATTTTCTTTTCCTTATGCTGGTAATGTTCAAGTTATTCTCTCCTAGCTGCTTTGAAATCCACAGTAGATGACCCACTGCCATCCCCCTGCTGATTTATCAATAGTAGGACTTGTGCTCCCATTAGGCTGTGTGTTTGTGTCCGTTACTAGCCTCTGCCCATCCTGCTTATGAGTGGGCTCTGCTGGGCCCTGTTGACCACGTACTCTTGGCCTCCATGAGATTTGCTCTCAGCTCCTGCTTATGAGTGAGAACATACTCCGTTTCTTTGCTTGGCTCGTTTGCTTAACGTAATGTCCTCCAGCTCCATCCATCCTGTCTTGGATGACAAGGATCTCAGCTGTGTGGTGGAGTATTGCTCCTTTGTATGTTCAGGCCACGTTCCCTTCATCCCCTGTTGACGGGCACTCAGGTGATTCCGGACGTTGTCTGCTGTGGATGGTGCTGCATTGAAGCTGAGAGCAGTCACTGGCTTTATATTCGGGGGACGTGAGCCACTTTGATGTTCTCAAGCAGCCATTCCCCAAAGCCCTCCGTAGAATGCCGCATTCCTTTGTGCCCATGGCTTCCACTAGGATGAACAGCTGGGAAGGGGCTTTGAGTGAACGCTTGGGTTTCTGGGTTTAATTGGTACCCAGCTGCACTGGCCAAGTGGGGGTCCCAGTGACCCTGGACACTACTTCATATAAGGTCCAAAGATGCAGTTAGGTTCTTTTTTTAACTTTAAAAGAAAAAACAAAAAACGCTTTTGACCTGGTTAAGCTATAGCATTATCGGTTAGTGTTTTTCATATTGGAAAGGTGTATATTTTATTTTCTAAGAAGGAAAGAAATCCTGTTAAATACTCTAACCACAGATTAAATCATGTCAAGGAAAGAGGTACTATTTTGGGGGAAAATGACCCCTTCATGTCAAAGATCAAGGAGATGACTTACATTGTTTAATTGAGTTAATTATGAAATCTTAAGTGGTTTTAAGAAGATGAGCTGTGGATGCTGCAAGACATGAGACTGATGCTGATTTCATATTAGTCAGCCCTGACAGAATGTGGCTAATATTTAAAGCTTGCTCCAGTATTGCTTGAACTAGTCACACTCAGTGCATTGTTCGGCCCGAGATGGGCTGCCTCTGGATGAACCCATTGTAAGTTGAAAGTATTATGTCAAATGCACTTTCTATTTAGGATATTTTCAGCTTACACTGGGTTTATTGGAACAGTTTCATCCCATGGTAAGTCAGGGAGCATATATGCTCATAAAAGTAGAGAGGATCTCATAGATACCATGAGATATAATGTCTCTGATGTTATAGAGATATGATGAAAACAATCAAGTGGGACTTGGAAGCCTTGAAGGGACTCACAAGGGTGGCTCCTGGAATGCAAACGTGAGTGCCACTGCCTTCTGGATGTAACATCTGTGCCTTCTGCTTAGCCCAGTGGGTTATTGGCTGCTCCCGAGGGCAGAGAGGTCCATCGTTCCTGTGTTTAGGTGTTTGAGCTGCCTTAAGAGGCTAGGGCGCTCATTGGTGTCTTCAGGGCTTTAGGCCTTCTGAACAAGCAGGAGGAAGGGTGACTTTGTAGAGCTTTGGAAATCTCAACGGACTTCAGGGCCATCCCCCTTGGCAGGAGAGAGCCCCACTGGAGGCGAGCAGGGTGCCGTGCATGCCTGTGCTGGGCCCAGACGTGTACGGACATTGTGAGAACCACAGGACACAGATCGGTCTTGGTTTACAACTGGTGTCGATGGCCACGCAGCATTTCTTCCAGGTACATGACTGCGGGGACTTGGGTTTTGGGGTGTGCGTCCTGGTTGCCTAGTTGCTTGGAAGACCACTATTCAGACCCCAGCCTGAGTCACCGTGACAGGCCGCCCACTTCACATGCCACATGGAAGCCGTGGCGTCAGTCACTGACGCCCACTAGCTGTCAGATGTGTGTGTGTATCTTCCCTGGTCTCAGGATTGGTCTTGTTTTGAGGTTATAGTAAACGTTCTTTAAGAGGGGTTTTGGATTTTTTATGTTGTTTGCAAGGAGGCAGCAGGGAGCGCTTGAGCAGTGAGATCCCCTTTCCAACCAATGCAATTTCAGATTACAGCAGGTAATTAGGGCAGCGGATCTGTGGGATCACCTTTCCAACCAATGAGAATTCAGATCCCAGTAGGTAATTAGGGCAGCCGGGCGGGTGGCAGAACCCTGAACTGTGGCTGTATCTGGTGTCTTGCCCCGGACAGAGCGTGCTGGGGCCTCCGTGGTCCTCTGTGGGGTGGGTGGAGCACATGAACTGGGTGCTGCTGGGCCATGGCTGGCTCCCCAGCCTGGGGTTTATGCAGGACTCATTCTGAAGACAACTTGGAACCCAGAAAGCAGCACGAGGAGAACGTGTTTGTGCGTTTCTGGATCCTTGGCGCTTCCCAGTCTCAGACGCTGTGCAGGCTCTGAGGGGTCTCGCCAGGAAAACTTGCACAGTCGGCCCCCAGGGTGGAGTGGGGCTGTAGCAGGTCTTGCAGGAGCTGGAAGTGGGGGTGAGTTTCTCGCCAGCGGGACTTTTCAAATGGGCCCAGCAGGATGCATCTGTGGAAATGGTGCCACCTAACGCAGGGCTGCGGCCAGCAGGGCCTGAAAGGCTACAGCGGGCTCTGTTTCTGCTCTCTCTTGAAAGAGTCTCTGCACGGTTTTCCTTGGTCTTTGTCTATTTGAGGGACGCTTCCCCCTTTGTTGGGCTTACCTAGCCTTCTGAGCTGCCGTGTTGAGTACGACAAAGCCCTGAGAAGGCATTTTTATTGCATAATTATGTTATCCTGGTGGCTGGATTAATGACCTGCAAATGTGGGTGACTCAATAGCTCTGAGGGTGTTCAGTATCCAAGACAGGTGGGAAGGAAATGTTCAGGCAGGCGTCAGAGGATCTGTTCTCTGCTACACACTGGGGCCCTGGTTTGCTGACAGTCTTCGTACTCGATCCAAAATGGGATAATGAAGTCTCACGATTCGGCTTCAGCTGAGAGCTGCCTCCAGCACAGTCTTGTGTGAGTAACAGTTTATATGTTTGGTGCAAAGGGCGGGCATCAGTTGATCTTATTTGTGGTGGTGCTTATGGTGGCTTTTCCGTAAGGAATTTAGACTTTATTAGCTTTGGCAAGGGAATCCTGAGTGATAAATTGGAAGAATGTTTCAGGAAATTCTGGAACCTGCAGTGAATCTGTATGAAATTGAGATTTGGATTCCCACGATTTCCTAATGCTACCCTGAAACCCAGTTGTTGACATAGTCGTAGAGCTTCAGTTGTGCTGCCCCACTTCCCCAATTTAAAAGGAACACGTTGCTTTCATCTAGAATGTTCTAAGCTCTGAGTGCTGCCGGCGGAGTGGCCAGCTCTCAGCGTCAGAGGGGAAGCCAGGGCTGCGTTTATGGCGTCGCGGCAGCTGGGACCTGACCCTGGACCTCAGACACGTGTGATATTGAGCATTTTCTGTAAACTCCAAGGGTGTAGTGGTCTCCTTGGTGCTTTACAGTCTTCGGAGGCTTTTGATGTGTCTGGACTTTATAGATTTTTCAGAAGTAGACGGCCTTTTCCCACACCCTTGGGCTGAGTTTTGTCAGAGGCTGGTGTGTGGGAAGCACCACACCCACATTCTGATAGGAAAGACTCTGGTGCCCAACTGAGGTCAGAGTGGAAGTTCCTTTTTTCCTTCCCTCCAGTCTGGTCCAGCTGCTCCCTGCTTGGCCAGAAGAAAATCATGCTTATCCAAGTCGTAGGCAAACCCCTAAATCAAACATTTCTCTTTTTTCTTTAATATGCCCATTTAGTTTTTATGGGACGATAGATAGAGAAATGTCTTTTAGGGAAAAATTAATTTCTTTAATTACAGAGAACTTTTTGGATAAAAACTGCAATCAGGAGGCTATTTTGTAATATGATCTAGTTAAATACCACAGTGGAAAGCTCCTTATATTTGATCTTAAACTTGGGCCTGGTGTGTGTGGCCGCACACTCGTACTCATGACGCCACGCTCAGCTGTGAACTACAGGCACGGTACATACTTTGTGATAGCTTTTTTGAAAGTCTTATTGCTTGGCCTCTCCAACTCAAATGTTGAGTTACGTTGATTCTGTTCAGAATGTTCATCCCTCCGTCTATGGTCCAGTCGTCCATCTCAGAGGAGGAGACCTGAGGATGAGATAGAGGCCAGAGGGCTGTGGGGCTGAGGGCGGGTGTGGGGTGGGGGCCAGAGAGGCATGGGGCCAAGGGTGGGACAGGGGCCTGAGGGGTGCAGGGCTGAGGCCGGGGCAGTGGGAGAAGGGGTGTTGGGCTGTGAGCCAAGCTGCATGGTGGCCTGTATGAATTGGGAGACTCCAGGCAGGAACACAACCTACTGACCCCTTGACTTCAGCCCTGGGACTCCTGACTTCCAGGGCTGAGAGGAGGTTTGCATTTGTGGTAATTTGTTGCAGCAGCAATAGGAAGTTAATGCATTGTATCTGTTCTTCACCTCCAAACCTTTGAAAAGTAACCCTGTTGTATCGGCCTTTTGTGTGCCCTAAATTCTAATGAGATGGTTTGTAGGAAATAACGGACACAAACGACGGCAGAACACAAAGTTGGACAGAAGCAGTGTCTTCTGTTGTTCTGTAGTTTGGGTCTGTGAAGTTAGATTTCGGTCAGAGAGTGTGTGGTCTTGTTCAGTGTATACCTGGAGTACTTGTTCAGAGCTCCTGGGGGAGTGGTCTTTAACACTGTTAGCATTAAAACTCCAAGCACATCAGGGCCAGAGTTCCTGAGTCAGTGTTAGGCGACCTTTGAATAAGAGTTGGCATGTAGAATCTGCCCACTTTACTAGTATGAAGCAGCAAAATCTTTTTTCTTTTTTTTTTTTTTTTTGATGGTGTACACGGGAGACAAATGAGCTCCCTTTGCCCCACCCTGAGCAGAGACTGGGCAGGCGGTGGCAGCACTGTCCCCCATGGTGCATCCTTGGTGCATTGAGGAAAGTGTGTTCACCCTTAAAACACAGTCCATCCTCTCAAAGGCAGGGTGACAACCACATTTATATGTGGAATCTTAAAAAAGGGCCCGTCTCCCTGAGAGAAGAATGTGGATGTGTGTGTACACCTCCTTTTTTTTTTTTTTTTTTTTGAGACAGTTTCCCTCTGTCACCCAGGCTGGAGTGCGGTGGTACGATCTCAGCTCACTGCAAGCTCTGCCTCCCGGGTTCATGCCATTCTCCAGCCTCAGCCTCCCGAGTAGCTGGGACTACAGGCACCCGCCACCAAGCCTGGCTAATTGTATTTTTAGTAGAGACGGGGTTTCACCGTGTAAGCCAGGATGGTCTCGGTTTCCTGACCTCGTGATCTGCCCACCTCGGCCTCCCAAAGTGCTGGGATTATAGTTGTGAGCCACCGCACCGGGCCGTATGTGTGTACCTCTTTACAAGTCTTGCCTGACCTTTGCATATAAAAATTATTGAAAAACTTAAGGATGTAACTGACAAGTACTTTATAGGTTTCTCCAAGTAAAAATTTGGAAAAGTTAAGTGAACCCATAATGTGTTTTATTTCTATGAGTCCCACACTTGGATTTTTAAATGTGGGCAAAACATCTGTATGTTCTTCAGCCTGATTTCCATGGAATCGTGAATGAAACGTGCTGAAGTTGCCGTGTGGATTTTGTTATGTGGCGGTGACATGTGGGGGCTGGTCATTAAACAACTGGAGGGACCCCTGTCCTTTCTGTGCTCCTGTTGGACATTAGGCACGTGCTTGGGTGTTTTCTGTGTGTGAGGACAAGATGACAGAATTTCCAGATTCACACGGTGGTATCTTCTCCCTTTTCTGTTAAAACGTGTCTTCTGCTGCTTCTACATAGACAAAATGTTTCTTTCTCTTGCCTGTCTACATAAACGCTGTTTAACAAAAACTGTATTGTAGACATGTGAAGCTGAATTCCACATGATCAAGCAGACAGAGATGACTGAGTATACTGTTTTGTGGAAGGAAGGTTTAAAATGATTTTTAGCTTTTTCCCTGAAACAGGGAATAATTTTAACTTTTTCCCTGAGATAGGAAATAATGAAATGGGAAAATAATTAAATTTTCCCATGTAATTGTTAGATTATATTTAATTATTAGATTATTCATTTATTGCAAGGGAAAAAGGAACTCGATCACCCCATGTACCCAAATGAAAATTTAAAGGGTATGGGCGAATTCATCTGAACTCCTTTAATTTGTTTTTGTTTGTTTGTTTTTGACAGTCTCACTCTGTTTCTCAGGTTGGGTGCAGTAGTACAATGACAGCTCACTGCACCCTCAACCTTCTAGGCTCAAGTGATTCTCCTGCCTCAGCCTCCCCAACTGCTGGGATCTACAGGCGTTAACCACCACACACAGCTTATCACCTCTTGGAGACTAGCTTTGAGTTTGGGCATTCACTGGAACTATATTTTGGTTAATTCTCAAAGTTTGTCACTGTTTATCTTTAATTTGCTAAAAATCTACAGGTATTGTGAAATGCATTACATTTCCTCAGCATTTATGGATTCCCTGTTAGTGGGGCAGAGATGCAGAAGGGCAGAAGGCGTTCGGGCATCATCAGGGTTGCAGTTGAGTGCTTGCCCCGAACACACTGGGGCTCTGGGCTCTGTGGCCCTACGGGGGTCCTCTGTCCACTGAGGGGCCGGGTTACCTGGAAGGTCCCTCCAGCCTCTGCCATTTTGCCCTTTTCAGGTTAATATCTCATCGTTGTCCTGGACAGCACTGCCATTCGTTCACTGACCCACGAGTGAACAGCTGGTCCATGGCCAGTGCTTCTTCCTGCAGCTTGGAGGTGGTGATGTGATAACACTTCCTTGGAACGTGGTTCTTGGTGTGTATTAATGGTTCAGTTGTATGTTTCTTTTTAATCTGCACCTCTGAATTGGTCTTTTGATTGCAAAGAGATTGCTTACTGGATTTGTTTCTGAATATTTCGTGGATAACAGGAGAACCTTGTTTATCTGTGTGTTCATTTAATGTGTTTTTGCCAGGCATTTGAATGGGTGTGTTAGCCCTTAGCCCACTTTCTGTGTGTGGTGGAGTCATTGAAATCATTTATGTGAAGTCTCTCTTCTATTAAGGCCGGAGGACGTGGGGTGGTGTCTCCCTAAACTAGGGGGAAATGACTTGTTCTGCCCTCCTCCCTGGGAATGCTGGTGTTTCCAGGTCTCTGAACTTGGCTCCCACACTGGGAGAGTGGCTGTGGCTTCTGGAGCCCGTTTTGTGCGGGACTGACTCCTTCACTTGCTTTATTCCCCACCGTCTTTGTTGCTTTATAATGCAGGGATGAGGAAGTTGGGCCCGGGGGCCTTGTCTGTGCCTGAAGGGCCCGATGCAGAAACTCCTCGCAGAAACTCCTCGTGGGAAGGATGTTCCTTGAGGGCAACTTTTGGAGTCTTTTCCTAATTTTAACTGAGAAGTAGCTATTCACATGGTTCTATTCTGCTAGGGTGTTTCAAAATAATTGGTGTAGAGTTACGAAGATGTCCGAGACACCCATGATCCACTCCGGGCCAGTGCCGGACATTGAGCTCAGATGCATTCAGACCACATTCAGATGCCAAAGATTCTTGCTTGGTTATTCTCAAACTTATGAGAATCTAAAACGCGAGCCACGGTATGGATTTTCTCTTGAGCCCCCATGACTTTGCCTTGTATTTTGGGCATGAATGACTTCATCAAGGGGAAACAATTTGAGGAAGGAGCCTCTGAGGCTAGGAGAGGGTGGAAAGGGGCGGTGGGAAGAGAAGGGAAAAGGAGCTGTAGAGGGAAGAGCCAGGCTGGGGCTGCGCCATCTCCTCATGTTGCTCCCCCACCCCTGGCGCAAGGCCCCAGGGACTGACTGATTTTCCCACAGGAAATGTGTATGATTGCATGTCTGTTTTGTGGGCTGGCCATTTGGATTGAGGGAATGTCCGTGTTGTGATTCCTTAGTGATTTGAAGGTTGAAAAGGTTTGTGCTCAATACAAGGGTCTCTTGGTGCGATGAGAAATGTGACCGCAGCCGCCTTCAGGGTGGGGAGAGCCCTTGAGGCCCTCAGTGGTGGGCGGTGTCGGCCTTCGTTTCCCTGGGTGAGCTGCCCTCAGGGTAGGAAGGGAGGTCCTCGGTGGTGGCCGCTTTGGCCTTCGCCTCCGTGGGTGAGTATTGCTCCATCCCCGGCTCTCTGACTCCTTGCCTGGCATCTTCTTCGTTGGAGGCCATGATCCATCAACCTTGTCTACGCGTGTCCTGTAGACTAGTGCTGACTGTAGGTTCAGGAGTGGTCAGAGGAGGCCCTCGTGATGCGAAGCTAAACGTTTAATGATGGCGCTGCTGAGTGCATGAGCCACGTCAGCCCAAGTGGCTGGGTAGGAGGGAACCGCGGGGTGGAGGGAAGACTGGACAGATGGGTGCTTTCCTCGGCCCCTGGGAGCACGGCCAGGTCCATGCTCAGACCTCCTGGTTTCTCCCATATTTCCATAAATAGCAAGGGAAGGACTCGGGGCACCCAGGGACCTCAGGGGGTATAAGCTGTGTCCTCGCGTGGCCCCAGCTGTGGCCAGTGATGATATTCTCTTTAACCTCAGGCTTATTTTGTATAAAAACACAAAGGGACAGAAGTAGTTCAAGGGCCTCTAAAGATTTACGTAATTGTTAATAGACCTACTTTTATGCTTTCTTATGTATTAAGAGCAAATCATGAAACAAACTCATTTCTGTTTGAAGAAATCTTGACGATTCTCATTTTTGTGGCAAGCAACATTGATTCTTTGCTTAGTGAGCGTTAGTGCCCTCCTGCCCAGTGCTGCTGCCTGGCGTGTCCTCGCACACAACTCTGTCCATTGGTCTCCGTTCACCTTTCCGCCTAGAATTGTAGGAGGGGCGCTAGGATCTTAGGGTTAGAAAGAAACTCTGAAGACCACTTTTAGGGGCGGCTTCTGGTCAGGGCTCTCCAGAGAGACAGCCAGCCGGGTGTGCATGTGTCTCCAGCGGGAGGGCTGTTGCAGGGGTACGGAGTCCAAGAAGCCCCAGGACCCACAGCCTGCAAGCTAGAGTCCTGGGAGGGTGTGGCTTGAAGACTTGAGAAGCGGAGGGTGCAGATCCCACCCGGGTCTGAGGAGCTGAGACCCAGGAGCATGGGCTGCAGAAGACAAATGTCACTGGCCCATCAGCCAGATAGGTGGAGTGAACCCAGTTTTCCCCGCCTTGCTGTTTTACTCGGGCCCTGGGTGGATGAGGTGGTGTCCCCCACACCGGCGAGGATGGGTCTCCACTCAGTCCAGAGGCAAACATGCATCTCACACAGAAATAATGCAGAACCAGCCATCTGGGCACCCCGGGCACGCTCAGGTTGATGCACAAAACCAACGCTGCGCGTGGCCCTGACGTCTGCGTGTTCGCATCACTCCACGCACATTGCTCGGTCATCGCCTCGGTGAGTTTGTAAGCTCGTTGTGTGGTTCTGGGGCTCTTTGTCCGGGTGGTGGTGGTGGTGATGACAGGCTCCCCACTACCCCAGCTCAGGTATGGAAGGTGATGGCATCAACGGCTCCTTGTTTCTCAGACACTTGAGCGGGTGCTCTGTGCAGCCAGTTCCACCTGCAGCAGCATCTGTTCCCTATGCCGATTCCATTCGGAGGGTGTGCCTCCCTTCTGTTGAGGGTGCAGCCTTCTTTCAGAGAAGAACTGTGTCCTGTTCGCCTATATCTCCTGTGGTGTATCTCATGGTTGAATAAGTAGCTATAGTATACCTCAGTGGCTGAATGATAGGTTCATTAGAAGGAAAACTTTATACTTTTTTTTTTCTTTTTGGGATGGAGTTTCACACTCAATGCCCAGGCTGAAGTGCAATGACATGATCTTGGCTGATTGCAAACTCTCCCTCCCGGGTTGAAGTGATTCTCCTCCCTCAGCCTCCCAAGTAACTGGGGCTATAGGCGTCTGCCACCATGCCTGGCTAATTTTCATATATTCTTTAGAGACGGGGTTTCACCATGTTGGCCAGGTTGGTCTTAAACTCTTGACCTCAGGTGATGCACCCACCTCGGCCACCCAAACTGCTGGGATTACGGCCATGAGCCACCACACCCAAGAACTTAATACCTTTTTTTTTTTTAATCATAATGGGCTTGTTAAATGCTTACGTTAATGTTTATTTTTAAAAATGTTATCTGTGACCTTTCAGCTTTTCATAGCACTTCTCGTGTGAATATTTAAAAAAGGCCCTTTACTCGTGGGGGAGAAGCCGTTACCCCTTTCAGCAGAGGGAGATGGAGGAACACGCCCTGGTGCGTCTGAGCACAGGCAGTCACCCCAGCCTTGGTGCTTGCTTAGGTCTGTTCTCCGTTCACCGTAGCACATCCACTCTCATTGTCAGCTTAAAAATAAGCTTTTTCCTCTTTCTAATCAGAACAGTTAGTTTGTTAACCATCACGTTAAGGTATCGAGAATGATGGCTTTCAGGCCTCAGATATGACACAAGTAGTAAATGCAGCTGACCCTGAACAACATAGGTTTTGAGCTTCGAAGGATCACTTATGGTAATTATTCTCCAACCAACCCTTACTGAAAAAACCTGGCTTTGTGGAGGGCCGACGTTTCCTACATGCGGTTCCATAGGGTGGCCGCGGGTCCTGTGGATACATAGATTTGGGTAAACTCGGGGAGTGTTCTGGAATCCATGTCCCTGTGTATACAGAGGGACAACTGCAGCTTTTTAAAAGTTTGTGTCCTGCCTTGTCCTAAAAAGGCTCCAAGGTGGATGCAAAATTATTTCATCCTTTTGGTTTTCTTGGTGGGATATTGATGTTTATTCTTCAGTGTCTAAAATCCTGAGTGAACAGAGTTAGTGCTTCAGGAACAAAGCCAGTCTGGAAACACATATTGAGATATCCACCTTTTCTTCATGGTTTCACTAAAGGCCATGATCATATTTTATTCGGTTGAACTGTAGGAAACTGCCAATATTTGCTGTTTTTGGGCTACAAAATGGCAAGTTCGTACGATATTAAAAACAAAGGCTTCCTGGATGGGGAAAATAGGAATCGGTGAGAACCTGAAGTTGTGAGTCATGGCCTCTGAGTCACAGGTAAATAAACCTGCGTGAGGGGAAGTTGGCTGTACAGTATTTTCCTTCTGTTTTGAGACTGTCAGAAAAAGGACAGTTCCATTGCGTCGGGTCCCTTTTCCTCACCTTTGCTGCAGAGGGGACTTGCCATTATTCCTCTTGTTTCCAGTGCCCAGGATGCTGATGTCATATAGAAGACCTGCAGGTCGATGCATGTGAAACAGGCAACGGACACGCTGTGCACCTTGGGACGCATCTGAGAAGTACGTGCTTGCAGCAGGTCTGAGGTGAGGGCGTGTTCCATCTCCTCTCGCTTCTCTGGCTTTGCAGGCCTTTGAAGTTGGTCCTGGAAAGTGAAATTAGTTAATGCTGATTAGCTCCAGGTCAAAGCCGGGGGGCCGAAGGGACCCGCCCTTCACTCGGGGTGTGAAGCATTGGGCCCTCCCATTAGGAGGCAGGAGGGACTCGGGAAAGCCGCACATGCCCTCCAGTTCCCTTATGTTGAAATGTTTTGTACTCGGCCATGCCAGGTCATTTGGGAGGTAAATGGGGGGTTCACATGGGGGTGTGCAGTATTCTTAGGTGTCAGGTGCGAGAGTTGAATTTGTAGAAGCTGTGCGGATAGGAAAGGGCCTGGCAGGGAGTGCTGTTTACACGGAGCCAATTTAACGTGAGATCTGTGCTCTGCCTGGGTCCGTGTCTGACCGGTGTCTCCCAGTCTGCAACAGGACGTTGACGTGACTCGGCGCCATCGGCCCACTCTGTGTAGACGTCTGAGGATCTGTGCGCGGCTGCTCTGTGAGAATGAGTTGTGATAATGAACTGAGAAACAGTGAACAAACCCTGAATTGGTTAGCACTGGTTCCACGGCCACTTCTGCCGTGGTTGGGGTCATTCATAATAAAGTGTGCTGGACTCCTATGCAGAGCTCTGAATTTCAGAGGCCCTTTAACTCGGCAGCTAACCAGTGGCTTCCTTCAGAAGACATTTGAGTCCCCTTTACCTACCAGGGTGACCCTGGGAGTTTGAAGATGAGTGAGACAAGCCCTCCCTGTCTTGTGGATTTTACTGTCCAGAGGGGAGACAGATGTGGACGGTGAAGGGGGCCCTATCAGAGGTCAGCGCACGTCAGTTTTATTTCTTCAGCACTTGTGTTCAGGCGGTGCCCCGGGCCATGTGTAGAGCATCTGGGGACACTGCCCATGGCATCCCAGGCACAGCTAGCATCTGCGCCATCTTCATACTTGGCCTGAGTTTTGGGGAAGCACCGAGGATGGCTTCTACCTTTGCTGGAGATTGTTGGAAGTCAGGGCAGCCCTCCACAAGGAGATGATCGCCAGCTGATTCCTCAAGAAAGAGAGGTGGTCCCCACATGGGCAGAGCAGGACAGCATGCACAGACCTGGATGTGGGGTCTGGGGCATGTGCATCTGAGTGGGGTCTCCTGGGAGACAGCAGGGGTGAGGTGTGAAGGCAGTTGGAATTGACAGGATAAATTATCACTAAGGCGATGCTGGTAAAACATAAAATTGGGACTCTCTGGGGTAAATGTGGACTTAGGGTGACCCTGGGCGTGGGTATTTTCAGGCTCTGAAGGCAAAGATTTAGGAAATTGGGGCAGAGCTGAGCCCCAGATGAGGATGAAGACCACCCTTGGGATGTTGAATGAGACAGGGGTGGAAACCCAGTGAATGTCGTGGGGTCAGTCCAGGAGGAAGGCAGCAGAGGAGACCGGTGTCCTCAAAGGCCCCGTGGGGCCTGCCTCTCAAAGTGCTGGGATTACAGGCATGAGCCACTGCTCCCTGCCAATACTTTTAAAATTTCTAAGCTACTCTCTCTCATACCCACTCCGGTATTTTTTTTTTTTTTTTTTTTTTTAGACTAGGTTTATGGCTATATTTTTTCCAAGGGAACCAAACAGTTACCTGTTTGAAGTACAAATAACACCGTGTTTAAAAACCGAAAATGCCAATTTGCATAGAAGTTTCCAAATACCCAGTTGGTTTGAGCCTTGCATTGCAGTGTCACTACCTGCTCTTAAATTTCTACATGATGTATAGATAGCGAGGCAGGGACGGCTTGTGCATCTTCAGGTTTCGATTCTACTAACTTGGGCTATATTTTCATTTATTTTGGCACATCTGTGGATGTGGCAAGCAAGGCCAGGGTATTTATTTTGAAGCTTGTCCAATAACAGTTGGGAAGATTTTCACATTTTTAGAATTTTCATAGTAATAGTTACAATTTACAAAGAATTAAAAATTGTGTAGTCATTATTTTGCTTTTTTCTAGATATGCCCTGAAACAGGGTTGCTAACTATCATTCTACATCACAGGATTCAGAACAGGACCATTTTGGAGCAGACGCCTGTAATCGAGGAATTCCGCCTAGTCAGTTCACTTTAAACTTGTTTAAAATGTTTTCTTTATCCTAGTTGGCACCTGTGGCTATAGTTTGTTTTCACTGCTGAGGAATATTCCATGATGGAAACTGTAATTCATCTGTTTTTCATATCGGTGGACATTTGGATTATTTCGGGAGGGTGTGTATGTCTATTCAGCCTTCGGTTTTTCAGGATTTTTTGTAGAAGATAATGTAACAGTGTAACATCCTCTGCTACGGAGCCAACACGAACCCTGATTACAGCCACACAGACTCTCACACAGACTCTCACGCCTTGTTACAAACGCACAGAACCATTTTCTTAAGTTGAAACACAGTAGCAGAACCTGAAGCCATGTGAACGGGTCCTCCGATCTTACACTTGGAATTCACTTTTTATTACTATGTCTGCTAATTAGGAAGCATATCAATTATACAGAAATCTGAGAATATAAAATTATATGTTTATGACAGAAAAAAAACTTATTTAATACTCCAGAACACATGGCTATGTTTTTCCCTCATGGCCCACCACTGTTTTCTTTGCTTGAAATGGGAAACGACATTTCAAGGCGGTTTTCTAGCCACTGTTAGCCTGGCATAGTTCTTCAGAGACAGAGGATGTAAAGCACATGGAAAATTTCTGTTTGTGGAATGTGATTTCCCGATCACCTCATTCAGGCTGCCGCCGCCTTCCCCTCTGGCCGCCTGCATCATGGGACGTCTGAGGAGGTCCCTGTTTCATCCTCTGGAAATTCGGAAAAGGAAGGAGAGGAGGGCGTACAGGGTGTGGTGCATTTGTGTTGGTCCTTCGAGGTTTTATTTGGAGTCTCGGCTGCCTTGTTGGTTCCTGCCTTTATGTCCCTAGCTCGTGGCTTTGTCCTTGTGTCTAACTCACAGGCAGACAGATGGAAAGGGAAGTTGTATTCAGCCAACAGCTTGATCTTATTCTCAAGGCTCAAATCGACTGGGTAATTGGAGACTTCTGTGCAAATGAGCATTTTTGGTTTTTAAACACGATGTCTTATTTGTACTTCAAATGGGTAACTGATTCTCTTGGAAAAAATATAGCCATAAAGCTGGTTCTTTAAAAAAAAAAAAAAAAAGGGAGTGGGTGTGAGAGGGTGGCTTAGAAATTACACCAGTAATGGTTGGGCGTGGTGGCTTACGCCTGTAATTCCAGCACTTTGAGAGGAGGAGGCAGGTGGATCCCCTGACGTTAGGAGCTACTTGGGAGGCTGAGGCAGGAGAATCACTTGTACCCGGGAGGCAGAGGTTGCAGTGAGCCGAGATCGCGCCACTGCCCTCGACCCTGGGCGACAGAGCAGGAACTCCATCTCAAAAATAGAAAAAAAAAAAAAAAAAAAAAAAAAAAAAACCCGGTAATGGAAACCTGATTGCGTCATCTGTGATGGAGATGGCAGATGGCTGTTGGACTGTTCTGTTTGTGTGATGATGATTATGGGAATATTTGTGCTGAAATTCACAGAACTGAACACTGTCCGCTCTACAGCAATTTTTAAAAAGCAGTAATATGCTCATTTTCAGTACTGTTTTTAATGGAAGATGGAGTTTGCAGATGATTCATTAGGGCAAGCCTGTCTCAGGAGTTGGTAGACGATTCGTTAGGGGCCTGTCTCAGGGCCCTTGGGTTGGGTTGAGTTTTGTTGGGTTGGAAAAGCATTTCCTATTGTGGGCAGTAGCATGGGGCATGAAAAGGATATCGCCAAGGAAACATGTAGAATCCTTTGAAGAAACATGTGTTCTAACTTCCTGTAAGATAGAATTGGAATTTATAATGGTTTTGTTTTCTAGAGTCTTGGTAGAATAGGGAAGACAGTGTAATAAAAGCTAATTTTGAAATGAAGAATTTGAAAGATTTTTAACAACAATAGTTCTAGAAAGTTACCCTGGAAATGTTTTTAAAGATGTTCAGTAGCAATAGCTGTAGGAAGAGTCACCCTAGAGTTACTTCTTGAGCATTGGTTTCCTGGCTGTATCTTCCGACTTTCATTTTGAAGTTTTGCTGTGAGTTGGGGATGTGTGGGAATAGCCATCCCCAGGTGTTGGGTAGGAGTGGCCCTGCAGGGGGGTGCATGTGCCCCGAGGCCTGAGGCACTGTTCCAACCTAGCTTGGAACATGGGGACTCTTGTCAGTGGCTGGAGTAAGAGTACCAGCCTGGCAGGCTGGGGAAGCCCCGGGGTGGTCTGGGCACTGTCCTCCCTGCCTGCCGGACGGCAGCTGGAGGAGCTCGAAGGCTGCCTGCCTCGTGGCTGTCAGCGCAACAGCCCCTCCTGGCCCTGGAGCAAATTTAGGTCCATGAGTCTCTGCGCGGGGACTTGCCTCCTGGGATCTCCGCCACTGTCCTGAGGGCCCTGATGCCACTTTCCTCGTGGGACCCAAGTCTCGGGCAGCTGCGACCCCAGATTCTGTTGCTTTCTCTGCCGTCTCATTCCAGCACGAGTGCTCACCTCACTCAATGCAGAGCCTCAGGTTCCCTCAAGATCCCCAGAGATGGAATCTCCCAATTTAACAAGATAGTTGGTGACAAGATTTGAGCGACACTGATTTAACTCAGCTTCCAGAGTTTAAGTTCCCAAGACACAGTCCTGCTCCTTCCCTGGCCTCATCCTGTGTGGCTGGTGTGGATGCGGGGTTTCCGGAGGGTGGGGCTGAGGCAGGTCAGCAGCAGGGGGATGGCTCATTATTGATAGCTCAATGCCTTGAGGATAACTAGGATTAATGAGCTTTATACGGTTGTAGGTTTGGGGTATATATATGTATATATATTTTTAAACGAATTGGATTTCACGTGGGGCAACCTACAGCAGTGTAGCCTCACCAGGTGCCCAGCAAGCCACCTGCTGACACTGTTACTGTGTGTGTTCCCGTCATCCCACGAGGTGGACACGGTTATCACCACATTTTTCTGACATGAAACTTGGAGAGGAGAGGGTTTAGGAAACTCCTGAAGCCACACTGTCAGCGGGACCCGGGTGGTCTGGCCTTAGACCCTGCACTGTCTGCCCCTCGCCACGCTGTCAGCAGACCCGGGTGGTCTGGCCTTAGAACTCACGCTGGTCGCCCTTCCTTGCCACGTTGTGTGGTTTTTCCTGCTTCTGGGCAGCATTTGATACCTTGTGAAACAAGACAAAGACTTACTATGAGTGGATATGCCATTATCTGAGATCTAGAACGTTTCCTGGACCTGGCGTTGCCGATGTCATGTAAGGGGAGGTAAAAACATTTTCATTGTGGTCATTGGGGCTCCTGAAATGGTGTTTTTCCCAGTGAAAATTGACTCATAAAAATCTGTTAACTCAATACTATGTGAACAGAAGAAGTGTGTTGGGCTCCAGTTAAATGTCTGAGAGCCACAGAAGTAAATGAGGACACCTTCCGAACACAGCCTCCCGGAGGAGGCCAAGGACGTTTGCCTGGAGGGTTTGCCATGAAGCAGGACTCGGGCAGGGCTGGTCTGCCTGGAGAGGCCTCTGCCATGATGCACGTTAGTTGAAGTAGTTGAGGGGTAGTGGTGTGAGGTCAGTGGTCCCCGAGGAAGCCCCTAGCAAAGCCGGTTGCTGTGGGGTGGAAAACTGCCATTCAGTGGCTGTAATCCTGGCTTCACGGGGCTGACGTACAATCCTGCACTTGGATACTTGGATTCCAGCCAGGTCAGATGGTTGTACCTTGGAGGGGCGTTTGTGTCAGTAGAGAGCAGAGTGGTGGTTCCCAGAGGCTGGGAAAGGACAGAGGTGAGGCCCCTGAAGGACGCTGGTCTTCCTGGTTTAGGGGTTTGGGGCTCAGCCACCTTCCTGTGTCTGTGTAAATTATACCCAGGATCATTTTCACTCGCCCCACTTTAGTTGAGCATTAGAGATTCAGGATGTGTGTGCCCACGTCACCTGGGCCGTGATCCTGGAGTTGGGTGAGACTGATTCCCGGGTTTATAGAATTACTCTGGGATTATTAAAAACAAAAGCACTTGAGGCATTCATAATGCTATTTCCTGAACATAATTTATGTTCAGTTCTTCAGAAACATTTGTCTGAGGAAGCATCTATAATTTTTGTTTTCTGCCACTCACTGCTAGAAAGCATTGTGCAACACTCAAGTGAGTGGCATTATTCCTCTCCTTCCACCATGCAAGTAAGATTAAAGGTACCTCTGGCTCCCCTCAGTCTTCTCACCTGCAGGACGCCTGGCATGGCAGTGTGCTGCCTTCCGTCTTGCTTCTGGGGAGAATTAGTCGTGTTTGTGTGTGCTGCTCAGCTCAGCCTGGTACGGTTGTGTGGGTGAGGAGCTTGGTTGCTAGGTGACCCTCCCAGGCCTGCCTCCCACCTCCCTAGGCCTTGTTCTAAACTGACAGATAAACAGTGTGTTTTGGAAGAGGACAGCAGCAGGGCAGGAGAGAGTTTGTTCAGACTTTCTCCTTGCACTGACATTTGAGCCCTCATCCAGCCTGGGCCCTTCTACAGAGCTGCTTTTGTGTGTTGCAAATCACTCCCTCCCAGTAACCGTGCTTTCAGAGGTTTGGAAATGTGACTTAACTCATCTTCAATTTAAAGCGTACTATTAAGTTTTAATGTTGAAACTGATGTATTTTATGGCCTTTATTTGATTTCTCTTGATTTTTTTTCCCCATATGAGACATTGCATCTTAAGGGAGACAGCCTGGTGTTGGCCTCCTTTCCTAAGGATGGAGGTGAATTCTGAAAGCCCTTTATGTAGGCAGCGAAATAATCAGGGAACCGTTATTATAGCTATGCCTGTCCATGTAAAGCGAGCACAAGTCATAAGCAGAAAAAAGTGCAGCCCAGGTGCAAGGTGAGCCCTAATGTTGCCTGTGCCTCGCCTCCCCGCCTTGAGGAATGGAAGTGCAAGCGCAGGTGGTTGAGTTAGCCTCCAAGCCCAGCCTGCGCCCCCCTCACATCCCTCTGCATCTGCAGGGGCACAGGCCGTGCTTCCATCCCTCGCTCAGTGCCAGGACTGATGCGTCAGGAACAGGGGGTGCTGTCTGCCCCTTGTTCGGTGCCAGGGATGATCTGTCAGGATCCCTCATGCTCAACTGGTCCTCACGTCTTCATCACCAGCCTCTTGCTGGTAACGGGCTTGTTATTACCTTGGTATGTGTTGTGTGGCGGTCCTCCGAGGGAGGGAATTGGCCCGTAGACGATTCACATTCAACAGGACCAGGGAATGGGTTCTTGTTCCATGTCCTGGATCCCAGGAAGCCTTTGTCCTGGACCCTGTAACCCCTGGCGTCTTCCTGAGAAACGCTGGTGCCACTGGAGCACAGCCCGGCCCCCTCCAGTTTCTCCGCTTTGTAGCTGCACTTGTGTTTAGCAGGTCTTCCAGGACTTAGACGCTGCTTGGTGTGAGCCAGGTTTTGTGTAGAAAGAGGACAGGTCCGAGCTGGCAACCAACCAGCCCAGAACTATCTTTTATGCTTCCAGATTCTGTGTCCAAAAACTTACCCGTGGACATTGAGGGTGATGCACTTCTGCTCCAAGACGTCTGTGGACTCAGCTAGAGGGATGGAAAGGATATGGAGCCTCTTCACTCTTGGCCTGGGCCTGGACCTGCTGTGTAGCCTCTCAGTGGCACCAGGGCTCCCTTGTGTCACAGCAGTCTCAGGTTGGTGGCACTGCCCCAGGATGTCCCAGGCTTCATGATGTCCAGGCTCCTCTGGCATGGCGGCCTCAGGTGGGTGGCACTGCTCTGATGGACGTCCCAGGCTTCATGATGGTAGGGGCTCCTTGTGCCATGGCGGCCTCAGGATGGTGGCACTGCCCCAGGGTGTCCCAGGCTCCAAGGCCAGTGTTCTGTCCAGCGATGGGAAGTTGTACTGTAAGGTCTAGTATCGGAAGATGCCTGGGGTGCTATCCTTCAGAGTGGTCCTACACTCACCACAAATCAAGTCAGGGGAGGCCCTGCCAGAATTTGCAGCTGTGTTTCAGGTCGTTCCACAAGGCCTCTTTTATTTTGGCCTAGTCAGGTATATAATTCTTTATCTCTTTGATGTTTTTGAGACAGGCAAAAAAACCCTTTTTGTTGCCCAGGCAGTGGTGTGAGCACAGCTTACTACAGCCTCAACCTCCCAGGCTCAAGCGATCCTCCTGCCTCAGTCTCCTGGGTAGCCAGGACCCACAGGCACATGTTCCACGTGTCCCCATGCCTGACTTATTTTTGTATTTTTTGTAGAGATGGAGTTTTGCAATGTTGCCCAGGCTGGACTCGAACTCCTGGACTTAAGCAGTCCAGCTGCCTCAGCCTCCCAAAGTACTGAGATCACAGGCATGAGCCACTGTGCCTGGCCAAGTGTGTTTCTAATTTCAAAATTAAGAGGACCCAGAGTCAGTTAATTGCGTCTCTACTGGAACATGCTACTTATAGTACATTAGGAAAAATCATCCAGAACTTGGAAAAGGACAGACACAGCCCTTCGAGGTTGTCTGATGAACCCCTGTGGTCTTTAACCATCTGGAGGGATGTACCGTGTCAGACTCACTGTTGTCGACGGGCTGAAGCCCAGGTTTCATGACGTTATGTGTCGGCTTGTAGTACTTTCTCTGGCAGAGATGCGAGTGACTTCGCTCAGTGAGAGGCTCATCTCAGGGACTTCATGTCCTGAGGGACAGCAGCCTGTTTGAGCTAATCGAGCAATCCCGCACTACCCTTATTTTCTGAAACGCCTATGAATGACTTCTCACACGGTCTTTGAAGCGGCTTCATGCCCGCGCTCCTTGGTAATGATCGAATGCTTTTTTTGACCCCTCGTCCCCTTTCTTTGGGGTGTTCCAGTCTGAATTCTCATGTGTTCTGCTACGGGAATTTCTGAAGCTGCTGAGTGTAGAAATCACTGAGGGAGGTGGTGCTCCCACCCCTGTGAGTCTTCCAGGCATCATCCTCTCTGAGGCTTGGTGAGGTGGCGTCCATGGCACACCGAGGAGGCTGTGTTCCTGTCCCCCATGAGCTTTCCAGGCGTCCTCCTCTCCCCTCCGGGGGGACAGGAGGAACCTTTCAAACCCTTCTTAAACTTGTTTTCATGCCTTTATTTTAACAGATTTCTTTGCATCGTCTCCCATATCCAGAAATGAGGGTGAACGCTGAGTTATTCACGGGAGTCAAGAAACCACACGCAGCCCAAAGAGACGTTTGTTTCCCTGGAATGATTTGTGTGTGTTCACCTTAAAATGCAACTTAGTAAAACAGGTGTGTTTTGAGGAATGACTTTAAATTACGCAGGTAAAAATGTGACAGTTAAATTTCATCGTCTGTGCGGGTGTCCACAACCCCCTTCTGTGATTGCGTGTGAGTTTGTGACTTGTGGTTATTTTTGAAGAAAGAAAATCTGCTACTGAGGACTTCAGAGGGTGTGCTGGGGTTGTGTAGGGTGGACATCGGGGGCTTCAGTCTGTGGCTTCCTTGAAGAGGTTCAAATTAAGGCTGAGAGTCCCTACTCCAAAATGCTCTGAAACCTGAAACATTCCGAGCTTTCCCATGACACTCAAAGGAAATACTCTTCAGAGCACTTTGGATTTCAGGCTGGGGATGCTCAACTGGAAAGTGAAATATTGCAAGACCCTTCTGGCCCCAGGAGCTTGGATAAGGACATGGAGGGGGCCTGTGCCGGGTGTCCCTGGTGGGTGAGGCAGCCTGGGCTCGCTGGACTGGTTTTTGTAGGAGCCACAGAAGGGAAAGAGGGTCAAAGTGGCCACGCCTGACTCCTGAGAAGGCTGAACCAGAAGGAGGTGGGCACGGAGGGCAGCAGTTGAGTCCCCAGCGTCCGGGGCTCCTGTCCCTGGTGGAGTTGAGAGCCTCCTCTAGTTGTGGCCTCTCCCCTGTCAGCAGCCACTGAGGCCTGAAGGGAGAGGGGGCTGAGGAGAGGAGGGAAGGATAGGCCTGCTTCTGGAGAGGGCCGGCGTCGGCCTGTGCTAGCCTCATGTGCTACTCCGGCATCCAGGGTGCACGGCCGTGCCTCGTGGTTTAGTGGTTCCTGGGATGTACAGCACTCTTGTCTGCAGTAACGTCTTTGTCTCCAACCCTTGGAGGCAAGTTACCTTTTTCCCCAGTGAAAAGAGGTAGAAAATCTTATAGAAACGCATTTGCTCTAATGTCTGTTTTCCGATAAGAAGTGGTCGCTTAGGCTAAATCTTTGGGAGGTCAAGACAGGAGGATCACTTGAGGTGAAGGGGTTGAAGATCAGCCTGGACAACATAGCAAGACCCCATCTGTATAACAGAAAAATTAGCTGAGTGTGGTGGTGCGTGCCTGTGGTCCCTGCTACTCTGGAGGCTGAGGTGGGAAGATCACTTAAGGCTACAGTGAGCTGCGATTGCTCCGCTGTACTCCAATCTTGGCGACAGAGCCAAGACCCTGTCTCAGAAAGAAAAGTTAAAAAAAAAAAAAAAATCCAGAAATGTCATTTTCTTTTTAAATCATCCCAAAAGAAAAACCTTTTTTTCTAAGAATGTGAAGGGTAACTGATACGATTCTTTCCTTGCATTGTTTCTCCTTTTCAAATATTTACAGTAGTCCGTCCACATCATCTCTCGTCTCTCATCTCATTACAGAGCAGCAGGTTTCTTTGAGGTTAGTGGTGTTTCTCTGTGTTGCACCTTGGAGAACAGCCAGCATGAAAGCTCTTACCACGATCATGCGCATTGTTTGTAGTCTCAATTAAAATCCTCTCCAGAGACGCCTGTGCTACTTATTATAGCAGAACTTTGGTTGCGGTGAAATGTGCATTCAGCTAACGGTTTTAAGTTCATATCTGAGATGATGCTGTATAATTCATGAAGCATATGGGATCAGTAATGATTGATGATAATTCTGGCTGATGTCATTTAGAGGATATTTTTCACTTCAAATTAAAACTTCCTTCGCGATAGTCATTTTGGGATTCATTTAACTATGTGCTTTATTTCATAGCTCAAATTTTCATTAGTCATTTCATAACACAGGATTTTGAAAGCAGACTTGGCAAAATCTTTCTAACAAAATGTTTGCTTCTGACGTCCCAAGGAACAGCACTCAGAATTGCTGGTAACTGTGGTACATTTTAAGGCTGATGATAGAAGTCACTTGAACGGGAAGGGCTGCTTTGTGAGGCAGATGGGGTTTGAACCCCGACCCTCCTGATACACCAGCCCTGACCCTGGCCTTCTCTCCTCTCTACTGGGAGATGAGAAGGGTGCCAGCATCCACCTCACAGGCCGTCCTGAGAACCTGGGACTAAGGGCTTGTGTTCCTCTTGCAGGTGGCGCAGATGTGGGAGCTTGACGATATACACACTGCAGGCTGCCAGTGTCGGGGTAATCCAGTTTTAGTCATAAAGGTGGGATTTGCTTTGCTCCCCTGCAGACCAGGTGCAGTGCTGCTGTTGTAGCAAGTGTGTGGATCCTCTTGGGTGGTCCTCAGGTGGACAAGGAGTCACCGATTCGGATTCCCAGTGTTAGATATGAGGGGACCAAGGACCTCATGTGTTCAGAGGGGAGGAGTAAAAAGCTTCCCTTGTAATTCCAGGACTGTCTATCCCAGGAATGCCAAACCACTGGCTTTCACCTGATGCTGTCGTAGGTGACACTGTATGGAAATGAGGACTCATATTTCGCATACCTGAGCACTCAGTGCCCATCTCCCTCCAGGGCCGTGGCCGAGCCCTCTTGATTTCTCTGGGTTGCCAACCTGGGGATCTGTAAGCCCAGTGTCATCTCTGGTCTCGGCCCCCGCTCCCCATAGGGACAGGAGATGGCTTCAGGAGGCTGGTGATGAATGCCTGAATGAAGTCGACTTGTGACTGCAGTTCTGTCTAAGGGCCTCCCCGGGTGTTAGATGTCAGTAAATGACACCTGTGTGTGGATCTCATGTGATGAGAGAAACAGTGGGGGAAACCAAAGCTTGTGGAGTCTGCAGGTTCTGGACTTGGGGTTGTGTGCACCTGTGTACTTGGTGAGTGGTGTGATGTCTGGAATGAGTGTGCAGGTGTGTCACGTTTGTGCGTGTGTGGTGAGTGTATTTAGCAGGTGTGGGTGGAGTGAGTATGTTCATGTGTGTCGTATGTATTTGAGGGTGTGTGTGGAGTGTGTACACGCATCATATTTGGTGAGTGTATTTGAGGGTGTGTATGGAGTGCATACATGCGTTTGCACGTCTAGTATTGGGTGAAGGGGTGGCATGTGTGGAGTAAGCATGCATATGTGTGTGCTGTGTGTGGGGTTTCTACGTGGTCCTCCCCTGAGCCTGCTCCTGGGCCCTGCTGTCCTGGCAGCTTTACAGTTTGGTGTGTCTTTGATTCCGGAAGATTCTGGAACCAAATTCTGAAGCTGTGATCACAAACTTGCAGCCCTGGAGGACGCTGGTTCATGGAGCCGGCACGAGGGTCTCTGTGCTGGCCTCACCCTGGGCTCTGTCCACAGAAGAGCATGTCTGATGATTGAGCTGTGTGGGTCTGTGGCTCCCCAGCCTCAAGTCAGCCCTCAGTTCTGTCCCGCCTCTGTTTTTCTTGCTGAGGGGCTCCGGGAAGTGGTGCCTGGGATGCCGTTTTCACCCTGGGGTTGCTTCGCCAGCTGCCCAGGTGCTGGCTGCCTGAGCCCTGCTGCCATCCTGGGTGGACGGGGCTGTCACGGGGCCATGCCTGAGCCCCTGTGGGAAGGCAAGGTTAGGAAGTGCCAGAGGTGAGTGGCTTCAGCCCACACTTGATTTTTTGGAAAGTTCTGGATCTCATATTTTTCCCTAAGGGAAGTTAGAAACTGAATTTCTCTTTAGGGGAACGTCTTTGCAGCGTCTGTTGTTTGAATGTTCTCCAGGTGTGGAATACTCGGGGCCGTGTGTGTTTGGGAACATCCGTGTCCTGAGCGAATTCAGTAGGGAATGGAGAGAGGCCTCCTGTCAGCTTGGCCTCTGTTTCCAGCTTGTTGAGAGTTGATGGCTGCTGGTATTCCAGGGAGAGTAAAACACTGGGCGGTGTGGGGTGGGAACGTTCCCTCTGACAAGGTCAGTGGGAAAGCATCTAAACAAACGTCGCTGTTCTCCGGGCTCCTCGGGGTCAAGCTTGTTTTGTGGCGTTGAGGGAAAGCTACCCTTGTTCCTGTTCCTCACCATTTGAAAGGTGTCCAGGGCTCGTTCCTCTGGGGAGGTGATGTGCGTGAGTGGGGGTCAGGTCGCAGGCTCCGAGGTTATTTGGGACCTGTCAACTGATTTGCTGAACACACAGGTGCTTGGTAAAGATGTTCCTGATTAGTTAAAACATGTCAACAGGACGTGATAGCTGGTGGTGGTTTAAAGCCTATCACAATTTTCCTGATACTTTTTAAATGCCTGTTGAATAAGGGAGGATTCAAGTATTTTTGTTTTCCTGTCTGCATACTTGATATTTTGGTTTTTGTTTTTTATGTGGATGTGCAGTTAACAGGATTTAGAAGCAGTCTCAGCCCTGGGGAGACTTCAGGGCCACCTCAGTCAGTGCTGAAGGGAAGCAGGGATTTGGGGGCTACCTCCTCCATAGGACAGACACCAAGGGCTAGAGGTCAGCAATCTCAGTGAGGTCACAAAGACGGGCACAACCAGCACCCTGGCCTATATGCCTCTCCTTCACACTTGTCTCTGCTCAAACTGCTCTCCTGGGTCATCACGGGTGATCTCTAGGCGCGTGCTTGCTTCTTGTAGAAGTGGTGTCTGGCTGTGGTCAGTGTGGGCCCTCAGGACTTCCATGTTTTTGGCTCACATCAATATTGGACAGTGGTGTTTGTTTTGAAGTGGTAAATCCGGTGGATTTTGGCTTTACCAATTCATTTCATACCTGTTCTCCTAGATATAATATCTGTTTGTAAGACACATGTTTTCCTAGGTGCTGGGGCCCTATCATAAGCCGCGTGTTCTCCTAGGCGCTGGGACCCTCTTGTAAGCCGCATGTTCTCCTAGGCGCTGGGACCCTATTGTAAACTGTATGTGAGGGATCTCGGAGGTGCTCCTTATGAGGATCCAATACCTGACCTGAGGTGGAACAGTTGCAATTCAAAACCAGCCCCCAGAAAAATTGTCTTCCATGAAACCCATCCCTGGTGCCAAAAAGGCTGGGGGACAGCTGGTCTAACGCGGGCTAAGATTTCAGTAGATTTTTGGACTCGGGCCTCTGT
The DNA here is from genome assembly GCF_037993035.2 of Macaca fascicularis. Lineage (NCBI taxonomy): Eukaryota > Metazoa > Chordata > Mammalia > Primates > Cercopithecidae > Macaca > Macaca fascicularis. The sequence goes on along the minus strand of NC_088387.1, from coordinate 14,402,536 downwards.
TGAGGATTAGATTTTGAAAGGTGGGGATTGAAGGCTTCTACAGGGCAGGTTTTCATCTCCAGTGGGGCCTGGGCAGAACTGGGTAGAACTGACCCAGAACATGACTAGTCAGGCTGGCTCACTGCCTGCGTCCTGTGTGTGCAGCCTTGCTGTTTATTCAATTGTCTCGTGGTGTGGATTCCATCCACAGCCTCAGAGTAGTGGAACCCATTACTTCAAGGCTGATCTTATTTAACTTTATCAAAAAAGACATGAAAATCATTTAGTATAGATCTTCCAGATACCTGTATCCTTTCTTTTCCCAGAGGCTTTTAAGTATTGCAACTTAAAAATCTTCAAAAATAACTTTAAAGGAAAACCTCTAAGTACATTTTTGATGAGCACCCTTGACAGCTTTAATATGTGGAGTAAATTCCCTTGACTTTTGTATTGCTAGAAACTCGTTCATGTTTGTAGAAGACTTTGTATTTTGTCAACAGTGGCCACTGTTCGGTGACCATCATACCTGCCGTGGTCTCATTTAGAAAGTTGGATGTGGATGTATTAACTTTTCAGACACAAAAACACATGGGCTGTTCGTTTCTGGTTTTGATTTTTTTGTTTTTTTTTCCCCCAGCTGAATTCAAGAAAGGGAAACAAGCAGACAGAGTAAGTACCAGAAAGCGTCTAAGTTGTTGGGTAGGGGATCCTACTATGGTGTTGGATTGTGTTCTGCCAGACATCACTCCTCAAAAAGTTGACCCTGAAAGGGCTGGCATTGCCCTCACCCTGCGACATTCGTCTATCTCACCAGAGAATGAAGAATCTGCCAGAGTACTCTGAGTCAAATTCAGTCAGAACTCGATTAACTAAGAGGCTTTGTCTCAAAGGCCAAAACATGAGGACACATTTTTAATTTTATTTATTTTTATTTATTTATTTATTTATTTTTTTGAGATGGAGTCTCGCTCTGTCGCCCAGGCTGGAGTGCAGTGGCGTGATCTCGGCTCACTGCAAACTCTGCCTGTCAGCTTCACTCCTCTCTTCTGCCTCAGCCTCCCGAGTAGCTGGGACTACAGGTGCCCGCTACCATGCCTGGCTATTTTTTTTGTATTTTTGGTAGAGACGGGGGTTTCACCGTGTTAGCCGGGATGGTCTCGATCGCCTGACCTTGTGATCCGCCTGCCTCCTCCTCCCAAAGTGCTGGGATTACAAGCGTGAGCCGCCGCACCCGGCCGAAAACATGTTTCTTTACTGCCTCAGTCCTCAGTTGGGTAGTATGTTCTTTGTCTTGAAAGGCGCGCTCTGCGAGATGGGAATCTTCCGGTTGCTTACTTAGGGAATCCTGCCGGCTGTCATTGACTGGAGAGCGCAGTTTCCTGGCTGCCCTGGTCTTTGAGGGGAGGGAGACTGAGGGGTCATTTTCCTACCTGGACCAACATGTTTATTAAACCTGGCTTGTGGATCCTTTGGATCTTTTTATGAAGGAAAAGCCACTTCTGTGACTTTCAGATGAGTGGAAGTCATGTTAACAGAAATAAATAAATAAATAAATAAATAAATAAATAAATTTTGGCTACTATGGAGAAGTTTTGTCCTTGTGACCTGTGAATACAGTCACGGGAGAGCAGAATGTTCACGGTGTGGGTGCTTACAGTGTACATGTAGAGTCACATTCTTCACTAGTATTACATTAAAAAGTGACAAATAAGAGAAAAATATTTTGCTCATTACAACCTCGGTAAGAAGCTGGCAGTACTCTTGTTTTTGGAAGGGTGTGAAGGGAATATTGAGAAAGTATCATCAACGTTAGACTCACCCACTCTGCAAATCCTGGGCCGGCTCGCGTGAAGACCCCGTGATGGAAAGATGCACCCTTCTGCCCGGAAGGAGGTGAATCTTTGTAGCACTCAGGATGCATGGTTCATCTCTATATAAAGGCAGAGTGTGAAACGCCATGGAGGCTGGGAGAAGAGATGTAGTTAGCAAGTATGAGTGAGAAGTTTGGGGCTTGTTAGCACCTGGCATGTGTGCAGCAAGCTTTGCTATCTGCACACGTGTGATCCTTAGAACCCTGGCGTGTGGAGCCATGAGGCTGTCGAGGGCCCCAGCTCCCAGCAGGCTGAGGAGTTCCCTGTTACCACCAGGAGAACCGTGATTGAAGGCTGTCACTCAATCCCAAGTCCCGGAAGGGGCTCCTTTCAGAGAGGAAAACACCCCTAGAGCCTCGGACAGAATTCAGTGATTTTTCTTATGATGTTGCTTAGATTTCGCAAACATGAAACCAAGAACATATTTCAGAATGCTTATGGTTCTTTTGTAACCATGGAAACAAAGTAATTTGCAGTCCATGGACAGTTTGCAGAAGCTGAACTGCCTACAGCATGAGCACAGCGCTCTCCCTACTGCCCTGGGCCTTGCTCCGGTTTGCTGGGGAGGCTTTGCAGAGCCTTTTGGCTGGGATACCTCTCCCATGTCCCATGTTGCTACCCCTGGTCACAGCCATACTACTGGGCACCTGTGCCGTGAGGACACTGAGTGGACACGGGGCCGCGGGGCAGCAGTTGGTCATGAGGTGGCATCCACATGGTCCGAAACAGGTTTCTGTTCATTAAGAATGATCGTTGCAATAAAAACATAGAGTGAAAGAAAACCCTCTACTGACCTGAGAATGCGTCAGCTGAGTTGGATGGGGAAGTGCAGTGAGGAAGGTGAGGACTGAAAGGAAATGAAGGAGGGAGAGGAAAGGAGAGAAGGGAAGTGAAAGTAGGAGGGAGGATGGGAGTGAAGAGGGAGATGGAGGAGGAGGAAGAAGAGAGAGGGCAGTGGGCAGGAGCCTGGGAAATGAGTCCCAGAGTCGGTTCCTGACCGTCATGGGTGCGTCAGAGCTGGTCTTCCAGGAGAGGTGGCCTGGGAGGGCTGACCCTTAGGAAGTTAGGGCTGGGGGGAGCTGATTTTTTGGCCCTCAGCGGGGCTGTTGCTGACCTGAGATGCAGTCGATGGTTATCCCGAAGAGGTCGTCTGCACAGCCACCGTTTGCTGCCAGGTTGGAGAGAGAAGTGCTCCCCATGGGTTCTTTCTATTTTGTGGAGTTTTCCCAGTTTAGCTGAGCAGCCTGTCAGTGGAACTGTCAGTGATTACTAACATGTCTGCATTCTATAGAGCAGTCGGCCAGCTTCCGATCCTGTAGTTGTTAGGGACACCACTCCCATCGTGTCAGTGCTGGCCTAGCATGGAAGCCACAGCCGGAGGCACTGGGAAACCTGCGTGGCTCTTGCTGCGGGGGTTCTGATGGGAGTCGTGCGCTGGAAGAATGATGTCCTTTAGGCAGAGCCTGACGAGGAGGGGGTGCTGCTGTTGCAGCAGTACATGGAATTTCAAACGACGAACGAAACAAGCTTTTAATTATGACCAGAGTTCTATGCCCTGCTTTTCTTCAAATGGAAATGTTGTGCTGAAATGAATTTGCTGTTAATCGGTTGCCTCATGCAAGACGGAATGCTGGGAGCAAAGTAGAATGTGGACTTCTCTACGAAGCTTCCTTCTCTCAGACTATAATCAGCTGGATGGTGCTACACAGGAATATGTGAGAATTCGTCTGAGAAAGGCGATGGGTGCAGACCTGTGTGACCGGCAGGTGTTGGGGGAGGTTTGAGAGAAGCTTTTGGCTGAAGTGGTGTCAGGTGCAGGTGCTGAAGTGTGATGTCTGGCTGGATGGAAGAGCACACGCCTCTGGGCTGGGGGAAACATAAAGGAGGAGGTGGGCAGACATAAGTCGTGTCTTAGGAATGGTAGCAATTCAGGCAGATTCAGGATCAGGCTCCCACGGGGGAGGAGTGGACATCAGGACCCAGGGAGTGTGGGGCGGGGTCATGCCCAGGCCTCTGCGGAGCTTGCTGCTGTGTCAGCAGAGCCCTGTGCTTGCCCTCCTTAAAGCTTTCCCGATCCATAAAACGGGCACAACAAAATCTACCTTGTGACATTGAAGCTTAAATGAGATGATCTACATGGTGTCTTCCTTCCCTTCCTGACACATCCTAGACTCACAGCTATGGTAGCAGTGACAGACTGGATGGAATGCTGGAGCCGCTTTGCGCCTGGTGAAGCCACATGGACTTGTGCAGTGCTGGCGACTGTCTCTGAAAACCTTTAATCATGGCAGTGGCAGCCTCGAGTGGCTCTTGGCATACTTCAGTCTGTGGAGTGCAAGGTTGACTGGATCTCCGTGGCCATTGATACTATTCAGGGGTGAGCTGATGGGGCCCTAAAACATGGGGGAAGGCCGAGAGGACTTGGCGGCCAGAAGCATTGTAGATTTCTGGCTTCGAGAACTTGCTGACTTATGGACATAGGAAGGTAAACCCAGATGGCTCCAAAATTGTAAGTCCACAAGAAAGGTGGGAGGGTACAATTGCTGAGTAGGTCATGGTTGCCCTGTCCCTTTCTTTCTGGCCATCGTTTCTGCTCCCTCCCCCTGCCTTTGTGGGCTGGAGGGCCTGAGCCTGCACAGTGGTCTCTTTCATGGTGACGATGACTGATTATTACCCTGCACTAAGAAGTCTCTCCACTTTATTTTGCAGCAGTAGGTAAATACATTTAAGGAGTGATGGTTTAGTGGTATTTGTTTTGTTTTTGCTTTTTGTTTTTTAAAGTATCATTTAACTGAATGTTATTGCCAATTTCACTGATCACTTTGAGATGCCAAAACATGCTTTGATTTGTTATTTTTTGTTTCAGCTAGTTTATTGTGTCACAGGAATGCCAATTATTCTGTTGTCACACATCATTAAGTATCTCAAATTGTGTTACTATAATACTTAGCTGAATTACCTCCCTTATTTTGACTTTTAAAAAACTAAAATCTGTGTGAAACACACAGGATGGTGCATGTCCATTGAGGGTTGTTGAGAAGTATGACTTTTCCTGACATACTTGAGAATCAGTGACATTATTTTATAGAAACACGTTGTAACTGACTCCAAAACTAGAAGCTCCTGTAAAGGGCAGGGTAGGCAACGTGTTATGTTTTGTGTGTCACAGAAGTCTCTGCATATATTTCTTTTGTTAAAACTTCAAAGTGTAAAAACCACTTCTGGTTCCCTGGCCAAGGCTCAGTCGGGGATCATGGTTTGCAGACCCTTGACAGCAGCTGAGCTGAAAGCTGATCTCCCATGCGGTGAGCAGGAGCCCACCTCATTGCTTCAGCCAGGAAGATGCTGCCCTCATGCTGGAATTTACTTCAAACAAACTTGAAAGCTCTGGCACCGCTGCTCATTTCCATACTGTTGCAGGCTATCTAAAATACGGAGCATGCCTTGGCGTTTTGATTTTGTTACTCCTCTTGAACGGCTCTGAGATGGCTCATCACAAGTTAGACACTTGCAGAAATGATCAAGCAGAGCTGCAGTCATCTTGCAGATCAAGTGAAGATTTTTCTGAAAGCTTGTTACAGGCTTAAATTTCTGATCCCGTTCCATCCACTGATCTTGTATGATTGGTTTCTTTTTGCACCCATTTGGGCTGTGAAGCGTCTCCCCACCGTGGTAGAACTTTAGCTCTGATTTCATGCATAAGCCGGTATCCTCACTCCTCTTCTGCGAGGAGAAAGCGCTGCAGGTCCTGCGTGGTTTCCGTCCCCTCCCTGCACGCGGATGGATTGGGAGGTATTTGTGGTGTGTGAACTTGTTACCCCTAGAGGCTCCTTGTTCACTCCCCTGGATCATACTCCTCCCTACTCCCATAGACTGTACTCCTCCCTCGTGGTTCATTCCCTGGACCTCATTCCTCCCTCCTCCTTCCTGTCTCACTCCCCTGGACCACACACCTCCCTCCTGGTTCACTGCCCTGGGCCCCCACGCCTCCCTCCTGGTTCACTGCCCTGGGCCCCCACGCCTCCCTCCTGGTTCACTGCCCTGGGCCCCCACGCCTCCCTCCTGGTTCACTGCCCTGGGCCCCCACGCCTCCCTCCTGGTTCACTGCCTTGGGCCCCCACACCACCCTACTCTCCTGAGCCGCATTCCTCCTTCCTGGTTCACTCCCCCTGGGTCCCCACTCCTCCCTCTTTTGGGGGCTTGGTAGTTTCTGCTGTGCTTGTGCCAGCACGATAAGGCTGAGTGGCAGCTCCAGGGCTGTGGCTGCTCACGCAACTGTGGCATTAGTGCAGAGAACTGCGGGGATGCAGCTGCCCTTGCTGTGATGCTTCGAGTGTCATAGTCGATATGGGAAACTGGGTGGGATGTGGATGTCCCAGGAAGGGACAGGAGCCTCCCCTCAGCCTCTGTCAAACACTTCTCAGCCAGGCGTGGTGGCTCATGCCTGTAATCCCAGCGCTTTGGGAGGCCGGGGCGGGCGGATCACCTGAGATCAGGAGTTGGAGACCAGCTTGGCCAATGTGGTAATTTTTGACGCATTAAGGATTAAGGAAAAAAGACACTCGTTTGCCTTGCTTTATAATTGACGATTGGTGTAGCCCAGTAGTGTGAACTTGTTAAGCAACCATTCTTACCGCAAGACTAATCTTTAAAACTCTCTTCCTCTGGACACGTCTTTGGCTGCTGTAATCAAATGCAATATAATCAGCACTGGTTAATGGCTTTCCTTGCTGGGCTAACAAATGCTCCTCAGAAACGTTGGTTTCTTGTTATTTTCATTTATAAGTATGTTTTAAGCCCTCTAATTTTTCTAGCTTTCCTGCGAGTTGGGAATAACTGTGATGGGTGCTTAGTTTGGGATGTTGACGTACACTCTATGCCCAGCTACTATGCCATTGTGTGAACACTGATTTGTCACTTTCTCATGAAGACTGATTTCACCTAGTTTGGTAAATTCTATTAATTTTAAGGAAGGGGGTGGAATGCAACTGCTGTTAGGAGGCTTTTTTAAGGATCAAGGAAATGTTGCCATGATTATTACCATTACAGAAGGAACATAAAAACACGTGCTGCCTTCAGTCATGATGAATATGTAAGTCCGCATCTGTGACTGCAGAACACGGCAGCCCTAACTCTTAAAATCGTGTGGATGCACCAAGCCCATCTGCAGGGCACTGTGGAGCAGCCTGCGTTAGCCGAAGTTGGCCCACAAGCCCTGAGGGATGGTGTCTGAGTTATGATAAGGCTCTGACTTGGGATTAAACAGGCCTCCAAATACTGTGATATTCTAAACAAAGACACGATACTGCCCAGGGAGCCCAGTGGACACCTGTAGGCAGTGTAGGTGAGAAAAGGCTCCAAGGAAGATTCCTGCAGCTCAGCTAGGAGGATTCTGTGTCAGTAGACACATCAATGTTCACATAGGAGTGCTGAGCTATATTCATTCCTTTTAAGCAGCCAGGCTTGTGTGTGTTTTCAGGGGCACTCACATGGCGCCCCTTCCACCCTCACTGCTGGTCAGGTGAGGTGTTCAAGACTAGCCTGACCAACAAGGTGAAATCCCATCTGTACTTAAAAATATAAAAAATTAGTCGGGCGTGGTGACAGGCGCCTGTAATCCCAGCTACTCGGGAGGCTGAGGCAGAAGAATCACTTGAACTCAAGAGGCAGAGGTTGCAGCAAGCCGAGATCGAGCCACTGCACTTCAGCCTGGGTGACAAAGGGAGACTCTGTCATAAGAACAAAAAAGATTTTAAAAAACCCTACATGCCCCTAGTTCCTTCTGTAGGAGACGGCATGTTCCCGAAGGTAGACTTTGTGTTGAGGACTCTGCAGCGTCAGGCTGGAGACAGTCTCCCTTCCTAGCAGCGTGGGCCTCTGGGCTGCTCTTCTACCAGAAGGGATGGTGGCATCTCTGGGAGGTATCTGTGGACTCAGATCTGTGTGGATTAGTGACTTGTGTTACTCGCAGATACATAATTTTATGGGTAAATGAATACCTGGACTGGCTGCAACTTCAGGACGAGATTCGGAAGTAGGGAGTGAAAAGTGACGACGGAACCCTGGGCTTGTCTTGCCGCCCCCAGGACCCGATCGGGGCGCCTTCTCATCTGAAGTCCCAGCACGAGGTCAGGGTGGCCCTCCCCTCTGAAGCCCCCAGCAAGTGATTGGGGCATCACTCCCATCTGAGGCCTCAGAACCTGGTCGGGGCACCCCTCCCTTCTGAATCTCCCAGTACCTGGTCGGGGCGCCCCTCCCTTCTAAAGCCCCCAGACCCTCCTGGCCTGCGGTGCTGCTTCTCCAAATGCTGCCCTTGGCTGTTTTCCAGGAGTCACGTGCACCCGAGCAGGCTGCCTGTTTCACTTCTCGGATCTGGGATGTCGGTGAAGCTCATTTATCTTGTCTTCCTCCTCATGTGCCATATCTTACCTATTGTCTGTGAGAGTTCGTGTGAGTACGTGTTGTGCGTTCTCAGGCTGTAATCGGTGCTTAGGTGACAAGAACGTCTTAGAGCAACGGACTGTCTGCTCTAAAGGATGCTGTGGATGAATCGAGACACGGTTTACTTGTGGGGTTTAAATTTCCTGGGTGTTGGAGGCAATTGGGGAAAAAAGGTCTAAAAAAGCCCCTGGGGATGAGGAAGGCAATAATGAAAAGAATTACTCTATACACACTTAGCAGTTGATTTAACTTGTAGGTGAATTTTGCATTTTGGGAACTACTAAATCTACTGTTTGTAGGGATTCCTTGATGAGCTTCTTGTTTTCTGTCAAGTGGAAGGTAAATTGGATCGGTTTTGTCTTTAATTCTGACTGACTAGGATCTACTTTCTTTTTCCCCCCATTCACGTTATGGTGGGGATTGGACTAGAAGAGCTGTAGGATCTCTTTATTTCTGATCCGAAATAAATTTTTTTTTTACTCACCTTTTTTTTTTTTTTTTTTGGTGAGCTGCTATTTTTTCCTTTAATGTACTGTTCTTTGGTTTGGGAAATGTGGTCTATTTGTATCGTGCTTTAAATGTACACAAAGGTTCTAAATTGCTATTTTTTGTTAAAGTTAGATATAACATCTTAATTAAAATGTCATCTAAAAATGAGGCACAATCTGAGGCCTGGAGACCCCTCTTGTCACTTCCAGCTGTGTCTCCTTCCCTGGCCACGTTGCCTCTGGCCACATCTCCTCCCCACAGCACGTCACCTCTGGCGACATCAACTCCCTCCTGGCCACATCACCTCTGGCCTCACTGCCTGCCTCCCTCCCTCCTGGTGGCCTCCGTGGCTCCTGCTGTCTGCCCTCCCGTGGGTGTGTTCGAGGCTCTTTCCCCATTTTCTGCTCCTGAGTGGGTCTCGGGGCCTGGATGTTTCACAGGATTCAAGTTCTTCCCTTCCAGCCACGGGTCTCTGAGCGACAAGTCCAGAGAGGGCACTAAGCTCTCCTTACCCACCTGGCGGCCCCGAGCCCTGACCGCCGACCACCAGGACTTTTCTGCAGGGTGTGGGGCAGACTCATGCTAAAAAGGTGCTTCCAGGAATCCTTGTTTTAAGTGCACTGGAGCAGAGCTGGGGAGCGGGGACCACCTGGTTTGCTCAGAATTTGGTCCTGATCACAGCCGATGAGTCAACATAAGTACCTCCTGAATGAAGCATTCCACAGACTGATTTTACACATGACGGTTGTGATGGCTGGAAAAGGCTTCAAACAATGAGAGAGTTTGAGCTGCATTTGAAGGAAGAACAGGTCCCTGTAGGTGGAAATGAAAGATAAGGGTGATCCAAGCCCTCAGCAGCAGCGGGGGTGGGGTGTTGCAGACTCCCCATGGATGGTGGGCATGGCTGAAATGCAGGAGAGGGCAGGGGTGCGAAGCAACAGCAGGGCGGCATTAAAATTCCCCTGCAGAGAGGGGACGTGACTGAGATACTATCACATGTATACAACTGAGAGATGATTTGAGAATGATTTCTGGGAGCCTGTGGGAAGAGCACGCGGTCAACATCAGTTCTCGGGATCTCTTTATGAAGTGAAAGAGCCGTGCCTCTGCCTATCTTGTGAGCTGTTAAGATCAAATCGGATAATCTTCAGTGAGCCTTGTAAATGCTAAAGCTTATGACAGGCTGTTCCATCCCCCTTGTCTTCACCCTCCTTTCCTCCTCGGAAACGTGAACCCTGCTGGGTACCTCATTATCTGCCTGGCTTCCTCATCCATAACGTGAGCCCTGAGTACTTGCTGGGTATCTCGCTGTTCACCTTCCTTCCTCAGTAACATGAACCCTGAGTATTTGCTGGGTACCTCGCTGCCTGCCGTACAGCTGGTTGTATCCGTCTCAAACGCACTTAGCTGGCACATAAGCAGAAGTGCTCGCCGGGCTTTGGGAGGGCTTTCTGACATGTGGGTGCCTGCTTTTCCCTGTTAGGCTGGAGCTGCAGGAGCCCTCCTAGACCAGACAGAGGACCAAGGCTGTGGCCTCGGGGTGGGGGCTGGGGGAGCTCGCTGGGTTTATTGTGTGGGTGAGAGCAAACTTCAGTCCCACTGCGGCATCGGGATTCTGGGTTCCTTCTGGAATGTTCTGAGTGAGAAACAGGAAGTGTGCACAGGTGCGTCTTCTGCGGATTTTATGGTTATCTTGAGAGAGCACTGGTGCCTCTGAGCTATGAACCTGCAGAACCACTTCTTCCACTAACGGCCGCCTTTATAGAAAGAATGACTTGCAAACGATGCCACTTCAGATGGAGGTATTTGCAGGTGTGGCCTGAAAAATGAACAAAATGACTTTCATCTCAAGGAAAGTACCTTACGTTATTACCAATGACAGACATTTGAGCTTTCCAATGAGTATTAAAATACAAAAATCTTGTGTCCACCACTTTCTCATGTGATCAATGGTGATATTGATGTGTTTTTGTTTGTTTTTTGATATAGAACGAAATGTGGAAGTTGCTCATAATTCTGAACCAGTGTTTTCTAACCAATGTGTGATTACAAAATCGTGTGCTGGTAGAAACCATTCAAGTGCAGGACGGACCAGTCGACTCAGAAGGAATTGGGGCAGAAAGGCCCGTCGACCAGAGCGCAGTCTCTGCGTTGTAGACAGCCTGTACGGAAGTGCCACTCGTTACATTTGGCAGCAGAGAATACCTAAAATGATCTGAAAACACAATGAAAATACTGCTTCTTACTTGTATATCAGCGTGGGTTCGGACTTCTTTCATAAACTTCAGCCACGGCTCTATAGCCCACTGAATGCAGATGCAGGCATGAGAACCCTGCTGTCTGAGGTGCAGAGATGTTAGGTGTTTTCAGAGCAGTACAAACTGTTGCCACGCTGCTACTTATTTTGGAAAATGGTTTCTTCTTGAAGACTGTGTTAAGATGTAATGACTTTATCGTTGTAAAATAAACTATTTTTTTTTTTTTTGAGACAGATTCTTACTCTGCCACCCAGGCTGGAGTGTAGTGGTGTGACCTTAGCTCACTTCAACCTCTGCCTCCTGAGGTCAAGTGATTCTTGTGCCTCAGCCTCCCTAGTAGCTGGTACTACAGGTGTTCGCCACCATGCCAGGCTAATTTTTGTATTTTAGTAGAGATGGGGTTTCGCCATGTTGGCCAGCCCAGTCTTGAACTCCTGACCTCAAGTGATCCACCTGCCTCTGCCTCCCAAAGTGCTGGGATTACAGGCATGAGCAGCCACCACTCCTGGCCTGATGAGAAAGCTTTTTTGTGATCTTGAATAAAGTGCAAAGGGTTCCTGAGACCCAAAAACTTGAAAACTACTGGCTTAAACTGAGAAAATTGTCCACGATTTTTCAGTGTATCTTCTAATCTGTTGATGGAGAAAGGACGGTAAGGGTTGCTTTACTTTTTTCCTTTCACAACTCAATGGTGCTGGGACAACTAGGGTATCCACATGGAAAAGGATGGACTGGACCCTTCCTCACCCTACACGCAAAGCTCAAAATGGATCCAGCGTAAGGAGTCGACTGTGAGACCCATTCTGTCAGTCTGCTGGGTACCATAACGGACACCACAGACTGTGCGGCTTAAACAACAGCATCTTATTTCCTTTTTTCTGGAGACTGGAAGCCTGGGATCAAGGTGCGGCCAGTGTTGGATTCTCTGGGGCCTCACCCCGTGCTGTGTAGATGGCATCCTCTCTGTGTCCTCAGAGGTTTCTCTTATGTGCATGCAGCACTGAGGACTGTGTCTAAATTCTCTCAAAAGAATACCAGTCATACTGGACCAGGGCCTACTCTCAAGATCTTATGTGACCTAAGTTTCCAAGTTAAAGGCCCTGTACACTTAGGTACAGTGACATTTTGAGTTTCCGGGGTTGTGACTTTAACATGGGAATCTTGAGAGGGGGGACAGTTCAGCCCATGACACCTTTAGGGAAGAATCCTGGTGAAACTGCTACGTTGCATTAGGCAATGTTTCCTTGGCTGAGACGTCTAAAGCTGTAACAAGCAACTGAAGGGAAAAAGACGGGATCAAAATTAAAAATGTTCATTTCAGAGGATACTCTTAAAGAAAAGGCAACCCACAGAACAGGATACATTATCATGATAAGGACCTGATATCATGAATATATTTAAAAGCTCTTAGTAAAAATCCAATTTAAAAATGGACAAGGGATTTGAATAGACATTCTCCAAAGAAAGACATATAAATGCCTTAAAAAGCACATGAGATGTTTAGCAGAATTCATCATCTTAGAAATGGAAATCAAAACTACCGTGAGACACCACTTCACAACCACCGGGATGGGTAAAACCCCAGTATTGGACAGTGACATGGTGAATTTGGGAAAACTGAAATCTTGATATATTGCTAGTGGGAGGGGAAGTAAAATGGTACAGTTAATTTGGAAAATCTGGCAGTTTCTCAGAAAAGTGAAGCATGAAATCACCGTACAACCCAGCAATTTCACTCCTAGGCATGCGCCCAAGAAAATTGAAAATATTTTTGCCAAAAAAATCTTATGCAAGAGTCTTCATAGCAGCATTATTCGTAGTAGTAGAAAGAGTCCAGGTATCTGTCAACAGGTCACTCACTGTGAGATTCCACTCTCCTTGGACGTGAAAGATGTCAGCATCGAAGGTCACGCACTGTACGATTCTCCTCACAACAGGTGTCCAGAATGGGCAAATCCAGCGAAACGGAAGTCGGCTGGCAATTGCCAGGGGCTGGTGGAAGGAAGGAGCAGGTGCTGACTCTTAATGGGTTCAAGGTTTCTTCGGCCCGTGGTGAAAAAGTCCCGAAATTACATACTAGTGGTTGATGTACAGCTTTGAGAATATGCTAAAAAGACTGAATTGTATCCTTTAATATTGGGGCTCTTATGGTTTGTAAATTCCTTTCAATTTCAAAAGGAACTCAAGAACTTCTTTGGTGTTGATATTTGGATTGTGAAAGAGACAGTATCCAAAATAAGTTACTATGTAACTCACATCCCCAGAGTTAAACTTCATTTTCTGAGGATCTTAAAGGAAATGTTTGAGCCTAGGAGACACAACGATCCTATACTAGATGTTACACCCCATCTTACTGATTTCTATCTCACATAACCATATTCAGGGAAAAACGACAAGTAAACGTGAGCTGAATGCTATGCAGAGACACATTCCTCTTACCCGGATGATCTTTAGTGGTGCAGTAAGAGATGAGGTCATAGCAACGTTAGTTTAGTTAGTCTAATTTCCATGGCAACAGGAATTTGGCACATCTGATGAGTTAGATGTCCCTGCACAGCTCCTAATGGGGTTGCCCATTTCTGTGTGGTGTGTGTGTGTGTTCTCGCTGTGGAAATAAGTGATAGCACCTGCACAAACACTTGCCCGGAAATGCGCACGAAGCTGGTGAAGGCAGAGGACAGGCGAGAGGGAAGCATGGCTCAGCCCTGGCAAAGAAGATCGTTATTCCGAACGCAGTCAGGTGGAGAGTCTTGCTGCTGGTGTCTAGGAAATGTGTTGTGTTTGCTTCTATCTGAACAGCTGGACATGAGCGTGTCTGTGCTTTGACATTTAATCTGTACAGTATCCTTGGCAGGGTGTGTATCTCTGTGTCAGAGGACACCCCTGCCACAGTGGATGTCAGTGGCGGTGGCTGGACTCAGGGTCCGTGAATGTTGCGTGATCGAACGTGTTTGGTTCATTCTCAGCTCCTGCCCAGGTGCCTCCCGAGCATCGGGTGCTCTGGCTCCCCAAACCCTTCCCATCTGTGTGTAGCATGACCACCACCTTCCTACCATGTGTTTGTCCTACCACGGCTGCCGTGTCTAACGGGCGCTTTGCTTTCCAGCTACTTTCCTATAATCAAAACCCTTGAACGACTTTGCCTGCATTTCAGAGACGACAGGGTATTAGTTTTTCATGATTGCTCTGAGGATTTCCAAAAGCAAATGAAACTTACAGGATGTTAGATATTAGAAGTGACAGTAATTATAGATGGCTTTTCTCAGTTAGTCTTTTGATTGTGATAAAATTACATAGCACTCTATTTTTAAGTGTATGGTTTGGTGGCATTAAGTGTTTTCACACTGTCGTGCCGCGATCACCGCCATCCATCTCCAGAACTTCCTGGTCTCCTCACGCTTGAAACTCGATCTACCAAACACTAGCTCTCTTTCTGCCCCAGCTCTGGTAAGCACTACAGATTGCTTACAAAATAAGCTTCTTCAGTAAGAGAAAGGGCAAGGAAAAGAGCTCTAAAGACTGTCTTGAGATTTGAGGAAGTGTTTTAATTTTTGCTGTCTGGTTCCCAGTGTGAAGGACGTATTGAAGACATGGGAAGGCGAAGGTCTGTGACCTCAGGAAGTGCTGGGCTGGGCAGCTTTCCTGCTGTGACGGGGGCACCTGTCCTCAAATCCGCCTGAGATAATTGCATGAGGATGGTGCTGCCTTGTGACAGCTCTGAACTTGGTCTCCTTGAATGTTGTCAAGTACATAAGCTTTGGCGGTTACCGTCTAGTGTCTGCGGGAGACCTAGAATTTGAACATTGTTGACTTTAGAACACACTTATTTGTATAACACTCTACCTGTTCTCATCAATGTGTTCTCTTTTTTTGCCTTAATATTCTGTGTTGCGGTGGCAGTAGTTGCAGCGGACGCTACTTCTGGTTCATGGTCATTGCCAAAAACAAGCTTCTGGAAACCATGTGAAAAATGAAGGGGAAAGTGCTTTTCTGCAAAGGCCTTTTTTGAATATCTTGTATTTTTCTGGAATATCTGTTGTGGTATGAAACGTTTTCATATTGAGGGGTTTGTAACGTGTTTTATACTGGTTAGCTTTGAAACCTCATGTTTTTGCATGTCATGGGGCTGCTTTGTCCTATTATTCTATGATATAGCTGGTTTGCAAAACTATTGGTTATTTCCCTTTAAAAACCAAAGCAACTTACAGATTGAGTGTGATTCCTGTAAGAATTTAATTGTAAAATTGATTTGTGTTCAATAAGCTTACTGAAATGACTAGATCAGTGGACAAAAAGATAAGAACATGTCAAGTCTCTGGGCCATGAAGGACTTCCAAATAATACACATGATACACAGTAATTTCTTTATAAAAGATTAGATTTAGTGCATAACTATTTAAAACCTCCACATTTTCTATTATAGGCATTCCACAGTGCCCATGGGGGTGGGCTGCAGGACTGCCTATGGAATCCGAGGTCTGTGGGTGTTGAGGTCCCTGCTCTAAAATGGCATGGTGTTTGCATATGACATACGCACATCCTCCTGCAGACAGTCATGTCAGGGTTGCTCGTAACAGCCATACCATGGACATGCCATGGGAGTAGTTGTTTAATGAATAATAAATTCTGAATGCTTAGTACAAACACATTAAAAATATTCTTGATCTATGATTGGTTGAATCCACAGGCCTGGAACCCCGGGAGAGAGTACAAACTCTAGAAGCAAAACGAACAAAGAACTTGAGGTCAGCAGTGACGGGTGTGGGATCACACTGAATCTCATGTGTTTTGCTGTCTGTGTCACTGTGTCCCGTGTAAATGGGAATCATTTGTCGCTTAAGGTAAAATAGGTAACGGGAAACATTACAGAATGGGCACGAAGGCGCGTCCCTCATTACCCCGTGTTACAGCCAAGTGTCTGCCTCCTGGGGAAGGATCTGTTCTGTGGGGAGACTAGACGTTGATGATTTCCGGATGTGTGAAGGGAAATGCCCTCCGAGAAGCGTGGCTTAGGCCGGAGCACGTCAGACGAGAGTTAGTGTGGCATGGAGTTTCCACAGTGCCCCTCAGGCCTGCTACTTCTCTCCTCTCCCCACCCCTGGCCCTGACTCTTACCAAGGGAGGAAAGTTCAGCTCCAGTTGAGCCCCGCGCAGGGCTGTGGATCTCTAGGGCAGGTGCCACCTTCGCCTGAATAGGCTGTGTCAGAGGAGGGTCTGGCCGTCCTTGAGCTGTGAGAGATGCTCTCAGACATCCAGCATCCTGAAAACCCAGGTGCTGAAGGTTCCTCCTCCACCGTCCTGCGGGGAAGGGGGTCTTATCCTGCTTCCCCTCAACCCGAGCTGACTTTTGTCTGTTCTGTACACCTAGTTTTTTAAAACCAATGATTGTTAATCATCTAGCAGACAAACACCATAAGGTGAGAGCCTGGGAGGGTAGATGGGGCTGTGGAGGATAGTTTCCTGAATAAGTGTTCAGATTCCTGTTTTGCCGTCATTTGACCCAAGGCCTCCAGATAATTGAAATATTGTCAGGAAGACACCCATTTTGTATCTGAGGTTTTTTTCATGTTTGTTTTTGTTTTTGTTTTGTTTTAAAGGAATGGGTGCAAACTTCTAACCAGGGACCTGACAAAAGAGAAGGATTTCTTTTCAAAGTGAAGGTCGGGGATGGTTGGCATTGGCCATCTGTGACTAGCAGGGACCCAGGCTGCTTCCCTCCTGCTGCCCGACTCCTGCCCCTCCAGCTCCTGCCCCTCCAGCTCTTGCCCGTCCAGCTCCTGCCCCTCCAGCTCTTGCCCCTGTTCCCACCAGCAGGAAGAGGAGCGGGAAGGTGCCTTTTCCCCTTTAAGGGGATGAGGTGAGAGTTGCACCTGCTATTTCGCTAGTCCCTGGGGTGATTCTCCAGCATGGGTGGGAGTTGGGTTTGGAGGCCTGAGCCCCGTGAAGCTGGGGTTGCTTTTCCCTGAGCAGTGGGAACCTAGACTCTGGGAAGTGGGATCAGAGGGTAGCCTTTGCTGCATCCGCAGGAGGGGCCTCTCGTCCCAGTTGACATCTTCACTGCAAAAGGGGGTGTGGCCGTCATGGTCCATTGACAGAACGTTACTTGTTTTTGTTTGTTTTTTAAGCACATCGAACCCTAATTCCTTTGGCCTTTACTAAAGTGGCACTTTGTAATTCCACATGATTTCATCGTTATACTCGCAGGAGAGAATGCTTCCTGTAAACCAGAAGGATCTCTGAGATGGTTCTCGGCCCATAGAGAGTTCCTTTTCCCAAAGTTAACGACACAGCCTCACGAGGGGTTGAGGACACACTGCGACAGCCTCAGGAGTTCCTGGACACGTGCCCAAGGTGTTTGGGGCACAACTTGGTCTTACACATTTTAGGGAGATGTGAGACAACAATATATGTGAGATGTACGTTGGTTTGGTCCAGGAAGGGAGGGAAGGCTCGAAGCGGGGAGGGGTTTCCAGGTCACAGGTAGATCAGACAAAAGCGTTTCTGGTGAACCTTTCCAGAGGAAGCAGTCAGATCCGCATTTATCTCCGTGTGCAGATGGTGACTTTGGGTTCTCTCCTCTGTCATGAGGAATTTCCTTGTGGATCGGTTGTGAGGGAGGTACATGGCTTTTTTTCTTCTCCCCCAGTAGCTGTCTCTGTTCGGAAGAGCATGGGAGGTAGGTTTGCCCTAAGCTGTTCCTCACGTTGACGTCCCTTTAGCTTAGTGATTTTGGGGTCTTGAGATGTATTTTCAACGGCATGTTTCTGAACACACTGGCACTCTAAACAGTGTTGTAGGAGGCATCTAACTTACTTAGAAGAAGAATCTATTTGGAAGGACTTGAGCACCTTCATCCTTGAGAGAACCAAGCCTTTGTTTAGTTTGCTTTGCCCCGAGGCTGTTACTCTGCCCTGGGCTGTGCGGCCTTAGAAAGCTGTGCCCCTCTGAGCTCCTGCCTGTGGAATCTGGTGACTTTGGAGTTAATCCAGCAGCTACATGTTTTGGAAAGCAGATTGCTTCTTAAAGTGTTGGTGATTATGATTCTAACACTAGAATTTCAGTGTGTATTTTCCACCCTTCTTACTTTGTGTCCTCATACACTGAGATGCTGCTGCATTTGCCCTTAGGCTTCACTGAGGGAGGGTCAGTTCTGACCCTATCTTAGATATTGACCTTTGAACGGACAGAATCCGGATTCAGAAAAACCCTCGAGCTGTGAGAGTGTGCTGATATCTATGTAAGTGGGGTTCATGTGTCAAACTCAGGTTTAAGAAAAACCAATTCTAGGCTGGGCATAGTGGCTCACACCTGTCATCCCAGCACCTTGGGAGGCTGAGGTGGGCAGTTCACTTTTGAGCCCAGGAATTCGAGACCAGCCTGGGCAACATAGCGAGACCCTGACTCTACAAAAAATTAAATAGGAGTGGTGATGTGCACCTGTGGTCCCAGCTACTCGGGAAGCTGAGGCTGGAGGATCACCCAAGCCTGGCAGGTTGAGGCTGCAGTGAACCCTGATAGCACCACTGTACTTATGGTGCACTGTGCCTGAGTGACAGAACAAGAACCACCACCTCCCACCCACACACACACACACACACAAAGTATCAATACATGCAGAGGCCAGTTCTGCTGGGACCACCTGTTAAGGCTACTCTGGGCCTCATGGTTTTAGAAGGGTCTGTCTGGGGGCGAGAGGGAGTGGCTTGAGGGCCTGGAAGCCAGTTCTTGTGGTTCAGCGTGACTGCGGATGTGGAGCCGGGGGCAGGGCTCTCCAGGGCATGAGTGGGTAAACGGATGGGCTTCCAGGATGAGTCCCTGTGACTTGGCCTGGTTTACATCTGTCCAATACAAATCCACAGTTTCTTACTCTAGAAGCTTCTGCCGGGGCTGATGGACTGGCCTGGGGAGAGAGGGTGCCCTCAGAGCCTCAGGGTGCCATCTGGTTTAGGCAAAGCACTTAGTCACCTAGATCTAGGATTTATGGCACTACAGGGGACTCATCACACTCGGAGCAGCAGCCATCTGCATTCTAGACTTGGTTCTAGGCGATGTACTTTGGAGTCTGTTGGTACCCTGTGTTCTGTTTATCTGTAAAACAAGTTAGAGTTATAACTACTTACAACCTATGATTAAAATTTTGCTACAGAATATGGCAGTTGTGGTGGAGCCTGGCCAGAGACCCCCCTCTCCTACGCTGCCGCGTGCTGGGGTTGCAGGCGTTGCCTGCATCAGCTGCCCCTCCTGGCGTGTCTATGTTCTTGACACTGGTGCCCATCGAGACTCGGCCTGTGGGACTCATGCAGCCATTTGTCTCTGTGTTCCTCTGAGGTTTCGCAGACTTCACGGTCCCGTGGCAGAGCGTACAGTATCTGCTTGCATCCTGATCTCCCCAAACCCCAGGACAGGCCAAGAGTTCCTTACACACAACTGCAGAGGGCCCCGTGGTGTGGATTTGCGGTGACACAGCCTTTCCCCAGTTCGGCCTTCATCTCCAGAGTTGGCTTTAGGGTGATAGAAACTTCACCTGAACCCTGAAGCTTTGGTGCTAAGAATTCGGTGACCGGCACGGATGATATCTCGTTTCTCTGCATTTGTAGCAATAGTTGTTAAAATGACCACGAGATGTACAGAGGAAGGAAAAAGGAGGTTTTCTTTTCCGAGTAACACTCTGTGCTTTGGGAAATGTGGTCTCGGGGGAGCTGTAAGCACGTGCCTCTCAGGAGGAGAGGAGGCCGCGGCGTTACACGTTCCGGGGTTTGTTGGCTGTGTGTGTTCATCGGGCTCATGGAATGTCAGAACGTTTACAGGGAAAGTGGGGTTTGTTCATCTGGTTCGTGCAATGTCTGAACACTTATAGGGAAAGTCTAGCACACATGCAGTGAGTTAACCTGTAACATCCATGTTCGCCTTGGGGCAAGCGTAACATTTGAAATGAGGTGGACTGGACATGTCATGTACAAAGGTGAGCTGTTGGGCGCAGACGTTTATGCGCAGCCTCAGTCACAGCCAGGACTGGCTCAGGGTCTGCAGCTTGTGGCAGGAAGGGACATTCACGAGGCCTTTCTGTCCAGTTGGGGCTGCCGGCAGGGTCCTAGGGTGGGGCTTCTGATTATGGAGGAGACTTCATGTTGGTTAACAGACTGTATAGGAGTAGTGCCGTGGAGCTTTGGGGTCCACCTTCCCTATGATGCCGGTTACATTTCTCTCCGGACCTCATCGTAGCCACAGAGAGTGCACCTCGTCTGAAAGCAGGGGGTGCCATGTTGATACAGTAATTTATTGTATTAACCTTTTTATTACTATTTTAATAACTTTTTTTTCTTTTTAAAGAGATAGAGTGTTGCTGTGTTACTCAAGCTAGTCTTGAACTCGTGGCCTCAAGCAATCCTCCCACCTCGGCCTCCCAAAGTGCTGGGCTTATATATATGAGGCAGTGCACCCAGCCTACAGCCATGTTTTTAAAACTCAGCACTTTAAAAATGCTACTCCTTTCACCCCCTCGAGCACGCTGGTTAGCCTTGTGCAAACTGGGGTGTCAAGATCTTGGCCCCCCTTTTATTTTACCCTTCGACCTCAAGTTCTGATGAGAACAGCAGTTACAAAATGGGCTTTAGGTGATTCTTCCGTTACTAAAGCCAGAATTCTCACCAGTTAGAGATGTTTGTCCCCAGGATCCCAGAAAGCTGTTTTGAATCAAGCTCGGAGCAAGTAAGTAAGGAACTAAACTCTTGGTCCTCTGCTTAGCACCTGGGGAATGGGTTAGTTGCTGATACCCTTTGATCTGTGCTCACGTGCTGCATCTCGTCACGGGAAGCAGAGTCGCCCTGTGGAATAAAGCCCAGCTCACGGTGGCACGTCGAGACGCTCAGGGCTGTCAGTCCCTTATACAGCGGCAGACTTGGAGCCTCAGCATCGCGTGCAGAGCCCGGGCAACCGGAGTGCATCCACCTTAGAGACCACACGGCCGGTCGGCAAGGTGGATGTCCGGGCATATGGCCCTGACAGGCCCGCTGCAAGGTGAATTAGGAATTCGTTAGCAAAGAAATCAAACTCGCCTGTGGGTCCCAGCTACTTGGAAGGCTGAGGCGGGAGGATTGCTTGAGCCAGAAGGTCAAGGCCGCGATAAGCCATGATTGTAATACTGCACTCTGGCCTGGGTGACACAGGAGACTCCGACTCAAAAAAAAAAAAAAAAAAAAAAGCCAAACCTTACTCTTCATAGCAGGAGGGATAATTTATCAAAGTAACTGCCACAAAATCTTAGATGATGTAATTTCAGTGGCTAAGTAAGCTGTCCAGGCCACGTGGCTGGCTCACAACTCATGAATGTGAACAGCAGGTGGTCTGCATTCTGGGTGAGCGTGACTGTGCCACTGCAGTTTTGTTCTCATGTCTTGATGAGCATAAACGGTTCCTGACGAGGGTAGGTAATGATGCTGTGACCTGAGACTCTAATATTGTTGCTTGAGGAACCAAGGAGTTTTTCTCTCTTGCAAACCCATTAGGGAGGATGTTCCAGACTAGTGACTGCTCCATGAGGTATTTAGGGATCCAGGTTCCTTACCGACCCCTGCTCTGCATTCCCAGGGACACGGCTGTCCTTGTTGTGGTTGGGGATGGGTGATTGCCATGCTGGCGGGGGAGGCTTAAGGTGAGAGTGGCCATGGTTTACCTAATCTACATAATGGCAGGGAGCCTGGGAGTAAAGGGTAAAGGATGTTGGTGAAGCACTGGCTGCACTCAACGCAGCTGGCCCAGGGATGGGGAAGCATGGCTGAGTATGCCGTTCAACGGTACCTGGTTCTTTCAGATTTGACTTCCTTATGGATTTTCTGCTGTAAAGAGGAGAGAGCCTGTGGTTCTAGGCCAAGCATCTCACTCATCTCATAATATCTTGTATCTCTTAGCCAACACTTATGTCAAGTTTTAGAAGTCCTATCAAACTGGCAAGCATTTCTCAATTTGGTTTAACTATTGGATTTGTTATCTGTGTCTGCATGTCTATTTTACATCTATGTGGTTATTTGACGCTCTGTAGTACATTTGGAATAGGTTCTATTTGGTGGAAGTTACTTTCAACAAACCCTTGCTGCTACTTGAATTTTCAAGGTTGCAAGTAGAAAGGAGAGAATAAAAACCACATCTTCTCTAGTTTTATAATGTGTTGTTCCTCAAATCACACCAGAAGAACAAATATTACAAATTACAAAAGCAGCCAGAATCAAGGTTAAGAGATTTTTGGGTGATGCTGGCTAATCAGCAGTGTTTGCTGAGGTGTGTGCAGCAGAGCTACACGCCAAGAAGCCCGGGAGCGGGGAGAGTTGGGACGCCAGACTGTGACTTTAGAGGTGCTGTTGCCTTAGGAAGAGAAGCTAGATGCAGGGAGGATAAATGGCCACAGGTGTGACCACCGCCATCCTTGCCGCGGTACAGAGGCCTTTGTACAGGGACCTTTGTGAGCTGAGTTAAAAATAGAGATTGAGAGAGTGCAATGCATTCTTAGTTTTTAAAATAAAATGCTAATAGAGAATGTTTTGTTTGTAAGAATGTAAAATGTTACGTCTTTGTTTAGAATTTAAGGATAATAATTTGCTTCTGAGATCTTTGTGACTGAGATTTGAAATATTAACTATGGTTTTTTCATCCATGTGTTATACATATGCACGTGTATACATATACGTAAGGTATATATAAAAAAATAAGCGTGTCTGTATTCACATTTATATACACTTGCATAATGTGTATACTTCTAGTCACACATAGGTCTAAGTGACTATGACTTGACTTGATAACCATGAGAGGGTAATTAAATAAGTTACCTGCTCTTAGTCTTGCTTTCGTATGTGAGCGGGGACCCTGAGAAACGCACCTTCCGCGTTCCAGGCCTCACACAGCCCGTGCCACGTTTTGGAAGCAGGAGTTTGTCTGCAGTCACTTCGGGAAGCACGTGGTTGCCAGGATTGCCTAGAGCTCCAGGTTATCTCCAGTCCCAGCCTCCCTAGGGTAGAAGCTGCCCTACCAGGGGCCTGGACATGGACGTTAGGGCCTGGAGCCAGGGACTGCTCCTGAAGCAGGGGGCTCCCCTCATGACTGGGCATGAGAACCGAGGATAGCAGGCGGAACCAGCCTTGGGCCAGTGCGTGGCCTCCCGGAAGTGCTTGCGGGAAGCCCCAGTCGCCCTTTGCTGATCCCACAGCCAGCACCAAACTCTGTGAGATCCCCTTGGCCCACCCCTCAGGTTCCTAAAGTGATTAGGGTTTCCTGAGCTGTGAATTTTTAGGTGTAGGCTAAAAAGCCCTGGGACAGACTCACAGGGTTCTTTATGTAGAAATGATGAGTGTGCTGGTGACTCAGAGCAGGCACTGCACCCTCACTCCAGGGTCCTTTGTGCCAGGTGGAAATGAGTGTGTGGGTCACCCAGAGTCCCTGCATCCTCATCCAGGCACTGCTCTTTGGTTTCTTAATTAAAAGCCTAAAAGCCTTGATAATGAAAATGCATTCTCCCCAGAGAATAGAGTTTCTGGTTACAGAGGCTCACCTGTAAATGCCGTGCCAGGTCAAATATGCTGAGATCTGGGCCAGGTCCTGCTTCCTGCCCACAGCCAAAGCAGGTACTTCATTTGGGAGGTGACCCAGGGGGACATCTGAGGGGCCTGCCAGTCCCCGAGGGATGAATCCACTGGCCTTCACACTCGTCTCCGGCCTCCATCAGCTCCTTCCTACCTGCAAACTGCCTGCTTTGACGTTGTCATCATTGGAGATATGTTAGGGACTTAGTATGGATTGACACCCATAGGACCAGCAGATCGTGGAAAGGTGGGAACCAGGGCTGGGAGGGTGGTGACCACGGCCAAAATAAGAACTGTGGTGGGCTGGGAGGTCCATCTTCTGTCTAAAGTGTTTTTAATAATAAAAAACATAGTGTCCCAGGAGCATGAGAGGGCAGGCCACAGACGCGGAGAACATATCTGTAAAACACTCATCTGATAAAGGCTGTTATCCAAACCGTGCAAGGAACTCTCAAAACTCAACAAGAAAATGAATAACCTGATTAAAAATGGACCAAAGACCTGGACAGATACCCCGACAAGGAAGATTTACAGATGGCAAATCTACACGTGAACAGATGGCCCACGTCTTATGTCATAGGGTGAGGTGTCAGAGTACACCCATCAGCCTGACCAAAATGCGAACTCCGACACCACCACGTGCTGGTGGGTGTGTGAGCATCAGGACCCTCACTCATCACTGGGGGAAGTGGGGCAGCGGCTGTGGGAGGCAGCGTGGTGGTTTTCCTTGGAACTAAGCTCTCCGACCACAGGAGCAATCACAGTCCTGGACGTTTACTCGGAGGAGCTGAAAGTTTACTTCCATGCGGAAATGTGCACACAGATGTTGACAGCAGCTTTGTAATTGCCAAAACTAGAAAGCAACCAAGATACCCTTCAGTAGGTGAATGGATAAACTGTGGTATGTCAGATACTGGGATATTACTCAGCACTGAAAAGAACTGAACCCCTAAGCCATGAAAAGACACGGAAGGATCTTAAACACATGTTGCTAAGTGAGTCTCCAATCTGGACAGGCTGCCTGCTATCTGAGTCCAACCACAGGACAGTCTGTAAAAGGTAAAGCTGTGGAGACAAACAGTCAGCGGCTGCCAGGGGTTGGGGAAGGGAGAGATGAATGGGAGGAGCATAGGGGATGTGTAGGGTGGGAAACAACTCCAGGTGGGGCTTTCATGGGGGATCCATGCCGTTCCACGTCTGTGAAACCCACAGAGTGAGCAGCAGCAGGCCGAGTCCTCGTGTGAGCTGTGGACTGTGGGTGGTGGTGCCGTGTTGATGCGGGTCTGTCGGTCGTACAGACATGCTGGTCCGGCGAGGGCAGGAGAATGATGGAGGCTGTGCCTGTGCTGGGAAAGGAGATACGTGAGGACTCTCTGTACTTTCCTCTTGATTTTGCTATGAACCGAAATTTGCTTTTAAAAACGTCTATTGAAAAGGCAAACAAAAGAGTACTGGCCAGACAGTATCTGTGTGAGGGTGTGGCCTGTGTTCTACGTTCAGAATTTCCCTGTTAGAATACACATATCTAAATTATTCAAAGTTAAACCTTTGCATTAAGTAACTCACTACAAAGTGACAGTATCAGCTTGAGCGCTGCCAGGATGGCCAGGATCCTGTATCCTGACCAGCTTCTCCCCTTACAGGTGCAGTTGACGTCCATGGCCACATCCCAGAAAGCAGTAGGGGTGGAATCAGGAGTCAGGCTTTGCAGGACAGAGAGGAAGTGAGATCTTGTAAGCACGTGGCTGAGGGCCGGCAGGGGGGAGCCCATGGCAGGGGGCCGGCAGGGATGACTTTTTGATCAGTTGTCCTTATCGCTGAGGCCTTCTTAGACTTGGGGAGTTGGAGTCACCACTCTCGGGTGCCTCAGAAACCAAAGGCTGCTCGTAATCCTCGAGTTCCAGATGCCTCAGGGGAGGTACCTGGGTTGTTGGGTGCAGTTCCGTTATTTGCTGCTTGGTGGTATTTGCCCGCAGGATTTCTGGTGGTTTTTAAGAGCTGATGTTTGAGCTGCTTAAAATCACATATGGATGTCGATTTACCTATAAAAGTTAAGAATAGAATTTGAGTTCAGAGAGTTGTGAAAATGCTCAAGGTCGTGTACTAATGTATACATTACATTTGTGGAAATATCTAAAAGTCCAGGATTTATACTAAACACTTCTCTTGATTTTTGTAGTATCTACCTGTCATTTTTCCATTTGACTAATAGATGTCAGAGGGCTTAAATTTTGAGTGCCTGAATTCACTGAAATTAAATCTTCTTACATCAAATATAATTGAACTGAATGTAGCCAACAGTGCATGCTTTTATAAGTACTGATTAGAATATATATAAAAATACATATCCATGAACATTCAGATGGGGGCAACATATTAAACCATGGAAGTAGAATTAATATTCTTTGTTTTCTGAGAAGACAAATTTTTAAAAAGCCAAGGGGTCTTATAACTTTCTAGTCTCCAACTTATTTGCCCTAAAGTGGAAGATTGACAGCAGCAGAAGAGGAGATCCTGGTCCAGTGCAGGCTCTGGGAGCAGTGGGGTGAGTGCTGGAAGGAGCTGGCTGGAGGCAGAGCCAGGGAGGTGCTCAGGCAGGTCAGGACGGCCTCAGGGCTCGCGGCTCAGTGAGTGAGAAAAGGTTCACATTTCTTGGAGAGCCCTTGTCTCTGCCCACGGAAAACCCAAACTCCTTCCAACTGGGATGTGCATCTCATGTAAAAGTTGTTACTCCCAGAAAGAAAACCAGTGGATGTAGAAATTTTACGTATGCAGAAATTATTTCAAATTTGTTTCTAACCTTATCCTTTTCTTCCCCCATCTTAAGGTGTGGTGACTTTCTGCAGGTGACGCACACATCTTAGGAGAGTGCTGTATTTCAGTTGCTGTTGGCTCTGTTGTGACTTTGTGGTGTCCGATGTTCTGGTTCTGAGGTTCTGCCCAGAACGTGGCTCCTCCCTGCTGAGCGTTGCAAGTTGAAGGCCCCTGTGGAAACTTTCCCTGTAAGCTCGTTGACCGCAGCAGTCTTGGTTCACAAATCTTTGGACCTCCTGAGACTCCACACAACCTTCTAAACTTTCTAGCGTGACCTTTTCATTTTAGTGTTCCCCATTCATTCAGATGTTTTCCAGAATATAAGTAATCTGCTGAATGCAGGGTGGGGGGTGCCCTCTGTTGGCTCTGGGGAGAAGCATCACTCTTTCTCCGGGTGGGGCTTCCCGCCCACCATGGTGTGCTCCAAGACGCAGCAGGGTTCTTTGGCAGAAGGTAACCATCGAAGGCCCGTGTCTCTGTGGCAGGGTGGCTGTGGGTATGCGGCCTCGCGGCCATAGCGGCCCCTCCCCATCAATGGCACCACGGAGAGGAGCATGGGGAGGCCTGGGATCTGTCTCCAGAGTCACAGCTGTGCTTCTGAGACTGCGTCGTCCGTTTGTAACTAGACATGCAGAGAAAGTGTTGGAGATAAGCAGGAGACGGTGTCTGTCCCTAATGAGCTCAGGCGTGCCCTTGAGAGGGTCAGGTTTCTGTGCGGCTGATCTGGACTCAGCCTGGCCGTGGCAGTGCAGGTGACTGCTGGGCTTTGGCAAGGCTGCACCCACTGTCCGTCTGAAATGGCCCCCTTCCCTGGCTCGCGGTGCCAACTGGGCCCCCAGGCCTGATTTCCCGCCAGGACGGAGGCCCTGTGTATGTGTCGGGGAAGGGGGAGATGGGAGTCTTGCTTTATTGCCCTATCCAATGCCACGCGGGGTCAGCACTCAGGAAACATGTGCTGTGTGGGTCAGGGATTGAGTTCAGAAACCTGGAAAATTCAGCAGTGCAGGCTTTGGGCATGACCCGTCCAGCCTTGGGGCTCTTTCTTTCTCTGAATTTCCTTCCATGGCATCCTCCTCATCCCAGGGGCCCCTGTTCCCATATGGCTGTTGGCAGCTTCACAGGTTCCTCTGCCTCCCCTCCGGGGCCCTGGTGTGGCTGGGGCAGCTAGTGGCTGTGCAGACCCCACAGCCAGTAGATCGTTGGTGCCAACGCCTTGGGCCTGGTTTACTTGAGTCAAGGACTCCAGTACATGGCTGAGCCCACCCCGAATGCCTGGATCGGAAGGCCTTGGGTTGCAGAGGGGTGGGGGTTGGATATTGAAGGACAACTTGCAAAGCAGAAGGGGAACTGGCTGTGCTGGGTGGGCAGCTAGAGGAGTCTGTGCAGAGCCTGTGACCCAGTGCAGATACAGAGCTGACATGGGCAATGCAGTGACACGGCCACCGTGGAAGTGGGCAAAGTTACAGGTTTCAGACCGATATGGAGGGGCTGGTCTAAAACGATCCTCATTTTCCTTTAATCCTAACAATTGCTGGCTTACAGGGTGGGGGAGAGTGAGAACTGTGGTGGCCGCAAGGAGAGACAGGGATTTTAATTAAACTCCTCTTTCTGGGAGAGGGGAGTAGCCGTTTCTGTAGGGTGGTAAGCATCGTCATCTCAGGCAGCTCAGGCTGCTGTAACGAAACACCATTGACTGAGCGGCTTATGAACAACAGGAATTTGTTTCTCACAGTTCTAGCGGCTGGAAGGCAGGATCAGGGTGCCACACGGGTGGGTTCTGGTGTGGGCTCCTTCCTGGTTGGCACACACCTTCTCTCTGGCCCTGACACAATGGGAGGGCGAGGGATTTGCTGGGCCCCTTTCTGAGGCACAAATCCCATTCAAGGGTCTCCAGCCTCGTGAACTCATCACCTCCCAAAGACCACCTGACAGCATCACATTGAGGGTGAGGATTTCAACCTGTGTTTTGGGGGGCAGGCAGGCAGTTCGTAACCGTCATCCTCTTTGTGTATTTCTGACTCAACATTGAGTCTGTATTCGGCTCTCCAGGAGACAGAGCCTGTGTGGACACTGAACAAGGTCAGAGCTGCAAGCATGTACACATCGGGGGCAAGGGAGCTGCCAGGGGTGTGAGAACGGGGTTTCAGCGTGAATCGGAGCTGCTTTCTTGGCAAATGTACTCATAAGCTATCCTGGCAACATTTGCTTTCCACGAAGAGTCGATGAGGCAGTGGGGGCAGCAGGCGGTGTTGCCAGAAGCTTGGAACTGATGGGCAGCAGAGAAGGGGCAGAGGCCACGACCTTGGGGTGGTCAGCAGTGCCAGGTGTCTGCCCTCCAGGCCTCACGCCTGTGATTGTGCAGAGACCGAGCCGACCGGGGCTTGCCGGCCACTGTGGCTCTCATGCAGGTGATTATCGGGCTGTTCTTTCTATGTAGTGTTCCCTCAACCCCATGCTCACCCCACCAATTTCTGTGCCTAGCAGAAATCATGCTGCGTTTCCTTGATGAAGCCTTGAGTTTCCTATGGAGATGTAGGAATAGCACGATTTGGCTCATGTCAAAATACTTTGCAGTGAAGCTGCACGGAAGAGGATTCTAGGCTTCCATTTGACGTTTTCAACAATGCCTGAGTGTTACAGGACCGTCTTGCTTGTTAAAAAGCACCATATGAAAAAGGCTATTGGTTAATAAAGGAGACTTTTTACATTAGCACAGAGAGGGTGGCTTGAGACAAATTCAGTGTAACGTAGGTGTGTTTGTAAGCCATCAAAGGGACAATCTCTCTGCTGGCGACACATGTTTTCTGGTAATTTCTTTTGTTCTGAAAAAGGATGACTGGCATTCGGTAGAGTCATTCCAAAATTCGCCTGGAAGGTGTCCACGTGGTGCCTTGTTTTCTCCTGACATTCTGGGCACCACGAGGAATTATTCCTGTCTTCAGCACTAGCAGGAGACTTTTCCTGAACACCTGCTCCTCTTTGGCTTTGTGGGTGTGAAGGGGTCAGAGTGACCCTGTCTTCATGGAGTTTTCAGATACCATCGGGACAGTGTGGCACGAGTGTCGGGCTCGGGTGGGATGGAGGCTTTTCCTAGAAAACAGCTGCTGATTCCTGGATGGCCCTCGACCCCTCCTCCCCCTGTTCCTCTGCGTCATGTCTGAATTAAGGTTGTTGTATCGTAGCGGGGGTGTCATGTTAACTGGAAGTGTGCTTTTTTACTGCGCAGCAAGTAAATTAATGGTACATTTGTCAAGGACAGTGAGGTTTGATTTGATGAATCCAGTGGGGAAAAGTAGAAGGGGCTTGGCTGGGTGGGGATGCGTGTGATGGGAGCAGAATGGAGTAGCCATGCAGGCTGTTGAGATGGAGGGGCCGCGCCCACATTTTCATGGGGTCCATCGCTGTTTGTGCCACTAGACCTGAACCTGTCTCTACTTTTAACACTCACATAGTGAGGAAGCCCGTGATGGGCCTGAGTTGTTACTTCCCATGGCCATCGCTGGGAAGTGTCCTGGACGCCTCTCCTGGCTGGTGAAGGCCCTGGGCCTGGACACTGCGTTTGTCCTGAGTTGTTTCTTCTTGTGGCCATCGCTGGGAAGTGCCCCAGACTCCTCTCCTGGCTGGTGACAGTCCCGGGCCTGGACACTGGGTTCGTCCTGAGCTCTGGGAGGGGCTTGGGTTCCTCGCGCAGCAGGCACCTGCGGATCCCTTTGGACGTGAGATGTTGGCGTTCGGCTTGGAGGCCAGCGCGATCTGGGTGTGGTCAGGACCCAGCTCATCCTTTGCGGAGAGAGCACCGGCCCAGGGGCCCCTCTGAGGTGCGTATTCGTGCAGTGCCCTCACAGGATGCCCTGTCCTCGGAGGACTTCCCGCCATTCCCCTGGACCCTCAAGTGTGGGAGTCAAGTGTGGTGTGTGTGTCATGGACGGGGTTGCTGAGGACACCACGTGCCTGCTCGTGCGAAAACCTGAGGTGCTGCGTGGGCTCGTTTCCAGGGGGCCGTTAACATGGGGGCCTGTGGGTGTCTTTCCACTGGCAGGAAATAATGGGTGGCCCACGTTACCTTTTGTGTCTTTTTTTTGCCAAAAAGCCCTGATGCCAGCATGGCTGTCTAGCTATTGGAACCGCCCGCCTCAGGCTCACTGACCCTCCTGTTTCTGGGCTGCTGCAGGGTTGTGTTGGGATAACTGTGTTAACTTCGTTTGAATTTTCTTCCTGTTCTTTTGGAATAAGTGTTGATAACTTGTGTTGCTTGTTCACCCCAGAGGCGAGGATGTCCTTTAGGCCTGGAGGAGCACAGCCCCTGCAGGGAGGTGCTGGGCCTCTGCCTCTCGTGTCATCCGCAGCCCTCATCGCACGTCTGCTCTTCACTCCTCGTGCCCACGGCCGGGGTCACGGGCCGCTCGCTCTGCTGTTTGAGATTCTCGGAAAAGGTGGTGTTTACACTGAAGGGAGATTGGGGGTGTACGGCTGATTTAAAATAGGAGGAAATGACGGTAACAGAATGAGCAATGCCTAGTACTTAGTCTCAGGCTTGAGAAATTGTGTTTTTAGAAGCAAGATATCCCCAACTCCGGTTTTCTTCAAATTAAATCTTTTAAAGAGTCCACAAATATAAAGCCTAAAACTATGCAACAGCGGGCCTGGAGCCCAAGCCACTGCCAACTCTGACTCCAAGACACCTCAGAAACTTGGTCCTCCTCCTCAGAGAACCCCCATTATTCTGATCCTCCCTCCACACTCCCCTCTCCCCCTTCCACACTCCCCCCTCCACACTCCTCTTCCGCCGCCTCCCCTTCTTCCTTCTTCCTTCCCCTTCCCTTCTTCCTTCCCCCTCTTCCCTTCTTCCTTCCTCCTCTTCCCTTCTTCCTTCCTCCCCTTCCTCCTCTTCCCCCTCCGTGTCCTTGGGCAACCTCCATGGAACTCTGGTTGAAAGTCACTGCTCTGTGGGGCCGCCTATTTGATAGACAAGCACGCTGAGGACCAGACACAAGTGACTGACTCAGACCCGCACAGAGGCTGACCCAGCTTGCATGCTGTCTCCTGCCTCCCGTAACACCGGGTTGTCCATAATGGAGGAGTATCAATGATGCTGCTTCACTGATCTCCAGGGAAAACAGGTTGATAACAGGTTATAAACATGGGAACGTTTTGGAAAAGCCATCGTCCACTTGTCAGCTCCATCTCTCCTGCCCGGAAGATGTAGGGAGAACCTGCCTTCAGCCCACCCTCATCTTATAACAGGACAGAGGACAAAGGGGCAGAGACCCAAGTCCTGTCAGTGCCCTCAGGAAACCCCCCGTTTCCTCCTCTCGGTGGAAGTGGAAACCATCCCGCTGGACTAGATCTTCCCGGGAAGCCCCTCCACCCCGAAAGCAAGGAATCTGGTTTGAGCACACACCATTCTTAGTGCCATCACTTTCTGCAGCTGAATCCTGCATACGTGGCCCTTTGATCTTGCTAGTCCGGTGTTACTGGGTCCTGGCAGTTTCTGTGGACTGATGGCAGGTGTTTACCGTTGTGTTTAGAGAGGAGAATAGAACTTTATTGTGTCAAAATCAGATGATAACCATTGCCATGTGATTCCTTGGGTTGGTTGGGGTGGGGGGTGCTCAACGCTTTTCCTGAGGGCTAAGTTCTAGTTTGAGACCGTCTCACTTTGTTCCCCAAGCTGGAGTGCAGCGGTGCGATCTTGGCTCACTGCAACCTCCGCCTCCTGGGTTCAAGCTGTTCTCCCTGCCTCAGCCTCCCAAGTAGCTGGGATTATAGGTGTGAGTCACCACGCTTGGCTAATTACAAAAATGTTTAATACAGGCTGGGTTTTGCCATATTGGCCAGGCTGGTCTCGAACTGCTTGCTTCAAGTCATCGGCCCACCTTGGCCTCCTAAAATGCTGGGATTACAGGCTTGAACCCCTGTTCCCGGCCCGATCCTGACATCTTTTAAAGCTGACTTCATGTACCAAAAGCCAGTCTATGTTTGAAAATCAGTCATGGAGAGCCTAGGAGGAGACGGATAAGCTTCAGCTAGGTAAATCACTATACATACGTTAAAAATACGGACCAAAATCTGCCCCAAATGTTAACTCTTCTGCTTTGCGTTTTATATCCCTTTATGGTTATTCTTTCAGTATTAAGATTTTTAAAGATTCTTTTGATAATTATGGACAAATTACAATTAAAACTCAGCTGTAGTTGTAACACTTTAAAGAACTAATTGGATGACATTATTTTTCCCAGAGGCATTTTGGATTGTTACATAATTAATGTTTATCTCTTTGTCAGAAATCTTTTTTTTTTTCCAGAACAGTAACCTGAAAAGATATTTTTCTTTGCATTAAGTGCTATTTCACTGTGTGACAATCAATTTTTGAATGTGAGAACAAGATCATCGTGTATTTTTGGGATAATTCTTGCTTAATAGTGATAATGCTAAATGTTAAAATTATGGAAAAATTCATTTCCTTGAAAATTACTATTTGCCTGCTCACCAGGTGGGAGCTGATGAGAACATGGGTGTAAAAATTAAATTGTATTTAGCTTGTATAAAAGAAGTTAAAAAAAAAAATAAAGCTTTTTTTTGGTTTGTGCTACTACTGAAGTTGCTTAGCTGTGAAAATGAGGTTATTGCAGGCACCTGGAATTTTATCTCCTTCACTTCTACAATGGGAAGCAATTATCAAACAAGCACAGGAATCTGACTTTCTGACATTGAGACTCCTAGGTATCAAGCCCCGTGGAAGGGTTGGTGATTACGTGAGCGTTGGCATTGATGTGGGCACCCTCCAAGCCGGATGCAGGCAGCAGGGAAGGGTAGAGCAGGCCCCTCAGGAGCCATGAGAAAATCAAGTGTTGGCAGCAGTGGTGAGGGTTGATGTCAGGGGCCAGGAGGAGGTGGCGAAGGGAGCATGTGCCTCAAGGCAAACCTGGAAACCCCGGTCCCTGCAGTGAGGTCTGGTCTACAGGGGACGTGGACGGCCACGTGGCGAGGCCCACAGACAGCCTGGACTTGGCTGCCTCAGAACTCTGGTGGACGTTGCAAACGGCCCCACAGGGTTGCAGTGCACATTCCTCGGACAGAGAGAAGATGCTTGTAACTGTTCCCGGCACGAAGCCACAGCCCTGTGAACAGTGGCCACTGCTGTTGTGACTGAGTGCTGTCCAAGTCGGGGCATTTGCACTGCTCAGTTCACTTAATTGGGCCAGGAATGGGGTTGCCCTGCCTTCAACAAGCTTGACGCATTGAACGAGGACTCAGTCAATAAAGTACTCTGTAAATACACTCTCCCGGCTGGAGTGAGCAAAACCCAGGGAGCGAGTGGTTCTTCAGTATTGGACAGGTGTTTGTGGTGGGGCCAGCTGTGGGGCTGCCAGAGCGAATGTGACCAGGAAGCCTCTGTTCCCCCGGAGGTGGCCAGCGTTCTTGTTACACGTGCCGTAGGCAGAAGGGGGACACCGCTGGGAAACTTGCCCATGTTGCTGTTTTCTGATCGGAAATTCAAGGTTTCTGAGCATCCTACATCAAATTTGTACATTGCTGAGACTGTACATATTTCAACACTTGTTTTTTCCAGCTTTTCGGATCCATACAACCTGGCATTTGGCCGTGGCTTCCAGGACAGGCTGGATGCAGAGTGAAGTCCTCACTGTCAATGTTTGCAGATGTCTTTTTGTATAAACTTGGTATTTCTTGAGAGTCTCAATTAGGCTTTTACTTAACTAGACTTTTAAAATTGCCATGAACATAACTCTACCAGTTACAATCGTGAGCTAACATGGGTTTTTGGTTTTACTTTGATGAATGTTTAACATTTGCATGTTGGAAGTGTGGGTGGAGGTCATTTATCTGCTTTTCATTTCCTTCTTGGTTATACTTAGTGACTTTCAGGTAAGGTGTGGAAAGCGTGGTACAGGGTGAATTCCAGGTTGCAGTGTGGCGCGGTGGAGGAGAGGCGGGGCTGCAGTGTGCACAGTGGATGAGAGTAAAGAGATTTCCATCCTCGAGGGAAACACACAACAAACAATTTAAAAAACTGATCGTCTAGCTTGCATGAGGTCCAACAAATTCAGTTTGCAAAGTTTAACTTCCAAGTTAACTTAGTAACTTTTCCCCTAAGTCATTAATTTAGTAGCTTATGTTAAAAAATATGTTTTGTCTAAAGCAAGTCATAAATTCTACAATGAATGACTAAACATGTAATAATTTAGGCATACAGCACCTGAAGGGAAAACTGCCAGTATGCTAAAGTATTGGATACAGATGCTTAAAAAATATAATGTAGCATTCTTACAATGCATGTGCTTTTAGCATGTAACTTGGTGAGTAGTTTTGAGCTATATTTGTAGGAATGTGTGTCTTGAATACTTTAGGGCACCACTGCAGATGTGTGCGTGAGAGGTACAGATACTGAATGTTCTTCTCCCTTCCCATAAATGAAAAACATTAGCTCCCTTCATTTTTACTTTCATTTTTATTTTTTATTTATTTATTAATTTATTTTTGAGACGGAGTCTGGCTCTGTTGCCCAGGCTGGAGTACAGTGGCCGGATCTCAGCTCACTACAAGCTCTGCCTCCCGGGTTTATGCCATTCTCCTGCCTCAACCTACCGGTAGCTGGGACTACAGGTGCCCACCATCTCGCCCAGCTAGTTTTTTATATTTTTTGGTAGAGATGGGGTTTCACCATGTTAGCCAGGATGGTCTCGAGCTCCTGACCTCGTGATCCGCCCTTCTCGGCCTCCCAAAGTGCTGGGATTTCAGGCTTGAGCCATCACGCCTAGCCTATTTTTATTTTTGAAGTGGACTCTCGCTATTGTTGCCCAGGCTGGAGTGCAGTGGTGCAATCTCAGCCCACTGCAACTTCCGCCTCCCGGGTTGAAGTGATTCTCCTGCCTCAGCCTCCCCAGTAGCTGGGATCACAAGCACCCACCACCATGCCCCGCTAATTTTTGTATTTTTATTAGAGATGAGGTTTTGCCATATTGGCCAGGCTGGCCTCAAACTCCTGACCTCAGGTGATCTGCCCACCCCGACCTCTCAAAGTGCTGGGATTACAGGTGTGAGCCACCGTGCCCGGCCAGCTCCCTTCTATGATTATTTATACAGTTGTTTTTGCTTTTTGTTTTTTTGAGACGGTGTCTCACTCTGTCGTCCAAGATGGAGTGCAGTGATGCAAATCTTGGCTGACTGCAGCCTTCGCCTCCTGGGCTCAGGTGATCCTCCCACCTCAGCTTCCTGAGTAGCTGGGACTAGACACATGTCACCAAGCCCATCTTTTTTTTTTTTTTTTTTGGTATTTTTAGTAGAGACAGGGTCTTGCCATGTTTTCCAGGTTGGTCTCGACCTCCTGGGCTCAAGCAATCTGCCCGCCTCAGCCTCCTAAACTGCTGGGATTACAGGCGTGAGCACCACATCTGGCCCATTTTTTTTTTCCTTCCAGGATTAGGAGTCGACTTTCAGAAAACCCTTCAACTTTGCAAGCTTAATTTTCCATAAAAATATTCCTCTACGATAAAAGCAAGACACAAACAAAGAAGTATGTGTGGACTGCAGTTAAAAATTTTCAACACAACATAGCTTAGGAAGGTTGACATTGACAAAGAGCAGGAGGCCCGTTCAGTGCCTTCTAGGCAGTGGGAATGGTGGTCTGTGGGCGACCCTAACGTGCCGCGTCCTGAGACGTGATCGTGGTGGTCACGCTTTTACAAGGGCGTCCCGGGAGTACCAGAGGCTCTTGTTCTGCAGTCGGCCAGCCAGGCAGCAGCTGCTGGAGAAGGAACAAACAGTAAAAGACAGATGTACACGGTGTTATTGTGGCAGAGAGGTTAAAACAAGGCTCAGTTTGTTCTTACAGTTTTAAAAAACTAATAATAAAATCCTTAAATATATTCAAGATTTCAAAGCAGCTGTGGGTGTGTCTGTGTCTGTAGCTCCTGTTCCGGTGCTTCCTGCGAAGAGAGCTCAGAGACACCACCTTTCTTAATGAGGTGACAGGGCCTGGAGAGGTGTGAACCCTGTGGTGGGGGAGGGGTGACTGACCAGGGGGGAGGCTGGGTCAGCGTGGGGATCCACCCCCACTCCACGTTCCTGTAAGAAATCCACAGTTCTAAGTTTTTATGATATGGGTAAAATGAACCTGGAAGAGGGGTTATTTTTTAAGGAGTGAGTGCCATGCTCTTTTTTCCTCATACTTTTCTGTGTTTAAGCAGCATTTAAGGATAAGGTACTAGTAGCATGTTGTTTTGGAAACAATGTTGTTGGTTATTTTATGTTGAATCTGACATTAAGGTTGCCTGGTAACAGAAGTTTTTCTTTAACAACATGGGACTCTGTTGAATCTGTTGCCCCATTGGCTGAGCCGTCTGAAATCAATGCGGTGGCAGCTGAAGAGGCCTCTTCCCCTTGGAGGAAGCCGCTGGATTGGCAGGAGGCACCGCCCTCGATTGAGGGAGTGAGGCGGGTTTGCAGGGACCCCACGCGGCTCCTGCGGCTCTCTCCTGCCCCCTGCTGTCTGGCCAAGCAGCCTCGCGACAGTGTGCTCGTTGTGAATGTTCACTGGGGCAGGCCAAGGCTTTTGTTCCAGAAACACTGACTTCAGAAACGGCCGGCCATGTGTGTTGAGTATGGCAAGAAAGACTTAAGTGTGGCTTAAACCTCTTGAACAAAGCAAGTTGATGTTTCAAATGCATCTCGAAGGCTAATGACTTTGCTATGGTCAATATTCAGGAGAAGAGAGGGTTTGATGAAATAGAAAGACAGGAGTGGCAAGTGACGTGCTTGTGCCCCGTATGACTAAGCGATGTCCTGGCCGTTCCACACCACGGCCTCTGAGCAGCCAGCCTGCAGATAGTGGGTCAATTTAGATATCCCTGATCTCTGCAGAGCTTTGATCAGGTAGCCCAGGAGCAGATAGACACAAACGCTGACTGGAAACCCTGGCACACGGAGGCACCGGAAACAGCAAGCTGCTATTAACATCATAGTGAGAGGCAATCGCCTGCTCTCTTAGGGGTGTCAGCTTCTTTTGCTTCTAGACGTTCATCTGCGTTACAATACAGTTTTGCTCAGTTTATCCCCATTACTCCGCTGTCTTCGCTGTTAAAGACTCAGCCAGCACTTAGCTCTGACACTGCAGGAATTTGACTGTGCGGCTGACCAGGCCTACCTGGCTTGGCTGTAAAGCAGGCGAGAGCTTTCCGGAAGGCAGTGACGAGAACCCGAGGCAGGAAGGAGCGTTGCTGGTCCACATACGGCAGTGCACCTGCAGCAGAGCATGTACGTGCACGTTCAGGCTAAACAAGTGTAGGAGAGAAGAAAACCACCTATGATTAGTCACTTAAAATGCCACACACCCAACCCTTGAGACCCTAGCACATAGAGTAGTAGTGGTATTGGAGACTTGAGGTGTGCTGAAGTCTGATTTTCTCACTTAACTTTTCCAGCAGCGTTTTCCTCATCTCTAAGCTGGGGCTAACAACTGCCCTGCATAGATTTGTGCATGGAACCGTGCGTGTAAAGTGGGGTAGCCCCCAGGACCTAGGAAGGACTCGTGGTCAGTGTTGGTGGTCATGCGTGCTGTACGGGTCCCCCAGGAGGACCATTGCTACAGATAACTCCCTCCGTTTAATGTCACTGAATGTAAAAGGTGGGAGCTTGGCTTCTGATGTGTCTGGTTTGCTGCAGGCCGCGCTGCACCCCGTGGTTCCTGAGCCCTGGGCTGAAGTACGCCCTGCTGCATCGCCTGTGCCGCTTTTGCTGTGCAACGAGAGCTCCTGCCCTGGGAAACTTCCTCGCGCCTGACAAGCACCACAGGCTGCAGCAAGACCTGTGGGAAGCGTGGGCTGGGAGGAGCCCGCCATGGCCCTGTCCTCTCCAGGCTAGGAGCGACTTTGTGGGGTTTGTCGGCCCTTCTCTCAGGTGTCCTGTATCTCATGGATTAGCTGGCGAGCCCTGTCAGATGCCTCTCTCCTGTCTGGAGGTGCACTCTCCAAAACGCTGCCTGCCACCCGGATCTCCTGGCGCAGAGTGAGGCCACATCTGCAGACCTTACCGCACAGAGTCCGAAGGCATTCGGCAAGAAGGGGAGTGGGCTGCATGTGAGTTCTCACTGGAGAAACCGGCTCTGTTCCCTACTCTGCTTTTGGGGTGCCAGATGTTCAGACCTGCTGTGTCTATCGGGCACCATGGCAGGGTGGTGGGAGTGGGGGCGGGGAGAAGCGCGGATGGATCCAGGGAAGGACTTAGTTGAATGCCAGCTGCTCACATACTTCTTGCTGGTCTTGGACAAGCTCCCTCGTTTCTCTGGGCTTCCATTTGATTGTAAGACTAGGACGCCGCCCAAGTCTGAAGATGTCGGTGTGTGCGGGAATGCCTGGCGCAGTCACGATGGGTTTTCCTTCAGCCTCCTCCGTGCCCCTCCCTGGGTCAATCAGTATCCATGCGTGCCACAAGTAAATTACAGCCCCTCCAAAAAACCAGTTGACCCGAGTTTTATAGTCAAGCATGGTGAGTGTCCTTGCCAGGAAATGCCACTAGATGCCTCTGGCCTGCTCCTCTATGTCCACAGCAATCCCCGGGACAGGCTGGTTCAGGACGTGGGAGGTGGGAGTCGGTGTTGCACCTAGGACAGGCTGAAGTCAAAGGCTCATTTGCTCTGTGAGGGGTGATCAGGATGACACATCAAGAGGAGCCCCGTGGCTGACCCTGGAGGTGGACGGTCGGGTCGGATTGGCCGCCTTCCAGCAGGTATTTCGAGTGATGCCTTCCCTGGGTCACGCAGCCCTGATCTGTAGCGCACAACTTCCCAGCTCCAGCCAATCTGGTCTTGCCTTCTCCTTCCAAGAAGGTAGGTGTGGTGCAGTTGCCTTTAAGCGGCTCCTTCTGGACACCGCAGGGCGGCAACAAGCAAGCATGGGCGCCTTTTTTATTAGGTTGACCAAAATACGCGGGGCCAGCTTTGCACGATCCCATTCAGCATCACACGTGTGCATCGGCCACTCACCTGTCCATCTGCCACAGACAGGCTTGGATAGGACCATTGAGTGGCCTTTACGGCAAAGAGCCTAAAGGGCTCACAGGAAACCTGGACCCAGCGCAATGGTAACAGCGCAGCAATACCTGTCATTGATCAAGGGGTATTCTGGGCCAGTCGCGGTGTTAAGTGATCCAATTCGGTTAGCACTCTTAGAATTAACCCTCTTTTGCCTATCAGGAAATAGAGGATGGGAGGGCATTAACGCCAGGGAGCAGGGAGTAAGGGGACACATAGAGGGGCTGAGGGGCTGGGTGCTCTGAGCCCACGGATCCACCCCCAGGCCCCGGCTGCACGGGCACCAGAGCTGCTGCTCTGGAGGGGGTGAGGAGCTCTGGGGAAAAGATGGAGCCTGACGTGGGTAAGATTTGGATATTTTCAGGAGAGATTTTCAGCCTGGAATGAGGGTGTAAGTGACTGAATCAGAGTGATGAGCCAGATGGCCCGGCTGCAGAAGCTCCCCTGTGAGGTGAGGGAGGAAGGTCTTGGGGGCGCCTGGCTGAGCAGAGACGCTGGGTCGCCAGGAGCCGCCGCGGGTTTGGAAAGGGGGAGAAACGCAGCGCCCTGCACTGCAAGGGCACCGACACTTGGTTGTGGTTCTTCCTGACTGTGACAGGCACAAATGGTGCTGATAGTGGAATGCACGGAGTCTGCCTTCAGAGAACTCCTTGTGTCTTTTAAAACCTGGGCCTCATTTAAACTTGGTGGCCTCAGGTGAATGATCAGAAACAGTTTCTGTTGAGGTTGCAGAGATTGTGCGTGGCGTCTGCTTGTGCACAGCCTCTGACTGTGTATAGTCTCTGATTGTGGCCTCTGGCCTCTTTGTGGCCTCTGATTGTGTGGGTCTCTGTGTGTGGTCTCTGATTGTGTGTGGTCTCTGTGCAGCCTCTTATTGCATGTGATCTCTGATTGTGCGCGACCTCTGATTGTGCACAGCCTCTGATTGTGGGTTGTGTGTTTCCCGGGATTAAGTAGATGAGCCTCGTGCTGGGGCAGGTGTGCCTTGTGTTGGGCATGTGGAGGAGGAAGAAGTTTA
Organism: Macaca fascicularis; assembly: GCF_037993035.2. NCBI lineage: Eukaryota > Metazoa > Chordata > Mammalia > Primates > Cercopithecidae > Macaca > Macaca fascicularis. Next base: position 14,362,049 of record NC_088387.1, on the reverse strand, counting down.
ACCCATCCCCTCTTTGAGAATGGCAGGAGAGTAACAAGGGTGGTTGATTTATACATGGCCATCCTTGTGAGGTGAGGACCTGAAAGGTTTACTGCTTTCCTGGAAAGCTGCTCTGGGCATCACCATCACTGATCATGAACAGCAGCTCAGAAGCCCGTTTAAGGTGCAGGGAGGGACCGGCGCTGGTCCTGTCTGTGCCCAGGCTGCTGGTCACACCGACGGCCAGGGGATGGCTGCCTTTGCACGAAGCTGGGGTCAGAGTTAATTTGGGCAGTGTCGGCTTTGATTTAGGTCAAGATTGGTCAGTCGTCCTAAAATACTAGCCATGAAAACTTTCATAGATTGTAGTTCTTTGGGAGGTTTCTATGTGGTTTTTAAAGCATAGGGCCCATGGCCAGTGTTGAATTACATTTTGTTCAGTGTAACTGACAGGACACCGGACCTTGAGTCCCAGGCCTGCCACCGGGTTCAGGGAGCTTTAGAGAGGGAGATGTTTGTGCTCAAGTTTTCACCGATGGGATGGGACATGGGCATGGGGCTGGAATGCTCTAACCTTCAATCTTCAGTCATCGGTATCACCTGTGCACACGCATATCGTTTTCAAAGATGGACGAGCTTTTGGGAAATATCTGAAGACTTTTCAAGTTTTGAAAGAAGCCGGGATGACACTGGAAACGTCAGGTGTCTTGGCTGCTGATCAGGTCCATCACTACGCACATGGTCCCTAACCTGGCACACCTCTGATCCCGCACAGTGGGTGACCAGGTCCGTAACCTCAAAAGCTTCTGATTGGGCGCAGCTGGTGACTAGGTCTGTAACCTTGCCTGGCTCTGATTGGACACAGCAGGTAACCAGGTCCCTAACCCTCGCACACCTCTGATCATGCACAGCGGGGTGACCAGGTCCATAACCTCACACTTCTGTGCACAGCAGGTGAACAGGTCCCTAACCTCAAAAGCTGCTGATTGGGTGCAGCTGGTGACTAGGTCTGCAACCTCGCGTGGCTCTGATTGTGCAGAGCTGGTGACCAGGTCACTAACCACACACACCTCTATTCGTACACAGCGGGTGACCGGGTCCATCACCTCACACTTCTGATGGTGCATAGCGGGTGACCAGGTCTGGAACCTTGCACACCTCTGATCGTGCACAACGGGTGACCAGGTCCATGACCTGACGCCTCTCTGCACAGTGGGTGACCAGGTCCATAACCTCACACCTCTGATCGTGCACAGCTGGCGGGCGCAGGACCCACTTCAGTGAGGGGCTGACTTCCCAGGTGTGAAGCGGGAATGCTGTGTGGCTCGCTAAGCCCCTCCATGCTTTGGGGGCTCCAGGCTGTGGGCAGCAAGTAGGAGGTTGTCCCAGGAGGATGCTGTGTGTTGGGGATGGGAGGCAGCTGCAGGGTGGAAGTAGGATGATGTTGTAGGGGGCCACTGGTGGGGGGGTGGGACGGGAGGCAACTGCAAGTTGGAAGTAGGATGTTGTCCCAGGAGGCTGCTGTGTGTGGGGGAGGGAGGAGGCAACTGCAGGGTGGTGTGGTGGTCACCGTGCCACTGATTTCAGGTTAAAATAGAATGTGGACCTCTTTTTACAATAATTGTTAATTACTCCGCTAGTTTGTGTTGCTGTCTCTTGCTGTGCAGTCCACAGTCTGACATCTCTGTGGTCCCCATGTTTCCCTCCTGCTCGTGTTACCCAATCCTGTGGGTCAGCTGTGAGGAAACCACTCTCTACTCATCTGGAGTGGCCTCGTGCTGGGTGTGCTGGTCTCCTTGTGGGCTAAAGTGTTCTTCTGTTACTGTTTTCTCTGTTTTTTGACTAAATTTAGCAGACTTGTGTATGGTGCAAACATTTTTAAGAATGTCTTTTGCCTTTATGGAAAAAACACCTGCATTGCTTTAAAATGAACCTTTCCTGTGTCTCTATCCTTCCTCATAGATTGCTCTGTGTTAGAAACTCGGTGGTGTGTGTGCTTCATGGCCTCATTTCATCAAGCACTGTAACCTCTGCTTGCAAAAGTGACTGCACTCAAGGCAAAAAACTTTGCAAATGTTGAAAAGAATGAGCAAAAACAATATATTGTTCCCTTGTCATCCTGAAATGGCTACTCTTAATATTTTCATGTAGTTCTTTCCATTCTTTTTAAGTAAAGTTGCTTCTAACACAAGCACTTTGATTATATTGATCAAATTATATTCAGGAAATAAGGAGAAAGTAAAAAGAATATCCAGTTTGGGGCAAAAAGGAAGACGACATAGAAAGAGGCTGTAAAACTCCCTGCAACTTGAAAAGCTGGGTTGTGGTGGTTGTGGTTTTGTTTTTACCGTGAGACCACAGGATTCTTCTTGGCACTGAAGGACAATAACATAATACCCTGTGTGTGTTCTGGTGGCCGTATAAACCGAGCCACATGTCCTCTTTCCAAACAGAGAAAGCATGAGGTCTGAGGTAGTGGTTCGGTAACTTTTTGAAAGTCTGTTTGTAGGACTGCACTGCAGAGATTAGGTCAGTCTGAGGTAGATTCAAATGATCTGTTCAGGCCTTGGGAGCTTTCTACACCGGGTGTACGCCTGTTCTGGATGTGGTGCAGAAGGAACAGGACTGGGAGGGTTTCTTGCTTCCCAGTCATAGAAATGCCTGCAATTATCACTGTTTGTTGTGTTTCGGGAAGCTATTTCAGGAAGGAGGTGTCCGTTCCAAGGCTGCTGGTTGGCCTGTCATCACCCTGGGGGTCTTGGTGTGGGTCACGGGAGCCGTGACTGCTCACGAGTGGAGCTCTGTCTCTCTCGCTGCCGCGCTGGTAGACAGCTAGTCACCAACACAGTGTGTGTCCCAGTGGCCTTTGAGAAGAATTCTCTGCATCATTTGTATACAAGGTCCTTTTTCCTTTCAATGTCAACATCGTGTCTTCTAGCCAAGCGATATGTTCTTGCAGAAACAGGAAGTGTGGCCCAAGTGAGAAATGAGGGAATTGATCCATAACTGCTATCAGTTTTTATATAGTTGAGCCATTGTAATTTATACATAAACATGTTAAATCTGTAGAAGTGAGTCACGGTGCCAGACCCTCACAAATGCCGAATGTCTACGTGGGACCTCTCTTCTATCGGGTCCACATCACAAGAAGAAAAGTCGCTCAAATGCAGCACGGAGTGGACGTGAATCTCCGAAAACTCCATGAATCAGAGCGACTGCTTTCCCAATTGCCGGTCTCCCCATTTGAGGTTGTGAGATTCCCGTTCTGAAGCTCCTTCAATTTCCCAGCATCCATTTCACTCCTTCATGGAGATAACAGACTCACACTGATACCTTGTTCTCAGATTTTCTAATTAGAAAAAGCACATATTTCACAAGAATTGTCCAACTAACTCACTCCTTAGCCTGGGGTAAGCCACATACCGCTTTTCTCTTTAAAATACTCACCTTTCAGAACTCTTGGTAAATTATTTAAGAATAGGAAGGTACCATGACTTTGGCCACGAGCAGTATTATGTATAATGTGCAAGTGAGTGCCTTGAGAGCCGTGGTTGCTAAAAACAAATGTTCTCAGAAAGGAAAAATGTAAGCAGTTCTTTACATGATCGTTAATTTTGTTTTGCCTAAATAACATCTTGTCTTTGTACAGGGATACAGGACGTTGCTGAGTATTGACGGGGGCGAGTGGGTCCCGCTGCCCCACTGTGTGATCCTGAATATCGACAGGGGTGAGTGGGTCCTGCTGCCCCCACTGTGTGTGACAAGCCCTTTGTTTCTGGCCCGGAAATGTGCCGGCTCCATCAGTGCATTAGGCTGGTGTTGGCTCCCTTTGTTAGTTTGCATGAGAGGCAAAATCTCACCCCTTTCACTCTTGTTGACATACAGATGCCAAAGCTTTGAACAAATTCTTACTAAATCAAACCCAGAAATATGTAAAAGGGATAAGAATACCATGAACACTTAGAGTTTGTTCTCATGATGTGTAGTTTTGCATTGCACATTTGGCTCATCATTCAAAAATCAATGTAATTCACCACATTAACAAAAAAGCAGAAAACCCATTATTTTATCCTCTCGGTAGACACTGGAAAACATCTGTTGAAATTTAATAGCCCTTATACAAATTTCCTATCACATCAGGAACAGAAGGGAACTTTCTCCGTTTGATAAAGGCCACTCTTGAGAAACAAGAGCTGACCCCTCTCCTCGGTGGTGGCAGCCGGGGAGCTCTGCCCACAGTCAGGGGTGTCGGGAGCATGGCCATTCTCCGTGCTTCAGGTTCGCATGGTGCGCACTGGGGCCCTCGTCTGTGAAGTGAGTCAGGAGAACTAAGAGGCATAAAGACTTGGAAGCAGGGAGATGCTTGATGTACAGAAGACACAGGGCCTTATTTAGAACATTTTAGGAAATGTACAAACAACCAGAAATGATGTGAATTTTGCAAGCATGCAAGATGGACTCTTCGCAACAGATGTATACAGATGCCCGGTGGCCCATGAGAGGTGCTCACCAGGGAGTCATTGAGTAAGTACAACTTAAACCCACGAGGTTCCCCTTCACAAGAGTGGAGAAGGGAGGACAGTAGCAGGTGTTGGTGAAGATATGACAGACTGGATCTCAGACTGAAGGAGACTTAAAATGGCACAGCCACTTCAGCAAACTATGGCAGTTTCTTTAAAATGTGTACACTTACCATATGGCCCAGCAGGTATGCTGTAGACGTTCACCAAGGAGAGCTGAAAATGTGTGTCCTTGTAAAAGAATGCACATTATCTCCAGAGTAAATTGTCATAGCCAAGAACTGGAAACAACATAATTCTCTCTCATCTGGAGAAACATGAGCAAATTCTGATATGTTCATACATTGTCCTAGTTCCCAGCAGGAAAAACGTACAAAATACTGAAACCAAAACAGACAACGGGGACGAGTTCCAGGTGCCTTGAACTGAGCAGAGAGTGAACACCACGCCGTGGAGTCCATGTGACAATGGAGAATCTATGCGAGTCTCGGGTGACGGAAGAGCGCCAAGAACACTCCTCGAGAATGAACAGTGGCTGTCTCTTGAGGGCTGGGATTGACTGGGAGGGGACTTGTGGGAACTTGGATGCAAAAGATTTGATTAGGGTAATAGATTTCCATTTATCGAAATGTGCCAAGTGTACGCAAGATCTGAACATTTCACTGTGTATACTTTGTAATCCCTACCTTCCAAAAAAACAATGAAAAAAATAATTACAAATGAGCACTGAAGTCGATCGATTTTTCACAGTGGTATTAGATAGCAATTCTGAAAGCATTTCTTTATCTCCAGGCTTAAGCAAATAAGCTTAATAAATCAGTGAATATACTGAGTGCTACAGGTGCCAGGTTTCTTTCTTGGTAAGAGGTAGAAATAAGAAAAGGCCAAAGCCTGGAATGGATCACGTGGGATTAGGTTGCAGCAGGAGGTACAAGTATAAGCTGGTGGCTCCCGACAGATGTAGACAGGGATAGAAGTGCCTGTGGATGGGTGTGGGTGCACATGCGTGTACATGCGTGTGTGTGTTCTACTTGCCGGCAATGCCCAGCAGTACCCGGTGCCCACTCTTAGCTTCCAAACACCGTTCTTCACTAGAAGGAGCCCTGGCCTAAGGGCTGGGGAATCTGGTGTCAAATCTGGGACCAGTTGAGCAACAGAACAAACCATTGTAACTATGAATCATAACCCACCAAGCCAGACTCCGTGAGTACATATGGACATATGTAAATGAATGCTGAAAGATAAAATAATTATTTTTCAGTGAATATGGAAGATCTAATGATTTAGAAGGAATGACAGGAAATCAGTGGTTGCTAAAACTAGTAGTGAAGAATTCATGGACAACAGAATATGCACATAGTGTCAGGGTGTCTCCTCCCAAATCTTAATTTCAACGCGAGAAGTAGCATCTTTGCTTTGGAGGCACTTAAGCACCACCTTCACTGAGTTGCCGATGTTAACGTTGTCACACAGGACAGACTTCTGCGGTGTCCCGGGTAAAATGCATACTCTTGAGTCTAGTCCGGAAGATAGCAAAATAAAGGACAAACTGTAAAATAACTGACCTGTATTCTTTCACATTTCCAATTTCAAGAAATACAAAAGCTGAGAAACTTGGATGCTGGACTGGTAAAAATCACATGACAATTCATGATCCTGGATTGGATCGTAAAAGAGGAAGACAAAGTAAGAAAATTATGGAGACAGTTGACAGCATTTGAAAGTGAACTTCGTATATGACAGTTAAATTTCCCGATCTTGAGGAAAATGAATGTGAGAGCATATTCTTGTGTTTAGGAAATACATTGAAACATTTAGGTATGGAGGGGACACAGTATCTGATATTTATTTTCATTTGACTTAGAAAATTCATGGGGGAGGGGGGAAAGCAGTGATGTAAGATAGGAGCAGTTGGGCCTAAGTGGAGCCTGGTAAGTTATGTGGGAATTCACTACGCTGGTCTTGCAGATTTTCTGTGTCTTTGAAATTACATTCAAAAAGTTTAAAACGGAGAATATGCAAAACAAAAAGCGATTTGTGGAAGTGAGTGGACTGTCACCTCATTGATCCCTTCAGTTTTCGGCCATGAGCCAAGTCAGTCACACAGTGGTTTTTGACCTGGGAATTAGAAATAGTGGCCAGATGACCAGGCTCTTTATCTAGTTAGGGAAAGAAGTGTGCACAAAGGCTGACCAAGACCAAGCAGTGTGATGAGCTGCTTGTGGGCGTGATGCTGAGGGTCTGGGTCCTGTCTCAGGTGGCAGCTTGGGGGGTTTAAGCCAGAAAGCCACGTCCGATTCCCTTTCAGTGGGATCATTCTCGCAGCTTCAGAGAAAACTGTCCCAACCCGTCTTCACTCACGCTGGCCATTTTTGGTGGTGGTGGTTTTATTCTGCTAACACCGTTCTCACTGACAGTTTAGGGCCTTTGAGCGGATTTTTGCCTGTGTCTCGAAGATTCTCGTCTTGACAGCCGGTATGTTTCATTCCTGTTGTTCTGATTCTGTGTTAAGAGGGTTCTTCCCTGGCTTCACAGTTTGGAGTTGCTGCTGCATCTGTCTCTGCTTTAATTCTCTACCCCATCTATCACTTGTCTCATCCCTTAACAAGTGGCCTGTGTGAGATGCCATGAGACTGTCTGCCTTATCACCACTGCGACCCCAGCCCATAGGGACTTACAGAGAAGGCATTCAGTGAATGTGTGGAATTAATGTAATGGGTTAATAGCCACAAAATGTCTTAATGGTTGTTTTAGTCCATTTCCATGCTGCTGATAAAGACATACCCGAAACTGGGAAGAAAAAGATTTAGTTGGCCTTGCAGTTCCGCATGGCTGGGGAGGCCTCAGAATCATGGTGGGAGGCGAAAGGCACTTCTTACATGTCAGCGGCAAGAGAAAACGAGGTAGAAGCAAAAGCGGAAACCCCGATAAGGCATCAGATCTCATGAGACTTATTCACTATCACGAGAATAGCACAGGAAAGACGGGACCCAATGATTCAGTTACCTCTCCCTAAGTCCCTCCCACAACACATGGGGATTCTGGGATGTAGAATTCAAGTTGAGATTTGGGTGGGGACACAGCCAAGCCATATCCATAGCCAACACAGTCCTGGCCCATGGCTGGTGTCGAGCTGAGCTGCGACCGTGGCTGTGTGAGTTGGGGTGCAAGGCGTGCACACGCCTCTCAGCGGTACAGTGAAAGGATTTGGAGGCTCAAACGTGTGACCTACAAAGAATCCCCAAAGATCAAGGTTCATTCACCCTAAAAAGAAAAATCTCAGTGCAGTTTACACCCAGTGTTTGCTTGCGGATATGGATTCTAAAGTATTAAAATGAAAAAGTCTGTGAATAAATTTTAATGTCTTTACTGGAACTGTAACCACTGATTTTCTTTCCTCACCCACCCATCTGTTGGTGAGTTTCAGAAGGTGGATGAACCGTGCTGCGGGGACAGAGAGGAGGCTGCAGCTTGGCCTCTGGGATCTCAGCTGAGCACTGACTGAGCTCTCTCCGTTTCAGACGTCCACACGGAAGCTGTCCAGGCGGCTCCAGACACAAAGAGCAGAAGATGGCGGTGCCTATGCCTTCCAAACGCAGGTCCCTGGTCGTGCAGACCTCCATGGACGCCTACACCCCTCCAGGTAAGGGACATGCTCCCCGACGCTGCCTCCTGAACATGCTGGGTGCCTCAGAATTGACCACTAGCCCAGTAGTCGGGTTTCTGCCTTCAAAGTCATGGTGCAGAAATGCAGATTTTCTGAACCAGAATTCCGAAAACAGTGTATGAAAAGTAACATTATGTATCTGTATACATACACATTTTTAAGTTTTCATCAAGATTCATACATACGATACATACCAGTAAAATCTCACACAGTTTTATTCATTTAATTCCTTGTAGGGAAAAGGGAAGAGTTCGTAACCCTCTGGGTGGAATTGGACTTTTCTTCTGATTAGGCTGGTGCATGCGTGTTCTCATATCTTCAGATAAGTGTGCTATATTGTTGGATTGTTTTAGAACAAGTGAATTGGACAGTTTCGGCAGCTACCCGAATCAGGTCATAAGCTTTGCCTGCAAGGTGCCAGCTAGTATTTTAGTTCCTGCAGGCCATAAAGTCTCTCACAACCACTCAACTGTGCCCTCAGCCATGGGTGATAGCAAATGCGTACGGCTGTGTACCCAGAAAACTTTATTTACAAGAACAACGGACCAGATTTGGTGCACGGACCTGCCAACCCCTGATCTAAATTACTGAAGGTAATAGCCAATTTATATTTCTGCTATATAATACTGCTTTTCTTTAATCTTGAATTTTATGTAACTACCCCAATTCTCTCTTTTCTCTGCCCAAATAATTATAAACTACATTTCATGATCTTCACACCCAAGTAAAGCAGAAAGTTTAGTTATCCAGATACTTGTTAGAGACACGGATTGAACCTATGCCATTTGGTGTTTAGTTTCTGTGATTTTGATTCCAACATTATTCATGCCGTTGTTGCAAGCTTGTCTTTCAAAGGACCTGAATCACCTTACATCCCACGTTGAAGCTACATATACAATATTTGGGGGAGTATTTTTACTTCTGAAGTTTAGCTTAGTCTCGGCAAGCAGTGAGACAGAAGGACGTGCTTCAGATCAGAGCTTAGGTCAAGTGTATGTCCACATGACTGCAAGCAGCTCCTGAGTTTCACCTTTACATACCTTTACAAATGAAGGTACTGGAATTTAAAGGGCAGAACTTATAGTGCATCACTTTGGGTTTTCGTTGCTTTTTGTTTTGAGACAAGGTCTTGCTCTGTCACCAAGGTTGGAATTCAGCATCATGATGGCAGCTCTTGGCTCACTGCAGCTGCGGCCACCTGGGCTCATGCGGTCCTTCCACTTCAACCTCAGGCAGCTGGGACCACAGGTGCTCGCCACCACACCCAACTAATTTTTAAGTGTTTGTAGAGACAGGGTGTTCCTATGTTGTTTTTGTTTTTCATTGACACATGACGTGTTCTTCATCTAAAGAACGCAGTGCCAGCCAGGCAAGGGAGTGAATGCCGTGCTAGCAAGTTGTTGACAAGGGAGCCCTTTCTGCCAACGTGCTCCCTTGGGCTCCTCCATTTCCTTATTTTAATATGAAGCCACAGCACATAATTAAGGGCTGGGCACGATAGCTCATGCGTATAGCTCCAGTAATTTGAGAGTCCAGGGCAGGTGTATGGCTTGAGCCCAAGGGTTCAAGGCCAACCTGGACAACATGGCAAACTGTACAGAAATGCCTTTTGTACATCTTGTCTTCACCAAAAGTACAAAAAATCAGCCGAGCCTGGTGGTGTGCACCTGTAGTCCCAGCTACTTGGGAGGCTGAGGTGGGAGAATCACTTGAGCCCGGGAGGCAGAGGTTGCTGTCAGCTGAGATGGCACCACTGCACTCCAGCTGGGGCAACAGAGCAAGACCCCCATCTCGATTAGAAAAAAATAACGATAATAAATACAGACTCTTTAGAAATGATTAGGCCAGGCATGGTGGCTCATGCCTCTAACCTCAGCAGTTTGGGAAGCCAAGGCAGGCAGATTGCTTGTGTCCCAGCATTTGAGACTAGCCTGGGCAACATTCCAAAGCCCATCCCTACAAAACATACAGAAATCAGCCAGGCATGGTGGTGTGTGCCTGTGGTCCCAGCTGCTCGGGAGGCTGGGATGGGAGAATCACCTGGGCTGGGGGAGGTTGAGGCTGCAGGGAGCCATGATCGTGCCACTGCACTCCAGCCTGGGCAACAGAGCTAGACCCTATCTCAAAAAATAAAATGCTTAATCCTGTTTCTTTAGTTTATAATTGGCAAAAACTTATGGAAAAAAATTGCATTTGTATGTGTTCTTTGTGTAACTAACAACATGGACGTAAAAGGATAACCCACTTGAAATATTTTAAACCAAATTTTTGGCACTAACCAGTATGTAAGGCAACAGGCATTTTTCTTGACCACTTTTTATAAGAGAAATGACTTTGAAATGGAAGAAACATTGCGGTTATTTGCTTATTTCTCGTATTGAATCCAACCGCTGAGAAATGTTACTGGGTCATGCATGATGAATAACTTAATTGTCTGCAAAATATAAAAGAATATTTGAATTGTTACTTTTGTGAAATGTTTGGATTTATTTGACTAACATTTTAATATAAACCATAAAGCATCCTTTGTAAATTTTCATCAGGAGTCCTCTTGATATCACATGGGGCAGTTTTGTAAAATCATAAATGTCAATATCATAAAATTTTTTTACTCCCAGCCTATTTTGTGCTTAGCGATAGTTTGCATGTTTATTACCGTAGTTACTAGGTCCAAATCTTAGCTGCATTTTCTTACCTAGTTTTCTTGGTTGCTGGTAACAGTGGTTAGATCTTACTCAGTTTCATTGCCCTTCAGAGAATGTTCTTGAAGTTTATCTTCTATGAAATGACTGGCTGCTGACCTGGCTCGTAGTTTCTGGAGAAACACTCATTAGGATTGTGGCAACACTAATATTCTATGGGTGAAACTTTCCTTTAGTTTTCAAATGTAAAGATATAGGAATAATTTGCCAAAACTTGTTCTAGCCATGATGAGGGAACAGGGACCGAAGTCACACATCTGCCATAAACAACTGTAAAGCTGCATAAAACGAATGAGGTGGCTGTTTTTAGTCTGTGACCACAGCTGTGCCAGCCAGAACCTGAGGGCAAGGGCAGAATGAATGAATGAGACGCACCCACAGTACACTTGTCCTCTGGAGTACACCTGCAGATCGTGGCACCGAGAGCTCAGGTGTGGGCGGAGCATGGCCATCCTACCAGGTCCAGGAGGGGGAGATTGGAGTGGGTGCAGGATTGGAGCTCTCCACAGATTCACACCAACAGCGAATCCAACCAAGCCTGCCCATGTCACGATGACCCAGCAGTGCCTGTGCTAGCTGCTAGAACAGGAGCTGCAAAGCTTCAGAGGAAGGTTAGGGATCCTGAGTGTGCTCAACAAGTTACCCACAATGTGTAATATTCAGCAAATCATCACTGCATACACAGACAAACAGGAGGTAGAATCTGTGGTCAAGAAAAAGGCAGTAAAATAGCGCACACCCATGCAGGGTGGTCTCTGTCACTCACCACATGCGGCGGCTGAGCACATGAAGTGGAAAGACATGCCAGTTACTATAAAAAATAGAAAATACTGTATTTGCGTATATATGTATATTATATATATATAGATAGATAGATTTTTTTTTTTTTTTGAGACGGAGTCTTGCTCTTTCGCCCAGGCTGGAGTGCAGTGGCGTGATCTTGGCTCACTGCAAGCTCCGCCTCCCGCGTTCATGTCATTCTCCTGCCTCAGCTTCCCAAGTAGCTGGGATTACATGCACCCGCCACAACGTCTGGCTAACTTTTTGTATTTTTAGTAGAGATGGGGTTTCACCGTGTTAGCCAGGATGGTCTCGATCTCCTGATCTCGTGGTCCACCCGCCTCGGCCTCCCAAAGTGCTGGGATTACAGACTTGAGCCACCGCATCCGGCCTATTTGTATTTCTTATCGAAAGTATAGTATGAGCATTTTGAGTTAAAAATATACTAGTTTATATATTTATATGAGGCTACAAGGAAGGTTTCAAGTTCTATAACAGGACTCTCAATTCTGTTGGAAAGTGCCAGTCTACATGGCTGATACAGCAGAAAACTGAGTTTTTAAATCTATAATTATAAATATTTAGGGAATCAAAGTACAACGTGTCAGAGAATGAAAACGTTTTAATTCTTGAGCCCGAGGAAGGGCAAACACTTTTCACTATAATGGAGTTGGGGAATTTCAGGTTCCGTACACGATAATCTTGAGAATTGTCACTCCTTCCTCACAGGTAAAAATCTGAGCAAACTGAAAAATCAGCAGTTCTTAAACCTGCAAGAGACGTGAGGTCACCGGCAAGCCACTGTCCCCAGATTGGCTGGACAGGTAAAGCAGATGAATCACCATACACTGGAGCACAATGCTCCAAGGAACCAACGCTGGGATTGGAAAGCCTGAACTGGAATTGACAAATTGCTGCAGTGAGCTGTGGCCACGTCTGAGAGTTAAAACCTCCAGGAGGCCTGTGCCTATGGGTCTCATGCTTTTTGTGAATTGTATCATCAGAAGCTCAACCAGGTTCTCGAAGTGTAAATATCAGAGAAAAATCCCCTCATACTTACTACAGGGGAAAGAGAAGAAGAATCATTTTTCAATAGGTGGGTGCACTCTTCACTAGGTCTACCTTCCAGAGAGACTCACCTGGTGGGATTTTATCAGAGCCTTCTGACCTGGGGGAAAGGGAAATACCCAACTCCAACCTCCAGAACGGAAAAGCAAAAAAGAACAGAGTATCCAAGCACTATGGGACTTCCACAGACGCAGAAAATATGCATAACGGTAATACAAGGGGGAAGAAAGAGGAACAGAAGAAATATTTATAACAGTAATAGCTGAATTTCCTCAGATTAATGCCAGACACCAAACCATAGATCCAGGAAGCTCAAACACCTAGATTCTCTAAAATATTAATATTGTAATTGTAATATGTAATATTTAAAATAGTTATAATTACAATGTAATAGTACATTTGTGATATTAAATATTACAATTACTTAAAATGCAAACTAGAAACAAATGGTTTCTAAAAACCAAGACGTGTGGATTCTAGGAAGCTGATTTCTTTTATTCTATTAATTCTAAGCCTTTCAAAGAATAAAGTACTCACACATTAATAAACTACAGCAGGTGAAACAAATACAAATGAGGCCACCCTCTGTGACACGGAAGGTCCTATGACCTATTCCACCTCTTCTAGCACCAAGTGTACGGTTTCTCTCACCCTCTCTGGACACCAACTGTGTATTCTACAACTGAATTCAGGTCTGAAATTAGGGCAGACCGCACAGCTCAAGGTCTCAGACCCATGAGACGGCCCCCGCTTCACCAACGGCAAGTTTCAAGTCTCCCTTGCTTCTGACCGATCACCTAAAAATCAGGCTTGCCATGTCCTCCTACTTAAGGTCAATAACTTGCCAGACTGGCTCATGGCACCCAGGGCAACACCTTTACCTACTGTCACCAGTTCACTATGAAGGACCTGTGAACAGCCAGATGAAGAGGTGCATTGCTCCAGGCCTGGGGGGTGGGGGCGGGTTCCAAGTGCAAGTGCTTCTGTCCCTGGGGAGTGGGAATGCTGCCCTCCCAGAACATCAAGGTTTTCCCCAACCTGCAAGCTCTCCAACCCCCACCATTTAGGGTTTTCTAGAGGGGTCACTATAGACATGGTTGATGACATCTTTGGCTATTGGGGATTGACTCAGCTCCAGCCCTCTCCCTCCAGGTGAGAGATTGGGTTGGAGACTGACAGCTCCAGCCCTCTAGTCCCGCCTTGGTCTTTCTGAACCCCAGACCCACCCTGAGGCTGCCTAAGGGTCCCCAGCTCCCAGGCCTGTCCTGAGTAAACAAAGGCACTCTGACACTCTAAAGATTCCAAGGGTCTTAGACCCTCTGTGCCCACAACCAGCCGAAGACCAAATAGCTACGTCTCCTTGGATGGTACAATTACAAGCTCTCATCAGCTGACGGTCCGGGACAGGTGTGCTGAGAGAGCTTTGCTGTGGCCCTGTTGCTGGGAATCTTTGTTTTCAATCCTTGCTGGGGCAACAGAGGCTTTCTGGTCATTCCCCAAGCTGGCTGAATTTACAGTCTTTTCCGTTTGATTCCACTGTTCTGGCCCAGTTCTTCTGAAGCCTCTTTCAACATCGTTGCCTCACCTGGGTGCTGAGATCCTGTGGCCCTCACCCAGCACGAGAGATGGATGCCAGGATCCGGCTACCCTACTTCCAGTTGGATTGTGAAGCAGCCAGCCCTAAGCCTGCCCTTCCTAGGTCTCTTTCATGCCAGAAATGAGACGTTTTATTTGTATTTCATTTTAGGTCGATACGAGTGACATACAAATTTGAGTTGGCCAGTTCACTTGCCAGGCACCTGACTCTTCTGGATAAGAAGAGTCTGGATAAGAAACAGGCCCCACACTGCCAGGACCCCACAGGGTCTTGACAGAAAACCACAGCTCCCGCAATGACAGGAATTCTACAGATTTTCACTTAGAAGAAAATGCCACCCAGGAGTACCCACCCCGATTAATTTTCTCAAAAGTGGTTTTGCAAAGGCTCAGAAGAAAAGTCAGGACACAGGGCGTCAGCCAGCCCCACCTTCCCAAAATCACTTGCCCCGGGGCCACCCACCTGCAATCAAACTGTTAGAGATGGGTTTTTCTTCTCAGCTGTTACCAGAGCAAATATTCCTGGAGAAGCAAGCATTCGAGTAGGGTGCCTCTCTACAGAGGTCCTGGAGAGGGAGGCTTCAGCAAGTCACTGGCCAGGGACCCCGGGAACTTCACAGTTGGGGGGCTGGAGGGTAGAGGGGGCAGAACCCTAACGGTGGGTGAGTTGAAAATGGGAGAGCATTCTTCACCTCAGAGTCTCCTGGGGCCTTTCCCTTCAGGAACTGAAGGGGTGAGGAGGGCTGTGCAGTCTCAGACAGGTGATACCTGGGCTTTGAGAGCCGATGCATCTGTCCCCAGAGCTGGGCAGCCGCCTGCCCAACCCACCCTGTAATAACTGGAGTCCTTTGTCCCCACCCAGCGCCAGTCTGGGGGTCTGGTGCACACTGTACTTGATCGACCCATCCCATACATGAAGTGCTGATGTCACTTTCGTACTTCAACTGCCCCCCCCAAAGTATACCTTCCGGACATTGGAAAAAAGACAGCCCTTGATGTAGCCCCAAGGCCTCTGCTCTCCATGAACCTCCTGAGGGCGACTGCAGCATGGCGAGCAGGGAGCCACGGGCTTCTTGATAAAAGTGTAAAATGAAACTCTGTCTGAAAGGACCCCCATCTGTTAGATTTGGAAAACATCTAAAGGCCGTTTGCTTTTCACAATGAGTAGACTCTTAGGAATGTATTCTAAGGAAAGGCAGAAGATATGGAGAAACAAATTCAACAAGAATATTCTTTGCAGCAATAGCCAGGGAGGAAGGGAGGGAGAGAGAAGAGAGGAAAAGGGGAACAGAGAAACAGGCAGACGAGACAGACAAGAGAAAGAGAAACAGAGAGAGAGCGCACCTAGCTCGTTTTCAACTTGACCTCCTGGGAGAATCTAGCAGGATCATAGAATCCTCAGTACACTCTTGTACTGGGGCAGCAAAGTTTCCCAAACTACAAGGTAACAAATGCTAAGACTGGAGAAGCTGTGCACGTTCTTTTCCAGCTCCTTTTTGCAGCATCAGCAGAATGGGGCAGGTTACTGCGTTCATTCTAAAAATCAAAACTGCAAGAGGAACCAGCTGCAGCGATGGGGGTGGGAAGGCAGATGTTCTCTTGCTGACTGAGCTCACACCCCGGAGAGCGCCAGCGCCTAACGCCGCCTCCACAGGTTCCACGGAGGACACAGGAGAGAGTGCGGCCATGTGAAGAGCAGCCTCACATTTCTATGGCTCCCTCTCTCTATGAGCTGTATCCCATGAGTCCTGCTCGCTCCCCTCGGTCCCGATGCCCTAGCCGTCAGCATCTCTGCCAATCTTCATGAAAGAGCCTGTTGCACCGCAGTCCAGCAGGGCCACAATATTCAGAATGAAAATTGTAATGATCACTCTTCTGACTGCAAAATCCCAAGAGTCAGAGAACTTCTCTCACGAAAGGAGAGGGGCGGGGCGGGGCGAGCTGGACAGAGAGAAGCTGTCCTGGCTGTTGGGTGCTGAAAACTGTGACACTGCCTGGCACCAGCGATGAGGGACTCACGCTCGACCCCAGAGGAGGCTCGTCCAGGAAGAATAACAAGGGGCCACCGTGGGTCTCCCCCAAGCTTCCAGCTGTCGGGAAATCTTATCCAATCACCCACCTTGCCATGCTACCTGCTCACCTGCATTCTGTAGAAGTAGTAACGCATCATTCACGTCCCAGCAGGCCAAGTGCGCAGGAAAATGGGGCCAAAAAGTAGAAAACCATGACCGTAGAAGGCAATGGCACGTGACTGAGCTTTCTGGGTTGTGCGTCCTTGTGGTGATAAACACAGTCCTGAGCTGAACACCAGAATGAAAACGAACCGTCCTCCGTGCTGAAGTCGGAAGAGGTGTACTTGGCTATCCGCAGTGCCTGCCTGTTTGGGTGGTGATTACTGCAGGTCACAGGTGCTGTACAGGAGGAGGGCAGTGAACTCTGGAGCCAGGCTGGCTGGGTGCAAGTCCCAGCTCCATGGCCAGCTCTGTGATCTGGGACAATTCACCTATGTCCTCCGCCTCTCGATTTCCTCCTCTGTAAAATGGGGGTAATAGTCGCATCTATCTGAAAGGGCTATGTGAGAATTAAACGAGCTTGTAAATGTAAGGGGCTGAGAACAGTATCTGTTCTTGGTGAGCAGAAGGATGACCAGGAGGTGACCAGCAAAATACCCCTTTCGAAGCCTCAATACTGTTCCGTAGTGAGCAAAGACACAGCTCCTCTACGGACGAAGCCATTAATAGTCGATCCTGGCAGGCAGAGGGCAGATTCCTTCGAATCAGAAATTTGAACTCTGGCCAACGACTGCTGTACTGATTGAGTAAATCTTAGGATTTGTTGTTAATAGTAAAGTAGTCTACAAAAA
Source organism: Macaca fascicularis (assembly GCF_037993035.2). Classification (NCBI taxonomy): domain Eukaryota; kingdom Metazoa; phylum Chordata; class Mammalia; order Primates; family Cercopithecidae; genus Macaca; species Macaca fascicularis. Next base: position 14,344,874 of record NC_088387.1, on the reverse strand, counting down.
CAGAAACAGTCTGAAGGAGTTTGAGAGGGTGTGGGCTCAGCTGCAACCTCTCCTCCCAAGGCTGTTGGTCAACATCTCCAGCCCTGTGGAAAGACAGAAGCAGTGAAGAAAATGTCGGACAAACATTTGGTGTGTTTGTACACTTCTCCCAGAAATCCTAAATGCTTTGCATGTTTCAGCTAATAATTCATTAAAATGGATTATGCTGACCATTTTATAACCTACTTCACTGCTCTCCTGTCTAAATCCATCCCTTTGTGACAAATTTTTTACACTTGGCTCATTTTTTCAATTGTGTTTGCTGTCTTACCCCCATGTAAAGGATAAACGTGCATGTTTATGTTGATTTGACTGAGACAGCTAATGCTACATATGTCTCTGTTCCTTGAATGTTGACTTGTGATGGTGTCATTTAAGTCTCTTACTTCTTTTTCACCTTGAGTCAGCAAAATATTCCATGTTACTTTGAGCAAATCTTGTTCACTAGTGTTATGGAGGGTATAAAAGCAAATGGAATAAGTTTCCTGCCTTCAGGAGGATTGAAATCTCAAAGTCGGTATGACAGCATGGATGGGAGTCAGGTCAGTTTGCAGCTTTTAAAACATGTTGGAATCTTTCCTCTGCCACTTTTGATGGTGAGACCCTGAGCCAATCACTTCCACAAGCATCAGGCACTCCATCTATGACATGGAAGTAAAAAGAGCAATCTTGACAAAATTGTGATGACTACAGACATGTACCTAACCTCTTATTTACCACCTCCCGATAGAAGATACTGTAACTCATCCCATTTGAGAGCTGGTGGTGATCACCCCATCCTGTGAGATTCAAGTATAATTATCTGGAATCCCCCATCTTCAGGTGAGGAAGACCTAGCAGCCCTCACAATGTCTTCTGGAAACTGGATTTTGTTTGAAGGGTGAACTGACTGCAAGTTTCTTCTGTTTTCACGTATTGTCCTTCCTACGTGTCTCCTGGGGTTTTTCCCTACCTCCCAATCTACATTAACCTGATGGTAACAGCCAGCTATGTTTTCTAGAATTCCCCTAAATTGACTCATGCCAAACACTGAATACAGTAGATTGGGAGGGTTCATTAAATCACGATAGAGCATCCTAAAGAAGGAAAGTAGACACCTTTGTTCTTAAAGGGTCTTCAGCCATCCCACCCTGGAGAAGGTTGCTGATTGTCTCTTCTCCTCAGGCAGTCTTGTTACTATGCATCACTTTTTTTTTTTTTTTTTTTTTGAGATGAAGTCTCGCTCTGTCACTCAGGCTGGAGTGCAGTGTCATGATCTTGGCTCACTGCAACCTCCATCTCCCAGGTTCAAGTGATTCTCCTGCCTCAGCCTCCCGAGTAGCTGGACTACAGGTATGTGCCACCACACCCAGCTAATTTTTGTATTTTTGGTAGAGACAGGGTTTCACAATATTGGTCAGACTGGTCTTGAACTCTTGACCTCGTGATTCATCCACGTTGGCTTCCCAATGTGCTGGGATTACAGGCGTGAGTCACCGCACCCGGCCTGCATCACTTTTTATGCCTCGTCTTCATCCTTACAGCTTCTCCTTCCTAGGGGCCTCAACTCCCAACCCCGGAGGTAAGGGTCACAACTGTCCATCTTCATGTAACACAGCTTAGTTCCCCTTCTTCTCCTCCCCACCGTGCCCTATGGGCTGCTTTTCTACAACCAGAATGGAGACCCAGGGAGAGCTGCTAAACTAAGACAGTTCTCACCCCTGGGAGAAAAATCTACTTCCCAGTTCTCAGTCCTGCTAAACGATTGTTGAGATAAAGAAGAACCATGATAAATCCTATTGGCTAAGAGAAGAACGTTCTCCAGGTTGCCGTAGGATAAGAGAGGAGGTGACAGAATCTGCAGCCATTTGGTAGAATATGTGATATGTGAGTCATTCTGAGGAATACGTTAAAATTCTGTAGTCAGATCTTGGAAAATGATATTTCCAGTAGAGGGAATAATGTAACAAAAAACTCAGGCAGAAAACAAATAAGTGTGTGTGGAGAAGAACAATAATGTGATGTGAATGAAGGGTTCGGTGTCATGAGTGAGAAATGGCTGACCGAAAGTAGGGAGATGCAGAGAGGAAAATACCACGGGAAGACTGAACATCATAATAAGTGATTTAGGTGATTCTGCCTGCAGTGCAAATATTTTGGGCTCTGAAGTGAAATCATCAAAAGGTTTACGTCTGTAATGGAGGATTGGTCTAGATAGCCTCTCGGATCCCACTCGGCTTTGAGATCCTTGATTCCGGGTCACACCTGCGGGTCTGGAGGGAAGTTCTTCAGGGTCATGAAGGAAGGATTCCAGGAGGCTGGAACACGAAGGACATTCAGGTGACCACATCAAGAGATCGAGTGGGGTAACAAGAGCCTGAACTAAAAGGAATGCAGTGTAAACATGAAGAAGAAAGAGGAAATGGGAAACTGATTAGAAACGATAAGTAGAGAAAAAGGGGAACGTGTGATTCCAAGATTTAGAACAGTATTTGTAAGTTATAGTCCCACAACTTCTCGCATAAACAGGATCTAAGAGAGTCATTTTAAAAAGAAGAGCAAACTTCCAAGTTCCACTGAAAGACATCAGCATCTCTGTGGAGTGAATTGGGGAAAGAGAATGAAGAGGTCTGTTCAACTTTTAGACACACAAAATGTGAATTGAATTGCATGAGTGACACCAACAATGTGAAGATCTTTAGCAGGAGCTCTTTTTTCTCTTTTTGGCCTATGGTATTTAATCCTTCTATCATCATTATCGTCCTTTCTCTAATTTAATGTCTCTGAACCTTTATTCAAAAATCCACTATGTATGTGTAACATGTTTGTGAGATTATTACTAGACCCTCTAGGAGGTTTCATTAACCCGGTTTTCTCTTATTATAGCAATACCACACTATCTTGATAGTTCAGGTAAGTCCTCCACCGTTTTTTTCCAAGTTGTCTTAGCTCTTTTGGGTTCTTTAAATTTCCGGACACATTTTGGAATCCGCTAGTTCATGTCTACTGAAAAAAAAATAAATAAATAAAATCATGCTGGGATTTTGATTGGAATTGCATTAAACCTCTGATCCTCAAGGGCAGAACCAATATCTTAACAGTATTGAGCCTGCTGATCCATGAACACAGTATATCACTTCATTTATTTAGCTCTTTAATTTATCTCAGCATCACGGCCTGCTTTTCAGTGTATAGATCTTACACATCTTTTCTCAGATTTAGTCTGAAGGATTTCATGTTTTGATGTGCTATAAAAAATATTGCTTGGTAAATTTCCATTTCCAATTATTTCTTTGCCAGTGTGTAAAGAAATAAATATTGCTTATGTGTTTAGCTTGTGTCTTGCAAACTTTTCAAACTCACTTATTAGTAAGTAATTTATTATTATTAGTTTTAGTGGCTTTTTGTGATTTCAGGAGATTTTCCACACAGGTGATCACGTCACCTGCAGATACAGATAGTTTTAAATCTTATTTTCTAATAAGCGTGCATTTTATATATTTCAACTTGCCTTATTGCGCTGACTAGACTCCAAAAAAATGCTGAAAAGCAGTGAGAAAAAAGTCATCAGGTGGGATGGTAAATACAGCCCTTGTTCTTCCATTTTGACCTGAAGCACCCAGTGTGAGCATTTTCTCATTTGATTTTTGTGAGGACTTTTTGTTTCCTTTTTTTACTTTATTTTTAAAAAATACACTTTATCTTTTAGGCAGTTTCAGGTTCACAGAAAAATTGAGGGAAAGGTGCAGAGAGTCCTTCTATATGCCACCTTCCCTTCCCCCACGTGCACAGCCTCCCCCACTAACAACACTCCTGCCCAGAAGGAGTATTTGCAATAATTGAAGAACCTACGTTGACATATTGTCACCCAGAGTCCACAGGTTACATGAGGGCTCCGTCTTGGTGCTGGTTCTATGGGTTTGAACAAATATGTCATGACATGTATCCACCGTGATAGCATCGTACAGAGCAGTTGCACTAAAATCCTAAAAATCTCCGTGTTTCACCTCATCATCTCTCCCTCTTCCCAACACCTGGGAACCACGGATATTTTCACTCCCTAGTCTGGCCTTTTTCGGAACGTCCTTTAGTTGGAAGCTTACAGTATTTCAGAATGTCCTTTAGTTGGAAGCTTACAGTATTTAGTCTTTTCCGATGGGCCTCTTTTGTGTAGCCGTGCATTTTTTAAGTTCCTACGTGTCTTTTCATGGCTTGACAGCTCACTTCCTTTCAGTGCTAAAGAATATTCCATTGTTTGGATGTATCACAGGTTATTTATCCACTCACCTAGTGAAGAACATTTTGGTTTCTTCGTTGCCTCCAAGTTTGAGCAATTATGAATAAAGCTGGAATAAAATGAGCAATTATGATTAAAGCTTCTATAAATGTCCATGTGCAGGTTTTTCTGTGAACACAAGTTTTCAAGTCCTTTGGATAAATACCGAAGAGTGCAATTGCTGGATCACATATTAAGAGGATATCTCGTGCCCATCAATGATACACTGGATACACAAAATGTGGCATGTATATACCACGGAATACTATGCAACCATAAAGAAGAATGGGTTCCTGTCCTTTACCGGGACATGGATGAAGCTGGAAGCCATCATTCTCAGCAAACTAAAAGAGGAACAGAAAACCAAACACCACATATTCTCACTCATAAGTGGGAGTTGAACAAGGAGATCACATGGACACGGGGAGGGGAACGACACACACGGGGGCCTGTTGGGGGGTGGGGACAAGAAGAGGGAGAGCATTAGGACAAATACTTCATGCAAGCAGGGCTTAAACCCTAGATGATGGGTGGACAGGTGCAGAAAACCACCATGGCACATGTATACCTATGTAACAGACCTGCACATGTTTCCAAGAACTTAAAGTAAAATTTAAAAATAAAAAATAGGGAGTAGAGTTTGGTAAGACAATGTGATAATTTTACAAACACAAAACATGTCATACCCACTTCCCCACCTCCCTCAAGTGCTTTCAACAGCATCCTATTGCTGTTATTAAGAGAATAAAGCATCTACCATCATCTCCCAGCCCCTGCCTGCCTTCCTTCATTCTTGTCTTGTGCCACTTTCTCCGGTGTTTACTTCCTTGAACGTGCCTGTTTCCTGCTGCAAGAAGCATTCTGCACGCACCCCCATCTCTGTTTAGACCGTGCTGTCCCTACACTCCACCCCCCTCAGCAATCAACCTCTACTTCTCTCCAGACTGCAAGGGGATCATACCTTCCAGAATGCATCGGTTTTCTACCTCTCATCCCAAGATACGCCAGATTCTTTTACAGCATAAATTTAGAGAATCCCGCTTCCCTTTCTTTGGTGTGCTTCTCTCAATTCTTCATCAGAAACCCATTAGAGTGATTGTCACATTAGTGCCCATTCTCCCCATCAGGCCGCAGGTTCGTGAGAGCAGGGGCCACGGTCATGTTGGTGAACCACAGTATTCTCAGTGACTATCCATGTGCTTAGAAAGTATTTGCTGAATGAGTAAATGGGTCTGCAGTTCCAACCAAAGCTAGAAGCTTGACTTTGGAAGAATGAAAGTAGATAACATCTCCAAAGCAGACCCCATAGCATGAGAAAAGAAGGGAAGAAGGGAAGAATGGAGGCAGAGCTGAAGGATGAATATCGGCACAGGAGTAGGTGAGAGTTCCAGAAATGCTGGGTTTTCACGTGTTTTTATTTACCTCCTATCTGTGTTTCCATCTCTGTGTAGCGTGACTCTCATATCCCTCTCAATTTCTACATTTCTTTACTGACAGGGACAGAGGTGGTGCATTGGACACACTACTAACCAGCCTACTCTCTCGGACTTGCAAGAAAATGTAGAGAAAACAATGTAGAAATGATATCTCAGAAGAAAAAAATATCAAAAATATGAGAATAAATGTGGGAAAACAAAATCAATGTTGAAAGACAACTTCTCAACATATTTAGGTATCTCTGGGACCTAAAATGTCATCAGGACTCCCCACACTTCTTTTTTTTTACATTGCTCTGTGTGTGTGTGTGTGTGTGTGTGTATTCAACAGCAATCTACAAAAAAAAAAAAAAAAAAAAAGAATGCTATTGCTAGAATAATGCTACTACAGGGGAGAAAAATGTAATCTTTTCTTCCACCCATCTTAGCTTCACTGGCTGGGGTTCCTATAACAGAAGACAGATGAACCCCCAAAAAAGCAAACGGAGGCTTATTAGCATGTGTATTTCATATATACATGGGAGATACACAGGGAATGAGGGAATCTCAAAGAGACAGCTCAGACCTTTCTTTTATATAACATCTTCAACAAGGATAATAATGTTTATAGAAGTGCCAAGACAAAGTAAAAGGACTTTGGGTCATTGGGGGCAACAAATTGTGGGAAGGCCAATAAATGATAGATTTTTGTGTAAACTCCTCTGGTGCTGTTTCCTGAATGATAAGAGTCTGAAGTTGTGTACAGAGATTGACCTGCGTCCTTTCTGGCAGAGAGGGGAGAAAGGGCACCTTTGTCTTTGTATAATATGATTATGTTGTATGCTTTTCAGAAAATAGAGGGAAGGCCAGAGTGCTTAACTGCCTTCAGCTCAAAATATTTTAGCATGGCGTGTTGTATTCTCTGCACTGTTCCTGCTGCAGATATCTCCAAAGGCATCAGTCGCATCCACAGCACTACTTGTGGGGAAATATTGAGCAGAACTGGAATCAAATGTATAATTCAGCCCCACAGAGTCTCTGAGCCACAGGACAGAGTGAACTGCCCGGGAGTCAAAGCAGATACTGAACAGCTGACATTCTAAGAGTCTCCTTCCAGTAGATTGGCACAGAAACTCAAGTTCTTTTCACACATTTGTCTGTGTTTCTTTTGTGGAAAAAAACATAACCCTGTAGCTAAAATGTCTACTTCACAGTGCACGAAAACATCTAGAGCCTTAGCCAGAAGCAGCACAGACCCAGGCAGCCTGGTAATGTCTGGCGGGGGCAGCCCACAAAATCCATCAGCATGTGGCCCTGCGAGCCACCACCAGTAACATATGTTTACATGCTAATGATTGTCAGGCTCATTTAGAACAAATTTGCATCCATCAAAGTCAAACAGCGAGCAGAGCAGCACATTTTCCTGTGTGTCAGTGGCCCCTGAGATACCAGGGAGAACTTGAATTGCCTGACCCCTTCAACTTCCAAGCATCCCAGAGGGAAAATGCAGACCCCAGGAAAGGACTGTGCTGGAAACCATTTGTTCTTACAGATGTCCGGAGTAGTCTTGTGACTGACCCAAAGACTCCCCTCTGAGGGTGGGGGAGACCTAGGTTAGGGGAGGGTGAACCGTGCTGCCTTCTAAGACCTTCCTTCTAAGGGAGGGTGGGGGAAACCCAGAATAGGTGGAGGTGAGCCATGTTGGCAGGATCTTCCTTCTAAGGAAGGATGAAGTGTGCTTTGCTAGACTCTACACTTGAGTCTCAGCTTGGCCGACCCAGATGGGAGCAACTCACTTCTATCCTATGATTCTGGGTGTCCTCATCTGTCATGGAAGGTTTGGTTAAATGAGCTTAAAGTCACTCCAGTTGCAAAGCTGTGTGACTTGTAGATACATGCCAGTGCGAATGACTCACTTCACTTTTACAAGTTGCACAGATAGCCAGGCTTCCCCTTGTATCAGTCAGGAGGTCCCAGAAGACTTTGTCACAGGCAAAGAGGTGATTAAAAGGAGTCACTGACGGGATTCTTTGGAGATCGGTGGGCAGGGCCCAAGGGAAGTGAGAATAGCTCTCCCCAGATCATGGGCAAGGGATGCCTGGGGAGGGGCTGCTAACGTGGACAGGCATGAGTAAGAGAGGACTGAGGACAGTTCCTCTCCCTCCTCCACCTTCTACCTGCTGCCAGCAACGAATCCAACCAGCAGCCCTAGGCCAGGCCAGGCTCCCAGAGTCAGAGCCAGGAAGAAGCCAGGCACATAGAGAAGCCACTGGTCCCCACCAACACCAAGGATGCAGTAAGAATTTTGATGGAAATATTTAAAAACTCATTCAACAACTTCCTATCTCCCCAACCAGCCTCTACATATGATTCCACCTTTTCCAACTCCTGAGCCATCTGCAGGGATGTCACAGGGGTGGGGCTGCCTGCTCTGCCCAGGGCTCGGGACCCTCCAACCTTCAGAGGTCTGGAGTCCCCTCTCCCCTCCCTGGCAGCAATTGTCTTCTCTGCTGTCAAATTATCACTTCCATCCTCCCACAACACATGAGAATTTAAGACAGGATTTTGGTGGGGACACAGCTAAACCATATCAAAGGGGGGGGCCCCCTCATGGGGCTCTGGCATGAGCTTGGGTGACACAGGTTATAAGACCCCATCTGCTTCAGGTTTAATTGCATACCCCAAGATTCCCAGGTTGTAGTCCTAACCAAGGACCTCAGAATGTGTCTGTATGTGGAGATAGGCCTTTTAAAGAGGTGATTAAGGTAACGAAGTCATTAGAACTGATGCCCTTGTAAGAAGAAGAGATCAGGACACAGACATCTATAGAGGGACAACCGCACGAGGACACAAGAGAAGATGCCATCTGACAGTCAAGGAGAGATGCCTTAGGAGGAGCCAGTCCTGAACTCACCTTGACCTTGGACCTCCAGACTCCAGAACTATGAGAAATACATCTCTGTCTTTTCACAAAACTGCCTGTGGCAGCCCAACCAGAGCCATGCGCCATCTTTGGTTCTCAGAAATTCCACTTGTTTTTATACTCCTGGATTTTAGGAGGCCCCTGGATGACCAGCATGTGGCTAAAGTTAGAGAAGGAGTTACCTGTGTAAGAGAGCCCCACACATCTCTGAGCGGACACCGTACAGCCCATGAGATATTGGGTGTAGTATCATCCTCTCTTCCCTAGGATATTAAGAACAATATCACAGGAGGGGTGTACAGCCACAGCCCCTGCGTTACTGGGAGCAATAGCATCTTCTCCCCCTCTCAATATAAGGAACAATATCCCAGGGTGGGGGTACATCCCCTGTGATATTGGGCGTAATGTCATCGTCTCTCAATGCGGATATTAAGTATAGTGTCACAGGGGGTGTATACCTTCTTTGCTATCGGGAATAATATCCTCTCCCCTCAGGACTGCATGCAAAATATCGAAGGGGTTTTACAACTCGTGCGATATGGGCAGCAATATCATCCTCTCCCCACCTAGATGTTAGGAACTCTATCACAGGCGGCCGTACATTTCTTGCGATATTGGGAGTCATATCATCCTCTCCCATCATGGATATTAAGAACAATATTACAATGGAGGTGTACACCCACGGCCATATTGAGAGTATTATGCTCTCCCCTTCGGGATATTAGGAACAATATCGCAGGAGGTGTGTACAACCCCTGCGATATTGAGAGTAATATCATCCTCTCCCCCTGAATATAAGAAACAATATCACAGGAGGATGTACACCCCCTGTGATATTGGGAGTCATATCATTTTCTCTCCCTCTGGATATTCGGAACAATATCACAGTGGGTGTGTACACCCTCTGCGATTTTGCCACTAGTATCATCGTCTCCCTCCCAGGATATAGGGAACCATATCACAAGGAGGTGTACACCCCCTGCGATATTGGGAGTGATATCGTCCTCTCCCTCCCTGGATATTAGGAACAATATCACTAGGGAGTGTACACCTTCTGCAATATGGAGACTAATATCATCCTCTCGCCCCCTGGATATTAGGAACCATATCATAGGGGTGGTGTACACCCCCTCTGAAATCAGAAGAAATATCATCCTCTCCACCTTTGGATGTTAGGGACAATATCACGGGGGAGGTCTATGCCCCCTGTGATATTGGGAGTCGTATCATCCTCTCCCACCCAGGATATAAGGAACAAGACGACCGAAGTGATGTACACCCACTGCCATAGTTTCAATAATGTCATCCTCTACCCCCTGGCTGTTAGGAATCACATCATAGAGGGGTGTACACTTTCTTCAATATTGGGAGTGATATCATCCTCTCCCCGCAGGATATCAGGAACAAGTCTATTAATTATTAATATTAATAAATATAAGAAAAATTAAGAGTAATCATCGATATTAATAATCACAGTAAAGATAGTAAAATACTAGTTAAAAAGGTTAATGATTAGCATTAATCAATAGTAATATCACTATTAATAAAATGATGATATCAGCAATTAATGTTACTTAAATCAATACTAAGTGATGCTGGTAATAAGAATTAACATTAACAATTATTTTAAGCATGCATAATCGTATATATAAAATAATTATCCATAATAATGGTATCCTATCAATAGTATCATTGATAATTGTTAATATCGATCATAGATGTTTAATAATTAATCATATTACTCCTAATACCGCAGGGGGTGTACAACTACACCTGTGATGTTGTTCCTAATATCCAGGGACAGAGAGCATGGGATGTTGTTCCTAATTATCAAGGAGGGGAGAGTGTAATATTACTCCCAATATGGCAGGGTGTGTACATCCCCCCCAAGGCATTGTTCTTGCCATTCAAAACGAGAGAGAATGACATGACCCCAGATATCGAAGAAAGTGCAAACCCACGTATGATATTCTTTCTAATATCCAGAAAGGAAGAAGAGGATAGTAATCCTCATATGGCAGGAGGGGTACACTCACTCTGATATTTTTCCAAATATGCCGGGGGGAAAGAGGATAATTGCATTCTCAATATCGCACCAAGGGTTATACACCCCGTGTGAGATGGTCCTTCATGTTTCAAGGCGGGAGGGATGATATTATGACATATATGGCAGAAAGCGTACACTCCCCAGGGATATTGTTCCCATGATCCTGGAGGGAAGGGGATGATATTACTTTAAATATTACAGAAGGTGTACACGCCCCCAGTGATATTGTTTCTAATTTCCACGTGGGAAAGGAAGATATGACACCCAATAATGCAGGGAGTAGAAACAATCCTGGGATATTCTTCTTAACGTTCAGGGAGGAAGAGGATGATATTACTCCCAATACAGACGGGTGTACACCCTCTGACGGTGTACACACTGAGGGTATACAACCATCTGTGAAAGAGTTCATAATTTCCAGAGGGGGAGATGATATTACTCACAATATCATAAACAGGCTGTGAGTCCACCATGGCCCCTAACAGCCAGCGGGAGGAGAAGGGGTGGCTATTAGTCCCCACCTTGTGGGGGGTGCCTCACCCCCCTGCGAGGTGACTCCTAATAGCCAGAGGGGGAGAGGGGTTGGTGATTAGTCCCCATCTCGCGGGGGGTGCCTCACTGCCCTGCGATGTGGCTCTTAATATCCAGGGGGGAGAGGGGGTGGCTGTTAGTCCTGACATCGTGGGGGCGGTCCTAAAATAAAATACATGTTAACTATTTAAAGGTGTGAATTTTATTACATATAGAAAAATGTGTGTTTAGCGTACAAATGTATGCATTTATGTCAAATACATGAAAACACATAATCCAGGTGTTTCGGTTCATACCACTGTAGAGACTTTTCGGTTTCTTTTCATACAACTGCCCAACTGGGGCCCAGAACCAACACCCACCAGCTGTGTCACTGCATCTGTTGTTTTACTGTCACACACCGGCCCTACCCCACAAAAAAAAAGGAAAAAAAAAGCCATGGCACGTAATAAAAAACTAATTTTACAACATTATTAGAGATGACTTGTGGTCGTCTTTGAAGAGATTGCAGCATGTGAAGAATTTCAAATACAACTATGTTCTGGGTCTCCTGATCTAAGGACCTGTCCACACTGGTGGCTTTAGCAGTGCTTCATGCAAACTTCCAGAAGGCATGTGTGTCATGTCTAAGAGCAAACTAGAGTTCACGCCTCAGCACTGTGTGCCTCTTCTTTCTTCCATCCCACAGGCACCGTCTTCTCCCAGGGAGCTGGTGCTGTGCTCTGAGGCTCTGTCCCACCAGTCCCTGCCAAGTCCCTGGTGCCATTGTCGAGAACCAGTCTCCGTCTGTCAAAGTGTGTTGTGCAGAAAACAACTCATCCAAATCTGTTTAAAAACCACACATTTGCGACGCCTATAGGCCTCAGAAGGTGGAGGCAGACAGGTAAAGGCAGCTGCCATGGGGGCTGAAGATCAAGCCGGTCTGTCTGGCGACTGATGGGCACTGTCGGCAGTGAGCCACTGTACATTTAGCGAGGCTGTCTGGCCCCTCACCTCTGCCAAGCCTCCACCCATCGAGTCTGGCCTGGATTCTCACACGACTGTACAGCCTTCATCTGGTTCATAACTCAGCTCACAAAGGGCCCCATACAAAGGCCCCCGTACCGCGGCAAGGATGGCAGTAGTCACGCCTGTGGCCATTTATCCTCTCTGCATCTAGCTCCTCTTCCTGAGGCAACAGCACCTCTGAAGTCACAGTCTGGCCTCCCAACTCTCCCCCATCCAGGGCTTCTTGGCATGTTGCTCTGCTGCACACACCTCAGCAAATACTGCTGATTAGCCAGAATCACCCAGAAATCTCTTAACCTCGATTCTGACTGCTTTTATAATTTGTAATATTTGTACTTCTGGTGTGATTTGAGGAACAACAAATTTTAAAATTAGAGAAGATGTGGTTTTTATTCTCTCCTTTCTACTTGCAACCTTGAAAATTCAAGTAGCAGCAAGGGTTTGTTGAAAGTAACTTCCACCAAATAGAACCTATTACAAATGTACTACAGAGTGTCAAATAACCACATAGATGTAAAATAGACATGCAGACACAGATATCAAATCCAATGGTTAAACCAAACTGAGAAATGCTTGCCAGTTTGATAGGACTTCTGAAACTTGACAAAAATGTTGGCTAAGGGATACAAGATGCTATGAGATGAGTGAAATGTTTGGCCTAGAACCACAGGCTCTCTCCTCTTTACAGCAGAAAATCCATAAGGAAGTCAAATCTAAAAGAACCAGGTACCATTGAACGGCATAATCAGTCGTCCTTCCCATCCCTGGGCCAGCTGCGGTGAGTACAGCCAGTCGTTCACCAACATCCATCATCCATCCTCCAGGCCATGGCTACACTTTACTCCCAGGCTCCCTGTCATTATGTAGATTAGGTAAATCATGGCCACTCTCGCCTTAATCCTACCCCCGCCAGCGTGGCAATCACTCAGTCCCAACCACAGCAAGGACAGCCGTGTCCGTGGGAACACAGAGCAGGGGTCTGAAAGGAACCTGGATCTCTGAATACCTCATGGAGCAGTCACCAGCCTGGAACATCCTCCCTGACAGGTTTGCAAGAGAGAAAAACTCCTTGGTTCCTCAAGCTACAATACTGCAGAGTCTCAGGTCACAGCATCCTTACCTACCCTCGTCAGGAACCGTTCATGCTCATCAAGATATGAGAACAAAACTGGAGTGGCACAGTCACACACACCCAGAACGCAGACCACCTGCTGCTCACATTCATCGTATTAACACCAAAAAGCCACCGTGGTGGATATCCTGGATGTGGACACTCGGCGGCTTTTTGCTGGAGATGCGCTTTGTGCATTTATCGCATGACCATCTTGGCATCAGGAGCTGCTGCGCAGATGACAGCTGTGCACGTCACAGGGAGTCTCACTCGCTGGACTCTCAGCCAGCTCCCACTATCAGTGCCCGCAGAGTCCTCTCCTCTGGGAGAACGTGCTTAGACGCCACAGTGTCCTGTGGATCCACACAACCGCGCTGTCCTCCCTGGCCACTGTGCCTCTCCACTGTGTCCACACAGGCCTCCCTGTCCTCTGTGCTTATCGCGGCTCCAATAGTCCTCCCTGTCTACGTGTTGGGGCTTGGATAGGCCTCCCTGTCCGCCTGCGAGGCCCGTGCACTGCAAGATTACACCATTCCCAGGCTGCTCGATGAGGCTTCACACAGGGACATTGTATTTCATTCACTGCTAGGTTCTACACTGACTTTTATGACCCCAGGGAAGGACTAAGACTTAAATAGAACAGGGGCTAGGTGATACAAACCGCCGCTGTAATCAGCACATAACAAGACCAGGCCACAGGAAGGAAGAAGCAGCCCTCGGCCACAGCCTGTTACACAAGTCGCTGACATCTCTGTCCAACATGGATAAAAAGACCTTCTTTCCTCCGAAGTCTAAAGCAACATATCCCCCCATCTGACAGTAATTCTGTTGTACATTTAACTTCATCTTGCTCTTCTAAGTGACTGTTCACGGTCTTAACACCTGTACAAGAATTTCTCAGTTGCTGATCCACTGTTAGTTATTCAGCAGATAAAATGGCAGCAGATTGTACCCCAGGAAGAAACACACCCAGTCATGGGCGCAGAACGGGACATCAACACAAACCGTTTCCCAGGAAAAAACGCATCTCTGCTTTAGGACGTACCATCCCCGGTCTCCATGAGCTCGGCGTTGCCATACTTGTGCGCTGTCCGGGACCCCGTGGAACCCTGTGGTCGCTCCATCTGTATGGAGTGCTCTGAGGTGTACGTGGTTACGTCAGGAGGTGCAGAATGATTTTCTGTAAAGAAGCACATCATGAGTGTTTCTGGTGGTTGTGGCATTTGCTCTGCAGGTTGAGCAAGCCATAACTTAGGAAGAGACCGGAGCGCGGGCGCTCACCCTGGGGGTGCCGTGAGAAGCCAAAGCCGATCTCAGCCATGTCTGCCACACACATCCGGCACAAAGGGGGACCCCAGCATAACTCATGTTGCCGAAAATGGAGCAGAGTTCGGTGAAACCTCAATTTCCTAACAGGAGCCACGTCAGCGGCATTTTAACTAGAATAACGTTAGACCGGCAATGGCAGGGCGCCAGGAAGCGTGTGTGTGTTCATGGAAGGGTCCCGTTTCCTGTCGGCCACCGTCCACACAGCCCAGGGCTTTACTCGCGCTTTGGAGACCAGGGCCTGGAATTGGAAACCCAGCTCTGGAAACTTCTGGGGATTTGGGGATGTCCCTTAAGCTCTCCGTGCCTCAGTTTCTTCATCAAATGGGAACAGTAATGGCTATGACCATGTAGGGTCCGGGGTGGGGGTTGGCCAGTGTGACTATGTTGTGACTGGACTCCTTAGAACACTCACGCACACGCACGATCACAGATGCTAAGTTCTCGTTCACAGGCTTCTGATTATCTCAGAAGGTCAAATGCATATCTGACTTTTTAATTCTCTTGTTTTGCCACACAAAATATTTCTCCTCTTCAAGTTTCATTATTTTGTCATGGCTTTTCCAAAAGACTCCCAAACTTATAGAAAATTTCCAGATAGTCTAGGAGGATTATCTTTGTGCCCATTTAGAAATTACCGGAACGCGATCACCCGAGAGTTACATTTGGGTCACACTGAGCCCTGAGGTACATGAGTTAGGAGCCCCTCATAGTTTGGATAAATTAATTCTTTGTACTAAAACTTCCTCCAGTATTGAAAGGGTAAACCCACAAAGGGAGGCCCAAGTGCAGTGATTCATTTATTCAAAAGTACGTGTTTTCCTTGGTAAGATTCTGTGTATTTTCTTAAAATTGAATGAAATCCGAGGATACAAATGCTTCCACCAAGAGACAGAGGTGGTGTCTGGCCTCCCCGTTCACGTCTGGCAGAGCCACTATCCTGCGATCCAATATACACATGGAATTTTATTATGGAAAAATATGTAGCAGTCACACATTTCTGTTCAATGTTTAGCCTACTGGGATTTCAGGTAGGGTTATTAATTCACATAAACGAGTGTATATGTTCCTGAAACTGTCAAACTGAAGTTTAATACTGCTGTGCATTTGAGTACTACTTTGCAAACTTTTAGAGAGTATTTCTGTTTTCTCCTTTATACTCACAACAGTTGAGAGAAAAATTATTTTTTTCAATTTTTTTTCCCTCACTCAAAGCCTAAAGCAGGACCAGGGACTTCAAGATCCCAGCAGCAGTTATTGGGAAAAGTGAGACAGACCCAGCTCTCCTGACAGCAAACTCCTGTTCCAGACAGAAAACAGCTGACGCTTTCAGTGTCAGTGAGCACCGAAGGGGCTGGGAACCAAGTCAATCCGAAACGCCTCTGGGTGTCAAGGAGTCAGTGATCTAGAAGTGAACATTCTGGGGTTCTGGGGTGTCTGTCGGCTGTCTGATCACACGTGACGTCCACCTGCTTCCCACTGACGGTTTTGCAGAGATCAGGCTTTCCTGTGGTAGCCGGTGCCGGGAGGGTCTGAGCCTGTGGCTCGTGCTCTGTTATCGGAGACTTGGTTCACAGTCGTCTCCGGTTACTGCTTTAATAGAGACACACACCAAATCCTATTCAACCCAAGTCCCATACTTGATGGAAAACATTTTCTGCTGAACCATTCAAAGGCAGAGCGACGCGAGGCTCATCATGGCTCCCCTACGCGTGGGCTCTACCTCTAGTAATTCTCACTTCACTCCTTTTCCACGGCATCTTCAAACGTTGTAGGGCAGTGATCCTAACTTCGTTCTTTTTCTAACACAGAGGATCTCCCTTGTCATAGAACCTACACAAAACAGTGCGCCACGCCCAAGAAATCTGAACACCTGTGGCAGACAGCAGCGTAAAGCAGCCGTGGTTAAAGCCCTCGTTTCCATCAATGACTCCCGTGGTCAGGAGGAGCACACTTTAAAACCCTGTCCTATTGACTGGGACTGTTAAGGTTTCACAAAGGAGCATAAGTGAGAAGAAAAGATGGGAGTGGATATGGCTGCAGGATTCCCCAGTAGAAAGGCCCCTGGAATTCCAGCTGTGGGAGGGACCTGGGCATGAGAAGCAGTAAAGGAGCTTCCAGAAACAATCCAACCAAAGCACCCCAGGGGCCAGAGGGGCTCTGCGCTCTTTCCACCAAGGGATTCCACAGCCATGATGCAAACAGAGGAAAACCTGCACCCACAAAGGCATTTAGACAACAGGCACAGAAAGACACTGTGAAGCATGCTCACCTATGTGGGTTTGGGCCATGACCTCCGCCAGCCTGTGGGCAGCCCCGCTGCCCCTGCTCTGCATGGAGGACGAGGAGGTCGAGGAGGTGGAGGAGGTGGAGGACGTGGTGGAGCCATGGATGGCCTGACTGATCCAGTGCTCCATGTTGATGCAACCCTGGCTGGAGGTCGGGGTGCCTTGGGAGTCCCCCCTGCACTGAGTGTTCGTCTTCTGAGCCAGGAGAGGTATCTTTGTAAGAAGAAAAACGATTTGCTATGTATTGCAGCAGAAACATGCACCACAATCTCAGTCCCTCAAACACAGATTTACTTCACGCAAGTCTGAACAGTTGTTCAATGACTTTTTGCTGTAGACACTGTTGAGAATTTAAACCACTTTTCAGACAATGAACCATTTAACTTTAGCATGATGAATTTTGCTTCCAAAACACCCTAAACAAACATGCTATAAGATGATTGATACTGTCATCTCAAAGGTGCACTGACACATTTCCTCTACACAGTAGTTTGGGAAGAAACCAAGTGTTTTCTTGTGTCAGTCAGAAAGTGAGAGGGCAAGGGGAAGCGGAGGGCCTGTGTGGCTCTCAGGAGTCTCAGTGTGACTATGTTTACCCCTTGTTAGTCCTGAGATGCTCTTCTGGGCTCTGATTTATTTCTACATTGGTGTATGTGTTACACACTCATGCAGGTGATTTCTCCGTCTGTGTGTTAGTTACCATACAGCTGATTTATTTGTATGTCCGTGTGTTAGATGCCCATGCAGCTGATTTATTTCCACATCGGTGTGTTAGATGCCCATGCAGCTGATTTATTTCTACATCAGTGTGTTAGATACCCATGCAAGTGATTTCTGCGTCACTGTGTTCAATACCCATGAGGGTGATGGATTTTCTACGTCTGTGTGTTCAATACGAATGCAGCTCTCTAAGGATCAAGACGCTGATGATGGTAACAGGAGAGAAAGCAGAATATGCCTCACATGGAGCGGCCCCTCCACCTCCCCATTTTCCTCCGGGGCACACGACAAACCCTCATGTCACATTTTACACTCTCATCTACTCACTTTTACAGAATTCGTCTCTTATACATTCTCATTATTGATTTTTCTATCTACAAATTGAGTATCTTGGATTATGATAAAATACATCCATTTTTTCACTCTAATTCAGGAGAACATTTTTCATTTAATAACTTTTCATGCAGTACCAAGGTTTTTGGGAATAAATTGCTGGTGTATTTGTTAAACTTCAACCTAAGAATGACACTCAGAATCCTACTTACAGGTGAGTGATGGGAGGTGCTGGCTCACGTGAGCAGCTCCAGATCATTGGGTGAGAGGAGGAGTCACAGCAAATAAGCTTAAAACACAGGTTTGCTTCTTAAAAGACACTAATAGCAAACAATATTCACACTTATTACCACTGTCACATGACTTATGCTGTCTGGGAATTATTTTTTAAAGTTTACTTGTTAGACAAGCAATGATATTAGGAGCCTGAAAATTCTCTATCACCTTGCTTTTTTTTCTTTTGAGACAGAGTCTTGCTCTGTTGCCCAGGGTGGAGTGCAGTGGCATGATCTCAGCTCACAGTAACCTCTCACTCCCAGGCTCAAGCGATTCTCCTGCCTCAGCCTCCCAAGTAACTGAGATTACAGGCACGTGCCACCATGCCTGGCTCATTTTTGTATTTGTAGCAGAAACAGGGTTTCACCATGTTGGCCAGGCTGATCTCAATCTCCTGACCTCGTGACCCGCCTGCCTCAGCCTCCCAAACCGCTGGGATTACAGGCGTGAGCCACTGCGCCTGGCCCACCCTGCCTTTTAAGAAAACTTACACAATTTATATCAAAGTAAAAGTAAAACTGACACAGCCTTGAGACTTTTGAGAAAGGTACACAACCAGGTGTCCATATGGCGCACAACCATCTCCCCAGAACGTCTTCTCACAACCCTTTCCAATCTTTCATTCCTCACTCCCACCTACCTTTTCCAAGAAACCTGCAGAATAATGTGATATAGACACTCGACAGAATAGCAGCAAACCAAGCAAGCAGCATATGAAATGCAAGCAGCATGACCAGTGATGACTAGAATTACACAGCATGGGGACAGGAAGTCAAGTTGATTTAACATTCAAAAGTGAATTAATGTCATACACAATATAGAATTACGGAGTAGAACCGCAAGTTGGCCTTAAGAGACATAGAAAAGTACTGACAAATTCAAGAGAATGAAACTCAACAAACCAGGAATAGAAGGCAATTTCCTCAACCTGTTAAAGTACATTCGTGAGAAGCCACAGCTAACGTTGTATTCAATGGTAAACAATAGAATGCATGTTCCCTAAGATGGCGAACAAGACAAAGATGTCCCCTCTTGCCACTATTATTCAACATTATCTGGTAGGTTCTAGCTGGAGAAACAATTTAACAAATTTAGTAGTAAAGACATTCCGATTAGAAAGGAATAAAAGTGTCTTTATTCATAGATGACAAGACCTTGAGATGTAGAAAATGGCAAGAAATACACCAAAAATGTTTGCATTACTAAAACAAAGTTTGATGAGGTCACAGAAGATAAAGATATACATACACTAGCAATAAACAACCTGAAAATAAAATTAAGAAAATCGTTCCATTCACAATAGCATCAAAAGCATGAAATACTCAGCTGAACTTCTAACAAAAAGGTGCACAATGACAACTATAAAACATTACTGAGAGAAATTAAAGATCCAAATAAATGGAAACTAAATAAATGGAGGCAGATTCATGATCGTGAATTGGAAAACTCAGCATTATCAAGACAATTCTTCCCAAACTGTTCCATTAATTCAAGGCACTGCCTAATAAAATCCCAGAAGGCTGTGTGTGAAATGGAAAACTTATTCTCAATTTTATCTGGAAATACAAAGGACCTACAATAGCCAAAATCATTTTGAAAAAGGAAAACAAAGTTGGAGGACTTCACTATCTGATTGCAAAACTTAACATAAAGTCATGGTTATCAAGGCAGTGGTATTAGCACAAAAATAGACACGTACATCAAAGGAACAGAATTAAACTCAGAAATAAAGCCTTATATTTATGGTTAATTTATTTTTGACAAAGGTCTCAAGACAATTCAGTAAGAGAAAGGTAGTTTGTTTTTTCAACAAATGTTGCAGGGGCAACTGGGTACCCACACACCAAAAAGAAAAAGCGTGGGAAAAAAAATCCCCCAAACCAAACCAAAACAAATAAAAATCCCACTTAGATCCCTACTGCACACACAAAAATTAACTCCAAATGGATCACAGACCTAAAGGAAAGAACAGTAAGACCATGAGACTTCTAAAACTTCCAATAACACAATCCATAAAAATTAGTAAAATGGACTTCATTAAAATAGAAAACTAAAGTTTTAAAAGATGATTATCTCCCTATAGCTAATGTAACAAATTACCTTGATCTTAGGGGCTTATAACAAGACACGAATCTATTATCCTACTGATGGAGAAGTCAGAAGTGTAAAATCTAAGTGTCAGCAGAACTACGTTCCTTCTGGAGGCGTCAAAGGAAAATCCATTTCTTTACCTTTCCCAACTTCTAGAGGCCACCTGTGTCCCTGACTCCTGGCCCCTCTTCATCTTTAAAGGGCATCACTCCAGTCTTCAGTTCTTTTCTCTTGTCAGAACCTTCTTGATTACAGTGGGTCTACCGACTTAAACCAGGATAATGGTCCCATCTCAAGATCTTAAATTAATCAGCTGCAAAATCCCTTTTGCCACTTCAGGCAACAGGTTCATAAGTTCCGTGGAATAGGACCTGGGTATCTTGGGGGAAAGGCTTTGTTCTGTCTGCTACATAATAGTTTGTTCTTTCACTGAGAAACGTTACATCTGTAAAAGTCTTATATTCAGATTGTATAAGGCACCTATAACCCATAAGATGACAACCAACCCATTTAAAACGTGAGCAAAAAACCTGAACATTTTACCAATATATACAAATGGCTATGGATAGGAATTAGCACATTAAAAGCTAATAAGCACATTAAAAATGCTTAGCATCATTCATTGTTGCAAAGTAAATACACAATGATATACCATTTCACATCAATTAGAATGGTAAAAATCAAAACATCAACAATAACTATCGGTGGTGATGATGTGGAGAAACTGGGATGCGCATATGCTGCTGGTGGAAGTGTGAAATGGTGCAGTTATTTTGTAAATAATTTGGCAGTTTTTAAAAAGCTAAACCTAAACTTACAATAAGACTCAATCATGCTACTTGGCATCCACTTCAGATAAAGGAAATTATATGCATACACAAAGATATGTACCTAAATGTCGACAGCAGCTGAATACTGGAAACAATGAAGAACCAACTGGTAAATGAATAAACAGAATGTATCATATCTATCAAATAGAATATGAATAAATATTAAGGAATAAACTACCGATGCATGGTACAGCAAGGACTTCAAAACAGGTAAAGGAGGCATAGAGAAGCATGTACAATTTATGATTTTATATCATAAAATTGTAAGATCATTAAAAAACAAAAGCCATAAAATCATAGAGTAAAATATTCTATGATTTTATATTCTACAAAATTTAGAGCGCACTGTTATGATTTCTAGGGTTCTTTTTCATAGAGCTAACCTTTCATCTGATATCGTTTGCAATCAGCCAAGTACATTCTTTAGCACGTTTATAGTGTAGTTCTGCTGATAACACATTCTCTCAGCTTTCATGTTTGGGAATGTGTTGTTTCACCCGTTTATAAAGGAGATTTTCCCTGGATACGAGTTGACAGGCCTTTCTCCTGCTTTTAGTGCATTAAAAAATGTCTTTCCATGGTCTTCTGGTCTCCACTGTGTCTTCACAGAAGTCACGCGTTGTTCAAATGCTTCTCTGGTGTGTCACGTGTCTTTTTCTTCTGAGTCCTTTCGGGATCTCCTCTTCATCTTGGGATTTCAGTACTTTGGCTATCATGAACGTGGATGTGATTCTTGTTATACTTGTTCTGCTTGGAATTCACTGAACTTCTCAGGGCCGGACACAGGTGGTTTGACATCAATCTGAGAAAATTTGGACTCCTTTTTTCAAAGGTTCCTGCTCTTCTCTCTCTTTTCCTTCTTGCATTACAAGTATATTGACGTATCACAGGAGCTTGAGGTTCTGTTGGCTTTTCTTTCATTTTGTTTCTCTGGGCTTCACTTTGGTTAATTCCTTTTCATCTTCCTTCTCCAACCTGTTAAGCCCATCAGCGCCATTTCATCTCAGTGTCATATTTTCCAGCTTTACAGTGATGTCTCATGTATACCCTATATATGTACACCATCTCCTATCATCGACATTGCCTACCAGACTGGTACATTTGTCACAACTGATACTTCTACGGCGAAACATCATTACCACTCCAACTCCATCATTCACATCAGGGTTCATTCTTCGTGTTGTACAATATATGGGTCTGGACAAATGCATAATATGTATCCACCATTACAGTATCATACAGAGATCACATGATATTAAAAATTCTCCTGCTCTGCCTATTCATCCCTGCCTCCCCCTGGCAACCACTGATCTTCTTACAGTCTCCATAGTCTTGCCTTTTCCAGGATGTTGTAAAGCTGGAATCATACAACAACCTTTTCAGATTGCTTCTTTCACTTAGCAATATGCCCTTTAAGTTTCCTCCGTGTCTTCTTATGGATAGCTCATTTATTTTCAGCCTCAAATAATATCCCATTGTCTGGATGTACCACAGCTCACTTGTACATTCACCTACTGAGGGGCATTTTGGTTGCTTCCAAGTTTTGGCAACTATGAATAAGGCTGCTCTAAACATCTACGTGCAGGCTTTGTGTGTAGACATAAGTTTTCAACTGCTTTGAGCAAATGCCAAGGAATCTAATTGCTTTATCATATGGTGAGAGTATATTTAGTTTGTAAGAAACCACCAATCTGTCTTCCTAAAGGCTGTTCTATTTTGCATTAAGACCCGCAATGAATGAGAGACAATTCCCACAGCTCCACGTCTTCACAGGCTTTGGTGTTGATAGTGTTCTGGATTCTGGCGTAGTGATATCTTACTGTTGCTTTAATCTGCATTTCTCTATGACACATGATGTGAAGCATGATTTCATACGTCGATTTGCCATCTCTATATCTTCTTACATGAGGCATCTGTTAGTCTTTGACCCATTAATGTGATGAATTACGTTAATTGGCTTTTCAATGTTAAACCAGCTTTGGATATGTGACATTCCATGTGGTTTTAGTGCACAATTTTTGTTAATTTGCTAATATTTTATTGAAGATTACTGCATCTATGTTCATGAGAGATGTTCTGTAGTTTTCTTGTTATATTTTGTTATTAAAATGGTATTTGATATTAAAATGATGCTGGCTCTATAGAATGAGTTAAGAAGCATTCCTCAGCTTCTATGTTCTGAAAGAGATTGTAGATAATTGGTATAATTTCTTCTTAGATATTTGGTAGAATTCACCAGTGAACCCATCTGGGCCTGGCACTTCCTGTTTTGAAAGGTTATTAACCACTGATTCAATTTAACAGATAAAGGCCTATACAGATCGTTTCTTCCTGTTCAAATTTTGGCAGATTCTGTCTTTAAAGAAATTGGTTCATTTCATCCACGTTATCAAATTTGTGGCCATAGAGTTGTTCATAATTTTTATTATCCTTTTAATGTCCATGGGATCTGTAGTTATGTCCCTTATTTCATTTCTGATATTGGTAATTTATCTGCTGTATTTTTTTTTTCTTGTTAGAGGCTTACAGATTTTCTCTCAAAGAACCAGCTTTTGGTTTCATTGATTTTTCTCTACTGATATTCTGTTTTCAATGTATTGATTTCTGCTCTTTCATTATTTGTCTCCTGCTCAGAATTTAATTGGATGTTCTTTTTCTAGTTTTCGAAGGTGGAAGCTGATTGATTTTAGATCTTGTTTTTTTTAACGTATGCATTTAAAATCTATAAATTTCCCTAAAAACATTACTGTCACTGCAGCTCACAAATTTTTAACAAGTTTTCATTTTCATTTACTTCAAAAATTCGAAGAAATCTTCAGATTTCTTCCTTGAGCAATGTATTATGTATAAGTGTATTTTTTAATATCCTAATATATTTTCTCGTCATCTATTATTGATTTCTACTTTACTGTGGTTGAGAACATACTTGTTTGATTCCTATTTTTTTAAATTTGTTAAGGTGTGTTTTATAGACCACAACATGGTATTGTCTTGGTGAATGTTGTGTATTCTGTTGTTGTTGGAGGAAATAGTCTATAAACGTCAGTTATATACAGTTGACTGAGGATGCCGATTTCAATTTTGTCCTTACTGATTTTCTGGCTACCGAATTGGTCCATTTCTGATAAAGGGGTGTTAACGTCTCCAACTATAATAGTGGGTTAATTACTTCTCCTGGAAGTGTATCAGTTTTTGTTTTGGCATTCTGATGCTTTGTTAGCAAAAATACACTTCAGGATTGTTATATCTTCTTGGAGAATTGATCCCTTTATTTCAAAATAGTCATCTCTGGTAACTTTCCTTGATGTAAAGCCGACTCTGTCTGAAATTAATATCACCACTTCCATTATCCAAAATGAGTGTTGGCCGGTGGCTCATGCCTGTCATCTCAGCACTTTAGGAGGCCAAGGCGGGATGATCACCTGAGGTCAGGAGTTCAACACCGGCCTGGCCAACATGGTGAAATCCCATCTGTACAAAAATAGGAAAAAAAAAAAAAAACCAATTACCCAGGCATGACGACAAATGCCTGTAATCCCAGCTACTCAGGAGACTGAGGGAGAATCACTTGAACCTAGGAGGCAGAGGTTGCAGTGAGATGAGATCAGGCCATTGCACACAAAAAAATTAGCGTTAAAATTTGTATCTTTTTCCATCTCTTTACTGTTGATCTATATGTATGTCTTTATATCTAAAGTGGATTTCTTATAGACAATATATAGTTCGGTGCATTTGGACTGACACTGAAAGTAATGATATACAGTTGAATTAACATCTACCATATTTGTTACTATTTTCTATTTGTTGCCCTTGTTTTTTGTTTTTGTCTTTCACTCTTTTTTTTTTCCTTGTGGTCTTAATTGGGCATTTTCTATGATTTATTTTCTTTCCTTTTTTAGCATATCAGTTACTCTTTTTTTTTTTTTTTTTTTTTTAAAGTGGCTGCCTTGGAATTTGCAATATAAATTTACAAGTAACCCAAGTCCACTTTCAAACGACACTACACTGGTTTCTTGATAATGCAAGCACACTATAATAACAAAATAATACTAATTCCTAATTGCTCTCTCCCATCCCTCCATCCCTTGGGCATCACTGCTCTCCTTCATTTCACTTATATTTAAGTGTGTGTATATGACATATACATAAGCATGTAATATACTGTCGCTATTATGAATGAACTGTTATGTTAGATCTATTAATAAAAATGAAAGATTTTCTACTACCTTCACTATTTCTTCTTTGATGCTTTTTGTTTTTCTATTTATTTTTTTAAACAGACAAGGTTTTGCTCTGTTGCCCAGACTGGAGTGGAGTAGCATCATTATAACTCACCGCAGCCTTGAACGGGATCCTGGGTTCAAGAAGTGACCCGTCTCAGCCTCTCAAAAGTAGCTGGCACTATAGGTGTCGGCCACTACGTTTGGCTTTTTTTTTTTAAATGAGACAGAGTCTCACTACGATGCCCAGGCTGGTCTAAACTAAGCGGCCTCCAGCTGTTCTCCCATCTTTGCCTCCCAGAGTGTTAGGATGACAGGTGTGAGCCCCTGTAAACAGACTGTGCTCTTCCTTTCTTTATGTACAGCTGAGTTACTGACCTCTACTATTTTCTCTAAAGAACTTTGGACATTTTTTGCACGGCAGGTCTACCGGCAACAAATTTTGCAATTTTTGCCGGAGATGGTCTTTACTTTTTCTTCACTTTTGAAAGATAATTTCACAGAGTATAGACTTCTAGGTTAATGGAATTTTTTTCCTCTCAATAGTTTAAATACTTCACTCCATTTCTTGCTTTCATGGTTTTTGAGGGGAAGTTGAATATAATTCTTATCTTTGATCCTCCATAGGGAAGGAGATTACTCTAGTTTCTTTGCTTTTTAATCTTTGATTCACCATAGTTTGAATATTTTATGCCCAAGTAGAGTTTATTTTTGTTTTGTTTTTGTGGTCGTCGTTTTTACATTTATCCTTCTTGGTGTTTCTTGAGCTCCTTGGGTCTATGGTTTGGTGTCTGGCATTAATCTGAGGAAATTCAGCTATTACTGTTACAAATATTTTTTCTGTTCCTCTTTCTTCCCCCTTGTATTACCGTTATGCATATTTTCTGCCTCTGTGGAAGTCCCATAGTGCTTGGATACTCTGTTCTTTTTTGCTTTTCAGTTCTAGAGGTTGGAATTGGGTATTTCCCTTTCCCCCAGGTCAGAAGGCTCTGATAAAATCCCACCAGGTGAGTCTCTAGTTAACTAGCTTCTCTGGAAGGTAGACCTAGTGAAGAGTGCACCTGCATATTGAAAAATGATTCCTGTTCTCTTTCCCCTGTAGTAAGTATGAAGGGATTTTTCTGTGATGTTTACTTCGTGAACCTGGTTGAGCTTCTGATGATACAACTCACAAAAGCATGAGACCCATATGCACAGGCCTCCTGGAGGTTTTAACTCTCAGACGTGGCCGCACCTCACTGCAGCAATTTGTCAATTCCAGTTCAGGTTTTCCAATCCCAGTGTGGGTTCCTTGGAGCATTGTGCTCCAGTGTATGGTGATTCATCTGCTTTACCTGTCCAGCCAATCTACGGACAGTGGCTTGCCTGTGACCTCAGGTCTCATGCAGGTTTAAGAAGAACTGCTGATTTTTCAGTTTGCTCAGCTTTTTACCTGTGAGGAGGGAGTGACAATCCTCAAGATTATCAAGTATGGAACCTGAAATTCCCCAACTCCATTATAGTAAAAAGTGTCTTCCCTTCCTCTGGCTCAAGAATTAAAATATTTTCATTCTTTGACACGTTGTAATTTGATTCCCTAAATATTTATAATTATAGATTTAAAAACTCGGTCTTCTGTTGTATCACACATCTAGATGGGTACTTTCCAACAGAATTATGAGAGTCCTGTTATAGAACTTGAAACCTTCCTTGTAGCCTCATATAAACAGGTACAATTAATTTTACTAGTATATTTTTAACTTGAAATGCTCATACTATACTTTCAATAAGAAATACAAATAGGCCAGGTGAGGTGGCTCACATCTGTAATCCCAGCACTTTGGGAGGCCGAGGCGGGTGGATCACGAGATCAGGAGATCGAGACCATCCTGGCTAACACGGTGAAACCCCGTCTCTACTAAAAATACAAAAAATTAGCCAGGCGTGGCAGAGGGCAGCTACTTGGGAGGCTGAGGCAGGAGAACGGCATGAACCTGGGAGGCGGAGATTGCAGTGAGCCGAGATCGCGCCACTGCACTCTAGCCTGGGCAACAGAACGAAACTCCGTCTCAAAAAAATATATATATATACAAATATAATATTTTCTGTTTTTTATATTAACTGGCATGTCTTTCACGCAGCAAGTCCACTTCAGACCGGGCGCACTTTATGTGCTCAGCCGCCTCATGTGGTGAGTGACAGAGACCACCCTGCATGTGTGTGCACTTTTTACTGCCTTTTTCTTGACCACAGATTCTACCTCCTGTTTGTCTGTGTATGCAGTGATTATTTGCTGAGTATTACACATTGTAGGTAACATGTTGAGCACACTCAGGATCCCTAACCTTCCTCTGAAGCTTTCCAGCTCTTGTTTTAGCAAGTAGCACAGGCACTGCTGGGTCATCGTGACATAGGCAGGCTTGGATTGATTCGCTGCTGGTGTGGATCTGTGGAGAGCTCCCATCCTGCGCCCACTTTTGAAGGCAAAAACTCGACTACTGGGCTAGTGGTCAATTCTGAGGCCCCCAGCATGTTCAGGAGGCAGCATCGGGGAGCGTGTCCCTTACCTGGAGGGGTGTAGGCGTCCATGGAGGTCTGCACGACCAGGGACCTGCGTTTGGAAGGCATAGGCACCGGCCATCTTCTGCTCTTTGGGTTTGGCCAGAGCCGCCTGGACAACTTCCGTGTGGATGTCTGAAACGGAGAGAGCTCACTCAGTGCTCAGCTGAGGTCCCAGAGGCCAAGCTGCACCCTCCTCTCTGTCCCAGCAGCCCGGTTCATCCATCTGATACTCACCAACAGATGGCTGGGTGAGGAAAGAAAATCAGTGTTTACAATCCCAGTAAAGACATTAAAATTTATTTACAGACTTTTATTCATTTTATGACTGTAGAATCCATATCCAAAAGCAAACACTGGCTCTAAACTGCGCTGAGATTTTTCTTTTTAGGGTGAATGGACCTTGATCTTTGGAGATTCTTTTAGGTCACACGTTTGAGCCTCCAAATCCTTTCACTGTACCGCTGAGAGGCGTGTGCACGCCTCACACCCAAAACTCACACAGCCACGGTCGCAGCTCAGCTCAACACCAGCCATGGGCCAGGACTGTGTTGGCTATGGATATGGTTTGGCTGTGTCCCCACCCAAATCTCAACTTGAATTCTACATCCCAGAATCCCCATGTATTGTGGGAGGGACCTAGGGAGAGGTAATTGAATCACTGAGGCCCATCTTTCCTGTGCTATTCTTGTGATAGTGAATAAGTCTCATGAGATCTGATGGTTTATCAGGGGTTTCCGCTTTTGCTTCTACCTCGTTTTCTCTTGCTGCTGACATGTAAGAAGTGCCTTTCGCCTCCCACCATGATTCTGAGGCCTCCGCAGACATGCGGAACTGCAAGGCCAACTAAATCTTTTTCTTCCCAGTTTCGGGTATGTCTTTATCAGCATCATGGAATTGGACTAAAACAACCATTAAGACATTTTGTGGCTATTAACCCATTACATTAATTCCACACATTCACTGAATGCCTTCTCTGTAAGTCCCTACGGGCTGGGGTCGCAGCAATGATAAGGCAGACAGTCTCATGGCATCTGACGCTGGCCACTTCTTAAGGGAGGAGACAGGTGATAGATGGGGTAGGGAATTAAAGCAGAGACAGATGCAGTGGCAACTCCGAACTGTGAAGCTAGGGAAGAACCTTCTTAACACAAAATCAGAACAACAGGAATGAACCATACTGGCTGTCAAGACGAGAATCTTTGAGACACAGGGAAAAGCCCGCTCAAAGGCCCTAAACTGTCAGTGAGAACGGTGTTAGCAGAATAAAAACACCATCACCACCAAAAATGGCCAGCGTGAGTGAAGACGGGTTGGGGCAGTTTTCTCTGAAGCTGTGAGAATGATCCCACTGAAAGGGAATTGGATGTGGCTTTCTGGCTTAAACCCCCCAGACGCTGCCACCTGAGACAGGACCCAGACCCACAACATCACACCCACAGGCAGCTCATCGCACTGCTTGGTCTTGGTCAGCCTTTGTACACACTACTGTCCCTAACTGGATATAGAGCCTGGTCATCTGGCCACTATTTCTAATTCCCAGGTCATAAACCACTGTGTGACTGACTTGGCTCATGGCCAAAAACTGAAGGGATCAATGAGGTGACAGTCCACTCACTTGCACAAATCGCTTTTTGTTTTGCATATTCTCCGTTTTAAACTTTTTGAATGTAATTTCAAAGACACAGAAAATCTGCAAGACCAGCGTAGTGAATTCCCACATAACTTACCAGGCTCAACTTAGGCCCAGCTGCTCCTATCTTACATCACACTGCTTTCCTCCCTCCCCCATGAATTTTCTAAGTCAAATGAAAATAAATTTCAGATACTATGTCCCTCCATACCTAAATGTTACAATGTATTTCCTAAACACAAGAATATGCTCTCACATTCATTTTCCTCAAGATCGGGAAATTTAAATGTCATATACAAAGTTCACTTTCAAATGCTATCAACTGTCTCCATAATTTTCTTACTTTGTCTTCCTCTTTTTCGATCCAATCCAGGATCATGAATTGATTTGTCATGTGATTTTTACCCGTCCAGCATCCAAGTTTCTCAGCTTTTGTGTTTCTTGAAATTGGAAATGTGAAAGAATACAGGTCAGTTATGTATCTTCCAGACTAGACTCAAGAGTATGCATTTTAGCAGGGACACCGCAAATCTGTCCTGTGTGACAATGTTAACATCAGCAACTCAGTGAAGGTGGTGCTTAAGTTCCTTCAAAGCAAAGACGCTACTTCTCACGTTGAAATTAAGATTTGGGAGGAGGCACCACGACCTTATGTGCATATATATTCTCTTTTCCATGAATTCTTCACTACTAGTTTTATCATCCACTGATTTCCTGTCATTCCTTCTAAATCATTAGATCTTCCATATTCACTGAAAAATAATTATTTCATCTTTCGGCATTCATTTATATATGTTCATATGTACTCATGGAGTCTGGCTTGGTAGGTTATAATTCACAGTTAAAATGGTTTGTTTTGTTGCTCAACTGGTTCCAGATCTGATACCTGATTCCCCAGCCCTTGGACCAGGGCTCCTTCTAGTGAAGAACGGTGTTTGGAAGCTAAGACCGGGCACCGGGTGCCGCTGGGCGTTGCCGGCAAGCAGAACACACAACACGCATGTACACGCATGTACACCCACACCCATCCACAGGCACTTCTGTCCCTGTCTACATCTGTCAGGAGCCGCCAGCTTATACTGGTATAAGGTCCCACGTAGACATTCGGCATTTGTGAGGATCTGGCACCGTGACTCACTTCTACAGATTTAACATGTTTATGTATAAATTACAATGGCTCAACTATATGAAAACTGATAGCAGTAATGGATCAATTCCCTCATTTCTCACTTGGGCCACACTTCCTGTTTCTGCAAGAAAATATCGCTTGGCTAGAAGACACAATGTTGACATTGAAAGGAAAAAGAACCTTGTATAAGAATAATGCAAAGAATTCTTCTCAAAGGCCACTGGGACACACACTTTGTTGCTGATCAGCTGTCCACCGGCGCAGCAGCGAGAGAGATAGAGCTCCACGCGTGAGCAGTCACAGTTCCCGTGACCCACACAAAGACCCCCAGGGTGACGACAGGCCAACCAGCAGCCTTGGAATGGACACTTCCTTCCCGAAATAGCTTCCTGAGAGACAACAAACAGTGATAATTGCAGGCATTTCTATGACTGGGAAGCAAGAAACCCTCCCAGTCCTGTTCCTTCTACACCACATCCAGAACAGGCGTACACCCGGTGTAGAAAGCTCCCAAGGCCTGAACATCATTCAAATCTACCTCAGACTGACCTAATCTCTGCAGTGCAGTCCTACAAACAGACTTTCAAAAAGTTACCAAACCACTACCTCAAACCTCATGCTTTCTCTGCTTCGAAAGAGGACATGCGGCTCGGTTTATACGGCCACCAGAACACACACAAGGTATTATCTTATTGCCCTTCAGTGCCAAGTAGAATCATGTGGTCTCTCGCGGTAAAAGCAAAACCACATCCACCACAACCCAGCTTTTCACGTTGCAGGGGGTTTTACAGCCTCTTTCTATGTCGTCTTCCTTTTTGCCCCAAACTGGATATTCTTTTTAATTTCTCCTTATTTCCTGAATATAATTTGATCAATACAATTAAAGTGCTTGTGTTAGAAGTAACTTTACTTAAAAAGAATTGAAAGAACTACATCAAAATATTAGGAGTAGCCATTTCAGGATGACAAGAGAACAATATATTGTTTTTATTCATTCTTTTCAACATTTGCAAAGTTTTTTGCCTTGAATGTAGTCACTTTTGCAATCAGAGGTTACAGTGCTTGATGGAATGAGGCCAGGAAGCACACACACCACCGAGTTTCTGACACAGAGCAATCTATGGGGAAGGCTGGAGACACAGGGAAGGTTCATCTTAAAGCAATGCAGGTGGTTTTTCCATAAAGGCAAAAGACATTTTTAAAAGTCTTTGCACCATACACAAGTCTGCTAAATTTGGTCAAAAAACCGAGAAAACAGTAACAGAAGAACACTTTAGCCCAGAAGGAGACCAGCACACCCAGCTCGAAGCCACTCCAGATGAGGACGGAGAGTGGTTTCCTCACAGCTGACCCGTAGGATCGGGTAATACGAGCAGGAGGGAAACGTGGGGACCACAAAGACGTCAGACTGTGGACTGCACAGCAAAAGACAGCAACACAAACTAGCAGAGTAATTAAAAACTATTGTGAAAACATGTCCACATTCTATTTTAACCTGAAATCGGTGGCACGGTGACACTTCAAAACATCTGTAAACAGCACCCCTGAAGATTCTGTCAGACTCTACACTGAACAATGTTAAGACGAGGAACAATAACAGGATAGCCTCCCCACATTGTATGGTGGAGTCTTCTCAGCACAGACCCTTAGAGCATGCTAACCCCTCCATGTGCTAAGTTGTTGCTGTGTTTAATAATTCCCATCCAACTCAAAATATCCAAGGCAGAAAGCAGCATCCAACCACGAACACCTAAAAGAGCGATTAAGTGGGCAGCACTTTGTGGACAGACTTTTCCCAACGTGACACCTAGAGGGGACAAGGAGGCAACGCATGCCACGATGGCCCCCCTGTTCCACTCGCTGCTCCTCCTGCATCCTCAGCACAGCCAGGTGCTTTGCTAGTGCCCTGCTGCAGAGAAAACACCCCAATGCAGCTACTGGGGACGGCTTCTCTTATGTCATCCAGCTTAAAAGCTTAAAAGGCAGCATGTCCACTGGCCAGTGGCCCAAATCCCACACGTGAGGGGAGAGATCTGAACACCGGACACAGGGAGCAGGATGGACCCATCTCCCATGAGAGCCAATGCCAGCGGGTCACAGGGAGTCCTGGCCAGTCTGAGGCCTGGGTGCGAGGAAGGGGGCAGTGTTGGATGAGCACACGGTGCTGGAAAGGGTATGAGCTGAGAACAAAGACGTTTACAAAGCTCTGCATAAAATCCAGATCATTCTGAGAAGAGCTCAGAAGATGAAGAACTTTTAGGAAAATATAACATGGGTAAACAGGTTGCTATAAAACAAATATTCCCTTGAAAACACAACATCCTTTTCACAAAATGAGCCAATAGATGAAAGCCAGCACCTGTGCAGCATCAGAAATCCATGAAAGCATCTGACCAAGTGCCCTCCAAAGCCTTAATTACAAATGCCCTGAATACAGTTTTACCCAGCCACGTCAACGAGACATCAGATGAGAGGTCATGGACTGGAAAACATGAGAAACGGAAACATCCGGGGTAAAGGTACCAAGCAGGATTGCAGAGGAGTCAACAGACATGTACGCGGACGGCACGAGAGTGACAAGATTCGCTGGTCATGCTGGACACACAGACAGTGTCACGGACTCCAGCAAATGCCTGAAATGCAAATGCTTAAAAAGATAGGAGAAAATCATCTGGAAGCTCATCAGTTAAGACAGAGAGCAGTGACTTTCTAGTATTTCTAAGTATCTTTGAGGATAAGCATCGAAAATGGTCAAGGATGTTTCTAGCTACGGAGAGGCCGAGAAGTAAAGGCTTGCAATTTCACGTAAAGAGAAAATGATTTTAGCCCTGGTGCGGTGCCTCAAGCCTGTAATCCCAGCACTTTGGGAGGCTGAGGGAGGCGGATCACAAGGTCAGGAGATCGAGACCAACCTGGCTAACATGGTGAAACCCGGTCTCTACTAAAAATGCCAAAAATTAGTCAGGCATGGTGGCGGGTGCCTGTAGTCCCAGCTACTCAGGAGGCTGAGGCAGGAGAATGGTGTCAACCCAGGAGGCGGAGCTTGTAGTGAGCCGAGATCAGGCCACTGCACTCCAGCCTGGGTGACACAGCCAGACTCCACCTCAAAAAAATAAAGATACTGATTTTAGCTTGGGATCCTAAAGCAGCAATAATGTCTTATCACAACAGAGACAAAAAGCAGGTGCATAAATACTGAGTGAGAAGGGGATGAGGGAACGAAATGGGTACTGCTGGACTTGGGGCTGTTGGGGCAGACACAGCAAGGGGGCTCCATGGAGACCAGTGGCCTGCAGCTGTCTCAGGCAGGGAGGGCTCTTGCTGGAGAAGCTCCTACAAAGCTGTCAGGGCTGGGGGTGAGCTGCTGCTGCCATGCAACACAGGGGCCAGAAACTCCAGCAGAAGCAAGACCTGCTAGAGCGTGTGTGCACGGCCCTGGGACTAAGAAGTGAAACCACTGTCCCGACATGCCTCTGCCACACTTCACCAACACAACTGAACAGAATTTGCAGGACTCAGATCCATGGTTTCTGAAGAAGGTAATAAAGGGTGAATGTGGAGCTGAGAGGCAATAAGTTGATAGAGGCGCATTTGGTGACCCCAAAAGAGGCAGATCTTTCTCCTCTTTTCTCTCTGCTGTGGCTGTTTATGGCTCATTCCCTTTAGGCCTTTAAGAACCCAAAAGCATCCATCTATTAAGAGAAGGGATTATTCAGGATCAGCTTCATGCAGCATTGAATAGATCACTATTGTGAGTAAAGAATTTGTTGGTACTTCTTACATTTATAGCGTTAGGTAAATTGGTTAACTAAAATACATTTATTTAATGACATTTCTTAAAGTACTAAAAATGGCAATAAACTACGTAGTATGTCACATGATGTTGGAGAAATAAAAAATACCGTCTCTGGCAAGAGTTTATTAAAAGTTCAACATCACAGTACACACATTACGTAGCCATTCCGTATGTTTCCATCTTCTGCAAGCACCCCTTCCTAAAATAATGAAAATGAAACATTCGTTTTTCTTTCCGTTTAATTCTGCAAGCTGCGATTCCGTCTCGCTGACAGGAGGCTTCGAGGGACTGGCAACACCCCACGTTCCTGCATTCCAGGGAAACAGAATAACAACTGGATTAAGAGTCCAGGCTTTGGCATCAGAATCCCAGCTCTGCCACTTACTCACACTGAGTAAGTTCTCAAATCCCTCGAAGCCTCCCCCTTGCATCGTCCGTAAAATGGGAGCAATACTGGAGAGCTGCCCTGAGAGTCACATACGACGAAATATACAAAGCAAACTACTAGGTCCTGGGCACACAGCCACACTCAGTGATGGCTGCTTTTATAAATACCTTGAAGTAACGGATTTGTTGCCAATTTCCAAACCTAAAAAGCCCGAAAGGATTAGACTGTTGACACATCCCACCTCATCCTCCGGTGCGGACGACACAGATTCCTAGAGCGGCAGGACCACGGAGCACACATGTCCTGCAGCCGCCTGGGATTTAAACACACCCATTTCACACAAAACTGCTGTCATAACTTGCTAAAATCTCTTTGGACAAGCATAATTTCTCCAGTGTGTCCTGGGAGCTAGAAATCCCTCCTTCACACAAAAAGGAAAGAAGTCCCACCCTGTAAAAAGACAGCTCTGAGAAGACTATGCCTTATTAAACACAGCTACTTTCCTTTCCCATGACATTCTCAATGTTGCAGATCTCAGGCCTCAGCAGTAAGTTGGTTTTACTGGATGCTGTATTTACATTTTTTGGTGTTGTGGGGAGGGAGAAGGGGCAAGGTAGGGACAATGAAACCCAGCTACCGTTATTCCCAGCTAGACATTGAGATTGACATGTAGAAGAGGACCTGGTATGGCCTGGCGCCTGCTGTGGGCCTCATGGCTTGAGAGCAAGCCTCTCACTCTCCACCCCCTGCTCCCTGACAGACAGAGGGAGAGGTCCCCTCGGAGATTTTTCTTCAGATTGGGAAGGAACATGAGCATGAGGACAGAGGGACAGGGGAAAGGATGGAGGACGATCATCCACCTACAAAGTCGGGGTCTTACTGCAAACTTTATAGACAACCATGTCATTTAAGCATTCCACAAGCACTGTCATCCTCGTTTCACAGATGACAGCCTCAGCAAGTCCCAGACGCCTGCCAAAGGGCTAGACTGCTGGCAACAAAGTCATAATGCATAACCACCTGGCCCAGCGGTGCCAGCCCACCCCTGACTACGGGAGACGCTTCAGACTCCCCAGCAGGGAGAATGTCACAGCCCTGCTGAAGGGGGAGGACGACAACTAGAAGAAACCAACGTCCACGTCACTTCCAGGATCTGAACAGTCACACTGGACCACCCCTAGGTGAGAAGTGGACGGTCTATCTCGGATGCCAGGCCACAGGGAGTGGTTACAACCACGTACCACGTACCACGTGCCACGTGCCCTTCGGCATCAGAAAGTGCTTTTTAGGAAACAAAACTGCTAAGGCATTGAAGATGGAATCGCTTTGACAGCAGAAAGAAGTGGGCTAATCTCAGTCAACACAAAAGCTCATGCAGTCCAGAGTCCTAAACCCCAGGAGGAGCCCATCTCTGTAATCAGAGCTTCACGGTCACTGCGTGTTCATGCCAGAGCCAGAGGCGTGCAGTGAACGGGGGCCAACAGAGCCTCCACTTTCCACAACACATCAAGCATTGTCTTCCTGTTTTAGAAGCACACACTCCCTCACCCAGAGTCTGACTTTAAGTCTTTACAGAATCATTTAAGCAGCTGCGTAGTAGCTACAGCTTTACTGCTCAGTTGCCTTTTTACGTCAAAACTCCCAAGAGTCAAAGTAATCCAAGAGGCTCCTCAGCCAGTCTGTCTGCAGCGTGAGAAAGCAAAACTCAGAGGTGGCAGTGAGCGGTCAGGCCACCTGTGCCCACGCCAGGAAACCCAAGGGATATAGGAATGTAAATTCTGCAGTGTTGGCAGATGTGGAGCAAAGGAAACCCTTGCACGCCGTTGGTGGGAGTGCAAAGCAGCACAGCTGTGAAATAGTATGGAGCATCTTCCAAAACTAGAAACAGGACTCTGTGATCCATCAGTCCCACGTCTGGGTAAAT
The DNA here is from genome assembly GCF_037993035.2 of Macaca fascicularis. Lineage (NCBI taxonomy): Eukaryota > Metazoa > Chordata > Mammalia > Primates > Cercopithecidae > Macaca > Macaca fascicularis. The sequence goes on along the minus strand of NC_088387.1, from coordinate 14,308,053 downwards.
ATCCAAAGGAATATTGAACCATTAATGGAGAGATGCCTGCATGCTCACGTCCACCACAGCGCTGTTGACAGCCACTTAGACGTGAAATTGACCTACACACCTGTCAGTGGACGAACAGATAGAGACATTGTGGTGTATGGACACAAGGCGTACAATTCACCTTAAAGAATGAAATTCTGTCATTTGCAAAAACATGGATCAACCTGGAAGATATTTTGCTAAGTGAAATAAACCAGGCACAGAAATACAAATACTGCATGATCCACTTATATGTGCCAAACTTTTCCTTTAAAAAGTAGCATTTGTAGAAAGAGTGGAATAGGGATTAGCAGGAACTGGGATTGGGGAAATGGGGAAATGCTAGTCAATTCTGGAGACCGAATGTACAGCGTGGTAACTACAATTAGTCACAACGTACCATCTGCCTGAAATTCAGTTAACAATGTATCATCTGCCTGAAACTGGGTAAGAGAGTGGATCTTCTGTATTCTCACCACACACACAAATTAACTACAAGGTGAGGGAATGTGTTATCAATAGCTTGAACTGGGAGATGAAAAAAAAAACCCTGAAACCCTTTCCCTCCTCCTAAAAACTATTTGAAGATTTTGAACATTGGTCTGTGTGGAAAAAATTCTGTTTTTCTTCCAGTGAGTCTCTTAAAGAAAAATAAATAAAGCGTGTTAAAGTACAGTCACCCTCAGTGTCTGTGGGAGCGGGTTCCAAGGGTCAGAATCCCAAAGTCTGCGATGCTCAAGTCCGCGATAGAAAATGGCGCAGCATTTGCATAGAATCCACGTGTGCTCTCCCGTGTACTTACAATCTCTACATTACTCGTAATAACGCAAACAACGTGAGTGCTGTGTTGTACTATCTTGTTTAGAAAATAATGAAAATTGCAAACTCTACGTATGTTCAGAACAGGTTAGGACATTCTTTTCCTTCTGAATATTTTCACTTTGAGTTTGGCTGAATCCAGGGCTATAGAATCCATGAACATGGAAGGCCAACTCTGCATCTCGGAAATTTTTAACATTCAGCAGGTGGGGGAAGGAATACAGGCTCTCCCCTCCCACATCCCTCAGTACTTCCTGGTCCTTCTGCTGTCTCAGCTGCTTCTCTTTTGACCAACTTCACAATCTTCATCAGCAACGGGGCAGCTCTGGACACGGAGAAGCAGACATCCTTCACTTGCAAACTGTGTTTGCCGTGCCAGTGAGCTCAAGACCGTGTCTTCTTCCAGACACTCACCCGAGGAATCCGAACCGTATGTAGTGAGGATCAGTCCTGCCACACACAGAAATCTCTTGGACGCAGTGAAGCTGAACAAGTGGCCAGGTCTCCTCTGACGCACACGAGGCCATGTGGAGAAGCGTCCGGTAACGTTACGGCACCTGGCTGGTTCCACCATGAAGATGGGACGCAGAGCAAGAATTTCTTGAAGCAACATTCATACGTTTGGAATTGAAACGCAAGCGCCAAAAACACTAGCTATTTTGGAATAGGTTGGGACAGGGAAAACATCTGTCATGAGATTGAAAACAAATTTTTCTTGAGACAAGCCTGCCTCTGTCACCTGTGCTGGAGTGCAGTGGTGTGATCATAGCTCACCGCAGCCTTGACCTCCCTGGGGCCAAGTGATCCTCCCACCTCAGCCTTCTAGGTAGCTGGGAACACAGGCAGGCACTATGGCACCCGGCCGACTATGTAGTTTTTGCAGACATGGGGTCTCGCTGTGTTGCCCAGGCTGGCCTCAACCTCCTGGGCCCAAGTGATCCTCCCTCCTGGGCTTCCCAAAGTGCTGGGATTACAGGCATGAGCCACCAAATCCAGCCCCTGTCATGAGAGTTATAAACACAGTACTTGAATTTTTTCCAACCTCTTGCTATCCAGCCAGCTTCCCCGGCTGTGGCGAGGGTGATGTTACTGCTGTTGTGTCTTCACGAAGGGCGGGGCAGCAGATGACAGGCACACGCCGTACCCAGGGAACGACTCGGCTCCAACAGGAGATGCCTCAGCTGAAGGAAGTCCTCAGAGCCCCTCGAATCTCCACACCTGAGAGAACCGATCTCACTCACAGTCAGCAGTTCGTGCCACAGAAGCAGGCGCCAGTAGAGACGCTTGCCTCTCCTCTGGGGTCCCGGCTGAGAGACCCCACACCAGGACGTGTAGAACAGCGGAGAGTCACGCTTTCTTCTTTCTCCCTGCTGCCCTAGGGTCTCTCTCAGAGGGCACGTCAGAGATGCACCTCTGTCAAGGGATGACTGACTTCCCTTTCATTTGTCTGAAATGAAGTTTCTGCCCGTTCCTTCTCAGCAAATACAATTTTTCAATGAAGAAGTCAGCTCACCCCAAGACTCTGGGCTCAAGCATGTCCCGACCTCCATCCCTGAGTACAAAATCTCCTCTCACCTCCAGGGTACCTTGGAAAGAGCCAGGACCCCACTCACTGCTCCCCAGTAACACCCCCGGCCTGAAAAAAGCATCTGCAGTGTGGGCAAATTAAGGAGGCAATGTGCATTTCTTGAGTCCTGCCAGCTAATTATAGATAAAACACGCTTTTTGAGAGCTGTGAATGTTACTTATCTGCAATGCTGGCATTTCTCACCAATGTCCCTCTGTGCCGCAGAGCACTGCTGACTTCTGCGAACAACTTCTGCTTTCCTTGAGGAATTCTCAACCACCAGTTTTCATGCAAGGCACTGACTCTGAAAACTTTAGCCCTGTTAATATTTTTTACCCTTTTTCAGACTTTGAAAATGGGCTGCTTAATGAGAACAGCACGGCTAAACCCCTCGACGGCCACACGGCTGAGGTTCACCACACACGATGCTGATTGACTCCCTGTCAGCATCGCAGGTGCGACCCCTCGATGGCTGCATGGCTGAGGTTCGCCACACGTGGCACGTGTTGGCATCGCAGGCCTGACAGCAGCATTCACACTGTCACCTCCTCTCTCTGTGGATTGCTGGGCTGCATCAGTGTTTTCACGCTGATATAAAGAACTGCCCAAGACTCTGTAATTTATAAAGGCAGAGGTTTCAGTCACAGTTCCACATGGCTGGGGAGACCTCAGGAAACTTATGATCATGGCAGAAGGTGAAGGGGAAGCAAAAGCACGTCTTACACGGTGGCAGGTGAGAGGGAAGTGTGCAAGGGGGAGGAGTCCTACACTTAACGAAAAACCAGATCTCGTGAGAACTCCTCACAATCGCGAGGACGGCAAAGGGGAATCCGCTCCCAGGATCCAATCACCTCCCAAGGTTTTGCCCTTGGCATGTGGGGTTATGGAAATTACAATTCGAGATGAGATTGTGGTGGGGACACAGAGCCAAACCATATCATGGGCTTTACTGACACCTTTTAAAGGAACTCTGAAATGTCCAGTTATCATCTGCCAAATTGCTGACTTTATCATAGAGCGAGCATGGATATACTAAGCCCCTCGAACCTGTGAGTAGTCGAGGTGCTGACTAGGACTTATCTCCAGTAACCTGGCCCTGCCACACTGGGACTGGGGAAGTGGCCCCAACCCTAAGCCACCCAGCTCTCACTCAGGTGGATTCCAAAGGCAGACAGGGCCATTGAGAGCAAGTTCAGACTCAGGGAATAAAACTAGGGACCCCCTCAAGCAAGTGCGGACTCCTGCTAGCCTTCACAGGAGATGTGGGTTCAGCCAGGCACTCCCTCCATCTGTACATGCCGGGGACCCCTGCAGGCAACATGCACCTGCTTCCCTGACAACCGCCTCCCTGCTCATGAACATCTGGGGCAAAGGTGGGCTCACAGCCAACACCTGCCCATCTCAGGAGCAGGGCCCACGACTGCTTCTGTGTTCTCGTCCTGAGACCTGTGGCCACCAGCCCTTGGCTGCTCCGTCAGACATTATACGGTACTACTTCACAGCAGGTCCCGTGACCCCACAAATCCAGGATGGATGAAGAGAAAGTGACTGCTGCTTAGCAATCACATAAATACTGTAGCTTTCACTTGGGCCTTGTTTGGTAACACCGTATGTGCCTAGGCTGTACGTGAGAATCTCCAAATGCCGTAGAAATTATCCTGAACTTTGTTTCCCAGTTCATTCATTCATCCCCCAAATATTTAATACCTACTGTGTGCCATGCAATGCACAGAGTACATAAAACAGAAATCCTACACAAAACAGAGAAAGCGCACAGAGAACACAGACATAATATCGCCAAACGTTTGCTGCATAAAAGATTTACAAAGTTATATTTTAACTTAAAACCTTTTAAAAGCTGGAAATAAAGGGATGCTTAATTCAATGACTCCAGTGATTTTCTTTAATCACCATATCTGGGTAAGCAATGGAAAACAAAACGGGACAGGCTAGGTACCTTCAGGACAGGAATGATTGCGCTGTCTCCTGCCACAGATTTCAGGCTTCAGAAGATGCTAAGATCTTTCTATCATCCTTAAAGCTGTATTTTTTCTCTGACAATCTTGCTTTCTGAAATAATGACTCAGTCCCGAAAAGACTTACGGTTAATTTAAGACGTCTGAGGTTTTCTTTTGGAGAGTGGAGGGGGCAAACGACCTACCAGAAGATGTATGTAATAAGCTTAAGTTATTCCAGAGAAGTTCGTGCACACGTTACGACTTTCTCTGAGGCCAGTGAGCTGCGGGCATCCCTCCAGGAAACACTGAGGCTTCCTGTGCACTAACTCAGATCGCGTCAAAAATACCGAGTTGCAGGGAGGAAAGCAGAGATGATTCCTGGTGCAACATGTAAATGTGATAAGATTTTGAAGGTTTCACTAGCTATTTAAATAACAATGTTGATAGTACAAACTTTGATTTGTGGAAACATCCTTTCTAAAAGATCTTGCCCAACGTTTATTAAGTGGCAATGATTAAGAATATTCTTTATTTAGAAGTCAAATAAAGTAGAATGTATGCAATCCTATACTCACTGATATATTACGAGAAGTAGAACTTGTCAAGATCTCTGCTTTGCAACACCAACTCTTAATAAAAGAAACATCTGTCTATGTAAGCACCTACGTATTCAAGGATTTTTATTATAACATGTTTATGAAGAGACATGTCTTGGTACCATACATCCCAATGACCGAGGGAAGATGAGAATATCTTAGAGCGAATTGGGGGGAAGGGGGATTTCTTTCATTTAAAATGAAAAAAAAAAAAAAAGGTCAATAATCAAAGTGCAAAACCACTTGAAGAACGTGATCCTATTACAAGGTAACTTGTAGAACAAAGCAGTCCAGAGAGGCAAAAGGACTGACAAAGAGAAACACGAGTGAGTGAAATTAAATTTAATTCAATACATAGGCACCGCAGTATCCTTTCACTCAGGAATATGCGTTACGCACCGACTGCGGGCCAGGCAATGTCAGGTATGTGGCAATATCAGAACACAAAACATAAAACCTCTGTACCCTCGTGGCACTTCAATTCCCAGCCAGGTACGCTGGCTCACGCCTGTAATCCCAGCACTTTGGGAGGCGGAGGTGGGAGGACCACTTGAGGCCGGGAGTTTAAGACCAGCCTGGGCAACAGAGTGAAACTCCATTTCTACAAAAAACAAAATTAATTAATTGGGTGTGACAGCATGCACCTGTAGTCTTAGCGACTCAGGAGGCTGAGGTGGGAGGATTGCTTGAGCCTGGGAGTTCGAGGTTGCACTGAGCTCTGATTGTACCACTGTACTCCAGCCTGGGCGATGGAGACCCTGTCTCAGAAACTTTCAAATTCCCACATAATTTTTACAACACCAATATACCATGCAACCATCTCCCTGATAAGCTCAATTATTTACTGGTCAAGGCACAAAATGTGAAGATATTATGAGGCACACGCAGGAACTAAACCTGCATGAATTTTTATCTTTTGCTAAAATGAGATTTGAGTGAACTAAATAAAACCACCATGAGTGTTCAAAGGAAAGTAATTGTCAACTGAACTGACACAAAAATTAAAATTTATGAATTGCAGCCAAAATCATGATGGGAACTAAGCTTATAGCACGAAAGGCTCATATTTGAAAAAAGTAAGGTCTCAGGCCCATAATTTAGCTGCCATCTTCAACTCAAAACCAGTAAAAGTACATCACAATGAGCACAAATAAAAGAAACTGAAAACAGAAAGGAGAAAACTCTAGTCACACCAAAAGCCTACATATAAAAATTCCCAAGGAATCTACAACAGTCAGTCCTAGATCTAATAACTGAGTTCAGCCAAGTCACAGCACACAATCAAATCTTACTCTACATACGGGCAAATTAGTATTTGGGACCTAAATTTTAAAAACCACACACTCACAGTAGCTATATAAAAATCGCGTAGGTATAAATCTAACAAAGCACACAGAGGATGTGTATGAAGAAAACCACAAAACGCTAAAGAAAGAAAAGAGCTACATCACCTGAGCCACAAGTCCAAGGAGAATCGGCAACATGGTCAAGACGCCAATTCTCTCCACATTGACCAATAAACTTAACGTAATTCCAGCATAAATCCCGGCAGGACACTGACCTGCAGACGTAAAATTCCAACATAAATCCCGCCAGGACTTTCTGTAGATAAGGCAAGCTAAAAGTTACATGAAAGGGAAAGAAACAGAGGACAATAAACATTCCAATTAAAAAAATTGGCAAAGGTCAGACAGACACTTCAACGAAGTGGATGGACGTAAGCACTAGGAAACTAACAGAACTGCCCACAAAAGAGTGGCAGTGCTACTATAGATAAATTTAAAAAACAAAATAAAACTGCAAGGGAGAAACAAATGGAACCAGGGGCTACAAAGATTATCTTATAGTTGGCAGAAAACCATGGAAGCGTTCCTTGCATCTTTCTCTGAGAGCGCCACCTGACCACCCAGGAGACATCGCTGGCAGACCCAGAACCGGTGGACACTAACCACAGCTTCCACGCTGAGAGGAAGGAGTCATTTGAAGAACATCCAGAAACATTCCTTCGGCTCTTACCATTCTGCTGTGCGAACTACCGAGTTAAGTTTGATGGCCTCTATACGAACACCGAGGTCCGCATTTATAATCCACTTTTTAAATCTTTCAGGACAGGACAATCCTCCTTTATCCCCTACCGTTTTCATCACGTTTCTATACATACCTGAAAAACTCTGCCACCTACATCAGATGTTTTGTCTAACCACGTTACTGTGACTTACCCTAAATTTACAACCGTTCATTTCAATTCCAAGTCCAAAGACTCATTTCCACAGTAATTATTTGACTCAGAAATTAAATTCCAGCCTCCTCATCACACTTAAAATCAACTGCTTTCAACTTCTGGGTTAGAAATACAACTGATCTAATTCTGTAAACACAGGATTTCATGGAAATACTCTCTCTTCATCTCACGACACGTGCGGGTGTCACTTGCAGTCTTCAATCCAACTCCCTGCCACCCAGAGCATGAAAGAGCAGCAAAGAATATTTATCCCCATCTCCTTGGGCCGGAGACCCACAGCATATCAATCACTGTCAAATCACTATTGTGCAAAAATCAGTTCCAACGCCCCATGGAGAATAAAGGCCATGCTGGAAGCTGAGGCCGGCCACCCGCTGATACCCTGGCTACCACGGAACTATTCCAGGCACGAACCACCTACAAGTCCTGGGGGACAAAGCCAGCATGCAATGTTGCCATCAGACCTGTGAGTAGGATCCCTGGCATGGCCACATTAGCCTGGGAGAGTGAGGACGGGACTCGGAAGCTGCAGGGTGACCGTGTTGAGAAGTACCCACGGGCTCCGTGACCAAGTCACAAGTAAAAAGATGAGACGCTTCCTGTGTTCCCATGTTGTGTCACTTTATCACTAAAAATTTAGTGCCCCTTCCTTTTTCCTAAGAAAGCACAAGGCCTGAGTAACAAGTGACCATTAATCTGGTTCTTTTTAGCCTCAACAGAAGGCAACAGCTGCATAAACCAAATCACTAGAACATCACACTTTATGGCTACATCACAGTTTTTATTGCATGTCAAACCCCTCAGCTCCAAGCGGCACTGACCCCAAATTGGACTCAAAGAGAACAGGTGAGCTCTTCAATCTCCATTTCTCAACACTCAAAACCTTTTCTGTATGAGCTCATGTGACTCTCAGTGCTAGGTTCGTTCGTTCATTCATTCATTTAGCAAAACTGCCGTGAACCCGCGGGATCCCCACCCTGCCCTCCGAGGGATACTGTTCTGCTGGGACCTGTGTCCACACCCACATAATTGCAGCCCAGCACCCTTCCCGGAACCGTGCACACCTCCCCAAAAGAAAACTGTACAGAGAACGGCAACACGTCCAGTCATGCTCGGAGGAGCAATTTCAATCGCTGATGTTTTAAGGCAACAGACTGATAACTGGCACCTCATCAATACAGAGTTACTAACTTTCCAGCAGTGTCTCTAAGTCCTTCTACAAGGATATACAGATATATATGCAGGAGCTATCTTAGGAGTTAAAAAGACGCTGTTCAGGGAAACAGGAGAAAGCAAAACGTTTGAGGAACGGTGGGGGGAACGTCCACCTTCTACTGCCACAATTTGTGTTTCAGTGATCAAGCCAAGGTTCTCAACCTTTCCAATCTATTAACCCCCTGCCTGAGGCTCTGGGCTGAACCCTAGCTGCACTTCCTGGCAATAAACAACCTGCCCAACTGTGATTCCTGTGTGCACCTGGCACCAGTGGAGATGGAGCCACCTGCCCAGCTGTGCTTCCTGTGGGTGCCCCTGACGACACAGGAGATGGGGACCACCTGCCCAGCTATATTCCCTCTGGGTGCACCTGAGACTAGTAGGATCCTGCAGCATGTGCCTATACTGACAGCTGCTGCATCACCTCCTGCTGTAAAAGCCCCCTTTCAGAGGTAACAGGACAATGGGGCAGGTTTTTTTCCTGGAGAAGTAAAGAACCTGAGAAATCCAGAGATTTGAGAAATCCAGGGGATTAGCAACACAAGTGACAAAGAAAAGGAGGCTGTGACATCTACACGACATGACATTTGGCAACACGAGAGTGTACTGGTATTCCCAGAACCACCTCACACTGCATGGCATTGACATGTTTCCCATGCTTGTTACCTTCGGACGACACATTCAGGTAACCTTGACTTGCTAGGTTGCAGGTGGAGAGAGACTCCTGGAGACCACCAGGTGGAGCCAAGCCTCCATTATCTCCTGCTTGCAGCACTTCTGCATGAAGCTAACGCCTCCAAATATGCGTAAGATTTACGAACAGCAGACAAGCTCCATGACATCTTCTGAGAGGGAAGCTGTGCCATGTCAGGGGTTGAGACAGCAGCAGCAAAGGAGATCAGCATGAGTACTGGGGAGACGCAGCCAGGAAATCTCGGTGCGTGTAGCCCTGGGGTCTGAGGACTCCAACTGTCCATGTGGCTCCCACAGCTCAAGTCCAGCGTGTGGTCATGACCCAGGGCAGGGCCACTCACAGAGCACAGTTCATCTCAAATATGATGGGGGTGCTGAATGATCCACCAACATACCGGAAGAGAATCGCCAGAACTCACGTGCAGAAGGCATGGATCAGACCACTCCCAGCAATACACACGCCCTCACCACCCTGCAGCTGCCTCCTCCCGCCCCCACACACAGCAGCCTCCTGGGACAACATCCTACTTGCCGGCCACAGCCTGGAGCCCCCAAAGCATGGAGGGGTTTAGCGAGCCACACAACATTCCCCCTTCACACCTGGGAAGTCAGCCCCTCACTGAAGTGGGTCCTGTACCCGCCAGCTGTGCATGATCAGAGGTGTGAGGTCATGGACCTGGTCACCCGCTGTGCACGATCAGAGGTGTGTAAGGTTCCAGACCTGGTCACCCGCTATGCACAATCAGAGGTGTGAGGTGATGGACCTGGCCACCCACTGTGTACGAATAGAGGTGTGTGTGATTAGCGACCTGGTCACCAGCTCTACACAATCAGAGCCATGCGAGGTTACAGACCTGGTCACCAGCTACACCCAATCAGAAGCTTTTGAGGTTAGGGACCTTGTCACCTGCTGTGTCCAATCAGAGCCAGGCAAGGTTACAGACCTAGTCACCAGCGGCGCCCAATCAGAAGTTTTCGAGGTTCCGAACCTGGTCACCCACTGTGTGGGAACAGAGGTGTGCGAGGTTAGGGTCCATGTGCGTGGTGATGGACCTGGTCACCAGCCAAGACACTTGATATTTCCAGGGTCATCCCGGCTTCCTTCAAAACTTGAAAAGTCTTCAGATATTTCCCAAAAGCTCATCCATCTTTGAAAATGATATGCGTGTGCACAGGTGATACCGATGACTGAAGATTGAAGGTTAGAGCATTCCAACCCTCTGCCCATGTCCCATTCCATCTGCGAAAACTTGAGCATAAACATCCCCCTCTCTGAAGCTCCCTGAACCCCGTGGCAGGCCTGGGACTCAGGTCCAGTGTCCTGTCAGTTACACTGAACAAAATGTAATTCAACACTGGCCATGTGCCCTATGCTTTAAACGTCTAAAAACCACATAGAAACCTCCCAAAGAACTACAATCTCTGAAAGCTTTCATGGCTAGTATTTTAGGAAGACGGACACAGTCTTGATCTAAATCAAAGCCGACACTGCCCAAATTAACTCTGACCCCAGCTTCGTGCAAAGACAGCCATCGCCTGGCCGTCGGTGTGACCAGCAGCCTGGGCACAGACAGGACCAGCTCCGGTCCATCCCTGCACCTTAAGTGGGCTTCTGAGCTGCTGTCCATGACCAGTGATGGTGACACCCAGAGCAGCTTTCCAGGAAAGCAGTAAACCTTTCAGGTCCTCACCTCACGAGGATGGCCATGTATAAATCAACCGCCTTTGTTACTGACCTGCCATTCCCAAAGAGGGAGTGGGTTAAACTTCTTCCTCCTCCACATGCCCAACAAAAGGCACACCTGCCCCAGCATGAGGCTCATCTACTTAATCCCGAGAAACTCACACAACCCACAGAGGCTGTGCACAATCAGAGGCCGCAATCAGAGACTGAGTACAATTGGAGATCACACACAATCAGAGGCTGCACAGAGACCACACACAATCAGAGACCACACACAGAGGCCACGCAGAGGCCAGAGGCCACAATCAGAGACCACACAAAATCAGAGGCTGCACAGACAACACAATCAGAGGCTGTGCATAATCACAGGCCACGCACAATCTCTGCAACCTCATCAGAAACTGTTTCTGACCATTCACCTGAGGCCACCAAGTTTAAATGAGAGGCCCAGGCTTTAAAAGACACAAGGAGTTCTCTGAAGGCAGACTCCATGCATTCCACTATCAGCACTATTTGTGCCTGTCACTGTCAGGAAGAACCACAACCAAGTGTCGGTGCCCTTGCAGTGCAGGGCGCTGTGTTTCTCCCCCTTTCCAAGCCCGCGGCAGCTCCTGGCGACCCAGGGCCTCTGCTCAGCCAGGCGCCCCCAAGGCCTTCCTCCCTCACCTCACAGGGGAGCTGTTGCAGCCGGGCTTTCTGGCTCATCACTCCAATTCAATCACTTACACCCTCATTCCAGGCTGAAGGTCTCTTCTGAAAATATCCAAATCTTACCCACGTCAGGCTCCATCTTTTCCCTAGAGCTGCTCCCCCTCTGCAGAGCAGCAACTCTGGTGCCCGTGCAGCCGGGGCCTGGGGGCAGATCCGTGGGTTCAGAGTGCCCAGCCCCTCAGCCCCTCTGTGAGTCCCCTTACTCCCTGCTCCCTGGCATTAATGCCCTCCACCCTCAATTTCCTGATAGGCAAAAGGGGGTTAATTTTAAGAGTGCTAACCGAATTGGATCACTTAACACCACGTCCGGCCCAGAACACCCTTTGATCAATGACAGGTATTGCTGCGCTGTTACCACTGCGCTGCTTCCGGTTTTCCTGTGAGCCCTTTAGGCTCTTTGCCGTAAAGACCACTCAATGGTCCTGTCCAAGCCTGTCTGTGGCAGATGGACAGGCGAGTGGCCGATGCACACGTGTGATGCTGAATGGGATCGTTCAAAGCTGGCCCCGCGTATTTTGGTCAACGTAAGGAAAACGCCGCCCGTGCTTGCTTGCTGTCGCCCTGCAGTATCCAGTAGGAGACGCTTAAAGGCAACTGCGCCACACCTACCTTCTTGGAAGGAGACGGCAAGACCAGATTGGCTGGAGCTGGGAAGTTGTGCGCTACAGATCAGGGCTGCGTGACCCAGGGAAGGCATCACTCGAAATACCTGCTGGAGGGCGGCCAATCCGACCCGACCGTCCACCTCCAGGGTCAGCCACGGGGCTCCTCTTGATGTGTCATCCTGATCACCCCTCACAGAGCAAATGAGCCTTTGACTTCAGCCTGTCCTAGGTACAATACCGACTCCCACCTGCCACGTCCTGAACCAGCCTGTCCCGGGGATTGCTGTGGACATAGAGGAGCAGGCCCAAGACATCTAGTGGCATTTCCTGGCAAGGACACTCACGATGCTTGACCGTAAAACTCAGGGTCAACAGGTTTTTCGGACAGACTGGAATTTACTTGTGGCACGCATGGCTTCTGATTGACCCGGGGATGGGCAAGGAGGCTGACGGAAAACCCATTGTGACTGCGCCAGGCATTCCTGCACACAACGACATCTTCAGACTCGGGCGGCGTCCTAGTCTTACAATCAAATCGAAGCCCACAGAAACGAGGGAGCTTGTCCAAGACCTGCAAAAAGTATGTGGACAGCTGGCATTCAACTAAGTCCTTCCCTGGATCCATCCATGCTGCTCCGGGCCCCTACTCCCACCACCCCGCCATAGCCCCCGATAGACACAGCAGGTCTGAACATCCGGCACCCCAAAAGCAGAGTAGGGAGCAGAGTCGGCTTCCGCAGGGGGAACTTACATGCAGCCCACTCCCCTTCTTGCCGAATGCCTGGGGACTCTATGCGCTAAGGTCTGCAGATGTGGCCTCACTCTGCGCCAGGAGATCCAGGTGGCAGGCAGCGTTTTGGAGAGTGCGCCTCTAGACAGGAGAGAGGCATCTGACAGGGCTCGTCGGCTGATCCATGAGACACAAGACACCTGAGAGAAGGGCCGACAAACCCCACAAAGTCGCTGCCCACGCTTCGGACAGGTCTTGCTGCAGACTGTGGTTCTCGTCAGGCGCGAGGAAGTTTCCCAGGGCAGGAGCTCTCGTTGCACAGCAAAAGCGGCACAGGCGATGCAGCAGGGCGTACTTCAGCCCAGGGCTCAGGAACCACGGGGTGCAGCGCGGCCTGCAGCAAACCAGACACATCAGAAGCGAAACTCCCACCTTTTACATTCAGTGACATTGAACGTAGCGAGTTATCTGTAGCAATGATCCTCCTGGGGGACCCGTACAGCATGCATGACCACCAACACTGACCACAAGTACTTCCTAGATCCTGGGGGCTACCCCACTTTACATGCACGGTTCCATTCACAAATCTATGTGGGGCAGTTGTTAGCCCCAGCTTAGAGATGAGAAAAACGCTGCTGGAAAAGTTAAGTGAGAAAATCAGACTTCAGCACACCTGCCATCTCCAAGCCCCCTACTACTGTATGTCCTAGGGTCTCAAGGTTGGGTGTGCGGCATTTTAAGTGACTAATCATAGGTGGTTTTCTTCTCTTCTACACTTGTTTAGCCTGTACGCGCAGGTACATGCTCTGCTGCAGGTGCACTGTCGTATGTGGACCAGCAACGCTCTTTTCTGCTTCGGGTTCTCGTCACTGCCTTCCGGAAAGCTCTCGCCTGCTTTACAGCCATGCCAGGTAGCCCTGGTCAGCTGCACAGTCAAATTCCTGCAGTGTCAGAGCTAAGTGCTGGCTGAGACTTTAACAGCGAAGACAGCGGAGTAATGGGGATAAACTGAACAAAACTGTACTGTAACGCAGATGTAGGTCTAGAAGCAAAAGAAGCTGACACCCCTAAGAGATCAGGCGACTGCGTCTCACTATGATGTTAATAGCAGCTTGCCGTTTCCAGTGCCTACCTGTGCCAGGGTTTCCAGTCAGCGTTTGTGTTTAACTGCTCCTGGGCTACCTGATCAAACCTCTGCAGAGATCAGGCATATCTAAATTGACCCGGTATTTGACCATAGCAAAGTCATTAGCCTTCGAGATGCATTTGAAACATCAACTTGCGTTCTTCAAGAGGTTTAAGACACACATAAGTCTTTCTTGCCATGCTCAACACACACAGCCGGCTGTTTCTGAAGTCAGTGTTTCTGGAACAAAAGCCTTGGCCTGCCCCAGTGAACATTCACAATGAGCACACTGTCGCAAGGCTGCTTGGCCAACCAGCAGGGGGCAGGAGAGAGCCACAGGGGCCACGTGGGGTCTCTGCAAACCCCTCTCACTCCCTCAATCGAGGACGGTGCCTCCTGCCAATCCAGCGGCTTCCTCCAAGGGGAAGAGGCCTCTTCAGCTGCCACCGCACTGATTTCAGGCGGCTCAGCCAATGGGGCAACAGATTCAACAGAGTTCCATGTTGTTAAAGGAAAACTTGTGTTACCAGGCAACCTTAGGGTCAGATTCAACGAAATATAACCAACAACATTGCTTCCAAAACAACATGCTACTAGTGTCTTATCCTTCAATGCTGCTTAAACACGGAAAAGTATGAGGAAAAAAGAACATGGCACTTACTTCTTAAAAAATAACCCCTCTTCCAGGTTCATTTTACCCATATCAGAAAGACTTAGAACTGTGGATTGCCTACAGGAACGCGGAGTGAGGGTGGATCCCCACGCTGACCCAGCCTCACCCCAGGTCAGTCATCCCCCCACCATGGGGTTCACACCTCTCCAGGCCCTGTCACCTCATGAAGGAAAGGTAGCATCTCTGAGCTCTCTTCGCAGGAAGCACCCAAACACGAGCTAGAGACACAGACACACCCACAACTGCTTTGAAATCCTGAACATATTTAAGGACTTCATTATAAGTTTTTTAAAACGGTAAGAACAAAGTGAGCCTGGTTTTAACGTCTCAGCCACAATAACACCGTGTACATCTGTCTTTTACTGCTTGTTCCTTCTCCGGCAGCTGCTGCCTGGCTGGCCGACTGCAGAAGAACAGCCTCTGGTACTCCCAGGAAGCCCTCCGTAAAAGCGTGACCACCACGATCACGTCTCAGGACGCCGCACACGTTAGGGTCGCCCACAGACCGCCATTCCCACTGCCTAGAAGGCACTGAACGGGCCTCCTGCTCTTTGTCAATGTCAACCTTCCTAAGCTATGTTGTGTTGAAAATTTTTAACCGCAGTCCACACATACTTCTTTGTGTCTTGCTTTTATCGTAGAGGAATATTTTTATGGAAAATTAAGCTTGCAAAGTTGAAGGGTTTTCTGAAAGTTGACTCCTGGAAGGAAAAAAAAAATGGGCCAGATGTGGTGCTCACGCCTGTAATCCCAGCAGTTTTGTAGGTTGAGGCCAGGAGATTGCTTGAGCCCAGGAGCTCGAGACCAGCCTGGAAAACATGGCAAAACCTTGTCTCTACTAAAAATATCAAAAAAAAAAAAAAAATAGCTGGGCGTGGTGACATGTGTCTAGTCCCAGCTACTCAGGAAGCTGAGGTGGGAGGATCACCTGAGCCCAGGAGGTGAAGGCTGCAGTCAGCCAAGATTTCCATCACTGCACTGCAGCTTGGGCGACAGAGTAAGACACCGTCTCGAAAAAACAAAAAGCAAGAACAACTGTATAAATCATTATAGAAGGGAGCTGGCCGGGCGAGGTGGCTCACGCCTGTAATCCCAACACTTTGGGAGGTCGAGGTGGGCAGATCACCTCAGGTCAGGAGTTTGAGACCAGCCTGGCCAATATGGGAAAACCCCATCTCTAATAAAAATACAAAAATTAGCGGGGCATGGTGGTGGGTGCCTGTAATCCCAGCTACTGTGGAGGCTGAGGCAGGAGAATCACTTCAACCCAGGAGGCGGAACTTGCAGTGGGCCGAGATTGCGCCACTGCACTCCAGCATGGGCAACAAGAGCGAGAGTCCACTTCAAGAAATAAAAATAAAAATGAAGGGAGCTAATGTTTTTCATTTAAGGGAAGGAAAAGAACATTCAGTATTTATACCTCTCACGCACACATCTGCAGTGGTGTCCTAAAGTATTCAATATACACACTCCTACAAATATAGCTCAAAACTACTCACCAAGTTACATGCTAAAAGCACATGCATTGTAAGAATGCTACATTATATTTTTTAAGCATCTGTATCCAATATTTTAGCATACTGGCAGTTTTCCCTTCAGGTGCTGTATGCCTAAATTATTACATGTTTAGTCATTCATTTTAGAATTTATGACTTGCTTTAGGCGAAAAATATGTTTAAACATAAGCTACTAAATTAATGACTTAGGGGAAAAGTTACTAAGTTAACTTGGAAGTTAAACTTTGCAAACTGAATTTGTTGGACCTCATGCAAGCTAGACGATCAGTTTTTTAAATTGTTTGTTGTGTGTTTCCCTCGAGGATGGAAATCTCTTTACTCTCATCCACTGTGCACACTGCAGCCCCGCCTCTCCTCCACCGCGCCACACTGCAGCCTGCAATTCACCCTGTACCACGCTTTCCACACCTTACCTGAAAGTCACTAAGTATAACCAAGAAGGAAATGAAAAGCAGATAAATGACCTCCACCCCCACATTTAGCATGCAAATGTTAAAAGTTCATCAAAGTAAAACCAAAAACCCACGTTAGCTCACGATTGTAACTGGGAGAGTTATGTACATGGCAATTTGAAAAGTCTAGTTAAATAAAAACCTAATTGAGACTCTCAATAAATACAGTTTATACAAAAGGACATCTGCAAACATTGACAGTGAGGAGAGGACTTCACTCTGCATCCAGCCTGTCCTGGAAGCCACGGCCAAATGCCAGGTTGTATGGATCCGAAAAGCAGAGAAAAACAAGTGTTGAAATGTGTACAGTCTCAGCAATGTACAGATTCGATGTAGGATGCTCAGAAACCTTGAATTTTCAATCAGAAAACAACAATATGAACAAGTTTCCCAGCAGTGCCCACCTTCTGCCTACGGCACGTGTAACAGGAACGCTGGCCACCTCCGGGGGGACAGAGGCTTCCTGGTCACATTCACTCTGGCAGCCGCACAGCTGGCCCACCACAAACACCTGGCTAATACTGAAGAACCACTCGCTCCCTGGGCTTTGCTCACTCTAGCCGGGAGAGCATATTTACAGAGTACTTTATCAACTGAGTCCTCGTTCAATGCGTCAAGCTTGTAGAAGGCAGGGCAACCCCATTCCTGGCCCAATTAAGTGAACTGAGCAGAGCAACTGCCCCCAGTTGGACGGCACTCAGTCACGACAGCAGGAGCCACTGTTCACAGGGCGCTGGCTTCGTGCCGGGAACAGTTTCAAGCGTCTTTTCTCTGTCCGAGGAATTTGCACTGCAACCCTGTGGGGCCGTTTGCAACGTCCACCAGAGTTCTGAGGCAGCCAAGTCCAGGCTGTCTGTGGGCCTCGCCATGTGGCCGTCCACATCCCCTGCAGACCAGACCTCACTACAGGGACTGCGGGTTCCAGGGCTGCCTTGAGGCACATGCTCCCTTCGCCACCTCCTCCTGGCCCCTGACATCAACCCTCACCACTGCTGCCAACACTTGATTTTCTCATGGCTCCTGAGGGGCCTGTTCTGCTCTTCCCTGCACCCTGCGTCCGGCTTGGAGGGTGCCCACATCAACGCCAATGCCAAAGCTCACGTAATCACCAACCCTTCCACGGGGCTTGATGCCTAGGAGTCTCAATATCAGAAAGTCAGATTCCTGTGCTTGTTGGAGAATTGCTTCCCATTGTAGAAGTGAAGGAGATAAAATTCTAGGTGCCTGCAATAACATCATTTCCACAACGAAGCCACTTCTGTAGCACAAAACAAACAAAAAAAAAGCTTTTTTAAAAACTTCTTTTATATAAGCTAAATACAATTTAATTTTTACATCCACGTTCTCATCAGCTCCCACCTGGCGAGCAGGCAAATAGTAATTTTCAAAGAAACAAATTGTTCCATAAATTTAACACTTAGCATTTTCACTATTAAGCAAGAATTATCCCAAAAATACACGAAGATCTTGTTCTCACCTTCAAAAATTGATTGTCACACAGTGAAATAGCACTTAATGCAAAGGAATTTTCTTTTCAGGTTTCTGTTCTGGAAAAGAAAAAAAAAAGATTTCTGGCAAAGAGATAAACACTAATTATGTCATAATCCAAAATGTCTCCGGGAAAAATAATGTCATCCAATTAGTTCTTTGAAGTGTTACAAATACAGCTGAGTTTTAATAGTAATTTGTCCATAATTATCAAAAGAATCTTTTAAAATCTTAATACTGAAAGAATAACCATAAACGGATATAAAACACGAAGCAGAAGGGTTAAAATTTTGGGGTAGATTTTGGCCCATATTTTTAACATATGCATAGTGATTTACCTAGCTGAAGCTTATCCGTCTCCTCCTAGGCTCTTCAAGACTGATTTTCAAACATAGACTGGCTTTTGGTACATGAAGGCAGCTTTAAAAGATGTCAGGATCAGGCCGGGCACAGTGGCTCAAGCCTGTAATCCCAGCATTTTAGGAGGCCAAGGTGGGCCGATCACTTGAGGCAAGGAGTTTGAGACCACCCTGGACAATATGGCAAAACCCAGCCTGTATTAAACATTTTTGTAATTAGCCAAGTGTGGTGGCATACACCTATAATCCCAGCTACTTGGGAGGCTGAGGCAGGGAGAACAGCTTGAACTCAGGAGGCGGAGGTTGCAAGTGAACCAAGATCGCACCGCTGCACTCCAGCTTGGGCGACAAAGTGAGACGGTCTCAAACAAGAACTTAGCCCTCAGGAAAAGCGTTGAGCACCACCCACCCCAACCAACCCAAGGAAACACATGGCAATCGTTATCATCTGATTTTGACACAATAAAGTTCTATTCCCTTCTTTAAACACAATGGTAAACACCTGCCGTCAGTCCACAGAAACTGCCAGGACCCAGTAACACTGGACTAGCAAGATTAATGGGCCACGTATGCAGGGTTCAGCTGCAGAAAGTGAAGACACCAAGAATGGTGTGTGCTCAAACCAGATTCCTTGCTTTCGGGGTGGAGGGGCTTCCCAGGAAGATCTAGTCCAGCGGGATGGTTTCCACTTCCACCGAGAGGAGGAAACAGAGGGTTTCCTGAGGGCACTGACAGGACTTGGGTCTCTGCCCCTTTGTCCTCTGTCCTATTATGGGATGAGGGTGCGCTGAAGGCAGGTTCTCCCTACATCTTCCGGGCAGGAGAGATGGAGCTGACAAGTGGACGATGGCTTTTCCAAAACATTCTCATGTTTATAACCTGTTATCAACCTGTTTTCCCTGGAGATAAGTGAAGCAGCATCATTGATTCTCTTCCATTAGGGACAACCCGGTGTTATGGGAGGCAGAAGACAGCATGCAAGCTGGGTCAGCCTCTGTGCTGTTCTGAGTCAGTCACTTGTGTCTGATCCTCAGCGTGCTCGTCTATCAAATGCACGGCCCCACAGACCCAGTGACTTTCAACCAGAGTTCCATGGAGGTTGCCCAAGGACAGGGAGGGGGAAGAGGAGGGAGGCGGGGGGAAGAGGGGGAAGAGGGGGAAGAGGGGGAAGAGGAGGAAGTGGAGGGAGGGGGAAGAGGGGGAAGTGGAGGGAGGGGGAAGAGGAGGAAGTGGAGGGAGGGGGAAGAGGAGGAAGAGGAGGGAGGGGGAAGAGGAGGAAGAGGAGGGAGGGGGAAGAGGAGGAAGAGGAGGGAGTGGGAAGAGGAGGAAGAGGAGGGAGGGGGAAGACGAAGAGAAGGGAAGAAGACGAAGAGAAGGGAAGAAGACGAAGAGAAGGGAAGAGGAAGAGAAGGGAAGAGGAAGAAGAGGGAGGACGAAGGGGAGGAAGGAAGAGAGGAAGGGGAGGAAGGAAGAAGGGAAGGGGAAGGAAGAAGTGGAAGGGGCGGAAGTGGAAGGGGCGGAAGGGGAGGGGGCGGAAGGGGAGGGGGCGGAAGAGGAGTGTGGAGGGAGCAGTGTGCAGGGAGGAGTAGAAGGGGGGTTCTCTGAGGAGGAGGACCAAGTTTCTGAGGTGTCTTGGAGTCAGAGTTGGCAGTGGCTTGGGCTCTAGGCCCTCTCTTGCATAGTTTTAGGCTTTAACTATTTGTATTTGTGGACTCTTTAAAAGATTTAATTTGAAGAAAACCGGAGTTGGGGATAGCTTGCTTCTAAAACACAATTTCTCAAGCCTGAGACTAAGTGCTAGGAATTGCTCATTCTGTTACCATCATTTCCTCCTATTTAAAATCAGCTGCACACCCCCAATCTCCCTTCAGTGTAAACACCACCTTTTCCGAGGATCTCAAACGGCAGAGCGAGCAGCCCGTGACCCCGGCCGTGGGCACGAGGAGCGAAGAGCAGACGTGTGGTGAGGGCTACGGACGACATGAGAGGCAGAGGCCCGGCACCTCCCTGCACGGGCTGTGCTCCTCCAGGCCTAAAGGACACCCTCGCCTCGGGTGAACAAGCAGCACAAACTATCAACACTTATTCCAAAAGAATAGGAAGAAAATTCAAACGAAGTTAACACAGTTATGCCAACACAACGCTGCAGCAGCCCAGAAACAAGAGGACCAGTGAGCCTGAGGTGGGTGGTTCCAATAGCGGGACAGTGACGTTGGCATTAGGGCTTTTTGACAAAAAAAAAAAAAAAAGACACAAAAGGTAACATGGGACACCCATTATTTCCTGCCAGTGGAAAGACACCCACAGGCCCCCAGATGCCAAGGGCGCCCTGGGAACGAGCTCACGCAGCGCCTCGGGTCTTCACACAAGTCGGCACGTGGTGTCCCTCAGCAACCCCGCCCATGACACACACACCACACTTGACTCCCTTACCTGAGGGTCCAGGGGAATGGCAGGAAGTTCTCGGAGGACCGGGCATCCTGTGAGGGCACTGCACAACTATGCACCTCAGAGGGGCCCCCGGGCAGGTGCTCTCTCTCCAAAGGATGAGCCGGATCCTGACCACACGCAGATCGCGCTGGCCTCCAAGCGGAGCGCCAACATCTCACGTCCAAAGGGATGCGCAGGTGCCTGCTGCGCGTGGAGCCCAAGCCCCTCCCAGAGCTCAGGACGAATCCAGTGTCCAGGCCTGGGGCCGTCACCAGCCAGGAGAGGCGTCCAGGTCACTTCCCAGCGATGGCAATGGGAAGTAACAACTCAGGCCCATCAGGGGCTTCCTCACTATGCGGGTGTTAGAAGTAGAGACAGAGGTTCAGGTCTAATGCCACAAACATCGACGGATCCCATGGAAATGCGGGCGCAGCCCCTCCATCCCAACAGCACGCCTGGCTGCTCCATTCTGCTCCCACACACACGTCCCCACCCAGCCAAGCCCCTTCTCCTTTTCCCCACTGGATTCATCAAATCACACCTCACTGTCCTTGGCAAATGTACCATTAATTTACTTACTGCCCAGTAGAAAAGCACACTTCTAGTTAACATGACACCCCCGCTATAATAGAACAAGCCACTCAGGCAATGGTGTTTCGTTACAGCAGCCTGAGCTACCTGAGATGACGATGCTCACCGTCCTACAGAAACGGCTACTCCCCTCTCCCAGAAAGAGGGGCTTAATTAAAATCCCTGTCTCTCCTCGCGGCCACCACAGATCTCACTCCCCCACCCCGTAAGCCAGCAGTTGCTAGGATTAAAGGAAACAGAGGATCGTTTTAGACCAGACCATCCATGTCGGTCCGAAGCCTGTAACTTTGCCCACTTCCATGGCGGCTATGTCACCGCATTCCCCATGCCGGCTCTGTGTCTGCACTGTGTAACAGTCTCTACACAGACTCCTCTAGCTGCCATCTAGCACAGCCATTTCCCCTTCTCCTTTGCAGGTTGTCCTTCGATATGCAACCCCCAACCTTTCTGCAACCCAAGGCCTTCCGATCCTGGCATTCGGGGTGAGCTCAGCCATGTACTGGAGTCCTTGACTCAGGTAACCCAGGCCAAAGGCGTTGGCACCAACGATCTACTGGCTGTGGGGTCTGCACAGTCACTAGCTGCCCCAGCCACATCAGGGCCCGGGAGGGGAAGCAGAGGAAGCTGTGAAACTTCCAACAGTCATACGGGAACAGGGGCCCCTGGAATGAGGAGGATGCCATGGAAGGAAATTCAGAGAAAGAAAGAGCCCCAAGGCTGGATGGGTCATGCCCAAAGCCTGCAATGCTGAATTTTCTAGGTTTCTGAACTCAATCACTGACCCACACAGTACGTGTTTCCTGAGTGCTGACCCCGCATGGCATTGGATATGGCAATAAAGTAGGACCCCCACTTCCCCCTTCCCCGACACATACACAGGGCCTCCGTCCTTATGGGAAATCAGGCCTGGGCGCCCAGCTGGCACCGTGAGCCTGGGAAGGGGACCGATTCAGACGGACAGTGGGTGCAGCCTTGCCAAAGCCCAGCAGTCACCTGCACTGCCACAGCCAGGCTGAGTCCAGATCAGCCGCACAGAAACCTGACCCTCTCAAGGGCACGCCTGAGCTCATTAGGGACAGACACCGTCTCTTGCTTATCTCCAACACTTTCTCTGCATGTCTACTTACACACGGATGACACAGTCTCGGAAGCACAGTTATGATTCTGGAGACAGATCCCAGGCCTCCCCCTGCTCCTCTCCGTGGTGCCATTGATGGGGAGGGGCCGCTATGGCCGCGAGACCACACACCCACAGTCACCCTGCCACGGAGACGCGGGCCTTCGACGGTTACTTCTGCCAAAGAACCCTGCTGCGTCTTGGAGCACACCATGGTGGACGGGAAGCTCCACCCGGAGAAACAGCGATACTTCTCCCCAGAGCCAACGGAGGGCACCCCCCACCCTGCATTCAGCAGATTACTTACATTCTGGAAAACATCTGAATGAATGGGGAACACTAAAATGAAAAGGTCACGCTAGAAAGGTTAGAAGTCTGTGTGAAGTCTCAGGAGGTCCAAAGATTTCTGAACCAAGACTGCTGTGGTCAACGAGCTTACAGGGAAAGTTTCCACATGGGCCTTCAACAACCAACGCTGAGCAGGGAGGAGCCACGTTCTGCGCAGAACCTCAGAACCAGAAGGTCGGACACCACAAAGTCACAACAGAGCCAACAGCAACTGAAATACAGCGCTCTCCTAAGATGTGTGCGTTACCTGCAGAAAGTCACTACACATTAAGACGGGGGAAGAAAAGGATAAGGTTAGAAACAAATTTGAAGTAATTTCTGCATACAAAAAATTTCTACATCGACTGGCTTTCTTTCTGGGAGTAACAACTTTTACGTGAGATGCACATCCCAGTTGGAAGGAGTTTGGGTTTTCCGTGGGCAGAGACAAGGGCTCTCCAAGAAATGTGAACCTTTTCTCAATCACTGAGCCGCGTACCCTGAGGCCACCCTGGCCTCCCTGATCACCTCCCTGCTCTGCCTCCAGCCAGCTCCTTCCAGCACTCACCCTGCTGCTCCCAGAGCCTGCACTGGCCCAGGATCTCCTCTTCTACTGCTGTCAAACTTCCATTTTAGGGCAAATAAGTTGGAGACTAGAAAGTTATAAGACCCCTTGACTGTTTAAAAATTTGTCTTCTCAGAAAACAAAGAATACTAATTCTACTTTTATGGTTTAATGTGTTGCCGCCATCTGCATGTCGATGGATATGTGTTTTTATATATATTTTACTCAATATTTATAAAAGCATGCACTGTTGGCTACATTCAGTTTAATTATATTTGATGTAAGAAGATTTAATTGCAGTGAATTCAGGCACTCAAAATTTAAGTCTTCTGACATCTATTAATCAAATGGAAAAATGACAGGTAGATACTACAAAAATCAAGAAGTGTTTAATATAAATCCTGGACTTTTAGATATTTCCACAAATGTAATGTATACATTAGTACACGACTTTGAGCATTTTTACAACTCTCTGAACTCAAATTCTATTCTTAACTTTTATTGGTAAATCGACATCCATATGTGATTTTAAGCAGCTCAAACATCAGCTCTTAAAAACAACCAGAAATGCTGCGGGCAAATCCCACCGAGCAGCAAATAACGGAACTGCACCCAACAACCCAGGTACCTCCCCTGAGGCATCTGGAACTTGAGGATTACGAGCAGCCTTTGGTTTCTGAGGTGCCCAAGAGTGGGGACTCCCAACTCCCCAAGTCTAAGAAGGCCTCAGCGATAAGGACAACTGATCAAAAAGTCATCCCTGCCGGCTCCCTGCCATGGGCTCCTCCTTGCCTGCCCTCAGCCACGTGCTTACAAGATCTCACTTCCTCTCTGTCCCGCAAAGCCTGACTCCTGAGATTCCAAGCCCTACTGCTTTCTGGGATGTGGCCATGGACGTCAACTGCACCTGTAAGGGGAGAAGCTGGTCAGGATACAGGATCCTGGCCATCCTGGCAGCGCTCAAGCTGATACTGTCACTTTGTAGTGAGTTACTTAATGCAAAGGTTTAACTGAATAATTTAGATATGTGTATTCTAACAGGGAAATTCTGAACGTAGAACACAGGCCACACCCTCACACAGATACTGTCTGGCCAGTACTCTTTTGTTTGCCTTTTCAATAGACGTTTTTAAAAGCAATTTTCGGTTCATAGCAAAATCAAGAGGAAAGTACAGAGAGTCCTCACGTATCTCCTTTCCCAGCACAGGCACAGCCTCCATCATTCTCCTGCCCTCGCCGGACCAGCATGTCTGTATGACCGACAGACCCGCATCAACATGGTACCACCACCCACAGTCCACAGCTCACACGAGGACTCGGCCTGCTGCTGCTCACTCTGTGGGTTTCACAGACGTGGAACGGCATGGATCCCCCATGAAAGCCCCACCTAGAGTTGTTTCCCACCCTACACATCCCCTATGCTCCTCCCATTCATCTCTCCCTTCCCCAACCCCTGGCAGCCGCTGACTGTCTCCACAGCTTTACCTTTTACAGACTGTCCTGTGGTTGGACTCAGACAGCAGGCAGCCAGTCCAGATTGGAGACTCACTTAGCAACATGTGTTTAAGATCCTTCCGTGTCTTTTCATGGCTTAGGGGTCCAGTTCTTTTTAGTGCTGAGTGTGATTGCTCCTGTGGTCGGAGAGCTTAGTTCCAAGGAAAACCACCACGCTGCCTCCCACAGCCGCTGCCCCACTTCCCCCAGTGATGAGGGAGGGTCCTGATGCTCACACACCCACCAGCACATGGTGGTGTCGGAGTTTGCATTTTGGTCAGGCTGATGGGTGTACTCTGACGCCTCACCCTATGACATAAGACGTGGGCCATCTGTTCACGTGTAGATTTGCCATCTGTGTATCTTCTTTGTTGGGGTATCTGTCCAGGTCTTTGGTCCATTTTTAATCAGGTTATTCATTTTCTTGTTGAGTTTTGAGAGTTCCTCGCACGGTTTGGATAACAGCCTTTATCAGATGAGTGTTTTACAGATATGTTCTCCGCGTCTGTGGCCTGCCCTCTCATGCTCCTGAGACACTATGTTTTTTATTATTAAAAACACTTTAGACAGAAGATGGACCTCCCAGCCCACCACGGTTCTTATTTTGGCCGTGATCACCACCCTCCCAGCCCTGGTTCCCACCTTTCCACGATCTGCTGGTCCTATGGGTGTCAATCCATACTAAGTCCCTAACATATCTCCAATGATGGCAACGTCCAAGCAGGCAGTTTGCAGGTAGGAAGGAGCTGATGGAGGCCGGAGACAAGTGTGAAGGCCAGTAGATTCATCCCTCGGGGACTGGCAGGCCTCTCAGATGTCTCCCTGGGTCACCTCCCAAATGAAGTACCTGCTTTGGCTGTGAGCGGAAGCAGGACCTGGCCCAGATCTCAGTATATTTGACCTGGCACGGCATTTACAGGTGAGCCTCTGTAACCAGAAACTCTATTCTCTGGGGCGAATGCATTTTCATTATGAAGGCTTTTAGGTTTTTAATTAAGAAACCAAAGAGCAGTGCCTGGAGTGAGGATGCAGGGACTCTGGGTGACCGACACACTCGTTTCCACCTGGCGCAAAGGACCCTGGAGTGAGGGTGCAGTGCCTGCTCTGAGTCACCAGCACACTCATCGTTTCTACATAAAGAACCCTGTGAGTCTGTCCCAGGGCTTTTTAGCCTACACCTAAAAATTCGCAGCTCAGGAAACCCTAATCATTTTAGGAACCTGAGAGGTGGGCCAAGGGGATCTCACAGAGTTTGGTGCTGGCTGTGGGATCAGCAAAGGGCAACTGGGGCTTCCCGCAAGCACTTCCGGGAGGCCATGCACTGGCCCGAGGCTGGTTCCGCCTCCTATCCTCTGTTCTCATGCCCAGCCGTGAGGGGAGCCCCCTGCTTCAGGAGCAGTCCCTGGCTCCAGGCCCTAACGTCCATGTCCAGGCCCCTAGGGCAGCTTCTACCCCAGGGAGGCTGGGACTGGAGATAACCTGGAGCTCTAGGCAATCCTGGCAACCACGTGCTTCCCGAAGTGGCTGCAGACAAACTCCTGCTTCCAAAAGGTGGCACGGGCTGTGTGAGGCCTGGAACGCGGGAGGCTCATTTCTCAGGGTCCCCGCTCACATACAAAAAAAGGCTAAGGGCAGGTAACTTATTTAATTACCCTCTCATGGTTATCAAGTCAAGTCATAGTCGCTTAGACCTATGTGTGACTAGAAGTATACACATTATGCAAGTGTATGTAAATGTGAATACAGACACGCTTATTTTTTTATATATACCTTACGTATATGTATACACGTGCCTATGTATAAAACATGGATGAAAAAACCATAGTTAATATTTCAAATCTCAGTCACAAAGATCTTAGAAGCAAATTATTATCCTTAAATTCTAAACAAAGACGTAACGTTTTACATATTTACAAACAAAACATTCTCTATTAGCATTTTATTTTAAAAACTAAGAATGCATTGCACTCTCTCAATCTCTATTTTGAACTCAGCTCACAAAGGTCCCTGTACCAAGGCCTCTGTACCGCCGGAAGGACGGCGGTGGTCACACCTGTGGCCATTTATCCTCCCTGCATCTAGCTTCTCTTCCTGAGGCAACAGCACCTCTGAAGTCACAGTCTGGCCTCCCAACTCTCCCCGCTCCCGGGCTTCTTGGCGTGTAGCTCTGCTGCACACACCTCAGCAAATACTGCTGATTAGCCAGAATCACCCAGAAATCTCTTAACCTTGATTCTGGCTGCTTTTGTAATTTGTAATATTTGTACTTCTGGTGTGATTTGAGGAACAACACATTTTAAAACTAGAGAAGATGTGGTTTTTATTCTCTCCTTTCTACTTGCAACCTTGAAAATTCAAGTAGCAGCAAGGGTTGTTGAAAGTAACTTCCACCAAATAGAACCTATTCCAAATGTACTACAGAGCGTCAAATAACCACATAGATGTAAAATAGACATGCAGACACAGATATCAAATCCAATAGTTAAACCAAATTGAGAAATGCTTGCCAGTTTGATAGGACTTCTAAAACTTGACATAAGTGTTGGCTAAGAGATACAAGATGTTATGAGATGAGTGAGATGCTTGGCCTAGAACCACAGGCTCTCTCCTCTTTACAACAGAAAATCCATAAGGAAGTCAAATCTGAAAGAACCAGGTACCGTTGAACGGCACACTCAGCCATGCTTCCCCATCCCTGGGCCAGCTGCGGTGAGTGCAGCCAGTGGTTCAACAACATCCTTTACCCTTTACTCCCAGGCTCCCTGCCATTATGTAGATTAGGTAAACCATGGCCACTCTCACCTTAAGCCTCCCCCGCCAGCATGGCAATCACCCATTCCCAACCACAACAAGGACAGCCGTGTCCCTGGGAATGGAGAGCAGGGGTCGGTAAGGAACCTGGATCCCTAAATACCTCATGGAGCAGTCACTAGCCTGGAACATCCTCCCTGACGGGTTTGCGAGAGAGAAAAACTCCTTGGTTCCTCAAGCAACAATATTACAGAGTCTCAGGTCACAGCATCCTTACCTACCCTCGTCAGGAACCGTTTATGCTCATCAAGACATGAGAACAAAACTGCAGTGGCACAGTCACACTCACCCAGAATGCAGACCACCTGCTGTTCACATTCATGAGTTGTGAGCCAGCCACGTGGCCTGGACAGCTTACTTAGCCACTGAAATTACATCATCTAAGATTTTGTGGCAGTTACTTTGATAAATTATCCCTCCTGCTATGAAGAGTAAGGTTTGGCATTTTTTTTTTTTTTTTTTTTTTTTTTTGAGTCGGAGTCTCCTGTGTCACCCAGGCCAGAGTGCAGTATTACAATCATGGCTTATCGCGGCCTTGACCTTCTGGCTCAAGCAATCCTCCCGCCTCAGCCTTCCAAGTAGCTGGGACCCACAGGCGAGTTTGATTTCTTTGCTAACGAATTCCTAATTCACCTTGCAGCGGGCCTGTCAGGGCCATATGCCCGGACATCCACCTTGCCGACCGGCCGTGTGGTCTCTAAGGTGGATGCACTCCGGTTGCCCGGGCTCTGCACGCGATGCTGAGGCTCCAAGTCTGCCGCTTTATAAGGGACTGACAGCCCTGAGCGTCTCGACGTGCCACCGTGAGCTGGGCTTTATTCCACAGGGCAACTCTGCTTCCCGTGACGAGATGCAGCATGTGAGCACAGATCAAAGGGTATCAGCAACTAACCCATTCCCCAGGTGCTAAGCAGAGGACCAAGAGTTTAGTTCCTTACTTACTTGCTCCGAGCTTGATTCAAAACAGCTTTCTGGGATCCTGGGGACAAACATCTCTAACTGGTGAGAATTCTGGCTTTAGTAACGGAAGAATCACCTAATGCCCATTTTGTAACTGCTGTTCTCATCAGAACTTGAGGTCGAAGGGTAAAATAAAAGGGGGGCCAAGATCTTGACACCCCAGTTTGCACAAGGCTAACCAGCGTGCTTCAGGGGTGAAAGGAGTAGGATTTTTAAAGTGCTGAGTTTTAAAAACATGGCTGTAGGCTGGGTGCACTGCCTCACGTATGTAAGCCCAGCACTTTGGGAGGCCGAGGTGGGAGGATTGCTTGAGGCCACGAGTTCAAGACTAGCTTGAGTAACACAGCAACACTCTATCTCTTTCAAAAGAAAAAAAAAAAATAAAATAGTAATAAAAAGGATAATACAATAAATTACTATATCAACATGGCACCCCCTGCTGTCAGACGAGGTGCACTCTCTGTGGCTACGATGAGGTCCGGAGAGAAATGTAACTGGCATCATAGGGAAGGTGGAACCAAAGCTCCATGGCACTACTCCTATACAGTCTGTTAACCAGCATGAAGTCTCCTCCACAATCAGAAGCCCCACGCTAGGACCCTGCCGGCAGCCCCAACTGGACAGAATGGCCTCGTGAATGTCCCTTCCCGCCACAAGCTGCAGATCCTGAGCCAGTCCTGGCTGTGACTGAGGCTGCGCATAAACGTCTGCGCCCAACAGCCCACCTTTGTACATGACACGCCCAGTCCACCTCATTTCAGATGTTACGCTTGCCCCAAGGCGAACATGGATGTTACAGGTTAACTCACTGCATGTGTGCTAGACTTTCCCTATAAGTGTTCAGACATTGCACGAACCAGATGAACAAACCCCACTTTCCCTGTAAACATTCCGACATTCCATGAGCCCGATGAACACACACAGCCAACAAACCCCGGAACGTGTAACGCCGCAGACTCCTCCCCTCCTGAGGGGCACGTGCTTACAGCTCCCCCGAGACCACATTTCCCAAAGCACAGAGTGTTACTCGGAAAAGAAAACCTCCTTTTTCCTTCCTCTGTACATCTCGTGGTCATGTTAACAACTATTGCTACAAATGCAGAGAAATGAGGTATCATCTGTGCCGGTCACCGAATTCCTAGCACCAAAGCTTCAGGGTTCAGGTGAAGCTTCTATCACCCTAAAGCCAACTCTGGAGATGAAGGCCGAACTGGGGAAAGGCTGTGTCACCGCAAATCCACACCACGGGGCCCTCTGCAGTTGTGTGTAAGGAACTCTTGGCCTGTCCTGGGGTTTGGGGAGATCAGGATGCAAGCAGATACTGTACGCTCTGCCACGGGACCGTGAAGTCTGCGAAACCTCAGAGGAACACAGAGACAAATGGCTGCATGAGTCCCACAGGCCGAGCCTCGATGGGCACCAGTTTCAAGAACATAGACACGCCAGGAGGGGCAGCTGATGCAGGCAATGCCTGCAACCCCAGCACGCGGCAGCGTACAAGAAGGGGGTCTCTGGCCAGGCTCCACCACAACTGCCATATTCTGTAGCAAAATTTTAATCATAGGTTGTAAGTAGTTATAACTCTAACTTGTTTTACAGATAAACAGAACACAGGGTACCAACAGACTCCAAAGTACTTCGCCTAGAACCAAGTCTAGAATGCAGATGGCTGCTGCTCCGAGTGTGATGAGTCCCCTGTAGTGCCATAAATCCTAGATCTAGGTGACTAAGTGCTCTGCCTAAACCAGATGGCACCCTGAGGCTCTGAGGGCACCCTCTCTCCCCAGGCCAGTCCATCAGCCCCGGCAGAAGCTTCTAGAGTAAGAAACTGTGGATTTGTATTGGACAGATGTAAACCAGGCCAAGTCACAGGGACTCATCCTGGAAGCCCGTCCGTTTACCCACTCATGCCCTGAAGAGCCCTGCCCCCAGCTCCACATCCGCAGTCACGCTGAACCACAAGAACTGGCTTCTAGGCCCTCAAGCCACTCCCTCTCGCCCCCAGACAGACCCATCTAAAACCGTGAGGCCCAGAGGAGCCTTAACAGGTGGTCCCAGCAGAACTGGCCTCTGCATGTATTGATACTTTGTGTGTGTGTGTGTGTGTTGGGGGGGCAGTGGTTCTTGTTCTGTCACTCAGGCACAGTGCACCATAAGTACAGTGGTGCTATCAGGGTTCACTGCAGCCTCAACCTGCCAGGCTTGGGTGATCCTCCAGCCTCAGCTTCCCGAGTAGCTGGGACCACAGGTGCACATCACCACTCCTATTTAATTTTTTGTAGAGTCAAGGTCTTGCTATGTTGCCCAGGCTGGTCTCGAATTCCTGGGCTCAAAAGTGAACTGCCCACCTCAGCCTCCCAAGGTGCTGGGATGACAGGTGTGAGCCACTATGCCCAGCCTAGAATTGGTTTTTCTTAAACCTGAGTTTGACACATGAACCCCACTTACATAGATATCAGCACACTCTCACAGCTCGAGGGTTTTTCTGAATCCCGATTCTGTCCGTTCAAAGTCAATATCTAAGATAGGGTCAGAACTGACCCTCCCTCAGTGAAGCCTAAGGGCAAATGCAGCAGCATCTCAGTGTATGAGGACACAAAGTAAGAAGGGTGGAAAATACACACTGAAATTCTAGTGTTAGAATCATAATCACCAACACTTTAAGAGGTAATCTGCTTTCCAAAACATGTAGCTGCTGGATTAACTCCAAAGTCACCAGATTCCACAGGCAGGAGCTCAGAGGGGCACAGCTTTCTAAGGCCGCACAGCCCAGGGCAGAGTAACAGCCTCGGGGCAAAGCAAACTAAACAAAGGCTTGGTTCTCTCAAGGATGAAGGTGCTCAAGTCCTTCCAAATAGATTCTTCTTCTAAGTAAGTTAGATGCCTCCTACAACACTGTTTAGAGTGCCAGTGTGTTCAGAAACATGCCGTTGAAAATATATCTCAGGACCCCAAAATCACTAAGCTAAAGGGACGTCAACGTGAGGAACAGCTTAGGGCAAACCTACCTCCCATGCTCTTCCGAACAGAGACAGCTACTGGGGGAGAAGAAAAAAAGCCATGTACCTCCCTCACAACCGATCCACAAGGAAATTCCTCATGACAGAGGAGAGAACCCAAAGTCCCCATCTGCACACGGAGATAAATGCGGATCTGACTGCTTCCTCTGGAAAGGTTCACCAGAAACGCTTTTGTCTGATCTACCTGTGACCCGGAAACCCCTCCCCGCTTCGAGCCGTCCCTCCCTTCCTGGACCAAACCAACATACATCTCACATATATTGTTGTCTCACATCTCCCTAAAATGTGTAAGACCAAATTGTGTCCCAAACACCTTGGGCACGTGTCCAGGACCTCCTGAGGCTGTCGCAGTGTGTCCTCAACCCCTCGTGAGGCTGTGTCTTTAACCTTGGGAAAAGGAACTCTCTATGGGCCGAGAACCGTCTCAGAGATCCTTCTGGTTTACAGGAAGCATTCTCTCCTGCGAGTATAACGATGAAATCATGTGGAATTACAAAGTGCCACTTTAGTAAAGGCCAAAGGAATTAGGGTTCGATGTGCTTAAAAAACAAACAAAAACAAGTAACGTTCTGTCAATGGACCATGACGGCCACACCCCCTTTTGCAGTGAAGATGTCAACTGGGACGAGAGGCCGCTCCTGCGGATGCAGCAAAGGCTACCCTCTGACCCCACTTCCCAGAGTCTAGGTTCCCACTGCTCAGGGAAAAGCAACCCCAGCTTCACGGGGCTCAGGCCTCCAAACCCAACTCCCACCCATGCTGGAGAATCACCCCAGGGACTAGCGAAAT
The DNA here is from genome assembly GCF_037993035.2 of Macaca fascicularis. Classification (NCBI taxonomy): domain Eukaryota; kingdom Metazoa; phylum Chordata; class Mammalia; order Primates; family Cercopithecidae; genus Macaca; species Macaca fascicularis. The sequence continues at coordinate 14,275,496 of NC_088387.1, read as the reverse complement.
GGCAGGTGCAACTCTCACCTCATCCCCTTAAAGGGGAAAAGGCACCTTCCCGCTCCTCTTCCTGCTGGTGGGAACAGGGGCAAGAGCTGGAGGGGCAGGAGCTGGACGGGCAAGAGCTGGAGGGGCAGGAGCTGGACGGGCAAGAGCTGGAGGGGCAGGAGCTGGACGGGCAAGAGCTGGAGGGGCAGGAGCTGGAGGGGCAGGAGCTGGAGGGGCAGGAGCTGGAGGGGCAGGAGTCGGGCAGCAGGAGGGAAGCAGCCTGGGTCCCTGCTAGTCACAGATGACCAATGCCAACCATCCCCGACCTTCACTTTGAAAAGAAATCCTTCTCTTTTGTCAGGTCCCTGGTTAGAAGTTTGCACCCATTCCTTTAAAACAAAACAAAAACAAAAACAAACATGAAAAAAACCTCAGATACAAAATGGGTGTCTTCCTGACAATATTTCAATTATCTGGAGGCCTTGGGTCAAATGACGGCAAAACAGGAATCTGAACACTTATTCAGGAAACTATCTTCCACAGCCCCATCTACCCTCCCAGGCTCTCACCTTATGGTGTTTGTCTGCTAGATGATTAACAATAATTGGTTTCAAAAACTAGGTGTACAGAACAGACAAAAGTCAGCTCGGGTTGAGGGGAAGCAGGATAAGACCCCCTTCCCCGCAGGACGGTGGAGGAGGAACCTTCAGCACCTGGGTTTTCAGGATGCTGGATGTCTGAGAGCATCTCTCACAGCTCAAGTACGGCCAGACCCTCCTCTGACACAGCCTATTCAGGCGAAGGTGGCACCTGCCCTAGAGATCCACAGCCCTGCGCGGGGCTCAACTGGAGCTGAACTTTCCTCCCTTGGTAAGAGTCAGGGCCAGGGGTGGGGAGAGGAGAGAAGTAGCAGGTCTGAGGGGCACTGTGGAAACTCCATGCCACGCTAACTCTCGTCTGACGTGCTCCGGCCTAAGCCACGCTTCTCGGAGGGCATTTCCCTTCACACATCCGGAAATCATCAACGTCTAGTCTCCCCACAGAACAGATCCTTCCCCAGGAGGCAGACACTTGGCTGTAACACGGGGTAATGAGGGACGCGCCTTCGTGCCCATTCTGTAATGTTTCCCGTTACCTATTTTACCTTAAGCGACCAATGATTCCCATTTACACGGGACACAGTGACACAGACAGCAAAACACATGAGATTCAGTGTGATCCCACACCCGTCACTGCTGACCTCAAGTTCTTTGTTCGTTTTGCTTCTAGAGTTTGTACTCTCTCCCGGGGTTCCAGGCCTGTGGATTCAACCAATCATGGATCAAGAATATTTTTTAATGTGTTTGTACTAAGCATTCAGAATTTATTATTCATTAAACAACTACTCCCATGGCATGTCCATGGTATGGCTGTTACGAGCAACCCTGACATGACTGTCTGCAGGAGGATGTGCGTATGTCATATGCAAACACCATGCCATTTTAGAGCAGGGACCTCAACACCCACAGACCTCGGATTCCATAGGCAGTCCTGCAGCCCACCCCCATGGGCACTGTGGAATGCCTATAATAGAAAATGTGGAGGTTTTAAATAGTTATGCACTAAATCTAATCTTTTATAAAGAAATTACTGTGTATCATGTGTATTATTTGGAAGTCCTTCATGGCCCAGAGACTTGACATGTTCTTATCTTTTTGTCCACTGATCATTTCAGTAAGCTTATTGAACACAAATCAATTTTACAATTAAATTCTTACAGGAATCACACTCAATCTGTAAGTTGCTTTGGTTTTTAAAGGGAAATAACCAATAGTTTTGCAAACCAGCTATATCATAGAATAATAGGACAAAGCAGCCCCATGACATGCAAAAACATGAGGTTTCAAAGCTAACCAGTATAAAACACGTTACAAACCCCTCAATATGAAAACGTTTCACACCACAACAGATATTCCAGAAAAAAAACAAGATATTCAAAAAAGGCCTTTGCAGAAAAGCACTTTCCCCTTCATTTTTCACACGGTTTCCAGAAGCTTGTGTTTGGCAATGACCATGAACCAGAAGTAGCGTCCGCTGCAACTACTGCTACCGCAACACAGAATATTAAGGCAAAAAAAGAGAACACATTGATGAGAACAGGTAGAGTGTTATACAAATAAGTGTGTTCTAAAGTCAACAATGTTCAAATTCTAGGTCTCCCGCAGACACTAGACAGTAACCGCCAAAGCTTATGTACTTGACAACGTTCAAGGAGACCAAGTTCAGAGCTGTCACAAGGCAGCACCATCCTCATGCAATTATCTCAGGCGGGTTTGAGGACAAGTGCCCCCGTCACAGCAGGAAAGCTGCCCAGCCCAGCACTTCCTGTGGTCACAGACCTTCGCCCTCCCATGTCTTCAATACGTCCTTCACACTGGGAACCAGACAGCAAAAATTAAAACACTTCCTCAAATCTCAAGACAGTCTTTAGAGCTCTTTTCCTTGCCCTTTCTCTTACTGAAAAAGCCTATTATGTAAGCAATCTGTAGTGCTTACCAGAGCTGGGGCAGAAAGAGAGCTAGTGTTTGGTAGATCGAGTTTCAAGCATGAGGAGACCAGGAAGTTCTGGAGATGGATGGCGGTGATCGCGGCACGACAGTGTGAACACACTTAATGCCACCAAACCATACACTTAAAAATAGAATGCTATGTAATTTTACCGCAATCAAAAGACTGAGAAAAGCCATCTATAATTACTGTCACTTCTAATATCTTACATCCTGTAAGTTTCATTTGCTTTTGGAAATCCTCAGAGCAATCATGAAAAACTAGTACCCTGTCATCTCTGAAACGCAGGCAAAGTCGTTCAAGGGTTTTGATTATAGGAAAGTAGCTGGAAAGCAAAGCGCCCGTTAGACACGGCAGCTGTGGTAGGACAAACACATGGTAGGAAGGTGGTGGTCATGCTACACACAGATGGGAAGGGTTTGGGGAGCCAGAGCACCCGATGCTCGGGAGGCACCTGGGCAGGAGCTGAGAATGAACCAAACACGTTCGATCACGCAACATTCACGGACCCTGAGTCCAGCCACCGCCGCTGACATCCACTGTGGCTGGGGTGTCCTCTGCCACAGAGATACACACCCTGCCAAGGATACTGTACAGATTAAATGTCAAAGCACAGACACACTCATGTCCAGCTGTTCAGATAGAAGCAAACACAACACATTTCCCAGATACCAGCAGCAAGACTCTCCACCTGACTGCGTTCGGAATAACGATCTTCTTTGCCAGGGCTGAGCCATGCTTCTCTCTCGCCTGTCCTCTGCCTTCACCAGCTTCGTGCGCGTTTCCGGGCAAGTGTTTGTGCAGGTGCTATCACTTATTTCCACAGCGAGAATATACACAGACACCACACAGAAATGGGCGACCCCGTTAGGAGCTGTGCAGGGACATCTAACTCATCAGATGTGCCAAATTCCTGTTGCCATGGAAATTAAACTAACTAAACTAACGTTGCTACGACCTCATCTCTTACTGCACCACTAAAGATCATCCGGGTAAGAGGAATGTGTCTCTGCATAGCATTCAGCTCACGTTTACATGTCGTTTTTCCCTGAACATGGTTATGTGAGATAGAAATCAGTAAGATGGGGTGTAACATCTAGTATAGGATCGTTGTGTCTCCTAGGCTCACACACTTCCTTTAAGATCCTCAGAAAATGAAGTTTAACTCTGGGGACGTGAGTTACATAGTAACTTGTTTTGGATACTGTCTCTTTCACAATCCAAATATCAACACCAAAGAAGTTCTTGAGTTCCTTTTGAAATTGAAAGGAATTTACAAACTATAAAAGCCCCAATACGAAAGGATACAATTCAGTCTTTTTAGCATATTCTCAAAGCTGTACATCAACCACTAGTATGTAATTTCGGGACTTTTTCACCACGGGCCGAAGAAACCTTGAACCCATTAAGAGTCAGCACCTGCTCCTTCCTTCCACCAGCCCCTGGCAATCGCCAGCCCACTTCCGTTTCTCTGGATTTGCCCATTCTGGACACCTGTTGTGAGGAGAATCGTACAGTGCGTGACCTTCGGTGCTGACATCTTTCACGTCCAAGGAGAGTGGAATCTCAGTGAGTGACCTGTTGACAGATACCCAGACTCTTTCTACTACTACGAATAATGCTGCTATGAAGACTCTTGCATAAGATTTTTTTGGCAAAAATATTTTCAATTTTCTTGGGCGTATGCCTAGGAGTGAAATTGCTGGGTTGTACGGTGATTTCATGCTTCACTTTTCTGAGAAACTGCCAGACTTTTCCAAATCAACTGTACCATTTTTTTTCCCCTCCCACTAGCAATATATCAAGATTTCAGTTTTCCCAAATTCACCACCATGTCACTGTCCAATACTGGGGTTTTACCCATCCCGGTGGTTGTGAAGTGGTGTCTCACAGTAGTTTTGATTTCCATTTCTAAGATGATGAATTCTGCTAAACATCTCATGTGCTTTTTAAGGCATTTATATGTCTTTCTTTGGAGAATGTCTATTCAAATCCCTTGTCCATTTTTAAATTGGATTTTTACTAAGAGATTTTAAATATATTCATGATATCAGGTCCTTATCATGATAATGTATCCTGTTCTGTGGGTTGTCTTTTTACTTTAAGAGTATCCTCTGAAATGAACATTTTTAATTTTGATCCCGTCTTTTTCCCTTCAGTTGCTTGTTACAGCTTTAGACGTCTCAGCCAAGGAAACATTGCCTAATCCAACGTAGCAGTTTCACCAGGATTCTTCCCTAAAGGTGTCATGGGCTGAACTGTCCCCCCTTCTCAAGATTCCCATGTTAAAGTCACAACCCCGGAAATTCAAAATGTCACTGTACCTAAGTGTACAGGGCCTTTAACTTGGAAATTTAGGTCACATAAGATCTTGAGAGTAGGCCCTGATCCAGTATGACTTGTATTCTTTTGCGAGAATTTAGACACAGTCCTCAGTGCTGCATGCACATAAGAGAAACCTGTGAGGACACAGAGAGGACGCCGTCTACACAGCACAGGGTGAGGCCCCAGAGAATCCAACACTGGCCGCACCTTGATCCCAGGCTTCCAGTCTCCAGATAAAAGGAAATAAGATGCTGTTGTTTAAGCCGCACGGTCTGTGGTGTCCATTATGGTACCCAACAGACTGACAGAATGGGTCTCACGGTCGACTCCTTACGCTGGATCCATTTTGAGCTTTGCGTGTAGGGTGAGGAAGGGTCCAGTCCATCCTTTTCCATGTGGATACCCTAGTTGTCCCAGCACCATTGAGTTCTGAAAGGAAAAAAGTAAAGCAACCCTTACCGTCCTTTCTCCATCAACAGATTAGAAGATACACTGAAAAATCGTGGACAATTTTCTCAGTTTAAGCCAGTAGTTTTCAAATTTTGGGGTCTCAGGAACCCTTTGCACTTTATTCAAGATCACAAAAAAGCTTTCTCATCAGGCCGGGAGTGGTGGCTGCTCATGCCTGTAATCCCAGCACTTTGGGAGGCAGAGGCAAGTGGATCACTTGAGGTCAGGAGTTCAAGACTGGGCTGGCCAACATGGCAAAACCCCATCTCTACTAAAATACAAAAATTAGGCTGGCATGGTGGCGAACACCTGTAGTACCAGCTACTAGGGAGGCTGAGGCACAAGAATCACTTGAACTCAGGAGGCAGAGGTTGAAGTGAGCTAAGGTCACGCCACTACACTCCAGCCTGGGTGGCAGAGTAAGAATCTGTCTCAAAAAAAAAAAAAAAAAAAAAAAAAAAAAAAAAAAAGATAACAATTTAGTTTATTTTACAACGATAAAGTCATTACATCTTAACACAGTCTTCAAGAAGAAACCATTTTCCAAAATAAGTAGCAGCGTGGCAACAGTTTGTACTGCTGTGAAAACACCTAACATCTCTGCACCTCAGACAGCAGGGTTCTCACACCTGCATCTACGTTCAGTGGGCTAGAGAGCCGTGGCTGAAGTTTATGAAAGAAGTCCGACCCCACGCTGATATACAAGTGGGAAGCAGTATTTTCATTGTGTTTTCAGATCATTTTAGGTATTCTCTGTTGCCAAATGTAACAAGTGGCACTTCCGTACAGGCTGTCTGCAACCAGAGACTGCGCTCTGGTCGACGGGCCTTTCTGCCCCAATTCCTTCTGAGTCAACTGGTCCGTCCTGCACTTGAATGGCTTTTACCAGCACACGATTTTGTAATCACACATTGGTTAGAAAACACTGGTTCAGAATTATGAGCAACTTCCACATTTCGTTCTATATCAAAAAACAAACAAAAACACATCAATATCACCATTGATCACATGAGAAAGTGGTGGACACAAGATTTTTATATTTTAATACTCATTGGAAAGCTCAAATGTCTATCATTGGGAATAATGTAAGGTACTTTCCTTGAGATGAAAGTCATTTTGTTCATTTTCCAGGCCACACCTGCAAATACCTCCATCTGAAGTGGCATTGTTTGCAAGTCATTCTTTCTATAAAGGCGACCGTTAGTGGAAGAAGTGGTTCTGCAGGTTCATAGCCCAGAGGCACCAGTGCTCTCTCAAGATAACCATAAAATCCGCAGAAGACGCACCTGTGCACACTTCCTGTTTCTCACTCAGAACATTCCAGAAGGAACCCTGAATCCCGATGCCGCAGTGGGACTGAAGTTTGCTCTCACCCACACAATAAACCCAGCGAACTCCCCCAGCCCCCACCCTGAGGCCACAGCCTTGGTCCTCTGTCTGGTCTAGGAGGGCTCCTGCAGCTCCAGCCTAACAGGGAAAAGCAGGCACCCACATGTCAGAAAGCCCTCCCAAAGCCCGGCGAGCACTTCTGCTTATGTGCCAGCTAAGTGCGTTTGAGACGGATACAACCAGCTGTACGGCAGGCAGCGAGGTACCCAGCAAATACTCAGGGTTCATGTTACTGAGGAAGGAAGGTAAACAGCGAGATACTCAGCAAGTACTCAGGGCTCACGTTATGGTGAGGAAGCCAGGCAGATAATGAGGTACCCAGCAGGGTTCACGTTTCCGAGGAGGAAAGGAGGGTGAAGACAAGGGGGATGGAACAGCCTGTCATAAGCTTTAGCATTTACAAGGCTCACTGAAGATTATCCGATTTGATCTTAACAGCTCACAAGATAGGCAGAGGCACGGCTCTTTCACTTCATAAAGAGATCCCGAGAACTGATGATGACCGCGTGCTCTTCCCACAGGATCCCAGAAATCATTCTCAAATCATCTCTCAGTTGTATACATGTGATAGTATCTCAGTCACGTCCCCTCTCTGCAGGGGAATTTTAATGCCGCCCTGCTGTTGCTTCGCACCCCTGCCCTCTCCTGCATGTCAGCCATGCCCACCATCCATGGGGAGTCTGCAACACCCCACCCCCGCTGCTGCTGAGGGTTTGGATCACCCTTATCTTTCATTTCCACTTACAGGGACCTGTTCTTCCTTCAAATGCAGCTCAAATTCTCTCATTGTGTGAAGCCTTTTCCAGCCATCACAGCCGTCATGTGTAAAATCAGTCTGTGGAATGCTTCATTCAGGAGGTACTTATGTTGACTCATCGGCTGTGATCAGGACCAAATTCTGAGCAAACCAGGTGGTCCCCGCTCCCCAGCTCTGCTCCAGTGCACTTAAAACAAGGATTCCTGGAAGCACCTTTTTAGCCCAATTCACGCATGAGTCTGCCCCACACCCTGCAGAAAAGCCCTGGTGGTCGGCGGTCAGGGCTCGGGGCCCCCAGGTGGGTAAGGAGAGCTTAGTGCCCTCTCTGGACTTGTCGCTCAGAGACCCGTGGCTGGAAGGGAAGAACTTGAATCCTGTGAAACATCCAGGACCCGAGACCCACTCAGGAGCAGAAAATGGGGAAAGAGCCTCGAACACACCCACGGGAGGGCAGACAGCAGGAGCCACGGAGGCCACCAGGAGGGAGGGAGGCAGGCAGTGAGGCCAGAGGTGATGTGGCCAGGAGGGAGTTGATGTCGCCAGAGGTGACGTGCTGTGGGGAGGAGATGTGGCCAGAGGCAACGTGGCCAGGGAAGGAGACACGGCTGGAAGTGACAAGAGGGGTCTCCAGGCCTCAGATTGTGCCTCATTTTTAGATGACATTTTAATTAAGATGTTATATCTAACTTTAACGAAACATAGCAATTTAGAACCATTGTGTACATTTAAAGCACGATACAAATAGACCACATTTCCCAAACCAAAGAACAGTGCATTAAAGGAAAAAATAGCAGCTCACCAAAAAAAAAAAAAAAAAAAAAAAAAAAAAAAAAAAAAAAAAAAAAGGTGAGTAAAAAAAAAATTTATTTAAGATCAGAAATAAAGAGATCCTACAGCTCTTCTAGTCCAATCCCCACCCTAACGTGAATGGGGGGAAAAAGAAAGTAGATCCTAGTCAGTCAGAATTAAAGACAAAACCGATCCAATTTACCTTCCACGTGACAGAAAACAAGAAGCTCATCAAGGAATCCCTACAAACAGTAGCTTTAGTAGTTCCCAAAATGCAAAATTCACCTACAAATTAAATCAACTGCTAAGTGTGTATAGAGTAATTCTTTTCATTATTGCCTTCCTCATCCCCAGGGGCTTTTTTAGACCTTTTTTCCCCAATTGCCTCCAACACCCAGGAAATTTAAACCCCACAAGTAAACCGTGTCTCGATTCATCCACAGCGTCCTTTAGAGCAGACAGTCCGTTGCTCTAAGACATTCTTGTCACCTAAGCACCGATTACAGCCTGAGAACGCACAACACGCACAACACCTACTCACACGAACTCTGACAGACAATAGGTGAGATATGGCACATGAGGAGGAAGACAAGATAAATGAGCTTCACCGACACCCCAGATCCGAGAAGTGAAACAGGCAGCCTGCTCGGGTGCAGGTGACTCCTGGAAAATAGCCAAGGGCAGCATTTGGAGAAGCAGCACCGCAGGCCAGGAGGATCTGGGGGCTTTAGAAGGGAGGGGCGCCCCGACCAGGTACTGGGGGATTCAGAAGGGAGGGGCGCCCCGACCAGGTTCTGAGGCCTCAGAGGGGAGTGATGCCCCAATCACTTGCTGGGGGCTTCAGAGGGGAGGGCCACCGTGACCTCGTGCTGGGACTTCAGATGAGAAGGCGCCCCGATCGGCTCCTGGGGGCGGCAAGACAAGCCCAGGGTTCCGTCCTCACTTTTCACTCCCTACTTCCGAATCTCGTCCTGAAGTTGCAGCCAGTCCAGGTATTCATTTACCCATAAAATTATGTATCTGCGAGTAACACAAGTCACTAATCCACACAGATCTGAGTCCACAGATACCTCCCAGAGATGCCACCATCCCTTCTGGTAGAAGAACAGCCCAGGGGCCCACGCTGCTAGGAAGGGAGACTGTCTCCAGCCTGACGCTGCAGAGTCCTCAACACAAAGTCTACCTTCGGGAACATGCCATCTCCTACAGAAGCAACTAGGGGCATGTAGGGTTTTTTAAAATCTTTTTTTTCTTATGACAGAGTCTCCCTTTGTCACCCAGGCTGAAGTGCACTGGCTCGATCTCGGCTTGCTGCAACCTCTGCCTCTCGAGTTCAAGTGATTCTTCTGCCTCGGCCTCCTGAGTAGCTGGGATTATAGGCGCCTGTCACCACGTCCGACTAATTTTTTATATTTTTAAGTACAGATGGGATTTCACCTTGTTGGTCAGGCTAGTCTTGAACACCTCACCTGACCAGCAGTGAGGGTGGAAGGGGCGCCATGTGAGTGCCCCTGAAAACACACACAAGCCTGGCTGCTTAAAAGGAATGAATATAGCTCAACACTCCTATGTGAACATTGATGTGTCTACTGCCTTACAGAATCCTCCTAGCTGAGCTGCAGGAATCTTCCTTGGAGCCTTTTCTCACCTACACTGCCTACAGGTGTCCACTGGGCTCCCTGGGCAGTATCGTGTCTTTGTTTAGAATATCACAGTATTTGGAGGCCTGTTTAATCCCAAGTCAGAGCCTTATCATAACTCAGACACCATCCCTCAGGGCTTGTGGGCCAACTTCGGCTAACGCAGGCTGCTCCACAGTGCCCTGCAGATGGGCTTGGTGCATCCACACGATTTTAAGATTTAGGGCTGCCGTGTTCTGCAGTCACAGATGCGGACTTACATATTCATCATGACTGAAGGCAGCACGTGTTTTTATGTTCCTTCTGTAATGGTAATAATCATGGCAACATTTCCTTGATCCTTAAAAAAGCCTCCTAACAGCAGTTGCATTCCACCCCCTTCCTTAAAATTAATAGAATTTACCAAACTAGGTGAAATCAGTCTGCATGAGAAAGTAACAAATCAGTGTTCACTCAATGGCATAGTAGCTGGGCATAGAGTGTACGTCAACATCCCAAACTAAGCACCCATCACAGTTATTCCTAACTCGCAGGAAAGCTAGAAAAATTAGAGGGCTTAAAACATACTTATAAATGAAAATAACAAGAAACCAACGTTTCTGAGGAGCATTTGTTAGCCCAGCAAGGAAAGCCATTAACCAGTGCTGATTATATTGCATTTGATTACAGCAGCCAAAGACGTGTCCAGAGGAAGAGAGTTTTAAAGATTAGTCTTGCGGTAAGAATGGTTGCTTAACAAGTTCACACTACTGGGCTACACCAATCGTCAATTACAAAGCAAGGCAAACGAGCGTGAGTCTTTTTCCTTAATCCTTAATGCGTCAAAAATTACCACATTGGCCAAGCTGGTCTCCAACTCCTGATCTCAGGTGATCCGCCCGCCCCGGCCTCCCAAAGCGCTGGGATTACAGGCATGAGTCACCACGCCTGGCTGAGAAGTGGTTGACAGAGGCTGAGTGGAAGCTCCTGTCCCTTCCTGGGACATCCACATCCCACCCAGTTTCCCATATCGACTAGGACACTCGAAGCATCACAGCAAGGACAGCTGCATCCCCGCAGTTCTCTGCACTAATGCCACAGTTGCGTGAGCAGCCACAGCCCTGGAGCTGCCACTCAGCCTTATCGTGCTGGCACAAGCACAACAGAAACTACCAAGCCCCCAAAAGAGGGAGGAGTGGGGACCCAGGGGAGTCAACCAGGAAGGAGGAATGCGGCTCAGGAGAGTAGGGAGGTGTGGGGGCCCAAGGCAGTGAACCAGGAGGGAGGCGTGGGGGCCCAGGGCAGTGAACCAGGAGGGAGGCGTGGGGGCCCAGGGCAGTGAACCAGGAGGGAGGCGTGGGGGCCCAGGGCAGTGAACCAGGAGGGAGGCGTGGGGGCCCAGGGCACTGAACCAGGAGGGAGGTGTGTGGTCCAGGGGAGTGAGCCAGGAAGGAGGAGGGAGGAATGAGGTCCAGGGAATGAACCACGAGGGAGGAGTACAGTCTATGGGAGTAGGGAGGACTATGATCCAGGGGAGTGAACAAGGAGCCTCTAGGGGTAGCAGGTTCACACACCACAAATACCTCCCAATCCATCCGCATGCAGGGAGGGGACGGAAACCACGCAGGACCTGCAGCGCTTTCTCCTCGCAGAAGAGGAGTGAGGATACCGGCTTATGCATGAAATCAGAGCTAAAGTTCTACCACGGTGGGGAGACGCTTCACAGCCCAAATGGGTGCAAAAAGAAACCAATCATACAAGATCAGTGGATGGAACGGGATCAGAAATTTAAGCCTGTAACAAGCTTTCAGAAAAATCTTCACTTGATCTGCAAGATGACTCCAGCTCTGCTTGATCATTTCTGCAAGTGTCTAACTTGTGATGAGCCATCTCAGAGCCGTTCAAGAGAAGTAACAAAATCAAAACGCCAAGGCATGCTCCATATTTTAGATAGCCTGCAACAGTATGGAAATGAGCAGCGGTGCCAGAGCTTTCAAGTTTGTTTGAAGTAAATTCCAGCATGAGGGGCAGCATCTTCCTGGCTGAAGCAATGAGGTGGGCTCCTGCTCACCGCATGGGAGATCAGCTTTCAGCTCAGCTGTTGTCAAGGGTCTGCAAACCATGATCCCCGACTGAGCCTTGGCCAGGGAACCAGAAGTGGTTTTTACACTTTGAAGTTTTAACAAAAGAAATATATGCAGAGACTTCTGTGACACACAAAACATAACACGTTGCCTACCCTGCCCTTTACAGGAGCTTCTAGTTTTGGAGTCAGTTACAAAGTGTTTCTATAAAATAATGTCACTGATTCTCAAGCATGTCAGGAAAAGTCACACTTCTCAACAACCCTCAATGGACATGCACCATCCTGTGTGTTTCACACAGATTTTAGTTTTTTAAAAGTCAAAATAAGGGAGGTAATTCAGCTAAGTATTATAGTAACACAATTTGAGATACTTAATGATGTGTGACAACAGAATAATTGGCATTCCTGTGACACAATAAACTAGCTGAAACAAAAAATAACAAATCAAAGCATGTTTTGGCATCTCAAAGTGATCAGTGAAATTGGCAATAACATTCAGTTAAATGATACTTTAAAAAACAAAAAGCAAAAACAAAACAAATACCACTAAACCATCACTCCTTAAATGTATTTACCTACTGCTGCAAAATAAAGTGGAGAGACTTCTTAGTGCAGGGTAATAATCAGCCATCGTCACCATGAAAGAGACCACTGTGCAGGCTCAGGCCCTCCAGCCCACAAAGGCAGGGGGAGGGAGCAGAAACGATGGCCAGAAAGAAAGGGACAGGGCAACCATGACCTACTCAGCAATTGTACCCTCCCACCTTTCTTGTGGACTTACAATTTTGGAGCCATCTGGGTTTACCTTCCTATGTCCATAAGTCAGCAAGTTCTCGAAGCCAGAAATCTACAATGCTTCTGGCCGCCAAGTCCTCTCGGCCTTCCCCCATGTTTTAGGGCCCCATCAGCTCACCCCTGAATAGTATCAATGGCCACGGAGATCCAGTCAACCTTGCACTCCACAGACTGAAGTATGCCAAGAGCCACTCGAGGCTGCCACTGCCATGATTAAAGGTTTTCAGAGACAGTCGCCAGCACTGCACAAGTCCATGTGGCTTCACCAGGTGCAAAGCGGCTCCAGCATTCCATCCAGTCTGTCGCTGCTACCATAGCTGTGAGTCTAGGATGTGTCAGGAAGGGAAGGAAGACACCATGTAGATCATCTCTTTTAAGCTTCAATGTCACAAGGTGGATTTTGTTGTGCCCGTTTTATGGATCGGGAAAGCTTTAAGGAGGGCAAGCACAGGGCCCTGCTGACACAGCAGCAAGCTCCGCAGAGGCCTGGGCATGACCCCCGCCCCACGCTCCCTGGGTCCTGATGTCCACTCCTCCCCCGTGGGAGCCTGATCCTGAATCTGCCTGAATTGCTACCATTCCTAAGACACGACTCATGTCTGCCCACCTCCTCCTTTATCTGTTTCCCCCAGCCCAGAGGCGTGTGCTCTTCCATCCAGCCAGACATCACGCTTCAGCACCTGCACCTGACACCACTTCAGCCAAAAGCTTCTCTCAAACCTCCCCCAACACCTGCCGGTCACAGGTCTGCACCCATCGCCTTTCTCAGACGAATTCTCACATATTCCTGTGTAGCACCATTCAGCTGATTATAGTCTGAGAGGAGGAAGCTTCGTAGAGAAGTCCACATTCTACTTTGCTCCCAGCATTCCGTCTTGCATGAGGCAACCGATTAACAGCAAATTCATTTCAGCACAACATTTCCATTTGAAGAAAAGCAGGGCATAGAACTCTGGTCATAATTAAAAGCTTGTTTCGTTCGTCGTTTGAAATTCCATGTACTGCTGCAACAGCAGCACCCCCTCCTCGCCAGGCTCTGCCTAAAGGATATCATTCTTCCAGCGCACGACTCCCATCAGAACCCCCGCAGCAAGAGCCACGCAGGTTTCCCAGTGCCTCCGGCTGTGGCTTCCATGCTAGGCCAGCACTGACACGATGGGAGTGGTGTCCCTAACAACTACAGGATCGGAAGCTGGCCGACTGCTCTATAGAATGCAGACATGTTAGTAATCACTGACAGTTCCACTGACAGGCTGCTCAGCTAAACTGGGAAAACTCCACAAAATAGAAAGAACCCATGGAGAGCACTTCTCTCTCCAACCTGGCAGCAAACGGTGGCTGTGCAGACGACCTCTTCGGGATAACCATCGACTGCATCTCAGGTCAGCAACAGCCCCGCTGAGGGCCAAAAAATCAGCTCCCCCCAGCCCTAACTTCCTAAGGGTCAGCCCTCCCAGGCCACCTCTCCTGGAAGACCAGCTCTGAGGCACCCATGACGGTCAGGAACCGACTCTGGGACTCATTTCCCAGGCTCCTGCCCACCGCTCTCTCTCTTCTTCCTCCTCCTCCATCTCCCTCTTCACTCCCATCCTCCCTCCCACTTTCACTTCCCTTCTCTCCTTTCCTCTCCCTCCTTCATTTCCTTTCAGTCCTCACCTTCCTCACTGCACTTCCCCATCCAACTCAGCTGACGCATTCTCAGGTCAGTAGAGGGTTTTCTTTCACTCTATGTTTTTATTGCAACGATCATTCTTAATGAACAGAAACCTGTTTCGGACCATGTGGATGCCACCTCATGACCAACTGCTGCCCCGCGGCCCCGTGTCCACTCAGTGTCCTCACGGCACAGGTGCCCAGTAGTATGGCTGTGACCAGGGGTAGCAACATGGGACATGGGAGAGGTATCCCAGCCAAAAGGCTCTGCAAAGCCTCCCCAGCAAACCGGAGCAAGGCCCAGGGCGGTAGGGAGAGCGCTGTGCTCATGCTGTAGGCAGTTCAGCTTCTGCAAACTGTCCACGGACTGCAAATTACTTTGTTTCCATGGTTACAAAAGAACCATAAGCATTCTGAAATATGTTCTTGGTTTCATGTTTGCGAAATCTAAGCAACATCATAAGAAAAATCACTGAATTCTGTCCGAGGCTCTAGGGGTGTTTTCCTCTCTGAAAGGAGCCCCTTCCGGGACTTGGGATTGAGTGACAGCCTTCAATCACGGTTCTCCTGGTGGTAACAGGGAACTCCTCAGCCTGCTGGGAGCTGGGGCCCTCGACAGCCTCATGGCTCCACACGCCAGGGTTCTAAGGATCACACGTGTGCAGATAGCAAAGCTTGCTGCACACACGCCAGGTGCTAACAAGCCCCAAACTTCTCACTCATACTTGCTAACTACATCTCTTCTCCCAGCCTCCATGGCGTTTCACACTCTGCCTTTATATAGAGATGAACCATGCATCCTGAGTGCTACAAAGATTCACCTCCTTCCGGGCAGAAGGGTGCATCTTTCCATCACGGGGTCTTCACGCGAGCCGGCCCAGGATTTGCAGAGTGGGTGAGTCTAACGTTGATGATACTTTCTCACTATTCCCTTCACACCCTTCCAAAAACAAGAGTACTGCCAGCTTCTTACCGAGGTTGTAATGAGCAAAATATTTTTCTCTTATTTGTCACTTTTTAATGTAATACTAGTGAAGAATGTGACTCTACATGTACACTGTAAGCACCCACACCGTGAACATTCTGCTCTCCCGTGACTGTATTCACAGGTCACAAGGACAAAACTTCTCCATAGTAGCCAAAATATATACATTTATTTATTTATTTATTTATTTATTTATTTATTTATTTATTTATTTATTTCTGTTAACATGACTTCCACTCATCTGAAAGTCACAGAAGTGGCTTTTCCTTCATAAAAAGATCCAAAGGATCCACAAGCCAGGTTTAATAAACATGTTGGTCCAGGTAGGAAAACGACCCCTCAGTCTCCCTCCCCTCAAAGACCAGGGCAGCCCGGAAACTGCGCTCTCCAGTCAATGACAGCTGGCAGGATTCCCTAAGTAAGCAACCGGAAGATTCCCATCTCGCAGAGCGCGCCTTTCAAGACAAAGAACATACTACCCAACTGAGGACTGAGGCAGTAAAGAAACATGTTTTCGGCCGGGTGCGGCGGCTCACGCTTGTAATCCCAGCACTTTGGGAG
Organism: Macaca fascicularis; assembly: GCF_037993035.2. Classification (NCBI taxonomy): domain Eukaryota; kingdom Metazoa; phylum Chordata; class Mammalia; order Primates; family Cercopithecidae; genus Macaca; species Macaca fascicularis. Next base: position 14,259,561 of record NC_088387.1, on the reverse strand, counting down.
GAGGAGGCAGGCGGATCACAAGGTCAGGCGATCGAGACCATCCGGCTAACACGGTGAAACCCCCGTCTCTACCAAAAATACAAAAAATTAGCCAGGCATGGTAGCGGGCACCTGTAGTCCCAGCTACTCGGGAGGCTGAGGCAGAAGAGAGGAGTGAAGCTGGGAGGCAGAGTTTGCAGTGAGCCAAGATCACGCCACTGCACTCCAGCCTGGGCGACAGAGCGAGACTCCATCTCAAAAAAAAAAAATAAAAAAATAAAAATAAATAAAATTAAAAATGTGTCCTCATGTTTTGGCCTTTGAGACAAAGCCTCTTATTTAATCGAGTTCTGACTGAATTTGACTCACAGTACTCTGGCAGATTCTTCATTCTCTGGTGAGATAGACGAATGTCGCAGGGTGAGGGCAATGCCAGCCCTTTCAGGGTCAACTTTTTGAGGAGTGATGTCTGGCAGAACACAATCCAACCACCCAACAACTTAGACGCTTTCTGGTACTTACTCTGTCTGCTTGTTTCCCTTTCTTGAATTCAGCTGGGGGAAAAAAAAAAACAAAAAAATCAAAACCAGAAACGAACAGCCCATGTGTTTTTGTGTCTGAAAAGTTAATACATCCACATCCAACTTTCTAAATGAGACCACGGCAGGTATGATGGTCACCGAACAGTGGCCACTGTTGACAAAATACAAAGTCTTCTACAAACATGAACGAGTTTCTAGCAATACAAAAGTCAAGGGAATTTACTCCACATATTAAAGCTGTCAAGGGTGCTCATCAAAAATGTACTTAGAGGTTTTCCTTTAAAGTTATTTTTGAAGATTTTTAAGTTGCAATACTTAAAAGCCTCTGGGGAAAGAAAGGATACAGGTATCTGGAAGATCTATACTAAATGATTTTCATGTCTTTTTTGATAAAGTTAAATAAGATCAGCCTTGAAGTAATGGGTTCCACTACTCTGAGGCTGTGGATGGAATCCACACCACGAGACAATTGAATAAACAGCAAGGCTGCACACACAGGACGCAGGCAGTGAGCCAGCCTGACTAGTCATGTTCTGGGTCAGTTCTACCCAGTTCTGCCCAGGCCCCACTGGAGATGAAAACCTGCCCTGTAGAAGCCTTCAATCCCCACCTTTCAAAATCTAATCCTCAACTGAGGCCCAAGTCCAAAAATCTACTGAAATCTTAGCCCGCGTTAGACCAGCTGTCCCCCAGCCTTTTTGGCACCAGGGATGGGTTTCATGGAAGACAATTTTTCTGGGGGCTGGTTTTGAATTGCAACTGTTCCACCTCAGGTCAGGTATTGGATCCTCATAAGGAGCACCTCCGAGATCCCTCACATAGAGTTTACAATAGGGTCCCAGCGCCTAGGAGAACATGCGGCTTACAAGAGGGTCCCAGCGCCTAGGAGAACACGCGGCTTATGATAGGGCCCCAGCACCTAGGAAAACATGTGTCTTACGAACAGGTATTATATCTAGGGGAACAGGTATGAAATGAATTGGTAAAGCAAAAATCCACCGGATCTACCACTTCAAAACAAACACCACTGTCCAATATTGATGTGAGCCAAAAACATGGAAGTCCTGAGGGCCCACACTGACCACAGCCAGACACCACTTCTACAAGAAGCAAGCACGCGCCTAGAGATCACCCGTGATGACCCAGGAGAGCAGTTTGAGCAGAGACAAATGTGAAGGAGAGGCATATAGGCCAGGGTGCTGGTTGTGCCCGTCTTTGTGACCTCACTGAGATTGCTGACCTCTAGCCCTTGGTGTCTGTTCTATGGAGGAGATAGCCCCCAAATCCCTGCTTCCCTTCAGCACTGACTGAGGTGGCCCTGAAGTCTCCTCAGGGCTGAGACTGCTTCTAAATCCTGTTAACTGCACATCTACATAAAAAACAAAACACAAAATATCAAGTATGCTGACAGGAAAACAAAAATACGTGAATCCTCCCTTATTCAACAGGCATTTAAAAAGTAACAGGAAAATTGTGATAGGCTTTAAACCACCACCAGCTATCACGTCCTGTTGACATGTTTTAGCTAATCAGGAACATCTTTACCAAGCACCTGTGTGTTCAGGAAATCAGTTGACAGGTCCCAAATAACCTCGGAGCCTGCGACCTGACCCCCACTCACGCACATCACCTCCCCAGAGGAACGAGCCCTGGACACCTTTCAAATGGTGAGGAACAGGAACAAGGGTAGCTTTCCCTCAACACCACAAAACAAGCTCGACCCCGAGGAGCCCGGAGAACAGCGACGTTTGTTTAGATGCTTTCCCACTGACCTTGTCAGAGGGAACGTTCCCACCCCACACGGCCCAGTGTTTTACTTTCCCTGGGATACAAGCAGCCATCAACTCTCAACAAGCTGGAAACAGAGGCCAAGCTGACAGGAGGCCTCTCTGCATTCCCTACTGAATTCGCTCAGGACACGGATGTTCCCAAACACACACGGCCCCGAGTATTCCACACCTGGAGAACATTCAAACAACAGACGCTGCAAAGACGTTCCCCTAAAGAGAAACTCAGTTTCTAACTTCCCTTAGGGAAAAATATGAGATCCAGAACTTTCCAAAAAATCATGTGTGGGATGAAGCCACTCACCTCTGGCACTTCCTAACCTTGCCTTCCCACAGGTGCTCAGGCATGGCCCCGTGACAGCCCCGTCCACCCAGGATGGCAGCAGGGCTCAGGCAGCCAGCACCTGGGCAGCTGGTGAAGCAACCCCAGGGTGAAAACGGCATCCCAGGCACCACTTCCCGGAGCCCCTCAGCAAGAAAAACAGAGGCGGGACAGAACTGAGGGCTGACTTGAGGCTGGGGAGCCACAGACCCACACAGCTCAATCATCAGACATGCTCTTCTGTGGACAGAGCCCAGGGTGAGGCCAGCACAGAGACCCTCGTGCCGGCTCCATGAACCAGCGTCCTCCAGGGCTGCAAGTTTGTGATCACAGCTTCAGAATTTGGTTCCAGAATCTTCCGGAATCAAAGACACACCAAACTGTAAAGCTGCCAGGACAGCAGGGCCCAGGAGCAGGCTCAGGGGAGGACCACGTAGAAACCCCACACACAGCACACACATATGCATGCTTACTCCACACATGCCACCCCTTCACCCAATACTAGACGTGCAAACGCATGTATGCACTCCATACACACCCTCAAATACACTCACCAAATATGATGCGTGTACACACTCCACACACACCCTCAAATACATACGACACACATGAACATGCTCACTCCACCCACACCTGCTAAATACACTCACCACACACGCACAAACGTGACACACCTGCACACTCATTCCAGACATCACACCCCTCACCAAGTACACAGGTGCACACAACCCCAAGTCCAGAACCTGCAGACTCCACAAGCTTTGGTTTCCCCCACTGTTTCTCTCATCACATGAGATTCACACACAGGTGTCATTTACTGACATCTAACACCCGGGGAGGCCCTTAGACAGAACTGCAGTCACAAGTCGACTTCATTCAGGCATTCATCACCAGCCTCCTGAAGCCATCTCCTGTCCCTGTGGGGAGCGGGGGCCGAGACCAGAGACGACACTGGGCTTACAGATCCCCAGGCTGGAAACCCAGAGAAATCAAGAGGGCTCGGCCACGGCCCTGGAGGGAGATGGGCACTGAGTGCTCAGGTATGCGAAATATGAGTCCTCATTTCCATACAGTGTCACCTACGACAGCATCAGGTGAAAGCCAGTGGTTTGGCATTCCTGGGATAGACAGTCCTGGAATTACAAGGGAAGCTTTTTACTCCTCCCCTCTGAACACATGAGGTCCTTGGTCCCCTCATATCTAACACTGGGAATCCGAATCGGTGACTCCTTGTCCACCTGAGGACCACCCAAGAGGATCCACACACTTGCTACAACAGCAGCACTGCACCTGGTCTGCAGGGGAGCAAAGCAAATCCCACCTTTATGACTAAAACTGGATTACCCCGACACTGGCAGCCTGCAGTGTGTATATCGTCAAGCTCCCACATCTGCGCCACCTGCAAGAGGAACACAAGCCCTTAGTCCCAGGTTCTCAGGACGGCCTGTGAGGTGGATGCTGGTACCCTTCTCATCTCCCAGTGGAGAGGGGAGAAGGCCAGGGTCAGGCCTGGTGTATCAGGAGGGTCGGGGTTCAAACCCCATCTGCCTCACAAAGCAGCCCTTCCCGTTCAAGTGACTTCTATCATCAGCCTTAAAATGTACCACAGTTACCAGCAATTCTGAGTGCTGTTCCTTGGGACGTCAGAAGCAAACATTTTGTTAGAAAGATTTTGCCAAGTCTGCTTTCAAAATCCTGTGTTATGAAATAACTAATGAAAATTTGAGCTATGAAATAAAGCACATAGTTAAATGAATCCCAAAATGACTATCGCGAAGGAAGTTTTAATTTGAAGTGAAAAATATCCTCTAAATGACATCAGCCAGAATTATCATCAATCATTACTGATCCCATATGCTTCATGAATTATACAGCATCATCTCAGATATGAACTTAAAACCGTTAGCTGAATGCACATTTCACCGCAACCAAAGTTCTGCTATAATAAGTAGCACAGGCGTCTCTGGAGAGGATTTTAATTGAGACTACAAACAATGCGCATGATCGTGGTAAGAGCTTTCATGCTGGCTGTTCTCCAAGGTGCAACACAGAGAAACACCACTAACCTCAAAGAAACCTGCTGCTCTGTAATGAGATGAGAGACGAGAGATGATGTGGACGGACTACTGTAAATATTTGAAAAGGAGAAACAATGCAAGGAAAGAATCGTATCAGTTACCCTTCACATTCTTAGAAAAAAAGGTTTTTCTTTTGGGATGATTTAAAAAGAAAATGACATTTCTGGATTTTTTTTTTTTTTTTAACTTTTCTTTCTGAGACAGGGTCTTGGCTCTGTCGCCAAGATTGGAGTACAGCGGAGCAATCGCAGCTCACTGTAGCCTTAAGTGATCTTCCCACCTCAGCCTCCAGAGTAGCAGGGACCACAGGCACGCACCACCACACTCAGCTAATTTTTCTGTTATACAGATGGGGTCTTGCTATGTTGTCCAGGCTGATCTTCAACCCCTTCACCTCAAGTGATCCTCCTGTCTTGACCTCCCAAAGATTTAGCCTAAGCGACCACTTCTTATCGGAAAACAGACATTAGAGCAAATGCGTTTCTATAAGATTTTCTACCTCTTTTCACTGGGGAAAAAGGTAACTTGCCTCCAAGGGTTGGAGACAAAGACGTTACTGCAGACAAGAGTGCTGTACATCCCAGGAACCACTAAACCACGAGGCACGGCCGTGCACCCTGGATGCCGGAGTAGCACATGAGGCTAGCACAGGCCGACGCCGGCCCTCTCCAGAAGCAGGCCTATCCTTCCCTCCTCTCCTCAGCCCCCTCTCCCTTCAGGCCTCAGTGGCTGCTGACAGGGGAGAGGCCACAACTAGAGGAGGCTCTCAACTCCACCAGGGACAGGAGCCCCGGACGCTGGGGACTCAACTGCTGCCCTCCGTGCCCACCTCCTTCTGGTTCAGCCTTCTCAGGAGTCAGGCGTGGCCACTTTGACCCTCTTTCCCTTCTGTGGCTCCTACAAAAACCAGTCCAGCGAGCCCAGGCTGCCTCACCCACCAGGGACACCCGGCACAGGCCCCCTCCATGTCCTTATCCAAGCTCCTGGGGCCAGAAGGGTCTTGCAATATTTCACTTTCCAGTTGAGCATCCCCAGCCTGAAATCCAAAGTGCTCTGAAGAGTATTTCCTTTGAGTGTCATGGGAAAGCTCGGAATGTTTCAGGTTTCAGAGCATTTTGGAGTAGGGACTCTCAGCCTTAATTTGAACCTCTTCAAGGAAGCCACAGACTGAAGCCCCCGATGTCCACCCTACACAACCCCAGCACACCCTCTGAAGTCCTCAGTAGCAGATTTTCTTTCTTCAAAAATAACCACAAGTCACAAACTCACACGCAATCACAGAAGGGGGTTGTGGACACCCGCACAGACGATGAAATTTAACTGTCACATTTTTACCTGCGTAATTTAAAGTCATTCCTCAAAACACACCTGTTTTACTAAGTTGCATTTTAAGGTGAACACACACAAATCATTCCAGGGAAACAAACGTCTCTTTGGGCTGCGTGTGGTTTCTTGACTCCCGTGAATAACTCAGCGTTCACCCTCATTTCTGGATATGGGAGACGATGCAAAGAAATCTGTTAAAATAAAGGCATGAAAACAAGTTTAAGAAGGGTTTGAAAGGTTCCTCCTGTCCCCCCGGAGGGGAGAGGAGGACGCCTGGAAAGCTCATGGGGGACAGGAACACAGCCTCCTCGGTGTGCCATGGACGCCACCTCACCAAGCCTCAGAGAGGATGATGCCTGGAAGACTCACAGGGGTGGGAGCACCACCTCCCTCAGTGATTTCTACACTCAGCAGCTTCAGAAATTCCCGTAGCAGAACACATGAGAATTCAGACTGGAACACCCCAAAGAAAGGGGACGAGGGGTCAAAAAAAGCATTCGATCATTACCAAGGAGCGCGGGCATGAAGCCGCTTCAAAGACCGTGTGAGAAGTCATTCATAGGCGTTTCAGAAAATAAGGGTAGTGCGGGATTGCTCGATTAGCTCAAACAGGCTGCTGTCCCTCAGGACATGAAGTCCCTGAGATGAGCCTCTCACTGAGCGAAGTCACTCGCATCTCTGCCAGAGAAAGTACTACAAGCCGACACATAACGTCATGAAACCTGGGCTTCAGCCCGTCGACAACAGTGAGTCTGACACGGTACATCCCTCCAGATGGTTAAAGACCACAGGGGTTCATCAGACAACCTCGAAGGGCTGTGTCTGTCCTTTTCCAAGTTCTGGATGATTTTTCCTAATGTACTATAAGTAGCATGTTCCAGTAGAGACGCAATTAACTGACTCTGGGTCCTCTTAATTTTGAAATTAGAAACACACTTGGCCAGGCACAGTGGCTCATGCCTGTGATCTCAGTACTTTGGGAGGCTGAGGCAGCTGGACTGCTTAAGTCCAGGAGTTCGAGTCCAGCCTGGGCAACATTGCAAAACTCCATCTCTACAAAAAATACAAAAATAAGTCAGGCATGGGGACACGTGGAACATGTGCCTGTGGGTCCTGGCTACCCAGGAGACTGAGGCAGGAGGATCGCTTGAGCCTGGGAGGTTGAGGCTGTAGTAAGCTGTGCTCACACCACTGCCTGGGCAACAAAAAGGGTTTTTTTGCCTGTCTCAAAAACATCAAAGAGATAAAGAATTATATACCTGACTAGGCCAAAATAAAAGAGGCCTTGTGGAACGACCTGAAACACAGCTGCAAATTCTGGCAGGGCCTCCCCTGACTTGATTTGTGGTGAGTGTAGGACCACTCTGAAGGATAGCACCCCAGGCATCTTCCGATACTAGACCTTACAGTACAACTTCCCATCGCTGGACAGAACACTGGCCTTGGAGCCTGGGACACCCTGGGGCAGTGCCACCATCCTGAGGCCGCCATGGCACAAGGAGCCCCTACCATCATGAAGCCTGGGACGTCCATCAGAGCAGTGCCACCCACCTGAGGCCGCCATGCCAGAGGAGCCTGGACATCATGAAGCCTGGGACATCCTGGGGCAGTGCCACCAACCTGAGACTGCTGTGACACAAGGGAGCCCTGGTGCCACTGAGAGGCTACACAGCAGGTCCAGGCCCAGGCCAAGAGTGAAGAGGCTCCATATCCTTTCCATCCCTCTAGCTGAGTCCACAGACGTCTTGGAGCAGAAGTGCATCACCCTCAATGTCCACGGGTAAGTTTTTGGACACAGAATCTGGAAGCATAAAAGATAGTTCTGGGCTGGTTGGTTGCCAGCTCGGACCTGTCCTCTTTCTACACAAAACCTGGCTCACACCAAGCAGCGTCTAAGTCCTGGAAGACCTGCTAAACACAAGTGCAGCTACAAAGCGGAGAAACTGGAGGGGGCCGGGCTGTGCTCCAGTGGCACCAGCGTTTCTCAGGAAGACGCCAGGGGTTACAGGGTCCAGGACAAAGGCTTCCTGGGATCCAGGACATGGAACAAGAACCCATTCCCTGGTCCTGTTGAATGTGAATCGTCTACGGGCCAATTCCCTCCCTCGGAGGACCGCCACACAACACATACCAAGGTAATAACAAGCCCGTTACCAGCAAGAGGCTGGTGATGAAGACGTGAGGACCAGTTGAGCATGAGGGATCCTGACAGATCATCCCTGGCACCGAACAAGGGGCAGACAGCACCCCCTGTTCCTGACGCATCAGTCCTGGCACTGAGCGAGGGATGGAAGCACGGCCTGTGCCCCTGCAGATGCAGAGGGATGTGAGGGGGGCGCAGGCTGGGCTTGGAGGCTAACTCAACCACCTGCGCTTGCACTTCCATTCCTCAAGGCGGGGAGGCGAGGCACAGGCAACATTAGGGCTCACCTTGCACCTGGGCTGCACTTTTTTCTGCTTATGACTTGTGCTCGCTTTACATGGACAGGCATAGCTATAATAACGGTTCCCTGATTATTTCGCTGCCTACATAAAGGGCTTTCAGAATTCACCTCCATCCTTAGGAAAGGAGGCCAACACCAGGCTGTCTCCCTTAAGATGCAATGTCTCATATGGGGAAAAAAAATCAAGAGAAATCAAATAAAGGCCATAAAATACATCAGTTTCAACATTAAAACTTAATAGTACGCTTTAAATTGAAGATGAGTTAAGTCACATTTCCAAACCTCTGAAAGCACGGTTACTGGGAGGGAGTGATTTGCAACACACAAAAGCAGCTCTGTAGAAGGGCCCAGGCTGGATGAGGGCTCAAATGTCAGTGCAAGGAGAAAGTCTGAACAAACTCTCTCCTGCCCTGCTGCTGTCCTCTTCCAAAACACACTGTTTATCTGTCAGTTTAGAACAAGGCCTAGGGAGGTGGGAGGCAGGCCTGGGAGGGTCACCTAGCAACCAAGCTCCTCACCCACACAACCGTACCAGGCTGAGCTGAGCAGCACACACAAACACGACTAATTCTCCCCAGAAGCAAGACGGAAGGCAGCACACTGCCATGCCAGGCGTCCTGCAGGTGAGAAGACTGAGGGGAGCCAGAGGTACCTTTAATCTTACTTGCATGGTGGAAGGAGAGGAATAATGCCACTCACTTGAGTGTTGCACAATGCTTTCTAGCAGTGAGTGGCAGAAAACAAAAATTATAGATGCTTCCTCAGACAAATGTTTCTGAAGAACTGAACATAAATTATGTTCAGGAAATAGCATTATGAATGCCTCAAGTGCTTTTGTTTTTAATAATCCCAGAGTAATTCTATAAACCCGGGAATCAGTCTCACCCAACTCCAGGATCACGGCCCAGGTGACGTGGGCACACACATCCTGAATCTCTAATGCTCAACTAAAGTGGGGCGAGTGAAAATGATCCTGGGTATAATTTACACAGACACAGGAAGGTGGCTGAGCCCCAAACCCCTAAACCAGGAAGACCAGCGTCCTTCAGGGGCCTCACCTCTGTCCTTTCCCAGCCTCTGGGAACCACCACTCTGCTCTCTACTGACACAAACGCCCCTCCAAGGTACAACCATCTGACCTGGCTGGAATCCAAGTATCCAAGTGCAGGATTGTACGTCAGCCCCGTGAAGCCAGGATTACAGCCACTGAATGGCAGTTTTCCACCCCACAGCAACCGGCTTTGCTAGGGGCTTCCTCGGGGACCACTGACCTCACACCACTACCCCTCAACTACTTCAACTAACGTGCATCATGGCAGAGGCCTCTCCAGGCAGACCAGCCCTGCCCGAGTCCTGCTTCATGGCAAACCCTCCAGGCAAACGTCCTTGGCCTCCTCCGGGAGGCTGTGTTCGGAAGGTGTCCTCATTTACTTCTGTGGCTCTCAGACATTTAACTGGAGCCCAACACACTTCTTCTGTTCACATAGTATTGAGTTAACAGATTTTTATGAGTCAATTTTCACTGGGAAAAACACCATTTCAGGAGCCCCAATGACCACAATGAAAATGTTTTTACCTCCCCTTACATGACATCGGCAACGCCAGGTCCAGGAAACGTTCTAGATCTCAGATAATGGCATATCCACTCATAGTAAGTCTTTGTCTTGTTTCACAAGGTATCAAATGCTGCCCAGAAGCAGGAAAAACCACACAACGTGGCAAGGAAGGGCGACCAGCGTGAGTTCTAAGGCCAGACCACCCGGGTCTGCTGACAGCGTGGCGAGGGGCAGACAGTGCAGGGTCTAAGGCCAGACCACCCGGGTCCCGCTGACAGTGTGGCTTCAGGAGTTTCCTAAACCCTCTCCTCTCCAAGTTTCATGTCAGAAAAATGTGGTGATAACCGTGTCCACCTCGTGGGATGACGGGAACACACACAGTAACAGTGTCAGCAGGTGGCTTGCTGGGCACCTGGTGAGGCTACACTGCTGTAGGTTGCCCCACGTGAAATCCAATTCGTTTAAAAATATATATACATATATATACCCCAAACCTACAACCGTATAAAGCTCATTAATCCTAGTTATCCTCAAGGCATTGAGCTATCAATAATGAGCCATCCCCCTGCTGCTGACCTGCCTCAGCCCCACCCTCCGGAAACCCCGCATCCACACCAGCCACACAGGATGAGGCCAGGGAAGGAGCAGGACTGTGTCTTGGGAACTTAAACTCTGGAAGCTGAGTTAAATCAGTGTCGCTCAAATCTTGTCACCAACTATCTTGTTAAATTGGGAGATTCCATCTCTGGGGATCTTGAGGGAACCTGAGGCTCTGCATTGAGTGAGGTGAGCACTCGTGCTGGAATGAGACGGCAGAGAAAGCAACAGAATCTGGGGTCGCAGCTGCCCGAGACTTGGGTCCCACGAGGAAAGTGGCATCAGGGCCCTCAGGACAGTGGCGGAGATCCCAGGAGGCAAGTCCCCGCGCAGAGACTCATGGACCTAAATTTGCTCCAGGGCCAGGAGGGGCTGTTGCGCTGACAGCCACGAGGCAGGCAGCCTTCGAGCTCCTCCAGCTGCCGTCCGGCAGGCAGGGAGGACAGTGCCCAGACCACCCCGGGGCTTCCCCAGCCTGCCAGGCTGGTACTCTTACTCCAGCCACTGACAAGAGTCCCCATGTTCCAAGCTAGGTTGGAACAGTGCCTCAGGCCTCGGGGCACATGCACCCCCCTGCAGGGCCACTCCTACCCAACACCTGGGGATGGCTATTCCCACACATCCCCAACTCACAGCAAAACTTCAAAATGAAAGTCGGAAGATACAGCCAGGAAACCAATGCTCAAGAAGTAACTCTAGGGTGACTCTTCCTACAGCTATTGCTACTGAACATCTTTAAAAACATTTCCAGGGTAACTTTCTAGAACTATTGTTGTTAAAAATCTTTCAAATTCTTCATTTCAAAATTAGCTTTTATTACACTGTCTTCCCTATTCTACCAAGACTCTAGAAAACAAAACCATTATAAATTCCAATTCTATCTTACAGGAAGTTAGAACACATGTTTCTTCAAAGGATTCTACATGTTTCCTTGGCGATATCCTTTTCATGCCCCATGCTACTGCCCACAATAGGAAATGCTTTTCCAACCCAACAAAACTCAACCCAACCCAAGGGCCCTGAGACAGGCCCCTAACGAATCGTCTACCAACTCCTGAGACAGGCTTGCCCTAATGAATCATCTGCAAACTCCATCTTCCATTAAAAACAGTACTGAAAATGAGCATATTACTGCTTTTTAAAAATTGCTGTAGAGCGGACAGTGTTCAGTTCTGTGAATTTCAGCACAAATATTCCCATAATCATCATCACACAAACAGAACAGTCCAACAGCCATCTGCCATCTCCATCACAGATGACGCAATCAGGTTTCCATTACCGGGTTTTTTTTTTTTTTTTTTTTTTTTTTTTTTCTATTTTTGAGATGGAGTTCCTGCTCTGTCGCCCAGGGTCGAGGGCAGTGGCGCGATCTCGGCTCACTGCAACCTCTGCCTCCCGGGTACAAGTGATTCTCCTGCCTCAGCCTCCCAAGTAGCTCCTAACGTCAGGGGATCCACCTGCCTCCTCCTCTCAAAGTGCTGGAATTACAGGCGTAAGCCACCACGCCCAACCATTACTGGTGTAATTTCTAAGCCACCCTCTCACACCCACTCCCTTTTTTTTTTTTTTTTTAAAGAACCAGCTTTATGGCTATATTTTTTCCAAGAGAATCAGTTACCCATTTGAAGTACAAATAAGACATCGTGTTTAAAAACCAAAAATGCTCATTTGCACAGAAGTCTCCAATTACCCAGTCGATTTGAGCCTTGAGAATAAGATCAAGCTGTTGGCTGAATACAACTTCCCTTTCCATCTGTCTGCCTGTGAGTTAGACACAAGGACAAAGCCACGAGCTAGGGACATAAAGGCAGGAACCAACAAGGCAGCCGAGACTCCAAATAAAACCTCGAAGGACCAACACAAATGCACCACACCCTGTACGCCCTCCTCTCCTTCCTTTTCCGAATTTCCAGAGGATGAAACAGGGACCTCCTCAGACGTCCCATGATGCAGGCGGCCAGAGGGGAAGGCGGCGGCAGCCTGAATGAGGTGATCGGGAAATCACATTCCACAAACAGAAATTTTCCATGTGCTTTACATCCTCTGTCTCTGAAGAACTATGCCAGGCTAACAGTGGCTAGAAAACCGCCTTGAAATGTCGTTTCCCATTTCAAGCAAAGAAAACAGTGGTGGGCCATGAGGGAAAAACATAGCCATGTGTTCTGGAGTATTAAATAAGTTTTTTTTCTGTCATAAACATATAATTTTATATTCTCAGATTTCTGTATAATTGATATGCTTCCTAATTAGCAGACATAGTAATAAAAAGTGAATTCCAAGTGTAAGATCGGAGGACCCGTTCACATGGCTTCAGGTTCTGCTACTGTGTTTCAACTTAAGAAAATGGTTCTGTGCGTTTGTAACAAGGCGTGAGAGTCTGTGTGAGAGTCTGTGTGGCTGTAATCAGGGTTCGTGTTGGCTCCGTAGCAGAGGATGTTACACTGTTACATTATCTTCTACAAAAAATCCTGAAAAACCGAAGGCTGAATAGACATACACACCCTCCCGAAATAATCCAAATGTCCACCGATATGAAAAACAGATGAATTACAGTTTCCATCATGGAATATTCCTCAGCAGTGAAAACAAACTATAGCCACAGGTGCCAACTAGGATAAAGAAAACATTTTAAACAAGTTTAAAGTGAACTGACTAGGCGGAATTCCTCGATTACAGGCGTCTGCTCCAAAATGGTCCTGTTCTGAATCCTGTGATGTAGAATGATAGTTAGCAACCCTGTTTCAGGGCATATCTAGAAAAAAGCAAAATAATGACTACACAATTTTTAATTCTTTGTAAATTGTAACTATTACTATGAAAATTCTAAAAATGTGAAAATCTTCCCAACTGTTATTGGACAAGCTTCAAAATAAATACCCTGGCCTTGCTTGCCACATCCACAGATGTGCCAAAATAAATGAAAATATAGCCCAAGTTAGTAGAATCGAAACCTGAAGATGCACAAGCCGTCCCTGCCTCGCTATCTATACATCATGTAGAAATTTAAGAGCAGGTAGTGACACTGCAATGCAAGGCTCAAACCAACTGGGTATTTGGAAACTTCTATGCAAATTGGCATTTTCGGTTTTTAAACACGGTGTTATTTGTACTTCAAACAGGTAACTGTTTGGTTCCCTTGGAAAAAATATAGCCATAAACCTAGTCTAAAAAAAAAAAAAAAAAAAAAAATACCGGAGTGGGTATGAGAGAGAGTAGCTTAGAAATTTTAAAAGTATTGGCAGGGAGCAGTGGCTCATGCCTGTAATCCCAGCACTTTGAGAGGCAGGCCCCACGGGGCCTTTGAGGACACCGGTCTCCTCTGCTGCCTTCCTCCTGGACTGACCCCACGACATTCACTGGGTTTCCACCCCTGTCTCATTCAACATCCCAAGGGTGGTCTTCATCCTCATCTGGGGCTCAGCTCTGCCCCAATTTCCTAAATCTTTGCCTTCAGAGCCTGAAAATACCCACGCCCAGGGTCACCCTAAGTCCACATTTACCCCAGAGAGTCCCAATTTTATGTTTTACCAGCATCGCCTTAGTGATAATTTATCCTGTCAATTCCAACTGCCTTCACACCTCACCCCTGCTGTCTCCCAGGAGACCCCACTCAGATGCACATGCCCCAGACCCCACATCCAGGTCTGTGCATGCTGTCCTGCTCTGCCCATGTGGGGACCACCTCTCTTTCTTGAGGAATCAGCTGGCGATCATCTCCTTGTGGAGGGCTGCCCTGACTTCCAACAATCTCCAGCAAAGGTAGAAGCCATCCTCGGTGCTTCCCCAAAACTCAGGCCAAGTATGAAGATGGCGCAGATGCTAGCTGTGCCTGGGATGCCATGGGCAGTGTCCCCAGATGCTCTACACATGGCCCGGGGCACCGCCTGAACACAAGTGCTGAAGAAATAAAACTGACGTGCGCTGACCTCTGATAGGGCCCCCTTCACCGTCCACATCTGTCTCCCCTCTGGACAGTAAAATCCACAAGACAGGGAGGGCTTGTCTCACTCATCTTCAAACTCCCAGGGTCACCCTGGTAGGTAAAGGGGACTCAAATGTCTTCTGAAGGAAGCCACTGGTTAGCTGCCGAGTTAAAGGGCCTCTGAAATTCAGAGCTCTGCATAGGAGTCCAGCACACTTTATTATGAATGACCCCAACCACGGCAGAAGTGGCCGTGGAACCAGTGCTAACCAATTCAGGGTTTGTTCACTGTTTCTCAGTTCATTATCACAACTCATTCTCACAGAGCAGCCGCGCACAGATCCTCAGACGTCTACACAGAGTGGGCCGATGGCGCCGAGTCACGTCAACGTCCTGTTGCAGACTGGGAGACACCGGTCAGACACGGACCCAGGCAGAGCACAGATCTCGCGTTAAATTGGCTCCGTGTAAACAGCACTCCCTGCCAGGCCCTTTCCTATCCGCACAGCTTCTACAAATTCAACTCTCGCACCTGACACCTAAGAATACTGCACACCCCCATGTGAACCCCCCATTTACCTCCCAAATGACCTGGCATGGCCGAGTACAAAACATTTCAACATAAGGGAACTGGAGGGCATGTGCGGCTTTCCCGAGTCCCTCCTGCCTCCTAATGGGAGGGCCCAATGCTTCACACCCCGAGTGAAGGGCGGGTCCCTTCGGCCCCCCGGCTTTGACCTGGAGCTAATCAGCATTAACTAATTTCACTTTCCAGGACCAACTTCAAAGGCCTGCAAAGCCAGAGAAGCGAGAGGAGATGGAACACGCCCTCACCTCAGACCTGCTGCAAGCACGTACTTCTCAGATGCGTCCCAAGGTGCACAGCGTGTCCGTTGCCTGTTTCACATGCATCGACCTGCAGGTCTTCTATATGACATCAGCATCCTGGGCACTGGAAACAAGAGGAATAATGGCAAGTCCCCTCTGCAGCAAAGGTGAGGAAAAGGGACCCGACGCAATGGAACTGTCCTTTTTCTGACAGTCTCAAAACAGAAGGAAAATACTGTACAGCCAACTTCCCCTCACGCAGGTTTATTTACCTGTGACTCAGAGGCCATGACTCACAACTTCAGGTTCTCACCGATTCCTATTTTCCCCATCCAGGAAGCCTTTGTTTTTAATATCGTACGAACTTGCCATTTTGTAGCCCAAAAACAGCAAATATTGGCAGTTTCCTACAGTTCAACCGAATAAAATATGATCATGGCCTTTAGTGAAACCATGAAGAAAAGGTGGATATCTCAATATGTGTTTCCAGACTGGCTTTGTTCCTGAAGCACTAACTCTGTTCACTCAGGATTTTAGACACTGAAGAATAAACATCAATATCCCACCAAGAAAACCAAAAGGATGAAATAATTTTGCATCCACCTTGGAGCCTTTTTAGGACAAGGCAGGACACAAACTTTTAAAAAGCTGCAGTTGTCCCTCTGTATACACAGGGACATGGATTCCAGAACACTCCCCGAGTTTACCCAAATCTATGTATCCACAGGACCCGCGGCCACCCTATGGAACCGCATGTAGGAAACGTCGGCCCTCCACAAAGCCAGGTTTTTTCAGTAAGGGTTGGTTGGAGAATAATTACCATAAGTGATCCTTCGAAGCTCAAAACCTATGTTGTTCAGGGTCAGCTGCATTTACTACTTGTGTCATATCTGAGGCCTGAAAGCCATCATTCTCGATACCTTAACGTGATGGTTAACAAACTAACTGTTCTGATTAGAAAGAGGAAAAAGCTTATTTTTAAGCTGACAATGAGAGTGGATGTGCTACGGTGAACGGAGAACAGACCTAAGCAAGCACCAAGGCTGGGGTGACTGCCTGTGCTCAGACGCACCAGGGCGTGTTCCTCCATCTCCCTCTGCTGAAAGGGGTAACGGCTTCTCCCCCACGAGTAAAGGGCCTTTTTTAAATATTCACACGAGAAGTGCTATGAAAAGCTGAAAGGTCACAGATAACATTTTTAAAAATAAACATTAACGTAAGCATTTAACAAGCCCATTATGATTAAAAAAAAAAAAGGTATTAAGTTCTTGGGTGTGGTGGCTCATGGCCGTAATCCCAGCAGTTTGGGTGGCCGAGGTGGGTGCATCACCTGAGGTCAAGAGTTTAAGACCAACCTGGCCAACATGGTGAAACCCCGTCTCTAAAGAATATATGAAAATTAGCCAGGCATGGTGGCAGACGCCTATAGCCCCAGTTACTTGGGAGGCTGAGGGAGGAGAATCACTTCAACCCGGGAGGGAGAGTTTGCAATCAGCCAAGATCATGTCATTGCACTTCAGCCTGGGCATTGAGTGTGAAACTCCATCCCAAAAAGAAAAAAAAAAGTATAAAGTTTTCCTTCTAATGAACCTATCATTCAGCCACTGAGGTATACTATAGCTACTTATTCAACCATGAGATACACCACAGGAGATATAGGCGAACAGGACACAGTTCTTCTCTGAAAGAAGGCTGCACCCTCAACAGAAGGGAGGCACACCCTCCGAATGGAATCGGCATAGGGAACAGATGCTGCTGCAGGTGGAACTGGCTGCACAGAGCACCCGCTCAAGTGTCTGAGAAACAAGGAGCCGTTGATGCCATCACCTTCCATACCTGAGCTGGGGTAGTGGGGAGCCTGTCATCACCACCACCACCACCCGGACAAAGAGCCCCAGAACCACACAACGAGCTTACAAACTCACCGAGGCGATGACCGAGCAATGTGCGTGGAGTGATGCGAACACGCAGACGTCAGGGCCACGCGCAGCGTTGGTTTTGTGCATCAACCTGAGCGTGCCCGGGGTGCCCAGATGGCTGGTTCTGCATTATTTCTGTGTGAGATGCATGTTTGCCTCTGGACTGAGTGGAGACCCATCCTCGCCGGTGTGGGGGACACCACCTCATCCACCCAGGGCCCGAGTAAAACAGCAAGGCGGGGAAAACTGGGTTCACTCCACCTATCTGGCTGATGGGCCAGTGACATTTGTCTTCTGCAGCCCATGCTCCTGGGTCTCAGCTCCTCAGACCCGGGTGGGATCTGCACCCTCCGCTTCTCAAGTCTTCAAGCCACACCCTCCCAGGACTCTAGCTTGCAGGCTGTGGGTCCTGGGGCTTCTTGGACTCCGTACCCCTGCAACAGCCCTCCCGCTGGAGACACATGCACACCCGGCTGGCTGTCTCTCTGGAGAGCCCTGACCAGAAGCCGCCCCTAAAAGTGGTCTTCAGAGTTTCTTTCTAACCCTAAGATCCTAGCGCCCCTCCTACAATTCTAGGCGGAAAGGTGAACGGAGACCAATGGACAGAGTTGTGTGCGAGGACACGCCAGGCAGCAGCACTGGGCAGGAGGGCACTAACGCTCACTAAGCAAAGAATCAATGTTGCTTGCCACAAAAATGAGAATCGTCAAGATTTCTTCAAACAGAAATGAGTTTGTTTCATGATTTGCTCTTAATACATAAGAAAGCATAAAAGTAGGTCTATTAACAATTACGTAAATCTTTAGAGGCCCTTGAACTACTTCTGTCCCTTTGTGTTTTTATACAAAATAAGCCTGAGGTTAAAGAGAATATCATCACTGGCCACAGCTGGGGCCACGCGAGGACACAGCTTATACCCCCTGAGGTCCCTGGGTGCCCCGAGTCCTTCCCTTGCTATTTATGGAAATATGGGAGAAACCAGGAGGTCTGAGCATGGACCTGGCCGTGCTCCCAGGGGCCGAGGAAAGCACCCATCTGTCCAGTCTTCCCTCCACCCCGCGGTTCCCTCCTACCCAGCCACTTGGGCTGACGTGGCTCATGCACTCAGCAGCGCCATCATTAAACGTTTAGCTTCGCATCACGAGGGCCTCCTCTGACCACTCCTGAACCTACAGTCAGCACTAGTCTACAGGACACGCGTAGACAAGGTTGATGGATCATGGCCTCCAACGAAGAAGATGCCAGGCAAGGAGTCAGAGAGCCGGGGATGGAGCAATACTCACCCACGGAGGCGAAGGCCAAAGCGGCCACCACCGAGGACCTCCCTTCCTACCCTGAGGGCAGCTCACCCAGGGAAACGAAGGCCGACACCGCCCACCACTGAGGGCCTCAAGGGCTCTCCCCACCCTGAAGGCGGCTGCGGTCACATTTCTCATCGCACCAAGAGACCCTTGTATTGAGCACAAACCTTTTCAACCTTCAAATCACTAAGGAATCACAACACGGACATTCCCTCAATCCAAATGGCCAGCCCACAAAACAGACATGCAATCATACACATTTCCTGTGGGAAAATCAGTCAGTCCCTGGGGCCTTGCGCCAGGGGTGGGGGAGCAACATGAGGAGATGGCGCAGCCCCAGCCTGGCTCTTCCCTCTACAGCTCCTTTTCCCTTCTCTTCCCACCGCCCCTTTCCACCCTCTCCTAGCCTCAGAGGCTCCTTCCTCAAATTGTTTCCCCTTGATGAAGTCATTCATGCCCAAAATACAAGGCAAAGTCATGGGGGCTCAAGAGAAAATCCATACCGTGGCTCGCGTTTTAGATTCTCATAAGTTTGAGAATAACCAAGCAAGAATCTTTGGCATCTGAATGTGGTCTGAATGCATCTGAGCTCAATGTCCGGCACTGGCCCGGAGTGGATCATGGGTGTCTCGGACATCTTCGTAACTCTACACCAATTATTTTGAAACACCCTAGCAGAATAGAACCATGTGAATAGCTACTTCTCAGTTAAAATTAGGAAAAGACTCCAAAAGTTGCCCTCAAGGAACATCCTTCCCACGAGGAGTTTCTGCGAGGAGTTTCTGCATCGGGCCCTTCAGGCACAGACAAGGCCCCCGGGCCCAACTTCCTCATCCCTGCATTATAAAGCAACAAAGACGGTGGGGAATAAAGCAAGTGAAGGAGTCAGTCCCGCACAAAACGGGCTCCAGAAGCCACAGCCACTCTCCCAGTGTGGGAGCCAAGTTCAGAGACCTGGAAACACCAGCATTCCCAGGGAGGAGGGCAGAACAAGTCATTTCCCCCTAGTTTAGGGAGACACCACCCCACGTCCTCCGGCCTTAATAGAAGAGAGACTTCACATAAATGATTTCAATGACTCCACCACACACAGAAAGTGGGCTAAGGGCTAACACACCCATTCAAATGCCTGGCAAAAACACATTAAATGAACACACAGATAAACAAGGTTCTCCTGTTATCCACGAAATATTCAGAAACAAATCCAGTAAGCAATCTCTTTGCAATCAAAAGACCAATTCAGAGGTGCAGATTAAAAAGAAACATACAACTGAACCATTAATACACACCAAGAACCACGTTCCAAGGAAGTGTTATCACATCACCACCTCCAAGCTGCAGGAAGAAGCACTGGCCATGGACCAGCTGTTCACTCGTGGGTCAGTGAACGAATGGCAGTGCTGTCCAGGACAACGATGAGATATTAACCTGAAAAGGGCAAAATGGCAGAGGCTGGAGGGACCTTCCAGGTAACCCGGCCCCTCAGTGGACAGAGGACCCCCGTAGGGCCACAGAGCCCAGAGCCCCAGTGTGTTCGGGGCAAGCACTCAACTGCAACCCTGATGATGCCCGAACGCCTTCTGCCCTTCTGCATCTCTGCCCCACTAACAGGGAATCCATAAATGCTAAGGAAATGTAATGCATTTCACAATACCTGTAGATTTTTAGCAAATTAAAGATAAACAGTGACAAACTTTGAGAATTAACCAAAATATAGTTCCAGTGAATGCCCAAACTCAAAGCTAGTCTCCAAGAGGTGATAAGCTGTGTGTGGTGGTTAATGCCTGTAGATCCCAGCAGTTGGGGAGGCTGAGGCAGGAGAATCACTTGAGCCTAGAAGGTTGAGGGTGCAGTGAGCTGTCATTGTACTACTGCACCCAACCTGAGAAACAGAGTGAGACTGTCAAAAACAAACAAACAAAAACAAATTAAAGGAGTTCAGATGAATTCGCCCATACCCTTTAAATTTTCATTTGGGTACATGGGGTGATCGAGTTCCTTTTTCCCTTGCAATAAATGAATAATCTAATAATTAAATATAATCTAACAATTACATGGGAAAATTTAATTATTTTCCCATTTCATTATTTCCTATCTCAGGGAAAAAGTTAAAATTATTCCCTGTTTCAGGGAAAAAGCTAAAAATCATTTTAAACCTTCCTTCCACAAAACAGTATACTCAGTCATCTCTGTCTGCTTTATCATGTGGAATTCAGCTTCACATGTCTACAATACAGTTTTTGTTAAACAGCGTTTATGTAGACAGGCAAGAGAAAGAAACATTTTGTCTATGTAGAAGCAGCAGAAGACACGTTTTAACAGAAAAGGGAGAAGATACCACCGTGTGAATCTGGAACTTCTGTCATCTTGTCCTCACACACAGAAAACACCCAAGCACGTGCCTAATGTCCAACAGGAGCACAGAAAGGACAGGGGTCCCTCCAGTTGTTTAATGACCAGCCCCCACATGTCACCGCCACATAACAAAATCCACACGGCAACTTCAGCACGTTTCATTCACGATTCCATGGAAATCAGGCTGAAGAACATACAGATGTTTTGCCCACATTTAAAAATCCAAGTGTGGGACTCATAGAAATAAAACATATTATGGGTTCACTTAACTTTTCCAAATTTTTACTTGGAGAAACCTATAAAGTACTTGTCAGTTACATCCTTAAGTTTTTCAATAATTTTTATATGCAAAGGTCAGGCAAGACTTGTAAAGAGGTACACACATACGGCCCGGTGCGGTGGCTCACGACTATAATCCCAGCACTTTGGGAGGCCGAGGTGGGCAGATCATGAGGTCAGGAAACCGAGACCATCCTGGCTTACACGGTGAAACCCCGTCTCTACTAAAAATACAATTAGCCAGGCGTGGTGGCGGGTGCCTGTAGTCCCAGCTACTCGGGAGGCTGAGGCTGGAGAATGGCATGAACCCGGGAGGCAGAGCTTGCAGTGAGCTGAGATCGTACCACCGCACTCCAGCCTGGGTGACAGAGGGAAACTGTCTCAAAAAAAAAAAAAAAAGGAGGTACACACACACATCCACATTCTTCTCTCAGGGAGACGGGCCCTTTTTTAAGATTCCACATGTAAATGTGGTTGTCACCCTGCCTTTGAGAGGATGGGCTGTGTTTTAAGGGTGAACACACTTTCCTCCATGCACCAAGGATGCACCATGGGGGACAATGCTGCCACCGCCTGCCCAGTCTCTGCTCAGGGTGGGGCAAAGGGAGCTCATTTGTCTCCCGTGTACACCATCAAAAAAAAAAAAAAAAAAAGAAAAAAGATTTTGCTGCTTCATACTAGTAAAGTGGGCAGATTCTACATGCCAACTCTTATTCAAAGGTCGCCTAACACTGACTCAGGAACTCTGGCCCTGATGTGCTTGGAGTTTTAATGCTAACAGTGTTAAAGACCACTCCCCCAGGAGCTCTGAACAAGTACTCCAGGTATACACTGAACAAGACCACACACTCTCTGACCGAAATCTAACTTCACAGACCCAAACTACAGAACCACAGAAGACACTGCTTCTGTCCAACTTTGTGTTCTGCCGTCGTTTGTGTCCATTATTTCCTACAAACCATCTCATTAGAATTTAGGGCACACAAAAGGCCGATACAACAGGGTTACTTTTCAAAGGTTTGGAGGTGAAGAACAGATACAATGCATTAACTTCCTATTGCTGCTGCAACAAATTACCACAAATGCAAACCTCCTCTCAGCCCTGGAAGTCAGGAGTCCCAGGGCTGAAGTCAAGGGGTCAGTAGGTTGTGTTCCTGCCTGGAGTCTCCCAATTCATAGAGGCCACCATGCAGCTTGGCTCACAGCCCAACACCCCTTCTCCCACTGCCCCGGCCTCAGCCCTGCACCCCTCAGGCCCCTGTCCCACCCTTGGCCCCATGCCTCTCTGGCCCCCACCCCACACTCGCCCTCAGCCCCACAGCCCTCTGGCCTCTATCTCATCCTCAGGTCTCCTCCTATGAGATGGACGACTGGACCATAGACGGAGGGATGAACATTCTGAACAGAATCAACGTAACTCAACATTTGAGTCGGAGAGGCCAAGCAATAAGACTTTCAAAAAAGCTATCACAAAGTATGTACCGTGCCTGTAGTTCACAGCTGAGCGTGGCGTCATGAGTACGAGTGTGCGGCCACACACACCAGGCCCAAGTTTAAGATCAAATATAAGGAGCTTTCCACTGTGGTATTTAACTAGATCATATTACAAAATAGCCTCCTGATTGCAGTTTTTATCCAAAAAGTTCTCTGTAATTAAAGAAATTAATTTTTCCCTAAAAGACATTTCTCTATCTATCGTCCCATAAAAACTAAATGGGCATATTAAAGAAAAAAGAGAAATGTTTGATTTAGGGGTTTGCCTACGACTTGGATAAGCATAATTTTCTTCTGGCCAAGCAGGGAGCAGCTGGACCAGACTGGAGGGAAGGAAAAAAGGAACTTCCACTCTGACCTCAGTTGGGCACCAGAGTCTTTCCTATCAGAATGTGGGTGTGGTGCTTCCCACACACCAGCCTCTGACAAAACTCAGCCCAAGGGTGTGGGAAAAGGCCGTCTACTTCTGAAAAATCTATAAAGTCCAGACACATCAAAAGCCTCCGAAGACTGTAAAGCACCAAGGAGACCACTACACCCTTGGAGTTTACAGAAAATGCTCAATATCACACGTGTCTGAGGTCCAGGGTCAGCTCCCAGCTGCCGCGACGCCATAAACGCAGCCCTGGCTTCCCCTCTGACGCAGAGAGCTGGCCACTCCGCCGGCAGCACTCAGAGCTTAGAACATTCTAGATGAAAGCAACGTGTTCCTTTTAAATTGGGGAGGTGGGGCAGCACAACTGAAGCTCTACGACTATGTCTACTACTGGGTTTCAGGGTAGCATTAGGAAATCGTGGGAATCCAAATCTCAATTTCATACAGATTCACTGCAGGTTCCAGAATTTCCTGAAACATTCTTCCAATTTATCACTCAGGATTCCCTTGCCAAAGCTAATAAAGTCTAAATTCCTTACGGAAAAGCCACCATAAGCACCACCACAAATAAGATCAACTGACGCCCGCCCTTTGCACCAAACATATAAACTGTTACTCACACAAGACTGTGCTGGAGGCAGCTCTCAGCTGAAGCCGAATCCGTGAGACTTCATTATCCCATTTTGGATCGAGTACGAAGACTGTCAGCAAACCAGGGCCCCAGTGTGTAGCAGAGAACAGATCCTCTGACGCCTGCCTGAACATTTCCTTCCCACCTGTCTTGGATACTGAACACCCTCAGAGCTATTGAGTCACCCACATTTGCAGGTCATTAATCCAGCCACCAGGATAACATAATTATGCAATAAAAATGCCTTCTCAGGGCTTTGTCATACTCAACAAGGCAGCTCAGAAGGCTAGGTAAGCCCAACAAAGGGGGAAGCGTCCCTCAAATAGACAAAGACCAAGGAAAACCGTGCAGAGACTCTTTCAAGAGAGAGCAGAAACAGAGCCCGCTGTAGCCTTTCAGGCCCTGCTGGCCGCAGCCCTGCGTTAGGTGGCACCATTTCCACAGATGCATCCTGCTGGGCCCATTTGAAAAGTCCCGCTGGCGAGAAACTCACCCCCACTTCCAGCTCCTGCAAGACCTGCTACAGCCCCACTCCACCCTGGGGGCCGACTGTGCAAGTTTTCCTGGCGAGACCCCTCAGAGCCTGCACAGCGTCTGAGACTGGGAAGCGCCAAGGATCCAGAAACGCACAAACCCGTTCTCCTCGTGCTGCTTTCTGGGTTCCAAGTTGTCTTCAGAATGAGTCCTGCATAAACCCCAGGCTGGGGAGCCAGCCACGGCCCAGCAGCACCCAGTTCATGTGCTCCACCCACCCCACAGAGGACCACGGAGGCCCCAGCACGCTCTGTCCGGGGCAAGACACCAGATACAGCCACAGTTCAGGGTTCTGCCACCCGCCCGGCTGCCCTAATTACCTACTGGGATCTGAATTCTCATTGGTTGGAAAGGTGATCCCACAGATCCGCTGCCCTAATTACCTGCTGTAATCTGAAATTGCATTGGTTGGAAAGGGGATCTCACTGCTCAAGCGCTCCCTGCTGCCTCCTTGCAAACAACATAAAAAATCCAAAACCCCTCTTAAAGAACGTTTACTATAACCTCAAAACAAGACCAATCCTGAGACCAGGGAAGATACACACACACATCTGACAGCTGGTGGGCGTCAGTGACTGACGCCACGGCTTCCATGTGGCGTGTGAAGTGGGCGGCCTGTCAGGGTGACTCAGGCTGGGGTCTGAATAGTGGTCTTCCAAGCAACTAGGCAACCAGGACGCACACCCCAAAACCCAAGTCCCCGCAGTCATGTACCTGGAAGAAATGCTGCGTGGCCATCGACACCAGTTGTAAACCAAGACCGATCTGTGTCCTGTGGTTCTCACAATGTCCGTACACGTCTGGGCCCAGCACAGGCATGCACGGCACCCTGCTCGCCTCCAGTGGGGCTCTCTCCTGCCAAGGGGGATGGCCCTGAAGTCCGTTGAGATTTCCAAAGCTCTACAAAGTCACCCTTCCTCCTGCTTGTTCAGAAGGCCTAAAGCCCTGAAGACACCAATGAGCGCCCTAGCCTCTTAAGGCAGCTCAAACACCTAAACACAGGAACGCTGGACCTCTCTGCCCTCGGGAGCAGCCAATAACCCACTGGGCTAAGCAGAAGACACAGATGTTACATCCAGAAGGCAGTGGCACTCACGTTTGCATTCCAGGAGCCACCCTTGTGAGTCCCTTCAAGGCTTCCAAGTCCCACTTGATTGTTTTCATCATATCTCTATAACATCAGAGACATTATATCTCATGGTATCTATGAGATCCTCTCTACTTTTATGAGCATATATGCTCCCTGACTTACCATGGGATGAAACTGTTCCAATAAACCCAGTGTAAGCTGAAAATATCCTAAATAGAAAGTGCATTTGACATAATACTTTCAACTTACAATGGGTTCATCCAGAGGCAGCCCATCTCGGGCCGAACAATGCACTGAGTGTGACTAGTTCAAGCAATACTGGAGCAAGCTTTAAATATTAGCCACATTCTGTCAGGGCTGACTAATATGAAATCAGCATCAGTCTCATGTCTTGCAGCATCCACAGCTCATCTTCTTAAAACCACTTAAGATTTCATAATTAACTCAATTAAACAATGTAAGTCATCTCCTTGATCTTTGACATGAAGGGGTCATTTTCCCCCAAAATAGTACCTCTTTCCTTGACATGATTTAATCTGTGGTTAGAGTATTTAACAGGATTTCTTTCCTTCTTAGAAAATAAAATATACACCTTTCCAATATGAAAAACACTAACCGATAATGCTATAGCTTAACCAGGTCAAAAGCGTTTTTTGTTTTTTCTTTTAAAGTTAAAAAAAGAACCTAACTGCATCTTTGGACCTTATATGAAGTAGTGTCCAGGGTCACTGGGACCCCCACTTGGCCAGTGCAGCTGGGTACCAATTAAACCCAGAAACCCAAGCGTTCACTCAAAGCCCCTTCCCAGCTGTTCATCCTAGTGGAAGCCGTGGGCACAAAGGAATGCGGCATTCTACGGAGGGCTTTGGGGAATGGCTGCTTGAGAACATCAAAGTGGCTCACGTCCCCCGAGTATAAAGCCAGTGACTGCTCTCAGCTTCAATGCAGCACCATCCACAGCAGACAACGTCCGGAATCACCTGAGTGCCCGTCAACAGGGGATGAAGGGAACGTGGCCTGAACATACAAAGGAGCAATACTCCACCACACAGCTGAGATCCTTGTCATCCAAGACAGGATGGATGGAGCTGGAGGACATTACGTTAAGCAAACGAGCCAAGCAAAGAAACGGAGTATGTTCTCACTCATAAGCAGGAGCTGAGAGCAAATCTCATGGAGGCCAAGAGTACGTGGTCAACAGGGCCCAGCAGAGCCCACTCATAAGCAGGATGGGCAGAGGCTAGTAACGGACACAAACACACAGCCTAATGGGAGCACAAGTCCTACTATTGATAAATCAGCAGGGGGATGGCAGTGGGTCATCTACTGTGGATTTCAAAGCAGCTAGGAGAGAATAACTTGAACATTACCAGCATAAGGAAAAGAAAATATTTAAAGTGAAAGACATCCCAAGTACCCAGATTTCATCAATATAGGGATGAATCAACATATCACATGTACTCTGAAAATATGTACATATATATCAACAAAAACAAAAACCAATGACAGAACCATTTGCAAAGCACGTGCAGAAGAATGCGAAGCCTGACATGGTGTGACTGTGTCCCCCCCACCCAATTCTCATGCTGAACTCTAACCCTTTGTTGGAAGTGAGTCCTGGTGGGAGGTGACTGACTCATGGGGGTGGTTTCTAACGGTTTAGCACAATCCCCCAAGTGCTGTCCTCATGATAGTTCTGAGATCTGGTTGTTTGGAGGTGCATGGCACCTTCCCCTTCACTCTCTCCCCTTTCAGCCATGTGAAGACATGCCTGCCTCCCCTTCACCTTCCACTCTAAGTTTCCCCAGATGTAGAAGCCTGTACAGCCCACAGAACTGTATGCCGATTAAACCTTTTTTTCCTTATGACCCAGCCTCAGGTAGTTCTTGATAGCAGTGGAAGAATAGTACAGTCCTCAGGACCAGCAATGTTTTCCTTCCACCCAGTGGCCAACAAGGTCCCACACCCTAGCTGGTTTTCCAAAGTCTTTGCCAGAATGCTGAGGCTGTTTTGGGGATACTAACTTTCCCCATCTCTGGCAAACCAGATGGGGAATCCTATTTGCCTCTTACCACTTTTCTCAGAGAAACCCCACCTCTGAAACGGCCTCCTTCAGCAGCAGCAAAGCTGAGTATTCCTTGCAATTCCCTTCTTCTGAACAAGTAAACATCTTAGGCTTGTCTTTCCATCTTCCCAGCTCATTGAAAAAAATATCTTATGCTTTCTATTTTCCTAACACACACATGGAAGAGAAGTGCCGTGAGGGCAGGGGATCTTGCTTTCCCGGATCTGAGCCTGGCCCTCAAACACTAGCCGAATTCATACTGACACGATATCCAGAAGCAGAAATGCAAATATCCACATGACTTCAAATACCCTAAGGATCTAACAGGCCGAGTGGCCCACGTAACTATGGTTTGTGCTGGGCCATTCAACTGGTGTCCAAATCCCTGTCCAAGTGAGCTCTTTAATTTTGGGACTTTTCAGACAGTTGTTTTTGTTGTTGTTGTTGTTCTATTTTGTTTTTATTAAAGGGATCTATTACAGTTACAATCAAGAATATCACAGGCCGAGGGTGGTGGCTCATGCCTGTAATCCCAGCTCTTTGGGAGGGCAACGTGAGCGAATCAAATGAGGTCAGAAGTTCAAGACCAGCCTGGCCAACATGTTGAAACCCCATCTCTACTAATACAAAAATGAACCAGCCATGGTGGCAGGCACTTATAATCCCAGCTACTCAGGAGGCTGAGACAGGAGAATGGCGTGAACCAGGAGGTGAGGCTGCAGTGAGCCAAGATCGTGCCACTGCATTCCAGCCTGGGCAACACAAGACTGTCTCCAAAAAATAAAAATACACCAATACGCCCAGATAGTTTTTCACCAATGTCAGATACATCCGTTTAAAGAAAAATAATATGAAAGCATGTTTTTAAATTTCAGTGTTGAATTTAACCATATCTTTTAAGAAGATACGAAGATAGAAGTTCCCCAAGGATCGGGGGAGAAAAAAGCAGTTAAGAAAATGTTAAAACTTCAGGAGAAAAACAAGTATGGGGTAAGACCTCAAGGCAAAACTTTTTCTTTGCACTTTGATTTCAAAAGAACAGAGATGCCCAAAATATGAACTCTCCCATCTGCATTTTATATTCCTCTATGTCCTTTGAAAGGCTGGAGATGGGATCCCAGGTTCCAAAGTGCCTGGTCACGGCTCACATCAGGCGGCATCTTTCACAGCCGTTTACTCCCCTGACTGTGCCTAGAGAGCTCTGTGGCCCAATTTACACAAAAAGGTCCTAATTTACACACGTTCATCACTTTGAGCAGAGTCTCAACGAATGAGACAAATATTGACACTCCACAGAAGCAAGTATTCTCTTCCGAAAAGTTAAGTGTGAGGTTCCCATGAGCCAGGCAGCTTGGTTACAGAAAGCACTGGCTGACTTGCTGGTTTAATGTTAAATGCATTTAAAATGTTAAGTGATCCGGCCCCCCTCCCAGTGGGTGTGTACGTTGAATTGGCTGCAGTACTGATGCACAGACCACGTGGTTTTACTTCAAGCAGAGCACCCCACACCCAGGAAGAGGCCAAAGGACGGCATCGAGGTCTAGGACAGTTCTAAGGAGAGCTGCAGCCTGAATGCCTCGTCTGCAAATAGTCTCTCATTTCAGAGGAAATCACTGAACAGAGTTCGTAACACGTGAAATTTAAAAATTCATATTTCTAATTTCATCCCATTAGAACTCTTGAAGAACCGATGTACACCTGCTCCAAGTCAATGAGAGGACACTCGGATAGTCCCTCACAGGTCCTCGACCTCCGCCTCCCACCTAGAGAACGTCAGCTCAAGCTGATCACAGCGCAGTGCAATTTTCTATAATATACAGGCCTGCATCTGAGCTGAGATGTGAATGTCTGGAATGTGCCTGCCAGACCCAGGAGGAACTGCAGCAGCTGTAGGGACAGAAGCTGCTAAGGAATCCGACTTGGAGGGAACTTGAGGCAACTAAAACTACTTCCACTGGTTTTTCTTGGCAAGGCTTGACCAGGCAAACTGTTATCACTGTTGCTAATTCATGGTAATTGGGATGGGGACTTAACAGTAAGTAATTAGAGCAATTACAGAATTTGATACTCAATTACAATGGCACAGATTCCTGAGAATGGAAGAACTGTTGCCCAGGAATAGAGTTCAACAGGTCCTCCACATGCCCCGGGAAACATGGCATTTCCATGCACCCCTGCTTTGGTCCCTGGTCACCTGATCTCGGCCATCTGATGGCATCACTCCCCACAGCTGGAAACACCTGACCTCTTGTCACCCTCCCGTCTGCCCTGCCTTCCTCCAGCCCGGGATATTCAGCGATGCCCACCTACAGGACCAGGAAACCAGGGTTATCCTAAACCAGTGCCTGCATTCAAAGTCCTCCATGGCAGGACAATCACCAACGGCCAATACTCCCAGAACCTTCCACTTCAAAACGGGAGCACATCTGGATTCAAGCTGACAACGCTGCATTCTCTTTGCCATGTACACATGGAGGCATGTCAGGTTCCACCTAAAGGTATCAGGTTTCACACTGGTCAGGAGCCCAAGCCTAGTCACTCTGCATGATCTCAATTCACCATCCACAGAGAAGCCGGCAGTTTTTCTCTGGTGCACGGTGTGGATGGTGGATGCATTTCCTCTGAAAACTTGGAGAGGGGATCCTGGCCAAGGAGGCCAGTCACCCCAGCCCCTGCAAGACCCAGACGTGCCCCTCTGCTGTCTGCACACTGTATCCAAGTCTAGCAGTGTTGACTCTGTGGTGGGGTAGTTCTGGGTCTGCAGGGGACGTGGGGCACAGGAACCGTGCAGCCTGGCTGTAGCCAGAGGCCTAAAGGATCCCCACGAGGCTCTCCAGCCAAGGTGTCATCACCACAGGCAGAGCCATTCAAGAGAACTGCCAGCCAAACTGGAAACATCCCAATCTGCTGAGCCAACACAGGAAGACAACAGCCACCTACAGCTGCTGAGCCCCGAAACGTGACCACTGGGCCTGAAGGGCTGAATCTGGGATTTAATCTGTGAAGTTCTTTTCAAATGTGTTTGGCTATGTAATCAAATCTTTATTCTAATTAAATTTAAAGGAGCCTCTGGCTATGGGCTACCTTGTCCGGCATCACAGCTCCAGGGAGTAAGAATGGGAAGAAGAGGCCCAGAGCCTCTCTGCATTGTCCACGCTAATTTAACACGTCATCATAAGGAAAGGCACTCCAGGAGAGGTGTGCATGGGAAGAACTGGGTTGGCCCTGACACAAACATGACCCCCATGACATCACAGCTGCCTCAGCCAACAGGCAAAAGACAATGATGCCCACCTGGACAGGTCACCGGATGTGATGATGCACCCCAAGTCCTAGTCCCACAGCAGCCAGAGACCACCCGCTGCTCGTCCCAGGTGAAACAGGCAGAGCTGTCCGAGCCCTCAAAAGCAGGAAGAATTAAAGAGGCAATTCCTGCTATTCCCACAACACAGGACACTCCTCGGAGACAGATACAGGCTTCGCTGTGAAAGTGCAGAGGACGGTGCAGTCCCTAGGCGGGCTGCTTCTTCCAACGATCAGGGAAGAAACCAGATCCATTTCCTTGTAGGAGAAACATTTGTACCGTCATTAGACAGAAGGTGGCTGATGTTATCAAATCATCAAGCACCGCACGGCTGTGTCTCCAAGGAGGGCCTGGAAACTTGCAGCCACCTGCATAGAGGTCACAGTGCTTACAATGGAGATACGTGTGACTGAGGTCTGGCTTCCTCAGGCAAGCTAAATTTGAACTTTCATCACTGAGGAATTGGTCATTTACAGTCACTCACCCTCAATGCAAAAGAGGGCTCAAAACACTGCACCAGACTTCAACACTCAGGGTTAGGGTCAAATTCACAAGTTTTACAAAATGTATTTACTTGGGATGCCAGAAAAGATGTAACTTCACACCGCCCCAGCTCCAGGGTTTGCTTAGCCCCTTCACCACTGGATCTCACCAACAGATGACCCATCCACGCCTCATCCATGGCAGCACAGAAAACCACTCGAAAGACAGCCACTCCCACCAAGCTTCCTGACTTTGGTATTTAAAATATGCATCATTTAAAATCTGCATCTCATACGTGAGATTACACTTCTCCGAACAGACATTGTGATTGTCATTTCACCCAAAAGGGCTTTAGGAAATGACACGCGGCCCAGACGCCAAAGGTCGCCGGCCGCCTTACTCTAGCCTAATTCCTTTGTGCCTGTATGGAGCCTTCACAGATACAGCCCGGTCACATTAATGACCATATGAGAAGCTCAGGGCATAGATGAACTCACTGCTGAATTTTTCCATTTATCATCCTTTTGTTTTATCCAGAAGACAGCTGAGAAAGGCTGGGGCAGATCATCTCGAGTGTAATGACTCCAGCCACTTCTCTTCACCCCAGGTCACCCCTCAGTCACACGCTTTTGAGAAACCAAAGTAATTCTGTTCTCTTCACTCTGGGTTCCAAGTACTAAATTCCTCCGTTTTATCAATTAGATTATCAAGCAGCCGTTTGTAATCTGGACTGCAATCTGATACAAAATTTAAAGCTAATTTAGGTTGCGGTAATAGCTCCTATTTACGTTATAGACAAGGCATGAATGAAAACTTTAATCTGTTCATAGGACCAATTTGGTAAACAAACCAATTATTCAAGCAATGATTGTTTTCAGTTAGATGCAAATTTCTTTGCTCATAAAAGATTTTCCAGTAGGAATTTTTAAATCCATGGTCTGTATTTCCTGAGCCTGTCTCTGCACCTTCCCCGAGTGCACAGCAGAACTTCTCAGGGCATCCCATCAGCAGGCCCACGGAAGAGAAGAAGCCCACAGCCCTCAGCCCAGGAATCAAGTCTGAGCCCCAGCAGCCCCTCGTCCAGCCGGGGCTTCCTCACCAGCACAGCACCCAGAGGTTTTCCAGGTTTAATGCCATGTGTGCGTGGAAAGTAGAGTGCTGGAAAGACCACAGTGGACATTCTACAAATGCAACTTTCCTCCTGGAACAGCCCAGCAACCCTCTGTACCTTCCCCAAAGTACCCATGCCAGGTAGGCATAGAGAGTCTAATGGGGTGCCTAGGAATCAGCATTTAACACGATTCTGATGAATAAAAAAGTTTGAGAGGCCGGTCAGCGAGAGGCTGCCGTGGCCTCCACTCATTTGCAGGCTCTGAAGAGACACAGATTCAGGTAACAGGCCAGACAGGACGGGACAAGGATGGGGAAGTGGAGGGCAAATTCCATGGACCACCAACCACCCCTCCATCCCCACTGAGACTCCGTGATTTAAGGAGAGGCAAAGCCAGGGAGAAAAGATGCCCGCACCACACAAGGGACTGAGATTTCACCTGAAGTGCACAGCATATGGCTGAGGGCCAAGGTTGGGCAAGCCGAGAGCACAGGCCCAGAGGTGCCACCCACACCCCACACAGACCTCCCAAGCACTGCCTGTGTCTCCTGCCTGGTTTATTTCCTTCCCCCTTTCTACTGTGTTGGTTTCTTAACCGCCCCCCACCACCACACACCCCTCTCTACAAGCTAGGTGAACTGAAAAGAGCAGGGGGGGTTAAGATCTGGGCTCTCAGGCCAACGTCCTGCCTGAGACATTAGTTCCAACCCACCCAGCTGTGATGTAAGCCCCTGAGATTTCTCAAATGTGAGAAAGGAAGGTGACTGAACCCACTTCCCAGGACGGCTGTGGAGACTGAGATCACATATAGCCACACCTCGGCATCCAGCACACGTGGGACCCCAGCCGTGTTGCCCCTGACGGGAATCCCTCTATGCCCCCTCTGCTACCAGAGCCAACTCCCAGCAGTAGCTGTGGAGGGTGCATCCTCTATTCCCACTCCACTCACCTCCCATCGCTCCCCGGAGTGACCTGCCACTCAGCGGCCAACAGCAAATCTGGCCCCATTGGATAACTGACCACACCCCCCAGCCACACTCTGGGGCGTCTTCCACTTGCAGTTCCGAAGCAGAGCGAGAAACCGCCCTCAAGGGCGCTCACCTGTTCCTTATTGCACGTAATTACCTGCCACGCAGGGCCACCAGCAAACCCAGCTCCACCATCCAGCTTCTGGTGGGTAACTGCCTCCCTCTCCCGCTTCCTCCTGGGGTGTCTGGGAGGCTCAGAAACTGCCCTCCAAGGGCACTCATCTGTTCCTTATTGCACTAATACCTCCTTTACAGAAATCCACTTTGACTTCCAGCACTGCAGGTGTGACAGTTTAGGAATCTTATTTGTAAGCTCCAAGAGCTTGAGGTCACGTACACCTCACCAGCATCCCAGAGACCCAGCACTGTCCCACTGTATTTACGATTCCAAAATACTCCTTCAAAATGCTACTGGCATTTGATTTGCGCATAAAATGCTAAAAATCTTCAAGTGAAACCAATATCTTCAACAGTTGGATTCAATCATAACATGCGAGTTATACATCTGCCAAGTTGTAAAGCCTCATGCATTTATAACATCTTATGTATGGTCAAACGGTTCATTAACATAAATTACGAGAATCTCTAAGAAACGGGTTTTCTGGCATTAGATGACCAAAGGAAAACTGGGTTCTGGCGGGCTTGCGGGCCTGTAGAGGCAGACATATCTGCTGACACAACCAAGCTCCTTCCCACTGACGTGGCCTCATCCCAGGCCCCTCGCCCGGACGCCTGCAGGCCCCTGGAGGAGCAAGCTGACCTGCCCACATTTCTCAAATGCACAGCTGTTGTTCACACTGCAGATGGAGCTCAAGGCACGAGCAGGCCACCACACAAAATACCACACAGCGTCCACGCCAGGGGATGGTTTTCACTCCATCCCAATGCCCCATGTATGAGTTAACAGCCATGCTACTAAACGGATTTTTAGACTCTCAAGACATACTTTGTTTGCTTTGATGCAACAAAGTTAAAAGACTATCACTCAGATATAGGCTCTGAAACTGGCATAATCATTTGGGAACAGAGCCTCTGCTAGATCAGGATAAGCACTTGGGACAACACCCCGTGACCTCAGTCCACACAAACCCATCCAGACCAGAGGCCTCCTGCACAGCTCTAATTTCTGTGGATTTCTGTAAATGAGGTATTAGTGCAATAAGGAACAGATGAGTGCTCTTGGAGGGCAGTTTCTGAGCCTCCTAGCCACACGGCCACATTCAGGCTGAAGCCGCGCCACCTCCAGAAACACTGTCCGTCACCGAGGTGTGCCTGGCTTCTCCCTTTTTCCAGAACTTAACAAAACCTGAAAGGACAGATCTGTGTAGAAAAACACAAACTACTTGCGATTCCTCTGCCCAGTTCAGGCTGTAGGAAGCTCGTTTCAGCCCTCACCGTGTTCTGACCTTGGTTCCCATAAGAAATAAAGTCAGAATTCTAGTCCCTGTCTCCTGGGCAGTGTGGCAGGCATACATACCTTCAGTTACATGAGGAAAGGCGTGGTGAGCCCCCTTCCTTCAGTAAAACTGCACAGTTCCCAGAACCCTGATGCCATCCCCCTCACGCCACTGTGAACACCTGGACAGAGCACATTTCAATACGTGCACCTTCGTGGGCTGGTTTTCTATTTCTCCACTAAATCACCCCAAATTTAGCGCCCTAAACATTGACTTATTTTCTCCCACTTCTGAAAGCTGGAGTCCAAAACAGGTCCCACCAGCTAACGTCGAGGTGTCGGCAGGGCTGGCTCTGGGGAAGCGACTGTCTCCTTGCCTCCCGCAGCCTCTAGAGGCTTCCGCATCCCCTGGTCCATATGGTACCTACTGTCTTCAGGACCCACAGCGGCCCTGATGGCCCCTCAACAGGAAGACGCAGAACATCAGGAGCCCGGGCTCCAGCGCTAAGGCCAAACCTCACCACCCTCCCAGCTCCTCACACACTCCCGTGCGAGCTAATATAGATTCCACCTTAACTAGTATCACCTGTGTAAGGGGTAAGTGCCCAGCTGTGAACTGGTTAACCTCTCTCACACAGACCCCGGGAATAAACTCACAGGCCATGGACCACTCCACAAGTAATGAGTGACCACCTGCTCGGGGACCTCCATGGCCCAGCAGAGCCCTCCTTTGCCTCCCCGTGGACTCAGGGTCTGCAGCGCCAGAGGGCCCTGGATAAAAAAAACAGCTCCCATGTCGGGAGGCACCCACCAGTGGTTGGGTTCCCGGTACTTTAAGTAGCCCAGGTGGACAGGCCGC
The DNA here is from genome assembly GCF_037993035.2 of Macaca fascicularis. Classification (NCBI taxonomy): domain Eukaryota; kingdom Metazoa; phylum Chordata; class Mammalia; order Primates; family Cercopithecidae; genus Macaca; species Macaca fascicularis. The sequence goes on along the minus strand of NC_088387.1, from coordinate 14,223,955 downwards.
GCCCCGTGCAACTCCATCACAAGAATAACAGCTGCACGTGGCTAGTGCACGGGTGGCCACCCCTCGGCCCAGCTGGCCACGCTAAGCACATCACCGCCGTGACGTCCAATCAGACTCAGCTGCTGGCACAGTCCAGGTATCGGCCCCCAAGAACATTCTGGATCACAATTCACAGTACTGATTGCGATCTGGGCCACACGTGGCTGAATGTATTTACAGGAGGACGCCACAGCCGATCTGGCTGGACTGAGAACATTTCCCACTGTACATTCTTACAACACCATTTTATTTGCACTTTATTAAACTTTTATGGCTTTTTTCTGCCTATCTACTTTATGGGAGTGTTTCTTGTTCTTATGACTGCAGTGATACTTTAAGCTACAACTATTAATGTGTAAAATTACTTTGGAAGTCGCCTTATCATTAAACATTTCACAAGCAAGCAGTCAAAGGCACCTAACCCGGAGGCCTCTTTTCTTCTCTGAGCCAAACCTACATTGGACTCAAAGAAAATGGCACACGGAGAGGGGCTGGATCTCTAGCGCCCATCCCTAGGGGGCCTCCTGGGGAGCAGATATGGAGGGAGAAGCCCTGGGCTACGGCACCGTCTTACTAAAGAAAAGTCCATTTGGGTAAATGTAAGTGCCAGACTTAAGAGATTAAGCAAACCATGAAAAGAAACCACTAACCACAGCTTCTCCAAAACAGAACTAAACTCCCTTTAGTTTGAATTGGAAAAGCAGAAGTGATGATCAGGATACAAAAAAAAATGAAAAAGCATCTGAAACAGGAGAATAATCAAGGGCCACTGTCTCTTCCTGTGTGAGTGGGAGCCTCGCATCTAAGCTGGTTTTAGAAGGTTGCTACTTTGGACTGAAAGTTATCCCCAACCCCAGTTTGTACGCAAGTGGAGCAGAACTCTTCAATTATTTCAAGGTTTAGCGGTAAAGCTCTGCAACTGTCACAACCATTTTAATTGGTGTGAATTTTAAAGTGACTCAATCTGTTAGCTGGAGTATCTAACGGCTTAACCACGGGGTCATGTTGGAAAATTATTCCAATTGCTTTTGTTTTCTCTACTGAAGATGCATTTGAATGTTCTTGTAGTTTGCAGTTGGCTGGTTCTGATGTTTGGTCTGAGGAGGCCCAAGTAACCGGAGAGGAAGAATCTGAAACCTCAAGCCACTCTAGTGCTGTCTGGGGAGATGGAGACCCCAACCCGAGAGCCACTGACGGAGTCAGCACGGGCGCAGGGCCGCCAGAAGCATCGGGCCACGTATTTGTTGCTTACAAAACAACATAAGCACACACCCCCAGGTGTGTACACATGCCCTGTACACGCTAATGTCTGTCTATGCTAACACCAGCACACACCCCCAGGTGTGTACACTTCCTCTGTACACGCTCACGTCTGTCCATGCCAACAGCACACACCCCCGAGGTGTGCACACACACTCTGTACGCATCTGTCCCTGCCAATGCCAGCACACATGCCCAGGTGTGCACACACGCTCTGTACACACTCACATCCCTCCCTGCCAATATGAGCACACACCCCCAGGGGTGCACACACACTCTGCACATACTCACGTCTGTCCCTGCAGCCTGAGTCAGTCACAGAGAGGCAGAGGAGGAGTAGGAAGGACGTAATGGGCACTGAGGTTCTGGGCCGGTTCCCCTCTCTACCTCGGGAGAGACCCCTCATGTGATCCTGCTGTCACTCACCGTTCCGCCTCCATCCTCCATCCTCCCACCGGGATCAGGAGGACGCCCACTGCACAGAGCTGTGATGAGCATGAACAGAAGATTGCAAGAGCTCACGCCAAGGTGCTGAGCACGGGGCCTACGGAGTGCTTCTTTCTGCTGTGGCTGACATCAACAAACAAGAGGCTGACACGGCTTCCGCAGAGAATGTCACTCGCTGAGAAACTGAAACGTGTGACCTAGGATCCTGTGAAGGTCTAAGAACAAACCAACAAACCAAATGGTTTTGTTTGTTTTTCGAACACCATAGCCTGTTTTTTCTTTTTTCTCATGCTGTACCTTGGATATCATTTAGTTTAATTTCAAAGTAAGTCCAATAAATACAGAAAATCACAGGACTGAGCATGGAGCATTGTTTCACTTCATGTCCTCCAGCCTTTAGGACACATTAAGGAAAGACATGATTCCAGGTCTCCCATTAGAAAGGCTGCCCTGAGGCACCTGCTGGGGCAGCCAAATTGCAGCTGTTGATGCTGCCCCCAAGCTGCTTGGATGAAGCACAAGATTCCGGAGGTCTCTTCTCTCCTGCCCTTCACCCCAGGAGAGAAGGTGGGGGGAGAAAGGTGAGAGAAAACAGGAAGAAGGAGGGGGGAACGAGGGAGAGAGGAGGGGGGTGAGAGGGAGAGAGGAGGGCGATGGAGGGAGAGAGGAGGCAGGAGGGAGGGAGAGGAGAGGACAGAGGGCGAGGAGAGGGGGGAAGGAGGCAGAGGAGAGGGGGAGGGAGGGGGAGAGGAGGAGGGAGGGAAGAAGCGAGGAGGGGGGAGGAAGGGAGAGAGGATGAGGGAGGGAAGGAGAGAGGAGGGTGGAGGGAGGGAGGAGGGGCATGTTCCATCCACCAAGGCAGCTGCACTGCAGAGAGAATGGAGGGTGTGTTGCCTCTCAGGACAGCAAGTTCATGCTGTTTATAATTGTTAGCATAAACAATGACCCGCTGAGGACAGGGCTGCAATTGGAGTTGACAACGTTTTATTTCCATAGTTGATATTGGGGACCTGGACCTAAAGCACCGTGCCTTGCCCTTTCGCCAGATGGGCCAATGCCTCTCCATACTTGCCTCTATTTTAACTAAATACCCGATATTGACTAGGAATTATGACGTGTAGGATACCCCTTATCACAGTAACGTCAAACTCACGTTCTAAATGCAATTTGCTCAGGGACTGGCTTCTAAGTCTGGGTAGGAATGTTAAGCTCAGGCCAGTTCAATTCAATGAGCATTTATCAAGAAACTCCTAGACCAAGAGCTGTGTTAGACACTGGGTATGGGGTGATGGGGATACGAAGCTGTGGAAATAGAACTCGAGAAGCTCAAATGTTCTCATTTCATTCCCTAATGCAATTACCTAGCTTCAACCTGAAGGCTGTAATGTCTAAATTCACTTTTTCTTTATTCCAGTTCTACATAACAAAGCATAAATAATCACAGAGGAATGATTCTGTGTTGGACTATTCAGTGGACAGAGAAGAGCATTCTGACCGGTGTGAGACACTGTCTCCGTTCCCAGGGAGCCCGTGAGGTGGCTGCACGGAGCACACGCGTGAAGATTCAGGAGCACGAGTGTCAGGTGATGGGAGGGGCATGGAGGCAGCACCAGACAGATGTCTGCCGAGGGGCCACTGCAGCCGGGCTGGCAGGGAAGGTCACGGGAGTGGGTGCAGGCATCTACCTCCAGCCGCACTTCGTTTTCATGAGGACACGTGCAGGGAAGGGGATGACACCGAAATGCTGTGGCGCTGAGGGGAGGAGGGAAGGGATGCAGGGCTGAGGGCTGTCCACCACCCCTTGCGTCCCTGCCCCTATGAACGCTGCCAAAATCAGCCCTAACGGGGAGAAGTGAGGGGGGTGAAAGAGGTGGACAGACTTGGCTTCCATGGAATTCACAGATTCCAGTCATTAAAAATCCCTTCTGAGTTTTCATCTGGAAAACTTTGCAAATGTATTTAGGGACAAGAGGCAGAAGATGAAGCCAACACAGTTGGGCTCAAACCACCGCCCTTCTCCTTGTCTCTGCATCCAGGACCCGCCCTGAGCCCCTGAGTGCGAGGACCCTGAGCTGCCCAGCCCAAGGGCACGGCCCCTGACCAGAGAAGGGAGCCGCACAGCGGGGCCCCCAGCACGTGGATGGCAGAATCTGTGCTATCTCAGCCCCAGGACCCCAAGCAGAGAAGGCCTGGGACTCCCAGCTGAAGCTTTGCTGTCTCCTCTGTCACCAAAGTCGAGAAGGACTGAGTGGGACCAAGGCCGGACCTGCCGGCTCCTCAGTGGCTGCCGATGTGTCCCTCAGGCTGCAGGTGAGACCGTCTTGTGATTCTCCAGACAGTGGCGAAAATCACAGCCAGGAGTGCTCCACTTGCCCCAAAACTCAAGCATAGACTGAGGAAGGCACCGCCCGTTCAGATCCCCGTCCAGGCTTGTGTGCCACACTCGAGAGGCACACGGCACCAGAACATGGCACTTTAAGTGGCTTTGTGGGGTGTAGAAACACAAAGTGTGGTCTCGAGTCTCTCAGAAGTCACTCCCACCAGCCTGCGGGACCCGGATGGCCCCTTTGGAGGTGGCTGGAGTCTCTCCAGGGCGGGCTCCAAACTCCCAAGGATGAGGTGAGCGTTGGTCTTGCTCTGACCTGAGGAAGGCCCCTGACAAGTATCCTGAACATGCAGGCACACAGCTGGCTGACTCATGAAGGGACCTGCTGAGCCACGAGCCAGGGACTCGACTGACACACGAACCCTGCCCAGGCGCCCACCTGGGGCGCCCACGAGAAAACTACGGAAGCTGTGAAGACGGAGGTGTGCACGGGGCTGGGAGAATCCTGGGAGAAGCCGCACTGGGGACCGGGAGGGACGGAAGGCTGGGCCCCACAAGCAAACGGCGGAGGCACTCGGTGCCCTGTAGACCCCTCTGCACCCACAACTGCAGGCCTGGCTGGCAGCACGACCTTGTCTGCAGGGGCCCAGGAGCATGTGTGTTTGGCAGGCGCTTCCCTCCTGGAGCCACACTACAGGTACCGTCATTTTAGAGGCAGGTACCTGATATCAACGATGACAATCAACCATGCCACCCTGAATTACAGCCGTGTCCTCAGCGGGTCACTATTTACGCTGACAATTACAAAGAGTTTGAACTCGCTGTCCCAAGAGGCAACAAACCCTTCATTATCAGGGCCGCAAGCTTCTGTGCAGCCCTCCTCCCCCGCCGCTTCCCGTCGGGGCAACGTGAAGTCCCATGACGGTGACTCAGAGCCAGCCCAGTAGCTTCAGTGCAGGAAAAATCACAAAAATTCAAACACATCCTAAACATGGGCAGTTGGTAGGAGCCGATTCCTCAATTCAACCTGTTCGGAGGCTTTCTGGGCTAGCACAGCTCCGATCACAGGCTTGCGCTTTCTGCTCCCCATGAAGGGCGGCAAGAAGGCCGGGCTCTGCTATTCTGCAGGCTCCGCTACGTGGAACCTGCCCTGTGGCCTCGGTGGCCTGTGCCAGACAGTGTGACCGTCGCCCGCAGTGAACACTCCCCACAGCGGAGCAGGCTTGGGGAAGAACAAAAACTTACCTGTAAGCCTAGAGAAGACACTAAGCCACGCACGGCCTCACGCGCACTGCATGTCAATCGCCGCCGAAGCAGGAACGAGCTCTTAATAGTTCCAGTAAATGCAAAGGCCGCCCTGGAAAACTGTGTGAACCTTTCTGACCACTCACAGGTGGGGAGCCACTGCCTGAGACACAAAGGTGAAGAATTAACCTGAAACTGCATATTATAAAACATATTTTTAAATGATGGTGCTTAATTTAAAAGACTCCCAAAGAGTACTGCATTAGAAAGTGACAGAGTGAAACCGTGAGGCTGACCACAGGAGTCCCTGGAAATGTCACCAAATGTTGTGTCAAAACTGGGAAACAGAAGAACTGCACCTGATGAAACATTCGATTAATCACTCGAGTCCTCCCCACATACGAAGCTATGTAAAAAGTGTTCCCAGAAGGTAAAGTGAGCAGGAGGGCTGTGAACACACAAAGAGAGAGCCACTTCATCCACGGACCACAATAAAAGAAACGCTAACAAGTGCCGACGACACGCTGGAGTCCAGGGCTCTGGGCGCAGCTGTGACAGGGACACTCAGGGTCCCACTGTCCAGATGAGAAACCAGGGTGGAAACACCAGGGAGCCTGTCTCAGGGGGCAGAGCCAGTGAACGGTGGTTCATACTGGGCCAATCCCAGCTGCCAGGCTCTGGGGCTTCTGGGCACAGAATCCTGTTGACTTCACTCTGGGGTGCGAGAGGCGGCAGCATCCCCCAAAGGCACCTGGAGAAGTGGTGTTACCCTACAACCCCTGTCCCCGGCGTTACCCTCCATGCCCCTGTCCCTGGCGTTACCCTCCATGCCCCTGTCCCTGGCGTTACCGTCCATGCCCCTGTCCCCAGTGTTGCTCACCATCCTCATCACCTCCAGGCCCCTCTCCCTGTCCTCCCTCATTTTCCTGTTCAGCCAGAACACATCACATGTCTCTTCCCTTTTCAAGAGGCTCAGCTGCACCCAGAGGCATTCCAGCCTATTCGGAATGGGGCACACACCCTGGGGAATTGCCAGCACAGGGCCGGAAGGGCCTGAGACCCTCTCACTGTCGCCCAGGAAGGATGGAACAGCCCACAGTCACGCTGATTGTCAGGCAGGATGAAAACTTCTGTGTTTGAAATGTTCTTTTCACTGGAACTGCTCGGACCATTCGAGAACGAATCAGTTAAATACCAGCAAGGGCCACTCCTACTTATTCTCTGGCTACAGTTTTCCACCCACCAGCAACCACACTCCTAGGAATTATCCCTAACGCAGAATCAGCGCCTTGTGCCTTTAGGAAAACCTCTTTCCCTCCAGCTTTGTCCTCCTTCCACAAAAGGTGCCTCTGACTGCCTCACTCGCCGTACCAGGATTTCACTCGGCTACAGAGGAAAATCTACGTGGGGCTCAGAGGTGGGTGGTCCCCGCATGGGCAGCAGCTCTGTGACATCCTCCGAGGAGCCTGGCCCAGGCCTGCCTCACACGCCAGGACTCTGCCTTCGGGCCCTCGGGCCCCCGAAGCTGCTTTCCCTCCAGGCGTCCTGCTCCAGGCAAGAAGGCCGGACAAGGGCTCAGGGCTGCTGAGGGTCGGGAAAGCCTCCTGACACCTCCCTCTCCAGGACCCCCCATCGGCATCCCAGCATCTGGACCTGTGTCACCAGCCGCTCCGCCGTGCAAGAGAATTGGATTTTCAACTGGGTGTGCTGCTTCCCTAAACAAAGTAGGGTGTTGTTACTGAGGAAAAAGGAAAAAAATGGCATCTTCTTGGCAACTCCGCAACATCCAGCCACCGGTTCTCATCACCCCAGAGATGTCCACCCAGGGCAGATAGTGTCTTCAACCAAGCGCCACTGACCCAGAAGTGCAGTAATTAGTACACTATCACCAGAGTCACCCACTCCTTCACCTTTACACCCAAGAAAAACATGTTTGCCAGGCAAACTAGATGTCCAGGAGGTGTAAGGAAATCCCAAGCCTGCTTTAAGCCTCAGACTTTTGAGACCGTTGAGGGCCATGCACACAAGAGCAAGGCTGCACCCGAAAGCTCTGCTCCTGCTGGACGTCATGAACAGACCACACGGCTTAGCCACATGGACCCTTCCAGGACGTCACGAGAGGGACCTCCGTGGTACACGCAATGACGTGCACTTCGTTGAGCCTCGAACAGACCACGCCCTGGTTACAGGGTCGGTGATCCACCTCCTGCCGTCAGTCACCCACCTCGCCGAGGGTCTGCGTCTGCATCTGTAATAACTTTGCTGTTTTACCTGGGTACCAAAATGCAGCATCGTGATGTTTAAAGGACTTTAAATATCAACACCCCGGGTGCAGTTCTTGTCACTTTAATGCAGTCACTCGATGCAGGCCTCACTCACGACTCTGAGGTAGCTCATACCTTCCCTACCTAACCAAGGAAGAAACGAAGGCATGGAAGGTGCAGCTCCTAAGGAGCAGATTAGGATTCAAACCAGTGATCTTCGTCACATGCTGACCTACCTCTCAGGCTGAGATAACGTTGAAAATTAACCAGGTAGAACAGCGTTCCATAAATCAGCTGGAAATGGTGCTCGTGGATGGGCCTGTGGTTACTCCCTGAAGAACAAGACCATTAGCCCAAAAATCCACCTGTGTCACACTCAAATGTTTACATATCCAATTATTTTTAAAATAACCCAATCAAGCATGTTCACAGCCATTTAGAGCCATATAGATTGTCTGCTTCGCTGACAATCAACCCAAGACCTCTGTTGGCAAAGGGCACGGTGCCAGGTCCAGAGAAGGTGGGACAGAGACACAAACAGGAACCTCTCCTTCCCTGGGAGCCTCGCTCTGATGGGCCCGCGAGGACATGGTACAGACCGTGGGGTGCAGGCAGACGGCAGGCCAGGAGAAGGGGCTGCGTTGCCGGGAGGCAGTGCTTTGAGCTCTAATGGATGGAACACAGCTAACCAGTGAAGGTGGAGAGAGGGCACCCGTCTGAGAGGATGCAGAGGCAGCAAAGCACAACCGGCCTCAGGGAACCAGAAGCCACAGGGACATCAGGTTGGGTGCTGCTGTCTGCTGGCCACCGGCTGGGGGACTGTACTGGGCCTGGAGGGACATCCCTGACACTCCCCACCAGATGCCAGGGGCACCCCCAGCCCCAGGCGAGAATCACGGATCCCATAGCGAATGAGGCCAGCCTGTGGGAAGTGGGGCTGGGACAGCTCTGCCCAGCTTAATAGGAAGTTGGGTTCTATTTTGTGGGGTTTTGGTCACGCCAATGGCTAGTCAGGGCTGTCCGTCAGGAAGTGATTTGAGGGCAGACTGGAGAAGCGGCTACCAAGGCCAGCGGGGCATTCGCTGCCTGGGTCCAAGGAAAAGGAAATAAAGGCTGGTGATGTGACAGTGGGGGGCAGCACAGAGGGAAGGAACTGGTGGAGACACAGGGCTGGCCCCGCACAGGGCTTTGAGCAGCTACCCGGGGGTCGTCCTATTAATTCTCCTCATGGCCCCAAGAGGCGGCTGTGAGGATCCGTCTCCTGAGGACAGAACTGCTCCAGAGCCACACAGCGAGGATCCACAGAACCAAGATCCGGGCCAGCTCCAAAGCGGGCGAACTTAAAACCTCACGCATGGTCCTGAGGCAGGGATCGGAGCCCCCTGGACACACAGACACAGGAGCTGCAGGAAAGGGAAGCAGACACCCCGGACCAGTGGCAAGACCCAAGGTTTCTGCCCTCCAGGGCACACTGGGACCAGCCACTGCACAGGTGGACACACGGTGCTTTAACCTGTGCTGGGGGAAGGAGCCCTCACTCTCAGGGTGGAGACCGCAGCTCGATCGGGCCAGCCTCCCTGCTGGGCACAGCCTGAGCCACACAGGATGCTGAGGTGCCCCAACGTTGGGGTGCTCAGAGCCACTCAGCTGAGATCGTGGTGCTTTCTGTAACCACCCTCGTTTCTTTATGGTATAGATCTGGACTCCATCCTTTGCAATGTGTGGGGTTCTAGGAAGAGGCTGGCCAGCCGGGGAAGTATCCTGGGCTCTGTCCCAGTGATGACGAACTTGGCTCCTCACAGGGCGGCCTATTCACCACAGTGACCCCTGGGGACCACGCCTGCACCCACCTTGCTGAAGATAATTCACTTCTCATCCGTGAAAGAATAAAGCTGGACAAACTCAATTTCACACTCACTTCCAACTTTAACAACTTGTGTTAGGAAATCAAAGACAAGGACTCTGACCATGTCACAAACCCAGGAAGAAAAACCCGAGACTAACGGAACGATGCCACCTTCGCGGTTCCGAGCTTAACTAGTTGTTTTTCTTTTCTGGTCTGTTTTTCTCTTTTGGTTTAAATAATTAAAGATCCTCGTTGACAAGTAAAAAAAATTCTCTATGAAGCTAAAAAAAGGGGTTCTAAGTAAACATTTAAACATTCTTCCCTATACTTTTAAAAACAGTTGCAATTATAGCTCTACTTACTGTTAAGTACTTTAACTAAATGAAAGATTAATTATACAGACTGGTAATTATAAAAAATAAGGCTACATATTCATGGCATCATGAATAATTAATAAGAACTCTTTGATTTCATTCAGACCAGGGATTCTGTGCTAATAGGCTCTCAGCTGTCTTGAAATAATGGTGAAATTTTAAAATTACTTTTGTACTTAAACGTGTCCCCAAAGTGAAGCACAGCGGCTAACATCCATCATGGTGCCCAGCAGTGCGACCCGCCACACTATGGCAGACACCCTGATTCACCAGGGCTGCATCCCGGAGCTGTGCTAGTGCAGAGAATGTTCAGGAAACAGACCAGGTGGCAGGAGGGGGTCTTGTCCTCAAGGAACCTCATGAGTCTTGCTAGGGGGACAAACAGCGAGAGAATGAAACCTGTAGCCATGGAATCTGGACAGCGATACCCAGGCCTCGCCATGCATACCCCCTAGCTAGCATATCCGTGAGACCCGTCTGGCACAGACAGCAGCAGGGTCCGGCCCTTGGAGCACAGGGATGGCAAAGCAGGGCCATGAAAGCGGGTGGCATGCCGACAGCGGCTTCTCTGCAAGAGCTCCTGGCTCTCACGGAGCTGAGGGCTCCTCAATGGGAAATTCTGGCCGAGCTCCAGGGGAAAGCCGGTGGGAGACCCGTCTCCTCTGTCCCCATCTCCTCTGCCCCAACCCTGGAAGAGGGTCAGATATCAATGCTAACTCTTGTGCTGACTCAATTAATTCAAACAATTCAGAAAACAAACTTGCTTTAAGTATTAATTTCCTAAAAAGAACTAACATGAGTTCAAATAATTCACATAATTAAAATGATTTTAATTGTTAATTTAATTAAAACATCTCCGTTTTCACAGCGTCACGTACCTTGGTACTTTCTCCTTATTGCGTTTCCCATCTTCCAGGGCAGGTATCCTTCCACCCAGGGCAGCAGCGACTCTGGTGTCTCGGGTGTTCCCAGGCTTCCGTCAGCCCCTGGGGGGCTTACAGTTCTGCAGCGGTCCCCATCCTCATTAATCTGCATAAGAACATCCATCTGCCGAGATGCCCTGTGGCCCCGTGGCCACATCTGACGTGCAGCTAAACGCTGGGCGTGTCGCCTGGTGACAGCAGGTGACAAAACTGTGGGCAAGGTAGCACCTCTGGGCGCCGACACTCTTAATGAGTTTTTTACAAGACCATTCTTTAATGGGTGAACCCCGACAGGAAACACTAAAGATTGTTTTTAACTATTTTTTTATCAAGACATATCTTTATCTAACGTTCACTCAATGCTAAATGTCACTTCTCCAGCCTACCCATTTAAGAATACCTAAAAGTTAAGACTGGAATGACGCTTTCAAACACATACTCTACTCATGCATTCCCGGGAGCAGAGAGCAGCTTAATGTTTTCACGATATGCAGGCATGAAGTTTGGCGAAGGCATTTTAATATTTTTACCTGAATATTTTAATAAAATCAAAAGATCATTTTCACTCTAATACTCTACTTAGAATGTAATTTTCCATTAAATAAACAGTCAATGTTCAGTAACCCACATGCTGATAAACTTTTGAAAAGTTTAGAAAGTATTAAGTATAATCAAAGATTACTTTTAATTTTCGAGCTGGCAAGAGCCTGTGTCAGGGAACAGAGTTCAGATTGAAGATTATTTTCTTAAAGAAGATTATTTTCTTAAAGAAGATTATTAAAGAAGATTATTTTCTTAAAGAAAAGCGAAACTCATAAAAGAGACCAGGTGATTCTATAAAGCAACACAGAATCCGTTTTCAGAAAAGGCAAACGTGGACCACAGAACATCAGTGTTGCCCGTGATGAGAGAAACAGTTAAAAAGAAGAATTCACGGTGGCCCAGCATAGATCAGGTGTGGGAGGACAGAGAGGTGAAGAAATCATCCTCCTTCTAACTTCCCAGAAAGGCACAAATGGCCAGCACTGTAACTGAAGACCACGCAGGCACCAGTGTGAACTCAAACTCCATGGCCAGCACCGTAACTGGAGACCACATGGGCAATGCTGTGAACTCAGACCCCACAGCCCACACCATAACTGGAGACGACACGGGCACCAGTGTGAACTCAGACCCAACAGCACCTGCCTGGGCTGCTCCAGCCACTAGCAGAACCTGTTGTGCAGCTGAACTGGAAGCTGATTCTGGAAAGAACTGAGGAGCATGAGGACGAGATCCTTCTACCTCAACAGGGATCAATTTTTTAACGATTTCTTTCTGTCAGAAAACTGTTAATAAAATACTTTGTTCTAAAATGACCAGGATTTCAGCAGCCTCTACATTCCTTCATGTCAATCAAAGCTTAGGCACGTGGGTTACTTCACTGTTCATGACACCTTTTTCAAATAAACCCCGGGGCCGCCTGTGTACCCAAGAGCCTGGGCCCTGAGCATTCAGAGAAAACGTCCAGGGCGAGAGTGTTCACGTCCCAGCGGTGCAGTAGAGCGCATGGGGGGAGTTTAAGCCACAAGTGGCCACACCTCCCCTGCCTCTGGCCAGTGCCCACTGCTCACACACACACTCCTTCCTCAGCCCATCCTGAGCCACGGGGCCCTCGCGTAACCAAAGTCACTGCAGCACCTCCAGGAACAAACTGGTTACAGGTGGACTGCTCTCTACGCAAGGTACGCTAGATTAAGAAAACTGACTAAAAACAGTAGGAAGAAAAACTCACTCCGCCCATTGAGGCAAGAGAAATGCACACAGCCTCTGAAATCACTGCAGAGGAGTTTTCCTGGGTTAGGTACGCGGTGGGGTGACCCTACCCCATAGCGGGGCAATGGCACATGGTGGGAACCAAGGAACATCTCCGAATAAATGTAGGAAAATGCACTCAACTCCCAAACAGAGAGAGAAACTGCTTTTTTCCTTAAAAGCTTCTGTCTTTTATTCTCAGAAAGACTCTCTTTGGTGTCTTGACTGCTGACGGGACAAGCCCATCTTCCCCAGAAAGCCGTCCTGGACAGTCTCCAGATCCTACAGCCCTCAGGTCCACCTTGCCTACTGATGATCCCACATTACAAAACCTAATCATCAGGAAAAGCTTCCCAGTCCGCAGCTCACAAGTGACATTTTATTCAGGGAAATGCTATTAAAAACCTGGGGCTCTGTGTAAACGCTGTCCCCTAGGTACTGAGGCTCCACACAGATGGCACACAGGGAGACAGGCCTCACCCCTTCCTGGTGCCCCATGTCTCTCTTGACATTTTATTAGCTGAGTTTTGTGGCGGTTTGTTACTTTTAACCTGCCTGTCCAAGGCAGCTGCACTAAACTACTTGTCCAGGGCAGATCCACTCATAATGACCATCAGCTCAGAGTTGGAAGTAGCACTGGAGAATGAGGAGGTTTCAGGGCACTATGCTTCCCTGCCCTCTTTTCCAGGGGTGCCAAGTAAGTTTCTGCCGTGGCTGAGGATGTCAGCACTACACTAACATTAGTTCAATGGCAGGCCACCAATTAATACTTAAAGAACAATCTCCTTAAAAGCGAAACCCCATCTCTACCAAAAATACAAAAAATTAGCTGGGCATGGTGGTGAGTGCCTATAATCTCAGCTACTGGGGGACTGAGGCAGGAGAACTGTTTGAACCCAGGAGGCAGAGATTGCAGTGAGCTGAGATTGCACCATTGCACTCCAGCCTGGGCAACAAGAGTGAGACTCCATCAAAAAAAGAAAAGAAAAGAAAAGAAAGGAAGGAAGGAAGGAAGGAAGGGAGAAGAGAAAAGAAAAGAAAAGAAAAAAAGAAAAGAAAGAAAGAAAGAGATTCTCACGACACTGTCAACATCTTCAGTTCTTCCCGAGCGTAGCATAAAATTATCACACACAACGTAAACTCAATCAGATCAACGTTCTTTCCTCACCGATCCATACCTAAATCCTTATTTCAAACTGGCCCCAATTTTTCAGAATTTAAGAAGACTGAGAGGAATAACCACGAACAAGCAAGGTTTACGCAGATGTCAGTCTTCCCAACTCTCGCTCAGGAGCTCACCCCAAACTCCTCCTGTGGAATCAGCCTGGATAACAGTCCCTGGTGGCCTCACAAGAACAGACGCTCCCACGAACCCACGACAGACCCCACCATTCAGCCCCAGGCAGAGGAGGGAGGCAGACGGTCACGAAAGCCGGAAAAGCAGGGAACTGTGACTTGTCTGACTTAATGTAGGCGATTGGGCTAAAAAACAAGGCACGTCCACCAGTGAATGGGGTGAGCCCCCAGCTGTCTGCGCAGAGGCTGTAAATATGAAGGAACTCACTTCCCTGCACACTGAAGTCCATCAACGTCTCCACATCGACCGCACCTGGGCTCTGCTCACTCCTCACAGACTAGGATGAGAGTGGCCGCGTCTGGATAGAATGTCAAGGACGGATGGACAGACATCCTGGACAGACACTGTACAGAGACCAGGGGCTGGGCAGGGGGAAGCGGCACAGCCTTGGGGCCAGCAGGGGCGAGGCCGGGAAGCCTCGGTGAAGGCCTGCATCTCCTCATCCAACAGAAGCAGGAGCGGCCACGCAGTGTGGGCTGCAGCTGTCGTGAACTGGCCAGTGGGACATAGCAGGAGGTCGTGGCCAGCCTTACCCCCAGCCCAGGAGGAGGGGCCCAGCTGCGGGCACTGCCCCGGGAGCTGGCATCCTGAGCCCCCAGAGAAGGCGGGAAATTGCCCCTGGGCACTGGGTGCTCAGGCTGGAGGTGGTGAGACCTCGAGGCCCTGCAGTCGGGGAGGCGAGGGCAGAGGTGGCCAAACTGAAGCTCAGTGAAGGGCTTTGTCAGGAAAGGCCCCCAGAGGCTGCCTTACCAGCCCAGGGGAGGTTACTTCCGGCCCAGAGGCTCAACAGGGCCCTCGGTGGTGACGCTTAACCTTGTCCTCTGACAGAGGACCATCGAGACAGGGTCACTCAAACCTCTGCCAAGCTCTGCACCCAAATGAAGCTGTTACCACAGACACTGAGGCAGGCAGTGCTCATCTCAACTCTGTACAAGTGGTTTCTTTAGCCAGTTCTCCAAATTCTTAATGACAAACCACACTAAACGTGTGTTTTCAGTATCACCTATGTTCATAGCTATGTATAAAATAACGATCACCAGGAAAACTAGGTGGTGAACCCAGGAGGAGGAAATCCCCACGACGAGTCGAGAGAACACCAGCGGACCATTGGCTCTTCCCGGCTGAACCCAAGAGCGCTTGGCTGGGCTCACTTCCGTTCTAATTCCCAGATTTGTTTTTACTTCCCCACATTTTCATTATGAAAATGTTCTAACATATTTAAAAAGTGGAAGAACAGTACAACGAGTGGTCAAGTTTTCTCCACTTGGAGCTCCAACAACTGCTAACATTTCCTTAGATTTTCTTTCTCACTCTCTCTGTAGATCAGACACAGAGACAGATTTGTTTCTCCTCTGGAGCCACTTGAAGGTGAGAGGCTCCTGCTGCCTCACCGAGTCCTCAGGCACACATTCCCTAGGAATAAGGGCCCCTCTGCAGCCGCAGTGCCATCATCAGCAGACAAGAATGATTTCAGAGCATCGCTGTCCAGGTTATGTTCAGGTAGCACAATCGTACCGAAAACATCTTTTCTATCCGGGCCACACACTGCACCGAGTGAGTCTCCTTCCCCGTCTTCGTCAGGGACAGCCTCGAACCCCTTTTATCTGTGATCTTCACTTTTCGAGAGTCCGGGGCCATTGTCCTGCAGAATATCCCCTACCCCAGAGGCATCTGTTTCTAGGGCCATCATTAAATTCCCTACTATACACCTCCATTTCCTGTAAACAGGAAGTTTCAGTCTTGAGGCGCGATCACCTTCTGTCAAACGCTTCTTCTCGGCAGCTTCCGGGTGAGGCTGCTGGTTCACGAGGGGCGGGAGCTCCTACTCCTGGTCACTGACGGCGTGGCCGCGACCAGCACCACACCCCGAATCAGAAACATCTGGAGGGGCCGTGGGCAGCCGAGACACCCGGAGGGGTGAACGGCACAGGCGTGGGGCAAGAACAAGGTCAAATCATAACGGAACGTCTGATTCCAGACAGTCCCACCTGGGTAAGATGGTGACATCTCCCTAGCAAGTATTTGAAGCCAGAAAGTACGACAGAAAACTCACGACCTGCCTTCGTTCACCCAGGCTGCTCTAACAACACACCACAGGGTGGGAGGGGGCTGGTGAACGACACAAGTTCATTTCTAACAGCTCTCAGTCTCAGTCTCAGGCTGGGAAGTCCATAGCCAAGGCCTGACAGGTTTGCCTGGTGAGGGCTTCCTGGTTCATAGACGGCGCCTTCTCACTGGGTCCGCACACCGTGGAAGGAGCGAGGGAGCTCTCTGTAGTCCCTTTTTGAGGGCACAAAACCCATTTATGAGACCCTCACGACCTCCTCACCGCCCAAAGCTCCCCCTCCTAGCACTATCTCCTCGCGGGTGAGGATTCCAACTTGTGAATCTTGGAGAGATACAAACATTACAAAAGCCCATCATTTAATTTTTTTAAAGACATTTTTGCTTCTACAAAGTCTCAAGATAAAATCAAAAGAAAGAGGTCTCAGTCAATCCACACAGTTCTCCCAAAAAGGGAAGTGATCAATTGCCACCACTTTTTATCGGAGACCCGCTGGGTGCCCTGGTCTGCATGACTGATTCTAAATCGCCATCCTCTCCTCTGCCACTCAGAGGTCAGTGTCAGTCCAGAGCTTAACACCAAGGCAGAGCTGACTGAAAGACACCAGCTAATCCAGTAAGACAAGCCAAGACTCCTGCCCAAGGCCTAATCCTTTCCCCAGGGAAACATGGAAGGGCCAGACACCTGGCAGCCCTTCCTTCCTGCTCTAAAGCCCCAGAGACACAGCCCCGCCAGGTGTGTGCCTTGGGCAATGCACGGTAATGTCAGCTGGGCACCGAGTCTGAGAACATGTTCTCAAGTAAAAATGAAAACAAGACTGCTGAGAAAAGTTCATGCTTAATCACCTCTGTGCTAAATTCTAAATGCAATGTTATTTCAGAGCTAGGTGGAAGTAATTCCTTAAAAATATATATGAACAGTGACTAGCAACCAGGTTGATAAGTACTCAATATGTGTTTGATGAATAAATGAATTTTTAAAATTTATGAAAAGAACACGCTCTATTTAGGAGAATTCTATTTAATTGGACATCCTAACTATACAGTGGCTCCTTCGTGCTGACAGCAGAGTTTGCTTCAGTTAACTCAAAAAATGGTAAGTCACTCTAACAGGAAACCAAAAGGCTTTACAGAGAGTCAAATTATGGTGCCAATTCAACTGTGCATGGCAATTTCACCTTAATATTTAAATTCTCGAAGCACCATACTCAGAAAACAAGACATACCATATCTAAATGCATCGCCTGAAGCACCGTCATCTAGAATTTGACAAAGTTTGACTGTGAGTTTCAAGAAAAGGGCTGACGAGGCCAAGAAGTTCCTTCCCCTCTCCCCTTACCTCCCATTTTGGTGACCAACTTCATGCAGAGAAATTCCTGTTTCAGGTTTGCAGACATTGGAACAATCCTGGTATCTATTCCCCCAAGACACCAACAGGCTGAAGTCTGCAGGGTGCACATATTGAAAATCACAGGAGCACTGGAGTGGCGGAAAGAGGTGCCCGTGAAGACGTCATCCTTTCCAAGACAGGCTCTGATTCCGCCTCCAGGCCCTTTTGCAAAAAGCCATTGCTACAAATTCACAGCCACCAGGAGGAAACACACAAAAGACCCCACTGCCCTTCTGGCTTCCCAGAAGGCCTCAGAAGGACGAGACACGGAGCCTGTGTGCAATCCTGGACCCTCCTCCCTGCATTCAGTTTGACGCGTGTCACTTGTTTGACTGACGGAGGTCCCACAATGGGCACAAGGAGACCCGTCAGGTCAAGAGGGTGCTGCCCGGCTCATGGTACACACATGGGGATCTGTCAGGTCAGGATGAGCGGCTCATGGTCCACACATGGGGATGCGTCAGGTCGGGAGGGTGCTGCCCGGCTCACGGTCCACACACGGGCACCTGTCATGTCAGGAGGGTGCTGCGCAGCTCTCAGTATCAGCCGCATATGCACATTCTTCACTGAAGCCACTGCATGAAACCACTGCATGAAGCCACGCTGGAAGCACTTTCTGGCAGGTTTAGGAGGCTCGTGTCCAAGGTCATTAAACACATGGCAAGCTCGCCTTGGAGGCATTTTACTTTGCTTATGACAATGAAGCATTCTCATTGCACTGAATAGAGCACGCTTTCTTGTTCAGTGCCTCTTTGAGATAGGCATTTTGTGCCTGTCTTACACATTACATCAAGGCCCTAATACATTTAGACCCTTGTCTCAGGTACACACAAAGCAGCGGCCTCTCTAGAATGTGTTTTGGACCACGGGAGGAAACCAAATTGCAGCATTATCCATTGACGTTGCTTGAAGTGTATTTCCAAATGTATCTCCCGACCCTGGCCTGTGTTCACGGCTTCCGCTGACCACACGGCATCTGCTGGGCACTCTGTGCACTTTCTCCCACACTCGCCACGCCTGTGGTCCTGTGCCTGTCCTTCCACACATCCCCAGGCGGCTAAATCTCCCACACTCACCACGCCTGTGGGCCTGTGCCTGTCCCTCCAGGGGTCCGCACCTACCACGCGGCTAACGCACACCTCCCACTGGCGGCAAGTGCCTGAACATCCCCATGGCTGGAGGGGCTCCGGGTAGGTTCTACAGAACCCACAGACAGGCATGGCCACCCCGCCCACGGCCACCAGAGGCTTTGCTTTGTCTCTAGAGGTGCCTTCGATGAGGCGACATTGCAGATGACCCAGTGTTAGGTAATTAAGACTCAGGAAATCACGGCGGTCCTACCTTTAAAACTCACCTCTCTGCCCAGCACTACATCGCGAAGGGTGGGTCGCCAGAGCTGCGGAAGAGATGCCCAAGGCTCCCTCTTGCCCTGACAGGCTGGGACACTGCTCCCCTCTGTTGGTTTCTCACTGCACCTCAATAAACTGAGCTCACAGCAAGAGGCGGGCATGGGCTGAGTAGAAACACATAGCAGACCCCGGGTGGGCAGGACGGAAGACGAGGGTGCTCGCGGAGACGAGGGTGTGCCCCAGGAAGAAGGTGCACGCGGGGTAGAGGGTGCACAGGCTCTGAGAACCTGGTGGCAGCAAGGCCGGTCAAGGCTGAACTCCAACAGAGGCAGCAGCAACGGTGTTGGGAAGTCACAAAGAAAGCACCACCCAGAGGGGCTGCAAGAACCAGCAGCGACCCCAACCCAACGTGCTCATCGGACTGGGCACACACACACACTGTGGACACGTGTGAATATGTTCCAATTAATGTGATGTTACGTAATAATCAACAATGTTAATCCCACGACTTCATTACATGGCATCTGGCACATTGAGACTTTTTATTCTATCTCTCTTCCTATAGAAAGAAGTGAAAATAGGTCCAAGACCAATCACAACAAATTATTGCTAATTGCAAAAAAAAAATAAAAAAAAATTCTACCCTCACCTTGGAGGATCTCAAGGCAACACCTCGTTCTTTGAGGTCATGGTTTGGACGCTCTCCGGACCCCTAGGTGGATCTGAAACTGCAAGGAATCCCCAAATGGGCAGTTTTGGGGCCAGCCATACATCCAGGCAGGTCTTGGCAGGTTGCTCCCTGACCTCGGCTGGTTCACTAACCTTTTCTTGCACTCAGAACCCGCCAGGAACGAGGGCACCGGCCCGCACGTCTCTGCTCCCAAGGCTACATCTCCTATGTTCTGCTGCACTCTGGGTTCCATGCCTTAGATCCCAGGCACCTTCAAGTTGACGTTTCCCCACCAGCCCTCATGAAGATGATACTCAGATAACGTCCTGCCTCTCTCACCTGGTCAGTACCCAGGGAGAAAGGAACCCGGGTCTCAGTTTGATTTTCTGCCAGTCCATCGAAAAAACAGCTGGCCAGCAGCACTGGTGCACAGCACTGTCAGGTTACCCGTGAGGAAAACAAAACAAAACGAGATATACTCAAGTCAGCTGCGGCAAGTGCTTCCACATCCCTGCTCCAACAAGGAAAGACAGGAGGCCGGGAGTGTGGCTCACACCTCTTGTCCTTCCTTGTTGCGTCAGGGGTACAGAAGCATTTTGGGAGACTGAGGCAGGACAAATGCTTGAATTTGAGACCAGCCTGGGCAACATAGCAAGACCCCGTCTCTACAAAAAAAAAAAAAAAAAATTAGCCAGGTGTGGTATCGTGCCTGTAGTCCCAGATACTCAGGGGGCTGAGGTGAGAGGATCACCTGAGTCCAGGAGGCGGAGGTTGCAGGGAGCCAAGACTGCACCACTGCACACCAACCTGGGCATCAGGGTGAGACCCTGTATCAAAAAAAAGAAAAAAAAAAAGAAAAAAAAAAAAAGATAAGAAATACAGGAGACCACTAATAATTCCAAATAGTGCCTGCTAATTTGAAATCTTTTCCAGATATGGTGAAGGAAATCATTTTTCTTCCTACACCCATTCTAAGGAAATGTTTCTATTTTTCTGCTATACAATTTGGTAACCTGCCATTTCAGATCCTTACCTCTTTAAGCAGGACTTCCTGGAGTGCCAGCAAAGCAGCGCTCTGAAACCTCAGCATCCTCAGGTCCACCTGGAGGGCAGGTGAAGGATTCTGGGCCTCCACCTCCAAAAGTCACACTGGGGTGGGGCAGATCTGGGGTGAGGCAGGGTTTGTACTTCTAATGCATTCCAGTCTAGGGCCACACCACCCTAAACACGCCCATCTCATCTAATGCATACCAGAGGGAGAAGCCACGTGGGGCAGGTCACAGAGCAAGCGTCCAGGCACCAGGTCACCAGTTGTCTATTTAAATGCAAACCCGTCAAACAGCTTAAGTCAAACAGGTTCACCCTCCTAACACATTGATCAACACAGCTAGTGATAAATATCACTGCTGTTAGACCTTCTGCTCACTGATGACCAGAGCAATGGCCTGAAGCATCAAAGCTGAAGGGTGTGTGCCACAGTCAGGGCTCTGCACACCCCCATCCCAGGCCATCTCACACGGGTGCCTTCACCGGCACCGGGGTCTCACAGACCAGCTCCACGCTCACACTTACTGGGACGCAACCACCCTTTCAGCCCTTCATGCGTCTGTACCCTATAGCAGTGTTCAACGGAGGCTAATTTAAGAAGGAAATGTAATACAGACATCTGTGAACCCTTCCTCCATATCCACTGAGTGGCCGTCCAGAAGCAAAAATATTAAAAAGAAAAAGAAGATTTAAGAGTCAAACACAGGGCCGGGTGCAGTGGCCCATGCCTGTAATCTCAGCACTTTGGGAGGCCAAGGCGGGCGGATCACATGGGGCCAACAGTTTAAGACCAGCCGACCAGCATGGCAAAATCCTGTCTCTACTAAAAATACAAAAATCAGCCAGGCATGGTGGCACATGCCTGTAATCCCAGCTACTAGGGGGGCTGAGGCAAGAGAATTGCTCGAACTGAAAGGCAGAGGTTGCAGTGAGTGGAGGTTGCAGTAAGCCAAGATCATGACACTGCACTTCAATCTGGACGACAGAGCAAGACTCCGTCTCAAAAAACAAAAACAGGCCAGGCACGGTGGCTCACGCCTGCAATCCCAGCACTTCAGGAGGCCAAGGTGGGTAGATCACAGTGTCAGGAGATCGAGACCATCCTGGTTAATACTGTGAAACCCCGTCTCTACTAAAAATACAAAAAATTTAGCAGGGCGTGGTGCGGACACCTGTAGTCCCAGCTACTCGGGAGGCTGAGGCAGGAGAATGGCGTGAACCCGGGAGGTGGAGCTTTCAGTGAGCCTGGATCGCACCACTACACTCCAGCCTGTGTGACAGAGAGAGACTCCATCTCAAAAAAAAATAGCAACAACAACAACAACAAAAACACAGAAACTCGTGGAACAAGCGCTTGCCCCACTCCATGTCAGCTGTGCTGTGCCACCCAGGAGCATGCCAAGCTCAAACAGTCGTCCACCTGCCTTGCGTAAACGATGTCACTACTCGAATCACAGAGACTGAGATTCCCTAGCACTCGCCATGTGCATGTCACTCAAAAGCAGGCCTGAGGACCCCCGCAATTCACAGGGAATCCCTCTGGCCATCCGATGACCATCCATTCATAAATAAAAAGCATTAATTCCTGCTGGGTTGCAGAGGTGTACACATCAATACTTGTTACTGTTCACAAATGTTCCACTCGAGGATGGAGTGACGCTACGGAATTGGGAAGAACTTCACAGACATACGAGGGTTGCATTTAAGGAAAAAGTGTAAGGAAAAGGTGAAAAAATGGAATATGCTAAGCTCTGTCTTTTCATCACCCTCTAAATCTTATGATTCCAGTTCTGTTCATTCTGCAGTGAAAAATAACAAGTGATTCACATTCAGACACAAGGTGGCTTAGGAAACTGTGGCTGTTTTACAAAGATGAAACAACTTAGAAGATCAGGATTCCATGAACCTACTTACTTAAAGAGAGAAGAGACTGGGAGTTACATATCAGCTTACCAAGGCTGCCCCGAAGTCCGGGAGCCCCTTAGGAGAACAGAGAATGTGCAGCCTCCACAGACCAACGCAGGTGGCTGGGCCCAAGAGTGGGGACAGGGAGGCTGCAGGAGGCTTGCAGAGGGAGCTGTCCCGCCAGCCTCTCGCAGAAATTCCTAATTAAACCCTGACCGCAACTCTGTTTAGGGAATTGTCTCCTGGTCACTAAGAAGAGTGAAACTGTTGAAAGCCTACAGCCAACCCTGTGGATAACACTTGAGATGTATTTTAGAGAAGGAAATCATCCTGTCACAATCCCAGACCTGCCAACAGCTGCAAGCACGTCCTGGGAGTGCGGCTTCTTGCTCTGTCAGCACCAGAGCCCACCGTAGAGCCACACAGGATCTGCCCGATGTTCCCACTTCAGGGAGTCTGGGCAGGTGCAGCTGGAACACCCAGGGGGCAACCCCCACCCCCACTTCTCAAAAGCACATGCAGAGGCAGACAGAATGAAACACGGCCCCCAAACCTCAGACGTACGGTTCAGCAACACGGCCCACCATAGAGCCACATGGGCTCTGCCTGACGCCCCCAATCCACAGAGTCCGGGCAGGTCCAGCCGAAACAGCACCTGGGGGGCAACCTCCAACCCCACTTGTCAGAAGTAGATGCAGAGGCAAACAGAATAAAACACGGCCCCCAAGCCTCAGACATAAAGTTTGGCACGGGCATCTGTGAAACAAGAACAAAAGTCGCATGGAAAAGTGAGCACAAAAATGAAAAAAATAACGGAATTACAGTGAAGATGGATGAGATGGGGAGGATTGCGAGGAAGTTGAGAAAGGGACTGAGAACCTGAAGGGGCACATAAGGGCTGGGCATTCCCGACAAGGTAACAAAAACACCTCTGGATGAGGTGGGACATCATCTTCATTATGGAAATAAAGGGGAAAAGCCTGAAAACATCAGTTTCCTACCATGAAGCAAAAATCAAACTGGCTTCAGACTTCTCCTCTACAACACTAGGTTCCAAAAGAGGAGGATGTGGCATCCGTGGGGTCTTGAGGGAGAGCTGGCACAAACGTCCCAGAGCTGCCATCTCCAGAAGCAGCTGAAACAGCCTCAGATCCAGCAAACTCTTATCTTGAAAAATCTATCAGAGTACACTCCCTTATCAAAGGGGCGCATGGCTGCAGGGCCTGTGGTGTAAGGCGATTTAGAAATCTTACTCTGTGCAGACCCTAAACTTGGGAGGCTGCTGGTCACACCCTGGGAGGACCTCAGCCAGCGGGAGGCCCTTTGCCTCCTCTCTGCTCCATCTCTAATGCCAAGAAACATTTTATGCATAAAATTACGTTATTTCCAATTTGTTAAATTGTATATATTAAGTCCATAAAGAGACCAAGAAAATGTATAAAAACATTGATGACTTCACGGTGGTATTATAATTAATTTTTAAACAAAACATGTTGTCTAAATTTTCCAGACTGAAAAAAATACTCTTTTTAGCAAGAAAGGTGCTTTTAAAGTCACCATAAACAATTACATATCCATCCTATGAACGTGATCTTAAAATCAAAAGTGAAGAGCAAAAACAGCAGAAGGAAGTGCATGAATATGTTGATAACGTTTATCTCTGAATGGGGGGGGGCTGTTTTGCCTTCCATTTCCCTATGTTTCAAGTGTCACCTCTGTAATGTAATAATAGAGCAAACACAACAGTTGAGGAAACACTACTGCCCACTAGGACATAAACCAAGTCGCCTCCAAAATGCTGCGACCCCAACCTCTGATTTTATCTTTTAAATCAGTTAGGTTTTCTCCCCTAAAAAGAAGCATATTGTATCATTACTCTTTAAAGTTAGGTGACTTAACAGGCATACAGACTTAAACACCTTCTGGAAAGTCGATGTGTCAAGTTTAACTAAGATTTGTTTTGTTCTGAAAAGAGCAGGGGCACGTTCCCACGCGAGGGGACTCCAGGTAACACTGGCTGTGTCCGATGGGCCCTCACCTGGAGAAACAAGCGCTCGACGCCTCCACCCTCCACCTGGACTCAGCAGGAAAGGGGTGCAGAGCTGAACACAGACTCGTCTATAAAAACCTCAAGGGTTGTTTCCAGGAGCTACTCACTGCCCGGTGCCGCCGCACCCTGCCCCCCTGTGCAGGTACCGGAGCTGCTGTCCAGCCTTCCCCAGGCTCTCCACTTCTCCTTCCACCCCACGCCAACCTGCACCACCCAACTCCCCACCGTCACTTACTGACCACCCGCCTCAACTCCCGCATAGCCTGGAAACTACAAAGCTGCCTGGCAGCAAGAGGGGACAGGCAGCGACCACACCAGCCAGGTGGCACCTGCTCCCACCAGACTACAGGGTCACAGCGCCTGCCTCATGGAGCCGTTGTTATGCACAAGTACAGTGGGAAATCAATGCAGCTTTAGCTTTACTTTGGTACTAAATTAACTTTATAACACTTGGTTATAACATACATTAATTTTTACTGCAATTACTAAAATAACAACTCATAATGCATTCCTTTACCATATTCAGAAAAGCAACTGAAAAACCAAACACACAGCAGAATTTTATAGGACTGTAGTAGTTTTTGTTAGGCTGTCAAATAATTTTAAGCTCAAAATTAAAGTAATTAAATCTGTGACTCTCAACTGGGGGAGGTGGGCACACACAGAGAGGGGAAGGTAAAATCCTTTTTTTCTTCCAAACCTCACACAGACCCACTCAGCTGGTCATTTCCATTGCTGGAATTATGTCCTGCTTCTTAGGTTAAAAATAACTGCCTTCATGCCTATTAAAAATAATGTTTCTTCCTTTCCTGAGTGATTATGAAATGAGCCATGGTGGCAAGGTAGGCACGAACAGAGGGAAACTGAGTCCATGTCCACATTTGATGGTGTGCGAAAACAGAAGGAAATTGGGTCCACATCCACATTTGATGGTGGGTGAGAACAGAAGGTAACTAGGTCCACATCTATATTTGATGGTGGACAAGAACAGAGGGAAACTGAATCCGTGTCCACATTTGATGGTGGGCAAGAACAGAGGGAAAGTCTGTCCAAGTCCACATTTGATGGTTAGCCAGAACAGGGGGAAGCTGGGTCCACATCCACATTTGATGGTGGGAGAGAACGGGCGAAGCTGGGTCCAGGTCCACATTTGATGATGGGCGAGAACACGGGGAAACTGGGTCAACGTCCACATTTGATGATGGGCGAGACCGGGGGAAACTGAGTCCACATCCACATTTGATGGTGGGAGAGAACAGGGGAAAACTCGGTCCACGTCCACATTTGATGGTGGCTTTTAATGCACTGCAGCCTGTGTCCCCTTGACCTTCACGAATTTTCAGGTAGTAAGAAAGCAATTTTTCGTATTGGAAAGGAGAAAACTAAGTGGCTGCAAAATAATATAATTTCCTTAAAGCAAAACAACAGAGAACCAACTTTGACTTTTTCCACATTACCCAGTAATTCTAAGACTCAGGGTTTTGTCATGTTACAGCAAATGCCGTTCATTAGGGGGAAATGGGAAGTCAGAACAGTGTGTGCTATTCAAATTCTCAATGAATAATTAACTCAAATGGGTTCAGAGTGCTATACAATGAAATTAATTTGTTTTTAGTTTAACCCCAAATCCCCAATCCTTTGCCAAATGATCCTCTATGTATCCTACATAAAGGACAGGGTCTTTCTGGCAGAAAACCATTAAAAGTTTTATTTGCAGTAAGAGAAGCATGCCTTCTTATTATCAAACATGTGCATGGCCCCCTTGCGGGGGGGTCACCCATCACCCGCATCCCCGTGTGTCACGGTGTTGCCACACACCATTAACGCATCAAAACAGAAAAGGAAATGTAAGCAGTGTTTGCTGTCCAAAGTTCAAGTCAACAACTCCTTATTATGAAGGCACTTCTGAGCCTTTCCTCCTGCATCTGGGAGCTGCCAGCAACCCAGTTCCAGGAGAGAAAATAGCTCGACACCTCCTGCAGCCCATGGAGTCCTCTTGTTGGGACAAGGTCCCCCCCAGCAGAGAGGAACCCCCAGCAGGGTCAACACTGGAGGTCCTGGGGGTGGGTGGTACTGGGGAGGCCATGCGGGGAGGGCTGTTTCCTGTTCCCTTCCCCTCAGGAGACAGCTGGCCCAAGGTGACACAGCACCGGATGGGATTTCAGGGTCAGGGACCACGGAGCCCGGGGCTGTGGACCACACCAGCCCAAAGCCACTGCATGCCCCAGACCGGGGCTGTGGACCACACCAGCCCACGGCCACTGCATGCCCCAGACCAACACGAGAAGAGTGCAGACCAACAACATCTTCATCTACAGTAGGTGCCACGGTTATCGTTCCTACGAGAGTCCATGGCCACTTCTACCAGGTGCCCTCCACTCTTCCCCTGCCCCAGCTGGTCCCCCTGTGACAGCCGTGTCTCTGAGAATGGGGTGTAGAGCCAGGGGGAAAACACAAAATAAACCACCTGCTACTAGAAACAGCCTCGCTGTCCTCAGGGAGCCGGTCCCGGGGCCAGCCTCGCTGTCCTCAAGGAGTCGATCCCGGGGCCAGCCTCGCTGGACTCAGAAAGTCGGTTCCAGGACCCCATGGACACCAAATCCAGGCACATTCAAGCCGCACAGGTGGACCTGCCGAACCTGCGTGTACAAAGAGTCGGCCCTCCGACACGCGTTTCACATGGCAGGAACACTGTATTTTCTGCGTGTACAAAGAATCAGCCCTCCGACATGCGTTTCACGTAGCAGAACACTGTATTTTCTCCCTGAGTTTGGTTGAAAAAATCCACCTATAAGTTGACCCGCAAAGCTCAAGCTTGTGTTGGACAAGAGTCAACTGTATGCAATTGACACTGATTCCTACCAACAATATCCAAATCTTACCATGACCAGCACGATAAACAGAATGAGCAAAATTTAAAAACTAAAGCAGAGTTTTTTCCTGCGAGTTGGCGCACTGCGTATCCCCTGTGGGAAAGACCACACTGGCTGCTGACCAAACTCCACCGGCCTCTTCCTCCGTCCTGAGGGCATCTTCCTCCATCCTGACAGCAGCCTGTGCTCACCTCAGTCCCAGGGCGGGGAAGGGGGACGCACTGTGCACCCTCCCAGCTCTCCTCCGCCCCTTCTCTCAGGCTGGCCCAAGAGCAGCCTGGACAGTCACGTGCTGGGGACACCGCGCTGCCCCTCCTCCGCCCACAGCCTCAGGCCACCTGTCTCATCTGTGACTGAGAAATAGAGCTGCAGCTGGAGGCGGGAGGCGGGACACGCTGGGATCTACCCATGGCTGGGATCTACCCATGGCCAGGCCGAGCTGCTCGGATCACTCAAACTTCACTTTCGTCACTCGCTCTACCAAATAGACTAGAATAAAATACGCCGCGTCCTCCTTTCCACACACTCCCAAGCCTCCCATCCCACTTCCCGGCGCTGGCCCCATAAGAACACTTTGTGCATCTTTCCAGGTATTTTCTATCCTCCTCAAGCACAGAACCACATTCAGAGTGAATTTTTCTTTTTTCTTTTTTTTTAACAGAAATGGCACCAGGGCAGATGATGATTTTTTTGTATCATTTCTTTACTTTCTTGGGCATTTTCCGCACCAGGACAGATGGGTTCTGCTCTCCTTCCTCCCCGCCCAAAGCTGCCTCACAGCAGCCACACACAGAGCCATAAACCCTCGCAAGACTGTGGATGTCTCGGGGTGCCCCACGTCCCCAAAGACCAAGGGTCACAGATCCACATTGTCCAACAACACTTCAGACATGGCCTCGAGCCTGGGAACCCTGCTGGCCAGCCCAGGCCAGCCCAGGCCAGCCCCAGAATAGAGGTGTGAGGTGTAACATCTGCACTTCTTAAAAAAAAAAAAAGGCAGATATTCAGTGCCACATTTCAAATGGTCATGGCGGCCAGGCACAGTGGCTCATGCCTGTAATGCCAGCACTTTGGGAGGCCAAGGTTGGCAGATCACTTGAGGTCAGGAGTTCAAGACCAGCCTGGCCAACACGGTGAGACCCCTGTCTCTACTAAAAATACAAAAATTAGCTGGGCATGGTGGCAGGCACCTGTAATCCCAGCTACTCGGGAGGCTGAGACACAAGATTCTCTTGAACCCTGGAAGCAGAGGTTACAGTGAAATGAGATTATGCCACTGCAATCCAGCCTGGGTGACAGAGCAAGACTCTGTCTCAAAAATAAAAATAATAAATAATAACAAAAGAAAAATATATGTATGCATTCCTAGTCCCTTGGAGCTGCAACAACAAAGCTGGTGATATATTTTGGGTGTTCCTAATCAATGTTTTCCTTGAGCTACACTGCAAGTCTCAACCTTGACCCTGCTACAGTCATCATCTATTACAAATTAAAACAAGAGCCATAATTCTGTCTCCTACTAAAATATTCTAATTGAGACATGTTAACAGAATACATTTTTTTGGGTGAGAAAGTATCCACCAGGGTGGGGAACAGACGGCTCACCAATTGTGCTGTGGCCCTGACCATCAAGGACTCACGAATCATTCACAGCAAGGCTGGCGACTCGAAAAGAACACTAAATTGCTCTTTGACATTAATTCTTAAACCTTGAGAAACCAAAGTTCTCTTTGTAACAGACTTGAAAAAGGATGAAGTCAGAAGTAGCTCAGCAGAGATGCACCAACTCTTACCTGGGAGAGACACCCCTTGCTAATCACGTCTGGATTAACCGATGTGCTAAAAGCATCTCTTCCAACAGGGACACAGACTGCAAACAGGAATGCTGTGAACACCTTCCCCAGATAACCCAGTCCTGACCCATCCACCCCTCAAGAGGTCCCCAGACAAGTCCAATAAGGAAATGACCCCACAGCAGATTCAGGTGCAGGCAGTGAGGATAGTGGCATCAGGGAATTCCACCGTAAACGTTGGCAGCACGCAGGGAGGTGTACCCAGCTGGACAGGGGAAGTCAAAAGTGCAGGATGATCTGGCCATTCCAAATATGCAGGGCATTCCAATTTTGTTAAAATGAAACCCAGCCTTTGAAAAGGCCTGGACTTCCCACAATGTATGGTATTCATAGTGTGGAGGGCACTGTAGAGAAGTTATCAGAGGGTTCATGATGGCAAGATCCACGGAGGCTCTGCCATGTGCCAGGTATGAGACAACTATTTACATAAAACACCTCATTTCACCCTACACAGAGTCCACAGACTGCTCCACAGTCTCCCAGGTAAGAGTTGGTGCATCTCTGCTGAGCTACTTCTGACTTCATCCTTTCTCAACTGCTTCATGTTTCACCTTACACAGAGTCCACAGACTGCTCCACATTTCACCCTACAGAGTCCACAGACTGCTCCACATTTCACACTACAGAGTCCACAGACTGCTCCACATTTCACCCTACACAGAGTCCACAGACTGCCCCACATTTCACCCTACACAGAGTCCACAGACTGCCCCACATTTCACCCTACAGAGTCCACAGGCTGCCCCACATTTCACCCTACAGAGTCCACAGACTGCCCCACATTTCACCCTACAGAGTCCACAGACTGCCCCACACTTCACCCTACAGAGTCCACAGACTTCTCCACATTTCACCCTACAGAGTCCACAGACTGCCCCACATTTCACCCCACACAGAGTACAGAGACTGCTTCACAGAATACTACCAAAGGGGAGCATCAAATGATCCCCAAGAAGTAAGGAGCGCCTTAAAAGTAAGAAAGCCAACCTCCTCCCCCTCTCTTAATTCCCTCTCCTCATTTCCGCAGAACCAAAGAAATATGAAGGGCCAGTGGCGCCCCACTGAAGAACGCTCTCCTGGTGGTTACACTCTGTACATAGGGAGCACAACACTGCTCCGTGCTGCCTGAGGCTACTATTCTATACTACACTAGTACGATCTGTTTGTTCTATTCTATACTATTCCATTCTCTACGATAGAATACTACAGCTTCATTCTATACTGTAAAATACTGTACTATGTGTTCTATTCTATTCTATTTTCTTCTATACGGAAAGCAGTTAGCCAGCTTCCTTTAGGCAGATAGTAAGGGAAGGGTCCCAGAGAGCCTCCAGCCCATGTTTTGTGCAGATAGGGGGACTTGCACGGGGGTCTCGTCTAAACATGCTCACAGCAGACTAAGGGTCCCCATGCACACGGGGGAATGGGGTGGAACCACCAGAAATTTGCTCCTTAGACAGGGAGCCTAGCCCCATCAGCTTCTATATAAAAGCCCTTGTAGTCAACTGGGAAGGGGGCAACCAGCAACCTGCTCTCAGGACCCCTCTTTTCGCCGAGAGCTTAACTTTTAGCTTAATAAGTTCCGCTGCACTCACTCTTCGATGCCCCCGTGCCTGTTTCTTCCTGGTCATGAGACAAGAACCTGGACCCAGCTGAGCTAAAGAGCAAAACTCCTGCGTCAGTGCTACAGAACACTATCCTCTCTGTTCTGTGCCATGCGACTCTACTATTCCACACCATACTACTTAATATTAATACTAGGCTGCGTGTTCTAATCTAGACTGCATTATGCTATGCAATACTACGTCATTAGTTCAACTGTATACTCTACAATACTATCCCACTTGTTCTATTCTAGACCATGTCATACTATTTGTCCTATTGTATACTATACTACATAATGTTACAATGTTTCTTCTATTCTATGCTACCCTATATAACATTATACTATTTGTTCTATTCTGCGCTACTCTATATAATTCTAATCTGTTTGTTCCATTCTATACAATACCTTGCATCATTTTACCATGTTCCACGATACAAGAGTAGAGTCAGTTATACTTTCATAATCTTTTTTCCAAGCTCTTACCCAGTAAGAAATGTGATGTTTTACTATGCCTCACATAAATGCACATTTCATGATAATCAATGCCATTTCCTATGGTTATAGAATTCTGTCTCTATGATTCTATTGATACGGCTTCTTTGGGCTTTTCTGTAAGTCCTTTGCAGTGTCTGGTTTCCTAGTGAAAAGATGACTAAGGTCCCGATAAGATCCTACAAAACCAGCATCCACACAGGCTCACTTGTGTGCACACTGCTGGACTCCGTGTTGAAGGAGGGACAGGAAGACAGACGGCTGTCGGTGGATGGAAGGCAACAAGCACAGAGTAGATTCCAGAACTGAGACAGGAACCAAGGCTCTGGCAGAGCTGAGGGTCGATCCCAATTCTAGCCTCTCACAGAAAGGCAGAGGAGACTTAGCACAAAGAGCATGGAACTTTGCTTTAATAAAGCAAATGCTTACCATCCACTATGAGGAGCTCAAGGAGAAATGGCAGTAGGCTTTACTAATAACTACTGCTTTAAAAAATGGAAGGGAGAGGGTACATTTTCACATGGGCCAGGTGGAAAGTTGGCTGGACCTGCCGCTGGACCTGACACTGGACCTGACACTGGACCTGCCGCTGGACCTGCCCCTGGACCTGCCACTGGACCTGCCCCTGGACCTGCCACTCAGTCTGCTACTGCAGCATTTGCTAACAAATGCTGCAGATTTTTATGGAGAGAAAAGTACAATGCGTCTGAGAGCAGCGCTCCCAGCTCTGGATGAAGCCGGCAGAACAAGGAAGCAGCAGAGAGGCTGGTATCATTCAGTGGGCAGAGTCAATGACCCTTCTCTAAGTCCAGCAAAGCTCAACCTGCATGTCTGCAACTAGAAATACCAATCGTAAGCCAGACCTCCTGGCAAATACCATTGACCCGCTGTAATTCTGTGTGGTGTATTATGTCCCATGTACAGGAAATCATTCACAAACCCTTTAACCAGGAAGTACTAAGATGACTTTTAATGCAATATAACACCTTTGCACCCATTTAACATATATTTAACCCCAGGGGTATAAATATATATTTTATAGAACATCAGGCATGTTTACCTAATGGCTCGAATTTCACAATGTCTCTCTCCCTGAGAGGACAGCGGAGGATCCCATGCACTGTCTCCAGGAACATGCCCCTCCCAGAGAGGATTCACAAATCAAATGTGCACATGCATGCATGCACAGACACATCACACACACACATACACGTGAACACGCACACCTACATGTAATACATACATTCACACATGCACACACATTCACATAATCACATAATACCAACACAAAACACATGCATACACATACACACAACACTCAAACACACACGCACAAACATACACACAACACTCAAACAAACACGCACAAGCATACGCACAACACTCAAACACACATGCATATACATACACATTCTGACACACATACATATGTAAATGCGTAGACATAACATGCACAAATATACATGTATAACTATACACACACGAGCATCCGTGCATGCCTACTTGCACATGTGTGCAGTCGTGCCTAAACATGTAACACATGCACACACATACATGCAACACAAATACACATGCACACATATACACATGCATGCACATATACATCACACACAAAGGCACACATACATGCACAACACATATACATGCAATACAAACTTTCATACACATAAATGCAAACACACATACATATATACACCCCTCAAAGACCCCATTACTCAATTCTAAACAAAGTGGTTTATCCCCCAAATGTACCTTCTCGTAATTATTAAGCTCTACTGCACATTTCTTGTTTCAAATAATGAGGTCTCACACACAGCACACACACATTTATACTCCAATACGTGTGAACATATACATAGAAATAGGCACACGGGCACGAAGGCCCTCTTCTGTAAAGGTATTCTCAAACTTGAACTGAACCAATTCTGCTAATTATAGTCAGAGTCAGCAAAGATATATATTTGAACTCGGAATGATTATACTCGTTCTTTTCGTTACCCCTGGCAACAGCAAGAATGTAAAACAGAGTTGTGTGATACCATGTCACTTATTCAATCCCACTTCCTGGGATCTGACCCACTTGTAATAGCGTTTCTGTCTGAGTGATTTCCTTCTGACTAAAATCATGAGATAATTCCTTCTCTTCCTGCTTTCTCTTTCCCAGGCCTTTTCACTGCCCTTTCCTCAATCTCAGAAACTAAATCATACTTGTCAAAATGGAAGGCAAAGAAACAGTCTTAGGAGTGAATCCCACAATGGAATGGACTCAAGAGAGGAAAAAATATTCTTTTTGAAAATGTACAAAAGGAAAAGTCAAGAGGCCTGCGTTCCCTCTCACGACAGAAACAGACGTCAGCATAGCAGGTCACTCAGCACAGTTCAGCTCTGTGTATGAAACAGAGATTCTAGTCCTTGTCCCTGTTTCATGATGTTGCAGTGAAGGAAACAAAACAGACAAAGGGCACAGGCTGCAGAAAAGGATTTTAAAAGGATGACTTTTAAAATGTGCACCTGCTTTTCAAGGGCACAATGAGGATATTTTCAAGTATATTAAAGCTGATTTATAAGAGATGGGTATAAAGACTCTACAAGGTCATTAGACTTTAGACTTACAAAGAAAACAAATCACATTCTCCTAGCATCACGAGTCAGGTGTTCCACAAATACTAAGAAGAGCCACCGCAACGGGATCCACTATGAGGGGTCAAAACATAACCCATGAAGCGTGGCCGAGAGCTCCTATAATTAGATTATAGGAATCTATAATCAGGAATCTCCTGATTTCTAGGAATCTAATTTTAAACATCCTCACAGCTAGCACATCACAAAAATACAGAGCTCCAAATGCCGTAACACAAGTGCTAAGAACACCTAAGCCAAAAATATACGAGGCATTTCAGGCAAGAATCCAGAATCAGAAGAACACAAGTTTTCTAAGTTCTTCAAAAGCTGGTGCTGGTTGAGGCTCTTCTGCAGACTTCAACAAAAGACACGCTAGAATTAGCCATTGACGGTAACCCTGAGTCAACACGCACCGTGTTCGGAAAAGCACAAGGCCTGCTCCGGCCTTGAGACCCCTGGGAACTTTCTCTGGACCGCACCGAGTGGATGACTTTGAGAACTCAAAATAACCAACAACCAGTCCATGAACAGAGAAAGAAGACTGCAGCCTCCCTGGGGACCTGGCTCCATGCCTGCCCGCTTTCTTCCGGATACCTTTGCCCTTCCCGGCTCCCTGCTTCACCTGGCGACGCTCTGGGTTCAGGCCCCTCTCCAGCTGTGTCTTGGTCCACGGCTGGCTGCCCGTGTGAAGCACCAGGCCTTGAAGGACCATCTCCACCTGCTCCCTGCACTTCCCACCCACTTCTGCGAGACTCCCAGGCTCTGGCTGCTCTCAGGGATCAGGGCCGCCAGGCTCCCCTCACAGGCTCCAACTGGAGTCCTGCCCCCTGGTTTTCAACAACACTTGGGACTTTCTCCTGGAAACTCTCGGCTCTGGACTTTAGTGAACTGCGCCATCCAGCTCTTCTCTGGACTCTAAGCAGGGCTTTTTCTGGGTCTTCCAACCCTGCCTCCATTTCCAAATGTGGGCTTTCCTTTGGCCTCCTCTCTCCAGACATGCACGCCTCACACTCTGGCTACTTGACCTGCCCTTCTACCTAAGAGGCTCCCAAATGCACCTTGCTCCAGATTTTCCCCAAGCCTCCTCCTGTATTTCCAGACTCGCAGCTTGCAGTGGTGTCTGTAAGTATCTCCGAGTCAGATCCACACTTGCTTCTGATTTCCAGCAGAGCGCAACGCCGACCTCAGGGTGCAGACTCGCAGCTTCTTCCACCTTCCTGCACTCCCTCTTCCCCTCCTGACCCAGGCACCGAATCGCTCAGCTCACTGGCTGCCTTCTGTCCTCCTCTCGCCACGGCGAGTGCCCTGCATGAGCCTGCTCTGTCCCTCCGGCTCCACGGCGTGCCGCACATCAGAGGCGATTCTCTCCGAAACCCTCAGTGGCTCCCTCGTATCCGACAGGTAAGGACTTCCACATTCTGGCCCCAATCTAACTTTCTGGCCTCAGATATGCACATGCATATTTTATCTATGCAAGGAGAGTACAGGCCTCACACCTGCTCTCATTCCTGGGCTCCTAGCTCCTCCTGAAGGTGCTGTATGAGCTACCTATGCACTTTCCAAACACTAATTGAATATGCGCTTGGAGAACATTTACTTGATAATTTTGTGGCATTGCTGGATAACGTGGACAAAGTGAGAACTACGCAGGTGTGTGGATGCTGCCTTGCCCAGACCTCACTTACCCAGACACTCCCAGATGCTCAAGGTGACCAGCCCTATTGGCGCACAGGCAGGCGCAGGCTGCACTCCCACAGCTGGGCCCCGCGAGCTGAACTATAATCATGAAGCAGCTGTTTGCTCCTAAATCTGTGTATGCCGGTGCACTTGTCACACATTACTGAAACCAATAAAGTATGACTCCAAGGAGAGAAGAATTGTATGAAAACTAAGTTGGATGCCTTTCAAAGACTTAATATGGGGGAAATTTTTTTTTCATTTTAATCTTTTCTACATTGCTATCATATTAGGTATGGGCAAAACATATACACAATGTTTGAGGAAATAATTTTTAAAGGTTTCAAATGTAACATATCTTGTTTCTCTTGTGTTGCCTATTCTCTTCTAGAAGAATCAAAACTGTGGCAGGCCTGCGATGGCTGTGGTTGAGGAAAGAGGCCACACCCACAGCCAGTAGAACCACGCTCAGCAGCAGCCTAGCCCCGCGTGGAAGGGGCGTGAACACTCTCGGGAGAGGTGGATGTGCACTAACCGTTCCCAGCTCTGACCTCTTTGATTAACTGAATATGGTGATTGGTTTTATCTGAACGTCAGACAAAAGGGTGTCTACGCCCAGGAAAGACTCTAAACACTCTGGACCCTGCTGGGGCAGATGGTGACCTTGACCCAGTGATACCACTCTCCATTGGGCACCCAGCCCAGTCTCCTAATCGTAAAGGACATTCATAGCAACACTACGAAAAAGAAACACGACTGTTCTGACCCGGAAAAGTGAAATTTAAAACATTAAATATACAGGTTCTAACTAAGAGGCAGACGGACAGGGCGCGGTGGCTCATGCCTGTAATCCCAACCCCTTGGAAGGCCGTGGTGGGTGGATCACTTAAGGTCAGGAGTTCGAGACCAGCCTGGCCAACATGGTGAAACCCCATCTCTACTAAAAATGCAAAAATTACCCTGATGTGGTGGCGGGCACCTGTAATCCCAGCTACTTAGGAGACTGAGGCAGGAGAATCGCTTGAACCCGGGAGGTGGAGGTTGCAGGGAGCCGAGATCGCGCCACCGCAGTCCAGCCTGGGCAACACTTTCTCAAAAAAAGTAAAATAAAATAAAATAAAATAAAATAAAATAAAATAAAATGCAGACAAACAAAAGGAGATTTCCTCTGATCTTAAAAACAGAAGTATTTGATTCACAGCCTGGATAATTGAAGATCTGTATAGAAATCACCTAGGGCCCCGCCCTCCCTCACAACAGACTGGGGTAGAGGGAAGGAGGGCAGGAGGGGGGCCCCTTATCCACGAGAGGCTCCTCCCACCCCATCCCCTTCCTCAGGAGGGCGGCCTGCCCAGCACAGGCTCCATTCTCCCCAGGTAAGACCCTGGCGTCTCTACAGGAACACCCACCTCCCTTCCCTGCAATCCACTCCAGCTGCTCACGGCCAGTCAAGGGGGGCGCTCTTCAGAGAGGAGCAAACGGCTTAGGGGAGAGCCTGAACTCCCACGTCCCAGGTGTGGCTTCCCAGGGAGCACAGAGGAAGGATGCAGGTCCCGAGAAGGAGGAGGCGCAGGAGGACGATGAGAGAGACAAAAGAGACAAGAGAGGCTGCCTAGCGACGCGCTGAGCGCAGGACCTGGCGGAGGCCTCCTGGGGAGGGGCAGAGGCAAACATGCTGCTGCTTCTAGGCTGCTCCGGAGGATACAAGCTCGGAAGGGGCTGCAAGGCAGGACTCGCTGAGGAGCAGTCATGTGGATGCCCCGCCTCTCACACGGCACACACTGAAAACATGCAACTAACAAACAACACAACACGCATGTACAATGCGCTTATACAACACTGACAACACACAATGCACACAAACACACACAACCTATACAACACATGCCCAATACATGCAACTCACAACACAATATGCATTTTTAACACTCAGGCAACACATAACCAATACATGCAACGCACAACACAACATGTACGTACAACACACTCATACACACATACAGCACACGTAAGTCACATACAACACAACACGCACGTACAATGCACTCATACAGCACACACAACACACAACTCACACACAACATGCACATGCAACACACTCATACGACACACAACACTCATATAACACACAACACACACAACTCACAACACAACATGCACACACAACACTCACACAACATGCACACAATACATACAACTCACAACATACACATACAACATACTCATACAGCTCACGTACAAAACATGCAACTCACGTTCAACACAACATGCACGTACAACATACATGACACACGCAAATCAACGCAACATTCACATACTCACAACATACACATACAATACACTCAAACAACACATACAAGAAATGTAACTCACGCACAACACAACATGCACATACAACACACTACACAACATTCAACACATACAACATACACAATACATGCAACTCAACACAAATACATGTACAATGCACTCACAACACACAACACTTACACAACACACAACACATGCAACTCACAAACACACGTACAACACACTCATACAACACACAACACTCACACAACATACACACAATACATGCAACTCATATACAACATACACATACACACGTACAATGCACAACACTCATATAACACACAACACACATACAACATACAAAACATACAACTCACAAATACACGTACAACACACTCATACAACACACAACACTCAAACATACAATAAATGCAACTCAACACAATATGCACATACAACACACATACAACCCATGCAACTCACATACAACACAACACACTCATGCAACACATTCATACAACACACACTGTACAGATTCTAAGTATGAAATAGAAAACAGCACACGCACGGTTTCTAAAGTATGATGAAAGTGTTTTCAAGAAGGTCGTCCAACATCCAAACTGGTACCATGTCCTCATTTTCAGCTGCTGCTCAGATTCAAGCATTTTTATCATCCGCTCTATGAATTATAATAATATAGCATAAACCCAGTTTTCATTTTACACCCACTTTGGCGTGGGGTGCTCCAAAACAGGGGCCAGGAGCCTCAGAGTCGTCCCTCAGAACAAAACACAACCCACACTCAGAGGCCAGGAAGGGAACTCGGGGGGCGACACACACTCTCTCATCTGCAGAGCTCCGCTTCAATTACTTCACACGTAACCAGGGCTGGAACGGGGTTGCTGAGGGTACAGACATGGCAAACTGAGAAGAAACTGGCAGGTGGAGAAAGATCGGTCAAAATCCAAGGAAAAGTGCTGAACGTTTTCCACAAATAGTTCACACGACAGATGATACTCGGGCTACTGAAAGTTTATTGAGAGGGGTCTTGCTCCAAAGAAAAAGTTCTCTCTCAAGGTTATCGAAGATTCACAGCAGACACCTGCCCCCAACACACCATCTGCCGAGGGCCTATGAGTCAAAAAGAAGGTAAGACAGAAGTAAGGGTGCAGGGGAAGGAGAGCAGGAGGGGACCGAGTACTCGGAACCAAGTGAAGTGATGGGCGGACACTGAATGCCTGACTCCAGGGTTATCACCTCGGAAAACAAGTCTGTTGAAGTCCGTAGTAACAGTGTTAGTGCTTTCACTGAACCTGCACTCAACACTGGAGAACCTCCCTGTGTTATGAAGACGATCTGAAAAATAACATTAATTCACAAGGTAGAGTGACGATTCAGCCACAGAAAATAAAACTGATATAATCCACTACAAGTCACACTGTGTCTTTCTTTAAGACTGGTCTATGATGCAGAAAAGAGGCAGCTTGAGATCTAAAATACTGAAACCGGCAGACACCTCGTTTCCCTGAATTCTCACAACCGTGGCACCAGCTAGGGTAAGACAGAGTGGCTTTCAGAGCTTCCAGAACAACAGAACAGATCAATCATAAATATGCAAAGGTGATCTGAAGACAGAATTAATATTCCACGTTTTGGCTTAAACTAGTCATGTGATTTCCAATAAGTGGGAAACATCCACACCAATTTTTATAGGAAAGTTCAATGTGAACACATAGTACAGAACACTATCTTTGTTTTGGAATTTATTTATTTAATATGACAATTTCAATTGTCTTTAGGGATTCCTGATATTGAATGCTCATCTTTATTAATGATGAGCTACCCATTTTCTGACTGAGGAAATGGAAAGTTGTCACTGCCTAACAGCAATACTCAACACGGCATGTATGAAAGGGAAAGCTACACCTGCGTGCACACACATGCATACACATGCATACACATACCTACACATGTACACAAACACACGTACACGTGTATGCACGTGCACACACATGTACACATGTGTGCATACATACATATGCACGCACACATACGCATATACATGCATACACACGCATATACGCACACACATACATATACACACGTACACATGTACATACATGCATGCATATACACGTGCACATGGACACGCATACACGCACATACACATGCATACACACGTGCACACACATGCATGTGTACATGCATACGTAAGTATCATCTCAGGTATGTGGATTCAAAATTCTGATGCAAACAAGAATAATCACAAAACAAGGTAGGGTGTCAACAAGTGAGAATTGAGATGGAAGTCCTGGAATGTTCCAGAGACGATATGAGGGAGGTCTGCACATCACATAAACATCTTACCCATTTTAAACGTGACCATTCCTGCCAACATCGGCCTGGATTAAGAAGATTTCATTTACATAAGGAACAGAAAATATAATACTTGTTCTAATGAGGTTCTCTAATCATTAGATTATTTTCATAATTATAAGTAATCACTAAATAACTTCCTTTCAAGGGTCTAAAAATAAAAATAAGATAACAAAGTCACAGTCCTGACAGTTTTATCATGCAAATCACAGCTGTGAAAATAAAGCATGGCTTTGAGACTATGCCCTCCTCAAATACCCTTCATGGAATTTTGTACCAGTAATGGCTGGTAATTAATTGTTACACCAGGTGGAAAAGTATATCATTTGGGGTATATGAAGTAAGCATGTAAAGAGAAATGACCACACACACCTGAAACCAGGTCTCATTTCACAACTGTTTCCTACTTTAGATTTGCTTAATTTACTTCATGAGGTGCCTTGAGGAGAGAAAGCAGAGCTGGGATCTGCCCCGAGGCTGCTTCGGGAAGAGCTGGGTGGGCACCAAGCCCCTCAGACCGAGGGCTGAGCTGCGTGGCCATGACCCCATCACTGCGGCTCCCCAAGCGTGTGTCCCTGTGTGTCACGCAAACCCCTGCCACACAGGTGACACACGCCACACGCCTGACACAGGCTCAGCACACAAGGAGCGATCAGTAAGGGGTGACTAGAGAGAAGCGACGGCCTTCAGCGTGGACGGAGAAAACAGGTCACAGACTCACAGAGGAAACGCTGCAGATCCACAGACGGAGAAAACACCACAGATGCATGGACGGAGGAAACAGACTACAGACGCACGGAGCGAAGAAAAGCACCACAGACGCACGGAGGGAGGAAAAGCGCCACAGACGCACACATGGAGAAAACGCCACAGACGCACAGACGAAAGAAACGCCACTGACGCACGGACAGAAGAAATGCTGCAGACGCATGGATGGAGGAAACGCGCCACTGAGGCACGCATGGAAAAAACAGGCCACAGACGCATGAAGGGAGAAAACGCCACAGACGCACGGACGGAAGAAACAAGGCAGAGACGCGCACACACCAGTGTGGAACATGGGACAGGAACGTCCCGGCCATGCACCTTCCACTCCCACTAGGGACTTCCCACCCCAGAGCACTCAGGATGGCTGTGGAACTCCTGCCACCCACCCCAGAGGTGAAGCTGGGGAGCCAGAGATGAGCAGGTTCACGTCCATCAAATGCGGCTGCAATCCCTGTAATAACAGGAGGTCACCATTAAACAGAAGGGCACTTCACTTGGAATAAAAGCACTCTGCATAAAAGACTAAAGATTGGCCGGAGACCGCTTAGAAACCATCACAATCATTCTTGCTAGTGACAGTGAAGCTTCAAGAGTGGTCACTTTTCCTGTAGAAACGCCACAGAGGTGATTCCTGGAACTCAGTTAGAATATTTCTTTCCCGGAAACCACACAACCAAGAGTTTAATAATGCCATCTCTTGAGCAG
This sequence comes from Macaca fascicularis, assembly GCF_037993035.2. Taxonomy (NCBI): domain Eukaryota; kingdom Metazoa; phylum Chordata; class Mammalia; order Primates; family Cercopithecidae; genus Macaca; species Macaca fascicularis. Next base: position 14,182,341 of record NC_088387.1, on the reverse strand, counting down.
AAAGATTAAGATTTGTGATGAAACAAAACCCTGGCAAGCCTCCTGATTCTAGAAGATGCTATACAGAAAAGCTAACTCAAAGGGCTTGCATTTCTTTTGTCGTCCATGACACACATGAAAAAAATTTTAAATATACAAAAAATGTAGGATTTGTACAGTGAGTACCAATGTATCTACTCCCTGGATCACAGATTAGATTTTAAATGTAAAGTTCTAAAGGTTCCCAGCTAAGGAAATGTGCAGTGTAAGCCTCTACCTGGTTAGAACCAAGGGGAATGGAATGAGCTTTCCCCGGCCTTGCTACTCAGCTGGGAGGGGCTGCCACAGCTCCGCCACCCCACACCAGAGCACCCAGGATGGCTGTGGAGTTCCTGCCATCCATCCCAGAGGTGAGGCTGGATCCCCAATCGAGGTGTTAAGAGTGAGCCAGCTGGGCGCGGTGTCTCAAGCCTACAATCCCAGCACTTTGGAAGGCCAAGATGGGTGGATTACGAAGGCAAGAGATCGAGATCATCCTGGCTAACACGGTGAAACTCCGTCTCTGCTAAAAAAAAAAAATACAAGAAACTAGCCGGGGGAGGTGGCAGGCGCCTGTAGTCCCAGCTACTCTGGAGGCTGATGCAGGAGAGTGGCATAAACGTGGGAGGTGGAGCTTGCAGTGAGCTGAGATCTGGCCACCGCACTCCAGCCTGGGCGACAGAGTGAGACTCCATCTCAAAAAACAAAACAAACAAACAAAAAGAGTGAGCCAGCCTTTAGAGGCCATGTGGTCTATACTTGAATAGAAAATGTTCCAGGAAACCAAAGATTCCAATGCCTGTGATGAATTCCTAACCATTTGAAACCCAGGCTCCTCATCTATATAAAGAGAACAATGCTCTCTCCTGAGAAAGCATTTCAGAAGGATGAAAAAGGATCCACATGAGAGCAGCTGAAAACTACAAAGCACCCTGCAATTATAAGATTTTTTCCATATCTTTGTTTCAAAGAATGTCAGCATTCTAAATATTGCGCTTCATCCCACATCACCTTTCAGGATCAAATCATAACGATCAAAAGTATCAGCAGAATCCCTACCAGCTCAGTCACCGTGTGCTTCTTCTCCCTGCATGAGAATTCCTGCAGAACGATGGGACCATCCAAGAATGGCTCCCTGCCATCATGTGCCCATATTCCTTCCCCAGGGAGCTATTCCTGTACTCAGGGGCATGGGAAACCTGTATAACACCACCAGAAAGTCCTTGTTTGATTTACACACTTCCCAGAAGGGCTGATTTTATCCAGAATCCGAACTGTGTCAAACACTAAACCTAAGAAATCATTAAAAACCAAGGAAATGTAAGGTCATCTCCTGCCCAGGGTGCATGGCTACTAGGGGAGAAATAGAAAATGAGACACGAAAGCAAACTTTTAAGATATTCAGAACACCACTGGATGATTCCAGGAGCCCATTACAGATCATTGCTGTTCCTAATAACAGGAAAGAAATTCTAAAATTCCAACAGGCATGGTGAGTCCCTCACTTGCATGAAATCAAAATAATAATCCATCGCTATCTTTAAAAGACAAAAGAAAAACTCTATTTCCTCTTCATATTAATTTGTGTACAAATAACTTAAGTGAGGAAATCTTAATGTCTGGACTGTGATATCAATAGCAAAATAACCCCAAGCTTCCCAATTAAAGGATATAGACGGGCTGAGTGGATTTAAAGAAGAAAAACCAACTATATGCTGCCTACAAAAAACTCACTTCAGCCGTAAAGACACACATAGACTAAATGTGAAGGGATGGAAAAACATGTTCCACATTAATGGAACTCAAAAGTGAGCAAGAGTAGCTATATTTATTTCAGACCAATCACAAGTTAAGTCAAAAACTGTAAAAAGGTAATTATATAATAAAGAGATCAACATAGCAAGAGGATATAACAATTACGAGTATATGGGCACCCAACAACAAAGCACCCAGATACATAAAGCAAATATTAGTAGATCTAGAGAGAGAGGTTGGGCACGGTGCCTCATGCATGTAATCCCAGCACTTTGGGGGGTGGAGGCAGGTGGATCACCTGAGGTCAGGAGATCAAGACCAGCCTGGCCAACATGGTGAAACCCTGTCTCTACTAATACAAAAAATTAGGCCAGGATGGTGGCACACGCCTGTAATCCCAGCTACTTGGGAGGCTGAGGCCAGAGAATCATTTGAACTCGGGAGGTGGAGGTTGCAATGAGTTGAGATTGCACCTCTGCACTCTAGTCTAGGCAACAAGAGCAAAACTCCATCTCAAATATATATACACACACACACACACACACACACACACACATATATATATATATATATAGAGAGAGAGAGAGAGAGAGACACCAACACATCAATAGTAGGGGCCTCAAAACCCCACTGTCAGCACTGGAGATCATCTAGACAGAAAATAACAACAAATTATCAAGTTGAAAGTACAGTGTAGACCAAATGGACCTAACAGACATTTACAGAACATTTCATCCAACAGATACAAATGCACATTTTTCTCATTAGCACATGGAACATTCTCTAGAATCAACCACATGCTAGGCTGCAAAAGAAGTCTCAATACATTTTTTAAAAATTGAAATAACATCTAGGATATTCTCAGACTGTAACAGAATAAAGCTATAAATCAACAACAAGGAACAGATACTTCTCAAAAGAAGACATTTATGCAGCCAATAGACACATGAAAAAATGCTCATCATCACTCGCCATCAGAGAAATGCAAATCAAAACCACAATGAGATACCATCTCACACCAGTTAGAATGGCAATCATTAAAAAGTCAGGAAACGACAGGTGCTGGAGAGGATGTGGAGAAATAGGAACACTTTTACACTGTTGGTGGGATTGTAAACTAGTTCAACCATTATGGAAAACAGTATGGCGATTCCTCAAGGATCTAGAACTAGATGTACCATATGACCCAGCCATCCCATTATTGGGTATATACCCAAAGGATTATAAATCATGTTGCTATGGAGACACATGCACACATATGTTTATTGCGGCCCTATTCGCAATAGCAAAGACTTGGAATCAACCCAAATGTCCATCAGTGACAGACTGGATTAAGAAAATGTGGCACATATACACCATGGAATACTATGCAGCCATCAAAAAGGATGAGTTTGTGTCCTTTGTAGGGACACGGATGCAGCTGGAAACCATCATTCTTAGCAAACTATCACAAGAACAGAAAACCAAACACTGCATGTTCTCACTCATAGGTGGGAACTGAACAATGAGATCAGTTGGTCTCGGGAAAGGGAATATCACACACCAGGGCCTATCATGGGGAGCGGGGAGACTGGAGGGATTGCACTGGGAGTTATACCTGATGTAAATGACGAGTTGATGGGTGCTGACGAGTTGATGGGTGCAGCACAGCAACATGGCACAAGTATACATATGTAACAAACCTGCACTTTATGCACATGTACCCTAGAACTTAAAGTATAATAATAATAAGAAAGAAAGAAAGAAAGAAAGAAAGAAAGAAAGAAAGAAAGAAAGAAAGAAAGAAAGAAAGAAAGAAAGAAAGAAAGTCAGGAAACAACAGGTGCTGGAGAGGATGTGGAGAAATAGGAACACTTTTACACTGTTGGCGGGACTGTGAACTAGTTCAATCATTGTGGAAAACAGTGTGGCGATTCCTCAAGGATCTAGAACTGGAAATACCATTTGACCCAGCAATCCCATTACTGGGTATATACCCAAAGGATTATAAATCATGCTTCCATAAAGACACATGCACACGTATGTTTATTGCGGCACTATTCACAATAGCAAAGACTTGGAAGCAACCCAAATGTCCATCAATGACAGACTGGATTAAGAGAATGTGGCACATTTACACCATGGCATACTATGCAGCCATAAAAAAGGATGAGTTCATGTCCTTTGTAGGGACACGGATGCAGCTGGAAACCATCATTCTCAGCAAACAATCGCGAGGACAGAAAACCAAACACCGCATGTTCTCACTCATAGGTGGGAAATGAACAGTGAGATCACTTGGACACAGGAAGGGGAACATCACACACCGGGGCCTGTTGTGGGGTGAGGGGAGGGGGGAAGGATAGCATTACGAGATATACCTAATTTAAATGACAAGTTAATGGGGGCAGCACACCAGCTTGGCACATATATACATATGTAACAAACCTGCACATTGTGGACATGTACCCTGGAACATAAAGTTTAATAAACAATCAAACAAAAAACAAATCAACAACAAGGAGAACTTTCAAAACTGTATAAATACATAGAAATTAAACAATATGCCCTTGAATAGCCAATGGGTCAATGAAGAAATTAAGAAGGAAATTTAAAAATTTCTTGAAATAATTGAAAACAGAAACACGACATATCAAAGCCTATGGCATACAGCAAAAGCAGTATTAAGAGGAAAGTTTAGAACAATAAACTCCTACATTTAAAAAACAGATTTAAAATAAACAACCTAACAATGAACTGCAATGAGCTAGAAGAGCAAGAACAAATCAAATCCAGAAGTGGTAGCAGAAAAGAAATAACAAAGATCAAAGAGGAAGTAATTAATATGGAAACTAACAAATATAAAAGATGAAGAAAAGAGTGTTGGTTTTTTGAAAAGATAAATAAAATAGACAAGCCATTCGCTACACTAAGAAAGAAAAAGAAATCCCAAATAAATAAAATTAGAAACCAAAAAGGAGAATTACATTTGATACCACAGAAATACAAGGGATCATTAGAAACTATTTTTAACAACTGTTATGTCAACAGATTGGAAAACCTAGAGGAAATGGATAAATTCCTGGACATGTACAACCTACCTAGATGGAACCAAGAAGAAACGGAAATCCTAAACAGACGAATAATGAGTAACACGTATGACTATATAATAATAAAATGTCTCCCAACAAAGAAAACCCCAGAACTAGGCGGCTTCACAGCTGAATTCTACAAATTTTTATTTCAATTCTTCGCAAACTATTCCAAAAATATTGAAGACGAGGGAATTCTGACAAGTTCATTCTTCAAGCCAAGCATTACCCTGATACCAAAATAAGACAAGGACACAATAAAAAGAGAAAACTATAGGTCAATACCCCTGATGAACACAGATTCAAAAATCCTCAGCAAAATACTAACAAACTGAATCCAACAGTAAATCAAAAAGATTATACACCATGATCAAGTGGGATTTATCCCAGGATGCAAGGATTGCTCAACAAACACAAATCAATAAACACGCTACATCACATCAACAGAATTAAGGACAAAAACCATATCATTTCGACAGATACAGAAAAAGCATTTGATAAAATTCAACGCTGCTTCATGATAAAAAGTTTCAACAAACGAGGCACTGAAAGAAACATATCTCAACACGATAAAGGCCATATGTGACAAACCCACAGCTAACATAATGGTGAATGGGGAAATACTAAGAGCTTTTTCTCTGACACCTGTAACAAGACAAGGACGCCCACTTGTGCCACTCCTATCCAACACAGCACTGAACGTCCTAGTCAAGAGCAGTTAGGCAAGAGAAAGAAATCAAGGGCACCCAAAGTGGAAAGGAGAAACTCTAATTGTCTGTTTGCAAACTATATGCTCTTATATATTAAAATAAAAAAAAAAAAAAGGCTCCAGCAAAAATCTCTTTGAACCGATAAACAAATTCAGTAAAGTTACAGAATACAAAATAAACATATAAAAGTCAGTAGCATTTCTATAGACTAACAATGAGCCAGTGGAAAAAGAAATCAAGAAAGCAATCCAATTTAGCTACAAAAATATAAAATAAAAATAAAAATACCTCAGAAGAAGTCTAACCAAGAGGGTTAAAGATCTCTATGAGGAAAATGATATTCTACCCTCTGAAGGTAGAACAGTGGAACCTAGAGACAGGAAAGGGCGGCGGGAAGGCAGAAAGGGAGAGGTTGGCTAATGGATACAAAATTACATCTAGATAGTAAAAATGAGGTTTAGCGTGCTATAGCCTTGTACGGTGACTGTAGTTTATAATTTATTGTATATTTTCAAGCAGCTAGAAGGGAGGATTTTAAATATTCCCAGCATTAAGAGATGACAAATGTTTGAGAAGACGGACATGCTAATTATCCTGATTTGCTAATTACACATGATAAACATGTATTGAAATATCACACTGTCTCCCATGGATATGTACCATAATGTGTCCATTAAAAATAATAATTGTTAAAAACCCAAGGGCCATTTCTCATTTGTCCTATGTCAATGTCGTGGTCCATTGGTGGAGACCTAGACATTTGCAAGTTAGACTATAGTCACTTGAGCTGAAAGCAAATGAATCGTCACAAAAACTACCACTGGCACCAAGTCTTCTTTCCAGAATTTCCTGGCCACAGCACTGCCACAGTCACTGTGGGCAGGAAAGACACACTAGCAACCAACTTTCAACCCCAGTACAGTTGAAGCTTATATTTCTCTGGTTTGGAATAAGTGTGTGTTCATAACTTACATTTACTCCAACTGTCCCCTTGCTTAAATAGCTCCTTAAGGATGATTTCCTGTTACTAAATTCCAACAGCTTCCGAGCACCCATTATATTCTCCAAAGCAAATAAAAAGAGAAAATGTGTTGAAAGCCTGATAATGTTCACTGAAGAATCCAGCATGATGTACTGCTTGAAATGGCCACTCCACCTTGTTCCTTTACATGACTTTTAAAGTAGCCCCAGTTATTACACATAATTGAAGCCATAATTTCTGCAATACCATTAGGTCCACAAAGGGTGGGGCCAGGGGACTTCAAAGTCTGTCTCTGAATTTTTTTTTAAAAAAGGAAAGCTTATGAGAGTAGGTAATGAAAATAAATATTCACACAACTCAGAACAGGGCATGGTGACACATAAAGCTCCAGCCTGGCACAGGTGTCCAGCCAGTGAGGGTGGGGACAGAGACTCATATGGTCCCCACAATCCCCCAGAAGTGCCACAGACAGGTGGATGGCCTGAGGTAGAATCAGGCTCCGAATTCCAGGAGCTGTCTGGCTCATGGGCACCGCTTGTGGTCCACAGTGCACGAGGATGCCCCACGTCAACAGTCCCGGTGCAGAGCACAAGAATGCCCCATGTCACGAGCCCCCGCTGCAGAGCATAGCCCGAAGGTGCCAGCCCAGCCTCCTACACACACTGGCCACCAAGGCACTGCCCTCCAGGAAGGAGGACCCCAGAGGTCGTGGCAGGATGAGGTTCTGCTCTTCATCATCCCCGAGCAGAGGGGAAAGTCCCAGCAGACATATGGGGAGCCTCTACAGGTGGCTGGGGGACTCTGAATGGAGGTTCAAAGTTGTCCCCAGATACACTAGACTCAAACCTAAAACAGGTCATTCTTCCAGATATGCCCAGACTGGAACCTATACAGGCCATCCTTCCTAGCTTTCCTCTGGAAAAGCAGGCTTAAAAGAGTATCGACTAAAAGGGGCCACCAGGAAGAGGGAAGTCCTATCTTTAAAAAAAGAAATAATTTTTCTAAAAAAGAGGCACTGAGGCTCTGACCCATCTGATCACTGAGTACGTGCTCAGCAGCATCTGTCAGAGCAGAGCAAGTACACACATGCTCTCCATATCCTGTGCTCCGGGTCCAAGTGCTCCCTGCTCCCATGCCCCCCGCACCCGTGCTCCCCACACCTGTGCTCCGGGCACCCGTGCTGCCCACACCCGTGCTCCCCGCACCCATCCTCACCTCCCCACACCTATCTGTGCTCCCCATGCCTATGTTCCCTGCACCCATGCTCCCCGCACTGTGTTCCCTGCACCCATGTCTGCTCCTCGAGCTCTCTTCCACTGATTTCCTCTGTACGTCCCTCTTGATAGTCACTGTCACCTCGAATCACCTGGCTAAATGGAGGTAAAGAAAAAGTCTAGAGTAGCACATTGGAGGACAGAGTGGAAGTGGCTGTTTACCAAGCAGGGCTATGAGATGAGCGCATCTGATCCCCATTAATCCTGACGGTCAGTTGATTAGCCCTGTTCAACAGCTGGGGACACTGAGGTGTGGAGGGACGGGCTTGCTTACCCGGGACGATGCTGACAGTGTGGGCCCAGCCCGGTCCCACAGCCACTAGGAGGAGGCTCCTGAGTGGGCAGGCGCCGAGGTGCAGCGCAGAGAACGCCTGGGACCCTGGCATAGACTCCTCAGGAAGGAAACAGAGAAAGGTCCACAGAGACTCAAGCAGCACAGAAGAAGGTCACCCACAAGTTAAAAATAGATGTTTGTGCTCTATCGTCCCAGCGTGCTAAACATCCAGCTCGCTCACACGCACGGCCTGACGTGAGCCCGGCCTCCTTCAGCATTGGGCTAAGCGAGAGAGGCACCTGCCCCTCTCCCGACAATAGCAGGCTCGGCAGCTATTCTTCAATGTACTTGACACCCCTCCGTGAGGATTAAGCTACACTCTGTCGACACTGGGTAAGTTTAATCCCGACACAGCTAACCGTGTCGATCTGCAGTGAACAAACAACTTACTTTGGATGACTCTGTCACTGACAAAGACCCTGAATCTCCCAGCAAAGCTTAGTGACACGACTTACCTTTCTGTTTTCATTTCAGGTACACTGGCCCATACGGTCTAGTTTACCTGCTGATAATGCCTTGGAAAGACCACCAGGGGGCCCCACACCATTTTCGGCTTCATAGGGATGTGAATTTCCCTTTGATGACAAAGGTAATGGGGAAATAAAACAAGGATCCAAAACAGATGCCTGTGTGTTTCCTGGCAGTGATAAGGTCAGGAACTGCCGCTCTGTGTCAGGTGAGGGAGTAACAGAGAGAATGACACCAACTCCTGAGACAGGACCTGATGCATGGTGCAGCCACCGCCTGTGGCCATGGAAATTCCAGGGAATGCAGGCCCCAGTTGCATGGTACAGCCACCATCTGCGACCACAGAAATTCCAGGGAATGCAGACCCTCAGTCACATGGTACAGTTACCATCCGCAGCCACAGAAATTCCAGGGAAGGCAGACCCTCAGACACATGGTACAGCCACCATCTATAGCCATGGAAATTCCAGGGAACACAGACCCTCATTCACATGGTACAGTCACCACCTTTGGCCACGGAAATTCCAGGGACACCAGTTGCATGGTGCAGACACCACCTGCAGCCACAGAAATTCCGGGGAACGCAGACTCCAGTCGCACGGTACAGCCACCACCTGTGGCCATGAAATTCCGGGGAATGCAGGCCCCAGTCTCTAAAGTGTTATTTGTTTTAGGAACTTCACCGCAGTGAATGTGGAAGAGTTTCTCTCTGTGCAGAGCTCAGTATCCAGAAGGGAAGTCGGCCCTAGGAATGCCTTCCTCCTCTTCAGAGCTCAGGGCCCAGGGCTGACGCCCTTGGGAGGGGTCCTTGTTCAGCAACTGTGCCTGTGGAGGGTTCCCCAACACTCACTGTGCACCTCCTAGGAGCGGAGGCTACAACAGGGAGCCAGAGATCAAGCTCTGCTCAGACAACAGTGAGCTGATGGCCCTCCACTCTAAGTTCCAACTGCACGGAGTGTGTATTCCATGAATGCTTGCTAAATGAATGATTCATAGAAGGTCGTCTGTGCTGACCTTTGCTGGTCTGCTGACTGTGGGTTTCAGAGCATAGACCTCATTCCTGGAGCAGCCAGTCCTTCCCAGAGTGATGGCTGCTGGAGGACAAAGCCCAGGGCTTCTGTCCTGCAGCAACGCGCTCAGGACCCTGCCCTGGGCACGCCGGGGGCCTCTCCAGCAGGAGATCCCCAGTCCTGACCTTGCAATATCAGTGAACCCCAGGGGAGTTCCAAGTGCTCAAAATCAAGTAAATGTCCATTGTGATTCAACATATCAATTATAGAAGAAAGGGCAGATTGCCGCCTCCCTCCTCAAACTAGGGACCATAAATCGATCCGCGGCCCTAACTGAGGCTCTGCCTTAAATCCTGCTAAAACTACCAGCCAAATACTCAAATTTACATTAGAGTTAAAGGGAAAAAAAAAAAAAAAAAACTAAACCAAACACCTGTAAGAAATGATCAAGCAACCTGTGATACATCAACCTAAAGATTAAACATTAAAACAATGAAGTAGCAAGATATTAAAAGAGTATAAACTCTGTGTACATCGTGGTTCACGGTTCTAAAATTACACAGAGACAAAGACTGGAATGGAAGAGGGATAGGTTTACAGATACATTTTTTATTTTTAGTTTTTTAATTTTAAATATTACTTCTGTAATGTATGATTTTACTAACCAGATAATTGGACCAAAAAAAAAATCAATTATGCCTATAGATAAATATGCACAGAATCCTTCTCTCTGATGCCAATGGAATTAGTTTGGGTCTGGCCCACAGTCTTCAATCTTTTAATTAAGACACAAAAACCAGGGCCGGGCGCGGTGGCTCAAGCCTGTAATCCCAGCACTTTGGGAGGCCGAGATGGGCGGATCACGAGGTCAGGAGATCAAGACCATCCTGGCTAACACAGTGAAACCCCGTCTCTACTAAAAAATACAAAAAAAATAGCCGGGCGAGGTGGCAGGCGCCTGTAGTCCCAGCTACTCGGGAGACTGAGGCAGGAGAATGGCGAAAACCCGGGAGGCGGAGCTTGCAGTGAGCTGAGATCTGGCCACTGCACTCCAGCCCGGGCGGCAGAGCCAGACTCCGTCTCAAAAAAAAAAAAAAAAAAAAGACACAAAAACCATCTGTCAGGCTATTAGAAAAAAAAAAAAAGATTTATAACCAGGAGCCCAGAAGAAAAGGACCTGCTATGTATCACAGCGTCTCTCCACGCCTCTCCACCCGGGACAGTGCTCCCTCTTTCCCCATTTTCATACCTACAGCACAAAGCACTTAGTAAGGAACTATCTCAATTCATGAGTCGCACAGCACAAAGGTCCGATGTCGCTGCCAAACATACCCTGCAGCCCCAAAACGAAGTGGCAACCCCCAGTGAAGGAAGAATGAGAGGCTGCTGGTTGTCATTTTAAATCTCGCAACTCAATGTCTTTGCACTTTCCTGCTTTGTTGGTTTCAAGGGCTTATTCAAATTAACCCCCCTACTGGATATTGAAGAAAGAAAGCAGGATGGTTGTGCAGGCTCTGAAGAGGCAGAGCCCTCGTTCCGCGGCCACCGCTGTCTTTCTACCCACAGCAGACGGGTTGACCAATTAGTCTCCCTTAGAGGGCACTGTTTATGATCATCGCGAACAAATGGATGCAATTGCTTCTTTTGAGATGTAGCAAATTCTGGGACCTCCGCAGGAAAAAAATAAAATAAAATAAGGGCACTGGCGCAATAGTCGTAACCTCTGCGTGACACACACACAGAAGGAAAATTAAAGCCCTGGAGGCGGAGGCGTTTGGAAAGGGAAGGTGGAAGCAGGAAGGACGCCCACAGAATAGAGTGGTCAGAAACGGACCATGTCACTAAAGGGCGCCTTAGACGGTCCAGAGGACAAAATGTCCCTCTTTCCAGGGTAAACACCCATTTGCCAAACAGCCAGTGACAGCAAGCAGGAGTTTGCTTTTTTTTTTAAGGCGTCGAAGAGCAAGAAATAAGCTTAATAATGGGACTGACAGGGCCCTGGGCTGCTGACTCAGCTGATGTGCACAGCATCAAAATCCAGGTTCCTCAGTGCGCTCCCGCTGCAGTTCAGGACAGCACTACAACTCACCCCATCAATCACTGCTTAAAAAAGAAGTTCTAAAAAAAGAGACGACCCATTTGAAAGCAGCTGGAGGAGGAAGACAGAGAGCGACTCGCAGAATCCAACCGCTTGTAGCTTCGGAACCATAACAAGAATATGAAACTAGCGGGTCCAGCCGGGCGCGGTGGCTCAAGCCTGTAATCCCAGCACTTTGGGAGGCCGAGATGGGCGGATCACAAGGTCAGGAGATCGAAACCATCCTGGCTAACACGGTGAAACCCCGTCTCTACTAAAAAATACAAAAAACTAGCCGGGCGAGGTGGCGGGCGTCTGTAGTCCCAGCTACTCGGGAGGCTGAGGCAGGAGAATGGCGTGCACCCGGGAGGCGGAGCTTGCAGTGAGCTGAGATCCGGCCACTGCACTCCAGTCTGGGCGACAAAGCGAGACTCTGTCTCAACAAAAAAAAAAAAAAAAAGAAAGAAAGAAACTAGCGGGTCCAGTGTGAGGCAGAACAGAGACGCCATCACGGCTCTCAAGAGGCTGAACGGGAAGCCCATGGCTCAGGCCCCGCAACGCCCTAATGGTGCCTGGAGCAGCCCACAGGTCTGTGTCCTTCGTGTGGGTTCACCTTCCTAGTTTCCTGGGTAAATTCAATGTACAGCATTTATTCGCCAAGAAAAGAACATTCAAATCAAACTACTGTCATGACTCTGAAGGACTCTTAACACTCCAGTCCACACGTTCAAAAGCCCACAAATATCAGTGCTGCCACTGTGCAGGTAACAATGTTTTGGATGCATCATGCACGTAAGCAGTAACGATGTTTTCATGTTTTCCGTAGCCATCTCATTCAGGATACATAAATATCTGTGACGACTTGACACTTAGTTATCTGTGACTTTCAGATAGATTTAACAAGTCTACCTGACGGAGAAGGCCTCACCCTCCCGATCCCGGGCACAGGCGCCCCTACGTGCACCCGGGGCCTGGGGAGCGCACTCTCCATCACCTCCCGCTCTTCAATGTTAAATGTCCTCCCGGCGCGCCCGCGTCGTGGGTCCAGGCTCGGGCCCCTCCTGGAGAGCCGCTTCCACATTGCAGGGCAGGGGAAGCCCAGAGCCCGCGCCGCGGCGCCGCTGACGTCCCGGAGTCCCCGCTTCCTGGTCCTTCCGGTCCGCGGAGGCTGGCGGGGAGGGCCTCAGACCCACTTTAGTTTTCAGTTTTGTCACGAGCCGGAAGGCGACAGCACATGCGAGCACAAGAAACCCTTTTGGTAAATCTTCCAGCGGAAACGCGAGGGGCTGCCGGACCGCCTCGGAGACGCCAGGCGGGAACCCAAAGCACCCCCGCCGCGTCCTGCATTGCAGCAGCCGGGACCCCGCCCACACCGCGCGGGGCACGAGGCTACAGGAGGTGTGCGGGGACCCGGCCGTTTCTTCCTCGGCATGCTGGGTGGTGGCGTGGGGCGGAGTTGGGGGGCGGGGGGCCACTTAGGAAGTGATCGCGCTGTACCCTCGCTTCGGAGGGGAAGCCCGGCCCAGTCTAACAGCTCAGAGGCAGAACGACCCCCGAGGGCGCTCCAGGCGACCCCTCTGCCAGGTTCAATTTAAAACATAAACCGGACGGGATGGAAAGCTCACTATCTTTCGGATGGAGGTTCCTACCGCCATGTCCCTTCCTCCTCCGCCCCACCCGGCAAGGACCCCGGGGCTGCCTTGACGGTTCACGCTGCCCCGCAGGTACCCCTGCCCTGCCGCTCCCGGGCACAGGCTTCGACCCAGTTCTCCCGATCGCTTCCCCGCTCTTCTCCCCGGTTCTTCCCATCGCTTCCCCATCTTTCCCCGGGTCCTCCCATCGCTCCCCCCCTCTTCTGCCCTATCCCCCCATCCCCTTCGCCCTGTTCTCCCTCTCTCCATCCGTCCCGACCTCGCCGCCTGGAGGGGGGCGCGCACCTTGAGCATCCCCGCCACTGGTCAGCACGCCGATGGCCTTGCCGGCCCCGGAGAGGTGCTCCAGGAACTTCCGCAAAGAGCCCTTGGGGGCCCGGGAGTCGTCCGCGTCCATGGCGAGGAGGCCGAGGGTAGTCGCTAGTCCGGGTGCGCGGCAGGCAATGGGGACCCTGCCCGTGCGCGCCGGACTCGGAACTGCTGCCCCGCCCGCGCCCCCGCCTGGCGCCAGCGCCAATGGGCAGTGACGGGCGGGGCCCGAGCGCACCGGAGGGCCTGCGGGGGCGGGGGCGCGGCTAGGGGCAGGAGCAGGGAAAGGGGCAGGGAAAGGACAGGGGCTGGCGGGGAGGGGGCGTGTGTAGGCAGGAGCACCTACGCGGGGGTCGTCGTAGGTAGGGGCCGCGCTAGCGATGGGGGAGGTCGCAGATGCGGGGGTACCGCCACAGGTGGGCGGGGTCCCTGTGGGTGGGGTCGCGTTGCTGGTGCGCGAGCCTCGCGGGTGGGTTGGAGGACTCTGGTTGGGGGCTTTAGAGATGCCCGGAGCGCCACAGGTGGGGGCAGGGGCAGTGTCAGGGGAGGGGGAGACCGCAGGGGGGTGAGGTCACAACGTTTGCTGGGCGCGCCAAGGCGGGGCGGAATAGAACGCGGGGAGCATCTCCCGGGGGGGCAAGGGAGACCGTGAGTGGGCGCGAACGCCGGGGCGGGTGGAAACCCCGCACTTGCTGGGAGCGCCGATGGCGGGGCGGGATGGAATTGGGGCGCGGAGACCCTACCTGGACGCGGAGGCTCGCGGCAGGCCCGGCCGCTCCTGCTGTTGTCGGAGCCTAGCCCGGCCGCTCGCACAGCTTGTTGTTGCCCGCAGGATGCCTCTGGGGGCTGCACTGGGAGCCCCGGGGCGCGGCTTCCTCGACCCCCGCCCCCAAGTTTTCTCTGCAGCCTGAGGTCGGGAAGGACGCACGGAGAGTGGATCATTCAGGTGGCGAGAAAAGCTGAGCGCGGCGGGCTTAGCTATGACGAAGCTGCGATTTCCCGGGCCCACGGGGGCTGTGGCGCTCCTCAGCCACCAGCCCGGCCCTTTGGGAGAAGATGCCTTGGGGTGGAGGAGGGTATCGGGGCGCGACCCTCAGAGACGCCTGGGGGCGCGGAAGTCAGAGTGGGGCAGGAGGAGGCGCAACAGGACTGGCCTGAAGGGGAGGCGGGACGACCCTTCCTCCCCACGGACACGCGCGCTGCTGTACGCTGTGCTGACCTCGGCTGACTTCACTGGCCAACTCCACGTACTGAAATCCGCACACCCGATGGGATGTGCGGTTGTCCATCCACAGCTTAACAGCCTGGTGCTGGTTACCCTGCGACGGGAGAGGGGGCAGCCCCCACAAAAGCACG
Organism: Macaca fascicularis; assembly: GCF_037993035.2. Lineage (NCBI taxonomy): Eukaryota > Metazoa > Chordata > Mammalia > Primates > Cercopithecidae > Macaca > Macaca fascicularis. The sequence goes on along the minus strand of NC_088387.1, from coordinate 14,167,325 downwards.
GGCTTATGGGGCCCCGGTTCCTTCAGTGCTCACCCCACGAAGTAGGGCTGCCAAACGGCCCCACTCGAGGGCTTACCGGAGGATGGTCCTGCGCAGTGGGTGTTTGTTGAACAGATAAGAGACAACAAAAGAGACTAAGAAGAGGTTTGTTGGATGAACCGGGGAATACGAAGCAATCGCAAAGGAGAGTCTCGCCAAAGGGCAATCCTGGGGAAAAGATGGAGAGGCATGGATTTTTCTTGGATGTGTGTCTCATCCTGGGGCTCATCCCGCTGAGCATCAAATATTCATTGCAAAAGAGGAAAAAAAAATATGCTGCGGACAATGCTGGATGGTCTGATCTCTCCCTTGGCCAGAATGAACGGGGAAATTCCTAACCCCTCGTGGTCCTCAGAATCACCTGTCCTATGCACACGCCCACGAAACCACTGAAGTCCAGTTTCTGCCAGCGCAGCCAGGGAATGTATATTTTTAGACAAACCACCTAGGTTACTCTGATGAATGCAAAGTCAGAGAGCGCTGCTCTCATGCACTGAGCCTGAGCATTATTCTATTAATAAAAAAGGAGAGGAGAATCCTGGGTGTCTTAAGGTGGCAGTTGAGTGGCCTTTGCCTTCTGGCAGGCAGAAGAGCAGACCGAGGCTCTGAGCACCTGCACCCACCGCTGGACTCAGGATCTGTGCTGGAGAATAGAAGGGCTAATTTAATTCTTCATGCCTTTTCAGAGCATATTACATGTGGAGAAGGTAGGGCACACTGAATTTTATTCAGCCAAATACCCCTTATCTCCTTATACAATTGATACTTTTATATTGAACATTAGGGGATGGGTCATTTGTCATCAAATTGTCTATAACACAGAAAACCATAGACACAACCTAACAGTTCAAACATGATGAGTTAAAAAATGATGGTAAAAATAGACGCTGCAATAATATTTAGTTGCTGTTACCGCTACGAAGATAAGTGTCTACTGACATGGAAATAAGTTCAGGACATACAAATAAGGGAAAAGGCAGGCCTAGACACAGTGCGAGCCTGTGTGTGCGAGTGTGTGTGTGTGTCTGCGTATATATGTAAATGTTTCTGAGCATTTTATTTCCTTTCTTTTGCTTAGTATAGGTAAAGCCATTTTTTCTCTCCGATGAACAGGTATTGCTTAGGGAATAGAAATAGTTAATTAAAAATAATAAAATTTAGAGTGTCAAGACCCCCAAGGCTACAGATTATGTTCAAAAGTTTGTCTGTATATAAGAGCTGAGGTCAGGGTGGTCACTGACGGTCCTCACACATCTGTTCTTATGAGTTTGGCGCATTGCTCAGTCAGTCAGAGAATTAACATATATTAATATATACCTGTAGCTAAGATGGAAAAGAATGGCTATGGCTCTTTTTTTTTTTTTTTTTTTTGCATGTCATGTATTTTAATGGTGCTACAATTAGAGGTTCTCTTTTTTTTTAAATCTTTGGCCTTAGCAATGAATCTTCTAATTCACCTGGAAGATATTGTCATGCGTGTCCCTGCGAAGACACCACCAAAGAGGTTTTGTGTGAGCAACATGGCTGTTTATTTCACCAGGGCGCAGGTGGGCTGAGTCCGAAAAGAGAGTCAGCAAAGGGAGATAAGGGTGGGACCGTTTTATAGGATTTGGGTAAGTAAAGGAAAATTACAGTCAAAGGGGGGTTGTTCTCTGGCGGGCAGGAGTGGGGGTCACAAGGTGCTCAGTGGGGAAGCTTTTTGAACCAGGATGAGCCAGGAAAAGGAATTTCACAAGATAATATCATGGCTTAAGGCAAGGACCAGCCATTTTCACTTCTTTTGTGGTGGAATGTCATCGGTTAAGGCGAGGCAGGCCATTTGCACTTCTTTTGTGATTCTTCAGTTACTTCAGGCCATCTGGGCCTACACCTGCAAGTCACAGGGGATGCCATGGCTTGGCTTGGGCTCAGAGGCCTGACAGATATTACATGCCGTGCTGACCGTACAGCTTCCACCCAGTAGGACCTGAGGTGTGTGTTTGTTCTTCATTGTCCCTTGACAGGTTACTCCAAACTGTGGCCCACACCAGCACACAGTTATACCCCAGGAATGATTACTCCTTGGGCCGGGAGTTCAGGCTTCACTGGGCCCTCTGCCCCAGGCGCTCTCCGCGGCTGCAGCAGGTGTCTGCCCAGGGCTGCCCTGTCTTCTGAAAGCTCAGGCTCATCAGGGGAGGAGCTGCTTCCACGCTCGCTTCTGTGTTGCTGGCAGGATTCTATTGCTTGCAGGCTGTTGGACTGAAGGCCCCAGACTCTCCGTGGCATCAGCTTCAGGCCGCCCTCTGCCCTGGGCAGGTGACTGGCTATGCCAGAACTAGCACCTATGAAGACCCAGGGGGAGAGTTCCAATGGACGGAACCTGCAGCCCTCCCAATCCAATCTCAGGAGAGACCGCCATCTCTTTTGCCTGCTTCTATTCATTAGAAGGGAGCCGCTGAGTCCAGCCCTCTTCGAGGGTCTGGCTGTGAACACTAGGGGCAGGGGCCAAGGTGAGCCACTTGGGAGGGGAGCTGCTGCCTGGGACCTGCCTAGGACCAGGTGAAGGAGAACATGCATAGGGACAGATGTCCTTCCCGCTTCCCCTCTGTGGTGAGCGCAGGAGTTGCCGATGTGCTCTAAAGGAGTTGTGGCATCCCAGGAGGGAAGCAGCTCCCAGCCATGAGGGCACCATGACCCAGTGCCCCAGCATGTCGGGCTGCACGTTCCAGGGCTACCTGAGCTGCAGCCTCTTCCCCTTCCCTGCCGTCTCTGCCTGTGCATGGAGTGGGCATCTCAAATCTGCAGGGGCCACACTGAGCTCAGGCCTCTGCATCCCCGCACAACCCCCCACCGCTCAGTATTCCTCACCTCAGCTCATGGTGACTCCATCCTCCCAGGGACTCAGGCTGAAGCCTTGCAGTGCTCCTCCGCCCTGGTGAAAGGACACAAAGATAGATGTGTACCCGCCCCCCACCCGCTACACCCTTGTTCTGCTCTCTAATCTTTGCACGTACCAGAGGTTTTGTAAGTTCTGTAAGTACATGTTTCTCTTTCTGAGGCCAGGTCACAAGGAATGTTTAAGTAAGATAGCCAGGTCACAAGGTGTGTTTAAGCAAGATAGCCATAAACTGGTCGTGCAACCTGATGCAATATAATTAACTGCCTTTGTGTAAAACTGCTCTTCTGCCTCAAGGGTTGTACTGAAATATCAGAAATGGCGGGAACCAATCATAGTTTGCCAAATCGCTTTGTTCAAACTCCAGCCAATCATACCTCTAATTTGTATAATGATTCTATGCCTACTTTCCTTAGACTATATAACATTGTTCGGAGCTCAGTAGGGGGGCTCTCCTGCCCGTCTCGTTTCACGAGCAAGTGAGAGCTCCAGGTTCGAACCTGTAATAAAGATCCTTGCTGCTTAGCTTTGACTCTGGACTCTGGTGGTCTTCTTTGGGGAATAAACGGTCTGGGCATAACAAATGGGGGCTCGTCCGGGATTTCCCCCAAGCCCACCAGACCCCCAAGTCAACGGATCTTAATCTGTAGGTAAGCCGGCTTTGTCACTGTCTCTGTCTTTGTCTCTGTCTGTCTCCCTGAAATTTCGCGAAATCCGTAATCTGTAATCTGTATTGGTCTGTTCTGTAAGTGGCACGGTCTTGGCGGACGCGCTAGAAGACAGCCACTCGGGACTGGTGGGAGACGTTCCCCAGTGCCCATCTGGGGGCCTCCATCCTTGGTTGCCCCATCTGACTCAGGTCGGAAGTCCGACACGCGCTCGCGAATGCTCATCGTTATTACTGTCTGTCCGTTATTGTTAAGTGTTAAGTGTAAGCCCAAAACGAAACATAAAACCTTTTCTTCCCCCTCCAGGACCGGACCTGTCGGATACTCCCCTCTGCTTCACACTCATTTTCGTCCCCCCTTCTCTTTGTAGAAGCAGTCCAAAGATGGGCAACAACCAGAGCACGCCGCTCTCACTCCTTGTTACCAATTTTAAGGATGTGAAGGCTCGGGGGCGTAACTTAAGCGTAGAACTAAAGAAGGGAAAGCTAGTTACTTTCTGCCGTTCGGAGTGGCCCTCTTTCGGCGTAGGGTGGCCCTCCAAAGGAACTTTCTGTCTCTCTATTATTACTAAGGTAAAAACTAAGATTTTCCTGCCAGGGCAGTCAGGACATCCTGATCAAATTCCTTATATTCTAGTGTGGCAGGATCTTGTGGAAAACCCACCACCCTGGATAACTCCATTCATCCTTGAGCCCTGCAAAGTCCTAGTAACGCGACCTACAAGACAAAAGACTCCCTCTGCTCCCTCGGCCCCTGTGCTGCCGGACAGCCAGGACCCCCTAACGTTAGAGCCCACATTTCCCCCACCATATCAGCACCTTATCCCGCAGGACCCAGTCCCCCAGGGTGGTGCTTCCGTAGAGGGAAACCGAGAAGCGGAAGCAGCCGAGAGTGAAAGTAACCTGGGGGGGCCGGCCGGCCGAACACGAGGCCGCGTACAGCGGGACCAAGCTTCCCGACTCCCTGACTCCACTGTAGCCCTGCCTCTCAGAGAAATAGGATCGCTCGATGATACCGGGCTCTCCCGTCTCATGTATTGGCCTTTTTCCACCAGTGATTTATACAATTGGAAGTCCCAAAATGCTCGGTTCTCAGATAATCCCAAAGATCTAACCTCGTTGTTAGACAGTGTCATGTTTACTCACCAGCCGACCTGGGATGACTGTCAACAGCTCCTCCGAATCCTGTTCACAACGGAGGAGCGAGAAAGAATCCAAGTTGAGGCCAGAAAACTGGTTCCAGGAGATGACGGCCAGCCAACTGCAAATCCTGACCTCATTAATGCGGCTTTCCCTTTGACCCGGCCCAGATGGGACTACAACACGGCAGAAGGTAGGGGACGACTGCTCATTTATCGCCAGACTCTAATGGCGGGTCTCCGGGCTGCAGCTCGCAAGCCCACCAATTTGGCTAAAGTATATTCTGTGTTACAAGGTAAGACAGAAAGCCCCGCTGTGTATTTAGAGAGATTAATGGAAGCCTTCAGACAGTTTACCCCTATGGACCCGGAAGCACCGGAAAATCAGGCAGCGGTAGTAATGTCCTTTGTAAACCAGGCAACACCAGATATTAAAAGAAAACTCCAGAAATTAGAAGGTTTAGAGGGAAAGCAGATTCAGGACCTCCTTCAGATGGCCCAGCGAGTTTATAATAATAGGGATACTCCAGAAGAAAAACAGTTCAAGGCAACCAAAGAAATGACCAAAGTCTTAGTAGCAGCTTTCCCCCAGGCAGGAAATGGCCAAAACAGAAAGCAGAAAAAGCAAGGCCCTAGGCAAGGATTAGAAAAAGATCAGTGTGCTTATTGCAAGGAACGTGGCCACTGGATTAAAGACTGCCCAAAGAAACGGAGACCAGCTAACCCTACCTCCGTACTCGTTACCCAGGACTCTGACTAGGGAGGACGGGGTTCGGACCCCCTCCCCGAACCCAGGGTAACTTTGCAAGTGGAGGGGTCCCCAGTTCGCTTCTTGGTCGATACTGGGGCGGAACGCTCAGTCCTAACCAAACCAATTGGAAAAATGTCTAAGAAAACATCCTGGGTGCACGGGGCCACAGGCATCAAAAAATACCCCTGGACAACCCAGAGGACTGTAGACTTAGGAACGGGAAAAGTCTCCCATTCCTTCCTAGTCATCCCAGAGAGCCCCTGCCCTCTACTAGGGAGGGACTTGCTGACAAAGATGGGGGCCCAAATCCACTTTGAGCCAGAAGGGCCCAAGATAACTGATTCCCAAAACAGGCCAATATCTATCCTGACTGTCACCTTAGAAGATGAGTACCGACTCCATCAAGAGCAAAAGCCCCCCGATCAGGGAATTGACTCTTGGCTCCAGCGTTTCCCTGAAGCGTGGGCAGAAACTGGGGGCTTGGGGCTAGCTAAACATCGACCTGCCATATTTGTGGAAGTTAAGCCAGGGACGGACCCCGTTCGGGTTCGGCAATATCCTATGCCCCTGGAGGCAAGAGAAGGAATTACGCCCCATATCCGCCGACTCCTAGACCAGGGAGTCCTACGGGCTTGCCACTCATCCTGGAATACTCCACTGTTACCTGTTCGTAAACCCAACAGTACGGACTACAGGCCAGTACAGGATTTAAGAGAAGTTAATAAAAGGGTCATGGACATACATCCCACTGTGCCCAATCCATACACCCTTCTGAGTGCCTTACATCCCAAAAAACAGTGGTATACCGTTCTTGATCTAAAAGACGCTTTCTTCAGCCTTCCTCTGGCTCCCAAAAGTCAAGAACTCTTTGCATTTCAATGGACGGATCCTGAGAGGGGCATCAACGGTCAGCTAACATGGACCAGACTGCCACAAGGGTTCAAGAACTCGCCAACTCTGTTCGATGAAGCCCTTCATGAAGATCTGGGTGAGTACCGGCGGCAACACCCTGAAATAACTCTTTTGCAATATGTTGATGATCTCTTAATAGCGGCCAGGTCCCCGGAAACTTGTGTTCGAGGGACTGAGGACCTCCTGAAGACTCTGGGGGAGCTAGGCTACCGAGCCTCAGCAACAAAGGCTCAGATCTGCAAGTCGGAGGTAACTTATCTGGGGTACCTATTAAAAGGGGGGCAACGCTGGCTAACCAAAGCCCGAAAGGAAACAGTCCTACGCATCCCTAGACCCCAGTCAACACGGCAAGTGAGAGAATTCCTGGGGTCGGCAGGGTTCTGTAGGTTATGGATACCCGGATTTGCTGAGTTAGCCAAGCCCCTATACCAGGCAACAAAGGAACGGCAGCCCTTCAATTGGACGGAAGAGGCTGAGCTGGCCTTTCAGCAAATCAAAACTGCCTTGTTATCAGCCCCCGCGCTGGGGCTCCCTGATGTCTCCAAACCCTTCCACTTATACGTGGATGAAAGTAAGGGTGTTGCAAAAGCCGTGTTAACACAGTACCTAGGCCCCTGGCAGAGGCCAGTTGCCTATTTGTCAAAAAAATTAGATTCAGTGGCTGCTGGCTGGCCACCCTGCCTCCGGATAATCGCGGCGACCGCCCTAATGGTCCGAGACGCTGATAAACTTATCATGGGGCAAGAGTTGCGCGTTATAACCCCGCATGCCATTGAAGGCGTCCTCCGGCAGCCGCCGGACCGATGGATGAGTAACGCCCGGCTCACCCACTATCAAGGACTGCTGTTAAACCCCCTCAGAATAACTTTTCTGCCCCCAACCTCTTTAAACCCTGCTTCACTGCTGCCAAATCCAGACTTGGACGCCCCGTCCCATGAGTGCACTGAGATACTGGCTCAGGTGCATGGGGTGCGGGAGGACCTGCAAGATCGTCCGCTCCCTGACACAGAACTCACCTGGTTCACTGATGGCAGCAGCTATGTCCACCAAGGCCAGCGGTATGCAGGAGCGGCTGTAACGTCAGAGACTGAGGTAATCTGGGCGGAACCCTTGCCTCCAGGGACATCGGCCCAAAGAGCCGAACTGATAGCCCTTACACAGGCCCTCACCCTAGGGGCAGAGAAAAAACTAACAGTATACACGGATAGCCGCTATGCTTTCGCTACTGCGCACATACATGGGGCCATCTACAGAGAAAGGGGACTATTAACAGCCGAAGGCAAAGAAATAAAAAACAAGCAAGAGATCCTAGCTCTATTAACTGCTTTGTGGAAACCAAAGAAATTGGCTATTGTACATTGCCCTGGGCATCAGAAACCAACTACGCCAATTGCTCGAGGCAACTTCTTAGCCGACCAAACCGCAAGGAGCATAGCAAAAGCTCCCAGTCAGCTCCTCGCGCTCCAGCTCCCCGATCCTGGCCCGCGAAATTTGCCATGTTTTCCCGACTATACCGAACAGGATCGCGAATGGATGAACACGCTTCCCCTAAAACAGGTTAAAAATGGGTGGTGGACTGATATAAATGACCAAACCATCCTACCAGAAAAATTAGGACGGCAGGTGTTGGAACACATCCACCGGACAACCCACCTGGGTGCCCGGCGAATGATGGACTTAATCAGGCACGCCAAGTTTAGAATCAGGCGCATAGCTGAACTGGCCAGCGATGTCACAACAAATTGCAAAGCCTGCCAACTAAACAACGCTTGCCCCCAAACCCAGACCGCCACAGGAATTAGGTGTAGAGGAACTAGGCCTGGTATCTATTGGGAAATAGACTTTACTGAGATAAAGCCTGGAAAATATGGGTATCAGTACTTACTTGTCTTTGTAGATACTTTTTCAGGATGGACAGAAGCGTTCCCAACTAAGAGAGAAACTGCTCAGGTTGTAGCAAAGAAAATTTTGGAAGAAATCCTCCCCAGGTATGGCTTTCCCGTCCAAATAGGGTCAGACAATGGACCAGCCTTCGTTGCTAAGGTAAGTCAGGATTTGGCTTCCATTCTGGGGGCAAATTGGAAATTACATTGTGCTTATAGGCCCCAAAGCTCAGGACAGGTAGAAAGGATGAATCGGACTCTGAAGGAGACCTTAACTAAATTGACCATGGAGACTGGCGCTAATTGGGTAGTACTTCTCCCCTACGCTCTGTTCCGGGCCCGAAATACCCCTTACAGACTAGGCCTCACACCATATGAAATCATGTATGGCAGACCCCCACCCCTGGTCCCCAGTCTAAAAGATGACTTACTCAAACCTGAAACTGAAAATGTCTCTGAGCTCCTGTTCTCCTTACAAGCCTTACAGAAAATTCACCAGGAAATTTGGCCCAGACTACGAGAACTGTACGAGGCAGGACCTCCGCCGACGCCTCATCCGTTCCAGCCGGGAGACTGGGTCCTAGTCAAGCGCCACCGGCAAGAAACTCTTCAACCCAGGTGGAAAGGACCACTGCAAGTACTCCTGACTACTCCCACCGCTCTCAAAGTAGAAGGCATCGCTTCGTGGATCCACTACACACACGTCAAACCAGTGGACCCAACATCCGACCTTCTCGAGCCGTCTGGAGCACCGGTTACATGGACTGTAGACAAAGCTAAGAACAATCCCTTAAAGCTAACCCTGCGCCGTCATCCCCATAGCCGTAACCATGTCTAGCTTACCTATGCTTTTATGCCTTATGCATCTGACTCTCCTCACTGCTGCGCCGTCTAATCCCTATGTCTGGAGGTTCTGGCTCTATGAAAACAAAACTCACCCCGGGGAAACCCCCCAAGCGGGTAAACTGCTAGCTAGCGCAGACTGCCCCCCCTCAGGGTGTAATACTATAGTTTACCTCAATTTCACTAGGTTCCAGATTGCCCAACCAGCAACACCCATGATCTGTTTTGAATATGATCAAACTGAATATAATTGTAAAAATTATTGGTGGCACCAGAGTGCAGGTTGCCCATATAGCTACTGTAAGACGCACTCTGTCCGATACTGGAGAGAACGACAAGGGTGGTATTTTTACAAAACTGAGTCTCCCGTCACTTACACTTGGATAATTAGAGACCCATGGGACTCTCGGTGGACAACCCCACAACATGGGGGAGTATATTACTCATCAACTAGTACCTGGCCCAGTAGCCATTTATATCTGTGGAGAAGTCTAGTCCAGATTCAACCCTTAATCCACACACAAATCCACAGGCAAGAAACCAAGTTATCACAAGACTTGCAGCCCTTCTCCTGGCTAACTCTATTACGGGAAGGGCTAGCATTCGCCAACCTCACTGGTTTAGGCGACCTGTCCTCTTGCTTTATGTGTGCAACCCTAGGAAGACCACCATTAACGGCTGTTCCTCTATCCTCCCCTCCCACAAACTATACAGGTTTTAACTCATCGATAGTCACGATACCCGATGTAGCCCTGTACCGTGACCCATACCAAGAGAAATACCCCTATTGTTATTCGGCATTTAGCAACAGCCTCTGCAACCAATCGGCTACATACCCTAATAGTCCCATATATGCTCCCCCTGGTGTGTTCTTCTGGTGTAATATGACTCTGTTAAAAACTCTGTCCAAAAGCATCTCTGACGGACAGTTGTGTATCCCTGTTACCCTAGTTCCCCGACTGACACTGCTAACCCCGGCAGAGTTCATAGGCTGGGCAGGGACCGCCCCAACTAAAACTGCGCGACATAGACGAGCAGTTTTTCTACCACTAATTGCCGGAATATCCTTAACCACCTCTGTCGTCGCAGCGGGGTTAGCAGGAGGGGCCCTACAACACTCCATGATAGAAAACGACAAGCTGTTACAACAATTCTCTGTTGCTATGGAAGACTCCGCCTATTCCCTAGCCTCCCTTCAGCGGCAGCTCACCTCCCTAGCACAGGTCACCCTTCAAAACCGCAGAGCCTTAGACTTACTCACGGCTGAGAAAGGAGGTACCTGTATGTTCCTCAAAGAAGAATGCTGTTTCTATATAAATGAGTCAGGGTTAGTTGAGGAAAGAGTCCAACGCCTACACGAACTAAGCTTAGAAATGAAAAAGCAACAATTCACTACAGCCGCTAACAATTGGTGGAGCTCTTCAATGTTTTCCCTTCTGGCACCCCTTTTAGGCCCCCTAATGTCTTTACTACTTCTATTCACTATAGGCCCCTGTGTGGTAAATAAAATTTTACAATTTGTCAGAGAAAGGTTTGATACCATCCAACTAATGGTCCTCCGTAGCCATCACCAGCCTCTCCTGCACCCAGAAAGTGAGGCTATATTATAAGACTCTGGAAATCCAAGATTGGACATCCAGTTACTTATGAGAAGGGAGAAATGAAAGGACACAAAGATAGATGTGTACCCGCCCCCCACCCGCTACACCCTTGTTCTGCTCTCTAATCTTTGCACGTACCAGAGGTTTTGTAAGTTCTGTAAGTACATGTTTCTCTTTCTGAGGCCAGGTCACAAGGAATGTTTAAGTAAGATAGCCAGGTCACAAGGTGTGTTTAAGCAAGATAGCCATAAACTGGTCGTGCAACCTGATGCAATATAATTAACTGCCTTTGTGTAAAACTGCTCTTCTGCCTCAAGGGTTGTACTGAAATATCAGAAATGGCGGGAACCAATCATAGTTTGCCAAATCGCTTTGTTCAAACTCCAGCCAATCATACCTCTAATTTGTATAATGATTCTATGCCTACTTTCCTTAGACTATATAACATTGTTCGGAGCTCAGTAGGGGGGCTCTCCTGCCCGTCTCGTTTCACGAGCAAGTGAGAGCTCCAGGTTCGAACCTGTAATAAAGATCCTTGCTGCTTAGCTTTGACTCTGGACTCTGGTGGTCTTCTTCGGGGAATAAACGGTCTGGGCATAACACTGGCATCTAAGTCCCTCAGGAAACTCCCTCAGGAATTGAGGCTCTTCATTGAATCTGGAGCCACTGGGGCCAAGTCACTTCCTCTGACCTGGACCGGAACAGGCTCCCTCCCCATCCCCTGCTCTGCCCCCACATCCACCCCACCTCCATGCCTCGGGTATGCTCAACTTCAAAGTCAGGGTGCACCTATCAGGAGGTAATTCAGGCATCTTCTCTGCTGACTTGGAGTCACAGGCCCCACACATGGTACACTGGCCTGTCCTCTGGTCCCTTCAGATCCTGGTGTTGCCCAGAGGCCGATGCAGGCACCCGACAACCTCAGGCCCAGCCTGCTCTTTCCTCAGCCCAGGCCCTCCTCTCCCTACCCACTCTGCCCACCTTCCTCAAGTCTGTCCTGCAAGGTCTTCTGCAGTGCTGAGGCGTCCCCAGATCACCCTCTTAGAAATTCTGGGCTCCATGCACACTCCTGTTCCCTCCCTGCTTCTCTTAAAACATCCTCATCAGTGTCACACATGGGGCATTTCACCTATCTACTGGGCTTCTCCAGAGGTCCCCCTGCTGAACTCTGAATGCCATGGATTCAGAGATCTTTGACTATTCCCTGCTGCAGGCCCAGGGCAACAGCAGAGCCCACGACAGAGTGAACCTGTCATGGATGCTGCTGAATGAATGAATGAAGGAGTGAGTGAGTGAGTGAAGGAGTAAAAGAGTGAGTAAATGAGTGAATGGGTGAGTGAGTGAGTCAGTCAGTGAATGAGTGAGTGAGTGGATGAGGGAAGGAGTAAATGAGTGAGTGAGTGGGTAAATGAGTGAATGAGTGAACGTGAGTGAGTGAGTGAATTGCTAAGTGAGTGAATGAGTGAAAGAATGAGTGAGTGAATGGGTGAGTGAATAAGTAAGTGAATGAATGAGCGACTTAGTGAATGAGTGAGTGAATGAGTGAGTGACGGAGGGAATGAGTGATGAGAGAGTGAGTGAGTGAATGAATGAGTGAGTGAGTGAATGAATGAGTGAGTGAATGGGTGAGTGGGTGAATGAGTGAGTGAACAAACGAGTGGGTGAGTGAGTGAATGGGTGAGGGAAAGAGTGAGTGAATGAGTCAGTGAGTGAACAAGTGAATGAGTGAGTGAAGAAGTGAGTGAGTGAATGAACGAATGAGTGAGTGAATGAGTCAATAAGTGAGTGAGTGTGTGAGTAAAGGGTGAGTGAATGAGTGAGTGAGTGAGTGAATGAATGAAGAGGTGAATGAGTGAGTGAATGATTGAGTGAGTGAATGATTGAGTGAATGAATGAGGAAATGAGTGAGTAAGTGAATGAGTGAGCGAATGAGTGAATGGCTGAGTGAGTGAATGAGGGAATGAATGAGTGAGTGAATGGGTGAGTGAATGAGTGAGTGAATGGCTTAGTGAATGAGTGAATGAGTGAGTGAATGGGTTAGTGAATAAGTGAATGAGTGAGTGAATGGGTTAGTTAATGAGCGAGTGAATGGGTGAGTGAGTGAGTGGGTGAGTGAGTGAATGGGTGAGTGATTAAGTGAATGGGTTAGTGAATGGGTGATTGAATGAGTAAATGAATGAGCGAGTGAGTAAAACGGTGAGTGAATGAATAAAGGACTGAGTGAGTGAATGAGTGAGTGAGCGAGTGAAGCAGTGAATGAGTGAGTGAGTGAGTGAATGAGTTAAGGAGTGAGTGAATGAGTGAGTGGGTCGCTCAGCGGAGATGAGGACCGGAGCTGCCCTCTGACTGCTACAGTAGACAGGAGCTGAGGGAGGAGTCTGAATGGTGGGATGTGCCCACTCAGTACATATACCCTGCTCCACACATCCCCAAGAAACCCAATCTCACCAGAGTGGTCTCTTGAGAATTATTAGTAATAACCTTTTTTCCCAATGTTTCATATATGCAGGATGATTTCTTACTTTCCTTAAAATGCCAATCGTTTTTTGGACTTGGAATTCTCCACTGCTGGTCCATGCCACTGTATTCTCCCAGAGGGGCATCCCCCGAGTTGGAGAAAGAGTCATTCCCAGGAATGGATAAAAGCCAGAAGGGCATCATCAGATGGGGCACCTTCTCCTATCATCCTCTCCTTCCTGCTTGGGTAACCCTGAGTGACTTGGTTTGGAGGTCTACAAAATGCGGACATACCAAATTTGGATAAAAGCCTAAGCAGTTTAAGAGGCTGCAATGCTAGCAGGAAGGTCTTTGGCTCCCGGCACCCTCCTCCCCTCCAGTCTCTGCTGGACCCAGGACTCTGTCTCTACCTTCGGGCTTGGGAATTTCCTTCCTTCCTTCCCAGCCACTGAGCCGCCTTGGGCTAATCTGCAACCTCAGAGGCGCAGCCCTCCTCCTTTCCTCCCGCCTCTTCCTCCCTTCTCACTTGCCTTCTGCTTCTTTCGGGACTTTGGAAAGTCCAAGAATAAGCAAAACCGTAGACCAAAAAACGCTGCCTTCAGCCCATTCCCCTCCCACAAGCTTCCCTTCAGATTCCTTGATCTTTAAACGTTATTTTGCTTTGTATCTAGATGCTAAACTTTATACAGAAAACAGGTGGAGCTGATTTCTTGGCCAGGTACAGTGGCTCACACCTATAATCACACCGATTTGGAGGCCAAGGCGGAACGATTGCTTGAGGTCACATGTTTGAGACTAGCCTGGGCAACACAGGGAGACCTCGTCTCTACAAAATTTAAAAAAAAAAAAATTAGCCTGGAGCGATGGCATATCTGTAGTCCCAGCTACTTGGGAGGCTGAGGCAGGAGGATCACTTGAACTCAGGAGTTTGAGATTACAGTGAGTTATGCTTATATCACTGCACTCCAGCTTGAGTAAGAGAGTGAGACACTATCTCTTAGAAAATAAAAATAAAAAGTGCTGGAGTTCATATCCAAGCCCACAGTCAATTGCGACATGTGGATCTTTTATTTTTATAATCCGCCTCTCTTGTCTAAGTGCCAAATGACACTCACATCGTGTGTAACTACTTCCACCTTTGTCTGGCTTCTATTTCCTTATGTATTAAGAATCAGGTCGCATAGTTCTGAGAAAATAAATAAATAAATCAGCCGTGTGCCGTGGCTCATGTCTATAATCTCAGCGCATTAGGAGGCTGACATAAGTATTGTTTGAGACCAGGAGTTTGAGACCGGCTTTGGCCACATAACAAGATCCTGACTCTACACAAAATAAAACAATAAAAATAAAACATTAGCAGGACATGGTGGCACACCTGCAGTCCCAGCTGCTCAGGTGGTGGAGGCCTGAGGATTGGCTTGAGCCTGGGAGGTTGAGACTGCAGTGAGCTGTGATCACACCACTACACTTTGGCCTGGGTGACAGTGAGACTCTATTTCTAAATAAATAAAATAAAATAAAATAAAATAAAATAAAATAAAATAAAAACAGGTGGAAGCTTCCCAAGACTTTGATGCAGAAACAGGTTGCCCTGAACCAATTAATATTAATATCTAAAAACTGGAAAGAAACGAAAGAAGAAAGTTGCAGTATTTCTGTAAAGTATGAGGCCATTACAAGTTTTACTTTCTCTAGGACAATTTCTCAGTGGTGTTAACTGGAGTCCACTTCACAGAATGACTTCATCTCCTGAGCACCTTGGAGAGCGATGATTAAAGAGACTTCCTGGCACTCCTGATACTTTTAGTGTCACATGGAAGCAGCAAGAGTCATATGTGTGAAATGGGTGGTATTACAGCGGAAGACATTGGTTTGTTCTTTCACGAACATCATCAGAACATTTCCCTAATGACTAGCGTTATGTCAGAAAAAGGGGGAGAGAGATGGTTCTTTATTGGCAAATCAGTTACATAAATTTCCCAGTTAGAAAAACAATCATGATTTTAGCCATGTCAGATGAGGTCAGATATGCCCTATGCTTCAGTTATGGAATGTTACCTCTGAATATTGATTGACAGGCATCTTCCAGAGACCTGTGACCTGTCGCTGTGTACAAGCTTGAATTCGTAACTACCAGTCCTTGACGCTCCCTTGCTGCCCACGCTGAACTGAAGTGGCTCCCGACAGAGGCATTCAAGGGAGAACTCACTGAAATATTTGAAACCACCGCCATGAACAAGAATGCTCTTCCTGTGTGCCAGGATGTACACCCACAGTGTTATCTTGTTAGCTGTATATGCCAGCATCCTGCAGGAGCTTTTACCTTTTTTTGTGTGTCAGCATTGAGATTCTCAAGTAAGCCCCAGACCTCTTCCTCTGCCTGCAAGCACGCCCACCCACAACCACGTGTTGCCTGGGTTAGAGAACTCCTGAGCCTGTGGCCGCGGCCGCCTACAGGAGGAGGAGTGAAGCCCAGACCAGGGACAGGGTCAGAGCTGCGGTCACTCATCCAGGAATGGACAGCTCTGCATTCTTGGGAGGACCCAGATACCTCTTCTCTTGGAAGGCCAAGCCCAGAGCCTAGGTGATCTTTGAACCCAAAGAGACTTTGTGGTCTAGGGAATGAGAGCCCCACTCACCAGGTGAAGAAATTGGGGATCTTGGTCCTGAGTTTGTGGGGCAGACTTCTGCCATTTTCCGCCCCCTTTCCCTGCCATGCCCTATTTGAAAAGAAGTCACTTCCATTTCAGTGAGCCAAGATCATGCCACTGCAGTCCAACCTGGGCAACAGAGTGAGACTCTGTCTCAAGAAAAAAAAGAGGTCACTTCAAAACTTCCCTGTTCAAACAGTTGACCCTTGAACAACAGGGTTTAAACCGCGTGGGTCACTTACTTACACTTGGACTTTCTTTCACTTCTGTCACCCCTTAGACAGCAAGACCAATCCTTCCTGCTCTCCTCCCACCTCCTCCTCCTCAGCCTACTCAATGCAAAAATGAGGAGAAGAAACTCTATGATGAGCCACTTAATGAATAGTAAACACATTTTTCCTATGATTTCCTCTAGCTTACTTTATTGTAAGAATACACTATACAATACATACAACACACAAAATGTGCGTTAACCGACTCTCTGCGTGATCACTGAGGCTTCCACCCAAGAATAGGCTATTAGTAAATTCCTTTTGGTATAGCCAAAAGTTATTGTAGAAATTTCAACTGTGTGGCGGCTTGGTGCCCGAATCTCTGCATTGTTCACGGGTCAATTGTATTGCTTAAGAGGTGGTCATTGGAACACTCCTTAGGGGCTATTTTTTTTTTTTTTTAAGATGGAGTCTCGCTTTGTCGCCCAGGCTGGAGTGCAGTGGTCGGATCTCAGCGCACTGCAAGCTCTGCTCCTGGGTTTACACCATTCTCCTGCCTCAGCCTCCCCAGTAGCAGGGACTACAGGCGCCTGCCACCTCGCCCGGCTAGTTTTTTGTATTTTTTTTAGTAGAGACGGGATTTCACCGTGTTAGCCAGGATGGTCTCGATCTCCTGACCTCGTGATCTGCCCGTCTCGGCCTCCCAAAGTGCTGGGATTACAGGCCTGAGCCACCACGCATGGCCCAAGGGGCTTTTTTTTTGTTAAAAAAGTTTTTTCCACAATGAGCCCCTCATTTAAGGCCCTAGGATTCCTCACTTCTGAGCTCCTGCTGCCATAGACCAAGTGCTGGTCATTTTTGTTGCTCAAAATACTTGTCATTTCCATCCATCACAGAACCCACTTCCAGGAGCTGCTCCTTCCACTGCCTGTGATCCTGAGGGTCAACATGTCCAGCCAGGCCAAGTAGCGAGATCAGTCCTCTCCTCTGCCCCAGTTCATGGATGGGCACAGGATGCGGGTGGTGGGGGTAGTCCACCCGGTTCCTGCTAATACTACTGGATCATCAGGTGGGGAAAGTCAGCTTGCATAGTGAAACCAAAGAGAGCTGCGAGATGGAGAGTGAGAGTGAGAAACCAAGAGAGTGAGACACACACACACGCAGAGAGAGAAAGAAAGAAAGAAAGAAAAAGAAAGAAAAAGAAAAAAAGAAAGAAAGAAAGAAAGAAAGAAAGAAAGAAAGAAAGAAAGAAAGAAAGAAAGAAAGAAAGTGAGAGAGACAGAGAGAGAGACAGAGAGAGAGAGAGACAGAAAAAGTCAGAGAAGCAGAGACACAGAGAGACATGGAAAGATGGAGAAAGAAATGAGGGGAAGAGAGAGACAGAGACACACACAGAGTCTTGAAAAGAGACAAAGAGAGACAGAGCAACCAGGAGAGAGGCACAGAGAGGGAGAAACAGAGACAGACAAAGTGAGAGGCAGAGAGAGATGGAAAGAGAGATGGGGAGAGGGACAGAAAGAGGGAAGCAAAAGCACAACATTCCTTGAATTGCTTCTCCCTGAAGTCACCATTCTATTTCTGCACTTCCAGTTGCCACCAAGAATCTTTCTAAGTCACCTGTCCTCCTTCCTTGCCCATCTTCCTCACGCACTCTTATGAAAGCCTCCTGAAATCTGCCTTCCCAATGACAACTCCTCCTTGAAATGTCACCACTGACTTCCAAACAACCAACAAATAAAAAAGGTTTTTAAAACAATTACTTCCACCAGTGTCTCAGTTTAACTAAAGTTATGGTGCTGTTTCTTAATACTTCTCTCAAAAATCTTTCTCTTTGTTTTTTATTTCTTTGCATAAAGTAACATGAAAATAGAGCACAACATATTATAGTGAATATAGACTATAAATGATGTTTTGTGCATACCTTATTATTAGTGATAAACACTGTCTAAGTAATTTATTTTTGCCATTTCTTTCTTACTATGGCTTGAAAGTGTCCCCCAAATTTCAAGTGTTGGAAACTGAATCCCCCATGCAGTAGTGCTGAGGGGAGGGATGTTTAAGGGGTGATCAGGTCATGAGGGTTTCGCCCTGGTGAGTGGACTAATGTTGTTATTGGGGGATTGGGTTCCTTATCACAAGAATTGGTCTGCTACAAAAGTGAGTTTGACCCCTCTTACTCCTTCATGCTCTCTTGCCCTTCCACCTTCCTGTGGGATGACACAGCACAAAGGTCCTTGCAAGATGCCCACCACCCCTTCACCTTGTACTTCCTACTTCCAGGACTGTGAGAAGTGAATCTCTATTTTTGTAAATTACCCAGTCTCAGGCACTCTGCTAAGAGAAGCAGAAAACAGGCTAAGACAAAATGTTTTAGGATTCTCTTCCCTCACAGTTGCAGTGAGAAGTTTATAGCTTTGTTTTGCTTTGTGGAAGATAAAATGCTAAATAATAGGCATAATTTTGAAGGTTTCTCCTTCCATCCAAATATTTTATTCATTTTAAAATCTCTATGACACTGAGTTGTTGACCCTTGCTTCTGATGCCTCAGAGATGTCTGGAAGAAAACCACGGAGGAAACCTTGAGTGCCATGTAATCTGTCTTATCTAAGTGCCCTCTGGACTTCCAGAAGGCTCTTTCTGTGAAGCAGAGAGCTAAAAATGTAGCCCAGCTCAAGACAGTTTCCTGGAAAAGCTTTCAGAACACAGCCATTCCTGGGGAGCATCACAGCTTTTAGACTTCACAACAGGCACCAGAGAGCAATCAGAAGACCATGGAATATTTTGCCTGAATTCCTTCCAGCATTTTGTTCCAGGAACCTTGAAACTCCCTCCCCCTGCACTTGGGTCTTAGGTTTCTCTTTCCCAACCCAAACGGACTAGTGTTTAAACAATCCCCAAGAAGACGACGTCTCAGCGTTACATATAATTGAATTGTAAATCTTCTAAATTCAGAAAGAAAAAGTATGGAAATAATTCAGAAGCCCTTGAGTTTTTAGCAAGAAGAATCTGCAGTGAGGGGGAGACTCTTTTTATCCTCCGAATTCCCAGCGTGCTTCTTCCACACACGATCCTTGCTTGTGTCTCTCTCCAAGCCTGTCTGTGAATAACCCACTCATCCTTCCAAGCTCAACTAAAACGCCATGTGACAGAAACAGTTGGTTCAACATCCATTTCTTCCTCCTTTTCTGACCAAGGCTCTGCACTAAATGCTTCGTTTCCCAGCTGTCTTTGTGCACCCATGTGGCCATGTTGGTGCATTCTGGCCCATGTGATATAAGTGGAATTGTTGAGTAGGACATCCAAAAGGACTTAAAAGAGGCCAAACTACTGAGTATGACATTGTTTTATTTTTTCTTTTTCCTGCTGCTTTGAATGCAGCTGTGATTGCAGGAACAAAGCTGCTCTCTTGGGGTGTGAGGTGATCTAGAAGATACAACCACCTTCAGTCAAAGTGCCTGAGGGAATGATAGGAGAAGCTGGGCTCTCTGATAACATCACAGATCCAGTGCACAGGCGAGGACTGCCTGCCTTCAGGTTCCTTTCATGTGAAAAGACAGACCTTTCTATGTGTGAGCCTCTGTTAGCTTGTGTCTTCTGTTTTATGCAGCCAAACTTAACCCTAACTGCCACACACCGTCTACTCATATTTTAGGATGCTCTCTCTAATCTCTTAGGTAATTGTGTTCCCCCAGAAACCTATGGAGAGCTGAAGGGGTTTTAGGATCATGGAATTCACCCTCCTCCTTTGGTAAAAGAGGACAAAAGCCAGGGAGCTCTGTGATGGCTGAGGCATGCGATTGTAAACCAAAAGGTACCTGAGACCAATCTCAATCCATTTAAAAGATAATTCTGCCAAGGTTAAGGACATGCTTGGAAGAAAAAAACATGGAATCACAGAAACAATCTGTGGTCTGTGCCTTCCTCCCAAGATGATTTTGAGGGCTTCAGTAGTTAAAGGGGAAGGGTGGGCTGGAGGGAAGGGTGGGCTGGAGGAAAAGGGTGGGCTGGAGGGAAGGGTGGGCTGGAGGGAAGGGTGGGCTGGAGGGAAAGGTGGGCTGGAGGGAAGGGTGGGCTGGAGGGAAGGGTGGGCTGGAGGAAAAGTGTGGGCTGGAGGGAAGGGTGGGCTGGAGGGAAGGGCGGGCTGGAGGGGAAAGAGGGAGCCTGTGGTCGTCCTCAGGTTGCAAGAGAAAGAGAGCAGGTGGGGAATGGTCAGTTATGTCTTCATCTCACATGCGGTAAATAAGTCCTTTACATAAGATAAGGTGAACATAGACCAGCTTCCTGTGGAGATATGTAAACCTTTATCTGTAGCTATCTGCTTAGGAACAAAAGGAAAGGCAGTTTCTTGCATGATTCAGCTTCCAGCTTAACGTTGTTTTCTTTTTGGCTGTGAATTAGGGTCCTGAGGCTTCATTTTTCCCTGCATACTATATTGTATGTGAAAATTGTTGTTCAGGATCTCAAGTTGTTTACTTACTCCAGCTACATCCCTTAGCTCAATTTCCATTTGGAGTGGCTTCTGGAAGGCTGGAATTGAAATCCACCAGTGCCCATTTCAAGGTGTTCCCAACATCGCCTGGAAAAAAGGAGCCCAGATACGCTTCCCTGTGGATGCAGGTCAGTCATCATAATGCACAGAAACAGCGTTGACCTCAGCCTGGAGCCATTGTCCTGAAAGGGGATTCTTCCCAGCTCAGGCCTGAGACTGATCCCTGAGAAGCGGCCGCTCCATCCCTGAACTCTTCCTGCTTGTGTCTCCTCACTTCCTAGTGATCACGGCATTCAGGTTCAGAATGCCACAAGCCTATCCCACTGGAAGCTGCCGAGGTGTGTCCTGCCACACAGGACGCCCGGCACGGCAGCAGCATCAAGGGACGAGCAGGGAAGAGGCTGCAGTGATTTTGGGGAACAGCCTGAAAATCACCTGGAGCCTGGTGGCAGGTGGTCCCACCTCCTCCCCAATATTGGTTCCCAGAGAAAATGACAATATGAGCACCTCATGTCGTCATTATTAGCAGAGTCTTTTTATTCTTTCTTTAAATTTTGCCATTAAATTGAGCTCTATAATAGGCCCATTTTCTTCTCTTTTCTTTCTTTTTTTTTTTTAGACAGAGTCTTGCTCTGTTGCCCAGGCTGGAGGGCAGTGAGGCGATCTCAGCTCACTGCAAGCTCCGCCTCCCCGGTTCACGCCATTCTCCTGACTCAGCCTCCTGAGTAGCTGGAAGTACAGGCGTCCGCCACCATGCCTGGCTAATTTTTTGTATTTTTAGTAGAGACGGGGTTTCACCGTGTTAGCCAGGATGGTCTCAATCTCCTGACCCCGTGATCCTCCCGCTTCAGCCTCCCAAAGTGCTGGGATTACAGGCATGAGCCACTCCACCACGCCTATAGGCCCATTTTCTGCTTTTAATGCCACCAATACATGAAATTCCAGAGCTGCTTCTGTAAAAAAAGTTTCATTTTCATTATTTTATTATTCATTACATTAATTCTATTCTTTTATTCTCTTTGGTTTTTTTAGAAGAACTTCAGCGAGAGAGGGGCTATCCCTGCTGCCTTGTGGCTGCAGAAGGAGAGAGAAGGAGCCTCTTCTAAAAAGGGTTTCGTGAAAGCCCTGAGGCGAGATACCCACTTCAGAGGGTTCAGGACAAGGACACTCACTTTGTTCTGTGCGGTGTGGAGACACGGGCGAGCGTTCCTCAGTGGTGCCAACTGGTTCTCTCTCGTCCTCAGCTGCCAGTGCTCTGGGGCATGTCATTTGGACAGAACACTTTTCCATGTGCTGCCATCCATTCCACGGAGGCAGGAGAAAAGGATCTGCAGGCAGGAACATAAGGCTGATTCACCCTGACTTCGGAGAACGAAATCAAATGGAAACTCTTGGGCTATGACAGGAAATATCCTCTCCATTTACACAGGGCATACACCGAGTACATGACATTGTAATTGTACTTCCTCCTTTTCATTTACATAGGGTGCACACCAAGTAACCAAAGGACACCTCTAGAGGGGATTCAAACTCCAGAAACTTCAGTAACGGGCTCCCTGTGCTCAGGCGCTCCCACCCTGTGGAGTGTGCTTTCATTTTCCGTCAATCTCTGCTTTGCTGCTTCATTCTTTCCTTGCTCCATTTTTGCGTTGTGTCCGAGTCTTGGTTCAAGGCACCAAGAACCTGGAAACCTTCAACCAGTAACATTATCTTAATATCTTGTTTTAAAACTGAATTCTGTTTTTCATCTGTTCACCTAGTTTTTAGAAAATTACAGTGAAATGCAGCTTGGAACTTACCACAGCTTAATACGAGGGTCACTATGAGCTATACGACAGGTTTGATGTTTAAAAGTTTGCAACATTTTTTATTGCTCTTTCATTTACAAACTACAGTAAATATTTTATTTTTTATGTTTAATTTTGAAATATATGACACGTAAGAGTCTATAAAATTTGGCTGGGCATGGTGGCTCATGCCTGTAACCCCAACACTTTCGGAGGCTGAGGCAGGTGGATCATTTGAGGTCAAGTGTTCAAGACCAGCCTGGCCAACATGGTGAAACCCGTCTCTACTAAAAAAATACAAAAAGTTGGCTGAGCATCATGGCAGGCACCTGTGATCCCAGCTACTCAGGAGGCTGAGGTGGGAGAATTGTTTGAACCCGGGAAAGAGGAGTTGCAGTGAGCTGAGGTCATACCATTACACTCTAGCCTGGGCAACATGAGCAAAACTCTGCCTCAAAAACCAACCAACAAACAAAACTGAATGCAGAATACCAAAGATTAATAATTGCACTGATGCCATCATCCATTAGCATCAACTGTCTTGAAAGGCTACAATATGCCCTTCCTTGATCACCTGGGTCTCCCTTCTTCACCCAGAGATAGGACTAATGTGTTAATGTTTGTCTTGCTTTTCATAAGGTTTATCATTTCTCTGTATATTATGAAGCCATGTCATATGTTATAGTTTGTGAACTGTATATGGAATAGCAGTGTATTTTTCAGTAATTTCCTTTGTTCACTGTAATTTTTCATTGTTGATGCTTCTAAAGGCAGTTCATTTTCACAGCTGTATCATATTCCACAATGTGACTATGCCAGCTTTTTTCCTTGATAGAGGTGTGTTTGGATGGCTTTCAGGTGTTTTCTATTTCTACAATCACTGCCTAAATATTCTTGTCCCATACGTTTCTCTTGGAGAAGATAGTGCAAGGGCATTTCTGGGGCAGACATGCCTGACAAGGCAAGTGTGAAGCCACAGAGGGGCGTGTCTAGCTTTTGATGAAATACAGTCTCTTAACAGGAGCAACAGCAGTGGATCCTTTGCCACCAGTTGATCTTTTCCACCTTTTGGATTTTTGTGACTCTGCTGAATTTGTTTCTTGAATTATTGGATGTATCCACAGTACTTTGTTGACTTAAGTTTTGTAACTTTTTGCACGCGGACTTATGTTCCTTGGAATTTTATGTGGGGAGATATTTTGAGGACAGGGTTGCATTGTTTCAGCAAAGATGTTCACTCACATGGGGTAGAGGTGAAGTGAGCAGCCGCCTGGTGCCACGTCGATTTGATCCATGCTCTCCAGGTCTTCCAGTATGAACTCCTGGAGGACTGTTTCTCGTCGGTTCTCAGGGTCAGGGTTTTCCCTCCACCCAGCACCAATGCAGGGACAGCTGCTCTCCTCGCTGCTCCTGCTCTGAGGTGGGCTTTCATTTTAAGTCTAAGATGTCAGATTTCTGACCTCATTTTGGAGAGACATACAGTTTTGTTTCTGATGCCCCATCCTCTGTGCAACTGTCTAAACAGAAACAAAAATGCCACTTTGGTTCCTGCCAATTCTATACTGACTGCTGTGGATTCCATCCTTCAATGCCAGCTCAGTAATGCACTTACAAAGATGCATTTTGGTAGGTTTTACCCAACATCTCAGTTGTTTTCATTGGGAAAGCTATTTAGTGTCCCTTATGTTGAAAGTTGGAAGCACCTGGCAACACCATAGGTGAGAGAGCTGCTCTTACCCCTTTTCGTCATCTTCGTGCTGGGTCCAGGCCTTCTTTTCCTCTGTGATTAAGCTGCCACAATGGGCCGGGTACTGTAGCTCATGCCTGTAATCTTAGCACTTTAGGAGGGCAAGGTGGGTGAATCACCCGAGGCCAGGAGTTCAAGACCAACCTCGCCCACATGGTGAAAGTCCGTCTCTACTAAAAGTACACAAAATTAGCCCGGCATGGGGGTGCATGTCTGTAATCTCAGCTATCCGGGAGGCTGAGGAAGGACAATTGCTTGAACCAGGACCCGGCAGGCGGAGGTTGTAGTGAGCCGAGATCATGCCACTGCACTCCAACGTGAGATACAGAGTGAGACTCTGTCTAAAATATATATATATATGTATGTGTATATGAATATTTATGTATACATTCTTATTTGAAGTATTATCCAATGAGAGCAGGTGTTCCGGAAGACCTCATCTAAATACAGAATCTGAATGGGGGCCCATGTCACACATGCCAATTTTTTATCATTGCAACTGGGGCTTTTCTCCTCTTCTCTGCTGGACTCTGCTGTTCCTCACAAGGTGTTCAGAGAGTCTGCCCTTACAACCAGGAGATGAGAAGCACAGAGTGACACCAGCAGGAGAACATGAAGATGCGGTGACAGTTGTCCTCCTCCTGCAGAGTCCAGAGCAGTGCACTCCTACTGCTGGTGCCCTAGCTAAGCCTGGGGGCCAACATGCCCAGTGATAGTCTGGGAGTGCTGCAGTCAGGGTCCCCACAATGGGCACCCAGCCTGTGCCCTTGCACTCTGCATGACCGTGGCCATTGTCACCTCAGAGCCCCAGTGTACAGATCAATGCATCCTACCAGAGCTGCATGTGAGGAAGGACCACGTGAGTCCTGGGAGAGAGCTGAGGCCCTGCAGGGGGTGGTGGCCAGGACCGAGACCTGATGCCTGTCTGCAGAATCATCTGTGGATGTGAGTGGTACTGTGGGGTCAGTGCCCGGGTTCTGCTGCTCCCCCTCCTCAAAGATCAGGACCCGAGCAGGGGCTGGCGTGTGTGTGGCACCTGGAACTGCAGGGCCACCACCCATGTATGAAGCCGTCATGGGGACCTGAACACGGTGTCGTTGCAGACCCCACCCATCCATTGGCCCCAATTCCTGGCCAGCTTCTGCCAAGGTGAGAGGGTGGAATTTGGAAGGTGGGTGTAAGCTGAAGCCTGTCCCCCGGTGGCTGACATACAGTGGTGACACTCTCTGTGTGGGGGAAAGAAAGAGAGATCAGACTGTTATTGTGTCTATGGAGAAAGACGAAGACATAAGAAAGTCCATTTTGATCTGTACTGAGAAAAATTCTTCTGCCTTGAGATGCTGTTAACCTGTAACCCTAGACCCAACCCTGTGCTCACAGAAGCATGTGCTGTATTGACTCAAGGTTGAATGGATTTAGGGCTCTGCAGGACGTGCCTTAGTGAAAATGTGTTTGCACCTCTTGGGCTCCAGGCTGCCAGCTGTCTGCCCAGGGTCTGAATGTCCTACTATGACCTCTTTCCTCACCTGGCCCAAAGGACAGATAGGGAAGGCTTGTTTTGAGGATTAGGCAGGGTAATCCCAGTCAGTCCTCATCAGCTTGCCTATCCTCCAGGTCTTTTTGATTTCTTTTTTCTCTCCTTTGTTAGGAAACTCTGGAGAACTGTCCGGCAGCCTGTCTTCAGCTGGGGAGGTGGAAAGACTGGACCATGCCCTTGACTTCAGGGCCCCTTCTAGGTGCCCCCTCCTCCTAGGGTTTTTAAAAGCATATACTTAGCAACATACGCTATACCTGAGAGAGTTACAGAGAACCTCCTGCGTGTCCAAACCAGAACACTTTGTTCCCTGACCCCAGGCCCTCATCACACCCCAAAGCCCAAATACTTTCAGGTGGCCAACTTCAGAGAAGAGTCTGAACTCAATGCTTGTTTTCTGGGGTCTACACAGGCCTGTATGATGGGGCTACCTCCATTCTACCCCTGTGCCTCCCCCAATCCATTAGGGGCCTCAACTCCAGTGATCCCTAACTGGGAGCAAGGTTCCCCAGGCAGGGAATGCAGCCCTCCCCAGGATGCTGGCCTGGCCATGTCCCAGTGGACATCAGTCCTGGAGCAAGAGGTCCAAGACAGGGAGTTTCACCCCCCATTTCACCAGGTGTGGTGACGTTTCTGGGTTCCTAGCCTTCAAGATGGGATTTTTACGTTGTGCCACAGTGGGGGAAACCGAGACACAGGGCCGGTGAGCGGTAAAGAAAGAAAACCTCTGTGACTAGGAAATGTGTCCCTTGCCCAGCACAGCCACTCCAGGATAGCACCCTTTGGGATGTACCGCTGAGCTGTTCCTGGCATGTGGCATGGCACTGTGGTGGAGGTCAGCAGCTTGTGGAGTTGGGGGTGGGGGTGCTGGCAGGAACAGGTAATTTTGGACCCACCAAGGGAAGGAAGGGGACATTGCCCCTTTCCCCACACCTTGGGCACAGCAGCAATTTTCTTCTCTGATGTGTGTGGGCACCAATGCCTATGTGGATGTGGGCGCGTCCTCTCCTTTTGTTGATGAAGAACCTTCCTGCAGCCGTTGGGGTTGTTATGGGAACCTCGTGTGCCTGGCAGCAGGGTGGTGACTGTGGAGGTTTGGCTACTATAGGTCTCACTGCCACCTCCCCAGGGGAAGCAGACCCTGTGCCCTAGTGCCCCTCATACCCAGTCCCTCACATTCTTCACTTGGCATCTCCCTGCCTGATTCTCCCAACTCAGCCCCTGCCAGGTTTCTCCAGGCCCTGTGGGCCCTGGGATGGGATCAAAGAAGGCAGCAACTGTGCTGTTTGCCTCCGCCTGACGTCAGGGATCCCTGGCCGCTACTGGCATCTGGTGGGTAGGATAGGTGGGGAGGTCGGGGGTCAGCTTTTCCACTCCCCAGCCTGCACTGGGTAAGTCACCAGGTATAACTGGTCTGGAGGCTGATCTGTGTCCTCCACAGTCCCTTGATGCATTATATTGAAGCCAATCCTTGTGTGAATGACTTCACCTGTTGTTACCGCCCAGATCAAACCAGAACCGGAAGACTGTTGCACTTGGGCCCAGAGTCTGGGGCTGAGACTGCCATGACCACTCTGCTCTCTTCCTTCTGTTGCGCTTGGGCGCAGAGCCTGGGGCTGAGGCTGCCATGGCCACCCTGTTCTCTTCCTTTTGGGGTCCCCAGGAGGCTCCCAGGACTGAATGATTCCCATAAAACACAGTGGCCAGGATGGGAGGGCTGGAGGTCAACACCCCCCCACCCCTGCCACCACAACCAAGAAAACCCCATGGAGGTTGGCCCCGAGCTGTGGGTCCCTGTGGGATGCAGGCTCCCACAGATAGTTCAGGGGATGAGCACGGGTCCTCCTGGCTGACAGGAGCCTGCTGGGCACTGGGTGTGTGGGACCTGTGTAGGTGGGTTGGACAGCACTGGGTCTATCCAGGGAGCTGGGGACTGGTGTGGCCAAAGAGGGCAGCAATATGTTGCCAGAACCAAAACTACAGTGCCACCAGCCCAGCTGGTAGGGAGAAGGAGGCCTGGCTAGCAGGACCACCCACCCCTATCCTGGCCCCAAGCCCAGACTGCCTGCCTGTACTGGACATTGCCTGGTCCAGGAGGCCTGGGCATAAGGGTCAGGTGGTGTGTCCCTGGGTTCCAGGCTTTGGTGGTCCCTTGGGAGCTGAGTATCCTCTGGGCAGGAGGAGGGCCAGCGGTCCACTGTTTGCATTGGCCCCTGGGGGTGTGCCCCCACCCCAGCTTCTCAGCGCACACGGGGACGTAGCCAGGGCTCCTCCCCTGCTCTGTGGCTCCAGCTCTGAGCAGCTCACTGGGTGACTCTGACAGCTTCCTCCCCAAAGCTTGGGTCCTCCTCTGTGGGAATGGGGTGTCCCAGGCCCCCTGCAGGCAGGAACCCACCCCCAGCGCCTCTGGTGGGCCCTCCTGGGCTTTCTTACCTACTGGCTTGTGAGACCCGGTTGGCCAAACTTGGTGTCCTATTTTTATTTTGGCCTTTTTCTTAGCGTGCGTTTTCTGGAACTACTGCTGTGTAGATCTTCTATTTGACTTTTAGGTAGAGAATCTTGCGCACCCAAAGGTCCCCCACCAGAGAGCCTCCACTTCGGTCCCCCGGGCTGGTCCTGCCTGTGCTTCGCTTGGTGTGAATGTTGAGTGTGATGGATCCACACGGCTGCTTGACCCTGCATCTCCTTCCTTCTTGTTGCTGAGGCCGGTTCTGTTCTCTTTCTCCACCTGAACTGCACTTGAAGCCAAGACGAAGGATGAGAAGTGGTTGCTACGAAGGACCCTCCTGCAGCGAATCCCCTGTGAGGAGGCTGCGCTGGTCCAGCCTGTCCGTTCCTTCTCTAAGCTCATTCCAGAGGTCGGCAAGGGGCAGCCTGTCCCTGCCTGTTCTTGTGGCCCGTGAATCAAGAACAGATTTTACATTTCCAAATGGTTGAACAAATAAAAAACTAACACTTCATGACACTGAGAAATTTCCATGTCCATAAGTAAAGTTTGATGGGGGTGCAGTCATGCCCATCTCTTCACAGGCCACCTGCAGAAGGCAGCTGTCGTGCAGCTATTGCAGAGTTGCATCCTGGAGGCAAAGATCAGTTGGCAAAGCTGAAAATACTGACTCCTGGCTCTTTAGGGAAACAGTTTCCAGTCCCTGGTTTAAGGGCTGTGTGGCAGGACCCCAGGATCTTGGTCAGATTGTTCCTCTCTCAGGGCCTGCTGTGGCCTTTGCTAGTATGTCTGCAAAGTCTGCGTGCTATGGTGCCTCTCATGGGGCGTTGAGCTCTGTCGTGCTAGATTTCAGGGTGTCTGCCTCATGGTCATCTGTCTCACCAACAGAGACCCTGTATCCAGATTCAAACTAGCAGGAGCAGTTGGTCTTTGGCAGCAAGGATACCTTTGAGCTGAGCTGCCACCCACCCTGAGGTGGTCCCATGACACCCACTGTCTGGGTCAAGTTTGGGGCAGGGCTGGTGTCCTGAATTGCCCTGCGATGTGGATCGTAAGAGCCAGCGGGGAGAGGGGGTTGATATTACTCCCCATATAGTGGGGAGTTCCTCACCCCTTGCGATGTGGATCGTAATAGCCAATTACTCCCCCCTGCAATGTGTGTCCATTACTAGCAGTTTCTTTTGTTCAGGATATTAGGAAGAATTTCACAGGTTGTGTGTACACAGCCTGCGACAGGAGAACGAATACCATCCTCTGCACCTCCGGATATTAGCAACCATATCACACAATGGGTGTACGCTTTTTGGGAGATTTGGGGTATATGTCCTCCTGTGTTTCCCTGAATATTCGGAGACATATCACAGGGCGGCTGTACACCCACTACTCTCTTGGCAGGAACATTGTACTTTACCTACTGGAAATTAGGAGCAATATCACAGACTGGGTGTCAAGCCACTGTCATACTGGAAGTAATATCATGCTCTCCTCCACAGGTTATGAGGAACAATATTACAGGGGGGTATGTACCTCCTCCGGTAGTGGGAGTAGTATCATCATCTCTTCCTTTAGATGACAGGAACAATATCACAAGGTGGGTGTACACCCCGTGAGTGTTTGGAAGCAACGTCATTCTCTCTTCTTCTAGGTTTTACGATTCATATCACAGGCGGGGTGTACACCCCTTGTTATATTGGATGGAATCTCATCCTCCTTCAACCTGTATCTTTAGAACAATATCCCTTGGGGGCTGTCCATCCCTTCAATATTGGTAGTAATACCATCTTCTCCTCTCCTGGATATAAAAAACAATATCACAGGAGGGGTGTACACCCCTTGCAATGTTGGTAGTAATATCACCTCTCCCCTGTGGTTATTAAGGACAAAATCCCAGGGTGGCTGTACGGTTCCTACTTTTTTGAGAGTAATATCCATTCACCCCCTGGATATCAGGAACCATATCACGGAAGAAGTGTCCACCCCCTTCGATATTGTCAGCCATGTCATCTTCTTCCCGCTTGGATATTAGGAACGATACCCCGGGGTTGGGGGCGGTGTACACCCACTGCGATATCGAAAGTAAAATCAGCCTCTTTCCCGCTGGATATTAGGAACTATATCACAGGTGTGTGTGCACCTTCTGGGATATTGGGAGTACTATCAGCCTCTACCCCGCTGCATATGAGGAACAACATACAGGGGGCAGGGTGGTTACACCCCCTGCGA
Organism: Macaca fascicularis; assembly: GCF_037993035.2. NCBI lineage: Eukaryota > Metazoa > Chordata > Mammalia > Primates > Cercopithecidae > Macaca > Macaca fascicularis. The sequence continues at coordinate 14,137,069 of NC_088387.1, read as the reverse complement.
TATTGAGAGCAATATTCTTCTCTTTCCCCTGTACATTAGGAACTACATCACAGGGGTCTGTACACCTTCAGTGATATTGGGATTCAGGTTATCCACTCCCCAACTGAATGTCAAAAACGATATCACAGAAGGGTGTTCACCCCCTGCAATATGGCCAGTAACATCATCGTCTGGCCAACATCACAGAGGGTGTGACACTGCCCCGCGGTATTGGGCATAATGTTATCCTCTCTTCCTCTGGATATTAGGAACGATATACCTGGTGGTGGGAGGTGGAGTACATTAAGAACAATATCACTGGGTGGGTGTACTCCCCCTGCAATATTGGGTGTAGTATCATCCTCTCGTCCCTAGCATATTAAGAACAGTATCACAGGAGGGGTGTACAGCCACAGTCTCTGCGCTATTGGGAGCAATAGCATCTTCTCCCCCTCTCTATATAAGGAACAATATCCCAGTGTGGGTGTACATCCCCTGAGATATTGGGCGTAGTGCCATCGTCTCCCAAAGTGGATATTTGGCATAGTGTCATGGGGGGTGTATGCCTTCTTCGATATTGGGAGCAATATCATCTTCTCCCCTCAGGATTACAGGCAAAATATCAAAGGGGTTTTACAACTCGAGCGGTATGAGCAGTAATATCATCCTCTCCCCACCCAGATGTTAGGAACTATATCACAAGTGGCTGTACACTTCTTGCGATATTGGGAGTCATATCATCCTCTCCCATCGTGGATATTAAGAACAATATTACAAAGTAGGTGTACACCCCCTACGATATTGAGAGAAATATTATGCTCTCCCGTTCGGGATATTAGGAACAATATCGCAGGAGGTGTGTGCAACCCCTGCCATATTGGCAGTCATATCATCCTCTCCCCCTGATTGTAAGAAACAATATCACAGGAAGATGTACACCCCCTGTGATATTTGGAGTCATATCAATTTCTTTCCCTCTGGATATTCGGAACAATAACACAGTGGGTGTGTACACCCCCTGCGATATTACCACTGGCATCATCGTCTCCCTCCCAGGATATAGGAAACAATATCACAAGGTGGTGTACACCCCCTACAATATTGGGAGTAATGTCTTCCTCTCCCCCGCTGGCTATCAGGAACAATGTCACAGAAGGAGTGAACACCCCCTGCTCTATAGGGGGTGATATCCTCTCCATCCCTGAATATTATGAACAATATCACCCGGCAGTGTACACCTCCTGCAATATTGAGACTATTTCTCTCGCTGGATGTTAGGAATCATATCACAGGGGTGGTGTACACCCACTGCGAAATGGGAAGAAATATCATCCTCTCCACCTTTGGATGTTAGGGAGAAGATCACGGGGGAGGTCTACACCCACTGGGATATTGGGAGTCATATCATCCTCTCCCACCAAGAATATAAGAAACAAGACCACTGAGGGGATAGACACGCACTGTGATAGTTTGAAAAATGTTATCCTATACCTCCTGGCTATTGGGAATAACATCATAGAGGGGTGTACACTTTCTTCAATGTTGGGAGTAATATCATCTTCTTCCCGACGTATATCAGGAACAAGTTTATTAATTATTAATATTAATAAATATAAAAATTAATAATAATTATGAATATTAATAATCATAATAACGATAGTAAAAATTAATACTCGTTACAAACATTAATTACTAATATTAATAATTAATACTAATATCATTATTAATAAAATAATAATATCATCAATTAATGTCACTGAAATCATTACCAAGAGATGTTGGTAATAAAATAATGATTCTTATTAACAATTAATAATATTGTTAAATGACATTAATATTAATAATTAATTCTAAGCGTGTATAATCATATACATGAAATAGTTATCCAAAATTAATAATGTTATCTTATTAATTAATAGTGTCATTGATAATTATTAAAATCGATCATTGATGTTTAATAATTAACCATATTATTACTCCTAATACCACAAGGGGTGTACACCTACCTGTGATGTCGTTCCCAATATCAAGGGAAGGAGATTATGATATTAGTTTTAATATCGCAGTAGGTGTACACTAAAGCTGTGATAATAATGCAAATATCTACGGGGAAAGAGTATGACATGACACCAAACATAACAACGAACAACAGCCACCTGATATTCATCCTAATAATAACGGAAGAAGCGTATGATATTGCTCAAAATAGCCCAGGGAGAGTAAAACTCTTCTGTGAAATGGTTCCTAGTACCCGGAGGGAGAGAGGATGATAATAATTCCAGTGTCACAGACTGTGTACACCCGACCTGTGATATTGTTATTAATACCCTGGGAGAGAGAGGATGATATGATCCTGGATAGACCAGGAGGCGTACACCCAGCCTGGGAGAGTGTTCCTAATATTCATGGAGAGGAGAGGCTGACATTACTACAAGTATGGCAGGGGGGTGAGCCACCCCCCGCGAGGTGGGGACCAATAGCCAGCCCCTCTCCCCCCCTTGGCTATTGGGAGCCACCTCGCAGGGGGGTGAGCCACCCCCCGCGAGGTGGGGACCAATAGCCAGCCCCTCTCCCCCCCTTGGCTATTGGGAGCCACCTCGCAGGGGGGTGAGCCACCCCCCGCGAGGTGGGGACCAATAGCCAGCCCCTCTCCCCCCCTTGGCTATTGGGAGCCACCTCGCAGGGGGGTGAGCCACCCCCCGCGAGGTGGGGACCAATAGCCAGCCCCTCTCCCCCCCTTGGCTATTGGGAGCCACCTCGCAGGGGGGTGAGCCACCCCCCGCGAGGTGGGGACCAATAGCCAGCCCCTCTCCCCCCCTTGGCTATTGGGAGCCACCTCGCAGGGGGGTGAGCCACCCCCCGCGAGGTGGGGACCAATAGCCAGCCCCTCTCCCCCCCTTGGCTATTGGGAGCCACCTCGCAGGGGGGTGAGCCACCCCCCGCGAGGTGGGGACCAATAGCCAGCCCCTCTCCCCCCCTTGGCTATTGGGAGCCACCTCGCAGGGGGGTGAGCCACCCCCCGCGAGGTGGGGACCAATAGCCAGCCCCTCTCCCCCCCTTGGCTATTGGGAGCCACCTCGCAGGGGGGTGAGCCACCCCCCGCGAGGTGGGGACCAATAGCCAGCCCCTCTCCCCCCCTTGGCTATTGGGAGCCACCTCGCAGGGGGGTGAGCCACCCCCCGCGAGGTGGGGACCAATAGCCAGCCCCTCTCCCCCCCTTGGCTATTGGGAGCCACCTCGCAGGGGGGTGAGCCACCCCCCGCGAGGTGGGGACCAATAGCCAGCCCCTCTCCCCCCCTTGGCTATTGGGAGCCACCTCGCAGGGGGGTGAGCCACCCCCCGCGAGGTGGGGACCAATAGCCAGCCCCTCTCCCCCCCTTGGCTATTGGGAGCCACCTCGCAGGGGGGTGAGCCACCCCCCGCGAGGTGGGGACCAATAGCCAGCCCCTCTCCCCCCCTTGGCTATTGGGAGCCACCTCGCAGGGGGGTGAGCCACCCCCCGCGAGGTGGGGACCAATAGCCAGCCCCTCTCCCCCCCTTGGCTATTGGGAGCCACCTCGCAGGGGGGTGAGCCACCCCCCGCGAGGTGGGGACCAATAGCCAGCCCCTCTCCCCCCCTTGGCTATTGGGAGCCACCTCGCAGGGGGGTGAGCCACCCCCCGCGAGGTGGGGACCAATAGCCAGCCCCTCTCCCCCCCTTGGCTATTGGGAGCCACCTCGCAGGGGGGTGAGCCACCCCCCGCGAGGTGGGGACCAATAGCCAGCCCCTCTCCCCCCCTTGGCTATTGGGAGCCACCTCGCAGGGGGGTGAGCCACCCCCCGCGAGGTGGGGACCAATAGCCAGCCCCTCTCCCCCCCTTGGCTATTGGGAGCCACCTCGCAGGGGGGTGAGCCACCCCCCGCGAGGTGGGGACCAATAGCCAGCCCCTCTCCCCCCCTTGGCTATTGGGAGCCACCTCGCAGGGGGGTGAGCCACCCCCCGCGAGGTGGGGACCAATAGCCAGCCCCTCTCCCCCCCTTGGCTATTGGGAGCCACCTCGCAGGGGGGTGAGCCACCCCCCGCGAGGTGGGGACCAATAGCCAGCCCCTCTCCCCCCCTTGGCTATTGGGAGCCACCTCGCAGGGGGGTGAGCCACCCCCCGCGAGGTGGGGACCAATAGCCACCCCCTCTCCCCCCCTTGGCTATTGGGAGCCACCTCGCAGGGGGGTGAGCCACCCCCCGCGAGGTGGGGACCAATAGCCACCCCCTCTCCCCCCCTTGGCTATTGGGAGCCATGTTGGTCCCACAGCCTGTTTAGAATATTATGAGTAGTATCGTCTCCTCCTCAGCAAATAATGATCTATTTCACTGACGTGTGTGCATCTTTAGTGTATTGCTCAGAAAACGATATAATTATTTATTAAATATCAATTATCAATTGTAATAATTATCAGTAATGCTATCAATTAATATTTTACTGTTAATATTAATGATTTTAATTAGATGATGGATGTCAAAAATTAATTTTTAATAATTATGTCATTTATTAATATTAATTCGTAATATTAATTATTTTTTTGCAGCATCACTTAGTTTTGATTTAGGTAACATTAATTGTTGATATCATTATTTTATTATTAATAGTGTTAATATTAATTATTAATACTAATATTAAAATGTTTAATCCATATTAATATTTACTATCTTTATTGTCATTGTTAATGTCAATGATTAGTATTAATTTTATTATATTTATTAATATTAATAATTAATGGACCACTTCCTGATATCCGATGTGGAGAAGATGATTTTACTCCCAATATCGCAGAAAGTGTACATTCCTCTATGATGTTGTTCCTAATAACCAGGGGGTAGAGGATGACATAATTGAATCTACCGCAGTGTTTTTACGTCGTTTCGGTCATTTTATTCCTTCTATCCAGGGAGCGAGAGGATGATATTACTCCCAATATCGCAAGCGGCGTGGACCTCCATTTTGATATTTTCCCTCAAATCCAGCAGGGGTGAGGAAGATATTACTAATAGCCAGCCGGGGAGACGAAGATATCATCCCCAATATCACAGGGTTGTACATCCCCTTTTGATATTGTTCCTTATATCCTGGGATGGACAAGATAATACTAGTGGCAATATCGCAGGGGTTTTACACACCCACTGTGCTTTTGTTCCGAATAACATGATATGACTCTTAGTATCACATGGGGGGTACACCCTCCTGTGATATTGTTTTTTATATTCAAGGGGAGAGAATATTACCCCCAATATCGCAGGGGTTGTACACACCTCCTGCGGTACTGTTCCTAATATCCGAAGAGGAGAGCATAATATTTCTCTCAATATCTCAGCGGGTGTACACCTCGTTTCTAATATTTTTCATACTATCCAAGATGGGAGAGGATGATAAGATTCCCAACATGCCAAGAAGTGTACAGCTGCCTGTGATATAGTTCCTAACATCCAGGTGGGGATAGGAGGATATTACTGCCCATATCGCACGAGTTGTAAAACCCTTTCGATATTTAGCCTACGAACCTGAGGGAAGAGGATGTTATTACTCCCAATATCGAAGAAGGTGTACACCCCCCTAAGACACTGCACCCAATATCCACGTTGGGTGACGATGGCAATATGCCCAATATAGCAAGGGATGTACACAATCCCTGGAATATTGTTCCTTATATCTAGAGTGGGAGAAGACGCTATTACTCTCAATAACGCAGGGACTTTGGCTGTACACCCCTCCTGTGATATTATTCTTAATATCTTAGGCAATAGAGGATGATACTATGCCCAATATCGCAGGGGGAGTACACCCACCCGGTGATGTTGTTCTTCATGTACTCCACCTCCCTCCACCAGGGATATCGTTTCTAATATCCAGGGGAAGAGAGGATAACATTATGCTCAATATTGAGGGGAGTGTACACATCCTCTGTGATGTTGTTCCTAGTATCTAAAGGTAGAGACGATGATGTTACTGGCCATATTGCAGGGGGTGTACACCCTTCTGTGATGTCATTTTTGGCATTCAGTTGGGGAGAGGATAACATGAATCCCAGTATCTCTGACGGTGTACAGACCCCTGTGATGTAGTTCCTAATGTACAGGGGAAAGAGAAGAATATTGCTCTCAATATCGCAGGGGTTGTAACCACCCTGCCCCCTGTATGTTGTTCCTCATATGCAGCGGGGTGGAGGCTGATAGTACTCTCAATATCCCAGAAGGTGCACACGCACCTGTGATATAGTTCCTAATATCCAGCGGGAAAGAGGCTGATTTTACTTTCGATATCGCAGTGGGTGTACACCGCCCCCTGCCCCGGGGTATCGTTCCTAATATCCAGGCGGGAAGAAGATGACATGACTGACAATATCGAAGGGGGCGGACAACTCTTCTGTGATATGGTTCCTGATATCCAGGGGGTGAATGGATGTTATTACTCCCAATAACGTAGGAACCGTACAGCCACCCTGGGATTTTGTCCTTAATAACCACAGGGGAGAGGTGAGATTACTACCAACATTGCAAGGGGTGTACACCCTCCTGTGATATTGTTTCTTATATCCAGGAAAGGAGAAGATGGTATTACTACCAATATTGAAGAGATATACAACCCCCATGGGATATTGTTCTAAAGATACAGGTTGAAAGAGGATGAGACTCCATCCAATATAACAAGGGGTGTACATCCCGCCTGTGATGTGAATCGTAAAACCTAGAAGAAGAGAGAATGACATTGCTTCCAAAAACACGGGGTGTACACCCACCCTGTGACATCGTTTCTGTCATCTAAAGGTAGAGATGATGATACTACTCCCACCACCAGAGAAGGTACACACCCCCCTGTGATATTGTTCCTCATAACTTGGGGGAGAGCATGATATTACTTCCAGTATGACAGTGGCTTGACACCCAGTCTGTGATATTGGTTCTGCACACCAACTCTGTGCCCCTCATTTCCCATGCGTTCTCTCCACACTTTTGGAACCTCGGGGAAGGCTTTGTCTTTGGTTACAGATGAAGAGACGAAGGGTCTGAGAGGTTAAGCAAGTTTGTTACTGGAAAGTGGTTCCGATCCAGACCCTAAGAGAGGTTTCTCGGATCTCACAGAAAAAAGAATTCGGGGCGAGTCCATAAAGTGAAAGCAAGTTTATTAGGAAAGAAAAGGAATAAAAGCATGGCTACTCTGGCCGGGCGCAGCGGCTCACTCCTGGAATCCTATAACTTTGGGATGCCGAGGCAGGTGGATCACCTGATGTGAGAAGTTCGAGACCAGCCTGGTCCAACATGGCAAAACCCTGTCGCCACTAAAATACAAAAGATTAACTGGGCGTGGTGGCAGGTGTCTGCAATCCCAGCTACTAGGAAGGCTGAGGCAGGAGAATCGCTTGAACCCAGGAGGTGGAGGTTGTAATGAGCCAAGATCACGCCACTGCATTCCAGTTCGGCCAACAAAGCGAGACTCCATCTTAAAAAAAAAAAAAAAAAAGAAAGAAAATAAAGAATGGCTGCTCCATAGGCAGAGAGGCACCAAAGGTCGCTGGTTGCCCATTCTCATGGTTATTTCTTGATCATACGCTAAACAAGGGTTGGACTATTCATGAGTGTTCTAGGAAAGGGGTGGACAATTCCCAGAAATGACAGTTTCTGTCCTCCCTTCTGAGACCATGTGGGGAAACCTCCAGATGTTGCCATGGCATCTGTAAACTGTCGCGGTGCTGGTGGGAGTGTCTTGTAGTAGCTAATGCGTTATAATTAGCACATAATGAGCCGTGAGGACAATCAGAGGTCACTCTCGTGGCCATCTTGGGCTTGGTGGGCTTTGGCCGACTTTACTGCAACCCGCTTTATCAGTAAGGTCTTTATGACCTGTATCTTGTACCGACCTCCTATCTCATCCTGTGACTAAGAATGCTCAGCCTCCTGGGAATGCGGCCCAGCAGGTCTCAGCCTCCCTTTACCCAGCCCCCATTCAAGATGGAGTCGCTCTGGTTCACGTGCCTCTGACAAGTTGGCCTGGGTTGAGTGTTCCCTAGTGTGTGGTTGTTGGAGCTGTTCCTAGGAGTAAGAGGTATTGTCAGTAGGAAACAGGCCTCTGTTAGCCCGGGGGCTGGCACTCTGCCCCATTATATAGGCCTCATTTTAGTGGTGACAAAACTGGGGCTCAGAGACATCAACTCCCTCATCCCGAACCCCCAGACTGTCAGTGGGGGGCTGGGGTTTGAATGTGGGGCTTGAAGACCCATCATCTCCTCTGGTCCCCCAGTCTCTGCTGCCCAAGAGGAACAGGATCCCAGGATCCAGGCCCCTCATGGCACCAGCCAGGGTGGGCGTAGATGGGGAGGCAGAGTTCCAAAGCCCCCCGGACTCTGAAGCAGGTCAGGGACCAAGAGCAACCCGGACCTACGGGCCCCACCCCGAGAAGAATGGCTGCAGGCCCGGCCCAGCGGGCAGGAGGTCTGTGTCCTCAGTCAACGTGACGGCGCTTCCGGCTGCTCCAGCCAGGCCGTGCTGTCTTCACGTTTCCAATCATGCGGCCTCCCCTCCAATTCCCAAACCCAACCCACAGAGACAGCGATCTGGGGTCTACGTGAGGTTTGTCAGCAGCTCTGACCCGCTGCTTCCCGCCAGCCCCGCGGCCGGTTCTGGAAAGTTCTCTGCTGCCCCCTGGTGGGGAGGCTTAGGGTAGGGCTCTGGCTGCAAGCATGGGGTCCCAGAAGCTCCTGGCTCTGTCACTTCTGCTGGGTGGAAAACCAACCCAGGACTGAACCAGTGACACCTGTGGCGCTCCCAGAACTTCCTGGCTCTGTCACCTCTGCTGGGTGGAAAACCAACCCAGGGCTGAAGCAGCAGATGGGTGCCTGATTCCTTATTATCAGAGCGCTGCCCACTGGCAAGTCTCTCTCCGGGCCTCAGCTTCCCCTTCCATTAAACGAGGGGCTTGGGGGATACCAAGGAGGGGTAACTGCTTAGTGAGGATGGGAGGTTTCTTCTGGGGAGATGAATACATTTTGAAACTAGATGGCGTGGGTGGTTGCACAGGACTGTGAATGTATAAATGCCACCACATTATTTGCGTAGAAATAGTTAATTGCATGCGATGTGAAAATCACCTCATTTAAAGTGTTTAAAAGAGGGGTCTGGGAGAGTGCAGTGTATGTGAGAATCACGTGGGACACCCACAGTCTCTGAACGTCAGTTTCCTTGCGTAAACTGGCAACGAGACCGTGTGAACTGTATTCCCTGGGGCCAAGAGATTCCAAGAAGGAAAACCTGGGATTCCTGGGACTGGGATGAGGGCCGGGGTCCGGAAGCGGAGTGGGTGGGTGGGGACAGCTGGGGGACAGCCTAGATAAGGCTTTCAATACTGGGTAGCAGCGTCTACACAGGCGGAGATCCCTGCATCTCACTTCCCGCAGGGCTGACCAGTGGCCAGAGGTGGGACTGGCCAGGCTCGGCCCAACCAAGTCTGGGAGCAAAGGACACTGAGTGAGGGATCCCCGGGGCCACCCTCACTGGCCTGCGGCTCTCCTGACACCATGAGAGAGGTCCAGGAGCTGACCTTGGGTCCTAATGGGGGACACCTTCCTGGCTGCAGGCTGGCAGGGTGGTGTGGTGGTCAGTGTACTGGGCTCTGCGTGTCCGCCTCTACCTGCTGTGTGACGGTGGGCCAGACACCTAACCTCTCTGTGCCTCTTTCTTCAATGGCGTACAGGGACACTAGCAGCTCCCACATCCGGGCACAATGGCCTGAAGGTTAAAGGCAAGGGTGGCACGAGACCTACAGCAAGAACTCTGAGCAGGGAGAGCAGGGAGCTGCCCAGAGTTCAATCACCATCTCCCCTCTGGCCGCCGAGGAAACCGAGGCTCATGGTGACCTGGCCCAGGTCTGTTGGACTCACGGTCCTTCTCATCCCCAAGATCAGAGGGCTGCCACCAGGGAAGGAGCTGGCCCCTGGACACAGCCCAGGAAGCACACAGGGAAGGATGCCATGGGGACTTCGGTATGTTTTTGCAAAAAAAAAAAAAAAACATTTATTGCTATTTGAACCCTGCTTTTATGCTTCCATTACCCAGAAAATGAGCTACGGGAGACACCAGGAGAGGCAGGAGATCATCCTCCTTGCACAAAACCCACTCCCTCGGATACTGTCCTCAGCGAGGGTGGCTGGAGGCCAACCAGGGGGCCCACCCGCAGAGTAGCAGAGGAGGTAGGTTGACCCTGTGGACGCTGAGCTCTGTGGCGAAGGTCCTGGCCTTCTGGTAGAAGAAGAGCCACTTCTCGCAGTCCAGGAGGAAGTTGTGGGAGATGGTGGCTGGCCGCGTGTAGATCTTCAGCTGTGCCTTCTTGTTGCCCAGGTCCACGGCGGCTGCCAGTGCCAGCTGGTAGTACCCGGCTGCATCAAACGGGTCCTGAAGGGGACAGGTCATGGTCAGCAAAAGGGGGACTCGGAACCCGTCTTCCCAGAGGCCGTTCCTGTCTCCAGGTCATTCCACATGTCCTTCCGATGCTGGCTCGCCCCAGGAGCCCCGAAGCCTGTGACACTGCTGTGGTCTCAGCTGCAGGAGGTGGGGATGACCCTGACACCCCTGGAAGCCTTCCTGACTGTCCCTACGCCCCACTCACCCCAAGCCTCCTGCCCCAGTGCCACCCTCTCTGCAGTCAGTGGCTGCTTTCCCCATGGGCTGAGGTCAGGGCAGATCCTGCCTGCTCTGAGAGTTCCATGCAGGACCCGTGGCTCCAAGCCACAGCAGGGGCACGGTGTTGAGTGACCCAGGCTCCCCTCTGGCCCCTGTCCATGCTGACCATTTCCAGGCCCTCCACGGGCCAGGCCAGGTACAAAACCATCTCACAGGTGTCCTCTCTGGCAATGTTCCCCGAAATATTCACGGAGCGTGACTCCCCAGACATCCACTCCCATTGTCAATGCGTCTTTGGCTCAAACTCACCATCCCTGGGTTGGGATGCCGCCTCCCAGACCTCCTCCTTCACCCTCCCATCCCCCACCCGGCTTCTCCCCAGGCACCTCCTCCACATGGCGGTCACCCAAGGGACCTCTCTGAGACCCATGCCTGGCCTGTCCCTCTTTACCATCTCAAGATGGCTCCCAGGGCCAATGACAAAGTCCAAGATGCAGCAGTCCATTCCCTCACTGCCCCGCCCCACACACGGAGCAGGGGCGTGAGAAGGCCCCGAGTCACCGCCACTGCTCATCCAATGCCCCCTGGCCCAGCCGAACACTGCACTCTGTGCTGGGTGCATGGTTGAGCCTAACGTCCTTGCTTCCAGTCTGAGGGACCTGGGAGTGAACACTGACCACACAGGGTGGCCCGGGCTGTGGCAGAGGGAAGCCCAGGAGGCCCCAGACTCAGCCGGGGGTGGAAGGCAAAGGCTTCCTGAAGGGGTGGGGGCTTCCCAACTAAACAGGAAGGAGCCAGGCAATACATATGTCTCTGCGTGTGCCTGTGCATGTGAATGTGCGTGTTTGTGTTCCTGTGCGTGCATGTCCCTGTGTGTGTGCCTGTGTGTGTGTGCGTGTGCCTGTGTGCATTTGCGTGTGCATTTCCATGTGCCTGTAGTGTGTGCTGCAGCTAGTGAGTGACAGCGTGAGCCAGTGAACACTTAATCCACCCTATTCCAGGGCTCACTCTCATGTGTAGACTACAGGGGACCCCATTTTAGAGGCAATTGGCAAAGATGCTCATTTACCCCTGCTTCTCTGCCAGCCTTCCAGGTCCCATCAAGCCTGGCTTTTTCTCCCACTCCTCTGGGCCCTGGGTCCAGAGCCTCCTATACAAGGAAGAGGGTGTAGCCTTGGAAAGACAGCCGCCCTTGGGGAATTCCAAGGGAGCCTCCCTCTGGGAAGCTGGCCTGTGCTGACAGCATAGTCACGATGAGGCCCAGAGGGCTGTGCATGGGAAGGAGGACTGTGCATGGGAAGGAGGGCTGTGCATGGGAAGGAGGACTGTGCATGGGAAGGAGGGCTGTGCATGGGAAGGAGGACTGTGCATGGGAAGGAGGGCTGTGCATGGGAAGGAGGTGAAGGAGGGCTGTGCATGGGAAGGAGGACTGTGCATGGGAAGGAGGACTGTGCATGGGAAGGAGGACTGTGCATGGGAAGGAGGGCTGTGCATGGGAAGGAGGACTGTGCATGGGAAGGAGGACTGTGCATGGGAAGGAGGACTGTGCATGGGAAGGAGGATTGTGCATGGGAAGGAGGGCTGTGCATGGGAAGGAGGACTGTGCATGGGAAGGAGGGCTGTGCATGGGAAGGAAGTGAAGGAGGGCTGTGCATGGGAAGGAGGACTGTGCATGGGAAGGAGGACTGTGCATGGGAAGGAGGGCTGTGCATGGGAAGGAGGGCTGTGCATGGGAAGGAGGACTGTGCATGGGAAGGAGGACTGTGCATGGGAAGGAGGATTGTGCATGGGAAGGAGGGCTGTGCATGGGAAGGAGGACTGTGCATGGGAAGGAGGGCTGTGCATGGGAAGGAGGTGAAGGAGGGCTGTGCATGGGAAGGAGGACTGTGCATGGGAAGGAGGACTGTGCATGGGAAGGAGGACTGTGCATGGGAAGGAGGGCTGTGCATGGGAAGGAGGGCTGTGCATGGGAACGAGGGTTGTGCATGGGAAGGAGGGTTGTGCATGGGAACGAGGGCTGTGCATGGGAAGGAGGGCTGTGCATGGGAAGGAGGTGAAGGAGGCCTCTGTCCCTCGACCTCAACCGTGGACTTTGGTCTCTCAGGTACTACTTGGCGCTTTCCTTTCTCCTGGACGGGCGGAGTGGGCGGCAGGCTTGACCAAGAGAGATAAAGGCCTCTTCTGGGAGGTCCGTCCCCCTGGGTCCCTGGCGAGCCCCTGAGCGCTGAGGAGCGTCCCCCTGGGCCTGATACTTGGCACCTCCCTGTCTGGCTGGGACTTGGGAGGCCACAGAAACCACGTCTGACCACCAGGTGTCGCCAGTACTGGGCGGGGGCCTCCCGGGCAGCCCCAGGCCTGCGGTGGGGTATACGGGGCAGGGTCTTAGGGCTGCCCCAGCTCCTCATGTTGTTCTAAGGCCCCCAAGATCTCGGCCCCTGGACTGGAGTGCCCTGGCCCCTCAGCCCGTAAGGAGCACTGACACGAGGCTGGTGTGATGCTAAGGAGGGGCGGTGCCTGCTGGGCAGATGGGTGGAGACACCACAGGTCTCAGTCTGCCAATCTCAGCTCTCCACCCCTACAGGGCTGGGGGCAGAGGGAGCACAGCACCTCCCCTCGAGACACACCCGACCGAACAAGGCCTCAGCCTGGCTGGCTGGGGCCCCGCCCCACTGCACCTGCCCTGAGCTGGGGTTTCCCTGTCTGTGAACCCAATGGTAAGACACTGGTCCCACCCCACCCTTCCTGGGTGATGTGAAGATTCAAGGTGTCTCGGGACTCCAGGAAGGAGTTGCTCAGTGCAGGCTGGCACCCTGGGCAGGCTTCCTAGAGGAGGCGCCAGGATTTGGGTTGGATCTTGCAACGTGGATTCAATGTGAGGATGATGCCGTCCTCTGAAATGTCACTCTCCCGACCCTGTTTTGTTAAATGCACCTTGACACTTGACTGTCAAGACTCAGCTTTGGTGTCACCTCCTCCAGGAGGGCCCCCTGACTACAATCCCCCTTCTTTACCCAGAGGCCACCATTGCCCACTCATGTGGCAGCCTCCCTGGCTGAGACTGAGTTGAGGGTGGGGCCTGGCCATCTGGGGAGCTGGGTTTTACCTGCTAACCTTGCCGGCTCCTCCAGCTGGGTGTAGAGCTCGAGGGAGGCCACTGGGCCATTCCTAAGAAAGGCTGGAACCCAGGCCTCTGGGGTCTGGGTGGAGATCCCACTCCAAGGGGGCCAGGAACACCCCGAGCCCTGCTCCTCCCCACCCACCTTCAGGTCGTAGAAGATGATGTCACCGAGCACCAGGTACACCTTCACGTAGTAGAGGGTCTCCTCGTCGAACTCCAGCGGCGAGTTGCAGAGCTAAACGGCCTTGAGGTAGAAGTGCTCCGCCAGCTTGCCATGGTCCAGCCGGTGGTGCAGGGCGGCCAGCCGGTGGTAGGCCACGCGTTCGTTCAGCCGGTCCCCTGGGGTGCAGGCCAAAGGGCAGGTGTGAGGATGTGGCTCCCTGGGGCAGGGAGGGCACAGGTCACTCAGGAGCAGGTATACAGATCCCAGGCAGCACACCTGGCTTGTCTCCAGGCACCTGTGGTCACCCAGGCAGCTCTGGCCATTCCCTTCCAGGTTCCCAGACTCACTTTCCCATCTGCAAAGCAGAACTAATAAGGCCTGCCCCTGTCTACTGAGAGGCTTTGGCAAAGTCGGACTTGGATGGCCCAGTTCTGTGCCTACACATAGCCACCTGCCTTTGCTCACTGGTTTTAACCAGGGGAGCCCAAAAGCCATGCAGTGCAGGTCACCCAACCTCTGGTCCGGAACTCCTGCAACAACCCAGCGCCCATACAGGATGAGTCTCCCTAACCAGAAACTCCGAAATCCACAACTTCTGAGTGCCGACGTGACGCTCAACGAAATGTTCATTGGAAGAGCTCAGACTCTGGATTTTTGAATTCAGGATGCTCAACCAGCAAGTATAATACAAATATTCAAAAATCCAAAAATGCAAAAAATCTGAGACACTTCTGGTTCCAAACAGTTTGGATGAGGGATTTTCAACCTGCATTTTTTTTTTTCCTCTAATGAAGGAAATTAAAAACGAGGCCTGAGCAAAGTCATTCAATCCATACTAAAGTCATTCAATAGTTTAATTAGTACCCATTTAAAGTTAAGTGCTACCCGCAGATATTTAAAAGGATGCATACATACATGCCTATAATCCCAGAACTTTGGAAGGCCGAGGTGGGAGGATCACCTGATGTCAGGAGTCCAAGACCAGCCCAGCCAGCACGGTGAAACTCCATCTCTACTATAAATGCAAAAATTAGCCGGGCGTGGTGGTGCACACCTGTTATCCCAGCTACTCGGGAGGCTGAGGCACGAGAATCGCTTGAACCTCGGGGGAGCACGTTGCAGTGAGCCGAGATCACACCACTGTACTCCAGCCTGGACCACAGAGCAAGACTCTGTCTCAAAAAAAAAAAAAAAAAAGAAAGAAAAAAGAAAATTTAAATTGTGTTTTCACATGGAGCCCCTGTTCCCAGAACACAAGCCCTGCTCTATGCTCCAAGGGCACACAGGGTGCCCCTTTATCTTAATGCTCACCATATTCCATGGCAGCCATTGGCACGTGTCTGTCCATCGCACTAGACTTCCTGTGCATGAGGCAGGGATCATATATTATTACCTTTCTGTCCCCAATGTCTGGCCTAGAAGACACTCAGTAAATGACTCCTGAACTAAGGCAGTTACTAAGATATGTTAAACTTGCATTAACAAAATTGATTGAATAAGTTTGCCAATGCAGCATTCATACCACACAGCTTAAATCTCAACCTGTGGATTTATCTTGTGTTCTGCTAGATTATCACCTATTAACATTCAGGAAGCACCTAGTATATGCTAGGCATTACTAATTGCTAGGGACCTAGCAGTGACAAAACAACATTCCTTGTTCAAAGAGAAGTTCTAGTATAAAGAGGAATAGAAGGAACAGGCTAGATTGATGAGAGAGCTAAGAAAAGGACAGGCTGCCATGGGAAGCACCTGCTCTTGTCTGGATGGTACACAGTTAACAAAGTCTGAGTGCTTCATATAGCATAAGATCATCTCCTCCAAAGAGGTTAATGAAGCTTTGATTCCCCAGTACCAGAAGTCATCATAAAGGTGTGCACAGCCGCATGCTTAGTGTAGGAAGTGAAACCAAACAAACAAACAAAACTCCAACTTCCAGAGGCAATGGTCCAATTATGAAATCCTCTGGCTACGTTCAATTGAAATTCAAGGTATTCAAGAGGCCAATATTTAAGGCATAAATTAACCCAACCACTTAAAACTAAAGTAGTCTTTGGTTCAAGGGGTAAAGGTATAGTACCTTTTACAAATTTATTAGCTCTTAATATTTACATTTAAATATGATGATGATGGTGTAATAATAACTTTACTGAGTAGTTACTATGTGTTAGGCACCAAACTAAGCACTTTACACACACATTTGCACGATCCTGTAAGATGATAATGACCCCTTGTCATCCCATTTCATAGATGAAGGTCAGGTTTATATAAGCTTAAAAACTTGTCCCAAATGGCACAGCTAGTTAGCAAAACCCAGGCAGCCTGACTCCATAGGCCTTGTTTAAAGAAGTAATATTTATAAACTGTCCAGCACAGCAGTGGTACAAACAAGAGTTCAATAAATGTCTAAAGAGTACTTCATACCCAAAATCGTTTCCTGCCAATCAAACTAGACTTACTCTGGTTCTGCATAACCAACTGTCAAATTATTGTTCCATGAAGAAAACGTGGAATGGGTAGAGATCAGAACAGAGTGAATAACTGGTAAATATACTTCATGACAGGTAGTAACAGGATGTGGCATTTAGGCTATTTCCACATTTGTTGCATAACACTTTTTCACAGTTCTAAAGCATAAGAGCCATTCTAAGCTGGTGAAAGCATAAGGCATGTCTATGATCCAGGACTCCAATTCACTGTGGATCAGTGGATCTCAACCTGTACGGTATATCAGAAACACCTGGGTTTTTTTTTTTAACAGCACTACAGCTGCCCAGGCTCCATTCCTGCAGATTCTATTTCAACTGGTCGGGAGTAAGCACGCATGCTTTTTTCACAGCCCCCCAGATGCAGCTAGGTTTGCAAACCACTGTCCAAGATGCTCTCACACTTCCGCTCCGTTCAACACACACTCACTGAGATTCTAAGCACTACGAATCGGGCTAAGTTAACAAGTCAGGCTCCACTCCCTAATAATATTGGCAAAGAAACCAATAGCAGAGATTTATTCCAGTCCAAACCAAATAAATTGCCGGGTGAAAAAAATGCCCTGGCATAGTTTGTCATACAAAACAACTTCCTGTATCTTCCCGGTCAGTAGCCTAGAGACTGACTCTGAGCCATGAGAAATCAGAATTCAGAAAATGCCAATCTCAGGCATCTGCCACACTCCTAGCACACCCCCAAAAGCGCCCAGCTACATTTCACATCCACTGTCCTAACAGGGGTCGAAATAGGGAAGAGCAGTGCAATACAGAAAACAGAGCCTGCTGGGCAACAAAAGGCTGGGAAGTTCCAGTCCTAGCCCTGCTACCAATCGGTCTGGTCACTTCTCTCTGGTCCTGGTGTGGCCAACAGTTATGTGAGAGGGTGAGGCATAAAAACACAGATGTCAGGCAAGCTCCAGCATCCAAAGTACATCAAAATTAAAAAGCATTAAGGTGATATCAAGGAATGTATGCCATCAACCAGAAAAGTAACTGAAGTATTCCTTTTCCCATTCTTAGGAAATCAAAAGTGGAAGCAGAAAATTGAACAATCAGCCTACCAAGTTGACTGGGGCAACAGAATGCACTCACGGATTCTGTTCACAACAGCGGGGGTGACAGACCAAAAGGAGAACGGCAGAGCGTCCCTTTCTCCTCTGTCCACCCATGCCACCAGCACATGAGTGCGTCCACACACAGCGCCCAGTCTCCTGTTACACTGACGCCAGCGTCCACTCACCACAAGCCTACTAAGTGCCACATGTGCTAGGATGCTCCCTCATCTCATCACCATAGACGTCCCTGCTGGAGGTGAGTATGTGACAGACGAAAATCACAGAGGCCTAGAGAGGTTGAGACCCGCATTCCCACTGCGGTCAGGGTGTGTTTGAGAGGGACCCCACGGCTGGGCCCTCCATGCCGCTCTCCTCAGTAATCACTCCCAGACCAGAGCAGCGACGGTGAATTTTCTTCCTCTCACTATTTGCAGCCCCTTGGTTGACCCAGCATTCCCCAGAAAGCTATCGAGTTCTGGCAGCTCTGAGGCCACAAAGCCATAAAGGTACGGCACACACCGCCCATCTGTCTCTAACGGGTCTTTTACTTGTCATGCTGGTCATTTCTAAGAGCAGATGGGTTAAGAAAGACTTGGCAAGTTACCACGAAATGACCCCTCCACTCCTTCCTGGGGGAAGGCTGACTAGTTAGCAGTCAGGCCGCCTTTCTTCCCCCACTCCCTACATTGCTGTCCCTAAGGAGCCACAGACAATCCCACCAAATAGAGGCAGGAGACAGCCGCCTCCTTCCTACAGCTGGAGGGGGGAAGGGTCCTCTCGGGCCTTTCTAACTGAATGAAAACCAAACTGTGAGCTGTACTGACCCGGGCCTCACCCATGTTGCAGGCATGTACAACACAGGTGCCCAGTGCCATCATCAGGCAGAACTACGAATGTGCTTTCCATCATTTTCACACAATGATTCCGGAACCACTATTCACACAGCTCCACTTCTCACACATACGACGTGCTTCACGGATTACACAGCATGTTCACTATGCCCCTCATCTGCTCCTCCCAGTAGCCTTGTGTGATCCCTTGAGTATGCTTCCTCATACTGAGGTTTGAAACCAAAACTTTCTCAAGAACATCCAGCTAGTGTTAGAACCAGGATATGAGGGCTTCTGATTCTAGAACCGGTATTTGTGCCACTATTCCACATGGGCCCCTCCAGGGATTTCTGCCTGATCTTAAAATGCAGACAGCAAATGCGTCTCTCTACAGTCCTGGGGTTCCCTATAGACAAGAAGTCAAACTTCTAACAGAAAGCTTATTCTTATTTGGAAGGCTACCTGGGATATTTCTTTTAAGTTAGTTTGTTCATGTTTTGGAAAGATTGCTCCAATGACAATATGGGGCATGAAGTGTAGAAAGGATTCCATGATGAGGCAGAAAAACAATTTAGTGGCTCTTAAAACAGTTCAAATCAGGCATGAGGCGCAAGCAGAAAGGACAGAGGGAAAATGCATTGGAAAGAAATGCAAAATGAAATCCACTCAGACCCAGGATGGAAAAAAGGGGAGTAAGCATGATGGTGGTTTCTAGTTTGAAAAACTGATGAACAAGGACGTCATTAACTACTGCAGAGTGGTATCTGGGGCCTGGGTGCACCAGTTTGTTTAACCATTCACCTGCTGAGCAGTCTCCGGGCTGTTTCCAGTTTCTAGCCTTCATAAATAATGCTGCTATGAAGAGATACATAAAGGCTTTTGTGTCAACATAAGTCCTCATTTCTCTGGGATAACTGCCTATGAATGTGAGAGCTGCCTCCTATGGCAATTGCACATTGAGTTTTTTAAGAAACTGTCAAGAGTTTTCCAGAATGGCTGTACCGTCTTCCTTTCCCGCCAGCCAAGTGTGAGTGATCCCGTTTCCCTGCGTCCTCACCAGCATTGGTCTTGTTACTACTTTTTATTTTAGGCATTCTGATAGGTGTATAGTGACGTGGCTTTAGTGTGCATTTTTCTGATGGTTCATGATGTTGAACATCTTTTCATGTGCTTATATGTTATCTGAAATGTCTCTTCAGGTCTTTTATTCATTTTCAAAGTAGATGATTTGGTTTCACTGCTGAATTTTGATAGTTCTTTATATATTATAGATATGAGGCCTTTATTAGACATGTGGTTTGCAAATAGTTTTTCCCAGTCTCTAGCTCCTCTTTTCATCTTTATTTTGCATTTTACATTTTATCCCACGATCCATTTTGAGTTAATTTTTGTATGACGTATGAGGTTTAGAGCAGAGTTCAAGTTTTTTTCCTATGAAAAATCAGGTAGCCAGTAACTTTTTTTAAGAGACAAGGTCTCACTCTGTCACCCAGGCTGGAATGCAATGACAAGATCAGAGCTCACTGCAGCCTCGACTCCTAGGCTCAAGTTATCCTCCTGCCTCAGCCTCCCGGAGTAGCTGGGACCACAGGCAGGTGCCACCATGACCAGTTAATTTTTTTAGTTTTTGTAGAGACAGGGTCTTGTACCATGTTACCCAGGCTGCTGTGGAACTCCTAGGCTAAAGTCATCATCCCACTTATACGGGGCCAGGCAATGGCACATGTCTGTAATCACAGCACTTTGGGTGGATGAAGCAGGAGAATCACTTGAACCCAGGAATTCCAGACCAGCCTGAGCAACAGAGGGAGGCCCTGTCTCTGCAAAAAATTTTAAACATTAGCTGGGCATGGTGTTGTATACCTGTGGTCCCAGCTACTTGAGAGGCTGAGGTGGGAGGATCTCTCGTGCCTATGAGGCTGAGGCTGCAGTGAGCCATGATCGCACCACTACACTCCAGCCTGGGAGAAAGTTTGACCCTGTCTCAAAAAAAAAAAAAAAAAAAAAAAATGCTAGCGCATCACTTATATTAAAGACAGGTATTGCCTTTTTGAAAATTTAATTATGGTTATATAATGGACATGTAAAATGTCCAGTTTGAAAGTTTGAAACATATATAACTCTAAATATTCTTACCTTAAAATTCTGATTCCTACCTAAGATATCTCATACTGTTTGCATAAGTATCACAATGTCTGGACAACAACTAAAAATGTGTACGGGGGAGAAAAATGAGCATTTATGCCTATTAATTAAGGTATATTTCCCCCTTATTACATAAAAAAGTCATCACGGCAAACCCTTGTGACTGTATCTAAAGCAAGCCTACAGTTTTACTTCTCTGTATTATAAAATGCAAGGCTAAAATTCAAATACTAAACGTTTCCTGAAGCCAAGGGTAGTTTACTTAAAATAAATGCCTAAGGTCTATATCAAAAATATGAAAAAGCTACCTACACTTCATAGCCATTCCAATCTAAGTTCAGCTTTTTTTAATTGACACATAATTGTGTACTGTACATATGTATGGAGTACACATAGTGATGTTATAATACATGTAATGTATGTGATCAGCGTAATTAGCATATCCACCATCTCAAACATTTATCATTTCTTTGTGTTGGTAACGTTCAATACCCTTCCTCCAGTTATCTGGAACTATATATTCTTTCTTTTTTTTGAGACAAAGTCTTGGCCTGTTGCCCAGGCTGGAGTGCAGTGGTGTGATCTCAGCTCACTGCAACATCTGCTTCCTAGGTTCAAGCTATTCTCCTGCCTCGGCCTCCCTGGTAGCTGGGGTTACAGGCACCCACCACTATGCCCGGCTAATTTCTGTATTTTTAGTAGAGATGGGGTTTCTCTACATGTTGGCCAGGCTGGTCTCAAACTTCTGACCTCAGGTGATCCACGCACCTCAGCCTCTCAAAGTGCTAGGATTACAGGCATGAGCCACCGCCCCCAGCCTGAAACTATATATTCCTATTAACTATAGTCATCCTATGTTATAGAACACTAGAACTTATTCCTATCCAGCTATAATTTTGTATCCTTTAACAAATTTCTCCCTATCTCCCTCTTCCCCCACCCTTCTCACCCTCTAGGATCCTCTGTCTACTTTCAACTTCCATGAGATCCACTCTTTTTTGCCTTCCACATAAGAGAACATGTGCTGTGTAACTTTCTGTCCCTGGTTTATTTCATAATATCTTCCAGTTCCATCCACGTTGCTGAGAATAACAGGACTTCATCCTGTGTTATGGCTGAATAGTACTCCATTGTGTATAAAGACCACATTTTCTCTATCCATCATCTGCTGTTGGACACCGAGGCTGATTCCGTATCTTGGCTATGGTGAACAGTGCTGTAGGAAACATAGAGGTGCGGATGCCCCTCCGACACTGATTTCCTTTTCTTTGGGTATCTATTCTGTAGTGGGACTGCTGGATCACACTGTAATTTCATTTGCAGTTTTCTGAGGAATCTCCATACTGTTTGCCATAGTGGGTGCCCTAGCTTACTCTTACTCTTTTTCTTTTCTCTCTTTGAGACAAAGTCTCACTGTTGCCCAGGCTAGAATACAGTGGTGTAATCTCGGCTTGCTCACTGTAGCATCTGCCTCACGGGTTCCAGTGGTTCTCATGCCTCAGCCTCCTGAGTAGCTGGGATTACGGGCGCCCGCCACTGCACCTGGCAAATTTTTGTATTTTTTAGTAGAGACGGGGTTTCACCACGTTGGCCAGGCTGGTCTTGAACTCCTGGCTTCAAGTGACCCGCCCACCTCAGCCGCCCAACAGTGCTGGGATTACAGGTGTGATCCACCGCTCCCAGCTAATTTTTGTGTTTTTAGTAGAGACGGGGTTTCACCATGTTGGCCAGGCTGGTTTCAAACTCCTGACCTCAGGTGATCTGCCCGCCTCGGCCTCCCAAAGTGCTGGGATGTCAGCGTGTGCCCCGCGCCCAGCCAGCTGCTCTAGTGTACACCCCCCTAGAGTGTGTAAGAGCTCCCTTGTCTCCATATCCTCACCAGCACTTGTTATTTTTTGTCTTTTTGATAATACTCATCCTAACAGGTGAGATGATACCTCACTGTGGTTTTGATTTGCATTTCTCTGATTATAAGTGATACTGAGCATTTTTTTCACATATTTTTTGGCCATTTGTATGTCTTCTTTAAAGAAATGTCTGTTCTGTTGGGTATGGTGACACAAACCTGTAAGCCCAGCACTCAGAACGCTAAGGTAGGGGGACAGCTTGAGCCTAGACCAGCCTAGGCAGCATAGCGAAACCCTAGCTCAAAAAAAAAAAAAAGAAGAAGAAGAAAAAAGAAATATCTGTGTCTGTTCAGCTTTTTGACCTCCAAAAATTAAGAGCCCATTTTGGAATCTGATGACCTGCCTGATTCAGAGACAATCTGTGTTTGGTTCTACTCTGCTACTTCCTATGTGACTTTGGGAAGTTCCCTTAGCCACTTTGAGCTCAACTTTCTCAACATTAACCAGGAATAAGTACCACCTGCCTCTGCTGGTTAACGCTAAGGACTGAAAGGAGAACCTCCACAACGCCATTTGACAATGCCGCCTGGCGAAAGCCCCTCAATGCGGGGCTGGTAGGATCATTTGAAGCTAAATACAACTTTCCTTTCCACTGTCCCAGGCTCACTCTGCATACGATTAGCAAGGAATAGTGAATAAAGGAAACCAAAATACTGCTCAATTTTTAATAAGAAATTTTTAAGCCGGGCGCGGTGGCTCAAGCCTGTAACGGGCGAATCACGAGGTCAGGAGATCAAGACCATTCTGACTAACACAGTGAAACCCTGTCTCTACCAAAAATAGAAAAAACTAGCAGGGCGAGGTGGCGAGTGCCTGCAGTCCGAGCTACTCGGGAGGCTGAGGCAGAAGAATGGCGTAAACCCGGGAGGCGGAGCTTGCAGTGAGCTGAGATCCGGCCACTGCACTCCAGCCTGGGCGACAGAGCGAGACTCCATCTCAAAAAAAAAAAAAAAAAAAAGAAATTTTTAAAAAGTGGGGGTGGTGGAAAAATAGGAAGGAGAGGAGGAGAAGGAAAAGCAGCCGGTCACAAGTTCTAGTCCAGGGCTCATCCCCGGCCTCCTCACTCAGGCAATCACCAGTCCCCACCTCCTGGGGGGGGGGTACTTTCTCGGCTGGCTTCACCCACATGGAAGGCACTGCCACAGATGTTCAGAAACCAGGAGCACCTTGAAATGGGCAATGTGCTTTGGGTAGGAGACCTACAATTTCCCCCAAGGAAATTACGGCACAAAAGTGACCCACATAGGAGGCACCAACGGCTGTAAATACTTGGTGGCAAAAACTGATGTCATACCTTCTGTACAGGAGACACACACCCAAATAAAACTTGCCAAAATAGCAGAGAAAAAAATACAGCAGACATCCAGTGCCATTCTGTTACAGAAATATTTATATCCCAAAGCCAGGGACCTCTCTGGAACACTGCGTTTATTTCCACGTTTCATGGAAGATGTTTGAGTGCACTCACGTGTGTCTCAACAAACTTCCAGTCCCTGCTCTAAACCCTGTGGCTTCTCAGTAAAACCCAAAAACAAGTATCCGTTTTCCTTCCAAATGAGAAATTTCCTAACCTAGCGAAACCAGCATCAAATCCACTTATTATGAGATAGCCGATTACAGGCGAAGCCCTCTAGTCCCAGGATGACTCCCCTCCTGCAGGAGTGGGAAGGATGGCCATAGCACTGGCCTTCCAGACCACATCTCCAGCCAGTTTGAAACCATGGCTGCCCAGGTGAACCATGATAAAAATCAAAACCAAGTATCTCTGAAAAGTGTACATGTCAAGAACCAGACCTCGGACCAGATTCAGCAGAAATGGATGTTGCAAGGTTTGTTCAGAGATCTCCTCTCCATGCCCCCTCTCCTCAGGACCTCCCTCCTTGCACTAGGGGCAAAGGGCCAATGGACAGCTCCCTTACCACTAGCCCAGTGCATTTTCAGGAACAGTTCCCAGGCTGTACCAGACCCTGAAATGTATTCACTGAATGCACTATTTCTTCAAATGATCATAAATCACCTGACTGTAACAACAATTGTTTTAAAAGTGTTCTCTCTCTCTTTGGGGAATCGTGCCATGAGTTTGAGCAAGCAGCTTTGCTTCTCTCTACTGCAATTCTATCATTTACAAAATGTTAACAATTACTGCGTTCACCCATAGCATTGTTGTAAAAAGCCTTAAGATCCACTTCATGTAGTCTGCCTGGAGCACAGACCCTGTCACATGGTAAATCCCCACTGAAGGTGAGTTATCTGTAGCTATTAGTACCTAGCACTCCAGCAAACAAAAGGAGTCGATCAGGTCTCATCGTATCACCACGAAAGGATGTCCATGTAGACTGCGGAGTGGGAGTAGGGGGACTCAGTGTTTATCAGGTACTATTTTGTGTTTTACAAAGTGTACATATATATTTGTAGGTACACTGGAAAAGATCTGGAAGGAAATACACCCAGTGTTAATAGTGACTACCCCAAAGACACATTCATCCAAACACACAACAGAAAAACACTCCCTATCTTTCTGTCTTCCATATCATTTGAACTATTTTCAATAAGCATCTATGGCTTTTGTAAAGTTTTTGAAAGGAATTTATTGCATTTTTTTCTGGAGAAACAAGCAGGAGCATGAAAAAGGTGGAAACAGAAGGTAAAATGGAATGGGACTCAATGGAATTGAGTCCAAGCCAGGCTCAGCAGGCACACGAACCATGCAACTATCACTACAACTCAACACCAGCTCTCTCTGCTCTTGGTCCAGTGGCCCAAGACTTAGAGATAAAATGTTTATTGTGATCACATCAATCACACCAAGGAGCTTGGAACCACCCTTCCAAACTCCTCTGGTTCTGTGTACCTGCCCGGGGCTGTTAGCTTTCCTCCTGTGTCTTTGGCTGGCCTGTAATCCCCTAGTGGTGGAAATGCACCCTGACACTTAGCCATCATCCCCACAACACTCAGCACCGCATAGAGACCAGGGCAGTGATGTCCACTCGGACTGTGATTCTACTTATAAAGTGAAGGACCAGAGGCCAGATGCGACCTATCTTTGGTAACTCACCAGCTGTTGCTTGAACCAGAACAAAGCCAGGTCTCCAGATGCCCAGAAAAGAGCTAGTGCCTGTCCCACTAGAAACGCGGCAAAAATGTTTTGCTTGCTGTGAAAAGATGCACTACTGGAGAAGATGGGTGCAACTTCTCATGGAGCCACTCAGCCCAGATGACCAGGAAACAGGGCTGCCAGATGAGACACTCGGCCCAGATCACCAGGAAACAGGGCTGCTGGATGAGACAGTCGGCCCAGGTCACCAGGAAACAGGCTGCCGGATGAGACACTCGGCCCAGGTCACCAGGAAACAGGATTACAGGTGTGAGCCACCACACCCGGCCTGGTTTCTCTTCTTCTAAGGGCACTAATCCTGTCAGACCAGGGCCCACGCTCATGACCTCATCTAACCCTAATCACCTCCCAAAGGTCCTATGCCCTAATACCATCACACTGGCATTTAGGGCTCCAGTACAAGAATCTGGGGGAGACATAAACAATCAGTTTATAACAATGTCTTTTCAATCCTGTTGAAAAAAACAACCAAATGAGTAGGCGACAAAGTACCTTATATGTAAACAAGTCAGGACTTTTCATATTTCTGCTAACACATTAAGGTCAATTTAAAATGTCTGATAACAAGAGTCAGAAGCAGAGATAAATGAAAGTTAGTTACTCTGCATTTTAGGCCCACATTGAGCTGTCTTCCAATGACATTGTGACACAAAGAACACTGCTTTCTATTCCTGGTTTTGCCACCAAAAAAGCTGGAACATTTCCCTGTATTTCCGTTTATCTCTAAAATCACTGGGCTGACCCAGCAGACCTCCAAAGTCCCTTTCATTCACAAATTCCACAAATAACTTCCTACCAACAGATGCTACACAAATAAACTACACTGACGAAGGGGAAAACTAACACTAGCAAACAATGAGATGCACACAAGACAAGACGTATAGAGAAGTGGATCAACCACAAACTGGTGGACGATGAGCCGGCCGTGGATAAAAACACATTCCCTAACGATGGACAGAGAGGCAATGGCGCCGAGGTAGTATTGTTGACGATTTCCTATTTTCAACTTTCAAGATAAACGGCCCAATTGTTTATATTCATTCTGATTAAATGTGAACGTGAAAATTTCCTCCAGGGGACACAGACACGTAAAAAATTCCCAATGTATCCAATTTGTCATTTGATATCTTTACTGACAAGAAAAATGTGGGACTGAATATACAAACAGACCATGCCTGATCATATGTAGAAAGACAGAACTCAGACCACAACCTGTAGCTGACCACCCAGGAAACCAATCCCCTATCTACAGTCAACAGCCAGGAGGCCAGCCAGGCTAGCACATCAGACAGGAAGCCAGACTGCTCTCTCTCCACAACCCAGAAACTAAACCACAACTCTGTCCCACGTGGCCAGGGCTTGACTCAAAACTGACAGCCACCCTAATTTTGGCCCCTGTTTCCAGTTAGGATACTTCAAAGAAAGCCAAATGTGCCCCTACCCAATCACATAGGACACCCCACTTCTGTACAGCCGCCTCCAGCCCCCACAACAGCCTCCACTGGGGGCCGTTCTTTCCATCCTGAAGCTTCCTCACTCCTCATCCGCCACTCACTTGCGTGTCAGTCTCTGCCACACGCAAGTGATAATGCCGACTCCCTTGCCACAGCAGCTCTGAGAAAGTCGCCTCTGCCTGTCTCATGTGGGCGGCCTTCCTTTATTTCCCCCAAAGAATAAGTCTTAAATGAGGGGCTTCTTTCTATATGGCCAAGCTATACAATTCAGAAGCCCAGCATGGCCGATTCCAAGCCTGGAAAGACCATACACCCCTCAGGTCCTCTTTCCACAAAACACAGATTCCTTCAGTTCTTCAGTCACTCCCACCAACCAGGGAAGGAACCACGTGTTATGGAAAGATCAAGGGCCTTGAAGTCAAACTTCTGAGTTCATCAAGTACTTCATCTTTCCACTTAAGAAATTACATGGCCTTGGCCAGGCGTGGTGGCTCACACCTGTAATCCCAGCACTTGGGGAGGCTGAGTTGGATGGATCACCCAAGGATGGGATGGGAGTTCAAGGCCAGCCTAACCAACATGGAAAAACCCCCTCCCTACTAAAAATACAAAATCAGGGAGGGCGTGGTGGCTGAAGCCTGTAATCCCAGCACTGTGGGAGGCCGAAATGGGTGGATCACGAGGTCAGGAGATAGAGACCATCCTGGCTAACACGGTGAAACCCCGTCTCTACTAAAAAATACAAAAAACTAGCCGGGCGAGGTGGCGGGCGCCTGTAGTCCCAGCTACTCGGGAGGCTGAGGCAGGAGAATGGCGTGAACCTGGGAGGCAGAGCTTGCAGTGAGCTGAGATCCGGCCACTGCACTCCAGCCTGGGCCACAGAGCGAGACTCCGTCTCAAAAAAAAAAAAAAAAAAAAATACAAAATCAGCCTGGTGTGGTGGCACATGCCTGTCATCCCAGCTACTCAGGAGGCTGAGGCAGGAGAATCACTTGAACCCGGGAAGCAGAGGTTGTGGTGAGCCGAGATCGCGCCATTGCACTCCAGCCTGGGCAAGAACAGCAAAACTCTGTCTCAAAACAAAACAAAACAAATGACGTGATCTTGAACAATTTTCTTAACTTCTCTAAGCCTCTATCTTCATCTTCAATAAAATGATTTTCCCTCCAAGATTGCATTAAATGGAATCCCACATGTAAACCAGCTGACAAATATCAGGGACCCAACAGCTGTGCGCTCCTACTGCCGCCCCACTTTACCCCAAGGGAGGAGCGCAAGATGTCCAGAAAAAGCCTGTTGATCCCTGCACCTCAGCATCCTGTGTTCACACAAGGCGCAGTGACATCCAGACTTACCGGGGTCACCCAAATACAAGACATGTTTACATGTTTTGATTTTTCAACTTAGGTACATATGGCTTCTAACGTTCACCATATATGATCCATAATTTAGAAGAGATTTTCCTACACTACCCCGTGGTTCTATTTTAGCAGACTTAGATGTGCCATAATAGCTCACTCTCTTAAGCCCTCCTCAGTATCAAAAACAAAACTTTCATCTGTAACACAGTTATCAGTAGTGAAAGTGGAAAAGGCACCTATGAGTCAAAATGACCCTCTGCCCCGCCCTGCCCCACCCTACAAAAAGCTGTTCAGGAGTATTTGGGCTGCTTATGAGAATGCTATCTGTATTCCCAGGGACAGACAAATGCCTACCCTGGTTAGAAGCTGTGCTGCTCAGCCTCCAGGGTAGAAAGCTCCCCACACCCTCTAGCCAAGGAGAAGAGAAGCAAATGGGGTGGCCAGGCTCCAGGATGTGGAGTATTTAGTTTGGTTTCTGCAGTCCAGGTCACCGCCATGGGTGAAGCTCTTCCTTCCTTCTTTTCCACCCAAGTGGCCAAGGTCCTACGGCTGCTGTGGGGCCTCTTCCCTATGAGTCAGCTTAGCCATTCCCCCTTCCCCATTCTTCTTCTTTTTTTTTTTTTTTTTTTTTTTTTTTTGAGACAGAGTCTCACTCTGTCACCCAAGCTGGAGTACAGTGGTGTAATCTTAGCTCACTGCCACCTCTACCAGCTGGGTTCAAGCAATTCTCCTGCCTCAGCCTCCCAACTACCTGGGATTACAGGCACCTGCCACCACGCCCAGCTAATTTTTATATTTTTAGTAGAGACGGAGTTTCAACTGGTTGGTCAGGCTGCTCTCGAGCTCCCGACCTCAGGTGATCCACCTGCCTCGGCCTCTCAAAGTGCGGGGATTACAGGCATGAGCCACCGCATCTGGCCGAGTCAGCTCAGCCATCCTGACTTTTTGTTCTGGCAAAATTACTCTCTTCTACATCTACCTTCCAAGTAGCTAAATCAGAGATCTGGCCCTTGGGGCAGGCTTGAAGAATCCCTGTTTTTGGTCCTCAAGAGGTCCTACCAGGGTCTGCGACAATTCCAAGACTTGTGTTCTTAAAGAGGAAAGAAACCTCACATACACGGCTCTTGCAGAGCTCAGACAAGCCCGTATCGGAGGCAAGGCTTGGGAGGCGGCCCTAAGGTTTGGGTGTGCCATCTATGATAACAGCTAAGAGATCTGAAGCCAGCTGTCTGGGTTCAAACCTCAATTCCAACAACACTGGCTGTGTGATGTTAGACGACGTCCCCAGCCTCTCTGTGGTTCAGTTTCCTCACTGTAAAAGGGCCACAATAATAGAGCTGCTCTAAAAATTAAGTGAATTGGTGCATATAAGGTATTCAGAACAACGCTTGACACATGGGGGAGTTCAATAGACACGTATTGAACAGAGTGACTTAGCAATTAGTAAAGATACTCATGCAGGCCAGGTGCGGTGGCTCACACCTGTAATTCCAAAACTTTGGGAGGCTGAGACGAGAGGGTCACTTGAGCCCAGGAGTTTGAGACTAGCATGGGCAACACAGCAATATTCCATCTCTAAAACTGTGTGTAACATACATGTATATATATACTCATATATTTCCAGTGTATTTATAGTATACAAAATAGCTGGAATACAGACTTAACTATTCACAATGGTTACTTCTAGAGAGGGGGAATGCAAATTTCAGCTTTTTAGCCCACACATATATTCTTGTATCATCCGAAATATTTAAGCAAATTGTATGTATAAATTTGCCCCGAAACACAGCAGAAAAATGTAGTTTTGACTCAAAAATCTTCAAATCATGATGGAATTGTCCTGTGAAAGTAAAGTTACAGAGATGAAAAGTCTCCCTCCAGCCTAAATGCTCTTTCATATGACCTGTATTACACACACCAATGCAGACGCCCCAATCCTTTCCCCACTGTCATAAGAATTTTTCAGTAAACTGCATTCCCCTTTACAAACTAGATGATAGTTAGAGTTACCAGGCAAGAACGTGGATCCAGTTCTGCTTTTTCAAAGCCCAATGTTCCTCCCATAATAGCAATGCATTCTTCAACCGGTCAAATGCCCGCAACACCTGAGCTCTCTGTTGTACACAACTCAACGAGGCCTGGGAGAAAGCAGAAGCAAATTTCACTTACTCAGTAACAACACATCCCGCCTGATTCCTCTGCTGGGCTAGTTCTCAAGTCATCTTTTTCTAAGCTTTCATTTGGCTCTACCACACGTACCTAGCCTGGGTAAAACACTTTACCAGGTTTTCTCTTTTTTTTTCCAGACGGAGTTTCACTCTGTCGCCCAGGTTGGAGTGCAGTGACGCCATCTCGGCTCACTGCAACCTCTGCCTCCCGGGTTCAAATGATTCTCCTGCTTCAACCTCCCAAGTAGCTGGGACTACAGGCATGCCACCACATCCAGCTAATTTTTGTATTCTTAGGTAAGATGGGGTTTCACCATATTGGCCAGGCTGGTCTCAAACTCCTGACTTCATGATCCGCCCGCCTCGGCCTCCCAAAGTGCTGGGATTACAGGCGTGAGTCACCGCACCTGGCCTACTTTACCAGTTTTGTTCCTGAATTAAACCTGTTATTACTATCAATAATGTCAATCAGTGCCATTTCATTCACCATATGACACACACACACAAAGCACTTTCATACTGGCTCCACCTATCTGCTTTTCTGCAATGGCCACAGTGTTCCCCATCTTACATGAGAGGCACAGACAAAGACAATGACTTCTCCAAGGTTTTGTAATTCACAATCAGTGGCAGAACCAACATGCCCAACCAGGTCTGGCCAAGGCCTGTGTTTCAGCCACACCACCTGGTTGCTGCCTCTAAGGCTCAATGGGCAAGTAACAGATCACTCCGATTGCAGAGGCTTCAGAAATGCCTTCCACCGTGGTACAATGGACGGTTCGCTCTCAGGAGGGGAGGCGGGGTGGGAATCAGCACACAGTTCTGCTAGGTCTCTCATGCAGGGCACAGACTATGTATTTTGTGCCTTGCTTTGCAGGTGAAATGTCTCCTGCCCCCTGTACAACAGCTTTCTTTGTCCTCTCCACATAAAAGTACAACTGAGTTCCTCAGGGGCAGGCAGTGATCACTGCCCTGTGCCACACCTGACTGGTGTCCCAACAGGTGGACACACAGGCTCTTCTCTTATGACCCAGGCTGCCCCCATCTGCTAAGCATCGAAAACTACACACAGGATTTGCAGAACATGAATGACATGGAGGTGATTGCTTCATCTCTGTTGAAAACTTACTGCAGTGTTGTAAAAAAGAGAATTCAGGAAAAGCTGAACATTTGAGACTGGCTGGCTGTAATCTTCAGCTGCTGAGAAAGCCTCAGCTGCTCGGTTCCACCGTGGAAATCCAACTCCTCCCTCAAAGTCCAACTCAAGTACACCTCCTCCGTGGTGCCTGCCCCTTCCTCCCTTTCACAAGCACGTGCTCCCTCTGCAGTCCCAGAGCATTCTATCGCCACCTCTGGAGCCACACTGTCCCAGCCTACAGCCAGCTCAGTGCACAGCTGCCTCTCCCTGTGTGTACCTGCAGGCCCCACCTGGACTGAAAGGCTGCCTCCTTCTCCTCCACACAGAGGCGGCACTCAGGAACTACTGAAGGAGGGAGGGAGTGGATGAGCAAGATCAGCCAAGGGCCACAGGGAGTGGCCTGCAGCTCCCAGCAAGAACAGCCCCTGCCCTGCCAATCCGAAGGTGCTGACTCTGTTCTCAGCAGGGCTGCTAAAAGCTCCCTTATAACAGCTCTAGACTACAACGATCAACTTGGTGTCAGGCCCTAGAGACACCAAAAATCCTAACAAATAAAGAGGCCGCGTATGCAGCATGCTGGTTAAAAGCACAGGCTTTGGAGTCAGAGCTTGAATTCCACTTGTTATGTGACCTTGAGCAAGTTACTCAATGCATCAGTCTCATTTTGTCACCGGCAAAATGAGGACATTATCCGCCACACAGTTTGCTGAAAAAGTAAGAGAGGTGACAGATGCAAAGTGCTTGGCACTTACTCTTACTGGTTTATTACAAAGAACAGAACACAGGAACAGCCAAATACAAGAGATGCAAGGGGCACACCATGGGGCAGAGAGGTCGGGGCTCCCATGCCGTCCCTGGAAGTGCCACCTCCCCAGCACCAATTGAGTTCACCAAACCAGAAGCTCTCCAAACCCAATATTTAGAGGGTTTTATGGAATTTTCATAACATAGACATGATGAAGTCATTGGCCACCTGTGACTAGCTCAATCTCCAGCCTGTCTCGTCTCCCCTCCTAGAGGTAGGGGTGGGGCTGGTATGTCCAACTCTTTACTCATGACTCATCTTTCTGGCAACCACCCCTAATCCTGAACCTGTCCAGGGGCCCGAAGCCACCTGTCATCTCATTACATAGAAAAGACACTCCTATCACCCCAGAGATTCTACAAGTCTGAGAAGCTCTTGTGTCAGGTATTGAAACCTAAGACCAAATCTTATAACCAATGATGTTCCTATCACTCAGGAAATTACAAGGGTTTTAGAAACTCTGGGCCAAAAACCAAGAAGAATACTAAATATATACACTATTGTAGTATGTATCCCACTATCACGATACTTTTTGTTTGAGACAGAGTCTACCTCTGTTGCCCAGGTTGGAGTGCAGTGGTGCGATCTCAGCTTATGGTGCGATCTCAGCTCACTGCAACCTTCACCTCCCAGGTTCAAGCAATTCTTGTGCCTCACCCTCCTGAGTAGCTGGGACTACAGGAGTGCGACACTACAACTGACTAATTTTCGTATTTTTTAGTAGAGAGGGGGTTTCACTGTGTTGGCCAGGCTGGCCTTCAACTCCTGGACTCAAGTGATCTGCCCGCCTCGGCCTCCCAAAAATCTGGGATCAGTCACGAGCCACCATGCCTGGCCTCATTATCACAATAATTATACTAAGAGGATGGGGGAGAAAAACGTGGGCAACAGGAGGAGGGGGGAGGGTAAGCAACCTGAATCCTTGTCTTCCACAGTAGGACATCTCCCTGTCTTTCACACAATCTAGAAGAACCAGCTAAAACATAAACACAGTAACCTCCAAGGAGCAGGGATCAGGGTGGAGAAGGGTAAGGTAGGGGATTGCTGGGTTTTGTTCTAAGCCTTGTTAATTTCTGACTCTTAGAGCTATATGCCTGTACAACTTTGCTAAAAATGAGTATTTACCTGTAATCCCAGCACTTTGGGAAGCCAAGGTGGATGGATCACGAGGTCAGGAGATCGAGACCACCCTGGCTAACATGGTGAAACCCCATCTCTACTAAAAGTATAAAATATTAGCCAGGCGTGGTGGCGGGCACCTGTAGTCCCAGCTACTCAGGAGGCTTAGGCAGGAGAATGCTGTGAACCCAGGAGGCGGAGATTGTAGTGACCTGAGATCATGCCACTGCACTCCAGCCTGGGCAACAGAGCAAGACTCCATCTCAAAAAAAAAAAAGAGTATTTAATTTTTAAACAAAATCTGATACTTGACCAACAACAATAGTATATTAAGTGATATGGTTTTTTGTATTTGTTTGAGAGAGGGTCTTGCTCTGTTGCCCAGGCTGGAAGGCTGTGGTGCAATTCTAGCTTACTACAGCCTCAAATTATTGGGATCAGGTGATTAACCTCCCGAGCAGCTAGAACCACAGGTGTGCACCACCACGTCCAGCATTTTTTTTTTTTTTTGGTAGAGGTGGAGGTCTCCTTATGTTGCTGGTCTTAAACTGCTGATCTCAGTGGATCCTACTGCCTCAGCCTCCCTAAGTGCTGGGATTACAGGTGTGAGCCACCACACCAGGCCCAAGTGGTGTATTCTAAAATTTTTTGGAATCCAACCACTTTGAAAATGTATGGAGAGCTATAAATCGTCTCCCTTAAACACACATGGATGCATATACAAAAAATTGTTGCACAGGATTTTGGGGACTTCATAAATTTTTGAAAGCCAGGTTAAAAACCTTAGGATTATAGATTCTGGTTTCTTTTTTCTTTTTCTTCTTTTTTTTTTTTTTTTTTTTTGAGACTGAGTCTCACTTTGTCGTCCAGGCTGGAGAGCAGTTGCGTGATCTTGGCTCACTGCAAGCTCCGCCTCCAGGTTCACGCCATTCTCCTAACTCAGCCTCCCGAGTAGCTGGGATTACAGGTGCCCGCGACCATGCCTGGCTAATTTTTTGTGTTTTTAGTAGATGCAGGGTTTCACCATAGCCAGGATCGTCTGAATCTCCTGACCTCATGATCTGCCCTCCTCGGCCTCCCAAAGTCTCGGATTACAGGCGTGAGCCACCGCGCCCGGCCCTAGATTCTGGTTTATTAAAGGAAATGTATTTCAAGTCAGAGCTTGTCATTTATTGCACAGGAAAATAAAAACTTCATTTAAAAAATCAAAAACACCCACATGATAAAATGAGGTCCTGCTTGGTTTTAAACTACTTGGTGACCACCATCAGTTGTTTATTGACCACGGGATGCACCTAATTCCTAACTACGAATAAAGGTACAAACATTGTTTATTGGGCTT
Organism: Macaca fascicularis; assembly: GCF_037993035.2. Classification (NCBI taxonomy): domain Eukaryota; kingdom Metazoa; phylum Chordata; class Mammalia; order Primates; family Cercopithecidae; genus Macaca; species Macaca fascicularis. The sequence goes on along the minus strand of NC_088387.1, from coordinate 14,102,242 downwards.
TTGGCTTCGGCCTTGAAATAATCAGATTCTCTCAAACTCAGGAATGTGAATCGCTGTTGGGTTGATGCAGCTGTTTCCATTCTAGAAATGGACCTGGAATCATGTACTTTTCACCCATGAAGAGTCCTTTGTGAAAAACTTGAAAAGTCAAAGTCCCAAATTCCCCATATGGGTGTTTCTTCCAGTAGAGGAATTACTCTAATGACTTCTTAGCAAAACTTACATAATCAGGGCAGGCCATCAAAATACTCCAAAACACAAAGTTTAGCTCCGTTTCTGATGGACCTGTCGCCACTGCTATCAGTCTCACCAACAGCCTCACATCAAGTCAGAGGAACGGTTTTCTCATTTAAGAAGGATCTTCATGGCTGGGTGCAGTGGCTCACGCCTGTAATCCCAGCACTTTGGGAGGCCAAGGCGGGCGGATCACAAGGTAAGGAATTTGTGACCAGCCTGGCCAACTCCATCTCTATTAAAACTACAAAAATTAGCCAGGCTTGGTGGCACGTGCCTGTAGTCCCAGCTACTCAGGAGGCTGAGGCAGGAGAATTGCTTGAACCCGGGAGTTGGAAGTTGTGGTGAGCCAAGATTACACCATTGCACTCCAGCCTGGGCAAGAGAATGAGACTCCGTCTGAAAAAAAAAAGAAAAAGAAAAAGAGGGATCTTCATGTTCCTGCCAATTTGCAAAAAAAAAAAAAAAAATTTGTATCTGTTAAACAGAGGCAATGAAAAGCACCTCTCAGGCTGCTGTGGTAAGTGGATCGGTAACTGTGGTGGGAGATTCCAATACCCGAGACCTGTGACTATGTCACGCAGCAAAAAGGCTTTGCCACAGGCCTTAGTAGGAGCATCCTGGGCTATCCAGGGAGGTCCAATCTAATCCCATGAGCCTCTAAGAGCATAGAACTGGCCAGGCGGTGGCTCACGCCTGTAATCTCCACACTTTGGAAGGCTAAGGCAGGCAGATCACGAGATCAAGAGATGGAGACAATCCTGGCTAAAATGGTGAAACCCCATCTCTACTAAAAACACAAAAATTAGTCAGGCATCGTGGTGGGCACCTGTAGTCCCAGCTACTCAGGAGGCTGAGGCAGGAGAATCACTTGAACCTGGGAGGTAGAGGTTGCAGTGAGCTGAGATCATGCCACTGCACTGCAGCCTGGGCGACAGTGTGAGATTCCATCTCAAAAAATATTTTAAAATAGGGCATAGAACTTTCTCCGAGTGGAAGAAGAGAAATGCACACAGGGGAACTGGAGAGCCTGACCAGGTCCCTGGCCTAGCTAGTCCTGAGCTGATGGGACCACGTGCAAAGACCAGATAAAGGCCTCAGGAACTGAGGGCAGCCCCCAACAGATGGTCAGCAAGGGAACAGACACCTCAGCCCTGCAACCGCAAGGAACTATATTTGGCTAAAAGCGCTTGGAAACAATTCTCCAGTGAGGAATGCAGCCCAGCCCACATGGTGATTTTTGCCCAGTGACACCCACGTCAGACTTCTGCCCCTCAGAACTGTGAGATGATACAATTTCAATTGTTTTAAGCCACGAAATTTGTGGAAATGTGGTAAAGCAGCAACAGAAATGAATATGGTGATTTACGTGGAAACCCCTAGAAGAGTGTCTGGCACGGTGTTGACACCTGACAAGCATTTCCTGATTTCCTTATATCACAAGGCAGGGCTGGCCACACTCCTTCCAAAACAATAGATGATAGACTTGTTCTGACAAAAGAGATTCAGTGAATTATAAATGGCCCAGAACACCTACAAATTTCAGGTTTCAGGTAAGTGATTGCCTTTCCTTTCACTTAGAAACCTCCCAATGCTCATCTTACTGATAAACTCTAAGTACCACGCAGGAGACTGAACACCAGACAAACCCAGCCCCAGATGCCCCGAGGGAGCCCATCCCAGCACTCACTCCGCTGCACTGAAATGATGTCCAGGTCAGTGTATCCCACTAGATCAAGAACTCCAGCTCTCCATGTGTGTCACCAGTGTTGCCTCCGCATCTCTGCTTCTAGGATGGTGCTTCTGCACTTCACAAGAAATCTGTATCAATGTTTGTCAACACTATATATGACAGTGTCACTTAATATCTGCACAGAAAACATCAATTCTTTGAGGACCAGGGCCGGGTTTATTAGCCTCTGTACTCCCACTGCCACTGTCTGGGACATCAGAGGCACTCGGTAGAAGTTGGTGAAGAGAAAGAAAAGGCAGAGGAGAGACAGGAAAGCAGGACCAACACCGCAGACACAGATTCTGAGGTGGCTGGAGGAGAGGCAGGGCAGAGAAACTTCTTGGATGCTGGAATGGGGTTCACTGTGATACCTGCTGCCGAATTTCAAATGTCAAAGGTGATGCTTTTCTGACCTTCACCTCTGACTGCCCTTTAGCTTTCCCAACCTCAAGACAGGGCACTTAGAAACTGCAATGTCAAGAAATTATGCTTCATTAACGCATGGGAATGTTATTTACATGGACATTCATGACTGCATTTTTTACATGGGAATGTAAATAATTGAAGAGATTGTTAAAGACTAAATCATGCACATTCAATAACCGTAAAACATTAATAACTGAAACACAAATTTTGATGTTCCCCAAAAATGTTAAAATATAAAACAATACTGGCCAATTAAAGATAGAAAACAATCCTAATGAAGTTCCCCAACAGATACATTAAAATTTCTCTGTACATTAAACATTTGGGATTTGAAAGGAAAACTCAGATTCATTCCATTCTTAATATGGCATTTAAAAAAAAATCTGAGGTATTACAATATTTCATTTAAAATTTACAAAATTCCATTACATTCATGATTTCATTTGATCCCCAAAACAATCTCCTGAGTTAGGCAGAACAGGTATTACTAACAACTAACTCCATTTTACAGGTAAGGGAACTGAAGTTCAGAAAGTACTTGGACTTAACAAAAGCTTGAATAGGGCCACATATCGAAACCAAATCCTCTGCTCAAAAGAACTAGAAGAAGTTATCTTTTACATATTATTCATACTTGTATCCTGTCAATATCCAAAAATGTTTTGAGGTAGCCTGCAATAATAGACACCTATCCAATAAAAACATTAAAATGAAAAACGGGGGGGGGGGGAACAGCAGGTGACATGGGACACAAAGGTAGATAGCAAAGACTGAGACTTATAATCTAAGAAAACTTCATCTCTGACCTTCCAGTTCCAGGGAGATAATACTAAAGGAAACAAGATGGTTTATAGACTCATCAACTGACAAAAGAGAGGTTGCATCAGTTCTTAACTATGAAACACTCCTGGCAGCCACAGCAAATCTCTAGGACAACATACCAATGGCATCAAAACAAGAGTATACTTCAGTGATAGAGTGAATTCAGTTCCCTGTTTGGGACCCAGGCCAGGGCTAGAGAAAAGAACTCTGAAAAGTAGAGCTCAAAAATGGATCCTCTGTCGGCCAGGCGCAGTGGCTCACACCTGTAATCCCCAGCACTCTGGAAGGCTGAGGCGGGCACATCATGAAGTCAGGAGATGGAGACCATCCTGCCTAGCACAGTGAAATCCTGTTTCTACTAAAAATACAAAAAATGAGCTGGCCGTGCTGGCAGGCGTCTATAGTCCCAGCTGCTTGGGAGGCTGAGGTAGGAGAATGGAGTGAACCCAGGGGACAGAGCTTGCAGTGAGCCGAGATCCTGTCACTGCACTCCAGCCTGGGCAACAGAGCAAAACTCCATCTCATATATATATATATATATATATATATATATATATTATACCCTCTGTCTTTTCCATACCCATGTGTTCCCTTCTGTGAGAGACTTCCTTACACCTTTGCGGGGAAAAGAATTTTTCTCTGCTATATTTGCTAGGAAGAATTAAAGGTGTAGGACAAAAATTCTTGGAAATTATGTAGTTTACAATCCTCAAAAGTGAGAAAAATGAAGCCCAGAAGAGAAGGCCTTCCAGGAAAATTCCAGAGCCGGAGGTAGACCCAGTACATTGTTTTTGTTTTTGTTTTGAGAGGAAGTCTCACTCTATGGCCCAGGCTGGAGTGCAGTGGAGCCATTTCACTCACTGCAACCTCCGCCTCCTGGGTTCAAGCTATTCTCCTGCCTCAGCCTCCTGAGTAGCTGCGATTACAGGCGCCCACCACCACACCCAACTAATTTTTGTATTTTTAGTAGAGACAGGGTTTCACCATGTTGGCCAGGTTGGTCTTGAACTTCTGACCTCAAGTGATCTGCCTGCCTAGAACTCCCAAAGTCCTCCGATTACAGGCGTGAACCACCGCGCCTGGCCGACCTGGTAAGTTTTAATCAAGTACTCTGAACTATGCAATGAACACTAGGAAGTAATAGAAAAAAAATGAATCTAAAAACCCTCTGGAGAGTCAAAGAAATGCAGATTTAAAATAGCATGAATACTTGGATTCATGGTATTGAAAAAGGACCTCGCATTTACCCGCATGTACAAACTGCCTGTCCACCTCTATCAGAGCATTTTTCAAGCTGTGCTACAGTTAACTATGTACTGCCCAAAGCCAATCTGTCCCTGCAGATCATAAGCTCTTAAAGACCAGGACTTCAGGAGAACAAGCAAAACTTCAGAGAGAAGGGAGCCACCGAAACAGAGTTCATAGCAATGGGTTGGCAGGAGCTGATGACTGGAGGTGCGTGGTAGCGTTGGGGTCTGGGACAGGGGAGGGCAGAGAAGGCTAAAGGGCCTACATGACGCGCTACAGGGCTGGAGCCACAGTTGCGGTGATTAGTTCAGTTTTGTCTCGTATGCCTGTTACTTATACACCACCTCTTGTTCAGAAAGAACTTCAGGTTGAGTATTTTGACTCCTTGAGCCTTCTGCTGTTTGTCTCCGGGACGTTTAACACTCTTAAAAGGGGAAAACTGTCCAGTTCGATTTTCCTTCCTGGGACATTACAGGTTTTTCAAAAGTTTGATGAAAGCATTCACTAAGGAGTGATTCCACTTTCTCTGGTGGCTGAGAAATACAGCGTCTGAGGGGCAGCATCAGGTCTCCCCACCCACGGACCTCACCCTCGCTCTCCCCTCATAAATCTGACCTCTAACTGTAACTGCCTTGGCCTCATTCCGTGGGTGTGGATGCTCCTGCTTGAAACGCATTTTCCAGCCGGCCAAATTCTTGGGAGAGTTTCTTCCACTCTGCAAGCGCTGAGAGCTACAAAGTTCAATCCGGCTTTCCAGATTTTTTTTCTTCCCATTACTAACGGAAGAAATCAAGAAGCGCAGGGCAGAAGGGCCCTGCTCCCTCCAATCAGAGCCCAGTTCGGGGCCAGAGGAGGAAGTGCGGCGGTGGGACGTGCGGTGACAGCCCCTCGCCCCCTGGGACCCGCTGGCCAGGGCAGAGGTCGGTGCGGCCGCTGCGCGACAACTCCCGGCCCGCGCCTCCCGCTTCCTCCCGCCGGGCAAGTGAGAGGATAAACCATGCGGCGGGGGCAGTGCGCCCCCACCAACCGCGCCCCCCGCGCACGGACCCCCATACACGCGCGTCCCAGGCGGGGTCGACCCAGAAGAGCCACGGGGCGGCGCATAGCCCCACTAACAGGGCAGCCAGTACTCACGCGAGCGGGTCCACGCAGCCACCTATATAGGTGACAAAACACTCAGGAAGCCGTCATGCGGCGTCGGGAAAGAGCCCCCACCCAGAGTCACGGACTCCCTCGTCGGAGGGTCCGCTCAGTCCCCTCTTTGAGTCTAGCGAAGAGGTCTCGCTGCGAGAGAGGGCGGGGAGGACGGCGGAGTCTCCCACTCGCGGTGACCCGGACCCCACCCCACGAGTGGGTCCTCGCAGGGCTCCCTCTGCCGCACGCGGGGACCAGCCACGCAGCGCGGGAGCGGGCAGAAGCCAGCGCCCGGGTCCATGCAGTCCCCTCCGCGGCAGACGCGGGGAGCCGGGGAGGAGTGGGGACCTGCCCCCACCCGCAGGGCGACCGGGACCCCCGCGCGGGCCCACGCGGTATCGCAGCAGGCGCGAAGCCCCCGGTGCCACCCGAGGCCAAGACAAAGCCCAGGCGCAAGGACCCCGGATCCCGACCTCGGACCCTGAGGAGCTGAGCTCGGAGCCGCCACGCCCGGGGCAGAGACCCCAACCCGGTCAGGAGACCCCGTCTCCCGTCGCGCCATCTCACCTCAGGCAGCCGCCTCGCAGCGCTCGTTCCTCCCCGCGGCGCCTGGGCCGACTGGAGCGCAGCTGAGCAGCCGACAGAGCCGCGGCAGCCTCAACAATGGAGCCCCGGTGCGGGGCCGCCCCCGCCGCTTCAGCCCGTGTTCCACGCTCAGGATCCGGCTCAGATCAAGGAGCTGCAGCTGGCGCGGGGCTGCGGCCGGGACACACACAGTGCAGGTGCACACGGCCCCGCCCGCAGCCCGCCGCCCCGGGGGAGCGATCCGCGCGGAGAGGGCGGGGCCTGGGGAAACAAAGGGATGTTGGGCGGGGCGGCGCTGGGACTGGGCGTGCGGGGTTCCGCGGGAGGGCCAGACCCAAGAGCTGGCCGGGTGCTGGCCTCCTAGAGACCCAGCTCAACGTCCACCTGGAGTCTGCTCTACAGGACGCGCGCATCTCAAGCCCAGAACTCAGGCTTTTAGGGCAGAGAGCGAGAGATAGCCTTGCTTTACAAAAAGTGAAACTGAGCTCCAAGAAATACGATTGCCTGCTGCCCGAAGTCACGTAGTCCCATTCACTCGTTCACCTTGTCATTCAGCAAACATTAGGAAGCACGTATGGTGGGCGTTAGGAGTGAAGTAGGAGTGAAGTAGGGCAGGGCGCGGTGGCTCGCGCCTGTAATCCCAGCACTTTGTGGGGCCAAGGCAGGTGGATCACTTGAGGCCAGGAGTTCGAAACCAGCCTGGCCAACAAGATGAAACCCCATCTCTGCCAAAAATACAAAAACTTAACCGATCGTGGTGGCGCGTACCTGTGGTCCCAGCTACTGGGAAGGCTGAGGCAGGAGAATCGTTTGAACCCGGGAGGTGGAGGTTGCAGTGAGCTGAGATCGTGCCACTGCATGCACTCCAGCCTGGGCGACAGAGTGAGACTGTCTCCAAAAAAAAAAAAAAAAATTAATAGATGGGAAGTAGAAGCGAACTTAGGCCTTCCCTGAAGGAGCTCGGCCAAGGAGTACCTGAAATGTCTCTGCATCTCTTTAAGGTCTGATAAAGGAACCAGGAGCGAGCACTAATCACTACCCTTTCCTGCCTCAGAGCTTTCATGTGTTTGCTGTTCCCCGCCTGAAATGCCAAGTACCAATGGTATTTATTTATTTATAGAAATGGGGTCTCCTTATATTGCCCAGGGTGGTCTCAAACTCCTGGCCTCAAGCTATCCTCTCATCTCAGCCTCCCAAAGTCTTGGGATTACAGGCATGAACCACTGTCTCCAGCCCTGATCGTCTTTAAAACCTCTTTCCTCATCTTATTTGAGCTTCCTCCATCATGTGCCCCCACACCCTTGGTTTTCCTGTACTTCCATAGCTGCTTCCTCTGTGGGTACCGGGAACCCACCCCCTTCTCTGCCCAACTGGTATATGTCTGGGCTCAGGCCAAATGTCCTTCCATTTGCAGTGGGCGCTGCTACAGGAAATCTCATGCCCTTCCAGGCTTCACAAACCATCCACATGCTCTGCTCCCTGCCAGACATCCATCCCAGTCAGATGCCAACCCTGACCTTTCCCAAAGCCCCAGCTGGACAGAGGGAAGCATCTCAAATTTTCCGTGGACCAAAACAGAGTGGTTTATTAGTGCCCTAACCTGGTCATCCACATTCTTGTGATTCTCTGTAAACAGCCCCTCCATCCACCCAGTTGCTCAGGTGAAAATCTCAAATCCTCCTCCAGTCCTTCCTCCCCCAACATCTCATGCAGCCCTCTGCCTTCCTAGGACGCTGAGCACCTCTCACTCCCAGCACCAACTACGGTGCTGTCTGAGTGGCTGCCACCCACTTGGCATGAAGTGTGACCTCTCGCCCGGTGTGGTGGCTTACACCTGTAGTCACAGCACTTTGGGAGGCTGAGGCGGGCAGTTCACTTGAGGCCAGGAGACTGGGACCAGCCGAGCCAATATGGTGAAACTAAAATACAACAATTAGCCAGACATGGTAATGCGTGCCTATCATCCCAGCTACCCTACCCAGGAGGCTGAGGCAGGAAAATTGCTTGAATCTGGGAGGCAGACGTTGCAGTGAGCCAAGGTCACACCACTGAACTCCAGCCTGGGTAACAGAGTGAGACTCTGCCACAAATTTAAAAAAGAAGAAGAAGAAGAAGGAGAAGGAGGAGGAGGAGGAGGAGGAAGAGGAGGAGGAGGAGGAGAAGGAGGAGAAGGAGAAGAAGTGTGACCTCTCTAAGGCAAGGCAGTGTCCCACTCTGATTCACTTCCATGTGTAAAACAAGACCTGCATCCTGAAGGCACTCACTCAGGGAGGCTGCTGGGATGGGTGGATACACAGTTAAGGTCTTCATGGTGGCTGGGGCTGACCCCATCCCCATCGCTCTTCCCACACACACCCGCACACTCATCACTCCCACACTCGCACCCACCACTGAAAGCCTGGCCCCTAATCTGATTTGCCTAACAAGGTCTCCAGATGAACAACACAGGCTTCCCTACCTCTCCCCTGCTAGGGCCCCACCGTGTTCTGGGATGTACTCAGGGATCAGGAGAACAAAACCTCAGGGAGTGAAAGGACATTCCAGGGTGCAGGCCTCTGCATCCCCCTCCATGCCCTCACCCCTGCCTGACACACCCTCACCCCTGTACCTGGCCAGCTCCTACCAACCCTTAAATTCTCACCAAGTTCAGTGGTGGCAGCCACACCCTAAAGTGGCTGACCCCCCCAATAACCTATGTCCTTGTATAGTCTTCCTGACCTTGGGTACGAGCAAAACCGGTGACTGGCTTCTAACCCATAGAGCCTGGCAAAAGCAATGGGATGTCACGGTCACGGTGCATCACCTTCGCACACTAGAGAGAAAAGTTCCACCTGCAGGCGCTGCAGGAGGTAGATGCTGTGGTGAGAAAAGACCTTTGGAGGGGCTCCGTAGGCAAGGCAGCAAAAAGCTGGGCCCTTGCCAAGCGGGTCCGAGGAAATGAATTCTGCCAAAAACCTCAACGGACCTGGAAATGGATTCTGCCCTGGTAGAACCTCAGATGAGGATGCAGCCCAGCTGCTTAGCGTGAGATCCCAAGCACAGGACCCGCTAAAATGTGCTCAACTCCTAGCTTGCCAAAATTGGCTTAAAGATGTGTGTTGTTTTAAGCTTCTAAGTATTTAGTTATTGCCTGTGAAAGTGTTAAAATATGAGACAATAACTTAGGTCCCCTCCCGATCACACACATTTTTCTTTCTGGCATTCATCACAATTCTACTTATTGATTGAAAATCTCCCTCTTGACTGGGTGCAGTGGCTCAGGAGTTCCAGACCAGCCTGGCCAACATGGTGAAACCCCATCTCTACTAAAAATACAAAAATGAGCTAGACGTGGTGGTGCAATCCTGTAATCCCAGCTATTCGGAAGGCTGAGGCAGGAGAATTGCTTGAATCCAGGAGGCAGAGGTTGCAGTGAGCCGAGATTACACCATTGCACTCCAGCCTGAGTGACAAGAACAAAACTCTGTCTCAAAAAAAAAAAAAAAATTGTCTCTTGCCACTAGCATGAAGGTCCCATGAGAAGAAAAATGGGAACTCTTGCTCATAACAGTGCCCCAAATGCCCAGCATGGTGTAGTTCTAGGGCAGTGGGTCGATGGTGGACGCTGCTGGTTGGAGGGCCCAGCTGGCCCTCCCAACTGCCTCCTCCCTGGTCACGTTCCATTATAGAGAACAGAATAGTTTCTTGCCTTTCTAGAGTCCCTCTTAGTGGGGATTGGCCAAGTGACATTGTCCCGCCCCAGGAGATATAAGTGGAAGTTGGCTGAAAGGTTTCTAGCCTTGGTGTGCTGGGACGATTTGAACCAGGACATGACAGCTGACTGTCCATTGTTCGGGAATTCTGCAAGTTGGTTGTTCAACACATTCAGTACTTCAAAATCTTAAATAACATAAACTCCCAAATTAAAAAATGCATTAGACCAGATGCAGTGGCCCACGTCTAACACATTGGAAGCCTGAGGCAGGAAGATCACTTGAGCCCAGGAGTTCAAGACCAGCTTAGGCAAAAAAGGAAGACTCTGTCTCTACAAAAAATTTTAAAATTAGCTACGCATGGTGTTGTGTGCATGCAATCCTAGCCACTCAGGAGGCTGAGGTGGGAAGATCGCTTGAGCCATCTGTTCAAGGCTCCAATGAGCTATGATAGTGCCACTGCACTCCAGCCTGGGTGACAGAGCCAGACCCTGTCTCAGAAATAAATATATTTCATATATTAATAAATTTATAATAAATGTATGTATATACACATTTATGTATTATAATTATATATTTAGACATAAATATGTATTTCTTGTTTTATTGATTGATTGATTGATTTTGAGATGGAGTTTAACCCTTGTCACCCAGGCTGGAGTGCAATGACGCAATCTGGGCTCACCGCAACCTCCACTTCCCGGGTTCAAGTGATTTTCCTGCTTCAGTCTCCTGAGTAGCTGGGATTAAAGACATGCACCACCACGTCTGGCTAATTTTTGTATCTTTAGTAGAGACGGGATTTCTCCATGTTGGTCAGGCTAGTCTCGAACTCCTGACCTCAAATGATCTGCCCACCTCGGCCTCCCAAATTGCTGGGATTACAGGTGTAAGCCACTGTGCACAGCCCATATGATATATATTATAATTATGTATATTAATTTTATATAATTATATATAAATATAAATATAAACTTTCCTTGCCTTCTCTTGTTTCTACCTACAGTCAGTCCCATGACTTCAAATATCTACAAGTAGTAATTTTAAATGTATTTATATATATTTTTTGTTGTTGTTGTTGTTTTGTCGTTGTTGAGACGGAGTCTCGTCCTGTCACTAGACAGGAGTGTAATGGCACAGTCTCAGCTCACTGCAGCCTCTGACTCCTGGGTTCAAGCAATTCTCCTGCCTCAGCCTCCCAAGTTGCTGGGCTTATAAGAGCCCACCACCACGTCCAACTAATTTTTGTATTTTTCGTAGAGACAGGGTTTTGCCATGTTGGTTAGGTTAGTTTTGAACTCCTGACCTTAACTGATCACCCACTTCGGCCTCCTAAAGCGCTGGGAATACAGGCGTGAGCCACATTGGCCAAAATATTTTTCTGTTTCCAAACATTTTACATGAGAGGAAAGCGGAGAATAAATCATCTGACACTCTACTATAAAAAATAATCTTGTGCCTCTCTTCTTTTCGTCTTTCCTAAGTGTGCATATTACCAAAATGTCCTTAAGTTGAGGTCCCCCCGTGAAAACTTGACAGGATGCTGTGTCCTCAGCCACCCTCCTGTCTTTTCCTACTCCTGGCATTTTAGAACTGTTTGGGGATGACCCAGGATACCCACTATGGGTGTCTGTTGGAGGGTCTAGTGAGTATCAGCCCCGGGGTCATCTCATCGCCAAGGACAGCCTGAGGTAGGGGGTACAGTCTCTCAGGGGAGCAGCTGGATGCTCTTGGCCTTAGAGGAATCTCCTGGTATAGTTTCATCTAAAATGGTGACCCCTTTGGGTTATTAAAATTTTAGGACATTAAAATGAATGGACAATACAACATAATGTGATTAAATCTAGGTCATTAAAACTGTTCCTCCAGCTGGAGTTTTTATTCCTCGGAGACACATTGATGGTCTGCCAATGGGATGCTGATATTGAGAGGAAAAGGCAGAAATGGTTTCTGCTCTCTAGATTGTCTCAGACTTGTGAAGAGAGAAAAACTGTCCCAAAGGACAAGGAAAACCCACCCCAGAGAGGATGTGCAACAACCTGAACATGAAAATGCACTGAAGGCACACAGGAGGACAAAGAGCAGTGCCAGTGCCTCCTAGGTGGTCACTGAGCACTTTACTGAACACGATGGGTGTCCCGAGGGATGGAATGGCCTGCCGTGACACTTACAAAGGCTTGTGTTGGAGTCAGCACTGCCTCTCTCTGAGTTTGTTACCTTGAAAAGGCTTGTCCGCTTCTTTGTGTTTCAGTTTTTCATTGACTGTAAGATATATTTTCTCAGTACAGCTTGAAAGATAAACATACTATTTCCAAAAAGGCAAGGTAAAATGGTGTATTTTATTTGCTAAAAATTCATATTTATTTCTTCCCCAGAGTGAGTGTAGTAAGTTTTAAAGGTCTGTTCTTTTTAAGGGTAAGTTCAAATGAAATTGTAGGACTTAGCTTTGTCAATGTTACTGGTGAAATAAAAGTGTGATAGATAAATTGATGATTTACAAAGATTCACCAAAATGTCAGTTTCCTTCCTGTAACATGGTGAAGAATTTATGACAGTGGACACATTTGTATCCTCTTATCTGGATATTCGAGGGTTTTTTTTGTTGTTGTTGTTGGAGACACTGTCTTGCTCTGTAGCCCGGCTGGAGTGCAGTGGCGCCATCTCTGCTTACTGCAACCTCCGCCTCCCGGGTTCAAGTGATTCTCCTGTGTCAGCCTCCCGAGTAACTGGGATTATAGGCACCCACTACCACACCCAGCTAATTTTTGTAGTTTCAGTAAACACGGGTTTTTAGGCCTGACACAGTGGCTCAGGTCTGTAATCCCAGTCCTTTGAGAGGCCAAGGTGGGCCGATCATGAGGTCAGGAGTTCCAGAGCAGCCTGACCAACATTGTGAAACCCTGTCTCTACAAAATATACAAAAAAAATCTCTAAGCCTCATCGCAGGCACCTGTAATCCCAGCTACTCGGGAGGCTGAGGCAAGAGAATTGCTTGAACCCGGGAGGTGGAGGTTGCAGTGAGCCAAGATCTTGCCATTGCACCCCAGCCCAAGCGACAATGGGAGACTCCGTCTCAAAAAACAAACAACAAAGAGACGGGGTTTTGATATGTTGGCCAGGCTGATCTCAACCTCCTGACCTCAGGTGATCGCTCTCCTCAGCCTCCCAAGCTGCTGGGATTATAGGCATGAGCCACCATGCCCTGCCCATTGTATTTTCTTTTTATTCCCTAAATTTTAATATGTTTGAGTTTGTCTGTTCCTTTATCACTGTTTTCTTACATAAAAGAAATTCTGCCTAACCCTTCATAAAAAAAAAATCTTCCTGTAATTTCTGAAAGTGTTCTGGTTTTATCTTTCATATTCGAATGTATAATAAGTTGATTATGGCTCACGGAATAGAGAAGAATGCAATGCATTTTCCCAAGTAGATGCCAGCCTGGTTTGCCTCATATTTTAAAGTGCATGTGATTTCTTTTTCTATTCTACAGTGCCTACTCTATCATTCCTCAACTTTCCATATAAATGCTGGGTCATTAACACTTTTTTTCCCTTTGATCTGCTTGCTCATCTCTCTGCTAATACTGTGCTGTCCTGAATATTTTCGTTTGAAAATCTTAGAAGTATGTTAGACAAGCCATCAGTCTTTTTTTAGATGACTAAAAATCATTAGACATTTGTCATTTTTACTACTTATGAAAAAATAGTTTTCCTTGCCTAAAAACAACCTGAGTTGGGAATTTATGTGATTTCATAGGAATAGCAACTGGAAGTGATGACATTAATGTCATTTTAAAAAACATGTGTCGTATTTCCTCTTATTCCTTTCTGCCTTGACATTGTGCAATAGAAATTTTTAAAATTGTTCTATTAGTATTGTCAAATATCAATTATTGGTTTTATTTACTACTCAATTAAATTTAATGAGCCTACTCTGTCTTGGTGTAATCACATGGAATGGGCTCAACTCCCCAGTTAACAAGTGACAGCACGTGTAAAATATTGTCTACCAGGGAAACTCATTGAACACTTAGTGTTCAGACAGTGTCTTGGTGTCTAGTTCCCTAAGAACCACTGCAGTGACACAAAATAATACACCTTCAGCAGAAAAAGTTTTGGCAAATATATTGCATAAGCCATTTAGATGCAGTGAGTCATTCTTATTAGGGTTGGTGGAATCCCTTTCAAAATGTAAGTTACTAATACAAAGATGGAACTTTGCGAGCAGGCGTTTTTAAGAATAAGTAGTCTGAGGACTGATCATATTAACTCCCTTATGCACATCAGGTAGGACTTTATTATGACAGATACTAGAAATGTACAAAGTGAAGTTAAATGGTAACTCCTAGCAGCACATCTTACTCCCTGGATTCTCTAATAAGATGGGTGTTTCTACTTTGCTGTTGCCTTTTTGAATAGTTCAATTCTAGCATTCATACTGCTGTGTGGGAGGGAGTATGTGTGAACAGAGTAAGAGTTGTGACAATCAAGGCACAGAATAAATGCTTGGAAATTTTAGAATCATGTAAACAGCTTATGGATTGAGTACAGATTCCCAGTGCTGTCAGTCTCACCCATCCATCTATCTACATGTGTGGAATGTTCTAGGACTCCGTGGCTTTTGAGGATGTGGCTGCGAACTGTACCCAGGAGGAATGGGCTTTGCTAGATCCTTCTCAGAAGATTCTCTGCAGAGAAGTGATGCAGGAAACCTGCAGGAACCTGGCTTCTGTAGGTGAGAATGACAACACATTTCACTTAATTACAGAAGTATTTCCCTATCATCAGTGCTATTTGTGATTTGGAATGTGGCAAGGGAATGATTTGGTGAAGAAATCAGGCATGGCACTGTGTACAATAAACATTAAATCTAGTAATGTTTCTATAGTTTGTAATAATTTGTGATAATTTTGTGGGTCTGCATTTTAGGAAACAAATGGAAAGGCCAGAATATTGAAGATCACTTTGAAAAATCTGGGAAAGAGATAAGATGATTTGCACTGAGAAGAAGAAATAAAGTCCTCTGAAGGAATCTTAGCTTGTCATGAACTTAAAAACAAGCAATCAAAACAAATAAGAGTCACTTGAAATTTATTTCTTTTTAGAAAAATTTCACCCAAAATGTAATGTGCTTCAGTGTAGCAGTCAGTGTTTGGAAAACAGTTTACTTGAAAATAGTACTACAAAATTGTGTACATGAATGTTACTAATTTGGTCATAGCCATGCAGGTGGTAGCTGTGTTTTCAGTAGTAACCCATTTACTTTCAAATAATTCAGTCATGGCAAAAAAAAAAAAAAAAAAAAAAAAAAAGCATTTCCCTTGGTATTGGTAGCAGTGTAAGTCAAAGACCTATTAATAAGTAGAAAGTTATTAAACCAAGCAATAATAATGTGCTTGTCTTTTTTTTTTTTTTTTTTTTCCAGAAATCAAATGATACAGAGACTGTGTGAAAGCAAAGACGGTAGTCAGTATGGACAGTTGTCAGCCAAATACAAAAGCTTGATCTGAATGAGAGCATTTCTCCTGGATTGAAACAATGTGAATGAAGTATTTGTGGAAAAGTCTTTGTACGTCATTCCCTCCTTAATAGGCACATCCTAGCTCACTCAGGATACAAAATATATGGAGAGAAGCAATATAATGTGAACAGTGTGGCAAATTCTTGGTTTCTGTTCCAGGTATTAGAAGACACATGATAACGGACAGTGGAAATCCAGTTATACATGTACGATATGTGGAAAAGCTTTTTATGTTCTCAATTCATTTGAAAGACATCAGAGAACTCACACAGGACAAAAACCCTATAAATGTAAACAATGTGGTAAAGCGTTCACTGTTTCCGGTTTTGTCTAATACGTGAATGAACTCACACTGGAGAGAAACCCTATGAATATAAGGAATGTGAAAAAACATTCCGATTTTCTTGTTCTTTTAAGACTCATGAAAGGACTCACACTGGAGAAAGATCCTATCCATGTACCAAATGTGATAAAGCCTTCAGCTGTTCCACTTCTCTTGGTTACTATGGAGGCATTCATACTGGAGAGAGACCCTATGAATGTAAACAATGTGGCAAAGCCTTTAGTGGTTTGAGTTCCCTTTGTAACCATAGAAGTACTCATACTGGAGAGAAAGCCTATGAATGTAAACAATGTGACCAAGCCTTCAGTCGCCTCAGTTCCCTTCACCTCCACGGAAGAATTCATACTGGAGAAAAACCCTATGAATGTAAGAGATGCGGTAAAGTCTACATTCGTTCCAGTCACTTTACTTGCCATGAAATAAGTCATGATATAGAGGCTGGGTGTAATGACTCAGCCTATAATCCCAGCACTTTGGGAGGCCAAGGAGTGTGTATTGCTTGAGCCCAGGAGTTTATAACCAGCCTGGATTAAAACAATGTGAAACAACCTGGGCCTCATGGTGAAACCCCGTCTCTACAAAAATTAAAATAATGCCGGGCACGGTGGCTCACGCCAGCTACTCGGGAGGCTGAGACAGGAGAATGGGGTGAATCCGGGAGGCGGAGCTTGCAGTGAGCTGAGATAGCACCAGTGCACTCCAGCCTGGGCAACAGAGCGGGACTCCATCTCAAAACAAATAAATAAAAATAATTAGCTGTGCATGGTGGCACATTTCAGTTGTCTTAGTTCTTTTTCAAGGACATAAAAAGCAATGGGGGGTTGGGGGAAAGCCCTGTGCATGCGGATCACGAGGTCAGGAGATCGAGATCATCCTGGCCAACATGATGAAACCTCGTCTCTACTAAAAATACAAAAACTAGCTGGGTGTGGTAGCATATGGTTGTAATCTCAGCTACTTAGGAGGCTGAGGCAGGAGAATCACTTGAACCCAGGAGGCGGAGGTTTCAGTGACCCGAGATTGTGCCACTGCACTCCAGCCTGGCGACAGAGTGAGACTCCATCTCTAAATAAATAAATAAATAAATAAATAAATAAAGCCCCTTGAATGTAAGAAATGTGGTAAAACATTTACACTTTCTCATTCCCTCATAAACATGAAAAGGCTCACACTGCAGAGAAACCTTAAGAATGTAGGAAATGTGGTCAAGCCTTCAGATTTTCCTGTTTTTGAAGATTTGGGAGGACTTGGAGTGGAGAAAAGCCTTTTGAATTTAAATTTGTGGTAAGGCCTTCAGTTGTGTTAGTTCCTTTTGAAGACATCAGCTCATTCCTGAGAAAAACCCTATGAATATCCAGAACGTGGGAACGTTTCATTTCTCCCATCCCCACTCAAGGACAAATGAAAATGCACACTGTAGCTCCCTGGACCTTGTAAATACAAGAAGGTACACAGGATTAAAACTCTAATAGTTTAGAATCTGCAAGAATATTTTCAGTTTTCACATTTACTTGAAAAGTCATGTGAAAACTCCCATGGGAAAGAAGTTCTATAAGTGAAGCTTTTCTAATTTGGAAAGCCTGATGCAAATTAATTATCGTGCAGTGTTTGAAAAAAATGTATGAAATATTACACAAGTTACAAGTATATTGTTTTTATCAGTGGCTCATTCTTAAAGAGTCTTGAGAATGCATTTCACGTTGTTTTGCAGGGAAACCTTGAGGTGAGAGTTCTGTAAATGCTCTTTAAGCAGTAGTACTTGAGTTTCATAGATAATGAAATTGTTTGTTGGTAGAATTCTTGTCTATTGATTTGATAATGTGCTGGATTCATGGTTGAATTTTGATGTTTTTCTAATATGCAGGTAAGTTTAATTTTTTTATTTCATTATTATCTTTTTTTGAGACGGAGTCTCACTCTGTTGCCCAGGCTGGAGTGCAGTGGTGCGATCTGGGCTCACTGCAACCTCCACCTCCTGGGTTTAAGCGATTCTCCTGCCTCAGCCTCCCGAGTACCTGGGACTACAAGCGCCCACCACTACGTCCAGCTAATTCTTCATATTTTTAGTAGAGACAGGGTTTCGCCATGTTGGCTAGGCTGGTCTTGAACTCCCGACCTCATGATTTGCCTGCCTCGGCCTCCCAACGTGCTGGGATTACAGGCATGAGCCACCACACCCGGCCAGGTAAGTTTCATTTGTATGTATTGCCTTGTGATAAATGGACCAGTGAATAATGATTGTGAATTGTCGGGATAGTCTTACTAGCCTCATTTGGCAAATTTTGATTATCCCTTGTCCATTATACACATTTCACCTTTCTTCATTAAAGGAAAAACTACTCTTGATGTAAAGATGTTTATTTTTTGCTAATACTGAGTTGGTATTAATTCCTAAGTACATAAACTTTACCATAGAGTATCATCTCGTGAGTTCTTTGCATCTGTTGCCCTTTATTCTTTATTATATCTGTCTGTTATTTGGATCGTTCACTTTGAATGAAGGAGAGAGGACTGTGATAGGACGATACGTTGTAACCAATCTGAGGGAGGAAGCATTCAGTCTTTCTGTCAGATATGATAACATTGGGCTTTTCATCGCTGTCTTTGGTATTGTAGTAGATCGTATTACACCATTAAGGTATGATAGTTTATATATTGTATTTTAGAATATTACAGTCTTACGAGTCAGTGTCTCATGATTCAGTTCCCTGCCAGCCAACAGACAAACCAATCACATACTCCTGTAGGAACAAAGGAACATCCTCGGCCTGGCGCGGTGGCTCACGCCAGTAATCCCAGCACTTAGGGAGGCCGAGGCGGGTGAATCACGAGGTCAGGAGATCGAGACCATCCTGGCTAACACGGTGAAACCCCGTCTCTACTAAAAATACAAAAAATTAGCCGTGCGTGGTGGTGGGCGCCTGTAGTCCCAGCTTCTAGCGAGGCCGAGGCAGGAGAAGGACATGAACCCGGGAGACAGAGCTTGCAGTGAGCCGAGATCACACCACTGTGCTCCAGCAAGGGTGACAGAGCGAGATTCTGTCTCAAAAAAAAAAAAAAAATAAAAAATAAAGAACATCCTTACTTTTTTAATGCTATACCACTCTCTGCTCCCAAGTTAATCCCTGTTTGGGCCTGTGGGAACTTACACCTTTCTGCTATATGTAATTAATAACTGATGTTTGGTTTATCTGTTTAGTAATAGATGTTATGTTTAACGGTGTTTAACGGTGCCCGTAAACGTAGGGTGCGAATTCCTTCCTCACCAGTGGGGTGCATGAGACGCTATTGAAACAATTGACAACACAAATGGAATGGACCAGCCCTCATGCAGGACACCTGCTCAACTTGACCTACCTGCTGTCGGCTGATGGTTCCGTAACACATCAGCAGTCACCTGAGTCAGAACCCTGAGCTGACGATGGGCCTTCCCTTTGTTCTGCACAGTGTTTTGTGGTCTTCAGGTGTTGTCATCTTCTCCCACACTAAAATGCTCTCATCTCCTAGACATGAATGTTTAATTGCACCCCAGCATGACATTTGGCCTGTGCTTAGCAGGCAGTTTGGAGGCCCTGGCTTATGAATGCACAGAAGTGCAGCACATAAGCCGACACTTAAGTCCTAATTAGCAAGAATCAGGCTGTATCTCTGTAGTCCCTGCATCTACTCTGGTCAGCATCTCTGTATGCTGAGGGCAGCCATTGAACATTATTAATTATTATACACTCCAAGACAATAGTTATTATGTAGGCAGAAGTAGTGGCCTTGTTTGTTTCTTGTGCTACTGTTTCTCTTGCCACTGTCCCCTACACCCTCCTGATGAGGTGTACATCTATGGTGCCTCATGGTTCAGGCACTGATGAGTAAAGAAAATGGGAAGAAAGAGTTTGATATTAGCCCCTACCGAAGAATATGAAGAAGCATCTCAGCTGCTTGCATTGAAAAATTCCTAGCCAGTGTGTGGGCTTTTCTTATCACTGCTGCTTATCAGCATGTCAAAAGTCTCATCTTCGGACTGCAAGTCTTGATGGCCTTAGACATAATGGCCTTACTGAATGTGGAGCTAACCCCAGGAAGATGGAGTGGCACTCTCTGGAGGATTAGGTGGTCTCCTGCAATGTGGGTTGATGGGCTCCTGAACTCTTTCTTGTAACCATGCAGAGAGTGTACACTGCCAGCGATCATGTGCCTCAACTCTGTAGATGTAGAAACTCAAAATATTCAAAATATTCTGAAACAGTTTCCATTGAAAGGAAAGAGAAAAGAGATCAGCTGCCATGCTCTGGTCAAGAGAACTAGTAGATGGCTCAGAAGAACACTCTGTCGCTACTGTCTGTGCCTCTGTCACAACAAATATCCTGATCCTTCAGTTTTAAGGGTGCAGGGCCATTTTCCTCCCTTTCCTACTGGTAATTCTCAAGATAACTGTATGATATGCTGGGAAGGCAATATCCTGATAATCAGGTGACATTAGTCAGAACAGCCCAGGCTCTGTTAGAGTCCCTGCTCGAAACAGAATGGCCTTTAACGCTTGTGTCCAGCAACCACATCGTGGGAGAAAACCCAAGGTGGGCTGCTTTCTGGGGTCCCTCAGTTGTAGTGCAAGTGAAGCGTTTACAGTCAAAACTCCATCCATCTGCTCTGGGTAGCCTTCTTGATCTTGTGGTAGCGGTTCATATTGAATCCTAGACTTCTGTTGTCTTTTGTTTGCTATTTGTAAGTAATAAATTCACTTCATGGAATTTATGTATGAATGTGTTTGGTCTCATTGTACTCAGAAAAGTTGGTAGCCATTGCACAGTGAACCCGCTTCATAATTGGTGAAAACACCTATGCCCCCCTTGTGCCACAGGAAGAAGGTTCATTCAGCCAAACATAAACTTCATGTTCGAAAAACCCTGTAGCACAATTATTACCATGTGGGAGGCCTTTAACAATGGTGATGCTGATTTGAAGAACTCTGAAGGAAGAAATTTATACAAATGGGTTGGGTACAAAGGAGTCCCTCCTAACTTAAAGCAACCCTTACTCCCCTCCGTTTAAAAAGAGTGGAGAGGCCAGGCACAGTGGCTCAGACCTGTAATCCGATCACTCTGGGAGGCCGAGGTGGGCAGATCACAAGGTCAGGGGTTCAAGACCATCCTGACCAACATGGGGAAGCCACATCTCTACTAAAAATACAAAAATTAGCCGGGCGGGGTGGTGGGCACCTGTAATCCCAGCTACTTGGGAGGCTGAGGCAGGAGAATTGCTTGAACCTGGGAGGCGGAGATTTAAGTGAGTCAAGACCATGCCACTGCACTCCAGCCTGGGTGACAGGGCAAGACTCTGTCTCAGGAAAAAAAAAAAAAAAAAGGGTGGATAAGAACTGAAACAGGTTTAAAATTTCACCTAATTGGAAATGAAAAGTTTACAAAAATAATATTTAAAGTAAAAGGTTGAGTGCTCACTGAATTTTATGCCTCCACAAAGTAGGTTGTGAATTAACTTCCACATCTGTTGAAAGCCACCAAATTTGGGAAGCCTCCGTGTCTGAAATTCACAAATGGCTCAAATAAGAATTATACCTGGGGATACCCCAAAGTTTAAATATGGTATCCCCTGTGATATTATGAGGAATTACTGTACATAAAACAGGTTGTCTTCCTTTAACTCTGAAAATCATATTATCTTGCCTAAATTCTCCAAAACGCATCGCTCTGCAGTATCCTATAGAGGACATAGGTTTCCTGACCAATGAGCAGTAAAAGTAAGTGTGTGCGACTCACCTGTGTTCTTATCAAAATGGAAATCCCCAAATCCCACCAGTTAGAATAACATGACAGAATATCAGATTTTTGGAATATATAGGTTTTCTGTAAGGTTATTAGGTATTGATTCCATTTTTAAAATAGATATCAATATATTCAGATTACCTATTTCTCCTATGTTTTAGTGTTAATAGATTGTGTCTTTTAATTCATCCAGTTGGTCTAAGTTACCAAGTTTGTGACTTATGGAGATTGTAATATTCTTTATTATTTTATCATCCATGGGCTCTCTAATGTAAAGGTCTCTTTTAGTTCTTCTATTATTAGGTTGGTGTCAAAGTAACTGTGGTTTTGGACCATGAATTTTAAATTTTTATAACTAGGCTACAACACATCTTTATTAATCAAAATAGAATCCATTACAATGGACTGGGCACAGTGGCTTACGCCTGTAATCCCAGCACTTTGGGAGGCTGTGGCAGGTGAATCAGGATGTCAGGAGTTTGAGACCAGCCTGACCAACGTGGTGAAATACCATCTCTACTATGGCAAGTGCCTGTAATCCCAGCTACTCAAGAGGCTGAGGCAGGAGAATCTCTTGAACCCAGGAGGCAGAGGTTACAGTGAGCCGAGATTGCACCTTTGCACTCTGGCCTAGGTGACAGTGAGACTGTCTTAAAAAAAAAAAAAAAAAAAAAAAAAAAAAAAAAAAAAAAAAAAAAGAAACCATTACATTGAACACATTTTTGCCAATGAGAAATAAACTTGTTTATTCCATGCTTTCAGGGTTCGATGAACTCTTGGAAAGCATTTTCCGCATCCTGCTGGATGTGTAAGTGTTTTCCCTGCAAAAAGTTGTCAAGATGCTTAAAGAAGTGGTAGTTGGTTGGCGAGAGGTCAGATGAATATGGCAGATGAGGCAAAACTTCATAGCCCAGTTTATTCAACTTTTGAATCCCTGGTTGTATGACATGTGGTCAGGCGTTGTGGAGAACTGGGCCCTTCCTGTTGACCAGTGCCAGCTCCAGGTGCTGCAGTGTTCCGTGCATCTCATCGAATGGCGTGGCATACTTCTCAGATGTAATGATTTCACTAGGATTCAAAAAGTGTAGTGGATCAGAAGACCGGCAGCTGACCACCAAACAGTGACAATGACCTTTTTTTGGTACAAGTTTGACTTTGGGAAGTGGTTTGGAACTTCTTCTCAGTCCAACCAGTGAGCTGGCTGTTGCATGAAATCCACTTTTTGTGGCATGTCACAATCTGATCAAGAAATGGTTCATTGCTGTTTCATAGAATAAGAGAAGATGACACTTCAAAAGGATGATTTTTAAAATATTTGGTCAGCTCATGAGGCACCCACTTATCAATATTTTTCAGCTTTCCAATTGGCTTCAAATGCCAGATGACCATAGAATGGTCTACATTCAGTTCTTCACCAACTTCTCGTGGAACTGTAAGAGGATCGAATTCAGTGGTTGCTCTCAATTGGTCGTTATCAAATTCCGGCCCAGAGCCTGGGGCTGAGGCTGCCATGACCACCCTGTTCTCTTCCTTCTGGCATCCCCAGGAAGCTCCAAGGACTGAATGATCCCCACAAAATACAGTGGCCAGGATGGGAGGGCTGGAGGTCAACTCCCCCCCGCCCCTACCACCATGACCAAGAGGCCCACATGGAGGTTGGCCCTGAGCTGTGGGTCCCTGTGGGACGCAGGCTCCCATGGAAACTTCAGGGGATGAGAATGGGTCCTCCTGGCTGACAGAGCCTAGTGGGCACTGGGTGTGTGGGGCCTGTGTAGGTAGGTTGGACAGCACTGGGCCTAGCCAGGGAACTGGGGACTGGTGTGGCCAAAGTGGGCAGCAATATGTTGCCAGAACCAAAACTACAGTGCAACCAGCCCAGCTGGTAGGGAGAAGGAGGCCTGCCTAGCAGGACCATCCACCCCTGTCCTGGCCCCAAGCCCAGACTGCCTGCCTGTACTGGACATTGCCTGATCCAGGAGGCCTGGGCATGATGGTCAGGGGGTCTGTCCCTGGGTTCCAGGTCTTGGTAGTCCCTTGGGAGCTGAGCATCCTCTGGGCAGGAGGAGGGCCCGAGGTCCACTGTTTGCATCTGCCCCTGGGGGTGTGCCCCCACCCCAGCTTCTCAGCGCACACGGGGACATGGCCAGGACTCCTCACCTGCTCTGTGGCTCCAGCTCTGAACAGCTCACTGGGTGACTCTGACAGCTTCCTCCCTAAAACTTGGGTCCTCATCTGTGGGAATGGGGTGTCCCAGGCCCCCTGCAGGCAGGAACCCACCCCCAGCTCCTCTGGTGGGCCCTCCTGGGCTTTTTTACCTACTGGCTTGTGAGACCCGGTTGGCCAAACTTGGTGTCCTATTTTTATTTTGGCCTTTTTCTTAGTGTGTGTTTTCTGTAACTACTGCTGTGTAGATCTTCTATATGAGTTTTAGGTAGAGAATCTTGCCCACCCAGAGGTTCCGCACCCCAGAGAGCCTCCACTTCGACCCCCCGGGCTGGTGCTGCCTGTGCTTCACTTGGTGTGAATGTTGAGTGTGATGGATCCACATGGCTGCTCGATCCTGCATCTCCTTCCTTCTTGTTGCCGAGGCCAGTTCTGTTCTTTCTTTCTCCACCTGAACTGCACTTGAAGCCAAGACGAAGGATGAGAAGTGGTTGCTAAGAAGGACCCTCCTGCAGTGAATCCGCTGTGAGGAGGCTGCGCTGGCCCAGCCGGTCATTTCCTTCTCTAAGTTCATTCCAGAGGTCGGCCAGGGACAGCCTGTCCCTGCCTGCTCTTGTGGCCCGTGAATCAAGAATGGATTTTACATTTCCAAAAGGTTGAACAAATAAAAAACTAACACTTCATGACACTGAGAAGCTTCTATGTCCATAAGTAAAGTTTGATGGGGGGTGCAGTCATGTCCATCTCTTCACAGGCCACCTGCAGAAGGCTGCTGTCGTGCACGTGCAGCCATGGCAGAGTTGCATCCTTGAGGCAAAGATCAGTTGGCAAAGCTGAAAATACTGACTCCTGGCTCTTTAGGGAAACAGTTTCCAGTCCCTGGTTTAAGGGCTGTGTGGCAGAACCTCAGGATCTTGGTCAGCTTGTTCCTCACTCAGCGCCTGCTGTGGCCTTTGCTAGTATGTCTGCAAAGTTTGCGTGCTATGGTGCCTGTCATGGGGCGTTGAGCTCTGTCGTGCTAGATTTCAGGGTATCTGACTCATGGTCATCTGTCTCACCAACAGAGACCCTGTGGCCAGATTCAAACTAGCAGGAACAGTTGGTCTTTGGCAGCAGGGAAACCTTTGAGCTGAACTGCCACCCACCCTGAGGTAGTCCCATGACACCCACTGTCTCAGTCAAGGTTGGGACAGAACTGGTGTCCTGAAGTGCCCTGCGATGTGGATCATAATAGCCAGGGGGGAGAGGCGGTTGTTATTACTCCCCATATCGCGGGGAGTGTCTCACGCCCTGCGATGTGGATCGTAATAGCCAATTACTCCCCCCTGCAATGTGTGTCTATTATTAGCAGTGTCTTTTGTTCAGGATATTAGGAGCAATTTCCCATGTTGTGTGTAAACAGCCTGCGATCGGAGAACGAATACCATCCTCTGCAGCTCCGGACATTAGGAACCATATCACACAATGGGTGTACACTTTTTGGGACATTTGGGTTAATTTCATCCCGTGTTTCCCTGAATATTCGGAGAAATATCACAGGGTGGCTGTACACCCACTACTCTCTTGGCAGGAACATCATACTTTACCTACTGGAAATTAGGAGCAATATCACAGACTGGGTGCCAAGCCACTGTCATATTGGAAGTAATATCATGCTTTCCCCCACAAGTTACAGGAACAATATCACAGGGGGGTGTGTACCTTCTCCAGTAGTGGGAGTAGTATCATCATCTCTTCCTTTAGATGACAAGAACAATATCACGGTGGGTGTACAATCCGTGTGTTTTTGGAAGCAATGTCATTCTCTCTTCTTCTAGGTTTTATGACTCATATCACAGGTGGGGTGTACACCCCTTGTTATATTGGATGGAATCTCATCCTCTTTCCACATGTATCTTTAGAACAATATCCCATGGGGGCTGTCCATCCCTTCAATATTGGTACTAATACCATCTTCTCCTTTCCTGGATATGAGAAACAATATCACAGGAGGGGTGTACACCCCTTGCAATATTGGTAGTAATGTCACCAATCCCCTGTGGTTATTAAGGAAAAAATCCCAGGGTGGCTGTACGGTTCCTACTTTATTGGGAGTAATATCATCCTCTTACCCCCTGGATAAGAGGAACCATATCACTGAAGAGGTGTCCACCCCCTTCGATATTGTCAGCCATGTCATCTTCTTCCCGCCTGGATATTAGGAATGATACCCTGGGGTTGGGGGCGGTGTACACCCACTGCAATATCGAAAGTAAAATCAGCCTCTTTCCCGCTAGATATTAGGAACTACATCACAGGCGTGTGTGCACCTTCTGGGATATTGGGAGTACTATCAGCCTCCATGCCGCTGCGTATTAGGAGCAATATACAGGGGACAGGGTGGTTACACCCCCTGCGATATTGAGAGCAATATTCTTCTCTTTCCCCTGTACATTAGGAACTACATCACAGGGGTCTGTACGCCTTCTGTGATATTGGGATTAATGTTATCCTCTCCCCCACTGAACGTCAAAAACAGTATCACAGAAGGTTGTACACCCGCTGCGATATGGCCAGTAACATCATCGTCTCTATCTTTGGATACTAGGAACAACATCTAAGAGGGTGTGTACACTCCCCTGCGATATTGGGCATAATGTTATCCTCTCTTCCCCTGGATATTAGAAACGATATCCCTGGCGGACAGAGGTGGAGTACATTAAGAACAATATCACTGGGTGAATGTACACCCCCTGCGATATTGGGTGTAGTGTCATCCTCTCTTGCCTAGGATATTAAAAACAATTACACAGGAGGGGTGTACAGCCACAGCCCCTGCGTTATTGGGAGTAATAACATCTTCTCCCCCTCTCGATATAAGGAACAATATCCCAAGGTGGATGTACATCCCCTGCAATATTGGGTGTAATGTCATCGTCTCCCAAAGTGGATATTGAACATAGCGTCACAGGGGGTTATACATCTTCTTCGATATTGGGAGTAATATCATCCTCTCCCCTCAGGATCGTAGGCAAAATATCGAAGGGGTTTTACAACTCGTGCGATATGGGCAGTAATATCATCCTCTTCCCACCTAGATGTTAGGAACTATATTACAGGCGGTAGTACGCTTCTTGTGATATTGGGAGTCATATCAACCTCTCCCACTCAGGATATAAGGAACAAAATGACCGAAGGGATGGACACCCACTGCGATAGTTTCAATAATGTCATCCTCTACCCCCTGACTATTAGAAATAATATCACAGAGGGATGTACACTTTCTTCGATATTGGGAGTAATATCATCCTCTCCCCGTCGGATATCAGGAACAAGTCTGTTAATTATTAATATTAATAAATACAATAAAAATTGATAGCAATCATCAATATTAATAATCACAATAAAGATAGTATAAATTAATACTGGTAAAAAATGTTAATGATTAGTATAACAATTAATCATAATATCACTATTAATAAAATAATGATATCAGCAATTAATGTTACTTAAATCAATACTAAGTGATGTTGGTAATAAAATAATTATTAATATTAAGAACTAATAATATTGTTAAATGACATTAATATTACTAATTATTTTCAAGAGTACATAATCGTATATTTAAAATAATTATCCATAGCTAATAATGGTATCCTATTAATTGTGTCATTGATAATTATTAAAATCGACCAAAGATGTTTAATAATTAATCATATTATTACTCCTAATACCACAGGGGGTGTACACCTACCTGTGATGTTGTTCCTAATATCCAGGGACGGAGAGCATGATTTTAGTTTTAATATCGCAGTAGGTGTGCACTCACCCTGTGCAGTGATGCTAATATCTAGGGGGTAGAGTATGACATGACTTCCAACATAGCAATGAATGGACAGCCGCCCAGTGATATTGCTCCTAATATTCACGGAAGAAGCGTATAATATCTCTCCCAATATCGCAGGGAGGGTACAACTCATCTGTGATATGGTTCCTAGTATCCAGAGGGGGAGAGGATGATAATAATTCCAGTATCGCAGGCTGTGTTCACCTGCCCTGTGATATTGTTATTTATATCATAGAAGGGAGAGGATGATATTACTCCCCGTAGAGCAGGAGGCATACACCCAGTCTGGGATATTGTTCCTAATATCCATGGGGGGGAGAGGCTAATGTTACTTCCAATATGACAGGGGGTATACATCCACCCTGTGATACTCTTCTTAATATTCCTAGGCCGAGAGGTTGATATTACTCCCAGTATCACAGACACTGTACATCCCCGTGTGATATTCCTCCTGATATCCGGAACAGGAGAAGATGGTTTTAATCCCCATATCGAAGGAGGTGAACACCCACTCTGTGATATCTTTCCTAATATGCAGGGGGAGAGAGGATAATATTATTCCCAATATTGCAGAAGATGTACACATGCCCCCGTGATATTATCCTTAATAATCCAAGGCACAGAAGATAATGTTACTCCCAATATCGCAGAAAGTGTACACCCCCACAGTGATGTTGTTTCCATGATCCAGGAGGGAAGAGGATGATATTACTTTCAATATCGCAGGGTGTGTACACGCCCCCGGTGATACTGTTCCCAATTTCCACCCAAGAGAGGATGATACTACTCCGAATATTGCAGGGATTAAAAACACGGGGGTGTACAGTGTCTGTGATACTAGGAGTAATATCAACCTCTCGGCCTTGGAATATAAAGAATATCACAGGGTGGATGTACACCCCCTGCCACATTGGGAGTAATATCCTCTCCCTTCGAAGATATTAATAACAATGTCACAGGGCCGGTGAACACAGCCTACGACACTGGGATTATTATCATCCTCTCCTCCTCTGGATATTAGAAATCATAACACAGAAGACCTGTACCCTCCCTGCGATATTGGGACTAATATCATACTCATCTTCCGTGAATATAAGGAGCCATATCACCGGGTGGCTGTCTATTCATTGCTATGTTGGGAGTCATGTCATACTCTACCACACTGGATATTAGGATTTGTGTCACAGGGTGAGTGTGCGCTTATTGCGATATTAAAACTAAAACCATGCTCTCCCTCCCTGGATATTAGGAATGACATCAAAGGTAGGTGTACACACCCTGCGGTATTAGGAGTAATAATATGATTAATTATTAAACACTAATGACCAATTTTAATAATTATCGATGACACTATTAATCTGGGAAGTAAACTCCCAGATTTGGGACGTACTTCAGAGGTAGAATATTCATCCCGTCTTCTTTCCAGATGCCTGAGCACAGGGCCTTTCCATGCTTCTCCCCCGATCCTAAGAGTAGCTGAGGTCGAGACTCACTGAAAGCTCTAGGTAAAGATATCCCACCATGCACAGGCTATCTCCGTTCTCTGACCTGGGAACAACTCTGACCAGGATTCCACATCTAGGAGGCCTGGGAACTGAGTGGGATTTTCTGAGCAACGCCAAATGGCTGCTCCCTTTCCGCCGCCGTTGAGGGTCGTACCCTGGTTATCCAGATCACCTAGAAACTATCAGTATCCAGAATCAACAAGATCAACTCTCTGCTCCTCTGACAGCAGAAGGAGCATGACCAAAATGAACCAAAGAGCATGGCAGGAAACGATGTGACCGGAAAGCTCAGAGAACAGCCACAGGGGGATGTAAGCAGGCGTTCCCACCTGAATCATGAATAATTAATGAAGCGCAAATCCAGGGGAAATCGAGTTTCAGCAGGTGCAACTCATCCAACAGGAGATCGCCAGAGGGCCAACAACATTCAGCAACTGAGAGTCGGGTGTAGTGTCAAGTGGGACGCGACTGGTTCCAAAGCTCTAGAAGACCATGGGGTCACTTGGACCAAGTGAGAAAATGCCCCCAGTGTGCTGGTTCACCATTCCGACTCCTGCCTGTCTCTTCTCGTCCAGGGAACTTGGACCCTAACTCGTGCAGGTGCAGATGACGACGGGCAGAATGAGGGGACGTGGCACCCACGTTCCCCGACAAGAGAGTTCCACAGAAAGTCCGCTGGATCTTCGCAAATCCAGAGAAATGGCAACGGGACCCAAGGAAATAGAGCCGCACCGGTGTCCTGGAGACTCTTCAGGCATAATGCCTGGAGCCGCAGGACGAGCTGAAAAAGGAGCCAGGCACCGAAGGACAAAGCGGTGTTGACTTTCTTCATCTGGGTTTCCCAGTACAGTCCAATTCACGGTGGTTTCCAAGGGCCTCCTGGAGGAGAAAACACGTGAGGGTGTGGTCAGGGTTTTCTGCTGACGCACTTACTGTGGGGAAGAAGGAGAAGCTCTGAAGATGGATAACGACCGAGATTGCATGTCAAGGTGTACCTTCTTGATGACACTGTGGCCTACGTTGAAATAGAGTAAATATGGTCCAATTACACTGTGTCTATTTTAGCACCTTGTTTAAAAAAAAAAAAAAAAAAAGATGTAAAACCAGACAGGGGTACTTGCACCAGTGCTACATACCTGACGGGAAACATCTATTCTTCAAAGCTTGCAGCTGTACAGGTAGGTATTAGAATGTCTGTCCATAGTGAACATCATCTTAGAGTGGGCTGGGCAAATAGACCTTTCCAGGTCATGTAATTGGATTAAGTTGATTAGGTTAGGGTCCGTTTCGCGTCAGGGGTCCAGAGGCAGTATAAAAGGCAACCTGGAAAGCAAAGGTCCCTCTCTGACCGTTCCTCCGGCTTCCTGAAGGCTGCACCGCTTCCAGCAGGGCTGCTCCAGCACCTGCCCATCTGAGCGCCAGCTCACCTGTCCATCTGAGCGCCAGCCGAGGAAAGAAAGTAGACCTGTAATTTCAGGTTAGTTTCCCTGAACGACTGGTTGTTTCACGCAATCCCTGAGGGGTTGGGGGAAAAGAGACAAAGGAGAGTGAAAGAAACAGATCACAATGGGGCTCGCTGATGTGGTAGGATGTGTTCTCCTTACCCGTAATTCTTGGAACAGAAAGCGAGAAAACATTTCCATCTCCGTGCCTGGGATAAGAGCCAGATGGAAATGCAAAAAGAAATTTATTCCAGCATGCTGAATTGGTGGGTAAATGGAAAAAGAACTTTGGAAAAGGGGTGGTTTGCCCTTTAGCCATGTAAGAAATTCATATGCCACTTGTTCAGCGTTTGTTTAGATGAATTCGTATGGCGTGTGTAAAATACCAGAAAAATAAATAAAGAGGGGCTGGAGCTAAAGCCAAAAAGACAGAGCAGGAAAGACCATCACCTGCTAGTGTGGTAGAGAGGGAGATAACTTCTCTCGATGAATTTGTGTTTGGAAGTTGCCTAATGAAACGGCAAGAGTAGTGATTTGAGTTCTGATAGGAAGCATCCCTTATCCCTGCCTTCAAGCAGACCTGCCAAGGGGTGACATCGGCCATGCCCTGTAGCTTCTATTCTTTTGTCCCTCAGGGGAGAGAGAATCATTGTGTCTTCTACTGGAGTGAATGGTGATAGACCTAAGTCCAGTCTCCAGAATCAGTTGTTTGGTTGGGATTGAAATCTCAACTCCAACTCCACATACCTAGGCCGTGGGCCATGTGGCAGGCAAAGTTTACTCTTGGACCAGGTAGTCACGGCAGAGGAACACACAATATCTGAGGATGCACACACCACATTGTGATCCACAGATTTGACCGACGGGTGGTGAGGTCTCCTCATGACCACACCGTCATGGAATTAGCTGAGGGTTTCTTGTGGGTGTGTGAATATCCAATGTGCCTAACCATCGCTTTGTGTGTGTTTGTGTGTGATTCAGGTGACCCAACCATCAACCCCTGAAAAAGGCGGCCATAAAACGCCCAGGAGACGAAGAAGATGGCACGTCGTGACCCCAAAAGTGGGGCAAACGGACTCGTGAGAGCCCAGACCCTCCAGAAGCAGCAGAGGGCCCCAGTTGGGCCAAGGGCTCCCCCACCCGATGAAGAAGATCCCAGGGTATGTCTAGCCTTGGAATCTTTTGGGTATCGAGGGGGGAGGAGGGGGCGAGTGTCACACGGTCCTCAGAGACTGGGTTGGATTCCAAAGAGTTCTGCCAGCACCACCCGGGTTGCTTTTCCCATCCAAGGTGGGCCTGGCTTGGGACCTCCTCCCCGGCCCGACAGGTCCCTGGAGAGACTCTTGGGAGTAACCTCCCTTTCCACTCAGAATCCTGTGTAGCCAGGTTGGGCTGTGTTGTGGACATCGGGTTCATGATCGTCCCCGCTAGAACCCTGAGTCCTTCCTTTGAGAGTTCCTCCGTCACATGGGCTTTGGGAGGGAACATCGTAACCGAACCCTCCCGCCACTTAAGGGCCCCCATGCCGGTGTCCCCGCTTTGGAATCCTCACTCAGTTCTGAATTCACAATCCGTCTCAATGTTGACATTGGATCACTGCCTGTGGCTTCAGCTCATTCACTGGCATCACTTCCTTTCCACCCACAGGTCAAGTGCAAAAACTGCGGGCCTTTGGCCACACGGCCAGAAGTACCAGGTGCCCCATGAAGTGCTGGAACGGAGCCCTGGTTCCCCAGACCTTTGGGAGAAAGGAAGGGAAGGAAAACCGGAAACCATGGAAGCCCCAGGTTCGAAGGAACCCTGGGCCCTTGAACAAGGAAAAGGGAGAGAAGGAAGCGAGACCAAGGTGAGCAGTGGGAGGGGTTTTCACCACCCTTAGGGTACTGCCACCTAAGGACACAGTGTCTCTGCACCCGCACACCGTGTGCCTTTCCGTCTCTGGGACAGGGAAGGAACGCTGCAGAGAAACAGACCAGAGCTCCGTGTCCTCCCGGGTTCCCCATCCGGGAGCTCCTTTGGCTCTGGGAGATTCAGGGACGGTGGAGAGGCGGGGGCGCTTCGTGCGGGTTCCCCATGACAGGGGGAAAAGCAACGGAATCCAAATGACAGTACTTACTTGGGAAGCCTAGAGGGCCACCAGCAGGATGGGAAGGTTGGCACATGAGGGAAGGTGCAGAGGCGGAAAGGGCGCAAAAGTTCCATTTATGTATCACAAAACACAGAACGGGACTGGGCCCCAGACAGGGTTCTCCCTGTCTCCTGGGGAGAACCAGGGGGCAGGGCCTGAACTTTTTCTCTTCTGCAGGCAACAAGACCTGCAGAGGAAGGCTCTCCTGCAGATCTTTTCCGGGACACCTCCGGAGAAGCTGCCGCCAAATCGAAAAGAATCCATGGAATCTTGTGATTATCTGAGGGTGAGTGTCACCCTGGGCCCCTGGTCTTTTTCTCCTCTGGGTCACCCTGGTTGATTTCCTTTCAGGTTCCCGTGTGTGTGAGGGGATCGGGGAACCCTTCTTCCTGCCTTCTTGGGGTCAGGGACTCCATGATCCTTCCAGGTCCATTTGATTCCAGATGAAGGCATCTGAAGATGCCGTATTTCCTGTTGCTTTCTCTCTGTGCAATGATGGCAAGCCTGCCAACAACGTCTTCCTAGCGGCGTGAGGAAATTAGTCCCTCAGGGGCCCCAAACATGGAGGCGGCTCACCCCAGGAACATGCATGTTTTCAGAAAAGACGTCCTGGGAACCCTTGAGCCACCGACCTGCCTTCAGAAGGGCATTAGTCCGTCCCACTTCATGGAAGGCTGAGTGGAGGCGCTTTGATCCAGTGAATGCCCAAGACACAGTCTTTAGAAAAATGGTATTCTCAGATCATAGCTCGAGAGTGCATTTTTCATGGGTCTTGCCCCGATCAGCACTCACCTTGAGGATCTGTCCCTACTTCCAAGGACCGCCTGTACTTACCGTATTAAGAATTTCCTGCTGTGTACACCTTGTCTTTGGATGTGGTTGATTTCCATGTTGGCTCGATGCCGAGGAACTTCTAACGTGTGTGGTCTCCTTTCTTTCAGGTTGCAAGCAGGCCAATGCCGGTCCAAGCAACTAATAAGAGGCCACGCGTGGACCGTGCCCTCACTGATGGCTCAGCTACGAAAATGTCTGACACGGTATCCATCTTGGCTTCACTGTCTCCCCTCAGAAAAGCCAGTCTGAGCTCCTCGTCAAGTCTCCGACCAAAGGAACGACAGACAGGGGCTGTGGCCGACATCCCTCAGCCTGGAGTCAGGCAGCAGGGCCCGGAGCCTCTCGTCGTGAGGAAGCCGACACACAGCAGGCCTCAGGGTGGCCGTCGAGAAGTTCCCCAGGCTGCCTCCAAGCCCCACGGCCTGATCCGGGTCATCAGCCCCCAGGCACAAGACAAACGTCCTGCGGTGACCTCACAGCCCTGCCCACCAGCCGACACACACAGCTTGGGCCTCGGCTCCAATCTCAGTTTCAGGCCAGGAGCCAAGAGACCTGCCCAGGCTCCGACTCAGGCTTGCCTGAACTTCCCCAAGAAACCGAGAATGGGTCCCTTCCAGATGCCCGAAAATGCCATCCAGGGAGGTGAGCTGGGGGCCCCGGAGACTCTCCAACCTCCGCCAGCTGCAACCGAACTCAGACCAAGTCCGTCGCCCCAGATGAGCAGGAGGACACCCGCCCAGGTGCCCAGCAGCGACCGGCAGCCTCCGCACAGCAGACCTTGCCTGCCTACTGCCCAGGCCTGCACCATGTCCCATCACCCAGCGGCCAGCCACGATGGGGCCCAGCCTCTCAGAATGCTCTTCTGGAGACTGGAAAACGGATGGTGGAGCTCCAGCCTCCTGACAGCTCCCTTGTTTCCCTCTCCTGAGAAGCCGGGAGCCTTCCTCGCTCACAGCCGTCATGTCTCAGAGAAGTCTGAGGCTCCCTGTGTTCCTGTCCCCCTGAGTGTCCTCTATGAGGACCTTCAGGTTTCCTCCTCCTCAGAGGACAGCGATTCTGACCTGGAGTGAGACTACAGGTGGCCAGGGCTCCATTGCATCCAGCTCCCGTGATTTGGAGGGGTCTGTGGGACTAAGGAGCACAGAGCAGAGAGCAGACTGTGTGTGGTGACTCCCAAACTCCCCAGCTGTGGTGCTTCTGGGGATGTTGGAGCCCAGGCCAGGCAGGGACCACATGCAGAGACTCTGCCTCATCGAATTCTGGTGAGGGACATTGTAGTTCGCAGGGCGCTCCGGAAACCCGCCACCAGAAGCATCTGTGCCAATGATTCGTTGCCTCAGAAACTGGGTGACGGTGACGCGTGGGAGTCAGACTTCCGCTGTGATGTCAGTAGGAAACTGGGGAATGACTGTGCATTTGCTCTCTAGATGACTGAATCAGGGAACAGTTAGGGAACCCTGAGAGATGCAGGCCTTCAGCTGTGCCCCGCCCTGACAGCAGTGTTTTGGACGCTGTGAAGCGTTCTGCACAAAGCGTTCCTGGGGTGTTTCCTCAGCCTCGAAAATTGGGCTCTGGAATGCCATTGGAAATAGGTGTGTTTAATTTGTTTTGAAGTGAATAAAATTCTCAAAAAGATGACGTACTCTCTTTTGACTTTCATTCCGTGTTTGTGTGTAACTGATTTTCCAAGGGCTTGAAAATTTCTTGACTTGTCAGCAATCCAAGTCATTTTGTCTCCGAAACAGAGTTGATTGAGGGGACCGCAGGTCTTCGCAGGACCTGTGACTTCTGAAGCATCCACAGGGGCAAGAGAACCTCAGCCCCACTCTACCAACACGCACCTAGTCAAATTCCGCCAAGTGAATCTCACGCACACTAACACGTGAGGAGTGTTGCTTACACCACGAGTCCCCATTTGGCTCACGGCGATGCCACATGTGGGGTTTCACACGTATGTGTTGCACCGCAGTCCATTTCACAGTGGTAGAATAAATGTATTGGTTTTTTGTCGGTTTGTTGGAGGCAAAAGCCTGTGATGTTGTTGGTTTTTGGTGGGAGAGTTTCACTTTCGAAAAGAAAATACTCTGAAAATGGAGGTTGTCCTAGATTGTATTTCAAAGTGAGTCTACTTGATGCCAGTGAAGCATATTTTGGCATATAATACATATGGTTATATTATATTTTGTCTATATTACCTCATTTAAAAAAACTATTTTGTGAAAAATGTCAGAGTTAGATATACCAATGTTCAATTTCTGATCACGTGTCCAGAAGCACTGTAAAATGCAGCCTAGAATGCAAAAACTTCTTTGTTGAATTCTCTGCAGAGCGGCATTGCATTCAGGGGTTTTCAAGGTGCACTAGTGTGGTATGAGCTGGTCTTTGGCTTCCTGCTGAAGTTAGAATCCTGTAGATTGTTTAGGGGTGGTGTCTGCTTGTCCCATCTTTCCAGGTCATCATTAACCTTTCCTTGGCACCCACGTGGACTCAGAACTTACCTAGAGTCACAGGCAGGTCTGGGAAGCTGGCCTTGAGCCTTTGTGCAGTCCATGATGGTTCCATCCTCTGATCCGCTGGGGCACATTCTGCAGAGGGATGGGCTGGCATAAGCTGTCCCTGCCTTTCTGAAAATCACGGAGATTCCTGGTACCTGAGGCCACATAGAAATATCTGTGGAGTTTCAGGCAGGACAAGGATGCCATTCACAGGCTCCTGTTCTTCCACTTAATGGCAGCAAGAGTGATTCCTGGGTTTCCTAATTGACTTCAAAACAATTTTGGTGACTTTGTTGTGTCAATGACCACTCCTGTTTCTGTGGCATCCAGTTCACCTGTAAGGTTTTTGGGGATTATGTGGAAACTCGTGCATTTTTCCAGAGCCTCACTTCATCCTGAATGCTCTCAGGCATGCACAAGCAGATCCCTGCCTTGGTGGCATCTTGGAGCATTGCAGGAGACCCCTTAGGTCTAGGAGGCACTAGGAGGTCCATCAGGAATTGGGAGGGCATGTGTCTGCCCATCTGTAGTGTGAACTTCTATTCACCTTCAGAATGCAGATTCTTCCTGAACTAATACATTATCTTCATCTTGGTGTAAGTAGCCACAAAAGAATAATTCATATTAACTCCATGAATAAAAATAACTGAAAACCAACAATGGAGTTAATAACGACAATGTTAATTATTATAATATTGATAGTAATAATAAAACAAAGGCATTAGAGATTAGAGATTCCCTTAGGTGAAGGACAATGTGAAGATATAGGGATACATGAGTTGTTTGGACTCAGAGTCCAATGAAACTTGTTCCTCAAAGGCAAAGACAAGAAGCATAAGGAAAATACAAAGTTCATGGATGATCACCTGGGCTACCTTGGAACTCATGTGGGAACACTGCAGGCAAAGTGTACCTCATCCTGGGACTGCCCACCACCTAGCCCCCACTCACCTTCATGAGGTAGGACAGCAGGATAACGGGGAAGGAGTCCATGCAAGGGATGCAAGACTTGTGTCACACCTGATTCAAAGAAGCACTGCTTATGACAGATGTTTATCTCCTAACACTGTGGCACCTCTAACTACCTGGCTGCATGTCTGCCACTTGTTCTTCTTAGGTCACAGGAGGGACAGATATTACTGTCCACCCATCTGCATACAGCGCCATTGGAGGACTTTATCCTTGTTGCTTCCTCTTTGGAAAGGGGCAACATACATGGCAGATGCCATTCTCTGTCTCTTTGGAAAACTTTGCCAGCACATTTAAGGTTTTCTTCAGCCACAGAAAGCCACCTGCTTCAAAGTCTCACCCTCCACAAGTGGCAAGCACACAATTATTAATGGAGGCAAGGGATGCATAGACTTTGCCATTTGATTCAATTGGGACAAATAGGGGAGGCCTTCTTAGCTGAACAGCTCTGTCTGTGCGGCCAGTTGACAAAGTCAGGCTGCGTTGCCATTAGACTTGTCCCTTTGCACAGAAGGCTTCCCTCTAATCCTTTCTACAGATGTGGATCCTGACATTACTTCCTAATAAACATCCTGCACACTAAACTTCATCTATATCCAGCTCCCTGGGAACCAAACCTGTGACAAAAGTGAAAAGTTTCTAGGGAAAATATGGTTTCCTTA
The DNA here is from genome assembly GCF_037993035.2 of Macaca fascicularis. Lineage (NCBI taxonomy): Eukaryota > Metazoa > Chordata > Mammalia > Primates > Cercopithecidae > Macaca > Macaca fascicularis. The sequence goes on along the minus strand of NC_088387.1, from coordinate 14,064,708 downwards.
TCAGACAGGGATCAAATTCTGCTGAGCTAGAACATAAGGTAAAGTCTGATGCCATCTCATGATTTTTTTTATTAGGACATTACCACTGCCAGCAAAAATTATGTGCATCAATTCATGGGGACAAAAATCATATTGGAGTGGGATGAAGTTGTTGTGAGTTGAGGAGAAATTTTGACGAATGAACTTTACCCTCAGTTGACTTCAGGAGAGGAGATGAAGATGAAAACAGCTGGAAATAAAAGATGTCCAAAAACATTTTTCTGGTTTTTTAAAAATCAAATTTCAGGTTGGGAGACACTATGTTTAAATTCTAAAAGGATGTAGCATACTGAGAGGAAATAACAATAGATAAATTGTCCTTTTTGTAAATAATACACTTTATGGTACGACAGGAGACCAAGGGACACAACACAAATTTGGAGTTAAAGAAACTAAGAGACATTGTCGATACTCAGCTGTTATGGCAGAGATGCCGGAATGATGGATGTCCATGTAGCAGTATTTTTTTTTTTTAGACATAATCTTGATCTATAACCAGGCTGGGGTGCAATAGTGTGATCTCAGCTCACTGCAACCTCCGCCTCCTTGGTTCAAGAAATCGTCCTGCCTCAGCCTCCCAAGTAGCTGGGACTACTTGCGCACCACCACACTCAGCTAATTTTTGTATTTTTAGTAGAGATGTGGTTTCACCATGTTGGCTAGGATGGTCTCGATCTCCTGATCTTGTGATCTGCACCCCTTGGCCTCCCAAAGGGTTAGGATTAGAGGTATGAGCCACTATGCCCGGCCCATGTAGCAGTACTTTTGAACTTAATGGCTGAAAGCATCCACCTCCAAACTTATGTATTATATTCGCAAAAGAGTACAAACCATGTAATGAATTTTAAGGGGAAGACAAGCCTGTGGGAATTCAACAGCCATGGCAAGGTTTTGAACTTCTTTTTATTAAACATATAAGAAGTAAGTGAAGTTCAAGACCTAACAGAATTGCCAGGAATTATTTGAAGAATTACCAAGATGACTTAGACACTATGAAATCCTTACGATGCCCTCTGGTGGAGTTTCCTCCTGGAGCCAGTGATTTTAAGCCAGAGGCAAATGTCTCTGCAGGCATAAGAATTCGACCCAAATGTACTCTTCAATTTTAAATGAGATGACAATAAAATTGTCTCCTATATAGTAACAACTTTTTTTTTTTCTTTCAGACAGAGTCTTTTTCTGTTGCCTAGGCTGGAGTGGAATGGGGCACTCTTGGCTCACTGCAATCTCTGCCTCCTGGGTTCAAGTGATTTTCCCACCTCATCCTCCTAAGTAGCTAGGATTATAAGCATGTGCCACCATGTCTGACTGATTTTTGTATCAGCAAAATTATTTCTGGGGTGGAGAGTTAGGGACCTTTATTCTCCCACATCCAAAAACGTGTTCTCCAAATGATCTGTCAATAGAAATAACTGATACGTATATTTGCTAACCTATCTTTTTCTGTCTTTAAATTCAGAACTAGAGTGTGGAAAAGTTATATTAAGAAGGTTTTCTCAATTTTCAACACAAGTGATGGGCTAGGCACTATTCTAGGTGCTACAGATACACATTCACATACCCACAATAGTTATGCACCAAAAGAAAAGTACAGATTAGCTTTTTGTTTTTTTGAGATGAAGGTTAATTCTATCACCCAGGATGGAATGCAGAGGCGCAATCTCAGCTCACTGCAACCTCTGCCTCCTGGGTTCAAGCGATTCTCCTGCCTCAGCCTCCTGAGTAGCTGGGATTACAGGCATGTGCCACCATGCCCAGAAAACTTTTGTATTTTTCAGAAAGACGGCTTTCATTATGTTGGCCAGGCTGGTCTCAAACCCCTGGTCTCAAGTGATCCCTGCACCTCGACCTTCCAAAGTGCTGGGATTATAAGCATGAGCCATAGTGCCCAGCCAAAGAGAATAGCTTTAAATAGAAAGCATGAAAACAAAAGAAACGTATGCCCATCAATTTTATACTGTATTTGGCCAGGTGCAGAAGACCGACTTGTAGTATTGTAAGGAATAAGGTCAGTTCACATCTAATTGTTTGGACAAGTCACCAGAAACCAAAAGTTGGAGGAGTTGTATCTTTTGAGGTGGGTTGCACAGGCAAGCAGCAAGTTGCTATCTCTCCAAAGTCCTAAACTGTTCTATGTCTCCTACTGTGGAAAAACGCATCTTCTACTTGATTTCAATTTATATAGGAAAATGCTTAATAAAACTAATAAGGGCTACATTCTTGGGACACAGCTAGACCACACATATACTGAATCTTGATTCTGGAAACACATCTTGTTCAATGTAATTGGATTTTCATGACAACAAAAATGTAACCCTGACACAATATTGGAGAGTCAAAAGGAAAGGACATTTTGGATTGAATTTTTTTATTTTAAAAAATGTCCTTGAGTTCTATTAACAATAGCTAAAATCTGGGAACAACTCAAATGTCTACCGAGAGGAAATCGATAAACAAATTATACGCATATTATAGAGTAATATTGGGCAATAAAGGGGGATGATCAACTCTATTAATCAACATCTTGGATCAATATAATCTTTCTCACCCTGAGTGGGGAAAGCTAAGCTAAAAAGTGTCCTATAATATAAATAAATGTGCACAAAATTCTAGAACAGACAAACCTAATATAAGCTAAAAAAAATTCAGAAAAGCCAGGTACAGTGGCTCATGCCTGTTACGCCAGCACTTTGTGAGGTGGGTGGATCACATGAGCTCAGGATTTTGAGACCAGACTGGCCAACATGCTGAAGCTACTCCGTCTTTACCAAAAATACAAAAATTAGCCCAGTGTGGTATTGTGTGCAGGAACAGAAAACCAAATACTACATATTCACCGTTATAAGTGAGAGCTAAACATTGGGTTATACATTGCTTAGCTCTCACTTATATGGAAACAATAGACACCGGAGATTCTTAGAGGGAGGAGGGAGGGTTGGGTACAAGGCCTTAAAAACTGTCTATTGGGTATTATGTTCACTATGTGTGTGATGAGATCATTCATACTCTAAACCTCAGCGTCACACAAGACATCCATGGAACAAACCTGCACATGTATCCTCTGTGTATAAAATTAAAATTAAAAAACTAAAATGAACTAACAGATATGAGTAGGAATTTCTCAAAAGAAGAGATACAAATGGACGATATATATATAAACAATTCTTACCCTCTCTAGTCATCACGGGAATGCAAATGAAAACTACCATGAAATATCACCTCACACCTGTTAGAATAACTATTATCAAAAAGATGGATGATAACAAGTGTTGGTAAGGATGTGGAGAAAAGGGAGCCTTTGTATACTGGTGGTGGGAATGTAAATTAGTATGGCCATCTTGGAAAATAGTATGGAGGTTTCTCAAAAAATTAACAATAAAAATACCATTTTGTTCCAGCAATCCCATTTATTTATATATATATATATATATATATAACATATAATATATATATGAAGTCATTGAAATCATTATGTGAAAGAGATATCTGCACTCATATGTTCCTTTCAGCTCTGTTCACAATAATCAAGATATATGAAGAAGACACACATGTTATCATTCATTCACGGACGGATGAATTAACGTTTTATATATATATGTACGCACAATGGAATATTATTCAGTATTATATAATAATGAAACCCTGTCATTTGTGACAGCATCGGTGGATCTGAAGGGCATGAAGTCATGTGAAATAAACCAAACACAGAATGACAAATATTGTATGATTTCACTTGTATTTGAAATCTCAAATAAACTCAGAAGCAGAGAGTTGACTGGAGGTTGCCAGGAGCTCTGGTGCAGGCAAATGAGTAGGTGTGATTATAGTACAAAGTTTTAGATATACAAACATAAATAAGTTCAGGAGGTCTAATCTACAGCATAGTGCTTATAGTTATGAATGCTGTATTGCATACTTAAAATATAATAGGAGGGTGAATTTTATGTTAATTGTTCTTACTAATAGAAATAATAATTAGAATGGGAGGGAGAACTTCAGGAGGTGATGATTATGTTTATAATCTTGATAGTAGTGATGCTTTCACAATGTATCCTTATCCTCAAACTCACTGAGATATACACATTAAATAGGTACAGCTTTTTGAATGTAATCATATCTCAACAAAGTGTTTTTAAGGGAGGTTGGTTAAAAAATTTAAAAAGGAAGGGTAGATGTTCCTTTGCCCTTCTCCTACACCTTTTTTCTTCCTGCTGTCTAGAATTCAGAAATAATAGGTGGGAATTTAGCAGCCAATCTGGGGTATTTTCTAAAGTATAGCAGAGCAGATACCTGGAAGGGACCTGCATCCCTAATGATATTAGAAAGTATCTGTACTAGCCCTGAATGGTGTAACTACAGGTTAATTTTAAGTGACGAAGAAATCAACTTCTGTCTTGTTTAGGCAACTTCATTCAGGCATTAATTTTATAAACATGTAGAGAATACATACTCCTTATGAGCAGAAACAATGTTTATAAATAAAACAATGGTGATAAATAAAAGAAAATAAAAAGCAGTGAAACAAAGTGGTTTAATAGCTATACATAGTTGTTTTGTTGTGACCACATGATTCAACTCTCTCCTCAGCTCTGAGGAATATAGCCCTGTCCTGGCAAACAAGAAGCTCACACAGTAGTAGAGGAGGCAAATAGACATTCACTAATCTAGCATACAAGCAGTAGGCACTGTACCATAAACAAGGCACTGTGGGGGTTCAGACCAGGAGCAAAGCAGGGATTAGCAGGGCTAGTAAAGTCTGGGAAGTGTTCACTAACAAAATGTCTAATCATTAACTAAACCAAATGGTTTCTCAACATGGCCTAATTAATTGTAACTTAATATAAATTGTTGGTTGTTCATAAACCTTAACCTTTTGCCAAAATATTTGTAGCTTATGTTCCCATTTAACAAGGTTTTCTGGTCAAAACTGTGCACCCACATCTTTCTAATGAACTTAGTGTCCAATAAAACATGGACTTTCAGTCATCCCATGAAGGTGATTTTGCGTGCATAATACATCTCTGTCTGTGAATATGCATAATGAGGTATGGAAGGACATTTATTATCCAAACAAAGACATTCCACTGGTGCTAGAGAGCTACAGACAGAAGTTTTTTCTGCCTACTGGAAATAAAGGCAAGCTTTCTTCTTCCTTCAGCAGTGAGGATTGCTGTCCTCCTCTTTATCATTCTCTCTCTCTCTTTTTTTTGAATGGGCAAAACTCTACCAAATAACAAGATAAACTTTGTGTAAGCCTTGGTAAGAGCAGAGTGTCTGACACCTTATGGTGCTATAATACTCAAAGCAAAAGCAAAATCACCTATGACCAGAAAACGGAGTCACAGGAAATCTAGAAGACTTATTGGCCGAGAGACCTGTAGCCTCATAGTTCATTAGCTCTCCATAAGAACTCTCACGTGAAATGAAGTCAGTGGTGGTTCAAGTACTTGAAACCCTCATTACTCTACCTCTTAATGTGAATTAATTAGGCAAGTTTACTAGCAGTTACTAGACCTCAAAAGCAAGAGAATCAGGCATTATTCTACTAAATATTGTTCTCCATAACTCCTCTATTTTCTTTAGGAAAAGCTAGTTAGCCTAAGACACTTGGCATAAGGGCTATGCCAAAGCTATGTTGGGGTCAGCCAGGAAGGATTCATGGGGGTCTCCTTGAAAATATTACAATAATCGAAGAAATCTTCAACCTATTGCCCCTCAGTACTGTTGGTCCCTTGTACTTGATTTTTCCCCTTAAGTTTTATTCCAATTTATAATATTATCATTTCCTCTTCTTTCTCAGCAACTAGTCCTCCAAAGTAGAACTTAAACAATGACCAGACATGGCCCTGCAACAGAGCATATCCTTCTACATTTAGCATGCAATCATGAATCACAGGTATAAGACCCCTTGAACAGACATGATTTTGGTGACTACATGTAGGACTTACTGCTTTTACCCAAGAAGAGGATCAGACATCCTAAGTAGCTCAGAAATTTTTCTGGAGCTCTTGAATGTGTATAGGCAAGAAAGATTAAGCAACCTGTTGCCTTACATGAGGCATACTATTTTCTTATGTTTTCTTTTGAATTCAGGATTTCAAGGTTGGGGAAGGAGTGGGAAAGTAGCCATGGACATGTGAGAATGTGGATGATCCTTTTACATTGTCAGGAACGGTTAAATTCTATGCTTTATGTTGTTTGCTAAAAGACACTTTCCAAAGCTTTCAACAGAAAATATAATGGCACACATGCCTATTCTTGGTGAACCCAGACTTTTTATCTAGTCTGTGATAGTCAGTTTCGAAAGACTGCTTAGGGTAATGAATCCTTCAAGTTGTAAAGATGAAGGGAAGTTTTTGGACAATTCTCATTTTGCTGTAGGAAAACTAATCTGGAAGAAGTAAAAGGGAGAGATTGAAGTGGGAGAGAACGGAGGTGGAAAATGAGTTCAGTTGATCAAATATTTGTTAAGTATGTCGGGCCCTTACAAGGAAGCAAGCAAAGAACAAAAGCATGTGATGGCCTTGCTCCTAAGAAGCCAGAGGCCAGTAACCTGGATGGCTATAGACCAGAAAAACGTTCACAAGCCCCTACAATACAGCACTGGCATAGGATGAAGAAGAAGATTCTTTCTATGAGATAAATAGCATACAACCAAATAAGAAAGCCAAAAGTTACACAAAGTTCAAAAACCTAAGGCACCAACCTTTAAGAGATCTGATTGTCGGTGATGACTTTGGAAGGAAAGTTATTATTAGGATTATTTTAGTACTAAGAGTTTTGAGCTGTCTATCCAATATTTTCATCTGCACCTCTGCCTTAGTAATACTGTCTGTGTGTGTGCGTGCGTGCGTGTGTGTGTGTGTGTGTGCACATGCGCCTTTTCATGTATTTGAAATATATTATCTATACCACACTCCCCATAGGTTTGGGGGTTAATTACAAACAGGCTGATCTGAATCTATACTCTTAGGGACGGGGTTAAGCTACTCTACCACATTGTGAAGGGTTGATATGTAAGAGACTCTGAACATCTTATAAATTATCTTTAAAATGTTTCCTTTCTTGGGAAGGGAGGAATAAGTATTTGTAAACAAATGCAGAAATATCTTTACCTAAACAAAAGAACAGTTAGTTAACCTTGTTGTGATTAGCAGAGAGGATAGCTGCAGACACTATAAAATCACTCAGCAACAAGATTTGACAAAACGTTAAAGATGGCTCCATTTTTCCTGTTTTATACAGGAAAATATTAAGGCCCTGGGAATTGAAGTACTTTTCCCAACAGTGGAGTAAATGTCAGAGTCAAGGCTGTGTTTTACATCTCGTTTTTCCCACACATCCTACCCTATGGTTCTGTTGTGCTGTTCCTTTGTGTGACTCCTCAAAGCCTGGTTAAAGGTGATACCGTATCAAATTGTATTAACTCAGTAGCACAAAACACCAGGGAATTGATTTATAAGTGTATTAACCTTGTGGCATTACTGAAGACCTATCTGATTAGTAGTTATCAAGTAGTCACCCTGGCTAAATATATAGGTTTGATTTTTAATTTTGAAAATGAAAAATATTTTAAAATATATGTCTTACATCCATATCTCCAGGAAATTTTAATCAAGTTTTAAAACTTTCAAATTTAGATAAACTCATGTTTTTTGTTGTTTTAATTTTCACTCAATGAAAATAGTAAAAAACTAATTGGATAGAACAGCACAGCAGAAGCATTACTTATCGCCAAAAATGGGATACAACAAGACTGAAGAAGAAAATGCAGGACAGTGCTTAAAAAAGCAGTCTAATGAAAAGTGGGGTCTCCTCAGGATGTCCTTAGGTAGACATTGCAGCAGAACTGCAAAGTTTTCTTTAGAAGGCTGGGGAAGAGAGGAGGAAACAGAGAAGGGGAAAGAGTGGAAACTAGAATGAGGCTCAGAATACCAAGCGTTAGTGCTGTCCCTATCACCTTCCTCACTTGATCACTGGGTGATCTTGGGCAAGTTTCTTCCTTTCCCTCAGCTCATTTCCTCATCTGGAAGGTAAGTCACTAGACAAGATAGCCTTTGATGTTCATTGTAACTCTAACTGATCTTCCCCAAGCAAATAGCTGGGAAAGACACTGTGCCCACAATATGCAAGACACAAGGTTTACAAGCAAAGAACAAATCAAAACAAAAGATGTTTTAAAACCCCTAATGTCACTTGAATTCTTACAACTAAGCAATGGTACATCATACTTTTACAAAGCCCTTCTGTGATTTCATTTTTAAAATCATTTCAAGTTTTATTTTACTTCATATTAAGATAATGGGAGATAAAGTGTTACATGGGTTCATGCAGGAATATATGTAAGAGACACAAAAATCCAAAATAGGTAATTGTTATATTAGTTGTTCCCTTTACTGAGGGGGAGCAGACAAAAGAATGTTAGAAAAAGCTTCATAAAGTGGATTACATAGAATGTGCTTTTAAAAAGTTTGGTATTTTATTGAGTGGGAAAGAGCAATATGGGGAGTTATTGTTCAAGGGTTAAAGCTATGCAAAATTTGTCAATTACAAAGATAGGCTCTAAAACATAGTACCTATAGTTATTACTGAGGTATTTTGTATTTAACAATTTGTTAAAAGGGTCGATCTTAGGGGTTCTGACAACAACAACAACAATAAAGGGACGTAGGAAACACCTGGAGGTGATGGATATATTATTACCTGGATATTGGTTGTGGTAACAAGAGTAATATCTATGTGCAAATTTGCCAAACTATATCCATTAATTACGTACAGTTTTTGTATAACAATTTTACTTCAGTTCCTACTATATTGCCTGGCAAACAATACTTTATACTTAAAGTAAGAGCAATGACTATTGCATGTGTATGTTGAAAATAATAAAGAAAGCAGGTGACAATAAGACATCCTGAGTCTTTTGGAAATAAACAGCATTCACCTGCTTTCTCATCCATTGAGATATCACCACATTTATGTACTTGTGTGTCCCTGGAAGTTTCTTGTGGGAGATTTAGTTATTCTCTTTTCGTTAGGCTCTACTAACCAAGAACAAATCACAGACTCAGACAGCATCATAAAAAGGCCCAGACCCACGATGTCCAGAGACTCCAGGCTCAACCTACATAGATGCTGGCCCTTCAGCCATGAGACTCCATTTGCTTCTTCTTATTCTCCTTCTTTTTTCAATTCTTTTATCCTCAGGTAAGTTAGTAGCTGATTACTACAAGGTTCTGCAGATTAGAAGGCTATATCCCTGGACAGACAAGATCCTAGAATCAGTCCTGTGAGTTCAAGAACCTAATATTTACAGCTTCACTAGGATAATAATAGGGAAAAATAGAAAAGAGACTCATTTAGCAGTAGCTCCTGTTGATAAGATTCCATCCATGTTTTTTGATCTAGTGAGTGTATATAATAATGGATGCTGCTGAAATTCAATCCTGTCAGATCAAACTGCCTACATATAAATTTCCATGTCCCACCAAGGCATCTCAAGATACAAAGTAAGAATACAACAGAATGTGACCTCAATGAGATGTCTTTGTGGGACCTGGAAATTTATATGCAGGCAGTTAGATCTGACAGGATTGAATTTCAGCAGCATTTATTATTATATTTGCAGAGGTTGCAGTGAGACAAGATCGCGCCATTGCACTCCAGCCTAGGCGACAGAGTGAGACTCCAAAGAAAGAGAGAGAGAGAGACAGACAGACAGGAAGGAAGGGAGGGAGGGAGGAAGGAAGGAAAGAAGGAAGGAAGGAAGGAAGGAAGGAAGGAAGGAAGGAAGGAAGGAAGGAAGGAAGGAGAGAGAAAGAAAGAAAGAGAAAGAAAGAAAAGAAAGAAAGAAAGAAAGAAAGAAAGAAAGAAAGAAAGAAAGAAAGAAAGAAAGAAAGAAAGAAAGAAAGAAAGAAGAAAGAAAAAAGAAAGAAAGAAAGAAAGAAAGCATTAGTGAGGGAGAGTGAGTGAGAGTGAGTGTGTTTGGGCCCCTACTGATGATGCTAAACTATCACAAGCCCACACTCAGCCTTTCAACATTTGCTGGAGATTCACTTGTTTCCTTGTTATCTCCACCAAGGGCAGCTTCCTCCTGCTTCTGCTGCTGCAACTCAGCTAGGCACAAAGCATCTGTGGATCCGTTCTTTTTTCAGCAGGGCTTCATCGCTCTGAATTTAAGTTAATTAGCTTTTTTTGAGACCTCAGTACTGTGTTTTAAAATGAAATCTATGATCTATAGTTTATCCAGCTTATTCTCTTTGTCAGGGCAAGAGCATTTTTCTATAACTTTCTAAATTCTAAACAAAAGTAAAAGTTCACTTCTTTTCAGAATCCCCATGTGTCAGAAAGTGTTACTATTATCATCAGTTCAGTGATATTTATGGAATTCCAAGTTGACTCTAATATCAGCTTTTGGGTTAAATTCTTTCTTTCTGATATGTAGCCTTTGAAATTTTATTTGCTGCGGATCTCTTGGTAGTGAACAATTTTCATTTTTCTCTGTCAATTTCATATTGTGATTTTTGATCTGGAAAGACGGCATTACTGAGTACCCAATTCTATATTAACAGTTATTTGCTCTCGACATTTGTTGATACTAGTTTACTCATTTTTAGTTTTTGCTTTACTATAATAATCAGATAAATATTATTTCATTATAAATTATCCTTTTTTCAATGTTTGTATGGTCTGGTGTTTGGTTTTAATGTTTTATAATTTAACTAAAGTGAGTTTATTTTTATATCATCTGTTAGAAATATATTGTTTGAATCAATGGATTTATACCTTTTCTTAATTTCTTTTTGAGAATCTCTTGAAATGGTGAATCCTTTTACACTTCTCTCCCCCCATATTTGAATTAAATAAATGTTAGACCTTGTGTTTCCATGCTACATTCTGGGTATATCATTTAAACATTTTTTTCTTCACTAGTTATCCTCTTACCTGTGTCTAATATATCATTAATAACTTGCATTTATTTTTAAATTATTTTTTGTTTCAGACCTGCCTTTTTTTTTTTTTTTTTTTTTTTTTTTTTTTGGAGGTGGAGTCTCGCTCTGTTGCCCAGGCTGGAGTGCAGTGGTGCGATCTTGGCTCACTGCAACCTCCAACTCCCGGGTTCAAGCGATTCTTCTATCTCAGCCTCCTGAGTAGCTGGGACTACAGGCACCTGCCACCATGTTCGGCTAATTTTTATATATATATTTTTTAGTAGAGACAAGGTTTCACCATCTTGGGCATGCTGGTCTTGAACTCCTGACCTCGTGATCCACCCATCTTGGCCTCCCAAAATGCTGGGATTACAGGCATGAGCCACCACGCCCAGCCAGACCTGCCCGTTTTTTCTATCATCTATATTGTCTTACTATTGTTTTTACATCTTTGTAATAGTAGATTGTTTCTTTAAACAATTGATACATACCTGCTTAATTATTTCTCCACATTGACGATTTCAATACATCTAGTTTTAAAGGGTCTAGATATGCTATTCATTTCATTAACTTTTATTCATGGTGTCTTGCTTACCTGATCATTTTTAATACTGAACTCATTGTTCATCCTTAACCTGACATCATTTTATGGTCTGAAATGAGAATGCTATTATCCAGACTTCCTCTGTGAAGCCGACCCAATGCTTTAACTCAATATAGAAGTTTCAGCATTAACAAACTGGAACTTCTGATGGCCCCAGAGTCAGTAGTACCATCATTAGCATTACTGATCATAGCAGATCATCCCAGAAGATCTGGGAAACCCTCACCCCCCTCCATCAGTTATCCAATACAAAGTGCCCACTGCTCAAGCTCCAGTTCACAGACTATTTTTGTGTTTGAAAGAGGAGATATTTTAAGAACTTGCCTAACCATTTTCAGGGATAGAAATGTTTCAAAGAGATCCTCTACTATATATATGTTCTATAGCAGCAGTCACTTGAGAGCAGCTCACTTGCAGTCATGGCCAAAAGCCTAAATCTTTCTTTCATTCTAGTCACACCTATTTTGTATCTTTTGGGGATATCTCAGATTCAGATGCATTCATAGTATTCTATGATTTGCGAAACTACTATAGATTCTTCAAAATGTTACAACATTCCAATGGTATGTTGGGAGGTATAGAAGGAGAGGAAAAACAATGGGCTCAAATCCCCTCTGACTTCTCTTCTTACAATATGTTTCATTGTTCAAAACTTTTAGAACTATATCAATACAGCATTGACAGTGGGAATTCTTTTCCTTCTGACTTAAATAGGATTAAAGGAAGTGTTTTGCTATGAAATTGCTATATGGGTTGTATTCAGATAAATTTTGACTTTATAAAGGCAATATTCTCCTCATTATTTTTAAATGCTTACCAGGATTCACAGTATTATTTTCAGTTCTCCCTGTTTAAAGGCATATTTAAATAACTTGATGACGTGGATATAGTATATATGTTACTCTGCTACAGAAACAGAAAAACCACCACCAAATTATATTCTAAGATACTTGGTACACCAATTGCACCATCTTTTTTTATCTAAGACATTCAATTCTTCCACAGGTGGGAGTACATGAATTAGCATCATTTACTACTCATAGCTTTCACTACAGACTTTCAGACTTATGGTGCCTAAAAGAAATAGAATACTTCTAGCTGGGTTTAAAAGCTACAAATAAACAGAGGAAATATACACTATTTTGAAAGTATCACTTGAGTGTTATGCATGTATTTCAACATTATATTGCTAATTTTAATTGTTCAAAGTTAAAGAGCTTAAACCTCCCCCTCATGCATTCCTGAATCACCCATTACTCCCACACATACATTGTTCGATACAGCATAAACCTAAGTAAATAAAGATGTGGCAAAATGAAAAAAATAAAATAACGTTATACCATTCTCATCTGTGAATGGCATCAGTAGACAGATGTGAATAAAAGTAATGTGATTATAATTTTAAAAATCATATTTAATAGGATCCATTTATTATTAAATGAACATTAGGCTACTTAATGAATAATAAATCTTTGACACAATGAAAACTCTTAATGCAGAGTGAGACCAAAATGAAAGTAATAACTGTTTTTCTCCTAACCCTTGCTTTAGTTGGTCTTTCCACCAGACTGTCACTTTAAGGATATTATAATAGCACAAAGCCACCAGCTTTACCATTAGAGAGATCTTCATTAAATTATCTTTGTTTTAATAAACGTTATCTGGAGGAAATACTGGTCTGGACACAATAATAAATGTCAAGTTTTCTAATATTTTCCAGTTTTAGACACAAATTGAAAGGATCATTTATAATGTCAAAAATATACTTTTTTCTAACTAATCTATCCTATGACTAAGACACTATTAGCAATTAAAGTAGAGAGAGCAAATCTAAATGTGGAGAGAAAAAGTAATTTCCACTTGTTTGAACAGATGAAAGCACGAATAAATTGAAAGCCTGAAATATTAGCTTGGGGGAATAAAATCACTCGGGGGAGCAAAAGCAGGACATACCAGCCTTTAACTCTACACTTCCCCCAAGAAAAAATTTATAGATAGCTATGTACAAACCAAAATAGCGCTGGGAGGGTTCAAGGGACCACTTAAGAAACTACAGCAACACAGTGAAGCCAAAAAAAAAAAAAAAAAAAAGAAAGAAAAAAGAGAGAGAGAGAGAAAGAGTGAAAGAAAAAACAAAAAAACAAAAAAACAAAAATGAATAGCCATATAGAAAAAACAACTCCTGAAATCGGCATACCTGAGACAGCAGAAACATCTTTTCTGGCTAGGAACGAAAAAAGCAGAAAGGGACTATCAGTATCAGCCACAAGGTGGAACCACTATGGCCCTCAGTAACCCTCACTGGCATTTTTGCCCCGCAGTAAGCAACAGCCATTTCTGAGAGAAAACCCAGAGGAAAAGATGAAGATGTACCATCCCCTCCCACATCCCTTTTCCCCCACCAAAAATACCGTGACTGTTGTGCCAAACCAGGATCGGAACTACTACCTTTCTTAATCTGCATGTGTCACTGACATATGAGCAGCAACCATTTCAAAAGCTCCCACATAGAAATGCTCATACTAAATGTATTCTGTTACTGAAGAGTGTTTATGGATTTACATTCCATTTGTGGACTATCTCACTGGATCTTCTTTCCTGCAGTGAGAGGTGGTTTGGGTGCTGCTGAAGGTCATTGTCTCAATTGGTCTGGTGTTTGCAGAAGAGATGTCTGCAAAGTAGTAGAAGATCAAATCGGTGCCTGCCGAAGAAGGATGAAGTGCTGTAGAGCATGGTGGATTTTAATGCCAATTCCAACACCACTTATCATGTCAGATTATCAAGAACCCCTTAAACCTAAGTTGAAATGAAACTGATGTAAAATAAAAATACATCAAAAGTGAAGTTATTTGCATCTAAGAATATTGAAATATACATATTAAGTACTTCCATCTTGATAACCATCTTGTGTTTTCACTTATCAACATAAATGAATAAATACTAATTTCAAATATACCCAATACTATTTCTTTGTGAGTCATTAACAGATCTTAACAAAACCTTTAAAAATGAGAAAACTGTTACTTTTGTTTTCCAAGATGGTGGATTGAAGGCATTGTTAGCCTGCCTCTTGCACTTGGAAAGACAAAATGGTGTGTAGAGATTCACACTGAACTTTCTTTCAAGAAGCAACACAGGAACTTAACAGGAAAATTGAAATAAGCCACAGACCATTTGAAAGAAGCAGCAGGATGCAGCTTACACCATAAGCTAGGCAGAAAATTTTGAGTTTCCAGGGTGTGAGATGGGGATAAACTGACTGTAAGATATACACTTCCATTGGGAAACCTATCAATCTAGGCCATGGGGGAAGGCCTTAATCGTACTCAGGGCTGGAGTTGATTCAGTGAAGAGTGATGAGTATATGAGGAGTGGCATTGGGATGTGCTTTGAGTCTCCAGCACGTTCCCAGTTTCTGGCAGGATGGAGGGAAGCCATTTCTGATTCTACCTCAGAGAGGACCTCCCAGAAGTCTGCCAGCTAACTCAAATGGTGGTCACAGGTTGAGAGAACCTCCCAACTGAAATGTTTGATATAATTTTCTGTGGGGACAAACTCCCCAGGCCAGAACTGAGAGGCGAGTGGGACGTGTGATGCAGCAGCAAGCACGGGAGCTGGATGCCCCTGCTCTGCAGGTGGATCAGGAGGGGTTTGGCCTGAAGGTTGCAGTTACTGTCTCAATAGGAGAGGCTTATGGTACGGGTCAGTTTTGAGCTCTGAGTTTAGACTTCTTGAAACTTAGCTAACTACTCCCAGTGGAACACTGTGGGTGTGAGACCTGCCTCGCCAAGGGTGTGGGAGCTGGATGGGGCTTACTGCCAAGCTACTCCCCATTCTTCATATGGACTCTCCTTGCACAGAGGCAGAGGCAGCTTCACTTCTCTCTGGAAAATTACCCCAGTGGCCTAAGAACTGCCTTCCAATTCCCACTGGAGCCACTGCTTGTCCCACACATAGAGAGCCAGAGCATCACTTTACCTGACCTAGTTCCCACCTGGTTTTGCTCAACCACCTACCCTGGTAGATTAACACAAATAACAGAAGAAACTTTTAGAAGCCCTTTGGCTCTACCCGTTCCCTGAGACACCAGAGTACCTCCCATGGGTAACATAAGGCAAGTCCAAATCTCACCACTACCACCACAGCTGGCGGTCTTTTGCAAGCACCACCTCCTGGCTGAAGGCCAACTGACACAGTCCATTAGAGCATCTTGAATTCAGAACATTCAATGTCATGACAGGCCGGGGAGCCTCCTCTGCCCTAATTTGGCTCTCTATCACACATTCTCACACACACACACACACACACACATCACACACACAGATCAACCTACTGGCAAACCGAGGTAAAAGCACACACAGACACACACACCTGCTCAATTCAGGCCATTATCCCTGATGAACATCAATGCAAAAATTCTCAATAAAATACTGGCAAACCGAATCCAGCAGCACATCAAAAACCTTATCCACCACGATCAAGTGGGCTGCATCTTTGGGGTGAAAGGCTGATTCAACATACACAAATCAATAAATGTAATTGATCACATAAACAGAACCAAAGGCAAACACCAGACAATTATTTTGATACACGCAAAAATGCCTCTGATAAAATTCAACATCCCTTCCTGTTAAAAACTCTCAATAAACTACGTATTGATGGAACATACCTTAAAATAATAAGAGCTATTTCATACAGCCAATATCATAAAGAATAGGCAAAAGCTGGAAGCATTCCATTTGAAAACCGGTACAAGACAAGGAAGCCCTTTGTAACCACTTCTATTCAACATAGTATTGGAAGTTCTCGCCAGGGCAATCAGGCAATAGAAAGAAATAAAGGGTATTCCAATAGGAAGAGAGAAAGTCAACTTGTCTCTGTTTGCAGATGACATGACTTCCTATTTAGAAAACCCCATCATCTCAACTGAAAAACTTCTTGAACTGATAAGCAACTTCACCAAGGTCTCAAGATACAAAATCATTGTGCAAAAATCACAAGCATTCCATTACACCAACAATAGTCAAGCAGAGAGCCAAATCAAGAATGAACTCCCATTCACAATTGCTACAAAGAGAGTAAAATACCTAGGAATACAACTAGGAGTACAACGGATGTGAAGGACCTCTTCAAGGACAACGGCAAACCACTGCTCAAGGTAATAAGAGAGGATACAGACGAATGGAAAAACATTCCATCCTCATGAATAGGAAGAATCAACATTGTGAAAATGGCCATACTGCCCAAACATTATAGATTCAATGCTATACCCATCAAAATACCGTTGACATTTTTCACAGAATTAGAAAGAACTATTTGAAATGTCATATGGAATCAAAGAATACCCCATATAGCCAAGACAATCATAAACAAAAATAACAAAGCTGGAGGCATTACGCTAACTTCAAACTGTACTAGAAGGCTATGGTACCAAAACAGCAGGCTACTGCTGCCAAAACAGACATATAGACCAATGGAGCAGAGCAAAGACCTCAGAAATAACACCACACATCTATGACCACCTGATCTTTGACAAACCTGACAAAAACAAGCAAGGGAGAAAGGATCTCCTATTCAGTAAATGATGTTGGGAAAACTAGCTTGCCATATACAGAAAACCAAAACTTGACCCCTTCCTTACACCTTATACAATAATTAACTCAAGCTGGATTAAAGATTTAAATGTAAAATCCAAAACCATAAAAACCCTAGAAGAAAACCTAGGCAATATCATTCAGGACACAGGCAAGGACAAAGATTTCATGACAAAAATGTCAAAAGCAATTGCAACAAAAGCCAAAATTGACAAATCGGATCTAATTAAACTAAAGACCTTCTGCACAGCAAAGAAACTATCATCAGCATGAGCAATTAACCTACAGGATGGGAGAAAGTTATTGCAATCTACCCATCTGACAAAGGTCTAATAACAAAAATTGACAAGGAACTTAAACATATTTACAAGCAAAAAAAAAAAACAACCCCATCAAAAGTGAGCAAAGGATATGAACAGAAACTTATCAAAAGAAGACATTTATCTAACCAACAAATATATTTTTAAAAGCTCAACAATACTGATCATCAGAGAAGTGAAAATCAAAACTACAATGAGATACCATCTCACACCCATCAGAATGGTGATTATTAAAAAGTTAAGAAACAATAGATGCTGGTGAGGCTGAGAAGAAAGAGGAACGCTTTTACACTGTTGGGGAAACTGTAAATTAGTTCAACCATTGTGGAAGACAGTATGGTGATTCCTCAAGGATCTAGAACCAGAAACACCATTTGACCCAGTAATCCCATTAGTGGCTATATACCCAAAGGAATATAAATCATTCCACTCTAAAGACACATGCACATGTAAGTTTATTGCAGCATTATATACAATACCAAAGACATGAAACCAACCCAAATGCGCTTCAGTGCTAGACTGGATAAAGAAAACGTGGTACCTATACACCATAAAATACTATGCAGTCATAAAAAGGAATGAGATCATGTCTTTTGCAGGCACATGGATGAAGCCATCATACTGAGCAAACTAACACAGTAACAAAAAAATCAAACACCGCATGTTCTCACTAATAAGTGAAAGTTGAACATTGAGAAAACAAGGACACAGTGAGGGGAACAACACACAACACGGCCCGCTGAGGACTGGGGATGAGGGAAGAGAACTTAGAGGATGAGTCAATAGGTGCAACAAACCATCATGGCAAAGGATACCTACATAACAAACCTGTATGTTCTGCACATGTATCCCGCATTTTTTAAATTTAAAAACAGGAAATACTTATGGACATACATACACACATACACACACACACACATTCTTCCCAGATCTTCATTCCTGGTAACCTGGAGAAACACCAGAATTCTGTCCCTCTGAAAATGCAGGACAGGTCTACCTTCATCAGCATAAAATTTTGGACCAAATGTGGTAACTGCAGGTCCACCCCACAATGAGAAACTGAAAATTGAGGCAGTATTTCAGATCCTAAAAAACTGATGAAGCAATTCGTGACACATTTGGGTTGTTTTTGCCTTTTCCTACTATGAAGAGTGCTAGTAGGAAGAAGGAAGAACGGTGTACAAATATCTGTTTGATTCTCTGCTTTCAGAATCCTTTGCTTGTTTGTGTGTTTGTTTGTTCTTTCTTGAGACAGGACATCACTCCAGTCAGCCAGGCTTTTCCAGTCTGTAATTTTTGTTGTTTCCTTTTGTCAAGTTTTAGAAGATTTTATTTAATTTCTATTGAATTTTAAGGCATTTTTAGATATGTATTAAAACATTATCTCACATGCTGTGTGTTACATTTCATTTATTTTCATCGTCACTTTTTTATTTTATTATTTTATTTTATTATAGTTTATATTCTAGGGAATATATGCACAAAGTGCAGGTTTGTTACATATGTATACATGTGCCATGTTGGTGTTCTGCACCCATTAACTCGTCATATATATTAGGTGTATCTCCTAATGCTATCCTTCCCTCCTCCCCCCACCCCACAACAGGCCCTGGTGTGTGATATTCCCCTTCCTGTGTCCAGGTGTTCTCATTGTTCAATTCCCATCCATGAGTGAGAACATGTGGTGTTTGGTTTTCTGTTCTTGCAGTAGTTTGCTGAGAATGATGGTTTTCAGCTGCATCCATGTCCCTACAAAGGACATGAACTCATCCTCTTTTATGGCTGCATAGTATTCCATGGTGTATATGTGCCCACATTTTCTTAATCCAGTCTATCATTGATGAACATTTGGGTTGGTTCCAAGTCTTTACTGTTGTGAATAGTGACGCAATAAACATATGTGTGCATGTGTCTTTATAGCAGCATGATTTATAATCCTTTGGGGATATAGCCAGTAATGGGATGTCTGGGTCAAATGGTATTTCTAGTTCTAGATCCTTAAGGAATTGCCATGCTGTTTTCCACAATGGTTGAACTAGTTGACAGTTCCACCAACAGTGTAAAAGTGTTCCTATTTCTCCACATCCTCTCCAGCACCTGTTGTTTCCTGACTTTTTAATGATCACCATTCTAAAGGGTGTGAGACGGTATCCCATTGTGGTCTTGATTTGCATTTCTTTGATGGCTAGTGATGATGAGCATTTTTTCGTGTGTCTGTTGACTGCATAAATGTCTTCTTTTGAGAAGTGTCTGTTCATATCCTTTGCCCACTTTTTGATGGGATTGTTTTTGTTTTTGTTTTTTTCTTGTAAATTTCTTTGAGTTCTTTGTAGGTTCCGGATATTAGCCCTTTGTCAGATGAGTAGATTGCAAAATTTTTCTCCCATTCTGTAGGTTGCCTGTTTATTCTGATGGTAGTTTCTTCTGCTGTGCAGAAGCTCTTTAGTTTAATTAGATCCCATTTGTCAATTTTGGCTTTTGTTGCCATTGCTTTTGTTATTTTAGACATGAAGTCCTTGCCCACGCTTGTGTCCTGAATGGTATCGCCTAGGTTTTCTTCTAGGGTTTTTATGGTTTTAGGTCTAACATTTAAGTCTCTAATCCATCTTGAATTAATTTTTGTATAAGGTGTAAGGAAAGGATACAGTTTCAGCTTTCTACTTATGGCTAGCCAGTTTTCCCAGCAGTATTTATTAAATAGGGAATCCTTTCTCCATTTCTTGTTTTTGTCAGGTTTGTCAAAGATCAGATAGTTGTAGAAGTATGGTATTATTTCTGAGGGCTCTGTTCTGTTCCGTTGGTCTATAGCTCTGTTTTGGTACCAGTACCATGCTGTTTTGGTTACCATAGCCTTGTAGTATAGTTTGAAGTCAGGTAGTGTGATGACTCCAGCTTTGTTCTTTTGACTTAGGATTGTCTTGGCAATGCGGGCTCTTTTTTGGTTCCATATGAACTTTAAAGTAGTTTTTTCCAATTCTGTGAAGAAAGTCACTGGTAACTTAATGGGGATGGCATTGAATCTATAAATTACCTTGCACAGTATGGCCACTTTCACTATATTGATTCTTCCTATCCATGAGCATGGCATGTATGGAATGTTCTCCCATTTGTTTCTGTCCTCTTTTATTTCATTGAGCAGTGGTTTGTAGTTCTCCTTGAAGAGGTCCTTCACATCCCTTGTAAGTTGGATTCCTAGATATTTTATTCTCTTTGAAGCAATTGTGAATGGGAGTTCACTTACGATTTGGTTCTCTGTTTGTCTGTCATTGGTGTATAAGAATGCTTGTGATTTTTGCAAATTGATTTTGTATCCTGAGACTTTGCTGAAGTTGCTTATCAGCTTAAGGAGATTTTGGGCTGAGAGGATGAGGTTTTCTAAATATACAATCATGTCATCTGCAAACAGGGACAATTTGACTTCCTCTTTTCCTAATTGAATACCCTTTATTTCTTTCTCTTGCCTGGTTGCCCTGGCCGGAAGTTCAACACTATGTTGAATAGGAGTGGTGAAAGAGGGCATCCCTGTCTTGTGCTAGCTTTCAAGGGGAATGCTTCCAGTTTTTGCCTATTCAATATGATATAGGCTGTGGGTTTGTCATAAATAGCTCTTATTATTTTGAGATAGGTTCCATCAATTCTGGATTTATTAAGTTTTTAACATGAAGAGCCGTTGAATTTTGTCAAAGGCCTTTTCTGCATCTATTGAGATAATCATGTGGTTTTTGTCTTTGGTTCTGTTTATATGCTGGATTACGTTTATTGATTTGTGTATGTTCAACCAGTCTTGCATCCCAGGGATGAAGCCCACTTGATCATGGTGGATAAGCTTTTTGAAGTGCTGTGGATTTGGTTTACCAGTATTTTATTGAGGATTTTTGCATGGATGTTCATCAGGGATATTGGTCTAAAATTCTCTCTTTTTTTTGTTGTGTCTCTGCCAGGCTTCGGTATCAGGATGATGTTGGTCTTATAAAATGAGTTAGGGAGGATTCCCTCTTTTTCTATTGATTAGAATACTTTCAGAAGAAATGGTACCAGCTCCTCCTTGTACCTCTGGTAGAATTCGGCTATGAATCTTTCTGGTCCTGGACTTTTTTGGTTAGTAGGCTATTAATTATTGCCTCAATTTCAGAGCCTGTTATTGGTCTCTTCAGGGATTCAACTTCTTCCTGGTTTAGTCTTGGGAGAATGTATGTGTCCAGGAATTTATCCATTTACTCTAGGTTTTCTAGCTTATTTATGTAGAGGTGTTTTTAGTATTCTCTGATGGTACTTTGTATTTCTGTGGGGTCAGTGGTGATATCCCCTTTATCATTTTTTATTGCATCTATTTGATTCTTCTCTCTTTTCTTCTTTATTAGTCTTGCTAGCTGTCTATCAATTTTGTTAATCTTTTCAAAAAACCAGCTTCTGGATTCATTGACTTTTTGGAGGGTTTTTTGTGTCTCTGTCTCCTTCAGTTCTGCTCTGATCTTAGTTATTTCTTACCTTCTGCTAGCTTTTGAATGTGTTTGCTCTTGCTTCTCTAGTTCTTTTAGTTGTGATATTAGGATGTCAATTTTAGATCTTTCCTGCTTTCTCTTGTGGGCATTTATTGGTATAAATTTTGCTCTACACACTGCTTTAAATGTGTCCAGAGATTCTGGTATGATGTATCTTTGTTCTCATTGGTTTCAAAGAACATCTTTATTTCCACCTTCATTTCGTTATGTAACCAGTAGTCATTCAGGAGCAGGTTGTTTAGTTTCCATTTAGTTGAGCAGTTTTGATTGAGTTTCTTAATCCTGAGTTCTTGTTTGATTGCACTGTGGTCTGAGAGACAGTTTGTTACAGTTTCTGTTCTTTTATATTTCCTGAGGAGTGCTTTACTTCCAACTATGTGGTCAATTTTGGAATAAGTGCGATGTGGTGTTGAGAAGAATGTATATTCTGTTGGTTTGGAGTGGAGAGTTCTGTAGATGTCTATTAGGTCTGCTTGGTGCAGAGTTGGGTTCAATTTCTGTATATCCTTAACTTTCTGTCTCGTTGATCTGTCTAATGTTGACAGTGGGGTATTAAAGTCTCCCATTATCATTGTGTGGGAGTCTAAGTCTCTTTGTAAGTCTCTAAGGACTTGCTTTATGAATCTGGGTGCTCCTGAATTGGGTGCATATATATTTAGGATAGTTAGCTCTTCTTGTTGAATTGATCCCTTTACGATTGTGTAATGGCCTTCTTTGTCTCTTTTGATCTTTCTTGGTTTAAACTCTGTTTTATCAGCGACTAGGATTGCACCCCCTGCCATTTTTTGTTTTCCATTTGCTTGGTAGATCTTCCTCCATCCCTTTATTTTGAGCCTATGTGTGTCTCTGCACGTGAGATGGGTCTCCTGAATACAGCAAACTGATGGGTCTTGTCACCACCAGGCCTGCCCTACAAGAGCTCCTGACTCTTTATCCAACTTGCCAGTCTGTGTCTTTTAATTGGAACATTTATCCCATTTACATTTAGGTTAATATTGTTACACGTGAACTTGATCCTGTCATTATGATGTTGGCTGGTTATTTTGCTCATTAGATGATGCAGTTTCTTCCTAGCATCGATGGTCTTTACATTTTGGCATGTTTTTGCAGTGGCTGGTACCGGTTGTTCATTTCCATGTTTAGTGCTTCCTTCAGGAGCTCTTGTAGGGCAGGCCTGGTGGTGACAAAATCTCTCTGCCTTTGCTTGTCTGTAAGGATTTTACTTCTCCCTCACTTATGAAACTTAATTTGGTTGGATGTGAAATTCTGGGTTGAAAATTCTTTTCTTTAAGAATGTTGAATATTGCCCCACCCCTCCCTTCTGGCTTGTAGAGTTTCTGCCGAGAGATCCACTGTTAGTCTAATGGGCTTCCCTTTGTGGGTAACCCGACCTTTCTTTCTGGCTGCCCTTAACATTTTTTCCTTCATTTCAACTTTGGTGAATCTGACAATTATGTGTCTTGGAGTTGCTCTTCTAGAGGAGTATATTTGTGGCGTTCTCTGTATTTCCTGAATTTGAATGTCAGCCTGCCTTGCTAGATTGGGAGAGTTCTCCTGGATGATATCCTGCAGAATGTTTTCCAACTTGGTTCCATTCTCCCCCTCACTTTCAGGTTCACAAATCAGACGTAGATTTTGCCTTTTCCCATATTCCCATATTTCTTGGAGGCTTTGTTCATTTCTTTTTACTCTTTTTTCTCTAAACTTCTCTTCTCACTTCATTTTATTCATTTGGTCTTCAATCACTGACGCCCTTTCTTCCAGTTGACCGAGTCGGTTACTGAAGCTTGCACATTTGTCATGTAGTTCGCATGTCATGGTTTTCAGCTCTCTCAGGTCATTTAAGGACTTCTTTACATTGGTTATTCTAGTTAGCCATTCAGGAAATCTTTTTTCAAGGTTTTTAGCTTCTTTGCTATGGGTTCGAACTTCCTCCTTTAGCTCGGAGAAGTTTGATCGTCTGAAGCCTTCTTCTCTCAACTCGTCAAAGTCATTGTCTGTTCAGCTTTGTTCCATTGCTGGAGAGGAGCTGCATTCCTTTGGAGGGGGAGTGGTGCTCAGATTTTTAGAATTTTCAGTTTTTCTGCACTTCTTTTTCCCCATCTTTGTGGTTTTATCTACCTTTGGTCTTTGATGATGTTGATGTACAGATGGGGTTTTGGTGTGGATGTCCTTTCTGTGTGTTTGTTAGCTTTCTTTCTAATAGTCATGACCCTCAACTGCAGGTCTGTTGGAGTTTGCTCAAGGTCCACTTCAGACCCTGTTTGCCTGGGTGGCAGCAGCGGAGGCTGCAGAAGAGTGAATATTGTTGAACAGCAAATGTTTCTGCCTGATTAATCCTCTGGAAGCTTCGTCTCAGATGGGTACCCGGTTGTGTGAGGTGTGAGGTGTCAATCTGACCCTAGTGGGGGTGTCTCCCAGTTAGGCTACTCCAGGGTCAGGGACCCACTTGAGCAGGCAGTCTGTCTGTTCTCAGATCTCAAACTCCATGCTGGGAGAACCACTACTCTCTTCAAAGCTGTCAGACAGGGACATTTAAATCTGCAGAGGTTTCTGCTGCCTTTTGTTTGGCTATGCCCTCTCCCCAGAGGTGGAGTCTACAGAGGCAGGCAGGCCTCTTTGAGCTGTGGTGGGCTCCACCCAGTTCGAGCTTCCCCACCACTTTGTTTACCTACTCAAGCCTCAGCAATGGCGAGCGCCCCTCCCCCAGCCTTGCAGCCTCCTTGCAGTTAGATCTTGGACTACTGTGCTAGCAATGAGGGAGGCTCTGTGGGTGTGGGACTCTCCAAGCCAGATGTGGGATATAATCTCCTAGTGTGACGTTAGCTGAGACCCTTGATAAAGGACAGTGTTAGGGTGAGAGTAACCCAATTTTCCAGGTGCTATGTATCACGGTTTCCCTTGGCTAGGAAAGAGAATTCCCTTCCCCCTTGCACTTCCTGGGTGGGGTGATGGCTCGCCCTGCTTCGGTTGTTGCTCTGTGTGCTGCATTCACTGTCCTGCCCACACTGTCCAACAAGCCCCAGTGAGATGAACCCGGTACCTCAGTTGGAAATGCAGAAATCACCTGTCTCCTGTGTTGCTCACGCTGGGAGCTGGAGGCTGGATCGGTTCCTATTCGGCCATCTTGGAACTGCCTCTCATCGCTCCTTTAATGAACAAAAGGTTTTAGCTTAGATATCTTCCTGTTTGTCAAGTTTTTCTGATTTTGACTTTTCAAAATATGCTGTCATATACAAGAAACCCTTGGATATAAAATTCCATGAATATTTCTCTTTTCTTGCACTCATAACTTCGGTGGATGTCATCAATTAATCTCTGGGTTATAGCATGTTTTCTTGAAAGTGTTCTGCAGTCTATTTTGGGCATTGAGAATTTCATCAAACTTAAGTGAATATTTCTACAAATTGAAGGCATAGTCCCTTTTGATGTTTTATTATTTGCATATATTGCTTCCACAAGACCATTTCATGCAAAGACTTGTCTTGTCCCCACAGCCAGATCATTGCAACATGATATAGAATCAATCGGTCAAAAATGGGAAGGTTATCTCTGGAATGTCAATTTGACTCCATTGATCTCTCCATTTTAATTAAGACAGAATATGCTGTGTTAATTACATAACATCACTGCACATTCTCAAATCAGAAAGTGTAGTCCCAACTTCTTGTTGTTCTATCACGGAAAGAATGATCTTATCTCCCAGATGCACACGCTTGGAAGTACTTCTCAACACACACACACACACACTCACATCCAGACACAAAGATACAAATACACACACAGACACAAACTGTTTAATATGTACACAATTGTTAACTGGCATTGTTTTACATGAAGTAAGGCAAATGTGTAGCCACTGTCTTAACCCAGTTCCACTCCTATCATATTTGCCCATAACACTGATTAGTAAATCTGATTCAGCTGTTCTATAATCACAATTTAAGCTGTGTCCATTAAATTCCCTGAGGAATGCAAAAGGATACAACCTAAGACACAAAACTTAATTGACTGCTGACATTTCATTGGTAAATTGGGTAATTGATGGGTAAATGTAGTGGAACCGGTGGGTGGGCATTAGTTATATAAGGGGTGAAGCAGCAAGGTACTTCATTATTAAAAGGTGTTTGAAAGAAATTGAAACACAGGAGTGTGTGTATTCAGCTGAAATAAAATTTAAAAACCCAGAAATAAATCTCACTTGGGGTGTAAAAAAATGGCATTAGGGGAGATTCTGGGTCAATCGTCCAACTGTGCAAACTGGATCTTGGAAGCAGGATCCCTTTCCTGCAATGAGACTTGTTTATTGGTGGTGGTGTTTCAGTGGAAACGATTTTGGGGAATGGCCCCTTCCTTTTGTGTATCTGCTGATTAGATTTCATGGCTGATTAGATTTCATGGGAAATCTGGGGTTTTAAACTCTATTTAAATGTTAACACAATTCATTCAAATGGCAAAAAATCAACAGGTTCTTTGATGTGGAATCATCACAGATCCATTTCTTCTTAGGTACAGTTATTAAAGTTGATCAACCAGAGTGAAACAATTGTGGAGAATGGCCCCTTCCTTTAGTGTATTTGCTGATTAGATTTAATGGTACATTTATAATTAGGTATAGTGATCAAAGTTGACCTACCCAAGAGTAGAGATGTCCAGGACAGAACTCAGGACTCTGTAGAATCACAGAATCTTGGGCGCAACACTGTTCAAGCACATAAATATGCTCATTCAGAGTGTTTCGGTGTGACGTGTGTGTGAATTGCGGTGTAATGAGCATGACACGCAGACAGGTTATCAAGTGGACTCACCTCAAAATCAGCTATGGGCATTACAGAACACCGAGGCCAAGTTCCCGGATCCAGAGGAAAGAAACTCCAGCATTCTGTGTAAAGCCACGGCATCTGGATTTCTCATGCTTCTGGGGATCATGCTCCTGAAAATAGTGACGTAGATTTGGTCTTTTTACATAATCCCATACTTCTTGCAGGCTTTGTTCATTTCTTTTTCTTTTTTCTTTTGGTTTCTCTTCTTGCTTCATTTCATTCATTTGATCCTCAATCGCAGATACTCTTTCTTCCATTTGATCGAGTCAGTTACTGAAGCTTGTGCATTTGTCACGTATTTCTCGTGTCATGGTTTTCATCTCTTTCATTTCGTTTATGACCTTCTCTGCATTAATTACTCTAGCCATCAATTCTTCCACTTTTTTTTCAAGATTTTTAGTTTCTTTGCGCTGGGTACGTAATTCCTCCTTTAGCTCTGAGAAATTTGATGGACTGAAGCCTTCTTCTCTCATCTCGTCAAAGTCATTCTCCATCCAGCTTTGATCCATTGCTGGCGATGAGCTGCGCTCCTTTGGAGGGGGAGATGCGCTCTTCTTTTTTGAATTTCCAGCTTTTCTGCCCTGCTTTTCCCCCATCTTTGTGGTTTTGTCTGCCTCTGGTCTTTGATGATGGTGATGTACTGATGAGGTTTTGGTGTAGGTGTCCTTCCTGTTTGATAGTTTTCCTTCTAACAGTCAGGACCCTGAGCTGTAGGTCTGTTGGAGATTGCTTGAGGTCCACTCCAGACCCTGTTTACCTGGGTATCAGAAGCAGAGGCTGCAGAAGATAGAATATTTCTGAACAGTGAGTGTACCTGTCTGATTCTTGCTTTGGAAGCTTCCTCTCAGGGGTGTACTCCACCCTGTGAGGTGTGGGGTGTCAGACTGCCCCTAGTGGGGGATGTCTCCCAGTTAGGCTACTCAGGGGTCAGGGACCCACTTGAGCAGGGAGTCTGTCCATTCTCAGATCTCAACCTCCGTGTTGGGAGATCCACTGCTCTCTTCAAAGCTGTCAGACAGAGTCGTTTGCGTCTGCAGAGGTTTAGGCTGCGTTTGTTATTGCCCTGTCCCCAGAGGTGGAGTCTACAGAGACAGGCAGGTTTCCTTGAGCTGCTGTGAGCTCCACCCAGTTCGAGCTTTCCAGCAGCTTTGTTTACCTACTTAAGCCTCAGCAATGGCGGGCACCCCTCCCCCAGCCTCGCTGCTGCCTTGCCGGTAGTTCACAGACTGCTGTGCTAGCAATGAGGGAGGCTCCGTGGGTGTGGGACCCTCCCGGCCAGGTGTGGGATATGATCTCCTGGTGTGCCTGTTTGCTTAAAGCGCAGTATTGGGGTGTGAGTTAGCCGATTTTCCAGGTGTTGTGTGTCTCAGTTCTCCTGGCTAGGAAAAGGGATTCCCTTCCCCCTTGTGCTTCCCAGGTGAGGCGATGCCTCGCCCTGCTTCAGCTCTCGCTGGTCGGGCTGCAGCAGCTGACCAGCACCGATCGTCCGGCACTCCCCAGTGAGATGAACCCAGTACCTCAGTTGAAAATGCAGAAATCACCGGTCTTCTGTGTCGCTCGCGCTGGGAGTTGGAGACTGGAGCTGCTCCTATTCGGCCATCTTGCTCCGCCCCCCCTCAAATTTACAACTTTTTATTGCATCTCTCTCAAATGTTGATCCATTATCACATACATATGAAAATGTCATCTCCCATGCTGTGTGATATGTGGTTTTTGTTTTCATCCTTTGTTAAAGGAATCGAAGGTTTTAGTTGGCATACCTTCCGATTACTCAAGTTTCTTGATTTCATGATTTCTTAAATTGCCATCGTATGTCCCCAACCACCGGAAATAGAATGTCATGAATATTTGTCTCTTCTTGCAATCATAAATTCGGGGAATGTCATCAATCAGCCTCTCGGTGACTGCATGATTACCCGAAAGTCTTTCACCGTCTAAATTGTGCGTGGAGTATTTCGTCTAACTTCAGTGCATGTTTCCAACACTCGATGCTTTATGATTTGGGTATCTAGCTCCCACCAGAGCACTTCCTGCAAAGACTTATCTTGTTCCCCACTGGCAAGTCATTTCACTCGGATATAGAATCAAGAGGCTGAACATGAAAAGGTTATCACTGGAATGTCTATTGGATTCCCCGGATCCCTACACACACACACACGCACACAAGTGTACAGTCATTCCTACATAACATAATGTGGTCCTCAGGTTTTTGTCTATGTAAAAGGGACAACTGGTTAGTGATGGCCGCATTTCAAGATGATCCTATATCTAATATATTCTTGTGGAGTTGTGAGTATTCTGATCATGTGAAGGGACTGTCTCTGTGCACGTGTTTTCACAGTAGATGACATCCTGTGTGAATATCTGTATACTACATTTTGAGGTGTAGGTTTTCCCCTCAGTGTACTGGATGAATTTGAATTTATTATTCTGTCTTGGTTTGTTTTGATTAGTCAATTGGTAGTCGAGAGTAGGTGAAATTTTGCTAAAGTGGGATATAGGTGAATCATTCTCGTGAATGTGAATAATTGAGACTGGGATGCATTTGTTACATTGGAAGGGTGTTCTTACTTTTTATTCCAACTTTTTTTGCTTTTGTTTTCAACTGACCTCAGGTGCCCTGGGTAGAACCTATTTAATTCTTGGAACAGACAAACAGATGCTGCTAATTTTATGGTGTGAGTTTAAGTTTAATTTAAAGGGAAAATTTCCTCACCAGTATGTAATTCATTTCCAAATAAGTTATTCTTATCATCAATGGAATAATACACAACACACTGAAGTGTGTGAGTATGAAACTACAGTCAAATTAGAAAGTTCTTAAATAAACTGCATTTCATGAGTAATGGATGGAATTTTCGGAAATTCTAGATCAACCATCCAGCCGTGAAATCTGTGTCTTTGAAGCAGTATCCCTGTCCTGAGAGTTGTTTTTCTCTGGTGGTATTTCAGTAGAAACTACTTTGGGGAATAGCCCCTTCACTTTTTATATTTGCTTCTTACTTTTCATTGTAAAGCTGTGTTTTTAAACTGTATTTAAATGTTAATAGAATCCATCCCAATAAAACATAACCAACAGATCTTCTCATTTCTAATCATCACAGATCAATCTCTTGTTAGTTATGTGATCAGTTTACTTACCTGAGAGTAAATTACACCTGGGCAGAACACAGGGCTCCATAGAAGTACAGAATCTTGGGTCCAACCCTGTCCAAGCATCAAAATGTGTATATTAACAATGTGTGTGAATTGTGTGTCGAGTAAAGTGAGTTTAGTAAAACTTGCAGTAGATTATTAATTTGGCTCACTTTGTAATCAGTGAATGAGCTTTAAAGAGTATCAGTGACCAGTGCCTACCCCCCAGAGATAAGAACTTCCAGTGTCTTGTGTGAAACCATGGCATCTGGATTGCTCATGATTCTGAAGATAATTCTGTCCCCCATGGTTTCAGAATCACTGCAGGAGGTGGAAACAGATAACACATCAGTCCCTTGCTCTCTCTGCTCTCTTCACTCAGAAAAAGTCTCACTGGGACCAAAGAAAATCCTATGGTTTCCTAGGGAGAAGGATTTTTCTCAGGAGAGAAAATGGTGGCTCCTTCCTCCCTGTTGAGCCTCTTCCTCAGGATTGCCCCTTTGTCTCTCCAGGACTCTGTTCATCAGACCTGAGATGCCCCCTAGTTGAGCACATCTGGCCTATGAACAAATAAGGGGAAGGAATGGTTCCAAAGACTGTACTATGCTCACTCCACCATCATCTCTGAAACTAACCTGACTTCATGAGCCCTGGGTCAGAAGCTGTTTCTTTATATCTCTAGGCTTTGCCTCACAACCTAAACCCTGCCCCATTTCCTACATATTGTATATTTTGACAAAACCTGTAGAGTCTAGATCTTTATTCCTGACAGGGCAAAGGGAGACACACCAGAATACTGTCCCTCTGAGACTGCAGGACATCTCAGCTTCCATCAACATGAAATTTTGCATCAAATATAGTTACTGTAGGTCCACCTCACAATGAGTAATAGAAGTTGAGACAACATCTCAGACCCTGTACAGTCTTTGGCCAAGCTCATTTAGTTTGGCAATGCTTTTACTCTATAAATCAGTTGTGAAAACACTTAGGATTCATATTATTTAGTCTTTTAATCAGTCTGTTATTATTTTCAATGTATTTACTACACTTTAGCTTAATATTTCTGATAAACTTTGTTGCAAAATTCTCAATATAATAGTGGCAAACCAAATCCAGCAACACATCAAAAAGCTTATCCACCAAGATTAAATCGGCCTCATCCCTTGGGTGCAAGGCTGGTTCAACATATGCAAATCAATAAATGTAATTCACCACATAAACAGAACTAAAGACAAAAACCCCATGATTATTTCAGTTGACTCAGAAAAGGTCTTTGATAAAATTCAACATTCCTTTATGCTAAAAACTCTTATGAAACTAGGTATTGATGGAGCTTGCCTCAAAATAATAAGAGCCATTTATGACAAACCCACAGTCATTATCATATTGAACAGGCAAAAGCTGGAAGTATTCCATTTGAAATTTGGCACAAGGCAAGGATGCCCTCTCACCACTCCTATTCAATATAGTGTTGGAAGTTCTGGCCAAGGCAATCAGGCAAGAGAAAGAATAAAGCATATTCAAACAGGAAAAGCGGAAGTCGGACTTTCTTTTCTTGCAGATGACATGATCCTATATCTATAAGATCTCATCACCTCAGCCCAAAAGATTCTTAAGCTACAAGCAACTTCAGCAAAGTCTCAAGATACAAAATCAGTGTGCAAAAGTCTCAAGCACTCTTA
The DNA here is from genome assembly GCF_037993035.2 of Macaca fascicularis. Lineage (NCBI taxonomy): Eukaryota > Metazoa > Chordata > Mammalia > Primates > Cercopithecidae > Macaca > Macaca fascicularis. Next base: position 14,033,081 of record NC_088387.1, on the reverse strand, counting down.
TACACCAACAATAGACAAGAAGAGAGCCAAATCACAAATTAATTCACATTTACAATTGCTACAAAGAGTATAAAATACCTACCTAGGAATACAGCTAACAAGGCAAGTGAAGGACCTCTTCAAGGAGAACTACAAACCACTACTCAAGGAAATAAGAGAGGACACAAACAGATGGAAAAACATTCCATGCTCATGGGTAAGAAGAATCAATATCATGAAAATGGCCATACTTCCCAAAGTAATTCATAGATTCAATGCTATTCCCATAAACTACCATGGACATTCTTTACAAAATTAGAAAAAACTACTTCAGAATTCATATGAAACGAAAAAAGAGTCCATATACCTGGGACAATCCTAAGTAAAAATAACAAAGCTGGAGGCATCCTGTTACCTGACTTCAAACCATATTACAAGGGTACAGTAACCCAAACAGCATGGTAGTGGTACAAAACAGACACATAGACCAATGGAATGGAATAGAGATATCAGAAATAAGACTGCACATCTACAACCATTTTATTTTGGATGAAAACAAACAATGGGGAAAGGATTCCCTATTTAATAATAAATGGTGCTGGAAAAACTATCTAGACATATGCAGAAAACTGAAACTGGACCCCTTCCTTATACCTTATGCAAAAGTGAACTGAAAATGGATTAAAGATTTAAATGTAAAACCCAAAACTATAAAAATCCAACCCCATATAAAAGTGGGCAAAAACTGGGTGCAGTAGCTCATACCTGTAATCCCAGAAGTCTGGGAAGGTGAGGTGGGCAGATAACTTGAGGCCAGGAGTTCAAGATCAGCCTGGCCAACCTGGTGAAACTCAGTCTCTACTCAAAATACAATAAATTAGCCAGATGTGGTGGCAGGTGCCTGTAATCCCAACTACTCAGGAGGCTGAGACAGAAGAACCACCTGAATCTGGGAGGTAGAGGTTGCAGTGACCCGAGATTGTGCCACTGAACTCCACCCTGGGTGACACAGCAAGACTCTGTCTTAAAAAGTGAAAATAAAAATATTTTAAAAAGTGGGCAAAGGATATGAACAGACACTTATGCAGCCAACAAACATATGAAAAAAAAAAAAAAGCCCAACGTTACTGATCATTAGAGAAATACAAATCAAAACCACAGTGAGATGTCATCTCATGCCAGTCAGAATGGTGATTATTAAAAAGTCAAGAAACAACAGATGCTGGTGAGACTGTGGGGAAACAGGAACACTTTTACACTGTTGGAGTGAATGTAAATTCAAACGCTGTGGAAGACAGTGTGGTGATTTTTCAAAGACCTAGAATCAGAAATACCATTTGATCCAGCAATGCCATTACTGGGTATATACCCAAAGGAATATAAATTCTTGTTTTATAAAGATACTTGTATGCATATGTTCGTTGCCACACTCTTCACAATAGCAAAGACATGGAATCAACCCAAATGCCCATCTGTGACAGACTGGATACAGAAAATGTGATACATATACACCATGGAATACTATACAGCCATAAAAAGGAATGAGATCATGTCCTTTGCAAGGACATGGATGAAGCTGGGAGCCATTATTCTCAGCAAACTAATGCAGGAACAGAAAACCAAATACACATGTTCTCACTTATAAGTGGCAGATGAACAATGAGAAAACATAGACACAGGGAGGGGAACAACATACACTGGAGCCTGTCTGGGGGTGAGTGAGGAGGGAGTGCGTCAGAATAAATAGCTAATCCATGTGGGGCTGAATACCTAGGTTACGGGTTGATAGGTACAGCAAACCACCATCGCACACACTTACCTATGTAGCAAACCTGCACGTCCTGCACATGTATCCTGGAAATTAAAATGAAATTAAAAAAAATTTTTTTAAACTTTATTTTTTCTATGTCGTGTTTGCAATTTTCAACGTGAATTTTCTAGTAGACATTTATCATATATAGCATTATATAGTTGATTTTTGAACAACTATGGTTCTGCCATTCTTTAAAATGCAAATTCTTTATGAGTGTGTGTGTATGTGTACACATATGTGTGTATATATATTTGTGTGTGTATATATATGTGTACGTGTGTGTGTGTGCATAGATAGATAGATAGATAGATAGATAGATAGATAGATAGATAATGCTCCTGGTCTTCTGTTTGAGTAGGCTGAGAAGGAGGAGAGGGAGGAGTGATTGTTCTTGCAGTCTCAGAGGTAGCTAGGTGGAAGAGAATCTGTACAAATGAACACATGAAGTTCTCATTTGTAAGTGTGAGTTAAATAATTGTACACTTGGACATAGAAGTGGAATGATAGACACTAGAGATCTGGGAGGGTGAGAGGGTGGGAGGGGCAAATAATAAACAATGGTTCAGATATCTGGATTCGTTGATCCCAAATGGTGTACAATTATTTCTCTTTAATTTGTGTCTATTTACCAGCAAGTTTGAGAGGAGTGAGCCAAGCTCAGAAAGGCATTCAGCTCTAAAATCAGATGTGCATGGCAATGGGCAGAAGTACCCTCTCCCTTTCTCAGAACAAATCCAAGCTTCCTTTGTACCCCTTACCACAGGAAAGTTATGTTTTATATTTTATGAAAAAAAAAACTTGTAACTTGGTAAAACTTAGAAATTAATATTGGAAAAACAGTAGGGCACTCTCTTTGGGACATAATCTTTGAGACACTTCAGCAGCATATACAGCTTGTAATTCATCCTGAGAAAATCCAGATAGCATAAACTTGAGAATGTTCATGAGGAACGGAAAAGTACACATTTACTCACATATTTTATACTAAAGTTTATCAAGGGTAGAAATTAAAAAATCTGTTTTACTATGAATGTTCATATGAAAGTACAGACATTCACCTAAATTTTCCTGAAATTATTTAAAAATTAATTTGTCATTGGTAATAGAAACTTCCAAACATCTCCATCTTACAAGTCTCATTATCCATTTTTTCTCTAAAATATTCAGAAGTAGAAAACAAAAATATAGATTAAAATAGCTCATATTTTTCCAATTTAAAATAATTGTTCAGTAACTGGGAAGAAAGGTTTACACAAATTGGAAATTCTGTATGTATACAGAAATTAATAAGATGAGAAAATTATGGCAAATAATAGGGGGCTTCATAAGTTCATGCAAAATAACAATTATGAAAAAACTATGCGTGAACTTTTAGCTTTTGCATCAAAACACACATATACTAGTTTATTTTAACTTTTTCTTATTTTTGAGACAGGGTTTCACTCCTCTCACCGAGGTTGCAGTGCAGTGGAGCAATCTTGGCTCAAAGTAACCTCTGCTTCCAGGCTGAAGCGATTCTCCTGCCTCAGCCTTCCAAGTAGCTGGGACCTTGTCTGGTTAATTTTTGTATTTTTTGTAGAGGCTAATTTTTGTATTTTCTGTCGAGGCAGGGTTTTGCCATGTTTCCCAACCTCCCAAAGTGCAGGGATTACAGGCGTGAGCCACCATGCCCGGCCGTGTTTTAACATATGTGAATAGGATTTAAAACATCAGTCTGAAAAGAACCACATGAATTCTGCCAAACTTGAATTCTGCCAAACCTGAAACAAGAACAAACATCAAATTTATGGTGAAGCTGGGGTACAAAAAACGGTGAAATAAATTATTCTTTAAGAAAAGTCTATGGGAAAAATGACCTGAAGGATCAGTCGTTTACAAAGGGATACCTGATTCTAAGAAGAGATAAGACAATGTTGAAGATGAAGCCCACAGAGGAGGGGCATCCATTCCAATTTTTGAGAGAAAAAAAATTGTTTCTATGCCCTAATTGAGGAGGACTGACAATTAACGAGAGATATTATAGCCAACACCACAGACATCTCAATTGGTTCAGCTTACACAATACTGACTATAACGTGAAAGTTGAGAAACTTTACATTTGATGAGTCCCAAATACCCTTGTGCCTAGATCAGCTATGGACAAAAGTAGAGCTATTAGTGACTATTTTGAACAAGCAGAATCAAGATCCTGAATCATTATTTTGAAGAATTATAACAGGGAGTGAAACTGACTTTATCAAAAGGATCCTGAAGGCAAAGCACAATTAAAACAATGGCTACCAAGAAGTAGAAGTGGTCCAGTCAAAGCAAAAGCAAACTTCTCAAAAGCAAAAGCCATAGAGGTTTTGGGGATGCTCAAGGCATTTTGCTTGTTGACATTCTGTAGGATCAAAGCACCATAATATTTGCTTAGTAGGAGAGTTCTTAGAGAAAATTAGCAAATACTTTTGCAGAAAAGTGCCCTGTAAAGCTTCACTAGAGAGTCCCTCTGCACCACAACAACACTTCTGTTCCTTCCTCTCGTCAAACACCGGTAATTTTGAAAGAGTTTTCATGAGAAATTATTAGGCATCAACATTACAGTCCTGATTTGGTTTCTTCTGACCTTATTTTTCCTAATCTTAAAATAACTGTAAAGGGCACCCATTTTTCTTCAGTTAATAGTAGAAGATTGCATTGACATGGTTAAATTCCCATGACCCTCAGTTCTTTAGCAATGGACTGAATGGTTGGGATCATCCCTTAATGCAGTGTCTTGACCTCAGTAGAGATTATATTGAGAAATAAAGTTGATACTTATATTTTTATTTTTAATTCGATTTTTCACTGACATTTTTAAATCCCTTCACAATTCATGTTTGTCTCAAAGGCATTTAAATTTAGAAATCATATCAAGTGAGGTTGGTGCCACAATGGCCAAATAGGAACAGCTCCAGCCTCCAGCTGCCAGCGTGAGCAACACCGAAGATGGGTGATTTCTGCATTTCCAATTGAGGTACCAGGTTCATCTCACTGGGGCATGTTGGACAGTTGGTGCAGGACAGTGGGCGCAGCCCAACGAGTGAGAGCCGAAGCAGGGCAAGTCATCGCCTCACCTAGGAAGTGCAAGGGGGAAGGGAATTCCTTTTCTTAGCGAAGGGAAACTGTGACACAGAACACTGGAAAATTGGGTCACTCCCATCCAATACTGTGCTTTACCAAGGGTCTTAGCAAACAGCACACCAGGAGATTATATCCCACACCTGGCTCGGAGGGTCCTAAGCCCACAGAGCCTCTCTCATTGCTAGCACAGCAGTCTGAGATCTAACTGCAAGGTGGCAGTGAGGCTGGGGGAGGGGTGCCCACCATTGCTGAGGCTTAAGTAGGTAAACAAAGCAGCCAGGAAGCTCGAACTGGGTGTAGCCCACTGCAGCTCAAGGAGGCCTGCCTGCCTCTGTAGACTCCACCTCTGGGGACAGGGCATAGCTAAACAAAAAGCAGCAGAAACCTCTGCAGATGTAAATGTCCCTGTGTGACAGCTTCGAAGAGAGTAGTGATTCTCCCAGCATGGAGGTTGGGATCTGAGAACTGACAGACTGCCTGCTCAAGTGGGTCCCTGACCCCCGAGTAGCCTAACTGGAGAGCCTAACTGGGAGGAGCCTACCTGGAGTGAACCTCAAGCAAACTCCAACAGACCTGAAGCTGAGGGTCCCGACTGTTAGAAGGAAAACTAACAAGCAGAAAGGACATCCACACCAAAACCTCACCCATATATCACCATCATCAAAGACCAAAGGTAGATAAAACCACAAACAGGGGGAAAAAGCAGTGCAGAAAAGCTCAAAATTCAAAAAATCAGAGCACCTCTCCCCCTCCAAAGGAACGCAGCTCCTCACCAGCAACAGAACAAAGATGGATGGAGAATGACTTTGACAAGTTGAGAGAGGAAGGCTTCAGTTGATCAAACTTCTCAGAGCTAAAGGAGGAACTACAAACCCAGCACAAAGAAACTAAAAACCTTGAAAAAAGATTTGACGAATGGATAACTAGAATAACCAATGCAGAGAAGTCCATAAACAACCTGATAGAGATGAAAACCATGACGCAAGAACTACATGACAAATGCACAAGCTTCAGTAACCGACCTGATCAATTGGAAGAAAGAGTATCAGAGATTGAAGATCAAATGAATCAAATGAAGCAAGAAGAGAAATTTAGAGAAGAAAGAGTAAAAAGAAATGAACAAAGCCTCCAAGAAATATGGGATTATGTGAAAAGACCAAATCTACATCTGATTGGTGTACCTGAAAGTGATGGGGAGAATGGAACCAAGTTGGAAAATACTCTGCAGGATATCATCCAGGAGAACTTCCCTAACCCAGCAAGGCAGGCCAACATTCAAATTCGGGAAATACAGAGGATGCCACAAAGATACTCCTCAAGAAGAGCAACTTCAAAACACATAATTGTCAGATTCACCAAAGTTGAAAAGAAGGAAAAAATGTTACGGGCAGTCAGAGAGAAAGGTTACATTACCCACAAAGGGAAGCCCATCAGACTAACAGCAGATATCTTGGCAGAAACTCTACAAGCCAGAAGAGAGTGGGGGCCGATAGTCAACATTCTTAAAGAATTTTCAAACCAGAATTTCATATCCAGTCAACTAAGTTTCATAAGTGAAGGAGAAATAAAATCTTTTATAGACAAGCAAATGCTGAGAGATTCTGTCACCACCAGGCCTGCCCTACAAGAGTTCCTGAAGGAAGTACTAAACATGGAAAGGAACAAACAGTACTAACCATTGCAAAAACATGCCAACATGTAAAGACCATCGATGCTAGGAAGAAACTGCATCAACTAACGAGCAAAATAACCAGCTAACATCATAACAACAGGATCAAGTTCACACATAACAATATTAACCTTAAATGTAAATGGGTTAAATGCTCCAATTAAAAGCACAGACTGGCAAATTGAATAAAGAGTCAAGACCCATCAGTTTGCTGTATTCAGGAGACTCATCTCACGTGCAGAGACACACATAGGCTCAAAATAAAGGGATGGAACAAGATCTACCACGCAAATGGAAAACAAAAAAAATGTCAGGGGTTACAATCCTAGTCTCTGATAACACAGACATTAAACCACAAAGATCAAAAGAGACAAACAAGGTCATTACATAATGATAAAGGGATCAATTCAACAAGAAGAGTTAACTACCCTAAATATATATGCACCCAATACAGGAGCACCCAGATTCATAAAACAAGGCCTTAGAGACTTACAAAGAGAGTTAGACTCCCACACAATAATAGTGGGAGAATTTAACCCCCCACTGTCAACATTGGACAGATCAACGAGACAGAAAGTCAATAAGGATATCCAGGAATTGAACTCAACTCTGCACCAAGCGGACCTAATAGACTTCTACAGAACTCTCCACCCCAAATCAACAGAATACACATTCTTCTCAGCACCACATTGTACTTATTCCAAAATTGACCACATAGTTTGAAGTAAAGCACCCCTCAGTAAGTGTAAAAGAACAGAAATTATAACAAACTGTCTCTCAGACCACAGTGCAATCAAACAAGAACTCAGGATTAAGAAACTCAATCAAAACCACTCAACTACATGGAAACTGAACAACTTGCTCTTGAATGACTACTGGGTACATAACGAAATGAAGGCAGAAATAAAGATGTTCTTTGAAACCAATGAGAACAAAGATACAACATACCAGGATCTCTGGGACACATTTAAAGCAGTGTGTAGAGGGAAATTTATAGCACTAAATTCTCACAAGAGAAAGCAGGAAAGATCTAAAATTGACACCCTAACATCACAATTAAAAGAACTAGAGAAGCAAGAGCAAACACATTCAAAAGCTAGCAGAAGGCAAGAAATAACTAAGATCAGAGCAGAACTGAAGGAGACAGAGACACAAAAAACCCTTCAAAAAATCATTGAATCCAGAAGCTAGTTTTTTGAAAAGATCAACAAAATTGATAGACCACTAGCAAGAGCAATAAAGAAGAAAAGAGAGAAGAATCAAATAGATGCAATAAAAAATGATAAAGGGATATCACCACCGACCCCACAGAAATACAAACTACCATCAGAGAATACTATAAAAACCTCTACGCAAATAAACTAGAAAACTTAGAAGAAATGGATACATTCCTGGACACATACACTCTCCCAAGACTAAACCAGGAAGAAGTTGAATCCCTGAAGAGACCAATAACAGGCTCTGAAATTGAGGTAATAATTAATAGCCTACTAACCAAAAAAAGTCCAGGACCAGACAGATTCACAGCTGAATTCTACCAGAGGTACAAAGTGGAGCTGGTACTATTCCTTCTGAAACGATTCCAATCAATAGAAAAACAGGGAATCCTCTCTAACTCATTTTATGAGGCCAGTATCATCCTGATACCAAAGCCTGGCAGAGACACACCAAAACAAGAGAATTTTAGACCAATATCCCTGATGAACATTGACAGAAAAATCCTCAATAAAATACTGGCTAACCGAATCCAGAAGCACATCAAAAAGCTTATCCACCATGATCAAGTGGGCTTCATCCCTGGGATGCAAGGCTGGTTCAACATACGCAAATCAATAAACGTAATCCAACATATAAACAGAACCAAAGACAAAAACCACATGATTATCTCAATAGATGCAGAAAAGGCCTTTGACAAAATTCAACAACCCTTCATGCTAAAAACTCTCAATAAATTCAGTATTGATGGAACGTATCTCAAAATAATAAGAGCTATTCATGACAAACCCACAGCCAGTATCATACCGAATGGGCAAAAACTGGAAGCATTCCCCTTAAAAACTGGCACAAGACAGGGATGCCCTCTCACACCACTCCTATTCAACATAGTGTTGGAAGTTCTGGCTAGGGCAATCAGGCAAGAGAAATAAATAAAGAGTATTTCATTAGGAAAAGAAGAAGTCAAATTGTCCCTGTTTGCAGATAACATGCTTGTCTATTTAGAAAACCCCATCGTCTCAGCCCAAAATCTCCTCAAACTGATAAGCAACTTTAGCAAAGTCTCAGGATACAAAATTAATGTGCAACAATCACAAGCATTCTTATACACCAATAACAGACAAACAGAGAGCCAAATCATGAATGAACTCCCATTCACAATTGCTTCAAAGAGAATAAAATACCTAGGAATCCAACTTACAACAGATGTGAAGGACCTCTTCAGGAGAACTACAAACCACTGCTCAATGAAATAAAGGAGGACACAAACAAATGGAAGAACATTCCATGCTCATGAACAGGAAGAATCAATATCGTGAAAATGGTCATACTGTCCAAGGTAATTTATAGATTCAATGCCATCCCCATTAAGCTACCAATGACTTCCTTTACAGAATTGGAAAAAAACTACTTTAAAGTTCATATGGAACCAAAAAAGAGCCCGCATTGTCAAGACAATCCTAGTCAAAAGAACAAAGCTGGAGGCATCACGCTACCTGACTTCAAACTATACAGCAAGGCTACAGTAACCAAAACAGCATGATACTGCTATGAAAACAGAGCTATAGACCAATGGAACAGAATAGAGCCCTCAGAAATAATACCACACTTCTACAACCATCTGATCTTTGACAAACCTGACAAAAATAAGAAATGGGGAAAGGATTCCCTATTTAATAAATGCTGCTGGGAAAACTGGCTAGCCATAAATAAAAAGCTGAAACTGGATCCCTTCCTTACTCCTTACACAAAAATTAATTCAAGAGGGATTAGAGACTTAAATATTAGACCTAAAACCATAAAACCCCTAGAAGAAAACCTAGGCAATACCATTCAGGACATAGGCATGGGCAAGGACTTCATATCTACAACACCAAAAGCAATGGCAACAAAAGCCAAAATAGACAAATGGGATCTAATTAAACTAAAGAGCTTCTGCACAGCAAAAGAAACTACCATCAGAGTGAACAGACAACCTACAGAATGGGAGAAAATTGTGGCAATCTACTCATCTGACAAAGGGCTAATATCCAGAACCGACAAAGAACTCAAACAAATTTACAAGAAAAAAACAAACAACCCCATCCAAAAGTGGGCAAAGGATAAGAACAGACACTTCTCAAAAGAAGACATTTATGCAGCCAACAGACACATGAAAAAATACTCATCATCACTAGCCATCAGAGAAATGCAAATCAAAACCACAATAAGATGCCATCTCACACCAGTTAGAATGGCAATTATTAAAAAGTCAGGAAACAACAGGTGCTGGAGAGGATGTGGAGAAATAGGAACGCTTTTACACTGTTGGTGGGACTGTAAACTAGTTCAACCACTGTGAAAGACAGTGTGGCGATTCCTCAAGGATGTAGAACTTGAAATACCATTTGACCCAGCCATCCTATTACTGGGTATATCCCCAAAGGATTATAAATCATGCTGCTATAAAGACACATGCTCATGTATGTTTACTGCAGCACTATTCACAATAGCAGAGACTTGGAACCAACCCAAATGCCTATAATGACAGACTGGATTAAGAAAATGTGCCACATATACACCATGGAATACCATGCAGCCATAAAAAAGGATGAGTTTGCATCCTTTGTAGGGACATGGATGTAGCCGGAAACCATCATTCTCAGCAAACTATCACAAGAACAGAAAACCAAACACCGCATGTCCTCACTCATAGGTGGTAACTGAACAATGAGATCACTTGGACACAGTAAGGGGAACGTCACACACTGGGGCCTGATGTAGGGTGGGGGGAGGGGGGAGGGATAGCATTAGGAGATATACCTAATGTAAATGATGAGTTAATGGGTGCAGCACACCAACATGGCACATGTATATATATGTAACAAACCTATACATTGTGCACATGTACCCTAGAACACAAAGTATAATAAAAAAAATCATATCAAGTGTGAAATAAAGAAAATTATATAGAGAGAGGAAGAACAGAATCTATAAATATGCATATTTGTGTACATACATCCATATACATACATATGTGTGTGCATGCAGTAATTTTATTCTCCTAAAGCAATGCCTCTGCCTTCCACCCTCACTGTACATGTCCTAGTCCTGTGATGTCCCTAGAACTGAGCGCCTGATTTCCTTCTCTGCCTCCCACATGAACAGGGAATAGAAATGGAAACTACACTCTGTGGTTACTGTTGTGAAAATCCATGTCCCCCACAGGCTAGTTTGGCATCTTACATTCCAGTTCCCATTGTAAAAAAAAGCAAGCAACAAACACAAACTACAAAAGAAAAAATGAAATATTTGAAAGTCTAGAGCCACAGAGGTTCCGGCTTCACCCACCACCCACAGTGACCTCCGCCGCCCTCCAGACCTGAGGGCAGTTGCGCCTGAACAGCCTGCCTCTTCACCATCCATGAAAAGAGGTGACCTTAAACTTCAATAGATTTTACTCTGTTCAAAAGGAACCAGGTCAACATTCAAAGTCAGTGGTCTGACAACTCTAAACTTTGGCCAGAAAGTATTGGAAACATTGAACGTGCAGTGGATGAAGCAGCCTGGCCCCACTGCACACAACACACTCGTGGGGACTCAAAGGAGGATACTCAAGATCCGCTGGGTGGAAGTGAGGACAGACCCAGAAACACGGGGGGTAGGGGGGGTCAAAGCAGGAAGGCTCAGGCCCTGACCTCCTCCTAGGCCCTGCCCCTCCAGAACTTGCAGTTTTTTCTGACTCGGAAGTGGATTTCACTGATGGAAAAGAAGTTCAGTATTTCTGGTCCAGCCCTGTAAGCTGCTCCCGTCGCCCAGCCTTCCACACCCCTGCAGACGTCACAATGCCTACTCCCACTAACCCCACAAGGGAGCTATGCATCGCCTAGAGACGGTCCTTGGCCTGCAACCCCGCGATGGGGTCCAGGGTCTGTGTCCATTTCTGGTTAAAATCGCTCTAAGGCTGGTCGCTGTCTTGGCCTTCCCTGCTTCCTCTCTGTTTACTTCTCCCCTCCTCACCCCATATGAAGCTTTTACTCAGGAGATGGATTATCACCCCTCTTGGAACATCAAGGACACCACCAGGACACCGCACTGTCTCCTTGACCCTGGGATTCTGCAGACCTCAGTCTTCCTCTGAGGTCCCCTCACTCCCCACCTCATTTTTTCCATCCTTCTGGGGCCTGAGTCTGCTATACCTCAGGCTTCCTCTTCACAGTCACAGACAGAAGGAGCCCCCTTCATCCTTGGGCTCTGGCCACAGTTCACCTACTGCAGGACACTCAGTGGCTTTCAGTGGTTCATCCAGACATCCAGATGGAAGTGGGATTTCCTGGAAGAAAAGCAGGACCCCAGAATTACATTGAATTCTAACACAAGAGCCCAGAGTCCCCTTCTGCATGGGACATTAAGCTGCAAACACTACACAGGCACTTAATGCTCAGCTGCCCTTTTAACATCTGGTCCAGTTGTGTCCCTCCTCCTTGGAATATCTCAGAAAATATATCTCCACCTAGAGTTGTTTGAACGCATCATCCTATGTGATTCCAGACCATCGGGGGTACAAAGGGTCCTCACCAGAACTTCCACTCTGCTTGGAAGACTTAGAAAATTCTGAGGCTGCTCAGAGGGTCAGATTCCCATTTCTGTGTTCCAGAAAAACTTCAGTCTTTTCCGGACAAGTGAGGAAACAGAAAATGTCTAGTCTCTGGCACATCTTTTGCAAGCAATGGCGGCTCCCAGGAACCAAAACTATCAATGAATATATTTTTGAGACTCTGGTCAAAAGAAGAGTCATTCTACAATTTCAGGTAGGATGGAGTGGTTCTATGGCTTCTGAGGTGATTTTGAAAAGATCTGGACCCTCACAAGAACCACGGAGGACATTTCTGGCATTTCCAGACCAGGAGGAGTGACTGATGGACCTCCAGTGTTACTAGGAAAACTTTTTGTTGGACAGCTTTGCTTTGGCTTTCAGGCCTTCACATAGGTTGCTTAGATCATGGAAGTGCTTCTGCATTTCTGCATAGGCTCAGGATGCCTTCTCAAGTCGTCTCTGCAATTATGAGACAGTTTCTGTCTCCAGAGGTCACTTAGAATAAGACAAGAGGCTTCACCTTCAAAGGGACACCAGACAATATAGCCACAGTTCAGCCAAGATTATCTGTGTTTACATACCTGTAAAGTAACACTCCTAGTTACCTCCATTAACGTGGACATCTTTCATGAATAGAGAAACTCTAGTGATTGTTATATAACAGCTGCCACAAAAAATTAACCAATAAAAATAAATGATAAATGAAAAATATTTAATAATTATGATAGTGAACGCAATGACCTAAATAGTAAGAATTTTAATACTGGTGACAATATGAACATAAGGATACAAAAATCAATGTGGAGATTCTCCTAAATATATGAAAAGTTGACAAATTGGGTCCTCCTTGTGTAATTTGGAGTCAGAGTCAAAGAATTTCACTATGAAATGTGTTCCATGACGGCAAACATGAGAAACAGGTGAAAGGAAAGCAAGCCACAGGAGAGCATGGGCTAATAGGACCACTTGTGTGCAAACCTCTCTAGTCAAGGACTACCAGCCAGAGGTGAAGAGAGTTTGGCTTGTGTCTTACCTACCACTGGGCACACAAAAGCTTTCAGTAGTGCAACCAGATGGCTGGTTTGGCCTGGCTCCCTGCAAAGAAGACATGTATCTCATCCCCACCAGCCCATCAGTCCTGGAACTCAGAATCCTACATGCTTTAAACATGAAGCTCCACCTCCATAGCTGACTTCACCTCCTTACTGTCCTTCTGCCATCTGGTGTTTCAGGTGCTCTCCAGATCTGGACTTCTTGGCTCCCCTACCTTTATCAAGTGAAGTCAGGATGTATCATTCTCAGAGTTCTCCTGCCAGTCCAAGGTGAAACTCACCAATACAGGCATACCCTGGATGGACTTCCTTGGAATATTTAGAAAACAATGAGCTTGCTCAGGGGTGGTGTGAGCTCTAGGAGTAGAGATACGGTTTCCCATGGAAATCTGAGGGGACTTAGAATAGTCCCAGAGGCCCAAGCAGTCCAATCTGCCCTGGAAACATCAGGAATGATATACTTGGTCTTCCTGAGGCTCCAAACATTTTCTAAATAAACTCAGAGGTTACAGAACCATTTTTCTCTCAAGAACTGAAGTGGAGTTATTTGCCTTCTGCCAGCATCTCACTTTTTTTATTATCTAATGTTGGGGTCCGTGTCGGGGGTGGTGGAGAATGAAAGAACACACAAAAGACAAAGACACACAGAGAACATGGCGGCCGCGCTCAGAGCCTCCGCCTCACTTTATTTATACTCCATAAACCCCACGTCAGCAGAAAGAATGCAATGTAAAACAAACTTTCTTTTCCCAGATGTAACCTTCTACTCAGTTCCTTGTTTCTATGCTCTTCCTTATCTGCCCGCCTTCTTGGCGCCTACGGGAGTTCATTAAAAGTTCAATTGGAGATACTGTCCTTGAGCCCTATCTATTCTCAGCATACTGTTTTTAAAGGCCCCTGCAATCTAAGTTAGCTTTTGAGCCCAGAAGTAGATATTCCTTGTATTTGATTTACACAGGGAGCTTCCTAGAATGCCCATGCGTCTGGATACTTTCTGCATTCACTCAGGTATTCACAAAATGCTGCAGTTCTGCTGAAAATCTATGAGATGACCATTTGATCACCCGAGCAACTTTAGAATGTGTCTTCTATGGAAGCCCTGGAGCCTCCCTTCCGGTATTTCATCCATTGCTGGTACTGAGTACCCAGGGTGAAACCCTCCATCAGACATTGTCAGCAATTCCAGGATGGAGATGGCACTTACGTGATGGGGCTCAAGAATCAGATGGTAGAAGACCAGCCAGGAGGTGAAGTCTCAGTAGGCTTGGGGGCTTAATGTTCGATGCACACCAGACTTCTGAGACTCAGGAAGCGGGTGTGGATCTGTCTGCCCAGTGCTTCTCATCTACAGCCTGGACCAGCCATTTCTTGGGGCGAACTACTGAAAGCTTTTGTATGACCTGTGTCAGGCAGGACTCTGGCCAGACCCTTTTCCATAGTCCATTTGTAATGTATTTCCACGTGGCACAGGCATCTCCACTTTTGCCCAAGCCCTCGTGTGGCTCAGAATTATTCTCCCTACTGCCACTCTTCTTTGCCATCACAGAAGATATTTCAAGATGCAGCCCCAAGCCTCTCCCTGTAATCAATAACACGAGGGCTCATATGGGAACAATGTCACAGGCTTACAGGAATATGCTCTTAAATATCTGCTCTTTTATTATTCTCTTCTTTAAAATGACATTTATATCACACCATTGTGATTGCTATTAATGTTATTATTATGTGGGTACAGTTCTTTATCATGGATAGATTTGTGGTAGTTATTATGCAATGTTGAATAATTTTTTTTTATGTTCTGAAGACTGTTGAATTTGCTGAAGATGATTAAAAGACAACCTTAAAACATACATACCACAGCAACCCCAAGACTCCTACTGTACCACCTGGTGTCCTGTAGAAGAATGGGCTTCCTGAGTTATTCTTTTCTTTTTCGGGCAAGTACCTATTCATACCAGCATAGTAGATGGATGAAGTGCACCCTGGTCTTGCCATGGGCTCAGAAAGAATTCATACATATGCTTTATGTGCTAGCAACTCTATGTGTAGGCCTGTGAGCCCTAGAATGCACTTTCTTTCACCAACTAGTCCACCTAAAAGTTTTCTAAGTCAAATTCCCCCTCCATGCTTGGATAGGTCATGAATGGCTTTCTGTTACCCACCTAAGATGAAGGGATACTGCTAAATCAGGTTTGTGGCCAAGAAACTTTTACCTGGAGTGGCAGGAGAGGGACTACCTGTTCACCAGAGTCTCTGCAACATTTTCTTTTTCTTCTTCTTCTTTTTTTTTTTTCTTGTGATAGAGTCTCGCACTGTCGCCCAGGCTGGAGTCCAGTGGCACAATCTTGGCTCACTGCAACTTCCGACTCCCAGGTTTAAGCGATTCTCCCGCCTCAGCCTCCTGAGTAGCTGGGTTACAGGTGCATGCCACCACGCCCCCCTCATTTTTGTATTTTTAGTAGAGATGGGGTTTCAGGCTGGTCTCAAACTCCTGACCTCGAGAACTGCCTGCCTCGGCCTCCCAAAGTGCTGGTATTACAGGCATGAGCCACCGCGCCCAGCCTCTGCAACATTTTCTAAGTCAGAACAGTAGTTTTTTGAACCACCTTTTCAGTCAAAGAACTCATGAAAAAGTCCTCCAAGAACTTGTGACCTTCTGGAAATTGTCAAAATCTCTACAGGTGTCCAGAGTCATCCAGAGCTGTATTGCAAACCGTTGACTGGGTTCCACCATTAGTAAAGCAAATGCGAAATATGCCATGCCCACCAAAAAGAATCCAGAAACCATGGTATTTAGCTCTTTCCATCTTTCTTGCCTCCTGCAGGTGGGTGAGTACTGAGTATGATGCCCTCCTACAGCCTCTGGAGGACATGCCAGTGCCTAGAGGTACCAGTAGAGAGGGGCCATGAAAGAGCAGATGACAGTCAGCTGGCTGGGAATGACATTATCCTGGGGTTTATTGCTTGTCATGAACTCTGCCACTGGGCAACATGTACTGGTCTGGACACGTAACTTCTCTGGATCCCTGTTCCATCAGCCAGCTATCTTATCTCCTGAAAACTGGTAGATGTTGGTCAGCATGGTGTTACAGGACCAGGGTTATATTAACATTCCCTCTTAGGCTGAAACACCAGAAGTTAACACAGGAGTCCCCAGGTGTGCACTTGCCAACCTCCAGATTGTTTTTCTTCTCGTTCTAGATGTTCATCCTTGCTTTCTGGGACTTGAAATAACCCTACACCACCAAATATTTATGCCTATTATCCACTTAGGGAAAACTCGTATGTCCCAAGTCCATAGGGTTAGTATTATTATCAGTATTATAACCATTGGTACTAGTATCATGATGATCGTCATTCCTGTTAATATTCATCAATATTTTTATTATTACCATTGTTAATATGAATTTTTCACTATTGTACAGCAAGGAATATAGTTTATCCATTCACAAATGGTGTTCAGTTACTAAAGATGACTACAAGGCATGCTCTGCAGACATATACACACACAGCTGTCCTGGAGACCCAGCTTTGCCACCAATTGCTCTTTCATAAGATGAGCTCCCCCAATACCCACCAGTTTTTCAGGACTCGACCTGAGCTGGTTGGGCTAGACCTGGAAAAGTTTCCTATTCTCAGCTGTACCTGGAAAAATTTTAAAGACTCTTCCAAGGCCCAGTAATAGCTTTTGGCAGCTTCCAAGACCAGAGAGGGTTTCTTGGCCATTCAGAGCCATTCAGATATTCTAAGTAAACTCAAGGAACCAGAAACCCCACTTGCAGTCATGAAATACCAGTGAATGGCCTCTGTGAGTCTCTTCAAGTTTTTCAAAGATAACTGCCTGGAAAGGCTGGCCAGGAAGTCACCCAAGCCCATCCCTCTGCAGGATGTTCTATGTCAGCCAGGGACCCAGTGAATTGCCATTGAACAGAAGGGAGGAACAGAGACAGCATGCCTGAGCTTCTGGAAACATTCTAAGTGCCCTTGTTGGCCCAGAAAAGACTGGTGCTGCCATACGAGGCACAGATATGGCAACCTAGCCACTCTAGGAACCACACAAGGTTTAAAGGCTCCCAGGAAGTCCAGGAAGGGCAAACACGGCCTTTTAGAGCCATCAGATTTTATTCTAAGTCTACGTGGGAGACAGTGCACTGGCTTCATAAAAACACCAGTGGAGGTGCTATCACTTGCCCCAGTGTCCGGTCTTTTCCACCTCATCTCAGAGCCAGGCAGCCACCATTTCCCAAAGCTGCTGTGCAATGAAAGGGGAATATTCTAGGTGCTCTCCTGTGCCCACGAAATTCTGTGGCTGCACTAAAGGCAGGGGTTGTCCTCCGGAATGCTCTTCAGGAATCTGACAACACTAGTCAAGATTAGAGAAGTTCAATTCAACATCATATAAAACCAATCACAAAAAAAAAAAAAAAAAAAATGCATAGTGAGACAAAATGATGAACCCACCTGCTAATAATCATGAATGACAATAACAACAATGATGATCTTAGTGATAATGCCACCAACACTGTTAATGGCAATAACAATAAACCTGAGGTAACGGGTGTTAGGGTCCCGATTCACCGATGTGAAGGATGGCGCCAATTTCTGGCCTTACAGAAATAAAGGAAAAGTAAACACCTGAAGGAGGAGGAGGTGAACCTGGAGCTCCCGCTGGCCTCTGGGCGCTCCTTGGTGGAAGGAGAGGGACTTGGTCCTGAGCCTGCCCAGGATCCACCCGCACCAGAACCCGGGAGTCCCAGTCCCTGGATGGGCTCAGTCCCATCCAGGCCAGACGCCCCGGAGCCCCGGAGCCCGGGTCCTCCAGCCCTCGCTGCCGCCACTCCTCGCGGAACCCAGGCCCCCGCGCCACCTCAGCCTCAGTGCGGCTCTGCGAGGGCAGGGCCAAGGATGCTCCGGGCCCAGCGGGGGCATCCGGCCCCAATGGGATACTGACGCCCTGAGGGCGCGGAACAGCGCGGCCTGTGCAGGGCCCGCCATCTTGGGCCTTGCAAAAAGAGCTGCCTCTTCAACGCCCCCACCCGGAACCTCCCCGGAGGCCCCAGCCCCAAAGCCAGGGCGGCGGCGCCTCCCTCACCCTGGGTAAAAAAAACTCAGGTCCTCCCTGGAGATCCGGCTCGCTGCGGGAAGCAGACCGCGCATGCGCCCTGCATGGCCGGAACGATGGATTTCATTGCCCTTTGCCGGCCATGAGGTGGCAGCACAGGACGTTTGGCCTTTACTGCTTAGCGGTGGACCTGAATCTGAATCACTGAAATTCAGGTATGGATTATTCAGTACCTTTCTTTTGGAAGATCAAATGGAAATTGAGTACGATATCTTGTGCTTTAATTAAAGAAGATGGGAATAAAGAAACAAATTCGAAAGTTAGTATACAAAAGTCGATTGATTCCCTCTATGTGAAGGGAAGAAGAGCTTCAATAAGAGAAGCATCCTGTGTTATGCTTTAATGCTGGAGATCTGCCACCATGCATTTGTCAAATCTCGTAGAATTTCACAGCACAAATAGTACATCTTAATGTGGCTCAGGACTACATATAATGTCAGCCACAGTTTGAGGGTAAATTACATATTTAATTAAATAGATTAAACAATAAATAATGTTATGAGCTCTACCTGGACACAATCCTTGCCTCTCCAACCAGTTTGCCAAGGGCTTGAATTTCTTGCTCATTATCCTCACTCTTGACATAAACCCTGGCTGCTGAGTAAAATCAATCACTTGTGGAGATTTTTTAATATAATGATGTGTCAATTTCAACCATGGATAAGGCCATTTAGCCTTAGTAAGGCCTATCGTATTAAGATTGTGCCTGTTTTGCAAAATTTCAAGTCGTCATCCCACTTATTATTCAGGAAACGTTTTCTCTTGAGTTTTAGGTTCAGTACTGAGGCTCCTTGATGGACAATACATTTTCCAATTCTGAGGACAAGGCAGAGGAGGCCCCATCTGTGAGAACTTTCATTTTGCTTCTGGAAAAGTACATTGAATCAAATATAGGAAAGGCTTGCATGGTGGCTGACAGGTTCGGCTGTTTTATCATGCTGGTGTTTTATCTTCTGGACAGAAGTAAAAGGAACACAGCTGTGTCTGTCTCTGTGTAATAACTCAGGACTTACCTGAGTAAACTCTGGGGTGTCATGAGATGAACTGCTACCTCCACTTAGAGAGGCTTCAGGGACAAAATTTCAAGACATTTCTGAGGGATAGAAGAGTAGGGCTGCCTTATTCTCTGATCCCAGGTAACTACTCAGAGACAGAGGAAAGGGCTGGGGACACCCAAATGCATATACTAGGTGTCTTTGATCCAGCCTCCGTTTCCTTGCTAAATCTATGCAATGACACACTGATAAATCTGGCAAGTGGGGCCGAAGATCCCTGATGTGTCAGTTCCAGGGTTGGATGGAAACAAGTGGTTTTAGTGAACATGGAAGTAAAGGGAGGTGAGCTGTGAGGAAAGAGCCGTTGAAGACTGGGGAGACTCAGAAGTTGGGGTAGAATCTCGGCCCATAAGCCGAGGATTGCAGATGCAAATCGATTTGTTGGGGCTGCATAAATGAAAGAAGGACTTCACCAACACACTAAATTTTTTCAACATCCGATTGTATTCTTTCAATATTTGTAAGTATTGATCTTTTGGAAATGTTTAATGAGATTTCTTATACAATTCTGCATTCAATGTATGCCCAGGTCACTTTGCTATTATACATTTATGTGCTGCATTTTTATGAATAGACATTTTCTCAAATTTCTGAATTATTTTGCTAAACTATGTGTTAAGAGTTTTTTCTAGAGGTCCACCTTCTTGACTCACTTTTCTGATGAGAAATCTATCAGGTTTCTCCACGGTGATTTTCAAGTTTGATAGCTTCTCAATGTGAGAAACTTAATGTTAACTAAGAAATGAATTACCACTTAAGAATCTTCTCCTTTCAAGATGCTAACTGTGTTTTGTCCAGTGTGAAATCTCACATGTGCCACAAGCGTTACTCTGTGAAGAAAGGATTTCTCATGATTTTTCAAGACATAACTTCTCCAGTAAGAAGTGTTTGGTATTCCAAGAGAATTCATTGCCCTTGGAAAGACTTTCCCTTCTTATTTAGCTTATAAAGGATTTCCTCTCTTATTTTCCATTTTAGCAGCATTTTATCACTGTGTTTTCTTGTGAACATCAAGCCTAGTGCTTGGCTGAATGTTTATTCACAGAAAATACAAATAAAGGGTTCATCCAAGTAAAGTTTTCTTATGTTAGTTGACAACAAATTGCACATAAAAACATTTTCACACTGAATGCAGAGCTAGAGATTCTCTACCTGAAAGTCCCACGTTTTAAGTTATTAAAACTGTTGCTGAAGACTTTTAGTTTATTATGTTGACAGTTTCAGCTCTCTCGTGTCATTTATGATCAGATCACTAACAAGTCTTTGGTACATACATGTCGTACAATTTCTCTTCCATATGAATTTATTGATGAGGACTGAAGAATAAAGGTAACTGAAGTAACGTCCATGTTGATTATAGTAATTCTTCAAAATGTGAGTCCTTTGTCATTTTTAGATGTTACAACTACAGCTGAAGTCTCTTCCATATTCCTTACATTCGTCATTCCTAACACCATGTCATCTAAAGTCAGAATATGTTCTGAAGACATTTATCATTTTCTCTCCAGGGTGACTTTTCTGATGTTATTTAAGATTAGTACACTGGCTGAAGGCTTTCCCACATAAATGGCATTCATATGGCTTTTCTCCAGTGCATGTTCTCTCATATCATCTAAGGTCAGAAGATAGACTAAAGTCTTTCCCACATAGAAGACAAGTATGTGGTTTCTCTTCAGTGTGAATTCTTGTGTGTCCTCTAAAGCCAGAGCTTTGACTAAAGACTTTCCCACTTTTATCACATTCATAACGCTTTTATTCAAGGTGAGTTCTCTCACGTCTTCGAAGGTTAAAGGATTGAATAAAACCTTTCCCACACTGATGACACTTATACGGTCTCTCTCCCGTGTGAGTTTTCTCATGTCTTCTAAGGTGAGAACACAGAGTGAAGGATTTTCCACATAGCTGACATGCATATGGCCTCTCTCCAGTGTGAGTCATCTTGTGCCATCTAAGGTGAAAGCAATTAGTATAGGCCTTTTCACATATATTACATTGATATGATTTACCTTTAGTATGAATTTGTTTATGTGGTTTAGGGAATAACTGATTACTAAGGGATTTTCCACACTGTTTGCTGATGTAGGGTTTCTTTCCACTCTGAGTTAACAAACGCTGAGTCATTGTGGAACTGTGAGTGCAATCTTCTCTCAAATCATTACATTCAAAGGGATCCTCCAGAGTGAGAGAGTTCTCCTTTAGGGACAAAGATTAAAAGCTCTTATTGATTTACCGACATACATCTATACGTTCATTTCACCACCTTTGAATCCTAGACCAACCATTCAGTAGTAGAGTCCAGTTGAAATCTTTCCAATGTTACTTGTGTGAAAGGAAATTAAATGTTGGCACCCCAAACTCATTTAACCAAAGGGAAAAATCAAGCTGAGAACAGGGTCACACAAACTTGCCTCCCCCTTCTGGTTCCTAAATAATATGGCTACAAGATGAAAAGCTACTTGCCTCCCCCGTATTTTGCCCACAAGGAAATTCCTCATGAGCTGTTAAAGTTACACCATGGCAATGCAAACTGATAGCTTGTCTTTACAGGCGCAGTCATCCCCAGTTCACCAGACACAAATACATATCTGATTGTTTCCCTGCCCCATTTTGCCTACGTTGTCTTATATAAAATGCAGCTCTCCTGCATTATTCCTCTGCCTCATTTGTTTATGTCATCTCATGTAAAAACAATCCAGATTCACTGAGCCAGAAAAATGTACGAATTACTATTTTTTTCTACCCACCTTTTACATGAAAATTGTGTACTTCTCAATATCCCACCCTTTCCCCCTTTAAATTTAGAGAAAATCATCTTTGGAGAAAGGCATACACCTGTCCCCCAGGTGCATGTCCTTAACTCTGGCAAATAAATCTCCTACAATGATTGAGACTTGTCTCGTCATTTTTCTCGATTGACACTTGCATACACATTGTCTCCTGCAGACACAGATATTTTCTCTTTTATAAGATCCCAACTATAGAGTTATTCTATTAATTGTGATGATATCAATATCTTTCAAAGTCTGAGCATGAGCAATGTACACGCACTTGTTCTATTTTAAAGATCTCATGTTATGGTTTAGAACACAGGTCACTTTATTCACTGAATTCAAACTATCAAATTTTTTTTGCTTAGAAACCACTTAATGCCAGCCTAATTACACTCAGGTGACTGTGTGTCATTACTAACTTAACCCATTACCAGGTCTTTAACTTAGATGGCTGGTGTACACAGCTATAAAACTCACCATTGTCATACCAGTGGATGCATCTTTTCTGATAGGATGCATGAATATCGTGTGTTTTTTCTTAAGGGCACTTTCCTTGTCTGAAATAATTGAAAAATAAATTGTTACCTTGCTATTATGGTAATAAAATTGTTTGAAAAACCCCAAGGCCCGTTTACTTTTTTCAAAAATTGACACTTAGATGTGGCAAATGTGTCAAATGAAGAAAATACTTCAATTGAAGAAAATACTTCAATAGAAGAAACAGATTGTACAGCGTCAGCAATTAGAAAAGAGTTTTAAAATTAAAACGTGAAAAGAGTTAAAATGGAAATGAGATATCAGGCAGGTAAATAGAGGGATAGTCTTCACAGGGGTATCGGGAAAAGGGTCAGCATGTGACAGTTTAACCCCAACAAGTACATGAATTATCCTTTTCCCGAAAGTAAAAGAAAAGGCAAGAGGACACAAGAGTAGCATCTGACATATGAACAAAATGATAATAACATCTAAGGAATTCTGCTCCAGTAACTTAACCTACATTTTAGAAATTACCACTCATTTAATAAAACCGCTAATTAATATTTGACTGATATTATTCACTGACGAAGCACCTCCTCCTATTAGAGCACAGGACCCTGTTGCTTAACCAGATTCTAGCCTTGGAGAAATTCTCTTCCTTCCCGCCAGAGCTCTTTTCCTTGCTCCAGCTGCAAAGTTACATAGGATTTGCTTATCTGGCACCCTGTTAGTGGAAACAGTACATGTGTTTTGAGTTCACTGTCAATAAATGTGCATTATCACCAACTGTAAGGCAGGCTATCAAGGAAGAATAAAAACAGTGAAGGTCAGCTCAGGCCACAAGACCTAGAACACAGAAAACTCCCCAGGATTTTTCTGACCCAACGTGAGACTAGAAAATAAATTCAAACAAAAGGTCCATCAGGAAAAGGAAATTCAAAACAGTCAGGACCTATGAATGCTGAGTCCATGCCTAAGTTCCAAGACACAACGCGTAATACACAGTCTTTTCAGAAAGAGATTAATTAAATCTCTGCACAATATGTTTATTATTATTCTCATACAGAACAGAAAAACAATTCGATTTACAGAAATAATTGGTGTTCTACACAAAAAAGATATTGCTATTGTTTTCACTAATTGGTCTCAGCATAAGCATAGCGACTAAAGCAGAAGAGTTATTTAGAAAATATTTAATTTAATACATTGAAAATATTCATTATGTTCTCAGGTCTGTTCTGAGTATTAGAGACTGAGTACCAAGGAAACCATGACATCCTTGTCAAGATTACATTCTAATTGAGTGACAAACTAAATAAAATAAAATAAAATAAAGATATTTCTTTCAGACAGATTTAGAGAGCTCAAATTTTTTTTCAGATAAGATCTGCGAGAGAATCAGAGATTAGAGTGAGATATGGGGAAGCTGTTCCAACACTTATTGAATGAATGAGTCAATGTGTGTCTACATACGTATGTGAATGTTGAGGGACTCACCGAGGGACACCAGTTGACACACGTTTTCCAGCATTACATCTCTGTACAGCTTTCTCTTGGATGTGTCCGTCATGGCCCACTCTTCCTGGGTGAAGTCAATAGCTACATTTTCAAAAGTCACTTTGTTCTAAAACATCAGACATTTTAGTTTAGACAGAGAATCCCTTTTAATGTCCAGAGGAGGAAGGCTGAGATGACATAGGTAGGATCTGGGTATGCAGAACACTCAGTGTTTTAGGTTCCAGCCAGTTCATTCTCAACACTAAACTGGTATCTGCCTTTCAAATTCACTCACAGAGACATACCCACTCTTAATCCATTAAACTTTCCTATGAAGAAATATCGCATGAGATGTGGCATAATATAGCCCAGATATTTTTCAGTAATGTGTTAATCACCTGTACATAACTGATTATAAAATTTTCACTTGAACCTTCATAAATAAAACAAATTTACCATGAATTTCAAGTAAATTACAGATTTGTCACAAGGCAAATAACCATGATTTACTACTTTTTAAACATGACCGTGATTAAATGAATTATTTCTCTAGATAAACCACAGGTTTCTCACCAATCAAATGGTTAAAAGACCTATTATGTGTTTTGAATAATCTAAAGAAGTAATAGAAAACATGTTTCCTATCCAGCAAATATTTACTAAATACAGGTCATTTGTCCCTTATTCATTAAAAAGGTAGAAAGCAATGAACCAGACTCCAGCATTCTTCAGAACTGAACAAGTTTTACACAGAATATAGGACTCAATTCATACATAGAGTCACTCTAATGTTATGTAATTCAGGTGTTCATGACAAGGCTTAAAGACAGTCCAGCCGCACAAGACAAGACCGCTGAGGCTGCTATACTGAGGAAGTCTTAGTCTGATGATTCCTGTGATATGAAGCCTCCTGTTCTCAACTTTCTCTGGTCAACCCAAACATCAGTTATCACTGCCTCTCTTTTAACTTTACCTTGTCACTTGGCTTGTTCAAGGATAAAAAGGCCTCTTTACTGTTTTGTTTTTTTCTAACCAGCCCTTATAGAGCATTTCCACAGAACCCTAAATTGTACTATATCTACTATATTCCTTCTCCTGAGTGTGCAACCATAATTAAGTAATTGTATTTCTTATATGTTACTTTCAGTTACCAGAAGGCAAAAAGGTTAATTACCAAAAGGTAAAATGAATGGGGATAAGAATAATAATGACTTCTTTAGTTGTCCTTTTGCAAAGTTTTTAAAAGCATAAATATATTTTATCAAACTCTCCTTTTTCCTCAGCACTGTGCAGCTCTTGCCCAAGGCCTATCACATGGGATTTATTGAACTCAGCTGCTAGAACATCAGCCTCATTATTGGGCTGTGATCTTCTGCTCTTCACGCATCTCTATTGCCTGCATTCATCACAATCCTAAGTCTATGTCAGCCAATGGTACAGTTAATGGGTCAATTATTTCCCTATGAGGTTATAGGATGGATAGAAGAAAAAGAAATACATAAATGAGACCTCTCATGTCTTTTTTTGTAAATAGCCTGCATAGGGGCCGGAATAAAGTAGTGTAATATTAGAAATTATATTGATAATTTAGGAATCATTGACACATGATACCCAACCTAGAGTCCTGAGAAAACTTAATTGGAGGCCAGATACCTGAAAGTCTCCTGATTGCATTTGGAACACCCAGGCTGGGTGGATTTTGCATCATAAAAACAAACAAAAAAAGAATAAAAATGAAACACCCATGCAAACTGGAGAAAACTGCCCATTTGCCAGCAATATGGGTATAATTTCAGTAGAAAGAGCCATCCCCCACTCACTAGTGAATGCATTGTCAAGAACTCAGTTTCTCTCTGTCTTCTTCTGGATTTCCACTTGCAGACACTTCAGGCACTAAGAAAAGCTGAGGTTGGAGAAAGAACACCTGAGACACCAGCCTTGTACATAATTTTCAGACCAACCTGTGATGAAAAGCCAGACCTTCACTGAAGGGTGACACCCCCTGCACCACAGCCTGACCAACAGTCACAAACACACAGAGGCCTCTCCTCTTTTCCCAAGGTCAAAATTAGGAAGCCTATGACTATGGTTTCTGACAAAGAAGGAACACAGATATCTTGTGAATGAGAACATCAAAAGCACTGAGTTTTGTATGTTAATTGACACAAGTCCAGATATTCAATTCCCTCACTGATTTTAAAACACAGGGATCCCTGACTCCGCCCACATGTGGAATACGATTTCCACCTGTAGATAAACACTGTGGGATTTCTCAGATTTTATTATCCCAGCTTTATGCCCTAGTAGTGTTTCTCCAACACCAATCACAGCCTTCTGAGGCCTTACTCCACTTTTACTTTCTCTCAATTTCGACTTTTGTATTTTCCCTTGGAACTCGGAAATCAATCAAGTAAGAAGCTGTTTTAGGGTCAAGTGCGGTTTCTCTCACCTGTAATCCCAGCATTTTGGGAGGCCAAGGCAGGTGGATCACCTGAGGTCAGGAGTTCGAGACCAGCCTGGCCAAAATGGTGAAACCCTATTTCTACTACAAATACACAAATTAGCTGGGCATGGTGGTGCTTGCCTGTAATCCCAGCTACTCAGGAGGCTGAAGCAGGAGAATTGCTTGAACCCAGGAGGCAATTACAGTGAGCCGAGATCCTAACACTGCACTCCAGCCAGGGTGACAGAGCAAGACTCTGTATCACCAAAAAAAAAAAAAAAAAAAAAAAAAAAAAAAAAAAAAAGTTTGTTTTAGGATGGAGATAATCAATTCAGGAATTTATTTCACTTGGAGGGTCAACACTCCCATCCTGCTGATCTAGCCCTTAAAATCCCCTGCATCAGAAATTCGCAGCAGTACCCTGCGTCATGGTGTTTCTGTCCTGTGTATACAGTCACAATCCTCTAGGATGCTCAGAAAATACAAAATGACTTAGGGCTGAGAGAAATTTAGCAGCTCAATCTGATATTTTACTAAGGTGGTATCTAAAATTCTTGCAATCATGGTTTATATTAGTGTTTGTTAGTTGCAATATCTCTGATTATCATGATGCATACTTGCTGAGAAATACTGATATCCATGTGTATATTCATACATAGATATGTAGGTATATAGATGGATATGTTTATATGAACGCATGTGTTTGAGACGGGGGAAAACATGCATGTATTATTTCCCTGCTAAAAATATAAAAATAATTAAATATATTTTATGTACAAATGATAATTATGTGTTATAAACAAAAAATTAACTGACCCATTTGTACATGAAGTCCAGGAAAAATAAAAAGGGTAGCTTTGTATTAATTATGACATTGTGCTTATAGATATACATAAATTTCCTTATTTAACTCTTATAATAACCCTGTTGATTATAGTTTATTTACCAGTTTAATAAATGATCAACAGAGTTTGAAAAATATGACAAAATTACAAAATTAGAAAATGACACAGCAATACTTTTAATTATATTCTGCCTTGTCACTGTCTCTTCTTGCTTTTTTACAAAATTACTCCCCTAACCAAGGTTCTCTATGATTCTGGGGACTCCAGGATTTAGACCCCAGTTCCCAAACTTCACTGTGTCTATTTTTACTGCCACATTTTAATGCACATTTACAGACTTCAACAAGCACTTTTCAGTATCAACTTTTTTCTTATTCCTTGGACTATTTCCTACATCTGTTCATCGAGACTCCAGTAACATATGACTCCATCTGCCTGTCCCTTCCATGAATGTACCTGACAGTACATGTATTATGTAGTCTATAATTCAAGCAGAACAGATATTCCTTCAAAACAATAAGGTATTAGAGAATGCCTACAAAGCTTCAGTGAAACCAGCTGTAACCCTTAATATTATTACCATGTAAACTCTTCCTCAAATATCAAAATAAGATTTGGACTTTAGAGAATATTTGTGTGTGATTATAACCCAAACATGAACTAAAAGTAATTTAAATGGTCATATACAGACTGTGTCAGGGGCAAAAAAGGACAAATATTATAAGAAAATTAAAGCACACTTTTTTCCTAAAGGACTCTTGTGTGGAATCTATAAAAACTATTTCAATATGTAGAGATTAAATATATTTCAAAACACACACATACACAAGCAATCTTTAGGATAAATTTTTTAAAATTTATGTTATGGGTCTAAAATTTTCATTAATTCATGGAAAAAATGTATTGACAAACTTCTCACCAGAGCAGGAATAGCAACTTACGTATTTGGTGACTTCAAGATGAGAGCATGCACAGCTTAGTATCTCCCTCCAGATCTCTCTCTCTCTCTCTCTCTCTCTCTCTCTCTCTCTCTCCTTTTTTGTTTTTTGACAGAGTTTCGCTTTTGTTGCTCAGGCTGGAGTGCAATGGTGAAATCTCAGCTCACTGCAACCTCCACCTCCCAGGTTCAAGCTATTCTCCTGCCTCAGCCTTCCAAGTAGCTGGGATGACAGGCGTGCACCACCACGCTTGGCTGATTTTGTATTTTCAGTCGAGATGGGGTTTCTCCATTTTGGTCAGGCTGGTCTGGAACTCCTGACCTCAGGTGATCCACCTGCCTCAGCCTCTCAAAGTGCTGGGATTACAGGCGTGAGCCACAGCGCCCGGCCCAGATCTCTTAAAAAGTCATGAGGAAGGAGCCATTCTGCATTCTCAATATTACCTTAATATTTTAAGGACACCCATAACAATTAAGAAGCTGACTTATGACTTCCTAACCCCTTCAGGGCTATTTAGGCACATCTTAGTGAAGTATTAGGAATGCAGTATTCGGTCTCAAGTTCCTGGACACCAAAGCCATGTTCTCCAACAGATCTTCAGTAAAAATAGCTGATGTCTATATTCTTTTGCCTGTCCTTTCCCTTCCTTTTAATTCAGAACTGCGGTCTCAAAAAAATGCTATTATTTAGTAGATTCTCTCAATTCTCAACACCAGCGCTATACAGTGTTGAGTAACGTCTCAGGTGCCAGGGAAACAGCAGCTGACATTCTAGCAATGCACAAATAGAAAAGCAAAGATCACCACAGAGTAAAAGAGAATAGGTTCTTTAAAAGTATGAAACCAAAACGAATATGTATCACATTACACTATAAATGGAAAATCCTATTATCTTGACTGGATTGCAAGTCAAAACCTCTCATGGCTTCCAACATCCAATATATTCAAAGCAGTTCAGGAATGGTGAAAGTGGAATGGAATTTAAAATTATTCTAAGGTTGCATGTGTGAAAGCACCATGCCCTGAAACAAAATATTTTTAAAGTGCATAATGAACACTGCATACAAAGTTTGTGTAACAAGAGAGAGAAAAAATCTCACATTTTAAAAAAAGGAATATGCAACATATTTACATATAATAAAATAAAATTAAACTAAAATAACAGTAATGGAAGACACAATCTGACCTACAAAAGTCAAGGGAGAAATCTCTTTTAAATAAACTTGGCACAATTTTTAAAGTAAGTTATGAAAAATAGTAATACCTGAATATAGTATGTAAAAGTACCAACACAATAAAGCTAAAACAATATCCGTGGAAAAATTATTTGCTGTACATTATTTTTAAAAAATGATCTAAGTACTTTCCTCAAGAAGGTAAATGAATGAAATTTAAAAATTGCCTGAGAAAATCTGTGAAAGGAAATGAATGTAGGGAAGCAGAATATAATTTAACTATAAAGCACACAAATAGAATTTAAAAGTAAGGCCGGGCGCAGTGGCTCATACCTGTAATTCCAGCACTTTGGGTGGCTGAGGCAGGCGGATCACCTGAGATGAGGAGTTTGAGACCAGCCTGACCAACATGGAAAAACCCGGTCTCTACTAAAAATAAAAAAAAAAAAACAACAGGCAGGCGTGGTGGCGCATGCCTGTAATCCCAGCTACTAGGGAAGCTTAGGCAGGAGAATCGCTTGAACCTGGGAGGCGGAGGTTGCGATGAGCTGAGATCACGCCATTGCACTCCAGCCTGGGCAACAAGAGCAAAACTCTGTCTCAAAGAAATAAAAAATAAAAATAAAATAAAAATAAGTGGCAGCCAACATGCCCAACATGATTTTCTGTGATGAAAGAAATTCTTTGTATCTACATTGTCCAATGCAGTAACTACCACACATATGTAGTTACAGAATTTCTAGTTTGGCCACAAATTTGGCTATTACTACTAAGGATATGCCATTTAGTTATTTAATTATAATTAATTTACAGTTTATAGCCACATGTGACTAGTAGTTACTCTATTGGTCAATGCAGATCTAGAGTCTTGGAGAAGGCAGTTAAAATAATGAGATATGGTCAAAACAAAAATGGAAAAGGCACACAAATAGTGAACACAGAATATGAGAATGTGAAGTAACAATTCACACAGTAAAGTTTAATAATGAGGTGCTGCCTTGATGGGACACATGTCTGATGATATGCAAGGCTTGTCTTGTTACAGGTAGAAGAGCAGGAGCAGGGCAGGAGAGGGCTCTTCCCCTACCCACTAGAAATGTCAGGTGATGGCCTGTTAATGATCACTTTGCCTCTCTAACAATGATAATTAGGCAGCACCAGAGAGAGGCCATTTCATGGTGGTCTACACCTGTTAACATCAAAAATGTTAACTAAATGCAGACCCCAGGAAGAAGCAACTTCTTGGGCATTCATGTTAAGAGACAAAAATGACAAAGTATAATCTTCTGGGGACACACTCCACTGGAAAAGGAAAGAAAACTTCGGATGGACATGCACATAACTCCCTAAACACACCGTGCATGCTCAATTCCAAAGGATAAGGAAAGCACTGTTCATGCCGGAAACTCTCCCTAAAGGAAGAATCATGGGAAAGAGGCAAGCCCATCCCAGGATCAAGGTTAGAGGCCCTTCTCTTTTCTCTCTTGGACCCTCAGGCATCCACTTGGGTCTCTTCCAAGAGAATTTTCCTTTCCTTTCTGTTCTAAAGCCTTTTTAAATAAACTTCCTCTCCTGCTCTGAAACTTAGTCTCTTTTTCGGCTGTATGCCCCTCAGTCGAATTCTTTCTTCTGAGGAGGCAAGGACTGAAGTTGCTTATGGACCCATGCAGATATGCTGCCAGTAACTCGAATCTCTTCTACTGGTAACAGTATCATTGTAAGGGAATGAGGCCAGTTCACATCTCAGTGCTCCGAGAACTCACCAAAAATAAAAAGTTGGAGGATGCTGTGAACTTATCTACCTTCCAAGGCAAGTCCCACAAGCAAGCAGCAAGACTCTCTTCCCCAAAGGTCTTAAACTCTTCTGATGCTCCTTCTCTGGGAAAACGCATCCTCTGATTGGCTTCCCCTTATATAGGAAAAAACAATTAATAAACCTAATCAGCACTACATTCCAAGAGACATGCCCTGATTGCACAGATACTGAACTTCATCAAAACTTCATTCTGGAGACACACCCGGTTCAATTTGATTGGATTTTTGAGACAAGTACTAAAAACCCCACGTAAACTTGGAAACCAAAGAGTTAAGGCTATTTTGAAGGAAAAATAAGAAGATTCATTCCTTTTTTCATTCATAAGTACTTTTTTTTTTTTTTTTTGAGATGGAGTCTTGCTCTGTCGCCCAGGCTAGAGCGCAGTAGTAGTACCATCTCGGCTCTCTGCAAGCTCCGTCTCCCGGGTTCACGCCGTTCTCCTGCCTCAGCCTCCCGAGTAATTGGGACTACAGGCGCCCGATACCACGTCCGGCTATTTTTTTTTTTTTTCAGTAGAGACGGGGTTTCACCCATGTTAGCCGGGTTGGTCTCGATCTCCTGACCTCGTGATCCGCCCACCTCGGCCTCCCAAAGTGCTAGGATTACAGGCGTGGGCCACCGCATGCAGCCTCGTAAGTACTTTTGAGTGTATTATATGTACTAGAAAGCATTCATAGTCATGGGGTACAGCAAGAAACCAGACAAAATAGAGTCTTATGGAGACTCTATATTCTAAAATTATTTGGAAGTAAACTGGACTTGAAAACAAATGGAAAGTGAATAGATATAAAAAGTTTCAATATTCATGATGATGTAAAAAATTAAAATACATTGCAGAAATGAAGTCAGGAAGTGTTAGGGGTCATATGGTACTTTTTTTTTTTTTGGCGGAGGGGCGCGGAGTTTCGCTCTGTCGCCCAGGCTGGAGTGCAGTGGCGCAATCTCGGCTCACTGCAAGTTCCGCCTCCTGGGTTCACGCCATTCTCCTGGCTCAGCCTCCCCAGTAGGTGGGACTACAGGCGCCCGCCACCACGCCCGGCTAATTTTTTGTATTTTTAGTAGAGACGGGGTTTCACCGTGTTAGCCAGGGTGGTCTCGATCTCCTGACCTCATGATCCGCCCGTCTTGGCCTCCCAAAGTGCTGGGATTACAGGCGTGAGCCACCGCGCCCGGCCCATGTGGTACTTTTAAGGCCATTAGTATCCTCTGAAATTCAAGCAGGCTGAAGACATTTGCATAACTAAAAGGAAAGCAGATGCTTATAGAAGACAATGAAGAAAGAGCCTGAAAGGCATTTCAGAGACCTTGGCTGGTGGCAGCCCCTCCCTTCAAAGGTCTGGAGGCCTATAAGGGAAGACTGGTTTTGTGGGCTGGGCCTAGGGCTGAACCACCCAGGGCAAGTGCAGGACAGTGCTCACAGCATTCTACCTCCCAACCACTCCAGCTCCAGCCACGGCTAAAAAGGCCCCAGACACAGTTTGGGTCACTGCTTTGAGGGTGCAAGCCATAAGCCTTGGCAATTTCCATGGGATATTAAACCTGCAGTTGCACAAAGTACAGGAGTGCGCTGCTGATAAAGACATACCCGAGACTGGGCAATTTTCAAAAGAAAGAGGTTTAATTAGACTTACAGTTCCACATGGCTGGGGGGAGGCAGAAGGCGAAAGGCAGGTCTTACAACACAGCAGGGAAGTGAGAGAACGAGAGCCAAGCAAAACTGGTTTCGCCTTATCAAACCATCAGAACTCGTAAGACTTATTCACTACCACGAGAACGATACGGGAGAAACTGCCCCCATGATTCAATTATTTCCCACTGGGTCCCCCCACAACATGTGGGAATTGTGGGAGTACAATTTGAGGTGAGATTTGGGGGAGGGGGACACAGAGCCAAACCCTATCAGAAGCCTTCACCTGGATTTCAAAAGATGTATGGAAAAGCCTGTATGTCCAGTAGAAGCCTGCCGGGGTGGAGACCTCATGGCAAATGTCTACTATAGCAGTGCAGAGGGAGAATATGGGGTAGGAGCCCCGACAGAGTCCCCACTGGGGCACTGCCTAGTGGAGCTCTGAGAAGACGGCCACCATCCTCCAGACCCCAGAATGATAGATCCACTGACAGCTTGCACCCTGAGCCTGGAAAAGCTGCAGGCACTCAACGCTAGCCCTTGACAGCAGCCATGGGGACTGACCCTTGTATCCAAAAGAAAATAAATTGTTCTACCATAAAGACATGTGCACTCATATATTTATTATAGCATTATTTGCAATAGCAAATACATGAATATTTTCTCTATCATTGGATAGAGAAAATGTAGTATATGTACACCATGGAATACTATGCAACCATTAAAAAATTATGTCCTTTGCACCAACATGGATGCAGCTAGAGGCCATTATTCTAAAATAATGCAGGAATAAAAAACCAAATACCATGTGTTCTTAGTTATAAGTAAGAACAAAGCACTGATTACACATGGATGTAAAGATGGGAACAATGGATACTGGGGATTGCAAGAAGGGGAAGGGAAGGTGGGGACCAAGACCTGAAAAACATTTACACCATGAAATACTATGTTTTCTACCTGGGTTACAAGATCATTCATACTCCAAGCATCAGCATCACACAATGTGCCAATGTAAAACCCTGCACATGCATTCACTGAATCTAAAATAAAAGTTGAATTTTTTTTTAAATAGGTGAAGATCTGAATAGACGTTTCCCAGAAGAAGAGATACAAATTGTCAACAAATATATGACAAAATTCTTACCATCTCTAATTGTCAGGGGGATGCAAATAAAAACCACCATGAAATGTCACCTGACACCTCTTAGAATAGCTGTTATCGAAAAGATGACTAGCAAGTATTAGTGAGGATGTGGATAAAAGATAACCCTTGTATACTCGTGGTGGAAATACAAACTACTATGGCCATTTAGTATAATAGTATGAAGGTTTCTCAAAAATTTTTTAAATAATACTACCTGCTGACGAGGCTGTTGAGATATAGGAACACTTTTACACTGTTAGTGGAATGTAAATTAGTTCAACCATTGTGGAAGACAGTATGGTGATTCCTCAAAGACCTAGAACCAGAAATATCACTTGACCCAGCAATCTCATTACTGTGTATAAACCCAAAGGAATATGAAGGGGTGGCCTGCCCCTCCACACCTGTGGGTGTTTCTCGTAAGGTGGAACGAGAGTCTTGAGAAAAGAAATAAGACACAGAGACAAAGTATAGAGAAAGAAAAGCGGGGCCCAGGGGACCGGCGCTCAGCTTACAGAGGACCCACGCCGGCCCCGGTCTCTGAGTTCCCTTAGTATTTATTGATAATTATCTTTACCATCTTAAAGACAGGGGAGTGGCAGGACAATAGGGTTAAACAAAAAAAAGAGGAAATCGGCAGTAAGACATATGAACAAAAACCTCTGTGACATGAATAAGTTCAAAGGACAATGCTGTGCCTTGAGATGCATATGCAAACATCTCCATAAACCTTTTGGCAGCATAGTTTCAGTCTATCACATGGGGAGAAACCTTAGACAATACCTAGCTTATCTAGGAACAAAGTCACACCCTGCACGCCCAAAATCCATTAAACCTTGAGTTACCACAGCACATGTCTCTTGCAAGGACAAGGTTGGGGGTAGGGTCACAGACTAACAGCATCTCAAATACAGAACAAAATGGAGTCTCTTATGTCTACTTCTTTCTATATAGACACAGTAACAGGCTGATCTCTTTCTTTTCCCCACATTTCCCCCTTTTCTTTTCAACAAAACCACCACTGTCATCATGACACAAAGTAATAGAATATCACAAAGCAAGTGGAGGCAGGATGAGATCACAGGATGGTGTTAAAATTAAAATTTTTGGGCATGCATAGTCATGGATAACATCTTATCAGAAAACAGGGTTTGAGAGCAGACAACCTGTCTGACCAAAATTTATTAGGTGGGAATTTCCTCGTCCTAATAAGCCTGGGAGCGCTACAGGAGGCCGGGGCTTATTTCATCCCTTCGGCTTCAACCGTAAAAGGCGGCACGCCTCCAAGGGGGTCGTTTATAGGCCTACCCTCAGAGCGCATTCTCTTTCTCAGGGATGTTCCTTGCTGAGAAAAAGAATTCAGCGATATTTCTCCTATTTGCATAATGAAAAGAGAAGAAATATGGCTCTGTTCCGTCCGGCTCACCGGCGGCCAGTTCAAGGTTGCCTCCCTTGTTCCCTGAACATTGCTGTTATCCTGTTCTTTCTCCAAGATGCCCAGATTTCATATTGTTCAAACACACATGCTCCATAAACAATTTGTGCAGTTAAGGCTATCATCACAGGGTCCTGAGGTGACATATATCCTCCTCAGTTTACAAAGAAGATGATAGAATTAAGAGATTAAAGACATAAGAGATTACAAAAGTATTAATTTTGGAGAACTAATAAATGTCCATGAAATCTTCACATTTTATGTTTTTCTGCTGTGGCTTCAGCCAGTCCCTGCGTTCAAGGTCCCTGACTTCCCGCAACGTTCTCCCTCCCTTTTCCTCTTTTTTCTTTGTTTATATTGTCCTGCCACTCCCCTGTCTTTAAGATGGTAAAGATAATTATCAATAAATACTAAGGGAACTCAGAGACCGGGGCCGGCTTGGGTCCTCTGTAAGCTGAGCGCCGGTCCCCTGGGCCCCGCTTTTCTTTCTCTATACTTTGTCTCTGTGTCTTATTTCTTTTCTCAAGTCTCTCGTTCCACCTAACGAGAAACACCCACAGGTGTGGAGGGGCAGGCCACCCCTCCAACTTTTGATTTTTGCTACTGCACATTCTCCAACAGGCATCATTATTCAAAACACTGATCTTGTGGAGTGGTCATTTCTATCTCACAGTACAATTAAGACTTTTACATTGTACTTGGATCAAATAGCTACATTAATTGGTCAGGCAAGACTACGGATAATAAAATTGTGTGGTAATGACCCAGACAAAATAGTTGTTCCTTTAACCAAGGAACAAGTTAGGCAAGCCTTTATCAATTCTGGTGCATGGCAGATTGGCCTTGCTAATTTTGTGGGAGTTATTGATAATCATTACCCAAAAACAAAAATCTTCCAGTTTTTAA
Organism: Macaca fascicularis; assembly: GCF_037993035.2. Taxonomy (NCBI): domain Eukaryota; kingdom Metazoa; phylum Chordata; class Mammalia; order Primates; family Cercopithecidae; genus Macaca; species Macaca fascicularis. Next base: position 13,996,425 of record NC_088387.1, on the reverse strand, counting down.
AATTGACTACTTGGATTTTACCTAAAATCACCAGACATGAGCCTTTAGAAAATGCTCTGACAGTATTTACTGATGGTTCCAGCAATGGAAAAGCGGCTTACACAGGACCAAAAGAGCGAGTAATCAAAACTCAGTATCAATCAGCTCAAAGAGCAGAGTTGGTTGCAGTCATTACAGTGTTACAAGATTTTAATCAACCTGTTAATATTATATCAGATTCTGCATATGTAGTACAGACTACAAGGGATGTTGAGACAGCTCTAATTAAATATAGCATGGATGATCAGTTAAACCAGTTGTTTAATTTATTACAACAAACTGTAAGAAAAAGAAATTTCCCATTTTATATTACTCATATTCGAGCACACACTAATTTGCCAGGACCTTTAACTATAGCAAATGAACAAGCTGACTTACTGGTATCCTCTGCATTCATAAAAGCACAAGAACTTCATGCTTTGACTCATGTAAATGCAGCAGGGTTAAAAAACAAATTTGATGTCACATGGAAACAGGCAAAAGATATTGTACAACATTGCACCCAGTGTCAAGTACTACACCTGCCCACTCAAGAGGCAGGAGTGAATCCCAGAGGTCTGTGTCCTAATGCATTATGGCAAATGGATGTTACCCATGTACCTTCATTTGGAAAATTATCATATGTTCATGTAACAGTTGATACTTATTCACATTTCATATGGGCAACATGCCAGACAGGAGAAAGTACTTTTCAGCCAATGATTACTTCAATTCCTGTTAATCTATGGGGTCGAGATTTATTACAGCAATGGGGTGCGGAAATCATTATGCCTGCTCCATTATACAGCCCCACGAGTCAAAAAATCATGACTAAGATGGGATATATACCAGGAAAGGGGTTAGGAAAAAATGAAAATGGCATTAAAGTCCCAATTGAGACTAAGAAAAATCAAGAAAGAAAAGGAGGCCGGGCGCGGTGGCTCACGCCTGTAATCCCAGCACTTTGGGAGGCCGAGGCGGGTGGATCACAAGGTCAGGAGATCGAGACCACGGTGAAACCCCGTCTCTACTAAAAATACAAAAAATTAGCCGGGCGCGGTGGCGGGCGCCTGTAGTCCCAGCTACTCAGGAGGCTGAGGCAGGAGAATGGCGTAAACCCAGGAGGCGGAGCTTGCAGTGAGCCGAGATCGCGCCACTGCACTCCAGCCTGGGCGACAGAGCGAGACTCTGTCTCAAAAAAAAAAAAAAAAGAAAGAAAGAAAAGGAATAGGGTATCCTTTTTAGCGGCGGCCACTGTAGCGCCTCCTAAACCCATTCCATTAACTTGGAAAACAGAAAAACCGGTATGGGTAAATCAGTGGCTGCTACCGAAGCAAAAACTGGAGGCTTTACATTCATTAGCAAAGGAACAATTAAAAAAAGGACACATTGAGCCTTCATTCTCACCCTGGAATTCTCCTGTATTTGTAATTCAGAAAAAATCAGGCAAATGGCGTATGTTAATGGACTTAAGAGCCGTAAATGCTGTAATTCAACCCATGGGGCCTCTTCAACCCGGATTGCCCTCTCCGGCCATGATCCCAAAAGACTGGCCTTTAATTATAATTGATCTTAAGGATTGCTTTTTTACCATTCCTCTGGCAGAGCAAGATTGTGAAAAATTTGCCTTTACTATACCAGCCATAAATAATAAAGAACCAGCCACCAGGTTCCAGTGGAAAGTACTACCTCAGGGAATGCTTAATAGTCCAACTATTTGTCAAACTTTCGTAGGTCAAGTCCTTCAACCAGTTAGAGACAAATTTTCAGATTGTTATATCATTCACTATATTGATGATATTTTATGTGCTGCAGAAACAAGAGAAACATTAATTGACTGTTACACATTTCTGCAAGCAGAGGTTGCCAACGCAGGACTAACAATAGCATCGGATAAGATCCAAACCTCTGCTCCTTTTCATTATTTAGGGATGCAGATAGAAAATAGAAAAATTAAGCCATTAAAAGGAAAGGTTCCCGCAGGATCAGATGTAATCTCAGAGTACGTTAAGGCCTGCGATGGAATTGGAGGAGCTATGCATAAAGCTATGCTTATGGCTCAAGCAATCACAGGAGTTGCTTTAGGAGGACAGGTTAGAACATTTGGGGGAAGATGTTATAATTGTGGTCAAATTGGTCATCTAAAAAAGAATTGCCTAGTCTCAAATAAACAAAATGTAACTACTCAAGCTACTACAAGAACAGATAAAGAGCCACCTGGCCTATGTCCAAGATGTAAAAAGGGAAAACATTGGGGTGATCAATGTCGTTCTAAATTTGATAAAAATGGGCAACCACTGTCGGGAAACGAGAGGAGGGGCCAGCCTCAGGCCCCGCAACAAACTGGGGCATTCCAAATTCAGCCCTTTGTTCCTCAGGGTTTTCAGGAACAACAACCCCCACTGCCACAAGTGTCTCAGGGAATAAGCCAGTTATCACAATACAGCAATTATCCCCCGCCACAAGCGGCAGTGCAGCAGTAGATTTATGCACCATACAAGCAGTCTCTCTGCTTCCAGGGGAGCCTCCTCGAAAAATCCCCACAGGGGTATATGGCCCATTGCCTGAGGGGACTGTAGGACTAATCTTAGGAAGATCAAGTTTAAATCTAAAAGGAGTTCAAATTCATACTGGTGTGGTTGATTCAGACTTTAAAGGCGAAATTCAATTGGTTATTAGTTCCTCAATTCCTTGGAGTGCCAGTCCAGGAGACAGGATTGCTCAATTATTACTCCTACCTTATATTAAAGTTGGAAACAGTGAGATAAAAAGAACAGGAGGGTTCGGAAGCACTGATCCGGCAGGAAAGGCCGCATATTGGGCAAATCTGGTCTCTGAGAGCAGACCTGTGTGTAAGGCCATTATTCAAGGAAAACAGTTTGAAGGGTTGGTAGACACTGGAGCAGATATCTCTGTCATTGCTTTAAATCAATGGCCAAAAAATTGGCCTAAACAAAAGCCTGTTACAAGACTTGTCGGCGTAGGCACAGCTTCAGAAGTGTACGAAAGTACAATGATTTTACATTGTTTAGGACCAGATAATGAAGAAAGTACTTCCCATGTTAAAAAACATTTATTATCTTGTTTTGCTGTAATGGGAGTTCCAGAAAAAATTAAAACTGACAATGGACCAGGTTATTGTAGTAAAGCTTTCCAAAAATTCTTAAATCAGTGGAATATTACACATACAACAGGAATTCCTTATAATTCCCAAGGACAGGCCATAGTTGAAAGAACTAATAGAACACTCAAAACTCAGTTAGTTAAACAAAGAAAAGGGGGAAATGTGGGGAAAAGAAAGAGATCAGCCTGTTACTGTGTCTATATAGAAAGAAGTAGACATAAGAGACTCCATTTTGTTCTGTATTTGAGATGCTGTTAGTCTGTGACCCTACCCCCAACCTTGTCCTTGCAAGAGACATGTGCTGTGGTAACTCAAGGTTTAATGGCTGATTGACATTCAGGATTGGCGTTTTCATATGCCATCAACTCCACTATGACCTTACGGGCATTCTCATCGGTAATTGACTTTTGAGCAGCATCTTGAAGTCTTGCTACAAAATCAGGGTAGGGCTCTTTAGAGCCTTGTCTTATTGTATTAAAGGAGGGGCAGGCGGTTCCTGGGTCTTGGATTTTCTCCCAGGCCCTAAGGCAGATAGCCCTAATTTGCTCAATGGCCTCATTTGGCATTATTACTTGTTGGTCAACAGTGCTCCAATTTTGACCTATTCCTAATAGTTGATCTGCATCTATGTCAATTGGAGGATTGGCAGTCCTATTTTTTCGGACCTGTACTTGTGCCCCATCAATCCACCAAGTCTTAAATTATAAAAATTGAGAGGGTGAGAGTGAGGATTTTGCCAGAATCTCCCAATCATAAGGAATGAGTCTATGTCCATGAGCAATGGAATCTAATAATGTTCTCATGTAAGGAGAGTTGGGTCCATACTGTTTTACTCCCTCTTTCATTTCTTTTAGCATTTTTATAGAAAAAGACTTATATCTGGCTTCAGCTACGGGAAACTCTCCCTCTTGGGCCCCTTCTCCAGGTGGTCTTGCTTCTAATATTACTGGGAATTGCCACGCCTCAGTATCTCCTTGTTTTCTTGCCTCATCAATAATTTTATGTAACGCACTACCCTGTGTACTAGGCGGTGCTGTAGGATTAAGTCTCATGGTGGGCGGTTGAGGATATGGCGCCCTGCCCTGTGGCGCTAGAAATGTTCCTGGCTGTCCACACGGATTTTCTGGGGGCAACCGATACTGCAGTTCGGCTGGCGGCCAGTATTGATAGGCTACTGGCGGCTGGGTCTTATCTTCTACCGGCTGATATTGTGGACACTGTATTTGGAATGGCATTGCCATGACAGAGACTCTATCTTTTTCTATTTGATCTTCTTTTGGAGTTTGTACTTGTTTAACCTGCATTTGAGGTTGTAAAGTTACAGGCATTTGAGCTGCTGGAAGAGCAGTTGGCCATCGTGGTTTAGACTCTGATGGCTCTGCTAATTCTGGATTTTTTTCTTCTAATTTTAACGTTTCAGGATATACTACCTCCTGTAATTGATTATTGTCAACATTTTGCGTTGACCGAGCCATAGCCGGCTCTGATACACATTCACAGTGTGAACTTTCCTTTCCTTTCCGGGATTCTATCCCTGCCTCTTTTTCACAATCTACTGCACAGCTTTTAGGGACATCAGAAATTGGAACGCTATCTTCTTCTGTTTGAAATGGTTCTAAAGCTACTTTAATAATGACCCAATCATTCCATACTGTGAGCGGAATGATTTTACCTTCCCTGCTTGCTTGTTTTAATTCTTTGCCAATTTTTTCCCAATCTTTTAGATCTAAAGTTCCCTGTTCCGGAAACCATGGACAAAACTGCTCTATTGTTTGAAATAGCGTAATTAGATTTTTGGTAGAGACTTTAACTCCCCCTCTTTTTAAGAGAATTTTAATAAAGCTGCGATAAGAGGCATATTTACTCTTAGTTTGCCCCATTGTTACCCTAGGTTCTTCCGAGCGCACAAGCTTACCGCAAGGCTGACTGTAGACGTACTCGGGAGTCTCTCGTCGACTTGTCCTCAATGACCACGCTCCAGCGTACCTTCACCTTAGAGAAAAGCTTCCACGTTGGGCACCAGATGAAGGGGTGGCCTGCCCCTCCACACCTGTGGGTGTTTCTCGTAAGGTGGAACGAGAGACTTGAGAAAAGAAATAAGACACAGAGACAAAGTATAGAGAAAGAAAAGCGGGGCCCAGGAGACCGGCGCTCAGCTTACAGAGGACCCACGCCGGCCCCGGTCTCTGAGTTCCCTTAGTATTTATTGATAATTATCTTTACCATCTTAAAGACAGGGGAGTGGCAGGACAATAGGGTTAAACAAAAAAAAGAGGAAATCGGCAGTAAGACATATGAACAAAAACCTCTGTGACATGAATAAGTTCAAAGGACAATGCTGTGCCTTGAGATGCATATGCAAACATCTCCATAAACCTTTTGGCAGCATAGTTTCAGTCTATCACATGGGGAGAAACCTTAGACAATACCTAGCTTATCTAGGAACAAAGTCACACCCTGCACGCCCAAAATCCATTAAACCTTGAGTTACCACAGCACATGTCTCTTGCAAGGACAAGGTTGGGGGTAGGGTCACAGACTAACAGCATCTCAAATACAGAACAAAATGGAGTCTCTTATGTCTACTTCTTTCTATATAGACACAGTAACAGGCTGATCTCTTTCTTTTCCCCACAGAATATAAATCATTCTGTTATAAAGATACATGCACACACATGTTCATTGCAGCACTAGTCACAATAGCAAAGACATGGAATCAACCCAAATGTCCATCAATGATAGACTGGATAAAGAAAATGTGGTACATATACACCATGAAATACTATGCAGCCATAAACGGGAATGAAATCATGTCCTTTGTATGGACATAGATGGAGCTGGAAGCCATTATCCTCAGCAAACTAACCTGGGAACAGAAAATCAAACACTGCATGTTCTCACATACAAGTGGAAGCAGAACAATGAGAACACATGGATACTGAGAGGGGAACAACACATACTGGGGCCTGTTGGGAGGCAGGTGGAGGGAGAGTGTCAGGATAAATGGGTAATACATATATGCATGTGAATAGTATTCAGTGTTACACAATAATGAAACCCTGTCATTTGTGACAACATGGGTGGACTTCGAGGGCATTACGTTATATGAAATAGGCCAGCCACAGAATGACAATTACTATATGATTTCACTTGCATTTGAAATCTAAAATAGACAAACTCACAAAAGCAGAGAGTAGAATGGTGGTTTCCTGGGGCCGTGGTGCAGGGGAAATGGATACATGTGGTTAGAGCACAAAGTTTCAGATATACCATATAAGTAAGTTCTGGAGGTCTCATTTACAGCATAGTGCTTATAGCTAAGAATACTGTATTGCGGCCGGGCGCGGTGGCTCAAGCCTGTAATCCCAGCACTTTGGGAGGCCGAGACGGGCGGATCACGAGGTCAGGAGATCGAGACCATCCTGGCTGACACGGTGAAACCCCGTCTCTACTAAAAAATACAAAAAACTAGCCGGGCGAGGTGGCGGGCGCCTGTAGTCCCAGCTACTCGGGAGGCTGAGGCAGGAGAATGGCATGAACCCGGGAGGCGGAGCTTGCAGTGAGCTGAGATCTGGCCACTGCACTCCAGCCTGGGCGGCAGAGTGAGACTCCGTCTCAAAAAAAAAAAAAAAAAAAAAAAAAAAAAAAAAAAAAAAAAGAATACTGTATTGCATACTTAAAATTTGCTAAAAGGGTGGATTTTGTGTTCTTACCAAAATTTCTTACCAGTAATAATAATAATAATAATAATTGGGGGGGACTTTGGGAGGTGAAGGATATGTCTATAATCTTAAGGGTAGTGGTGTTCATGATGTATACTTATCCCCAGACTCACTGAGATGCATACCTTAGACATGGACAGCTTTTTAAATGTAATCATAGCTCAAAAAATTGGGTTAAAAAAAACAGAGGTGGTTGGTTAAAAAATTTAAAAGGAGGGGTAGATGTTCCCTTGTTTTTCTCTCTTGGCTATTTTCTTTCCTGCTGCCTGGAATTAAAAAATGATAGGTGGGCATTTAGCAGCCAAACTGGAGCCTCTTCTAAAGCACAGCAGAGCAGACAGCTGGAAGGGGCCTGCGTCCCTAATGAATTTGGCAAGCATCTGTACCAGCCATGATAGGTGTAACTATAGATTTAAGTGAGAAAGAAATAAACTTCTGCCTTGTTTAAGCCACTTTGTTCAGACATTAATTTCATATGCATATAGAGAATATATGCTCCTTGTGAGTAGGAAAAATGTTTATGCCATATGGTTCATAATGGCTGTTCAGCAATGTAGGATGATGCTGATTATGATGACAATGATGACAAACAGCATGAAATAATAAGTAATGAAAAAAGGTGGTTTAATAGTTGTATATGGTTACTTTATTTAAAGATTCTGCTGCCAATATCATTCAATGTATTTGTATGCCGGTGGGAGTTTTATTAGAGGTAGACTAAGAAAGTTTACATTATTTAAAGGCCGGGCGCGGTGGCTCAAGCCTGTAATCCCAGCACTTTGGGAGGCCGAGGCGGGCGGATCACAAGGTCAAGAGATCGAGACCACAGTGAAACCCCGTCTCTACTAAAAAAATACAAAAAATTAGCCGGGCGCGGTGGCGGGCGCCTGTAGTCCTAGCTACTCAGGAGGCTGAGGCAGGAGAATGGCGGGAACCCGGGAGGTGGAGCTTGCAGTGAGCCCAGATCGCGCCACTGCACTCCAACCTGGGCAACAGCGTGAGACTCCGTCTCAAAAAAAAAAAAAAAAAAAAAAAAGAAAGTTTACATTATTTAATGAAAAATACTAGATCAATTTTAAGAAACAGTAAAAATATCATGAGATGGAACTAAGCATGTGTATTACAAAGCAACTGTCCCAGTTGATTTTATGCATAGTAATGATTGAGAATCCCCTGATCTAGATCCAACAGATCTCAACCTTTATAGGTGCTATCAAGGAAGCACCTAAGGAAGACAATTTTCCTGACTATATCCATACCTCCAGTTAGTAATCGATCTAGAGATCTAGAACCCAAATCCAGACCTCCTGCTTCCATGTGCAGTGGTCTTTCGCTGTTCTGTTTTGTTCCACTTGGTGAAGAGGATTTGAGAATAAATGGGCGCATGATTCAACTCCCTCCTCTGCTCTGAGGAATATAGCCTTGTCCTAGCAAGCAAGAAGCTCATACAGTAGTGGAAGAGGCAAATATACATTCACTAATCTAACATACGAGGCATAAGCACTGTAACATCAACAAACACTTTGGGGTTTCAGACCAGGAGCAAGTGGGGTGATTAATTCTTAGCAGGGCTAGTAAAGTCTGGGAAGTGTTCACTAACAAAATGTCTGGTCATTAACGAAAGCAACTGGTTTCTCAACACAGTCTAATTTATTGTAACAATATAAATGGTTGTTTGTTCATAAACTTTCATCTTTTGCCAAAATGTTTGTAGCTTATGTTCCCATTTAACAAGGTTTTCTGGCCAAAACTGTGCATCTACATCAGTCCTCCCATCAAAGCAATTTTGCATGCATAGAACACCTCTATCTATGAATATCCCTAATGAGGTACAGAAAGGCTCTTCTTATCCAAACAGAGACATTCCACTGGTGCTAGAGAGCCACGGACGGAAGTTTTCTCTGCCTCGTGGAAATGAAGCCAAACTTTCTTCTTTCTTCAGCCATGAGGATTCCTGTCCTCCTCTTCACCATTTTCTTCTTTATGAGCCAAGTTCTACCAGGTAACAAAATAAACTTGGTAAGAATGGAGCGCCTAACACCTTACAGGGATTCAGAGCAATCACCATCATCTATGACCAGATAGGGGATCTCATAGGAAATCTGGAAGACACACCAGTCTCCGGCTCCCTGGTTAGGCCCAGTTCTGTCCAACCCACCTGTACAGGCCCCGCACACCCAGTGCCCACCAGGTCCTGTCAGCCAGGAGGACCCGTGCTCATCCCCTGAAGTATCCGTGGGAGCCTGCATTCCGCAGGGACCCACATCTCGGGGCCAAACACCTTGGGGGCCTCTTGGTTGTGGTGGCGGGGTGGGGGTAGTTGACCTCCAGCCCTCCCATCCTGCCCACTGTATTTGTGGGGATCATTCAGTCCTGGGAGCTTCCTGGGGACCCCAGAAGGAAGAGAACAGGGTGGTCATGGCAGCCTCAGCCCCAGCCTCTGGGCCCAAGTGCAACAGAAAGTAGAGAACAGGGTGGTCATGGCAGCCTCAGCCCCAGGCTCTGGGCCGGAATTTGATAATGACTAATTGAGAGCAACCACTGAATTCGATCCTCTTACAGCTACACGAGAAGTTGGCGAAAAACTGAATGTCGACCATTCTATGGTCATCCAGCATTTGAAGCCAATTGGAAAGTTGAAAAATCTTGATAAGTGGGTGCCTCATGAGCTGACCAAATATTTTAAAAATCATCCTTTTGAAGTGTCATCTTCTCTTATTCTATGAAACAACAATGAACCATTTCTTGATCAGATTGTGACATGCCATGAATAGTGGATTTCATACAACAGCCAGCTCACTGGTTGGACTGAGAAGAAGCTCCAAACCACTTCCCAAAGTCAAACTTGTACCAAAAAAAGGTCATGGTCACTGTTTGGTGGTCAGCTGCCGGTCTTCTGATCCACTACACTTTTTGAATCCTGGTGAAATCATTACATCTGAGAAGTATGCCAAGTTAATCGATGAGATGCATGGAAAACTGCAGCACCTGGAGCTGGCACTGGTCAACATGAAGGGCCCAGTTCTCCACAACGCATGACCACATGTCATACAACCAGGACTTCAAAAGTTCAATAAACTGAGCTATGAAGTTTTGTCTCATCTGCCATATTCACCTGAATTCTCGCCAACCAACTACCACTTCTTTAAGCATCTTGACAACTTTTTGCAGGGAAAACACTTACACAACCATCAGGATGCAGAAAATGCTTTCCAAGAGTTCATCGAACCCTGAAAGCATGGAATAAACAAGTTTATTTCTCATTGGCAAAAATGTGTTCAAAGTAATGGTTTCTTTTTTTTTTTTTTTTTTTTTAAGACCTAGTCTCACTCTGTCGCCCAGGCCAGAGTGCAAAGGTGCAATCTTGGCTCACTGCAACCTCTGCCTCCTGGGTTCAAGAGATTCTTCTGCCTCAGCCTCTTGAGTAGCTGGGATTACAGGCACTTGCCACCACACTGGCTACTTTTTGTATTTTTAGTAGAGACGGGATTTCACCACATTGGTCCGGCTGGTCTCAAACTCCTGACCTCCTGATTCACCCGACTTAGTCTCCCAAAGTGCTGGGATTACAGGTGTAAGCCACTGTGCCCAGTCCATTGTAATGGGTTCTATTTTGATTAATAAACATGTGTTGCAGCCTAGTTATAAAAATTTAAAATTCACAGTCCAAAACCACAATTACTTTGGCACCAACCTAATAATAGAAGAATTAAAAGAGGCCTTTATATTAGAGAGCCCATGGATGATAAAATAATAAAGAATATTACAATCTCCATAACCCACAAACTTGGTAAATTAGACCAACTGGATGAATTAAAAGACACAATCTATTAATACTAAAACATAGGAGAAATAGGTAATCTAAAAATATTGATATCTACTTTAAAAATGGAATCAATACCTAATAACCTTACAGAAAACCTGTGTATTCCAAAAACCTGACATTCTGTCATGTTATTCTAACTGGTGGGATTCGGGGATTTCCATTTTGATAAGAACATAGGTGAGTCGCACACACTTACTTTTACTGCTCATTGGTCAGGAAACCTATGTCCTCTATAGGATACTGCAGAGCGATGCGTTTTGGAGAATTTAGGCAAGATAATATGATTTTCAGAGTTAAAGGAAGACAACCTGTTTTATGTACAGTAATTCCTCATAATATCACAGGGGATACCATATTTAAACTTTGGGGTATCCCCAGGTATAATTCTTATTTGAGCCACATGTGAATTTCAGACACGGAGGCTTCCCAAATTTGGTGGCTTTCAACAGATGTGGAAGTTAATTCACAACCTACTTTGTGGAGGCATAAAATTCAATGAGCGCTCATTTAGCATTTTATTTTAAATATTATTTTTGTAAACTTTGCATTTCCAATTAGGTGAAATTTTAAACCTGTTTCAGTTCTTATCCACTTTTTTTTTTTTTCCCTGGGACGGAGTCTTGCCCTCTCACCCAGACTGGAGTGCAGTGGCATGGTCTTGATTCACTTCAACCTCCACCTCCCAGGTTCAAGCAATTCTCCTGCCTCAGCCTCCCAAGTAGCTGGGATTACAGGTGCCCACCACCACACCCGCCTAATTTTTGTATTTTTAGTAGAGATGTGGCTTCCCCATGTTGGTCAGGATGGTCTTGAACCCCTCATCTTGTGATCTGCCCACCTCGGCCTCCCAAAGTGCTCGGATTACAGGCCTGAGCCACCGTGCCTGCCCTCTCTACTCCTTTTACGCAGAGTGGAGTAAGGTTTGCTTTAAGTTAGGAGGGACTCCCGTGTACCCAACCTATTTGTGTAAATTTCTTCCTTCAGAGTTCTTCAAATCAGCATCACCATTGTTAAAGGCCTCCCACATGGTAATAATTGTGCTACAGGGTTTTAGGAACATGAAGTTTATGTTTGGCTGAATTAATCTCCTTGCTGAGGCACAAGGGGGGCATAGGTGTTTTCACCAATTATGAAGCGGGTTCACTGTGCAATGGCTACCAACTTTTCTGAGTACAATGAGACCAAACACATCCATACATAAATTCCATAAAGTGAATTTATTACTTACAAATAGCAAACAAAAGACAACAGAAGCCTAGGATTCAATATGAACCGCTACCACAAGATCAGGAAGGCTACCCAGAGCAGATGGATGGAGTTTTGACTGTAAACGCTTCACTTGCACTACAACCGAGGGACCCCAGAAAGCAGCCCACCTTGGGTTTTCTCCCACGATGTGGTTTGCTGGACACAAACGTTAAAGGCCACTCTGTTTCGAGCAGGGACTCTAACAGAGCCTGGGCTGTTCTGACCAATGTCACCTGATTATTAGGATATTGCATTCCCAGCATATCATACAGTTATCTTGAGAACTACCAGTAAGAAAGGGAGGAAAATGGCCCTGCACCCTTAAAACTGAAGGATCAGGATATTTGTTGTGACAGAGGCACAGACAGTAGCGACAGAGTGTTCTTGTGAGCCATCTACTAGTTCTCTTGAACCATGAGGCACCATGGATGTACACCTCATCAGGAGGGTGTAGGGGACAGCGGCAAGGGGAGCAGCAGCACAAGAAACAAACAAGGCCACTACTTCTGCCTACATAATTACTATTGTCTTGGAGTGTACAGTAATTAATAATGTTCACATGGCTGCCCTAAACATACAGAGATGGTGACCAGAGTAGATGCAGGGACTACAGAGATACAGCCTGATTCTTGCTAATTAGGACTTAAGTGTCGGCTTATGTGCTGCACTTCTGTGCATTAATAATCCAGGGCCTCAAAACTGCCTGTTAAGCACAGGTCAAATGTCATGCTGGGGTGCAATTAAACATTCATGTCTAGGAGATGAGAGCATTTTAGTGTGGGAGAAGATGACAACACCTGAAGACCACAAAACACTGTGCAGAACAAAGGGAAGGCCCATCGTCAGCTCAGGGTTCTGACTCAGGTGACTGCTGATGTGTTACGGAACCATCAGCCGACAGCAGGTAGGTCAAGTTGAGCAGGTGTCCTGCATGAGGGCTGGTCCATTCCATTCGTGTTGCATTGCCAATTGTTTCAATAGCGTCTCATGCACCCCACTGGTGAGGAAGAAATGAGCACCCTAAGTTTACTGGCACCGTTAAACACATAATATCTATTACTAAACAGATAAGCCAGACATCAGTTATTAATTACATACAGGAAGATGGCGTAAGCTCCCACAGGCCCAAACAGGGATTAACTTGGGAGCAGGGAGTGGTATCACATTAAAAAAGTGAGGATGTTCCTTTTTTTTTTTCCTTTTTTTTGAGACAGAATCTCGCTCTATCACCCTTGCTGGAGTGCAGTGGTGTGATCTCGGCTCACTGCAAGCTCCGTCTCCCATGTTCATGCCATTCTCCTGCCTCAGCCTCCCTAGAAGCTGGGACTACAGGTGCCCACCACCATGCGTGGCTGATTTTTTGTAGTTTTAGTAGAGACGGGGTTTCACCGTGTTAGCCAGGATGGTCTCAATCTCCTGACCTCGTGATCCGCCCGCCTCGACCTCCCTAAGTGCTGGAATTACAGCCGTGAGTCACTGTGCCCGGCTGAGGATGTTCCTTTGTTCCTACAGGAGAACGTGATTGGTTTGTCTGTTGGCTGGTAGGGAACTGAATCATGTGACACTGACTGGTAAGACTGTAATACTCTAAAATACAATATATAAACTATCATACCTTAATGGTGTAATACGATCTACTACAATACCAAAGGGATCGATGAAAAGCCCAACGCTATCATATGTGACTGAGAGACTGAATGCTTCCTCCCTCAGATTGGTTACAACGTATCGTCCTATCACAGTCCTCTCTCCTTCATTCAAAGTGAACGATCCAAATAACAGACAGAAATAATAAAGAATAAAGGGCAACAGATGCAAAGAACTCACGAGATGATACTCTATGATAAACTTTATGTACTTAGGAATTAATACCAACTCAGTATTAGCAAAACAGAAACATCTTTACATCAAGAGTAATTTTACCTTTAATAAAGAAAGGTGGAATGTGTATAATGAACAAGGTATAATCAAAGTTTACCAAATGAGGCTAGTAAGACTATCTCGACAATTCACAATCATTATTCACTGGTCCATTAATCACAAGGCAATACATACAAATGAAACTTACCTGGCCGGGCACGGTGGCTCATGTCTGTAATCCCAGCACGTTGGGAGGCCGAGGCAGGCAAATCATGAGCTCAGGAGTTCAAGACCAGCCTAGCCAACATGGCGAAATCCTGTCTCTACTAAAAATACAAAGAATTAGCTGGATGTAGTGGCAGGCGCTTGTAGTCTCAAGTACTCAGGAGGCTGAGGCAGGAGAATCGCTTAAACCTAGGAGGTGGAGGTTGCAGTGAGCCGAGATCGCACCACTGCACTCCAGCCTGGGCAACAGAGTGAGACTCTATTTCAAAAAAAGATAATAATGAAATAAAAAAATTGAACTTACCTACATATTAGAAAAACATCAAAATTCAACCATGAATCCAGCAAATTATCAAATGAATAGACAAAAATTCTACCAACAAACTTAATATCATTATCTATGAAACTCAAGTACTACTGCTTAAAGAGCATTTACAGAGCTCTCACCTCAAGGTTTCCCTGCAAAACAACGTGAAATGCATACTCAAGACTCTTTAAGAATGAGTCACTGATAAAAACAATATACTTGTAACTTGTGTAACATTTCATACACTTTTTTCAAACACTGCACGATAATTAATTTGCATCAGGCTTTCCAAATTAGAAAAGCTTCACTTATAGAGCTTCTTTCCCATGGGAGTTTTCACATGACTTTTCAAGTAAATGTGAAAACTGAAAATATTCTTGCAGTTTCTAAACTATTAGAGTCTTAATCCTGTGTACGTTCTTGTATTTACAAGGTCCAGCCAGCGACAGTGTGCATTTTCATATGTCCTTGAGTGAGTATGAGAGAAATGAAACATTCCCACATTCTGGACATTCATAGGGTTTTTCTCAGGACTGAGCTGATGTCTTCAAATGAAACTACCACAACTGAAGGCCTTACCACAAATTTAAATTCAAAAGGCTTTTCTCCAGTCTGAGGCCTCCCAAATCTTCAAAAACAGGAAAATCTGAAGGTTTGACCACATTTCCTACATTCTTAAGGTTTCTCTGCAGTGTGAGCCTTTTCATGTTTATGAGAGAATGGGAAAGAGGAAATGTTTAACCACATTTCTTACATTCAAGGGGCTTTATTTATTTATTTGTTTATTGATTTATTTATTTAGAAATGGAGTCTCACTCTGTCACCAGGCTGGAGTGCAGTGGCACAATCTCGGGTCACTGAAACCTCCGCCTCCTGGGTTCAAGTGATTCTCCTGCCTCAGCCTCCTGAGTAGCTGGGATTACAACCATATGCTACCACACCAGCTAATTTTTGCATTTTTAGTAGAGACGAGGTTTCACCATGTTGGCCAGGATGGTCTCGATCTCCTGACCTTGTGATCTGCATGCACAGGGCTTTCCCCCAACCCCACATTGCTTTTTATGTCCTTGAAAAAGAACTAAGACCACTGAAATGTGCCACCATACCCAGCTAATTATTTTTATTTATTTATTTGTTTTGAGACGGAGCCTCGCTGTGTCGCCCAGGCTGGCGTGCAGTGGTGCGATCTCGGCTCACTGCAAGCTCCGCCTCCTGGGTTCACGCCCTTCTCCTGCCTCAGCCTCCCGAGTAGCTGGCGTGAGCCACCGCGCCTGGCATTATTTTATTTTTTGTAGAGACAGGGTTTCACCATGATGCCCAGGTTGTTTCACATTGTTTTAATCCATGCTGGTTATAAACTCCTGGGCTCAAGCAATACACACTCCTTGGCCTCCCAAAGTGCTGGGATTATAGGCTGAGTCACTACACCCAGCCTCTATATCATGTCTTCTTTCATGGCGAGTAAGGTGACTAGAACGAATGTAGGCTTTACCGCATCTCTGACATTCATAGAGTTTTTCTTCAGTATGAATTCTTTCATGGAGGTGAAGGGAACTGAGGCGACTGAAGGCTTGGTCACATTGTTTACATTCATAGGCTTTCTCTCCAGTATGAGTACTTCTATGGTTACAAAGGGAACTCAAATGACTAAAGGCTTTGCCACATTGTTTACATTCATAGGGTCTCTCTCCAGTATGAATGCCTCCATAGTAACCAAGGGAAGTGGAACAGCTGAAGGCTTTATCACATTTGGTACATTTATAGGGTCTTTCTCCCGTGTGAGTCCTTTCATGCATCTTAAAGGAACAAGAAAATCTGAATGTTTTTCTACATTCCTTACATTCGTAGGGTTTCTCTCTAGTGTGAGTTTGTTCATGTATTAGACAAGAACCGGAAACAGTGAACGCTTTACCACATTGTTTACATTTATAGGGTTTTTCTCCTGTGTGAGTTCTCTGATGTCTTTCAATTGAATTGAGAACATAAAAAGCTTTCCCACATATCGTACATTTATAACTGGAGTTCCGCTGTGCATTATCATGTGTCTTCTAACACCTGGAACAGAAACGAAGAGTTTCCCACACTGTTCACATTTATATTGCTTCTCTCCATATGGTTTGTATCCTGAGTGAGCTAGGATGTGCCTATTAAGGAGGGAATGACGTACAAAGACTTTTCCACAAATACTTCATTCACATTGTTTTAATCCAGCAGAAATGTTCTCATTCAGATCAAGCTTTGGAATTTGGCTGACAACTGTCCATACTGACTACCGTCTTTGCTTTCACACAGTCTCTGTATCATATGAATTCTGTAAAAAAAAAAAAAAAAAAAATGACAAGCACATTATTATTGGTTGGTTTAATAACTTTCTACTTATTAATAGGTCTTTGACTTACACTGCTACCAATACCAAGGAAAATGCTTTTTTTTTTTTTTTTTGCCATGACTGAATTATTTGAAAGTAAATGGGTTACTACTGAAAACACAGCTACCACCTGCATGGCTATGACCAAATTAGTAACATTCATGTACACAATTTTGTAGTACTATTTTCAAGTAAACTGTTTTCCAAACACTGACTGCTACACTGAAGCACATTACATTTTGGGTGAAATTTTTCTAAAAAGAAATAAATTTCAAGTGACTCTTATTTGTTTTGATCGCTTGTTTTTAAGTTCATGACTAGCTAAGATTCCTTCAGAGGACTTTATTTCCTCTTCTCAGTGCAAATTATCTTATCTCTTTCCCAGATTTTTCAAAGTGATCTTCAATATTCTGGCCTTTCCATTTGTTTCCTAAAATACAGACCCACAAAATTATCATAAATTATTACAAACTATAGAAACATTACTAGATTTCATGTTCATTGTACAGAGTGCCCATGCCTGATTTCTTCACCAAATCATTCCCTTGCCACATTCCAAATCACAAATAGCACTGATGATAGGGAAATACTTCTGTAATTAAGTGAAATGTGTTGTCATTCTCACCTACAGAAGCCAGGTTCCTGCAGGTTTCCTGCATCACTTCTCTGCAGAGAATCTTCTGAGAAGAATCTAGCAAAGCCCATTCCTCCTGGGTAAAGTTCACAGCCACATCCTCAAAAGCCACGGGGTCCTAGAACATCCCACACATGTGGATAGAAGGATGGGTGGGACTGACAGCACTGGGAATCTATACTCAATCCATACGCTGTTTACATGATTCTAAAATTTCAAGCATTTATTCTGTGACTTGATTGTCACAACTCTTACTCTGTTCACACATACTCCCTCCCACACAGCAGTACGAATGCTAGAATTGAACTATTCAAAAAGGCAACAGCAAAGTAGAAACTCCCATCTTATTAGAGAATCCAGGGAGTAAGATGTGCTGCTAGGAGTTACCATTTAACTTCCCTTTGTACATTTCTAGTATCTGTCATAATAAAGTCCTACCTGATGTGCATAAGAGAGTTAATATTATCAGTCCTGAGACTACTTATTCTTAAAAACGCCTGCTCACAAAGTTCCATCTTTGTTTGTATTAGTAACTTACATTTTGAAAAGGATTCCACCAACCCAAGTAATAAGAATGACTCACTGCATCTAAATGGCTTACATTTGCCAAAACTTTTTCTGCTGAAGGTCTATTATTTTGTGTCACTGCAGTGGTGCTTAGGGAACCAGACACCAAAACACAGTCTGAACACTAAGTGTTCAATGAGTTTCCCTGGTAGACAATATTTTACAAATGCTGTCACTTGTTAACTGAGGAGTTGAGCCCATGCCATGTGATTACACCAAGACAGAGTAGGCTCATTAGATTTAACTGAGTAGTAAATAAAACCAATAATTGATATTTGGTAATACTAATGCCACAATTTTAAAAATTTCTATTGCACAATATCAAGGTAGAAAGGAATAAGAGGAAATGCGACACATGTTTTTTAAAATGACATTTATATCACCACTTCCAGATGTTATTCCTATGAAATCACAAAAATTCCCAACTCAGGTTGTTTTTGGGCAAGAAAAACTACTTTTTCTTACGTAGTAAAAATGACAAATGTCTAATGATTTTTAGTCATCTAAAAAAAGACTGATGGCTTGTCTAACATACTTCTAAGATTTTCAAACGAAAATATTCAGGACAGCACAGTATTAGCAGAGAGATGAGCAAGCAGATCAAAGGGAAAAAAAAGTGTTAATGACCCAGCATTTATATGGAAAGTTGATGAATGATAGAGTAGGCACTGTAGAATAGAAAAAGAAATCACATGCATTTTAAAATATGAGACAAACCAGGCTGGCATCTACTTGGGAAAATGCATTGTATTCTTCTCTATTCCATGAACCATAATCAACTTATTATATATTCAAATGTGAAAGATAAAACCAGAACACTTTCAGAAGTCACAGGAAGATTTTTTTTTTTTAACGAAGGATTAGGCAGAATTTCTTTTATGTAAGAAAACAGTAACAAAGGAACAGACAAACTCAAACATATTAAAATTTAGGGAATAAAAAGAAAATAGAGTGGGCAGGGCATGGTGGCTCACGCCTGTCATCCCAGCAGCTTGGGAGGTTGAGGAGGGCAATCACCTGTGGTCAGGAGTTTGAGACCAGCCTGACCAACATAACAAAACCCTGTCGTTTTGTTGTTTGTTTGTTTGTTTGTTTTTTGAGACGGAGTCTCACATTGTCGCTTGGGCTGGGGTGCAGTGGCAATATCTTGGCTCACTGCAACCTCCACCTCCCGGGTTCAAGCAATTCTCTTGCCTCAGCCTCCCGAGTAGCTGGGATTACAGGTGCCTGCCATGAGGCTCAGCTAATTTTTTTGTATTTTTAATAGACACAGGTTTTCATCATGTTGGTCAGGCTGCTTTGGAACTCCTGACCTCATGATCCGCCCACCTTGGCCTCCCAAAGTGCTGGGATTACAGGCCTGAGCCACTGTGCCAGGCCTAATACCCCATGTTTACTAAAAACTCAAAAATTAGCTGGGTGTGGTAGTGGGTGCCTATAATCCCAGTTACTCAGGAGGCTGACACAGGAGAATCACTTGAACCCGGGAGGCGGAGGTTGCAGTAAGCAGAGATGGCGCCACTGCACTCCAGTCGGGCTACAGAGCAAGACAGTGTCTCCAAAAAAAAAAAAAAAAACCCTCAGGTATCCAGATAAGAGGATACAGATGTGTCCACTGTCATAAATTCTTCACCATGCTGCAAGAGGGAAACTGACATTTTGGTGAATCTTTGTAAATCATCAATTTATCTATCACACTTTTATTTCAGCGGTAGCATTGACAAAGCTAAGTCCTACAATTCCATTTGAAATTACCTTTGAAAAGAACAGACCTTTAAAACTTACTACACTCACTCTGGGGAAGAAATAAATACGAATTTTTAGCAAATAAAATACATCATTTTACCTTGCCTCTTTGGAAATAGTATGTTTATCTTTCAAGCTGTACAGATAAAATGTATCTTACAGTCAATGAAAAACTGAAACTCAAATAAGTGGAGAAGCCTTTTCAAGGTAACAAATTCAGGGAGAGGCAGTGCAGACTCCAACACCTTTCTAAGTGTCACGGCAGGCCATTCTATCCCTCGGGACACCCATCCTGTTCAGTAAAGCGCTCAGTGACCACCTAGGAGGCACTGGCACTGCTCTTTGTCCTTCTGTGCGCCTTCAGTGCATTTTCATGTTCAGGTTGTTGCACATCCTCTCTGGGGTGGGTTTTCCTTGTCCTTTGGGACAGTTTTTCTCTCTTCACAAGTCTGTGACAATCTAGAGAGCAGAAACCATTTCTGCCTTTTCCTCTCAATATCAGCATCCCGTTGGCAGACCATCAATGTGTCTCCGAGGAATAAAAACTCCGGCTGGAAGAACAGTTTTAATGACCTAGCTTTAATCACATTACGTTGTATTGTCCATTCATTTTAATGTCCTAAAATTTTAATAACCCTAAGGGGTCACCATTTTAGATGAAACTATACCAGGAGATTCCTCTAAGGCCAAGAGCATCCAGCTACTCCCCTGAGAGACTCTACCCCCTACCTCAGGCTGTCCTTGGCGATGAGGTGACCCCGGGGCTGATACTCACTAGACCCTCCAACAGACATGGCCACTGTGGGTATCCTGGGTCATCCCCAGACAGTTCTAATATACCAGGACTAGGAAAAGACAGGAGGGTGTTTGAGAACTCAACACCCTGTAAAGTTTTCACGTGGGGACCTCAACCTAAAGACATTTTGGTAATATGTACACTTAGGAAAGATGAAAAGAAGAGAGGCACAAAGATTTTTTTTTACAGTAGAGTGTCAGATGATTTATTCTCCGCTTTCCTCTCATGTAAAGTGCTTGGAAACAGAAAAATATTTTGACCAGCACTGTATTCCCAGCACCTTACGAGGCCGAGGCGGGAGATAAATTAAAGTCAGGAGTTCGAAACCCACCCAGCCAACATGGCAAAACCCTGTCTCTACTAAAAATACAAAAATTAGTTGGACGTGGTGCTGGGGGCCTATAAGCCCAGCTACTTGGGAAGCTGAGGCAGGAGAATCGCTTGAACCCAGGAGTCAGAGGTTGCAGTGATCTGAGACTGCATCATTGCACTCCAGCCTGGCTACAGGGCGAGACTCCGTCTCAAAAAAAAAAAAAAATATATATATATATAAAATATATACATTTAAAATTATTACATGTAGATAGTATTTGAAGTCATGGGACTGACTGTAGGTAGAAACAAGAGAAGGCAAGGAAAGTTTTTATATTTATATATAATTATATAAAATTAATATACATAATTATAATATATAAATATAACATATAGGCTGGGCACAGTGGCTTACACCTGTAATCCCAGCAATTTGGGAGTCCGAGGTGGGCAGATCACTTGAGGTCAGGAGTTCGAGACTAGCCTGACCAACATGGAGAAACTCTATCTCTACTAAAGATACAAAAATTAGACAGGCATGGTGGTGCGTGCCTGTAATCGCAGCTACTCAGGAGACTGAGGCAGGAAAATCACTTGAACCCGGAAGGTGGAGGGTGTGGTGAGCCCAGATTGCATCATTGCACTCCAGCCTGGGTGACAAAGGTTAAACTCCGTCTCAAAATAAATAAATAAATAAAACAAGAAATATATATTTACGTCTAAATATATAATTGTAATACATAAATGTATATATAAATATACATTTATTATAAATTTATTGATGTATGAAATATGCTTATTTCTGAGATAGGCTCTGGCTCTGTCACCCAGGCTGGAGTGCAGTGGCACTATCATAGCTCATTGGAGCCTTGAACAGATGGCTCAAGCGATCCTCCCACCTCAGCCTCCTGAGTGGCTAGGATTGGATGCACACACCACCATGCCTAGCTAATTTTAAAATTTTTTGTGGAGACAGGGTCTTCCTTTTTTGCCTAAGCTGGTCTTGAACTCCTGGGCTCAAATGATCTTCCTGCCTCATGCTTCCAATGTGTTAGACGTGGGCCACTGCATCTGGTCTAATGCATTTTTTAATTTGCGAGTTTATATTATTTAATATTTTGAAGTACTGAATGTGTTGAACAACCAACTTGCAGAATTCCCGAACAATGGATAGTCAGCTCTCATGTCCTGGTTCCAATCGCCCCAGCACACCATGGCTAGAAATCTTTCAGCCAACTTCCACTTATATGTCCCGGGGCAGGACAATGTCACTTGGCCAATCCCCACTAAGAGGGACTCTGGAAAGGCAAGAAACTATTCTGTTCTCTATAATGGAACCCCACCAGGGAGAAGGCAGCTGAGAGGGCCAGCTGGGCCCTTCAACCAGAAGCTTCCACCATCGACCCACTGCCCTAGAACTACACCGTGCTGGGCATTTGGGACACTGTTATGAGCAAGAGTTTCCATTTTTCTTCTCATGGGACCTTCAAGCTAGTGGCAAGAGACAATTTTTTTTTTTTTTTTTTGAGACGGAGTTTTGTTCTTGTCACTCAGGCTGGAGTGCAATGTTGTCATCTCGGCTCGCTGCAACCTCTGCCTTCTAGATTCAAGCAATTCTCCTGCCTCAGCCTTCCGAGTACCTGGGATTACAGGATTGCACCACCATGTCTAGCTAATTTTTGTATTTTTAGTAGAAATGGGGTTTCACCATGTTGGCCAGGCTGGTCTGGAACTCCTGAGCCACTGCACCCAGTCAAGAGGGAGATTTTCAATCAATAACTATAATTGTGATGAATGCCAGAAAGAAGAATGTGTGTGATGGGGAAGGGACCTAAGTTATTGTCTCATATTTTAACACTTTCACAGGCGATAACTATAAACTTAGAAGCTTAAAACAACACACACTTTTAAGCCAATTTTGGCAAGCTAAGAGTTGAGCGCATTTTAGCGGGTCCTGTGCTTGGGATCTCACGCTAAGCAGCTGGGCTGCATCCTCATCTGAGGCTCCACCAGGGCAGAATGCATTTCCACATCCGCTGAGGTTACTGGCAGAATTCATTTCCTCGGACCCGCTTGGCAAGGGCCCAGCTTTTTGCTTCCTTGCCTACGGGGCCCCTCCAAAGGTCTTTTCTCAGCACATCATCTCCCTCTGGCAGCCCCTGCAGGCGGAACCTTTCTCTCAAGTCTGCGAAGGTGATGCACTGTGACAGTGACATCCCATTGCTTTTGCCAGGCTCTATGGGTTAGAAGCCAGTCACCGGTTTTGCTCGTACCCAAGGTCAGGAAGACTATACAAGGACATAGGTTATTGGGGGGTCAGCCACTTTAGGGTGTGGCTGCCACCACTGAACTTGGTGAGAATTTAAGGGTTGGTAGGAGCTGGCCAGGTACGGGGTGAGGGTGTGTCAGGCAGGGGTGAGGGCATGCTGGGGGATGCAGAGGCCTGCACCCTGGAATGTCCTTTCACTCCCTGAGGGTTTGTTCTCCTGATCCCTGAGTACATCCCAGAACACGGTGGGGCCCTAGCAGGGGAGAGGTAGGGAAGCATGTGTTGTTCATCTGGAGACCTTGTTAGGCAAATCAGATTAGGGGCCAGGCTTTCAGTGGTGGGTGTGAGCGTGGGAGTGATGAGTGTTCAGGTGTGTGTGGGAAGAGCGATGGGGATGAGGTCAGCCTCAGCCACCATGAAAACCTTAACTGTGCATCCACCCATCCCAGCAGTATCCCTGAGTGAGTGCCTTCAGGGTGCAGGTCCTGTTTTACACAGGTCCCAGTAGCTGGGACCACAAGTACGCGCCACCACGATCGGCTAAGTTTTTGTATTTTTAGCAGAGATGGGGTTTCATCTTGTTGGCCAGGCCGGTTTCGAACTCCTGGCCTCAAGTGACCCACCTGCCTCGGCCCCACAAAGTACTGGGATTACAGGCGCGAGCCACCGTGCCCGGCCCTACTTCACTCCTAAAGCCCACCATACGTGCTTTCAAATGTTTGGTGAATCACAAAGTGAACGAGTGAATGGGACTACGTGACTTCGGGCAGCAGGCAATCCTATTCCTTGGACCTCAGTTTCACTTTTTGTAAAGCAAGCCTGTCTCTCGCTCTCTGCCCTAAAAGCCTGAGTTCTGGGCTTGAGATGAGCGCGTCCTGTAGACCAGACTGCAGGTGGACGTAGAGCTGGGTCTTCTAGGAGGCCAGGATCCGGCCAGCTCTTGGGTACCGTCCTCCCGCGGAAACCTGTACGCCCAATCCCAGCACCGCCCCGCCCAGCCTCCATTTGTTCCCCTAGGCCCCGCCCTCTCCGCGCGGCTCGCTCCCCATTGGCCGGGGGGCGGGCCCTGGGCGCCCGGCTCCGCTGGGGGCGGGGTAGCGGGCGGCAGGCGGGGCCCTGTGCACCTGCATGATGTGTTTTCCGGCCGCAGCCCGGCGCCAGCTGCAGCTCCTTGATCCGAGCCGGATCCTGAGCGTGGAACACGGGCTGAAGCGGCGGCAGCGGCCCCGCCCCGGGGCTCCGTGGTTGAGGCTGCCTCGGCTCTGTCGGCTGCTCAGCTGCGCTCCAGTCGGCCCAGGCGCCGCGGCGAGGAGCGAGCGCTCCGAGGCGGCGGCCTGAGGTGAGAACGGGCAACGAGGTCTCCGGACCGGGTGGGGGTCTCTGCCCCGGGCGAGGCGGCTCCGAGCTGGGTTCCGCAGGGTCCGAGGTCGGGATCCGGGGTCCTTGCGCCTGGGCTTTGTCTCGGCCTCGGGTGGTACCGGGGGCTTCGCGCCTGCTACGATACCGCGTGGGCCCGCGCGGGGGTCCCGGTCGTCCTGCCGGTAGGGGCCGGTCCCCACTGCTCCCCGGCTCCCCGCATCTGCCACGGAGGGGGCTGCATGGACCCGGGCGCTGGCTTCTGAGCCGAGATGGCGTCACTGCACTCCAGCGTGGGCGACTGAGTGAAACTCCGTCTCGAAGAAAAAAACCTGGTCAAGTGTTTTACCCAGCCTAGGTACGTGTGGCAGAGCCGAATGAAAGCTTAGAAAAAGACGACTTGAGAACTAACCTAGCAGAGGAATCAGGCGGGATGTGTTGTTACTAAGTGAAATTTGCACTGTTTTCTCCCAGGCCTCGCTGAGTTGTGTACAACAGAGAGCTCAGGTGTTGGGGGCAGTTGACCGGTTGAAGAATGCATTACTATTATGTGAGAAATACTGGCCTTTGAAAAAGCAGAACTGGATCCACGTTCTTGCCTGGTAACTCTATCATCTAGTTTGTAAGTTCACCGAAAAATTCTTATGACAGTGGGGAAAGGATTGGGGCGTCTGCATTGGTTTGTGTAATATAGGTCATATGAAAGAGCATTTAGGCTGGAGGGAGACTTTTCACCTCTCTAACTTTACTTTCACAGGACAATTCCATCATGATTTGAAGATTTTTGAGTGAAAACTACATTGTTCTGCTATGTGTTTCGGGGCAAATTTATACATACAATTTGCTTAAATATTTCAGATGATACAAGAATATATGTGTGGGCTAAAAAGCTGAAATTTGCATTCCCCCTTCTCTAGAAGTAACCATTGTGAATAGTTAAGTCTGTATTCCAGCTATTTTGTATACTATAAATACACTGTGAACATTTGAGTGTATATAGACATGTATGTTACACACAGTTTTAGAGGTGGAATATTGCTCTGTTGCCCATGCTAGTCTCAAACTCCTGGGCTCAAGTGACCCTCTCGCCTCAACCTCCCAAAGTTTTGGAATTACAGGTGTAAGCCACCGCGCCTGGCCTGCATGAGTATATTTAGTAATTGCTAAGTTACTCTGTCCAGTACGTGTCTATTGAAGTCCCCCATGTGCCAAGCATTATTCTGAATACCTTATATGCACCAATTGACTTAATTTTTAGAGCAGCTCTCTTATTGTGGCCCTTTTACAGTGAGGAAACTGAACCACAGAGAGGCTGGGGACGTCGTCTAACATCACACAGCCAGTGCTGTTGGAATTGAGGTTTGAACCCAGACAGCTGGCTTCAGATCTCTTAGCTGTTATCGTAGATGGCACACCCAAACCTTAGGGCCGCCTCCCAAGCCTTGCCTGAGCTCTGCCTGAGCTCTGCGAGAGCCGTGTATGTGAGGTTTCTTTCCTCTTTAAGAACACAAGTCTTGGAATTGTCCCAGACCCTGGTAGGACCTCTTGAGGACCAAAAACAGGGATTCTTCAAGCCTGTCCCAAGGGCCAGATCTCTGATTTAGCTACTTGGAAGGTAGATGTAGAAGAGAGTAATTTTACCAGAACAAAAAGTCAGGATGGCTGGGCTGACTCGGCCAGATGCAGTGGCTCATGCCTGTAATCCCAGCACTTTGGGAGGCCGAGACAGGTGGATCACCTGAGGTCGGGAGTTCGAGAGCAGCCTGACCAACAAGTTGAAAGTATGTCTCTACTAAAAATATGAAAATTAGCTGGGCGTTTTGGCGGGTGCCTGTAATCCCAGGTACTTGGGAGGCTGAGGCAAGAGAATTGCTTGAACCCGGGATGCAGAGGTGGCAGTGAGCTAAGATTATGCCACTGCACTCCAGCTTGGGTGACAGAGCGAGACTTCATCTCAAAAAAACAGAAGGAAGGGGAAAGGGAATGCCTGGGCTGACTCACAGGGAAGAGGCCCTACAGCAGCCGTAGGACATTGGCCACTTGGGTGGAAAAGAAGGAAGGAAGAGCTTCACCCATGGCGGTGACCTGGACTGCAGAAACCACACTAAACAGTCCACATCCTGGAGCCTGGCCACCCCATTTGCTTCTCTTCTCCTTGGGTAGAGGGTGTGTGGAGCTTTCTACCCCGGAGGCTGAGCAGCGCAGCTTCTAACCAGGGTAGGCGTTTGTCTGTCCCTGGGAATACAGACAGCATTCTCATAAGCAGCCCAAATACTCCTGAACAGCTTTTTGTAGGGTGGGGCAGGGCGGGGCAGAGGATCATTTTGACTCCTAGGTACCTTTTCCACTTTCACTGCTGATAACTGTGTTACAGATGAAAGTTTTGTTTTTGATACTGAAGAGGGCTTAAGAGAGTGAGCTATTATGGCACATCTAAGTCTACTAAAATAGAACCACAGGGTAGTGTAGGAAAATCTCTTCTAAATTATGGATCATATATGGTGAACTTTAGAAGCCATGTGTACCTAAGTTGAAAAATCAAACCGTGTCTTGTATTTGGGTGACCCCGGTAAGTCTGGATGTCACTGCGCCTTGTGTGAACACAGGATGCTGAGGTGCAGGGATCAACAGGCTTTTTCTGGACATCTTGCGCTTCTCCCTTGGGGTAAAGTGGGGCGGCAGTAGCAGCGCACAGCTGTAGGGCCCCTAATATTTGTCAGCTGGCTTACATGTGGGATTCCATTTAATGCAATCTTGGAGGTAAAATTATGTTATTGAAGATGAAGATAGAGGCTTAGAGAAGTTAAGAAAATTGTTCAAGGTCACATCATTTGTTTTGTTTCGTTTTGTTTTTGAGACAGTTTTGCTGTTCTTGCCCAGGCTGGAGTGCAATGGTGCGATCTCGGCTCACCACAACCTCTGCTTCCCAGGTTCAAGTGATTCTCCTGCCTCAGCCTCCCGAGTAGCTGGGATGACAGGCATGCGCCACCACGCCACGCTGATTTTGTATTTTTAGTAGGGATGGGGTTTTTCCGTGTTGGTTACGCTGGCCTTGAACTCCCATCCTTGGGTGATCCACCCAACTCAGCCTGCCCAAGTGCTGGGATTACAGATGCGAGCCACCACGCCTGGCCAAGGCCATGTAATTTCTTAAGTTGAAAGATGAAGTACTGGATGAACTCAGAAGTTTGACTTCAAGGCCCTTGATCTTTCCATAACACGTGGTTCCTTCCCTGGTTGGTCGGAGTGACTGAAGAACTCAAGGAAGCTGTGTTTTGTGGAAAGAGGACCTGAGGGGTGTATGGTCTTTCCAGGCTTGGAATCTGCCATGCTGGGCTTCTGAATTGTATAACTTGACCATATAGAAAGAAGCCCCTCATTTAAGACTTATTCTTTGGGGAAAATGAAGGAAAGCCGCCCACATGAGACAGGCAGAGGCGACTTTCTCAGAGTTGCTGTGGCAAGAGAGTCGGCACCGTCACTTGCGTGTGGCAGAGACTGACATGCAAGTGAGTGGCGGATGAGGAGTGAGGAAGCTTCAGGATGGAAAGAACGGCCCCCAGTGGAGGCTGTTGTGGGGGTTGGAGGCGGCTGTACAGAAGTGGGGTGTCCTATGTGATTGGGTAGGGGCATATTTGACTTTCTCTGAATGATCCTAACTGGAAACACTGTGCCAAAATTAGGGTGGCTGTCAGTTTTGAGTCAAGTCCTGGTCACCTGGGACAGAGTTGTGGTTTAGTTTCTGGGTTGTGGAGAGAGAGCAGTCTGGCTTCCTGTCTGATGTGCTAGCCTGGCTGGCCTCCTGGCTGTTGACTGTAGATAGGGGATTGGTTTCCTGGGTGGGCAGCTACAGGTTGTGATCTGAGTTCTGTCTTTATACATATGATCAGGCATGGTCTGTTTGTATATTCAGTCCCTCATTTTTCTTGTCAGTAAAAATATCAAGTGACAAATTGGATACATTGGGAAGATTTTAGATGTCTGTGTCCCCTGGAGGAAGTTTTCACATTCACATTGAGTCAGAATGAATATAAACAATGGGGCTATTTATCTTGAAGATTTAAAAGAGGAAATCTTCAACAATACTACCTCGGCGCCATTGCCTCTCTGTCCATCGTTAGGGAATGTGTTTTTATGCACCGCCGGCTCATCGTCCACCAGTTTGTGGTTGATCCAGTTCTCTATACGTCTTACCTTGTGTGTATTTCATTGTTTGCTAGTGTTACCTTTCCCCTTCATCAGTGTAGTTTATTTGTGTAGCCTCTGTTGATAGGAAGTTATTTGTGGAATTTGTGAATGGAAGGGACCTTGGAGGTCTGCTAAGTCAACCAAGTGATTTTAGAGATAAACGGAAATACAGGGAAATGTTCCAGCTTTTTTGGTGGCAAAACCAGGAATAGAAAGCAGTGTTCTTTGTGCCACAATGTCATTGGAAGACAGCTCAATGTGGGCCTAAAATGCAGAGTAACTAACTTTCATTTATCTCTGCTTCTGACTCTTGTTATCAGACATTTTAAATTGACCTAAATGTGTTAGCAGAAATATGAAAAGTCCTGACTTGTTTACATATAAGGTACTTTGTCGCCTACTCATTTGGTTGTTTTTTTCAACAGGATTGAAAAGACATTGTTATAAACTGAATGTTTATGTCTCCCCCAGATTCTTGTACTGGAGCTCTAACTGCCTGTGTGATGGTATTAGGGGGTAGGACCTTTGGGAGGTGATTAGGGTTAGATGAGGTCATGAGCATGGGCCCTGGTCTGACAGGATTAGTGCCCTTAGAAGAAGAGAAACCAGGCCGGGTGTGGTGGCTCACACCTGTAATCCCAGCACTTTGGGAGTCCGAGGTGGGCAGATCATGAGGTCAGGAGATTGAGACCATCCTGAAATCCTGTTTCTACTAAAAATACAAAAATTAGTTGGGTGTGGTGGCATGTGCCTGTAATCCCAGCTCCTGGGGAGGCTGAGGCAGGAGAGTTGCTCGAACCAGGGAGTCGGAGGTTGTAGTGAGCTGAGATTGTGCCACTGCACTCCAGCCTGGTGACAGAGTGAGATACTTTCTCAAAAATAAAAAGAGAAAGCAGAGAGCTTGCACTGCCCTGGTGTGAGGAAACAAGAAGAAAGGTGGCTGTCTGCAAGCCAGGAAGAGGTCCCTGTCCTGGAACTGAGTTGGCCGACACTTTGATCTTGGACTTCCAGCCTCCAGAGCTGTGAGAAATAAACTAATGTTTAAACCACACAGCCTATGGTGTTTTTGATGGTATTTGCCTACGGTATTATGGCCATCTGATTTGACTGATACAGAGATGGTTCCAGAATACTGTAGCCTGTATCTGAGTTGGTGATGCCATGAAAATAAATGTGGTAGTTCATTTCTTTATATAAAGATAACGCTGTGAGCCCAGGGCCTTTGCTCATGTCTTAGTTGAGTCTTGTTTTCTTATAATAGCTTCCTAATTTCTCTTTTCCCCTTCTAATTTATATTATATAGCTGGATTAAATCATATATGGTATGATTTTATACTTTATGTCTGTACAAACTTGTAGTGATTTTATTTCATTTTATTTGATTTTTGAGACATGCCCTTGCTCTGTTGCTCAGGCTGGAATGCAGGCGTGCCATGACAGCTCACTGTAACCCTAAATTCCTGGGCTCAAGTGATCCTCCCGCCTCAGCCTCCTGAGTAGCTGGGACTACAGGTGTGCTATCCTGCCTAGCTAATTTTTAAATTTTTTGTAAGGACAAAGTCTTGCCGTGTTGTCCAGAGTGGTTTCAAACTCCTGGCCTCAAGCAGTCCTCTCGCTCAGCCTCTCAAAGCACTGGATTACAGGCATGAGCCGCCACACCCGGCCCAGTGATTTTTCATTGTTAAGATCAAGGACGGGTTCCCTGGCTTGGCATTCAAGGCTCATGATCAGGGCGTGATATGCAAGTTTGGGTTTCAGTGGTTCCATTCCCGCCATCAGCCTTGCACTCCAGCTTGTTGCCTAAGCCCTGTTCTGAAGCCCAGCCTGAGAGCTGCACTTAGAATTTATACCTTCTCATCTCTTCATCGTCTTCGCCTATGTTCTTATCTCCATCTGGGCCATGGTCTTCGCCTATGTTCTTATCTCCATCTGGGATATCGTCTTTGCCTATGTTCTTATCTCCATCTGGGACATCGTCTTCGCCTATGTTCTTATCTCCATCTGGGACATCATCTCCACACTTCTGCCTCTTTAAATCTTCTCCATCCTTCAAGACTTGAAATACTCACTTCCTTTACATGATCCCCGCTCTGACATCCAAGCTAGAATTAATCTTTCTTCCTTTGAACTCTGATAGTGCCTGTTTTTCATCCTTTAATTATACAGCAGTTCTGTGTGTTAGATATTATTTTCCCAGTTTTTCATAGTTACTTTGAAAATATTTGCTGTAGTCATATATTTTGAATATGTAATATGAGCGACATTCAAAACGTACTGGAGAGTGAAAGGCAGTCCTACTCCCATCACTGCCCTGTGACCACTGTTGCCAGTTTTTGTTTGTTTGTTTGTTTTTCCAAGGCAGAGTCTTGCTCTGTCACCAGGCTGGCGTGATCTCGGCTCACTGCAACCTCCGCCTCCCGGGTTCAAGCGATTCTCCTGCCTCAACCTCCTGTGTAGCTGGGACTACAGATGTGCTCCACCACGCCCAGATAATTTTTGTGTTTTCAGTATAGACGAGGTTTCACCATGTTGGCCAGGATGGTTTGGATATCTTGGCCTCGTGATCCACCTGCCTCAGCCTCTCAAAGTGCTGGGATTACACGCATGAGCCACTGTGCCCAGCATATGTGTCTTGTTTTTAAAAACACAGATGTTGGCATAAGATAAACACGGTTCTCCACCAGTTCCCCACTGGTAAGTATTTAGGTTGTTCCCAACCGTTTGGATTAATCAATGCTGAGTTGTACATAATTCTTGCATATTTGCGTGAATATGTTCATAGGATGCATTGCTAGAAATGGAATTGTGGGATCCAGGGTTCTGCGCATTTTAAATATTGATGGGTGTTGCCGGATTCCCTTCCGTTAGGGCCATACCGTTATCTTACTGTCAATGTGTAAGGGCGCCTATTTCTATTTCCTTGCCAACAGTTTCTTCTCAGCTGTTTTCTTTGACATCACATACACACAAAAATAGCCCACTTGTTCCAAAAACATGGACATTTTACATTTCTACTTAAAGTGTGCGCACACTGACTGAAGCTCTGTGTTGCAGTGATGTGTGCTGCTAGGATTGTGGCTCTGTTTTGAATTTGCTAGCCCGGCTATGGCTTTCCAGTCAGGTATTTCTTGTTTTGTTCATGCTGTTGCTGTCCTTGGGCTGTGTGAATTTCCCTCCACTGCCCAGCCAGATTTCCTTTCCGGTGGACGGGCTTAGTGTCTCATCCGGCAGCCCTGTTTCCTAGTGACCTGGGCCGAATGTCTCATCTGGCAGCCCCGTTTCCTGGTGACCTGGGCCGAGTGTCTCATCCAGCAGCCCTGTTTCCTGGTGATCTGGGCCGAGTGTCTCATCCAGCAGCCCTGTTTCCTGGTGATCTGGGCGGAGTGTCTCATCCGGCAGCCCTGTTTCCTAATGACCTGGGCCGAGTGTCTCATCCAGCAGCCCTGTTTCCTGGTGACTTGGGCCGAGTGTCTCATCCGGCAGCCCTGTTTCCTGGTGATCTGGGCCCCGTGTCTCATCTGGCAGCCCTGTTTCCTGGTGATCTGGGCCGAGTGTCTCATCTGGCAGCCCTGTTTCCTGGTGATCTGGGCCGAGTGTCTCATCTGGCAGCCCTGTTTCCTGGTCATCTGGGCTGAGTGCCTCCATGAGAACTTGCACCCATCTTCTCCAGGAGTGCATCTTTTCACAGCAAGCAAAACATTTTCATCACTTTTCTAGTGGGAGAGGCACTAGTTCTTTTCTGGGCATCAGGAGACCTGAGTTTGTTCTGGTTCAAGCAACAGCTGGTGAGTTACCAAAGACAAGTCGCATCTGGTCCCTAGTCCTTTGCTTTATAAGTAGAATCACAGTCCGAGTGGACATCACTGCCCTGGTCTCTATGCGGGGCTGAGTGTTGTGGGGATGATGGCTAAGTGTCAGGGTGCATTTCCACCACTAGGGGATTACAGGCCAGCCAAAGACACAGGAGGAAAGCTAACAGACCCGGGCAGGTACACAGAACCAGAGGAGTTTGGAAGGGTGGTTCCAAGCTCCGTGGTGTGATTGATGTGATCACAATAAACATTTTATCTCTAAGTCTTTGGCCATTGGATCAAGAGAAGAGAGAGCTGGTGTTGAGTTGTAGTGAGAGGTGCGTGGTTCGTGTGCCTGCTGAGCCTGGCTTGGACTCAATTCCATTGAGTCCCATTCCATTTTACCTTCTGTTTCCACCTTTTTCATCCTCTTGCTTGTTTCTCCGGGAAAAAATTGAAACAAATTCCTTTCAAAAACTTTACAAAAGCCATGGATGCTTATTGAAAATAGTTCAAATGATATGGAAGACAGAAAGATAGGGAGTGTTTTTCTGTTGTGTGTTTGGATGAATGTGTCTTTGGGGTAGTCATTATTAACACTGGGTGTATTTCCTTCCAGATCTTTTCCAGTGTACCTACAAATATATATGTACACTTTGTAAAACACAAAATAGTACCTGATAAACACTGAGTCCCCCTACTCCCACGGCGCAGTCTACATGGACATCCTTTCATGGTGATACGATGAGACCTGATCGACTCCTTTTGTTCGCTGGACTGCTAGGTACTAATAGCTACAGACAACTCACCTTCAGTGGACGTTTGCCATGTGACAGGGTCTGTGCTCCAGGCAGACTACATGAAGTGGATCTTAAGGCTTTTTACAACAATGCTATGGGTGAACGCAGTAATTGTTAACATTTTGCAAATGATAGGATTGCAGTAGAGAGAAGCAAAGCTGCTTGCTCAAACTCATGGCACGATTCCCAACAGAGAGAGAGAACACTTTTAAAACAATTGTTGTTATAGTCAGGTGATTTATGATCATTTGAAGAAATAGTGCATTCAGTGAATACATTTCAGGGTCTGGTAGAGTCTGGGAGCTGTTCCTGAAAATGCACTGGGCTAGAGGTAAGGGAGCGGTCCATTGGCCCTGGGCCCCTAGTGCAAGGAGGGAGGTGCCGGGGAGAGGGGGCATGGAGAGGAGGTCTCTGAACAAACCTTGCAACGTCCATTTCTGCTGAGTCTGGTTCGAGGTGTGGCTCTTGACATGTACACTTTTCAGAGATACTTGGTTTCGATTTTTATCATGGTTCACCTGAGCAGCAATGGTTTCGAACTGCCTGGAGATGTGGTCTGGCAGGCCAGTGCTATGCCCATCCTTCCCGCTCCTGCAGGAGGGGAGTCATCCTGGGACTAGAGGGCTGCGCCTGTAATCAGCTATCTCATAATAAGTGGATTTGATGCTGGTTTCGCTAGGTCAGGAAATTTCCCATTTGGAAGGAAAACTGATACTTGTTTTTGGGTTTTGCTGAGGAGCCACAGGGTTTAGAACAGAGACTGGAAGTTTGTTGAGACACACGTGAGTGCACTCAAACATCTTCCATGAAACATGGAAATAAACAGTGTTCCAGAGAGGTTCCTGGCTTTGGGATATAAATATTTCTGTAACAGAATGGCACTGGATGTCTGCTGTATTTTTTTCTCTGCTATTTTGGCAAGTTTTATTTGGGTGTGTGTCTCCTGTACAGAAGGTATGACATCAGTTTTTGCCACCAAGTATTTACAGCCGTTGGTTACCTCCTATGTGGGTCACTTTTGTGCCGTGGTTTCTTTGAGGAAATTGTAGGTCTCCTACCCAAAGCACATTGCCCATTTCAAGGTGCTCCTGGTTTCTGAACACCTGTGGCAGTGCCTTCCATGTGGGTGAAGCCCGCCGAGAAAGTACCCCCCCCTCCAGGAGGTGGGGACTGGTGATTGCCTGAGTGAGGAGGCCAGGGATGAGCCCTGGACTAGAACTTGTGACCGGCTGCTTTTCCTTCCCCTCGTCTCCCTCCTATTTTTCTACCACCCCCACTTTTTAAAAATTTCTTATAAAAAATTAAGCAAGTATTTTGGTTTCCTTTATTCGCTATTCCTTGCTAATCGTATGCAGAATGAGCCTGGGAAAGTGGAAAGGAAAGTTGTACTTAGCTTCAGATGATCCTACCAGCCCCGCATTGAGGGGCTTCCGCCAGGTGGCATTGTCAAGTGGCGTTGTGGAGGTCCTCCTTTCAGTCCTCAGCGTTAACCAGCAGAGGCAGGTGGCACTTATTCCTGGTTAATGTTGAGGAAGTTGAGCTCAAAGTGGCTAAGGGAACTTCCCAAAGTCACATAGGAAGTAGCAGAGTAGAACCAAACACAGATTGTCTCTGAATCAGGCAGGTCATCGGATTCCAAAATGGGCTCTTAATTTTTGGAGGTCAAAAAGCTGAACAGACAACGCTATTTCTTTTTTCTTCTACTTCTTCTTTTTTTTTTTTTTTTTTTTTTTGAGCTAGGATTTCGCTATGCTGCCTAGGCTGGTCTAGGCTCAAGCTGTCCTCCTGCCTTAGCGTTCTGAGTACTGGGCTTACAGGTTTGTGTCACCACACCCAACAGAATAGACATTTGTTTAAAGAAGACATACAAATGGCCAAAAAATATGTGAGAAAAATGCTCAGTATCACTTATAATCAGAGAAATGCAAATCAAAACCACAGTGAGGTATCATCTCACCTGTCAGGATGAGTATTACCAAAAAGACAAAAAATAACAAGTGCCGGTGAGGATATGGAGACAAGGGAGCTCTTACACACTCTAGGGGGGTGTACACTAGAGCAGCTGGCTGGGCGCGGGGCGCACGGTGACATCCCAGCACTTTGGGAGGCGGAGGCGGGCAGATCACCTGAGGTCAGGAGTTTGAAACCAGCCTGGCCAACATGGTGAAACCCCATCTCTACTAAAAACACAAAAATTAGCTGGGAGCGGTGGATCACACCTGTAATCCCAGCACTGTTGGGCGGCTGAGGTGGGTGGGTCACTTGAGGCCAGGAGTTCAAGACCAGCCTGGCCAATGTGGTGAAACCCCATCTCTACTAAAAAATACAAAAATTTGCCAGGTGCAGTGGCGGGTGCCCGTAATCCCAGCTACTCAGGTGGCTGAGGCATGAGAACCACTGGAACCCGGGAGGCAGATGCTACAGTGTGCAAGCCGAGATTACACTACTATACTCCAGCCTGGGCAACAGTGAGACTCTGTCTCGAAGGGAAAAAAGAGAAAGAGTAAGAGTAAGCTAAGGCACCCACTATGGCAAACAGTATGGAGGCTCCTCAGAAAACTGCAAATGAAATTACAGTGTGATCCAGCAGTCCCATTACAGTGTAGATACCCAAAGAAAAGGAAATCAGTGTCGGAGGGGCATCCACACCTCCGTTTCCTACAGCACTGTTCACCATAGCCAAGATATGGAATCAGCCTCGGTGTCCAACAGCAGATGATGGATAGAGAAAATGTGGTCTTTATACACAGTAGCATACTATTCAGCCATAACACAGGATGAAGTCCTGTTATTCTCAGCAACGTGGATGGAACTGGAAGATATTATGAAATAAACCAGGGACAGAAAGTTACACAGCACATGTTCTTTTATGTGGAAGGCAAAAAAGAGTGGATCTCATGGAAGTTGAAAGTAGACAGCGGATCCTAGAGGGTGAGAAGGGTGGGGGAAGAGGGAGATAGGGAGAAATTTGTTAAAGGATACAAAATTATAGCTGGATAGGAATAAGTTCTAGTGTTCTATAACATAGGATGACTATAGTTAACAAGAATATATAGTTTCAGACTGGGAGCGGTGGCTCATGCCTGTAATCCTAGCACTTTGGGAGGCTGAGGTGGGTGGATCACCTGAGGTCAGGAGTTTGAGACAAGCCTGGCCAACGTGGTGAAACCCCGTCTCTACTAAAAATACAAAAATTACCTGGGCATAGTGGTGAGTGCCTGTGTAATCCCAGCTACCAGGGAGGCCGAGGCAGGAGAATAGCTTGAACCTGGGAAGCAGATGTTGCAGTGAGCTGTGATCACACCACTGCCCTGTAGCCTGGGCAACAGAGGAAGACTTTGTCTCAAAAAAAAAAAAAAAAAAAAAAAAATATATATATATATATATATATATATATAGTTCCAGATAACTGGAGGAAGGGTATTGAACGTTACCAACACAAAGAAATGATAAATGTTTCAGATGGTGGATATGCTAATTATGCTGATCACCTACAATACATGTATTATAACATCACCATGTGTACTACATACATATGTACAGTACGCAATTATGTGTCAATTAAAAAAGAAAAAACTGAACTTAGATTGGAATGGCTATGAAGTAGCTAGCTTTTTCATATTTTTTATATAGACCCTAGGCATTTATTTTAAGTAAACTACCCTTGGCTTCAGGAAATGTTTAGTATTTGAATTTTAGCCTTGCATTTTATAATACAGAGAAGTAAAACTGTAGGCTTGCCTTAGATACAGTCACAGGGATTTGCCGTGATGACCTTTTTATGTAATAAGGGGGAATATACCTTAATTAATAGGCATACATGCTCAGTTTTCTCCCTCGTACACATTTTTAGTTGTTGTCCCGGCATTGTGATACTTATGTAAACAGTATGAGATATCTTAGGTAGGAATCAGAATTTTAAGGTAAGAATACTTAAAGTTATGTATTTTTCAAACTTCCAAACTGGATATTTTACATGTCCATTATATAACTGTAATTAAATTATCAAAAAGACAATACCTGTCTTTAATATGGGTGATGCTCTAGCTTTTCTTTTCTTTTCTTTTCTTTTTTTTTTTTTTTGAGACAGGGTCTCACTTTCTCCCAGGCTGGAGTGTAGTGGTGCGATCATGGCTCACTGCAGCCTCAGCCTCATAGGCTTGAGAGATCCTCCCACCTCAGCCTCCCAAGTAGCTGGGACCACAGGTGTACAACACCATGCCCAGCTAATGTTTAAAATTTTTTGCAGAGACAGGGCCTCCCTCTGTTGCTCAGGCTGGTCTGGGATTCCTGGATTCAAGTGATTCTCCTGCTTCATCCTCCCAAAGTGCTGTGATTACAGGCATGTGCCACTGCCTGGCCCCATATAAGTGGGATGATGACTTGAGCCTAGGAGTTCCACACCAGCCTGGGTAACATGGCACAAGACCCTGTCTCTACAAAAACTAAAAAAATTAACTGGTCATGGTGGCACCTGCCTGTGGTCCCAGCTACTCCAGGAGGCTGAGGCGGGAGGATAACTTGAGCCCAGGAGTCAAGGCTGCAGTGAGCTCTGATCTTGTCATTGCATTGCAGCCTGGGTGACAGAGTGAGACCTTGTCTCTTAAAAAAAGTTACTGGCTACCTGATTATTCATAGGAAAAAAACCTGAACTCTGCTCTAAACCTCATACCTCGTACAAAAATTAACTCAAAATGGATCATGGACTAAAATGTAAAATGCAAAATAAAGATGAAAAGAGGAGCTAGAGACTGGGAGAAACTATTTGCAAACCACATGTCTGATAAAGGCCTCATATCTATAATATATAAAGAACTATCAAAATTCAGCAGTGAAACTGAATCATCTAGTTTGAAAATGAATAAAAGACCTGAAGAGACATTTCAGATAACATATAAGCACATGAAAAGCTGTTCAACATCATGAGCAATCAGAAAAATGCACACTAAAGCCACGTCACTATACACCTATCAGAATGCCTAAAATAAAAAGTAGTAACAAGACCAATGCTGCTGAGGACGCAGGGAAATGGGATCACTCACACTTGGCTGGTGGGAATGGAAGACGGTACAGCCATTCTGGAAAACAGCTTGACAGTTTCTTAAAAAACTCAATGTGCAATTGCCATAGGAGGCAGCACTCACATTCATGGGCAGTTATCCCAGAGAAATGAAGACTTATGTTGACACAAAAGCCTATATGTATCTGTTCATAGCAGCATTATTTATAAAGGCTAGAAACTGGAAACAACCTGGAGACTGCTCAGCAGGTGAATGGTTAAACAAACTGGTGCACCCAGGCCCCAGATACCACTCTGCAGTAGTTAATGACATCCGTGTTCATCAGTCTTTCAAACTAGAAACCACCATTATGTTTACTCCCCTTTTTTCCATCCTGGGTCTGAGTGGATTTCATTTTGCATTTCTTTCCAATGCATTTTCCCTCTGTCCTTTCTGCTTGCGCCTCATGCCTCATTTGAACCGTTGTAAGAGCCACCGAATTGTTTCTCTGACTCATCATGGAATCCTTTCTACACTTCATGCCCCGCATTGCCATTGGAGCAATCTTTCCAAAACATGAACAAACTAACTTAAAAGAAATATCCCAGGTAGCCTTCCAAATAAGTATAAGCTTTCTGTTAGAAGTTTGACTTCTTGTCTATAGGGAACCCCAGGACTGTAGAGAGACGGATTTGCTGTCTGCATTTTAAGATCAGGCAGAAATCCCTGGAGGGGCCCATGTGGAATAGTGGCACAAATACCAGTTCTAGAATCAGAAGCCCTCATATCCTGGTTCTAACACTAGCTGGATGTTCTTGGGAAAGTTTTGATTTCATAACCTCAGAAACTCCATTTCTTAAGAAATGGAGATGGGAAAACATACTCAAGGGATCACACAAGGCTACTGGGAGGAGCAGATGAGGGGCATGGTGAACATGCTGTGTAATCCGTGAAGTACGTCGTATGTGTGAGAAGTGGAACTGTGTGGATAACGGTTCTGGAATCATTGTATGAAAACGATGGAAAGCACATTCGTAGTTCTGCCTGATGATACCACTGGGCACCTGTGTTGTACGTGACTGCAACATGGGTGAGGCCCGGGTCAGTACAGCTCACAGTTTGGTTTTCATGCAGTTAGAAAGGCCCGAGAGGACCCTTCCCCCCACCAGCTGTAGGAAGGAGGAGGCTGTCTCCTGCCTCTATTTGGTGGGATTGTCTGTGGCTCCTTAGGGACAGGAATGCAGGGAGTGGGGGAAGAAAGGCGGCCTGACTGCTAACTAGTCAGCCTTCCCCCAGGAAGGAGTGGAGGGGTCATTTCGTGGTAACTTGCCAAGTCTTTCTTAACCCATCTGCTCTTTGAAATGACGAGCATGACAAGTAAAAGACCCGTTAGAGACAGATGGGCTGTGTGTCCCGTGCGTTTATGGCTTTGTGGCCTCAGAGCTGCCAGAACGCGATAGCTTTCTGGGGAACGGTGGGTCAGCCAAGGGGCTGAAAATAGTAAGAGGAAGAAAATTCTCCCTCACTGCTCTGGTCTGGGAGTGATTACTGAGGAGAGCGGCATGGAGGGCCCAGCCGTGGGGTCCCTCTCAAACACACCCTCACCGCAGTGGGAATGCGGGTCTCAACCTCCCTAGGCCTCCGTGATTTTCGTCTGTCACATACTCACCTCCAGCAGGGATGTCTATGGTGATGAGATGAGGGAGCATCCTAGCACATGTGGCACTTAGTAGGCTTGTGGTGAGTGGACGCTGGCGTCAGTGGGACAGGAGACTGGGAGCTGCATGTGGACGCACTCACGTGCTGGTTGCATGAGTGGACAGAGGAGAGAGGGACGCTGTGCCATTCTCCTTTTGGTCTGTCACCCCCGCTGTTGTGAACAGAATCCGTGAGTGTATTCTGTTGCCCCAGTCAACTTGGTAGGCTGATTGCTCAATTTTTTGCTTCCACTTTTGATTTCTTAAGAATGGGAAAAGGAATACTTCAGTTACTTTTCTGGTTGATGGCATACATTCCTTGATATCACCTTAATGCTTTTTAATTTCTATGTATTTTGGATGCTGGAGCTTGCCTGACTTCTGTGTTTTTATGCCTCACCCTCGTGCATAACTGTTGGCCACACCAGGACCAGAGAGAAGTGACCAGACCGATTGGTAGCAGGGCTAGGACTGGAATTCTCCAGCCTTTTGATGCCCAGCAGGCTCTGTTTTCTGTATTGCACTGCTCTTCCCTATTTCGACCCCTGTTAGGACAGTGGATGTGAAATGTAGCTGGGCGCTTTTGGGGGTGTGCTAGGAGTGTGGCAGATGCCTCAAACTGGCATTTTCCCCTGATTCTGAATTCTCGTGGCTCAGAGTCAGTCTCTAGGCTACTGACCGGGAAGATACAGGAAGTTGTTTTGTATGACAAACTATGCCAGGGCATTTTTTTCACCCGGCAATTTATTTGGTTTGGACTGGAATAAATCTCTGATATTGGTTTCTTTGCCAATATTATTAGGGAGTGGAGCAACTTAGTCCGATTCATAGTGCTTAGAATCTCAGTGAGTGTGTGTTGAACGGAGCGGAAGTGTGAGAGCATCTTGGACAGTGGTTTGCAAACCTAGCTGCATCTGGGGGGCTGTGAAAAACACATGCGTGCTTACTCCAGACCAGTTGAAATAGAATCTGCAGGAATGGAGCCTGGGCAGCTCTAGTGCGGTTAAAAACCCCCAGGTGGTTCTGATATACCCTAAAGGTTGAGTAAAGGTTGAGATCCACTGATCCACAGTGAATTGGAGTCCGGGATCATAGACATGCCTTACGCTTTCACCAGCTTAGAATGGCTCTTGTGCTTTAGAACTGTGAAAAAGTGTTATGCAAACAAGTGTGGAAATAGCCTAAATGCCACATCCTGTTACTACCTGTCATGAAGTACATTGACCAGTTATTCACTCTATTCTGATCTCTACCCATTCCACCTTTTCTTCATGGAACAATAATTTGACAGTTGGTTATGCAGAAGCATTGTAAGTCCAGTTTGATTGGCAGGAAACGATTTTGGGTATGAAGTACTCTTTAGGCATTTATTGAACTCTTGTTTGTACCACCGCTGTGCTGGACAGTTTATAAATATTACTTCTTCAAACAAGGCCTATGGAGTCAGGCTGCCTGGGTTTTGCTAACTAGCTGTGTCATTTGGGACAAGTTTTTAAGCATATATAAACCTGACTTTCATCTATGAAATGGGATGACAAGGGGTCATTATCATCTCACAGGATCGTGCAAATGTGTGTGTAAAGTGCTTAGTTTGGTGCCTAACACATAGTAACTACTCAGTAAAGTTATTATTACACCATCATCATCATATTTAAATGTAAATATTAAGAGCTAATAAATTTGTAAAAGGTACTATACCTTTACCCCTTGAACCAAAGACTACTTTAGTTTTAAGCGGTTGGGTGAATTTATCACTTAAATATTGGCCTCTTGAATACCTTGAATTTCAATTGAACGTAGCCAGAGGATTTCATAATTGGACCGTTGCCTCTGGAAGTTGGAGTTTTGTTTGTTTGTTTGGTTTCACTTCCTACACTAAGCATGGGGCTGTACGCACCTTTATGATGACTTCTGGTACTGGGGAATCAAAGCTTCATTCGCTTCTTTGGAGGAGATGATCTTATGCTATATGAAGCACTCAGACTTTGTTAACTGTGTACCATCCAGACAAGAGCAGGTGCTTCCCATGGCAGCCTGTCCTTTTCTTAGCTCTCTCATCAATCTAGCCTGTTCCTTCTATTCCTCTTTATACTAGAACTTCTCTTTGAACAAGGAATGTTGTTTTGTCACTACTAGGTCCCCAGCAATTAGTAATGCCTAGCACATACTAGGTGCTTCCTGAATGTTAATAGGTGATAATCTAGCAGAACACAAGATAAATCCGCAGGTTGAGATTTAAGCTGAGTGGTACGAGCGCTGCATTAGCAAACTTATTAAATCAATTTTGTTAATACAAGTTTAACATATCTTAGTAACTGACTTAGTTCAGGAGTCATTTACTGAGTGTCTTCTAGGGCAGACATTGGGGACAGAAAGGTAATAATATATGATCCCTGCCTCATGCGCAGGAAGTCTAGTGTGATGGACAGACACGTGCCAATGGCTGCCATGGAATATGGTGAGCATTAAGATAAAGGGGCACCCTGTGTGCCCTTGGAGCATACAGCAGGGCTTGTGTTCTGGGAACATGGGCTCCATGTGAAAACACAATTTAAAATTTTTTTTTTTTTTTTTTTTTTTTTTTTTTTGAGATAGAGTCTTGCTCTGTGGTCCAGGCTGGAGTACAGTGGTGTGATCTCGGCTCACTGCAACGTGCTCCCCCGAGGTTCAAGCGATTCTCGTGCCTCAGCCTCCCGAGTAGCTGGGATAACAGGTGTGCACCACCATGCCCGGCTAATTTTTGCATTTATAGTAGAGATGGAGTTTCACCGTGCTGGCCGGGTTGGTCTTGGACTCCTGACATCAGGTGATCCTCCCGCCTCGGCCTTCCAAAGTTCTGGGATTATAGGCATGTAAGTATTCGTCCTTTTAAATATCTGCGGGTAGCACTTAACTTTAAATGGGTACTAATTAAACTATTGAATGACTTTAGTATGGATTGAATGACTTTGCTCAGGCCTCGTTTTTAATTTCCTTCATTAGAGAAAAAAAAAAAAATGCAGGTTGAATATCCCTCATTCAAACTGCTTGGAACCAGAAGTGTCTCAGATTTTTTTACATTTTTGGATTTTTGAATATTTGTATTATACTTGCTGGTTGAGCCTCCTGAATTCAAAAATCGAGTCTGAGCTGTTCCAATGAACATTTCGTTGAGCGTCACGTCGGCACTCAAAAGTTGTGGATTTTGGAGTTTCTGGTTAGGGAGACTCATCCTGTATGGGTGCTGGATTGTCGCAGGAGTTCCGGACCAGAGGTTGGGTGACTAGGGTTTGGTTTTCACTTTGTTACTAAACAGGTTGTTTTCTTCCATATGCTCAGCTTTAGATCCCCCGGTTGTCAAAGAAGGGAATGGGCCATCTCATGTTTAAGGCCTCTGTTAGTTCTGACTTGGAGACACCTGGCTTCAGTTCATCTTCCTTAGGAGTGGACAAAGAATGTGGGAATTTTGAAATTGTTAGTCAACATCTACAGGGTCGTTGCAGCCTGGTTTTGGGTAAAGGTCATCTTTAGTGAGCCCAGGGAGAAACAGTGGTTTAGCTGTCAGCTGAGAGGGGTAAGTGGTCCTATTAATTTTCCTCTGTGGTAGTGGAAGCATTGTTTAGGGTCACAGCGTCAGTGGAGCTGGCTGGAAAGAGGAGGGGAACTCACTCTTACAGGTTATATTGAATGTGTTTTCAGTCACTAAATGCTTTTTATGATATGTTTTTCAGGATTTACGTGTTGTATGATTTCTCTGTGTTAAGCACAGGAAATTTAACATCAGCAAAAAAGAATGCTCTTTTTTTCTTTTTTTTTTTTTTTGAGATGGGGTTTCCCTCTTGTCATCCAGTCTGGAGGGCAGTGGCGTGACCTCAGCTCACTGCTACCTCGGCCTCCTGAGTTCAAGCGATTTTCCTGCCTCAGCCTCCCGAGTAGCTGGGATTACAGGTGCCCGCCAGCATGCCCGGCTAATTTTTGTAGTTTTAGTACAGATGGGGCTTTGCCATATTGGCCAGGGTGTTCT
The DNA here is from genome assembly GCF_037993035.2 of Macaca fascicularis. Lineage (NCBI taxonomy): Eukaryota > Metazoa > Chordata > Mammalia > Primates > Cercopithecidae > Macaca > Macaca fascicularis. The sequence goes on along the minus strand of NC_088387.1, from coordinate 13,952,568 downwards.
TGAACTTCTGACCTCAGGTGATCCTCCTGCCTCGGCTTCCCAAATTGCTGGGATTACAGGCATGAGCTGCCATGCCTGGCCTTGAATGTTCTTTCTATGGGAATCTACAAAAGCCAGGTTTTGAGTCTAGTGGCAGAAAACCTCTTCTTCATTGTTGAGCTGTGCTGTGAGCTTGGAGGGCTTCAAGGCCAGCTGGAAAAGCTGTAGTATTTTATGTCAGTTGGCTGTCTTGGAGAACTTAATGAGCACTGGGCTGGAGTGATACTGTCAGAGTTCATGAGCGGTTTGAGGCTCTCAAAGCCTAGATACTGGGGTCGCCCAAATACATCGGCTGGACTCACTATTTCTCTCGGGAGTCGGGGGTTGGAAAATGCTGTGGTCTTAACTCTGCTCTTAATTTGATGGTGCTGTTATGAATGGTAAGAATGATTTCATACGTTTGCATTTTGCTTTGTAATTCACAGAGAATTTAAAAATCCATTATCTGATTTTATTCCCTCAGCAGTTCTGTGAAAAAGGCAGAGCAGTTTTCCTATCTTCTGTTTTCCCGTGATTCTCTTGTGGCTCACAGAAGCTAAGAGCCTTCACCAAGGTCACAGGGTGAATGAGTCGCAGAGCTGGGAGTAGAGGCTCAGGCTTCTAGGGACCCTGTTTCTTCCTCGAATAGCTCGCTCCCGTGGCGCTATGCTCAGGTAACGGCACATGCTCGGTTTGGTCTTTTGTAAATCCCTGCCCCATTTCGGGGGAGGTTCTTGGGAGGCTTCTGTTCATTTTGGAGCATTTAAGTATCTTGTCCTCTCTCCCTCTTCCCAGATGCATGAGCATTTCTGCAGGCCCCCAGGCTGGCCCTTGTGCGTGGGGGCGTCTCCTACCTCCACATTGCTTGCATGCCCTCTTCTGAAGGTGCTTTTCCCCGCATGGAACCCCCTCGTGCTGCCTCCACACTGCAGGCTGTTCGGTAAATGTTACTGACTGAGCATCGTTGTTTTCTAGAAACGGGACGGGGTACGGATGCCAAGTTCTTTTCTGTGTGAAGGCTGCGATTGTATCATCTTGCCTTCCCCGTGTGTGCTCCTTGAGGGTGTCGCTGTGCTGCGGTCATCTGTGTTCCCTAGGGTGCTTCCCTTGGAGTCCCGGCCATAGCAGACATGCAGTCAGTGTTCATGGCCTAAATGAGAGGAAGGCCAACAGAGCCATTAAATCTGGAAAAGGGAAAGGAATTTTTATTGAAGGCATGTGAAAAAGAAATCTTTTTAGAAAAGTTGACCTGTTTCTCAACTGGAGTTGAATTTCAGCTCAGAAAAGCAGCTGTGTGCCCAGAGGGCTTTGGGATTTCAGTTTGTGACAGATGAATTGAATTCGTTGTTGTATGAATGTATTATCCTTTTGTGGTTTTATTAGGCCTTTCTCCCAAATGGAATCGATTTTTCTATAAAAGTCTCACTTCCTTTTTGAGAAGTGTAACACTAATTGTATGGGATGGTCTCCCAAAAGATGACCTGCCAGGAACCAAACACTGCCTGAGACTCACGGCCCCTGGTTTCTGCCTGTGCAGCTGCAGGGCAGAGAGGCACGCTCGAGCTGAAATCAAGACGCATGTCTGCATCTTCCCTTTCTTGACTGCTGTTTCGTCTCTGAGCTGGCCTGCCTTCAACGTCTAGGAGCTTGGTGGGTGTAGACACATTACGGTACGGAGGAGGGATATGGTGTTACAACAGCCAGGAGACTCGCTGAACTCTCTGTTCTCTTCCTGCTCACTGCTCTGACTTTGTATAAGTCACATGTGTAGGGCTGTGCCCAGTGGCTTACACCTGTAATCCCAGCACTTTGGGAGGCCGACCTGGGAGGATCTCTTGAGCCCAGAGTTTGGAACCAGTCTGGGCAACATGGTGAAAGCCCATCCCTACAAAAAATAAAAATTAAAAAATTAGCCAGGTGTGGTGGCTCATGCCTGTAATCCCAGCTACTGGAGAGGCTGAGGTGTGAGAATCACTTGAGCCCGGGAAGTCGAGGCTGCAGTGAACCATCATCATGCCACTGCACTCCAGCCTGGTCAGAGCAAGACCTTGTCTCAAAACAAACAAAAGCAAACAAAAACCCATGTGTAATAGTGGCAGTAGTTAACTTTTGAAAGTTTGAAGAAAACTTCCTAAATCACCTGTGACCATGGACAACTTACTTAGCCTTTCTATGCCTCAGTTTCCTCATCTATGAAAAATGAGAGAATATGGTACTGATCTTGCAGGATTTCTTTTTTTTTTTTTTTTTTTTTTTTTTTTTTTTTTTTTTTTTTTTTTTGAGACGGAGTCTCGCGCTGTCACCCAGGCTGGAGTGCAGTGGCCGGATCTCAGCTCACTGCAAACTCCGCCTCCCGGGTTCACGCCATTCTCCTGCCTCCGCCCCCCGAGTAGCTGGGACTACAGGCGTCCGCCACCTCGGCCGGCTAGTTTTTTGTATTTTTTAGTAGAGACGGGGTTTCACCATGTTAACCAGGATGGTCTCGATCTCCTGACCTCGTGATCCGCCCGTCTCGGCCTCCCAAAGTGCTGGGATTACAGGCTTGAGCCACCGCGCCCGGCCAGGATTTCAATGAGAACTAAACGAGATCAAACTCAGAGCCTGGCACCTCGTGAGCCCACACTCAGTGTTATTATTTCAACATTTTAGAGGAAAATGAATGCTAATGGGTCATTATGGCTCAACATAGTCTATCACTGATGTTACTCATGGCATTGGAAGGAACGTGAATTCCATATAGATAGTGTGATGGAGAAAGTATTTTGGGCATTGGCAGTATTGATTCAAAGAACAAAGGACGTGTCTGTCCTGTGTGGAGAGCCGTTTCCACTTGTTTCTTTAAATGCTATGGGAAAAGCCGTGGACCCTGTGCTCTCTGCCCGACAGCTTCAGTCTCCGCATATTGATTTGGCCAATTGTCGCTTGCTGTCATCATGGCAGCAGCAGTTGAAGGGACAGTTTGTCTTGATTTGCATTTTTGTGTGTTTGTGTTATTTATAGACAATTAAGACATGGAAGCCTGTTTATGGCAAGCTGGCAAATTCAGCAAAACTTGGAGAAACCTGTTAGCACAGTTTGCACGTGTTTGGGCACAGAGCAGCCAAATAAACACACACGTTTTCCTGTATTTTAAAACTCTCTGGGAAAAAAAAAAAAAAAAAAAAAAAAAAGACATTAAACCATTGCCCAGATGGCTTCTAGAGCTAGAGCTTTTTCCTTGAAGTACATGAGTATGGCTGTCAGACATCTGAAACCCGAAGCCATCTTAAAACATCATTTTGATGCTACCCCCTATCCGCCTTTTTTTTCTGTTTGTAAGGGACAAGGATCCAGGAAGGAAAGTAACAGCTTACAAAGGCTTTTGTTACAACTAATCGTTCATGTTCTTTCTTTTGGTATCTTATTCTCTGTTTACATTTTTTTTTAATTTTTACATTTTTTGAGACAGATCCTTGCTCTGTCACCCAGGCTGGAGTGCAGTGGCATGATCTCAGCTCACTCCAACCTCTGCCTCCCAGGTTCAAGTGATTCTTGTGCCTCAGCTTCCTGAGTAACTGAGATTACAGGCATGTGCCACCACGTCCAGCTAATTTTTATGTTTTTAGTAGAGACAGGGTTTCACCGTTTTGGTCAAGCTGATCTTGAACTCCTGAACTCAGGTGATCTGCCTGCCTCAGTCTCCCAAAGAGCTGAGAGTACAGGTGTGAGCCACGGCGCCCGGCCGCTGTTTCCATTTTGTAACGCTAGCGTCACCCCAGTGTAGGGTGGCTAGGGGTATTCTTCTTTCCTGTTTCCTGGTGTATTTTCCTCTACAGTATTGATCACTCTTTAACATACTTTTTGGTTGTCTGTCTCTACCTACAAAAATGTATGTTCCCTGTTATATCACCAGTGATTGGCACGTAGATAGTTAGTCAATATTTGTTGAATGAATGAATGAATGAATGAATGGGCTGAAAGAACCTTATTCTTCTTTCTTCTGTCACTTCCCACCAAATGCTTTTGGAAAACGCTATGTGAACAGGGATCGTAAGCAGGAGAGGTTACACACATGGCTGTGGGATAGCCCATCATCCTCAGATACTTGTCTGGAAGGAGGTGGAGTACTTGAGTAGAAATGATACAAGATAACTTCTTCAGAAAATCAGCCAAGTGTCACAGCTTTTCACACAGGCGTGTGATATTTGTGTATGTGTGTATGAAGAGCTGTCGTGGCCTGGAATCACTGGCCTTTAGATCCCTTGTACAGATGGAAAAGTAAAGTCGGAGGCCCAGGAATGCTGTAGGCCACCGAGGTAGAGTCCCTGTCTGCCCTTCTCAGTGCCCAATCACTTCTCACTGCACTCCCCTCTTTACTGCTAAAGTCACATTCCCTGACTCTGAATGTGTAACCACGAGGGAGAAAATGTACTCCAGGCTCACAATTTGTGGAGAAAAAGCCCAGCAGCTGAAAATAACGTTCACAAAGTTTGTACCTAGAAAAAGTGGCCATTTCTATCATGTCTTTGAATTTCCTTGTTTCTTATACATTTTATAAACAAGACAGTAGAAGGAGATTCGGGAACAGCAACTTTAGAACAAGGGGGAAAAAATCGAACCTAAAGCGGTCCAGTTTCTGTTTTCTTCTCAGTTTAGGGCTGAGGCAATTTAGCTTCCTGTCTAAGGGACTACTCAAATCTGATTAGAAGCCATTGTGGGCTGGTAATTATCTGTAATTTTAGGAAGACAGATGCAGCACCAACTCTGTTCTCTAATAGCAGGCTTATTATTTTTAAATTTGCATGGCAGGAGAAGCAGATGGCGAGGTGGGATAAGCGTTCTGATGCTTGGTCATTGATAGCTTTTTACTTCCACGTATCACATGGGGATTTGGGACCCGGGAAGCCCGCTGAGAACTGATGATTGTCTGTCCCCTAATCAGCTGGGTTCTTTTTCATCCTGAGCTCAGAAAGATTGCTCCTACTGCAGCCAGGGAAGACAGGTTGTTGACTGGTTAGAAATCATGGCAGGTCATTTTCTCCACCCGCAGTTCGCAGTTGGAAAGCAGAGCTATCAAAAAGTGGTCTTCTCTGTTGTATTTCAAATCTGGGTGTTTAAAAAATTATGTAAGTAAATTAAGCATTTCTTTAACGGTAGTTGTGTGTGTTCTTTGAAGGGGTGGCCTGCCCCTCCACACCTGTGGGTGTTTCTCGTTAGGTGGAACAAGAGACTTGAGAAAAGAAATAAGACACAGAGACAAAGTATAGAGAAAGAAAAGTGGGGGCCCAGGGGACCGGCGCTCAGCTTACAGAGGACCCACGCCGGCACTGGTCTCTGAGTTCCCTTAGTATTTATTGATAATTATCTTTACCATCTTAAAGATAAGGGAGTGGCAGGACAATAGGATCATTGTAGGGAGGAAATCGGCAGTAAGACATATGAACAAAAATCTCTGTGACATGAATAAGTTTAAAGGAAAATGCTGTGCCTTGAGATGCATATGCAAACATCTCCATAAACCTTTTAGCATTATTGTTTCAGTCTATCACATGGGGAGAAACCTTGGACAATACCTAGCTTTCCTAGGCAGAGGTCCCTGCGACGTTTGGCCGTGTAGGTGTCCCTGGGTAGTTGAAATTAAGAGAATGGTGATGACTTTTAACCAGCAAGCTGCCTTCAGGCACTTGTTTAACAAAGACACATCCTGCACAGCCCAAAATCCATTAAACCTTGAGTCACCGCAGCACATGTCTCTTGCAAGGACAAGGTTGGGGGTAGGGTCACAGATTAACAGTATCTCAAATACAGAACAAAATGGAGTCTCTTATGTCTACTTCTTTCTATATAGACACAGTAACAGGCTGATCTCTCTTTCTTTTCCCCACAGTTCTTGATGCGAATGAGAGGTGCATTCCCTTGTAAAATCCCTGAGAATTAATAGGAGGCTGTGAGCCTTAGAAGAGAAGTTGCTTTTCTAGATGATCACGTAGGTATGATGCTGAGCACTAGACAAAGATGTTGATTGAAGCGATTTTAAAAAATTTTGTCTGAGTTCAGATTTTACACCAATATTTAGAAAATCAGCAAAAGAACTTGGAGGAATGTTCTCAGGCATCCAGTTCAGCCCCCTGCGCACATTGTCATAAAATCCGAGTGTGTGTACAGGGAGACGCATTCCTTTCTGTTCTCATCACAGGTAATTCCCTGGCTCTGCACCTACCTGTCATGCGCGTCCGTGTGAAGAGCCCACCAAACAGGCTTTGTGTGAGCAATAAACCTTTTTAGTCACCTGGGTGCAGGCGGGCTGAGTCCAAAAAAGAGAGTCAGCGAAGGGAAATAAGGGTGGGGCCGTTTTATAGGTTTTGGGTAGGTAAAGGAAAATTACAGTCAAAGGGGGGTTGTTCTTTGGTGGGCAGGAGTGGGGGTCACAAGGTGCTCAGTGTGGGAGCTTTTTGAGCCAGGATGAGCCAGGAAAAGGAATTTCACAAGATAATATAATCGCTTAAGGAAAGGACCGGTCATTTTCACTTATTTTGTGGTGGAATGTCATCAGTTAAGGTGGGACAGGGCATTTGCACTTCTTTTGTGATTCTTCAGTTACTTCAGGCCATCTAGGCATATAAGTGCAAGTCACAGGGGATGCGATGGCTTGGCTTGGGCTCAGAAGCATGACATTGCCCTCTTCCCGACCTTCCCTACCTTTTCCCTCCTGTGCGGTTCTCTCACAAAGTGAATGGCCTCAGCCACAGCTTCTCTGCAGCTGCATCAGACTGTGGAGACAGGAGTGGTGGCTCCTGCAGGGCCTGCTGTTCCCACGGAGCCCAGTCTTGCTTGCCGCTGCAACCTGGTCACCATTTTGCACCGAAAGTATGTAATTCTACGGAATGAGAGCCAACATGCTGGGAATGAAGGCGTCTTTATCACGGTGCTCTGCATATTTTAATCTTGGGTAGAAAGCATGGAAAAGTATGTGAAACCTGTGGTTTGATGTCAGAAGGACGTTGTGAACTTGACATGGACTGAGGATGTTCAGGTGCAACAGGCACCCCGGCTTCATTAAATGAGACTTCTCCATCTCCCTGCCAGGCACGCACAGGTGTATGGCCACATCTTATGTGTTATCCTTATCTAGAGTGTGCCTTGGCATCATGCTTAAAGTTACATGATGATATTCTTCCTCATAGAGTAGGTCCCAAACCACATTCAACACAGAAATGTACTCTTGCTGTTCTACATCGAAAGTGCTTTCATATACCAAGTGGGAGAGCAGTCCTAAAATCTGGGCTGGAATCACAGAAGGAAGGCTTTGGGAAGCAATAGATTCCCTAGTCCAAAGCTGGGTTTTGATGAACCTAGAAACAGGACCAAGAGAAGTGAATTTGCCTAAGGCCCAGACAGTGTCTCACGGTAGCATTTGAACGTAGCAGTTTCTTGACCTATTTCTTTAAATTATTAGTCATGCTTCCTCTGATTCCTATATAAACGTATTCCTCATTCATTCTTTTGTTTCAGTGAATTATCGCAGTGCTACCACGTAACAGTATTTGAGTCAAAATGTGGCAGTGTTTATCCCTTTCCAAGGTTTTTAGTTGCACAGTTTGTCAAAGTTGTGCTTACAGTTTCTTGTTGGTTGCAAGGTGTCCTTTCAGAAGCCAATTTTGTGGTGTATTTACATTGCTTGTTGGAGGTAGTTTGGTTAGAACCTACTTCGAGTGGCTGGCGTGGGCCTAGGGGACAATGACAGCTGCCTGCTTCATGGGCAGAGATGAAGTAATTGCTTCCTAGGAAGTACCATCCTCCTGGCCACACTCTCCAGCCCATTTCCTTTGTGGTGGTTTCCTCGCATCTGCACGTTTCTGGCTTCATGTGAGTCTCATTGATTTTAGCATATGACTTCAGGCTGTGGGGAAGAATGGCCATGTTAGCACAGAGATGCACACAAAGGAACAACTGGCTAAATGTGAGGGAAGACATTCTTACAGGGGGTTTCATTTCTTTTATTCTTTAACAGGCAGTCTGGGAAGCATTCTGGACACTTGGCCTGCACTGTCACAGCTCCTCCCTGCAGGATCGCAGATGTTTGGAGATTGTAGTGATAACTGTTATCATTGAGAATGCCATTCTCACAGGCTCTAATAAGTCAGGATTTATTCAGTGTTAATTTGTTAAAGACAACTGTGTTTCTACCAAATCCATGGGAGACGTTTCTCCTGGCAGTGTTGCTGGGGGTATTCCCGTGGCTTAGTCTTAGGGAAACACACGCCTTTGAATACTGCTGCAGCTGTGAGTACCCAAAGCGCACCACAGTACTTTTGCCATACGGGGTGTTAGTCACTGATACACGTCTCAGTCAGACCTGATGGATTCTTGACCTCTTCCTTTTTTAATTTTTTAATTTTTATTTTATTATTATTTTTTTAAGAGCACAACCCCTCAGGTGGCCACCATGAATCTCTGGTGTTTTCAGTTGGCTGCAGCCTATTTGCCGTCTCTGGTTCAAACATACTGGAAGCCTGATGATGCTTGCCTCGGTTGTTCTTCTACTGTGTGACCTCCGCGCCCGCAGGGTTCAAGACTGTCAGAGCTGGGAGCCACCTTCACAACTACCAGGGTTTCCGGAACCTCCTTTATCTAGCCCTGGGGATGGAAGAGATGTCATCAGAGGCGGAGGCTTATTAGGTTTACATGCCATTGATAACGAATGAGGAGGTTTTCTTTTATATAAGGGGAGCTTCTTAGAACGTGCTTTAGTAGGGTAAAGAAGCTTTTGAGGTTTGCTTTCTCTGGAAAGATAATTTGTGATCCTGCTGTTGCTTTCAACAAAAATATAATTTGCATACCAGTGCATGTTGTATTACTGAGCACTGGCTGACAAGTGGTTCTTAACTCGTCATTCACTCCGCCACTGTTTCTTGAATGGCATATGTTTGCCAGCTGTAGTAGGAACTTGCTAGGCTCTAGGACTAACCGTTATGAAACGAGGGTCCTGGGGGAAGCAAATGCATATAACTATAAAGGTTTGAGGGGATATCAGAGGGGGTGCCTATAGGTGGAAAACTTCGTTCATTCATTGTCCCATCTAGGAGGTTTTGTGTCTTAGCAACGTGTTCCATAGCAACACATCCCTCTATCAAAATATTCATCATATTAAATTGAAATTCTCTGCTTAGGTATGTATTTTTCCGACTAAGTTTAGAACTGCTTAAGGACAGGCTATGGGGTATGTATTATATATATCTACACACACACATATATTTATATATATACACACATTACCGTTGTAAATATACAATATATATTTATATATATACACACATATATATTTCTCCCTCTCTATATGTACATACAACCCACACATATATATGCACACACACATATATATGAAACACACACACACACACACACACTTCTACTGCCAAGCACAGAAAGTCAAAGCTAGGCAACATTTCTTTTAGTGTTCATGAAAAAATAGATGTGTTAGTTGAGAGCGTCCTTAAGTTGCCAGGGGAAAGACAGGATGGATTCACAAAGGGAGATAGTGTTTTTTTTTTTTTTCTTTGTTTAATTCTTCAATTCGAAATAATCCAGACTTATGGAAAAGTTGCAAAAATAGTATGGAGAATTCCCATATACTCTTCCCTCAGATTCCCCAAACATTTCACCCCATTTGTACTTTCTCTCTCTGTGGATATAATTTTTTTCTCTTCTGAAATGTTTTAGAGAGGAAGGTAGAATGCAGGGCAGGGTGAAAGGTGGAAGGAGAGAGGTGGGTTGGGAGGCTTTTTTTTTTTTTTTTAACCTCCTGAGATGGAGTTTTGCTCTTGTCACCCAGGCTGGAGTGCAACGGCACGATCTCGGCTCACTGTAAACTCTGTCTTCTGAGTTCAAGTGATTCTCCTGCTTCAGCCTCCCGAATAGCTGGGAGTACAGGCACCCATCACCATGCTTGGTTAATGTTTTGTATTTTTAGTAGAGGGGTTTCACCATGTTGGCCAGGCTGGTCTTGAGCTCCTGACCTCTGATGATCCACCTGCCTTGGCCTACCAAAGTGCTTGGGATTACAGGCATGAGCCACTGTGCCTGGCGATTGGGAGGCTTTTGCAGTAACTCAAAGTGCTATGATGAGGGCTGGACCTGGTTGGAAATGATGAGGAAGGTGAGAAGTGGTTAGGTCTGGCATATATTTTGAAAGGAGAGTTTAAATGGGTTGGATGACAAGAGAGAGAAAAAGAAGTTTTCAGGATGATGTCAAGGATTTTGGCCTGAGTAACTGGAAGACTAGAGATGCTGTTATTGGGATCGGGAAGACTATGGGAGGAGTGGGTTATAGCAGGGGGAATCAAAAGTGTGTTTTGGCATGCTAAATTTGAGGTCCAAAAAGAGATGTCAAGAAGTGTTGGCTGGTCGCGGTGGCTCACGCCTGTAATTACAGCACTTTGGGTGGCTGAGGTAGGCAGATCACCTGAGGTCAAGAGTTCGAGATCAGCCTGATAATTATTAAAATCGATCATTGATGTTTACTAATTAATCATATTATTGCTCCTAATACTGCAGGGGGTGTACACCTACCTGTGGTGTTGTTCCTAATAACCAGGGACAGAGAACATGATCTTAGTTTTAATATCACAGTAGGTGTACACTCACCCTGTGATACTGATCCTAATATCCAGGGGGTAGAGTATGACATGACTCCCAACATAGCAATGAATGGACAGCCACCCGGTGACATTGCTCCTAATATTCATGGAAGAAGCACATGATATTACTCCCAATATCGCAGGGAGGGTACAGCTCTTCTGTGATATGGTTCCCAGTATCCGGATGGGGAGAGGATGATAATAGTTCCAGTATTGCAGGCTGTGTTCACCCGCCCTGTGATATTGTTATGAGTATCCTGGAAGGGATATGACTCCCCATAGAGCAGGAGGCGTACATCCAGCCTGGGATATTGTTCATAATATCCATGGAGAGGAGAGGCTGATATTACTCCCAATATGGTAGGGGGTGTACATCCACCCTGTGATATTCTTCTTAATATTCCAAGGCTGAGAGGATGATATTACTCCCAGTATCGCAGACACCGTACACCCCCGTGTGATACTCTTCCTGATATCCAGAAGGGGAGAAGATGGTATTAATCCCCATATCGCAGGAGGTGAACACCCACTCTGATATCTTTCCTAGTATGCATGGGGAGAGGGGATAATATTATTCCCAATATTGCAGAAGATGTACACGCCCCCCCGTGATATTGTCCTTAATATTCCAAGGCACAGAAGACGATGTTACTCCCAATATCGCAGAAAGTGTACACCCCCCAGTGATGTTGTTCCCATGATCCAGGAGGGAAGAGGATGATATGACTTTCAACCCTTGCACCCTGCAATGCTCTCACCCTGCAACACCGACACCAGCTCAACCTGACATGGGAGCAGAGGTGCTGGCTGGGGGTGTTCATTGCTTCTCTTTTCTCCCTTGCCAGACTCAGTAGAGGAAGCTGAGACCGAACAGCCACAGGAACAAGGTGGGTTTTGCCAGTGGCTCAGGCTTCCTCTGGTTATGAGTTGGGCCTTGGGGTAATGCCGGGGGAGGGGACAGAGCTGAGTACAGTGGGCATTGGATGCGACAGTCACCCCTCTGTGGTGCGGGCTGGGGGCTTGGGGGACGTCGCCTGAGGTGGGCCTGAACCTCCCGTCTACTCTGGCACTGGAGGCTGTGGGGTCCCACACTTCTTCCAATGAACATGCTGACCAGCGCCTGGTCCCCGACCGAGGTGGGGCATCCTTTCCACTGCTGGGGCCCACACGTAGCTGTGGGTTCCTTTTTCATGACCTGGAGAAGCTGCAGCTTGCCCTGTGCTCTGCCTCAGAGATGGGAGGCCACACAGCCCTCAGCGGGGAGCAGAATTCAGAGCCTTAGGTTGCAGGGGCCTCGACTGAGGTCCCTGAAGGGTCTGCTCCTTCCTGAGGGGCTGATTCAGGGAGGCCCTCCCGTCTCCCCTGTGCGACTCTGTCGCTTCCCCTCACACAGGGCCCGCATGTGGACAGCCTGGTGATGTGGATGCACCAAGGGCCCTTGGAAGTTCCCTGGGAATGGGATCCATCCCAGTACATTTGGGATGCAGGCACAAGGTCCCAGAGGAGGCCCGGGAAGCCAGTGGGGAAGGGAAGGCTGTTGTAGGTTTGCCTCGGGGAGGGGGTGGTTCCACTCTCTGCCAAAGTCTCTGGAGCAAAGGCACGTGGCTCTCCAGCTGCCCCGGAGGCCAGGGTAGTGGCTGGGAGGGGCTGTGTGCCTCTGCCGGGTGGGGGAGATTTCTTAGCTCATCTAGTGTAGTCAAGTCACATTTGCCTCTAAATCATATTTATTTATTTATTTAATTCCAAGGCTTTACAGATGAATAAGGAGACAGTTTGTATTGAAAATAGTTTTTACATGTGAGCTTGAAACAGAGAGTCTGTTTAAATCTAGTTTTTTCCTTCCCAGTAATGCCTCCTTTCATCCCAGGTGTTCCAACAGGAAATGCGCTTGTTTGCTCACCTCTGGGAGGGGGCTTTGGCTAGGAATCCACCAAAGCCAGCAGACACCAGTGGGCTGCTGGAGCAGTCTGGCCTTTGTTAACCCTTTAGGAACTGTGGGCTTCAGGTTTTCAGACCATCCAAGGTGAAAGTGGCCACAGGGGCCTGGAAGTTTTCCCATCCTTCCTGCAGGGATGGTCCGTTTCCCTGCACGGAGCTGGGTACATGGGTACAACACCCCTGTCCTGTGCCGTCGGTGGCTTTACCAATTTTGCATAGCAGCTTTTGAGCTGATCCATAGCTCTGATTGGCTGTTGAGGATTTCATGGATTCCTGTACCCCACCGGGGGGCCCCAATATGCTGACAAAAGTTAAATTTGTAGTTGTTGTGCTGCATATACATGGGTCCAGTTAGAAGGCTTTGATTCTTTCTAAAGGGAAAGGCATCTCTGAGGGATCACTGAGCTGACATAGTCTCCTAAAATCATGCTGTGAGGTGGCGACAAAGCAGGACAGAAGGGTGATTTTGTAGGAGAGTCGGGCCACGGGCCTGCGTGTTCTGTGTGTCCCCGGAGTTCGTACGTGCTCCAGACCCCGGGTTTGCCTTGCGCATAATTCTCAAGGGCTCATGGCAAGCTGCGCCAGGGACACAGAGGACGGGGATGCGGGGATCCTGCCCCAAGTGGACCAAGGACTCACTGTTGGACTCTAATCTGTCTAGGTGTTTTTGTGACTTGCAGAAATACCTCCACCTTGCCTGGGCCTGGAGCCACAGGAGACCCTGCCGAAGGTGAAGAATGTTCTGGAACAATGCAAGACCTGCCCAGGCTGCCCCCAGGAGCCAGCGTCCTGGGGTCTCTGTGTAGCATCCAGCAACGTGAGCTTGCAGGACCCCGAGGAGCCCTCCTTCTGCTTGGAAGCTGAGGACAACTGGGAGGATCCAGAGGCCCTGAGATCACTGCTGCTGTTCCTGAACACCTCTGGATTCAAGGCCAGCTTCTGTGGCCTGTACAACGTGGCGCTGCCATGGCTGAGCAGCATGTTCAGCAGCTTTAGCGACGAGGAGGAGCTGACTGGGCGCCTGGCACAGGCCCCAGGGGCGGCCAAGAAAGGTGGCCTCCTCATGGCCCTGGCCAGGTTCTGCTTCCTCCTGGGGCGGCTGTGCAGCAGGAAGCTCAAGCTGTCCCAGGCCCGGGTGTACTTGGAGGAAACACTGGGGGTCCTGGAGGGCAGCTTTGGGGACCTATTCCTGGTGGTGGCTGTGTACGCCAACCTGGCCAGCATTTACTGGAAGCAGAACCAGGAGAAGTGTACACAGGTGGTTCCCAAAGCCATGGCCCTGCTCCTGGGGACGCCCGGCCACATCTTCAGCACCGAGGCAGACGGGGAGCTCCTGCAGCTGGTGCTGCAGTGGGCGGTGGGTGGCCAGAGCCAGCAGGCCTAGGCCCGGGCCTGCTTCCTGCTGGCCAGGCACCACGTGCACCTCAAGCAGCCTGAGGAGGCCCTGCCCTTCCTAGAGCAGCTGTTGTTTTTGCACAGGGACTCGGGAGCCCCAGACGCTGCGTGGCTCTCAGACTGCTGCCTACTCCTGGCTGACATCTACAGCCGCGAGTGCCTGCCCCACTTGGTGCTGACCTGTGTCAAGGTGGCCTCATTGAGGACACAGGACTCGCTGGCTGGTTCGCTGAGGAACGTGAACCTGGTGCTCCAGAACGCCCTCCAGCCCCACAGCCTCCCCACCCAGACTTCCCACTACCTCAGGCGAGCGCTGGCCTCCCTAACCCCAGGCACAGGCCAGGCACTGCGCGGCCTTCTCCACGCCAGCCTGGCCCAGCCGTACAGCCACCATGGCTACCATGGCCCAGCCATCACCTTCATGACACAGTCGGTGGAAACCAGTGCTGTTGCCGGAGTCCGTGCCATCGTGGACCCCCTGGTGGCCCTGGCCTGGCTGCATGTGCTTCATGGGCAGAGCCTGGTGGCCCTGAACATCCTGCAGTCTGTCCAGGATGCAGTGGTAGTCAGCGAGGACCAGGAGGGTGTGATTGCCAACATTGGTGGCCGTGGCTCTGAAGAGGACGGGACGGACGAGGCAGGCAGCCGAGGGCTACTACCACGCCCTATGGGTGGCTTGGGACCTGGGCCAGCGGAGGAACCAGGCAGTGTTGCTGGCCAACTTTGGCACCTTGTGCCTGCACGCGGGTGCCAGCAGGCTGGCCCAGCACTACCTCCTGGAGGCTGTACGTCTGTTCTCGAGGCTTCCCCGTGGGGAGTGTGGCCGGGACTTCACCCACATACTCCTGGGCTACCTCTTCACCCACCAGGGCCCGGCCCAGCAGTGCAAGGGCTACTACGAGTGGGCCCTTCTGGTTGCCGTGGAGATGGACCACGTGGAGAGTGAGTGCCCCAGTTCCTCCTGTGCGCCTTCTGGGACCACTTGGGTCATGGCACACCTAGGGTTTGTGATTCGGAAACAAGTGGTGGTTTTTCCACCATCGAAAGTGCTGAGTCATGGCCAGCAGCAGATGTTGGCAAACGCCCTGGAGACAGGCCGTTCCCATGCAGGGCCAGGCCCTCTGTGCCCTACTGAAGCAGCCAGTTCTTCCTGGTTTGCCCAGGGACCATCCTGCCTTGAGCATGGAAAGTCCTGCATGCTGGGAATCCCTAGACATAACCCTGGGATCAAGGCATGTTGTGCTGAGCTGGGACTTGGGGCCCCTCCATGAGCCAGGCCCTGAACGCCAGTTCTTGTGCCTGTGTTTGCTTGGAATCTCGGCAGCCCTGTGTACCGGTCATCCCACTTCACAGAGGACACGGGGCGGGTGATTGCCCAAAGCCACAGAGCAGTTCACGCAAAAGCAGCTTGTGCTGAGTGTGCCAGGCCACACCCACAAATGGGGCTTGTGGGGTCCTCGGGAGGGAGGTGCTGAGCGTGGGAATGTGAGCTTCAGGCCAGAGAAGCCACAAAAGGGTGAGTGGCGTGATGGCGGGGCAGCACTTGGCCCCGGATGAGGGAAGCCTCTTTAGTCTGGGACCAGAGGGTTGAGAGGATTTAGTCAAGTAATAGGTGTGGATGAGGGGCTGGTGGTGTAGCCTGTGTGAAGGCCCAGGGGTGAGAGAGTGGGGGTGAGTCAGCGAGGATGGGTGGGGTTTGAGTGGTGGTGAGTGAGCGGGAGTGTGAGTGGGGATGAGTGGGGTGTGAGTGGGGGTGAGTGAGTGGGATTGTGAGTGGGGATGAGTGGGGTGTGAGTGGGAGTGAGTGAACGGGAGTGGGAGCGGGGATGAGTGGGGTGTGAGTGGGGGTGAGTGAGCAGGGCTTATGCAGGGAGGTGCAGAGTTGGGAGTAGGTGGGCTGGGTGCTGGATAGTGAGAAGCTCTTCTGGAGAGCTAAGCAGGGTCTGGGGCCTCAGGCTGTGGCTTGGCCTTTTCCCCAAGAGCACTGGGGAGCCATGGAGTGCTATCGAACAGTCAGTGCAGACCGAGCAGTGAACGGACAGTAGGTGGGCAGGGCTGTCCGAAATGTAGGCCGCAGAGAATAGATGAGGAAGTTGAGTGCAGGGAAATGGCTGAGACAAGGGATACTGTTGACTCCCCTCTGCCTTGCAGCGCTTTGTCATGGCATAGTGAGACTACTCAGAGGTGCCTCCTGTGGCCTGGACCAGAGCTCCAGGGGCTGTGCCCAAATCTGAATGTGCTCATTTCCCAGCACAGGCCTGGCACCCACTCTTGGCCCTAGGAGGGATGAGATTTTGGAAAGGACCGTGTGAAGGGGCCCCGGTCCCACACATCTGCCCAAGGAGGGTTGGGGGGTTCAGACCCAGGCTTCTTCCCCAGGGGCATTCTGTGACTGGAAGGAGACCCTCCAGGAACCCAGCGCCCCAGCCCCCGCTGCAGCCTCCGGTGGCTCCTGGCACAATAGCCTGTGGCACCTCCTCCTACGAGGCCCTCCCCTGGGTGCTGGGGGATTCAGACTTGGAAATGCAGGCCAGGGAACGGGGATCATGCTTCCCTGTCTCCCCACCCTGCGCTGAACGGTCGAGGAGACCGAGGGCGGGGCTGACACCCCACATGCTTCCTTGGGGTCATTTTTGAGTCACTTTCGGTAGTTTGTGTCCTTCTAAGAGTTTGGCTGTTGTGTCTAGATGGTCTGGTTTCTTGGTGTACAATTGTTCGTAGTGTTTTTATGGAATCCTTTTATTTCTGTCAGGTCGGCAATAATGTTTCCTCTTTCATTTCTGATTTTAGAAACTTGGGTTTGTAATTGTTTATTTATTTTTATTAGAGATGGGGTCTTATCATGTTCTCCCAGGGGGGTCTGGAATGCTGGCCTCAGCGATCCTTCCCCCTCGGTCTCACAAAGTGCTGGGATGACAGGCGTGAGTCATGGTGCTCAGTCTCTGATTTTAGTCGTTTGTGCCCCATCTTTGTTTTCTTGGTCAGTCTGGTGAAAGATTTGTCAATTTTGTTATTATTTTCAAAAAACCCACTTTTGGTTCTGTTGATGATCTCTTTTGTTTTTCCATTCTCTGTATTTTTACTTCCCATTTCCACTCTCACGTTTATTATTTTCTTCCTTTTATTCACTTTGGGTTTAGTTCATTTTCTAGTTTCTCAAGGTGGAAAGTTAGGCTTTTGATTTGAGATTTTTCTTCTTTCTTTGAATGTAGACATTTACAGTTATAAATTTCCCTTTCAGCACTGCCTTAGCTACATCTTGGTGTTTTTGATACACTGTGCTATTTTTTTTCTTTTTAAAGTTTTGCTCTATTGCCCAGGCTGGGTTGCAGTGGTGCAATCTTGGCTCACTGCAACTTCTACCCAGGTTCAAGTCATTTTCATGCCTCAGCCTCCTGAGTAGCTGGAATTACAGTTGTGCACCACCACACCCGGCTAATTTTTGTATTTTTTTTATAGAGACAGAGTTTCACCATGTTTCCCAGGCTGATCTCAAACTCCTGGACTCAAGCGATCCTCCCGCCTCGGCCTCCCACAGTGCTGGGATGAGAGGCGTGAGCCACCGTGCTGGCCCGGGCTGTGCATTTGTTTGTATTCTTTTCAAATTAATTTTCAGTTTCCCTGATGGTCTCTTCTTTGACTCACTGGTTGTTTAGGAGTATGTAGTTTCCACATATTTTTGAATTTCCCACGTTTCCTTCACTGTCGATTTCCAGTTTCGTGCCAGTACAGCTGAAGAACACCTCTGCTTTGGTCTCGGTCCTTCTCCCTTCACCGAGGCTCATTTTGTGGCCTGGCACATGGTCTGTCATGGGGAATGTCCCATGGGCGCTCAAGAGGACTGTGTATTCAGCTGTTGTTGGGGGGCGTGTGTGACAGATGTCCATTCGGCGTACCTGGTTTCCAGTGTTAATGTTCGGAATGTTTCTGACACTAGAATATCAGAAGGTTTCCACCGTTCCCAGCGCCCTGGCTTTGGGAGAGGCCAGCGAGCCTGTGGGTTTGGAGCGTGGTTGCATGAGAGAAGCATGTGTGGAAATGCCAGGGGCCGGCTTTGAACCCCATTCCCCCAACATGATGCCATGTGTGGCAGACATGACGCTTGGCTTTGCTCTCTCAGGGTTCCATCTGTGACAGGGGCTACTTGTGCCCCTGGTCTCATCATCTCAGGCTGAAGACGGCCCTGGTCCTGGCCAGAGGGGCTTTGTGAAGCAGAAATAGATGGCCTGGTGCAGGGGCCGAGCCTGGCCAGGACCTTGGCCCTGGGAGTTGTAAAGAAGGCCAGCCTGTACCATGAGCATGTGCACCAAGCTGTGCCCATGTCACGGTGTGCTCGGCGCCTGCCCTTGCACAGGTGCATGGCCTGTCTGAGCCCAGGCTCCCCGCCTATGGGGCCCAGGTTCACAGAGGTGTGAAAGAGACAAGCACAGAGCAGGGGTCTCCGAACCCAGCCAGCCTCGCTTCGATGCTGGGAGGCTGACGTCTTCCATTTTGTCTTCTGCCCAGGCCAGCTGCGGGCCGTCCAGCGGCTGTGCTACTTCTACAGTGTCGTCATGCCCAGCGAGACCCAGTGTGTCATCTACCACGAGTTCCAGCTCTCCCTTGCCCGCAAGGTGGCCGACAAGGTGCTGGAGGGGGCAGCTCCTGGAGACCACCAGTCAGCTCTACCGGTCCCTGGGCACCGAGCGGTGAGGGCTGGCTTTGCAGTGGTGGGGGTGTGGAGGGGGGCAAGGGGGTTGGGGGGGCTGGGAGGGGGGCACAGGGAAGCTGGCCCAGGGCCTCCTCAGCCCCTTTCCTTTGGATCATTTGGTTCCTTGGCATCAGATGCTTTGAGCTGGTGGGTCTGGGGTCGTCCCAGGGCTGCTGCTGGCTTGTGAGTCCCAGCTTGAGTCTCCCTTGTTGGGTCAAAGGTCATCTCAACCCCAGCAGAGACAGTACATGCACACTGGGCTGTTCTTCCTACTATGGTGGCCTTTGTCATCTGACCTCTGCCTGCCCCGAGTCTTCACTCCTGGCCTTCATCTGTCCCCTTAAGTGTGACCACAGCAGCCACCTGTGGCTTCTCTCCCACAGAAGACAGAGCCAATTGTGTCACCTGCTTCCCTGGGGCAGGGTTTCAAGGTCTCACGTCCCATATGTGGCCCACTGGGCTTCCCCCGAGCATGCTGACCTGGTGGGGTAACCATGGCCCTGGCCACCCCACCCACAGGGCCTGGTGACATTGCTGCAGTCACAGCCCCTCAAGTGTTGGACTTACTGAGAGAGCAGGGAAGGGGCCAGATTCCATGGGGACCCGGGAGACTGGCTCCAGTCTTGGCCTCAGGTTCACAGAAGGAAAATGGGCCAGTGTGCTAGAGCCATGCTTCTCAAAGTGTAGTCCCTGGACCAGCAGAGCAGCATCCATGTCACCTAGGAGCTTGTGGCAAGTGGGAGTTCTAGGGCCTGCCCCAGGCCTGTGGAGCCGGAAGCTCTGGGGGCAGGGCCAGCAAGCTATAAGGACAGTCCTCCGGGTGACTGTGATGCCTGCACACCTTGAGAACCATCGGCCTAGATAGCCTCTGAACACTAACGGCTCCTGGTGCGTCTGGAGAAGACACAGGCCATGTCTGGGAGGCAGGGGAGATGGACTAGCACACTCCTCCTGCCACAGGGCAGCATGATGCTCGATTCCCTCAGAAGGATGTCCTTCATCTTTTCCATGCCGTGTGTGTTCACCCTGGCCCTCCCAGCAGCCTGGGAAGGGCAGAACACTGCACACACAAGAGGGCCGTTCCCAGTCACCACATGCCAGATTCATCTGTCACCAGACCCACGGGAGGAGGCAGACTGGTTCCAGGAGGATGAGAGCCCTTGTTCTGACACCTGTGTCTGATTCCAGTGATTCCAGGGCCTACAAATCTGCTCTGGACTACACCAAACGAAGTCTGGGAATTTTCATTGACCTCCAGAAGAGAAGGAGGCGCATGCCTGGCTGCAAGCAGGGAAGATCTATTACCTCCTGCGGCAGAGCTAGCTGGTAGACCTGTACATCCAGGTGAGTGGCAAGGGATGCAGGAGGGCCCCTGTGCTGTTCGCTCTCTGTCCATCCACCCATCCACTCATCCTTCCATCATCTATTTACCTGTTCATCCTTCCATCCATCCATCATCCATCCATCTGTCCTTTCATCCATCCATCATTCATCCATCCTTTTATCATCCATCTATTCACCTGTCTATCCATCCATTCATCCTTCCATCATCTATCTGTTTACCTGTTCATCCTTCCATCCATCCACCAACTATCCATCCATCCATTCTTCCATCATCTTCCCATACACCTGTGGGTCCTTCCATCCATCCATCCATCCATCCTTCCATCATCCATCCATTCACCTGTTCGTCTTACCACGCATCCATCATGCATCCATCCATCATCTATCCATCTTTTTATCCAGCTATTCACCTGTTCGTCCATCCATCCATCCTTCCATCTATCTTTCTGTCATTGATCCAACTGTTCATCTGTCATTCATTAATCTGTTCACTTGTTCATCTATCCATTCACCTGTTTGTCCATCCATCCATCCTTTCATCCATCCTTCCATTATCCATCCATTCAGCTGTTCATCCTTCTATCCATCCAACCATCTTCCATCCATCCATGATCCATCCATTCACCTGTCCATCCATTCACCTGTCCATTTATTCATTCATCATTCATCTTTTTATCATCCATTCATTCACCTGTCCATCCATCCATTCATTCACCTGTTCATTCATCCATTCACCTGTTCATCCATGCCTCCATCCATCCTTCCATCATCCATCCATTCACCTCTTCATTCTTCCATCCATTCATCCTTTCATCATCTATCTACTCACCTGCTCATCCTTCCATCCATCCATCCTTTCATTATCTATCCATTCACCTGTTCATCCATCCCTCCATCCATCTTCCATCCATCCTTCCCTCATCCATCCATTTACCTGTTCATTCTTCCATCATCCATCCTTCCACCATCCATCCTTCCATCATCTATCCACTCGCCTGCTCATCCTTCCATCCATCCATCCACCCATCCATCATCCATCCATTCACCTGTTCATCCTTCCATTCATCCATCCATCATCCACTCATCCATCCATCATTCATCCATTCTTTTATTGTTCATCCATTCAGCAACCATCCATCCACCTGTTCGTCCGTCCATCCTTTCATCCATCCATCCTTCCATCATCCATCCATTCACCTGTTTGTCCTTCCATCCATCCATCATTCATCCATCCATCATTCATCCATCCATTTATCCATTCGTCCATATATCCATCAATCTATCATCCATCCATCCTTCCCTCATCCATCTACTCACCTCCTGTTCATCCTTCCCTCATTCATCCATTCATCTATTCATCCTTCCATCGATCCATCCGTCCATTTATCCATCCATCCATTTATCCAACCATTCATCCATCATCCATCCCAGTGTCCATTCATCCATCCATCATTCATCCATCCTTTTATCATCCATCCATTCACCCGTGTATCCATCCATTCACTTTTTCATGTGTACATCCATCCATCCATTCATCCTTCCATCATCCATCCATCCATCCTTCCATCATCCATCCACTCACCTCCTGTTCATCCTTCCATCCATCCATCGTTCATCCATCTATCCATCCATCCATCCATCCTTCCATCATCCATCCATTCATCTGTTCATGCTTCCATCCATCCATCCATCATCCATCCATCTGTTCATTCATCCATCCATTTATCCATCCATTCACCCGTCTATCCATCCATTCATCTGTTCATCCATCCATCCGTCCATTCATCCTTCCATCATCCATCCATTCACCTGTTCATCCTTCCATCCATCCATCATCCATCCTTTCACCCATCCATCCAGCTGTTCGTCCATTCATCCATCCATCATTCATCCATCTACCCACCAATCTACCTATTAATCCATCCCTGCATTCATCTATCTCTCCATTTGTTTATCCATACATTCGTCTATCCACCATCTATCCATCCACATGTACATACATCATCTACCCTCCACCCATCCATACATTGTCTATCCACGCATACATACATACATACACACATCATTCCACCCACCCATCCATCCATCCATCCATCCATCCAAGCATTAATCTATCCACACACCCATTCATCCATCCATGTGTCTACATCTCATCCATTCATCCGTCCACCCACTCATTCGTAAGCCACTGCTGAGCACCTGTTGTGTGCCTTTTCCCTTCCTCCAACTGGTTCCCTCACATCCTCCCCCGGTGGCCAGCATCTTCTCCCTGAGGGCAGAGGCGCGGCCCCTCACAGTGCACAGCACCTGCTGGTATACAGCACATGCTCAAATAATGTGACCACTCAATTAACACACAGAAGAACTTGCTCCAAGCGACATGTGGCACATCTACTTACAAAATGAATCTATCATAGTGGCTGTTTTCAGAGGCTTTCCCAAACACAGTGTGATCTGGAACAAATTGTGAAGCCCACGAGACTGATGAAGCTTTCATTATTGAGCACCTGCTGTATATCTCCTTGAGCTGAGGAGAGGGATGAAGAGCTTATGGCCAAGAGGGGACCAGGCCCACCCACAAACACTGCTGATGTGGCAACGCAGAAAGGAGCCAGGGGCTGGGCTCCCAGCAATCTGGGAGCCACGGAGACTGGTTTGAGTGCAGGGGGAGTGGGCTAGGGCTAGCCCTGGTGGTAGGATTCACAGGTGTCGGGCCTGTGGGCTGCAGCTGCTCAGTCACTTCCTAGCACTCAGGAGCATCAGTTCATTGTCCTCATGCCAGTGGTGGGGGCAGCCCTCATGCATAGGTTCTGAAAAATGCTCAAGTGTACCTGTACTGTGTGAGAGGAAGGAGCCTGGCAAAGATGCGCATAGCCACCTCGCCAGGTGTGGGTCTTGAGGGATCTTCTGTCTCCTCTCAGGTGGCTCAGAATGTGGACCTGTACACAGGCGACCCCAACCTGGGGCTGGAGCTGTTTGAGGCAGCTGGAGACATCTTCTTCAATGGGGCCTGGGAGCGGGAGGAAGGCATGTCCTTCTACTGGGTGAGCTGGCCTGTGGGCTGATGTGGGTGGGCCTCAGTGGGGAAGCTGGAGGGCTGAGGCACAGGTGTGGCAGGGTAGAGGCCTCCCAAATGGAGGCAGGGCCACCCATGCACATGATGAGTTTCCAAGTGGTCTGACCGGGAATGATATTGACCATGCCCCTGCCTGGGACAAACTCTCGGGGCCTGGACGTGATAATGGCTCTACCCTTGTACCTGATGACCTCAAGCAACCATGAGTGGGAAGTCCTGTCCCCATCTTCCAGATGAGGAAACTGAGGCTCAGAGAGGCACAGGGACATGTCAAAGGACACACAGCATATCAGTGGGAGGCCCAGGTCTGCACGCATCCCGAAGTGGGACGGCTTCTCCCTTCCTCTGAGCTCACGGTGTGGCTCAGCCCTGGGCACAGATGAATGTGGTGTTTTTAGAGCAGAGAGGAGTGCTGGCTCCCCCCAGTCAGACCTCCGGTGCCCAGGTGGGAGAGGCTGGTCTGCGGCTATCGGGTGTAGCTGGATGGGCCTCAGGTGACTCTTCAGCCCCCAACTTGGATGTCTGAACTGTGTGTTATCCCAGAGCACAGAGCTGTGTCGAGGTGCAGGGGTAGCTGGGGTGTGGGAAGCTCGAAGCACGTGTTTGAGCTCTGAGGAGGGCGCTGGGCAAGGTGGGTGCTGCGGGAAACCTGACCCCACCTGCCTGTGTGGTAGGACCGGGCTCTGCCCCGGCAGTGACTACGGGCAACCGCAAGGTGGAGCTGCAGCTACAGCTGTGCAACAAGCTGGTGTCACTGCTGGCCACACTGGAGGAGCCCCAGGAGGACTTGGAGTTTGCTTACATGGCCCTAGCACTCAGGATCACTCTGGGTAAGTCCCCTGAGCCCCCGCCCTGCCAGGACCCACACTTTGCCAGAGCCCAGCCTCCAGGTCTGCAGGCCAGGAGCTGAAACAGCTGCTGGATTTTCCTGGTCTCCTGTCCAGGCAGGCAGATCTGCGCAACTGGCTTCCCCGTCCGGCTGTGGGGCACAGCCCGAGGTCTCTCACGCAGTGCAGAGCTCCCTGCCTGACTGAGCTCTACTTCCTCTGCCTGTTCCCGCTGCTGACCACAAGGGCCGTCCAGTGTGCCCTCTGCCTTCCAGACATGCCAGGCATCTCGTTGGTCCCTGTATGTGCCAGACTGAGTGGCACATTCCCTTTCTCTTGTGCCCTTCCCACCCTCATCAACCACACGGTTCTCTGGCTGATAAAATCCCAGTTCCCCTTCCAGCAGTCTGCCCCTTAAGGCCGTGCATCCCCTGGTGCTGTGCCAGGGTCGTCTGTCCTCCTCCAGAGACAGGGAACCCTAGGCAGGCCACATGCTTCAGCGCCTTGTGCCCCGTGGCCCAGTACACAGTAGGTATGCAGCTGACTCCCCAAGGTAGGGGGCTCTGATCATGAGCTCTGATCCAGGAGGAGTCGGATGTCACGTCTGTGGGTTGCCTGGAGCCGGGGAGCCCGGGAGCACCTGCACTGCATGGCTTTTGGGCTCCCCTGGTTAAACCAGTGAGCAAAGGCAGGTGGCTATGTGTAGGCACAGAACTGGGCCATCCAAGTCCGACTTTGCCAAAGCCTCTCAGTAGACAGGGGCAGGCCTTATTAGTTCTGCTTTGCAGATGGGAAAGTGAGTCTGGGAACCTGGAAGGGAATGGCCAGAGCTGCCCGGGTGACCACAGGTGCCTGGAGACAAGTCAGGTGTGCTGCCTGGGATCTGTATACCTGCTCCTGAGGGGCTTGTGCCCTCCCTGCCCCAGGGAGCCACATCCTCACACCTGCCCCTTTGGCCTGCACCCCAGGGGACCGGCTGAACGAACACGTGGCCTACCACCGGCTGGCCGCCCTGCACCACCGGCTGGACCATGGCAAGCTGGCGGAGCACTTCTACCTCAAGGCCGTTTAGCTCTGCAACTCGCCGCTGGAGTTCGACTAGGAGACCCTCTACTACGTGAAGGTGTACCTGGTGCTCGGTGACATCATCTTCTACGACCTGAAGGTGGGTGGGGAGGAGCAGGGCTCGGGGTGTTCCTGGCCCCCTTGGAGTGGGATCTCCACCCGGACCCCAGAGGCCTGGGTTCCAGCCTTTCTTAGGAATGGCCCAGTGGCCTCCCTCGAGCTCTACACCCAGCTGGAGGAGCCGGCAAGGTTAGCAGGTAAAACCCAGCTCCCCAGATGGCCAGGCCCCACCCTCAACTCAGTCTCAGCCAGGGAGGCTGCCACATGAGTGGGCAATGGTGGCCTCTGGGTAAAGAAGGGGGATTGTAGTCAGGGGGCCCTCCTGGAGGAGGTGACACCAAAGCTGAGTCTTGACAGTCAAGTGTCAAGGTGCATTTAACAAAGAAAACAGGGTCGGGAGAGTGACATTTCAGAGGACGGCATCATCCTCACATTGAATCCACGTTGCAAGATCCAACCCAAATCCTGGCGCCTCCTCTAGGAAGCCTGCCCAGGGTGCCAGCCTGCACTGAGCAACTCCTTCCTGGAGTCCCGAGACACCTTGAATCTTCACATCACCCAGGAAGGGTGGGGTGGGACCAGTGTCTTACCATTGGGTTCACAGATAGGGAAACCCCAGCTCAGGGCAGGTGCAGTGGGGCGGGGCCCCAGCCAGCCAGGCTGAGGCCTTGTTAGGTCGGGTGTGTCTCGAGGGGAGGTGCTGTGCTCCCTCTGCCCCCAGCCCTGTAGGGGTGGAGAGCTGAGATTGGCAGACTGAGACCTGTGGTGTCTCCACCCATCTGCCCAGCAGGCACCGCCCCTCCTTAGCATCACACCAGCCTCGTGTCAGTGCTCCTTACGGGCTGAGGGGCCAGGGCACTCCAGTCCAGGGACCGAGATCTTGGGGGCCTTAGAACAACATGAGGAGCTGGGGCAGCCCTAAGACCCTGCCCCGTATACCCCACCGCAGGCCTGGGGCTGCCCGGGAGGCCCCCGCCCAGTACTGGCGACACCTGGTGGTCAGACGTGGTTTCTGTGGCCTCCCAAGTCCCAGCCAGACAGGGAGGTGCCAAGTATCAGGCCCAGGGGGACGCTGCTCACCGCTCAGGGGCTCGCCTGGGACCCAGGGGGACGGACCTCCCAGAAGAGGCCTTTATCTCTCTTGGTCAAGCCTGCCGCCCACTCCGCCCGTCCAGGAGAAAGGAAAGCGCCAAGTAGTACCTGAGAGGCCAAAGTCCACGGTTGGGGTCGAGGGACAGAGGCCTCCTTCACCTCCTTCCCATGTACAGCCCTCCTTCCCATGCACAGTCCTCCTTCCCATGCACAGTCCTCCTTCCCATGCACAGCCCTCCTTCCCATGCACAGCCCTCCTTCCCATGCACAGTCCTCCTTCCCATGCACAGTCCTCCTTCCCATGCACAGTCCTCCTTCCCATGCACAGCCCTCCTTCCCATGCACAGTCCTCCCTCCCATGCACAACCCTCCTTCCCATGCACAACCCTCCTTCCCATGCACAGTCCTCCTTCCCATGCACAGCCCTCCTTCCCATGCACAGTCCTCCCTCCCATGCACAACCCTCCTTCCCATGCACAACCCTCCTTCCCATGCACAGTCCTCCTTCCCATGCACAGCCCTCCTTCCCATGCACAGTCCTCCTTCCCATGCACAGTCCTCCTTCCCATGCACAGTCCTCCTTCCCATGCACAGCCCTCCTTCCCATGCACAGTCCTCCTTCCCGTGCACAGTCCTCCTTCCCATGCACAGTCCTCCTTCCCATGCACAGTCCTCCTTCCCGTGCACAGCCCTCCTTCCCATGCACAGTCCTCCTTCCCATGCACAGTCCTCCTTCCCATGCGCAGCCCTCCTTCCCATGCGCAGTCCTCCTTCCCATGCACAGTCGTCCTTCCCATGCGCAGCCCTCTGGGCCTCATCGTGACTATGCTGTCAGCACAGGCCAGCTTCCCAGAGGGAGGCCCCCTTGGAATTCCCCAAGGGCGGCTGTCTTTCCAAGGCTACACACTCTTTCTTGTTTAGGAGGCTCTGGACCCAGGGCCCAGAGGAGTGGGAGAAAAAGCCAGGCTGGATGGGACCTGGAAGGCTGGCAGAGAAGCAGGGGTAAATGAGCATCTTTGCCAATTGCCTCTAAAATGGGGTCCCCTGTAGTCTACACATGAGAGTGAGCCCTGGAATAGGGTGTATTAAGTGTTCACTGGCTCACGCTGTCACTCCCTAGCTGCAGCACACACTACAGGCACATGGAAATTCACACGCAAATGCACACAGGCACACGCACACGCACACACAGGCGCGCACACACAGGCGCGCACACACAGACATGCACACACACAGGGACATGCACGCACAGGAACACAAACACGCACATTCACATGCAAAGGCACACGCAGAGACATATGTATTGCCTGGCTCCTTCCTGTTTAGTTGGGAAGCCCCCACCCCTTCAGGAAGCCTTTGCCTTCCACCCCCGGCTGAGTCTGGGGCCTCCTGGGCTTCCCTCTGCCACAGCCCGGGCCACCCTGTGTGGTCAGTGTTCACTCCCAGGTCCCTCAGACCGGAAGCAAGGACGTTAGGCTCAACCATGCACCCAGCACAGAGTCCAGTGTTCGGCTGGGCCAGGGGGCATTGGATGAGCAGTGGCGGTGACTCGGGGCCTTCTCAAGACCCTGCTCCGTGTGTGGGGCGGGGCAGTGAGGGAATGGACTGCTGCATCTTGGACTTTGTCATTGGCCCTGGGAGCCATCTTGAGATGGTAAAGAGGGACAGGCCAGGCATGGGTCTTAGGTCCCTTGGGTGACCGCCATGTGGAGGAGGTGCCTGGGGAGAAGCCGGGTGGGGGATGGGAGGGTGAAGGAGGAGGTCTGGGAGGCGGCATCCCAACCCAGGGATGGTGAGTTTGAGCCAAAGACGCATTGACAATGGGAGTGGATGTCTGGGGAGTCACGCTCCGTGAATATTTCAGGGAACATTGCCAGAGAGGACACCTGTGAGATGGTTTTGTACCTGGCCTGGCCCGTGGAGGGCCTGGAAATGGTCAGCATGGACAGGGGCCAGAGGGGAGCCTGGGTCACTCAACACCGTGCCCCTGCTGTGGCTTGGAGCCACGGGTCCTGCATGGAACTCTCAGAGCAGGCAGGATCTGCCCTGACCTCAGCCCATGGGGAAAGCAGCCACTGCCTGCAGAGAGGGTGGCGCTGGGGCAGGAGGCTTGGGGTGAGTGGGGCGTAGGGACAGTCAGGAAGGCTTCCAGGGGTGTCAGGGTCATCCCCACCTCCTGCAGCTGAGACCACAGCAGTGTCACAGGCTTCGGGGCTCCTGGGGCGAGCCAGCATCGGATGGACATGTGGAATGACCTGGAGACAGGAACGGCCTCTGGGAAGACGGGTTCCGAGTCCCCCTTTTGCTGACCATGACCTGTCCCCTTCAGGACCCGTTTGATGCAGCCGGGTACTACCAGCTGGCACTGGCAGCCGCCGTGGACCTGGGCAACAAGAAGGCACAGCTGAAGATCTACACGCGGCCAGCCACCATCTCCCACAGCTTCCTCCTGGACTGCGAGAAGTGGCTCTTCTTCTACCAGAAGGCCAGGACCTTCGCCACAGAGCTCAGCGTCCACAGGGTCAACCTACCTCCTCTGCTACTCTGCGGGTGGGCCCCCTGGTTGGCCTCCAGCCACCCTCGCTGAGGACAGTATCCGAGGGAGTGGGTTTTGTGCAAGGAGGATGATCTCCTGCCTCTCCTGGTGTCTCCCGTAGCTCATTTTCTGGGTAATGGAAGCATAAAAGCAGGGTTCAAATAGCAATAAATGTTTTTTTGTGTTTTTTTGCAAAAACATACCGAAGTCCCCATGGCATCCTTCCCTGTGTGCTTCCTGGGCTGTGTCTAGGGGCCAGCTCCTTCCCTAGTGGCAGCCCTCTGATCTTGGGGATGAGAAGGACCGTGAGTCCAACAGACCTGGGCCAGGTCACCATAAGCCTCGGTTTCCTCGGCGGCCAGAGGGGAGATGGTGATTGAACTCTGGGCAGCTCCCTGCTCTCCCTGCTCAGAGTTCTTGCTGTAGGTCTCGTGCCACCCTTGCCTTTAACCTTCAGGCCACTGTGCCCAGATGTGGGAGCTGCTAGTGTCCCTGTTCGCCATTGAAGAAATAGAGGCCCAGAGAGGTTAGGTGTCTGGCCCACCGTCACACAGCAGGTAGAGGCGGACACGCAGAGCCCAGTACACTGACCACCACACCACCCTGCCAGCCTGCAGCCAGGAAGGTGTCCCCCATTAGGACCCAAGGTCAGCTCCTGGACCTCTCTCGTGGTGTCAGGAGAGCCACAGGCCAGTGAGGGTGGCCCCGGGGATCCCTCACTCAGTGTCCTTTGCTCCCAGACTTGGTTGGGCCGAGCCTGGCCAGTCCCACCTCTGGCCACTGGTCAGCCCTGCGGGAAGTGAGATGCAGGGATCTCCGCCTGTGTAGACGCTGCTACCCAGTATTGAAAGCCTTATCTAGGCTGTCCCCCAGCTGTCCCCACCCACCCCCTCCCCTTCCGGACCCCGGCCCTCATCCCAGTCCCAGGAATCCCAGGTTTTCCTTCTTGGAATCTCTTGGCCCCAGGGAATACAGTTCACACGGTCTCTTTGCCAGTTTACGCAAGGAAACTGACGTTCAGAGACTGTGGGGGTCCCACGTGATTCTCACATACACTGCACTCTCCCAGACCCCTCTTTTAAACACTTTAAATGAGGTGATTTTCACATCTCATGCAATTAACTATTTCAACGCAAATAATGCGGTGGCATTTATACATTCACAGTCCTGTGCAACCACCCACGCCATCTAGTTTCAAAATGTATTCATCTCCCCAGAAGAAACCTCCCATCCTCACTAAGCAGTTACCCCTCCTTGGTATCCCCCAAGCCCCTCGTTGAATGGAAGGAGAAGCTGAGGCCCGGAGAGAGACTTGCCAGTGGGCAGCGCTCTGATAATAAGGAATCAGGCACCCATCTGCTGCTTCAGCCCTGGGTTGGTTTTCCACCCAGCAGAGGTGACAGAGCCAGGAGGTTCTGGGAGCGCCACAGGTGTCACTGGTTCAGTCCTGGGTTGGTTTTCCACCCAGCAGAAGTGACAGAGCCAGGAGCTTCTGGGACCCCATGCTTGCAGCCAGAGCCCTACCCTAAGCCTCCCCACCAGGGGGCAGCAGAGAGCTTTCCAGAACCGGCCACGGGGCTGGCGGGAAGCAGCGGGTCAGAGCTGCTGACAAACCTCACGTAGACCCCAGATCGCTGTCTCTGTGGGTTGGGTTTGGGAATTGGAGGGGAGGCCGCATGATTGGAAACGTGAAGACAGCACGGCCTGGCTGGAGCAGCCGGAAGCGCCGTCACGTTGACTGAGGACACAGACCTCCTGCCCGCTGGGCCGGGCCTGCAGCCATTCTTCTCGGGGTGGGGCCCGTAGGTCCGGGTTGCTCTTGGTCCCTGACCTGCTTCAGAGTCCGGGGGGCTTTGGAACTCTGCCTCCCCATCTACGCCCACCCTGGCTGGTGCCATGAGGGGCCTGGATCCTGGGATCCTGTTCCTCTTGGGCAGCAGAGACTGGGGGACCAGAGGAGATGATGGGTCTTCAAGCCCCACATTCAAACCCCAGCCCACCACTGACAGTCTGGGGGTTCGGGATGAGGGAGTTGATGTCTCTGAGCCCCAGTTTTGTCACCACTAAAATGAGGCCGATATAATGGGGCAGAGTGCCAGCCCCCGGGCTAACAGAGAGGCCTGTTTCCTACTGACAATACCTCTTACTCCTAGGAACAGCTCCAACAACCACACACTAGGGAACACTCAACCCAGGCCAACTTGTCAAAGGCACGTGAACCAGAGCGACTGCATCTTGAATGGGGGCTGGGTAAAGGGAGGCTGAGACCTGCTGGGCCGCATTCCCAGGAGGCTGAGCATTCTTAGTCACAGGATGAGATAGGAGGTCGGTACAAGATACAGGCCATAAAGACCTTACTGATAAAGCGGGTTGCAGTAAAGTCGACCAAAGCCCGCCAAGCCCAAGATGACCACGAGAGTGACCTCTGATTGTCCTCACGGCTCATTATGTGCTAATTATAACGCATTAGCTACTACAAGACACTCCCACTAGCACCGCGACAGTTTACAGATGCCATGGCAACATCTGGAGGTTTCCCTACATGGTCTCAGAAGGGAGGGCAGAAACTCTCATTTCTGGGAATTGTCCACCCCTTTCCTAGAACACTCATGAATAGTCCAACCCTTGTTTAGCGTATGATCAAGAAATAACCATGAAAATGGGCAACCAGCGACCTTTGGTGCCTCTCTGCCTATGGAGCAGCCATTCTTTATTTTCTTTTTTCTTTTTTTTTTTTTTTTTGAGATGGAGTCTCGCTCTGTTGGCCGAACTGGAATGCAGTGGCGTGATCTTGGCTCATTGCAACCTCCACCTCCTGGGTTCAAGCGATTCTCCTGCCTCAGCCTTCCTAGTAGCTGGGATTGCAGACACCTGCCACCACGCCCAGT
Source organism: Macaca fascicularis (assembly GCF_037993035.2). Taxonomy (NCBI): domain Eukaryota; kingdom Metazoa; phylum Chordata; class Mammalia; order Primates; family Cercopithecidae; genus Macaca; species Macaca fascicularis. The sequence goes on along the minus strand of NC_088387.1, from coordinate 13,921,023 downwards.
TAATCTTTTGTATTTTAGTGGCGACAGGGTTTTGCCATGTTGGACCAGGCTGGTCTCGAACTTCTCACATCAGGTGATCCACCTGCCTCGGCATCCCAAAGTTATAGGATTCCAGGAGTGAGCCGCTGCGCCCGGCCAGAGTAGCCATGCTTTTATTCCTTTTCTTTCCTAATAAACTTGCTTTCACTTTATGGACTCGCCCCGAATTCTTTCTTCTGTGAGATCCGAGAAACCTCTCTTGGAGTCTGGATGGGAACCACTTTCCAGTAACAAACTTGCTTAACCTCTCAGACCCTTCGTCTCTTCATCTGTAACCAAAGACAAAGCCTTCCCCGAGGTTCCAAAAGTGTGGAGAGAACGCATGGGAAACGAGGGGCACAGAGTTGGTGTGCAGAACCAATATCACAGACTGGGTGTCAAGCCACTGTCATACTGGAAGTAATATCATGCTCTCCCCCAAGTTATGAGGAACAATATCACAGGGGGGTGTGTACCTTCTCTGGTGGTGGGAGTAGTATCATCATCTCTTCCTTTAGATGACAGAAACGATGTCACAGGGTGGGTGTACACCCCGTGTTTTTGGAAGCAATGTCATTCTCTCTTCTTCTAGGTTTTACGATTCACATCACAAGCGGGATGTACACCCCTTGTTATATTGGATGGAGTCTCATCCTCTTTCAACCTGTATCTTTAGAACAATATTCCATGGGGGTTGTATATCTCTTCAATATTGGTAGTAATACCATCTACTCCTTTCCTGGATATAAGAAACAGTATCACAGGAAGGTGTACACCCCTTGCAATGTTCGTAGTAATCTCACCTCTCCCCTGTGGTTATTAAGGACAAAATCCCAGGGTGGCTGTACGGTTCCTACGTTATTGGGAGTAATAACATCCATTCACCCCCTGGATATCAGGAACCATATCACAGAAGAGTTGTCCACCCCCCTCGATATTGTCAGCCATGTCATCTTCTTCCCGCTTGGATATTAGGAACGATACCCCGGGGTTGGGGGCGGTGTACACCCACTGCAATATCGAAAGTAAAATCAGCCTCTTTCCCGCTGGATATTAGGAACTAAATCACAGGTGCGTGTGCACCTTCTGGGATATTGAGAGTACTATCAGCCTCCACCCCGCTGCATATGAGGAACAACATACAGGGGGCAGGGTGGTTACAACCCCTGCGATATTGAGAGCAATATTCTTCTCTTTCCCCTGTACATTAGGAACTACATCACAGGGGTCTGTACACCGTCAGAGATACTGGGATTCATGTTATCCTCTCCCCAACTGAATGCCAAAAATGACATCACAGAAGGGTGTACACCCCCTGCAATATGGCCAGTAACATCATCGTCTCTACCTTTAGATACTAGGAACAACATCACAGAGGATATGTACACTCCCCTCAGTATGGAGCATAATGTTATCCTCTCTTCGCCTGGATATTAGAAACGATATCCCTGGTGGAGGGAGGTGGAGTACATGAAGAACAACATCACTGGGGGGTGTACTCCCCCTGCGATATTGGGTATAGTATCATCCTCTATTGCCTAAGATATTAAGAATAATATCACAGGAGGGGTGTACAGCCAAAGTCCCTGCGTTATTGAGAGTTACAGCGTCTTCTCCCACTCTAGATATAAGGAACAATATTTCAGGGATTGTGTACATCCCTTGCTATATTGGGCATATTGTCATCGTCACCCAACGTGGATATTGGGTGCAGTGTCTTAGGGGGGTGTACACCTTCTTCGATATTGGGAGTAATATCATCCTCTTCCCTCAGGTTCGTAGGCTAAATATCGAAGGGGTTTTACAACTCGTGCGATATGGGCAGTAATATCCTCCTATCCCCACCTGGATGTTAGGAACTATATCACAGGCAGCTGTACACTTCTTGGCATGTTGGGAATCTTATCATCCTCTCCCATCTTGGATATTATGAAAAATATTAGAAACGAGGTGTACACCCGCTGAGATACTGAGAGAAATATTATGCTCTCCTCTTCGGATATTAGGAACAGTATCACAGGAGGTGTGTACAACCCCTGCGATATTGGGGGTAATATTCTCTCCCCTTGAATATAAAAAACAATATCACAGGAGGGTGTACCCCCCCTGTGATACTAAGAGTCATATCATCTTATTAGGAACAAAAGCACAGTGGGTGTGTAAAACCCCTGCGATATTGCCACTAGTATTATCTTGTCCATCCCAGGATATAAGGAAAAATATCAAAAGGGGATGTACATCCCTGTGATATTGGGGATGATATCTTCCTCTCCCCGGCTGGCTATTAGTAATATCTTCCTCACCCCTGCTGGATGTGAGGGAAAATATCAAAATGGAGGTCCAGGCCGCTTGCGATATTGGGAGTAATATCATCCTCTCGCACCCTGGATAGAAGGAATAAAATGACCGAAACGATGTAAAAACACTGCGGTAGATTCAATTATGTCATCCTCTACCCCCTGGTTATTAGGAACAACATCATAGAGGAATGTACACTTTCTGCGATATTGGGAGTAAAATCATCTTCTCCACATCGGATATCAGGAAATGGTCCATTAATTATTAATATTAATAAATATAATAAAATTAATACTAATGATTGACATTAACAATGACAATAAAGATACAAACTATTAATAGGGATTAAAAATTTTAATATTAGTATTAATAATTAATATTAACACTATTAATAATAAAATAATGATATCAACAATTCATGTTACTTAAATCAAAACTAAGTGATACTGCAAAAAATAATTAATATTACGAATTAATATTAATAAATGACATAATTATTAAAAATTAATTTTTGACATCCATCATCTAATTAAAATCAATATTAACAGTAAAATATTAATTGATAGTATTATTGATAATTATTACAATTGATTATTGATATTTAATAAATAATTATATCGTTTTCTGTGCAATACACTAAAGATGCACACACGTCAGTGAAATAGTTCATTATTTGCAGAGGACGAGACGATACTACTCATAATATTCTAAACGGGCTGTGAGACCACCATGGCTCCCAATAGCCAAGGGGGGGAGAGGGGGGTGGCTATTGGTCCCCACCTCGCGGGGGGTGGCTCACCCCCCTGCGAGGTGGCTCCCAATAGCCAAGGGGGGGAGAGGGGGGTGGCTATTGGTCCCCACCTCGCGGGGGGGGGTGGCTCACCCCCTGCGAGGTGGCTCCAATAGCCAAGGGGGGGAGAGGGGGGTGGCTATTGGTCCCCACCTCGCGGGGGGTGGCTCACCCCCCTGCGAGGTGGCTCCCAATAGCCAAGGGGGCGGGAGAGGGGGGTGGCTATTGGTCCCCACCTCGCGGGGGGTGGCTCACCCCCCTGCGAGGTGGCTCCCAATAGCCAAGGGGGGAGAGGGGGGTGGCTATTGGTCCCCACCTCGCGGGGGGATGGCTCGACCCCCCCTGCGAGGTGGCTCCCAATAGCCAAGGGGGGGAGAGGGGGGTGGCTATTGGTCCCCACCTCGCGGGGGTGGCTCACCCCCCTGCGAGGTGGCTCCCAATAGCCAAGGGGGGGAGAGGGGGGTGGCTATTGGTCCCCACCTCGCGGGGGGTGGCTCACCCCCCTGCGAGGTGGCTCCCAATAGCCAAGGGGGGGAGAGGGGGGTGGCTATTGGTCCCCACCTCGCGGGGGGTGGCTCACCCCCCTGCGAGGTGGCTCCCAATAGCCAAGGGGGGGAGAGGGGGGTGGCTATTGGTCCCCACCTCGCGGGGGGTGGCTCACCCCCCTGCGAGGTGGCTCCCAATAGCCAAGGGGGGAGAGGGGGGTGGCTATTGGTCCCCCACCTCGCGGGGGGTGGCTCACCCCCTGCGAGGTGGCTCCCAATAGCCAAGGGGGGGAGAGGGGGGTGGCTATTGGTCCCCACCTCGCGGGGGGGTGGCTCACCCCCTGCGAGGTGGCTCCCAATAGCCAAGGGGGGGAGAGGGGGGTGGCTATTGGTCCCCACCTCGCGGGGGGTGGCTCACCCCCTGCGAGGTGGCTCCCAATAGCCAAGGGGGGGAGAGGGGGGTGGCTATTGGTCCCCACCTCGCGGGGGTGGCTCACCCCCCCTGCGAGGTGGCTCCCAATAGCCAAGGGGGGGAGAGGGGGGGTGGCTATTGGTCCCCACCTCGCGGGGGGTGGCTCACCCCCCTGCGAGGTGGCTCCCAATAGCCAAGGGGGGGAGAGGGGGGTGGCTATTGGTCCCCACCTCGCGGGGGGTGGCTCACCCCCCTGCGAGGTGGCTCCCAATAGCCAAGGGGGGGAGAGGGGGGTGGCTATTGGTCCCCACCTCGCGGGGGGTGGCTCACCCCCCTGCGAGGTGGCTCCCAATAGCCAAGGGGGGGGAGAGGGGGGTGGCTATTGGTCCCCACCTCGCGGGGGGTGGCTCACCCCCCTGCGAGGTGGCTCCCAATAGCCAAGGGGGGGAGAGGGGGGTGGCTATTGGTCCCCACCTCGCGGGGGGTGGCTCACCCCCCTGCGAGGTGGCTCCCAATAGCCAAGGGGGGGAGAGGGGGGTGGCTATTGGTCCCCCCACCTCGCGGGGGTGGCTCACCCCCCTGCGAGGTGGCTCCCAATAGCCAAGGGGGGGAGAGGGGGGTGGCTATTGGTCCCCACCTCGCGGGGGGTGGCTCACCCCCTGCGAGGTGGCTCCCAATAGCCAAGGGGGGAGAGGGGGGTGGCTATTGGTCCCCACCTCGCGAGCGGGGGTGCTCACCCCCCTGCGAGGTGGCTCCCAATAGCCAAGGGGGGGAAGAGGGGGGTGGCTATTGGTCCCCACCTCGCGGGGGGTGGCTCACCCCCCTGCGAGGTGGCTCCCAATAGCCAAAGGGGGGGAGAGGGGGGTGGCTATTGGTCCCCACCTCGCGGGGGGTGGCTCACCCCCCTGCGAGGTGGCTCCCAATAGCCAAGGGGGGGAGAGGGGGGTGGCTATTGGTCCCCACCTCGCGGGGGGTGGCTCACCCCCTGCGAGGTGGCTCCCAATAGCCAAGGGGGGGGAGAGGGGGGTGGCTATTGGTCCCCACCTCGCGGGGGGTGGCTCACCCCCCCTGCGAGGTGGCTCCCAATAGCCAAGGGGGGGAGAGGGGCGGTGGCTATTGGTCCCCACCTCGCGGGGGGTGGCTCACCCCCCTGCGAGGTGGCTCCCAATAGCCAAGGGGGGGAGGAGGGGGGGTGGCTATTGGTCCCCACCTCGCGGGGGGTGGCTCACCCCCCTGCGAGGTGGCTCCCAATAGCCAAGGGGGGGAGAGGGGGGTTCGGCTATTGGTCCCCACCTCGCGGGGGGTGGCTCACCCCCCTGCGAGGTGGCTCCCAATAGCCAAGGGTGGGGAGAGGTGGGTGGCTATTGGTCCCCACCTCGCGGGGGGTGGCTCACCCCCCTGCGAGGGTGGCTCCAATAGCCAAGGGGGGGAGAGGGGGGTGGCTATTGGTCCCCACCTCGCGGGGGGTGGCTCACCCCCCTGCGAGGTGGCTCCCAATAGCCAAGGGGGGGAGAGGGGGGTGGCTATTGGTCCCCCACCTCGCGGGGGGTGGCTCACCCCCCTGCGAGGTGGCTCCCAATAGCCAAGGGGGGGGAGAGGGGGGTGGCTATTGGTCCCCACTCGCGGGGGGTGGCTCACCCCCCTGCGAGGTGGCTCCCAATAGCCAAGGGGGGAGAGGGGGTGGCTATTGGTCCCCAACCTCGCGGGGGGTGGCTCACCCCCCTGCGAGGTGGCTCCCAATAGCCAAGGGGGGGAGAGGGGGGTGGCTATTGGTCCCCACCTCGCGGGGTGGCTCACCCCCTGCGAGGTGCTCCCAATAGCCAAGGGGGGGAGAGGGGGGTGGCTATTGGTCCCCACCTCGCGGGGGGTGGCTCACCCCCCTGCGAGGTGGCTCCCAATAGCCAAGGGGGGGAGAGGGGGGGTGGCTATTGGTCCCCACCTCGCGGGGGGTGGCTCACCCCCCTGCGAGGGTGGCTCCCAATAGCCAAGGGGGGGAGAGGGGGGTGGCTATTGGTCCCCACCTCGCGGGGGGTGGCTCACCCCCTGCGAGTGGTGGCTCCCAATAGCCAAGGGGGGGAGAGGGGGGTGGCTATTGGTCCCCACCTCGCGGGGGGTGGCTCACCCCCCTGCGAGGTTGCTCCCAATAGCCAAGGGGGGGGAGAGGGGGGTGGCTATTGGTCCCCACCTCGCGGGGGTGGCTCACCCCCCTGCGAGGTGGCTCCCAATAGCCAAGGGGGGGAGAGGGGGGTGGCTATTGGTCCCCACCTCGCGGGGGGGGCTCACCCCCCTGCGAGGTGGCTCCCAATAGCCAAGGGGGGGAGAGGGGGGGTGGCTATTGGTCCCCACCTCGCGGGGGGTGGCTCACCCCCCTGCGAGGTGGCTCCCAATAGCCAAGGGGGGGGAGAGGGGGGTGGCTATTGGTCCCCACCTCGCGGGGGGTGGCTCACCCCCCTGCGAGGTGGCTCCCAATAGCCAAGGGGGGGAGAGGGGGGGTGGCTATGGTCCCCACCTCGCGGGGGTGGCTCACCCCCCTGCGAGGTGGCTCCCAATAGCCAAGGGGGGGAGAGGGGGGTGGCTATTGGTCCCCACCTCGCGGGGGGTGGCTCACCCCCCTGCGAGGTGGCTCCCAATAGCCAAGGGGGGGAGAGGGGGGTGGCTATTGGTCCCCACCTCGCGGGGGGTGGCTCACCCCCCTGCGAGGTGGCTCCCAATAGCCAAGGGGGGGGAAGGGGGGTGGCTATTGGTCCCCACCTCGCGGGGGGTGGCTCACCCCCCTGCGAGGTGGCTCCCAATAGCCAAGGGAGGGAGAGGGGGGTGGCTATTGGTCCCCACCTCGCGGGGGGTGGCTCACCCCCCTGCGAGGTGGCTCCCAATAGCCAAGGGGGGGAGAGGGGGGTGGCCATTTGGTCCCCACCTCGCGGGGGGTGGCTACCCCCCTGCGAGGTGGCTCCCAATAGCCAAGGGGGGGAGTGGGGTGGCTATTGGTCCCCACCTCGCGGGGGGGGTGGCTCACCCCCCTGCGAGGTGGCTCCCAATAGCCAAGGGGGGAGAGGGGGTGGCTATTGGTCCCCCCACCCTCAGCCGGGGGGGTGGCTCACCCCCCCTGCGAGGTGGCTCCCAATAGCCAAGGGGGGGAGAGGGGGGTGGCTATTGGTCCCCACCTCGCGGGGGGTGGCTCACCCCCCCTGCGAGGTGGCTCCCAATAGCCAAGGGGGGGAGAGGGGGGTGGCTATTGGTCCCCACCTCGCGGGGGGTGGCTCACCCCCCCTGCGAGGTGGCTCCCAATAGCCAAGGGGGGGAGAGGGGGGTGGCTATTGGTCCCCACCTCGCGGGGGGTGCTCACCCCCCTGCGAGGTGGCTCCCAATAGCCAAGGGGGGGGAAGAGGGGGGTGGCTATTGGCTCCCCACCTCGCGGGGGGTGGCTCACCCCCCTGCGAGGTGGCTTCCCAATAGCCAAGGGGGGGAGAGGGGGGTGGCTATTGGTCCCCACCTCGCGGGGGGTGGCTCACCCCCCCCCCCTGCGAGGTGGCTCCCAATAGCCAAGGGGGGGAGAGGGGGGTGGCTATTGGTCCCCACCTCGCGGGGGGGTGGCTCACCCCCCTGCGAGGGTGGCTCCCAATAGCCAAGGGGGGGGAGCAGGGGGGTGGCTATTGGTCCCCCCCCACCTCGCGGGAGGGGTGGCTCACCCCCCTGCGAGGTGGCTCCCAATAGCCCAAGTGGGGGAGAGGGGGGTGGCTATTGGTCCCCACCTCGCGGGGGGTGGCTCACCCCCCTGCGAGGTGGCTCCCAATAGCCAAGGGGGGGAGAGGGGGTGGCTATTGGTCCCCACCTCGCGGGGGGTGGCTCACCCCCCTGCGAGGTGGCTCCCAATAGCCAAGGGGGGGAGAGGGGGTGGCTATTGGTCCCCACCTCGCGGGGGGTGGCTCACCCCCCTGCGAGGTGGCTCCCAATAGCCAAGGGGGGGAGAGGGGGTGGCTATTGGTCCCCACCTCGCGGGGGGTGGCTCACCCCCCTGCGAGGTGGCTCCCAATAGCCAAGGGGGGGAGAGGGGGTGGCTATTGGTCCCCACCTCGCGGGGGGTGGCTCACCCCCCTGCGAGGTGGCTCCCAATAGCCAAGGGGGGGAGAGGGGGTGGCTATTGGTCCCCACCTCGCGGGGGGTGGCTCACCCCCCTGCGAGGTGGCTCCCAATAGCCAAGGGGGGGAGAGGGGGTGGCTATTGGTCCCCACCTCGCGGGGGGTGGCTCACCCCCCTGCGAGGTGGCTCCCAATAGCCAAGGGGGGGAGAGGGGGTGGCTATTGGTCCCCACCTCGCGGGGGGTGGCTCACCCCCCTGCGAGGTGGCTCCCAATAGCCAAGGGGGGGAGAGGGGGTGGCTATTGGTCCCCACCTCGCGGGGGGTGGCTCACCCCCCTGCGAGGTGGCTCCCAATAGCCAAGGGGGGGAGAGGGGGTGGCTATTGGTCCCCACCTCGCGGGGGGTGGCTCACCCCCCTGCGAGGTGGCTCCCAATAGCCAAGGGGGGGAGAGGGGGTGGCTATTGGTCCCCACCTCGCGGGGGGTGGCTCACCCCCCTGCGAGGTGGCTCCCAATAGCCAAGGGGGGGAGAGGGGGTGGCTATTGGTCCCCACCTCGCGGGGGGTGGCTCACCCCCCTGCGAGGTGGCTCCCAATAGCCAAGGGGGGGAGAGGGGGTGGCTATTGGTCCCCACCTCGCGGGGGGTGGCTCACCCCCCTGCGAGGTGGCTCCCAATAGCCAAGGGGGGGAGAGGGGGTGGCTATTGGTCCCCACCTCGCGGGGGGTGGCTCACCCCCCTGCGAGGTGGCTCCCAATAGCCAAGGGGGGGAGAGGGGGTGGCTATTGGTCCCCACCTCGCGGGGGGTGGCTCACCCCCCTGCGAGGTGGCTCCCAATAGCCAAGGGGGGGAGAGGGGGTGGCTATTGGTCCCCACCTCGCGGGGGGTGGCTCACCCCCCTGCGAGGTGGCTCCCAATAGCCAAGGGGGGGAGAGGGGGTGGCTATTGGTCCCCACCTCGCGGGGGGTGGCTCACCCCCCTGCGAGGTGGCTCCCAATAGCCAAGGGGGGGAGAGGGGGTGGCTATTGGTCCCCACCTCGCGGGGGGTGGCTCACCCCCCTGCGAGGTGGCTCCCAATAGCCAAGGGGGGGAGAGGGGGTGGCTATTGGTCCCCACCTCGCGGGGGGTGGCTCACCCCCCTGCGAGGTGGCTCCCAATAGCCAAGGGGGGGAGAGGGGGTGGCTATTGGTCCCCACCTCGCGGGGGGTGGCTCACCCCCCTGCGAGGTGGCTCCCAATAGCCAAGGGGGGGAGAGGGGGTGGCTATTGGTCCCCACCTCGCGGGGGGTGGCTCACCCCCCTGCGAGGTGGCTCCCAATAGCCAAGGGGGGGAGAGGGGGTGGCTATTGGTCCCCACCTCGCGGGGGGTGGCTCACCCCCCTGCGAGGTGGCTCCCAATAGCCAAGGGGGGGAGAGGGGGTGGCTATTGGTCCCCACCTCGCGGGGGGTGGCTCACCCCCCTGCGAGGTGGCTCCCAATAGCCAAGGGGGGGAGAGGGGGTGGCTATTGGTCCCCACCTCGCGGGGGGTGGCTCACCCCCCTGCGAGGTGGCTCCCAATAGCCAAGGGGGGGAGAGGGGGTGGCTATTGGTCCCCACCTCGCGGGGGGTGGCTCACCCCCCTGCGAGGTGGCTCCCAATAGCCAAGGGGGGGAGAGGGGGTGGCTATTGGTCCCCACCTCGCGGGGGGTGGCTCACCCCCCTGCGAGGTGGCTCCCAATAGCCAAGGGGGGGAGAGGGGGTGGCTATTGGTCCCCACCTCGCGGGGGGTGGCTCACCCCCCTGCGAGGTGGCTCCCAATAGCCAAGGGGGGGAGAGGGGGTGGCTATTGGTCCCCACCTCGCGGGGGGTGGCTCACCCCCCTGCGAGGTGGCTCCCAATAGCCAAGGGGGGGAGAGGGGGTGGCTATTGGTCCCCACCTCGCGGGGGGTGGCTCACCCCCCTGCGAGGTGGCTCCCAATAGCCAAGGGGGGGAGAGGGGGTGGCTATTGGTCCCCACCTCGCGGGGGGTGGCTCACCCCCCTGCGAGGTGGCTCCCAATAGCCAAGGGGGGGAGAGGGGGTGGCTATTGGTCCCCACCTCGCGGGGGGTGGCTCACCCCCCTGCGAGGTGGCTCCCAATAGCCAAGGGGGGGAGAGGGGGTGGCTATTGGTCCCCACCTCGCGGGGGGTGGCTCACCCCCCTGCGAGGTGGCTCCCAATAGCCAAGGGGGGGAGAGGGGGTGGCTATTGGTCCCCACCTCGCGGGGGGTGGCTCACCCCCCTGCGAGGTGGCTCCCAATAGCCAAGGGGGGGAGAGGGGGTGGCTATTGGTCCCCACCTCGCGGGGGGTGGCTCACCCCCCTGCGAGGTGGCTCCCAATAGCCAAGGGGGGGAGAGGGGGTGGCTATTGGTCCCCACCTCGCGGGGGGTGGCTCACCCCCCTGCGAGGTGGCTCCCAATAGCCAAGGGGGGGAGAGGGGGTGGCTATTGGTCCCCACCTCGCGGGGGGTGGCTCACCCCCCTGCGAGGTGGCTCCCAATAGCCAAGGGGGGGAGAGGGGGTGGCTATTGGTCCCCACCTCGCGGGGGGTGGCTCACCCCCCTGCGAGGTGGCTCCCAATAGCCAAGGGGGGGAGAGGGGGTGGCTATTGGTCCCCACCTCGCGGGGGGTGGCTCACCCCCCTGCGAGGTGGCTCCCAATAGCCAAGGGGGGGAGAGGGGGTGGCTATTGGTCCCCACCTCGCGGGGGGTGGCTCACCCCCCTGCGAGGTGGCTCCCAATAGCCAAGGGGGGGAGAGGGGGTGGCTATTGGTCCCCACCTCGCGGGGGGTGGCTCACCCCCCTGCGAGGTGGCTCCCAATAGCCAAGGGGGGGAGAGGGGGTGGCTATTGGTCCCCACCTCGCGGGGGGTGGCTCACCCCCCTGCGAGGTGGCTCCCAATAGCCAAGGGGGGGAGAGGGGGTGGCTATTGGTCCCCACCTCGCGGGGGGTGGCTCACCCCCCTGCGAGGTGGCTCCCAATAGCCAAGGGGGGGAGAGGGGGTGGCTATTGGTCCCCACCTCGCGGGGGGTGGCTCACCCCCCTGCGAGGTGGCTCCCAATAGCCAAGGGGGGGAGAGGGGGTGGCTATTGGTCCCCACCTCGCGGGGGGTGGCTCACCCCCCTGCGAGGTGGCTCCCAATAGCCAAGGGGGGGAGAGGGGGTGGCTATTGGTCCCCACCTCGCGGGGGGTGGCTCACCCCCCTGCGAGGTGGCTCCCAATAGCCAAGGGGGGGAGAGGGGGTGGCTATTGGTCCCCACCTCGCGGGGGGTGGCTCACCCCCCTGCGAGGTGGCTCCCAATAGCCAAGGGGGGGAGAGGGGGTGGCTATTGGTCCCCACCTCGCGGGGGGTGGCTCACCCCCCTGCGAGGTGGCTCCCAATAGCCAAGGGGGGGAGAGGGGGTGGCTATTGGTCCCCACCTCGCGGGGGGTGGCTCACCCCCCTGCGAGGTGGCTCCCAATAGCCAAGGGGGGGAGAGGGGGTGGCTATTGGTCCCCACCTCGCGGGGGGTGGCTCACCCCCCTGCGAGGTGGCTCCCAATAGCCAAGGGGGGGAGAGGGGGTGGCTATTGGTCCCCACCTCGCGGGGGGTGGCTCACCCCCCTGCGAGGTGGCTCCCAATAGCCAAGGGGGGGAGAGGGGGTGGCTATTGGTCCCCACCTCGCGGGGGGTGGCTCACCCCCCTGCGAGGTGGCTCCCAATAGCCAAGGGGGGGAGAGGGGGTGGCTATTGGTCCCCACCTCGCGGGGGGTGGCTCACCCCCCTGCGAGGTGGCTCCCAATAGCCAAGGGGGGGAGAGGGGGTGGCTATTGGTCCCCACCTCGCGGGGGGTGGCTCACCCCCCTGCGAGGTGGCTCCCAATAGCCAAGGGGGGGAGAGGGGGTGGCTATTGGTCCCCACCTCGCGGGGGGTGGCTCACCCCCCTGCGAGGTGGCTCCCAATAGCCAAGGGGGGGAGAGGGGGTGGCTATTGGTCCCCACCTCGCGGGGGGTGGCTCACCCCCCTGCGAGGTGGCTCCCAATAGCCAAGGGGGGGAGAGGGGGTGGCTATTGGTCCCCACCTCGCGGGGGGTGGCTCACCCCCCTGCGAGGTGGCTCCCAATAGCCAAGGGGGGGAGAGGGGGTGGCTATTGGTCCCCACCTCGCGGGGGGTGGCTCACCCCCCTGCGAGGTGGCTCCCAATAGCCAAGGGGGGGAGAGGGGGGTGGCTATTGGTCCCCACCTCGCGGGGGGTGGCTCACCCCCCTGCGAGGTGGCTCCCAATAGCCAAGGGGGGGAGAGGGGGTGGCTATTGGTCCCCACCTCGCGGGGGGTGGCTCACCCCCCTGCGAGGTGGCTCCCAATAGCCAAGGGGGGGAGAGGGGGTGGCTATTGGTCCCCACCTCGCGGGGGGTGGCTCACCCCCCTGCGAGGTGGCTCCCAATAGCCAAGGGGGGGAGAGGGGGTGGCTATTGGTCCCCACCTCGCGGGGGGTGGCTCACCCCCCTGCGAGGTGGCTCCCAATAGCCAAGGGGGGGAGAGGGGGTGGCTATTGGTCCCCACCTCGCGGGGGGTGGCTCACCCCCCTGCGAGGTGGCTCCCAATAGCCAAGGGGGGGAGAGGGGGTGGCTATTGGTCCCCACCTCGCGGGGGGTGGCTCACCCCCCTGCGAGGTGGCTCCCAATAGCCAAGGGGGGGAGAGGGGGTGGCTATTGGTCCCCACCTCGCGGGGGGTGGCTCACCCCCCTGCGAGGTGGCTCCCAATAGCCAAGGGGGGGAGAGGGGGTGGCTATTGGTCCCCACCTCGCGGGGGGTGGCTCACCCCCCTGCGAGGTGGCTCCCAATAGCCAAGGGGGGGAGAGGGGGTGGCTATTGGTCCCCACCTCGCGGGGGGTGGCTCACCCCCCTGCGAGGTGGCTCCCAATAGCCAAGGGGGGGAGAGGGGGTGGCTATTGGTCCCCACCTCGCGGGGGGTGGCTCACCCCCCTGCGAGGTGGCTCCCAATAGCCAAGGGGGGGAGAGGGGGTGGCTATTGGTCCCCACCTCGCGGGGGGTGGCTCACCCCCCTGCGAGGTGGCTCCCAATAGCCAAGGGGGGGAGAGGGGGTGGCTATTGGTCCCCACCTCGCGGGGGGTGGCTCACCCCCCTGCGAGGTGGCTCCCAATAGCCAAGGGGGGGAGAGGGGGTGGCTATTGGTCCCCACCTCGCGGGGGGTGGCTCACCCCCCTGCGAGGTGGCTCCCAATAGCCAAGGGGGGGAGAGGGGGTGGCTATTGGTCCCCACCTCGCGGGGGGTGGCTCACCCCCCTGCGAGGTGGCTCCCAATAGCCAAGGGGGGGAGAGGGGGTGGCTATTGGTCCCCACCTCGCGGGGGGTGGCTCACCCCCCTGCGAGGTGGCTCCCAATAGCCAAGGGGGGGAGAGGGGGTGGCTATTGGTCCCCACCTCGCGGGGGGTGGCTCACCCCCCTGCGAGGTGGCTCCCAATAGCCAAGGGGGGGAGAGGGGGTGGCTATTGGTCCCCACCTCGCGGGGGGTGGCTCACCCCCCTGCCATACTTGGAGTAATGTCAGCCTCTCCTCTCCATGAATATTAGGAACACTCTCCCAGGCTGGGTGTACGCCTCCTGGTCTATCCAGGGTCATATCATCCTCTCTCTCCCAGGGTATTAATAACAATATCACAGGTCGGGTGTACACAGTCTGTGACACTGGAATTATTATCATCCTCTCTCCCTCCGGGTACTAGGAACCATTTCACAGAAGAGTTGTACTCTCCCTGGGCTATTTTGAGCAATATCATACGCTTCTTCCGTTATTATTAGGATGAATATCAGGTGGCTCTTGTTCGTTGTTATGTTTGGTGTCATGTCATACTCTTTCCCCATAGATATTTGCATTATTATCACAGCTTTAGTGTACACCTACTGCGATATTAAAACTAATATCATAATCTCCTTCCCTTGATATTGGGAACGACATCACAGGTAGGTGTACACCCCTTGTGGTATTAGGAGTAATAATATGGTTAATTATTAAACATCAATGATCGATTTTAATAATTATCAATGACACTATTAATTAATAAGATACCATTATTAATTTTGGATAACTATTTTATGTATATGATTATACACGCTTAGAATTAATTATTAATATTAATGTCATTTAACAATATTATTAATTGTTAATAAGAATCATTATTTTATTACCAACATCTCTTGGTAATGATTTCAGTGACATTAATTGATGATATTATTATTTTATTAATAATGATATTAGTATTAATTATTAATATTAGTAATTAATGTTTGTAACGAGTATTAATTTTTACTATCGTTATTATGATTATTAATATTCATAATTATTATTAATTTTATATTTATTAATATTAATAATTAATAAACTTGTTCCTGATATCCGTCGGGAAGCAGATGATATTACTCCCAACATTGAAGAAAGTGTACACCCCTCTATGATGTTATTCCCAATAGCCAGGAGGTATAGGATAACATTTTTCAAACTATCACAGTGCGTGTCTATCCCCTCAGTGGTCTTGTTTCTTATATTCTGGGTGGGAGAGGATGATATGACTCCCAATATCCCAGTGGGTGTAGACCTCCCCCGTGATCTTCTCCCTAACATCCAAAGGTGGAGAGGATGATATTTCTTCCCATTTCGCAGTGGGTGTACACCACCCCTGTGATATGATTCCTAACATCCAGCGAGAGAAATAGTCTCAATATTGCAGGAGGTGTACACTGCCGGGTGATATTGTTCATAATATTCAGGGATGGAGAGGATATCACCCCCTATAGAGCAGGGGGTGTTCACTCCTTCTGTGACATTGTTCCTGATAGCCAGCGGGGGAGAGGAAGACATTACTCCCAATATTGTAGGGGGTGTACACCACCTTGTGATATTGTTTCCTATATCCTGGGAGGGAGACGATGATGCCAGTGGTAATATCGCAGGGGGTGTACACACCCACTGTGATATTGTTCCGAATATCCAGAGGGAAAGAAATTGATATGACTCCAAATATCACAGGGGGTGTACATCTTCCTGTGATATTGTTTCTTACAATCAGGGGGAGAGGATGATATGACTGCCAATATGGCAGGGGTTGCACACACCTCCTGCGATATTGTTCCTAATATCCCGAAGGGGAGAGCATAATATTTCTCTCAATATCGTAGGGGGTGTACACCTACTTTGTAATATTGTTCTTAATATCCACGATGGGAGAGGATGATATGACTCCCAATATCACAAGAAGTGTACAGCCACGTGTGATATAGTTCCTAACATCTGGGTGGGGAGAGGATGATATTACTGCTCATACCGCTCGAGTTGTAAAACCCCTTTGATATTTTGCCTGTAATCCTGAGGGGAGAAGATGATATTGCTCCCAATATCGAAGAAGGCATACACCCCCCATGACACTATGCCAAATATCCACTTTGGGAGACGATGGCACTACGCCCAATATCTCAGGGGATGTACACCCACACTGGGATATTGTTCCTTATATAGAGAGGGGGAGAAGATGCTATTGCTCCCAATAGCGCAGAGACTGTGGCTGTACACCCCTCCTGTGATACTGTTCTTAATATGCTAGGGACGAGAGGATGATACTACACCCAATATTGCAGGGGGAGTACACCCACCCAGTGATATTGTTCTTAATGTACTCCACCTCCCACCACCAGGTATATCGTTCCTAATATCCAGAGGAAGAGAGGATAACATTATGCCCAATACCGCGGGGCAGTGTCACACCCTCTGTGATGTTGGCCAGACGATGATGTTACTGGCCATATTGCAGGGGGTGAACACCCTTCTGTGATATCGTTTTTGACATTCAGTTGGGGAGAGGATAACCTGAATCCCAATATCACTGAAGGTGTACAGACCCCTGTGATGTAGTTCCTAATGTACAGGGGAAAGAGAAGAATATTGCTCTCAATATCGCAGGGGGTGTAACCACCCTGCCCCCTGTATGTTGTTCCTCATATGCAGCGGGGTAGAGGCTGATAGTACTCCCAATATCCCAGAAGGTGCACACACACCTGTGATATAGTTCCTAATATCCAGCGGGAAAGAGGCTGATTTTACTTTCGATATCGCAGTGGGTGTACACCGCCCCCAACCCCGGGGTATCGTTCCTAATATCCAAGCGGGAAGAAGATGACATGGCTGACAATATCGAAGGGGGTGGACACTTATTCCGTGATATGGTTCCTGATATCCAGGGGGTGAATGGATATTACTCTCAAAAAAGTAGGAACCGTACAGCCACCCTGGGATTTTGTCCTTAATAACCACAGGGGAGAGGTGATATTACTACCAACATTGCAAGGGGTGTACACCCCTCCTGTGATATTGTTTTTTATATCCAGGAGAGGAGAAGATGGTATTACTACCAATATTGAAGGGATGGACAGCCCCCAAGGGATATTGTTGTAAAGATACAGGTTGAAGGAGGATGAGATTCCATCCAATATAACAAGGGGTGTACACCCCGCCTGTGATATGAATCGTAAAACCTAGAAGAAGAGAGAATGACGTTGCTTCCAAACACTCACGGGGTGTACACCCACCTTGTGATATTGTTCCTGTCATCTAAAGGAAGAGATGATGATACTACTCCCACTACCGGAGGAGGTACATACCCCCCTGTAATATTGTTCCTCATAACCTGTGGAGGAGAGCATGATATTACTTCCAGTATGACAGTGGCTTGACACCCAGTCTGTGATATTGCTCCTAATTTCCAGTAGGTAAAGTACAATGTTCCTGCCAAGAGAGTAGTGGGTGTACAGCCGCCCTGTGATATGTCTCCGAATATTCAGGGAAACACAGGAGGACATATACCCCAAATCTCCCAAAAAGCGTACACCCATTGTGTGATATGGTTGCTAATATCCGGAGGTGCAGAGGATGGTATTCGTTCTCCTGTCGCAGGCTGTGTACACACAACCTGTGAAATTCTTCCTAATATCCTGAACAAAAGAAACTGCTAGTAATGGACACACATTGCAGGGGGGAGTAATTGGCTATTACGATCCACATCGCAAGGGGTGAGGAACTCCCCACTATATGGGGAGTAATATCAACCCCCTCTCCCCGCTGGCTCTTACGATCCACATCGCAGGGCAATTCAGGACACCAGCCCTGCCCCAAACTTGACCCAGACAGTGGGTGTCATGGGACCACCTCAGGGTGGGTGGCAGCTCAGCTCAAAGGTATCCTTGCTGCCAAAGACCAACTGCTCCTGCTAGTTTGAATCTGGATACAGGGTCTCTGTTGGTGAGACAGATGACCATGAGGCAGACACCCTGAAATCTAGCACGACAGAGCTCAACGCCCCATGAGAGGCACCATAGCACGCAGACTTTGCAGACATAGTAGCAAAGGCCACAGCAGGCCCTGAGAGAGGAACAATCTGACCAAGATCCTGGGGTCCTGCCACACAGCCCTTAAACCAGGGACTGGAAACTGTTTCCCTAAAGAGCCAGGAGTCAGTATTTTCAGCTTTGCCAACTGATCTTTGCCTCCAGGATGCAACTCTGCAATAGCTGCACGACAGCTGCCTTCTGCAGGTGGCCTGTGAAGAGATGGGCATGACTGCACCCCCATCAAACTTTACTTATGGACATGGAAATTTCTCAGTGTCATGAAGTGTTAGTTTTTTATTTGTTCAACCATTTGGAAATGTAAAATCTGTTCTTGATTCACGGGCCACAAGAACAGGCAGGGACAGGCTGCCCCTTGCCGACCTCTGGAATGAGCTTAGAGAAGGAACGGACAGGCTGGGCCAGCGCAGCCTCCTCACAGGGGATTCGCTGCAGGAGGGTCCTTCGTAGCAACCACTTCTCATCCTTCGTCTTGGCTTCAAGTGCAGTTCAGGTGGAGAAAGAGAACAGAACCGGCCTCAGCAACAAGAAGGAAGGAGATGCAGGGTCAAGCAGCCGTGTGGATCCATCACACTCAACATTCACACCAAGCGGAGCACAGGCAGGACCAGCCCGGGGGACCGAAGTGGAGGCTCTCTGGTGGGGGACCTTTGGGTGCGCAAGATTCTCTACCTAAAAGTCAAATAGAAGATCTACACAGCAGTAGTTCCAGAAAACGCACGCTAAGAAAAAGGCCAAAATAAAAATAGGACACCAAGTTTGGCCAACCGGGTCTCACAAGCCAGTAGGTAAGAAAGCCCAGGAGGGCCCACCAGAGGCGCTGGGGGTGGGTTCCTGCCTGCAGGGGGCCTGGGACACCCCATTCCCACAGAGGAGGACCCAAGCTTTGGGGAGGAAGCTGTCAGAGTCACCCAGTGAGCTGCTCAGAGCTGGAGCCACAGAGCAGGGGAGGAGCCCTGGCTACGTCCCCGTGTGCGCTGAGAAGCTGGGGTGGGGGCACACCCCCAGGGGCCAATGCAAACAGTGGACCGCTGGCCCTCCTCCTGCCCAGAGGATACTCAGCTCCCAAGGGACCACCAAAGCCTGGAACCCAGGGACACACCACCTGACCCTTATGCCCAGGCCTCCTGGACCAGGCAATGTCCAGTACAGGCAGGCAGTCTGGGCTTGGGGCAAGGATAGGGGTGGGTGGTCCTGCTAGCCAGGCCTCCTTCTCCCTACCAGCTGGGCTGGTGGCACTGTAGTTTTGGTTCTGGCAACATATTGCTGCCCTCTTTGGCCACACCAGTCCCCTGCTCCCTGGATAGACCCAGTGCTGTCCAACCCACCTACACAGGTCCCACACACCCAGTGCCCAGCAGGCTCCTGTCAGCCAGGAGGACCCGTGCTCATCCCCTGAACTATCTGTGGGAGCCTGCATCCCACAGGGACCCACAGCTCGGGGCCAACCTCCATGGGGTTTTCTTGGTTGTGGTGGAAGGGGTGGGGGGGTGTTGACCTCCAGCCCTCCCATCCTGGCCACTGTGTTTTATGGGAATCATTCAGTCCTGGGAGCCTCCTGGGGACCCCAAAAGGAAGAGAACAGGGTGGCCATGGCAGCCTCAGCCCCAGGCTCTGCGCCCAAGCGCAACAGAAGGAAGAGAGCAGAGTGGTCATGGCAGTCTCAGCCCCAGACTCTGGGCCCAAGTGCAACAGTCTTCCGGTTCTGGTTTGATCTGGGCGGTAACAACAGGTGAAGTCATTCACACAAGGATTGGCTTCAATATAATGCATCAAGGGACTGTGGAGGACACAGATCAGCCTCCAGACCAGTTATACCTGGTGACTTACCCAGTGCAGGCTGGGGAGTGGAAAAGCTGACCCCCGACCTCCCCACCTATCCTACCCACCAGATGCCAGTAGCGGCCAGGGATCCCTGACGTCAGACGGAGGCAAACAGCACAGTTGCTGCCTTCTTTGATCCCATCCCAGGGCCCATAGGGCCTGGAGAAACCTGGCAGGGGCTGAGTTGGGAGAATCAGGCAGGGAGATGCCAAGTGAAGAATGTGAGGGACTGGCTATGAGGGGCACTAGGGCACAGGGTCTGCTTCCCCTGGGGAGGTGGCAGTGAGACATATAGTAGCCAAACCTCCACAGGCACCACCCTGCTGCCAGGCACGCGAGGTTCCCATAACAACCCCAACGGCTGCAGGAAGGTTCTTCATCAACAAAAGGAGAGGACGCGCCCACATCCACATAGGCATTGGTGCCCACACACATCAGAGAAGAAAATTGCTGCTGTGCCCAAGGTGTGGGGAAAGGGGCAATGTCCCCTTCCTTCCCTTGGTGGGTCCAAAATTACCTGTTCCTGCCAGCACCCCCACCCCCAACTCCACAAGCTGCTGACCTCCACCACAGTGCCATGCCACATGCCAGGAACAGCTCAGCGGTACATCCCAAAGGGTGCTATCCTGGAGTGGCTGTGCTGGGCAAGGGACACATTTCCTAGTCACAGAGGTTTTCTTTCTTTACCGCTCACCGGCCCTGTGTCTCGGTTTCCCCCACTGTGGCACAATGTAAAAATCCCATCTTGAAGGCTAGGAACCCAGAAACGTCACCACACCTGGTGAAATGGGGGGTGAAACTCCCTGTCTTGGACCTCTTGCTCCAGGACTGATGTCCATTGGGACATGGCCAGGCCAGCATCCTGGGGAGGGCTGCATTCCCTGCCTGGGGAACCTTGCTCCCAGTTAGGGATCACAGGAGTTGAGGCCCCTAATGGATTGGGGGAGGCACAGGGGTAGAATGGAGGTAGCCCCATCATACAGGCCTGTGTAGACCCCAGAAAACAAGCATTGAGTTCAGACTCTTCTCTGAAGTTGGCCACCTGAAAGTATTTGGGCTTTGGGGTGTGATGAGGGCCTGGGGTCAGGGAACAAAGTGTTCTGGTTTGGACACGCAGGAGGTTCTCTGTAACTCTCTCAGGTATAGCGTATGTTGCTAAGTATATGCTTTTAAAAACCCTAGGAGGAGGGGGCACCTAGAAGGGGCCCTGAAGTCAAGGGCATGGTCCAGTCTTTCCACCTCCCCAGCTGAAGACAGGCTGCCGGACAGTTCTCCAGAGTTTCCTAACAAAGGAGAGAAAAAAGAAATCAAAAAGACCTGGAGGATAGGCAAGCTGATGAGGACTGACTGGGATTACCCTGCCTAATCCTCAAAACAAGCCTTCCCTATCTGTCCTTTGGGCCAGGTGAGGAAAGAGGTCATAGTAGGACATTCAGACCCTGGGCAGACAGCTGGCAGCCTGGAGCCCAAGAGGTGCAAACACATTTTCACTAAGGCACGTCCTGCAGAGCCCTAAATCCATTCAACCTTGCGTCAATACAGCACATGCTTCTGTGAGCACAGGGTTGGGTCTAGGGTTACAGATTAACAGCATCTCAAGGCAGAAGAATTTTTCTCAGTACAGATCAAAATGGACTTTCTTATGTCTTCGTCTTTCTCCATAGACACAATAACAGTCTGATCTCTCTTTCTTTCCCCCACACAGAGAGTGTCACCACTGTATGTCAGCCACCGGGGGACAGGCTTCAGCTTACACCCACCTTCCAAATTCCACCCTCTCACCTTGGCAGAAGCTGGCCAGGAATTGGGGCCAATGGATGGGTGGGGTCTGCAACGACACCGTGTTCAGGTCCCCATGACGGCTTCATACATGGGTGGTGGCCCTGAAGTTCCAGGTGCCACACACACGCCAGCCCCTGCTCGGGTCCTGATCTTTGAGGAGGGGGAGCAGCAGAACCCGGGCACTGACCCCACAGTACCACTCACATCCACAGATGATTCTGCAGACAGGCATCAGGTCTCGGTCCTGGCCACCACCCCCTGCAGGGCCTCAGCTCTCTCCCAGGACTCACGTGGTCCTTCCTCACATGCAGCTCTGGTAGGATGCATTGATCTGTACACTGGGGCTCTGAGGTGACAATGGCCACGGTCATGCAGAGTGCAAGGGCACAGGCTGGGTGCCCATTGTGGGGACCCTGACTGCAGCACTCCCAGACTATCACTGGGCATGTTGGCCCCCAGGCTTAGCTAGGGCACCAGCAGTAGGAGTGCACTGCTCTGGACTCTGCAGGAGGAGGACAACTGTCACCGCATCTTCATGTTCTCCTGCTGGTGTCACTCTGTGCTTCTCATCTCCTGGTTGTAAGGGCAGACTCTCTGAACACCTTGTGAGGAACAGCAGAGTCCAGCAGAGAAGAGGAGAAAAGCCCCAGTTGCAATGATAAAAAATTGGCATGTGTGACATGGGCCCCCATTCAGATTCTGTATTTAGATGAGGTCTTCCGGAACACCTGCTCTCATTGGATAATACTTCAAATAAGAATGTATACATAAATATTCATATACACATACATATATATATATATATATATATTTTAGACAGAGTCTCACTCTGTATCTCACGTTGGAGTGCAGTGGCATGATCTCGGCTCACTACAACCTCCGCCTGCCGGGTCCTGGTTCAAGCAATTGTCCTTCCTCAGCCTCCCGGATAGCTGAGATTACAGACATGCACCCCCATGCCGGGCTAATTTTGTGTACTTTTAGTAGAGACGGACTTTCACCATGTGGGCGAGGTTGGTCTTGAACTCCTGGCCTCGGGTGATTCACCCACCTTGCCCTCCTAAAGTGCTAAGATTACAGGCATGAGCTACAGTACCCGGCCCATTGTGGCAGCTTAATCACAGAGGAAAAGAAGGCCTGGACCCAGCACGAAGATGACGAAAAGGGGTAAGAGCAGCTCTCTCACCTATGGTGTTGCCAGGTGCTTCCAACTTTCAACATAAGGGACACTAAATAGCTTTCCCAATGAAAACAACTGAGATGTTGGGTAAAACCTACCAAAATGCATCTTTGTAAGTGCATTACTGAGCTGGCATTGAAGGATGGAATCCACAGCAGTCAGTAAAGAATTGGCAGGAACCAAAGTGGCATTTTTGTTTCTGTTTAGACAGTTGCACAGAGGATGGGGCATCAGAAACAAAACTGTATGTCTCTCCAAAATGAGGTCAGAAATCTGACATCTTAGACTTAAAATGAAAGCCCACCTCAGAGCAGGAGCAGCGAGGAGAGCAGCTGTCCCTGCATTGGTGCTGGGTGGAGGGAAAACCCTGACCCTGAGAACCGACGAGAAACAGTCCTCCAGGAGTTCATACTGGAAGACCTGGAGAGCATGGATCAAATCGACGTGGCACCAGGCGGCTGCTCACTTCACCTCTACCCCATGTGAGTGAACATCTTTGCTGAAACAATGCAACCCTGTCCTCAAAATATCTCCCCACATAAAATTCCAAGGAAGATAAGTCCGCGTGCAAAAAGTTACAAAACTTAAGTCAACAAAGTACTGTGGATACATCCAATAATTCAAGAAACAAATTCAGCAGAGTCACAAAAATCCAAAAGGTGGAAAAGATCAACTGGTGGCAAAGGATCCACTGCTGTTGCTCCTGTTAAGAGACTGTATTTCATCAAAAGCTAGACACGCCCCTCTGTGGCTTCACACTTGCCTTGTCAGGCATGTCTGCCCCAGAAATGCCCTTGCACTATCTTCTCCAAGAGAAACGTATGGGACAAGAATATTTAGGCAGTGATTGTAGAAATAGAAAACACCTGAAAGCCATCCAAACACACTTCTATCAAGGAAAAAAGCTGGCATAGTCACATTGTGGAATATGATACAGCTGTGAAAATGAACTGCAGTTAGAAGCATCAACAATGAAAAATTACAGTGAACAAAGGAAATTACTGAAAAATACACTGCTATTCCATATACAGTTCACAAACTATAACATATGACATGGCTTCATAATATACAGAGAAATGATAAACCTTATGAAAAGCAAGACAAACATTAACACATTAGTCCTATCTCTGGGTGAAGAAGGGAGACCCAGGTGATCAAGGAAGGGCATATTGTAGCCTTTCAAGACAGTTGATGCTAATGGATGATGGCATCAGTGCAATTATTAATCTTTGGTATTCTGCATTCAGTTTTGTTTGTTGGTTGGTTTTTGAGGCAGAGTTTTGCTCATGTTGCCCAGGCTAGAGTGTAATGGTATGACCTCAGCTCACTGCAACTCCTCTTTCCCGGGTTCAAACAATTCTCCCACCTCAGCCTCCTGAGTAGCTGGGATCACAGGTGCCTGCCATGATGCTCAGCCAACTTTTTGTATTTTTTTAGTAGAGACGGGTTTCACCATGTTGGCCAGGCTGGTCTTGAACACTTGACCTCAAATGATCCACCTGCCTCAGCCTCCGAAAGTGTTGGGGTTACAGGCATGAGCCACCGTGCCCAGCCAAATTTTATAGACTCTTACGTGTCATATATTTCAAAATTAAACATAAAAAATAAAATATTTACTGTAGTTTGTAAATGAAAGAGCAATAAAAAATGTTGCAAACTTTTAAACATCAAACCTGTCGTATAGCTCATAGTGACCCTCGTATTAAGCTGTGGTAAGTTCCAAGCTGCATTTCACTGTAATTTTCTAAAAACTAGGTGAACAGATGAAAAACAGAATTCAGTTTTAAAACAAGATATTAAGATAATGTTACTGGTTGAAGGTTTCCAGGTTCTTGGTGCCTTGAACCAAGACTCAGACACAACGCAAAAATGGAGCAAGGAAAGAATGAAGCAGCAAAGCAGAGATTGACGGAAAATGAAAGCACACTCCACAGGGTGGGAGCGCCTGAGCACAGGGAGCCCGTTGCTGAAGTTTCTGGAGTTTGAATCCCCTCTAGAGGTGTCCTTTGGTTACTTGGTGTGCACCCTATGTAAATGAAAAGGAGGAAGTACAATTACAATGTCATGTACTCGGTGTATGCCCTGTGTAAATGGAGAGGATATTTCCTGTGATAGCCCAAGAGTTTCCATTTGATTTCGTTCTCCGAAGTCAGGGTGAATCAGCCTTATGTTCCTGCCTGCAGATCCTTTTCTCCTGCCTCCGTGGAATGGATGGCAGCACATGGAAAAGTGTTCTGTCCAAATGACATGCCCCAGAGCACTGGCAGCTGAGGACGAGAGAGAACCAGTTGGCACCACTGAGGAACGCTCGCCCGTGTCTCCACACCGCACAGAACAAAGTGAGTGTCCTTGTCCTGAACCCTCTGAAGTGGGTATCTCGCCTCAGGGTTTTCACGAAACCCTTTTTAGGAGAGGCTCCTTCTCTCTCCTTCTGCAGCCACAAGGCAGCAGGGATAGCTCCTCTCTCGCTGAAGTTCTTCTAAAAAAACCAAAGAGAATAAAAGAATAGAATTAATGTAATGAATAATAAAATAATGAAAATGAAACTTTTTTTACAGAAGCAGCTCTGGAATTTCATGTATTGGTGGCATTAAAAGCAGAAAATGGGCCTATAGGCGTGGTGGAGTGGCTCATGCCTGTAATCCCAGCACTTTGGGAGGCTGAAGCGGGAGGATCACGGGGTCAGGAGATTGAGACCATCCTGGCTAACACGGTGAAACCCCGTCTCTACTAAAAATACAAAAAATTAGCCAGGCATGGTGGCGGACGCCTGTACTTCCAGCTACTCAGGAGGCTGAGTCAGGAGAATGGCGTGCACCGGGGAGGCGGAGCTTGCAGTGAGCTGAGATCGCCTCACTGTCCTCCAACCTGGGCAACAGAGCAAGACTCTGTCTAAAAAAAAAAAAGAAAGAAAAGAGAAGAAAATGGGCCTATTATAGAGCTCAATTTAATGGCAAAATTTAAAGAAAGAATAAAAAGACTGCTAATAATGACGACATGAGGTGCTCATATTGTCATTTTCTCTGGGAACCAATATTGGGGAGGAGGTGGGACCACCTGCCACCAGGCTCCAGGTGATTTTCAGGCTGTTCCCCAAAATCACTGCAGCCTCTTCCCTGCTCGTCCCTTGATGCTGCTGCCGTGCCGGGCGTCCTGTGTGGCAGGACACACCTCGGCAGCTTCCAGTGGGATAGGCTTGTGGCATTCTGAACCTGAATGCCGTGATCACTAGGAAGTGAGGAGACACAAGCAGGAAGAGTTCAGGGATGGAGCGGCCGCTTCTCAGGGATCAGTCTCAGGCCTGAGCTGGGAAGAATCCCCTTTCAGGACAATGGCTCCAGGCTGAGGTCAACGCTGTTTCTGTGCATTATGATGACTGACCTGCATCCACAGGGAAGCGTATCTGGGCTCCTTTTTTCCAGGCGATGTTGGGAACACCTTGAAATGGGCACTGGTGGATTTCAATTCCAGCCTTCCAGAAGCCACTCCAAATGGAAATTGAGCTAAGGGATGTAGCTGGAGTAAGTAAACAACTTGAGATCCTGAACAACAATTTTCACATACAATATAGTATGCAGGGAAAAATGAAGCCTCAGGACCCTAATTCACAGCCAAAAAGAAAACAACGTTAAGCTGGAAGCTGAATCATGCAAGAAACTGCCTTTCCTTTTGTTCCTAAGCAGATAGCTACAGATAAAGGTTTACATATCTCCACAGGAAGCTGGTCTATGTTCACCTTATCTTATGTAAAGGACTTATTTACCGCATGTGAGATGAAGACATAACTGACCATTCCCCACCTGCTCTCTTTCTCTTGCAACCTGAGGACGACCACAGGCTCCCTCTTTCCCCTCCAGCCCGCCCTTCCCTCCAGCCCACCCTTCCCTCCAGCCCACACTTTTCCTCCAGCCCACCCTTCCCTCCAGCCCACCTTTCCCTCCAGCCCACCCTTCCCTCCAGCCCACCCTTTTCCTCCAGCCCACCCTTCCCTCCAGCCCACCCTTCCCCTTTAACTACTGAAGCCCTCAAAATCATCTTGGGAGGAAGGCACAGACCACAGATTGTTTCTGTGATTCCATGTTTTTTTCTTCCAAGCATGTCCTTAACCTTGGCAGAATTATCTTTTAAATGGATTGAGATTGGTCTCAGGTACCTTTTGGTTTACAATCGCATGCCTCAGCCATCACAGAGCTCCCTGGCTTTTGTCCTCTTTTACCAAAGGAGGAGGGTGAATTCCATGATCCTAAAACCCCTTCAGCTCTCCATAGGTTTCTGGGGGGACACAATTACCTAAGAGATTAGAGAGAGCATCCTAAAATATAAGTAGACGGTGTGTGGTAGTTAGGGTTAAGTTTGGCTGCATAAAACAGAAGACACAAGCTAACAGAGGCTCACACATAGAAAGGTCTGTCTTTTCACATGAAAGGAATCTGAAGGCAGGCAGTCCTCCCCTGTGCACTGGATCTGTGATGTTATCAGAGAGCCCAGCTTCTCCTATCATTCCCTCAGGCACTTTGACTGAAGGTGGTTGTATCTTCTAGATCACCTCACACCCCAAGAGAGCAGCTTTGTTCCTGCAATCACAGCTGCATTCAAAGCAGCAGGAAAAAGAAAAAATAAAACAATGTCATACTCAGTAGTTTGGCTTCTTTTAAGTCCTTTTGGATGTCCTACTCAACAATTCCACTTATATCACATGGGCCAGAATGCACCAACATGGCCACATGGGTGCACAAAGACAGCTGGGAAACGAAGCATTTAGTGCGGAGCCTTGGTCAGAAGAGGAGGAAGAAATGGATGTTGAACCAACTGTTTCTGTCACATGGCGTTTTAGTTGAGCTTGGAAGGATGAGTGGGTTATTCACAGACAGGCTTGGAGAGAGACACAAGCAAGGATCGTGTGTGGAAGAAGCGCGCTGGGAATTCGGAGGATAAAAAGAGTCTCCCCCTCACTGCAGATTCTTCTTGCTAAAAACTCAAGGGCTTCTGAATTATTTCCATACTTTTTTTTCTTTCTGAATTTAGAAGATTTACAATTCAGTTATATGTAACGCTGAGACGTCGTCTTCTTGGGGATTGTTTAAACACTAGTCCGTTTGGGTTGGGAAAGAGAAACCTAAGACCCAAGTGCAGGGGAGGGAGTTTCAAGGTTCCTGGAACAAAATGCTGGAAGGAATTCAGGCAAAATATGCCATGGTCTTCTGATTGCTCTCTGGTGCCTGTTGTGAAGTCTAAAAGCTGTGATGCTCCCCAGGAATGGCTGTGTTCTGAAAGCTTTTCCAGGAAACTGTCTTGAGCTGGGCTACATTGTTAGCTCTCTGCTTCACAGAAAGAGCCTTCTGGAAGTCCAGAGGGCACTTAGATAAGACAGATTACATGGCACTCAAGGTTTCCTCCGTGGTTTTCTTCCAGACATCTCTGAGGCATCAGAAGCAAGGGTCAACAACTCAGTGTCATAGAGATTTTAAAATGAATAAAATATTTGGATGGAAGGAGAAACCTTCAAAATTATGCCTATTATTTAGCATTTTATCTTCCACAAAGCAAAACAAAGCTATAAACTTCTCACTGCAACTGTGAGGGAAGAGAATCCTAAAACATTTTGTCTTAGCCTGTTTTCTGCTTCTCTTAGCAGAGTGCCTGAGACTGGGTAATTTACAAAAACAGAGATTCACTTCTCACAGTCCTGGAAGTAGGAAGTACAAGGTGAAGGGGTGGTGGGCATCTGGCAAGGACCTTTGTGCTGTGTCATCCCACAGGAAGGTGGAAGGGCAAGAGAGCATGAAGGAGTAAGAGGGGTCAAACTCACTTTTGTAGCAGACCAATTCTTGTGATAAGGAACCCACTCCCCCAATAACAACATTAGTCCACTCACCAGGGCGAAACCCTCATGACCTGATCACCCCTTAAACATCCCTCCCCTCAGCACTACTGCATGGGGGATTCAGTTTCCAACACTTGAAATTTGGGGGACACTTTCAAGCCATAGTAAGAAAGAAATGGCAAAAATAAATTACTTAGACAGTGTTTATCACTAATAATAAGGTATGCACAAAACATCATTTATAGTCTATATTCACTATAATATGTTGTGCTCTATTTTCATGTTACTTTATGCAAAGAAATAAAAAACAAAGAGAAAGATTTTTGAGAGAAGTATTAAGAAACAGCACCATAACTTTAGTTAAACTGAGAAACTGGTGGAAGTAATTGTTTTAAAAACCTTTTTTATTTGTTGGTTGTTTGGAAGTCAGTGGTGACATTTCAAGGAGGAGTTGTTATTGGGAAGGCAGATTTCAGGAGGCTTTCGTAAGAGTGCGTGAGGAAGATGGGCAAGGAAGGAGGACAGGTGACTTAGAAAGATTCTTGGTGGCAACTGGAAGTGCAGAAATAGAATGGTGACTTCAGGGAGAAGCAATTCAAGGAATGTTGTGCTTTTGCTTCCCTCTTTCTGTCCCTCTCCCCATCTCTCTTTCCATCTCTCTCTGCCTCTCACTTTGTCTGTCTCTGTTTCTCCCTCTCTGTGCCTCTCTCCTGGTTGCTCTGTCTCTCTTTGTCTCTTTTCAAGACTCTGTGTGTGTCTCTGTCTCTCTCTTCCCCTCATTTCTTTCTCCATCTTTCCATGTCTCTCTGTGTCTCTGCTTCTCTGACTTTTTCTGTCTGTCTCTCTCTCTGTCTCTCTCACTTTCTTTCTTTCTTTCTTTCTTTCTTTCTTTCTTTCTTTCTTTCTTTCTTTCTTTCTTTCTTTCTTTCTTTCTTTTTCTTTCTTTCTTTCTTTCTTTCTCTCTCTGCGTGTGTGTGTGTCTCACTCTCTTGGTTTCTCACTCTCACTCTCCATCTCGCAGCTCTCTTTGGTTTCACTATGCAAGCTGACTTTCCCCACCTGATGATCCAGTAGTATTAGCAGGAACCGGGTGGACTACCCCCACCACCCGCCTCCTGTGCCCATCCATGAACTGGGGCAGAGGAGAGGACTGATCTCGCTACTTGGCCTGGCTGGACATGTTGACCCTCAGGATCACAGGCAGTGGAAGGAGCAGCTCCTGGAAGGTCAGAGTGGGTTCTGTGATGGATGGAAATGACAAGTATGTTGAGCAACAAAAATGACCAGCACTTGGTCTATGGCAGCAGGAGCTCAGAAGTGAGGAATCCTAGGGCCTTAAGTGAGTGGCTCATTGTGGCAAAAACTTTTTTAACAAAAAAAAAGCCCCTTGGGCCACGCGTGGTGGCTCAGGCCTGTAATCCCAGCACTTTGGGAGGCCGAGACGGGCAGATCACGAGGTCAGGAGATCGAGACCATCCTGGCTAACACGGTGAAATCCCGTCTCTACTAAAAAAAATACAAAAAACTAGCCGGGCGAGGTGGCAGGCGCCTGTAGTCCCTGCTACTCGGGAGGCTGAGGCAGGAGAATGGTGTAAACCCAGGAGCGGAGCTTGCAGTGCGCTGAGATCCGGCCACTGCACTCCAGCCTGGGCGACAAAGCGAGACTCCATCTCAAAAAAAAAAAAAAAAAAAAATAGCCCCTAAGGAGTGTTCCAATGACCACCTCTTAAGCAATACAATTGACCCGTGAACAATGCAGAGATTCGGGCACCAAGCCGCCACACAGTTGAAATTTCTACAATAACTTTTGGCTATACCAAAAGGAATTTACTAATAGCCTATTCTTGGGTGGAAGCCTCAGTGATCACGCAGAGAGTCGGTTAACGCACATTTTGTGTGTTGTATGTATTGTATAGTGTATTCTTACAGTAAAGTAAGCTAGAGGAAATCATAGGAAAAATGTGTTTACTATTCATTAAGTGGCTCATCATAGAGTTTCTTCTCCTCATTTTTGCATTGAGTAGGCTGAGGAGGAGGAGGTGGGAGGAGAGCAGGAAGGATTGGTCTTGCTGTCTAAGGGGTGACAGAAGTGAAAGAAAGTCCAAGTGTAAGTAAGTGATCCACGCGGTTTAAACCCTGTTGTTCAAGGGTCAACTGTTTGAACAGGGAAGTTTTGAAGTGACCTCTTTTCTTTTCTTGAGACAGAGTCTCACTCTGTTTGCCCAGGTTGGACTGCAGCGGCGTGATCTTGGCTCACTGAAATGGAAGTGACTTCTTTTCAAATAGGGCATGGCAGGGAAAGGGGGCGGAAAATGGCAGAAGTCTGCCCCACAAACTCAGGACCAAGATCCCCAATTTCTTCACTTGGTGAGTGGGGCTCTCATCCCCTAGACCACAAAGTCTATTTGGGTTCAAAGATCACCTAGGCTCTGGGCTTGGCCTTCCAAGAGAAGAGGTATCTGGGTCCTCCCAAGAATGCAGAGCTGTCCATTCCTGGATGAGTGACCGCAGCTCTGACCCTGTCCCTGGTCTGGGCTTCACTCCTCCTCCTGTAGGCGGCCGCGGCCACAGGCTCAGGAGTTCTCTAACCCAGGCAACACGTGGTTGTGGGTGGGCGTGCTTGCAGGCAGAGGAAGAGGTCTGGGGCTTACTTGAGAATCTCAATGCTGACACACAAAAAAAGGTAAAAGCTCCTGCAGGATGCTGGCATATACAGCTAACAAGATAACACTGTGGGTGTACATCCTGGCACACAGGAAGAGCATTCTTGTTCATGGCGGTGGTTTCAAATATTTCAGTGAGTTCTCCCTTGAATGCCTCTGTCGGGAGCCACTTCAGTTCAGCGTGGGCAGCAAGGGAGCGTCAAGGACTGGTAGTTACGAATTCAAGCTTGTACACAGCGACAGGTCACAGGTCTCTGGAAGATGCCTGTCAATCAATATTCAGAGGTAGCATTCCATAACTGAAGCATAGGGCATATCTGACCTCATCTGACATGGCTAAAATCATGATTGTTTTTCTAACTGGGAAATTTATGTAACTGATTTGCCAATAAAGAACCATCTCTCTCCCCCTTTTTCTGACATAACGCTAGTCATTAGGGAAATGTTCTGATGATGTTCGTGAAAGAACAAACCAATGTCTTCCGCTGTAATACCACCCATTTCACACATATGACTCTTGCTGCTTCCATGTGACACTAAAAGTATCAGGAGTGCCAGGAAGTCTCTTTAATCATCGTTCTCCAATGTGCTCAGGAGATGAAGTCATTCTGTGAAGTGGACTCCAGTTAACACCACTGAGAAATTGTCCTAGAGAAAGTAAAACTTGTAATGGCCTCATACTTTACAGAAATAATGCAACTTTCTTCTTTCGTTTCTTTCCAGTTTTTAGATATTAATATTAATTGGTTCAGGGCAACCTGTTTCTGCATCAAAGTCTTGGGAAGCTTCCACCTGTTTTTATTTTATTTTATTTTATTTTATTTTATTTATTTATTTAGAAATAGAGTCTCACTGTCACCCAGGCCAAAGTGTAGTGGTGTGATCACAGCTCACTGCAGTCTCAACCTCCCAGGCTCAAGCCAATCCTCAGGCCTCCACCACCTGAGCACCTGGGACTGCAGGTGTGCCACCATGTCCTGCTAATGTTTTATTTTTATTGTTTTATTTTGTGTAGAGTCAGGATCTTGTTATGTGGCCAAAGCCGGTCTCAAACTCCTGGTCTCAAACAATACTTATGTCAGCCTCCTAATGCGCTGAGATTATAGACATGAGCCACGGCACACAGCTGATTTATTTATTTATTTTCTCAGAACTATGCGACCTGATTCTTAATACATAAGGAAATAGAAGCCAGACAAAGGTGGAAGTAGTTACACACGATGTGAGTGTCATTTGGCACTTAGACAAGAGAGGCGGATTATAAAAATAAAAGATCCACATGTCGCAATTGACTGTGGGCTTGGATATGAACTCCAGCACTTTTTATTTTTATTTTCTAAGAGATAGTGTCTCACTCTCTTACTCAAGCTGGAGTGCAGTGATATAAGCATAACTCCCTGTAATCTCAAACTCCTGAGTTCAAGTGATCCTCCTGCCTCAGCCTCCCAAGTAGCTGGGACTACAGATGTGCCATCGCTCCAGGCTAATTTTTTTTTTTTTAATTTTGTAGAGACGAGGTCTCCCTGTGTTGCCCAGGCTAGTCTCAAACATGTGACCTCAAGCAATCGTTCCGCCTTGGCCTCCAAATCGGTGGGATTATAGGTGTGAGCCACTGTACCTGGCCAAGAAATCAGCTCCACCTGTTTTCTGTATAAAGTTTAGCATCTAGATACAAAGCAAAATAACGTTTAAAGATCAAGGAATCTGAAGGGAAGCTTGTGGGAGGGGAATGGGCTGAAGGCAGCGTTTTTTGGTCTACGGTTTTGCTTATTCTTGGACTTTCCAAAGTCCCGAAAGAAGTAGAAGGCAAGTGAGAAGGGAGGAAGAGGTGGGAGGAAAGGAGGAGGGCTGCGCCTCTGAGGTTGCAGATTAGCCCAAGGCGGCTCAGTGGCTGGGAAGGAAGGAAGGAAATTCCCAAGCCCGAAGGTAGAGACAGAGTCCTGGGTCCAGCAGAGACTGGAGGGGAGGAGGGTGCCGGGAGCCAAAGACCTTCCTGCTAGCATTGCAGCCTCTTAAACTGCTTAGGCTTTTATCCAAATTTGGTATGTCCGCATTTTGTAGACCTCCAAACCAAGTCACTCAGGGTTACCCAAGCAGGAAGGAGAGGATGATAGGAGAAGGTGCCCCATCTGATGATGCCCTTCTGGCTTTTATCCATTCCTGGGAATGACTCTTTCTCCAACTCGGGGGATGCCCCTCTGGGAGAATACAGTGGCATGGACCAGCAGTGGAGAATTCCAAGTCCAAAAAACGATTGGCATTTTAAGGAAAGTAAGAAATCATCCTGCATATATGAAACATTGGGAAAAAAGGTTATTACTAATAATTCTCAAGAGACCACTCTGGTGAGATTGGGTTTCTTGGGGATGTGTGGAGCAGGGTATATGTACTGAGTGGGCACATCCCACCATTCAGACTCCTCCCTCAGCTCCTGTCTACTGTAGCAGTCAGAGGGCAGCTCCGGTCCTCATCTCCGCTGAGCGACCCACTCACTCATTCACTCACTCCTTAACTCATTCACTCACTCACTCACTCATTCACTGCTTCACTCGCTCACTCACTCATTCACTCACTCAGTCCTTTATTCATTCACTCACCGTTTTACTCACTCGCTCATTCATTTACTCATTTAATCACCCATTCACTATCCCATTCACTTACTCACTCACCCATTCACTCACTCACCCATTCACTCACTCACCCATTCACTCACTCACCCATTCACTCGCTCATTAACTAACCCATTCACTCACTCATTCACTTATTCACTAACCCATTCACTTACTCATTCACTCATTCACTAAGCCATTCACTCACTCATTCACTCACCCATTCACTCACTCATTCATTCCCTCATTCACTCACTCAGCCATTCACTCATTCGCTCACTCATTCACTTACTCACTCATTTCCTCATTCATTCACTCAATCATTCACTCACTCATTCACCTCTTCATTCATTCATTCACTCACTCATTCACTCACCCTTTACTCACACACTCACTCATTTACCGACTCATTCACTCACTCATTCGTTCATTCACTCACTCACTTCTTCACTCACTCATTCACTTGTTCACTCACTGACTCATTCACTCACTCTTTCCCTCACCCATTCACTCACTCACCCACTCGTTTGTTCACTCACTCATTCACCCACTCACCCATTCACTCACTCATTCATTCACTCACTCACTCATTCATTCACTCACTCACTCGCTCATCACTCATTCCCTCAGTCACTCACTCATTCACTCACTCATTCACTAAGTCGCTCATTCATTCACTTACTTATTCACTCACCCATTCACTCACTCACTCTTTCACTCATTCACTCACTTAGCAATTCACTCACTCACTCACGTTCACTCATTCACTCATTTACTCACTCATTTACTCCTTCACTCACTCACTCACTCCTGCATTCATTCATTCATCAGCATCCATGACAGGTTCACTCTGTCGTGGGCTCTGCTGTTGCCCTGGGCCTGCAGCAGGGAATAGTCAAAGATCTCTGAATCCATGGCATTCAGAGTTCAGCAGGGGGACCTCTGGAGAAGCCCAGTAGATAGGTGAAATGCCCCATGTGTGACACTGATGAGGATGTTTTAAGAGAAGCAGGGAGGGAACAGGAGTGTGCATGGAGCCCAGAATTTCTAAGAGGGTGATCTGGGGACGCCTCAGCACTGCAGAAGACCTTGCAGGACAGACTTGAGGAAGGTGGGCAGAGTGGGTAGGGAGAGGAGGGCCTGGGCTGAGGAAAGAGCAGGCTGGGCCTGAGGTTGTCGGGTGCCTGCATCGGCCTCTGGGCAACACCAGGATCTGAAGGGACCAGAGGACAGGCCAGTGTACCATGTGTGGGGCCTGTGACTCCAAGTCAGCAGAGAAGATGCCTGAATTACCTCCTGATAGGTGCACCCTGACTTTGAAGTTGAGCATACCCGAGGCATGGAGGTGGGGTGGATGTGGGGGCAGATCAGGGGATGGGGAGGGAGCCTGTTCCGGTCCAGGTCAGAGGAAGTGACTTGGCCCCAGTGGCTCCAGATTCAATGAAGAGCCTCAATTCCTGAGGGACTTTCCTGAGGGACTTAGATGCCAGGGCGGAGGAGCACTGCAAGGCTTCAGCCTGAGTCCCTGGGAGGATGGAGTCACCATGAGCTGAGGTGAGGAATACTGAGCGGTGGGGGGTTGTGCGGGGATGCAGAGGCCTGAGCTCAGTGTGGCCCCTGCAGATTTGAGATGCCCACTCCATGCACAGGCAGAGACGGCAGGGAAGGGGAAGAGGCTGCAGCTCAGGTAGCCCTGGAACGTGCAGCCCGACATGCTGGGGCACTGGGTCATGGTGCCCTCATGGCTGGGAGCTGCTTCCCTCCTGGGATGCCACAACTCCTTTAGAGCACATCGGCAACTCCTGCGCTCACCACAGAGGGGAAGCGGGAAGGACATCTGTCCCTATGCATGTTCTCCTTCACCTGGTCCTAGGCAGGTCCCAGGCAGCACCTCCCCTCCCAAGTGGCTCACCTTGGCTCCTGCCCCTAGTGTTCACAGCCAGACCCTCGAAGAGGGCTGGACTCAGCGGCTCCCTTCTAATGAACAGAACCAGGCAAAAGAGATGGCGGTCTCTCCTGAGATTGGATAGGGAGGGCTGCAGGTTCCGTCCATTGGAACTCTCCCCCTGGGTCTTCATAGGTGCTAGTTCTGGCATAGCCAGTCACCTGCCCAGGGCAGAGGGCGGCCTGAAGCTGATGCCACGGAGAGTCTGGGGCCTTCAGTCCAACAGCCTGCAAGCAATAGAATCCTGCCAGCAACACAGAAGCCAGCGTGGAAGCAGCTCCTTCCCTGATGAGCCTGAGCTTTCAGAAGACAGGGCAGCCCTGGGCAGACACCTGCTGCAGCCGCGGAGAGCGCTTGGGGCAGAGGGCCCAGTGAAGCCTGAACTCCCGGCCCAAGGAGTAATCATTCCTGGGGTATAACTGTGTGCTGGTGTGGGCCACAGTTTGGAGTAACCTGTCAAGGGACAATGAAGAACAAACACACACCTCAGGTCCTACTGGGTGGAAGCTGTACGGTCAGCACGGCATGTAATATCTGTCAGGCCTCTGAGCCCAAGCCAAGCCATGGCATCCCCTGTGACTTGCAGGTGTAGGCCCAGATGGCCTGAAGTAACTGAAGAATCACAAAAGAAGTGCAAATGGCCTGCCTCGCCTTAACCGATGACATTCCACCACAAAAGAAGTGAAAATGGCTGGTCCTTGCCTTAAGCCATGATATTATCTTGTGAAATTCCTTTTCCTGGCTCATCCTGGTTCAAAAAGCTTCCCCACTGAGCACCTTGTGACCCCCACTCCTGCCCGCCAGAGAACAACCCCCCTTTGACTGTAATTTTCCTTTACTTACCCAAATCCTATAAAACGGTCCCACCCTTATCTCCCTTTGCTGACTCTCTTTTCGGACTCAGCCCACCTGCGCCTTGGTGAAATAAACAGCCATGTTGCTCACACAAAACCTCTTTGGTGGTCTCTTCGCAGGGACACGCATGACAATATCTTCCAGGTGAATTAGAAGATTCATTGCTAAGGCCAAAGATTTTAAAAAAGAGAGAACCTCTAATTGTAGCACCATTAAAATACATGACTTGCAAAAAAAAAAAAAAAAAAAAAAAAAAAAAAGAGCCATAGCCATTCTTTTCCATCTTAGCTACAGGTATATATTAATATATGTTAATTCTCTGACTGACTGAGCAATGCGCCAAACTCATAAGAACAGATGTGTGAGGACCGTCAGTGACCACCCTGACCTCAGCTCTTATATACAGACAAACTTTTGAACATAATCTGTAGCCTTGGGGGTCTTGACACTCTAAATTTTATTATTTTTAATTAACTATTTCTATTCCCTAAGCAATACCTGTTCATCGGAGAGAAAAAATGGCATTACCTATACTAAGCAAAAGAAAGGAAATAAAATGCTCAGAAACATTTACATATATATGCAGACACACACACACACTCGCACACACAGGCTCGCACTGTGTCTAGGCCTGCCTTTTCACTTATTTGTATGTCCTGAACTTATTTCCATGTCAGTAGACACTTATCTTCGTAGCGGTAACAGCAACTAAATATTATTGTAGCGTCTATTTTTACCATCATTTTTTAACTCATCACGTTTGAACTGTTAGGTTGTGTCTATGGTTTTCTGTGTTATAGACAATTTGATGACAAATGACCCATCCCCTAATGTTCAATATAAAAGTATCAATTGTATAAGGAGATAAGGGGTATTTGGCTGAATAAAATTCAGTGTGCCCTACCTTCTCCACATGTAATATGCTCTAAAAAGGCATGAATAATTAAATTAGCCCTTCTATTCTCCAGCACAGATCCTGAGTCCAGCGGTGGGTGCAGGTGCTCAGAGCCTTGGTCTGCTCTTCTGCCTGCCAGAAGGCAAAGGCCACTCAACTGCCACCTTAAGACACCCAGGATTCTCCTCTCCTTTTTTATTAATAGAATAATGCTCAGGCTCAGTGCATGAGAGCAGCGCTCTCTGACTTTGCATTCATCAGAGTAACCTAGGTGGTTTGTCTAAAAATATACATTCCCTGGCTGCGCTGGCAGAAACTGGACTTCAGTGGTTTCGTGGGCGTGTGCATAGGACAGGTGATTCTGAGGACCACGAGGGGTTAGGAATTTCCCCGTTCATTCTGGCCAAGGGAGAGATCAGACCATCCAGCATTGTCCGCAGCATATTTTTTTTTCCTCTTTTGCAATGAATATTTGATGCTCAGCGGGATGAGCCCCAGGATGAGACACACATCCAAGAAAAATCCATGCCTCTCCATCTTTTCCCCAGGATTGCCCTTTGGCGAGACTCTCCTTTGCGATTGCTTCGTATTCCCCGGTTCATAGAACAAACCTCTTCTTAGTCTCTTTTGTTGTCTCTTATCTGTTCAACAAACACCCACTGCGCAGGACCATCCTCCGGTAAGCCCTCGAGTGGGGCCGTTTGGCAGCCCTACTTCGTGGGGTGAGCACTGAAGGAACCGGGGCCCCATAAGCCCGTTCTTTTGTGGGGGCTGCCCCCTCTCCCGTCGCAGGGTAACCGGCACCAGGCTGTTAAGCTGTGGATGGACAACCGCACACCCCATCGGGTGTGCGGATTTCAGTACGTGGAGTTGGCCAGTGAAGTCAGCCGAGGTCAGCACAGCGTACAGCAGCGCGCGTGTCCGTGGGGAGGAAGGGTCGTCCCGCCTCCCCTTCAGGCCAGTCCTGTTGCGCCTCCTCCTGCCCCACTCTGACTTCCGCGCCCCCAGGCGTCTCTGAGGGTCGCGCCCCGATACCCTCCTCCACCCCAAGGCATCTTCTCCCAAAGGGCCGGGCTGGTGGCTCAGGAGCGCCACAGCCCCCGTGGGCCCGGGAAATCGCAGCTTCGTCATAGCTAAGCCCGCCGCGCTCAGCTTTTCTCGCCACCTGAATGATTCACTCTCCGTGCGTCCTTCCCGACCTCAGGCTGCAGAGAAAACTTGGGGGCGGGGGTCGAGGAAGCCGCGCCCCGGGGCTCCCAGTGCAGCCCCCAGAGGCATCCTGCGGGCAACAACAAGCTGTGCGAGCGGCCGGGCTAGGCGCCGACAACAGTAGGAGCGGCCGGGCCTGCCGCGAGCCTCCGCGTCCAGGTAGGGTCTCCGCGCCCCAATTCCATCCCGCCCCGCCATCGGCGCTCCCAGCAAGTGCGGGGTTTCCACCCGCCCCGGCGTTCGCGCCCACTCACGGTCTCCCTTGCCCCCCCGGGAGATGCTCCCCGCGTTCTATTCCGCCCCGCCTTGGCGCGCCCAGCAAACGTTGTGACCTCACCCCCCTGCGGTCTCCCCCTCCCCTGACACTGCCCCTGCCCCCACCTGTGGCGCTCCGGGCATCTCTAAAGCCCCCAACCAGAGTCCTCCAACCCACCCGCGAGGCTCGCGCACCAGCAACGCGACCCCACCCACAGGGACCCCGCCCACCTGTGGCGGTACCCCCGCATCTGCGACCTCCCCCATCGCTAGCGCGGCCCCTACCTACGACGACCCCCGCGTAGGTGCTCCTGCCTACACACGCCCCCTCCCCGCCAGCCCCTGCCCTTTCCCTGCCCCTTTCCCTGCTCCTGCCCCTAGCCGCGCCCCCGCCCCCGCAGGCCCTCCGGTGCGCTCGGGCCCCGCCCGTCACTGCCCATTGGCGCTGGCGCCAGGCGGGGGCGCGGGCGGGGCAGCAGTTCCGAGTCCGGCGCGCACGGGCAGGGTCCCCATTGCCTGCCGCGCACCCGGACTAGCGACTACCCTCGGCCTCCTCGCCATGGACGCGGACGACTCCCGGGCCCCCAAGGGCTCTTTGCGGAAGTTCCTGGAGCACCTCTCCGGGGCCGGCAAGGCCATCGGCGTGCTGACCAGTGGCGGGGATGCTCAAGGTGCGCGCCCCCCTCCAGGCGGCGAGGTCGGGACGGATGGAGAGAGGGAGAACAGGGCGAAGGGGATGGGGGGATAGGGCAGAAGAGGAGGGGAGCGATGGGAGGACCCGGGGAAAGATGGGGAAGCGATGGGAAGAACCGGGGAGAAGAGCGAGGAAGCGATCGGGAGAACTGGGTCGAAGCCTGTGCCCGGGAGCGGCAGGGCAGGGGTACCTGCGGGGCAGCGTGAACCGTCAAGGCAGCCCCGGGGTCCTTGCCGGGTGGGGCGGAGGAGGAAGGGACATGGCGGTAGGAACCTCCATCCGAAAGATAGTGAGCTTTCCATCCCGTCCGGTTTATGTTTTAAATTGAACCTGGCAGAGGGGTCGCCTGGAGCGCCCTCGGGGGTCGTTCTGCCTCTGAGCTGTAGGACTGGGCCGGGCTTCCCCTCCGAAGCGAGGGTACAGCGCGATCACTTCCTAAGTGGCCCCCCGCCCCCCAACTCCGCCCCACGCCACCACCCAGCATGCCGAGGAAGAAACGGCCAGGTCCCCGCACACCTCCTGTAGCCTCGTGCCCCACGCGGTGTGGGCGGGGTCCCGGCTGCTGCAATGCAGGACGCGGCGGGGGTGCTCTGGGTTCCCGCCTGGCGTCTCCGAGGCTGTCCGGCAGCCCCTCGCGTTTCCGCTGGAAGATTTACAAAAAGGGTTTCTTGTGCTCGCATGTGCTGTCGACTTCCGGCTCGTGACAAAACTGAAAACTAAAGTGGGTCTCAGGCTCTCCCCGCCAGCCTCCGCGGACCGGAAGGACCAGGAAGCGGGGACTCAGGGACGTCAGCGGCGCCGCCGCGCGGGCTCTGGGCTTCCTCTGCCCTGCAATGTGGAAGCGGCTCTCCAGGAGGGGCCCGAGCCTGGGCCCACGACGCGGGCGCGCCGGGAGGACATTTAACATTGAAGAGCGGGAGGTGATGGAGAGTGCGCTCCCCAGGCCCCGGGTGCACGTAGGGGCGCCTGTGCCCGGGATCGGGAGGGTGAGGCCTTCTCCCTCAGGTAGACTTGTTAAATCTATCTGAAAGTCACAGATAACTAAGTGTCAAGTCGTCACAGATATTTATGTATCCTGAATGAGATGGCTACGGAAAACATGAAAACATCGTTACTGGTTACGTGCATGATGCATCCAAAACATTGTTACCTGCACAGTGGCAGCACTGATATTTGTGGGCTTTTGAACGTGTGGACTGGAGTGTTAAGAGTCCTTCAGAGTCATGACAGTAGTTTGATTTGAATGTTCTTTTCTTGGCGAATAAATGCTGTACATTGAATTTACCCAGGAAACTAGGAAGGTGAACCCACACGAAAGACACAGACCTGTGGGCTGCTCCAGGCACCATTAGGGCGTTGCGGGGCCTGAGCCATGGGCTTCCCGTTCAGCCTCTTGAGAGCCGTGATGGCGTCTCTGTTCTGCCTCACACTGGACCCGCTAGTTTCTTTTTTTTTTCTTTTTTTTTTTTTTTTGTGGAGACAGAGTCTCCCTTTGTAGCCCAGACTGGAGTGCAGTGGCCGGATATCAGCTCACTGCAAGCTCCGCCTCCCGGGTGCACGCCATTCTACTGCCTCAGCCTCCCGAGTAGCTGGGACTACAGACACCCGCCACCTCGCCCGGCTAGTTTTTTGTATTTTTTAGTAGAGACGGGGTTTCACCATGTTAGCCAGGATGGTCTCGATCTCCTGACCTCGTGATCCGCCCATCTCGGCCTCCCAAAGTGCTGGGATTACAGGCTTGAGCCACCGCGCCCGGCTGGACCCGCTAGTTTCATATTCTTGTTATGGTTCCGAAGCTACAAGCGGTTGGATTCTGCGAGTCGCTCTCTGTCTTCCTCCTCCAGCTGCTTTCAAATGGGTCGTCTCTTTTTTTAGAACTTCTTTTTTAAGCAGTGATTGATGGGGTGAGTTGTAGTGCTGTCCTGAACTGCAGAGGGAGCGCACTGAGGAACCTGGATTTTGATGCTGTGCACATCAGCTGAGTCAGCAGCCCAGGGCCCTGTCAGTCCCATTATTAAGCTTATTTCTTGTTCTTCGACGCCTTAAAAAAAAAAGCAAACTCCTGCTTGCTGTCACTGGCTGTTTGGCAAATGGGTGTTTACCCTGGAAAGAGGGACATTTTGTCCTCTGGACCGTCTAAGGCGCCCTTTAGTGACATGGTCCGTTTCTGACCACTCTATTCTGTGGGCGTCCTTCCTGCTTCCACCTTCCCTTTCCAAACGCCTCCGCCTCCAGGGCTTTAATTTTCCTTCTGTGTGTGTGTCACACAGAGGTTACGACTATTGCGCCAGTGCCCTTATTTTATGTTATGTTAGCTGTGGGTTTGTCACATATGGCCTTTATCGTGTTGAGATATGTTTCTTTCAGTGCCTCGTTTGTTGAAACTTTTTATCATGAAGCAGCGTTGAATTTTATCAAATGCTTTTTCTGTATCTGTCGAAATGATATGGTTTTTGTCCTTAATTCTGTTGATGTGATGTAGCGTGTTTATTGATTTGTGTTTGTTGAGCAATCCTTGCATCCTGGGATAAATCCCACTTGATCATGGTGTATAATCTTTTTGATTTACTGTTGGATTCAGTTTGTTAGTATTTTGCTGAGGATTTTTGCATCTGTGTTCATCAGGGGTATTGACCTATAGTTTTCTCTTTTTATTGTGTCCTTGTCTTATTTTGGTATCAGGGTAATGCTTGGCTTGAAGAATGAACTTGGCAGAATTCCCTCGTCTTCAATATTTTTGGAATAGTTTGCGAAGAATTGAAAAAAAAATTTGTAGAATTCAGCTGTGAAGCCACCTAGTTCTGGGGTTTTCTTTGTTGGAGACATTTTATTATTATATAGTCATACGTGTTACTCATTATTGGTCTGTTTAGGATTTCCGTTTCTTCTTGGTTCCATCTAGGTAGGTTGTACATGTCCAGGAATTTATCCATTTCCTCTAGGTTTTCCAATCTGTTGACATAACAGTTGTTAAAAATAGTTTCTAATGATCCCTTGTATTTCTGTGGTATCAAATGTAATTCTCCTTTTTTGTTTCTAATTTTATTTATTTGGGATTTCTTTTTCTTTCTTGGTGTAGCGAATGGCTTGTCTATTTTATTTATCTTTTCAAAAAACCGACACTCTTTTCTTCATCTTTTATATTTGTTAGTTTCCATATTATTTACTTCCTCTTTGATCTTTGTTATTTCTTTTCTGCTACCACTTCTGGATTTGATTTGTTCCTGCTCTTCTAGCTCATTGCAGTTCATTGTTAGGTTGTTTATTTTAAATCTGTTTTTTAAATGTAGGAGTTTATTGTTCTAAACTTTCCTCTTAATACTGCTTTTGCTGTATGCCATAGGCTTTGATATGTCGTGTTTCTGTTTTCAATTATTTCAAGAAATTTTTAAATTTCCTTCTTAATTTCTTCATTGACCCATTGGCTATTCAAGGGCATATTGTTTAATTTCTATGTATTTATACAGTTTTGAAAGTTCTCCTTGTTGTTGATTTGTTTTTTGTTTGATTGTTTATTAAACTTTATGTTCCAGAGTACATGTCCACAATGTGCAGGTTTGTTACATATGTATATATGTGCCAAGCTGGTGTGCTGCCCCCATTAACTTGTCATTTAAATTAGGTATATCTCGTAATGCTATCCTTCCCCCCTCCCCTCACCCCACAACAGGCCCCGGTGTGTGATGTTCCCCTTCCTGTGTCCAAGTGATCTCACTGTTCATTTCCCACCTGTGAGTGAGAACATGCGGTGTTTGGTTTTCTGTCCTCGCGATAGTTTGCTGAGAATGATGGTTTCCAGCTGCATCCGTGTCCCTACAAAGGACATGAACTCATCCTTTTTTATGGCTGCATAGTATGCCATGGTGTAAATGTGCCACATTCTCTTAATCCAGTCTGTCATTGATGGACATTTGGGTTGCTTCCAAGTCTTTGCTATTGTGAATAGTGCCGCAATAAACATACGTGTGCATGTGTCTTTATAGCAGCATGATTTATAATCCTTTGGGTATATACCCAGTAATGGGATTGCTGGGTCAAATGGTATTTCCAGTTCTAGATCCTTGAGGAATCGCCACACTGTTTTCCACAATGATTGAACTAGTTCACAGTCCCACCAACAGTGTAAAAGTGTTTCTATTTCTCCACATCCTCTCCAGCACCTGTTGTTTCCTGACTTTTCTTTCTTTCTTTCTTTCTTTTTTCTTTCTTTCTTTCTTTCTTTCTTTCTTTCTTTCTTTCTTTCTTTCTTTCTTTCTTTCTTTCTTTCTTTCCTTCTTATTATTATTATACTTTAAGTTCTAGG